>NC_064626.1:439768582-445158582 GCF_023864275.1 Schistocerca cancellata
GATCCCGTGTACACGACATTTACGACACTGGCTTCGTGGAACTGCAATTGCCAGGTTTTGTCATGTGCCACCTTGTGAGGGTTGTACCGCGATTATATCACATAGATTTGAGTAAGCTGCCGTCGGCTAAAACGACCATCACAAACTGTAATAGAGTTTAAAGTGGTATGCAATGTTTAAAGAGGTCTGCAAACAGTCGCTTTGTAATACATTTCTGAACTACTGCAACCGTTGAGCAGGGATGGTGTAGACACTGCCATCCCTCACGTGCACCTCTGTTCATTGTACTTCACAGGGTACAGAGAACAGGATGCTTGTAGGAACACAATCATTGGGTGCCACACACGTACGTGGCCTAAACTGTGTTCATCATAAGTCTGACACGGAATTAAACACCGAACTTTGTATTCCTGCACGGTATCTCATTGGCGCCTCATTGCCCCCCTTTCGAGTTCAGTTGTGCGCGTATACTACTGTCTCGTCCTCTCTGCAGCGCTGCGTGGACGGGAAGCTGACGTGTGAGTCTTCCAGTGTCGCGGCGAGTGCGTGGGAAGGATGCTCGCTCTAGAGGATAATTCGTTCATACTTTATGCCTTCCATACAGTACTCCGGTACATACCGCTCGTGGCTAGCGGTGTGGTGAGACTCCAGTGGGTGGCAGAGAGCAACGACTGTTCCGAAGCAAGACGTCAGCCTGGTAACGTAAGGCTAAGCCAGACGGAATTCTAAAACCTCTGGCGCTCTGTGCCTTTGGTGTGAACGATGCAGGCCCCATGTCGAACTTGGGCCGCAGAATGACTGGCTGTAGTGTTAGGCAAAGGCACTCAATTGGTAGCCCCGCCTAGGTGGATTGCGTTTGGAGCCTGGGACCAGCAAGACTAGGTGACTGTTCACAGATCTGAAACGTCACCTACTTGGTGATACTACTCTTTGAGACGGTAGTATCAGAGCATAGATTCTACCGATGACTGGCGCGGTGTCTGCACTGGTCCAATGTACGACTTCAAGGTAATGATGACCCTACCTGACCTGGGAGCATTTATAGTCACCCAGTCTGCTGCGTTATGACATGTCGTAGGCTCTTGCCGGTTATTAGGCTGTGGTAACACTGCGTTGTGCTACATTATCTAACAATAGAGTCAACGACTGATTGCACAGTACCACTTTGCAAGGAACCACACCAGCACTATTTCAGCACCCATTTACAAATAAAATGGCTCTGAGCACTATGGGACCACTTCTGAGGTCATCAGTCCCCTAGAACTGAGAACTACTTAAACCTAACTAACCTAAGGACTTCACGCACATCCATGCCCGACGCAGGATTCGAACCTGCGACCGTATCGGTCGCGCGGTTCCAGATTGTAGCGCCTAGAACCACTCGGCCACTCCTGCCGACGCACCCATTTACAGAAATACGTTGGAGGGCTGGCTTTCTTATCATTTGGATGACTGCGGAAACCGGTTTCAAGCTCGGGTCACACCGTTACGGTACGTTTGTGCTGCAGCCTCGCAGCTCATACATCACTATAATGGCGCATTTAACTGCAGCTTCACTGCCCTCCCAGCCACTCGGATGAACGCCAGGTAAAGATTAGGCCATAGCTGCCGAACAACAGAACGTGAACTTCGGTATTTATGTTAGTCGTAAATATGCTGCACAGAAGGTAAACAGTATAACTCCAAACTCCAGTTAATGCAAATAGTAACAGCAATGAAATAACATTTGATAAAACTCCGATAATATGTTAGTGCGAAGTGTACCGCGGTTTTATTTTTTGTAACAAGTTTGGTACAATTCTGATTCATTGATTCGCTGGGCAGGAAGGGTGCTAGCTCGTGCTGGCGGGGAAAGTGATAAATCACGGCTCTGGACTGCTAACAGGAGACTTCGTTGTGTTCCGAGTGCAGTGTTGTTGCCTGCGGAGTTCTAGCAGCAACATTTGTCATAAATGAAGGAGCCCAGGGTTCTCTTGGTCCTTTGGAATCTGTGGCTACTGGTGTGTAGACAGTTACGGCTAAGATTCCTAAGACATTGGACACGCTACCTTTCCACTATTACTCTAAGTAAATGTATTTCCCATATGCCTACAGAGGTACTGTTACGATCAGACAGTGTAAGCTGATACCTTTGCATCTCTCCCTCTGCTTAATTGCAGTGAGCGCACTTTTGTATCCAGTGAAAATGGTTTAACCTCTTTTGATATACTGGCCAGGTCAATATGCAACAGGATATCTTGTGGGCTTAATGGGCACAACCTTTCAGGGTCAGTTATTTTATATATCGTTTTAAGCTGATGTTGGAACATTTTGTGTCTTGCGGCAAATGGTTCAGTTCAGCATTGTACTCGTTAACTCTTTTAGAAATTACGTACAGTCTGTTAAGTAAAAGTGCGATCGGCGTTCCACACAGATGATAAATGATATCGTCTCAGTTCTTTCACAGTTCAATGGAGGAAACCCTTGTCCGGCATGCAATGTCCATAAAACAGTAGTTTACTTTGAATTCTTCGTTGAGACACACAAGAAGAGACGTCAGTTTTGTTTCTCTGCAGAGATCCCAGAGGTCCAGAAACGAGTCATTCAGGGTCGTTCAAATACATGGGGAAATCAAAGTCATTTGTACAAAAAAATTAAAACGTTATACATTGGTTGAAAACGTGAATAACTTTTACAGTACGCTGCAGTTATGTCCCTTTTTGTGTATATCAGCCTACAATTCAAAGTAAACTATACTTTTGGGACAGCGCATTAAGTGACTTCTTTTGGGGTCTGAAAGAACTAAGGCGATGTATTTTACTGTATGTCTGCCGACCACGCTTTTCCTGAACAGACTGTGCACTGATGAGGATTGTTTACCATTCCGCATGGTAATGAAATAAGGGGAATGCTATAGCATCTAAATTTTGAACAACATCGTCCAGGAAGCATACCTGGACCCTACCAAGTCTGTTATAAACTGGACCTTTTAAATGTGTGATTTTTAAAATTGTGAAGCTCTGCAAGTTTGACTTCATTACCATTAAGCTATAGATTGCTTGTTACCCATGAACACAAACAATTTTTGCTGTATATACTTATCAACTCACAGATCTCATCAATTCAATATATCGAAACCGAAGCATACACTGTATAGTGGCTACTATAATCCTTCTCTTTAGTTGGGGAAACTTTAAAAAGTTTCAATTACGTCTACAGTAGAACGCACGAACAAGAGACGTGGAAATGAATTTTCAAAAAATGGTTTAAATGGCTCTGAGCGCTATGAAACTTCACATCTGACGTCATCAGTCCCCTAGAACTTAGAACTATTCAAACCTAACTAACCTAAGGACATCACACACATCCATGCCCAAGGCAGGATTCGAATCTATGACCGTAGCGGTCGCGCGGTTCCAGACTTAAGTGCCTAGAACTGCTCGGCCACTCCGGCCGCCGAAACGAATTTTACAAAACCTCTACAAATATCACATCGTTGTCGCTACCACATAATGGCCACAAGACGGTGAAATAAAATCTACATTCTCTGATATCCCAACCGACTATACAAACAAAAAAACGGAAACGGGACAGCACAGGCGGTTGTCGATATGTCACGTACAGACATGCTCCCACACAAAAATAAAGGTTGCCCCTTTGTAGTCGATGGCAGAGAGAATACACAGTGATTATAATATTTTGTGGATATAACTAGTCTGGTATCTCATAATATTGATAGATTTTATTACCGTTCGTGTGTGAAATTAATGACAGGTGAATGGCCATTTTAAACTTCGTTTTCTGTCTATTAATTTGGATTGCTATGTTCAAGACCTACACAAACTATTACGTATCAGCACAAAGTACTAGTACGTTGATATGGTTGACTCCTGTTATGTCAAATAATACTTAATTTCAACGTATGCTATTATTATTTGCCGAAACGAAAGTCAGAATACCATTCAGAGTGCTTTATAAAATGAGAGAAACACTAGACAGATAGCCGTAAAGCAAATCATCATAAGATGCAGAAAAAGCAAATCATCTCACATCTTGGACGGCAAAACGTATTGTGGAGAATACCACATGCCCATCGCAGTCAGTGAGTGTACGAAGTTGTTGTTTCTTTCCCTTTTATGCGTCACATTCCATGATGAGATGTGCTCAGTTTAACATAGCACATTCTTGGCACTTGTCTATCAGCAATCATCTTCAATTTTTATCCATGAATATTGAAAAGTTCGCAAATGTGTCACAAAATAGCTTATGTATATTTATGTATGTTGATATGTTTGAAACAGCGTTCAGAACGCAAGATACAACGCAAATAAAATTGTGAGTATTGAATTTCCAAGTTTCAGCATTTCAAAAGTAATCTAGTGAGCGTCATTAACGTGCAATATTACAACTTCGGTCAGGTATTAGTATATAAATTGTTGTGTTATGCAGAGACATCTCTATGATCTGTTATGATAATTACATTTTTATATTTTGGAGCATTAATAATATGCATTCAGTTTATTAATACGTTTTTATAAAAAAATTACACTTTCTCAACGTCAGTCAAGTCCATTTCCCAATATTTCTTTGTACAGAGTGTTTCAGCAGCTTGCTGCCGTCATCAAGTGTCTGTTACTTCTACACTAACTATTAATTATAGTTTCGTGTGATGTGTCGTAAGATTGTTTCTAAATGTTGTTAGTCTGTTAAGAAAAATTAAGCAATGTTATAATGCACCATTATATGCATTCTCTCATATTGGAACATATATTTATCTGCCACAGAGAGCACAAGATCAGACTCCACATCTCCACTTCTTATTTCTCATATAGTTGTTTAAAGTCATCTACTGCTGAAATATTTTCTTTATTTTTAACCATTAATCTTTTGAATTGTTTGATGCAGATCACCACGAAATCCTCTCCTGGGACAACCATATCATTTTCGAGAAGCATGTTCACCCCACGTCCTCAGTTATAAGTGGGATGTATTACACTGTCTGTCTTCCCTTCCAGTCTTTGCTCTCTAGAGTTCCATGTAGTGTCATACAGCTTCTTCCCTACTGCCTTACAATATCTCCTATCATAACAGATAACGCATATTAAGACAATACATGCAGTAAGATTACATATATATTTGTACATGCATATGGAAATGGAAGAGGAAGTAGATGAAGAAGAAATGGGTGGGTATGATACTGCGTGGAGAAATCGACAGAGCACTGAAAGGCCCCAGGAGCTTTCTGTTAGAGCTACTGATAACCTTGGGAGAAGAAAGATGTAAGAGACAAGCGAAATACCCTCGGACTTCAAGAAAAACATAATAATTTCAAGTCGAAAGAAAGCAGGTACTGTCAAGTGTGAAAATTATCGAACTATAAGTTTAATAAACCAACACGAAATCTTTACAAAAGAATGGCATAGCATTATATTCCTGCATGGTGTCTCTCTGTGCCTGACTGCGAAGATAATAACTGATAGTTAATATTTGATATGGGGAGATATTTTATCCCCATAAGAACGCTACCTCAAAAATTGAAGTGTCCCTAGATCCAGTAATATCTCCGCAAGATTAGAACTTAACCGGCCTTTGGCCAGAGGCCCAGGGCTTTTACCTGCCACTCTAAACGAACTAAAAGCCACAGTACTTCCACGGCCTGTTTTAACTCTTCAGTATGTAAGACATTGAAGCCATGGGGTAAGCAGAGAACTGGATTAGGTAATTTACTGCTTGGTCTCTTTCTCGACGAAACTATAACTACTTTTTTCACAAGCAGAGTTAGCTTGATTGTCCACAATATGTCCTTCCTGCTAGTCCTAGTGATTAAGCTTCAGTTGAACTCAGTGACCTGCGTGAGGAGCTTTTCAAGGGTGATCCTCAGTACTAAAGTAGTTTTAGATCATGTAGCCTATTCAGCAAGTGGTTATTTTTGGCCTTGATACGTTAAGGCCTACTATCCTGCAAAATTTTTATACTATCACGAACATCAGAAACAGATGGAGCACAACAGGATAAGACTGGATTTACCTTCCTAATGTACTCCGGAGTCACCTGTCACATACTGCACAACACACTGCGTAACCGCGCGGCCAGTTCTGCCATCATACCATCAGCTGGTTGCCGCTTCATTTTTAATTAATAAGCAAGCTGTGCCTCCTTTGAATAATTTACTACCAAACATCCTCGTACCTCCGTGGGTCCAGTTCTACATTCCTGTAACATTGGCCGTTGGCAAGAAACGTAAATATTTTTATTTAACAAAACACATTAGTAAAACTGTGAATGATGCTGCATTGCTACCACCCAAAACAATACAACCACAGTCTGAAACTATCATTGTAATGACGGTCATAGGAAAAGGTCAGAGGGTTAGCTTACAAAGCTGTGGAGAGGGAAGGTTATCCCGGCAACAGCATTCACAGTTTTCATGATAATTTATATGAACACACTTAACCGGTGCGTGCATGGACACAGTTAAGCAAATTTCTTCCTGTAAGAAAACCCCTAATGTAATCTGTAGTTTAGAATAGAAAAATACGTCACAACAGTCACCAAAGTAAGAAATTCAATAAATTTTAGGTTTAACAAAATATGCGTCTAGGGTATACTAAGCTACCTCTCAATAACAGTTTAAAAGCAAACGAAATAATATTGGCAATTCTAGAAAAAAACGGCCTGTCGCTTACCGAACGTTGTTAATAACCTTCCAATTAACAATTGTAATTAAGAAACGTGCGCAATCGTTTTCACTAAGTAATCAACTGACATCAGTCCAGGCTACAAGATACTTCAAATCAAAACGCGCCACAGCCTTCAACAAGTGATTAAATATCGGTAGGTCAGTGTGAAATAATATCCGAACTGAAATGTTAATATCCATCGGAATAAAGCCAAATATGTTTAAGAAGGTAACATACGTATACTAAAGTTTATATTGTCTTTTAGCTCCGTCCTCGAATCGTCAGCAGATCGACATGAGATAGCTCGGCGCCATTAATGGTGCAATCGAATGATATAACCTCCTGCATCAAGACTGGCATGCCATCCGGTAGCTGCGTTTGTACACACTATGATTGCAGATGGCGCTAGTTTCATTTAGAAAATGGTTGATGCCCAACTGAGAGGGCAGCTGCTCTTTGTGCAGTTATTACTGCAGTAATATCTTGATTACGCTGACAAAGAAATTTATGTTGGTGTAACTGAAAATGGTGGATTTTAAGACGTGACGGCAGCTGTAGAAGATCTGCACAGTCTGTCACACGATGAACTGAGGTTGGAGGACAGAAAATCATGCAAAAATTTTATGAGGGTTATAGAGATAGAATTCTTGAGATTGCGTCATTTAGTAGGTCCAAGAATAACGAAGCAAAGCACAGTTATGTGAGAAAGTATCTCAGCTTCAAAGAGGTGAGTAGGTACCTTTACATAAGCCTAGTGCTACTGAGCTGCTGTGACTACAGGACATATTTGTAAGCTTGTAACTAATCCCATATTTTTCTTGAACTTAGTTCAAACACAGTTTTCTAGCTGCTGGAGAAACCTACAGAAGCCTGATTTGTTCATTCCGAAAACCTGTAATCACGATATCCTCAATTATTCCTGGAACCTGTGACGCGAATTACCAGTGCCTGAAGTATTCATACTGGAAGGTACATTGATTTTGTTAAATTGCTTCATAACATGGTCAAGATAAGTTAATGTAATAACACATTTAAATAAACTGATAAGCACAGTAGGGCAACCATTTTTGTTCAGATGTGTGACCCTCAGCAGGAAACATATTTCAGATGGTGGTGTATTCTTGGTAGATTTGCAACAATTTTTGATGTAGTTATATTTTTTACGTTTAGTTAATTGTAAAACTTCGCATTCCCTGTATTCTGCTAAATTCATTCGAAACAGCAACTATTCTTTAAAGTGACATTCTTAACAATTTCAAGAAACATATTTCGAAGCTAGGATGTATCTCTGATCCAACCTTCAACTTTGTCTGTGTGCACACATCATCACATATTTTTATGGTTAGGCAATCATAATCAAAATGTAGCCCTACATTGTAAAAGTTTATATTGAGAACTGAATCTTATAATTTACATGCCAAAACTGTATCTCCTCTATCCGATAAACAGTCAGACAAAGTCAGTGCACTTCACCATTCATAATATTCAGTTGTTAGCGGAAAATGTGTCTGATACACAGTGATTTCAGAGTTTAAGTTCATACTTGCTTTTCAGTTCAAGTGTTTATGGAAATCCCATTTGACATATTCACAAGAGATTTTCTGTCTTTCAGAGGCATCTGAAAGACAAAGTAAGGAGAGTGAATGGAAACATATATGAAAACAGTTGTAAGACATGAGTAACTTTGTTAATTGTATTGGTGCTTTAGATGGAATGCACGTGGAGTTCTGACCACCAAGATTTTTGGGATCATACTACTACCACTATAAAAGAGGTAACAGCTTTGTGTTGCTGGCACTTGTTGAAACACACTATAAATGTACATATGTGAATGTAGGTTGTCATGGGAGCGCTAGTGATGGAGGAGTCTTCCAGGAAAGTGCACTCTGTGAAATTCTTACTGACGCTGAACATTTAAAGAACGTTTCTCCACCAGAAATATTATCTTGAACTCAAATTGCAATGCATTATAAAATTGTAACTGATGATGGTTTTACATTATCAAAGCATATTAGGAAGCCATATAAAGGGAGTAACACAAAGCAACAGAAAACGTTTAATTACCGTGTGAGCAGGGCAAGAAGAATTTTTGAAAATACTTCTGGAATACTGAGCAAAAGGTTAACAATTCTTCTTAAAAATTGAGCTCTCTGTTGAAACTGTGAAGAATATCACACTGTCTACTTGTGTGCTACATAATTTCTTAATGGACGTATTTGGGAAGAATTACGTTGGACAACTGGAAAAGAAAGAGGAAACAAATCAATCTGTTATCATTCCAGGTAAATGGCAGCAAAATAATCTGAGGGGCGTAGGAAGATTAGGTCAACACAAGTCATTTAAAGAAGCTAGGAAAGTGAAGGACGCTCTTCAGGAATATTTCAACATTACAGGTAAGTACAGTTTCAATGGGAATCTGTAAAAGAATTTCAGTAGTAATGCAGTGTCAAATCTTGAAAATAGTTAATGTAAATTATGATTGAAAAGTTACTATTGTGTCCAGGAGAACGTATGAGACTCACAAGTTAACTGAGCTGGTATTAGCAATAAATTTTGTAATTTGAAATTGCTGGAATTACGTTTCAGATTCAAGATAATGCACTGAACTCAAATTGTATTCTAAATTTTAATGAAAATAAAGAAATAAGCAGACTTTTTACACAAAATAAACAAATGAGCAGTTTTGTTACGCATTATCGTCCAAATGTTCCTCTTGTACATTACAAAGTATGTTAAATATTTCTTTCTTAGCTGTCATCACCAGAGCTCTCCTTTTTATTTGCTGTACAGAAGCAGTTACATATGAACCAAATACTTCAACACCAGTTGCAGTAGTTTTTGGTTTCGTTTTCTTCTTTGTAAATAGTCTTCTGTTCTGTCCCCTTGATCATATCATTCCCACGGGGACTGCTGTATTACTCGTATGATGACGAAGATGTTGCTTGAAACGGCTGGCCATCTTGGGCAACATCACATTCGTGTATAATTATGAAGTCCTCATTACCATCAACGGGAGATTTTGGAATCTCACTGACCAGAAAGTCATCCTAAAAGATAATAATAAGAATTGTACACAGCCTGTAATGTGTGATTTATACTTTTGTTATTCGATATTTATAGCGAATGCGAGACAATGTGCAACTTCATCGAACACACATTCTTCGAATGAGAAACTAAAAGCACCAAACAAATGAACCGTTGTGACACGCTGTTAACAGCTGTGTACCATGTGTCTTCTGCGTTCCGCCAAGACAAATCAGTTATCAAATTAAATTCTTTCACCTACTGTGCTAACAACAGGGAAACTGAAGAGTACAAAATTACTTATTTTGACGTTATTGTTTTTTGTGTAGTTCACGCTTTCTTGTGTGACTTCTGAGCTGCTAGTCGTTTCCATGCTTGAACGTGGTCTCAAAATACTTCACTGTGTATTCATATACGCCCATATGTACCATACCACTCTCCGTCGAAGCTTTTATTTTATTAAGTTCCGACACAAACGTCATTCGTAATCTTTTCATCTTCGCTACAATTTCGGTAGCAGGCGAAAACCTAATCTCCTTCAGTGAATCAACTGTTTTGTCGAACGAGTGTTTCGTGCCGCGTTTGTTATGATGTATGGGTGATTTTAAATCATAAAGACATTTTTCGTGTCTGGGCTCATAAAGTATTCCTATTGCTTCCTTAGACCTCTCCATTCTCATGCAGTGCACAACCGATAGCAAAAACAAACAGATCTACGCTCTCAAATGACAGCCATATGGCGTGGAATGTAGCTTCACTCGATTTCATACCATTTACTAGCTTTGTAAAGGCACGCCACCAGATGTCACCCAAGGTAACTGATCACACGAAGCAATTTACTCGCTACGCCAGTCGTGGCACAAGAAATATCATGGTATGTACAGGGCTTAAGCGAGCGGCGCCAGACCCGTGGCGGACCAGGGCAACGGAAACCTGCTCTAATCTCTAGACTGGGTTAATACCATTTTGCTAGTTTCTGAGGTGATGCTCAGACCGCGTTACAGGTTTTGTTATACCTCCACAAAACTCTTTGCTTGATCTGTGATGAACAGATTACCGCCTTACTGGTAGTGGGTCGCGTAATTTGGTGTTGGGTTATAGAAGGTGGCCAGGACAATACCCCGAGGGAGCCTTAGTTCTATTGTTGGTATTGATTTTTTCTACCTTTCGGAGTTGATATACCGCATTCTGTTTTGCACCAGTGATTCAGAGATTTTTTGTGTGTCATACAGTTTTTTTTCTGAGCGACCTTTGGTTCCCTGTGCCATTAGCACAGTTCAGTTCAAACTAGGCTAGTTCTGTTATTCGTGTAACATGTTTGTTTGTGTGGCCATCCTCCGCACCAAGCAAATAAATACTTATTTTGCAGATCAAACTGCCTTTTCATGCAGCAGGAAGAGGCAGTTTGATTTGCCAAACAAGTATGTTATTCGTGTATTTATGCATCATTATGTGTCCAGCAATGCACCACTGGCTTGGATTTTCCTAGCCTGAAATCCATTTGTTGAGGGTAAGTAAATAATTCTGTAACAGTTATTGATATACACGGCATGAGAGTGATATCGGGCGATAGTTCTCCTGGGCATCTGCTACAGCTTCCGTTGCGATATTCTGTTGGGTATACAGATGAGTGAATTAGTTGCGAGAGTGAAACAGACAAATACTTGATTGGCGACTCCATGGAGTGTCCTGTGCACCACGACCAGATAATGGATATACTTAGAAGGAGAGACAGCACTGGTCGTATATTTTGTTTTATTAACTGCAAAATCGATTTTCGGTCACATATGTGATCGCTCTAAGCTTGCTGACACCAGTGCCTACCAATTTAAATTGTATATTACAGCACTGAGGATGGTCACTAAGTGACCGAAAATCGATTTTGCGGTTAATAAAACAAAAAAATACGACCAATGCTGTCTCTCCTTCTAAGTATAGACAAATACTTGTTACGTCATTAGGTGCAAGGTGCTGACACACTAAATGATATAAATCCGCATAATTCTGTCCGACTGGAGGACATATTCATTTGCTGTTTGTGAGTAAGTACAAGGGATGGACATAAACATGGAAACAACAAAAATATCACAACACATTACCACGTCTAATATTATGTAGGAATTCAGTGGGCATTCAGAGAAGATTCCAACCAGCTTGGAATGTATAAAAACAGGGCCATTATGGTTTTAAAGTGAATATTATGCCTTTCTTCGTGCAAAACAGTGGCAACTTCAGGTAACGACACTGGAGATGAACAGCGTTGAAGCATCCTTCCCTGTGAAGTAGATGACAAAGGGTATAAAAATACTGAGATCTGGTGACTGTGGTGTCCAGAAGAACGCAATATTCATCGTCTTGAAATGAAAACCAGTCCTGGGTGATTCCATCTTCTTGGAACGCAGCATCACCATTGTGGAACAAACATCGTACCATGGTATGGAACCGATCAGTCAAAATGGCCACATAATTGGCCTTGCGAAGAACTCTTGGGACCCGTGGAATACCACCATATGGTTGCCCTAATCTTCACCGAACCTTCACCATGATTCACTCTTGAGATACAAAGGTGACCGGAAGTTGGAAAATACGTGAAGCAAGACTAAGCCGACCAAGTGATTTGTTCCATTGCTCGTAGTTCAGGTTTTATCCATTCGGTACCACGTATTACTGTTTCGGGCATGGGTAGTTTTAGAATTCTTGTTTGTCATGCAATTCATAGCTGGCAGAGCTCCCTTAATGTTGTTTTGGTGATGACAGGGTTCACGAGTGCGATGTTCACCTCCAGAGACTTTTGCAACTGTCGTCCTCTTATCTTTCTACACAGCCTTCTTCAATGACCGTTTGTTACGATCAGTCTACATCCACCTTCGTCGGCGTTTCTCCGAATTCCTTGTATGATGAATCGTGCCTCACTATGTTGTTTACCGAGAGCGGTGGCGCAGTGGTTAGCATACTGGACTCGCATTCGGGAGGACGACGGTTCAATCCCGCGTCCGGCCATCCTGATTTAGGTTTTCCGTGATTTCCCTAAATCGCTTCAGTCAAATGCCGGGATGGTTCCTTAGAAAGAAAGGGGATGGCCGATTTCCTTCCCCAGCCTTCCCTAATCCGAGCTTGAGCTCCGTCTCTAATGACCTCGTTGTCGACGGGACGTTAAACAGTAATCTCCTCCTCCTCCTCCACTATGTTGTTTCTTGAAACACATGACTTTCCGACTACCTTGGTTACGGAAACATCCACCTCACGAATACCAAGCGTTTGCCAACGTTTGACTCATTCGAATTGACTTAGCAACGACATACACTAATGTAAAAAAAGTCTTTGGATACCTCCTTATACTGTGTCTGACTTCCTTTTGCCCGACGTAGCGCGACAATTCCACGTGCCATGGACTCAAAAAATGGTTGTAAGTGCACTGCAAAAACAATGAGCCATGTTGTCTCTATATCCGTCCATACTCACGAAAGTGTTGCTAGCGCAGGTTATTGTGTTCGAACTGATATCTCGATTATGCCCCATAAATGTTCTATGGATTCACGCCAGGTGGTCTGTGAGGCCAAATTATTCTCTTGAATTGCCCAGAATATCCTTTACACAAGCTGCGAAAAATTGTGTCCCAGTGACACGGCTTATAGTCGTCAATAAAAATTTCATTGTTCTTTGGAAACAAGTTATCAAATGTACCCTCCTAGTGAAAGATCGATTCAAATGGACCAGAGGACGAAGGACATCCCTTGTAAACACAGCTCACGCTTTTATGGAGCCACCACCAGCATGCCCAGTGCCTTGTTGACGACTTACGTCCTTGTCTTCGAGGGGTGTGCGGCCGGCCGTTGTGGCCGAGCGGTTCTAGGCACTTCAGTCTGGACACGCACGACAACTACGGTCGCAGGTACGAATCCTGCCTCGGGCATGGATGTGTGTGATGTCCTTAGGTTAGTTAGGTTTAAGTAGTTCTAAGTTCTAGGGGACTGATGACCTCAGATGTTAAGTCCCGTAGTGCTCAGAGCCATTTGAACCATTTTTTGAAGAGTGTGCGCCAGACTCGAACCCTACTAATAGCTGTCAATAACTGAAATCGGTACTCATCTGACAAGGCCACGATTTTCCAGCCGTCTAAGGCCCAATCGTCGTGGTCACTGTCCCAGGAAAGGCGATGCAAACTATTTTGTGCTGTTGGCAAAGACACTCTTGTCGGTCATTCCCTTAACGGCAAATTTCTTCGTACTGTTCTAAAGGATACGTTCGTTGCAAGTCCAACATTGATTTCTACGGCTATTTCAGGCAGTGTGCTCATCTGTTAGCAGTGACGACTTTACATAAACGCCGCTACTCTCTGTTGTTAAGTGAAGGCCGTCGTTCGCTGCACAGTCCATAGTGAGAGGTAATGCCTGAAATGTAGTATTCTCCGCACACTCTTGACACGACTGATCTCGGAATTTTGAATTTACCACCGATTTCCGAAATGAAATATCCCAAGTGTCTAGCTCGAACAATCATTCCACGCTAAAAGTCTGCTAACTCCCGTTGTACAATATCACGAGGGCGCAAATGACAGCTCCGCCAATGCACTGTTCTTTTATAGCTTGTATACGCGATATAGCCGCCATCTATATATGTGCACATCGCTATCCTATGACTTCTGTCACAGGAGTGCAATGCGGTCACGACTACACTGTTACTACTACTACTACTACTTGCAATGTATTGTGGGCAAGGCACAGGCGCCGTTACTGGCCAAATACAACAGCACAACTAGCAGGCTTGGCTGGCATCTGCATTTATGTTGAAGAATGCATGTCTGGGGATTACCATTGTTTTGTCAAAGCTCTGAAGGATGGCGAAGGTGTGGAAGTCTGCGGCAGAATTCACAGTTGCCCCGCTCTGTACTGGGCACGGGCTCGAGGAAGGAGATAGTGGCGTGCATCGCAGCTCTCCATTTACCAGATCTGGAGGGGTAACACGCACGACTGTGCGGCGATGAGCTGGAGGGCGGACGCACAACGGCTCTTATCTACACTGGGGCTGCCGTGAGCTGCTTAATCACGACTACGAGCCGTGCCTAATGGCTCTAACTATTCAGCCGGTCACCTACCCCCGCTAGCCGCACCGGACCCCAGTGAAAGGGCTGTTACTGTCATCGCGTTCAAGTAGTGCTCTCGCCGTGTCCCCCAGATAATAGAGGCGGCCGCTCCACTAGCGAGCGGTCTGTGATAGCGTTCCCCATTGTGTCAGGAGTCACCGAAGATTGTACGGCATTTGAAAGCGCTGTGTTACACACCAGCACAGCATGCTATTGTTTTTGGAGTTCCGTACCTAAGTCGGTCAATCTGTATATTGAGCAAGCAGTGAAGGAAACAAAAGAAAAATTCGGAGTAGGTATGAAAATCGGTGGAGAAGAAATAAAAACTTTGAGGTTCGCCGATGGCGTTGTAATTCTCTCAGAGACAGCAAAGGACTTGGAAGAGCAGTTGAACGGAATGGACCGTGTCTTGAAAGTATATAAAATGAACATCAACAAAAGCAAAACGAGGATAATGGAATGCAGTCGCATTAAGTCGGGTGATGCTGAGGGAATTAGATTTGGAAATGAGACACATAAAGTTGTAAAGCAGTTTTGCTTTTTGGGGAGCAAAATAACTGATGATGGTAGAAGTAGAGAGGATATAAAATGTAGACTGGCAATGGCAAGGAAAGCGTTTCTGAAGAAGAGAAATTTGTTAAAATCGAGTATAGATTTAAGTGTCAGGAAATCGTTTCTGAAAGCATTTGTATGGAGCGTAGCCATGTGTGGAAGTGAAACATGGACGATAATTAGTTTGGACAAGAAGAGAATAGAAGCTTTCGAAATGTGGTGCTACAGAAGAATGCTGAAGATTAGATGGGTAGAGCATATAACTAATGAGGAGTTATTGAATAGGATTGGGGAGGAGAGATGTTTGTGGCACAACTTGACTAGAAGAAGGGATCGGTTGGTAGGACATGTTCTGAGGCATCAAGGGATCACCAATTTAGTATTGGAGGGCAGCGTGGAGGGTAAAAATCGTAGAGGGAGACCAAGAGATGAATACACTAAACAGATTCAGAAAGATGTAGGTTGCAGTAGGTACTGGGAGATGAAGAAGCTAGCACAGGATAGAGTAGCATGGAGAGCTGCATCAAGCCAGTCCAGTCTCAGGACTGAAGACCACAACAACAACAACAACAACAACGACAACCTCAGTCGGTAACAAAGCAAAGGAACGCGTATAGGCTTACTTTGTTGCTCGTCTGTCTACCTGACTTTTTTCTCAGTAACGGATGGACCTGTAAAACTACTGTAGGCTAACATAGACTATCGTAAGTAGGTGTAGACTACGGTAGCAGAAAACAGCGGGGCTACTCCGCTCACTTCAACTGTAAGTCGTATGTAACATGACATGAGACGTTTATAAAAAGTCAGTGAATGCGGTAAAAATGTGGCAATATAATTGTGAATACATTCCAGTGTATAAAGGTGGAAATCCGTTTACAAAAACAAAATATTAAACAAACATCTGAAGAAGGCAGAAATTACAATATATCATAATGCTGGTGCTAATCCGCCCAGTGTATTTCAGTGTCCAAACAACCAGCATTTACCACATGTAAACATTTTTCTTCGTTTCGCACACACACACACTTCGTGAAAACATGTAGGACATTGCTGGCACGGTACGCAGTCTCCCTTCTTGACAGATTCTGACGAATTACAGCACAGAAGCCACAAGGGGTGTTCTGACGATCTTCAGTTGCAGTTGGCTGTATGTCATCATCCGACTCACTCAGTTGAAGACGACGTTTCTTACTTGTGTTACCTTTGCTCTTCTTCTCCACTTTTAGTCTTCGTTTGGCCTCCATCGCTTCGTAATTATTGCCTGGGTCAACTGCCTTGATTCTGTTCCTACCTTTATTAACGTCCTTTGGTGGGCTGAAAATAACTGCATTGAAAAGAGAAGTCGAACGGAGGGAAAGGGGACTCAGGTCACAGCTGGCCACATTGAGGAATCTCCGGAAGAGGGCATGATGGCACATTGGAAATGTCTGTCTGGAATGAACAGAGGGGAGAAATTTGTCTTCCGAATAAACTAACGGATTTAAAGGGAGCTATCAAGTGCATTTAAATCTTTTAACATCATTTCCAACGGTGGCAGCTTTATTCCAAGCTGTGGAAAACACCTCTTCGAAGTTAAAGTTCTTGATTTCACCGCCTGGTAATTTGTTGCAGCATGAGGTAGAAATCTTTTCAACGGTTTGAATACTGATCTATCCAGAGTCTCAAGGGCATGTCTGGCATGAGGTGCAAGGTAGAACATCACTGTGTCATTCTGACGACAGTACTACAGACACTGGAGAGAAAAATGAGAACTATGGCCATTCAAAATCAGGTGAGCGGTGTTTCTGAAAGTGTTCAAGCCACTTTAGAAAACCGTCTTTGTTTACATACCTGGAATCAGATATGGTGGCTTCTGAACCCACTGCTTGGTGATGTTCTTAGACCTCTCTAAAAAGAACACTTTGAAGATAGCAAACGAGCGAATCAGAATGCCAATAGCACTACAGCAAGCTGCATTAGTTGCATTTCCACCTCTCCATGTTTGTTATCTTCAATACTTCCCTGTTACCTTTTTCTGTCACTATATTAGGAATTATTAAGGGAAAATCTGTGTAGTCAAAATTTAAGATGAGATGATTACCAGAAACCCAAGTCTGCTCAGCTAAATTCCGATACACATTGGAAAACTGAGTCACGATGTGCTTATTAATCCCCTTCTGTTTAGCTTTCGACAAGGCTTGTGGTTTTCGGAGTCATAAATCACCATGCCTCTTCATAAATCAGTAAACCAGTTTTACCTGCAGTCACGTGTTCAATGCCCCAGGGATGCTTGATGTTACTCGTCGCTGCATACGAGAATGCTGCTCTTCGAATTTGTTCAGGAGTACAGCTAATACCCCTTGCAGCTAACTATTTCAATCTAGAATTTAAATCATCATCTTACTTTTGGCTGGATACACTCGGAAGACCAGCTGGTCTCTGAGGTTTCGTTTCTCCCATGGCCGAATCATATTTGGGAACATTTTCTCGATCTTTAAGCGTCGAATAAGGAATTTTGAACAATGCAGCAGCTCCTCTCATAACCATGTCTCCTCCGCTTGTTACTGCGTTTTTCGTTTCTTCCTCGAATCATGAGGCGCTTGGCTTTTTCCTTTTGTATTTTTGGACCGTCTGAAAAGAAACCAAGCAAACATATATCCTAGAATGTTGCGTTAAACATAGATTAAAATAATCATTTGACTCAGCGTAAATAAAACCACACCTACGCGACGAAATAGCCCCATGCGCAGACATTTCTGAATCCGCGACACATACAAGTAAGATAAAGAGTTTAAAATTTCACGTTATTATGCATAGTACACCTTAATATGTTAGGTTGTATTTTAACTGCGGCAATAATCCATCACAATGCACTTGCATCGAAAGTTCGTTCTTCTGTCCTGCCAATACTGAAACAGAAAACAGCCTTATTACAGGCACATGTGGCGACACAAAGATACTGTAACACACAGCTGTTTGAGGCGGATTAGCCCCCTGAGCAGAATAGCCCCGCTGTACCCTTCCTTTAGTCAGTTAACATAGCTAGCGCATTATCTGTACGTGACGTACGTTGCACACCTATTGGGTGATAGCTCATTTCGTTCGCTTTGTTTGCAAAAGCAGGGAACCGTCTGGAAATTGGGTGTGTGTATACAAAAGCCTGTGTAACCTACGGAACTTCTTTGTCCTACGCAGCTATCATTCTATCTGGTATGTCAAAATAAATAGTATTTATTGCAAAACTTAAAGTGTCACTTTTTAATTCAGGTTTCATTCGAAAACTGTTTCTTTAAAGTGAAACAGTGGGAGGGTGTTGTAGTCAAAACAGTACAGACTTATCATACAGAACCAGAAAACACAATTTCCTCAAAAATGCAAAACAAAACTAAAATATGAAACATTGCCTTAATACTTCAAGCTTAGATAAAATATGTTTCCATTAATGACAAACAGCTTACGCACTTACGAACTATAACAGGATTCTCTTACTTCTATTGAGTACAAAATAACAATAACAACATAGATTCTTTCATGTCTATGAACGTAAACTGCGCTTGCAACCAATTGGAATAGATTTTTTTTTTCGTAAAAGCGCAGAAGTTACTCGAGCAGCTATGTTTTGTTACTTACAAAGCGCTACTTATATTTTGTAAGGATATGAAATACACAATGGACTAACAATGAACGATATTGGGTTCTATTTACGTGCAAAACAGAAGAAAACGAACAAACAAAATAAAAAACAAAAATCTAAGGAAAAGCGTCGGCTCCCAGTTTCTCTCTTAAACATTCATTTATGTCTCTTTACCTACCAATACTACCAATAGTCTTAGCATTTACTACATCATTTATGTACTGTACCAAAATACACACGTCAAAAAAGTTTTGCATCACCCCGGTCCCTAGAGCTCATGATAATAGACGTTGACTGTGGGTATTGTATCACAGACACAGCCCCTTGGACTGTACAAAGAAGTAACTAAACCCTCCGCAAGATGTAAACAACTATGTATGAGCAGCGCCTATTAGACGTTGGGAGTCAGATATCTGATCAGTTCCAGTCATTCCACCAGAAAGGAGGTACACGGCTCGTGTTGTCTGTAGTTCAACCACGCCTAGACGGTAAATACCGCAACTTGATAGCCTCAGCGTTGTTACTTTGTGTCAGAAAGGGCTCCCAACAAGGGAAATGTCCAGGTGTCTCGGAGTGGACCAAAACGAGGTTTTTCGGACATGGAGGAGTACAGAGATATAGGAACTGTCGATGACATGCCTCACTCAGGCCACACAAGGGCTACTACTGCAGTCGATGACCGCTACCTACGCATTATGGCTCGGAGGGACCCAGACAGCAACGCCACCATGTTGTAAAATGCTCTTCGTACAACCACACGACGTCGTGTTACGACTCAAACTGTGCGCAATAGGGTGCATGATGTGAGGCTTCACTCCCGACGTGCATGGCGATGTCCGTCTGTGCAACCACGACACTATACAGCGCGGTTCAGCTCGGCTCAACAACATGCTGAATGGACCGCTCAGGATTGGCATTACGTTCTCTTCACCTACGAGTGTCGCATATGAGTGTAGCATATGCCTTCAGCAAGCATAGTCGGAGACGTGTTTGGAGGCGACCCGGACGGGCTGAACGCCTTAGACACGCTGTCCAGCTACTGCAGCAAGGTTCCCTGATGTTTTGTGGTGGCATTATGTCGGGCCGACGTACGCCGCTGGTGGTCATGGAAGGCGCCGTAACGGCTGTACGATAAGTGAATGCCATCCTCCGACCGATAGTGGATCCTTATCGGCAGCATACTGATGAGGCATTTGTCGTGAATCAAAGTAGAGCAGCGATTAGCAGTCTAACCACACTTTATTACATAGTCACAGAACACACAATACAACAAGTCAAAGATACATTGTCCGAAGAGTAAACAAACAGTCTCCCACTTGCCCGAAGTACATCACTCTTTGGTGCCGAAACCCGGGATAGACATTCCCCGAGACAATTTCCACGATTGCCGTTGTGAACCACGAATTCTGGACGCAAGTCACGCGGCAATACTACGAGGGGCTTACTGCAGCGATTTGTCACACCACGCAACAATCTCTTCGACGACAACCGCCTGCATACACAGCTACGTTCAATTGAATTATCACGCAACATGTTTTGTAGTGCCATTTGTAAAGGCAACTGATTACATTATTGCCGCTGTGTACTGCTATTGTAGCTGTTGGATTAGCGCTTTAACGAATTATCAGATCCTACGCTACGCCTGTAGATTTTTTTATGACTAGTGCTGCCATCTAGCGACCATCAATTGAACTACTTCGACTAGCGATCCAAAGATAACGCCTTACTATGACCAGCTGATCGCTTGCCTACACTGCTTTAAACTTTGGAGTATTCGGACGGGATGGACATGACATACCATAAACCAGAAGCGCAGATACACTCTCTAAAGAGAAAACGTATGAGAGAAAGAGCAAACATTACGCGACTCGTGGCGGAAGATGGAAGGTTGGCAGACACATCGGGAATCGCGGATTATAAATATTAAAATGACAGATTGGGAAGCGTTCTGAACCGCCTCATCAAATTAGATGAGGATATTCACGAGTTGTTAGACGATGACGAATACGAAGAAGCTGTTCTTAAATGCGAAGATTATATAGACACCGCGAAACTCACAATTTCTCGATTGACTCACGAAATAGAGAAACAGCTTGCGAAATCGGTAGCAGACATAAAGATTCCCGACAATCCGCCGGTACAATCTGTAACAATGAGTGTTCCCACAGTTTCAGTAAAACTTCCGACGGTCAAACTTGAGCCTTTTTCAGGAGATATCGAGACATGGGCACGATTCTGGGAGCAGTTTGAGCAGTCGGTTGACAACGATCCAATGGTAACTGCAATTAATAAACACATTTTTCTTCGCGGCTATCTCTCGGGAGAACCAAAGCATTTAGTGGACGGGACTGCGATGACGGCCGAGACGTACGCAGAAACGAAGAGGATTCTCCGAGCGCGTTATGGCAACAAGGATCGAATAATTCAAGCCCACTTAGATTATCTCGAAGCCATAAAACCAATTAAGCTGTCCACCCCAGAGGAACTTAATTCAACATTCATTGAATGCCAGTGACGTATTCAAGCTCTCCGGGCACTTGGGGAAGACGTGAACGGATACGGCCGAGTCCTCGCACCGAAAATTTTACGCGCTTTTCCGGATGACATATGCCGCCGTTGGATAATTCACGCCAAGCGTACGGGAATATCCGAAGGGGATATTTTGCAACTCATGGAGTTTCTGAACGAGGAAGTCGACGGGGCGCTTACCATGCAGAAGATACGCGGTGAATTTTCCAGCACTTCTAGTAACCTTCCCACAGCGTCCGCAATTCACGTACACGAGAAATCTAAAAGATCGACTCCGAAGGATACCAGCGTAAAGGAACCATTCTGCGTCTTTTGCGAATCTTGCGGTCATTGGACGCAAGACTGTAAGAAGATCGTACACGTTAATGATCGAATAGATAAATTGAAACTAGCAAACAGATGCTTTCTTTGTCTTCAACGTGGCCACAAAGTGTCAAATTGCAAAAATAATGAAAAGGCTTGGTGTGTTAACTGTAAAAGACTGCATCATAAGTCCATTTGTGAGGAACGAAAGGATATTAGGCGTCCTGCGGGTCAGACAAACGTTACCTCCGTGGGAAAGGTATCTGTCGCTCTCCACGGATATACGTACCTTCAGACAGCTCAAGTATGCGTCTCAGGACCTACAGGATTGAGCAGGACAACGCGATGTCTACTGGACGCAGGTAGTCAGTCCAGTTTCATAGCAAAATCGCTGATTGATGATCTGAAACTGCAAACGGTGGACGACAAGAAGTAACCGTTTGTTCCTTTGAATCAAACCCTGCACGCCCACGCCACCGCAGGCTTGTTCAGTTTAATATGAAGAGGCTTCGGCAGAATTCTTCAGGGCCACTTACTGCCTTCGAAAGTACTGACGTTATATCTCACCAGCCTTCAGTTTCACAACATATAAAGAGTTTACCTGATGCCCGTAAGATTACGCTAGCAGATCCGAGAACCGATTCAACAGAAGATCTTCCCGTGGAGATTCTTGTGGGAGGCGATTTTTATTGGAAGATAGTGAAGCACAATTCGCCCATACGCATCTCTAAAACCTCAGTGTTAGTTCCTTCTCTGTTTGGCTGGATACTTAGTGGTAACAAGTCACAAGCCTGTGTGCATACAACCGTGGTAAATTTTGCTCAGACTGACCGATTTCCTCTGCACTCGGACAATGATTTCCGACGCTTTTGGGACTTGGAAACTATAGGGATTACTGCCGATCAGGATCTACCTGTGAACAACAAGGATACGAGACTTCTTGAAGAGTTTAGAGCATCTTTCTCTATAAAGGATCATCGAGCAGTGGTTACACTTCCCAAAAGGCAACATACAGTGCTTTCGAATAACAGAGCGATCGCGGAAAAACGATTCAAGCACCTTCGGGAAAGATATCAACGTCAATAGACCTTTAAGCAAATGTATTTCGATCTTATGCTAGACTACATTACGAAGGGGCAATTAGAGGTCGCTCCCACCCCACTCTCAGCAAAGGAGCTATTTTATCTCCCTCATCATGCAGTGAGGACGGAGAAATACGGAACCACTAAGTGGAGAATAGTATTTGACGCCTCATCTCACGAAAACAATGCACCTTCTCTCAATGAGGTATTGGAAGTAGGACCGAACCTAATACCAGAGATTCTGGAAATTTTACTGCCTTTCAGACTATATTCTACGGCTATCGTCACGGACATCTCACAAGCTTTCCTTCAATTAACCTTGAACGAAAAGGACAAAGACTTTACCAGATTTTTCTGGTTCAAGATTAGTCAGGATCAAACAGGAAATCTTCGAACGACGGACGAACTAACAGAATACCATTTTAACAGACTCCCATTCGGCCTGACCTGCAGCCCATTTTTACTTTCTGCAACACAAAGAGAACTTGCCGACAAGTGTATGACAGCATTCGCTTGTTCATGGACAACAATTCGCGCCCCCATTGTGCACATCCTGTGAATGATTATTACGGATAACGACATCGCTCGACTAGTGTGGTCAGCATTTTCTCCAGACATGAACGCTATCGAACGTGCCTGGAATATATTGAAAAGGGGCTGATTGTGGACGACGTGACCCACCAATCACTCTGAGGGATCTACGCCGAATCGCCATTGAGGATTGGAGCAATCTGTACCAACAGTGCCTTCGTAAACTTATGGATTGAATGCCACGACAAATACAGGCATGCATCAATGCATGAGGACGTGATACTGGGTATTAGAGGTACCGGTGTGTACAGCAATCTAGACCACCAACTCTGAAAGTCTCGCTATATGGTAGTACAACATGCAATGTATGGTTTTCATGAGCAATAAAAAGTGCGGAAATTATGTTTATGTTGACCTCTGTTCCAATTTTCCGTATATGTTCCGGAACTATCGGGACCAAGACGATGCAAAACATTTTTTGAAGTGTGTACTTAATCGCAGTCTTGGTAGAGCGGACCTTTATGTATAAAGCTAAAATTTAATTCAAATGCTAAGATTTCGGCAATGTAAACAAAAATTAAGCTTCAAATTGTTTGCAGTCGGAAACTACTGCCGTCTGTTTACACCCCTTTTTGTCAGAAACGGGTAGAAATATGAAATTGAAATTTAGTAAAATGCTAAGGTCTACAGCCTCTTGGCAGTATTAATAAGTTAAGCTTCTAAGTAAATGAATCAAAAGGTACTGCTATACATGTACATAAAATTTATAGATGTATACCTGTGTAGAGGTCGAGCTTTTCGGTGTAGCGATGAAGCACGTGTCTCAAAACAAAAAGGTAGCGGGATCGAATGTCTGTAAGGCAACAGATTTATCATTCTTCATTTTAACATATCTCCTCCTCTCAACGATGTGAGGAGTCGCCAGAAACAATAAGTGTTTCGCATTCCACGTTTAACTGTATGTCGCCTCTTCCCCGTTTGATACTAAGGTTAGTCAGAGATACACAAGAACCAGAACTAAAGCCCATTAGGAATTCTTGGAACAGGTTACTTAGCCACATGAAGTTATTGCTATTATCTATGTACGTAATACTTTTCAGATTTCCTTTACATTTCATGGCTTGCTTCTACTGCACGCTCACATTCGTTCTTGTGCAGGTGATATCAGGGTATGAGGCGACTCAAAAATAGCCGGAATTTCTTGAGTAAAAGCACGTACTCTATTTCTCCAGGAAAACTATGCTTTACCTATGGGTTTTTTGGACCATGGTATGTGTAATTATGATGTCTCACGCGCTGGTTACTTGCATCATGCAGGGTCAGGTTTGAAGGTGACAGGAGCAACGGTGGGATGCTTCGTCAGTATTCGTAACCCTCTAACCCCCCCCCCCCCCAAAAAAAAAACGCACACACTTAAACACACAGATACACTAGCAGACACACACACACACACACACACACACACACACACACAGAGAGAGAGAGAGAGAGAGAGAGAGAGAGAGAGAGAGAGAGAGAGAGAGACTCTGGTGTATCTATTATAGCCAAAGTACTTTTCTTTGTATGCACTTGATGCAAGGCACAATGGACAATAAAATCATCACACTGTTTCTCCCGCATTTAAATTCTTTGATTTACTGTACTACAACCGTACAAAACACATACGGCCAAAATAATATGATAATTGAAAGTTCCAAACAAATGAATAGTCATTAAAACCTCGAATAATATTCCAACACCAGACGCTGACAATGTTTGTGTCATAACCTGACCCTGGGTATCAACCAGTGGAAGAGCACAGTTATTTCCGTTAGGGGAAATATCTGATTTCATAGTTGATGCCAATTCGTAGGACCCATGATCTCTTTTACAATAATAAATAAACAAACACCCTCTGGATCTTTTCTTTTGTTACAGACCACAAAGTATCGTTGTTATCTATACATATATGTAAGTTGGTATTCAACCCTCATACAACGAGTCCTGTTCGCATTTGTGTGGTCCCATTTACATTTAATGTCTTGCTTTTACTACACACTCGCATTCGTTCTTGTGCAGATGATGTTATCTGTACAGGAGGGGCAACAATAATCCGGAATCTCTTTAGATAACGAATGTACGTTTTCCCAAAAATAACAATACTGCACCTAATAGTTCCCTGGACCACCGTATACGTACTCCTGATGTCTCACGCCGCGATTACCTGCTTGTTGTTGTTGTTGTTGTGGTCTTCAGTCCTGAGACTGGTTTGATGCAGCTCTCCATGCTACTGTATCCTGTGCAAGCTTCTTCATCTCCCAGTACCTACTGCAACCTACATCCTTTTGAATCTCTTTAGTGTATTCATCTCTTGGTATCCCTCTACGATTTTTACCCTCCACGCTGCCCTCCAGTACTATAATAGTGATCCCTTGACGCCTCGGAATATGCCGTACCAACCTATCCCTTCTTCTACTCAAGTTGTGCCATAAATTTCTCTACTCACCGGTTCTATTCAATACCCCTTCGTTAGTTATGTGATCCACCCATCTAATCTTCAGCATTCTTCTGTAGCACCACATTTCGAAAGCTTCTATTCTCTTCTTGTCTAAACTGTTCATCGTCCACATTTCACTTCCATACATGGCCACACTCAATACAAATACACTCCTGGAAATGGAAAAAAGAACACATTGACACCGGTGTGTCAGACCCACCATACTTGCTCCGGACACTGCGAGAGGTCTGTACAAGCAATGATCACACGCACGGCACAGCGGACACACCAGGAACCGCGGTGTTGGCCGTCGAATGGCGCTAGCTGCGCAGCATTTGTGCACCGCCGCCGTCAGTGTCAGCCAGTTTGCCGTGGCATACGGAGCTCCATCGCAGTCTTTAGCACTGGTAGCATGCCGCGACAGCGTGGACGTGAACCGTATGTGCAGTTGACGGACTTTGAGCGAGGGCGTATAGTGGGCATGCGGGAGGCCGGGTGGACGTACCGCCGAATTGCTCAACACGTGGGGCGTGAGGTCTCCACAGTACATCGATGTTGTCGCCAGTGGTCGGCGGAAGGTGCACGTGCCCGTCGACCTGGGACCGGACCGCAGCGACGCACGGATGCACGCCAAGACCGTAGGATCCTACGCAGTGCCGTAGGGGACCGCACCGCCACTTCCCAGCAAATTAGGGACACTGTTGCTCCTGGGGTATCGGCGAGGACCATTCGCAACCGTCTCCATGAAGCTGGGCTACGGTCCCGCACACCGTTAGGCCGTCTTCCACTCACGCCCCAACATCGTGCAGCCGGCCTCCAGTGGTGTCGCGACAGGCGTGAATGGAGGGACGAATGGAGACGTGTCGTCTTCAGCAATGAGAGTCGCTTGTGCCTTGGTGCCAATGATGGTCGTATGCGTGTTTGGCGCCGTGCAGGTGAGCGCCACAATCAGGACTGCATACGACCGAGGCACACAGGGCCAACACCCGGCATCATGGTGTGGGGAGCGATCTCCTACACTGGCCGTACACCACTGGTGATCGTCGAGGGGACACTGAATATGTTTGGGACTGGATGAAGCGTTGTCTCACGCGGTCTGCACGTCCAGCACGAACGCTGGTCCAACTGAGGCGCCAGGTGGAAATGGCATGGCAAGCCGTTCCACAGGACTACATCCAGCATCTCTACGATCGTCTCCATGGGAGAATAGCAGCCTGCATTGCTGCGAAAGGTGGATATACACTGTACTAGTGCCGACATTGTGCATGCTCTGTTGCCTGTGTCTATGTGCCTGTGGTTCTGTCAGTGTGATCATGTGATGTATCTGACCCCAGGAATGTGTCAATAAAGTTTCCCCTTCCTGGGACAATGAATTCACGGTGTTCTTATTTCAATTTCCAGGAGTGTACTTTCATAAACGACTTCCTGACACTTAAATCTATTTATTACAGAATTATTGATGTTAAATCTAATTTTTCTAGTCTGCATATTTTTCAGTCATTCCATATTGACGATCCCCTAGTTTCTACTGCTTGACATTCCGTAATAGCCACTAGAAAACTAACACAAATTACTACACAGTAGTTCCTTTTTAACCTCAACACTTTCTATAAAAGTTTGAACGTTCACGGAAAAGCAGTATTAAATTAGTGAGTTAAAACTACTGTTCAGTATGTCGTTCCATTTTGGTATCTCATGTGAAAGCGTAACTTAGCAATATTAGCAGGAGACGAATTTTTTTTTTTACTGTAACATAAAGTTATTACCCTAGCATCGGTGTCATCATAATGTGTGGCTGACCTTGAAAAGTAGTTGAACCTGTACTGAACTTAGTTAATGAAACTACTGTTAAGTGCCCGCATCTGGTGGTCGTGCGGTAGCGTTCTCGCTTCCCACGCCCGGGTTCCCGGGTTCGATTCCCGGCGGGGTCAGGGATTTTCTCTGCCTCGTGATGGCTGGGAGTTGTGTGCTGTCCTTAGGTTAGTTAGGGTTAAGTAGTTCTAAGTTCTAGGGGACTGATGACCATAGATGTTAAGTCCCATAGTGCTCAGAGACATTTTTTTACTGTTAAGTATCATAGAAGCAATCTTGTTTCTGTGTAAGACTTTTCTACTTCACCATTTGTGTGTCTGACGCTTCTTCAGGTTTTATCCAATGTATCTAATTTTCGCATCGAAATCGATGCCAACGAGGGGCATAATCTTTATTAACGTCTTCAAGCCAACATTATCGACAGGCTTTCATATTTAAATGTAATACACAATGGTTTTCTTTGTGTCCATCATTTTTTTATGATAATGTACTCTCTTTAAGCAGTACGTAGCCCTCACACTCTCTTCAAATTTTTTGCTTCTCATGAGTGGTTGTTCTCAAAGACGGTACTCATCACATTTTATACGTGCTCTCTCTCTCTCCCCACGCGCACACAAATACGCAGACACACACACGGATGATAAATTATTCGTTTCGAGCACTTCACGGAAGCTCTGTGCGCCGTTAAGTATTGTCCTTATCAATAGCTTCATAAGTTTAAAACGTACACCGATAGCACAAGTATGCTGAATTTTTGAAGAAGGAAACTGCCATGGTTCAAAGTAACAATTATTCTTCATTCATCCAGGATCGGAAGCAAAGGTGGATCAAATAAAGTCTTTACATGCGCCTGGGCAATGGGGTACAGTTATCATTCACGATGGCATCTCCTTTACGTCTCTATTTTTACGCAGAAGACAGTCTCCAAATGTGTACTTCCCATATAGAATGTAAATTTAGCGTGTATGATATGAGCAAGTTTCATATATCTGCAACTGATCTCGCTCCTGAAATGAATAATGAACGTTTTCTTTCAGCATATATATCTATACATACCGGCTACGATACAGCTTCTAGGCTTACAACTTTCTCGGATAAAATTACTATTAATTTAAGAAAAATTTCATAGCACTGATACACGTTCTCACTTTGTTTCTGGCTTCACAACGCTGACTATATCTATATAGAGTCATGGTCGAAGACATATCGCACATACAGAACTGCTGCTTGACATCTAGTAAAGGATAAATATTATAAATGGCTACTAGGAAAGAAAATATTCAATTTCAAGGGATATAAAAATCAAAATTAACTTTCCAACTTTGATATCTCATGTACATGAACATGCAGTAATTCATTAACATAGTACAATCGTAGTAACATGATCTGAAGAAGGCTGAAGTGACTACCAAACACAAAACAATAATTGTACGTTTTAGAGTTAATGAATATTTCATTTTCATGATATCGTCTATTATGTCTCTTTCAAATTGCAAACCGCCTTTGTATCACTATTTCGAGGAACTCAGCGTTTATGGTACGTTGTATCTACTCATTTCGCAGCTACTGAATTATTTCATCTTTCCTTTTAGTGAAATTATATGCCGTATCATCAACAGGACAACAGTAACAAACACTGTTGGTCCTACGAGATTGGCCATAATTAATGTGGTCCATCACTTTGTACAGAATTTTTGGCATTGACTCTAGTTTCACACAATCACATTAATTTACATTAGTTCACAGCCATCATCAACTGAGATAGACAGTTTTGCCCTGTTCCAATACTTTTCTGTAATAGGTGCAATAGGTGCAATGAAGTTTTTTTTTTAACATCATATTTTCGAAAGGGCGTGGATCGTTTAGGAATGCTTATGTGTTAGTTTTTCTTTTAATAATTAGGTACATAAATGACAATGGATCGAAAATTTCTAAAAATCGGCCAAAACCATCCCCAGTCTGTTACAGACCTCTTTACACTAAAGTCGACATAAAATCCATTAAATGCCTTTTGGATGTTATAAATGTTCTTGCTATCCTACTCGTTTCCTGACTTGTTTATTGTCTACTCGATCTGTGATCCTCTGGAAGGAAAGAGTACAATATCTAGCTGTAATTGCTATTTAAGAGCTTCTTGACTGCACTCTCATTTATTTCAATGCGCTTTAAACTACTGAAGTACACTTTATGCTTAGCAAATAACATGTACTAAGCAAGTGGCTTTTAATTTTTGCTATTGCACATTTACCAATAATCTCTACCCCTATGGAGGGTTTATTGAACTTAACATTCAAGATATATACATAAAATTTAGTTTAATTTTGGAAGAAGTTTGCCTTAGTTATGTGCCCAACCAAAAATTCATAAAGCTAATATTCCTCTCAGACCCATTGTTGGGATTGCTATGAACCATACAGGTCTCCAAGTTATGAGAAAGCTACATTCAGTTTTACAAAACCAAACTTCAAACCTGCTTTTTAACGAAAAATTGTTTGAAGCAGTTCAAGACATCAAAACATATTTCCCTAGACATAGTAAACTTATACAGCAGCATACCATCAAAGAATCTACAGACATAATTAAATATAATTTATTAAAATATTATACTATGCCCACAGCTGAAATAGTTGAACTAATAGATTTAATAGGTCTTTATTCGTCCCACAACTATTTCGCATTCAGTATTAAAATGTATAATGGGGATGCAGGTCTAATAACAGATAGTCCGCTCAGTAGGACCATTGAAGATACTGTCCTTACAAAAAAAACTGCGACACTGTCGCGAATAAGACAGTGACCAGAATACAGAATAAATTACCTTTACTTTACGTCTATTGTCATAAACTTTTTGTCAACAGAAATCAGGTTCCGCAGCCGTAGTGGGTCAGTAGTGTTTAACATTTGACGATGTAATCTGTTGACAAAACATTTATGACCACAGACGTCAAGTACAGCAAATTTTCGTTAATCAACTCGACAAAAAACTTATTAGCAACAGAGACGTCATCCAGAAAATTGTGCACTACTGGAGGTATGTAGATGACAATTCATGGCGCGTAAAGGATCAGAATATGAAACAGGAACTCTGTTAAGTAAAGCAATAAATTGCACAAAACTGTCCACATCACCGTAGAATACTAGAAAGTAAACGAAGTGTAGGATTTAGGCAGTAAGCAACAAAAACCAGATCCTTAACATCAATGAACACAGAAAACCAGCACAGACAGCTTCATTAACAGTTCCTCTTTATATTCCATCTCATATAAACAAGCTGCTTTCAGACCGTCCTTAAAAAGACCTCAGAAGTTTCCAATTATTACTGCCAACTATGAAACATAAATAAAGAAAATCAAACACACCACATATAACAGTGACTATCACGAAAATAAAATAGATGCACTTTGACAACACATGCGAAAAAGAGAAAGCTCACAAACTGACACGCCCATGACCCAAAAAATATAAAATCGAAGCATAAAACTATACCTTATTTAGGAGTAATCTCAGACAAAGTAACCGAAGTTTTCATACACGATTATTAGGTTTAAGTTTGTCACCACCGACAATTAAAGGGAAAAAGTTCAGGAAATCAGGAATTCATGAAGTTACAAGCAACCAGTATTACAAATGGCAAAATGGACAGAAATTTCAATGCCCATTTTAAGGATCACATTGATTATTTACGACGAGATAAAGCTGACAAGTCAGCTACAGCGAAACATATAAACGGGACAGTACACAATATTTCAGTATGCAACATTCTTAAAGCACAGCGTACTTTAGAAAAGAGCCGGAGATATTGACTCTATGTCTAAAAGAGATTAGACCATTGTCTTTGTAACTCTTTTAAATTTCTATACTGTCATTTTCGATACAAATAGCCACAGTCACTCATTTTGTAATATATTTCGCCGACCAACATCGGTGTTGCGACACCTTGACAAGCAGAAGATATAGCAAGTGAGTAACATTACTAGGTACGACATATCGATAGTAAAACCAAACCAAAATTTTTTTTGACCGCTACCTTGTTTTCTGCACTGTTGAGCGGTTCGTGATAAAGGGCTAGTAAGTTTAAAGAGCCTTAGGGACGGAGATATCTGAATACAGCACACGAAGACAGGCCAGTCAAAAGAAATAAAGTGAATGATCCTTTTAAAAAAATTTAACATGAATAGCTGCCCGTGATGTAAGGAAACTTCGCCTGTTTATTCACACGACGAGCAAAGCACATGCCAAGACCGTACAAGAAAACTTTAATATCTATGCACACCTCCGTTGAATTTCTGATCTCCCACTATAGCCTGATATTGAGATCTAACCTAGAACGAGGTTGCTATAGGTATTTGATTAATTGAAGTAATCAGAAAATTTGGAGGCCGGCAGCGGTATTTTTAAAACTTACTAATAAAGATAAATTTGTTAACATCGAATACAAATTAGGAAGTCTTTTCTTAAAAATACTAGCATGGAAGGTCGTTATATACGGAAGTGAAATATAGACATAAGCATCCCAGACAAGAAGAGATAAGAAATGTGGTGCTATAGTAGAATGCTGAAGATTACATGGGCACTTCGAACAACTAATGAGGACGTTCTAAATCGAATTGGGGCAAATAAAATTTATGGCACAGCTTGGCTAAAAGAAGGTATCCACTGGTAAGACAGAACTTGAGGCAGCAAGGAATTGTTAGTTTCGTAATGGAAGCAAACAAGTTAAGTAACGCTGCTGATGTAAACTTAATTATAAATGAAGAATTTGGAGGATTCACTAGAATGCTCCCAATGACAGAGAGAGACGAAAGGTTGAACACAGGAAGCTGATTCAAACGGATATACGTTACGGTAGTTAATCTGAGATGAAGAGCCTTTCACAGGATGCATTAGCATAGTTAACTGCAATAAATCACTCGTAAGAGTGAGGACCACAGCGACAATTTCTAAGACCGAGGTGGGAAAGTGCAAATGCTGTGAGAGTGACTGATAATAATCGCACTATTAGTAATGAAATCAACAGCAAACCATTGTGAACAATGAAAACAAAATATACAAGTAGAATAAACTGATGTTATACACATACTGGTTAACCACAACATGAGAATCAGTTAAGTAACGCTGCGGGTATAAAATTAATAATAAATGAATAATTAGGAAGAATCGTAAGAATGCTCTCAATGATAGTTAAATTACATTACTATTTTTTTGCATTTTGCTACAAATTTATTTCTTATTCTTTAAAATGGGCGCGCATAGAAACTATTTCAGCTACTAATTAAATTGCGTAGTAACTAAGCCCGTTTTAGTCTACGTTCTCTGAACGACACGTTGCCGAAAAGAGAGCGGTAAAATAGTGAATAGCACAGAAATAAGACTATCTGTAACCAGGATTTTACTTGGAATGAACTTACGGCGTGGACTAAAAACGGAATTGCTTTATTAACTGAGCTACGTGGGCACAGAGCGAACACTGTTTACTGCTAAACGAACGCCATAATGTAGCTGTACGTCCATCGAAGGAAGCGTCGTTTCATATGAACTTGCATCTGCATTTACCCCGGTAATTAAGAGGCAATAAGCTGCTTACGTGAACCATAATGCTCTTTCGTCGTTCTATAGCAGAATGTTGCCATACATGGGTAATGGAGCCATATAATCCTGTCATGATACACCATGTAAAGCATTTCCCGAGGGCGTCCAAATAATCCAATTGCCATTGACGTACCACGTTCTGCCACAGGAAGATTATGAGTAAAAAAACGCAAAGGTGGACGATTTTATTTACATTCAACGATTTTATTTATTGTCTTGATTTACTGCTATCACTCTCGTACATGAAATACGAGTGTGTTTACAATGTTCTCTCTTTTATTGAAACTGTGAAACTGTACAATTCATAGAGAAGCCAATGGCGATTAATTAGTTACAGGTTGACAACGTTAAACAAAATAATTTTACGGTTCTAAATTGGTCAACTGCTTAATTTTTTCGGAAATTAAAATGAAATTGATATGGCAATAAAACATAGATCACTTCTGTGTTGATGACGTTACCGTGATCACTTTCGCATTGTAGCTGTTAACTACAATAAAACTCATTGCAATAGCCTACTTCAGATCACAATTCGCAAACGACGAAGTCTGTCGTAACGTTTCCGTTTCATGTAAGGTATACATCGGGTAGACAGTGCTGACAATCGAAGAAAGATGCAAGGAACAAGGAAGTAACACAGAACTTAACCAAGAAAAACTGGTTGTATAAAAAAAAAGTATTTTTACCAGCATTTCAAGGCTGAAACCGCTATTACTGGCTTTTTGTTGTGAAGACCTATGGCCGCAGTTCGTGCTTAAAGACAATAAATGTCTTTTATCATGAATTTAGACTCACTATCCTTTGTTAATGATGGACATTGAATCAGACTTCACCCCCTCAAGCAAACTTCCATGAGGGTAGCGAGTTCTAGCAAGGCAGATGAAGTTAATTAGTTAGATTCTTATAAAATCCCTCGACACACCATATTCCACTCGTAGGCTCGTGTGACGACGGAAATTTGTTTTATGCATAAGACCAATAGAGGGTTTGCTGAGACAGGTGCAAATACCTTCCTTATCAACTTGACTTGCGCGAGATCGTTTATACGCAGACAACCTGGTATGTACGTGCATTAATTATCGACCTCAGTTTGTATGGTATTTCCGCCTAGGGCAACCATCTTCTTAGAATAACGAACATAAATAAATAATGTCTTAAACCTTCCCATCTTGTTGGAACAGATGAGCCAATAATATCCCTACTACGTATCTTACTGGAAGAGATGAGCCAATAATATCCCTACGACGTATCTTAGTTTTAAGTTAGGCAAACTTACATTTATAGTACTTGTAGATTTACCAAAAGGTTTTCGCAGTACTGACTGGAGAGCACTCTCTGAAATACTGATAGTCATTTGACTCGTTTGATGCGACCCGCCGCGACTTCTTCTCCCGTGCCAACCTCTTCGTGCCACAGTACAATATGTATACAACTACCGGCCTCAGGAATTTGTCTTTGCCTAGAGTTTTTCCGTCTATAGCTCCCTCTAGTACCATGTGAGTTATATCCTGACGTCTTAACAGGAGTCCCATCATCATGTCCCTTTTTTGTCATTCCTTTTTGCATATTTCTATCAGCGCCAATTCTGCGGATAACTTCATTTCTTATCAGTCCACCCAAATTTCAGCATTCTTCTGTAGCACCACTTCACGAACGCTGCGATTTTCTTCTTCCAACGTCATCTCCACAATCCACAATTCACTTCCGTACAACACTGTACGCCAGACTAAATTCTTTGAAATTTTTTTCTCAAATTAAAGCCAATGTTTGATACAAGTTTTCTTTGGGCCAAGAATGCCCTCTACGCCTGTACTAATCTGATTCCTGAGTCACCCGCTATTTTTCTTCCAAGGTGGCAGAATTCCTTGACTTCGCGTACCGTATGGTCTCCAGTGGAATATAAACAACAAGGTGAACGTTGTGATTACTTGATTCCTTAAAACAAATAACATCGGAATCCTACTGCAGACAAATTCCTTACGCATGTCCGTATTCGTTTAGTTCGTAATTTTATGTAGCTTGTGACCACCAGAATACCCGGATGTTATTGGTTCGCTGTATTCCAGTGAATAATTGAATATTGTTATTCTTCCTTTGCATGTTAATTATTGAGCGATCATTTAACTTATTACTACAACATATTTATAACAAAAGAGAATATTTCGAAATTGATTATTTTAGTTCATAAAATGAAGCCAAGTGCAAAATAATTTTTCGAAACGGGTACATACTTTTATATAAATCTTACATCTGTTGTTGGTCTGGTCTTCAGTCATGATGCAGCTCTCCACGGTACTCTATCCCGCGCAAGCCTCTTCATCTCCGAGTAAATACTGCAACCTACATCCTTTTGAATCTGCTTACTGTATTCATATCCTGGTCTCTCTTTCCGATTTTTATCCTCCACGCTTCCTTCCCGTACTAAATTGGTGATCACTTGATGCTTCAGAATGTGTCCTGGCGACCAATCCCTTCATCTAGTTAGGTCGTACCACTAAATTCTCTCCTACCCAATTCCACTCAGAACCTCCTCGTTAGTTACGGGATCTACCCATTTGCATCTAAAATATTTAAAAGATTGCCTAAATGCATTACCACAAAATAAAGGAATTTTCCTTTCTCCAGAAAAATTCACGTCTTAACGGATTCAGAAAGCACGAATATTGATAGAAAAGGTTTTAAATCTCTTCAGACAAATTCGTATTTAAATTAAAAAACAGGGTAAAGCATGAAACACTAAGTTCACTGATTTTTAAATGCACTGGGAACACTCACCCACAGACAAAGACTATCTCACTAAAACGCCTTACCCACAGGAAAATTTACTAAATATAACCGAAAGTATAAGAACGGAATAACTAGCGAATCTTGGCACCAAAGCGAACATCCACTGAAAGTACCACAAGATGAAATAAGTACTCGAAGCCTAAGTCCAAACTACGCCAGGAATGCCAACGACAATATCATGCCATACTTGAGAGATGACCACCAGGAAAGGGGCCGGTGGGTCTGCAGATTCGGCCGGTCTGTTTCTCTAGGAAGGGGATGGCCATTACCATTATCTGCAGTGCCAAATGCGGGGCAGTACGGACCCAAGCAAGGTAACCTTTCTGACGAGTCCTGTGTTCTCCGTTACCTCTGTGACTACCAAACCACTGCAAGGTTTGTACTGCTCGTGCAGGATCGAGTTCAGTCTAGGTCAAGGCTCAATTTCAAACACAAACATGTTCGTCCATCCACTTATTCAGAAAGATTTACATGATGGAAAGTGGATTAAGAGGTATAAATGGTTGACAGATAAAAGTATTATTCTAATCATCCTTCCCCCGAAGGCCCCTCATAACAGTAAAAGAATGAGATTCAATGTGGTTCACGTACTTCTAACTCGCTTGGAGAAGCCCAACAAAAGTTCGTATGAAACGGAACTGACAGTACTCTTTCAGCTATATTTCTCCAGATCTATAACTGATTATCCCCGTACGCGAAATCTACCAGCTTTCGCCATTCATTTTCCAGTAATATACGTCTTTAACATTCAACCGTGACTTACTAAACTGATGTTTCAGTAATATGCACAGAAGTCACCACCTATCTTTTTTAAGAACTGGAATAATTGCTTTCCCCTTTGAAGTTCTGAAGCCCTTCGGTGTCTACGCGTCTTTCTAACGTACATAACCTTATGTCACGATTTTTAAAGCAAGTATTAACAATCGTTAATCAGCGTTCTGTGCAAAGTTCTGGAAGTTGCTTCAATTCAGCAAGTCTGCTTCCTCTTTCATTCATCTTCCTGTGTCCCTGTTCTGCTGTTAATTTTCAATGTGTTTATACTCTTGAATAAAAATCTTCACCAATGGCTATCTAAGACTTCCGGCAGAGGAAGTCACCGTCGTTCTTCCAACGGCCTATTCAGAGAGGGTGGAGGAGCGGATACAGATTCGTGGCACTCTCTTTTTCTTGGGGTGGGAAACTGCCCCTAAATGGCAGGAAAAGCAGCAATATTGAACGGCATGAATATGCCTTAGGCAATGGACATCACTATATTAAAGACACGTAATCTGTATCCACAGAACGTGTGAAGTGTGGAAGGTGAAATTTCATGATGATCTGTAGGTTGGTAAAAGATTCCGCATTAGCCGCCCATTCGGATCTGTGGGAGGAGACCTCCAAGGGGCATGTGATCATGAGAAAAGCGTGGAATAACCAACGAAGACATAATATTTGACGAGTCAGTGTACTGAATGGCAGAGGTTTGAAGGTAGAGGGAAAGCTAGAAAATCTGAAAATGTAAATGCAAAAGGCGCAGTCTAGATACAGGATGAGTGAGTGAAGTTAAAGGAACTGAATATAAGGATTTGTGGTCAAACTATTTTAAAGTAATATCAACAGCAGTAAATAATAGTGTAAAGGGAGAGTATTCGTAATAAATTGAAAAATAGGACAGACAGTGAGCTGCTCTGAACAGTTCAGTGATAGGGGTGCTCACATCAGACTGGACAGCAAACCAGCGCCGACAATGATAGTTCAGGTATACATAACGACGTAACAAGCAGAAACTGAAGAGATAGACAACTTGTATGAGGACACTGAATGGGTAATTCAATATGTAAAACGAGATAAAAATCTAATAATCATAGGCGTTTGTAACACTGTTCTAGGCGAAAGAACAGAAGAAAAGATTATGCGAAAAGTAGGCAGTATAAATGAGAAACGAGAATAGATGAGTTCCACAAAAAATTTGTGATTTTATTAGCGAATACTCTGTTCAAGAACTACAAGAGGAGGAAATATACTTTGAAAATGCCCAGAGACACGAGAAAATTCCAGATGAATTACATCATCCAAAATCAGATACCGATAGTAAGGTGTATGCAGGAGCAGATATAGACCCTGATTATAATTTAGTAATGATGGAGAGTAGAGTGAAGTTTGAGAGAATCGTTCGTAAGTGTCAGTGTGGAAGGAAGAGAAATACTGCAGTAATGATGAAAGATGAGATGCGTTTGACGTTTGGTAAAATCGTGAATACTGCGATAAGGATTATCACACTAGGTATTTCCGCTGAATAGGAGTGACCTTCTCCAAAATGGGCTATCATTGATTTTAAACAATCAGGAAGGTAACTACAAAGAAACATGAAGTGACGGGAGAACTAATTCAATTGATCCACGAAGGGAGAAAGTATAAAACTGTTCAAGGAAAGCCAGGAATGCAGCAATACATATGACTTAGGAATGACATAAACTGGAAGTATCGGGTAGCGAAGGCTAAACGGATAAAGGAAAAATTTGAAGAAAACGAATTGATAGTCGAAAGGACTGCCCCAACATAAAGTTAAATCAAAACAGATTCTTTTGAAATTAAAAACAAGGGGGTAACATTATAACTGAAATCATAGTTCCACTGTTTAACTAAGAGAAAAGAGCGGATAGGTGGGAAAGGTTCATTGAAGGACTCCGTGAGGGGAAGTACTCGCCTGAGGATAGAAGAAGAAACTGAAGTCGATGAGGAACACAAATAGTACCCAGTATTGGAATCAGAGTTTAAAACAGGGGAAACGTGTTGTCAGATAAAGCAGAATGGGAACACTACATTCCAAAGGAGTTTCTAAGGTCATGGGGGGGGGGGGAGGGGGGGGGGAAGATAATGGTAACCAAACTACTGTTTAAGCCAGTTCCAATCAGCGCGTAGAATGGAAATGGCGACGTACCGTCGTCGGACTGTCAGAATAACATCAGCCACAATGTTTGTAAGATTGCAAGGGCAGATAGGTGTGAAAACTACTGCACAGTCAGCTTAGCGTCTCAGGAATCCAAGCTGATAACAAGAATAATATTTAGAAAAATGGATGAGAAATTTGCATATCTATTAAATAATGATTACTTTGGCGTTAAGAAAGGTAAGGGCTTCAGAGACGGAGGCCTGACTTTGCAAGAGAAAAAAAAAATCAAGATACGCTCATAGGATCTGTCGATCTAGAAAATGCGTTCTACAGTGTGCATCGTCCAATACGTTCGAAATTCTGATACAAACTGGTGTAAACTACAGCGAAAATACACTCCTGGAAATTGAAATAAGAACACCGTGAATTCATTGTCCCAGGAAGGGGAAACTTTATTGACACATTCCTGGGGTCAGATACATCACATGATCACACTGACAGAACCACAGGCATATAGACACAGGCAACAGAGCATGCACAATGTCGGCACTAGTACAGTGTATATCCACCTTTCGCAGCAATGCAGGCTGCTATTCTCCCATGGAGACGATCGTAGAGATGCTGGATGTAGTCCTGTGGAACGGCTTGCCATGCCATTTCCACTTGGCGCCTCAGTTGGACCAGCGTTCGTGCTGGACGTGCAGACCGCGTGAGGCGACGCTTCATCCAGTCCCAAACATGCTCAATGGGGGACAGATCCGGAGATCTGGCCAGGGTAGTTGACTTACACCTTCTAGAGCACGTTGGGTGGCACGGGATACATGCGGACGTGCATTGTCCTGTTGGAACAGCAAGTTCCCTTGCCGATCTAGGAATGGTAGAACGATGGATTCGATGACGGTTTGGATGTACCGTGCACTATTCAGTGTCCCCTCGACGATCACCAGTGGTGTACGGCCAGTGTAGGAGATCGCTCCCCACACCATGATGCCGGGTGTTGGCCCTGTGTGCCTCGGTCGTATGCAGTCCTGATTGTGGCGCTCACCTGCACGGCGCCAAACACGCATACGACCATCATTGGCACCAAGGCAGAAGCGACTCTCATCGCTGAAGACGACACGACTCCATTCGTCCCTCCATTCACGCCTGTCGCGACACCACTGGAGGCGGGCTGCACGATGTTGGGGCGTGAGCGGAAGACAGCCTAACGGTGTGCGGGACCGTAGCCCAGCTTCATGGAGACGGTTGCGAATGGTCCTCGCCGATACCCCAGGAGCAACAGTGTCTCTAATTTGCTGGGAAGTGGCGGTGCGGTCCCCTACGGCACTGCGTAGGATCCTACGGTCTTGGCGTGCATCCGTGCGTCGCTGCGGTCCGGTCCCAGGTCGACGGGCACGTGCACCTTCCGCCGACCACTGACGACAACATCGATGTACTGTGGAGACCTCACGCCCCACGTGTTGAGCAATTCGGCGGTACGTCCACCCGGCCTCCCGCATGCCCACTATACGCCCTCGCTCAAAGTCCGTCAACTGCACATACGGTTCACGTCCACGCTGTCGCGGCATGCTACCAGTGTTAAAGAATGCGATGGAGCTCCGTATGCCACGGCAAACTGGCTGACACTGACGGCGGCGGTGCACAAATGCTGCGCAACTAGCGCCATTCGACGGCCAACACCGCGGTTCCTGGTGTGTCCGCTGTGCCGTGCGTGTGATCATTGCTTGTACAGCCCTCTCGCAGTGTCCGGAGCAAGTATGGTGGGTCTGATACACCGGTGTCAATGTGTTCTTTTTTCCATTTCCAGGAGTGTAGATGATATACAATATGCACAATAACCAAGACGGAACAATAGGATTGAGAGAGCAAGAACGAAGTGTTTAATGATAAAGGCTGAAAGACAGGGATGTAAAAGAATGGACCCGCAGAATTACGGATCGATATACCTCTCATGTCTTTGCTGCAGAATCCTTTAACATATTCTCCGAATATAGTAAATTTTCTTGAGACCGAGGAGCTTACGCCATGAATCTGCATACATTTAGAATGCATCGATCGTGTGAAACTCATCTTGCCTTTTTCTCGCATGATATAGTGCAAACTATGGATAAAGAGTAATAGGCAGATTCCATATGTCCAGTTTTCCCATAATCATCTGACACTCTGACACGGTTTTAAGGAAGGTACGAACATATGGAACAGGTTGAGGGATATGTGAGTGGCTCGAAGACTTAGTAAGTTATAGAACCCAGTATTTTGTGTGCAACGGCGAGTGTTCATCAAAGACAAGGCTGTCGTCTGGAGGGGCCCAAGGAAGTGTGACAGGACTGCTGTTATTCAGGATATACATAAATAAATTGGAGGACAGATTGGGCAGCAATCGGCGGTTATTTGCTGATCATGCTGTGGTGTACGGTAAGGTGTCGCCGTCGAGTGACTGTAGGAGAATACAAGACGGCTTAGACAAAATTTCTAGTTGGTGTGATGAATGGCAGCTATCTGTAAAAGTGGAAAAATGTAAGCTAATGCGGACGAGTAGGAAAAACAAACCCGTAATGCTGGGATACGGCATTTCTACAGTCCTGCCTGATACAGTCACGTCGTTTAAATATCTGGACGTAACGTTGCAATGCAGTATGAAATGGAACGAACATGTTAGGATTGTGTTAGGAAAGACGGATGGTCGACTTAAGTTTATTGGGAGAATTTTTGGAAACTGTGGCCCTTCTGTAAAGGACACCGCACAGAGGTCACTAGTGCGACCTCTTCTTGAGTACTGCTCGAGTGTTTGGGATCCGTACCAGGTCGGATTAAAGGAAGACATCGAAGCGGAACAGAGATGGGCTGCTAGGTTTGCTATTGGTAGGTTCAAACGTCACGCCTGTGTTACGGAGTTGCTTTGGGAACTCAGATAGGAATCCCTGGAGGGAAGGCGACGTTGATTTCGAGGAAAACTATTGAGAAAATTTAGAAACCCAGCTTTTGAAGATTACTGCAGAACGATTCTGGTTCCTCCAACATACATTGCGCGTAAGAAGCAAGAAGATAAGATACAAGAAAGAGGGCTCTTAGGGAGGCAAATAGACAGTCGTTTACCCCTCGTTGTATTTGCGAGTGAAACAACGAAGGAAATGAGTAGTAGTTGTACGGAATTCCCACCTCCACGTGCCGTAACGTGGACTGCGAAGTGTCATGTAGATATAGATGCAGTCTTCCGCCTCTATTGTTAAGGCTATACATCGAAGAAGCAATGACGAAAAGAAGAGTTCTAGAGGGGGATTAAAACTTGGGTGGAGGGATATCCATGAAAGATTCGGTGATGACTTTGCTGTCTTCAGTGAAAGTGAAAGAGAATCATTGGATATCTTGATTGACATAAACAGTCTACGACTGAAGTACGTGGACTTAGAGTGCGTTGGGAAAAGTCTAAAGTACTGAGAAGTAGCTGAAATGAGAATGAGGAACTTACAATCGAAATGGGTGGCCACTAGGTAGGAATTCTGCTACCTACGCAGAAAAGTAACCTATGACAAGCGAAGCAAGGAGGAAAGTAAAAGCAGGCAGGCAAATAGGGAATTCCTGGCCAAGAGAAGACTAATGGTATCAAAGGCATGTCTTTAATCTGAGAAAGAAATTTCTGGCATTGCACGTTTGGAGCACAGTATTGAAGGTCAGTGAATCATTGACAGTGAGAAATCTGGAAAAGAAGGAAGTCGAAGCGTCTGATACGTGGTGCTACCGAAGACTGTGGAAAATCAGGTGGACTGGTAAGATAAGGGATGAGGAGGTTTTCTGCAGAATCGGCGATAAGGGTATCTTATGGCGAACACTGGCATGTAGAAGGGACAGAATGATAGTGAGTGTGTAAGGCATCAGGGTTTAGCCTGCATGGTAGTTGATGGAATTGTGGAGGGAAAAATCTGTTGGGGAAAACAGAGACAGGAATACATCCAGCACACAACGGAAGACGGATTGTGCCAAGGGTACTAAAAAAACGAAGAGTTTGGAGGAAGAAACTAATTCGCTTTGGGCCGCGTCAAACCAGTGAGAAGACTGATGATTATAAAGATTCAGTATCTTCTCCCCGACCCAGAACGCCAGTTTTTTCTCCTTGTGGCAACACCTTCCCCAAATATCCGACTGAGGTACTATTTTGCCTGTCAAATGTTTCACCCGAGAGGATGCCATCAGAATTAAACCATATCGTAGAGCTGCACATTCTCAGGAGAAATGACGACTATAGTTTCTCACCGTTTTCAGCCGTACGCAGGACCAACATAACAAGGCCACGTTGGGTAATGTTAGAAGGTAAGATCACTCAGACATCGAGACTGTTGCCCCTATAACTATTAAAAAGGATGCTACACCTATTCAGGAATGATGTATTTATCTGACCTCTCCACATGTCCCCCTATTGCGTAACTGAGCTTCATCAGAGCTATCTGTATCATACATGCTCGGAAACTTATCCACCTCTGCAAGCTCCATACTGCACAAAATAGACGGAGTGGTCAGAAACACTTTGAAAAGCTTGGAAGTGTGTTAACGGGCAGGTTGTTCTCAGAAATACTTGTTAAAAAAGGCTGATACTTTGCTCCTTTTCAGAGTTAATTGGAACTGGATGTAACCAATCTGGCTGTTGCGCACGAAAATTGAAGCATCCAGCCGCCGACGTCGTCGTCAAACGTGTTCTTCGTTCGGTTTGCTGTAACCGAAAGAGACAAAATAATTGGACATGGGACGGTAGTGAATTTCGAACCCGAGTCAAAGGTTGAGGTATCTCGTGCACAATTATCTACACTGTGAGAACAACTGACGCTAATGGTTATATAAGAGGAAGTGAATTTTCTGTTGAGAAGACAGCTATAGGAAATGCGAAACGCAACATCAATGCATGCCAAAGATAGCTTAATGTGACATATAAACGTGCAGAAAATTTTACTTGAGATTGTAGAGCGTCTCTGAATCAATATTTGAGAGTAACTAGTTGTGCATTTGTTCCATCGCTAAGTGAGCTACAGCGGCTCCGTGATTCAAGGAGCATTCAAAACGTACAGAGTCGGCGGCTGTGTAATGAAATCCACGGAAGATATTGTCATACTGTTGCCCACGGGAGAAGGAATGTTTCCTACGAGAGTGCTAAGGCCCCAGATACGCTTCTAGAGGGCCTTGAACGCACACCCCTGTGAGAACAGTGCGAGCACATGTACACTTCGACCGTCCTCTACAGTCAGCAGCGCTGAAAACAGAGAAATGGAAGCTTCAAAAGAATAATAAAAGTGACTGAGGTGGATCTGTTTACAGGGCTGCTATCACTGCAACAGCCAATCAGACAACGCACTTGGCCTCACCCCCTGCTCCGTTCAGCATTGTCAAATCTCTCTGCTACTGCGCGTAGTTGCTACTGTAGCGTGTTTCAGACGACGCTCGCTGCCGGTAACTTGAATACTTATGGTCCTTTTCGCCTTGTGCTTTGTTTCTCTGTGCCGCGAGTTTATTTTTTCGCTACAGAATGTCTGAAGCGTGTAGTGGAAGAGTGCAAGTAGGCGCGGGTACTACACGGAAATGTCAGCGACCTGTTTATGTTTTGCCTGGCAAGACACGTGAGTTTGTATGCTTGGTGAGGGAGTATTTGAGAAGGACAAAGACAATGGAGCCACAATATCGCCTCTAAAGGAGGTAGTCGGAAGAACTGCAGACGTTTTGAATTTAAATAAAAACACCGTCCTCAAAGTTTGTAAGGAGAAACGCTGTGCAGAAATGGAAGAACCAAGGTCATCCGACTGCGGAAGCCCACGGAAATGAGGTGGGCAGAACCATGAGTAGCAAACTTGGACTCTTTTCATCAAGATGTTGTTCGTCGCCACGTGTGTGGATATGACGAGAGAAAAGAACATCCGCCTATAAAACAGCTCTGCAATAGTCTTCGTGAGGCAGAGTTATTCAGTGGCAACAAGATGTCTTTGTTAACGGGTATCAGAACACTCGGTTTTCGGCACAAAAAAATTAATGGACTGTTAACTGTTATGGAGGGATGTAAAGTCGTAGCGTGGCGCTGTCTTTTTTTAAGAAACATCGAAGTACAATTCCAAGACATTTTACGGGTCAACGAAACCTAGATGAACGCCGGTCATTCTGTCAGAAAAGTCTTGACAGATGACAGTATACGTGGAAGTTTTGCTGCTACCGTGGGAAAGTGGCATTAATCATTGCCATGCATGGTAGAACTGCATCTGGTTTCGTACCTAACTGTCTTTTCGTATACAAATAGGGGAAAACAACAAGAAGAAATAAACCACGATACTCTCCTGAAGTTGTTCAAGGGGCAACTATCTGAAAACTCAAATCGGCCGTCTGTCATTGTAATGGATAATGCCCCATACCATTCATTTATTAAATATAAAGCTCCAACGATGCAAACTAAATACACCGACGTCGTTGAATGGTTGGAACGCCACAATGTGAAAATTCTGGGCGATTTATGTTAGGCGATGGTCATAGAAATTATGAAAAAGTAAGCCACAACTTCAAAAGTGTGTTGTGGACGTTGTACCTAATGAACATGGTCAAAGGGTTTTCAAGTTTCCACCACATAACCGCTGCCAATTCAACGCCATCGAAATGACGCAAGATTAAACATTACGTGGCTACAAATAACGAAAGATTCACTGTGGCAGGAATGAAAATACTATAGAGGAAGCAGAGGCACATATAACGCCAGAGAAGTGAAGTGGTGTTGTACGCCACATAGGAATGGTTGTTAATGAAGCATGGCTAAGTGAAGTGAGTGTGGAAAGTAACACTGAAAATAATGTTACATTTAGGGGAATTCCAGTGATTCTCCAACTTACCACAGCTCAGATAACGACGGTGTCAAGGAAGAAAGTGATTCTCAACAAAGTGGCACGTTTTCCCATAATTCGTCTTCACTTTTGTGTTTGGTATTTTTCACTGTTTGCTGTGTACTGCATTCGTACAGTAAATCTCATCTCATTATTAAGGAATCCTCCTCTTCACAAGTATGACTCTCTACAGGCACACTACAGGATTAGTAATGACTGAAACAGTTTTGCCGGCCGTGGTGGCCGAGCGGTTCTAGGCGCTTCAGTCCGGAACCGAGCGACTGCTACGGTCGCAGTTTCGAATCCTGCCTCGGGCATGGATGTGTGTGTTGTCCTTAGGTTAGTTAGGTTTAAGTAGTTCTAAGTTCTAGGGGACTGATGACCTCAGAAGTTAAGTCCCATAGTGCTCAGAGCCATTTTGAAACAGTTTATATTTGTTCAAATGGCTCTGAGCACTATGGGACTTAAAATCTGAGGTCATCAGTCCCCTAGAACTTAGAACTACTTAAACCTAACTAACTTAAGGACATCACACAGACCCATGCTGGAGGCAGGATTCGAACCTGCGACCGTAGCGTTCGCGCGGTTCCAGACTCAAGCGCCTACAACTACTGTCCCACGCCGGCCGGCGAGATGACTGGGTGTTTGTGTTGTCCTCATCATTTCATCATCATCCAGGAAAGTGGCGCAATTGGACTGAGCAAAGATTGGGTAATTGTACGGGCGCTGATAACCACGCTGTTGAGCGCCCCACAAACCAAACATCGTCATCATCACACGCCGGCCGGCACATTTTATATTATTTTGATGTTGTTAGTTATTGTATTTAAATTAATGATTCAGATCCATTTTAAACCCCTCAGCAGTATCGGATAGGACAGCTGAACTTGATTCCTTCTGATTATTGCGGAAAACAGTGCGTTTCCTGTCTCTTTTATTGAGATATACACATAATACGAACACGGTATCATTTTATATGCAGGAGTGCTTTTGTTAAGGTAAAAGCACATTACAGTGTTATAAAGCGAACTCAATACTGCACATGAAAACGTGGCGTGAGAAGGTATTCCAGTAAGGAACCACCCCGGCCGAAGTGGCCGTGCGGTTAAAGGCGCTGCAGTCTGGAACCGCAAGACCGCTACGGTCGCAGGTTCGAATCCTGCCTCGGGCATGGATGTGTGTGATGACCTTAGGTTAGTTAGGTTTAACTAGTTCTAAGTTGTAGGGGACTAATGACCTCAGCAGTTGAGACCCATAGTGCTCAGAGCCATTAGTAAGGAACCACACTGCTGATGAGCGTACACACACCGGTAAACGACAACTTCGCCCCCTGCCACGCTCAACTGCGCTTCAATGTCAAACAGTTTGTTATTCTGATGTGGGTATAGTGCGTCCGTAGCTGCTTGCTGCACATCCTCGTCAGACCGGAATTTTCGACCCTTCACGGCGTTTATTAAGTAACCGAAGGTGCGATAATCGCATGGGGAAAGATCTGACTATAGGACGGTGCTTGTTTGTCTTCTGCTTGAGTTGACCTAACTTCCACGTTATAATATTCGCAATATATGGACGGCCGTTATCAAAATCAGCAGCACACCTCTTGGCCTGAAACTTGGCACACCATTCTACGACAGCAGTTTTTGACCGACCTGCTGCCCTGTACACATCCTTTATTCTCCGATGGACATCTACCAATGTTTGTCCTTTGGAAGCCAAGAACAGGATAACAACATGTTGGTCCTGTTTGGACACATTTGTTCATAAAATCTCCATAGTACACGTTTCCACATTTACGGTACGCATGTCTGCAATGCGTAAGACCACCCTAAATCCTCGACTTGCTATACCGGCATCCGGCATCGGAGTCGCACTACGTTGCACATAGACTCTCAGAAGGAAACTTTAGAATCGCCCCTTATATATGTGTGATATGGAATGTTTACTGAAGGAAGACAGGAAAATCATGAGGAAAATTCTTGGCCAAAAGCAGACAGAAGAGGGATACAGGTTATACTCTAGGAAAACTATAGAGATGGCAGCAGATGCCATAAAAAGGTCTATGGACACGTGATCTGGCTATCTCCAAAACGAATCAGTAAGAGAATTCTAACATACATACAAAGGGTCAGATCAACTATACCAAGGATCACACAAGTCAGACTGGACCTAGAAGTAGCAAAGATCGATCCAGTTGAAACTGAAGACAGAAATGTATACAGGGACAAGATGCACAAGTGTAATGTGAGGACAGAGAATGAAGTCTCAAAGAATCCAGGGACATGATAGACTGAAGATAGAAAGAGATTCCATGGAGAAGATAATGAGAAAATCCTGGAAGATCAGAAAGAACACTCAAATGAGGCAGAATGCTTTGTGTGATCCTGAAGGATCTCGACGCAAATAATAATAATAATAATAATACCAGAGAGTACACCACGTATATCAGGGGCGCCCCGCCTGTGGCCCACGTACTGCAAGCTGTCCAAAAGAAGTACAATTATGGCTCAAGAGGTGAGCGTTTATCACTCGATCGGTAAAAAAAATACCATAAAATTCTGTTAATGTGATGCTATGAGAAAGTTATTACTGTATTTTCAATCAAACACCCACTATACCTCCGCCATACATCCAAACGTCTATCTTCGTCTCTCCGTCTCTCCCTCCATTTCCCTCTGCATGTGTCAGTGTTAAGTATTATTGCGTATGGTTCATAAATACTCGTCTGTTTCCAACGTGGCTCATGTAAGATAAATGTTGGACCCCCCGGTTTCTAGATATTCCTTCACTAGGTAGCTTTAGCATACTGGGACCAGAGCGTAGAGTGTCTTTACACATCTCTAGTGATTTATAACTCAGGTAAAAAGAAATAGTTTGAAAGGCTACGTTTAACGTGCGGCTTTCATAATTATCATATCACTAAATTCATTGTATTCTGAAATGTATGTCTCCTACAATATGCGTTCTTTTTGTTCTGTCTCACTTTCTACTTTTGATTAATGAAAATCAGTCAATTAATCATTATCTCCATCTATGCTAAGGATGTTATGCGAGCGAAACAGACATGAACGGTAAGGGTATCTACTCAGTTTAGTTCTGCAGTAAGATGGATAACTGTTCTCGTTTCTTCTGCTTCCTTACCTTTTTTCTGATTCTCTACGCGTCAATATTTTTGTATGCGTCGTGGCAATGTTAACAAAAGGTGGTTTGACCGAATGCTATGACACCTTCCCTGACGACAGCATCCACGCGGCCGTGCCCCCACCTCTCCCCCCGACAGCCTACTCACATGGATGGAATCCTTTTCCCTAGTCTAGTTATGTTTATAGTAAATCGCGCGTTCAAATGAGGCAACATTTTCTAAGACTTACGTAGCGAGTATTGAAGCGAGACATATGCACCTGCCCAGCATTTACCTATCTGAGTTTGGGAAATTGCCGAAAACCCAAACCTACATCACCGTTAATGAGCTAGGTGAATTCTATCGATGCTTTTTTGCCTTCTAGAATCCTGTAGGTGGTGCGTTAACGCAGTCAGTTAGCTGGGCAGGTAGCAAGATGGAACACAATGTATAATTTGCTAGGTTTTAGGAAAGGATAACGATTTTGATCACAAAAAGCTAACTTTGCATTATGTTAATAATCTGGCTTTAAGATGAAAACCCAGACCATTTTGAGTTCAGAAAATGTGATAACATTACATAAAGGGTCATCGCTTCATTGATTCATGAATTAATATTGATGGGCACTCAATGACACTGCATAGAGTGCATAAGTTTATTCAAAGGAACCCGAACAGAAATAAGGAACCTAAATTTTATTTAAGCGCCATATAAAGGCACATTTGCATGCCGAGCATGGGTTTCCTCGGAAACGCGAAATATTAATTAAATAAATAATCAGTGACAAATAAATAAAGCCTATGGCACACAACTGCAGCGCTGTGTCGCTGATAAAACAAAAGCACAATTACGTTACTCTTATGTTTGATTAAGAAATGGGAGAGCTCTGGTAGAAGTGGTGCGAGAAGCACGTATTTTATTCTATTGTCTGGCACACCGCCATATTTCATGTTATAGAAGAATACTGCGAGTTGCAACCAGACTAGGCACTCGATTCTGTAAAGAATTTATATTTATAAAAGTAAGTAGGATTATGAACTGTAGGCTTATTCATTGAATATATCTGATTTAACTAACTGTGTAACTTTTTTATGTTTAGTAGACAATCACCTCTGTACGACGTATTGGCATGGCTGGCAAATTATTGAAATATTGAGATTTAGATTATGAGTCCGCACCTACCGCAGCAGTCTTTGGAAACGATTTATTTACGAAGTCCGATTATTTCAGTTTTATTTCACGGTCAACTAAGAGTAACATTGCCTTTACCAAAAAAGCCATTGTCAAGCGTCTGATACCGAATAATTAAACGTCCACGTTCCAGATAGGCAAATATCAATTACAATTACAATCACCATCATACAGATAGAATAATTAATATTTAAACAATATTTTTATTTTATTTATTTTATATTGGCGACTGCGTGTCGGACTTGTTATTTTGTCATTTGTTACATTGTTCTCTTTGTTTCATGTGAAAAATCAACTTTCTGGACCTGGACGTGAATGTATGAGAGATAACAAAAAATCTGAAGATATTTTCCAAATTTTGCGGGAAGACGCAATGAAACTTCCAGCAAAATAAGGTAAGACGCAGCATCTTTGCATTAGCAGGCTTGACCAGACGTATAATTCAGTGTATTAGCTTTTCAGTAGATTCTGTAGTGTTTCTTTCGTGCATAACAGTTTTCAGTGATAAATTTCATTCTCAGTACTTTTCCTTAAACAATAACGTATGCAACAATACCAATACACGAGTGTACAATATGGCCGACTTCTGTACGATACGTAGTAACATGGACAGCAGCCATTACCAATAGTCTCAAATTCAGTTTATATTTTTAAATTAACAGACAGCCATTGTTGCTACGAGCGATTCATGCTCAACTGCATTTTATTTTAAAATCAGTGTCAAATATTTTCTTGAAACATATATCACGTGTGGCATGGTAATAACTAGAAATCAATACGCAAAAATGGAACAGCAAAGACGTACTATTCAGACGCAATCCGACTCGGACGAGAGACAAATGTTAGAAAATGACTTTACGACAGCAACCGGTAGTGACGATTTATCAAACATTGACGCAAGTGTTGACGGAAATTTTGGCAATAGGCCGTCCACTACAAAAATTTCAAAGTCTCAGTCAGAGCCCATGTTGATGCATGACGTCACGTCTAATGACGCGACGGGGGCACAGACCTTGCAAACAGTAAACATTGCCGACATGTTACAAATGCTAATGAAACAAAACGCAGAAAATATGGCATACATAACTAAACAGAACGCCGAAAACATGGCAACCTTACAGACACAAAATGACGCAATTAAATCTGACCTCATAGCACTCAAGACAGGTAATGACACTTTATGTAAACGTGTGGAACTTATAGACGCCACACTGACCAAACAGATGACTGAACTCAGTACTAAATTTTCCCAGCTTAATACGAGACAAGAAAAGACTACAACTGACGTAGCACTTTTATAGACACAAGTAAAAAACCTTAATGTCACGTGTGAAGTTCTTACTGAACAAATTCAAACATATCCTTCAGTACATGACAACCTTGAAAAACGAATTACTGACGTACGGAATAAATTTGACAATGTTGAACAACACCTGACTGACATCTTACAATCTGATGCTACAGCTCATTTTCAAAATATTAATAAAGAATTTCATGATTGGGTAGTGAACAAAGACAAACATTTTGATAGATGCTTACGTGAAAATTTACCAACAATTGTGCACGACTCCGTAGCGCAATACATTACTAATAACAAACAGCTGATCAGTGACGCAGTACAATCCGTCACTGCACCCATGAGACAATTCACCGATCGACCACAGTCTGAATGTAACGAAAATATCAGTCAAAATGCACAGTTCAGGAACCAATATACATTCGAGTATGACACACACATACCGCACACGACAAACACACAAGAACAAAACACACCACGACTACAACACATACCACGATGTGCAAACACAAACACAAGCTATTATCATGGTAAACCACAGCAACATTATCGTAATTACTCGCCAGCTGAACATACCAGTAATTACAGTGGAATGAATCCATATCACAATACGAAGGAAGAAGAAAGCTTCATGAAACACAGGCAATTTCAGATTTTTATCCCAGAAAAACGAACCATTCATCCGGTGATTTTTCTTAAATCTTTTAGTAACGCATTTCCACGCACTTGGAGTGACCGGAAAAAGATTTCATATATTGTCGGTTACATCCAAGGCGATGCAGCTGTCTGGGCATACAGTCAAGCTGACGTATGTACCACGTACAGTGAGTTTGAGCGTGCTTTTCTGAACAAATCCTGGTCGCAATCCGTCCAGGAGCGACTCAGAAGACAAATTTTAGAACCTGAAACTTTTAACAGTAAAAATGGCAACTTACGCAGATATTTTGAAAAATACTTGAACATGGGACACTTTTTAGACGAACCAGTCGCAACGCGTGATATACTCCGTGCGTTGAAGGCCAAATTGCCTTTCAACATTAAAGAAAAACTCCTACATATCCCGGATGACGATTCAGATTATTTTTTAACAGCCTTAGATTCGGTTGACATTTACTTGAAGATCAGCGCTTCGCGCGGCAAAACAGCAGCCACAATGTTTACACTAGTGGTATGCAAAACATGCAGGCTTGCCAACTCAATTCTGGCGCGCCCACAGTTGGATACGCGGTACAGCAAAAACAGCAAACTCACATGCCGTTTCAATACGAAAATCAAAATCAACACGCGTATTCCAATACAAACAATAGTTACAACAGTAATAACACTTCATGCGGCAATCCATACAAAAGGCACTGCGGTAATAACTACAACGGTAACAACGGATACAAAGGCAACAACAAAAACACAAACAGAAATAGAAATAATAATAACTACGAGCCAAGACAGCATCAAGGTTGGACTCGTAACGATCAGTACTTCCATTCAAACTCTGCTTTACCACAGCAGCCACCAGGACAAAATTGGAGCATACCTTACGACCGACAGGTAAGTTATAATGCGCAACAGCAACAACAACCGCAAAAGTTTGGAGATCATAATAGGCAATATCCGAATGTGAATATAATAGAAATGACACCTGATGCACAACCTCAATCTGTGTCAGTACCTAGTACAAATGCTAATCCAACAAACTAGAAACAGTCACTTCTATGCCCCAGGTCGTGGCTGAAGAATTCTTGCGGGGCGACTGCAATGTTAATCAGTTATTTGACACCACACTTGAACAACAGAATAATGATATGCCGAATAATTCTAAACAAAAATTACCTGTTTTATTTATAAGATACAACTACAATAACAATATATCAGATGAACTTTTACAAGACAGTACACAATGTCGTTCAAACACAAATGAAATTGTTTTAGCATCTACTACTGGTGTAGTAGGTGGGATTCCAACTACTATTATCCTAGATACAGGTGCAGCTGTGAGCGTTTTGTCTTTTAATTTCTATAAAAAGATGTGTGAATTGGAACCTGTGCCTGAGTTTCCTGCCCAAAACTGTAAAATAACTACTGCACTAGGTAATAAGTCATGTATGGTTACGAAGCAAGTTTTTGTAAACGTTAAAATAGGTAATGGAACCGTACAATGGCCATTCCTGGTTGTACAAAACCTTGTGACTAATTGCATATTAGGAATAGATATTATGAGCGAGAAGGACTGCATTATAGACTTCTCAAAAGGTAAATGTATTTTAAATGATAAAGGCAGTGTAATTATTATTGATTTGGACAGGAGAACTCTAAAGCATGACAAACACTGTACAGGGTACAAGGTTCAGTTAGTACTTGACAATGACATTCAAGATATGCAAACACACTCATCTGACACAGAGCTAATGGACTTGAAAACATTGCTTGATCATAAGATAAGTGAAGCTACAGCTCTCAGTGTACATGAACGTATAAAACTACAGGAAGTGTTATCCAAATATTTACAAGTTTTTACCAAACGATTAGGTGTTATCAACACGTATGTATACAAGATTGAAGTTAAGCCTCACAAGATATTCTACCACAAGACATATAACGTACCGTTATCTCAACGACCTGCTGTGTGGCAAGAATTAAAACAAATGTTAGACTGGAAGGTCATTGAACCATCCACCTCACCTTATTGTAGTCCTCTACTTGTTGTCAAAAAATCAAATGGAAGCATTAGGTTAGTGTTAGACGCACGAGCAATTAATGAAATAATTTTACCGGTTCACACAAAACCCGAAAATTTAGAAGAGCAATTACAGAAATTTCTAGATGCAAAATATTTTTCCACAATAGATCTCGCTAATTCGTTTTGGCAGGTGGGTATCACTCCTGATTCACGGAAATATACTGCATTTATGTTCGGGGGGCGAACCTATCAGTTTTGTGTTCTACCTTTCGGACTGAATGTCAGCTCTGGGGTATTCATTACAGCCCTGGATACCGTGCTTGGCGATGATTTGGTTGAGACAGTCACACAGACGCTTCTGCGCATGCGCGCACTATATCTGCCAACATAAGAACTTTTACGGCGCACCCGCATCATTCAAATTTTGTATATAATGTGTATAATGTAAGTCATGTAAATAGTTGTAGATAACTTAGATTTTCTTGTGCCTTTAGGTGAATTGCTCGCCTGCAGGTGTGTCCTTTCGCCTCGCAATTCAGGGGGCAATATAAAGGCACATTTGCATGCCGAGCGTGGGTTTCCTCGGAAACGCGAAATATTAATTAAATAAATAATCAGTGACAAATAAATAAAGCCTATGGCACACAACTGCAGCGCTGTGTCGCTGATAAAACAAAAGCACAATTACGTTACTCTTATGTTTGATTAAGAAATGGGAGAGCTCTGGTAGAAGTGGTGCGAGAAGCACGTATTTTATTCTATTGTCTGGCACACCGCCATATTTCATGTTATAGAAGAATACTGCGAGTTGCAACCAGACTAGGCACTCGATTCTGTAAAGAATTTATATTTATAAAAGTAAGTAGGATTATGAACTGTAGGCTTATTCATTGAATATATCTGATTTAACTAACTGTGTAACTTTTTTATGTTTAGTAGACAATCACCTCTGTACGACGTATTGGCATGGCTGGCAAATTATTGAAATATTGAGATTTAGATTATGAGTCCGCACCTACTGCAGCAGTCTTTGGAAACGATTTATTTACGAAGTCCGATTATTTCAGTTTTATTTCACGGTCAACTACGAGTAACATTGCCTTTACCAAAAAAGCCATTGTCAGGCGTCTGATACCGAATAATTAAACGTCCACGTTCCAGATAAGCAAATATCAATTACAATTACAATCACCATCATACAGATAGAATAATTAATATTTAAACAATATGTTTATTTTATTTATTTTATAGCCATATAATGTAATAACGCACTATGACTAATATTCATGTGTTACAGGTAATACTTTTGCTGTGAAGATTCTTTTCACTGGAGAACAAAAAGATTTGAGCAGTAAATATCTGAATTCAGTCTCAAACTAACCCACATTACCGCCATATGTAATGTGCTGTGGGAAGTTGTTATGCATTGTTTTCGTTGGCACTTTTTCTTTTCCGCAGTGAAATTATATTAAATGTTTTTGATCCCAGCGTTTGATCGTAATATGAAGTCCTTCGACGATGTCCGTTTGCAGTCAGTATTGACCATCCTCACCATGACTGGTGGGAGCTGTACAAGATTTGTGACTTTAATTCTTAGGATAAGAAATGTGATGGGCACCCATGTCACCCAAGACAGCTCATTAAAGGCACCCCACACAATGCCGATCCTTTTCTAGTGATATTCCTCTTATACTACTAGATAGTCTCTAATGTGCCTCTACTGTTGCGATATGGTTAGTGAGTGGTGCTGACAAAAAATAGAGTATTACGTATCAGCAACATGAGTTTGTATGGGACTCTTCTTGATACTCACCTAGATGGAATCCTTTTCCCTAGTCTAGTTATGTTTATAGTAAATCGCGCGTTGAAATGAGACAACATTTTCTAAGACTTACGTAGCGAGTATTGAAGCGAGACATATGCACCTGACTTGTAGTCTAGTGCAGTTTGTATTTGGTCCGAGATTAAACATATTCCCAAAGACAAATGACGTCAATGAACTGATGTACCTGAATCAGTGCTGAAAACACCAGTTTCGTTGAAGAGGCCTCGGCCTTATGATCTAGAACAACCACCAGATACAAATCTTACAAAATGATTCTGAAGTCTGTAAATATCTCTGACATTCTCTTTGTAGCAAATGAAGAATTCTGTAATCCTTATCTAATCTTGTAAAAAACCAGCAACCACGGTCAAATGGAATCTCTAGTCTATGATCGCTGCTTTATGAGACTGCGAAGCTACCTCAGGTGGTGGTTATTAATGTGTAGGGCCATATGAATTAAATCTGAGAGTACCTAATTGGACTGTAACAGAAAATGTTATCTGAGGATGAGAAAAACACGAACATACACAAGTATAAGAAAGGGATAGATGGGAGAGTCAGAGAAGCACGTGAAAACTAATTTTTCATGCAGGAAATCCATTATAGATCCAGGAAACTGAAATATATGTTAGTGGTTTCCGAAACATTCTGTTGTGAAATTTTGTTAAGTATTACTCGCCGGCAATGACACTCAGCCCGACGTGTGAGAATCTCATTCGCCCCGAGATTGAATCGCAGCAGCCATTCGTCTCAATTAGCCGGGCGCTGCCAATGGCGAAGCAGCTCGCAGGTAGTTCACGGGTCTAGGCGGCGCAGTTGTTTTTCATTAGCAACACGGCCCGGGCAGAGGCACTACCGGTAGGTTGCAGGCCGTAACTTTGCCGCTGGTCACGCTAGGTGAATCCCCGCGGTTGCGCGCAAAGCTTCTAGTACTAACTTTCCGAACCCACTGTTTAAATTTCTGTATACAGGGTGTTTAAAAGTACTACATATCTCTAGGGGTGATTGATCACTCCATGCGGATCAAGTCTTTCTGCAGACATGTTGCCAGCGCTTCCCGGCGAACTTACGCGCGTTTAATAATATTTGTAATGCTCCTGAAAGCCGTCAGGGCGTATCTATTCTGTACCATACGATTTTCAATAGTGCGACAATAATTTATACTAGTAGGAAGTACTGTTTTATACGGTTTTCAGATATGATGGAAGAAAAGAATATGTTACAAAGACAGTCACGTGACACACGTTATGTTGCCACCCCTTTATGATGCGCAGTTTCAGCTTGTTCTCATCTGTTGATATTCGTGCTACAGCAGTAGATAAGCTGAAGTGGATCATTCCAACTGTATGAAGGCTAGTGGATGATTGCTCGCAAAAATGAAGACCTGTACACCAAGAACAACGAAACCAGCGTACCTATTGATGGAAGTGGCACATACTGTAGAATGCGCGCCGTGCACAATGAATAATTACCATCACTTCTGACAGCTCACAAGACATAAAATACGAAGTGCACATTAATCTTACCTCGTAATTTAATGAAGATGTGTTAACCCCTGGTAGACTTCCAACGACTTGCCGGCGATCTGTCCCTATAAAACATGGTGTATGGAGCTACCTTACTCGTAACTACGACAGATTCTGACTGATTCACGTTGTCTGGTGTTTGTCGTCTGGTGAGTCTCTGCGCTGTTAGGATCAAATGGCTGATGGTTCAAATGGCTCTGAGCACTATGCGACTTAACGTCTGAGGTCATCAGTCGCCTAGAACTTAGAACTAATGAAACCTAACTAACCGAAGGACATCACACACATCCATGCCCGAGGCAGGATTCGAACCTGCGACCGTAGCGGTCGCTCGGTTCCAGACTGTAGCACCTAGAACCGCACGGCCATTCGGCCGGCTTGTTAGGATCAAAAAGTTTTCATAGAACAAATGTGGATCACGTCCTACATTCGTCCAATGTCATACAGTAGGCACAAGCCGAATACCACACGTTATTTTGTTATAAGAAATTTCCGATAGGCAGCTATATGAACATCATATTTCTAACTTATAGTCTATTATGTGGAGACAACTGTGCAGTGTGGTGTATACATCAGAAAGTATCGAAGAATATGCCTTAAATTTTGATTTTTTAAAACTTTCCCTTTTCTTTTAGATTTTTGTGGTAATTTTTGTAGAGGTTATGGGTATCTTAAATAATATGTTGTAGTCTGAAACGAAAAGATCTACGTATTTTAAACAATGTTTCTGGTCCACTTATTTACTTTAGTTACCAGTCATTCTCCGCATGACAATGTGCCGTTAAAGTATATGTGTAATGGTTATTTTAATCTGACATACTAGAATTAGGTTTCCTATGTGATACAATGATTTCCAAACACCAATAGGCACTCTGCCTGAATAATTTTACGTTCCTCTTTAGTAAGAATGGGTGTTACTTCATAAAGTTGGTGTTTTGAATGGGAAAACGATTTTTTTTTAACTTGGTTCAATCTGAGAGTACATATCATAAAAAAGAATGCACTGAACACAGTCCTCGATATAGATAACACTTTGTTGATTTTACTAACGTGGCTTCAATGGTGCACTAACTGCTTTTGATGTTTTGAAGCTCACTGATGTGGTTATTCATCTGCGCAATGGCACCTGATCAGTTCTTATCAGTTTTAAACAGACTATGAACCAACTTAACTCTTAGGATGTGTTTCAGTGTCATATTATCAAATAGCTGCCACTAAGTTTTGGTCATGGTTCCAGTAGCTCTCCTGATGTACTATATTGATGGGTCAATTGGATTTTGTCGTCACTTCTATGCTGAGCCTTTCTCCTTTCTCCTACTTCCACATAAGTGATGGGGACAAGTAAACTAATGATGGTAGTCTAATGAAAACAGTATGCATTTCCAATGTATCCGTGCTCTGTATATGACTCTAGAATGCATGGAAGGGTGTACTTTCTACTGAACAACATACGAAGGTTTCGATACGATATTGCAGTATTTGTGTTATTTGGAAGTACGATGCTCTAAGATCCTTCGGACATGCTTGCATTTTTGGGTCTTGTCAGCCGTGTTCGGATAGCTAAATGGTAAGGCAACCACTCCCGATTAACGTGGCTTCCGTTGTCAGTCCAGCGCAAATTTTCATTGTTGTCATGCCATAATACAGCTGATGGTAGGCCATATTCGCAACTGCGAATACATTTCACCTACTAAGGATTCTTCCCATTCCATTCCCATATTGTGAAACATGCGGTGTATTCTCTAATGTGTCTGTACTCACAGTTATAATTCCAGTCTCACCCTCACAGTCACGACGGGAAAGTCATAGAAGACGTTGTAGTGTATTCCTAAATTATTCTGTGGTCATATCTGGTACTTTTCAAAGCATCAGCCGCTTTCGGCTGGCCAACTTTTAACGTAATAAAGCTGATGGAGATCGTGCAAAAGCATTTCTAATGTTGTTTAATATGATACTAGTAACTGTTATAGACGATTGTATTTTCGTTCCTTTACCGTGCTACAACTGAGCTGGTGCTTCCTGTTATAATGATTGCTTTGGTAGAACATTCAAACTGTGTTGTACAGGGAGACGTCATTCATTGTGAAAAACAATTGAAATAGAACCCTATAGATAAGGGACAAGGTGTACCATGAACTGGTAAGGTAAAAGCTGCTGGACCACATGAATTGTCCGTACGAGATCGCATACGGTGGCACCCACGTGTCACAGCAAGTAACTCTGGAATAATATGAGCGTTGATGGAAAACACATTAAAAAGATTAAGTTGCTAAATAGTTACATTTGTCCTCTAGAAATTCTACCTTATCCACTTTGTACTTCTCGTCAGTTTCATTTTTTAGACAATTGCACTCCCTTTCGCCTGCTCCATTTACTGCATTTTTATATTTTCTCTTTTCTTCAATTAAATTCAATATCTCTTATGTTATCCAAGGATTTCTGTTAACCATCGTCTCTTTATCGACTTGATCCTCTGCCGCCTTCACTGTTTCAACTCTCGTAACTACCCGTTCTTCTACTGTATTCCTTTCTCCGATTCTTGCCAATCGTCTCATAATCTTCCCTCTGAAATTCTGCACAACGTCTGGATTTTTCAGTTTATCCAGATACCATCTCCTTAAATTCCTACTTCCTTACAGTCACTTATCTCAGAGTTGCTTATCTCAAGCAAAGTCGCTTATCTAAATGGATTTCCACATCTGCAGCCACATCTTCGCTCGAATCATCCCCCATCTGTCTCTGGTCCGCTTACGTAGTTCCCTAATCACATCATGTGCCCACAGCGGCATCAACCGACTTCTAACGTCGCGGTCGGCAGTGGTCATAAGGTTTGGTTGTTCAGTGTATATTTTCAATATCCTTATGTTCTCTTATTTTCTCTCATGATATAAAAAAAACACTCTAGATGGCGCAAGGACCTTCCCAGAGTTGCACCTATTATTGCATACCACGTAAAACAAAAAAGTTACGAAAGTTTCGAAAATAGTGTCGCATTTACGTAATATTGTTGATCATTTTATTTGGATGCTCCTTATTACTAACAGAGTAGGCGTTCCAAATGTATCAGTCATATTTGGGTGTAACATAACATACTGGGCTTGTTGTCTGTCGCTGATTGCGGCTGCGGCTCCTTGTTCACCAAATACCTAGTTTTAAAAGTATAAAGCTATATGATTTGTTAACCATATGTTCCGGTTGCTCCCAACTACACCACTACACTGTCTGCTCTATGTTATTGTGAGCTGGGATCTTTACGATACGTTCATTCAGGCAGTCCCCACTGCTACTCTCCTGCTTCAGAAAGTAATTGTAGTGCAGCAGCGCTTATTTACACACCCTAGATCAATCCGGCATTATGCATGTATGTTTAAAATGTAACACGACTGTATTTACGATGATACTGTAAGTTGATTTATTATTATACTTATAAATTCTTACACATTATAACTTTTCGTTTTTCAGGAAGCATGCATCACATCAACCTAGTTCAAGTTGTAGACGTTTTATGAAGCTATGTCGCAGTCGCGAGTGTATTGTAATCCAATATAGGGTGGAACTGAAAACATCTCTGACTGTTAGTAATACTGTAGATGTTGCTGATGAGAATATCTTTGAGAATGAATGTGTTTTTGGGAGCGCAGAAACTGATGGTGGGCTGTCACGAGACAGAGCTAAACGAAAAGAGTTTACAGAAGCCACTGCAGCGAAATTTAAAAAAAAACCTATGCATATGCAGAGAAGTTAAAACGTAAGTATAATACAAAATGTACCTTGGTGACATGAAAGATGTATAAATGTATGGAAAATGTGGTTAATAATGTGGTAAGATTTTGCAAATTCCCTCAAAAATCATATTTTTATTCTTTAACAGGAAGGACTCTTTGAAAAATTGAAAGACTACATGAGTTGTGCACTGATCGCCCACGCTTACAATTTAAGAAATTCGGCTATTATTTCTGCCCTAAAAAGCAATTGGAAATCCCCTGTATTGCAAATCTGTGTAGACAGATTTAAAAGAGTAAACCGCATTTTTTCTCTAAAACTAAGAAGTTTTGTTTATATGACAAAAATGATGGACGAAATCGTTTCAAACGAAAGTCGGGATGGTTCCTTCGAAAGGGCGCGGTCGACTTTCTTTCCCCATCCGCCTCTATTCCTTTCGGGCTGATGACCTCTCTGTTTGGTTCCCTCCCCCAAATCAACCAACTTATACTGCTGTGACACCTATGTCATTTGTAACACATTCTTTGCTCTCCAACTTAATAGGTCATATTCTGGAGTTATTGGTACAAGTATGTACATTTGCGAATAATTGTCATGTATTTATGTACATATGTATCTATGTATCTATGTTGCAGGCCAAAAATAAACATGTCCATTTGTTTTTTAAAATTATTTTCTGTTACGTACTGTACAGCATATTGCGGAGGTTATTTGAGTTTGGGAATACCTCTGCCATTTAACTGCAAAACGGACGTATGGCTCATGAATTCATGGCCTTGTTTCTCCAAAGGTAAGCATTTCCGTAACAGGGGATCTGCATTCAGCAACTTGAAAAGAGCCTAATATATGTTTCACTCATATATAGCTCACACAGTTGGAACACTTATCTTGTAATGAAAAAGGATTGAAAATTGTGCCACGTCATTCCAGTGTTCTCTTAATAGTACGCAGTGTAAATATCGCTCACAATAGTATTACCTCAGTAACTACTAATTATTTTTATGCTAAGATCCATGTATGTTTGTAATCGAATTCGACGGCATGATGTCTTCCTCCCCGGCCAGCTGGCCATGGCAGCGCTGCACTTGTGGCGCCCATAGGTTGGCCAACGGTCTTGGCGGCGTTTGAGCCACAGCAACACTGCTCCGAGCTTAGGGCGGGCTTATTCTGCCACCTCGCTGCTCGCTTGGACTGACATGTGATTTATTGATTGATGTGTGTGTTGTGAGGTTCATATGCGCGCAACGGCGAGGTTAACAGCGCCCTTACAATTATTAAAATAAAGAAATGTGGATAAAAGAGGTAAAATTGTCGCCACACAGTGAGGAGTTAACCTACAAAATGACCCTCCTTACTCACTCACTCTCATCTCACAAGCTGTAAGGCAACACAGAAAGAGAGAGTAAAGAAAACGCAGAGGAGTTAAAATAATAGCACGGGGAATAGTGACTGGTTGGCCTCTTAAAAAAACATGGGTGAGCCCGTAACTATCAACACATTAACAGCACCTCCCTAAAATTTTAGGAAACAAATGGACATATCTCAAAATCTTGAAAATCCAGTGAGATTCGTTTGAATTTCACTTAAAATAGATGGCAGTTCCGTCGGCAATTCTGACGCTGCCCACTAGCAGTATCTAATAAAATGTGGCGCACTGTGGTCTTTACTCCACCATCATCGCTCATTGGAGGGTCCCCACGCCATACCAAGATGCCATACGTCACATGGCTGTAGGGAAGAGAATCTCATCCTGTCTGTGTGGCTGGAATGATGTGCGCCAAGGCGCGTTGTGGACTTAGCAACACGCAGCTAATTGTCTGTCACATCCAGCCACCCTTATTCCCATCGATGCATGACTGTGTATCTGAACAGCGAGATGATAGCATGCAGGGGCAGGCACAATGAAGTAGGTGAGGATTGCGACATATCTCCTGATACATCAACCAAGGTTTCTCGCGGCACTCATTTGCCCAGAAGAAAGACATCACCTTTCCCAGACTTAGGAATTGGATAAGGGTATCCTGGATATTCTAGACTACTTTATCTGCTGGTAAGAACTTTTGAAAGAGTGAGAGGCACTCAGAGTTAAGGAATAGTCAAGGAATTGGCACTACAGCCACTTCTTACTCTCCACAGTGCTTGCAACATCGCATATAATTTCACTTCGGAACAGTAAAGACTTAAAGGAGTCAGACCTTTACGACACGACCAGAGAAAAAATGAAAGAGTAACCAATTCAGTCCCTCTGTTTAGTCCCATTCACAAAGACAGCTATAGTTCTGCCGTGATGTTACTATATCACAAAATAATGTATTAAAATAGACGCAAGGATGCAACCTTTCCTGTACTGCACTAAATCTAAAATTTCTTTGGGCTTCAGCAATGACCAGGCTGGCAGGCATTTAAAAATCCGGTTTTAGGGCTGAACGTGCTTCACACAGACTGACTGCAGCACACGAAGCACATGCATTCCCAATATCGTTGTTTATTGTTGATGACGAGAGAAAAGGAACTCCAGGGAGTGATGGGCAACAGTATGGTAAGTAGGTGAATCTGGCGTAGCAAATAACTTGCGAGCCTGACGTACCAGAAGGAGCTGCCGCCGGATGGTGACTGGTGGTTCCCCAGCCTTAGCACACAGACTTGGTATGGGGCTAGTCCAGTAGACATCCGTGACCATCCAAATCCGCTCATGGCGGAAAGCGTCAGTTATCTCAAGATAAGAAGATCTCGCTGTTATACGCATTGTGCACTTCGTAGTCTAGCCATGATAGCACGAAAGCCCTTTATTTCTGGAGAAGACGTGCCCTGTCTGCTGCCCAAGCCCTGTGGTTAAGTCACTTTAAGATATTCAGTGCATTCTGGGTTCCGACTTTCAGCTCCCAGTTGTGGTAATCATGACAGTTTCTAGTCAAAAATAACACTCAAGAACCTCCTGAGTCTTTAAAATGTATGACAGTATCCCTCAAATGCACTTCTGATAAATTAAAAATACGACAAGGACGATTAAAATCAACAAAAACACAGACACACGTAAACACACACACACACTTTCTTTCACTTATCTCCAGACAACTCAAAGCCCGTCTTTGCAACACACTCTTCTAACCTTTGCACTGTAAGGTGCAAGTGATGAGTTGCTGTTGCAACACTGGAGAAGGAACAGAAAACTGCCAAATTGCCCAGAAATAAGGAGCACTGTACAGCACTCCTTCCTTACACATGATACTGTTTGTGGTTATGGCAAAGAGGGTACCACTTAAAACACTGCATTTGGGAACTCCTTTGTTCCAGTCAAAACGATCTAACAGCACGTCGCCATCTCAGGGCCGAAAAGATGTGAATGTAGCCCCGAAACACACATTACGGGAACTGCTCTACACCACCACTTTTCCAAACAGTATCAAATGGTTCAAATGGCTCTGAGCACTATGGGACTCAACATCTTAGGTCATAAGTCCCCTAGAACTTAGAACTACTTAAACCTAACTAACCTAAGGACAGCACACACACCCATGCCCGAGGCAGGATTCGAACCTGCGACCGTAGCAGTCCCGCGGTTCCGGACTGCAGCGCCACAACCGCTAGACCACCGCGGCCGGCTCCAAACAGTATCGAAAACCTTACTGATGCCAGTGAAAATGCCGAGGTAGTGATGTTCATGCAGGAAGGCCTACAGCACAGCTTCCGCTAGAATTGCCATGTAGTCGAAACTGGTTCGAAATCTTCAGGATTCACACTGAGAGTGTCTAAGGAGTTACCTGGTCTCTCATAACGAAAGCAGACAACGTTGAACAATTCGCTCCAGTGTCTTTCCTATACAGCTTGTGAAAGCGGCAGCCCACTAACTACTGGGACATGTTTGGTCCTTTGCATCTTTCCGCGTGAAGGGAAAGTGGTCTGTTTGACGTGTGGCATAGAAACAGTCGAGGAGGGTTTCTTTTAACACTGCTAATAGAAGTCGAAGATTGTTGTACCAGAGTTGGTCGTCATCAGATGCCATAGCATGAGCCCCAAGCAGTGAAAAATCCAGCTCCCACATGGAGAAAGGGCAGCTGTAAGACGCATAATTATATGAGATGACGTACAACTTACCCTTGCTTATGATCGCACAGTAGTGGCGGAATTTGTTAATATTTCTTAAATGACTGTATTTACTGACAACTCTGTTGGTGCCTGACAATCTCCTTTCTCTTGGTCGAAAGTTGACACTTGGCTCTCAAGGCTACAAAAGTTCTGAGGTTGCCTGTTGCTGCACGACATTTAAATAGTAGCCTTCTCTTAGCCAGGAATGCCCCTTCTGCCATTGAAAGTCTGCTTTTGGTGTCCTCTTTGCTCCGTCCGTCATAGGCTATTTTACTACCTAGGTAGCTGAATTCCTTAACTTCATCTACTTAGTGATCATCAATCCTGATGTTACGTTTCTCGCTGTTCCCATTTCTACTACTTCTCATTACCTTAATCATTCTTCAATTTACTCTCAGTCCCTATTCTGTACTCATTAGACTATTCATTCCCTTCAGCTGATCATGCAATTCTTCTTCACTTTCACTCAGGACAGCAATGTCATCGGCGAATTCTATCATTGATATCCTTTCACTTTGACTTTTAATTCCACCAGTGAACCTTCCTTTTATTTCAGTCACTGCTTCTTCGATGTATCGACTGAACAGAAGAGACGAAAGACTAGATCTCTGTCTTACATCGTTTCTAATCCGAGCACTTCGTTCTTGGTCATCCACTCTTATTATTCCCTCTTGGCTCTTGTACATATCGTACACTACGCATTTCTCCCTATAGTTTACCCCTATCATTATGCTCTCCAAAATTCAATCCCGATGGTAGCATTAGTTCGAGCACTTTAATACATTATGGGCATTGTAATAATCCCGTAGCAGCAAGGAGTGGGGTAGTTGGTCTATAAGGCCCCTCAGAGTCTACTACATCCTGCAAAGGAAAATGCAGTGAGCAGATAGTTGTCTTCCGACCCACTTTACCTTCAACAGATAATACTTCTAGGTCAGTTACCAAGGGGAGGGCAGACGAGTGGTGTGTGGTAGTGAAAAACACTATATTGACAAACACTACAACCCTCCCCTAGGCTTCTTTCCCAAACAGATCATTCTTGCAGTGGAGTGTATAGCCATGTAGCACAGACGAGTCAGTGACCTTGAAGTGTATTTCTTGTAAACGTAAGCATAGGGGAGTTTCAGTTGCTCCACGTAAGTCCTAACCTAATTCACTTTCCACTACAGCATACTGCCGACATATCAAGGGGCTTGTATTCCACCCTCTGATGGAGTGGCAATTGGTAGTCATTCAGTGTTAAGGTGAGATGGTTGCCATGCATTGATTGCACGTACCATTGGCTCCGAAGCAGAAGTAGTAGAACTGTCAGGTTGAATAACATTGATATGGTCTAATGATTTATTGCTTGGTTTCTCCTTCAAGAGAAGCGTCATCTCTCCATCTTTGTAGTGGAAAGCTTTGTAGGAACTACCACAACTATGGTAATGGCAATGCTGCATGTGTACCAGATGCTGCTTTTGGGCTCTAAGATATCTGCAGCCTCAGATGTATACTGGTAAACACAGGTAGTAGTGCTGACTCTTACAACCTCTGTTAGCACAGTGGCGTCAGCTGTCAGAACAGGCTTTTATGGAGCAGATGAAAATGACATAGTAAACACGAGAGGTTGGATACCCTTACAGATTTCTTTGGCCCCTCCATACGTGAAGCATGACATTATTATTGGCTCCTAGATCTTTGTTTCTTCAAGGAAGACACTTCAGCCCTATTCCTCAGGGTGACCCAAGAACTATTGATACACTTTGGAGGAGATGAACAATCAACTTCGCCATGGACGGCCTTGCCACAATTAGCACAAGTGACTTCTTTCTTACAACTGGCATTTAAAACAGTGCACCTGGTTGTGGATACAAGGCCACATTGTTAAGTGAAGGGAACCTGCCTTGATATGCTCTGGGAGTTTAGTGCTGTTGACGGTAATGATAAAGGAATTGGATTTTACCCGAAACCCATCCATTCACTTTATGACATTTTGGACATGAACGATACCTTCTTATGTCTACTCATTTTTTATTTCTTTATTGGAAATATCAGCAAAATTTTTACAGGACAAAACACCTTTGTTGTAGTTGAATGTGTTGTGTAGCTCTGGGTTGTCACTTATTGGTATCTCGAAGTTTCTATTGATAATGTTCCATTTTGCAATTGCTTGATTGGTTTTAAAGTGCCAACATAGAAAAGTGAAACCTTCTCCAAGCTGCCCTCTTTTTATTTAACTATTAAAGCAGCTTTCTGATTATAAGCATACATTCTGTTACTATACAATAGTTTTGAAAACAAGTCCTGAGTCAGGATGGCTGGGTATAATGGCCTTACTGTTGGACTGGGTGGTAGTAACCTAGTCTTTCCCTGTGTGCGAAGGGTCACAACTGAGGTGTGGCGCGCCGGCCAGTGTGGCCGAGCGGTTCTAGGCGCTTCAGTCTGGAACTGCGAGACCGCTACGGTCGCAGGTTCGAATCCTGCCTCGAGCATGGATGTGTGTGATTTCCTTAGGTTAGTTAGGTTTAAGTAGTACCTAGTTCTACGGGACTGATGACGTCAGAAGTTAAGTCCCATAGTGCTCAGATCCATTTGAACCATTTTTTGAGGTGTGGCGCATTCCCCGAAGGCTACCTTCTAACGACTGATCCACATAAATAGCTATGTGTCTCAACGGTGCAGAACATAGCTTGAGACCGAGATTCTTTTTAAAGACGATTTTACATCTTCATTATTTGGACAGTAAGGCCAATTCCCCCCCCCCCCCCCCCACCAACCCTACACTGCACACATTGTATGGCACATAGTGTATCACCACTACAGCTTACCATGATCGCAAAGCATACCAGGAGCATATTGTGACAGAGGACTGGAGTTGCTTACCAGTCTCCAGCCCAGGAACCAAGAAGTCGCCTAGACAATACCCAGGTGCTGAGGGTGACTCGGCTGGTAGCTATAAATTGAGACAAAAGTTCAACTGGAACATTGTGTGCTGACATGTTGGGTTGAAACCTGGCATGCCCAAGCTGTTGTAGACATCTCCCACCTGGAGGAATTACAGATCTTTATTCAGTGACTATAGAAGACAGCAACCACGACCAAGAATAGAGAAGAGGTATTTTGTTATTGCTGTAATATAAACAGGACTAGCAGCATACTTTAGCCATCGACAGTGTTTGGTGGGAGCTTAAAAATTGTCAGATTGAGATTAATGTGTGGCAGGTATTGTGGCCAGTGCAGACAGCCAGTGGCTGGTGTATGTATCTGTATACAAAGTGTTTGTTGCAATTTCTAATATCTCACGGTATGGCTGTGGGGGCCCACACTGTCAGCTTTCTCTATTATTGTACAAGAGAGAATTCTGTATTCTGTTCGTAGTTTGGCTGAAGAAGACTTAAAGCTGTGTACAATAGTTGTTTCTGTACAGAGCTATAAGTTTCCTGAATTTTATACTGCTGACTTTGTCTGTGGAACTTGTAAGCTAGTTAGCCCTGTTACTTTCAGCTGGTAGTGGCTGGTAAAGGTCCTTGTTGGTAGAGGTAGAATCTGTGGCGATAACAGTCATTTATTGTATTGTGTTTATAAGATCGTCTGACTGTAACAAGCTACGAGTGTGAAAATTGTGCTATCTGTTCTATTGTCCTTGTTTGGTGCGTGGATGTGTGTTAGAAGGCAAGAAACACATTTGAGCTATTGTTTCTGGATCGAATCTCAGTATCTACAGCACACACAATTTTCCATGAAAAAATCTCTCACATACCCTTCCAGTTATCAATGCAATGAATCTATATGTTCCTGATGATAGGACATACATTCATTTTCTCTGGTCATACCGCAACATAAGGCACATTAACATTACAGTGCAATATATACACATTTTACACAAACAGTGCAGTTATCTTTCACATCTGTCCAGCGCCTGAAAAAATTATGGTATGCCTACACTCTCACTAGTTACATTCCTTGATTCTCCTCAGTCCAAGGAAATTATCTGAGAAACTCTTCGAATCAGCGCTTCTGGAAAGTGCTGGAACCTGCAAAGATTCTCTCAGACAAGTGTTACGAAGGATGTAATGCTTCGAAAGACATCACTGACACAGGTTAGTGCACTGTAATCAACATCACTATCGATAGAACAACAATGAAAATGAGGGGCTATGCTTCGTTGTGCTGATGAGGGGACGTATCGTTACAGCTGTATTGCCCATTCTGCTTGTACCCTATAGCAGGTCCCGTTGAACACTTGCATCGCCATATTTTGCAGTTGTTTACGAAATGAATCACACGACTTAGATTCAGATATACTCCTCAGTGTGTTGAAATCACAATTCACCATGTCCATTTTATCCTTCCATTATGATTATGTATATATAGTTCTTTTTTATGTGAATAGTTTAATTACTTCCCACAAATGTATGTCGGAACTTAAGCCACGGTACCTTTACGTTCAAGCAGCAGCAAAGCATTTCAGATTATCGACTATAGGTGTATAAAAAAGTTATGATACATCCACATTTGAACCAGCTGGGTGTCGTTTTCGAATTGCAAAAAAGCCTCCCGACATTACGTGTTTGTCGATGAATAAGGGATGTAATTACAATTTAAAAAAGCATTAGAGTCTTTTCAGTTTATCGATTTCACCACTTCCACGAAACCTTTTGGGATTTTCGATACTTGTAAATCCAGCCATCGCAATATATATATACTAGAATACATTCATTTGGAGATAATTTTCACGGGAAGAGCAGATGGGCGGAGAAACCACAAACTTTTGTAGTCTACAAACCCGAAACTTCAGCGAGGTGGAGCACGCTGTAAGCCATTGAGTAACTAGCAACTTATCCCATCTGCAAAAACCTTTACCTGAAATCTCGAAAAAAAATAGAGGAAACTGATAACTCCACTAGCGAATACCAATGTCAGTGATATAACATATTGCAAATCACTCTTATAATTTGCAAAGAAATCGCAAACGTGTTCTCCACCCATCTTTTACCTGACAGATGCACTCAACACACAGCAAAATCGATGTTCTCTCAACTAAATAAAGACAGGATAAGTGAAGAAGCGGTCACCGGACAATTTACATGAGAGGGAATAATGGTCCAGTGCAAACACATGTCCATATTTAATATTCTAAAATTGCCACGTGATTACAAAAGCTATCCGAAACATACTAAGTATTAGTCTACTATTCGGCCGTCTAGAGGACGAGATGATTAAGTTAACTACAATCCCGCATCCCAGCAGGCCTATCCATTCGGACTGCTCCTGCCATTAGCGGGAAACGTGAATCACCCCCGCCACAGGCTACTGCTGCTGCTGCACCAAGCAACTCATAGACAGAATCATCCTATGAAAACGGCCACATATGAGCATATATTTGATCGCTATACTTACAGTTAAATGCTATGATCACGGTCTCACTTGAACGACATTTGACAGTGAGTGAAGTATCAGAAATACACCCTGCTGACGACTGAGGCTCTGGAAATAGATATATCTGTACCATTCCCATGACTTTACATACTCTTCTATCTGCTGTTATAGTATTCCACATCAAATCCATACCTTCCTTACGACTGGACATAGTCATTTCCTTTGTACAAGTACATACTTTATAAGCCTTATGCTCAAGGCGAACGTATCATGCATCCCATACTACTAAGTATAATAATTGGACAATAACTGTTTGCAGGTGATATGAAATAATACTAATCGAAAATCAGTGAGGGGTGGAAATGTCTCATAAGTTTTTTTTTTTTTTTGTGTGGTACCACTGTGTCTTAATTCAATAGGTGTAATCGTTTTACAAACCGCCAGATGTTAAAAAACACGACCATATTACTGTCACAAGCGGTCTTTATTCTACAGGTGCATACAAGTACCCAATGTTAAAAGGTATACTGGCTTTATAAATCGAAGTATGGCCAATGAAGTGGCTCTTCCAGACAAATACTGCGACACTGAAAACAGACGGTGATGGCCAGGGTGTATATTACCAGACCAGCAGTGCGGTTACACGTCGCCGATGGTGCAATCGTGTAATAAAATTACTGAATTTAGAAAGTGATTCGGCTAAGGAACGTAGTATGAAACCGATATTTGCAACTCCCTCATGCCGCCGCTAGATGTTTCTCCAGTATTTGCCATGCATTCTGTCTTGATGCCATGTAAGACGTTCGGTGATACATCGACTACATTGTAGGCGATGGTTGGTTGAGAAGTATCACAAACAGTACATGGCGTGCTGATTGAGGTCGTAAGAAATATACACTAGCTTTCCAGATCTCTAGTGCTACTCATTCGAGTAGAAATGATGTCCATAATTTGGAATCAAGTCTTTTCATTCCACCACGTCCCTGCACTGAATACGATGGAAAAGTCCTTTAATGGTTAAAGCCACTAGTGAATTATATTTCTGGCACTCTTATATCTTCAAACGAGACACCTTATTCGAACATATCTGCTAAGTAAAACTTTAGATAGTCCCTACGTCTGTTGTAACTGCTGCCATTTCTGCAGCTTTGTGAATGTAATCGTTCCAATTTAAGTCGGAACTGAGCATAAGTCGGAGAGAGCTGTATCCACCACCTTCTGCAACCTGTGTAGAAACAGAGTGACCTGAGTTAATGTGGCAGGACCATGTTTTGAACATTTGGTAGAAATGGGAACAAGTTGTCGTAGCTCCACCAACGGTTTACGATGTGTAAGGTCAGTGCCAAAAGCCTACTACTGCAACATGAGGTAGTTTAAAAGACAGTACCCCCGGAACTGGGACAAGGACGGGGATTTTGCTACGCCTACTCCTGCAACATGAGGTAGTTTAAAAGACAGTACCCCGGATCTGGGACAAGGACGAGGATTTTGCTACTGCACTGTGGTGCGTCCCCAAACTTTGTACAGATACTGTAGTCCGATGCTGATCCGTGTCCCTCATGTCCCATTCATGTGTATCATCCCAACATGCAATCATTGTTATTCTGTACCATCAAACAGAGAAAAATTACGAACTTTAAAAGCGGCACTAACTTTATCCAACAGAAAACTCCACATGATTTTTACTGCATCTTTCTCCTCCCATATATCGTAAACAAATACACTCTGTGTGCCAGCATCGAGCACATGTGACGATACTATTAAACATACCGGTATTGATCCATTGCACAGATCTGTGTAAAGTTTCATCTCCCGTACTATAGGAGGATGACTGTTTCCCACAAACTGTACAATAAGTCACAAGAGACGCTCCCTGTGACCGTGTCTCGTTGTTTCAAACATTGCTTTTTCTGCTGTAAAACACCTTGTAGTCTACCATACATTTCGTTTTTCTGCCAGGACTCTGAGTTCCGTGTCAGGTTTTAAACTGACATTAACACGATCTGATCCATTGCATCTCACAAAAAACTATGTGTTGCACAGTGTAAATCTCGTTGTTACTGCTGCTAACACAAAACACCACACACACTGGATGACTTTAAATAAGAGGCTGTTACAAAATTAGGAAACTGGAAGCATTTGGCCATGTTGTGGAATGTGCCTCATGATCAGAAAAAAATAGTGAATTTGCGCTAGGTGTTTCTCATGAAGTAATTTCCAGTCTGTATCTCCATAATTATGTTGAACAAGCGATCCGTAGCATACTGCTATGTGCCTGATACCAAAAAGTACTGGGGAAAAAGTATGACATTCTGACAAACTGTGTGAAATTACATATATCCTTGTAAATCCAGAGTCTGGAGATTGGGGTAAAAAGGAAGCACCAAAGCAAGCTGGGACCCATAATGGTGACATCTTTGTGCTGAGGGGATCCAACCCAGTCTTTGTACAACAGTCTTCGTGGCATACGTGCGAGTGTCTGGCGGTCAGTCTGGAACCCCACGACCGCTACGGTCGCAGGTTCGAATCCTGCCTCGGGCATGGATGTGTGTGATGTCCTTAGGTTAGTTAGGTTTAAGTAGTTCTAAGTTCTAGGCGACTTATGACCACAGCAGTTGAGTCCCATAGTGCTCAGAGCCATTTTTTGGTCTGGCGGTCACTACTGCATGTCCTGAGAGAGGTATCGATTCAGCATCGTATTGAATCTTCTCAAACTTCTGCGGAATATACATGCGGCACATGTGGTACTGAAGCACTCCGTCTTCAGGCCACAAGTGGCCTACCAGGACCATCATACCGCCGTGACATCCTCAGAGGTGGATGCGGATAGGTGAGGCGTGGGGACAGCACACTGCTCTCCCAGTCGTTATGATGGTATTCTTGACAGAAGCCGCTACTATTCGGTCGAGTAGCTCCTCAATTGGCATTTTAAAAAAAAATTTATACATGGAAAATTATGTGTGGTATAAATGCTGAGATTCGTTCCAGAACCACTGTAGTAAAGAGAAGGCATTTCCAGTACATTTCTCGGTGTCAGACTGCAGCAGCAATCCCAACATTTAACTGTAATTACACTGATACATATGTTCCTGGTTCCCAATATTATTGTGAGTCTGGAGATGGCCATAGAATGCATAGTATCAAGCAAGCGGGTCGGAGCTGGAAACAGCATCTCAGCAGACGCCTTTGCTCTGATCTGGGGCTTGTCCATCCTTGGTACACTAATTTAGAGAGTCCAAGAAAGCTTCCAACTCGAGAAAAATTGACTTGCGGTTCCCCTGGGTGGATGAATAGCGAACTATTATGCAGCTGCCTTCAGTACCACAAGGCAACGGCCTTGCCGCAGTGGATACACCGGTTCCCGTGAGATCACCGAAGTTAAGCTCTGTTGGGCATGGCACTTGGATGGGTGACCATCCAGCCTCCATCCGCCTTTGCCATTTTTTTGGGGGTGCACTAAGCCTCGTGATACCAACTGAGGTGCTACTCGACCGAATAGTAGCGGCTTCGGTCAAGAATACCATCATAACGACTGGGTAGCGGTGTGTTGACCCCACGCCCCTCCTATCCGCATCCTCCTCTGCGGATGACACGGCGGTCGGATGGTCCCAGTAAGCCACTTGTCTGAAGACGGAGTACTTCAGTACCACATGTTCCGCATGTATACTCTGCAGAAATTTGAGAAAATTCAATATGATGCGTGTTTGCACTGGGAGTACCAATAGCGTTCTACCACGATGTGGGGTCATCCACAGCCAGCTGCCCCTCTCTCTGGTTGACATGCGCTTCTGCAGTTTTGGTCATGGGCCATGTGGCAGTTCCCTCTGTTGGAACTGCACTGTGGCATTGTGAGTACATGGGATGTATTTGACGACTTTTGAGGTGTTTAACTGTCAGTGCAATATGCCGATCAGCACAAAATAGTTTTGCCACTGAAAGTCTCGTCTGCAGAAAACAACAGTGGCAGCAGCAGCACTTTGACAGGTAAATTCAGTAACAGATCGGCTGTCCCATTAGGATCATCAGGAGGAATGCATTCAGTGTTATTTGAGACTATTTTCGTAAAGAGGTCCTGCTAGGACAAGAGGGAGGAGTTGGGTTGGTGGTTTCCTGAGGGGGAAGGGGAGTGGGAGAGGGTGGGGGAACAACAGGTAAAGGACATGTGGGGAGGTTAAGTACCTGTCAACGAAAGGAGAACAATAGGTTCGCCCCTGTGTGCGTACCTGCCGTTGATGTAGGCAGCCCGCACTAAAATAATGCTCCACAAATGGCTTTGGTCCACTACTGATGTCTGTTGGAATTAATCATCACAGTGCATGTTTGCATATTACGTGTTATACAAAATTTATTAACTGTGATATTTGAAGCCATGAAAGTTTACGTATTACATTTTACAATTTACAGGAAATGCAGTGTTGTTATGATATGGCCTATAGGGGTCGAATAACTTGCACTGTAGATGGTGACACAGTGACTGAACTCAATCTGTAAAATAAAAGTTTCGCATCTTTATAATCGAATGTGCCGTTTATCCAAAGTACTGATGATAGTACAGTCGAGGTACATACAGTTCCCAACCGAACTAGACATCAAAATTATTATTAATAATGTAACATTCAAGTGATACCATTTTGCTTCTATTAAAATACTTACGGTGTTAATAAACGCTTTTATAAAATAAAACCCCACCTGCACAAACCCAGACAAAAATCCTCTGCACCCAAACATGCGTTACAGTACACAGCGCCTCCATATGAACTTCACACACCCAATAAACGTAATACTCCTTGTTTAACTTGCAACTATTATACTGTAGTATACAAGTTTAATGGTTAGCACAGTTTGCACTTAAGTTAATCTCCAACCAGTAAAAATGATATGTTCATGTTAAAGTTCACTTACATGCTACAGCATAATGCCTATAATTCTAAGGTTTGTATTGTAGTTTAAAATTTTAGAGATAAATATTTTGTTGTGTAACATATTCTATATCTATATGCTTACTATATTTATTTCTACTGAAATGTTTTTTATTTTATTGTGAGTGTGGCCATTCACGCTCTGTTTCCAAAACTATATGACACAGCTACGCATTCTAACTGTAACTCAACATCGACAGCGTTCTTTACGTTTTCTGTCATCCGTTTTCGGAGATGTGATAACAGCTACACAGCGGGAGTTACATATTAGTGAACGTTACGAAACAAAATGATCGCCTGTTCCTAACAATTCAGGCAGTGAGGCAAACTGATTACATTAAATCTAGCAATTAATTTTGTACCTAATGTCCCTTTTCCAGCATCTTTTTGTTTTTATATCTGTGAGCAGCTAAATACGAAAGAAAAACTTCACGGGCAGAACACTTTCAAACTACACAAAATCTGAAAAAAGGAAAAAAAGTAGGAGCAGACTGGAGCGAGTGCTGCGGAGTACCTGTCGAGGGCGAAGGTAGGCTTTACGACGAGGCCGCCGTTGTGCTGTCGCGGTTCCGCTCCGTGTACCGCTCCCTTCTCCCCCCCCCCCCCCCAACCCTCTTGCTCCACCCTTGCGGGAGTCATGCGTCACGGCGGCGCTGATTGGCCGGCCGCAGCCTGTCGCCGCCCGTGAAATATCCGCACCGCGGGGCCGTCAACGGCCGTGTCGAGGGCGCCCGCCGCCTCGCTGGCGCTCCGCGCGAAATTAGTCCCGCGTCGTTCCGGGCCTCGCTGCTCGCCACTGTGCAACGACCGCCGTGGCTCAGCGCTCCAGCGGAGGGGCGCAGCTGACAAATGAAGAGCCGTAGTCTGCGGAACGTGGGCAGGATGCCACCAGGCGCACCAAATTATGCGGAAGGCTGCGGGAATTCCTGTCGCAGTAAGCAAAATTTTACTATAGTCTACTCTACAAAGTAATCTCAGCGCTGATGCGAGCGTATTTATCCTACTTTAAGCTACAATGTTAAAAATGAAATTTCAGCACCTAGAAGGAGTTCAGCGACGTAAACGGGAATTAGGCGTGTTTCTACCTCTGAAAGTTGGTGTCGGTTCAAATTTGGCGCCTGTAGGATACAAAAGCGTCAGTCGCGCCACTACGAGGATGCAAATCACGTTTGAGATAAATACACGATGTAACGGTATTGAGCGTTAGTTACTTGGAGATTGGATATGGTGAGTTGATGGTAGACAACAAAGCCCTTAAGGCGACAACGGCGCCATTATCAACATTGCACTGGGTCGTGTAACAGTGCTACGAGAAGTTGGATGTTCCTTCTCCGTTGCATAAAGAGTTGGCACGAATATACACCCTTTTCTCGAGTGATGGCAGCGGTTGTCATAGGTATGTTCAGTAGTAAGAAGACCAGGCTCCGGACGGCCACATGGCTCTATCAAAACGGAAGGCCATCATGTACGGCCTATGGCTGTGGCGCATTCTACTGCATATGCAGCAGCAATCTGAGCAGCTGTTGGCACCACAGTGACAGAGAGAAGTTTTCTGAGCAAGTCGCCTTGTAGCGTAGATTCCACTGAAACCACTGGCATAAACGTAGTAGTGTCAAGAGAGAGCTCAGTGAAGGCCAGGGTAGACGTCTGTTGTGTTTTCTGATGAAAGTTGGTTAGCATCAGTGCCAGTGATGCCCGTGTGTTAGTTAGAAGGAGGCCAGTTGAAGGTCTGCAACTAACCTGTCTGCGTGCTAGACACACTGAACCTGTACCTGAAGGTGGCGTGCGATTTTGTATGACAGCAGGAGTTCTTACGTGGTTAAGCAACTCACCCTGGCTGCAAACTTGTGCATCAATCTGGTGATTAGACTTGTTGTACTGCCATTCGTGAACAGCATTCCAATGGCTGTGTTCCAACTGGATCTCACTCGCCCATATGCCTCTGTTGTAAGCCAACATACTGTACAGAATGTCCACATGCTTCCCTGACCAAATCGGCCTTTACATCTGTTTCCAGTCGATCCCTTACGAACATCTTCGGACTAAAACTCCAGCGACATCCACGAATAGCATTAACCGTCCCTGTACTGACCAAGTGCACCAGGCAAGGCACTGAATCCCTGAAACTGACATCCGGCACCTGTAAAACACAATGCATTCATGTTTGCGTGCTTGCGTTCAACATTCTGGGGGCTACAACAGTTATTAACACACCAGCTTTTGATATTTGCAGTGACTTATCTCTTGTTTGATTAACCTGTGATCTTGCAAAGTGAATCTCTTAAATACATTACCTAGACAAATTAATTGCCAAAATTTAATTACTCTACACTAATTCCTTTTTGGCGTTGTGATTTTTTCCCTCCAGTGTCACTTAAAATCTCCCTTATTGTTCTCAATATTTAGAGAAACATCTACCTTTATATTGTCATCAACGTCACATCCTTCAATATGTTCTCACATCTCTGACTTTTTCCGTCTATTGCTACTTCCAAGGCAACAGTGACAGTTGTAAGACAATTCCTACATATTTTTTTTTTTTTAGAATGAACTTTATCAACAGCCATACACTTCAAGATATTTCATTTTATTTTGAACGCAACCACTTTCGCCAATTCATTTTGCTATCGTCAGGCCCCGCATGCTTTTTGGCCTGGAGTGCCATGGTCCACGCTCTGCTTTCACATTCGCCTTCATCATCTACATCATTGCCGTCGCCATTGCCTTCGCCCTCACCATCACCGGCGCCGACTACAGCACCGGGACCTGCCACTCCACGCCACCTTCCAGTTGCTCCTGTCCCCCACACCACCTTCGCCGCCGTCAAACGCCCCAGTGGCACCCCTGCCTCCTCGTCCCCCTTCCCCTGCCCAGGATGCCATGGAAGTTTACTTGCCTGTCCCTGCCCCCTCCTCCTCCTTCTCCTCCCCCTTCTCCTACCGCTACCTCCTCTCCCATCCTGATCCCTCCCTTCTTGAGGCCTGGAACCTCACCCTCTTCATTTGCCAGCATTTTCCCGGTGACCCCATCTCCCTCCTTGCTGTGACTCAGTCTTCATCTCCTCCACTAGCCCTACCCTTCACACAGATATCCTTTCCCACATCCCTGTCACCCACTTTCGCCCTAATGCCTCCCTCACTCCTATCCCTTCCCCGCCTCCCTCCCGCCAACCCCAAGCCCAGCGTCGCCCGCCGACCCTCACCACCGTGATCACTCGGCTTAGTCCGATGATCACGGAGGATGAGGTGTTGGTGGAGCTCAAGGCGCACCCCCTCTGGAGGCGTTTGCAGTTCGCCGCATTCACAACGCCGCTGGCCCCACCTGCCTTATGCGGGTCTTCTCCATACTCGCCCCCTCCATAGACCATCTCTTGAAGGAGGGTGCCCTGCTTGAAACGTCCCCTTAGAACAATTTATACACGACTGTGCTTAACCTGACACACAATTTATTTAGCGCAACGCAATCTGACTTTCAAAAATCCCTACAAAAGAATGGCCCTGACTAACATTAACCTATACCTTTTAGAAATCACTTACCTCACAAAAATCTTCGTTACTGGAACTACTGCAATACAGCGAGCGCCACTACTGCCAGCTAAATAACAGATTCAAACTACGGAAAGCACTAACTACTGATAGGGATAGTTAGCAAATGAAAGATATTAATAGAGAACAAACAATGTATTTACCTTAATAATCATAATATATATAGCAGTTCATGACAAATTACAAAACTCCGCCATCTCTCTCCCCACATCCACCACTGCTGGCGGCTCACCTCCAACTGCGCAACGCTACGCGCTGTTCACATCCAGCTGCCGCTGCCCAACAGTACAATGGCAGACAACAATGCAAACTAGCCACAGGCTGCACACAGCACAGCCAGTGATTTTCATACAGAGCGCTACGTAACGTTGCCAATAACAAAATATAAACAGCCTACTTACATAGCCCCCATGCTCCCCACAAAAAATTTTACAAATTGTTTTGGCCAGTGGCCAATAATGATTTGATAAAATTTTTCATAATTACACTGGCCACTGGCCAAAAAAATTTGTAAAATTTTTTGTGGGGAGCATGGGGGCTATGTAAGTAGGCTATTTATGTTTTCTTTATGTAAGTAGGCTGTTTATGTTTTCTTATCGGCAACGTTACGTAGCGCTCTATATGAAAATCACTGACTGTGCTGTGTGCAGTCTGTGGCTAGTTTGCATTGTTGTCTGCCATTGTAGTGTTGGGCAGCGGCAGCTGGATGTGAACAGCGCGTAGCGTTGCGCAGTTGGAGGTGAGCCGCCAGCAGTAGTGGATGTGGGGAGAGAGATGGCGGAGTTTTGTAATTTGTCATGAACTGCTATATATATTATGACTATTAAGGTAAATACATTGTTTGTTCTCTATTAAAATCTTTCATTTGCTAACTATCCCTATCAGTAGTTAGTGCCTTCAGGAGTTTGAATCTTTTATTTAGCTGGCAGTAGTGGCGCTCGCTGTATTGCAGTAGTTCCAGTAACGAAGATTTTTGTGAGGTAAGTTATTTGTGAAAGGTATAGTTTAATGTTAGTCAGGGCCATTCCTTTGTAGGGATTTTTGAAAGTCAGATTGCTTTGCGCTACAAAATATTGCGTGTCAGTTTAAGCACGGCCTGGTGTAAATTGTTCTAAGGGGACGTTTCATATAGTTTGGCCAAAAAAGTAGTGCACATTGGAGAAAAACTATTTTTGAAAGAGGATGTGAACAGAATACAGAAAGCATGCTTGGATAGGATGTTTTTTTGGCTGGAGCAAATGTTGAAATAAGAGGGACGATATATGGAATGAAGGTTTGGGTTGGACTGCAGTACCAAATGTTACACTGAAAACAAACACTGTCCTTTCCTTTTGTGTTATCCCACTATGTGTTTGTGTACCCTTGTGTATTTGTTTTCTTCCTATCTCTGTGTAGTTTCATAGAATTTTTTCTTTTTTTAATATTAAGCTACATTCACTATGATGAGGAATACTGTTGTCCTCAAATATAATTGACATTAATAATATGTTATTTACCTTGTAAATATGCTTAGACATTATTTATTCTGTTTTGTTTTAATGCTCATGTGTGAAGTTGATGTTTCAATAATTATTCTGATCTTTTATTTATGTACTCATGTCATAATTCCAGTAACACTGATGTATATGTCTATTTCTATTCTTTTGTAAAGCCTGTATTACTACAAATGTTATCTGTATTGTTATGTTCTTTAATGCGGTATTTTGTACCTTTGTAATTGCATTCTTATGTTATAAAATTGTAATTGACACCAGTTCATCAAATTAAGTAACTTGTAAGTTACATTTCACTGCACACGGTTCTGTTGGTCATAGTATGTACTCAATATGTGAAAAAAGAGGACTGTTAGTGTTTGCATGTGTGTTAATAATTCAGCAAGGGACTGGCTAACAGCATTGCTGGTTCTAAAGACAATTCCAAAAACTTTGTGAGTGCACAAGTGGTGGTTATGAACTTGCTCTATTATCCGCAAGACTCTTCAATGGTGATTGTGCACCTGCACAGTCACAACAGATGGCTGCTGGCCATCTCTACAAGGACTACAGTGGGTCTGCACCTTTGCTGACTCACCAATACCACAATCTCTACAAGGACTACAGTGGGTCTGCACTTCGATGGCCCACCAATATAATTATTTCTACTAGGACTGCAGTGGGTCTGCACCTCTGGTGGCCTACCAATACCATACTCACTACAAGGACTACAGTGGGTCTGCTCTGTGATGACCTACCTACTAATATTCTTCAAAACTTCGACTGACTCTGCTGTGGGTTTGCTCTGTTGTGGCCCATTACCTGTCAGCATGTCAAGCGTCAGCACTGTCTTTCCGTTGGAAGGACAACACTACTTCTTCAAGACTGCATGGACATCCACTACTTACGTGTGCATTGTCTTTTACTGCTCAGACTTCGATAAAAGAAACGGCAGTTTTACTGTGATGAATGATCAGGACTGTCTTTATGGACTGTGAGAAAATTTTAGCTTTTGACCAACATTGTATTAATAAGTGTGTGCAGTGGATACCTTTGTTATTGTAATTATGAAAAATTTTATCAAATCATTATTGGCCACTGGCCAAAACAATTTGTAAAATTTTTTGTGGGGAGCATGGGGGCTATGTAAGTAGGCTGTTTATGTTTTCTTATTGGCAACGTTACGTAGCGCTCTGTATGAAGGTCACTGTCTGTGCTGTGTGCAGTCTGTGGCTAGTTTGCATTGTTGTCTGCCATTGTAGTGTTGGGCAGCGGCAGCTGGATGTGAACAGTGCGTAGCGTTGCACAGTTAGAGGTGAGCCGCCAGCAGTGGTGGATGTGTGGAAGGAAATGGCGGAGTTTTGAAATTACATATATATTATGACTTTTGATGATATTAAGGTAAATACAGTGTTTGTTCTCTATTAAAATCTTTTTTAGCGCAACGCAATCTGACTATCAAAGATCCCTGCAAAAGAACGGCCCTGAGTAACATTAAACTACACCTTTCAGAAATCACTTACCTCACAAGAATCTTCATTACTCGAACTACTGCAATACAGCGAGCACCACTACTGCCAGCTAAATAAAAGATTCAAACTACGGAAGGCACTAACTACTGATAGGGATAGTTAGCAAATGAAAGATATTAATAGAGAACAAACAATGTATTTACCTTAATAGTCATAATATATATAGCAGTTCATGACAAATTTCAAAACTCCGAAATCTCTCTCCCCACATCCACCACTGCTGGCGGCTCACCTCCAACTGCGCAACGCTACGCGCTGATCACATCCAGCTGCCGCTGCCCAACACTACAATGGCAGACAACAATGCAAACTAACCACAGACTGCACACAGCACAAACAGTGATTTTCATACCGAGCGCTACGTAACGTTGCCAATAAGAAAATATAAACAGCCTACTTACATAAAGAAAACATAAACAGCCTACTTACATAGCCCCCATGCTCCCCACAAAAAATTTTACAAATTTTGTTGGGCAGTGGCCAATACAGATCTGAAAATTTTTTCATAATTACAATAACAAAGATATCAAATGCACACACTTATTTATACAATGTTGGTCAAAAGCTAAAATTTTCTCACAGTCCATAAAGGCAGTCCAGATTGTTCATCACAGTAAATTTTCAGTGTTTTTTTTTTCTAATTCTGAGCAGTAAAAGATAATGCACACGGAAGTAGTGGATTTTCATGCAGTCTGGAAGAAGTAGTGTTGTCCTTCCAACGGAAAGACAGTGCTGACTCTTGACATGCTGACAGGTAATGGGCCACAACAGAGCAAACCCACCGCAGAGTCAGTCGAAGTTGATGAGTATTGGTAGGTAGGTCATCACAGAAGAGACCCACTGTAGTCCTGGTTGAGACTGTGGTATTGGTGGGCCACCAGAGGCGTAGACCCACTGCAGTCCTTATAGAAATAATGGTATTGGTGAGTCATCAAAGGTGTAGACCCACTGTAGTCCTTGTAGAGATGGCTAGCAGCCATCCTTTGCGACTGTGCAGGTGCACAATCACCATTGAAGAGTCTTGCAGATAATAGAGCAAGCCCATAACCACCACTTGTGCACTCACAAAGTTTTTTGGAAGTGTCGTTAGAACCAGCAATGCTCATAACCAGTCCCTTGCTGAATTATTAACACACGTGCAAACACTATCAGTCCCTACTTCTCCATATACTATGACCAACAGAAACGTGTGCAGTGAAATGGAATGTACAAGTTACTTAATTTGATGAACTGATGTCAATTACAATTTTATAACATAAGAATACAATGACACAGGTACAAAATACATAATTAAAAACATAACAATACAGATAACATTTGTAGTAATACAGGCTTTACAAAAGAATAGAAATAGACATATACATTAGTGTTACAGGAATTATGATATAAGTAAATACATAAAAGATCAGAATAATTATTGAAACATCAACTTCACACATGAGCATTAAAACAAAACAGAATAAATAATGTCTAAACATCTTCAAAAGGTATAGGTTAATGTTAGTCAGGGCCATTCTCTTGTAGGGATTTTTTAAGGTCAGATTGCGTTGCGCTAAAAAATATTGTGTGTCAGGTTAAGCACAGTCGTGTATAAATTGTTCTAAGGGGACGTTTCATGCTCTTTAACCTACGTTACAAAGTTGACCCTTCCCTTTCCCCTACTCAATCCCTCCGCTGCCAGAGGTGCTTGCGGTATAGCGCACACCCAACATCTGAGTGCCGCGAGGCTCCCACCTGCCCACACTGTACGCAAGCACACTTCCTATGGCAGTGTCTCAACCTCGAGTCCCATGCCTCCGGTAACACCTGTAACCTCCCTCATCCTATGTACTCACAGAAATGTAAGGCCCGACCCCCTCCTACGACTCCTGAACTCACCGTCCCTGTCTGCCCTCTGGACGCCCCAACCCCTCCTGGCAATTCGCTTCGCCCCCCTACCGCTGAGGACATCATCAGATTCCTTACCATTTTCCTCCAAAGAGTTTACCCTTTCCAGTGCCCCCACACCCCCCCAACAGATATCATCCCTCACCACCATTTTCAACAACATCCGATCCCTTCCCACCAACAAGAACCTCTTCCTGCACACCCTTGCCACCCACCATGTGGATGCCTTCCTCCTCAATGAAACCTTCTTCCAACCCCACCACACCATCCACACATCGCCCTACCTCCTTCACCACTCCGATAATCCCCTCCAAATTGCATGTGGCCGAGTTGCCATTGCTCATCACTGCCAGATTCCAGTTCGGCTCCAACCTCTCCTTCCAAACCCCACCGAACGCCTGATCCTTAGTCTCTTCTTACCCAGCCTTACCGTCACTTCGCCACCATCTATGTCCGCCCTAACGCCCCTATTCCTTTGGACTTCCTCTCCCACACTGACCGTACCTTCTCCTCCTACGTGATCGCCGCCGACCTCAACATCCATAGTCGTTCCGCCGCCCAGTTATGGCGGTGGCAACGGTTCATCTCCTCCCTTCAAGGTGACCTCATCCCCATTCCCCAGCACACTCGTCCAGAATCCAACTCCACTCCCGATGTCATCCTCTCCTCCCCTAACCTCCTTGGCCACATGACGGTGGATGTCCTGGAGCCCATTGGTAGTGACCATCTCCCTGTCCTCCTCACCGTTTCAGACGCCCCGACCCTCATAATGACCCTCCCCCAAGGTACGTCCATGATTATTCCCGTGCCGATTGGAATGCCTGCTGGGATACCCTCTCCAACCTGGTTGATAGCCACCCCTTCACCTACCACCACCCTAACGATGTTACCCATGACGCTTCCATTCTCCAACTGACCTTGTCTGAGGCTTTGGAGGCCCATGTACCTACTGTCGCCATACACCCCCATAGTCCTGCCTTACTCATCCTCCTCCTCCGTGAACCCTGCCGTCTCTACCGTGCCTTCCTCCACACACGTGACCTGGACACACTATGACACCACTGGGAACTCCAGCGACACATCCGAAACTTGCTCGCGGCTAAGAAACGCTGGGACTGGCGACACACATGCACCCGTTTAAATGCTACCCTACCTATAAACTCGTCCAAGTTCTGGTCCTCCTTTCATTGCCTTCCCGGAACTAAACCCTCCCCCTATTATTCTTTTCTCCATGATGATCACCCCTTCCCCGACACCCTTCGTAAGGCCAATCACTTTGCCTCCTACCTCTTCAATGTCTTTTCCATCCCCGACGATCCCCAGTTCGATTACTCCCACTTCCCGGATGTCCGCAATTGAACTGACACCTCTGTCCCTCCCCTTGCACCTGGTTTCCTGTACTTGGACAACAATGCACAATGCCCCTATTACTACACAGGATCTCATTGCTACACTCTGCACAAAACGCAACACCGCTCCTGGTCACGATCATGTCACTTACCATCACCTTCGTGAAGCTCCTGTCACTTTCCTCTCCCCCCTGGCCAGGCTCTACAATGTAGTCCTGTCCACCGGCTACTACCCTGGCCTGTGGAAAACCTCCCATATCCTGATGTTCCTTAAGCCTGGTAAACCGCCTTCCTCCGTCTCCTCCTACCGTCCCATCAGCCTTACCTCTGTCTTCAGCAAGGTCCTGGAATCGCTCCTCATCCGACACATCCACCAGCACCTCCACCAGCACCGCCTCCTTCCCGTTACCCAGTGTGGCTTTCGGCCGTCCTTGTCTTCTCATGACCTTCTCCTTCACCTCACTCATCGCCTTTCCAAACAGCTTAGTTCCGTCGCTCCGTAATCTTCTTCTCCCTGGACCTCGAACGTGCCTATGACCGCGTATGGCATTCCGGTCTCCTCTTCAAGCTCCAAACCTTCGCCGTTCCCATTAACTACTGATGGACTCCTATCTCTCCCACCGTCCTTCCCATGTCACCATCCATAACACAGATTCCTACACCATTTATCCCTCTGCTGGTGTGCCCTAAGGCTCCATCCTCTCCCCCCTTCTGTACCTTTTGTATATGGCGGACATGCCACTGCCGTCACCCCCCCGTCCACCTTCTCCAGTTTGCCGATGACACCAACTTCCTTGCCCTTGCCCTCACCCTGCAGCATTCCCAACACCCTCTCCAATCCCATCTTGACCAGTTCACCGCTTGGTGGAACCAGTGGTTGCTCAAGGTCAATCCCTCCAAAACCCAGGCGATCATTGTAGGCAAAACCATCCCTTCCTTCCACCTCCTCGATTTCTATCTAACCATCTATAGCTGTCCTATCACCCTCATCCACACCCTTAAGTACCTTGGCGTCACGCTCGACCGTTGCCTCTCCTGGATCCCCCCATCTCCGGACAATCCAAGCCAAGGCACACTCCCGACTCCATCTCCTCAAGCTCCTTTCCGGCCATACGTGGGGTCAGGAGCCCTCCACCATACTCCACACCTACAAATGCCTCATCCACCCTATCCTCGTTACGCCCATCCGGCCTGGATCTCCGCCTTCCCCCTTCCTTTTATATATCCCTTCAGATCCTTGAACGCCATGCTCTCTGCCTCCTCGCCTATCACATCCGTCTCCCTTCCACCACGTGGATCCTGTACGACCTAATTCCGTTCCCCCACCTCCTCCTTTTCCTCGAATGGATACGGATCCTCTACACCTCCTGTAAAGTCGATCCTCCTTACCCACTTGTCTCACCCATCCTCTCTCACCCCGCCCACTGCCGCGCCTGTATTCCCACGTGCCACCTGGTCTCCATCTCTCCACCAATCTTACCCTCTCCCAAGGTGGCTTTCGCCAGCTCCCCCTACCTGATGATGCCCTCCTCCCCTCCATCTACCCCTCCTATCAACTTTGATCATTCCCTCCCTGTTTTTTTCCTTTCGGAACCCTCCCTCCATTCTCTCCCCTTTTCCTCCCCATCCCGCCCTCCTCCACCCCTCTTGCCCCGGGCTTCCCCTCCCTCTTCCTCCCTTCCCCCTCTCTCTCCTGCCCTTGGCATATCTGCTCTCCCCTCTCGCTCTCCCATTCCCCTTCCTCCTCCTTTCTTGGCAGGTCCCCGGACTCGTACATGCTCAGTGGACATTCGCGCGCCGATCATCGCCATCAGTGTACCGTGTGTGTCCCTTTGTGATTGTGTTTAGTGTTCTTTCGCCGTCACGCCACCACCGTTCACCTGTGCCGTCACAGTCGCCCGTATTTTGTGCGCAGTGTCAACAGGTTTTAGTGTTTTTTCTTGTCCAGAATGAACGGCTTCGTGTGAATTGTTTTTCGTGTCTACAGTTTTCACCCGCCATTTTTATTGTATTATCTGTACCTCCTTTCTGTCATATATTGTACCACTCGCGGCTGAAGAGCAGCGTACTATGCTGCTGTCATTTCCGATGCTACGTTTTTGCTAATGAAGGTGTCTTCCTGTTCCGGGTATTTTACTTGTGATGAAGGTATATTTAGATATACCTAAACCGTGGTCAAGAATTTTAATAAATATTTTTCTTGTAACTGTTGTGACTGTCATCATTTACAGTGAACAAGTGTATTAGTACAATAATTGAAAGGAACGACAAATGACGTGAAATGATAGATAACCGTAAGTCCTCCTTCGAAACAGAGATTAGCCACGGTCTGATGCCACCAAGGAGGAGGATCGGAATTAATTTAAGGAAAACACGTGGAAGGATGGCCCATCTTGATGCGTCATTTATCATTCGTTAACAAATACTTTTATTTAATAACAATTTTATCATAATCCAACCAGCAGTTACCAAACTTCTTGCGAAATACATACAAATAGTTAGGTTTCTTTAAATTAAAATTGCATCTGGTACTCGAAGAATATGTCAACTTTTCAATACAGTGGTGGCCCGATTACAAACAGTGAATTGGTTAAATAAACCTGCTGCGGCGCTGTGTCCGCGCGACAGTTGTGGGATAATCCTGCTACAGGACTTGAATATAAGTTCAACAAACGTTAAATAAAAGGCATTAAAGTGCATACATCTCCACTGGTCTTTCTACTGTCAGGCAGACAAGATACGGCCAAGATGCTCAAACGCTACCCACGTGTAATAAATGATGCAAACAGTAGTACTTCGCTTATTGGCCGGAAGCCCGCTACATATAAATTAAATTAAACACTTTTACAAACTACCGGGCCCCTAAAAACCCATGCAAATGATGATGACAATTAAACCCATTTTTAAGAAATCAAGAGACTAAGTTCTGAGTTTGCTCAAAGGCTTTCATCACACACCGAAGGACCTTACAACAATAGAAAAACTGAATAAATTTCTTCCTAATATGGTCACACCCCCGCCGCGGCACGATTCCGAAAGAATGACAGTCTCAACTTGAGACTAGAACGGGAGATCCGCGAAAGCGCGTTTGACCCGCCAACCCTACGCCTCGTGCGATTACGGGAGAGCCGCCTAAGTAGAATGTGTCCCCGTCCCGGACCAACAGAGCAGCAACAAGTTAACCGCTGCCGATACGAATCTGTCAACATATACCAAACAAAGAACAGCAAATAAGTTTGATAGCAATTAACATACACAGTAATATTTAAAATGTCAGTTAAAGATTGTTTTCAAGGAAGCCAACTATTAAAACTATAGGAGTTCTCTGCTCATAACATTGCAAGTTAATGTTCCTAACAGTAACAAGACGCAATGAACAAAGTCGGTTTATAGAAACAGTTACATAATAATTCAAATAATAATATAAGTCAAGAAATACATATACTGGGGCCTCTTAGGGACTAATTGACCATGGAATGGCAGATGGCCGCTTAAATTTTTGCCTATAACACGGAGGGCTCATCACGACATGATCGGAGGTTGTGCAAATACAAACGCGCACATACACATGGCCTAAACGTGCGTACCATTAGGCTGAGCGCGCACAACTTTAGTTAAAGGCCAAATCTCATAACTCGCTCCAGGAAAGGCCGTAAGGTTTACAAAAAACAGAAATTACAGTCAGTAGCATCAAATACTCAATGATAATAAACAGTGATTTCCAGTAGCAGATTAAAAAGCGCAAAATACCAGCCTGGCCTTTACAGAAACCTCCAGATTGACACACACAGTCCCGAAAGGTGTCACTGAAAGACGTAAATGAACCGAATTCCCGGCCCGCTCACATCGGGGCTGAATTAACAATATTTAAGTACAGTACTTACAAAACACTCTTCACATATAATTTCAAATAAATGCCAAGGACGCTAGTAGCTTCAGGAGTCCCGGTAGGCGCCGGATCATACTGTCCTCCTGGTCGTAGCTGCTAACAAGTTGTCCAACACATCTCAGCGTATTTAGCACACCGCAGTTGACTGATGCATTTCGTAACCGGGTTGGGCGCAACGAGAGCCGTTCCATTCTCGCTAAACTCGACGGCAGCAACGGTCAAGGGTGCAGGGAAGCGCGGGCGCCCATAGCCCAACGTTTAACGGTTTCAGTTGGCTGCGATCGCCAAGACGCCGAATACCCAGGCAAAACTTCGTATCCCACACACCACTCACTACCGCACTGCCCCAGAGGGAACACAAAACCCTGCAAAGATGATACGGCAAGGGCCAGAATCGAAGGAAGGCGCGCACAAGTGGCGCCTGTAGGATCTCGCGCGCTCCCTCACTGAAGCCTCCATGGCTCAGGTTTCATTTAAAGAAACGTATTTACTTCAATATCTTAGTCGATACCAGCAATAAAAACATTAACAAAAAAAACGTGCCTCTCAAGAATTTAAAATTTGCCGAAAATCGCGTTCCGCTATGTATAACTGTTTACGAAATAAAAGGTACCTTATGTCTTAGATTACTTATCTTGTTTACCATCCAAAACCATTAACATTCCGAAGAGACATCAGTTCTACACCATGTACAGTGCTCCAACGTCCAATATGATTATTTTATATGCGTTTTGTTGTGTATATAGTTCCGCGTAGTCAGCGCGTACGCAACTTTCCCACTAGAGCGCGCCCCGCTAAGCACAACAGCGCAGGCGCAGCGCTCGTCCGTCTCCGCACTACGAGATGGCGCTGCCATAAACACGGACCAAATTCAGCTTCCGCCGGTCTACGTATTAATATGTAACGCAGCCAATGAGATTGCCGCTAACGTAAAACCTTTTCTCCTCGAGGATCACACTCGCGCAGTGATACATGAACGCACGAGGTATTATAACGAGTGTACAGACCTCCGATTAGTCAGTCTGCATTAGTCGGCATTAGTCTATAGTCAAGTTTCAGTCTGCTCCTAATAAGATTATCATATTCCTGTACATAGCCATGAAGATAAATGAATAGACACTTTGTCAAGTATCAGAGATATGTGAGAATAAGATTAACGTAATAAGACCAAAGGAACTTCAGATTGTCAATTGTAAACAGCATCTAGAATCAACTTAAGTAATTTCTATGTTTTTTATTATTTTAATAAATGTGTGTGAAAATTAATCAATTTCTGTTTAAAGTTGGTCACCGTCAATCTGCTACTCTAAGCGTGCAAGTGGAATTTCTATCGTCTGACCTAACGGCAGAAGGTAAACACGCCACGATAAGACCACGAGACATATTGCTGACACTCGCCTACTTCGTTAGAGCGACAAGTCAGATAATCTGATGGTGTGTGTACCGAAGGTCTTACAGTACGCATACCATACGTTTAATGGTTGACACAATAATCTTCAAACGTAATTAAATCTGAAACTGTTACAGCCTGCAAAAAATGTAAAAAGAAAACACAAATACAACACAAGATATTTTATATATCATAAAATAGAAAGAAAAAAATATACATGAAACAGTATATGTAAACATACATTGAGAACATATTTACTGTAGCAAGGTTTATTAAACAATCCCGCATGACAACTGAGTTGCATTGGAATGTAAACATATCGGAAATGCGTACAGAATATAGAGATATTTCTAGTTTGTTTCTGACAGATGAGCCATTGGAATAGCGCTTAATCATATATGATTGGAATTAATCAACAATGTAGCAATGAAAACAAAATAGTGTGGGAGAGAGGATTTCGAAAGAAATTGACTTTTTCGACAAATATGGATGCAACATTGTAATGTACATTAAAAACCATAGCGTCTTTATTAAAAGTTTTCTTATATCTGTTACCATTTCAATGGTATTCATTCAGAATTCTATTTTTTTTCGTCAACGGATTGTTTTACCCCCTTAACGGTCATATGGTAAAGTATAAAATATATGTGCCTATATTGCTCTACAATACAACATACTGAAAGCCGATAAAAATCGAAATATTTCGTTGGGTAGGTTAACTTGCAAGTTTCTTCTCGACATGTGTTATGTCTCTTTAACGCCAACAAGAAAAAAACTACACTGCAGGAATCACTATTGATCGAGAATTCTTTTTTCATTTCTCCTAACTGAGCTAAAAGCCACATTTTGGCTTCCTGTATGTAACATAGACCTGGAAAGGTAACCTCACTGATGACGACGACCCTTCTCGCTGTTGGCTGGCGTCAACTGGGGAAATCACGATATTTCTGGAATCCCCTACCTCGACAGCAGATTGCGCGCTGCTTGTGTTAATGAAACAGCGTTACTCATTTGGTGTATCTGTCTCCACAAATACACCTGATGCCGGAGCGGCATTATTTTAACCTGCAGCCGCTTGCAAATGGCACAGATCTGTTTGCCAGCACCTGAATGAGCGCAGTGTTTCTCCTGTCGGCGTAAACAAGAGATAGCCCGTTCTGTAAACAAATATTCTGGAGCTTTGCTGCTCCTAGCACATACCTTACCGACGTCGACAAAGCTCGTTAGTGCAGTTCCGAGCACAAACAGGACGGATATCAGGTGACGCTGCATCACACACACACACACGCACACACACACACACACACACACACACACACACACACACACACACACACACACACACACGCACACACGCACACACACACAAACACAAATACACGCCCGTGCACTCTTCAGTGAATTAATTCAAACAACGAACGGCACATTTGGACGGAATTAAATTACAGCGATGTATCAAAGGCAGCCGCGGGGACGAAAATGCGCAGTTTAATCTGATTTGGAGGGAGCCCGCGCTTTGGCTTTGATGATCCGTACAATGGGGAACGATCAACAGGGCCAGTTGATTCCATTTGTGATTGATGAAGCAATTAATGCAGGCAGGCGCGAAACAAGCAACAAGCGCGCTGGCGCCGGGCCCGTGGCGGTGTTATGACGCGTGGCCCGCCCGCCAGCACAGTGCGGTGTGGTGCGCCAGCGATCGAGCCCGCTGCCGCGGCCGTTTAACGGCGAAGCGCTGCGCTACTCCACTCCGTCGGATGGTCGGTCACCGCCCGGTCAGCGGACCAGAAATGTAATCGCCTCCATAGCGACCGGTCTATAATTTCACGCAGGAACAGCGTCACATACATGTACGACCGGGTACAGCTGAATGAAGTAAGGGCGGCAATCGGCACCATGCACATGTCCACTTAGCTAGATAACGGTTCGCGCCGTCGGTACAAGCATAATGGAGGTTCAGACGACTGTACCTTCGCACTAACTTCTCCTATACCGAAACATACTTTAAGTATGATTATGCTAGTCTGTACGGGCGTGGAACCGAAAACAGGTAAATTAAAGAAAAGTACTTCAAGTATACCTCGTATCGCTCTGTCGACCCGAATGTCACCTAGCGGCAGACTCTTTCTTTACTCAAACTCTGTAACATCCCCTTAGAAAAATTAATGAATTACTGTGCTGATAAACTTCTTACGCTATTTGATTTTCAAACAGCTGAGAAAAACTGAACGTACTCAGACATTTCTCTCTTTACTTATTCTCATCATCACTAAACTGACACACAATACTTTTTTAGCGCAACGCAATCTGGTTTTCAATAATCCCTACAATAGAATGGCACTGACTAACAATAACCTATACCTTTCATGAATCACTTACCTCACAAGAATCTTCGTTACTCAAACTACTTCAATACAGCGTGCGCCAATACTGCCAGCTGAATAAAAGATTCTAACTACTGAAGGTACTAACTATTGATAGGTATAGTTAGCAAATGAAAGATTTTGATAGAGAACAAACAATGTATTTACCTTAATAATGTTCAAAAGTCATCATATATATGTCAGTTCATGATATCCAATATTACAAAATTACTCTTTGTGATGGACAAACGTCGAGATCGTCCGCTCTCAAAATTCTGCCATCTCTCTCCCAACATCCACCACTGCTGGCGGCTCACCTCCAACTGCACAAAGCTACGCGCTGCTCACATCCAACTGCCCAACACTACAATAGCGAATATTCCAACAATGCCAACCAGCCACAGACTGCACACAGCACATCCAATGATTTTCATACGGAGCACTACGTGACGTTACAAACATAAAAACCTAAACAGCTACTTACAACACGTTAGTACATACTCTAAAGGAAAAAAAGGAAAACGCCAACACACCACGAAGAAGTTACGCATATCGCTCACAAACTGATATTCAAACAGGTATCGACGGAAAATGCAAAACCGGCCGATGGATAAATGTGTGACGCTGCAGTGCAATTTCACAGCGCAGCTGGTAAGGAAACTGCCGTGGAAGCAGATGCTGTAGCTCTCTCGGTTCAAAAGCGAACGCACGAATGACAACAACCAAAGGTTAGTAGAGATTCGTCCGTCCGTGAAAAGATCTAAGATCCAAGAATAGAAAAACTACCACCGTCACGTGTGACTGACTTGCTCAATTTGTGAATCTCTCTCTCTTGACTAAATCATCCAATTTGTCTGAAACTACAATCATTTGTTTGGAAGTATACGTACATCACATCTACCGATTTCAAAGAAAATGACTCTGGGCACTGTGGGACTTAGCTTCTGAGGTCATCAGTCCCCTAGAACTTAGAACTACTTAAACCTAACTAACCTAAGGACATCACGCACATCCATGCCCGAGGCAGGATTCGAGCCTGCGACCGTAGCGGTCGCGCGGTTTCAGACTGTAGCGCCTAGAACCGCTCGGCCACCCCGGCCGGCCCTACCGATTTCACTCCCATTCTGACAATTCTTTCGTGGTACGGGGATTTTTTGTTTTGCCTTTGAGTTTATTTCATTTTATAGGTGTTACTGTTTAGTGTACGTGATGAGTGCGTATACAGGGTAAACCCAGAGTCTATTCGCAAAATTTCGGAGGTTATTTGGCAATATTTTCTGAGTGTTTCGTTGTGAAGAGAATATAAGCTTTTGAAACGTTATATTAGATAACGCTGCTGAGATGGGAAATCAGATAGTTATAGTCAGTGAGGACGTACTGAATCGAATATGGTGAAACAAATTTATGGCACAATTTGACTAGAACGTGGGATCGATTGGCAGGACACATCCTGAGGCATTGTGGAATCGGCAGTTGTGTAATGGAGAATAGTGAGGGGAGGGGGGGATAAAATAAAAATTGTGGATGCAGACAAATACTTGGCAAAAGTAAGCAGCTTCAAATGAATGTGGGTTGCAGTAGTAATACACAAATGAGGAAGATCACACAAAGAAATTAGTGAAGACAGCTTACGAGGGCTAAAAAATTTCGATGTGAAGGTATCTCGGTTTCTGCTAGGTCCTTACAAAGCAACAGTGTACTTAAAGCCCGCCCGGCTAGTCGTGTGGTCTAAAGTACTGCTTCCCGAGCGGGAAGGCTTGCCGGTCCTCGGCACGCATTCGCCCAGCGGATTAGTATCGAGGTCCGGTGTGCCGGCCAGCCTGTGAGTAGTTTCTCAGGCGGTTTTCCATATGCCTCGGTGAATGTGGGCTGGTTCCCTTTATTGCTGCACAAACACTGTCTCCAAGTACGCGTACATCAAAATTAATCTCCTACGCAAACATTGGGATTACACTCGTCGAGAAAGAGAGGTTCCCGCGGGTGTACACTGGGGCCAAACCGCACAATAACCCTAGGTTTGGTGTGGGGAGGCGGTGGGGTGAGTGGACTGCTGTAGGCTGTTGTGGGGTTGTGACCACTGAGGGCTACGGCGGGGATGAAGTCTCTCCGTCGTTTCTAGTTCCCCAGTTCAATACATACATACATACATACAACAGTGTAATTGCGATTTATTTGGTTTCTTGCTCCAATTTGTTTCTGTGGAGTTACCTTAGAAACAATGAAAAAATCTACAATATGCCGCCACCAAAAAACTGCTTGAAGTATGGAAAGTTATTGTATTTTAATGCAGTGTATAGCTCTTACGTTCATACTCTGGAAACAGCGACGTGAGTGTGGAGCAAATTAGAGAAGGGTATACCTTTCTTTGTAGAAATCCACGATCTCATAGGCGCCCACCTCTAGAAGCGAAATATTGCGATGTGATTGCTACCGCTGGACGAGAAACGCCGAGCCTGCGTCTTTGTGCCGCCCTCCGATCTCTATCACTGTCTCTCTTAATGAATAACCCTATCCACGGTGATCTGTGTAACTGTTAAGGGACCAGTAACGTTGCAGGAAAACACACCCGAAACATAACCAGGCAGTGCTCCTTACAAATCTGTAGACGAGGACTAACTTCCGTTACTGCTGTCAACAGCAGGTACCTCTAGGGAACTTTCATTCCATACAAGGCATACATCACATACAGTCTACATTTGCAGCGCTGTGCAGTTCGAACGTAATTGGAGAGGGTTAACAAATCAAACGAAACGCTATAACGGGCCTCTAGGGACCATGGGCCCTTATAACAAATCAGAACATATCCCTTAACGACCCTCGAAAATTTGTGAATCGAGTTAGGTTTTACCCGGTACAATAAAACGGCACGTTGTGCTGTCGCTATGATGAAAGGAAAGAGAGTGTGGAACGCGGAGCCGCAGAACGGCCACTCCTAACCAATAGCGCTTAACGTTCGCGACCAAAGGCAGGATAATAGTAGGGGACGACCAGTTCAGGCGCATTGCGGACATTTTTCTTCTTAAGTAAGTAAACCAGCCTCTTACGCTACACTAGGTAAATACGTGGTTCATTTGGCAGATTTCTTGTTTATTTAGGCAATAATTAATGGGTATATCACGATGAATATCATAATTTATGGGCAAAATGGCGGTCTTAGTTCATGTTTAAAAAGGTGTTCAATGGTTTTAGCATAATGTGGCAACTATCACTTTTGATTATGGTAATTTATGGCCATCAAGAATGATGCTCCCAGCGCTCCCACTGTACTGCTATTGGCCACACCCCCACCACTGCCCCTACAATTCCTTAGCATCCCCGAGAATTTCGTTCGTAATATGTACCTCGAGCAGTAGCAGCAGCATTGGATTCAGGAGATATTACAAATTTTCAGAGTAGTATAGTACCCAGCAGTATTCGCCTAATTTTCGCAAACGTTTGGCATTCACCCTCTTTTCTACACCACAGACGATATTCAAAGTTTCCTGCCTGATTTTTTGGATTTTGAAAGAACATGCACATCTCATTGCCATATTACAGATTTACCCACACTTTAAAAAAATGTAAGTATGGCTTTTACTGCTATTTCCGCCAGCTTTTTAAAAAGTTACATATAAATATGGGTTTGCTGACTAATTTCACCAATTTCTTAAAAGGACCCACATAGATACACATATCGCTGCTATTTTATCGACTTTCAGGAAACGTATGTAAAATGAATTGCTTTAAACGTTTAATAGCTAACACCACCAACATATGACGCTATTTAAAATTTTATTCAAATTTTATCGATTTTCCCCTATTATTCCACCAATGCCTACAACTGTATCGAATTTTTAAGATGGCACATGTAGAAATGGGTTTTTCGTTAAAATTTTATGGACTTTCCCCTTTTTCAGGAGGCTACACATGAAAGTATCAGCCAAACAATAAGCACATTGTGACAATTTAAAAAAGTACATAGATATGGGGCATTAAATAATTTTAATTAACATGAAAGTATGCACGACACCAACATTCCAACTAAAATAGAATTATCACATGCACTCTCCATATATGACGTAACTATGACCGGTCCTAAAACTATATTATTAGAGTCGAATGTAAAAAAATAGTGGCTGAACGTTTCTACAGAAAAAGGTATATACTTCGCTAATACGCTCCACACTTACGCCGCTACCACCAGAGTATGAATGTAAGTGCTATACACTGTAGTAAAATACAGTAACTTTCCATACTTCAAGCAGTGTTTCCTATCATACTCCTCCACATTCGCCAAAATGCTTGTCTGTACATCAAGAACGCCTTGGAAAGAAGGATACCATTACTTCTTTATTTAAAGGCCACACACTGCAGTTACTTAGCCACTGACTTGAACCCAGCCACTATAGCGTGTTTAGAAGCCAGCTTGGCCCTGAACAAGGATAAAAAAATATTACGATTACAGAAATTGTCTTTAGCGGTGGCTGTTCTCTCCACGCCACCTTTCCCCCAACCTACTCACCTGCCAATCCCCAGGGGGAAATAGACGCAGGCGAGAGCACAGTTCATCCATCCTGTGCTGCGCAGCAGAATGTGACATTATTTACAGGTCTTCAAAATTTCATAAAACCAATTCACAAATAGTCACATTCCTTTTGAGGAAGACATACCATGAGACATATGCAGCACACCTACATTTCGCTTAAAACCAATTTATCTCCCACACTTCTATGGTGTGACATGAAATCAGCTCCAGTAAAACTATATGATTATGCAGTACCAGATATAAAAAAAATGTAATGGCTATATGGCTTCTACACAGAAAGGTATATGTTCTGTTCACGATGTCCGCACTAAACAGGCAGATTGTTATGTTTTGGTGGCTAACTACCGTATCTAACCAACACTACAGTCGTCAATTCGGTACTGCCGTGAGGTAACAGCGAGGATAGTGTGCGAATCATTACGACTTCTGCATTTCAACAAATACAGCACAATGTAATGGCCCCTTGAAAACGGAAAAATTTAATTCCCTAGCCTGTCATACAGGGGAACACGCTGTGTCTCCACCGCACTGCACATGCCAGAGCACCTTCATATTATGAGACGCTGCTTTGGCGAGTGGCTGTTCACATGAGCAAGTCCTCCATCCCCCCTCCCCCAAAAACAGCAACTGTAAAACGACAGAGACGATTTGGACAACCATCTGGGACTGGTTATTGATAGCTCACTCAACTCTCGCCTGGCCCTTCGTCTTGAAAATGGGGTGCGCCTCCGTCCAGCTCTGCAATCAAGCCACTACGAGATGTTACTATGTGCATCACAGTTAAAACATTCCTTCCCCTCCCCAGTATTGGAGGAGACCATAAGCGCGAATTTGCATCCATCCTGAACGCTTGTATTCGTTTGCTTTACGAAAATTCACGATCAGCTATAGTTTGACAATTTTAGAACTTTTTTTCTTTCATTCCAACAGCATGCCCGTTGAAGAACATATCACACATGAAGTGATGCTCCAGATCCAGGAGATGGGTCTCCAAACTAGTTTCAGGTTTCACTATTGTAGTGATCAGATATACACTTAGTCACTCCTACAAGTCGTCAAGCAGACTTGTTTTTCGTCTGCTGTTAGTACCATTCACTGACTGATTGCTGTCTTTCTTATCAAAACTGCATCACTCATTTCACATTTCTTTCTCCACAAATACAACTGATGGTTTTGTGGCATTATTTTAACCTGCAGTGGCCTGCTACTGGCACAGAGCTGTCAGTTAGAACATTGTACTTCAGAGAAATTCCTTAACCTTGCTCAGTGTATTTTGTCTACAAGTGTACAATGTAAATTTAGTCTGTCTATTAAGATGTCAGTCCATCCATTCAACGAGAGACAAAACTCATGGAAGAATGTACAGTATCTACCCATTCTTCTCAGTCACTAATGAAGTCTCTGCTACAACTTAGCACGTTCTTGATAATAATTGTAAAAGTAATATAATTACATTCCATAACAGAACAGCTGAAAGAAAATGCTAACTTGTACGTCATTTTTTACATTATCATCATTTAACAGACGTCAAATTTAGCAAAAATATGTTACAACTTATAAATTATTGAGTGCAGCAATCAGTCGTCTTTTTTAGAATTTATTACGCAAATCCAGATTTCGGCTAGTAGCTAGTTATTCCCAATGCACTATTTCTATTCTCACTGCATGTATGTCCCTGTTGTTCAGGCGTCCGTCACAATTCGTATTCAAAGAATACGAGCTCCTTCCATATCGGACTCCGAGAAATACATTTCAGTACTGCTACTCTGATAACAGGGAGAACAGTAACAGAAACCCAAACCACCAAACAGTCCTTATTTCCTTCTCCTCTTTCACGACGTGTTGTTCTGCATTTCGCCATAGTTCGGCAGTGACGTGTCACAAAGCTTAGTGCATTAAATCCAGTACGTTTGGTAGATTAAATGTGTTGTTCTTTCTCGCGACAAATCCTTTAACTTGGCTCTTGATCAGTTGTATTGGGTATACGTTAGCAGTGGTACGGTGACAACTATTAATGCAGCGTTTGTACAGTATGTTCGACGCTGTGAAAGTTATTGTTTTCCTTGCTTCTACGACGCTTATCACTTTTGATTATATGAGACCACATCTGTCCTACAAAACAATGGACACGCTCCAATAAAAAGTATTTGATTTTTCATTGTTCTCCAAAAAATATTTGATTGTACAACGTTTTATTAACACTGTCGATACTTAAGAATTTATATTTACAATAAAAACCAGAATTTTGTGTGGGATATGTAATTAGAAACTAAAACATGTGCATTTTTCTTGAAAAATAATGGTTGAGTTAACTGACACCATTTGATGAATTTAATATATAAATAATATCGGTATTCAGATCGAAAAAAAAATATAGACCACATCGAGGTTCGTACTGCCGCCCTATAGCATACACAGCTATCATTCTGCGACCCTACGAATTATGGGCCGCATGTAATTGGAATATAATCTGCAGTTTATTACAGTGTTTCCCCAAAAACGTCAGAGCTAATTTTTCTCTGTAAGCTTGTGAAAAGCTTTAAGAACAACTTGTTTCTTGCCATTAACGGTGCTCCTCGCGCGTGTTTCACTACGAAGCAGGAAATAGTGCCACCTATTTTCACAGTACGTATAACCAGCGAGGCAGTAAGAGCACAAGTAACGTTCGAGGAGACTGTGACTGTACGATTTTTGAAATATAAAGTGGTGATGTTGGTTAAGTGACATACGGACGGGATTTGCGGCTACTTGCCTACCGTTCATAAGTCAGTCTGTCATTTCCTTGTGTTTGGGTTACTTCCCTTAAGATTCCAGCAAATGAATCTGAGCCTAAATATGTATACTTCTTCAGCTTACTCCAGATGCTTACTACTATTCATTATACTGCAGTTTGAGTGTACTGGATTCCTAGTCAGTGGTGGCTGCTGTCTAAGAACGTAAGAGCACGTGAACACCTTAACTTCGATTGCTTGTGGATTTATTGGTTGAATGCTGCTAAACGTAACACAGATGCGGTAATCTAAAATACACGGCACCACGCTATGTATTTCGACTCTTACAGAATTCGTGAAACTTGGCGCCAGGGTGTCGAGCACATCTTCAGTTGGGCGCGTTTTAAGGAGGTTTCGCACATGCGCAACTGGCGTGACGTTATTGTTTCATGTGTCGAGGCCCATGAGACACTGCAGGTCTCACGAGTGGCCAGCAGCCGTCTCTGGCGGCATTAGAGTAACCATTTTAGACGAGTTTAATAATTCTTTACTGATCGTTTCAATGCATGTGAGTTCTCAATATCCTAGGAGAAATTTAAGACCTTTACTGGGTACCTTTTCAATTACGTACGGATTTCTCGTCAGTGCTGCACGGAGCGGAGTTCTCGCGAAGCCGACTAGTGTGACGTTACAAGTTCGTAGCAGGGCCTGCATATCTCGTAAGCCCCGCCTACGGGCCAAATACATGTTGATTTCATAAACAACGTGCACGGTTCACGGCGTGAGCAGCCACCCTTTCCCATTCAAATACAAGTTTACATTAACGCCACCAGGTGGTAGCACACTGCAGCAGAAATTTACTATCTTTCGCATGGAATAAGTCACGCTACACAGAATCACACTCTATACAGTAAAATTATATCGGACGTCAATATACGTTACAGTGCTTTAGGCCCTTATGGTCCTCGGTGCATTTTTGTTGTTATCGAGTTACTATGTTGGTGGATATTACTATTTGAGTTCAATAATTTGTACAAATGGCAGTTTGTGTTTGGGATTTATTGTTTACTGGGCAGGAATTGGCTTTCATGTGCAGTGTCCACATAAACTATGTTCAGTCTGTTTTAAATGCGAACAGAAAAGCAAATTATCAGGAAAAGTTAGCCGCAAAGGAACTAAGGCGTCCCAGTTCAAAACCGTAGATTGAGCAAGTGACGAAATCAAATAAGCGTGACTACAAGCGAACATTTAACAAAAAAATGGTTCAAATGGCTCTGAGCACTATGGGACTTAACATCTATGGTCATCAGTCCCCTAGAACTTAGAACTACTTAAACCTAACTAACCTAAGGACACCACAGAACACCCAGCCATCACGAGGCAGAGAAAATCCCTGACCCCGCCGGGAATCGAACCCGGGGACCCGGGCGTGGGAAGCGAGAACGCTACCGCACGACCACGAGATGCGGGCGAACATTTAACAAAGAAGTTTCCAGTTAACGTAAGTTGTTGTGTGGTTGCAACGTAAGAATGGCTGATCTTCAGTCTGGAAGTTAATTCGAGGACAGACAAATGTGTTAGGGATCTTATGCATTTCACCTAAAAAATAAAGGAACACGAAAAGTCCCACTTGCTCAGAAATGCGAAATGGAGAGTAGTGAAAGGTTACACATTATTTCGTTCTTGCCCTAAACAGTATTTAATTATATAAAAACAACGAAATGCGACAAAAACATTTACTTTGATAAGTTGTGCATATTATTACTATTATTAATACTGGAAAGATATTTTCACTCTGCAGCCGAGTGTACGCAGATATGAAATTTTCTGGCAGATTAAAGCTATGTGCCGGACCGAGACTCGAACACGGGACCTGTTCTTTTTGCGGGAAAGTGCTATACCAACTGAGCTACCCAAGCACGACAGGCAGAACCCGTCCTCACAGCTTTACTGCGGCCAGTATCACATTCTGAGTTCGAGTTTTGGTCCGTCACACAGTTTTAATCCGCCAAGAAGTTTCATACAAGCGTACACTTCATTGCAGAGGGAAACATCTTCCAGGCTGTGGCAAAGCCATGTCTCCGCAATATCCTTTCTTCCAGGAGTGGTAATCCTGCAAGTTTCACAAGAGAGATTATGTGAAGTTTGGTAGGTATGAGACGCGGTGCTGGCGGAAGTAACCACAGTGATTGAGATGTATGTGTATCACGCATCGCTGGCAAGTGCCCAATGAGTCTTAAGAGGTCAATTAATTTTTACAAATTTGGGACCTAGTTGTTTATGAGTTGAAGAGTCATGTTTCACTATTAATACTCAAGTTATTGTGTTTAGACTATTACCCATTTATGATATTCATAATTTTTTGTTTCTCAGAACGACTGTAATATTGAAGTCCGCCCCAACAGCTGAACAGTCAGCGCGTTGGAATGCCACGCACGGGTGTCGAAGCGAAAATGGCCCAATGTGGCGTCGCACACAATAAGACTTGCACTTTGCGGCCGGATTTCCTTCCTAGAAAATCCCTGCCACTGACGCCATGCGATCATTTCCATGGTTGGGGTGGGCGCGGGGGGGGGGGGGGGGGCGATGGGTACCAACAACCAAACCTGTTATTATTTATACCAACTATTTATATATTAACACACAGCTCCAAACGTGCTGATAACGTTAGTTGCACTAAGTACTTGTTGATAACAATTTTAGTGTCACTGAATACATCAGGAAAAATTAATTATAAATTTTAGTTACTGTCAGTGCTTATTGATGGAAAGGATGGACCAACCATAAGTGCGCCCTGCGTGAGTGGGCGCCAAATTGCTAGGAAAGTTCACTAGTCAGTCTAGGATCGGTTTCCGTGTATCAAACCTGATCCAATATTTAGAAGGAACAGTTCGTTTAGGAGTAGCCTCGGATGACGTACTAGGGAGGTTTGTGTTAATTCGAGGCAGCCTACGATCGGTTTGCAAGATGGCAACACGCGGACTAGTGTATGCAATGCAACTACCCATGAGGAAGGAATTATTTGTTAAAGTTGCTTCGGAAAACATATTTGGGCAATCTCATGTTAATTCCAGGATCGTGTGAAGTATTTTTGTGACATTTCTGGTATTCTGGAACTAATGATTGATGGTCGGGAATCTTGTTACGCATATTAACGACAGACTGGCTCTAGAAATCATTTTACTAATTGTGCGATTAATGAAATAAAGCAAAATTAGTTGGAATTCTAACATTTTATGATCCTTATTACGGTTAGCATTTAAATCGGGCTATTTGTCACATTTAATCTGCAGTGTTTGAGACACAAGCGTCAAGGTTCGCGATCGTCGGAGAAGAAACCAAACGCGACAACATCCTTAGAAGACGTAACGTAAGAAAGTTGCCTCCAGTTGTGCTTGGGAAAATGTTTATTGTTTTCTCTTTGTTTTTCTGCATATTATGTATCACCCGACTTTTCCTATAGCTTTTGGTGTTTCTCTGAGAATTTGGGGCATTTTGTACCATTTTAGATTATCGGACGCTTTTTCTAGGTCGACAGATCGTTGTAGCGTGTCGAGTTTTCTAAACTCTTGCTTCCAATATCAAACGCAATGTCCAAAACCAAACTGAAAGTTATCTAACAGATACAAAATTGTTAAGTTTTTCGTTGCCACTTGTATATTGCTCACACATGGCATAAAGACGATTCTCAAACTGACAAAGAAGATCAAACAGTGTCTTAGATCGGCAATGGAGAGAAAGAACCCATTTGCAATCTCCGGAATAGACCGCATACCATGCACATGCGGAAAAGTTTATGTCGGAATGACTGGACGATCAATCAACACCAGGATCAAAGAACACAGGCGACATTGCAGGTTGCGGCAGGTGGAGAAATGGGCCGTGGCAGAGCACGCACTGTGTGAGACCGATCACGTGGTAAAATTCGCCGACAAGGAAGTTCTGGCTTTAGAGTAGCACTATCACACCCGCTTGTTCACAGAGGCGACTGAAATACAAAAAACACGAGAAAAGCTTCAACAAGAAAGAGGAAAGCCTTAAGGTAAACGGGTCCTGGCTTCCCGTACTGCAGCAAACGACTCTCGCAGGTAGAAATAAGAGAAACGCACCGGAAATGACGACGGAGAAGACGTCGGACGTTGGCCCGCCAGGTACATATAGTCTGCGGCTGCGAGTTCGGTTCCAGTTCACAACCAGCAGTGGAGGGCGAGTCTTTGATAATGTCAGCCACTCGTTCTGGCGAAACGTCAGTAAAATCATCAGACGAACGTCGGCCGAAGAACCCGAAACAGAAGCTAATAGGCAGTCGATCAAACAGATCTTGTTTTCTTCTCCACTCTTCTGTATATTATTCTTGTCGCCTGCTGGTATGCATTATCTATGCAGCTAATTGTGCGATACGTACCTGCCTCTGATATCGGCATGGACATGATATTTTTCCGGGAGTCTGACAGTACGTGATCAGTCCCATAGATTCAACGCACCAGCGCGAATAATTATTTGTTGCGCCTTCCGCTCATGATTTTAGTAATTTCGACATAATGTATCCATTTCTTCCGCCTTATTTGATTTTAAGTCTACCAAAGGTCTTCAGAATCCTGACTCTGATACTGGATCCCTTATCTCTTCCATATCGACTCCTGTTTCTTCTCGTATCAAGTCATCACACAAGGCCTCCGCCTAATAGAGGCCTTCAACGTACTCTTTTCACCTATCGGCACTCTCTTCTGCGTTTAGCAGTGGAATTCATATTCCATTCTTGATGTTACCCCCTCTGCTTGTAATTTAACTGTTGAGTCAGTCCTCCCAAAGATCATTTCTTTTTCATTTGTCCCCAATTTTCGTACGCAATTCGCCTTGGCTGGCCTGCAGTTCTTACTCACTTTAATCCTAAGTGATTTATATTGGTGGATTTCTGCCTTTCCCGAACCCTTTTGTAACATAATTTTATCGTTTACCAACTGCATTTTTTCTCCTGTTACCGAAGGCTTCTTCGCAGGTATCCTCCTTTTACCTACGTTTGTCTATTGAACATATGTGATTGCCCTTACTGAGGTGTCCACTCATCTTTAACTGAACTGCTACTCTTGTATCGTATCCTTAGCCAATTTCAAAAGCGTCTCATTACTCTTCTTCTATATCCAAATTTTTCTCAGAATGGTTCCTCCGGACGAATGTCTAAAATTTTAGTCTGCACTTCATCATCACTGCATCATTGCAAAATTGTCATCTGTGTCGACTCCTGCGTATACATTGAATTCCAGCATCTGATTTCGGGATGTCTGTGTGACCATGGCGTAATCTAGCTGGAATCTTCCCCCGTCTCTCTGGGTTTTTTCCGGGCATACCTCCTCCTTTTGTGATTCTTGAACGGATTATTCTTTGCGACTAGGTGAAATTTACTGCAGAACCCTATTAGTCCTGATAATCTGTCATTCCCGCGGCCAAGCCCATTTTCTCCCGTAACCGTCTCTTCTATTCCTTCAGCGTTGCAGTCGACGATGATTTCTGGATTGTCATCTCCGTTTACATATGAAATTACCCGTTCATCCATATTGAATATCTCCTCATCTTCTGCCTGCAACGTTGGCTGAATTGTTTGTTGTAGGTGTTTACGGTGTCATATCTGACCAGAACAAACCTGTCGCAAAATTGTTCTAGTAGCTCAGTCTCTGCCCTGTTTTTCTTTCATAACAAATCCTGCTTCCGTTATACCATTTCCTCTTACTGCTAATGTTACTCTGTACTCGTCTAATCTGACCCGACAATAAGTAGACTGCAGATTTGCATTTCCCTTTTTGGGGAACTTCTAACATTTCATGGTCTGACTCTTAGAACGATGTCCCTTGGTTGCTTAGCCCACCTTTTTCTTATGGCCAGTTCCCCCTTGGTAGTCCACTCTCAGCGGTCCGAATCCGGAATCTTATTCCAACGAAGTGATCATCGTGACAGCTTTCCAACTACATGTGCTGTGGATACACATTATGTGTCTTTAATGCGGTGTTTTCCATTGCCTTCTGCATCCTCAAGCCTTCGGTCATTGTTCATTCTTTCGCTTTTTACAGGCAGTTTCGAACCCCAAGGGCAACAGAGTGCCCTATATCTCTGTCCACTATTCTGCTCCCTTTGACAACGCAGTTGGCAGAACGAGGTTGGTCTCTTATGTCGAAAGTCTTGGTATTCAAAATATAAGCTGTGGGTGTTTTGAATGGGAGATTCTCGACGTTTCGGTACTAATCGAAGACAGTTTCACTAATACGTACCAGTTTGAATTTGTAAACGCTTTTTACTAAAGCCCTGCGTTATTAACATGACACGCTCCTCGTGTATTAAGTTTTCGTCATCTTCCACTAGAAGAGTATCATGCGCCACAATCGACGTGACTATTTTTTTTTATTTTTAATCTGGCAACTCTAAATGTAAACAGAGTTTTTTAAGTGAAATAGCAGGCGAATCTGGAACAGAATAGACAGTTCCGGCATTTGCCGTAACATTAAGGGTAAACTCCCGAAAACATTAAACTTTAAAGTGATTTGAAAATATACGGTATTTGGATAGTGGGACAATATGTCCCTGAAAAAGAAAAGTCTGAAGGCCTAGTGGAAGAGTATTCGATATATATTCCTCCAGGTCTTCAGACTTTTCTTTTTCCTGGGACATATTGTCCCACTATCAAAATATATTCTCAAATCACTTTAATGTTCAATGTTTTCGGGAGTTTACCCTTAGTGTTACGGCAAATGCCGGAACTGTGTATTCTGTTCCAGATTCGCCTTCTATTTCACTTAAAAGATTCCGTTTACATTTAGAGTTGCCAGATACCACTTATGCCTTGCCGGCCAGTGTGGCCACACGGTTAAAGGCGCTTCAGTCTGGAACCGCGCGACCGCTACGGTCGCAGGTTCGAATCCTGCCTCGGGCATGGATGTGTGTGATGTCCTTAGGTTAGTTAGGTTTAAGTAGTTCTAAGTTGAAGGGGACTGATGACCTCAGATGTTAAGTCCTATAGTGCTCAGAGCCATTTGAACCATTTGAAACCATTTGAACTTATGCCTTTGTCATATATATATATATATATATATATATATATATAATAGAAGGAAACATTCCACAAAGGAAAAAAATTTACCTAAAAACAAAGATGATGTGACTTACCAAATGAAAGTGCTGGCAGGTCGACAGACACACAAACGAACACAAACATACACACAAAATTCAAGCTTTCGCAACAAACTGTTGCCTCATCAGGAAAGAGGGAAGGAAAGACGAAAGGATGTGGGTTTTAAGGGAGAGGGTAAGGAGTCATTCCAGTCCCGGGAGCGGAAAGACTTACCTTAGGGGGAAAAAAGGACGGGTATACACTCGCACACACACACATATCTATCCACACATATACAGACACAAGCTGATGTCTGCTTGTGTCTGTATATGTGTGGATTGATATGTGTGTGTGTGCGAGTGTATACCCGTCCTTTTTGACAAAAGCATAAGTGGTATCCCATGGGACTCGATCTAATAGTGTAGCCTAAAACATGAAAGTGCAGCGTTCCATCACCTCGAAGGAGAATAGAAGCGGGACACTTGCTTAAGCTGAACGATGAGATGATGATCGCGTTTACGGATCAGTTTCAGCAGTTGCCTGAAGTGAATAAGAAATATCACAGTAAACAAATATTTTTGATGGGCGGGTGGTATCTGTAGGATTCCTCTTCCCCAGACACAAGTCCCGTTACGTACCTATAGTGAAACCTCACTCATTCACTGAGGCGCTATGAAGAAAAAAGTTATCTAATGTTCTCCCAGTTCCATTTAATTAAAAGCCTTATTTTCTGGAAATGACGTTGGCTCCTCAGGTAAACGGACTGAACTATTACAGGTATTCTCTCGTAATGTTTCAAGCTCCTGTAACTCAGATAAGTGAGCTCTTCAGATGCCAACAAAAAGCACCTCCCAGCACAAGCTGTTCTTCGAACAATATTTAAAGTTGGATATAGAAGAATATACCGCTCATTAACGTCTGTTGAATGTATCAACTAGACCGCAAAATTCACACAACACTATTTGCATGTAGTGCTCGGAATATTCTACAAAATGCGCTGCAGACACGATTCTCCTTGATGTGCACTTGTTGCAGTGCTGTAATAGAGAAAAGGCCTCGTTTAAAGTTGCTCACATGAGAAATACAACGATGATATTTCGGTTTGAAAGCAGTCATTCTCACACATAAAACTGCTATATACTTTAGCAATGATGGCACTCTGTCAGTGTCAGGTAGTGAAATGCCTTTACAAAACTACAAGCATTGTAATAAAAACAGGTAAGAATCGATTAGAAGAAATAGTTATTAACCAAGGCGTTGGACAATGTTGTGGAATATCACCTACCCTTTTTAATATATACATTGACTTCATTCACGAGAAATGGAAATGTAAAGTAAACAAAGGAATTAAGGTAACAAATGAGGGGTACCTGAATGTACTTTTGTTAGCTGATGAAGTTGTTATTTTTGAAAGAATGAAGATAATCTCCAAAGACCAATATACCAACTGAACGAAATTTGATAGAATTGCAACTTCTAAAGTTTTAGTAATGAAACGAAAATAACGCCATTCAAGAAAAAATACTTGTCAAATCAAAAACAATTCGGTTTTAGGACAACTGTCTCAGATCTCTTATTTAGCGTATGCTATGAATTTTGGATCTGAATCTGATATTACACATATAATACATAAATTCGAAGCTGTCTGTGGTACCATTACCAGGAGTTTGGATCGTAAAATACAAAAAGAGACCAACACGAAATTCAATAAAGTGATGACTGTTCGTATATTATCGTATGGAAACGAAGACTGGGTTACCACAAAGAAATAAAATACAAACAGCAGAGATGAGGTTCCTCAGAAAGACGAAGGACTGCACAAGAAGGGAGATGATTATAGTGTAGATTTTAGAATAGAGTTACATATTTTCAGCACGAATAAAAAAAATTAAAAAATAGCGTTAACATCGGGGACACCTCATGAGACTGCCAGGACACAGAATTTCCCAGAAGATCCCTGAAATACGAGCCAAATGGGAAAAGATATATTGGAATAACTTGAAAATGATGAGAATGATTTTATTTGTGACTTCGAAACACGTAACAGCTTAATCCTTGAAAGGGAAATGATGGTGATGGTGATTATGGCACTCTGTGTATCTGATCAGTTTTGAAGTCGTAGTGTAGGTGCCTTATTGTAGGTGACCAAATGACATCCGAATGTCGTTTCTGTTCCATATTATTTACATGTTTTTGTTCTGAACGGGAGGCACAGCACTCACGGTGCTCTCGACAAGCACATTCAGATCTCCATCCGCAAAACGTAATTTATGTCTCCAGTATTATCTGTCCTAAATCTCGCATGAATACTCGGGTAGTTGGTTCAGTTAGGGACTTTACGGTACATATCTTCCAATTATTTTATCTGACCTGTGTCGAATCAGAACAATGTCGAAGAGATGTAGAAGTGTTGGTTTCTTTCATGTCTTAGTTTACATGTGAGATATCTTGAAACTAGTAACTGAAAACATAGTGCTATTAAGCATAGTTAAGCATAGAAAAACATGCTTTGACGGTAGCCACGAAGAATGATGAAGGTAACTGGAGGTATTAATCGGAAATCAATGATAGACTTGTGATGTTTAAAGCTTTCCCGGCGTACTGATTGTACTGATTGTTCTCCCGTGTTTTTATGGAACAGTGATAGATTTAATGACAACATTGCGAACAACGTACAACACGAAGTGAAGGAATTCTGCTACCTTAGAAAATCACGTGAGGTGGCAAAGGTCATGGGGTACCTCCTAATGAAGTGTCGGACCCCCTTTTGCCTGGCGTATGCAACAACTCGATGTGGCATCGACTCAACACGTCGTTGGAAGTGCTCTGCAGAAATGTCGAGCCACGCTCGATCTCATTGCTGTGCTGTCTCTATAGCCGCCCATAACTGCGGATGTGTTGCCACTGCAGGAATTTGTGCACGAACTGACATCTCGATTATGTTCCGAAAATATTCTATTGGTTCCTTCACGGGTGATCTGGGTGGCCAGATAATTCGCTCGAATTGTCCCTAATGTTCTTCAAACCAGTGGTAAACAGCTGTGACCCGGCGACATGGCGAGTTGTTATGATAACATGAAGTCCATGAATGGCTGCGCGTGCTCTCCAAGCAGCCAAATATGAAAATTTACAGTAAGTTAGCGGCTCAGTAGGACCAGAGGACCCAGTACATTCCATGTAAACAACCCACACCATTATGGGACACCACCAGCTAGTACAATGCCCCGTTGACAACTAGGGTTCATGGCTGCACTACACTCGATACCTTCTATCATCTCTTACCAACGGAAATCGTGACTTACCTGACAAGGCCACGATTTTCCAGTCGTGTACGGTCTAGGGTCCAAACAATACACTCACGAGACGAGGGGAGGCGCTGAAGACGATGCTGTCCAATTAGCAAAGGCGCTCGCGTCGGTCGGCGGCTGCCATAGCCCACTGTATTTACGGACACGTTGTTCGTCGTACGCTCCAGATTGACTTCTGTGATAATTCCACGCAGTGTTCCTTGCCTCTTAGCATTGAAAACTCTATGCAAAAGCTGCTTCTCTCGGTAGTTAAGTCAGGGCCATCAGCTTCTGCGTTGTCTGTGGCGAGACCTGGTATCCTCGGCACGTTCTTGACACTGTGGATATCGGAATATTGAATCCCTACTTCCGGAATGTCTCATTCCTCGAGCTCCAGCTACCATTCCAAGGTCTGTTAATTCCCGTCTTGCAGCCATAATCACGTCGAAAGATATTCTTCATGAATCAGCTGAGTAAATACGACAGATCCGCCAATGCCCTGAAATTTTACACCTTGTGTACGTGATACTACCGCTATTTGTGTTTGTGCATATCGCTATCCTATGACTTTTGTCCCCTCAATGTAAATAAAGAAGACTCAATGGTGGTTTGGAGCCGAGTAGACGGCTTAAACTAGAGGCTCAGACGATTGTGCAGAGATGTGGGGTGCAAATTTCTCGACCTCCGCAATCGGGTGGAGAAATGTAGGGCCCCCTGAATAGTTCAGGCGTGCACTGCACGCCGGAAGCGGCTACAAGGGTAGCGGAGTACGTGTGCAGTGCACATAGGGGTTTTTTAGGTTAGAGAATTACCCCCTAGGACCGACAAGACGCCTCCTGAGACGCGGCAAGGTAGGAGTAGGCAAAATGCCACAAGGAATAACAATATTAATGTGCTAATAGTAAACTGCAGGAGCGTCTATAGAAAGGTCCCAGAACTGCTCTCATTAATAAACGGTCACAACGCCCATGTAGTACTACATCTACATCTACATCTACATTTATACTCCGCAAGCCACCCAACGGTGTGTGGCGGAGTTCACTTTACGTGGCATTGTCATTACCTCCCTTTCCTGTTCCAGTCGCGTATGGTTCGCTGGAAGAACGACTGTCTGAAAGCCTCCGTGCGCGCTCTAATCTCTCTAATTTTACATTCGTGATCTCCTCGGGAGGTATAAGTAGGGGGAAGCAATATATTCGATACCTCATCCAGAAACGCACCCTCTCGAAACCTGGCGAGCAAGCTACACCGCGATGCAGAGCGCCTCTCTTGCAGAGTCTGCCACTTGAGTTTGTTAAACATCTCCGTAACGCTATCACGGTTACCAAATAACCCTGTGACGAAACGCGCCGCTCTTCTTTGGATCTTCTCTATCTCCTCCGTCAACCCGATCTGGTACGGATCCCACACTGATGCGCAATACTCAAGTACAGGTCGAACGACTGTTTTGTAAGCCACCTCCTTTGTTGATGGACTACATTTTCTAAGGACTCTCCCAATGAATCTCAACCTGGTACCCGCCTTACCAACAATTAATTTTATATGATCATTCCACTTTAAATCGTTCCGCACGCATACTCCCAGATATTTTACAGAAGTAACTGCTACCAGTGTTTGTTCTGCTATCATATAATCATAAAATAAAGGATCCTTCTTTCTATGTATTCGCAATACATTACATTTGTCTATGTTAAGGGTCAGTTGCCACTCCCTGCACCAAGTGCCTATCCACTGCAGATCTTCCTGCATTTCGCAGCAATTTTCTAATGCTGCAACTTCTCTGTATATTACAGCATCATCCGCGGAAAGCCACATGGAACTTCCGACACTATCTACTAGGTCATTTATATATATTGTGAAAAGCAATGGTCCCATAACACTCCCCTGTGGCACGCCAGAGGTTACTTTAACGTCTGTAGACGTCTCTCCATTGATATCAACATGCTGTGTTCTGTTTGCTAAAAACTCTTCAATCCAGCCACACAGCTGGCCTGATATTCCGTAGGCTCTTACTTTGTTTATCAGGCGACAGTGCGGAAGTGTATCGAACGCCTTCCGGAAGTCAAGAAAAATAGCGTCTACCTGGGAGCCTGTATCTAATATTTTCTGGGTCTCATGAACAAATAAGGCGAGTTGGGTCTCACACGATCGCTGTTTCCGGAATCCGTGTTGATTCCTACGTAGTAGATTCTGGGTTTCCAAAAACGACATGATACTCGAGCAAAAAACATGTTCTAAAATTCTACAACAGATGGACGTCAGAGATATAGGTCTATAGTTTTGCGCATCTGCTCGACGACCCTTCTTGAAGACTGGGACTACCTGTGCTCTTTTCCAATCATTTGGAACCTTCCGTTCCTCTAGAGACTTGCGGTACACGGCTGTTAGAAGGGACAGAAATCAGACGTAAACAGTAATGAAATACCGGAATGTATACCGGAGAGACAGGCTGGACAGTGGAGGGGGAGGCGTGTTTATAGCGATAAGAAGCGCAATAGTATCGAAGGAAATTGACGGAGATCCGAAATGTGAAATAATTTGGGTGAAGGTCACGGTTACAGCAGGCTCAGACATGGTAATTGGATGTCTTTATAAGTCCCCTGGCTCAGCAGCTGTTGTGGCTGAGCACCTGAAGAATAATCTGGAAAATATTTTGAGTAGATTTCCCCACCATGTTATAGTTCAGGGTGGAGATTTTAATTTGCCGGATATAGACTGGGAGCCTCAAACGTTCATAACGGGTGGCAGGGAAAAAGAATCCAGTGAAATTTTTTTAAGTGCTTTATCTGAAAACTACCTCGAGCAGTTAACAGAGAACCGACTCGTGGCGATAACATATTAGACCTTCTGGTGACAAACAGACCCGAACTATTTGAAAGAGTTAACGCAAAACAGGGAATCAGCGATCATAAAGCGGTTACTGCATCGATGATTTCAGCCGTAAGAAGAAATATTAAAAAAGGAAGGAAGATTTTTCTGTTTAGCAAAAGTCACAAAAAGCAGATTACAGAGTACTTGACGGCTCAACACAAAAGTTTTGTCTCAAGTACAGATAGTGTTGAGGATCAGTGGACAAAGTTCAAAACCATCGTACAATATGCGTTAGATGAGTATGTGCCAAGCAAGATCGTAAGAGATGGAAAAGAGCCACTGTGGTACAACAACCGAGTTAGGAAACTGCTGCGGAAGCAAAGGGAACTTCACAGCAAACATAAATATAGCCAAAGCCTTGCAGACAAACAAAAATTACGCGAAGCGAAATGTAGTTTGAGGAGGGCTATGCGAGAGGCGTTCAATGAATTCGAAAGTAAAGTTCTATGTACTGACTTGTCAGAAAATCCTAAGAAATTTTAGTCTTATGTCAAAGCGGTAGGTGGATCAAAACGAAATGTCCTGTAAGAGTTCTGTCACTAAATGTAACTGGGTTTTCTCTTTTGATGCTAGTCAATTGTCAGGATGAGTATCACTGCAATGGGCATTTAATTCTAAAGCATTATGTCAGGGTGAAAATACTAAATAAATTAATTTTTCTCTCTTAACAACATATGGGCAGGGTGGCTTCTTCCTTGGCTCGGGTATGAGGTAGAATGAAACAGCATTTTTACATAAGATAACTTTTATTGAAGATTTGTACAACTGTTTCCTTACTCGATGTCCTGGCTCTGAGAGCGGCAGCTGTGTCGTTTGCGAAGCCTTCTGCTGCGGCAGCGGCGGCGTCTGATTACGCGTGGCAGTGTGTATCTCGTGTCGCCGTCTCGCCCAGCTGACTGGGGACGCGCAGCGCGAGGTGGCCCGTTTAATTATTGCGAGCGAAGTCGTGCATCGGATGGTGATACCTTGGATGCGGCGTCCCAGTGTTTCTCTTCTCTAAGCGGCCGCGTGTGTTGTGCGTCGGCCAGCGGAGCGGCGCGGCGGGGGAAGGCCAGTGTCCCGGACCCGAACAACGGACTCCCTCTTGCCAGTCTTCGGCTGTCAGATCTTCATCCCAGCTCACAGGTGACTGCTGATGTGAGGCCGTCTCCTTCCCGTCCTCACGAGTCACCCGGGTACGTAAAGATCAGACTTCAAATACCTTTTAACTCCTGTCTTCTGGAGCCGAGGCTGCTGCTTGCTATTCCATTACAGCGGCGGACTTGGTGCGTCTGTGTTTGATGTAGTCTCCTCTTGCATGACGGTCTTCAGCACCGAAACTGACTGAAAACTACTGCTACTCTTCTCTTCTTCCTTCGTCCTCCGTCGGGTCCACTGCGTCTCGCGTTCACGGACATTGCCTCTTCTGTCACGTTGAAAAGCTTCTCGAAGAATCTTCTTAACGTCGGTCATTGGCTCTTGGAATGTACGCGAGGGCCTTTGATCACATGTGACGACGGAGAAACACGTGAGCTGGTTATTGCCTCTTCTGTCACATTGAAAAACTTCTCGAAGAATCTTCTTAACGACGGTCATTGGCTCTTGGAATGTAGGCGAGGGCCTTTGCTCACATGTGACAACTGAGAAACACGTGAGCCAGTCGGGCGATGCCCTGACGGCTGAATCGACAGCGTCCACTTATGTGGAACTTGCTGACTTCATGGTCATTGTCTCTTCTGCTCTGCTGTTCTGCCTGCTGTTTGCCAGTGTGTAATTTTTCTAAACTAAACTAAGTTTTTCATTTATATTCTAATTTCTACTTCATTTTGATTTCACTAATTTATTTACTTAAGTACCACTCAACAGTCCAGACACTCTGTGACCAAAATGGCACCGAAACAGAGGATGACAGACTAAAGGCCGAAATACTAAATGTATTTTTCCAAAGCTGTTTCACAGAGGAAGACTGCACTGTAGTTCCTTCTCTAGATTGTCGTACAGATAACAAAATGGTAGATATCGAAATAGACGACAGAGGGGTAGAGAGTCAATTAAAATCGCTCAAAAGAGGAAAGGCCGCTGGACCTGATGGGATACTAGTTCGATTTTACACACAGTACGCGAAGGTTCAATATGGTTCAAATGGCTCTGAGCACTATGGGACTTAACATCTGTGGTCATCAGTTCCCTAGAACTTAGAACTACTTAAACCTAACTAACCTAAGGACATCACACACATCCATGCCCGAGGCAGGATTCGAACCTGCGACCATAGCAGTCTCGCGGTTCCGGACTGAGTGCCTAGAACCGCTAGACCACCGCGGCCGGCTACGCGAAGGAACTTGCCCCCCTTCTTGCAGCGATGTACCGTAGGTCTCTAGAAGAGCGTAGCGTTCCAAAGGATTGGTAAAGGGCACAGGTCATCCCTGTTTTCAAGAAGGGACGTCGAACAGATGTGCAGAACTATAGACCTATATCTCTAACGTCGATCAGTTGTAGAATTTTGGAACACGTATTATGTTCGAGTATAATGACTTTTCTAGAGACTAGAAATCTACTCTGTAGGGATCAGCATGGGTTTCTAAAAACACGGTCGTGTGAAACCCAGCTCGCGCTATTCGTCCACGAGACTCAGAGGGGCATACACACGGGTTCACAGGTAGATGCCGTGTTTCTTGACTTCCGCAAGGCGTTCGATACAGTTCCCCACAGTCGTTTCATGAACAAAGTAAGAGCATATGGACTGTCAGACCAATTGTGTGATTGGATTGAAGAGTTCCTAGGTAACAGAAAGCAGCATGTCATTCTCAATGGAGAGAAGTCTTCTGAAGTAAGAGTGATTTCAGGTGTGCCGCAGGGGAGTGTCATAGGACCGTTGCTATACATAAATGACCTTGTGGATGACATCTGAAGTTCACTGAGGCTTTTTGCAGATGATGCTGTGGTATATCGAGAGGTTGTAACAATGGAAAATTGTACTGAAATGCTGGAGGATCAGCAGCGAATTGACGCATGGTGCAGGGAATGGCAATTGAATCTCAATGTAGACAACTGTAATGTGCTGCGAAAACATAGAAAGATAGATCCATTATCATTTAGCTACAAAATAGCAGGTCAGCAATGGAAGCAGTTAATTCCATACATTATCTGGGAGTACGCATTAGGAGTGATTTAAAATGGAATGATCATATAAAGTTGATGGTCGGTAAAGCAGATGCCAGACTGAGATTCATTGGAAGAATCCGAAGGAAATGCAATCCGAAAACAAAGGTAGTAGGTTACAGTACGCTTGTTCGCCCACTGCTTGAATACTGCTCAGCAGTGTGGGATCCGTACCAGATTGGGTTGATAGAAGAGATAGAGAAGATCCAACGGAAAGCAGCGCGCTTCGTTACAGGATAATTTAGTAATCGCGAGAGCGTTACGGAGGTGATAGATAAACTCCAGTGGAAGACTCTGCAGGAGAGACGCTCAGTAACTCGGTATGGGCTTTTCTTAAAGTTTCGAGAACATACCTTCACCGAAGAGTCAAGCAGTATATTGCTCCCTCCTACGTATATCTCGCGAAGACCATGAGGATAAAATCAGAGAGATTAGAGCCTACTCAGAAGCATAACGACAAGCCTTCCTTCCACGAACAATTTGAGACTGGAATAGAAGGGAGAACCGATAGAGGTACTCTGGGTACCCTCCGCCACACACCGTCAGGTGGCTTGCGGAGTATGGATGTAGATGTAGATCAGACTAGCACAGGTGAAGTGGGCAGTCGTTTGCCAAAAGAAGTCAAATGGTTTCAAACATACACTCTTTCTCAATGGCCGAGGAAGACTGACTGCTGCATCTTCAGGTTACGAGTACTATAGTGTGTTGGAAATATTCAATATCACCTGAATTTACTGATGCTTCTGCTCCAGTAAGATCCACATTAAGAATGCCAATCTTGGAGACTCTCAGGAGCAATGAGGGCAGTGCAGTTGATGGAGGAATGGCCAATAGCAGTTCAGTGGTGGCGGGGGGGGCATCATTACCATCATAAAAATTACAGTTATCACTTTCAGCTAAAAGCAGAAAACACCCGAACAAACATAAACCAAGGCTGCCATATTGTCCATAAATTATGGTAATTATCATGACAGTTATTGATCATTAATTGACATTATCATTAACAATTATCTATTACCCAAATGAATAAAACATACGCTCAAGTGAAGATTTTGTTTATACAAGTATCAATCAGTTAGCGTAGCGTTAGTGCCTTGTTTTTTACTTAAGGAGAAAAATGGCCCTTATTACAGATCACTGTCCGAAGTGTCATAAGCCCTCACTGCCTAAGACATTAGGAACCGTTTTGGACTTTAAATCCAAGATGTTTCTGCAATTTTCGGTAGCAAAATAACGTCACAGTCCATTCCCTCCTATTCTGTTCTAATACTGGAGATGAAAGCTTCGTCAAGGAACATGGTTCGAACTAGTTACCACAGAATTAAACACCAGTACACAAATGTTCAATGTAGACTATGGAGCCAGTGACAGTCCACCATTTCTATAAAGGTTGTATGGGATTTGTAATGTGTGTATGGAACCTGTGGAAAGCGGAGGACGATCATCCTCTGTATACTGCTCAAACGCAATTGACTCCGACCTGTACAGTCTCCCCTCCGCCCTACCGCACAACGCATACAGCCGTCGTTCGACATACAGCTAGTAGAATAACATCAGCTAGTTAATAGCATCAAGGCTGCCACTAGTTCCCCACCCGATAATAAACATAGCTAAGTCAAGAGAAGAGTGCTTTTAATTAAAGCGACTGCAGTAATAAATATTACCTTAGTCATCTTTGCTGAAGCAATATTTTCCTTCAAACGTCTAGGTTACGAACTGTTTCTTAATTGGGAAAAGCCAATCCATTGTAGCAAGGTAATGAGTACATAATATATTACCATTGTTGGGAAATCTGTAAGTTTGATCTCGTGTCCGTCAGTCACTTGCCCTACAGGGTGTTACTCGGTAATGAGCCTCCAGTGGCCACTGGCCATTACAACAAAACAGAAAATTTCCCTCAAAGATGTTCGATATTTTGTCGGTGGAGCTCCAGGTTTCACTGTACAACATACCGTCGAGTTGTGCTGTTGGCGAAGTTGAAAGACAAGAGACTGTAAAACAATATTCGCAGTATGGCCATCCATATCGAACAGCGCTTAATGTCTCCAACCACCGGATGCACTGCTGTCGAAAGTACCAGTTTAGGCTCCAGGTCATGTAGTACAGTTGTGCTTCCTCCTGCTGGCAGTCGTAAACAGCAGGTGTATGGTTAATAGTCTCGTCGGTTATCAGGAACCTGTATTTCCTTCCAAATTACTTTTGCTTTTAACGCAATTTATACTCCCACAGTAAAAAAAAAAAAAAAAGGAAAATAAATAGCACGATAGAATTATCGGAATAGGAAGCAAATCGGTACATGTACGGGCAACCAACTTATTACAATTTTAGAAAAATTGGATGATGTCTTCAAAAGCAAGAGCTTCACAAATTAAGCAAATAAGTAACGCATAAGTCCACCTGATGCGACTCTATATGTATTAAGATAAGGACTCAGTTTTTCACCTTCACCTAGAACACTGCCTTTAAAATGTTTTGCGAGTGGCGTGGAAGAAGCCGTGCGACGCCTTCCTTCGAATGCTGTAGAAGGAGTAAGAAGGGAAACTTGCCCCGATCTTTTGAAACTTCCTCCTCAGCGTAGTAACTTAACCTCCGCTGAAAGAGCTTTGCTACAAAATCTGCGAGGCGACTCTGATGTAGTGGTACTGAAGGCTGACAAAGGTATGCTGATAAAATGTATGGTCTGTTGAATGATTCTATCTGCAGGAGGATTGATTACCTTCCTACAGGACGTGTGCAACGGAAAACTTCTGCGCTACTTAATTCCTTCTCTTTACATCAAGAGATCATTAAATCATTAAGACCACATGGTTGTGTACCATACAGATTGTATGACCTTCCAAAAATTAGTAATGAAAGTGTTCCATTACGTCCAGTAATCAGCAACAATGGAGCACCTACATAAAGTTTAGCCAAACGTCTCCCTCTTTCTTGTTGAGACCGTTGGTAGGCAAATGCTCACGTGACATCTGTAACTCTGCTGTCTTCATCAATATCCTGAGTACTCTGCATCTAAGCCGTACTGACACTTTAGTAGTTTTAATGTGGTACCATTTTCTACAAACGTCCCTCTAACAGATTCTTTGGGACTAATTCCCAGAAAGTTTCGTGTAGAAATCACTGCTTTGTCTCGGCACGGCTTATTCTCAACCTGTTTTATGTTCAACGGCGTCGCCGTGGGATGCCCTTTGCTCCCTTTGGGGCCCACATTGTTATGGAAATTTTCGAGGAGACGGCACTTGAATCAGTTGCCCTTATACAGGCTGTATTTTGGAGACATGTATACGATACCTTCATAGTGTGATCTCATGGAGATGTAGATTCTTCACAACCTTAACTCAATTCATACCAACATTCGGCTCACTACGAAAATAGAGAAAGACGGTGTCTGCCTTTCAGGTTTTCGTTAGACGAAGATTGATGCTCTTTGGTGCATTCACTTTGTCGTATGTCCAGTCATACTAATTTATATTTGAAAGCTTTAAGTTTTCATCCATCGCAAAATACGAGTATGATTAGAATATTCGTGTTCATAGCCCACACTGTCTCAAATCTAGATAGTTTGTCGAAAGAGATCGCTTACATACAGACACTTTTCAGAAAAAATGGGTGTTCCACTGGTCAGGTTAACAAGGCACTGCCATTTAAGACCAATACTCGGGAACTGGATAAAGAACAAATCACGTGGGCAAAAATCTATATTCTTTTTGCTTTTAGTGGGAAGATAGAAAGAATCCTTCGCCAATTTCAGGTGAAAGTGATTTTCAGACCACGATCTTAGATTACAGATTTTTTTGATCAGTGTGCGAGGATTTGTTATTGAGGAGGGCCGGACTTTACTGAATTCGTTGTCAGCATGCTATGGTTTAGATAGGACACACCACATGCAGTTTACGGAATACCAACGTTGTGCTTGCGTATTGGAACCATGCAATCCGCTATTGCCGAACACTGCATTACCGCTGCACATTCAATGCAGTATGATAAAACTATGATTCTGATTGCAGCAACATCTGTTTCGACCTCAACTATTAAAAACCCGTGGAAGTACGCCTTGAGGAAAAGCTGATGAACCGTGATAGCGGCAACCAGACAGACAACGCATAGACCACCGACGCCCTCCCCCTCCCCACCCCAAAAGCCTCCACGATTTGTTCTCATCGAAGACAACAGAGTGATCCAACGATTGCGGCGAGATCTAATGAGCAAGACAACTGAGCCCCGCAGCTCCATGTGTGTGTGTGTGGGGGGGTGGGGGGGTGGGCGGGGGGAGGGGGGGGAGGTGGCACTGCCGCTGGGTTGGCCGGTCCGTGTGTCAACTTGATTTGACACAAGTTTTCGCCAGTCTTCGATAGCTAACATGATGATGACTACAAACAAGGGTGCTGAAGGAATATCCGCAACTAAGCATTATAGCAGAGTTCAAAAAATACCGCTTCTGTTGTAAGGTTCTTTTTATTTTCCAATGCGTCCCCACTAAGTTGAAGACCTGCATGCCACTCACGAGAAGACGAGAAATTCTTTTATCATGTCTTACGTTATATACATAAACTTTAAGTCTCTGACTAAACAGTTTTAATACAGTTTTGTACTGCTTCTGTTCAATATTTTGCTTTACCACTCATAAAGTACTTTTAAAGCTTTTCGTGGCAACTTTCTTGTAATATTATTTTTCCATTAATCAGTAACTGAAACTGTGAGCGGCCGGGCTAGTATGTCTCGCGTTGTTTTCCTATCAGAATATGGCAGTACTTTTGTCAGTCCAGTTATCAGTTAGCTTCCTCCTTCGTGTACGCTGCTCCCTGCTGTGCGCTCGCTGGTGGTACACCGCGTCCTATACTCGCCCCTCGGGGCACTCGGGGTCACAGCACAGTGTGTAACTGACCTGGTGATCATTGCATATTCTATTGTCTGTGTCACCTTGGTACTGACTCAGGTTTTATCTCACCTAGCCCGACCGTTGTTTTCTAAAATTTTATATGGAACGTTTTTATTTTCTAGTATGGATTACTGCGTGTAAAAAGTATTATTAGCTTCGGTCTACTGCTTATTTTCAGTAACACACTTGTTGGTGGGCGTGTAAGTGTAAGTGTCGTGGTTTAAAGATTGGAAACTGTAGAAACCCTAGAACATATGCAGTACTTTTAACCTCTGGCGAAGATGATTAGCGGGTGCTCAGTTGACATATCGCGGGCTGTATGTTACGATGACTGGTTGCAGGCCCGAAATTTGTTTGAACAGATCTGCTGGATGTGGTCCTGAGGGATGTCGTTACAAATTGTGTCGAACTGGCACGTTAGATTATGGAAACCCCGTCATGGTTGGAGGGCCCTGCCAATAATGCTCCAAACGTTCTCGCATGGAGAAGATCCGGCGACCATGCTGGCCAAGACAGGTTTTGGCAACACTAAGACATGCACTAGAAATTCTCGCCGTGTGGTGGCGGGCATTAACTTGCTGCAATTTAAGCCCAGGGTGGTCTGCCACGGAGGGTAGCAATTTGGTCGACGTCCTGCTGCGCCGTGAGGGTGCGGCGGGTCACAACCACAACCAAAGGTGTCCTGCTGTGAAAAGAATGGAACACCAAACCATCACTCTTGGTTGTCGGGCTGTACGGTGGGTGATATTCTGGTCGGTATCCCACCACTGTCCGGGGCGTCTCCAGACCTAAGTCTAGCATGGCATCTCACTGATTTTAGTGGAACTTTCTACAGCGATGGGTCTGTCTTTAAACTGAATCCCCATGACCAGCGAAGAAGTGTCTGGAGACGCTCCGGACAGCCGGCCGTTGTGGGCAAGCGGTTCTAGGTGCTTCAATCCGGAACCGCGCGACCGCTACGGTCGCAGGTTCGAACCCTGCCTCGGGAATGGATGTGTGTGATGTCCCTAGATTAGTTAGGTTTAATTAGTTCTAAGTTCTAGGGGACTTAGATGTTAAGTCCCATAGTGCTCAGAGCCATTTAAACCATTTAATATATGAAGCGCACTCCTGAGACTACAATTGCATGGAACACACTTACAAATACTAAACTTGTCGTTGCACACGAGCAAACAGTTATACGTACCGATCAAATGTCAGAAAAATCACGGGTGGGATAACAGACCACAAAATGGACGTGAAATTATTCACACGCAAACATTCGAAAGCAAAATTAACCAAACTCTCTGACTGACTGAAGCTATCTCGTGATTCTCAGAGAAATGAACTGTGGTACTCAACGGGGCACACGTTGTACGAAGTGCTCGTACATGATCAGATACCGAGTTCCGTTCAGTGTGAATTTACGTAAAAATGATTCTTAAATCGTCACTTCCGAGAAATCCGTACTGCTGTTAGTGATGCAGCTGCATCGTTACTGACAAACGTATTTCGCAAACGACCAAATTCCCATTAAGATATTACTACTTACTTGCGGTTGTTCTCCTGCACGTCCCAGTAACTTAAACTCAAGCTTCGTCACATCTCCGTACAGAGAGCGACAGGCATGTTGACCCTCCCCAGACTGTTTCTTTCTCCAAATAGGAGAGGTAACACCCGCTTCTCTCGTATTAAAATTTTCCGCAACGTTCCACGTCTGATATTCTGAAGACGACATCCCGGTGTCTTGATACGAAACGGGCATCCAAATGGCTCCAAGTCTGGGGACGCGAGGCTGCTTCTAGTGACACAGAGACTTCCAAAACAACGTTCAAGTGCCGTCCCAGGACGCTAGACGAAGCTAAATCAAGAATCTACACCTAAATGTGCCTAGCTGCTTGCGTTTGTTATAACACATACAGTCAGTCAAAGTGAACAAGCGCCAGTGTTTGAGACAGCTACAGAAATGTACACCTTGTGCTGACGGTCAGTTTACATAAAGGTGAATAAAGCCACACAAATTAACGTTCCCAGTATGGTCAACCTCACTAGCGCTGAAAATATGAGTATGACACGGATGGAAAGAGAAACGCAACAACAAGAAGTAATTAATCTTGAGTAATGAAATTTTGGGAATACATTTGTGAAGGTTATATATTTAAGCTATTAAATGTAATGGCTAGAAAAGCCACTGTAAATGTGAAATTCTGTTGCCTTAACAACCAGTTTAACCGCCACAATGTTGCATACAAGTATGCAAACGTGGATGTATTGTGTCGTACAGGCAATGGATGTCAGTTTGAAACATGAAGCTTCATGCATGTTACACTTGGTCAGTCAATCCAGGGACTTATAATGCTTCCAGAATGAGATTTTCACCCTGCAGCGGAGTGTGCGCTGATATGAAACTTCCTGGCAGATTAAAACTGTTTGAAGGACCGAGACTCGAACTCGGAAACTTTGCCCTTCGCGGGCAACTGCTCTACCAACTGAGCTACCCAAGCACGACTCACGCCCGGTCCTCACAGCTTTACTTCTGCCAGTATCTCGTCTTCTACCTTCAAAACTTTACAGAAGCTCTCCTGCGAGCCATGCAGGACTAGCAGTCCTGAAAGATAGGATATTGCGAAGACATGGCTGGCGGAGGTAAAGCTGACAGGACGGGTCGTGAGTCGTGCTTGGGCAGCTCAGTTGGTAAAGCACTTGCCCGAGAAAGGCAAAGTTCCCGAGTTCGGGTCTCGGTCCGGCACACAGTTTTAATCTGCCAGGAAGTTTCACTTATAATGCTGATTGTGGATGACGCTGGAGTTATCGTCGTATGGTCTCGATTTAAGACATCCGGTGATCGATCAGACCAACAGCGGGGTACAGCAGCAGTGAGTGAACGGGCGTTATCCTGTTGAAAAACAATCCCTGGAATGTTGTTCGTGAGTGGGAGCACGATAGGTGAAATCACGACTAAGCTACAAATTTCTAGTCAAGGTGCGTGGAACAACCGTAAGAGTGCTCCTGCTTTCATAAGGAAATCGCACCACCGACTATAACTTCATGTGTAGGTCTAATGAATCTTGGCTTGGTTTCACGCGCTCACCTGGCCTCTTCTGACCAACACACGCCTATCATTGGCAACGAGGCAGAACCAGCTTTCGTCACAAAACACGACGGACCTCCGCTCCGTCCTCGAATGAGCTCTTGCTTGATACCAATGAAATCGCAAATGGCGATGGTTGCGGATCAGTTTCATGCATGCTACAGGGCGTCTTGCTCGTAGCTACATTATGGAATGTAAACGATTTGTAACAGTTCGTTGTATCACTGTGTTGTCAAATGTTGCTCTAATTGCAGCTGCAAACGCAGTACGAAGCGCCAGAGGCATATACCGAACACGATGGTCTTCCCTCACGGCAGTGCCACGTTACCGTACGGAGACCGGTCTTCTTTCGGCCGTACCTTCTCGTGACCACCTCTGTCAGCAGTCACGTACAGTGGCTACGTTCCTGCCAAGTCTTTCTGGAATGTCACAGAAGAAACATCTAGCTTCTCGTTGTCACATGACACGACCTCGTTCAAACTCAGTCCGCTGCTGATAATGCTATCATCGTCGTCGTAAATGCATTCTTGCATCGTCATGGTGGTGTTACTATTGTCATCCTTATGCGACTGGCTCGAAATCTGATTAGATATCCTCTCTCAGATGTGAAAGCCCGCTGCCAACTTCCGTTAACGTTGCAAAACTCCTTCTTAGTGTTGCTATTATTTTTTGGTCAGTATCTGAACATGAAAAGTATTACAAATACAGGTAGGGAAAAGTCTCTCTGCCTAACCTGATAAAGCAAAACCTCAAAAATTTTACGAGAGGCTAAATGACTAACGCTTTCCAGTTGATCATGAAGATGTAAAAGAAAGGATAAAACACTTCAATAGCATAGAAATAAACGCCCTTTTTCATGTTCTCGGTAATCTGGATGGTCGGTCACGAGTGCATAAAACACTCCCAAAAATCACCTCCGACGTGAAATGCACTCTTCACGCACTCCAGAAAACGCCCCACTGGGCTAGCGATGCACGAGTGCATAAAACACTCCCAAAAATCACCTCCGACATGAAATGCACTCTTCACGCACTCCAGAAAACGCCCCACTGGGCTAGCGATGCACTCGACGCCTGAGATCATTATGAAATACCGAGAATCGCTATCCAGTTTGTGTGTTGTTTGGCTACTTGTGCAATTTATTTTTTGTGCCGCTGTGAGAAATAGGCAGAGACGGGTCATATACAATATGTACAACAACCAAGAGGGAATAATAAGAGTGGACGATCAAGAACGAAGTGCTCGTATTTAGAAGGGTGTAAGACAGGGCTGTAGCCTTTCGCCCCTACGCTTCAATCTGTACATGGAGGAAGCAATGATGGAAATAAAAGAAAGGTTCAGGAGTGGAATTAAAATACAAGGTGAACGGATATCAATGATACGACTCGCTGATGACATTGCTATCCTGAGTGAAAGTGAAGAAGAATTAAATGATCTGCTGAACGGAATGAACAGTCTAATGAGTACACAGTATGGTTCGAGAGTAAATCGGAGAAAGACGAAGGTAATGAGAAGTAGTAGAAACGAGAACAGCGAGAAACTTAACATCAGGATTGATGGTCACGAAGTCAATGAAGTTAAGGAATTCTGCTACCTAGGCAGTAAAATAACCAATGACGGACGGAGCAAGGAGGACATCAAAAGCAGACTCGCAATGGCAAAAAAGGCATTTCTGGCCAAGAGAAGTCTACTAATATCAAATACCGACCTTAATTTGAGGAAGAAATTTCTGAGGATGTACGTCTGGAGTACAGCATTGTATGGTAGTGAAACATGGACTGTGGGAAAAAAGAACAGAAGAGAAGCGAAGCATTTGAGATGTGGTGCTATAGACGAATGTTGAAAATTAGGTGGACTGATAAGGTAAGGAATGAGGAGGTTCTACGCAGAATCGGAGAGGAAAGGAATATGTGGAAAACACTGATAAGGAGAAAGGACAGGATGATAGGACATCTGCTAAGACATGAGGGAATGACTTCCATGGTACTAGAGGGAGCTGTAGAGGGCAAAAACTGTAGAGGAAGATAGAGATTGGAATACGTCAAGCAAATAATTGAGAACGTAGGTTGCAAGTGCTACTCTGAGATGAAGAGGTTAGCACAGGAAAGGAATTCGTGGCGGGCCGCATCAAAGTAGTCAGTAGACTGCTGACAAAAAAAAAAAAAAAAAAAAAAAAAAAATAGCCTTTTTTCGAGGCTTGTTTCCTGCATGGGTGTATTTAACTTTGAAACATTCAGTCGGAGACTGGTTGAGGTGGAGAAGAATTCATTGACAGCAGAAGCTGAAGACGTGTTTGAGACCAAACGTCATTGACAAGGAGTGACATTCGTCTCCTGGCATTGTTGGCTTGGCTGTTCCCACGATCCCTACTCTCAAGCCGACTTACATGGCTGCCACTGGTCGTGCTGGACAGTCGGAGTCGATACCCCGCAAACCGGGCCACTTCACTCACTCTGTGGTCATGGACTCATTGTTTTAAATACATAACGTATCTAGGTTACATGGCTCCATTTCGCCATTCCGTTTCAACGTCGACCTGTATTGATTTCACGTAACCATCTGGCACATACAGAACTTCACTTCAGCGACTAAGGTCAGCGCGTAAGATTCACGTGACCGACCGGTACTATATCTGTGGTGTCACTGCCAGACACCACACTTGCTAGGTGGTAGCCTTTAAATCGGCCGCGGTCCGTTAGTATGCGTCGGACCCGCGTGTCGCCACTATCAGTGATTGCAGACCGAGCGCGCCTCACGGAAGGTCTAGAGAGATTTCCTAGGACTAGCCCCAGTGGTACAACCGACTCTGCTAGCGATGGTTCACTGACAAAATACGCTCTCATTTGCCGAGACGATAGTTAGCATAGCCTTCAGCTACGTCATTTGCTACGACCTAGCAAGGCGCCATTACCAGTTACTATTGAGATTAAGAATAATGTACCCTCAGGAGCGATGTTCACCATTTATGGATTAAAGTTAAGTATTCCATCAGCTACGTACTTTTGTTGCTAAAGTCTAATTTCCTTGTCCTGTTCCAGACCTCACGCTAGCCTGCGTGAGCTAAAACGCGTGCCTTTCGGCTTCCTTTCATACCGGTGTTGGCTCTCCTGCCAACCCACAACAATATCCATACCATACGCGGCTCCAAAGCCACCTGTGTCCTCTTTCGAGAAGATGACAGATTTTTTATTCGATGAGCTTACCTGAACCATGATATGTAGATGAAGTTTTCTAGTTTATGTAGAAGGCGAGTGAAGCGTACTACCATTGCATGTACTTGCTACGACAGATAACATCAAGACGTCTTTCATTCTGTCGTTTACTTATCCTTCTGAAACTTCTTCTTTGTGACCAATGCTGTGTCTTCTGAATGGATTTCTCACCCCAAAGAAGGTTCTTAGAATCGTTGCAATATCTGGCTCAAACACAGAACTTTGGATTTCAAAGGGAAAATCAAACTGTTCAAATGGCTCTGAGCACTATGGGACTCAACATCTGAAGTCATCGGTCGCCTAGACTTATAACCAATTAAACCTAAAGACATCACACACATCCATGCTCGAGGCAGGATTCGAACCTGCGACCGCAGCAGCAGCGCAGCTCCGGACTGGGGCGCCTAGAACCGATCGACCACCGCGGCGTGCCAAGGGAAAATCCAACAGTCAACATGTAATACTTTTTTTTCACACACTGAACTGCAAGATCACTCGCAAAATAGGGAGGCTTGTCGACTCGTTCGGGCATGAAAAAAGATATTTCATATAAATTCCAACACAAGTAATGCACATCCACGTTTCAGGTAAGAGAGTGAGTGATTGTGCCTCATGCCCTCGAAGATGATTCATTTGAGACTGTTTCTGCGCCGTAATAGTTAAATCTGAATTCCAGTTAAGATTGAGTTCTGCAGATGAAGACGAACATTTTCACACATATATATATATATTACATCAGATAACTTTTCGTACATGTAGACTTGTCAACGTCTACTGCCCACATAAATCAAATGGTAGCGCATGAAAATGCCGCGAGCAAGTGTTTTACAGGATCTTTCATTTTAAACCAAGTGTCTGGTTTACTGAAATTCACTGTGTAAAGGATGAGCCAGACAATAAGGGATTTTACTTCATTATATGAGCCTGAAACCGGTAACTTCATTTTTCTATTGCGGCCAAGCCACGGTCGGCAGTGTTAGCTGCCTGTAAATTCTTTCATCCCACGGTCTAGTAACAGGAAGTCAGCACCGAGGAAGGGCACCTTGATCACGCGCCTCTCTCATGTGCTTACGAGGTAACGCCGTCCCAGGCGTCGCTTAGCAGGCAACGCTCTGGAAAATTTCCATGCCGCCCGCACGGTTTTCTCGGTCCTGACCAATCAGGGCGGAGGAAGCCGCGTGGTGCGTCGAACATACCCGGCCGCTCGACGCCGGGCCCGCTCTCTTGTATTCTTGCTCACCCGGAGTCGGATGCGTGCCCTGTAGCATTGAACATCTCCCGCTTCTCCCGGTGCTGCGGCACTGTGGACTTAGTTTTGGCAGACAACAACTTTCGGTAGCTTCGCGAACAATGTTCGCCAAATTATAGGCTCTGGCTCACCCTCACCTCCCTAGGCCTATGTATCCCCTTTCAACATGCTTTAGCCAATAAATGGCCTTTCTCAAAAAATTACACTATTATTCCATAACGCCCACCGCCTGCCCATACCCGCCATCCTGTACAACTGATTGTCGTAAAACATTCTTCTTCTCGTGATACATGCAACACAGCATGGGTGACTTCAGGTCCCGAGCCTTCTTCAGCGAATTAGGAATCTCAGATGTTAAACTTTACGTATATTTCCCTGGAACTGAGTGTGTACACCAAGCTTCTGTCACTAACTTAAGGAATGTAATCAACAACAGACAACAGATGCATCGTTGTTGATAAACACATTATTTCTCGAGTTCAGATGGAGGTGCGTTGTAGATTAGATGTTACACGTTCCAAAAGAGAAGTATTCAGAGGAAGAAATAACCTTCTTCAGCTGTTGCATTAGACAGTCAACACTTCGTTCGTGGCCACTAATAAGAAGTGAGGATTGTTTTACGACGTTATGTAGCAAGGTTATGAGCACGGTGTATATATTCGGAGAAGCACAAAGCAATGATTCCTGAATACCCAATATTACAAATTCAAACATGCTCTGACGGAAGGCCAGATTTCTGAATCCGTCGTGGATAATCAACCAGAATTACAAGTTTAACAGGCAGGTGAACGTGGTGTCGACATCTCAATGTGACCGAATTTACAGAAACATAGATATACTGCCAAGAAAAGAAAGAATTAATACACCTACAAAGGCGCCGTTGATTTTAATCCAATGGCCACTTATACCGCTTGGGGGACACATGTACTGATCATAGTGTCGTACGGTAACAAATGGCCCAGTGGCATAGCTGCCAGTGCGCCATCTGTTTCTACCCTTTAATAGAGAACGTTCACAGCTAGAAGGTCGAGTGGCTAGAAGGCCTAGTGTGGTGCAGACTTGTGAAGCAAGCAGCGAACCATACCATGTATACGCCTTCGTGATTCATACAGCCAACTTAATGATATGAAAGTGGTCAGATTCTGGCACTCTGAGTTGCGGAATGTCCTTTTGGAGACTTTCCATGAAAGTTGGACGTGATCCGTCAGTTGTCCAACGATACTGGTATCAGGGGTCAAGTGAATATTCTCACACCCGTAGACGAAGTTCGAGACGTCCACCAGGACAGCACTGGGAAATTGAATTGTACATTTACCACAACTCAGATAAGAGTGCTTGTGAGCCCAGACGTGTCAGTAAGAACTGGTGCAATCCGGTTATTAGTTGTGGGACTGAGGGCACGCACACCTCTAGCCAGTCTTCCACTCACGCCCGGCATAAACATGGGCGGTTCGATTGGTGCCGTCAGAGGAACACTTGGAAAATTGAATGGCGGCCGTGAGCCTCTTGATCAAAGCAGATTCTTGTTATACGCAAGTGATGGTCGTTTATTCGGACGATGTACATCTGGTGAGCCCTGTCCCGTAGTGTGCATTCGTCCAAAATACAGTGGCTCTTTCTTTGTTGTTTCTGGAGAGGATGATACCCAACGCTATGTAAGTGCAGAAAGTTGTTAGATCCGTTCTTTGGCAACAGGATGGTGCTGTCGCATTCCAACATGATAATACACTGTTCCCATGAAACTCAACGTGCCCTGCAGGACGTGCGGGAACCTCTCTGGCCAGCACGATCTCTAGACCTGTCTCCAGTCGAGCACGTGTGCGATAGGATGGGACGAAACGATAGTTTTGTGAATCGTCAAGCAATTAAACTTACAGAACAACATTAAGAAATCGACAGGGCATGACATAACGTATCTCAAGACGGTATTCACCATCTGGACGCCGGAGTCAGCGGCTGCACTGCCGCTCGTGGAGGCTACACCAAGTACTGTTACGTGTGTTTTAGAATGGGTCGACACCTCATACGTCAGAACCACATGTGCTGTTGAGCGTTAAATGTAACAAACGCATGTGCTCCATACGCACTGCGCAGTAATAAATCTTGAGTGAATTGGAAATCTATAAAAGGGTGTCCTAATTTTTTTGCAGCAGTGTACATGACCACAATTGAAGGCTTTGTTAAGAGTCGCTAAGCGGTTCTTCAACACCAGCCGGCTTTATTCAATTGTGAATAGCCGGATGTCAGTGTCCAAAGGCCACAACATTTCGGCAATCATCAAGTGCGTTGAAGAACTGATCACTTAAAGCTGGCGCCGGGCTAACATCTCCTTAGCTCTCCCTTCTGACCTGGCGCTCTGTATGCGGTTCGCGCCCAGACACGGCTGTGTATTCTACACCTCGTGCCCGCCTCCTACCGCCTCCCAAGTCGCTCCGACCGATGTTCAAGCGCAGTGAAGAGTGTTGGCGGCGGGACTGCCTGCCCTCGAAGAGAGGTCTTTGTGAGACATCTCCTCAATGCCCTGCAGCAGCTCCTAGGCAATCAGTTCGTCAGCGTATATGATAATGGCAACATTGTCGACCGTTTCAGTATTGTGTTCGTTCGATACTGGCCGTTAACTCGTGAACTGTTCCGTCAGGTGTCGTTAAGAGTATACTCTAAAGTGGGGAAAATCTTGGTGTACATCCCAATAGCTCTTTTTCCCGGCGTAATGCAGCAGCTCGACGTGGTATGGACTCCACAAGTCGGAAGTCCCCTGCGGAAATGCTGCGTCTACAACCGTCCATAATTTCTAAATTCGGTGCTGGATTTTGTGCATAAACTCTCGTTTATGTCCCATAAAGGGTCAATGGGATTCACGTCAAGCGGACTCAGTGGTCAGACCACTCGTTCGAATTGTCAAGAATGTTTTTGAAACCAATCACTAACTATTGTCGCCCGGTCACATAGCGTATGGTCACCCACAAGATTTCCATCGTTGTTGAACGCGAAGTCCATGGATGGCCGCAATTGGTATGCAAGCAGACCAACATCAGGGGAACCCAGTCCATTCCATGTTAACTCAGCCCATAGCATTATGGAGCCAGTTAGCGCAGTGTCATGTTGACGACTTAGTCGATAGCTTCGGGGTGTTTGCGCCACACTCAAACCGCACTATCAGCTCTTACCGACTAAAACCTGGACTCATCTGACCAGGCCACGGTTTTAAAATAGCGTAGGATCCAACCGATATGGCCGCGAGCCCAAGAGATGCGCTGCAGGCGATGTCGTGCTGTTAGATGAAGCACTGAATTCGGTCGTCTGCTGCCACAGCCCATTAAAGCAAAATTTCGCCGCACTGTCCTAGCGGACCCGTTTTTCGTACGTCCCACATTGATTACTGTGTTTATTTTACGCAGTGTTGCTTGTATACTAGCACTGACAATTGTACGCAAACGTTCTTGGTCGTTAAGTGAAGACCATCTTCCACTGCGTTCTCTACGGTGACAGGTAGTGCCTGAAATGTGGTATTCTCGGCACACTCTTGGATTTGTTGTTCAAAGAATATTAAAATCCCTAAAGATTTCCGAAATGGAATTTCCAACTTCTCTACCTCCAGCTGCTGTCCAGCGTTACAAGTCTGTTAATTCCTGCCGTGCGGCCATAACCACGTCGGAAATCGGTCCATATGAATCATCTGAGTACAACGACAGCTCCATCAACCCACTGCTCTTTTATACCCTGTGTACGCGATGCTACCGTCTTCTATATATGAGCGTATTGTTATCTCAGCTCAGAGTAGTTACAGCAGTGTTATTGTTGTCTGGATGTTGTGTCATTTTCTGTGGTCACTGAAGGAACGGCACTGAGTCCATTTACGAGTACATCAGCGCCATCGGTCGTACACTGCGCCTAGCTCCTCGAGAGATGTCTTGTGAGAAAGTAAATTTTTGAAGACAATAATATGTGACTATATATGACGGTAGTATCTGTTTCCGAAAGAACAGTTACCGTGGATGACCATGCAGCTTTGCTAGAAATGAAATGAAAATTAAATGGACACCCTAGCAGCAAACAAGTGTTGATGTACTTCGTTGGGGACATGTTGAAAATGTGTGCCCCGACCGGGACTCGAACCCGGGATCTCCTGCTTACATGTTCGAGTCCCGGTCGGGGCACACATTTTCAACGTGTCCCCAATGAAGTACATCAACGCCTGTTTTCAGATAGGGTGTCCATTTAATTATCATTTCAATAATCTGTGACTGTGTGGCATTTCTGTCTGAATCGGCCCTCTATTGTTGCCGTTAATCGTAGTATTTTGTGAAAACCTAAATGAAACTGATGAAGATAAAGGTTACAACAGACGGTAGCTAAATAATGGTCAACAGTTAAACTCATCTGCATTCTTAAGCTTCAACTGATTACAGTTTAGCACCCTACGATCTTCAGCCTTGGGTGTGGTGTATTCAGGTACTCAGCATTTTGCACCTGTTTGACCAGGCATCATACAAGGCTTATTGACCCCCAATTGAATACTACAGTGCTCATAATATCTGGAGCTTTCAGATCTACCCTCACTGATGACAGCTATCACGTCTCCTTATCTACTACCCTCACGAGTGAATTCCGCAAGTTCTCCAAGAATCTCTATCTTCACTTGCATAGTGACCTGCCACTTTTGAATCTTAAAAGAAAAAAATCGCACCACTCCACCTCCTGTGATGCTGATGACATGGATCCTCTTGATGAATGAGAAGGTCGGTGGGAATGAGTAACAGATGTGCCCCTGCTTAACATTTTTGTAGGTGCTAGATTTACAAGTGGATATCACACATCGTACAAGACCTGGACTGGCCTGAACAGAACAGAATGAGCCATGGCCGGGGCAGAGATGCTCTCCACAAGTGGAAAAAGATGGCTACTCTGTGAGTGCGAAGCATCACAACAGACTACTCATCACATTGTCAGCGACTGCAGGATTCTAGCTTACGATGGTGATGAAGATTTCCTTCTGGCAACTCTAAATTCTGTGCGCTGGGTTGAAGGACTGGATATCCGGTTGTGAAGCACAAACATTAGTAAGTTTCTTGTCTGCATATATGTACACTCCTGGAAATTGAAATAAGAACACCGTGAATTCATTGTCTCAGGAAGGGGAAACTTTATTGACACATTCCTGGGGTCAGATACATCACATGATCACACTGACAGAACCACAGGCACATAGACACAGGCAACAGAGCATGCACAATGTCGGCACTAGTACAGTGTATATCCACCTTTCGCAGCAATGCAGGCTGCTATTCTCCCATGGAGACGATCGTAGAGATGCTGGATGTAGTCCTGTGGAACGGTTTGCCATGCCATTTCCACCTGGCGCCTCAGTTGGACCAGCGTTCGTGCTGGACGTGCAGACCTCGTGAGACGACGCTTCATCCAGTCCCAAACATGCTCAATGGGGGACAGATCCGGAGACCTTGCTGCCAGGGTAGTTGACTTACACCTTCTAGACCACGTTGGGTGGCACGGGATACATGCGGACGTGCATTGTCCTGTTGGAACAGCAAGTTCCCTTGCCGGTCTAGGAATGGTAGGACGATGGGTTCGATGACGGTTTGGATGTACAGTGCACTATTGAGTGTCCCCTCGACGGTCACCAGTGGTGTACGGCCAGTGTAGGAGATCGCTCCCCACACCATGATGCCGGGTGTTGGCCCTGTGTGCCTCGGTCGTATGCAGTCCTGATTGTGGCGCTCACCTGCACGGCGCCAAACACGCATACGACCATCATTGGCACCAAGGCAGAAGCGACTCTCATCGCTGAAGACGACACGTCTCCATTCGTCCCTCCATTCACGCCTGTCGCGACACCACTGGAGGCGGGCTGCACGATGTTGGGGCGTGAGCGGAAGACGGCCTAACGGTGTGCAGGACCGTAGCCCAGCTTCATGGAGACGGTTGCGAATGGTCCTCGCCGATACCCCAGGAGCAACAGTGTCCCTAATTTGCTGGGAAGTGGCGGTGCGGTCCCCTACGGCACTGCGTAGGATCCTACGGTCTTGGCGTGCATCCGTGCGTCGCTGCGGTCCGGTCCCAGGTCGACGGGCACGTGCACCTTCCGCCGACCACTGGCGACAACATCGATGTACTGTGGAGACCTCACGCCCCATTTGTTGAGCAATTCGGCGGTACATCCATCCGGCCTCCCGCATGCCCACTATACGCCCTCGCTCAAAGTCCGTCAACTGCACATACGGTTCACGTCCACGCTGTCGCGGCATGCTACCAGTGTTAAAGACTGCGATGGAGCTCCGTATGCCACGGCAAACTGGCTGACACTGACGGCGGCGGTGCACAAATGCTGCGCAGCTAGCGCCATTCGACGGCCAACACCGCGGTTCCTGGTGTGTCCGCTGTGCCGTGCGTGTGATCATTGCTTGTACAGCCCTCTCGCAGTGTCCGGAGCATGTATGGTGGGTCTGACACACCGGTGTCAATGTGTTCTTTTTTCCATTTCCAGGAGTGTATATGTAACACTTGATAAGTTGTAGCCGTACGCTATATAATAAATAAATAAAACCAGCCATATCACTCCCTGGTTTCTGTCAGAAACATAACATTTATCTCCCCAAACTAGTACCACATTAGAAGAGTCACTATACCTTACTTAATTTTTCTTATAATTTTTAGTATTACGTTCCCTTAACTTGCATTTTTCAGTTTTGTTTCTTTCCTTATGTTCTGTATTTGATACAATTCATCTTGTAAAATGTAATTTAACACCTTGATTTAACATATTTGATGTATGGCACACGAGGAGAGCGCTCGATTTGACATTTCTCACCTGATATTATGACCAACCAATATATCTGCTGTCCTACATATCTGATGTTTGGTTTGTTTCACACTTGTCTCTTGAGGACGGTAGTTAGCTGTTTTCTGACCATATTCCAAAAACCTGGAAATCGATTTGAAATAAAGAAATAAAATTTGAACAGAAACACAGTTTATTTTTTACCTTATAATAATCTGTTCTCCAAAGACGTGATGGACGAATCTATAATCATGCGGAAGAGTGGATATATGTCGTTATAATAAGAATACGTAAGTGAATGCGAACTGTAGAGTTTATAAACACAGCCGGCCGGAGTGGCCGTGCGGTTCTAGGCGCTGCAGTCCGGAACCGAGCGACCGCTACGGTCGCAGGTTCGAATCCTGCCTCGACCATGGATGTGTGTGATGTCCTTAGGTTAGTTAGGTTTAATTAGTTCTAAATTCTAGGCGACTGATGACCTCAGAAGTTAAGTCGCATAGTGCTCAGAAACATTTGAACCTTTTTTTTTTTTTTAGAGACATATGTTTCAGAGAACATACGGATGTTTCTCTTAGGCCAAAAAACTGAAGTGGACTAATTATCTAGTTAACAGCGTCCTACACTAAACACTTCTTTGACTATGAGGACCGAGCGAGCATTAATTAATTTTGCAGAATGTGCTTAGAGACCTGGTCGCAGAAGACTGTTGTAGAGTTGTTGAGAGCGCCTTAATGTTCGAACTGGGTCCGAATATGTAAGGACGCAACTTCTCTCAAGTTGAATGTCGGGCAATAAAGCAGATGACTTAAGCGGAGGACCCTTGTTGGAACTTTGGGCCTACTTGGGCCGAGGCACTTGACAAGGCAGTAACTTTTCTACTAAGAAGCGGCGATTTATACAGCCCCACCCCTCCCCCATTTGCTCCGCTCCTCAGCGCTTCCGCGAGAACCACTTCCAGTTTACTCTCGGGTCCGAGAAAGTTATCAGACGGCGGCGGCTAAACACCGAGGCGTATCCGTGCGGGCGGCGAATTTATAGAGTGTCTGTGAGTAAATTGCATTGTCAGGCTTGAGGTATCGCCATCCGCAATTAAACAGACGCGGGTGTTCTGAGACACCGCTCTGCCGCAAACTCGCCCGCAAAACACCTGCTATTTCCAAAGAAAACGCCGCTTTTCGGGGATCTCGCCACGCCGGTCTCAGCGAAATGCCACTACTCGCCTGGCTACTTGTAATCTATCCTTTTCGTAAACCTGTAGTGTATACACCCCATCGCTCGAAAATGTTTAGAGACTGTATTAATATAAAATAGAGGAATGTTAGGATGGCTGTTATCGTTTTTTCTTATTTTTTTATTTTATTTTATCTACCATGTTGCGAAGAACCACAGTAGGCAGTAAGTCTCCATGGTCATGAAACGAGTCAATACATGAAATTATAACAGAAGATTAATAATACATAAAATGAGTTGTGCTTTGTGTCGCACACCAGTTGCCTTTAAAGTCCCGTGTGGTGTACCGGAAATCGTGACAAGCTCTACATTTGAGACGTGGCCATTATTTGTCATACATGCGATGATGTCGCTTAAACTGTTTTAACCCTAATCCGTGATACTGATGTTGTTGTGTGACGTGGTCTTCAGTCCAGAGACTGTTTTGGTGGAGCTCTCCAAGCTACTCTATCCTGTGCAAACCTCTTCATCTCCGAGTGACTACTGCAACCTACTTTCTTCTCAATCTGCTTAATGTATTCATCTCTTGGTATCTCTCTATGATATTTACCCTCCACGCTTCCCTCCAATGCTAAATTGGTGATCCCTTGATGTCCCAGAACGTGTCCTACCAAACGATCCCTTCTTCTGGTCAAGTTGTTCCACAAATTCCTCTTCTCCCCAATTCCGTTCAGTACCTCCTCATTAGTTACGGCATCTATCAATCTAATCTTCAGAATTCTTCTGTAGCATCACCTTTAGAATGTTTCTATTCTCTTCTTGTCTAGACTATTTATCGTCCATGTTTCACTTCCACACAAGCCTACACTCCATACAAATACTTTCAGAAAGGACTTTCTGACACTTAAATCGATACTTTCCTTTATATGGCCACTCTACATTTTATATCGTCTCTACTTTGACCATTATCAGTCATTTTGCTTTTCAATCAGAAAAACTCATCTACTACTTTAAGTGTCTCATTTCCTAAACAAATTCCCTCAGTATTACCTCATTTAATTCCACTACATTCCATTATAATAGTGGTCTGTGACCGAAACTGGTCGATATTTGGGTTTTAAATAAAAAAGCAGCTAATGGTCAGACATGCATTTCACACAAAATGAAACGAATATGTAACCTATGCAGACGACAAGCTATAGTTCTAAATAAACATAATCGACAACGTAGCTCAAGAGCCTTTAGTAAACTCTTCGGGTTAAACTTGAAAGTGCCTGCATAACTGCTGAGTTTTTTGAATGCTTGTGGCAGTTTACTGGAATTGGATGTAGCAGAGTACTGCAAATCATTCTGCAAAAGTGTCAAGGAGGTGCTGTCCAGATGCGGATTTGCCTAGTATTAACTCAGTGAAAGCTCGCGGCTCTTGGGAATAAGCTAATATTGCTAACAAAAAATGACATTAAATATGTACTGAGAGGCCAATGTCAGATATCTCAGACTACTGAACATGGGTCGACAAGAGGTTCGCGAATTTTCAGTACACATTGTTCGAACCGCCCGTTTCTGAGTCAAAAATGGCCATTCTAAATCAGAAAAGGTACCCCAAGAATTAATACCATACGTCATAAGCGAATGAAAATAAGCAAAGGAGAACATTATTCTTGTTGAAATATCACTTATTTCAGACACTGCTTCAGGTGTTCTACGCAGTCTTCTCCCTACTTCAGTGCAACGCATAGAACATGCATATAACCATGTTGTTCTGTTCGCGTATCACACTGGCTTGGTTACTGTTTATTTTTTCGAAGCGTAGAAACTTTAGACCCTCTTTTCACTCCTTCAAAACATCCAGCACTTGACTTATTGATGTTGCTCCATTGCAATTTGTGACACAATAACAATGACGTACACTAAGGTAAACAAGTCGTGGGATACCTTCCAATATCGTGACGCAGCTCGTTTTGCCAAGCGTAGTGCAGCAACTTGGCGTGGCGTGAACTCAATAAATCCTTGGAAGTCGTCTATAGAAATATTGAGCCGTGCTGACTCTCTTAGCCATCCATAACTGCAGACATATTGCCGGTGAAGGAATATGTGGACTAACCGACGTCTCGATTATATCCCTTAAATGTTCCATGAGGTTCATGTCGGGTGATCTAAGTGGCCAGGTCGTTAGCTCTAACTCTCCAAAGTGTTCTCCAAACCAATAGAGAACTATTTTGGCCCATTAACATGGCGCATTATAATCAGAATAAAGGTGGCAACGAATAGTTGCAAATGGTCTCTAAGTAACCGAACATAACCATTTCCAGTCATTTTCCGTTTCAGTTGTACCAGAGGAAGCAGTTCATTTCATGTAAACACGGCCACACCATTATGGAGCCACCACCAGCTTGTACAGTGCCTCGTTGACAACTTGGACCCATGGCTTCGTACGGTCTGCACCACCTTCTGACCCTACCATCATCACATCCTATCAACTGAAATCGGCACTCATCTGACCGGGACACTGTTTGCCAGTCGTCTAGGCCCAACCGAAGAGGTCACGAGCCCAGCAGAAGCACTGCAGGCGTTGGGATGTTGTTGACAAAGGCGGTTATAGTTTACGAATGCCGAATTTCGCCGTACTCTCGGAGTAACTAATACGTTCGTCATACGTCCTACATTGATTTCTGCGGTTATTTTACGCAGTTTTCCTTGTTTGTTAGCACTGACAACTGTACGCATAAGCCGATGCTCTCTTTCGTCTAGTGAAGGCCGTCGGCGACTGAGTTGTCCGTGGTGAGAGTTGATGCCTGAAATTTCATGTTCTCATACTCTTGACACTGCCGATCTCGGAATATTCAATTCCCTAACGATTTCCGAAATGGAATGTCCCATGATTCTAGCTCCAGCTACCACTCCGCGTTCAGAGTCTGTTACTTCCTGTCGTGCAGCCACAATTACGTTGGAAAACTTTTCACATGAATTACTTGTGTACAAGCATGCGAAATCATATGCTGACAGTGACTTGGCGAGTTTAGAGGTGTGATTATCTTTAGATGGACTTGTTCACCTCCAACCGCACTTCTTCCAACCCGGAAGGATTCATAACTTTTTTTTGGGGTCTTCATTCATCAGTCATCTGTTTTCAGAGTAGCACTTGCAACCTAAATCCTCAATTATTTGCTAGATGTATTCCAATCTCGTACTTCTTCAACAATTTTTGCTCTCTACAGCTCCCTGTAGTACCATGGGTGTTATTCCGTGGCGTCTTAACATATACCCTACAATCCTCTCACTTATTCTTGCCAGTGTTTTCTATATCTTTCTTCCGTCGCCGACTCTGTGGGGAATCTCCTCATTCGTTTCCTTATCAGTACACTTAATTTTCAACATTCTTCTGTATCGCCGCATTTCTAATGATTCGATTCTCTTTTCCTCCGGTTTTCGTGCAGTCCATGTTTCGCTGCCGTACAATGCACTGCTCAGAATGTACATATTCAGAAATTACTTTCTCAAATTACGACCCACGTTCGATACTAGTAAACTTCTCTTGGTCGGAAATGCCGTTTTTGCCGGCGCGAAGCTGCTTTTCATGTCCTCCTTGCTCCGTCCGTCAAAGGTTACTTTGCTGTCCACTCTTGAAACTTTCCTTTATCTCCGTCATTCCTTCTTCGACGTACAGATTGAACAGCAGGTGCGAGAGACTACGTCTCTATCTCACACTCTTTCTAATCCGTGCACTTCGTTTATTGTCTTCCACTCTTATTGTTCCCTTCTCGTTCTTGTACATATTGTATATTACTCGCCTTTCCATACTGCTTATTCTTTTATTTTCTAAAGATTTCGAAAATTTTACATCATTTTACATTATCGAATTCTCACAGGTCGACAAATCCTATGAACGCGAATCTGTCTTAATATTTCTTCAGGCTTGCTTCCATTATGAACCGCAACGTTACAACTGCCTGTCTGTTTCCTTTAAGTTTTGCAAAGCCAAAAGTCATTTAACATATCCTCAATTTTATTTTCCATCTTCTCTGTAGTTTGAGATATAGGAACCTTCACTAGCCTCCATATGGCGTAGTGAATATGGCCCAGTATAATTGTATGCTCAAAAGAAATAGGAACGAACGACAGTTGCGCTTCCTAATAATAGTATATTTCGCTTCAGCAAGACGTCAGTATATCTCGTAATAGCTTCCAGGCCGCCAAAGTAGGTATCAGACTCTATGACTAAATCTACATCTGAAAACCAGCATTTGAAACCATATCTTCAGCCTCATACACCCACAGAAGAGGTTTTGTTGAAGGCAAAGGAACTCTCGAAGAGCTTTCCAATATACGACAAATATTCGAGAAATTGCGAGGGTTCTGTGTTATTATCATCACTGCTTCCTTGACTACATGAAAGCCCTTGACTGTGTTGTATGGGAAGGTGGTTGCAGACTTCGGTGTCCCAGCGCATGTGACACCAGTGATCAGAGGACTATACACTGATCAACTCGCAGCTGTGAAAACCAATGCTGGCACGTCTAATTTCTTCAGTGCTTCAAAAAGTAACGGACAGGGTTGCGTTCTACACCCCTCTTCATGGCCCCCCCCCCCCCACGCCCCCGCTCCCCATGCTGCAGACCATGCCATTTGGAATGGTCCTGATGGTTAAACGAAAGGCACTTCTGGTGAAACTATTATCGTTAATGACAACGTGCTCTTGACCAGCATCGAAAATCATCTTGCTGATTTACCCCCAAAACTAAAGGACGTTAATCTTATGCACTGGACCTCAATCTCAGCAACTCCAAACTTATGATAATTGATCGAGGGGCATGGGTTCAACTCACGGGTCACTTGAAGGAGCTGGATGTCGTACATTATTTTATCTATCTTGGGTCAACCATCTGCGACACCGGAAGTCGTGAAGACGAGATAAAAAGGGCTCACCAAGACCTTGTGCAATGGAGCAATAACGATTACCACAAATGTCCGGTTTGCTTTCGCGTCTTCTTTAATGGTTGCCGAACATCGACCCTGAAGGCCATAAAAGTCAGCGTACGGATGCCTTTGAGCTTTGTTGCCTGCGCAGAATACTGCTCATAAAATAGACTGAAGGAAGAACAAATGTGTTCGTTATTAAGCAACCCTGTATCTCAGGCACCTTTCTTCCCAAGTTAGGCCAAAAATTGTCGAGTTTTCTGACAGTATTTTGAGAAGAAATAGAGAAATCCTAGAGAAAATAATCATGGAAAGAAGACCGAGGGGAAGAGCAGCGAGCAGGTATATCTAAGCAATTGAAAATATCTTCCGTCTACATCTTCAGCAGGCTCTAAGAGAAGCTGGTAACCGTTCAAGAAAGAATACTAGGTTTATGGGGTCACGACGCTCAGTAATGAGCACAGTGATTTACGATGATGAACTAAATCCAACATAGTGCTTGTACACACCAAGAGCTCACCATAACCAAAGCAGGACCTTATCTGGGTTAATACCTGCCACTCCTTCACCTACAGTTTGAGGTACCTCTTAAGTGAGAATAGTTTGTCGAGAGCTACCTCAGGTAAAACACTCAGTTCACTGTTTCACAACATTTTACAGATTCACTGAACGTCTTCGATACACAGCTTACAAAAAGTCATGCCATTACACTTGGCATAGTTAAAAGACTTGTGGAACTGTGAAGTTGTCAACTTACCCAACTTTTACAGTGTATATCTGACTCAATCACTTTTGCACGAAACGTATCAGCGTTTGCTACATTTTTGAATTCACTTATGTTGCAGCGTGAAACTACTGAGCCCACACAATGAAATGGTTTCGTTGCTAGAATGCTGTAAGCGTCACGAGCAGTACCGAAGTCCGAATGGCAAACCCATCTACTCTGAGCTTTCAACTGTTTGTCAGAAAGCTTATACTACTGATCTTGCACTTAATTCCGCAGAAAAATGTGACCTGAATATCACTTGACAATGGTTTTACGTTAAGGCAAGGCATCAATCACATTGTTGAGTGGTCTATCTTGATCAGTCCTATACTTCGAAGAGTAGTCATGTGATTCTATTTGACACTTCCGTTTTTGCTTTCGGTCACCAACTTTTTGATTAGACCATTGCAGAGGTCAGCGACGTCCTCTCGAGTACCAAAATCTTCCTTTTAACGCACAACGTCCTCCATTGTTTGTTAAGCATGTATTCGAGTCTATATGTTCTACTGCTGTTTTTGCACCCCCCCCCCCACACCATCCCTAGTACCATAATACTTATTCCCTGAAGTATAGTCAAATGCTATATCATCTTGTGTGTTCTTCTAGCTAGTGATTTCCGTTCATACCATTCTCCGTCGATTCTACGAAAAATATTTTTCAATGCATTAAATCACTTTATTTTCAAAAACCTCTAACAGCACATGTAAAACGGTTCAAGTTTCTTCTCTTCCAGTTTCCCGTAGTACATTATTCTATAGAATTCGGTGTTCCAGACGTACATTCTAAGAATTTGTGGTTTGATACTATTAGATTTCCTTGGCGAATAATGCTCTCTTAGCCTCCATTTGACCGTTATTCAGCTTCCAAAGTAAAATCTTTCCATTTCTTATAGTACTAATTGGTCACTATCATCGAAGTTTGTCGCTAATCTCCATCCTGGTACTCCTTAATGCCTTCGTCGTATTTCAGTTTACACTGAAACTACATTTTGTGCTCAGTAGGCTGTTCGTTACACCAAATAGGCCCTACAATTATTCGTAACTTCCACTCATTCACAGAAGAAATTTTACCTTCTGTCAATATAATTATAATAAAAGGAGTCTCCGTGACAGTGAATTGTGGAGAGGAAGTTTTTTTCTGATATTTCTTGGAGGTACTTATTATTAATGCCATGATCTGGCACACGCAGTCAGACTTTGCGCCGATGATAATGTTTAAAGAGATGGAGGAAAGCGATTCATGTTCCTGGAGCATCGGGTACGTGCCTCGAAAAGCACGAGATTGGCCACCGAGCTTCACCACTCCCATTGAGTTGACTGATCACCATAAACAGCCCAGTTCTAAATATCTATCATACTACTTTTCATTGTCATGTCTTGACCCCTGTGTAACTATAGTGGGCGATACCCACTTTAAGGACTATCTAATGATTAAAGAAAATAGTAATATAACAATACTTAAGAAAGAAAAGGTGAAACAATAAATTAAATAACAAGAAATAATGAAAAAAGTGGTACTAGTATATCGTCGCAAAACTTCTTCTAGTATTAAAATTCGAATCAGGTGCATTTCATTCTATTGCTACAGCACAGCTGTACATTCAGTCAGTCTCAGCCCAACATATATATAAAAAATTATTGTAACAATTGGTTGGTGTTAACTATCTATATAAAGAAGCAGACCACAAGAGAAAGACCATTAATGTGTCAAAGTGGGACTCGTTAGGCATCCTTGCGCAGATCTCCCAATATCAGTAGACTTCATCTCGGAAGGCATACTCTGCATTCCTCGTATGTTACCCTCACTCGGTGGTGGAAATTCCCAGCCTGTTGATTTTCAGTGCCCACAATTTTCTGAGTTCGTCGTAGCGCTTTCACATCAGTGGTCACCCACAAATTTCTGCGTATTTTGGCTTTTGTCATAAATAAGGCAGCTGTTTTATGCGTGTACGCGCAGTTACATAACCGGCTGCCCACAACACATAACTCACTCGGAAAAAGTTGTCAATATAACGCAGTAAATACCATCAGTCTGGTGACCAGTTGACATCCTGAAACTGTCGAAGAAAATTCTTCCAGCATCAGTAATTTAACGAGGTGCGATCGATTGTAGAGCTACAGGCTAATCGACCGTTGACTTGCAGTCTAATTGTAAGAAAAAATAAGAGTAAAGAGTTCTCTTTTGGTACGCAATAGCGTACTTGTTCCAAACTTAAATCATTGAAAAAATATTTTAGAGCGTCTATACGAATACAAAAATGCGTTTTCAGAAACATTGATATACTCGTTTGTTCTCTTTGAACTGACCTGGCCGAAATTTTAAATTTAAAAACAGCATGCCTCCATTTCCATCACTTGAGTTGATTCCCAACGCTAAACTAAAAGCTCACTTTCGTTCATTGTACTCGACATGTTCACGTAGATTAAAATTCAAAAAAGCGCCTGTCATGCCGTTAAGTAACTCTGGCTAATGACGTTCCAGTATTTAATATCTCAATGTTTGAAATAAAATATTCATGCCAATTATCCAACTGTTACGGTTAATATGTGTATATAAGCTCGTTAAGCTGATGTAATTACTTTGGATACTGTTGAAATATCTGCGCTGGTTGGCAAATACCTGTGGGTCTTCTGAAATTGGATTAAATTGTAATTTACACTGATGCAATTATTTTTGAAAATACACAGTTAATACATTACCGAAAAGCGTTGCATTAATTCGTATTTACTTTAGAAGATACATGTTTAAGAATGATGAGCGCAGGATGGAACGTGTATTGTAAAACTGAGCATAATAGTAACCAAAGATCTAATGTTCAGTTAAGCAAGATTAATTGTTACGTGCGTATTACCAGACAGTCGCGTTAATTTCGTAGAAAACGAAAAACCACCTCTTCAGAAAGATATGCCTTTAAGTTTTTTATTTAACAACGGCACAGAATCTTCGGAAAGTAAATGGCTTACTGAAGTTACAGTTTATTTCACATTGCAGTCAATGCTCTGAGCACTGTACTTTAACCGTCATCTCTAATCGCATAGTAGGAGAATATAAAATGAACACCTGCATGTGCATTTCTCCGTACCGCATACTATTTGCATGTGAACACCGCACCTGAGCACTTTAAGCGTTCTAAGGCCATCCTCGGTAGAGAATTAAAAATTCTTCACACTCAAAACAGTCGTGGTCGTTATATCATCGAGAAAGTAGCATTCATTAGAAGTAGCAAACGTCAAAGTGTACTAGATCTCAACATTCCGCACAATTAAGAATCCGCGATAATTTTTTCTAGCCATATTAGCACCCGTCCCTCATTTCGCATGGTTAATAGCGTATTTTTCTGTATGCTCTCATAATGTATGTGAAAACTTTTCGCCTGTATTTGAACATTAGCCCTGGACGTACATCAGAGAACATTTATTATTATGTTGTAAACATACTGATACTTATGGCTGTTACCCCATAATCTAATTGTAAATTTGCTCGGTCTTTGGTCTTCCCTGCTGTTTGAGGTCACAGAGGAACAACATGCAAGGACCAGAGATAGTAGTTTTCGATGTGTATCGATACTACGGTGAAATTTAGGAACGAAATGTTATGTGGTCAGTTTAGGTTCATTGTCATTACCACGTATTTAACCAACGGGATTGTTATTAGTCGAAGTTCAGGGCTTACTTCAACTACTCCAACAGTACTGAATCATTGTTGATAAATAACAGTACGAAAAACATTGTTTCTGCTGACTATTGGGTATAGGATGAAAAACTTAGATTTGAGTTGGTTGCGCACTACTAGGATTTATAATACTTCGTCGAATTTTTCAATAATCTGGCTATTGTGCCTAGGAACTAGTAAAGTTTCTGTTTTCCATTGTTGGGTTCCAAATGAGCTGGAAATTCTTTTGTAAAACGAAAGAGTTTACATTGATAAGTGTTTAAATTACTTGATTTATCTGCACATATGTCCCCCTCAGCCGCCGTATCAATCGAAATTTGCCTGAAATTTTTATGGTGAAACTATGCTATTGCCACTAATGGAGTCCACACCAAATCCTGAAGTTCATACAGTTTCATGCTATTTCGATATTGCCTAACTATAGTTTATGGCCAGTTGCGGTTCACATACTTTAGTTTGGTACAAGTAAATGGTTATCCATATGCTACACTCGAGCGATAACCTAGAATATAGTTCGAGCGCACTTCCCTTACATTTACATTATCAGTCACATATGCATTGGTGTGGCAAAATAACTGCCAACACAGTCATTTTACAAATCATTCAATAGGCTTTTCTTGCGAACTGAATGAATATATTAGGCCGAACACAACGTGAACAGTAAAACTTTATTGTCATTAAAGAACACTGTCATTTTGGGACTTTGCTAGACACGGTCATTGCTATCTCGTTACATGTAATTATCAGAAATTGACACCGAATTATTAATAAGCGATGGGACACGAAAATCATTGCGAAAGAAGCACAGTTTTTTGGTTTAACGTACCCATTGAATCGACTGCAGTACGTCTTTTGCATAGGTTGACATATGTTTATAAAGAAATCTGGATACTATTATTCTCCTACATTGTTAACCCACTCAGTTACATGAATGTACGTCGGATCGAAATTTATATTCCGTTGTGTAACATTGTTAATAATATAATTAATTACTACTCTACGTAGGATTATTCAGAAGAATTCAGGCAACAAAAGTATGTAATCAAAGCCCAGAATCGCACAATAGACATGAAAGAATCTACAACCGGAAATGACAGCCTCCTTCGAATTTTACACTATAGAACATAAAGGTCCTTATGCCAAAATATGTCTCCCAGCTCACCCAAAGTCTGCTGCGTCATACTGTGTGAATATTTTCTATTACTGATGATTTCTAACCAACATACTTTCTATCGAATGTAATTACATGGCTGGATTCAGAATAATCAGACAAATGATTGGAGTAATAAAGTTACATTGAGCTAAGCTTGGTTATGAGGTTGAGATTTTCTGGTGTGAACTATATATTGTTTAAACGGTTATTTTAGAAATGTAATAAATTTAGAAAAACGTGTGCTGATTTTGGGTTAGGAAAACTTCACAGAAAGAAGGTACTCAATATTCTACATTTTATAATTCCCCCTCAGTACCTAATTAAACATATTGCTACTGAAAATGTTTAATTGGGTAATCCAGTTGTCAAATAGGACACAGCTTGACTGAAAACGTACTATTGTGCAGTAGAAATATATAATGTGGAAATGCAAAATTTTCTTAGAGTTTGCTCTGGTCAGCACTAAGGCAAGTCAAACCAGGCCAGCACGTTGCATAACAATCAGAATAATAAACAAATAATATAACAAACCCTATAAACTATTGCTTCACCTCTCTCGAGCAACGAGTCTGAATCGTTAATTCAGCAACGCGACCTTGAAGAGGAAGAGCCATAACGTCGGTCTGAGAGCACAGCACGATGCTGCAAAGGCGAGAAAACGTTCTACAGAAACACAATGCAAACGCACCAATCCGAAGCACTGAATACCCCTCTTGTGACACAAAGGTGGAGTGAAGAATGCTGATAGATCCAGAAAACGAGGACATATGAATTCACCCTTAGTAAGACATAACGGCACTGTTTCTGATGGAGAGCAATAAATACTCAGCTTCTATAACCTTATTTTACACATTTACAGTAGAACAGTTACGATTCACACCGTTCACCAGTTGACTTCTACCTTTGAGTAAGCTGCCTGCCTCGTCAACCAAACTGACTGCTGTGAACTGCCAACATCTGATCTGTTGACATGAAGTCTTGGGGACTTCTACCTTACATTTCTACCTTCTTATCGCCTGCATAGCTGCTCTAATTTACTGGGTGTTTGACGCCAGTGTATCAGCTATCCCTGGCGCTCACTACCCCGAACTGCATTGACGCGTATGTGACCTTCTGTGGCAGAGTCAACAGCCACAAGAATCCACTGAGGTGGGCGAGTCAGTCTGCGTAATATGAACTCAAACAATCACCTTAACCTACTCGTACCAGAAAATTTCAGCAATATAAAATTGTTACTCAATAAATACTTACATGTAATCACCATCAGCCTATTTCAATAGTGCCAATACTTGTCAAATCAGTGCAACTATCAAATCGAATGTACAGTAGTGTTTGGCATCTAGCAATCACATTCATTATTCGTTCTTCCTTGCGTGTCAAGTACTGGGTGTACATAAAGTCCAGGAACACTTTCAATTATTTATTGCACAAGAAGTAAACATCGGTCAGATGTCACACATATTGCATTTTTAAGACAATCTCTGAAAACTTTTTTTTTACAAGCAATAGATATGCGAACCACGAGTGACCCGTCAGACGTCAATACGGCAATCGAATGTCTCTCGTACGCGCTCCACATCACGTCACTCACACTGGGACGTCCACTTCTCTTTGGCGGGCACAAGCAACCCGTCGTAACGAATTTGTTGTGCCAGTGGTAAATGGCCTTCCTTGTTGGTGACTTCTTACCGTACTTGGTTCTAAATATCCGTTGAACAGCTGTAGCACACTTATTTTTGTCGACCTTCAACACACAGAAAGCTCGCTCCGCACCTGAACTCACAATGTTCACGACTAGTGCTGACTATCGGCAAATTACCAAACTACGCTATGGCGGTACACATGAAAAAAAAGAACTTTCAGGGTTTCTATTCAAAATTACACATTTATGATAGCTGTACAATATTTGGTTCTTGTGCAATAAATAATTGAAAGTGTTCCAGGACTTTATGTACACCCTGTATTTCAATACCAGTGTTAAGTAGCATGAAATACAGATGAAACGCAATATTAATATAGAGAATGCCATAACAAGTACAAGACACGCAGAAAATTTTCAGTCAACCATATAAACAAATTGTTATTTCATACACTCATTTATCTATAAACATCTATTCCCTTAAAACGTTTAAATTACCATCGCCTTTATATATCCACCACAGTTAGCGCTAGAACTTACAGGAAATACTATTTACCAGTATTGACACTCATTAACATAAAAAACGCAACATATTCAGATTACTGTGTTACTGTTTGCACAAAAAACTGGGGCTTCCTTGCTCTGCTTTGCTCAACACCTCATCTACTTACTCCTTAGTTTCTACACAGTTCTTGCCTCTACTTCCTACTATTTGACATCTCTACTTGAATGTACTTCTACTTGAAAGTACTTAAAACACCACTGAGATAAATGATACGGTTCGAAAGTGGTAAAAGCATCAACGACATTTATGGTAAATATTTGTATCATTTGCTCTAAGATCGACATATTTTGAGAATTGCAATAGTATTTAGATGTATTTCCATAGTATATTCAGAAGACGTGAGACAGTCTGAGATAGATGCAATAAATTTATAACTTGAGAATATATTGAGTGAATTCCTGAGCTTCACTTCTTAAGACTGAGACTTAACATTGAATTGTGAAAGAATGTATTGTGAGAGCTGACCTAGCAAAACAAATAACATAAACAAGGTAGCATGGAAGACTGAAGTTTATGGAACACAATGAAAAAGCAGTGTGGAAGATTGGCAGATTATCGGTCCTTGTTTCAATGCTGGTACCCATAGAGCCTTGCAGGAAACGTCTTTCACCTAATGCGTCATTCAGTTGACGATAGATCACCAAGAAACTCTTCAAACCACAGACACAGCCTGCATAATGAAAAGGATGCCAGAAATCACTATTAACTGAACTGACATTGAAATCCTGTGTAAACTATGGATAATTGGATGAGATAGAAAAACTGTGCGCAATAGTGCACCAGAAAGGACGAGTGACTACAATCAGGTGAGATAGCCACCATTCGCCAGATGGTATGGATACAAATGAGAATTTTTTTCCTCACCTAATATTTCTACTCATGATGTAAAATAAGTTTTTTCTCTCAGAAAATTTATCCTACTCCAATTTTGTAGTAGTTCAGATTGCCACGGATCAGTTCTCAAACATCTTACGGATTGCACATAAAGTTTCAGGTCAGTTACATTCAGTAAACAAACAAACCGTTGGCTTTTGTAAAAGGTAACTCACAAGTCTTAGTATGTGCAAGTCTAGTGACTTTGGACGCACTATGGTAGACATGCAGAAATTTATTTTTTTCATCACTAACTTACCTAGACTCCCATTTTCTTGTTTTCAAGACTGCACTCTAATTTTGGAACATGGAAGTTTCATTTTCAGATCTCGTTTCTTTTTTTACTCTGCGATGCGGTTTTCTACATCATTTCTACTACTAGTAATACTTTCTCATCCTGAACTGTTCACTCCCACAGCAGCAAATTCATTTTATGCGCTAGTGATTTTAGTGGGTCTCTCTCCAAATGTGCAGAATAGTGCACCAGAAAGGACGAGTGACTACAACCAGGTGAGATAGCCACCATTCACCGGATGGTATTGACACAAAAGAGAATTTTTTTCCTCACCTAATATTTCTACTCATGATATAAAATAAGTTTCATTCTCTCAGAAAATTTATCCTACTCTAATTTTGTAATAGTTCCACTGATTATCAATTGCGTTCTCAAACTGATGTATGTGACTGGTCCATACAGATTGGAAATAAATATGACATTCGTCACATTCATCCAGTCTCTATTTAACCCTTTGATACTAAGTTTCAAATCTTACTGTTTCCTGAATTTGGCTATAGTTTTCCAAGAACCATAGAGCCTATAACTTTTTGACGGGACTCAGTAAATTAATCGACAAGATTTCTAGAAAGCAGAAATTCCCCTCCTGTTTAAAGTTTTCCTCCTGAAAAGCAATCCTTGTGTGCATTGGGTAGTAATGTCTTACTTTTGGTTCCACATTTGAATTGTTATGATGCTTAACTAATCTTAAACTTCAGACCTCATTCTGTTCTGTCCTCATCATTTTACAAATCTGCTTAATTACTTTCCCTCTCTTACACCTGTAAATAAAATAATCTAACCTGACTCTCACTGCATTCATTACTGTTACCATTCCCTCTTTCTACTCGCTACCTGGAAATAACACCCGCTACTGTATTATTTTTCCTTTTATGTAACGAATTTCAACATCTAATAGTTGAAGATACAAGGCCTGTTTAATCCACGATGTTTCAGGCTAAAATGTTGTTGGGAACTCAAAGCTTTATGGCCTGTGTAGACTGTCATGATTGGGTCTATCAAGTAACATTCAAATTTTTCAAGCCCAGAATTGTTGCTAAACTTTCTAATTCTCAAACATAATAATTATTTTATGTTCATGCAAAGTTCTGGCTCTGAATGCAGCAGTCTTGTGTGCAAGCCTCATGTCAGTTTGTAGTAACTATTGACCTCCAAACCATGAAACACGTGTCTCTGCTCATACAAAAAGATAATGAAATGTCAAGGTCATAAACAAACTTACTGTTCACCAATTCCTTCTTAAGTTTCGGAAAGCTTCCTCACATTCTAGAGTCCAGTTCCTCAGTACTTTCTTTTTCATTAAATTGCCCAAACAATAACGGCCAAATGACTAATGTGTTACAAATTTTCAATAATATCTGACTGGACCGACAGCACACTACAATAAGTTCGTTTTTAGTTATAGGTGACAGAGAATCTTACTAACCCACAAATTCTTAGGGTGTGGGTGCATTCCTTGTTTATTAATTTTGTGAACCATAAATGAGATTTCCCTCTTGTCATCCGAAGTAGGTTCGAGGTCACTTGTTACTTCGATTAAGGCAGATGATCTGCTGCAATTTTTATGAATATGTGCTTAGTATTCGTCTGGTAAGTTGTTGATAGTTCAGTTTTTCGTTATGTGATCGTGGACTGTATATTTCAAGGTCTTCAACAGTGCAAGGAAGAATGCAAGTAGGATGGCAATTACACGGTGCTGTGGCAACGTCCTTTTTAGATAGTGTTAAACTAGTGTTTAACTAACTTAGGGAAAACACTTGTGGTTAAGGATTGGTAGAGGTTATCTGTTAGGCCCTATATTGGGCAGTATTGAGTCAGTAATAAGCTTCATCATTTGCATTGTGATGGCATGATATCCAGTACATGCTGATCGGATGCGCATGATAGCTTTTCTGACGTTAGTTCACTTCTAACCTGAAAAGGAAATACATTTAAGATATTAAAAGGAAATAACAGTAGTCACAACCAAAATATACGAGGAAAAGTGCCACGCATGATTAATTTTTACATGTTGTAACTTGCTGAAGTACAGCAATATAAGATGTATGTCGTGTTTCATTATAATTACTGTCATTTTTTCTAATCTCTCGACAAATTCTTTTTACTGCGTAATTTGAAGACGCCTACTGCATAGCCAAACCGGTAATTTTATTCAAAACATTTTTGCGACCATGTGAATCAACTGAAAATTATGTACATCATGATTGGCCTCCAGAGTGTCATTTTATGCTAGATTATGTTCTAAAATCTTTGATAATAGGCACAAAGTTATTTCCACAAAATGAATGAAATCCATAATCGCTGACTGCTGACTAACGTGACTATGGAAGCACCAAGATTATAAAAACAGTCGTAATTTCTTTTTAGAAATACTTCAATGTTAAGTTTACGTAAACATTGTTGCAGTTAAAGAATCTTGACTTCACTGTTCAAATTTACATAAGGACTTCAAATTATTAAAATTATAGTGGAATGATCGACATTGGAATCATCGTCATATTGCGCCCGTGTTGTTTATTTCTGGTGCTGTAACTGGAGATGGGCCACAAAGGATAGAACAAACACAGAAAACTTATATACAACTAAGTGAAAAAATAATACGTATGTGGTTGCAAAGTGGTCATTTATATGTCCTTTAAAATGATTAAGTATCTATACTCACCATTTCCTCTGTGGCGTAGAAGAAGTTGTTAAGGAGAAATATCTTTTATTCTATATTTGATAACATTTCTAGTATCTTTCAGAGATTCTATTTCCATTGCTAGGTTGTGAAAGAGTGCAATTGGTGCATATTTCACCCCTTTCTATGTTCAAAGCTACATTCATTAATGGGTAGTACGGTTCATTTTTTTCCTTTTACGCTTGTACTTATGACTACTATGTTACTCTCTGATGCAGATGGATTGTTGATAACAAATTTCATAATTGAACAAATGTCATGTCAGGCAGTGGTTAATACTCCCCGCTGCTTGAAGGGATATCTCCAAGATGTATGTCTGTGAAATCCACACATAATACTAATCACTATCTTTTGCGCAATGAACTTTTCACCTAAACAAACTGTCACCTCAAAATATTATGTCATAAGACGTCAATGAATAAAAATATACTAACTATTTTAACTTACTGAGTTCTGTATCCTCATACTTGGCAATTTCAGCAGGTCTGCTGTATGGTTTTCATTTTTTATGCGTACCTCATAACTTACAGTTCCCTACCCTATTTATTATTGTTGGTACACTATATTAATAGGACGTGGGATATCTTTTACAACACAAAATTGGGCTGAAATTCGGTTTTCTTCCCAAGGTGAAAGGTGTCGCACGAAGCAGCCAAAAAACTGTGAACATGGGCCTAAGCGAAATCCAGCGACAAACCATTCAAGGACCCGTAGCGGAGATAAGCTTCCCTTGTGATATTTCTTTCATACAAGAAATACGTTTCCTTTTATCTCCTCTATAACTCTATAAAGTGTACATGTCGTTTTTTACAATCCATCTATCAATATAACATTTAGTGCTGCTCAATTGTGTTTCTTTGTATGACAGAGTCTGAAGATGGTTTAAAGTCGAAACGCATGAAATTGTAAAGGTTAATACCCTCAGACTTCAAGAAGAATATAATAATTCCAATCCCAAAGAAAGCAGGTGTTGACAGATGTGAAAATTACCGAACAATCACTTTAATAAGCCACAGCTGCAAAATACTAACACGAATTCTTTACAGACGAATGGAAAAACTGGTAGAAGCCGACCTCGGGGAAGATCAGTTTGGATTCCGTAGAAATGTTGGAACACGTGGGGCAATACTGACCTTACGACTTATCTTAGAAGAAAGATTAAGGAAAGGCAAACCTACGTTTCTAGCATTTGTAGACTTAGAGAAAGCTTTTGACAATGTTGACTGGAATACTCTCTTTCAAATTCTAAAGGTGGCAGGGGTAAAATACATGGAGCGAAAGGTTATTTACAATTTGTACAGAAACCAGATGGCAGTTATAAGAGTCGAGGGACATGAAAGGGAAGCAGTGGTTAAGAAGGGAGTAAGACAGGGTTGTAGCCTCTCCCCGATGTTATTCAATCTGTATATTGAGCAAGCAGTAAAGGAAACAAAAGAAAAATTCGGAGTAGGTATTAAAATCCATGGAGAAGAAATAAAAACGTTGAGGTTCGCTGATGACATTGTAATTCTGTCAGAGACAGCAAAGGACTTGGAAGAGTAGTTGAATGGAATGGATGGTGTCTTGAAGGGAGGATATAAGATGAACATCAACAAAAGCAAAACGAGGATAATGGAATGTAGTCGAATTAAGTCGGGTGATGTTGAGGGTATTAGATTAGGAAATGAGACACTTAAAGTAGTAAAGGAGTTTTGCTATTTGGGCAGCAAAATAACTGATGATGGTCGAAGTAGAGAGGATATAAAATGTAGACTGGCAATGGCAAGGAAAGCGTTTCTGAAGAAGAGAAATTTGTTAACATCGAGTATAGATTTAAGTGTCAGGAAGTCATTTCTGAAAGTTTTTGTATGGAGTGTAGCCATGTATGGAAGTGAAACATGGACGGTAAATAGTTTGGACAAGAAGAGAATAGAAGCTTTCGAAATGTGGTGCTACAGAAGAATGCTGAAGATTAGATGGGTAGATCACATAACTAATGAGGAAGTATTGAATAGGATTGGGGAGAAGAGAAGTTTGTGGCACAACTTGACCAGAAGAACGGATCGGTTGGTAGGACATGTTCTGAGGCATCAAGGGATCACCAATTTAGTATTGGAGAGCAGCGTGGAGGGTAAAAATCGTAGGGGGAGACCAAGAGATGAATACACTAAGCAGATTCAGAAGGATGTAGGTTGCAGTAGGTACTGGGAGATAAAGAAGCTTGCACAGGATAGAGTAGCATGGAGAGCTGCATCAAACCAGTCTCTGGACTGAAGACCATAACAACAACAAGAACAATACAACAACAAAAGCTATCGAGGTAGAGCACGAACTTGTCTATTGCGACTATCACTGCACAGGCCAGTTACAGTTTTATGTCACACTCTGACAACATGCTGCTGGTACTACTGTACTATGCCCCAAACCAAAATTGTTTGGGATCCGATGGCATTTTATCAGGTCTAATAATGCACAATCACTGTGTGTGTAGGATACTGTGGGCTCTCTGGCGCTGAAATCTATAATCGATCTCGTCGACATCTTATACCTGCAATCGAGGGTGAAATTGGCGGCTGGCGATGGCGTACGGTGGCCTATGATGGGCTGTAGTCTCAGATGTATGTTGATTGGCGGCCATCAAGTGGCAGAACACGGACTATGGTTGGCAGCTGAACATATCGATTCTTTTGTACGAATAAAGCGGATTCAGATCCCTACCCTCTGGCCGAGGCTGTTAAGCGTCGGGGAATCCGTATGCGGACGTGAAGATGCTGTTTTATGTAAGAGTTGTAATGAAGTCTTCGAATCAGAAGCGTGACAAGAAAGAAAGGAATTTAAAGGAAGTTAGGGTGGGACTCTCATGGCATCTGCAGACTCGGAGAACTTTAAGCGTATCTCTTCACTCCTTAGTACTTCCGCATCCCACTACTTGGTGCGCTGATTCTTCCTGGCTAGTCTCCTAAACTTCAGCCTAGTTTTCATCATTACTAAATTGTGATCTGGGACTCCTGGATATGCTGTGAATACACATAATTTGTCTCTTAATGCAGTGGTTTAGTTTGAGTTCTCAATCCTGATAACTCTGATCATTGCTGAATCTTCCGCCTTTCAGGGGCAGTTTTTGACCCGAATGGCAGGAGACTGCCCTGAGCATCTGTCCGCGCCTGCGTCCCCTTTGACAAGGCCGTTGGCAGAATGAGGGTGACTTCTTTTGTCGAAACTTCTCTGCTTCCATTGCTATTAATTTAATTAAAAATTAAGCCGTAACGATGTTCGGATCTGGACCCATGGCGTTTTGATTACTAGCCTAACGATATATTCCTAGAACACAGAAGTTGGGAATAAAAACGTACTATCTAGAGGGAAGGTAGCTGCGAAGAATCTATGCTCGCAGAAGAAATATTTCAGTTGATTGACGAAATAAGTGCATAAACGTTCATTAAAATTCAGGAAAATAGGTAAACAAGTCATTTAGGAACGAAATAATTAGGAAGTGCAACGAAGCTAAGACGAAATGGCTGCATGAAAATGTGAAGAAATCGAAAATGAAATGATTGTCGGAAAGAGTGAGTCAGCATATACAAAATCGGAAACAGCTTTCTGTGAAGTTAAAAGGAAGGGCGGTAACGTTAGAAGTGTGATGGGAATTCCGCTATTAAATGCAGAGCAGAGAGAGTATAGGTGGAAAGAGTACAATAAAGGCCTCTGTGTGAGAAAATACTGGTCGACAAGCAAGATGCACGGGATCCAGTATTACAATCGGAATTTAAAAGAGCCTTAGACGACTTAAGAACATATAAGGGAGAAGGGATAGATAACACTCCACGGGAATTTCTAAAATAATTGAGGGAAGTGGCAACAAAACGACTGTTCACGTTGGTGAGCAGAAAGTGTGAGACTGGACATACAACATCAGACTTTCGGAAGACCATCACCCACACAATGCTGAAGACTGCGAGAACTGACAAGTGCGAGAATTATCGCACAATCAGCTTAATACCTCATGCATCGTAGCTGCTGAATTCAATAATACTCAGAAGATTGAAAAGGAAAATTGAGGATATGTTAGATGACTATCGGTTTGGCTTTAGGTAAGGTATGGTCACCAGAGAAACACTTCAGACGCTGTGTTTGATAATGGAAGCAAGTCTGAAGAAAAATCAAGGCATGTTCATAAAATCTGTCGTTCTCACATAAGCTTTCGACAATGCAATATGGTGCACGATGTTCGAAATTCTGTGAATAGTGGGGCTAAGCGTTAGGGAAAGAAGGGTGATATACAATGTGTACCTAAACAGAGAGGGAAAAATAAGACTAGAAGACCAAGAAGGAAGCGCTGGGATTAAAAATACAGGATTGTAGTATGTCGCACCATCTGTTCAATGTATGCATACAAGAAGCAATGACGAAAATAGAAGAAAGGTTAAAGAGTGGGATTAAAATTCAAGGTGAAAGCATGTTAATGTTAAGATTCGCTGATTACATTGCCATCTTCAGTGCAAATGAGGAAGTAATACAAACTGTGTTTAATCTAGTGAACAGTCAAAGAGGTCTAGAATGTCGACTGAAAGTAAATTGAAGAAAGATTAAAGTAATTAAAAATAATGAGAACAGCGAGAAACTTATCATCTGGTTTGGTGATCCCGAATTAGATGAAATGAAAGAGTTCACTACGTAGCCAACAAAATAATTGATGATGGACGGAGCAAGGAGGACATAAAAAGCAGACAAGCACCGGCAAAAAGGGCAGTTCCTGGATAAGACACTTCTACTAGTACCAAACATCAGTTTGAGAAACCAGTTTCCTGAGAATTCTGACAACATACCTTTTGAGCACAGCGTTCTGTGGTAGTGAATTTTGGACAGTGGGAAAACCAAAGCAGAAGAGAATCGAAGCATGAAAAGTGTTAAGAATTATGTGGACTAATGAGATAAGAAATGAAGAGGTTGTCCACTGAATCAGCCAGGAAGGACTATATGGGACAAGCTGACACTAAGAAGCGGCAGGATGGTAGGACATCTGTTAAGATGTCAGGGAATAACACCCATGGTAGTAGAGAGTACTGTAGAGGGTAGAAAAAAATAGAGTAAGAGAGAGACTGGAAGACATACAGCAATAAATGGAGGAGGTAGGGTGCAACTGCTACCCAGAGATGGGAAGGTCGGCACAGGAAAAGAATTTGTGCCGGGCCACATCAAACCAGTCAGAAAACTTGTAAGTAGGCTGTTTATGTTTTCTTTATGTAAGTTTGCTGTTTATGTTTTCTTATTGGCAACGTTACATAGCTCTCTGTATGAAAATCACTGGCTGTGCTGTGTGCAGTCTGTGGCTAGTTTTTTTAAGTAGGCTGTTTAGATTTTCATATTGGTAACGTTACGTAGCGCTCTGTACGAAAATCACTGGCTGTGCTGTGTGCAGTCTGTGGCTAGTTTGCATTGTTGTCTGCCATTGTATTGTTGGGCAGCTGGATGTTAACAGCGCATAGCGTTGGGCAGTTGGAGGTGAGCCGCCAGCAGTGGTGGATGTGGGGAGAGAGATGGCGGAGTTTTGATAATCTGTAAGACTGGATGTCAATTATGAATATTAAGGTAAATACATTGTTTGTTCTCTATTAAAATCTTTCATTTGCTAACTATCCCTATCAGTAGTTAGTGCCTTCAGTAGTTTGAATCTTCTATTTAGCTGGCAGTAGTGGCGCTCGCTGTATTGCAGTAGTTCCAGTAACGAAGATTTTTGTGAGGTAAGTGATTTGTGAAAGGTATAGGTTAAAGTTAGTCAGGGCCATTGTTTTGTAGGGATTATTGAAAGTCAGATTGCGTTGCGCTAAAAAACATTGTGTGTCAGGTTAAGCACAGTCTTGTATAAGTTGTTCTAAGGGGACGTTTCAAACTGATGACTCGAAAAAAAAAGTATGGAGCTGAATTAAGCTGAATTATTATCTAGCGTTGTAGCAGAAGCAGCACCAAAGGAATCAGAATCGAAGAGAATGACTGTTCTTAGAGAATGCTTCTGTGGCATCAAAATCAAGACTGGAATCAGTACTGTAATCAGAGTGCAAAGGCAACAGGAAAGTCAGAGTTGTAAGATGGGCGTGAGAAACGGAAAGCAAGCTGATTACTCGTGACAATGAACGTCAACTGGATTTAAATGCGGCATAGACTGGGCAACAGACTGAAATAAACTTGAGATCAACCCTCCACACGAAGTCCCTACCTAAAAGTACGTTTTCAGTCCACGAATCGACGATTACGATTGACATCTTCACCCTATTGAGCTTCCGAAATGTTGAACTTCAGTCGTCTCATCATTGCTGATGATGTGTTAGTGGCAACCAATAGAAGCCTCCTCCTGGGCTGTCTCCACCTCTTCTTCACCCTCGTTGAAGAGTGCCCACGTTCAATTGGACTACATAAAAGTTCCTGAATCCGTGTTTGCAGAAAGTTGTCTTTGACTCTCTAGTCCTCTTGCGCCATAGACCACTCTGACAACTTTCTACATGTCTCTAACGATATTGCTCTTTTGAGTGGTCGTGATGGGCAGACTGGTTGTGTAACAGACGCAAAAAAGTGTCTCATGCTTCACGCAAGGCGCTGGTTTACCCCACTGATGTGTTTTCGCGCTGCAGATAGCTCTCCCAAGGCCAGTCATCATAAGCTTGTAGCCTACTGCAAAAGCCTATCTCTTGAATCATACTAATCTAGTGGTGCGTCGCATCGGTTAAACAGCGGTATTCCACGGAAGCGTCTAAAGGAGGAAACACTAAGCTTTCTACACATCCACCTTCTTCATCAGTCGCCTTCCGAGGAAGGGTGCCCCAACAACACAAAACACAAAAACTGAAGCTGCAAGGTTTGTAAGTAACGCACATTCACGTCGGTCTGCCATCTACGTTTTGTATTGAGTGTATGCATTACAGGTTTCCACTACTACCTGCTACCAACATGGACTTACGAAGGGCTCCTGTTGTCAGAATATTTAAGTATTAGGAAAGAGGGTACCATTCAGTATTGCAGCAGAGCGTCCTCCGCCGTCAGTGTAGTCTGTCAAACGGGCCAGAGCTCAAAGGAAACATGCCACAGCGGCTGTTTAACAGAGCTAATTAATGACTGCAAAGTGCATTTAGTTACGTTTCAACCTACAAACAGCGTTCACAAATGGATGAATCTCGTGAACAGCAATACAATGCGCCGTTGACTCACATGTTTTAAATATTTCAAGCCTGTTCAGGCATCAGATTATGCCTTCGTTATTTACAGCGTGTGTGCAGTCGAGATCAGACGCCTATCTGAAATGAAGTTCTAGTGCCCTTCATCTGTCAAGAAGCTCGCCGCCTTTCAGAGAGCAAAGACAAAATGCACTCAGATTGTCGAAACCATCAGGGCAAATTTATGCTCATACTTTGCAAATCATTCTGAAGTCATCGCAGACGAAACATCAATGGAGAAATATGCTTCTATGCAGCCTGTAAAAGCCTGGTCTTGTTTTTACCGTGGAATGATGCGTGGGGAATGTAGTCTGTTGTTAAATTACTGGATCTTACAACCTTTTAAGTCGGCTACGGACCCAAAGCCACTGTAATTTTCTTAAAGAAAGTCATTTTCATGCGTAAACTATTTTTCGTTTTACGTATGTTGGCACAGTGACGTATGGTTTATAAGAGTTTTACCATTAAAGATGAGCACTTCTAGCCCGTGTCCTCAATTATTTGCTGGAAGTATTCCAGATCTGTTTTCCTTTACTGTTTTGACTCTCTACAGTTTCCTCTAGTACCATGTGAGTTGTTCCCTCTTAACAGATATCCAACCATACCGTCCTGTCAGTGTTTTCCATGTATTACTTTCCTCGCTAATTCTGCGGAGGATCTCCTCAATGGTTACCTTACCAGTCCACTCCATTTTGAACATACTTCTGTAGCATCACTTCTCGAATGATTCGATTCTCTTCTCTTTCAGGTTTCCCACAGACCATGTTCCTCCATCATACACTACAGTGCTCCAATCGTACGTTCTCAGAAATTTCTTCCTCAGATTATCGCCTATGTTTCATACTAGTAGACTTTTCTTGGCCAGCAATACCGTTCTCACCAGTGTTAGTCTGCTCTTATGTCCTTCTTGCTCCGTCCTCCATGGGTTGTTTTGCTGCATACGTAGCAGAATTCCTTACCTTCATCTACTTCGTGATCACCAGTCCTGATGTTAAGTTTTTCGCTAATCGCATTTCTGCTAATTATCATTACCTTCGTCTTTCTTCGATTTACTCTCAGTCCATAGGTTGTAGTCAGCCTGTCCATTCTTCTCGGCAGATCCTGTAATTCTTCTACACTTTCACTGAGGATAGCAGTATCAGTAGTGAATCTTATCATTGATATCCTTCCACCTTAAATTTTAATTCCACTCTTCATATACTGTAAATTATACTTCTCCCCCCCCCCCTATTTTTCCAGAATTTAGAATATCTTGCACCATTTTACATGGTTGATCGCCTTTTCCTGGTCGATAAGCCCAGTGAAGGTGTCTCGATCTGTCTTCAGTCTTGCCTCCATTATCAACTACAATGTCAGATCTGCCTCTGTGCTACCTTTACCTTTTCTTAAGCCAAACTGATATTATCTAACACATCCTCAATTTTCTATTCCATTTTTCTGTACATTATGCTTGTCAGTAACTTGGATATGTAAGTTGTAAATATGACTGATCTATAATTCTCGCACTTGTCATCTCTTTCAATCTTCGGAGTTGTGTGGATGACGTTTTTCCGAAAATCAAATGATATATCGCCAGACTCATACATCCTACACACCAAAGTGAATAGCAGTTGTTCTTGCCTCTTCCTGCAACTATTTTAAAAATTATTTTCGAATATTATTTATCCCTTCTGCCTTATTTGAATTTAAGACTTCGTAAGATCTTTTAATTTTTCATTCTAATGCTGGATCCCCTATCTATTCTGTATTGACTTCCGTTTCTTCTTCTATCATATCAGAGAAATATTACCCTAATTGAGGCCTAAAGTGTGCTTTTTCCAGCTAACCGCTCTCTCCTCTGCATTAAACAGTGGAGTTACAGTTGCACACTTAATGTTACCACCCTTGCTTCTAATTTCAACGAATGTTGCTTTGACTTTTCTGTATGCTGAGTCTGTCCTTCAGCAACCATTTGTTTTTCGATTTCTTCATTTACTTCCTTCAGCCATTTCATCTTAGTTTCCCTAAACTTCGTATTTATTTCATTCCTCCGGAACTTCTATTTCTGTATTGCTTAAATCCTCTGAATATTCTTGTATTTCCTTGTTTCATCGATCAACTGAAGTATTTCTTCTGTTATCCACGGTCTCTTCGCAGTTACCTTCATTGTGCCTATGCTTTTCTTTCCAGCTTCTGTGACAGCCCTTCTTAGAGATCTCTATTTCAAAACATCTGAAGTGCCTATTGAGCTATTCCTTTTGTCAGTAACTGTAGCCATAGGGTGCTTCATTCCTTAGCATTTCCGTTATTCATTTTTCTGCACAATGATTCTTCGCGACTAGTTTCTTAAATTTCAGCCTACTACTTATGACTACTAAATTGTGATCTGAGTATGTACCTGCTCCTGCGTACACCTTACTATCCAGTATCTGATTTCGGAATGTCTCTGCTTATCATTATGTAATCTAACTGAAATCTATTTGTATTTACAGGCCTTTTCCAAGTAAACCTCCTCCTTTTGTGATTATTTTTCCGTAACTCTTTCTTCTATTCCTTCCCCTACAATCGCACTCCATTCGTGTAAGATTGTTAGGTTTTTATCTCCCTTTACATACTTAACTACCAGTTCAATATAGTCACACACTTTCTCGATCGTTTCGTCTTCTGCTTGGAGCTTGGCATGTATACCTGGATTTCTTGCTGGGTTTGCTGTTTATTCTGATGATAACAGTACTAACATTATCTGATGCTGTTGATATTGCCCTATACTCATTTGACCAGACGTCCTTGCCTTATTGCTATTTCATTTCACTGACGGCCACAATTTCTAGATCTAGCTTTCACATTTCCCTTTGCAGATTTTATAGCTTACTTACCATATTCCAACTTGTGACTTTCCACGACCCGACTCGTAGAACGTTATCCTTTCTTTGGTTATTCAACCTTTTCCTCGTGGTCAGCTGCCCCTTCACAGTTCCCTCCCGGAGGTCCGAACGGGGACTAGGCCTGCATCTTTTGCAAGTGGAGAGATGTTCAAGACCGTTTCGCAATTGCAGGTCACATGTCCTGTGGATACACGTTACGTGTCTTTAATGCAGTGATTTCCATTGCCTTCTGAATTGTCATTCCGTTGATCATTGCTGATTGTTCCGCCCACTTCAAGGGCAAGGGTGTGCACTGAACCTCTTTCCCCTCCTGGACCCGCTTAGACAAGGCCGATCACTAACTGAAGGAGACTTCTTATGCCGGAATTCTTAGGCCACCTTTGCTGACGAGGCAGTGGCGAATTTCGTATCCCGGATCGAGAACGTTTTGATTTCATTTTGTTCGTTAGTCTCCGTTGCTTTCGTTCTTGCCAAGTGTCATAAGACAACCGTTCAAGCTCGCCGTTCACCCATTCACTCAATTCTTCTTTCCTTTTTTTTAAACTATAGAGGACCACCAATCGTCCGAAAGAAAGCTCAAGTACCGGCACCCCTAGGCAGCAAGTGATACCTTGATTAGCCCCGTGAAGTTATTTAGTGTCATTGTGTCCTCAGAGAGCTCCTTCCTCCGGGTACCCGGGACATTTTCATGTTCATAATGGTTTCACCTCTACCCACATTTCCTTGGATTCTTAGCCAGTAATGTATGCTCACTTTGAACATTGTGCCGTGCGGGTACGTCGTGACGCGAGAAATTCATTATAGATAGATCCCTCTAGTTCACAGTGTCACTGGCAGTGGTAACGTCGGAGTGATTATCCGCCGCCAGATTGAGCGCAATGATTATTATATCAATTTAAGCGTTAACTTTATGGCAATTGTTCTCTCTCAGTGTTCGGGTGTCAGGCAGTTTGCGGAACGACAGCCGGTAGTAAGGGGAGCGTGGCCGCTAAGATGTCTGGTGCGCTGCAGCATTTAAAATGTTAATAAGAGCGGGTTAGATGGTGTTCTGTGTCGACAAGATCAGTGGAGATCACCCGATGCAGATGTTATTTTGGTGTACTGCTTGGGCATCTATTTGGATTTAGATTATTCCACTGTGGTGTTGCGTAGGTTTCCTTTCAGCCAGTACCAAAGGACTGAACCTGAGTGGAGCTAGCGGATATGCTGGGTGGTTATTAACTTACGTTCCTACTTCCGGGGAAGTATGGCGACCATTTAGTTACATTCCCATCAGTTACAGTTTATGTGTGCAAAGTTTATTCTTTAACTTGCCGTCCTGGTAATGCATCGTCTTCTGTAAAGCAGTTTTTGAGAGACTTCGAAGTACTCTCACTGAAATCATTTAACTATGTATTTTTGACTATTTAACTGGCGGTTTGGAAGCCACTTGCCTGGTTTTAGCCGCGCTAACGGGCGTTCTCGAAATTAAGCAGCATGTAACGTGATTTCAGCCTATGACTCGCTTTCTACTAATTTGATGTAATTTCTTCTGAACTTGTTAACTAGTAATTTATGTGTTACAGGGTAGGATGAGCACACTTGTGGTTTATACTGTGAGTTCCACTAAAATAGTCTAGAATAAAAGGCATAGTGAATCCTAAAATTGTTACTTCCTCTCTTAACCGTAGTGAAGTGAGAGCCTAAAGGCTCATCTCCGTATGCAGGTTCAGTGTTGTTGATAAACAAAAGGAAGAACTTGTTTTAGCCCTAGACGGGCACCTTGCCTGAACAACCAATTGATTGTATTTTCTGTAATCTTCAGCCTGTTTACTGGGAGTTGCTTGTTTTTCCCAATTATACTCGATCTGTTTCGTTTACCTGTGGATGTTGGATGTTAATTGCTTGTTGTTCACTTTTGCCTGTTCCTAAGCTGAATTTCTGAATGTTTTCTTAAACATCAGACTGTCGATCTTATTAAACACTTGAGTTAAGGCTTGGATTTAATATCAGATTCCCGAAAAGTTTTTTTTAAGAGTATTCCTTCAGTATTTTTCTTGAATGTTACTTTAGAGGTTTTGTTAATTATGCCTCCTGGTGTCTCACTTCCAAATGAAAAATTCATTAGTAAACTAAATTATGGTTGAAGTTACTTTGATTTTCTTATTCTTTTAGTTTAGCAATAAAGTGGTTTATTATTTTCTTTATTAAGTAGTGTTAATAAAAGTAAGATAGTTACTTTGGTTTTTTTAACATTTTGGTGTAGCAATAAAGTGGTTTATAAATTTTTTTATTAAATAGTGTTATTAAAAGTAAGACACACTACCCTACCACACAACATCAGCTCTCTTCAGCATATCAGATATGAGGTTTCCTCATGTTACTGATTTAAATGAAATTATATTCTCGACTGGTATTCTAACAAGTGTGAGACTGGTTCTGATCTATTTTACTACCATAGTGGCGCAAGTACGCTCTGTGAGTGTTTTGGGAATTTGCTGTTGAAACTACGGGCTTCAAGGTAGGAACACACCATCCCACATATGCAGAAATCAGAAAAGTGCAGCTGTATGGACTACGATGTTATCAGACAATGATCTCATTGTCAGTTCCACTAGACTCCCTGTAAAGGAAACGTTATTACTAACAGAAATTATATACGGATTCAGGCGTAACTATATATTAGCAAATAATGGAAAGCTTAGATTTTCAATATTAAGTTCATGACTTCAAGGCATAAGGATGTTAGTAAAATTACGTACAGCATATTGATACGGGGCGTTCACAACCGAGAATGGAAAATCCTGACTACTAATAGGTTCTTTAATAGTAACATGATTGATGAATATGTCTGGGAATCGATAAAAAACAAACAAAAAACGCTAAAATGCACAACGAATATACCCAAATTTGAATGAGGTTCAGTAAAGAGAAATGACAAGGAAGTACACAATTAAAACAATTAAGAAATCTACAGTGGCAGATCAGTCCTTTTTGTTAGATAGGACATCTCACGTTTCTGCTTCAGTTAAGCCCAACAATCATGAATAATGTTCACTACAGGTCATGGCTGAATGTACAAAAATCTGGAGAGACGAAGACGACCGCAGTTCTGGGTGTCATATGAATATCATTTGCTGGCATGGCACGACTACGCGTGTCTACCTGGTGTCGGTGGCAGCAGTCAGCGGGAGCTGTGAATCTTTTCTAAATGGCTCCTGACCGTTAAATACCAGTCTGATACATTTCCTACATCTTCGGTGGAGCCTAGACTCCTATTTATTCCCCAGCTAAGTTAATCGGCATGATACACACTATTTGGCTGGAATAGTGCGCACTTCTTTGCCCTAAAACCGCTCACAAGATTTAACTGTCAGTGCTCAGTGCGATTCTCCGTACTAAGAGACTTTGCAGTTTGATTCCTTACAAGTTAAGATAAGCCTGTGAGGAATAGTTCACACAATGACTCTCGAAATCGTCTCAGCGTGGCACGAAACGCGTTGCTCAAACACTCGACGATTTTCTGCAAAAAAAGAACGAATTACTCTGTCTGCAATTTGCCTATATCAAAGCTGGTGGCCACGCGTTTTCTTTCTGACTAATCTGAGAGTTCTTACTTGTTATAACTCCACCCACTAGAGTTTCTGTAGCATATCACAGGCATCGTTCCTTTTGTAGGGCAGAGTTTAACTTCTGCTACATAATACTGAGATAAACAGCCTTTTCTTTCGCGTGATTTTTACACATGTGGCCGCAGTCTGTCACCAATGCTGTGAGTTGGGTTTCTCTGGACATTTTATCTGGCATCTCCCACCATGTTCCTGTAGAAAGGCTTTCTGAAGGGTCATCGTTAAAAGCAGGGACAAGGAGCTGCTTTTACCAATGGCCTTTGCAGTGGCTGCGGTGTCTCATTGTGTTCACTAGGTGCACCATGACTAAGGTTTCGGCTTACATGGGACGGGCATTCTCTTTCCCTCAAAACTGTGTCTGTAAATTACTTGCAAGTAATTACTAGTGTGAGAGTTAGTGGTTTATATTCACGAAATGCTAGCTTATTTATTAGAGCTGAATATTAAGGAGATATCTCATGTCCTACGCCACCAGTGTCACATTATCGAATTTTTAAGACACCAAGTTACAATATTCCATAATTATTGAATACACCTTTCTAGATACACCGAACTAAAATTATTACAAAAATTGTATTGTGGGCATGTTATCTTTTCTTTCAAACACTCAATTTTTTGACAGAATGTTGTAAATAAATGAACATAAATCAACTAAAGATGTTTTAATATTTTACTTCCATAGTTGTTGAATCTCATACTTGCCATACTGTGGAAATATCATGTCTCTACCATCAGTAGTTTTTTAGAAAATGGGTCATTTATTGCGAAAAATGTAGTTCAGATATATTGAGGTTTAAAACTTTTATTACAAATTCTTGTACAGACTTACATTTCAGTGTCTTTTATGCACTAGAATTGCTCTGCTCTATAGTCTGTGTCTTCTTGAGAGTCACAACAGCCTTTCCTCCTCCTTTTCTTTCTTGCTTTCTTTTGTCCTTTGCTGAGCAGCTAACTCTGCTTCATGTACACAGAGCTCATTTAGTTCTCGCAGTCCTTCAGCTGTGTTCTGCCCATATCTTACCCCTAACACCTCCAGAACCTTAAGTCTTTCATAATTCCCACCATTAAAAGTTATTACAGCATCAGACACTGCTAACGTTAGGGTCATAAGGCAAACACATACATTTTTAGGCACACGGCATCATACAAAATTATTGAAGAATTCATTCACATTGTAGGTCTTCCCATGTAAACACTTCTTTAGTAGCTCAGGATTTGCCAAATCTCTGTAAATAGGTTTGATTGCATCCATTACCGCCAAAGGAAGAGAATGGTTGTGAGTAAATTCATGAAGGGTGCCAGAAAATTCAGCTTGCCTATATTTATACCAAGTGTTCGGTGGATCGACACAAAGCTTTTCATCCGTTGATATTCAATGAAAGGAAGTGCTCCACACAGCTCTTTTCATCTTCTCTAAATTGTCACAGTCATCTGTAATGGCCTTCCTATATTATTCCTGTAATTCATCAATTACTTTGTCCATTAGTCTTCCAATATATTTTATTGTGTTGTCATCACACTGTTTTGTGTTATCCAGCTTGGTTTTTAGGTTATACAGACGTGTTACCATTCTTTTCTTAACATGTCCTACACACAAAACAAAGTAATTCACAGCCTTCTAGTTTGTGTAGTTCCCAAGGTATGACTGCTCGACTATGGCAATATATGTGTAACCATGAAATTTGACCGTCACACGTCAACATTCGAAATATTATTTGAAGGTCTCACAATTTTCAGATTTTAATGTATTATGCAACGCAATGTTCAGGAAATTCCAATGTGGAAAACAGAAAATGTCAAATGTCAACAAATCTCCCATTAGTAAAATCTGTACAGTTTCACATAACTATTTCGTGTGACATATCGAGTTAACGGGAATTGTTTCATGTATTCAATGTAAAGTGTGGTATTTGCTTGGCACTTTACACTATCAACAGTGCTCCATTAATGGTAAGAAGTGCTATTCTTATGTTTCACTTGTTGACACGTAGTTTACACTCATGGCAGTTACGATTATCACCCAAAGATGGATAATGAATTATTTATTGTGCATGCTCTACTTCTGTCATCCAACTTCAAGTTCGGCGCCCTGCAACGTCCGCTCTCAACGATAACAGGTAAGAAGCACCAGCCGGCAGTCATATGGACCTGGCTGCTGACATCAAGCCAGCATCTACATCTTAATCTACATTTTTCACAGGTATTTCCAAAGCCGCTGTACAGTGTGTAACATTGTGAAGGGTAGCCTGTATCACTAAAAGTCATTTTCTGATCTGTTACACTCGCTATGAGAACGGGGGATAAAACGACTATCCACATGCCGCCGTATGAGCCCGAGATCTTCATATCTTATCTTTGTGGTCCTTACATGAAATCTATACTGTTGACATTAGAATAGTTCTGCAGTCAGATTCAGATGCTGGTTCTCTGAATTTTCCCAGTAATATTCCTCGAAAAGAAAGTCTCTTTCCTCATCGATTCCCATTTGAGTTCCCAAAACATGTCCGTAATACTTACATGTTGATCAAACCTACTGGTAACTGATCTAGCAGCCCGCCTCTGAACTGCTCCCTTGTCTTACTTTAATGTCACCTGGTACAAATCCCAAGCACATTAACAGTACTCAAGAACAGGTCGTACTAACATCCTGTGTGCTGTCTGCTCCACAGAGGAAGCACACTTTCATAAAAATGTTCCAATAAACCGAAATTGACCAGTTGCCTTCCATACCAAAGTCCTCAAATGCTCGTTCCATTTCATATCACTTTGCAATGTTACACCCAGATATTTAAACGATGTGACTGTGTCAAACGCGACGCTACTAATGCTGTATCGTTGCATTATGGTTTCTTTTTCTTACTCACCCACACTAAGTTATATTTTTCTACACATGGGGCTAGCTGCCATTCACCAGACCAACTACAAATTTTGTCTAAGTTGCAGCCTCCTACAGTAACTCAACACCGACGCCTCAACGTATACCACATCATCATCAAACAACCGCAGACTGCTGCCCAATCTGTCTGAAAACCCATCATACCATTTATATAGACAGAGAATTGCGGTTCTATCACACTTCACTTAGGGCACTCCTGATGGTGCGCGTGTCTTTCACGAACAGTCGTCTCGAGGACAAGCTACAATGTTTTATTACTTAAGAAGTCTTCAAGCCACTCACATACACCCACCTCCTGGGTTTATGCAGGACCTTCGAATCATGTTGTGCTAAAGTGTCTGTCTCACGAACACGGTGTTTTAGTGAACTGGCTGCTTATGGGATTTCAGTCCGCCCTCGTTATCCGAGTGGTCAGCGTGGCGGAATGCCACGCCAACAGGCCCGGGTTCGATTCCCGGCTGGGGCAGAAGATATTCTCCGCTCAGGAACTGGGTGTTGTGTTGTCCTCATCTCCGACGCGCAATTCGCCCAATGTGGCGTGGAATGCAATAAGCACTTGCCCTCGGCGACCGAACTACCCCGAATGGGGAACCCCCAATCCACAATGTCGTATGCTCATTTCAACTGGCCTGCGTTTTGAATTATTCTTCTATAAATTATCGAAGGATTTTATTGACTCTGGACTATCTGAACTGCTTTCTTAGTTTGTTCAGCAAGTTAAGACGACTAAGCGTGGACTGAAATTTGGATCCATCAAATGCTTACAATGTATAATAATAAGGAGGGTGTGTAATCGATTTATTAGGAGGAGTGCACGATTAAATCTGTAGGTGAGTAGCTGATGTACAGGAGAAAAACTGTAGGGCGCAGGGCTGTGACCTCTGGAACACAGCTCTGTATCAATTCCCAGCTGCAGTGACAAATGAATAGTCAATGCAGAGCGTACGTGAGTCAACTTTCTTACGAAAGTGAGTTATGTATTGGAATTGAGTGATGAAGGGCAGCCGGATTAATGTGTACAACAAGGGCAGTATCCAACTCTCAAATGGCGTCACTGTCAGAGCTCAAAGTTTTCACTCCACGTAGAAACTTCACGATTCGTTGAATCGTGATGCTTTTTCAGTACCTATATGGAGTTGTGTTTAGTTGAATTCAGAATATATTTGTGGCCTTGAGCTGCTTTTCCGTGTACTTTTTATGTTAGATTTGAAACACTGTAACAATCCTGTCTTAAGTACATAACATTGTAGTTCTCCTAAAAGGAAAGGCCATATCAGGATACATTTGTCACTATGTCAGTAATCACATATTTTTCCCATTACGCCTTATTGGAAATGCGTTAGACTAGTTAAATGCGCGACTAGATATTAAATCTGTGCACATTCAATAAAGATGAAGTTCAAACATATCTGTAACAGAAAATGTGACTACAATAGTAATATTCATATTTGACTTTGTAGTGTACTGTATTTACTGTTTCTTGTTTCTTCTAATAAAAGTGTCCTCTTTTTGGCAGTAATGAATTCATTTATGGAAAAGACAGTGCTTCACTGCAAAAAGGTCATGAGTCAGCAATTTTTAAATTCATTTTCATACTAAACTAGAAATTACAAAACGAAAGTACACAATGGTACAAAGTCCTAGAGGATTCATTAACCATTGGCATCGAAATAACAATAAATAAGCAAATGGTTTATGCTGTAGGAAAATTTTACTTTCTCCGGTAAATTTTACTTTTGTGAGTCATGACCTTTTTTGAAATGACCGATTCAAATACGGATGTGTATCTCCACGCAGCTTCAACTCTAAGAGCAGTGGCCGATGAGTAGTGGCTTACAAGTTTCTCGGCTGCTCGTAATCAGATGTTATTATTCGCGGAGAGATCTGGAGAATTTGCTTGCCTGAACAATAATCCAACTCCCTCTGTAGCGTGGTAGGTCAAACCAGCATGGGAAACGTGCAGTCTTTCGTTACCTTCCCTAGGAAAACACCAGGAAAATATAAAGAAGCTAGGGTGCTACCACCGACCTTACACCGTCAGAAATTTAAAGTGGTCCAAATTACCGGCTTTGAGAACCGAAGATGAACGTGTTATCGACATAGTGACATGTGATGACAGGTGTTTCACCCGTAGTACGGTGACAAATGTAGTCTGGTATCGTTCGCTATTTTGGAGCCCCATAGTACATTGGAGGATTGCGACCTGTGTGTAGTAATGAGATTTCCTGACATAAATATCAACACTCGGATGATATATTCTTCGTAATGTAAGAAGAAGAATAGTTCGTCTGTGAAGATGTCTTGCTGCCACTCGTGTGTCCTGTGTTTCTGTTAGATCAACAAAGGTTGGTGGGCCTCTCTCCTGTCCTGTCTAGGGAAGCCGCAACAGTGGTTGCCTGGTGACATTCCCTGGTGGCCGAGACTCATCCTGTTTCAGACAAGGCAGTGCATTTCACACGGTGCCTTTGATGCATACCACTTTCGTGGTGTTGTACACTGAAGATACAAAGAAAGTGGTACACCTGCGCAATATCGTGTAGGGCGCCTGCGAGCACACGGAAGTTCTGCGAGTCGACATGCCATGGAGTCGAATAACATCTGCAGTAGTGCTGGATGGAACAGACACCACGACACCTGCAGGAGTGTCCATAAATCCGTAAAGTACAACGAGGTGGAGATCTCTTCTGAACAGCACGTTGCAAGGTTTCCCAGATATGTTCAATAATGTACATGTTTGAAGAGTTTGTTGGCCTACGGAAGTGTTTAGGCTCAGAAGAGTGCTCCTGTAACCGCTCTCTTGCAATTATGGACTTGGGGGGGTCCCATTGTCCTGCTGGAACAGCCCACGTCCCTCGGAATATACAATGGGTATCAATGGATGCAGGTGATCAGACAGGATGCTTACGTACGTGTCACTTGTCAGAGTCGTATCTAGACGTATCAAGGGTCCACGTATCACTCCAACTGGACGCACCCCAAACCATTACAGAGCTTTATAAGATGCAGGGTACACTTATTGATGGCCCAGCATTGTCATCTAGAGCTATTTACGGAAGGGATGCACTTATAGTCACGATGAACGATTCTCTTCAGTTGTCGTTGGTACCGTTCTTGCAGGATCTTTTCCCGACCACAGTGATGTCAGGGATTTGATGTTTTTCCGAATTCCTGATATTCATGGTACAATTCTACTTGAAAATCGTCACGTCATCGCTACCTTGGAGATGCTGCGTCCCATCGCCCTTGCGCCGTCAATAACACCACTATGAAACTTACTTAAATCTTGATAACCTGCCATTGTAGCAGCAGTAACCGATTTGAGAACTGTGCCAGACACTTGTTGTCTTATATAGCCGTTGCTGGCCGCAGCGCCGTATTCTGCCTGTTAACACATCTCTGTTCAAATGGTTCAAATGGATCTAAGCACTATGAGACTTAACATGTGAGGTCATCAGTCCCCTAGACTTAGAACTACTTAAACCTAATTAACCTAAGGATATCACACACATCCATGCGCGAAGCAGGATTCGAACCTGCAACCGTAGCAGCCACGTGGTTCCGGACTGAAGCGCATAGAACCGCTCGCCCACAGCGGCCGGCCACATCTCTATATTACAATACGCATGCCTGTACCAGTTTCTTTGGTGCTTCAGTGTAGTTAGGCGTTTCTTTTGTTTGGCATGACGTCAGATCTGATTATGATCATCCGCAAGACAGAATACAGCATAGATAAGATAAACTACCTCAGATGTTAGATGGTAAGTGCCAGATATTAATTTCTTCGTGTCAGTATGTCAAATTTACCGTCTTCACGTCGGTACGGAGAAAATAGTTGCCGGCAGAGTCGTGTCGCCGGCAAAAACATATTGATGGTAGGAGACGGCCTTTAGTGACACAGATTAAAAACTTACGCCACTTCAACATCAGACAACAGCATTCAGTAACTAAACCATTCGTAAAATTCATTCGCTTTGCGATACAGAAGTAGTGGTCCTTCTAGTGTATCTCTGTACGCAAAACGTCACAGGCCACAAAAATTGGCACCATTATTCTGCGCCCCAAGCGTGGGAAAATGTTTCCGAGGCTGATGAGTCGTCATACTTATTTTACTCAGTGGTACACAACCCCACAACAGGCTATAGCAGTCCACTCACCCCACCGCCGCAGCACACCGAACCCAGGGTTATTGTGCCGACACTAATCCGCCGTGCGGATTCGTGCCGGGGACCGGCACGCCTTCCCACCCGGAGATTGGTATACTTAAATATCAGTATTTCAATATATATACAGTTTCATAAACCCACAGACATCCACTTCTCTCATCAGGACAAGGCCACATAACCCCATCGCTTCCAGATTGTGCTGGGATGGTTTGAGCAGCACTCCATAGCCGTGAAGACATATCTGCTGCCTCTTCAGTTTGACAGTATTGACTACGTAACGGAAGTTTCACGTTACTGGTGACTGTATGTACGTGTAGACAGCCTGATGGTGACCACTGGCTGCTCACAAGCGTTAGGTGCTTCTTGAAATGCTTTTGTGACTTGGCGCAATGAAATAAGGAAGATTACGAGCAAGATGTTCGAGCGTTCGACACTGCTCTTACCGAGTTCCAAGAACTGTCCATAACTGTAATGGATCACGAAGGCTCTGCACCGCGTCTAGATTTTCGTAGAGCCAATGCTATGACCTTTTGACGTTGTCGCGAGCTGTGAATGGGGCTCCACATATTATTATGTACGTGTGTCTGTTTCACTGGCTCGTGAGTGTAGTAGGGAAACTTTTGCAAACTTGTGGTACATCACTTGCGTTATCCCTAGTCTGAAGTACATTCTCCAAACCACTCGAGAATTCCACAAAATTGTAAGGATACAGAGCTTTTGGACAAATGTGAGATACACATTTAGTAGAAACACTGATTCCATAGCTTTAGCCGTAGTTATGAAGAAAGCGACCGCGGGCGGTACAGGAAATTTCAGTGTGTTCAAATGGCTTCAAATGGCTCTGAGAACTATGGGACTTATCTTCTGAGGTTATCAGTCCCCTAGAACATAGAACTAGTTAAACCTAACTAACCTAAAGACATCACACACATCCATGCCCGAGGCATGTCCTTAGACCGTAGCGGTCGCGCAGTTCCAGACTATAGCGCCTAGAACCGCTCGGCCACTCCAGCCAGCTCAGTGTGTTCCACCGTAGGTTAAAGTTAGGGAAAACACAACTTTATCACGTCCAAAGTCTGTTATATGTCATTCCTTACTGACAGCTGTTTGAACAGCGCATTACTCATTAACGATTCTATCGTTTAACAGAAATGTCCGCTTCTGTGATTATAGCCGCTTTGACGCAGCGCACTGACATTTCCTGCGTCATACCGTCGCCAATTATTGCTTTCCCGCACATTTCCGGTCATAAAATTACACTCAATTGTCAATCGCACCTAGTATTCATTCAAAAGCTAGAAAGCCACATGACAACGTTCTTGCGTAGGTGGTTGTACACTGGGTGTCCCAGAAATATTGCGACAGACTTCGAGAGGTTAGAGAGGCTGTGATGAGTAACAAATCGAGGATAGCAACTCGTGTACGAAACGTCATCCAATTGTAGTATAGAGTGTCGTCATCATAGACACTGGCGCCGCCACTGGGCCACCCGTTCGGCAGCAAACGTTAGCTTTGTACGCAACGTTGTTTTCTCGCCAGTGCAGAAGATGGAGCTAGCTGCTGCGAAGATAGGCCTTGTCTCCTATGAATGTGATTCTCTGATGCCTTGGTGGATGATGTTCCGGTCAGGGTTACAACTGCAGTTTCTTTACCTCTTTTATACCGAAAAACGTTGGAGTTTTTAGAGGGCTCCTGGAGAAATGTAAACTGCAGCTCCTGCTGTCTTCTTAATCATCAGAGATTCGGCTCTTGCTGAACTGGGCAAGCAGGGAGAACTAAACTCTGCCACTGTCGCATTTAATTCAACAGCCTATGAACTGCTAATCTCGGCTATGGACATGCTGGAAATTGTAATCAGAAAGGCTACGCGTACCTAAAACATGCCACCTTCAATTCTGGTATCCCGCGAATAACAGACCGGATGATATTTAACTTTAACATTTTAACCGTCGGGCTGAAACTGAATTCTGTATACATTTGCAAATAAAGCAGGCTATGAAGTTTCGTAGCGCCTCCGGTTCTCTTGTTTAACGCTCAAAATGAGGTCTCAGCAGCTGTGTTCTCAGTTCTATTTGTAGCAATACCACTGGCCTTATGACTCACACCTTCAATGGGAATCCCCTCAGGTGACCCATAGACTTCGTCGCAGGCTATTCTCTTTTATTCGTTCGAGGCTGCTGCTGCTTTCTGCACGTCCGGAGCCGCACTTCGCTTGGTGTAATCACCGTTGCCAGGAATCCTATTGTCACTGATTGCAAGTTTCGAACTCCAGCCCCAGTGCAGGTCATAGAAGTAAATTAACTGAAATCTATGTGACAATGCTATGCTGATTATATTTATATGTTTTGACAATGCCATTATGGCCGTATCACTTTAGGACATAGTGTAAGAAACGGTACGTTATACCATATTTTACCTGTACATTTCCCTGGTGTATGACAGTATATTGTGATACATATTGCTGTTTTATGTTAAAAGACACGCTGCTCACTGGATGTATATATTTATATATTTTAGATCTGAAGATGGTCATTACAGACTGAAACCAGTCATCGTCTAGAGAATTGATTTGGGATCAGACACTGGAATAAAAAAAGCATTTTATAGTATTGGATCACTGTTTGTACACGCGATTATGTCGCAGTTGGTGAAACTAGTGCCATGTCTGGCCTACGGCAGAGTCAAAACGCTCTGTAAAGTGAAGCATAAAATTAGTACCGAGGTAATGAATATTAGATTCAATAAGCAGTGTCTTGCTGCAGGTGTCACACCGAATTATGCGGAAGTGAACATTAAACAACGGTCAGCCGTCGCCTTGGTAACAAAGCCGACAGGGAGAAGAACTGGATTAGGGCCCAATTACGTGAATCGTATAAACCTAAAGACTTGGTAGGTAAAGGGGCTTTCGATTTAAATTTGCAATTAAGTAACGAACTGTCTAGCACTCAGTTTCAGTTTGTTTGGCAAGAAATTTCTAACAGAATAAGGATTAATGTTGAAAGAATAGAAAAGGGATATAACGAAAAGGTTGGCGTATTGCTAAAGCGTCAGAAGACTAATCTTGTAAAAAGTAAGGATGGCGTGGGGCAACATCGTTTTTATCATAGAGTAGCTTACTTGACAAATATCGAATTGATGAGACTGAAAATATTCTGCTGAATAAAGGTTTACAACACAATATCACTCTCAATCCTAATAAACGAACCTTTACAAGAGTCACAGTCGAAACTAAAATGGCGTGTGAAGCAGCTAGGATGACGAAATTAGAAGTTGCGGACACAGTCGTTAAGTTTAATAAAGCTTTATCTGGTCAGTGTAAATTTTCTAATGCTTTCAATCATGAGAGTCGTATCTTAAAAAATCTTAATCCAAAGTTAAGAAAAGAGAAGGCAATGGTCATTCGCGCAGATAAGGGCAATACAGCGGTTCTTATATATGAAGAGGACTATATTAAGAAAACGGAGCAATTCTTCTCTGAAAATGAGATAATAGAAGTTCACAAAAACCCAACACGGAAGTTCCAACTAGATTTACCGAAAAAGATAGAGAGCTCCCAATTTCTGCTTAACGATTACGAAAAGAAATCGCTAAAAATGATGAATCCTAAACGCCCCCAACTGAGATCGCAGGTTAAGCTACATAAGGAAGGAAACCCAATCCGTCCAATTGTTAACAATTTGTCATTGTTGTAAACTAAATAAGTTTCCTAATAACAAACTTAAAGCGGTGTACACTTTCTCTACTAATTTCGGGGTGAAAAACAGTTCTGACCTTGCCAATGCGATAAGGATATACTTATTCCAAATAACGCGACACTAGCTTCCCTAGATGTAAAAAACCTCTACAGTAGTGTCCCCATAAAGGAAACTATTCATATTATTAAACGTAATCTGCTAACTCATAACAAGATTAGTACTGCAGAATACACAGAATAAATGGAACTTTTAGAATTTGCGTTAACTTATAACTGTTTTACAATCAATGACAAAATATGTAAACAAAAAGATGGCCTTATGATGGGTAACAGTTTGACTGTAAGTCCTTTGCTAAGTTTCCACGACTGAAAGACAAGACCATATACTATAAACGTTATGTCGATGACATCTTGTTACAGTTAGAGGGGGACGAGGATGAGGTTACCGCTTTTGCTCGAGCGGTAATGCACCCAAAAATTGCGTTTACTACAGAAATAGAAGACGTGGGCTCAATTAACTATTTAGACCTTACCATTAAGAAGGTTGATAACAGACCTAAAATTTCGATTTTCAGAAAGCCTACAAGTACAGATACTATTATTGGAGCCAGTTCATGCCATCCGCCTCGATATAAAAGGGCTTTTTTCACCTCTACGATTCACCGACTTTTTTGATTACCATTGAACAACAGTGAAATACGCCAAGAACTTAGTATATTAAAGGAAATTGCAGTAGCCAACTGTTTTTCAGCTAACGATTTTATGCGCCCATACAATAGGATAAAATAACAGAAAGTAAGTAATAGGCCGACCCACAATCATCTAGAAAAAAGAAAGAATAAAGAAAACCTGAAAGCTATTCCAATGAAATTTTGCGGAAAAATGTACCAACAAATAGAAAAGTGTTTGAATAAATCTAAGGTTAGATGTGGTTTTCAAGTTAACAACACTCTGAAACTCCGTCTAAAACACAGTTTGAGTAAAGACTCTCATAAATTTGTCGGTTCTGGGGGTTACAAAATCATTCGTAGTAGTTGTGACAAATTTTACATCGGTCAAACTGGCCGCTCTTTTAAAATTAGATTCAGGGAGCATTTGCAAGCGCATAACAAAACTGCATTAGGAATGCATTTAGCAGAAACCGGGCACTCTGTAGAAAATATCGAGAGTTGTATGCGTATTTTACACAGGGCAGAGAAGGGTCGCGCTCTCGACTTGTTGGAGGAATTAGAAATTTACAAAGCCAAATGGCATGAACCCACTAGTCTACTCAATGGACAAAGCGATTTTGTACCCAGCACCTACTTTGCTTTATTTGAAAACATAGTACGATAACCAAATATTTTCTTTTCTTTATTGTAATTTTAAGCACCTCATACAAGGCAGGCTGTCAGCAGCATATTACGCCGCTCTTCAGCCTTAAGACAAGGCTATATGACATATAGGTGACACAAACAATACAATAAAAACGGCGGGCAAAAATGTAGATACAAAAACAATAAACATGAAGCCGTTCACGCTGGACGAAAAAAACACTAACACTTGTTGACACGGCGCACATAACACGGACGACGCGACGGCACACGTGAACAGTGGAGGCGTGACGACGAAAGAACACTAAATACAGACGAAGGCACACACACGAGACACTGATGGCGATGATCTCTGGCGCGCGAATGTTCACTGAGCGTGTGCGAGTCCGGGGACCTGCCAAGAGAGGAGGAGGAGGAGGAGGAAGGGAAGTTGGAGAGGGAGAGGGGAGAGCAGAGATGCCATGGGCAGGGGAGAGTGGGGGAGAGAGGAAGGGGGAGGGGAAGCTCGGGGGAAGAGGGGCGGAAAAAGGAAAGAGAAGGGAGGGAGGGTGCCTAAAGGAAATGACACAGGAAGTGGGGGGAGAATCAAAGTTGATAGGTGGGGTAAATGGAGGGGAGGAGGACATCATCAGGGAGGGGGAGCTGGCGGAAGCCACCTCGGGAGAGGGTAAGGAGGGTGGAGAAATGGAGACCGGGTGGGACGTGGCAATACAGGCGCGGTAGCGAGCAGGGGTGGTAGAGGATGGGGGAGACTAGGAGGTGAGGAGGATCTAGTTTGTGGGAAATGTACAGGATCCATATCCTTTCAAGGAAAAGGAGGAGGTGGGGGAAGGGGATGAGATCGTACAGGATCCGCATGGGGGAGGGAGATGGATGCGATAGGCGAGGCGGAGAGCATGGCGTTCAAGGATCTGAAGGGATTTATAAAAGGTAGGGGGGGGCGGAGATCCAAGCCGGATGGGCGTAACAAAGGATAGGGCGGATGAGGGATTTATAGGTGTGGAGGATGGTGGAGGGGTCCCGACCCCACGTACGGCCGGAAAGGAGCTTGAGGAGAGGGAGTCAGGAGTGTGCCTTGGCTTGGATTGTCCGGAGATGGGGAGTCCATGAGAGGCGACGGTCGAGGGTGACGCCAAGGTACTTAAGGGTGGGAGTGAGGGCGATAGTATGGCCATAGATGGTAAGATAGAAATCAAGGAGGCGGAAGGAATGGGTGGTTTTGCCTACAATGATCGCCTGGGTTTTGGAGAGATTGACCTTGAGCAACCACTGGTTGCACAAAATGGTGAACCGGTCAAGAAGGGATTGGAGAAGGTGTTGGGAGCGCTGCAGGGTGGGGGCAAGGGCAAGGATGGCGGTGTCATCGGCAAACTTGAGAAGGTGGGCGGGGGGTGACGGCGGCGGCATGTCCGCCGTGTACAAAAGGTACAGAAGGGGGGAGAGGACGGAGCCTTGGGGCACACCGGCGGAGGGGAAAAAGGTGTAGGAGTCTGTGGTAGGGATGGTGACATAGGAAGGACGGCGGGAGAGAAAGGAGCCGATCAGACGGACGTAGTTAATGGGAAGGGCGAAGGTTTGGAGCTTGAAGAGGAGATCGGAATGCCATACGCGGTCATAAGCTCGTTCGAGGTCCAGGGAGAGGTAGATTGCGGAGCGACGGGAATTAAGATGGTCGGAAAGGAGATGACTGAGGTGAAGGAGAAGGTCGTCGGAAGAGAAGGACGGTCGAAAGCCACACTGGGTAACGGGAAGGAGGCGGTGCTGGCGGAGATGCTGGTGGATGCGTCGGGTGAGGATAGATTCCAGGACCTTGCTGAAGACCGAGGTATGGCTGATGGGGACGGCGGACGGCGGTTTGCCAGGTTTAAGGAACATGAGGATACGGGAGGTTTTCCACAGGTCGGGGTAGTAACCGGTGGACAGGACTACATTGTAGAGCCTGGCCAGGGTGGAGAGGAAAGAGACAAGAGCTTCACGAAGGTGACGGTAGGTGACACGATCGTGACCAGGAGCGGTGTTGCGTTTGGTGCGGAGTGTAGAATGAGATCCTGTGTACTGATAGGGGCATTGAGTTCCGTGTGTGCAATGTTGTCCTAGTACTGGAAACCAGGAGCGAGGGGAGGGACAGAGGTGTTAGTTCGATCGCGGACATCCGGGAAGAGGGAGTAATCGAACTGGGGATCATCGGGGATGGAAAATACATCGGAGAGGTGGGAGGCAAAGTGTTTGGGATAACCAAATAATGCCTCGCGTATTTATATCTAGTCTTACTTGATGAGTTATGTTGAGAACAGAAGGCATTTCCCTTACTTCCGTACAGTAGTCGTTCTAATCTTGTAACTGATTATCTCCTACCTACTCATGGAATGTATAGCCAAACTATACAATTTTATTTATTGAATGCTTGTATGTTGTTTAAAAATTTTCTGTGGGAGACATGTCACGATGTATGTAAAGCCCTCTATTGGTTAAGTTCTTACGATCGGTGCGCGCCTACATAAGATCTTAGCGGCCGAACCAACAGAGGGCGCTGTTCATTGATAGTTTCTTTTTCAGCTGTCATATAGACATTTTATCTTTCATAAGTAACTTATAGGTCGCCACAGGCAATGCATTACGCTATATTAATTGTTGACCGTAAATTAACCATAAAAAAAGGGTCGGACCTATACTCTTCATATATTTTCTTTCAATAATTTTACATGGGTAACTGCATTCATCTTTTAATGTATCACAATTGGTTTCTATGATAGTCATCAATTTTAAATTGTCTGCTACATACATTTTATCTAATGTGCTTTTATCAGAATAGGTTTTTTTGCGTAAATGATGACTACATATAACCAAGTCCACAGTAGCGACATCTAGGGAGGGTGTAGGGAAACAGATTTCTGGATGCTACTGTACCTCAGTAGCTAGTTGGCAATAATCACTATGTGGACGATGTGGCCTGTTCTACACCATATTTTAAATCTATGTGACGATGCTATGCTGAATATATTTATATGTTTTGACGATGCCATTATGGCAGAATCACTTTAGGACATGGTGTAAAAAAGGCACGTTATACCATATTTTATCTGCACATTTCCTTGGTGTATGACAATATATTGTGATACATATTGGTGTTTTCTGTAAAAAGACACACTGCTCACTAGATGTATATATTTATATATTTTAGATCTGAAGATGGTCATTACAGACTGAAACCGGTCATCGTCTAAAGAATTCATTTGTGATCAGAGAATGGAATAAAAAAGCAATTAACGGAAACTTATCCTCACACTTGTTGAGGAAATTCGACCCCTCAGTCCGACGACAACGTAAACAACGTCGACCGTTTATAACCCCAACGTCTTCCACCTACAACATACGCGAACGATTCTGTTATATACAGAGAAGTAACATCGTTTAACACTCGTTAGAAGAGTCAGAGAAACTTTAACAAAATTTCTAGACAATGTAATGAATAGCAGCCCACTTACACACGAAGAGCCGGCCGGAGTGACCGAGCGGTTCTAGGCCCTACAGTGTGGAACCACCGGTTCGAATCCTGCCTCGGGCATGGATGTGTGTGATGTCCTTAGGTCAGTTAGGTTTAAGTAGTTGTAAGTCTAGGGGAATGATGACCTCAGATGTTCTGTCCCATAGTGCTCAGAACCATTTGAACCATTTTGAACACATGAAGAAATAATAAATATGTGTCTAACAAAAAAGATATCAACACGATGGTTTCCAGAATGAAGTTTCATTTTTGCGATGGAGTGCGCGCAGACATGACACTTTCTGACACGTTAAAACTGTATGCCGTGTCAGGACTTGACAGTGGAACCTATGCGTTTAGCTGGTACGTACTCTAGAATGCTAGCACCGCAAATATGCAAGGTGAAAGAGGAAGTATTTTCGGAAGTAAAAGTGTGAAGTCACCTTGTAAGTCCGAATGCTCCATCATGCTGTATCAGTACAGCACTTGCCGCGAGAGGCGAAGGTTCTAGGTTCTAGGTTCTAGTCCTGGTCCGATATACATTTTTTATCTGCCAAGAAGTTCGAACTCGATAGTACTCGATTATAAGAGTAATGGCTAACAGCTGCAGTACGTTACATATGTAATATTAATAAAAGATTGCAAATCGAAGGAACTGTTGCAAATCAGAGGAGCAATTAAATTCACTATTAGGGAACTCGAATGGAATTTTTAGAGATGCTATAAGTATTTCAGAAAAAAGCTTAAGGCATCTGTAAATAAAATCACGTACGAAAGGCGTGTGGTATTCTTTAGGCATGACAACAGGTATCGAACGGATTCATGAACGCGCCGCTACGTTCGTGACAAGTCTGTGTAACTAAAACGAAAGTTCCAGAGAGATGTTTTCTAGGTAGGCAACGTTATTGTCCCGAAAAACTGTTGGTTAAATTTAGAGAACCAGAATTCGAGGGAAACTGTGCAATTCTGCCACCACTAACCCAGCCGAATGAAGGAACTGAATGTCATTGCTGTGTTTTGCCCTACGTACAAAATATCACATATCTGATGTTATTTATACTATGGTGCTACTAAATTCTGTTTATGGACGTCTTTCAGTGATGTGCATTCCACTCTGTGCATTATGCAAACGTATAAGGGCAAGAAACATGTGTAGCAATCTCCTTGTTACCTGCAATGGTTGTTCACTGCAGTGCAGAAATCTTTGATCCGTCTACCTTAAGGCTTTCTTATTTTTTGTTTCCTGGATTGCCATGCTCCAGGGAACTTCTGTTGCGGGGAACAACGGGAGAGCCACTGCGGTAATCAATATTGAAAGGCAATCAGACGCTGGCCCGTCAGACACATAGAACCCCCAGCCATGGTCTAGAACGTAGTCTGCCACCAGCAATGGATGATGACTGTTTCTTCAGCAATACTAGCCACTTGTGCTTGTGAAACACAAACATCGCTAAACAAACATTGGCCGAGTATCCAGACGCGAAAGCCAACAAGTGCCCAGGAAAGCCTATAAAATTTTGTGTACTGATGAAATTGCTATCTGGGTGAAATTTTTATACAGCAATGAACTGTACTGCACGTACAATGCTCCGCAAAACATACGAACGATATAGGTAAAGTAACACATTGAAAGTGCTAGAGCATGTTTCCACAGGTCTTCAGCCGTGCACAGAAAGTTGGAGGTCACGTGGCGTGAGGTCAGCGTGGCTATAGCTTCAAATGCGGTAGGACCCGCTGTACGAGGGAGTTGAATGAAAGCGGAACGACACTGTCGATCAGCGAGCTGTTGTAGTGCACTATGGTGGTGTTCTTCATGACAACATAGTCAGATGGCATCTGCGTGATGTCGCACGGAGAAGGATCATCGGGAAGCTGGGATGAGGACGAAGTCGGTCGATTGTAGTCCAGGAATTTGGTTCCTGCTTACGGCGTTGTTACTTGTGCGTGAGGAGCGTTCCCACCACGGGCGTTGCTTCCCAGAGATATCTCACCACGCTGAACTACAGCATCATATGGCCTCTTATAACACTTTGTTTATGTTTCATCTAATGTTTTTAAATTCTTTGCTTTAAAATTTTCGTTTATTGTTACCATATTTTCAGTGTGTGTAAAGTAAAGTGTGCTATAATGGAGGTTAAAGTTCTTTGCACTGTAGGTCAGTAATGTATGTAAAATACTATAGAGATTGTTTATTACGTTAAATATTTTTCTGATACATTTTGTATTTAAAAATATTTGTGTGTATAAACTGTTCATGTTGATGTAAATATGACGATTGGAAGAAATGAGCACGCTAGGTGCAATGTAAGAAATAGGTGTTGTGCAAAAGCGAGTATGTTTTTGTTTTTAACGAAAGTGGCTCTGGGGAGTGGAAAATTTGGCGAGGGCGAATTGGCGCGCTACCTAGAACAAGCGCGGGATGTAAGTCATATAGTCTGCAGGCAGCAGTGAATGAGGCAACCCCCTTCTGGAACAGGAGATGCTTAGCCTGCAAATTTGCACAAAAATGCCTCGGATGAAGACTGGAAACGGCTTACGGCATAGCTGCGAGTTGTTGGGCTACTGTAGGTAAAACTAAACGACGCCAAGGAGAGAAACTGAGGCCATACAGCAAGATACTTACAGGCCGTACTTTGGGTAGTGTAGCCGCTGTAATTGTTCGCCACACTCAAGCCTGCAGCCACCAGATAAGACTGTTTTTGGTTTTTTCCTTTTGTGCAGCGTGAACTGTTAACTTAAACTGCGTTTTAATAGTGAATAATCATTTTTGAACTTTAAAGAAAATGGTTCACCCTGTGATTTCATCCTAATCATAAACTTATATGGGGTTCCTTCCTGGTGTTTCATTAGTCAGAGTGTCCTGTTTTACAGACTTACGAAGTGCCCCGTTAATATAAAGATGCACAATTTAAATTGATTTTGTGTAAATAATGAGGTATTTGAGTGAGGGACTAAATTCTATAGTAATGAAATTACGTCTCATTAGTGCAAGAGTGTATATTGAATAGCATCATAGAGGTAAAGAGTTCCTCGTGGTATGTGCGTTGTAGAGGGATGATGGCTGGTATCGCTTGACGAGCTGTTAATGAAACATCCTTCATAATTTTTTATACAGAGACGGGATTACAGCAGGTGGGAGATTGTTGCCCCTCGATGACGTCTGCCGGCCATGGCCCACGAGAAACACGGGCACCAGTAGTCAACTTGTCCGTCACACTTCTCGAATGCTTGCCTCCACGCAAGGCCCACGGGAAATCTATATATATTTGTAAAGATACCCACCAGAAGTCTTTTTGTGTGCAGTCGACAGCTTGCGTGAACTTAAACGCCCCGTCAAGGAATATTGAACTAATCTGAAGTAGTTACTCGCTCCTCGACAGAGACGTCTGCTGACACTCGTAAGATCTACAGTGTCATGTGCTGTGACGTACGCACCACGGCCTGTCTTCCTCATGAGCCTCGCTGTCAGCACGCCGAGTGTTTTAGTCAGGAACTACCTGCTCGGGAACCAGGACAGCACGCGCCGGCGGCGACGGGCAGTGGTGTCAGCGAACTTACCCTCCAAGTGTATCTAACAATTGTAATACCCTATTGTTGGTCGCTGCATACCATACCAGGGCAGATGATGTTGAAACCTTAACGTCCGGCACAGCTAAAGACGAAGGCGCATGTGCACACTGGGCTGTGATCAACGACACGTCGAGGTACCAGTGTGCAGCAACAGAGATACTGGGCTGCTGTGACACGGCGACGTAGAAACGATGGAGATGCTTCGTCCCGCCGTAGCCCTCAGTGGTTCACAACAGGCTCCAGTGACCCCCCCCCCCCCCCCCCCGCCCGACCGCCCCACCGGGAACGTCTCATACCAGAGCAGTGTACCCCAAATGTTTGCGTGGTAGAGTAATTATGGTGTATGCGTACGTGGAGACAGTGTTTGCGCATCAATTACCGACGTAGTGAAACTAAGGAGGAATAAGGGGAACCAGCCCGCATTCGCCTTTAAAACCATGCACAGCCTCGCCGGCTCGCCGAACTTCGACACTAGTCCGACGGGTGGATTCGTGCCTGGGACCGGCACGCCTTCCCGCTCGGGAAGCTAGCCGAGCGGGCTTGAGGGAGACATAGCGGTGTAAAACCGACACGTCGCCTACGTACATGCCCCTGCTGAGGTGTTTGCCTGCCGCTATTGGAGACGTAGAGCTTTTAGCTGACTGGATAGTTGATATGGTAGGGAAGTCCACAGATAAGAATTATTTGCACATTGTATAAAAGGATAAATATTTTTATAAATTTCGTAAATGAAATAAAATATTTGTGATATGGCAACGGGTCACTTAAATAGGGGAACGTTGGCTCACATAACCAACCTGCCCGCTTCTTTTTATAAGTAATCCTCTTATTAATGGGCCCAGCATAGTGAAAGTATAGATCGTGTACAACGTGATTTTTACGTAAGAAAATTGTATTCTGCATTAATTATAACCCGTTAACATCGATGCATTGCTTCATTTTTTTCTTTATTATTATTATTATTTCTTTTTTACATAACTGGTAGACCTCCTACATATACATACTAATGTTGTTGGTTGTCGATTAATTGCTGAAGCTGCCCCTTCAACTGCTCATGAACACAATGGTAGGCCTGTGACGTCAATTACAACGCCTGTTAACTTAATTGTCATCTCATCTGGCCAACCATGCCACCAAACGCTTGAAGAAGGTAAGGCCATTTGAGAAATGGCAAGCCGGCCGTTATGGGAGAGCGGTTCTAGGCGCTTCAGTCCGAAACCGCGCTGCTGCTACGGACGCAGGTTCGAATCCTGCCTCGGGCATGGATGTGTCTCATGTCCTTAGCTTAGTTAGGTTTAAGGAGTTAGAACTACTACATCTAGGGGACTGATGACCTCAGATGGGTCCCATTATGCTTAGAGCCATTTGAACCATTTTTTAAGAAATCGCAACCAACAAAATAGAGAGCAAACAAACGGCACAGAACTTCATCAATACTAACAAACACTATAAGTTATCAGAATGCAGGCAACAACATTCCACAGACACAAAGAAAAGACTTTATGAGAGGTATGGATGTTATACGTAAACACCTGTTTTACAAAAAATAAAAAATTAAAAAAAGGGTGGTGAGTGTCAGCTAAACCACATGTTGAAACCCCTCAAATAAAAAGCAGAACAGCAGTAGGCATTCCTAAGGACATGCCCTGTGTCTTAGTTCTCTTAAAACATTTTCTCACAGCATTCCAGGTGACGATTCACTGTAGAATTAGTAAGCTGTGTTATGTTTTAAAACAACGAGAAATAGCTTTCCAATTGTAGTGGACTGGCCAGACAGCCAGTCCACTAGGAGGAAGCCGAAAGGCACGCATATAAGCTCACGCAGGTTGGCGTGAGGTCTGGAATTGGACAAAGACGTTATGGTAGCAAAGAACGTACGTAACTACTGGAATACTTAACTTTAATTCATAATTGGTGAACATTGCTCTTGACGGTACATGTTTTACAGCATCAAGAGTAACTGATAATGGCGCCTTGCTAGGTCGTAGCAAATGACGTAGCTGAAGGCTACGATAACTATCGTCTCGGCAAATGAGAGCGTAATTTGTCAGTTGAAACGTCCCCTTTGAAAAAAATTATACACGACTGTGATTAAACTGACACACAATATTTTTGGCGCAACGCAATCTGACTTTCAAAAATCCCTACAAAAGAATGGCCCTAACTAGCATTAACCTATACCTTTCACAAATCACTTGCCTCACAAAAATCTTCATTACGCGAACTACTGCAATACAGCGAGCGCCACTACTGCCAGCTAAATAAAAGATTAAAACTACGGAAGGCACTAACTACTGATAGGCACAGTTAGCAAATAAAAAATTTTAATAGAGAACAAACAATGTATTTACCTTAATAGTCATAATATATATAGCAGTTCATGACATCCAGTCTTAGAAATTTCAAAACTCCGCCATTTCTCTCCCCACATCCACCACTGCTGGCGGCTCACCTCCAACTGCCCAACGCTATGCGCTGTTCACATCCAGCTGCCCAACGCTACAATGGCGAGTATTACAACAATGCAAAGCAGCCACAGACTGCACACAGCACAGCCAGTGATTTTCATACAGAGTGCTACGTGGCGTTACCAATAAGAAAACCTTAACAGCCTACTTACACAGTGAACCATCGCTAGCAAAGTCAGCTGTACAACTAGGGCGAGTGCTAGGAAGTGTCTCTAGACCTGCCGTGTGGCGGCGCTCGGTCTGAAATCACTGATAGTGGCGACACGCGGGTCCGACGTATACTAGCGGACCGCGGCCGATTTAAAGGCTACCACCTAGCAAGTGTGGTGTCTGGCGGTGACACCACACTTATGAATACTTGAACTATTAAGATCCTATCAGACATTCAGATGAAGACTGATACAAATTCTGGACATACTTTTCTTTCAAATAGTTATTATAAAAATAACAAAATTTATGATTTTAGTTTTCGTCATTAATTTGTTGGATTTGTTATACAGTGCACTGTGATTGTTGAAGTCGGTGTATTTCTAGTTAAATAACCAAAGCTATAACTACATTTAATGATAAAATCGTATGAGCCAACTAGCCGCAACTGTTGGGCTAACTTGCCCGTAATTGGGGTAATTTGACATAGTAATAGTGTAGTAAATATTTTTCTATGAATAGACGAGCAATGGGAGGACTTAATTACTTAGCCGTAAAGGTGCTGAAACAAGTTACCAATGTTTTCACATAAGAAGATAAACTGCAACACTTAAAATTCAATGTGTAAGAAAGCACAAAGAGAAACGGGCCAATCATCTGTTTCCACTATTACAGTGGTCTCCATCTTCAACAAGTAGCTGATGGAGACTGTGGTTTGCAGCATCACGTCCACACTGTGATACAGTCCTGAGCCGATAACGTCAGTGAGCATCTGAGTGCATTCAACAGGAACACCAGCACCGCCAGAATGAACGATAGCAGCCAAGTGTCGCACCTCTGCGGCGGTGAATACATTTGTGCTTTAGTCAGCTCCCAAAGTTGGCCAGTCGGCACCGTGTAGTAATGCAAAACTCCACCCTTGAGGTGCATAGCTTCTCCCGCTTACAAAGGGAAGGCCTCAGGAACGGTCAACCGATGCGGCTCGTACTTGTCAGGTCATATGTACAATCTAAAATGACAGACGCTAAAATATTTTGGTTCAACTACTGCCTGATTTTGATTAAACTGCCCCCAATATATGGAGTCCGCAAACGCATTTCAACTAGGTATCGAGGAAAGAAGCTTTTTGCTGCTGCTAAACGAATGCGCCGCTGGCGCAGCGGCCACTGCATCAGGCTGGAAAGGAGAGAAACTGTGATCGATTGCTCGATATCTAGGAAAATGAGCATTTTCGGGCCCTATATACAGGGTGAGTCGCGTAAGACGTAACACACCCTTTATTCCGGGGGCGATTGCACGTATTGGCATGCGGTTTTCGGTGAATCATAGCGGACCATGGGGTACATACGTTGGTTCAAAATGGTTCAAATGGCTCTGAGCACTATGGGACTCAACATCTTAGGTCATAAGTCCCCTAGAACTTAGAACTACTTAAACCTAACTAACCTAAGGACATCACACACACCCATGCCCGAGGCAGGATTCGAACCTGCGACCGTAGCAGTCCCGCGGTTCCGGACTGCAGCGCCAGAACCGCTAGACCACCGCGGCCGGCACATACGTTGGTACATGTACATTAATCACGTTTATATTGACCGAGATAATGAGGCAAGTATACGTTTTTTAAATGAGACGCTATACTTTTTTGACCATCATTCGAACGCTCTGGAAAAGACGCGTGTATTGATGTAACGCATGTTGCAATTGTGATTCAAACTTTGCTTAAAAGAGGGCGGATGAGGATGTACCTACGTAGCGTAGGCCGTGCATGCTGCATAGAGCACGGCAACTCGGCCTGCGGGCCGCGCGAGGCGTGTTTACAGTCTGCAGCCGCTTCCAACCGCCTCGAACTTCAATCGTATTTCACAGCGTCTTTTAAACGAAGTTTGAATCACAATAGCAACATGCGTTACATCACTATACGCTTTTCCGAAGCGTTCGAATGATGGTGAAAAAAGTATAGCGCCCCATTTAAAAACCATGTACTTGCCTCGTTATCTCGGTCAATATAAACTTTGTGATTATTGTGCATGTACCAACGTATGTGCCCCATAGTCCACTATGATTCGCCGAACACCCCTTGTCGAAACGTGAAATCGCCCCCGGGATAATAGGGGTGTTACGTCTTACGTGACTCACCCTGTATATATATTGATGAAACATGCTCACTTTTTAATTGTCCGTTTATCCTGTCAGTTCCGAGTCCGCGGTACTTCTTAAACTTTATGGGCAGTTTTCCCAAAAACGTGTTAAGGGGGCCAGGGAGGTGATTATCTACAATATCCTACAGTCTATCATTTTAGGTTGCACACAAGCGACTTGCCAAATGTTAACGGTGGAACGCCCACTTTGAAAAATTATATAAGACAGTGCTTAAACTGACACACAATATTTTTAGCGCAACGCAATCTGACTTTCAATAATCCCTACAAAACAATGGCCCTGACTAACTTTAACCTATACCTTTCACAAATCACTTACCTCACAAAAATCTTCGTTACTCGAACTACTGCAATGCAGCTAAATAAAAGATTCAAACTACAGAAGGCACTAACTACTGATAGGGATAGTTAGCAAATGAAAGATATTAATAGAGAACAAACAATGTATATACCTTAATAGTCATAATATATATATAGCAGTTCATGACAAATTACAAAACTCCGCCATCTCTCTCCCCACATCCACCACTGCTGGCGGCTCACCTCCAACTGCGCAACGCAACGCGCTGTTCACATCCAGCTGCCGCTGCCCAACACTACAATGGCAGACAACAATGCAAACTAGCCACAGACTGCACACAGCACAGCTAGTGATTTTCATACCGAGCGCTACGTAGCGGCGGCGTTACCAATATAAGAACCTAAACAGCCTACTTACAACGGAAACAGTTGGTTGTGCCTGAGGTCTTCGTCTCGCTAGTCAGCTTCGTGAATAAGCGCTCTTTCATTCTGAATACACCTTCATGTGACAGGATATCTAGGCTTCAGGCTGACATTCACATCCTTTTGTACGTCGTCGCTTTGCTGAGAGCCCATCGCACTAGGGAGAGTCCTGGTGCAATAGTATTAATTATTGCTATTCGTAGCCGGACGAGGTGGCCGAGCGGTTCTAGGCGGTACAGTCCGGAACCTCGTAACGGCTACGGTCGCATGTTCGAATCCTGCCTCGGGCATGGATGTGTGTGATGTCCTTAGGTTAGTTAGGTTTAAGTAGTTCTAAGTTCTAGGGGACTAATGACCTCAGAAGTTAAGTCCCATAGTGCACAGAGCCATTTGAACCATTTTATTGCTATTAGTAAATACTGGAGATTTGTGTTTTTGACAGCCTCGGTGCGAGCCTTGTTTGCACGAAATACAACCGTCACTTATTTAAGCGAGAGAAATTTCTCGCTACTGGGGCGCTTCGTGGATTGAAATCAGAGGTTTGATGCCAGATGGCTTCAGAGAAATCGAGCGGGCTGTTTCCTAGGACAAGCCCTACACATTACTTTCTCATCCTACAGCAGTTGCCTCCGCTAGCATGAAATGGACGCCAGAGCCGTCGAGGCCCAGTCGGAGCAGAAGATGCGCGGCGGCAGAGTCAGACGCGGCACGGGGAACGTGGGGAGAAGCGGCTTCGTTTTTGTCGCGGTGCCGTCTCAGCCACTGGCTTCTCGCGGTAATCGGATTGGCCACCGACGCCGCTCGCAGCAGCTGAGCTGCCTCCTTCACGCCAGAGGGCGCCGCTCTCGACGGGAGCAATATTTGCCGCTCCGTAATTGTAATCATCTCGAGAGTGCTCTCATTACGCCGAAGAGCGTTGCCGGAGCGATTGGCGATCGACTCCGCACAGCCAGCTGTGGGAGCCCAGGCGAGTGCGCGCGCGCCCGTACACACACACACACACACACACACACACACATACACACACACACACACACACACACACGACCCTCCAGCAGGAAACCGTCGTTGCGCCTGTTGCTTTCCTCGTCTGCGTGCTATTTGCAAATGTTTATCAGCGCTGTGAAAGGGAATTCCATTCCATGGATGAGGCAACAAAGACTCCAGAGCGACAGGGAGAAACGCATATTCATGCAGCACTAGCGTGACGGATCATACAACTTTGGCGACCGTCTTGCCTTACAGAAACACAGAGGAGAATTCATTAACCTTAAATAAGAATTAGATTAGTATTTTAATGACTACATCGCAATTACATAAGACAATTAAGATGACTGTCTAGTTTCGGTACTAAGTAACACCCAGCTACAAATCATCGATGTACACAACTGTCCAATAAAATTGCTATGCCAAGAAGAAATGCAGATGATGAACGGGTATTCTTTGGACAAATATATTATACTAGAACTGCCATATGATTACATTTTCACACAATGTGGGTGTATAGATCCTAAGAAATCAGTACCCAGAACAACCATCTCGGGCCGTAATAACGGCCTTGATACACCTGGGCATTGAATCAAACAGAGCTTGGATGGCGTGTACAGGTACAGCTGCCTATGCAGCTTCAATATGATACCACAGTTCATCAAGAGTAGTGACTGGCGTATTGTGAGGTGCCAGTTGCTCGGCCACCATTGAGCAGACTTTTCAATTGGTGAGAGATGTGGATAATGTGCTGTCCAGGGAAGCGGTTCAACATTTTCTGTATCCAGAAAGGCCCGTGCAGGACCTGCAACATGCGGTCGTGCATTATCCTGCTGAATGTAGGGTTTCGCAGGGATAGAATGAAAGGTCCTCCTATTTCCATCTATTGTACTATAAATTTTTTCCTTACTTTGTTACCTGAAGGTATGACATTTCTGTGTCTGTATATATATATTGTAATTGTTTTACAATTTGTATATATATATATATGCATTTATGTCGATGTATAATTGGTTTGTTTTGTAAATATTATTTGTTTTTACGCTGGGTATTGCCTAGGGAAAACTATGCTATCGAACGATTACATCGATAGGTCGTGTGGAGAACCCAAGCGTTTCGGATCTTTGGTATGTTAACTCTGTTGCGTGGAGCGCGGGCAGAGCGGAATCTGGCTGGATAGTGCAGTGGAGCTGGTGTGTTGTGTGACGCTCCCACGAGTTGCCGCGCTTTCGGGGTTTGGAGCATATAAGTCCGCTCGACTTGATATGACACGGTGTCGCGGACACGAAGCATTAGCTGGCTCACATCAAGAGCCCGTTTCGGCTGGAGACCGTGTCGAGAAGAAGGCGCGCCAAAATCCAGCTTCTGCAACAGCGACGGCCGAAAATGAGTGACTGTCGCCACCTCCTCGATCGACGGCTTCAAACCTTCAATCAACCAACAAGGAAGACTGGAAGCAAGTAAAGTTTTAGAACTGTATGGCAGACCTCAGCTTTTCGAACTGTTCCATTTTCATAACTAAAATTACAGCAGCTTAGCATGAACACTTGTTGCTCATTGTCCCAATTGCATTACCAAGCAAGGTCCCTTCCTTTTCCGGAATGAACCCGAGTGTCGTTGAAATTCAAGCGCCAGCATTAAAGAAATATCATTCCATTTCACTGTGTTAATTTCAAAGTTCAGTTAAAGTATTCATAGCTGGCTACTGTATTTAGACTACGCTAGCACAAATTAAGAGTGCGAGTTTTGTTACCATATTTTAGCTTACCTGTGACTGTAACTCGGCTTGGTACGTACTAAATGTTACTATTGTTAATTGTTCAGGATCATTTAATTCAAGTTCAAAGTTAAATATCTTATTTCTAAATTGCGTAGATTCAAGTAGCTTTTGAAATGATTGTAGAGGTAGCCCAAGACTAACCTTATTTTACTGAATTTCGTAGTGCTTCAGAAACAAATCTCACTATTAATTTAAGTCACTAAATTAACTTTCAATTTTCCGGTTTTATTAATTCTTTTGCTAAATTAAGTCAGAGTGTAGGGAAATTTATTACTTCTGAAAAACATTCAGTTTTCACACTACACATGTCAACCTTCAGTTGCCACGCTTTTAGGGCTAATTATATGTGCAATAACCTCTCCTTTTCAGTTATTATAGTAGTTGTCCATATGACTGGCGACCGTAATTTTCCCCAAATCTCAAATATCTAATTACCGCTAGTTAATTTTTAACGTAACGGCCGTATATTCACTTTCTTCATTAACTTTACCCCTTTTCAAAATTAATTTCCACCAGTTTCATTTGCATTTTTCCTTTCATTTAGATGTAACCCTTTCCTTCCTCTTTACCGGCAGATTAACTTCGGTGACGATTGCTTTTCCCAAATTTCCATTAGGTACACGCGGTTTCATTTTTCACTGTCATTAAGGTCGATAAGTGAGGGGGAGGTTACAGTAACACATCTGAAATGTAACGTCCACTGTTCAAAGTGCCGTCAATGCGAACAAGAGGCGACCGAGGCGTGTCACCAATGGCACCCCACACCATCACGCCGGGTGATACGCCAGTATGGCGATGACGAATACACGCTTCCAATGTGCGTTCAGCGCAATGTCACCAAACACGGATGCGACCATCATGATGCTGTAAACAGAACCTGGATTCATCCGAAAAAATGACCTCCATGCTGCTGCAAACGTCGTCGAACTCTTCCTGTAGATTGTTGTTGTCTTGAAAACGTCCCCATCTGTTGACTCATTGATCGAGACGTGACTGCAGGATCCGTTACAGCCATGCGGATAAGATGCCTGTCGTCTCGACTGCTAGTAATACGAGGCCGTTGAGATCCAGCGCGGCGTTCCGTATTACCCTCCTGAACCGACCGATTCCATATTATGCTAACAGTCATTGGATCTAGAGCAACGCGAGCAGCAATGTCGCGATACGATAAACCGCAATCGCGATAGGCTACAATCCGACCTTTATCAAAGTCGGAAACGTGATGGTGGGCATTTCTCCTCCCTATACGAGGCATCACAACAACGTTTCACCAGGCAACGCCGGTCAACTGCTGTTTGTGTGTGAGAAATCTTTTGGAAACTTTCCTCATGTCAGCACGTTTTAGTTGCCGCCACTGGCGCCAACCTTGTGTGAATGCTCTCAAAAGCTAATCATTTGCATATCACAGCATCTTCTTCTGTCGGTTAAATTTGGCGTCTGTAGCACGTAATCGTCGTGGTGTAGCAATTTTAATGGCCAGTAGTGTATTAAATACGAGTTGAACTCGAACTAGACATACCAGTAGTAGTCATAAGGCCATGACATAATTTCTGTTGATTTTCGAAAATTTTGGAAGTGTCAGCAATATCCAGACTGAGCCATGCTGTACACCATATTCTACACCATACTCTTAAAGGTCGAAAGGCTGTACGCCATACCGCAAAGGTAAGCAGGTTCAACAAGTCGGCTATCTTTTTCTTCTTCTGACAATCCAGGATTAGGCCTTACGGCTGGCTCGACCTTACGTTCTTTCTCGGCCTTGCCACACTCGTTTTTCCAATAGGATTCTATTGTCGAGGGATTCTCTGAGGTGACATACACAATAAATGATCTTCACAATCTTGCAAATGTTGGATTACTTTTCCAATTAACGGGTGTACCTCCAGTTCTCTCCTAATTTCTTCATTTCCAATTATGTCTCCTTTTGAGCAGCCTTTCCGTGATCTAAGGAATTTCATTTCTGATTTTTCAAGTTGTGTTAGACCTTTTGATCTTATTGTTCAAATTCTGCTCCATATATTACTGTGGGTAGTGCCATGACTTTATAAATTTCCATTTGGGTTTCTCTTCTAGTTTTACCCTTCACTGATCTTATCGTGCCACATATGTGTTGATAGGTGTAATTTTCTTATTGATGCCTTTCGCTTTTTCACACGTTCTGTCATATCCAAGCTATTGAAAATGGAGCATCTGGTCTATCATTATGTTACTGATGACGATCATAGTCATTATAGGGTAATTTCCTAAAAGCACCATTGTTTTTGATTTTGTTGTTTGGATTGTAATTTTCCCTTACACTGTTAATCTATCTACTGAGATTTGTAATTTATCTTCACTGTCACGTATGATCTCCTGGTCATCGGCAAATGCATTGTATTTTGAAATCTGCTTTGCCAGTTCTTAAACCTTGAGGTATTCTGTCCGTCATCCATCCCCTTACCAGGTCGTCGATGTACATGTTGTACTGTGTTGGTGACTTACAACAGCCTTGCGTTACTCCCTGATTTATCTCCACTTCTGGTGCCGGCTCTTTGCCAGTTGTTGTTGTTGTGGTGGTCTTCAGTCCTGAGACTGGTTTTATGTAGCTCTTCATCCTACTCTATCCTGTGCAAGCTTCTTCATCTCCCAGTACCTACTGCAGTCTACATCCTTCTGAATCTGCTTAGTGTATTCATCTCTTGGTCTCCCTCTACGATTTTTACCCTCCACGCTGCCCTCCAATACTAAATTGGTGATCCCCTGATGCCTCAGAACATGTCCTACCAACCGGTCCCTTCTTCTTGTCAAGTTGTGCTACAAACTCCTCTTCTCCCCAATTCTATTCAATACCTCCTCATTAGCGATGTGATCTACCCATCTAATCTTCAGCATTCTTCTGTAGCACCACATTTCGACAGCTTCTATTATCTTCTTGTCCAAATAATTAATCATCCACGTTTCACTTCCATACATGCCTACACTCCATACAAATACTTTCAGAAACGACTTCCTAACACTTAAATCAATACTCGATGTCAACAAATTTCTCTTCTTCAGAAACGCTTTCCTTGCCATTGCCAGTCTACATTTTATATCCTCTCTACTTCGACCATCATCAGTTATTTTGTTCCCCAAATAGCAAAACCCCTTTACTACTTTAAGTGTCTCATTTCCTAATCTAATTCCCTCAGCATCACCTGACTTAATTCGACTACATTCCATTATCCTCGTTTTGCTTTTGTTGATGTCCACTTGTACCCTCCTTTGAAGACACTGTCCATTCCGTTCAACTGCTCTTCCAAGTCCTTTGCTGTCTCTGACAGAATTACAATGTCATCAGCGAACCTCAAAGTTTTTATTTCTTCTCTATGGATTTTAATACCTACTCCGAACTTTTCTTTTGTTTCCTTTATTGCTTGCTCAGTATACAGATTGAATAACTCCGTGGATAGGCTACAACCCTGTCTCACTCCCTTCCCAACCACTGCTTCCCTTTCATGTTCCTCGACTCATATATCTGTACAAATTGTAAATAGCCTTTCGCTCCCTGTATTTTACCCTTGCCACCTTTAGATTGTAAAGAGAGTATTCCAATCAACATTATCAAAAGCTTTCTTTGCCAGTATCCGTTCTTATTTTGGTGTTTCTGTATAAACCTTCGCATACTTTTATTAGGTGTCTGTGGAAACCTCGAAAAATACTAGTTTTTGTCTCCAAATTGGATTCTCGTCTTTTTTTGTATAATTTGTTTCTGAGTGAAAACATTGTCGGCACAAAATCTTCCTTCACGTAAATCTGCTTGCTGGTCTAATAAAAGTTAGTCAGAAATGTTCCGAAGCCTTTCATTGAGTAAACAAACCCACATCAGATATTAACTTGCAATCATGTGAAAGATTGCTCTTGCCTTCCAACAATCGAAAGTCTATGACTGACATAAAATTTACTGATACAGCAGGTTTGTTACACCTGCGTCTCGTAAGAGTGCGGTGCACAGCCGTGTTCTTTCTTGTTGTTCCTGTTTGCTCCAATTTTTTCTTATTCCTACTGGCCACTACACGAATGCATGTCACAGTATGATAATTACTACCGGTATATACAGCTCGTCTTCAACTCGCATTTACATATGCATGATCTGAAGACAATTGTCACTTACTACCGAAACTTGAAAGGCGTCTTAACTATCATGTGTAAATACGGTGTGGGCATTAAAGGCATTTTTAAACATTTTTGCGTATTCATAAATTACGTCAAGACCAGCTTTTCCATTGCTGATAGTGTCAAGCATTATTCTTGATAACGTCAGGTATTATTGAAAGAGGACAGTTTAACTCGTAAATCATGTTGTTTCCTGTTGGGTGTCTCAATGTAGTGAACGATTTAGACTCACATGACCCAATGCGCACTGGAGAATACCATAAGCAGTTCCCGCATTTTCTACTGATTTTGTTGTGGGACATGAGGTTGTGTTTTGTGCATCATTTCTAAATATTATTGGTTCTTGAAATCTAAGTGCTGTATAATACAGGGTAACTACAATTAGAATTACATTTTCAAACCACTGTAGAAATAACACCACTGATCAGCATGACGTCAAATTGCAACGGAATATTATCGGAGACGGGGAAAACGTATGGCAGAAGAAAAATAAGTAGTTACGAAACGTATCAATAGATGGCGCTGTAAGCATCATTATTTAATAGTGGTCAACTACAAAAGACAAATGAATCATAAAACAATGTCTAAGATGTACGTCTGACATAAACAAACTGTACTATTCAGTGTGTATGGGTGTACATGTGTGATACTTTTAGTTACGTAAGCCCATTCACCACAGCAAGATCATATGACATCGGAAGGGAAAAGTAAGTTTTCAGTTGTACTGAGGCCAAAAGCCTCATCAAAAGCATCAATCCCATCGCTTTTTAATTGTCCTGAGTCCAAAAACCGCATTAAAAGCATGAGTCAAAATCGAATCCGATTATTAATTTCCGTGTGACTGGCGCAAAACATGTTCAGTATGCTGTTCACCGTTTTCTGAAAAAAGTTGAAATCAAAAAACAGCATGTTCGATAATTGATCTAAGTGTTTCGGTGGTCACGTTCAGAATGTGATGCACAATGCCTGCCTTCAATGCAACTAAGTTTGCAATCGGAAGACTGAACACATCTTAGCACCGCAGACAGAAGTCACACGGATTAAGACCAGGTCATCGGGACGGCCAGTCTGTAGACTGATAATTCTAGCACTTCCGAAATGGTGCTTTAGCAGCTGCTTAACTGGATTTGCAATGTGCGGTGGTGCACCATTTGGCACAAAAATGTCCCCACCCACACATCCACGCTGTTGGAGAGCTGGAATGAAGTGGTTACGCAAAAGACACTCTTAACGATTACCAGAGACAGGACCGGAAGCATCTGTTTCTTCGAAAAAATATGGCCTTATGATAAATGAAGCTGTGAAGCTCAACCACACAGTGACCTTTTTAAGGAAGTAGTCGTACTGGCTGATTTGCTTGTGGATTTTGCGGTGCCCCTATTCGACAATTCTGTATATTGACATACCCCATCAGATGGAAGTGGGCTTTGTCTGTTCACAAAATTTTCCACAGCCAATCACTGTCCATTTCCACGCGAGCAAGAAATTCTAAAGCAAAGGTCTCTCTTGCTGGTAGGTCAATAGGAAGCGACTAGCGCACATGGGTAATTTTTAATGGATAGAAAAGAAAGATGTTTCATAGGATTTTACACACCGTTCTCATGGGTATGTCCAATGTTCGGGTAATTCTCCGTGCACTAGACGTTTGCACAGCGCAACTCATCTCCTCCTGCATTGGTGTTACCACTGCTTCCACTGACGTCGAATCAATTCCCTCTACCAGGTTGCACACCAAAAGGACCCGTCTTTTCTAATTTCCGAATCATTTTCTCCAGACCTATGGCAGTCATAGGACTAACGCCTTTTTACAAACACTTTAGTGTCTGGAATTGCTGCAGAATGACGTGTGCACAGTCATTATTCTTGTTATACAGCTTTAAAAGCAGAGCGCGACCCTACATTGAGAGATTCATGGCGAATGTCACAGACACGTAAGGAGGAAAAGCCGTGTACCCGGCCTGTTTATACCATCTTCAATGGGTCGCGCGCATGATAGGCGTTTTCATTTACGTATTCTGCACGTACAGCGCCATCTGTTGATCAATTTTCCCCGTATTTTTTTCTTCTACCATACGTTTTCTCCCTTCTCCAATAATATTCCGTTGCATTTTGACGTCATTCTCACCAGTGGTGTTATTTGTACAACGTCTTGAAAGTTTAACTTTAATTACAATCTCTCTGTATATTTAAATAATTTCGAAGATTTTGTTGCTATTCAAATACACAATTTTAATGTGCATGAAAGCCTATATACCTAAAAACATATTATATAATGAGCGTACATTTAAGCCATATTTCGTCGATGGTTCACCATCTTGTACCTTGAAGTGCCTGAAGGTCTTCTGCCATGGAACATGTGATATTTTCAAATCAACGTGTTTTTTTAACGTCCTTATTTTACCTGTCCTGTAAGTTTTCAGTACCTTTTATTCCAAAGAGTGTTTAAATTGCACACATAAAAAAAAAGTTTTGCTTCACCTCGTTTCCGAGAGTTCTGGAACAGTTTACAGTATGTAGTTGTTGTGTATATCTTTGGTCTTTTTCTTTGTTGAATATGTTTTGTTCGATATTTGTTCGTTTGCTGTGTGCGAGTGCGTGTGTGCGTTGCGCGCGGGCGAGAGAGAGTACTTTTGTGTGTGCGTGTGTGTCAGCGAGAGAGAGAGAGAGAGGATTAATTAGTTATTTAGTCTCGTTATGTTTAACATTCCTGTTTGTTATTGATTTTTTGCCTCACATGACCATAGTGTTACTGTTTCGATTGAGTTGGTCGTTAATTACTTTTCACTGCAAGGGCTCTTTGTGCATGAAAGTTTTCCTGTAATGTTGGGAGATTTTTGTTGTAATTCTTCACTCTAATAATTTTCGTGTCCTCTTCCATGATGGATCGTTTCATTCCCACTGTTTATCATATGTTCTTGGAAGGCAGAATAGATATTTTGAGACTTCCAGGTTCCTATAGGTTCGTTGTACAGAGTTTTGAGATTACTATCTGTCATTCCCAGATACAATTATTCCCGTTCTGGACATTCTATCAGGTATATACCCGCTGCATTTATTTATTTAGGATGTCTATATTGTTTGTAAATGTGACTGGAGTGCGTTTTCTGTTCTGTAATCAATATATAATCCTTATTTCTTCAGTATATTTGATATTCTCAGCGTTGATTTGTCTTTATATGTTAAAGTTGAAACCTCCTCTTGGAAAAATTTAAAATTACTGTGCTGGTATACCTCTTACGTTATTTGTTTTTCAAACAGCTGAGCAAAACTGAACGTACTCAAACATTTCTCTCTTTACTTATTCTGATCAAACTGACAGACCATATTTTGAGCGCAACGTGATCTGACTTTCAATAATCCCTACAAAAGAATGGGCCTGACTAACAATAACCTATACCTTTCATGAATCACTTACCCCACAAAAATCTTCGTTACTCGAACTACTGAAATACAGCAAGTGCCAATACTGCCAGCTAAATAAAGGATTCTAACTACTGAAGGCACTAACTACTGATAGGCATAGTTCGCAAATGAATGATTTTCATAGAGAACAAACAATATATTTACCTTAATAGTGTTCAAAAGTCATTTTTATATATATATATATATATATATATATATATATATATATATATATATATATATATATATATATATCAGCTCATGACATCCAGTCTTACAAATTTCCTTTTTCTGGCAGGCACACGTGCAGATCGTCCTCTCTCAAAACTCTGGCATTTCTCTCTCCACATCTACCATTGTTGGCGGCTCACCTCCAACTGCACAACGCTACGTGCTGTTCTGTTCACATCCAACTGCCCAACACTACACATGCGTATATTCCAACACACACAGCACAGCACAGTCAGTGATTTTCATACAGAACGTGGCGTTACCAATATAAAATCCGAAACAGCCTACTTTACATAGCACCCATGCTCCCCACAAAAAAATTTTGCAAATTGTTTTGGGCAGTGCCCAATACTGATTTGAAAAAAAAATTTCATAATTACAATAACAAAGATCTCAAATGCACACACTTACTGATACACTGTTGGTCAAAAACAAAACTTGTCCTCACAATCCTGATCATTTATCACAGTAGTAATTACATTGCACACAGTCCGATCAGTAAAAGAAAATGCACACGGAAGTAGTGGATTTCCATGCAGTCTTGAAGAAGTAGTGTTGTCATTCCAAACGGAAAGACAGTGCTGTCTTTTGACTTGCACACAATTAATGGGCCACAACACCCAGCAGAGTCAGTCGAAGTTTTGAAGAATATTTGTAGGTAGATCACCACAGAGCAGAGCACTGTAGTCCTGGCAGAGATTATGGTATTGGTGGGCCACCAAAGGTGCAGGCCCACGGTAGTCCTTGTAGAGATGGCTAGCAGCCATCTGTTACGACTGTGCGGCTGCACAATCACCATCGAAGTGTCTTGCGAATAATATAGCAAGTCCATGAACCTCCACTTGTGCACTCACAAAATTTTGTTTTGAAATGTCCTTAGAACCAGCAATGCTGTTAACCAGTCCCTTGAATTATCAACACATGTGCGAGCCAGTCCTTTTTTTCACATATTTTACATATACTTTGGCCAACACAAATGTGTGCAGTGACATGAAAATACTTAATTTTAAGAACTGGTGTCTATTGTTGTTTGTTGTTGTTGTGGTCTTCAGTCCTGAGACTGGTTTGATGCAGCTCTCCATGCTACTCTATCCTGTGCCAGCTTCTTCATCTCCCAGTACCTACTGCAACCTACATCCTTCTGAATCTGCTTAGTATATTCATCTCTTGGTCTCCCCCTACGATTTTTACCCTCCACGCTGCCCTCCAATACTAAATTGGTGATACCTTGATGCCTCAGAACATGTCCTACCAACCGATCCCTTCTTCTGGTCAAGTTGTGCCACAAACTTCTCTTCTCCCCAATCCTATTCAATACTTCCTCATTAGTTATGTGATCCACCCATCTAATCTTCAGCATTCTTCTGTAGCACCACATTTCGAAAGCTTCTATTCTCTTCTTGTCCAAACTATTTACCGTCCATGTTTCACTTCCATACATGGCTACACTCCATACAAATACTTTCAGAAATAACTTCCTGACACTTAAATCTATACTCGAAGTTAAAAAATTTCTCTTCTTCAGAAACGCTTTCCTTGCCATTGCCAGTCTACATTTTATATCCTCTCTACTTCGACCATCATCAGTTATTTTGCTCCCCAAATAGCAAAACTCCTTTACTACTTTAAGTGTCTCATTTCCTAATCTAATACCCTCAACATCACCCGACTTAATTCGACTACATTCCATTATCCTCGTTTTGCTTTTGTTGATGTTCATCTTATATCCTCCCTTCAAGACACCATCCATTCCGTTCAACTGCTCTTCCAAGTCCTTTGCTGTCTCTGACAGAATTACAATGTCATCGGCGAACCTCAAAGTTTTTATTTCTTCTCCATGAATTTTAATACCTACTCCGAATTTTTCTTTTGTTTCATTTACTGCTTGCTCAATATACAGATTGAATAACATCGGGGAGAGGCTACAACCCTGTCTCACTCCCTTCCCAACCACTGCTTCCCTTTCATGTCCCTCGGCTCTTATAACTGCCATCTGGTTTCTGTACAAATTGTAAATAGCCTTACGCTCCCTATATTTTACCCCTGCCACCTTTAGAATTTGAAAGAGAGTATTCCAGTCAACATTGTCAAAAGCTTTCTCTAAGTCTACAAATGCTAGAAACGTAGGTTTGCCTTTCCTTAATCTTCCTTCTAAGATAAGTCGTAAGGTCAGTATTGCCTCACGTGTTCCAGTATTTCTACGGAATCCAAACTGATCTTCCCCGAGGTCGGCTTCTACTAGTTTTTCCATTCGTCTGTAAAGAATTCGTGTTAGTATTTTACAGCTGTGGCTTATTAAACTGATTGTTCGGTAATTTTCACATCTGTCAACACCTGCTTTCTTTGGGATTGGAATTATTATATTCTTCTTGAAGTCTGAGGGTATTTCGCCTGTTTCATACATCTTGCTCACCAGATGGTAGAGTTTTGTCAGGACTGGCTCTCCCAAGGCCGTCAGTAGTTCCAATGGAATGTTGTCTACTCCGGGGGCCTTGTTTCGACTCAGGTCTTTCAGTGCTCTGTCAAACTCTTCACGCAGTATCGTATCTCCTATTTCATCTTCATCTACATCCTTTTCCATTTCCATAATATTGTCCTCAAGTACATCGCCCTTATATAGACCCTCTATATACTCCTTCCACCTTTCTGCTTTCCCTTCTTTGCTTAGAACTGGGTTTCCATCTGAGCTCTTGATATTCATACAAGTGGTTCTCTTTTCTCCAAAGGTCTCTTTAATTTTCCTGTAGGCAGTATCTATCTTACCCCTAGTGAGATAAGCCTCTACATCCTTACATTTGTCCTCTAGCCATCCCTGCTTAGCCATTTTGCATTTCCTGTCGATCTCATTTTTGAGACGTTTGTATTCATTTTTACCTGCTTCATTTACTGCATTTTTATATTTTCTCCTTTCATCAATTAAATTCAATATTTCTTCTGTTACCCAAGGATTTCTACTAGCCCTCGTCTTTTTACCTACTTGATCCTCTGCTGCCTTCACTACTTCATCCCTCAAAGCTACCCATTCTTCTTCTACTGTATTTCTTTCCCCCATTGCTGTCAATTGTTCCCTTATGCTTTCCCTGAAACTCTGTACAACCTCTGGTTCTTTCAGTTTATCCAGGTCCCATCTCCCTAAATTCCCACCTTTTTGCAGTTTCTTCAGTTTTAATCTACAGGTCATAACCAATAGATTGTGGTCAGAGTCCACATCTGCCCCTGGAAATGTCTTACAATTTAAAACCTGGTTCCTAAATCTCTGTCTTACCATTATATAATCTATCTGATACCTTTTAATATCTCCAGGGTTCTTCCATGTATACAACCTTCTATTATGATTCTTAAACCAAGTGTTAGCTATGATTAAGTTGTGCTCTGTGCAAAATTCTACCAGGCGGTTTCCTCTTTCATTTCTTAGCCCCAATCCATATTCCCCTACTACGTTTCCTTCTCTCCCTTTTCCTACACTCGAATTCCAGTCACCCATGACTATTAAATTTTCGTCTCCCTTCACTATCTGAATAATTTCTTTTATTTCATCATACATTTCTTCAATTTCTTCGTCGTCTGCAGAGCTAGTTGGCATATAAACTTGTACTACTGTAGTAGGTGTGGGCTTCGTATCTATCTTGGCCACAATAATGCGTTCACTATGCTGTTTGTAGTAGCTTACCCGCATTCCTATTTTCCTATTCATTATTAAAGCTACTCCTGCATTACCCCTATTTGACTTTGTGTTTATAACCCTGTAGTCACCTGACCAGAAGTCTTGTTTCTCCTGCCACCGAACTTCACTAATTCCCACTATATCTAACTTTAACCTATCCATTTCCCTTTTTAAATTTTCTAACCTACCTGCCCGATTAAGGGATCTGACATTCCACGCTCCGATCCGCAGAACGCCTGTTTTCTTTCTCCTGATAACGACATCCTCTTGAGTAGTCCCCGCCCGGAGATCCGAATGGGGGACTATTTTACCTCCGGAATATTTTACCCAAGAGGACGCCATCATCATTTAATCATACAGTAAAGCTGCATGCCCTCGGGAAAAATTACGGCCGTAGTTTCCCCTTGCTTTCAGCCGTTCGCAGTACCAGCACAGCAAGGCCGTTTTGGTTATTGTTACAAGGCCAGATCAGTCAATCATCCAGACTGTTGCCCTTGCAACTACTGAAAAGGCTGCTGCCCCTCTTCAGGAACCACACGTTTGTCTGGCCTCTCAACAGATACCCCTCCGTTGTGGTTGTACCTACGGTACGGCTATCTGTATCGCTGAGGCACGCAAGCCTCCCCACCAACGGCAAGGTCCATGGTTCATGGGGGGGGGGGGGGGGGGGACTGGTGTCTATACAATAACAAAATTACGACATGAGAATACAATTGCAAAGGTACAAAATACATCATTAAAGAACATAATAGTACAGATAACATTTTTAGTAATACAGGCTTTACGAAAGAATAGAAATAAACACATAAATCAGTTTTACAGGAATTATGGCATAAGTAAATAAATAAACTAATAAGAATAGTTTTCGAAACATTAACTTCACGCAAGAGCATTAAAACAGAACAGAATAAATAATGTCTAAACATCTTTACTAAGTAAATAACATATTTTTAATGCGAATTATATTTGAGGATAACAGTATTCCTCGTCACAGTGAATGTAGCTTAGTATTAGAAAAAGTCTACAACTTAGCTCTTACCAGATAAACACATAAAGACAGAAGGAACACTAATACACAAGGGTACACAAACACATAGCGGAATAACACAAAGGGAAAGGACAGGGTTTGTTTTCAGTGTAACATTTGGTTCTACAGTGTTTATAGTATTTGATTTGCAAACAAAATTTTCTTTACTTCTAGGAGATCTAGCGTAGTTCATCACTTGTTTCCAAGAAAATCCTACCTAAACCAGTTGTCCCTAAACATTACTTTTTTGTTCATATCCTCTTTCAAAATAATTATACAGCATTGTTCACCACTTTTTTTTTTGGCCAAACCTTCCTCTTACGGCTTCTCAATGCATTTCTTCCAATTCATCGCAACTCATTGTCTTATATAGCTAAGATGTTAACCAGAGGATGGGCACAGAGGTTAACACTGTTATCGCTGGACAGCATTTTTGAAAATAATGTACCGGTGTTTTGGCGTTTTAAATGCGATGCATGGGTTTTCAGATATTTTGTTGTCTCAAGACCAAAAAGCCTCATATACGTATTGTATTGGTAATGTCTGGACCCAACCAAGTATCTTGCCTGACGGGATTTGGGACCTTTCCTACCGTTGAATTACTCTTTGAAGCAGTTATTTTTAAGGAAAATAATTTATATTTATTTCATTGATTGATGTGTTGACGCTTCACCATATTGTAGCTTCCTTTAGTTTAACCGAATATGTACAGCACCACGAATCCAGCGACCATATACTGCCACAGGAGCCTCATCTAAACTGAGCTTGGAAACCTAATTATGAAACGTAGCAAAACATACAAGAGCAAAATACCAAAATACCGTCACGTATCGCACTCGGGTTAGGACTTATGCGTAGGATATAGGTGACAGCATGTCCAAAAGAACAATGAAAGCGAGACTGTATCAACACCCACCAGCAGGAAGGGTGATCCAGCATTAGATGGATGGACAAAGTACTGAATGACGTTAGGAAGATAAACATCCGAGAGGCAGCGAAACAGCTTTCGATAATAGAGCTTGTTAATGGCGTTGAAGACTCATCGTCAACTGTCCTTCTGCGTTCAAGTCTCGTAGAATTCTAAGGAACAAAGGAAGTAGATCTTGGCTTCGTAGGAAATTTAGTTGTCACTGTGAAGCCGTCGGTGGAGATTGCAAGATGCGTCCTGGTTCGGAGACTGAGCTTGACCTGTGGAAGGAAGTGAAGAAGGCGACTGTGTCCAAGGAAGAGCAGGGTCGTCCACGAGGGCGAAGAGTTTTCACAGCTGGCAGGCTACACCAAGTTAATCTGCTGAAACACTCCCGGCCGGCAGTGTTGCAGCCAGGAGGCGCTAGACTCGTCCCGAGTGGAGGCGACACGACACGGCGCACCGAATACAGACGGCTGTTTTCACTCTCGTCATCCGGAGAGGAGTTGGCGGCGTCGGCGTCAGCCGTGCAGCGCCCCGCCACGGCGACAAGCGACGCTCACTTTGCGTTGGCGACGGAGGCGCTGGTAGTAGGAGGTGGTGGGAGAGGGGGGGGGGATGAAGGAGCGATGAGGGAGGAGGAGGGGGCGCGTGACGCGAATACTGGCGTCCTGAGAGACAGCAGAGCGCTCCTCTATGGTGCACCAGGAGGCATACCTGAGCCGACGCGTCACGGCGTATCCCAGTGTACGACGTAACTAAGCAAATGTCTTGTGAAGCAATGACAGTGACACTGTTTTGCAAACAATATTTAGTAAAGAGACAGTACGGACCGAAAAAAGACCAAAGTATGAAGTACATGTGGGCTCAAATATGTATACTCTAGCGTTATGAGCACAAACCACTAAAATACGAAAAGTGCAAGACCTGTGTTACGACTGTAAACAGGAAACGACAGTAGCGCTCAAAGTGACGTGGCATAGAACTTTCAATACGAGGTATATGACGTATAAATCTGCATTACTTCTTTTCGAAATACTACTACTAGATTGTAGTATTTTTCATTTATATTTTACAGGTGGTGTAAGGTGTCAGGCGAATCCAACACCTTCCATGAAGACCCTGACAATATAGCAAACCCGGCAGTATGTCATATACCTCCGAATAAATCCTGACATTAAACTAACCAAAGTAATACGATCAACGAGTGAGCAAATGGAACACCACAGACTAACACAAGAAGGCCTAAATGCATGTCATACATTCCCATCGTGAGACAGACGCAGTTCCGAGGCGAGAAGCCGAGAGCAGAGTCGTGTAGGCTAGGAGGCCCCACGATAAAGGACGGACACCCACATCGCCCGCCGACCGCCAAGGCCACCCCCCAGCCCATGTTAAAAGATAGAGTCCTCCAGAAGAACAGTATAGATCTTACTATAACACTAAAAGGGCCACACCAGCTGCAAGTTTTAGCGTGAGCCTATACGCGTCTCTGTTACGTTGCAAACATTAAAAACCTTGCTCCACCACGAAAAGAATAACGTTTGTCATTGGATGTACAGAATTTTTGTAGGTGGAGCTTAAGGTTAATATTGAGACCCTGATTGGTCAGTTGAAAACACAGCAAGATATCTTTTTCTTAAACCAACTTCAGGAAATTGTAGTAAGGAGAAGTTAGAGGGAGTTGATTCCGAGATGGCGAGGTGTGTAGAGCTGCACCGCCAGCCACCCCTTGACACTGCCTAACCACCGACAAGGTAATGAACGCATGCGATGCTGCATAAGAGCGCATAATGCTTCACTCAGAACTGCAGAAGTCTCATCTGTTACATCCCCTTTTTGCGTAATACTAGTGTCAATAGTCAATTAAACTTCGTGGTATTCACATTTGCTACTGGAAATTAAAATCTGAAACACGATGATTTTTCTGTTATATAATAATTGAGAAGCCACATCAGCCACTGTAATTTACGACAAGTTAAATAAGTAATTAAATATAATTGATGGTCACTGTAGACCATTTTGAGTTTTCTCCTTTATGAAACTTAACTTAAACCTAGCTCATAGATTTGATATGGCATAGCTCATCCTTCAATCCTTTGTAGAACTTGGAAACCCATTCAGAGAATATTCGTTCACATTTTTGTTGAACATAGTTGGTTTTTATCATCCTGTATTAAAATATTTCCTTTTTTTAATAGTGCAATTTATAAACATTGTTTTGTGAGTAGAATAAAAATTCCAATGGTAAACTTAACTGCCTTCTCGACGTTGTTTTACCAGCTAACTAAAAATAGGAAAGCCTTGAACCCCTTCCACTAAATTTAGTTAGTATTAAGATTCTTTTACAGGGAGTGCAGTGGAGCTGACGCTGAAATCATTAAGTACTTGATTATATCATCGCTAGTCTCACTGAAATCTTCTGAACTCTAAATGTCATGTGTGGTCTGGCGTCTCCTTACCAGCAACACGTCCCAGGTTGAAAATAGTCAATTCTCTAAAAAACACGCTGAGAACGTCGTTGCGCGAAATTGGTAGGGAGACACTATTTAGAACAAACAGACACCACGCAGAATGTTAGAGTGGTTCTGATCGCCTGGTGCAAAGGTGTAGTAGAGCCCAATAATGCAGTATGCCTATTATCAAGTGTAAATTATGTTCATGATTTTCATACGAACACACTGTCATTTGGCTGTATTATTGTTTATTTAATTATGACCTATGTTTCGGCCTTTTATGTAATTTTCAAGTGACTGAGTTTATGTCATTAACATATACTGCAGGACATCAAGCTCAAATTTGGCCATAAATTAAGAAAAATATTGGCTCTCCACGAAATGATAGATGTAAAAATCACCATCTCATAATAAATACTAAATAACAATCACTAAATATGACGTGTTCCCACTATTATTTACGGATCTTGTTACCAGATGGTGATTTTTACATCTGGTATTTCGTGGGGAGTAAGAAGTATATGGCGTATTTTAAGGTTGATGTTCTGCAACACATGTTAACGACAAAATTAGTCACTTGATATGGCATAAAAGGCCGAAACCTGGATCGTAATTAAATAAACAATAATACAGACAAATGTCAATGTGTTCCTTCAAAAATGGTTCAAATGGCTCTGAGCACTATGCGACTCAACTTCTGAGGTCATCAGTCGCCTAGAACTTAGAACTAATTAAACCTAACTAACCTAAGGACATCACACACATCCATGCCCGAGGCAGGATTCGAACCTGCGACCGTAGCGGTCACGCGGTTCCAGACTGAAGCGCCTTTAACCGCACGGCCACACCGGCCGGCTGTTCCTTCAAAAATCTTGAACATAGGCATACGGTGGAACTGCAATATTGGGCTCTACAAAAAGATACACCTTAGCACTTGGCGACCAGACCCATCTATAAAATGTATATGAAAGATACTACAATCTAGTTCCAGTAATTCGAAACGCAACAATACGGATTTAATGGTGTGTTCATTTAAAAATTACTGCTCTGCAGCATAGAAAATTATGTTCATAATGATGACCATCTTGTGCGTATTTCCCTCATTGAACTGCCTACGTAAATATATTGTTCGTATTCTGCTTAATTTTGGCACTGTTCTGTAATACTGAGTTGGGTAAATGATTGCATATTAGTTTTTGTTTCATATGAAATGAATAGTACAGGGTTATTACAAACGATTGAAGCGATTTAACAGCTCTACAATAACTTTATAATTTGAGATATTTTGACAATGCTTTGCACACACATACAAAAACTCAAAAAGTTTTTTTAGGCATTCACAAATGTTCGATATGTGCCCCTTTAGTGATTCGGCAGACATCAAGCCGATAATCAACTTCCTCCCACACTCGGCGCAGCATGTCCCCATCAATGAGTTCGAAAGCATCGTTGATGCGAGCTCGCAGTTCTGGCACGTTTAACGATAGAGGAGGTTTAAACACTGAATCTTTCACATAACCCCACAGAAAGAAATCGCATGGGGTTAAGTCGGGAGAGCGTGGAGGCCATGTAAAGCCCTACACCCCATTGTGCTATTCGTGCTTTGACTCCTGACAGGTAGACCTTGTATTCTCCCACTTCCTGGCCTGGCGGCAGAAACCTGAATTGCGGCTTCAGCCGAACAAAACTTTATGAGTTTTTCTACGTATTTGTAGTGTGTCGTGACCACATGTCAGTGAATGGAGCTACAGTGAATTTATGAAATCGCTTCAATCATTTGTAATAGCCCTGTATTTTCGTCACAAGGCGTTTTGTGGACTCATGTCTCCAAGTGTGAACTCCTCGTTTTAAATGCGTTTGATGTATGCTGTTCGTACGCTCCATTATTTTTCGTTAGAACCCGCTATTCATATTCTCACGTTTAATGAAAGCCAACGAAATTTTCACTGATTTCTTCTAAAATGTTCTGTTTCTAGTACCTGCAAATCACGCGTAAATTTTTTTTATTAGTTACCGTCGCATTTTTAGCATTTGAGATGAAGAGTGATCCAATCTCCAAGAAGCATCGCAATGGTTCAAATGGCTCTGAGCACTATGGGACTCAACATCTTAGGTCATAAGTCCCCTAGAACTTAGAACTACCTAAACCTAACTAACCTAAGGACATCACACACACCCATGCCCGAGGCAGGATTCGAACCTGCGACCGTAGGAGTCCCGCGGTTCCGGACTGCAGCGCCAGAACCGCTAGACCACCGCGGCCGGCAAAAAAAAAAAGAAGCATCGCAATGATCGGCAACAAGCAACACCGTTCAAAGCAGAATTACATATTCCATGGCAACATAGATTCAAGTGGAGTACCGACACTGTCAAAACCTAACATGGCGTTCAAAATAAAATGTGAGGAAGTATGGAAAATGGATGCAAACAAAAATAAAGTAGGCATTCTCCGATGTCTTAACAGACACCCTGTCATCCTGTACTTTCTCATTGTCAGTGTCTTCCACATATTCCTTTCCTCTCCGATTCAGCGCAGAACTCCTCGTTCCTTGCCATATCACTCCACCTAATTTTCAAATTTCGTCTGTAGCACCACATCTCAAATGCATCGATTGTCTTCTATTCCGGGTTTCCCACAGTCCGTGTTTCACTACCATACAATGCTGTACTCCAAACGCACATTCTCAGAAATGTCTTCTTCAAATTTAGTTCTACGTTATACAAGAGGCCTTCTCTTGGCCATAACACCATTTATGCCAGTGCTAGTCTGCTTTCATGTCCTCCTTGCTCCGTCCGTCATTCGTTATTTTGCTGCCTAGGTAGAAGAATTCCTTAACTTCATCAACTTCGAGACCATCAATCTCATGTTAATTTTGTCACTGTTCCCGTTTCTTCTACTTCTCATTACTTTCGTCTGCTTTACATTGTTCACTCCATTAAGCTGATCATGTAATTCTTCTTCACTTTCACTCAGGTTAGCAATGTCAGCAGCGAATATTATCATTTATATCCTATCGCCATGAAGTTTAATTCCGCTCTTGAACCTTTCTTTTATTTCCATCATTGCTCCTTCGACATAGAGACTCAACAGTAGGGGTGAAAGACTAAATCTCTGTCTCACGCTCGTTTTAAAACGAGCACTTCGTTCTTTGTCGTCCACTCTTATTATTCCCTCTTGGTTGTTGTACATATTGTATATTACCCGCCTCTCCCTATAGCTTACCCCTATTTCTCTCAGAATTTCGAACATCTTGCACCACTGTACATTGTCTAAAGCTTTTTCAGGTCGAAATATCCTTGACAATCGCAGCGTCAGAATTGCCTCGCTGGTGCCTTTATCTTCCCTAAAGCCAAACTGATCATCATCGAACATATCCTCAGTTTTCTTTCCATTCATCTGTATGTTATTCTTGTCAGCACAGTCGATGCATGAGCTATTAAGCTGATCATGCAATAATTCTCGCACTTCTCAACTCTTGCAGTCTTCGGAATTGTGTCGATGATATTTTTTCCGGAAGTAAGATGGTATGTGGCCTTACCCATACGTTCTGCACACCAACGGGAATAGTCATTTTGTTGAACTTTTCCCAATGGTTTTAGAAATTTTGATGGAATGTTATCCATCCCCGGCCTTTTTAGAGCGTAATTGCTCCAAAGTTAAATTCCGATTCTGATGTTTGATCCCCTACCTCTTCTAAATCGACTCCTGTTTCTTGTATCACATCAGACAGATCTTCCCCTTCACACAGGCCTTCAGTGTGATCGTTCCACCTATACTTTCTCTGCTCTGCATTTAAATGTTACCACCCTTGCTTTTAATTTAACCGAAGGTTGTTTTGACTTTCGTATAAGCTGAATCTGTTTTTCCGACAATCATCTCTTTTTCAAATTTTCAAATTTTTCATGCACCCAACTTATCTTACGTACCATTCACTTCCTATTTTTTTTATATTCTTCAAAGACTTGTATTACTGAATTTCTCCGACCATATTTGTACTTTCTTCTTTCATCGATTAACTGAAGTATTTCTTCTGTTGTCCATGGCTATCATGCAGTTATCTTCCTTGTACCTACGTTTTTCTTTCCAACATCTGTGATTGCCCTTTTGAGATATATCCATTCCTCTTCAACTGTACTGTCTACTGAGCTATTCCTTATTAGTCTTTATATGGCCTTAGAAAACGGCAAGCGTACCTCGTACTTGCGTACCCCACTTCTTTGCATATTGATTCTCCTTATCTAATCTCGTAATCTTCAGCCTACTCTTCATGACTACTGCATTGTGATCTGAGTCTATAACTGCTCCTGGGTATGCCATTCAATCCAGTACCCGGTTTCGAAATCTCTGCCTAACCACGATGCAATATAACTGAAGTCTTTATATATCAGCTGGCCTTTTGTTGGTATACCTCCTCCTTCAGCGATTCTTGAACAGAGCAGTCGCTATTAATAGCTGAAATTTGTTGCAGAACTAATTAGTCTTCCCCCTCTCTAATTCCTTTTCCAAAGCCTTTATTCTGCAATAACCTGTACTCTTGTATTTATTACCCTACAATAGCATTCCAGTGCACCATGCACCATGACTATTAGATTTTCCTTCTCATTTGCGTATTGTAGTACGCATTCAGTATCCTAATAGACTTCCTGTATCTCCTCATCTTCAGCTTGTGACGTCGGTATGTATACCTGAACTATCATTGTCGGTGGTAGTTTGCTGTCGTTTCTGATAAGAACAACCACATCACAGAACTGTTCACAGTAACTCATTCTCTGCCCTACCATCCTATTCATAACGAATCGTAGTCCAGTTATGCCTATATTCTGCCTCCAGAAATCCTTGCCGTCCATTTCGATTCACTGACCCCTACTATATCTAGACTGAGCCATAGCGTTTCCCGTTTCATATTTTCTAGTTCCCCTAATATGTTGAAGCTTTTGACATTCCACGCCCCGACTCGTAGAACTTTATTCTTTCATAGGTTTTTCAATATCTTTCTAGGGGTCGCCTCCCGTTTTACAGTCCCCTACCAGAGACCCGAATGGGAAACTATTTCGGAATGTTTTGCCAATGGAGAGGTCATCATAACATTTTTTCAATTACAGGCCGCATGTCCTGTAGATACACGGTACGTGTGTTTAACGCAGTGGTTTCCATTTCCTTCTGTTTCCTCAAGCCGTTGATCATTGCTGACTTTTCCGCCTGTAGAGGCAGTTTCCCACCCCAAGGACGAGAGAGTGTCATGAACCTCGGTCGCCGCACCCGTCCTCTTTGACAATGCCGTTGTCAGAATGAGGCTGACGTCTTATGCCGGTCTTTGGCAGCCAATGCTGATTAATAATCAAAATTTAAGCGTGGTAGGATTCGAACCCGGAACCGAGGACGTTTTACTTACTAACTGAAGGTGGCACCTCCTTCCTTTTGTACATAGCATCCAAGCGGTTTCAATCAGCATGACATCATGCATTTCGTCTTCAAAAAGCTCTGTGTCTACTTTCAGTCTACACTCGTACAAAAGTAGCTCTACAGGATTACCACAAGAGTATGTAAAGTATTGCGTTAGGTTTCTATACGTAAAAAAATCTAGTTTTTCAATCCGTTCAGTGCCACAATTGAGTCAATATATTTGGCAAAGTGGAAATAGCAGGCAGTAACAAGTATGGAACTCAGAAAATTTCACAGGTACAGATAACAGCAAATAAATAAAGCGCAGAGGAAATTACCTAAAAAAAAACATGAAACACCAGAAGGCATTAACTATCTTTATCTAACAATCTCAAATAAAAATCAGAAGCATAAATTTCAAATTTTCAGAAAGCCAACAACCACCAATGTTACCATACACAAATCCTCTTGCCATCCAGACCAACATAAAAAAGCATTCTTCAGAACAATGGTTAATCGCATGCTGAAAATCCCAATGGACACAAATGAAAGACAAAAAGAAACAGAAATTATTAAATCAATTGCCTCCACCAATGGGTACAACCCTGCAATAATAGATAAACTAATCCATACAGCAAAACTAAATCAACCAACTGCTGAACAACCACCCACAAACAAGAAAACCACATTTGTTAGCCTGCCTTTCCTAGGGAAGATTTCTCACCAAATTTCCAACCTCTTCAAGACATACAACATAAAAATAAGTTTCTTCACCAACAACAAAGTACAAAATAAAATCACACACAGCACCAAAACCACTATACAAATATATCAAAAGTCAGGTGTGTACAAGCTCACTTGCAACTCATGTCAAAGCTTCTACATTGGACAAACTGGTAGAAGCTTCACAACAAGATTTAAAGAACACATGGATGCACTCCGTCTTAACAACCTGAACAAGTCCAGCTTTGCCTCACATCTTGCCCAACACAATCATTCTGCAACCAACATAGAACAGAATCTCTGAATACTACATTTTGCCAACAAAGGCACAATACTTGACCTTCTTGAAGAAATTGAAATATTTGTCTACACAAACACAGCAACTGACAACCTACTCAATGATCAAACTGAACTGAGAAACATATTCTTCCTTCAGAACTTTGAAGATCTACTAGTTCAAAACAAGTAACCACCCAATAAACCCTACACCGGCTCCCCAACCCCCCCTCCCAATGACTCACCCCCCTCTCCTTACATCCTAACCACACTGGTGTCAATGTAATATACTACCACAGAATAAGACATGTACCATATCTCTAAATGTTAAAGCCCTCCATTGCTAACATAAATCAGTACTTTATACATATTAATTCTAGCTGGAACAAACATAAGCTGCCTTTACCAATATCCCAGATCAATCTAATGTTAGAATAAAAATAAGTCAACAGTTAAAGAATTTTTTGTTAATGATTTTTAAAATATTAAATGTGCAGCCATTCAAACAGCCTTAATCCATTACAATCACTTTAACTCTTATACATATACCTTTAGCTAAAATAAACAGAATCTGCTCTTGATAATACTCCAGATCGCGTTAACGTAACAACAGAAATAAGCCAACATTTCATCTGAAGATTTGTTATTAATTTCAATATACAGGTCCTAGTCATACAGACAACTGCACCTCACTGCAGAATCAATAACTCTGTATTATTGATTCCTTGGGATTCATGAAAAAAAAAAAAAGAACTGCCTGTAACATACAAATAGAAATAACATAACAGATCACCTGAAATTTATTCTTGTAGTAGTTTATTATTATTCTCTCTAGTGCTCTCATGTTATCAACATTCTAATGAAAAAACGTACCCTTATATTGACTTTAACACATGTAAAGAACAACAAATTACATCTCTGTACAAAGTAGGCTTATGCCATATCTCTCTGTCAAGATCTTTGTTATAAGCAACAGTTGTAAAGCGCATGCTGGATGCTGGTAAAGTGTCACTCTTAAAGTGTGAACTAATATAGTTCGTGTGAAAGTGTTCTGGACATCAAAATGGAGGCAGACAGATACGAAAAAAGCCGCCTATACTGTTGCAGTAAGTAAAAACTAAATTTACATCGATATCGACAGATAAGGTATGAAACGTCCCCTTTAAACAATTATACACGACTGTGCTTAACCTGACACACAATATTATTTAGCGCAACGCAATCTGACTTTCAAAAATCCCTACAAAAGAATGGCCCTGACTAACATTAAACTATACCTTTCACAAATAACTTACCTCACAAAAATCTTCATTACTCGAACTACTGCAATACAGCGAGCGCCACTATTGCCAGCTAAATAAAAGATTCAAACTACAGAAGGCACTAACTACTGATAGGGATAGTTAGCAAATGAAAGATATTAATAGAGAACAAACAATGTATTTACCTTAGTAGTCATAATATATATATAGCAGTTCATGACAAATTACAAAACTCCACCATCTCTCTCCTCACATCCACCACTGCTGGCGGCTCACCTCCAACTGCGCAACGCTACGCGCTGTTCACATCCAGCTGCCGCTGCCCAACACTACAATGGCAGACAACAATGCAAACTAGCCACAGACTGCACACAGCACAGCCAGTGGTTTTCATACAGAGTGCTACATAACGTTGCCAATAAGAAAACATAAACAGCCTACTTACATAGCCCCCATGCTCCCCACAAAAAATTGTACAAAATTTTTTTGGGCAGTGGCCAATACAGATTTGATAAAATTTTTCATAATTACAATAACAAAGATAACAAATGCACACACTTATTTATACAATGTTGGTCAAAAGCTAAAATTTTCTCACAGTCCATAAAGACAGTCCTGATCATTCATCACAGTAAAACTGCCATTTCTTTTATCAAAGTCTGAGCAGTGAAAGACAATGCACACGGAAGTAGTGGATGTCCATGCAGTCTTGAAGAAGTAGTGTTGTCCTTCCAACAGAAAGACAGTGCTGACTCTTGACATGCTGACAGCTAATGGACCACAACACAGCAAACCCACAGCAGAGTCAGTCGAAGTTGATGAATATTGGTAGGTAGGTCATCACAGAGTAGACCCACTGTAGTCCTGGTAGAGACTGTGGTATTGGTGGGCCACCAGAGGTGCAGACCCACTGCAGTCCTTGTAGAAATAATGGTATTGGTGAGTCATCAAAGATGCAGACCCACTGCAGTCCTTGTAGAGATGGCCAGCAGCCATCTGTTGTGACTGTGCGGGTGCACAATCACCATTGAAGAGTCTTGCAGTTAATATAGCAAGTCCATAACCACCACTTGTGCACTCACAAAGTTTTTGGAATTGTCCTTAGAACCAGCGATGCTGTTATCCAGTCCCTTGCTGAATTATTAACACACGTTCAAACACTAAAAGTCATAACTTCTCACATTTTGTGCATTACTGTGACCAGCAGAAATGTGTGCAGTGAAATGAATGCTTACAAGTTACTTAATTTGATTAACTGGTGTCAATTACTATATTATAACATGAGAATACAATTACAAAGGTACAAAATACATCATTAAAAACATAACAATACAGATAACATTCGTAGTACAAGCTTTACAAAAGAATCGAAATAACATATACATCAGTGTTACAGGAATTATGACATGAGTACATACATAAAAGATCAGAATAACTTTTGAAACATCAACTTTACACATGAGCATTAAAACAAAACAGAATAAATAATGTCTAAGCATATTTACAAGGTAAATAACATATTATTAATGCCAATTATATTCGAGGATAACAGTATTCCTAATCACAGTGAATGTAGCTTAGTATTAGAAAAATTCTACAACATAAATCGTATCAGATAAACACATAAAGACAGGAAGAACACAAATACACAAGGGTACACAAACATATAGCGGAATAACACAAGGAAAGGACAGGGTTCGTTTTCAGTGTAACATTTGGTTTATTGCAGCATTTTGCAAACAAATCTTTCTTTGCTTCTTGGAGATCTCCCTTCATTCATCATTATTCCCAAAAGGTTCTATCTATACCTCCTTCCTGTATTCTATTCATATATCTTTCAAAATAATTATTTCTGATTGTACAATACTCATTTTGGCCCAAATCTTTTTCATATAACTTCGCAATGCATTCTTTACCTATTCTCCATAGTCAGTTTCTTATATAGTCTACCCCACTTAAGCTAACTTAAATCTACTGAGCTCAGATGCTAAACTAAGGGACGAGGCAATGCAGCAGCACATAACAAATTAACACAAACCACAAGGACAAAAAATTCAAATTGGCAAAGCAATTGCAATATTACAACTAATATAAGGCACTGTGCAGCAAACAATAAAAATAAAGCATTAGTAAAACTGGCTTAACAGAATAATACAAAGTCAAATTCAATAACACTATGCCTGGCAAACAGCAGCAACTTATACCTAAACATGACATAGCTCAAGCAGAAAAAAATATTACAGTAAAAACAACACTGCAGATAAGGGAAATGTATATTCACATCTTAATGTCTATGTAATTAAAGTGGTGCACCACAAAAACTAATTCTACAAAAAATTACCAAGTACTTGAAAAGAAAATTATAGATGCAGTTACTGTTATTAGTCCCTTCTTATTGTTCTCTCCATTCCAAGAGCTCCTTTGTCGAAGAATGTGGATCAGAAAATAATTATTTAATAAATCTGTTGACAGAAAGTGTTCACATTAGCAGATGCATTTAAGTTTATTTTATAAAACCAATGCTGCAACACAGCTGGAAACCAGATATTAAACAAAATGAGCAATCTCTTAACTACAAAGACAATAGACGTAAAATGTTTCTAATCATTTCATTAGGCATTTCAGTAAATATCATAAATTACGAGCTCCACAGTATGCTTTCAACAAGGAAATGTCAATAGCGAGGATAATGGCCTCCCTTTTTTTTTCTACCTGTGCTTCCGGAAAGGCACACCCTAATGGCTTGCTCTCCAGGTGTCTGACACAGCTGTGTGCCCACGACGCACATGCAGGTGGTCACTTAACTTTCTTATGGAAATATTTACGACAGCAGTTTCCGCTACAGTGACAGTCTCATATAAAAATTTCACAGGTCGAGAATTTACGTTGCAAATGTGTAGAAACAAAATCCTATGAATATAACAGTGTCCAAAAAAATTTTCGCCGGCATTGTGATACATTCACGCATTGACACACATTTCATAAATCTTAAAGTACGATTCTTGGTTTCCAACATCCTTTTTCACAAGTCAAGAGTCCCTAACGTCTATTCATTATTCATATACATATAAACACGTAATCACATTCCTCATATGTGGTAGCATCATCTTATTGACATAAACATACCTCAACAGCATAATACACATCGTCGTCGTAAAAATAACTTCATAACATCTCAGTCAAATCTCAAAATCGTCGTAGCTTCCTCCAATTATTTCAAAACCTAAAAAAATTCTCTGCTCATGTCAAAAGTGTCATCTGCCTCAAACGTACTTTAAAAATCGTGATCCCATACCAAATATATCATTCAAAGCTCTCATAATATCACAATGGGTCCGAAAAAATATGAACAATTTACAAAGTACAGACAGAATACAATTTCGTAAGTGTGAAGTTATCCAACGGTGTAATCACGTAAATATCTGTCACTGACGCAATAAAAAATTTGTCTCTCTCAGTTAAATGATCAGATAGCTGTATAATTTGTGTTAGAGAAATATGGTACCGATGTGTAAAGTTGTATAAGCAAATAACATATTAGCTAGGGCTCCTTGTGCTTGCCAAACACATGGTACACAAAGTAGGTGTGTACCCTCCTGAGGATTAATGTAATTATACCCTCAGGTGTTACAGATTACAACAATGGAATGAAATGTATTACGGAAGACCATTGTATCATTGTCCTTCTAATATCTTTAAATACAAATGATTTAAGTACAAAATTAATCACTCAAATACATGTCCTGTAGCGCTAAATGTGCGCCTTGCTGTAAGATAATCTCTGTGGAAGTCTCGTAGTTATTTTCCTCCGAAAGCTAAGTCCTGCAGAAGCCAATGTACTTACCTCATGATAAACAAAAGTGAAATGCTTTGCGTATAGATATCTTAGTTATTACGCTTATTGCCGTGATGAAGAAAGTACTGTGCTGTAACGTATTGTTGTGCTACAGAAAAGGCTGTCTCATTGTAGCTATACCACAAAAGTTACTACTAAAACATGTTTTACATTCCAGAATAATACAGAAAAACTGTGCAGATATGAAACAGAAACATCGCAAAAGCAACATTGTAAATTGTCACTCATTAGTAGCATCGTGATAAAATCGTGTAGCTGTCACATAAACTAACCACTGTGTCATCTGGTATCTCACAGAAAGTACTTTAAATCCAGAATGTATTTTCAAGTAAAACAAAATGTTGCATTAAAATCTCATTAGCAGTACTGGTAAATGTTCTAATCGTGCAACTAACAAGCAACAATGTACACACACAATAACACTATGTCGTCTGTTTGCAATAACAATGCATTCGTAATTTCTGTTTGAATAAGTTCTCTTGGTTCTAGACTGGATATTTAACTTTAAACATTTTGCATGGTAACAGTTACTCACTGTGACAAATTGTACAAGTAGCGTGAAGTGAAAATTGCAAAGACTAAGTTAGAAAGCAGATTATCTTTCAATAAACGGTTTTATATGTGAAATGTGGTGTAAACCTTTGCTCTTCTCAGTACGCAGAGGTCCAACTTGAACGGAATTATCATGCGGTATACGTCGGTGAGGAATGCTAAAATATTTCTCAAGGTTAGCGTCTATGTCATTTTTCCCTGAGCCAGCGGGCGCAGGTGGCTGCCTGCGGTGCGAGTTATTGTGTGTTTCTTTGTTGGCGCACGTTGTTACTGGGATTAGGAGACCTAACTTCTACAAATTCGCCTTGCCGAGAGGGCTCTGCTCTGTTTAAATCTCGTGAGTTCTGACGAAATTCAGGTCTGTCGTTTTGTCGGTAGTTTACATAGTTTCCTGTTTGTCGGTCATATGGTGGAGAATTTCTCCCGGAATCGTAATGGCACGCTGAACTTTTGCGTCTGAAGTTATTCTGTCTCCCGTGATAATAATTGTTCTGGTTGCCAATTTGTCTGTTTCTATGAGTGTCTCTGCCATATTCATTACTACGGAAATGCGATCTCTCTCTGTAACTATTACTCTGCCAGTGGTTGTCATACGGGTGGTGTCTCTTTTGGTCACGATTTGCGTTGTAAGAATAGAATTATCGTGTCCAGTTATTGTTTCTGTCGTCACGGAATTGTGACGGATGTGACCTGTAGTGATTGTTTTCCTGTTTTTGCATCCCGCGACTGTCTGTGTCAATTTCTAATTCTTGCAAGAGTCCCTGAAAAGCTTCAATGTCGTCTTTGCAACGTCCTGCTAAAATAATATGTCGTAAATGTTCAGGCAGTTTGATTAAGCAAATGCGGATGAGTTCTGAGGGGCTGTATGGGTTTGAAAGATACTAATTCTTATGCAACATGTCTTCAAAATATTTCATAAGACTGGAAAATTCAGATTGTTCGAAACGTTTCATCATTATGATGCTATGTTTTACTCGGTCTTGCGTCGCTTGAGACCAATACGCTGTGAGGAAGGCATGATAAAAATCTCCTTCACTGTGACAATCGTGAATGACCGATCGCATTCTTACAGCTGGTTCATTCTCCAAGTAGCCACACATAAATTCTAACCTGTGCTCCAATGACCAGTTGGGAGGAAAACAATGAGAGAATTGATGGAGCCACGCTTGTGGATGAATGTCGTTGGCAGAATTCTTAAACGTTTTGAATTTACGTGTAGTAATGAGCAGCTTATAGTCAAAGTCATCGTGTCGGCGAGTAGCATATCGGTCATTGTTACGTCGTGTCGGCGGTTCCATCTCAAAATTCGGTCCACCTTGCCAATTCCTTTCATAATTACCGAAATGCCCTGTGTTATTATTTTGTGGCTTTTCCGTATTTCTAAGTTCCTCTTCCCGTGTTGGAGCGCGAGTGTCCTCTGAAATATGTAATTCTTGTATTACCTACGTCAACTGATCTTGAACTTCCCGGATTTCTCTTTTGTACTGTGTATTGATTTGATTTTGATTTTGTTTGAATTTTCTTATTTGTTCATACTCTTCTGTGTCAGTGAATGCTACGGGTCTTGTGTCATTCAGATCATCATCTACCTTTGTAGATCAGTTAGTGACCTGATCCGAAAGTTCGGCTACTTTCTCCGATAGTGAACACATTTCCTCAGTGTGTTTTTCTGAACCAAGTTTCAGAGTGTCCATTTGTGTTGAAATCGAATCTACTGTGTCCTTTAAGTTTTCCTGAGTTTTTGCAAGTTGCGTAACCGAATCGGTAGATGCAACTGAGTCAATTTTAGCCCACAAGGTCTCATGATTTTCATGAACAATGGTTTGCAGTTCTTTTATGGCTGCTTCGTGATTCTGTAATGCATTTTCATGCCGCGAAAAAATAGGTTGGAAATGCTCACAAATTTGTGTTTTTACGTCATTACAGACTTTCTGACATTTCGATTCAATGTCATGTAACTCAGCAGTTAAATCTTCACTTGTTTGTTCGAGGGTTTGTTCCAATGAGTCTAACATTTGAAGCTTATGCTGTGTTTGTCTCTGATTTTGTTCCATTGTGTGTAACTGTTGCTGTGTTTGTCTCTGGTGTTGTTCCATTGTGTTTAACTGTTGCTGTGTTTGTTTCTGATGTTGTTCCATTGTGTCTAACTTTTGAAGATTTTGTTCCATTGTGTCTAACTTTTGAAGATTTAGTCCCATTTGTCTCTGATTTTGTTCCATTTGTTGCATTAATTGCAATAATAATGTATTAGTGTCTGGAATCTGTTTCTCTATGCTTTTTGGCAGTGCATTTTCACCAGCAACATTCACATTTTGACAAGCAGAAAATGTGTTTTGACTTATTTGAGAAAACGGTGAGGACGCAAAACCTGAATCTACAGTATTTGCAACATTGTATCCTATCATTTCGGATTCCTGAGGCGAGCTGTTGCCGACCGATCGATCGATAATGCTTCCCTGTTCACTACCTGTTTGACTGTCTACACCATTATTTGCCGCCCGCTCCATTTCCCTATGTACAATTACCAAATTACTACTTTGAACATTAGTTAATTCATTACTCGGTGGCGCTAATACACTGCTTTCGTCTTCACTGTCATTTCTCAGTTTACTTTGGAGCCTAGTATTACGTTTTTCACACGCTATTATTGTCACAATATTTCACACGACAACACAGAAAAGCACAATTTGAAGAGCAAAAATAAGAGAACACATTAACATAGAACTGAAAATAATATCTAGTTAATTGCAAGCGCAGCTGCGAAATACTTGGTGCAAATCTACATGCATGCCACAACTGTTTTACTGTGCAACAATGAAAAACCACATCTACCAAGGAAATTCTCTCTATAATTATGTGCTAGCAATAAACAAAAGCTACACTAAATACACAAACTACAAGAAAAAATCAGAAGATTCCAGTAAGGTATCCTGGCAGGGTTGCCATATGAAACGTCCCCTTTAAACAATTATACACGACTGTGCTTAACCTGACACACAATATTATTTAGCGCAACGCAATCTGACTTTCAAAAATCCCTACAAAAGAATGGCCCTGACTAACATTAAACTATACCTTTCACAAATAACTTACCTCACAAAAATCTTCATTACTCGAACTACTGCAATACAGCGAGCGCCACTATTGCCAGCTAAATAAAAGATTCAAACTACAGAAGGCACTAACTACTGATAGGGATAGTTAGCAAATGAAAGATATTAATAGAGAACAAACAATGTATTTACCTTAGTAGTCATAATATATATATATAGCAGTTCATGACAAATTACAAAACTCCGCCATCTCTCTCCTCACATCCACCACTGCTGGTGGCTCACTTCCAACTGCGCAACGCTACGCGCTGTTCACATCCAGCTGCCGCTGCCCAACACTACAATGGCAGACAACAATGCAAACTAGCCACAAACTGCACACAGCACTGCCAGTGATTTTCATACAGAGCGCTACGTAACATTGCCAATAAGAAAACATAAACAGCCTACTTACATCTTTCTGCCATAGAACCAGCACCCAGCATTATGCTACTACCAGTAATGATGTAACTTCCCGGATTCTCCCGAAATCATCTGAAGATGAACCTGAAAGGGTTCGAAAACCGGTTAATGTAATAAAGCATTATTAATGAAAAAGTGACTGGTTGCAGATGTGTATAATTTATTTACATTAAATTACCTTAATAATTCTTTACACGTTGTCGATATGTCTGCCGGCTGCGCTTTCACAAAAGAGATAGAAATCCTGAGTCCAGCACATTAGAACCGACAAATAATACACTCTTCCGTTTAAAGCGTGGACAATTTACCAAATTTTCGTTTCGGTCTCCTACTTGCTTTTCTTTTGTGTTTACAATATCTCAGTGCTTCAATTAAGAAAAACATCTTTCGTTTTCATTAATTTGTTTCTTTATATTAAATTTTTATTAATGTATTGGTTTATTTATCCTTGTATTTTCGGTTTGTTAGGGCCACAGTCCGCTACGGTTTTGAGGAGACAAGGTGGGCAGGAGTCGAACCCCGAGGCCTCGCCACGATGCCTCCCTCTTGCCACTGCCTTGCTGCAGTCTCACGCTCCTCACATTACTTTTACTTATTTATTTATTACATTTTTTGTGCAAATAAATATAGTGGAAAACCAAATTAAAATTAGTCCACTCATTCAGAAACCTGGAAATCTCACAAGGTAATAAAGGATGGGGCGGGCCGAATCCATGGTGTTTCTTTCCGAATCGGGCGGGCACCTTCCACGCCGGGAATATGCCAACTTAGTGGAGACGCTGTTAAGATAATTGGCATTATACGAGCGATAACGGGAGAAAGAAGACAAGTATTTCAGGTCAGATGAGTAAAGGGTAATATCAATAGCAGCAGAAGACCATATAACTGAAGGATTTGTTATGAACAGAGAGGTAGGGCACAGAGTGTGTTACTGTGAACACTTCAGTGACAGGGTTGTTCTCATCACAATCGACAGCAAATCACACCAACAACGGTAGTTGAGGTATATATGCTGACGTCGAAAGCTGAACATGAGGAAATAGAGAACGTGTATGAGGACTTTGAAAGCGTAACGCAGTTTGTAATGGGAGATGAAAATCTGAAAGACATGCGAGACTGGAATGCAGATGTAGGGGAAGAAGAAAAGGTTACAGTACAAGAAGTGAAAGAGGAGAAACACTAAATCAGTTGTGTAACACGTTTGAGCTAGTAATAGCGAATACTCTGTACAAGAATCACAAGAGAAGGTATACTTGGAAAAGACCGGGTGATACGGGGAGGTTTCAGTTACATTACATCATGGTCAGACAGAGATTCCGAAAACAGATACTGGATTGTAAGGTGTACCCAGAAGCAGATATAGATTCATATCAAAATATAGGCTCAAGAAGAGTAGGCTGCAGTTTAAGGCATTAGTCAGGAAGAAGCAATACGCAAAGAAGTGGGACATGGAAGTACTAAGGAATGACGAGATACGGTTGAAGTTCTCGAATGCTATAGATACAGCTCAGTAGGCAGTACAGTTGATGAGGAATGGACATCACTAAAAATGGCCATGACGGAAGTTGGGAAAGAAAACATAGGTATAAGGAAGGTTGCTGTGAAGAAACCATGGGTAACAGAAGAAATAATTCAACTGATCGATGAAAGGAGGAAGTACAAAAATGTTCCGGAGAACGTAGGAATACAAAAATACAGATGGCTGAGGAATGAAATAAATAGGAAGTGCAGGGAAGCTAAGACGAAATGATTGCAGGAAAAAATGTGAAGACATCAAAAAAGAAATTATTGTCGGAAGGGCAGACTCAGCATACAGGAAAGTCAAAACAAACATCGGTGCTATTAAAATAAGGGTGATAACATTAAGAGTGCAACAGGAATTCCACTGTTAAATGCAGAGTAGAGAGCCCGTAGATGTAAAGAATACGTTGAAGGCCTCCATGAGAGAGAAGATTTGTCAGATGTAATCGAAGAAGAAACAGGAGCCGATTTAGAGGAGATAGGGGATCCAGTATTAGAATCAAAATTTAGAAGAGCTTTGGAGGACTTGAGATCAAATAAGGTAGAAGGGATGAATAACATTCCATCAGAATTTCTAAAATCACTGGGGAAGTGGCAACAAAACGACTACTCAAGTTGGTGTGTAAAATGTATGAGTCTGGCGACGTACCATCTGACTTCCAGAAAAGCACCATCCACATAATTCCATAGGAGGCAACAGCTTAACAGCTCATGTAGCCAAGTTGCTTACAAGTATGATTTACAGAAGAACGGAAAAGAAAATTGAGGATGCGCTAGATGACGATCAGTTTGACTTTAGGCACGAGAGAGGTAATTCTGACGTTGCAGTTGCGGGCTTTCAAATAAAAAATATTAATTGGTGATGGCGGCCCTCAACTACGTATCCTTAGACTCAGTGTTGAAATATTAAAAGTTCTGGCTGGCTTCCTTGTCTAGGGGCTGGGATACATAGTTGCCTCATTACAGGCCAAATACTGCTGAGTCTACAGAATACAATATGGACAGACACAAGAATCGAATGGTCAAAGGTTCCTATCAATCGGCAATTGCGAATTTGGAATGTAATATAGACATTTATTAATGAAAGATTTCAATTAAATAAAATCTTCAGGTACTATCTTAACGACTTTAAATGATTAGTACAATAGCAGAAGTACTTTTGAGAATGCGGTGTATTTCTGCAAAACACTTATTGGAGTCGATGGTCCAGCAATTAAATAAAATATAAGTTGAATAACAGAGAAAAAACAGATTACTACTGCACGTAATTGGTTATGAACAACAACATAGCTCGCGAGATATTCACTTCTAAACGCACACAACGTCTTCACTGTAGAAGCCACGGAAATCTCACAAGTGCACAAGTCGGCACTCCGAAGTATTTCCATCTGCCGCGACGACGCGCAAACCGCTCCACACTCTCCAAGTCTCTGCCGCGACCGAGCGCCGTGACGTCCAGCACTTCCCGTGGTCCGTGTCGTACTCTCTGTTCCCTCTCTCGAAACGATCCTCCTCCCCCACTTTCATAGTCTCACTATTAACGAACGCTGTGACTGGCTAGAGCGCTCCCTCCATGTCTCCAAGCCAACGTACACTCACAAACATATTTAAACACATACGAAATAATGGAGTTACATTTAAATAACTTGAAATTAAATAAATATTCCTATGGCTGAACCATAAACACGCTCTAAAACACATTATTAAATTGATAAATAAATTAAATGAATATATATCAAAGGAATAGCAAGCAAAAGTAGGCCATTAGCCTGAAGTCTCCGTGCTTTCTAAAACACAGTGAATAATTGACCAATTTCTTCGTGAATAGCATATATCGGATATAAACAAAGACATAGATGAATACATACATTTATAAGCATGCGGCTACCGTTTTTTCATGTAACTGTGGCGTACTTATGGCCTGATGCGATCGATAGTAATCAGCCACTTTGACCTCCAATAACTTATGTACTACTCAAGTTACATTCCTGTAATTCATAGCAATTTAGGTTTACACTAATAGCTTCCTAAAGACACGGTGATCGACAAAATTGGATGAAGCGCTTATATTTTGGAAATTTGTTTACTGTGAGATACTAAACTTTGAACTAATAAAGATATTGAAAATGTGATTACACCATCAGAATCGTCATGCAAATAATGGTAATGTATAAGTTTCTTTTTGAGGTATCATCATTCATCTGGCTACTATTAATTTCTATACTAACTCCCAGCGTGTCTCCTTCATTGACACAGCGTCACAGTGGAATTCCCAGCCACGTGGCTGGACCATGCACTGGGGCTACCCCTCTCGTCCGGTTAACGTTCGGCACCACGTGTTTGCTGCCGGGCCCCGGCTGGCCGATCGGCTCGTGCGGGCACGCCAATCCCGAACTTAGAATATTTACAGGGCGCCACAATTCGCGCGTTACCTCACACGGTTAATAATGGAAGAAACACTAAAGAAAAATCAAGACTCGTTCATAAGATTTGTCGACCTGGAAAAACCATTCAACAATGTAATATGGTGCAAGATATTCGAAATTCTGAAAATGTAGTGGTAAGCTATAGAGAGAGACGGGTCATATACAATGTGTACAAACGCCAACAGGTAATACTAAGAGTGGACGACCAAGAAAGAAGTGCTCGTATTAAAAAGAGTGTAGCTTTTCGCCCGCACTGTTCAATCTGTACATCTAATAAGCAATGATGGAAATAAAAACAAGGTTCAGGAGTGGAATAAACATTCACGGTCATAGGATACCAATGATTGCTACCTTGAGTGAAATTGAAGAAGAATTACATGATATGCTGAACGAAATGAACAGTCTAATGAGTACAGAGAATGCATTTAGAGAAAATCGAAGAAAGACGAAGGTAATGACAAGTAGTGGAAATGAGAACAGCTAGAAATTTAACATAATGATTGATGGTCTAAGTTGATGAAATTAAGGAATTCTGCTACCTAGGCAGTAAAATAACCAATGACGGGTGGAGCAAGGAGGACATCAAAAACAGACTAGCAAAGAAAAAAAGGGTATTCCTGGCCAAGAGAAGTCTACTAATATCAAATATCGGCCTTAGTTTGAGGAAGAAATTTCTGAGAATGTACGTCTGGTGGGAAATGAAGAAGCTTGCATAGGATAGAGTAGCATATACAGCTGCATCAAACTAGTCTCTGGACTAAAGACCACGACAACAACAACGTCTGGAGTATAGCATTGAATGACAGTGAAACAAGGACTTTGGGAAAACAGGAACAGAATGGAATCCAAGCATTTGAGATATGGTGCTACAGACGAATGTTGAAAATTAGGTCGACTGATAACGTAAGGAATAAGGACGTTCCGCACAGAATCGGAGAGGAAAGGAACACCTGGAAAACACTGATAAGGAAAAGGGGCACGATGACAGACATCTGTTAACACATGAGGGAATGACTTCCATAGTACTAGAGCGAGCTGCAGAGGGCAAAAACTATAGAGGAAGACAGAGCAAATAATTGATGATGTGGGTTGTAAGTGCTACTCTGAGACGAAGATTGCGCGCATCGTCAGCATGTGCAGTCAGCAAGTATTGCCAAAAATCAGGACGCGAGTGATGAGCATATACGTATAGATATGCCAGTCTAGCCGTTTATTCAGAGTACTCGAGACGTTGTTGCAAGAAAACCTTTCACCGCTGGTTAAAGAAAAGACTCGGGGTCAATGAGACGTGGCGGCACTCGCAGAAAACTAGCAACCATTCGCCCCGACAACCACAACGATAACACAGCTGGATCGGTGATGATCATCGTCGTCACTACGGCAGAAGAGGCAAAGGGGAGAGTCCGCCAGTCCTATAATGGCTTGGGGGCGCCGAGTAGTAGGATACTTCTCACAAGTCGCATGATACCAAATAGATCTGATATATATCAGAAAGGAACTGTAATGAATGTGGCGCCAATTCTACTACTTTACAGGCGATACCACGCAGGAAAACGACGTAGAAATGCTTCGTCAGCAGCAGGCTCGTTCGTGGGAGTTCGGCGCGAGGCTTCCAAAATGAAGGCTTCCATGTGTGCAAACGCGAGCCTCATTCAACAAACCAGGACCGACAGGGAAAGGGATACTAGCACCAGGACGGCAAAATGGTTTATGCAGTTCTGGCCATGTAAAGTGCTGCTGCACGATAACGGACGTTCGTAAGACCAAGTCTTCCCGAACGGGTGTGTGTGCGTGGGGGGGGGGGGAGGGGGGGGGGAGTGAGTATTTCAAAAGTGGACCCACTCGTCAGAAGATATCTGAATGCCACTTGAATATAAGTCTTATCGCAATCGTCTGCAGTAGAATCTTATCAATATGAACCATTCTGGTTGCCACATGGGCATTCAGGTAGGCCACACGCGGCAAAGAATCGAAGCCGCGTAGGGAGCTGTGACTGATCATTAGCGTAATTCGCAAAATGTGACGAAAGTTGACAGCCGCTGTACGGCGTGTTGACGACTTAAAGGCGATCCCAAGATAGCGAAGTTATTGGACACATATCTCCCGGGGGTAGCCTGCGGCCGATAAACAACGCCGTGGATTTTCGCACATTCATTACACCTCCAGCCGCTCTCGCCGGCCGGGTTGGCCGAGCGGTTCTAGGCGCTACAGTTTGAAACCACGCGACCGCTGCGGTCCCAGGTTCGGATCCTGCCTCGGGCGTGGATGCGTGTGATGTCCTTAGGTTAGTTACGTTTAAGTAGTTCTAAGTTCTAGGGGACTGATGACCTTAGAATTTAAGTCCCACAGTGCTCAGAGCCATTTGAACGAGCCGCTCTCCCATGACCCGTGATGATGTCGAGGAACCGTGCGACCTTCTCCCGAGAATGAACTGGCAGCGGGAGGTATCTGAGTACGCACGACATCGGAAGGTGTAACCGCGTAAGGAGAGTCCAGACAACTGCATCGTCAGCGGACTTACGAGAGGCTCCAGCGGCACTGTATGACGGTACACGGTCAGCGGGCAGCCTTGTCGAATTGGTATCGGAACGGCCATACGCCCATTGAACGGCTAAAGAGCCACCGAAGAACTCTGATGAAACGTTGAGGGAGGCCCATTCGTTCTACGAACGATTACAGAAAGACATGGCGCACCCTGTCAGACGCGCTATCAAGATGTACGGCAGCAGTCGCCGCACGAAGTCCGTAATCACATCACGACATTCCCCAGCTGCTGTGTGGACGGTAACTGTGTCACCTGGCGTAACTTGCCTGGTGGAGAAGATACGTGAAATAAAGAGAAGCCTACAGCGCGCCGCAATCGTGTAAAAGTCTTGTAATCATTATTTAATAAGGTGATAAGGCGGTGGTGGCCTTTAGTAATTCCAGGCGTCGGTTTATAACGGAAACGATAGTTTACTTGACAAAAGCTGGCGGATTCGCATCTGCAGACGAGATCAGTTCAATATAAATCCCTGTCCATCGTATAGATATGAGATCACAAAACGTACCTCCCAGGTACGCCCACAGGACTAGATCACGAACAATGTGACTCAGCTACTGGCACGGTGTAAAATTCGAGTATTGATCTTTCCGGGCGTGTACGCTGTCCAAACAGGAGATGTTCATGTCGATCTAAGAAAAACGGAGCAATCTCCTGCACATAGACTCGTGCACTTTCACTCCGTGGTCCAATACTCCCATGGAAATTAATGACCCGCATGGACTGAACAGTAAAAAGTCTTACCCGTGGAAGACGAGACATACACTCCTGGAAATTGAAATAAGAACACCGTGAATTCATTGTCCCAGGAAGGGGAAACTTTATTGACACATTCCTGGGGTCAGATACATCACATGATCACACTGACAGAACCACAGGCACATAGACACAGGCAACAGAGCATGCACAATGTCGGCACTAGTACAGTGTATATCCACCTTTCGCAGCAATGCAGGCTGCTATTCTCCCATGGAGACGATCGTAGAGATGCTGGATGTAGTCCTGTGGAACGGCTTGCCATGCCATTTCCACCTGGCGCCTCAGTTAGACCAGAGTTCGTGCTGGACGTGCAGACCGCGTGAGACGACGCTTCATCCAGTCCTAAACATGCTCAATGGGGGACAGATCCGGAGATCTTGCTGGCCAGGGTAGTTGACTTACACCTTCTAGAGCACGTTGGGTGGCACGGGATACATGCGGACGTGCATTGTCCTGTTGGAACAGCAAGTTCCCTTGCCGGTCTAGGAATGGTAGAACGATGGGTTCGATGACGGTTTGGATGTACCGTGCACTATTCAGTGTCCCCTCGACGATCATCAGTGGTGTACGGCCAGTGTAGGAGATTGCTCCCCACACCATGATGCCGGGTGTTGGCCCTGTGTGCCTCGGTCGTATGCAGTCCTGATTGTGGCGCTCACCTGCACGGCGCCAAACACGCATACGACCATCATTGGCACCAAGGCAGAAGTGACTCTCATCGCTGAAGACGACACGTCTCCATTCGTCCCTCCATTCACGCCTGTCGCGACACCACTGGAGGCGGGCTGCACGATGTTGGGGCGTGAGCGGAAGACGGCCTAACGGTGTGCGGGACCGTAGCCCAGCTTCATGGAGACGGTTGCGAATGGTCCTCGCCGATACCCCAGGAGCAACAGTGTCCCTAATTTGCTGGGAAGTGGCGGTGCGGTCCCCTACGGCGCTGCGTAGGATCCTACGGTCTTGGCGTGCATCCGTGCGTCGCTGCGGTCCGGTCCCACGTCGAAGGCACGTGCACCTTCCGCCGACCACTGGCGACAACATCGATGTACTGTGGAGACCTCACGCCCCACGTGTTGAGCAATTCGGCGGTACGTCCACCCGGCCTCCCGCATGCCCACTATACGCCCTCGCTCAAAGTCCGTCAACTGCACATACGGTTCACGTCCACGCTGTCGCGGCATGCTACCAGTGTTAAAGACTGCGATGGAGCTCCGTATGCCACGGCAAACTGGCTGACACTGACGGCGGCGGTGCACAAATGCTGCGCAGCTAGCGCCATTCGACGGACAACACCGCGGTTCCTGGTGTGTCCGCTGTGCCGTGTGTGTGATCATTGCTTGTACAGCCCTCTCGCAGTGTCCGGAGCAAGTATGGTGGGTCTGAGACACCGGTGTCAATGTGTTCTTTTTTCCATTTCCAGGAGTGTAGATGACGTCTTCAATCAGGATGCCTTCGCATACACAGACCGCCACTCGAGGAGAGGAACAGAAGTTGTAGTCTGCTATCCCGGGTAGCTAAATGCAACTTCTGTAACAGTGCAATGTCTAGTTCCGAAGCCCAAATCATTTCTTCCCGAAGATGGATCTTGAGCGGCTCGTGGACGCCGTTGACATTCAGTGTTGAGATAAGGTATTCGTTGAGTTGTGCCGTACCAAGGTGGGTGGCCGCAGGTCGCTGCTGCGAAGGTGCGGGGGCAGCAGGCAGTAGGAGCTGATAGCACACCCCGCATGGCGCAGAAGTAGACATCAGTATGTCGCCTCCCCAAATGGTGCAGACTGTTCTACGGGATCTGTTGTTTCTTCAAAATCCTCGTTCCACTCCCGTGGTATCCATATGTTCAACGGCTGCCGACACTGCCAGATTGCCTGGTATCGTTCCTTCTTCGGGTAGGGGCTTCAGAAGCAGTCGATGCAAGAGCCACTGAGGGCCACCGTTCCACAGACGCACTGACGTCACCGTCGTCCACGGTGTCACATGCTGACACGTTGATTTTCTCAACAGGTAGTGTATCATTTGGACAGGGCGAAGAGTTCTTTCCGATATCGTACGGCGCCTCTTTTTGCATCGTTTAACGTAAAAATGCTGCCGCCGGGGCAACCAGAGAGTCGAACAAGGAGCCACATTCGAAATCAGCGCCGGCCAGAGGCCCAGCCGGTGCAATCACCGGAACTGAGGCCGTTGCGGAAGTCACGTCGTCAATCATCTGTTCCGCAACCGTTTCGGAATGGAGCGGAACACTATCCATCACATGTTCACGTGATTCCGAGAGCAGCCGGCTGGCCGGCGGCGAATTGAGCGCCATGGCATGTGTGATCGGAAGTACTGTTGACGATGAGGGAAGTACCACTCCGCCAGTTGGTAACTGCGTTACCCACCTTCGCAGACACTCAAGTCTGATGTGGCGCTCTTTTTCACATGCAGAAAAAGTACGTGACCGTCCGTCGTACATGATTACGGCCCGACAGCCGCTGATAGTCAGATAAGACGAAACATGGCTGCGCTGAGAAATTGTGATCTGACGCACCCCGTTAAGAACAGGGTATGTGCCGAAGTGAGTCCAGCGTACTTCCTTATGATCACGAACATCACAGTACGGCCAGAAAGCCTCTATGACGTCCTCTGCAGGTACCTCGAATGGCAGTTCGAACAGGCCAATAGTTCTAACGCCTAATCCTGCGTGTACTACTTTGACCACGCTGACGTTACAGTCGGCGTGACAGAAACAGAATCCCTGTTTTGTTGGATTCAAAACTCGCTCGCACATATCGTCATTGACCATGTTAACGCAAACGGTTTTGCTGAGAATTTTCGGGACGAATACCCAGAAGTCCCCCTCTCATAGGAAACATTCCTCATCTAAGGCCTTCGGTCGTACATATTCCGGACAGAAGTTGAAACATAGTGTCGGTTTCCTGATCTTATTTTCCATGATCTCAGTGCTCGAGGCCTGCGTGCAGACTAAATCGCAGTGTAAGAAAACTTGAGCTCACAGGCCCCGCAGGCAGAAATACGGCACGTCCATTCTGGGCGGCAGCTAAAGCCAGACTGACCCCTAGACCACGAGTGCCTGCCCCAGTAACATCTACGAACTCCTATACAGATCCAGAGAAGGCAACTGTAACCCTGGCCGAGACATTGGTTTCTCCGGTATAGATTTTTGCTTTATGAAGCGGTACAATACTCAGAGAACTTTTATGTTAGTGGACTCTGACCGAGAAATCCTAGGCAATTACATACACTCGTAATTCACAGAACACCATGCAATGTATGTAGCATCTGGTTTATGTGAAAAATATGGGATCATTTAACTAACCCAAGCGACAATAGGGAATCAGAATACAAGCGACGTATTTAGAGTGCAACACACAAGAAGTCTTAGTCTCAAGCACAATGTAGGGTAACCAACTGATGTTAACTACGAAACAAAAACAAACATGGAAGATTAAAAATCAGCCAAAAAGAAAGCGAGGTGACAGGTATAAGCTTACAGCGCTCCAAGTAACCTGGCAGCGAACCAAGGTTGTGTTGCCGGAAGTCCCTGTGTGAGTTTAACACGCGCTGCTATAACCACTTGTTCATCTTCGCTACTGTGGAATAAATCTCTTCTAATGTGAGCTCCTTGTGTTTACGGATACTCCACAGAATTTAGTAAACAAATGAGGATACGTTCCACTGCTACTATCCATGGATTCCTCAATAATTATTCATGCGTTCCTTTGTCATTTACCTTTCCTTTGGATACAGCATGCAGTAATCAGTACTTAGAAGTATTAGTGTAAACGTTGTAGCACATACATTAGTTCCGGTGGAACCAGGTGGTGTTTTGATAAGTTTTTGAAATGATCTTACATTGTAGATTTATCTTTGCCCTTACTAGCATAATGGAAACCTTGCCACGGGGGAAACGGAGGAGAAGATCGTCTGTTATGGCCCGGATAACTGAAGCTGCTGTCCATGTAGAGCTGACCTCTGCGTATTTCGGCCACCAGATTTGCGTTTATATTTTTCAGGCCAAGTGCCGCCCCTGCCTCACCCAGGAGGTTATTTGTAAACACGAGAGGCAAGGTACTGTGTGCGATGAAGCTACCAGCATTCACCGTAGCGTCCGGGTTGTGCAAGTCGTGTCCCACACCGCTGCAGTCGCGGACACTACATCCCCACGGTCACATGATCATGTGATACCACACACGTATCCTTCCGCTTTGGTAGAGACAGTTACGTCCAGAGTTCCGAACAACCTACAGCCGCCTCAAGTCTGCGCTACGGACACCGCCTGTTTGCTGCAACTTCACTGCCAGCCGAGGTGCCGTGTCGCCGTCGTACTGAGCTATGGCCGACCTTGTGCTTCCACCAGCCGCTCCGAGTGCACAGTTTCGCAATATTTGCTCGTCGCCTTATGGGACCGTGTCGTTACCAGCAGACTGCCTACGAGATTAGCCTCAAATGACGGTGTCGCCACAGTACCTGCTGCTCATCGAGAGACTGCCTAAGAGTTACCCGTCTCACGGGACTGTGTCGTTAATCTTCCATGTTCCTTAATACACTATAGTTATCTTTCATAGATGTTATTCTCTGAGGCCGTATTTAGCTTAATTGACGTAAGAAACAATCGTTATTCGAATTGGTTCAAATGGGTCTGAACAAAATACATGGTTCAAATGGCTCTGAACACTATGGGACATCTGAGGTCATCAGCCCCCTGGAACTACTTAAACCTAACTAACCTAAGGACATCACACACACATATTCCCGAGGCAGGATTCGAACCTACGACCGTAGCAGTGACACGGTTCCGGACTGAAGTGCGTAAAACCGCTCGGCCACAGCGACCAGCAATTGTTATTGCAAAGTGTATGTCTCACTTCAACGAATCTCGCTCCTCTAGACGAGGATTGAACGGAAGCAACCGCCGAGCCCTTGTTTAGAATGCTGGAAAATATTCCAAATGTAGAGTACCATCTGCTCAATTATTTAGCCTCTTTTTCCGTTGACTAGCAGACTCTTGACTTCGTAGCTGCAAGAACGGCAGATCGTCGCAGATCTCCCACCATTTCTTCTCCTGTTGTGGAGTCTGCAACGAGTGGAAGATGATGATGGCATTAACGTCCGTAGAATTCCAGCATCCATCGGGGTAGTCATCCTATAGGATGGGCGATTCTACAACTACAGTTGCTATAACCCCATCATATGTAAGCTGGCTGTTTAGGTTTTTATGTTGGCAACGTCACGTAGCGCTCTGTTTGAGAATCACGGGCTGTGCTGTGTGCAGTCTATGGCTGGTTGGTATTGTTGGAATATTCGCTATTGTAGTGTTGGGCAGTTGGATGTGAACAGCGCGTAGCGTTGCGCAGTTGGAGGTGAGCCGCCAGCAGTGGTGGATTTGAGGAGAGAGATGGTAGAATTTTGAGAGCGGACGATGTGGACGTGTGTCCATCAGAAAGAGTAAATTTTTAAGACTGGATGTCATGAATTAATAATAACTTTTGAACTTTATTAAGGTAAATACATTGTTTGTTCTCTATCAAAATCTTTCATTTGCTAACTATACCAATCAGTAGCTAGTGACTTCAGTAGCTACAATCTTTTATTTAGCCGGCAGTTTTGGCGCTCCCTGTATTGCAGTAGTTCGAGTAACGATGATTATTGTGAGGTAAGTGATTCATGGAAGGTATAGGTTATTGTTAGTCAGGGCCATTCTTTTGTAGGGATTACAGAAAGTTAGATTGCGTTGCGTTGCGCGGATCTTTCCCCCATTGAGCATGTTTGGGACTGGATGAAGCGTCGTCTCACGCGGTCTGCACGTCCAGCACGAAAGCTGGTCCAACTGAGGCGCCAGGTGGAAATGGCATGGCAAGCCGTTCCACAGTACTACATCCAGCATCTCTACGATCGTCTCCATGGGAGAATAGCAGCCTGCATTGCTGCGAAAGGTGGATATACACTGTACTAGTGCCGACATTGTGCATGCTCTGTTGCCTGTGTCTATGTGCCTGTGGTTCTGTCAGTGTGATCATGTGATGTATCTGACCCCAGGAATGTGTCAATAAAGTTTCCCCTTCTTGGGACAATGAATTCACGGTGTTCTTATTACAATTTCCAGGAGTGTAGTATTTGAGAGTTGTAGCATCGCACTTTAGTGTTTACTTCGTAGATTCTTACTTAAATAGCGCGTGAGTTTCGTATAGGAGGTGTAATTTCGAGTTTTAGTTACTGTAATCGTAAATTCAGGCAGATTGTAGCGCAGTCGTTAGGCATTTGTACAGGTTAGTTAATACATTCTTTGCGTGTTTCCCTTGCGTTATCTAGGCACGGACTCGTGTTTCACTAACGTTCAACATCGATTATAATGGACAGGGACTGTGATTGCTGTGTTCGGATGAGGGCTGAGTTGGCATCCCTTCGCACACAGCTGCAAGCGGCGCTGACTTCGGTCGCGCAGCTTGAGGCTGTAGCCAATGGGCACCACTGTGGGGAGCCGGACTTGGGTATCACGGGGATGTCAACCTCGTCCCGTCTGTCCCCAGATAGGTCTGCCACTGTGGTAACCCCGGTTGCTGCCCGCAGTGGGGCTGAGCCCTCGCCTGTGGTTGATTGGGAGGTCGTTCCAAGGCGTGGCAGGCAGCGAAAGACGTCCCCGGAGGCTGATCAGAAAGCCTCCCCGGTGCGTCTGACAAACAGGTTTCAGGCACTGTCTCTGGCTGAGCCAGATGCAGCTGCCTGCCTTGTTTCAGAGAATGATTCTCAGCCTTCAAACTCCGGGCAATCACAGAGGGTGGGCTTATTGGTAGTTGGGAGCTCCAATATTAGGCAAGTAATGGGGCCCCTTAGGGATATGGCGGCTAAGGAGGGGAAGAAATTCAGTGTGCACTCCGTGTGCAATTCGGGTGGAGCCATTCCTGATGTGGAAAGGGTCCTTCCGGATGCCATGAAGAGCACAGGGTGCAGCCAGCTGCAGGTGGTGGCACATGTCGGCACTAATGACGTGTGTCGCTTTGGATCTGAGGAAATTCTCTCTAGATTCCAGCGGCTATCTGATTTGGTGAAGGCTGCCGGTCTTGCTTACGAGATGAAGGCAGAGCTCAGCATCTGCAGCATCGCTGACAGAACCGACTGCGGACCTTTGGTGCAGAGCCGGGTGGAGGGTCTGAATCAGAGGCTCAGACGGTTTTACGACCGTGTTGTCTGCAGATTCCTTGGCTTGTGCCATAGGGTGGTGGGGTTTCGGGTTCCGCTGAATAGGTCGGGAGTTCACTACACTCAGCTGGCGGCTACACGGGTAGCGGAGGCTGTGTGGCGTGGACTGGGCGGCTTTTAAGGTTAGAAGGCGCCGGGAAAGTACGGGGTGGGCTGTAATCTCAAAGGGTGCATGGCAAATACAGGACGTGCTTGGATCAAGGAACAGTCGGAATTATAGATGTAAATTGTTGTAGTTCTGCTGGGAAAGTCCCTGAGCTTCAAGCGCTAATAGAAAGCACAGAAGCTGAAATCGTTATAGGTACAGAAAGCTGGGTAAAGCCTGAAATAAGTTCTGCAGAAATTTTTACGAAGTCTCAGACGGTGCTCAGGAAAGATAGATTAGGCAGAATTGGTGGTGGAGTGTTTGTGTCTGTCAGTAGTGTTTTATCTTGTAGTGAAGTCGAATTAGATACTCCGTGCGAATTGGTATGGGTGAGGTTATACTTAACAGCCGAACTAAGGTAATAATTGGCTCCTTCTACCGACCCCCAGACTCCGATGGTACAGTTGCTGAATAGTTCAGAGAAAATTTGAGTCTCGTAACAAATAAATACCCCACTCATACGGTTATAGTTTGTGGGGACTTCAACCTTCCCTCGATATGTTGGCAAAAATACTTGTTCAGAACCGGTGGTAGGCAGAAAACGTCTTCCGAGATTGTCCTAATGCTTTCTCCGGAAATTAATTCGAGCAGTTAGTCCACGAACCCACGCGAATTGTAAATGATTGCGAAAACACACTTGACCTCTTAGCCACAAACAATCCAGAGCTGATAGAGAGCATCATGACTGAACCAGGGATTAGTGATCACAAGGTAGTTGTAGCTAGGCTCAACACTGTTTCTTCCAAATCCACCAGAAAGAAACGCAAAGTAATTTTATTTAAAAAAGCGGATAAAGTGTAACTAGAAGCCTTCCTAAGAGACAATCTCCATTCCTTCCGCACTGACTATGCAAATGTAGACGAGATGTGGATCAAATTCAAAGATATAGTAGCAACAGCAATTGAAAGATTCATACCTCATAAATTGGTAAGAGATGGAACTGATCCCCCGTGGTAGACAAAACAGGTCCGAACGCTGTTGCAGAGGCAACGGAAAAAGCATGCGAAGTTCAGAAGAACGTGAAATCCCGAAGACTGGCTAAAATTTACAGACGCGCGAAATTTGGCATGGACTTCAATGCGAGATGCCTTTAATAGGTTCCACAACGCAACATTGTCTCGAAATTTGTTAGAAAATCCGAAGAAATTCTGGTCGTATGTAAAGTACACAAGCGGCAAGACGCAGTCAATACCTTCGCTGCGCAGTGCCGATGGTACTGTTAACGACGACTGTGCCGCTAAAGCGGAGTTATTGAACGCAGTTTTCTGAAATTCCTTCACCAGGGAAGACGAATGGAATATTCCAGAATTTGAAACACGAACAGTTGCTAGCATGAGTTTCTTAGAAGTAGATACCTTACGGGTTGCGAAACAACTCAAATCGCTTGATACGGGCAGGTCTTCAGGTCCAGATTGTATACCGATTAGGTTCCTTTCAGATTACGCTGATACAATAGCTCCCTACTTAGCAATCATATGCAACCGCTCGCTCACCGATAGATCTGTAATAGTTCTTGAAATATTAATTTCACACATGATCATAGAAACAGAACAGAATTAATAATGTCTAAACATCTTTACAAAGTAAATAACATAGTATTAGAAAAATTCTAAAACATAAATCTTATTAGCTAAACACTTAAAGACAGGAAGAACACAAATACACAAGGGTATACAAACACGTAGCGGAATAATACGAAAGGACAGGACAGGGTTTGTTTTCAGTGTAACGTTTGGTACTGCAGTCCAACCCATAACTTCATTCCATAGATCTTTCGCCTTATTTCAACATTTCTTTCCATCAAAAAATCCTATCCAAGCATGCTTTCTGTATTTCAATGTTCCCATATTTCTTACCTCATTATTTATTTTCCATTATCTTACCTCATCATTTATTTCCAAGAAAATCCTGCCTAAACTTGTTGTCTCTAAACCGTACTTTTTTGTTCATATCCTCTTTCAAAATACTTTTTGGCCAAACCATTTTCTTATAAAAATTATACATGACTGTGTTTAAACTGACACACAATATTTTTAGCGCAACGCAATCTGACTTTCAAAAATCCCTACAAAAGAATAGCCCTGACTAACATTAACATATACCTTTCACAAATCACTTATCTCACCAAAAATCTTCGTTACTCGAACTACTGCAATACAGCGAACGCCACTACTGCCAGCTAAATATAAGATTCAAACTACTGAAAGCACTAACTACTAATAGGCATAGTTAGCAAATGAAAGATTTTGATAGAGAACAAACAATGTATTTACCTCAATAGTGTTCAAAAGTCATAATGTATATAGCAGTTCATGACATCCAGTCTTACAAATTTCAAAACTCCGCCATCTCTCTCCCCACATCCACCACTGCTGGCGGCTCACCTCCAACTGCACAACGCTACGCGCTGTCAACAGCCAACTGCCCAACACTACAATGGCAGACAACAATGCAAACTAGCCAGAGACTGCACACAGCACAGCCAGTGATTTTCATACAGAGCGCTACGTAACGTTGCCAATAAGAAAACATAAACAGCCTACTTTCACTACAGATTGGAAAATTGCACAGGTCGCACCAGTGTTTAAGAAGGGTATTAGGAGTAATCCATCGAACTACAGACCTATATCATTGACGTCGGTTTGCAGTAGGGTTATGGAGCATATACTGTATTCAAACATTATGAATCACCTCGAAGGGAACGATCTATTGATACGTAATCAGCATGGTTTCAGAACATCGTTCTTGTGCGACGCAGCTAGCTCTCTGTTCGCACGAAGTAATGGCCGCTATCGACAGGGGATCTCAAGTTGATTCCGTATTTCTAGATTTTCGGAAAGCTTTTGACACCGTTCCTCACAAGCGATTTCTAATCAATCTGCGGGCCTATGGGGTATCGTCTCAGTGTGCGACTGGATTCGTGATTTCCTGTCAGGAAGGTCGAAGTTCGTAGTAATAGACGGCAAATCATCGAGTAAAACTGAAGTGATATCAGGTGTTCCCCAGGAAAGCGTCCTGGAACCTCTGCTGTTCCTGATCTATATAAATGACCTTGGTGACAATGTGAGCAGTTCTCTTAGGTTGTTCGCAGATGATGCTGTAATTTACCGTCTGGTAAGGTCATCCGAAGACCAGTATCAGTTTCAAAGCGATTTAGAAAAGATTGGTGTGTGGTGTGGCAGGCGGCAGCTGACGCTAAATAACGAAACGTGTGAGGTGATCCACATGAGTTCCAAAAGAAATCTGTTGGAATTCGATTACTCGATAAATAGTACAATTCTCAAGGCTGTCAATTCAACTAAGTACCTGGGTGTTAAAATTACGAACAACTTCAGTTGTAAAGACCACATAGATAATATTGTGGGGAAGGGGAGCCAAAAGCTGCGTTTCATTGGCAGGACACTTAGAAGATGCAACAACTCCACTAAAGAGACAGCTTACACTACACTCGTTCGTCCTCTGTTAGAATATTGCTGCGTGGTATTGCTGGTATCCTTACCAGGTGGGATTGACGGAGGACTTCGAAAGGGTGCAAAAGAGGGCAGCTCGTTTTGTATTATCACGTAATAGGGGAGAGAGTGTGGCAGATATGATACGCGAGTTGGGATGGAAGTCATTAAAGCAAAGACGTTTTTCGTCACGGCGAGATCTATTTACGAAATGTCAGTCACCAACTTTCTCTTCCGAATGCGAAAATATTTTGTTGAGCCCAACCTACATAGGTAGGAATGATCATCAAAATGAAATAAGTGAAATCAGAGCTCGAACAGAAAGATTTAGGTGTTCGCTTTTCCCGCGCGCTGTTCGGGAGTGAAATGGTAGAGAGATAGTATGATTGGGGTTCGATGAACCCTCTGCCAAGCACTTAAATGTGAATTGCAGAGTAGTCATGTAGATGTAGATGTAGATTGGCGGTAGATTAACACGACCTTACATCCTGCCAGACAGGTTGACAGGTACAAGGTATCGACAACTGCTGTCACTCGTTTGCCCTGCTAGAAGAGGTACCATCCCAGCAACGTTCATGAAGGAGCACCAGGCCATTTTCTCCGAAATGTCCGTGAAAATTTCACGTAGACATTTAATGGTCATTGGGTTGCTCAAAGAGGATCGGCACATTGGCCAGCTTCTTCGTCCACCTAAATCCTTGCAATTTTTTGTTATGGAAACACTTTAAATCTTTGATGTATGCAAGCTTCGTTAACGATGTTGCCTACAAACACTGCAGGAACACATCACTAACGCACATCCATGACCAACCTGGAGTTTTTCTTAGAGCGCCTGATTCCATAAGGCATCGGACAGAAGGATGCATTAATATGAATGAACATCCCGTTGCGAAGACTCACAAGTGCAGTTCGAATGTAATAGCAAGCAGTTTACATGAGCAGCTCTGCTGTTCCACAGTAACAATGTGTTCTCTTTTGTTTATTCATTTGTTCACTACATTCTGCAGGTCGTTCCTCACAAAATAGAGCTCTCAGCAGAACAGATTTGTTTCACAGTAGTAAAGATGAACAAACTGTCGTTGCTCTTACTGCATGTGTTTTAGCGCACGAGTTTGGCGAACACTTTTTCCTTGTTTTGATCTATACCACTACCTCTAAAAATACGTGAAACTTTCTTCTAACACCTTTGTATTAATTTTTGTCCTGTTCTGCATTAGCAAGATGTTCAACATATTTTGTCATATAGTGCAGTCCCTGACAGCCAACTTTAGGTATGTGGTCCCTATAATCGTAGACTATGAGCTGAGATGTTTCCAAAAATCTGCGATCTTCAAGCACAATGTTGCTTGTATTAAGATAGGTCCATCAAAACCGCAACTGTCAGAACAGAAGAATGGGCGTTTCAAACACGCTTTATGCCTTAATCCACTAATAATTACTGCCGCTCAATATATATCACATGAAGAATAGCCAAACACAGCTTAGTTCCACAACAAACACTGAAGTTCTGTGTCTTATCCCCTCCACACATCTACCTAAGGACAGAATATCAACAGCACATAAATTCCTCATTCACCTTTTACGACTTCCTGGAATGATTTTAGCTGTAAGTAGATCTCGTAGCATTCTGACGACTTACTTTAAAGACTACCAGTAACACAAGTAAATGAAATTAATTAGCTGGAGTGTAATAGTGATTTATTCACTGTGATAATGTTCTTATGGGAAACGCAATAATACTGCAACTCTGAAACCATTGAGCTGTTAGCGAGTCTGTGGCAAAAACGCAATTTCTTATTCATAGAATGGATGGTCGTGAACGTTGAGGCGAAACCTGTATGCACACTAGTAATTGACACACACAATTCACATGTCAAATAGAGATCCCTTATCAGGGTACAGATTAAAAGTACTTCGTCAGCATGTGTGACGAAGCAAAAAAAGCACTTTGTCAGCATGTGTGACTAAGCAAAATTTGTCTCTTAATTCCTAGCCATAGTAGTTAGGCAATATCATCCCAGTGTAGACTATATAATTCATGCTGGCGTAACGTCCCGTGTTCTATGGTACACTGACAAGGTACATCTTCACGGCACTAAGTTTTACGCAGCCAGATGAAGAGAAATTGGTGAGTTATTGACTTTTGCATTTCTATTTTCATAGTCCTTTTTGTTTAGTAAGCCACTCATTAGACGTCATCTTCAACTTACGTCAGTCCAGCTTTCTTCACTTCATGTTTTCAAAGAACACTTTCCTCTTATATCGTTCTAAAAGTTTACTTCTACCTCAGGTTCCAAATATAAATAACAGAAAAACGAAAAAATGTTCTTCGGATGGAAGCCGTATCTTCTCGGCAGCTACAGGCATAGGACACGCATCCTGTGTAACCGATGTTCACCTTAAAATTGCTTGATGGAAAATCTATTCCTACCAAGCATCGAATCTTACATGTTTTAATGCCATCTCAACGGACGAGCCTTAGTTTTTAATTTCATTTAATACTTTAATAATTTAATCTTAGTTTCTTTGGGAACATCTCCTTGAATCAACATTTCCTCGCATAACTATAGACTTCATCCTTTTTAGAATGAAACAGAAAGAAACAGGTTGCTTCTATCCCTGATTCTGGAGAATCTTCTACTAAGCAGATCCTTTGATCAGGTAAAAATAGTTCGCGTATCTCGTTCTTTTCTGTGAAGCCAATTCCCACAATTTTTTGTATGTCCATCCTTTTAGCAGGAGGTGTCTGGGACGACGGCTCTTACTATCGCGAAACATAAATAAAAACACCTACAGCCGTCCTTACGATTTTATTTTATTTTATCGCTACCAGTTTCAACGCTTCAGTGCGTGGTCACAATTGTATCTGTGGCCTATTTTTAATCGCCAAATTTCTGATCATTGTGAAAGGTCAGTGATTTCTTAATTAGATACTTGAATGCAGGGCACACTCAGACCAATATACATAGTCACATCATCATTTAATCATAATGAATAATAGCCTCAAGTTTGACAAAATCGTCAGGAAGAAACAACCTGCAATGAAGTTGCACTTCCACTATAAGTAGGTCGGTAGAAGACGAATGATTACCTATAAAGCATGTAACTGCGAGAGCTATACAAATGTATGTAACGAGTACTTATTTGTAACAGTTTGATTTGCAGCAAAAAAGTAGCTGTTCACAAAATAGTGGAGGTCGAAGTGTAACACTTCAATACAGATGCAAGTATTTAATTTTTTTTTCTTTTATAAACTGTATCTAAGCTAATAACTATCCCAAGTCATTATTACCAAGAAGGTCCCATGCCCATTCCTGTAACTGAAACAATCCGAGTGTCGTTTATTTCAAAAGAGAGAAATACATCAAAATTAATTTCAGAACCAGTTCGTTTACATATTTTAAATTGTTTTGAAAACAGACGTAAAAGTATTTTTACTGCGCCTCAATAACTTCACTATAGAGATAAATGTTGTTTAGAGGCAAAGTTATTCTTGCAGATCAAAAATAAATTCGGCTACCTGAAAGTAAATGAATTCCCGGCACTTAAAAAAAACAGTTATCGATACTCGTTAAATTTACGCAAACTTGTGATGCTGTTTTGTATGTTACCCTGGTTCGTATTTCAGCATTGCAGTTGTGTTGTCATTAAGTGATAATTATTTTATTTAAATAATTCTAAAGTCAACAGAAGTTTTCTTTCGTGGTTATTTCCCAAGTAAGCAACAGTGGGTAAGTAGTACTGTGAAGTTTCGCAATTATTTAGCGTAACAGTAGGCAGATAACAGTTATTCAGTGTGACATTTACTTACTCCAAATTCATTTCATTGTGTTTAATAACTAGTGTTGTAAATTTTTCCCATTATTATTTCATGACATGTTGTGTTACTGGAAACGTGTGTGAAGCCTTCTGTTCTCTCACGTATTCAGATTACTCGTTGCTCGTTGCTGTTCGTAATTTCAATTACCTATTGGACAGTTTTCCATTCATTCCATTGATTCCAAAGGTAGTAGTAAAGTGTATTGTTTTGTATCCTGAATCCCGTCGTATTCCCTTCTGCTGGAACAATACGTGACTTATTGCAGAATTGAAAGTTTATAGTTTATTGTTTGGTGTCCTGAGTCTTATGGCGTCTCTTTCTTTGAAACAATACCTGAATGATTCAACAATATCCGATAAATGAACTAAATGTAACGGGAAGTTAGAGTAAGTGAAATAAGCTGTACTCAGAGCTAACTTGCAGCAAACCTCCCTCCCCACCCCCCTCTAACTAACGGGTCTTACATTTTCCTTCGGAAACGATAGTCTTGCCAAATTTTACTTTCTGTTCAACACTCACTAACACGGTCAAACGTATTTTCGCAAAAGCCGGTTATCTAGAGGGGAATATTACACATGGAAATTCAGATTTAGCAGAAACATCAGAATAACTTTCGGAGAATGAGCAGAAGCGTCGTATTGAGGTTGAACCTTGAGTCTGCCACGCTGATTGCTTTGGCTGCTCTCTCAGCTGTGTGCATGGCTCCCTTCGATCCGAACGTGTCCATGTTGCCAGCAGAATCCCGCCTCCTTTTTTTATCTCTTTGTAGGAGAAGGGTAGTACCTCGGTTTATCTAATCTGCTGGGAACATAAGCTCACTAGCCTGCAGAGCACTAAAAAAGACTGAGCAAACAAGAAATATTTCTCGATCTACTAATCTACGATGGCTACAGGTCTCCAGAAAACACTCAAGTGTTTTGTTAAGTGGGCTTTTAATCGACAAAGAGGGATGACAGGAGAGTGTCTGAAGTTGCCCCCTTCCTTAGATCTAAAGGTAGAATCTACTGAGTGTTCGAGATATTACAATATAATGCCATTAAAACGGTTGCGAAGTATACACTATGGGATCAAAAGCATCCAGACACCCCCATAAACATAAGTTTCACGTTTTAGGTGTATTGTGCTACCACCTACTACCAGCTACTCAATATCAGCCACCTCAGTAGTCATTAGACATCGTGAGAGAGCAGAATGGGGCGCTTTGTGGAACTCACGGACTTCGAACGTGGTCAGGTGATTAGGGGTCACTTGTGTCATACGTCTGTACGCAAGGTTTCCACGCTCCTAAACATCCCTTGGTCCACTGTTTCCGATGTGATAGTGAAGTGCAAACGTGAAGGGACACGTACAGCACAAAAGCGTATAGGCTGACCTCGTCTGTTGACTGACAGAGATCGCCGACAGTTGAAGAGGGTCGTAATGTGTAATAGGCAGACATCTACTCAGACCATCACACTGGAATTACAAACTGCATCAGGAGCCATTGCAGGCACTGTGAAAGTTAGGCGGGAGGTGAGAAAACTTGGATTTCGTTGTCGAGCGGCTGCTCATAAGCCATACATCACGCAGGTAAATGCCAAACGATGCCCCGCTTGGTGTAAGGAACGCAGACATTGGACGATTGAGACCGGAAAAACGGTACACAACGTGGCGATACGACGGCAGGGTGTGGGTATGGCGAATGCCCGGTTAACACCGTTAACATCGTCTGCCAGCGTGTGTAGTGGCAACAGTAAACTCCGGAGGCGGTGGTGTTATGGTGTGGTCGTGGTCTTCGTGGAGGGGGCTTGCACCCCTTGTTGTTTTAAATGGTATTGTCACACCACAGGCCTACATTGATGTTCTAAGCACTTTCTTGCTTCTCACTGTTGAAGAGCAATTCGGGGATGGCGACTGCATCTTTCAACACGATCGAGCACCTGTTCATAATCCGCGGCCTGTGGCGGAGTGGTTACACGACAATAACATCCCTGTATTGGATTGGCCTGCACAGAGTCCTGATCTGAATCCTACAGAACACTGTTTGGATGTTTTGGAACGCCCACTTCGTGCCAGTCCTCACCGACCGACATCGATACCTCTCCTCAGTGAAGCATTTCGAGAAGAATGGGCTGCCATTCCTCAAGAAACCTTCCAGCATCTGATTGTACGTATGCCCGCGAGAGTCGAGGCTGTCATCAAGGCTAAGAGTGGGCCAACACCACATTTAATTCCAGCATTACCGATAGATTGCTCCACGAAGTTGTATGTCAGTTTCAGTCAGGTTTTCGGATACTTTTGATGATATAGTGTATATAACGAAACTGGAAGAACAACAAAGCAAATTATTTAAGAGCGCAAAACACCAGATACGGTTGAAACAACGTGTGAAAGCGGCGGTAGCGGAGGATCAGGGGAAATGCTGCCAAGAAATATATTTCAAAAATGTACGTCTGCAGACTAATAAATAATTATTTGTAAAAGAGAATCCATTGAAGCACTGGTATATCTGAGAATGGAATTTCAATAGCGAAGACGGCTGTAGGCTTCTAGTTTCGCGGCTTCTCGCCATCATAGAAGTGAAACGACATCCATGGTATGCGAGGAATGGAAACAGCGATCAGGAAGCCAGCTCTGCGACACGACAATAGTACTTTGATAAAAACACCTGTCTCTTGCTCTGCCTCTTTCGCAGTTTTTCCATTAACGACGGTAGTGGTACTAACGGTAGGCAGGAAAGTTTCATCCGAGAACCTCACTTCTTCATAATAAGCGCGGGAAGGCTCACTTGTACGTGACACTGGTATTTGATACACTCAACTAAGCAGGTGCACCAGAAGATCCTGAAGAAAATCCCACCAGAGGAACGTGACGCGACCTAACCGGCCTAATAATCTAGAAGATTATACATGCAACAACAAAGATGAGCAATGCCTTACTGTAGTCTGTGAGGTAATCAACTTAATGCATATTTGGAAACCTTCGACACCGGTGGGTATCGATCAGTTTGTATATAAAAAATAATGTGTAAATCGATTTCCATGAAAGTGATACACTTTGTGAACTAATGGTTGCATTTAGTATAAACTCAACAACATTTTAGTTAATTAGCTAAAATCATAAATATATAACTATTTTAAAGTTATTGATATCAATATATTTATAAGACTTTGTAATCAGCACTTAAAAACTTGCGCTAGCTAAATTTAAATGCATGTAAACAGGGGGAACACTGACATGAGCAGCAGCGTTACGCCCACGGTTCGTATCCCTATCCGGTACGTATTTTCGTTCGTCGTCACAGATTCCGCATAATGTCCCGCTGCAGCTGACAGCAGTGATCTCACTTCCATTTACATATAGTGTTTCACGTGCTTTCAAACAAATTTACATACTTTGGTTGCTAGCTATGTAAACATTTTTATTCTTTACTTACAACTGTAGTATCTCACACTTCACTGGAAGAGATGTTTCAGCGAGCCTTTGGGTTCGGTTGTAAAACAGATACTTATATGTACATTGGTAGGGAACTGTATTTCTGTGAAAGCTTTTTTAATTACTTTGAAACAGTCTACTTCTTTACTATGGAGAATACTGAAGACGGAAAACTACACTTATGGGAAGTTCTAGTATTTCTGAGCAGGAGCTAGCTTCATAGTTCAGCTTGGACTTTCTAAGTAAGGTCTTGGAACTACCAAAGTTGTGCCAGCAATTATGCCCCAGAGAAGAAAACCATGCCAACATACAAGCAGGTAAGCGCCAAATTTGTAATCTATCATTTTTCGTGGGCATGACTGCATTCAATTTTTTACAAAAATGGCAGATATCTGCAAGGCTGGTACGTCGTTGGAAATATAATAACCAGTGAAAGCGTTACGTCAGTTCACAAGCACCAACGTAGTTGCGGATTAAAAGAGTGTTCCAGGAAATGTAGGATTTCTTTTATTTCTGTCAATGATCACAAAACCTTTTGCTTCTCAACAATGAGCACTTTCACATCAGTTTTACAACGTATGCTATATAAGGGAGCCATTATGACATCGTCACGAAATACAAACAAAATCAGCTCACCTTTGTCACACATATTTCAAATATCTTGCAAACCAGGCCACAAAGCCGGCAGTTCGTCATGTTAGCACTAATTTTCGAAACAAAAAGTTTGTTCTGAACAGTAGCGCTGTTAACAAGCTGACTCTGCCATCACAGTGGCCTAGTTTACCCCTGTTTTAAATATGTGCGACATAGCTGAGCTGATTTTGTGTGTATTTCATGACAATGTCACAATGGCTTCCTTATATTAGGACATGTTAAAATACTGATCTGAAAGTGCTCATCGCTTACCGAAACTAGTAGTCTGTGAAGCAAAAGTTTTGTGATCATTGACGGAAATAATATAAATACAGCGTGAAAAGTATTTAAAACGACAAACTCTGGGAGGTTGAAGGGGATATCAAAACAAATCTTTTTCCCTGGTGTCATTTTTTCCTATGAGGATTATTTACATCGGTGGAGGCCGTACTACGTAGCGCATCACAACGGACGAGCTGCACAGCGGGTTTATCAACAACAATATTCTAATCGCCGTATCCCGCATCTTACGACCTTTGCTGCTGTGTACCAACGTCTGCGTGAGACAGGGTTATTTAGCAGATTACCTGGACAGGGACACCATCGCACGGTAAGAACGCTGCAATTTGAGGAAGCTGTCTTGCAGCATGTGGAGCGGGATCCTTCAATCAGCACTCGTGCAATTGCACGTAACATGGGGACGAATCAGGCGAATGTAAGAACAGTTCTTCGAGAGAAATTGTTACGTCCATTTCACTTACAGCGTGTCCACAACCTGGAACCAGTTCATTATCCACCCAGAGCACAGTTTTCGCAGTGTTACCTGGAAGAGTGTGAAATGCATCCTACATTTCCATCCTCTGTGTTGTTTACCGGTGAAGCAACGTTCGGGCGTGATGGAATCTTTAACATGAACAATCCGCATGTTTGGAGTGAGGATAACCCACATGCCACAGTTACTAGCGCTCATCAAGTGTGGCTCTTCGTTCATGTGTGGGTCGCTGTTGTTGGGAACTGTTTAATTGGGCCGTATCTGTTACCTAGGCCATTAAATGGCAGGCACTCTTACAATTTTCTCGCCAGAGCATTGCCAGAATTGCTGGAAGACGTCCCGCTCCCCACAAGACAACGCATGTGGTTCCAACATGACGGGGCACCGGCTCATTTCAGTCGTCGTGTGCTTCGATTCCTGAACCGACGGTTCCCAGAAACGTGGATTGGCAGCGGTGGTCCTGTACCATGGCCTGCTCGATCCCCAGATGTGCCCCTCTGGACTTTTTTGTGTGGGGAGAGATGCGCAACCTTGTTTACGCAACTCCTGTTGCATCAGAAGAGGGTATGGTTGCCCGGATAGGAGCAGGAACAATTGAGGATACTTCTGGAGTTTTTGCCCATGTCAGACTGAACATGATCCTACGGTGTTACCTTCTTTTAGTGTCAATGGAGGCATTTGTGAAAATCTACTGCAATTGAAATTGGGTTGTGTTAATGTGTTGTGTTTTGGTAATAAAAAATGGAAAAGTGTTTGTTGGTTTAATTTGCCGCGAGAGAAATCGCCCTCTACCGGTTTAAATGCTCCTCTTAGGAAAAAAATGACATTAGGGAAAAAATTTTGTTTTGATGTCCCCTACAACCTCCCAGAGTTTGTCGGTTTAAATACTTTTCACCCTGTATAGTTACGTCAGTTGATCGTCATAAACTCCAGCTTATGCCACGAATGGGAAGAAAAGTACGTGCGAGTTTCAGGATTCAGTCACGCATCAGGCTGATGAGATAAAGGCGCGTCTGTGTGCCGAAACATTTGGTGGACGTCCGGTGTCCCTGGCCACGGTAATTCACCGCTGGGAGAGTGCCGAGAGCTTGAAAAAGGGGGGGGGGGGGCTGGGAAGTACGGGAGGGCCGCTGCAAAATCCCTCGGCCGCAAGTGTTTTCCCCGAGTTCAGCCCTTTCCGGCTGCATGCGCAATCCTTCCCTTAGTGCTCGGCCAAGCATCCCGCCCTCTCCCTTCTGCCTAGGCCTGCCTGCCGCCGATTCGAGGCGGTGGTTTTAGCCGCCACAACTGTGAAATAGGCTGATTCAGTGTTTAGCGCCGCTCGGGCTGGGCTAATCCAGACGGCCGTAATGTGGCGGCAGCGTTGCGGACCGAACCGTAAGGGGATCGTCCTAATAGTGGAACTCATAACACCGCTCTCACAGGCCTTTGACCGTAGCTGACGGAGTCCGCGGCATGTATACGTTGTCATCCCTTCGCTCCACCTGAAACTAGCGAAAAAACGCATTCTCTTCTATGACCTGTGAAACTACTGCCATAAATTTCACAAAGGAAGTAATCTTTATGAGTTCACTAATCTTTAATCTATAAACAACACTTCATTCCATTTTTATTTCCTTTTTATTTATGGATCCTTCCGCCACCCCTTGATAGAAAAATTCCATATTTAATGTTCATTAACAAGTAAGCTACTTCTGTTCTACTGATTTGTGTTTATTTCTAAACATTCCGCGTCTTATTGGGCCATTTCCAGCAGACAACTGACTGGTGTCTGCAAGGGACACTAGTTCTTAAGTAACCAAATATTTAAATGGAGATACAGTCCACTTGCACAGATTGTTGTGCACCAGTCTTGTTTTTTAACGTTGTAGATTACACGTTATTCAATGGACAATATGAATTTCGAAAAAGACGGTCGTATGAAACCCAGCTCGAGCTATTCGTCCACGAGACTCAGAGGGCCATAGACACGGGTTCACAGGTAGATGCCGTGTTTCTTGACTTCCGCAAGGCGATCGATACAGTTCCCCACAGTCGTTTAATGAACAAAGTAAGAGCATATGGTCTATCAGACCAATTGTGTGATTGGATTGTAGAGTTCCTAGATAGCAGAACGCAGCATGTCATTCTCAGTGGAGAGAAGTCTTCCGAAGTCCTTGTGGATGACATCGGAAGTTCACTGAGACTCTTTGCAGATGATGCTGTGGTGTATCGAGAGATAGTAACAATGGAAAATTGTACTGAAATGCAGGAGGATCTGCAGCGAATTGACGCATGGTACAGGGAATGGCAATTGGATCTCAATGTAGACAAGTGTAATGTGCTGCGAATACATAGAAAGATAGATCCCTTATCATTTAGCTACAAAATAGCAGGTCAGTAACTGGAAGCAGTTAATTCCATAAATTATCTGGGAGTACGCATTAGGAGTGATTTAAAATGGAATGATCATATAAAGTTGATCATCGGTAAAGCAGATGCCACACTGAGATTCATTGGAAGAATCCGAAGGAAATGCAATCCGAAAACAAAGGAAGTAGGTTGCTGTACGCTTGTTCGCCCACTGCTTCAATACTGCTCAGCAGCGTGGGATCCGTACCAGATAGGGTTGCTAGAAGAGACAGAGAAGATCCAACGGAGAGCAGCGCGCTTCGTTACAGGATCATTTAGTAATCACGAAAGCGTTACGGAGATGATGGATAAACTTCAGTGGAAGACTCTGCAGGAGAGACTCTCAGTAGCTCGGTACGGGCTTCTGTTAAAGTTTCGAGAACATACCTTCACCGAAGAGTCAGGCAGTATATTGCTCCCTCCTACGTATATCTCGCGAAGATACCATAAGGATAAAATCAGAGAGATTAGAGCCCACACAGAGGCATACCGACAATCCTTCTTTCCACGAACAATACGAGACTGGAATAGAAGGGAGAACCGATAGAGGTACTCAACGTACACTCCGCCACACACCGTCAGGTGGCTTGCGGAGTATGGATGTAGATGTAGATGTAGAACGCAATAAATAATTAAATATCACAATATTGTATTATTACAGGTTATGTGGTTATAATGCTGCAGTTTGTGACGTTGTTTGGTTGAGAACATCTACATCTATATCTACATCCATACTCCGCAAGCCACCTGACGGTGTGTGGCGGAGGGTAGCTTGAGTACCTCTATCGGTTCTCCCTTCTATTCCAATCTCGTACTGTTCGTGGAAAGAAGGATTGTCGGTATGCCTCTGTGTGGGCTCTAATCTCTCTGATTTTATCCTTATGGTATCTTCGCGAGATATACGTAGGAGGGAGCAATATACTGCTTGACTCTTCGGTGAAGGTATGTTCTCGAAACTTTGATAAAAACCCGTACCGAGCTACTGAGAGTCTCTCCTGCAGAGTCTTCCACTGGAGTTTATCTATCATCTCCGTAACGCTTTCGTGATTACTAAATGATCCTGTAACGAATCGCGCTGCTCTCCGTTGGATCTTCTCTATATTTTCTATCAACCCTATCTGGTACGGATCCCACACTGCTGAGCAGTATTCAAGCAGTGGGCGAACAAGCGTACTGTAACCTACTTCCTTTGTTTTCGGATTCCATTTCCTTAGGATTCTTCCAATGAATCTCAGTCTGGCATCTGCTTTACCGACGATCAACATTATATGATCATTCCATTTTAAATCACTCCTAATGCGTACTCCCAGATAATTTATGGTATTAACCGCTTTCAGTTGCTGACCTGGTATTTTGTAGCTAAATGATATATGATCTATCTTTCTGTGTATTCGCAGCACATTACACTTGTCTATATTAAGATTCAATTGCCATTCCCTGCACCATGCGTCAATTCGCTGCAGATCCTCCTGAATTTCAGTACTATTTTCCATTGTTACAACCTCTCGATACACCACAGCATCATCTGCAAAAAGCCTCAGTGAACTTCCGATGTCATCCACCAGGTTATGCATGTATATTGTGAATAGCAACGGTCCTATGACACTCCCCTGCGGCACACCTGAAATCACTCTTACTTCGGAAGACTTCTATCCATTGAGAATGACATGCTGCGTCCTGTTATCTAGGAACTCCTCAATCCAGTCACACAATTGGTCTGATAGTCCATATGCTCTTACTTTGTTCATTAAACGACTGTGGGGAACTGTATCGAACGCCTTGCGGAAGTCAAGAAACACGGTATCTACCTGTGAACCCGTGTCTATGGCCCTCTGAGTCTCGTGGACGAATAGCGCGAGCTGGGTTTCACATGATCGTCTTTTTCGAAACCCATGCTGATTCCTACAGAGTAGATTTCTAGTCTCCAGGAAAGTCATTATACTCGAACACAATACGTGTTCCAAAATTCTGTAACTGATTGACGTTAGAGATATTGGTCTATAGTTCTGCACATCTGTTCGACGTCCCTTCTTAAAAACGGGGATGACCTGTGCCCTTTTCCAATCCTTTGGAACGCTACGCTCTTCTAGAGACCTACGGTACACCGCTGCAAGAAGGGGGGCAAGTTCCTTCGCGTACTCTGTGTAAAGTCGAACTGGTATCCCATCAGGTCCGGAGGCCTTTCCTCTTTTGAGCGATTTTAATTGTTTCTCTATCCCTCTGTCGTCTGTTTCGATATCTACCATTTTGTCATCTGTGCGACAATCTAGAGAAGGAACTAAAGTGCAGTCTTCCTCTGTGAAACAACTTTGGAAAAAGACATTTAGTATTTCGACCTTTAGTCTGTCATCCTCTGTTTCAGTACCATTTTGGTCACAGAGTGTCTGAACATTTTGTTTTGATCCACCTAGCGCTTTGACATAAGGCCAAAATTCCTTAGGATTTTCTGCCAAGTCAGTACATAGAAATTTACTTTCGAATTCATTGAACGCCTCTCGCATAGCCCTCCTCACAGTACATTTCGCTTCGCGTATTTTTTTTTTTGTCTGCAAGGCTTTGGCTATGTTTATGTTTGCTGTGAAGTTCCCTTTGCTTCCGCAGCAGTTTTCTAACTCGGTTGTTGTACCACGGTGGCTCTTTTCCATATCTTACGATCTTGCTTGGCACATACTCATCTAACGCATAATGTACGATAGTTTTGAACTTTGTCCACTGATCCTCAACACTATCTGTACTTGAGACAAAACTTTTGTGTTGAGCCAACAGGTACTCTGAAATCTGCTTTTTGTCACTTTTTCTAAACAGGAAAATCTTCCTACCCTTTTTAATATTTCTATTTACGTCTGAAATCATCGATGCCGTAACCGCTTTATGATCGCTGATTCCGTGTTCTGCGTTAACTTTTTCAAATAGTTCGGGTCTGTTTGTCACGAGAAGGTCTAATATGTTATCGCCACGAGTCGGTTCTCTGTTTAACTGCTCAAGGTAGTTTTCAGATAAAGCACTTAAAAAAATTTCACTGGATTCTTTGTCCCTGCCACCCGTTATGAACGTTTGAGTCTCCCAGTCTATATCCGGCAAATTAAAATCTCCACCCAGAACTATAACATGGTGGGGAAATCTACTCGAAATATTTTCCAAATTATCCTTCAGGTGCTCAGCCACAACAGCTGCTGAACCAGGGGGCCTATAGAGACATCCAATTACCATGTCTGAGCCTGCTTCAACCGTGACCTAGTGACAGTGACAGTCTAAGTGAGCACTAGTGACTTGCGTTGTACAGCAGCATTATGTGAACTACAGTTTACACCATGTTACAGCGTAAAAAGTTATATTAATATAACGTCGCTCTTTGTGAAGTAAGCTAGGTAATGAATATGAAACTTTATTGCGTTTTAATTTGTTGTAGCAGTATGTGTCATTGTGACGACCTGTGGGTATGTAGCTGGTTGATTGCATCATGAGAGGCTTAGAAATGCTCAGTTGTAATTGATCATTTAGAACCAACTATGGATTTTGAGCTAAACATTGGTTTATCTCAAGTATTTCTAGCAGGTTATGTTTTCTTCCCTTACTGGACGTATGTAGCGATTCTGTGTGGGCTTGGTATCTGTGTCCCTCCTTCAGCATTTGTTTGGCATAAGTCGAGTCTAACTTATGTAATCACCAGCTGCTTTCGTGTTCAATCAATCTAGTGCTACAGCCTTGCCTGTTGGACCAATGTACTGTTTGTCGCAATGATTGTAAGAGATTTTACAAACACCGTTGGTACTTAACAAATCCGAATAGCTGCTTATGTTGAATTAGATATGAGGTGCAGTGCCTTTCACGCAAAATGAAGTTTTACTGTTCCAGCATTTGACATTTCCGCTAGTATGTTAAATGTTGTTGTGGTCTTGAGTCCGAAGACTGGTTTAATACAACTCTCCATGCTACTCTATTCTGTGCAAGCCTCACAGCAACCTATATACTTCTGAATCTGCTAACTGCATTCAAAATGGCTCTGAGCATTATGGGACTCAACATCTGAGATCATCAGTCCCCTAGAACTTAGATATACTTAAACGTAACTAACCTAAGGACATCACACTCATCTATGCTCGAGGCAGGATTCGAACCTGCGACCGTAGCGATCGTGCGGTTCCAGAATGAAGCGCCTAGAACCACTCGGTTACACCGGCCGGCTAACTATATTCATCTTTTGGGCCCCCTCTACGATTTTTACCCACCACGCTTCCCTTCAGTAGTAGATTGGTGATCCCTAGATGCCTCAGAATGTGTCCTACCGTCCTATCCCTTCTTCTAGATTGGTTGTGCCACGAATCTGTTTTGTCCCCAGTTCTGTGTCTAGAGCAATGACTGCATAATTAAGGTGATTAACCAGTTAATGGATTAACAGTAATGACCAAACATAACAATTAATTTGATTAAACAGCTCACTGTTCACAAGACCCCCTAAAACACAAATTCACTATAGTAGACATAGAAGTAGCAGGAAGTGCCAGATTGCAGATAAGTAAGCATAAGATCACAGTAGCATTAAAATATACAAAAGTAAACAATAAATTCCTTCTTTAAAGATAAGTCCTTGTCACGACCAAGCCAATGTTACAATACATGGACAAGTCACGTATGCAAGAACTTGCCATCTTAAAGGTCAGATCTGATATTCGACCTCAGTGGTCACTAAATATGTGACTCTCTAGAACATATTACAACTACATTAATTTCATAACCAAGGAGTTATGACAAATATCACCGAAATGCCGAATAAACTGCAACAAAAAGGAGAACGCAATTTAAATACCCTCAGATATATCTTCCACAGGGAGGGAGGAGGGGGCGAATTTAGTAGTTTGATTACAGAGTGACTGACAACAGCGGGAAAACCGGCCTAACGGGATGATGTCCAGCACCAGAGCACACGTTCCAAAACGCATAAATACAAGCATTTTACCCACAAATAAGGTAAGACCGGCGATTTCCAGGAAAAATCAACGTGTTCACGACGCCCACATCAGCAGATGGTCAATCCCAAATCCAGATATTCAGTCGGGTTTAGCAGCATAGATCCCAACACTCCACACCAACACGGGCAAGTACCACTAGCCTTCTCTTGGACGAGCGACTACCAGTCAGAAACTGTAATATCACGCTTACCACTCGTCACACATTTCTGTCTCTCACTGCCCCACCATCCGTCAACAAGCTACCTCTAAACCCCTCTAACCACAGAGCGATTACAAGAAGTCCGAAACACGACGTGGTGGTCCTGCAGGGAAACGAATTGCGCCAGTAAGCAATTATGTAACAGAACGTCTCAAAATCTATGTGAGATGAAATGTTGGAATTTGCAGAGTGTGTTATTGTACAAGTATACGCTTTCATAAAAATGCCCTGCACCTGTAGTAACGAATCTCAAAACTTCTGCTACATTTGTACAGATATTGTACAGATATTATTTGCAGTTCAAGAAGGAGACCGCTGACTACAGCAGTAAAACAACAACATGCTTTGTAGTTTTGGAGTGGGTTTAGAGACCATGATAATTCGTCGGCTCCTCACTTATGTTGCACCTCGTGTTCGTCTGCGCTGCAAGCATGAAGCATGGTAAAAATTTCTCCATGAAGTTAGTTGTGCCTCCAATTTGGCGTGAATCCACAAATTATGCATCGAATTGCAATTTTGTGTCGTACCTCCCTTGAGCAAAAGAGAACCTCCGCCGGGACCATCCGGGACAAGGAATGAGAGAGCAGAAAGACTAAATGAGTTCTTTGACAAGTTTTAGTTAGTAATAGTGAATACTCTGTTCAGGAATCACAAGAGGAGGAGGTATAGTTGGAATAGGCCGGATGATACGGGAGGATTCCAGATACATTACATAATGGTCAGACAGATAGTCCGAAAAGAGATACTGAAGTGTAAGGCGCACGCAGGAGCAGGTATAGAGTCAGATTACAATGCAGTAGCGATGAAGAGTAGACTGAAGTTTAAGACATTAGTCACGAAGAATCAATGTGGAAAGAAGTGGGATACGGAAGTACTACGAAGTGACGAGATGCGGTTAAAGGTCTCAGAGGCTGTAGAGACAGCAATAAGGGACAGCTCAGTAGGCAGTACAGTTGAAGAGGAATAGATATCTCTAAAAAGGGCTATCACAAAAGTTGGAAAGGAAAACAAAGCTACAATGAAGGTAACTGCGGACAAACCATGGGTAACAGAAGAAATACTTCAATTGATCTACGAAAGGGGGAAGTACAAAATGGTTCCGGGAAACTCAGGAATAGAGAAATACAAGTCGCTGAGGAATGAAATACGAGGGTTGGAACTTAAATAGTGGCATTTATTTATTACTCAGCCGATACAAAGGAGTTACATGTTTGTATCTGTTACTGTCCTTCAAAGTAGTCACCAGCGTTATGTACAACCCGTTGCCAGCGATGTGGAAGGCGTAGAATATCTTTAGCAGAGCCTGTTCTGTTGATTTTGTGAATTGAGCCCCTATTGTTCAATCTGTACACCGAAGAAGCAACGATGGAAATAAAAGGAAGGTTCAGGAGTGGAATTACAATTCAAGGTGAAAGGGTATCAATGATACTATTCGCTATCCTGAGTGAAAGTGAAGAAGAATTACATGATCTGCTGAACGGAATGAACAGTCTGATTAGTACAGAGGATGAATCGAAAATCCTATTGGTAAAACAAGATAATTTCACTAATGAATAAACCCTTACGATGGTAATGATAATTAGTAGAAATGAGAAAAACGAAAAACTTAACATCGGGATTGATAGTCACGAAGTAGATGAAGTTAAGGAAATCTGCTACCTATGCAGAAAAATGACCATAGACGGATGGAACAAGGAGGACGTCAAAAGAAGACTAGCAATGGCAAAAAGGGCATTCCTGGCCGAGGTAAGCCTACTAGTATCGAATATCGGCCTCAATTTGAGGAAAACTCTCCGTCTGGAGAACAGCACTGTATTATAGTGTAACGTGGATGGTTGCCAAACCGGAACAGAAGAGAATAGAAGCATTTGAGGTGTGGTCTACGGACGAACGTTGAAAATTAGGTGGACTGATATGGTGAGGAATGAGGAGGTTCTGCGCAGAATCGGGGAAGAAAAGAATATGTGGAAAACACTGATAAGAAGAAGGGATGGCATGAAAGGTCATCTGTTAAGACATGAGGGATGACTTACATGGTACTAGAGAGAGCTGCAGAGGGTAACAATTGTAGAGCAAGAGAGAGATTGGAATACATCCAGCAAATAATTGAGGACGTAGGTAGCAAGTGCTACTCTGAGATGAGGAGGTTAGCACAGAAGGGGAATTCGTGGCAGGGTCCGCATCAAACCAGTCAGAAGATTGATGACAAAAAAAAGCCATTCAACCGGACTTTCTGAGACTCGTACGGATGAGACACCCCTTACAGAAGAGGGTCTGTTCAACAGCCACAATCAACACGTGTGGGCACGTCGCTTTTGTTCGTGGTCACTAAGATCGCTTCGCTGTCAACACTTGGGCCGGCTTGGTAGGCGATAATCTGATCTGTCCAGATATGTTCCCTTTGCGACTGAACGTAAACAGATGCTTAATCTTGTTACGAGAAACTCTCCCAGAGGTTTTGGAATATGTTCTACTCAATATGCAAGAGTGAATGTGGCACTAACACAATGGCGCAACTCCGCACTTCGTACCTGCAGTCTGAATGCGTTTGGATGAAACTTTTGCTGAAAACTAGATAGCGCGTGGTGGATCAGTGTCTCGGCCTGCTCTTACCCCCGACTTGACGCCCACTGATTGTTTCCCGAGGCTACAGGAAATGTGTTGTCTATGAAACATTCATTGAGACTGATGAAGAGCTGAGAGCGCACATTATGACAGCCTCCGATGCAATTTCCACTTTGCTGGGAGTGTTTGACAGAGTGCGGAAGTTACTCCAACATCGTTGCACAGCGTGCGTTCAAGCAGGAGGACGTAATTTCCAGCACTTTTGAAACTGTTTTCAAATAAAGGTTATAAAGCTTCACCCAGACTGCTCATTTACCTTTCCCTGCAGACCTGCTGCCATCACGGCTCGGATGGCATGCTGTGCGCCCACCCTCTTGGCGGTCCACGACGCTGTTCAACAACGCCTAGTGCCTTACACTAAGAGACGCTGCCATCGGTTGCTATGTGAATTATGCTCGTCCCCCTTTTCCAACCGTTTCATTTTCTACATGCATTTTAGATATACCATATATATTGCTACAACGCTATTAACTGACTGAGCACAGCTCATTAAAATGAAGACACTTTCTACAGATAATGTCAGAGGCCACATAAGCGGGCTGCCGACGTTACATCGTTGGCCACCTGATGACGTGGCAAGTACCGTAAATATACTCACAGTGGCGAATATAAATCTCTTGCGCCTGTGTACTGGAATGACGGCAATGAAAATTTGTGCCTGACTGGGACTCGAACCCAGATTTCCCTCTCCAGTTAATATGAGCGCGACTCACGGCCAGACCCAAACTGGCCTATGTCGTCGCCCATGTGTCACAACCTGCATTCGTACGTCACGTATGTTCCTGTCCAGGAAGGATATATTTATGGAAAGTCGAGGGCCTGGTATTGGCAAATAAATACGAATCTGCAGTGCTTTTGTTATTAAGAATTACTTCTTAATTAAACAGGCACTGCGGTTTCGTATTCAAGTGTGAGAAGTATTGTCTTCGAAGCGTCGCTACGGCCATGCTGAGGTGCCAGAGGCATTAACAGTATGGGCCCAACAGCAAGACAGAACCGTTGCAGTGAACATCACCTGATTCCTTCACGCAAGATCCCCGTCTCTGTTATGACTTATGTGGTATAAATCGATGCTTCAGTAAAAGGATGAGCCATGCTCATCTAAGTACTCCTCGTTTCTAGTCACAGGTATTGCAGTTTGCCAGCGACCAGCTCCGATGAGGACCTACGACAATCTAGGAATCTACAAGTCTGTACAGATCAACCAATCTCCGCGTCCGGACATTATCGCTGTTAGCTGTGGCCCTGATGTTTATGCTGAGTCCAATTCTACCGATACAGCGCCCACGAACCAGTGGGCCAGATGCGGGCTTTCCTAAGCCACTGCCAGGCTCCTGCCTGTTGACCAGGCAGTGCCGCCGTTCAGCCACCTTCGCTTGGGTAGACGGGCTCCATGCTATGTGCATTTGATAGTGTGGGCAGAAATTACTGCTGCTGTGAGCTTTCTCATCCACTTCAGGTCAATGGCGTGATTGTGAGCATCTCCGCACATTCTGTCATGTGCAGCGAGACATTCTCTAGTGTGTACTGGTTTGGTCAACTCCTTGTCGAGTCGCAGCCATCTTCACTCCACCAGCTGTACGACGCGCACACCACCGAACTTCGTGTGATGGCTGCACATCTTTGCACTCAGTTGACAGCTTACGTCCTAGGCAGTTTTACGACTCTAATTTACACATTTTGTAGTGGCGATGTATTGTTGCAGTTCATAATTAAAACAGTTATCTGCAGTCATACACAGATTCTCAGATCTCACAGAACTGTAATTTCACGTCAGTCTCATCGACATATGGAGAATATGCTTCACCTATAACAATACAGCTCCAATCTAGTTTGTCAAATATGAAGAACTTACTAAATAAAATATCCATAGCACCTGTAAGGATCTCAGGAACAAAATAAATGTGCACCAGGAAAGGTGATACATCGATGACTACTTTCTGAACTACGAATCTGCTATGGCTTACGTGATAGATATCTATGTTTTATCAAAACAAGCAAGATCCTTACGAATACTAATCATTTCTTCAGAGGTATTGCAGACTACTAACCACCCAGTCCAAGTGAGAACCTTTAATGGTCTACGAGTTTGCCTATCTCTCAATCTATCAGGCTCCATCTCTGCTGCTGTAAGCTCCAACCTCTCTTTTTGCACTCAGTCAAATGCTGTCAACTTCGTGCCCGTCAACTGCTGGACCATCTGCAGGCATACCTCATCTGGCCTCGTGACCTTGTGGTCCATAGCTCAAGCTCGGGATCGTGCTACTCAGTCACCTTCGCTAGTGTGGGCAATCTCCTAACTGAGCATAATTGCTCGTGTAGGCGGACACAGCTGCTACTGTATGCCATCTCAACCATGCTGGTTGCATAGTGTGCTTCTGTGCACCCCAGCACACCACTGAGTGTAGTAGGCCCCATCCACTGGTGTGATCAGCTGCTTGCCGAATCACTGACACCAGCACTCCACCAATCTTACGAGACTGCATGTCATTGGGCTGCGTGCTGTTGGCTGCATCTCTTCACCAGCCATAAACAGATCGTTCCCTGGGGAGCATTGACGTCTCACGCTTATTTTGGTTTCCTGAGCAATCCATGAATGTTTTACTAATGCCGTTTTTAAGACGATACGTCGGATGCCTACAGGGTATTGAGCTACTGTTCCACTGCTACTCCGCCCAGGGTGGTGAAGTTCCCTGATCTCTTCCAACCTGGTTCCACCGCCCATCATGTAAACCTTCCAACACAACCTATATACAAAGTATCTCAAAGTTTTTGGGTTACATTGGGAAGGTGACAGATGGTCCACAAATAATTATGTTAAGGAAGCTATGGACAGAAATACACAAATCACAGCACGTAGCAAAGGCATAGTGCATAGTAATTGTTCAAAGCTATGGCCACTGGTCTCGATGCATGTTTTGTAAAGGCATGCAGTTCTGTCACACTCTCGCCAAGATCTTGGGTGGCTGTTGTAAACTGGAACAACAGTGGGTGGTAAACAGTATAGACCCCTCCGCCGCCCGCCCCCCACCGACTACCAAACAGACCTATTATACACAAACTAGCTCAGAGCATTTGCAGCATGTGATGGCCACAAGCATCTGTGCCCCACGTAAGTTGTTCTTTGTATCAAAACGCTTGTGATATGTCCATGGTGAGCTGTGCTCCTGTGTAGATAGCACGACATTTAGTCAAAGGTGGAATGTTACCCATCACTAGAGTTGGCTGAGATGCATTCAACATATGGTGCGGCCAGATGTAGTGCCCATAAAGCAGCACAAACGAAAAGAGAACGATTTTCCAACAAATATCACCGTAACTGGAAGAAGCTTACCTCCGTGAGTACCAACGTACAAAAGACAGGGCCATCAAGCCACAGAGAGCTGGCCAAGGTTCTTGCCAAAGACATGTCTGAACACCAGACATTGAGGAGATGCTGTTGGATTGTGGGAATGACATCCAGAAATTAGCACCCGTCAATTTGCACGTGAAATGCACACTTCAGATGATACGGTGTGTAGAGTACAGGCGGAACAGTTACTACACATCTATCATAAATTATATGCGCAAGCACTGGGATCAACGGATTTTGACTCCACATTCACTTCCGTCAATGGCTTATCCACTGCACTGTTGTAGTGCCGAACTTCCTATAGTTTGTGTAATCCACTGACAAGGACTCAGTCACTCTTGATGATGTCTTCAAAAGCTGTAACAGCTAAGTATGGAGTGAGGACAAGGACAATCTCCACGACACCCTCATCGCTGGTCACCATATGTGTTTGTCTGTCAATTATTGGCAGTCTTTTCCCATGATCAGAGAATACGACCTTATTTGCAGCCTCCCCAGTTGACTGATCCACATTAGATTGTGCTTCTGCAAGACGTGCTGCCGCAGTTCTTGTAGACTCTGCCCATTGTTGCCTACCAAAGACTGTGCTTTCAACACGACAGAGCTGTAGTCCACGTCGACGTTAACGACTGCGAGCATTTGAACAACATGTAGCCTCATCGTTGGTTTGGCGTAGGAGATTCTATCCCATGGCCAGTTCGATCATTGGAGCTCACACCTCTGGACTTTTTCCTCTGAGGTTACGTTAAGATATTCGAATGGCAAACCCCAGTACAAACATATTTAAACATGAAACTTTCTGGCAGACCGAAACTGTGTGCCGGACCGAGACTCGAACTCGGGACCTTTGCCTTTTGCGGGAAAGTGCCCTATCAACTGAGCTATCCTAGCACGACTCACGATCCGTTCTCACAGCTTGAATTCTGCCATTACCTCGTGTCTTGTTTTCCACACTTCACAGAAGCTCTTTTGCAAACCTTGCAGAACTAGCATTCCTGGAAGAAAGGATATTGGGGAGACATGGCTTAGTGACAGCGGGGGATTTGTTTCCAGAATGAGATTTTCACTCCGCAGCGGGGTGTGCGCTGAATTGAAACTTCATGGGGCGTAAGTCGTGCTTGGTTAGCTGAGACGGTAGAGCACTTGGCCACGAAAGGCAAAGGTCCCGATTTCGAATCTCCGTCTGGCACACAGTTCTAATCTGCCTGGAAATTTCATATCAGCGCACTGCAGTGTGAAAATCTCATTCTGTATTAAAACCTAGTTGCTAGGGTCCAAGCTATCTGTATCCTGTTGCAACAGACGTCAGACACCAGGGATCTATGAGAGAGTGCAGTAGAACATCATGCACCGTTGCCCTGGATGCAACGAAACTGGCAATCGTCAATTTCAGTAGAGACTATGAACTACGGTTATATTATGCGAGCAGCGAAAATCCACTTGAATAACTCTTTAATCAAGTGCAACGAAACTAACTTTTTGTTTCAAAAAGATACCGTACAGTATGAGAAAAATTCTGTAAAAATCGTACAGCTATAGCAAGAGGAAGGGTATATGGAGGAGATTAGTGTTCAACGTTCCAGTGACAAGAGGGTCATTAGAGGCGGAGCGCAATATCGGGTAAGAGAAGTATAGAGAATGAAAGCGGTCTTGACCTTTCGAAGGAACCAACCGGTTTACAAAAATCACGGAAACATTAATCGGCATGGCTGGACTAGGGTTTGACCCATTGTGCAGTTATCCTTAATGCGAGTCCAGCGTGCTAACCACTGCGTGACACCGTTCGTTCGACACAAGAGAACTCTGAAACATTCAATGTATTTTTGTCCGTAACTACTTCTTTTATCAACAAAAGAATTATACCGCGAAAACTGCTGTTTCGGGGCAAAAAACCCACAGTTCTATTTAAAACCATCTAGAGATTTTTTCGTTCGTCAGGTTCTTCTAAAATGAGTTTTGATATTGTATCACTGTTCTACCAGACCCCGGAGTTTGTTGGAGCCCCATTTAGATCCATACATGATCATATAAATATGCCAATGCATAATATTACTACTACTACTACTACTGCTACTACTACTACTACGTGGTCAGGCCATATAAATATGCCAATGCATAATAATAATACTATTACTACTATTACGTGATCAGGCCCAGTGGACCGCACGCATCTACAAGTTTCCTCCTCCACTGTATTCTGTCCATTGCTGCTATCCGCCATCCGTTCACATCTATTGACACTTGGTTTAAATCTTCATGGAGTCCATCCCACTTCTTGGGTCTCCCTGGCGGTCTCTTTCCTGTAGGTGTGAAATCCAGGAGCTTCCGAGGCCATCTGTGATCCTCCCACTGCGCTCGTTTGGCTTTGACAGTTCCTGCTATGTTGGGCTGCTGGTATAGTTCATCAAGCTCTTGGTTGTATCTGATCCTCCATTCCCCTGTATGTGCACCCAGAACCGGACCGAAGATCTTCCGAAGCAGTTTTCTCTCAAAAACAAGGAGCTTATGGAAGCCCTGTTTCCGGATACTCCATGTCTCACAATAATATACCACTATAATATACCACTAATTATTTCGTGTACTTTTATTTACTTTCCTGTATGTAAATGTGTCAAGTAAATGTGTCAACAGATCATCGCAATAAAAGAACGTGCAGCGTGTTCTGCACACCAGGCGTAAATGTAATTAAACAGCAAAGCGGGAGAGTGCACGTATACCAGGAGGAGGACACCGGCGGCTGAAAGCAGCCCAGGGGCATTCTGCGCAGCTGTGAAATTTGCCAAGGACTGTCAGCCGTCGTGACAAGCGGACACGAAAAAGGCCGCAGGAGGGGGACGCTCCCGTGTGTGTGTCCGCCGAGCCAGGCCGGTTGCGGCGCAATTGTGTTCAGAGCACATTCGCGCCCTCTGGCAGCGGGCTGCCCCAGCCAGTGTCTGTGTGACCCCTGCACGCTACACCGTGCACACAGCCGCTCCACTGGGCGATTAATTACTTTTACGTGACAGCGAATTCATTAACAACGGCCGACGCGTGATTACCGAATGGCTGCCGAAATAAATACGCCGAGCCACGTTCTCGCTCGTCCTGGGCCGACCAGAGGCCGCTAGGTGCTCGCCACGTTGCGCCACGTTCGCAAGTGTGTGTTGTGCGATTCATCGTTTATTGGTACTAAGTATGAGGTCGTGTTTCCCAGAGTGTATTAAAAACGTAGTCCTACTGACGCAATGAAACTCTATTTTTATCCTGTGCAAATACTCTATGAGTCACTAATAGATTTGAGATTTACCAAATCTACATTTCGATAGTTTTTCGTCACTACACAAACGACGCAGTAACTGGTAGGATGTATCACAACCCTAGGTCTACGTGAGTGTGGAAACTGAGAGTTGTGAATTGGCGAAGTAAAAAAATGTAAGAAGTATTTTAGGTTTTTACGAGTATATTGGTAACGTTACGAAGCGCTCGGAATGACAATCGCTGACTGTGCTGTGTGCAGTCTGTGGCTGATTTGCATTGTTGGAATATTTGGTATTGTAGTGTTGGGCAATTGGATGTGAACAGCTCGTAGCGTTGTGCAGTTGGAGGTGAGCCGGCAGCAGTCGTGGATGTGGGAGGAGAGATGGCAGAGGTTTGAGAGCGGACGATCTGGACGTGTGTCCCCCAGAAAAGGAAATTTGTAAGACTGGATGTCTTATATATATATTATGACTTTTGAACACTGTTAAGGTAAATACATTGTTTGTTCTCTATGAAAATCTTTCATTTGCGAACTATGCCTATCAGTAGTTAGGGCCTTCAGTAGTTAGAATCTTTTATTTAGCTGGCAGTATTGGCACTCGCTGTATTGCAGTAGTTCGAGTAACGAAGATTTCTGTGAGGTAATTGATTCATGAAATGTGTAGGTTATTGTTAGTCGCGGTCATTCTTTTGTAGGGATTATTGAAAGTCAGATTCCGTTGCGCTAAAAATATTGTGTGTCAGTTTAATGATGATCAGAATAAGTAAAGAGAGAAATGTCTGAGTACGATCAGTTTTGCTCAGCTGTTTGAAATTCAAATAACGTAAGAGGTTTACCAACACAGTAATATATAATTTCCCAAAAGGGATGTTTCAGTATTAAATGGGATGATACACTGATCTGCGGGGTAGCCTGAGGTCTATGTCGGCTTGACTGGTGATAGTACGGCTGTGAGCTGGTGAAGTGAGGATCCACACTTCAGTGAATCTACATGTTTCGTAAATCCCATAATGAAGCCATCAGGAATGTGGAACAAGTCACACATTAAAAGGAATAATCAGTCATAGCACTCAACTTCCATAAACCATAATAACACTGTTGCTTATCTAAAAGCACCAATAATTAATGACATTTAGTTTGATTTGTAAAGAGTGATAATGCTAAATGGCCCCAAACTGCGGGGAACTAATCCTTAGAGGATAAGGAGAAATAAAGGCTACCATGGCGGGAAATGAGTTCCAAGGAAGGCACACCCACTTGAAGGTGAGGTTGTCAAGAGTACTGCTGTATTTGACGTCATAAACTGTCGATAGTGTATTCCTCACTCATTGCTGGCTTCTGGAGGCTTCGGAGCCGAGCGCGCCATTTTCTTTGAGGGAGCATTGTATTGGTGTACCATGACAACGATGCCCCAGCGGCAGCGGTCATGCGCCGTCTTGGTGTGTGCAGAGGGGTTGGTGTTGAGCTCCATTATAGAGCGGTCACGCCAAGTCGTGCCAGAGAAAACTAGTACCAAGATTCTGATAGGAAGTGGAATAAATTGTTGAAATTGTTACTTCGGTTTCCAGAAGAAAAGTATTTCAGTAATTCAGTTAATGCGCGGAATGGCGCTTGGGATAAATCAAAAGTTATATGACTGATGCAGGGTCGTTGGTAGGTTGATTCGGAAGAGGGGACAAAACAGCGATGTCATCGGTTCCATCGGATTACGGAAGGATGGAGAAAGAAGTCGGTCTTGCCCTTCCAAAAGAACCATCCCGCATTTGCCTGAAGCGATTTAGGGGAAATCACGGAAAATCTAAATGAAGATGGCCGGACATGGGTTTGATCCGCCGTTCTCCCGAATTCGAGCCCAGTATGTTGACCACTGTGTACTTTGTCGTGTTTGAGAACTAGTAATGGTTGTGGGGACACTTATTGAAAGTGGAATGTAAATGATGAGGTTCCTGTGATCAGTGATTTAATTAACGTGGACAAAGCGTAACATTGGGTGCTACAGTGAGGATGTGAAACAAACTGATCTGTTTAAGTAGAGTGGATGAATGTAGGTTCTGGTAGGGAAGTGTGTTACGAACGGACAATAAAAGAAAGTAATTGGATTTATATTCTCATGATTTCAAAGTGAAATTACGCATTTATCAACTAATGACTTTAACATTTGAAAAGGATAAGTATCACATATCCGTATTAGGCATACTGTCACGTTTATTTCGTAGCGAAAAGTATTCTCTATGTAAAGCTCCCCTACTTCAGTCCGGAAGTCAGACAATCACAACAATAAACTGAAAAGAAACAAATAACGTAACGAGGAGCAATACCAGCTGAAAGATCCTTGAAAGCATAGGTTTCAAACAGGAAGTTCACGTGAGTGTTAGCTCCAGAGTGCAGTGAGTAATCACGTTACCCTTTATACCATCAAAGACAAGTCCTGCAGCAGAGGAGGCAGGGTTAGTTGCAGGTTGTACGGATATGCCACGCCTGTGAGGCGTTGTGGAAGGATGACTAGTTCTACGAGGTATTGGACAATAAACTCCGACCACATATTGAGGGTAAACCGGTGCTGCCAACGTACCATGGATATTATCCATAGCCCACGAGTGGGTGGTGTGGAGGTTGACGAAAACAGCTGTCGTAACGGTAGCCTCGTGTCTGAACACAATGGATGACAGATATCCCTGCACCGTGGTGGCCTGTGTGACGAACCAGTGACCCTACGTCACTACAGATACATATTTGTTGCTAATAAGACTTTCAACCACTCTAAATGATAGTGGTTGCTGTGAGGAATGCTGGCTTGCCCCCTTCTGGCAGGCCACTTGTCTACCGCCAATGCTGGTGTCGTTGTCCTATATCTTTCATCTACAAATTCAAGTGGTTCTTCGGCCAGATGATGCTTTGTTTGTTCCCAGTCAGGATCTTTTCCTGGAGTGTGCAACTGTTTAGCAGAATCACCCTGTATTTGTACGGAAGGTGGACCAGAAACGGAACATGTTTTCACGCCGGAAGTGTGTAGGAAAACCGTTGGTATTCAGAACAGCTCGCAGTCGTGTCCAAATGGTTTAAAGGGAATTTAACATCACTTTTTTGCGAAATACCAATAATGTTCAGGAAAAATAGAACGCCTTGAACGGCTAGAGGTAGGACGTTCATATTCACAGTACATGTACATAAGTATGCTCCGCAGAAATGATTTGCATTTTAACAACATCGGTCAGCGGGTTCAAGCTAAACACCGATATCACGGCGCAACACAGCCTACCAGCAAAATGTGCCTGCGGCTCCCGTTATCGCTATGGGCCGTGAATGTGACGCATCCATCAGGGACATTACTGCTCCTGTGGGACGAAGTGTTTCGGCAGTGCCACCGGTGTGTGCAGAATAGTACACGGAACACTGTTGATCGCGACGAGAAGGGTTAGGTCACCCCAGCCAGACATCCCCCCACGCCCCCTCCTCGGGAAAATCTACACCTCATCCGAATGGCATTGCAGGACAGAAGTGCGTACTCATCGGCTCTAGCGCAACAGTATAACAGTGTAACAGATTGTACAATGTCACTGATGAGAGGCCGTCGACGTTTATTACGGCTTGGGTTACGTCTGCGTCATCCGCTTCTGCCTACATTTGACGAATGTTCAGAAAGAGACTACACGGGAATGATGCATGGAAAGACGCCACTGGGTACAGGAAAGGTATCAGAGAGTTTTTCCGGACGAATCCAGGTTCTGTTTGTTAGAAAGTGATGACCGCGTATTGGTTCACAGCAGACAGGGGAAGTGACATCACAGTGACTGTATTTGCACGAGACACGCAGCGCCAACTTAAGCCTTCATTGCGTGGGCGCTGTTGGGTATAACCACAAATCACAGTCGGTGCATGTCCAAGGCACTGTGACCAATGTGATCAACGTGAATGACATCCCAGGGCCCGTAGCCACAGCCTTTCTGCGCAACAACGCAGACGCCAATTTTCAGCAAGACAATGTACGACCCTGTTGTTGCACGAACACGTGCCTTCTTCATGTCACAGGATGTCAGTCTTTTGCCCTGGTCCGTCTGATCAACAGACTTGTCGCCAATCGTGAGTGTCTGGAATATGGTGCAGCGCTGTTACCCAATCCAAAGATGAGCTTTGGAAGCAGGCCAGTGCAGTATGGATGGCTGCAAAACAGGGCACCATTCGCGCCTCCTACGCGTCGATTCCATAATGCATGGAACAAGTTATCAGGGCCCTACTAGCTGAAGCGAGGTGACTGAAATGCTAATCATTCCTGCAGAACATGCTAATGTACATGTCCTATCTTTCGTCGTTCAAGGTGTTCTGCTTTTTCCCCAACAGGACTGTAGTAGTAAGTTTCCTTAAAAGTAGACCACAAAGGCTCAGTAGCAGTGAGATCTGGTGACTGTGATGTGGCAATTCATCCTCGTGTTCATAAAATCAATCGCAGATAATGCAAACTTTATGAACAGGGGTCCTGTTGTCTTACAACAAAGCACCACACTTTGGGACCAAACATTGTAAAGTGGTACGGACGTGATCAGCCAAAATGTCTACATAGTCGGCAGCAATAGTGTTAGCTAGCAGAGGAAACTGTGGCGCTTGGAATGTGGCTACCCTAATCATCACCGAACGTCGGTCACGTTCTACTCATGGGACATAAACTCGGCAATAATTTGATTACAGTCGCAGAACGACCTATCCGACCACAAAACTCCAAATACCTTTCGTCCATTGCTGCAAAGTCCGGGTTTCATGGCTTTGGCATCATGGTTCCCCGTAGCGTGTTATTTTGGAATCCTGACTCTTCCTGCAGTTCCCTGCTTCTGGGCTCCCTTCGTGTTGCTTTGATGCTGACATGATTCTCGAACACGACATTAAGTCCTGCAGTGATTTTTGCAACTGCCATTCCCTTATGTTTGGTCACAATCCTTCTCAGTGACCGTCCGACACGATCAGTCGGCACGGGTTTTCGCACGTGTTGTGACGTAGCGGATAATTGTTTTTCCAGTTTCCTTGGTCGCGGTGTAGATCTTCGCTATGATACCTCTTGTAGCCCCAAACATTTCGGTTCCTTGCATACGGATGTGCCCACCATACGACAACCAACACTTTGCCCGCGTTTGAATTCACTTGCCTTCGCCATAACGGAATCACTACTGCACAGAACACAGTTCTGCCCATGGCTTACACTTCACAGGTTACGTTCGTGGTCAGATACAACAGCGCGACCTATATAGGCTTGGCTAGCATTGACGTTCAGGCATGCATTTCTCGCGCCGTTCCCACGTTTATATGCAACCCCTGTTTATTGTCATATACGTACTTCACGGTCGGAAGCTCTTAACGAAAGGACTGCTTCGGCCATCGATTGTTATTGTGAGACTCTCCCCGAAGCCATAGACGATAATCACGTGCGGTTTACAAAGGTTCTACACCACCCGGGAAGGTGCTTCCCGTTCGAAGACGGAAAGAAGCTGCGATAAGCTGCCGATTTCCCGAACATACGAGACTCTTGAGCGGGTAACCTAAAGTCATACCATTACAAATAGACCTGTCGTTAAGCTTCAGGCTTCTTAGTGTGTCAGGAATAAAGAGGACAGACTCCTAGACGCGTTGAAAGATGTTTCTCTAGAAAATCCGGCACGTAAGCAGCGGGTAGGTGCTGGCGCCTTCACTCGGAACAGTTTGAAACTGCTGTGGGAATGCCGCGCTCCAGGGATTTTCTAAAAGAAATCGAAAGGTTAGCAGCCTGTAACGCAGTCTGGCAAGGTGGACTTACCCAGAGCCGATCACGAACAGCTGCACATTGGAAACTGAGCACAACATTAATGATACGACGAGAAATAAAGCGCCCTGGAAAACGTGAGATAAACAAGAATGAAACTCCCTTTCACTAGAACAAAACTCCCACTCTGGGGATGATTCGATCTCATTTTAAGTGAATCGTATGGTGCTCTGTATAGGAAATTCTGACTTTGCATACTGGAGTAATTTCTGACTCTTTTCTGGACTGTGTTTGATTCTAGTGTTTATACGAAGCCTATCGTCATATTGTGGAATCCGAAGTTCCCTAACCAATGTAAATGTTCAGTTTCATGAATATTTGTCTGCGTTTCTGCTACCTGATCTGCACTTCCGAACTTGGATGGCACCTCTGGCATTTTTCTTACACGAACAATGCGGCATGAGCAACGGGACGCAGCAATAGGGCCCTGAGGCTGGGGCGATAACGTGACGCTGGCTGTTGGGATGTGGTTTTACTTGGAGACCGATTAAGCAGGAATAATTGGACACAGTCCAGGTAAAACGGCCCTTTGCGCTGCTCGAAAATCCATGGATAAATAGACGTGCGAGATTAAAACTCGTTGGCTGTCAGTCAACGATGAGGCAACACCATAACAGCCAATAGATCTATAAGTCGTGCTGGCACAACAGCAGTCACCTACTCCATGAAGCACCACAGATTCCGTACCGTGGTGAGACAATTGTTAACCTCTCTCCCCTCCCCTCATATGCACAATTACTATGTCTACACCAAGTCCTGACAAAACTATGTTTATAAAGTATACATGGTGTTACACAAATGTACGGCCAAACTTTCAGGGAACATTCCTCACACACAAAGAATGAAAATATGTTATGTGGGCATGTGTCCGGAAACGCTTACTTTCCATGTTAGAGCTCATTTTATTACTTCTCTTAAAATCAAATTAATCATGGAATGGAAACGCACAGCAACAGAACGTACCAGCGTGACTTCAAACACTCTGTTACAGGAAATGTTCAAAATGTCCTCCGTTAGCGAGGATACATGCATCCACCCTCCGTCGCATGGAATCCCTGATGCGCTGATGCAGCCCTGGAGAATGGCGTATTGTATCACAGCCGTCCACAATACGAGCACGAAGAGTCTCTACATTTGGTACCGGGGTTGCGTAGACAAGAGCTTTCAAATGCCCCCATAAGTGAAAGTCAAGAGGGCTGAGGTCGGGAGAGCGTGGAGGCCGGGGAATTGGTCCGCCTCTACCAATCCATCGGTCACCGAATCTGCTGTTGAGAAGCGTACGAACACTTGGACTGAAATGTGCAGGAGCTCCATCGTGCATGAACCACATGTTGTGTCGTACTTGTAAAGACACATGTTCTAGCAGCACAGGTAGAGTATCCCGTATGAAATCATGATAACGTGCCCCACTGAGCCTAGGTGGAAGAACATAGTGACGAAACTAAAATGAGCTTTAACATGGAAATTAAGCGTTTCCGGACACATGTCCACATAACATCTTTTCTTTATTTGTGTGTGAGGAATGTTTCCTGAAAGTTTGACCGTACCTTTTTGTAACACCCTGTATATTACACTACTGGCCATTAAAATTGCTACACCAAGAAGAAATGCAGATGATAAACGGTTATTCATTGTACAAATATATTATACTAGGACTGACATGTGATTACAATTTCACGGAGTTTGGGTGCATAGATCATGAGAAATCAGTACCCAGAACAACCACCTCTGGCCGTAATAACGGCCATGATACGCCTGGGCATTGAGTCAAACAGAGCTTGGATGGCGTGTACAGGTACAACTGCCCATGTAGCTTCAATACGATTCCACAGTTCATCAAGAGTAGTGACTGGCGCATTGTGACGAGCCAGTTCCTCGGCCACCATTGACCAGACGTTTTCAGTCGGTGAGAGATCTGGAGAATGTGCTGGCTAGGGCAGCAGTCTAACATTTTCTGTATCCTGAATGGCCCGTACAGGACCTCCAAAATGTGGTGTGCCTTCGTTTGTGTGTAGTGTTGTTCGCCGTCACGCCACCACCGTTCACATGCCGTCGCCATCATCCATGTTCTGTGCACCGTGTCGCCTAGTGTTAGTGCTGTTTCTCGTCCAGCGTGAACGGCTCCATGTTTTTTCGATTTTTAGTGTCTACATTTTTTGCCCACCGTTTTGACTGTCTTATCTGTGCCACCTTTATGTACTACTTGTTGTCAAACTCGAGGCTGAAGAGCGGCGTATTGTGCTGCTGACAGCCCGCCTTTGTATAAGGTGTTTAAAAGCACAATAAAGAAAAAAAATTAAGCATCCAGGATAGCGGATATCATCTAATTCTAATTCATAGTAACGTGTGCCAGTACTTTAGGAGTAAAAATAATTTTACGTATCAGTAACAAACAGTATTAGCTCTCAATACACACGCAACTAGCGGCCAGTAAGGAGATTAGAGTTACGAGGAAACCTGATAAGGAGAAATAGAATGGTGAACATTGCATTGTTGTTAGTATCTGTAAAATTTGAAACCCACCTCGACTACAGACTTTCAGACAGAAACGCGGGAAAACATTAGTAACCCTAACGTGGCTGTAACATTTGAAAATTTTTTGTCTTAAAACCTTTTTGCATTTTTCCCCGTTTCAGGCATGTATTAAAAAGCTTAATTTCAGAAAGACTTAAGGAAAGGTAAGGTAGCTTAACACACTATGGTCTAAGGGTAACGTCTGTGAATTTTTATTTCAGCAATCAGTTTTCTGTCTAGTTTGATACCGTCCGCCACGAACTACTCTTCCGTGCCAACCTTTTCGTTTCTGTGTAGCAGTTGCAACCTACCGCCTCAATTATTTGCTGGATCTATTCCAGTCCATATTTTGCTCTTTAGTTTTTACCCTCTGCGGCTCTCTTTAGTATCATGGAAGTTATTCACTGATTTCTTAAGAGATGTACTACCATCCTGACCCTTCTTGTAATTGTCCTATCGTCGCCGATACTGCAGAGATGTTTCTCATTCCTTACCTTATCAGACCATCTAATTTTCTTTCTTCTATAGCACCACATCTCATAAGCTTCGACTCTCTTCTGTTGCGATTTTCCCACAGTCCATACGTTTCACTACCATACAATGCTGTGCTCAAAATACATTCTATACTATATATACCGATACTCTACTAATTTATACCTATACTATGTCCATATTTGTACTGGTAGACTTATATTGGCCAGGAACGCCCTTTTTGCTAGTGCTAGTCTGCTTCTTATGCCCTACATGCTGCGTCCGTCATGGGTTAATGTGCTGCCCAGGTAAAGAATTCCCTAACTACATTTACTTCCTGATCATTAGTCCTGATATTAAGTTTCTCTTTGCCCTCGGTTATGCCATTTTTCAATTACTATCGCCTTTCTTCGATTTCCTCTCAATCCACGTTATGTACTTATTACACATCCAGTAGATCTTGTAATTCTTCACTGTCACTGAGGATAGCAAAGTCATCAGCGAATCGTATCAATGATATCCTTTAACCATGAATTTTAGTGCCTCATACGAAACTTTCTTTTACTTTTGTCACTACGCCTTCGTTGTGTAGATTGAACAGTAGGGGTGAAGGACTACAACACTGTCTTACACACTTTGTAATCACAGTACTTTGTTCCTGTCTTCCACTCTTACCGTTCCCTCTTGGCTCTTGTACATATTGTATATTGCCTATTTTTCCTTCTACCTTACCCCTATTTTACTCGGAATTTCGAACATCTTGCTCTGATTTTACATTGTCTTACAGTTTTTCCAGGTCGACATGTCTTACCTCCGATTTTACACCGTCGTACAGTTTCTCCAGGTCGACATATCCTAGACCATGTCTTGATTTTTCTTTCTTCTTGCATCCATTATCAACAGCAGCCTCTGAAATGCTTCTCTGGTGCCTTTCACTTTCCTAAAGCCAAACTTACCGTCATCTAACACATCTTCAGTTTAATTTTCCATTCGCATGGGTATTATTCTCACAAGTAACTTGGATGCATGAGCTCTTAAGCTGATTGTGCGACAATTGTCATACTGTCAGCTCATGTAACCTTCGGACTTGTGTATATGATGTTTTTCCCAATGTCAGAAGGTAAATCGCAAGACTCATAAAGTCTACACATCAACATGAGTAGCTGGTTTGTTGATACTCCCCCAACGATTTTAGATATGCTTGTGGACTATTATCTCTCCAATCTGCTTTGTTTGGTTTTCAACCTTCCAAAGCTTAATTTCTGAACGTATACTTCTGTACCGATTCTTGTTTCTCCTCCAATCACGCCATCAGACAGTTGCTGCCCCTCATAAAGGAATTCAATATACTCTTTCTACCATCGCACTCTCCACTGTACAGTTAACAGTGGAGACCTCACTGCACACTTAACGTCACCGCCCTTTCCTTTAACTTCCACAAAGGTTGTTTTGACGTTTCTATATGTTGAGTCAGTCCTTCCGTCTTATCTTTTCTGATCTCTTTATATTTCTCATGTAGCCATTTCGCCTTACCACCCTTGCATATTCCGTTTTATTTCATTGCTGAACGACTTGTATTACTGTATTTTGAAATTTCCCTGAAAATTTTCGTACTTCTTTCTTTCGTCTATCTTTTGAAGTACTTCATTTGCAACCAATGGTTTCTTCGCAGCTACCTTCTTTGTACTCATGGTTTTCTTTCCAGTCTCTTTGATTTTCCATTTTAGAGATGTCAATTCCACTTCAACAAAACTGCCTAGTGATCTATTCATTATCGGAATATCTACAGCCTCTGGGAAATTCAAGCGTATCTCTTCGTTCCTTAGTACCTCCAGCATAAGAAGTCACCCTCATTCTGACAACGGCCTTGTCAAAGAGGGAGCGGACAGAGATTCAGGGCACTTTCTTTCCCTTCGGGTGGGAAACTGCCCCTTAAGGCGTAGGAATCAGCAAAGATCAACGGCATGACGAAGTAGAAGGCAATGGAAACCACTGCATTAAAGACACATAACATGTATCCACAGGACATGCGGCCAGTAGCTGAAAAAGCATAATTACGATCCCTCCATTGGCAAAAGATTCCGGAATATCCTCCCATTCGGATGCCCGGGAGAGGAGTGCCAAGGGGGAGTTGAAAATGAGAAAAACATTGAATAACAACGAAATGAGAACATTCTACGAGTCGGGGCTTGGAATGTCAGAAGCTCGAATGAGGTAGGGAAGATAGAAAATCTGAAAAGGGAAATTCAAAGGCTCAGTCTATATATAGTACGGGTCAGTAAAGCGAAATGGGAAGAAGACAAAGATTTCTGCTCAGACGAGTGTATGGTACTATCAACAGCAGCACAAGATGGTATAACTGGAGTAAGATTCGTTATGAATAGGAAAGTAGGGCAGACGGTGTGTTACTGTGAACAGTTCAGTGACAGTGAATGGAATGCATCTCTATGGGAGAAATAGAAGAAACGGTTACTGGATAGTACGGACTTCGCACAAGGAATGGGAGAAGTGAAAGACTAATTGAGTACTGTAATATATTTCATCTTGTGACAGGGACTACTCTGTTCAAGAACCACAATAAGAGGAGGCACAATAAGGAAAGGCCGTGTGATACAGAAAGATATCAGTTAGATTACATTATGGTCAGACAGAAATTCCGAAACCAAATACTGGATTGTAAGACGTACCCAGGAGCAGATGCAGACTCGTATCACAATGTGGTAGTGGTGAAGAGTAGGCTGAAGTTTAAGAAGATAGTCAAGAAGACTCAATACGCAAAGAAGTGGGATGCAGCAATACTCAGGAATGACTAGATACGCTTGAACTACTCGAATACTATGGATACAGCAATAAGGAATAGCTTATTAGGCAGCTCAGTCGAAAAGTAGTGTGCATTTCTAAAAAGGGGAATTATAGAAGTTGGAAGGCAAACAGTAGGTTAAAGAAGGTAAGTACGAAGAAACCATGGGTAACAGAAGAACAGTTCATCGACGAAAGAAGGAAGTATGAAAATCTTCAGGGAACTTCAGGAACCAGAAATACAGGTCACAAAGGAATAAAATAAACATCAAGTGCAGAGAAGCACAGGAAGACTAAACTGCTACATGAAAAATGTAAATAAATAGAAATCGAAATGACTGTCGGAAGGACGGACTCCGCATTTAGGAAAGTCAAAACAACCTTTGGTGAAATTAAAAGCAAGGGTGGTAACATTAAGAGTGCAACGGAAAATCCAACGTTAAATGCAGAGGAGAGAACGGATAGATGGATAGAGTACATTGAGGGCCTCTATGAAGGAAAGATTTGTTTGATGTGTAATAAGAAAAACGGTATTCGATTTAGAAGAGATTGTGGGTCCAATATTAGAAGCAGAATTTAATATACCTTTGGAGGACTTGGGAACAAATAAGGCAGAATGGATGGAGAACAGTCTATCAGTATTCCTAAAATCATTGGGGGAAGTGGCATCAAAACGTTGGTGTTCAGAAAGTATACGTCTGACTTTCGAAGAAGTATCTTCCAAAAAATTCCGAAGACTTAAAGAGGTGACAAGTGACAGATTTATCGCAGAATCAGCTTAACCGTTCATGCATCCAAATTGTTGATAAGAATAATATACAGAAGAATGGAAAAGAAAATTGACGATGTTCTGCATGACGATCAGTTTGGCTTATGAAAGGTAAAGACACCAGCGAGGCAATTCTGACGTTGCGTTTAATAATATAAGCAAAACTAAAAAGAAATCAAGACACGTTCACAGGATTTGTCAACCTGGAAATAGTGTTCGACATTGTAAAATGGTGTAAGATATTGGAAATACTAAGAAATATAGGGGTAAGCTTTAGGGAAAGACGAGTCATAAACTATATGTACGAGAGCCAATTGGGAATAATAAGAGTGCACTATCAAGGGGTATGTGCTCTGATTAAAATGGGTGTAAGAAAATCATGCAGTCTGTCGCCCGTCCTGTTCAATCTGTACGACGAAGAAGAAATTATGGAAATAAAAGGACGGTTCAGGAGTGGGATTAAAATTCAAGGTGGAAGGATATCAGTGATACGATTCACTGATGATATTGCTATCATGAGTGAAGGTGGAGGAGAATTACATCATATGATTAATGGAATGAACAGTCAAGTGAATACAGAGTATGGACTGACTGTAAGACGAAAGTGATGAGATGCAGCAGAAATGAGAACATCGAGAAACGTAACGTCAAGATTGATGGTCACGAAGTAAATGAAACAAAAGAATTCCACTAACTGGACAATAATATAAAGACTGACGTTCGAAGCAAGGAGAACATCAAAAGCAGACTAGCACTGCCAAAAAGGACATTACTGGCCAAGAGAAGTCTACAAGTTCAGACATAGGCCATAATTTGAGGAAGAAATTTCTGAGAATCTACGTTTGGAGTACAGCATTGTACGGTAGTGCAACATGGACTATGGGAAAACCGGAACAGAAGAGTATCGGATAATTTTAGATGTGGTGCTACAGAGGAATGTTGAAAATTAGGTGGACTGGTAAGTTAAGAAATGAGGAGGTTTCGCGGAGAATTGTGGAGGAAAGGTATATACGAAAAACACTGACAAGGGGAAGGGACAGGGTAATAGGACATATGTTGACATCAGGGAATAACTTCCGTGGTACTGGAAGAGACAGACGGGAATACATCGGTAAAGTAATTTAGGACCAAGGTTGCAAGTGCTACTCCCAGGTGACGAAGCTGGCGCAGCAGAGAAATTCGTGGCGGGCCGCATAAAAATCTTAATTTGGCATTGAATTTTCCTAACTAGTCTCTTATACTTCAGTCTGCTCTTCATCGGCAGTAAATCGTTGTCTGAATCTACACCTGCTCTTTGGTGAGCCTTACAGTCTACTTCTGGTTTCGGAATCTGTGCCAGACCACGAGGTAATCTAATTGAATTCTTCCTGTAACGGCCAGCCTTTTCCAAGTATATCTCCTCCTCTTCTGATTTTTGAATAGAGTATTCATCGTTATTAGCTTAAATTTATTGTAAAACTCAATTAGTCTTTCTCCTCTCTCTTTCCTAGTACTAAGCCCGTATTCTCCCGTAACTACTAAACAGTATACCTCGTGAACGAGTTTTGATCTGAGCCACTGTTTAGATTACGGTTAAAAATTATCAGCAATGACAACTGCAGACTTTCAGTCTAATGAGTAACCTTAAATCTGCCAACGCCCACGTCAACGAGGCTGGAGGTTTATATAGGTCCGAGCCATACACTTGACATTGGTATAGGAACCTTGCCCTTTGTGTGGGACAATCAGCAATGGTCAATGGCACGAGAATGTGAAGGTAATAGAATCCACTGCATAACATTTTTATCAGGTGAAGGAATGCAAAATACATCTCGGGGAAGAAAACATGCTCTGTAATGAAAAGAGAAAAGAAATATCGCCAAGATTACGTTTCAGCTAGCAATATCAACTGGGCTCTTTAAGAATCATAAGAGGAGTGAGTACATTTTAAAAGATTAGGGCATACAGGTAGATGTGAGATGTGTTACATCATTGTGAATTGAGGATTCCTAAATTATATATAAATTTAAACCACTCCTAGAAAAACATGCAGACCCAGGTAACAAATTAATATTGATGGAGATTGGGTTGAAATGTAAAAAAAAAATCATCAGAAGAATTGTGTGAGGAAGCAGAATACTGAGTGTTACACTGTGAAGACAGAGAAACTGAGTTGCTAAATACTATGATTGACAGCTCTGTTGAAGAGGAATGTTGATCTCTATAATGGGCACTCATTGACATTATACGGAATAATATAGGTATAAGGAAGGTCAATCCGACTGAACCTTAGCAAACAGAGGAAATAATTATACAAATAGTCGAAATATGAAACAGAGAAACAAGCTGCGAAAGATAGGAATACCTACATGAGACGCGAATTATATCAGAATTATGTATAATGGCTAAAGAGAAATGTCCGCATGAGTACTGTGAAGCAATCGAAAACAACGAAAAATTCAGCAAACAGAGTAGTTCAAATAACTTTCAGGGAAATTAAAAGCTAAAACTCATTTATTTTGCTTCCTATCGTGCATTTGGTTTATTGAGTTTGGTTGAACTTGTGACAGCGTAAAGCTCACAGCTCAGTATCGGATAATAATAGCACTCCATGTCAAATAGTTCCTTAGTAACTCAGTCAGGATCATTTTATTCGTAAGCAGCTAGTGAAATTAGACCTTCTATTTGGTATACTTTTCTTTGAATGGGTGAGTAGTCGAAGTTGCGACAAGCAGCAAAGACGTTAAAAGCTCGGTGTGATACCAGGACAGGATTATTTGTACAAAGGGTATGACGCCTAGTGCCATGTATTTATGGCAACACATTCTATATATTTCTATATATTTCTAACTGTCACAGTCGCTCTTATTATCAGCTTAACGTAGCACCAAGTTCCAAGTGAGTGTCGATACGGAACTTCTCCCATTAGAAGAAACAGAAATTAAAATTTGCGTTGCAAGTGATAATATGTAGTTGGAAAATACTGTGTTAATACTGAATAGAATCAAAATCTTTCCCTCTTATTCGCGACGTATGTGTCAGGCGTAGAAATTATTTGAACTCCATTCAACAAATTTTAGTTATTTAAGGCAATTGACTACATGAACACGTGTCCTTAAGATCTGGGGAACTTGTGAACACTTCATTTGATTTCCAGATGAAAAATAGTGGAAAGTCTTTCATGGAAATTTGAACTGAAACGTAGCATCAGTAGCCCTGGAGGAGAAACTGCGACATCCTACGTATACTGTCAGAGTCTTTTATACTTTCCGTTAGGTTCATGTAGCTGTCGCCGCATCACACATGTCTGTCGCCATGGGTTTCTGTCTTCTCATGCTTCCTCGTCTTCTTCGACATCTCTTACTTTTCCATGGCCTCGTTTACCCCACATAATCAGGTAACTTTCGATCTTCCTCTCCTCTTTCTTCCATCAGGATATTACAGCAAGGTGTTCTTTAGTTATCTGTCATTCGCATTATATTTTCATTCTGTGAAGCTTTCTTGAGTTTTGGTCTCTTCTCAGTCGCTATATTTTGTATGCGGTGTCGTCGAGATATTGTACACAATCTACTGAGATAGTTCTTTTTTTAGATAAGTGTATTTGTTTTAATTTTTTTCTGTAGGTTCCCAACACTTTGCGTCCCTAAGTTGTTATAGGCTCTACAATACTTCTGTAGAGCATATTCCTTACATTCCAACTTATGAAAAGATCATAACAGAGGATTTAGCTTCTAGATTGCTGTTTTCCTATGGGCTATTCGTTATGGATTTTCCAGTTACTTGTTCTGTCTCCCGCTAGGATACCACCAAACAATTTAAATTTCTTCGTGTTCTGAGGCTCTGGCCATCTATTGTTATGCGTCGTCCATTTTCTCAAGTGAATAGGTATTCAGTATTTTGGAAACTTACTTTCAATTCCCACGTATCACATTTCTCCAGTAAGTTTCTTAGCTCAAAGCAGATACCGTTCTCTTCACTAGGAACCGCTGCTTGCTCATCTACATAGCACAAGGTGTATATACGTAGATCCTTCGTTACCTGAGTAACATTAGCAACATTTTCTACATCACATGTACTGGGTGATCAAAATGTCACTATAAATTTGAAAACTGAATAAATCACGGAATAATGTAGATAGAGAGGTGCAAATTGACACACATGCTTGGAATGACATGGGGTTTTATTAGAACCAAAAAATACAAACGTTTAAAAAATGCCCGACAGATGGCGCATCATCTGATCAGAATAGCAATAATTAGCATAACAAAGTAAGACAAAGCAAAGATGACGTTCTTTACAGGAAATGCTCAATATGTCCCCATCATTCCTGAACAATAGCTGTAGTCGAGGTATAATGTTGTGAACAGCACTGTAAATCATGTCCGGAGTTATGGTGAGGCATTGGCGTCGGATGTTGTCATTCAGCGTCCCTAGAGATGTCGGTCGATCACGGCACACTTACGACTTCAGGTAACCCCAAAGCCAATATTCGCACAGACTGAGGTGTGGGGAACTGGGAGGCCAAGCATGACGAAAGTGGCGGCTGACTACACGATCATCACCAAACGACGCGCGCAAGAGATCTTTCACGCGTCTAGCAATATAGGGTGGTTCTAATAAAGCCCCATTCATTCCAAGCACGTGTGTAAATTTTTACCTCACTATCTACATTATTCCGTGGTTTATTAAGTTTTCAAATTTATACTCAATTCTCGATCACCCGGTATGTGGGAGACAAGAAGCATACTTGCTTCAATCCTTTTCAGATTTTGAAAGGTTGTGACGAAATTTTATTTCCCACTTTCAGTATACACTTTGCGGACTTGAATAGGTTGAATACTTACAACGTGTATCTTTCCATCTTTCCAAGCCCAGTCCTCCTCAGTACTTCAAACTGTTTCTTCGGTGGCAATGAGTCATACGCCTGCTTGAAATCTATGATCAGTGAATGGTTAATAAAGTTCTTTCCAGCCTCTTTTCCATTAGATGTCTCAAAGTAAAAATGTTGTCCTTACAGGATCTTCCAACCAGGATCGTCTTTCACGTTAACCACCCATCAGCATCATTTCTATTCCACCTCTAGTCTCTTAGAACCCCGCCAAACACCCTACCTATTCCATTATAGTTCCCACACATCTTTTTACTAACTTTATAAGAAAGGATTGCAAAAATTCAGACCAAAGTGTTAGGAGGTACGGAGTTAACATTCTCACGAAACCCCTTCAACAGCTACCGCCGCACGGGGCAGCTGTTGCGACCATCGCCGAATCATCCTAAGGCGATAGGCGAAGCCGGGCGAGGAGCTGCAACATCTCCTTGCGGGGCTAGGCCACTGTATCGGGAGCTATCAATTTCTGGCCCGTAAGCCGCTAATAATCCTGCCTTCAATCATCAATAAGGCCGGCTAAAGCTGGTCATGTTCCGCCGGCCGGCTCCTTATGTAATTCCATTTCCGATAATAGCCTCGACTCCCCTCCCCGTCGTCAAATATACACGCGACGGCCGCCCACCTCTTCGGCCCGCCCCTAGCACTGGTCCTAGCCGGAGGCCCGCAGTAAAAGCTCTGCACGGCAGAGCCCGCCCAGTCCCGGGATTACGTAATACTGCTGCGGAGGACCGCTCTCCCTGCCGGGAATCTCTTTATTTGGACCCTCCTCTCGTTCCCTTTTTTTTTTCTGGCGAGCACTGCCCGATCAGCTTTACTATTCCAAGTCTCTCGTTCCGATCGCTGACTTGGCCCTTTCCGCGCGGGGATGACGAGGTTTGGCTGCATTCGAATTTCGCCGGATTGTTGCTGATAGTGCACGCGGCTTACGGACACGTGCAACCGATTTATTTCTTGAGTGCATGGCGCTATAAACAGCATTAATATACTGTATTTCGAATATATTACTTTACGAAGAGGATGTGTCGTAGAAACATAAATTAAATTCCGGCGTGAATCTTAATGTGCACGCATAATGACACTGAAATCTCTAAAAGCAAGAAATCTGACTCAGGAAATGACTCGCGAACTGTACACCGCGAGTGTAAACTACTTTTTTTGTCTTGTACAGAATTAGTTTCGATTTGAGGACTGCAGGTGTTCGGTGCGAATAATAAGACGCACACGCTACTGAATAAAACTATACATGGTTCATCCATAACGATTATGCGAAGTCTTAGCCTTATTGCACAAAGGGAAACGCATCGAGCTCCAGAAGTGTGTGACTCAAAAATTGTAATTTGTATTTTATTGTTTGTCTACTGACAATAACAATTCATAGATTCACACTTTTGTAATTAATTTATTTGTCTGAACTTTCAGGTGGCACTACACGCAGAACAGTCGGTCGATGTGGCCTTTCTCCGTTTTTATATAGTCATTGTAGTCCGTTATCTCGTATCTGTTCGAACAAAACCGGTGTTCTGAAAATTTGTTCGCTAACATTTGTTTCCGATTTATGGCCATAATAAAGTGCTACAACAATCAAAGCTCCACCTAAGGAATTAGAGTAATGCCAGTGTTGTTCGTTGAATGTCATAGGCTTTGAGAATTCATGCCAGGAGTTCCATTTTAATCTGTATATGCATTTCACGCATAACACCAGGTCAGATTATAGCATACGAAATATTACACTTATTTAAACAAAAAAATACTCTTATGCAAAGATTTACACTACCTGAATATTCAAAGGACGAGACTATCTACGTCCGCAGCTCGTGGTCGTGCGGTAGCGTTCTCGCTTCCCGCGCCCGCGTTCCCAGGTCCGATTCCCGGCGGGGTCAGGGATTTTCTCTGCCTCGTGATGGCTGGGTGTTGTGTGCTGTCCATAGGTTAGATAGGTTTAAGTAGTTCTAAGTTCTAAGGGACTCATGACCATAGATGTTAAGTTCCATAATGCTCAGAGCGATTTTAGACTATCTACAAATGTTCGAAAACTCAGTACACCGGGCGCCACTGCCACATGCAGACTCTTGATAGGACTGGGGGAAAAATTGTTACATCACTCATTTTTCAACGGGGCTCATTGTCCGAATATCACCTCAGCTACAAGTATTGTCAGTACAAATACACAACTTCGAAATGTAATACTTGTGCATACTCTCTACAATTCGGCAGAGGGCGATTCGAATCGCGTGCTACAGAAGCTGGCCGCACGTTATGGCAGCACTGTTTTGCGCTAAATCACGCGATAGAGCTGCGCAGAAGAGCTGCCGTCACCCACTGTGACTGTCCCAGAGAACTAAAACCCCAAGAACAATCGCTTCCTTGCTTTTGGCAAGATCAGTGTCTTCTAGGTCCCCGTATTGATAACAATAGGTACAGTAGTTCAAACATCAAAAAAAGTTTTGCATCTCCCCGGTTTACAAACTCCTGAAGGTAGACGTAGACTGTGAATATTGTAGCACGGACACAGTCCCTTTCACTGTTCAGAGATGTCACTAAACCCGCCCCAAGATGTAAACGACCATGCATGAGCAGCGTCTATTAGATGTAGGGGTCCGACAACCGATCAGTTCCATTCATTCCACCAGGAAAGTCTGTAGTTCAACCATGCCTTGACGGTCAATGCCGCTGTTCGATCGCGTCCGCATTGTTACTTTGTGCCAGGAAGGGCTCTCAACAATGGAAGTGTCCAGGCGTCACGGAATGAACCAAAGCGATGTTGTTGGGATATAGAGGAGATACAGAGAGATAAGAATGTCGATGACATGCCTCGCTCAGGCCGCCCAAGGGCTACTACTGCAGACGATGACCGCTAATTATGGATTACGACTCGGAGGAACCCTGACAGCAACGCCACCATATTGAATAATGCTTTTCGTGCAGCCACAGGACCACGTGTTACGACTCAAACTGTGCCCAGTAGGTTGGATAATGCGCAACTTACTCCATTCGGCGCGCAGGTCGCAGAATGTGGCGTCGAATGTAATAAGAGCTGCCTCAAGGCGGCCTGACCTGCCCCGCAATGGGGCCTCCCTGTCAATGACGCCAAACGCTCATTTCCATTTTTGCGCAACTTACTCCCGATGTCCACGGTGAGGTGCATCTTTGCAACCACGACACCATGTAGCGCGGTATAGATGGGCCCAACAACATGGCGAATGGGCCGCCCAGGATTGGAATCACATTCTCTTCACCGATGAGTGTCGTATTTGCCTTCAACCAGTAAATCGTGGGAGACGTGTTTGGAGGCAACCGGGTCAGGCTGAATGCCTTAGACACACTGTCCAGGGAGTGTAGTAAGATGTAGGTTCGCTGCTATTTTGGGGTGAAATTTACGTGCAAAATATCGCATTCGACTTCGTGATACGTTTTACACAATACTGAAATATAAACACTGTACTCCCTCCTGACAAGGGTTACAGTACCATAGTCTCTTTCACAACTTTAGAATTTGAAAAATCACAAAACGCAGTCGCCTTATGTGGTCATTATTACAATTAATCACGAAACAATTTTCAACCAATAAATAGCTTTGATTATTCGCCTTGCATGATGAATAAGACCAAAACGACGGATGTGTAGTTCTTGAGATGGTGCTTCGACGATAGACACAGCAGTTCATTTTAAATTTACATTGTAATCCTCTCTACTCTACTGTTCCTCCAATGTAATACGAATAAATTAGAGGATTCGAAAAATAAAAAAGTACTACATGTGTTCGTTGACCTTTTCGATGTCGGCTCTGGACCGCACGTTTTGAATATTCTCATGATACTTATAGCTGTAACAAATGTTTCTACAGCTCATCTTCCTTTCAAAAACGGGTCTGAAAATGCTATTTTGTCCAAAAGACCTCCATGTGATGAAACTTCTTAGTGTGTGTGTGGTGCATTACATTATATATACAAAAAGTGCATTTTACAGTTTTTGCTGGTGAAAGATGATAAGCAAACTGCACTGGAACATAATGTCACGGATTCTTCATCGGCACCATCACCCCAAAGAAATTTCATCAGGTGGGGAAACAAAAGGCGAAATCTAATGTAATACGCGAATTAGCCGTCTCAAGATGAACCTGTCAGTTCGAAACCGGTAACGGCGCTTTTTAAATAAATAAATAGAAGTGTAAAAAGTGGCTGGTTGCTGTAATCTTCTGTGTAAGAGTTAACCCATGTAGGGTCTGTATATGATTCCGAGCTTCTGATGCCTAGGTATTAAATATGTCTTCTTCGAAAAAATTTTCAACTAAAACACATGCACCTCAAAAATTGTCCCTATTTGATGTTGTTGTGTTGAAAATTAATTCTGCAACATAGAACAGAAAACACCATTCCGTGAGACTTTTGAAGACAATCTTCACTTCTCTTTTCCTTAGTATGTCAAAAGTCCAAAACAGGCGTAAAGTTACCTCCTTCGCTTGAGTTTCCTTTGCTTGTATTTTGAAATACATTTGTGTATAAAATTTTTAAGTGCATAAATACAAAAGCTACTGAACGACTAAATTTTTATTCACTTTACCCTCGACTCTTTACGGCTGTCTCTGCTTTGTCGGATACTCGCTGTTTGTCGAATAAATGGTGAACGACTACATACAACGACCTGGCTCGCCTTTCAATCGCTGATGGGCCAAAAACTGGCTGTCTTTTTGCAATTATATTTCTCAGGCTTTGTTCTCAAGTTTCTGAAACAATCTGCTTCCGCTGATGAACTTCCTACCATCTTGCAGAATACTTTTCTTCTGATTTTATTAACGAAGTTTCTCAACTCCCGTGTCGGAATTAACATTCTATCACAGTAAATCATCATTTTTCACAAAGCTAGTGGCCTTATGATGCACAGCTATTTTCACAAGATATAGTAAAAGGAAATCATTTACATTTGTTTGATAAATGACGATCTATTTCCAGTTGCATAATGTGGATAATGTCCGTGTGTACATATTTCAACCGGGAAACGAGGAAAAGGCGACAGTATTGTTCATGCTGCAAATGCTAACCTTCCTTGAAAATGAAAGATTACTGGGGTTCATAAGAGTTGAATTGTGAGAATGAACTGCTAGGCTTGAGTCTCGCATCCCTCCCATGCCCACTCACCAATGCTCCGTGAAAGGAATGTGAAGTAAAAATGCCTATATTAGGTAATGATGAACCTGTCATACAGAAGTAATATTTAGAATAACCAATAGTTTTCTACTTTTCTTGCTTTTCCTCCTCATCTTACTGAGCACAGATTTCATACATCTCCGCTTTACATGGGATGCACCAAAGTGAAGGGTGTACAAGACGAATTATAGAGAATATTAAAAAGTACCAAACAAGAGCCACCTGCGTCATATCTGCCACGGTTTTTGTGTTTTATTATATGGTTCAAATGGCTCTGAGCACTGTGGGACTTAACAGCTGAGGTCATCAGTCCCCTAGAACTTAGAACTACTTCAACCTAAGGACATCACACACATCCATGCCCGAGGCTGGATTCGAACCTGCGACCGTAGCGGTCGCGCGGTTCCAGACTGTAGCGCCTAGAAACACTCGGCCGGCTAATTGTATGAACTTATTGTAAAGGAGTGAAATGTAAACGATTTTCAGTTGGTTAATAACACTTGTTTTGAGCATTATCCTCAAGGGATTGCTCTATTTTGCGGTTTTCAGCAACTTTCCACCATAAGAATGTAAGTGATGATCGAAACTACTGTTTACGCTGCACACGTATTCCTCACAATAAGAAAGAGCCTTTCCCAGTAATTTCTTTTTGTTTGTATATACTACTTTAAAGGCCTTTTTTGTCTTTTCTTCTAGTTTTTGCAGCTTCTACGAATTATGTAGCTACTCGTTCTCTAATGGAGTAAATTTGTCTAAAATAATCCAGAGGAACGTAAGATGAAATAAATAAATAAGTGACCTATCTGATTGCTGTGTCAATAGATGCTTGTTGTTCAGTACTGGACAATCGCGTTGAAAATTCAAGGAACTCTCCCCACGTTATTTATTTAGAGCTCTTTTCGGGACTATGTTTGTAGCAGGAATCTGCTATTGTAGCAGGAATATATTCTCCTGTCATTACCTACGATCTAATCGATCAGATGTTCACATTGTTTTTGTAGATAAACCGCAGAGAAACGAAGCGAGAAGAGACAGAAGCAACCGTTGCCCCATTCTATCCATAAATAGGAAAATCATGCGGTGCTGTTCAGTTATCACCGCATCTGATGGAATTAATGTGTCCAATCGTTTGCAAGAGTTGGTAGGCGTGTGAAGTGATAAAGTGCCGTCCCATTTGGAGGGCTTTCTGCCCGGCAGAAGCGTAGTGGCTGGGTTGCGCGATCCTTTCGCAGCCGGAAAAGAGCAATTACGCCCTCCAGCGGTGCGAGTTGCGCTCCCAGTCTGGCCAACTCTGCGACGCAGCAGTTTGAGCTCACTCTGCTTCGACGCAGTTACACTTCACTCGTACCATCTACTTCGCTCTTTCTTGTTCATTAGAGGGTCTTTGTCAAACTCTCGGTCTAAATTATCGAGTAGAACACCTTAAATCTCTTTACTGGGACAAGTAATTATCCAGTTCCATTTCAATTCACCATATTCTCCTGCATCCAATGTTAGAGGCCACAGTCAAGGTGTCGTTACTAAGGGTCATGCACCTGGAATGAGAAGCTAAAAGATTAGGTACATGCTATTGTTTGCAGGAAACCTAAGACTTAGCTCCATATACTACACTGTTATTGTTCTTTCTCCACGCACATTGGCCACTACCATCCGAAAATCGTGTGTCAAGTATCCGTGAATGTGAAGAGTTTTCGTAGTTTCCTACATCCACGTCTATATACACATACTCTGCAAGTCAATATACAAGACACGGAGGTGTATGCATTGCAGCAATGCTCTCGATTTTCTTTCCCATTCCCGTCACGTTTTGAGTAAAGAAATGATAATTCACACATTACTTAGCATGTGGGCAACCACAGCTCTACTAATCCACTTCAGATGATAAATCTGGAATTGCTACCAGCTGTAGATTTATTAATAACTCAATCACAACTAGTTTCGTGACCATAATGTCACATCTCCAGGTTAAAAACAGCGTAACCTAAGGAAGATAAAAAAGTTCAGAATTTGAACTAAAATTACTTAGAGTGTATCAAAATGTTGCAGTATCAATTACCAGTTGAGGACTATGGACCATACATTGTGATTAAATCAACATTATGGTGAATAATAAACGTCATATATCTTCCTGCTTGAAGCTGCCATATAAAATATGAACCCATCATCCATAAAATAACACGAGGCACAAAGGAACACGAAGCCCTAGAAAGAACAAGTAGCCATGTTGTTATGTTTTAGTGTGAGCTAATATCCCACATTTTTCCACGGCAGTAAAAGTAAAATACAAGAGTAAATTGATTACAGACAATCAGTAAAGGATCTACCATTTGACAGAGGCACATATGTGTTCGACTTGGAACCACATCTAGAAACCAGCAAAAATCATAGTCACCCGTCCATAGTTGCACCATATCTATTCAGTCAAGATAAGGATGGGTTAGTTCCAATTGCTGGCTTCGTATCTCCTTTACATTCATCTGTTTTTCCCTGAACATGTGACTTTGTGGTCAGAAAACTAGTTTTGAGTGAGTGATAAATAATTTCTTTGTTGGCAGCTGTTGCGGTTTTATCTGTTGAAGTGGAGAATGACCTCTGTACATCCCAGAGTCCCTTTTATTTTATTATCATATTCCCTGATTGAGAATTACAATTGTGTCACCACAATGTATAACACTTTCTTTGCCGAATAGAGGTTCTCTAAATTCATCCAATAGAGTTTCATGATGACTGCATCATCTTGAGAGATGGCACGCCACTCTCTCACTCTAACAACATTGTCAGTCGGATAAACGTTGATATTTTAGGTAATGATATCTGTGTTCCCCAGCACTACATTTATTATGTGTAGTAAATGACTTTTTACATGAGGAAATTGTGGCCAAGTGACCATAGTTGATGCAACAGAGAGTAGGAATAGAGCTGAACTGGGGCCATAAATGCTGAGTGCAGCGACCTGGCTGTTCAAGTGATTCTGGGAAGGTGCACTTAGTGGATCGTACCTACAGAGGGACTTCCGGCTGATGTCCTCTCGTCCTTCCACTTAAGGTTGGAGGGACGAGCGCCAGTTCGCTGGATATTTCACATGGGAAAGGCGGAAGCACATTATGTAGATGACCGGTAGGTGGAACGAGTGTGGAGAAAGCCGTTTAAGAGAGTGTGCTGTAAACTGATCTATGTGTGAATGGTGGGAAGGTCATAAAACTCCCTGCAATATTATGTATGAAGGCAATATGATACAGACAAAGCAGCTGGTGCAAGTGTTTAGTGAAGGCAAGACTGTAACTCCTTGATACCAGGAATACGCAAGGTATTTTTAGCGAGTGAGAAAAACATATACTTTAAGAAGACAACTGTCTGGGAAGCTTTCAAAAATTAGAAATGACTTACCAAGAAAGATTAGATGTCTCCATAAATAAGGGATTGTGGTCCCATGATATGTTTGCCAAAATATGGCCTCCATAATCTTCTTTTTTCAGACAAGGGAGATTCGGAGTCGCTGATTTACCTTCTTTTAGGATACGGAAAGTGAAGGGTTGCTCCCTCCAGTGTGGAAACCGTGTTGCTGCGTCTGGGTTGGTTACCGGGACACCGAAACACTCGAGAGGGACATTCAACCAGTTTGGTTAGTTTATGCAGTGTTGGGGGGGGGGGGGGGAGGGGGGTTCGTTTTGCTAATTTGGCTTCCGTACCAAGGCTTCATGGGAAGTGGTTGTGATTATTTGCTTTCTTCATCTTCCAGTCCTCCCATGACGGAGAACTTCAGGTCTTTCCCTTGTGTTCTGTGTCTTACGATGGACTAAGAGTCAGTGGCAGGTTTCAACTGTACTGACAGTGGACCTACATGTCATGTGGGACATATTGTGTGTCTTGAGGGTGAAGTTATTTGTCCTGAGTTGGCCATCTGGTGTTTGACAAGTCCAGAATGAACCATCATGCCTGTGAATCAAATTGATTTGGCCATACCAGTAAACGGGTGCACCTCACACTGAAATCTGGCAGGATTTTAGGGCTCTGGTACTAAAGTTTGCCACTCCAAACCAAGTAGACTACAAATTTTCGTTGACATGTCAGAACATTACAGCTGCCGCAATGCACCGCTCATCACGCGCAGTGCGCCATTTTCTACTGCCGCCTCAAGCAAAGTGAACCCTCAGAGCTCAAGGTCGTATCTCTCTAAGCAACTCGTATCTCTTCCTCTGTCCTTCACTAACTCGCCCTGCAACATTGTCTCCAACTTCATTTGGAAATGAGCAGGGGTAAGAGGGTACTATAGTCGCTGCATTCGACGTCTCATGAAGGGATGGAATGAGCTGAGTTCCACATAATGAGTACATTTCGATATTTTGCTTTCAGAAAAAGTGTAACAAAAGATTCAAACTTGTACAACAAACTGATGTTAGTGATATAGACCAGCATACTCATTCCAATAATGCAACTGCCATTCTGCGCGGACTGTTCCATACCAATGTCACTCACATTACCCATCCAACTACATACAATCTCTCTTGATGTGTGCATGCTAAAGAGGTTAGCACTCCTTATCGGCGTGTAGTTGATACAAGACTCATACATTTCAAGGTGTAGTGCAGAAATAACAGACGATTAATAGGAAGAAGAAATGTATGATTTATGCATGAAGGAGCTCCACACAGAATGAGTTTGAAACATTGTAGGTAAATCCCTTGCCTATCAATTCTCTAGTACGGTTATAGTGTCTATGTTCCATACCAAGAATGGAACCGAAAGAGAGAAATGATCATAGAACATAAATACACACTTCTAAGGCTGCATGGCTCAGCCTTTAAACATGCTATAATGATAAACCATTGTGGTTCCCGATATGTTAGTCGTATGGAAAGCAACACTACTAATACTCCAATGTGGGAAATATGTTTTTAACATGTGACATACATTCACCCTGCAAGTTTTATACTTCATGAACAGATCATAATTTCCTCCACACACAACATCTCTCAAGCAAATGTATACTCAGTGATTACAGCCGGCCGAAGTGGCCGTGCGGTTAAAGGCGCTGCAGCCTGGAACCGCAAGACCGCTACGGTCGCAGGTTCGAATCCTGCCTCGGGCATGGATGTTTGTGATATCCTTAGGTTAGTTAGGTTTAACTAGTTCGAAGTTCTAGGGGACTAATGACCTCAGCAGTTGAGTCCCATAGTGCTCAGAGCCATTTGAACCATTTTTGATTGCAGTACTTCATAAACCCCTGTCACTGACTTAGAATCGCTGCAGTAATGAAAATGAAGACTCGATTTATGTGTCCAAGATGTGGCAGAGAAATGAAATACCTCGCACATATCTTCGTTCGTCCTGAGGAGGCAGCCGAAATAGGTTTTCCATTGGTTGGGTGGACGTGAACTTTAGAACTCCTCTGCTGACTGTGGTATGGGGACGTAATCTCTTAACGATTGGAGGCAGATAGCGATCTTTCACTCATGGAACACCCAATCTACACGAGTCAAACACAGGTTATATCACACAACTGACGGAGTCTGAGAGAACAACAGAAAAAAATGACTAAACGTCTGTTAAAAGACCTGCCACAAAATATACCGCTCTCTGCTCTCTCTCTTCTCTCTCTCTCTCTCTCTCTCTCTCTCTCTCTCTCTCTCACACACACACACACACTCTCTCTCTCTCTAGAATGCATCATCTATCGTTGTATCGTTGAATCAAACCTCCTTAGAATGCTGCTCAACCGATTATGCTATATATTTTCGATTATTCTTTAATGCAGATCCATGTCACTTTGGTGGCAGATGATTTTCTTAGGAAAGCATCCAAGATAACAGCCAACGCTCATGCAGAATACGCGGGTGCAGTTGATTTAATTCTGCCGCCCTCTGGGCCAGTGAATAGCTAAATAATACTCAGTAGATGTTAGGCAGCCTTAGTGCTAGTTTGTTTTGGAAGTATTCTCCGATTTTTACGTGGAAATTTGAGACAATTCAATATGACGAGTATTTGCGCTCGACGATTAGTCCCCCCCCCCCCCCCCTTCACAGTTTAAAATGATTGTCGATCATGGTGACAGTCTCTCCATACTCTGAGAGCTGAGTAAGGCCGGCATGTGAACAGGAAAGAGTATTTTCAGGAAAAGAATTAAATTTAAACTTTGAATGAAAGTTGCAGAAATTTCTTTTTGATTGTGAGATGGTATGGTCTGTGACGTCACACTTCTTTCTCGGGGCGACAGCCTATAGCAAGACAAGTCGTCACAATTCTTCTCTCTTCTTGTGTCCCCGGTCCAGCAGGTCCGAGAGTTCCAGAAGCCTCTTGTTCGAATGAGAGGGATGCTGCCATTCAACAAATTTTCGGTCTTTATTTGGTTGAGAGAATAGCAACTTTAATGTGCTGTTTATATTGAGATGGTGGAACACCAATGGAGGAGACATTGGCTGCTTCTGTATATATGAGAAATACATACGATTATTAGTATTAAAACCTTAGCTGACTTTGTAAACTAGAAGGATGATCTGGAATCTGTCGCATCATTGGCATCGGATATCGTTAAAAAATACAAGTGGTGCAACCAGTTTCTTCTATTTTCGATTTTTGATGTAAAAATATTCTCTGACTCGATAGGTTTCTAATTACTTAATGTTTCGTAGGGTATTACACGTTATGACGTTAGTAATATTTCAGCTCTCTAGAGATTCAATTTCCACTCTTTATCCTGGGTATTGTACTGTGCAGGCGGTCGGTATCACGTCATACGTGGTTAATACTGGGAATAGTAGTGTGAATGGTATGGTATTCTGGCAATCCATAAAAAATTACACGAAATTCTGGAAATTTTCATAGGTTACCCGATGATTTCAGAATAAAAATTTCACCGATATGGTTGATATTTGGCTTATAAAATCGGATATTGCAGCTAACTAGAAATTAATTCGCGTTTGACAAATCTCTTTTTGTGCCACAATATGTAGATCACTTTTGCAGGGTTTAAGTGCGAGTGAAATATGACTGCTGTGCTCGTACGTTTTTCGACCTGTACAAAATAGTTCTCAGATTGAATTTCTCATAATTTGGCCATTGGTAGAAAGTAGTAGACATGCTCTCACATCAGCAACAGTATTTTGGCCGATAAAGCCAGTAAGAAACAACCAGTAGGGTCTTTTGCCACCTACATAAAGGCCACCAGATGTTTTAACTCATGTGTTTTAGGAAGGCTTTTGTCGGCATTCTGAACCCTTACCTGGAGCGTCTTTTGTGTTCTACATCGACTTTCCTCAGATCCGTTGAAGTCTTTAAAGAATGCAGTTCCTAGAAACAACGTTCTTCGTCGGCGAGACCCCAAGTTCACCGTTATTTTTCAAGGAAGACCTTCAACAGCCGCCACCGTAGAGTGAGGCGGTTCTTGCTTACAACGCCCTAAAACTTACCCCAGCAGCAAGGATGATTTCAAAGCTACTGCTGAATGATATGGCAGTTCCATTGGTTAGCGTTCCTTTTCTTTGTTCACCTACCTTTCAAGGAGAACCTTTCAAGCTGCCGTTGCTTTAGAGTGGGCTGGTTCCGAAGGCCTACACAAAAAGGTTTCCAGTATTCACATAGAGCCCCGTTGCATTAGTGCGCAAAGCTCTCCCCACCCGCCTCCCCCTCATTGGGGTCGCCCGGCCGAGTGTCAGAGGTTTGCACTCACCACCTCCTGTAATGGCATGTAGTTAATTACCTGACTTATCTTTCAGTCGCACCAAGGCCACGCCGGGCATCGACTTTAGCAGCAGGCCACCATGCACTCCATGGCCGGTTACTTGGACGTGCAGAAGGGGAGATCTTATGTGCTCCCAGCATCCTGCAGATACTATGTGGAATCATGCAGGAGGTAACTTGTTGGAGAACTATCGCGCTCCAATGACAGAGTTTTTTTTTTTCATATGCTTGGAGGAAACAGGGGAAGGTGTATGTATCATTCGACTTGCAGTATGTGGTAAGTGAAATTTGCTGTTTCTTTTAAATATCAAGTATGGATGTTTTCGAATCATATAGTGATATATAATTGGGATATATAGTTGCTAAGCTGTTCCCTCAAAATAAATAAAGGCTGTACCTTCCTCTCCAGCAGTTCAGCTCAGAGTCTTTTTCTCGCCAATTCACAAGTGGGGAAGGTGGTAGGGGCGACGAGGAGTGGGAGAGCGACGTGTCTGACAGCAGCGTGACAGTGGTACTGTGAACTACGGCTACAAAATTATACAGTACCGCCATTTTTGAATTTCCTGCCACTTTTGAAATGCCTGTCACTTTTTGAATTTTCTGCCATTTTGTATTCAGTTAATGTGCATAATTAATTCAATCAATTTGTGTGCAAATTTTATTAATGTGCATGTCATGTAACTGTGAGATTGCCATATCTACACCACAGAGAGAGGTGGGGGAAACCACCCAAGAGAAGTCGCAATCTTGAATAAATCTCGCAACACTGCAGAGTGCACCAGGATGAACTTTGCTTCACTATTCACATATACAGATAGCGGTAGTATCGCTTAGAAAGGTATAAAAGGGCAGAGCATTGGCAGAGCATCCATTTGTACTCAGGCGATTCACGTGAAAAGTTTTCCGACAAGGTTACGGCCTTACAAAGAGAATAACTGATTTTGAGCTCAGGATAGTAGTTGCAACTAGATACATAGACATTTAATTTCGGAAATCGTTAAGAAATTTACTCTTTAGAGATCCACAGTGTCAAGTGTGTGCCGAAAATACCATACTGCAGGCATTACCCCTCACCACGGGCAGCACAGTCGCGTAGGACCTTCACTTACCCACCGAGAGCAGTGGTGTTTGTGTGGAGTTTGCAGTGCTAACAGACAAGGAAAGGTGCGTGAAATTACTGCACAAAACGATGTGGGACATACGGCGATTGTATCCGTTAGGATAGTGCAACAGAATTTTTTGTTGAGGGGCTAGGGCAGCAGAAAACTTACGCAAGGGCCTTTACTAGTGAAAGACATAGCCTCCAGCGCCTCTCCTGGACTTATGACTATATCGGTTGGATCCTACACAACAGTGGTCCGATCAGACGAGTTCCAATTCCAGTTGATAACAGCTGATGTTAGGGTTTGAGTGTGGCGCAGATCCCATGAAACCATGGACCTAGGTTGTCAACAAGCCACTGTGCAAACTTGTGTGGCACCATAATGCTGTGGACGGTGTTTTACACGGAATTTACAGGGTCCTCTGGTCCAACGGAATCGATAATTGCATGATATGGTTGTGTTCGGCTACTTAGAGACCGTTTACAGGCATTCATCAGCTTCAACAGCGATGAACGTTTCATGGGTGACAATGCACTACGTCACCAGGCCAAAGTTGTTCGCGATTGGCTTGATGAATGTTGGCCACCCAGATCGCCCGACGTGTATCCCACCAAACATTTATGGGACTCAACAGTCCTATTGGGCGTTTTTTACTTGTATTTCTGGAATTTGTTCTTACTTTGAATGTCTCAAGTGCTAAGTGACAATTCTGAACCGCTTGTTATTCGTGCGCAGTCTTTATCAGATTAACTGCATCGCTGAAAGAAGTTTTGTTGGGTCGTCGCTGCTCGGCAGTGAGGAGCGCGGGTACTCTACAATTAGGGAGTACTGAGAAACACGTCTAGCAGAGGATTCATGGCACTATAGAATTAAAGATAAGCGCATCTGTGTTTAGGTAAAATGATTTGTATTTGAAGACTGAGAAACGCCAAGAAGGATTTGGTTAGTGATTTAGAATGAAATGACTATGAAGAGGAATGAAAGTATTTTTTTATTGGCATTGCAGTGGCTGGTAGTTAGAATCATTGTTGAATGAAACATTTATATCAGGGAACTTTAGAGGAGTGTCTCACCCGTATACGTGTATATATAGTTTACTTGCTGTTTGGAGCATTGCTATAAGATTTCAGCAACTGTAATTAGAAAGTTGTAGATGCCGCACAGCGCAATAACTTTACGAGATAAGATATTTTCATTACAGGATCAGTTTTCTACGAAAATTATCAACTAAAGTAAACCATTTCATGAATAGCATTATTAGGCAGATCATTAAGGCACAGAGACCACTTTTTTAATTAAAGTGATTAACTGTAAAGTTCAGGATTTAATCAGGTTGAACATTTTTAAAAATATTATAAAACGGAGCGAAAAACGTGTTTTACTGTCGCAGGAAGCAACATATTCTGCTTCTCTTGCAGTTCGAAATGCACAATAAAACAGATCTAACGAAAAAAGTTTCCACTTTACGACAGCTCTGTTCGGTTTTGTCGTTGGGGAATCTTTCGTGAATTTTGTAGTCACATATAGCCACTGCTCTCCGCAGCATTTTGTTCGTATTTTGTATTTGCGCTGCGCTTATAAATTAATCATTTGTGGTTTCTTTTTCATTCGGGTCAACATACTTAATTTGGATGATTATTCTCGTGAATATTATTCTTTATTGTGATGCCGCTTAAGACGGCAAACAGTAGCTGTCCTACAAGTAATCGTCAACCAAGAACTATGTCTATTTCAGCAGAAAATAACAGCGCGATTTCAGACGAGCTATTGCAACCTATTTTAATAAAGTCATATAATCTCGACGATGCAAGATATAGATTTTTCCCTCGCAGACAGACACGTTCCAGCAAATACTTAAACGTTACCGAATTCGGATAGCAATGTGTTTGCAAGCTTAAATATTTATTTCGTCAATGATGCACCTAACAGAACTTCACAAGTTTTCGACAGGTGGGACTCACCACAAAGCAAACATTGTAAAGTCAGGTCACACTAGAAGTAGGTAATGAGTATACTGTAATGAGTATACTGATAAATAATCCTCTCATCACACAGCGATTAACAGCAATTCTTCAGAGACTAGTGACCCCGGGACTATGCTTCAGATATTACTCGCAGAAAACAACAAAATTCTGGAGACATATCTTGACAAAACAAACAACAAGAAAATAATAAAATTCTAGCGACTCAACACCAAGAAAGTAATAAAATGTTACGACAAATCTTCACACTAAACAGAAAGAAAGTAACAAAATTCTATCAAGTTATATTGACAGAAAATTACGAAATCACAGTGGAACATATGAGAATGAGCTAACAAACCACATTCACACGAAATTAAATAAGACTTTTGACCCTATAGAAGCACTTGCAGAAAATCAGGCACAGTTAGAGACTTTATTTACACAAAGAGTTATTGATGTAGATAATGAATTAAAAACATTAAAGAAACACTGCACATAGAGAAAGATATGCTTCATATGAAAAAAATAAAGTAGTTCCCAGTGCTGCAGTTGGAAGACTTTAACGTAAAAAACTCAAGCATTCGGAACAGATCAGTCATTTGGAATTGGAATTTAACAAATTCGACAATTATTTGACTTTCTTTTCCCAATGATACAACAACGCACCGATATGCGGTGGTCACGTCCTGACAACACGTATTTCAGTTTCTTCTGATGTCATCAGCGCAGACATAGTTAAGTTTTTTCTACTGGTTTTCTTTCACTAACACGTAAGTGAACACAAAAATAACAAGTTGTGCGACATACAGTATTACAAGTATAAGCCGTTTGGTATGTTTATTTTAACTATGTCATGACTTTCATGTAACAGATACAGTGTTTGTACAGAGCATACACAACGTCACGTTCTAAGATAACTGACCCAGATCTTCACAGTCCATCATTTTACAAGCAAACGTTAAGTAAAAGAAGACAGCAATGATTTTATCGTTAAACACAAAGGCATGCAGAAGATAAAAGGAACATCAGAAACCATAAAATCGAATTTTGAGCGTCACAATGCATTTTCTCTTACAAGCTAACGTACAGACGTATGCAGTATAGGATTCCATATACGAATGATATAACAGTTAGCGTGTATATATTTGCACAGGTATGTACTGCCAATAATCGGAGGAGACATTTAATTTCAATTGCAGTCTCCAACAGTAAAACTACAAGTCTTTCTCAGAAAGTCGAACAATCAGAGCTCAACACAAACTCAAATTTGGCAGACACACTTCCTACACATTTTACATAAAAAGGAGAATTTCTTTCATTACAGATTTTTCAGCATGACTAGCAAGCAATGAATAACTTCAACGCGCAGTAGATTATCAATTTAAAATGTAATCGTGCCAACATTGTGTAAACTACGACATACTAACAACGCCCTTCTGATTCTCCAAATAATTTTCATCGATAGTCAGATGGATTTGCATATGAACAACACCTCAGTAGAATGAGAAGAATCAGAGACTTTGAAACAGAACAGCGACATTCACAACATTTCACAAGAGAAACGATCTACAAATTCTTCAAGACATGATAGTTACGACTATAAACATATCCTTTCTGTATACTTACTTGTACCTATTAGACTGGTTCCAGCAATTCCCTTTCTGTTTATATCCACCTTGGACAGTTACTCACAGATTAGGACCCATTTGTAGATTCTTAGAAGGCGAGCCCGCCGAGTGCGAATACGTTCACTAATCAGATAATGCTATTCTGCTGAAGAATTTCAGAACGCATTTTTAGCGGCGTATTGGTCGGAACGACACAGCGAGGCGTCAAAAATCAGTTAATCACCCTGCCCAGTTTTGTGAATTCGCAATTTGCAAATATTTCGTAGTTTTTTGAGTGTGTGGTACAACAGAACCAGCACTGAATATTCCATTCAATCAGTCAGCTTTCATTCACCTTTGTATCTCAAAACTTCCTTTCTCACTACGCGTTATTTTACCCACGTCAACAAAAAGAAAGTATTGATGTATTTCAGGACCTACTTCAGTTACTTGAAATTCTGCAGTCTCATTATTCTTTCGTTACTATTACTTCGTCAACAAAAATATCTCTCAAAACAACAGAGGTTACAATCGTAATAGGAATCAAGGTTATAATAGAATATTTAGTAATAGATACAACAAACGATACGGCAATACTCAGAGGTATCAGAATAATTGCAATAGGCGAAACAATTTTAACTGGCATCCTCAGTACAGTCAGCAACAAAATCAAAAATTTGCTGGCAACAACCAACAGTTTCTGCTCCAAGAGAATAGCAATCACAATTCGTCTCAGCAAAATTAGCGATCACAGCAGAATTACAATAATAATAGTGACTGAAACAATTATGTTCATCGAAATAATGAGTTACGTTCCAGTCGTCACGTACCATACAGCACATGTCGATAACCGATAACAGAACGCCAGTCAGAATTACAGAAATAGTAACAGCAATGACAACAGGCAAAATGATTGTTACGGACAGCAACAACACTTCGTATCACATGAACCAGATAGCCGCTTCCATCCTCTTGACTGAGAATGACTAGAAGCTCAACATACTGTATACGTCCACAGCAAAACGTCATCTACAGACAATACGAACGCAGTAACAGAATATATTATCACGTTGGAAAGCATGAAACACTTTATTACAGGAAAAAGGACAGCCACAAAAGAATGTGTACCATGCGATTATAAAAATACAAATTTACTCACTTAATTTCATCGCAGCAATTGACTATGGATCTACAGTTAAACTGTTTAGTGATGCAGCATTTAATGAATTCTAGGCGAATAGTTCTTGCCTTTTATTCCCATTACAAAAGACTGAAGTTAGAGGAGTAGTTTCTGGAAAAGGAGTAATGTAAAACTACAGACGCACATAAAATTTACTGTTCACGGCCACAAATGTAATGCAAATTATTGGACCGTCCCACTTTTAACAACTAAAATTATGATAGGTATGGACTGAACATAAAGCGATTTTGGACTTCAGGGACTCTTATATTCCATTACCCAACAATAACGACAAGTTGCATTAGAGTTTCAGCACAGCATTTCAGTGGAGGAATAGGAAATTAAGAGATTTGAACTTTTTTCGTACACTAAGAATACACAATGGTGTACATCATTTTTCACTGACACGTCTTTTACTACCGACTATGCAGATGAAGATTGTAATGTCGATGTATCGCAGACAATTAAAGCTAAGGCAGATAATAGTGAATCAGCAACTGATGAAGACAGACGACAGTTAGAAGAAGTTTTACAATCACATTCACATGTTTTTGACAATGTACCCGGTACTATAAGAGGATTTTTGTATGAATTCCAAATAAAACCTCATGAGACCTTTGTTTCAAAGCATTACTCATTGTCCCTTATTTACAGAGCCAAAGTGAAACAAGAATTAGAACATTGATTCTAATTCACAAAGCATTATTGAGCCGAAAGCAAGTCCTTATATCAGCCCATTACACGTGGGCACCAAAAAAAGACAGAGCTTAGAGGGTTGTGTTAGCTCCACGACAGATTAATGCCATTACACTCGCAGGAACAGATAGACCACAGAGACCTGATGAAATACTACAAAAGTGTCAGGGAGTAACAGTACTTTCGAAGTTGGATTTTAAGTCTGGATTTTGGTATACAGAACTTCACCCCAGTTGTCGTAAGTACCCTGCCTTCTTATGCTTTGGTAATTGTTATCAAATACGAAAATTAACATTCGGCCTTATCACATCATCAGCAGCGTCCATTCGTGGAATGAAAACCATTCTTCCGTCTGATTTAAAAGGAAGGATCACATTGTATGTAGATGACATACTTACTGCAGAAGCAGCATGGCATAAACACAACAGGAAGCTGAATGCACTACTGGATACATTCTCACGCCACAGTATTACAGTCAGTCTACGTAAATCAGAATTTGGAAAATCATCTATTAAGTTTTTAGGCCACACCATCTCAGACGACATTGAACATGACCCAGATAAACTTCAAGCTATCCGAGGCATCACCATACCCACAAATAAAAAAACAATTACGAAGTTTTCTTCTTATCATCACCTTTCTTAGGCGCTTCATTCGTTATACGGCTTTGGTATACCAAGATTTGGTCAGCTACGTAGTAAAAACTCAAATTGATTCTGTGAATATCAGGCGCTGAAAGAAGTTTTGAATTTGGAACGTTCTTTGTCGAATGCCACTCTGATATTACACCCTGAGCTTTCCGGAGGTTTTTGCGTTACAACAGGCAGTTCCAAAATGGCCCATGGAGTTCATTGCTTCCAGGAAACAGAAGAAAATGAAGTGATCGTCGTGAAAAATATAGCATCTACCAGTCGTGTGCTTCTGCAGTGCAAAGAAAATATTCCAATATAGAACTCGAAACGTTATCAGTCGTCTGGATCTGTACAAAACTTCGTTACTTCTTATATGGTATACGTACTAAAGTGTATACAGATCACCGTTCAATTCAGTTTCTCATATCCACCAAATTTTCACAATATCGTGTGGGACGATGGAAACACTATCTGCAGGACTTCAATTTCACTGTCATCCATATTCCAGGGACACAAAATGTAATCGCTGAAACTTTATCAAGGTCTCTTACTGGTTCTTAAACGACTGCTTCCACACAATTATGTCATTCAAACTTCCATCTTCTTTAGATCCAACAAATTGCGTTCGAAAACTTTGTGTCTTCTGTGTCAAAAGATATTACCAGAAAACAGTGTAAGAATCCAGTGTGAAAGAATATCAAACAGTTATGTCTTAACAAACAAAATTTGACTATCAAAGATGCTAACTCTACCAACAAGCGTAATCTTCCATTACGTCACACCTGGCTCCACATTTCCCTTGGACACGTACAGAAAGATTAAACCCCATTTTTATTTCCAGGTACTACGCTTCCTCCAACCTTTGCGAAAGAATAATGAAAGTGGTAGGAAAACTATGCAGACTTTATTGCCACAGACAACACACCGAATGGAACAGATAAATTCAGATTTTTCTGGACTCCATTTATTCATTTCTTAATTATTCAACTTGGCTCTCGCCACATTTAGTTTTGAAGGAAAAAAGTTCGTTAGACAAAATAAAATAACTTCTTTCTTTCCCAAAGTTATAGTGTTTACGTCATCGTGAACTGATTGGCATTGCAATTAATAATACAGAAAAGAGACCTCCGAGAAGAGGAAAAAGAGGAAACAAAAGAAGGTAAATCACACTGGGCGATTCGAAGTTGGACAAAAAGTTTTAGTTCCAGTACGCCCATTCTCTTGTAAAGCAAAGGACAAGCGTCAAAGCTTCCATTACTTAATAATGTATCGTTTCGGATTCGATGAATTCCAAATACTAGCGTAGTAAATCTTGAAACACCTAGAAGGAAAGCATCTAGAGGTGTTTATCACATCACCAACATAAAACCGTTCATTGAATAATTATTTGACTTTCTTTTCCCAATGATACAACAACGCACCGATATGAGGTGGTCACGTCCTGACAACACGTATTTCAGTTTCTTCTGCTGTCATCAGTGCAGACATAGTTAAGTTTTTTCTACTGGTTTTCTTTCACTAACACGTAAGTGAACACAAAAATAACAAGTTGTGCGACATACAGTATTACAAGTATAAGCCGTTTGGTATGTTTATTTTAACTATGTCATGACTTTCATGTAACAGATACAGTGTTTGTACAGAGCATACACAACGTCATGTTCTAAGATAACTGACCCAGATCTTCACAGTCCATCATTTTATAAGCAAACGTTAAGTAAAAGAAGACAGCAATGATTTTATCGTTAAAGACAAAGGCATGACAGAAGATAAAAGGAACATCAGAAACCATAAAATCGAATTTTGAGCGTCACAATGCATTTTCTCTTACAAGCTAACGTACAGACGTATGCAGTATAGGATTCCATATACGAATGATATAACAGTTAGCGTGTATATATTTGCACAGGTATGTACTGCCAATAATCGGAGGAGACATTTAATTTCAGCTTCTTGCACTGAGATACTCTAACACTGAAGTATAGACATGGTTTTTTCACTGACTGTAATAATTTTAGTATAGGCTTCATATGTCAAGTGAGGATTTAAGCATTTATTATAGATGAAGTATGTGAAGTGACAATTTACAAATTTTTACAATGAGGATATATTGAGATAATAAGAAGTGAGGATAGCAAATTCTTATGATTGGTAAGCAGACGTTTATGATTTATGGTATGAAGTATGGCATGTTGATGCTAGCGATAGTTAGGGATTAAATGATGATTTTACCCTTGGTGCGTGTTTTTTTTTAATTGTGTTTTGGTGTGTTTCTCTGATTGCTTGCAATAAGGTATTGCAAACCGATAATACAAGTCTATGAATTTACCAGAAGGTAACCACTTTGTTTTAGCAATACGCATGTTTTTGCTTTATGAAGAAAAATACTTTGTTTCAAAAATATGCGTTCTTTTTCTTTGTGAGCAGCAACGTGAGGGATTGAAGGCGATTATTGCCATGTACTTGCTTTGAGGAACTGGTGACTTTGCTTGTTCTAATGGAAGTTTTCTCATTCGCAGGATAACACCATTTCTCCTATTTTTTCAGCCATAGTGAACTGACTTCATCCGGAAGACGTAATTTCTTAATAATTTTCGTTCGATATGTTTATATGGCTTGTTCGTAATTATTAAGTACTCTTTTTGATACCACTTAAATTTTGCCTTTGGTGTAGTTATAAATAACTGGCACGAGCATGGATTAAGGTTTTGTGATCACATTTTCATTTGCTTTATGTTTTGTGATTGACAGATGACAGACAAATCTAATAATTCCTTTTTCCTATAGTAGCTAAATATTTTACGCATTCCTTTCTTTTCTTTCGCTTTACCCTCTATCCTTACGCGCATTTACTAGAGTAAAAAAAAATACTCTGCAGGAATCACTATTGTACTCTTGATGAAAACACGTGTGATCGACTCACATTTATGTAAAAAGTAAGTAGACTGATAACAATGTTTGCCTACTGATATTTTCACAATGCATTGAGCATTTAATGATTACTATATTTTAATGCTCTTTCCTCTCACAGCATAAAACAGATTTCGATTTTGGTTATTCTGCTTGAGGTGTCACTACCGACACATCAGTATAAATCGTATTATCGATGTTCTTAGGGAATCTTTGTTTGCTTTGTGACGTAATCTGAGAATTTACCATATGTAAGTTCAGATAAATGTATTACCTTCATTTTCTTTCACTGTATTGTAATAGAATACGTTTACGTTGTAATAGCAGCACATTCGTGGACTCACAGTTACTCACTACACTGTGAGGAAATTCTACGTATTAAGAACGTTTTGTTTCCCACAACATGCCACATCGATTATCATGATTTTAGATGACTTCACAGATATTTGGTGAAAATGAGATAATAGTAGATTTTCTGAGTGGACTGAGTCTGAATTGTCACTGGATTTTTTATGGACAAGTAGGACATCCACGGAGTCTGCTCCTAGAAGTATGACAAACAGTCACAAGATAACGCTTTTATTGCGAAGTTATAGGCGCTAAAAGGCAAAGAACCGCAGGAGAGCTTCTGTAAAGTTTGGAGGGTAGGAGACGAGGTACTGGCAGAAGTAAAGCTGTGAGGGCGGGGTGTGAGTCGTGCTTGGGTAGCTGAGTCGGTAGAGCACTTGCCCGCGAAAGGCAAAGGTCCCGAGTTAGAGTCTCTGTCCGGCACACAGTTTTAATCTGCCAGGAAGTTTCACCAGTGATTTGATTTGTCTTCCGGTGACAGGGGACTATTCACCTTGCAAGCAATTCTCCACAAATATGAGCCAAAAAATCAGCTCATTCCATGTCGTATTCACCACAATGTATAAGCTGAGTTCCGTCGGGGCGTTGTGCTTTGTTCGATTCAAGTATCGCTAAATGCTATGTTGCTACCAACGATAAAAATGAAGGAAACGGATGATGATCTGCTTCAATAGCATATTATCAAGAACGTTCGAACGAGTTGTACATCACAGACATCATTTTCATGGCAATATAAAATGAGTTACTGGGGAAAAGTGAGTCAACTTAGGCGAAGGTTATCGGGAACTTGACACCACTACACCGTTATTCATAAATGTAAGTGATGTAAAATTACATATTGCCAGATGTAATAAATGCATAAATAAATAAATTCGTGCCGGCAGGTGTGGCTCAGCGGTTCTAGGCGCCTTCAGTCTGGAACCGCGCGGTAGCTACGGTCGCAGGCTCTAAGCCTGCCTCGGGCATGGATGTCTGTCATGTCCTTAGGTTAGTTAGGTTTAAGTAGTTCTAAGTTCAAGGGACTGATGACCTCAGATGTGTGTGTGTGTGGTTTGAGGTTTTCGGGCGCTAAACAGCGTGATCAGCGCCCAAACGCATAGAATGAGGAACACATGCGGTGAAGGGACGAAGACGGACAGCGAACATCACATACAGAGGCAAAACAAGAGGAGAAAAAAACGCACTAAAAAAGGAAAGGAAACAAGGAAAAGAGAACAGAAATTGAAGTGAAACAAGTAGGTAATCGTGACTGGCGGACCTCTTACCTAAATCCTAGGTGATCCAGTCACCCAGCAGCACATTAAAATCCTCTCCCTAAAATCCGAGGCCACAAATTGGACAGGACACAGAACCGTAGGACCTTAACCACAGCCGTTGCGTCGTCTTGCAAAATAGAGGGCAAATCCGGTGGCAAGGAAGCCACCACCCTCTGGTCAGAGAATAAAAGGCAGTCAAGTAAAATGTGGCGTACAGTAATCTGGACGCCACAAGCACTGCAGATTGGGGGGTCCTCCCGCAGGAGTAAAAAACCATGCGTTAAGGGACTGTGCCCGATGCGGCGGCGAGTGAGGAGAATCTCCTCCTGCCTGCAGGACTGGTAGGACGTACGCCATGGACGCGTGGTGTTCTTGACCAGACGCAGCTTATTTTTACCGACTGCCAGCCACTCCTCTTCCCACTGACGCATAACAGGAAAATGCAGAAGGGAGGTAACAGCATGGAGGGGGACGGCACATTCAACAACGTGAGGGAGGGAACATGCATCTTTGGCAGCCACATCCGCCAGTTCGTTTCCCCTAATATCCACGTGCCCTGGCACCCAGCAGAAAGAAACGTCCTTCCCCTGCCGTTGCAGGTGGAGTAGGGCATCGTGGATGTTCTCGACGACCGTATCCGCTAGGTACAAGTGTTGCATGGTCTGAAGGGCACTCATGGAGTAAGAACAGACGAGAAACTTAAGACTGGGAACACATCTCATCTGCTCCAATGCACGCAAGATCGCAAACAATTCGGCATCAAAGATGATAAACGCCGCAGGAAGCCGTAACTTGACGACTCGATCAGGGAAACAACAGCACAACCAACAGAGTCCCCCTGTTTAGAGCCATCCGTAAATACTGGTATATGGTCGGGATGCTGGTTTAAAATATCGTAAAATAAGGAGGTAAAAACAAACGCAAGCATGCATCTCCTCCGGTACTCTGACACGTCTAAAAGGACGCTGGGCCTCTGGAGCAACCAGAGAGGCAGGCGGGTAAAACCCGGGAGTTGGGGTGCCACACGCTCCACACCAAGGGACTCATGCAAATGCTTGGCACGAATCCCAAATGGTCTCGTTGCACTGGGACGACTGGAAAAGAAACGTTCCATAGGCGTTCCATAGGCGGTCGGGCAACGGTAGGGTACGCAGGGGAGGTAGGACAGGCAAGGAATTGACACACCCGTCGCACAATAATGAGTTTCCGCCGGATGGCGAGCGGCGGTTCCCCTGCCTCAGCACACAGGCTGGGGATGGGACTCGTACGGAAGGCACCAGTGGCCAGCCTGATACCCTCATGGTGTACTGCGGCAAGAATCTTCAGATACGAAGGCCTCGCTGACCCATACACGGTGCATCCATAGTAAAGAAGCGATCGGGCGAAAGCCCTATAAAACTGCAGCAGACGCGCCCGATCTGCTCCCCAGGACCGATGGCTCAGACACTTCAAAATATTCAGTGTCTTCAGGGCCCGCACACTGAGGTCTTTAAGGTGCGGCAACCACGACAACTTGGAATCAAAAGTGAGGCCCAGGAACCTCACAGTGTCGCTAAAAGGAAGAATGGTGTCCCTCAGACGCAATTCAGGGGAGGTAAAAAGACGTCGAGAACGATTAAAATGACCACACACACATTTGTCTGCAGAAAAGGTAAAACCCGTATTCGCAGTCCATGCCTCTAATCGCTTTATCTTAACTTTCAACTGCCGACTAGCAGTGACAAGACCGGAGGAAGAGCAGAAAACAGCAAAATCGTCCACAAACAAGGAGCACTGGGCAGCACTCCGGATAGTGGACGTGATACTGTTAATGGCGACGGCAAAGAGGGTGACACTTAAAACGCTTCCCAGAGGAACGCCATTGCCCTGCACGTACAAACCAGATAGCACATTACCAACCAGATATCGAAAGAGGCGGTGGGAAAGAAAGGACCGAATGAAGATGGGGAGATGGCCACGAAAGCCACACTGATGGAGTTGATTGAGGATAAGGCGGCGCCAAGTAGTGTCATACGCCTTATTAATGTCAAAGAATACACCTAGACAATGCTGGTTACGTAGGAATGCCTGCTGGATGGCCGCCTCAAGCAGGGTCAAGTTGTCTATAGTTGAACGACATCTCCGAAAGCCTCACTGAGAGCGTCTAAGGAGCTGCCTGGTCTCGAGCAGCCAAACCAGGCGACGGTTGACCATGCATTCCAACGGCTTCCCGACACAGCTCGTCAAAGCAATACTTCGATAGTTACTGGGATGCGTTCGGTCCTTCCCCAGTTTGAGGAGGGGAATCAAAATCGCCTCCCTCCACGAGTCAGGGAACGTGCCGTATAACCGTATCATATTAAAACAATACTGGAGAACTTCCTTGGATGGCAGCAACAAGTGCTGCAGCATGCTGTACCGGATTTGATCATGACCGGGCGCAGTATCATGAGCCACAGACAGCAACGAATCCAGTTCCCACATTGTGTAGGGGAAGCTGTATTCTGAATTTGGAGACCGGAAGTCCAAGTGACCCCTCTCGATGGCAGTGCGGTAGCGGCAGAAATCTGGATCACAGTTAATAGTGGCGGTAGATTCAGCAAAATGCATGGCCAGTGTATGGGCAATGTCTCTCGGCGCCGTGAGGAGACATCCCTGATGCAGAAATGCCGTGACAGGTAGTTGGCTGCGTTTCCCGGAAATTCTTCTGATGGCTTCCCATACTTTCATAGAACTAGTGGAGTGGGAGATGGAGTTCAAGAACGATTACCATGACCGTCGTTTGCTCTCTTTAATCACTCGCCGTGCCTTCGCCCTAGCCACCCGAAAGGCCGCAAGATTGTCAGCTGAGGGACGGCACTTGAGGCGGCGCAGAGCCGCACGGCGGGCTCCGATGGCTGGGCGGTACTCAGTGGTCCACCAAGGGACAGGACGCCTCTTCGGATGACCGGAGGACCGTGGGATTGACAATTCATCAGTATGGGAGATCACGGCTGTAACATAGTCGACCCATTCGTGCACGCTGGCAAGGTGTTCCAAAACAGCCAGATGGCTGAAAAGTGTCCAGTCAGCTCTGTAGAGGTGCCACCGGGGCGGCACTGGTAATGCCACAGCCTCATCCAGGAGGCGAATGCAAAGGGGGATGTGGTCACTAGAAAGGAGGTCAGCAGCAACCTTCCGCAGAGCAGAATCCGCGAGTGCTGGAGAGCAAAAGGAAAGGTCCATAGCTGATGACGACCCAGAAGCAGTACAGAAATGAGAGGGAGCACCAGAGTTGAGGATGCACAGTTCTATGGACATCATGAGGCTTTCCAGAACGCGATCCCTGGGGCAAGTAGTCGTAGAGCCCCATTAGACATTATGAGCATTGAAGTCCCCCAGAAGGAGAAATGGGAGGGGGAGTTGGCTAATAAGGTCTGTTAGAGCCTCAGAGTCTATTGCATCCTGAGGCGGTAAGTAAACGGAACAGACTGTGAGCCTCCGCCTCACAAGAAGGTCAACTGCAACTGCTTGCAAGTCCGTAACGCGAGGGAGCTCAGATGAGTGGTGCATGTCACGGACAAATACCGCAACACCTCCCTTTGCCCTTTCTCCCATCAGATCATCTTTTCGATATAGGGTATAGCCCCATAAAGAAGGAGGATCAGTGGCCCGAAAATGTGTCTTTTGGAGACATAAGCACAAGGAGCATTCTTGTACAAGGAGTTGTAATTCGGCCACATGCGTCCTGAACCCATTCAGGTTCCACTGTAACATGGGAGCCAGTGATCAGGGTGGCTGAACGTTCACCCTGCCTCTGTGCTTTGGAGGAGAGCCTATACTGGCCGGAGATTTATTCCTGGGGCGAGAGGATCGCCTTGGTCGATATCAATGTCCATCAGCTCCGATGACGACCCAAGGGAGATGTCAGACAGTACGATTGACCTCGTCATCGGACCGACCCAGACTAGTCTCCTCAGAGGGCAAAACCTTCACCTTCGGCGTCTTTGTCTTGGGGGGCTTAGAATGCAGAACAGTTGGAGCTTTACTCGCCTGGGCTGAAGGCGCCATATGGGGAGGAGCAGGAAGTACCTCAATGTCAGCAACCCTGGCCTTGTCCGACGTTGTGGGGAGAGCTGCAGATTTCAAAACAACCACAGCAGCACAAGTGCACTGGCAAACGCAGGTATTAGTGCTGACACTAGCAACCTCTGTTTGCGTAGCAACTGTGGCCAACTGTACCGGTTTCTTCAGAGTGGAAGCGAAAAATGTTGTAAACACAGGAGGCTGCATGCCCTTAAAGAGCTTCTTGGCCTCACCATGGGGGATGCGCTTAGATGTTTTGATCTCCTGTATCTTCCGCTCCTCGAGGTAGATGGAGCAGACCCAGCTCCAGACAGGATGACTCCCAGAGCAATTCATGCACTTCACAGGCGATGAACAATCGGCTCCTTCATGGGCTGGCTGACCACATTTACCACAAGTGGCTATCCCATTGCACCCCAACGTAGTATGCCCAAAGCGCTGACATTTAAAACAGCGCATTGGGTTGGGGAAATATGGCCGTACTGGCAAACGTAAGAAACCCGCTTTAACATGCTCTGGGAGTCTCGGGCAACTGAACGTGAGAATAAACGAGTCGGATTTGACTAGGTCCCCGTCGACTCGTTTCGTAATATCCTGCACATCAACAATACCTTCGTCAGCCCACTCAGATTTCAACTCGTCTGTGGGGATATCCACCAAGTCCGTACATGTCACAACACCCTTACTATAGTTCAAAGTGGAGTGGAGGTCGGTCTCGATAGCGTACTCTCCGAGACAGGTTGCTTTCCGAAGAGAAGCGACTGGACGGGAACTGGAAATCTCAACTAACAGAGTCCCATTGCGCAGTCGCTTCACAGATTTCAGTGTTCAGGAAATTCCCTCAAGGCCTTTGTGGATTTAAAAGGGAGAAACCCTCTCAAAGCTACCCTCCTTCCGTTTGACAATCAAAAACACATTCTGGTTATCAGCATGTGTTCTGTTAGACAGTCTGATAAATCTCTACTAACACCAGGCGCTAGAGGCCTTGCAGCACGAAGCCGCTTTTTCGATGGGATGTGTTTTCCTACCAGTGGCCCACCCAATCCACTAGTAGGGGGAAACGTATAGGTCGAAGGGTCCATTGCGGTCCCACGAGCGGCTAGGAAACTAAAGGTGCGCTCAGACAGAGCCCCACGTGCCTGAGTAAGCCTTATGCAACTGGGATGCGGCAGGTGCCTCAGAGGTTGCCCGCTTGCGACTGTTCCACCCCAACAGCCATGCACCTTATAGGCGCTCAGCACACCGTAAGATTGAGGGTTTTTTATAGAGGTTGACCTTCCTCGCAATGCAGGCGGTGAAGCCAAGACTACCATTCCCCGCAGCAAACAACATTCCACCGCCGCGCCATACGGTGGTCGCTGAAGCATGTCCAGGGGTTACGGTGACAGGAGACTGGCGGCGCTGATCAGTCCCCAGCTCAGGACACCGGGGTCTCCAAGCCTGTACTCAGCAAATGAATGCTGAGCCCCTGGGGGCATGACCTCAGATGTTAATCCCACAGTGCCCAGAGCCATTTGAACCATTTGAAATAAATGTATGTGAGCTCCTTTATCTCCAGATTGAGCACTGTCGCAGTGGTGAGCATTAGCGACCTCCACTATAGAAGCGGGAAATATGCAAGTGGAATAAAAATTATTGCAAGTACTGAGACCACTTTGGCCGAAGTACAGAAACAGAATTAGCCACAACGTCAAAAAAAAAAAAAAAATACAAGCAAAGATGAAGATCAATAAAATCGAATGGTTTAACCCTAGGACTCACTCTGCTAAAATTTCCCTGGTACTCCATCTGGGGTCATACATGACCCCAATCAATATATAATTGACTGTGTGTACTAATCATTCAGAGAACAACGTACTGTCGTTTAATACTGTTTGTTTACATTTTATTTATTATTTAGACACATTTCACAGGTTTTTAACAGGTATGTACATAGTAGAATTAAATTACATATGGCAGAGTAATTACATATCAGAAGTTACAATATTACTCTAAGTCATAATTTGTTTCACTCATAAATGTTTCACAATGGCTTCAAATTTACAGAAAATGTGATGAACAACTCAACAGGAAACATAATTCTAACCGGAATCCGTACCATAGTCATCTGCACATGTTTTGCAAGTAGTAACTATTTCAAAATGTTCCTTGCAAACAAATTTGTTACACTTTCTGCATGTTGAACTGTATTTTGTGTCCTTTGATCGGGGGCAAATGGAGCATCTGCCTCGCTTTCTCTTCTGATTGTCAGGTATTACGTCTGGATGTACATTGTCTAACAGATCATCAAATCCACACCGTTTGATACTGCTAATAATATCCTTGTTCCTTGCTTGTGGTAAACTCAAACGATGTTCCACTTGGGGCTTTGCCATTTCTTTGGCCAACTTCATTAGAAAAAGACGTCTCTCTGTTTTTTCAACAGCAACAGAGAAGAGTCTGTAGGCATTGAGTGCAGCTAGATCGACAAGATAATAAAATACTGCAAATGGCCAACGTTTTGTACCCTTTTTCACAGAATAGTAAGAGCTCATTTGATCTAGCGTATCAACACCTGATTTTGTTGAGTTGTAATAAACACTACTTCTGGCTTTCGTTTCAAGTTGTTTTCTTTGGGCACTTCAAATGATTGATGTTGTGTTGACAGGAGTAGCACAGCCTTATTTCTTTTTGGAACATACGAAACTAATATGGTTTTACCACTGTATGCAAATCTGGTAGTGCATTCTTCCCTAGTTTTCGGAGGCAAAAACTCTTTTCGGACTTCTTTTCTTGTAGAACGTAGAGTACCTACAAGTGTCAACTTCATTTTCAACTATTCTTGGCCAAGGTCATAGCTCGTGAAAAAATTGTCAGTGGTAATATTCCTACCACTGCCAGCCAGATGACGCACTAAATCTAAGACCACTCTCTTACCTTGATTCACTTCTCTCACATCACCACTCCTTCCGGTGTACATTTGAAGATTTGTCAGATAACCATGTTCACAGTCTACTGCGCACCATATCTTGATGCCATACTTTCCTGACTTTGAAGGAATGTAGACCTTGAAACTGCACCGACCTCTGTATACGCAAAGATGTTCATCAACAGTAATGTTGCTGGAAGGTATAAATGATGTTTGACATTGCACGGCAAACAAATCAAATATTTCCTGTACAGCTTCAGCCTTATTTCCAGTCCTCTCTCTCCTTTCAAGTCGTCAAAACGAAGTGAACGCACAATGTCCTGATATCGCCTCCTCGACATAGTAGCACGGAATAGAGGAGTGCCGTATTCAGAGTCCCAAAATTCGTCAATAGGTTTCCCCCGGCTCTTCTGTAAGCCATACAGAATCAGCAAGCCTAAAAATGAAAGAAGCTCGCATCTGTCTGTATCACGCCAGTCAACTAATTTTCCAGACACTTTCAATTCATTTCCTCGTTGATTCGTGAACTGAACTATTATATTCAGCAATTCATTAGTAATAAACTGCCTGAAACAGTCAACAGCTGAGCTAACACTAACTGTACTAGGAATACCTGCTGAAAATCGCTGTATGTTGCGGATTGGAAATCTACGAATTGATGGTTCTTTTGTACTCCATGCAATATCCCGACCCCTGCTTACCAGTACTGCACTTTCGTCTTCTCCACTGTCATCATTTTCAGCAAGAATATCATTTTCTTCTAATTCATGTAAACAAATTTCATCACTTTGGTCTACCTGTGTCTCTGTTCCATCATCTTCGGCGTCACTACAGAAATAGAAATGTTATTTTATCCATAGTAAAGATGATTGGGGTCACCTATGACCCCAGAGTGAGTCCTAGGGTTAAGACAGAGGTGAAGTATTTCATCACATGTTTGGAAGAAGCTATGTAGTAACAGAAAGAAAATTACGTAGGATAAATCTAAGTATAACGGAAACATACAGAAAACGACATACTCCTTGAGGTCGTCAAAGTTAAGAGAACTACTAATTTATTGGAATGAGACTTTGTGGTTTGTGACTTAAGTTCGAATTTCGTAGAAGCGGACTTTGAACTCCCACTGAAGGTCCCAGGTTTACCCAACTCGGTTGAAATAAATACCAGGTAGAGATTCGCGTGTAAATGTTTACGAAATAGTTTTCTTCTCTTTCATTATCAAAATCTGACCTTGTGATCAGAGTCAAATGAACTCATCTCGATGGAATGTAATATCCCGATTTTCTTGGAGTGGAGTCGGCAGAATGATTCAAAGATAAATTAAGTCAAGGGTTAATACAGATGAAGGTGATGTTAATAACAACATAACAGTATGCTGACAATTTTTCTCTATTCTCGGCGGGTTCCAGTACTCAGAAATAGTATTCGCAAATGGCTCGAAGGTCGGTCGTCACGTTGGCTTTGCTTATGCTCACATTTGACTTACTGAAGAGCGTTCCTTGCCGGATGGCTGCAGTATTTTAACTGCAGGATTAGTAGCTATCTCTCACGCTCTTGAGCATATCCACTCCGATGTAGGTGAGTCCTTCGTCTTCTGCAGTGCCTCCTTAACCAGCATACAAGCTCTAGACTAATACTTCCCTCAGCATCCTTTGGTGATAACTGTCCAGGAGTATCTTTAAGCCCTCAGAAACAATGTCCCTCATTTGGACCCAAGGACGAGTCAGAATCCCAGGCAATGAACTTGCTGACAGGCAGTCCTAACAGGCTACCGCATACCAATTCAGGAGATTGGTCCACCGGAGATTGATTTAGAGTGGCTCTTACGCCATGAAGTTTTCAGAATTTGGAATACTGAATGGCGCACCATCAGTACACCAAATAAACTACGTGTTATCAAGGAGACAACGAATGTGTGGTGGTCATCCATGCTAGCCACTTGCTGAGACTCCATTGTCCTTTGCTAACTCCACATTGATTTTCCTTGGTTGACACATGGTCACCTCTTCCGTCGTCTTGACCCACCTTAGTGTTGCTGTGGCTCCCACTTGACTGTCATCCACATCTACCCCATTTTATCCACTCTGTGGAGGACTTTTAACCTTCCCATCACATTGTCAACAGTGTTGGGAGGCGATACCTCAACGTCTGATATCGTCTTAAGTTTTGTTCGCGAGGGGGGATTTTATCATACGATCTAAGGTTGGGCGTCTGGCCATCTACCCCAGTCCTTCATCCTTCCTCCGTTTTAAATGTTTCTTGTTTTCCTTTGCTGTTACTTCACCTTGTTGTTCGTCTTCTCCCTGTGTGTGTTCCTCTATCGTTATTTTTAGGCTGGGGATTTTAGTGTGTTGCAGAGTTGCTGGCTCACTCTTTTTCCTTCTTGTGATCGGCCAGCCCGAGTCGTCTGTTATATTATTTTAATATCATTTACCACTCTTTTTCTGTTAGTGCACGTTTTCCCCTTTTGTCGTTTTAGTTTTCTCTTTCAATGTGTTTTCTAGTTAGCTTTCTGTCTTTTTTACTTCAGAGACTCTTTTGGGGGATGTTCTTATTCTGCAACCTGTTTGAATGTGGAAAAAGGGACTGATGAACCTGTAGTTGCTTCGCTTTCTCTCCAAACCAACCAGCTAACCACCCTGCAATATGCTCCCTGGTTGGTCGAAAGATCAGTCAGGAGCTCATATGGTAGGGCGTCCCATTCCTCCAACAGAGCATTTGACAGCTGCTGAATGGTCGTTGGTGAATGCTGACGTTCTGCAATTCGTCTCCCTAACACATATCACATGTGCCCGGGGGGGTTTAAGCGGGGGAACGGTCAGACCATCCATACGCCGAGTATCCTCTATTTTCAAGCAATCCTCCACCTACGCAATTCGAAGCCGTCCCACAATGTCAGATGTATAAAATAAATGAAGGCCAAATGTTGCCCTGAGAAGACACACATGTGTAGTTAGTACAGTGTAACAATCATGCTGATTAGTGAGTGTACCATTTTCAGAAATTTGTAGGTGAGTAAGTCCAAGCAACATTATGCCTCGGCACTTCATTACACCTGGACCACCCAGACGATCGTGTTGGGCAATACTACATTTACATTCACACGGTGATAAGTGGGATCACGTATTGCACCCACGAACATTGTCGAATTTTATTTTAATGTTCTAATGTGTGTGAGTTCTTAAGGGACCAAACTGCAATGGTTATGGTTCCCTAGGCTTACACACTACTTAAAAAGACTTAAGCTAACCTATGCTAAGAACAACGCAACACCCATGCCCGAGGGAGAAGTGGAACCGCTGGCGGGGGGAGCCGCGCTGTCAGTGTCATGGCGCCTCTAACCGCGCGGCCACACCGCGAAGCGAATATTATTGTTTTGGTGCTCCCAGTGGGCTGTGATGTGGTGTGGCACAATGTACACTATCTGATCAAAAGTATCAGGACACCTGGCTAAAAATTACTAAAAGTTCGTGGCGCCCTCCATAGGTAATACTAAAATTCAATGTGGTGTTGGCCCAAACTTAGCTTTGATGGCAACTTCCACTCTTGCAGGCATAGGTTCTGTCAGGTGCTGAAAGGTTTCCTGCGGAATGCCAGCCCATTCTTCACCGAGTGCTGCACTGAGGAGCGGTATCTATATCGGTCAGTGAGGCCTGGCACGAAGTCGGCGTTCGAAAACATCACAAAGGTGTTATGTAGGATTCTGGTCAGGACTCTGTGCAGGCCAGTCCATTACAGAGATGTTATTGTCGTCCAACCACTCCGCCACAGACCGTGCATTATGAACAGGTGGTCAATAGTGTTGAAAGATGCAATTACGATCCCCGAATTGCTCATCAACAGTGGGAAGCAAGAAGGTGCTTAAAAAATCAATGTAGGCCTGTGCTGTGATAGTGCCACGCAAAACAACAAGAGGGGCAAGCCCCCTCCACGAAAAACACGACCACACCATAATACCACCGCCTCCGAATTTTACTGTTGCCACTACACATGCTGGCAGATAACGTACACTGGGCATTCGCCATACACACGCCCTGACATCGGATCGGCACATTGTGTACCGTGATTCATCAGTCCACTAAACGTTTTTCCACTGTTCAATCGTCCACTCTTTACGCTCATTACACCAAAGCGAGGTGTCGTTTGGCATTGACTGGTGTGATGTGTGGCTTATGAGCAGCCGCACGACCATGATATCCAAGTTTTCTCACCTGCCGCCTAGCTGTCATAGAACTTATAGTACTTGCAGTAGATCCTGATGCAGTTTGGAATTCCTGTGTCATGGTGTGGATAGATGTTTGCCAATTACTCACTACGACCCTCTTCAACTGTCGGCGGTCTCTGTCAGTCAACACACGTGGTCGGCCTGCGCGCTTTTGTGCTGTACGTGTCCCTTCACGTTTCCACTTTACTATCTGATCGGAAACAGAGGACCTATGGATGTTTAGGAGTACGGAAATCTCGCGTACAGACGTATGACTCAAATGACCCCCAGTCCCCTAACCACGTTCGAAATCTGTGAGTTACGCGGAACACCCTATTCTGATCTCTCATGATTTCTAATGACTGCTGAGGTCGCTGATATGGAGTACCTGGCAGTATATGGCAGCACAATGCACCTAATATGAAAGACGTATGTTTTGGTGGGTGTCCGGATACTTTTGATCACATAGTGTAACATGGGTATACTGATCTCCTGTAGAGGATGGTGGTAGGCACCGGTCGTATTCTCGTATTAGTTTTCATTTTCTTTCGATGTATTCAGTATTTCATTCCTTATCCAGCAGCCAGGTGGTTCATAGCCAAGTCACTCAGGAACCTGAGTGCACTGTGCAGACGACTTCCTCACATAGGTGTATTTTTTTTCAATACAATGAAAGTTAATTGTATTGGCCAACTAACACTGATGTGTAGTTTGTTGAAATGTATGAGGAACACTGTACTGTCTTGTAACTTAATTTATTCATGACCAGCTTTAATCACATGAGCAACCATGCCTTGAAACATGACCTGAAGAACATGGCACAGCTTGAAAAACGCAAGAAACATATGTTCTCAGCGTTACAGTAGTGGCAGAAGCAATAAGTAGTAGTCTCCAGGACGAAGTTTTCACTCTGTAGGAGAGTGTGCGCTGATATGTAACTTCATGGCAGATGAAAGCTAAACCGGGAGCGTTGCATTTCGCGGGCACTTGCTCTGGCGACTAAGTTATCCAAGCACGACTCACAACCCGTCCTCACAGATTTATTGCTACCAGTACTTGTTCTACTACCTCCCCAACTACACAGAAATTCTACTGAGTCTTACAAGACCAGCGCTTCTGAAAGAGAGTTTATTGCGGGGAAATGGCTTAGCCACAGCCTGGGGGATGTCTTTGATCGGCTCAAAGTTTTAATCTGCCAGAAAGTTCCGTAAGTCTTGGGTTTTAATATCGACTTCGGCTGTATTTTGGTCCTTTATTACTGTACCATTATCGGTTTCGTGGAAGATAAATACTCATAGCTGTGTTTGCCCCACCTACAGGGTTGTCTGCAGTTTCTAAAATTATAGACTACCTGTTATTGCTTGAACCTGTGCTGTGATGATGAGTACTTATATTTCTTACATTTTTTTTTCAAGTCATGCAATGTTCTTCACATCATGTTTAAATGCATGAATACCATGTGATGTAGTCTTTGCAACAGATATTTTAGCACTGTAATGTTCGTTGTATGACTGAAAACGGTCGTGAATAAATTGAGTTACAAAGTGCCACAGTGTTCATCATGTATTTCAGGAAATATATTGATACTGTGAACAGTAACCTGAAGAAAATACTTAAATGCTCTGTACCTTTGTCACAGTCCCTTTCCCTTTAATTAAACTATCAATTAATTGATGAATCAGTTGTAAAGAGAAGAAGTCCGACGCCTTTAGAGTTTAAGGACAGCTGATTAACATGTCAGTGTAACTTCCTCTACAATATGGAAACAACGATAGGCGGTGCACAAAATTACATGTTTGGAGACCGTGAAAGGACTTGACCAGGTAAAACAAGAAAAAAATTGTTGAAGTTCTCAAAATAACTTCAGTTTTCCGCAGTTGTGTTAGATACAAAGAAGCCTGTAATATTTTGTGGAAGACTTCGCACGTGATACGTAGTTAGGAATTCTCGTAAGTGATGCTCACCTTTAAGGAAGTAGGAGTTTTGCTGGCTAAACGTTTGGCAGACAACAGCGTCTTTCAACGCAGGACGTCTAAATTCAAAGATACCGGTGTTAGTAGTTGAGATTAATGTCGAGAGAAATGCAGAACATTGAATGTGGTTTTCACTTACTTTCCACACGGTGACAGATGTTTCGTGCTATCTAATACAAAGCACGAGAGAAATAGAAGTAAATTACTTAGCATATGCAAATTATATTTTCGAGTAACTCTGTCTGTCGATAACATAACAGATCTTTATTTCGGAATGAACAGCTCCATCTAAGAAATTTCCGCAGCCCTTTCGTTTGAGCTACCCCGTAATGCTGGTTGTAACTATGGGCAACGCCACAGAGAAGATGGCAGGACGCTGGTAAGAAGTTCGTCGTGGCTCGGTGACGGTCACTGTCCACTGAAAGCGGCCGCAGGTCACGGACACCGCTCGCGCATGCGCTCTGGTGTGCGACACGCACAGGTCCTGCCCACGCGTTGTACCAAGGGCACGTAGCGACCGACGAAAACGATATACTATTGCGAAGCGAAAAGTTCGCAGTGTCGATGAAACGACTTACCTTAAACTTTCGATACAACCAGTATGTCAAAATGATCATTGCTATGGATTTATTCCGCGATAGTTGGTTGTGGAAAATTCTTTCGAAGAAACAGTTCGCGATATGGGAGAAAACTAACACTTTTATCCACCTGTTTTCACATATTTCACCGTTGTTTCTGTTACCTCTTCGAGTTTTCTACGTTGTCCTCTCAGAAACTCAAAGTCTTATTTTCCTTAACATATCGTCGTTTTCATTTCAATTCACTTCCCTGCTGGAAGTATGACAACTTTTTTGTGACACTGGTAAATCTGTGGTACCACGTATATATACCACGTATATATACCAGCAGAGAAACTCTACGTACACCTGGTATTTTTTTGTACAGTGTCTCCAAAAAGCTCACCGTCTAGGTTTACGGGTAGGTTCTTTACATCAAAACAAGAACGAAATATCTATGAAACGTGGAGTCTAAAATGCGTTGAGCTCTATGAACACTTGTTTACATTTGATGCTATGAAATCCATCTCATCAATTTTAAGAATTTTGCTTTCCATATTTTGGGAGGGGGTAGTATGACGGAACAAAGATAAAGTCGAATAAACACTGGCTCTAAAATGCATACGTAAGAGCCATGAGCACCAGTTCATCTTCGATAATGTGAAAAACATCTCTTCCACATAACAAGTGCTCATAGCTCTTAAGATATACATATTAGAGCCCATGTTTGCAGCATCTATTTCTTAGTTTGATTCCACTGCATCCTTCCAAAAAATGGAAAGCAAAGTCTTCTGCGTGCTCGCGGGGTCCGTACTCGATATTAGGCTTGTGTACCAGTTTCCTCGACTATTCAGTATATTTTACACATAACTTCAAACCCTGACGATTTTTTATTTCCCTGACAACTCCTACTCAACGATGAAAGGATATATGTTTATTACTTACAGGTTTTTCGCTGTTTATGCAATAAAAGTACTACATGAAGCACGACATTGTAACACTTCTCTATAACCAACTGTAATCGTGACACATTTTGCGGACAGTAAGCACAAAAAATTGGTTAAAATGGCTCTGAGCACTATGGGACTTAACATCTGAGGTCATCAGTCCCCTAGAACTTAGAACTACTTAAACCTAACTAACCTAAGGACATCACACACATCCATGCCCGAGGCAGGATTCGAACCTGCCACAGTAGCGGTCGGGCGGTCCAGATTTAAGCGCCTAGAACCGCTCGGCCACACCGGCCGGCAAGTGTTAATGTAATATAATGTAAAAGGGCTTTTAACACAAACTAATGAACGATGTAGTTTTATGCAACCCGCTATGTTATTTCTCGCCCTCAAAAACCATGCACGAGCCTTCCATATATACTCACCCGCTATGCGAAAAGGATAGTCACACTGAAATAAATAAACAGAATATTTTTTAGGAACTTTACTGCAGTTATATTTCGTAAAGGGATACGTTTTCGATTGGGCTACACACCTCGACCCCCACACCACTCAGGGTTTTTAGTATGTTACACGTCACATTCCGTCCTACCAGCACCGTCAAAAATTAACCTCTACCTGAACTATACCCGATATTCTGGTCTCTATTGATAAAGCTACTACGCTACCACATAGTCACCTGTTTCGTTACCCTTATGACTTTAAACTTGTGTACGAGAGTAGTGAAAGGACAGATACAGTTGTAAACGTTACGCTTAATTTGACAATTGGATCTAAACTTTACCCTTACAATCACAGTAGTTTCGCAGTTAGAAGACCTCACGATTACAGTGATGGAATGGTTCATTTTAAGCTGTTAAAATTCAGTAAACTGCTAGGTAAAATTTACAACAACAAAAAAACAAAAAAAGAACCAGTTTTAAATTCGTAAGTGCTCGATTAAGACGGTGATGCAATAATGTCCGTCAATGAAGACCAGAAAAGTCGAATTGGGAAACAGTTTCTGCAGTAATCTCAGCAGCGTGTTGCTATATGATAGCATTCCGATCAGATAGAGACCGAACCTGTTCCTCGTAAAGGTGTTCTCTTAGATATCCCCAGAGCCAAAAGCCACACGGATTCAGAACAGGTGATGCTGCGGGGCATAAACCTGGTAAATCCTCTGGAGATAGCACGTTCGTGGAAGGCTGCAATGAGCACATCTTTCACTGGGCGAGCGACATGAAGTGTTGCCTCACCTTGCATGTAAACAGCGGATTACATCCAGTTGCGCACTTCGAAAGCAGGAATCACATGCTGCACAAGGAGGTCTCGGTAAGATGCAGTCGTCATGGTATACCTGATAGGCCATCTGGTGTATTCTCTTCAAAGAAGAACGGACTGAAAATTTATATCCCCGTCATTTCCTACCACATAGTCACATACGGCGAGTGCAATGGCTCTTCGTGCACAGCACGCGGATGAACTCTAAATTCGGCAGTTCTGTGTATTCACTGCACCATTCAGTGGAAAATAGGCATCGTCACTCCAAAGAATATAGCTGTCCAGATGTCATCAACTTCGACTGATGTTATAAGGCGAATAGAAATTTCAGAGCGTTGTTGTGGATCATAAGTTTCAGTTGCTGGAAGGTCTGGATCCCTTACGAGTACCAGAGTAAAAGAGAGTCGAAAACTGTCCGAACTGTTGACCAGGGGATTGACAACTCCCTACACGAGCACTGTCACCATCTGGGGCAGGTGCTGCCTTGTCATTTACGGCAACAGCAACCTCGTCAGGAACTGGAATGATTATTAAATCACGACCCTACACTGCCGACAGGCATTGGTTTACATTAACCGGGACAGTTTAAAATGTGTGCCCCGACCGGGACTCGGACCCGTGATTTCCTGCCTACATGGCATACGCTCTACCCATCTGAGCCACAGAGGGCACATAGGATAGTGCGACTGCAGGGACTTATCCCTTGCCCGCTCCCCATGAGACCCTAATTCCCAACTTAATGTCCACACACTACATTCATAACGCCCCTGCCTATTACACTCATTACGCGCAGCAGACAATCTTACCGAGTCCCGTAAGAGGTCGGGCAATACGAGTGCATCCGCACAGAGGAAGAACGTCAATGGCCAGTTACTCTTAACTATGTGAAGATGGTATCTGTTCTTTCGGACATTTAATTATCTTTCCATTCTAGAGCGCTGCATGGTCACCGAGTGTATCTGGACATGTCCGAAAGAACAGATACCGTCTTCATATACCATCTTAATCTCGTCAGTACATTCCACCGGGACAGGAAGCCTTTATCTTCCAGCTGTCACACCAGGCTCACTCGTGTTTTTTAATTTCAATATCATCTTCATTAAACCATTTAATGCTGTCGGGTCTGCCCTCAGACCTTTTACTCGGCACTACTCTCCCAACGCAGAACTGTAATTGCTGCCGTTCACACGAAACAGTTTCAGTAACAGCGCACGGTCTCCCTTCTTCGTAGCCGTACTGTTCAGTCACGTTATGGCCTGGCAAATACTGGCGTGGATGCCAAACTGTGAAGCAAACGGTGTTCAGCGCCAGATTTGCACCTCGTGGTTAAAACTGTAGGTAACTTTTCTCTAGCTTAAATCGGTTCCACATTATCTCTTAAACCAACGGACCGTTTCAACCAAACTTCGTACACATATCCCTTACTGTCAGGCAGCAATCGCTGTAGTGGCAAGAATCACCAGTCTATCAAAGTCCAGGAAATATGACATATATACGTGGAAAGCTTCCGCGTTGTGCTTGACGTTTAAATTTATTACTTTTTTGCTACTACCTCTGTTCGGAACACATTTTGCAGACAGTATCGACGAATGAGACTGAATTTACCTACACAAATACACTATTGTACGTCACGTACTTGAAGGTTGAAATGGCTCTGAGCACTATGCAACTTAACTTCTGAGGTCATCAGTCGCCTAGAACTTAGAACTAAATAAACCTAACTAACCTAAGGGCATCACACACATTCATGCCCGAGGCAGGATTCGAACCTGCGACCGGAGCGGTCACTCGGCTCCAGACTGTAGCGCTAGAACCGCACGGCCACTCCGGCCGGCGTAGTTGAAGGGATGTGACATCTTAAACACAGAGATGCTTGAAAAAAAAATGCCGCATCATGCATAAAGTCTTGACTCAATTAAATTCTACTAGAAATTCCTAGAGTGAAGTCAGCTTAAGGAAATCCCTAACACCTGACAGCGCTTTCGGAAACTTTTAGCTGTGAAGAGCAAACGCCAGTACAAGGAAACAATTGCAGCCTAGAAAGCCATAGAGACGTTTACAAAATCGCGTTGTAGACACGCGAAGCAGATGTACCACGTGTACAGAAACTGTCCGGGATATTACACTAGAAATACATTTCGTTTTGTTTCTTTTCCTTTGTTTTCGTTTCTAATAGAAAACTGAAAGAAAAAATACCGAGAAAAGCAGAATTGTCAGCTAGTAAATACACTACTGGCCATTAAAATTGCTACACCAAGAAGAAATGCAGATCATAAGCGGGTAATCATTGGACAAATATTTTATACTAGAGCTGACATGTGATTACATTTTCACGGAATTTGGGTGCATAGATCCTCAGAAATCAGTACCCAGAACAACCACCTCTGGCCGTAATAACGGCCTTGATACGCCTGGGCATTGAGTCAAACAGAGCTTGGATGGCGTGTACAGGTACAGCTGCCCATGCAGCTTCAACACAATACCACAGTTCACCATGAGTAATGACTGGCGTATTGTGACTAGCCAGTTGCTCGGCCACCATTGACCAGACGTTTTCAAGTGGTGAGAAATCTGGAGAATCTGCTGGCCAGAGCAGCAGTCGAACATTTTCTGTATCCAGAAAGGGCCGTACAGGACGTGCAACATGCGGTCGTGCATTATCCTGCTGAAATGTAGGGTTTCGCAGGGATTGAATGAAGGGTGGAACCACGGGTCGTAACACATCTGAAGTGTAACGTCCATTGTTGAAAGTGCCGTCAATTCGAACAAGAGGTGACTGAGACGTGTAACCATTGGCACCCTATACCATCACGCCGGGTGATACGCCAGTATGGCGATGACGCATACACGCTTCCAATGTGCGTTCACCGCGATGTCGCCAAGCACGGATGCGACTATCATGATGCTGTAAAAAGAACCTGGATTCATCCGAAAAAATGACGTTTTGCCATTCGTGCACCCAGGTTCGTCGTTGAGTACACCATTGCAGGCGCTCCTGTCTGTGACACAGCGTCAAGGGTAACCGCAGCCATGGTCTCCGAGCTGATAGTCCCTGCTGCTGGAGACGTCGTCGAATTGTTTGTACAGATGGTTGTTGTCTTGCAAACGGCCCCATCTGTTGACTCAGGGATCGAGACGGGGGTGCACGATGCATTACAGCCATGCGGATAAGATGCCTGTCATCTCGACTGCTAGTGATACGAGGCCGTTGGGATCCAGCACGGCGTTCCGTATTACCCTCCTGAACACACCGATTGCATATTCTGCTAACAGTCATTGGATCTCTACCAACGCGAGCAGCAATGTCGCGATACGATAAACCGCAATCGCGATAGGCTACAATCCGACCTTTATCAAAGTCGGAAACCCTGTGATAGGCATTTCTCCTCCTTACAAGAGGCATCACAACAACGTTTCAGAAGGCAACGCCAGTCAACTGCTGTTTGTGTATGAGAAATCGGTTCGAAACTTTCCTCATGTCAGCACGTTGTAGGCGTCGCCACCGTCGCCAACCTTGTGTGAATACTCCGAAGAGCTAATCATTTGCATATCACAGCATCTTCTTCCTGTTGGTTAAATTTCGCGTCTGTGGCACGCCATCTTCGTGGTGTAGAAATTTTAATGGCCAGTAGTGTATATAAACACGCGAATTGAGAATTTACTGGCAGTATGTTTTCGTACAATATGAATATAGCATGTAAAGAGGTTAATCAAGGAGAAGCAAGTGTACATGATCCAGAAATCAGTAAGAGCTCCCTTTGAGACGAGCATGAATCACAGAGGTTGTTCTCAGTTTGTGAAGCAACTAACAGATACTCGAGAGCTTAATATGCCGGCCGCGGTGGTCTCGCGGTTCTAGGCGCGCAGTCCGGAACCGCGCGACTGCTACGGTCGCAGGTTCGAATCCTGCCTCGGGCATGGATGTGTGTGATGTCCTTAGGTTAGTTAGGTTTAAGTAGTTCTAAGTTCTAGGGGACTGATGACCACAGCTGTTAAGTCCCATAGTGCTCAGAGCCATTTGAACCATTTTTGCCAAGCATAATATGAGTCTCAAGGGTAGAAAAGTTGGAAACTGCGTAAGCTATGTTTCTGAGCATAAGGTGACAACCGACAGTCGGAGCGTTAATTCGTACAGACGTAGCTCCGATTTGGCTGTAGGAAGAGGGGAACAGAATGGAACAGGATGCCTTTTATGTCTGGTCGGACGATATGGAAAGGTAATTCTACGTAATCGGGTAGCTTCGCTCGTCGGCGTCAGAGGCCACTGCGCTGTGATCCGGCGGCTGGGAGCGTGACGCGTGTAGCCCGGCCAGCGACTGCAAATTACTGGGGCCGCGTGTAATTGCCGCGGCCGGCCTGGCCAGCGTGTAATTACTGGCGCCCCGGTGGCCGGGCGGGGGCGGCCCCGCATCCGCACTGAGGGCCGAGGGCCACTCACCGCCGACCCGGACAACCCCTGGGAGGCGTACTGCGCCGCCCCCGCGCGGCAGGCCGCTAAACTCTGACTCCTGCAGACGCTAACAGTCAAGTGTCCCGTTCAAGGGTCTGTCAACTCTCTGACATACTGAGGTATATGGACGAACGACAATGTCTTTGGTTTCAAATCTGTTTGAAACGGACAGCAGCGTGTTGACTTTGGGTTTCCATTGAGCACCTTACCTGACGAGCGCTACAGGGGTTGCCCTGTTTTTGTGTCAATGATATCTCCGAGATTCTGTCCTCCTCTAAACATTTAATCATAGTAACCACTTTAATGCGTCGTTCCGCAGGTAACATGGGACCAGTGTTCATGATTCCCTTTCTTCGCCTATTCATTTGTGCGCCAGCCTCTTCTCCTTATCCCTTAATCAGACCTAGTCTCTCTCTTCGTACGAGCGTACTAAAAGGACTACATCACCAGCGTAAACCGATAAACAAAGTTATCTACTCGCACATTGACGCCTCGTATCGCTTTGAGGAGTTGCATCAACAGCGCCTCAATCGTGAGTGCAAACCGTCCCATGAAGAGAGCCTTACAGAACATTTTATCTGTATTGGTCCTGTAAAAAGTCCGTTCAGTGAGACCATTGACTATGGTCCGTGAAGAAGCCACATTATTGTCACGATGAACCGTTATGGAATATTAATCGCCATCGTCGTTGCACGCAGAAAGTCATGGCTGACTGTATCGAAGGCTTTCTCTAAGACTACAGTAAGCATGGCGCCTTGAATCCTGCACGCATGTGCGATAGCTACCGGATCGCGTTTCTCACAAAATGGTGGGTGAATGGCGTTGTTCCCACCGATTCGAGTCTGATCTTTCCTCTTCTAAACTGTAAGGGCTGGTTTTAAAAGAAGTGCCAAAAGTCTTGCACACAGATTGTAATTGCTGCTGAGAAGTGTTAGCGGCGGCAACTGATACACAGAGTATCCTGTCGACGTCTTCCGTGATACGTGGTGCCGGACGGAGTGGCCGTGCGGTTCTATGCGCTACAGTCTGGAGCCGAGCGAACGCTACGGTCGCAGGTTCGAATCCTGCCTCGGGCATGGATGTGTGTGATGTCCTTAGGTTAGTTAGGTTTAATTAGTTCTAAGTTCTAGGCGACTGATCACCTCAGAAGTTAAGTCGCATAGTGCTCAGAGCCATATGAACCATTTTTTGATACGTGGTACTTACTGGAATGAAGGAAAACTTGGGAGGGAGAACCCACTAATATAACTTTCTTTTCACACACTCTGTTTATTTAACTATATATAAACTGTGTTTTACCGATAATCGAAGTTTTTAACCAAAAAATTGTTTTTAATAATATGAACAAATTTACAAAGTTCTTTTAACCTTAAACCTTAAATTGAATAAACTTTTAATCGTTGTAAAAGAAATCGGAAGTGCTGGGTTGCAAAACAGTAAACAATATGACAATGATTATAAGACGGCCGGACCTGCAGTCCGCCCGTTATCGGTTGGAACAGCGGAGTTTACTACCGTGCTGGACACAGTCTGTTTTCTTAAATGCCCTTCTGCAACAGATGAAAACTATATAAGCACAACTGGTGACAAGAGTGATTGAATTACTCGAAACAAATGAATTAACTTGTAATTTGAAAGCTATATTTCGAAAGGTTCGGGGTTAAGATTCACACCTCTGCTTAAAGATTAAACAGATTAGCGAATAATATTTTGCCAGCCGGCGTGGCCGAGCGGTTTTAGGAGGAACTACAGTCTGGAACCGCGCGACCGTTACGGTCGCAGGTTCGAATCCTGCCTCGGGCATTGATGTGTGTGATGTCCTATGGTTAGTTAGGTTTACGTAGTTCTAAGTTCTAGGGGACTGATGACCTCAGAAGTTAAGTCCCACAGTGCTCAGAGCCATGTGAACCATTTGAACAATATTACAATGGTAACGCTTACTTCAATGCAACCACCCTCTTAATCTAAATCGGCACCAAGGCACGAATGGGCCGCAACCCGTCCCTTCTGACAATTAACCAAAGCCATGCTGCCAGTTGGCTTTTAATATTTTCAAGGTTTAGCTAATTGTCAGTTACTAAGAGCGCTCTGAAGGAACGTCTGAAAACGTCACTTGTGAACACTTACTACAAGATAACTCACTCGACGGATCTGCAAGATCCAGCTAAAATCTTGGCCCGGGCTTTCAAACACGGAAACGAACAGCTTAGTGCAGCAGGTTTTTAAGATTATAATTAATCACTCAGAAATGCATTTACAATCAAAGAACTGAATCGATTAACAGCTAAATCTAACCACAAGGTCCCTCTTTTGTTTAATGGCAATCTGTGCGTTAGTACGATTGTCCCGGCTGTATTTACGACCGAGAGCTGATAAATTAGAACATTAATGATCGGGTACAAACGAGAAAGGAGAGGCAATATAATTTCTTCTTCTTTCTTCTCCCGAACAGGCCATGAAGGCCCAACGGTGCTGCCCGGCCGCCGTGTCATCCACAGCGCACGGGCGTCACGTGATGCGGATACGGGCGGGCATGTGGTCAGCACACCGCTCTCCCGGCCGTATGCCAGTTTCCGAGACCGGAGCCGCTACTTCTCAATCAAGTAGCTCCTCTGTTTAAGGCAATATAATAGTGGCACAAATTTCTAAGCGACAGTCAGTGTCTTAGTACAATACTACTGCCTATGTTTACGACCAAAGAGCCGACCGAGTATAACTTTGAGGGTCGGGTACAAACCAGAAAACGCGCGCGGAGTGGCCGCGCAGTTAGAAGCGCCATGTCACTAATCGTGCGGCCACTCCCGCCGGACGTTCGAAACCGCCCTTGGGCATGGGTGTGTGTGTTGTCATTAGTGTTAAGTTAGTTTAGATAGTGTGTAAATCTAGGGACCGATGACCTCAGCAGTTTGGTCCCTTAGGTATTTAAAAAAAAAAAACATAAAATAAGATGTAGGACAGGTAGACAAAAGAAGCAAATCACCACGAGGATTACATTAAGTTACTCCCCTTTCTCAGCAAGCAGTTCCATAGATCCACTGTTCGTCAGACCGTCTACTGAGTGGTACCAATGAAAGTCAGATAGAAGAGGGCAGCCCGGCCACGAATGTTGCCAACCAATCGACTGGATGCCGGCCTGCTGCTTGTAGTCGACGCTGACCCCAGTGAAGTACTCCAGTATCTTCGCTCTGCGCAGGCCCTCCTTGCACAGTTCGTGATTTTGCCTCCTTGGACCTCGTGACCACCTCTTAGTAGTTATCAAATTTCGTGTCACCCTACTCTCCATGGTTGACAGATGTATCCAAGATGGCGGCGAAGACGTCATCCAAGATGGCGGCCTGTAGACTTGCCAACAGCGCATGATGCCATCCAAGATGGTGGATTTTGGCGGTGTGTGTGTGTGTGTGTGTGTTGGAGGTTTACGTGCGCTAAACATCGTGGTCATTAGCGCCCGAACGCATAAAAAGAGGAACACATGCAGTGAAGGGACTAAGACGAACAGCCAACAAGGAGAACGGCTAAAAGACACAGACCTGACGCAGTTCCAAATCCTCACATACGGAGGCAAAACAAGAGGAGAAGGAACACACAACAAAAAATAAAAGAAACACGAGGAAAATATAACAGAAACCGAAGGGAAACTAGGAGGTAATCGTGACTGGCTGACCTCTTACCTAAAACCTGGGTGAGCCAGTCACCCAGCAGCACATTAAAACCCTCTCCCTAAAATCCGAGGCAAGAAATTGGACAGGACACAAAACCTTAAGACCTGAACTACATTCGTTGCGTCATCTTGCAAAATAGAGGGCAAATCCGATGGCAAAGAAACCACCGCCCTCTGGTCAGAGATTTTGGCGGGAAGATAGGTCAATTGAGCTGCCTGCACTAACCTAACCCCCCCTCCTCACCCCTCACTCAGAAAATGGCGGGTAGTTCAAATTCCATCAGCACAATCCAACACACTATGGTTACATCTACTAACTTAGGAAAAGGGCGGGAAAATAGGTAACTTTGGTTACCTCTACTAACTCAAGTCATTTGACCGCCACCTCTTCCTAGGGATTGGAGGTAAATTTAAATTTTGCTGGCCGGCGTGGCCGAGCAGTTCTAGGCGCTTCAGTCTGGAACCGCGCGACCTCATCGGTCGCAGGTTCGAATCCTGCCTCGGGCATCGATGTATTTGATGTCCTTAGGTTAGTTAGGTTTAAGTAGTATTAAGTTCTAGGGGACTGATGACCTCAGAGTTAAGTCCCATAGTGCTCAGAGCCATTTGAGCCAATTTTAAATTTTGGCAGTAGAGAAAGGCCACTTGGGCTATCTCTAGTAACCTAAGGAAATGGTGGGAAAGAAAGGGCACTTGGGCTACCTCCACTAATCTAAGTCATCCGACATTCACATCCCCTAGGAAATGGCGGGAAGAGGACTTGACCTGTGCTGGACATAAGGCTCTATTTGCAGTCTTTATTTAAACAATTAGAGGCAGTACCTCCACCTAGTGTGTTAACCACGAGTCCGGAGTCCAACTGACCTAGTACACAGTACTAGAGGGTGCTGTCATCCGTTCCATGATGTAATCCAAGACGGCAGTCTGGGGTGGGGGAAAACGGCAGGAAACAGCGTGTTCGCTATGAGGTCCAGGCCTAGAACTTACTACTGCCACCAAAGGGTACTATCATCCCTTCCCCGACGTAATCTAAGGTGGCGGTTTTGTTGTGGAGAGAAAGTGTCTTATAACAGGAAATTCAAGGGTATATTGTTTATTTATAAAAAAAAGTCAGTTTGTGGGGCTGGGATTTCTCTTGCTCATCATTATCTGCTGTTTGGAAACATGTAGGTCTTGTAAGAGGTAATTACATGGAGCAAACATGTTGCATAACCTTATGTTTGGCACTGTATTCTGGGTGTCTTGACCTACCTAATGTTTGGCCCTTTGTCGGCACTTAACTTACTGTTCTGTTAAGTGGTTTTCCATGTCAGCCCTATTTACTTAAACTATTGTACCGCCTTTGATACCAAACTAAGTAATTAGTTATGCCCTCCAACCATTCTCTGGTACACTTTTCGAATTTTGCATGCTTTTGAACGTCATTTCTGGCGCATTCTTCTTTGTCAATTACAAACATCAGCCATGTATGGGACGCTCATAGAAATCAACGGGGAGAGATGAAAATGTGTACCTGGCCAGGATAGAACCCATGATCACCATGGTGCCTCTTCTTTCTGACATGTCTGAAAGACCGGACACCATACGGCGATCACTAGCCAAGGATCATTTCTTTGCGGAAGGCACCATAAGCTCGAACACATCGGGAACAGGCCTTGCTCGAGCATTGAAATTAATGGCCAGGGAGCAAAACTTTCGTAGCGTAAGCTGAGAGTGTGGGTCTGCTGGGGGGCATGCCTCGGATACTTCTGCGCAGCCTCTCTAATTCCTGTGTCCTCGGTGACGTAGACGTTAGAGATCCTGCTTAGTAAGCGGGAGGTCCCGGGTTCGAATCCCTGTTGGACACACATTTTCAACTCTATCCGTTGATTTCTATCAACGTCCCGTACATAGCTGATGCTTGTAATTGGTTGGAGTTTCATTCTTCACTGTTTAAACTATTAACCGTGGTGTCAGAAAGTACAGAAACCATTCACAAACTAAAAAGAAATCAATGTCGGAAGGAGAGACGCAGCATGCAGGAAAGTCAAAACAACCTTTGGTGACATTAAAGCAAGTGTAGTTATGTTAAGAGTGCAACGGGAATTTCACTGTTAATCCACTGTTAAAAGCGGACGAGAGAGTGAATAGATGGAAGGAATACACTGGAAGCTTCTATGATGATGATGATGAGGTCCCATATTCCGAGGAGCGTAGGGTACGATGCGGGAGATCCGCACCGCCGACTAGGCAAGGTCCTAGCGGAGGTGGTTAACCATTGCCTTCCTCTGACTCTAATGGGGATGAATGATGATGATAAAACGACAACACCCAGTCATCTCGAGGCAGGGAAAGTCCCTGACCCCATTGGGAATCGAACCCTGGACCCCGCACGAGGGAAGCGAGAACGCTACCGCAAGACCATGAGCGCAGGGGCGGCTCAGTGCAAGCTCGGAATTTGTCGATCTGGACATCTGGACAGCCTTGTGTACCCTCATACTTGAGTGTCGCACCATTGTCTTTACCGCCACAGTGATCTTGGGTCATCTGTTGCTATAAGGGCTCCTTTTCTTTTGCATGACCCGCCGCCGAAGTGTTCCCCGGCTTTTTGCTATTATTTGGCGTTTTCTCCACATGGCCGAACTGCGTCGTCGGCATCAGGTGGCGCGATAGGTTGTTTCTTGCGCTTCTTTTGTTTGTGCGCAACCGTGTGCCAGTCCCCCGTGTCAGATGTTGAGACTGTCCCATACTTGTAGCTTCGGAATCCCTTGCTACGTCGCGCGCCACATTCGTGTCTTCCGTTCGTATGGGATCAATTCAGTACGAGGCAGCATGTCTCGGGGCGTCTTCCATTGCCGGTCCATCCAGCAGAGCTGATGTCTCCCGTGGTTCATCTGTAGGTGCTTGTGCAACGCGGAGCGGTGTCGTAGAGTATGGCTTCGTCTTGAGTATGTGAGGGGCCATGCTTGGTACGTTGCGGTTCAACGCTCTCTCCCACCGTCAGCTGCGCAGTTCGTCGTTTAGGCACTCTGATCGATCGTGACTTTCTTTACTAGAACCGGAGCTTCTGCCAGGTTGCCCCTCAGACAACGATTGCATTACAGCCATAAACGTATACGTAAGAGTGGACGTGATTCTGGAGATCGATTCTGACTCGACGTACACCACTGAGAACAGGATGCGTCTCAAAGCTGAATCACTTTTCTTCCGTATGTGCGAGAACAGTCTATTGCTGCAGTTCTGACATGGCTTGTTGTTCTAGCAGCTTAAATCGTAATTCCAAAACACGCATCGTTCTTATTCCAATTCCCGCTGGCTACACATTACCTACATTGCCACCGGAGTAAAGGAACTTATAAAACCCGCCTGACGAGCGAATCAGTAGGTCATAGCAATCATTATTCATAAGTTTCATATATACGAAACTTGTACTGTCGAAAGATGAATGCCAATCATTTCGTGAGGATCGATTTTTACCACTTATCTCAAAAAACGTTTACGTGATGACTTTTGTCGGGCACTTCATAGTCCATTTTCGTATATAGTTGGCCTTGTGGACGTCGTCTGTGTAATCTGAACTCTTCGCTGCTATCACAGTCCCTCTCAGCTTCCTCTAGGTTGTTTGTCGCGGCTAGGGCGTGAAAAACACGTTTTCGCTGCACGCCTTCTCGAGCCCGACCACTAGACCACAAGGACCGACCTGGGTATAAGTTCTCCTCTATAAAATTTTGTTGCTGAGTTTTCAGAGCATCAAAATATGTGACCAACATCGCCGTATCTTTCAATAGTATTGACTATGGAGTTTATATTATATATAGCCTTAAATTATGTATACCCCAGGGGACCGTAAACATTTTTTGACATTAATTTCAACTTGACACATCCATTCTTGAGAAAAAAGTGTTTTTACAGATGGCCGTATCGTTTGATTGCACTGAACTAGAACCTTACATTTTTTACACTGCCTTAGGACCGTAAATATTAGTATTTGAAATAAATTTCAGGTAGTTACCTCTCCCTGTTCCTGAGAAAAGAAGATCTGAATAGACGAACAGATGGCAAAATAAGAAAGGAAATAAAGGAAAACCTACATAATATTCGGAATTGTCAAGAGGGGCTCTGAACCACTGAGTATTAACTTCATACACAGAAAATAACGGTTGGCCCTAAAAACGCGGCCGGCCTGGGTGGCCGTGCGGTTCTAGGCGCTGCAGTCTGGAACCGCGGGACCGCTACGATCGCAGGTTCGAATCCTGCCTCGGGCGTGGATGTATGTGATGTCCTTAGGCTGGTTAGGTTAAAGTAGTTCTAAGTTCTAAGGGACTGATGACCTCAGAAGTTAAGTCTCATAGTGCTCAGAGCCATTTTTAGCCGAAAAACGCGGAGTGTGATTCCTCAAATTATAACCTCATGCATCGAGAAGGACAAACAACATGTAAAAAATAACTGCATCCCAGAGATGTTTCCATTGCTACTGCCATCTGTTTTCAACAACCGAGGCATCTTGCAGTCACAAAATATGAAAAGCGACTTAGGAAACTGCAGTTACTGTTGCTACTGTACGAGAACGCTCGTCTACATTCTGCTGATTCCACAAACGGACCTATTTGGATCTTGGCAGGAAAGCAATCCCTATTGTACTTCTTCTTCTGTATGAGTCTAAAGGTGGTGAAGTCAACATTTCCTTAATGAGTTTCGATCTAGAAACTTGTAGGTTGGTAACCAGACATAATGTTAAAGCTTCTTAGAATATTGGAACTTCGGGCTAACGCTGCGCTTCACTTTAAAAAAAGCAGCCACGTCACCACTTAGCTAACGAGCCGGTGCTGTTACAGCTATTCTCACAGCGTTATTGTTGATTAACAGAGATAATTAGCAAAGTTAAATATAAGATTACTGATTCTGTGTGGAATGGCCTTCCTGAAATCAAATAATAAATTTGACATCCCAGTGCTGCACGGTAAGTCACAATCTTTCGGGTTATTTAGCGAAAATGGCAACAAAATAGCAAGTGAATTTAGCAGGAGAATTCTGAACCACACCAGGAAGTAAATCGATGGTCACATAGTTGCCCAACGTATTCTACAATGCTGCCAGATCTCCATTAGACCAGGTCGGAAAGATTACGTTTGTTCAGCCGACGTGGTAAGCTGGCTAGCAGTAGTGAAGCACGCCTTCCGAAGACGCGGCGACGCCTGTTGCCACCGCGTTTAATGGCAACCGAAGTTCTGAAGCATAGCCAAATGACTTTGGTGTAATGCATGGTTACGAACAATATCCAGACTCTTCGACTGAAACTCAAACATCGTAAATAAGGAGCAGGGTCAGTAGCTGTCGTGTTTATAAATGAATATCGGGGATTTAACGGTTTATAATATTTATTATATTAAACTTACAGTTATAAATGATATTTCAAATGAAAGAGCAACTCAAACAGTTTTACCAAGAACCTTATGAATGTTCCATGTGAGCACCATTTGTCAAACGGCACATATCACAGAATGAGATTTTCACTCTACAGCGGAGTGTGCGCTGATATGAAACTTCCTGGCAGATTAAAACTGTGTGCCCGACCGAGACTGGAACTCGGGACCTTTGCCTTTCGCGGGCAAGTGCTCTACTATCTTTTTTTTTTAATCTAATGAACCGCTGCAGGAGCAGGACGACGGGTAGGGCAGGGGTCGACACCCGAAGCCTGGCCATCCCGCCGCCACGCCCAAGCAACGTGTTCGAGTTCGAGGATCGAAGGATCAGGAAGAGGATGTAGTGGGTTTGTCGATGTTGTTTTATTTATTTATTTCTTTAATTTTTACAACATTTTTTATAGATTTATTTTTGTTTCATTACAAAGAAAATCCTACAACTGCCGTAGCCGTGCGTCCGAGTCGTCTGCTCGTCTGTTGGGAGGGGTTCCCCCCTATTCCGTCCGTAGAGGATCAATATGCTCCAGGATTCGTCTTCATTTTCAGCGTCTCATACCCTGAACGCCCCAGTGAGCATGAGGATCCGCATGAACCTAAATAATTTGTGAAACGAGTTCTGTACTTCGGGTGGCGGCTGAAAGCTGCATGTGTCGTCATCAATAGGGACCAAAAGTCGAGTGTGTCTTTGTCTTTGGGAGCATCGCAAAATATGTAGTAAACGGCCATGCCTTTAGCCAGTTAACGGCGTTCGTTCTGGTTGATGGAAAGTATACGCAGTCGGGGCGCAATACTTCATCAGGGGAGATAGATTCCGGCAATCGCCGCAAGAGTAACGCCAGCATGCGCTGCGTCAGTAGCCAGCACTCGCTGGTCGCGGCACACGTCAGACGGTGTGCGTCCGAGTCAGCGACTGAGCACGTCGGACACAAGGGGTCGTCCGTCAGATGTATGGAATGTAGCCTCTGATGAGTAGCGAACTTCCCATTCACAACCATTACCACAATGAACGCACCGTCGTAGGGAGAAAAGGCGTGTGTACCGCTCGCCACACCGTGTTCCAGGCAACTTCAGGATGTCTGTGGGTGACAGTATTTATAGGTTGCTGCTGTTGATAGAGGCGATAATAGTCTTTTGTGCTGGGCTTCCGTGTCGTCGGAAGTTCTGACCGTAAGTAGCTGAAGTCAATCAAGAACTCTCTGATGTGGGTGAGTGCCGGTGAAATGTGTCCTACAGAAACCGGGGGATACAGAGAGTGTGGTGCCACTTCCGCTATCAGGGTGCCCGTCAGAGTGGCGTGGGCAGAGGTCCACTTGCGACGCATAGTGTTGAGATAAAGCGATCACGCGCGGTTATATACATGAATTAAACCGATACCGCCCGACCGCTGCGGCAGCGTCAGGGTGGCGTATCGGACTTTAAAAACTAGACCGGTGCTTACGAAATGTCCATATGCAGCTTGAATTCTGTCGGCCATCGTAGCCGTCAAGGGAAGGATATGCGCAAAATAGTTCAGTTTTGAGACAAGATAGGTGTTGACATAACGTGTTCTGAGAAGCATATCCAAGCGACGCAGTTTGTTGTCCTGCAGCAGAGCACATGTCTGGTGTAGGAGCCGGCGGTACGTAGCCGCCGCCGTGCGGCGGACATTGCTATAGAATTGCACTCCTAAACACTTGAGTACGGGCACCTTGTCAAAGGGCACCGCCTTTGTGTGGGAAAGCCCCCCTCCGACATCCATGTATTTTGTCTTCTTCACGTTGATGACGCTCCCAGCGACCGCCCTGTACTGGCGTAGCCACTGTAGCGCCATATGCATTTCATCCTCTGATCTGGCCAGGAACACCACGTCATCGGCGAAGGCACCACAACGAAAGGTCTCGTCCCGCAAGGAGATACCAGTTAATCGCTGTCGTAGACCATGTAAAGCTGGTTCAAGCGCTGCAGCAAATAATATACCCGACAGGGGGCACCCTTGTCGCACTGACCGTCCAACAACAATGTGACCAGACTGATAACCGTTCACCATCATGCAGGAGCGCGCTCCGTGGACCAGTCGAAGGACCACCTGTGCAGACTCCGGAGAGAGAGGCCCATGCGTTGCAAAACTGCGTGTAAGAAGCCGTGGTCGACGCGGTCGAATGCGTGGTCAAAATCTACGGCGACAAGGGCGCCTCGTATTTTGCAGGCCGCCGTCAAAGCAATTACGTCGCGGTATGCTCCTAACGCCGTATGAATGTTGCTGACACCACCTAAAGATGTCTGATCGGTGAAGATGGCTTTCCCGATAGCGGTGTGGAGATGCGCGCGGAGGATACGGGCGAAGATCTTGTAGTCGTTGTTGAGGAGTGTGAGTGGGCGAAAGTCCTGCCACCTACAACCACCATTCGGTTTCGGTGAATTCTGTGGGGAGAGTGAAATCAGGGCGGATCAGGTCTTGAAACATTTGGAGCCACTAGTCACCCATAAGGTGGTAAAAAGTGCGGTAGAATTCCAGGGGTAAACCGTCGGGTGCAGGCGACTTGTTCGGTGCTCCACGTGCCAAGGCCGATGTCAGCTCGTCGGGTGTAATGGGCAACAGCAGACTATCATCGGGTGCCACGTCCCGAGGGGCGGGAAAATAGTGCAACAGCTCGTCATAATCACGTACATTTCGCGGATCTTCCATGTACAAGGTCCCATAGTGTCTGGCGAACGTGTGCGCGATGTCCGTTTGTGTCACTGCGCGGCCGCCCTCCTCCGTGTTTACCGCCGTAATGAGCTGACGTTTGCGGTGGCGCCTCTCGCGCACAATGTGATACACTGACGCTGTTTCGTTGGGGATGCACTCGCGCACGGATGCGGACACCTTCGAGCTGCTCGGTGCTGATGCGAAGTAGACGAGCTTTGATGCGTTGTACGGACATCTGACGTTCGGGAGACGGCGGTTGCGTCGCCAGCTCACGTAACGCTGTATAGTAAAATTCCGATGTTTCCCTTTGCCAGTTCGATCTGTCACGCCCGTAGGCCATCAAGGTCTTTCGGAGTGCAGGCTTGACACATCCCAGCCACCACAGCAACGTGGAAGCATACATGGGCAGGCGCCCCATACATCGACGCCACGTGTCAGTGACTGCTCGCCGACACGCTGCCTCGCGAAGGAGGGAGACGTTCAGCGTCCACGGGACCCTGCTGCGTCTTGTGAGTTGTCGGGGTAAGGTGACCGTGCAGATGTACGAGAGATGGTCCGTGAAGGCCGTCGGCCAGAGTTCTGCATCACGGGTTGCTGTGCGGAGGGCCCGTGAGACGTATATCCGGTCCAGACGACTGGCTGAATGGCTGGCAAAGTGCGTATATCCACTCTGGGTCCCATGATGTAAGAGCCATGTGTCGTGGAGCGCGAGGTCACGTATCAATGCTTGTAGAGCCGGGCATGGGACGTAATGCGGTATCTGGCCCTCGGGCCGCAGAACACTGTTAAAATCGCCGCCCACTATGTAATGGTCCATAGTTCCTTGCAAAAGTGGGGCTACTTCCTCCGAATAGAACACATGCCTGTCACCACGGTGCGAATTACCGGAGGGAGCTTAGACGTTAATGAGGCGGACTGCGCGAAGTGTGAGTGCGATGCCTCGCCCGTTCGGCAAGTACGTCGCGTCCGTCGTGTCTATGCCATCTCGGAGAAGGATGGCCGTTCCTCCTGCACCATCACCTAAGGGTAGGCTGTAGGTGGTGTAGCCATATAGGTCTAAACGCAGCTCGGGACGGACCTCCTGGAGAAGGGCAATGTCCAAGTCTGCCGCTCTGATCATGTCGTGAAACATGCGGGTCTTGACAGTGGAGTGGACACCATTTACATTGACTGTTCCCACACGGTATGACTGAGACATATCATGTGGCGGAGGCAGTGTGCCGGTGCAAGCCCACAGTGATCTCACACACCACACAGCCATCCATCTGCATGCTGTGCATTACTGTGCCGTATGAGTCCCTGACTGGCAGAGCCCTCCGGGCTCAATGTCAGCCATGGGCTTTGGTGGAGATATCAATGTTTGCTGTGCATTATCTGCCTCCATATCATCTGCCCAATCAACAAGAGACGATTGTGATGTCATTGAGGGCTGGTCGGTTTCACTAGAGCCCATATTTTGGGAGTCGACGCAATGCGCCTCGTTTTCTGGGCCACCAGATTTAGGAGAGTGTTCCTTGTCTTCAGGCACCTTCTGGTGAATGATGCCACTGGAGGCCGTTGCAATTGTGGACGAGTCAACGAAGTCGATGTCTTCCGCCTCTTCTTGTGTCGCTTGGGTGATTTTTGCTTTCGAGTCCGAGATTCGACATCCACTGGAGGGCCGGGCTCGACACAAGTCTCGGTCGCTAGGAACCCCTGTGTCCGATTCCGACAGTGACGGTGGCTGGGTGCCCACGACGCTGCGGTGGGCAGAGGCTGTAGTAACCTCTGCACCGTTGGGCTGCGGCGTCGTCGACGGCGTTGACTCTCCAACGGAGCTGGCAGCGGCTTGCGGAGGTAGCAGGTTTTGATCATCCATCACATCATGTCGTGCCGCCTCCACGTATGTTAGCGGGAGAGAGGTCATAATGGATCGTTGGGGAAGTTCATTGCGGGGCACCTGAACGAGGCGGCGCTGCAGACACTCAGTTCTAACATGGCCTTCCTGGCCGCAGCCCGAGCAGGTCCTCGGTTGTCCACTATCTGAGCTACCGAAGCACAACTCACGCCCGGTACTCACAGCTTTACTTCTGCCAGTACCTCGTCTCCCACCTTCCAAACTTTACAGAAGCTCTCCTGCGAACCTTTCAGAACTAGCACTCCTGAAAGAAAGGATATTGCACACACATCACGTCTATAGCCGAGTTCTTCGCAAACGTTGATAAGTGTGTCTTCAGCGATTGTAGCAGCAGCTGCTTCAATCCGGTTTCTTAATTACGGAGGTGGAGGCACGTACACACGATCCCTCATGAAGCCTCTAAGGAAAAAATCGCATGGCGTTAGGTAGTGTGAACGTGGAGGCTATGCAAAGCAAGCCCAGTCATTGGGCCCCTTGCAGCCTAACCAGCGCTCGGCTGTAGACTTCATGTGTGCCTATGACAAATGGTGCTCACATTGAACATTTATAAGGTCTTGGTAGAACTGTTTGAGTTGCTCTTTCATTTGACATATCACTTATAACTGTAAGTTTAATGTAATAAATATTATAAAGCGTTAAAACCCCGATATTAATTTATAAACACCGTGTACGTCTTCCCACTGCACTGACAAATTCATTCACCAGACGGGACTCAATTCTTTTTATTAATCGTCTGAAGGTTATGAGGTGATGGACTTTCTATTGTTCTGATCGTTATGAACTTACAATCTTTCCTTAGAATACTTCTTTAAAGGGACATAAAGTTTCAAATCGAGGAGGCGAAGTATGCTCACCAACTAGGAAACAAATGGCCCCAGTGAGTGAGTGCGGAGCAAACCCGATTTGTGCTTCTGCTAACACAGAAGGAGAAGCAGCTATCATCAGAACATTTAAGAAGAAATATAAAACGCTATAAGCGATATTGCCATTGTCTCAGCAATAATCAAAACAACGAATAGCGTCATTTACTTTTATTAATTGCATTATAATCGCTGTTCCAGCTTTGTCAGTAAAACTAAATGCGTCTGATGAATAGTCGTGTCAACCTTCAGTGCACTTCAGCCGGTGGGAAACCAAATACCAGTAAGAGGTCCATCAATCTGAGCTAGGAGTGAAGTTTCTACGCAGCATTTCGTAACTGACGATGTTTGCTCTGCCATTACTTCCTCAGTTTCCATAGCAGCAACGCCACTAGGGTATCAGAAACTCCATATGAGAATGAGCATAGTGTAATTGTCAAAACAGACTACTATGTCAAATTGTACTTTACTTGTGGCTGAATATGAGTTACTCGGTGACCATAATTTTAATTTCATTTCATCTCCTGATCACATGCAGAACGAGTCCGAACTGCTCCGAAAGTAGTGTTGTCTTCCTTGTGTAAACTCAGAGAAAGAGTTGTATCGACCGACAGTCACAACTGGTTGCAGTCATTCGCCAAACTCTTCACTGTTGTACGGGATCATCTCTTTTTTATAACTTGTTGCTTACTGACGTAATTATTTGCTTGCACAGTTATTGTATTAATTTCCAGGGCCTGTTCGAGAAAATGTTTCCACACTGGTGACCTAACTTGAGGCCCTCCCACACCCCCAACCCCCTCCTCGGCATCCTTTTCCCTGGTGCATTCTCATCATCGTCAATTTTCGCTATCAACTGCAATATACACAGTACGCAAATTCTGCATGTGGGAGACAGGGGCGCCATAAGCGGCCACTACTGTTTGTGATACTTCTGTATACGAATCTTACCGTTGTGCCGCCTATGACATTCCTCTCAGCTTGGCACTTCAAGTGGCTGTTTGGGCTGCTTGGGCGTGAAACAGCCCCTGTTAATTCCGTAGATAATATGCATAACAAATCTGGTCATGGGCACTCAAGTGAAATAATGGTAACTGCACATGTTCTGTCTTGATAAACAACCAATTCACCGCTTCCTATCTTTCAATGTTCAGAAAGTTGGCACGTTCTGCATGAAAGTTTCCAAGAGCATAACACAGGTTTAATAGACTCAGTTTCGTCTACACTTTACGTTTGGTGCGTTACTTCGACTTTACAAGATAGCACTTCTTTACAAAAGCATGAAACAACTGCCGAAAACCGAGATACTACCAGCTCCTCAAATGTTTTATCATACTAGAAAATGCTTCATGTATTCTAACTATTGGAATTTTACCCATGAATTCTCATCTATGACAAAATTTTTGACACAATAATATTTTTATTTGAACACCAGAAATGAAGAGTCGAGGTGTGGTTTTACACAACAACAATGTAAATTGTCTGTAAGATAAGAAATGAGGAGCATAGCTGCAGAACAACGAGTAAGAGAACTCGTGGGAAGTACTAACTAGAACTGGATGACTGAAGAAGTGTTCAGATAGTAGGAGAAAAATCTATGGTACTACAGAGAGCTGTATGGGGCAAAAGATGTAGGGAAAGACGGAAGCGGAAATACATGCATCGTCCCACTGATAAAGTTTAGTGCAGATGGAGAGGAAATCATGACGAGCTGCATCAAATTATTCAGAAGACTGGAGGAAACAAATTACTTCATTACAGAATCATGTGTAAGTTGTTGCTATTGTTGCAGTTATGATACTCTCTCCGAAGATTGGTTTGGTGCAGTTCTCTACCCTAATATAAGTCCATTATCTCGTAACTGCTCAAACCTGTTGCCATCTGGACCTCCTTACCATACTCGGTTCGCGATCTTTGCAACTGTTCTTAACCGTTCCCCGCTTCCCTACACACACCACCGTCTATTATCAAACCACGTGTCCTCGGTGCCTCAGGACGTGTCCTATCAAACGATCCCCACTTTAAGTCAAATTGTGAAATAGGTTTCTTTCTTTCCGAAATCGACTCATTACCTCCTGACTGTCTGATCTACGCTTCTAATCTCCAGCATTGTTCTGAAGCAGGTTCGAATCCTGCCTCGTGCATGGATGTGTGTGACGTCCTTAGGTTAGTTTGGTTTAAGTAGTTCTAAGTTCTAGGAGACTGATGACCTCAGCAGTTAAGTCCCATAGTGCTCAGAGCCATTTGAACCATTCTTGAACCGAAAGGCTTGCAAAAATTTACATTGGAGAATGCTTTTTCCAGGTCGACAAATCCTATGAGCATGTCTTGATTTTTCTTTGGACTTGCTTCGATTATCAGCCGCAATGTACGAATTGCCTCTCTGGTGTCTTTACCTTTCCTAAAGCCAAACTGATAGTCATCTAACACATCCTCAGCTTTATTTCTATTCTTCAGTATATTATTCCTCGCAGAAAATTGGATGCATGAACCGTTAAGCTGATTGTCCGATAATTTCGCACTTCTCAGGGCTTGCGGTATTCGAAATTGTGTGGATGATATTTTTCTGAAAGATCGATGGTATGTCTCCAGACTCAAACATTTCACACACCAACGTCAATTTTTATTTTCTTTTTTTACGCTTCTCTCAGTGGATTTAGAAATTCTGATGGAATGTTATCTGCCCCCAAAGCTACTTCAACCTCTGATTGTAATGCTGGAGGCCTTCGAAATATATTCCTGTTTCATCTTCTATCACATCATACTAATCTTTCCCCTCATATAAGACTTCATTGTACTCTTTCCATCTATCCTTTCCCGCCTCTGCATTTATCATTTACATTATCAATGTTACCACCGTGGCTTTTCATTTCACCGATGATTTTTTTACTTTCGTACATGCTGAGGCAGTCTTTCTGACAATGATTTCTTTTTAGATTTCTTCACATTTTTCATGCAGCCATTTCGTCTTAGCTACCCTGCACTGCCTATTTACGTATTTCTTTCCTCAGAGAATGGAATTCTGTACTCCTGAATTTCCCTGAACAATTATGTACTTCCTTCTTTCATCGATCAACTGAAATATTTCTTCTGTTACCCATGGTTTCTTCGCAGTTACCTTCTTTGAAGCTATGTTTTTCTTTATAAAGTCTGTTATTACCCTGTCTATTCCACTTCAACAGTACTGCTTACTGATCTGCTTCTTATCTATAACCTTAGAGAACTACAAGCTTATCTTGTCATTCCTTAGTAGTTCCCCATCCCACTTCTTGGCGTACTGATTCTTCCCGACTAACATCTGAAACTTCAGCTTACTATTCATCGCCATTATATTGTTATCTGAGTATATATCTGCTCCTGGGTACGTCTTACGACCAGTATCTCAGTTCGTTTTCTCTGTCTTCCCGTATGGCCTGGACTTTTCCAAGTATACCTCCTCCTCTTATAATTCTTGAGCAGAGTTCGCTATTGCTTGCTGAAATTTATTAAATAAGTCCATTAGTGTTTCTCCTCTCTTATTCCTATCACGAAGCCTGCTTTCTCCTGTAACTATTTCTTCTGCTGCTTCCCCTACAAGAGTATTCCTGTCCCCCATGACTATTAGATTTTTCATCTCCCTTTACGTACCATATTACTCATTCAATATCTTCATATACTTTCTCTATCTTCATCGTCAGCTTGCGACGTCGGCATGCATACCTGTCCTGTGGTTGTGGGTGTTGGTTTACCTCTATCACTGAACCGTTCATTGTAACTCAGTCTCTGCTCTATCTTCCCATTCATAACGATTCCTACCTTTGTCTCAGCCATTTTCAGCTGTTGTTGATAGTACCCTGTATTTATCTGACCATTAATCCTTGTCTTCTTTCTATTTTACTTCACTGACCTCTACTATATCTAAATATAGCCTTTGCATATCCATTTTCTGATTGTCTAGCTTCCGTACCACGTTCAAGCTTCTGAAATTCCACACACCGACCCTAAGAACGTTATCCTTTCGTTGGTTATTCAATCTTTTTCTCGTGGTCGTCTCCCCCTTGGCAGCCCCTCCCGGAGATCCAAATGGGGGACTATTCCGGAATTGTTTGGCAATGGAGAGATCATTACGACAGTTTTCCAATTACAGGCCACATGTGCCGTGGAAGCACGTTATGTGTCTTTAATTCAGAGGTTTCCATTGCCTTGTGCATCCTCATGCGGTTAATCAATGATTATTCTTCAGTCTTCAGTGGCAGTTTCCTTCCCCAAGGACAAGAGCGTGCTCTAAACCTCTCTCCGCTCCTCCAACCTCTTCGACTAGGCCATTGGCGGGATGAGTGTTGCTTCTTTCGCCGGTAGCCTTCGGACGCCAATGCTTATTATTAATCAAGATTTAAGCGGTACGGTTTTCGAACCTGGGATCTAGAATGTTTTGTATACTAAGCAAAGGTGCTAGCCCTAGACCATGGGTGTTTTGATAGAAGTTGTAAATAAGAGTAGGCTCCCTGTCTTTTAAGCCTATTGTTTTCGGAATGTCATTGTATCTTCCAGTTAACTTTCTATAACATTTTAGATATTTTCTTAAAATCGGTGACTGTGCAAAACGTAAGTTTACCTTCCTTCAATCTACTTTGCAAGTTAGGGTCAGTACTGCCTTATACGAAGGTACATTTCTCGGTAATTCTAACTGATCCTCCCTGAGCTTGGCTTTCTCTAATTATGTTCTCTGATACACTTATAGGAAAGCTGTGTTAGTATTTTGCAATCACGATTTATTAGGCCGATTTTTCGGTAATAGTCTCTCCTGACAGCAACAGCCATCTTTGGTATTGAAATTATTACGTTTTCCTTGACATCTAACGGCATTTTTCTTATAGCATAGACCTGGAATATTCTGCTGCATATTTTTGTCGTAGTATGTCCTCCAGAGGATCTGAGTAATTTTGAGGGAATGTCATCTATTCCAACTGCCTTGCTTAAACTTACGTGATTCAGTGACCTGTCAATTCAGTTCAATATTTCATCTGTTATCCAAGGGCTTTATCTATCAGTAATGCTACTCTCAGTATTAAGCGTTGCTCAATAATTCTCAACAAAAGGATTTAGTTCCAACAGGAATTTACATTCAGATAAACGAATAATACGCAGTGTAAATAATTTACTTATCAACCATGATGAGATGTCTGTACGGGGTATGGGATATGGGATTTCGATGCTGTGAACGTTTAATTTATCAGCTTTTACCCCGTCAGAGATTAAGCATGATTTTCTATGATGCACAGACAGCTGTTGTTTCATTATGTTCAGCAAATGAGTTTTTCTGTTTGCAGTACACGTAAGGCAGAAAAAAGTTACAACAGTCACTGAAGAACTGGACTACCCAAATAACTCACCCTTATCTTAATTTATGGTGTGTCGGCTGCAGTCGGGGAATCTGAGAACTATTCATAACTACAATTCAGCTTCGATCGCTACTTCCAGAAATGCAAATAAAATTCATTGCTCTATTAATTTGGTTAACTAAGCATCTGCGTGCCCCATGTCTTTCAGAAGCAAGTGGTATACGCACAAGATACAGCATAGTTACCACTAACCAGAGAAATGACATCACAGAATGTATTTGGCGACATCGTGACTTTCGACTTATTTCCTGGGGGGGAAGACAATGATTCTTCTATATTTACCTAATATTTTCTCACGATTTTGATTAAATATTATGAATGTTTCACTTAAGGGATGACATAAAGGTAGAAAATTTATATTTTTGAATCCATGAAGCTCGTTCCGAGTTGAAACTACAACCACTCTCTTCTTTTACATTGCAGACTATCCGTCTGGTCCATCACTAGGGCAAAGAGAGAGCTCAATAAGACATTTGTACGCTCGCTCAGCGAGGAAGACTGTGGCAGCTGTCCGTAGCAGTCTCGTCGGCGACGAAACTTTTACTTCTTCTCTGACAAAGCTACAGTCTGGCAAATCGACAATCAGTAATGAAGTCTTCAGAAGCAGCCTCATCATACAAATTTTTGCTACGCTGATTCAGTACCCTGTAGAGCTAAAAATCAAAACCTTACAGATTTACGCAACTGTTATCACTGCTTTTTCTGCTTCAGCTGAAAAATATTTTTTGTATGAAAAAGCAATTGTGGTGACTTAATTGGGCACTGGATCGATTGTTAACTGTATTTCGTTATGTGTCTGCGCGCACTGCTACATTTCCTTACTTTGATGGTAGTCCTGTAAAGCTACTTCAGTATGAACATGGACTACACATTGCCCCGGTTTTTTTTGCCAAAATTGTATAAGATCTTGCGAATTTGCTAATTCGTGACGATCTGGGGATGACTGTGTTATGGTACTTTTTTTATAGAGAAGGCTTCTGTCGTAAGGTTACTGTGGTAAGTTGCAATTCATTTGCATTAGTACAGTGTACGAGTACACATTATAGCGTTTTGACGCTCGTTTATTGAACACAGCAGTTAAATTCATGGAATAAGTTAATTATCAGCAACGTAGTCTCACGCATTATCTCATATTATCGAAATTGCACTGTACTCATGAAATTGTTTCATTTTCTTTGCGGACTTTGTTTGGTCATTAAAAATTATTTCCTTGTTCTGTTTCATTCTCTAGTTAGAAATTGCGTGTTATTTGCATCTTATAAAATACTTTTGTGGCTGTCATCGTTTCGTACTGAGTGTTACGTTGTTTTTTCCATTTATGTTCTTATATGTTAGAGATGATGCCAATGAAAGCATTGTTAACGAAAACTGCTTTTTGTGAATTACTTTAAAATTAACTCGTAGTAAATTCTATTACGTGATGTTAAAAGACCAAAACACCTCTAGTGAACGAGCTTCAAGTGTGCAGTACACATGAGACATAAAAAACAAAAGTAGGTGAGTTAGCTGCGAAACAGCAGGCGCAAACAAGTAATTCCGTCTGCTCTTTATTTATGACGTTTGAGTTACAATTGGTTTGTCTTGACGATATTTGTACACTATCTGATCAAACGTATCCGGACACTTCCAAAAGCATTCGGTTTTCTTATTAGGTGCCACCTACTGTCAGGTACTCCAGATCAGCGGCCTCAGTAGTCATTAGACATCATGAGAGAGCAGAATTAGGTGCTCTGCAGAACTCATGAACTTTGAACTTGATCATGTGATTAGGTGTCTCTTGTGTCATACGTCTGTATGCGATATTTCCACACTCCTAAATATCCGTAGGTCCACTGTCCCGATAAGACAGTGAAGAGGAAACATGAAGGAACACGTACAGCACAAAAGCGCACACGCCGACATCGTTTGTTGACGGACATCGACAGCCGACAGTTGAAGAGGGTCACAATGGGTAATAGTCAGACATCTATCCAGACCATCACACAGAAATTCCAAACCGCATCCGGATGCACTGCAAGTACTATGACATTTGGGCGGTATGTGAGAAAACTTGGATTTCACAGTGGAGCGGCTGCTCATGAGCCACACATCACGCCGGTAAATACCAAACGACGCCTCGCTTGGTGTAAGGAGCGTAAACATTGCACGATTGAACAGTAGAAAAACGTTGTGTGGACTGAAGAATAATGGTACACAATGTGGCGATCCGATGGCGGGGCGTGGGTATGGCTAATGACCGGTGAACGTCATCTATAGCGTATGTAGTGGCAACAGTAAAATCCGGAGCCACTGATGTTATGGTGTGGTTGTGTTCTTCATGGTGGAGGGGGCCGGGAGAGCTGTCCCCTCCTTGTTGTTTTGCGTTGCACTATCACAGCACAGGCCTAAATTGATGTTTTAAGCACCTTCTTGCTTCCCACTACTGAAGAGCAGTTCGGGGATTTCGATTGCATCTTTCAGCACGATCGAGCACTTGTTCATAATGCACGGCCGGTGGCGAGGTGGTTACACGGCAATAACATCCCTGTAAGGGACTGATCTCCACCGAGTCCTGACCTGAATCTATAGAACACCTTTGGGATGTTTTAGAATGTCGACTTCGTGCCAGGCCTCACTGTCAGACAACGATGCTTCTCCTCAGTGCATCCCTCGGTAAAGAATGGGCTGCCATTCCCCAAGAAACCTTCTAGCACCTGATTAAACGTATGCCCGCGAGATTGGAAGCTGTCATCAAGACTCAGGGTGGCCAACACCATATTCAATTCCATCAATACATATGGAGGGCACCACGAACTTGTAAGTCATTTTCACCCAGGTGTCCGGATGCTTTTGATCACACAGTGTATCTGTGTTTAGTTCGATATCATAGCTACTGGAATGCTTATAGAACTCATTGCTTCAGATATTTCTGCTATCAGTCAGTACGGAGCAGCATGCTTCGCAGCATCTTCAAAAGGCGAACTTCCCAACTGGTAACCAGCTCAGCACATTGGCTGAGTGGACGATTCTTCGTGTCGCTAGTCCAATGGAAAACTGGCAACATTCTATTACACGTTTGGTAACTACGTGAACCACGATTTATTCTATAGTGTGGTTCAGAATTGTCTTGCTAAACTGAACTGTCATTTCGTTGTCGTAGTTGATAATAAATCTGTATGACTCTCACCTAAGGTGTAATATTTGGGCGCCTTTAACTATTTGATTCCAGGAATGTCATTCCATACAGATTCTGTAACTAATGCCACGTTTGATGTTACCAGTCATCTCTGTTAATAGAAAAATGCCACAGTGAGCGTGCACTCTTAGCAGCACTTTATCGCTAGCAAAGTACAATTGGTCTTGGGCTGTGTAGTAGTGAAGATGTGCTCTGTCCTCGAACCACGCACATACAGCGAGCATTTGCTTACTTGCGGGCGACATTTTGTATTAGTGTTATTTACGTCGACTCTAAGCACGATGGTTCTTTCCTACCGAAAGGCAACGATCAAGCTTACGTTCAACGCACCATACACGCGATCCAGAGAACATGAAATAGAATTTTTTACGTGACACAGTGCACTTACAACCACACGATTTGCTAGGAATTCATCTGTCAGTTGTCTCCAGCAGAGTTTGGCTCAAACTCTTAGACGAAGCAGCTCGTTATAGGCTGCTACACAGTTCCGCCGATGGATTCCATTTTTGCCATTCTTTCTGGAACGTGAGTGTGGTGGTGTTCGTTTATCATGCTGGTGTGGAACGTCGAACAGTGTGCTCCTTAGAACTCTTATTTGAAGTCGCTGCCGCGATAGCCCCTTTATTGCTATATGGCACCGGTCTTAGGGTTGTGGAGGAACAATGGTAATCTTTTGAGAGGTTCGTACTGGGCTCCAAACGAACCTTCATTTGAGGATTTCTCTCAGTTTTCATTAATGACGGGCTACCAAGGACCTGCTCTGGTTGCAGATAAGGCCAAGTTTGCTCCGACCGCCTTCAGAGATGTCTCATGCAGGTACCTCATGAAGAACAGACACTGACGCAACACATGAGGTCCCACACTATGAGGCCCAACACTCTCACATACGTGAAACCGTTGAGGAATGATGTGGGTTATGACAACGACTGCTCCTCACCTGCCGCGTGGTGCAACCGGTCGGTCTGGGTCACCTTGGCACGGTTTGCGCGGCTCACCCCGTCGTATATTCGAGTCCTCCCTCGGGCATGGGTGCGTGTGTGTTGTCCTTAGCGTTGTTTAAGTTAGATGAAGTAGTGGGTAAGATTATTGACCGATGACCTCAGCAGTTGGGTTTCATAAGCCTTTACCACAATTTTCCTAATTTTTGCTCCTCATCTCCGGTGACTGTAAAATCTGCCCTGATCCTCTGCAGCTGCAGTTGCATTTGCTCCAACAGCCTCTCCCTCATGTCACCCCACAATTACATTGGGGTCAGGAACAAAGACTGCACAGTCGGTACTTTCTCTCAATGTGGAAGCGGCGGTTCAAGAGAATAATACAAGTTCTCGGCTGATGTCTGCAGCGGTAATGCGCCATCACAAACAATAGTCCCAGAAACGGCGTAAGACACAGTGGCTATCCGTATAAGAACGGCTGCACGAGGAAGGTGCGCAGCAACTTCATTCACGCAGCTGCCACAGGCCGACCTGGAGCACGATACACATGACGGCGAGATGGAGGCTCCTATGCTACAGAATGACCCTACAATTACCGGGACCAGCGCACGCTAACCGACTGAACCCGTTCCATACCTCTTAGAGGGAGACGGGCTACTGACGAGTATCTGAAATATGCGATGCCGAGCCAGGTGGTCAACCGATGCTCTTCACTGACGCTGCGTCGGAAGGGCTCTGCACGCAGGGTGACCTTTAACTTCCGTGTTGGCTGCATTGTGACGGGACGACGATGAGTCCACGGTCACGGCGATACTGCGATCATCCCTAGCCCATACAATTAATTGCCATGTCGCAAGTGCACCGCATAGGTACCGCTGACATCAGCCACATTCGCACCCCAGTAAACGTGCAAGTGTTAAGGGACGGTTATGTTGTTTTACTTCTAGAGGTTCTACCTAACGTAAGACGCTTTTAGTTTACCGGTTGGCGAATGTTAAGGGAAGGGACAGAGGCGTTGGACGTGAAGCGTGGTGGCGCGTTTACGATCGGTGCAGTGCGTTTGGTAAACGGTTATGAGCCATCAGGCTCGTCGAACGGCCACGTTGTTTCAGGGGAATGTGCAGCATTACATAGTGGAAGGCGATTTCAGCTGCGTTCTGATGCCGGAGGACCAGTATCCGTACTTCGTCCCTGTCAAGCATTCCTCGCGCTGCACCCCCACCTGGACCCGAAGATAAGGCGACAACCGCAGGTACACGTACCTTACCAGCCAATTGGTCAGCAACTTAGAAAGGATGTACGTATTACGAGGGTTTCGCGAGGCGGCATTTTTCGCTGAGATACGGCAAGCAGTTTATACAGATCACCAACCTAATATCGGCGCGGTTGTCTTGCCTCGCCAACGGATATGACATAGTAGAGGAACATGGAAACTGATCGTTTCCAACTCTGCGATGAGACCTGTCGCCGCGACGCGGACGAAGGTTGGTGAGAACACACGCCCGACCCTATGGCGCCACTTCTGGTCACGTTTCATCGGTTTTGACCGTCATCGTACCACCGCTACTTGGTTATGTGTTCTCTCTGGGGACGCGTGGTAGTGAGTGGTGTGGGGGACTCGGAGCTTGAGTACTGGGCGTCCTGGCGATTGCAGGGAGTTGAAACCGTTGACGGATGGAATATGAGTGCCCGCTTTCTTCTGGAGGATTAACGGTTACTACCGGCGAGTTTAGTGGGCAATGAGCCGCTCTCGTCGCTTGCAACCTGGTTCCGAAGTGCATCAGTGAATTGCGGTGTGCTAAATATGCAAAGATATAGTGGACATCTTGTTAGCAGCTACGAGCAGGAGGTCACTAATATCCGGTGCCTACTTGGATTACTGAAGCTATTGATCTCGGTGCCATTCATTTGAAATTATTCATGAAGATTGTTCATTATGTAGTATATTTAAAACCTGTTAATTCTGACTTGATGCGTGCTGGCCAAGAATCCGGTTTCTTAAGCCCTTCCAGTGACACCTTTTGGGATTTTGTGTGTCCATCTGGAGCTTTCTGTAATCGTCAAGCTACTGTTTAGAAATTTTTAATCTGGTACTTGAGATCATTGTTTGTTATCATTGAGTATTTGATACTACTGATAGTGGAATGAAATTTTCACTCTACACCGGAATGTACACTGATATGAAACTTTCTTTCAGATTAAAACTGCGTGCTGGACCGAGACTCGAACTCGGGACCTTTGCCTTTCGCGGGCAAGTGCTCTACCAACTGAGCTACCCAAGCACGACTCACGCCCAGACGAGGTACTGGCGGAATTAACGCTGTGAGGACTGCGCGTGAGTCGTGCTTGGGTAGCTCAGTTGGTAGATCACTTGCCCGCGAAAGGCAAAGGTCCCGAGTTCGAGTCTCGGTCTGGCACACAGTTTTAATCGCTCAGGAAGTTTCAGTACTGATAGTAATTTCCCTTTGGTGTAGACCTTACTGCACTTCTTGGGGCGAGTTATTGTTATTCGACCTGAAACTAAATTTGTCTGCGCTCAGCCTAAAGATACATACGTGTGGGTCATATGTGTGTGCGTGTTGAGGAGCCCTTCGGGTGATAGCTATACATTTTTACCGTCCATCTGCCATTTGGAGCACAGCCAAATTACAGTGTGTGTTAGTCCGTAAGAGGCCCCTGTGCAGCTTGACATATTTAACCTTGTGTGAATTATGTACAATTTATGGATATCTATCTATTGCATCGACGAGGAACTTCAGCTGATGATAAATATCAGAAGAAAGGTAATACCCCATCCGTATCTTCATTGTATCACTAGGCTAGTTTCGGTGGCACATTACCGCCTTCTCTGCAATGGTTCCTTTCATGTCTTTGGCGCGTTTACTGTGGGATCCTTGCCACTAGCACACGTCGGCCAGCTTTCATTAGGAATCTGTACTCGACACCGTGTTGTCTCCAATGGCTGGCCCACATGTGCTAGTAACAAGGGTCCCACAGTAAACGCGCCAGTAACTCAACTACATTTTAGGCTCTAGTGGGGTCTGGGGGATGTTGGGTGCCTACCCCCGCCCTCTCTGCTGCACTGCTCCACCCCAACACCCCGTCCCCCCCCCCCCACTCCAGCAGGGGAAGTGGTCTGGGAGAAAAACGTGGTAACGTGGCCCTATCTTGTGACATTGCAGGAATCCGGAGCATTTCGTGTGCATTTTGAGTCTTCTCTTATCGAGCTATATGGTTTCAGAGCGGAAATCATCAAGAATAACTTCACTACTTGAGACTTATCACTATTTCGATTTAGTACCCCCCTAGTACTAAATATGAAAATTAAAGAAATTGCGACCTTGACTTCTTCTTAAAACTTGTACTTTTTTGCTTACACCACACATATCTTAGGTTTTGTGTACACACATTTCTGTAGATAGTGTGTGGCACTGAGTAATTTAATAACTATGTTTCTTTTTGAATCTACTCTCACTTAGAGGTGTACACATTGTCAGTGTTAGCCTCTAAATGATTCTTACGTAAGACAAAAGACTTCACTAGAGACAGACCGCATTAGGCTCAAAACTGCGTAATAGCTTGCTAATGCATGATGGTTTCGACTCATTTTACACGTGGTTTGGTTCCTAGACTTTTGTTGTGAGGATGTCCTGGTATATTGCAATTCATTTGTATTAGATCATAGCATATCCTTAGCGTTTCTCGTTTATTCACTGAATATAACAGAAAAAACATGAGAGAAAAATTAATCATCAATTTCATATCTTTACCCCTAAGTTAACTGAAACAGTCTGACGGTAGTCAGGCTCTTTTTGAATTTCAGCATGTAGAAAGCTGTGTATTTGAAAATAATGGTTTCATCAATCCAAGTTTAAACTGTATTTTCGACCACAATGAAATTTTTTTGATAGTTATTCCATCAGGAGCGGAAAGGATAAAGTCTGAGGGCTGTAGATCAGAAGAAGTGCAATAGCGATTGCTTTACAACCAAGATCGTGGTACGGCAAGTTGAAAAAGAGGCTGTGTTAGAGAGGGGTGATATTTACGTACATATGATAAGCCCTTACCTCAAAAATATCTGTCCTTAGTACCTCCTCTGTGTTACCGCGGACGACGTGTCACTGATCTCATTTGTACTAAAATTGCAGTACACGCGAGATGCCTGTTTGCTTCCACCGCCCTGAGTGGAATGCATAAGTTCAATCAATGTTCGCCAACTTGCAGTCTTATATAGTTGCTGTCCTCCGCGCAGAAAACAGCACGTAGGTCATGAATCATCTATCTTAGCCGATCGGTTCTAGGCGCTACAGTCTGGAACCGCGCGACCGCTACGGTCGCAGGTTCGAATCCTGCCACGGGCATGGATGTGTGTGATGTCCTTAGGTTAGTTAGGTTTAAGTAGTTGTAAGTTCTAGGGAACTGATGACCTGAGATGTTAAGTCCAATAGTGCTCAGAGCCATTTGAACCATCATCTATCTTAATGCCGTAATAAACTCTAATTGAGGAACAAACATTTTAGAAATAATGAAGTTTCCAATTTGTTCTCCGTGCGTTTTCAACAATAATGGGTAGTAATGGTTTCGACTCCCAGGCAGACACAGAACTTTTCGTCGTATCACTTCAGGTTCAAACAAGCCACTCTGAGTTACTGGTGAAAAACCATTCGATTGTCAACGTCTCTTCTGATAAGTCCAGAGTTTACTCACGTTATTTACGTTTCAGACATGTGCAAATATCGCTATCGGTGAAGTAGCGATTTTTAATGTCTGTTCTTGACGGAGTCAATGACGATATCTACAGGGTTCGTTTCACGGTACGTGAAAACTATTTCGTCTCGTCATTTCAGTTTCAGTCAATTCTATATATCTGAAAATCTACAATTTCTAATATTTGAATGTGCATAGCTAAAAATCCGATTAGGTGCTGGATACGAATCCCGGTCCTTCACAAAGCTTTAGGTCTTGTCATTTCAAGTTTAAACTTGCGCACACTTCGTTACTTGTGATTGAAACCATATTATTTCGTAGTTAGTTAACAGGAATAATAGTTACCGGACAGGAGAGCGGGGCCCAGTTCAGTGCAAAAATGGAAATTTCACATTGGAACTTGCTTTTGCAAATGTTATTTACTGTAATAAATGTGAGTTACAAAGTTTAATGATTATTTCACATCTGATAAGGTATTTTTCGGTATTTGAATTATCGTTATTTTAATTTTCATCTGGAATGATAGCCATACAGAGCAATTATTTCTTCTGGCCTCTTGTAGTAACCTTTTTGTATAAAACGACTGCATCGGAAAGAGAACAGACGACCTGCAAAACTGTTACTTCACGTGGGTTGCGTTCACATCAGACGAAACGCAATACCAGGTCGTTCAGATACTTCTGAGAATTACATTACATGGACATTCAGATTGTAAGATTAGTCATTTCAAAATGACAGAGAACGGCAATCAGTCGTCCTTTCCTTTCAAGCTTTATTAAAGCAAATCTAGCTTTCGGTTAGTAACTAGCCATTATCAATGGTATATTTCAGAGTTTAATACATGCCCTGTTACGTCAATCCCTTGTATTTGGGTTCCCGTCACAGTTCATTCGTTGGTAGCCTTGAATAAACTGCGACAGGAGTCCGAAAAACAGGCGAAGAACGTCCTAGAGCATTTATTAAAACTCTGAAATTCTGCATTGATAATGCTTAGCTACTAGCCGAAATCTAGATTTGCTTTAATATAAAGTCTGAAAGGAAAAGATGACTGATTGCTGTTCTCCACCATTTTGAAATTCATTTCACACTCGTAGAGTGCATTTCACACCCACAACGGAAGGCAACTTAATCAAGATTTGTCATTGTTTTTCACGTGGGAACTTTATGGACAAAAACGGATACACCATGGCATCATTAACTCTACACCTTGCACTATCTTTGGACATAGTCGTCACATACAGGGACATTTGTCGGATGTCGCGCGATGCAAGGAACTGTCACACAGCCTGGCACACTGCAGCATTGGTTTGGAAATGATGTTACGAGAGCGCAGCTTTTAATGACGGGAACAGGTGAAAGTTCGGTGGAGAAAGTTTAGAGCTGTAATTAGGATGATCCAATCTCTCCCATCCGAAGCGACGAATCTGATCCTGTGTAATGAGTAGGGCTTGCTGTGTGTGGTTCTGAATTCTCGCCCAACAGCACAACACCTTCACTCGAAAGCCCTGGTCTCTTTCGTCGAATAGTGCACCTAAGTTTGGTTCAAATGGCTCTGAGCACTATGGGACTTAACAGCTGTGGTCATCAGTCCCCTAGAACTTAGAACTACTTAAAGCTAACTAACCTAAGGACATCACACACATCAATGCCCGTGGCAGGATTCGAACCTGCGACCGTAGCAGTCACGCGGTTCCGGACTGCGCGCCTAGAACCGCGAGACCACCGCGGCCGGCCTCCTAAGTTTGGTGGTGTGTCGCAATAGCCTACGAATTCGCGTCCCTTGCTGGATGAAATAGAGAAGAATCACGCCTTTCACGCCCCAGAATACTGTGCCCATAAACTTTCTTGCGGAGGGTGACACTTTCAATTTCTTCCTCACTGATACTGTCATGTCACTGATGCAGTCTTGCAGTCAGGTGTAATGTGGTGCACCATGTCTCACGGCCTGTGATGATTCGAAACAGAATCTCATTTTCTTCTCTCACCTACTGCATTAAGTGCTCCAGTCTGATTCCCGTTCTTGGTCTCTTGTGATCGGGTTTCATGTTTCTCGGTTTCCATCTTGCAGAAACCTTTCAGTTACCCAGCATGGAGCATGTGATGGGCCGGAACACGGCCAGTACGCAGAGTGTACACCACGTCTGACGTTGCTATACAAATGTCCTCCAAGGCCATGTCCTGTGTCCTAACAACGTGGTTTTCGTTCGTGGATGAGCAGAAACGCCCATTACTACCTTCGTTCTCCACACCCTGCCTTCGTTCTCTGAAAATGCGACCAACTACTTGGCGAGTCATGATCTGTGCACCAATGCCGGTCTGTAGGCATGGACGCACTAGTCCGCCATGCCTATTCACATCGGATAACAGAACGCATCGCCATAGGTGACCACCTTGTCAGTACATATCCGTCTGCCATTGTGATGTGCACTCGGGCACGTCGGTCTGCGGTTACTCTCTCTACTTTGGTGCTCTGCTCATGCGTCATTCCTCCTTCCCTGACGCAAGCAACAAGTGTGAATTCGTATGGCGTTTGTTTGTCTCACTCGGTGTACCATCTCCTCTTTCAAAAATAATGACGACAATTACGTTAGAAACGTCCCTCGTAACTTTGAAAAACAATCAACAATAAATTATTTCGGAATTCTGCGAAAAACGGTCTTTTGTTCTTTTAGGCAGTATTCCAGTACTGCATCAGCAAACGATAAATACCTTTAATGTAACACTGAATAAGCACCTCAGCTGTGCACCAAATTCTGTGACCATAGGTAGCAAAGGCACTGCTCCACACGATTCAGAAGTACTTTTTCAAGGGTGAGTACACACACTACTGTAATCATACATTTTGCCCTATCTTCACTATAGCGAAGTAGCCCAACACTGCACGAATAATAAAAGCCCCAGATGGTTAAAACTAATCAAGAATGCTATTCTGCTCTCATCTGCAGCATCGGTACATTTCACCTTGTCACGGTATCAGATGCACAGTTACGATGACTATGGCCAATTCCACTGGCTTCTGAGTATATACCTCACATCAAGTATAAAAGGCCTACCACCTCGTTCTAGTGGCAAATTAGGGTCACAATTACGTATTATCCTAGCTGTGTCCATAAATAAACAAAAACATTCCCAAACTTCTTCCTTGGTCTGCTTTCCGCTTCTGTAACAATGTAACCAGCGAGTCGAACACAAAGGAATATCCTGTTCTAGTTATGAAAAATCTGAAGGTCTTCCTATTGTTAATGTTATAATTCGTGCCCAAACACGTATGGCCAGATATATCTCTGCAAAACAGTAAAGTATATATGAAGGTAGTATCTGTTCCCGAAAGAACAGATACCATTGATGACCGTGCAGCTTCTCTAGAATGAAATGATAATTAAATCGACATCCTAGCTGCAAACAGGCGTTGATATATATCATTGGGGCATGTAGAAAATGTGTGCCCCGAACGGGACTCGAACCCGGGACTCCTACTTACGTGGCAGACACTCTATCCATCTCATCCACCGAGGGCACAGAGGATAATTCGCCTGCAGGGACTTATACCATGCTCGCTCCCCGTGAGATCCACATTCCCAACATGTCCACACCACTACATTCGTAGTGCGCCTAATAGATGTTTGTCCATCACACTCATTTCTCGTGGCAGATGAATCTACCAAGTCCCGTACGAGTTTCAACATGTCCCCAACGATGTATATCAACGCCTGTTTGCTGACAGGATGTCGATTTAATTATCATTTCAGAAACTAAAGGCCTACACCTTTTCCCGGATGTGCTTCTTCCACTTGAAGTTTCTCAGTCATCTCGTTTTGCTCTCGCATCATTACTTGTCTTTCTATCATACTCCTGTTTCTCTCCACCTCACACTTCTCTCACGTCCGTTTTTTGACAGAACAGTCAATTTATACCTACCAAATTGTAATTTGCCTTTATTACTCTACTTTTCGCGAACTACACTCCTGGAAATGGAAAAAAGAACACATTGACACCGGTGTGTCAGACCCACCATACTTGCTCCGGACACTGCGAGAGGGCTGTACAAGCAACACACGCACGGCACAGCGGACACACCAGGAACCGCGGTGTTGGCCGTCGAATGGCGCTAGCTGCGCAGCATTTGTGCACCGCCGCCGTCAGTGTCAGCCAGTTTGCCGTGGCATACGGAGCTCCATCGCAGTCTTTAACACTGGTAGCATGCCGCGACAGCGTGGACGTGAACCGTATGTGCAGTTGACGGACTTTGAGCGAGGGCGTAAGTGGGCATGCGGGAGGCCGGGTGGACGTACCGCCGAATTGCTCAACACGTGGGGCGTGAGGTCTCCACAGTACATCGATGTTGTCGCCAGTAGTCGGCGGAAGGTGCACGTGCCCGTCGACCTGGGACCGGACCGCAGCGACGCACGGATGCACGCCAAAACCGTAGGATCCGACGCAGTGCCGTACGAGACCGCACCGCCACTTCCCAGCAAATTAGGGACACTGTTGCATCTGGGGTATCGGCGAGGACCATTCGCAACCGTCTCCATGAAGCTGGGCTTCGGTCCCGCACACCGTTAGGCCGTCTTCCGCTCACGCCCCAACATCGTGCAGCCCGTCTCCAGTGGTGTCGCGACAGGCGTGAATGGAGGGACGAATGGAGACGTGTCGTCTTCAGCGATGAGAGTCGCTTCTGCCTTGGTGCCAATGATGGTCGTATGCGTGTTTGGCGCCGTGCAGGTGAGCGCGACAATCAGGACTGCATACGACCGAGGCACACAGGGCGAACACCCGGCATCATGGTGTGGGGAGCGATCTCCTACACTGGCCGTACACCACTGATGATCGTCGAGGGGTCACTGAATAGTGCACGGTACATCCAAACCGTCATCGAACCCATCGTTCTACCATTCCTAGACCGGCAAGGGAACTTGCTGTTCCAACAGGACAATGCACGTCCGCATGTATCCCGTGCCACCCAACGTGCTCTAGAAGGTGTAAGTCAACTACCCTGGCCAGCAACATCTCCGGATCTGTTCCCCATTGAGCATGTTTGGGACTGGATGAAGCGTCGTCTCACGCGGTCTGCACGTCCAGCACGAACGCTGGTCCAAATGAGGCGCCAGGTGGAAATGGCATTGCAAGCCGTTCCACAGGACTACATCCAGCATCTCTACGATCGTCTCCATAGGAGAATAGCAGCCTGCATTGCTGCGAAAGGTGGATATACACTGTACTAGTGCCGACATTGTGCATGCTCTGTTGCCTGTGTCTATGTGCCTGTGGTTCTGTCAGTGTGATCATGTGATGTATCTGACCCCAGGAATGTGTCAACAAAGTTTCCCCTTCCTGGGACAATGAATTCACGGTGTTCTTATTTCAATTTCCAGGAGTGTATATTAAAATACACCGAACGGGGTGGTGCATTGTTTAACACATCGAATTCGCATTCTGAACGACCACGATTCAAATCTTTGTTCGTCGACCCAGATGTGGATTTTCCTTGATTTCCCTAAATCGCTTTAGACTAACACAGGAATGGTTCATCTGAAAGTGCACGGCTGATCTCCTTCCCCATCCTTTCGTAATCCGAACGTGTTATCCACTTCACCAGCGTGCTGTTTACTCGAAAGTTAACTCTAATAACCCTTTCTTTTTCCCTCCTTTCGACTGTAGCAACTACTCCCTTCCACTATTTAGGTCATTGTTAGTGATAAGCTTATATTCCACATTAAAGGAAAAATTTTTCGTAGCACCTGTGCTGATATGTGAATTAAACGTAAAATATGTAGAACATATTGATACACGTAGGAGAATATTGAAGCTGGCAATCTTCTAAGGACAGATAAAACCATAAATAAATAAATGAGCATAAACCAAACTAATGATGAGGTAACGTGAATACATCAAGCAACTGAAAGGTGGTGAAATTTAGATCATCGTCGTATTAGCCAATTTAATTAGGAATAGAAGCAGCGTTCACTTTTAGGAACAAAATTTGCTGTAGTCATATCCTTTTACTGCAGTCTTCAGTTCTAAAACTGGTTTCATACAGCTCTCCACGCTAGTATATTGTATATTGACATCTTCCTCTACACACAACTACTGCAACTTACAGCCATTTGGTATCTGCTCACTGTGATCAAGCCTTGGTCTGTTGGTCTTCAGTTACAATTATTACCCAGTACAGTTTCTTTCATTACGGAATATATAATTATTAATGCCTTCTGATGTGCCCTAACATCCCATTCTTTTAGAGAATTCGTCAGGTAAATTTAATTAATAGAAAGTTCGCTTCACAACCTCATCATTAGTAATGCAATGTACTCACCTAATCTCCAGCATTCTCTTGTAGCACCACATCTCAAAAGCTTCCAGTTTCTTCTTACTTGAACTGTTAACCGTCTACGTTTTACTTCTATACAATAGTACACTGCGGAGAAGTACCTTCAAATGGAAGAGTACTACCCTTCATATTTATATTTGCTGCTATATGATACTCGTTTTGAGAAATCTTGTTCGTGCTAACCTTGCCATTGGGCGAAGAAACTTAACCATTCCCTACGTTTCGTCCAGAGCAGCGCTGAACATCTCCGCAGGTGCTCCAGGCGACTTTGAGTCTGGCTGATTGACGAGTCGGATTTCGGAGAGTGACATAAATACTGTGTAAATTGGGCGTGGTTGATGTTACAGTTGATCAGCAGAGACAATCTTTGTCGGAGATGAAAATTAACTGTCCACTGTTGACTGTCAATGATTAATACTCACCTACAGATAGCTTAGAGTAAGTGTCCGTATATGATTTTGTTTCAAGGATAGTTCGTTTCTGTTGAAATTATCAGTATGGTTATTTATTTTTATGGCTTCTCTTGTACAGCCGTTGAAAATAGCTTGTCATAGTAAATAAAATTTCTTTTCGAAAAACTTCACTACGTAATGGCCTGACCCAAAAGCATGCTCTGCTACAGTTGATTTTTATGTTTTCCCTAGTCGTCAAAGACTTTTACGTTCCTTTAGTCTTGTATTGGCGCTTCTGTTGGTTTCAACAAGAACACGGAATCTTATATACTTTACTTGCTCACAGAGGAGGCTGTTGTCCTTTACATTTCGGATTGCTTGACATACTTTATTACTTAGTCTAGAAACAGGTCCAAAGACGTCCAGCGGAACTCAGGTCGAAACGTGAGGAACCGAAAGGTTTCTTCTATTACGCTCATTATCAATTTTGCATTTCCCAGTCAGCGTTTGATACCGTTTCGACCTCGGCCATCGTGACTTAGTTTCGTCATTCTGCACTTTTGGTGTCTCATTGAATATCTACATCCTAGTAGTCGCCTAATATAATTAGACTAAATTCTGCTACCGCTGATTTGCTTAAGTAGCCGTTATTAGATATTTTCAAGACACTATCCAGAACGGCTAGTCCAAATCCTTGCCATCTCTGTCACAGTTACAATTTCATCGGCAAATTAGCAAAGTTTTAGTTTTTCTTTGCATGCTTTTAAAGCTCCATCTCACGATGGATCAAACCACAGCTTCTTTCTTGTTACCTGTAATTTGTGGCTACTAACTTCAAATTTTAAAAGGCTTTATTCCATTTCACACTGCCGAAAGTATTTTCTAAACCCGAAATTGCTGTCGAATTAGGTTCGTCTTTCATTGATTTATCGTCTGAACTAAATCTTGGGTCAGCGTTGCATCGCGTATTACATTTGTCCGAAACCTCACTGTCTACTTCCGGATTTCATTCCCGAGGTGACTCTATTTTGCACCCCTTTTCCGATGCTTCAACAAACATTCAGGAATTTAGCGCAAACAAGATTAACGGCATCCTAGTTCAGTGAATAAGTCACAGCCATCTGAAGCTGGCAACAGCGTACAAGCAAGAGCAGCTCTGGGCTGACTCTCATCAGCGGCGAAGCATCTGAGGTTCGTGCGAATCTGCTGACAACTGTTAACCGCTTAACGCTAACACAAGCGGCGTGCTTCTGCCGAACAGGGTGCAATCAGCGCACCGCTAGCGCTCGGCTAGAGCGCGGGCGAGCTTACGCCGGAACTCCAGGTGTATAAACAAATAGGGCGGCGGCCTGGATCTCGGAGGGACTGGCTCCGCCGCCGCCACAGGAGCTAAAATTTGCTTTGTCTGTAATCCCGTCCCCCCACGGCTAAACGGCGAACACGTTTGATACCGCAGGTGGTGTACTTACCTGAATACATTCCACGGTTTATTCGGGCGGCCTGATATATATTCCTGCGGTCTGCTGCCTAAGCCCTAAGCCTGACAAATTCTCCTAAATAACGCTCCCCTAATCCTATTATATAGCGAGCGGCGTTTAGCGGGACCACATTACTGATTGCAGCGTCATTACGTATTCTCAAAAGCTCGCGCAGTTTACAATCCCTCCCCACGGCCGGCTCTCGTCCCTCCCCCCCCCCCCCCCCCCCAACTGCCTAAAGCTTATAATTCGCGCAGCCACTGCAGAGGGCGGCTAAACCTGCGACTCGCGCCGCCGTATTAAATTAGTGCCACAGCGCATGCTGTGTAGCCGGAGCGGGCGCGAGCGCCACCTTGCAGATTCAATCTAGACGTGTGTGCGCCGATGCGAATACGCAAACACGGTCGCCTCGCCGTAATTGCTCAACTCTCCCTTATCTGACAGCCGCCTTCCGTTCTGCCCGCCCCTACCCTCCGCCTGCTATCCCCCGTTCCATACCACGCCTACCTTCGCGTAACGCACACAGCACAAGAGTCATTTGCTTGCTATGCTTTGGAGCAGCGTTACTCCTGCACGAAGATACGACAGGCCGTAGTTACGTAGTTGAACAAGCGTGCCTCGTGTACGCTCTGTCCTGTGTGTTCGTAACATATTTAAAATGAACTCGTGGCGATATACGGAGAGATAAATCCACATGCTTTTGTTTTTGGTCCATAACACTTCGTCCTAGTTAGTAACCAATACAAGATGTAGTTTTTAGTAACTTTAAACTTTTGCTTATTCCAGAAGCAAAAGCCGTTTCGAGTATTTGAAAACCAAATTTTGAGGAAAATTTTCGGAGCAAAAAGGGATGACATCAGCGGAGAGTGGCGAAAACTGTATAACAAAGAGGTTCACGAACTCTATTCAAGCCCTGACATAATCAGTATTACTAAATCACGTAGCTGCGGTGGGCGGGTCACGTAGCTCGAATGGATAAGGGCAGGACAGCGCGCAGAGTACTGGTAGGGCACTTGGAGGGAAAACGTCCTGTGGGAAGACTGAGGCATAGATCGGAGGACAATGTGAGGGCTGATTTGAGGAGCCTAGGTACTGAAGGTGAATGGGAGGAAATAGTCCAAGACAGGGACAGATGGCGAAAATACGTTGCTGCGGTAATGGACTCTCGAGTCCGGTATCACCAGTGAGTGTGTGTGTTTACAATAAATAACCCAACTAATTTTTTATTTGAAAGCAGGTTGGTTTCTTTCAGGATTCCAACACACCATTTTCTTCCCAACTCTTTTATCTATAGAACAGCGTTTTTCAACATGATGATGACGCAGTCTCATACTCCAAGGAGCGTAGGGGACGATGCGGGAGACCCGCACCGCTGTACTAGGCCAGGTCCTAGTGGAGGTGGTTTGGCATTGCCTTTCTCCGACCATAATGGGGATGAATGATAACGAAGACGACACAACACCACCCAGTCATCTCGAGGAAGAAAAAATCACTCACCCCGCCGTAAATCGAAGGCCGGACCGCATGCGCGGGAAGCGAGAACGCTACCGCAAGACCACGAGCTGCGGACATTTTCTACATAACCTTCGTTCAATGCGACGGCCTCACGCCACCTTCATGGGAGGGCCAGTACGCTTGCATGGTATTACTCTATTGGTCGATGTCGGAGATAACGTTTTGCTGCATCGATAACCTCCCATCATCCACGTACTGCTCCACGCGGAGTGCATTCTTAAGTGGGCCAAACAGATCGAAGTGTGAAGATGCGACATCAACGTTGTATAGTGAATGACGGAGAACAGTTCAATTAATCTTTATGGGCCCTGTCGGTTGCGCAGGCTTGCGTGAAGGCCGGCCGGTGTGGCCGTGCGGTTCTAGCCGCTACAATCTGGAACCTCGCGACCGCTACGGTCGCAGGTTCGAATCCTGCCTCGGGCATGGATGTGTGTGATGTTCTTAGGTTAGTTAGGTTTAAGTAGTTCTAAGTTCTAGGGGACTGATGACCTCAGAAGTTAAGTCCCATAGTGCTTAGAACCATTTGAACCATTTTGAACTTGCGGAAGTTTTGGGTCGTCACGGAGAAAAAAAATTCGGTTGCATTTCTGTGGCGACAAACACGCTGAAATCGTTTCTTCAGTTTTCTGAAGGTTGCACAGTACACATCAGAACTGATCACTGGACCATGACCATGATCATCAAACAGAATAACCCCTTCACAGTCCCAGAAGATCGTCATCATGACTTTACTGGCTGAGTGTGCGGGTTTGAACTTTCTCTTCGGAGGACATGTGGTGTGGCGCCAATCCATGGATTATCGTTTTGTTTCCGGTTTGAACTTATGAACCTATGTTTCATAGCAGGTGACGATGTTCGACAAAATTTGTCACTATCATCCTAGTAACACGCAAGCAGTCCAACACAGATTGTCCTCCGTTGTTCTTTATGGCGAGGACCACAGCGGGTAAACACATTTGAGTATCCCAACTGGCGGACGAGTGTGTCAGCGCTACCAAAAGAGACGTCCACTTCAGTAGCGAGGTGTGTGACTGTGATTCATCGATCACCTCGAATGAGAGTATCCGCACGTTCCAACATTGCCGGAGTCGTAGCTCTGTGCACCCGGCACGCGGGAGATAGCACAGTATTGCACGATCTTGTTGCTACGATAACAGACGCCTCGCACAACGACTCACCGTACCTTTGTTCACTGTCAGGTGTTCTGAAAGCGCCTACGAATATCTGTGATGCTCTGGTTTTCCGCCAAGAGACGTTTCTAGGCGCTACAGTCTGTAACCGCGCGGCCGCTACGGTCGCAGGTTCGAATCCTGCCTCGGGCATGGATGTGTGTGATGTCCTTAGGTTAGTTAGGTTTAAGTAGTTCTAAGTTCTAGGGGCTGATGACCGTAGCAGTTAAGTCCTATAGTGCTCAGATCCCTTTGAACCAACCCGCCAAGAGAAACTCAACGGCTGCTCTACTTGTTATGCACCTTCCTTACGGACGTCACCTGTCGGAAATTTATGAAACCGCAGGGATGAAGCGGGAATATTGCACCATGTACCACAACCAAACTCCGCAATCTTTTAACCAAAACTGGTCAAGAAAAAAATGTTTCGCATTCCTTACCGCCGGCTGGAGTGGACGAGCGGCTCTAGGCGCTACAGTCTGGGACCGCGCGACCGCTACGGTCGCAGGTTCGAATCCAGCCACTGGCATGGATGTGTGTGATGTCCTTAGGTTAGTTAGGTTTAAGTAGTTCTAAGTCCTAGGGGACTGATGACCTCAGAAGTTAAGTCCCATAGTGCTCAGAGCCATTTGAACCAGTTTGAACCATTACTTACTTAATGCCCCACGTATAGTTTCTTTTATAGCCATTCCGTCCCATCGATCAAATCCACATTAAGAAAGTAAGCTTTAAATTATATGGAGATGCAATTCAGCTGTTATCCAACGAAGAGTTGAATTGCATATCAGTATTTCCTTTTTTTTCCTGTGAAGATCATCGCTGCAGCCGAAACCGGTAGACAATAAATAATAAATTAGTACAGCTGATGACCAACACACAATTCCTCAAATTCTTGACAACTGTATCGAGTCACCACACTAAACTGATAAGTAAACTATACATCAGAAATCATATTTTTTGGTAATTATATTCGTAATTACTTCAAACTCAACGTCTCATGCTCTGTATTAATTATTTTTAATTCACTATTTCGAATCTCAGGTAGTTTCTAGAGATTCGTTGTAAGATAGGTAATGAAATTTACCGATTTTTCAAGCAGCATAAATAAGACATTCTACTATGAATGAGCGTTATAATCCAAACCTGACATTCCTCAGTACATACTTATCTTACGTTTATTGGTTTTTCAGTGTTATAGGCACAAGGCATCATTTTCTTGGGTGAGGTCTTTTTTGTCAACTTTATATATAACAAATAAAACTTCGAGTAATGTTCTTTTTTTGGCGTCCAAGTAAAAACTCATAAAAGGAGTGAGATGTACTGGTCGCCGCATCAGTGTTGCCACCTTCTTAACTCATTTGACGTATTTTCTGTCCTTCCTGTTGGATCATAAGGCAGCGCAGCAGCGATGACCATTCGTGGTGATGACCTTTCATCTGGTTCTTTGCTTCAAATGGCTCTGAGCACTATGCGACTTAACTTCTCAGGTCATCAGTCGCCTAGAACTTAGAACTAATTAAACCTGACTAACCTAAGGACATCTCACAAATCCATGCCCGAGGCAGGATTCGAACCTGCGACCGTAGCGGTCGCGCGGTTACAGAATGTAGCGCCTAGAACCGCAAGGCCACTCCGGCCAGCCATCTCGTTCTGTGGCCTACATTTCACTTCATATTGTACGATCTTTCATAGCTTCTTCCAGTTCTCTCTTCCAGGACTTTTCAGGGCGGTCACGTCTACGTGCTTCTTATGGGTTCCAGTTCAGTACTGCCTTTTCAACAGCTCTAAGTACGTGTTCCCTTTGGCTTCCAGTCCAGTACTGCCTTTTCAATAGCTTTAAGTTATTTGTTTATTGTGTAACCAGGCCGCCATTTCATTCCTTTTATTTTGTCTCGGATTGTTTGTTGCTATCTCCACAGGTTCGTTATTTAATAGTACAACTGGACAATTCACGTTTGTAATCTGCTGAACACACCGGTGATGAAGACTTGCAGCTGGTTTATAATCGTGTTTGTTACCGTCCCAGTTTCCTACTACACAGGAAGGCTGACTCTGCGTTTCTACTGAACAGTCGCAGCATTTTTTGGTCTTGAAGTGTTCTTATTAGGCCAGACGATATGTCAGTGGATAAGGATCAATTTGCCTTCAGTATCCGAATCTTTACATCCTCCTCTTCCTCTCCATCTTTAAAGACGACACTTCCTAGATATATTAAGAAATCTGCTACTTTCAATTCCTTACTATTCACTGTAGCGTTTACCTGTTTCTCATATCAAATTTTCATTGCCTTTGTTTTATGAACATTTACTTTCAGTCCTGCAGTTTCTGCTTCGACCTGCAGTATTGGCAGCTAGTCTTCCAGTCACGAATACTTTGCAAGAGCACACAGATCGAGCAAAATCAAGGCCTTCAAACCTATCTTGCATTCCCCAATTACCTCTTCTCCTATCTTCAATACCTCTTTTCATTACGCTTTCCAACAAAAACACGAACAACATAAATGGTAGAATACATCCCTGCCTCACTCCAGCTTTTATTTGTATAGGTTCAGAAAGTTTACAGTTGTGTAGCACCCTTCATTCATACACCTCATACACTGAATTAATATTACTGATAATCTTTGATAGTATGCCATACTTCTTGAAATCAGTAAGAGTAAGTTACGGCGTGTTCTGCCATTCTCCACTCTGCTCAAGTATTTTACATAGTGTATTCATGATGTTGGATCACATTCTGTGTTCTCTTAATCAGTTATTACAAATGGTGGTAGTATCCCCTTTCTCTGGCCGCTTAATAGTCAGTCTCCTATTTCCAGTCCTTTGGTAGTTCCTCATCTGTCCATGTCTTCTCAGACAATGAAGCAACAGTTTCACGTTAGTGTCAGTGTCTGCTGTGAGTGCCTCTGGCGCAAATTCAACCATTCCTGCAGTCTTCCAGTTCTTTATCTGTTTAGGTGCTACTTTGATTTCAGCTTTAGTTGGTATGTATACGTTGATTTTCTCATTAACATTTGGCATATTCCATTGCGTTACCCGCTGTTATTGTTCCTCTCTGTTCAGGACTTCGGAAAAAGCTTCTCTCCATCATTTGAGTTGGCCTTCTTTCGTCAACAACCGACCCTCCTTACATTTAAAAGGTCCGTTCTTGTTGAAACGACTTTTTGACAATATTCTGGCTGTATAGTTGTTTAATATCATCCCTCGGTGTGACCATCTCTGTTCGCAATCTCGTTCATCCATCCACTTTATCTTATCATCCCTTAAAGATAAGAGAAGGTGTGTGGATAAACAAGATTTGCGATCAGAGGTAGCCGCAGCGAGGTTGGTACTACACAACTATACAGTCAGAAGTTGTCAAACGATTGTTTCAACAAAATCAGGCCTTTTAAATGGAAGGAGGGTCGGTTGCTGACGAAAGAAGACCAACTCAGAAGATGGAGAGAAGATTTTGCTAGTGTCAATAGCTGCGTACTCAGCTTGTATTCGAGATTCATGTTGCCTTGTCTATCATATTTAATTTGGCCTTAATTTCCTCTCGACAACTGATCAAATTCTGTGTGCTTTGACTACAGATGTTCCTTAAAATGTTTTTTTAAACGCAAGGACGTGTTCATGAATACTTCAACAGATGTCTTTAACCTAGGTCCATGTATCATCAGCATTGTTTTCATCATTTTCCTGTGCTTCCGCTCAATGCGGAATTCTCGTTTTGCTGATAGTCTAAGCCTCCCCAAATCACATTTTTCTTCCGTTGTTGGAGCTTTCTATTTGAAACCATGATTTTCAGCGTAAAGTTTGCAACAATAAGGCTACAATATAACATCGCAACTTCAGTAATTCCCCATGGGCTATGTGATGCACAGCTCTTCTGTCTATACTCTGCTGGTGAGTGATCAACGAATTATGAAAGGACACTCCGGTGATAGTTCTCCGATTATATTGATCTATAGTGAGTTCTTGTCCGAAGGTAATTTGATACATTCTTGAAAGTCTACCATCTTGTTAAATTTGGAATTCAGCAAGTTTAATGTCGTAATAAGGTGGATACCGTCGAAATTTGTTGTGGTATAAGAAGAATATAGCAAAATGCACTATTTCGTAATGTAACAAGGTAACGACAAATTTTATTTGAAGTATGCAGCATATATCGGTCCCGACGTGCTTCTCATCGCAACAGACCTTCGAACGGATGGACTTTGGTAGCAACCCAAGCGCCTGTGTACTGTCAGATAGTTTGAGGGAAAATTTTATTTACCACGAAAGTGTTTATCTGCTGTTCTTTAAAGGTTTCCCAGGGACAGATAATGGTCATCAGAGTCCAGTCTAGAATCTTGTCGTTGCATGGACAATTTCTGCCGAATGTATTCCTGATTTGCAGCCTACGACGAACTAAGCAGCAAGACGTCAGACAGAAGAGGACTCGTTTCTTAGAGCTGCTAAAACATAGACAGTAACTTCCAATATAAGCAGTGATGAGTCAACTGACTGTTTTTAACAACCGATTGTTCAGTCGATTGTTTTCTCGTTCAGTCGATTTTTGCAGTCATATGAAACAACGAAACTAGTCTCTGCGGCTACGTCAGCTGTACCTGTTTCTCACTCACTCACCGGGCTTACGTGGTTTCTCTCAATGCGAGACAGCCGATTGACACAACTCTCTGTCAGTTTCGGCCATATATGAATGTTTTCAGAATCCGTGTTCAAATGGTTTTATTTGCATATTTTCAAGCGTTTTCGGTTATATATGAACCATGTCTCGGGTGGACAACTTTCTTTTTCATATAAATAAGGTATCTCACTTTAACGAGGTCTGAATAAAACGTAAAGTTCACAAGTGTATTTGTTTACTTTTTTAACTTCACGATAAGTTAGACACTAGAAACTTTGAACATAATTCAGAAATCGTTGACACTGACATGCTAACTCGCTTTCGAGTCTGGTGTGTGACGGAGGGTGCTTATTTTTTCGGCCTGTCTGTCTGTTCGGTACAAATTCAGCAACTGATTTTGCCCGCAGCTCGTGGTCTAGTAGCTACCGTTGCTGCCTCTGGGTTACGGGGTCCCGGGTTCGATTCACGGCCGGGTTAGGGATTTTCTCTGCCCGGGGACTGGGTGTTTGTTTTGTCCTCATCGTTTCATCCTCATCATCATCATCATTCGTGACAGTGGCTAGATTGGACTGTGTAAAAATTGGACTGCGTCAAAATTTGGATTTTGTACGGGCGCTGATGACCGCGCAGTTGAGCGCTCCATAAACCAGACGTCATCATCTGCAACTGATTTTAAACTGACTTCCCGATAAGCTATGGAATCTGAACTTCCTACATCGTTCCAACCTGAATGAATTCTTTTCTAGAATGTGACGGAGAGTACTTCGTGTACCTGTTCCCCAGTTCCAGTCGCTAGTGTTCCGCACTTACGAACGATTGCTGCTAAGCTTGTTTGTGGGCTCTAATCTCCCTCATATTTTTACATTCTCGGTCTTTTGGCCAGGTACACGTAGGAGAAAGCGATATATCGGTTGACTCAGTTGGGGAGAAACTGAAATAAACAAGGAATTTACCACATGCCTGTGTTGTAATCTCAGCAAAATGTGTTTAATTAATTGAAAAATTTAACGCACAGAAAACTAAAAAGTAGCAAATACTATTTAAAAAACTATTGAATATAACACGTTTTTAAAACAGATTAAGAGTACGAAATAATCTGTCCAAGCTCCATATAGATTCCTAACACGATAGCAAAAATCCTGAAAATTGGTGCTTGAGATATTTTTAAATATCTGTCATAATACTTGTCACACTGAAAGTGGAAAATGTAGGGCGCATGCTGTAGATAATAGTAAGAAGTGTAGAGAGTGATGATGATGATGATATTTGGTTTGTGGGGCGCTCAACTGCGTGGTTATCAGCGCCCGTACAATTATCCAATCTTTGCTCAGTCCAATTTCGTCACTTTCCTGGATGATGATGAAATGATGAGGACAACACAAACACCCAGTCATCTCGAGGCAGGTGAAAATCCCTGACCCCGCCGGGAATCGAACCCAGGACCCCGTGCTCGGGAAGCGAGAACACTACCGCGAGACCACGAGCGGCGGACGAAGTGTAGAGAGTGACTCTCGTTCAGAAAAATCACAGAACAGTTCATATCATTGAAACTGCAATAAAACTGATAGAGACTTTGCTGCAATAGACATGCATGAATAAGGCCTTCCTACTGCACGCGTCGCACGTTCTTCGTTTTAAAGTTTACATGTATTGTTACAGATACTGAAACTTCACAAGCAAAAATTTTCAGAACTATCTGTAGGGCATTAGGAATCTGTAGGGGGCTGGCAGATATTATTTAATACATTTTAGTCCACTTTAAACAAATATTATCTTAAAAGGTTTATTACCTAAATAATTATTTTTTATCTGCATTTTACCGAAGCTCTATCTCTCTCTGCCTATCGGTTGGCACCCTACAGCAATAATTCTTTGTCGGTAAACACCGAGGTGACGTGAACATAAACCACATGCGACACAATTTCTTGTTTGTTGACTCTATCATTTGTATTTTAATCATATACTGCCATTTGCGGAAAGTATTTTTTGCTAAATTATTAGTCATTGTTTGTTAATTTACTTTCAATTTCTTTGCTTAATATAGTTTCTTAGTACGACTAATCCTTGCAAAAATTGCCACATGTTACCCAGCTGTATGTTTTTCCCGAATCATATATTGTTACTCTGATTCGTATATACATACATTTATGTAATAGTTATGGCTTCTTTGTTTTCATCAGGCTTTTGGTACATCAGAATCACTTGCGTTATTATTTGTTTCCACTTAAGCGGTACAGATAAATAAAATACATCTATAAATTTAATGCTTCGCAGCTTCTCACAACAACTGAAACATAATAATCTTAACGATGCAACCCGAGTTTACCTCTAAAGGTAGTCATGTGTTTGAGTGTGTGTGCGTTATGGCGTTAACATGTAGATCCGTTATTCGCGTTGTAAGAGTTTGTGTACTGAGTATATGACGCTGAAATACATAACCAGCTTATCAATAGTCTAGATGAGTGTGGAGGAACTGCGTAAAAAACCACACTTGTGTTGGCCAGCAAAAACAATTCAAAGCGACGGGCAATCAAACTGAGAAGGCTCTCGTCTTCCTAGACAGCGGAAACATTTTTAAAATAATATCTTAAAATTTCTCAGTTGAATTACATCAGTGCAACTTGTACCCATACTAAAATGAGCTACGAACGTACTCGCTGAATGTTACTTTGAGCACAAACATAATTTACTTGATTAGCTTAGGGGAAGTTAAGATTTTACAGCATTGGGTTTCCCCGGATTGGTCCCAGTTTTGAAGGCGTCCAGGGGTGTACTGGAAGGTTTCTCATACAACTGTCCGGTGTAAACCAGAATAATCGTCTAGTGGCGCCATGGTAGGCATGATATGTTATGTTTGTGATGTACCTACTAACTTTTATTTTGACGTGGCTGCGCTTCTGCCATTTCGTGTATTCTATACCTGGAAATTCAATGGAAAGATTTTTTGTGTAGATGGCAGGACACGTTTGTAGTACCCTTTATGAAGATCTGAAGATAGTAACATAGTTTTACCGAAACCGGTCACATACAATAAAGTTTCTTATAGCGATCATGGCTAAGAAGTTCTTCTTCTTCCAAGTAATCACTTCAGAGCACAGCTACGAACTCAGCATAAGTCAGTGCATGAAATTTGTATTGTTTAAACTACTGGCCATTAAAATTGCTACACCAAGAAGAAATGCAGATGATAAACGGTTATTCATTGTACAAATATATTATACTAGAACTGACATGTGATTACATTTTCACGCAGTTTGGGTGCATAGATCCTGAGAAATCAGTACCCAGAACAACCACCTCTGGCCGTAATAACGGCCTTGATACGCCTGGGCATTGAGTCTAACAGAGCTTGGAAGTCGTGTACAGGTACAGCTGCCCACGCAGCCTAAACAAGGTACCACATTACATAAAGAGCAGTGACTGGCGTATTGTGACGAGCCAGTTGCACAGCCACCATTGACCAGACGTTTCTAGTTAGTGAGAGATCTGGAAAATGTGCTGGCCAGGGCACCGGTCAAACATTTTCTGTATCCAGAAAGGCCTGTACAGGACCGGCAACTTGCGGTCGAGCTTTATCCTGCTGAAATGTAGGGTTTCGCAGGGATCGAATGAAAGGTCGTAACACACCTTGAATGTAACGTCCACTGTTCAAAGTGCCGTCAATGCAAACAAGACGTGATCGATACGTGTAACCAATGGCACCCCATACCATCACGTCGAGTGATACGCCAGTATGGCGATGACGAATACACGCTTGCAATGTGCGCTCACCGCGATGTCGCCAAACAGGGATGCGACCATCATGGTGCTGTAAACAGAACCTGGATTCATCCGAAAAAAATGACGTTTCGCCATTAGTGCTCCCAGATTCGTCGTTGGGTACACTATCGCAGGCGCTCCTGTCGGTGATACAGCGTCAAGGGTAACCGCAGCAATAGTCTTTGAGCTGATAGTCCGTGCTGCTGCAAACGTCGTCGAACTGTTCGTGCAGCTGGTTGTTGTCTTGAAAACGTCCCCATCTGTTGACTAAGGAATAGAGACGTGGCTGCACGATTCGTTACAGCCATGCGGATAAGATGCCTGTCATCTCGACAGCTAGTGATACGAGGCCGTTGGGATCCAGCACGGCGTTCAGTATTATACCCTCTTGAACCCACCGATTCCATATTCTGCTAACTGTCGTTATATCTCGACCAACGCGAGCAGCAGTGCCGCGATACGATAAACCGCAATCGTAAAAAGGCTAAAATCCGACCTTTATCAAAGTCAGAAACGTGATGGTACGCATTTCTCCTCCTTACACGAGGCATCACATCAACGTTTCACCAGGCAACGCCTGTCAACTGCTGTTTGTGTATGAGAAATCGCTTGGAAACTTTCCTCATGTCAGCATGTTGTAGGTGTCGCCACCGGCGCCAACCTTGTGTGAATATTCTAAAAAGCTAATCATTTGCATATCACAGCATCTTCCTCCTGTCGGTTAAATTTCGCGTGTCTCACGTCGTCTTCGTGGTGTAGCAATTTTAATGGCCAGTAGTGTATACGAATACAGAGAACGCTGCAGAATGCATCTTAACAAGCAAGAGTTTTTTTTATCGGTTGCTAACCGTGTTCACTCACCAGCCGAACCTTTTGCGCCTAGGCTCCGTGCTGGGCAAGCCTAATTTGATAGGAAACGAGGTCCGTAGTGGATGCCAGCGAATTTTTACATAGTGGCCAATTAGTACCATGGTGGTCAGTTCTTAGATCTGCGCACAGAAACGTGAATTTGTATTTGTCACGCACACTTACTCTCTACGTACTTTCAGTGCGTTAGTGGCAGACAATATTCAAAGGAGAAAACAGCATTAGTCGCTAACTCGTGAAATAATGACTTACCAAAACCGCTTCTGCGAACTGCAATTCTCTGGAGACCCATGTCAGTTCTCCAGAGCCTCTGACCTCCTGCGGTCACGCTAGACCACGGCCCGACCACTAGCTCGTTTCTTAACAAGATAAAGCCTATATCCTGAATTAACAAGCCTTGTACCGTCCTCAAATATGACCAAGAAATGAGCAGAAAAATAACAACATCCGACTGCCATGTCACATAGCACAACACTGGTACGTTTCATGTTTTAGCAGTTTCACGTTTAATTGGCTGGCTCTGAGCACTATGGGACTTAACAGCTGTGGTCATCAGTCCCCTAGAACTTAGAACTACTTAAACCTAACTAACCTAAGGACATCACACACATCCATGCCCGAGGCAGGATTCGAACCTGCGACCGTAGCAGTCGCGCGGTTCCGGACTGAGCGCCTAGAACCGCTAGACCACCGCGGCCGGCACGTTTAATTGAACTTGAAATTAAAAGACAATACTGGTGTCTAAATTTTTTGTTTAGTTGATGCGATGGAGAGGGAGCCATGCAAGAAACATAAGAATTTACACATATGGAACAAAACTGCTGTCAAGATATTCCACTCAGTTATGGATGCAGTAATATGCTGCAGCTATAGCAGTAATACAATATAACATATTAAAACAGAGTACTCCCACATGATTAGTGGAATATAGGCAACCATTCCAGTAAACGCAATGGAACAATGAGAGCAACTGACAGGTATTGTTTACAGAATGCAGATGATGGCCTAGACGTATTAAATATCTTCTGGAATAGATTTTCGTCATGATCAGTATGTTATACCCTTCAGCAAGAATAACAGAATACTAAATCCATCAAAGTTAGTTGAAAAAAGTTGATTTTACAGATTATGAATGCATAGCAATGGGAGACAAAAGAATCCCCACGCTCGTTATAATGAGAGCTTACACTGCTCTTGCTTGACGGTCCCGGTACCTGCAGTATTCCGCGGTGTCAACAAAACTAACGCCCTTGGTTTATTATTTATTGGAATGGATGCAATGTTTTCAATTAAGTACCGCATAGTGGTGTACTGTATTGGATTTCTTAAGTATTGAATCAGATGCAAATACCTGTTTCGGGAAACTATGTAGTGAGGAACAGAGTTTCTGTGATTCAGTTATATCCCTGAGTATCCAAATGAAAGATAAATCAGTTATCCCTTCAGATCTATGGTAAAACCTTGTAAATACACGAAATTCTTACCTTTGATCTCCTTAGTGCCATTACCGTTTCTGCCATACATGAATGAGCTTCCAGGAGTAACACGACCAGATGCCAAGTTTGTTTCCTTTGTAGATGACACAAACACTGAAATAAACAGGAAATTCGCTACAGGTTTAAAATGTTCTTTTACTTTACGTTTTATAGACATTAATAAATGATTACTCGCCTATTCTTGCTATTACCTCTTAAAAAGTAATAATGAATGACGATGTATTTCAGATTTTTTGACTTCACTCACATTCACGAGAACCCATTTTGGTAGAATTTTTGAAAGGGAGATTATCTTACTTCTATTTTCTGTAAATATGTATTATGTATATGTTCTTGACATGTTTCGCATAGCAGAGCATTTCCGCAATGTGAATGTACGGATGTAACGTATGTCTATTCTATTCTGTGAGCAGAATGAGGCTGTAGAAATTTTAACATGGAGGGAAAAAATGGAGGTTCATATTAATGGCATTTTCGTGAAGGACAAGGTACACGTAAATATCTTCACACGTGTTTGAACGATGGAAGCACACAATTACCAACTCAAACAAACACACACAGATACGTGTAGACATTAGAATTACCGTTCCTCTACGTGAAGAGAGCACGGAACGTAGAGACTGATAATGCGAAGAAGTACCTTCGGCCCCTGACTGCAGAGGAGTGCGTGAAAGCGCTTCGGTCCGATGAGTATCGCCCCACTCAGTGAGCTAAACCCTCTCCTCTGCTCCTCACGCACCCTCGGGCGAATAGCTGCACGGTCCAGTCGCTACCGTGACGTCAGACAGTAATTGCGTTGAGGCGAGCCGAGGCGGAGATGGCCGAGGCAGAGGTGGAAGTCGTTTAAGCAGAACGAGCCCATTACTCGCCGCGAGTAATGGCGCACTGAGTAGCGGCCCAACTCACAGCAGGTAGTAGGTAGCAGGTAGCGGGTACCAGAGCACGTGGTGGCCACACCTCAGCAGCCGCTGCTACATTCTGACAGATTTTTCATCAGTCCGTCGTGAGCCATTGTGAGACTCGTGCGGTATAAAGGGAAGTTTAGAAAAAAAAAAAACCTTCTGCAGTCGATCATCACATATCTTTAAGCACTTCAGCTGATTTTTATTCAAAGTCTGAGACCAAAGCAGTCGCTAGGATGAATCATTTTATTTTCTGTAACCAGTTCCACAATCAACACACCATCATCAGGCTTGAAGAACTTTCGTCTCAATATTTTCCCATGTCTAAAGCTATGACGTCCAAAACTACCTCACGAGACGTATAAATTATCACAAACACCAATGATCAGTCAAATCCCACAAATGCTGAATACAGCCGCTTAAAAACTTCGTTGCTGATAAAATATCGTACATTCACCTCAGAAACTTATCTCTACAGTAACAAACTTCTCAGTGAAGTGTGTCTGTGATTACTATACATCATTATCTGTTGACCCGTACGCTGTTCGATACGTCATCGAAACCGCGATATAACCTCGTAGCCCATGTCAGAGCAACGGTTTCCTTCGCTTTCTCCCCGGGACGCTTCCTCGCGCTATGCTTGATAGGGGCACGCATCAGATCACTATCAATCGTTGATCAGTGATGTCTGGAGGATTTTTTTTTTGTTTGTTTTTGGTTTTAGGGCGCAAAACTTCTATGGTCATTAGCGCCCAGCCCGTGACTTAAGACAGTAAAAAACCGAAATTGAAAACCAGCAGCAATGGGAACAAGGTCATAAAATTGGAGAAACTAAAAATAGAAGGAACGCTTAAAATTCCACTACAGAAAGGGGGTGGTTGTCCCCAAAAAAAGCTTCAAATGACTGACGTCATTTCACTGTCACTAATAAACTGGAGAACGCGGTCGGCTGAGCGCGTGTCATCTGCTAAAATCGACGATAGATCAGGCGATAGCTGTAGACGGGAGCGTAACGGATTAAAATAGGGGCATTCAATTAAAAGGTGTCTTACCGTCCACAGCTGAAAGCAGTGGGGACAGAGTGGGGGAGGATCGCCGCTTAAAAGATGTCGATGGCTAAAAAGACAGTGCCCTATCCGGAGTCTAGCTAAAATTACCTCCTCCCGACGACGCGTTCGGGAGGAAGAGGTCCAAGCGCAAGGAAGGGCTTTCACTTCCCGCAATTTATTACGGGAAAGTGTTGACCAATGCGCATGCCATAAATGAGCAACTTTGCGACATAAACTGCTCCGTAGATCGGTGAAGGGAAGCGACTGAATAGCTGGCCGAGGAAGAGAGGCTGCAGCCTTGGCCGCTATATCGGCCGTCTCATTCCCACAGATACCAGCGTGTCCCGGGAGCCAGAGGAACGCCACCGAGACGCCCCCCAGGTGGAGCAAGCGCAGACAGTCCTGAATCCGATGGACCAGAGGGTGCACAGGGTAAAGAGCTTGGAGACTGAGAAGAGAGCTGAGAGAATCTGAGCAGATAACGTACTGTATCCGCTGATGGCGGCGGATGTAGTGGACAGCCTGGAGAACGGCGTAAAGCTCCGCAGTATAAACCGAACACTGGTCGGGAAGCCGAAAGCGATTTGGGGTGTCGCCAACAATATAGGCATTCCCTACACCTAACGATGTTTTCGAGCCGTCGGTGTAAATAAATGTGGCGTCCGTCATTTGTGCACATAGAGCAGCAAATGCCCGACGATAAACAAGTGTAGGGGTACCATCCTTGGGAAATTGACAAAGGTCACGGAGCAGGCAGATCCGGGGACGGAGCCAAGGCGGTGCTGTACCCCAAGTTGTCAAGAAGGTTTTAGGAAAGCGGAAGGAAAGAGAATGGAGCAGTTGACGGAAGCGGACTCCCGGGGGTAGTAGGGAGGAGGAGCGGCCTGCATACCCTACATCAAAGGAGGCGTCGAAAAAAAGGTCATGGGCTGGATTAGCAGGCATGGAAGACAGATGGCTAGCATAACGACTCAGGAGGACTGCTCGCCGATTGGACAGCGGAGGTTCAGCAGTCTCAGCATAAAGGCTTTCCACAGGGCTAGTGTAAAAAGCTCCAGACACTAAATGCAATCCACGGTGGTGGATAGAGTCGAGACGCCGAAGAATAGACGGCCGAGCAGAGGAGTAGACTATGCTTCCATAATCCAATTTCGAGCGCACTAAGGCGCGATAGAGGCGGAGATGGACCACGCGGTCCGCTCCCCAGGAGGTACCATTCAGGACACGGAGGGTGTTAAGCGATCGCAGACAGCGAGCCGAAAGATAGGAAACGTGGGAGGACCAGCACAGTTTTCTGTCAAACATAAGACCCAAGAATTTAGCGACGTCTGAAAACGGAAGGTTGACAGGACCTAGATGTAAGGAGGGCGGAAGAAACTCCTTACGACGCCAAAAATTGACACAAACGGTCTTACTGGGTGAGAAACGGAAGCCGGTTTCGATGCTCCACGAGTGGAGGCGATCGAGACATCCTTGAAGACGTTGTTCAAGAAGGCTGGTCCGTTGAGAGCTGTAGTAGATCGCAAAATCGTCCACAAAGAGGGAGCCCGAGACATCAGGAAGGAGACAATCCATAATTGGATTTATGGCGATGGCAAACAGTACAACACTCAGCACGGATCCCTGGGGTACCCCGTTTTCTTGGGAGAAAGTACGGGAGAGAGTAGTGTTCACCCGCACCCTAAAAGTGCGCTCTGCCATAAATTCGCGAAGAAAATGGGGCACCCGGCCTCGAAAGCCCCAAGAGAACAGTGTGCGGAGGATGCCTCTCCTCCAACAGGTATCGTATGCTCTCTCCAGATCGAAAAATATTGCTACCGTTTGGCGTTTCCGGAGAAAATTGTTCATGATACAAGTGGAGAGAGCAACAAGATGGTTAACTGCAGAACGATGCTTCCGAAATCCGCATTGGGCTGGTGTTAAAAGACTGCGGGATTCCAGCCACCAAGCTAAACGGTAATTCACCATACGCTCCAAAACCTTACAGACACTACTCGTGAGAGAAATGGGGCGATAGCTAGAGGGGAGATGTTTGTCCTTTCCAGGTTTCGGAACGGGAACGACAACAGCTTCCCGCCACCGTCTGGGAAAGGTACAGTCGGTCCAAATTCGATTATAAAGGCGAAGGAGGTAACGCAGACTATGGGTTGATAAATGCAGCAACATTTGGACATGGATACCATCCGGTCCTGGGGCGGAGGAGCGAGAAGAAGAGAGGGCATGTTGGAGTTCCCGCATGGAGAAAACAGTATTGTAGCTTTCGTGATTTTGAGAGGAGAAAGCAAGATGTCGCACTTCCGCTGCACGTTTCTTCGGGAGAAACGCTGGCGGGTAATTTGAAGAGCTCGAAATCTCAGCAAAGTGCTGACCCAACGAGTTAGAAATTGCGACGGGGTCCACTAAGGTATCGTGCGCGACAGTGAGCCCAGAGACCGGGGAGAAACTAGGTGCGCCTGAGAACCGTCGAAGCCGACTCCAAACTTCCGAGGAGGGAGTGAAGGTGTTAAATGAGCTAAGAAAGAATTTCCAGGTTGCCGTCTTGCTATCGCGGATGACGCGACGGCATCGCGCACGGAGCTGCTTATAGCGGATACAGTTGGCCAAAGTAGGATGGTGACGGAAAATGCGAAGAGCACGTCGCCGCTCACGTATTGCGTCACGGCATGCCTCGTTCCACAAAGGAACTGGGGGGCGCCGGGGCAATTCCGAGGTGCGTGGTATTGAACGTTCCGCAGCTGTAAGAATAACGTCGGTAATATGTGTGACCCCATCGTCGACGCTGGGAAAGCGACGGTCATCGAATGTCGCTAGAGACGAAAAAAGTGTCCAATCGGCTTGGGCAAATTTCCAGCGTCGCGAGCGCATATATGGCAGTGGAGGCTGCAGTCTAAGGACACATGGAAAGTGGTCACTCGAGTGTGTATCATCAAGGGTGAACCATTCGAAGCGCCGAGCTAGCGGAACAGTACCGACCGCAAGGTGCAAATGAGATAAATTTGTCGTGGAGGCAGACAAAAATGTGGGGACCCCAGTGTTGAGGCAAACTAGATCCGCTTGGTGGAAGACGTCTAGCAATAGAGAGCCACGTGGACAAGGATGTGGAGATCCCCGAAGCAGGTGGTGGGCATTGAAGTCCCCAACCAGCAAATAGGGGGGTGGAAGCTGACCAAGAAGATGAAGGAGATCAGCTCGTGCCATTGGTGTGGATGATGGAATGTATACAGTACAAAGAGAGAACGTGTATCCAGAAAGGGAAAGACGGACGGCGACAGCTTGGAAGGAATTGTTTAAGTGGATTGGGTGATAATGGAGAGTATCATGGAGAAGAATCATGAGTCCTCCATGGGCTGGAGTGCCTTCAACAGAGGGGAGGTCATATCGGACGGACTGAAAATGAGGGAGAACAAAGCGGTCATGGGGACGCAGCTTTGTTTCCTGAAGACAGAAGATGACCGGCGAGTAGGATCGTAAGAGGACCGACAATTCATCCCGATTGGCTCGAATGCCGCGGATATTCCAGTGGATAATGGACATGGGGTGAACAGAAAATGGAGGAATGTGACCAAGGGTGCTGTCAACTCAACGACTGCTCAGAGCTTGCGACCGACAGCATGGAATGGCATTCAGCCGAAGGCAGAAGATCCTGATCCATAGGTTGGTCAGGAGCAGCCCCTGCCACCAGCGATCGGCCGGTTGACCGGCCACCTGCAGTGCGCCTCGGCGACACAGAAGACGGCCGAGGGCGATTTCCGCCAGGTGGTGCTGTAGATGGGACACGCCTTGGCGGAGAAGGAGAGGAACTGGGTTTCTTTGTAGCCTTCTTGGAAGAATGATGTTTAGATGAAGGAGGAACCGATGGTTGTGAAGTTGCGGTACGTAAAAGCTCTTCACGAGTATGCTCTTTTTTCGAAGACTTGGCGTCTGACTTTTGGGCTCGAGATTTAGCAGAACCCGACGAAGGGTGAGCCATAGAGTGGGCAGGCGAAAGTGGTGAGGTTGAACGAGCGATCTTTGCGCTGGCCGATCTGACGACCGTGGCACTAAAGGTGAGGTCGCAAGTCTGCATGGCCGCCTCCTTTGTTGGCCGAGGAGAAGCAAGGACAGTGCTGCATTTTCCTGTCTGAGGCACGGTGGGCTTGCGACTGGCGAATAATTTTCGAGCAGCAAAGGTCGACACCTTTTCCTTCACTCTTATTTCCTGGATGAGCTTTTCGTCCTTAAAACGGGGCAATCTCGAGAGGAAGCAGCGTGGTCACCCATACAGTTGATGCAGCGAGGGGATGGAGGTGGACAAGCACCCTCATGGGCATCCTTGCCACACGTAACACATTTGGCCGGATTGGAACAGGACTGGCTGGTGTGATTGAACCGCTGACATCGATAGCAACGCGTAGGGTTTGGGACGTAAGGGCGAACGGAAATTATCTCATAGCCTGCTTTGATTTTCGATGGGAGTTGAACTTTGTCAAATGTCAAGAAGACAGTGCGGGTTGGAATGATGTTCGTGTCAACCCGTTTCATTACTCTATGAACTGCCATTACGCTCTGGTCAGACAGATAGTGCTGAATTTCTTCGTCAGACAATACATCGAGGGAGCGTGTATAAACGACTCCACGCGAGGAATTTAAGGTACGGTGCAATTCCACCCAGACAGGGAAGGTGTGGAGCAGAGAAGTACGCAGCAATTTTTGTGCCTGGAGGGCACTGTGTGTTTCTAACAACAGGGTGCCATTCCGTAATCTGGAACAAGACTTTACAGGACCTGCAATTGCGTCGACACCTTTCTGAATAATGAAAGGGTTGACCGTGGAGAAGTCGTGACCTTCATCAGTCCGAGAAACAACAAGGAACTGTGGCAACGATCGAAGAATCGTCTGTGGCTGAGACTCAGTATACTTAAGTTTGTGAGCAGACATAGTGGAAGGTGAGAAAACCATTGCGGAAGAATCCCCCATGATTACCGGCGTCTTCGATGGCGCGCTCCTCCCTTGTGGGGGCCCTCTCTGAGGGCACTCCCGCCTTAGGTGATTGTTCACACCTCAGGTCACACCTCCCGACAAACGGACGGAGGGACCAATCGGCATTTGCAGAAGGTATCAGCTCGGGTAATCACCCCTCCCTGGGCCTGGCCGTTACCAGGGGGTACGTACGTGTCCTACCTGTCTACCCGGGGCGGGGAATTACGCGTTACCCCATCACCGGCTACGCACAAAAGGCGTGGGTCGGCCTTCAGACATGCACAGGGAGGAAGAAAGAGAAAGGGAAAGGAAAGAAGAGAGGTCTCAAACGCCGCAGCGGAGAAAAGGGAAAGAGAAGAGGTAAGGAAAGGAGAAGGACAAAGGAAGGAAGAAGACATAAAAGCAAGGAAGGCGAAGAATGCAGTACATTTACGAGCGTCCGTCTCCGGACGTAGGCACAAACCATACTCCCAGATGGGGAGAAAGGGAAGGAAAGAGCCAGAGGTGAGGGGAGGACGGGCGAAGATAGGGATGGGGAAGGATGCGGAAAGGGAAGGTATGCAGCCCAGAAACGAAGGAAGGCCACATTAGCTCGGGGTCCCGTGCTCGCTACGCACGTATCCACAAAAGAGTTGTGGACCCCCTGGGGTGTCTGGAGGATGTCATCCAACGGCAAGTGCTGGCGGGTATGTGGAACATGTAAAGATTGTACTAGCTGCTGTTCGGAGCTATCCGCTGTGCCGTACGGCTCTTTCATACTGTGTGTTTTGGCCTTGTGTTGATCATGATTATTTAACATGAGTTTATCGATGTCTTTTTTTCTGCGCGTTTTTTACCCTGTGTTAATCCTGATTACTTAACACGAGTTTACCGATCACCCTAATCTACGTAGGTAAGTTGTTTTTCGTCACTGTTATTTCTGTCTTTTGGTTTTTAGCCATGTTGATAATTTATGAACACAGTATTAGACGATTCCGTAATCTATTGTGTACTCAGCATAAATGCAAGTACAGTTCTCCTTTCTTACGTGAAAGCATGGTGGGCCTTTCGTTCATATTTTATTTCTGCACTATTTTATGGCTTCATTCTCAATAATACCAATTTAATAACAAGCTATGTACGTTATTCAAGATGAAGATTTATCTATGTTACAGGCACTGTTGTGTATTTGCTTCAAGCCCTGTTCGTAACGTGTCATTATTATTTGTCATGGCTTTGACACTCAGTATTACTTTTACTGCTTATTGTAACATCCGGTTATGGGTTACCCTTTAAATTTTATTTGCATATCTTGTACCGATGGACACTATTTTATATGCAGAGAACGGGGACTCTCAGAAGGGGTACATAACCTGTTACTTTAGCCCGAAAAATATCTTCATTTAGAGTAAGCACGTTACGCTGTAGTAGGTAAGTTGCAATTCAAGGTGACAATGACACATAAGTCTGTCATTTTAGAAACTGTACTCGTTTACAAAGGTCAACTTCTATGACGTGCAGAGATAATGGATTACCGCAATAATCACCTTATGTCTATGACAACGCTGTGTACAAATTATCCAGTTACGAAGTGTCTTAAATAAAATGGTATTTGTAATAAGATAATAGAAAAATGGAAGTTATTATCCGTTATTAATAAATTACTTCGTAAAATATAGGTATGAAGCTGGAAGTAGGCCTACATGACGATGTTTTGTCTATGATTGTTAAAAGTCTCTTTTTATGTTGACTTGTTCCACGATTAGTAAGTTTCGGAGCAAAATAGATATGAAAAGTCGGAAGCCGACTAAAATGCCTTTCTATTGATCTATCTGTCAGCTCCGTGCGATTAGCTTATGTTGAGAAAAACGGTACTGGGCCAGAAGAGGTTTATTAAAACTTAAATAAATGTCTTTGTGTAAACACGCAAAAATATATTTTCATACAAGGTTAGATGGTAATGGAAGCAAAGCAAAAAGGTATTAGGCTCAGAGAAACGCTAGAATAAACAGCTGCCGGCCGTAATGGCCGAGCGGTTCTAGGCGCTACAGTCTGGAACCGCGCAACCGCTACGGTCGCAGGTTCGAATCCTGCCTCGGGCATGGATGTGTGTGATGTCCTTAGGTTACTTAGGTTTAAGTAGTTCTAAGTTCTAGGTGACTGATAACCTCAGATGTTAAGTCCCTTAGTGCTCAGTGCCATTTGAACCAATAAACAGCTGGTCAGCCACACTAGTTTCTTAATTTAAACTCGCTGTTACAGCTTACGGAGGTTTTTCCATTGCAAGTGAACATCCTGTTTAGGTAAAGGCGTCACCTATAACATGATGACACCGGCTCTGAGATCCACAAATACACAAAATAAACGGACAGAAATATCAGGCAGATTTCCTGTAACACACGAAACTTAACAAGTAAACATATCAAGAAAATGGCTCTGAGCGCTTAACATCTGAGATCATTAGTGCCCTAGGACTTTTAACTACTTAAATCTAACTTACCTAAGGACATCACACACATCCATGCCGGAGGCAGGATTTGAACCTGCGACCGTAGCGATCGTGCGGCTCCAGACTGAAGCACCTAAAACCGCTCGGCCACACCGGACGGCAAAACTTATCAAGAACCGCTCGTACTTATGACTTAACATAAACAAGCTTAAATAAAATTTAATTACCACGGCACAGCAGTGACTTAATTGAAGTAAGGTTTTCAGTTTCGAGCAGAGCCCTCAAACAACGCGTCAGGTCTTAATAAAGCAGCGCCACTAATTCCACAAGATCTTTAAAATGGAAATGGAAATCAGCGTTTGGCGTCGTTGTCCGGAAGGCCCCTGAAGGTTCAGGTTCGGCCGCCTTGGTGCACGTACAATCTTTGACATAAAACTCGACCGGCGGGCGGCCGCTGCAGAGGCTAAGTCGGGGCCGATCGCGACGTGGGACAAATAAACTGGCCAACTCGCTAATTCTCTAAGTCCGGCAATCTGCCCAATCTGGCAATACTGTAGACTGCGGCACTTCCTGGAGGAAGTCTTGTCCCATATAAGAGGACCATACACTGTTTACGCCCGTGGTATAGCGGTACCGTGCGGTGTTGCTGTCTACAGTGTCTGAGAATCGAAACTAGCTGGCGCAAAAAATTTATATAGCATCTTCCAACTGAATCTTGAAGACATGAATGTAACGGTAATGCAGATTCAATCTGTTCAACTTTTTATCACACCGATAACAAACTTCTATCCAGTAACCATTCTGCGGCAGATTTCTTGCAGAGTGTCCTCCTCTGGACGTCGCATGTGGCAAAGCTCCGGGATCCATTTGCTGGCTACTGGCAGCGGCCGTGACGACAGCAGCGGCGCAGAACTCCCCCGTTCTTTATCGAAAGCGCCTGCTACCGCTCATTGCTTTTGATAATTTAAAACGCTTTTTTATTATTAAATGTTGCTCCATAGAAGATTTCTACGATTTCCATTCACGTTCGAAAGCAACATAGACCAACGCCCTGATTAATAGGTGGGTACTGTATTACATTCATAAATGTTCAAATGTGTGTGAAATCCTGTGGGACTTAACTGCTAAGGCAGGGGCGGGCAAACGTTGCACGCGGCCCGTGAGCGCACAGCGCTGCACGAGTGCTGCTCGCGTGCAGGCGTCGAATGGGGCAGTGGCGACAGCCGGCAGGTTGCGGCAGTGTAGTACAAGGCTAAGCCGCGGACGTTGATGTGAAGCGACCACTACGTAGTGAACGTTATATTTCAAGAACCGGAAAATGCAGAGTGAATCAAGGAAACGGAGACGTGGAGATTTGCTATCTTTTAAAAAGTAATGGGAGAATTCGAAATGTTTAATAGTTGGCAGTATTCTCGTTGGTCAGCGGAAGTTTACAATTGAAGGCCATTATAATAAATTTCACAAGGACGAGTAAAATTTATTGTCGGATTCTGAGCGGATGGGGAAATTGACTGAGCTTAAAAAGAGCGACCTGACGATATTAGATGCATCTGTCCTAGTTGCCGTTGTCACGAGAGATCTGCGACTTTCTCTCGTCATGTCTCTCATCTAACTGATTTAACATTTTATGGAGCACTGTTTTCAATTTTTAAGGACGACAACAATAACAGCCCAGCGGTACGTGCAAGCTATAAAATTGCGCTTAATATAGTGAGAGCTAAAAAACCATTTGCTGAAGTAATAAGCCTCAGTTAAGAGCAAACATAAGTGATAAAAATTTACGTAACTGTTTGCGTTTGTCTGTATGCAGAAATTTTGTTCCAGATATTAAACGTATTGTAAAGTCCACCTGTGATAATTAAATAAAACGTATCGTAGTTAATAGGTACTCTTTCAAACCATGATTTGTTTGAAGCACTCCTGCTAACCTTATTCCATCATTCAATAAAGCAAGCTAGAAAAACAAAACGCATTACAGAGGAAGGAGTGGACAGAAGGTGTGGTGGGGAAGGGAGGTAAGCGGGTGGCCAGCTTGCCCCTGTGTGCACGCGGAACACCTGTTAACTGCACGCGTGCAAGTGCACCGCACACGTGCAGTGTGTGCTAAGTTCATCAGTCCCTAAGCTTACACTCTACTTAACCTAAATTATCCTAAGGACAAACACACACACACACACATGCCCGAGGGAGGACAAGAACCTCCGCCGGGACCAGCCGCACAGTGCATGACTGTATTACATTAATCGGCAAGAGCTGCGTATGGTCCTAAATTAATTTGACAGACTTAGACTTAGACGAACCACCACACTACATTTGATGAATTTATAAATGCTTCATACCTCTTTCTTTTCCTTTCAACGTCTATTATTTGGGTAACTTTTGGCCAATATTCGGATGTTTTCATCAAGACAGAGTGAGCGTCTGTGGTGTAAAGTGTATTACGGTTTTTGTTTCATACCTTATGGTAAGTCTATGCTAGTAAATGTGTAAATACCTTGCAATGCATGCTCTGTAGCAGTGCAGGAACACTGCACATTTGGAGTTCCATGTATGGATTCAGGAAGTATTTAACGTTGATCGAAAGTCATAGTTAAGGTAATCAGATTTAAACCAGAGAAAGTTATCGATTTTGAGGTTTCATAGAATGGGAAGGAATTGATAACGCCGGTATCAGCAAACGTCCACAGTTAAATGCTATTGCAAAATGTAGAAGAGAGGAATTATATTTATCTACATGTTAACTTCATAAACAACCTCTTGACATGTCAGACCTATATGACAAACAAAGCTCAAATTCGAATCGTTGAAAGTAGGTCTGAATCTTTTCGGAAACTACACTCCTGGAAATTGAAATAAGAACACCGTGAATTCATTGTCCCAGGAAGGGGAAACTTTATTGACACATTCCTGGGGTCAGATACATCATATGATCACACTGACAGAACCACAGGCACATAGACACAGGCCACAGAGCATGCACAATGTCGGCACTAGTACAGTGTATATCCACCTTTCGCAGCAATGCAGGCTGCTATTCTCCCATGGAGACGATCGTAGATATGCTGGATGTAGTCCTGTGGAACGGCTTGCCATGCCATTTCCACCTGGCGCCTCAGTTGGACCAGCGTTCGTGCTGGACGTGCAGACCGCGTGAGACGACACTTCATCCAGTCCCAAACATGCTCAATGGGGGACAGATCCGGAGATCTTGCCGGCCAGGGTAGTTGACTTACACCTTCTAGAGCACGTTGGGTGGCACGGGATACATGCGGACGTGCGTTGTCCTGTTGGAACAGCAAGTTCCCTTGCCGGTCTAGGAACGGTAGAACGATGGGTTCGATGACGGTTTGGATGTACCGTGCACTATTCAGTGTCCCCTCGACGATCACCAGTGGTGTACGGCCAGTGTAGGAGATCGCTCCCCACACCATGATGCCGGGTGTTGGCCCTGTGTGCCTCGGTCGTATGCAGTCCTGATTGTGGCGCTCACCTGCACGGCGCCAAACACGCATACGACCATCATTGGCACCAAGGCAGAAGCGACTCTCATCGCTGAAGACGACACGTCTCCATTCGTCCCTCCATTCACGCCTGTCGTGACACCACTGGAGGCGGGCTGCACGATGTTGGGGCGTGAACGGAAGACGGCCTAACGGTGTGCGGGACCGTAGCCCAGCTTCATGGAGACGGTTGCGAATGGTCCTCGCCGATACCCCAGGAGCAACAGTGTCCCTAATTTGCTTGGAAGTGGCGGTGCGGTCCCCTACGGCACTGCGTAGGATCCTACGGTCTTGGCGTGCATCCGTGCGTCGCTGCGGTCCGGTCCCAGGTCGACGGGCACGTGCACCTTCCACCGACCACTGGCGACAACATCGATGTACTGTGGAGACCTCACGCCCCACGTGTTGAGCAATTCGGCGGTACGTCCACCCGGCCTCCCGCATGCCCACTATACGCCCTCGCTCAAAATCCGTCAACTGCACATACGGTTCACGTCCACGCTGTCGCGGCATGCTACCAGTGTTAAAGACTGCGATGGAGCTCCGTATGCCACGGCAAACTGGCTGACACTGACGGCGGCGGTGCACAAATGCTGCGCAGCTAGCGCCATTCGACGGCCAACACCGCGGTTCCTGGTGTGTCCGCTGTGCCGTGCGTGTGATCATTGCTTGTACAGCCCTCTCGCAGTGTCCGGAGCAAGTATGGTGGGTCTGACACACCGGTGTCAATGTGTTCTTTTTTCCATTTCCAGGAGTGTATTTTACAGTGAAGCACCTTGGCATTTGCAAAACAGACATTCATGATATTAACATTATTTACTAAGTCGAAATTGCAAGAATATTTATGTGTAAAGGCATATTTTAGCAATTTGCAACTCCATTAGTTAAAACGGAAAATAAAACGTTGTGTTCAGCGGCCTTTGTCGAGATTGGAACTGCTATTTCCTATAGCACCAGCATCGCAACGCATAAGGGAATCGCTGAGCTAACGACACACTGGCGGCAACAGGCGGACTATAGTCATGCGATATTGCCTGAGCCTCAAAACGCAACGTTAAACACACAAACAGGTGTTACTTATGAGTAGAATGCCGTTCTTGGAGTCCAGAAATTAAATATACTTTCTAAGTGTCTCATCTTACAGTGGATTATACCGTATGACACTTCTGTGTGAAAAACGAATTCCAAGTGAATTTAGCAACGTAATGCCGGGCTACACCCGGAAGTAAATGCACTCTCACAGTGTTGACAAATACTTGCTACGACGCTGCCAATTCTGAGCTCTCTTACGAGACAGCTCTTTAGCGAAATGCTTGTCGTGATTGTCCGTTACGGTTCTTCAGATGGGAGACGCGCGCGCACGTTTGGTTTTCATGCGGCGTTCTCCCCTGATAGTTTCTGACGTCGCCTTGTGGGCTATTTATACATTTGAGGCATTCAATTATCATTAATCCAGAATGAATTAAGTTTCAGCTTCTGGCGTGGAAGAAGGCTGTTTACGCCGACATTATATCATTACAACGCTGGGAAAGCAAAACGGATGATTCAGTCTTTCTCATTCAGCATAAAGCATGTGAGATAATTTTCAGTAACGTTCATAATCATCTCAAAATACAAACGAAGTAAAAATACATCGGAAGCTTATCTGAATTGAATACAATGTAAGATATCAAACGCTTTGCACCTCGATGTCGAATGTGTCCACGTGCAATCTTTTGCAGCATACATATAGAATGTCTTAATAAATATGTTAGTAGGTATGGAAGCAAGAAGAGACGCAGTCAACAAATATCCGATACCACAGGCCATTAATTTCATTTGAGATTTAAAAAGAAGTAAAGCGGGATATTACTTTCCTTAACACAAAAGATATGCTGCACATGTGGACAACGAGGAAGTCTGTGTCTTCACACGTTTCCTCCTTGAAATGTGTATGCTCTATTATATATTAAGTAGCGTGATCATTGTTTCTGTGATGTTATCCTCTTGTTTGGTTCCTAAATGGTGAACAGATTCCAAATGCATGTCTCTGCATGAAAGTAGTTGTTCGAACCTTTCCTGAGTTGTTTTTTGTGTATTTGCTTGGAATTAATTTAGCAGACCCCCTCGAAGGTTAGGTCTCAAAACTAAACCGTTTTTTATCCTCTGGCATAATTTATTCAGACAGCATCAGCACAAGGCTATCAAACAAAGCCTTCCATTTACAGATGCAACACTCTAACCAGCAGCTGACCCAAGAGTAATTCACGGTCAAGGTCGGAAATTAGCAGCTCTCTGGTACTGTGGCATCGTCTGTACTACATTTTTAATTCCGCAGCAACAGTTTATCTGGTAACAATGTTAAATCAACAGGAGTAGTTGCAGGGTTGTGCCACCGTATCTGTCCTCTTTATTTACATCTTCATGTCTCTCACTTCTCCTGAAGCGAGGATCACGAGGTGCTGAAGTAAATGAGTGTATTCTGCATGACGTAACATTCATTATTCCCTTCTTTCATAGCCACTCTTCATGTGCATCGATACCAAATCGGAATGTGAAAACCCTTGCGAGTGAGAGAATGACAATAATAATCGTAACAAGAACAAGCAAGTAACGAATGAAGTTAACTGCAAGGGAGAACGAGAATAGCTGTGAAAATAAAAATCTATAAAAATAGGCTGATCGTTGAGCTGGCACAATGCAAATATATTCTTAGCTTTTTGTTACTGAATTTAGTTCTGGATGTTTGCAGAGAAAAAGGAAAATTTGGTACTTCTCGCTAGTGTAATATAATGTGAATCAGCAGCTACCCTTTTCTTAGAACACGACTCAAGCAGGTCTCCAAGTAGCTGCCAAGGTGCTGCTGCATTCTGCTCCCTGACATTGTTCTGATGACGGTTAATGTAGATAGTTCTGATTATGAAATACAAAACATATTACAGGTCAGTTCCTAGGATCGTAATATTAAATTTGCGTTAGGTGGCACTTGAACATGACTACTAACCAGATGACTCATCAATATAAGAAGACCCAACTAACATACCAAAAAACAGTAAAAGACCTTGGAATAATCTTGGATGAACACTTAAACTGGGAAGAACAAACAGTCACAGCTTGCCGAAAACCGCTCTCCTCCCTACATGCAATTCAAAAATTTAGAAAAATATTTCCAACCCATGTTAAACAAAAATTAGTCCAAACACTAGTCTTGCCTAATCTTTACTACTGTGATGTAGTTCAACACGGCACAAATTGTGAAAATTCGAGATGCCTCGAGCTAGTGATGAATGCTTGCGTTAGATACGTATGCAATATACGGTTGTATGATCATATCAGTCCTTCATACTCCCAGCTAGGTTGGATGCGCCCACATAAGGCACGCGATCTCCACACGATGTGCTTACTTCATCGATTTCTTAGCCACTGGTGCCCCCAATACTTATCTTCTCACATTAAACACCTATCATCATTGCACAACCGCAATACCAGATCGGATACGTCTAGCATCTTGGCTGTACCTTTACATAACACAAAATCTTTCTCCGTGTCATTCTCCATCTCAGCCATACGACTATGGAACGCGCTCCCCTGTGATCTGCGTCTTATCCAGAACCACTCAACATTCAAGAGGGAACTCAAGACTTACATATTAGGGACGGTATAGCCACCATTGTTGTGCCCCTCTCATCTTTTTCTTTCTCCTCTCCATCATAACTTCAAATTTTACCATTCTATTTCTCTTCCTCTAACCTATCTACCTCTTCTAAATCTCTTTCACCCCATTCCATCGTCTTATGTCTCTGCTTGATGAGAATAACTCACAAGCTGCAAGAATATAACGACAAAATTCCCAACTAGCAGTAGGACTGACATTCATAAAAGAAATATATGTTTACTTTCATATACATAGTCATTATTATTATTATTATTATTGATCGTTATAATTATTTTTTGATTGTTATAATTATCATTGTACTACTTTTATAATCTCAATTTTTTTCTTTAAGATTAATACTGTATAACATGTTGTATGTCCTTAATGTTCTGTAGAAACTGAAATTTGTTGAACCTGAGTATGCCTGGTTAGGTGTAAGAGAGGGCCTGAAGGCCCTAATCTTGCCAGGTAAAATAAACACATAAATAAATAAAAATAAATATTATGACAATTTAGCATGATTACTCAACATGAATTCTGAAATTGGGTGACTGACCGTAAAGGCGCTAAACGTCGTCAAGAATATACGAAGTATCAATCGCACTAATAATATGAAGATCATCTTCGACAGCTCGCCACTTTCACACTGCTATCTCCACCCCACTCCAGACAGCCCTCGTTGGAGCTGCACTAAGTTGCCGATGTAACTGAAGGCCTTCAAACCGACAACAGACCACAGATTGAAAAATACAAGCGAATTCTCTTGCAGCGTAAGCTTATTTTAACTAAACCTCAAATGATTGTCCTATTCAAAATGGCACAATGTTACACACTGTTGACGTCAAACGGACATTATCTACGTTCTGTCTTATGTCCTACCCATCTATATTATCAGGTGTACTATCAAAATGATTAGATATAATGGTTGCTAATATAAAGCGTTGATAACAGATGGTGGGTTCACAACAATATTGATGCAAAAATAAAAATCAAGTTCGCAAAAGTGCAGTTGTGCAGACCTACCACAGATGATGCATACTAACAATCTTGGTCATTGTCCCTGTAATTTTTGCCCTCTTATTTCAGACCGAGTTGATGAGCAAAGTAAAATTCGTGACTCTCATAGATGCTTCGAACCTGTTCAGTAATTTTATCAGTAATTTTGATGTGACTTAAGATTAGTGAGGTCTACGATCATGGCAACTCCTGCCAGTTTGCTAGGACACACTTACATGTGACAGGTAGCACGTGATTTAAAACTTACCGAAAGGAATTGATAAAACACATCTTTTGCAGCAAACCTGGAACTGCTTTCGGAGGCAATTACCGTTTTATAAAGTAACTACTTTACTTGTATGATGCCAAGGAATTCCTGCATGAACTCACTCATTGCCATAATCGCGGCTGCAGTAGATAACTCACAATGTGAAGGATGAGACAATGGATAGATTCTGCATGAAATGACCTTGTACTCACAAAATATTACTAAATCAATAGGATATCATCATAGGGAATATTCACAGTATTTCATACAGATGACAAGAAAATGTCAGGCGAATTTAGCAGGATAAATCAGTCCCACAGCTGCAAATCATTGTTATGCCAACAGGGTTGCCAAAGGATGCCTACAACATTGCAGTCTGGACCACGCTGACAGCAAGAAGAACGTGTTTTCGTAGCCTGAATATTTCATGATAGGATCCATACATCCAGTCTATCGCGAGAGAGTCTGCTCTCCAATTTTTAGATATGCGGTGTGGCCATGTGCCTACAATTTAGTAATAACCCTCTGACTGTTATTCCCATTTATGTGATTCGGATGACGAGAAAGCTCTATCATGGGTTATCTACATGTCTACTGAAAGCAAGCGACATAACATAATAGCAGGAAGCCTGTCATATACTCTCAGAAAAGGTTTCCTGAGCGTCATATATATATGATATTAGCATCCTTACCCCATCAAAAAGGATTTCTTGTCATGGGATTTTACATACATTTTACTACTCAAGGCCTCAGTTTTCTTGCTTCCCACATAGCAAACAATGGCTACCACTCTCGCTGTCGCATGTCATAACCTAATTCCTTCAGTATCATCTGGTTTAACTTCGACAACAGTTCGTTATCCTTAAACATATGCCTTTACATAAAAAATTACAAGTAGCATGTCTAGGTAATGTTCACTACGGGACTACTCAAGAAGCTTTTCGAATAGAATCGAAAATCGTTTAGCAGCGCCCTGAATTTGGCCATATTCCTCCGAATTTACTTCCAGATAGCCCAAAGGCGCTGTACTTCAGAAATATCAGCCTATTCGCACGGGAATTACTATCCACATGTAATTGCTAGAATATCTTGCTACGTAAGGTATCAGGTATCTGTTATCCGACGCTCGATCTGAGCTGTTGATTTTTATTGAACCAACCTGCTGTGTTTAGGAAATTTATCAGAACAACTGAATGAGTTTATTATTTCGGTATAATGTATGAAAACCCACTTTAACCACTTATCTTACCCTAAATAGTCCCCGATTGGGTTGAGAGCAAGGTAAATACACTCCTGGAAATGGAAAAAAGAACACATTGACACCGGTGTGTCAGACCCACCATACTTGCTCCGGACACTGCGAGAGGGCTGTACAAGCAATGATCACACGCACGGCACAGCGGACACACCAGGAACCGCGGTGTTGGCCGTCGAATGGCGCTAGCTGCGCAGCATTTGTGCACCGCCGCCGTCAGTGTCAGCCAGTTTGCCGTGGCATACGGAGCTCCATCGCAGTCTTTAACACTGGTAGCATGCCGCGACAGCGTGGACGTGAACCGTATGTGCAGTTGACGGACTTTGAGCGAGGGCGTATAGTGGGCATGCGGGAGGCCGGATGGACGTACCGCCGAATTGCTCAACACGTGGGGCGTGAGGTCTCCACAGAACATCGATGTTGTCGCCAGTGGTCGGCGGAAGGTGCACGTGCCCGTCGACCTGGGACCGGACCGCAGCGACGCACGGATGCACGCCAAGACCGTAGGATCCTACGCAGTGCCGTAGGGGACCGCACCGCCACTTCCCAGCAAATTAGGGACACTGTTGCTCCTGGGGTATCGGCGAGGACCATTCGCAACCGTCTCCATGAAGCTGGGCTACGGTCCCGCACACCGTTAGGCCGTCTTCCGCTCACGCCCCAACATCGTGCAGCCCGCCTCCAGTGGTGTCACGACAGGCGTGAATGGAGGGACGAATGGAGACGTGTCGTCTTCAGCGATGAGAGTTGCTTCTGCCTTGGTGCCAATGATGGTCGTATGCGTGTTTGGCGCCGTGCAGGTGAGCGCCACAATCAGAACTGCATACGACCGAGGCACACAGGGCCAACACCCGGCATCATGGTGTGGGGAGCGATCTCCTACACTGGCCGTACACCACTGGTGATCGTCGAGGGGGCACTGAATAGTGCACGGTACATCCAAACCGTCATCGAACCCATCGTTCTACCATTCCTAGACCGGCAAGGGAACTTGCTGTTCCAACAGGACAATGCACGTCCGCATGTATCCCGTGCCACCCAACGTGCTCTACAAGGTGTAAGTCAACTACCCTGGCCAGCAAGATCTCCGGATCTGTCCCCCATTGAGCATGTTTGGGACTGGATGAAGCGTCGTCTCACGCGGTCTGCACGTCCAGCACGAACGCTGGTCCAACTGAGGCGCCAGGTGGAAATGGCATGGCAAGCCGTTCCACAGGACTACATCCAGCATCTCTACGATCGTCTCCATGGGAGAATAGCAGCTTGCATTGCTGCGAAAGGTGGATATACACTGTACTAGTGCCGACATTGTGCATGCTCTGTTGCCTGTGTCTATGTGCCTGTGGTTCTGTCAGTGTGATCATGTGATGTATCTGACCCCAGGAATGTGTCAATAAAGTTTCCCCTTCCTGGGACAATGAATTCAGGGTGTTCTTATTTCAATTTCCAGGAGTGTAGTATGCATTGTGGATAGAATGGGAGTGAATATTGAAACGAAATTATTAGAATCGTGGGAAGGCAATGATGTATCGATATGCAGTGACATGAGAGATTTCTGAGGTAAAGGTCTGTCTCTGACATTGGAGAGAAGGGGGCTAGGTTTGTCTGTATTCTTACGTTAAGCTCATTGAGTAGAAAAGCGGGGGCAGATTTCACTGTGTGCTGGGAAGAGGACAGCCGGGAGTTTCAAATGCTTGAAATTCTGGAGCCCTGATTGGCCGGGGTGCACACCACCCTCGCCGTAGGCAGGGGGAGAGCGGTAGCGTGGTAAGAGGAAGGCACTTGCTTGGAGACGACTGAAGCAGCCGGATGGACTGAGGAAGTGGCGGAGCAAAATGCTCTCCGCAAAGGGAAAGGAAATGAGTTATTTAAGGCTCTAATGTTCCACTTTACGTTGTAACTTTCTCTTTCAGAGTATATTTAATTTAATATAATATTTTTGAGGGAACCAAATTGTTTAGAGACAGGTAAAAAATAGGCATATGTGAGAATACTATGTCGCGACCGTGAAGAATGACTTGTAAGTTAACGGAGTTTGATATTTCGATTGAGTAATTCGGTGAACAGTAAAGTGTTAGAATTCAATTGTAAAGCGGATACGACACAAAGAAGATACATGTGACGAGCTATTATAGTCTAAAGACCTGGCACTCACCACATGGGGCTGATGAAGAAAATGATGAAGAGTGAGTGGATGACTGAGTGCTAGGAACCATTAGTTTATAAGTAGGAATGTGTTGATTTAGCATAATTCTCTTTTGTAATGGTCAGTTTAAATTGATGATTCTGGTTAGTTCGTTTCAAAATCTGATCTGGAAGTGTAGGAAAATATTATCTCGTGGCTTCAACTAATCAAGCTGCTAACAGAAATTCATGCTAGAAGGTAATGCTCTTCATTTTGATCTCACAGAATGAGTTCTTAAAGAATCCATTTGTAGCTTGCATGTGTTTTAATTTGTAATTTGACGAGTTTCTGAAATTCATGAATAAAGGCAAGATTGCTAATTTAGCCGGCCGCGGTGGTCTCGCTGTTCTGGGCGCGCATTCCAGAACCGCGCGACTGCTACGGTCGCAGGTTCGAATCCTGCCTCGGGCATGGATGTGTGTGATGTCCTTAGGTTAGTTACGTTTAAGTAGTTCTAAGTTCTAGGGGACTGATGACCACAGCTGTTAAGTCCCATAGTGCTCAGAGCCATATTTTTTTTTTTTTTTTTTTTTTTTTGCTAATTTAATATGAAAGAATAAGAAGTCACCTTTTGTGGAATGAGTCAGTAGAAATTTACGTGTGAAGCTGATTTTTAGAACAACTGGATTTGAAAGATACGTGGGAATCACTGAGATCGCTTTCCTGACCTAAAAAGAGGGGAAACAGCATATTAGTAATTCGTGTTGCCATGCTATCCACGCTGTACACGAACTGTAAGTATTGTGAAAAGTTCTGTGTGTGTATTTATGTATCTTTTGGAAGGGGAGGCTTTGGATGGTATATTATTTAATGGTGCTGACATATAATTAGGAAATCAGTCTAGGTAACCTGTGGAGGGCATTTTTTCAGTTGAAATAACGTGCAGCGCACGAATATGAGGGGAACGTAAATTTCGGAATCGCGACCGCGTGTACTTTCCAGCCACGCGGGAGTTAGTTAACATCGAAGCACGTCAATAAATGAGAAGTTTTATTGAAGAAGTTAGACTTTTTCTAGTACTGGTCCGCGTGGAGATAGGATCATTGCTTTGCCCAATGGTAATAAGAGTGACAATGTGTTGCTGTGACGTTATGAATCAAGCTTTGTGCGCTATCCTCCATTCCTGCCCGTGGGTGAGAAACCATAGGAAGTAAAATATCTTCATAAGTGCTGTTGCAGGATCAGCTGTTAGGAAATTTTATCCTGTATGTTACTGGTAATACCGTTATTATGTTTTGAGAGATGAAAGTAAGACAGAATGAAAAGAAATATCTTACAGAACGGAGGAGGAGCTATTATGCAGGCCCAGTTACGATTCCTGTTACTTACGTATTTTCTTTCAACACAGTCGGGTGTTTAACAGTGTACCAAATTTGGGGTTAATACTACCAAATTAAACATTTATCTGTTGCGCGTACATTTGTTTATTTATTTCTTTGAGTGAAGAATTTAATTAGTAGTTGTTATGTGTAAGAATCACGTAGTGACACATTTAATTAAAATACACATGGACCATTTAGCATTAGTAGGTTTCCGGAACACTTTAGGACCTCGCAACTGGTTTCGCTTTAATTTTTCTTTCAGTACCCTACCCATCCTCCCTCGTTGTCTATGACTCCTTGAAGGCGTCGGGGAAAGGATAAGGCTAAATTCATCGAGAGATTGTGATGATCGTTTATCTCCCACCGTGTATTTCTCTATATTTTCCCACAGAGTTTCTGAATTCCTTGACCTAGGTGGTAACGACCTCGTAACCTCCGCCCACATATTTCCGCCGGCTGTTGTGGCCGAGCGGTTTAGGCGCTTCAGTCTGGAACCGCGCGACCGCTACGGTCGCAGATTCGAATCCTGCCTCGGGCATGGATGTTTGTGATGTCCTTAGGTTAGTTAGGTTTAAGTAGTTCCACGTTCTAGGGGATTGATGACCTCAGATGTTAAGCCCCATAGTGCTCAGAGCCATTTTTGAACCACATTTTTTCAGTGGGGTTGAGGTCTGGTGATTTTGGCATGAAAGGAAGAAGTTTTATTCCCTGCTGACCTTGGAACCAGTTCTGGACGGCTCTGCCATTATGAATCGAGCTATGGTCTCGTAAAGAAATGATCATCCATTAACTTAGAAATTAAATACTTCTGACTAATACTATGAATTTCCATACTGTGAAAAAATTCAGCAATTGTATTGGCTGTGTAGTCTAATCTACAGGTTTATAAATTATTCGGAGGATTCCACATTGCAAAATCCGTTGCTGATACCTGCTGACAAAAGCTTACATTGACAAGGAGAGGGTGCTGGGACGGGGATCAGAATATAGTTTAAGACGTCAGTTATAAGACGCAGGTAGGACTTCTTTCAGAATATGCCGTCCTCCTATGCTTTGGTAATGATGAGGTGGGGTTTAAGTTGTTGAATACAGTGCAGCAGTCTGTTGAGCTGTTGGACTCAGTTGCATGGTTGTAAAGCTAATCTGCTTCGCTTATTCAAAACGATTGCTAGCCTTCACTATACAATTATTTTTTCTGTCTTTCCACTGACAAAGGTATATACAAGAAAGAAATCTGTTTTATAGCGAGATATCCTCTACGGACTTTACACGTGCTCGTTCGCTCAATGAGTTGCATTTACTGAAGGAGACCGTGGCCGCTGACGTCGCCTGTTCACATCACGTGTCAACGCGGCCCGCGCTCGGAGTAAACGCCTACAGAAGAGATAAACAGCTGATTTCATGAATGTTAGTGAAATAAGTCATCCCTTCATATTAATGAGAACTAAATACCACTACGAGTACGTATCTTTGTTTAATGCTCATTGCTCAAGATCAATTCGTGTATGCAGCGTTGCTGTTATGACTAAGAGCATAAAATTTGTAAATCGTAACCCAATTCATATATTTGCATGCGCCTACGGAATATTAAACATGAAAACAATTTGTTTCTTTGTCATATAATTTGTAATCAAGGCAATGCAGGCAGTTGTCAGCTGATATCAAAATTGAATGTAAAGGAGGAATAAAGAAAAATATTTACGAGAAACAAATCTCGTGAACAACTGTGTACTATCTTGGAAATGTGCTGATGCGGCTATCTAACAATTTCAAAGGAAGAGGAAATCATCCTGTCCACATTCCGAGGACGATATTTCCTGACAGAAAGCACACTAGGGTGAACGACTTTAGGTTGATACACCAGGAACCACAAAGTACGTCACCAGTACGTTCACTCTCCGATTCCTAGCCCCGTCATCAGGCACTTCCCATGTGAGAGTGGATGGCAGAAACGAGCGCGAACGACCTGGGATTAGGTGATACAGACCTCGCCTCTCCTGTTTGACAGATGTGTTATCATTCACCCATGCCAGGAGGTGAGGAAATACACTTACGAAACGTTGAACACACATTAATTTTACATGTGGACAATAATGAGCAATTATATTCTAAGTTTCGAGAAGTGACCTGGAGGGAAAAAAAGAGTGTATAACACGGGGGATATGCTGTAGTTCATGATTGTAATGTTAGTAAAGTACTGTAAAGTATATTTTATCTTATGCTTAACTTTAAAAGAAAAATCAGCCAAGGCATTCAACAATGAAAAGCCTCCAAGAAACATACGAATATCGTACAATTTTAATAAAAGGAAATATAGATCGGTTTATTGGGGCAGGTCTATTAGGGAACAAAATAAGAATAACTAAATCAGTTACAGGTATCTATGTGCTGCTAGTTAAAAGAGAAGAAATGAACCGATAAAGAAATAATAACTTTCATTGATATAGGAATGGTTCGAAATGGAAGGTATAATTTTACTATTATAAAAAAATGGCCTGGACTGAGTTGATTGGTTCAAATTTTTGAATACATTAGAGCCCAATAACAAATACAAATGGAATAAAATAAGAATATAAAGTCTGGAAATGAGTATGGACGTCCTTTGTCTACATATCTGCTTCAGATACAGGGTATTAAAAAGAAATAATCCACATATCGAGAGCTGATACGATGCACAGAAACAAGACAAACATATCCAATAAACAAGAGAAATGAGTCTGAAATCAATATCTTAAAACCAATGAGCACTTCTTCACTTTTACTACTGTGAAACACGTCTGTTGTTCTACTTAAAAGACTTCTCTTGTACTGAAGAAGTGCGTGTAGGTCCTACAATATGCAGGTTGTCTTCTTTTAGTCCATACTACCGACTCGCAAAGTATGGAATACCACTTTCCTTAATACCGTGTGTATTTATATATTACAGAAGCAATACAAGCAACTGAACAGGAAATATTGATACTGAAATTCAATGTGAAAAGATACGCTGCATCACATTTGTTAACAATTTCCTAGTAGTTCCAGATTTAGACAGAATAAACAACATTTTGCAGGTATCGAGAAAAGAATAACACTGGAATGTGAGAAGAACAACAAATGATAATGGCAATGAGAAAAGGTAATAAACATATGAACACAGCAATAAAAACTGATGGCATTAAAAGTACAGCACTTCAGGACCAGAATGAGAGAGAAATAGATGCTCAACAAAAGTAAAGCGAAGAACAACGATAGCAAACCATTTATGTTTACGAATAATATTCTTTGAAGTAAACATACAAGTGATAGAAATATAGAAACACACCGCAAAATGGATGATGTGGAGTACTGTTTTGTTTGGAAGTGAAAAATGGGATCTGAAGAAATAAAGTATGGTCCGCCTACAGGTCACAGGATACTGAATGTAGCGGAAAATGACCAAAACAAGGTGGAGGGAAATAAAAACGAATCGCAGAGTCGTATAAGAATTAACTGTGGAGAGAAGCCTAAGAAGAGAAAATATAATGGCTGGAAGCATTGTCTTCCTGGGCGGTATACCAAACGTTGAAAACATTTGCGTGTTAAAGCAAATATTCACAAATTCAAGGGTAACATTTATTTATCAGATGATGGATGAACTACGAAAATCATGATATAGGGAACTGTTTATATTTATTATTTTGTGCTTACTATAAATATAAAGTAAATAACTGCATAAACTGATAACTTTATGGAGAAAATTTCGTGTCTCACTTGAAGAGGAGCGTCGCTACACGAAGAAAATATTTTATCATCCCAAAAGATTACTCTACTCCAGTCAAAGTCGATACATTCTGCTGAAAAAGCCATGCGGTCAGCCCTCTGATAAGCGGTTAATTGCTGCTTTATAACAGCTCTCTGATAATATAATCCGACGTCTTTCAGTCTCCTCGTAACAGTCTTTCCGCTGCCGGGAAACTGAGGTAGCTCTTTCAGGGCACGGCTACTGAGGAATGGATTAGCACGTATATTCGCCAAAACACATTGATCATCTGCTGCGGTAGACACACGGAGCCGTCCACTTCCTCTCTTCCGCCCTATATAGCCCCTATCCTTGTATCCTTTCCACCAGCGTCTAGCTGTTCTTGCCGGTACTCGATACTTTTCTCCAGGTTCTGTGGCCGATTAGCTGCCATGCTCAATCAGTGCAACCACACGCACCCTACTCTCTCGATTCCACTGCGACTGCATTGCGACAGTTGCCCTTGCAACGCTGGTACGCGTTTTCTAAAGAGAACTATTTACAACTCAGTGGAGAAAGGAAGACTGACAGTTATCTGTCACACACAAATACACACTTAGTTAAATGCTTTGTCAAGGATCACCATTAAGAAAGAAACGACAGTCATTAGGCAAGATATTAAACGAAGGCTTTGTTTGATAGTCTTGTGCTGATGCTGTCTGAATAAATTATGCCAGAGGATAAAAAACGGTTTACTTTTAAGACCTAATCCTCGAGGGGGTCTGCTTAATGAATTCCAAGCAGATACACAAAAAACAACTCAGGAAATGTTCGAACAACTACTTTCATGCAGAGACATGCTTTTGGAATCTGTTCATCGCTTAGGAACCAAACAAGAGGATAACATCACATAAATAATGATCAGGCTACTAAGTATATAATAGAGCATACACATTTCAAGGAGGAAACGTGTGAAGACACAGACTTCCTCGTTGTCCATATGTGCAGCATATCTTTTGTGTTAACGAAAGTAATATCCCGCTTTACTTATTCTTAATTCTCAAATGAAATGAATGACATGTGGAATCGAATATTTGTTGACTGCGTCTCTTCTTGCTTCCATACCTACTAACATATTTATTAAGACATTCTATATGTATTTATTAAGACAGTCTATATGTATGCTGCAAAAGATTGCACGTTGACACATTCGACATCGAGGTGCAAAGCGTTTGATATCTTACATTGTATTCAATTCAGATAAGCTTCCGATGTATTTTTACTTCGTTTGTATTTTGAGATGATTATGAACGTTACGGAAAATTATCTCACATGCTTTATGCTGAATGAGAAATACTGAATCATCCTTTTTGCTTTCCCTGCGTTGTAATGATATAATGTCGGCGTCAACAGCCTCCTTCCACGCCAGAAGCTGAAACTTAATTCATTATTCTGGAATAATGATAATTGAATGTCTCAAATGTATACATAGCCCACAAGGCGACGTCAGAAACTATGAGGGGAGAACGCCGCATGAAATGCAAACGTGCGCGCGCGTCTCCCCTCAGAAGAACCGTATCGGACAATCACGACAAGCATTTCGCTAAATAGCTGTCTCGTAAGAGAGCTGGGAATTGGCAGCGTCGTAGAAAGTATTTGTCGACACTGTGAGAGTGCATTTACTTCCGCGTGTAGCCCGGCATTACGTCGCTAAATTCACTTGGAATTCGTTTTTCACATCGAAGAGTCATACGGTATAATCCACTGTAAGGTGAGACACTTAGAAAGTATGTTTAATTTCTGGGCTCCAAGAACGGCATTCTACACATAAGTAACACCTGTTTGTGTGTTTAATATTGCGTTTTGAGGCTCAGGCAATATCGCAATGACTATAGTCCGCCTGTTGCCGCCAGTGTGTCGTTAGCTCAGCGATTCCCTTATGCGTTGCGATGCTGGTGCTATAGGAAATAGCAGCTCCAATCTCGGTGAAGGCCGTTGAACACAACGTTTTATTTTCCGTTTTAACTAATGGAATCGCAAACTGCTAAATCTGAAGAATGCCTTTACACATAAGTATTCTTGCAATTTCTACTTAGTAAATTATGTTAATATCATGAATGTCTGTTTTGCAAATGCCAAGATGCTTCACTGTAATGTAGTTTCCGAAAAGATTCGAAGTTGAGATTTGTTCGTCATATACGTCTGACATGCCAGGAGGTTGTTTATGAAGTGAACATGTAGATAAATATAGTTCCTCTCTTCTAAATTTTGCAATAGCATTTAACTGTAGACGTTTGCTGACACCGGCGTTAGCAATTCCTTTCCATTCTATGAAACCTCAAAATCGATAACATTTTGTGGTTTACATCTGATGACCTTAACTATCACATCCGATCAACATTAAATACTTCTTGATTCCATACATGGAACTCCAAATGTGCAGTGTTCCTGCACTGCTACAGAGCATGCATTGAAGGTATTTACACATTTAATAGCAGAGACTTACCATAAGGAATGAAGCAAAAACGGTAGTACACTTTACACCATAGACGCTCACTCTGTCTTGACGAAAACATCCGAATATTGACCAAAAGTTACCCAAATAACAGACTTTGAAAGGAAAAGAAAGAGGTATGAAGCATTTATAAATTCATCGAATGTAGTGTGGAGGTTTAATTTCGTCTAAGTCTGTCAAATTAACTTCCGACCATAGGCAGCTCTTGCCGATTAATGTAAAACAGTCATGCACTGTGCGGCTGGTCCCTGCGGAGGTTCGAGTCCTCCCTCGGGCATGTGTGTGTGTGTTTTCCTTAGGATAATTTAGGTTAAGTAGTGTGTAAGCTTAGGTACTGATGACCTTAGCAGTTAAGTTCCATAGGATTTCACACACATTTGAACATTTTTGAATGTAATACAGTACCCATCTACTAATCAGGGCGTTGGTCTATGTTGCTTTCGAGCGTGAATGGAAATCGTAGAAATCTTCTATGAACCAACATTTAATAATAAAAAAGCGTTTTAAATTATCAAAAGCGATGAGCGGTAGCAGGCGCTTTCGATAAATAACGGGGGAGTTCTGCGCCGCTGCTGTCACCAAGGCCGCTGCCAGTAGCCAGCTAATGAATCCCGGAGCTTTGCCGCATGCGACGTCCAGAGGAGGACACTCTACAAGAAATCTGCCGCAGAATGGTAACTGAATAGAAGTTTGTTATCAGTGTGATAAAATGTTAAATAGATTGAATCTGCATTACCATTACATTCATATCCTCAACATTCAGTTGGAAGATCCTATAAAAAAATTTTGCGTCATCTAGTTTCGAACCTCAGACACTGCAGACAAGAACAACGCACGGTACCGCTATTCCACGGGCGTGAAGAGCGCATAGATTTTCTTATATGTGACAAGACTTCCTCCAGGAAGTGCCGCAGTCTACAGTGTTGCCAGATTGGGCATATTGCCGGACTTTGAGAAATAGCGAGTTGACCAGTTTATTTGTCCCATGTCGCGATCGGCCCGGACGTAGCCTCTGCCTTGGCCGGCCGCCGGTCGAGTTTTATGTCAAACAGTGTACGTTCGACGCCACACTGGGCAACCTGCGAGCTGGTTGGGGATGGAATGATGAAGGCAACACAAGACCCAGCCCCTGAGCGGAGAAAATCCCCGACCCATTCGGGAATCGAACACGGGCGCGTAGGACGGCATTCCGTCACGCTGACCACTCAGCTATCGTGACGGACACAAGATCAATTACAATCACTAGAAAACTCCTTAATAAACAATCTGACGTTATTAGTTCACTGATTCTACTGTGCTTCTTACAAAATTCGGTAACGCGGACGGATATCAACACAGACCAAACGATCACATAACAACACAATGAAGAATAAATGCTCGCCGTAATTTCAGAGTGTGGGTGTATGAATTCGGCCCAGGTAATAGAGGTTGCAAACAAATCGGGCGTTTCCACAGTGAAGTGCCGTTTATAAAGCAACAGGGGGTAATCCACAGGCTGTCCTTAAGCCTAATGATCGGAACTGTCTGGCAGGAAGCAGACCCCCATCTAATGCTGACAAAGGTTCCTTTAGGATGCTCATACGCCAAGCCCAAGTAAATGTTCCACCGTCCCGTCTGAATAAGTTACCCACAGTTCGATTTTCGCCTGCCAAACAACAGAAGCCCTACTTCAGACCAGCACCGACTATCCTTTCAAAGTCAGCTTCCCCCACCACCATCCTCAATCATACAATCCGCCACAAAGTCACTGCATTTTCTAAACGTAGTCGCTGCATAGAAATCCATTGATAGAGCCCATATTTGAAGTATAGTTGCTTGAATCGACTTTCACGAGACGCTGGCTGCCCTCCGGTGCCAGGAACACCGCACGTTGCACAGCCACGACCTGCTGTGATGCCAGCCAGAGGCACCTACGAATAGTGCGCAGCTGAGAATGCAGTACCCCACACCGCACAATGTGTTATGTTTTCTGTGGACTGGCACCTTCTCCCACATCGTCACTAGATACAATATTTCAATTGTATTAATAAAATATAACTTATTTTTTTGAGTATTATGTATCTTAGAGCCGTAATTTCGGCCCATTGTTAGGAAGCTACAAGGGTCATTTCAAAAGTCCTACACTGCGCATTCGTGACCCTTACGTTGGCGTGATCAAGTTGAAATTCAAGTCAGTTGTGAGCGGGACTTCTAGTGTAACGGTAGTATATCATTCTACTGGTTCGAGTGGGGGTTGTATCCGGAGTAATTTAGATTTTAAAATGGATGCTGAAACTGGGTCAGGTCTATTATACTTAGTGACGAGCGTTTCTACATCAAAACCGAATCCCTAGGCTGAAAAACCGCAAAGGAAATTCACGACATTAGAGAAGTGCGTGGGTTGTAGCACATACCACGGCTGTCTACTCGTTTCCGTAATGCTCGGTTAAGCACTGAAGAGAGGCCACGAAGTGGAAGACCGTCAACTACCACAGACTGTACCTCTCACTTTATTGTAGATGACATTTTGAGAGAGGACCGACGAGAAACATTTAAGTGAATTGCATATGTAGCTAGAATGTCTGTCACTCAGTTTACAGATTCATAACTGAAGTAAAAGATGAGAAAAGTTGCTGCCAGACGGCTTCCGCATGGTCTGAGTGAAGTGCAGAAAGCAGGTCGCAAAAGAGCCTCTACAGAATTGCTTCAACCTTAACAAATAGTTGGAGAAAAGTTTCTAAAAAGGGTTGTTGTAGTTGCTGAGATCTGGATATGAGATTCTGAGCCATAACTGAAGTCTCAGTCATCACAATGGAAAAATTCCGACCCTCCACTCCTTAGAAACTCAAAGGTGAAACTGAAGATGATCTTTATGTATGACATGAATGCATTCATAGCTACAAATACTGGCCCAGGGGCCGCGTGTAACTATTGCTGTTTCGCAAAATGTTTTGCGCCCGAAACTTCAAAGACGGCATGACAAACTTGAGCTGGTGCCCTCATTTTGCTGGACAATGCAAAACTGCATATTTCCCTACCAATGTGAGATATGCGCGACAAGTATGGATGAGAAGCAGTTTCCCATCCGCCTTACTGTTGTGATATGAGCCCACCAGATTTTGATTTCTTTCCCAAATTGAAGGAACAACAACGTGGAAAACGTTTTGGTATGGCTGATGAAGCTTCAAGTGAGGTGACTCATGTAATCAGACAGCCAACAATGCAACTGTCCTATGCGGAATACAGAAAAATGTTGGGAAGATTTCATGAGCAAGAATGAATATTACAATGAAAGCCTGTAAAGCTATATTGTAAAGTAAATTATTTTCTTTAATTCTATCCTACTGTGTGCAGAAATTTGTAAATGACCTTGTGTATTTATAACTATTAGCAGTTTTTACGGTGTTGTGCATATAAGAATGCAGGTGCTGGGGAATATGCTTAGTATGAAGCTGATGTGCACTCTGGAATTCGACAGCCAATAGCATCATTGTGACAATTTTAACTGTCACATGCACTTCTGGCTGCGAGTTGAGCATTTAGTGTGAATTTTCGTGTTAGCAGACGTACTGTGAAGGACTTCTGTAACAGTTGTGTTCATTGCGAAAGGCATAAAGCAAATACGACATATATTAAACGAAAAAGCGAGAGTGTTGTGAAGCACAGATGGTGACTCTGCTCCTGAAGCAGCTCCAAATCTTGCTTGTGGACGAGAGAGAATTCATGTGATGTGGAATAGAGACAGGAAGCAAACGAACGTAATGTAACAAACCATGAAACTTCCTGGCAGATTAAAACTGTGTGCCTTTCGCGGGCAAAGGTCCCGAGTTCGAGTCTCGGTAGGGTACACAGTTTTAATCTGCCAGGAATTTTCATATTAGCTCACACTCCGCTGCAGAGTGAAAATCTCAGCTGGAAACATACCCCAGGCTGTGGCTAAGCCATGTCTCCGCTGTATCCTTTCTTTCAGGAGTGCTAGTTCTGCAATGTTCGCAGGAGAGCTTCTGTAAAGTTAGGAAGGTAGGAGACGAGATACTGCCAGAAGTAAAGCTGTGAGTACTGCGCGTGAGTCGTGCTTCGGTAGCTCAGATGACAGTCGGCCTTTGGCGGCCGTGGTGTGCGGACCTCCGGCGTGTGCTGTGCGCTGCGGTCTGCTGCGCTCCGCTCGGTAAGTCAAGCGTCTGTTGCAGTAGTTACCTGCGTTATTTGAGACTCTTGATGGATTCGTATTAGAAGGAGAGATGGATCAGCCTAATAGAAGAGACACATTGAAATTTGTTTTTGACCAGAAAGGGCAGAGACCGAATTCGTTCGAAACTGAGACATGGTTAGAGGAAGTTGTGAAAATTTTGTTTGAGGATATTATAGGTATTCACCTTTCAATTGTGAGTAGCATTGTGTATTTCAAGCTTAAAAACACGGAATTGTGTGACAAAATTGTTTAATCTAGTGGCGGAACATTTAAGTTCAAACATCAAGATGGCAATGTTAGTGAAGTTCGTGTTACGCATGCTGGCTTTGGATTAAGGACTGTCCGTATCTTTGAGCTACCATTTGAAATCACCGCTGAGCTGATCAATTCCGTGATAGCTCCTTATGGGAGAATAATTAGCAATTTTGCAGAAAAGTGGTCTCCTGCTCACAAGTTCCCCGTCTTGAATGGTATCAGGCAACTGCGAGTTGACTTACACAAGCACATACCCTCGTATATAAATGTTTGTGGTTATCGGGCTATAGTAATATATGATGGGCAGCCAAGAACCTGTGCGTCTTGCGGCGGTTCAGGCCATGTCCGCTCGCAGTGTATACAACGCCGAGCGGCCCAGCTACCTGCGGGCGAAGCAGTGAGACCCCCAGCCATGTCAACATTGCCTTTAACTTATGTAGCGGCAGCCGCTGGACAACTCCATACGCGTGGCGCTCCTGACGCTACTCGGGACGCTACTCAGGATGATGCAGCTCGCAACAATGAAGTGATAATGGAAGTTAAATAGAACAAACTCCTGAAGCGGTTATAGTCCTTCAGAATGAGCAGTCTCCAGAAAACCACAAGGAAACCAATCCATCACTTGCCAGCGAACAGGACCGAGCGCAAGAAACCCAAGAGGTAATGGAAAACGATGAAACCTCCCCAAGAGTCAGTCCTCCAAGGAAACATAAAAAGAGGAGACTAGCTCATAAGGGCGCTGAACAACTGGCACCGCCTTTGCGAGAAAAAGCAAAGCAGATTAGCAACAAACTGCATGAAGAACAACATAGTAATCCGGTTCTGACTATGCAGGCACCTGATCCCTTGCAAGCCAAATCAAATACACCATGCCCCATGTCAACGGACCATTCGTCACACGAGAGGTTGAAGCTGCTAGCAAATTTAGATGCAGACAAGGTTTTCCCTGATACTAGAAATGCAGGAAAAGAGACATCGAAAGCTAATCAACGTAAAACCTGGGCTGATGAATCGGATGAAATTAATCAAGATGAAGAATTGAATGAAACTGGAGGAACGGAACAGACTCCTGCCCCAAGAGATCAACTGAACACGACGGATACATCATTGCCGGAACATACATGTGAAAAAGGATATTCCGCCGACAGCACTTCTTATGACGAATATTGACTTCGGTAATGAATAGGACAATATGAACGCAGCACAAGCCTACAAAATCGCTACGATGAACATTAATAAGATTCGCTCCTCCCTGCATTTACAACATTTGCAAGACTTTCTATACGCCGCTGACGTTGATATACTACTGTTACAGGAAGTAACAGATATTAAATTAGAAAACATATGTGGATACAACGCCATAATAAATCCCGGTATCGGTGCAGAGCTGGGAACCGCAATTCTCACGAAAGAAGGCATCCGTGTCACACAAATAGCAAAACTTGAAAACAGCAGAGGGGTTGCAGTGACTGTTAATAACGCCCGCATCATCAACGTTTATGCACCGTCAGGCAACAATAACAGGCGTGCTAGAGCGGATTTTTTTAAAAGTGAAATCATTCATCTTTTCGGTACACGTCAAGATTATATAATCCTAGCCGGCGATGTTAATTCTGTACTTAGCCCGAAAGACCAGACACCGAATTTCAACAAGTCCTTCAAACTGGAAAGAATAGTCCACCAAATGCAGTCAACCGATACCTGGGTACGTCTCGTCCAACCTCAAGAACCATGTACTCCAGTCTGAGGTCTGGCCCACTATGTTTACTGACCACGCCGCGTACATCACCACAGTAAATTTGGAAAAAAAACAAGAGACTTACCGAGCAAGGGGCATATGAAAACTCAACATTACACATCTACAAGATGAGGAATGTCGCGTAGCATTTACTAATGTGTGGCAAGAATGCGAGAAACGATTCCCGCTATACAGTTCTGCCATAGCTTGATGGTTACAATGTGCGAAGCCTAAAATAAGAAGAATGCTGATCGATTACTCACGACATAAAAGTTTATGGATTAAATAGACGACTGAATTGTATTTTAGCTGCCTTAGAGACCTGTACACCTTGGACACACGATTAATGGAGAACTTTAGCCGGATTCAGAAAGTTAAAGCAAAACTTTTAGCACTGAAGCGGCGACAGTCAGAAGGTTTTAAAGTCAGAGCGAGAATACACAACGTTGTAGAAGGGGAAGAAACAGCTATGTACCATGTAATGCGTGAGAATAAGAGAGGAAACAGAAAAATACTGACAGAAGTTAAGTTACCTGATGGGACCAGGCACACAAAACAGCATGAAATTGGAAACGCTGTTCATAAATATATCTCAGATATGATGTCCACCAAACCTACCGTCGACGAGGCGCGGCGTGATCTTGTTAGAAACGTATCAGGACGAATTATTACAGAGCAAGTAGAAAATCTCATGGCTGAAATAGAAGAGGTCGAATTGAAAGACGCAATAGCACAGGGTCCTAAAAATAAGTCTCCAGGACCTGATGGTATCCCCGTGGAATTCTACCAAGTGTTCTGGCCACAAATGAAAAGCAAGTTGCTATGTATGTACAACGAAATCATGAATGGCACTGTTACCGGTCCCAAGGAATTTCCTGAAGGGATCATAGTTCTAATTCCTAAAAACTCACTTAGCAAAGCAATAGAAAACCTTCGCCCAGTAACATTACTCAACAGTGATTACAAAATTATGGCCGCGTATTAGCAAGAAGAATAAAAATGGTTATTAACTCTGTAACTGGCACGTACCAAACATGTGTAGGCAAAGACAGAAACATCTATCAGAATATATGCGAATATAGGGATATAATATCAACCGCAAATGAATGCCGAATAAAATGTGCTTTAGTGTCATTAGACTTCAAGAAGGCGTTTGACAGAGTAGATCATAAGTATCTCCTTGGTATCATGGAAGTAATGGGATTCCCACCACGATTCCTGAGGATTATTCAACAAATTTTGAAAAACAGTGTAGCACGAATAATGATAAACGGACAACTAAGTAGAGAGATTGAATTGACTGGATCCGTACGTCAAGGGTGCCCAATGTCAATGGCCCTTTTCGCAATAGCAATAGAACCTCTCCTCGCGACACTCACGCAGCACCTGCAAGGATTGTGTATAAACGGCAAGAAAATAGTGTGCAACGCCTACGCAGATGATGTGGGCGTCCTGGTTATAAATGAAGATGAAGTGGCGAAAGCTCTTCAGATTGTAAACACATATAAACTTGCTTCTGGCACCAAACTAAATAAAAGGAAGTCAGGCATCATGAACCTAGGCAGAGGAATATGCATGCAAAATCGGGGACCATTGACGGAAGTATCCACATTGAAATGTTTGGGTATTGAATTTAGGAGCAACATCCAACACACAATTGCCGTCAATTATAAAAACCTACTTGCAAACATACGAGCATCTGTACAAGGAAACAGTATGAGGCAACTGGACGAGATACAGAAAACCAAACTAGTAAATGTGTATATAACATCCAAACTTAACTATGTTGTCCAAACTTTCCCGATGCCATTAGAAACAGCCAGAAGAATTTTATCCGCAATAGGAAGTTTTGTATGCCAAGGCAACATTTTCAAAGTGCAGTTCAATACACTAACACTCCCAACAAGGAAAGGAGGCTTAAACCTTGTTGATGTCAGTTACAGGTCACGAGCGTTATGTGTGTGTCGAATGTGCAAGCAATGGAAACAGATGCCCGACAGCTTAACGGCCCACTTGCTGAATGAAATTGCTCCAGCAAGCATGCAGCCGCCAATAGATGTGAAGCATATACCAGCTGGTCTTTGTCACCTAAAAACTTTTCTCGTTGAGTACAATTATATCTCGTCGAGGCTCTCAGAACAGCAGTTGAAGAGAGTAAAGGACATCTATACATATTTGATGGAGGCTAAGGAAGGAAATATTATTGAAAGAAAATACCCCAAAAATGACTGGTCTGAAATTTGGAAAAATATCCACGATCGGAACTTACCCTCTAAGGTGAAAGCTACTTGGTATAATGCAGTCAACAGGAAAATATCAACTAATTCCAAATTGCATGCTATACATCTCACAAATTCGCCCTTGTGCGCGTCATGCAACCTTCTTGACACTGAAGAACACAGATTCGTGTGTGAAAGAGTAAGAGACATATGGCATATAGTTAAGCAGAAACTAGCGACCGTTAACAGAACATCTCCAACAGTTTTCGCCGCCGCAGATTTTCTGACTCCAGACGCAGTGCCATATCCTAATACGAAAAGAAATGCTGTTCACTGGCTAAAAGTTCACACAGTGCACTATATCTTGAAGGCAGAAAATAAAAGCAAAGAAGATTACTGGGTGTACCTAACGACTCAGCACCATCATCTCATGCGGACAAAAGACTACAAAAAAAATACGCATGCTTCCTAAATATAATCATGGAATAAAATTATACAGAGAACAATAACAGATTACGATTGGTACGGAATTCAGAGATGTCAGCCTTGCACGATTACAAATAACTGAAACCGGAATGTCTTCGATCCTTTCACGAGACACTACAGAAAAGAAATCAAGTCCGTGGCAAAACGCACCGGACTGCATCCTCATGAAGAAATTAGACATCAAATTTTATGTATTTTATTTTTTTAATCGTCTTATGCCATACGCAGGGAAGTTTTCAGTTCTAAAAAACGTTTTTCAAAGGGATGCAAGATTTTATGTTTTCCTTATGAAGATGAGAGACTTCACGGTCTCAGTTTATTTTAATATACTTGTCTTTCCATTAGCAAGAGGAAGATTCATTACCTTTAATTAATATTAAGAAGAAAAATTCATTCTCATTTATGTTAGCTAAGGTAATTTAGGCATCCAGCTTACAGAAAACAAAATAAGAAGCCGAAATAAAAGAAAAGAAAATAAAATAAAATAATACAAAAAAGAAAAAAGTGGCTGAGCACTCGCAAAAAGTAAGAAAAATGAGGATTTGGCATCAAAAACATAAAAAAGTTGGTAGAAGGATGTACTCTTAATAATAATAATAATAAAAACGACAAAAGCAAAGAAGCTAGCCGAAGAAGGCAAAACAAGGTGAGCGTTTGGAAGGGCTGTGAGGGGAGAAGGGAGGCCCTAAAAAAAAAAAAATGGTGGAGCACTTGCTCGCGAAAGGCAAAGGTCCCGAGTTAATCTGCCAGGAAGTTTCATATCAGCGCACACTCCGCTGCAGAGTGAAAATCTCATTCTGTAACAAACCATGCTTATGTGTATAGATGCATAACCTTTGCAGGCGCAAACCACTGTACTTTCATCACCTAATTTCACGTTTTTCCTGTAGGAAAGCTGTGGATAGGTACAATATAATCCACTAATCGTGATCTCGAACTGCTTGAGTAACGCAGTTACCAGCTGAATGGTTAACATATTACGAGTGCCTTGTGTGTAAAAATTTAGCATTCATTCCAGTTTCATGCAGTTTCAGTCTGCCATAACCAAAATTTCATAGCATAGAACTAGAGGTTAGACCATATACTCCATCACATGTAAACCATATTTGTTACTGTCCGCGCATTGATTTTGTTGAAACTATGAAGACGATTGTTAGAATAGTAAATAAGAAGCCAGATGGCGGGGTGATGTACAGTGGAAAAAGACACTATTTCAGGAACAACTGCAGCAAGCATCACGATTGTGACACGTCTGTCCGTTAAAAGAACTGCAGAAAATGCTTCGATCGGCTATCGAGGTGCACATTTGTTTATGACTATTTTTGTCAATGTCCTGTTGGTTATGGGTGACATAAAGGAAATACAAAAAGCGCATTGCAGCTCTATGAGAGCCACATATTTCTCGTTGCCATTATTTTCGAGAATCAGTGAAAGAACAGCGTCTGTCTGTGAAGTGTACCTTAGCGTTGGGAAGCTGGAGTGGAAAACAGTTGAAGCATGTGATATGGGACAGCGACAGAACCTCTGCTAAGTGTTTTCTCTACTTATGCAGGATAGCTCAATCACCCATCTTGTTACTCTACCAACTGCATAAAGGAGTGCCGCTGTGGCCGTGTGGTTCTAGGCGCTTCAGTCCGGAACAGCGCTGCTGCTACGCTCGCAGGTTGGAATCCTGCTTCGGGCATGGATGTGTGTGATATCCTTAGGTTAGTTAGGTTTAAGTAGTTCTACGTCTAGGGGTCTTATGACCTGAGATGTTAAGTCCCATGTGCTTAGATCCATTTGAACCATTTTTGAGCATAAAGGAGATGGAGTGCCACACCAATACGGTGAAAAATAAATAAAACCTAGCTTCAACATGATTGTTAAACAGTTATGTGATATAGTACTCAGTAGGAAATGACTTTAGGCAATATATTAAAATGTCAGAGAAAATATATTCCTGTAAAGTATGAGAACAGAAAAGTAATTTTTGTTGAAGCAGTGAGGGTTCTCTACGTGAGGCGGATTGCTCCATTCTTCTTAGCATGTCTCTTGAATTGTTTCGTTGCATTTTCGAGCACTTTCCACATTGTATTAATCATTTCAAATTTACATGCCCACACCATGAAACACACTAATCAGTACTTTCCCATATTCCTGTCTTTGTCTGGTAACACTATTTCTACTCATCTTCCACTGTCTTTCATCCTCTTCATGATCATAAGCCGCTTGGTATCTACTTCTGGATAAAGGCTCCTCTGGTCTTTTACTTGCATCCGCGTCCATGTTGACCATGAAAGTCTCCTAACGTTATGTACCCGTCTTCATCATGGTCTATCATTAAGTCACTGAATTCAGAAAAGAGTGCCTTGGTCCATCCACCAAGCATGTGGCTGACTGCATGTTGCGGTAGAATTACATTTCCTGTTCGTTACTGTCGGAATTACGCCGTTAATGATAATTTTGTGTCGTCTCGTAGCTAGCGGTTCCTAGTGGTGGTATGTGAAAAATTTTACGAGTTTGCTAAGATGTGACAAAAATAAAAGCAAAACAAGTTCACAAAAGATGTATTAAAATGAAAAGTAATAGTTACGAAAATGAAGTCCTTACATTGCTGTTTTCTGCTGCAGAATGTACCTATAACTTTTGTGTTGAAACCCTCAGTGTTGGCTACCATGGTCCCCTCAATTTATCTTCGTAACCACTCTCTCAGATTGCACCACATATTGGGATAAAAGGGCCAAATGTTTGTGACAATGAAGAATATAGGTGTCATTCCTGATTCCAGAATTTGCTACAAACCAGAAGCAGAAAAACAAAATTTCGATATAACATGATGCGAACATACTTTCTGCGGTTACTTAACTTGATGCGTTCAACCAATTAGCCACACTGAGCACTTAACCGTGTTACTGTTTATGTTAATACTTCCACCTCCTGAAGGCTGTTACTGCCTGTGATCATTAACTGAGATTTAATTGTATGAAGTCTTACCAAGGGCGCCTTGTTTCTGCTATAAATCGTCAATGGGCTAAAAACAAATATTCGTAGGGGAAACATAGCACTTTTCGATTGGCCTTCCAGCTCTGACTTTTGATTGACCGGCAAGAGCTGTGATGGTGTGTTGGGGATATTGGTGACCCAGTGTTGTTTTCATCCTTGACTCTAACCCGCGGTGCTGCGAGGATTGTAGTACCATTAGTCCCAACAGGATTCATGAGACATCGGAGCTAGCGCGGCCGAACGGAGAGAGTTGCATAGTTTCTAAGAGTGGATGAAACTGCAGCTGTAATCAGTCCTGCAATCGACACTGTGGTTTCCAGTTATCGCAGAGAGAGTGCTATAAAACATGTTTTTATCGTTTTGTTTGCATACCAGCAGGCATTCGAAGAGAAGTGACATAGTTTAAGTCCGATTTGTGGCTCGCATTCGAAGAAACGTGGCACAATTTTAGTGCAACACCTACAGTGTGCTTCAGCACGTTAGCATATTATTGCGAGCCACCAACAGTAATTTCCAGTAAGTATCGCATTCCACTGATGTCCGAGAACCGCCCATTTTTTATGTGGTTTTCGCAATAAACGTTTTACTGCCAGAACTGGTCGTACAGATTCATTATAAGCTATCCTTTGCAGATATATGGAAAGCTATGTCTGAAAAATATCTATTTAGTTTACCAAAATATTCCGAGCTGTTTTTCTCTTCTGTGTATGTCTTTCCCGCCGTTATCTTATTGATTGTTAAATATGTAATCTCGTAAAGTAGTTTTTGCTTTGAGTCTTAATTTGAGCCATTTTCTTTTCAATAATTTCGTTATGTACTGTGACTGTAATTGATTTTCGTAGCCATTATCAAACATCCTCCACCATATTCCAGTAAATGTTGAACTTTGTTTGGTCTAAGGCGTCATCAGGACGAAAGAAGTTCAGGTACAATCCATTTGACCTCGTTCCCCGTTTCTCCAGTGTAACTATCTTAGTGCACTAATGTTAATAGTGTTTTTGATATGGAATCTGTTTTAGATACACAAATCTCTGTCTATTGCCACAAGGTTTCCACTTTACTACAGCTCCTTCTATCAACAGTACTTGGATGCCATAGTAGATACTTGGTAACTTGATTTCATTTTCTAGCATGGGTTGTTCGTCACTAATTATTTTTTCTACTACAACTCCATCCAGCATTCTTTTTATTATACTACACTTAAAAAATTTGCAGTTTCTACTTTTTAGTGAAGCTACACTCCACGTTTCACTTCCATGCAATTCAACAAATGCACATTTTACAGAACTTGCACATTTATACAGTTTCATTCTTATGGAGTAGTTTAGATCATTTATCGAAGAATGCCAGATCTTCATTAATGAAACTTGTAGTTGTACCGTTTTTGATTCAGCTTTGTTTTATAATCTTTCCTTCTAGGTGGTATACGTTTCCTTGATATGATCTTAACCAACAAACAATACACGTGCCGTTAGAATCACTGGAGTGAAGAATGGAGTAACTGCGGAAAGGCGAGTTTATAGACTAATAGTGACACAAGCAGAGAAACTAGACAAACGTAATTAAGGTGAAGTCTGAATCAACCGATGCAGTATATAATTTACACAGTGTGTTTGCATTGTGAGTCTGTATTATATATTTAGGAGGAGGAACAGAACGGAATGAGGATTAGCTTATCAATAAAACAAAAACCATGGTTTGCTTTGTTTCTTGTAAAAAAGAAGTTAGTATTAGACTCATTCAGAGACAGAACAGGGAAAAGCGCTAGACGTCACTTCAGACGAGGAAAGAATCTTAGGTACCACATCCACTCATGGCAGTATTGTGTAAATATAAACCTGCTTTCACAGTCAATAGCTCCGTCAGAAAACAAAGCTGAGGAATGTGCTCCATTCATGTCTAGCTAACGTAAACAGAAGTGTCACTGTATATTTCATCGCATATTGCATTTTTTGAGGCTTAACAACTATCTGTGAGCGCTCCATATACGGACATGACAATGTGCACAAGGTGCTTTGCTATTTGATTTTAAACGTTTCATTTTTGACAAACCTTCGCATAATGTGTTACATTTTACCAACTAGTAAGTCAACTTGGCGTCAGGTATCAGCTCACAATGAACACGTTTTACAACAAACATTTTTGAAGAGCAGCAAAGCCTGTGAAATCGGTTGTCGAAAATAAAGAAGTATGTATGCGGAATTGAGTACAGAAAGCTTTTTACCGAGAAATAAATACTTATACGTGAAGAAGAAAGACGAAGACTGTTAATAAAGTTTGTTTTATTCAAACTGTTTCAACATTTTTCACATTCAAAATTCGGAGGCATTACTTTCCAGCAGGCACTAGTGCCTGTTTGTAGCTGTATCCCTTTACGCCGTTTCCACACCTTTGACATAAATTAAGGCAGAAACTTAAGGTAAATGTTAACTTACGTATAGGAGTAAAGTTTTTAATTCCATATGAACAACTACATTTTACAGGAGTATGATTCTTACGTGGAAACACGTACAAACCTGCAGTGTCCCATTACTTGACGGAGAAATACATCCATGGTAGAGGGAGGCGAAAATTCATATTTGGCACGACTGGGAAATATGGAGAGATCTTGGTCACATTGTTATTTATTAAGCCTTCGCGTTTCAAAATTTCGTAATGAGACGAAAGCTGTAGGATAAAGTGTACAAAGGAATTAGCGATATCAAATACATACTAACGTAAGTATGGATATTATTGGTGCACGTACAGAATTTTTATTTAATATCATACTTACATTATGTCAAACATTAGTGAAAGACTCACGAAAATGAGCACATAGACTGAATGTAATATAGTTCTTATGTCACGTAGGTTCATTTGACAGTGCCGTTGTCTATTCGAAGAGATTTGATTTCATTTCTGTGGTCAATGTTAGCGCCACCTGTTGACCTTCCTTTAATTCATGCTAGCTAATTGCCAGTCAGTTTGGCCCTGGTTCTCTTCGAACAGAGAAGGGCACTGTCAAATATGCCCACATGAGAAGAGATCTGTATTGTATTCAACCTATGTGTTCACTTTCATAAGCCTTTTCCTAAAGTCTGACTTAAATGTAGGTATGACACTAACTGAAAATTCTGTATATGAATCAATAATATGCATACTCCTAGGTACACTTTAGTCCACGGCTTGTTTCTGATCATGAAGTTTTGAAATACGTATTACAGAATTATGTGATAAAAACCATCCCATATTTCAAAATTGCGCCAATTTGAACTATGTTATACAATTACGTTTACGATCAGGATTTTCATTTCCCTTCAACTGAACTGCCTTCAGGACTATTCATTATCACAGGATATATAGCCTCAGAAAACTTCAAGCGTATCTTTTCATTCTTTAACATATGCTCTTCTTCATCACTAAATAGTGATTTGAATCCATCTGTACTCCTGGGCACACCTTATAATCCAATATCTGATTTCTGAATCTCTGCCTAATCTTGAAATAACCTAACCGAAAGTTCTTCCGGTCTTATCCAAGTATGCCTTCTCTATTTCCGATTGTTTTACAGACTATTCGTCATTACTGACCGAAATTGCAGAACCCAGTCTTTCTAGTCTCTCACTCCAACTACCAAGCCCATATCCCCACGCACCTCTTTGTGCTTTACTCCTTCTCTTCTAATCCCATTCAAATCTTCCACCATTATTAGAATTTTATTTCCCTTATGTATTGCATTACCCGTTCTGTATCCTCATATAACTAGTTTCGTGATTTCTTCATCTTCTTGCGTCGTCGGCACCTATACCTGAGCTATTATTGTGTGTGTTGGTTTGCTGTCGATTTTGATGAGAACAGCCCTACCACTGAACTGTTCAGTCACTCACTCACTGCCTCACCTCCCTATTCGTAACGAACTCTAATCCCATTATACCATTCTCTGCTGCTGTTGATTTTACCCTATACCCATCTGACCATAAATACTTGCCTTTTTTCGATTTCACTTCAGTGACATCCACTATACCTACATTCAGCCGTAGCATTTCCATTTTTAGATTTTATAGCTTCCTTACCATATCCGGATTTCTGACATTAAGCGTCGCGATTCTTAGACTGTTACCTAGTCGTTGGCTATTCATCCGTTTTACTCCTGGTCTCCTGCAGTAGTAGGTAGATAGGGCTGCTAGGAGACTTTTGATGCCGGCCGGAGTGGCCGTGCGGTTCTGGGCGCTACAGTCTGGAACCGAGCGACTGCTACGGTCGCAGGTTCGAATCCTGCCTCGGGCATGGATGTGTGTGTGTTGTCCTTAGGTTAGTTAGGTTTAATTAGTTCTAAGTTCTAGGCGACTGATGACCTCATAAGTTAAGTCGCAAAGTGCTCAGAGCCATGTGAACCATTTAGACTTTCGATGTAAAATTGATACGCAAATTAATTAAACTGATCAATTAATAATCCCCGCACAACGCCCACACCCACACCTCCCAGCTACCCTCCCCCCACACCCTGATGATATGCAAAGTAATGAAATTGATTAGAAACCCATGCCTCTTGCCCACCCACTCTTCCCATCCACCCCCAACTCCTGATAGTCATGTGTTCTCCTCAGCGTGCACCTTGATCACCGCCCCCTCCCCATCCCCGTCCCCATCCCCATCCCCACCTTTTTTATTGACGCGAATTTCTAATTTTGGCGGAAATTTCAGACATGCTGAGAATCATTATACCAGGGCTGTGCTGACATCCTACCCCACCCACCACTCGGGATATGGCTGGAAATCAAAAACGGCTTTGCCTTTTCCGGGACTCTAACCACGATCCCTCGACGGAAATCCCAAGTGCAGCCCCCCCCCTCCCCCTCCCAGTAGATGGAAACTGCCCACATGCAGGACAGGAAGCTTACGTTGGTTTACTTTATTTATTTTGGTTGGGAAACTGAAGTAAAGATCGGTCCAAATTACTTAATTAATTATAAGGATCGGCCCCAATTACACACTTCTATACTTAGAGCACACATGGAGGGCCAAATATCGCAACATAACTCAAAAATTGACGATATCATACAACTGGTGTTATCCTGCTGGGAAAAAATTTCAGAGTATAACTCGAAAGTAATGGCAGATGTAGACGGGTTCTGTCCTTCACCTAGAAGATGGAGTGTAAAGGCTGAAGTGGAGAGTACTATATTTCTGGCAGGAACTATGGTGGTGTAGGACAGAGAGAAGTGCAGTAAGTGTGTTATCAGCTAGCGTACAGCTGAGGACTTTGTCTGTCGCTGTTTGATGTCAGAGATCGCTACAGACTCCTCACCCTGCATTGTTCGACATTCACCCTGCAGCATAGGTAATCGAGCCCAACACATGCTACCGCAACTGATGGATAATGCTTCACTGTTCTAATTACACATCGAAATCGTAATGAAAAAGAAACAGCAATCGTAATTAAAGGGTCGTAATACATCATATGTACTGGCAAGAAAATTATCGTAAAAACGCAACTAACGCAAAAGCCGATCCCAGAAGATTGCAGAGGGGCCGGAGTTTCAGCTGTGTCCTTGATGGGTGGTTATGAACTAACCAATTTGGACGCAGTCTTACCATCACCCCCCCCCCCTCCACTTCACCCTACCACGGGTCATCCCCACCTTTCCTCACCGCAAGTAGGCATACATAGATACCTATTCTATCTCGTCGCTGATGGTACACAAACAGATCGTTTTAGTACACTGATATACTGTCTCAAATCTGCAGTAACCTGTTACAGACAGGCAAAAGACAAGAACAAGATGAAACTTCCTGGCAGATTAAAACTATGTACTGGACCGAGATTCGAACTCGGTCCGGCACACAGTTTTAATCTGCCAGGAAGCTTCATATCAGCGCACACTCCGCTGCAGAGTGAAAATCTCATTCTGAAGAACAAGATGCTACATGCAATATGTTAAACGTACCTCTTGGAGAAACTGGAACAAGGCTCTCTTCATCTCAACAAAGCGGTCTCAGTCAATCATTATGAGGTAATGAACAGTATACCAGTGGATGGATAGGGTGGGAAGGACACCGTTCATATGAGACGATGTACTGTAATACGCACTACTGGTGGTAGTGCGATAAATTTTATGAATTTTACAAGTTGTTCCGTAAGTTCATTGCCAAAAATTCGCAAAATCTCCAGTTTCTCTGTCACTGCTAAATCACCGCTCTACTACTTTGCATGTACCATATATTGGAGTGCGAATGCCGATAGATGATTGTGCAGTACGTCCCTTCGGTCATATGCACTTACGACCACCAGACAGCGTCCTATACTGATGGAACTAGGTTATATACGTATTTTTAGCACATCGATCATAGTGCAGAATTTACAGTTACGACTGGCAATCTTTCCCTCTGCCGATGGACATCACAGGGTAATCTCGCATTCGTGGACATCGGAGTTTGTCAGATTCCTCCCACATTATCCTTTACCAATCCTCCATGCAACACAGTCGCCAATTTAATCCGCTACTAACCAGAAGTGTGAGGGTCCTACACTCTACGTCTCGTGAAGGAACAGAGCGTTGTAACAGCTGTTCAGCTGTGACGGTTCAGTACGAATCTTACCCAAGGCACCCATCCAAGTAAACAAGATCTCTACAGATGTATGCATGTCGAGGAGCGTAGCACGACTTATCGGTGTATAATACATATGACAGTGTTGCGGTGATATGATGATAAGAAGATATTTGTAGTTTATACGTGACAAAGCTCCAGACAGCTGAGGTTTTGAAACATTTCACGTAAATCAACATTGCTATCTATTCTGAAGTATAATTCCACTGCCTGGGTTCAGTACCAGGAAGGTACCGGCATGAGAGTAATGGTGACGAACTTCGGATTGATAAAACTACTTCCTTCTGCACTACTATAGTGTCCTGGGAAGACATCACCAGTGCATGTACACCGCTTGAGCTGCTTATAAACGAACTAGAATGAAGTCAGGCGACTGGTGTTCCGTCTCTTAGGAAATTAATGGATTTATATGTACTTTCAAGTCAAAAATGTATGTATCTTCAGTCACACTTCCAGCATCAACCATACTTATTATTAGTAATAGTATCGGTTTTGACGGATGTGGCTATGTCCCACTAGAAAATAGAGCGAGAAAAAAACAAAGACAGAAAATTTGGAATAGCTGATACATTGAGGTACCGCCAAAGCCTTTCTGCACGAAAATGCACACGAAGAAGTAGCAACTTCTTACGAGGGAGTAAGCTTCATCATCAGTAGCCGAAAGAGATGTAACAGTCTTATTGCTGTTCACAGTAGCGTCACCATGTCTCTGGTAGCATTCCTCTTGCACAAAGAAGTCCAGTTCTGATGTCAGGTAGTTTTGCTAAAGTGTGGGATAATATAACAATTTTGTCCTAACGCCACGTCTCTCGAGTACACCCCCCTCACACCATTGAAGGTGATGTACGTGGCGTCGGACCAACTCACCTACAGAACTATCAAGAGAATGGCTTCAGTCTGATAAACACATTTTCTCCTTAATACTTCAGGAACATTATTGCTTGTGAGAACCAACCGTAGTTCTGTAATGCCTGTATTCCACCGCATGTCTGAGACGACATTTGTGGACTGGGGCCACGTGTTTAGCTCGCTTTAATACAGTGCTTCTGTGTAATATTTATATCGCCTCTGTTGACGCATGTGTTACAAAAGACCCCATAGTGTACAGGAGAATGAGGAGGGTTAATGCTAAATACACCTAAAGTACAATTTTTAAGCTTTAATAGGTCTTGAGTGTATGATTCCACCCAACCCATCTCAAATGCCTGCATTTCATGGTACATTTACTCTAACTTTTCTCAGTCAATCTGTGTAGTTGATTTTTTCCGTTCTTGCATATTTCGCTGTATATCCTTCAATTTTACGATTTCCTATCAATTTGTTGTAATTATACCAGGTTTTTCTCGATTTTTACCGAGTTTATATCCTCTTTTTCGATAGGTTTCGTGCACACACACACACACACACACACACACACACACAGACACCCATATATATATATATATATATATATATATATATATATATATATATATATATATATATATAAGTTCTAAATGCCATCATACCCTGTGTTGTTTGATTTTTTATGACATTTGTTTGCATGTTCTAGACATCAGCATACTAAAAATTCCCTCCTCCCGACGATCTGCAATTAAGATAGGATGATCATGAAAACTACGGTAAGACTTGCCTTTAACCTAGAATGAGGATCAAAGAGTGGCCCAGACTGGAAACTCGTGGTCTGGAGGCAAATCCGTGACCTGCTAAAACCCATCAGAGAGCTTGTCTGCAGACTCGTGTAACGATGCACTTGATGGAAACTCAAGTCTGGCACAGTTCTACACATTCATTTGAGTTCCACTCTACCGAGTAGGGATCTTCAATATGGATTTGACATGTGTACAGAGTCGATTTCTGCTGCTGCTCTGATATTTTTCCCCCGTAAGTATACCCTCTTATTGGCTACCAGATCAGCTTCGCTACATTTTTTTGTACCTTCCAACTCTGATACATCCCACACCATGTCAAGACATGTAGAAACTGAAGATTTTGTGTAATTTTTTATCGTAGAAATGTATTATTCATTATTTGACCGTGTGTAGACTGCACGTAGCATCAAGAAACGTGAGAGTTTCCCTTCCGCATACCTACAGAACCCCCGTCAATGAAATTAAAAGACGAACTTTTAGCGACTTATATATTCGAACTGCAACCGTCCGCCGCTGACGGCTCAACACACATGTTCTACACACATGTTCAAATGTGTGTGAATTCCTGAGGGAACAAACTGCTGAGGTCATCGATTCCTAGACTTACACACTGCTTATACCAACAAAAACTAACTTATGCTAAGAATATCACATACACCCATGCCCAAGGGAGGACTCAAATCTCTGGCGGCAGGGGTCGCACAGTCTCTGACATGGAGCCTCAGACCACGGGACCACTCCGAGCGTCATACATTCAGAGACTATGCATACCCTATTACCAGTCTCGAAGCCTCGATTTCAACCACTTGTACATTATTTTCCACAGTGCTACAACCCGCAAATAGCGAAAAACTCTTCGCAAGTTGATTCTATAGGGGATATAAGTTGTAGCACATCGTCCATGTCTGAGCTATATTGCGATTTTTGGCCGTCCTTGTGTAGAGCTGTGTATACAGTTGTGTAATTGGAGGCGATCTTTATGATTAATTACGTAAATAGGACTGATACTTGCATCAGTTTCCCAACCAAAATAAATAAATTACACGAACCTAACCTTCCTCTCCTGCATGTTGGCAGTTTCCATGTGTCGGTTGGTGCACTTGGGATTTCTGTACAGAGGGACCAGTGTTCGAGTCCCGGAAAGGGCACTACTATTTTTGATTTTTCGCAAATTCCAGGGTAGTTTGTGGGGTTGGGCGTCAGCACATCCCTAGGACAAAGAAATTACCACCATTTTTGAAATTCCTCCAAAATTCAAAATTCTCACCAAAATTCGAAACACGGTAGATGATAGAGGGGCAAGGGGTGGGTTCGGTGTGGGGATTAGGAGGAGGCGCGGGGGGACCTACGTGCAGGCCGAGGATAATACATGACATCATCCAGCCGGCAGGGGTGTGGGTAGGTGGCGGGGTTGCACGTGTTGCGAAATATAGGTAATTTAACTTGCATCAAAGATGTTCCGCTCTTTAGCAGGATGAATTAAAATATGCTCCACAGAATAGTTGTGAGAAGTGTATTTCGCTATTTGTGGGGTAATAGGGCTGTCGAATATAACGTACACGAATTGTCAGTAATAGAATACTTTGGTGTATGCCATTGGACTGAATGGTATACTGAACAGTTATCGATCTGTATTCACAATCTAGTATATGGTGGATATGACGAGTGATGTACTGCACAATCATGCATCTGCATTTGAAATCTAGGATATGGTACGTAGAAAGTAGTGAAGGTGCGATTTAGCAATGATACAGAAATTAGGAAGCATTCTGCTGTGTAACTGGCATGCGCTGAAACCATGTAACAATTTGTGAAATTGCTAAACTTGATCGCACTGTTAACTGCGGTGTGTATTGCAGAACATCATCCCATATCGACGGTGTCTTTTCCATCCCATCCATCCACTGGTACGCTGTTGATTACCACATAATCATTGACTGACACCACTTAGTTGAGGTGGAGAGAGCCTTGGAATAACGCTGGATGTCTGCTTCTGGTCACTGTGGAGCATGGGATTAAATGGATAGGTTGTGTGAAAGTGATCCAGCATGCTGTAGAATTCTCCTAAATCCATGTGCTGCGATGCACTGTACATGTACTTTTCCCACAAGTAATGCAACGGTACCTGCTTTTATTTCTACTATCTCATGCGTGTTGCGAATATCGCCCGTAATCATGTACATGACTGGAAAATGCTCTTCGAAATGGAACTCCAAAACATCCGCTACCCTAATGCTGTGGAAGATAAGAGTAACTTTATAGGTCATCATCTTCAGATAGCTGTTGGAAACAGTCTACAATGCCGCAAACTCTTCCGGTTTCCATGTGTTGTGATGCCGTCCACATTTTCGTCAGGGAGAAACATCGCATCTGTGATTTCTTTCGAGTAACTTGTGTATTGAGGTAGCTGTGTAGTTAACACCATGCGATGTTCAGTTTTCTGTGAGAGATAATGGATTAATGTCGGTTTAGCGCCTGGCTCAGACCTTGAAGTAGTGGTAGAAAAACAATGTGTATAGTGGCGTAGAAAGGTGTAGTCATACACTGCTTAGTTGTGTTACAGCCTATAAGATTGTGGATTAAACTGCTTTAGAATTAACAATACAGGAACCCTCCCTTGCGATTGATAGCCTGTTGGCTATGGTTTTTCTCTAGTACAGTCGACAAAACTTTACACAGGTCTGTGCAAGTGACTTCGACCAATGGCCACCTTATCCATGGGGCAATACGTGTATATGTAATACGCTCGATGTCACCATGCAGATGCTATTTGTTTTTGTATATATCTAAAGAGAGAGAGGCAGTAAAATCTTGTAGGAGGTTTGATACGTCGTGGTATGGGAAAACTTAACCAAAACGTAAGGTAAGCAGAGCTCAAAAGCTGCAGGGACTGAAAAGTGAAAGCGTAGACCCAAATGACCCAAAAGAGATTACAGTGTCAAACACAATTTAATTTTATTTAACATTAAAAGTCACTTAACACAATAAAAAAATTTTAACTCCAGGCCTGAAGTGCCGCTGAACATTCACAACTGTAATGTCAGAATGACAACCTTAAGATTCAACAGAAGGAGATAATCAGAGCCTGAAGGACCCAACACTTTTGATTAATTATTGAGCAATACAATAAGTTACTGAAAGGAATGACATCAATCATTCGGCCAGAAGGGCCAATCAAATGTAACCACAAATGCTGTTTTGATAATGCTACAAGAATGCAAAACCAACAGTTAATTTACTTCGTCCAACGGAGCAGTAAAGACAAAAAGACAAATTCATTTACCAAGGTATTTTTAATGAAACAAGCTAACAAGACAAAATTAAAAACCAAAAGGGGTAGTGACGTCGCCACTCGGCCTGAAGGGCCTGAATATCAGTAGTAATAAATATTTGAGAATGGTTGAAGTTAGTGAATTAGCACTTAAAACCAGCCTGTGCTCCTCACCACTAGGAAAAATTTACAATCAGCTGTGATAGGACTGCCTGCTTTAGCAATATGGCACAGACCAGCAGAACAACTAGAAACTTCACCAACGTGGCGAATCGTCCACATAGGGCATGATAGCAACTCTCTATAACACATAAAATAAAAATTACTAAACATTGAAACACATGATTCAAAATATAACGCCTATCTAGGCAGGAACTGTTAATGACGCCCACTGGCCTTCGTAAATCTTCGACTTAGTAAATGTGACGGCCAGTACTAAATAACAATACCACTGAACAAATTGTAAAATACAAGATCGTTAGTGCACTTGGGTCAGAATAAAATTTCAACCACAGATAATATTTTAGGTTCAGTTATTAAGGCACAGAGAGTTAACACTCTTTTATAGTGATAGTTACACTTGACATTATAGCAGCAGATCATTGAATCGGGATTTCGGGCACGCCTGAGCCTACGAAAATTGCGAAACACCATGGCACACGACCTTAGAGCAAAATACACCCGACGACACGGGTAGAAATTGAGTGAGATACATCAAGTCAAGAAATTCTCATCGTTAGTCCAGAAGGCAGACAAGCATTCGGTGACAGGTTGCAACCAGCACCAATTCCAGTTACGTCAATCGCCCCAGTTCCGCCATAGCAACGCGGACACGCCGCGTCAACAGTTGCCACGCCGAGCTTCCTTATCACACAGCCCGTCCAGAAAGACTGCCGCCGTCCCGAGTACACACGCTCGTAGCAATCACGTGCGTTCACAGGAAGTTATACCACCTTTACCGCAACATTGCGCTGCCAAACAACCGGAAACTTAAGTCCCCGTCACACTCCGGCAGCAGCACTCGATACTCTCGTCGTCAGCAGGTCTCTCCCCAGAACGCAGCGCCCTCCGAAATTTAAAGGCAAACGGACCTATCACGGCAGAGCAAAGCCGAGGCTCCGGAACACGACACACCACACCAAGGCAAAGATGAAGATGATACGGTTTAAGGTTCTATTACATGTTGGTTGCATACAGTTCTCTCAAAACTACACCGAATTTTCTCATAAAACTAAAAGAATCTGACAGCATCTATTCTTATGGAATCATGATTGTTTTTGTTACAATCGTCATGACTAAGTGTTTAAGAATGGGTGTTAGTGCAAGTCCTACGTTATTTCATATTTCATAACCTTTAGTTATAAAGTAGACACTATCTGAATTGGTTTCGATGTATCAGAAAAGAGAGAGACAAGTTACAGTCTTACAGGATGTTCTGTTAGAAGACATGCACTTACGATTTGTTTCGTAAATACCAGCGTCACAAATGGCGAGAAAGGTTGTATTTTGTAATGTTTATAATACAGATGTGCATGACAGCTATTTACAGATACTCCGGATAGGACTGAGCAAGTTTTAGAATGTGGATGCACCATCCATTATATCCTGAACAGTGTCTAGAAGCTGATTCGCAATGTGGTACGTTTGGGATAGGATTCGAAGGTGGGTCCAACAGCAAGAGGAGGGGGTTGTGTTTATTGGAGCTATCCACCTCCGAATCCTGTCCCAGACAAAGCGCACAGTGTATCCATATCTTTATATTTAAGTGGTGTTATTGACTCTTCAAGTCATTGTCAATCGCTAGTCCAGCCGAGTTGAGGAATAATAGTTAAAGCCATCTCAGCTAATATAATTTCAATGTGGTTGACTTTTGCTATGTACTGAATGCTGTGAAAGTGGTAGTACGCAATTGCACATGTCATATAAAATTATATTAATTTTACTGGTTATATATATGTCAAATAAAAGTGCAAGGACTGTCATTTTTGTAATCTGCTGAGTAGTAACACTACTTATGTATAGTTACAACATAAGTTATTCTTGCTAGTAACATAAAATTCGACACAGGGGAGACGACATCATATATACACCCAGATTAACTTTGACATGCTTTAAGTTCTGTACGTTAGCATAAAATAAAATACCATATGTGTTTTGGTCCACGAGCAGGCTAAGAGGAGGAAGTAGTCGACACACGCACGACATCGAAAGTGTGCTGTCACATAGTGGAACCAGAAAGGTTCCTAATGAGTGGCACCAGGTTATGGCACAGTCTTGTGTCTAAATTGAATGACCCAAGTGGACAGCCTAACCTTGTGGAGTGGCGTATGGCCACTGGTCCCTCCACATTGCCACTGACTTAGGGATTCAGCACTGCGGTACAGAGGTCGGACGACAGCAATAAATGGTGCTGGAAAACCCATTCGGCCCATTACGGAGAACAGAAAACGACGCCGCAGCTTGTCGATTGAGCTGTGAAAATCAATGGAAACCACCGTGGCGCGGATTCTGCACGTCGCCCTAGTGCATAATAGCATAGATGTTTCCCTGTGGCCATTTGTATGTTAACTGAGCCGTCCGGAGTTGCCCGTTCTGGGGACAGAATGCAAGGGATTATCTTACAGCAATTCGTCGCTAGGTATCCTGTAAAAATTTTATAGTCTGCTTTCAGCAGAGTTAGGGAGCAGTAATTTGATGTCGGCACCCCCGGTGTGATTTTGCGATAAAATTCTATTTGAAATCCGTCTACACCAAGGGACTTATTCAAAACACCTTTGTTGACAGCGTGGTTGACCTCATCGCACAGAACATGCATTCTCAGCTCGTGTGCTTCGTTTCCAGCGAGGATGCGATTGAGTTGTGGTGTCGCAAACTCCACAGCACGGGTGTTGTAGGCTGCTTCTAGTACATTGTAGTGGTCTGCAAAGGCATTGACGATCTAGACAAGTGATGCGCTTGCTGCGGCAGGTGTATATCTCGGTGATGAGACGTTTTCTTCGTTGTCGGCCAAGGTGACCGAGAGGTTCTAGGCGCTTCAGTCTGGAACCACGCTACCGCTACGGTCGCAGGTTGGTATCCTGACTCGGGCATGGATGTGTGTGATGTCCCTAGGTTAGTTAGGTTGAAGTAGTTCTAAGTTCTAGGGGACTGATGACCTGAGATGTTAAGTCCCATAGTGCCCAGAGCCATTTGAACCATTTTATTTCTTCGTTGTTTCGCATCGGATGATATATGGTGCATGGTGGGTTGTTTCTGTTCCGCTGAATCTTGAGGTGTGATCTTCACCACCGCTCCCTGCAGTCTACAGTATGTCAGCGTCACGGATTGTCCTGCTGTGTTCCTTCTGGGTTTCAGGGGTGCGTAGCTGGGTATCCAGGCTGTAGAAAACAGTGTAGAAGTAGTCGGTAGGGCCTTGACGCCATGCAGTAATTCTCTTGCCGTACTGAATCAAGGTCGGTCGGATGGCTGGTTTGGCACATTCTAGCCATCAAGTAAACGTTGTGCAGTACTTAGGCAATCGACGTTCACAGATGGCACATGTCTCAGTAATGCGTTGAAGACATTCGGGATCACTGGAGGTGTTTCAATTCCACAGTGTACGAATGAGCCAAACCACTTGTAGCAGATTGAGGCGTAGACAAACTGGTCTGCAAAATCCAAGAACCAGAATTCTGCATCTTGTAGTGCAGGTGTGAGTTCCCGAGAGATTTAAACCACGTCAGGGCCGCTTGCAGAGTGACCACCTGTTAGGTACTTCCTGGCGCGTTTCCGTGCCGAACTTCGGAAATATCGCGAAGCAACGTATCATTGACGACAAAACGCAGTTCTTGACAAGTCTTTCTGTGGGCAGTTTGATTCTTAGTGCGTGGGACACAATTAAAATCGCACCCAAGCAAGTAATGGTCACCACGCCCAAGAAATAAAGGCCGATTTTCTCTGAGCAGAGGCATACTCTGTCGTGTCTGCAGAAGGAGACTGACGGAGCACAAATGTTGACATTATGTTTCCCCATGAAGATCACCGCCATGCCTCTGGCGGATGGAAGGTATGTGACGTCAGCCAAGGGGATGCGCTATCGGGCACAGATAGCTACGCCACGTCACAGTGGGGTGCCTGGGGAAGTATAAGTGTTACAGCCCGTAACGTCCGGAAGTGTGGCCAAGTGTACTTACTGTAGTAGTGCGATGTCGATATACAACGCCCATATCCTCTCTCGCAGCAATTTCCATTCGGGAGCCAATGTTGCTAGTGTTGATCGTTAATGTTTCGTATGTTTGGAGTCGAGCTCCTCCGTAGAGGGTAAAGAGGGGTGAACAAGCAGCGTGCAGTGCCATGCGCCACATGACGGCGTTAGCTTCGACATAACTAAGTCTCCGTCTGGGGTAACTTCGCCCAAGGAAGTGGTTGGGATCATCTAAATCTACATCTACATCCATACTCCGCAAGCCACCTGACGGTGTGTGGCGGAGGGTACCTTGAGTACCTCTATCGGTTCTCCCTTCTATTCCAGTCTCGTATTGTTCGTGGAAAAAAGGATTGTCGGTATGCTTCTGTGTGGGCTCTAATCTCTCTGACTTTATCCTCATGGTCTCTTCGCGAGATATACGTAGGAGGGAGCAATATACTGCTTGACTCTTCGGTGAAGATATCTTCTCGAAACTTTAACAAAAGCCCGTACCGAGGTACTGAGCGTCTATCCTGCAGAGTCTTCCACTGGAGTTTATTTATCACCTCCGTAACGCTTTCGCGATTACTAAATTATCCTGTAACGAAGCGCGCTGCTCTCCGTTGGATCTTCTCTATCTCTTCTATCAACGCTATCTTGTACGGATCCCACACTGCTGAGCAGTATTCAAGCAGTGGGCGAGCAAGCGAACTGTAGCCTACTTCCTTTGTTTTCGGATTGCACTTCTTTAGGATTCTTCCAATGAATCTCAGTGTGGCATCTGCTTTACCGACGATCAACTTTATATGGTCATTCCAATTTAAACCACTCGTAATGCGTACTCCCAGATAATTTATGGCATTAACTGGTTCCAGTTGCTGACCTGCTATTTTGTAGCTAAATGATCTATTTTTCTGTGTATTCGCAGCACATTACACTTGTCCACATTGAGATTCAATTGCCATTCCCTGCACCATGCGTCAATTCGCTGCAGATCTTCCTGCATTTCAGTACAATTTTCCATTGTTACAATCTCTCGATACACCATAGCATCATCTGGAAAAAGCCTCAGTGAACTTCCGATGTCATCCACAAGGTCATTTATGTATATTGTGAATAGCAACGGTCCCATGACACCTACCCTGCGGCACACCTGAAATCACTCTTACTTCGAAAGACTTCTCTCCATTGACAATGACATGCTGCGTTCTGTTATCTAGGAACTCTTCAATACAATCACACAATTGGTCTGATAGTCCATATGCTCTTACTTTGTTCATTAAACGACTGAGGGGAACTGTATCGAACGCCTTGCGGAAGTCAAGAAGCACAGCATGTACCCGTGAACCCGTGTCTATGGCCCTCTGAGTCTCGTGGACGAATAGCGCGAGCTGGGTTTCACACGACCGTCTTTTCCCAAGGCCATGCTGATTCCTACAGTGTAGATTTCTAGTCTCCAGAAAAGTCATTATACTCGAACATAATACGTGTACCAAAATTCTACAACTGATCGACGTTAGAGATATAGGTTTATAGTTCTGCACATCTGTTCGACGTACCTTCTTGAATACGGGGATGACCTGTGCCCTTTTCCAATCCTTTGGAACGCTACGCTCTTCTTGAGACCTACGGTACACCACTGCAAGAAGGGGGGCAAGTTCCTTCGCGTACTCTGTGTAAAATCGAACTGGTATCCCATCAGGTGCAGCGGCCTTTCCTCTTTTGAGCGATTTTAATTGTTTCTCTATCCCTCTGTCGTCTATTTCGATATCTACCATTTTGTCATCTGTGCGACAATGTAGAGAAGGAACGACAGTGCAGTCTTCCTCTGTGAAACATCTTTGGAAAAAAGACATTTAGTATTTCGGCATCGTCGACGTCTTCACTCCAAGTCATCGATGACAGTATTGTTGTGGCGTTCATGAGGTCTACCCCATACGTAGGAGCAGAGGATGTCTCGGCAGCAGTAGTAATGGAAGAGTCCATCATTGCAGGCGCACCTGGGGGAGACCAGGGAGTAGATATCGTCGCGTTGTCATCGCTCTTGGCGTTGTGCAGTTTCTTCGAGGCCTCATTGGTCCAGACGGCCTCTGGGACCTCAGGAGAGGTGAGTTGTTCTGAAACCTTACGACGCCTCTTCTTGCCTCATTTAGGTGCACATTGTTTGCATGTCCATCCAGCTTTGTCACAATGTAGTCATGGCGGTCTGGGAGGAATGCTGTCGCGGGGACGATAAGGGATGTGACGTCCTTATCATCGGCCGGCAGGGGATCCGTAGCAGTCGCTGTAGGTAGTGTCGCTGGAGTCGCGTCAGCTTGCGAATATGAGGTGGTGACCCTGACGTTATCTGTGCCAGCTCGGAGGGATACTGGTACGTGGTCAGCGGGAGGAGAAAGCGCCGATGCGTTGGTAATCGGTAAAACCGACGTCGGAGTCGGAGGTGCCACGATAATGGCCGACAGTTGTGTGATGCATCGCTGAAGACACACAAATCTGAGATCACCTTCTTTGCCACGTCCTGAAACCCTCTTGGAATTGCCGTCGTATATAACGATGACGCGGCACCGGCTGATATGTAGATGAAACGACAGCTGCTAACGGAGAGAACGGGGTACGCTGGGAATTGGACCCAGCGTTCGGCAGTTAGACCATGTAAATGTGCACAGGGTGCACTGGTAGCACAAAAACTCGTATGGTGTGAATGCCCAAGCCAGTGTGGTCGACAGTGATCACGCAGACATTGTTGTCGGCATAACAAAAGCGTGTTTAATGACTGGTGTCACGAAGTACTCACTCATTCGCATGCTGCATTTTTGACGGACATCGTACAGCCCAAAATATCGGAAGCTGAGATCGTAGCTAAGTCGTATAGGAAGAGTTCCACTTCCAGGGCCTTCGGCCGGATATAATCACTGCAGATTAATAGCAACGTGGATTTTCAAAAACGTCGGACATGGTTCTAGTAAACATAAAAGACATGTAAGTGACGGCCGCTGAAACTAAACAAAAGCGCACGCGCTCTGCAGGGTCAAACACACAGCACGTCCGATCTGCGCGTCTCCATAAGCCGAGCTTGCCTCTAGACCGCTGGGGAAGTCACTCGTAAACCTATGGAAAAGATGTCTAGTTTGGCAAGTCAGCTGGCCGGCTGATTACGGTTACATCACTTAACTTGTTATTTTGTATTTTCCGAACAACTTACCTGTGTAATAATTATCTTGTTCTTTGAATATTTCTTTTTTTCTTCTTGGCCTTGTTGGTTCCGTCTGTATATCTGGTCAGCTGTTGCCGCTCTTTGCGTCCCAGAAACCTCTGAAATTAAGTTCTTCACTAGGATTATTGTTTTGTTATTCAATCGTAGCTGAATTGTTGTTGTTGTAGTCTTCAGTCCTGAGACTAGTTTGATGCACCTCTCCATGCTACTCTATATTGTGCAAGCTTCTTCATCTCCCAGTACCTACTGCAAACTACACCTTTCTGAATATGCTTCGTGTATTCATTTCTTGGTCTCCCTCTACGATTGTTACCCTCCACGCTGCCCTCCAATACAAAATCGCTTGATGCCTCAGAACATGTCCTACCAACCGATCCCCTTCTTCTAGTCAAGTTGTGCCTCTTCTCCCCAATTCTATTCAGTACCTCCTCATTAGTTATGTGATCTACCCATCTAATCTTCAGCATTCTTCTGTAGCACCACATTTCGAAAGCTTCTATTCTCTTCTTCTCTAAACTATTCATCGCCCACGTTTCACTTCCATACATGGCTAACTCACTAAAAACTTTTTCAGAAACGACTACCTTACACTTAAATCTATACTCGATGTTAACAGATTTCTCTTCTTCAGAAACGCGTTCCTTGCCATTGCTAATCTACATTTTATATCCTCTCTACTTCGACCATCATCAATTACTTTGCTCCCCAAATAGCAAAACTCCTTAATTACTTTAAGTGTCTCATTTCCTAATCTAATTCCATCAGCATCACTCGACTTAATTCGACTACATTCCATTATCCTAGTTTTGCTTTTGTTGATGTTCATCTTATATCCTCCTTTCAAGACACTGTCCATTCCGTTTAACTGCTCTTCCAAGTCCTTTGCTGTCTCTGACAGAATTACAATGTCATCGGGAAACCTCAAAGTCATTATCTCTTCTCCATGGATTTTAATACCTACTCCGAATTTTTCTTTTGTTTCCTTTACTGCTTATTCAATATACAGATTGAAAAACATCGGGGAGAGGCTACAACACTGTCTTATACCCTTCCCAACCACTGCTTCCTTTCCATGTCCCTCTATTCTTATAACTGCCATCTGGTTTCTGTACAAATTGTAAATAGCCTTTCGCTCCCTATATTTGAACCCTGCCACCTTCAGAATGTGAAAGAGAGTATTCCAGTCAACAGTGTCAAATGCTTTCTATAAGTCAACAAATGCTTTCCTTAATCTATCTTCTAAGATAAGTCATCTGGTCAGTATTGCCTTCCGTGTTCCAATATTTCTACGGAATCCAAACTGATCTTCCCCGAGTTCGGCTTCTACCAGTTTTTCCATTCGTCTGTAAATAATTCGCGTTAGTATTTTGCAGCCGTGACTTACTAAGCTGATAGTTCCGTAATTTTCACATCTCTCAACATCTGCTTTCTTTGGGATTGAAATTCTTCTTCTTGAAGTCGGAGGGTATTTCTCCGGTCTCATAAAATGGTTCAAATGGCTCTGAGCACTATGCGACTTAACTTCTGAGGTCATCAGTCGCCTAGAACTTAGAACTAATTAAACCTAACTAACCTAAGGACATCACACACATCCATGCCCGTGGCAGGATTCGAACCTGCGACCGGAGCGGTCACGCGGTTCCAGACTGCCGGTCTCATACATCTTGTTCACCAGGTGATAGAGTTTTCTCACGACTGGCTCTCCCAAGGCTATCAGTAGTTTTAATGGAATGTTGTCTATTTCCTGGGCCTTGTTTCGGCTTAGGTCTTGCAGTGCTCTGTCAAAGCCTTCACGCAATATCATATCTCTCATTTCATTTTCATCCACATCCTCTTCTATATCCATAATATTGTCCTCAAGTACATCGCCCTTATATAGACCCTCTATATACTCCTTCCACCTTTCTGCTTTCCCTTCTTTGCTTAGAACTAAGTTTCCATGTGAGATCTTGATATTCATATAAGTGGTTCCCTTTTCTCCAAAGGTCTCTTTAGTTTTCCTGTAGGCAGTATCTATCTTACGCCTAGTGAGATAAGCCTCTATATCCTTACGTATGTCCTCTAGCCATGCCTGCTTAGCCGTTTTGCACTTCCTGTCGATAACATTTTTGAGACGTTTGTATTCCTGTTTGCCTGTTTCATTAACTGCATTTTTATATTTTCTCCTTTCAACAACTAAATTCAGTATTTCTTCTGTTACCCAAGGATTTCTACTAGCCCTCGTCTTTTTACCTACGTGATCCTCTGCAGCTTTCAATATTTCATCCCTCAAAGCTACCCATTCATCTTATACAGTATTTCTTTCCCGCATTCGTGTCTATGGTTCTCTTATGCTCTCCGTGAAACTCTGTACAACCGCTTGGTTAGTTTACCCAGGTCCCATCTCCTTAAATTCCCACCTTTTTGCAGTTTTAATCTACAGTTCATAAACAATAGTTTGTGGTCAGAGTCAACATCTGCCCCTGGAAAAGCCTTGCAATTTAAAACCTGGTTCCTAAATCTCTGTCTTACCATTATACGAGGGTTGCTCAGTAAATAATGCCCCATTTTTTTTTCTCCAGAAGTATTTATTCCACAACAATCAAATTTACATATGTGAAAGACTGATGTTTTGTCTACTTGCTTTATTTTTCCACATAATCTCCTTCAAGTTCGACGGCCTTTTTCCAGCGAGACACAAGAGCGTGTATTCCCTGCCGGTAAAAATCTGTACTCTGCCTACGGAGCCACGTTGTCACTTCGTGAATCACTTCTTCGTCATCGGCAAAACGTCTTCCACGAATGAAATTCTTCATTGGCCCAAACAAGTGAAAGTCTGAAGGAGCCAAATCGGGGCTGTAGGGTGGATGGGGTAACACTATCCAACCCAGTTTCGCGATGTGTTCACAAGTCCTCAAACTTGTGTGAGGACGAGCGTTATCATGCTGAATCAAAACATCCTGTGGGTTAACATGACGCCCAAGGCGCCGGAAGCGCTGCTTAAGTTTGTCTAATGTTTTGACATAAGCCTCTGAATTTATGGTACTGCCTTTTGGCATCACATCAATGAGAATTACGCCCTCGCAATCCCAAAACACAGTCATCATGACTTTTCCGGCTGAAGGAACTGTTTTGAATTTTTTCTTCTGTGGAGAATAAGCATGACGCCATTCCATCGATTGTCTTTTTGTTTCGGGCTCAAAATGATGCACCCAAGTTTCATCACCTGTCACAATCCGTGACAAAAAGGCCTCCCCGTCAACGTGAAAGCGTCGCAACAAATCGAAAGAAATGTCTTTTCTTTGGGATTTGTGATCGACAGTAAGACACCGAGGAACCCATCTTGCACACACTTTTGAGTATCCAAGCTGATTGATAATCACATCCACACTTTCTTTGCTTACTGACAACTCCAGTGCCAATTGTCGAGTCGTAATGCGTCGATCCCGTCGAATGAGAACATCAGCCCGCTGCAACATGTCAGGCGTGACAGCCGTGGGAGGCCTTCCCGACCGCGGCAAATCTCGGAGCTCCGCAGCACCGCCCTCTGATGCTTTCACCCTCTGTGCCCAGCGACCAACAGTACTCCTATCGACTGCAGATGTTCCGTAGACTTTGCACAAGCGTTTATGAATATTGCCCACGGTTTCTTCCTCTGCTACGAGAAATTCAATCACTGCACGTTGTTTATGACGGATGTCACCTGCAGACGCCATTTTAGAACATTCCTACACCACCGCTCTCTGTCGGAGGAAATTGAAACTTTGCGTACACACGCGGGAAACTTCAAATAACTCGCACCTAAAGTGTCACATTTCTAATATTTTTTATTTCGGAGAAAAAAAATATGGGGCATTATTTACTGGGCAACCCTCGTATAATCAATCTCATACCGTCTAGTACCTCCAGGCTTCTTCCATGAATACAGTCTTCTTTCACGATTCTTGAACCAAGTGTTAGCTATGATCAAGTTATGCCCTGTGCAAAATTCTACCAGGCGGCTTCCTCTTTCATTTCCTACCCCCAATCCATATTCACCTACTACGTTTCCTTCTCTTCCTTTCCCTACTATCGAATTCCAGTCATCCATGACTATTAAATTTTCGTCTCCCTTCACTACCTGAATAATTTCTTTTATCTCATCATACATTTCATTAGTTTCTTCGTCATCTGCAGAGCTAGTTGGCATATAAACTTGTACTACAGTAAATGGTTTAATGAAACTGATTTCTTCTCAAACCGTTTGAGTAAATCTAAGCGTCAACATTCTAGGAGGACTTTCATGTAAACTTAACGTAATGTTTGGCTCAACCATCGCACTGTAAAGCTGTCTGTATAATGCTCAAGATTTTCGAAGATGGTTACGGACTTCCGTAAATCATGAAGCACGTTCGTCAACTGTACGGCAGTTACATGGCCGCTAACCGTTAATTCTGTTACTCCAGTGTTGTCGTAAATGCTGTCGAGATTTCTTGAAGATTAATCCTGTCCACTTATGTTTGGTCTGTGCCACCGGTAAAGTGGTCATATGCTGAGGAAACACTTTCTTTAATGCAAATTGTATGTAAAATCGTATTAATTGAAATGGCTTCGCCATTGTAGATACTTTTCATGAAGCCATAAGGCGTTTGTGCAGTTGCTAATAACAAATTTGGGTGGTCTTACCCTGCAACTCTTTTTGAGTACTTGTGCTGCAACTACTTAAAACTTTAAATTATTTTCACCGCCGTGAAAAACTCTTATCATCGAACTTTGAGGTATTTGTACATTTGTTAAGTATAATAAGCTGAATTTATTCAATAATCTGTTAACCAGCAACGCCGTAGAGCGTTTAAGTTTTGTAGCTACTGCTTAGCACTTGAAATACTTATTTTGACCTTCCACCATGGGGCGACAGTCGTAGTTCTAGTTATCGTACATTTAACTGTATGTTTTCTCTTGTAAGAAGTTTAATAACCCATACATATTATAACAATATATGTATGTTTCACATATCCTCCGAAACCACTGGGCCGGCCGGCCGTTGTGGCCGAGCGGTTCTAGACGCTTCAGTCCAAAACCGCGCTGCTGCTACGATCTCAGATTCGAATCCTGTCTCGGGCATGGATGTGTGTGATGTCCTTAGGTTAGTTAGGCTTAAGTAGTTCTGAGTTCTAGGGTACTGATGACCTCAAATGTTAAGCCTCATAATGCTTAGTGCAATTTTTGAACCACTGGGATGATCTAAAATCAAAATTGGTACACTTAACACTTATTATCTGAAAAGAATCGCTGTGACGGTAAGCACTACCGACCAGTCATGGGCGTGAGGATGTGTAGCCCATTACGCGTGAATACCCACACATCATTCAACCACAGTTTGAGAACGAGCTCACTTAGTGACTAGCGACAAACTTTTCACAAAACTGGTACACGTATCACTTACTGACTGAAAGGAATCACTGAACGGTAAACACTACCGACCTATCACGGGAGTGGGGATGTGGATGAAAAAGCAGTGTAGCCCATTACGCGTGAATACCTATACATAATTCAACCAGAACTTGAGAACGAGATCACTTAATGACTAGCAACAATCTTTACACACATTTTCAAACCCTTAAGAAATTCTTGCTGATAATCCACACAAAATAGTCAAAGCAAAAGTATTTGTCGAGCCCTACATTTTTCGCTGTTCATATTGTAAAACTGTCGCATGAGGCATAGCGTCTCAGTTCATTACTTTTACAACTAACTGTATTCGTGACACATTTTGCAGACACTACTCACATATAGCACAGAATGTACCAACAGAAATATACCATTACAGGACCATATTTGAGGAAGTACGAAGTCAAAAATGTTAAGATGCATGAAAACCTACTGTGCCATGCATGACATTTTAATTTATTACTGCTTTACTACTAACTCTATTCACAACACATTTCGCAGAGTGTAGCCACATACACCTCTAGATATATCTGCAAAAGTGATTATAGGACACACAGTTCAGGATATACAGTGTCATGAACATTGAGCTGTGTGAAAATAAAACTGTTGGACGAAATTCGCTAGAGACACAGGTAAAATATGTGTACAAATGCTTGTGAAATATGTTAAATACATGTGAAATATATTTGACATGTATGCACTCACGAAGAATCATGGATAAAAAGTGCATCACGAACCTCTGGAATGATTTCACCCAAAAGTGGTATGCATATTAATTACTATCCGCAAAGAAATACTGTGGGGTTAAGAACCACTAGCTTCCTACTGAGGTGTTGATGATAACATGGAAGGGGGCAGGATATGGTGAGATGGGGGGAGGAGATAATAGGTCGGAGGAGGTGCAGGACAGAGACAGAAGGAGTGTGAAATGTAAAGATACAGAGGAGAAAAGGAGAGGGTCAGAGAAAAGAAAGAAGGGGAAATGGACAGAGGCCATGGGGAGGATAAAATGGGCAGAGAGAGAGGAAGGGGGAGATGGACAGAGAGGGAGAGGAAGAAATGGACAAAGAACAGGGAGGGGATGAGATGAGATGGACAGAGAGAGGGGAGGTGATGGAGGAAAGAGGAGGAGAGGGACAGAGTGATGAGGCATGAGGTGAAGTAGAGAGACAAGGGCAGGAGAAGATGGTCTGAGAGAGGGGCTTCTACTACATGAGCAGAGAGAGGGATAGGAAGAGATGGATTGAGAGGGGAGAAGAATGAACTCCACAGAAAGAAGGGGAAGGATGAGATGAATTGATAGAGGATTGTTGGAAATACATACCCGGGAAATGCCAGGTGCTCAGCTAGTTTTACTAATTGATTACTTTGCTAGTACACTTTGTTTGTGGTTCCAGTACCTTTTCACTCCCCAATCAGCTTACAGCGCTTCACACCCATGTTTGTTAGGTCTCTAACCTCAAATAAATCAAGTAATACGTGATACGTGGCGGATTACCTGTACACCAAATCAAAATGGTCTTTTGTACGAAATACGTTATCAGCGCTTTATCGAATCAGTCAGTTGGCTAGGTAGAGATTCAGAGTCGAATGTACCCCACGCGCCGGTGATGAAGCAGGCACCCGCGCCAGACAACCTGCTGGGAGTCAAGTGCTGCTTGTCAGGGGCGCCCGCCATTGTCTGCGGCAGCTGCGCACGCGGACGTCCCGCGCCGCGCCATCCTAATTGCAGCGACGCGCTCCTCGTGGAATTTAATCAAGACGCGTCTCTCGCTACACATCATACCGCAACTCCGCTTTGATTGTATCCGCCTCGTGCACTACCTTCTCGAATGTATCTAGGAACAGTACTTTCCATTGTCTCGTTGTTTCTGTAAGTAAAATTTGCCTCCGTTGATATAAACTAAATTGTTTGCGTTACCTACACAACCTTTACGTTATCCGATCTCCATTATCGGGTTCAAATATCTTGCTACGCGGTTCAAAATTCAGCTTACTAACCGGGACTATTCATAATGTACTGCATATCGATTTTCGTCGTCTAGTGTATGAAAAACCCATTACGCAAGGTTCACAGCATGATGTGTTCTCTAATAACCTCCTGAAGTAGGAGCCTTTGCCCGTTTCGGAACTCCTCTTTCAAGTCTCTAATCGACGCACCAGCATATAATTATAGCTGGTGGCACTAACACAATTTTCTGTGCAATAGTAGTTCCAGTGTAAGATAAAACCGAATGCTTTCTTCTTCAAAGATATCGCTACTTCAGCTTGCTCCTAGCGATCAGTCGAGCAGTACTCACACTCTCATAAAAATATTTACAACGAAATCCCCACGGTATTTTGTACCTCTCACATATTCCACGTGAAATGCCGGCCCATGACATAACTCCAATGACTTACTCGCTAGAATGTCCCTGAAAAAAACCACACATTACTGCATACCGTGATTTCGAATGCGTTAATTTATCTAAAATGCAACTGAAATGCAGGAAATAGTTTGGGAGATTACTTCTATTCCTTTCTCGAGCATAAAAGAAAATCTTTATGGATATGCTGCCCTAAAGACCGAACATGTGAAACGAAATTCTGCACCTTTGCTATCTGAGGAACGAAAACAGCTCATGAATTTCAGAGATGCTTCACATCAGACATACAAACTGCCTTCATGCCTGAAAATCATATTATCTACAAGCAGAGGCAGAATAGAGTCAGTAAAGCTGGGAGAAATGCCAAACTCAGGCAGGCCAATATATTATCCGTTAATACAAATAGGCAAACTGTCCTGCAGAAAATCTATCAAGGTCTAGATAAAGACAAAGTAAAAGCTGCAGCTGATTCAACTGTCCCAGCCGAAGAACTGAACCTGTACTTCACATTACCTACCAACTCAGCTGAACCACAAACAAAACTGAGACACACTGACTACTTCTTGAGTGGTAAACGACTGTAGCCACGAGAAATTCTGTCTAAAGCTTTTTACTTGCAATACAATCAAAAAGGCCACCACGTGAATCAGATCAAGACATTCTGGATGTGATGACATCCCAGTCCAAATGATGAAGTTTTTTGTTGACCCACTGCTGCCCACTACAACAGATATTTTCAACCAGTCCTTAACGGCAACTGTTTTGCCCGAGGCCTAGAAATAGGGTTTGGTTAAGCCACTACGTAAAAAGGACGTTGCTGAAACACTCTCTGGTTACCGAAATATTTGCTTTCATCCTGCACTATCCAAAGCCTTCGAGTATATTGTCCATGACTGCCTAACAGACTACCTAACATAATAACTAATACACGAACTCCGACAAGATTTCTACAAATATAGGAGCACAACTTCTGCGTTAATGAAGGTAAGAGATGATCTGAAGTCCGCCACGGATGCACAAGAAACGATAGTCATGTGCTTCACCGAGCGAGGTGGGGCAGTGGTTAGACACTGGACTCGCATTCGGGAGGACGACGGTTCAATCCCGTGTCTTGCCATCCTGATTTAGGTTTTCCGTGATTTCCCTAAATCGCTCCAGGCAAATGACGGAATGGTTCCTTTCAAAGGGAACGGTCGACTTCCTTCCCTGTCCTTCCCTAATCTGATGTGACCGATGACCTCGCTGTCTGGTCTCCTTCCCCAAAACAACCAACCAACCATCATGTGCTTCTTAGACCTTAGCAAAGCCTTTGACACTGTCGGCTTCGATATTTTACGTGCCAAACGTAGTAGGCTAACCCCTCGCCAAGAGCAGTGCCTTTGTTTCACTCATACCTGATACCACGCCAGCAATGCGTCACGTCCGGCACCATACAGTCACAATGGTTGCACTATCAGATTTAGTACTGGGTCCTATAATCTCTTCATTGAATGATTATGGTGCGTCATTGGTTTTTTCCTAATGCAGATACCACATGTACGCTGCTAACCTCCACTTGTACACTATGTGATCAAAAGTATCCAGGCATCCCCAAAAACATACGTTTTCCATATTCAAACAGAAATAAGGAAACAAATAGATAACAGTGTGTTTCTATTCACAGAGGAGGAAAAGTTTAAACTGAAAGTAATGAATCCGCGAATCCCCGAATTACGGTCACAAATAAAGCTCCATAAAGTTGAAAAATCGATTCGCCCAATCGTTAATAACACCAGCAGTCCAAGTTATAAATTAAATAAAGAGCTAAATAACAGATTGAAGGCGGCATATACATATCGTCGGACTTTCAACATTAGCAACAGCTACGAATTAGCCGAGCAAATTAAAGACGTAGTTATACCTCAGAATGCGTCACTAGCTTCTTTGGATATCACCAATCTGTACACAAACATTCCCTTAAAAGAAACGATTGAGATCATTAAGAACAATCTCCTCACTCATGGTAAATTGGCACTGGGGAAAGTGATTGAACTAGTGGAAATGTTGGAACAAGTCTTGTCGTTCAATTACTTTACTTTCAATGGTAAAATTTATCAACAAAAAGACGGGCTGGCAATGGGGAACAGTTTAGCTGGGACGGTGGCTGACATTTTTGTAAATCACTTAGAAAACAAATTCTTTGATGAAAATCCTAATATCGCTGAGAAAATTGTATATTACAGGAGTATGTTGACGACTCCATTTTATTATACAAAGGAGATAAAAATGATATCGAAAACTTAGCACAAAAAATGAGCTCTCAACACCCGAAAATTAGATTCACTATGGAATTTGAAGAAAACAACCGTATAGATTACTTAGATTTAAGACTAATAAAGAAAGATGGGAAGCATGCATTTAGCATATTCAGAAAACCTACGTGTACAGATCTAGTTATCAATGAGCGCTCTTGTCACCCACCGCGATACAAATGGGCATATTTTACTTCGATGGTATACAGGCTACTAAGATTGCCACTAAGCCAACAGGAAGTAGAAAAGGAGTTAAGTATTTTAAAACAAGTGGCCGTAGCGAACGAATATACGTGTAAGCAGGTGATGAATATTTATAGGAAGATAAAGAAGAGGCAAATGGAACACACAGAAGAAAGTCAAGTAGCAGTTAAGAGGAACAACAAGAAAAAAATATGTAGCTCTCACTTACAATGGAAGAATTGCTGACAAAATTGAAAGATGCTTTCGTAAATCCGACGTTAAAATAGGGTTCCGAACAAATAACACGTTAATATTGAAGCTCCGGCATAGAATATGTAATAGTAGGAATAAATTTCAGGATTCAGGTGTATATAAGATCAAATGTAATGACTGCTGTAAACAATATATAGGGCAGACTGGTTGGAACTTTGAAACCAGATTCAGGGAGCACACCTACTCTCAAAACAAAACAGCTTTTGGGGCGCATATGGCTGCGACAAAGCACTCAATCACGAATATTGAAAACAATTTAGACATCCTGCATAGAGCTCATAAGGGACGGTTTCTTAACATTTTGGAAGAGATCGAAATATACACCCACAAAAATAAAGATCCGGATTTAATCCTTAACGAGCAAAGCGAATTCAATCATAACGCCTATTTTAGCATTTATGACGACCTACTAAGACGACAAATGTTGCGTGTGGAGATCCAGGCCGAGGGATGAGAGATGGTGCGCGGTGGAGAAGCCGGAAGACGCGTGCAGCGCCTGGCGTCGTTGACGGGGCCCTCCTGTGCGGACCCCTTGCCCGCGGCGATGGACATCAGACGACTGAGCGGACCGCGGCACAACACCAAAATGGCGGGAACCACGGAAGCAGACCGTAGAGGAAAACAAGTTCACACAAGCACCAAAGATATATAAATCGCCCTATGCTTTTTAGATCGTATAAAAATGATAACTTTACTGCTTTTTAATCGTGACAAGTACAGATTTTAACTTTGACATCTACATATTTTAATTAAATATTTTTAATATAAAAAAGATCTACTGAATACAGTATGTGAAATTGGAATGTGACAAATGTACCAGACGCCACCTGTCGGTAATAGTGTCATAATTAATATAAATGACGCGCACTCTGCCAACCAATTTTATGTGACGTAGCATGTGAAAGTTGCTGGATTTGGACGGGTTACTCCTGTAACTGAAATAAACTCCTGGAAATTGAAATAAGAACACCGTGAATTCATTGTCCCAGGAAGGGGAAACTTTATTGACACATTCCTGGGGTCAGATACATCACATGATCACACTGACAGAACCACAGGCACATAGACACAGGCAACAGAGCATGCACAATGTCGGCACTAGTACAGTGTATATCCACCTTTCGCAGCAATGCAGGCTGCTATTCTCCCATGGAGACGATCGTAGAGATGCTGGATGTAGTCCTGTGGAACGGCTTGCCATGCCATTTCCACCTGGCGCCTCAGTTGGACCAGCGTTCGTGCTGGACGTGCAGACCTCGTGAGACGACGCTTCATCCAGTCCCAAACATGCTCAATGGGGGACAGATCCGGAGATCTGGCTGGCCAGGGTAGTTGACTTACACCTTCTAGAGCACGTTGGGTGGCACGGGATACATGCGGACGTGCATTGTCCTGTTGGAACAGCAAGTTCCCTTGCCGGTCTAGGAATGGTAGAACGATGGGTTCGATGACGGTTTGGATGTACCGTGCACTATTCAGTGTCCCCTCGACGATCACCAGTGGTGTACGGCCAGTGTAGGAGATCGCTCCCCACACCATGATGCCGGGTGTTGGCCCTGTGTGCCTCGGTCGTATGCAGTCCTGATTGTGGCGCTCACCTGCACGGCGCCAAACACGCATACGACCATAATTGGCACCAAGGCAGAAGCAACTCTCATCGCTGAAGACGACACGTCTCCATTCGTCCCTCCATTCACGCCTGTCGCGACACCACTGGAGGCGGGCTGCACGATGTTGGGGCGTGAGCGGAAGACGGCCTAACGGTGTGCGGGACCGTAGCCCAGCTTCATGGAGACGGTTGCGAATGGTCCTCGCCGATACCCCAGGAGCAACAGTGTCCCTAATTTGCTGGGAAGTGGCGGTGCGGTCCCCTACGGCACTGCGTAGGATCCTACGGTCTTGGCGTGCATCCGTGCGTCGCTGCGGTCCGGTCCCAGGTCGACGGGCACGTGCACCTTCCGCCGACCACTGGCGACAACATAGATGTACTGTGGAGACCTCACGCCCCACGTGTTGAGCAATTCGGCGGTACGTCCACCCGGCCTCCCGCATGCCTACTATACGGCCTCGCTACCAGTGTTAAAGACTGCGATGGAGCTCCGTATGCCACGGCAAACTGGCTGACACTGACGGCGGCGGTGCACAAATGCTGCGCAGCTAGCGCCATTCGACGGCCAACACCGCGGTTCCTGGTGTGTCCGCTGTGCCGTGCGTGTGATCATTGCTTGTACAGCCCTCTCGCAGTGTCCGGATCAAGTATGGTGGGTCTGACACACCGGTGTCAATGTGTTCTTTTTTCCATTTCCAGGAGTGTATCAGGTACGTTCTGGTACATTTGATGTTGATTAGATAGGATGAAAAAGATGTGCTTCCGTGAAATAGTAAATTAGTATAATTATCTTTACAGATCTGAAGATGGTTCTGAATGAACCGAAACCGGTCATATGAATAATAAAAAAAATTGCAATCAAAACGGATTTTAAGTAACATTATTTTCCATATTAGATGCATTGTGCTGCAACCTACTGCCAGGTACTCCATATCAACGACCTCAGTAGCCATTAGACATCGTGAGAGGGTAGAACATGGCACTCTGCGGAACTCACGGTCTTCGAACGTGGTCAGGTTTTTGGGTGTCATTTGTCTCAAACGTCTGTACGCGAGAATTCCGCACTCCTAAACATCCCCAGGTCCACTGCTTCCGATGTGATAGTGAAGTGGAAACGTAAAGGGACACGTAAAAAGCACAAATCCGTACAGGACAACTTCGTCTGTTGACTGACAGAGACCACCGACATTTGAAGATGGTCGTAATGTTTAATAGGCAGACATCTATCCTGACCACCACACAGCAATTCCAATCTTCATCATGATCCACTGACAGTTGGGCGCAAAATGAGAAAATTTGGATTTCATGGTCGAGCGGCTGCTCGCAAGCCACGCGTCACGCCGTTAAATGCCAAACACCACCTCGCTTGGTGTAAAGATCGAAACATTCGACAGTTGAACAGTGGAAAAATGTTGTGCGGCGATCCGATGTCACGGTTTGAGTATGGCGAATGCCCGCTGAACGTCATCTGCCAGCGTGTGTAGTACCAACAGTAAAATTCGGAGGCGGTGGTGGTATAGTGTGGTTGTGTTTTTCAAGGAGGGCCTTGCACTCCTTGTTGTTGTGCGTGGCACTATCACAGCACAGGCCTACATTGATCTTTTAAGCACCTTCTTCCTTCCCACTGTTGAAGAGCAGTTCGAGAATGGTGATTGCATTTTTCAGAACGATCGAGCATCTGTTCATGATGGTCGGGCTGTGGAGGAGTGCTTACATGACAATAACATCCCTGTAATGGGCTGGCCTGCACATAGTCCTGATCTGAATCCTATAGAACACCTTTGGGACGTTTTGGAACTTCGTGCCGGGCCTCACCGACCGACACCGATACCTCTCCTCAGTGCAGCACTCCGTGAAGAATGGGCTGCCATTCCCCAAGAAAGCTTCCAGCACCTGACTGAAACTATGCTTGCGAGAGTGGAAGCTGTCGTGAAGGCAAAGGGTGGACCAGTACCATACTGAATTCCAGCATTACCGGTGGAGGGTGCCACGAGCTTGTAAGTCATTTTCAGCCAGATGTCCGGATACTTTTGATCACATAGTGTATCTGTCAACGGAAAAGGACTTCAGACCTTACCGGCCAATTCAGTTCATTTTTGACAGGTCGCTTGTATATGAACAAAAGGTAAAGTCTGTAAAATATTTTCGGTCACTACCTGCCAGATGTGGGAAAACTCCCCGGAAAATTCAGGACGCTAAATCGACTCAAAATGAACTGGATCAATAGATAATTTTAAACTGAGCAGTTTCGTTATGATATATGTTGTCTGAAAACGCGTTTTTTTTCGAGAAGCCAAGAAAAGAATATTTTATCACTGACGCTTATATGCGCATGAAAGTAAACATGCTTCAGCGAAAGCAGCGCTCTCCGATTGACAGCAAGTTTTGCCCAGTGCGCCGAGCGAGCAGGTGGTCTGCACCGCGGCGCGGCGTGTATCGAATTTGTGTTTACTCAGTCTCGTTTGTGTATCGGCCGGTGTCGCATCGTTCCTGCCTACCAGAGTTTGTTGTTTGCTTGTTCTGTGGCAGCGAAATCCTCTCTTCCGCGCCATGATGGCTGTAGAGTCTTCCAAGTATATTCTTCGTTGGGATACCGTTAGTTTCTGTTTTGCCAAGAGTACGTTCCATGTTCAGCCAGACTATTTAGAAACCGACGATTTTTTTGGTCGAAACGATTCGAGCTACGTCGCGTCATGTGGGTGCTACTTAATTTGATTATGATTTGTATGCAATTTTTGTGCGATTTCAAGATCTGCATCTACATATACAGGGTGTCCCAGCTATCTTGTCCACCCAAAATATCTCTGTAACAATAACAGCTATTGGAAAATGACTTTCACCGGTATCAATGTGGGGCTGGGGCCCATGAATGTACATATTTGGAAACATTCTAAAACGAAAGCATATGTGTTTTTTAACACAAAATTATGTTTTTTTTTTAAATGGACCTCCTATATTTTTTTTCAGCAATCCATAGCATGACAATGCACATACACAATGGCGTTGATTGCATCGCAATATTCCCATTACATCCCGAGATATTAAGACGCGAAGTTGACGCTTGAAACACCCGACATGCGCTGCTAGCGCACGTCCTGAGGCTCAGGCGTGAACCCCATGCTGCCAGTAATCGCGATGTGATTGACATGCGTAATCACACTTCCATACTTATCAAGAGGTCCGAAACGAATAATACGGTCTGCTGCCATCCCGCATGAACGTCGTACATTCCAGCAGGTATTTATCCCATAGGCTAGGGGTGATGCGGTTCTGTAACATATCTGTGTACCGCAACGTTAGTCATAAAGTTAACTTCACTTATCGTTAATCCGTTACTAAAAAGGTAATGCCGTTCAACGTTAAAACTTTACTTTACTGTAGATCTAGCGCAAGTGACAGTTAATAATTCACTCGTAACAGTAAAATTCATGTTGAAGGTTTTAGTGAAACGAGCAAGTGGACTACAAGTTTTACCGTTGTTTAGGTGAAAATGTTTCGATTTGGGAAGTTCAGGTAGGACATAGAAGATGAATGTAAACATGTTTAAACAATTAGTTTTATTATCACATAATTATCAATGTTATGTTTATCTCATGCGTTAAATGACAAATTGTTGCAAACAAATGTTTCTTAACATCACTGGGTAAAATGGCCCTTTGTAGAAACTTCCACTGTGATACCAGCACTACATACTAAACATAGCGTTCACATCTCATGCTCAAAGTGATGCCCATTGGCTTGCATACATAGGGTCACTCTGCGGATGAAGGATGCCCTACTTCGTGCTACTGTTTCCTCTTTGATGGCTGTACAAGCATCAATAATGCGTTGCTTCATGTTCTCTGGTGTTGTTGGTTCATGTTGGTAAACAGCATCCTTCACTGCTCCCCAAAGAAAATAATCCAGCGGTGTAAGGTCCGGAGATCGGGCAGGCCACATAACTGGGCCACCTCGTCCAATCCACCTACCAGGGAACTTACGATTCAGAAGTCGTCGTGCTCGTAAGGCATTATGTGCAGGGCATCCGTCATGCTGATACCACAAGACCATTCTCCGGTTCAGAGGTACGGTGTCCAAGAGAACAGGAAGATTGTGTCGTATAAATCTGGAGAATTCTCTGCCATTTTGGATGCCATTTATAAAGAAAGGTCCGATAATGGTATTTCCAATAATCCCACACCGAACATTAACTTTCCACGGACGCTGATGCTCTACCTGACGGAGCCATTTTGGATTGTCTGCGGACCAATAATGCATATTCCTCATATTGACAATTCCTTTGTTGGAATGAGAGTTGGTGGCAGCAGAACGTATTATTCGTTTCGGACCTCTTGATAAGTATGGAAGTGTGATAACGCATGTCAATCACATCGCGATTACTGGCAGCATGGGGTTCACGCCTGAGCCTCAGGATGTGCGCTAGCAGCGCATGTCGGGTGTTTCAAGCGTCAACTTCGCGTCTTAATATCTCGGGATGTAATGGGAATATTGCTATGCAATCAACGCCATTGTGTATGTGCTTTGTCGTGCTATATATTGCTGAAGAAAAAATTATAGGAGGTCCATTTAAAAAAAACATAAGTTTGTGTTAAAAAACACATATGCTTTCGTTTTAGAATGTTTCCAAATATGTACATTCATGGGCCCCAGCCCCACATTGATACCGGTGAAAGTCATTTTCCAATAGCTGTTATTGTTCCAGAGATATTTTGGGTGGACAAGATAGCTGGGACACCCTGTATACTCCGCTAGCCCCCAGACGGTGTGTGGCGGAGGGCACAGTTCGCGCCAAATTCATGTCCCCCCCTCTGTTCCACTCGCGGATCGTGCGAGGGATAAACGATTGTCTGGACGCCTCAGTATGAGCTCTAATTTCCCTTATCTTAGAATGGTGATCGTTGCGCTTTTTGAAAGTTGGTGGTAATAATATATGCTCTACATCCTCGGTGAAGATCGGATTTCGGAATTTAGTTAGCAGCCCATTCCGTTTAGCGCGTCGTCTGTCTGCAAGTGTGTCCCACTTTAAATTTTGTATGACATTTGTAACGCTACCCGATGGCTAAATGTACCAGTCACGAATCTTGCCGCTCTTCTCTGGACCTTCTTAATCTCTTTAATAAGGCCGAACTGGTAAGGGTCAAATTCAGACTAACGTATTGTAAGCTATTTCCTTAGTTGAAGGACTGCATCGCTTCAGGATTCCACCAATAAACCGCAATCTAGAGTTTGCCTTACCCGTTACTTGTGTCATCTGATCATTCCATTTCAGATCATTTCGAATAGATACTTGACGGACGTTACCGCTCCCAAGGACTGGGCATTTATTTTGTACTCGTACATTAATGGGGATTTTTGCCTTGTTATACGCAGTAAGTTACACTTACTAATATTGAGAGATAACTGCCAGTCATTACACCACGCATTTATTTTTTGCAGATCCCCATTGATTTGTTCACAAGTTTCGTGTGATACTACTTTCCTGTAGACTACAGCATCATCGGAAAACTGTCTAATACCGCTGACAATACCATCAACCAGATCGTTTATGTAAATCGTAAAAAGCAGCGAGCCTATTACGCTGCCGCCGGCCGGGGTAGCCGAGCGGTTCTAGGCGCTACAGTCTGGAACAGCGCGACCGCTACGGTCGCAGGTTCGAATCCTGCCTCGGGCATGGATGTGTGTGATGTCCATAGGTCAGTTAGGTTTAAGTAGTTCTAAGTTCTAGAGGACTGATGACCTCAGAAGTTAAGTCCCATAGTGCTCAGAGCCATTTGAACCATATTACGCTGCCCTGGTGCACAACTGAAGTTTCTGTTGAAGTCACCCCGTTCAGGACGGCATACTGCTCCCTGTCAGTTAGAAAACTTTCTATACAACCGCATATGTCAACGGATAGACCGAAAGCGCGCACTTTTTGGAGCAAGTGACAGTGCGGAACTGAGTCGAATGCCTTTCGGAAGTCGAGAAATATGGCATCAACCTGGGAGCCGGTATCTAGAGCCTCTTGTATATCATGCACAAAGAGGGCCAGCGGTGTCTCGCATGATCGCTGTTTCCTAAAACCGTGCTGGCTTCTGCAGATGAGCTTCTCAGAGTCTAGAAAGGTCGTTATGTCTGAGCACAAAATTCTACAACAAATCGATGTCAGTGAAATTGACCGGTAATTATTGGCCATTTTTATAGATTGCTATGACCTGGGAGCTTTTTCCATTCCCGTGGAACTTTCCGCTGTTCCAATGATCTCTGATAGGTGATGGATAAGAATGATGATGATGATGTTTGGTTTGTGGGGCGCTCAACTGCGTGGTTATCAGCGCCCGATGGATAAGAATGGTGCTATGTTTGTAGCATAGTTAATATCTAATCTTACGGGATACCGTCTGGGCTAGATGCCTTCGTGGCGTTTTACAATCTCAGATACACCAAACACTATGTCAACCATCCTTGTGTTTGTTCGATAATTAAAATCTGGAGTGGTGCTGCAGTCCTCTACTGTAAACGAGTTTGTGAAAGCTAGGTTTAGAATTTAGGCCTTCTGTTTATCATCATCAATTACATTACCCATACTGTCAGCAAAAGAAGGTATTGAATTACGTGTAGCGTTCATAGATTTTACGTACGACCAAAATTTTTTGGGGTTATTTTTAGAATCTGCAGATAAAATATTGGATTCAAATTCATTAAGAGAATCTCTCATTGTCCTTCTGACAGATGCTTTCATTTTTCATATTTTTTTTGTCAACGGGGCAGTGACTACTTTTAAAGCTACTGTGCAAAATTCTCTGCTTTCTCACCAACTTCCTAATATGTTTGTTGTACCAAGGTGGATCCTTTCCCTCCCCTACATATTTGCTAGGCACAAACTTCTCTAGCACATGGTGGACAATACCTTTAAATTCCGACCAAAGATGCTCAGTATCTTTGTGTCCCGCTGTGTACGCTTGGAGCTGACTATGAAGATATTAATTAATGACACTTTTATTTTCTTTCCCAAACAAGAAAACTCTATGCTCTTTCTTTGTTTTTTTTTTCCAACTTCCACTGACATAGAAGCCACAACAACGCTATGGTTACTAATATCTTCTTCTAGATTAACTTCCTCAAAAAGATCAGGCCTGTTTGTCGCCAAGATATCTAATACGTTCCCATCTCGAGTTGGTTTTCCAATTTTTGCACTGCCCCCTGTGATAATCGTGTAATTTTCCCAGTCAATGGATGCCAGATTAAAGTCTCCACCTATAACTAATGGATAATTTGGATATTTACTTCCTATGTCCTCAAGACTTTCCCTAAAACGTTCTGCGACGTTTGTTGCTGATGCTGGTGGTCTATAAGAACATCCTAATACAGTGGTCAATGCTTGTCTGATTCACAGCTTTATCTAGAATATTTCATAGTCCGACCCAGTATCGATCTCAACTGCGTTTAAACAGCGTTGAACTGCAATGAACACACCACCTCTCATAGCATCAGTCCTTCCTAAACATTGTCCACTCCGAGTTCAAAATTTCACTGCTTTCTATGTCTGGTTTCAACCAGCTTTCATTACCTAATATAATATTGGCATTGCTACTGTTTATTTCGGAGAGTAATTCGGGGATCTTGGTACAGACACGAGCCTCCCCCTCAGGTTGGTTCCCAAGTGATATTTACACATCTTGATGGTTCTGTTAATACAGTCCTTCTTGTAAATATGGCTATCGAGTATATTTCGGTTAAAGAATACGATCTACCACCCGAAGTGGACCATTGATTTCTTAAGGCGGCGTAGCTTCCCTTTGGAGTCGTTCGGCATATCTAGCGGGAATGCTGGTCTGCACATCGCTTGCTATGTTTTAGTGGTACCCGAACCGTAGAGATGCGTGTTCAGAAGATTATTCCTTCACACACGAATGCCCGTGGTTACTGGATTGATAGTACGTACGCAGAGCAAGAAGGACCAAATTTTACTGTAACGAAAGTGGCCATCTCAGATTCTCTTGCTGCATCGTGTTACGTTCTATGAGGTTCATTCAAATGAAATACGGTCAGTGCGTCTACATTTGCCTTACGCGTAATGTGGCACCACGTAACTGCTGGTATGGTGGCGCCATCTATTGGTAGAGAGACTGACGCGTGCGCACCGATCGATGTTGCACACAGCCAGTGTGGTTTCACGCCGAAGAGAAGGTGGTCACACAAGTTATCGTCCACTACCGAACATGCAGACGAGTAAGCAGGAACAACGAGGAGTGAACCGATTTCATTCCCAGCGTTATCAAGCCACTTTACTAAACCTTAGACGAGGCATCAAGTGGGAACGCCGAGGCATGTGGTCCAGTGGCGTTATCCTCCTGCATGATAATGCCCATCCACTGTCGGCCAATGCGATGAAGACGACATTTCAGCAGTTTCCGTGGGAAACGATGGAACATCCACTTTACTGTCCCGACCTTTCACCGTGTGAATTTCATGTGTTTGGACCTCTAAAACAGGATATTCGCAGACATCGATTCTCAACGGACGACGAAATGTGTGACTAAGTCCACGCTTCGATTCGACAGCGGCCTACTAGCTTCTTCAAGGATGGAATCGACCGTCTAGTGTTCCAATGCGATAAATGTTCCAAAAGTTTTGGTGACCAGTTTTGAGTACGTGGACTGTGTATAACTACACTTTTGAGTTAACAAAAACGTTAACGTTACTTTACACTATTGACCAGGTTTCATTTGAATGCCCCTTATAAAATTGTTATACGAAAAACTTCGTCCATTGACAATAGCTGAATTAGTGTCTCCGCAATCTGCTGTCATCACATCTTCGGCTTTAGAACGCATTGGGGAGATATTACCGGTACCGGCACGTTCAGATGGGGCTCCTGCTGCCTTTAAGACGCCGGCACCAGTAGCACAATTTAAACGCAGGTGGATTCAGGATAGAGATGATTTTGAAATTACCCCTTTCCAATCTAGCCTCTCCAAGAAGGTGATGGTGGAAGGTGCTTCTTCCGATGGTGACGCTTTGAATACAGACACTAACTGCGGTTTTCGTTTCACCAAGGATCATGCGGTTGGTTTTGTTGATGTGGGAATTAGTGTTCCATTTACGTCCTCTCCTCCTTGCGTTGAAATGTCCATTCCTTTGAGTTCCGATGATTCAACGGAGACATCGTGTGATGTTCTTCCTTTACAGTCTTCTAGCGAAACACAATCCCTTCCTCATTCTGATAGGTGGAGCTACTGGTTACTACGGATTCTCTTCCGGGAAGTCAGATGGTGCGGGAGCTGCCCTTGCATGTCTCTTCTTCATTTAGTGTTGATGTTCCAATAACCCGTTTATGTTTCTCGCATTACGTTGAGTAGAGTGCAGAGGTCTCGCCCTATAGCGAACCTTGATGAGCTCCCTACCCTTTCGAGTGAAGAAGTTTCGATGTCACGGAGTGGTGTTAACAAATATCTTTAGCCTGAGCATGCAGTGACGCGACGAAGAAAAAAACAAACCAAGGAATCTGCAAGTTCTGTTGGAAAGATTCAAATTCTGTAACTTCACCTCTCCATATAGGTGAGTGTGTCGAGGTGTCTTGCAACGGAGTCCGCTGTGGATATCGTTCTACTTACTATTTCTGGAGCCCTTATTGAGATCGTTAGGTGCTCGGTTGGGTGGCCGGTCAATATCTGTAGAAAGGTTTATTGCCCGCGTGTATTCCAATAACGTTATAGTCTGTATCGTGTATTGTGTGTTTAAACCAGGGACCTAGAAACGACCGAGAGGCTTCGTCCCGCCGTAGCCCTCAGTGCTTCACAACCCCACAACAGGCCACAACACAACATTCCACACACCCCACACCGAACACGGGGTTATTATGCGGTTCGGATCCAATGGACTCCCTCCCTGGGAACGTCTCATACCAGCGGGTGTAACCCGAAATGTTAGCATGGGAAATGTTAGCGTCGGAAACCGCCTTAAAAACAATCCACAGGCTGGCCGTCACATCGGACCTCGACACTAATCTGCCGGGCGGATTCGGGCCGGGGACTGTCATGCCTTCCCACTCGGGAAGCAGCGCGTTAGACCGCGCGGCTAGGCTAGCCAAATGGCTCTGAGCACTATGGGACTCAACATCTTAGGTCATAAGTCCCCTAGAACTTAGAACTACTTAAACCTAACTAACCTAAGGACATCACACACACCCATGCCCGAGGCAGGATTCGAACCTGCGACCGTAGCAGTCCCGCGGTGCTAGGCTAGCCGGTCGGTTTGTACGTTACAGTACTTCTTCGTACTCAAGGTGATATACTGGTGTTGAATGACGTTTTTAATGCTTTTTGTTGTCTTGCGGAAGCACTGGTTAACGACAGGGGATTTGACGCTGTTTAGATTCCGTGGGCTGTGGTGGTCATCGCCATCGATCTTTGGGTGTTGTTATTGTTTTCTGTCCTATGAAAATGACTGCGTTGAACTGTAAATCCGTCACGGACAAGAAGCAAAGAATGATCTTTAAAAACGAGCGTCACTCCTTCTCGTACCCTGATAAGGTTCGAACCTTGGAAACTTATATGTTGGCTATTAGTTTCTTACACAGATTTTTCCCCTTCTTGCAAAGAGGTCCCGAAAGTTGCAACGATTATCGGGCAAGTTTATCAAGCGAAACTCTATTTTTGGATGCGCCGTGAGATTATTGTGTGTGACAGGCTGATGTTCAGGTCAAGGCTTCTCCTTTATTTCTTCGAGTACTGTTTTAACGTGTCTTCGTGTTCTCCTAAGCCATTTACAGCTCTCCTTCCTGCCTGCATCCGACCAGGGAGTTTAACCCCCAACAGTAGATGTTGTGAGAAAAAGTAATAAATTAAGACATTTTCAATAATTTTCATAAATGTCAGATATTTGGGGGTTGATGTTCTTTCCCATATGCAAGTTAATATACCTATTTTTCCGATGGAAGTGACGTCCTCATGGTACCAAGTCACTCATAACATTGTCGCCACGAACTTTCGACATTTTAGCATTGGCCTTAGTGAGACGGACCGATGTAGTCGTTGCCACGAAACGGATACATTATGTCGACTGGTCTCCTGCAGCCACATTCATTAGTGCTGGTTCCGCCGACACAAGGCATTTCTTGCCAGGACGACGACGGAAGGCGCATTCCCTATAAGATTTTCCTTCGTTACTATTCAATCATCTTTCCCTTGGCGACTAACAATACAATTACGCGGCTTGTCATGCATTATGTTCAATAAGTGGTGGGGAATAGGTGTGACCTGGACCACTGTGCCCTTACCATATACGGATACAAGCCATCGGAGATGGCAAAGAAAGTCACACTGTTATGAGCTTTTTTGCGAAAATGCAATACCTCTTATTTAATCGAATCCCCTGTTCTGTTGAATGTTTCATTCCTGTTACTTTGCTTTTGGTGAATTGACAATAAAAATGATTTGGTTAGTTCCTTTACGTGCGGAAGGTCTTGAGTTCCACTCTCATCAGATGCTTTAAGATTTTTATTGTTTTGTTTTTAAAATTTTTATGACAATTACTTTGATAGTTATTTTTTCAGTTGGAAAAGTTTAAAAAAATGAGCAGGAGACCTGTAATAAAAAGCACCTGGTCCATGGCCGTAGAGTCAGTATTCAGTTCGTACATAGATACTGCAGTTTTGTCCTTTTTTTAGTATTGAACCATCTAATTTCGGAATTGGATGGAATAAAAGCGTCCATAACGTAAATAAGTTAATAGAGAATAATAACGGAGTAGGTGAATCGGTTATCTCAAGCAGTTTCCATAGTGCAGAAATAACCTGTGAACCTTGAAGTACGAAAACAGGTCAGAAAGGAACTGCTGTGAACTCTTCACGAGGAAACAAACCAGCAATCAAGGGTCACTTTGTCTGTACCGAGGCACAGAACAGAGTGCATGCAGATAGAAGAACGCACTTGCGTTGCCTTTTATACTGTTTGTCACTGTTTATGAGCCACTAACTTTCGAAGAAAGAGGATTTCCATCACAAAATAGTTACTGTCCATGGTTAGTATGTCGCAAGCCTCGAGCGTACCTGAAGTGAACTGTTGCTGCATTCCACGGAATATGATACTTTTTTGATGAATAATACAGTGAGCAATCATGAGAAATATATATATGTTTGCTACATCTTATTGCACATTATGTCAGCTGCAGCAGTAGTACAAGTACTGCTATTATGCACTTAATCACTTCATCTTCCATATTACTTACTCACGTTGTCACCACAGACCCTCAGATCAGATCATTTTAATATTGTGTCGGATTAATATTATTATATCTTAATTGCAATTCCAAAGAAAGCAGGAGTTTGACAGATGTGAAAATTACCGAACTGTATGTTTAATAAGCCACGGCTGAGAAATACTAACACAAATTCTATACAAACGAATGGAAAAACTGGTAGAAGTCGACCTCTGGGAAGATCAGTTTGAATTCCTTAGAAATGTTGGAACACGTGAGGCAATACTGTATCTACCACTTATCTTAGAAAATAGATTAAGGAAAGGCAAACCTACTTTTCTAGCATTTGTAGGATTATGGAAAGCTTTTGACAATGTGGCTGGAACACTCTCTTACAAGTTCTGAAGGTGGCCGGAGTTAAATACAGGGAGCGAAAGGCTATTTACAATATGTACAGAATCCTAATGACAGTTATCAGAGTCGAGGGCATGAAAGGGAAGCAGTGGTTGGGAAGGGAGTGAGACAGGGTTTTACCCTATCCATGATGCTATTCAGTCTTTATATTGAGCAAGCAGTAAAGGAAACAAAAGAAAAATTCGGATTGTGAATTAAAATCCATGTAGAAGAAATAAAAACTTTGAGGTTCGCCGATGACATTGTAATTCTGTCAGAGACAGCAAAGGACCTGGAAGAGGAGCTGAACGGAATGGACAGTGTCTTGAAAGGAGGATATAAGATGAACATCAACAAAAGCAAAACGAGGATAATGGATTGTAGTCGAATTAAGTCAGGTGATGTTGCAGGAATTAGATTTGGTAATGAGATGTTTGAAGTGGTAAATCAGTTTTGCTATTTGGGGATCAAAATAACTGATGATGATCGAAGTAGAGAGGATATAAAATGTAGACTGGCAATGGCAAGGAAAGCATTTCTGAAGAAGAGAAATTTGTTAACATCGAGTATAGATTTAAGTGTAAGGTAGACGTTACTGAAAGAATTTTTAGTGAGTGTAGCAATGTATGGAAGTGAAACGTGGACGATGAATAGTTTAGACAAGAAGAGAATGGAAGATTTCGAAACGTGTTGCTACAGAAGAATGCTGAAGATTAGATGGGTAGATCACACAACTAATGAGGAGGGATTGAATAGGATTGGAGAGAAGATAAATTTGTGGCACAACTTGACTAGAAGAAGGGATCAGTTGGTAGGGCATCTTGTGAGGCATCAAGAGATCACCAATTTAGTACTGGAGCGCAGCGTGGAGGGTAAAAATCGTAGAGGGAGACAAACCGATACATACACTAAACAGATTCAGAAGGATGTAGGTTGCAGTAGGTACTGGGAGATGAAGAATCTTGCATAGGATAGAGTAGCTTGGAGAGATGCATCAAACCAGTCTCTGGACTGAAGACCACAACAACAACAGCAACATGTTAGGTAACACTGTTTTAAAGTAAGAGTGGGCATATATACCAGGATAAGAGATTCCGGTTATATATATATATATATATATATATATATATATATATATATATATATATATATATATATATATATATATATATATATATACAAACCAGACACGAGTATCAGGACTGGGGTCTTATAACCTCACACGGCCCGTAGAAACAGAGATAGGATGCCCTGCACGACAGGCGTGTTTTGTGGGAATAGTATAAGACCTACTTTGCATGGCAGGAAACGATTTCCATCCAGTATTCAGGCCCTTGACTTTCTGGGTGCACTGTATGACAGATTTGTTGGGGTAGGTTATCGGCCTGCTTAATTAACTTCTTTCTTCGGAGCAACACGTAGAATGGGTATGTGGTGGGAAGACTGGGATGACGAGAGGAAGATATGGGCAGGGGAAGGTGCTGGCGGTGATGAATAAGGGGATAGGGGATGGGAGGGGATGGACAGGTAGAGAGGAAGGTGGATTGGGTGGGCAGAGTAAGGTGGGAGAGAAAATGGACAAAGAGAGGGCGGCATGAAAGAAATCAACACAGAGAGAGGGAATTTGAGATGGTTGGGGAGAGAGAGTGGGGGAAAGGAGGAATGGGCATGGGAAGAAGACGTTTGAGAAAAAATGGGCACAGAGGTGGAGGAGCAAATTGGCATAGAGGGTGGAGGAGGAGATGGACAAAGAGTGGCTTGAGGAGGTGATGGCCAGATGAGGGGTCCTCGAGGTGGTGAATGTACATGGGTGAGACTTTGTGGGAAAGGTTAGTGAAGGAAAAATGACGGTAACACCAATACTTCACGTCATTCACAATTTTGAATTCTTTTTCAATTACGTTGTATTATATGTATACTCTGTTACTACTTATGTCCATTTACCACTTTGTACGGAACATACGCTAATTATGTTCTTGGGATATAAACTGGAAAATATTATTGAAACCTATAATTGCAGATAAAGGGATGTAAGGCGAATGATTACGGCCCATTTGCCATCATGCGTAATTTCCTGTTACTATCTTGTTGACATAATACCCAATTCCATTTAATTAAAACACAGGTTGAGTATGGTATCACAATTATAGGGCAATAAAACACGTAGGCCTTGATTAATAAGAGTTCCAGATAACGCAAATTATGGAAAAGCTCACAGTGATATTAAAAATGGAACACATAGCCATTCAACAATAACAGCTGCATTTAGGTAAAATTACCACTTAGAAAACAGGTAGGCCTCCAATGATAACAGCTTCAGTTAAGCAAAATCACCAAATGCAAAAGAGGCAGGCCTTCTTTACTGGAAAGGTCTATCATGTGATAACACACATGGAGTTTAATACAAAAAATAGAACTTGGCTTCTGTTTTCACAGGTTTACACCTTAAAACGCTCAAGGATAAGTAAGTTTTAATTTTAAACAATTCCTTCTCGCCAACGAGAACTACCCCACAATAACAATTTACACACGTCTAACAGCTAATGAACCTCTGGTCACCAATTATCACAAGACAACACAATACGTTATTACTAGTGCACAATGCAGCAATTTAACGGTACACCTTTATGCACTATGCTCCATATAAGCCAAATCATCATCCCAAACTAGTTATTTTTCGCACAGCAGAGCTTAAAGAGCTTAGCACGCCTTGAGATAGATATATCATGAAGGAAACCAGCTTAACAGAGCTAAATTTGCATAGACACCACTTACGCTAGGTGAATAATCAGTACACTACCTTAAGCGAGTGTGGTGCACTCACACTTAACGTAGAATTAGGGAGCAGGCCTATTGGGCACAAGAGATTTTTTTTCACTCGTACTTGTAATTTAATTAAACACAACACCGCCAATTGCGCTTTATCAAATTACAAATCGTCAATTCGTTTCTCACACTGAGAGCGGTAAACTCACTTTCGGGTATATTTTACGAGGATACATACGGCGTGTAATTTTTTCACAGGTACTGCATCTAATGGCCTAATCCTCCGCTTTTATAGCCGTGGCGCCGGAAAGCAAGCCTAAACAATGATATCAAACACAATCTTCCACGATCAGCACACATGCGTAAACTCAGTAATTCGACGTTCCGCCATAGTAGTGTAAAACGTCACTCTAGGACACTTATAGCAGCGAACACAGAGAGAATGAACGACCCGCGGCGTGCTGTTAGCCTCAAGCCACACATATGTAATAACAGCAATACCATGCGCCAAAGCCGGAACATCTGACGTGGGCTGGACTCCGTGCTATGTTGTGGCATCAGACACAGACAACACTGACCTCGTTGCGCACCTGTTGATGGTGCACAAGGCCAACCAGACAAAGTTCGTAGTTCATTTGCAGCGGCTCCTGCCGAGGGGCTCCCATAGAATTCCTCTTGATCGCTGTATGTGCAATAGCACCCCTTTTCCCTATAAGACGTCTCTAACCAATAGTGAACAAACAGCAAAACAGCAAGGCCAAGGAGCTTGCAGTGACTGTACGCCCCTCACAATTTTTCCGGACCGAGCGTGTCTACCGAAACCTACCACGAAACTATGGCGTCGACACGGCACTAAGACAATAGCAGACCTGTGGTGCGACACCAAATCAATCATCTCAACATAAATGAACGGTCTCCATTCTGTAAGCGGGTATATGCCTTTGTTCAACGACCCCGAGCATTATTTTAATATCCTCAGATCAAACCGACAGTTCAAATAATCGTGCGGAATCCACAGGGTAAAAGCTGCAGAGCAGCAATGTGGCCACGGACACCAGCAATTAACTCCTGGATGGACATCCTACACCCGAAGATGGCACTCGAATTCAGCCACGGATTGAAATCCTCCCAGCAACCGCATACCGGACTCTGTGCCCAAGACGCTTGGGCAAGTGCTCGCCTTACTCACCAGGCGGACCTCTCATACGGTCTTCTTCGCTCCGTTACCATTCGCCAAGTCGCCACGCCTCAACACGCTCCGTCCGCCATCAACAACATAGAGCTAAGATCTAGGTGGCCACAGACCAGGGGGACATCACACGGCACATCGAGCTAGTGGCTCCAGGAAGTCGCAAGGCGACGCGAGCAACTGCGTGGCGGCTCAGTTATATACACTCCTGGAAATGGAAAAAAGAACACATTGACACCGGTGTGTCAGACCCACCATACTTGCTCCGGACACTGCGAGAGGGCTGTACAAGCAATGATCACACGCACGGCACAGCGGACACACCAGGAACCGCGGTGTTGGCCGTCGAATGACGCTAGCTGCGCAGCATTTGTGCACCGCCGCCGTCAGTGTCAGCCAGTTTTCCGTGGCATACGGAGCGCCATCGCAGTCTTTAACACTGGTAGCATGCCGCGACAGCGTGGACGTGAACCGTATGTGCAGTTGACGGACTTTGAGCGAGGGCGTATAGTGGGCATGCGGGAGGCCGGGTGGACGTACCGCCGAATTGCTCAACACGTGGGGCGTGAGGTCTCCACTGTACATCGATGTTGTCGCCAGTGGTCGGCGGAAGGTGCACGTGCCCGTCGACCTGGGACCGGACCGCAGCGACGCACGGATGCACGCCAAGACCGTAGGATCCTACGCAGTGCCGTAGGAGACCGCACCGCCACTTCCCAGCAAATTAGGGACACTGTCGCTCCTGGGGTATCGGCGAGGACCATTCGCAACCGTCTCCATGAAGCTGGGCTACGGTCCCGCACACCGTTAGGCCGTCTTCCGCTCACGCCCCAACATCGTGCAGCCCGCCTCCAGTGGTGTCGCGACAGGCGTGAATGGAGGGACGAATGGAGACGTGTCGTCTTCAGCGATGAGAGTCGCTTCTGCCTTGGTGCCAATGATGGTCGTATGCGTGTTTGGCGCCGTGAAGGTGAGCGCCACAATCAGGACTGCATACGACCGAGGCACACAGGGCCAACACCCGGCATCATGGTGTGGGGAGCGATCTCCTACACTGGCCGTACACCACTGGTGATCGTCGAGGGGACACTGAATAGTGCACGGTACATCCAAACCGTCATCGAACCCATCGTTCTACCATTCCTAGACCGGCAAGGGAACTTGCTGTTCCAACAGGACAATGCACGTCCGCATGTATCCCGTGCCACCCAACGTGCTCTAGAAGGTGTAAGTCAACTACCCTGGCCAGCAAGATCTCCGGATCTGTCCCCCATTGAGCATGTTTGGGACTGGATGAAGCGTCATCTCTCGCGGTCTGCACGTCCAGTACGAACGCTGGTCCAACTGAGGCGCCAGGTGGAAATGGCATGGCAAGCCGTTCCACAGGACTACATCCAGCATCTCTACGATCGTCTCCATGGGAGAATAGCAGCCTGCACTGCTGTGAAAGGTGGATATACACTGTACTAGTGCCGACATTGTGCATGCTCTGTTGCCTGTGTCTATGTGCTTGTGGTTCTGTCAGTGTGATCATGTGATGTATCTGACCCCAGGAATGTGTCAATAAAGTTTCCCCTTCCTGGGACAATGAATTCACGGTGTTCTTATTTCAATTTCCAGGAGTGTAGATTATAGCCTCATGTATGGGGTTCAATTAGCCAGAACAGTGTGAACAAGACAGAAGCATACCAGTGGAAAAGCTGGAGGGATACAGATATTGCGTCAAGTGAGAAGAAAGTACCAGCTAGTCTGCTGCTGTCAGACTCTACGTTCAGCACGGATTAGAGGCTAAAATCTCCTTACCCACTTCCAGTCTACGATGGATGTTCATTTCACATTAAATAATATGTGGATCAAACTTCCTGGCACATTAAAACTGCGTGCTGGACCGAGACTCGAACTCTGCACCTTTGCCTTTCGCGGGAAAGTGCTCTACGATCATAGCTACCGGAGCACCACTCACGGCCCCTCCTCACAGCCTTACTTCCGGCACAGCTGTATTTCCATGTCCTTCAAGAGCAACCTCCACTGGTTTCGCATTTCTTCTCTTGTTGTTTAAGGTCATTCTGAGCTCAGGTCGTTTTATATGTGCATATGATCTTCACTATAACTACAAACTCAACGGTGCAAATGTCCAGTGTTAGTTCACTACAAACTTCACTCAAAACATCGTGGATTTCGCTCGGACTTTTGTAACGAAAATCTAGATCTCAACTTTACGATCTTAGAACCTCATCAATTACGGAACCCTCTTTGAGTACGAACACTATTATTGCAAAATAAAAGACGATATCGACAAAAACAAACACTTCGTTTTCGGCAAGCCCCGCCCTGCAGCTGACATAAACAACAATACAGACTCACTATTCAGTCCTCTGTGTTGCCCAGACTATGCGTTATTTCTTAAATGACCTATGTAATATTGAAAGCTTCTACCCATGAATCAGCTCGGTTTTAGAAACCGTCACTCGTACGAACCTCAGCTTGCCCTTCTCTCGCATATCCTGAGAATTACGGATGAAGGGCAGAAGGCGGAATTCATATTCCTAGATATTTGAAAAGCATTTGACATAATGTCCCACTGCAGACTGTAAACGAAGATACAAGCGCACGCAATAGTTTCCAGGTATGCTAGTTGCTCGAAGACTTCTTAAGTAAAAGTACGTGGTTCGAGTTCCGCGACAGCGAGTGTACATCAGGGACAAGGGTACCGTCAGGAGTGCATTAGGGAAGTGTGCTGGACCGCTATTATTTTCTATACACATAAATGGTCTGACGGAAGGGTGGGCTGAAATCTGCGCCTACTTGCTGATGATGCTGTAGTGTCATTGTTGACTGACTGCAGGACGGTGCAAGATGACTTAGATTAAATTTCTATTTGATACGATGAATGGCAGGTAGCTCTAAATGTCGGCAAATACAGAAGAGTAATAGAAACAAACCCGTAATTTTTGGATACGGCATGAGCAGTGTGCAGCTTGTCACAGTCACGTGCATTAAAAATGTTATCATAAGGTTGCAAATTGATACCAAATGGAAAGAGCATGAAGGGACTATGGTAGGGAAGCTGAATTGTCGACTTACTGGGAGAATTTCGAAAAAGTGTGGTTCATCTGTGTAGACAAACTCATATAGGAAACTGGGGCGACCCATTCTTGAGTATTTCTCGCCTGTTTGCGACCCGTATCAGGTCGTATTAAAGGAAGACATCGAAATAATTCGGGGTCGAGCTGTTATAAATGCGACCGGCAAGCGCGAACAATATACAGGTATTGTAGAAACTCTCCGGGAACTCAGTTGTTAATCACTGGAGGCAAGATGACGTTATTTTTGAGGCACACTATTGAGAAAATTTAGAGAACAGACATTTCAAGCTGACTGCAGATTCTGCTACCTCCAACATACATTTCGTGTAAGGACCACGATGACAAGGGAAGACTAGTGTAGAGACACAATATTTCTTTGTGATTTAATTTCAGAGTGACAACTACTCTTTTACTTCCTGAAAAATAAGATACTTGCATAATATGTAAGCTTGGAATTTGGTTTTTGGTATTATGAGGTGTTATCTTCCTTTTTTATCTTACTGCACTCTGTTTTCACTTCGTGTGTTATATGCTCTCCTCTTAGCTTCTACCTGTAGGGATGTTTGTAACAATTGTAAATTATCGTTTTGGAGAATAAAGCACGATCAAATAAACACATTGTACATTGCTTTTATGTTTCCCTGAAATTAATGGGATACCTTTATTTTAACAGCTCGTACTATGGGAGTGTCAGTCAGTATGTCACATGACTAGAATTAGCCGGCCTCGACGTAATCCGTTTAGCCTCCACTAGGGCTGTGTCACTGAGCTACCTAATAACAACAGTAATTATAAAAATTCTGTTTGTTGTTTCAGTTTTTTAATTACAAAGCCTGGTTGAACACTGTGAACAAGATTGTCACACTTAAAATATTTTAATCTCTCTTTCATAGAATAATTAACGAAGCTAGCTTCTTCTTAAACCCAGTATTGCGTGTTTCTCATTTAACACTTGATCTGAGCCGTCTGTGTATCATTTAGGATACAATAACAAATGTGAGAGAACAGAAATAGTAAAAATTTTATGATATATTCGATGATAGCTGTCGCCTTTTACTACTGCAAGATTCTGGTAATATCAGCTACGCAAAATATCTCTTTACTGGCTCCCGAACTCCTAAGAATAACTCTGCAAATAGATACTACTTTCACTTGCCTGCAGCAAGTATCAAACACAAAATTTCTGATTAGTGGGCCAAAACTGATAAAAAGGCGCCACCTCATAGCTCATTTGATGATTAAAAAAAACACCAACTAATAATCATGATAAATTTTATTGGAACATTGTTAAGAGGAGGTGCAAATTAACTGATTTTAAGGATCCTCACTAGGAAGCGGAATAGTGCTGTGAGATGTAATAGTAAATAATTTATTTTTTAATTAACACTAACACATAAACAGAGATGTCAAAATACGGTTACTTGGGATGCTAGCAGATGCGTCGACACATGGCACATTATACAGCGCAGCATCTAGAACGACACATGTGGGGCACGACCGCAAAATTACTGGATACGATTTATCAAGATCACACACATCACTTTCACATTGGCCACTCACAAAACGAAAGATAGATTTTAGAAAAAAAGCTTCCCTGATCCACACGTAAGCACTCTGGTTCATGGCGCGACTGCCTGTACCGGCCAATTTTAGAGAACAAAGACCACATATAAAATACCGTGCAACTCGGTAATTTTGTCTATAAATTTACCAAGACAGGACACATCTACTCCGTCATGAAACTGAACATTCGAATACGAGAGGTGTTTACGTTGCACTGGAGCCTCATGCTGTACAAAGAAACATACGTGATGCGCCAGAGTATGGGCTACTAAGTGCGTGGGAATGAAATACAAATTGGACGGTAAATGAAATAAAATTTAGCACAAGCACTTCACAAAGCACACAACACATTCATACATAATACGCTAAACTAACTAAAGCTGTACAACATGTGGTAGCACCGCTCGTCTGCACCAAGTTACATTTGCACAAAAGATCTCACCGAATAAACTGAATATTACTGACTGAATTAGTTGGTGCGGCATGATTATCAATGCCACCCACCAGAGTAACTAGCGGGAACTCAAAAACTCAAACAAAGCTCTCACCCATTTCCACATAGCAGACAGGGAGGCTACTCAGAGTTCACCGGCGAACTAGGGAAGAATCACCTAATCGTCTCTCCCTTCCGGAGTCCACAAACGGTGCCGGAAGGGCCCAGAGAGCGTAAGAAATTTCTACGTGTACCATCCTTACAATAGGCGGTGGCCAGTGGCCACTAATGCCTCTGACTCAACCTTGCAGTATTCGAACCTGTACACAGTGATTGGTTACACTGATCTTAACATTTATAGAACCCTGTAGTGGCTCAAATAAATCCGCTACAACATGTATACTAAATAGAACAGTCAAATTCAATAAACTGGTGAAATAAAGAATGTAAAAAAAAATATTAAAATTACGTTACAGACGCCTACAAAGAAACAGGGTGTTTCAATCATTCCATAGTAATGTTTGTGTCAGCTTCATTACCGGTAGAGGTGTGTTTATCCAAATCCTTGTTTTTCATAGAGCTTTTATAATTTGTAAAACCTATATACTGTGTACAATTACACTCCTGGAAATTGAAATAAGAACACCGTGAATGCATTGTCCCAGGAAGGGGAAACTTTATTGACACATTCCTGGGGTCAGATACATCACATGATCACACTGACAGAACCACAGGCACATAGACACAGGCAACAAAGCATGCACAATGTCGGCACTAGTACAGTGTATATCCACCTTTCGCAGCAATGCAGGCTGCTATTCTCCCATGGAGACGATCGTAGAGATGCTGGATGTAGTCCTGTGGAACGGCTTGCCATGCCATTTCCACCTGGCGCCTCAGTTGGACCAGCGTTCGTGCTGGACGTGCAGACCGCGTGAGACGACGCTTCATCCAGTCCAAAACATGCTCAATGGGGGACAGATCCGGAGATCTTGCTGGCCAGGGTAGTTGACTTACACCTTCTAGAGCACGTTGGGTGGCACGGGATACATGCGGACGTGCATTGTCCTGTTGGAACAGCAAGTTCCCTTACCGGTCTAGGAATGGTAGGACGATGGGTTCGATGACGGTTTGGATGTACCGTGCACTATTCAGTGTCCCCTCGACGATCACCAGTGGTGTACGGCCAGTGTAGGAGATCGCTCCCCACACCATGATGCCGGGTGTTGGCCCTGTGTGCCTCGGTCGTATGCAGTCCTGATTGTGGCGCTCACCTGCACGGCGCCAAACACGCATACGACCATCATTGGCACCAAGGCAGAAGCGACTCTCATCGCTGAAGACGACACGTCTCCATTCGTCCCTCCATTCACGCCTGTCGCGACACCACTGGAGGCGGGCTGCACGATGTTGGGGCGTGAGCGGAAGACGGCCTAACGGTGTGCGGGACCGTAGCCCAGCTTCATGGAGACGGTTGCGAATGGTCCTCGCCGATACCCCAGGAGCAACTGTGTCCCTAATTTGCTGGGAAGTGGCGATGCGGTCCCCTACGGCACTGCGTAGGATCCTACGGTCTTGCATCCGTGCGTCGCTGCGGTCCGGTCCCATGTCGACGGGCACGTGCACCTTCCGCCGACCACTGGCGACAACATCGATGTGCTGTGGAGACCTCACGCCCCACGTGTTGAGCAATTCGGCGGTACGTCCACCCGGCCTCCCGCATGCCCACTATACGCCCTCGCTCAAAGTCCGTTAACTGCACATACGGTTCACGTCCACGCTGTCGCGGCATGCTACCAGTGTTAAAGACTGCGATGGAGCTCCGTATGCCACGGCAAACTGGCTGGCACTGACGGCGGCGGTGCACAAATGCTGCGCAGCTAGCGCCATTCGACGACCAACACCGCGGTTCCTGGTGTGTCCGCTGTGCCGTGCGTGTGATCATTGCTTGTACAGCCCTCTCGCAGTGTCCGGAGCAAGTATGGTGGGTCTGACACACCGGTGTCAATGTGTTCATTTTTCCATTTCCAGGAGTGTATTTTATGTTTCGTAAGACAGTCACAGATGGTGCATGTTCATGGTTAATCATGAGAAGTTTGGAATAGTGATGTGCAATTGATTTCCAAGAAATAGTTTTCGACGAGAAGGTTGTAATGCACCTGAATACTATCTATGACTGGTTTACATATGCTTCGGCAAATTGTTCTGGCACACAAATATGTTTAGAACGGAACTCAACATATTATAGTGGCTTCGATTGATGCAGAAAATGTATCAGATCAAATATGAGAATGGTAATTCACCAGTGAAAATCTAGATGACTTTTCAACTTTAGCAAGTGAGGTAATGACCCCTACAGCGATAGGAGCTACTACTGGGTCTGTTGGTCTGTTGTTATGACACTCGATCCTGATACACGCATGTTACAAGAAGTAAAAACTGCAGTATTTAGGGTATCCATCGACATTACTTCTATAAATGAAAAGCATGAGTGTATGCCTAAGGATTTTACCACTATCTGACTGGTCAGCTCATAAAAGGCGAAATATCATACTAAGCGATTAAAAGTAGAAGTTGCCAGTCATGTAACAGAAGTAATACAGATCGATCTAGAGCGTATAAGAACTGAGATTTCAGGATTGCAAAAAACTATTAATCCCTGTACCGTTGAAAAACTTGAGTGAAAAATTCTACAACTAGAACAAAACAATTTAAAATCAACACTTAGGCTGGTAGTAGTAGAGTAGAGGATCTTTCTACCAAACAAGAAAAGATGGAAGATGTGTTTTTAAGAGAGAAAGGCTAGAGTGAGGGTAAAAAAAAAAAGCGATACCACAAACAGTTGCTGGAGTATATGAAGACTAAGGCACTTCAGCGCAGACGATAAAAAGCGATTTAGGACAAATGTAGGAAACATTGAGAGAATAGTTGCTTCAATGGGTAACGTAGTGTACATAGCTTAGTACTCCAATAGATAACATTGAAACGGAATGGAAATTTGTTAAGAATCAGGTAAAAACTGATACATCCCATGAACTTGAGTCTAGTGATATCTAACACGTTACTGTGTACCATAAAAACACGTGTACAGACGAAGTACACATTAGTAAAGGATTAGGAGGAAGTATTGCAACTAGGAGTATGGAGACACAGCCCGTACTTTTTCCTATTTTGTTAGACTGATGTCTTAGTAAAATACAGGACGTTTATTATATTCATATCCACGGAAAGTAATAATAATGACTAAAAAGAATCATAAAAGAAGGTTTTACACATGGAGGAAGCCTGGGGATACTGACAGGTTTCAGATAGATTATATAATGGTAAGACAGAGATTTAGGAACCAGATTTTAAATTGTAAGACATTTCCAGGGGCACATGTGGACTCTGACCACAATATATTGGTTATGAAATGTAGATTAAAACTGAAGAAACTACAAAAAATAGGGAATTTAAGGAGATGGGACTTGGATAAACTGACTAAAGCAGAGGTTGTGCAGAGTTTCAGGGAGAGCATAAGGGAACAATTGACAAGGAGGGGGGAAAGAAATACAGTAGAAGAAGAATGGGTAGCTTTGAGGGATGAAGTAGTGAAGGAAGCAGAGGATCAAGTAGATAAAAAGAGGAGGGCTAGTAGAAATCCTTGGGTAACAGAAGAAATATTGAATTTAATTGATGAAAAGAGGAAATATAAAAATATAGTAAATGAAAATGGCAAAAACAAATACAAACGTCACAAAAATGAGATCAACAGGAAGTGCAAAATGGCTAGTTAGGGATGGCTAGAGGACAAATGTAAGGATGTAGAGGCTTATCTCACTAGGGGTAAGATAGATACTGCCTACAGGAAAATTAAAGAGACCTTTGGAGAAAAGAGAATCATTTGTATGAATATCAAGAGCTCAGTTGGAAACCCAGTTCTAAGCAAAGAAGGGAAAGAAGAAAGGTTGAAGGAGTATATAGAGGGTCTATACAAGGACGATGTACTTGAGGGCAATATTATGGAAATGGAAGAGGATGTAGATGAAGATGAATTGGGAGATATGATACTGCGTGAAGAGTTTGACAGAGCACTGAAAGACCTGAGTCGAAACAAGGCCCCGGGAGTAGACAACATTCTATTAGAACTACTGACAGCCTTGGGAGAGCCAGTCCTAAAAAAACTCTACCATCTGGTAAGGAAGATGTTTGAGACAGGCGAAATACCCTCAGACTTCAAGAAGAATATAATAATTCCAATCCCAAAGAAAGCAGGTATTGACAGATGTGAAAATAACCGAACTATCAGTTTAATAAGTCACAGCTGCTAAATACTAATCCGAATTCTTTACAGACGAATGGAAAAACTAGTAGAAGCCGACCTCGGGGAAGATCAGTTTGGATTCCGTAGAAAAGTTGGAACACGTGAGGCAATAATGACCCTACAACTTATCTTAGAAGCTAGATTAAGGAAAGGCAAAGCTACGTTTGTAGCCTTTGTAGACTTACAGAAAGCTTTTGACAATGTTGACTGGAATACTCTCTTTCAAATTCGGAAGGTGGCAGGGGTAAAATACAGGGAGCGAATGGCTATTTACAATTTGTACAGAAACCAGATGGCAGTTGTAAGAGTCGAGGGACATGAAAGGGGAGCAGTGGTTTGGAAGGGAGTGAGACAGGTTTGTAGCCTCTCCCCAATGTTATTCAATCTGTATATTGAGCAAGCAGTGAAGGAAACAAAAGAAAAATTTCGAGTAGGTATTAAAATCCATGGAGAAGAAATAAAAACTTTGAGGTTCGCCGATGACATTGTAATTCTGTCAGAGACAGCAAAGGACTTGGAAGGGCAGTTGAATAGAATGGACAGTGTCTTGAAAGGAGGGTATAAGATGAACATCAACAAAAGCAAAACAAGGATAATGGAATGTAGTCGAATTAAGTCGGGTTATGCTGAAGGAATTAGATTAGGAAATGAGACATTTAAAGTAGTAAAGGAGTTTTGCTATTTGGGGATCAAAATAACTGATGATGATCGAAGTAGAGAGGATATAAAATGTAGACTGGCAATTGCAAGGAAAGCATTTCTGAAGAAGAGAAATTTGTTAACATCGAGCATAGATTTAACTGTGAGGGGTGTAGCCAAGTATGGAAGTGAGACATGGACGAGAAATAGCTTGGACAAGAGGAGAATAGAAGCTTTCGAAATGTGGTGCTACAGAAGAATGCTGAAGTTTAGATGGGTAGATCTCATAACTAATGAGGAAGTACTGAATAGGATTGGGGAGAAGAGACGATTGTGGCACAACTTGACTAGAAGAAGGGATCGGTTGGTAGGACATGTTCTGCGGCATCAATGGATCATCAATTTAGTATTGGAGGGCAGCGTGGAGGGTAAAAATCGTAGAGGGAGACCAAGAGATGAATACACTAAGCAGATTCAGAAAGATGTATGTTGCAGTAGGTACTGGGAGATGAAGAAGCTTGCACAGGATAGAGTAGCATGGAGGGCTGCATCAAACCAGTCTCAGGACTGAAGACCACAACAACAACAACAACAATGACGAAAACTGCAACAACTGTAGTGGCTCAGGAAATTTCTCAACAGGGAACGTAAGTTTTGTTGCTACAGTGCATCACAAGACCGAAATGTAAGTCCTGCAATGCACCCAATGGCGCTGTCATTGCGTTACACCCGACACTCAGAGTGCGACTTATCTTCTATTAATAACAACATCTACATCCATATCTCATGCATACTCTGCAACTCATACTGAAGTGTCTGTGTGACGGTGGTTCATCGAATCACCGTCACAATATTTCTCTATTACTCCACTCTCGAACAGCGTGCGAGTTCCGAATCCCTTATTTTATTATGATGATCGTTTCGCCCTATGTAGGTCGGCGTCAACAAAATACACTCCTGGAAATTGAAATAAGAAAACCGTGAATTCATTGTCCCAGGAAGGGGAAACTTTATTGACACATTCCTGGGGTCAGATACATCACATGATCACACTGACAGAACCACAGGCACATAGACACAGGCAACAGAGCATGCACAATGTCGGCACTAGTACAGTGTATATCCACCTTTCGCAGCAATGCAAGCTGCTATTCTCCCATGGAGACGATCGTAGAGATGCTGGATGTAGTCCTGTGGCACGGCTTGCCATGCCATTTCCACCTGGCGCCTCAGTTGGACCAGCGTTCGTGCTGGACGTGCAGACCGCGTGAGACGACGCTTCATCCAGTCCCAAACATGCTCAATGGGGGACAGATCCGGAGATCTTGCTGGCCAGGGTAGTTGACTTACACCTTCTAGAGCACGTTGGGTGGCACGGGATACATGCGGACGTGCATTGTCCTGTTGGAACAGCAAGTTCCCTTGCCGGTCTAGGAATGGTAGAACGATGGGTTCGATGACGGTTTGGATGTACCGTGCACTATTCAGTGTCCCCTCGACGATCACCAGTGGTGTACGGCCAGTGTAGGAGATCGCTCCCCACACCATGATGCCGGGTGTTGGCCCTGTGTGCCTCGGTCGTATGCAGTCCTGATTGTGGCGCTCACCTGCACGGCGCCAAACACGCATACGACCATCATTGGCACCAAGGCAGAAGCGACTCTCATCGCTGAAGACGACACGTCTCCATTCGTCCCTCCATTCACGCCTGTCGCGACACCACTGGAGGCGGGCTGCACGATGTTGGGGCGTGAGCGGAAGACGGCCTAACGGTGTGCGGGACCGTAGCCCAGCTTCATGGAGACGATTGCGAATGGTCCTCGCCGATACCCCGGGAGCAACAGTGTACCTAATTTGCTGGTAAGTGGCGGTGCGGTCCCCTAAGGCACTGCGTAGGATCCTACGGTCTTGGCGTGCATCCGTGCGTCGCTATGGTCCGGTCCCAGGTCGACGGGCACGTGCACCTTCCGCCGACCACTGGCGACAACATCGATGTGCTGTGGAGACCTCACGCCCCACGTGTTGAGCAATTCGGCGGTGCGTCCACCCGGCCTCCCGCATGCCCACTATACGCCCTCGCTCAAAGTCCGTCAACTGCACATACGGTTCACGTCCACGCTGTCGCGGCATGCTACCAGTGTTAAAGACTGCGATGGAGCTCCGTATGCCACGGCAAACTGGCTGACACTGACGGCGGCGGTGCACAAATGCTGCGCAGCTAGCGCCATTCGACGGCCAACACCGCGGTTCTTGGTGTGTGCGCTGTGCCGTGCGTGTGATCATTGCTTGTACAGCCCTCTCGTAGTGTCCGGAGCAAGTATGGTGGGTCTGACACACCGGTGTCAATGTGTTCTTTTTTCCATTTCCAGGAATGTATTTTTTCATTTGGAGGAGAAAGTTGGTGACTGAAATTTCATAAGAAGAGGCCGCCACAACGCGAAATGCCTTTGTTTTATTGATGTCGACTTTGGATCCTGTATCAAGTCCGTAACTCTCTCTCCCCTGTTTCCCGGCAATATAAAACGTGCTGCCTTCCTCTGCCTTCCTCTGAACATACTCCGTTAACCATGCCTGGTAACGATCCCACACGGCACAGCAGTACTCGAAAAGAGGACGGACAAGCGTTGTGTAGGCAGTCTCTTCAGTAGATCTGTTGGCTCCCCTAAGTGTTCTGCCAATAAAAGGTAGTCTTGATTCACTTCCGCCGCAACGTTTTCTGTGTGTTCCTTCCAACATAATTGTTCGTAATTGAAATTCCTAGCTATTAGTTGAATTTACGCTCTTTTTATTTCATTGATTTATCGTGTAACTGAAATCCAACGGATATCTTTTAGCATTCATGGAGATCACCTAACCCTTTTTATTAGTCAATTGCCAATTTTCGCATCTTTCAGATATCTATTATAAATCGTTTTACAATTGTTTTTGATCTTCTGATGACTTCACTCGGCTGTAAATGACATCGTAATCTGAAAACAACCTAAGACTGCTGCTCAGATTGACTCCTAAATCATTTACATAGGTAAGTAACCGCTGAGGGCCTATCTAACTACCTTGCGATAAGTCAGAAATCAATTCTGTTTCACTCGGTGAGTTTCCATCAGTTACTGCGAGCTGTGACCTCTCTGACAGCACATCACGAATGCAGTCCCATAACGGAGACGATATTCCGTAAGCACGCAATTTGATTTACAGCTGCTTGTGAGCTACAGTGTCGAAAGCCTTCTGGAAATCTAGAAATACGGAATTAATTTGCAGTCAGTTGTTGATAGCACTCAACACCTCGTGTGAGTGAAAGCTAGCGTTCTTTCACAAGAGCGATGTTTTCTAAATCCATGTGCACTGTATATCAGCCTTTAGTAACTCTGCTTTAGCAGCACTGTCGTCGTTTCCATTTGCTATCGCCCAGAGAAGACATTGATTTTGTCACACCGCTAGTATATTTTACGTACGACCAGAATCTCTTTAGATTTTCTATCAGGCTTCGACAAGGTTTCGTTGTGGGAGCTATTATAAGCATCTCGCATTGAAATCCGCGATAAATTTAGAACGTCTGTAAAAGTTCTCCAATCTTGGGGATTTTCTGCTCTTTCAAATTTGTCATGCGTTTTTCTTTGTTTCTGCAACAGTGTTCTGACGTGTTTTGTTTACTAAGGGGATCATCTGTTGTTTATGTACTTATTTGGAATAAATCTCTTAATTACTGTTGATACTACTCCTTTGAATTCACACCTCACCCAGTCTACACGTAAATTATTAGGTTGGTGAGAGTGGAGAGTGTCTCTTAGGCAGACGTCAAGCGAATTTTTATGTAGTTTTTCTGAACAGATGTATTCTTTGTTTATTTCTGCAGGATTTAGGAGTTAGGGTATCCAGTCTCGCTATGACAACCTTGTGTTCACTAATGTCTGTTTGCAATTTGCTGCTCGTTATTAGCTGGGGACTCTTTGTTGTTAAGAGGTCAAGTGTCTTTCCAGAACAGTTTGCTATTCGAGCGTACTCTTGAACTGTTTGCTCGAAATACTTTTCAGAGAATACGTTTAGCACAATTTCGGATTATGTTTTACGCGTACCTGCGGATTTAAACATGTATTTTCGCCTACATATCGAAGGTAAATTGAAATCACCACCAATGGGCGGCCGGGGTGGCCGAGCGGTACTGGGCGCTGCAGTCTGGAACCGCGCGACCGCTGCGGTCGCAGGTTCGAATCTTGCCTCTGGCATGGATGTGTGTGATGTCCATAAGATAGTTAGGTTTAAGTAGTTCTAAGTTCTAGGGGACTGATGACCTGAGCAGTTAAGTCCCATACTGCTCAGAGCCATTCGTACCATTCACCACCAACTACTATTTGTATGAATCGGGCATGTGTTTCTAATTAGACTCAAGTTTTCTTTGAATGTTTCACCAATTGTATAATCTAAATTGGTAGGTAGGTAAAGGAATCCCATTATTATGTTACTGCGGTTGCCAAGAGCGATGTCTGCCCATACTAACTAACAGGAACTAACTACATCTTGGGTTGTCGGGTGTTCTGCCAGATATCAGCGTCGTACTTGCAGGATATTTCGGTCACGTAGCTCGTGGCCTTCATCAGGTGCGACCTGAGACTACTCCTCGAGTGGATCTGTTCCAGTATTTATGCCTATGGCCTTCCCCCTCAACCAACGGCTGCAGGCGCTTCCTCTGTGGTCCGCGCCCATTCCCTGCGACCTGCTGGTGCGTTGCTGCTCCATTTTCTGTCCGCTGCGGTTCCAGGTGTTCCCTCTGCGGTCCGCGCCCACCAAACCCGCTCCTGGGGGTTTCATCTACGGTCTGGGGTACCAAGCGTTCCCCCTGCGGTCCGCGTCCGCTCACCACGGCCTGTTGGAGCGTTGCCGCTACGTTTTTCGTCTGCTGCGGCTCTGGATGTTCCCTCTGCGGTCCGCGCCCACCAGTCCCACTTCTGGGTGTTTCATCTTCGGTCTGGTGCGCCTGGCCGTCCGTCAGGGGCTCGTTTTCCATCTCCATGTCTCTGGTTCTTCGGTTTGTGTAGTGTTGCAGGTGGCCCCGCTGCTCCTTTAACAATTCCAGAGCCGGATCCCATGCTCTGCTTAGCTGGTACCCTGTGTCACGGTTCATAAGATTGTCAGCCATTTTAATTTCTATCGATTCTCTTATAACACTGTCCCAAAATCTGGGTGTTTGTGCTAGAATCTTGGTATCCTCATACTTCATGGCATGGTCTAGTTCTAGACAGTGTTCAGCAATGGCTGACATAGTCACCTGTCTTAATCTAGTGTGCCTCTGATGTTCTTTGCACCTGTTCTCCACAGTTCTTGTCGTCTGGCCAAAGTAGGACATGCCACATTGACAAGGTATATGGTAAATCCCTGGTTTCCGTAACCCCAGGTCGTCTTTGACACTCGCCAGCAGACCCCCAATCTTGTTGGATGGACAGAAAACACCCTTGATATTGTGTTTACGGAGGATCCTACTGATTCTGGCAGAAATAGAGCCAGCATAGGGCAGATACGCCACCTTCTTTGCTTCATCTTGGTCTTCTTCAGGAACCTGTGGTATATTGGCTGGTTGGAGTGCCCTCCCAATTTGTCTGTCCGTGTATCCATTCTTGGAGAAAACTGTTTTGAGACGTTCTATCTCTATAGGTAGATTCTCCTGGTCTGACAGGGCACGTGCTCTGTGGACCAAAGTCTTCAGAACTCCATTCTTCTGTGCAGGGTGGTGACAGCTGCTGGCCTGCACATATAAATCAGTGTGTGTTGGTTTTCGGTACACACTGTGGCCAATTGATCCATCTGCTTTCCTCTGGACTAGTACATCCAGAAATGGCAGCTGGCCATTCTTCTCCAGTTCCATGGTGAACTTGATATTAGGGTGGCATGAGTTAAGATGTTCAAGAAACTCATTGAGCCTGTCCATCCCATGTGGCCAGATCACAAAGGTGTCATCCACATACCTAAAGAAGCATGTGGGTTTAAATGCGGCTGTCTCCAATGCCCTCTCCTCAAAACTCTCCATAAACAGGTTGGCAACCACAGGGGACAGTGGGCTGCCCATAGCTACACCTTCAGTTTGCTCGTAATATTGGTTTCTGTACAGGAAATACGTGGATGTCAGTGTATGACTGAACAGGTCCAACAGAGCACCGTCAAATTTCTCTGCAATCAGTTCTAGTGAGTCCTTCAGTGGGACCCTGGTGAACAGCGATACCACATCAAAACTAACCATGATGTCCGAATCTGTGATGTGCAGTTGCTTGAGGCGTTGCAGGAAATCTTCTGAGTTGCGGATGTGGTTAATACATTTCCCCACATATGGAGACAGGAGACCTTTCAAGTACTTGGCTGTTGTGTACGTAGGTGCCCCAATATTACTGACAATAGGCCGTAGGGGCACGCCCTCCTTGTGTATTTTAGGTTACTTCGCTGGCTAATCAAGCTAAACTGAAGTGGTATAGTAGGTGCGTCTTACATAAAGGAGATTATTTACAGCAAAAGGAAAAAAAAAAAAAACAGATTACTACCTAGCAAATATCCTGCAGCCACGAATGACGAATGTCGTCAATATGTTCCGTCTTTCTTCTTCCTTTGAAGAGATTGTGCAAACAGAAGGACTAGTCGTGTTGAGTCATTCGTGATTCGATATAACATTCCATATGGGCATAGTGGAAGAGATATTCATCCTCAAGTAAGTGAGCGTTACAAGTCATTGGTGATGATTAAGGGAAAAGCAAATAATTAACTCAGCATATTTTAAAAATCGTCAAGAACGATTTTGCGTGACCAAGGGAGGCTTTACAGTCACGAAAGTTTGTTAATTGAATGAAACGATGACAAAAAAAGTCACCACAGGATCGTTGTCGTTGGAGAGCGAGGGTGAAACCCTTAGGCAGTCGCTTCCACAAAGCTCACCGACAGCAGCGCGACGACATAAGTACGTCACGTGGACGGAACCGCTTACGTCATATGACTGATTTGAAGCGCCTTTCGGTGGAACTCAAACTGTAGGACAGTGCTGCTGCTTCGCTGGCGGCTCTTACTGTAACCGTGCTCCCTTCTGGTTGTGAATTTGAACTCCTTCGTCCTTACTTCTTTGGGCAATCTTTCTTCAATTGGACTTGAGTGCGTTTACGGACTTCACTAAAGTTGGTAAGCATCACATTTACGTCGTGGTACGGATTCGATTGGCGAGCTGTCAGTTTACTTTCGTGTTGTGTAAAGGGTAGCAAAGTAAATCGCTTGTGTTACACCAACTGGTCGTTTCAAGAATTAGTCTGCATATATAGCCTGCACGATAGGCAGTAAAATGTTTTCGAATGTGAGACAAGAATTCACCGAAGGCTAAAAAAGCCAGAAAGAGCTATATTTATTCATGATATTGCATATCTACTCACTTCCACTGGTCCACCAACATGATTCAGATCTTTGTTTAGGGAAATTTCGAAAACAGCCCTAGACCTCAATGAGATGTCCGCGGCTCGTGCTGTTGCGGTAGCGTTCCCGCTTCCCGCGTACGGGGTCCCGAGTTCGATTCCTGGCGGGGTCAGGTATTTTTTCTGCCTCTAGATGACTGGATGTTGTGTGTCTTTCATCATCATTTCATCCTCATTCACTCGCAAGTCGCCGTAGTGGCGTTAAAGAACTTGTGGAGCGGCAGTCGAACCGCCCCGCGAGGGGTCTTCCGGCCACCAATGCCATACGCTCATTATTCATTATCTCAATGAGATGCCATACTGATTGAGATCTCAGGTGATGGAACTCTCTATTCAGAAACAGTAGATACATTGGTAGAATTGCAATAGCGCTACGCAGATATGTAAGTTGTGTACCATTTTGGAGAATAGAACATAATTATTCCAGGTAGAAAGAGGTCTTATAGCAGATAACAATATAATTCACGTGCTTATGAACTGTATATCATCGCGTACAGTTCAAATTCATAGAGGAAGAACGTTTATGACCTGAGGTGTGCTTAGACAATCTATCTCATCATTCCAAACGTGGCCATCGTGGCAGCTGGAAAGACCACCGCGGTTGAAAGAAGTCTCACATATGAACAATACAGACTTGAATGTTCTACCCTCCTGTTTTGCACTGGATACAAGTGAAGTCAGCATTTAAAATCATTTGGCTGCCAATGCTTGTACAAGTTATCTATGATGTAAAAACTACTCCACTAGTATATTCCACGTTTTATACTTCAAGCCGCCAATTTCAGGAGCAACTTGAGCGGGTACTTCTTGACGAATCTTCTCCCACACGAACACCATTTTCCAAAAAGAAATGCGTTCATTACCGAGAATCCTTGTTAGTTCTCTGTAGCGTGAAAAACCTGTTTCAGTACATGGAAATATGTTTCATTCCAATTAAAATGATCCTTGCTGCTGCGGCGGTACCTCAGGATACTGCTGCTGAGTAAGTGCTCTTCTGAACAACATTCCACACAACCAAAGCAGTTGTGTCTTTACCTGATGTTCCTCGTATTTTAGGTACTGGAGCTATGCACGGCTCTGTTTAAACAGAATAGCTCGATGCAGTCGTAGGGTCGAGTTGTGCACGTTTCCTTTCATGCCGCGCAGTTAATTCGTTGCAAATGATAACCTGTGGCAGTGATCCTAGAGTAGAGCTATGCATCAGATAGAATCGTGAGTTAATAAAACACATAGAAATATGAAGTACAAGTTAAATGAATAATTTAATCACAAGTATTCTATTGTACCTTCTATAATTAATGTCGACGACATAAAATTGTATTTAACAATGCTTTTTTTTCATGTAAGGACATCTGAAATAAACGGGACGTGGTCCTACGTACAATAGTCAATCAAAATGAAGACAGAAAATACCATTTTGAAATTCATTAAAGTTAGAGCGTTACAAGAACGGTAGCAAAATCCCCAAACTAAATAGTCTTCAAAGACACGCAAAACTAAATCCATTTCGTGCTCACAATACCGAAATATTGCACAGCGCAAAAGAGTTCAGAGTTCAACATCTATCACAAATGCACGATATCATAGTAACCCATACTTTCTCTCTTTCTCTATCCTCAGTTCCGCAGTACAAATGGGAAACTTTTAAAGAGTCCTACGCAGGAGCACATTCAGACCCCTCGCGACGTAAGGTATTGTAGCATCCGTTCACCTCCCAGAATCAAACTTCTCCACGATCGAATGCCACTCGTTACAACAGGCAGGTCTGCCTCCTTCCAGCAATAAACATAAAGTGCGCAGAATCGCTCCCTTCAGCTCTACACTCGAAAAGTGACTCCCGTAATGTTCTGCTACTGCCTACCTTCCCCAACAAAAATATATCGTTCTTACGTAATACAGATATGACGATGTTCTGACAAACATTGATAAAAATGTTATAAAAATATCTTAAGTCGATATTTAAAATAGGTAGATATACCTACGTTTCACTGATGACAGATATAGTGCGACGCTGTCATCTGAGATATCGTTCGTTGAAATCGCCGGAAGCGCTTAAAAGTTGTTAACTGAATGGTTCGTTGTATAGATGTTTATTAACTAGGGAACATTAACTTTCGTAGTTTTAAAGGTTTCGAGATATTTTTGTAACACTGGCTGCACCTCATTTTTCTGAGGTCGCAAATGTACTCAGATTATCCGGCCGGGGTAGCCGAGCGGTTCTAGGCGCTACAGTCTGGAACCACGTGTCCGCTACGGTCGCAGGTTCGAATTCTGCCTCAGGCATGGATGTGTGTGAGTCCTTAGGTTAGTTAGGTTAGTAGTTCTAAGTTCTAGGTGACTAATGACCTCAGAAGTTAAGTCTCATAGTGCTCAGAGCCATTTGAACCTTCTTTTTTTTTTTTTTGAGTGTCATAGCAGTATTGTAGCTTTCTATGTGGTGGTGTATGAAATAGCATGTACACTATGTCATCAAAAGTACCCGGACACCCCAAAATCAACCATCTTTCATATTAGGTGCATCGTGCTGCCACTTACTCCCAGGTACTCCACATCAGCGACCCCAGTAGCCGTTAGACATCGTGAGAGAGCAGAATGGGGCGCTCCGTGGAACTCATGGGCATCGAACGTGGTCAGGTGATTGGGTGTCACTAGTGTCATATGTCTGTAAGCGAGATTTCCACACTCCTAAACATCCCTACTGTTTCCAATGTGATTGTGAAGTTGAATCGTAATGGGACACGTACAGCACAAACGCGTTCAGGCCGACCTCATCTGTTGACCAAAAGAGACAGCCGATGGTTGAAGAGGGTCGTGATGTGTAATAGGCAGGCATTTATGCAGACCATCACACAGGAATTCCAAAATGCAACAGGATCCACTGCAAGTACTATGACAGTTAGGAGGGAGGTGAAAAAACTTGGATTTCATGGTCGAGCGGCTGCTCATAAGTCACACATCAAGCCGATAAATGCCAAACGATGCCTCGTTTGGTGTAAGGGGCGTAAACATTGGACAATTCAACAGTGGAAAAACGTTGTGTGGAGTGAAGAATCATGGTACACAATGTGGCGTCCCGATGGCAGGGTGTGAGTGTGGCGAATGCCCAGTGAACGTCATCTGCCAGCGTGTGTAATGCCAACAGTAAAATTCGGAGGCGGTGGTGTTAATTTGAAAGGAGTGGAGATTGTCTCTGAGGAAGGTGTCAATGAATTTTTATCTGCTTTTTTGAATAGGGAATTTTTTCGTTAGTTTTGGAGGCTCTGGTGTTACAATATTCAGTCTCGCTACGACAGCCCTGTGTCCGCTAATCCCTGTATCCGTTTTGATGCTCCTTATTAACTCAGGATTATTTGTTGTTAAGAGGTCAAGTGTGTTTTCGTTACTATTCGCCTGGGCTCATGAATTAACTGCTCGAAATAATTTTCAGAGAATGAGTTTAACATGTTTTATGCGCACCTCCAGAATTAAATATGTATTTTCGCCAACATATCGAGGGTAAATTAACGTCATCACCAACAACAATCGTATGAAATGAGTACTTGTTTGAAGTTTTCTTTGAACCTTGAAGTTTTCTTTGAACCTTTCAGCAACTGTATCATTTGAATTGGGAGGTCTGTAAAGGGATCCAATTATTATCCGGTTGATAACATTGAACTCGGCCCAAACTAACTCACAGGAAGTATTTACTTCAATATTGCGTCAAGATAAACTACTTCTAACGCCACCGCCAACCATGTTTAGCCCATACTTTCAGAACACCGTTAGGTTCTTCGCAAAAACTTCGCCTGAGCTTATCTTTGGCCTTAGCCAGCTTTCGGTGCCTATAACGATTTGATCATCAGTGCTTTCGATTAGCGCTTGGAGCTCTGGTACTCTCCCCTCAGGCCCCTCCGAGACATTGCATTCTGGTCCAATGCCGAACACATTACTTTCACAGTCATCCTTTCACATCCACTCGCAATTAATTCTTTCATCAACAGCCATTGTTTCACTTCCATCGACAGAAACAAATACACATACTCCTTTCTCCCAAACACCTAGATCAGTAGCATCGGCCTTAGCAACATCAGCACCTAAGACATCACTTTTACCTCCCTTTAACACTAACTGCCGTCTGCGTCACGCCTGCTGTGCAGCGAGCTACCTTAATTTAAGTATTAACTGTATTTTTGTTACTTGTCACTTCTTCTTCCGTGTGTTTTTGCTTTTAGGAAGCTTTAATTGTCGAGTGCTAGTAATAGTGTCCCATAGATTTCGTGTTTGTTTTGAATACAGTCAGAGTCCCTTTAGTCAGCCATAGTGCCAGTAGTGTCAGTGTCGTCGTAACTGCCGTCTACGTCACATCTGCTGTGCAGCGAGCTACCTTAATTTTAATATTAACTGTATTTTTCTTACTTGTCACTTCTTCTTCCGCGTGTTTTTGCTTTTAGGAAGCTTTAATTGTCGAGTGCTAGTAATAGTGTTCCATAGATTGCGTGCTTGTTTTGAATACAGTCAGAGAGAGTCCCTTTAGTCAACCATAGTGCCAGTAGTGCTAGTGTTTGTTTTCAATACAGTCCAGAGACAGGTAGTGCTATTTTCATTGTTTTCTACAAGAAGTGGCTAGCAACCACAGTTTAGTCAACAATCAGCCGCCTTTAGTGAATTAGCAGTCTAGTTAAAAGCTGATTAACTCTCTACAGTAAATTCATTTCTTAGGATGGATAGGATGTGTGACTGCTGTGTACGGACGCTGGAGGAGCTGGCCACTGTTCGTGAACACCTGAACGTGTTGATGGCCGCGGTCAGCCGTCTTCAGGCTGATGCCTCGGAGGTTAGCGGCAGTGGGGAGTCTGGTGCGTCGCATGGTACACCCCAGGTGTTACATGCTTCACCCACTGTCCCTGCTGTCGAGACATCTTCGTGGGTACCGGGCGCGGTTGGGCCACCCTCTCCCCAAGGGCAGTGGGGGGTTCAGCAGCGTTCGCGGCGCGCGAGGCGGAGGGTCAATGTGGAGGCTGGCCGTGTAGCATCGCCGACTCTGCCTGTGAGTGGACATGTGGCCGCTCCTTCAGCAAGGCCCGAGCAGGCACACGGGGGGAAGGGTTTATTAGTTATTGGGAGCTCCAACGTTAGGCGGGTGATGGAGCCTCTTAGGGAAATAGCGGAAAGGTCGGGGAAGAAGGCCAGTGTTCACTCAGTCTGCTTGCCGGGGGGTCTCATCCGAGATGTGGAGGAGGCCCTGCCGGCGGCGATAGAGAGCACTGGGTGCACCCGACTTCAATTTGTTGCTCATGTCGGTACCAATCACTCCTGCCGTCTGGGTTCAGAGGTCATTCTCAGTTCGTACAGGCGGTTGGCGGAATTGGTGAAGGTGAAAAGCCTCGCTCGCGGGGTGGAATCAGAGCTAACTATTTGTAGCATCGTTCCCAGAACCGATCGCGGTCCTCTGGTTTGAAGCCTAGTGGAAGGCTTAAATCAGAGGCTCAGACGAATCTGCGAAGATCTGGGGGTGCAAATTTCTCGACCTCCGCTATCGGGTGGAGAAATGTAGGGTTTCCCTGAATAGTTCAATCGTGTACTACACGCCGGAAGCGGCTTCAAGGGTAGCGGAGTACGTGTGGAGTGCACATGTGGGTTTTTAGGTTAACAATTCCCTCCCTAGGCCCGACAAGACGCCTCCTGGGACGCGGCAAGGTAGGAATAGACAAAATGCAACAGGGAATAACAATATTAATGTGCTAATAGTAAACTGCAGGAGCGTCTATAGAAAGGTCCCAGAACTGCTCTCATTAATAAACGGTCACAACGCCCATATAGTACTCGGGACAGAAAGTTGGCTGAAACCAGACGTAAACAGTAATGAAATCCTAAACTCAGATTTGAATGTATACCGCAGAGACAGGCTGGACAGTGAAGGGGGAGGCGTGTTTATAGCGATAATAAGTGCAATAGTATCGAAGGAAATTGACGGAGATCCGAAATGTGAAATAATTTGGGTGAAGGTCACGGTTAAAGCAGGCTGAGACATGATAATTGGATGTCTCTATAGGCCCCCTGGCTCAGCAGCTGTTGTGGCTGAGCACCTGAAGGATAATTTGGAAAATATTTCGAGTAGATTTCCCAACCATGTTACAGTTCTGGGTGGAGATTTTAATTTGCCGGATATAGACTGGGAGACTCAAACGCTCATAACGGGTGGCAGGGACAAATAATCCAGTGAAATTTGTTAAAGTGCTTTATCTGAAAACTACCTTGAGCAGTTAAACAGAGAACCGACTCGTGGCGATAACATATTAGACCTTCTGGTGACAAACGGACCCGAAAAATTTGAACCAGTTAACGCAGAACAGGAAATCAGCGATCATAAAGCAGTTACTGCATCCGTGATTTCAGCCGTAAACAAAAAAATCTAAAAAAGTAGGGAGATTTTTCTGTTTAGCAAAAGCGACAACAAGCAAATTACAGAGTACCTGACGGCTCAACACAAAAGTTTTGTCCTAAGTACAGATAGATTTGAGGATCAGTGGACAAAGTTCAAAGCCATCGTACAATATGCGTTAGATGAGTATGTACCAAGCAAGATCGTAAGAGATGGAAAAGAGCTGCGTGGTACAACAACCGAGTTAGGGAACTGCTGCGGAAGCAAAGGGAACTTCACAGCAAACATAAACATAGCCAAAGCCTTGCAAACAAACAAAAATTACGCGAAGCGGAATGTAGTGTGAGGAGGGCTATGCGAGAGGCGTTCAATGAATTCCAAAGTAAAGTTCTATGTACTGACGGCAGAAAATGCTAAGAAATTTTAGTCTTATGTCAAAGCGGTAGGTGGATCAAAACAAAATGTCCAGACACTCTGTGACCAAAATGGTACTGAAACAGAGGATGACAGACCGAAGGTCGAAATACTAAATGTCTTTCTCCAAAGCTGCTTCACAGAGGAAGACTGCACTGTAGTTCCTTCTCTAGATTGTCGCACAGATGACAAAATGGTAGATATCGAAATAGACGACAGAGGGATAGAGAAACAATTAAAATCACTCAAAAGAGGAAAGGCCGCTTGAACTGATGGGATACCAGTTCGATTTTGTACAGAGTACGCGAAGGAACTTGCCCCCCTTCTTGCATCGGTGTACCGTAGGTCTCTAGAAGAGCGTAGCGTTCCAAAGAATTGGAAAAGGGCACAGGTCATCCCCGTTTTCAAGAAGGGACGTCGAACAGATGTACAGAACTATAGACCTATATCTCTGACGTCGATTAGTTGTAGAATTTTGGAACACGTATTGTGTTCGAGTATAATGACTTTTCTGGAGACTAGAAATCTACTCCGTAGGAATCAGCATGGGTTTCGAAAAAGACGGTCGTGTGAAACCCAGCTCGCGCTCTTCGTCCACGAGACTCAAAGGGCAATAGACACGGGTTCACAGGTACATGCCGTGATTCTTGACTTCCGCAAGGCGTTCGATACAGTTCCCCACGGTCGTTTAATGAACAAAATAAGAGCATATGGACTATCAGACCAATTGTATGATTGGATTGAAGAGTTCCTAGATAACAGAACGCGGCATGTCATTCTCGATGGAGAGAAGTCTTCCGAAGTAAGTGTGATTTCAGGTGTGCCGCAAGGGAGTGTCATAGGACCGTTGCTATTCACAATATACATAAATGACCTTGTGGATGACATGGGAAGTTCACTAAGGCTTTTTGCAGATGATGCTGTGGTGTATCGAGATGTTGTAACAATGGAAAATTGTTCTGAAATGCAGGAGGATCTGCAGCGAATTGACGCATGGTGCAGGGAATGGCAATTGAATCTCAATGTAGACAAGTGTAATGTGCTGCGAATACATAGAAAGATAGATACCTTATCATTTAGCTACAAAATAGCAGGCCAGCAACTAGAAGCAGTTAATTCCATAAATTATCTGGGAGTACGCATTAGGAGTGATTTAAAATGGAATGATCATATAAAGTTGATCGTCGGTAAAGCAGATGCCAGACTGAGATTCATTGGAAGAATCCTAAGGAAATGCAATCGGAAAACATAGGAAGTAGGTTACAGTTCGCCTGCTCGCCCACTGCTTAAATACTGCTCAGCAGTGTGGGATCCGTAGCAGATAGGATTGATAGAAGAGATAGAGAAGATCCAACAGAGAGCACCGGTCTTCGTTACAGGATAATTTAGTAATCGCGAAAGCGTTACGGAGATGATGCATAAACTCCAGTGGAAGACTCTGCAGGAGAGACGCTCAGTAGCTCGGTACAGGCTTTTGTTAATGTTTCGAGAACATACTTTCACTGAGGAGTCAAGCAGTATACTGCTCCCTCCTACGTATATCTCACGAAGACCATGAGGATAAAATCAGAGATTAGAGCCTACACAGAGGCATACCGACAATCCTTCTTTCCACGAACAATATGAGACTGGAATTGAAGGGAGAACCGATAGAGGTGCTCAGGGTACTAGAGATGGGGGATCCGCTCTTGAACTGATTCATAGAGTTGAATCTTTCAAAGGAATGAACAATCAGTGATTCAGAAAAAAAGAATGGTAGCTTCAAACGTTTCCCACAGCAGAGAGAGAGAGAGAGAGAGAGAGAGAGAGAGAGAGAAACGGAGCATATCAGCAGCGCCTCTGCTGGTCACAGCACAGTGCACGCCACACAACACAGCCAGCGCCGGCCTCTGCCCTGCTTCTACATTGGCTGCCTGCATTGTGCAGTGCCCCATTGGATTTTGTGTTTCACATATGCTGTGCCGTCTCTGTGCGTCGTCTGCCGTGTGCAGTGTCTGGCGCAGCTTAACTTCGCATTGCACTCTGTCAGCGATCGTTTCAGTCGCACGTCCTGCCCTCTGGGCAGTTGATGCGAGCAACAGGACAGAGAGCCACCTAGCGGATAACATAGGAACTACTTGCAACAACCTGCTCGCAAGGGAACGGACGATTTGTCTTGGAGCGGGTGAGTGGTGGCCGTTCACCGCTCCCCCCACCCTCGGAACTCGCCCACTCAACGCTCACCCCACCGTTCTCGACTCTAGCCAGAGCATTGAGAAAAGCAACTCAGGTGTCACTCTGGTCTCTGCGGTCTTAGCTCACGCAGTAATACAGCTCGCGGCTCGACCTGCTCGACTCAGTGCTTCTGCATCGGAGTTCGTCTCTACTGGATATTGTTCTTCGTAGTAATACCGCTATGTATATTACATTATTATGTTATGTATACATCATTTGTTTTTATTTTATTTGTTTAAACTGATCAGATTAGGTTCCTGACGACTCCTCTTACTATAGGATTTTTATTATGGACACTCGAATTTACGCTTTAATTACGAGCGAACCGATAAACGTATCGAAAATGTGACACACCAATATTTTCCTTGTTTTATTCTGCGTAAGGCTATATGCAGCACTTTCGTTTTACAGTCAAATTTATATATTTTTTCTTATTCTGGTACGGATTTTGCGATTTTAGGCGTCTTCAGAAGGAAACGTTCAATTTAAAAATATATGGCTTGCGATGTATTTGTATGAGGTTAATGAAATTTTAATACATTATAGCCAAATATATTGTTAATGTAAATCTCAAGTTACAACATTTTCCGATCACCCAAAAAAACCATGATAGTGCAAAATAAATCAATAATCAAAAACTTAGTCATATTGTGGAAATTTCAATAAACAATACAAAATTCTTACTCATTATCTGTGTCACTTCAAAATAGGATAAAATACAGGTATAGTACTGGAAAAAACCAAGTTTAAAGGGCAATGTGCCTTCCATTTATTTTCTATTGTAAATGAGTGGTGAGTCATGAAAAAGAGCTAATTCATTTCAGGGAGTGAACAGTTCTCATCCGATCTCTGAAAAGAACAGTTTTGCCCATCTCTACAGGGTACTCTCCGCCACACACCGTCAGGTGGCTTGCGGAGTATGGATGTAGATGTAGATGTAGAACTCACCCACATCCGCAGATACGTATTAAATTCATCACCAGCTGATGACACTAAAGCTTCGACGCCTTCATAGATAGCTTCACCTACTTCCTCTGTTGCAAAATCACCTACATTACTTTCATCTCCATTAAGATATTGTTGCTGCAGTCTAATGCCTCGCCAGAATTCCACATTCCACGTCCAGCAAATTCAGATTGATCTCAGCCTCTCTTCTGATCACAGAATACATGAATAAACATACATTCATTCCATCGCTCACTTCCCTGTAACAGAATTAATTTTTCAGCCGCAAATTCTCATTATCAAATTCCTCTACACATCTTACCAATTTCCTTGCGCCCTCTTTACAGTTGAGCTGCTTAAAATTATTATTCATCATTTTGTTCTTACTTACTATAGCCCCAGTCTCCAACATTTGTGGGTTCTTTACCAAATTTTCGACACCCACAGAATTTTTAAAATAACGTGTTCTTTTAAACGCGGCTTTATTTCGCCATCTCTACATGAGATGCGCCGTGTTCTGTTGTTGCATTCAGTTTGACTTCTGCCTCTCAAATCTTCGATTCCGGTTTGGACTTCCATTTCCCCTTACCATTATAATAGTGATAATTATTTCTGTTACGACACTGATAATTTACGTTCTAGTACCCATTTCCCCTTACACGGTTCAGATTATGGGGCTTGAATTTCATCGCCTGCTCAGGTTTCTTAATGAAATCTAGAAAATTGCCAATGGAACACATCGGACTGCGGAAAAGGTCCCATTGTAAATGTACCAGCAAGTGTCTCATGAGCGTCGTAATATCTGTCAAGATTCCCCGGACTATTTACATGCGACGACTTAGCCAGTTCACACACACAAAAATCCCGCCTCGATTCACTTTCTTGTTTGAAATTTCGTCCTTTCAGGATCTCATTCAAGTCGCGTTTGTTTCACTTCACTTCAGAATTAGTGCAGTCTCAAACACTGCATAGATAGCAAATGAAGCATTAGTTAAATTTCCCCATGATTGTGCGTTGCCATCTAGAGGTCCTTTAGCGAACTTCATCTTTCCCTTTTTCGATGTTTCTTCCACGAACCCATCTTTAAACGCAGCAAGAAAATCAACTGTATGATATTTTCCATCATATGCAAAACTTTGTTTCGTTCCTGAGTTAATCCACGGAACAGCTATCACAGTAGCGGCCTGATTCGCTGCTAAAAATGTAATTCTGCCGTCATGTTTTTAAACTGCTGTTCATGCTGCACAGCTGCTATATGTAAATTTGATTCAAAATATTCTCCATTTTTAAGCAACTCCTTTCCACATTCTGCTACTCTACCTAACAAATTGATAGCAGTCTTATTGCTGACGTCCTCAAACATATTTTGCCCCTGAACACAAATTTTCACTTCGGCACACAATTCGTCCCATAGCTTTTCCATCTCGTCCTCGAAATGTATTTCCACTGAGTCGGCTCTGGTGTTAACCACGCCTCCCTCCTGAGATATTTTGGCTACATCTGCCATTATAGCCTCTAATTTTGAATTAATCATCCCTTCTATATCAAGTATAGTTTTCTTCGCGTCAGCTTATAAACTATCTGCCACGATTGCCTCTATTGAAGCTACCTCTGCCTTACTAAACTTATCTCTGTACCAACTACCACTACCCTTAACTATGCCATTGAATGTTCCGCACTTACATTTCCCGTCGCTGATCGTGGACTATCTGCCCCACTGAAATAGTCTGTATCAACCCTGCCACGTTCAGATTTTGGACTAACTGACGCGCTCACGCAATCTGCACCACACACTGTGTGATTGCTTACTGATTGGAAGCTCCATCACTGACGACAATCCTACAGATTCACAAACATAAACACTACCGGCTCATTTACTTACCGTATCTGTGATGCTGGCTGCTTCTGATGTACTGCTGCTGCCCGAGGTGTAGATGCATGTAATTTCGAATTTACCGCTGGTGGCCCGTACTGCCGTGGCCGCCGCAGCCGCTATATCGCCGTCGAGGTCGCCGTTGTTGTAGGCCGCTGTAGAGTCCAACCTAAAACACCTCCGCACAGCCTTCTTCTTTCTTCTTGCGGTTAAGTGGCGAATTTCTTCACACCTAGCTTTTGCTGCAGATGCTCACACTCGTAACTGCTGCAAAATCTAAGCTCGGAGCCCCTACACAAACTGGGCGCTGCAGTCTGGAACCGAGCGACCGCTACGGTCGCAGGTTCGAATCCTGTCTCGGGCATGGATGTGTGTGATGTCCTTAGGTTAGTTAGGTTTAATTAGTTCTAAGTTCTAGGCGACTGATGACCTCAGAAGTTAAGTCGCATAGTGCTCAGAGCCATTTGAACCATTTTAACCCTACACAAACTACCTATCACGCAATAGATTTTGGACCTGGATCACAGGATACTGCTATGTGTTAGAATTACAATTGCAATTCTAAAGAGATGAGATTCATATCCAAGACGAGCTCTCAATTGTGACGGTAACTGCTGACTAACTGCTCTCCTAAACAGCATCCCATACTAGCAAACCAGCTGTAGCTTGTCGTGGTCATAGGGTTGAGCCATTCACGTGACACTTCATGCTCGCAGCTAATTCGTTGCAAATGATAACCTGTAACTGTGACCCTGCAGGCTACTGAACTATGCGTTGGCTAGAATTTCGAGGAAATAAAAACAAGGAAATATGATATATAATTCAAATTAATAATTTAATAACAGAGGCTCTACTCTAACGTCTGTAAGTGATGTAGTCGACGGAGAGTTATACAGAATAATGTTCATTCAAAAAAGTGATATCTGGAATAAACGGGAAACGGTCCTACTATGGTGAGTCCAAATATAGACAGAAATACAGTGAAGTCACTTTCAGAATGGTAGAAAAACCACGAACTAAACACTCATAAGACATATGTGGGAACTAAATCCTTTTCGTGCTCACAATACTCGAAATATTCATCAGGTCAAAGGAGTTCGAAGTTCAACATAGTGATTCACAAATGAACACACACGAAACAAAGATTAGTAACCCATACTCGCTCTATTCTCAGTTCCACACTACAAGCTAAAAACTAACGTTATTGTGGACCGCATTCAGACCTACCTTCAAAAGTAGCAGCCGTTCATCGCCCCGAATCAAATATCTCCAAGATCGAATACCACTCGTCACCACAGGCAGGTCTGCCTTCGTTCAGCACTCGACATGAAATGTCCAGAATAGCTCCCTTGAGCTCTTCACTCAAAAATTCCTAGTCTCCGCTTTACACTTCAGTGTTCGGCTAGTGTCGGCTTCTCCACTCGCTGGAGATCTCCCCTCAAAAAAAATATGTCGTTCTTACATGCTACATACTTGATATGACTGATCTTGACTACCTCCTCACACTAAACATATATATTACAACTAAATTTAAGCAGTGAAACGTAATAAATAATCGGTGACTCTCAGATAATTCACAATAATAACGTATAAAAGACTATTCATAAATAAATAAGCTAGTGTTGTTGTGCGAGTACACCCTCACTAAATAACAATGAATCGTCGTCAAATATTACTTAAACAATTATTTATGCCTTCTTGAAGCATATCTCGTAATTCGTTAGTACTTCCATATCCCACTACTTTGCGTGTTGATTCTTCTTGACTGTCTTAAACTTCAGCCTACTCTTCATCACTACTATATTGTGATCTTAGTTTATATCTGTTCCTGGACCGCTTTCCAATCCAGTAAATGATTTCGGAATCTCTGTCTGACCATGATGTAATCTAACTGAAAACTTCGCGTATCATCCGGTCTTTTCCAAGTACACCACCTTCTCTTGTGATTCTTGAGCAGAGTACTCACTATTACTAGCTAAAATTTATTACAGAACTGAATTAGACTTTCTCCTCTCTCCTCTCTCATTCTTTGTTCCAAGCTCATTCTCCTGTAATTTTTTCTTCTCTCTACGAAAGATATAGCTGTTCAAGAAACCAGATAAAATTTCATTCGACGCCGTCCTGAGAAGCAATCTCCACTCCTTTCAAATTATCAATGTAAGTGTGAGGCAGATGTGGTTTGAATTAAACCAAATACACTCCTGGAAATTGAAATAAGAACACCGTGAATTCATTGTCCCAGGAAGGGGAAACTTTATTGACACATTCCTGGGGTCAGATACATCACATGATCACACTGACAGAACCACAGGCACATAGACACAGGCAACAGAGCATGCACAATGTCGGCACTAGTACAGTGTATATCCACCTTTCGCAGCAATGCAGGCTGCTATTCTCCCATGGAGACGATCGTAGAGATGCTGGATGTAGTCCTGTGGAACGGCTTTGCCATGCCATTTCCACCTGGCGCCTCAGTAGGACCAGCGTTCGTGCAGGACGTGCAGACCGCGTGAGACGACGCTTCATCCAGTCCCAAACATGCTCAATGGGGGACAGATCCGGAGATCTTGCTGGCCAGGGTAGTTGACTTACACCTTCTAGAGCACGTTGGTGGCACGGGATACATGCGGACGTGCATTGTCCTGTTGGAACAGCAAGATCCCTTGCCGGTCTAGGAATGGTAGAACGATGGGTTCGATGACGGTTTGGATGTACCGTGCACTATTCAGTGTCCCCTCGACGATCACCAGTGGTGTACGGCCAGTGTAGGAGATCGCTCCCCACACTATGATGCCGGGTGTTGGCCCTGTGTGCCTCGGTCGTATGCAGTCCTGATTGTGGCGCTCACCTGCACGGCGCCAAACACGCATACGACCATCATTGGCACCAAGGCAGAAGCGACTCTCATCGCTGAAGACGACACGTCTCCATTCGTCCCTCCATTCACGCCTGTCGCGACACCACTGGAGGCGGGCTGCACGATGTTGGGGCGTGAGCGGAAGACGGCCTAACGGTGTGCGGGACCGTAGCCCAGCTTCATGGAGACGGTTGCGAATGGCCCTCGCCGATACCCCAGGAGCAACAGTGGCGGTGCGGTCCCCTACGGCACTGCGTAGGATCCTACGGTCTTGGCGTGCATCCGTGCGTCGCTGCGGTCCGGTCCCAGGTCGACGGGCACGTGCACCTTCCGCCGACCACTGGCGACAACATCGATGTACTGTGGAGACCTCACGCCCCACGTGTTGAGCAATTCGGCGGTACGTCCACCCGGCCTCCCGCATGCCCACTATACGTCCTCGCTCAAAGTCCGTCAACTGCACATACGGTTCACGTCCACGCTGTCGCGGCATGCTACCAGTGTTAAAGACTGCGATGGAGCTCCGTATGCCACGGCAAACTGGCTGACACTGACGGCGGCGGTGCACAAATGCTGCGCAGCTAGCGCCATTCGACGGCCAACACCGCGGTTCCTGGTGTGTCCGCTGTGCCGTGCGTGTGATCATTGCTTGTACAGCCCTCTCGCAGTGTCCGGAGCAAGTATGGTGGGTCTGAGGCACCGGTGTCAATGTGTTCTTTTTTCCATTTCCAGGAGTGTGTTTGACTGATCACTTTTAAATTAGCACAGTTTTTAATGTCACTTGCAATCAACATTCAAATAAATTTACTGGTAAAAGAGTAAGCTGTTCATTAAATTCATTAGCTGTGTAAATGTGGAGATATGATGTTCCGACAAATATTTGCGCAATAAAAATGTTATAAAAACATCGTTAGTCTGCCTCCTGCAGAAAGGCCATGTGAGCGACAGGCGTCAAAGTTCCCTGTACTAGGACTTTCTCTGTTTTGCCAACGCTGCTAGTCTTCGTACCTGCACTCATTCATAGTAGTCAGCAATTCGGAAGCGTGAACGGCTGCAGTGCGTCATTAGACCTAGACCTAGTATTGTACTGAGTTACAACAAGTACATCTTTCCTCGTAGCAGTTCTGGATGGCCAACTCGAACACCTACATAATCGTAACGCTACACTGTGAAACATTATTCTGTAACATAATTTGGCTTACATGTACTATGTATTATAGGACAGTATAATGAAGGCATATCTGCCATTTCTGAAAAAAAAATGCTTTCTTCTCAACAACAATTCCATCCCACGTTCATCTGTTACCCAACGTGAACAGCTTAGAATGAAATTCCTGTATACACAACTCATTCATGACTTCATACTACCTGAAAAGATCATTTCTGACCATTTATTCATCTAAAAAAAAGTAGTATAAGATTCTCTACTGTCTCCTCAATTTTAATCCTAAAGTTTTAAGCATCTAGTATATGATTTCAATAAATATTTTCCATTTATGATATTAATATGATATTAATGCTCACTTGTTTATGCAACTATACACGTTAAGGTAGTTAAGGAGCAGTCGAATGAAAACGAGATAGGTGAAATAAAGTAGGCATACTGCTTATTATTATATCAAATGCTATCACCATAACTGTTAATACATTTATTCCACCGTGAGACATGACGGTCAATGCATTCTTGAAAAAATGTTTGAAGTTGCCAACGGAACCGTGATTGTACCCAGTCGTGTCTCTCTTCGTCCGAAGCAAGACTAAAACCACGAATGCGAAACCAAAAAAGTGTGAATCACGTGGAGAGAGGTCAGGACTGCATGGAGGTTGTGTAAGGGCTTTCCAGTGAAACTTCTGCAGTGTAGTCGAAGCAACCTTAGCAACAAGTAGGGGCCCACCCATGTATATCGAGCACACTGCAGAAGTTTCTTGGGAAGTCCTTACACATCCTTCATACACTTCCGATCTCTTCTCATCCGATTTCTATATTTTTGGAGCCATGAAGAGAAACATTCGTGGCCGTCGAATTGTTTCGAATGAATAAGTGCTCTTCAGGTTAGAATCAGGATTCCTTCGCAACCGCCAACATTTTCCCTTGAGGCACTGACCATCTTATCTCTACGTGAGTAAGTGTATTAAAACTAATGATGATTACTCTTGAAATAATGATCAGTTTATTTACTTCGTTTCCACGTGTCTCCTTTTAATTTGACTACACTTCATACATCTTAAGTACCATTTAATGTATTTCATTGTTGCATTTTGTCCGCTGCTCATAAGGCGTAGAAATATCAGGGATTGATACGTACATAACTATGTATACATTGCCAGAAAAGATTCTCCGTGTGTCTTCCTTGCACATATTTAAATCAATCTCATAAAAGTCTACGTTTGAATATCATACATTCCATCTCATTTCTCATATACCTACTCTATTTGGATTTCACAATACGTCTTTATGAAACTGAGGTGAATGTTACAATTCCACACTATTTGTTGTACTCTTTCCCCTCTGATTAGAACTTCATTTAAGAAATGATGACATATTTCATATTTTAGATTCACATTCACAGACGCATGATCTGTATAGAAAGAAGTGACAGCATCACAGACAGTCACTAATGATGTCAGTATTTATCAACCCGAACAGTAGGTAATCTCACTAATGTTTACTCACATAGCATGTTAAGTTTCACTTATAACTTCCATATTCCTTTTTAAACATTTGAATAATACAGAACTTTACAGTCTCAAACCACTGTTCTATTCAAATATGACAAGACTGGCACGAAAGAGGAGTTGATGGGAGACCTCAGTAAACTATGACATCTGCGCCCCTTTTTTAAAAATAAAACGTGGGTTTGTGTCTGGATTTGTCTCGGCCATTTCTCTTGGATTAGCAGAATTCTATCCACAGAAAAATATCTCCGAATTTCTGAATAGCTACGGCAACGTGTAAAAGCGTTCGAAATTCATCCTAGAAGTTTTCACAAACCGAAAACTTTTTACTGTAGCTCTACAACTGCCGTCTATTCAGTCGACTCTGTAATCTGCTTTTCCGTGATTTTACAGATTGATATATGAATGTTCTCACTATGTGCTCCGTTGTTGACGTATAATCTTAAAATAAGTACAGAAAAGCGTCGACGCACCACGTAGGAAATCGGTAGATGTAATGATCGCGTACAGACAAATAAATAATTACAGTTTCAGAAAAATCTGGCGATTTCTACTGATTTATTCACGAGAAAGAGCTTCACAATTTGTGCAAGTCAATAACTCAATGAGTGACCTCTGGCTGTTATGCAAGCAGTTGTTCCACTTGACACTGTTCATAGAGTTGTTTGATGTCCTCCCGGAGGATATCGTGCCAAATTCTGTACAACTAGCAAGTTAGATCGGCAAAATCCAGAGCTGGCTGGAGGTCCCTGACCATAATGCTCCAGCCGTTCTCAGCTCTGGAGAGATCCATCCTAGGCAACGAGGATATCGACAGTTTTTGCCTGGTATTAAGGTCGATACAGGCAAGACATTTGTCAAAACATTCCTAAGAAAAAGGAGTCCTAGCAGACACCATCGTACAACAAATGATAAAAAAATATTTTTTCATTTGATATAACTACAAATTAACAATTTTCCGCTTCCTTCCTGCTGAGTTTCATGATTTTTGGTCAATGAGAAGTACCCCGCAAATTTCGATGAGTTAGTTTTCGAGTATCCAAGTATGTGACATAAAAGACCATAGCTTTTGATTAGATCAACATATAAGGTTACATTTCATACACCGTCAAGGGACGTTAAACTCTAGTGTGTGTCTAACTTGATAAGTTAAACCGTTGCTGGGAATAAGACGTCTTTGCAGAAATGGAGACAGACAGTTGAATAACAAATGATAAAAATATTTTTTTCGTTCTATACAGCTAACATTAACAGTTTTGGCTTATTTTCCCTTACATGTACTCTTTAACCTTGCTTCCTGCCAAATTTCATTATTCTGGGTCAACGAGAAATACCCTACAGATTTTGAATAGTGAATTTAAGAGTATAAAAATATGTGACATAAATGGCCGTATCTTTTGAGTGCACTGACTTAGAAGCTTACATTTGTTGCTCCGCCAAGGGACTATAGACCTTAGGATGCTACATAAATTTCAACAAGAAACGTCTATCTACTCCTGAGAAGGAGTTGTCTTTACAGGGCAAACGGAGAGGTAGATACATATGTAACAAATGAAGAAACTGAAACTACAAATTAATAATTTTCTGTAGTTTTCCTGTAGCTGTAGTGTGAAAGTTCCTTCTTGATTCTAGATCAACGGAAAGTATGCTACAGATTTTGAGACTGACAATATCAATGTATGACATAAATGGCCGTGTACTGGCTTGGAAGCTCCAATTTCTTACAGCTGCTTAACACGTGACTTAAGTTTCATCTTGATACGTCTATCCATTCCAGAGATAGAGGTTTGTAACGTCGGACAGACAGGTGGGTCGACAGACAGACAACAGAGCTTCCCTATAGTGTTCCCGTTTCTACTGACTGAGGTAGGGAACACTAAAAGTAAGTAAACTGTTTATTATTTCAAAAGTAATCACGGCAACTGTTAACACATTTGCTGCACTGTGAGACAAGATGGTCAGTGCCTTCATGGAAAAATGTTTTCATGATTGCCCCCAGGCTCGTACCTCTTCGTATGAAGCAAGTTGACGACCACGAATGTCTTTCTTCGGAAGCGTATGCCGCAATAATGGTCAGCTGAGACAGAAATTCTCTATAGTTCTGAGTTTTTTCCTGTGTTGTGATTCTAGATGTTAATTTTTGTTAATAACATTGCTATGCACGTAATTTTTCATGTGTCTTTTATGTAAAAACCTATGAACAAAATTAACCATAAAAATAGGCATTTTCTTTTCGGAGTTTGAACAAACTTTATTCTGTCGGATTGATTAGAATAAAGTAGGCCTCTACCGGAAAGCTGCCTTCCGTGGTTGCAAGTTATTATCGCTCATACCTTGCTGCTCCTCCTCCCCCTCTCCCAACCCCCTCTCCTAAAGTTGCACTGCCATTTGAGTCAACAGTGCTTACTGGGGTGCTGTACATAGAGCTCTTGCAGGCCTCCTTGAATGCTAACTAATTTCCCCAAATCCTTACATGCCCTGATATTCGGTCAAATGGTATGTTCTTCCATCCTGTTGAAGAAGAAGCAGATTGCCCTGTATTAACTGGATCATTTCCTCTGAAGAGCATTTTTGCTGCAACACTTGTAGTGCAGTAAGGGAGTCTTTGTCAAGTCATCCGCGTTCGGAGAAAAGTATCATATTGAAAGGGAACGTGCACAGACAGTATAACGCCATCAGCAAGTGTCATGTTGATGGCTTCATTCTTTCTAAGTGATGATTAAAACTTTTAAATAACCTTCGTAATGACACAGAATTCATGGAATCTAAACTCGTCTTATCAGTGTACCGTATTCAGACTATTACGGGGCTTTCATTGCAAATACACAACTGATGACTTCAATGAAACATATCCTGTTGCATTTGTCATACAGACTATTACAGATCTAACCATTTCTGAGATATGAGTGCTTCTCATAATGACACACAGTTCATAAAATCTAACTCGCATTTAACTGTGATCTATATTCAGGCTATTACTGGGCATGGACTGCAAATGCGCAGCTGTAAAGATGATTCAAGTGAAACACTTCCTTGACAATTTTTCTTACTGTCTAGAACATGTTTCAACATTCTTTGAGATCCAATGCATAGTTTATCCAGGTCCCAAAAGGAACTGTTGCTCCGACTGCTTATCGCCAGCCTTAAAACCAACGTTATTGGTTGACAACTCTGAATGAACCACAAGGAGTGTTATTATTTTAAAGGTATGCTTAGATCATAGCCTTCCGAGTAAAGAAATGAAGGAAATGTTGCAGTTCTCAGATCAATCAGAATAAATGCTCTTATCACTCCAAAGTTTGACTAGTGACGCAGGCCTTTGTTGTCTGGTGAGATGTAGAATTATCTGCAAATTTACTGTTACACTGCATACAAATGTTGCTCTTGAACATCCCTCAAGCTGCTCAAGCTACAGTGCTATTCTAACTTCCACCTGACTATTTTGAACCGTGAAACGCAAAAACGTAAAAGCATTGGATATATTCACCTCAAAAATGTTCACCGATATGGATGGTGACTTCCAAAATAACACAGAAACAATGTAAATTAACAGATAAACTTGGCAGAGCAAATTAATATTTAGTTTTAGGAAATAAAATGCAACTAATAACAGCATTATCAGATTTTACATAATTTACAAATGTTGAAATTCAAAAAGTCTTCGCTCATAATAGCAGTCAAAGCAGATATTTGAACTTCTTTATTATGTTTGAAATGGTTTGCATGAAAAGTGAAACAAACTTTTAGTGATAAAACACAATGAACTCTTTTCAATGGTGCAAGCATACACGACATCTTACAGGACGCTTTTGAGGTATTGCCTTTTCAAAAACGGATTAACTTGATGAACTAAATTTTGAACCGATTTTAATCTTAGATAACTCTGTAATTATTTGCATGATCAAGAATCCACTTACAAAGCCTTAAGACATTCTGGATGACAGCAAATGAGGGAAGAATCAACACCAGAACGTCATTCTATCATGAGGTATAAGCTGCCAAAACATGTTCTAACCTCTTTACGACAATGTTTATCACTTACTTTAGCAGAAAATTGTGATATATCTGCTGTATACCGAGTAAAAGATCAATAGATAGATTTCACAACCGAAAATTTGAGCAGAAAAACCAAGTTTCAGCCGAGACATCCCCTCAGATTATGAGCAACAGTAAAGCAATCTTGGTGATTTATTCATATCATTTGCAATATGGGCAAACTGGCCTTTGCAAAGGCCAGACTGGTTACCCCCATCGAGCTGAAATTTGATATGACCTGTATATACAACCTGTAAAAATTTCATCAAAATTCTAGACGGACGACTGAGGACTTTGTTCAAATGCTGGCCACTTGACATGAAATAGCTTCCTTTGTCGGTGGGTCCCTTAATGGTATCATCTCCGTACGTGAGGTCTAGTCGCTGAGGTTGCAGTAGTGTCAGGGATTCGATGCGGCGATACGTTTCCCGTGTTAATCGGGGACACAGCTGCTCCCGTGGGACTCGGAATTCCGCTTCATGGTTATTACTGATCAGCTTGATCACTAATTTGGGCGTACCTCTATTGACTGCCAGTGTGGTGTAATAGGATGTACAGGTACGTTGTAGCGCCTAGTTGACGCCCATAGGCTGAGACACACACGGGCTACATGGGCAGACTTACGACAAGCGGAGTACTCCGCCTAACCTGTTGCAGTAACCACGACTCTAGTGTGCAGACATACGATTATGAGACTAGATAACTGTGTGGTGGGATGGATTTTTAGTGTCTATTGTGCTAGAGAGGTTCAATGTCCGACACTAGCTTATCTCTGGATGTCTAGCGATGTTTTGAAGGATGATTTACTAACTAATGTTTTCTCTTACATTAACAAAATTACTCGAAACGCCGATTCTAAAGAAAAAAAAATTGTCAATTGAAGCACATATCCCAGTAGAAAAAGTAAGACTCCGATTAATCTTGACTATAGTGATTAGGTCATGCACTTAACCACGTATTTGGAGTCTTGATTTGAGAACAAATCAAACTATTGCTGTTTTCCTAGATCAGTCCGTAGCATTCGAAACGCTCTGCAGAGTTAATAATAGTAATTACTGCTTCAGGGCGCTAAACTGTGAGGCTATCAGCGCCCGCTCATGAAATAAGTTTCGAAGTTGGCTAAATCCTATTAAAACAATAATAAATTCGAAAACCATGCTAAATCAATCAAAGCAGTACAATAAGTAGATTGACGTAGAATATCGACATATAGAGGAGACAAAAGACAATCAATAAAATTCAGATGAAGCTACAGGAGAATAACTGTGGGCAAGGCAGTTGTAAGATACCACCACATTCACAAGTAGAAGGAGCGATGTTACCGTGCCTGTTTGCGAGTGATGGGTGAGCCAGCGACTCTCCAACACACCAAAATCTCACATTTCGAGAAGGAGAACTGAAAATTCACTAAACCATAACCCCTTAAGGCCGTGCGTCGCGAATTCGCATAATATCAATTCGTAGCCAGTCAATGGAAAAGTGAAACTTCCTGGCAGATAAAAAATGTGTGCCGGACCGTGGCTCGAACTAGGGATCTTTACCTTTCACGTGCAAGTGTTCTGTCAACTAAGCCACCGTAGCACGACTCAGGACCTGTGGTCACAGGTTTACTTCCGCCGGTAACTCGTCTGCTATCTTCCAAGCTTTACAGACGTTCTTCTGCGAAACTTGCGACACTATTACTTCTGGACGAATGGATATCACTGAGACACAGCCTAGCCACAGACTGGGCAAAGTTTCCAAAATGAAGTTTTCACTCTGCAGCGGAGTGTGCGCTGATATGAAACTTCCTGGCAGGTTAAAACTCTGTGCCGGACCGAGACTCGAACTCGCGACCTTCGCTTTTCGCGGGCAAGTGTTCTGCAAATGAGCTACCCATTCTACGTGGCACAGAGACTTCCTGTTCCGACATCCATAGCCCGCCGCATGCTAGCGGCATTGGGGTCATTTGTTTGCCACGGCTTGTTGTTCAAGATAAGAACGGGCGGTTTAGGTCTGTATCATGTGCCAGACAGAGCGATAGCCCTTTTTGTTGGCTCTCGCAAGACGTTGTGGCAGCGTTGTTCCACGTGCCTTACCAGACTATTGCTGGAGGCCCTTGCACGACACTCTGTCTCAGCACCAATCCACCTTCCGGACGTCCCGTCGCCCGTCCTTTACTATCCGATACTTTTTTGTCGACCAGAGCTCCGTGCGTACTACGATAATGCCAGCGCACTTAACATCAATAAAGGCGATCTATGGCTTTCTTCAGCAGCATAGGTCACCGAAAGTGGTGGAGGGGAAGCTTCCCCACGTCGACTGGAGTGCTGTTTGGCGATCGTTGTGCGCTCCTTATCATGACACTAGCATCCGTCTGCATTGTGCTTTACTGTCGAAGGGAAAGAAATATGCCTGTCCCGCCATCACGGGACACACCTCGCCGACACACCGTTGTGTGTCGCTTGTGATGTTTTGAACACAGACGGGCATCGCCTTCTGTGCGGATCGGCAAGAGGTGTCTGGTTATTGGTGCGACAGATGTTGCTCCTAGTTAACAGTATGACTCCTTATCAGATACCTACTATTCAACTGCTCCTCTTTCCGAGCGCGAGATACTTCCCCCAAGCGAAGACTAATTACGTGAAGTGGATTTGTGGACACGAAGTTCATTATTTCTTTGCTGATGGCAAGAAAAGTACCGTTTAAATTGGGAGTTCCTTAATTAATGCCATTGTGCAGTTGTCCGCAATCCAAAATAAATACATTTTCCCTCCAACTTCCTTTGCAGTGTCTTATTTAACCAAAAAAAAAAAAAAACGTTCAAATGTGTGTGAAATCTTATGGGACCTAACTGCTAAGGTCATCAGTCCCTAAGCTTACACACTACTTAACCTGAATTATCCTAAGGACAAAACCACACACCCATGCCCGAGGGAGGACTCGAACCTCCGCCGGGACCAGCCGAACAGTCTATGACAGCAGCGTCCTAGACCGCTCGGCTAATCCCGCGCTGCCTATTTAACCCATACCAGAGCTGGGATGTTCCTATCCACACTAGGAACCCATATATTCTCTAGTCTTCGGAATGTTCTTCTCAGAAACACTATAGCTGTGCCCTCTTCCTCGGGATGCCGATTTCCTGCTACTCACGGTGGTATTAATCTTAATGTTAAAAGAAAGGAAAACAAACAAATAAACCACTGATGTTCACTGCATTTCTGCTACACGTTCCGTCGCTTTCCTTGGTTCCTGGACGGTCGAAACGGGAGAGGGAAGATCCTGTATAACAAAAGTAAGACAAAATTACTCGAGTTCGAATGTCGGTCCGACACACAGGTTCGATCTGCCAGAAAGTTTCACATCAGCGCACACTCCGCTGCAGAGTGAAAATTTCATTCTTGAAAATAAAATTTAATTATTTTTGAGTGGCAGTGACGGTAGATTCTACACCGAGCTATTAACGCCTCTGAAATTTTTTCCCGTCTTCTGAGTGTTTTGGGTGCATCTACAGCGACTTGCTGTTCGTTCCCGGCATACACACACACACACACACACACACACACGCACACACACACGCACACGCACACATAAGCACACACACACATACACACGCACACACACACACACTAGAAGTTGTTATTGTTCTTATCATTACAACTACATAAAGCGGTAAGTTTAGTTCTCACGGTTGTTTGTTTGTTCCATAATAACTATGACGTGATGCAAATCATATTATGATGTAATTGCGCTGCTCAGTAGGCCTTCATGTACCATTTCTGGCACATGCAAGAGATGAAATCATGTGCTGTGAATTCAAATATTTCCGTTGATTTTTAGCAACAAAATGCTTCAGTGATAAAAGTGGTCATTATTAACGTATTCATACTTCAATTTATGACAAGATTACAATAACGCACGTAACCATCCGACCTCAACACTGTTGCAAATGGTACATTTCAGTTTTATTATAATGTGGAAATTCTGACGAACTACCAATAATCCGAAGCTTTTATTTTAGTAGCGATGGTTCCCCAAGGTTTTATGGTTGACGCAATACAAGTGTACATTTCAAAGCTCTTGTACCACCTGCTTAGAGGGACTGAAAGATTTGAAAAATCACATTAGCAGAGACATACTGCAAAGAGGGAAAATACATACCGGGAAAATACATTCCGGTAAAAAAATAAAAAAAATAAAAACAGTAGAGGGAGGCCCCCAGCCAGTATAGAGGCAGAACTACTAAGCAAGAAGCATCACGTCGATCAAAACCCGTTCCAGTTACATCTACCCTAAGTGATGAATTGATGCATTAAGATATTGCAGACACAGGCGAAGATGTAAAAGACCAAACTATTGAGAACAAGCTGTATGCTTATGCAGTAAGTGTAACTTTCATTTGAGTCCAAACGAGAGGATAAACTGTTTCCGAGAATCTCATGAATTAGCCTATATTATATACCGGGCGACTAAAATGAAACCTTGCCTGTTTAGTGCGTTAGAACGCGGAAATTAACTACCATACGAGTACCCAACTTGGTAGCACTAATGTCAATATCGAGAGCACAGATGAAAAACCAGTGTCAAGCAAACAGGTGGAAGCCAAAAGATGGATGGAGAATATAGAGGATATATACACGGAAGCTGAAGGCAATATTATAGAAATTGAAGAGGATGTAGATGATGACGAGATGGGAGATACAATACTGCGAGGAATATCTGAAAGAGCTCTGTAGGGCCTAAATCGAAAAAAGGCCCCGAGTGTAGACACATTCTGTCAGAGCTGCTGATAGCCTTGCCATTGGTAAAATTCATCCAGTTGGTGTGCAAGATGTATGAGATAGGCGAAATATCCTAAGACATCAAGAAGAATGCAGTAAATCAAATTGTAAAGAAACCAGTTGGTGACAGATGTGGAACTTACCGAATTGTCAGTTTAACAAGTCATTATTGCAAAATACTAACACGAACGCTTTACAGAAGAATGGAAAAACTGGTAGAAACCGACCTCGGGAAAAATAACTTTGGATTTCCGAGAAATGTAGGAAAAACGCAAGGCAATACTGACCATACGACTTATCTTAGAACATAGGTTAAGCAAAGGCAAACGTACGTTTATAGCATTTGTAGATTTGGAGAAATGAGATACGGCTAAACATTGAGTTCGTGTCCATCAGACAATATTTTGGTTCGTCTTTCCATTGCGTCAGGGTAAAAAACTGTTTTTGTTTTCAGAGCAGAAATTCCGAGTATTTTAATTAACTACAGTGCGGCAGTTGCATTATTGGTGTAAGACACCTTCATCAATGGATGTGATAAGAAGGAGAATAGGCACTATTAGGTAAATGTATTCAAGTCCCGTTCGTGTTTATTTTTTATCAGAAACACAAATTAAGCTCAGTAGTTAACCAACTGATAACTCCATGCTACCACAAATGAAAACAGAGCCGGCACCTTAAAATCGTTTGAATCAACATTGCTGTTTGTACCAGTTCTTTTGATGACTCTAGTAGCTGCCGGCCATGAATGGAACCGTTTGTAAGTTGCACTACAGGCTGGCGCTGTAAACAAATCGCAGGTTGGATGTAGGCTTTGTGGTTGACAGTGCGTGTGCTGTCCGAGTAACCCACATGCAGTTTACAGATGGCGACTGAGATGCTCCCGTTAGGGCAATCCCTTTGCCCGCACAAATGCGACGGTGTGTAGGCCCGGTTCCGCTGTACTGCGCCAGCAACATTTAGCCTCCGCTGCTGTTGCCGTGCTGACTCTCCGTTTTCTCCACTGTGCTGACAATGGGCCGGCGAGTATCTGTCGGCTGCAGCCAGAGGCAGCGGGCGGCAAGTAGCGGGCAGCGGCTAGCGGCCAACAGCAGGAGGCTGCCCTTTGTCTTCCCGCGCCATTGCTCTGTCTCTGTCTGTCTCTCTCTCTGTCTCTCTCTCTCTCTGTGTGTGTGTGTGTGTGTGTGTGTGTGTGTGGGTGGGTGGGTGGGTGGGTGGGTGGGTGTGTGTATGTGCCGGCGTCCGCTTGTGCTCGACAAGAAGTGGGACTTCGCCGGTCTGCGTGAGACAACTCTAAAACTTGTAACGTAACAGGCGAGCCGTTTCCAGTACGTGAACACATCGCAGCTCGCAGTGCTAAAGAAACCTTCCACTTATTTTAAATAGCAGCTCACGACGCAGCAAACGCAGAGATGTAAGTTTTTCATGTACGTCAAGTGTGCTATAGTCGAGTCGCCGAGAGAACGTTCCTGAAAACTGTAGCCTATGCTGGCAGTCCTACTACGCGGCTGTCTGTTGAGGCGCAGTGTCGGTCGCCCGATTACGAATCTCAGAGCAGAAAATCACTGTGCTTTTGAAATATCGTACTACTGAAGTGTGGAAAACCACTAATAACTTAGGGTGAACTGAAACACACTCGCCTTTTAAGCTAAATAGAATTTAAGGTTAATAAATATATGTCGAAATAGACAAAGGATTACGATTATTCAGTATTTCAGGACATACGCCACTAAGACAAAAAAGGAAACGACGCATCACGGGAGGATAATCCGAATCAGCGGAAATCTTTAGGTTACATACAAACAAACTATTCAAAAGAAATAGCTTCACAAATTGAGAAAGCCAGTTATGCATTGGTCCATCTCTGGTCGTTAAGCAAGCACGGATTCGGTTTGGCACTAGTTGATAGAGTTGCTGGGTATCCTTCTGAGGGATATCGTGCAAAATGTATGTCCAGCTGATGCGTTAGGTTGTCAAAATACCGATGATTGTCTTCCTGGCGTAGCCACGATTCTTCTTTGAATAAAAATATGGTATTTCAGTCTTTGATCGCTATTTTTTTATTTTCAATAACCGGTTTCAGGCAAGCTGCCTACCTTCAGATCTTTCAGATAAAGTTAAAAATATAATTAACAAAAGAGATTAAATAGTTACTGGTAGAGCTATCTTAGTTTACAAACAAAAATTTCGGAATGAATTAAAATACAAACATATCATATATTCCAGTTACAGAGTAAACTGTCAGTACAGACCTAATGGTTAACTTTCATAACTAAAGTAATCTTTAATCTGTTAAAACCTTGTATCACAGTTTAGAGAAACCTGACTGGTAAAAGTAGAAAGTCCCTCTATCTGTAAGAATTGTGAATGCGTACTAAGAGGTTATTTTATCACCATACATATCAGTGATGGATATATTTTTTAATTATAAGATAATTTTTAAAGAAATAACATTTACATAATCGTTTTTGAGTGAACCATAAACTGAAATAATTCACAATAATTAAAAAAAGTCAAGAAAACTTAAAAGTATAATTAAAACATTTTTATATTATTTCGAAAAGGTGCGTTTCCTCTTCTTTGTATTAATTGGTGGTGGAGAGGATTTCCCCACGTCAGGACGTACACAGCGCCACGCCATGTCCTCTTCCGCCGTGCCCAGTTCATCTCGCCGCCAGTACGCTGAGGACCGTTCCGCTGCAGCTGGTTCGTATTGGAGCGTGCTGTTGTATTCAAGGGTAAGCCTAAAACATGTCTTTAAAAATCTCATAATAACTTCTGTGCGTAAAATCACTTTGTTCATTAAGTAGTCGCTCCGGGTTTTTCATTTGGTGAGCATATATTACAATCTCTTCAAGCACGTTGAGATAGAAACTTTTTGGAGCTTTAAGTAGCACCTCCATTTGTCCATTTATATTGCTCACTTCATGTTTGTTCCTTTATACGCGCCCGAAATGCTGCCATATTCCTGTGACTGCAATGTCCGATGCTATAAAAAAAATAGCGATCAAACACTGATATGCCATATTTTTATTTAAAATTCCGTGATGTTGAGGGTCCTGCCCTTAATGCTCCAAATGTTCTCAATTTAGGAGAGGTCCGGTGACCTTGTGAACCGAGGTAGGGTTTGTAATAAAATGGATCACGATGTTATTTATTATATGGATACCAGTTCTGGTACTTCAGTGCACCATCTTCAGGCCGTAACCCATGCTGGGGGGGGGGGGGGGGGCTAATTCCAGTCTTATATACGTTTAATCTGGGGCCAATGTCTATGAACTGGTTTACGCATACTACCTGTGACAACGATGTTGTGACTCCAGCCATCAACTACCGTGGTTGGCGACACGACGTCGTTGCTACGGGTAGTCTCCGAAAACATTTTCATGGATCCTAGCGAATGATGAATCGTGTGAACGACTTGCGTTAACCCCCTCAGCATCAGTCAAGGCGCAAGGATGGTGCACTGAAGTACCGAAACTGCTAGCCATGTAATAAATAACCTCGTAAGGACGGCTGTTCCATTTTACGAAGGGTGTCCAGCAAGTAAGTTCCGATCGGTCGCAAAATGTAAACGACTATCAAAATCCGATAAAGCTTTGCGTAGATGTGTTTGGCCGTGACTCTAGTATCACCCTAGATAGCATTTCTCAGCTCACATGAGCGCTTAAAGATGTCTAGAAAATAGTGTCTCCCGCCAAGTACGAGGGCCTGGTGAGAAATTTCGCCTGAACCTATGCAGCCAACATTACATAACTGTCGTGCGGTTTCTTCTTCAAGACAATAGTCAGCCGCATTCTGCAGGGGCAATGAAGGTGCTCCTGCATCGTTTTCAATGGGAAATGTTTCATTACCCACAATACAGCTCGTAATTGTCTCGCTCTGAGTTTCATCTCTGCTCACATGACCCGCTGGCTATGAAGAAAACATTTTGGCACAGACAACGAGCGGTATGCCAGCGTAGAGAACTGGTGGAAAGCACTGGCGGCTGTCTTCTTCGATGAGGGTATTGGAAAGTTGGTACAACGCTACGACAAATGTCTAACTCAGAACGTCGTCTACGTAGAGAAGCAGCTCGAAAGTGTAGCTAACTGTTACAAATAAAACATTTCTCATTTGCACTGCGGTTTCCATTGCACGATAAATCGGAACTTACTTCCTGGACAGCCCTCGTGTATAGACGGGGACGGCCGAAGTCCCTCAAACCTCCAATGAAAATCTGTTTACAAAAATAACATGAAGAAGGTCACTTGTGACAGTGACCGAAACGTAGATAGTTTTACATATTGACAATGCAGTCAGAAACACAGAAAAACTTTATTGACCATGACAATGGCCGCTTAAGCATACGTCTATATGAAATGTGGGGTTTTCAAGCACCAAGACAAGCAGTAGAAGCTCTCGCCGAGTGTGGATGGGCAATATTTTGCTCAAACGTAAGCCCAGGAAGGCTTGCCACGAAGGCAACAAACCGGGGCATAGAAAATCGTAGACGTACAGCTGTGCTGTACGAGGGCCGCGGATTACTACCAGAGGGCTCCTGCAATTAAAAGAATTAGCACGTCAGACCGTCATTCCTTGATGTCGAGTCGCAAGGCGGGCGTCAATAAATTTGGTATCCCATCACTTCCCGGGCGTTACTAGTCAGCTGGGCTCAGTTTGAAGTAAGACTCAACACTGAAAACACTTCTACTCCAAACATTGATATTCCAGGCCGAGGAAGTGTCTGGAGACGTACCTGATAGCAGTAGGATATCGATCTGACAGTCGACCGCCACACGACATTTTGACTGAAGTATTTATTATAAGTCATTTCAGTAAAATTTCCTAAAATGTGCTCAGAGACTGCATGGAACAGCGGATAAATTTACATCTGCACATGTATTTACTTTTATACAACTTTTCGAACAACCTACGAAAGTCGCTTATCAATGTTTGTCGCTTTTGTACTTACGAGTATTTCTTTTAGTGACTGATTTCTTCCAGAATACTTGACATTGACTACATGTCAAAACTGCAGTCGCAATTTAAATTTTATTTTAAGAGCCTAAAGCAGAATGATTTCATTCAAAAGTTTCACGAAGTCTGTGCACCCTGTCCTCATCAAAATTCTGAAATACGAGCATACCATCTATCAGCCCACATTCGTGGTGGGATGCAAGACTTCCTTGAAGACAGACTCAACTAATCTCTCATAATGTGACGAAATCCACCAATGTGAAAGCAGCATCAGAGGTACTCCAAGAGAGTATAAGACGGTCGTCACTGCTGGAAAAAAATCTAGAGGGAAATGTCTAGAGCTCCGTGAGGCTTTTCTTCGGTGATGCTGTTCATGGGAAGCCTACAACGCCAGAAGACTGTAATGAAAAGCTGGAAAACACGATTTGTCGATTTCTGTAGGGGCTGGTAGTTAGTTTCAATGAGAATAAATGTAGCGTATGACGCACAGATAATAGGGTGTTTGATTATGCTAGTGGTGGTAAGTCACCAGACACGTCTTCGTGGTGCAGGAGCTTGGTCTAGGGCGCCTTGCCACTGTTTGCGCGGCTTCCCCCGTCGGAGATTCGAGACCTCCATCGAGCATGGGTGTGTGTGTTGTCCTTAGCGTAGGTCAGTTTAACTTAGAGTAAGTAATGTGTAAGCCTATGGACTGATGATCTCAACAGTTTGGTCCCAGAGGAACTTACCACATATTTCCAAATTTCGAGACACGAAAACTACTGTAAAATATTGGGGATTGCCATCCAGAGCGATCTAAAATGAAATTATCACATAAAACAAGTTGTATGAAAAGTTGTTAGGTCGAGTTTGGTTAGCAGACCTGTAAGGAAGTATAATTCATCAACAACATAGTGGCTCACAAAACGCTCGTTCGACCGACTTTTGAATATTGACTATCGGACTGGGACTCATCACTTTGGATTAGTGGAAGAGAGAAAGAAGGGGCAACGGAGAGCCGTGCATTTATTCACGGGACCCTCAATGAGAAAGCTTTGAGGACTTTTTCACGAAACGCTTCGAGATATCTAGCGTGCTTACGGAGATATTTATTATTCACGTCCTGTGAGCGTCAATTCCAAGAAGAGCAGGACAACGTATTAATTCGCAATACAGCCGCGACGAGAAAATCGGCGTCCATATATATGCCTTCTTGCAGTCGTTCTCAAATGAGCCAGTGAAGGGGGCAAAATGTTGTGTGTGTCTAGGGGGAGGGGGAAGGAGGAAGCTGAGGGCCCATACATTATAACCATGAAAATACAGATGTAGAACCAGCCTCCTCTGTTTTCTTCTGTGATCTGTAAATGGTCTCTAAATGTCATGCAAGGGAAATCAGTTTTCTTTTGATACCAAATTAATAAAACCAAAACTCTGTGGATGACCATACATTCCGACATGTTTTACGAAGCTGGTTTTATTAGTTGTACTGGATACTATAATTGTAAACATGTTATCAAGATTGTTAAGCCCCCCCCCCATGAACCATGGACCTTGTCGTTGGTGGGGAGGCTTGCGTGCCTCAGCGACAGATAACCGTACCATAGGTGCAACCACAACGGAGGGGTATTTGTTGAGAGGCCAGACTAACGTGTGGTTCCTGAAAAGGGGGAGCAGCCTTTTCAGTAGTTGCAGCGGCAACAGTCTGGATGATTGACTGATCTGGCCCTGTAACACTAACCAAAACGACCTTGTTATGTTGGTACTGTGGACGGCTGAAATCAAGGGGAAACTACAGCTGTAATTTTTCCCGATGGCATACAGCTTTAATTTATGGTTAAATGGTGATGGCGTCCTCTTGGGTAAAATATTCCTGAGGAAAAGTAGTCTCCCATTCTGATCTCCGGGAGGCGAATAATCAGGAGGCCGTCGTTATTAAGAGAAAGAAAACTGGCGTTCTACGGATCGGAGCGTGGAATGTCAGATCCCTAAATCGTTCAGGTAGGTTAGAAAATTGAAAAAGGTAAATGGATAGGTTAAAGTTAGATATAGCGGGAATTAGTGAAGTTCGGTGGCCGGAGAAACAAGATTTCTGGTCAAGTTCATACAGGGTTATAAATACAAAATCAAATAGGGGTAATGCAGGAGTAGGTTTAATAATGAGTAGAAGAATAGGAGTGTGGGTACGCTACTATAAATTTAAGAGTCATGGTTGACTGGAATTCGACCGTAGAAAGACGAAGAGAAGGAAACGCAGTAGGTGAATGAGGAATGGGGTTAAGTAATGAAAGAGGAAGATGCCTGACAGAATTTTACACAGAGCATAACTTAATCACAGCTAACACTTGGTTCAAGAATAATGAAAGAAAGCTGTATACGTGCTAGAGATGGGGAGATACTGGGTTTCAGATAGATTCTATAATGGTAGGACAGCGATTTAAGAACCAGGTTTTAAATTGAGGACATTTCCAGGGGTAGATGTAGACTCTGACCACAATCTCTTGGTTATGAACTGTAGATTAAAAATGAAGAAACTGCAGAAAGGTGGGAATTTAAGGAGATGGGACCTGAATAAACTTAAAGAACCAGAGGTTGTAGAGAGTTTAAGACAGTGCATTAGGGAACGATTGGCAGGAATGGAGGAATGAAATACAGTGGAAGAAGAATGGGCAGCTTTGAGGGATGAAACAGCGAGGCAGCAGAGGATCAAGACTAGTGCTAGTAGATATACTTGGATAACAGAAGATATCTTGAATTTAATTGATGAAAGGAGAAAATATAAAAATGCTAAGAAGGCATAGCTAGGGGAGAAATGTAAGGATGTAGGAGCGTATCTCACTAGGGGTAAGATAGATACTGCCTACACGTATATTAAAGAGACCTTTGGAGAAACGAGAACCACTTGGATGAGTATCAAGAGCTCGGATGGAAACCCATTTCTAAGCAAAGAAGAGAATGCAAATAGGTGGATGGAGTATATAGAGGGAATACACAAGGGCGAGGTACTTGAGGACAATGTTATGGAAATGGAAGAGGATGTAGATGAAGATGAAATGGGAGATATGATACTGCATGAAGAGTTTCACAGAGCACTGAAAGACTTATGTCGAAACAAGGTCACGTGAGTAGACAACATCCCATTAGAATTACTGACAGCCTTGGAAGAGCCAGCCCTGACAAAACTCTACTGTCTGGTGAGGAAGATGTATGAGACAGACGAAATACCCTCAGACTTCAAGAAGAATACAATAATTCCAATCCCAAAGAAAGCAGGTGTTGACATGTGTAAATTACCGAACCATCAGTTTAATAAGTCATGGTTGCAAAATACTAACTCGAATTGTTCAAATGTATGTGAAGTGTTATGGGACATAACTGCTAAGGTATCAGTCCCTAAGCTTACACAGTACTTAACCTAAATTATCCTAAGGACAAACACACACACCCCTGGACAAGGGATGACTCGAACCTCCGCCGGCACCAGCCGCATAGCCCATGACTGCAGCGCCTTAGACCTAACGCGAATTCTTTACAGACGAATGAAAGAACTGATAGAAGCCGACCTCGGGGAAAATCAGTTTGGATTCCGTAGAAATGTAGGAACACGTGAGGTAATACTGACCCTATCTTAGAAGATAGATTAAGGAAAGGCAAACCTACGTTTCTATCATTTGTAGGCTTAGAGAAAGATTTGACAATGTTGACTGGGATACTCTCTTTCAAATTCTGAACGTGGCAAGGGTAAAATACTGGAGGCGAAAGGCTATTTACAATTTTTTACAGAAACCAGACGGCAATTATAAGAATCCTGGGGCATCAAAGGGAAGCAGTGGTTCGGAATGGAGTGACACAGGTTTTTAGCCTATCCCCGATGTTATTCAATCTGTACATTGAGCAAGCAGTAAAGGAAACAAAAGAAAAATTCGGAGCAGGAATTAAAATCCATGGAGAAGAAATAAAAACTTTGAGGTTCGCCGATGACATTTAATTCTGTCAGAGACAGCAAAGGACCTGGAAGAGCAGTTGAACTGAATGGACACCGTCTCGAAAGGAGTATATAAGATAAATATCAGCAAAAGCTAAACGAGGATAATGGAATGTGGTCGAAATAAGTCGGGTGATGCTGAGGGTATTAGACTAGGTAATGAGACACTTGAAGTAGTAAATGAGTTTTGCTATTTGGGGAGCCAAATAGCTGATGATGGTCGGAGTAGTGAGAATATAAAATGTGGTTGGAATTTCATTGCTTAAATAACATTCTTTTGGTGCATATTGTCAAGAAAATAATTTACCTAAATCGTTATCGAAGAATTATCGTTCCTGTCCCTTTGTACCAACCGAGATAATCAGAAAATGAACTGAAACTAAGTGAAAACTAATTTATTAGCCTATCAAAATCTAATTTTTTCGAACTTTTGGACAATTACGTAATAATGAAATCTTTGGCTGTAGTGTGAATAATGTCAGAAATAGAACGAAGCAGAAGCCATTACTAATTCATTTGCTGAAAACAGAGTAACTTTATAATAAAAAATTGTTACTAAAACCTAACGTAACTTGAACACTGAATTTCACTGTCAAAGAACAGTTCCTAGTTTATAACTTGTGGCATAATTTATAACTTTTATTACGAAGAAATTCAGAATAACTGCTAGGTAAATGACATTCCACACCAATGAGTAAATTCAAATTATCTTTCTGCTTGCTACAATTACGAGAGTCAGTATTACGGTGAGTGACGTAACAAAATTTTTCTGCCAACAACTAGTAAACGATCTTACTTTAATTGATGTTTGTAAATTAATATAATATATTGTATGTGATTGCTGTTTGTTTATTATTTGACTACTGTGACATGTGTGATGTGAAGTACTTGAAAGTGTGCGTTAGGTACTGTTCCTACGTCATGACCCCAACAGCCATTCTTACGCAAGATTGTTTACGAGTGTAAAGTTCAGTTTGAATTTAGTGTTCTTGTTCCGCTGAGGAACTGGCGACCGTTTATTATTTTCATTAATGACATACTTTGAAAATCTTTATTCTAAATTTTCCACTAACTACTGTTAATTAAAAATTAATTTACGTAAGAAAAATATACAAAGTTAAGTGAACTTTGTTTCTAATCGTGATCGGTAAAGTACTGGGCAGAGGCGATTCGGTTATAGCTTCATCTACTTCTCTCAGTTTTGCATTATTCTTCAGAGTAGATGCCTTTTCTCCACAGATCAGGGACTTTTGGTTCACGGTCATACAGAAAATCCTAATTAGTCGTAGAGATAGGATGGTTATAAATAAGCTGCGTAATGTGGGGGATACAAATGTCATGCAATACTCGGGAATATCATGTCGGGCCTCCTTTCGCTCGGCATCGTGCAACAACTCGACGTCGCATGGACTCGACAAGTCGTTGGATGTCCCTTGCAGAAATACAGAGCCACGCTGCCTTGAGAGCCGTCCATACTTACCAAAGTGTTGCCACTGCATTATTTTGTGTACGAACTGGCCTCTCGATTGTATCCCATATATGTTTGATGGCATTCATGTCCGGTGATGTGGCTGGTCAAATCATTCATGCAAATACCCCAAAATACTCTACAAACCACTCGCCGAAAACTTTGGCCAGGTGACATGGATTACTGCCATCCACAAAAATTCCATCCTTATTTGGGAACATAATGTTAATTAACGGCTGAAAATGGGCACCTAGTTACAAAACATAACCATTTACAGTCAATGATCGATTCAGCCTGGTCAGAAGACCCAGTCCATTTCATGTAAGGACAGCCCACTCCATTACGGAGCCACCACCAGCTTGCACAGTGTCTTGCTGACAATATGGCTTCGAGGGATCTGTGTCACCCTACCATCAGTTCTAACGAACTGAAATCGGTCCTCTAGGGTCCAACCAACAGTGTCACGATCACAGGATAGGCACTGCAAGCGATGTCGTGCTGTTAGCAAAGGCCCTCGCGTCGGTCGTCTGCTGCCATAGCCCACTAACTCCAAATTTCGGCGCACTGTCCTAAAGATCCGTTTGTCGTAGTTCCACATTGGTTTCTGTGGGAATAATTCACGCAGTGTTGCTTATCTGTTAACATTGACAACTCTACACTAACACCGCTGCTCTTGGGCGTTAAGAGAAGACCGTCACCACGGGTGAGAGGTAATGCCTACAATTTGGTATTCTCCGCACCCTCTTCACACTGTGGATCAAGGAATATTGAATTCCAAAACGATTCCTGAAATGGAATGTCCTGTGCCTCAAGCTCCAACTAGCATTCCGTGTTCAAAATCTGTTAATACCCGTGGTGCGGCCGTAACCACGCTGGAAATCGTTTCACACGAGTCGACTTACTACGAATGACTGCTCCGTCACTGCACTACCACTTTATACCTCGTGTACTCAATACTACCGCCGACTGTATATGTGTCTATGGCTAACCCATGCCTTTGGTCACAACAGTGTATGTCCGTCACACTCTGCTCTAAAATGTTTTTGGCCTACATATGTTATAAACATCCACCTCGGATTTCAGCCAATTCGAATTCAGGTATTCGAAAATATTCACTGCTAGTGTTTGCCGGAAAGGGAAGAAGCGGTGATGTAAAGTTTCTGATCGCCCGTCTTTGAACCAATATCTTGAATTAAATTCCAATCCTTCGTAGCGTCCCATGAAGTGCGCAGATGTGACATTGTCGGCGGTGATTTGTCCGTCTGATAGCGACGTTGAGTTCGTCGGCCCTGTCGCAGCAATTCGAGAGGAGTAGGCTATGTTTCTTTTTTTTAGACAACATAGTTGTGTGTAGATAACAGCGATTAATATACTTATAATCAATTATTCAAGAAGACAGTCACAATCGCATTATTTATTTTGCCCGCAACCGGTTTCAACCCGCGATGGGGTCATCTTCAGGGTAATTTACACCATTTGGTCGCTCGTTGGAGTAGTCACCCTGCCTGTGCACGGTTGGTAACTATACCAGCCATGCACAGGCAGGGTGACGACTCCAGCGAGAGACCAAATGGTGTAAATTGCCCTGAAGATGACCCCATCGCGGTTTGAAACCGGTTGCGGGCAACATAAGTAATGCGATTGTCCCTGTCATTTTGAATAATTGATTAGTAGGCTATGTGCTGGTACCAGGTTTCACCCTCTCCAGTCGTTTCATCCATGACAACATAAACCCAACACTGCACTATACAAGCACTCGTCACAGTCACAAATACACACTTGACACGTCTTTATAGCAGGCCTCACTGAGGGAACGGCAACTACTTCCACTAGGACCTTACCCGGAATGGCTATGTGGGTTTCCTGCATCTGATCCCTTACACTGAGAAAGGACTACTCTGACTTGTTCTTTTAAAATGTTCCAGATGCCACTCCAGGCGAGAGTAAAATGAATATGCGCAAAGGAAAATAATACACGCTAAAATGAAGATTTGGCCCTGTCTGACTACCCCCTGAAGCAGATCTTAGGATCGTTTAATTCTATGAATTACAATCTAAACATAAAAGAATAATGAAGCCAACTAATCCTACTAAACGTTGTTCCTGCTTATATATTTATTGTATATTAAAAAAACATTTAGTTTACGAAGTTTACATTTCCTAAGTAAAATTACTAATCAATTGCCTAACTCTGCCCCTTATAATGACTGCGCGGTCTAATATCAATAACCCGAAATGACTGACATCATCTACATACCAAACACTAGAAGACACTACTTTCAGAGATGATCTATAGTGGTGTGGAACCTCAGTGGAAATAAACTAACGTAATCACAGCTGTTTAGCTATTATAGCCCTAATAAGCCGAAGCAATTTGTGATATCACAGTATGTACTGCGTTCGATGATTCGAAGTGATGGTTCTCGTACTCGTCTGCGACGACTGAAGAACTAGAGCCACAAATAAACGCTTTCAAGCACCAGGACGGCAGAAGGCGGTCCTGTGATTACTACTGTCTTCTCCTCTCTGTGTTCTACAGACGAGAAACGCGAACTCCCAACCACAAGGACGTTGTTCAGAACGTAAGTATAGGTAGAAGAGATGCTCTCAATTACTGAACGATGCATACTCAAAGACGACTTTGAACCCGGAGATGAAGTCCAGAATCGTATAGGTTCGCAACAGTACAGTTCCTAACTGTTCTAACTAGAAATTATACTGAGAGCAGAGACAGCAAGTCCGTCTGTACCAACAAAAGCTGATGTCGAGCGACCGTCACACATGGGCGCTCACAACGGAAGACCTCGTCTCTCCCTCTCCACTGCTGTCTTCCCAGCAAGGCTCAGCTACCCACCATCGTAATTGCGAAAACGAATGATATTCCCGAAACCACGGAATATTCTCCCTCTCTACAGATTCTTCCGAACGCCGATCAACTATATTTTAGTCTTTTGTCGTCCAGCGCGGAATGTATGCGAGGAAAAACCTATACTCGTACAATGGTGCGCTTCTGAGTAAAAATCCTTGGAAATAACCCAGCCTCCGTGGTTTTCGAGGTGCTGCTTCTTCGTTTCTCTCACCTGTGCCCTAGAGTTTCGTAGTTTTGGAAGTATAATCCTTCCGGTTCGGCTACAAAACCGGCCGGTCGCGACTCTGTTATGCTCCAACTCTTAGATGCTCCGATGTCCGACTTGCTATTTCCTGTGTTTAAGCAGGACTATCAAATAATACCTTATGTGGTTGTAGATCATGGCAAAGTATGTGGATGAGTGCTTGTAAGGGTCGAAATTATAGCCACCTTACAATGTGATATCTCTTGCACTCAGATGGGCACCAATTTCTGTAGGCAATGTAAATCCTGGTTAACAGAATCCTGGTTAATAGTAAGTTCCAGTTTACGCGATTAAACAGGCCAGTGACGTTTGCTGAATGTGACTATATTTCATCGTGCTTTCTTCCATTATTTTACTGTCGACACGAGCTCAGTGTAACACCTTCTCATATTAGCATATGAAATCACAATTTCCACCTCAGCTGAATTATCTTAATCTTGTATAAAGTACTGAAATTTTTGGTTTGTATGAATTTCGTTTGGATGGTGACAGTTTTTAAAGTAGAAATAGCTGCTAGAGAATTATCTTTTCCTTTGAGATATTGCAGCGTAACGTTTTCTACAAAAATAGCTTTCACCCTTTGTGTTTCATGTTAAATATGTTCTACTTGTTTATAATCTGACGTATCTTTCTTTTATTTACTAATATCTTCATTTGAAACGCCTAAAAGACAAAGAAAGTCTAAAGACAAAGAAAAACTTCTTTGGCGAAGATTGTGTTCATAATAAAATATATTCAGTCATCTGATAGCAGCTGATTAGTGGCAATGAAATCAGTTCTTATTAGTTAATATCACTTACTATCTCACAGTCCTAAGTGTATGTCAATTTAAACACATGAGGTTATTGGAACAACCTATAAAGTTTCTTATATAAGATTACTCAGTTTTTGGCTTGATGTAGAGTCTGAGAAAAACGTCTTAAATATGCTAATTCCGTTGTCATATATAACTAGCGCTTACTATTCGAAAGCAATAAAAGTCGGAGCAAATTTCTACTAGACTCCGCCATATTTTCTCCTATCAAACAAAAACGAGGCTCTTTTACCGCGGCCATACATTGTCTTCTACCCTGCATTCATATCTATCCTGCTACTACTTTCCAATACTTCACAGCTTTGACATCGGAGATTCAAGTACGCAACTGTACACACATTAAAGCGACTTAAATTAGCATATCATCTCTCTGCATGTCACCAAGCTGTGTTTTCAGGCTCAAGAAAACTATTGTAAACTCTGGGACGTATGTATTAAAACGGACAATGCAGCGGTGCTTAGATTCTTTACAATGATAATTAGAGAGATAGCCTTCAGTTTTAGGGAATAGTCTGTATCCATGTTTTGCTGTTCTTTTAACTGCATCTATTACGCTATGGCGTTAACTGAGGAAGCAACGCAAATCCATAGTATTAGTGTTGTCTCTAACGTATTCTGCCATCGCTTGAGCTCTCTCAAGTGTCGTGATAGACACCGAAAGTAACATGTAACAACACTGAACGTACAGCGTGGCTATAACTAAATTTTCTCCAGTTGAGCCAATGTAGGGTGAAAATTCTTAACCGTGTTAGTATAAAACTTAGTAGGGGTAACGTTCAATTGCTGCGCTGCAGTATTTTCGTCGTTAGTAGTGTTAGTTTTATGACTCATACGATATTTTATATTATTGGTGACACCTAATTTATTCGTCAAAACTCCCAGAACCTGTTGCAGCAACTTGTGTAACTTAACTAAAGCAACCATGATCAACTAATACAAGATAACATCCGAAAATTCTCTAAGCTGATGTAAATGGAACTTAATAAGAGGAGAAAGCCCGAAATAGAAAACCGCTCACGAATAACGGATAATTTTCTTGGCAAAATCGCAGCCTAAGCAATAATCACTACTGAACACCTCCAAGGGCCAGGAAAACTCTCCAGTCCTACAGCAGACATGCAAGGACCCTGTCGAAACTATTGACCGTTAGTGGCAATGCAAGTTCGAAAGACGCTTTGTAGTACATGACATTCACAAACTGACTGGTGCCTAACCTATGATTTGCGATTCTGTAATAAAATAATACTGGAAATTTCGGAATTACTCCTTGGAGAAGCCGACGGCCAATTGCGCCACTAATCGTTAAAGATGTTGCTGTTGCTATTGTGAGAATGCTGGACGTCAAGTGTGATCTTCAAGCATTTCAGGAGCAGTGGGACGGCGCATGTACATTGTACAGTTTTTATAGGTGTTTTAGGCAGCAGTAGAGCAACCCTGGTGGACTTTCAGTCTATCCTGGATGCAGGCGGTCATTACATTAAGCACCGTTTGCAACCTACAACGTACACTTGGTACGCAGTTAACAAAAAAATGATAATTAAATCTGGACCCTATGTTGGTGACAGGCGTTGATATACATCAACGGGGACAGTTGAAAATGTGTGCCCCGACCGGGACTCGAAAGCGTGATCTCCTGCTTACATGGCAGACGCTCTATTCATCTTTTTTTCTCATTTTGTTCTATTTTGTTCGTTGAATTTGTTCAGGGCGGACGTCCGATGAGACCCGTTCAGGTTCTTGGTTGATCCGTTCACTCAGTTTTTTATTACAGAGGTTAGCTAACTCTCTGACCGAGCACGCTGAGCTACCGTGCCGGCATCCACCGGAGCCACCGAGGGCACAGAGGACAGTGCGACTGCAGGGATTTATCTCCTGCACGCTCCCCGGGAGATCCAATTCCCGACTTAATGTCCACACACTACATTCGTAGTGCCTCTGCCCACTACACTCATTACTCGCGGCAGACAATCTGACCGAGTCCCGTAAGAGTTCGGGCAATGTGTGTGCATCCGCACAGAAGAAGAAGGTCATGGCCGGTTAGCCTGAACTCTATTTGGAGGTGGTATGTGTTCTTTCGGACATGAACTATAGTTCAGGCTAACCGGCCATGACCTTCTTTTTCTGTGAGGATGCACACGCATTGCCCGAACTCTTACGGGACTCGGTGAGATTGTCTGCCGCAAGTAATGTGTGTAGCGAGCAGGGACATTACGATTGTAGTGTGTGTACATTAAGTTGGGAGTGTGGGTCTCACCGGGAGCGTGCAAGTGATAAATCCCTGCAGTCGCACTATCCTCTATGTCCTCATTGGCTCAGATGGTTAGCTAAGCGAGTTCGGTCAGAGAGCTGTTTGGCCTCTGTAATAAAAAAAAATAAAAAAATAAAAAACTGAGTGGAACGATCAACGAAACGAACTTCATCGGATGTCATGTGACGTCCGCAACGACCAAATACAACGATCAACAACGAAGAAAATGGAAAAAAAGAAGGGAAAAAGAAGAGGTATAGAGCGTCTGCCAAGTGAGCAGGGGATCACGAGTTCGAGTCCCGGTCGGGACACACATTTTCACCTGTACACGTTGATGTATATCAACGCCTGTCAACAGCTTATGGTCTTGATTTAATTATCATTTCTTTCTAGAGCGCTGTATGGTCACCGATGGTGTCTGTTCTCTCGGCCATGAAATTGAAATCTGTTCCTTTCAACAGCTTTTCCGTTATTTTTCTTCCACGTGTTCTTACAAATGTTTACGGAAAGTTTCATTGTCCTCCGATCACCCGTTTTTCATGAGGGACCTTTCAAGTTGAGAAACTATAATTATAACCACCTTGTGCGTTTTAATACACAGTCTTGAAGTTTAGATATGTTCCCTCAGATAACTCTCCTTAATGAGTTGCTTGACGATATGAGTGGGTGAAGTGTGCAGTAGATCAAAGTGCCACCACATACCTAAATGTTTTGCTAACGCACATGGGCTCCTATGTTTTGTGAAAAGGAGTCGCATACCTAAGAACATTTCGCAACGAATTAAATGCATTTATCTACAGTCCGTGTTGCTGTACATATTGGCTGACGGTTGTCCCGCGCTGCATTCACTCGGGGTGGCCTCCGGCGCTGCAGATAACTGTGCAGCACAAAGCCGCGGAGGTGTTATCCGGCCGGCTTGTTTCATAACGGCACGTCATTAACAGGCGGACCAGACCGGCCGAGGCACTGCGCCGGATGAAATTGGTCGTGACGCCGAAAATTAATCACTCCGCGGCGGCGCGGTAATGATGTCTGTGAAATAGGTTGACGTTATGCTGAAGGATTACCTGCGTGTTAGGCGCGCCAAATTATGATAGTTTTCATCACACACTCGCGCAGACGCGCGCCGACTGGTGAGCGCAGTTGAAATCAGGAACGTGCCACTGCAGCAGCTGTGTGTCGGTGGATAATTACTGCCAGGCAGCGCCGTGTCTGCAGACAAACTGCGGCCTGCACATATGTCAGGCAAACTAACACTGAGCGTCCTACTTCTGGCGGCTCCTAACAGAGCGATTAGTATGAAATGGTTGCGTTTAGTAGCAGTTGACACCATCGTAATACAAAGCTGAGCAGTTACTGACGAACACCAACCAAGGTTCTGTTCTTTATCACAGACACACAGTTTTCCTGCACTGTTTGAATTCCCATAATGCGTACCGTCATTATTCCTTCTTGAGCGGCCTGTACTGGGTTTGTTTTAGATATGCATGAAACAGCATGCTTACCAATACGTTTCGAAACACCTCACATAAAAATGGGATTTTTCCGAGACTCATACCTCCGGTTCTGTTAGTGACTGAAAGATATGGTCAAGTGTTCTGCATAATCCCTAGCAGATGGATCGTCCTAGGGTCACTATGGTACAGTACGGGGTCAAAGTATGAATATTACACACTTCCTCCTGTTTAGCCAAACGGTGCAAATCGGTTGGTTTTTTTGCATTTGAAGCACTCTACGGTGGGCCATAGAAGGTTAATAGAGGCACCATTTCCTCATAAACGTTTCCTTACAAAATCTGAGAAGGCGTTTCTTTTACCATTTTTTCGTACGAAAACCAATCCTCGGATTCCAAGACGACTACGCACAGCAAACCACTTAATATTTTACTATATATTCCTAAGAGTCCGATCTCGAATAACTTTGAAAATATTCATGATATCTTTATCCGTTTCACATATACAGAGGTTTAAAATTACCGTTCTTGCACACATAAAATACGCACTAAAATCCGGTGTGAGGCGAAAACGTACTTTATAAAGTTACGCAGCACGGAGAAATATTGTAGAGTAACTCCGTTATCATTTGGGAACGCCACGTTGGGTGAAGCACATGAAAAATCAAGTGCGACCTGTAAAATTAGTTCCCCATTACTCCCATCTCACGTAGGTATACAATAAAAATTTTATTGACCAATACATCTCTTTTCATGAGAGTGACATGCCCTGAAGGGAAGAAGGGAACCAGCGGAAAAATGCCCCTTCCAGAGCACAAGAAATGCGAATATGTTAATGTTTGTATATAAAGGTACAGACTGAAAAGTGGAGTACCAGCTGCCCAATTCCACTTTCCTCGGCAACTTTCAAAAAATTTTCCAAATAGTTTGGCGCGCAAACATATTGGAGCTCTTCATTCCGGGAGAGCAGGATCCAGTGACAGTGTAAAAGAGACAGAAAACTAATAAATACCGGAAGATATTACACAGTGGTTGTGTTATAGAGAGAGTGGAGGAAAGAATGGCAGTGAAAGAAAAAAAATGGCTCTGAGCACCATGGGACTTAACTTCTCAGGTCATCAGTCCCCTAGAACGTAGAACTACTTGAACCTAACTAACATAAGGACATCACACACATCCATGCCCGAGGCAGGATTTGAACCTGCGACCGGTTCCAGACTGTAGCGCCTAGAAACGCTCGGCCACTACGGCCGGCGCAGTGTGAGAAACAGTGGCTGCAGAACGTAGCTGACAGTGACTGAACAGTGCTAGGAAAAGAGTGACGGAGACAGGGCCACTGGGATAAGCGTAAAGAGAAGGAGAAAGTGGATGACTTTGATGACCAGTGATGATAAGGGCCAGAGTTTATCAAAATTTATTTATTTAATCGTGTCCAAGCTATAGACAACCCACATATTACATATACACACAAATACAAATACAATACACATACGTATAAATAAAACAAACCCAAAATGGGGAGTCACATTACAGTATAAAGACAAATAGTATATATATCATATCACGTCCCTCAAAATTCAGCGCATTTAACTGCCACTGCCGTAGCGTTTGCCAGATCTTCTTTCCTGCACACTTCCTCCATGTTGCTGCATTCCAGGAGGTGGTCCATGTTTGGGTCTGGCACGTGTCCGTCCCGTCTCGGTATCCCCATTTACACATGTTTACGTTGCATCTGCCCACCCCAGTTCGTAGGCGGTTGAGGGTTCTCCATAATGGCCATTTTAGTTCATTTCCAGAGGCCAATTATTCGTTGGGTGAGATTAGAGGTGCCTGGTCTCCGGTAGGCAGTGTTGCTTGCCATTTTGACAATCTGGCCTTTTGTTTTGAGGTTTCGAGCGGTTGAACTGAGCTGAGGAAGCTCCGTCTTGATTTTAGACGTGTGTGTGGAGGGTTTTGTCCGAAGAGAGGATGGCGCTGGTCACGCAGCTGCTTGAGGTGCTCTGCTTCGCTTGCTATAGCTCGTCTGATGTTGGGTGGAGCAATGACACTAAGCAAATAAAGTTAGCTAACCGGGGTGGGTCTTAGGCATCCCGTGATTACGCGACAGGCATCGTTCAGCAGAGGATCCACTGGTTTCGCATGCGCTGATCTTTCTCAAACTGGGGCAGCATATTGAGTGACCAAGTAACAGAGTGCAAATGCCGACTTACGCAAAGTATGTGGGTCGGCACCCCATTTTGTGGAGGTGAGCTTACTCAGGAGGTTGTTTCTTGTTGATAGTTTGCCCCTGACCTTGTCTACATGATGCCCGTAAGTAAGTGTGCGATCAAGGGTGACGCCTAAATAACAAGGAGTGCTGCTGAACGCGATCCGATGGTTGTTCCACGTGATGTTTAGGGTATATTTGGCGTCTCGGTTTCGAAGATGGAATAGGCAGGATAATGTTTTTGCTGCGTTCGGGCGTAGGCAGTTGGCTTCGTAGTATGGCGTTAGACCGTTGAGGGCATTCGTAAGGCTAATTTGTATGTCGTTAAAGTTTCGACCCTGCACGGCTATTGCAAGATCGTCCGCGTAACCATAGCTCCTAGTCCCTGGTGCAACTGGTTGATCATTCACATATATGTTGAAAAGAGTGGGTGCGAGGACACTGCCTTGGGGTAGTCCATTTTTTCTGGATACGCCATCGGCTTCGCTTCCCTCCTGGGTTTACGATGAACCGTCTGTTGCTGAGAAGAGTTGATATAATTTGTATCAGCCCTAAATCATTACTCATAGCGTATATTTTAGTGAGCAGTAGTTTGTGATTTACAGTGTCGAATGCGGATGAGAGGTCGACAAGTACGCTCCAGTAATTAGACGATTCTCGTACCCATGCTCTATGAACTGGGTAAGATTCAAGACCTGTCCAGTGCAAGTTTTCCCAGGGCGAAACCCCACCTGTTCCGGAGTTATCTGATGATCAATATTAGGCACAAGTCGATTCAGCAGCATGCGCTCGAACACCTTGTACAAGCAATGTTACCGGTCTGAAAATTTTTGGCTCGTCCAATGGTTTGCCGGGTTTTGTAATGGCTATGACCTTGCCCTTTCTCCAGATTTTCGGGATGTTGTTTAGCCGGATACAGGTATTGAAAAGTAGGAGCAGCCAGTTTTTCGTGCACTCGCCAAATTTAAGGATCTGTTCATTCCTAAGGTCGTCTAGCCCTGCTGCTTTTCCAGATTTCAGAGATTTAAGTGCGGACTCTACCTCTTCGATGGTAAATGGACGGCTGTAGTAGTTCGTGTCACTTTCACCACTTCTTATTGGGATGGTTTTTGCTGGAGTCTTCGTTCTCCCGTTGAGAACGAGTTGGTGCGCTATTTGGTTGGCTGTTACTCTTGGTGCTTCCGTTTGCTGCTGAGGGTCATTATTTAGTTTCTTAATTGTCTTCCAGGCAATCCGGCTAGAATGTTTCATGTCTACACTTTCAATTAGATGTTGCCATTCTTCTCGGCGCTTCTCGATTAGCTGGTCGGTAAGAGCATTTGCAAGTTCAAGAGTTTCTTCAGAGAATGGGTTCTCCTCATACTTTCCCTTATATGCATCGTATAGTTGCCGGCTGTCTTTCGTTAGGCCCGGTAAAACTCCATTCTGCAGCCCCTAGGGATAGACTTTCTTTATACATTCTGGACGATTTATATGAACTTATCGTACTTGCTGGGTGTTGGTTCTAGAGTTTGCAGCTTTTCGTCGATTCCAATTGCGAAACCTTCCCAGTTTGCCCTCTTGAAATTAAATATTCGTCGAAATGCAATACGCACTGGCACCACTGCTGAAGTAACTGTAAGTTTGATGGGTCTATGTTGGGAGTGTGGAATAGGACCCAGGACATCTTTCACGCACTCAGTTACCAAGTTCTGGCTGACGAAGACGAGGTCAGGGTTGTATCCCCTTTGCCACCTGCCGCTGTTAAAAGATGGGGGGAGTTTGGCGTCGTGTATGAGACAGAGTGATTCAGCATCTGCCCATGTCTCCACCTTGAGTCCGTCTTCATTAGATTCATTGTATCCCCAGCGTGTATGGTGACTATTGAATTCACCCATTACAATACTACCCGTGGGAAGGTGATTATTGCGCGGCAGGTCATATTCGATGGCGTATTTGGAGGCTTATATATTGGTGTTATTGTCATATGATTAGTCTCAACTCTGAGAAGTTCAATGTTGTTTTTGCCTGAAAGTTTAAACCCGTCGTAGGCTACTCCCTCTCGTAGGAAAATTGCACTTCCGTATTGATCGTCAGGCCGTTCGATTGCCAGTTTCATGCCCGCAAATTTAGGTCTATTGCTGTTTGGGCCTCGGTGCGTTTCCTGTAGGCATAGGACGTGACATTCGTTGGATCTGCACAAATCAGCCAGTATATCCTGTTTGTCAGGTGATAATCCCTCCACATTTAAGGAGATGATAGTCAAACGTGGTCTTAAGAAGGACCGATTATGAGAGTCGTCATGCATTTTGTTCTTTCTTGTAAAGGCTTGGTGGTAGCAGCATCAGCAGGACTACATTTTATCAAAATGAAAGAGAGTGATAGTGAGAGGAGGCTGTAGCAGCAGGACGGAACGAAGGTGACTGTTGCTGTAACTCAGGAGACAGTGGCAGAGGCACATAAAGAGATAATGAAAATGACTTGGGTTGAATGTGTGGGCTAGTGGGACTGGATGGGTATGAGCGACTGACAGCGATGGACTAATGGGTGAGAGCGACATAAATTGCTTGTGCGAGTTACAGCTGAGTTGCACGTTAAAAAGAGCGTGAATGTGTTTGAATGCCAAAAGTTTGGGGAAATGTTTTGAAGTTACTGAGGTAGGTAGAATGAGGCAGCTGGTACCCCACTTTTCAGAGAGAGTCTTTTAAATATACAGCAACATATTAAAATCTTGTTGTGCTACAGCAGGAACATTTTTCGACTGGTAATTAATATTGAGAAGTGATGCAGGTGAAGGCACAGGGCAACAGAAGCAAAAAATGTTTTAGTAAATATGGGTCCGCAAACGAACTGTTTCCGAGGTAATAGCGAATGTGCGGTTACGAGCTGCCACTGAGTTTAGTATAAAGTATTGTCCAGGTTTTATATTGATGAGGGTTAATATATCGTACCAAAATTAAGCGCTATTTAAGCCTTTGAGTACCAATGCTTTCGGCTAAAACCACTGTTTTTAATTTTTTATAGTGATGTTGCATGAATCCGCGGATGCTATTGCAAACGAGAGGCGTCTGCTGTTTCTCTGAGGTACTCCTACGAATGTATGACGTTGTAGCAGCCTCTTACGACGTTAAAATCGGCAGTCGGTGCTACGTGATTGTAGGAGATTGTGACATGATTTTTTTATAGTGATCGTCTTGCGGAGATCATTGGTAGTGGACGTAAGAATATCTACAGTGATTGTAAAGTAACTTTGAGTTTGCATTATTGCTTTACGAGTGGTATAGAAAGGAAAGCCTGGGACAGTATATACTTTTGACACAAATTAATTAAATTTTAGGCCCAGTGTTGTGTGTTGTTGACTACAATTTGTTTTGAGCATTATGAGTAGATGGAAGCTTCGAGATGTGGGATTATATCAAGGAAAAACATCAAATTGCTTTCAAATATATATCGTGAAATGATGGGTGCTTAGAAATTGTTGTCTCAGTGATTCCGTAGCGAAACCACCTCCGTAAATCAATTGACTGTTTACTTTTTCACAATTTCTTCTTGTATTCATTGCTTACAGTGAAAATTAAGGTTAATTTTGAGAAAAATTTTAATTTTTTTCACAATGTGCCGACTCAAAGTGTTAATGGTATTTTCCCCATACGAGGAATAACAAGTTTAATAATATGAAGGAACGACGGATCCCAAGTTTAATAATTATGGCGTTCAGTGCTCAAGTCCACCAAATAGATATGTCATGAAACTTCCTGGCAGATGAAAACTGTGTGCTGGACCGAGACTCGAAATCGGGAACTGTGCATTTCGCGGGCAAGTGCTCTAACAACTGAGCTACCCAAGCACGACTCACGCCCTGTCCTCACAGCTTTAATTAAGCCTGTACTTCGCCTCCTGCGAGGTTTGGAAGGTATGAGACGAGGTACTGGTGGAATTAAAGCTGTGAGGACTGGGCGTGAGTCGTGCTTCGGTAGCCAGATGACTGAGTGCCAATTACAACCTACGTCCTCAGTTACTTGTTGGCTGTATTGTAGTCCGTGTCTTCGTTTCCTCTTTTTACAATTTACAGTTCTCTCTAGTACGTTTCTTTCGAGTCATCAGTCTTTCGACTGATCTGATATGGCCCATCACGAATTCCTCTCCTGTGCCAACCTTTTCATCACAGAGTAGCAATTGCAAACTTTGTCCTCCATTATCTTATGGATGTATTCCAGTCTCTTTCGTGTCCTACAATATTTACGCACTGCACCTCCCACCATAGAAGCTACTGCCTAATATCTTAACAATTATCCTATCACGGTGACCCCTTTTTCTTGTCAGTATTTTCCACATATTCCTTTCCTATCCGATTCCACTGAGAATCTTATAATTACTTACCTTATCACTCACCTAATTCGTCGGTACCATCATTTCTCAAATGATTCGATTCTCTTCTGTTTCAGATTTTGGTTCAAATGGCTCTGAGCACTATGGGACTCAACATCTTAGGTCTTAAGTCCCCTAGAACTTGGAACTACTTAAACCTAACTAACCTAAGGACATCACACACACCCATGCCCGAGGCAGGATTCGAACCTGCGACCGTAGCAGTCCCGCGGTTCCGGACTGCAGCGCCAGAACCGCACGGTCACCGGCTGTTTCAGATTTCCCGTACTCCATGTTTCAGTACCATACAACGCTGACGTACGTCGTCACAAATTTCTCCTAAAATTAAGGCCTATGTTTGATATCAGTGAACTTTTCTTGGCCAGGAATCCCCATTCTGCAATTCCTAGTCTGCATTTATGCCTCCCTGCTCCATCCGTCATGGGTTATTTTGGTACCTATGTGGCAGAGTTCCTTAACTTCGTCTACTCTGTGATCCCCAGTTCTGATATTAAGTTTCTATCTGTTCTCATTTCTGCTGCTTTTCATTACCTTGATGTTTCTTCGATTTACTTTCAATTCATATTCTGCACACATTCCATTCCACACCTTCTGTAATTCTTCACTTTCACTAAGGATAGCAATGTCATCAGAGATTCTTGGCATTTCATCTTGAACACTGACCGCACTCTTGAACGTTTCTTTTATTTGCGTCATTGCTTCTTCGACGTATAAATTGAACAGTGTGGGACAAAGACTATATCCCGTCTTACACCCTTCTTCATCCGTGCTCATCGTTCCTGGTTATCCAGTCTTATTGTTCCAACCTTGTTCTTGTACATGTAATTTTCCCGCCTTTCCCTCTATCTTATTCGTATTGCTGTCAAAACTTCGATAATACTGGCCCATTTGACACGGTCGAACGCTTATTCCAAGTCGACAAATTCTATTAAAGTGTCTTGACTTTTCTTTAGTCTTGCTTTCATTATCAACGACAACGTCAGAACTGCCTCTCTGTGCTTCTGCCTTCCCTAAAGGCAAACTGATATTCACATAACACATCGTTAATCTTCTTTTCCCTTCTTGTAGTATTATTTTTGTCACGAACGTGGATGCACGAGCTTCTAAGCTGATTGTGTCGTAACCTTCGCACTTGACAGCTCTTTCAGTCTTCGGAATTGTTTAGACGATGTTTTTCCGGAAGTCATGTGGTACATCGTCAGACTCATACATTCTACACAAATACCTGAATATTTTTTGACCACCTCCTCCCGTGATTTTAGAAATTCCGATTGAACGTTACCTATCCCGTCTACGTTATTTCATCTTATGACATTTAAAGCTCTACTAAATTCTGATTCTAATATAACATCCTCTATCTCCTTCCTGTCGACTCCTGCTTCGTCTTCCATCACATGAGACAAGTCTTTTCCCTCACAGAGGCCTTCAATGTACTCTTTCTTCCTGCCCACTGTCTCCTCTCCATTTAGCAATGGAATTACTATTGCTCTCTTAATATTGCCACGCCTGATTTTAATTTCACGAAGGCTGTTTTTGGTTATTCTGTATGCTGACTCAGCTCTTCCGACAATAATTTCTTATGCGATTTCTTCATATTTTTTATTTAGCCATTTCGCCTTAGCTTTCCTGCTCTTACTATATGTTTCATTCCTAACGATTTGTATTCCTGCTTCCCTGAATTATCCCGGTTCTCTACAACTCTTTTAGTTCAACTAGCGTGGCGTACATTATATAATCCAGCTCTTAGGCTGTTTCCTACATACGTTAAGCCATATGGCGCTAATGGCTCGTAGGGATCGAGGATGGATTCGACCGCCTACTGGAAAACTTTCTTCTTCTACACACACAATGACCCCTTTCGTTACGGATATGGTAGGGTTTCCTGACGTGTGTATTTCCGAGTTTAGGTGAGTGTAGGGGTTGAGTGTAGAGTGGTGTTAAACTTGTGTTGTGTAGCAATTATGAGAGTAGGGAGGGGGTGAAGTGCTGTGCCATCCTTGTCCTCTGTAATAGAACGAAGCTGATCGACAGGCTTAATGTCCCCATCCGACGCACGTATCACCATCCACAGTGGCAAATATCGTCACTTCATGAGACACTGCGAGGAAGTCTGGAATTTAATTCTCGATACGGGCGCAAAATCCGGTAATCTGGAACTTTACGCAACCACCTCTTCTCCCCTTCCCAACCAACTACTGGCTCTGTAAATTTCATCCACCACCAGGATTCGCACTTGCATGGCTCCGAGTAGAACACCTCCCTGAAGACCTGCGTTAGAGACCTCTGATACGGCGGTGGGTTGCTTACTACATACCGGTGTGCCTCATCAAGGTTTCCACTTGTGCACTTATGCTTTATAACGTACGAACTCGATTAAATTTTATGTACTAAATATTTAGCCTTAAGATATTGTGTAGGAAAATTACGCAATATCGATTTTCTCTCGATAGTCTTTCATAACTTAACTGATAGACCAAAATTTGCATTCGGCTAATTTTGTATAACATAATGTTTTCAGTTCGCTAACTACTAATGTAATTATTCATGAAATATGTTACCGAATACTACAGCTGCACGGAGAAATCAATACTGTTAAGCCAAAAACAAATTTCACCATTGAAACTGAAACAGACAAAAAAAAATCCTAGACACCATCACATGCAACAAAAACCACAAACACCGGTTCTCAACATACAGAGAACCTACATCAACCAGTAATGTTATTCACAACAGAGCAAACCACCCCACAGCGCAAAAGCGAGCCAATCTCAGATAGCTCTATACAGACTGAACAGAATTCCACTGGACAAAGATGGTTATACACAAGCATTAAACCTAATCAGATAGACTGCATTAGAAAATGGTTAAAAAATAATCACTACTGGCACAGTAGACAATAAAATAAAAACGACTGACACCGAACATTCACAATAGTATCACGACACAGCACACCAGGAACCACCACACAAAAGAGAACACACAAGGCACACACGATGAAGAAACCACAAACGATAAGAAAACATGGCGCACCCTGATACTTCACAAGAACCACACACACAGAATAAGAAACACAATTAAAAAACAAGTTACACGAGTGGTACATAAAAAGCGTGCAAGACACTACAGAAAAGATTAAAAATACCCAACGCCTTGAAAGGTGGCTACACTGAGCCACCGCGCCAGAGAGGATTGTTCCGCTGCCTCCACTGGCAGTGATTATTGAGACGTAGCGGCAAGCAGTTCGGGCCGAGAAGTTGTGGTGGACACTGCATGTCGTGAAGTCAGAGTGAGATGTGGTAGTGGAGAGTGTGGTTCCATGTTTATGCAGTTATTTGATGGAAGAGATAGCAGATGTTGTTCCAATGGAGATATTGTAATGATCTGAGTGCTTTTCGTCAATATAAATTAAGGTAACTAACTACTGTTCTTTATTTTCTTATTATTTGTGTGTCCTGAATAATGCTTCATTACAGGTTCAGTCAACAAGCATCTGGCGTGTGTTTTTGTATTAGAGTGTAATTCTGGGTTTCTTGCACAATTATAGTATTTCTAATTTTCTTTTATCACGTCAGTATAAACGATATTTAAAAATTCTTGTCTTGTTGAAGAAGAACCGTGCCAGATGTGCGTTGAGTCATACTACCACATACAGAACAGCTACACTTGTGCTTTGTTGGCTTCGTAGATTTTATAGTTGCTGGGGACTTAATTAATTAACTGTGTTAACGAAAATTTTCTTACATTCTTTGTTGTCATTCTAAGCAGTCAGATTGCGTACTAATACTAGTCACGGCCAGCCGTTTACGAGACTTGCGTAATCGGACTTACAGCTGCTAAAATTATTTGCATTTTAATTTTTTATTTAATTAGGCCCCCATGCAGCCTCCACAGATAAACTCAACAAACCAGCTAAACTGCCAAAACTGTGATTCATTATGCAACAGACTGAAATATAGGAATTTCAGTGTAAAACATTCAGAACATTTAAGAGCACTGAAGAGTGACAGCGCTCATTCCACATTTGCAGGCTCTCATCAACCCAGTGGCATAAAAGCAGACCTCCAAATCCAAGAACACAGTAATCATCTGTACCATTTTTAACAACAGAAGAAAACTAGTACTACTTAGTATAATACTATTCCACACTCTAAACGAACACACACACAAACACACACACACACACACACACACACACACACACACACACACACACACACACACACACATGATCGCGTGCACGTAGAATGAAAACTAACAAAACAGATTCAAAGTACACGAAAGTCAAATTAAAACAAACGACAGTCGGAAGATCATCGGAGTGTCCAGAGATTATTAGGAGAAAACGTTAGTAAACACTATTAAACTACTAAAAGTAATCCATGAATAACAAACTACACCATATATTTCTCCATACCTAAGCTTCACAAAATTTTTGCCAATGTCCACATGTCAGTCCAACTATACAAAAACAACAAAACAATCTTGGCACCACAAAAATAGTCCTGTTACAGCTCAGGACTAGCCAGATGCTAGAATGGTAAGGCAAAAGACGTGCATATACTACGATGTTTATTTGTATGTTTTAAAGGTTGCGTGGAATTATAACGCCCCTCATGTTTGCATATGATATAATGTACTTATTTAGACCTCATTTCGGTTGGTAGCCACAGGACACACAGAACGTAAAATAAAATAAAATTTAACTGGCAGTAAAGTTCGGTGTAACATATTTCCTAACCTAAACGTAATCTTTAAATAGGGATTTCAGAAACATGAAAGAAGAAACTCTCTAAGGATGGCGCAGCTGAGGTGCAACATGTTTGGGTGTCAAAGCAAAACAGTAATTCATGTACCTGCAAAATGGTGGACCCACTCTTACTTCATTACTCTTAATAATTCTGCTCATAGTCGTCAATTCCAGGCTGTTTAGGCACAGAACATAAGAGTTACACATATTCATGTTGGAAGCTAAAGTCTAGTAAAATACATTCAGAAAGCAATTGATAGTTACTGAATTCGTAGCTTTAGTTGCGTATTACATTTGAACTGTAAACATGTAAAGTAACAAATACCTATCTGTGTTACATTTAATAAGACTTACATAAAAAAGTAAAATAATAAATATTTTTGAATATTTTTCAAATACAACAACCATCTAGATTAATCTGACGGTTTAGGATATTTTGCAGTTCCTCACGGTTGTGAAAAAAAATTTCTTTTCCGCCCAAAACTCAACTTCGTCTTAGTCGCCATTATGAAGGGAGACCAAAATTAACTTTCTTTAATTTTATTTAGGATGTTCAATCGGCACCGAAATTGTATTTTATTTGCGAATCACTAGAAGTAACTCCTATTTCATATCAAAACTTTTGTAATTATTTTACCGCCGTACAACATTTAATCCCACTCACTCATAATGCACAAGTGTTAATAGGACTGTGTATTAAATTACACATGTTAGTTTTTAACTAAATCAGGAGGATGAATCTGTGATTTTTTAATCTCAAACGTTACCAAACACTGTTCTTGCAGTAGCTTGTAGCAGCCACTCCCGCAAAAAATATTAGTGAAGTTTATCAGGGCACGGCAAGTAAATCGTTTGTATTCAATTCCAGTGCAGCATGGAATTTGAAATTTCCACCAACCTGGTTCCAGCAGAACTTTTATAATACAAAAGTTTCTAATAGAAGGCGTAATCATTCGGACATTGTACATGTACACTGTACATTAGGTAACACGCACATGTTACTATTAAGTGGAACATAACGTTTCTCTCATGTGCTTTTCCGCATAACAAGCCAACCCTGTAACTGTACTCTGTTCTATGGGGCTGCGTCGCAACATAAGGATTCCGGTTTACCGCACCGGCAACTGTGGGCAACTGCGTTAATAGGAAAAACACTGGGGTACGCTTCCGAATAACTTAGCCCAGCACGGTGCGTATTTTACGCTTTTAAAAAGGAAGCGGAGGTATTAACGTTGGAAGTTTGTGTAATTACTGCAATGCAGATGTGATTCAAGATTCCATTTGTGTTGCTGGCTAATTTGCATTCCCTCCTTTGTTACACTTGAAACTCTCTCGTGAAGCGCAGGCTTACAAAGATAGCACAGCACACCTTTTCTTGCTCCCCTTTTTATTCTTTCTGCCTTTTTTCGCCGTGGTCTCTATATAGTCCAGAGCACTGTAAAGGAAGGGAACTCCTGCAGTCTTTACTGTCTGATGCTGTACATGTTTTATTACAAGACGCAGTGATTAATGGTGTATGGTGCTATCATACTGAAGGATAAATGTCCTTCGTAGTACGTGATATAACGCATTTACGAAAATATTATTGAAATAAATTCTAAACCACAACAAGTATAAATTTAGATCTACAATACGATCTTAGCTGGGCATGAGTGATACGCACATTATCACACATGATATTCGAACTGAACACTTAAAACAGCTTTACTGTTTAGGTAGTACCGTTTCGGGAGACATCAGATACGTCCCAAAACTTAGAAAACAGTAGCTTCCGAGATAGCTAACATAATCAGTAACCTACTCTATGAGACTCATAAAAGGAAGGCATTAAGGAATTATTTTATTTTGGGTCGCTAACTTAATGGAAGTTATAGCCACAAAAAATTGTAGAGAAAACACGCTGTTAGTAGGACCAGCGGAAGTGTGTATAGGAAATGTGTGTAAGGAGAAGGCTGGACAGCACTAAATACATAAAAGAAAAACAAGATACAAAAAGCAGATACACACATCAAAAAAGGTTTGCATCACCCCGGTTCCCATAACTCCTGAAGATAGACGTTGACTGTTGATTTCGTATCACAGACACAGTACCTTTGAATGTTCAGAGATGTAACTAAACCCACCAAAGATGTAAACGACCTTACATGAGCAGCGCCTATTATACGGAAGGGGTCCGACAGCCTATCAGATCCAGTCATTCCACTAGCAAACAAGTACACCCGCTCATGTTGTCTGCAGTTCAACCATGCCCAGACTGTCAACACCGCGGTTCGATTGCGTCCGCATTGTTACTTTGTGCCAGGAAGGGCTCTCAACAAGGAAGTGTCCAGGCGTCTTGGAGTGAACCAAAGCGATGTCGTTCGCACATGCCCATGTTGAATAACACTTTTCGTGCAACCACAGGACGTCGTGCTACAATTCAAATTGTTCAAAATAGGCTGCATGACACACAAATTCACTCCCGACGTCAATGGCGAGGTCCATCTTTCCAACCACGACAGCATACAGCGCGGTACAGATGGGGCCCTCAGTCTGGAACCGCGCGACCGCTACGGTCACAGGTTCGGATCCTGCCTCGGGCATGGATGTGTGTTATGCACTTAGGTTAGTTCGGTTTAAGTAGTTCTAAGTTCTAGGGGACTGATGACCTCAGATGTTAAGTCCCATAGTGCTCAGAGCCATTTTAACCATTTGAACAGACGGGCCCAACAACATGCCGAATGGACCGCTCAGGATTGGCATAACGTTCTATTCACCGTTGAGTGCCGCATATGCCTTCAATCAGACAATCGTTGGGGACGTGTTTGCAGGTAACCCGCTCAGGCTTAACGCCTTAGACACAATGTCCAGCGAGTGCAGAAAGGTGGAAGTTCCCCGCTGTTTTGGGGTGGCATTATGTAGGGCTGACATACACCTCTGGTGGTCACGGAAGGCGCCGTAACGGCTGTCGTATACGTGAATGGCGTCCTCCGGCAGATACTGCAACCACATCGAATGCATACTGGCGAGGCATTCGTCTTCGTGGAGGACAATTCGCGCCGCTACCGTGCACATCTTGTGGATGACTTCCTTCAGCAAAACGAAATCTCTCTACTAGAGTGGCCAGCATGTTCTGCAGACGGGAACCCTGTGGAACATGCCTGTGATACATTGAAGAGGGCTGTTTATGGACGGTGTGACCCACCAGCCACTCTGAGGGATCTACGCCGAATCGCAATTGAGGAGTGAGACAATCTGGACCACCACTGCCTTGATGAACTTGTGGATGGTATGCCACGACAAATACAGGCATGTATCTGCTACTGGGTATTAGACGTACTCGTGTGTACTGATATCTCGACCACCTCCTTTGAAGGTCTCGCTGTGTGGTGGTACGTCGTGCTATGTGTGGTTTCACGAGAAATAAGGAGGGCGGAAGCGATGTTTATGTTGATCTCTATTCCTATTTTCTATACAGGTTGCTGAGCTCTGGGAAGTTAGGTGTTGCCAAATTTATTTTGATGTGTAATTTCTATTTGATATTTTATTTTGAAACTTCTAGAGTTGTAGGCCGTAAACAGTGTAATACTTGAAGGATGTAAAAGACGTACACAGATACTTTTGTCTTCCGGCTGACTTGTTAACGAGTTGTCGATTTGACTTGTAACAAGATCAACAACTTATTTCCACTCAGTAAATCAAGGTTTTAAGTGACCCATCTCATTGCTTTCCCACGAGTAAAACAGTGTTTCTACTGTTAGTTACAGTGTGTGGTGAAGTTCTCTTGTAAATTGTATCCGGTGCTAACGTAAAAACACAGGGTTGGCTGAGTTGTATCTGTAGACGATATATATTATCTTCTACTCAAATATTGATCATTATATTACGTTCACAATTCTGGGTGTATACAACTATATTACCACTTTCTCTGGCCTTTGTTCACGTTAACCTTCCACATCTTCCGTACTTGACTCATATTCACTCAAGAACTACGCTCTCCAAACGTACCACGAGTCATTTCGATTATATTTGGAATCGACATTTAAGTAATTTAGAGATAGCAGTTTTATCAAACAAAATTTAAAGCTGTGCAGGTGAGTTTGTGCTGCTGTTGGGCCTCTAGACACGAGCGAGCAGAGATGGCTGCCGCAATAGAACAGGTTTTTCATATTATTGGCTGATTCAGGGCGCAGATTGCAAAACTATTTGCAGTGTGTGATTTGTATACATAAGATGCAATTCCGTTACATTCATAGAAGCTGTTTGAGGTCGACAGTGAGGACTGCAGTTTAAGTTTTATCTCGGGTAACTCCGATTAACTACTCTTTCTTACTATCCCATGGCAGTTTCCGAATGTTCTTGACTGTACCAAACTTAAATAATTTGAGTAAAATTTATTCAAATATGGTTTACGTTTAATATAAAAAGGTACCAATTTAGGGTATAAAGGCTATGGTCAGAGTCTACTATGATCACCCAGTTTAAAGTATAACCTGGAGACGTGGAGAAGGTCCTGGGTTAGGAGAACTGTCAGTAAACGGAAACTGAATTGAAACATGCAGTTAGCTGCTGAGCCAATAATATATCTCTTGCACAGTATTTTTATCGGGTATGGTAAAATGAGGGTCATAAATCATGAAAACACATTGATGCAAGCGAACTTTAGCCTTATTTTGTTTGTTCGGTAAAAGACAACCATGAATACAAGGACATGTAAAGGCGACCACGATTGTGTGTCACATCACTCTGCAGCTAGCCTAATTTTCTATTTTGCTAACAAAGGGAGAAACACAGTAGTGCATTAAGTTCAGCATGCGAAACATCTGGATATGAGATCACCTGTGAAGCAATGTTTGAAGTGAGAAAAAGAAAAAAAAACATAAGTCAGTGCAGTCTTGTCGTCACTGACTACCTTTCACACACATTCTAAGAAGGTTTAATCATTCATGAAAACAGGAGGCATGATTTGTGGGAAGACTGCATGTACGTTCGTCGTGTACTGCAGCGATCTACTTAAATGTCGACTACTGATATTCCAGCCCACACATGTTTCTCTGGCATGACAGTTTTATTGGAAAGCATACAACTCATCAAAACGTCGAGAAATGGTGAAACGAGGAACAATATAGCTTACGCAGCTTTTACTATGCTGGATGATGCTATGGGACGCAAAACGACTGGATTCTGACAATACGCAAACAATAAAGTAGTATTTAACACGGAAAAGATTGGCGAAAAAAAGAAACTTTAATACGTATTCGTTTAAACTCCAGTATGAAGCACTTGACCTTTCGCTTAATTGTGTTTCTTGTTTTTTCTGTGGAGTGTGAAATAGAACCGACAGTTCATTCTCGTTTTAGTTTCTTTTACTCTCGAATGTAACAGGGCGAGATATTTCAGTTGCAGAGTTCTTTGTCACTCTGATAATAGAAATAGGATGTCTTTCTCATACAGACACAATAAAGCTGGCACACGGAAATACTCGGATGAGAATGTTCTGACATTTACTGGGGTGCGTTTTCCGAATGTTGTTTTAAGGGAACAATCCCAGGAAGGTATACTAGTGTATGGACGTACAGTTCTTTCGGAACAGGAGTAATTCCACGAAAAGTATATATGAATGTAAAACTTGGAACATACAGTTATGAGCTGCAATGTGTTATTTGACTAGCAAATAGAATTCACTGAGAAGCTCAAAAGAAAATATTGTACATGAAATGCATAACACAGTGTATGAATTTGTAGGTAATTAAATAAAATTAATAAACAGTCCTCTGTTTGGGTAATTCAGCACATTCATATCTTGGCTTTGAAGGTCATCCATTGCACTTATGCACACGGATCGTATAGATTTATCATTATACCGTTACGACACACAAATGTAACGGCATTCAAGGTTGGTAATGAACAAATTATAGGACTGCCAGGCGATTAGGAATAATTCTGCAGATTCTGTAATGATTGTATAGTAAGTTACGTACAGGTATCTGCAATAACTACACTTCCTGACAAGAAAGTGAACCATCCAGAAACATGATCGGATGTCAGTGCAACTTCGTGTACTTAAATACCAGTGAGGAGTATGCAAATGATTATATTTGCTCTTCTCTGTGACAGGCCGAACGGTCACCAGAATGCTGGAGTGACAAGTCGATCGGCCATCAGAGTGCGTTAGTGCTGTTCGCATTTAGATTTGTTACCAGGCCTGGTAGGGTATATAAGACACGGGAACAGAGTCAAGCGTTGAATGATCGCTGTCACTGACAAGGAATGTCTAGCACTCGAATGAGACTGTATTATCAGCACCTGACAATTTGAGACCGGTCCCCATTTCGCCGCCTAGTCGAATCATGCAATATTCAGATTTTTGGGCATTCGTATGTGACAGTGGCGCAAAGTTCGACCGCATGCGAACGAGACGGCACGCATACCCGTCGTCGGATTCCACTCGACAGCGTCTGGCCACCAGGGGGGAGTACTGTGCACCACGCACATAGTAACCCTTTAATATCGGGGACTACCATTCTGGAACAATTACGGTCTCCGAGCAAGATTCTCTGCCACTCCGCCGCCTTTAGACTGGAGACTAAAATCAGCAGAGATATGTAATTACCGCCCCTTGCGGTAATTTCCGCCCCTTCCTACTGTTACCACAACACTGGTGCCGTGACCTGTAAGCATGGATTGTTGATGAACAGCGCCACGTTCTGTTGTTGTGTTGAGCCATGAATCTCGTTTCTGCACTACTACCGACGACCATCGTCGGAGAGATGCAGCGACCTGGGAAGAGGTCCTAGTCTTCAAAAGTTTTGGTGTGAGAAACCACCGATTATGGCTTCAGATTACATCTGGTATGGAGGGAGAGAACTCTGAAGCCATATCGGTACATCATAGACATCCTGCGTCCACATGTTACCTCTCAAGCGACAGTATCGTTGTTATTCAACTGGCCAGAGCACGTTCGCGCGTGCAAAAGTCTCTATGAAGTCAATGTATGATGTTGAGTAACTCCTATGGCCAGCAAGATGCACACGTATGTCCCCCGTAGCACATGACGTCATCTCCGTTCGGGTGCCATTGTCCAAGATGTTGAGGACTAGTTACAACAATTGCCGAGCGGCTTGCCTCAGAAAAGGGCTGCAACGTCTTTATGACACCCTCCTCAGTCGACTCAGAGCATGCAACCAAACCAGAGAGTGTAAAATGTCATACTGATAAGTCTGCTCATACTGCCGAGTTCTTTGTAAATTTGACTATATTTTGTAATCACCTAATTGGCATCAAATACCCAGTTTTATATCGCTTCCTCTTCCCCTTTCTGGGGTGCAAAACTTGGTTCTCAATGCAGTGTATATTGACACACAAGAGTCTTGTCCTCGGAGGTTGCAAAGGGACGAATTATTGGTCTAATTGATGATCAGTCAAGGTTGGACAGTTCAGATTCTATAATGTTTATCCTGTAACTTAGTTACAAGCACAAATCAAGCGTCACTGCAAGTGCTTCAGAGATATTTCAGCATAGGGCGAAACCTTCTTCTCTAATAACTAAAGAGAAGAAGTCAACAATTTCGACGAAACTTAGCTGACTAGCGGAAAGTAAGAGACATTTTACTGTGTGTAAATCAGGCATGTAAGTATTTACTAAGAAATCAGACAATTATTTACATATACCTGACGAGGGTACCTCTTCCTGCAGAGGGAGATGGCCACATTGTACATTGTACGTTGTGCGTTTCTTCTATAGTCAACTTTTTAGGAAAAAGAAGGACAATTGTCCGGATCTATGTGTGTTATTTGTGTACGAGGAAATGAAAATGCGAATAGGTTGCAAAAATCAGCCAACCAGTTACTTAGCCTCTGACTTAGGTTTCGATATTTACCAAAATATTTTCTTCGGAAGAAGCGGGCCTTGTTACATCACATGGTGGTAAATTACAGAAGCTGAAGGTGAGTGGCTCTTGTCATATATCAAATTGATATATAAACCAGAAACATCTCATTGCATAGCTTAAGACAACATGTGGTGCTTCTGCGTTTTATATTAGTTTTAGATATGACAAGAGACACTTTGCTTCAGCTAATGTAATGTGATGTAACAAGGCCCACTCCTTCTGAAGGAGATATTTTTATAAATTTCGAAACCTAAGTCAAGAGCTAAATAAGCCATTAGTTTGCAACTGGTTGGCTGATTTTTTTTTCTACCCCTTCAAATTTATACAGGTTCTGATTGACACATATTCACAGTTAATGTTAACATCGTTTATGTAGTTTTAAAATGGAAAATATACCAAGATTGTTACAGAATTATTGTTAGAATTTCCTTACTCGCTTTCTCCCTATGTCTTCCTCTGTCTTTCTCTTTCTCTCTCTCCCCCTCTGTCTCACTCCTTTTCCCATAACAGTTCATCGAAGATTCATTATGTCCTTGTCATGGCAAACCTTCCTGGTACAATTGATGGTACTTACAATAGCAGCAGAAAAACTGGAGAAATATTCTGCACAAAGTACAGTGCGTGTAAGCCATATGTTGCGTGTAGATATGTCCCCAACCGCTCCAAATGTGCAATGGCAAGGAAACTTCGTTTATACGCGTACCATTCAATAGATAACAACGCGGAAACACTGATGAACACAGTGTTGCCGTTTCTTCAGTCTCACATGACTATATAAAAAATTGTCTAGTTAGAGATTCCAGTAATAGTTGAGTAAAACTCTTAGTTTTGAACATTCGAATTATCTAAATATGGCTTATACGGACTCATTCAGCTAAATTGTTCACCTAAGATATATCCTGAACCGTTTAAGAAAACGTAGTTCTGTTTTGACCCCAAATGTGGAAAAGTCGCCGGTAAGTGGAGGACAGTGTCTTTCCACAGTTACATTACATACGAAGCTATCGGTTTCAAATTCGCTTTCTGAAATGGAAAGACAGAAATTCCTTCTACTAGTATCGAACTTTAAAAGGTAAAAATTAAACGGCGTCTCCCATCAGAGTTTCGGGGAAGTTACATTGAGAACTTCGGTCTCATCTGGGTTCAACTTCAAACCGATTGTTGCCATGTGCAGGAATTCGAATAGTACCTAACTGCCGCTTAAGGCTGATGGGTCGTTACAGCTTGACGCAGCTAAAAAAGTCTAGTAACAAAATGGGAACAGTGGAGAGAAATATTTTTTTAAAAACATTCTAATCACACTTATCACCATGATGTTGGACCGACGCTCCAACTGCAAGCAAAACAACTTGGCAACTAAAGCTGATTAACCTGTTAAGTACGGCAACAGTTCTCCCTTGGTTCCTGTCAGAGGCTTCAAAGAAAGGTGCTCTTCAACAACTGAATGGATTTATAAATCTGAGACTTAGCGATTGTTGAATAATAATTCTGCGTCATAAGTTCAATGTCAAGATGCAGGGTGACAATTATTGAACAATATTAAAAAAAGGTAAGTTAATTACAAACTACGGTGTGCACTCGCTTTATTCAACGTTTAAACATCACTACGAATATTCGTCTTTAGTTTATGACATGTTCGAAATGCCTGCTAAGACTGGCGATGATGTGGCTCAGACGAATAGCTCAAGTGTTGGAACATCGATACTGTCGATGACCCCCTGAATGGCTGTTTTCACTCAGTAATGGTTTTGGGGTTATTGTTATTGTTGTACCACTTGTGTTAAATAAAGCCCCCCTCCCCTCATCCACAAAGAAGGAGTCTAATGCGTTCAGTGGCCTCTGGGTACTCCAGAACCACAATGTAATGCCCAAAGTGCTCCTCCAGGACATCAATGGGGTCGAGCTCTGTCTTGCATGAACCACATCTTGTCAATATCAGGGTCACATTGGATAATGGGGATGAAATCGTCTTCCAGAATTTTCACGTACCATTCGATAGTCACCGTGCCATCAAGAAACATCGCACCGATTATTCCCTGGATGGACAATGCACACCACACAGTCACCCGTAGAGAATGAAGAGACTACACGATCAAGAAAAGCGGATTCTCAGTCCTCCAAATGCGCCAATGTTGCTTATTGACGAAACCATGCAAATGAAAGTGGACTTCGCCGCCAAACTATACTAACCAAACAAATTCCCATAATGCCAAGCGGTCAACCGTGCACTTTGAACATCCTAACGCGAAACGTCCAGAAGTTAAGACGATTTAGTTTCATGTAGTTTAATAATTGTCACTCTATACATACATGCGTTTGAAAAAACTACTTGCATAACAACAACAAAAAGCAAATCACAAAAGAATATGGTCATAGACATATTACAGCGTTACAGAAATTCAAATACTATAGAAATATAACCAGTAATTAATGTTATCATGTAAAAATATTACAGTTACGAGTATAACTCGAAATATTAAACGAGAGTAAAGTAAGTAACACATTTGGAAAGTTTCAGAACTTTAATTTGTTTCAGATTGCAAAAGAACATTTTTTAAAATATTGTAGTTTTTTCCAGAACGAATTTTAACTCTGCAACGGTGTCTGTGCTTGCCTGAACCTTCTTGGCATATTAAAACCGTTTATCGGACCGATAATGGAATCTGGAAACACTGGCTTTCGCAGGCCATTGCTCTGTCGACTGAGCTATACCTACACGATCCCCATATGAGCGCTCACTTGCAAGTAGCTGCCTCCTACCTTCTTAATTTGACTCATGTTCTCGCACATTATGCAGTTACCATTCCTGGAAAAAGCTATCGTGGAGGAATTTCTAAGACGTGAAAAGAAATATTCGTTACAGATTATAGAGCGACGGATGTAAACAGTAATATCATACATAAATTAGAAAAAATTCATGTGTGGCAGGTAAATTTCGTGGAATTTAAAGAAGTCAAAGCTAGTTTAAATAAGCAATTCACGCGTTGGTGCCCATCGTTACATTAATCATACGAGCCGGCCGCGGTGGTCTAGCGGTTCTGGCGCTGCAGTCCGGAACCGCGGGACTGCTACGGTCGCAGGTTCGAATCCTGCCTCGGGCATGCGTGTGTGTGATGTCCTTAGGTTAGTTAGGTTTAAGTAGTTCTAAGTTCTAGGGGACTTATGACCTAAGATGTTGAGTCCCATAGTGCTCAGAGCCATTTGAACCATTAATCATACGCATGAAAAGAATGGACTTTTACAGATCTTTTGGACAGCAGTAAACGCCTGTAATCTCGTTATGCTTGTTTAAGGATTGTTGTACATCTTTCATTCCTGTGATGGTAGTTGTCAGAGGCAGTCCACTACTGGAAACAATTGACAACTGAATTTCAATATCTATATTACAGCCTGAATCTAAGCACGAAATTAGGTAAGAATAACATTTGTTCATCGAGGTTGAAAACCTGTAAATAGTTCCATTGTGAACGGACGGACACCTGACCTTTCATTCAATTTATACAAAATTATTTGTATCACACGAACACAAGCTAAATTTTGTGCAGTACGAAGTAACGCTGAGTACTAGTGAAAGCAATTTAAATGCTTTTATGCATTATTTTATTATGACCTTTGGTGTTGTGATTTTTCTTACATAAAAAGGTTTTTGGGTCACTGGGACAGTGAGAGAAATTTATACGCTAGGAAACTGACCCCTTCCAAGGAAGAAAGGCATAGTGAAAGATAAAAGAGGTACTGTTCATTCAGCAGTACAAGGACGAAGTGGTCAGTTTCCGTATAAATGGCATGACAAGTCTGTTGTTCCTGCAGCAACAAATGCAACGTAAAAAGAAATTCTTTGGAGTCAAGGAAACGCTATAAACTTCTTCGACCCTCCACCCTGATAAATTACAAGCAGACGGATGGAGCTTGTCGAGCCTCCCCCCCCCCCCCTCTTTCTCTCTCTCCGTCGCTCTCACTCTCCATTTTTTCCCCTTCCCTTTCTCTGTCCATCTCCTCCTCTCCTCTCTCTGTGTATTTTCGTACCTTATACCTTGTGAACTGTGTGTCGTTCAACGATACAGTTTTGTATTCAGCGGCATGTGGACTCTGTCTACAAAATGGGTTACGAACAGAGTTTGCAGCAAAGAAGGAATAAATTTGAACATCATGACGTCAGGCCTGTTGCAACAGTATTACTGCATGAAGAGCGAAAATGTAGTAAGTGAAAAAAATTTCTTCCTTTATCATTTTGTGATATTTGTCTGTTAGAAAAAGTTTCTCAATTCGTTGAAATTCACTAAAATACTGGATAGCGCCCATAGTAGTTGTACAGTATACAACATGTACATTATGAAACAATAGCGTGGAAGTATGGATTAAACACATTGAAGATTGTATAAGAAGCATTGTATTCATCACATTGAACAGTATAACATAGTATTTATGAAGCAATAAAAGTTGTGTCACAAGTGTGATAAAGTTCAAAGGTCAAATATTAAGTAACTTTTTCTGAGAGTAAAAAAATTCACTAATTCTACTTAGTATATTGTACTACATATTTGCTAAGGTATTCCAAGATCTTCCTCAGCGTTCAAGCTGACTCCTGACCAAATTTCTTCGAAACCGATTAAGTGGGTTAGTAATAATAAATTTAAAAGTCATGCTGAGACAACATTTCACGTATCTTATTGTCTATTGTGCCGTATCTCCTGCAACACGTCTAGTAAAATGGCATAATTTAGAAGGTATAATCTGTGACTGAACACCTTCTGCAGAAGGTGTCACCAAGGAAATTAGATGTGAAAAAGCAATAAATAAAAGTGTCATTGCGGACGTGAAAGTAAACACCGAAAATACAATAAGTAACAAAAATTTTTCCTTTATTTATTTATTTTTTATTTTATTTTTGTTTGTTTGTTGGGGAGTTGTAAGCGAGATAAAGTTTCTTAAAGGTCTGAAATAATGTGCGAAGTTTGTTGCAAGTCACTAAGAGCTCACGTTTTCAAATACTGTGTGAAAAAAATCTGGTATTTGCGTGGCTCGCCATACATTTCTTTTCTACCCCCATCCCCCGATCCCTTTGATTGGTAAGCGGTTCTCATCCCCACAGTGATTCTTTACAGACAGTAAGCGATATGTGTATAAAGTTTGGTTGACATCGACGCAGTGATTCCGGAGGAGATGTGGAACGTACATACATACATACATAATTCATTTTTACAACGTGTATGGATAGCATTTTTTTTGTGGTATAGTACCGTTCCCTAAGCTATATTCAAACTACTTGCGATAATTCCATGAAAATTTGTGTAGTAGTTTTGGAGTTTTGGAGATTAGTGTGTTCGGACAGACAGACAAGAAAGTTTTTGCAAAATATTAAATCACGAAATATTTTTTCCAGTATCCAATTTTGATGGACTGAAGCCTATACGTTGCCCCAAATTATGCTCAAGTTACCAGCGAAAACCTCATGAAAATTCGTCTGCAAGTTTTGGAGATTAGCATGTTCAAAGACAGATAGACCTGATGGTTTCACAGATTTATTACTGGTGTAGTCCCTAAAAGAAAATGGTAAAACTGCTTTTTCACTTTAATCGCTTCCTTTTCAATGTAACAAACAAGGTAAAAGTAATAAAGTTAAAAATTAACAAAACAATAATTCGGACTCTAATTGGCTAAGATCAAATCATGTTCAGGTTTCGCTGAGCGGTTTTTCCCACTTTCAATCAAAATTTAAGATTATCTGCTGGACCAAACCGATGTTTAAGTGGCCATTGTGGCAGGATGCAGTCAAAACAGGCACTGAGTGGTTGTTGTGCAGTAATTCCGCAGTGAATGAATCTGTAATTGTGAAATGACGGGATATGACACACTGACGCACAGACATATCCCTGACGATTTATCAGTCATGTGAAATACATAAAATGACACTGTTGTTCAGTAAAGCAGGTGACAATGTTTTTCTCCAGTACAGAACATTAAAAAAGAAGAACTGGAAGTGCAGAGAGAAGTTATTGTAACGGGCTCTCTGTGTGTCTAGTACAGAACTAACAGGCTTCGCTGTGTGACATGCTTCTCGGAGCGACTGATTGTTTCGGTTGCGCAGTGTGTTCACGTGCAGACGGGTCTGTTATTGCGTGCGACGGGTGCGAATGATGTCTGAGCCTTTATCTCGCGTTGAGGCGGACAGCGCCACTTTTCTCTGCAATGTAGCGAAGCCTATTGTGTTCACGAATGTCGGCTGAAGCCACCCCTACAAGTCCGAACTATTGAGCTGTCACCACAACACTCCCCTGTGCCAGATACGGTCATCGCTACCGCAGCTCCATAGGATTTGTCGACTTACAAAAAGAGTCCTATAATTGTAATATGGTGCACGATTTTCTTAATTCTTAAGAAAGTAGGTGTACGTTAGATCGTACGTACAGGAACCAAGAGGGAAGAATAAGACTGGAAGACCAAGAACAGGGAGTTGTATGATACGGATGCAGTCTTTCGCCACTAATCTTCAAAGTATGCTTTGAAGAAGCAACGACGGAAATAAAAGAAAGGTTCAGGATAGGTATTACAGTTAAGAGTCAAGGGGTATACGAGATAAGATCCGCGGATGACATTTCTGTCTTCAGTGGAAGTGGACAAGAACTGCAGTGCCTCTTAAGTGGAATTAGCAAATTAACATCTAATGGGCACCCACTATGGATTGGGAGTTAACCAAGAAACAAGAAAGCAAAGAGGAACAGCATAAAAGAGATCAGTAATAAACTAACGTAAAATGGTTCAAGTTGCTCTGAGCACTATGGGACTTAACATCTGAGTTCATCAGTCCCCTAGACTTAGAAGTACTTAAATGTAACTAACATAAGGACCTCACATATACCCGAGGCAAGATTCAAACCTGTGACGGCAGCAGCAGCGCGGTTCCGGACTGAAGCGCCTAGAACCGCTCGGTCACAGCAGCCGGCTGACATCAAAATTGGTGATAACAAAGTCGACGAAGTTAAGGAATTCTGATGTCCTGAAAGCAAAATAGCACGTGATGGACGAAGCAACATAAGAAGAAGTTTAGCACAGGCAAAGTGGGTGTTCCTGACCAAAAGAAGGCTACTTGTGTCAAACATCTGCCATAAACGTTTAGGAAGGAGTTCCCGCGTAGGTACATGTAAAGCATGAAAGTGTAAGAATGTGAATAATAATCTGTGGATAAACAGGGAAAAAGAGTCGAAGCTTTTGAGATTTGATATTATAAATACCGTATATCTTGGAAGTTAGATCAGTTGTGTGGATGCGGAATGAGATCATACTCTACTCAGTCGGAGAATAAGGGAAAAGTGCAGAGCATTGACAAGAAGAAGAGACAAGATGATAGCACAAAAGTTATAAAATATTCCCTACAACCATAATTGAAAAACCTAAAGCTGAGAACATGTTTAATGTACAGAGTTAGGAGTAAACATAATCAAATACGAACGATAAAATTAAAGATATTTCTACAAGAAACGTCATGGACCTGCTGAGTCATGTACCCAGAGCGACCTCGGCGGGTATGCGCATGGACGAGTCTCGGAGCGTTTAGAGCAGTACCAGCACATGATTGTTTTGGCGGTCCAACTGATATGGTCTGGGGAGGCACAATGCTGCGAGAGCGTAGTGACCTGTAAATATACGAACTTGTGAAACTCACTGGTCAACGTTATTGGGACACTGTTCTTCTTACCGATGTGCCCCTTTTTAGTAGTTCACTCAAACCTGACTTCATTTTCACGGATGACAATGCGCGACCGTATCAAACAGCTCAAGTGGAGGAAATCTTGGAACGAAAGGATATTCGTTAAATGGACTGCTAGTAATATTGTGGCCAGCATGTATGCGCGTTGCGGATCATACTTTGCCACCCACGGTGATCGCACAACCTATTAAGAGCCTTATGCCCTATTTTCAAATGCTGGAGGCACCATCATAATGCTCGGTGTCTTCAGCGTAACTATTGCCTCTGAATATAAGTCTTTTTTATGGCTATCAATGCGTATTTCTTTCAGTTACATTCTGTGGTATACTATACTGTACTATATTATGCGACACTGCTGCAGTTCTTTCGTCGTATGGCCCATGTTCCATCGAACGATCTTACTTGGCGATCAAACACCATGCCAAAATTTCCGTCCTGTCTTACTACTTTTACCACTGAAAATTTCTGTAATTGACAAAAATGTTTTCGATAACCTACTTGTATTTCATCTCAATCTTAATGGCACATGTGAGGTAATTTATATCAGCCTTCTTTCATTGTAAGACACGCAAAACCTATATCTATATCCAGACAACTGTCAGACTATAGCTGTTAGCTGCAGTTATTTTTAGTAGTGAGTCGTTGTGGAGGCAGTCTGGCGGTACGAATACTGCTTTTTATGAATATGTGAAGGTGATTAATACATCATGTCTGTTGACCTTCATTTCAAAAATTAAATATAGAGACATACTTACGAATGTCGCGCAGTTCAAAACGAAATAATCATAGAACAACTGCAGCAAATAGGTGTGATATGGAAATTTAATTAACAATCATGGACACCTATTTACAGTTCCTTTTTATGATACACACATCAAAAACACTTTTGCATCAACTCGGTTCCGTGATTTCCGGAACCTGTACAGAAAATTGGAATAGTAATCAACATAAACATCATTTCCGCCCTTTTTATTGCTCATGAAAATCACACTTGCATGTTGTACCACCATACAGCGAGACCTTCGGAGCTGGTGGTTCAGATTGCTGTACACACCGGTATCTCTAATACCTAGTAGCACGTTCTCTTGCATTAATGCATGCCTGTATTCGTCGTGGCATACTATCCACAAGTTTATCAAGGCACTGTTGGTCCAGATTGCCCCAATCCTCAACTGCGATTCCTTCAAAGTGGTTGGTGGGTCACGTCGTCCATAAATAGCCCTTCTCAATCAATCCCAGACATGCTCGATAGGGTTCATGTCCGGAGAACATGCTAGCCACTCTAGGCGAGTGATGCCGTTGTCCTGAAGGAAGTCATTCACAATATATGCACGATTGGGACGCAAATCGTCGTCCATGAAGATTAATGTCTCGTCAATATACTGCCGATATGGTTGCACTATCGGTCGGACGACGGCTCTCACCTATCGTACAGCCTATACGGCGCCATCCATGACCACCAGCGGCGTACGTCGGCACCACGTAATGCCACCCCAAAACAGCAGGGAACCTCCACATTGCTGCACTCGCTGGACAGTGTGCCTAAGGCGTTCAGCCTGACCGGGTTGACTCCAAACATGTCTCCGACGATTGTCTGGTTGAAGGCATATGCGACACTCATCGGTGAAGAGAACATGATGCCAATCCTGAGCGGTCCATTCGGCATGTTGCTGGACCCATCTATACCGCGGTGCATGGTGTCGTGGTTGCAAAGATGGATCACGCCTTGGAAGTCGGGAGTGAAATTGAGCGTCATGCAGCCTATTGCGCACAGTTTGATTCGTAACCACGACGTTCTGTGGTTACACGAAAAGTATTATTCAACATGGTGGCATTGCTGTTATGGTTCCTCCGAGCCATAATCCGTAGGTTACGATCATCCACTGCAGTAGTAGCCCTTGGACGGCCTCATCGAAGCGTGTCATTAAAGTTCGTGTCTCTCTGTATCCCCTCCATGACCGAACAGCATCGATTTTGTTAGCTTCGAGACGCCTGGACACTTCTCTTTTTGGGAGCCCTTCCTGGCACAAAGTAACAATGCGTACGCTATCGAGCCGCGGTATTGACTGTCTAGGCATGGTTGAACTACAGACAACACGAGCGTGTTACCTCTTTCCCGGTGGAATGTTTGGAACTAATCCGTTGTCAGACCCCGTGCGTCTAATAGGCGCTGCGCATGCATGGTTGTGTACACCTTTTGATGGGTTTAGTGACATCTCTGAACAGTCAGAGGGACTGAGTCTGTGATACAATATTCACAGTCAACGACAATCTACATTATCTCTGGGAACCGGGGTGATGCAAAACTTCTTTTGACGTTGTATATACACATCAGAGGGTGTACTGCTAATATTTTCATTGCTTTCTGTGTAATCACTTCTCAATAAAACTGCCGCAATTATTTTCCTTACAGAGAAACGACGTGCTCTAGACAACAAGGGAGCTCGTCAAGTAACGTGATATCCTCAGCAAACAAAAGGTTGTTAATTCAGACAATGTATCACACGGAATTAGCAGAACGTACGTTCGCATAGCACATATATTTTGAACGACAATGTTCATTGTGATACCGAATATTCTGTGTGACGGGCAATGCGGTAAAATCTCTGGTATTTCTTAACATCAAATTTCATACGGGCTAATAATTCTGCTTTTTCCCGTCCCTGAATCTGAGGCCGAAACTCTATTTATCCATGACACTATCAACTAGAGGATGTATACCACAAATTTAATGACTACTACGGATTTTTAGGTTTAAATTTCATCTGCAAAAATGACTTTTCGTGTACTGGCAGGATCTACAGCTTCTCGGTATGTACGTAAGCATAATTCTTTATCAGAAGACTATTTTTGGATACGTTTTGTGATTACAACACATTTCAGTTTGTAATTTGAAGTACTCAACATTTTAATTTTCGTTAGTTTGTTTAGTTTAAGGACAAGGTTGTCTAAATTGCATCCATTTTTTGAGATTTAAATAGACGTTTTTTATTGAAAGTACTTAAGAGCTATGTTCTTTGCTCTACAGACATTAATATAAAACACTGCGTAAATAAGCTCCAAGTTTCATAAAATTCATTTGTAGAATTATCTGTAATTACTAATGCCCTTTCTTCAATTTTGGCGATTCGCACTGTAAGACCGACTAATGTGGTCAGTTAAAACGTGTGTAAATCACATTAAAATAATACTTTATTTTCCTCACTGTAATAACAAATTTTCCAACTTATCAATCGCTGCCGTTCCCTTGATTTTAAATCCAGTTATCATGTTTAGCCGTACCTGGGGCGCTGTATTTAATCTCCCACAGCGTGTTATTTGTTCAGAGGATTCCGATCAACCTGACTGATGATTCATCCTGTATGTGTAATCTCTTCGTAAGCCGACATTTCTTCGAACTCTTTCCTTTTCTTTTCTAATCTTTATCTGATTTCATTTATATTTTATGGATATGTAAGAAGAAGTGTTTTCTTATTTCATGGTTGAAGAGTAGCGAATGGACTTCTTTGGAAGCAGCAATAAGTCGTAAAATGAAGTAGAAGAACTGGGTGTGTCATTTTCATCATGGACGGGATTAACGGGTTGTGACACGAGCTGTAGATCTAATTCCTTTTGTTTGGGTTCTTGACTCGACGCTCTGCTAGATAGCGAGAACATATGCTCAGACATTGATTGGTTATTCAATGAAAAAGCGCCTGTCGAACGATATCCGTTTACTGCAATCGCTAGTGTTCCACCTTTCATCCATGTAGCCTCGAAAATGTTTCCAACTGTTAGTTTGTAGCTCGACCTTGTCACTTGATATTCCTTGCTTCTTACTAAATACTGTTAGACCAAAAATTAGCTATGCTGTGGAATGTTCTTCACTTTGGAGTCGTATTTGTAGACAGGAACGTGACACCCGAAAGAATTCGTCAGAGTTCCACACCCACGATTATCTCTAACAGTATTTTGCATGATATTGTCAGTCCACAAAGAAGGAGATATTCAGTTGTATTTTCCCATCTGCAACACAACACTAAAACCAAGTAATGGAAAACGAAAACACTGTAATAATTTCAATTAACTGACGTAAAAAATAACATTCCTTTCTTCGAATTGTGCAAATCCGATTCTACATAACTTTTTTCGCTAAGTTGATGGACCTGCGCAAGTGTATTAACTTGCCTGCAACAGCATAACCCCTTACCCCGTGTGAAACCTTGTCTTGTGACGAATACGTAATAAATTGCTAAACGCACTATCAGAGAATATATTAGTCTGAATCCAGATTTATTTTACAATGCAGAATATTTTCAGAACTTTAAAAGCACACTCGTCAACAAACTTTCACACAGCAATGAACTCGCCTGGCAATGTAGGAGTGCTTTGCAGTCTATACGCCGAGTTCCATTATCACATCGTATATAATGATTAGGAGGAAACATACAAAATGTAATCGTTTCGCCTCAACACCCCCCCCCCACCCCTCCCCTCTACTCTAGACCCTACCACTATGCACTGTTACGACATGCAAAGGGTTTACTGGTAAATAATATCAACAGAGTTTAAATATGGTTTTGTGCATCTCACAATCGAGTTCACGTTACAGCGCATAAATATTAATTTTAAAACAAAAAATAAGTCTTCAACTCCTTACACGACAAATATTTTAAGTTTCTTTATAAAAACTGGCCCTGATGACTTTTCCCTCATATTCCGTGGAACATACATTTTCAGTTTCACTATCTTCGGATCTCTGTATAAGTACATGAAAGGATAATGCATCGAAGTAACGATTGTAGGAAAGTGGTATTCTGTGAAAGCTGATAAATCTATGAGTAATTAAAGGCCTGACCCTCGGCACAATCAACTTTCACTTCAGATTAACGCGATTTGTGGATTCAAGAAAAATAAAGAAAAGCTACTCCGATGACAAAATTAACGCTGAGTGAGACTCTTTGTGAAACAAAAACTATAGGGAAACCCAAATTTAAAAAGAAAGGGAAATCTATTGCTAAGAAAATTTCTTCGAAACAGTAACTGAATATCAACTATGCGAGACCGTCAATTGATTTACGTCACTTGATCAGTAAGTAGCTATTTGATAATTATTCCTGCAGTTTTTCAGTTACACACTAATCAAAAAAGAGGTCTTCCGTCGTAAAAAAATATTGTTGAATCTTTGGCACTTGGTTAAACTGAAGGTTGGAGACTCAATTTGTTTGCAGTTTCTAGATCAATAGTTCGTAAAATGGCAATAAGCGTGGTTTTGATACTTGGTCACGGCGTAAATTAGCCCTGTTTGAAGCACCGAAGATGACGCATGAAGGTAATGCTAACAATAAAACTTTATTACCGATTTCGCGTCACCTAAAGCGCTTTCGGTAAGCGCACTATCACAGCGAACTGGTAATCGACGCCTGATCTCTAATCTCTAAACCTTCTGACCACCAAAAAGTGTATATTCTGAGGATAAATATCAATGTCACCAACAACAGCTCCTATTTGTTTACGACGAACATTAAAGGCAGTTAATTTTCCACCTTTCTTAGCGCTATTTGTTAGTTTAGTTACCCTTGTATGTTGAGATAACAGAAAACTGATTTAAAATTTTTCATTTTTTTATATTTTGCAAGTATAGTTTCAGTTCGAAAGCATAGGCCTAATTCAGCTCTCAGTGGGAGGTAACTGAAAATGAACTTGGTGGTTGGATTATTACTTTCCAGTTCACCAACAGATGACAGGGCTATGTTATAGAACTTTGTTTCGCATTAACTAAATATCTATTTGAAACATATGGTAAAGATTGAAAATTACCCTAAGACCACACGTCTGAGTTAATGCTTCAGACAAGAAATAACAAATTGGCCTACGTATTTCTGTTTCGTAGCTATGTCGGGGTTCACGTTAAAAAAGTCGAAAATGCGGCGAGAATCACTAGTAGAGCCGAGTACAGTACCCAGTTCATAAAAGTTTAGGTTTGACGGGAAAAAAATGCTGTAGATATGTGAAAACAAGATTTTTCAGGTGATCATATCACGAGGTCTACTGATCACGGAGATGAGTGGACAAGTGATTTCAATAGCCCTTGGCATAACGACCGTTTGTATTTCTCTCGGAGGAACGAGCATACTGTAGATGTCCTACAGCGAAAGGTCAAAATTTAAATATCACACACTTCGTCCAGCTCAGATAAATTCAGCAAATTGGTTTGTTCTTTTGCACTAGGTGTGGCCTATTTTGGACCTCAGGTTGCTTATAAAAAGCCCATTGGTCTGGAAACAAAACACACAACTTATTCTATATAGGTCTGGTGTATGTTATTTTGGGCACGTCATCAGGATGTAACGGAACCTCAGTGACCAACGTCGTAGTCGCCTCATGCCCATGCACCAAGATAAATGGCGTAAATCCGTAGTGTCGTGTTTGGCGGTGTTGTTGCTCTTCTCAACATTGACGAACATTGGTAGCATGTCGACCAAGGTCTTATAAGGCGTTCAGTAAGCCCGTTAGTTTGCGGATGGTAGGCATTCTTTATGTGATGAGTATTGTTGCACCGACGGTTTATCTCTGTCACAAGTTTCGATTGAATAACTTTCCCTCGATCTGTAATTAACGACCTTAGGTCACCGTGTTTTAATACAATGTGTTCCACGATTAATTTGGCTACCTCGGATGCTTCGGCAGTTTTCACGGCTTTCGTAATGGCATAGCGTGTCAGATAATAAGTGCAAACAATAATCCATCTATTGCCACTAGCAGACGTTGGAAATCGTCCGAGGAGGTTAATCCCAACACGATGGAAAGGCGGTTTGGCTGGTGCAATTGGTATGAGTCGTCCGGGTGGTTTTTGAGGAACTGCCTTCTCCTCTGGCACCATTTTATGAAGTCGTCTGCTGTCGAAACCTCCTTCAGGAGTAGGGCTTGATACATGTCCTCAGCAACACCCTTCATGAAATGTGCAACCTTATCTTCCTCCTTCATTCTAAGATCCACTATTTTACACAGCCCCAAGACATCTTGAATGTAGGATGCTGTAGTTTCTCCTGGACGCTGTGCCCCGCACTTTATCTTCAGCCTTGCACTTCTGTCGTTGTGTGTCGCCGAAATACTCGCGCAGTTCTGCCTGGAATACTTCCCAGCTTGTGAACTTCTCCTCGTTGTTCTCATACCATTGCTTGGTAGTGCCCTCCAAGTAGAAAAATACGTCAAACCAACACATGGTGTCATCCCATTTGTTAAATTTGGCTGTACGCTCATTTACCTCCAGCCACTTGTTTGGATCTTGGCCATCGTCACCAGACAACCCGGAAGCATGTCTCCTGTGGTGGCACACCGTTGCTGTCACCGTAACGTCCTCTTCTTCTTCTGTCTCCGATAAATTGAGATCTGTTGAATATGGCTCGAACTCGGGTTTCTCGCCACGTAAACGGCAGCTCTGTCGTGGCCTGATGGGAGCCACTGTGTCGTCGACAATGTGCGCTATACCAATACCCAACGCCACCACCAGAATGATGTCACGTAGAAGGAGGTGTAATTAGATGAATCAAGAACACTAACTACACTTAACGAAGGTCTATTCAGCACTTGCACATACAAGAGCACGGAGCGAACTGCCTCCGGCCACAACACATACAGTTTATATACAGCTACAGAACATTCCAATACAATGATTCTTGACATTTGTGGATACTTCTAGAATGTACTCGAACCGAATATAGAAATCAAAATTGTACAGCTCAGATGAGTTTTGAACTCTCAACCCTTCTTGCAACAGTTTAATATCATAACCACTACACCACGGCGCTACTCGGCTTCATCTGCGACAATATTTCCCTATTCAATAACTCATTCGGTGAATTAAATTTAAAAGAAAAAAGCACGAATGTGTAGGGTTCAGAATGGTTCAAATGGCTCTGAGCGCTATGAGACTTAACAGCTGAGGTCATCAATCCCCTAGCCTCAGAGCTACTTAAACTAACTAACCTAAGGACGTCACACACACCCATGCCTGAGGCAGGATTCGAACCTACAACCGTAGCAGCAGCGCGGTTCCGAACTGAAGCGGCTAAAACCACTCAGGCCACAACGGACGGCGAATGTCTAGAGTGTCCTTAAATTTATCAAGAGACGTCTTCTGCAGCTGCCTGTATTCAATATGTAAGATGTTCTAGATGGCTTCTCTCTATGAGAATATGTGTTGTATGTGTGTTTTAAAAAGAAACTTAAGGAAAAGGTAAAATTAATGTCATTTTGAGTGTCTTTTGCAATTGCCCATTTGTCTTTTCCTTCTGTAGCATCTTGCCCGCGAAAGCATTTTTCATGAAACTTACACGCCATTGTATTACAAAAGAATGTTCCTTTGTTAAAAGGTATTTTTGTAATACGATAGTTTATGTAACAATGTGCAATATACAATCCACCAAACTTGTATAAGTTTCCAGCGATTTAAGTTTTTATGTAGTGATAAAATTAATTTCTGAAAATGTGCGGCGTCTCTCCTGAGTTTACCTTATTTACTTCACTCATAAGTGCCTTGGATTTCTACTTTTCTGACTTTCCTTCAACAGTCAATATTTTTTTTTCAGTTGCTCCTCTCACCAATCTAGTTGTGTACTCCTGTTCCCCATGGTTTCTTCGCTGTTACCTTCCTTGTGCCTGGGTTTTTCTTTCCAACGTCTATCGTTGTCCTCTTTAGACATCTCCATTCCTCTGCCACTGAACTGCCTTTTTTGTTTTTTTGTTTTTGAGTCAGAAGTCTTCTGACTTACTTGATGTGGCCAGCCACTAATTCCTCTCCTGTGCCAACCTCTTCATCTATGAGAAGCACTTCTGACTTATGTACTCAATTATTTGCTGGATGTATTCCAACCACTCTCTTATCTACAGTTGTTGCCCTATGTAGCTCCCACTAGTAATATGGAAGTATTTCCCTGATGTCTTAACAGATGTCCTGTCATCCTATCCCTTCTCATTGTCAGTGTTTTCCACTTGTTCCTTCCCTCCCCCAGTTCTGCGCAGAACCTCTTCCTTACCTTGTCAGTCTCCTAGTTTTCACTATTAGTCTGTAGCATACATCTCAAATGCTTCGATTCTCTTCTGTTCCCGTTCTCCAGAGTCCTTGTTTCACTACTATACAATGCTGTGCTCAAACATACATTCACAGAAATTTCTTCCTCAAATTAAGGCCTATGTTTGATACTAAGAGACTTCTCTTGGTGAGAATGCCCTTTTTGCCAGTGCTAGTCTGATTTTGAAGCCCTCCTCGCTCTGTCCGTTGTTTCTTATATTGCAGCCTAGGTAGTAGCAATCCTTAACTTCATCTACTGCGTTACCATCTATGCTGATGTTAAGTTTCTCGCTGTTCTCATTTCTGCTACTTCTCATTACTTTCATCTTCCTTCGATTTACTCTGAGTCCATACTTTGTACTCATTAGACTGTGCATCTCATTCATCAGGTCATGTAATACTTGTTCTTATTCACTCAGGATAGCAATGTCATCAGCGAAATGTATCATTGATATCCTTTCACTTTGAATTTTAAATCCATTCTTGAACAATCTTTTATTTCAATCATTGCATCTTCGATGTATAGATTCAACAGTAGGAACGAAAGACTACACCTCTGTCTTATACCCTTTTCAATCCGAGCACTTCGTTCTTGGTCGTCTACTTTTATTATTCCCTCTTTTCTGTTGTACATATTATTATTATTATTATTATTATTATTATTATTATTATTTCTCTCTCTCTATAGCTGATCTCTATATTCCTCAGAACTTCGAACACCTTGCACCATTTTATATTGTCGAACGCTTTTTCCCGGTTGATAAATCCTATGAAGATGTCTTACTTTATCTTTAGTCTTGCTTCCATTATTAACCACAATGTCACAATTGCTTCTCTCGTCCCTTTACCTTTCCTAAAGCCTAAGTGATCGTCGTCTAACACATCCTCTATTTCCTTTTTTATGTTTCTGTATATTATTCTTCTCAGGAAATTGGATGAATGAGCTGTTAACTTACTATGCGACAATTCTCGCATTTATCAGCTCTTGCTGTTTTCGGAATTGCGTGCACGTTATTTTCCGAAAATCAGAGGTATGTCGCAAGGCTCATACACTCTACACACCAACATGCATGGTCGTTTTGTTTCCACTTCCCCCAATGATTTTAGAGATTCTGACGGAATTTTGTCAGTCCCTTCTGCTTTATTTGATATTAAGTCAACCAAAGCTCTCTTAAATTCTGATTCTAACGCTTGATCCCCTACCTCTTCTAAATCGACTTCTGTTTCGTCTTGTATCACATAATACTGAGCTTTCCCCGCATTAAGGCCTTCGAGATCCTCTTACCACCTAGCCGCTCTCTCGTCTGTATTTAACAGTGGAATTTCCGTTGCACTCTTAATGTTACCATTCTTACTTTTATTTCACCGAAGTTTCCTATATCCTGAGGCAGTCCTCGCGGCAATCTTTCCTTTTTTGATCACTTCACATTTTTCATGCAACAATTTCGTCTTAGCTTCCCTGCACTTCCAATTTTTTTCTTTCCTCAGTTACTTATATTTCTGTTTTCCGGAATATGCCTGAACATTTTTGTACTTGCTTCTTTAATCGATCAACTGAAATATTTCTTCTCTTACCCATGGTTTCCTGTCCATTACCTTCTTTTTACACAAGATTTTCTTCCATGTTGTGTGATTGTCCTTATTACACACGTCCATTCCTCTTCAACTGTACTGCCTGCTGAGCTATTACTTATTGCTGTATTTATAGTCTCCGACAACTTCAAAGGTATCTCATCATTCCTTAGTACTTCTGTATCCCACTGCTATGCGTATTGCTTCTTCCTGACCATACTCTTAAACTTTAGCCTACGCTCCATCACTGCCAAATTGTGATCTGAGTATATATGTGCTCCTGGATATGCCTTACTATCCAGAACCTGATTTAGGAATCTCTGCCTGACTGAGATCTAATCTAACTGAAATCTTCTCCTAAACACTAGCCTTTTCTAAGAATACGCCCTCCCCCTGTGATTATTGAACAGAGTATTCGCTATTACTTGCTGAAATTTCCTACAGAAATCAGTGTTTCTCCTCTCTCATTCCTGGGCCTAAGCCTGTACTCTCCTGTAACGTTTTCTCCTACTCCTTCCGCTAGAACCACATCCCAATCCTTTACGACTATTAGATTCTTATCCCTTCAATATTCTCATACACTTTTTCTATCCATTCATCTTCACCTTGGGACGTCAACATGTATACCTGTACTACTGTTATGAACATTCCTGCCAGATTAAAACTGAGTGGTAGATCGAGACTCGAATTCGGGACCTTTGCCTTTCGCGGGCAAGTTCTCTACCGAGACAGTAGAGCTTCTGTGAAGTTTGGAAGGTGGGAAACGAGGTACTGGCTGAACTGAAGCTGTGTGAACGGGGCGTCAGTCGTGCTTGGGCAGTTGAGACGGTAGTGCACTTGCTCGCGAAAGGCAAATGTCCCGAGTTCGCGTCTCGCTCCAGCACTCAGTTTTAATTTGCCAGGAAGCTTCACATCAGCGCACACTCCGCTGCAGAATGAAAAATTTCATTCTGTAGTAATATTGTTGGCGCTGGTTTTCTGTCGACTCTGGTAAGAGCAATGCTATCACTGAACCGTTCACCGTAACACAATCTCTGCCCTAGTTTCCTATTCATAACGAATCCCACTCCCGTTATATCATTTTATGCTTCTGTTATTATATGACCAGCAATCCTTGTCTTTCTTCCGACTCACTTCACTGACCCCTACTATATATAGATTGGGTCTTTGCATTTCCCTTTTCATATTTACTAGCTTCTCTACCACGTTCAAGCTTCTGACATTCCTTGACCCATCTCGTAGAATGTTATTCTTCCATTGGTTATTGAATCTTTTTGTCGTGGTCACCTCCCCTTCGGCAATCCCCTCCCGGAAATACGAATGAGAGCCATTCCCGAATATTTTAGCCAATGGAGAGATCATGCGAATTTTTCCATTAGAGGCCACATATCCGGTGGGTAAACGTAATGTGTCTTTAATGCAGTGGTTTCGATTGCCTTCTGCATCCTCATGCCGTGGATCATTGCTGATTCTTCCTCCTTAGGGGCAGTTTCCCACCCCAGGGACAAGAAAGTGCCATGAACTTCCAACCGCTCCTCCGTCCTCTTCGACAACGCCGTTGGCAGAGTGAGGGTGATTTCTTATGCCCGAAATCTGCGAAGGCCAATGCTGATTATTAACCAAATGTTAAGCGGTGGCGAGTTGCGAAACCCGTACCGAGCACGTTTTGATTAGTAGTTGAGTACCCTACCCCTAGACCACAGGTGAAAAGAAAGTTGTAGTGATTTCGTCAGTCCCTAATGCAAGCAGTGAAGGCAAACACGGAGAGTTTTGTAAAGGTAATGAAAGTGAAGGGGGAATGAAATAAAAGCTTTGAAGTTTGCCGATGACACTGTAATTCTGTCATGGGAAGTAAAAGAACGTCAAGTTGAAAAGAATGGGTAATGTCTTGGAAAGCGGCTGTAATACGAACATCAATAAAAAAAACAGGGATGATGAAATGTAGTAGCATTAAAACATGCGATTTGAGTAGAATTAGATTTGGAAGTGAAACATTAAAAGTAGAAGATTCGTTTTGTTCTTTGGGCTGGATGGTAGCTGTTCAGGGTCTACATAGACAGGTTGTAAAACGGAGACTGGCATTACCAAGAATAGAAATTCTGAATAGAGGTTAGTAATATCAAATATAAATTAAAAAGTTCGAAAGTACCTTATGAAAGTCTTTGTCTGGAGTGTAGACTTCTGTGGAACTCTTACGCAGAGCTACGGAATAACGATGATAGTTAGATAGGTGGGAAAAAAGAAATTTAGAAATTTATTACACAACGAGACTAAAAGAAGAGATCGCTGATATGACTCATCGTGAGGCATCAATAAAACGCCGATTTTGTAATGGAAAGGGGTGTGTGGGGTAAAATTTGTAGAGGGAGACAAAGCTTTGAGTATAGAGGGAGACAAAGCTTTGAGTACAAAAAGCATCTACAAATGGATGGTTGTATAGTTATGCAAAGGTGAATAAATGATTAGACCATCATGATTGGTTAAATCCAAACAGTCATCAGACTGAAGGCCGCAACATCAGCGAAATACAATAAAGTGATTCCAGCACTGCTCCAATAAAAAAAGGATGGATTTATAGTATGGCAGGAAATAATATTTCCAGAAATATTATTTGAGATACAAGAAAAGTTAAAATTTACTGTTTACATTCAGTATCTGGACTGGAATTCTTCTTGACTACGTCTAGCCAGTTACAGGTGTCTGATCTAGGTGCAGTAATGGATAGATTGCTCCTGTCGAGTGGAACAGAAGAAGCAAGAAAAGTCTTCGTTAGAGAGATTGTAGACGAAACGGTTTCAAGAGCACTCAATAAGACCGATATGAGACTGGCAGGGATAAAAGCAAAATTGTCTCGAGTTATAGCTCCAGCTCCGGTAACATTAGTTCCGTACTCGGAACAACAGACTAGGGAGGAAGAAAGAAATAACGCAGCACAATCTTTGTATTCTACAAGGATACGAAAGGAACTAAATATTCACATTTTCCCTCATATTACCCCAAACCATATGTGCACCATCTGTATATGAAACTTTTTCAACTTCGTAAACACGTTTCAACATTGTCAAATATATCGAACATTGTCAAATATATCGAATGCCATATAAAACCATTTTCACTAGTTTCCATCTTTAATAATCGCCTTTGGTCTTCGTTTTTAGAAACTTATTGGAGTAGGACGGACTTACCGAAATAACGAAAACGGCGAATGTAGTAGTTACTGAAGTAGGAGGTTTCTGAAGATCCTGACAACTTAAGAAATGTGTGCAGTACACTGCTATTACCACCCAAATTCTGAATCATTAGAGGTAGACATTACTGCCACTTAAACCTTAATAGAATCGTATTATGGAAATAATAGACTGATCATTGACCCGAATTCAAGCTAAAAAATTATAAATAACAGTGAAAATTTTTTGTGACATCCCTGAATTCATGTAAATTTTTCAACTACCCTGAACATTTCATATTTACAACAACATCAGACGATTTACACTGTTCAGCAAATAGGGCTTATTATGGATTAACTACAGCTCTTACAATTTTCAGTTGCAAAACATACGCTTTGAAACGGCAACATACCCTACCAAATCCTGGAGAAACTCATTATTCTACTCAAGCTGGAAATCTTTATCATTATTTCCATACCTAAATTTTTTTATGGTGGGCTTAGCGGTCACGACATCCGCTTGGCTGGAAGGTTTGAATACGAATAAAGCCCACACAAATTCAACTTCACCTGCGTGTCTCCTGAGTAGTTGGCTATGGTCAAGTGAGTGATTCGACTACTGAGGCTGCTCATGTTTCCCATAGTATTAGCCGAGGGCATCAGTGTGAATATCACTGTTCAAGTCGGAATTAATGAGCAAACTATATTGTTATATCGGTAATACGGTCACAAAGAACAATAGATGTTTAATGGAAGTGGAGGATTTCGCTGGGAAAACAGGAATTTATGACTAAGAATACCGATTTAACCAGAGAATATGTGAATGCATATGTCAGAAACTCTTTTGCGAAATGATGGAAGTTAAAGTTTCAAAAAACGCCTTCCGTTACAATTTTTCGTGTTTTATTCAGTACACGATGCATTTCAGACAATGTGGTTCCATCTTCAGGTGTACTTCGTCTTAATACATGCTTTATTTGACCTTTTGAATGAGATGAAATGCATATTATTGTCACGAAAATGTTTGAGGTTTTGTAATTCATAACTTGAGTGTACTGAGTACAGTCACGTTTAAAGCTGCAAAATATGGATAAAATTTAAAAAAAAGTGAAAGTTTGATTGTTTGTAAACTGGAAAGTATTAAATATTTGATCAGATGAAAAACTGGAACTGATAAACATATTTATAGCATAAAATTCCGCTTCAATTGCCAGAATTTTTTTTCCATGGGCGGTTTCGAAACTTAAAGCCTAAACTTCAGGCACTACTAACTTGAGGGAAATATGAGGCTTGATAGGTGACATGTATAATTTGGTATTTGAATGTTTGGTTTCTGAATCGATTGTGAACGAACAGCGATGTTGTAAGCTGTATCGTAGAAGTAAAGCTAACATCATTGAGCTGCGCGAGGGCGCAGTGGAGCTGACATTGTTTAGCTTTGGAGGGATAGAGTCGAAGTTCCCCTGTGTGAGAGTTAGGCTGATAATGTTGTTATCCAGTGTTAGTTATGAAGCTATTGTAATGTTATGATTCAAATTTAATGTCTCAGTGGCTCATTTTGTTCAATCGGCATGATTATGAAACTGATTTGTGAAGGAGGAAATCTAATGGAATGTCAGATAAATACAACAATGATGTTATTTTTTTCACTGATACTGCGCCATCGAACGAGTTCGGTTATTGTACTGAAAGTCGTTAGATTCGAGAGAGAGGAAAGTGTATTGTTCGGATCTTCATTAAATGTAACATCTGCCTTGAGCACTTTTTCTCAAGATACAAAAAGAACGAGTGTTTGTCATTTATGCGTATATTTCATTCTCTTACCAAACTTCCTCTTAGAATTCTTTTTAATGGATGATCCAACCACGTATGTTCGATATGCTGTTAACAGAGAACTCATTGCACCTCTCGAGTGTCTCTGTGTAGACACAGTAATCTGCAGCTTTAGTACAGCGGCACGCAAGACAGAACAGTACTGCAACGCGTTATCCAGATTTGCGCAGAATAGAGGTAAGAAATAAGGATTATGATTTTTCTTATGTACGCAATCAGGGCCCACATATAGTATTCAGAGACTGTTTTTGTGATCAAATTTTTCAAAGCCAATTACTCTAGGTTTCATGTCCTAGTTAATTATTCAGGCAGTTTATACTGTTCAGAATTCAAGCAGTCAGATTGCTAACTTTTACAGGATGAAAAATTTTCCTTTTCATTTCGACAAATAATTACTATTAGAGTGAAGCTTGGCCTTCACTTTACAACAGTTGACTGATTCTTACAGCTCAGGCGTACATCCAGAGTATGCTGGAGCTTATATTTTTATTTATTTAGAAAACTTTCAGGCTGACATACTAAAACGGAAGCTAGAGTTCTGTATAGTGATATACTCACATAATTGAGGGCTCATAAATTGGAGCGATAGGGGGAGTCTGTCATGTGGGACCACACCAATGCCAAACAAAACCCTATACCTTATGACCCTGTTTTGCCTCCTAAAGATGAGGTCATACGTGAAAACCGATCTGGGCGGTCACCATTTTTGTCTTGCTACTCTTCATCTGTCGTCGTCTTATTGCTAGATTTTCGGATTTAATTCATGTATACGTGTTAACAGCAGCTCTGATTTTGTTGCATTTTTACTTTTATGTTTTTACTGTCATGCGTTCTGTAGACTTTACTTCTATACTCGCTTTTCCCAGTCCTAGTTTATGGTCCCTTTTTGCTCCTTGTTTATTTTTATTATGTGTGTTTGCAAAAGGCTGTATTAAGGGCGTACTTTGTAATTTCTGTTGTGTTTATCATTTTAATCCTAACTAAGCTTTTTAGACTGAAATGTTTTTGTCTATAAGACGAGTCTCTACGTGAGAACCGATCCTAACAGCTGACTTTTATCTCCTACTACATCTCAAGTCTCGTCTCGTATTGCTCAATTGTTAGATATATTTTCATGTTATACCATTTTATTCTCTTGTACGCTGTCACTTTGACTTTTGGGCATTTCTGCCGATACCCCATGTTTGTTCGTTGTTATTTTTATTATATGTTCATAGTATTATTTGCTATCGATTTTGTGAACCACACTTACGTAAACGAACGGATCCGTTAGCCTGCGTTGCTGCTAAGTTACAGCTATCTACTTCTTTTCCCCAAGACACTGTCTCCTACGTTAATCACTTTCGACCCCACGGTGTGGGTGTCGTCCTGTGTGGCCGAGCGGTTCTAGGCGCTTCATTCTGGAACCGCACGACCGCTACGGTCGCAGGCTCGAATCCCGCCTCGGGCGTGGATGTGTGTGATGGCCTTAGGTTAGTTCGGTTTAAGTAGTTCTAAGTTCTAGGGGACTGATGACCTCAGATTTTAAGTCCTATAGTGCTCAGAACAATTTGAACCATTTTGACTTCAGGATTGACTGCACTAGTCACGTGTCTGATGTCCAGGCGGGCGCTGTGGTTGCTCGTCCGGCGCGTGAGTGCAGTTACTTTTTATTTGTGGTTATTGAGATCATTTCTGTCCGGTACCTTCCCCAAATATAGAATTTTTGTTCCAGTCTCATTTGCGCATTTATCCCGGTTGTGATCCTCCAAAACTGAATGACCCGACCGCAGCATATCAGTTCTCATAATTCAGTACATCACCTTCCACAACTGTAGATTTTATTTTAGTGTGTCGACCCCAAAGTACTTGTACGATAGAGTCCCCTTCTCTAGGTCACAGTTCGTAGCACCAATTGCAGAATATGATAGGAAGCTGGCACCCGCAGCGGTTTTTAACACTATCAATTTGAAAGTAAATTACTTGAAGCTGCTGAAATGTGGATATATTGGAAAACGACAACAACGTGCTGGGCGGAAAGGAAAACTAAACTGTAAGCCTTAAAGGAATTCAACGAAGTGGAAAGGTTATTACAGGAAAAGGAAATGAGAAAACTGAAATTTTTTGGGTCAGTCATGACACATATTTTTATCATTAACATTCTAGAAGGGAAAGTTCTGGGAAAGAAAGGAAGAGGACAACCTGGTATGAAGTATTTGGAAGCGATCAAAGATTGTCTGTGACAGTTGAATGAATCTGAAACAATTCCAGTCCCAACGACAGAAGAGAATGGTTGCATCGACAAAGAATTAGCATTTAGAATGAGTACGTACACGTTTTTCGACTGTCCTCTCATTACATGGTGCCTATAAAAGTACATCCGACCTCACAAGAAACAGCGCTGTCGGGACGCGGGACTAGCTGGTGAGAGTGATTTACTCTCTCAGCGCTCTCCAGCGGCAGTTTTCGGGTTTATTTGTTTCGAAAAGTACACAGTTTCGTTACAAAAATGGACACGCGTAAAACAGCTATATTAACACTAAGCGGCTGTGGAAGACGAGAGGAGAAAATCATGAAGATTTTGGACTTGTTGAGGGCTTGAACAGCGAATTACAGGCACGAGAACACTACATAATACGGTTCAACGGCCGGAGATACACACTTTAGTAGAAGTTATTGGTTACTGTAAATGAAGTTTCGTCCCATTTTCACTTTTAAAATGATTATAGATAAAGCATAGTGTCTAATGTCAGGTGATGCATACATAATATCCGTATTCTCGATGTTGCATAACTACTAACTCCCCGAAGTAAATTACTTCGATACATAAATTTCAAAATCCAGATTCGTTATGTTATTTCATTCGATAATAGTGACGTTGAGATTTCTGGCCGTGGATTCTTATGACAAACGTAGCAGCAAATACATTAATTATGATAAATAACATTAAATTTTGAGGTAATTCTATTAAATGACTAAGGAAGACCTAACTTGGGTTAGAAAACGAGAGGTCAAAAATCATAACAGCAAAATGCAGGACCAGATTGCCCTATCCTTCTCTTCACATCATAGAGTTCACCGTGCTCTTAACTGAGCTACGGCTTTCACATACAGGCCAATTGACTGTATATGTCATAACTGTCTAAAGGCTGTATCTACAACGGTCATTACTTGATGTTTAATACGCAAATTGTATCAGAAAGACGTGCTTTTGACAGATCATCTTTTTCCCGTAGCAATGAAACAGTGTAATTTCGTAGCACACAAGTTGTAACACTACAATCATTACGTGCAGGAAGCATTTATCTATCGATATGCCGATCCCTGCCATTTCATTATTGATATGTAGGAGCTATCGAGGAGTGGTAAGGTTGCGAGCTAACATTAATTCAAACATCCTTTAAAACAAATTTATTAACAAACAAATCTTACTCAACACTAATTAAAAAATATATTACCCTACCCTTTAACATTCTTTCTTCTTTTAAAAGGTAGCTATTACCAGGCTTACTCTTAATCGGTAATATTTAAAATGACCAAATATCAAGCGCAAAACACCGGTGGTACCCTACAGTCAAATGCGAGCCCATAGCAATTATAACATCAATTAAAAGTTTAAACTCTAGATCGATAACTACTTGTGATAAAAAATTTAGTATCTCCAATGCTATCTTAAAAATGCACGTAATACCCTTAAATAAATTTTTAATAAAGAGCTGATAGCACACCAATCCTAAAAACAATATCCAGATAAATTTAACAAAAGCACTTGAAATACACATCAACAAATTACAACGGGACCGAATTACCACAAGTTTGGTATACACCAGTTTTTCTAGTTCCACATTTCCAAATTTCCTCATTCACTGTACACGAGTACCGAACAATTTCAAAACAAGATCAGATGGAAAACTCATTCAGATGAATGCCAAATTAAGAGACGCGAACAGTACAATTACAAAAGGTAATTACTCAACTCAAGAATAAATCTGCAGCATTAGAATTCATTCGCTGCAACCTCAGTGGGCTTACAGAGATGTAATCCTGCAGTCTTATTTTATTTCACACGTCAGTCTTGCGCACACTTACATCACGCACATCATTAAATTGGCGTAATAAGACCTGAAAGATAAATCTGTTACCACTGGTCCACACAACCATACAAAATAATGGCCTCCACTAGGTCAAAAATCAATGGCAGCTCTGTGGCATGGACAGTTAAAACAAACAAATGACCAGCCACGAAATAATTAAACCAATAGCGCACCGCAAGGGCAGACTGAACTACAATTTTGTAAGAGGAACCACTAAAACACACATAAGGGCAAGTACTCATTAACAAATTTACTCAGTTTCACGTGGATTATCCAGTGCTCGTACGTTAATGCAACCAGCGCTCAGCGACAGTATAGAGACGGCTGTAGTAACCTGCAACCGTTGCTTTAACTCCAGATCTCCTTCGGACGATACCAGTATTGTGCAACGGAAAAGCTTGCAGGCAGAAGGGGATCTCCTTTCCAAATTAAGCTTTCCTAACAACGGTTCTCCTCTACAACTAGGTCGCGCGTATCACTCCAGGTGCGGCCAAGTCGTTTTCCGGGCTGCTTCCAGCGCAGGGCACCGCTCGCCACCTTCCTCTTCCCGCTGCTAACTCAAAGATCCCGTCGCTGCCCATCACACGCCGCGTCGCGGACTACATTCGCACCACAAGCCTCTCTGAGAAAGAGATTCTACACAACCAGCGAATCCAACTGAGAGGTCGAAAAATTACAAAACGTTACGGAAGGTTTCGATGCCCGGCACAATTACGACAAATCGTAGCTAGAATAACATGTTTTTGGGAGATCCTCCGTTTGAAAATGCTTGGAAACAGCTTGTGTTCATATAGAAAACCCATCGAATACGTATCTTAATCCAGTATCGCAGCTCCGTTCTGCTTTTGGCTAGAAAACGATGTCAAATCTCACTGACCGCGGTCCTCTCCATGTGGCAAAAATCTGACATGCCAGATTCTTCATTTCACGCTCCGGAGTTCGGGAATGTAGTGGAACGTGGGATTCCACGCTGTGGCGAAACCAGCTCCTCGTACACGTTCGTTTTCACGTGCTGCGACAGGATGGCTTAAGGATTACGACTGACTACTTCACTCTGCTGTCGGTAGCTGTAACCTTTACAGTGCTGAGGCCTTGGCTTGTTTCTTGAGAACCGAAAAATTGAGAACCGAAAAACTGAGAACCGGAAACATTAGAGGTCATTGCAATTTCGTGTAAGGTGACGTAACCCGCAGACCATTTAACTTGCTTACGTGCAGTTGTATTTTACAGTGGATCAGAAATCTCAAAAGGATCCCACTATCGTCGGATGGCTCGCTCATCCACCCTGGAAGGGTTGCTGCCAGCAAGATGTTGCTGTTGACTTTGTGCAAGTAATTACGCGGGGTAAACGTGGCTGGCTGATAGCTGCCGGGCGCGTCGCTGCGACGGTAAAATTTTCGCCACTTCAATAAAACGGAAACTCTTGACACGCCCGCTCCGTCCCGTATCTGGCGCTGGCTCGCCGACGCAGTCACTAGCCAACTCTTTCGCTTCCTTTGCTCCGCCAAAGTTCGGCGCGCAAATATTTGAGCGCTAAACGAGAAATTAGGCGGAGACGATGTACTTTCTTCTTCAAAACAAACTTTCCCGCCGAAGATTTGGGGTATGGGGCCGTTGCTGTAAGAGGGACGAGAGGAACAACCTACTTTGGCTTATTAGCCAATTACGCAGGCGGCGACCATAGTCGCATCGCTCGCTTCCCAAGTCGTATACTTGTCATACTACGGAGAGGGTCATTTATTTCTGGTAACCAGAACGCACTGTAGAGCTCTACTCTGTACTGGAAGACTAAAGTCAGCCTAGTCCCACACTCAGGTAATGAGCGAAGGGCAGCAGATGCTTGAAGAAAGGTAGGAAGGGTAGGATTTAACGTCTCATCGACAACGAGGTCACTAGAGACACAACACAAGCACGGGTCGTTTCAAAGATGCGGAAGGAAATGGGTAGTGCCCTTTGAAACGTTTCTACGAAGAGCATTTAACAATAAATGCAACAGTTTCTAAAGTTGCCGAGAAACACTACAATTTTGAAATTAACGTACCGCCACTTGACTGTAGTCTTCTTTATTTAATTACGTCCTAGGTTTCGGTCTTTTATGCCATTTTCCACTGAAGTTTATGTCATTAACATGTCCTTCAATATGTGTTAATGACATAAACATCACTTGAAAAGGATCTAAAAGACAGATACCTGAATCTTTCTTAAATAAATAACAATACAGTCAAATTGCGGTTTATTCATTTAAAAATAAGTGCAACACATTTTTTTCGGTGGCCTATTCACGTTGAAAAATGCGGAATTTGTTGTGGGACGTCACGGTATAATCCTGCTTCAGCCCATATCGTATCATAAGTTTCGTAAAATGGCGGAGCTATAAGTAGCAGTTAAAATGGCTTCTATAACAGAGGTGTGTTGCAGGCAGAGAGCTGAGATCGAGTGTCTTTCGGCGAAAAATCAGAGCGTCGCAGATATACATAGGCTCTTGCAGAATGTCTGCCGAGACCTGGCTGTGAATAAAAGCACGGACAGTCTGCCATCATTGCTACAAGAACGCGTGCGGGGCGGATGCACAGAGCTGTGCTACCCTCAGATAAATGAATTTAAGTCTTCAGTTTTTTAGTGGCCGGAAAAACGTAAGCAAACTTCTCCTTCTCTACGACATGTAAGTCCGCGAAATCGAGAGGTGTTCGCATTTCTTCACTGAACTGTTCTATTCTATCACCCGTATCTCGCACCGTCCAACTTCGATCTGTTTGGCTCAATGAAGAATGAACTCTGTGGGAAGCAGTACGTGGATACTGGGGATTTACTGATGCACCAGAAGCTGGTTCCGACGTCGACCAGTAGAGTGGTACCATGCGGGCGTACAGGCTCTTCAGTGGGGTGGCGTAAGACCGTCACATCTAACGGAGATTACGTTGAGAAATCACGGTTTTACAGCCAGAGGAGTGGGAAATAATATGGTGTACTGGAATCCTGAATAAAACCAACCTCCTTTCAGAAAAGAATTGTATTGCATTACTTATTGATCGCCTCTCGCATTTTATTTTTTATATCCATGTGAGCTTTGTATTTTCATTCTATGTGTAATACACTCCTGGAAATGGAAAAAAGAACACATTGACACCAGTGTGTCAGACCCACCATACTTGCTCCGGACACTGCGAGAGGGCTGTACAAGCAATGATCACACGCACGGCACAGCGGACACACCAGGAACCGCGGTGTTGGCCGTCGAATGGCGCTAGCTGCACAGCATTTGTGCACCGCCGCCGTCAGTGTCAGCCAGTTTGCCGTGGCATACGGAGCTCCATCGCAGTCTTTAACACTGGTAGCATGCCGCGACAGCGTGGACGTGAACCGTATGTGCAGTTGACGGACTTTGAGCGAGGGCGTATAGTGGGCATGCGGGAGGCCGGGTGGACCTACCGCCGAATTGCTCAATACGTGGGACGTGAGGTCTCCACGTTACATCGATGTTGTCGCCAGTGGTCGGCGGAAGGTGCACGTGCCCGTCGACCTGGGACCGGACCGCAGCGACGCACGGATGCACGCCAAGACCGTAGGATCCTACGCAGTGCCGTAGGGGACCGCACCGCCACTTCCCAGCAAATTAGGGACACTGTTGCTCCTGGGGTATCGGCGAGGACCATTCGCAACCGTCTCCATGAAGCTGGGCTACGGTCCCACACACCGTTAGGCCGCCTTCCGCTCACGCCCCAACATCGTGCAGCCCGCCTCCAGTGGTGTCGCGACAGGCGTGAATGGAGGGACGAATGGAGACGTGTCGTCTTCAGCGATGAGAGTCGTTTCTGCCTTGGTGCCAATGATGGTCGTATGCGTGTATGGCGCCGTGCAGGTGAGCGCCACAATCAGGACTGCATACGACCGAGGCACACAGGGCCAACACCCGGCATCATGGTGTGGGGAGCGATCTCCTACACTGGCCGTACACCACTGGTGATCGTCGAGGGGACACTGAATAGTGCACGGTACATCCAAACCGTCATCGAACCCATCGTCCTACCATTCCTAGACCGGCAAGGGAACTTGCTGTTCCAACAGGACAATGCACGTCCGCATGTATCCCGTGCCACCCAACGTGCTCTAGAAGGTGTAAGTCATCTACCCTAGCCAGCAAGATCTCCGGATCTGTCCCCCATTGAGCATGTTTGGGACTGGATGAAGCGTCGTCTCACGCGGTCTGCACGTCCAGCACGAACGCTGGTCCAACTGAGGCGCCAGGTGGAAATGGCATGGCAAGCCGTTCCACAGGACTACATCCAGCATCTCTACGATCGTCTCCATGGGAGAATAGCAGCCTGCATTGCTGCGAAAGGTGGATATACACTGTACTAGTGCCGACATTGTGCATGCTCTGTTTCCTGTGTCTATGTGCCTGTGGTTCTGTCAGTGTGATCATGTGATGTACCTGACCCCAGGAATGTGTCAATAAAGTTTCTCCTTCCTGGGACAATGAATTCACGGTGTTCTTATTTCAATTTCCAGGAGTGTATTTTATATTTGTAGCTGGGCATTTACAAAACAGTAGTTGTCAGTAGTCGATATAACACACCACAGAGGTTCTGACTACAGGGAATGTGACCTTTGGTTGGCAGTAATACGGTTCGTTGCCAGCAGCATTCTGTGCGAAGTGAGAGAGTCCGCTGTTGGAGACACTACTGAGCGCCAGCTTACAGAGCTTAGAGATAAAGATACAGAGGATGTTGAATCTTGTAAATATTATTCGGTGAAAATTAGCTTGAGAAGTGTGAAGATTTAGAGGTAATATAGTTGCAGCACTGCTTTCTTGGGTGTAACTACTGTTGTATTTAAAAAACGAAAAGTGTAGATGGAATTTTTAGGATTATTCACACATGATTCACTAGGTTATCTGTATCCATAGCTTGCAATCAAGGAACTTCACCATACCTTTACAAATTTAGTAAATCACCTAGTAGTGGAGCAATATATTCTTGTGTAAGTGATTTTTGTAAAGACGTCTACAGTTCTCTTATAATAAGGGTACCATTTTGTACTACACATTCTTAATCTTTCATTGGTGGCGACAGGAATTCACGAAAGAGCTAAGTCCCTGGTTCAGCACCACTTGCGGTTGACAACATGTAGATTTATTTCGTAAAAACATCTAAAATTTTGCTTTACAATGGAATAAAGGGAAAGGCCGGTTAACAGCAACCAATAATCACACACTAGAAAAAGGGCTTAAAATATACATTGAAATTTATCCCCTTTTCGCAATAAAAGGAAGATAAACATCAGTAATCACAGATCACCAGAAGGCTTAGAATTTACTTTAAAACACTCTCCAACAAAAAAGTTCAGCAAGATTACCAAGCGCCAGGCGTCTAAGAAATTGCCCTGAAATTTTTAAGTGTAACATGATCTAGAACGATACAGAGCCCCAGAAGGTTCCCCTTTGGAAACAAAAATAAATAAATAAATAACAAACAATACTTTAACAGAAATGGATTAAAATATTATACAATTCCACCAAAACGTTTTAAGGGAGCAAATGCACCGCATCAAACCAATCAGGCAACGAAGGTGGCTGCCGGTAATACAACAAATGTATGAACAGTGACAGGAAGCAGGCCTGTAGAGGCTTAAATGATGTTTGGTAAATTGGTTACAACTTTCAGGCTCCATTTCGGAAGGAGGACGTAGGAAAGTAAAAATTTAACGAGAAACAAAAAATTAGAAGATTCCCGGGACAGTGTCGCAATAGCATAAAAACTTAAGAGACCGACGACCCGCAATCGCCACTCGGTACAGAACAGAAGTCCCAATGAGGTCCCAGCACCGGCCTCCACTCAGAAACGCTCACGCTTCCCCTACCGTCGTCTAGGCGGCCACCTGCTCAGTCACATTGGAACAGTTTATTACTCAGTCAGACAACCAGAAACTGGGTCATCATACTTGGCTAGGTAGCCCAGCCTGCAAAACTGTTGACTGATGTTAGTGTGAGGTCAACTTAGACAGTAGTCACCAAAACGCAAAAATAATTCACCACTTGGACATTCTTCAAATGTGTTCCCGCTTTTTTTTAAAAAAAAGAAACAACGAACAGTTATATAAATAATAACACTCAAGTCAAAGAAATAATCAAAGATAACGGGAAAAAATTATTATTTTCCGCCAGTGGTGGGAGGATGTATAGGAAAGGCCTTGCACCTAGGTCTATTTTTATATCTCTCCTCCCCCCCCCCCCCCCCGACACCGCCTCTTTTTCCAGCCCACCATCTAAGTTGCAGCTCTCCAATGTCAGCCACCCCTAACATACTATTCCTTCCCCTTGACGCCCAAGGCTCCTCCTTACTCCCACCCAGTCGCCACTCCCATCATGCACTGATGCTGCTGCTCGCAGTGTGGTTTCGGTTGATTGATACTGCTATCATATGTGAGACTCGCATATGCGTGAATGTGTGTGTGGGTGTGTGTGTGGGTGTGTGTGTGTGGGGGGGGGTGAGTGTGTCTCTCGTCTATTTACTGGCCGAAAGCTTTATTTGTGACAGTCTTTTTGTTGTGCCTATATGCGACTCGGCTTCTCCGCTATATGGTGAGTGACAACTTTCCTTTTCATAATATTGTTACATTCTATCCTGGATTTTATAACAATTGTTCCCGTTTAGGAGAGCGGTTAAACTTGAGTTCATAATTTCATCTCCAGACGTTTTTCTTCTTTGCTTCCCAAAAACTCTTCATCCTCTCAGAATGCCCCTTCCTCAGTTCCTCTGTCCTTTTTTTTACCAGGCTGGTGCGATGTTCTTTCCTCAAACTTCACACTTGTGGTTTTTTTTCCGGCCCTCAGTGCGGTATTCGAGATTTTTTATATTGATCTCTTGCCTATCCATCTTGACATCCTTCAGAAATTTTGTGCCGCATTTACTCTTTGTTATATTATCGAAAAGTTTCCTTCGTGTTCTGGAATCTTCCATCCTATAGATATGTGTATAAAATTTGGCTCGGCATTTTATAATTTCGTCTGTTACTGTGTTGGTCTTTATATAGAGCTCGTTTTGTGGTCTCATCATCCAAATGCCTTTTTTGTTGATTTCTCCGTAATTCTTCCTCAGAATTTTTCTTTCCTGCTTTTCTATTTCCCTAATTTTTGAATGACTATCAATCAACATTGTTTCAGCTGTGTAGATTGCTTCTGGAAGAATCACCGTCCAATAGTGACTTAACATTGCGTCTGTCGAAATGCACTTCTTGTAACGCGTCCATGTTAGCTTGTATTCCTCCTGTAGCTTGGTGACTCGTTGTTCATTGGCGATTCAGTTTAATCCTGAAGACTGTATAGTTTCTCCGAAGTATTTAAAATGTCAAACGTGTGCTACTTTACCATGTTTTCTGGTTAAAGGGGATTTATTTTCTGGCTATTTTTCCATATATTTGGTTTTTTAAGAAGTTTCATGTACTTTCTTCACTGTGTGAATCCCTTCTGTTCTGTTATCAGTGATAATTACAACATCGTCAGCGAAAGCAAGGCACTTTAATTCTGTTCTCTGTTTTGACACCAATTTGGATGCCCTTTACATGAGATTCCCATTCCCTGATGATCTTTTCTAGAACAATATTGAAAAGCATTGTGGATAGTCCGTCCCTTTGTCGGACTCCGTGCGACCCAAATTCTTCCCTTGATTTTAAACAGAGTTTCACCGTCCACTGAATTGTATGCTATACTAAAGTCGATGAATGTAATTACTGGGTTCCTGCATCCTCATTTTTATTATCCTCTTTGAGCACCGTATCACTTCCGCACATGGTCGTCCTTCCCTGAATCCGGCCTGGTATTCTGTCTGCTTGGTATTCTGTCCTGTTTCAAAATGCTTCACAAAGGATTTAGTAAGTGACTGGGCGCAGGGATATTCCTCTGTAATTGTTGATCTCGGTCTTTTCGCCATTTTTGTGTACCGAGTGAATTAGACCGCATTTCCAGTCCTTTGGTATTTGTTCCGTCATCCATATATCTGATATTATATGATGTGGTTTCTGAATAAGTACAGAATCTTTTAGTTTCCAGAATTCAGCAATGATCCCATCTTCTCTTGTTGCTTTGTTATTTTTCATCTGTTTGACTATCTCCATAGTTTCTTCGAGAGTCGGGGCATGTGAGTCTGGATGTGTGAATACTGGGGAAGAGAAGACACGTTTTTCCTGGCGTGGTTCACAGCTGACGAGGGAAATTAAATATTGTGCTACAACTTTGCAGTTATTTTTCGTGTTAGTTTCCAAAGAGCCATCAAGTTTTTCGAGGCACAAGCTAGGCGCTTGGTATCCCTGTAAAATTTCTCTGAAAGTCTTACAGAAATTACTTATGTTATTTTTGGTGAAATCTTGATGGATTTCGCTGAGACTGTTGATGTCATACTCCCGTTTTCATTTTTTAATTATTATTGAGGTCTGTTTTTGGGTTTTAGGAAAGTTCTCCCAATTTTGTTCACTTTTGGGACTGCTAAATTTTTTCCACGCAGTTATTCGGTTGTCGACTGCCTGATTAAAGGTCGCGTTCCACCAGCGAGGGGGTTGTCTAATTTGATGGCTTCCTGTATTTCATAGTTAGTTTCTTCCAGTCTATTGATTTTTCCTTACTGATTTGGATGCTGAGTTTTTCTTTGCCGAGTTTCAGATATTCCGGATCTGGTTAGGTACTATTGGGTGGCCTTTTTTAAGCATTCTGCTGGGTTGGAATTTTGTCTTTATTTGGAGAAGATGATCATCTGACTCAAAGAAACAAGCCAATTAAAGAATTGCATGACAATAGCAAACTGTAGTTCTCGCAGAATAATATGCCTAAGTACCCTAGATTTTGAAACAGTACTAAACCTACAAAATGTCTACGGGCGACAAAACCCACCCCAAACAACAAATAAATTTCAAATCCTCTTTACACAAATCTTAAGAATCATACAAAATAAATGCTTTTCTGAGAAAAAAAACAAATAAATTTCAAATCCTCTTTACACAAATCTTAAGAACCATACAATATAAATGCTTTTCTGAGAAAAACTCCCACAGAAGCAGGATACCTTTTATGACATAACAGCAGTAACAACACGCAATTTCTGTTTGAATAAGATATTAAAACCCAGTATAATGAAAGACATCTCTCTGGTATTACCAAATTTCAGTGACAAGTAATCCCAAATCAAATGTGCGCGGAAACTGCAACTCAGATCGAGCCTGAATGACAGCTAAAAGAAACGGCACAGAAGGAAAGAAGGACGCCTCGGCGTCACCAGAAATTGATAATGAAATACTCAAATTCGCTGAACAACTTTGGTCTACTGATGAACACAGTAACCGCGCTATCGGTTACAGTTCACTGGCTGCCGCCAAGGCGTCATCCGCAGTTAAACCAACCAGCTAAAACGGACGAAGCGCACCGCTGACTATACCACTTAAATAACAACATAAAACCACAAAGCAACTGGCCAGTATCCAGACTAACACAATCCTTAAACCACCAGAAAAATTTCAGAACAGGAATACGGCCACAAGGGACTAACAAACTTTCTTATTTTTCAACTAACTACAATCGCGGATGATTTCCCCATAAGTCACGGATTCGGAAGACAGCCTACTCCGACTGCCTATTACGAATGTCATCTGCGAAATTCTGTCCGAGCTACCGTGACAGTAATAACTCCTATGTCGATCAAGAATTTGGTCTTCTACTTCACGATGAAACACGGTTTGGCGTTCCAGAAGAGACGTCACAACCTCTCTCTCTGGCGCCCCAGAGGAGAATCTTCTGAAAATTCTCCTGAGAGTATCAACTCTGGAAAGTTAGCGCCTCCGGCCCCGACCATGTACCAGCACTTCCATTTGCGGCCGTGCGCGAGACCATACGCCTATCATATCCGTATCGTACGTCGCTCATAATCCCTCCAAAAACACCATGTAGTATCTAGCTGAAATGGAGACCACTGCCTCCATATTTGAACAGAGCTCTATGACGGCAGCATCTACAGTCCTCCAATCATCTCGTTCCTTTTCTGCCGCACGCGGCAGTCAGAAGCGTGAGAAACTGCACCAGGAAATTGCAAAACAGGGCTTATGTGTGGCGCCTGTCTATCGGGCACCCCACGGTGTGAGACACCAAATTCTGAGAACGCCGTCCTCACAATGCATTTATCTTCCTCCGAGACGGCGTCTGTACGTAGTTCTAAGCAGCACAACTATTTTTCGAGGCACTAGCCAGTCACTCCATCTTCTGCAGGACCCCTTGCCTACACATCCGGTGACACAAAGATGTACCGGCAACGGTTCCCCAGCAGTCGCCTCTGTCAGCATCCCGTTATTTTCGACGACCAGCCGTCTTCTGGGAACTCTCCAGCCCCAGCACTCGAGCGATTCTCTCCAGTGTACCACTCCTCGCAGAGCGACAACATCCACAGCAGCAGTAGAAGAATATAGAAACGGCACCAGAGCCAATATCCAACTTAATCAGGACAAATGAATTTAGATCCCTGAGTAACCGATCACACGTTGTTCCCATCAAACAGCACGCTCCCACGATTACATTTCGACGTAGGTGATGAAAATGGAAAAAAAAATCGAAGACGACAAGCCAGCAAGGGCTAGGTGTGTTTAAATACATCAGCAAATAATTGAGGCCATAGGTTGCAATTGCTGCTGTGAGATGAAAAGGTATCATCTCAAACCAGTAGGAAGACCGATGACTCAAAAAAAAAAAAATGTTCAGTATGCGTGATGCCTGGGGAATCTGCACATCTGGTGCTTCTGATCCTGGAACGTATAAGCACAGGCTAGCCTACCGACGAAGTGCTCTGATTCGGCGACCGCTGTGAAGGAGGTTACCGCCGTGAGGTCTGGCAAGGCATCGTTGCTCTACAGCGCCCCACTGATGCAGTGATCATCTTTCGCCGTATGGTTCACCATCAGATCCGTTGGGCTGAGCGTCGAGCAAGGATACATACAGCCACCGACGCATTTAGCATTTATCGTCACCAAGTGCCACCAGACAGATGTCAGGGGTCAGAGTTCGTTGCCTTCAAGGAAAGCCGCCGCCGGCCCAGAAACCATCACCACCCGGCCGCCATTCGGCGGCGCCCACGCCAAGTGCCCGCCGAGCAAGAACGCTCCTCTTCAAATTACACTGAACTGTTTACTACAGCCAGCCAGAGTGGCCGAGCGGTTCTAGCCACTTCAGCCTGGAACAGCGCTGCTGCTACGGACGCTGGTTCGAATCCTCCCTCGGGCATAGGTGTGTGTGATGTCCTTAGGTTAGTTAGGTTTAAGTAGTTCTAAGTTCTAGGGGACTGATGACCTCAGATGTTAAGTCTTGTAGTGCTCAGAACCAATTGAACCAAATTGTTTAATACAGCGGCCGGGATCCAGACAGCACGCAACCGCCAACTCGCAAACCACCGTCAACCCCCCTCCTCCCACTACCCGGCGCCCAGACCGTCTAGCTCTTGGTTGTGGGTACTGAAACATCGTTGTACGTATCCATTACATGTGTTCCTGCTTCCCACTACTGAACCAGCACTTCTGATCTCCCACCCCCCGACAGGGTCTACGCTACGCAGTACTGTCGACACTTTCACTCAACAACAAATTTTTTCAATCAGTTTTTCTCACAACTTTCAGTAGGAGATGTCTTTAGTGAAATTTGGATGTTTTAAACAGAAAACCTTTAAAAATGGTGATCGCGGAAACTACTGCACAAACATAATGGGTTGTTTAACCACTCGTTATATATTTTTTACTGTAAACAGGTCTAAAGAGGATAAAACACATAATTTTCCGAGCATATATTTAATAAATACCGTGTTAACTGAAAAGAATGGAATTCCTATAGTGAGTGGTTCACTTGTATGTGAAGCCCGATTTTCTAAAATATTTCATGAAAAATGACATGTAATGGTTATCACATGTGGAAGAGGTTGTATCTTAGAACCGTTGAACCAAAGATGGTGCCTGAGTGGCAGAATCGATCGTAAGTAGGTGCGCGCAGAGCTCAGTAGCAGTTGCCTTTATACTCTGTTATAGTTAGGATGCAAGACTTTAAGCTAGTGGCTAGCTATGAGAATTTAGCTGTTGGCCTATGGACGCAGCATAATACAGTTTTGTAAGGTAATGAAATTTTGTATATTTAATTCTAAGTATGCAGCAACGCAATGGGGGTTTTCCTAACTCTAACAGTACCGTCTGTTGAATGTAGGAACCAAGTGCCTTCCATCAGATTTAATGTATAGGTTGATTAGGCACAGCCGATTTGTAATTTTGTATATTTTGTACACCCAATACAAGGAAGTTAAATTTTGGAATCTATTTAGGTCAAACGATGTCAGACCTTTTGCAATGTAACAATCTAAGTGTTGTTAACTACGTCAGTAAGTGAGAATTGTGGAACAGTTGAGAAGTTCACAGATTTTGAAGTTAATGTTAAATGTTTCATATTAGATGTTGTGAAGGAGAAACATTATTTTGAATACAATTTTCGAAATGAAAAAGTCGGACTTAGCATATTCTGTTATCAGTAACTCAGCCTCTACCACGTCATGTGACATTCTTTGTATGAAGCTATTTTACGGCCGTCATTGCACTTTGGTGAGCCAATATTGAATATATTGTTGTTGTTGTTGTTGTGGTCTTCAGTCCTGAGACTCGTTTGATGCAGCTCTCAATGCTAATCTATCCTGTGCAAGCTTCTTCATCTCCCAGTACCTACTGCAACCTATATCCTTCTGAATCTGCTTAGTGTATTCATCTCTTGGTCTCCCCCTACGATTTTTACCCTCCACGCTGCCCTCCAATACTAAATTGGTGATCCCTTGATGCCTCAGAACATGTCCTACCAACCGATCCCTTCTTCTGGTCAAGTTGTGCCACAAACTTCTCTTCTCCCCAATCCTATTCAATACTTCCGCATTAGTTATGTGATCTACCAATATAATCTTCAGCATTCTTCTGTAGCACCACATTTCGAAAGCTTCTATTCTCTTCTTGTCCAAACTATTTACCGTCCATGTCTCACTTCCATACATGGCTACACTCCATACAAATAATTTCAGAAATGACTTCCTGACACTTAAATCTATACTCGATGTTAACAAATTTCTCTTCTTGAGAAACGCTTTCCTTGCCATTGCCAGTCTACATTTTATATCCTCTCTACTTCGACCATCATCAGTTATTTTGTTCCCCAAATAGCAAAACTCCTTTACTACTTTAAGTGTCTCATTTCTTAATCTAATTCCCTCAGCATCACCCGACTTAATTCGACTACATTCCATTATCCTCGTTTTGCTTTTGTTGATGTTCATCTTATATCCTCCTTTCAAGACACTGTCCATTCCGTTCAGCTGCTCTTCCCAGTCCTTTGCTGTCTCTGACAGAATTACAATATCATCGGCGAACTTCGAAGTTTTTATTTCTTCTCCCTGGATTTTAATACTTACTCCAAATTTTGCTTTTGTTTCCTTTACTACTTGCTCGATATACAGATTGAATAACATCGGGGACAGGCTACAACCCTGTCTCACTCCCTTCCCAATCACTGCTTCCCTTTCATGCCCTCGACTCTTATAACTGCCATCTGCTTTCTGTACAAATTGTAAATAGCCTTTCGCTCCCTGTATTTTATCCCTGCCACCGTTAGAATTTGAAAGAGAGTATTCCAGTCAACAGTGTCAAAAGCTCTCTCTAAGTCTACAAATGATAGAAACGTAGGTTTGCCTTTCCTTAATCTTTCTTCTGAGATAAGTCGTAAGGTCAGTATTGCCTCACGTGTTCCAACATTTCTACGGAATCCAAACGGATCTTCCCCGAGGTCGACTTCCACCAGTTTTTCTATTCGCCTGTAAAGAATTCGCGTTAGTATTTTGTAACCGTGACTTATTAAACTGATAGTTCGCTAATTTTCACATCTGTCAACACCTGCTTTCTTTGGGATTGGAATTATTATATTCTTCTTGAAGTCTGAGGTTATTTCGCCTGTCTCCTACATCTTGCTCACCAGATGGTAGAGTTTTGTCAGGACTGGCTCTCCCAAGGCCGTCAGTAGTTCTAATGAAATGTTGTCTACTCCCGGGGCCTTGTTTCGACTTAGGTCTTTCAGTGCTCTGTCAAACTCTTCACGCAGTATCGTATCTCCCATTTCATCTTCATCTACATCCTCTTCCATTTCCATAATATTGTCCTCAAGTACATCGCCCTTGCATAGGCCCTCTATATACTCCTTCCACCTTTCTGCTTTCCCCTCTTTCCTTAGAACTGGGTTTCCATCTGAGCTCTTGATATTCATACAAGTGGCTCTCTTTTCCCCAAAGGTCTCTAATTATCCTGTAGGCTGTATCTATCTTACCCCTAGTGTAAATAGCCTTTCGCTCCCTGTATTTTATCCCTGCCACCGTTAGAATTTGAAAGAGAGTATTCCAGTCAACAGTGTCAAAAGCTTTCTCTAAGTCTACAAATGATAGAAACGTAGGTTTGCCTTTCCTTAATCTTTCTTCTAAGATAAGCATTTCATTGTTTTTTTGCATAGGGAATTTTATCAGTTTATTGCACAGGCCCATAGAACTCGGCGCTTATGAGACTGAGTAAATTTCAGAGGGATTGATTTCATTATAAGCATTACACACTGGTTTTCCAAATTAAGAATATTTGTGCTATTTTGTCAAAAAATGACATTTTGAGCCCGTGCCTGTGTACTAAATATAGGTTGACTGTTAGACAGAATATTACAGCAACCTGCCACTTTTTACAATGCTGTTTATTTATTTACACAGCTCTGTTAGCGGTTCCGAACCAAAAGGTTCATCGTCAGACAGCTAGTTCTCGTTTTACACTACATCTCGTGCTTTGTTTCCCCACCTGACGAAATTTCCTTGGGGTGGTGATGCCCTACAGCCAAAACAAAATGTGTGTTTTTTAATTGTAATTGTGCCTCACGACGTGTTTAAGTGATGTAAACAAAGGATTATTATTTATTATTGACCAAATACCCTAACTCACAACGTGTGATCAGATCGATATCAGCAACCCAAGTAGTTAGAGGCGCCAGTGGAGTGCCATGCCACCAAGATTACAGGCACCATGGCTTAAGATGGCTTGACGTAAAATCCACAATACTGTTGGTACAAGTTTCTTGCGAAAGATACCAAATGCGTGCCTCCCTTTCTCTTTCCGAATTGATGGACCAGGAAAAGTAATTGGTCTATTTGTTTCAGTCTCACACGTAAATGTAATCGTTTGTTGCAAGTTATTAGAAATGAATACTACAGCGCTGATGACACCTTCATTATTCCTTATTAACGGCAGATTATCATCCACGTACCTGAAGTGGTACAGAATTTTGCATGCACATGGTGAATTTTCAGAAAAGAGTCTGTTTTATGGATAGTCTGTGGTGTCACCGCAAGACACCACACTTGCTAGGTGGTAGCCTTTAAATCAGTCGCGGGCCGTTAGTGTACGCCGGACCCGCGTGTCGCCACTATCAATGATTGCAGACCGAGCGCCGCCACACGGGGCAGGTCTAGACTAGAGAGACTCCCTAGCACTCGCCCTAGTTGTACAGCCGACTTTGCTAGCGATGGTTGACTGTCTACATACGCTCTCATTTGCAGAGACGACAGTTTAGCATAGACTTCAGCTACGTCATTTGATACGACCTAGCAAGGCGCCATATTGAGTTACTATAATTACTATATTCAAGAATGTATTCTGAACAGATAATATTGTGAATCATGTAACGTCAAGAGCGACGTTCATCATTAATGGATTAAAGTTAAGTATGAAACTAATTACGTCCGCTTTCTGAATTCTCATTCCTTGTCATGTTCCAGACCTCACGTCGGGAAAGTTCTTCCCTCCTCACGCCAGCCTGCGTGAACTAAAACGCGTGCAATTCGGCCTCCGCTCGTAACACGGTGTTGGCTCTTCTGCTAACACAAAATAGACAACAAGGTATCAGCAAACATTCCAAGTATTGAGCTCCCCATATTTAGATCGTCGTTTTGGGAATAAGTGCCTCCTTAACATTTAATGTAATTAAATTTCAAAACTATGGGAAGTAGCCCAATAAATTAATGTATTTCTCTAAAAGATTTTTTTGGTTCTATTGAATTACGCTGAATTATCTGAACATTTTTGTAAATAGTTATGTTTGTGTGTAAGTTGACGATATCCAGGGACACAAATTTCATTTCATCAGTTGGTGTATTTCAAATTTCATTGACAAGTTGGAAACTCTTTTTTAATAGAAAGTTGGTTGCAGAATTTGTAATAGGTTTTAAGAAATGGCAGGCATTTTCCAACTACTTTATACCCTCCACCACTGGGCGTCTTCTTCCGTGGATCATTCAGGTATTTCTTCTGTTATCCAGGTTTCTTCGTAATTGCCTTCAGTATACCTATGTCGGGACTGTGACAGCTCTTTTTAGAGGTGCCTACTCCTCTTCAAGGGAAGTACCTGTCCTTATATTCCTTATCGCTGTATCCGCATCCTCCCCGAAATTCAAACACGTCTCATCATTCCTCAGTAGTGCAATATCTGAGCAAACCGATCATTGAATTGTTCACAGCAGCTCACTCTCTGCCTATCCCTATTCATAACGACCCCTACTCATGTTATACCATTTTCTGCTGCAGCTGATATTACCAAGTATTCGTCTGATCAAAAACCATTATCTTCTTTCCATTTCCCTTCGCTGACACCGACTATAGATTTAACTTATCTCTGCCCTCTTCAGATTTTTTGGCGTTCCGACGGCGTTCAAACTTGCGACAGCCTGTTCTCCGACTCGTAGAATTTTATCCATTGATTAGGTATGCACCTTTTTCTCAAGGTCATTTACCCATTGGCAGTCAGCTCCCAGTGATCCGAATTCGGGATTAACCGGAAGCTTTAGCTAATGCAGAGATCATCATGACACTTTTTCAGTTACGTTCCACATGTGTCTGCATATACACATTGTATGTCTTCAATGGAGAGGTTTCCATTCCCTACTACATCCATATCCCGTTGATCACTGATGTTTTTTTCCGCCTTGTAGGGGCACTTTGGCACCCCAGGGGTACGACAATGCCCTGAACTTCTGTCCACTTCTCTGTCGTCTTTGAGGAGGCCTTTGGCAGAAATACAGTAACACCTTACACCGGAATCTGCCATTGCTAATAGATTTCATTCAAAATTTAATTGGTAAATGTCGCGTACGTTTGTTCTTCATGTGTGTAAAAGAATGTTTCATTGGTTTTGCTTCTAATGAACACAATGAAATTCACTTTATTTAACCATTACCATAAGAATTATTGTTCTGGTGTGAGCGTATCAACTAAATTTTTTCTGTGTCTTACGAAGTGAGTCACAAATCTAAGATCTCGTTTCCTGACCCCTTTTTTTTCATGAGAGTGGTTTGCAGACTTAGTCACGCCAATGAAACATCCGGGATGGCGAAGTAACTATCAGGTGGAACTAAGTGAAGAGATGAATTTGCTGAATATATCTTTCTGTTGTCTCCATTAAGCAATATGAGCTAGACTAATCGTCCTATGGCATCTGATCAAATCCTTCTCGGGGACTGTGCAGCTTGAGAGAGCTACATTATTGTTTCCACAAAAAAATTCTCACGGAATCTCTGAAAATTGAGAATGCAAGTTTAAGACATTGATAAAATTGTTATTTAATAGATCTTCAGTGCTGTTACGGAATGTACAGTTACGCATCACACTGCTGCGTATGCATTACTTTCTGTAATATACGAGTCACTAAGAAATTAAATAAATAGGTAGTACAGGGAGGCAAAGGCGAAATGGCTACATGAAAAATGTAAACATATCAGAAGACTGACTCAGCATATAGAAACATGAAACAATTTTCTGTGAAATTAATGGAAAAGGTGGTAACATTAAGAGTGTAATGGGAATTGCATCATAGGAAATAGCTGATATGTGGAGAGGGAACACTGAAGGTGTCTATGAGAGGAATACTTGTTTGATGACGTGATAGAAGAAGAAACAGTAGTCGATATAGAAAAAAATTTTTAAGGCAGGTTTAGAATCAGAATTTGAAAGAGCTTTTGAGGACCTAATAAGGCAGACGGGATAGATAAGATTCCACCAGAATTTCTGGTTTCATTGCGAGAAGTGGCAACAAAACGACTACTCACATTAATGTGCAGAATGTAGAGTCTGGTGATATTCCATCTGACTTACGGAAAAACATTATCCACACAATTCTGAAGACTGCAGGAGCTGAAAGTGCAAGAATTATCACATAATCACCACAGTAGTTCATGCATCGAAGTTGCTGCCAAGAATAATACAATGAAGCGCCAAAGATACTGCTGTAGGCACGATTATTCAAATACAGATATTTGTAAACAGGCAGAAGACACCGCAGCGGCCGGAAGCGCCTTTGTAAGACAACAAGTGCCTGGCGCTGTTGTTAGATCGGTTAGAGCTGCTACAGTGGCAGGTTATCAAGATTTAAATTAGTCTGAACGTCGTTTTATGGTCGGCGCACTTGCGATGGGACAAAGTATCTCCTACGTAGCGAAGTTTCTGGGGATTTTCCCGTACGTTCATTTCACGAGTCTACCGTGAATATCAGGAATCAGGTATAACATCAATTATCCGACAAAAATTCGGCCGGAAACAAACACTGCAAGAAGATCAACGACGACTGAAGAGAATTGTTCAGCAGAAGTGCAACGTTCCCGTCAACTGCTGCAGATTTCAATGCTGGGCCATCAATAAGTGTCAGCGTGTGAACCATTCAAAGAAACATCATCGATATGGGCTTTCGGTGCCGAAGGCCTACTAGTTTACCCTTGATGACTCCACGACAAAAAGCTTTACGCCTCGCCTGGGGTCGTCAACATCGACATTAGTCCGCTGATGACTGGAAACATGTTGCCTGATCGGACGAGCCTCGTTTCGAATTGTATCGAGCGAATTGATGTGTACGGGTATGGAGCAACCTCATGAATCCATGGATCCTGTGTGTCAGCAGGGGACTGTTTAACTTGGTGGAGGCTCTGAAATGGCATGGTGTGTGTGCTGTTAGAGAACATGCGACCCCTGATACGTCTACATACAACTCTGACAGATGAAACGTATGAGTACGTAAGCATCCTGTCTGATCACCTGCATCCATTGATGTCAGTTGTGCACTCCGATGGACTTGGGCAATTCCAGCGGGACAATGCCACACCCACGCCTCATGAATTGCTACAGAGTGACTCCTGGAATTTTCTGAATTTAAAAATTTCCACTGGCCACCAAACTCGCCAGACATGAACATTATTTAGTGTATCTGGAATGCCTTGCAACGTCCTGATTAGAAGAGATTTCCACCCCATCTTACCCCTACGGATTTATGGACGGCCCTGCGGGATTCATGTTGTCAGTTCACTCCACACTATTTCATTCCTTAGTCGAGTCCATACCACCACTTACTGCGGCACTTTTGATTGCTCGCGGGGGCCCTACACGATATTAGGCAGTTGTACCAGTTTCTTTGGCTCTTTAGTGCATACATGATATTGGAAAAGAAAATGTAGAATCGGTTAGATTATGATCAGTTTTTCTTTAGGAAAGTTAAATGCACCTGAGGGCAATTCCGACGTTCGGTTGATAATGAAAGCAAAGCTGAAGAAAAATCAAGGTACCTTCATAAAATTTGTCGACCAGTAAGAAGCGTTGGACAATGTCAAATGAGGCCAAATGTGAAAGGATATCAATAAATTTTTCGGAAATCGTAATCATTTGCTTGTCTGTAAACGTACATCGCATCTACCGATTTGCGTCTCCTTCGACTAATTCCTTCTTGGTGCGTCGCTTTTTCTTTTTTTTTTTTTGTCTTGGGGTGTACCTTACGTTGATCTTTTAATCCTAAAATATTTATATGTAATTATTTTGTACAAGTTTATTTTGATGAATTTTTCTGGTGACAGGTGATATTAATTGAGTCAGCATTCACTTCTCAAAGCACCCGCTCCGTGCCAGTTTCCCTTAGAAGCTCTGTCAAGCGCTTGGAATTTCAGTTGACGAAATATCTGCTAATGTTTTTGCGTGAATGCTTCAGGGAATATCGAGTGTTCGAAGTGAGTTCGGATTTCCAGAGAGTAGATTTATTTCACATCTCATATCATCCGTAGATGAAGCCATATAATTTTTATGTTATTATTGCCAGAGACGGGGCCGCGAACACTCGGGAAAATTATGTTCAGATACTTTTAGTCGTTAAGGAGATATTTAGAGAAACGTACAACACATCTTAAGTTGTACAGCATCTGACGGACAGCTTACTGATCCACGAAGTCGTAACAAGGTCACACAAAAAGTCGTAGCTAGGTCACACGAAACCATTGCGGGAGCTAGCATGAAATTCAAAAGCGAAATAAAAACTCGTTTTCTTTTCAGAAAACCTCAATGCGTGGAAAGCATTTCTTTGGTTGTAATAATCACATTACTATCAAGTAATTGTAATTCAAATTTGTTCCTTTTAAACTCGAGGTGCTCATTTTTACCTCATAGGCCTCTGGACTTCGTATTCTTCTTTTAAAAAATACAAATGTTCATGGAAATTTTAGTATCTTTTATTGAATTCCTTAATGAAATTAATTAAGTTATAACTGTATATTTCTTCTGTACAATCTAGATTTCGGGTTTCACGCCATTATGCAGTATAATGGCAAAAATTCTTAAACAGTCGACACGAGATATCCGGTTAAAGTCAAACTTTGCCGTATAACCATGTTTGTGGTACAACATCTTTTATCATTACACTCCATAATGTCACAAAAGACGAAAACTATATAGTACAGAAGGAAGGTATACTAATATACAGTTAAATGGCGGAGTATTCTTGCGAAACAAAGTGGTCTTGTATCCTGCATACGGCCATGACTGGAAACATTGTCAAATAACTTTTATCTTCGACGACGCCTTGTCAAAGCGGAACTTTTAACAGTAGGTCCTAAGAAGTAGGAGGTTAACATAGTTTCACCTCGGATATAGTGGTTTCACTTGACAGTATTCATATTTACTCCATTTTACACGATTGCTGTGTGAGACAAGTGGAGCAGACTTTGTAGGACAGAATATGTCTAGTCGTGTAGATTACAGCAAACAATAATACCTGGAAATGAAGGAAAACCACCCGAGGTAAAGCAGATTTCGGGCACGTACTGCAGGGAAACACGCTGCTGCATAATTTGCTGCCGTCTGGCAACTGAACACGTATTAGCGCCCCTGACACCACGAGAAACATTCGTCCCTTAATCTCAATAAAATTAATCTTTTTTTTCTATTTCTCTTCCCTCTTAATATTCGATACGACTATATTTTCTCATCGTAAGCGTTAGTAATGTATCAAGCGACCTAAATAATCATAAAATTAATGGTACACAATGTAAAACCCTATGAGTTAAACAACATAAGCTACACTCGAAATCTAAGGATTTGCTCATTGTTGTACTTCACTCCACTTTTAAGTTCACGGTATTTGTAATTACTTCTTCTTGAACAGATGAAAAACCCGGACGTTTGTGCCTCTGATATAACGTCAATCGCGAAATACGTTTCTTTTTGTTTCGTGAAATAATTACTCTCTTTTATCGTTTTAGTATCACGCTTGTGTGGTAGTTTTGTCTTCAGATACAGTTACTGCGACTCATCTGGTATGTCAAATAATGCATGTGCTGTAGTCTATACAAGTTTCTTGCTTTACACATTGATGAAACTGATTCGCTTCAAAGCGAAGTGAACGAAACTTCACGTCATTGTATATACGCGATGTCTTTTTGCAGTTCATTACGTCTTCTGTTGATTGCTATATGTTTCTTGTTTCTTAAGACTAAGGATATTCTTCTTTTCTGCAGTTTACAAGAAAATTGTAACCAAGCAGTCCCGTAATGTGCTGTTTCATACCCGAAATACTCCGAATGAAAGCTTTAGAATGACAAATTTAGTGTCATTTCTTTCATTTCCGAGAGGAACATTTTTAGTCTCAGGGGATACAATACCTTTATTGAAACGTTCCGTTCCAGGGAATCATCAGAAAATTTTGAAACATCGCAAAATTTGTAGTGTCGCACGGTTTTTTGATGATGCCCCAGAAAGGTGAAATGCGCCAACTAAGACTGCTGTTCTTTCGGAATAAAACCCTATTTGTAATTACCAGATACGCCATGGGGTGGGAAGACTCTTTGTTTATTTTTGTTATTGCTACAATTTGTACAAACCATATTACACATCAGTATAAACGATACCATTCGCATTCATCGGATATCGTATACAGCCATGTAGCTTACTATTCTCTTGATACACAAAGAAACAAAACTGAGGAATGTTGCTCTTGTTGGAACCATGTTACCGTTCAATAATACTATGGCTCTGGTGCCCCACATGGAAAAAATACAGTGACGAACCTAAGTAGCACTTTACAACTGAGAGAAGCCACTCCACTGAGCGTAGGCTAATCCTTTGTACTGGTTGAGCCTCAATTTTCAGCTCTTGCGAAATTTATTCGCCTGTATGGCGCTATTTACTTGCTCAACTGCGTGGGACCTTTGGCCCCTGACTCACTATGCAGCCCAGCAGTACACAGCACCTCGCCCGGCCTGGAGAGCCGGTTCTCGCCACTGGCAAGGCCTGTGCCATGACCTCGGCCGTGTCGGCTCACTCGAGTAACCGGGCGCCGTACCTGGCCGGCGAGCAGGAGCTGTTCATTAAAACTGGACAGTGGGAAGTGCACAGCGGCTGCGCCCTCGAGAGACCAACTACCGGCCCTAACTGCTCTCTGCGAGCAGAGCAGAGCGGAGCATTACTCGCCGGGCTGCGAGGGCGGGCCACCTGAAAAACGCCGACCGCACCGACAGAGAAGTCGCTGCTGGCCGGTGAGCCCCTCCCGTTCCGCCGCAACTTAGTAGCCGGGCCCACCGCAGCAACTAATTAAAACTTCTCTGGCGACGAGAATCGCGTACTGTGCGGTCACGGCAGCCGGTCTCGCTGAACAGTTCTGGCAGTCAGTCACCGGCTGGAAGGTCTGTTTACCGGGTCGAAGGCATCTGTTCTCCGCTGTGGCAATAGAACGCAGCAAGAGGAAAGTTAGAGTTCTGAACTTCCTATTTAAATATCATTGACACGGGAGAAACGTAGGGACGTATTACCGTCTGTACGCCGGACAGATTTTCGTACTGACGGCTTAGGAATAGGCGTCCCTGGCAGTGGGAAGTAATACGGAAATACGTTGTAAGGTACAGACGATATCCCAGTTTATTTTTGCAGACAGTACTCGTCGACATTGGCTCGTTGCTTGGATTGATTTTATCGCAAATATATCACCTGGAGAAGTGGCAGAAAATATTAACACCGAACAAGCAATACGGATCGAACATTACAAGCAATTGTTGTATGAAGATTCATACTTCACGGACAATATAGAGGCTGAAACTGAAATAGCATGCGTAGACAGACAATTTATGAACGCACGAATTAAAGTAAACCCTCAACTCCACAAAAAAGCTACTGTTACGAATGATACAAAATACTGCTAAAATATGGAGACATCCTGCAATATATTTATGTAATATGTGCTAGAGAAAGCGAGCTGTTCCAAATGTCTGGTCACAAGTAGAGGTATATCACTATTTAAAACACAAGACTGCGAAAGTTGCGAGAACTGTAGAGCAGTTAGTTTATGTGAGAATTAGTTTATCTGACACCGCGTACAAAGTGTATGCATGAATAATAAACGTGAGGTTATAGGTTACAGCTGAGAGTTTATTAGTCGAAGAACAAATGAGGTGCAGGAGAGCAGGTCGTCAAAAGATGCAATATTTATAAGAAAACAAATAATCGGAAAAAAGAGAGCGTAGCAGAGAAACCTATTTATAGTTCATTGATTTTATTAATGCATCTGATAACTCTGTTAGAACGATCGTGTAGAGAATTATGAGAAGAAGAAGATATTCACAATAAGCCCTGGCGGCTCATTTCACCATCGATAACTTTAGCTGGCGTCTTACCAGAGGGCGTGGATGACTTCCTTATGTGCTAATCACTGTCTCACCTAGTCTGCAAAATCCGCCAAAATGGCTCAAATGGCTCTGATCACAATGGGACTTAACTTCTGAGGTCATCAGTCCCCTAGGACTTAGAACTACTGAAACCTAACTAACCTAAGGACATCACATACAATCATGCCCGAGGCAGGATTCGAACCTGCGACCGTAGCGGTCGCGCGGTTCCAGGCTGTAGCGCCTAGAACCGCTCGACCACTCCGGCCGGCCAAATTCTGCCGCTAGATTCTTATCTATAGACAGAGTGGCCTCCATAGAGCGCCGCATAGGCAGTGGTCGGTTAGTTTTCGCACAGTGTGGACCCTGGGGCAGCATCAGTGCTTGAAGCAACAGACACTCAGTGAGGATGGGAACGACGTCTTTTCCGGATCGTCGTTCTCTCTTCTTCGCCAGGACTAGGCAGAAGGCAAAGGTATGGGTCGTTTATGTTGCGCGCAACTAATTGTTCAGCTCTGTGCATTGGTTTCCTGTTCCACAAGCTCTTTCATGCTCGTGTTTATAATCATTGACTCACGATGCGTGGTTTATCACTTGTTTCTGTAGTTATAGGACTAGGGTATTGACCTGTCTGCTCTGTATGATTTTGGAGTAACTTGTCTTAATCTTCTGGCCACCGTCTTTTTTCAAAAACATTTCCTATGGTTAATGTTGTTACATTTCCTATGGTTAATGTTGTTATGGTTAAGTAATGTGCCCACTTGTCACGCATAGCTATATAAGGGGCTGAGGTCGCATCTAGTTCTTAAAAAAAGTAAAGAAGTGTTCGTCTCAAACTTTGTATGTAAGATAACCTGCTGTTCTAATTTTTAATATTTGTTTTCATGATGTTTTACAAACTGTTGGGCTCTTTGGTATCACTCATATCAAGCCCTATTAAGCATGTTGTGAGCTCCAGCTAATGGTAAGACCATACTGCGCTGTTTATTATATTCCTTCCTGGAAGAAATTATAGCTCCCAACTCGATTTCTGTATTTTTCTGTTAGCGAAGCTTATTTCCTAGTGCGTATTAACTTATTGTAAACGCTGTGTATGTGAAGTCAGAGTCACACCATACTTTACTTGTAGCGTAATCCAGTAAGACACTTATCTGGGTTTGACATTTATGTTACAGGGAGAGTGTTTACTGTCGGCGGCTTCTTGTTTCATGAATCTGGCTTACTTTCGGCCTTGTGGACGGCTCTCGAATATTTCTAGCGTGGCTTTCTGTTTGTCTGCAGTCGCGCATCTTACACTGAATACCTTATGTTATCTAACTTGCACAGTGAATGAAACTTTGTCCACGGCCAAGAGGTCTTTGATTAACTGACGTTGAACAAGACTTTTTCCATGTAGTGTTTAATACATATTTTATCCTTGTTTTAAGTTTGCTGTAAATCGTTTTGTGTAGTTTTATAAGTTTTTCTACGCTGTTTTAATTATTTTAACTGGCTAGTTTATTTCAAATTGTTTAATTCAAAATTTGAAAATGGTCAATGTTGTTAAAATCTTATTTCTTCAATTTGTTTAGGGATATTATTATTGATGTTGTTGTTTTGTTATTATTGTAATTTAACTGCTGTCCCATTCACCATTTTGACGACCGTAATTGCAAATTAACTACAAATTTTCTACCTGTTTTTCAAAGGGGACCTGTTGCTATCAAAAATACATAAATGTTGTTGACCAAGGATAAATGATGTTAGTCAAAGGGGCCTAGTCTTTCCTTGTCATTTTCCTGATCCTGGTAATTCTTGTTTTCACGTGACATCTAGTAAACGTTTTGAAAAGTACGTACAAACACGTTACTGTAATTTTTGATATAAACTGCTCTCTGAGAAAGCCTAAGCCACAAACAAAGGAATCAGACAAGGATACAGCATTTCAACCACACCTTTATATCTATAATTTTGATGACGGAATTCGGAAATGTGAGGAAAGTATATAAATCTAAAACGTGCATCACTGTAATGCGGTTCTCGACTTGCCCCCCCCCCCCCCCCCCCCCCGATGTACAGAAAAGAACCTGAATCTTAATCCACATCAGTCGTACCTTAAGTACGGATGCTACTTTCTGGTCGCCTTTATACGATGCACGCGGCAAATAGATCTAAAATCTTACATTTGTTCAAGTGTCAAAACAAACTTCTTCGAAGAAAAGTACAACTATTTTTTCGATTTTTTCGGCATTACACTGATGTGCAAGACTTAAGGAAGAAACCATAATGTGCCACTGGCAAGTACGTAGGCCGATGGAGTATGGTTAATATATAAAAACAAGTGCTACAGTGTACTACAGAAAGTAACTGAAAGAAATACGCAATGGCACGAACAGAAATGGGAATTTTATTCGGTGTTAATAATTACATGGGAGCCACCGCCATTCATGATGGTCCCCTGGATATTACAAAAGCAGGGCAACTGGGGATATTGTTCTCAATAGAGCGTATGATCACCACGGACGGAATAAACACACTGCAGCGTGCTCCCATGCTAGCCATAAGTATGGTATGAAGCTGTCGTGGTAAGGCATTTCGTTTCCTCCACCAACGCTGTTGACAACTGCCGAATGGGCGTTGGTGCCTGTGGACGTACCGTGGGAATATGTAATGCACCCAGGCACAATGTTAGCCATGTACTATCCTTTTCAAAACACGAGTGAAAATAACGGTCAATAATTCTCGTCACGCGCCCTGGGCTCATTTGCCTTATTCTGATGATTCTCATGTGAGATATATGGTGCAAACAAATTCACTCAAAATGATTGAATGAGAAAAACACCACGTTTCTCGCAGAGAAGCCCATTTATATTCCCTGATCACGTCCGTCGCATTGCTATGCTATATACCAAACAGTTATCACTCTGTCTCTGCGTCTGAGTACGATCGGTTTTTGTTTCCACACTGACTGCAATTCCTGTAGTAGGTTTGCTGACACTGACGTGTTCTGTAGTTTTTGGAGCCTTTCAAAGAAATCTGAACCTGTACCTTCCACACAACTAATATAGTAGTACACACTTCTCGTTGTTAGCGATAAATATTTCGTTGACTTGACTTGCCTCATAAATTTACCACTGATCCTCTAAATGAAGACTGCCCACGTGAAACTCCTTGTGAGTCCGATCCGAGGGCTGGGTGTAGGTTGAGTCTCAGCCTGCGTCGACTTGGCTCGGTCATTCTCGGATGTATACGGTACAGCTCGATGTTTCGTTTAGTGTTGCGGTGCGGCATTTTTTGGATCGGCACGACTCGCTTGAGTTCGGCATACTCTTGGTATCAGCGCTCTTACCCTACGCTATTTGTTCGTGGTATGAAGGACTTCCACAGTTTCAGAGAGAGGCAATCTAGTTATCTATTATCAGTAGCCTTTAAAAATGAATGGGAATCACGAAAGAGAAACATAAGAATTTTCAGTATCTTATGCAGTTATTTAATCAGCGGATGCTACAAATTTATTTGAAATGACATTACACTATCAAGCAGAAAGAAGATACAGTTGACAATGAAACAGCAAAAAGTTACCACTATCGGCAGTTGGGCTTCACTGATCTGTAGATCAGGAAGCACTTACTGCTAAATTTGCATTTATGGGGCATGTGAAGGAACTGATGGTATGAACAATAAAATTTCTGACGTTGCACGAATTCACTGTTTGTTGCAACGGTCTCAATGGAACTGAGCGCTGCGAAGCGCTTTGGTTACGTCAATGGGCGTGCTTGGAACGATTTTTCGATTTAAAACCCGCTATTGTTGACTTTATGAAGGAAAATGTAGTTCAGGAACGAAAATTAGAACAACCGAGATGGATTCGAGACTTCTCATTTAGAGTGGATTTGAATGAGCTCTGCCCAAAAGTAATACATAGCAGGTTGAGAAATAACGTATTTCTGGTTTGATGGGGATGCTTTTAAAAATAATATGCATTGTAGAAGGAACAAATTTTCACAAAAAGCTCAGTGCAGATCCCTGAGGCCCCTGGCGGTAAAGAGGCCGCGAGGTCTAAAGATTCACTGTGGCCTTGAAAGAATTACAACCATAGTTTTCTAAATATTTTGAGGACACTGACAGTTAAACGGCCGTTTTCTCTTACATTTGCACTTGAACTAAAACTGTGTGATTTGCAAGGCAATTCCTGTTTTAAAGACGAATCTTAATACATTAAAATTACATTGTCTTACACATCTCGACAATGAGACTGTGAAAGTGCTACAGCATTTCGATCTAGAGATGTGTGCCAACGGCCTTTTGTCGATTTTGAGAAGTCACGATTCGGCCGCAATCTGAGTGACAAAATCTCTCAAATTGTCCGCGGCGGTCCTTATGTCGTCCATTGGAACCACATAAGCTTTAATCATGTCTTCACACGAATAAAATAAGTAAACAACACAGAACATATGTTTTGTTTCTCTATGCAATGGAGAAATATCAAATACAGAGTCGTGTGCAGTCGACTGCATTCACATGGAAATACAACATGTTATCCGTTTCCCCCTCTTCTGCCTTCTTCAGCACAGTTTGGCATGGCAAGGGGGGGGGGGGGGGAGTGTGCAGCCAGGGTAAACTTTATATGGTATATGAACCATGACATGCCTCGCGAGGCGTGTTCCTGGCTGCCGCTGTTCGCATACTATCTAATTTTTCCGCAGAACAGACAGTTCATACTTGTTACACCCTGTGTAAATTCTAAGTTGTTCTGAATTTCTTTATAGGAATCCAAAGACAATACATTCAAGAGTCTTTGAAGCCATGTGCCTGTTTAGAATATTATTAGTCCCGACGGCTGCTTCTGGAGAACCGAATACAGTTGGTGAAAATTACTGCAAACGAATCACACAAATGCGTGGATGTTCCGTACAGTACACTCATATGAATTGGACGGTGAGCAGAAAATATGTTCGTCATTCCTCACTGTTGCTAGCTCTGAGCTGAGAAGCGCGATTAACGTAGAGAATGACAGTACTGGGTCGAGAAAAGAGTTTTTCTTGCAGCTCTTTCTTATCGGCATAGCTGGACGACAATCAAACTGAGGGTGCCGAAGGAAACCAAAGTGAGGAGAGATTTATTTCCGCTCCTTTCACCCCCAACTCCGACCGGCCTTTTCTCAAGCCGATATCGCGCCGTTTTGTGCCTCATTCTTGCCGCAGTCTCCTGCACTGATCCTATCGTCTTCCTCCCGTCGTTGCCGGTCGCTAATAGCGCATCTCGGGTGCGTTCTCTGCTCATATTGGCAGTCACCGCTTTCTCTTACACCCATCGCCGCTTCCTTTGCTAAACTAATTGCGGAAATGATCTTCTGCGGCTTCTAATGGGAGGTCGGGTTGCGTAAAAGCTGGGGTATGGAGGTGTGTGAGGGCGAAGAAGGGGAAATGGAGGGCGAGGGAGAGAATACAGGCGCCTCTTGCGATATCCGCTGATGGGTGTCGCACCGCGGTTGGTCTTCTCTTCACTCCATAATCAGACGGGCGAAAGATTACATCTGCTACTCCACCACCACTAGCCTTCTCTCAGCAGCAACGTACCTGACGAAAACGTGAACCGTTGCACTATCAAACTCCATTCCAGTGTTTATCAAAATTATTAACGTTCCATTTCATTCGGTATTCACGTTTCTCATCGAAATCAGTATGAGATTTGATCCACATGGATACGAATTTACTCTCATTTTTGTTTTCGAATGGATGAAAATAATGGTTCAAATGGCTCTGAGCACTATGGGACTTAACTGCTAAGGTCATCAGTCCCCTAGAACATGGAACTACTTAAACCTAACTAACCTAAGGACATCACACACATCGATGCCCGAGGCAGGATCCGAAGCTGCGACCGTAGCGGTCAGGGGTTCCACACTGTAGTGCCTAGAACCGCTCGGCCACCCCGGCTGGCTCGAATGGATGAAAACAGCTGTTGGGAGCCATCTCAAAGGAACTCATTCAGATGGCTCAAATACATAATATGTCAGATAAACTTCTCTTGGGCTTCCATCCACGTCAATTGGTTTAAAATACACGATATTTCCGCCCAATGGTCCTCGGCCATTGTCAAGTGGTCACCACCTGACAATCGTCGAGGAACACTCGGCCGGAAACTCGCAGATTTTAGACCATTTTTCGCGGCTTGAAGCCTGAGAGAATTTTATCAGTATACACAGCTACCAAACTATACATTCGTATGTAGTGGCCGAAGTGTGACTGAAAGAACCCATCCTTCCATCTCACCCTAGGTAATCTCTACGTATGACAAATTTGGACAACCAGCGGGACAGTCCTGAATCCGCGCATTCCTCATATAGGCTTCCTTATCAAATCGTTCCAGTTGTCTAATTTGGCCTAATCATACAGAATAATCTACAGAGTAATCTAGTTCGAGAGGTAGGCGTCTCGAGAATCGCTTCTTGTGCATGCTCCTGTAAATAATTTTATCGATCGTGTCCCAATCATCTCAATCCATTCTGCTACTTAGTTAATGGAAGATACCCAAAAGCTTCTTATCCGTTCTTTCCAAGTGTATCTGTGTTGTATAATTTCGCTCGCGAAGAATCGGCCATGTATTCCGCAAACACGGCTTAAAGACAAATTATAAACCGACAAAGAAGGTCAAAGAGCTTCTCAGATCGTCAGAGGAGAAAATGGGCCCACCGGCAACGTTGGGAACATACCACATATCATGCACATGCGGAAAAGTTTATCTTGGAATGACTGGACGATCAATCAACACCAAGAACACACAAAATAAGCGACATTGCAGGCCGGGGCGGTGGAGGTATCAGCAGTGACAGAGAATTCGTTGTGTGAGGCCGACCACTTAGTAAAATTCGCCAACTGGGATGGTCTGCCAGTAGAGAAGAGCTATCACACACGCTTGATCAGAGAAGCTACGGAAACACACAAATACGAGAATAGTTTTAAGAAGAAACCCTCAACGTGAAGGGACCCTGGATTTCCGTGCTGGAGCAAACGACCGTTTCTGATGGAAGGAGGAGAACCGCTCCGGGAAAGCCCTTGGACTTTGGCGCCCCAGGTATAATCTGCGTCCGCGAGTTGACTTCGGTCCACCACTAGTATTGGAGGGCGCTTTGACAATGCCAGCCACTGGTGCTGGCAAAACATCGGAAAACTCGTCAAACAAACGTCGGCCAAAGTATCCGAGACAAGCCAACAGGCGGTTTGATAAAAGCAAGACTAATCGCTAAAAACCACGGAGTGCTGCTGAATGTCCCAGTTGCTTCACGCGCTGCGGTATGCAAGTCTCTGTCGTCTGTAATACGGTTTTAGTGGTAAATAATGCAAGATGGCTCAAGATCTCAATCCAGCGTCCGACAATTTGTTCCCTATAGTCCGTGATGAAATTACGTCTGTAACTTAAGCTCGGATTTCAGCTCTCGTGAACTGTATATTAGTCACCGCCTGTCATATAGTCCCTTCTCAAGGCGTAGTCCAGGCAGGTCCCATGCCTACACGTCCTTCCACACTGATAACGTGAATTGACTCCGTCACAACTCGGGGTGCAGTAAAATCCAACTCTCTGCGCCATCTGTCGGAAAGATGCCATCATGTCTCTCATACCACTTATCAGGCATATTTCAAGGACTGAAAGATGACGATGATCTGAAATTTGTAGTCTCTCAATTTTATTTTGCACCTCCACCGTAGAAAATGCATATCCAGATGATGTTTACGATATGTAAGACCTGAACGTATGATATAAGAATTATTTCACTTTATCCTTTATTATTTTTGCATGGAAACCATCATCCTATACGTACCTTTATCTCACAAAATTCGCATGTTAAATATAAGATTTCAATTAGAATTCACTGACATCATGTATAAGGCATAATAAGCAACCTCTTCTCCTACATGGGGAGGAATGATAAACAATAAAAGAAGAGGAATCAGAGCTCGCACAGAACGTTTGAAGTGTTCGTTTTTCCTGCGTGCTGTTCAAGAGTGGAACAGTAGAGAAATTGCTTAAAGGTTGTTCGATGAACCCTCTGCAGGCACTTGCAGAGTAATAATGTAGATCGAGAGGAAATGGGGACTAACTCTTGAGGTACTCTTGTTTCTGACTCCGAGGTATTAGAAGGTATGTTTTGCATCCATCTGCAATATTTTAAAGGTCCTTTTTGCATCTGTCTGTAATATCTTATATCTTATGTCGTTTATCAGTTGATAACCTTCGTCCCTGTTCACAAGATTCTGGTGGACCCGTATTTCTATTGATTCTTTAATGACGCTATCCCAATAGCTCTCTGCTCGGCACAGCACCCTGGTGTTTTCGAAATCAAAGGTGTGGTTTTCTCTGATGCTATGTTCAGCTATAGCAGATCTCTCTATCTGTCCAAGTCAAACATGCCTGATGTGTTCCTCGCACCTTTCAGAGATGCAGCGCTGCCTTTGTCCAATGCACTGCACACCACATTCGCAGGCAATGCTGTATATACACCAGGTGTGTTTAGTTTGAGTGGGTCTTTAGCTGAGCCCAGCAGCTCTTTCGTCTTCGGCGGTGGTCGGAAGAAGGTATTTATTTTTGATTTTCTCAATAGCCTCCCGATTTTTGCTGATATGGGCCCCAAATATGGAAGAAAGGCGAGTCTCTTGTTAACTTCCTCTTCCTCTTCCTGAAATTTGTCAGCCTGTCTCCTCTTGAAGGCCCTGCCAATCTGTGTTTCACTGTACCCGTTTCTCCGGAATACCTCTCTTAGGTGGTGTAATTCGTCTGAGAGGCTTTCTTTGTCACAAATGACGCGCGCCCTATGTACCAAGGTGGTCAGTACTGACTGGCGTTGCGCCGGATGGTGGCAGCTGGTTGCGTGGAGGTACAGGTCTGTGTGCGTCTTCCTTCTATATGCTGAATGGCCCAGCGTGCCATCCGCTTTCTTCCTGATCAGTATGTCCACGAATGGAATACAGCCATTCTCTTCTACTTCCATCGTGTAGGTGATATTCTTATGTATGCCGTTTAGGTAGTCCATAAACTCCTCCAGTGCCTGCCTGCCATGCTGCCAAATCACGAAAGTGTCGTTTACATAGCGGAAGAAGTGCCTGGGTTTACGGTGAGCAGTGGTCCATATAAAGATTCACGATCCCTGGAGCAAGGAGAGATCCCACGGCCACTCCATCCACTTGTTCGTAATGCTCTCCATTGCACTTGAAGTAGGTGGTCGTAAGTAGAAATACGGGTCCACGAGAATCTTGTCAACAGGGAAGAAGGTTATCAACTGAGCGCGGCCTGGAATCCAGCATTAGCCGCAATACGCCAGGAACGCACCAAGAACCGTCCAGCTCACGAGACGCGACCGGAATGCTCTGACGGAGACACGAACGGCGCACACGCTTCCCCCTCCACCCCGCCCGCCGGCTCCCCTGGACACAGCCTCCCGCGGCCAGGTGGTGGTGGGGGGCACGCCGCAAGTATAAAGGGACCGGCATCCGCAAAGTCTCGGCACTTCGCCAGAAGATGATGAGTATGTCACTCGTCGAAACGTCGCAGTTTGAAGACACCGCCACCTGATTGGAAGCCCGAGAACTCTTCGCCAGCTGTATCCGCCGGGAAAGCATACATTCACAATATCTTATTTATTAAACAATAATCATCTTACATATAGTAGCCGGTGTCTGCGTTCACTATAGAAACCTTTTGTCATTACCATATTACTTCCATTCCGCTGATTTCGTGTGTTCCAGGAGATGTATCAGGAAATTGTAGAGACGTTGTTTGAAGGCAGAACAACAGAATGCTTATCACGCTGTGTCGTTTAAGCACTGAAATCTCAACAAGTCGAGTCTGTAGATTTATTTTTACAGAGTCCGAATTAATATTCATTACTATTGTTGAACTGAAAGTCCATATGGTATTATGACGGTCAACGAATCTTCAAACAACAGTGAAATTCTGTAATTACCTGACATCTTCAGAGGAGGAGCGATCTCTATATTATTTCAGAAAGGCTTACAAAATAGAAATATTATCCCCCAGGTCGCAGTTAATATGTATCTTGATTAGTAGTTTCAGCAAAGTTATATTTACATCGTCAAAAAACTGCTGAGGTCATCAGTCGCCTAGAACTAAGAACTTATTTAACCTAACTAACCTAAGGACATCACACACATCCATGCGCGAGGCAGGATTCGAACCTGCGACCGTAGCGGTCGCTCGGTTCCAGACTGTAGCGCCTAGAAACGCACGGCCACTCTGGCCGGCACAAAATAAACAGCAGAGGTTAATGAAACTTAATTCTTTTGCCTTTTGTACTTTTTGTTCTGTACTTTACGAAGCTTCATATAATTGTGAAGATGACACAAGAAACGAGAAACTAGCAAGTGTTCGATGACCTCCTCTCCTGAGCCTACCTCTTCATCTCTAAGCAGCCCTTTCATCCTACCTCTTGTTATTTTTGGATGTATTCAAACCTCTGTATTCCTCTACAGGTTTAAACTTCTGTAGGTCCCTGCAGTACCATTGTAATTATGCCCTGTTGTGTTAACTGATCTCCTATGATGGTGTCCGTTCTTCTTCTCAGTTTTTTTCCCCTATGCTCCTTTCATCGTTGATTCTGCTGAGAACCTCCTCATTCCGTATCACATCAGTCTCTCTAATATTCACCACATCGCAAGTACTTAGATTTCCTTCTGTTCAGATTCTCTCATTGTCCATTATTCAGTTCCAGATAACAATGTGCTACAAACGTACATTCTCAGAATCAATTGTGGCTGATAACAGTATACTTCTCTTTGTCGTTCCTAGTCTCCTTACATGCTTCTTGGCTTATATTGTTTCCAGGGCAGCAGAATTCGTAACTGCATCTACTTCGTGGCCACCATTTATGATGTTAAGCTTTTCGCTATTCTAATTTCTGCTACTCTTCACTAATTTCATCTTTTTCCAGTTTACCTTCAGTCCGTATTCTCTACTCACTAGACGTTTCGTCCGTTCAAAAGATCTCATAATTCTTCTTCACTTCCACTGACTATAGCAACATCATTGGCGAATCCTATCATCTGTATCCTTCCACCCTAAATATTAATCCCAATTTTGAACTTTTTCTTTTATTTCCGTCATTGCTTGTTCGATGTGTGTGTTGAATACTAGGGACGAAATAGAGCATCCCTATCTTACATCTCTTTTAAACCGAACACTTCGTCGTTGGTATTTCAGACTCATTGTTCCCTCCTGGGTCTTGCACATATTATATAGCGCCAGTTTTTACCCTGTAGCTTGTCCCTGTTTTTGTCAGAATTTCGAACATCTTTCACCCGTTTACATTGTCGAACAACGCCTGCTACAGATCGCCAAATCCTATGAACCTGCCTTGATTTTTCTTCGCTCTTGCTTTCATTATCAACCACACCGTCCGAACTGCGTCTCAGGATCCTTTACCTTTCCCAATGCAAAACATCAAGATCTAGGTGCGTTCCCGCTTCGAACGTTAGACGAGTAGCTTCTGCCTGTTCCCGCTTCTGTCGCAGGGCTGCGTGAGCTTCCTTGTTGTCCCTCAGTATCGTGTGAGACCTTGTGTTTGTCTTAGAGCTCTTGTGTTTGTGGCTCAATTTTATGCAGTGATGTCTTACGCCGTGATGTCGTCCGTGGCTCCGACGAACATTCCACGTATAGATACCGTCAGTTTTAGTTCCGACAAGTCCACGCAGCATGTGCAGCCAAGTTCGTTATAAATTCATTATTGCTTTGGAGACATGATCAAGGTAGCCTCAGAACAGGTTCATGTGGCTTACTTGAATTCTAAATCGTATGTGTTTTGTGTCAAGTTTCTAGACCCCGTCAGTCTGACAGGTTTCTTTTGCGGCACTTCGTAGAAGTTCCTTTCACTCATCACGATTGTTCTGATAGTATGGTTGTTCTGTCGAACGCGGAGGTGGAATATACACACGTCAGTGTGTTTAGCCTTTTGCCCGAAATTGATGGCACTTTCTTCAAAACTGTCAGCTTACATTTGGGGCCATATGAAATGTACGGCGGGAAAGTTGTTCCGCTCAATACCATTTAGAAGTTTAAAATGGTGTTCGATGCGTGATGGTAAAACGAAGTGTACCCTGTCCTTAGCAGATATGTGGGTACTCGGTTCATATAATTTCCACAGGAAAAGAATGGATCAGTTTTATAGGTAAGGAGGGTGGTCAACTCCGCACAAATTACCCACGTCGTGTCGCGCTGTTAAAATCCACTTATGAACATCGTCGAACGCTAACTTCAGTAGATCTGGTTCCCAGGTGACAGCCATTGTGCCTAACCAAGTTCCTGAATGCAACACAAGCCACTGCTTGATGATCCTAGTGCATTTCCGCCCTTAAACTGGCGTAGAAACGTTGCCACTGTAGCTTCCAAGCCGCCGCCACCTCCACTTCAAAACAGTCGAAGACGGACGCGAGATTTGAAGAGTCAGAGGATTCCTGTTTCCTTCTCCACTCTAGTGGAAATATTCTGTTGGAGGAGGCCTTTTCTCTCCCAGAGATGATAACATATCAGCTACTGGTCAAGATTCCACCATCCCCTCCGTTGTGTCACCCCAGACCGCCTCTTCGTTATCGCATGATGACAGACCGGTATCAGAGCTCCATAGTGTATCGACGTACCTGCCGGGCATCCCTGAGTCAGTATGTATTCCCAGCCTCCGCCTGCGCCCATGGATAGGTAAATCTTGGGGATGGGGAAAGATTGCTGCAGACCACTTCAGATGAGAACAAGATCCTTATAAGTGTGCCAGTGGAGCATATGGTGACTTTGAAAGACATGCCTTCCGTTGATTCTCAGGAGCTGCACCGCCCGCCTATGGAAGAGTAAGTGTGTCCTCTCCACCTGATACTGAATTTCTGCTGGAGCGCATAATGTTGTTCGACGCGGCAGTCACCTTCCCGCAAAGCCACAACCAACAGCGTTTTTAACCTGAGCGTGAGGCATCGCGAAAAAAGAAAAGAAAAACAGTAGAGGGTGGAAGAGATGGACTCAACAGTTTATATTCATATTCATCCGTTGACTCTGCCATGGATTGTGACACAGGACTTCAAATTTAACTTGCAAGTAATCAACATAAAAGTTTGGTAATAATTAGATGCAGGCCTATACCTTACCCTCAGAGTTAGTTCCGATCATAGATTTGTGGCTTTCCCACAATTTATTTGCTATACAAATGCAGACGTGGTATTTCTGAAAGACGTGTCATTCGATTATTTTTCTGTACTAGGCTTTTCTACTACTTTTGATGTGGCGTCTGAACTGTGTACTGCTACTCTTATTATAGGGAGAGAATACCACCGACTGCTTTCGAAGTTCCTCATAATGGCTGAGGGATAGGCAGCACATTTTTGTGAGCTTACTTAAATTCTTCCTTATGCTCCTTCAGGATGTGGCAGTTCCACAAATTGAGGGCGTTTTTAGAAAGAGAATATAGTTTAATTGTTTCGTACAACTCCACAGAAACTTCTATTACGGGAAGGTTTTGTGATTTGGGCCCTGTTAATTTTGGTAAGGAACTAGACAATTAGGTGAGCTCTCCCCTAATACGCGATGCATGGATCTATCACTATCCCACTCTCGTCAGGTATGCTCATTTTACAGTTACTTTCAGCAGCAGAGTCGATCGTCGTATTCTTTATGTGGATAGCTGTTGGTGATAAACATGATAACCTTAAATCGCCTGTCGCAGCCAGTATCGCCTTCCCTGGATGTTGAACGTACCCTTCTCTCGACATTATCATTCGAAAGGTTTGTGTCCGTAGCTTGCGTTCCCAGGACAGTTATTCTCTTACAGAATGGCGAACAGGGCATGCAGAAACATTGCTCCGGAAATCGTTAATGCGTTACGGCGCTGAGAGGGCGAGGGATCTCCGACAGATCATGGAATTTTATTATTCAATCATGCGACAGCTTTATGAAGGTGCCAAACTGGCTCCCTTATGGATTATGGATGCCCGTCATTTAAAAGTACTACTTTAAGGATTCAAATCTCGCTCAGTCCCACAGAATGAATTGACCTCAATATATCATCTTATCTTGTTTGCGGACGCGTCGAAAAAGTACATGTATAGCACACCTCACTCACAACGATAATCACTTGCTGACGTCCAAACGCGACATTTCGAGAGATCTGTAATTATTTTACCGATCTTTATGACGTTCGTGCTACTGACACGGTTGTCCCAGATGAATTTACTCCTCTCCTGTATTGCATGGTTACACTTGCATTAAATGATGGATTTGTAAGTGACTTTCCTCGAGATGATATTTGTATATAGCCTTATTGTTGATTCACTACCATTCAAACCGCCAATACTCAACGGTATTCCTAAGGATATTTATATACGGTTTTGGCCTCTTATATGTGATACCATTACGTCTCTGGTAAATAAGACGATACGAGAGGCCGCGGGGTGGGGAGAAGTCAGATTCCTGACCCCTTGGGGGTTGTTCAAATCTTTCTATCTCCGGAGAAACCGACTTTCAGATGCTGATGAATTCCACACGATCACACTACTTGTTTTAGAAACTACTTAATAGCAGTTCGACGATATTACTAGTGTATCTTGGCGCACGATCCTGATTTCTGAAGTCGAATTCTGGGACGTCGCTTCGGTGGCTGCAGCTACTTCTATTTCTAGATTTTCATTTTTAATTGATGTTAATAAGGCATCTGACCAGGTTAGTCAGTTTCCTGATGCAGGTGCTCAAGGTGACCGTTCACAATCGTACTGTGCGTCAGGTATTATCCAGCCTTTTTACCGGTATTCAAGAATCTCTTGTATCAAATGAAAAACTTACTCCCCAGATCACTCTCCAACGCGGCTTACCGCAGAGGTGTCCCCTCTTCATGTTGCCCGTGGGGGTTCAGCATTCGTGTTCTGAGTACGGTCTTAGCGACCCCAGCTTCTTGAGCTGGGGACCAGTAAGCGTCGCTAGTACTGTCACCATAACCTCTGACCAGGCTTCAATAACAGTTTTTAGTGGGCAACCTCTGGCGAATCTGTCACACCTCATTTGTGTAAGGCTTACTCAAGGAAGGCAAGCACTGTTTGGATGGACTGTTTGTTTCCCTAGCTGCTCGTGTCATCACTATGGCATCCACAACTTCTCACTCACTTACCCTCGACGGTTCGGTTGGTCTGTTACGTAATACTAACACCCATCCTTCAAAGCGAATACGGAAGGATAGCCCGTTTGAACAGTCTTCAAGTAAGAGAATCCACTTTGCATCTGTACTGTGGCTGACACAGATACGCTTCCAAGAGCACTTCTTGGTATCTAAAGTTCAGACATTATATCCCAGCACTTCGAACGTGTTTCTTGTAATAAGGAGAGAAGATAATGCGTTTCAGAAGATATTGCCTTTCTTTGTCCGCCGGCCGCGGTGGTCTGGCGGTTCTAGGCGCTCAGTCCGGAGCCGCGTGACTGCTACGGTCGCAGGTTCGAATCCTGCCTCGGGCATGGATGTGTGTGATGTCCTTAGGTTGGTTAGGTTTAAGTAGTTCTAAGTTCTAGGGGACTGATGACCATAGATGTGAAGTCCCATAGTGCTCATTGCCTTTCTATGTCCAAAAAGGCATTGATAGTTTGGCTGGAATTCTCAGATCTGTGAAGCGGGTGGGTAATGGCATATTTCTGGTCGAATCATCGACATCGCAGCAAGTTTTCGGATGAGTATCCTACTGCAGTTGAGCAGCACCATACCCTTGACGACATCAAGGAGTGGTCACATGCATTGACATCATGTATATGGACACTTCAGAGCTAGAGGAGGAATGGACTGACGAAGGGATCATTGAGGTGAAATACGTAATTCGTTGACCAGATGGAAAATTGGAAGCATCAGACCCATTTAAATTAACGTATGATTCGTTGGGTTTGCCAGGTTATATTGAAGCTGGATTTATAAGAATGCAAGGTAGACCATACAACCCCAACCCAATGAGGTGTTTCGAGTATCAGCAATCTGGGCACATCACTGCCAAGTGTAATGGACGAGCTACGTGTGGTAAGCGTGGTATTCTATGGCCGCTCGTCCTGACGGTGGTAATTGTATACTCCCTGGCCTTCGTGTCAATCTTTCAGTTCCTCAACCAGCTTGGAGCAGAGACTGTATGGTGTTCAAAGAAGAAAAGGGAACCCAAGAGTTAAAGGTGACAAGTCCGCATCTTACGCTGAAGCGAAGAAGATGTACAAATTCGTTCAACCCTCAGCTCTTTCCACTTAGTTGCTGCAGCGCTCACTGAAGAAATTTGAGACTTTGGGTGTTTCTACCCAGACGTCCTCCATGGACATTGATACCAAGAAGTGCTCTTGGAAGCGTATCTGTGTCAGCCACAGTACAGATGCAAAGTGGATTCTCTTGCTTGAAGAGGGTCCAAGGGAAAATATAAACCTCCTAGATAAATGGCTCCTAGGCTTCATGGAACATGGATGGGTACAGATTATACGTGGAGGAGCTCAAAATGTTGGCACAGGAGATATTCCTCTGTCTGTGTCTACATAAACACGTTTTAAACCTAGTGAAACCCCTGCGCTCACGGGAGAATCATCATCGGAAATATGACCCCAGTGGGGACGGTGCTAAAGGCGGAGTGGGGCCTTTGTGAACTACAGTTACCACTCCGCTTAGGCCTCCCTCAGAACAGCTATTCACGAGCTGCTGTCAGGGCGCATATTCCATTATCTTTTACTATTTATAGTGAGAACCTGCCACCCAAAAAGATGTCTCACGAGTACGGGGGGACCTTCCTACTTATAGGAGATTTTAATGCACAAAATTTGCTGTGGGTATCTCCATCAACATGTCCCAAGGGGCGGGTTGTAGAAAGCTTAATTGTGTCAGAGGATTTATGCCTTCTGTTGCAGCCACATGTAGTAAGCGTTGCTTCACGCAGTGGAGAATGGCAAAACAGAGACAGCCAGCGACCCAGGCGTTGCGAAGTAAGCGCGGCACAGATAGCCTTGATGACAGTAGCAGATTACCAACTGGCTGACGCAAGGACGCACACAGACTGAGCGCCGAGCGAAGCCTGGAGAGTGCTGAGTTAGGAAAAGTGAGGCCAGCACGCTAAGTTACGCTGCAATATACTGTGGGAGTAATAACAAAAAGCTACCACCGAGGGTAAAAAACGTCCTCCTGCCGGATATAAAGAGCGGAGAGCAGGTAGCAACAGACAGAAGCCGTTGGGAAGCAGTTCGGATCTGAGGACGGACGTGTTCCGTGTCCGAATGTTCAATCTTCGTAGGTGACGATTCCAGAAGTCTGTTCCAGCTCGCAGGAATCATCAGTTCGCCGCCAGATGTCAACTTCAGCTCTGGGGGTCGGCCTGAGTTCGGTCGGCACCGTGGCTGACTAACTACAGCGAGAACGTCCAGCAGGACCGGCCGCAGCGCGGTCTTGGTCACAGGCGCCGCCGGGGACTGACACCCGGAATTCACGGCAACCCGGCCACGCCACTTGGTCCGTCCATGACGGGACCTCGCGGACATCGAAACTAACGGCTTCCCAGCCGCCGGTGCAGCAGGCGTCGGCAGCTGACCTCACGGTGACGTGGCTGCTGAGCGGCGACGAGTTCATCTCAGCCACAGGGCATCCTGACTTCAGCGGAGCACTTGTGGCCTGAGCCGACCGAGGGTGGTCAGCGGCGCGCGTTCGCGCATTGTCGGAGAATCTACACAGCAGCAGCCGGGCGGAGGGATCCACAGGGCTGAGCAGCAACGACGAGGGAGAAATTGTGAAGAAATTTCAATAAATAATTGTAAAACTCCACGCCGTCTCAGTCTTTGGCCCAGCCACTGTGTCTGCTGCTAACAAGTACTGCAGAAGTCGTAACAAATGGTGCAGAATCCATAATACTTCTTAAAGCTTTTAGTACCAACTCTTTAGTACAGCCGTGGGATCATTCCAGGCCATAGACATTGCTGTCCGGTCTCCTGACCTTCCGCTGCTGCTCACTGGAGGTGGTCGACGACTTACATGGTGGAAAGATGATTGGCGCACCACAATCAGAAAAAAACACAGAAAAATAATGTCGATCTGCTGCTACGAACCTCGCACCCATTTGAATGGAGAAGCAAAAGAGAACAAGAAGAGGTCTTGGCAAGTGTTTCTCTTTTCGTTCAATCGTTCCACTGTCTCTTCGGTATAGCAAGCACAAGGAGGATATCTGGCAAGTGTGCCAGGTGGCCTGTAACTGACGTACTATGGCAGGCACGTCTACAATCTAAAAGTAGAGACATAGCGAATTACTTTGATTCGGTCACTGCTACTGCAAGCCAAAATAGAGTTTTCCGCCACCATCGGACTTTGGTGGAGAGGGATGGTTGGAATTTTAATTCTACAATTGCTCCTTTTCCATGTGGGAGCTTGAGTGTGCTCAGTCTCGGGTCAAGGAGTATGCCTCGGGTAAGAATCTAATCCCATACAGCGTATTACAGTATCTTCACCAGGATGTAAAGGAAATATTCTTATCCTTTAGTAAAGTGATTTGACTGATCAGGAGCTTTCAGGAAGCACGGGAAGAGGAGATTTTAGTGCCCCTTCTGAAATCAGGGAAGGACCGCACGTGCATTTGCCCTCGCGATTCGAAAATCTGCGAGGTTGACACGTTCCAAGGCCATGCGTCTCTCCCTGATGGCGTAGTGTGGCCGTCACTAGCTGCATAGGAAAGACACTATAAAGCGTGATCAACCGGGGTTTCATTTGGGTCCTAGAAACGCAAGACCTTCTTAGTTATCGTTCAACATTTCAAAACCGCACCGTGCTGGAGTTGTGGATCTAACAACGCTCATAGGTGTCTTCTTCGATAATGAGAGGGCCTATGACACTGATTGGAGGCATCACATCCGGGAGCAGCATCTCTAAAGGGGCTTCAGGGGCCGATTATCAATTTTCAAACGGTCCTTCCTTTCCAGTCGGTTTTTTCGATATCGGGTCGGTGATGCACTCTCCGAGCGATTAAACATTAAAATGTTGTCCCTCAAGATTCTGTCCGCTATTGTCATAAGTGGTATTACGTTCACAGTTAATTCTCCTATTTTATTGTTATTATTTGAGGACGACTTTGAAATCTTATGGTCCTACTCCAAGCTTGCAACGTCCATTAGTGAATTACAACATACAATACGGCGGTTGGAGAAGTGGATAGATAGTACGAGTTTTTAATTTTCCTCATTGAAATGTGTTTGTGTTAATTTTAATCGTTCTTGTTCCCCTTTTAAGCGGACTCTTCATTCAATGAGGGACGCTGTTCGTAATTTAAAAAGCTCACTGAAGTTTTGGGTCGCACTGTACAAGAATGCCTCAAGGTTTAAAGGCACCGAATACTTTAAAATGCCTCAGCCACAGGTCATGGTGTCTTATAAGGCGTTTGTTTGATCCTGACTACAGTTGTACAGTTTATAGCCCAGCACGACCATCTTACCTTAATTGATGTAGTTCATCGTGAAGGGATTCGGTTGACGATAGAAGTCTGATTCCTAACCTTTGTTTTGAGGCTGGTGATCCACCTCTTGTCATCCTTCGGCTGGTCCTCATGAATCATCATGTGCGCAGCCTACTCTTCTCGCCGCAAGCACCGGCGTTCCATTTGTGGCTCGCTCTTCGCTGGATCCAATAATCAGGCCACGAGCAACGCGTAGCCATTCGGGATTCGCGTGCATCAGGCTCTTGGTGGAGATGATATTTCTGTGCTTCATCGAAACTGGAGTCGTGCACCGCCGTGGTTAATACGCAGATCCAGGATTATTTTCGATCTGTCATTGCGCAAGGAGGTTTTTACTCCAGGCACTGTTTTCAAATCGATGTTTTATGGAACTGTAGATGAGTCTTGTGACACTATTGGGTCTAAGCAGGATAATTCCACAGGTTGTGTTATTTCCAGAATGTGTCATCAAGATTTTGTTACCTGGTACATTCACAGTGTAGACATTGAATTATATGCGATCTTGAGCATTTTGCCTTCCTGCTACCAAATTCCTCATCTGCACCGACTCCCTAAGTGCCCTTCGGGCGGTCGGTCACATGTATCCAGCCGAAAAGTACCGTCAGCTGATTACGACACTGTTTTCCACTTACAGACGCAGGATAGCCATGTGGCGTTCTGCTGGGTAACAGGATACGTGGGCATTCGTGATGATGAAGCTGCAGATGCGGCAGCTAAGGATGCCCACTAGGTAGTTGCTCTTCCTGAATGTGCTAACCCCGTCCATGCTGTTACCTCGCAACTGAGGCGGAACATCACGTATCATGCGTCCGTGGAATAAGAAGCGGTTAGGATTGGAGAACAACAAGCCGAGGCCCCTGAAACCAGTGACACGACGGTGGTGCTCCCCTTCCGGCCACTGCGGCAGGAGCACGTAGTATTAATGGGCTTCCGAATAGGACACCGCCCCTCTGATGGACGGATCCTTCGGGAGGAAGACCCACCGGTATGCAGAGCTTGTGATTTACTGGTTTCAGTACGCCACTTTTTAAATGAATGCGTTTAATACCACGTCATGAGAGCTTCTATCCAGTTGGTGACCAGTTGACCTATCCTGTATTTTAGGTACCGACGAATCGATTGTAGTTCGTGTTTTAAGATTCTGTGTGATGTCTGGTTGACTCAGTAGTGTTTTACGCAGAATCTTTTATAGTGTTTCTAGGGTGATTTCTTCATGTTCTATTTTCCAGTTGATAGTGTAATCTTATATTCTTGCTCCACTATTTCAGATGTTTTCTGATTATAGTCTACGTATTTTACTCACACACTTCCTTGAGGCGTTCGTCTCTCGCTACTTTATGTGACAGAATGAGTGGGAGAGTTACGGTATGGCTCCGGTTTACATTTCATAACTTACGTTTCTTGCATCTTTCTAACAACATATAACCATAACAACATGTTATTCTGTTTGTTGGGTATTGGTGCTTACGACCTGGCTGTTGAACGACCTATATATATATCACAACTATCACCACTACAAACTCCTTAAGATGCTTTTTGTCTTGTTCTTAGAACCACTGCTTCGCCGTATTGCTGATCAGCATTGTAGCTGGATGATATTGAATAATATTACGGTATAGCTAAGTCATATACATGACATATCCTTGCTCAAAGGCATATTGGATTCCTTTTGTTCTCTCCGTGGGGCTCGCATTAATGAACGTATATGTATCCTGTTACTATTGCGGGGTTTTCAGAAAGTTGACATTCCATGGGCCCATGGGTAACGGTGGTTGCTCGGTACAAATCGTTGGGAATTACCGTGGACCGTTGCCCTATTGGCCTTTTTTCCGGACCGAGTTCAAGGAGTAATGCGTGAACACGGACGCCGGTTCCGTAGCCTTCTTCACAAAGTACCGATCTTGGATTACTGTTGTTGTTGTGGTCTTCAGTCCTGAGACTGGTTTGATGCAGCTCTCCATGCTACTCTATCCTGTGCAAGCTTCTTCATCTACCAGTACCTACTGCAACCTACATCCTTCTGAATCTGCTTAGTGTATTGATCTCTTGGTCTCCCTCTACGATTTTTACCCTCCACGCTGCTCTCCAATGCTAAATTTGTGATCCCTCGATGCCTCAGAACATGTCCTACCAACCGATCCCTTCTTCTAGTCAAGTTGTACCACAAACTTCTCTTCTCCCCAATCCTATTCAATACCTCCTCATTAGTTACGTGATCTACCCACCTTATCTTCAGCATTCTTCTGTAGCACCACATTTCGAAAGCTTCTATTCTCCTCTTGTCCAAACTAGTTATCGTCCATGTCTCACTTCCATACATGGCTACACTCCATACAAATACTTTCAGAAACGACTTCCTGACATCTAAATCTATACTCGATGTTAACAAATTTCTCTTCTTGAGAAACGCTTTCCTTGCCATTGCCAGTCTACATTTTATATCCTCTCTACTTCGACCATCATCGGTTATTTTACTCCCTAAATAGCAAAACTCCTTTACTACTTTAAGTGTCTCATTTCCTAATCTAATACCCTCAGCATCACCCGACTTAATTTGACTACATTCCATTATCCTCGTTTTGCTTTTGTTGATGTTCATCTTATAGCCTCCTTTCAAGACACTGTCCATTCCGTTCAACTGCTCTTCCAAGTCCTTTGCTGTCTCTGACAGAATTACAATGTCATCGGCGAACCTCAAAGTTTTTACTTCTTCTCCATGAATTTTAATACCTACTCCGAATTTTTCTTTTGTTTCCTTTACTGCTTGCTCAATATACAGATTGAATAACATCGGGGAGAGGCTACAACCCTGTCTCACTCCTTTCCCAACCACTGCTTCCCTTTCATGCCCCTCGACTCTTATAACTGCCATCTGGTTTCTGTACAAATTGTAAATAGCCTTTCGCTCCCTCTATTTTACCCCTGCCACCTTTAGAATTTGAAAGAGAGTATTCCAGTCAACATTGTCAAAAGCTTTCTCTAAGTCTACAAATGCTAGAAACGTAGGTTTGCCTTTTCTTAATCTTTCTTCCAAGATAAGTCGTAAGGTCAGTATTGCCTCACGTGTTCCAACATTTCTACGGAATCCAAACTGATCTTCCCCGAGGTCGGCTTCTACCAGTTTTTCCATTCGTCTGTAAAGAATTCGCGTTAGTATTTTGCAGCTGTGACTTATTAAACTGATAGTTCGGTAACTTTCACATCTGTCAACACCTGCTTTCTTTGGGATTGGAATTATTATATTCTTCTTAAAGTCTGAGGGTATTTCGCCTTTCTCATACATCGTGCTCACCAGATGGTAGAGTTTTGTCATGACTGGCTCTCCTGAGGCCATCAGTAGTTCTAATGGAATGTTGTCTACTCCCGGGGCCTTGTTTTGACTCAGGTCTTTCAGTGCTCTGTCAAACTCTTCACGCAGTATCTTATCTCCCATTTCATCTTCATCTACATCCTCTTCCATTTCCATAATATTGTCCTCAAGTACATCGCCCTTGTATAAACCCTCTATATACTCCTTCCACCTTTCTGCTTTCCCTTCTTTGCTTAGAACTGGGTTGCCATCTGAGCTCTTGATATTCATACAAGGGGTTCTCTTCTCTCCAAAGGTCTCTTTAATTTTCCTGTAGGCAGTATCTATCTTACCCCTAGTGAGACAAGTCTCTACATCCTTACATTTGTCCTCTAGCCATCCCTGCTTAGCCATTTTGCACTTCCTGTCGATTTCATTTTTGAGACGTTTATATTCCTTTTTGCCTGCTTCATTTACTGCATTTTTATGCTTTCTCCTTTCATCAATTAAGTTCAATATTTCTTCTGTTACCCAAGGATTTCTATTAGCCCGCGTCTTTTTACCTACTTGATCGTCTGCTGCCTTCACCACTTCATCCCTCAGAGCTACCCATTCTTCTTCTAAGGTATTTCTTTCCCCCATTCCTGTCAATTGTTCCCTAATGCTCTTCCTGAAACTCTGTACAACCTCTGGTTCTTTCAGTTTATCCAGGTCCCATCTCCTTAAATTCCCACCTTTTTGCAGTTTCTTCAGTTTCAATCTGCAGTTCATAACCAATAGATTGTGGTCAGAATCTACATCTGCCCCAGGAAATGTCTTACAATTTAATACCTGGTTCCTAAATCTCTGTCTTACCATTATATAATCTATCTGAAACCTGTCAGTATCTCCAGGCTTCTTCCATGTATACAGCCTCCTTTCATGATTCTTAAACCAAGTGTTAGCTATGATTAAGTTATGCTCTGTGCAAAATTCTACAAGGCGGCTTCCTCTTTCATTCCTTCCCCCCAATCCATATTCACCTACTATGTTTCCTTCTCTCCCTTTTCCTACTGACGAATTCCAGTCACCCATCACTATTAAATTTTCGTCTCCCTTCACTACCTGAATAATTTCTTTTATCTCGTCATACATTTCATCTATTTCTTCATCATCTGCAGAGCTAGTTGGCATTTAAACTTGTACTACTGTAGTAGGCATGGGCTTTGTGTCTATCTTGGCCACAATAATGCGTTCACTATGCTGTTTGTAGTAGCTAACCCGCACTCCTATTTTTTTTATTCATTATTAAACCTACTCCTGCATTACCCCTATTTGATTTTGTATTTATAACCCTGTAATCATCTGACCAAAAGTCTTGTTCCTCCTGCCACCGAACTTCACTAATTCCCACTATATCTAACTTTAACCTATCCATCTCCCTTTTTAAATTTTCTAACCTACCTGCCCGATTAAGTGATCTGACATTCCACGCTCCGATCCGTAGAACGCCAGTTTTCTTTCTCCTGATAACGACGTCCTCTTGAGTAGTCCCCGCCCGGAGATCCGAAAGGGGGACTATTTTACCTCCGGAATATTTTACCCAAGAGGACGCCATCATCATTTAATCATACAGTAGAGCTGCATGTCCTCGGGAAAAATTACGGCTGTAGTTTCCCCTTGCTTTCAGCCGTTCGCAGTACCAGCACAGCAAGGCCGTTTTGGTTAATGTTACAAGGCCAGATCAGTCAATCATCCAGACTGTTGCCCCTGCAACTACTGAAAAGGCTGCTGCCCCTCTTCAGGAACCACATGTTTGTCTGGCCTCTCAACAGATACCCCTCCGTTGTGGTTGCACCTACGGTACGGCCATCTGTATCGCTGAGGCACGCAAGCCTCCCCACCAACGGCAAGGTCCATGGTTCATGGGGGGCTTGGATTACTATATTTCCAATAATGTGTGCTACGTTCCAAAATACTCCCGCTCTCTGCTACGATGGTGGGCAAAGTGGTACAATTATCCGGTTGTTTTCTTTGGAAAGTTATATATTTCCGCTTCGGTATGAAGTGGTACAGAGGCCTCGTCCCCTTGGAGAATTGGGACTTCCTAAAATCAAAGTGAAGGCTGCAGTATTGTTTATAAGGTATAACGTTTTAACATGTATTCGAGCTCCTTATTACATTAAATTTCGCTCATTTACATGTCTCCGAGCGGCCAGTTTGACTCCTGCCGATGTTGGACGAGTTCACTCCAAAATGCGGCGTAAATATCAATTTCGTATTATAATAAGTTCTCAAGGCGACATTTTGTCAATGACACATCAGATCTTTGCTTGCTACGCCAAGAACTATCGCTCTGTATCTCACGTGTGCCATCTTTATAACATCCATGAAAGAATGTTGCTTAATTCTCTCAGCCGGATGATCGAGCCACACTTCATCGCACAACAAGCTAGATTTAGACCAAATAAAAATTGCACAACACAAGTCCTCAATCTGACACAGTACTCTGAGGATGGTTTTTAGCGATGTTTGGTCGCAGGAGCAGTATTCGTGGATCTCTCTGCAACCTATGATACTTTGCAGCATAATATCATGTTGCACAAACTATATCTATAATAGAGCGATTATGCCTTTGCCGGCCGCGGTGGCCGTGCGGTTCTGGCGCTGCAATCCGGAACCGCGAGGCTGCTACTGTCGCAGGTTCGAATCCTGCCTCGGGCATGGGTGTGTGTGATGTCCTTAGGTTAGTTAGGTTTAGGTAGTTCTAAGTTCTAGGGGACTTATGACCTAAGATGTTGATTCCCATAGTGCTCAGAGCCATTTTGATTACGCCTTTAATAGCTTAATACGAGCCATCCTTTAGATCCATAAACGCTACGTCGAATATGACGGCAGAGAACAATAGACAGAGATTACAAAAAGCCTATCTACTCCAAGATAGCATCCTAATAACACCAAACTTGTTTAACTTCCATAGAAACGATCATCGGCAACTTCCCACCACAAAACTTTGTATATGTTGATGATCTGGCGCTAATACCTCAAGAAAAAGATTTGTAAACAGTAGAGAGGCATCTAACAAAAGGAGTTTACACTCTCGCCTCATATTACCAAAATAACTACCAGAAACAGAGTCCAGCTAAAACTCAAGTTCGAGCTCCGCATTTACGAAACATAGAAACCAACAAATAATTAAAAATCATATGGGATGGCATAATTCCAAATATGTGGGTGTTACACTGGACTGCGCGCTGACATACAGGAAGCACTGGCTAAACACAAAAAAACGTATTCACCCGCAATAACACCAGAAAGCTCGAAAGTTGCTGACGACGTGGCCAACCGACAGTACTCAGAACATCGGCACTTGCATTTGTTACTCTGCCTCTGAGTACGCCTGCCCTCTTTGGTGCACTTCCGCTCATGCCAGGCATGTAGATGCTGTCCTCTTCGAGACATGTAGAATAACTCCAGGAACACGAACTGTACAGCCAGCCAGGGATAGCCCCACCGGATAGAAGACGGGAAGTTGTCGCGAACACAGAGAGGCCCGAAGTGGAGCTAAACACTGCTCATCCGTTGCGTGGACACCGACCTCCATTAAGCAGGCTCAAATCTACGGACAGATTTCTAAAACCTTCCTTAAATAACGATACATCACCATCAGTTGTACGATAAAACCTGTGAACAAGCAGAAATGCATATATAGCGTCATAGACTCCGCCTTTGGGGGCCCTCCGCCAGGCGACAGCCTGTAGTCTAAGAAGTGGGTGAGTAGAACAAAGAATAATATGGCCAAATTCGACCCCCGTCCTTTCCGGCAATACATGGAGAGGACGCAGACGATCCTACGTTTTCGTGCTTTATTTGCAAATGTGTTGTATCTTGTATAACACTAGAAGTACCAGACTTCGCCGTACCCCTAGTAGTACTATGTGGGCCATATTTGACTCACATAACAAAAACACCATTTTATTCGTATTTGGGTGGTGTTTCGAGTGGCTTTATGTTGACAATACGTCTCTAAAGTGAGCAATGCACTGTCAAACATAAATCTTCAGAAGTAAACTGTTTTTTTAAATTTTACAGAAGAAATTCCACAATCTTTCTTCGATCATCGTTGAAAGAAGTATGTAAAGCAATGTTACAATGTTCTTCTTTATAAAAAGATTGAAACAGAATTAAAACATATGGTTTATGTGAGTAGTAATAATATGTTTGCTTTTATACAAAAATAAGGAAGTACCAAATATTTGTCAAAGATTCTAAAATGCAGCAGGTGACTAAAATGCTATGCGTGTTTTCTTGATTATTGCAATCATTGAACTATAACAAAAAGCAAATAACTTCAGCCTGTAATTATAAATGTTTGCAAATATTTAAGAACAAGGACTCGACAAAATTGTCTAAACTGGGATTCAGACATTCGACAATAGTTTTTTCTCAGCAGCTGTAGCACACATACTCGCACTTGAGGAATACGCTTGATGTTTTATTTCCCTTTGTTGTTTGCAGGAAACCTGAATTTGACAAGATCTAATACTTCCATATTGGCCAGTGCCCGTATCGAATGCCTGAAAGGTGAGATTGACTTCTCTCTGCAGTAAACTCATCTGGTACTCTGAGGGTATAGTACCGACGCGAAGTCATCTTAGAGCTAAGCAACTTAAAATTTGTGTGAGCATTGGTCATGGCAAGGTCAAGAATATCGTAAAAGACACGCACAGGCCATCGGTGGATGCCAGCTCGGACACTGTAGTGTCTAACCCTTTGGTCAACTACATCGACTCCATCCTCAGTCTCATTATAAAACTACACCGTTTCTGGAAGTGTCTTCTCTGTATTCTCAGTCATCTGGCAACCGGCACTCATGTTACTGTGAGAAGATTGTTTCCTGACTTTATGTGTGTTGCATGTAATGTGTCGCCTCCACTTCGCGCTGCAGGAAGAACCTCCTTGAGTGATCTCCGAAGAGCGCCAACTGAACTTGTTCCTTTTTGTTTCAGCTCATTCCCCAGGGGGTGAAGAAGTTGTCAGTCATGACGTCCCGTAAGGGCGACGCGCCTGACATCTGCTGTTGTGTAAGAGAACCGTTAGCAGTGCCCCAGACAGCATTGTAGAAGGGGACGGGGGGATTCCCCATTCTATAATATGTTATTCGTAGCTTCCCAGTGTCACTTCGTAGATCTGCATGTCACCAGTCCATAGAAAACGGAAAACCGTGCTGATATAAAGTATCATCCGACCTGCGAATACTTCATATTTCACATTCTTTTTGGCCCAAAGTATCATAATATACTGTAAGATCTCGTGAATAACGTCGAGGAACGCCCAGAAACTATTTAGTATCTGAAAACCGTTGTTACTGATATCAAATTGCGTTAAAATGCATATGGGTCAAAAATGACCCATATGGTACTACTTGTGTAACAGTCAAATTTTGTCTTACCTCTAGTTGACCTAGGGGGATGAAATTTTGGTAAGTTGTAGAACCCCATAAATGATGAAGTCGCGGGAGCGTTTGGTCCTGTGATGATTATGGAGGGGGCTACGGCCCTCGAAAAACCAACGTGGGTAAATACTGACTCACATGGTATTTCTAATGTTAATCGACAAGGTATTGGATAACTCAATTTTTTCTCCTTGTTCTGGAGCCTTCTCTCATTGTGTCCTGTATTCATCCTAGAGAAAAACCTTGTTCTCTTTTGAGTCCCAGAATTGTGCAGTTCATGTCTATAAATTTTCATTTCCGTAGAACAATAAAAACACAAAGAAAGAAAGAGGAAATGATAAAGAAACTAACCTACTAACGAAATTAGAATTATATGTTAATACCTTCAGCTATTGACGTCCGTTGATCTATATCAACGGGAACGGGTGAAAATGTGTGCCTCGACCGGTATTCGAACCCAGGATCTCCTGCTTCATGGCAGACGCTCTATCCATCTTTTTTTTATTATTAATCTCATTTTGTTCGTTGTATCTAAACCGGGAGGACGTCGCAAAACACCTGTTTTCAGTTCGTCGTTGATCCATTAACTCAGTTTTTTTTTTTTTTTTCTATTACAGAGGGCAGCTAACCCTCTGACCGAACACGCTGAGTTATCGTGCCGGCATTTTTGCTCTACTTTGTTCATTGTATGTGATAGTGGCGGACGTCTCATGATACCCGTTCAGGTTGTTCGATGGTCCGTTCTCTCACCCGAACACGCTGAGCTACCGTGCCGGCGTCCATCTGAGCCACCGAGGGCACAGAGGATAATGCGACTGCAGGGATTATCTCGCGGCACGCGTCCTCCCAGATCCACATTCTCACCTTGTGTGTCCACATACTACATTCGTAGTGTCTCACCCCACCACTCCCATTACTCATGGAAGACATTCTTACCAAGTCCCGTAAGAGTTCGGGTAATATGTGTGCATCCGCACAGAAGGAGTAGGTCATGGCCGGTGTTGCCAGAACTATATACTTATATGGATATGGTGTCTCTTCTTTCGAACATGTTGATGGGAATGAAATGATGATAATTAGGACAACACAACATCCTGTCCCTGAGCGGAGAAAATGTCTGACCAAACCAGGAATCGAACCCGGGCCCTTAGGATTGATATTCTGTTGCGCTGACCACTCAGCTACCGAGGACGGGCACTCTAACGTTGATGTAATCCACCTGGAATTTACCCATGTGTCAGGGTATTTTCCAAGCCTACCTTCTCTAATGTGATTCTTGGGTTTAGTACTCGCTATTGTTACCTATAATTTAATGCACAACTCAATTACTCTTTCTCGTATCTCATTCCTAATGCCCAGCCCATATTTTTCCCGACTTCTTTCTTCTGTTCTCTATCCTAAAACCGCGATCCAATCCATCATGATTACTATGTTTTCATCTGCCTTCACATACTTAATTACCCGTTCAATACCCTCAATACCCACACATTCTTTCTCTTCTTCTCATCTTCTGCTAGCAATGTTGGCAAGTTACCCCATCTCGAAGTCACTTTCATCCGAATTATTCTAGTGATAGACAGTTTAGAATCGCGTTGTGCTATCTATCAACTGTGCACCGAATGATTGATGATAATACCTAGGTGGCACTTAAGTCGACTGCTTTTTTGGCTTGCGCAAGAAGCATTTCCAACTGAATTGGTCGAATTTTGCGAAATATGATGTGAAGTGTGTTTTTCGGCCAACATTTGAGATCAGGGTCCAAAAACAATTATTTTGATTTGCGTGAGGCGGTTGTTTACCGTATTACTTGCAGCTTTCGCGGTTGATATATTGGCAAGACTATCAGGACTGTGGAGGGCCGGTGTACCGAGCATAAATGTCACACTAGTTTACAGCAGCTGAGAAAATCTGCCACTGCAGCGCATCGTCGTGGCACCGGTCATCCTATGGCGTGTAACAGGAAGATTCTGAAAACACTTCCAGCTATTGGAACAGTATTTTTACGGAAGCCGTTTAAATTAAATTCGTAGGTAACCTTATAAATAGAGATGGTGCTTTTTGTTTAAAGTCTGCATAGAATAATGCTCTCTCGCTTGTCAAAAAGAGGGGGGCAGTCTTTCTTCTGACATGGATTAGCTTTGGTTTATGATGGCACTAGTGCTTACAAAAATGGTTCTGAGCACTATGGGACTTAACATCTGAGGTCATCAGTCCCCTAGAACTATTTAAACCTAACTAACTTAAAGATGTCACACACATCCATGCCCGATGCAGGATTCGAACCTGCGACCGTAGCAGTCGCGCGGTTCCGGACTGAAGCGCCTAGAACCGCTCGGCAACCGCGGCCGGCTGCTAGTGCTTACAGTTTTGTGTATGTGCATGTATGTATGTGTGTGTGTGTGTGTGTGTGTGTGTGTGTGTGTGTGTGTGTGTGTGTGTGTGTGTGTGAGTGAGTGTTACCGTTTGGAGTTTCTCTCAATACTGAGGTTTAAAATTGACTTGCATAGCGATTACTTGCTGTAGTTTTGCGTTGAAAATAGCGGAGTATGTTACTGAAATATCGGTGGTTGTCCACGACGTCATGTGGCTGCATTCCCATAAATTATATGAGCAATACCATGTTTTACTGTGTATTACATGTAGGGGACCATGCTCTAATTAAGACAGTTCACGGCGTTTTCATCACCACGACGAGAGATTCGTCCTGTTGCTTCATAAAGTAATTTCGACGTGCCACTCTTTATATCTGGATTGGTATAAAGAAATTCAGTACAGGGCAGACACAGGTGAATCTGCATTATTGCCTGGTGAAGCTTGAGCAAAATATTCAACGTAAAGTGACTTGCAGAGAATATTTTTACTTTAGTACTCCTTTAAAGAGCATTAGGAAAAAGAGTTTAATCCTGTGAGATGCAACAGTAAACAAAGCGCGTTGCATGCATACTTTGAAAAATATTTGAATGAGATAATGTACTGGCATCAAGTGACGTCTTCTGCCTTTGTACTGGAATTAATATATGGTAAACTACTAATAATGACCGTTCCTGATTAGGATCTGAACGTTCAAAGAAATTCACTGCACAATATTCCGACTGGGAATTTTCCAGTCTTCTTTAGGTGAGCCATCGAAGACTGACGAAGACTTGCTCCGTTAAGGCCTGCACAGCACTCTGGGAGTATTCCACGTGTAACGTTGCAAATTATTACCGGGCAACATTCAGTATAGTATAACAAGGAGACGTGTATCACGGAGGCGGCAGGAAGAAGCCTCAGCTATGAATCACGAGCAGCTGACGCTTGTGTCTGTGGGAACGATCGCAAGTAACGTCTAGTAGGAACACAAATTCATACCCCCTACGAATCTAAATAAACTATAGTAATTATTAACCGACTTTGTTCAAACATGGTACACCACCTTTTGTTACTCAGTAAAGGATCTTGTCAGAATTTCAAAATTGTATCTATTATAGTTTTGGAGATTGAGAAAATTACTTAAAAGTCATAAAAAGGACACAGGTCTACAAACTCAGTTAGGAACAATAACAGTCTGTCTTTTGTTATCATTTAAACTCATACAGATTTCTCAATGTATAAAAATAATTTAATTGGAATTTTTCTTTGCTAAACTTTAATTACTCTGCTTTTCATAGTGTGAAAACCATTCCAAATTATAATTCCTTTATTATTTTGTTGTGTGTATAAATGGGAATGAGTGAGAGAGTGTATGTGAGACATACGTAAAATTTAATATTATTTTCTGTAAAACATTACGAAATTGGACCGTGGGAAAGCTGTATGGTAACCACGATACTGATGATGTATGCCGAGGTGTGCATGTTTTTGTAAGAGAGCAGCCAGAATAACAGTCTAAAGGGTAATAAGATTCTAAATTAATTTAAAAATTATTTTTCATTTCGGTCATTTTTATTAAACTGTATATTAGTATTTGCATTTCGAATGACGTCAGTGGCTTTCTGTTTAGTTATGGATAAGGTAAATTGTACCACGAGAATGACCTAGAAAGATCATTCTGATTGGTCAGTCAGACATAGGCCAATCAGAAGTAAGATGTTCCCGCGCATCGAAAATTAGATATACAGAGAGTGAAGTAGCAGCGAGATAGTCGCTCGCTAGCTATCGGAGGTATAAGGTCATGATAGATGTCACGGTGCGCATTATGTGTAAATTGAAGGAATAATGAGTTCCTCGCATTTAGTACGAGTCGTGACTAAAGCACTTGCTGCGACGCACGTTTTGATGAAAGCGGGACTTTTCTGGATTGATTTGTTGGAAAGTTAGAAGCGTGTGATATTTTGGCCTTTAGTGAAAAATCCGAGTGGCATATTCTGTGTTCATTGTGAAATACTTGGCGAGCACTTATATTATAGAAGACCACGGATGAGTCCGAATGTGAAATTACTTTATAGTAGTGGATCAGAGATTGCTAGTCTGCGTATTCCATCGGGTCGGACTGGAAATAGATTTCTGGCAGCTTTTTTGTGTGAAATTTGTTGTTTTGACTGTGAACTGAGAATGATAGAGTAGTCTCTCACTAAATGAGGACTTGTAGCCATTTGCAATTGTAGCCTAAACAATATAAACACTTGTCTTGGAATTTTCGGACACTTATTAAAACCAAAGTACATTATACCACCGCCCGAAATATTGGAAAAAATGATCTTGCAGGAACTGTTTCGCTACTAGAGTTACGCGGCCTCTGGATGGTAGGTATTAGGCGCTGTTTTCTTCAACTCTGCTTTTTCGCTGCGTAGTAAGTACCTACGAGTGCAGAGTGAAGGGACGTCGAACGGAAGCCGTACTGATGTAGGTGGACATTTAATATGAACAGTTTGACGAATGTTCGAGACATATATTTTAACCCGCCCCGCCGCACACGCATGCGTCGAAATTCAAGGCCGACAACACTTCACGGCTGCAGCGCACACACTGGTGGAAACGCGGAACTCAGCTGTCCTCTGTTTTGCGGCTCGCCAAGGCCGTTGGCGCATTCTATCTTCTTCGATTAGAGCAAATCGTGGAGATGACGGGGTTCCACGCACTGTCCAACTGGTAGCCGCTATCATGCTTCATCAGATTTTCCACCAGGGCAGTTTCCACGGATTCCTTAATAATGGACTCTCAAAAAGAAGCAGCTGTCGTCGGAATCACAGTTCTATCATACTCTATTGTATGACCATTGGAAATCGAGCGATAGTGGACTTGCTTGCTTGCAAAAGGCGAGTACATCGTTCATGTGCAGTGCAGCGATCTTTCAGAGTGCGAGTGGCCTTTTGTTTGTAAGCCATGCAACACTGACAAGTTATTTTGTAAATTCCGGCATTCCGCAATAACAAGTAGTCGTTCAGCGATCTCAAAAGGTCTGCAATCTTAGATGGGAGACAAAAAATCTCTGATACTTGAAATTTACTGAAGATATTTACATGTTAAGCGAAATGTTGCCCACAAAAGGAAGAAAAGTTAAATATTTTGTAGTGTGTTGTTCCTCCTTATCCACTTCCTGATTCTTAATTTTAACTAACAGTACCCTGTTAATCTGCTGGGTGGAATATCTATTCTTTCAGAACACTGTCTTTAAGTGGACGAGCTTCTTACGTAACCTATCTAGATCTGAAACCGTGTGAGCTCTGTGTACGAGTGTTCTAAGCAAGCTCATAATTTGCGACGTGCGATGACAATTTGACGGTTGCAAATGCAAATGAGTATAAATGGCTAACTGAATGTTCTGGAGAACAATCATTCTTTAGTCTAACACATCCAAAAATGGCTGACGACTATCGTCCTCTAGTTCCATAGTAAACAGAATGTTCTCATGAATGGGGTTAAGGTTTTGAAGAAACCCCGTCAATTTATCTTCTCTATGAGGCCGCAATAAGAAAATATCGTCCACATACCTCCAAAAGTCTCTGTCCTCTGTCCTCGAAATCCAAGGGGCAGACCGAGGACTGCCCATGGCGACCTCGTCAGTCTGTTCAAAATATCTTTGGTTGAACATAAAACAGGTTGAGGGTAGAGCATGCTGAAACAAAGCAGTAATGCCTGCCTGAAACTTTTTGCCAATTACTGAAAGAGAATCTGCGATACGGACTTTTATTAAAGGTGATATTACATCAAAGCTAACCAAACGGTCAGAACGGCTTAAACGGAGAGCCCCTAGTTTGTTAATAAAGTCAGCTGAGTCACGGATGTGATGTGGGCAGTTTCCCACCAACTGTCCCCGCAACGAAACAAAATGTTTGGCCAAATCATACGTAGGACCTCCATTGTTACTACTGGACGTAATGGAACACTTCCCTTGTGATGATACACAGCCATGTGGTCTTATCCTCTTGATGATCTTTTGAGGTGAGGAAGAGGAATTTAATGGTGTAGAAGTTTTCAAAATAGTTCGTTAAGTTTCCCTTTTAATGCGAACGAATGCTTCGTACGGCTTCTTGAGCACCACTGACAAAACTAACTTTATACAGCTCTGTAGGTGTAGCTACAAAATTGAGTCCTCTGCTTAATACAGACAGTGTCGCATCTGCCAAATTTTTCTCTGTGATACTGATGATGAAACGTCGTGTAGTTATCTGTTGTGGCGACGACTTCTGTGGCAACAGAAGTTCAAATTTTGACATCTGCCAAAAACTTTATTCCATTTGGATCTAATCAAACTAGGCTGAAGTCATTCCATCGTAACAATCCTATAATTATCACGACCTGAATGTTTTTCTACCAACGTTTCAGGGCTGAGGGTACATTGGGTACGCACTGCAATCACGGAATACACAGTTCCATACCTTTATTAAATTAACGAAAATCGATATTAAGAAGAAAACAACAATATTTATATGGCTATTTGTAACATAATTGCGATGTTACGTTCATGTGGCTGCGCTAGTAAATACCCATAATTGTACTTACTCTCATGTAAAAATTAGAACGGTGAGTGAGTTTTCTTGGCAGTCATGTTGAACGTGAAAATCAAAACATCTGCCTTGGTAGGTGTTCTTTAACACTAACGACAGCACTGGCCGAATCTGTAACAGAAATTCATACAATGCGGCCCATTCCTCCTTAACTGAGCATAATGTAACTAGCGCAGAGTGTCGTTTACTCACATTTTTCCACTTTGTGCCAATTTTGGCGAAACAGCGTGAAAAATGAGTCCAGAATGCTAGAATCCCATATTCAAATCCTTCGTTCTGACAGACGCTAACAGCAATAAGAATTATTATGAGAAACCACAGTGAAAGAGGAAACTAGGGGAGAGAAAGAGAGAGAGTGGGTAGGGGTTGAATCGTTTGGAGTTGGCTCATACAATTTAATGAGGCTTAAAAACGCCTTCCTTTTAAGCTTAATGTTCGCTCAATTTCAGTGATAAATGTTGTGTACGAGAAAAAACAGCCGTTATATATTCTCACCAAAGGATGATGGGGAACGTGGTGGGAATCCTTATGATTTTGTTGGAATTTTTCGCATTTCGTAGCATTAAAGAAGAATCAACGTAGTCCGAGGAATTCAGAGCAAAAGGCTTTACGTTTATTAAGCTGGAGTTCACAAATGAATGCTTACTCCCTTTTGGGTGATTTAGTTTATTAATGAGCTAACATAATGACGGCTGACGAGCTGTGCAGGTCGTCGAAAGGTTCTGAATATTCTGTGCGCTCTTGATATCTGTAGATTCTTTGCACGACTGGAGGATTTTCTAGTCTTTGATAAAAAAAATACATATTGCTCTGACGTCCATGTACTGTACATCGAAAAATGTAGTGCAGCAGAGCAATGTTACGAACAGCATAATGTAGTATGTCTTCTATAAAATGCAACCGTTTATATAACACCAATTTAGTTGCAAACCCCTTGTTGTTAGATTTTTAAAGTGACTAAGGAAATCTCGTTTTACTGGCTATCATAAGCGTCACTTCTTCAGCAAATCGTTTTTATCAGTTGACGTTAACAATAATATAATATTACTTTTGCGGTAAATAGATACATTTAAATGCAATGCCATAACTTCAGTCTAACTTCAGAACACAAACTTATTAAGTATACACACAAATAAGTTCAAAGTGTAGTAGAGATTGATATCTGACAAGAATCACATCATGTTGATTCCTTTAGCAGCCTGGAGAATGTCAAAAGCCTTTCCCGAATTGATACCGATGAGATTTGAAATACGCTTTTAAAACATGTACGTTCCATGGACATTAAAGTGTTTTTTATGATGTCATGAGTAATTACGATTTTCAGATCCTGACGATCACACGTCTTAGTGAAGTCACTCTATTCAGTGATTTAAAGAACCATAAAAGAAGGTATCGGTGCCCAAGGAAATACGAGGACAGTACGTCATTCGATCAGTCTTACGGGGAAAATCTGCAATACATCGCAGTTCATTGTTGGACACAATTTCAATGATATGCCTTAAGGAGCTAGAGTAGCTCAAATTGTGGATACTCGAATGACGCTAGCACGTCATATTATCTTATTCACAACTATATTGGTGGAATTTGGTGCATTTATGATACTTAACCTGCTTCGAACCTAATCATAGTTAGAACATGTAACCTGTTGTGGAAATAAGTATCATATTGCGCCCATTGTAGACACTTGATCAACTGTCCAATTTCAATACGTCATGTTGTAATCGAGCACTCTTCGTCGACACTTAGAATCAATTAGCGAACTGCAGATTATAATTTATCACCGTAAGCGCTAAACGACGATGTGATGTGTTACTTTCGTAAAAAGCTGCTGGTTCTGATGAGGACTCATTACTATCGAAACCGGCTGTCATCAGTCCACAAATTTCCCTCAAAACGACTTTGAAGAAAAGAATATTTATAAAAAATAAGAAAAACAACAACAAAAACAAAAAGAAGATCACGTGCTACAATTAGGCAATATCAAATGTCACTGAATGTCAAAGTAATGTTTGCCTACTACGCAAAGAGACATTGCCACATTGCCTGTCGATATTGATCTGTATGTTTCCACACCAGACTATAACCTGGGAGCTAACACTACTAGTGTTCCCGAACATCAAGTGACGTTATGAGCTGTCGTATTCATAAATTAATTACTTCCATTTCCTTACTGACCATTCGCTAAACAAAGAGAATGTGTCCTCCTTACAAAGAAAAGGTTTCCTGATGATCACGTAAGTTCCAGTGTGCTGAAACACATCTGACGGGAACTTGTATTCAATTTGCTTGTATTTTTGGTGCCCTTGTATGCAATACTCGTTAGCTGCCTCAGCAGTAGTTTAATGACACGTTGCTTAGTGGTTTTAGATACCTGAAGCTTCACTGAGGATCTGTATGATGAATAAGCTCGCTTCATACTAACTTTTAGACATACTTTACACATTTTTCTGTCCGCAGCTCGTGGTCGTGCGGTATCGTTCTCGCTTCCCGCGCCCGGGTTCCCGGGTTCGATTCCCGGCGGGGTTAGGGATTTTCTCTGCCTCGTGATGACTGGGTGTTTTGTGATGTCCTTAGGTTAGTTAGGTTTAAGTAGTTCTAAGTTCTAGGGGACTGATGACCATAGATGTTAAGTCCCATAGTGCTCAGAACCATTTTGAACACATTTTCTAAGCTCCGAAAACCATGTAAGCCATAATTTATTTTTCCTTCAGCCAGACACAAGATCATCACGATGTGTAGAAACTCATTGTACCATACCACTTTCCTTTATCATTGTTGCAAACACTGCTTACCTAATTGTCTACTAATTACAAAGTGAACAAAAAATGTGTGTGTCCATACCGACATTCTTAGTAGCTTTCTATCTAGTATATAATTGAATTACAATGTTACATCCCTCATGACCAGTACAATAAAATTGCATAATCTGCATGAATAGAAAGAACATCTAAATACAATGCAGATTTTACTTTCTGTAAAAACATCTCCGTATTTTCTCTCGGCGTCCTTTACGATTTTTCAGTTGAAATATAGAAAATATTTTGTGTGAAAGACTTTAAGCATATTTACAGATTCAGAATAAATTTCACCACTCACGAAATTAGATATTATGTTCGTGATGTACATATAAGCACACTTCTTCAGAGAATGAGTGCCTATTTCATGATTGTGCTGAAGGCATTTAATAGCCACTATACTCATGTTTAGGGTGGCACACTGACCAGAAGCAAACCTTGTTAGAACAGCTCAAGAGCTTTCTATCCTCACCTGCTTCGATTAAAAGTGGCATCAAGCCGAAAAGGTCATATCACCACACTTTTGTAATATCTTCTCTGCCTTCGACCGTTATAATTATTTATGTAAAAGCCCACTGATCCTATTTCGCCTTATGGTCAGTTTAACGTAGAAAACTGACAAAAATTCCAGAAAAACACATGCAAAAAAGGAAAATATCAGACACGTAAACGTGTTACTTTCGTGTTTTTATCTACAATGACCTAGTTCCAAGTGACGTTGATATGTATAAACTTCTTAATAGTTTCGCCGCACCATTTAAAAACTGACAGGGCTGAATATTCAGTTGCGACCGTCATAATAATTATTTTTAACAGTCATAGATAGCAATGGCGTATTTTGCAGTTTCATAACTGTGACCGCCACATTAGCAAAGATAAATTGGCAATTTTTCGTGGCTAAATTAAATCTAGAGTCACGTCGTCCTGAACCTATTCGGTTCAGAGTATCACTTGCACGTTACATCCTCAATTTTTGCTGTATATATTTCAATACGTATCTTCCCTCACAGCTTTTACCATCTGTTGTTATCTTTAGTACAACACAGGTATTCCACAATTTTTAATGCATGTACAATCAACCTGACCCTTGTTCTTGTCAGTGTTTCCCATATGCTCCTTTCCTCGTCCTTTCTGCTTAGAACCTCCTTGTTCCTTACCTTATCAGTCCACCTTATCTTCAATAATCTTCCATAGCACCCGATTTCAGATGCTTCGATTCTTCCGCAGTTCATGTTTCACTACCGTACAGTACTGTGCTCCAAACGTAGAATCTCGGAAATTTCTTCCTCAAATTAATGCCCTATTTTTGATACGACTGGATTTCTCTCGGCCAGGAAGGCCCTTTTTTGCTTGTGCTAGTGTGCCTTCAATATCCCGCTTGCCCTTCCATCTTGGATTATCTTACTGTCTAGTTATCACAGTTCCTTAATTTCGTCTACTTCGTGATCTCCATTTCTAACGTTTTCACGACGTTCTCATTTCTGCTACTTCTTTCTTTAGTTTACTCTAATCGATACTTCGTACTCATTAGACTGTTCATTCAAGGCAACTTGTCCTGTAATTATTCTTCGCTTTCACTGACGATAGCAATGTCATCAGCAAATCCTATCACTGATATACTCTCACAATAAAATTTAATTCCTCTCTTGAACGTTTGTTTTATTTTCGTCATCGCTTCTTCGACGTAGAGGTTGAAAACGAGGACCGAAAGACTACATGCTGTCTTACATCCTGGTAATCCGAACACTTCGTTCTTGGTCTTCCACTCACATCGTTTCTTCTTTGCTCTTGTCCGCAGCTTGTGGTCTAGTGATGCCGGCACGGTAGCTCAGCGTGTTCGGTTAGAGGGCTGCGTGCTATCTGTAATAAAAAAAAACTGAGTCAAAGAATCAGTGATGATCACCTTGAACGGATATCTTGCGACGTCCGCCCAGATCGGAAGCAACGAACTACAGCGAATAAAAAAAATCAAAAATAAAAATAAGAAGGTAGCTGGCTTTGCTGCCTCTGGATCACGAGGTTCCGGATTCGATTCCAGGCCGGGTTAGAGACTATCTCTGTCCGCGGGCTTGGTGTTTGTGTTTTAATCATTTCATCATCATCATTAGTGACAGTGGCTAGATTGGATTGAGCAAAAGCTGGACTGTGTAAAAATTGGGACTTTGTACAGGCGCTGATGACCGCGCAGTTCAACGCCCCACCAACCAAAAATCATCATCGTTCTCTTCGCTCTTGTACATATTTTACATTGCCTGTCTTTCCTAGGTAGCTTGCCACTGTTTCCTCAAGAGTTTCGAAAATCTTGCAATATTTTACATTGTCGAACGCATTTTCCAGGTGGACAAATCCGATGAACGTGTCTTTGATTTTTCCATGTCTTGCTTCCATTATCAATCTTGGCGCCAAAACTGCCTCCCGGGTATCTTTACTTTTACTGAAGCCGAACTGATGTTCGTATCAGATACTCTGGTTTCTGCCGGCCGCTGTGACCGAGCGGTTCTATGCGCTTCAGTGTGGAACCGCGCGACCGCTACGGTAGCAGTTTCGAATCCTGCCTCGGGCATGGATGTGTGTGATGTCCTTAGGTTAGTTAGGTTTAAGTAGTTCTAAGTTCTATGGGGACTGATGACCTCAGATGTTAGGTCCCATAGTGCTCAGAGCCACCTGAACCATTTGAACTCTGTTTTCTCTGCTGTTCTTCTGTATATTTCTCTTGTCATCAGCTTGGATTCACGAGATGTTAAGCTGTTTATACGATAGTTTTTGCTGTCGCCTGCCCTGTGGATGATGGTTTCCCTAAAGTGTGATGGTATACCGCGGATCTATAGATACTAGACACCAGCGAGAATAGTTGTTATGTTGCCATTTCTCCAGTGATTTTAGAAATAGCAATGGAATGTTATCTATCACTTCCGCGTGATTAATGGTTAAGTCTTCCAACGCTTTTATAGTAATTGATTCCAATACCGAATCCCCCATCTCTTCCCTGTCGACCCCTGTTTCTTCTTCTAGCACCTTCATAAGGGCTTTCAATTTGCTCTTTCTTCTTACCCGCTCTATCCCCTGCAATTAGTGGTGGAATTCCCATTTTAGTCTTAATGTTACCGCTCCTGCTTTTAATTTCTCCGAACTTTGTTTAGACCTTTCAGTAACATACGCTGAGATACTGCTTCCAACGATTAATTCCGTTCCGATTTATTCTCATTTATCTTGCAACTATTTCACCTTCGTTTCCCTGCATTTCCGGTTTATTTCATTCCTAAGTGAACTGTATTTCTCTATTTCTGAATTTTACCGGAAATTATCTGTCTTTCGTCAATTGACTGAAGTGTTTCTTGTGCTATATATGGTTACATCTTTGTGTCTACGTTTTTCGTTCCTACTTCTGTCATTGCCTTTCTAGAAATTTCCATTCATCATCAGCAAATCGGCCTTCTGAGATATTTATTATCGCAGAATATATAGCATCAGAGAAATTCAAACATATCTTGTCATCCCTTACTATTTCAGTATCCGGCTTCTTTGCTCACTGAGTTTTCCTGACATTACAAAACAGTTACCTGAGTCAATATTTGTTCCCGTGTATGCCTCATAATGCAATATCTCATTTTGGAATCTCTGCGTGATCAAGATGTAATCTAAAAGAAATCTTTCCGTATCTCCCTGCCTTTTTCAAGCATTCTACCTCCACTTGTGGTTCTTCAACAGAGTATTCAGTATTAAGCTGAAATTTATTGCTCCCGTAACCCGTTCTTTTACGCCTTCCCCTACAACCACATTCCTCTTTCCCAAGACTATTAGATTTTTATCTACATTTAAATACTGAATTCCCCGTTCAATATCCTGTAACACTCTCTCTGTCTCTTTACCTTCACCTCGTGACGCTGGAATGTATATCCGAACTATTGTTGTTTCTCTGTCGACTCTATAGAACAGCCATGTCACTACTCACGGTAAATCACTGCCCTACCTTCCTCTTGATAACGAACCCTACTCCTATTATATCGTTTTCTGTTGATGTTGATATGACGCTAACCAGAAATCCTAGCATTCTTCTCATTTCTCTTCACTGACCTCCACCATACTATATTGATGCTTCTCAAATTTCATCTTCCCTACTACGTTCAAACTTCTGGCTTCCACGCTTCCACTTATGGAATGTTACCTTTTCGTTAGCTATTTAACCTGTTTCACGTTTTAACCTCGACCTTGGCAGTCTCCCCCCCCCCCCCCAAGAGAAGGAGGTATCCTCATGACACTTCTCAATTACAGGTCACAAGTCATGTGGGTACCCATTACGTGTCTTAATGCAGTGTTTTTCATTGCCTTCTGTGCCCTCATGCCGTTGTTAATTTCGGATTCTGCTGCCCTTTAGGGGCAGTTGTCCATTCTAGAACCAGCAGAGCTCCCTGAACTTCTGTCCCTCCATTATTTGACATGGCCGTTGCTGAAGGAGGGTGACTTTTATGCAGGAAGTCCTCTGTCGCCATGGGTGATGATTTTTATTCGAAATTTAAGCAGCGATTAATGTCGATACTGGAGACTAGGACGTAATGAACACTAATAAACGACGCAAATTCTACACTATAACTCCCATTCTCTTACATATGCTTTTTTATGTTGGCCCACTGAGAGTTTCTCTGACCTACAGTTTGTTAAGTAAGAACATGGTCGAAATCACACATTTGATAAATGATATCGCCTTCTATTATGTGCATTGTACATTGAAACGGGAACCTAGAAACAACGAAGACGCTTCGTCCCGCCGCAGAACTCAGTTTTTCACAACCCACAACAGGCCACAAGAGGACCCCCCCCCACCCCACCGCCGCCCCATACCTAAACCAGGGTTATTGTGCGGTTCTGCCCCCAGTGGACAACTCCCTCCCCCCCACCCCCTCCCTCCATAACGTCTCATACCAGACGAGTGTAACCCCAAATGTTTGCATGGTACATCACTTGTGGTGCACTCGTACGTAGATACAGTGTTTGCGCAGCAATCGATGACATAGTGTAACTGAGGCAGAATAAGGGAAACCAGCATGCAGTTGCCGAGGCAGATGAAAAACTGCCTTAAAAACCATCCATAGGCTGTCCGGCACACTGGACCTCAACACTAATCCACCGGGCAGATTCGTGCCGGGCAGATTCGTGCCGTGGACCGGCACGTCTTCTCGCTCGGGAAGCAGACTTCTAGACCGCCTGTCTAGCCGGGTGGGCTGGTATCGCCATAGTTCTTTTTCACAGTGTAATAGAGGGAACTTTTTTCTTCATACACTGACCATGAAGCACTAGTTTACTTTGAATTATTGGCTGAGTCGCGTTTGGAGGCTGTATTTCTCTGTAGCCAAGCCAAGGTCCGAAAATGAGTCATGCTATGGCGTCTTGTGCCAGGAAGGGCTCTCAAGAAGCGAAGTGTCCAGGCGTCTCGGAGTGAACCAAAGCGATGTTATCCGGACATGTAGGAGATACAGAGAGACAGGAAGTGTCGATGACATGCCTCTCTCAGGCCGCCCAGAGGCTACTACTGCTACGTATGACAGCTACCTACGGATTAAGGCTCGGAGGAACCCTGACAGCAACACCACCATGTTGAATAACGCTTTTTTCCAGCCACAGGACGTCGTGTTACGACTCAAACTGTGCGCCATAGGCTGCATGATGCGCAAATGGCCTCTGGATGACCATGGCGAGGTCCATCTTTGAAACCATGACATCATGCAGCGCGGTACAGATGGGCCCAACAACATGACGAATTGATCGCTCAGGATTGGCATCACATTCTATTCACCGATGAGTGTCGCAAATACCTTCACCCAGACAATCGTCGGAGACGTGTTTGGTGGTAACCCAATCAGGCTGAACGCCTTAGACACACTGTTCAGCGAGTGCAGCAATAAGAAGGTCCTCTGCTATTTTCGGATGGCATTATGTGGGGCCGACGTACATCGCTGGCGGTCATGGAAAGCGCCGTGACGGCTGTGTGATACGTGAATGCGATTCTCCGACCGATAGTGCAGATAAGTCGGCAGCATATTGGCGAGGAATTCATCTTCATGGATGACAATTCTCGCCGGTAATGCGAACGTCTTGTGAATGACTTTCTTCAGGATAATCACATCTATCGACTAGAGTGGCCAGCATATTATCCAGACATGAATGCTATCGAACATGCATGGAATAGATTGAAAAGGACTGTTTATGGACGACGTGACCCACCAACCATTCTCAGGGATCTTCGCCGAATCGCCGTTGAAGAGTGGGGCAATCTGGACTAACAGTGCCTCGATGAACTTATGGACACTATGCCTCGACGAATACTGGCATGCATCGATGCAAGAGGACGTGCTACTGCGTATTAGATGTACCGGTGTGTACAGCAATCTGGAACACCATCTCAGGAGTTCTCGCTGTAAGGTGGTACAACATGCATTGTGTGATTCTCACGAGCAACAAAAAGGGCGGAAATGTTGCTAATATTTATCTCTCTTCCAATTTTCTGTACCGGTTCCGGAACTCTCGGAAGTGAGGTAATGCAAAACTTGGTTTGATGTGTGTATTTCCCACCCTGTAACTACAAATATGCTTGATTTTATTTACAGTGATGACACAGAGGGAGGATTTAGCGATGACGCTGTCATCATAACGACGATGGCTACTAAGGTTTACAAGTCACTCAAAAGAGCTAGGAGGGTTTTATTTGGAAAGAGCAGATAACCAGTTATTAACATCCTACTTAGACAATAAATAGACGTTATTTCGTTCAAATGCGGTTTACGTGAAGAAATTATGGGGAAAGTTTAAACTGAGTGTAAACCGCCATCTGGAGAAGTATGTACTGAGTATCTGTATTAAAACGAGGAAGGCCAACCATTGCCTAAAACCAAAATAAAAGATGCTGAGGAAGCAGAGGTTGTTGCCTTCTCGTATCAGGAAAAGGACGCGGAAATATCGACAGACAATTTGGTGCAGCTACAAAAAAACATCATAATGGAAAGAATACAGCTTCCACCATCATACATAAGCCAAAGATCTTGCCAAGAACCTGAGAAACTTGTAGTCCTAAATAAAATCAAAAAGCAGGTCGAAGTTATCTATCCAGTCAGTCGTCCACGGGTCTGGTCTGGCAACACAAGGCAATAGGAAAACTGAAGTTATAAATTACACGTTTAAATAATTGTTCAAACAGGAGGCATACAATCGTTTGACCAGGGTAAAAAGTCCCGTATAGAGGCCATAGAAACAGAGCCACTGAAAGAGCTGAAAAGGAATGTCGTCAGAACCAGATGGAGCCCCAACCCGTTTTTACTGATCTAAATCATCGGCATTGGCTCATTACCTAAACTGAAATTATCACGAATGTCTCGCCCAGCACAAAGCCCCAAAAAGTGACAGCAAGAAAGCGCCTATGACTGCTGTTCGCAAGAAGGGTAAAAAATAAAATTACCGACCAATTTCAATACAGTTGCTTATTGCAGGGTTCTTTTGCGTATTTTGTCCGAATATAGTAGATTTCTTTGAGATGGAAAAGCTTCTGTACACAGATCAGCGTGGATATAGGAAGTGCTGCTCGTGCGAAAATCAGCATGCCCATTCTCACGCTATATCCCTCGAACCACCATTGAAAGGTAAGAGGCTGAGTCCATATTCCTCGATTTCTGGAGAACGTGTGACGCGGTGCCCCATTGTGGATTGTTAACGGGGTCCGAGCACACGCAATGGGTGTGCTGACAAGTGAGTGGTTCCTAAATTTCTTAAGTAATACAACCCAGTACGTTGCCCTTACGGAGAGTGTTCATCGCACACAAGGATGTCGACACGATATCCATAGGGAAGTGCGATAGTACCACTCTACTTCTCTATACACGTAACTGATCTGGCATAACTCAAGCAGCGATCTGCGACTGTTTGCTGATGACACTGTAGTGTATAGGAAAGTGCCATCGTTGTGTGATTGCAGGAAGGTACGGGATGACTTACACAGAGTGACTTTGTTTCATAAATGACAGCTTGCTCTAGGCGTAGAAAAATGAATGCAGATATTCGTATACGGTATTGGTGGTGTGCTCCTCGACAGTCCAAACTTTTTGCTATCAATTCGTAACGTTGTAGTGAGATATGAGATTAAACGACCACATTTTTTCGTTGTACTCACGGTCGACCTTGGTTTATCCCCAAAATTTTATTTCCAATTAAATTTTCACTCTGCAGCGTAGTGTGCGCTGATATCAAACTTCCTGGCAGATTAAAACTTTGCCGGACCGAGACTCGAAATCGAGACCTTTGCTCTTAGTGGTTAAGTGCGCTACTGACTGGGTTACCTAATCACAACTAATAGTCCTCCCTCAGCTTCAGTTACAGACGTGCCCGTCTCCTACCCTCCGACCTATACAGAAGCTCTCCTCCTCGTAGGCAGTGCCGGAATTGAAGCTGTTACGACAGATCGTGAGTCGTGCTTAGGTAGTTCAGTCGGTAAGCCCTTACCTGCTACAGGCAAAGGTCCCGACTTCGAGTCTCAGTCCCGCTCACAGTTTTCATCTCCCAGGAAGTTTCAAAATTTAATCTGTAGAGGAGGCCGCGTGTACGATATTAATGCTACCTATTCTTGAGTGTTGCTTGAGAGTTTGTGATCCCCACCAGACTGGATTAAAGATAGGATCTGAAGCAGTTCTGAGGCGTGATGCTAGATTTGTTTTAGGCAGATTCGATCAACACACGAGCGTACTTCGTAAACAAGAATGAGAAACGTTGGAGGGAAGACGAAGTTCTATCCACGGAGCACTGTTGAGAAACTTTGATCAAAACAACAGTTTAGATCGCAAAAACATTTGTTTATTATGACTGTTATCGGCTTATTTCAAAGCCGTCCGCAGATTTTTATGCCAGCAACGGTAGGAACAGCAAAGTTACCAATGTTACTACTACATATGGCGTTAAAAGAAAATAGAGAAATGTTGTAGCGTTTATCCATAGGGCTAGTGCTGACGGCCCCTGGGTTTTTCACGTGATACCACGTTCGCTTGGGATAACTGAGTTCTATATTAAATTTCACCCAGTAATAGCGAATGCTCTGTTCAATAATACCAAGAGGTGGAGCTATACTTGGAAAAGGCCGGGTGATAAGGGAAGATTTTAGTTAGATTACATCATGCTCAGGCAGAGATCCCGAAATCAGACACTCGATTGTAAGGCGTAGCCAGGAGCAGATACAAACTCAGATCACAATATCAAATGGATGAGGCGTAAGCTATAGTATAATACGTTAGTCAGGAAGAGTCAATGCCTAAGTAAGTAGGGTACAGAATAACTGAGGAATGACGAGATACGCTTGAACAACTCTGAAGCTTTAGATGCAGCAAAAAGGAATAACTCAGTGGGCAGTACAGTTGAGAAGGAATGGAATCTCTAAAAAGGGAAATCACAGAAGTTGGAAAGAAAAACGTAGGTAGAAGAAAAGTAATTGCGAAGAAATGGTGGGTAACAGGACAAACAGTTCAGTTGATCTGTGAAAGAAGGAAGTACAAAAATGTTGAGGTAAATTCAGGAATATAGAAATAAAAGTCGCTGAGGAATGAAATAAATGGGAAGTGCAGGGAAGCTAAGACGAAATTACTACATGAGAATTGTGAAGAAATCGAGAAAGAAATGACTCTGTGAAGGACTGACACAGAATACAGGAAAGTCAAAATTACCATTACTGAAATTAAAATCAAGGGTGTTAACATCAAAACAGAAAGGGGTATACCATTGTTCAACGCAGAGATGAGAGAAGGTAGGTGAAAAGAGTACACTGAAGTGCTGTAATTGGGAAGATGTGTCTGATCTGCTAGCAGAGGAAACAGTAGTTGATTTAGAAAATATACAAAATCCAGTATTAAAATCAGAATTTAAAAGAGCTTTGGACAACATGAGATCAACTACGGCAGAAGGGACGGGAAACATTCTAGCAGAATTTCTGAAATCTTTGGACTGTCCACGTTGGTGTGTGGAACGTATGAGCCTGGCGACATACCATCTGACTTTCGGAAAATATCATCCACGCAATTTCGAAAACAGCGAGAGCTGACAAGTGCGAGAATTATCGCTGAATCAATTTAACAGGTCAAGCATCCTAGCTGCTGACAAGAATAATGTACAGGAAATTGGGAAAGGATATTAAGGGTGTGTTAGGTGAGAAGCAGTTCCGCTTTAGGAAAGGTGAAGGCACCAGAGAGGCAATTATGTCGTTGCGGTTGACGATAGAAGCAAGACTAAAGAAAAATCAAGAGACGTTTGTAGGATTTGTCGACCTGGAAAAAGCGTTTGACAATGCAAAATGGTGCAAGATGTTCGAAATTCAAAGAAAAATATGGTAAGGTACAGAGAGACGGATTATATGCAAAATGTTCGAGGACAAAGAGGGAGTAATAAGAGTGGACGACCAAGGACGAAGTGCTCGGATTAAAAATGGCGTAAGTCAGGGAAGTAGTCTTCCGCCTCAGCTGTTCAGTCTGTACATCGAAGAAATAATGATGGAAATAAAAGAAAGGTTCAGGAATGGGATTAAAATTCTGGGTGAAAGGATATCATGATACGATTCGCTGATGACATTGCTATCCTGAGTGAAAGTGAACAGTAATTATGTGGTCTACTGATTGAAATGATCTACTGAGTACAGAATATGTATTAAAATCAAATAGATGAATGACGAACGTAATGAGAAGAGTCAGTAACGAGATCAGGAGATACTTAACATCTCGTTTGATGGTTACGAAGTAGATTAAGTTAACGAGTTCCATTACCTAAACGGCAAATCAGACAATGACAGGCGGAGCAAGGATGACATCAAGAACAGACTAGCAGTGGTTCAAAATGGTTCAAATGGCTCTGAGCACTATGGGACTCAACTGCTGAGGTCATTAGTCCCCTAGAACTTAGAACTAGTTAAACCTAACTAACCTAAGGACATTACAAACATCCATGCCAGAGGCAGGATTCGAACCTGCGACCGTAGCGGCCTTGTGGTTCTAGACTGCAGCGCCCTTAACCGCACGGCCACTTCGGCCGGCAGCAGTGGATTATCTCCAAAATCATTTATATAGGTAATGAACAGCAAAGGACCTACGACTACGTTGGGAAACGCCAGAAACCACTTCTGTTTTACTCGATCACGACCCGTCTGTTACTACGAGCTATGACCTCTCTGATGGGAAAACATGAATCCAGGCACGTAACAGAGACGATTTTCCGTAAGCAATTCCACAACAATTCCTTGTGTGGTACAGTGACAAAAGCCTTCTGGAGATCTAGAAATACAGAAAGAATTTGAAATCCACTGTCAATAGCACTTAACTGTTCGTATGAGTAAGGAGCTAATTGATTGCACAACAACGATGTTTTACAAAACCGTGTTGACTATGTGACAATAGAACGTTCCCTCCGAGGTAATTCATTATGTTCGAACGGAGTATATGTTCCAAAATCCTGCTGCATATCAACGTCAATGATATTGGTCTGTAACTTGGGGGATTACTCCTACTACAGTTTCTGCATAGCTGTGTGACCTGTGCAACTTTTTAGTCCTTGGGTGCGGATATTTCGTCAAGAGACCGGTTGTTAGTGATTTTTAAGTATGCAGCTATTGTATCTGCATACCCTGAAAGGAACCTACACGATACACAGTCTGGACCGGAGTACTCGCTTTTATTATGCGGTTTAAGCTGCTTCACTATTCCGAGGATATTTACTTCGAAGCTACTGATGTTCGCAGCTGTTCTTGACTCGAATTCTGGATAATTTGCTTCGCCTTCTTTGTTGCTGGATTTTTGGAAGGATATGTTCAGTAACTCTGCATTGGCAGCACTGTCGTCGATTGTATTTCCATTACTATCGCGCAGAGAAGGCATTGATTGTATTTTGCCGCTAGCATACCTCAGATACGACCATAATATCTTTCGGCTTTCTGCCAGGTTTCAAGACAAAATTCCACTGCGGAAACTGTTATAAGCATCTCGCATTGAAGTCCGCGCTAAAGTTCGATCTCCTGTAAGAGATCGCAAATTTTGGAGATTTTGCGTTCGTTTAAATTTGGCAAGTTCTTTTCGCAGTTTCTGCAACAGTGTTTTGACACGTTTTGTGTACTAAAGAGGATTAGCTCCGTCGTTTGTTAATTTATATGGGATATGAATTTCAGCTGTAGCCGATACTATTTAGTTTAATTCAAACCACATCTGCCTCACACTTACATTGATTATTTGAAAGGAGTGGAGATTGCTTCTCAGGACGGCGTCAAATGAAATTTTATCTGGCTTCTTGAACAGCTATATCTTTCTTAGAGAGAAGAAAAAATTACAGGAGAATGAGCTTGTAACAAAGAATGAGAGAGGAGAGAGGAGAAAGTCTAATTCAGTTCTGTAATAAATGTTAGCTAGTAATAGTGAATACTCTGCTCAAGAATCACAAGAGAAGGAGGTGTACTTGGAAAAGACCGGATGATACGCGAAGTTTTCAGTTAGATTACATCATGGTCAGACAGAGATTCCGAAATCATTTACTGGATTGGAAAGCGGTCCAGGAGCAGATATAAACTAAGATCACAATATAGTATTGATGAAGAGTAGGTTAAAGTTTAAGACAGTCAAGAAGAATCAATACGCAAAGAAGTGGGATATGGAAGTAATGGAAGTACTAACGAATTACGAGATATGCTTCAATTTGTCTGAAGCTATAGATACAGAAGTAAGGAATAGCTCAGTAGCCAGTGCAGTTGAGGAGGAATAGACATTCCTAAAAAGGGCCATCGCAAAAGCTGGAAAGAAAAACATAGGTACAAAGAAGGTAACAGCGAAGGAACCGTAGTTAACAGAAGAAATTCTTCACTTCATCGATGAAAGGTGGGAGTATGCAAATGTTCCGGGAAACTCAGAATACAGAAATACAAGTTGTTGAGGATAGACATAAAAAGAAGTGCAGGGAAGCTATGACGAAATGGCTACACGAAAAATGTGAAGATATCGAAAAAGTAATGATTGTCGGAAAGGCAGACTCAGAATGCAGGAAAGTCAAAACAACCTTCGGTGTCATCAAAAGCAAGGTGGTAACATTATAGCAACATTTAAAGTGCAATGTGAATTCCACTGTTGAATTCAGAGGAGTGAGAGAATAGTGGGAACAATACACTGGAAGCTTCTATGATTTACGTGATGTGATGTGATGGAAGAAGAAACGGGAGTCAATTTACAAAAGACAGGGTATCCAGTATTAGAAACAGAATTTAAAAGAGCTTTGGAGGACTTAAGATCAAATAGGGGAGAAGGGATTTATAACATTCCATCAAAATTTCTAAAATCGTTGGGTGAAGTGGCAACAAAACGATTATTAAAGTTGGCGTGTAGAATGTGTGCGCCTGGTGACATACCTACTGACTCTCGGAATAATATCAGCCACACAATTCCGAAGGCTGCAAGAGCTGACAAATGCGAGAATTATGGCACAATCAGCTCATCAGTTCATGCATCCAAGTTGCTGAGAAGAAGAATATACGGAAGAATGGAAAATAAAGTTGAGGATGTGCTAGATAACGAACAGTTAGGCTTTCGAAAAGACAAAGGAACGAGACAGCAATTCTGACGTTGCTGTTGGTATTTGAAGCAAGACTAAAGAAAAATCAAGACACGTTCATAGATTTGTCGATCTGGAAAATGCGTTCGACAATGTAAACTGGTGCAAGAAGTTTCACATTCCAAGAAAAATAGGGGTAAGCTACAGGGGGAGACGAGTACCACACAATATGTAGAAGAGCCAAGAGGGAATAGTAGGAGTGGACGGCCAGGAACGTAGTGCTCGGATTAAAAAGATGGAATACAGGGATATGGTCTTTTGGTCCTACTGTTCGGTCTGTACCTCATAGAAGCAATCATGGATATAAAAGAAAGATTCAGTAGCGGAATTAGAATTCGATGTGAAACGATATCAACGATACGATTCGCTGATGACATGGCTATCCTGAGTGAAAGTGAAGAAGAATTACATGATCTGCTGTGTGTAATGAACAATCTAATGACTACAGAATATGGATTGAAAGTAAATCGAAGAAACACGAAAGTAATGAGAAGTAGTGGAAGTGAGAACAGCGAGAAACTTGTATTACCTAGATAGCAACGTAACCAATGGCAGGCAGAGCGAGGCGGACATCAAAAGCAGACAAGCACTGGCAATAATGGTAGTTTCGGCCAATAAGTCCGCTAGTATCGAACATAGGCCTTGACTAGAGGAAGAAATTTCTGGGAACGTACGTCTGGAGTACAACATTGTATGGCAGTGAAACATGAACTGTGGGAAAACCGGAACAGAAGAGAATCGAATAATTTGAGATGTGGTGCTACAGGCGAATGTTGAAGAATAGGTTGACTGATAAGTTAAGAAGAATTTGGGATGTGGTGAAACAGACGAATGTTGAAAATTAGATGGACTGATAAGGTAAGTAATGACGAGGTTCAGGGTAGAATCGGAGAGGAAATCAAAATGTGGAAAACACTGATAGAGAGAAGGGCCAGGATGATAGGAGAACTGTTAGCACATGACTGAAAGACTTCTGTGGAACTAGAGGGAGCTGTAGAGAGCAAAAACGTTTGAGAAAGACAAAGATTGAAATAGATCTACCAAATTATTGAGGACCTAGGTTGCAAGTACTAATCTGAAATGGTAAGGTTGGCACAGGAGAGGGATTCGTGGCAGGCCGCATCAAAGCAGTTAGAATACTGGCTACAAAAGAAAAAAAAACACTTTCGTTTGATTTTGGAGGATTCGGGGGTTATAATATTCAGTCTCACTATGCTCACTAATCCCAGTATCAATTTTGATGATTTTTATTAGCTCAAGATTATTTGTTGCTAAGAGGTGAAGTGTGTTTTGACAACTGATTACCATTCGCGTGAGCTCACGAAGTAACTATTCGAAATAATTTTCAGAGAACCCATTTAGCACAATTTCGGATGTTGTTTTATGTATGCCATAGGATTTAAACATGTCTTTTCGCCAGCATATCGAGTGTTAATTAAAGTCATCACCAACCATAACTATGAGTAGGGTACGTGATTGAAATTAAACTCAAGTTTCCTTTGAACCTTTCAGCAACTGCATCATCTGAATTGTGAGGTCGGTAAAAGGATCCAGTTATTATTTTATTCTGGTAGCCAAGAATTATGTCTGCCCACACTCACTCACAGGAACTATATACACTCCTGGAAATTGAAATAAGAACACCGTGAATTAATTGTCCCAGGAAGGGGAAACTTTATTGACACATTCCTGGGGTCAGATACATCACATGATCACACTGACAGAACCACAGGCACATAGACACAGGCAACAGAGCATGCACAATGTCGGCACTAGTACAGTGTATATCCACCTTTCGCAGCAATGCAGGCTGCTATTCTCCCATGGAGACGATCGTAGAGATGCTGGATGTAGTCCTGTGGAACGGCTTGCCATGCCATTTCCACCTGGCGCCTCAGTCGGACCAGCGTTCGTGCTGGACGTGCAGACCGCGTGAGACGACGCTTCATCCAGTCCCAAACATGCTCAATGGGGGACAGATCCGGAGATCTTGCTGGCCAGGGTAGTTGACTTACACCTTCTAGAGCACGTTGGGTGGCACGGGATACATGCAGACGTGCATTGTCCTGTTGGAACAGCAAGTTCCCTTGCCGGTCTAGGAATGGTAGAACGATGGGTTCGATGACAGTTTGGATGTACCGTGCACTATTCAGTGTCCCCTCGACAATCACCAGTGGTGTACGGCCAGTGTAGGAGATCGCTCCCCACACCATGATGCCGGGTGTTGGCCCTGTGTGCCTCGGTCGTATGCAGTCCTGATTGTGGCGCTCACCTGCACGGCGCCAAACACGCATACGACTATCATTGGCACCAAGGCCGAAGCGACTCTCATCGCTGAAGACGACACGTCTCCATTCGTCCCTCCATTCACGCCTGTCGCGACACCACTGGAGGCGGGCTGCACGATGTTGGGGCGTGAGCGGAAGACGGCCTAACGGTGTGCGGGACCGTAGCCCAGCTTCATGGAGACGGTTGCGAATGGTCCTCGCCGATACCCCAGGAGCAACAGTGTCCCTAATTTGCTGGGAAGTGGCGGTGCGGTCCCCTACGGCACTGCGTAGGATCCTACGGTCTTGGCGTGCATCCATGCGTCGCTGCGGTCCGGTCCCAGGTCGACGGGCACGTGCACCTTCCGCCGACCACTGGCGACAACATCGATGTACTGTGGAGACCTCACGCCCCACGTGTTGAGCAATTCGGCGGTACGTCCACCCGGCCTCCCGCATGCCCACTATACGCCCTCGCTCAAAGTCCGTCAACTGCACAAACGGTTCACGTCCACGCTGTTGCGGCATGCTACCAGTGTTAAAGACTGCGATGGAGCTCCGTATGCCACGGCAAACTAGCTGACACTGACGGCGGCGGTGAACAAATGCTGCGCAGCTAGAGCCATTCGATGGCCAACACCGCGGTTCCTGGTGTGTCCGCTGTGCCGTGCGTGTGATCATTGCTTGTACAGCCCTCTCGCAGTGTCCGGAGCAAGTATGGTGGGTCTGACACACCGGTGTCAATGTGTTCTTTTTTCCATTTCCAGGAGTGTATTTCAGTATCGCGACTAGATAAACTACTTCTAACAACATCAAACACGCCACCACCAACTGTATTTAGCCTATCCTTTGGGAGCACCGTTAGGTTCTTGACAAAAATTTCGGCTGAACTTACCTACCGCTTTAGCCAGCTCTCAGTGCCTTTACCGATTTGAGCATCAGTGCTTTCTATTACAGCTTGTAGCACTGGCACTTTCCCAACGCAGCTACGACAATTTACAGCTGTTTTAACGACAGTTACTGTAACGATGTTGATTGTGTTCGGACTGCACCCTTTGAGACAGAAGCCCTTTTTGTGTTTACCCGACACACTGTAACTTAAAAACCGTCCTGATCACGCGACACGGCCTCTGCTACAAGTGTAGCCGCTTGCTGCATCTACTGGGTTCCTGAACTATTCAGAGCAGCTCGAAACCCAACCATCCTCTGGCGCAAGTCGAGGAATCTGCAGCCAGCACGGTCACAGAACCGTCCGAGCCTCTGATTCAAACCTTCGTTTTGTCTCTATACCAGAGGCAGTCGGTACTGTCGACTATGCTGCAAATAGTCAGCTCTGCTTTCATCTCGCAAACAAGACTGACAGCCTTCACCACTTCTGTTAGCCGCTTGAAAGCAAAGACAATCTCTTCTGATTCAAAGTGACACTCAACATTGGTGCCGGCGTGACCCACCACCTGCAGTTGGCTGCACCCTGTGCTGTTGATTGCATCTGAAAGGACCCTTTCCATCTCTGGAATGTCTCTACATGGAGTGCAAATAGGCCTTCTTCCTCTTCTTGGTAGGTGAGCCCTGGTAACAATTGCTGTTTTGAAGAGCGTGCTGCAGCGCGTAGTGTGAAGCAGTCGCCCTCCGTTTCTGGCGGTGGCACCGCTGTGGCAATCGCAACTTTAGTGTCTCCCTCTGGTGGGACAGTGGAGAGGTTGCCTGTTCAAGCGCATTTAAGGGGCGCTATGAGCTCGCCAGTCGGTCAATCTGGGTCAGTCTCTCGTCCCCATCTTGCTAGTCTGTGTCTCGTCCACATTTGTGAGGCAGTTAGTTTCTGTCTGTCGTTCGGAGTGTTGGTATGTCTGTCGTTCGGATCAACCTTTAAAGCCGACAAAATGAGAGTCTTTTCACTCCGCCACTATGAGAACTCAGCGAGTGGTCGCCCAGTCAGGGCTTAGTTCCTGCATCTCAGTCTGAGCGTTAAGCTGCCAGTCTGCTCTAGGCTGCTCAGACAATGGTCATTGGCGGTTGGATCGATCGGTTGGTCGGTCACGCACTGAGACACAAGATGACTTGTCCGTCTTGAGCGTCGGCGCATGTGAGATCGCCACGCGTGTCTAGTGGGCCGCGGCGTATTGCGAGGGGTATTGACTTCGCGGTCGGCACGAGAGCAACAGGAGTCAAACCACGACATCAGTCTGGCCGGTGCAAGCAGCGACGCCGGGAGACGGGAGATCGGCGCGCCTTCATGCGTCCGTTGAAGCGGCTAGCAGCGAACGGTTCGGGAGAGCGATTTGGGGTGCTGCGCTAGGTCTTCTCGAGAAATCGCAGTTTATTAGAAGTTAAGTAATTGGTGACATGTTGATGATTTACTCTTGCTAAATTCTACTTGTTTTCTTGGTGACGTCACCAGCCGTTTTGCTTTGGGCTCGTCCCACCATTCTTCTCCGTTTGCCCATCCGCAGGAAGGTGGATCTTTATAAATTGGGTGGTCCGTTTTTCCCGTGTGGAGTAGGGGCGGGTTAGAGCAATCGGCATTTCGGCGTACGTTAGTAGCTGCCTCTGTCATGTTTGTCGGATTTGGTGTGTAGACGAATTTATTGCTTGGAGTGTAACGGCCTAATACCTGAAATAAATATTGATCTTTGGAAACTTTAACATTATTGCCTATGATCTTGAGAGGCGGTATCTGTGTACTGTAGAGCATCTTAACTATTGTTTGGCCAACCTTGTACAATATTATATAAGAGTGCATTTCATGGGCTTTTATTTAAATGATCATTTTAGTATATAATGTTGTCACCCTTTCACTGTAAGACTTTTCTTAGAAGTCAAAATCAAGTTGCACCTATGTGGCAAGGCTAATATTTGAATTGTTAGTGTTTTGTACCATTTCCATCCCTCCTACTGGGGGTGCATAGTTTGTGTGCTTGTGTAAATTGTTAAAACTCTTAGTTTTAAGTTATCTGGTGTGTTGCAGATTTGAACCAGTGTAGTCTTTCAGAGGCAGTTGTGAGCGGTCGTAACTACGGCCGTGTCGAAAGGGAGTGGCAAGGTTCTCTGCCCGAAAGCTCATACAGTCAAAACTTGTTTCTTTCTGCCTCTGAATAAATTGTAACTTTGATATTTCGAGGGTGCTTTCTGATTATAATTTCAAATCTCTTTCTTTTAAGAAAATGCTTTTAGGCACTCTTAAAGTGAATAAAATTCCCATTTGTTAAAATGAATTTGGTTATGATTTCATCAGTTACTCCATGACAACTACTTCCATGCTTACATAGTGTGATAAAATGTGTTAATGTTCTTGATGAATCGCTAGTAAATAAAGTAAATTCTTAAGAATATTCTTTGAATATAAATCACGGTTCAGCAGCCATGTCCCTAGGAGGCTCACAGCGCGCCTAACGTTGCAGCTCCCAACTATCAATAATCCCACCATCGGTGATTGCCTGGATCTTAAAGGCTGAGAAGATTCCTCTGAAACAGTGCAGGTGACTGCATCTGGCTAACCAACAGTGTCAGCCATAGACAGCACTTCGAACCTGATTGTCAGGCTACCCGGGAAAGCCTCATGTGTGGTCACCTGGGAAGTTTTTCGCCGGTTGCCAGGCCCCAAGGCGATCTGCCACTTGATCACAGGTGAGGGGTCAACCTCAATGCGAGCAGTAGCTGGGCTGGCCACCAGTGAATACCGATTGGAGGACTCTGACGTGCTGAACGTCCTTTGTACCCCCACAGCCAGTGCTGCCTATCAGCTGCATCTTCATGCTGTGTAACCGAAGCCATCACAGTCTGGAGCTGAGAGTGAAGTGTCACCAACTCAGCTCCCATTCCCATACAACCATCACAGTACCTACCCATACTACAGACTTTGGAAAACTACACTATTCTGACAAACGGACTATCGACACATGAATAGTTGGTTGCAAGTGGACGTAGGTTGCATGTGATACTCTGAGATGAAGAGGTTGGCTCAGGAGAGGAATTCGTGGCGGACTGTGTCATACCAGAGAGAAAACTGATGATATCGTCCACTTTGACTGCTAGCTATGGACCTACGGATTAACAGTGTGCAGTTCCCGTGGCGACTATGGTTTACGTCATCAAGAGCCAATGGCAAACGCTTCACAAGAATTAACAAGTATGACATTCGCAAAATAAGCTCTCGTAGGCCAAATGCGACTACAGAAGTTGAAATGTTATAACCATCAGGTAAGTTGACATTTATATTAAAATAAAAGAAATAAACTCATGGAACAAGAGAAGAGGCAGTATCATCCAGTGACACTGTGTAAATGAGAAACATGTAATTTATATTAATGTTTTGTCCATAAAAGAAGAAATTAAAGTGCGCGTCATTTATGTTGGCGGCCGAGTTTAGGTTCGTTCTGCGCATCTGACGTCACAAAATACAGTCAGCCAATGAGTAGACAACGACGTTGCCAGATCTCGACTGCAGAACAGAGCACGGACGAGTGTCTTCAGTTTTAGAAACGTTCAGTCATAAATAAAGTGATTGAACAAAAGCAATGTCTTGATAGCAGACTTTGTTTTATAGAAAGTTTGAAAAAACCATTCTTTATACCAATTGCTTCATATTCTATTAATTAATTAAACCAAACAAGCAATAAGACTCCTAATTCAGGCGATAGTAAGGAAATGTGTTTGTGTGTTAGCGTAATGGTTAAGGTGTTGGGATAGCAAGCGAGGGGTACAGAGTTCAAACCTTGTGCGATGCTAAATATTTTCTTTATTTAAAAACAATATCGAAGTGTCTTACTTCACGAATTATATTCGTTTGAATGCAATTTTTTGAAATTTCTAGTTCTCTGTCTCTTCATTAACCCTTTCGCTGCTGCAGTCACGTGCTCCCTGCATTCCGGGCTGCACCAAACGTGCCCGCTGTAAATAAAACTTTTGTTACAGTCGCGAAACAAGGAATATTTCTCAATATTACATACGACACCTATGTGGTACTTAAATTAAATGAGATATTGTTATACAGTAAATTTTATATGAAATTTAGGTATCTTGTCCACATATCATTCTCAACGTTGTGGCAACTAAAATCGACCATACGGAAAGTATACTCTATCGACTTTTACCTCTGCAAACTCTTCAAAATTTAATGCTGCATAATAACTGCTTTGAACATCGAAACAAAATTAAGCCATTTATGGGGGGAAGGTATCAGTCAAGAAGATGTGTAAAAATCTACTTTTTGGGCCAAATAGTTTTCGTGGAATCGAATGATAAGAGTGTCAAAGCAGTCGGAACACCATGTGTCAGCACAGGCGAGCAGTGCAGTGACAAAATCGCGCACAGCGCGGAATGCAGGGAGCACGTCTCTGTAGCGGCGAAAGGGTTAATGCGGCCGTGGTGGCTTTACTTCATGAACTGCGCGCTCCCCCCCCCCCCCCCCTAAACGTAAGCTTGCGAACTATGCTATACTATGGCGCTGCTTTTCTTGGCGCGTGCGTCGTGTGCAACTGCCAACGCAGCAATCTCCCGCGTCTGGGCGGGCATGCGCGAGCCGCCAAGATAAAAGAATTCAACTATAGTGGTAATTATATGCTCATACAGATATTACAATAAGACATAATATGAGGTAAAATTACATTAAAAGACACGGCCGTTACAATACATACACGTCGTTGTACATTTGCTAGGTGGTACCTCTGGTAATAGTTGAAAACTTAGCCGTTGTCTAGGCCACGTAAAGGTCAAGATGGCCGCCATGAAAAACTGAAGAAACATCGCTACTTCATGACGGCACGTGCCTCATAATTGACGCAATATCAAGTGGAAATTTTAATGACAGCCTAGGAACTGAAATGGGGGCAACCATTCTACAAACGCTGTAGAAAAGTTACTTAGTATCCTCCAGCGACATTAGTGAGATCAAGTATGGTGACGAATGACTTACTAGAATAGTTGCTGTTATCAATGTGCCATGGCGACAAAGTGGCAGCTATATAAAGAGAAAGACAGGAAATACATTTACCGATGGCGATTTTGGACATAGTAACGCTGAAGGTCGAATTCCTCCGTTACATCTGTGTGGACTTTTTCAGGCATGGGCTTCTGGATACTTTAATACATAAACGAAATCATGTGGTTAGTAATCTGATGATAAAAGGTTATGCAGGTCTAAAATACATTGTTATTCTATTAATTTACAGAAATGGAAAGATAAAACGTTTAAACGATAAATATGCCCCAGTACATATTGACCTAGCTGGTCCCAAAGTACTCCACACAATGAAAGCTATCCGAGATAACATGATTGGTCATAACAAAGTGGTGGTAATATACATGTTTTCTTTGTGTTCGTCAAGAAGAATGTAGGGGTAACTTTTTTTGGTGGACGAAAATCTCAAGTTCTTCCAAGGTATCTCACAGAAAGACTTTTCGGATAGCAGATCTTTCTCAGAATATCATTTGAACCCAAGAATACTGCTTTCCTTCTTGTAAGTTACGACTCATGACTTGTCCTCTGTCTTATCTTAGTTTTATGGGAATTAATTACAGTACCACTATTTATTTTCGTCTTATATCTTTATTAGCACCACTTCATTGTCAACAATCGTTTTATTTCGCATTGCTTTCATTTTATAGTATACTTTTGGACTAGCCAGGTTAAATGTACTAGTGCATATCTATTGCTTCAACATTTTATTTTTCCATTCCTGTAAATTGATAGAATAACAATACATTTTTGACCCGTGTAGCCTTTTACTATCAGAATACTCACGACACTGTGCCGTATATGTATTTATCTTTCTAGAAGCGCATGACATGAAAACGCTCACGCAGAGGTAACTAAGGAGTTTGACCTGCGTTATTATGGCCAAAATCGCTATCAGTAAATGTACTTTCTGTCTCTCTCTCTTCATAGCTGCCACTTTGCACCAGGGCACCTGGACAACAACAGATGCTCTAGTGCTTCATGTGTCATCCTATTTGGTCTGACTAATGGTGCTGAGGATGCTAAGTAACTTTTCTGCAGCGTATGTAATATGGTCGCTCCCATTTCAGTACCTAGTCGGTCATTAAAATTTTCGCGTGCTATTGAGCCTATTATGAGTCACGCGCGGTCATACGTAAGCGACGTTTCTTCAGTTTTTCCAGCTATTTGTGAGTCGTCTGCACAGACGGCTTCGAACATATTGACCTGGACAGTCTCTTGATCGCAATCGGCATCTCCATGTGTACTTCTTTAATTTCTTATCTGCCACTTGGACCGTTAAATTACCATGACAACGACGTCCATTTCAGTACAACCTCTTTTGATTTCATAGCGGCCATCTTGACCTTTACGTTGCCTGGACAGCGGCGTCTCTCTGAACTATTTCCAGAAGGCACCGCCTAGTAAATACAAAACGACATATGTTTTAATGGTTGTATCTTTCAATGTAACTTTACCTCATATTATGTCTTTATGTGATATATGTATGAACATATAATTACTACTCTCTATTTTATTCGTTTATGGACAAAACAATAAGAACGATGTGTTTGTCATTCACACCATTGTAACTGAAAGACACTACCCTTCCCTCGTTCTAAGAGTTTGTTTATTCTATTTTAACGTACGTAACTACTTACATGACGGTTGTAACATTTTACCTTCTCATGTATTCGTATTTGGTTTACGAAAACTTATTTACAAACTTTCATACAACAACGACTTGTCAATTCTTGTGAAGCGTCTGCCATTCATTGGCTGTTGCTGACGAAATACTTAGTCCGTGCGGGAGCTGGATACTATATAACCTGTGGCTCATCAGCCATCATTCAAGGTGTTGGATCGTGGTATCACGTAAAAAAACAAGGAGCCGTTAGCACCAGCCATAGGGGTAAACGCTATAACATTTCTCTATGTACTAGCAGTGTTTGTAACTTTGCTGTTTCTGTCCTTGCAGGGCCCAAAAATCTGAGGATGGATGTAACATTAGCCGAAATTGTCATAAGAAACAAATGTTACTGCGATCTCGACTGTTGCTTTAATGAAAGTATAGCACCAGGTCGCTTCGCTCCACGGACAACGTTATATAAAGACATGAACTGTTCTGGAAACTTAGAGAATCAGTATTAGCGACTGACTGCAAACTCATATTTCGCGAGGGAAGATAAATTAGGGCTCGTATAGACAGGCAAGTGGAACACGGAAGGGAATGACTACAATTAGTGTAAAGTAACCTCCGCCAGGTACCGTGTCTGTTCTTGCGGATAACATATGTATATCTGTATGATTAAGAAAGATTTTGACCAGAGTAATTAGTGTTTGAAGCAGATGTAGATGAACATGACGCTTAGGTTTGTGATGTTGGGCAGACTTACGAGCCATCGCCCTGTGTAATTCCGTTTCTTTCTAATCTACCAAGTAAAACACCCTTTACAGTTCCGAGTGTAAGAGATGTTTCGTGTAATGTGAAGTCATTTATGGCATCTAAAACTGCTGGATAACGAATACTTAATTTTAAAGTAATGTGCTAGGTATCTATTGGAGCGATGATAAAAGCTGGAACACTATTCCTTGTTTTTCTTTTTTTTTCCTCTTGTTGCATCAGGTTTGAGCGTATTCTGAAAGCATATGAGACCGCCTTCCCAAATGACTACATAAAGCGAGAAGTGAAATACGTCAGATGTCATCGTAATGGCGCACGAGCATGCTCAACATTCCAGACCTGTTTGGAATTATCTTTAAAACCTCTGCAAGGGTTTTAAATTAACTATTCACGAGAAGGAAACCCGCAACAGGAAGGGGGACTGAAATTCGCGACTGATGTAGCGGATTAATTAGGCGCCTTTAATCAGTTATGTGCCCCGGCTCCTTTTGTCTTCAGCAGGAGAATTGAATTTTTAATAGAGCGGCCGGCACAAAGGAGGAGACCTGCTCTTAAAATTGGGCAGTGTTCCCCCACCCCCACCTCTGGCCCGGCCCGGCCATAATCTTGCTGGAGAGCTTCCAGCAGGGCCGTGGCCGCCTGCCCGTTTGCCGTCGGAGTAGGCAGGTTGGCTTCACAATGCCGTGCTCCCACGCCCGACACTACTGGGTCTGCTTCACCCTATGGCGGCTATTAAAGTTTCTCATTTTGGTACTTAATTTATGTAACTGTGATAACATTCACCTTTAACTGTACTAGTAATGTTTAGATAGTAATGTTTAACTACCTAACCTAAGACGTAAACTGAGCCGAAAGAATGTAGAAACGCACCACTACCTTTAAAAATGGCGACGCAGCCACTCAATAGACAGAAAAATGTTTCATTTTGAAATAAACAAATAAATCACCCCAATAATCCAAAGTATCAGTTGTGATTGTTCGCCGACAAAGAAAAGGCGCTTGCAGCTAACTGGACGGAAACAAAGAACCAGAAATAACATGGTAGAAGTAATAGTTTGGTGTACTCTATCATATGTCCTTTTTGCAATACCACAACATGTAATTTACTCGACTGCAGATAGTAGTGCATCAGTATAACGCAGCAACAGGCGCACCAACAAATCAGATGTTCATCTAAACAAGTCAGTGCACATTATAAATTAACAGGTAAACTCCGTACAGACACCTTCACTCCATACCGCTGCACATCTCGCAAATAAGCGCGAATTACAAAGAACGTTGATTTTACTTGTGTGATGCTCATAGGTGAATTCCAGGTCTTATGACTACAGAAAATGAATCATTTTAAAAGGTTTTCACTTAAAATTAGTTTTTAGGTTTCCCTACCCCAATCAGTGAAAGCGTAACCTTTGTACAACCAGTTTGTTGTCCGACTGTTTGTTTGTACGAATGTTGAGACCTTTTTCTCTGGAATGGGTAGACATCTCATCTTGAAATTAATGTCAGATACTAAGGTCTTGGCTTCTAAGACAATGTAGTCAACAGACAGAACCATATGTGCCATATACACTACTGGCCATTAAAATTGCTACATCACGAAGATGACGTGCTGCAGACGCGAAATTTAACCGACAGGAAGAAGATGCTGTGATAAGCGAATGATTAGCTTTTCAGAGCATTCACACAAGTTTGGCGCCGGTGGCGACGCCTACAACGTGCTGACATGAGGCAGGTTTCAAACCGATTTCTCATACACAAACAGCAGTTGACCGGCGTTGCCTGGTGAAACGTTGTTGTGATGCCTCGTGTAAGGAGGGGAAATGCGTACCATCACGTTTCCGACTTTGATAAAGGTCGGATTGTAGCCTATCGCGTTGCAGTTTATCGCTTCGCGACATTGCTGCTCGCGTTGGTCGAGATACACTCCTGGAAATGGAAAAAAGAACACATTGACACCGGTGTGTCAGACCCACCATACTTGCTCCGGACACTGCGAGAGGGCTGTACAAGCAATGATCACACGCACGGCACAGCGGACACACCAGGAACCGCGGTGTTGGCCGTCGAATGGCGCTAGCTGCGCAGCGTTTGTGCACCGCCGCCGTCAGTGTCAGCCAGTTTGCCGTGGCATACGGAGCTCCATCGCAGTCTTTAACACTGGTAGCATGCCGCGACAGCGTGGACGTGAACCGTATGTGCAGTTGACGGACTTTGAGCGAGGGCGTATAGTGGGCATGCGGGAGGCCGGGTGGACGTACCGCCGAATTGCTCAACACGTGGGGCGTGAGGTCTCCACAGTACATCGATGTTGTCGCCAGTGGTCGGCGGGAGATGCACGTGCCCGTCGACCTGGGACCGGACCGCAGCGACGCACGGATGCACGCCAAGACCGTGGGATCCTACGCAGTGCCGTAGGGGACCGCACCGCCACTTCCCAGCAAATTAGGGACACTGTTGCTCCTGGGGTATCGGCGAGGACCATTCGCAACCGTCTCCATGAAGCTGGGCTACGGTCCCGCACACCGTTAGGCCGCCTTCCGCTCACGCCCCAACATCGTGCAGCCCGCCTCCAGTGGTGTCGCGACAGGCGTGATTGGAGGGACGAATGGAGACGTGTCGTCTTCAGCGATGAGAGTCGCTTCTGCCTTGGTGCCAATGATAGTCGCATGCGTGTTTGGCGCCGTGCAGGTGAGCGCCACAATCAGGACTGCATACGACCGAGGCACACAGGGCCAACACCCGGCATCATGGTGTGCGGAGCGATCTCCTACACTGGCCGTACACCACTGGTGATCGTCGAGGGGACACTGAATATTGCACGGTACATCCAAACCGTCATCGAACCCATCGTTCTACCATTCCTAGACCGGCAAGGGAACTTGCTGTTCCAACAGGACAATGCACGTTTGCTTGTATCCCGTGCCACCCAACGTGCTCTAGAAGGTGTAAGTCAACTACCCTGGCCAGCAAGATCTCCGGATCTGTCCCCCATTGAGCATGTTTGGGACTGGATGAAGCGTCGTCTCACGCGGTCTGCACGTCCAGCACGAACGCTGGTCCAACTGAGGCGCCAGGTGGAAATGGCATGGCAAGCCGTTCCACAGGACTACATCCAGCATCTCTACGATCGTCTCCATGGGAGAATAGCAGCCTGCATTGCTGCGAAAGGTGGATATACACTGTACTAGTGCCGACATTGTGCATGCTCTGTTGCCAGTGTCTATGTGCCTGTGGTTGTGTCAGTGTGATCATGTGATGTATCTGACCCCAGGAATGTGTCAATAAAGTTTCCCCTTCCTGTGACAATGAATTCACTGTGTTCTTATTTCAATTTCCAGGAGTGTATAATGACTGTTAGCAGAATAAGGAATCGGTGGGTTCAGGAGGGTAAAACGGAACACTGTGCTGATCCCAACGGCCTCGTATCACTAGCTGTCGAGATGACAGGCATCTTACCCACATGGCCGTAACGGATCGTGCAGCCACGTCTCGATCCCTGATCCAGATGGGGACGGTTGCAAGACAACAACCATCTCCACGAATAGTTCGACGACGTTTACAGCAGCATGGACTATCAGGTCGGAGACCTTGGCTGCGGTTACCCTTGACGCTGCATCACAGACAGGAGCGCCTGCGATGGTGTACTCGACGACGAACCTGGGTGCACGAATGGCAACACGTCATTTTTTCGGATGAATCCAAGTTCTGTTTACAGCATCATGATGGTCGCATCCGTGTTTGGCGACATCGCGGTGTATGCACATTGGTTGGAAGCGCGTGTTCGTCATCGCCATACTGGCGTATCACCCGGCGTGATGGTATGGGGTGCCATAGGTTACACGTGTCAGTCACCTCTTGTTATCAATGACAGCACTTTGAACAGTGGACGTTACATTTCAGATGTGTTACGACCCGTGCCTCTCCCCTTCTTCGATCTCTGCCAAACCTAACTTTTCAGCAATATAATACACGACCGCATGTTGCAGGTCCTGTACGGGCCTTTCTGGATACAGAAAATGTTCGACTGCTGCCCTGGCCAGCATCTTCTCCAGATCTCTCACCAATGGAGAACGTCTGGTCAATGGTGGCGGAGCAACTGGCTCGTCACAATACGCCAGTCACTACTCTTGATGAACTGTGGTATCGTGTTGAAGGTGAATGGGCAGTTGCACCTGTGCACGCCATCCAAGCTCTGTTTGACTCAATACCCAGGCGTATCAGGGCCGTTATTACGGCCAGAGGTGGTTGTTCTGGGTACTGATTGCTTAGGATCTATGCACCCAAACTGCGTGAAAATTTAATCACATGCCAGTTCTAGTATAATATATTAGTCCAATGAATACCCGTTTATCATCTGCATTTCTTCTTGGTGTAGCAATTTTAATGATTAGTAGTGTATTATGACACTTGCAAACTCACTCATCACCATCTGTTGGTGAACTGTGTACCTTCACGTCGGGCTTGATGATCAAGCCGTAAAGCGCATTTTTAGATACCAAGATGTTCGAGGATTGAATCGGTCGGGTCACGGATTTTTCAGTCTTGATTTTAACCTAACCTTCAACTCTCAAGGAGCCTCCAGAAACAACTCGTGGTTCGCGTTCCAAGTTAAACTATAGCTCTTTCTATTGTGAATACTGTATTCCCAAAACTTCAATTCTACATTTTTTTGTTTAGTCCTAACAATGGTCCATCATATTTTGTTTCCTGTAAGGCACACCAAAGAAACATGTGAAGTGAATTTGGTAGCACTGTGTCTCCTCGTGTGTTACGCTGTGTAATGGACAGTAAAGCAGCGTATTTGAGCACTGCGAAAAGACGAGTGGTCTAGTGAATTCTGTTCACGACTGTGCTGGAATACTACACAGCTCGTCATATCGTGTAGTGGTCAGTAGTGTCCTTTCTTTTTTCTTAACCCTTCCCGTATGTGGTCACATTGGGGTGTCATAATTTGCCTGTCGTTTATAACTACCCACTGGCTTTACTCAAACTTCACTGACGACGTAATATCTGCTGTATGGCTTCGCATGGGGAATCTTCCAAAATTGAGAGAATAAATAGTCAGGAATTGACAGAAGAAGAGCGAAAACTGTGCGTATTTCAAAGAGGCTGGGACAATATCAAACGGGTCGTAGGCCGTAAGTCATATTTCCTTACATTAAGGAGAGGACGATTATGAGACATATAAATCCTTCTGGAGGTATGATTCATTAACTGATAGGTCATTGACCAATAACCGAACTTTTTTTTTCAGGATAAAGAAACGTCCGACAAATGTGTGTAGTATGTACATTGTTACGCCAAAACGGATTGTGGTACAGAAGTAAGCCTAGAAGGTTTGTGGACTCAATCAACTGACATCGTACACTAAATGACGCTGTTAGATACTGACAATTGGCACCAGGTGGACGAGGTAGCAAATAAGATATCTGAGAAGGTGATGAGATGGTGGTTGGCGGAGAAACCTTAAAAATATCTACGAGACAACTCTGCAGTTCACAGGTAACTGCCTGGAAGAACGTTCATCTAGTTACTTTCAAATTACTTCTCTACCGTTCCACTCTCCAACAGCGCGCAAGAAAACGGCAGAAGTCTTTCCAAGAGAGCTCTGATTCCCCATTTATGTTAGGATGCTCATTTGTCTCTATTTTGGGCGTCAGCAAAGTTATTCCGCATTTGGAGGACACAGCTGGTGACTGACATTTTATGAAAATTTCTCGCCGCAACGCATAACGTCCTTGTTTTACTGATTGCCACCCCAACTTGCGTATCATGTCCATTGAACTTTCTCCTCAATTTCACGGTAATAGAAGATGAGCTCGTTTGAACTTTTTCTATGTCCTCCATCAATCCTATCTGACAAGTATCCCATACCACGTAGCAAAATTCTTCTCGAGGATGGACAAGGAATTCTTGCATCTTCTTAGAATTCTGACAATAAAACTCTGTCCTCGATTCACCTTGATGGCAACAGCATGTACATGACCGTTCCATTTTTCGTTATTCGTAACTGTAATCCGTAGATATTTAGTTCAATTGACAATCTTTAGGTACGTGTGTTTTATAATGTAACGTAATTTAACGGATTCCTTTTAGTACTCGTGTGGATGACCTCACACTTTTCATTGTTTGGAATCAATTACCACTTCACGCACGCACAGACATCTTGTATAAATCATTTTTCAATTTGTTTTGATCACCTGATTACTTTATAAGACGGAACACAACAGCATGATCTGCAAACAATCTAAGAGAGTTCCTCAGATACTCTCAATCTTTTATAAAATTTAGGGGCCTTTAACACTTCCTTCGGTTACTAAAATCTGTAATCTTTCTGACCGGAAAACACGAAACCAGAAACATGACTGTGATGATAGGTACTCCACACACACGCAGTTTGACAAGCAGCTGCTCGCGAGGAAGGAAATCAAAAGAATTTTGTAAATTTAGAAATATGGGATCAATTTCAGATCCCCTGTCGGTAGCTCTCATTACGTCATTAGAATAAAGATCAAGTTGTGTTGCACAGGAACGAAATCTTCTGAAACAGTAGATCGTGTTCTTCGCGTAATTTTGTCAAATTTCCCACTCACAATAATTAAAGATGGACTTGGCGATCGCCAGATGGCAAGACGAAAAACGAAATAGATTACGTTCTAACGGACAAACAAAACATAATAAAGAACATTCAAGTAATCTCACAATTAAAATTTAGCACAAACCACAGAATGGTGAGGAAAAACAAAAATTACGAAGAAACGCAGAAAAAGCAAGCAAACCAGAAACAGAAAAAATTTAAACAAGAACTAAAGAAGCAAATATAACTAGCAAATATCAACACAAAACAAAGCACCCAAGAAATGAATAACGCGCCAGAAAAAATGCATAAACCAAGCTCACAAGGACATACGCAAAGACGAAAAAATGAAGAAAAGTCGTAGCAAATTAAGTCAGAGTATCATACAGCCAACTGACCACAGATTGATAATGTTAAAAACTAGAGATATTTCAGACAGGAATAATGAAGAATACGAAGAACTAGCCAAAATAACGTAAGGGGAAGTACGTAAAAATATCCACGAGCACCGAATGCAAAAATACTAGAAACAAATAAATCAATTAGAAAAGCGAGGACAAGCGCCCAGAGCGGGAAACAATGGATACTAGGAACGAAAAGTCAGGTGGGAGAACGTCTAAGCACAAGAGAGGATATAATCAAATCAGCAACGGAATTCTACAAAGCAATATATACATTTCTCTACCAAACAACGTCACAGACCGCAACCCTGTCAATGGAGACCCTAACACCGCTGAAACCATAAACACTACAGTAAACAGCGACGTCAGAACAATCATCGCAGAACTGAACTATGACAACAAATAAAATGAGCTCTTAAACGAAGTTCAAGATCTCCTAACACCAATCGTCACAGAAGTGTTCAATAAAATCATACAAACCGAAGACCGTTAAGTGGAAATAAAGTACCATTGTACTTTGGCACAAAAAAGGTACGAAAGATGACGAACAATTATAGACCCATAAGCCTGATGTCTAACCTATATTAACTGTTCACGAAAATGCTAACAAGGCGATTCACAAAAACACCAGACGAGAACCAACCCTCAGAACAAGCAGGATTCCGCAAGGATTTAGCACAGTTTATCATATTCAAACCATTAATCAGATAGTAGCAAAACCGGAAATTCGCCGCCTCAAAATATATCTTACTTTTGTTTATAACAGCAAAGCATTCAATACTATTGAACACACAAACGTACATCAAGTAGTAAGGAATCAAGGAATAGAAACCAAATTCACCTAATTATTAAGAAACATTCAAAACCACAGCTTCGCTAGAGTTAAAACCGAAAAGACAGGCCAACCTCTCCGTGTGGAAAGAAGAGTTAGACAAGGGGATCCCATTTCCTCAATACTATTTACCTGTATACTGGAGGACATATTCAGGAAACTAAAATGGAATATGTAAGACCGAAAATACCTCAACGGCAGGAGACTAACAAATTTGACGTTCGCTGACGACATAGGCGTCTTCGCCAAAACTGCAAGGGAACTGCAGTCAATGCTCCAGGAGCTTAACACACAAAGCAAGATGGTAGGACTCACAATGAACAAATCTAAATCGCAAGTAATGACAAATGGATTAAAAACCCACGTATATCTTGAAGGAACTGAACTTGACAACAAAATGGAAAAGGAAGAAAACGAAGAGTTTTCTTAGATTGTAAAGATTTTTGGGACTAGAAGTTCATATTGCTGGACATAACCATGAGTAGGCGGTTCAAAACGGAAGGAATCGAAAGTTGCGTTTTTAGTGTTATTATATGGATGTCAGACATGGGCTCTAAAAACCACAGAGAGAAGCACACTACAGGTGTGCCAAAGGAAAATGCAGAGGAAGATGCTTGGGATCTCTCTGAAAGAGTATCGAACACGCCGATACACAAGATGTCGACAAACAATAGACATAGCACAACAGGCTACGAAGACCAAATGGAACTCTGGTCCCTTCAGTCCCACAAACCAACCAACCAACCAACCAAATGGAAATGGGGCGTCCACGTGGCGAGGCTGCAGGACGACAGATGGACCCCTACATCAGCAAGAGAGTCCCAGGAAGACCAAGACGCAAATGGTTGGACTTATTCAGAAAACAAGCACGAAGACAGTGGACCAGTATAGCCAGTAACAGGAAGGAGTGGAAAGAACTGGAACTACAACTAACTAATCAAGCGTAATTCAATGTGTAGTGTGCATTTAGCGCGGAACCCTCTTAGCGGACTAGCTCACCACATGAGTCTTTAAAAGCATGTACCCCTACTTGTAGGCGGCCTTTGCCCTCAATGGGACAACACGGGCTAATTTCATTCATCTATTCTTTCAATCTAAATTAATCACAAGCTAGGAGCGACGGTACAGATATTATCAAAGTCAGTGATGCCATATCCAGTTGCTAAATTTCCATATTAAACTCTTCTGCTGGAGGTCGGTTTAACTGTAGCTGGGAATCTTATTGGGTACTTGTTGAGCAGAGGCCAACCAATCAGGATGGACAGCTAGTGCCCAGCCATTAAGAGGGACCATAGGCCTATTCCTAGAACAACCACTGACAAGGGAAGGAAGACAACTGGTTGAAAGTTTGGAACACTATATTACCTGCGAACTGAACTCCGAAAGAGAAGCAATGTCTGTTTTGTGACGTAAATGACGGAAAGCCATTGCATCGGTTTTTTAATATTGGCAGTCCACTGGCGACAAAGAGTCGCTCCAGAAGCAGACAACGAGGGAGAGGAGATTCGTGTCGTCCTGTCCCCCACATATAGTCAGTATTCCGAGAAATGCTACAACTGAATTTGCACAAAGACAGACCTCTGAAGTCTGTTGTGACAGGAGGCCATCCGGTATTTCTGTGATTATGAACACAGGACTGCAGCAGTCAGGCTGGCGCCAAATTAACAGCCTTGTTATTGATTCTGTTAAGAAATATTAAGAGCATCTACTACCAATGGACAACATGAATGAAGTCTAGAGCAGAAGAAGAAAAATCAGTTTGTGTACATGGAGACGACATGGTTGGCTATGACACAAGACAGCACAGGTATCGGAAGTTAGGAGCTGTCTGCTTCTGAACTACAGCACTAAAAATCCGCTCGACTGGTTAATTCTGTTGAAAGTGAGTATGGAATGAAAAATGTAGCATTGTCAGAATGGAACTCATTGGTCGGCACTCGAAAGGATCGGTGTTAATGGTGCACAAGGCTCACATGTAAAAATATGAAAAAAATTTTGCTTCTCACTAGGAGAGCTCTGTGAAAGTTATTTCCATCCGAGAGAGGGATTCGATTCTCGGCTCTGAGGAGGAGCAGCCTTCGTCACTGACTAGACGTCTTAGAATTTTGAGCCAGCACAACTGGTGCTCACGGGCACCGGTAACGTTAAGGATGAGTCACAGCAGTGTTCACACACTAAGTACTCGTAATAGGATACAAGCGGAGGTTTCAGACTGACGTTAGGGCTTCTAAATTTTTTATTCAATTACGTTTATTAGCAATCTCGAATTCAAAAGGTGTTGGAATGAGACAGTGGGTGCTCGCAAGATTTTCCCTGTACTTTTTTCACTTCTGATTAACATTTCCTGTTAGTATACTACGTCCACAACGTTAATCAATCGCCCAATTTTGTGATAATTTGAACATACTTACCTCAAATTCATTACCTGAGCTTTCCCAAGGTGCTGTTACTTTCGTTGTGTTGAAAATTTGTATTAATACTTAATGAACGCAACGCTATCATATCCTTGTAAACTTCAGCTTAAGCTGAAGTCCACAGCAAATTGTAATAAATATGGTTTTGTACTTGTAGTGTATATATGAAGGGCTTATTTCAATAGTGCTACAAGTCCATTTTTGTACATATTGAGATACAGAGTCTCAAAGTTAAATGAGCGCTGAAAAAGCTGCAGTTGAGATACCAGAAAGCGTATTCAAGCGTATGGCTTCTTGCTAGTGATGAACCTTTCTTTCTTTTTGGCTCATTAATTTCAAAGCATTATAGACATAAATGTGGAGGGAATAGACTTGTACCACTATTGAAATAAGCCATTCATATACATCATATTAATGTGTCTATTGTTGAATGGAATGTAAATGTGGGATTTCATTATATTATTTAATTTATATTTTATTTTTAATTTGATTTTGGATTCGCTACAAAGATATTCAAAGACACGGATCGTTATTAGATTCTACTGACACAAAACTGTAGGGTGGAATTCTGTATCATTACTGAAATTACTTAGACGAATCAATGCTCAAAAACAATCGTTAACTACTTTGATAATAACAGTTTTCCATAGATCATAAATGAAAGAAATAATATCGCCAATGGAAAGAAAGGGATAAAGTTTATGATAATTTTAAATTGCCGCTTAATGGCGGCCAACTGTCGCTGTCCAGCGATGTTCAGCTTGCTGCCGGCAAGTCATCTGAAATTTTCTTAAAAAAATGATGGGACAAGCAAAAGGGATGTGAGGTGCAGGTTAAAGCTAAAATTAACAATAGCAGTTCTTTAGACATTTATTGGAGCTCATTGCTCATATAATAAAACATGTACACACTTTATTATGTAGACTGCGCAGAATGGGGTACTATCCGAACAAGGCAAAGGAAGATAGTGTCTGGCGCGTTTTGTTTCACGCCGATACCAAGATGAACAGAGATAATAATGATACTTGTGTTAGATGTAATAGTTTTTATTTATAATTGCATTATTCGAGTAGAGTTTATTTACATATGACAAATATAATTGCTAAATATTGTGGAAAAATTTTAAATCATTTATAGTTCACCTAATCTGGGCCATGGGACGTGATATACTGACCTTTTCTTCATTCTGTAGTTGATGAAAGTCTACGTTACCATTTTTAGAATTACAGCACACATTTTCACGTACGCTAGGACCACCTCCGTTTAATAAATTAAATTCACTGTTTTTGTTTATGTGAGGATCGAAAGTCTCTAAATAATTTGTAAAGGAAAACGTGGTAACGTAAACGTTCTTCATTTAAATCGGACAATTAGCTAATTTTGACTAAGTCGTTATCAAGCACATGTTTGATAGTACGTATAATATGTATTACAATAACCAGATTTTTTTCCATCACATGCGTAAAGCCGGATGTAATATTCCATAATTACAGTAGGAATGATTCCCCATTAAAATTGTGACAACCTAACGTCACATATTGTGACTGCCAAGTATTGTGGGGGAAGTACCGAGTTGCAGCATGTTTTTGCTGCTGACCGTAGGAAGGAAGGCTGTTTGTGTCAGTGGAATGACTCACTAATGGTGTTTGTAGAATTAAATAAATTTTGGAGTTACAAGTTATATTTGAAGTGTAATGGCTTTAACGTGTAAAAATGTCGACTGGCTTCCATTCTCTCTTGTTGGGAGAGTAGATGGTTTCGAAATATTTCTTGACTTTCTAATAAACGCATATCTTGATTATGAAGCTTCCGTTTGGGTTTCAGCCCTTGTGCATCATTTCGATTACATGAACACAAGAGGACTTCCGTTATGGCATTCAACTGACACATTGAGCAGGGCATGTGACTTTGGTTTTTGGCCACATTGTGATGCACTGCAGGCTATGTGGGGTAAAATTTCCTCACTGTGTGCTATAAAACAACTGCAACTGCGTTGCCTTTTGGGAAGAAGTTGGAGTGATATAAGGTTGCAATGCTTTTGATAGGAATTCATTGTTAATGGCCGGCCGCGGTGGCCTAGCGGTTCTAGGTGCTTCAGGCCGGAACCGCGCGACTTCTACGGTCGCAGGTTCGAATCCTGCCCCGGGTATGCATGTGAGCGATGTTCTTAGGTTAGTTAGGTTTAAGTAGTTCTAAGTAGTCTAGGGGACTGATGATGTTAAGTCCCTTAGTACTCAGAGCCATTTCTAATGTACGAGGGTTATTACGACAGTGAGGAACGATCGGTTCCGAAATGGAAACCACAAGGAAAATATGATGGCGTTTTGCAGATAAGTGATGCAAACTGTCCCTAGTAAACCCATAGATAGCGTCACGTCGCTCTTCTCAATTCCGAGTGCCTAAGGATGCCCAGAGAAATCCCCTGATTTCATGCAACCCCACGTAACGACACTAACATGCATTTCCTCCTTTATGACAGTTCTCGGCTGCACACTGCAGCGACAATTAGGACACTCCTACAGCGTTTTCCGTAGGAGAATTCTCGTCACCCACCATACAGCTTTTTGGAACAGACAACGAGCTGCAGTTCAGCGTAGAAAATTGTCGGAAAGCAGAGAAGGTTGCCCTTTATGATGAGTGTATTGTGGTTTCCAATTCATGGCTTATGGTTCGCTGTTTTCCAGATAGCTCTCGTAATTGTGGAATATGACTTCTGGTTCTTGAAATGTGAGTGGACGCCCCAGGGTAAAGGAACAACTGAACGTTCTTGAAAAGGGTGCAAGCCATTTATCACGCCATTTGTTACTTCACAAGAGACGGACAATTTTTTATTACACATATATCAAAAACACTAATAAAGCAAAAGTGGTAATGTTGCTTGCAATCACGTGATTAAGAATTCACCACGCACCACTAATGAGTGACAATAATTAGCGCCATAAAGAAGTTTAAGATGTCAACAGAAGCTCAAATTTCTGGAGGAAATCTGAGAAAATATTTAAAGAAGGCATTCAGGCAGTTACTCAAAAATTTCATCAATGAAACCAATTTATGTTTAATTAGTTAATTTAAACGAATAATATTCACTAACTTAGAAATGATTAACAAGCAAGTAGTACAATCAAATATAATTCGAACATGCCCATAGCGCTGGGAAAACATTAGCAGCAGGTATGCTAAAGATTACAGTTCCAACATTTAGCTGGTCAAGAGGGTGCTTGACATTTATGACTATAACTTACAGGAAGTGTAGTAACAGGAAATTTCACAAGTCTGGTAGCTGAAGAGCTGAGTTTCGTGAAGTACGCTACGAGCACAGAAACAATTCTCAACGCAAATATCCAATATTTGATCAATCAGAGAACCCTCTTCAGCATAATCAAGATACCGAAATAAAAAAAAAAAACGTTTAAATGTGTGTGAAATCTTATGGGACTTAACTGCTAAGGTCATCAGTCCTTAAGCTTACACAATACTTAACCTAAATTATCCTAAGGACAAACACACACACCCATGCCCAATGGAGGATTCGAACCTCCGCCGGGACTAACCGCACAGATACCGAAATAAAAAAAAAACAATAAAATACTATTTAAGAAATTGAGCATTACGCCAATATTAACTGTATTACCGTAAAACCTAACTTCGAACGGGGAGTACATGGAAGGCGCAAGTACGGCCGGCCAGCTCTGATTAAGAAGGTTTAGAGTGACGTGCACTTCATGTTAAATTAACCCTCCGATTGCTAAGAGACAGGAACGCAACTTATGGGGGTACCGTAGAAAGTCTCGCGTCCGTCGGCCGTCGTAATTTAGTATATTATTATTGTTGTTATTATTTTTTTGATTGTTGCCGACTTCCGTGGTGGGCCTTAATAAAAATGATATTTCATTTGATTTTGATTTACTATTAAATGCTTTCCTGAAGTTCTCCTTTTTCACAATATTAATCCCAAATTATTTGTTACGTTAATGAATGTAAGACTCGCTGAAACTTAAAACATGAGCATATAAGTTGAACAATGTAATAAACTTTTCATATTAATTTCCTCGGCTAGTCAGTTCACTTTAAAGCAAGAAATCTTTAGTTATTAATTACAATTGCAGCCCACCCACGCGCGAGAGTATTTTTCTTACCTCCGTTAACCATTGTATTGTAGTCGGAGTCCTGACTCCGGCTCTCGGCTATGGTACTGAAAATAAGAATCTTAAAGCTACGTATTTCTGCAACTTCGTTCGGCTGTGGAGAAAAATTAATATTATGTTAATAGTGGGCGAGTTTTCCGAAGTTAATATCGCCACGTAATGGCGTCGTTGGCTGCATCGGCTGCCGCGATTGTTGAACTGTAAATTACTTGAATGCAGGTTAATTCAAGGAAGGCCGACATAAAATCGGGATCACCTCTTACAAATAAAAAGTGCACAATAATATTAAATGAATATATTACATACTTAACTCATACAAATATGCTTACATTTGCCAGCACTCGAAAGATGTACGTCTATACACAATAAAGACAAGAGAAGAAGTGAAAACGACTAAAAAATTAACAAAAGAGCGTATTTTGTCATCTCTTTAGATCATTTTGTCATTAATTAATTCTTTGGAATCGAAACTTACATGGAGAAATTATTATTTTACGGCTACATGATAAAAATATATTATTCAATTTTTAAATGTCTCTTCTTTATAAATACTGTTTTTTAAGTCTTTTCGTAATATAGCACTGGGGACGCTACAAAAGCCAGGAGGTCACAACGTCTCAGAGGCTACGGTGGGACGGGAAGCGACTCGCCACCCGCGTGCACATACACGGCCGACACGGGCAGGTTACGCCCGATGAAGCTGTGGGTAACAGATGACAGCCGAGCAGCGCCTCCAAACTCTACGAACAGATCGGAAAGCCGAGATCAAACAATGCAGAAACATAATTCGTGTATAATAATTACAGAACATCTGAAATGCTCAAACCTACCGAAAAACTCAATGTGAGCATGACCCCAATCCCCAACCAAACCTTACGTATTACAACCAGACTATTACAATAAGACGTACTAAGAGGATTCACCGGTTAATCTTACAATAAAATACAACAACAATTTAATCTAATAACCAAGAAATCACAGAGCTACTCGAAAACATTAACTCAACTGACTTAAAAGGTGACAGGCAGATCTTGACGGCTAACACCCTAACAACTAAAACCGTACTTATATATAGAACAAAAAACGTTAACTTTTTCTGAAAGGGACAAAATCTCACCATGGTTATGAAACTTAATTAGCTATATGATTGGGCTGCTATTATTTGCTTACCACGGCCGTAGGCAGTTTTATAGCAGTTACATCATTCAAGGTAGCAACAATTTCCAATACAAATAAGATTCATTGCGACCTCAGTGGTCACTAACATATGAAAATTGCTTTCAGGCCACGGATGGCGAGATAAGCAGACATTGAACCATTTTAAAACAAATCAAATACGTCACCACAAAATTAACAGCACTCTCACATCCAAATCAGCAACTACACCTCCTTAGTCTAGGGTAACATCTATATCTACATGGATAACCTGCAAATCACATTTAAGTGCCTGGCAGAGAGATCATCGAACCACCTTTACAATTCTCTATTATTCCAGTCTCGTATAGCGCGTGGAAAGAACGAACACGTATATCTTTCCGTACGAGCACTTATTTCCCTTATTTTATCGTGGTGATTGTTTTTCCCTATGTTGGCCGGTGTCAACAAAATGTTTTCGCATTCGGAGGAGAAAGTTGGTGATTGGAATTTCGTGAAAAAATTCCGTCGCAACGAAAAACGCCTTTCTTTTAAGGGGCTCCGGAAAGGCTCAAAATCATGAAAAGTTCAATTTTTACTTTTTTGCGTTTTCTGAATCTGCAGACTATTACCTTTTAATAGATATATAATTTATTCAATTCCGAAGACTACAACTATTTTTAAAGTTTTTTTGAAATGTGTTCTACATGGGCGTGACCTGCTGTGGCCCTGTGCGATATGTTAATTACCTTGGTCACGGTGATTCTAAAAGTTTCAAACATGTTCAAGGACTGAAGCCCTATGGTGATGATGTTGTAGTGCAGAAATTTGAGTGTATTGGACACGTACAGAAGCGAATGGGAACAAGACTTCGGCGACTGAAAGCTTCGTACAAAAAACAAAAACTCAGTGATGGTAAAGGTTTGGATGGGAAGGGAAGGTTAACTGACAGTGTAATTGACAAAGTACAGAACTATTATGGAATGCCTATTAGGCAAAATACACAAAGTGTCGACGAAATGAAGAAGGCTGTTTGGGCTCTTTTTTTTCATACTTCTTCAACCGATGAAAATCCCCAACATAGCTTGTGTCCCAAAGAAGAAGACAGTTGGTGTAAATATAACAAAGGATTGCTAACTGGTGAAGTGTACACTCATAAGCATAGTCTGCCTCATGCAATAATGGAGGTGATAAAACCTATTTTCAGAGACTTAGCAGCACCTGAACTGTTGAAAAAGTATATTCACGGAAAAACTCAAAACCCCAATGAAAGTGTAAATAGTGTTATATGGTCGAGAATCCCCAAGACTGTATTTATTGGAATAGAAACACTTCATTTGGTGTGTATGATGCTGTTGCGACTTTCAATGATGGCAACATTGTAAGGTGCAAGGTATTTAGAAATATGGGAATGAAGATAGGTTCTAACATGGTACGAGCGATGCTTGCTTTAGACAAGGAACGCCTTCGGGCTGCAGACCGGGCTGTAAAGAGTCTAGAAATACAAGCAAGAGTAAACAGGAGGAGGAACAAGAGGAAGCTGGAGGAGGAGTTTGCAGAGGATGAAGATAATCCATTCTATGGACCTGGAATGTACTAAAAAGTTAATCCAATCTTTGTCGCTCGATTCCCAAAACTTTTATTTTCTCATACTAATTACATGTTTTCTAAGGATCTTCCAAACAAATTTGTTTCAAACTTTCAGTAAATGTTACACAGTACCTTCTGCATAATTTAACCCAGCCTTTTTCCAAAAAACTGTATATTTTTGAATATATAAATAAAAAATTGCAAAAAAATGTTGTGAATTTTCATTACAATTGAAAAAAAATCATATTTAATAACTGAACTAAAATTTTCTAAAATCCCTGTTTTAGGTTGTAGCCCATATTCCAATAAATAATCTGTAAAAAATTCAACTTCCTACCTCAAATACTTTGTGAGGAAAGATGTAATTTATAAGCGTTATTTTAACATTGCAAGTATAGGGCGTTCCGGAGGCCCTTAATGATGTCCAGCCCAAATCCTGTATCATTTCTGTGACACTCTCTCCCATATTTCGCAATAATACAAAACGTGGTGCTCTTCTTTGAATTTTTGCGATGTACTCTGTCAGTCCTATCTGGCAAGGATCCCACACCGCGCAGCAGTATTCTCAAAGAGGACGGACAGGCGTAGTGCAGGAAGTATCCTTAGTAGATCTGTTACATTTTCTAAGTGTCATGTCAATAAAACCTTCCCCAAAACATTTTCTATATGTTCCGTCCAATTTAAGTTGTCCGTAATTGTAATACTTAGGTATTTAGTTGAATTTACAACTTTTAGATTAGACTGATTTATCGTGTAAGTTTAACAAATTCCTTTTAGCACTCATGTGGATAACCTCACACTAACCAGCTGCGTCGATATTAGGCCCCAATAATGCCGACCAACACAACACTACTGACCACCGACCGCTTAGAAAATCGTGCGCCTGTAAGCTCCGTGGATAGCTGAGTCGTGCCTCTTGTCTCTCTCACTGATAGTCATCGACTGCCAGCCCATGTCAACAACCCGCTCCAAGCAACTACAACCAAAGAGTCAACTAACAGGCGATCGAAGCGCCACCAGGCGACTACACAGAGAGTGATAGAGCCAATAGGCAAAGATGTAAAAATATAGACAAAGTTAATTAACACAGGTGTAAAATAAAAGAATCTGATCACTGCAATGTACAGTATAACGTTTGATATGAAACATGTGCTGGAAATGACTTACGGTCGATATTACCTTATCGAAGGACTTAAATGAAGAACGTTTCCGTTACATGTTTCTACGGACCATGTTTTCTTCCACAAATTCGTGAGTTTATCTGTTGCACAGCACTTGCTGTTATATTCGCTTGTTTCTATGGGGAGCGAACTGATTGTCCGCATGTCACATGGTCCAGATAAATCACAGTATCATTCAAAGTCCTACAGGTAATCGACGTAGGTGATACCAGTCTGTAAATCAGTGGATTGCTCCTACTTCCATCCTTAAGCATACTCTGAAAGTAGTCTGATTGGTATATACTCTGGATCGGAAGAATGATTTACGTTTCTTTGTTACATCCTGGATATCTACGTCTAAATTTCATAAGTTGGGAGCTGTTCTTGATTCTAATTCTGTAATTTTACTTTGCCTTCTTCGTTCTAGGAATTTCAGAAGGCCGTATTTAATTACTCTGATTTAGTGGCACTCTCTTTAGTAACTCTACCAGCCCTATCCCGAAGTGAAAGTATTGATTTTAACTTGCTGTTGGCGTACTATTTTACACAACTAGAATCTCTTTGAAACTGGTGCCAACTTTCAAGACAGAATTCCGTAGTTGAGACTATTAAAAGCATGTCCTATTGAATCGCACGCCAAATTTCGGGCTTCTGTAAAGCTTCGGCAGTCTTGGAGATTTTGGGTTCTTTTAAATAGGCAAGGATTTTTGTTGCTTCTGCAACAGCGCGCTTATTTGTTTTATGTACCATTGGGGAACCGACTCGTCTCTTGTTAATTTACTCAAGTCTTTTGGTTGCTGTCACTCTATTACATTTCTCTGAAATCAAACCACATCTGGTTCACGCATACATAGTCAGTTCGGAAGGAATGAAACTGTCTCTTTGAAAGACGTCAAACAAATATTTTATCTGTTTTTCGAAATAGATATATTTTGCATTTGTTTTTGATGGCTTTTGACGTTACGGTATTCAGTACCGCTAGAACGACCTTGTCACTAATGCTTTCATCCATATACTTAAAGCATAAAATTCAGTTGTGAGTGATAATGTTGAAGTGAATACTGCGGTTCTAGGCGCTGCAGTCTGGAACCACACGACCGCTACAGTCGCAGGTTCGAATCCTGCCTCGGGCATGGATGTGTGTGATGTCCTTAGGTTAGTTGGGTTTACGTACTTCTAAGTTCTAAGGGACTGATGACCTCAGCAGTTACGTCCCATAGTGCTCAGAGCCATTTGAACCATTTTTTGAATACTGCGAGTGTGTGAATGAGTATCATCGGGGATTCACCGACGCCAGGGTTAATTACGATACAGAGGACGACGGGAAACAGTGGATATGATACCAACAACGTTACAGGTAAGGCAGAGCTACCATAAAGAATGGTAACTTTGAATTATGTGCTTGTCCCAGCAAGAGCCGACAGCAAGGGGTTTGTCTGGTGAATCTATCAAATTTCTTCGGTTGACTCTCCTGGAAATGCGGACGGTCGCTCTAACTACACGGGTCTCATCTCAAAACTGATGCGCGTTGAGTTCGGGATGGCTTGGGGTTGTATGGGTCTGCCGTAATTCCGGTTCTAGAGATTTAGCGCGCTATCCCCCAGCAATCGAGCTCTCACTCGCACAGGAATAAGTAACGGTAGCATGAGTCGTGGACGTTGAATTCCACAACAGAAGCTCCCCGAAGAATACAGCTAAGAATACTGCTGTTTCAAAGTAGTGAAGATAAGGAACTGCCAGTAATCTATGTGCTGCGATTTCATTTCAGAAGACTTATAAACGTAATATCAAGGTTTAAGGGTTTCAAGCTGTTTTTTCCTTTTCATTTTTCATGTTACAAATTTTCTATTTCCTTTGTAATTAGCTTTACTAATTACTTAACGAGCTTAAATTGTAAATCTAAATGTGAATGATAATCACAGTTGTTCATTAATATCCACAGGTATTTCAAATTGCTACCAGCACTGGGATTCCCAGTGGCACTTACCGAAATTGTCAGCAATAATAAATAAATATTGCCCTGTACGAAGCGAATGCCAAGGTACCGAAAACCCGTATCACGAGATAATTCATTCTGCAACATTTCCATGCTTTGGTTGCATGAGGCATTCAGGGACATGCCTTCAGGTTTAGTGTTGTATCAGGATGCAACAGATGTCAAATAGGAGCAAGCAGGATTCCGAGCAGGAAGGTCGAAAATGGACAACATCTTCACAATTGATACACGCTCAATCATTGGAGACTCTCGTTGTATTGATTAACCTAAAAAAGAAAGGAATACAATAATGCTGTCCCGACGATCAGCTTGAGGAAGAGTGAGTCCTTGGCCGATCAAAGAGGTAAAGCAAATATTTGGGAGATAGATGGAGGACTGAAACTTTCTGGTAAATTCAAACTGTATGCCGGACCCGAGTTCGAGCCTCGGTCCGGTATACAGTTTAATCTGCCAGTAAGTTTCACATCAGCGCACACTCAAATTTCGTTCTACTCGTAAATGGAGAAGTAATTGTAGGTGCGGAAAAGACAAACCACCTAAGTGATCATTGCGATGAAATTGTGATATCGATAGCTACGATGCCACGGCGTAGGTGCAAGTTCGTAGGTTGGCACTACGACATCGACACAGACAACAGCGCCCTCTAGCCGGCGCTGTGCAGCTCTACGAGTGCTGCTCAGGATTCAGCCCATGTGATGCAGAGCAGAAGACCAATCAACATTGTTTCTATTTCATAGTCGGGAGCCACTACTTGTAACGTTCTAACTTGATGTACGGCTTCGCACCTACGTGCTCATCTCAGCCAAAGTTAAGTACATAGTAAAACCAATTTTATTTGCAGTACTAAGTGTTCTACCTCACCTGCTCCTCCTAGCTTCCTACTTTCGGCCTACACTCAGTTTCCAGGAGCAGACCCATGCGCCGCCTTCCAGGCGGGATACCAAAGAAATCAATGACACTGTGACATTTTTAAAAGTTTGCTGCAAATCTGATAGTTATTGATTGGACAACATGTTACTGGTTTTGACCATTTTAACAACTCACAAATTACCGAGAACAATATGTGTTATTAATGGATGCAATGAATGGGGATAATAAGGACATCAGTGATAATATCGTTCATATGCTAACTACTCAGATATTTAGTATTTAGTGTATGTTTGGTGTGGACTTTTCTATTTATGACATCAAACTTTAATTCATCTCAGATTTTCCGTTGTATACAACATGTCGTTATCAAGTGCATTACATCATGCTGGATAATGAAGGTATCACAATGAAGAAAAATGTATATTATGTACATACATTAACATAATAGAGTAACATGTAACATCAATTGCGACATTATTCAACGCCTATTTGAGGTACACTTAAGTGTAATGAGATAAACTGAATTATCACGCTAAACATATCATTAATACTAAATACGTAAGAAGTTAACATAAGAAACGTATTCTCGCCGATACCTTTGTTACCTACATTCGAAGGATCCACTAATGACAAAATATGTTCTGCGTAATAAGTGGCGAGTCAGACAATAAATAATTAGCAGCATTTTAAAAATGCCTTTCTTCAGTATCTGAAAGCTGCAAAACAAGACGAAATTAAAACTTTTAGCGATGACATCAGTAATATTATTAGTAATGGATGAGCTGTAAGAAGAGCAATAAACTCTGTTCTGTGGAACAAAAAACATAGAACAATGAGGTAGGGAATGTATAAGACTATTGTTCAGAGTGTAGTTTTGTAGACCTGTAGATCAGAAGTCTGGGACGTTACACACACACACACACACACACACACACACACACACACAAAACAAAAACACTGCTTGTCACATGTGATGGTTTAATTAAGACAAAGCCCAAGCCGAAACAGGATGCATAAGATAAAAAAAAATTGTCTAATGAAAATGGATTTGGATATCTGTAACGACACCGAAGAGAACAGCGGATGTGGTTTGGTCAATCGAATATAATGAATGAAGACAGGATTTCAGATAGGATACCAAGATACAGTAAACACCATCCTAGTGGAAGAAAAGGCGTCATCCGCGATGCAGCTGGCAATTTGATATGGAGGAGGCAACGGTAGCAACGAATACGAACAAAGCTCAAAGCCAAGACAGGAGGAGACGACATAATAAAGGTGTGACATGAAGTCGTGCAGGAAGCTAGATAGCCTGTCATCTCATGTTACGAGAACAGTTGGTAACATTCTTGTCTTGGTGCTACGTTCTCACTTGGATTTTTGAATGGAAATAACTAGAAAACGCGTCCTGCATACTTTTGTATCAATAAAGACACTCTTCACATGCTGTATACCTTTTTACGTGATCTAGCCAACTTAATTATAGATATGCGAATTTTTATTTAGAAAAAGATAGCGTTTCGGGGGAGAAGAAGTGCCACCAGTGGTAAATAATCTGCAAGAAGAAGAAGAAGAAGAAATGTTCAAGTCGTGGTCGTGACTTGGTGTTACGCTTTTTCTACATATTCACCTTCACGGTATCTTTGGTTTCCTGTTCACGGATTGTTGTCCCATCTCGAAAATTACTTCTCCATCATTGTGGAAATCCTTGCCACGCAATGGTTTCCTCAACCGAGGATAAAGGAGAACAGGTGATTACGGGGTGAGGCTGAATGTGATAGCGCAAACAAGCTTTTTGGTCTACTTTCTCCTGTCATACTTCCGCTGCTTGTCCAGAACATTTCGTTAGTGTTATCGTGTAACCGTTTGTGCTTACAGTCACCAACAAACAGCTTTGCTTTCCATGATAATGGTTGACTCTTCGCCTATGGTGAGTACTCCTTATGTTTCCCTTCTTTGCTTGCCTCCTCTGTTTTTTGGCCGTAGCGAATCGCCCAGAACTCGTCCCTGGTGATTAGGTGGCCAAAGAAGTCATTGGATTGGCTTGATACTGCCATATTTTTCTCACTGACGCCATGGATCTGCGGGCGTTTTTGGATGGTTGCATAAGGTCACGGAATGCATCTGGCGACGACAGGTGGTATGTTGAACGTCCCCTACAACAGTTTTTGTCTGATTTTCCTTTACTATCGCCTCGATTGTGATACTCTGTCCTTCGCTTCCCAGGGTCACAACTTATCTTGCGATCCTATTTCTCCAGAGAGATGGTTTATTCGTCATGTCGTATCCCAACACAGTTTTGTAGTGCAGTAGGAACGTTGACGACAATTTGAGGGCTATTGTGGTGTGGTGGAGAGGGAGAGAGCTCTCCGAAGTAGAAAAATGGTTTAAATGGCTCTTAGCACTATGAGACTTAACATTTGAGGTCATCAATCCCCTAGACTTAGAACTACTTAAACCTAACTAACCTAAGGACATTACACACATCCTCGCCCGAGGCAGGATTCGAACCTGCGACCGTAGCAGCAGTGCGGTTCCGGACTGAAGCGCGTTGAACAGAGGTAGAACTGTGGTTATTGGTTGCAGTGGTAATCTTTTAGGATTAATGGCAGGATGTGTATGCTGAAGAGTTCAGTATTTATGTAAGTTATTAATTTATTATCTCTTTGATAACTTATAAAAGATGTGCCAGGTCCTAACCCTTCTTTAATAAATGTCAGACTCAATTTATTCTTATCAATAGACCACTCGTCTAAGCTTACAAGAGACAATTACTATTCCGTAAATTGTTCTTGTTACTTACGAAACTACAAATGCTATCTATTCCTTGAGACAAAGACAGATCATCTATGTTCAAAGCTATTTCCCAGAATCGATAATGATTAATTATCTTGCAGTTGATGTGCGTGTCACCAGATTTGATCATTGACTTCTAGTTGAGAATATTACTTCTGCATCCTTTTGCTGCTGCGGCCTGGCGTAGCTACACATTGGCTCTTCAAAGCGACCACTACTGCTCTGCCTCTGCATCTCTCTCAGAATCTCTTCCTTATATACCGTTCTAAGTCGAAGATGACCTCTTATAATAGCCGTTCGGGAAATTTCTATCAGCTGGCTTCTTCCACACGAAGACACTTTAATGTTCGATTTCTCTTATAGCTTTCCACTCGGTGTTACAACTTGCGTATACTAGAAAGCTTCCTTTAGTGCCAGAGCTTGTGCCTCTTGCGCAGTCTCCTTTCATTTGATCTGACAAGTATTGCTTATTAAATTTTTTCTTGGGACTGGGCAATCATTCAGACTTTTTTGACGAGATTGGAAGTGTCTGCACCACTTAACTGCGTTTATACATGATGACGGATTGTTCCCATACAAATTACCTCAGGACATTGCTCTTTATGAGTGGGTTTTGCCATTTACGAGTAGTTTCGCATATTGTACAAGCAAGCTACGAAACTGACGTGTGCAGTTAAAAGCGATTCAGTACTGAAAACATGTACCCGTAAAGAAACAAAAAATTTAATTACATATCTAATACCTTTTACTTTGTTTGGGATTACAGTTCTAAATTCTTAACTACACCTCGAAGTCATATGTTGGTGGTAGCCTCCCGGATGAATCGGATTCATTTGAACCGTTCTTCTGATTCGAAATTATCACAAACCTTGGGGTAGCAGTAGGAGCTGTAGATTTAGTGAAACACAACGAACAGTAAAATTAGTGCTACAGCCAGGATTCTGCCCGAAAAAGTATAAATATACATCGATTTGGAAATAGGGAAATAACTCGATATTTACCCTTGAGATCCTCGTAACCTTTTCTTGAAATATAGATGGGGCGATCAAAAACTTTTTGTTCAAAGGTCGTAAATTCCAGAATCCATCTGGTAATTAGAAAAAATCGCCAAGAGCACTGAGGCAATCGTCCCACAGACGCATCAGGTTGAAGATGTCCGTTTGGGAAAACATGGTGTCCTGCTGCATGAGGAACTTCGTAAGTGCTTGCTGCACATCCTCTTCCGGCAGGAATCGTCGACCTTTCAAGGCCTTTTTAAACGACCGATGCCATGGTGGCCGCTTGAGGAGAGACCAGGACTATAAGGATATTGTTAGAGTGTCTCCCACTCGAATTGGCGTAACAAGCGTATTACGACGTTTGCGGTACGAGAACGCGCGTAATCTGAAGCTGCAGCAACCCTTGTGAGTGCAGCATTTTATAACGGTGGTTTTCGTCAGGCGTGTTGCTCCACAAATATTCTTCGTTCTACTGTGGATATCTACCGATATATCTGCTTTTGCAGTCAAGAAAGGAATAACATCACGTTGGTCCCGTTTGGACGCATTTAATAATGACGTCGCCATCGTGCACGCACGTGGGAAAGACACAAATGCCACATTATGCCTACATTTCGGTGCAGGTACCCTACAGCAACGCCCTGAAACGGGAACTTTTCGATCGCCCCTTATACGATAGTACGTAACTACTCTTAGATTCACGGGCTTAGTCATTTGCTTTGTTTATAGTTTGAAGAGAATGTTATTGCTTACAAAAGCTATCTGTAATTCAGTTTTGTAATTTTGTAATATAGTCTTAATGTCAGTTCAGCATATTCAGTGGAATTCCACATGGTGGGTGTATAAAATAAAAAGAAATGGATAGTGCCTGTAACAAAGAAACATGGACCCGTGTGATATCTTTAATTCATGACGGATCGCGCAGAGCGAGAATATAGGCATCAACTACTTTTCCGCCCCAAAGAATAACGTGTCTCTATTACAGGAGTGAATAAAGCCAAGAGCAGCATTTTTCCCTCTGAGATACCTGCTGACCCATAGAGGAGACATGTCTCATATCGAATTCGCGGCACTGTTCTATTTCATGTCTGTTGTTGGCAGGTACTAGGATGCTTTGCACAGCGACCGGGGCATCTCCAAGACGCAATATTTCGGAATAGGGCGTGCCGTTTTAACGAGCAGAACACAATAGACACTAACAAGACGTTCTGGAAAGACCCCCAGCGGCCGTACCGCGCGGCCTGGTCTCGCCACATCCGATTTCAGCTGACCTCGTTCCCGTCTTCGCCCACCACCGCCGCCTCCACCTGCACCTCCACCTCTCCCCCGCCTTCCTCGCTTTCTCCTCACATCGGCGCCGCCGCCGTGGCGACGCCTTTGTGTGCCAAGGCGCGAGATGCAGCATTCATGCTTTCCACCGACGGCACGGCCGACCCATTTTCTTCCTCTTTTTCTTTTCTTTTTTGGTTTTTTCACTCTCGCCGAACGCAAGACACGTTTTCTGTCGTCGTGCTTCACCCGCTGAAAAGAGCGGTCGTTAATGGTGTCAGTATTAATTAAAAACTGGCTTTACTCGTAAAAAAAATTACGGCGTAAGTGCTTGGAGCCACGTCACATTACGCAGGAGCGTTTTTCCTGAGGAGCTATTAATATGGATCTCGCTTTGTCTGTTGGGAGAACAACGCCGAGGCTCCATTCCTCCATTGTGGCTTTAATAACTCGAGCAAAAGCAGAGGAATTGTGTCGCTTGCTCCTTGTTCTACAGGACGGAATATCGTCTCAAAAAATCTTTGAAGGTAAGCGTTAACCATTTCAATTAAAATCTATTCTATTCATAAGGCCTTTACCCTTTTCTAATCACCATCCTTTGGACTCGCTTCATTCCATCCTCCATACTGTATTATATAGCTCTTTTCATATTATCGTATATACGACCTCCAGCAGCTTTGAACATCTTTTGACACCATATTATTACCCTATGAAGAGAACAGGAGGAAGAAGATTGTAAGCGTACCATAAATACTGGAAGCAAAGTTCTTTGCGACATGACATCAACATTTGACGGATACTGTTATACTGGCAATCTTAGATTTGAGCTCGCGTTCGTTTCGCGAGTAGTCAACAATGAGACGAATGAATCAGTTAATCGCTTTACTGGAACACACATACAGCGATTATTAAGGGCGGAATAAATTTCGATGACAGGCAAGAATGAGAAATGTAATGAGAAACAAGATATTAACTAGAGAATACAGGTGTGAATAAGAACGTGCATTCTAATTTAGTTACTGAGATGTTGAATTTTTAACAGTTTCGTGCGCGTGGTAAGAAACAGAAATTGTCCTACACGAGATACGAAAACAGATCCAGAGTTGCTGTAACCAGACTGAAGATTGTAATTTAACGCAGCGACCACAGTAGATGTGAAGCTTATAAGGGATGAACTTTTTCTTTAATAAAGTGAAACTGCAATCAACCATATTCTTTCTTAATTATTATGGAAATACTCGACTCATCATATTATTTATTAATGTGGACCACTCTTGAGACTATAGTGAAAGACTGAAAGACCGACTTTGGATTACTACTGGGCACAAGGTCACAGATCTTAAACCTTTTTTGTTCCTCGAATATTCTGTCGTATTTAGAGAAAGACATTTTACAGACTAATTTATACAGTATTGATCGTCCATAGTGTGATATATTTTATATCCGTTGGGAATCGGCTTTCGACTTTTTAGGCCGTCCTCAGACAACTTAAACGATCAGTCAACACAACATTAGACAGAGTATATCTGTCAAATATAAACACACATCATAGCGGAGTGATAGATTGGTTGTTGAAGTTGCACTTACTGGGCAAAATTTAATTTTCTTTGTGAACACATCATGAACTATGAACAAAAGCCGGCTCCTCCTCTACCTGCAGGGAGACTTTTCCATAAGCCGGCCACTGTGGCCGAGTGGTTCTAGGCGCTAAAGTCCGGAACCGCGCTGCTGATACCGTCGCAGGTTCGAATCCTGCCTCGTGCATGGATGTGTGTGATGCTCTTAGGTTAGCTAGGTTTAAGAAGTTGTAAGTCTAGTGGACTGATGACTTCAGATGTTGAGTCCCGTAGTGCTCAGAGTCATTTGAACCAGACTTTCCATATCGTCTACCGAGATACGTTCTCGTGGGGATGATGCGGCGTCGTTTTGCATTAGTCCCTTAATATCAAGTTCTTAACTCTCTAGACGCTTTCGATCCTTGTTGGGCGTTCCTAGCGAAAGATGGGATTAGCGGTTTGTACTCCCTAATAGACCACCCACTAATAGACCCAGAGGAGATGATTGCGTTGAATTGTCAGATGATGCCAGTATAGGAGTGGAGGTAGCTGCTGAGCGTCGCCATCATAAATACAGAATAATCTCTGGAAATCTTCGCCACCATGGACGTATTAGAACAGGAAAGGAATCGTCATAACCTCAGCACCGACTATTAGATTTGCGGCTACAGACGGTCAGAAATCTCCTAAATTCAGACTGGATGCTACAAGACTATCAGTTTTGGACCCACTAACCAGAATGAAATGTATGTTGTGTCAGAACAACACGTAATTGTTCGAGAAAGAAAGTGTACGTTGAATTATAGGTGGTATGTACCACTACAAAATGTGCAGGAGAGCACGATACCAGTTTCGAAGACTTGTTACGAAAGTTCCTTCGAAAACTAACATCCACAACTGAGTCACTCCCACAGGCTGCTCGTAGTGATCTGTGAAAGAAGATGAATTGCTCTCAGAATCCAGTAGAACTGATGGTTAAGGAGTATTACTTATCTCAACAGGCATATTAGAGCCCACAAATCGCAGACCATCTGTGATCTCAAAGGTAGTCCTTAATGTCGTTAAGGATTAGATTAAGTTGGAAATTTTCCCCATATCCCCTGTGAGAATAAAAGGCAAAATTGGTGCTAAATCAAAAGCAGTCAACAAGCAAGACTTATTAGAATTATCAACAAAGGAATTACTTTGTTTCAGCCTGCACTCGTGAGTCGTCTGTCGGTGACAGTAATTTCAGTTGTTGACTTTTTGAGTCACACAGATGACATGATTGACAGTGAAAGAGAAAGGTACATCGTTTGTGAGAACGTAATGAGAGTAGTTCTACCTTCCTGTGAGCCTCTTGCGGTACATCTGAGGGCAGAGCACACCTTTCCAGCAAAGTTTTCGCGGCCCTCCATGGCCGACTCTGGGATAAGCATTGAGACAGCCACGTAGGGGCGTTGGTTACCAGGAACGTACGCTCGTCACCCCGAAACCAGGTGGAGAGTGAGGTCAGTGATGTAAACGTCTTGCCTGTGGAACAGCAGAGAATTTTTTATATAGATTTGTGGCATTATGCAGCATTTTTTAAGGTATACCAGGATTAATATCGACGTTTGCCTTTCAACTTCGGGTGAAGGAAGAAAAATATTTTTTTTGCTACTCTTATTCCATCCCACTATTACAACGGAGGACGACAGGTAGGCCGATCAGCGGCGAGTAGTCAGAAGGTCAAATAGCGCGCTGAACAATACAGCAATAGCTGCAAATAAACCAGGGGTTGGTATCCGAATTGTACTGGGCGTGCACAATGGCAGTCAGATTCTAATCACACGACAGGACCGCCAAAGACTTTAGGTCTTCTGGCGCGTTTTGAGGGAGCGAAGTACCTTACAATGCTTGCTATGCCGGCATCGTATTCGCATGTCTCTCTTTTGAGACAGTCCATGGGTTCTAATTCGTTCTACGGCCCTCTTTGTCAACAGCAAGAGCTCTGTGTACGTAGATCGATCGCTCCGGTTAAATATCAGTATCGTGACGTTCGGTTGTGCAGTTTTCAGGGAGTCGTGCCGCGTCATAATGTAAAAAATCTGTGGTGGAGCAACCAACGTATCGGCCGTGATTATAATGTTTCTACCAATCAGTAGATCTGTTAGCGTGGCCGACACGTTGGTTTCTCCAGCATTGATTTTTTTTCTCATAATGATGCAGTACGATACTCAGAAAACTTCTATGTCAATTGACTCTGGCCGCGGAATGCAACGCACTTATATGTTGTCTTAATTCCAGATCTATTCAGGTGAGTCACGTTGCACGTCACTGACATAGTCATCTCTTCTAAGGTTTTTGCAGAACACTCTGGCACTCTGTGCGATGTATTAATATCTCTCGCGCTGGTATCACTGTTCGGTGAGGGAAATGTAAGATTGACAGTCCTAGATTTTAAATGAAGTAGCGAAAGTATGCGTTTGTGAGAGAAGAAAGTTACAAGCCATTTGCCAATTTTCCTCTCCTAGAAATCAGCTGCAGTTGAGAGCATTCTTGTGTTTCATGGAATTTTGCTGCAAGTATGCGAACGAATTCACCGGGAATAATGGTCATTTTGTGAGGTTACTAAAGTAAAACGTCTCTGTCAGTTAGTCTGACGGGCACAAGCACAAGTTTTAGGCTCTCAAGGATTCGCTAGCAAAAATCGTTTCGCTACACCACATGGACTTTAGTAGAAATTATTCCCCACCAAGAATAATTCCTACTATCCGTTAACAGGGTAAGAGATACCAGGCAGAGCATAGTTGGTTTTGGGAGTCGCATGTTGAGCGATTGTGAGATAACTTATAGTGTGACTGAGAAGGGGAATTGACCGAAATCTGCTTTTCGGGCTATCAGGTAAAAATGTGTCTTGTATACAGTTGGTAGTAAAGAAGCAGTAAATTAAAACGTAATGGCTGATGCGACGGTCTGACTGCTTGAACCGCAAAAAAATATTAAGCAATCAAGTTCTCTCGTTTCATCATTTTGTGGTGGTTGTCGACGTGAAAAAGTTTTCTAGTGGTTTGAAACTATGCGCAAACCTTGTCGCAACTCACTAATGCCCCTATTCTCAAATTAAGTCTGCACTGACTGAAGTCTGTGTGGGCTGCACCTCTTTTTAAACCTGACCCTCACACCTTTGAAAGGTAGGTGGTTATTGTCAGTGGCTCTTATGTCAACAGCGATTCTTTCCAGACGGTAAATGATATCTGTACGAAGTTTGGCTGAAAGCAGTGCAGGGGATCAGCATGAAATGTGTTACGTTCATACCTTCAGATATATGTTCATACATACATTTTACAACTTCTAAGGATTTGGAATGTTGTTATGCTTAGCCTTCTGGTCCTCGTCTGTGAATCCTTTCAGGATGTAACGCTACAAAAACCGTGTACGGCTGTAGAAATTCTGGTTAAAAGTCGGGATATCTCCTCTGATAATTGGGTGGTGGGGATTCTACAGTAACCGTCATCTGCACGCCGCCAACTTCAAACGTCTGGAGACTTCTGTGCGCTGAAGCGCGGTCCTTAAATGGTGCTGCGATGCACCAACCCGGCGAGTACGCGTCCGCCCCTGTGATAGCTCGCGTTTCCCGGCGGCCACGGTCGTAAACAGACGCGGCCGGGACGAGTCCGGCCTGTGCGGCCGCGAGAGGGGCCCCGGGCCGGCCAGCACTAATCCCGCTTATCTGTGTTTCCAGCCGGCCGCTCGCCGCCGCCCAACTCCGACCACTGCCGCCGTAGCGCGACCGGACAGCGGCCGTCGACGACGACCGCCAGGAGGCGGCGCACACCTTATGACGTAATTACCCACCGGCCAGGTCTTGTGAGTCTGCGGGAGCGGCGCCAGGCGCCTACCGCATATACCGCACAGCAACGCACTTCGGTCTGAAACACACGTGTCCACATCCGGAGGCAGTGCTGTTACAGGGTGTTTCAAAAATGACCGGTATATTTGAAACGGCAATAAAAACTAAACGAGCAGCGATAGAAATACACCGTTTGTTGCAATATGCTTGGGACAACAGTACTTTTTCAGGCGGACAAACTTTCGAAATTACAGTAGTTACAATTTTCAACAACAGATAGCGCTGCAAGTGATGTGAAAGATATAGAAGACAACGCAGTCTGTGGGTGCGCCATTCTGTACGTCGTCTTTCTGCTGTAAGCGTGTGCTGTTCACAACGTGCAAGTGTGCTGTAGACAACATGGTTTATTCCTTAGAACAGAGGATTTTTCTGGTGTTGGAATTCTACCGCCTAGAACACAGTGTTGTTGCAACAAGACGAAGTTTTCAACGGAGGTTTAATGTAACCAAAGGACCGAAAAGCGATACAATAAAGGATCTGTTTGAAAAATTTCAACGGACTGGGAACGTGACGGATGAACGTGCTGGAAAGGTAGGGCGACCGCGTACGGCAACACAGAGGGCAACGCGCCGCTAGTGCAGCAGGTGATCCAACAGCGGCCTCGGGTTTCCGTTCGCCGTGTTGCAGCTGCGGTCCAAATGATGCCAACGTCCACGTATCGTCTCATGCGCCAGAGTTTACACCTTTATCCATAGAAAATCCAAACGCGGCAACCCCTCAGCGCCGCTACCATTGCTGCACGAGAGACATTCGCTAACGATATAGTGCACAGGATTGATGACGGCGATATGCATGTGGGCAGCATTTGGTTTACTGACGAAGCTTATTTTTACCTGGACGGCTTCGTCAATAAACAGAACTGGCGGATATGGGGAACCGAAAAGCCCCATGTTGCAGTCCCATCGTCCCTGCATCCTCAAAAAGTACTGGTCTGGGCCGCCATTTCTTCCAAAGGAATCATTGGCCCATTTTTCAGATCCGAAACGATTACTGCATCACGCTATCTGGACATTCTTCGTGAATTTGTGGCGGTACAAAATGCCTTAGACGACACTGCGAACACCTCGTGGTTTATGCAAGATGGTGCCCGGCCACATCGCACGGCCGACATCTTTAATTTCCTGAATGAATATTTCGATGATCGTGTGATTGCTTTGGGCTATCCGAAACATACAGGAGGCGGCGTGGATTGGCCTCCCTATTCGCCAGACATGAACCCCTGTGACTTCTTTCTGTGGGGACACTTGAAAGACCAGGTGTACCCCAGAATCCTGAAACAATTGAACAGCTGAAGCAGTACATCTCATCTGCATGCGAAGCCATTCCGCCAGACACGTTGTCAAAGGTTTCGGGTAATTTCATTCAGAGACTACGCCATATTATTGCTACGCATGGTGGATATGTGGAAAATATCGTACTATAGAGTTTCCCAGACCGCAGCGCCATCTGTTGTTGAAAATTGTAACTACTGTAATTTCGAAAGTTTGTCTGCCTGAAAATGTACTGTTGTCCCAAGCATATTGCAACAAACGGTGTATTTCTATCGCTGCTCGTTTAGTTTTTATTGCCGTTTCAAATATACCGGTCATTTTTGAAACACCCTGTAGCACAATCGAGCTGGTTGTTGGGCGACAAGGGGAGTGTCAGACAGTTGCGTCATCGATTTTTGTCAAATTTTGCAATGACGTTCTGTTAGTAGATAGTTGTAGTTAATGAGGGAAGTAGGGTAAGTAGTATAGAGTAGGAGAAAATGGAAACTGGGAGCGGCTGTCACGGACAATCACCACCGCACGCAACCGATCATGGGACACTCTTTCTCTTCTTCTTACTTTCCTCTGCTCTCTCCATCTTTGATTCTTGTAGTTAATTAGAAATTACAATTGTTTCATGGTGTTTTTAACTTTTAAAGTTTTAAAAGAGCTGCAGGAAAAAAATAAACAAGAGCCCGCCTCTAAGTGGCGGGACACTGGCTACGGTGTGTGTGGAGGCGGAAACCAGGGTGGCATTACATAGCCACCTCGGACGCCGAACCCAGTCACAGCGGCCAAGAGGCTTTTACAGACCCACTATAAGCAATCAGAGGGTGGTTCATTAAATAAATGGCAGCAAGGGAAAAAATGACGTTATGTACTGAAAGTAAAGAGATAAGTAGATAAAAAGTTACCGGTTTACTTGCCGCGTCAAATTTGGATATAATCGCTAGCTTTCGATTACTACCTCCTTCATCTTCGTCAGGGGTAAAATTGTCTGACGTGGACCGGAAGCCTCACTGGTACACGGCAGTCAGTTTTATACCTGACGAAGATCACGGAGGTAGTAATCAAAATGTCGGGATTTTATCCAAATTTGACGCGGCAAGTAAACCAAGAACTTTTTATGCAAGGACTCCGTCGCGAAAGACTTCGTACCCAAGAGATAAGTGGTTCCGCTTTTTGCTAGACACCAGTAGGTTTTACAGAAATCAATCTTAAAACTGATGAAATATAATCGTATTGTCAGTTTTATACATCGAAAAATCGTGTAAAACATCTCTTATCAAGATTACATGGGGTCCAAAATTAATAATGTTCGAGCTACTATCGTTTTTGTGTTTTCATTCTGGAACCTGGGTTCACGTCATTCGTTGTGTCTAGCATAACTGGGCAGTCGGTCGATCGGTCAACGCATAAGATTACTAAGCCTAGCGGTTTACTTGATCATGGCATTTTTCCCATTCGATATTATTTTTGGTGTACGTGATAATATTCCGATAATCAGAATACTTTGACTTATTTGAAATGAAACTCTGGGATGTGTTACTAATTTGATGAATATATACAAGATGGTGCTGGTAAATGACTAGTGCCTCCCCTTTGAAAGCGGATGAAATACACTCCTGGAAATGGAAAAAAGAACACATTGACACCGGTGTGTCAGACCCACCATACTTGCTCCGGACACTGCGAGAGGGCTGTACAAGCAATGATCACACGCACGGCACAGCGGACACACCAGGAACCGCGGTGTTGGCCGTCGAATGGCGCTAGCTGCGCAGCATTTGTGCGCCGCCGCCGTCAGTGTCAGCCAGTTTGCCGTGGCATACGGAGCTCCATAGCAGTCTTTAACACTGGTAGCATGCCGCGACAGCGTGGACGTGAACCGTATGTGCAGTTGACGGACTTTGAGCGAGGGCGTATAGTGGGCATGCGGGAGGCCGGGTGGACGCACCGCCGAATTGCTCAACACGTGGGGCGTGAGGTCTCCACAGTACATCGATGTTGTCGCCAGTGGTCGGCAGAAGGTGCACGTGCCCGTCGACCTGGCACCGGACCGCAGCGACGCACGGATGCACGCCAAGACAATAGGATCCTACGCAGTGCCGTAGGGGACCGCACCGCCACTTCCCAGCAAATTAGGGACACTGTTGCTCCTGGGGTATCGGCGAGGACCATTCGCAACCGTCTCCATGAAGCTGGGCTACGGTCCCGCACACCGTTAGGCCGTCTTCCGCTCACGCCCCAACATCGTGCAGCCCGCCCCCAGTGGTGTCGCGACAGGCGTGAATGGAGGGACGAATGGAGACGTGTCGTCTTCAGCGATGAGAGTCGCTTCTATCTTGGTGCCAATGATGGTCGTATGCGTGTTTGGCGCCGTGCAGGTGAGCGCCACAATCAGGACTGCATACGACCGAGGCACACAGGGCCAACACCCGGCATCATGGTGTGGGGAGCGATCTCCTACACTGGCTGTACACCACTGGTGATCGTCGAGGGGACACTGAATAGTGCACGGTACATCCAAACCGTCATCGAACCCATCGTTCTACCATTCCTAGACCGGCAAGGGAACTTGCTGTTCCAACAGGACAATGCACGTCCGCATGTATCCCGTGCCACCCAACGTGCTCTAGAAGGTGTAAGTCAACTACCCTGGCCAGCAAGATCTCCGGATCTGTCTCCCATTGAGCATGTTTGGGACTGGATAAAGCGTCGTCTCACGCGGTCTGCACGTCCAGCACGAACGCTGGTCCAACTGAGGCGCCAGGTGGAAATGGCATGGCAAGCCGTTCCACAGGACTACATCCAGCATCTCTACGATCGTCTCCATGGGAGAATAGCAGCCTGCATTGCTGCGAAAGGTGGATATACACTGTACTAGTGCCGACATTGTGCATGCTCTGTTGCCTGTGTCTATGTGCCTGTGGTTCTGTCAGTGTGATCATGTGATGTATCTGACCGCAGGAATGTGTCAATAAAGTTTCCCGTTCCTGGGACAATGAATTCACGGTGTTCTTATTTCAATTTCCAGGAGTGTATTTCGAATTCTGAAACAATAAACAACTACAAGGTGGACAGTTTTATGCAATAATCGACTGTTAGCATTGTTCTGTCACATTTATGTTTCTTTCATCAGTGAACTTTGTCTTTGAAGACTTCAAAATGGTTTTCTCGATAGAAGAAGGAAATGAAATTGTGGAAGCATATGACGTAATAGGTTCAACTGCAGACTCTCGCAAAGTTTTCGTGGTCAAGTATTCGAATAGATGACTTCCAGCAAAGAGACCAATGTGGAGTCTGTATAAAAATTATGGATTTGTGCTCAATGTAAAACCACAAAGATTTCTTTCAGTTCACATTGCTAGAAATTATTGCTGACTTTCACCGAAGAATTATTCAGAGCCCAAAGAAGTCCATACCTAAGTTGGCCCAACAGTCACATGGAAGTAGGAGGACTTGCCAGCGGATATTCACAAGTTCTAATATGAAGCAATATCGTGCAACGGTTGTGCAGCAGTTATGGGAGGATGACAGTCAGACATGTGTAGATCACTGCGCGAGGCATTTGATTTACTTGCTAGACACTTTCCCACACATTATGAGTGATGAAGCATCGTTTCTTTTTTCCGGTCATGTTAATTAACGGAAGACGAGGTACTAGGCAATGGAGAATCCTGACACTATGTCGTCGACCATTCCATAACGAAAAAAAATCTGCGTTTGGTGCGGTCTAACAGGAACGCGCATGATTGGACCTATATTTTTTGCCACTACACACTACATGGTTGTATATATTTGAAAGTTTTGATGCATTTTGTTCTCAATACTGCTTCTCCCAGCAAGATTTGGCAACATGTCACACGTCTAAAATATCTGGAGCCAGTCCATGGGGTTTTTACTGAGGAACGAACCGTTATCAAACATTTATGGCCACCATATCTGACTAAACAAATTGCGATTTTTCCCTGTGGGACACTTGACAGTCAAGCACACATTACAGGAACTAAAAGACAACATCAGCTATGAAGTTGCTGCCATCGATATCCGAACCTCACTCCAGATGTATCTGAATATCATTAGACGTGCACAGCTGTGTTACTGAGGTTACTTTCAACATATTCTATAAATGCATTTTTCACTGCATTTTTCATTGTAAATAAATGGTAAGTCCATTTAAGATCTTCTCTTTCTGTAATTTTACTGCGTTTCCTTTATACTTATACGGGCTACTTTTATGAGCGCCAACCTGTGCTCTAGTGTATTGCGGTTACTTTCATCGCGATACAGAGGAAATATTGACCTAAATTATATTATTACGTAGTTCTAATTGATCGTCTATTCGTAACGTTCTCTCATGCCGTGGGGTGAAACTTACAACAGAAACAGACAAAAAGTCTTGCTGCATTGATATGTTTTCGGGTATACCCTTCGTGGAAAACATTTATGATTCACTTTGCTAAAATAAGATCTACCAGATACCAATTTGGATGCGTACCAGGCGTATGATATCCGGAAACATAGGTGTAGACAATTGGTTATGGACCAACGCATGAATTTTGCTAGCATCTTAACTGTCTTGTAATTCACTGCTGTGCTGTGGTGTCGCATGATTTTGAGGTCGTGTGATGACATTGTTTACCTGTCGATAGAAGCAAACTACATTCGGCTGACAAAGACATGTACTTTTCGGTGGTATCACTTTCACGGTGCAGATCGGCTGAGCATCACCATTTAGGAAAGTCGTGCCTAGCGTGTGACGTAACACGATGAAATTGTAATACCTGTCAGTATATTTTTTTTTTAGTCATCTTTCTTCTGACTAGTTTGATGCTGCCCGCCACGAATTCCTCTCCTGTGCCAACATCTTCGTCTCAGTGAAGCGCTTGCAAAATATTAGCTGCATGCATTCCAATCTCTGTCTTCGTTTACTTCGCGATATTTGATTCGTAAACCTGCCCCGGAATATGCGAGGTATAGCACACGCAGCTACGAGGAATTTCTTCCGAGATTTTAACTGAAATTTGGATGAAAAGTTTTTAATCGTGACAGGTTTTGGCACAAACACCTCATTTTTGCCCGCTACATCTTCCCCTAATGTCATAGCAGTCATTCCCTAATGTCTCAACAGATGTCCTATCATTTTGTCCCCCTTGTCAGTGCCTTCCACGTACTCCTATCCTCTCCGATTCTGTGCAGAACATCCTCACTCCTTACGTTATCAGTCTACCACATTTTCAGCATTCTTCTGTAGCACCACATCATAATCCTTCGATTCTCTTCTGTTCCGGTTTTTCGACAGATCAGATTTAACTACCATACTATGCTGTGCTCGAAACGCACATTCACAGAATTTTTTTCCCCAAACTAAGTCCTTTGATCGATGCTAGCAGACTTCTCTAGGCTAGTAATGCCCTTTTTGACAGAGCTGGTCTGCTTTTGATGTCCTCCTTGCTCCGTCCGTCACTAGTTATATTGCTGCATTGGTAGCAGAATTCCTTAACATCATCTTCTTCGTGACTTTCAGTTTTGATGTTCAGTTTGTCGCTGTTCTCATTTCTGCTACTTCTCATTTCTTTCGCCTTTCATCGATTTACTCTCAGTCAACATTCTGTACTCATTAGACTTCATTCCATTCAGCAGGTCATGTAATTCTTCTTCACTTTCACTCAGCATACCAGTGTCATCAGCGAATCGTATCATTGAAATCCCTTCACAGTGAATTTCAATTTCGCTTCTGAACCTTTCTTTTATTTCCGTCATTGCTTCTTCGATGTACAGATTGAACAGTAAGGGCGAAGTACTACACATCTGTGTTATACCCTTTTTAATCCGAGAACATCTTTCCCCTTCGCCCACACTTATTCTCTTTTGGCTCTTTTACACGTCGTATATTATCAGTCTCTCCCTATAGCTTACCTTTATTCTTCTCAGAATTTCTGAAGACTTGCCCGATTTTATATTGTCGAACGCTTTTTCCAGGTCGAAAAACCCTACGAACGTGTATTGAGTTTTCTTTAGTCATTCTTCCATTATCAACTACGTCAGAATCATCTCTCTCGTGTCCTTACCATTCCTAAGACCAAACAGATCGTCTAATAAGACATCGTCAATTTTCTTTTGCAATCATCTGTAGATTATCCGTGTCAGAAACCTGAATGCGTGCGCTATTAAGCTGCGCTATTAAGCTGACTGTGCGATAATTCTCGCACTTGTCAGCTCTTACTGTCTTCGGAATTGTGTGGATGATATTTTTCCGACAGTCTGATGGTATGTTGCCAGACACATACAGTGATTAGTTGTTTTGTTACCACTTCCCCCGATTATTTTAGAAATTCTGCTGGAATTTATCTGTCCATTCTGCCTTATTTGATTTTAAGTAGTCCAAAGTTCTCTTACATTTATGATTCTAATTCTGGCCCCCTATCTCTTCTAAATCTAACCGTTCATATAGGCCTTCAGTGTACTCTTTCCACCTATCCATTCTCTCCTCTGCATTTAACAACGGAATTCCCGTTGAACTCTTAATCTTACTACTCTTGCTTTTAATTTTACCGAAGATTGTTTTGATTTTCCTATATGCAGTCCTTCCTATTTCGATGTCTTCACATTCGTCCTGCAGCCATTTCGTCGCAGATTCCCTGCACTTCTTATTAATTTCATTCCTGAGTGACTTGCAATTCGGTACTCCTGAATTTCGTTGTACATTTTTGTTCTTTCTTCTTTCATCTATAAATTAAAGTACTTGTTCTGTTAACCAAGGTTTTTTTGCAGTTACTTTCTTTGTACGTATGGTTTTCTTTCCAACTTCTATGATTGCCCTGTTAGAGACGTCCGTTCCTCATCAACTGTACTGCCTACTGATCTATTCGTTATTGCTGTATCTACAGCCTTAGCAAGCTTCAAGCGAGTCACGCCATTCCTTAGTTCTTCTGTATCCTTCTTCTTTGCGTGGTGATTATTCCTGACTAATCACTTAAACGCCAGCCTACTTTTCATCACTACCGCGTTGTGATCTGAGTGTATATATGCTCCTGGGTTATCATATCATTCTAAATGTCGTACTTGGTTTCCCCTTAGGAAATAATCCACAAGATTCCTAACATTTAATGAAAGTAGGAATCACCTCTTACTTGCCGTTACTTGCCGTGACGTAATACCTTTTGTGAGAGCTAGCTTCTGTGAACCATCCCTGCGAAGCCTGGCCCCACATGAGAGTTTATTCTACTCATAACAAACAAGTTCAAAACTGGTTACAAGAATGCACAAAGTACTTGTGGGTGTAAGACGTGCCATATATTCTATGATGGAGTGGTGACAGTACTTTCGTAGTGTGACGACTCGGCAGTAAGCAGTGGGCTTGCAAACTGTTAACAAACAATGTAATACTTCCTATGTGACAATACTTTCATAGTGTAACGACTATGTTGTCAGCAGTGCACTTGTAAACTACCAAAGAAACTGATACTTTCTGTCCATGTAAGACCCTAACCGCACAGAGACATTGACGACTAAAGTGTTCCTGCACGGGAAGTTTGCGATCTAACTGCTCTGCTGCTTACGTAGAGACCAATAAGCTGCAGCCGCGTATGTGACACCCGGACCATAGGAAGTTATCTGTGCGTAATACTCTACAACACCGAACTCTGTCGCGTCCCGGCAGTTTCCCCACAATAAATTGTTTTTGTTTTTGGTTTATGAGTTATGTGCGTGGTGCAATCAGGAGGTCAACGACATAAGGAGTTTAGTTAGCTTGTTTGTCAACCTTTATAGCGGAAATGAGAGGAAGGAACTCACCTTGCTTGGGATGGATTATCAGTTAGAAGAGGTTGATAATTTTCATCGAATTGGCAGGAGTGATCAGCTGAAGTAGCAAGGTGCTACTTCTAGTCACTATCGTTTATTCCAAACCAACCTATTTATTTATTAGGGTGTAAGACCAAAGCCCATTAGCAGAATGTCGTATGCTTTCAATAATCACTATTAAGAGAAGAGTGCTATGCCACTCAGTCTGCTAACTACTGGCCGCTTGGCCTAAATCATAAATCATCATAATTCAGTGTCAGTCAAGGACCACTTGCCTATAGTACAAGAGACACGTACCACTCAGTAACTTGTTCGTGCAGCTCACTGGACTCTAACTTACTTGTTTCAGATGTAGACAGGCAGTCTCTGTTCAACGCTATTCCAACGAATACCGAAAGCTGCTACTTAGCTTATGATTTCTGTGTATCCAACAGTCTGTTAACGACTTCTCGTAGGTGAAGAGCCTATTGATCCATCAGGTGCTGCTGAGCAGATTACTGAACTCCGGCTGCTCCATTTACTCACTGGACGTCTAATCTCTCTTCTCACTACTGTCCGTCTTAACGGCCCCTCTCTGAGCTTCAATCCATTCTACATTTTCTCTCGGTGCACACGGCCCTCTGTGATATCCGTCTACAATATTCGCTTGGAAGCTTTCTTCAGTATCTAAGTTTTCTAATTTCCGCTCGAAATTCTTGAATTATGTGCATCGGAAGATTACCGCTGACGCTCGTGACCTCAACATTCGCTGCCTTCGCGAGCATTCAAGATTACTCTTCACTGGCGTGTTGGGTCAGCCACTGTGAAATAAACAAATTTCGTTTGACTTGAGTCTCGTTACCTCATCCCGTTTGTCAGCTATTCCATGTCCTCGAAACACTGTATCTGCTGCTTGTTACGATCTGGCATGTAATTAAAATTAACTTTTCTGATCTGACATGTAATTAAAATTAACGTATTCTATGATCATGGCACTCATGAGGCTGCCTCTTACAGTGACAAGGGGCGAATGGCGAATGACTTTAATTTTCTTTAAATTACTGATATTTTAACACTACAAAGAGAAGTATGGTGATAGCGAAATGATGAGAACTTGCTTTACTATTCTTGCGGGCATTTCTGTCGTGTCATCGCAACTACAAAAATACAATTTTTTTTTCCCACCAGACGCGTTTCGCTTTATTGAGGTCAAGCATCATCAGCGGTCTGAAATTAAATTATTCGCAGTTTGATTTGCTTTTAGATCGAAAAACATTTCGTTAAGAATACGTTGATTTGTACGTACGGTGATTTTTGCTTCATTTCTCGCTTATCCAAATAACCATAAGAAAATACAATAATAAACACACATTTTACATATACAGAAAACCACAGTACGTGACATTATTTTAATTTCAAACTCCAACCACCCGAAGAACCACAAACAAGCAGCAATCAGGTAAATGTTGAACACACTGAAAAGGATCCCCCTAAACACTGTTATTGCCAGAAAGAGATAGCCATTATCAAACAAATGACATTGAAAAATGGACACAAAGAAACAATGGTAGCAAATTAAACAATAAATTAAAGAGACAAATGGGGAAAAAAGCTAACCGAACCACACCAACTAACACAAATGGCAATACAACAAAAAATGGCATACAATGACCTACCACAACAGAGTCACACATAAAATTGGTAACATATTCGCAAAACAAGGCATAAATTCTGCTTACAAAACAAGCACATCCCAAAACTGAAACCAAAACCAGACGAATGCCAACAATCTGGTAGCTATCAGCTCAGTTTCAGAGATTGTGAAAAAATATATACGTTGCAATGACTGGTAGGACATTCGACACAAGATATAAAGAAGCATTTCAATACGGTACAAACCATTTAATATTTGCAGATCATCTAAAAAGAACACCATCATGAGTATCATAGAAATCCCTTTCCAAGAAAATTTCCACATACAAAAAGCATTAACACAAAATAAGTTTCTCAATGACCAAATAAATGTTGGAAACCAGACACCATATAATATAATTCATTACATTATGTGAAAAAGAGAGGCACCTTATCTATCATTCAGCCCCTTCCACTCTCCGCCAACCCCCCCCCCCTAGCTCCCCACTCAGAATTTCATTTCACTTCTTGCTCCACATCTCCTCCTCTGATCCACACTCCTTCACATTGCTATACGTTTATGTCCATTCATCAAGGTCTCTGCCTCCCCTACACTGAAAAAAATGGTTCAAATGGCTCTGAGCACTATGGGACTTAACTTATGAGGTCATCAGTCCCATTGAACTTAGAACTACTTAATCCTAACTAACCTAAGGACATCACACACATCCATGCCCGAGGCATGATTCGAACCTGCGACCGCAGCGGCCGCGCGGCTCGCGGCTCCAGACTGTAGCGCCTAGAACCACTCAGCTACCCTGGCCCGCTCCCTACACCGAAAAGTACTTTTCTTACACAGTATATAAACACACGGAAACATTATTCAATAGAATTACACACGTATAGTAACACGTAAATAAAAAAGGTTGTCGGTCAAAGACAAACTAGTGAAAGATTTTTGTTGGGCACACTACAAAACACAAACCACAATACATAAGTAGAAGTACAAACAGAAACAGAATACTGTGGTGTGCCTAAAAGTGTGTTGTGAAAAGCGTAAGAAATGCATAGTGCTGCAGAACAACTAAATGTTTGACCAAAATATCAGTGTCTAATGCAGGAAAACAACGATGTGCTAGCAGACGTCATTTCCCGATGTAAGCGATAAACATCGTAAGTACAAATCAACATATTCTTAACGAACGGTTTTTCGATCTAAAAGCTAATTAAAAAGTAAATAATTTAATTACAGGTCACTGATAATACTTTACGACAATAAAGCGAAACGTGTCTGATGAAAAACATCACGTAGTTTTGTGGTTGCAATGACGGAACAAAAACACCCTCAAGAATTTAAAGCAACGACGGACACTATTTCCACACAAATGAAGAATTAAACTTGCTTTATTGTTGGTGAGAAAATATCGTCCGTCCTTAACAAAAATAGTTGTAATCGCTGAACGGGGTTGTCAGGAATATATGGATTTCTGTCACTACCGCCTGAGATGAGTGTATATTTGTTGATGGCAGGTTTTCGTTTATAGGTGATTTTGTTTAGTAATTCTGCACACTTCCTGTCATTTTCCTTTGTACATAAGACGCAAGAAGAGACATCTCCCACATTTTCTCTAACTCCAGAATTGTCTATGTCTCTAAAACATAACGCATCAATGTCATTAAACGTTTATCTTCTTCTATCAGTCTTCTGTCCACACAGAAAATTCGTATAGATGTCATCTGTCACTGTTCTATCTTTACGTTCGGGCTAATCTCAGGGACTACTGTAGTGAAACTGGTAAGTTTTTCTTAAATAGGTGGGCTTATTCATGAGGACCGTCTGTGTTTATAATAGATAAATATTTCTTGGTGAATGGCTAAACTATGTAGAATTAAACATCACTGCTTCTGTGAAAGATATCATCGTGGTCTAGGGGTAGCACCTGCGATTAGTAATCAAAAATTCCTTGGTCTCGACTTCGAACCCCGGTCCCCCATAGCTTAAAAGTGTGTAGAAATCATCAGCATCGGTGGTCGAGGACTTCCTGCATAACAAGTCACTCCCACCCTCCTAACGACCTTGTCAGAGAGGGCGAATGAGCGGATAGATTTTCTAGGCACTCTCTTGCACTTGTGGTTTGAAACTGTCCCTAATATTGGAAGAATCAGCAATGGTTGGCGGCATAATGAAGAAGGAGGCAATGGAAATCGCTGCAAAAAATATAACGTGTATCCACAGGACATGTGGGCTGTAACTAAAAAAAATGCTATGATATTTATCCAATGGCAAAAGATTCCGGACTGTTCTTCCATTCGGATGTCTGTGAGAGGACTGCCGAGCGAAGCGACTATGAAAAAACGATTTTGTAACCAACGAGTCCGCGCTTGGATTGTCAGAAATTGGAATACGAAAATCTGAAAAGAGGAACGCATATGGACAATACAGACATTGTGGACGTCAGTGAACGGAAGTGGTAAGAACACAATGATTTCTGGACACATGAGTAAAGGATAATACCAACAGCTGCAGAAAATGGTATAACGGGAGTAGGATTCGTCATTAATAGAAAGATCGGAAGGAAAGCATTTTACAGCGAACAGTTCAGTGATAAGGCAGTTTTCACCAGAATCGACAGCAAACTAACACCGACAACAACAGTTGATGTACGCATGCCAAAGACGCACGCTGAAGATGAACAGATAGATAAAGTATATGAGAATATTGAATAGCCAATTCAGCACGTTAAGGAAGATGAAAATGTAATAATCATGGGCGACTGCAATGCGGTAATAGGGAGGGAGTAGAAGAAAGGGTCATGAGACAGTATGGGCTTGGTACCAGGAATGAGAGAGGAGAAAGACTAATTGAGTTGTGTACAAAATTTCAACTAGAAACAGTGAATACTCTGTTGAAGAATAGGAGGAGACGCGGAAAGATTTCAGTTACATTACATCATAGTCAACAGAGATTCGAAAGTCATTTACTAGATTGTAAGGCGTACCCAGGGGCAGATGTAGACGCAGATCACAATTTAGTAGTGATGAGGAGTAGGCTGAAGCTTAAGAGCTTAATCAGGAAAAATTAATACGAACAGAAGTGGGATACAGAAGTACTAAGAAATGAAATAAGCTTGAAGATCTCTAAGGCTACAGATATCGCAATAAGGAATTTCTCAGTAGGCAGTTCAGCTGAAGAGGAATGAGCATCATTAAAAAGGGCTATCACAGAAGCTGGAAAGAAAAACGTAGGTACAAAGAAGGTGCGACCGAACCGCTGAATCTTTCAGTCAGTAAATGGGGTATGTTCTCCACTGACTCGGTTGTTTTAACACCCTCCACTGACGTAATGACCCACTTCCCAATTCTGTATGTATAAAACCAATACGGACTTGTAGCTGTCACGCCTTTGCGCTTACTGCTACGTATTTTAACTGTAAATAGCTCAGTCCCAATGGTAAGATGCAGTAGTGAATTCACGTAGTTAATATTTGAATCCAGCACAGCTGCCACAAGCTCAGCTCACTTTTACTCCACTCCTACCCTCGCCATTGCACCACATTAACTAGGTGCTACGTGGACCTTGCTAAATTCACTTCCGTATACATTTTTGACCGTTACTCGCCAGTATTTACCTAATGATTAGTACACTCCTAACCGGACTATTTCCCTAAGAGCTGTGATGATTGAACGGGTTCGATCCACGGCCTACAGTGCCCTACAGTTCACACGGTAACACTGCCTACCTGACCCACTTAACTTGGTAGTGAGCTTATGTATCCAATCACCACTGCTAGCAGCAGTGGATAATCCTATCAGCACGACGAGAGCAGCAGACTTACCGTCGAATCCTCCTGAAAATACTTATAACTACGGTCGCCAGCTCTGAAGGAGCAAAAGAATAAATCAATTTTTGGGCTCGTTTCAAAGTGAAATGGCTTGAGTTGAATTTAAACTTAATTCTGAATATTACTATTTCTGATCATTCTAGATGATTCTACAAAGCAAATACTCTCTCAATTTCTGTGAGGTGGCTTGGTAATTACTACCAAGACAGGTTATGCAACTTCGGTTAACAAAATTCTATCCTTCAACTTATTTAATGATTTTGGATATTACTCTTTGGACCATTGATACAGAATTAGTTAAGTGACTTTACCTGAAAGGTTGCTCAGAAAAATTTAAGTAACTATAAATAGGCGACTCATTCTGGTGTGACCATTGCTCTTTTCAACATTCTTATACGCTAAAGTATTCTACAACCAAAAGAATTGTAAATGAAAGAGGCGATGGTGGCCTCAGTCTGATTTCACTATACTATGTTTGAGGTTACTACACTTTACAATGAACAACATGCGTCGTAATTTTACTCATTACTATATTCTGTCCTCTGCACTTGCATAAAAGAAAACTGTTATTCTCCTTTTACATGTATACAAAGTTCGACTTAACAATTGCAAGCAGTCTTGCCTTGGGTAGACGTGTCGGTGCTGGTGGTGAGATGCATGTGGCTAACGCAGCTCTTCATGCCTCATGCCCTTAACGGCGGCTGGAACTATGAGCTGTAGCACTCGTATAAGCTACTGCACGTCCGCCATAAGATCTGGGCACAGGAACTCTTACAATCAGCCCCAGTGGCATAGAGGCGGCTTCAACAACCATTCGTCGCGTTTTACTCCAAAAACGGCGTCGATATTCGCCTCTTCGCTGTTGCACAATCACTTTTGCGTGAGCCCAGTTACGCACGTCCGATCACGTCAACACTCCCCAGGCCATTCCATTGTTCAGTCCCTGTGTCTCCAGCTACCCCTAGCTACGCTCGTATCACCAAGAGTGGGGGCTTCCCCCTACCACCTTTTTACCGAAATCATTTAGTATTTAAGAATATTTATATTTACTACCCTGGAGTCCATGCCAGTCATAATAATTTACTACTAGCGCTTTACAACATTAAATTATACATTAAAAACTTATAATTACCAAGAAAAAGAATACATTTGACTCTGAGAGCTTAGTGCATTGTCTGACAGGCAGCGCTAATTCCCAGTTTCGCCAATAGATGGCATCAGGGTGCACTCCCTGGCAGTCTCACACAAGCGCGCCCGTTTCCGGCGCGCAGGCTCCAAATTACTGTCAGCCCACCATCATTTCAGTTCCGTTACATAGGTAACTGCCAAGATTACACGAATAACAGAGTAAATACTTCAGTTGATCGAAGAAAGAAGAAAGTAAAAATGTTCGTGGAAATTCAGGAATACAAGTCACTTAATAATGAAATTATAATGACGATGTGTTAGATGACGATCAGTTTGGCTTAATGAAAGGTAAAGGCGGCAGAGAAGCATTTCTGACATACCGACTGACAACGCTAAAACTAAGGAAAAAACAAGGCACTCTCATAGGATATGTCAACCCCAAAAAATGCGTTTGACAATGTAAAATGGTGCAAGATGTCGAAAATCTGAGAAAAATAGGGATAAGCTATAGGGAGAGACGAGGAATATACAGTATGTAAAAGAGGGACGAACAAGAACGAAGTGCTCGAATTAATAAGGGTGTAAGAGAGGGATGTACTCTTTGGCCCCTACTGTTCAGTCTATACATCGAAAAAGCCATGTCGAAAACAAAAGTGTTTCAGGAGTGAAATTAAAATTCAAAGGGAAAGGATATCAATGATACGATTCGTTGATGACATTGCTATCCTGAGTGAAAGTAAAGAAAAATTACCTGCTGAATAGAATGAACTGTCTAATGAGTAGAAAATGTGGTTAAGAGTAAATCGAAGAATGACGGAAGTAATGAGAAGTAGCAGAAATGAGAACAGCGAGAAATTTAACAGGATTGCTGATCACGACGTTCATGAAGTTGAGGAGTTATGCTACCTACGCAGCTAAATAACCAATGACGTATGGATCAAGGAGAACAGCAAAAGGAGACTGCCACTGGCAAAGAACGCATTTCTGGCTAAGATCAATCTACTAGCACCAAACTTAGGACTTGTTTGAGGAAGGACTTTCTCAGAATGTGCGTTTGGAGCCGAACATTGTATGGTTGTGAAATACGGACTGTGGGATAAACTGAACAAAATATAATCGAAGCATTTGAGATTTGGTTCTAAGGAAGAATGTTGAAAATTATGTGGAGTGACAAAGTAAGGAACGGGGAGGTTATGCGGAGAATCGATAAGGAAAACAATGTAAACACTAACAAGAAGAAGTGATAGTATGTTAGGCTGGCACAGAAGAGGAAAAAAAAAGGAATATCAGGACTCCGTCGATACACAGCTATGCGCAGCATGACACAGTCCCCGTAATACTCAGCTTGCACAAACGCTCACGTCCTTCTGATGCACCGATAAGTGGTCCAACTTGTTCGACTTGGCGGAATCATTGAAGATGTGCCTTAAACGTATAATGCTTCTATTTGTTTTGACACTTTGATATCATGGACAAGTTTGCTAAACGCGTCTCTACTGGAAAGAAATCTTATATGATTATAAAAAAAACAACAAATGTCAATATGTTAGCTACATTTGATGTGCAGGAATGTTTAACCTGAAGTGTAGAAACCAATGAATGGGTGCTTTTTTTTCATAAACGTTTGTCGATAAAAAAAATGGCACTCAGCACTATGGGACTTAACATCTGAGGTCATCACTCCCCTAGAACTTAGAACTAGTTAAACCTAACTAACCTAAGGACATCACACACATCCATGCCCGAGGCAGGATTCCAACCTGCGACCGTAGCGATCGCGCAGTTCCAGACTGTAGCGCCTAGAACCGCTCGGCCACTACGGCCGGCGTTTGTCGATACTTGAGCTTCTTAAAGTAGGAATCAGACATGGAACAGATTTTCGTCACACCTTAAAAGTAAATAATTCGCACTAGCTTTTTTTTAAGTAAGTAGTTTTCTCACTGGTTAGATGATGCCCTACACGAATTTCTCTCTTGTGTCAACGGATTCATATCGGAGTTGCAATTGCAACCTACATCCTCAGTTATTTGCTGGACCTATTCCAATCTCTTTCTTCCTCTACAATTGTTACCCTTTACGGCTCCCTCTGGTACCGTAGAAGTTATTCCCTGATGCTTTAACGGATGTCTTTTCTTCCCGTCCATCCTTCCTTGTCAGTGTTTCCCCTACAGACCTCTCACTTCATTCCTTACCTTATCAGTTCACCTAATTTTCAACATTCTTCGGTAGCACCACATCTCAAACGGTTTGATTCTATTCTGTTCCGGCATTCCCACAGTCTATGTTTCACTATCATACAATACCGTGCTCCAGTCCTCAGAAATTTCTCCCTTAAATTAAGGCCTATATTTAACACCAGTAGACTTGTCTTGGCTAGGAATGCCCTTTTTCACTGCGCTAGTCTGCAACTGATGTCCTTGCTCCGTCCTTCATTGGGTATTTTGCTGCCTAGACGGTAGAATTCCTTATTATCGTCTTCTTCGTGACCCCCATTCTGATATTCGTAACTTTCTCGCTATTTTCATATCTGCTACTTCTTATTACTTTCGTCTTTGTTCGATTTGTTCTTACTCTACTTTGCATACTCATAATTAACTGCAAATTCTTCGATCAACGAATAGTGAGACATTTAACTTCGATGTATCGTAATAAATATGACTAGTAACGAAAAGGTAACTCTTTGCGACGTGAGACTAAAAAATGTGTAGTAATCGAATTCTTTTAGCTAACAGTTTACCTGCACTCGTTTGAGCATAACGAAAACTCGTGTGAATTCAGTAGTCATGCTTTTTAATATTATATGCAAAAACAGTAACGTTTTCCGAAAACCTTCTTGTACCTTGAATGCAACTTTCCTCCGCTTATACACAAAGAATTTCTCAACAGTCCATCTGAAGACTCAGTTTTCAGCTTCCTGTTTCCTCGACTCCATTCTAGTTGCGGACACGGTTCTTTTCGTGACAGGGAGGAAAAATTTGCCTCAACAAGAACTGTGGCTACAAATCTGAACAAAGAACAGTGCGTAGCAAGACAAGTTCTGTCACTGGCTCAAGTATCGATCAGGCATGTTTTCTTTTTGTTTGTGACCTTGTAACGTGCGCGTGAGGAACACAATACTCATTAAAGCCTGTACTATGGTAAGTGAGCGGGGTTCACCTTACGAGACAGTATTTTAGTATAGATATTGATCGCCTGTACCTGAATGGTGGCAAATCAGACTTACACCCACTCTGTATTAACAGTGATCCGTCAAGTAAGTTCAAAATGCAATTACACGTCAGTATGGACCAAAAGCAACACTGAAGATGCTAGCAATTTGATAATAATACGGTCGCCAGCCTAATTAGGCATTAACAGAGTTTCTTCCCTGTACAAGTTGCTATATATTCATGCAAAACAACAAGTAGTAACACTGCATTATGTAGCAGAATTTTAGAACCATAAAATCTATTGAACTGATAGTTTCACGTTCTGCACTGATATGGAAAAACCATGAATACATAACACTACACTATAATGTATACTACAAAACCTCGTAATGTCTATTGATCTGATTAAAATCGGACATAGGTTACCCTAGAAACAGCACTTTCGAGCCACACACAAAATGTCAATTTTGATGAAGATAAAACACTGATAAATTTTGACTTTTATATCGACTTTTGCTGGTCAAACCAATTTAGAACACTTCACAATTCAAATGAGTAAAAGGGAGGGGGGGACCCTGAAACAGTTATGATCACTATATAAAAAAATTGATTCCTGAAATTATCATGCGTTCAAGATTTCCAGTATATGAGTTACTACTCTTTTTATCTTATTTACTTCTCATTTAAATATCTTTATATCTGTCTCGAAATAATTCAACTTCATTACTATACCAATATTAAAGTTATCTTTCAACTTCGTTAGACCTTCGTTATTCATTTACTGGTTCATTAACAAAATAGTTCTTTAAACACCATTCTAATATAACTAGGTCTGCAAGTAATTATTATTAACACAAAATGTAATTTTTCATTTCGGGACACTCGGATTGCACAACATTTGGATAGGACCCTGTCTAGGTTAGTTGTGAGGATAATTAAATGAGGGGAAAGTTCTGGTAAAATTTAGGTTATTATTGAACAGTTCACTCTATGGTCCATACGAATACATTACTAAAAGTTTCAACCTGCTTTTATCGATGCGGCGGTTGGCGAGCGGCGAGATGGCGAGGCACAGAGCACACATACAACCACAGCTATGGCTCTTGACGTATCGGCACTTTAATTCTTCTTAGCGTCGCAATACTTTTCCATTTAGTACCTATGGAATTTTGCTATGCTGTGTGGGATTTGGAACGGCATACCCGAGGCTCAGTGAAACTACGTCTTCCAGGAGAGCCTCCTCGCTCCAGAAGGTGTTGCTCAGACCAATGCCAAACTCCAACTACTACTGCTGAGCCCGTTGTGCCGTGCAGTGCCCGTGCGCATTTTCCCGCGCTCGCCTGCCATCCAACTTTTACCGCTCTCTTACCGACAGGGTATTCACCCGAGGTTTTGCATTCTACATATCCTAACACATTGCCTACGTATGGACCAGACGCACAATTACAATTTTAAACATCTTACAACAGTTCCAAAATTTGTTACATTTCAATTCTATCACAATATTACTTGACATTTGAAATAAACATTAATCATCACATTGAAACTTGTTTACAGTTTTCTTAACACAATGGCATGAAACAAAAAACCAATGAAATCAGAACATCAATTACACTAGTTTATCGAAAAACCAAATGAAAAAAAATACTTATATGTACAATAGTACCGCGTCGTTGTTGTTGTTAAAACCTCCGAACATGATCCACTCAGCCAGCCTTCGCTGCATATGCTGCAAGTTACAAGACGTCTCCAGTCACATACACATTCGCTATAACTATCGCTTGAGCCTTGTCCCACAGTTACGCAGGGTCAGCCATCGTTAATCGGATTTGGCATGTTAATGCTTAAGGGGTGGCCGGATGCCCTTCCTGCCGCCACCCCATACTCCTCGGGACGCAAGTAGTGTAGCCCATCTGTCTGCGTCGAGTGAAATCCATGGAATAGTCCGAAAGTGTGCAGATGTCTGCGAGCCATGCAACTGAGGCGGAACATGGGGACCAGCTCGGTATTCACCTAGCGGGTTTTGGAAAACCGCCTAAAAGCACATACAGGCTGGCCGGCACATCGGCCCTCGTCGTTAATCCGCCGTGCGGATTCGATCCAGGTCCAGCGCGCCTACCCGAGTCTAGGAAGCAGAGCGTTAGCACTCTCGGCTACCCTGGCGGGTTCCAGTCACATACACATATACACACATTATTCAAGTAGACTATTTACAGTGGTTTTAAAGAGATTAAATAGATCCCGATGTGCTCCCGTCTTTGCTGCGAGATGCTACTCCAAACGCCAAATAAATATGTAACAGATAACATTCATGCCCAGTGAGAACTTTGCTGGCGTACCCTGCTTTAATCGTTTCTGTTATAACATAGTGATAATACTCAGTCATCTAACCCTGTTCTCTGAATTTCATGCATTTGGATCTTCGCCATAATGAGTTCCATATATTTAATTTTTTCTCCTTTGTGTAGATAGTGACACTGCCTTCAGTTCCGTCTGCTTCATGCATTTCGTGCCTTAAATGCGTAGCAAACGTCGATGGATAGAAGACGACACTGAAAACACTGCTACCACTCCGCACAAAGCTGAGAAAGATAGTTATGGGGATAGTGAGAACCTCGAACTGAGAAACAAACAAAAAGAATGTAGAAAATGTTCGTCATATTTTATTACAAATACTGCAATTCAGAATGGCAGTTCTTTGTCGTTTTGGTTTGAATGTTCGTAGGATAGTTGTATAATTGACGCTCCATCCTATCTTTACATAAGATGACATTATTCATAAATACCATATTTTGACATTTGTTTCATGATATATAAATATATATATTGTGGGGAATGGTCAGTATTCAGGGACATGACACAAACGGTCATTCTTAATGATGAATGTGGTAAAAAAGGGGTCTAAAATGCGTACCTTAAAATCTATGCGAACTTTATCATCTACGAAATTGTGAAACAGATCTCTTGTACTGCAAGCTCTCTGCTTTCCATAATTTTAGAATGTTAGTACAGATCGGAACAAGAAAAATATATTCGGGAAGCACGGGTTCTAAGATGCTTAGCGTAAGAGTTATGAATACTTATGTATCTTTGCTGCTGTGGAATACAAGGGATAGGCAAAATAATGTGAACAGTGGTAGTAATGGGGTGGTTGTGTTTAATGGTCAACAAAACAGGTAATTGTCGCGCTGGACTGGTCGTGTTCAGTATGGACTAGTCATCAGTGCAGGTTGTTTACGAGTGTTGCACGCTTCGCATTCGCACTCAGAGGCCAAGGTCGACGTGCAATGGAAGACCTAACAGAGTTCCAAAGAGGGCAGATTATTGGAGCCCGATAAGCTGGAGCGTCAGTAATCAAGACAGCCAACTTATAGAATGTTTCAGGAGCAAATGTTTCAGCAGTCATGACAGCCTACACAAAAGATTGAAAGACATTATCGTGTAAACGTAGTAGTGGGCGCAAATCAGAAGTAAATGACGAACATCGTCGTATGGTAACACGAGTTGTGTCAGAACGAGACAAAGCTACGGCGTCTAAAGTGACTGCAGAAGTCGATAGCTATCTTCGAGAAGCCGTCTCTATCGACACTGTCCGCCGAGATCTCCATAAAAGCGAATGTTCAAGGATGATTTGCTATACTGAAACCATTAGTGACGACCACGAACGTGGTTTCAGGAGCATAAATCCTGGACGGCTGACCAGTGCAAAGACGTCATGTGTTCTGACGAGTCAACTTTTCCGTTATTTCCAACATCGAGCCGGGTTTACATCTGGAGAACGCGAAAAGAACCCTACAATCCTGATTGCCTGATTCCAATGGTTAAACATGGAGATGGAAGTGTGATGGTGTGGGCAGCCGTATCATGGTATTCTGCTTGTGCCTTCATTACTCTCAAAGGCCGTGTAACAGCCAACGATTATTTGATTATTTTATGTGATCAAAAGCACCCCATGATTCAGATGTTGTTCCCCAATAATGAGGCCATTTTGCAGGACGATAATGCGCCTATTTACTCGGCCAGAATAGTACAATCGTAATATGCATGCAACTGAACTGCAGCGTCTTCCTTGGGCAACACAGTCCCCGGACTTGAGCGTTATCGAATACTTGTGGGCGGTATTGGAGCGCAGTACTTGAGCAGATTTCCACCTCCCTTGTCGCTACAGAGTTAGAAGAGGTTCTAATCGAAGAGTGGCGTAACATTCCCCTGAAGTCAACAAAATCATTATATGCCACTATTCCAAGAAGAAGTAGAGCTGTATTACGGGCAAATGGCGGTCCAACCCCTTATTGATAAACCATTCCCACTGCTCGTAGCCCTTAAGATATCCGTTATGGAGTCCATGTTCACTAGAGAGTTTTTGCTTCTTTTGGTCGATACCACCATTGCCCAAAATATGGAAAACAAAGAGCTACAGTAGAAAAGATCTGCCTGACAATATCAACTGTATTTATACTAAGATGGTATCTGTGCTTTCAGACATGTCCGAAAGAACAGATACCATCTTAGTTAAGGCTCACCGGCCACTTGACCACCTTCTTCTTCTGTGCGAATGCACAAACAGAGCCCGAACTGTTACGGGAATCGGCAACGCGCCGCGAGTAATGAGCATAATGGGCAGGGGCACCACGAATGTAGCGCGGGACAATACGTTGAGAATGCGAGTTTCGCGGGAGGCGTGCCAGAGATAAATCCCTCCCTGCAGTAGCGCTATCGTCTGTGTCCTCGGTGGCTCAGATGAAAAAAAAAATGGATAGTGCGTCCGCCATGCAAGCAGGAGATCCGGGGTTCGAGTCCCGGTCGGGGCACACATTTTCATCTGTCCCCGTTGAGGTATGTCAACGCCTGTAAGCAGCTAAGGGTGTTCATTTCATTGTAATATCAACTGTTCATAGCTCTTAAGATATGCGTTTTACAGCCCATGTTTACTAGACTTTCTGGCATCGAATGGTTGTTTTTCTCATATCCATGTATAATGATCGTTCCTCCTGAGACTCCGTGTATCAATAAAAAATTTTGATATTGTTTGTACTCTACTACCATATTCTAACTCATTTTTGCCTGAAAATGTCCTGCAACCATAAATCTGCACAACAGGTACAGGATAATTACCTATAATCGAAACCGGATGTAAAGTTCAAAATAAATGACACAGCAACCACAAGTGTTGCATAATATCATTTCTACAATGTCTAATATGTACGGGTACTCCTCGTTGGCGTCTGACGATGGCTCTAGGTCCTAAATTATTTACGATCATTTGAGTCACGAATTGAAAAAGAATGGCTGGTTGGAGTTTCATCTTCGTTAATAATATGAACATCAATCAAAAATTAACAGTCACAGGTAGGGTGAAATCATCAAGAAGTTCATAGTAATTAAGATCCCATGATTGTAAAAAAAAGTAAAATGAAAAAAAAAAACCACGTCAGAAAACTACTGTAATACAAGCTGTTGAGAAAAACTCGCGTGTCCCATTGTAGAATCCGACTGCTTATATGATTATCATTCACATTTACATTCCTACATTAGTGTTATAGTATTTCCAGCAGATAAACAGTTACACACAACAGATTTCACGTCAAATCGTGTTCCAATTTCTGCTACCGAAAACAAAATTTCTTCGACTGCCACAAACTACCAACAATAATAACTCAAAGTATTGAATAATGATCCACTGTAACAAAGATCGTTCCGAATCTCTGTATATATTACGTTAACGAGAGGCTCATTCAGAATAACTGAGGGCCGAAGGGATATTGCTCGAGTCACGAATGATGATGATAATGAAATGATGAGGACGGCAGAAACACCCATTCCCCGGGCAGAGAAAAATTACCAAGCGGTTGGGGAATCGAACCAGGGATCCCGTGATCCAGCGGCAGCAACGCTAGCCACTAAACCACAAGCTGCGGACCTCTCCGAGACTGTCAGGGCTTCTTTATACAAGGAACAAGAAATAAAAATTTTCTCTGAGTAACTACAATAAATGTCCCTGGGAAAAAAGCAAAATCTCAACAAACGCTAAAAATGCGTGCATACATCCGTGTCCCGGCTTGTAGGTGCTCATCTGCCAAATGGAAACGTTTCGCTCAAAATCCAGGCAGTGTAGAGCGGTAGGGCAAAGCAGAGCAGGAACACTCGATACTGCTGGTTCTCCTCCCCTCCTCCCCTCGATCCCCCACCACCACCACCCCTTCGCCACTTCGTTATTAATCCCACTGCTTAATGCAGGGGAAGGACCGGTAATTATAAGACACTCCTCAGGATATTAGAGTTTTTAATCCTCCTCATTATAAAACGCGGCTGCGAACTTTGCAAAACTCGCTTTTCGGTCTGATTTAAAACTCATCCTCTTCCACCTTTTTCCTGTGTTTATCTTAGTTAAATATTCTGCATAGTACGAAATGTTTCTGCGTTCATTGCTTCCTCATAGTGAATGTGTACTATCTTTCCTTAAAACAACAGCTGATGAAGTAATTTTCTTCTAAATATGCTGATACAAAAGTATCTGTAGCAAATATCATACAAAATATTTACTTCCATACTAGTCTGGAAACAATCCTAAACGTACTGTAGACTCATTAGACGATTTTATAGTAGGACAGAAATATAACATGTCTGTTACATCACTGTGCTTTGTATGAATAGACAGATTCGACTGAAACGGCTAATCACTTCCGTTATTCGTAATGATATTCCTTCTTATTTGACTTTTCGATTTTTGCGTTTATATATACCAGATGGTTATAGAGATAACATAACTATATTTTTCTAAAGGAGTATATGCTTTCACAACTATCAGACTATGTAACCTTTACTTGTATTCTATATGTACATCTAACATATGGCGCATGGTCAGGGGTACGTCGTGTAACTACTAGCCGTTTTCTTTCCCGTTAACTCGCAAAGCAGGGAAAAGCGACTGTCTATATGCCTCCGCACAAGCTCTAAATTCTCTTATCTTACATTGGTGGGCCTTATCAAAAATGTGAACTGGCGGCAGTAGAACCTTTCTGCAGTCAGCTTCAAATGACTGTTATTTAATTTCTCTCAACAGTGTTTCTCGAAAAGAGCATCATCTTAGTTCCGGGGTTCCCACTCAAATTCACGAAGAATCAAAGCAATACTCGTGTGTTGATCGAACCCACCGGTAACGAACCTATCGCCTCGCCTCTGAGTTGCTACAGTGATTTGATTGAAACTGACCAGGTGTGTATCCCAAATATTCGAGCAGTACTCAACAAACGGTATTAATAATGCCGTGAATGGGGTCTTCTTTACAGATGAGCTACATTTTCTACGTTTTTCCCAACAAACCGACATCGACCATTGGCCTTCCCTTCTAACGCCCTTCCAGGCTACTTTCGTAAATGAATCGCTCCGCAACGTTATGTGTAGATACTTGACAGATGTGACAGTATCAAGCACCCCCTAGCAATGCCATATTCAAACAGTACGGGACTGCTTCTCCTACTCAGATGGTTTAACTTACATTTTCGTACCTTTAGAGCTAACTTCCGTTCATGATACTAACTAGAAATTTCGTCTGACAAGGAGAAGTTTAGAACAATCACTAGACCAATGCAAATCTCAAGAATTCTCGAGAAAATCGACCTTGTAGTTTGCGTCTTTAACAATCTAAGAAAAGTCCGAATATTTCGAAAGTCGACGTAGCCTTGTGGTAGAATACTTACCTAGATTCTAGGGGGCATAACTTGGATTCAAGGCTGATGAAAATTTTTGAACAATGGTACACACTCCACATACAACCATTTCTGTGAAGCGAGAACACATGAAGATAAATCTGTAATATGTGAAGTTTTAGTTTAAGCGAACTTTTATACAATATGCGTAATTAAGAATTTATATTTAAAATGGCAACTGAACTTTCGTGATTTATAAATAAAACTAGAGAACAAAAGGAAACTTATTTCTGCATGAGATTTGTAAATGTGTGGATTTACCTAATTTTGGACTGCTGAATACACTGGTAAAATCAGTTTTTCTCTATGGCGCCACATTTCCTAGATACACAGCAGAATAAAGAAATGCCAATAGCGAAAATTGACACACTTAAGGCAAAGAAAAATACATATTCAGAACGTTTGAAATCAATACCCTTTTATATGTCTATATGGGCATGATGCAAATAAAGGGTCCAAATTAGTTCAGAAAATATTTTAACCTTTAATCGTCTTTGGTTTTTGAAAAATGCGACAACGGAGTTTGTCGTTTCATCACTCTCCCTAACAAGACCCCAGCAGTAGTTACCCACCATCGAAGGATTCCAATGGCCTTGCTGACGGTGTTCAATGGTAAGACTGTCTTAACGAAAGCGTTCACCATGCTCATCGCTTATGACTCCCAAATTTTCAGGGAAGATAGCAATGTGAGAATGTAAGAATTGAATTTTAAACGACATTCTACAGCCTATGTCTTATAGTTGTCCAACAGATCATTGACGATGGTAACCTAGTTTTTGTCTTTTCTGTTACCTAAAAAGCCTTCACAATTGCTTTAAAAGAAGACCAAGCAGCCAAATTGATATCTGCGAGTTTTATATCAAAGGTTGGATCTTTCAGCAATTTTATTATTTGTGGTCCAACAAATAGACCATCTTTCGGCTTTGCCTCACTTAATTTGGGAAACTTTTCTTCAAAGTGATTGAGTGTCCCGGAATATTTGTAAAACAGAAGTAAGTCTGAATAATGCTCTTTCGGCTCTCACCACATCATCGGAAAAGCGAATGGCATGGCTCGGCGTTTGCCTTTCAACCAATCGGTTAAGGGTGTAGTACAGGTTATGCAGGCAATATTAGGTGCAAAATTTTTATCTTGACCACCAACAGGACAACCAAAATACAATTTATATGCCTTCTTTGGACTTTTGGAGTGAATTTACCACACACACAACAAAAATTGTTGTGGTGGTTTAGACAGCAACGAGATTTACTAGTTGCCATTTTTCTTAATGTAAGTTTTGAACGCAAAATGTTTGCACCATCTTTCACTGGAAATACTCAGTGAGGATCTCTTTCACAACGCTGGATTACCTCACCAACAATTTACTGACGATCCGTAGATAGTCTAGCTCTCCTCTACAAATCAAAAGCAAAGAATTAAACATGGAAACAGAAGAACAGCAAAATGCGAAATAATGAATCCGAAAAATAAAAAGAAACTTCAAAAAATTTAAAGTGGTACGTGCTAGAACATTTTGAAAGGCATATTTGGATTCTATACACCAAAATACATACTACTTGATGTATCACATATAGTTGCAAAATGGCTCTTGACTAGTGTAATTATAAATGAGATGACGTCATTCTTCATACAATGGCAATTACACATGTGCCGAAAATCCTACATTTCATAAATTTTATACATAACTGACGCAGGTATTCGAACTGTATGAAAAAGTAATGACCGAAACGAGACAGGAATCAGTGATTTGCAGTATTAAGCTTTTCAGATATTTTCCATCTTTATGTATTTTACACTACAGGTAAATGCTCGTAAACCATACACCTTTGTTAAAAAATCTGCATCTGCCAGGAATTGAACCCAGGTCTCCGACTTGGGAGGGAAAAATTCTACCACACCGCCTCTCCGTAAATCAGTATGTATTTAGGGTATTACATATGATCGGAAAACAGATTTCTCGAGAGTTTTAGATTGTTGCATATAATTGCTTTGGTTGATGGATATTTGAGTTCTAAATTTCATGTACAAAAAATTACAAAAATTGTGTTGCTGTGTGGTCTCCTTGTAAGTCATCTTGTATCCTTCTACAGTCACTCAATGACGACACCTTCCAGTACACCAGAAATCATCAGCAAGCTGCCGCAAATTGCTACTCTGTCTGTCAGATCATTTATATATATAGGAGATAAGAATGGTCCTGTCGCACTTCCCTGGGCAATCATGACAATATCCCGGTCTCTGATGAACAGTCACTCGACGAGGACAACGTACCGTGTCTTATTACGTAAGAAGTCTTCGCGTTAGTCACGAAAGTGGGTCCTAATCCGTATGGTCAGATCTTCATTAACAGTCTGCAGTGGACCACTGTTTCAAACTGTTTTCAGAAATCTCGTAGGATAAAATGTGAGAAAAGGGCAACCTGAGTTTCGCACGAGCGATGCTCTCTAAAACCGTGCTGATTCGTGGACATAAGCTTGTCAGCCTTTCGGATATTTATTGTACTTGAATTCAGAATACGTTCTAGACCACTGTTAGTGTCTGTCGGTCTTTCTGATATTTATTACACTCGAATGCAGAGTGTGTTCAGACAGTTAAAGTTACTGGGATGTAATTTTGCGTATCCGTTCTTTTACCCGTCTTACATACTGGAGAGACTTGGGCTTTTTTCCAGTCGCTTGGGACTTCGCACTGGACGAGAGCCTCTCGGTATATGGAAACTAAGGGGCCAATACCATAGAAAACTCTCTGTAAAACCGAAATAGGATTCCATCCGGACCTAACGACTTATTTGCCGCCAACACTTTTTGTTGCTGCTCTTCTCCAGGAATGCCTACTACTCCGTCCTCCACAAGGGAGTCTTTGCGATGGTCAAACGACGGTACGTTTATAGGAGCCTCGTGCGCGAATGATTTTGTGAAACGCGCAGCTGTTGACACACCAGACTGGTGGACGAGGGACTCGATAAAAGTCTTCCGCCCGCTTAGAGATTTTACGTAGGGCCAGAATTTTCTCAAATTCTCGGCAAGATCTTTTGCTGGAAAACAGCTGCGATAATAGTTATCTGCTTCGCGCATCGATGTTTATAGGCACTCGAATGGCTAATAACTTTGCTGTCGTCGTTTTAGCGCTCTTTTCGAGATGCAAGACTGCAGTTTCTGCTTACTAACCGTTTTCCCAATTTTATTGTTAAACCACGGTGTTTGTCCTTAATCTACTGACTCGGTGCATAGTACTCCGGAGCGCAAATTCCACTCAGTTTAAACTTTTCACATAATTCATCATTATCTTTCATACAGGAACTATATGGTTTCGATTCATGACTAATTGGTATTCTAAGAATTACTTAGCTGCTCAGTCTAGCAAAAATTCTCTCCTAGCTTTCTTGATAGAAAAATGGTTCAATTGGCTCGGAGCACTATGGGACTTAACTTCTTAGGTCATCAGTCCCCTAGAACTTATAACTACTTGAACTTAACTAACCTAAGGACATCACACACATCCATGCCCGAGGCAGGATACGAACCTGCGACCGTACGGTCACACGGTTCCAGACTGTAGCGCCTAGAACCGCTCGACCACTCCGGCTGGCTTCTTGATAGACTTACACGTTTTATGCGCCATCATCACCATGATATCATGATCAGGAATCTTTGTCTTTGTACTGACACTGTTGATAAGGTCAGGCCTGTTTGCTGCTCAAAGGTTTAAAATATTTCCATAGCATGCAGGCTCTCGATGTAGGTGCTGAAATTTTTCGAAAACTTGCTTACTGTTTTTTCATCCCCCTTGCAATGAATCCGCAGATGAAGCAGTCTATGTAGATCAAAGTCGCCTGAAAGTTACATGGCGTGCTTCGAATATTGACGCGTTACTGATCCTAAACTTTCTTTGAATGATTCTAAATCTATCACTGCGGAACTCGCTTCATCGGTAAAACTTTCGATAATTAACTTCACATAACTTGCGTTTGAATGCTTCTCAGTTAGACTGAAGTTCAGTCTCGATAGACACAATATTTTTGATGACTGCAATGAAGACTCGCTCTAAGTCTACCCTGCATTTTCTATATACTTTACATGCCTCTTTAAATATTTCGGAGCTTTATACTGCGGGTTTGAGCCACATCTCACTTCCGAGAGCACTGTAACTGCAATTTCGGTTTCTAAGCCTTTTAGAAATACTGAAATAACAGTACAGTTTAAGGTACGAGGTCTATAGAAAAACATTTTAGATGTTTACTTATCTCATCGAGTAAACACACCTACACATAATAACGTCATATGTTATTTATGCTGCTGAGAATACTAAATGCTAACTTATTCTGTTACAATCATTATTTAACATTTATGAGTTTTGGGTTTTGTTATTTCTGACAATGTGTATTATAGAAAAACCAATTAATTGACGGGATTGCCTTTAGTTCAAGCAAGTCTGTGAATACTTTGTTTCTAGTTAACACGATAGGTACTTCCTGGCATGTAAATCAAGGAGTGTAAAAGGTTTAAAAGTCACAAGTGCTGTAACAAAAGAAGATGTTAAAAACTCAGAAGTTGTCGAATTGTGTTGTATTTTGGGAAATTCATAGTGACTCAGGACCCACAAGCAAAATGTAAACATTACTGAAAAGAAACATATAATTCACGTGCACAAAAAATGAAAATTTTGTTCAAATCTTTTTTTATTGTGTTGGTTTATGTTATTCTTCTTAGTAACCTACAAACAAATTTTGCAAGGAAGGAACATTTTTTGAGGAGTTATATACAGCTGGAAGTACATAAAAGAATATATCTCCTCTGGTCCAGATGCCTTTCCGCTACTAAGCGACTTTATTTGCTTTTCTGTTCCATGATCACTTCTCTCAGTTTCTGCCATTTTGGTGTCCGTGCTGTGATTGAAAGGGTGGATCATATTACTTTGATCTGTGGTCAAACTGTTTAGCAAGATCAAATTCAGTATTGTGTCTTCTCTTCATTATCTGCTGTTTTGGTGCCAATTTTTCTTTTGGTGCTAGGTTTTGACTTTTCCGAAAGCTGCAATGAAGCTCTCTTTTCCAACACACACATTTTATAACATGCTTACTAAATCATGGTGAGTCTTTCCCATCCCCCAAGACCATACTTGGAACATAATTGTCTAACATATGTTGAACCATTTTAATACCTATCTCAACGTTTATTGTAATACCTGTATTTTTAAATGCTATGACTCCTTACGATCACTGATATCTTCCGCTACATATTTCGCTGCCGCATGGTGATGTACAGAGAAACCTTTACATTTTTGTCATTGCATGCGGATATTTATTACATCTATGGTGTAACACGGTGATGTACAATGCGATTTGCTACAATTTGCTGTAATGTCACGGTTCATGGAAAATTTTGTGACTGCTTCAATGTAAAAGAGGTTCAGTTTGCTACAATTTTGTTGCAGCTACGTGTAATATGTTAGAATTTGCAGTAAAATAGCGATGTGTCGATGTATGGAGGATTTGTTACATTTTTGCTATACCAAGGGCCAAATTGTTACATATTTGCTGTAACAAAGCGATGTGTATGGAGAAATGCCGTATATAGTCTCCAGTGTGGAAAACAAATTTTACTGAACGATGAAGTTAATACCCTAGCGTGGGGAGACTAAAATGTTTGGCTGAAACTGCTGTTTATTTTAGCGACGCCTATATGAGAGTTTGTCGAAAAACATTAGGTTTAGGGGCAAAGTGCTGTATCTTACAAAGAAAATTCAGTCTCCAGCTACTGATGCTTTAAACGAAGCTCTAATTTTCCTTAGAGAAATGCGTTAAATAAATCTTTTGAACGTACTTCATGGGGCAAGATGTTTCATGAATCAAGACTAGGTAAGATTATTGTGATCGGAATCCTTCCAACATACCACCTTCCCATAGTATTTTTTTGTAGTATGGGTCATCATCATTTTACATCTCAAGAAAATCAATTCTTTATGGGTGGAATTCTGGTCGTATTACTATAGTGAATGTATTCCAAGCAAGAGAAGCGTGGATGTATTGTGAACAACAGAAACCTGCTTTTTGTAAGTGTAAGATTCTGTCACTGTCGACATTGTAAGAATAACATTATTTAGCCTTTCAAACTTGAACTAATCTACTTTAAGCTCTTCTTGTAAATTTGGCAATAATGACTGTGTGTGTCTTATAGTGCTGCACAACTGTTTTTTGATAAATTTAATTTGTAGTACAAAGATCGAATTAGGTTCCTTGACTAATCTATAACTTATTTCATTAGTGCCAGTAAGCAAAACGTGTATATTCACAAGAAATACAAACGAATAAGATATAGAAAAAAAATATTTTTAGGCTCTAGTTTGCTTGGAAAACTGTGGTATATAGAATAAAACTTAGGTCATCCAGCCCAACTTGTATATTTTATCACTAGTGCATATATGCCAGCTATTTGTATTTTTTTAATGTTAGCAAACAATTAAGTTACAACACTAGCCACATGTGTTTTGCATGTAATGTCTTAAATATCTCGAGAAATAACTTTAATTTAATGATAAGTTCGAATTTCGGTCACGACTAGAAATCTGCAATTATACTAATTATAGATAATTAACTATCATTTTATTATTATATGTAACTATACATACAAATTATGTTTAATTATTTTTTATGGTAAGCAACATTTATGTGTATTTTAATACTCAATATCTTTATTTATTTTGATAAACAATTTCATTTTGGTGCGAAGATTGCATTTTTATTTGTAGTAAATCTGCGGTTCAATCAGATAGCAAAGATTCATCCCTATCTATGCCAGCTATTTGTATTTTTTTAATGTTAGCAAACAATTAAGTTACAACACTAGCCACATGTGTTTTGCATGTAATGTCTTACATATCTCGAGAAATAACTTTAATTTAATGATAAGTTCGAATTTCGGTCACGACTAGAAATCTGCAATTATACTAATTATAGATAATTAACTATCATTTTATTATTATATGTAACTATACATACAAATTATGTTTAATTATTTTTTATGGTAAGCAACATTTATGTGTATTTTAATACTCAATATCTTTATTTATTTTGATAAACAATTTCATTTTGGTGCGAAGATTGCATTTTTATTTGTAGTAAATCTGCGGTTCAATCAGATAGCAAAGATTCATCCCTATCTGTGGAAGTTTGTGCACTATTGTCTTTGGTCATTTTCATCTCGTATTTGGAGCGTTAAGTATGTATAGTTTCGTATCATGGAAATATGCGTTAACTACATCCTAGATCCTATAATAACACCTTTTTATCTACTGAAATTGTAGTTAGCCAGTTCGTTTGATTACATTGAGTGTTTTTCACTCTGTATTTTGGAGAATTACCCAATAGATCTTGCCCTTATTTCGAAGCTGATTACCAAAATTCGGCCTGTAACCTTTTAAACAACCTTGCACCTTAGTTTCGATTGGTAAATGTTGAAGTCTTCCTCGGAAGTTTGATTTTGTACACAACCACGAAAAGGCCTAGATCGAATGTGATAGAAAGTAAAACTAGCTCATCTGACGAACATCTTAAACGCGAAAATAACGTTGTGACACTTAAGATATACATTGCATATGTTGTTATCTTCTTTCCCTCTCATATGGAGCTTCTTCAACCTAGTTTTTTCATACTTTCATTTCGGAGAAGTATCATGTTTATTTAATTCTTCCGGAAGCGCACAGTAATTCAGAGAACCTACTTGTTTGCGTGCTTGCCTGCTTAGTACAGTATTTCAGGGGTAGGTAAATTTATAAAGTAGCTCTTAATGTTATGTAGACAACAAGGAGGTCATAGACGCAGAAAATGTTAACAACAGCGTTTCAGAATAAAAGAGAGAAGCATTGACAGTCCGTGGGATTTGCTTTTCCAACCATTTAGGGCTACACCACAGCATGGGGTGGGGGTGTAAAATTCTTTAGATAAATATTCGTCTATAATTAGAAAAAAGTTGATTCCTCCACTGTATTTTACAGAGTGAACGACAAATCTATATCAGGAAGTGTTATTAGCATTTCATGACATCAGATATAAACAGGCTAGTAGACACTGTGTGGATCGACAGTATTCAGTATGGTGGAGCGAGAACACGTACCGCACGTCAAGCAGAGATGAAGAGGTTTTTACAGCGGTGAAACACACAGAAGGGGCAGTAGTAGATCCCGGACATGGAAATGATGAATGCTCTCTCTCTTTCTACTCTCTCTTAGAACTATTGGGCTACTCGAAGTATCGGGCGTTCGATAATAGTATGTAGAAGCGCCGGAGTTAAAGCGGAACCCTTCAGTACTGTTCGCGCCACCCCACATGGCTACAGCCTGTGTCAGACTGCCTGATAAAATGCGTACAATGCAGGATCAGAATTAACAAAGACCTCTTCCAGAATTTTCTGTAAACAGCTGTTCCCCCGCTCATTATGTATCTGCAGCCAAGTAAATAATCTGCAAGCCAATGTAAAGTGAATAGGAGAGGATATTTAGCATGTCACTGGGCATTAGGGTTTTTCCGCTTTCCAGTTATGATGGGAGTGCGGGTAGGATGCTTAAATTCTTTGTTCATGATACAATACATCTAGTAGTTTCTTCATCATACCAACGCGAGAGATAAGCAACCAGCTGAAAACATCTTTGCATTCTTCTTTGTAAATATGGTATCGGGCTGTAACGGGCGTGTACATTGAAGCATTTTCCAGTGCACATCATCATTATTTCACATGATTCAAACAAACCTGCAGCCTTTCGTACCACTTTCCTCTGTATTCGTTCAATATTCGTTTTTATTCCGCAGGTCGTGCGGTAGCGTTCTCGCTTCCCGCGCTGGGTTCCCGGGTTCGATTCCCGGCGGGGTCAGGGATTTTCTCTGCCTCGTGATGACTGGGTGTTGTGTGATGTCCTTGGGTTAGTTAGGTTTAAGTAGTTCGAGGTTCTAGGGGACTGATGACCATAGATGTTAAGTCCCATAGTGCTCAGAGCCATTTTGATTCCTTTTTAGTCCTACTTCATATGGGACTCACACACGTGAGCAGTGTTCTAAAATGGGGCAGGCAAATGAATTTTAAGCTGTCTCCTTTGCCAGTGAAACAATGTCTGCACTCCTGTCTTCCCTAGGACCAAAGCTACGTGATCATTCCATTTCTCATGCTGGAAAATTGTTACATCCAGTTTGATAACACCAATTATTACTCATAGAAATTGAAGTCATCGGATACTACTTTTCCGTGCAGTATGAAATGCACGGTTTCACACATCTGAATTTGAAGCAGTTTGGCAGTCTTAACAGAAGTTTGATAACTTACAAAGATCTGAGGATATTTTTGCAGCCTTCTTCAGACCTTGAATGCAGTTAATTCCACCATCTGAAAAAGTTTGATGTTGCTGTTAATACTGTCTTTTAGGCCAGTAATATACTAGATAAACAACGAGATTCACGTCATAATTTCCTGGGGCTCACCTGAGGGTACTTGGATCTCTGCCCACGTCTCTCTACCAAAGATAACACGCGGCACATTCCTTTCAAGAAATGCTGCATCCAGTCATAAATTTCTTTTGATATGTGATAGTGCTTTTGTTAATAAAGCTTGGGGTGGTGTAGAGTCAACTGGTTTTCCAGTGAAATAAATACTGATTCCACCTTATGTCCTTGATACCTGGCAGGCACAAATAGCGTTCCGCATGGTTGATGTTTCCGGAATCCATGCTGAAACCAAGTTCTTATTCAATCTCAGGTAATGGTATTTTCGAGTAAATATGTACATTTTCAGTAGATCCATTATTAATTTCTCGTGTTATGTTTATTCTCTTTCTGGAATTCTTTTCACACACTAAAGGGCCAAGAAAATTGGTACACGTGCCTAATACCGTGTAGGACACCCGCGAACACGCTAAAGTGCTGCAACACAACGTGGCATGGACTTGACTGAAGTGTGGAGTAGCGCCGGAGGGGAATGGTGTCATTTCCCTCCACGAATCCTGCAGGGCTGTCCATAAATCTGCAAGAGTAGGGGTGGAGATCTCCTCTGAACAGCACGTCCTAGATATGCTCAATAATGCTCGTGTCTGGGGAGTTTGGTGACCAACGGACCTGCTTAAACTCAGAGAGTGTTCCTGCAGCCAAACTGTAGCTATTCTGAAAGCGTGGGTTGTCCTTCTGGAATTGCCCAAGTCCGTCTGTATACGCAATGGCAATGAATGGATGCAGGTGATCAAACAGGATGCTTTCGTACGTGTCGCTTCTCAGAGTCGCATCTAGACTTATCAGGGGTCCCATATCACTCCAACTGCACACTCCCCACACCATTACAGAGCCACCACCAATCTGAACATCCCCCTGCTGACATGCAGAGTCCATGTTTCCAGTCACCAACAGTCGAATGTCGGCATTGAAGGGCCCAGGCGAGGTGTAAAGATTTGTGTCGTGCAACCATCAAGGCTACAAAAGTGGGCCTTCGGCTCCAAAAGCCCATGTCGATGATGTTTTGTTGAATGGTTCGCACTCTGGCACTTATTGATGGCCCATCATTGACATGTGCAGCAAGTCGCGTGAGGGTTGCACTTCTGTCACGATGAACGATCCTCTTCGGTCGTCGTTGGTCCCATTTCTGCAAGATCTTTTTCCGGCCGCAGCGATGTCGGAGATGACGCTTTCCGGATTGCTGATATTCGCGGTCCATTCGTGAAATGCTCGTACGGGAAATCCACACTTCATTGCTACCTCGGGGATCCTGTGACACGTCATTTGTGCGCCGACTATAACACCATGCTTAAACTCACTTAAATCTTGATAACCTGCCCTTGTAGCAGCAGTAACTGATTTAAGAACTGCGCCAGACACTTGTTGTCTTATATAAGCGTTGCCGAACACATCGTCTTATTCTGCTTGTTTACATATCTCTATACCAGTTTCTTTGGCGCTTCATATTCCTATGAGAGTAATTTTTCCAGATGTCCTGAAGAAAATCACATCTCCACTTACACCGGTTTCGACCGTAGTCAAATCATTATTGAGAACGGCACCAATAGTAGAATCGCAGGCTGCATACAACAACTAGGGAACATAATCGTAAACTGCCTCACTTTATTAATCTACTAACCATTGTGAGGAAGCTATGGGTAATACAACGAAAAAAGAAAATGACACGTATCATATGAAATAACAATACAGGCCATAATAATTTTCTCTCTTGCGACTTGGCTTCTACGTATTTGCTATCAATTTCCAGAGATCGATGCTGTAAGACAGATACCAAGTGATTGTACTTCTTCTACTTTCTTTTCGAATGCTTGATGAACTATTTATCGGTTTTCCATACTGTCTTACAGCTGCATCTATGGAGTCTAAACAGTACATAACCGACTATTTCAAAGAACAGAATACTAAAGCCTCTGCAGATACTATATGTACAAGGAGGAAACAATTAAATGAAAGTTGCAGAATTTAATCGCAACATTGAAAAAGATGTGACACAGGCTAAGGTCACTCAACGTAACTTCAGGTGCGAAACTCTTCAACAATCTTAATTTCCAACATAGATGCGGGCGTCGTGCTCGACTGTATTGTACGTTCAGAATTAACGAAAACTGGACGTAACCTTTTCGACGCTTTTTACGTAGTTTAACTTCCACTGCATTGACGTGAAACCACGAGAGAAAGCTTGTGCAAACGTAATTAGTGGAGTACCACAATAGTAGAACATTAAACCAATTTAAATGGACGTATACTAAGGAGAGTGCCGTATTTCATGCAATACTGACAAATATGCAAAATACACCGTAATTGCTTTTGTGCTCGTTGGCGAAATTTATTGAAGCATTTACACAGCGGATCTTACGTCACGGTGATTGCAGCGTTCAATGGTAATGCTTTTATATTTTATGATCCTCGTGCCTTCGAGTCCAATTACGACACTGTCATTTAACGTTAGCCCGAGCACATAATTCGAGCCAGGAGCGGAAATTAGAGTCTCGATTAACGCGTCATTTCGGCAACGATGGCAACTCGAAGAGCATTGTGTCCTGTTAGTTAGCTGGCATTGGCATCGACCCAGTGAACCGCACAGAGCAATGGAATTCGATTTGTAAGCTTCTCCACAAAAGCTGTATAGTAGTAGTAGTTAAATTACAGATATATGAAGCTAGTCAGATGAGGTGGAACTAATTAGAGGGAGCTCTGATTTTCATAAAATACCAGAGATAAATTCTGTTAGATGAACACTCATTATTTCCGTGTGACTGCCGTTGCCATTTGTGCTTGTGTTTCATGTTTCTCTAATTCTACTGCTGTATCAACGTCTATAAAATAAAGTCTATAAAGCCTAAGATTAGCCAAATTAGCATAACTGAGATATTATGTTCGTAATTGTGATGTGGGATGCTCTTCGATTGCTTCACAGTTTTCTGCAGGTATTTTCCTTTCTTTTCTTGAATTTGTTTCCTACAAAGAAAAATCACACTTCCTTTCAAAAAATGGTTCAAATGACTCTGAGCACTATGGGAGTTAACATCTGAGGTCATCAGTCCGCTACAACTTAGAACTACTTAAACCTAATTAACCTAAGGACATTATACACATCCATTCCCGTGGCAGGATTCGAACCTGGGACCGTAGGGTTCAAGCGGTTCCAGACTGAAGTACCTAGAACAGCTCTGCTGCTTCGGTGGGTCACTACCTTTCTCTCCATAGCTCAGTCCGTGTTAAATTTCTTGCTTGCGTATACCAATTGCTTCATGAACGTCCTTTTTTATATTTTACAGTTACAACTCCTATGTCGAGTGGCGGTGTGCTTTCGCGTTATTTCCCTTTTACCTTACTTTGGCTCTGCCATAAAGTCAACGACTGGAGCAGCTACCGTTACTTTTGAATCTACTGTTGTAAAGAAATAGCTGCTGTTAGTCAATTGACTTACACGTAACGCCCTCTACACATCACTTAGCATGTAATAGTGTTTGTTATCTAACGGGTGGCAGTTCACTTTTACCGACAAAACACTGACGGAAAAACCGCACTACCAAAGAGTAATTAATGTGGAGTCATAAAATTTCTGGAATATCTAGCTAACAGATCTAAGTGATTGACATTGCAAGGTCACCGGTTAACACATGCTTCAGATAAGCCATTGCATATGCGAAATGCTGGTACGTTAATAATCACTGTACCCGAAAAATCCTGAAACCATGCGTGCAGATGCGAACGCATTGTGTTGTACAGGTGCTGGATGTAATTTTGTCGGATGGAGTTCCATGCCCATTGCACCTAGTCAGTCGACCCAGAAACAGTTAACGCTGGTTGTGGTTGACGCTGGTGTTTCCGTTCGATGATGTCCCATGTGCGCTCGATTAGAGACAGACTTGATTATCGAGAAGGGGAAGTCACCATGTCGACACTGTAGAGTACGTTGTGTTGCTACAGCGGTATGAGGGCGAGCGTTATCCTATTGGGAAAAAAACCCTGGAATGCTGTTTATCAATGGAATCACAGCAGGTACAGTCATCCGATCGACGTACAATTTTGCAGTCAGTGTGCGTGGGATGACAACGAGAGTGCTCCTGCTGTTATACGAAATCGCAACCCAGACTATAATTCTAGGTGTATGTCTAGTGTGTCTAACACTCAGACGAGTTGGTTACATGCCTTGAAATGGTCTCCTCCTAAGCAACACAAGGGCAACACTGCCACTGCGGCTGAACCAACTTTCATCATAAAAAACAACAGTCTCCAACCATCCCTCCCCCCCCCCCAATAATCTGTCGCTTCACACCACTGAAGTCGTAAATGGCGGCGGTTTGAAGTCATTGGAATGCACGGTAGAGGGTGTCGGGCTCGGAGCTGTCCTGGAAGTAACAGATTTGTGTCACTGTAGCGCCTACTGCTGCCAAAATCGCTGCTACAGATGCAGCACGGTGCACCAGGGCGACACGCCAGACACTATGGCCTTCCCTCTCGGTAACGCCAAGTCGCCGTATGGAGCGCGGTCTTTTTGCGACAGCACATTCTCGTGACTACGTATGCCAGTAGTTATGCACAGTTTCTGTATTCCTGACAAGCCTTTCTCAAGTATCGCAGAAGGAACCTCTAGCTTCTCGTAGCCCTTTTACGTGACCTCGTACCAACTCGATGAGGGGCTGATAATGGCTTCTGTGTCACCTTATAGGCATTCTTGACTAACATCAAGTCACCACGTCCAGCCTCAATGGTTACTAAGGCTCGCCACTGTTACAGCATGTGTTTAAAGCAAATCGAATTTTCATCCTGATACCGACGCTATTAGTGCCACTCTTATGCGACTGGCCCGACATTTGAACGGGAACAATCTTTCAGTTGTAGAAACGCACCTCCCAATTTCCGTTTATGTCGCACAACTTCTTTTTGGTACTGCAATTTTTTCCCGTCATTATGTTTTAACAAAAATAAGACATACGAGCAGTTAAAAATGACTCGTCGTCTTGCTGGCCACACAGCAGAATAATATGGCTTAGCGACGGAATTGTTAGTTACTCAATATGCAATACGCTTAAGAGTGAACATGATTAACTTTCTAGTCCTACATTACAGCTTACACCGTAGTCCATTATAGTTCAATCAACACACAAGCACGCTTGGAGTAAATACTTGTGATTGTGTTATTGTTATATTCGGTTCTAAGACTTGTTTTATGTAGATCTCCAGCCTATTCTATTACGTGCAAGCCTGTTCTTCTCCTAATATCTGCTGCAACCATCATTAATTTGATAATGCATATCGTATTCATCTCTTGACCCCTCTACAATTCTTAACCCCCCCACCACTCCTTCATTACCAAACTGATGATTCATTCTGGCTGAACGATATACCCTATTAATTGACCAGTTCTTTCAGTCAAGTTGTGCCATAAATCTCAATTTAGTGATTCCTATTACTTAGCCAATATACTCACCTAACCTTCAACATTCTTCTGTGAACAACATTTCCAAGGCCTTTATTCTCTTCTTGTCTGAATTTCTTATCATATACGTTTCACTTCCATACAGTGCTAGACTCCCGACAGTTAACTTCACATATTAGATGATCAGAAATCCTTCTTATAAAAGATAAACACCATTTTGTGTCATAAACATCTCTCCGGACCGACATTGATCTTCAAAGAATTTGGTACTCGCGATCTTTCCATTCTTCTGTAATTCATGTCAGTATTTTGCAAGCAAGACTTAAACTTCTTGTTCGGCAATAGTAACATACATGAGCACCTGCCTCCTTCGTCATTTTTGAAATGTGTTTAATTACTTTCTTCATGAATTCTGAACGTATTTCAACTGTCTCATATACTTTACACACCTGATGAAAAAATTACGTCTAGGTTGGTTCTACCTTAATAATTTGGGAGGACTGTCGTCTATTCATGAGGCCTTCTTTCGAATTAGGTCTCTCAGAGCTCTATCAAATTCTTCTCATAGTATCATATCACCCAATGCTCTTGACTACTTTCTTTTATCTTCCTATAGTGTTTTCTCCGAGTTCTTTCCCCTTGAGCATGCCTTCCATAAATTCCTTCCATCTCTCAGATTTCTCTTCTACGCTTAGTTTGGTTCGTTGTCTGAGCTCTTGATATTTACACAGCTGCTCCTCTTCCCTCCAAATCTTTATTTAGTTTTGCTGTACCTATTTATACCCGCTTCTGCGTTATTACTTTTCCCGCCTAGTCAGTCTCGTTTTGCTACTTTGCACTTCCTGTCAATCTGGCGTTATCGACTCCTATAATACTCCTTTTGCCTATTTGATTAGCTGTATTTCCGAATTTTCTTCTTTCGTCAATTACAATCGATTTCTCGTGGGCTATCCAAAGATTTCTACTGGGCTTTGTCTTTCCACCTATTTGGTCCTCTGAGACCTTCATTATTTCGTCTTTCATTGCTACCCTTTCGTTTTATATTGTATTCCTGTCCCTTTTTTCAGTCAATTGATGTCTAATGTGGGACGTAGAAGAAATGTATCGATAAGGGGTCAGTGTAAAATACAAGATATAAAGTAACAGATAAAAGGAACGAAAAGGAACTGGATAATGTGGAAATGTTGGATCTCACAAGACGAGTTCTAATTTGTAAATCTGGACGATCCCAGTGGAAACGACGGCCTGGAATATCAGAGAAGTGATGGGAGAACAGTTGGTGGAGTACATACACGGAATTCTGTCGGCAAACGCTGTAACCCTAGGCAGCAGAAGAAAACGACGAAACTTCTTGGATGATTAAAACCGTGTGCTAGAACGAGGCTCGAAATGAGGTCCTTTCTTTTCCAACTGTCGGCTTTCAGTTCTCCAAAACAATTACACTTTCGTCTTTTCTATTTATCGAAACAACTTTTCTACCTCCTCATACAGTCTTTCTATTTAATTATCGTCTGCGGAGGTAGTTGGTTTATAACCTAGAACGGTTGTGGTGACTGTTGGCTACGATAATACGTTCCCTGCGCTCTTCATAAAAGCTTACCTGCATTCCTACCTTGTTATTCATTAATAAAACTACTCATACATTATTCACATGGGATGTTGTTTTTATAAACCTACACTTACCTGACCAACAGTTCTCTACTTTCTATCACCACACCTCATTTATTCCCACTATATCTTACTTCATCACCATTTCCGATTTTAGGTTCTCAAGCTTACTTACCCAACCAAGGGATGGGACATTCCACACCCTGACCCGTTGAATAACAGTTTTACTTCTCTTGATGACGACATCCTCCTGAGTGTTCCCCATAAGATGGTAAAGACGGTACGAATTGTCTACTACTTAACCTACAGAGTACTTTGCCCATGAGAATGCTAGTATCATTTATCAGTGCAGTATAGCTGCATCTCCTTGATAAATATAGCAACAGAGTTTCCCCTTCTATTCATCTGTTCACAGCACCAGCGTAACAAGACCACGTCAGCTGATATAAAAAGTTCGGATAAGTAAATCACCAAGACTGTGACCCTTAGATATGCTGGCCTCTCCGCATCTACCCCTCCACTGTGGTTGTCTCTTCGTACCGTTATCTGTATCATTGATACACACGAGCCACGCCATCTTGACAACGGTCCGTACATGTATCGAATTATTTCGGAGTAACTTATTATTCCCAGTAATTTTCAAACAATTTTGTACAGGATGTGATAGGTATAAATAGAGAAACTTTGATATGTGATACCTTAATATGTACAGGCATTAGTATGTTGATTGTTTTCCCTCTGCATCGAACAGCCTCACACATCATAACTTTGGGATCTAAAGTTTTCTGCCCGCTTGTATTACAGCAACTGCTTTGCGATCATGTGTCCACAATTGGACAATTGACCTGCTGCCCAGCGGATTATAAATATTAATGGCTTGTTCTCGCTTGTCCTCTTGGATGTACTAAACAACATTAAAGACACACGACGTGTAAAGATCAAATTTATCAGTCTGCCAACGATGTAATTACTGAAATAATATGGTTCAGTACACCGTCCTTAGTCACCATTAGATATATTTGCAGTTATACCTGTAACACCCTGTATATGACACTTATAAGTAGTCAAGATAAATCTATTTGTTGTCCGATTAAAATGGAGGTCGTGCTTAGCAAATCACAAATAACAGCTTGTACAGGCTGCCCCATTTTTATCCAGAAATAGAATTTATTATATGAATCAAGCATATCATGTTTAGCTACCAGGGGACCATTAAACAGCATGACTGCCTTTCTTTTACCATTGTTTCTTACAAACATATTAGCTACAGCATTTACATAAATGGACCCTCATGTGATTGTCACTCAAATTGAAACAAGTAAAATGAAAAATGAGAGAATACAATTTAAAAATATAGATAACTTTAGTAAACTATAGAAAATTTTTTGATAATTTTTACAGCCGTAAAGTACGGAATGTTGTGGAGAAAAGAGAAACACCAGTACATCTGATCTAAGTTCCCAAAGTATACAAAAACGAACAGAGATAAATGTAAAGCTGAAATCTGGAGTGGTTGCCTAAGTAAATATTAATTGGGGGGGGGGGGGTAGAGGCAGAGGTGTTTCATTTCACCGATAACTGTTAGTTTCTATTTAGATGATTTTGTAAGCGAGTGTAAACTATGAATTATAAAATGTAATATATAGGACACTTTCAAACGAATAATTTTATCAAAACTCTTGTGTTCACTGAATCAGATTCTCGTGCAGATGGCAAAGATAATTCGCAGAGTGCACATCATCAACTGTATAAAATAACAAAACATGTAAGAATGTCGACAAATAAACCCAAGTACTCCCACGCCCGGGTTCCTGGGTTCAATTCCTGGCGGGGTCAGGGATTTTCTCTGCCTCGTAATGACTGGGTGTTGTGTGATGTCCTTAGGTTAGTTAGGTTTAAGTAGTTCTAAGTTCTAGGGGACTGATGACCATAGATGTTAAGTCCCATAGTGCTCAGAGCCATTTGAACCAAACCCAAGTACATTATAAACCAAAGCTAATCTTCTGTAATATTTAAGTTGGAACTGTAAAATGAAACTAATGAAAAAGTTACCACTATCATATCCTTGGACTGTAGCATGTACAGGGTGGTCCATTGATAGTGACCGGGCCAAATATCTCACGAAATAAGCATCAAACGAAAAAACTACAAAGAACGAAACTCGTCTAGCTTGAAGGGGGAAACCAGATGGCGCTATAGTTGTCCTGCTAGATGGCGCTGCCATAGGCCAACCGGATATCAACTGTGTCTTTTTTAAAATAGGAAACCCCATTTTAATTACATATTCGTGTAGTACGTAAAGAGATATAATTTTTTTTATTTGGACCACATTTTTCGCTTTGTGATAGATGGCGCTGTAATAGTCACAAACGTATAAGTACGTAGTATCACGTAACATTCCACCAGTGCGAACGTATTTGCTTCGTGATACAATACCCGTGTTAAAATGGACCGTTTACCAATTGCGGAAAATGTCGATATCGTGTTGACGTATGGCTATCGTGATTAGTATACCCAACGGGCGTGTGCTATGTATGCTGCTCGGTATCCTGGACGACATCATCCAAGTGTCCGGACCGTTCGCCGGATAGTTACGTTATTTAAGGAAACAGGAAGTGTTCAGCCAGATGTGAAAAGTCAACCAAGGCCTGCAACAAATGATGATGCCCAAGAAGGTGTTTTAGCTGCTGTCGCGGCTAATCCGCACATCAGTAGCAGACAAATTGAGCGAGAATCGGGAATCTCAAAAACGTCGGTGTTGAGAATACTACATCAACATCGAGTGCACCCGTACCATATTTCTATGCACCAGGAATTGAATGACGACGGCTATGAACGTCGTGTACAGTTCTGCCACTGGGCACAACAGAAATTACTGGGCGATGACAAATTTATTGCACGCATTCCATTTAGCGACGAAGCGTCGGTCACCAACAGCGGTAACGTAAACTGGCATAATATGCACTATTGGGCAACGGAAAATCTACGATGGCTGCGGCAAGTGGAACATCAGTGACCCTGGCGGGTTACTGTATGGTGCGGCATTATGGGAGGGAGGATAATTGATCCCTATTTTATCGGTGGTAATCTAAATGGTGCAATGTATGCTGATTTCCTACGTAATCTTCTACCGATGTTACTACAAGATGTTTCACTGCATGACAGAATGGCGATGTACTTCCAACGTGATGGATGTCCGGCACATAGCTCGCATGCAGTTGAAGCGGTATTGAATAAAATATTTCATGACAGGTGGATTGATCGGTGAAGCACCATATTATGGCCCGCCAGTTCACCGGATCTGACGTCCCCGGATTACTTTCTGTGGGGAAAGTTGAAGGATATTTGCTATCGTGATCCACCGACAACGCCTGACAGCATGAGTCAGCACATTGTCTATGTATGTGCGAACATTACGGAAGGCGAACTACTCGCTGTTGAGAGGAATGTGGTTACACGTATTGCCAAATGCATTGAGGTTGACGGACATCATTTTGAGCATTTATTGCATTAATGTGGTAATTACAGGTAATCACGCTGTAACAGAATGCGTTCTCAGAAATGATAAGTTCACAAAGGTACATGTATCACATTGGAACAGCCGAAATAAAATGTTCAAACGTACCTACGTTGAGTATTTTAATTTAAAAATCCTACCTGTTACCAACTGTTCGTCTAAAACTGTGAGCCATATGTTTGTGACTATTACAGCGCCATCTGTCAAAAAGTGAAAAAAGTGGTCCAACTAAAAGATTCATACTTCTTTACGTACTACACGAATATGTAATTTAAAAAATGGAGGTTCCTATTGAAAAATATGCAGTTGATATCCGTTTGACCTACGGCAGCGCCATCTAGCTGGTCAACCATAGCGCCATCTGGTTTCCTCCTTCAAGCTAGACGAGTTTCGTTCTTTGTAGTTTTTTCGTTTGACGCTTATTTCGTGAGATTTTTGGCCCGGTCACGATCAATGGACCATCCTGTATATTGAAGAAAAATTTAGAGATTCAATATGATGTGCAGCAACGTCAGAAGAACTCTCCGCGGAAAAGTACAAAACAACATAATGATAATACTTTATAAAGTTACGACACTCCCCTGTGGGATATGTAGATGTAATGGGCATCCACAGAAATTTTTCCATTGAGATACAGGTCTCTAAAATATCCCTTTTTGATGATTCAGTTTCGAGACATGTCGTGCCACAATAACAAATTTAGTAGGTAGCATAAGAGAACTTATTCTATCATAGGGAACTGACGGTTACCCATTCAGTATATGAATATTCTCTCTGATACATATTTCAGGGGGAACGGGTGCCGCCTTTGACTACGCCTTTGACTACAGTACAGACCCAACCTAAGATGGGGGCGTCATGGACCCCAAAAGCGGCAACTGCAAATAAGCTTACTTGGAATGGTCAAGTTTATTGGGTCAGGCTTTATGCTGTAAAACTAAGTGAGATATGGCGCTCTGATAGAGTGAGAACATCAGGTTCATCGACACAAACTCAGAGGTGGAACAGGGGTTTGGTCTAAAGTAATTGATATCTTTTTAATGTCAAAGTACATTGTCTTCTTCTGTATTCTTCTGCAAACAGATACTACGAATTTCTTTAAATCGTATCACGGATAGAAACTGAAACGGTGATTTCAAAAAAAGATCCCGGTCTGGTGTCAAAAGTTATCGGGAGAACCATAAATCTAAATTCTATTACAAGTAAGGAGCAAGGCATAACAAATACCACTTCCTCCATTTGATACGAGTTCAGTCTGTATTCATGGTTTTTATGAATTTTATATGTTTCGTGGGTGTACAAATCTGATGGACTAGGGGTGTTTCTGAAATCACCGCTAATCGTTATGTGTAAGATATTTTTCCCAAATTACTGAAAGCTTACTAAATCATTATACCTCGTTACACAATATAACAATGAAAATGAAATTTCAGTAATATGTTCGTGGAATATCCTGTACTCCACACATCTGAAGAACAAGCTATGACAAGTTGTAATATTTTTATGTGCAAACATTATGACAAAACCATTTTCCTGGATTCATTACGATGGTTCTTCTGCAAGAACACCACAATCTCCGCTTCATTACATTGTTCATCAGTTCCAACAAGTCGTATAATAAACTCTGCCGCATCTGGGTGTAGGTACTACAACAGAGATTTAACATCATCAAATTCTTTTTCTGAATTATGATAGATTCATTGTAAAGTTTACAATCAAGGATTATGGGATTCATACTGGGCTTCAAGATGCTGAAGTGCTGTGACACCATTCCAGTCATTGTTGTGTCAAAACTAGCATAATTAACATTTTGACTACCAAACATAAATGGTATATACTTCGTAAAACAAAACGTCTCTTTGATTTTTTGGATCTGAAGTAGTCTTTTTTGAAAATCAACAACGTTATCAGTTTCCAAACAGTTTACGGAAAAATTTTTCTTCATAAATTTTACCCACCCTTCGTATAACTCCATTGCCTACCTCTTCCCTTAATCTTTTCAGAGGCAGCGAAATGCTCATCACAATGCAAGAGTGAATTCTCTGCCACCGCGTGCATCTTAGTAACTTTCTGGAACCTGTGAACGTGGACTTCATGAAAAAATATTGCATCATGAAGTAATGATTGTGGACAAGGCACTCATCTTCAAATAATAAAAAACCCTTAGCAGTCTTCAGAAAGATATTTCTTAATACAGATATTTAAACAAGAAAGAATTTAATTCACTCTTCTTCTTTTGCTTTACTCTTCACTCTTTATCGAATTTATAACTAACAAGTTATACAGCTACAATACAGTGGTAGGTGTCGAAGTCGAAACATAATTCCTCTACGTTTTTATTCCTCTGAATGTACTGTTGTCTCCTTCACTGCAATTTTAAATCTCTTAGCTTTCGATTTGTCTTGCGAAGTTTTATCACCACATCATTGTTTCAGTGATTATGTTGACTCGATGCTCCTCACAGATACCAAATACACCAGTTTTTGGTGTGCTAAACGGGTAACTGAAATGTTCCTGATAAAACAGCAGGTAAAATTCACACTTTGATATACTATTTACACGAATTTTATCAGTGCCACTTTTTACTTCAAAGTACGTTTCAGGGTAATGTTTTTCCAGCACAGTATATACAAATGCATTACATACAATTCAGAATTACCTATATCCTGTTCGATCGTGAAACATAACGTTGAAGGCAGTAGGGAGAAGAGAGTATATGAGTACCAATTTGCCGTCTTATTTCTTCACATTTAGTTCTTATATTGTTATTCGGGCGCCATCTGCCATAAGAGCACTATGAAGGTGTCTTAAGCATCTTACGCTTGCCCCATCTATTCCAAATATGTTGGCAAATCCTTCGAAATGTATAATGCTCTCTTGTTCCCCAAATACAGCATTAAAATGCAATAAATAAAATTACACATAATATTACCTGAAAGAGTACACAATAAAAGAACAATATTTGACTTAAGGGTTCATTAGACACACAGTGAGTACATGACAGTGTTCAAGCAGATGGCATCCTCTCCTGGCAGTAATGCGTTGATATATAAGACCATACAAATAAGAATATTCGGGATCCTTAGATGTCATTACATAGAAGTTATTTAACAACAGCTGGTGTGCTTCATAAAAAAATTTACTAAAACATAACGGCAAGAATGACCTGTTTTCCGCTCTTCTATCTTCTTCCACTTGCATAATATATTGCCTACCTTCCATTCTTAAGGTTTTTATTTTATTTTTCTTCCCATTATTTTCATTAGGCTTTCTTTTAAAGTTAAATGTATTCAAACATCATGAGCTTCGACATGGTCAGCCATTATATAACACTCTCGGCTATTTGGTGACACGAAGTCCTGGAATTGGATTTGTCTTAGAATTACAGCAACATTCAGTTGCCTTTATGCATCGGAGTTCAATGCAACGTTAGATGTTTGTTAGCGTCGCCAGAAGCGTTCCGCTTCAAACTACAACATGATGACGAAACACAAATTTACTATAACTGAGGACTTGGGAGGTTTTTGAAACCACCATTTCAATTTGTGTCATCAACTACACAGGGTATCCCAGTTCTTGCAACAAGTCGCACGTCGACGTCTAGTGTTTGTGTCTTTCGTTTCCTCCATTTCTTTGGGCGGTACAGCAGCAGTGGAGAAATAAAACACAGGCCAGCGGACAGCCGTGCGAAAGCCTCCGCCTCTCCAACAAGTGTCTGTCTGGAACCAAGGAAGGAACGGGGTGGGGAGAGGGAGGGGGATGAAGGAGTGGAGTGAGGAGGGTCCACGGCCACACCAACACATCGCCTCTGCTCTCCTCGCCTGGAGGGAACGTGAGCGAAATGCGAAACTCCACGCCGCTGGGAAGCGACGGTGACGGACAAACTCGCAAAAATATTCCCCGGGGAGCAGAGTCGCGCCGCTCGAACGGATCACTTGGACGGTGTGCTCCCATCGGCAGCCGTGGCTGTCCGCTCTACTGCCTGCCCCACGCTTCACAGCCGATCCTGTTGTCGCTGCACTACAGTTCAGAGAACATAGCACCAGGCTACCGCATGACAGGGTGTAGCGACTTCAGCAGTAAGTGAAATCATCATCACAGCTGAATGACGACATCAAGGATTTGTTGTTCATTGTGGTATTCCAATATACGCAATCATCTCGCTTCTGTGTTACACTATAATTGGTTGGGTGGTTGTTGGGGGAAGGAGACCAGATAGCGTGGTCATCGGTCTCATCGAATTAGGGAAGGATGGGGAAGGAAGTCGGCCGTGCCCTTTCAGAGGAACCATCCCGGCATTTGCCTGGAGTGATTTAGGGAAATCACGGAAAACCTAAATCAGGATGGCCTGACGCGGGATTGAACCGTCGTTACACTATAATTGCATGTAATAACGTTCCAATCGCAGTGTCGTTGCCATACTTCTAGGAACCCAGTAAAATATTTCTTGACCCATATAAAACAGGTGAAAGAGGCATTAATTCAGGGCATAAAGTCTGTAAATGAGACGTGATCATATTTGTCATATAACTTATAAATGTCTGTCTTGATCGCATATACTATACAATTTCTGGTTATTGTCATCATCAATAAGAGAAACATCTTTAATATCTGTACGTACAGAAATTTGAGTTTTTGTAGGAAGTATTTACGAATCTGAAAAACTTGCAAGATCTTTCATATATACCTTGTTACCACAAGCTGAGGTTTTCGTGGTTTTTCTTTCTCAGTTTGACATCTGGAACCACAGACGATTTAGCGTAGGAACGTATTCACACTGAACACTTTACACTGGTAATACACACATCAAAAAAAGTTTTGCATCACCTCTGTTCTGAGAGTTCCGCAACCTGGACAAAAAATTGTAAAAGAGATCAACATAAACATCACTGAGCCGTGCGTGGCTGGCGCTCGAGCCATCTTTTTTGTCATCCTGTTTTTTTCGTATTGCCACCTTTTTATGTTAGTTTCAATTTCTGTTGTCACTGAATTGCTGCTTTGTCTCCCCGTCAGCGGCAGCAGCAGCTCCTATCTACACTCCTGGAAATGGAAAAAAGAACACATTGACACCGGTGTGTCAGACCCACCATACTTGCTCCGGACACTGCGAGAGGGCTGTACAAGCAATGATCACACGCACGGCACAGCGGACACACCAGGAACCGCGGTGTTGGCCGTCGAATGGCGCTAGCTGCGCAGCATTTGTGCACCGCCGCCGTCAGTTTCAGCCAGTTTGCCGTGGCATACGGAGCTCCATCGCAGTCTTTAACACTGGTAGCATGCCGCGACAGCGTGGACGTGAACCGTATGTGCAGTTGACGGACTTTGAGCGAGGGCGTATAGTGGGCATGTTGGAGGCCGGGTGAACGTACCGCCGAATTGCTCAACACGTGGGGCGTGAGGTCTCCACAGTACATCGATGTTGTCGCCAGTGGTCGGCGGAAGGTGCACGTGCCCGTCGACCTGGGACCGGACCGCAGCGACGCACAGATGCACGCCAAGACCGTAGGATCCTACGCAGTGCCGTAGGGGACCGCACCGCCACTTCCCAGCAAATTAGGGACACTGTTGCTCCTGGGTTATCGGCGAGGACCATTCGCAACCGTCTCCATGAAGCTGGGCTACGGTCCCGCACACCGTTAGGCCGTCTTCCGCTCACGCCCCAACATCGTGCAGCCCGCTTCCAGTGGTGTCGCGACAGGCGTGAATGGAGGGACGAATGGAGACGTGTCGTCTTCAGCGATGAGAGTCGCTTCTGCCTTGGTGCCAATGATGGTCGTATGCGTGTTTGGCGCCGTGCAGGTGAGCGCCACAATCAGGACTGCATACGACCGAGGCACACAGGGCCAACACCCGGCATCATGGTGTGGGGAGCGATCTCCTACACTGACCGTACACCACTGGTGATCGTCGAGGGGACACTGAATAGTGCACGGTACATCCAAACCGTCATCGAACCCATCGTTCTACCATTCCTAGACCGGCAAGGGAACTTGCTGTTCCAACAGGACAATGCACGTCCGCATGTATCCCGTGCCACCCAACGTGCTCTAGAAGGTGTAAGTCAACTAACCTGGCCAGCAAGATCTCCGGATCTGTCCCCCATTGAGCATGTTTGGGACTGGATGAAGCGTCGTCTCACGCGGTCTGCACGTCCAGCACGAACGCTGGTCCAACTGAGGCGCCAGGTGGAAATGGCATGGCAAGCCGTTCCACAGGACTACATCCAGCATCTCTACGATCGTCTCCATGGGAGAATAGCAGCCTGCATTGCTGCGAAAGGTGGATATACACTGTACTAGTGCCGACATTGTGCATGCTCTGTTGCCTGTGTCTATGTGCCTGTGGTTCTGTCAGTGTGATCATGTGATGTATCTGACCCCAGGAATGTGTCAATAAAGTTTCCCCTTCCTGAGACAATGAATTCACGGTGTTCTTATTTCAATTTCCAGGAGTGTATATAGTCCTCATGTGATATTTTTGCTGGATTGCTGTTACTTCCCGGTTGTCGTCTGTCATAGAGGCAGTTGGAACGTGCCAGGGGCGCAGTTCGTACGTGCCAATCGTGGAGTTGGAACGCTGCACTAGTTCAGTCGGGTTGGAGCAGCAGTGAGGCCTGGATGTCAATGGCTCGCCCGACCGTTGCCGTCACGCATCACTTGAACCGGGGACTGTCTTCGTGGATCGTCGGTCTGTCGTCCTACTGGACGACGTGAATTGGCTAGCCGATCGCTTTTGTGTTGGCTGTGTGTGTATATCGACTCCCGATTTGTCTTCGTGATTGCACAGCCACTGCTGAGCGTCGTTAAAGTTTTCGTGGTGCTGTTTGTCAAACTGCGTGTGTAGTTGGTGTCATTTCCACTGACAACTTGTTTTAAGTGTTGTCGACGTACTGGGAGTGAGTCTGTCGGTTGGAGCGGATAAGCAAGCCAGCCTCCGCGCGGCGCAGTCGGCCGGGCCAGTTGACGGTCTCTACACAGTGTCGGAGCGTGTGGGGGCTGTTCCTAGCGGTATGAGATTCGTGGCTCGTTGAGTGTTGATTTTATTACCGAATCCATGACTGTTCACATCGTCCCCTTGGTTGGTGGTTCGCTGTAGGCGGTATTCCTGGGAGCAACAGCGAGTGTTCGAATTGATGAATATTTAGCCACCGTTTGGTGCAATTATCTATATTTGTCGGTTTGAAATTGAAGTGCACCAGCGGAATTTTCTGCCTTGTGGCCGTCAGTATTCCCCTTACCTGGCCCGGTCGCTGACGAAAATTCAGGCAGTGTCCTTTCCTCGCCTGTTGTCGCTGTCCAACATGGTGTGCAGTTTTTGACAGCTTAATGTATTTTTGGTTGTGGGGTGGCTATGTCTATAACGTTTTGAATTTGGAATTCTCGTATACTGGTCGGTGGTTAGGAAGTCGTCTTGTCGATGGGTCCCTGACTGTCTCTTGGCTGTGTTGCCGGTGGATCGAGTATAGCTGGGCCGACTTATTGTCTTACCTAAGCGAACGTTAAGTTTTTAAGGGCAGGCCGCCCCCCATCCCCCCCCCCCCCCGTTGCCTATACGGCCTTCTAATTAGCGTTTAATTATGTATGTTTAATGGCTTATAGTCGATGGTTGGAATTTGTATGCTTGTGTTTTTAAAAACAAAGGCCTTCAACCCTGTTAAAAGTAAGTTTTTCTAAGTTGGGAAAGTCTTACGTTGTCTGAAGATAAAGCTTGGGCCTTCTGCCTGTTGAAAATTTATTGTATTGTTTTTAAAAGCATCGTCCTCCAGCCGCTTAAAATTTTAAGGTTCTTACTTATAAATTGTTACTTTTTGGAAGATAAAGCTGTGGGCTTTCTACCTATTGAAAATGTATTGTAGCTGTGTCTTTCTTAAGATGGTGGGTCTTCAGCCGCTTTAAAATTTTGGATTCGTACTTATCAAGTCTTACATCATTTGGGCTTAAATACTATTTAAGGTTAAAGCCTACAGCCTTCTGTCTCAAAAAACAAATTATAGCGGTTGTATTTAATCCATGGACCTTCAGCCGTTTTAGAATTAAAGTCTTCTCTGTCGATAGTCAAGCTTAGAAGATGCGCTGTTATCTTTGGACCACTAAATAAACTCTTATGTTTGGAGTGTAACTGACAGCCGCTCATTCTGGCCCCCTTCCCCAATTCCTACTACTTCTCCTGTCCTGCGGGTTTAGCAGGGCGTATCAATCATTTCCGCCATTTTTATCGCTCGTTAAAATCACACATTGCATGTTGTGCCACCATAAAGCGAGATCTTCAGATGTGGTGGTCCAGACTGCTGCACACACCGGTACCTATAATAACCTATAGCACGTCTTCTTGCATTGGTGCATGCCTGTATTCGTCGTGGCATACTATCCACAAGTTCATCAAGCCACTGTTGATCCAGATTGTCCCACTCCTCAACTGCGATTAGGCGTAGATCCCTCAGAGTGGTTGGAGGATCACGTCGTCCATAAACAGCCCTTTTCAATCAATCCCAGGCAGTTCACGTCTGGAGAACATGCTGGCCACTATAGTCGAGCGATGTCATTATCCTGAAGGAAGTCATTCACAAGAAGTGCACGATGGGGGAGCGCATTGTAGTCCATGAAGACGAATGTCTCGCCAATGTCCTGTCGATATGGTTGCACTATCGGTCGGACGATGGCAGTCACGTATCGTACAGCCGTTACGGTGCCTTCCGTGACCACCAGTGGCGTACGTCGGCCGCACATAATTTCACGGCAGGGAACCTCCACCTTGCTACACTCGCTGGACAGTGTGTCTGATGCGTTAAGTCTTACCGGGCTGCTTCAATGATTGTCTGGATGCAGGCATATGCGACGATCATCGGTGAAGAGTACGTGATGCCAATCCTGAACGGTCCATTCGGCATGTTGTTGGGCCCATCTGTACCGCGCTGCCTTGTTTCGTGGTTGCAAAGATGACCTCGCCCAGGACGTCGGGAGTGAAGTTGCGCGTCATGCAGCCGATTGCACACAGTTTGAGTCGTAACACGACGTCGTGTGGCTGCACGAAAAGCATTATTCAACATGGTGGCGCTGCTGTCAGGGATCCTCCGAGCCATAATCCGTAGGTGGCAGTCATCCACTGCAGTAGTAGCCCTTGGGCGGCCTGAGTGAAGCGTGTCATGGAGAGTTACCTAGCTTTCTGTATCTCCTCCACGTCCGAACAACATCGCTTTGGTTCACTCCGAAACGCCTGGACACTTCTCTTGTTGAGAGCTCTCCCCTGTACAAGTTAACAATGCGGATGCATTCGAACCGCGGTATTGATCATCTAGGCATAGTTGAACTATAGACAACACGAGCCGTGTACCTCCTTCCTGGTGGATTGACTGGAACTGATAGGCTGTCGGACCCTCTCCGTCTAATAGGCGCTGCTCATGCATAGTTGTTTGCATATTTGGACGCGTTCAGTGACATCTCTGAACAATCAGAGGGACTGTGTCTGTAATACAATACCCACAGTCAACGACTATCTTCAGGAGGTCTGGGAGCTGGAGTGATGCAAAACTTTTTTTGATGTGTGAATAATAGTCAACATTACGTCCTTCATCGTGGAAGTCGAGTGCCTGTATGGATCTATGTATCTGTTTGTACTCACACACAGACAAGCAGAAAGAAGTACTCGGTCTTCCACACTGAATAAAGTAATACAACACAAATTTGTGTCGGTATATGCAGCGTTGCGGATGATAATGGAAGCAAGACTGAAGAAAGATCAAGACACATTCACAACATTGAAAATCCTGTATACATGCATTTACCCCCTTGGCGGAAATAGCAATGCATGGGCGTCACGTGTTTCTCATGAGTGAATGTTACATGCTTCAACTGGTGTTCCTGAACTTCGTAAATTCTTATAAAGTGGCTTTTGTGAATTTTTACTGATACTGCTAATTTATACGCAGTTATTCGTATATAAAAAAACCAAAATAATTGTTTGTTAATGGACTGTTATCCTCATGTACCCTAGCACCGTCCAGCATACTTCTCGAATGCGTTATTTTCGACTACTCGAAAGATCTATGACACATTGTCTTCCAATAAATACCTTTCGTAAAAAATTGCAGTGGTATTACCCATGAATTGTTTGGTTATGAAATTGTTTTATACGACGTAACGATGCAAAAGCAGTTGTAAACAAAGAAATGCTGCGTATATCTCGTGTCGAACACCACCTAGCGGTTTAGTCCACTTGTCTTCCAGTTTGTCCCTTGGTAACAATTTGCACTTGTCTCGTGATTGACAACGTTGACCGGATACTATGTAACTAATGAACTATTTTATATGACTGACGTAACACTGGTAAGAAAGGAAGCCATATTATACTCATCGTACTGTGTCTCTAATCAACGGTGAAACGTAACATATTTTCATATCTTCCAATACTAGTTTTCCATTGTATTTGATGGCCTTTGAAACTGACGGGATGTAGAAACGCTCAATGTGACCTGGGAAGTATAAAAATATGGTCAAGACAGCAGAAAAATTGTTAAATTAGAATGTGCTGTGATGATTCTGAAATTTTACTGACAGTGCACAGCAGCTTTAGAACTTAAGAAAAACACAAACTTTTCCAGGCTTCAAAAGTTTTATAATCGGTTTGCCCAGTATGAGCTTGTCACATAATTCTTAAGATTACGATAACCAAAGACTGGAACCGGTTTCCTCTCCAGAATGGTATAAGAGAATACATTTTAATCGATCTTATTAAGCACAGCGGAATATAAACAATAGTAAATTTTACTCAACGTCTTGGCCTCAACTCAATTTCCAGCGTCAGTTACGAACTACCAAACAGACAAATGTAACCATGGATATGTCTTCGGCCGCATTCATAGAAACTGGCAACTTCCGTCACAGCACAAACACAAGCATAATCATTTACCTTTCAGATTTATAGTGCTTCCTATAATGCAGTAAAACAAGAAGATACTGCGAGTATATTACAGTCAGTATAAAACTGACTCACACGCCGGTAAACCACATAAAAACTGCATATAAAATTGCAAAAATAACGGAACTGCTCACCAGATAAACTGTATTCCTGAGAAACCGCTAGGTGCACTAACACATACAGGTTTACGGTACGGAACAAGGCGTTCCACCGACCAGAACCGCACGGTATATCCCAGTAACCATTCAGGTGACTATGTATAGGATCCCGGGTGACCAGTCGCTTAAAATTTAGTCCCGCAGCCACGCCGCAACAACTGGTCCCGTGTCGCCGCGCTTGCACTGAGTATTGGTGCTCACTTCCTGGTGCCTGCCCGAGTGATTCCATGGCCGCACCTCACCGGTTCAAACACTGTCAACTTAGGTCACATTCTACTCCCTCTGCACGGCTTCTAGTACCAATAGTGTAGCTCTCACTCAAAGATAACGACTCCCATCGGGAAAGAAGGACAATAGGGGCCCGCGCATTTCGCTTGGCAATAAGAAGCTACAAAGGACTACTCACTGCAACTTCATCAGTATGTTCATTACACTAGTCATTGAATAAAATGCATGCGGAAGCTAGTTCATGTCGAAAACATTCGTTAATTTGACACCGAGCCTAACCTGCATTGACTACAATGGATAAAAGAAATGGCTCTGAGCACTATGGGACATAACATTTGAGGTTATCAGTCCCCTAGAACTAAAAAGAACATAAACCTAAATAACCTAAGAACACCACACAAGTCCATGCCCGAGGAAGGATTCGAACCAGCGACCGTAGCGCTCGCGTGGTTCCAGACTTAAGCGCCTAGAACCATTCAGCCACACTGGCCTGCTACAACGATTCAGAACGCTTGCGAAGAGGGAGAGAGAGACCACAACAAAACTTATTAAAATATTAATAGAGAGAGACCACAACAAAACTTATTAAAATATTAATCATTCAAATGCAGTCTTCCAATGGACCTAGACATCCATCGATTTCTTAATGTGGTGCACATTGACATACTATTGGGCTCGTTAGGTACCAAGATGTCTTGCTACACGCTTTGTCTGAGACCGATATTTCCGACAATTGGCCTAAGAGGAGACTCTTCCTTGGTGATCTTCGGAAAGCCACATAATTTTGAGGTGACAGCACACTAAAATTAGAACTGTTCCAGCAAGGAACCTCTATTTAGGATTTCTTAATCTTTCTCTTAGCGCACTAAGTCAGGTCAGCACTGAGCCTGCGATGCATTGAATGATATACAAATGCTACATCTCAAGAACATAATCCTTCCTGTCCAACACAAGTGTAGCATTTCCATAGTACGAGAGTAAATTGCAACATCAGAAAATTAATTTCAAAGCAGCAAATCAGCTACAGCCCTACTGCTCTTCGGGGAACGTGCTCAAGTCAGAACATGCATGCTTCTCATGGAAAATTTAAATCTTTTCCCAATGTTGATAAAGGACCGTCGTCAAAAGCTTTCCAATGGGAACGATCACAGAACGTCTGTATATAAAAGAAGCCAGCCCACCCTGATTTGTGTCTACAGGCCGATGTTTATGACCATCCGGCTCAGCATGAAGTGTACGAGTATGCCGGTTCACACAGCCCACGTCATCTTTGTGCCGGAAAGCTTGCAACCTGAACTAGTCCGTCTCGAAGTTACCTTTCGTCAGAATAGTCATATTGAATGATGAGACGCTCGTTGCGCTTTCTGACCAACCGTGAATCCTGTAAGTAATGAAAATAAAGAGGTTGCAGCCAAGTTTATGGCGTGTTTGCCTCACGCTGGATGCATTTCCTACATAGGTAGTGTTATTCTGCGGAAATATGACGTGTAAAGTGTTTTACATCGGCGTATAGTATTACAGACCTTTAAGGATCCGTTAACGACGATCTTCGTTTTTTTTGGACGGGTGTCTATCGTATTCATTGCAATTGTGGCATGTCATATATTACGGCAAATATAGAAATTGCAGTGCTTGCGTCATGAAGAAGTGCGATGGAATGCGGTGACTGCAGCTGCGGTGAAAGAAATGAAATGTATTCGTAGTTCTGAATATCAACCGTCTCCAGCTGTTTGATGGAATGACGACAGCGAAAATTTGTGCCGAACCGGGACTCGAACCCAGATTTCTCGCCAGAACTTACATATGTCTTCGTCCATGTGTCGAACCTGAACTCGTAAGTCCCACTGATGTTATTTCCTTACAAAGGAGCCGTTTTTTTGCTTCCTTTTCTTGTAAGTCGCAAGCCCGGTATTGGACGACTAATACTGTGAATAGTAAGATGATTGTTGCTTTGGACAAGCATGCGTGTCCGACGGCTTATGGAACTATGGTTTTGGGTGTGAGTCGAGCACGGATAGTCGAAGTATTTAGGACAACCAATTGCATAAAGCAGAAAATGCAGTTCCGTGTCTAGGTTCGGCACAAATATTCATTGTCGTCATTCCACTGTACAGTTAGGGATGGTACAAATTCGAAACTGCTAGTACATTTAATGTCTGTCTTATATTGGTCAGACCATCAACACTGAGAATTTCTGGTCGCTCCCTTGTCAAACCACAGAGAGGCATAGTTATTGGCACTTCAGTCGTTGGTTATTGACATTCAGTATCGATAATTTTTGAAGCTGGTCATCTTTGGTCGGCTCGTGACGCTAGTGTTAAGTGTGTGGCATATCTGCATATCTTCACCATACCGACGTTTTAAATGTCCTAACAAACCTCTCTGTCATTGGATTTGTGCGTAGGAAATGACACGGTTTGCACCTGTCGAAATATCGTTGTTTGTCGAAGAAGTCACCTAGTTGCATCCACGTAACTTATTACTGTACTAACAAGCAACTCGCATATGTCGAGAGTGTCTTCCTAATTTTTCTAAAAATTCTTCAGGTTCTGTGTAACTGTAAGATATTCTTAAAATGTTTCTCGAAAATTTATTTAATTAATATTAATGATTGTTTCAATGAGTGACAAATGCTGCTACAATCGGCATGTCTCGAAACGCATTACATATTTTATTGGATTTCTGTATGAGGAAGTAGATGTCAATGTTTAATAAAAGAAAGAAACATTCCAAAATAGTGTCAGCCACTAGTTAAATCTCAAATGCTGTAACTTAATTTTATATGCAGTATTGCATGCGAATAAAAAATAGATTCAAAATTAAACAGCTTATGGTAATGCTTACAATATTCTGTTATAAACGCTATATTTGACATTCATTCATTGTTTAGATAACCGATTTGCCTGTCTGACATTATTTCAGGTAGAATAACAGCGGCTAAAATTTAAAGCCTCGATAAATATAGACTGTAACCGTATCGTGTAAAAAAAAAACCAGCAACTATTTTCCTTTCATTGGCTATGCTTCATTTTTTCGCACAGGAACGTACACGCTCGTGTTTTATTGGACGCTGGTACATCGCCCTCACCTGCAGCTAAACACCTGACACATCCTATAATTGCTTAATTAACGTTATCAGACATGAAATAACATTGATCACGGTGAAAAATGTTGTATCAAATTACCGTCCATAGCCGACGGGGATTATTGTCGACAAAAAACTACTGTCAGTACAAATCTATGTGTTGCAGCACATTTACCGGCGGAGTACAACATGGAGAAGATAAATAAAACCTTATATATGCTAGATTGTAGGTGAGATATATGAAAATTTGTATGATGTTATCAAAGATAGAAACGAACGGAGCATTTTACTAGACCCCAACAAGGAATTCTTCATAGCTTTTATTCACAAACTATATGTGGCTTTAAAATTGCCGATCACATGTAAACTATATATTCGTCAGTGGAACGCATACTTTGTAACATATAAGAAACATTCTGCTGTTATTCAAAATGTGGTAGCACTCGTGACCTAACTTGGAGTCCCAACCTTCACTCAAAGTTGACGAGTTTAGTGTCACTACCTGTCTTAGTTTTTTACATTTCTATCACTTCCGGTAGTCGCAGACCTAACAAATTTCCATTGAACTAAGCAGTATTGATGCATATGGATTTGAATATGTATACTATTTTCTCACACATGATAATACTTCCAGAGGTGACTAACCCTTGGGTGATCAGTCGCTCACTCGAAAGATAAAATAATTACTCGTGATGGTTTTAATTTCAGATGAAAATCCATACTCCATGAAGGTCACCGACTGTAAACTTACAGTTTGCATATGTTTACGTAACATTCTTTACTTGCACGCTTCGTAGTTGAGATAATAATGCAGAGCTGTAATTTGATTGGAAAAAAATGGTTCAAATCACTCTGAGCACTATGGGACTTAGCTTCTGAGATCATCAGTCCCCTAGAACTTAGAACTACTTAAACCTAACTAAACTAAGGACATCACCGTAGAGGTTGCGCGGTTCCAGACTGTGGCGCCTAGAACCGCTCGGCCACTCCGGCCGGCTGTAATTTGATTGGAATCGATATGAATCATCACTAGTCTACATTAGTGTAGGATAAATATACTTATGCTAAATATGTTGATTTCGTCGCACCAGTATACGATAAGTAGTTGAGAGATGTGAATATGAACTACGACCAGTGTTGTATTGGAGAGACCTAAAAGTGTTTGTAGTCATACTACGATACCCATCGTGGAGGTGACCGACTTTACTCTTTTCTATTGTAAAAAGGAAAGTAATTCCGCACATATTATCCCTCTATTCTCAGTCTTCATATAACTGTTATTTTAGTGCAAGTTATTTGGTTTGAGCTGATAAAAACCACCGCAGCTGCGTCAAAGTCATTTAACAACCACTAGTTTCATAATATCATCGTCCGACCTGTTTACTTTCAGTACATAATGTCCTCAAAATCTCCGCATGGATAATTAATTCGAAGAATTTAAGGACATTTTATATTGAAAGGTCAACAGTTTTTGAGTTAAAGGTGTGACTGTAGTGTAAGGGCATTGGTCGTAAATAATAAATCATTTTGACGCAGCTGATGCGGTTATTATCGTGATGGACCCTCGTAACAAGGATTTGAAAGAGATTTGAACTGATCTACAGAACGGTGAGGAATCATTGATCCCTGCTCAGATGGAGTTTTTAAATTCATTTAAAGTTTATGTACTAAATTCTAAGCTGCGGTTGAGTTATGAATTTATGTCTGATTTTAAAGGTCTGGCATGTTTCGATACAAAGCTGTATCAGCCTACACTGAGATACGTTTGCTGGAAGGGAACTGGATGTTTGAGTAGTGAAAAATATTTCCGCATTTTGTCAAGTACTAACACCCAAAATTGAAAGTAAATTCCTATAGTCTAGTTAGTTGAAACATTAAAATCTTTAACGTATGCGACTATAGGTCTATCACTTTTGTATTAGTAGTATTATTATCACAGAGTTATTTTAAGTAATGCCTTCGTGTTGTATGGCAGGAAGATTTCGTACCGTATACACACTGAGATAAAAAAAGTGATGGGATGGTGATGCGGTGGTACACAGATGGTGTTAGTATCGCGTTCACAAGGTACAAAAGTGCAGTGCAATAGCAGAGCTTCATGTGGAAAGGTGTCCGATGCGATTATAGCCACACGACGAGATTTAAAGGACGTTGAACGCGGAATAGTAGTTGGAGCTAGACGCATGGGACGATATAATTCGGTAATAGTCTGGGATTTGAATATTCCGAGATCGTGTCAAGAGCGTGCCGAGAATACCATTCAGACATTACCTCTCGCCACGGACAATGCAGCGACGTTTGCACAGTATTGGCAGTGCTAACAGACAAACACACTGTGTGAAACGAATGCAGAAATCAGTGTGGAACGTACGACGAATGAACCCAGCGAAACCTATCGTTAATATACTGTGGCTACAGACGACCTACGCGAATGCCTTTGGAAATAGCACGACATCACCAGCAAATTCTCTCTTGGAGCGCTCGTTACAGTATCGGCTGGATCTGAGAAGAATGGAAAACTGTGGCTTGGTCAGATCAGTCCCAATTTCATTTGGTAAGAGCTGATGGTAGGATTTGTGTGAGACGCAGACCCGGCGAAGCCAAGGGCCAAAGTTTTCAACAAGCACTGTGCACGTTGCTGGTGGCTCCATAATGGGGTGGCCTTGTTTACATGTAATGGACAGAGTCATTGACTACAAACGGTTAGGTTCGGCTATTTGGAGACCTTTCACAGCCATTCATGTACTTCATGATCCCAAGCAACGATGGAATTTCCACGGAAGACGATGAGCCATGTACAATAGTTCACGATTGGTTAGAAGATCGTTCTGGAAAATTGGAGTGAGGTCAGTTAGTGCACTAAATTCTGCACCGACAACACATTCGTAATTATGGACGGCTATATTGGCAGCATAGCTCAGTTTTTCGGCAGGGGACTTCCAGCGACCTGTTGCGTCCGAGGCACGTAGAGTTGCTGCACTATGTCCGGCAATAGGAGGTCCGACACGATATTAGGAGCAGTCCTATGACTTCTCTTCCTCTCGGTGTACTATTAAATAGAAAACAGGTCCTGATACTTTGCAAACTTGATTGATTTCGTTACCTACCGACTTCTGGTTTCTTAGGCCATCACGTGAGAACTGAATGGGGCAAAAACACTTAAAGGGCGTGTGACTTGCACAGATATTATTTATACAAATGATACAAATATGATTCTATGTAGTGCGTTTACACAGGAAAGTGTTTATTCTGTGTGTTATTACACACAGAAATGTTACATTAATATAAAAAAATAGACGTAAATTGTGAATATACGTGAGACGCCCTGCTAAACCTGCAGGACAGCACGGTAGTTTAAAATGTGGAAAGGGGCCAAAATAAGCTGCTGTCAGTTTCACTCGAACATACAACTCTATTTATTTGACTAAACATTACAAGAGCCGATAAAAGTTAAAAAAAAAACACAGCATTAATTTTTGGAACTTAATTACCAGCTGATCTCATGCCTTAAGCGCAAGACCACTTTAATTTAAAATCGTCCGAAAGCCAATAACTTAGGACTCAAACCAAAATCAGCAATTTAAAAGGCAGAAGGCCATATCTTAAATCAGTTCTTTAAATTAGGCTGAAGACCCAAACAATTTTACGCCTTAATGGCAAAACAACCTTAATTTAAAAATCGGAAGAAGCCATACAAATACAAACAAGAACCAATAAGAAAAGGCAGTACACCCAACGGCGCTCAGAAGTTTCCTAGGGTCGGCCTAGAATTCAAACTCTAACGCTCGCTTAAGTGAGACAGGCAGTAGGCCCAACCATTCTCGATCCGACCACAACCCAACAGACAGACAGTCCACGGACCCACCGACAAGATAACTTCCGCTCCGCCCGACCAGCGCACTACAGGGAGTTCAATGGAACAACGTAGAAGCTATTGGCGCCCAAAACCAATTATACATTGAGCTGTCAAACTACACTCCGTGCTGGGCAGCGACAACACAACGAGGAAACTAGATTGCCTGAATTTACGTCAACGGCCAGGGCAGGTAACCGGAACGTTAACGTCCAGAAGTCAGAAGATTCCGCTGGTGCACTTCAGTTCAAAATAAACAAGTACAGTTAAACTCCATTGGAGGGTGGCTAAAATTTACCAACTTGAAAACACGCGTTGTTGCTAGCGGGAATGTCCCAACAGCCGACAACGAAATCCAAACGACACATTGTGAACAGTCGTGACTTCCTGGTAGATTAAGCCAAAACTCAACTTTCGTGTCCAGGACCAGTGAGCGACGGACCTCGTAGCAATGGGAACAGCAGCACACATTCCGACCGTGCGTGGGCGCCGCCAGCGGCCTCGGCCAAACTTCCCGCCGCGCAGATTTCCTCACTGCTCCAGGCCAACCGACCAACTGCCCGCACACTGCACACCTAGAAACTATAAGCGCCATCGCCAAAGATAGTACAAGGTGCGAATATCGATACACACTGCTGATGCCACTCGGGGAGAGAGAGGATAACAGCATAATCGCAATAACCGCGGGAGACTAAACATTGAATAGCAATCAAGGTTTCATCCAACGCATAACATGAGCCAGCCATGGCTCAACACGTTTAACTTAGGTAGAATTTACGACTTTAATTTAGTACTAGTTTCTGTAACTAGGTTTAACGAAAGAGAAAAGGCAGTTGAGTTTTGTCATTTAAAACTACACAGATATTCCGTGTCAGATATTTCTTAATTCTCAGAATTTTCATATCGTCATGTTATTGCTTTCCTTAACAGAATGTGGAACTTTACATCAGACATAATATGAGTCGTTTCCTCTTAAGAGATGACCTGCAAAGACTGAATCTTTCCTTCCTAATCTCCAGCATCTCTCACATTCAAATTATCTAATTGCACAGCTATGCCTCACTCATAACCATATGATTTTCCACGCTGCTTGCGTATGATGTTACACATGCCAATCTGTGCCAAAGGTTGCGATTTGCCACTAGTATTGAATAAAAATTTTGATAAGGTGTTGGTATTATAAAAATCAGATCTGTAGTTGCGAGACTAACTTTTTGGTGAGGCTACCTGTAATTTTCCTCAAATTTCGGGTGGTGCACGAATTGTTGTAACTTGTTATTAGTTCCTGTTGGCATTTTCTTTTTTTTTTTTTCAATCATGGCAGAGCTATAGCCATCACTGGAGGCGATATGTTTCACAATCTGTAGTTCCGTTTGAAATGCAGATTCAAAAATTGGAAGAGATGCAGGGCAATGCACCATCTTACTTATAAAAATATCCAATGAATTACAAACTTACATTCTAATTTAAATATGTGACTAAAGTGCCGGTACAATTGAACAGTTGTACACATTACGTGTAAACTCCCAACATAAGAAAATTCAATTTGCATTGGGACTGGGAGGCCCAAGTATAAATTGCTTGGACATGAATATAGTTGATAACATCAGGAGATACTAATTTAACACTCACAGAAGATTCATAATTATAGATACGGTAATCGCTATAAGCTCCCAGCACCCACACAGCCGGGGAAAGAAACTTTTCAGTCGTTGGTACATCGTTTCCAAAATGCATTTGACAGACTAAGAAAGCTACGCTTATTATCAAAAGTACGATAGGACGAGGTAGCAAGCAAAATTTGTGACTAAACTGAGGATTTCTTGGGAGGGAGGACACAGCATTATATCGTGGCTGGGGAGCCATTGACAGAGGTATAAGTAGTTTGGGGCGTGCCCCAGGGAAGTGTGTTGGGACTCTTGCTGTTCATGTTGTGTATTAATGACCATCCGGACAACATTAGCCTTAGACTTTTGTTCAAATGACGCAACCGAAATTGAAGTAATATCAGAATAAAAAGCTGCACAGATATTCTGTCAGACCTTCATAAGATTTCAGAGTGGTGCATGACTGGCAACTAGTTTTAAATGTTCAGCAATGTAAAACTGTTCACTTCACAACGTAGAAATATATATTATCCCATGACTACAGTAACGTACCGTACCAAGCACCTGGATGTAATACTTCGCGGGAGTATGAAACAGAAAGATCACATAGGCTCAGATGTAGGGAAATGAGATGGCAATCTTCGGTTCATGGGTGGAATAGCAGGAAAATGCAGTCAGTCCGCAAAAGAGATCGTTTACTAATCTCTCGTGCAACCCAAACTAGAATATTGCTCAAGTGTACGGGAGGTAGGAAACAGTCCGAAAATCCTGTAAGGGAGTTGCAGGATAGGTTGTGCTGAGAAGTAACTGGTAAGTAGGAAATTCGATAAGTTGGGCCGTTTTGGAGTTAATTAGTACTGATGTTAGCCAATGAAGCCGTTGCGCGTGCAAATTCATGTGGCCCGCCAGATGGAATATTAATGCCAGTAGTTCCCTTAGTGTACATGATACCGCACGTGACTACTCAGTCTTACTACCGTTCCATGTCCAATTTTTATGTTGCTCTGTTTCTTGGTCTTAGAAACCAAACGACTAACACGTCTGGCGGCACCGTCTCTGGTGCGCCGCTTGAATATGCATTCACAATGGTCTCACTGGCCTACAACAATGCTAATAAACTCGGAAACGGAGAACCATGTCAAATTTTTTTCTTAATTATTATTTCTCAGCACAACCTACCCTGCAATACCCTTACAAGATGGTTTCTGACCACCCTGTACAGTAGTACTCCATACAGTAGAGCACGGATTCAGGCTTAGAAGTTTTGTATTTATAGAATATTGTTTAGATTGAGGAAAAAATATAGTAAACACTAATTTTTTAGTTTCTATTAACAGATACACTTCACCCTCTAACTGAAAATATCACTCTTCATACTTTATTTTCACAGGTAGGCCCTTATCGATTGCAAACGGAGAAAAATTATTTTGAAATTAGTTACTCATTACGAGGTGCATTCAAGTTCTAAGGCGTCCGATTTTTTTTCTAATTAACTACTCACCCGAAATCGATGCAACTGGCGTTACGTAATCGCCCTGCAGACGTACACATTTTTCACAACGCTGACGCCATGATTCCATGGCAGCGGCGAAGGCTTCTTTAGGAGTCTGTTTCGACCACTGGAAAATCGCTGAGGCAATAGCTGCACGGCGGGTGAATGTGCGGCCACGGAGAGTGTCTTTCATTGTTGTAAAAAGCCAAAAGTCACTAGGAGCCTGGTCAGGTGAGTAGGGAGCATGAGGAACCACACTTCAAAGTTGTTATCATGAAGAAACTGTTGCGTAACGTTAGTTCGATGTGCGGGTGCGTTGTCTTGGTGAAACAGCGCACGCGCAGCCCTTCCCGGACGTTTTTGTTGCAGTGCAGGAAGGAATTTGTTCTTCAAAACATTTTCGTACGATGCACCTGTTACCGTAGTGCCCTTTGGAACGCAATGGGTAAGGATTACGCCCACGATGTCCCAGAACATGGACACCATCATTTTTTCAGCACTGGCGGTTAGCAGACATTTTTTTGGTGGCGGTGAATCTGTGTGCTTCCATTGAGCTGACTGGCGCTTTGCTTCTGGATTGTAAAATGGCATCCACGTCTCATCCACTGTCACAACCGACGAAAAGAGGGTCCCATTCATGCTGTCGTTGCGCGTCAACATTGCTTGGCAACATGCCACACTGGCAGCTATGTGGTCGTCCGTCAGCATTTGTGGCACCCACCTGGATGACACTTTTCGCATTTTCAGGTCGTCATGCAGGATTGTGTGCACAGAACCCACAGAAATGCCTGTTGTGACTTGGCAAGACAGCCAAGCCACTATGATTGGTAGCCGAAAGGCACGCGTCTAAGCTCACGCAGGCTGGCGTGAGGTCTGGAACAGTTATAGGAGTTTATAGTAGGAAGAAAAGTACGTAGCTTCTGGAATACTTAACTTTAATCCATAATTGGTGAACATCGGTCAGACGGTACATGTATCACAAGATAAATAGCAAATGATAATGGCGCCTTGCTAGGTCGTAGCAAATGACGTAGCTGAAGGCTATGCTAACTATCGTCTCGGCAAATGAGAGCGTAATTTGTCAGTGAACCATCTCTAGCAAAGTCGGCTGTACAACTGGGGCGAGTGCTAGGAAGTCTCTCTAGACCTGCCGTGTGGCGGCGCTCGGTCTGCAATCACTGACAGTGGCGACACGCGGTCCGACGTATACTAACGGACCGCGGCCGATTTAAAGGCTTCCACCTAGCAAGTGTGGTGTCTGGCGGTGACACCACATTCCTTCCCCGCAAATCGGCGAACGGTTGTGTTATAAGGCTTCCGTCCGCCGTGGGGAGGACCCCATGTTGACGTATGCGACGAGGTGGGGAGCCTAACAACAGGCGAGGCTGTGCAACCCGCACCCTGCCATTCGGTCCGAGGGGAGCTAGGAAACGCCTGAAAACCTAGTCCAGGGTGCACGCCAACATGCGGTGTATGCGCCCGTAGATAGTCAGGAGGGGCCGAAGGGTCGACCTCCATCGAGTCGGAGCACCCGACGGGCGAAGACGACAGATGGTCCGGAGCGGGCAAGAGTTCCATGGCGGAGGACAACTGGTCACGGGAAGCGATCGGCGGCGCGTGACCCAGGGAGGCGCCCGGCAGTTGCAGCGACGCGTCCACTGCGGGCGTCGCCGGCGGGAGAACAGGCGGCGGCGGCGGTGGCGGCGCGTCGCTATGCGGCAAAATGGAAGGCAGCGTCGGTAACACCTGGGGCTGAGGCGAGCCAGTAGATGGGTCCCCAGGGCGATGACCGGACGGCACTGTCGCTGAAAGCAGACGGGGAGCGGCAGATCCCGTGCGACGACAGAGGCGCAGCTGATTGAGATGCCGACGCACCTCACCAGAGGCCCCCAAAACCAGATACATCGCGCGGCCGAGGCAGCGAAGAATGCGCCCTTCGAGCCAACGGCGTGAACCTCGATAGTTGCGATAGTATACAACGTCGCCTGGGGCAAAAGCAGGTGTCTGCCGCTGCACAGGAACCTGATGCGGTGGATGTAGCAAAGACATCAAGGTGCGATGAGGGCGACCATGAAGCAGCGCAGCCGGCGAGCGACCATCTCGGGGCTGAGAGCGATACGAGGACAAAAAGAGCTATAGCGCGTCCTCCCGAGAATGCGACTCTTTTAACTTCAACATCTGTGACTTGAAAGTCCGGACCAAACGTTCAGCGGCACCGTTTGACTGTGGCGAAAACGGTGCGGACGTCTGATGTTGAATACCATTGGCCTTGCAGAATGACTGAAATTCTGCGGACATGAATTGTGGGCCATTGTCGGAAACAATAGTCTGTGGAAGAGCATCAATGCAAAAGATAGCGGATAACACTTGGATGGTGGCAGAAGACGTCGTGGAAGACATCTGGACAACAAAAGGAAAATTACTGAAGGAATCGACCAGAACCAACCATCGAGCAATCCAGAATGGACCAGCAAAATCGATGTGTAAGCGTTGCCACGGACAAGTGGCTTTTGGCCATGCAAAGAATCTCCGCGTTGGTGCTGATTGTTGTTCGGCACACATCATGCAAGAAGAGCACATTTGTGCAATCGCGGTATCGATTCCGAACCAAGTACAGTGCTGACGAGCAAGTTGTTTCGTTCTCACTATACCCCAATGTCCTTGGTGGAGAAGCTTTAAGACAGAGGACTGTTACGAACGTGGGACCACGACCCTGGACTGATCATTATTAGAACGCAACAGCAAAACACCACGTCGTACAAAAAGTCTCTCCTTGTGAGCAAAAAATCGGCGAACCAACGGATCTCCTATCCGTGACTTTGACAATGGCCATTGCGTAGCAACAAAACGCAGAACGGTAGCAAGGACAGGGTCGGCAGCTGTGGCTGTAGCTACCCGACGAAAATCAATCGGAAACGATTAGACCACGTCATCGGTTTCCGAATCAATGAACATGCAAGCAAGTTCGGAGGAATCGAATGCTCTATCCTCAGCAACAGGCAAACAGGACAACGCATTGGCGTTTCCGTGCTGAGCAGTGGACCGATACAAGATATCGTAGCGGTACAGCGAGAGGAAATAGACCAGCGAATGAATTTCTGCGCTGTACTTGGAGGTACAGGCTTGGTCGGATGAAAAAGCGATGTCAAAGGTTTGTGGTCTGTGATGATGGTAAAGTGACGACCGTACAAGAAAGCATGAAACTTTGTAACACCAAAGACGAGAGCCAATGCTTCTTTCTCGATCTGTGAATAATTTCTTTGCGCAGACGAGAGCAATTTGGACGCAGAGGCAATAGGGCGATCGAGCGATCCATCTTTGTGCGCAAGCACAGCACCGATCCCGAAATACGATGCATCCACCATCAACAAAAGGGGTTTCCGGAGATCGAATCGCGTAAGGCAAGTATTGGAAAGCAACGCCGATTTCAACTGGCGAAAGGCGCGTTCGCATTCCGTCGTCCAGACGAACGGGACACCATTACGGCGTAAGCGATGAAGCGGAGCTGAAATAGAACAGGCGCGGCGCACATAGCGATGATAGTAATTTATTTTACCCAGCACACTCTGTAGCTGCTTCAAATTCCGTGGCGAAGGCAAGTCTTGTATGGCACGGAGGTTCTCGGGACTGGGATGTATGCCTTGGGCATTGAGTATATGTCCCAGATATGGCAAATCACGAGCAATAAACACACATTTGTCCTTCCGCAAGCGAAGACCATTTAATCGCAAGACCTGAAACAATGTTCGGAGATTGGCTAAATGTTCTTCTTCCGTCTTTCCGGAGATCACAATATCGTCCAGATAGTTTGCTGCAGTAGGGACCGACGCACAAACAGTTTGTAGATATTGCTGAAACAAAGCAGGGGCGGACGCACACCCGAATGGCAGTCGTTTGAATTGGTACAAACCAAGATGCGTGTTAACCACCAATATGCGCTGGGATTCTTCGTCCACCGGTATTTGCAAGTACGCATCTGCTAGGTCCAACTTCGAAAAATATGTACCCAGGCACAGTTTGTCAAAAAGATCTTCCAGGCAGGGCAAAGGAAAAGTTGTAGTCACTAGTTGTGGATTCACTGTTGCCTTGAAGTCCACACAAAGTCTCAATTTTCCGGAAGGTTTTTGCAAAATTACTAAGGGTGAAGCCCAGAGAGAAGCCTGTACACGTTCAATCACACCTTGTGATTCCAAATCGTTTAATGTCCTTGCGACCTCATCACGCAATGCGTGGGGAACATTGCGCGCTCTGAAAAATTTCGGTTGCGCGTTGACTTTCAGTTCCAAACGTGCTTTATAGTTCTTAGCGCAACCAAGGCCCGGTGCAAAAATGTCTGCAAATTCTTCACATAGACGAGATACACTGGCTGAAGGTACAGTCTGGTTCACTGATAGGACCTGATTTACTATAGACAAGTTAAACAACTGAAATAAATCAAAACCAAACAAGTTCACTGCAGAAGAAGAACGAAGTACGTAAAATGACACAAGGTTTGTTTGTCCCTTGTATGTTGCAAGAAGGCTGCACTGTCCTAACACAGGGATCGCCTGTCCGGAATAAATAGTTAGCTTAACATTTGCGGCACGCAACGGAGGTGTGCCCAGCTGTTTGTACGTGTCGTGATTGTGTAGTGAAACTGCAGCTCCGGTATCGAGCTGGAACGGGATCACTTTGCCGTGAATGTCCAAGACAACAAAAAGTTTATTGTCCTGCTGACGACAAGAGCGACTGTCTCGTGCAGCGTGAACTGACACTGGTACAGAATCACTTGCGACATAACGGGATTTCCGGCGATGTCGATGCACACTATTTGTGGGACGAACACAGTCACTGTTAAAGAGAGGAGCACTGGGCAGAGTGGCACGAACTACATGAATTTCCATGGGCGAAGGTTCACGAGCCCGAGTATTCTTGGTTCGATTCCGGTGCGAAGCAAAGGGCCTGGAATGGTTGTGAGTGTCCGATCGGAGCTTTTTCTGGCAAACACTTTGCATGTGGCCTTTTTATTACAGAAAAAGTAAATAGCCTGGCATGACGGGCATTTCTCACGCGAATGTCTAGTAGCACACCGTAGGCATGATTTCACTGCATTTGCATGCTGGCGGGGGTCACGTGGCTGAGAGCCAGGCGACTTTGGCGCTGCCGGGCGCGAGGACTGTTTACTGTTCCGTGCAGCTCGCCCGGCGGGCCGGTTAATGTGACACACAGGTGGCGAAGTTTCAAATGATTCCTGAGCAAAGTCAAGTGTGTCCTGCCGATCCAATATGTCCATCACTTGTTGAAGGGAGGAATTGACTAGTTTCAAAATCTAGTCTCGTATACGAACATCAGAAACGTTCTGTGCAATTGCATCACGCCCCATAGTATCTGAATAAGGGAGTCCACAGTCACACTCAAAAGCACAATCCCTAGTAAGACCTTGCAAGGTTGCAACCCACTCCTGATTAGTCTGACTGGCCGCACGTTTTGTACAAAAGAAGGTATACCATTTGGCAACTACATTGACCAATTCTTTGAAATATGCATCTAATGCAGACAAAATTTCGTCGTAGGACAGAGTTGCTACGTCGCGTCGGGGAAATGATTTCACTATCACATGGTACGTCTGGACGCCTACGGCGGAAAGGAGAAAAGGCTGCCGCTCATTACCTTGAATTCTGTAGGCGGCGAGATGAAATCCATATTGGCGTGACCACTCCGTCCAGCTTTCCAGTGCCGCATCAAAAGGACGAAACGGTGCTGCAACTGCGTGTTGTGGCTGTGGTAGCGGTGAAGAGGCGGCTGCCGCATCGTTTTGCAGTGCACGTTGACCCTGGACGAGCTGTCCAAGGGCATCCAATAAGGCCTGTGTCTGCTGATTCTGCAAGCGATAAAATTCGGACAGTACATCTGGAGAATGTGGCGAAGCCATTACACATGTAAATCAATTCGAACGCAAACTTCTCGTCGCCAATATGTTGTGACTTGGCAAGACAGCCAAGCCACTATGATTGATAGCCGAAAGGCATGCGTCTAAGCTCACGCAGGCTGGCGTGAGGTCTGGAACAGTTATAGGAGTTTATAGTAGGAAGAAAAGTACGTAGCTTCTGGAATTCTTAACTTTAATCCATAATTGGTGAACATCAGTCTGACGGTGCATGCATCACAAGATAAATAGCAAATGATAATGGTGCCTTGCTAGGTCGTAGCAAATGACGTAGCTAAAGGGTATGCTAACTATCGTCGCGGCAAATGAGAGCGTAATTTAACAGTGAACTATCTCTAGCAAAGTCGGCTGTACAACTGGGGCGAGTGCTAGGACGTCTCTCTAGACCTGCCGTGTGGCGGCGCTCGGTCTGCAATCACTGACAGTGGCGACACGCGGGTCCGACGTATACTATCGGACCGCGGCCGATTTAAAGGATACCACCTAGCAAGTGTGGTGTCTGGCGGTGACACCACACTGCCAACTCTGGAGGCAATCTGTTCAACAGTCATTCGGCGATCCCCCAAAACCATTCTCTCCACTTTCTCAATCATGTCGTCAGACCGGCTTGTGCGAGCCCAAGGTTGATTCGGTTTGTTGTCAGACGATTTTCTGCCTTCACTATACTGTCGCACCCATGAACGCACTTTCGACACATCCATATCTCCATCACCACATGTCTCCTTCAAGTGTCGATGAATTTCAATTGGTTTCACACCACGCAAATTCAGAAGACGAATGATTGCACGCTGTTCAAGTAAGGAAAACGTCGCCATTTTAAGTATTTAAAACAGTTCTCATTCTCGCCGCTGGCGGTAAAATTCCATCTTCCGTACGGTGCTGCCATCTCTGGGACGTATTGACAATGAACACGGCCCCATTTTAAAACAATGCGCATGTTTCTATCTCTTTCCAGTCCGGAGAAAAAAAATCGGAGGCCTTAGAACTTGAATGCACCTCGTACATAGCCTTAGGTCCTTCTAATGCCAGTGCATTGAGAGAGGCACACACTAAACCCGAATGTTATATGGCCGGAATGGAATGAATCAATTCGTCATTACTCACATTGAACTCTTGCCTAAGTTGATCTACCGTCGTTGTCGTTAATGTCAGAGGAAGGAACTACGTCACATAGCTTGAAAGTAGATACGGACTTCCAAGTTTGTACATTGCCTTTATCAGTTAAATCTCATTTATAAGTAGCTCTGGTAGCTCTGTTCTGCCAAATTCTTTATTATACGTGAAATTTTATCCGTTCCGGGAAAATGCAGTGTTTCATAAAGAATTATCTGAATTCGAAATTCCATATTTATTGATAAAAATATACTACAGACATGGGATGAATTGTAAACTACAAAATCTTAAAGTTTTGCTGTGCTATTACAAATGCTCTATGTATCCAGCACCAGTAGCTCGAGCAACACTGGACGATAGTTAAACGCGTCAGAAACTTTAGACAATGTGTCTGCTTTTACAGAAGGTATGTTATGCTGTTAGACTTGAATTTTAATACCACTCATGAACCTCTGTTTTGTTTCCGTCATGACCACTTTGATGTATAGATTGAGTAGTAGGGGTGAAAGAGTACATTCCTGTCTTACATTATTTTAATCCATGCATTTCGCTCTTAGTCTCCTTCGCCTATTGTTCCCCCTTGCTTCTTGTACATTTTGTATATTACCCGTGTTTCTTAAAATTTCAAGTTTCCAGCTTTGTCGAATCCTTTTTCCCGGTCGACAATTCCTGTGAACGTGCCTATATTGTTGTTCAGTCTTGCGTTCTTGCTTCCTTTATCGACGCAACGTCATAACTACCTTTCTGGTGCCATACCTTTCGTAAGGTAAAAACCAAGCTCATCGCATCTTAATACTGGGTTTTCGAAAATGGTTCCATTTGTTCGGCGAGAAACTCATTTATTTTTTTAAATTGTTTTGTTTACTAATAGTCTGAGTTTTCCGGCGTATTCGGATTAGTTGTATGTGTTTTAGGATACCTTGCATATGTGTTCTAGGAGTGTCCGGTGTTTGCGTACTCAACTAGTACGTCCTATGGCGCGACCATACTAGTGGACGGCGCAGGCGTTTGAAGAACGTCTCACGATGTGTCACTGGGGAACGGGCCTGTTGACGTCTGCTCAAGTAGCTACACTTCGTTATTGCATTGTCAAATTGTTACTTTGTTTGTCTATTTACTGTGACACTAGGAAGTCTAATTGCATGGTTACTGGATAAGTGGGTGTTATTCTTAAGAATTATGTTCAATTCCCCATTGCACGGTCCTTTCACTGCCCAAGCACCACGTGTCGGTTTGGACACGTAACAGTGCGGTCTGATGTGATTCCTTCGATGCGCTTACCCCATATACTGAACAAATGTTTATAGCTGCCTCTACTGCCTACAACTATCTACTAAATCCAACGAGAACAAAATGTCATAAATGTAAGATTAATTCTCCGTGTGTTGTTCCTTATTCAACGCTTGAACAATAACCCTCATGGTCCTCAAATGTGGAACATTCAATAAGTCACTGTAACAAAATTTCTAGAGCCTCAGGTAAAACTAATAATTAGGAAGCACGCTTAAACACCGAAGCGCCTTCTGCAGCCCGTGGTCTAGTGGCTAGCGTTGCTGCATTTGGATCACGAGGTCCTTGGTTCGATTCCCGGCCGGGTCAACGATTTTTTCCGCTTAGGGACTGGATGTTTGTGTTCTCCTCATCATCTCATCATTAGGGTAGTGCCGAGACTGGAAATGGAAAGATTTCAAACTTGTATGGGCGCTGATAACCACGCTGTTGAGCGCCCAACAAACAAACATCATCATCTTCACTGGAGCTCCAGAGAAACTGGTGTTGGCATGCGTATTAAAATGCAGAGCTCTGTAAATAGGCGGAATACGGCGCTGCGGTCGGCAACGCCTATGTGAGACATGTGTCTGGCGCAGTTGTTAGATCGGTTACTGCTGCTACAATGGCAGATTATATTATCAAGAGTTCAAAAGAACGTTTGTTATAGTCAGCACACGAACGATGGGACGTAGCACCTCCGAGGGAGCGATGAAGTGGGGTCTCCCCTAAAGACCATTTTACTAGTGTATCAGGAATCCGGTAAAACATCGAATCTCCGACACCGCTGAGGCTGGAAAAAGATCCTCCAAGAACGAGATCAACGACGACTGTAAAGAATCGCTCAACCTGACAGAAGTGCAACCCTTTCGCAAATTGTTGCAGATTTGTGTGGTGGCCCATCAACAAGTGTCAGCGTGCGAACCATTCAGCGAAACATCATTGGTATGTACTTTCGGAGCCGAAGGCCCACTAATTTACCCTTGGTGACAGCACGACGCAAAGCTTTACACTTGGCCTGGGCCTGTCGACACCGACACTGAACTGTTGATGGCTGGAAACATGTTCCTCGTTTGGATAATTCACTTTTCAAATTGTATCGACAGATGGACGTGTACGGGTACGGAGACAAAGAATCGATGGGCCCTGCATGTAGCAGCGGATTATTCAAGCTGGTGGAGGCTACACAACGGTGTGGGGCGTCTGATATTTGAGTGGTATCGAAACCCTGATATGCCTAGATACTACTCTGACAAATGACATGTACGTAAGCATCCTGTCTGATCACCTGCATCCATTCACGTCCATTCCGACGGACTTTGGCAATTCCAGCAGGATAATGCGGCACCTCACACATTCAGATTTGCTACAGAGTGACCCCACGAGCACTAACAGTTCAAACACTTCCGCCGGCCATCAAATTCTCCAGACGTTATTGAGCATTTCTGGGATGCTTTTCAACACGCTGTTGAGAACAGTTCTCTGCCCACTCGTACTCCTATGGATCTATGGACAGCCCTGCACGATTGATGGTGTCAGTTCCCTCCAGCACTACTTCAGACATTAGTCGAGTCCGTACCACGTCGTGTAGCGGCTCTTTTGCGGCTTGCGATGGCCCTACACGATATTAGGCAGGTGTACCAGTTTCTTTGGCTCTTGCAGTGTAGCAACCTGCATGCCAAAGCGCCGAATAAATGTACGCCAACAAACTTATTACATGTAACTTTTGTCGTGATAGGTATTATATGCTCCAGCTGTTAGTGTCACAACGCCCTTCCTGAACAATTACCTGTTTCTGATTGCAATTTACAAAGGTAGGGTTTTAAACTGTGTCACCTTTCCCACTAGGTCGCTAATACACGCGGCTATACGGGAGTTAAAGTGGAAGTCAACACGTCTTGCAAAATTTTCGCATTGTACCATCCTTCCAATTTATTCGAATGGCTGACATGTGATTGTATTTCAGTTATTACAAAGTCAACCTGAAAGTACGCATTGGATAGCCGAGGCAGATGGTGAATTGTGATGTGGACGCGCAAAAATATGAATATTTTGAAAAGGTTTTAATCTACCCCCAGGGAGGCAGTATACTCATCCTGTGTAATGCGCCCATCGCTATGAGAAAATCGTGAAGCAGCCATCGAAAGTTCGGTGGCTTGTTGGAGTGATGCAAGAGTCGTCTACTGAGTGCCTGGGTTCGATTACCACTTCAGACGACACGTTCTCACAAGCACGAAAAGACCTTCTTCACCTCTGGTAAATTCAATTAAAAACATAGGGTTGCTCCGTGGTTCCAAATCTACAGTAACCATGATGTCCTTTCACTGTCTGCTGGTAGAGAGTCGGGGTACATTTAGCCATGGCAAACTTGGAAGTTGCGATAAGAAGAAACTTTGCCACCAGTAAGCTTTGGCAAGCCATTAATTTTATTTTATTCCTGAAACTACCGCCACATTGAGCCAAGGCAGAGCTGGAAGTCACAAGCAGAAACTCCGTCACCAGTAAACTATCTTACACCATTAATATACTACTATTTATGATTCAATTGCCATGAAAGACACAGGACATTACTTATTGATTTGACCGTGAAATGTTGAAAATATTAGCCTTGCGCTGGGATACGAAATCATATCTCCAACCTCATGGTCTTCACCCCTCTGAGACGATGTAGTTCCCTCTTTTCATTGTGTCGCAGATCTCAAACTCCGCAAGCCCTCCACGAAAGATGCTTGTATGGCTTACAATCCTGGACCGGTATAAAAACTTTCATGTCATCTCAAGTTGTAGCACGAGCACAACAAACTATAAGTGAAAAATAAATGTTACTTTTAACGTCTCTCTGTGTATCGTCGACAATAACTATTTGTGTCGGTTTTGACTCCTAGTGAGACACAGAACTTTTGGTCACATAATTTCAGGTTCTAACATGCCTCTTCCACTGGTGAAATAGAATTCGATAGTTAACGTCTCTTCGTGTGTAGTCAAAATGATGACATACGTAGATTGGATTGCCAGTCAGCACAGAACTTTCCCTCACATTACTTCCGGTTCAGACACACCCACACCTGTCTAGCTGCTGGTGAAATAAACAGTTATTTAATGCCCATAATACATGGTTAGAAAGAGACGGTAATAAATTCGCGTTCGCATACCAGCAAAGAAATAAAATTCTTGTCTTCATTTCGCTATCAGTGACCTAACTACTGCTGAAAATTGCGTTACGTAACATTTGATTGTGCTCAATTAACAATCCATTAGGTACCAGACTGGAATCCCATGCAAGATAGCCGCCTCATCACAACTGCACAGACTTTGTTATTTGTGAATAAACGGTGTTAAAAGTGTTTCGTGGGATCTTAATGGTGACAAAAATTGTTGCATAGGATCTCACTCAAAATCCAGTACAAAAATTATCGCCGTATAGCTTCAAGTAGCAACTTGCTTTTTAAATGTCATTTATTGTAATAAATGAATAATTATTAGCGTTAGAGATTTTCGTCTCTAGTCAGGTTATCATGACAATCATGCATTACCGTGGTTTTAATTTTCATCTGAACCAATGTTTCACATAGACCAATGTTCTCCAGTAGCCTCTTCGGTAAACGTTTTGTATAGTCAAACTAGTGGATGCACACAAAGCAGGCAGAATGCAATTCAGGTTGTTCGAATAATTTTAAGTATCATAATACATGCACAATCTCCTTACCGACCCCTATATTTCAAGAAATAGATGACATACTAAACACTCGTTTCTAGAGCTGGTTGCTCAGGACGGGGCAGGATAAGGTTACGATTGTCGACGGGGCTGTTTATAGTTACTCTCGGTTTCACAACAAATACGTTAATTTTATTTAAAGAGATTAAAATTTAGTGGTTCATGGTGTGGGTTCCTGTAGTCATGTCCTAGTTCATGAACCATGGGCAACGTATGAGTGGCCAAGTAAGCGGTCCCGACAGTCGGGATACCATTTACTTTGGAATAAGGCTGGGTATCTCGGACATATTCTGAGTCGTGGTCACCTTTGTGCTCATACGGCACAGACTACCAAATCCACCGGTTAGTCCCTCAGCCGTTAGGGGTAAAACCCAATGGGACTCGGGGCAAGTAAGGCTAGCAACTTGCTTCCCTGGTACTTTAAATATGATGCTGGCAACAATCAGAGCAAAATGCCTCGGACCTTTGGAGGTGACGGAGTCCCACCTCTAACTGACAAACCAGGGACTCCTAAGATACGACTTGGCAAACAAATGATAATGAGATGGGAAGCTATTAATATCAATGGGGGCTACTCTGGGAAGAAGGTAGAGCTGGCAGAGGCAGCAAATAAGATGGGGCTGGACGTTTTAGCTGTTAGTGACATTCGGGTAAGGGGTGAGAAAGATGAGGAAGTGGGAGAATACAAGGTCTACCTGTCAGGAGTCAAAGCAGGAATAGCACAATGAGGTGTAGGGCTTTACATAAGGAAAGAAATGGAACCCAGCGTAGTTGCAATAAGGTATGTAAACGAACGACTGATGCGGATAGATTTGACAGTGTCTGGCAAGAAAATTAGGATTATGTCAGTATATTCGCATTGTGAAGGGACAGATCAAGATAAGATGGATAGGTTTTATGAGGCACTCAGTGATGTAGTTGTTAGAGTAAAGGACAAGGACAGTGTTTTGCTCATGGGTGATTTTAACGCCAGGATTGGAAATCGAACAGAAGGGTATGAATAGGTTATGGGTAAATTTGGAGAGGATATGAAGGCCAACAGGAACGGGAAACAACTCTTGGATTTCTGTGCCAGTATGGGCTTAGTAATCACAAACTCCTTTTTTAAACATAAGAACATTCACCGATATACTTGGGAAGGTAGGGGAACCAGATCTGTCATTGACTATATAATAACAGATCAGGAATTCAGGAAGGCTGTGAGGGACACACGGGTATTCAGGGGATTCTTTGATGACACTGATCATTATTTAATCTGCAGTGAAATTGGGATTGTGAGGCCGAAAGTGCAGGAGGTCAGGTCCATATGTAGGAGGATAGGAGTGGAGAAACTTCAGGATAAGGAAATCAGGCACAAGTACATAACAGCGTTTTTAGAAAGGTACTAGTTAGTTGAATGTAGTCAGTTACAGTCATTGGAAAAGGAATGGACAAGGTACAGGGACACAGTACTAGAAGTGGCTAAAGAATGTCTTGGAACAGTAGTGTGTAAAAGTAGGATGAAGCAAACAGCTTGGTGGAATGATACAGTCAAGGCAGCCTGTAAAAGGAAAACGAAGGCGTATCAAAAATGGCTACATACCAGAACCCAGGTAGACAGAGAAAGTTATGTTGAAGAAAGAAACAAAGCCAAACAGATAATTGCAGCATCCAAGAAGAAATCGTGGGACGACTTTGGAAACAGGTTGGAGACTATGGGTCAAGCTGCTGGAAAACCATTCTGGAGTGTAATTAGCAGTCTTCGAAAGGGAGGTAAGAAGGAAATGACAAGTATTTTGGACAGGTCAGGAAAACTGCTGGTGAATCCTGTGGATGCCTTGGGCATATGGAGGGAATATTTTGAAGAGTTGCTCAATGTAGGTGAAAATGCGATCAGTAATGTTTCAGATTTCGAGGTAGAATGGGATAGGAATGATGATGGAAATAGGATCACATTTGAGGAAGTGGAAAAAATGGTCAATAGATTGCAGTGCAATAAAACGGCTGGGGTGGATGAAATTAAGTCAGAACTCATCAAAAACCGTGGAATGTCAGGTCTTAAATGGCTACACAGGATAACTGAAATGGCCTGGGAGTCGGGACAGGTTCCATCAGACTGGACAAAAGCAGTAATCACACCAGTCTTTAAACATGGAAACAGAAAAGTTTGTAACAACTCCAGAGGTATCTCTTTAATCAGCGTTGTGGGTAAAAGCTTCTCAGGTATTGTTGAAAGGAAAGTGCGAGTATTAGTTGAGGAGCAATTGGATGAAAATCAGTGTGGGTTTAGGCCTCTTAGAGGTTGTCAGGACCAGATCTTTAGCTTACAGCAAATAATGGAGAAGTGTTATGGGTGGAACAGGGAATTGTATCTATGCTTTATAGATCTAGAAAAGGCATATGACCGGGTTCCTAGGAGGAAGTTATGGTATGTTCTACAAGATTATGGAATAGGAGGCAAACTTTTGCAAGCAATTAAAGGTCTTTAAATGGATAGTCAGGCAGCAGTTAGAGTTGACGGTAAATGGAGTTCATGGTTCAGAGTAGTTTCAGGGGTAAGACAAGGCTGCAACCTGTCTCCACTGTTGTTCATAATATTTATGGATCATATGTTGAAAACAATAAACTGACTGTGTGAGATTGAGATATGTGAACACAAAATAAGCAGTCTTGCATATGCGGATGACTTAGTTGTGATGGCAGATTCGATTGAAAGTTTGCAAAGTAATATTTCAGAGCTAGATCAGAAATGTAAGGACTATGGTATGAAGATTAGCATCTCCAAAACGAAAGTAATGTCAGTGGGAAATAAATATAAACGGATTGAGTGCCAAATAGGAGGAACAAAGTTAGAACATGTGGACGGTTTCAAGTACTTCGGATGCATGTTCTCACAGGATGGCAACATAGTGAAAGAACTGGAAGCGAGGTGTAGCAAAGGTAATGCAGTGAGCGCTCAGCTACGATCTACTCTCTTCTGCAAGAAGGAAGTCAGTACCAAGACTAAGTTATGTGTGCACCGTTCAATCTTTCGACCAACTTTGTTGTATGGGAGCGAAAGCTGGGTGGATTCAGGTTACCTTATCAACAAGGTTGAGGTTACAGATATGAAAGTAGCTAGGATGATTGCAGGTACTAGTAGATGGGAACAATGGCAGGAGGGTGTCCACAATGAGGAAATCAAAGAAAAACTGGTAATGAACTCTATAGATGTAGCAGTCAGGGCGAACAGGCTTAGATGGTGGGGTCATGTTACACGCATGGGAGAAGCAAGGTTACCCAAGAGACTCATGGATTCAGCAGTAGAGGGTAGGAGGAGTCGCGGCAGACCGAGGAGAAGGTACCTGGATTCGGTTAAGAATGATTTTGAAGTAATAGGTTTAACATCAGAAGAGGCACCAATGTTAGCACTGAATAGGGGATCATGGAGGAACTGTATAAGGGGGGCTATGCTCCAGACTGAACGCTGAAAGGCATAATCAGTCTTAAATGATGATGATGATGATGATGATGATTAAAATTTTAAAACAATCTCTTAAGAAAACACAATTGCCTGCATCACAGCTGAAGGCATTATCACAGGCAAAAAAAAAAAAAAAAAATCCACGAGCTTAGGGCCGAATGCCACCAACAGTAACCTCAAACAACAAACGGCTGAAGCCTGAATTAGAAGTTAGGAAAACAATTCCAATTTGCACTTTTAACATAAATCCCTTGCTTTTGAAACAAGTTTCTTTAAGAAAACTCACTGTAACACGGCTGAAGGCCTTATCACCAAACGAGTGAAATTTTGGTAATAATTAGGGCAGGGCAGGTAACTGGGGCGTTAGCGGCCACAAGGCAGAAAATCCCACTGGTTGCACTTCACTAATGAGAATATTACAAAAATAATTAGAAAACTACAAATATCCTTAAAACAAACATCACAGTCGAAGAAATCAGGACAAGCGGTTCTCAGAAAGTGTTCCAAGGGCCGGCCTGGGAAGGTAACTCAAACATAAGGTGAGATGAGACAGGCAGCCAAGAGCTGCATTCACGTAACAGGATGGCAGCTCAAACTAGGCCGAAGGAAACACTAGAACCAAGGCAGATCTCCCAAAAAAAAAAAAAAAAAAAAAAAGAAAATAAAAATAAAAATCACAGTACAATACAAGAGGCTGTCGAACTACACACTATGTCAGATAGCACCAACATGATGAGGAAAGGTACAGTACGCTAACCGTCCGCAACTCGTGGTCGTGCGGTAGCGTTCTCGCTTCCCACGCCCGGGTTCCCGGGTTCGATTCCCAGTGAGGTCAGGGATTTGCTCTGCCCCGTGATGACTGGGTGTAATGTGATGTCCTTAGGTTAGTTAGGTTTAAGTAGTTCTAAGTTCTAGGGGACTGATGACCATAGATGTTAAGTCCCATAGTGCTCAGAGCCATTTTTGAACTACGCTAACTTCCAGGGCAGGTAACTGGGGCGTTAGCGGCCACAAGGCAGAAAATCCCACTGGTAGCACTCCACTAATAAGAATAATACTAAATTCATTGATGAATTACAAATAGAGAAAGACGGCTGCAATATTTCACCGCCTCAAAACACTTCACTCGTTGCCACCAGGCTCCGCGGCCCTGGGAGCAACAACCCGCCGACCAAAGGCAAGATCTCAGGACAGTCGAGGTTGCATTAGCAGTTAACTCTTCACTCAACTTAAACGTCCAGGGTTCGGTGTGCAACGAAGTCGTTGCTCTCGCAGCTACCCCCTCCTCGATCCGGCAGCAGCAGCATGCCGCCAGCGGCCCTGGCTTGCCCTCGCGCTGCACGGACCTGCTCGCTGCCGCCCTCCAACTGACCTGATCTCCGTTCGCAACTCCCCACTCCACACAACGCGACCCGGAAATACTAGCGGTCTCTCCAAAGATAGTACCACAGTACTCGTATCGATAAGCGCTGCTATTACCACTCAAGGTGAGGCAAGCCAGCAATCATAGTGGCGCCAGTGAACACACTGAGAAAACGAGACGCCACTCTCGCTATTACAAGATGCCAAGCTTTGAACGGCATCAACGCGAGTCACACACGGCTCACGTTTCTCTATTAGACGGATTCTGTTACGCAGTAATATGCATACTGGCGTCTTTTAGACCATCTTAGGTATCTACAATTATGTGCTTCCTTTCACTTTAACATCCACAAAATAGGTTTCTGCATCTAGTATAGCTCACGCAATAAAGTGTGAGAATCACATACATTGCGACTGGGGTAAGCAAAAAATATCCATAGCCAACCGTTGTGAAACGATACACGTGAGTGAAATATCGACGATATTTTGTGATTATGAAATAATAAAATTTCAAGAATACTCTTCTACCAAGTACCGAAGAAGAAGATAATTAAATATAAGGTATATGCACAGAAACATGCGTAGCTTGCAGTAAATGTGAACATTTTAGGTTTTTCCCAGTCTGCGTACGAATTACTGTGACTAGTTACAACTGATTTTTGACCACATGTCTCAGACGGTTCAATATCCATCACCACATGTAGTTATATCGATTCCTAAGATACAGTGAAGACCCAAAACCTAACGACCAACTATTTTAAAGCGTGTTGGTGCACCTCTGGAACACATTTCCGCAGTTTTTCTGCGCACCACGGATTCAACAAGTACTCCATGGGTTTCCAGAACTTTGCGGCACCAGGTGCCTAAGAACAGGTCACACAATTCCCATAATTTACCGGCGGATTGCTTGTGGACGCGCAGATGGTGCCCGACTGCGTTCCGGTTGGGTTTCGAAGTATTCAAATAAGCCGAATTTGATGGCGAAGAGATCAAAGCAAATTCACTATTATCTCCTCAAACCACTGCAGTGCGATTCTAGCATGTGACATGGTTACCCCGCTCGAAGACGCCATCGCTATTGGGGAATACATCAAGCATAATGGATTACATGTCCCTGACAATATTCACGTTATCCATGGTGCCTTCCATTATTATCGCAGGGCCTATGGAAGCCGAGGAGAATGTTCCCCATAACATAATACTGTTTCCACCAGCCTGTTACCGTTACGCTCTGCATATTTGGACCAATCGTTCGCCTGGACGAAGGCATATGTGGACACTACCATCAACCTGATTTATCTATAAACGGGATTCATGCGACCGGGCGACATGATTACATTCATCCTCGTTCCAGTATCATTCCCGTGATCACTATAATAATAACTGACGATGTTGTTGTGTCAACATGGCAACATGTAGGGGTCTCCTGCCGCGGAACGCCGAGTTCAACACTGTGCGCTGAACAGTGTGCTTCAAAGCACTTCCGCCTGCACCTGCACTGTGCCCTGTCGTCAGATCTGCCACAGATCACAGTCCACCCTGCTGTAGAGAGCGGGCAAGCCTCCGATCCCTATTCTGTGATGAGGTAGGGACGTCCAACTTGTCGCCTACTCCCGTAGTTTCAGCATTCCTTAGTCACGTTCCATAGACGCCCACGACAGTAGCACGCGAACAGCCGAAAAAGGTTCGCCGTTTCCGAGATACTCGCACCCAGACACTGCGCCACAATTATGGAATATGTTTTATGCTCAAGAAGTATGATGTTTTTGGAAAATGAACATGTCCCCTATAAAAATCAGCATGGATTCCGCAAACAGAGAGCCTCCATGAGATTCACAGCACTGTGGACAACGTCGTTCAGGTTGATGCCGTGTTCAGTAAGAGGTTTGACACCGTCCCGCATTGCCGTCCAATGAAAAAAAAAATACGAGCTTACGGATTATCGGAGGAGACCTGCGTTTGGATTCAACACTTTCTTGCATATAGAACACAACATGTCTCTCTTAATGGAACTAAATCGACAGATGTAAAGGTAATATCTGGAGTACCACAGGGAAGTCTGATAGGACCGTTGCTGTTTACAGTATATGTAAATGATCTAGTATAAAGCGTCGGATACTCTTTAAGGCTATTCGCAGATGATGCAGTTGTCTATGCCAAAGTAACAACGTCAGAAGATAGTAAGAATTGGTAGAACGACCTGCAGAGACTTGATGAATGGTTCTGGTTCTGGCAGTTGACCCTGAACATAAATAAATGAAACATATTGCGCATACATGGGAAAAGAAAGCCACTACTGTACTACTACACTATTGATTACAAACAGATGAAGACAGCGTCTGCCGAAAATATCAAGGCGTAACTATCGAGAGACCGTAAATGGAATAACCATATAAAGCAGATAGTGAGAAACGCAGACACCAGACTCACATTCATCGGAAGAAGTAACTCATTTACGAAAGCAGTGGCTTATAAGGCGCTTGTTCGCCCAATTCTTGAGTATTGTTCATGTATCTGGGATCACTATCAGATAGGACTGATAGAGGAGATAGAGAAGATCCAACAAAGAGCGGCGCGTTTCGTCACGGGATCGTTGAGCTGGCTCGAGAGCTCTACGGAGATGCTAAACAAACTCCACTGGCAGGGCATTGTGCATCACGGAGAGATTTGCTATTGAAATTTCGGGACAGCACTTTTCAGGAGGAATCAGACAACATATTGCATCCCCCAACATACATCACGCTTATTGATCACGAGGAGAAAATTCGAGAAATTAGAGCCAATACAGAGGCTTACCGTCAATCATTCTTCCTAAGCACTATTCGCGAGTGGAGCAGGGTTGGAGGGATAAGATGTTGGCACCGAAGTACCCTCAGTCACACACCATTACGTGGCTTGCGGAGTATGAAGTAGATGTTGACAATAATCTGGCTTTTGTCAGAGTCGCTTAAGTCGGCGGACTTCCGCATTTGCGCCACTTGTCGTCACTAGAGTGATTCTCTAAAAAAAATGGGTGAAATGGCTCTGAGCACTATGGGACTTAACTGCTGTGGTCATCAGTCCCCTAGAACTTAGAACTACTTAAACCTAACTAACCTAAGGACATCATACACACCCTTGCCCGAGGCAGGATTCGAACCTGCGACCGTAGCTGTCGCGCCGTTCCGGACTGTAGCGCCCAGAACCGCTTTTTTTTTTTAAATCTCATTTTGTTCGTTTTCGTTCGTTGTATCTGCTCTCGGCGGACGTCGAAAGACACCCATTCCAGTTCGTTGTTGATCTAGTAACTCAGACCGGCACATTCGTCTCTGCTCCGCTCACATACTTCTGCTACAGAGTCACGTGCCCTCAGCTCCACTAGGCAGCATACATTTCGCGGCGGGGAGTGATGATAATATTCCGGCTGATCTGTGTATAAGAGGTTTTGCGTTACGGGGAAACGAAGAAAGGTTGGCAACGGCTTTGTTCCGTCTATTTATTCAAAAGAGGAAAGATCATGGCGTGTCACACTTCATGTGAAAGACCGGCTATGTTTATCAGTTGCAAAACCGGACGAGTTGTTAACAATGCTGACATTTCTTCCTCAACAGCACAGTAGCACTATCTGATCCGAAGAAAGCAGTAGATTAAGAAACAAAATTCAGTAGTGTGTGATTTTTTTCACGAATTCAGTTTTATTTTTCTCTTATAACAATTTTAAGTTACATGAGAAATAATTTGTGTTTTCTACAGATCCACTAGTCACGACATTGGTGCTGTATTTCTGAAGTTGTATTCACAAATGAAATGTAGTGCCTCAATGTTAACAGTATTTGAAATAACTTTCTTATTGGCCTTAGAAACAGTGACTTTTCTGGTATGACTCCTAGAACGTTCCTTTTAAATTACTAGCTTACACCAAGCTTTACCTGGGTATTAACTTTGCCAATTTTATATTAGGATCAAAAACAAAAATTGAGCAGTAATATCTAAGAAATATGATTTCCATTTCGTTCGTAAAAAGACCTTTGAATTTACGAAACAATCGTACAAAGAAATGTGCATGATGCACAGATGCATGAGTAGAGCTGTTTCTCTTGTATACAATGCGATTTTATAAACGTCTCTATGGTAATGCTCTTGGCACCTCTTCAAACAGCTATTGTTTTCGCCTACAGCCGTTTGCGCTTGGCAGCTGACAGCTGTAAAACGCGCTGCGGGGTGTAAGGAATGCCCTTGAATTGACTCGACTGTAGGAGTGTCTTAGTAGTAAAGAATAAATGTACTAAAATTTCATGCTGGATGCAGCATTTTTTCATGCATCTCAGTGTCTGTGGTGTCATATCATCTGATCTATGTCATACAATGATATAATTTTTTTGGTACATTCAGCAGCATGTGTGGATACCCTCTTCAAAATGTGTTGCAACTAGAGTTAGTAGCAAAGAAATAATAAATTTCAATGTTATATACAATGCAGCCTCTTTTCATACATCTCACTGTTTATGGTGTCATATTATGTGTTCTACCGTGACATAATTTTGTAGTTGCGTTTACAGAAATATGTAAACAATGTCTGGAACATTTATTGCGAAGAAAATTAGTAGCGCAGTGGTAATAAATTTAAACATCGTGCATAGCTGCAGTTTTTCACCCATTTCATTGATTATGATGTCATAGCTGGTGAACTATGATATTTAGGTGGTTCTTATCCCCCATAGATTGTGTCATGAGAGTAAGGAATATGTGTGCCAAGTTTGGTTGAAATCTGTCTAGTGGTTTTGTAGGTGTTGTGGAACACACATACATACATACATTAAATCTTCATATTTATGGATTTATTGCCTAATTTATCACTTTTTATTGCAGTCAGTAGGTAAAACGCATAATGGCATACTTCGGCAGTATGAGGATGTCTTCTCAGTTTTCAGAGCAGAAGTAAGTTATGTTTATTCTTCTGACAACAGTGAGATGTGGCACTTAAAATTAGAACGTTTGACATTTCCACTCTTCAGATATGTATTTCGTGTACACCCCTGAGGTAGTGTGTGGCACTGTCTTCTGGTACCAGAAAGAGTCAGATGTTGCCCCAAAATTGTACACAAAACACATAAATGTCTCATTAACTGGTACAAATGCACCAGATGGAGAATTTAACCTAGGCATTCTTTGCTTGCTTACGTTCTGTTGTGTCATATGCGATCATATTCTTGGGCAACTCATGAAAGCGAGATAAGGTTTTTATAGTGAGAAAGAGTGTAACGAGACTTGTTTGTGGTGTACGTTCAAGAACCTCATGTATAAACCTGTTCAAGTAACTAGGTATTTTAACTACTGCTTCTCGATATATTTATTCATTAGCGGAATTTGTTTCCAGAAATATGTCTCTATTTCCTATCAATAGTTCAATACATAGTATCAATACTAGGAGTAAGAGAAATCTATTTGTACGTAAAGACTTAAATTCTCTTATCTTTGTCCAAAAAGAGGCCTAGTATTCAGGAAAACACTTCGTCAATAAATTGCCAGCATCCACTAGAAACTTTGTTTCAGATGAAGCACAGTTTAAACAGAATTTGAAAGACTTTTGATAGACAACTCCTTCTGCTCTACAGATGAATATCTTAACAGATGCTTTTAGACCAGCTTCAGCAAAAATGTCTGTTAGATTTCAATTTTGACAGCAGTTGGTCACAACAGTCAAGACAAGGTATTCTGTTTATGATAAATACACTAAAGGAGCGTAGCTATATTTTATTCTGACTGTGTATTAATTCTGTAAATATTGGCAGTTTCATTTTATTGTATAACGTATTGACATATCTTGACAATATCCTAACAAATTATCAGGGAAGTTAGTATTATATAAAGATGTTCTATGTTTTGTATGTTATACTATCTGACATGCTCCACACCCACAAGTACCATCTCATTTTTGGGTATGTGGAACGAAAACGGAATCTAATATAATCTAACCTATGAATAATTGTGTGTTGGATTTGTATGTGTAGTTATACACATTACTATAGGAGCATTATTTTCTGTAACGTACTTTTCTCATTTTTTCTCTAATGAAACCGTTAAAAACTTGCAGAGCAAACGTGTACCAACCTGTGTTTTCTTGGCAGCCTTCGCTGGCCTTAAACCGAACGCAGCAACATACAGTACTCGTCATTTTCCTGAGATGAAAGCACGGTATTTCCTGCGAGAGCATGGAAATTATGATTTACGAAGGAACTTTTCATAGCGATAATGAAAAGAGGAAATAAATTCCGTAGGAGCGTTACTCGCGTAATTAACCGGTATCCGAGGAGAGCATTACGGTGTATAGGTACGAAGCAGCGCGTCTGGAGATAACGTTTATTTGCTCGCGCCGATATTTCATTATGAGCTTTCGCATCGTAATTTTATGCTAATGAAACTTTCCAACTGCTACGGGCCTCGTGTTTGTTTTTCTGGTTCATTTAGAAACTCCGGTAATGGGCTCGCGTTTTTCCAATATTGGCGGCCGCCGAGGGTACTTGAAAATAATAGAGTTCGGTACTTGTTATACACTGCAAAGTTGTTTCCTGAAAGAGGTTAGCCTTACTGAAGCGTTGAAACGAAAACTTTAGCCTAGCCGCTGAAGAGTTTCGATCCCTCCACATCATTTCTGTTGAAGACGTGAAGTGTAAGCCAGTTGAGTTCGATGCATCCGAAACAGTAAGTAACAGTTACGGTCTTATTGAGGAACTTGAAAGAAATCCAGTCACACAACGAGTTGAGAATTTCTAGTGATTAGTCTGAATGTCTAAAAGCCACCTATGCAGACGGTACTTTTTTATTAGCAGGTACAAACATATTCTTAGATTGAGCATCTATAAAAGTCGGCATTTTCATAATCATTATTTTAAGTACCTAGTGGAGGCTTCACACAAACGATGGAGCAAAGTACTATTCAGTTGGTTTCGTACTTGCTTAACTGTCAGTTTGTGCAACTTACTAGCTGATAGGCGCATTACATAAATAACTGGGCAATAAACGTGAGCACCTCTTAGATGACTTTCGGAAAGAAAAAGACTCCAGAGAGACGGTTCTGAAGTTTCATTTCATAGCGTAAGGAAAACCTACGGGAAGTCAAGACCATTTTCACAAGATCTGTCTTCCTAGAAGACAATGTGTACTGGTAAAAGCCGTTACAAATCATCAGGAATGTAGGTATATACCGTGGGAAACATGGGTAAAGTATAACTTTTAGAGTAATCAGAAAGGAAGCCGCAGAAATACTCAGACTAAGACAGGTGTAAGACTAGGAAGCAACTCTCCAGCCAAAACTTGAAGAAGGATTCGGCAATGACCCAAACATTCAAGCTGATAAGGTAATATTGGTAAGATGCAGTGACGACATAGTTTTTCTCTCTAACATACGGAAGAATCACGGGCACTGTTAAATGGAATAAGTAGGCAACTGATCACAAATTATTGCTTCAGAGCAGACCACGGAATGGAGAAATTACTGATGAGCAGCAGAAAGTGTAAAACGCGACCATCAAATTTTCGCTGACACTTTTCATATTTCTAAACATTAAAAGCTTCAGCTTGTCTGAAAGAGAGAAAAAGTGTGAAAAATAATAAAAACAAATGATATATGTTGAGAGATAGCACATTCATCCCGCTCCCTTTCAGTCAGTCAATTTGAATTAGTCCTAGCTATGGCAAAGAGTGAGCAACTTCCAAAATTCCGCCACTTAGTAATGGATGGTAGGACACGTAAAATTTTTCGTTACGGTATAGTTTGAGAGACCACCTAGAAAATGGATCTGACGGCATTTATCTGAATCGCAGAGGTTGGCAGTCGTTACGTGTTTTGCGGTGACCGTTGAGAAATGGACGCACTGTGAACGCAGGCAAAAGGGGGGGAGGGGGGAATCGTGACGATAAAAGAGCAGGAACACTCTTATTTGGCTTTGTAGTGGTCGGAAACGCAGCTAAGTTGCTGCTCATCTGTGAACGTTCATCAGAAATGAGAATATTAGGATGTGGGGTTAGATAGGTGCAGACAGCGATTTTGTGGTGTTTTCCGCTTTACATTTGTTTGATCAGGATGTTTCGCTTTATTTTTCGGCATTTAGTGGTATTTAACAGTCACTATTTTTCATTGAGTTTTTGTATTTCCAACCATGTGTGGCCACGTGGACTTCGCGATGTTTGGTGCTTCAAATAGGCTTCTGCACTGATTCACATTCGATATGTTCATCTAAGTAACATTTGTACGATATTCCCGTTATTTCATAATCCAAATTTTTGCATGAACGATTACTAGCCGGAATAGCTACTCATCGTTCAGGCAAAAATTTAGATTTTGATATAACAGAAATCTGATATTTCCTAGTGAAGTGAAGCGGTAGTTTGGAGATTATAATACTACGAATGAGCTGTAACATATGAAACTTAGACCTGAATAAATGAAATGTTTGTATTTCCACGAGTTCAATAAATTACAGGTATTCCCTCGATGTGATCAGTAAATTTAACACATTTAGAGACGGAACCGTTACACGGATATGATAAGGCCTCTGAATTTGAAAAAGCTTCTTAGCAGTTACACACAGATCTATCAAGGGGAAGACTGGTTACGGCACAATCTAACCGCTACCAAGCACAAAAATGACGATATAATCAAGAGGCGACCGACCTCCTGCAAGAGCTTTTATTTGTGGTCTGAATAAGTTGCTACCGAAAGTTTCCGTATTTTAGGCAGTATAGAGACAGCGTGTTTTTGTTTCCAATGTCCTGCATAAAGAAAATTCTAGCTTTCACCTGTCCCAGGTCATCTGTACTGATGAAATGTTTCACGTACGATACACCTATCCAAATTGACGTCATCCAGGATGTCCGAACTGACAACCGCCAACTATACAGGTGACTCCACTTCGTCAGAACCAAAGATATCTATGCCCAATGGAACCAAATGATCTCCATCCATTCCTTGCACATGTGCCATGTTTCCATGCACAAAACAATGCGAACTAGTCAGTTCGTCACTGTGATCCAACACATCGTTCTGTATGGTAGCCCTCACAGTCATGCAGAACGGAAGATGGCTTTTGTGGACATAGGCACTCTTAATTGTATAGGTTACTAGGAAACAGTGATGTGGCATCATTGGGCTTAGCACTGGTACGTTTCCATGTTGGAACAAGGAGTTTTCCGGGATATATATGTCAGTGAGTAGTACTGCGCAATCCTAAGGCTGGCTTTTTTTAATGAACATCACGCGAAAACTGATCTTTCACAGTATACTATCGAACTCAGTAGGACATTGTTTCAGTGTGGAATGGCAGCTACAAGTGAACATCGTCCAAGGTTCGCCGGTGATGAAAGCGAAACCGATTAAAAAACGGAACCGAATAAACTTCACCAACGAACAATTTGCGTTCTAATGTAACGAGAGGTATATGAAAATTACTCCGGGTGAGTGAGGATACTGCCCTACTGAAAAATGTGTTGTGTGTTAAAGAGGTTATGTTTGACACGTTTAACATAGAGTATTGAAAAATACCACTTCGCATCAACAAAGATAAATTATCTACGTCATATGGTTAGCCGATATGGTATAAAGACTGGACTGATGTTGATATGAGCTATTCATTCGTTCTTATGGCCACGAAAATGGAAAATTAACGACAACGATTTTTAGGATTCTGTAATTATACTAAGAAACTCGTCAAAAGGTATACTGAACTTGCTAGACCGTTGACTCCTTTGTCGAAAAAAGAAATTATAGAGGTCCTCTGAGAGACCACACTTGAGAAATTGGGAGAGGTGTTAACGACTACCCTGGTAGTAATATTTCCAGATAAAGGGAAGAAATTTATCTGATAGTGTTAAGCAACCAATCAGGTGACTGGATATATCACCAGTCACGACATAGACAGAAACGAACATCTGGTAGCACATGCATCAAGACAACTGAGTAAAGCCAAACAGAATTAATGAACCACGCTGAAAGAGATTTTGAGTGTCATTCATGATATTACTTAGATTCGTTGTTAACTGTACAGTAGAAAAGTCAAAGATACAATGAACCATTTGACGTCAGAGGGGTGAGATACGTGATTATCTATTGCTGGACTGGCACAAATAATGTGTTGTACATACTTGACTGAAAATACACTCCTGGAAATGGAAAAAAGAACACATTAACACCGGTGTGTCAGACCCACCATACTTGCTCCGGACACTGCGAGAGGGCTGTACAAGCAATGATCACACGCACGGCACAGCGGACACACCAGGAACCGCGGTGTTGGCCGTCGAATGGCGCTAGCTGCGCAGCATTTGTGCACCGCCGCCGTCAGTGTCAGCCAGTTTGCCGTGGCATACGGAGCTCCATCGCAGTCTTTAACACTGGTAGCATGCCGCGACAGCGTGGACGTGAACCGTATGTGCAGTTGACGGACTTTGAGCGAGGGCGTATAGTGGGCATGCGGGAGGCCTGGTGGACGTACCGCCGAATTGCTCAACACGTGGGGCGTTAGGTCTCCACAGTACATCGATGTTGTCGCCAGTGGTCGGCGGAAGGTGCACGTGCCCGTCGACCTGGGACCGGACCGCAGCGACGCACGGATGCACGCCAAGACCGTAGGATCCTACGCAGTGCCGTAGGGGACCGCACCGCCACTTCCCAGCAAATTAGGGACACTGTTGCTCCTGGGGTATCGGCGAGGACCATTCGCAACCGTCTCCATGAAGCTGGGCTACGGTCCCGCACACCGTTAGGCCGTCTTCCGCTCACGCCCCAACATCGTGCAGCCCGCCGCCTCCAGTGGTGTCGCGACAGGCGTGAATGGAGGGACGAATGGAGACGTGTCGTCTTCAGCGATGAGAGTCGCTTCTGCCTTGGTGCCAATGATGGTCGTATGCGTGTTTGGCGCCGTGCAGGTGAGCGCCACAATCAGGACTGCATACGACCGAGGCACACAGGGCCAACACCCGGCATCATGGTGTGGGGAGCGATCTCCTACACTGGCCGTACACCACTGTTGATCGTCGAGGGGACACTGAATAGTGCACGGTACATCCAAACCGTCATCGAACCCATCGTTCTACCATTCCTAGACCGGCAAGGGAACTTGCTGTTCCAACAGGACAATGCACGTCCGCATGTATCCCGTGCCACCCAACGTGCTCTAGAAGGTGTAAGTCAACTACCCTGGCCAGCAAGATCTCCGGATCTGTCCCCCATTGAGCATGTTTGGGACTGGATGAAGCGTCGTCTCACGCGGTCTGCACGTCCAGCACGAACGCTGGTCCAACTGAGGCGCCAGGTGGAAATGGCATGGCAAGCCGTTCCACAGGACTACATCCAGCATCTCTACGATCGTCTCCATGGGAGAGTAGCAGCCTGCATTGCTGCGAAAGGTGGATATACACTGTACTAGTGCCGACATTGTGCAAGCTCTGTTGCCTGTGTCTATGTGCCTGTGGTTCTGTCAGTGTGATCATGTGATGTATCTGACCCCAGGAATGTGTCAATAAAGTTTCCCCTTCCTGGGACAATGAATTCACGGTGTTCTTATTTCAATTTCCAGGAGTGTAGTTACTGTCAGAACTTTATTCCTATTAATTAAGAAAATAGGTAATGCTTGTAACAACACTAAAGTGCCAAAGAAACTGGTATACGGATGCATATTCAAATACACAGATACGTAAACAGGCGGAGTAAGGCGCTGTGGTCGGCAACGCCTATATAAGACTACAAGTGTATGGCATAGTTGTCAGATCCGTTACTGCTAAGATTTAAGTGAGTTTAAACGTGTGTTATAGTTGGCGCACGAGCGATGCGACACAGCATCCCCGAGGTAGCGACGAAGTGGGGATTTTCCTGTACGACCATTTGAGGAGTGTACCGTGAATATGAGAAATTCTGTAGATCATCAAATCTCCGACATCGGTAAGGCCGAAGAAAGAGCCTCCAAGAGCGGGTCGAACCACGACTGAAGAGAATTGTTCAACGTGACAGAAGTGGAACCCTTCCGCAAATTGCTGCAGATTTGTATGGTGGCCATCAACAAGTGTCAGCACGCGAACCATTCATCGAAACATCATCGGCATAGGCTTTCGGAACCGAAGGCCCACTCGTGTACCCTGATAGCTGCACGACACAAAACTTTCACGTCTCGTCTGGGCCCGTCAACACCGACATAGGACTTTTCATGACCGGAAATATGTTGCCTGGTCGGACTAGTCTCGTTTCAAATTGTTTCTAACATATGGACACGTACGGGTATGCAGACAACCTTATCAATCCATTAATCCTACATGTCAGGGGGGTTCTGCTGAAGCTGGTGGAGGCTCTGTAATGGTGTGATATGCCTAGGTACGACGCTGAAGGTGATACGTACTTGAGCACCCTGTCTGTTCATCTGCATCCATTCATGTTCATTGTGCATTCCGACGGACGGCAGGACAACACGACACCCTACATGTCCAAAATTGCTGCAGAGTGGCTCCAGAAATTCTTTTGAGTTTGGACTCTTCCACCGCCCACCAGACTCCCTGGACATGAACTTTGTTGAGCATATCTCGGATGCCTTGCAACGTGCTGTTAAGAAGAGTTCTTTACCCCCTCGTACTCTTATTTATGGACAGCCCTGCCGGATTCATGGTGTCATTTCCTTGCAGTATTACTTCATATATTAGTCGAATCGATGCCACGTCGTGTTTCAGCACATCTGGATTGTCCCAGGGGCACTACACGATATTACGCAGGCGTAACAGTTTCGTTGGCTCTTCAGTGTAACAATGATAATGATTGCCAGTAAGACATCTACTGTGACATTTATTTGTGCCTTTCCTGGTGTCTGTTTCGCATTTAATTTTCTCTGTAGTTCAATTGGGTATGTGATGAGCTAGACCAGACACACTGAGCTACGCCAGTGACCTAATGTTTGGACCTAACCCCGCTGGAAGCTTCGGCATACAGAGTAAAGTGCAAGGTGAGGCAACTGCCCAGGCAGATACGAAGAGCCCTCCAGCCATAGTCAAGGCTGCCATGTGTGAGTGACTTGCTACAGTTTTGCATAATTCATTATGCCTTGTGCAAAGTGTTGTGCAGAGCTACATTCACAGAAATAGGTAACATGTGATGAAAACCTGCACATGCAGAGAGTGTCAGTTTTCCCAAGCAGGGATTTTCCCACGAAAGACACTTAAAAAAGTTTTGTGCCGAAATGTCGCCTTCCGGGAATCTTACGCAAGGGGCAAACGGTAACAGATACAAATCTTGTCAATGTATCGAGACCGTGAAGCTGATTTGCAAACAGGAATTATATTGTGCAATGAAATTTTCACTCAGCAGTGGAGTGTACGCTGATATGAAACTTCCTGGCAGATTAAAACTGAGCACCGGAGCGAAACTCGAACTCAGGACCATTGCTACTTGCGGGATTGAGCTCTACCGACTCAGCTACCTAACACGATGCAGAAGTTGTCCTCACAGCTCTACTTCCGGAAGTCCCCAAACAGAGGGTTAGAATGGCATAGAGTATTGCAGAAAGCAGGAAAAAATACGAAGTTGTTACGACGTGGTAAGTGCCATCGTCCTGGTATCGAGCGGGTCTTCGGGGTGATCAGCACACTGGATCAGAATTCAGGAGGACGAAGATTCAAATCCCCGTCCGACCTTCTAGGTTCAGGTTTTCAGTTATTTAAATTATTTGCAACTTAGTTCCAGGAAAAACCGCGATCTATTATTGATATTATAGCTTATTTAATAAACACAGTCTTGATGATATTTATGTTGGTACTTTTTATTTTTTATATGATGAGTATCGCTCTTCCATGAGGTCACCATCACATCTACAATCCTTCATGTCAGCAGCAATCTCTGCCATCGAGCAGGTCTATGCGTGCACGCGTGGAGAACAGTGGTCACATCGAAGATCGAAACCATTCACCTACAAAATGAAAACTAACAACGTAAATACGGACTGTGAGTCCGTGATTTCGTCAGATGATTATTGCAAATGCCTGGATGATTTCTTTGAAAGGACACAGTCGGTTTCCTTCCTCATCTTTCTAAAACCTGAGCTTGTGCTTCGTCTCTGACGACCTCGTTGTCGATGGAGCATTCTTCTTTCCCTCTCGGCGTCACTATTCTGACTGGTTTGATGCTGCCCGCCACGAGTTCCCCTCCTGCGCCAACCTTCCCATCTCACAGTGGAACTGCAACCTACATCTTCAATCATTTGCAGGATGTAAACCAATCTCTGTCGTCCTCTACAGGTTTCCCCTCTACAATTCCCTCTAGTATCACGGAAGTTATTTCCTGATGTAGTAATAGATCTCATCCTTCTTCTTGTCAGTGTTTTCCATACGTCGCTTTCCTCGCCCCTTCTGTGGAGAACCTCCTCATTCGTGAAGTTAGTTAACCCCACTTTGAACATTCTTCTATTGCACCACATCTCAAATGCTTCGATTTCCTTCTGTTCCGGTTTTCAAATGGTCCACATTTCACAACAATACACTCAATCGCAGTCCTCCAAACGTAAATTCCAGAAGTTTCTTCCTCAAATGAAGACCTACGTATGATACTAGTAGACTTTTCTTGGCTAGGATTGCGCTTTTCGCCAGTACTAGACTCTTTTTTATGTTCTCCTTGCTTCTTCTGTCAAGGGTTGTTTTGTTGACTAGGTAGAATTCCTTAAATTCATCTACTTCGTGACCCCAATTCTGACGTTACGTTTCTCGCTTTCCTTATTTCTGCTGCCTTTCATTAGTTTCGTCATTGTGCAATTTACTCTCAACCCATGTTCTCTACTCATTAGACAGTTCCTATCGTTCACCACATCCTGTAAATCTTCTTCACTTTCACTAAAGATACCAATGTCATCAACGAATCTTATCAGTATCCTTTCAGCCTGAATTTTAATCCAACTCTTCAACCTTTCTATTATTTTCGTCAGTGCTCCTTGATCTATGGACTAAACAATAGGGGCTAAAGACTGCAACCTGTCTTAGCCCTTTTTAATCTGTCATCTTCGTTCTTGGTCTTCCAATCTTACAGTTCCTTCTTCGTTCTTGTACATACTGTACATTAACCGTCTTTCCCTATAGCTTACCATTATTTTCTCAGAATTTATGTCACCTTGTAGCATTTGACGCTGTCAAACACTTTTTCCAGGTCGACAAATCGTATGAACATGTCTTGACTTTCCTTCAGTCTTTCTCCCATTATCAACCGCAGCGTCTCAACTGATGCTCTCGTGCCTTTATTACTCGTAAAATCTGATGGTCATCTAACTGATCCTTCCGACACTATTTCCCAATGATAGCACAGTATCAAAAGGTAATAATGCCGCCCTGCATACGGTTGTATTTGAAAAGATGTGGTTTCAGTAATGTACATATGATTAGAATCTTGTGGCCAATCAAATCACCACCCGTTATCCATGAACGTAGAGTCTGTATCTTCGTATTAAACATTCCACGTTTATTAATTTTTACGAATGTGCCTTCTCTATTGCCTCTTTAGAGAGAACGTTTTCGATCATTAACGGTTTCTTTTGTGATTGTATTGCAACGAGGATGTATGTACTGTACTGTCAATGAAATGTGCCAGGTTAAGTTAAAATACATCTGAAAATACAGTTATATGCTCTTAGTTCAAAGTCTTGAACGAAAATACGATGACACCTTTATGAGAACAGAAACAGAAAATAAACACGAAATACAGTTAGTATTCCACTCGGAAGACGATGTAAACGTAGTGGTGGAGAGGCGAAGCGGAAACTGCAGATACCTACGTGGCATCGAGAGACGTCGGCAGCAGCGTTGTCACGCGACATCAGTGGATTCAGTTATGCGGCCCTGCATATAACGCTTCTCGTTGCACGTATCTTCCCTGATATGCATTCATAACCGTTACTCTCGATGGCTCTCAACTTTGATATCGCATGTCTGTAAAAATACTGACGATGAGCTGATTTAACCTACACATATGTCAGTCAGATGTACAGATAGGGGGACTCGAAAGAAGCAGTTGCAGATTCTGGGTATTTGTACATTAACTGAATTTATTCTGGCCGCTGTTTCAGGCCACTGCTTTGTACTTAGGGTGATTGAGCACACGGTGTAAGTCATGCCAATATATTAGGACACTATTTCTCCTCAATAAAAGAGACGAATTTATTTCACACAACCCCTTCATAGTCAAAGACTATTGTTAGTAATTTGCGTAAGATTGAAACACGACCTCCTAAAAACGAAAAAGATGTGAAAAGGTAGCTAGCACTTACGCGTGGCCGCCAAAAATTAGTCTGGAGCTCCGCCAGGAACAGTCTGACCTACAAGTATTTCCGGCACCTTAAGCTACCCAAAAAGCTTCCGCTTTTAGTTGCAAAGATTGCCTTTGCCTTCAGCAATCAAGACCCCTTGATGCTATTCAGTCAGGCTTCTGTGGATAAGCGATGAAGGTTGACACAGAACGTTTACAAAATATAAACTCCGAATAGGCTGCTGATATGAGCACGTTTCAAAAATCTTTAGGCCCGCAAAGCTTTTCCCCACAAGAGAAGATTGATTCACGGTCAGCAATAGTAGACAGTACTTTCCCCATTCCATTTTCAGGTCCTGCACAGCGTAGCTGCTACTCAGTTATTTGCAAGAAGACCTAATCAAGTGACTCGTAAGTCCCAAAAAGGTTCTGTTCTAAGGCCATACAGTCGAGAATTGGTATGCAAATCAAGCAAATCCGCCATTAACACTGAGTAAATTATCCCACTGACCCGCACCTTGAGGGTACCCTCTTGGTAAAACACCTGGAGCGTGAATAAGTCCGTAACTCCCTGCTGCAGATCCTCGTCTGGGAAGAATAGTCGAATCTTCAAGGCCTTATTTTAAGGGCTCGAAAGAGAATTAATCGCATACTGAGAAATCATGCCTACAGAATGGGTGATCCAGCGTCTACCACTTGAATTGGCGTAATTTCTGGTCTCCCAAATCGACAGTCGTCTTGAGTCGAATCGGGAGCAACAAGGAACTTGGCGCACCGTTCTATAGCAGTAGTTTTCTACACTTGCGACCCTTTACACATTTTTCATTCTCCGAGACATTTCTGCTGTTGTTTGTCCTTCGACATCCAAGAATAGAATGGTAGCATGTTGGTCTCGTTTGGAGGCAATTGGTAGTGGCGTCGCTATTGTTTCCGCCCGACGGAAGACACGAATCCACATTAACCCTTTGCCTAGATATCGGTGCTTACATCTCCACATCAGAGGTGCGGTACACTGCATACACCACGTAGCACTGCCCTCAATTAGAAACTCTTTAATCGCCCTTTATGGTATTTAGTAACGTTTACTTCCATCGAAGGACGAGAGAAAATGGATGCTGAATACACAGTCTTTCTCTTTCTGTCCAATCCCAAAGCTCCCTTTATGATTTTCCCTGTTTCCAACACAACCACCCGTCTCCGCTCCCACCACAACCAAAACTCACTGACGCGTATCTGAATGAATTAAATATTCACCAGTAGCGAATGCATTTAAAAATAAGCCCTTTACGTGCGCAATAAATTAAAAAATCATGAAGATGAGTTGTAAAGGTGTATCGCTGGAATAATAAATGCTTTTTCTGTGTCGGGTTAATAAAATGAATATATTTTCAAAATGAACTGACTGTGTGATACGAGAGGAATCTCATTTACTTACGGATTTGTTCACGATCGCAGGATTACATTGACGTAACGAAGCGTTTTTCATAATATATAAAATATTCGAATGCCAATTCCTAGCACCTAAAAAGAATGAGGTGCTTCAAGGATTCATATTCTGGGAATACATTCCGGCAAAGCGGAGTTTAAATATACATCCTGTTGTCCTTACTTACATTTCCCAGGATTTCCCTGAGCTATTGCTGGTGAATGTAGAATGGTAGCTTACAAAAGATCACGAATGATTTCCGCACCCACACTTTTTCTCTTAGTATTCATGTATTTCTCTGAGTTATTCATCAGTATAGTAATTTTTCGACTCAGTGAGAATCTCGTCTGTTCTCAGTATTTGCTGTTTCCGCTTAACATGTTTTATACGCATCAAGGTTTCAGATTAAAGGCGAAAGAATCCTTAACCCAATCTTAGCTTAAGCGTCGATAGTGGATAATGTTAATAAGGGCGTGGTCGATGAAACTGGTCGATGAGCTGTGAAATTAAACCAATTACGTTGTAATGCATCGAGAGTCTCCTTAAGAGACTCCCAAGCAATCTCTCTTAATCTTGTTGTACACGGAAGCACTTACACTCTTCGATAAAATCACGTGTATTGTGTAATGTCAACGCCAATATTTTGTGTCGACAGTGAATGTGGCAGGTTCGAGACTTATGAACTAACGAATACTTTTCTAGAAATAACTTTTAAGCCCATAAGTGAGATCCAAGTAAAGACTTATATTGTGACTTATTATTATATTGTGAAATAACAACAATATGTTTTATTATTTTATAACCAGTTTCCTACAAAGAATAATCATATAACAAAAGATAACACCACCTAAAGAATATATTGGCATTTTATTGTCTGTGGAATTTTTCCTTCTTCTGTTCTTCTTCTCTATGATGAATGAAACGGATGAGATCGAAGATAAACTGAGGTCTGTTCTTTCGAATTTTGTAGAAGGTAGTCATAAGTGATCAAAAGAAAGATATAACGTACAATTTACTAAGTTGAATTCTAGTATTCGGACTTCTATTGGTAACTAAATAACCAACTATGAATGTTTTAAGTTTTGTGTCTTCAGCAGTTCAGACTGTGCTTTGTTTACCGCCATTACGTGAGCGTATGGGGCGGCAATTTTAAACTGCAGAGATAATCAGATAAGAATTCTTTCGATCGTTATGACAATATTTGAACTCCGAGGACAAGAACCCACATGAATTTATTATTTTTCCTATTGTAAAACTGAAAATAACATTCAGTAGAATAATCTTTGACTTTAAGCAAACGAAATAATTTTATGGCTGATGCGTATGATAGATTTTTCGCATAATAATTTACGTGACTTTAAATAAAAGTATTTACGACACTAGTGTTGCTATGGGTAGAGCTTGCGGTGTGATATGTTAATTATTTAGTGCATGCATTTTAATGTCAGATAAAGAATTATTGAAACTCGTTATAGTCGGGCTCAGCAGCACATAAATAAGAATTGTCAGAGATTATTTATTTCTTTCAAATAATGCTGTTATTCTTGCTGATACATTTTCGTACGTTTTAGAGTAACACGTACACACCCCCACGACTTTATTAAATAGAACTCCAGTAGCGATTACAACTGCTGTTTAGCTGGGAGTGTTGTGTACTACAAAATGTCTAATAGCGCATCTGAAAGTAGTGAGGCATCAAAAAGAAATATTATGTATTGCATACTGTATGGTTTCTTTATTTGTTTCTTAATACCAATGGAACGATAATGATGTTCACCACATATACTTTATCAGGCTTACGCATTCGTACAGACAGAAAAATACTGAGGTGGCAATAGTCACAGAAATAAAGTTATCGTGCATCATACTGGTTAAAAACCCTCTTTCCCGACAGACTCCGTCATGTATTTTCAGGTATTATTCGACACTCCTTCGGTCAAACACTGTTGAAAAAGACAGGCCAGTCTTAAGTCCATACCCAACACTTAATCACGAAAGTGAATGTACTGAAAAATTCTGAAGCATTTCCTGTTTTAAGTTTTACTTTTCTGGGAGCTTTCATCTTTCTTGTTCGTCATTTTGTTTGTTAATTCAGTGTAACATTTAATACCATCACCTTATGACAATTTTATGACATTTCCAAATGTTTGTCGACACGAATAACTGCCGTCATCTCCCTGTGTCCTAATATATCCATCAAACATCATGTCGGACTCATGATTCAGACATGATGTTTGATGGATTTATTAGGACACAGGAAAACGATGGCTATTATGAGTGTGGAGAAACATTTGAAAATGCCACACGCACACACACACACACACACACACACACACACACACACACACACACACATATATATATATATATATATATATATATATGTGTGTGTGTGTGTGTGTGTGTGTGTGTGTGTGTGTGTGTGTGTGTGTGTGTGTGTGTGTGCTCTTCCATCGTTAATTCTGTATTATGAACGTGAATGTTTGATAACAACAGAATCAGGACCAAAATATTGTTACCAAAGCTTGGAACAGAAATTACATATAACAAAAGTATCTTTTACAACCGTCACAATCTTTGAGTGTAAAAGAAACGAAACCATCACAAGTGGCAGAGTTTCCTGTGCCACCACGAACTGCCTAGTCACTGCCTCTACGATATTCTTGGACTTCTTCCTGTGTCCTAAAATATATATCAAACATCATGTCAGAATCCGAATGGACAGATAGAATCAGTGTATCTTACAGTTCAGCCTTCTGTCCCACCTTAAAAATATGAGAAAGTGAGGATGAATCTGTGCAAAGCAAGTACATGAAGACAATGCTACAAAAACAAGCTATAAAACTTAGGCGAGCGTTTCCTGAACATAAAAGGTTTGTGATTTTGTAGATGGACTAATTAATTAAAATTCGCAAAATATTTTGAATGGATAAGAAAAACAGATAAAATAACCACTAATAACATTACAGAAGAAGACCTAAGGAAATAAGGTAGCATTTCATGTGCAGGTGAATAATAACACAGAGCAAATACTTAAGATGTTTTGTGGAGGCAGGCAAACAATGAGCTCAGGATGGCATGAAAAATAGTTCGAGTCATAAAACGATTCACATTGTCGGTTTAGCTGAATGCATAATGATCAACTGCGATTGAACGTAAATATGGAGGAGTATGAAGACAAAGTAAATTAATGAAGAAGGTGGAATATAAAGTGAAAATAGAAAGATGAAGAGAGAAACGTAAAGAGACAGTTTGATCAGAAGGAGAGGTATTGGAAGAGGGGTTGGCTGTTACGTGCTCTTTGAAGATAAACAAACAAGAAGGAAGCTACGTAACCGAAAGATGAAGAGAGAAACGTAAAGAGACAGTTTGATCAGAAGGAGAGGTATTGGAAGAGGGGTTGGCTGTTACGTGCTCTTTGAAGATAAACAAACAAGAAGGAAGCTACGTAACCGAAATCTATATCGTACTATATTGAAATAAAATCATTATATCATTTCGTACACCTATAAGTTATGTTATCAATATGCAATTATGAGAAGTAAGAGAATAACTTCTTCTAGAAATGTGAGATGCAAATACTACGTTTCGTTGTGGCCCAAGCAGACGTCAGAAGAGATAACGTCACCCGTAGTCGTGCAGGGTACCAAGTAAGAACCATTGTTGGCCATGAAAGCACGAGACCCACAAAAAACGTAATCCACTTAATGAAATATGCGCTATAGGAGCTTTCCATTTATGCAGTAACAACAAGCGAGAGTACTGTATTATGTTAACCCGATACATTCGTCAAACTACACGGAGCTTGAAGATGAAGCTTTCGGCGTTGTAATTCGGTCGCAAATAGGCAAAAACACTATAAAGAAGGATAATTAGAGACATTTCCTCTCATACATGGAAGCTGTACAATAGCGATAAATATTTGCCTTTAACTCCAGTATTTCTTCTTGCACTTCCAACTTTCATCAGTTCTAGCTCTTCATTAAGGGGAATATAACATCCCAGAACTGAATACCTTGTAATGTTTCCTTGACATGATTTCACTTATTAGGAAAGACAGTAGCTTTTATACTCATTCGGCTTGACAGTACTGATTAAACTGTCATAGTATAAGTCTTTATTTCTAGCAGTTCCTTTGTGTCTCGTTACTGCCAGCCATAGAATGTAAATAACTGAAACACACATCCGTACCTAAATAATACACGTGTCAGCAAGTCTACCACTTTTTCTGTTTTACCAGTACCACGGGCAGATACAGAAGCTATTGGCATCGAGGTAGGCATTATTATATTTTTAAGTGCTGCGCGATGTAATTCTTTGAAGGAGACATGTTCTGAATAACGTAAAAGACGTAAGAGTTTTCACATATTACGTAGTTCACATTCGTGCTCTTCGAAATCTCTAACATTTATTTGGTGCCGTTTTCGGAACAACAAAAAAACCTAGTAACGTGAAAATGAATGTCTTTTTGAAACTATATTAAACCAGAAGCTTTTCATTTGTCATAAGACGCTGTGTTCAAATGAAATAGAAATTATACAGCTGACTGAAAACATTATTCTGTCGTTTCGAGTAGAAGTACCACCTAGTTATTGAAGTCAGAGGAGCGTACTATCCCTTATAGTTCCTTTACTTGTACCTCCGTATTCTGCCCGCTAATTGGATACGATAAAGAAATCCAGTCATTCAGTTCGCTGAGCATTGATCTCCGTCCCGTTGCGCATTTCTGCGAAAACGTTGTTCCTTCACGACTGTCTTTTCTACTGTGATTTAGTTCCAAGTTCCAGTTGAATCAAAAAAAGGTTAATTGTTGATTTTTATGCTACATTTATTTAACTGGAAGCTAGCGAGAAGACGGGCTGGTAAGGCACTAGAAATGCATTCGGGAAAATGATTACTGAAACCCCTGATTTATGTTCGCCTTGATTTCCTTCAATAGCTTAAGAAAATGATGACCTCGTTTATGACGGGACGTTCCTAATTCTATTTTCATCACTTTGACAGTATGATATAGACGTATTGTGGTATTCTTAGTAGCAAATTTTTGTAGTTCAGGAGTTCACTACTGACGATTTCACGAGAAATGTCAGCGTTTTAATATCTTAAACGTAGGCAAGCATACAGCATGTACCACTACCAACCAGGAAGACAGCGACGAGCCATGTGCACTATCCGTTTGAACGAATACCAGTCAAGAGAAAACGTATTGCTGTACGGGGTTCATCTGCAAGAAACGACATAAATAACCTTCGCAATTAAAAATCCTGTGCACTGTCAATCTTCTTCAAGGAACCGATGTTTCCACAAAACTTAGTTACATCTGAAATCATGTCGTGCTTAATTCCCGATGCTTGCTTCAACATGTAACTCCGTAGGGTATGGGGTGAAGAAGATCGTTAATATTGACTGGTTTACTGCTATCGGTGTTGTCAGCTACTGTGGGAGTCAGCACTAACACAAACAGGGAACTTGTGCTGCTTGAGCCTCCTACAGGCCAGCCGGGGTGGCCGAGCGGTTCTAGGCGCTACAGTCTGGAACCACGCGACTTCTACGGTCGCAATTTCGAATCCTGCCTCGGGCATGGATGTGTGTGATGTCCTTAGGTTAGTTAGGTTAAGTAGTTCTAAGTTCTAGGGGACTGATGACCTCAGATGTTAAGTCCCATAGTGCTCTGAGCCATTTGAACCATTTTTTGAACCTCCTACAAGCAATTACTGTTCACTGTTAGTACTCGCAGAATGCAGGTTATAGGTATGGTCTTCCTAATAGTAGTCATACTCTCGAAGTCTGTGACCGATATGGGCCGAACAGCGATGGGCAGCTCGTTAAATCAGCGTCTTCCTGGAGATGTGGCGCTAACCGCTCTTTCCATTGGTGCGCGGGTCAGTGAACTGTTGATACCCTTTCGCGGCACTCCACTGGTCGGTGTGCAGTCAATTCTTTAGGACTGCACAGAAGGAGCCACCTTAAATCTACTAAATCGTCCTCATGTGACATACAGAAATACATGCAGTTAAACAGAACAGGGGAACGATATTCCAAAGCCGCAATTCGCTGAAGCCATAACAAGCCACTTTTAAAGTACTTCTACTCAACATGACTTGAAAAGGCTCACTTGTGGAGTGTTATAGGCAACGGAAGTGCTCCATATATTGTTCGACTATTACGGATGATGGTAGACGTATCAGTAAAACTTCTCTACAAAAACACATTCAACATCTGCCTGGCCTTTCGGTTGTTGGCAAGTGATATGATTATCAGCGTAAATAATTCTTGTCTTGGTATGTACCGCGATTCAACAACAGATGAGATCTACCCCTCTGCTTCTGACGTACAATTGTAGTAATCGCATTGGTTTGTGAAACTTGATGAATAAAGGGGCTGTTTCTACAGTACCACAAAACAATTACGGGTATGTGGATTAAGTACCTACCGAACTCTTGTCGTGCCCCAACTTTGGATTCTAGAACTGTGACCAGAGTATCGGTTGTCACAAAAAAAGAATCGTCGAGAATGATGTCAGCCATAGACACGTTGTTACACCCAGCTGTTGACAGGGGACGGAGGTCACAAGAAAGGTGTTTACATTTTCGTAGTGTATTGTCAATATCTGATGTACACTGATGAGCCAAAACATTATGACTACCTACTTGGTAGCTTGTTTGTCCACATTTGGAACCAAATGCATCACTGATTCTGCCTATCAGGGATCCGACTGTTTGTTAGCAGGTTTGTGGAGCTACGTGCCATTGGACGTCAAAGTACAGAATACCGTACGTAATTCGTGCAAATAACGGGCTGTTGATCTGTGTAGGCGGTGATGGCGCCCGATAGTGACTCAAATGTGTTCCGTAGTATTGACATCAGGCGAATTTGATCAACTAGACATCAACGCGAGTTCTCTATAATGCTCCCCAAACTATCGAAGCGTGGTTATGGATCGAGGTACGGACAATTGTATTGCTGAAAGACGACGTCGCTGTCGGGGAAGATACGAAGTATGGAGGGACGCAGGTGATTCTCAGCTGCTAGCGTGTCTTCGACTACCGCCACAGGTCCCATGCAAGCACAGGAGAATGTGCCCCACAGCATGACACTGCTACCACCAGCCTCTTTGGCGCGCTGCATGTTTCAAGCAGCCGTTCATCTCCATGGTGGTGATTATGGAGACGACCATCGACCTGGCGTAGCAGAAACGTGATTCATCCGAAGAGCCGACACTTTTCCATTGATCGACGGTCGAATCCCGGTGGTCCCATGCCCGCTGCAATCGTAACTGTCGATGTCGTTGCGTCAACTTGTGAACACGTCGGGCTAGTCTGCTGATCAAGCCCTTGTTTGGCAGTGCACGAGAAACGGATAGCTCCGAAGCACTTCTGCGTGCGCCAGCATTGTGCCCTTTCGGAAGAGATGCCATAGATCACTACCTATCTTACCTTACAGAACAGACAAGCCTCCAAGCCCCACATCCTGTGAAGAGTTGTGGACGTCCAACCATTTAGTGTCTGGTGGTAGTTTCATTGGCCTTCTACCTCATTGTGTAGACGTCCAAGACAGACGTTTTTGACGTATTCGTTCACAGGCTCTGCGTAATAGTAATCTAACCTTTGTCAAAGGCGCTTATCTCAACTGATTTCCTCATGTGCACTCATATCTTGGCAAGGATGAACACGATATACGAGGGCAGTTCAATAAGTAATGCAACACATTTTTTTCTCGGCCAATTTTGGTTGAAAAAACCGGAAATTTCTTGTGGAACGTTTTCAAACATTCCCGCTACGTCTCGTATAGTTTCATTGACTTCCGACAGGTGGCAGCGCTATACGGAGCTGTTAAAATGGCTTCTGTAACGGATGTGCGTTGCAAACAACGGGCAGTGATCGAGCTTCTTTTGGCGAAAAACCAGGGCATCTCAGATATTCATAGGCGCTTGCAGAATGTCTACGGTGATCTGGCAGTGGACAAAAGCAGGGTGAGTCGTTGGGCAAAGCGTGTGTCATCATCGCCGCAAGGTCAAGCAAGACTGTCTGATCTCCCGCGTGCGGGCCGGCCGTGCACAGCTGTGACTCCTGCAATGGGGGAGCGTGCGAACACACTCGTTCGAGATGATCGACGGATCACCATCAAACAACTCAGTGCTCAACTTGACATCTCTGTTGGTAGTGCTGTCACAATTGTTCACCAGTTGGGATATTCAAAGGTTTGTTCCCGCTGGGTCCCTCGTTGTCTAACCGAACACCATAAAGGGCAAAGGAGAACCATCTGTGCGGAATTGCTTGCTCGTCATGTGGCTGAGGGTGACAATTTCTTGTCAAAGATTGTTACAGGCGATGAAACATGGGTTCATCACTTCGAACCTGAAACAAAACGGCAATCAATGGAGTGGCGCCACACCCACTCCCCTGCCAAGAAAAAGTTTAAAGCCATACTCTCAGCCGGTAAAGTCATGGTTACAGTCTTCTGGGACGCTGAAGGGGTTATTCTGTTCGATGACCTTCCCCATGGTCAAACGATCAACTCTGAAGTGTATTGTGCTACACTTCAGAAATTGAAGAAACGACTTCAGCGTGTTCGTAGGCACAAAAATCTGAACGAACTTCTTCTTCATGACAACGCAAGACCTCACACAAGTCTTCGCACCCGAGAGGAGCTCACAAAACTTCAGTGGACTGTTCTTCCTCATGCACCCTACAGCCCCGATCTCGCACCGTCGGATTTCCATATGTTTGGCCCAATGAAGGACGCAATCCGTGGGAGGCACTACGCGGATGATGAAGAAGTTATTGATGCAGTACCACGTTGGCTCCGACATCGACCAGTGGAATGGTACCGTGCAGGCATACAGGCCCTCATTTCAAGGTGGCGTAAGGCCGTAGCGTTGAATGGAGATTACGTTGAAAAATAGTGTTGTGTAGCTAAAAGATTGGGGAATAACCTGGTGTATTTCAGTGCTGAATAAAACAACCCCTGTTTCAGAAAAAAAGTGTTACATTACTTATTGAACTGCCCTCGTATTTATGCTCCTCTTACATACTTTTGTTACAGCGTCACGCTCCCGCAAGGCCATCAGGAAACAGCCAGTTTCGCGGTGGGCAGCGGTCATAATGTTTTCGCTCATCACGTAATTTTTTAATGATTCTTTTGTTATGTATATAGGTAGAGAGATGTTATAAGACGATTGTAAAAGTATATAGTACTTAAAATGGAACATGTTATTTTACTGCTGTACAGCTATACTTACAGTATTAATTTTTTATACATTGAAAAGAGTGGTTCCGCTAACGAAACAGGGAAGCAGTTAAGCCTGTCCGTGAAGACGAATGCCTCGCCAATATGCTGACGATATGGTTGCACTATTGGTCGGACGATGGCACTGACGTATCATACAGCCGTTACAGCGCCTTCCGTGACCACCAGCGTCGTACGTCGGCACCACATAATGCCACCCAAAAACAGCAGGGAACCTTCACATTACTGCACTCGCTGGACAGTGTGTAAGGCGTTCAGCCTGTGTGAATTGCTACCAAACACGTCTCCGACTATTGTCTGGTTGAAGGCATGTGCGACACTCATCGAAGAAGAGAACGTGTTGTCAATCATGAGCGGTTAATTCGGCATGTTGTTGGGCCCATCTGTACCGCTCTGCATGGTGTTGTGGTTGCAAAGATGGACCTCGCCATGGACGTCGGGAGTGAAGCAGTGCACCATGCAGCCTATTGCGCACAGTTTGAGTTGTAACACGACGTCCTGTGGCTGCACGAAAAGCATTATTCAACATGGTGGCGTTGCTTTCAGGATTCGTCCGAGCACAATCCGTAGGTAGCGGTCATCCACTGCAGTCTTAGCCCTGGACACTTCTCTTGTTGAGAAGTATTCCCGAGTTCTTTGCAGAAGAAGGAAAGATTATTTCTATACAATTTAGAATTCATGGTGGACGAGATTTTCTGTATGAAGTGTTGTGAAGCTTTTGCTTGTGTTCGAGACGGATTAAGTTTGAAACCTAATTTCTACGCTCAGTTTGACAAGGCAAGTGAATCAGCACTTGCATGCTGGATGTCTGTGCACACGTTTGTAGGGTTTGCACTTACATATAGCTTGAGATCTTTTGTTTTTTGGAAAATTCGCTCGTTGAACACCTTGACGACGTTCCCTTGGCCACGCTGACTGCAATGTACTCCCAGCCCCACCACATTTTATCAGACGTGTTAGCAAATTGCGGTAGCGTTCTCGCTTCCCACGCCCGGGTTCCCGGGTTCGATTCCCGGCGGGGTCAGGGATTTTCTCTGCCTCGTGATGGCTGGGTGTTGTGTGCTGTCCTTAGGTTAGTTAGGTTTAAGTAGTTCTAAGTTATAGGGGACTTATGACCACAGCAGTTGAGTCCCATAGTGCTCAGAGCCATTTTTGTTAGCAAATGTCTCAGCCCCACTTACCCAGAACGCTAGACTGGTCGTGGTAGTACAGTTATGTGGTCACTAAAACCGACAGAACTTGTGCCATTACATTTTTATTGGTGGGTCTGGATGAACTCTGACGTGTACAAACGAAAGGTCAATACACGAGATGAACTGCTCGATCGTATCATGGGCGCTGCTACCCTCATTACGGAGCGTGCAAGCAAAACAACATATACTCCCAAGACTGCACGAAAGCGCTATACAGTAGCAATAATGTGACGTCTTCGATAACCCTTAGACGTGAATGTGGTAAAACTTTTTCAATCGATGTTTTGTGAAAAGCATGTCGTAAGTTTTACTAACTGTTGTCACATGCGTGAACACGACAGTATAATACATAACACAGAAATAAATAATAAAGTACATTAAATGTGTTCTATCTCGGAAACCATTCGGAATAGGGGATACGTCCGTATGAAGTATTACGCTTCAAATTATCGTTCCTCCCATATCGCTTGAAGTGACCATTACTCCTGGGACGACCTGTCTATACTCTTATTGTTAAGACAGAAAGTGAATTCTTTGCTTTAGGCACGTTCAGGGTGCTCCTTTCTAAGCCTCAGAAGGGGCTTCAGATTTATACAACCTCTTATTAATCCTCAATAAATTACGAGGATGACTGAAAAATAATGCCTTCGAATGTTGTATGCGAAAACTCTTAAACGTTTGTAATAAAACAAACGCTGTGAACAGTCTGCGTCTTTGTTCTTAATATCTGTATGTTTATAGCGCTCCGCCACTACAGGGCTCCAAAGCGGGTAACGTGACGATGAACAATGTACCTATATCGATGTGTGATAAACAGTGTGCTGTAATCGAGTTTCGAATTTAAGGAGTTCATCTTCAGAATGCCTGTCCACACAGGAACGGTGCAAAATCTGCAACAATCCGATTCCTTATATTCACTGTTATCGATCATATTCCATACAGTCCCGACTTGCCCCAGATCCGACTGTCATCTATTTTCAAACGTTAAAGAACATATTCAGGGACTTCACTTTATAGAGATGAAGCGGTGAGTGCAAAGGTGAAGCGGTGGCGTCGTCAACCTGTAACGTGCGCGCAGGGCACACGATACTCTTTAAAGCCTGCACTATGGTAAGTTGACGGGCTTCACCTTATGAGAAAGGATTTTGGTATAGATATTGACCGCGTGTACCTGAATGGAGGCAAATAAGACTTACACCCACTCTGTAATAACAATGATACGTCAAGTAAGTCAGAAATGCAACTACACGTTAGGATGGACAAAAAGAAACACAGCAGATGCTACCAATTTATTAAAAATACGGTCGCCAGCCTAATTAGGCATTAACTGAGTTTCTTCCCTGTACAAGTTTATGTCCGTTCATGCAAAACCACGTAGTAACACTGCATAATATGGTAAATTTTAGAACTAGAAAATCTACTGAACTGATAATTTCACTTTCTGTACTGATATGGATAAACCATAAATACATAACACTACGCTACAACGTTTACTACAAAACTTCGTACTGTCTATTGATCTGATTAAAATCGGGCGTAGGTTACCCTAGAAATAGCACTTTCGAATCACACACACAATGTCAATTTTGATAAAGATAAAACACTGATAAATTCTTGGCTTTTATATTGAATTTAACCTTGCTGGTAAAATCAGTTTAGAACACTTCAGAATTCAAATGAATAAAAAAAGGCGGGGGGGGGGGGGGGGGAACCCTGAAACTGTTATGATCACTGTATTAAAAAATTTTATTACTGAAATCATTATGTGCTCAAGATTTCCAATATGTTAGTTACTACTCTTTTCATTTTATTTCCTGCTCATTTAAATACCATTATATCTGTCTCGATATGATTAAACTTCACTACTAAATCAATATCAAAATTATCTTCTAACTTTGTCAGACCTTCGTTATTCATCTATTTGTTCATTAACAAAACAGTTCTTTAAACCTCATTCTAACATATCTAGGTCTGCAGGTAATTATTATTAACAAAAACTTTAATTTTTCATTTCGGGACACTCGGATTGCACAACATTTGGAAAGGATCCTGTCTAGGTTAGTTGTGAGGATAATTAAATGATAGGACAGTTCTGGTAAAATTTAAGTTGTTATTGAACAGTATGGAACAAAAGTAACACTGGTCCATACGAATACAGTACTAAAAGTTTCATCTGTTCGTATCGATGCGGCGGTTGGCGGGCGGCAAGATGGCGAGGCACAGAGCACACATACAACCACAGCAATGGCTCTTGATGTATCGGCACTTTACTTCTTCATAGCGTCGCAATACTTTTCCATTTAGTACCTATGGAATTTTGCCACGCTGTATGGGCGTAGGAACGGTATATCCGAGGCTCAATGAAACTGCGTCTTCCAGGAGAGCCTCCTCGCTCCAGAACGTGTTGCTCAGACCAATGCCCAACTCCGACTACTACTGCTGAGCCCGTTATGCCGTGCAGCGCCCGTGCGCATTTTCCCGCGCTCGCCTGCCATCCACCTTTTTTCGCTCCCCTACAGACAGGGTATTCACTCGAGGTTTTGCATTCTACATACCCTAATACATTGCCTACGTATGGACCAGACGCACAATTACAACTTTAACATCTTACAACAGTTTCAACATTTGTTACACTTCAATTCTATTACAAAATTGCTTGAAATTTGACATAAACATTAATATTCACATTGAAATTTGTTTACAGTTTTCTTAACACAACGACATGGAACAAAAAGGAAATGAAATCAGAACATCGATTACACTAATTTATCGAAATATCAGAAGAAAAAAATATTATTTATATGTACCATAGTACAGCGTTGTTGTTGTTACAAACCAAGTCAAACATCGGACAATGTCGGTATCAACAAATTGGTCTCTAGTTGGCAGATATGTGTTCGTTAATTGCGTTGAGACATAAATATGTAGGCAAGAAAAATAAAGGATGACTTCATCAGGGATTCCGTGATCCGCGACCTTCACACCAACGTTAATAACTAGAGGTCCGGCATTGCTCGTTGAATTAGAAATATTTATTTATACTCCAATTCGATTTTGTACCTGCAGTCTGATAAGTACTCGTCATTTATATGTGAACATAATGCAATTTTACTGCTTTTATGTGCGAGTTCACGGGGGTTTAATATTAGCACTGATGATGGTCACGCAGTAATTGAAATCGATTTTCAATAGAAATAAAGATTGCTACTTCAACGACCAATGCTGAATCTCCTTCTCATATCAATAGTGGAGAATAAAGATGTAGAACGTTAATAACGTTTATGTTATTTGGAAACATTTAAGAGTTTTGACCTAAAACACTTAAGAGACATTGTAACTTCGTAGGCTTTCCCGCCGTAATAAGCCTTGAAAGTCTCTTAGGGTTTGCTGCTTGATCCTAAAATCTACTTGACGCGCTATTTCGGCGATCCAACTGGTCGCTATCTTCATGGAGCATGCTGCTTCTGCTGATGAGTCCCGTTGAGAACTGACGCCAGGCTGTAAATCGACTTCCTATATAGGCCACCGTTCAGTTCACGGCGCATGCGCCGCCCATGACGGTTGCTGCCCTCCAAGACAAGGAAGTTGCGCCGCCCTTAGCAGAACACTGGCGGCAACGATATATTGCACTCAGGGCCGCACCGAAGAACTTTCAATTTTGATACAGGATTCCACGTCTTGCTAAGTCGAAACCCATTGTCTCTGTTTATTAAATTACTCACCAACCTAATTTCAATTCCTCTTTGTAGACACTGTTCCAAAAACCGGAAATTTTGGCAGCGACCACAGTTTCATCAAATTTCGTACCGTGTCCCTGATTTAAGCAGTGTTCTGCTACTGCCGATTTTTCCGGCTGCTGTAGCCTCGTATGACGTTGGTCTAGGACGTCGATTTGCAGCCTGGCTTCACTTCTCAGCGGGACTCATCAGCAGAGGCAGCATTCTCCACGAAGATGGCGACCAGTTGTATTGCCCCGAAATATCGAGTCAAGTTGATATTAGGATCCGGAAGAAGAGACCAAGACTTAAGAGACGTTACCTTCTTTCACCCTCTCGAGCATTATAGAGGCGATATAATTCAATTTAAAAAGGCGTTGGGGAAGCGAAGTGACAAATCAGAAATTAGTACACATAATTTTAAATTACCCCCAAAAAGGACTTCGTAATTTAATTTGGCTATTATGAAATCTTCACTGCCGAATATGTTAAATATTTTTCACATACTATCCTTCTCCAACCTTACTTCTTCACCAAATTTTGAACCAAAAGAGATCAAGGGAAATAATACACACATTTACGCATGTTAAGGGAATGGGTTTGTTTACGTGTCTGACCGTGTTATGCAAACGTTTCTTATTGCTTGTTGTTGTGATCTTCAGTCCGAAGGCCCGTTTCATGCAGCTCCCATGCTACTCTGTTCTGTGCAAGCGGTTCATCACCGAATAACTACTGCAGCCTAAATCTTTATGAATTTGCTTGCTATATGGTCTTGGTCTCCCACTAACAATTTTGGATCCCACTCTTCCCTCCAGTGCTGAACTGGTGATCCCTCGATGTCTTACAATATATCGTATCAACCTATTCCTTCCCCTCCATTCTATTCAGTACCTTCTCATTAGTTACATTGTCTACCCATCCAATCTTCAGCATTTCTCTGTAGCACCACATTTCAAAACTTCTATTCTCCTCTTGTCCAAACTGTTTATCGTCCGTGTCTCACTTCCACCGGTGGCTAAACGCCGTTCACAAGCTTCTAAGAGAGTCTTCATCACCCTTAAATCTATATTTGATGGTAAAAAAATTTCTCTTCAAAATTTTATATCCCGATTACTGCGGCCATCATTAGTTACTTTCTTGCCCAAATAGCAAAAGTCATCTACTACTTTAAGTGTATTGTTTCCAAATCTAAGTCTCTCAGCATCATCTAATTTAATTCGACTCCATTCCATTATCTCTGTTTTGCTTTTGTTGATGTTCATCTTATACCCTCCTTTCAAGACTGTCTATTCCGTTTAACTTCTCTTGCTAGCCATTCGCTGTCTCTGACAGAATTACAACGTAATCGGTAAACCTAAAAATTTTAATTTCTACTCCTTGGACTTTAATTCCTACTCCAAGTTTTGCCTTGGTTTCATTTAACGCTTGCCCAGTCTACAGATTGAATGGCATCAGGTGTAGGCTGCATACAATCTTGTCTCAGTCCCTTGTCAACGACTGCATCCCTTTCATGCCTTTCGACTCTCTTAGCTGCCGTATGGTTTCTGCACAAGTTGTTAAATAGCCTTTCGCTCCAAGTATTTTATGCTAGCCATCATCAGAATTTGAAATAGAGTGCTCCAATCAACACTGTCAAACGCTTTCTCTATGTATACAAATGGTTTGGACGTTGATTAGCCTTTCTCCATCAACCTGTCTTCTAAGAGAAGTCATAGGTTCATTATTGCCTCGCGGGTTCCTACATTTCTGCAGAAAACAAACTGATCTTCCCTGAGGTCGGCTTCTGTCAGTTTATCCATGTTTCTGTAAAACACTCGTGTTATTGGAATTATTACTTCCTTCTTGAATTCTGAAAGTAGTATGCCTGTCTCGTTCTAAATCCTTACACTTATACATTCTTGCTTCCCCATTTTTGACTCCCTGTCACTCAGCTTCATAGACCTCCGAATTCCCTTTGGCCTGCTTCATTTACTGCAGCTTTACATTTCCTCCTTACGTTCCTTATATGTCACTATTACATATTCTTCTCAGTGGATTAACTACACCTCGCTAAGTTTTGAATTCACGTTTTCCTCAGCGGTTGATATCATAGCAATATAATTTTTCAGGTTTTTTCCCGAAATATCTGGGTAGAAACAGTAATCCCGTTCTGCGGAGAGAAGCTTTTTTGTCTGGTTGAGGGTTCTGGGCGCCTGTCGACAGTTTTTCCCGTATTACTCTCATTTAGGAGCGAGCAGCCTGCGTCCAGCGCACGAGGCGCCCGTGGAGTCACCGTCGCCCCCACCCCTACCACCGCCACTGTTCCCCTGCCCTCCCCACCACAGCGCGGAACAGTTGCCGCCGAGCCGGCTGCGCTCTCTCGGCCGCGGGGACGTCGAGCTCAGCTGAGTGTATTACGCGAAACCCGAGAGGCCTAGCCAAGTGCCCCGCACGCTGCGCCACGTAATTGCTGCCAACTTAATAACAGCCTACTGCGCACAAGAGCGTACTGCTGTTCACAGTTATCCACTTTCCTTTTATTATTTCTTTAAAAAAAGGAGGAAAATTGAAATTAGAGTGAAATTTAATGTCGGCTACAATGTGCGACACACTTTTCCCCCCAGAGGTTTCCTTAATACAGTTCAACTTGACTTCTTCTACATATTTTCTCCGCTGGAGTAACAGCTAGGTCTCGTTGTACTTGCTACTACTTTCTGATACGCGCAGCTACAAACGCATACCTCATATATCGAAATGATCGTTGTTTGGGCGTCTAACTTCAATTGCATCATTTTTTTGTATTCATAAACGTACTGGCCCAAGAATTTATTTCAAGCTAAACACATTAAATTAATTAGGGAAATTCTAACTTCCAGATTTTTGTGGATTATTTGGCAAATTTAGTTTCTCCTAGAGTATTTCTTTGAAAAAAATTTGTGCTGTCTGGTAAAATTAAACTATCAAAAAGTAATGGGATAACATGCAGCTCTTAGTTAGTAGTCCGGAAAATGAAACGATTTACTTATATTTCCAGACCGCAGTTATAAAATTTCATTTTCAATTATTTCAGAACATATTTCATTAAGAATAAGTCATACTATCAAAATATGTGTCATAATGTACATCTCATTAACTTAGACAATAATTTGTATATTATAATCTATAACGAGATTTCTTTCTATAAATGCTTATTTCGTTAAAATATTTTTTTTGACCCTTTGTTGTAATTGTACACGAAGATTTACGTCCCAAATACGGCGTCGCGCTGTGCATTCTGTGATGATACCAGATGTTTCAAGACGCTGGTTGTTTACTCGTATGTAAGGGGATATCCACAAGCTGAGCGTCAGTGTTTGTTCAAGACATATAATTTTTCTTGTAGTCCGTAGCCGAGAATTACTCTTTTGTCATACGTATTTGTGACGTGTTTTGCGGTGACATTTGAGATTCAGTGCGTAAAGAATTCACCACCTACAAGACCTTCATGATGGTAATAAGCAACGCCATACAAGATTTAGTGTATTCTCTCGGAGGGCGGAAATGGAAGAGAATAGTTTCCTTTCACATTTAGTGTTGACCGATGAGGCTGCGTTTTATTTAGCTGGAAAAGTAAAGCACGAGAACGTAAGAACTTGGGAAATATAACAGCCAGGTATCATAATCGAACACGAGAGAGGATCTCAAAATTTTCGTGTGTTTCCACCGTTTCCTGGCAAAAAAAGACACAGCACGTTCTTTTTTGCAAATACTGCATAACGATTAAAATAAAGCGTCCAGAAGGAGAGCAGGAAACGAAATGTCATTTTAGTGGTTACAAAGGCTACTCAGATTTACAAAGTATTTGGCAATATGAGCCCCACCAGCCAGTTGTAAGCTTTCAGAGTGTGGGAGCTTAAATAAAGCATTTTAGAAGAGGTACGATATGTGAGGAGAAGATTCGCTCAGTATGGGACACAGCCATTGGGTGTGGGAGGAGACCACAGATGTAGATGTTTAAATTTTGTGAGGAAGCTCATGCTTAGCTCATGACAATTCTGTAATGGTGCCAGAGACTTGCGAGCATAGACGTGCAGCTGTTTCCATGGGGCCAAATGTGAAACCGATGTATGGTGGCAGTGAAGTTCTTTCATATGCTGCACTCCAAGACAGAACTGAGCAATACTGGTTAAACAGCTTAGTCTCGTCAGAAGAAGAGCATTTGCGGCAATCGTTTAAACTTTTCATTGTTCAGAATTCAGAAAATATTTACTATTGACTACTGACACTCTGGCGCTGGAAGACACAGCTATATTTCGCGCAGGACAAAGACACATCGCCTCAGGGAACGATACAGTACACCACTTCGTCCTAGAACTTCAGGGAAATTCAATATCACTTTAGTACAGCAAACGGAGTTGTCCTCACTTTAGTGCTGATTACAGAGGCCGGAGCTGTATCAGCAGTGGTAAGCATGGGCCACATGTGCATACGTTATGATGAGGGGACTGCAAAGTTACATCTTTCAAATCAGAGTTACGTATTTCTGAATTAACGCATACAATTAGTTAGCTGCACTCAGTATGCTTTTAGGCGAGAGAATTGGTGCGTATTTTCTGGGTCTTTTCAGTAGGCTATCACCTTATTAAGCAGTCATTGGCGATTTTTATAGCATTTCTATCTCAAATCCATCCGACTGTAGCAAGGTCTTTCGTACATGATTTTACACATTCGTACCGTTTTGAAATTATTTGTACTGTTTCACTCAGTACTTATAATCACATTAATATTTAGGAATAAGTCAGACTGTTGTAATGACCTTTCGTTTCATTTAGCAGCTTGATGGAAACCTTGATCATTTTATGTATATGAGTTGTGTCTTCCACATACTATGTTCAATTGGGCAACCCCTGTTTCCTTCAATTTAGTTAGGTATCCGTAGCGACTTTGCTTTTTCCTATCACATGATATCAAGGGCCGTGATCTGTTCAGTATAATAGGTCACCAGATTCAGATCTTTTAGCACCTTGGGGATACGCTACACGTTCAACTGATACTTCGCAGTTGTCTTAATAAATGCTCTGTCTGGGACAGAACCCGGCCTCTAGCTGGCCACAGGGGCACCTCTACATCACACTGTCAGTTTACTGACACATATGCCATTTTCCTGTTGAAAAAGGACATCATGATACTACACTCCTGGAAATGGAAAAAAGAACACATTGACACCGGTGTGTCAGACCCACCATACTTGCTCCGGACACTGCGAGAGGGCTGTACAAGCAATGATCACACGCACGGCACAGCGGACACACCAGGAACCGCGGTGTTGGCCGTCGAATGGCGCTAGCTGCGCAGCATTTGTGCACCGCCGCCGTCAGTGTCAGCCAGTTTGCCGTGACATACGGAGCTCCATCGCAGTCTTTAACACTGGTAGCATGCCGCGACAGCGTGGACGTGAACCGTATGTGCAGTTGACGGACTTTGAGCGAGGGCGTATAGTGGGCATGCGGGAGGCCGGTTGGACGTACCGCCGAATAGCTCAACACGTGGGGCGCGAGGTCTCCACAGTACATCGATGTTGTCGCCAGTGGTCGCCGGAAGGTGCACGTGCCCGTCGACCTGGGACCGGACCGCAGCGACGCACGGATGCACGCCAGGACCGTAGGATCCTACGCAGTGCCGTAGGGGACCGCACCGCCACTTCCCAGCAAATTAGGGACACTCTTGCTCCTGGGGTATCGGCGAGGACCATTCGCAACCGTCTCCACGAAGCTGGGCTACGGTCCCGCACACCGTTAGGCCGTCTTCCGCTCACGCCCCAACATCGTGCAGCCCGCCTCCAGTGGTGTCGCGACAGGCGTGAATGGAGTGACGAATGGAGACGTGTCGTCTTCAGCGATGAGAGTCGCTTCTGCCTTGGTGCCAATGATGGTCGTATGCGTGTTTGGCGCCGTGCAGGTGAGCGCCACAATCAGGACTGCATACGACCGAGGCACACAGGGCCAACACCCGGCATCATGGTGTGGGGAGCGATCTCCTACACTGGCCGTACACCACTGGTGATCGTCGAGGGGACACTGAATAGTGCACGGTACATCCAAACCGTCATCTAACCCATCGTTCTACCATTCCTAGACCGGCAAGGGAACTTGCTGTTCCAACAGGACAATGCACGTCCGCATGTATCCCGTGCCACCCAACGTGCTCTACAAGGTGTAAGTCAACTACCCTGGCCAGCAAGATCTCCGGATCTGTCCCCCATTGAGCATGTTTGGGACCGGATGAAGCGTCGTCTCACGCGGTCTGCACGTCCAGCACGAACGCTGGTCCAACTGAGGCGCCAGGTGTAAATGGCATGGCAAGCCGTTCCACAGGACTACATCCAGCATCTCTACGATCGTCTCCATGGGAGAATAGCAGCCTGCATTGCTGCGAAAGGTGGATATACACTGTACTAGTGCCGACATTGTGCATGCTCTGTTGCCTGTGTCTATGTGCCTGTGGTTCTGTCAGTGTGATCATGTGATGTATCTGACCCCAGGAATGTGTCAATAAAGTTTCCCCTTCCTGGGACAATGAATTCACGGTGTTCTTATTTCAATTTCCAGGAGTGTATATCTTGAGAGGTAACAAATGTTCAAATGTGTGTGAAATCTTACGGGACTTGAATGCTAAGGTCATCAGTCCCTAAGCTTGCACACTACTTAACCTAAATTATCCTAAGGACAAACACACACACCCATGCCCGAGGGAGGGCTTGAACCTCCGTCGGGACCAGCCGGTGTGGTAACATATGAGGCTGTAGGCAATGGAAACCAGTGCATTAAAGACAAATAATGAGTGTACACGGGACAAGTAGTCTGTAATAAAAAAAAAAAAAACTTATGGTAATCTCTTCATTCGCAAGAGACTCCGGAATAGTCTTCTGTTCGGGTCTCCAGGAGGGACTGAATGAGCAACGAAACGATAACGCTCTACGAGTCGTGGTGTTGAATTTCAGAAGTCTTAACGAGGCAGGAAAGCCAGAAAATCTGAAAAGGGAATTCTAAGGCTAAATCTAAATGCAGGGGAAGGGGGGAGGTGGTCAGTGAAGTGAAATGGAAAGAGGAGAAGGATTTCTGATTAGATGTGTTGTATCCACGGACCCAACCAACCAACCAACTCGCGAGCCCTGACCGTGACATCGCTGGCCACAGTTCTTGTCGCGGCCGTCGGGTCTCAGGGAGTTACCGCCGACGGAACAGCTCGCGCCATGGCTGAGCTGGGGTCCGCAGCGCCCTCTGCCTTTTGCATATAAGGAGGAGCGCTGACCCCGAGACGGACAGTCTATTGTCGATTGTCTATTGCTAGCCTTTCGTGGAGTTTATAGCGGAGCCATTGCACTGTGATATTTGCTGTTGTATTCGACTAGGCTCAGTACACTGATTATTCTTGGCTATTACTTGGACTTGTATTGCTGGTGCACGTTTCGTCAGAAATAAATGTAAGTTATCTCTTCAATCTAGCTGGCGCAATTCTTGTCATTAATTATTTTTCGGCCAACAGACGTAGCTACATCCAGGTCACTACCCACGCTTTACACAGTTTGTGGTGGCTGCCCCAAAAGTACCGCCGAGGACCTTGGGTTTGGGAGCCGTCACAAAAAGATGAGTATAAGGTAACGTAAGTGAGTAGCCTTTACTTGTGTGTGTATTATCTTAAATACAAACCAGGATTGTGAACTGACAACGTAAATGTGCTACTGAGCTCAAAGCCACATCACTTACACGAAACTGAAAAGAATCCTGTATGTGAAAACCGCTCTCATTTATAAGCAGATAAATAATACTTGGTCAAAGCTTACTGTTTGGAAGAAAACGTAACTTTATAAAAAAGAAAAAAACAACCATAATGACGAGCTGTATAAGAACGATATCTGAAACACAAAAAATTAAGGACTAAGATGTGGTCTTGGTAAAACAGAGAATCTGACAGAACTTATACAGCGCAAAGGAAACGAAGCAATGACTTATTATCAATCTCACCTGCTAAATGTAGTACTAGCAGAAACAACAACACAGGAAGACTCCATAAAAACTAAAAAACGTAGTGCTAAAAATCTATCTACAATGAAACACATGGCTCAACCGTAAGTTCTGAAATTTCAGTTAGGAAGGAAACTACAAAAAAAAAAAAAAAAAAATACAGACTCAAATATAAAAATTCATTTAATCTAATAGCTTCCATGGTATAGTAAATTAACTCAAAAGATCAATAACTGGAGTAATTATGGATAACTCGACTGTGACGAGGATGAAGTAGACTAACGATACAAAAATGAAAATAAACTTTTTACATCAAATAACACCTTGTTCTTCATTTCAGAACCTTTTTTATGTTTGTGTGCTGTCCAGTCATTGTTGTGAGTCGTCATTCCTCCTCGTAATAGATCTGTAACTCACATAGTTCCAAAAGTGCGTCCATGCTTTACACTGAGTCCTCAACGTATTCCCCTGCGCACACCGCAGCTATACACCACTAAAATGTCAAAGATTCTACGATTCCACAGTGCTGCCATTGTAGACATAGATACTGTTGCCTAACGAATGTTTCGCTGAGCACAACTCTTCAGATATGTAATTTTGTTTTACGAGTATTGACACAGCCCATAACATCATAAAAAATATCCATTTTACGTTAACCTACGCCCTATGAAGAAAATATTTTAAATCTTTTTTTATAGCTTGTCATGGAAGTGGTAAAACAGAAAAAATTTTGAAAGCAATACTTATATTCTTAAAAATAAAATTTGCTAACACTATGTGCTCAAGACACTATATTTCTTTGTGTGGTTGCACAACCACATAGTGAAAAATATTCTCAAATTCACATCTTAATTAGTGAGCAGTCCAAAAAATGACGAATCATTTCTCAAGACAGGACTTTTTGAAGTTTGTATCACATCTTCCATTAACACAGCGCCAAACTTGGCTTAAGTCCTACTAGTTCAACGTTCATAACATAACATGTCCATGATTTAATTAATTATCTAAATCCAGTTAGTTATTTGAAGAAGAAATGTCTATTACAGGTGCCTTCACCTAAGAAGTCCACATGTAGCATCTATAACGCAAAAAATAAGTCGGTGTGAAGACTTTCACTGCAGACAGTATTCTATACCTTGGTAAAGGAACATAGTTGAAGCAGAAGTATGCCAGATGTAGAATAATCTTGAGTACCGACAATACAGTAGTACGTGGTGTAGGCGTATATCATACACCAATTGCACATCAATTGATAGGCAAGGCAGCTGTGTGTGCACCACAGGTGCTGATGAGGGAGTACTGCATGATTTGACAGCATAAGTCTCCTCACTGACCGAAGAGACAACTAGGCACTAGGAACCAGACAGTCGGAATAGCACAGCGTCCTAGATCTTAGTCACTTCTGCAGTACACTGTTTATGGCACAAGTTCTACCTGACAGCTACTAAGCTGTGAAGTATACTTCTCATTCGTAGACACATCATGAAGAGCCAATTCTAAAAGTCAAATCAGCTGATTGCCATGTTGACTGTAGTTGGTAGTGCAGAGTCTGTAACAACATAGTTAGGTATCGTCTGATAATCATAATATCTTGGTAAATTGTTAGTGATTTGCATCACCTTGGCACCTACCAATTACTCAGCATAAACATAACAAAATTGTATATGTATGTATTACATTAATATTTATACATACATGAAAACCAATTGAATCAAGTATAAGTGTACATCTATATTTGCATGAAAATGCAGTAGAAAGAAAAAAATCAATGGAAACCATAAATATGAACAAAAAAATTTCTCACTTATCATAAGCCATGGAAAAATGAAATTGTTAACTTAAACAACTATACATATCTGCTGGCAAAAAGAAAAGCACACATTTTATTGAAAATGTTCAAAATTATCATCGTATTAGTATGTTGAATCATAAGCCTGCATTTTTCACAGTAAAACATTAGGTGTGCACAAATATTAGAGTCTGTTTTAAGTACCACAGAACTGAATTATGAAGTGTGTATACAAGTACTTATGTTAGTACACTACGACACTGCACCTGGATGTTCACCATACATTACGCTGGTGAGCTAAACGGCAAACTGAAGGTATGGTCAAAGATCTCAACAGATAATTTCAGGTTAGTACACAGTCAAAATAACCACCGTTTCCTTTGCATTTAGAAATAATATTATGAAAATAATTCATGGTCTGGCCAGAAGATAATGCTTTTGTAACGATGAGTGATCCGACCGATATTTATAATAAAATTTTATTGAAGTTCCAATCGCATCGAGGGTTTAAATATAGATAAGTAGCCAGTTTACTCGGTGGGGGTGCTCGAGAGAATATTATTGGGCGTAGTAATGATATGTTATGGACTAATAACTGATTACAACGATTCAAGGTTCCCTCTTTTGTAAAAGTACTCACCTTATATAGATGGTTGAAATCATATCAATTTAGGTATCAAGAAGTTCATAGGTTTCTTTTTATTTTCTTGTGTTCTATGTTATATGTGTTTTTTACACGTGTTTTACATTATGAGTCTTCTTGTTCAGAAGAAAGCTCTATACCTAGGGGACACATTTGTCAATTCTGGTGGCAGTTTACACTTATTCCATGCATACAACTGTCTTTGACATTTTTACATACTGACACATATTTTTGACAAGCTCATTGATGTTTTCAGCTGTAGCAGGGCCTGATGCTCGTATCTTGTACCAATATCAGTATCCATTTGGCAAAAAAAGTGCATTTGTAGGCAAGACCGTATATGTCAGTTAAAATTTACGCCAACTATCTAATCTGGTCATGTTCAGTTCAACATAAATCTTTATGGAATCAGACGAATATTTTTGAATTAATCCATGTTAATAAAAAGCTGATGGTCAGTTAACTGACTGAAAGAAGAGTAACTTCAAGTTACATGTCGGACTAATGAAAGACTTAGGTAACGAGTCAATGTTTTTGACACGACAGACGCTGTTTATATGTGAAGGAGAAGGTTTGGCTGCGTGTAGGACTGCTGATATTTTTAAAAATATCGGGAATCCTATATATCGATATTTAAGAAAATATCATCATTGGCTCTCGATATATCGAAATCAACTGTCGATATAACAATGGAGAATTTACCGAAGTTCCGCCCGAAAAAATATCGGATGCTCATTGTAAATATACTGCCAGTTTTAGAGCTGTATATTTAAGTATTGGTTTATTTCTATATATTCTGTAAATCTATAAGCGACCAAACCTGTTTCCTGCCTACCCCCCCCCACCCCCCTCGGCGCAAGAATTGAAAGGAAAAGGATGCATATTGATGCTTGGCGATAACCACTTTGCTAACAATGGTAACTGCATGTTGTACCTATTTTCAATGTCGGGCGGTACTGTACCCTTTCATACTGTGCCACTTACATGCAGTAGCGCCGAGCGCCGATTGCGTCAGCATTTCCACTCAAACATCTCCGCCCAACGCTAAGACCAGTCTTGTCGTTTGGATTGGGAAGAAATGGTACACTACTGCCACCCTCTCCCCTCTAGTACAATGGGACTACTCATTTGTAGTTGCTTGACACAGTCAAAGAGAGAGACTGGACTTGAAGAAAGCTCAAAAACTAGTAGGACCCCCTCACACTGTGAAAATAAAATTATGTTGTACAACAGTTAAAAAAATACAAATACTAATAATTACAATAAATTGCGAAAAAATACAGTATAAAATAAAAATATCGCACTCGATACTGCTGTTTTGATTTCGTTATATCGGGGTGAGGAACTTCGCCCACATGTATCGAAAACTTTTGCAGAAAATAACGATATACCGATATATTACCAGCAGCCCTAGTTGCGGGCAGCGTTTGAACAGCGCATGTACCGTGAAGTGAGCGGTTGGTTGTGGTGAGGGCTGTGCTTGCATGAGTGTGTTGAACTCTGAGCTGGAGCACGGTTCTTGCACAAATTTGCGATGGCCCCGTTTCACCGCTTACTGCTGTCCGTTGACCTGGTGGGTCACCATGGATCGGTCCGAGTTGAAATTGGACGGACGTGACGTCATTTCCAACACAGAGTACTCACCAAGATGTCTAACTTATTGTTCGGGTTTGTGCTCATATGCCCAAAAGGTCACTAATATAGCGAAGAACGATGCATCAGATTACAGAGGGGATCACCTTGGGTTATTTGTAATCAACCATAAGAAGACACAGCATCGAGAAATTTTCCTATAATCACCAATCAGCAAATATTTATTAATTTCCTTACTAATTAATGTACAATGAAGATAGGGCCAACATGGCGAGGGGCTTCGACCGCTAGATTCAGATGATTTATGCCATAATTATGTCATCAGTGAGGCATTTTAATTGGAATTTGATTGAATACAGATGTAAACTCTACCACAAAGCAAGTATACATACAGCAAGGAAGTATACATTGCTATTGGTCGTGAGTTACAATTTACAATCATTAGTTCTTAAGATTTATAATTTTTACTATACATTTCTTTTGTTTGTTAATAACTTAGCATAGTTTAGTCCATAACGAATGAACTACACTCCTGGAAATGGAAAAAAGAACACATTGACACCGGTGTGTCAGACCCACCATACTTGCTCTGGACACTGCGAGAAGGCTGTACAAGCAATGATCACACGCACGGCACAGCGGACACACCAGGAACCGCGGTGTTGGCCGTCGAATGGCGCTAGCTGCGCAGCATTTGTGCACCGCCGCCGTCAGTGTCAGCCAGCTTGCCGTGACATACGGAGCTCCATCGCAGTCTTTAACACTGGTAGCATGCCGCGACAGCGTGGACGTGAACCGTATGTGCAGTTGACGGACTTTGAGCGAGGGCATATAGTGGGCATGCGGGAGGCCGGGTGGACGTACCACCGAATAGCTCAACACGTGGGGCGTGAGGTCTCCACAGTACATCGATGTCGTCGCCAGTGGTCGGCGGAAGGTGCACGTGCCCGTCGACCTGGGACCGGACCGCAGCGACGCACGGATGCACGCCAAGACCGTAGGATCCTACGCAGTGCCGTAGGGGACCGCACTGCCACTTCCCAGCAAATTAGGGACACTGTTGCTCCTGGGGTATCGGCGAGGACCATTCGCAACCGTCTCCATGAAGCTGGGCTACGGTCCCGCACACCGTTAGGCCGTCTTCCGCTCACGCCCCAACATCGTGCAGCCCGCCTCCAGTGGTGTCGCGACAGGCGTGAATGGAGGGACGAATGGAGACGTGTCGTCTTCAGCGATGAGAGTCGCTTCTGCCTTGGTGCCAATGATGGTCGTATGCGTGTTTGGCGCCATGCAGGTGAGCGCCACAATCAGGACTGCATACGACCGAGGCACACAGGGCCAACACCCGGCATCATGGTGTGGAGAGCGATCTCCTACACTGGCCGTACACCACTGGTGATCGCCGAGGGGACACTGAATAGTGCACGGTACATCCAAACCGTCATCGAACCCATAGTTCTACCATTCCTAGACCGGAAAGGGAACTTGCTGTTCCAACAGGACAATGCACGCCCGCATATATCCCGTGCCACCCAACGTGCTCTAGAAGGTGTAAGTCAACTACCCTGGCCAGCAAGATCTCCGGATCTGTCCCCCATTGAGCATGTTTGGGACCGGATGAAGCGTCGTCTCACGCGGTCTGCACGTCCAGCACGAACGCTGGTCCAACTGAGGCGCCAGGTGGAAATGGCATGGCAAGCCGTTCCACAGGACTACATCCAGCATCTCTACGATCGTCTCCATGGGAGAATAGCAGCCTGCATTGCTGCGAAAGGTGGATATACACTGTACTAGAGCCGACATTGTGCATGTTCTGTTGCCTGTGTCTATGTGCCTGTGGTTCTGTCAGTGTGATCATGTGATGTATCTGACCCCAGGAATGTGTCAATAAAGTTTCCCCTTCCTGGGACAATGAATTCACGGTGTTCTTATTTCAATTTCCAGGAGTGTATTAGAGATATATAAATGCTGAGTAGTGTAAGGAAATGAGCAGTTACAATCCGTGCAATGGCACAAAGAGAATTAACTATTTTTGAGGATTACAACGAAGTTTGTACTATTCACTTCTAATTATTGGCCGAACTATTGCATGTGAGAGTTAATATATCATTTTAGAGTAGAATTTCAGCGTATTGATAATGGCGCAGTCGTATCATTAGTAACTATTCTGTGTCAAGAGATGTAAGTGAGGGTTGTCAAATTACGAACCTCATTAAATGACGCAAATCCGTGAACTTCGTGGAGGGGATGGACGGAGGCCATAGTGAAGGGAGGAAGTCCGGTAGGGCCTCATTGGAGAAACGTTATTCAGTAACTGGACTTGGGAATCTTAGGGCCTAGTCAGGTGTCTGACTGTTATCAGCCGGGTTGAAGCGTCCCCTTTGAACAATTTATACAAGACTGTGCTTAAACTGACACACAATATTTTTAGCGCAACGCAATGTGAATATCAAAGATCCCTGCAAAAGAATGGCCCAGAGTAACATTAAACTATACCTTTCAGAAATCACTTACCTCACAAAAATCTTCATTACTCGAACTACTGCAATACAGCGAGCGCCACCACTGCCAGCTAAATAAAAGATTCAAACTACGAAAGGCACTAACTACTGATAGGGATAGTTAGCAAATGAAAGATATTAATAGAGAACAAACAATGTATTTACCTTAATAGTCATAATATATATAGCAGTTCATGACAAACTACAAAACTCCGCCGTCTCTCTCCCCACATCCAGCACTGCTGGTGGCTCACCTCCAACTGCGCAACGCGACGCGCTGTTCACATCCAGCTGCTGCTGCCCAACACTACAATGGCAGACAACAATGCAAACTAGACAAAGACAGCACACAGCACAGCCAGTGATTTTCATACAGAGCGCTACGTAGCGGCGGCGTTACCAATATAAGAACCTAAACAGCCTACTTACATAGCCCCCATGCTCCCCACAAAAAATTTTACAAATTGTTTTGGGCACTGCGCAATACATATTTGTTAAAATTTTTCATAATCGTAATTACAATAACAAAGAAATCAAATGCACACACTTACTGATACAATGTTGGTCAAAAGCTAAAATTTTCTCACAGTCCATAAAGATAGTCCTGATCATTCATCATAATAGTAATTACAGTTTTTTTCACAGAGTCTCATTAGTAAAAGAAATTGCACACAGAAGTAGTGGATTTCCATGCAATCTTGATGAAGTAGTGTTGTCCTTCCAACTGAAAGACAGTGCTGACTCTTGACATGCTGACAGGTAATGGGCCACAACAGAGCAAACCCACAGCAGAGTCATTTGAACTTTTGAAGAATATTGGTAGGTAGGTCATCACAGAGTAGACCCACTGTAGTCCTGGTAGAGAATATGGTATTGGTGGGCCACCAGAGGCGCAGACCCACTGCAGTCCTTGTAGAAATAATGGTATTGGTGGGCCATCAAAGATGCAGACCCACTGTAGTCCTTGTAGAGATGGCCAGCAGCCATCTGTTGTGACTGTGCAGGTGCACAATCACCATTGAAGAGTCTAGCGGAGAATATAGCAAGTCCATAAACCACCACTTGTGCACTCACAATTTTTTTTTCCTTAGTACCAGCAATGCTGATATCCAGTCCCTTGCTGAATTAGTAACACACGTGCAAACACTAACAGTCCCAACTTCTCACATATTGTGCATTACTATGACCAACAGAAATGTGATGAATGCTTACAAGTTACTTAATTTAATGAACTGGTGCCAATTACAATATTATGACATGAGAATACAATAACAAAGGTACAAAATACATCATTTAAGAACATAACAATACAGATAACATTTGTAGTAATACAGGCTTTACAGAAGAATAGAAATAAACATATACATCAGTGTTACAGGAATTATGACATGAGTACATACATAAAAGACCAGAATAACTTGCGAAACATGGACTTCACACATGAGCATTAAAATAAAACAGAATAAATAATGTCTAAGCATATTCACAAGGTAAAAACATATTATTAATACCAATTATATTTGAGGATAACAGTATTCCTCATCATAGCGAATGTAGCTTAGTATTAGAAGAAACAAAGAAATTCTATGAAACTACACAGAGTCAGGAAGAAAACAAATACACAAGGGTACACAATCACATAGTGGGATAACACAAAAGGAAAATACAGGGTTTGTTTTCAGTGTAACATTTGGTACTGCAGTCCAACCCAAAACTTCATTCCATAGATCTTTCGTCTTATTTCAAACTTTGTTTCCACCAAAAAAATCCTATCCTAGCATGCTTTCTGTATTTTTCTCGTATAACCTCTCAGTGCCTTTCGTCAAATTCATCGCAACTCATTCTCTTATAGGCTACCCCCTCTTAAGCTAACTTAAATCTACTGAGCTCAGATGCTAAACTAAGGGACGAGGCAATGCAGCAGCACAAAACAATTAACACAAACATCAATGACAAAAAATTTAAATAGGCAAAGCAATTGCATTATTACAACTAATATAAGGCACTGTGCAGGAAACAAGAAAAATAAATTAGTAGTAAACTGGCTTAACATCGTAATACAAACTCAAATTCAGTAACATTATGCCTGACAAACAGCAGTAACTTATACCTAAACATGACATAGCTGAAGCAGAAAAAATATTACAGTAAAAACAACAAAGCAGATAAGGGAAATGTATATTCGCATCTTAATGTCTATGTAATTAAAGTGGTGCACCACAACTATTTCTACAAAAGAATTTACCAAGTACTTGAAAAGAAAATGATATATGCAGTTACTGTTATTAGTCCCTTCTTATTGTTCTTTCCATTCCAAGAGCTCCTTTTTCGAAGAATGTGGGTCATAAAATAATTATTTAATAGATCTGTTGACAGAAAGTGTTCACATTGGCAAATGCATTTAATTTTATGTAATGAAACCAATGCTGCAAGACAGATGGAAACCAGATATCAAATGAAATAAGCAACAATGTACAAAGTAAAGCATAAGAACATCATTCAGTAGTCATGAGGCATTTCATAAGTTAGTAGAAAAATCTCTCAACTAGAGAGACAGTAGTCATAATCAGGTGTATAGACATAAAACTATTTCTCGTCATTTCATTAGGCATTTCAGTAAATATCATAAATTAAGAGCTCCGCAGTGTAATCATATGTTTTCAAGTTCGACCATGTCGTTTTTCTTTCCGTTGGAAGAACAACAGTACTTCAAGACTGCATGGAAATCCACTACTTCTGTGTGCAATTTCTTTTACTAATGAGACTTTGTGAAAAAAACCGTAATTACTATTATGATGAATGATCAGGACTATCTTTATGGACTGTGAGAAAATTTTAGCTTTTGACCAACATTGTATCAATAAGTGTGTGAATTTGACTTCTTTGTTATTGTAATTACGATTATGAAAAATTTTAACAAATATGTATTGCCCAGTGCCCAAAACAATTCGTAAAATTTTTTGAGGGGAGCATGGAGGCTATGTAAGTAGGCTGTTTATGTTTTCTTATTGGCAACGTTACATAGCGCTCTGTATGAAAATCACTGGCTGTGCTGTGTGCAGTCTGTGGCTAGTTTGCATTGTTGTCTGCCATTGTAGTGTTGGGCAGCGGCAGCTAGATGTGAACAGCACATAGCGTTGCACAGTTGGAGGTGAGCTGCCAGCAATGGTGGATGTGGGGAGAGAAATGGCGGAGTTTGATATTTGTAAGAATGGATGTTATGAACTGCTATATATATTATGACTATTAAGGTAAATACATTGTTTGTTCTCGATTAAAATCTTTAATTTGCTAACTATGCCTATCAGCAGTTAGTCCCTTCAGTAGTTTGAATCTTTTATTTAGCTGGCAGTAGTGGCACTCGCTGTATTGCGGTAGTTCGAATAACGAAGATTTTTGGTGAAGTAAGAGATTTGTGAAAGGTACAGGTTAATGTTAGTCAGGGCCATTCCTTTGTAGGGATTTCTGAAAGTCAGATTGCGTTGCGCTAAAAATATTGTGTGTCAGTTTAAGCACAGTCGTATATAATTTTTCAAAGGGGACGTTCCATAAACATTAACCTGTACCTTTCACAAATCACTTACCTCACCAAAAATCTTCGTTACTCAAACTACTGCAATACAGCGAGCGCCACTTTTGCAAGCTAAATAAAAGATTCCAACAACGGAAGCCACTAACTACTGATAGGGATAGTTAGCAAATGAAAGATTTTAATAGAGAACAAACAATGTATTTACCTTAAAAGTCATAATATATATAGCAGTTCATAATAACAAGTATAACAAATTTCAAAACTCCGCCATCTCTCTCCCCACATTAACCACTGCTGGCGGCTCACCTCCAACTGCACAACGCTACGCGCTGTTCACATCCAGCTGCCGCTGCCAAACACTACAACGGCAGACGACAATGCAAACTAGCCACAGACTGCACACAGTCAAACCAGTGATTTTCGTACAGAGCACTACGTAATGTTGCCAATAAGGAAACATAAACAGCCTGCTTATACAGCTCAAGCAGAAAAAATATTACAGTAAAAGCAACAATGCAGATAAGGGAAATGTATATTCACATCTCAATGTCTATGTAATTAAAGTGGTGCACCACAACTTATTCTACAAAAGAAATTACCAAGTACTTGAAAAGAAAATTATGTATGCAAGTCCTGTGAAATGTCTTTGTGCTCCCCCATTTTTTGGAAATGTTTTACAAAATTAGTATTTACTGGATCTGTAGACAGAAAATATTTATATTAGTACATCTATAAAATTATATTTTAGCCAATGTTGCAGTGCAGCTAGAAACATGATATTAAACAAAATGTGTAAATAAATACATAAAGCAAGTCATATGGCATTTTTCTCAACTAGCAAGACAATAGCTGTGAAATGTTTCTCACCGTTTCATTAGGCATTTCAGTAAATATCATAAATTATGAGCTCCTCAGTATGCTTTCAACAAGGAAACGTCAATAGCGAGGATAATGGCCTCCCTTTTTTTTTTTTTCTACCTGTGCTTCCGAAAAGGCACATCCTAATGGCTTGTTCTCCAGGCGTCTGACACAGCTGAGCTGGGTGCCCACGACGAATTACGTGCAGGTGGTCACTTAACTTTCTTACGGAAATATTTACGACAGCAGTTTCCGTTACAGTGACAGTCTCATATAAAAATATTTCACAGGTCAAGAATTTGCGTTACAAATCGGTAGAAACAAAATCCTATTGATATAACAACGTCCAAAACATTTTCGTAGGCTTTGTGATACATTCACCCATTTACATACATTTCATAACTCTTAATGTACAATTCTTGGTTTCCAACACCCTTTTTCACAAACTATAGTCCCTAACCACGACTCATTATTCTTTCCCTTATTCGTCGAAGCTTATGAGATACGTAGCATAATCAAATAACTCATATAGCATCAGCTTATTGATCATAAACATACCGAACAACATAATACACATAGTCATCGTAATAATAACATCATAACACCTCAGTCAACTCTCAAAATCGTCGTAGCTTCCTCCAATAATTTCAAAACCTAAAACAAAATTCTCTGCTCATGTCAAAGGTGTCATCTGCCTCAAACGTACTTTAAAAATCGTGATCCCATACCAAATATTTCATTCAAAGCTCTCATAATATCACAATGGGTTCAAAAAAATATGAACAGTTCACAAAGGACAGACAAAATACAATTTCGTAAGTGTGAAGTTATCCAATGGTGTAATTACGTAATCATCTGTCACTGCCGTAGTAAAAAAAGTTTGTCTCTCTCAGTTAAATGATCAGATAGCTGTGTAATTATGTGTTAGAAGAATATGGTACCGATGTGTAAAGTTGTATAAGCAAGTACCATATTAGCTAGGGCTCCTTGTACTTGCCAAACACATGGTACACAAAGTAGGCGTGTACCCCCCTGAGGATTAATGTAATTATACCCTCAGGTGTTACAAATTCCAGCAATGGAATGAAATGTATCACGGAAAACCTTTGTATCATTGTACTTCGAATATCTTTAAAAATAAATGTTTTAAGTACAAAATTAGTCACTCAAATACGTGTACTGTAGTGCTAAACTGTGCGTCATGTTGTAAGATAATCTCTGTGGAGCAAAGTTCTGCTGAAGTCAATGTACTTACCTCATCATAAACGAAAGTGAAATGCTTTTCGTATGGATATCGTAGTTATTACGTTCCTTACCGTGATCAAGAAAGTACCATAATGTAACGTATTGTTGTGCTACGAAAGAGGCTGCCTCATTGTAGCTATACCACAAAAGTTACTACTAAAACATGTCTTACTTTCCAAAATAATTCAGAAAAACTGTGCAGATGTAAAACAGATACACCGCAAAAGCAACATTGTAAATTGTCACTCATTAGTAGCGTCGTGATAAAATCGTGTAGCTGTCACATTAACTAACCACTGTGTCATCTGGTATCTCCCTGAAAGTACTTTAATTCAGAATGTATTTTCAAGTAAACCAAAATGTTGCATTAAAATCTCATTAGCAGTACTGGTAAATGTTCTAAGTATGTGAGCCTTATAGTCGTTACATAATCGTGCAACTAACAAGCAAGAATGTACACGCACAATAACACTGTGTCGTCTGTTCGCAATAGCAATGCATTCGTAATTTCTGTTTAAATAAGTTCTCTTGGTTCTTGACTGGATATTTAACTTCAAATATTGTTGCATGTTAACATATTCTAAGTCTGACAAAGCATACTATCAATGTAAAGTGAAAAGTTATGTGGCAAAGACAAAGTTAAAAAACAGATTATCTTTCAATAAACTGTTTTCCATGTGAAATGTGGTGTAAATCTTTACTCTTCCTAGTACACAGAGGTTCAACTTGAACGGAATTATCATGCGGTATATGTCAGTGAGGAATGCTAAAATTTTTCTCAATGTTAGCGTCTATGTTATTTTTCTCTGAGCCAGCCGGCGCACGCGGCTGCCTATGGTGCGAGTCATTGTCTGTCTCTTTGTTGGCGTGCGTCGTTATTGGGATTAGGAGACATAACTTCTACAAATTCGCCTTGCCGAGACGGTCCAGCCCTGTTATAATCCCGCCACTTCTGATGAAATTCATGTCTGTCGTTATGATTATATCGTCTGTCATCATAACGGTAGTTCTTGTAGTTTCTTTCTTGTCTGTCACGTGGTGGAGAATATCTTCCTGAATCGTAACTGCGCGCTGGACCGTTGCGTCTAAAGTTATTCTGTCTCCCTTGATAATAATTATTTTGGTTTCCATATTGCTGTTTCTATGATTGTCTCTGTATAGTCATTACCGCGGAGAGGTGATCTTTCCCTGTAATTATTACTACTCTGCCAACGGTTGTCATACAGGTGGTGTCTGTTTTGGTCACGATTTACAATGTAAGAATAGACTTGTCGTGTCCAGTTATTGTTTCTGTCGTCATAGAATTGTGACGGATGTGACCTGTAGTGATTGTTTTCCTGTTTTCACATCCCGCGACTGTCTGTGTCAATTTCTAATTCTTCTAAGAGTCTCTGAAAAACTTCAATGTCGTCTTTGCAACGTCCTGCCAAAATAATATGTCGTAAATATTCAGGTAATTTGATTAAGCAAATGCGGATGAGTTCTGAGGGGCTGTATGGGTTTGACAGGTACTGATTCTTGTGCAATATGTCTTCAAAATATTTGACAAGATTGGAAAATTCAGATTGTTGAAAGTGTTTCATCATCATGATGCTATGTTTTACACGGTCTTGTGTAGCTTGAGACCAATATGCTGAGAGGAACGCGTGATAAAATTCTCCTTCACGGTGACAATCGTGAATGACCGATCGCATTCTTACAGCTGGTTCATTCTCTAAATAGCCACACATAAATTCTTATCTGTGTTCTAATGACCAGTTGGGAGGAAAACAATGAGAGAGTTGATGAAGCCATGCTTGTGGATGAATATCATTGTCAGAATTCTTAAATGTTTTGAATTTACGTGTAGTAATGAACAGCTTATAGACAAAATCATCATGTCGGCGAGTCGCATGTCGGTCATTGTTACGTCGTTTCGGCGGTTCCATCTGAAAATTCGGTGTACCTTGCCAATTGCTTTCATAATTTCCGAAGTGTCCTGTGTTATTATTTTGTGGTTGCTCCGTATTTCTATGTCCCTCTTCCCGTACTGGAGCGCGAGTGTCCTCTGAAATATGTAATTCTTGTATTACTTGTGCCAACTGATCTTGTCCTTTCCAGATTTCTCTTTTGTACAGTGTGTTGATTTGATTTTGATTTTGTTTGAACTTTCTAATTTGTGCATACTCTTCAGTTTCAGTAAAGGCTACAGGTCTTATGTCATTCAGATCATCATCTACCTTTGTAGATAAATTATTTAGCTGATCCGAAAGTTCAACTACTTTCTCTTATAATGAACTAATTTCCTCCATGTGTCTTTCTCAACCAATTTTCAGAGTATCTACTGTGTCCTTTAAGTTTTCTTGAGTTTTTGCAAGTTGCATAACCGAATCGGTAGATGCAACTGAGTCAATTTTAGCTTGCAAGGTCTTATGATTTTCATGAACAATAGTTTGCAGTTCTTTTATGGCTGCTTCGTGATTCTGTAATGCATTTTCATGTCACGAAAAAATAGGTTGGAAATGCTCACAAATTTGTGTTTTTACGTCATTACAGACTTTCCGACATTTCGATTCAATGTTATGTAACTCAGTAGTTAAATCTTCACGTGTTTGTTCAAGTGTGGTGTGAAGATTTTGTTCCATTGCGTCTAACTGTTGCTGTGTTTGTCTCTGGTGTTGATCCATTGTGTCTAACTTTTGAAGGCTGTTTAGGTTTTCTTATTTGTAACGCCACGTAGCGCTCTGTATGAATATCACTGGCTGTGCTGTGTGCAGTCTGTGGCTAGTTTGCATTGTTGTCTAACTTTTGGAGATTTTGTTCCATTGTGTCTAACTTTTGAAGATTTTGTTACGTTGTGTCTAACTTTTGAAGATTTTGTTCCGTTGTGTATAACTTTGGAAGCTTTTGTCCCATTTGTTGCATTAATAGTAATAACAATGCACTGGTGTCTGAAACATGTTCCTCAGTGCTATTCGGCAATGCATTTGAACCGCGAATATTCGCATTTTGAAAAGCAGAAAATGTGTCTTGACTAATTTGAGAAAACGGCGAGGACGCAAAACTCGAATCTACAGTATTTGCAAGAGTGTGTCCTGTCATTTCGGATTCCTGAGGCAAGCTGTTGCCGACCGATCGATCGATAATGCTTCCCTGATCACTAATTCTTTCACTGCCTACACCATTATTTACAGCCCGCTCCATTTCCCTATGTACAATTACCAAATTACTACTTTGAACATTAGTTAATTCATTTCACAGTGGCGCTAACCCACAGCTTTCGTCTTCACTGTCATTTCTCAGTTTACTTTGGAGCCTAGTATTAGGTTTTTCGCACGCCATTATTGTCACTATATTTCACACGATAACACAGAAAAGCACAATTTGAAGAGCAAAAATAAGAGAACACATTAACATAGCACTGAAAATAATATCTAGTTAATTGCAGCTGCGAAATACTTGGTGCAAATCTACATGCATGCCACAACTGTTTTACTGTACAACAATGAAAGACTGCAACTACAAAGGAGATTTTCTCAACAATTATGCGCTAGCAATAAACGAAAGCTACACTAATTACACAAACTACAAGAAAAAATCAGAAGATTCCAGTGAGGTATCCTCGGATAAGGGTCGACATATGAAACGTCCCCTAGAACAAACTTAAACTGACACACAATATTTTTAGCGCAACGCAGTCCCTACAAAAGAGTGACCCTGACTAACATTAACCTATACCTTTCACAAATCACTTACCTCACATAAATCTTCGTTACTCGAACTACTGCAATTCAGCGAGCGCCACTACTGCCAGATAAATAAAAGTCTCAAACTACTGAAGGCACTAACTACTAATAGGCATAGTTAGCAAATGAAAGATTTTGATAGAGAACAAACAATGTATTTACCTTAATAGTCATCAAAAGTCATAATATATACAGCAGTTCATCACATCCATTTTTTCAAATTTCAAAACTCCGCCATTTCTCTCCCTACATCCACCACTGCTGGCGGCTCACCTCCAACTGCGCAACGCTACGCGCTGTTCAAATCCAGCTTCCCAACACTACAATGGCAGACAACAATGCAAACTAGCCACAGACTGCACACAGCACAGCCAGTGATTTTCATACAGAGCGCTATGTGGCGCTACCAATAAGAAAACCTAAACAGCCTGTCTAACTTTTGAAGGTTGTTCACTGAACCCTCTGCCAGGCTCTTTATTGTGAATAGCAGAGTAATCATGTAGATGTAGATGTAGATATACTTGGATTCAACACACGTCGTACGTCTATGTACATCGTTTCTATTTGCTAGCTTTTATATGATAACTTCTGACATCTTTACTGCTTAATTTATTCACTGCATTAAGTATGTTTTCACAAATAAATCGTCTATCGTTCTCTACACGATTATTTAGCAAATCACCCTACGATAATCGTGTTATATATCAGTATCACGCTGATGAGTTCGAGGCATCTGCACTACTTGCCACAAGTGATACATTAAAATTGTACAATTCACTTAGGTTTCTTATGTGCCTCTACCAAGACATCAATGAATAACAACTCGCAGTGTTCTTTATTTCTGTTTGTCTCAGCAAGAAACAGACTCATACTAATGTGGTTACGAACACTAATCGTCCCGGTGTCGCGATAGTGAAGTTATTCGCGAACTATAGAAAGCTGCGTTCCTGACGTTCTATCGGCTTCAGATGCTCGCTGGGTCGGCGGCCCCTTGTTTCAGACACGACGTGGAGTTCGCCTCATGTTCCCATTAAGGAGAGGTCTGTGGAGAAACCCTGTGTTGCACCAGGCGCTCACCTGAAGGTAATTGGTAAGCTCTACACAGATCCGTGGAACTTCACGGAGAGCGTCTTATTCGGCAAATGGGCACAAAGTTAGCCCTTTCTTTGGTGTATTCAAACGGGTGATGTACAGAAAATTTATGGCTGCGATAGCGCAGCCGTCTGTATTGTTGCAATGTGACAGCAATACATGACAGTGTTGCTATATGACCCAGCAACATTTCCGACGAAGTAGGTCGCAGCTAGTAGCTGCGGAGATATGGCCGAGGTGTTGCTGGATTCGGTCGAGCCGTAACTACTGTTCCTGTTCGTAAATGCTTTCCTCTCATTTTCAGCCTTACTTCCTGTTTCTCACACCGACAGCGCTGTAGCGTCAAGTCATGTAACCTGAAGTTGGAAAAAACCTGTTTCGCCTCATTTAGATAGTTTTTGGGTGTTTGTAGAGGCACTCTATATATTTCTTCAAACGGAAAGACGTAAGACATAACAGCACCTTTTTTTTTTGTTTTTAACTCGCTCCATAGCCATTTCGGGTTTGCTTCAATGCGCTTCCTGTATCTTTCATTCGTAAGTTATTTATGTTGCTGTATTCATAATTTTTCCTAAGAACTTTTATACTTTCCTCTTTCGTCGGTCAGTTGCAGTACACTCTAAGACGAAAAATGAAAAGAAAATACCGACGGACCACCAATCAATTATCCGAATGGGACAGAAATCGGTACGTGTGCTGTACATGTGTAGACAAACAAATGATAACAGTTTCAGAAGAAAATAGATGGTTTCTTCAAGAGAGCTTTGCAAAGTGAGCAGATCCATAACGCGTTGGTACACTTCCGGCCCTCATGCAATATTATTCGGGTTGGCACCGAGTGATGGACTTGTATGTCCCCCTGAGGGATATCGCGCCACGTTCTGTCCAACTGGCGCGTTAGATCGTCAAAATCCCGAGATGGTTGGAGGACACTTCACATAATGCTCCTAATGGGGAGGAATACGTCGACCCTGCTGACCAAGGTAGGGTTTGGCAAACATGATGATAAGCAGTAGAAACTTCCGCAGTCAGGGGATGGGCATTATCTTGCTGAAATGTAAACCCAGGCTGCCGTGCAGTGAGGTGGGCTGTGGGCGGGTTGGTATCCCACCAACGTCAGGGGCGTCTCTAGACACTTTTTCGCTCAATCCGAAGTGGGACTCATTGCTAATGACAATTGTACTCGAGTCAATGGGATTCCAGGCCGGAAACGTGTCTGTAGGTGCCCCGGAAAATTGTGAAATACTAACAGAACAAGGCCCGACCACCAGTTGTGATTCTCTGGGGTTCAATTTCTTTTCATAGCAGACCCGTTGGGTTCTCATCCACGGCACCCATCAGCACAGCAAGAGCTTCTAATGCTGGTTTTCATGCTTGCCAATACTTACCCTGGTCAGGAAAGTCGCCGAATCTCTCACCAGCTGAGATTTTTGGAGCATCATGAACACTGATCTCCAACCACCCCGGTATTCTTACGGTCTGACAGGTCAGTTGGATAGAATTTAAGGGGGGCGTCCAAAAACTATGCACATTAATGCTAAGCCGAAAAACTGCCGGCAAGCCGGCCGGTGTGGCCGAGTGGTTCTAGGCCCTTCAGTTTGGAACCACACGACCGCTACGGTGGCAGGTTCGAATGCTGCCTCGGGCATGGATGTGTGTGATGTCCTTAGGTTGGTTAGGCTTAAGTAGTTCTAAGTTCTAGGGGACTGATGACCTCAGATGTTAAGTCCCATAGTGCTTAGAGCCATCTGAACCATTTTGAACTGCTTGCATAATGATCAGAAGTGGAATAACTTGTTAGTGACTTGCTCATTTTGTGCAGTTCTTTCTCCTGGAAAAATCAGCAGATTTTGGTTCACTGACATCTCATTTGTTTGACTGTTCATATGCATCACACTTACCGATTTATGTCTCTTTCGCATAAATACTTCGTCGTGCGTCGGTTTTATCTTTTCTTTGGCTTAGAGTACATAGAACTCAAGCAATCTTTTAACTTGTGTAATCAGTATCGATATTTAACGCGATAATTCACAAAAGAACGGGAAACACATGCACAGTTTAGCAGTTTGAAAACAACTAAAAGAAGCTGAAAATGAATGCGGTAGCCAACGTAAGGTTACCGGCTTGAGCTCAGCCCACTAATTACAAATTTACTTGATTCAGCTCAGACTCAACATGATACGCAGAAAACACTTTAAAACGATATAATAGAAATAAATTGTAGATCAGACACGGGTATTTGGCCTTGGCATAATAACCTTAAACCAAGACAATCTGTACCCGATTAAATTGTTCAAATAGCTCTGAGCACTATGGGACTTAACGTCAGAGGTCATCAGTCCCCTAGAACTTAGAACTTCTTAAACCAAACTAACCTAAGGACATCACACACATCCATGCACGAGGCAGGATTCGAACCTGCGACCGTAGCGGTAGCATGGTTGCAGACTGTAGCGCCCAGAACCGCTCCGCCACTCCGGCCGGCTGTACCCGATCAACCCACGACAGACAGTTTAAATAACAGAACATTCAAATTAACATGCATATACAGTTTTAAGGAATCAACGCACGACTGCTGTAAGTACAACAAGAGTTTGAACACCTGAGCGTCCAAAATAAGTCATGCATGTAATTTTAAAAAGTCTCTGTGCTCAATCGTCTAATAATAGAACTAGAATGTGAATCCTTTTTAGAGCTCTCTCAATAATAACTTGTGTAAGTTCCATTTACCCGGGATGCTGGTGCAGTTGAAAATACAGGCTACTAGCAGACGCTACACATAGCTACAGGAGAGAACAGAAAAGAAATGTGAGTGAAGAGGGCTCCGCAGAAGGTGATTTTCGCAAACCGCATTCAACACTTATCACACGTAAAACAAGGTGCTCAGCGTTTCTTTCTATGCTAAATTTTGGTAAAATTGGGAATTCTGGCGTGATCAAATCTCCTGAGGCAGCAGAAATGGGAACTGTGCCGACTCAGGAGACGCAACCGAATACCACGAAGGTAAACGGAAACGATAAATCTTCAAATGGCGTAGGCAAACTCACACGCTGAGCTATTGCCTACCGCAAGAAGGCTACCAGCCCCCGTCCTCAGCGATCAACCGCCGTTCGCATCCGGAACAACCAGCGGGACCAGACCCAGCAGATAGACGCTCAAGCTTTTGAACGCCTTCGTAGAGCCACAATGTTGCCCTCTTATGACGCGAGGAAAGACGTCGCTGAAAAGTGAAAACCGGAGAAGCACTCCAACGGCTCGAAGCAAATATAAATAAATACAACTAACACAACGAAGTTTTCCTGAGGAATCATTTCCAAAACATGTTATTTAATCACCTACGCACTCACAAATGGTTGGAGAACATGGTTATTCTTCCAGAAACTGGTGCCGTATGAGGTGGAAGTATTCCATTACCACATCGTATCCTCACGAGGGACGAAATACTGATTCGCCTAAGACGAAGAATGAGCTGAAATTTAAGAGACTAGTCAGCAAGAATCAATGCGCAAAGAAGTGGGATAAGACTACTAAGGAATGAAGAGATAAGCTTGAAGTTCTCTGAGGCTGCAGAAAATGTGATAAGAAATAGTTCACTAGGTAGTTCATCCGAAGACGGACGGACAGCTCTGAAAAGGACAATCTTCAAGTTGGAAAGAAAAACATAGGTACAAAGAAGGCAACTGCGAGGAAGGCCGTAACATAAGAAATACTTCATTTGATCGATGAAAGGAGGAAGTACAACAATGCTCAGAAAAATTCAAGAATACAGGAACACACGTCACTTAGGAATGAAATAAACAGGAAATTCCGGGAGGCTTAGACAAAATGTACATGAAAAATGTGAAGAAATCGAAAAAGCAATCGTTATTTGAAGGACTGACTCAGGACATAGAAAAGTCAAAAGAATCTTCGGTGAAATTAAAACTAATGGTTATAAAATTAAGAGTGCACTCGGAATTCCACTGTTACACGCAGGGGAGAGAGCGAATAGGTGGAAGGAGTACGCTGAAGGAAACAATGAGGGAAAAGACTTGTCTCATGAAGCGATAGAAGAAGGAACAGGAGCCAATATAGATGGGATAGGGGACACAGAATTAGAATCAGAATTTAAAAGAGTTTTGGAAGATTCAAGATCGAATAAGGCAAAAAGGATACAAAACATCAGAAGTTCTAAAACCATTGCGGGAAGCGGCAACAAAACAACTGTTCATGTTGGTGTGCAGAATGTGTGCAATATGTCATCTGACTTTAGGAATAACATTGAAACTTCATTATTTAAATATGTCTGCACTTAAATTACTGATAATAACTTCTACGTTATTTGATTCTGAAACAGCTGAGTAAAACTGAACGTACTGAGCCTACTTTCTGTTTACCTTTTTATATCATGTCAACACTGACCCACATTATTCTAGCGCAACGCAATCTGACTGCTCAAAAAAATTTCAACCTGACTTCAAATAATCAGTTCAAAAGAATGGCCCTGAGGAAAAAGAAATCTTGACAAAAATCTACATTACGCAAACTGCTGCAATACAGCGGGCGTCAATACTGCAAGCTAAATAAAATATTCTAACTACTAAAGCCACTAACTACTAACAGGCATGTGGTTAGCAAACCAAATAATGTGTTTTTTACCTTAATAATCTGACATCCAGTTCAGATACGAATCTAAATCGTCATTGACATCCAGTACAAAAATATATAATCATGAATAATTTTCATGCTCCAAGTCGGACGCTTCCAGGTCGTTAGCCTACGCTAACACTTCCGACCTCTCATTACTTGCGATTAACTTCCAACAACGAGTCCAACCAGCCACAGAGTCTCTTACAAAGAAAGCGCAGTCAGAGAACCAATGCAAAGCGCTACACAGCGCTGCCAACACAAAAGCAACCCACTTACAACATCATCCTCACAATTCTGAAGACCGAAAAATGTGGGGATTACCGCGCATTCAGCTTAACACTCATGTATGCATGTTTCTTGCAAGAATAATATAAACAAAAATGGAAAAGAAAGTCGAGGATGCGTTAGATAATCAGTTTGGCTTTAGGAAAGCTAAAGGCTTTAGAGAGTCAGTTCTGAGGTGTTAGATAATGAAAGCAAGACTAGAGAAAAATCAAGACACGTTCGTGGGATTTGTCGACCTCGACATTGTCAAATGGTGCGTGACGTTCCGAAATTCTGAGAAAAATGGGTTTAATATACAACACATACGTGAACCAAGACGGAACACCAAGATTGGATTAAAAATGATGTAGTGATCGGAGTAGTCTTTCGCTCCTACTCATGACGGACGAAGCAAGATGAACAAACAAGGCGGAAAACACTTGCAAAATGGCATTGATTACCAAGAGAAGCTTACAAATATCAAACATAGGCATTAATTTCAGAAAGAAATTTCTGAGAATGTACGTTTGGAGCATAGCATCGTGTGGAACTGAATTATGCTATGGCAAAACCGGAAAAGAAGAGAATCTAATCAATCGAGATGTGGTGCTACAGAAAAGCGCGTAAAAATAGGTCGACTGATAGGTGAGGATAAGGACATTCTTTGCAGAGTTGGCGTGGAAAGGATTATCTGGAGAACACTGACTAGAAGAAGGAACAGGATGATACGACATTTGTTAAGACATCATGGAATGGCTTCTAAGGTGCTAAAGCTAGTTGTAGAGGGGAAAACAGTAGAGGAATACAGAGATTGCAATACCTCCAGCAAACAATTGGGGACGTAGTTTGCAAGTGCTACGCTGGGATGTAGAGGTTGGCACAGGATGTAATTCGTGGCTGGTCGCATCAAATCAGACGGAAAAAAGGCGAAGGAACATCAACGCCATTATGCACTCCTTCGCCCCTTACCTATTACAAGTTCAAAACGACAGCTAAATAGTACGACAGAAATTTATTAAAATGTGTGTGTGGTGTGTTGTTGGTTGATTTCCTCACTATCTCTACATATTTTGTTTGCTGTCAGATATTGCACCGTGCTGGAACAGTCGCAGAAAAAGATTCAGGGCGTTTGACCAGGATTACATTCGTGAGATATTCTCTTACTATACGACAAAGCACGGTAGCAGGGGGCCTCGTTTACGCCTGATTTCATCCAGCTTTGCACAGAGACTGTGTTACAACATCCAACAGCCCCGATCACACCGCGCGTGACTTTCATCTTTTCGTGGCATTGTAGAAGACATGGATGGTGGTCACTTCTGAATTGAGGTCGCCATTCTGGAGGCTGTTGATTTTAAGTAACTCCAACATCTGGCACTTTATATCTGTTACGCTAGTTTTGACAAATTGGTTCACCACTATAAATGAATCAGTGCGTTAGCAACTCTGTTGTAACAGTTCTGACACTAAATGTAACACTTCTGTCACTAAATGTAACTGAGTTTTCTCTTTTGACGCTAGTCAGTTGTCAGGATGAGCATTACTGCAATGGGCATTTAATTCTAAAGCATTATGCCAGGGTGAAAATCCTAAATAAATTAATTTTTCTCTCTTAACAACATGTGGGCAGGGTGGGTTCTTCCTTGGCTTGGGCATGAGGTAGAATGAAACAGCATTTTTACGTACGATAACTTTTATTGAAAGTTTTGTACAACTGTTTCTTACTGGATGTTCTGGCTCGGAGAGCGGCAGCTGTGTCGTTTGCGAAGCCTTCTGCTGCGGCAGCGGCGGCGTCTGATTACGCCTGGCGGTGTGTATCTCGTGTCGCCGTCTCGCCCAGTTGACTGGAAACGCGCCTCGTGCGGTGGCCCGTTTAATTATTGAGGGCAAGTTGTGCATCGGATGGTGATACCTTGGATGTGGCGTCCCAGTGTTTCTCTTCTCTAAGCGGCCGCGTGTGTTGTGCGTCTGCCAGCGAAGCGGCGCGGCGGGGGAATGCCAGTGTCCCGGACTCGAACAACGGATTCCCGCTTGCCAGTCTTTGGCTGTCAGATCTTCATCCCAGCTCACAGGTGACTGCTGATGTGAGGCCGTCTCCTTCCCGTCCTCACGAGTCACCCGGGTACGTAAAAATCAGACTTCAAATACCTTTTAACTTCTGTCTTCTGGCGCCGAGGCTGCTGCTTGCTATTCCATTACAGCGGCGGACTTGGTGCGTCTGTGTATGATGTAGTCTCTTCTTGCATGACGGTCTTCAGCACCGAAACTGACTGAAAACAACTGCTACTCTTCTCTTCTTCTTTCGTCTGACGGGCCCACTGCGTCACGCGTATTTATTCACATCACTTTACTGGAGGTGAACGACTTCACGGTCATTGCCTCTTCTGTCATTTTGAAAAGCTTCTCGAAGAATCTTCTTAACGTCGGTCATTGGCTCTTGGAATGTAGGTGAGGGCCTTTGATCACATGTGACGACATAAACACGTGAGCTGGTCATTACCTCTTCTGTCATGGTTGAAAAGCATCTCGAAGAATCTGCTTAACGTCGGTCATTGGCTCTTGGAATGTAGGCGAGGGCCTTTGCTCACATGTGAAAACTGAGAAACACGTGAGCCGGACGGGCGATGCCTTGACGGCTGAATCGACAGCGTCTGCTTATGTGGGGAGGGCCATGGCTTCTGAACTTGCTGACTCCACGGTCATTGTCTCTTCTGCTCTGCTGCTCTGCCCGCTGTTTGCCAGTGTGTAATTCTTCTAAACTAAACTAAGTTTTTCATTTATTTTCTAATTCTACTTCACTTCCGTTGCTTTCACTAATTTATTTACTTATCTTAAGTACCACTCAACACTGTGACTTTGAGTGTTTCAGTTAAGCTTTTTTCGCTGGTGAGGAGTTACTTTGTTTTGTGAATCAATCTCTTGTCTGCCTTTGCAACGTTGCCCCAAAATATTACTTGCAGTACCTCCATACGAGTACAGAGATATGTCTAACAAAAGTACGATAACTCAGCTGTGCGACGTTATGGATCATAACAGTGGAGATACGTTCGGAATAGAAATGTAGTTAAGCAGAATTTGGTTCATTAGATTTTTTTATCGTTCTTCTGTACTATACTGAAGAGGCAAAGAACTTGGTATACCTGCCTAAAATCGAGTGCGGCCCCTGTGAGAATGCAGACGCGATGTAACATGACGTGGTGTGCACTCGACTAATGTCTGAAGTAGTGCTGGAGGAAACTGACACCATGAATCCTGCAGAGCTGCCCATAACTCCGTACGAGTACGAGGGGTGAGATCTCTTCTGAAGAACACATTGCAAGGCTTCCAAGATATGCTCAATAATATTCATTCCTGGAGACACTGTCGCAATTCTGGACGTGTGGGGTGTCACATTGTCCTGCTGGAATTTCCCAAACTGGTCGGAATGCAAAATGGAAATGAATGGATGCACATGATCGGACAGGATACTTGCATTAGTGTCACCTGTCAGAGTCGCATCTAGACGTATCAGGGGTCGGATAATACTCCAACTGCACACGCCCCACTCCATTACATAGCCTCCACCAGCTTGAACAGTCCCCCGTTGACAGGCAGGGTCCATGGATCCATGAGTAGGTCTCCATAGTCGTACACGTCCATCCGCTCGATACAATTTGAAATGAGACTCGTCCGACCAAGAAACATGTTTCTAATCATCAACCGTCAACTATCGGTGTTGACGGGCCCAGGGGAGACGTAAAGCTGTTTTACCGGATTCTTGATATTGACGGTAGGCTCACTGAAATAGTCGCGGGGGCAAACCCCACTTTCTCGCTTCCTCGGTGATGCTGTGTCCCATCGCTCGTGCGCCAATTATAACACAACGTTCAGACTCACTTAAATCTTGATAATCTGCCATTATAGGACCAGTAACCAATCTAACAAATGAGCCAGACACTTGCTGTATTATACAGGTGCTGCCGACTGCAGCGCAGTATTCTGCCTGTTTACATATTTGAATATGTATTCCTATACCAGTTTCTTGGGCTTTCAGTCTACTATTGTACCGAGTAATGTTTCAGTATGTTACATCTACTTGTAAAAAATGCAAATCAGCGAATATGGTGAAATGCAGGAAATGGCGCAAATAAAGTCTGAACATGAAAGTGGACCTAGTTTAATGACAAGGATGAATATAAAGGGTATTATACTGTTGATCTAAAGTACTCGGACACTTATGTCCATTCCACCTATATGACGGCTTGATATCTGTTGGGGACACATTCAGTAAGGTGTCTGAATGTGGAGGAATCGCAGCCCATTCTTCAAGTATACAATCCAGAGGAGGTAGTGACGATGGGAAGCTGTGGTCTGAAGCGAAGACGTTCGAACTCACCCCATTGGCATTCCACTGGGTTTCGCTGCCTATTGCAGACTGTGTATAAAGTGGAGGCTGATTCTGAAATCCAATTTTTCGAAGTATGGTTACAGTGAGCAGGGTTCATCAAATTGGAGAACCATCTATAGTAGCGTTCAACAATGGCATCAAGGAAAAATCACTGCTGTTGTGATATTTTCTTTCGGAGAACCACTTTGGTCAGGCGCTGGCTTCAAATGATGGATTAACTCCGCGTCAAGTGAAAGGAACGTGTCTTGCTGTCAAACGATTTTAACAAAAGTACTGTTAATACATTACTTAGAGACTGTCGCCTCATCGAAACTGATTGTCTGTGAATAAAGACACATTGCAGCTTATTTTAGGTTTAAATACATTGAGGCTGTGCAGCACCGTTTACGGAAAATAAGCTGAAGTTTTTAATATCATCAAGAAACGTCAAGAGGTCCTGCATGTTGTGTAAACACGAATGCGGCGTGCAATTAATGCAACCAAAATTACTGGACAGATCTTTCCCACGAAACGACAACTTCTGACACATCTGAGAACAGTGTACTGCAAAGAATTTGTTTTTACTAATTCTTCCTTAGTGCGAGAAGAAAGGAAGCGGAAGCGTCAGATGACCTCTGCTGATCCAAACAATGTTGCCTTACTCTCCCTCATTTCCTCCACTCGAACTGGAGACTGTAAATATTAGTTCGTAAGCTGATATTACTGTAAGCCTGTCTTTTCACTTCATCATATAATGAGAAGCAATAGTTTCACTACTTTTATTCATAAGGTTAAGTATCTGGAAGGAATAAAGATATATTGACATTCCCCCTTCCCTTCGTTAGATTAATGCTTCAATAGGACGGCTATTATTGTGTCAATGTAGTTCTAACTGTAGAATTGTTAATAATCATCTAGAATATATGAGAATGTAGCATTACACGATATTACCGAAATGTGAGAAAGGGAAGCGTAGGAAAAGGAAAAGAAAAGAACACATAAGGACAGACGAGAAAAGAAAAAAACGGATGGGTGTGTCAGTGGTTAACTAAACAAATACTTACGTATATAATAAAAATATTTTCGTGGTCGATACACAGTTTTAACCTACAGGATTTTTCCTCTGGAGAATGAAGGGTTCATAAACATTCATGATACTGTGAACAGTACACACTCAAAATGAAAACATACTGAAATAAAGTGAGGCAGGAACATCTTTCTGGTGTTTCATTTGTCGTATATGCTTTTCTCAATATTATATTTCGCACACTGGACTATCGAAGCAGACGGTCAATCACACATACGTAAACAATACGCTAGGCAAAAATGCATATTAGGAACAGAAATACATACGAAACAGTTTTTAAACTCAGTATTGGCAACAGGTTTGTCACCATAACCATAAAAAGTGAAAAATATAGTAAAGATGTATGTGGTAAATATATGCTAATAATTTAACGTCTAGTCACGAATTTCTCTTATTTATGTTTTACACCACGCGTTTCGGAAAACGATTCCCATTTTCAAGTGTATATTTCTTTGCATTATGCGAATTTTTCGTAATGTTTCCGACGTGTGAGGTCATGCTTTTTATGGTGACTTTGCGGCAATATATGAAAACCTGCGATTTTTAGTTATTTAACGATTTAGAAATGTAGGTAGTTGCGGAATTGAAACTTACAGTTTTCTTATGGCCCATATACTTCAGTAATGGCAACAAGAAACAAAAAAAAAAAAACTCGGACTAGAAACTCACACAACGAGAAAATGGCATAACACAAAGAAATACACACTTGAAAATGTGAATCATTTCCCGAAACATGCCTCTTAAAACAAAAATAAAAGAAACTAGCGATTGGTAACAGAAAGTTATTTATAAGCAAACCCATTGTTGTCAAAATAAAACCATTTATAACGGACAAAATCAAATTTTACGTCCATTTCAGAGTCAAATATCCATTGAAAATACTTGATACGACCAAATGAAACAAACAAACACTAAAACATTACTTGAATGTAAAACACAGCATAGTAACAAAATATTTCTTCGGAACGAAAGAAAAGTGTTAGTTTTGCAGCTTACGGAAAGTTCATTCAGGACATATGATTGTTTTATCTATGAATAAAACACACGTTGGAAATTACAACAAAAAACAGTACAAATCAGTTGTTCCCTTTTTTTAGCAATTGTTCGGAACCAGCGGCAATATATCACGCAGCTGGTCCTTTTCTAATCTTTTATACGCTGTGGCTCTCTGATTTGGGACAGCTCAATTCCATTTGTCCCGGATAAAACATTGTGACGAAATACCATTTGTCTGCTCAGCGCTGGACTAAAGCAACGACAGCCAGAAGAGGAGAATTGCAGGCAGGTAATAAATTACAAAAGCAGCGGGGCGGAAGCGGAGGCAGCGACGGGTGGAAGGGCCGATCTTCCGCTCTTACCCTGGAGCACCTCTTTTGCATAGATGCAGCAGCTGAACGAGCTATTCTGCAGCATGAGTCGAGGAAAATCGTCATGCCCTCTAAAGAAACTCTTCACTAACTGCTGACGGTTTCCGGTGATTGTCAGAACAATTGAGCTGTTACGCGCGACTAAGAAAACATTCGACGATGATTTCATAATGTTCGTATACCAACATTAAATAAGCTCCTGTGTTGTTCAGACACTAATGTGTCGTATTTTATTTTCCTAAGCAAGTACTCTTCCTAAGTGAAGACTACAGGTTATAATAAATGGTCGCCATATCTAAGTGTGGTAACATTGTCTACCTTCGACGACCAATAAGTGAGCTAAGGTTGTACTGATAAAATTTAAGGATTCCTTTCATTCTCCTAGCCAGATATGATGTTTCAGGTTGTATGAAATCGATATTTTAATATTACCTTATCCTAGATATAATGTATAAAACATTACGCATTGGGTCAATGTGTGATCTTACGTTCGTAAGCTTTTGTTAGCTTTTGACATAAAATTTAAGGATTCCGTTCTGCGGTTGTGCTGATAAAATTTCAGGATTCCTTTCATTCTCTTAGCCAGATATGCTGTAGCACGTTGTGTGACATCGATATTTAAATGTTCCCTTATGCTAGATTTAAACTACAAAACGCGATGTTTCGTTCGTATGCTTTTGTTAGCTTTTGGCATAAGAATTGGACTGCGAGAATGTATTGCTAAGTCTGGCTACAAAGAAGGGTCTTGAAAGTTTCTATCTAGTTCTTCGCAATGGCAAGAATACTGTCTGATTTCAACACTGTGAATCATTAAACTTTCAAACTGATAAACTGGCTCTGGAGAAACTCAGTAACCTCTTTTTTTATTATTTAATTTTGTCTTACCTGTTGGACAATGGAAAACACTGCGGAGCTGATCTTGCGCTGGAAAGCGCGTCGCATTTGCTGAGCTATAACTATCTACTGAGGTGCGCCTGGTGCAATGCACTCTCTTTTTTAAGAAAGGCAAAGCATACTTGGTTCATAACAAATGTGAATAGGTAAAAATTGTAACTCATATTTGGGCATGGAGTTTGGATGCGGACAATGATTTGGGATAACATCAAATGTAATCAGTTTTCTGATTAGAAAAGTTCTATATTGAACAGTTATCTCTTTCTTTACTTCCAAACATTAATAGATAAAAAATTAAGTTCATGAGCGGATAAACGTAGGTAGCCCTTAACATCAAATGTGATCTTTTCAAAAACACAAGTCGTAAAAATGATATTAAATACTCAACAGTTAATCCTACTCTCAAACTGAAAATGAAGGCTATGCATGATTGGTTATCTTTCCCTATACCTACTCAGGCCTCTGGCTGTCTGCACCAAGACTGCGCAACTACAAAATGCCGCAATAAAGTACAAAATCTAAAACCAGCTACGTTAAATTAAATCTTCTATCTCGTAAAAATAATCGTCATAAAATATTCTTCTCAATAGGTTTCAATCGCTTTTCTCATCCCAAATAATTAGTCAGTAAATCAACATGTTACACTTCTTCAGAACATAACCGCAACCGTACAATTCGGGCTATACCATGGCACAGCGCTGCCGTCTACTGTATCTCCTCACCTCGCAATAAACAGCGCGCATCATCTCATGTACATCTGGCAAAGCAGAGATGGTCCAAGAAAGACTGCAGATGACACAGCATCTCTGATGACACTGCGCGCTTATAATTCCAAACAGTACAAAGGCGCTTACGCGTTCATTACAACCAAATAAAAGGGAATGGTCCATGAAATTATCTACAGCCACCTATTACAACCCCTCGGCCACTCCGGCAAGAATTTTTTAGAGTGAGTTTTGGAATTGGCAATGGTTTGTCTACCAATTCGTCAACGAAGTTAAGATTTTCTAAGTACTATAATCACGAAGAAAAAGTACGAAGTTTAAATAATACAACAGGTTAGAAAAGGAATACATCGTTCTGCACAGACGCACGAACATAATCTGTAACATTAGTGAATCCCTCCTCTGGAAAAAGTAAAGATAAACACTGTGTTAAAATTTGACGATGTTGCTGTGGAAAACCAAAATCAAATCCGATAATATTTCTGTTTTGGTCGCCATATTACTGTTGATGTATCTTATCTGAGTCAGACATATTCCAAAACAGCTGGTGACGGATAACGCAAACCTAATTATAGCATTCAGACAGGAATTTAAAACACATTATTCAGGCTCATGTAGGAACCAATATGTCATTCACTGATTTTGTAAACCTATGTGCAGATTGCTGGAAATATACATATATGTGAATGCAGCTTGTACATGGACGTGATAATTCAAACTCTAGAAAGGAAAAAATAGAGTTGGAGTTAGTTGTATGGAAGGAACTAGAGATGTATTGTCATATCCTTCCCAGACTGAACAATAAATTGAATGATCTGGTCAATGCAATCGAGAAGAAAGTAAACGACGTAACTATGAGGGAAAAACTGTTATTGAGAAGGGGGACATTGTATGAACGGGTTAATGCAGTTGAAAAGAATGTGGGCGACTTAAATGAAGGGAAAATAGCTGTTAGCGAGAAAGGGGAGCAGCTTCAGAAGAAGAAGAGTGGACACATAAAACCTTGCACTGCACGGAAGTCTGATTAGTATACAAAGAAATGTCGGCTAAGCATAACGTCATTGAGGCACCTACAGTCAGTTCACGAGAAGTTGCGATTGCTGAGGTTAGGACATTTGAAGCTGCAGCAGACACTGTGAGAAACCTTTAAACCAGTTACTGAATCTCTCGATGAACGATCGGCGCAATTCCACAGCTACGACGATGACGCTATTGCTGATTTCATTAACTGTCGCAGCGACGCTAGGATAGACAAAACATTCGGCGTCAGTGGTGATAAACCTTACATGTTGGGCAAGCAGCCTATCACTTTAAATCAGAAAACAATGTAGATTCGTGACAGACAGTTTCAAAGAACACCCAGTCTACTGAATCTTATTTTCCTAAGGCCCACAAAACTGTATACTATTCGCCCATAGATTTGGCAATGTATCGCTAAATATTGCTTTTGACTGATCTGAATAAGGATGCAATAAGTCAAAGCAACACAAAACACATATCCATTACAAAACGTATATTGGATGGGATATAAAATGACAGTTATGATGGGATTGACGTTCAGCATAAAATAGTGAGCAGCTGACTCCCGCAGTCTATATAATACAATGACACCAATGAGCTAACAGACCGGCTGCGACTGCTCGTGGCATCAGGTGCCACTGTCAATATAACTCATTTCGATGAAGTTGTTTAATAATTTCTGAGCTTATAGAGAGAGGTATCATCGATAAAGTATGGACACTCTAGTTCGAGAAGTGCACAAACCAGCATGCGAAACATACCTTCAGGCATATGTTATGATTACAGGTTGGGACCACCTGTGGCAGGCGGATCTTGTTGACATGAGAGAATATTCACGTGTGAATAACGGATTCAAATGTATTTAATGGTCACTGATCCTTATTCTAAATTTTCCTGTGCATTTCCATTGAAAGCGGAAATAGAGAGGGATGTCGCGCATGTGTTTGTACGATTGCTGCAGACGGGGACGAATCGAAGCCCTTACAGTCTTCAAACTGATCACGGCGGTGAGTTTCACAATAGATATATCAAGTCCTTGATGGAGATATATGGAATACATCACTATTCGACGTTCACCCACCTGAAGGCGAGTATCGTGGAATGTCTGAACAGAACAGTGAAAGCCGAACTATGGATCACACAAATGGACCCATATCCTCTCGCAAATAATTGCTCAGCCTAATCGAACGGATCATCGCACAATAAAAATGAGACAAATCAATGTTCGTGATAATAGACTTCTAGATACAGTATACAATTGTATTATAATGCTAGATCAATGCATACAGCAATTTCATGTAGGTGATTTAATAAGTATTTCGAAACACAGCACAGTATTTGAGAAGTTATACGTGCCCCCTTGAACCACGGACCTTGCCGATGGTGGGGAGGCTTGCGTGCCTCAGCGATACATATAGCTCTCCCGTAGGTGCAAATACAATGGAGGGGTATCTGTTGAGAGGCCAGACAAACGTGTGGTTCCTGAAGAGGGGCAGCAGCCTTTTCAATAGTTGCAGGGGCAACAGTCTGGATGATTGACTCTTCTGGCCTTGTAACACTAAACAAAACGGCTTTGCTGTTGTGGTACTGCGAATTGTTCAAAGCAAGGGGAAACTACAGCCGTAATTTTTCCCGAGACATGCAGCTTTACTGCATGGTTAATGATCATGGCGTCCTCTTGGGTAAAATATTCCGGAGGTAAAATAGTCCCCGATTCAGATCTCCGGGCGGGCACTACTCAAGAGGACGTCGTTATCAGGAGAATGAAAACTGGTGTTCTACGGATCGTAGCGTGGAATGTCAGATCCCTTAATCGGACAGGTAGGTTAGAAAATTTAAAAAGGGAAATGGATTGGTTAAAGTAAGATATAGTGGGAATTAGTGAAGTTCGGTGGCAGGAGGAACAAGACTTTTGGTCAGGCGAATGCAGGGTCATAAATACAAAGTCAAATATGGGTACTGCAGGAGTAGGATTAATAATGAATAAAATATAGGAATGCGGGTAAGCTACTACAAACAACATAGTGAACGCATTTGTGTAGTCAAGATAGACACGAAGCCCATGCCTACTACAGTAGTACAAGTTTATATGACAACTAGCTCTGCAGATGATGAAGAAATTGAAGAAATTTATGATGAAATAACAGAAATCATTCAGATAGTGAAGGGAGACGAAAATTTAATAGTCATAGGTGACTGGAATTCGGTAGTAGGAAAAGGGAGAGAAGGAAACATAGTAGGTGAATATGGATTGGGGGTAAGAAATGAAAGAGGAAGCCGTCTAGTAGAATTCTGCACAGAGCATAACTTAATCATAGATAACACTTGGTTCAAGAATCATAAAAGATGGTTGAATACATGGAAGAACCCTGGAGATACTAAAAGGTTTCAGATAGATTATATAATGGTAAGACAGAGATTTAGGAGCCAGGTTTTAAACTGTAAGGCATTTCCAGGGGCAAATGTGGACTCTGACAACAAACTATTGGTTATGAACTGTAGATTAAAACTGAAGATACTGCAAAAAGGTGGTTATTTAAGGAGATGAGACCTGGATAAACTGAAAGAACCAGAGGTTGTACAGAGTTTCAGGGAGAGCATAAGGGAACAATTGACAGGAATGGGGGAAAGAAGTACAGTAGAAGAAGAATGGGTAGCTCTGAGGGATGAGGTAGTGAAGGCAACAGACGATCAAGTAATTAAGAAGACGAGGGCTAGTAGAAATCCTTGGGTAACAGAAGAAATATTGAATTTAATTGATGAAAGGAGAAAATATAAAAATGCAATAAATGGCCGGCCAGTGTGGCCGTGCGGTTCTAGGCGCTTAAGTTTGGAACCGCGTGACAGCTATGGCCGCTGGTTCAAATCCTGCATCGGGCATGGATGTGTGTGATCTCCTTAGGTTTGTTAGGTTCAAGTAGTTCTAAGTTCTAGGGGACTGATGACCACAGATGAAAAGTCCCGTAGTGCTCAGAGCAATTTGAATAATTTTTTTTTGCAGTAAATGAAGCAGGAAACAAGGAATACAAACGTCTCAAAAATGAGATCAACAGGAAGTGCAAAATGGCTAAGTACGTATGGCTAGAGGACAAATGTAAGGATGTAGAAGCCCATCTCACTAGAGGTAAGATAGATACAACCTACAAGAAAATTAATGAGACCTTTGGAGAAAAGAGAACCACTTGTATGAATATCAAAAGCTCAGATGGAAACCCAGTTCTAAGCAAAGAAGGGAAAGCAGAAAAGTGGAAGGAGTATATGGGGGGGTCTATACAAGGACGATGTACTTGAGGACAATATTATCAAAATGGAAGAGGATGTAGATGAAGATGAAATGGTAGATATGACACTACGTGAAGAGTTTGACAGAGCACTGAAAGACCTGAGTCGAAACAAGGCCCCGGGAATAGATAACATTCCATTAGAACTACTGACAGCCTTGGGAGAGCCAGTCCTGACAAAACTCTACCATCTGGTGACCAAGATGTATGAGACAGGCAAAATACCATCAGAGGTCAAGAAGAATATAATAATTCCAATCCTAAAGAAAGCAGGTGTTGATAGATGTGAAAATTACCAAGCTATCAGTTTAATAAGTCACGGCTGCAAAATACTTACTCGAACTCTTTACAGACGAATGGAAAAACTAGCAGATACCGACCTCGGGGAAGATCAGTTTGGATTCCGTAGAAATATTGGAACACGTGAGGCAATACTGACCCTACGACATATCTTAGATTCTACGTTAAGGAATGGCAAACCTACGTTTCTAGCATTTGTAGACTTAGAGAAAGCTTTTGACAATGTTGACTGGAATACCATCTTTCAAATTCTGAAGGTGGCAGGAGTAAAATACAGCCGAAAGGCTACTTACAATTTGTATAGAAACAAATGGCAGATATAAGAGTTGAGGTTCATGAAAGGGAAGCAGTGGTTCGGAAGGCAGTGAGACAGGGTTGTAGCCTCTCCCCGATGTTATTCAATCTGTATATTGAGCAAGCAGTGAAGGAAACAAAAGAAAAATTCGGAGTAGGTATTAAAATCCATGGAGAAGAAATAAAAAATTTGAGATTCGCCGATGACATTGTAATTCTGTCAGAGACAGTAAAGGACTTGGAAGAGCAGTTGAACGGAATGGATAGTGTCTTGAAAGGAGGCTTTAAGATGAACATCAACAAAAGCAAAACGAGGATAATGGAATGTAGTCGAACTAAGTTGGGTGATGCTGATGGTATTGGATTAGTAAATGTGACACTGAAAGTAGTAAAGGAGATTTACTATTTGGAGAGCAAAATAACTTATGATGGTCGAAGTAGAGAGGATATAAAATGTAGACTCGCAATGGCAAGGAAAATGTTTCTGAAGAAGAAAAATTTGTTAACATCGAGTATAGATTTAAGTGTCAGGAAGTCGTTTCTTGAATTATTTGTATGGAGTGTAGCCGTGTATGGAAGTGAAACATGGACGATAAAAATATTAGACAAGAAGGGAATAGAAGCTTTCGAAATGTGGCGCTACAGATGAATGCTGAAAATTAGCTGGGTAGATCACATAACTAATCAGGAGGTATTGAATAGGATTGGGTAGAAGAGAAGTTTGTGGCGCAACTTGACTAGAAGAAGGGATCGATTGGTATTACATGTTCTGAGGCATCAAGGGATCACCAGTTTAGTATTGGAGGACAGCATGGAGGGTAAAAATCGTAAAGGGAGACCAAGAGATGAATACACGAAGCGGATTCAGAAGGATGTAAGTTGCAGAAGGTGCCGGGAGATGAAGACGCTTGCACAGGATAGAGTGGCATGGAGAGCTGCATCAAACCAGTGTCTGGACTGATGTCCACAACAACAACCACAACAACAACGTGCCGATCTGGTCAACTTCGATATTCGCTGTTTATAAAATCCAGAGAACGAATCCTAGAATCTACCTGTCAAACGACAGCAATGGTACTGAAATTGTAGAATACTTTTACACATAGGAGTTACAGATGAGCTCGGAACCAAATGTGTATCTCGTAGAGAGGGTCATATGGCGTAGAGGGAACAGAGCGTTATTTCGATGGCTTGGTTTTCCCGCATCCCAAAGCGGGAGGATCGATGCTAACGATTTGCTGCATAACAGGGTCCGCAGGCAACAATCAGCTCAGTAGCATAACGGGCGTGATGGGAGACGTATTAGAGGGGTAGGTATTCTGGACAAACGACTTGACAAATTACACGTTTCTGGGTATAACTACAATGGACCTGGAACAAAACTTCTAATTTGATTGACACGTTGTTGTAAGGGGATAAATCTCCTCGACAAAACTTGTATGGAAAACGCCATCAAATACACAACAAATCAAGATCGTCACACCGCCGTCGAATTTTATCTGATAAAGCAAAGACCATACGTTGAAGAAGGAATATGAATATAGGTCAACGCATTGCAGCATTTTGCAGTTGAGAAAACGAAGTGTGGTAAAACTATGTTGGACTTGCGTGTGAAAAGGTTCAGCCAAGTTATGAGTGTTGCACGCAGGGCACTAAAGAAGAAGATAACCAAGGGGCGCATGAAAAACTGTGTCCTGACAGCGTTGTATGCAACTAAAAGCTCCTTGAAGCAGAAAAGAACGAGAAAAAAATGATCGATTAAACCACCCGTGATTCTACCCTTGTGATTCCCGTCCTAGCCAGTCTTTCAGCTGTGGGTTCACTGGCTGGGGGCGCTGGGCTATTGCCAGGACAGTCGAGAACGCACACAACTGCCAGGAGCAACTTCAGGAGCCACAAAGATATAACCGCATGATGGAGGCAGCAGAAATCGGAAAATGGCTATACTTTAAACAGTACACGAAAGAACTAGGTCTCTTCATAAACCTTCTAGCAATCCTATCAGACCAGACGCTTACAAATAGAGATCTTAATAAGTTTGTTAAAAAGAAATTCAGCATTCCGAAGTATGTTTGTGAGGAATACATTACCGAAGACTATGTGGAAATAATGAGAAAGCGGAATTGTGACTCTGAATGTAGCACGAGGACCTGGAACTCACTGGGTAGCAAATGTTAATGAAATACAAATAACGTCTACTATTTCGACTCGTTCGGCAACCTGCAACCGCCAGAAGAATTAAAACGATACTTCACAGGCAGAAGACATGTGCTGTACAGTTTTCGACGCTACCAAGACTTTAATACATCCCTGTGTGGTCATCTATTCATCATGTTCCTCCTCACGTTAATGAATGATATATAGGGACGGGTACTAAGCATCCATTCGCCAGTTGATGTTTAGACGCAATGTCGTACACTCTGATTTAAAAGAACCATTGTCTGTATTACATGAAAATTACTTCCTATCGATTGATTTAAGCATTGGAGATTGGAGTATCCAGCTGAATGGACTGGAGACATATAACACCATCCCAAGTGTCTCTGAGGCTAACAATAAGCTGCATCTGGAAGTTAATGGTAACAACGAAATTATAGAAATTGCACCTGTTGCACACGACATTGACGATTTAATAGACGTTTTAAAACAGTCTGGAAAAGGGATTGAGCTTCGTGCCAACCTTAGTTCACTTAAATCTGACTGTAAATGCATCAGTTGACTTTAAGCAGAAAGGTTCAGTAGGCCCACTACTGGGTGTATTCATGTCGGGTCTCCAGCCGGAACATTTTGTCATCTGGACACAATATTTCGGCGGTCCACCTCGCCGCCATCTTCAGGTGAGTATGCTGTCGCAATATCTCGCAGGAACTGAAATCAAATACGCCGCGGCGGATCCGATCGTGGGTCCATCGTTCGTGCACGACCATAACTTCCCTCTAGTGACAGACAAAACAGCGCACCAGTGGTGAAAGCTTGCGGAAACGATAAATCGATAACAAACATTACGAAGCCACAGGTCCACTACTGGGTTTTAAAGACGGTTACCAGTAAATTTTAGATATCTGATCCGGCAATTGATATTCTCCCTCTCAGTACAATCTGTGTTGAGGGTAACATTGTAACGAACTCATATCTCAATGATAGATTGGTTCATTGAGTTTAAGGATTCTTCCGATCATTTGGAAAAGGGTGTAAGACTGTTGGGACTCCTACCAACAATGTACACAATCCAGTGACAGTTCAGACGTTGGACTACCTGGAGCTGCGTATTGTGGAACAGAATAACCAACTTGTTGACTTTCGTGCTGATGAAATCAGTGCACGACTACATCTAAGACAGGATGGGGGTAAAGTATAACATCAGGGCACATAGCGCACAGCACAGCACAGCACTTCGGAGCAGAATGGCAAGGTCAAAACGCGTGCAAACGTTGAGTTTCATAAATCAGTAGGCTTGAAACCTTGCAATGACGTCGTTGCTGAATACCTTTCGTGAATATGACGAGCGAATCATACTCTAGGAATACTTCTCACATAAACATTATGTTTCAGCGACATTTAACAAGAACAATGATATTAGGATTGTCATCCAGCACGAAGACGCTGTAACTCTCCCACGCAGAAGTTTCTTAAGTTTGGATGCATCATTTATGAAAAAGGATGCTAGTCATATAGAGCGATCGAAGGTTACACGTAATGCTTTGGCATTCCTGTTCCGGTAGATACTGTTTCGGCGTAAAGTCAAGCGCCAGCACGCCGATCCGGGGCATTAGAGCAGAGACGGCTGTGAAGACGTCAGCTAATTGCACGCCTACTGAACTCTCTCCAGGACGACAGTGCGACAACAGCGTCCTCTGCACAAAGAGAACATAAAAGCTGCTGCCACCTGGCTGCAGCCAATTCTACAGAAGGGTCAAGACCCACGACCTGGATGGAAGTATCCACTGTATTACTTCAACTGTATTGGAATCGTTATACTAAAGGACATGGATTATATTGCATGACGCCCTTTGCTTGTGACACATCTGTATTTCTCGAAGTTAAGCATTGTCATTTATTTTATTTAATAAGAACTCAGTAATACGATTTGCTTCAGTTGCTGTCCAGCAATCCGAGAAGCAGGTTTCCTGGACACTTGAGCTTTGACAGTTACACAGGATGCAACAAGTGCGAGACGAACTTATTGGGGTACAGACTGATCGTACACGTAATGTTGGCATTTATCAACCCATAAAATGTTTGTCCCATCTCACCCTCGGATTTGCATGGTTTAGAAAATACAGGATGGTTTAAAGACGAGCCTGTGGGCAGAGCAGCAGAAGAGTACTGCCTACTTACTATATGCATACCTCTGAAAATGCATATGGGGTACACTGAGGACATGAAGTGAATTTTTGTGAATGCTAACCCGGAGCTTATCCTGCTACAGACTGCAACGGATAACAAATCATACATTCAAGGAGCTCAAGAGAAGAATCAGATCATCAGCAGTAAAATTATATGGAAAATGCCACACATCACTGTGGCAGATGACGAGCGTTCGATGCTTTTGAAAGTTTTGAATCCCATTACATATCTGCCATTAACTTTCCGCTCATCGGAGGTTTTTGAGTATATGATGTTACCGACAGCGAGCCAACAAACATGGGTTATTGAAACCTCCGTGCCGCTAGAAACACCGAATTTCATGATACATGCATTTAAGGCCAATAGAAGGTGGGGTTTAACAAATGATTCCACGGTATATGACAAATGAAATTTAACTAATTCCAGAATCTACATGAATTCAGAACTGTATCTGTATGACAATTTACTGTTACAGTAGGATCAGAATGTATACAGTGTAGCATTTGACACGTAGTCAAGGTTCCATCCTTCTCAATATGAAGGTATTGAAGAGGGAGGATGCCTACTTGGTCCACGGAAATTCAAGGAGCTGGCACCAAATATCGTAACAGACTGCTCTAAGCAGAATGAAATCATTACATCAGAAGCAATAGATGTAGAAATCGAATTTGAATCTTCATCAAATTTCGCACATGAACGTGTGATTCACTATTACCCACTTACTGGTGTTGTACAGTGTGCTGCATAAATGACCAAGTGCTGAGGCATATCTAGAGCATATCACAATGATAACTTGCAGTGTGAATGTTGTTAATGGAATTCAAGGTTTCTATGATGATGAGTGTAGACAATTCATATTTAAGGATGTTGCACACATAGCATGCACAGAAAATGCTCGTGTAATAGAGACATCCTAATCTGTATCCAGATGTGCGCTGCGGATCTTTTGTGTAATTTCTTTCGCAAGACAGGACCGACCATGCAAAACATGCGTTATCCTGCTCATCTTGAACGTTAATGCAAACTTGACCTTAATATCTTAAGAGAGTTTTACATAACAGATCATAGACATGAATATGGCTGCCGAGGTGTGGCATTTGGCTGAATGCTTTAGCTGACCCTCTAACTTCCATCTCGGAAATGCGGGCCAGTATAGCATCCGAGGCGGAGTCACGATACCAGTCGCCGATTGATGTGCTCAGAGATATAACGCCAATAGGACTTCAGATGCAGTGCAGACTTTTCTCCTCAGCGACACCCTGATATTTGGAGGGGGGGGGGATGAGTACATTCGCAGTACAGTACTACATTACTTTTAATTACGCTACTGGCCATTAAAATTGCTACACCACGAAGATAACGTGCTACAGAGGGAAATTTAATCGACAGCAAGAAGATGCTGCGATATGCAGATGATTAGCTTTTCAGAGCATCCACACATGGATGGCACCGGTGGCAACACCTGCAACGTGCTGACATGAGGAAAGTCTCCAACCGATTTCTCATACACGAACTGCAGTTGACCAGCATTGCCTGGAGAAACGTTGTTGTGATGGCTCGTGTAAGGAGGGGAAATGCGTACCATCACGTTTCCGACATTGATGAAGGTCGGATTGTAGCCTATCGCTATTGCAGTTTATCGCATCGCAACATTGCTGTTCGTGTTGGTCGAGAGCGGGTGACTATTAGGGGAACATGGATTCAGTGGGTTCAGGAGGGTAATACAGAACGCCGTGTGGGATCCCAACGGCTTCGTATCACTAGCAGTCGAGATGACAGGCATCTTATCCGCATGGCTGTAACGGATCGTGCAGCCACGCCTCTAATCCTGAGTCAACAGATGGGGACGTTTGCAAGACAAAAACCATCTGCGCGACCAGTTCGACGACGTTTGCAGCAGCATGGACATTCAGCTCGAAGAACATGGCTGCGGTTACCCTTGACGCTGCATCACAGGCAGGAGCGCCTGCGATGGTGTACTCAACGACGAACCTGGGTGCAAGAATGGCAAAACGTCATTTTTTCGGATGAATCCAGCTTTACAGCATAATGATGGTCGCATTTGTGTTTAGCGACATCGCGGTGAACGCACATTGGAAGCGTGTATTCGTCATCGCCATTTTGTCGTATCACCCAGCGTGATGGTATGGGGTGCCATTGGTTATACGTCTCGGTCATCTCTTGTTCGCACTGACGGCACTTTGAACGTGGACGTTCCATTTCATATGTGTTACTACCCGTGCCTCTACCCTTCCTTCGATCGCTGCGAAACCCTACATTTCAGCAGGATAATGCACGACCGCATGTTGCAGGTCCTGTACGGGCCTTCTGGATACAGAAAATGTTCGACTGCGGCGCTGGCAAGCACATTCGACAGATCTCTCAACAATTGAATACGTCTGGTCAATGGTGGTCGAGCAACTGGCTCGTCACAATAAGCCAGTCACTGCTCTTGATGAACTGCGGTATCGTGTTGAAGCTGCATGGGCAGCTGGACCTGTACACGCCATCCAAGCTCTGTTTGACTCTATGTCCAGGCGTATGAAGGCCATTATTTTGGCCAGAGGCGGTTGTTCCGGTTACTAATTTCTCAGGATCTATGCACCCTAATTGCGTGAAAATGTAATCACATGTCAGTTGTAGTATGATATATTTGTCCAATGAATATCCGTTTATAATCTGCACTTATTATTGGTGTAGCATTTATAATGGCCAGTAGTGTATATTATATCTTCGATAATCTAGCGCTTTTGAGGATCTCAGCCCCCAGCACCGGATGGCATGCTTCTAGAAACCTGATTGGGTCCCAGCTGAATTCTCTTCTCGTAAACAAGATACACGCCTCAAAGGCCGTAGCAACCTTTTACTATTCTAGAAGTGTCATGACGCTGCTAATCTGATATCCTTCACTATCAGCACGGGATGGAGCACTGCCACAGCCTAAGGTTCGTTACCATTAACACTACAGCTAGAAGACATCTGCGTCCATCTGATGGATGATGGCCTGAGGAGGAGGCGCCTTCAGGGGTGGGGCGAGACGTGGGTGGGACATGCACCGAGGCCCACTTACCTTTCGCTGCCTGTGAAGAGGAACAACTGGAGCCAGAATAGGACGAGAAAACCGTGCTGAGCACCTCTGGGAGCACTCAAGTTGGAGAGGACGGTCGTTGATGCTGCTGCGCGTTCAAATCATGACCAGCGCCAGCCTGGAGATGGGAGATCGCTGCTCTGACTGAACCACACACTGACGCCCGAGAGTATGCGATGGTGGAAGGGTCCCACTCTGCAGGAGCTGCAGCTTCTTCGGACCCCTCCCCCATGGCAAAGAGTGGCGCTTTGCATGGTGGTGCACGTCGCTTGGGACACAGCTTGTGTGCATATTTGATATCTTCCCCCACAGCCACTGCTCTATGAGTACATGCCACAGCAAGCTGTTGTCGCTGTGTTGGTGGCACCTCTGTAACATACCAATAATGGGAAAAAATAAGTACAATGATCAAAATTTATTAAATATATGCTGCAGCGTGATGCGAGGGAGGGAGAGGGGTTCGTGGTGAGGAGGCAGGCACACCAGTAGTGCAGTCGCTCCCAGCAGCACGCCATGGACCGCATTATTGACTTTCGGATCACAGTACACAAAACGATCGGAAGATGGAGTATCCCTATCCTACAAAATGCTAATTATGTCCTTCTCAGAGCATAATTCACTGATTTCCCATCTATTGCACCTTTTTTTTAAATTTATTCCTACCACTTGTTCCCGTTTTATAAACAATTGACATCAAAAATTTCTGTTAATATTACGTCCGATTAATTGATAATTGTATTTTACAGAGAAAATTCGAAATTGCCGCCATAATTCAAAATTCCGCGAACAGCATAAGTGGGGGAGGGGTAAAGGGAGTGGTGGTGGTGGGGGGGGGGGGAGACAGCAGGGAGCCCACATACCGGCCGAGAAAAACACATGATGTCATTTGGGTGTGAGGGCGGGCGGGAATTACGGGTTGGGGTAGACGATGGTGAGCGGGTGGGGGTAATTAATTGATCAATTTAATTAATTTGACATCGATCTGATATCTATTTGATATCGCAATTGCGCTCATGCCACAATTTCCCTACTATTCTTGTATGCCGCATATTTAATAGGCGGGAACACATCACGAATTCTTAATCTCTTTAATTACAATGCAAATATTCTATGCGTATCATGGATGTAAGTGTTTGCATGTGTGTGTGTGTGTGTGTGTGTGTGTGTGTGTGTGTGTGCGTGCGTGCATGTGGATGTATATTTTTGAATTTGTGGGATATAATCTGGGCTGGCTGAGTTTCTGATGGCCATGAAGGTTCAAATGGTTCAAATGGCTCTGAGCACTATGGGACTAAATCTGAGGGGGGTGCGATGAGGATGTTCCCTTGTGAGCACTATGCGACTTAACATCTCAGGTCATCAGTCCCCTAGAACTTAAAACTAGTTAAACCTAACTAACCTAAGGACATCACACACATACATGCCCGAGGCAGGATTCGAACCTGCGACCGTAGCGGTCGCGCGGTTCCAGACTGCAGCGCCTAGAACCGCTCGGCCACTTCGGCCGGTGAAAAGAGAAAAGATGTAGGCTTGATGTAAATATGCAGCCAGCAGCGGCACTCCTATCGTGAACCTTAGTATGTACTGATGCATAGTTAGGACCTTTTATGGTAGACTTTGTCGATTTACCATGGAAATAATCTATGCGTGATTCCAGGAAGGCAGAAAACTAGAAGTTGAGTCAACTGTTGCGTAAACAAAGCGAAGCGGCAACTCATGCTGACACGGCTTTTGGAAAAAGTTTTATTTTTGCTTAAAAAGCTGAAAGTCGCAGATTTTTGATTCGCATGTTTTTCGTGTTGCATTTGTTTTGAAACGACTTCCATCAGTTGGACGTCACTTAGGTGACTTGTTTGTGCCAAACCAACTATCCAACCGGGAAAGTTGACCTATAGTGTACTGTGAGATTCTCTACTACATGATGTCTGTCTTATGAGGTGCTGCTCGACTACTGAACGCCAATCTTTTGAACTCATTACACACCGCTATTGTGCTACTTGGACTACAGGCAGCAACATTGTTCCTTTCGCTGATTTCATGCCACGTTTTACAACCACCCTTGACAATGCTCGAAGGTTCTTGTCCGTCAGTACATGAAGTCTGTTTGGTCTTTGTTTAACTGAGTTGTTCCTTAGGGTTTCCATTTTGCAATCACATCTCCAAAAGTTGACTCCAGTGGCTTTAGAAAGATTCAAATGCCCCTGATGGATTAGATTCTCAGGTGATATCCAATGATATATAGTCCACGTTCGAAGCCACTGAACCCTCCTGACCGACGAATTTTGCTGTAACTCCGTCCCTACTGAAAATAGTCTCCGCTTCCTTTTACACTGGGGATAATGCTTCTGGTGACATATACTGGTCAGTTCCACACCACATAGGGGTGTCCCGATATTTTGAGCAGACAGTATTGATCCCTTAACTGAGCCTGTGATGCCGGTCTTATGAGAAGATTTTTTTTTTAAACCTATGTCGCAGAAATAACATTTTAGAGCTATTTTCGAACTAAAAGCCTCTGAAGTAGCATTTGCAGATTACTGCTTAAACGTACGGATTTTAAATAGTGAGTTGTATGATTTTCTAAATTCATGATTAAAGTATTGAAAGAACTGTAGTTACTGACGTATTCAACAATATTTGTCGTTATTGTCAATTAAATGTAAAAAAGTCTATATTTCAAATCTAAGAACAGCATGCTGTAAGTACGAAAAGCAAATGGTAGTAATGTAACTATTACGACTCAAATACTTTCTGTATAAACACAATCGTACAAACCAAATTATTTAATTGGTTTGGAATATCACGCTAAAATGTTCAAGGGGGTAGCGTGAGTTTGCTGTGACGTAGCCAGTCATTGCAAGAACATGTTCTTCTCCCGAAATACCTGTTCAACTTATAGGGTTATAAATGTAAATGCTTTTCCCTAGCTTTAGAAGCTCAAGAATCCGTGACTAACGACAATCTATCAAAAATTTAATTAGTCCTGGTCAGAACGACATTTGGTGAGGAAGGAATACGCTCCCCACGAAATCTGATTCATTTAATACTACAAAAATTCAGTTAACCACTCCTTTAAAAGTCTTTGTGATTTCGCTGACGGAAGTGCCAAGCTTTTGTCCGGACAGCGGTGGGAATTTGGCGATGCTCAAGAGCTGAGAGTTGACTTAATTTATATCAGTTGTCCACTGAAAGAAGCCAACGGATTAGGACCATATAATATATTACTGACTATAGAAAGTTTTCTTTTCACGTGGGGTGACACTACCAAAAAATTTATTGAAAGTCAAATCCATTTCCAGTTCTGACAGTATAACGATCATACACAGTGTATGTACATTGTAAGCATACACACAAGATGACTGTGTAAACTGTGAGGATGACGTAAGTACCTGAAAATGGCACATCATCGAAACAAGCTGGCCCTGCTAAATGTTGTTGTTGTTTTTGTTGTTGTGGTCTTCAGTCCAGAGACTGGTTTGATGCACCTCTTCATGGTACTCTACCCTGTACAAGTTACTTCATCTCTGAGTAACTAGCGCAGCCTACATCCTTATAAATCTGCTGAGTGTGTTCATGCTTTGGTCTCCCTCTACGATTTTTAACCTCCACACTTCCCTCCAATACTAAATCGATGATCCCTCGATGCCTCAGAACGTGTTCTACTAACCGATTCCTTCTTCTAGTCAAGCTGTGCCACTAATTCCACTTCTCCCCAATTCTATTCAGTATCTGTTACTTACGTGATGTACCCATCTAATCTTCTGCATTGTTCTTTAGCATCACATTTCGAAAGCTTTAATTTTCTTCTTGTCTAAACTATTTATAGTCCATGTTTCACTTCCATACATGGCTACACTCCATAAAAATACTCTCAGAAAAGACTTCCTGACACTTAAATCTATACTCGAGGTTAACAAATTTCTCTTCTTTAGAAACGCTTTCCTTGCCATTCCTAGGCTACATTTTATATCCTCTCTACTTCGACCAAGTAACAAAACTCATCTACTACTTTAAGTGTCTCATTTCCTAATCTAATTCCAGCAGCATCACATTATTTGATTCGACTATATTCCATTACCCACGTTTTACGTTTGTTGATGTTCGTCTTATATCCTCCTTTCAAGATACCGTCCATTCCGTTCTACTGCTCCTCCAGGTCCTTTGCTGTCTCTGACAGAATTACAATATTGTAGGCAAACCTCAAAGTTTTTATTTCTCCTCCATGCATTTTAATTCCTACTCCATTTTTTTTTTTTTTTTTGCCTGCTCTACTACTTGCTCAATATACAGATCGAATAACGTCTGGGGTAAGCTACAGACCTGTGTCACTCCCTTCTCAACTAGTCCTTTTCTTTCGTGCCCCTCGACTCTTATAACTGCCATATAACTGCCATCCGGTTTCTGTTCAAATTGACAATAGCCTTTCGCTCCCTGTATTTCACGCTTGACGCTTGCTCTAATACAGCCAAACAGGAAAAGGAAATTGTCTCTTAATTCTATCTACAATGTATGCAATTTTTTATCGAATCAACTCTTTTTTAAGGAACTTTGGTTTCATGTATTTATGGCCCAGGAATCAAGGATGGAGGACTGCTGTAAATTTGTACCTGAATCCTGGAAGACCAGCAGAGGATAGAAGCTTGGTGTAACAGTAAGATGTTCACCTTCATCAGTAACAAACGTTACGTATTGCGCGTAAACATGCATAGAAGCGTATTACCGTTTGATTCCACGATTGCAGAGCTATCACTGTAAGTTGTCGCAATCATAGAATATTTAGGAGTATATGCGGATGGAGTGATTTAAAATTGAATGTATACGACAAATTATTTGCAGTACGATTCATTTCAGTGGTTTATATACCAGTGCTTACAAGGGCTGTCTGCAAAGTTCTCGGCCCGCCCAGAGTTCGCAGCACTACTGGTGTGATGGTTTCCCATTGCTTTGGCATACAGTTGTAAAATTTGAAGTCATTCCAGGTAGGAGTTGCAGTTGAAATGCACGTCGTGTTGAAAATGGAAGAAATAGAATATCAGGCTTTAGTTACATTCCTCGTAAGAGAAGGTCTAACACCGACAGAAATTCATTTGTGGCTTGTAAATGTGTTTGCTGGCTATTGACCTTCCAAATTCTCCGTGAAAAAATGTGACAGTCGAGTTCAGACGTAGCTTTTAAAGCGTCCAAGCTGATACAAGTGAAGGACGTCCAAAACGTGCAAGGATACCCGAAATCACCAACAAAATGCGTGATACGATTTTGGAAGATCGGAATATAAAGATGGGTGAAACTGATAATGCTGTAGGGATATCAAAGAAATTTGTTGGTCACGTCTGGAACAAGATGCTGAGCATAGAAACCTTTGCCCATAATGCGTGCGACGCATGTTGATTGCGGATCACACGATACATTCTGAAAAGTGCTCGGTGCGTTTTAAGAAAGACGGAAGTGAACTGTCCATCTATATGTGGCAGTGGATGAAACATGGTTTCACCGCTATAAACCTGAATCCTAACCGCAGTGTATGCAGAGGATAGAAGACGGTTCTTCAGCTCCAAACAGGGAAAGGACGTGCCACTCGCGGGAAAGATCATGGCTTGGTGGTTTCGGATGTGAAAGAAATTTTGTTGCTCGACTATCTTGAAAGAGGTAATACATTAACTGGGAAGTACTACTCTCAACTTATAATGGATCCTGACGCAGGTGTTTAATAACACAGATCCAGATTTGGGAAGAAACAAGTCGTCTTCCATCAGGACAATGCATCTGCCCACAAAAGTGTCTTGGCAACGGGGAAACTGAGAGATTTGCGGTATGAAGTGTTGGAACATCCATCCTGTTACACAGATTTGGCTGCCTCAGATTTCCATCTGTTCTCATAACTGAACAAATTCCTCTTTGGTCGGATTTTTCGTCTAATCGAGAAGCCATTGCAGCTGTAGATCGGTACTTTGCGTCACTTCAGGAGGAAAACTACAAAAAGGGGATAACAGCAATGGAATACCGCTGGACGAAATGTGTTGATGATAGAGGAGATTATGTTGAAAAGTGATTCTCTGAAAGCGTAAATTGTCTTTCTCACGTTCACGCCGAGGATTGTTCAGACCGCCCTCGTAAATATTGTTTGCGTCTGGCAACGTTAAAGACAAATAGCACGTTTCATTATAGGTTGATTTGGTAAGCGCTAAAAACGTCAAGGACTTGCTTAGCCAACTTGAATGGCAGACGCTGAATCTCGGTACGATTTACTGGCGGTATTCCGAGTGTGTAAGTTCTTAGAAGAGTCACTTAATACGTTCCATCCTTCTATTCATATCTCGCGAAAAGACACTGAAGTTAAAATTAAGAGTAATTCGAGAGGGAGATTTACCAATAAGCTTATTTCCTGCGAAGCATTCGCGAATCGGCTAGGAACAGGGGCAAGTGAAACAATGTACTCTCCACCTCACACCGCGATGTGGCTTGTGGGGGTAAAGACGTAGACGTGGGTTGCAGCCTCAAAAGCTGCGCGAAACTCGGTCACGAGGTGGACCGTGCGCTAGAATAGGACGCTTACACTGCCGGCTGTGTTCAACAGTAAGGGCGAGTGAGGTGGCGTACCGTGCGGCTGCTTCCGGTTTTCCGGCGTCGCGACGTATGGAGGGCGCTCCGGTGGCCGATAGCGCTGACCCGCAGCGCGTGTGCCGCGCTTTGTGCGCGGCTGACGTTTGATGCGGCATTGTGTTTCCGCAGCCTCGGCCGGGATATCGGGTCGTCACGCCGCCACAATGGCCGTCATCCGCACGGCGGGCAGGCAGGCAGGCGGGCAGGCCGCAGCCAGGCTCCTCCTGGGCGCGCCTTATCTGCCGCGGTCTCCGGCACTGTGCGCTGTCGCCGACGCCCACCGGCTCCATTGTGACCGGCTAATTCCTGAAAGCGCTGCTCCAGTTCCACGCTCGCCGTCCTACCGGACGCCGAGGGCACTCAAGTCGTAGTGTCCGAAGCCAAAGGGATGAGCGGTGTTCACTGGAAGCGTGTAACGTTCTACCATTTGCAGATCAAATACAAATTGTTCTTTACGCGCTATGTAGTCCCATAGGTGATCGTCCAATGCGACCGATGACCTTGCTGTTTGGTCCCCTCCGCCGAATCAACCAACTAACGAGGCACTCGGAATAAATTTCAAAGTGAGGAAACTTCAGACTGAAGCATAACATTTTGCTGGAGACAAATGACTCTCTATTTTGGATAAGTACAGAAGCTGACGTAATGAATTAAAATCTGTGCGAAGGCAGTCTCCTGTTTACTAGACATATAAGATATTGCGACACCACCCAGCAATGTGGCTAACACACATGCACGGATTAATCTAGTCCAGTGCCTCCTCCCCCTCTCTCCTAACATAAACTCCAATTCACACCTCAGCCCATCTCCATTATCCCTTCCGTAAACCACCTATAGGACGTTCTCCGTTTTTGGAATAGCAGCATACCTTTGTACACAATGGGTAAATCCTGCCTATGCCTCAGGTGCAGGTAATCTATTGATCTGACGGGCCGGCCGATGTGTCCGAGTTGTTCTAGGCGCTTCAATCTGGAACCGCGCGACCGCTACGGTCACAGGTTCGAATCCTGCCTCGGGCATGGATGTGTGTGATGTCCTTAGGTTAGTTAGGTTTAAGTAGTTCTAAGTTCTAGGGGACTGATGACCTCAGCAGTTAAGTCCCATAGAGCTCGGAGCCATTTTTGATCTGACGGAATTATATTTTCCCGGAGAGATACTGAGTCTGGGCCTTATCTTAGATAATGGCAGACAGGCCATGGCACAAATTTTAATTCATTACTTCAGCTTCTATCCTCATCAAAGATGAAGTTGAGACTCACTGTGTCTCCAGGAAAATGTAAGTCAATCGAATTAATAGGTCGCCTACATCTCAGTTGTAGGCAGGACTTAAACATTACGTACATAGCTGGGATCTTATTTGAATATCAAGGAAATGAAAATACGCTAAGGCGTGATCTGAAGTTTGTGTTTGGAAGGGCGATGAACTACGGGTAACGACCAAGCTGTATTAGCCAAAATGCCACGTACTGTACTGGGTAGCGGGAGATCCAAATTCAAAGCCTTGGCTTGGCAGTGATTTTAACCTCATGAAAGAGTTTATTTAGCACGTTCACTTGAAAAACACCTGGCCTTTATGTTTTCTGTAGGTACGTATTTTACAGATTTTCGTAGTGCAGTCATACATAAATTTATAATTTAGTACAATTTAATGTATTAAACATTCAACTTGCAATACACAATAGTACGACAATACGATAATAGAATGCTATAATGATGTGAATCTCCATTTTACTACACTTTTCCTAATTTCTACTAACTGTTTTTACAAGTATAATTAGGATACTTCTTGAAAGAGAATCTTTCACACTTAACACATTTCATTGAACTGTTATCAGTTTTTTCCACATGCATGACGCATGTCTTTCTTCTTACTCCTAACGTCATTTTCTTCGGATGTGGAGGATGCAGATTCAAACGATGTATTTCTCTCTGCAGATTCTCTTGCAGAAATTCGCATTGGGAGATGTCATCGTCTCTTCATTTTTTTTTTTTTTACTCATCAGTCTTATGGCTGGTTGGGTGCTGACCGTCACGAATTCCTGTCCTGTGCCAACCACTTCATCTTAGAGTAGCACTAGCAGCCTACGTCCTCAATTATTTGCTGGATGTATTCCAGTCTCTGTCATCCTCTTTTGCCCTCTACAGCTCCCTCTAGTACCATGAAGGGATTCCCTGGTGTCTAACATTTGTCCTGTCATCCTGTCCCTTCTCCGTGTCAGTGTTCTCCACATATTCCTATCCTCTCGAATGCTGGGCAGAACCTCCTCATTCCTTATCTTATTAGGCCACCTCATTTTCAACTTTCATCTGTAGCAACACATCTCAAATGCTTCGATTCTCTTTTGTTCCGGTTTTGCCATAGTCCATGTTACACTACCATACAATGCAGGATTCTAAACGTACTTTTAATAAATTTCTTCCTAAAATTAAGGCCTCTGTTTGACACTAGTAGACTTGTCCTGGACAGGGACGCACATTTTATCAGTGCTTGTCTGCGTGCTCCGTGCTCCGTCCGTCATTGGTTATTTTACTATCTAGGTAGTAGAATTCCTTAACCTCATCTACTTCATGACCATCAATCATGATGGTAAGTTTCTCGCTGTTCTCATTGCTGCTACTTCTATTTTCTTTCGTCTTTCTTGATTTACTCTCAATCCATACTCTGTACTCATTAGACTGTTCATTCCATTCCGCAGGTCATGTAGTTCTTCTTCACTTTCGCTCAGGATAGCAATGTCATCAGTGAGCCTTATCATTGATATGCTATCACCTCGAATTTTAATTGCACTTCTGAACCTTTCTTTTATTGCCATCATTGCTTTCTCATTGTACAGATTGAAGAGTAGGTGCGAAAGACGTCCCTGTCTTACACTCATTTTAATCCGAGCGTTTCGTTCTTGGTCGTCCACTCTTGTTACCCCCTGTATGCTTTTGCACATGTTGCATGTTATTCTCTCTCCAATAGCTCACTCATATTTCTGTCAGAATTTAGAACATCATGCACCATTTTATATTGTCGAAAACTTTTTTCAGGCCGACAAATCCTATGAACGTGTCTTGATATTTTATTAGTCTGGCTTCGATTATCAATCGCAACGTCAGAACAGCATCTCTGGTGCATTTACCTTTCCTAAAGCCAATCTGATCCTCATCGAAAACATTCTCAGTTTTCTTCTCCATACTTCTGTACATTATTTTGTAAGCATTTTGGATGCAAGAGCTGTTAAGATCATTGTGCGATAATTCTCGTACTTGTCAGCTCTTGCTGTCTTCGGAATTGTGTGCATGATAATTTTTCGAAAGTCAGACGATACATTGGCAGACTCATACATTCTATACACCAACGAGAATAGTCGTTCTGTTGCCACTTCCCCCAACGATTTTAGAAATTCTGACGGAATGTTATCTATTCACTCTCCCTTATCTGATATTAAGTCCTCCAAAGCTCCTTTAAATTCTGGGGCTAGTACTACATCACCTATCTCTTCTATATGACTCCTGATTCATCGCAGTTACCTTCTTTGGACCTAAATTTTCCTTTCCAAATTCTGTGATTGCCCCTTTTACAGATGTCCATTGCTCTTCAACTGAGCTATTCCTTACTGCTGTATCTACAGCCTTAGAGATCTTCAAACGTATTTTGTCATATCTAGTACTTTCGTATCCCACTTATATGCGTATTGGTTCTTCCTGACCAATGTCTTAAACTTCAGCCTACTCTCGATCACTACTACATTGTGATCTGATTCCATATCTGCTGCTGGGTACGCCTTGCAATCCTGTAAATGATCTAGGAGTCTCTGCCTGACCATGATGTAATCTAACTGAAATCTTTCCGTATCACCCGGCATCCAAAGTATACCTCTCCTGTTGTGGTTCTTGAACAAAGTATTCGCTAATGTTTTCTGAAATTTACTACAGAATTCAATTAGTCATTCTCCTCTGTCATTTCTTGTTCCAAGTCCATGCTCTCCTGCTACCTCTCTTTCTACTCTCTCCCCTAGAACTGTATCAAAGTCCGCCGTGACTGTTAGACTTCCATATCCCTTTACACACTGTATTACCCTTCCAATATCCTTATATATTTTCTCTGTCTCTTCGTCTTCAGCTTGCGACGTCAGAAAGGATACCCTAACTATCATTGTCAGTGTTGGTTTGCTGTCGATTCTGAGCAGAAGAACCCATCACTGAACTGTTCACGGTAACACACATCTGCCCTACCTTCCTATTCACAACGAATTCTACTCCCGTTATACCATTTTCTGTCGATGTTGATATTACCAAATACTCCGAAAAGCCTTGTCTTCTTTCCATTTCAATTCACTGACCCCTGCTATATCTAGACTGACCATTTTCCTTTTCTAGCTTCCCTTCAGCATTTTAGCTTCTCATATTCCACGGCCCGATTCGTAGAACGTTATCCTTTCGCTGGTTATTCAGTCTTTCTCTTATGGTCACCACCGGTTGGCTGTCCCCTCCCGGAGATCCCAATGTGCAACTATTCCGGAATTTTTGCCAATGGAGAGAACATCATGACAGTTTTTCAATTACAGCCACATGTCCTGGGAATGCACATTATGTACCTCTAATGCAGTGGTTTCCATTACATTCGGCGTCCTCATGCCATCGGTCGTTGCTGATTCTTCCTCCTTTATGGGCAGTTTCCCATCCCAATGGCAAGAGAGTGTCCTGAACGTTTGTGTGCTCCTCCGCCTTCTTTGACAATGCCGTTGGAAGAATGAGGGTGACTTCTTACGCCGGAAGTCTTCTGCTGCCAATGCTGATCATCAACGAAAGTTTAAGCGATGACGGGTTTCGAACCAGGGGATGTATGATACAGGCGAAAGCAAATAATATTCATGTGTAATTGGGAATCCAGCTTGTCTGCAATAGTTTCGGCGGGGTCGTTAGGCTTGTTTTTCGTACAGTTCTATCATTGTGATATTTCTCTTCATCAGCATTTGTCATAGCTCGTAGGAAGTGAAAGTATAATGCTACGCCCTTTCAAGCTATAAGACAAGTCAGTTAAACCATTACACCTTGGTTAGTTTCAGAAGCATTACCAGGTCGTTTACCAGCAGATGAGCGAATATTTCATGCATAGGTTACTTCATTGTCACAAAGTGCCCAAATTTTTGTGCCATATTTGCCGGTTAACCAGGCATACACTGGTGGAAAGGGCAGTTTCCTCTGAATTCAATGCGTTGTTCGTGTACTGTAATAAACATACTGGGATTTTAAAATTTAGGTAATATCTCCCACAGATTCCTTATAAGTGCAAATTGATCTTGTTTACGTCTTTGAAGTCTTGTCTCAGACCCATCAAATCAAATAATCCTTGATATCTTTATGAAAGTTTCTGTTGACAATGTAGCTCTGAAAACTGGGTGAGCTTTGTACTCATCGCACAAACTTTCAGTTGGTTTATTATGTGGCTTATAAACTCCTGTGAAAACTAACAGACCTTTGTGTTCATATAGATCAAGAATATATAATTTTTTTACTTGTCTCCATTCAAAGCACTCATTCACCATTAGAAAGGGTCTGCATCTTTTAAAGAAGAAAAGTAGGTGCATTCCGAAACATGATCATCCTCCTAAGAAACTACTTCATCTCTATAAGATATGTCGAGTAGCGTGTTTGCTATTTTCTTGAGGAAAAAACCTTACGAAATGTAAAGGCAGAGCACCCATTGGTGAGGAGAGCACACCTTGTTTGCGTCTCGCCTGTTGTGCTACTTGCGAGCGAGTGCATGTTTGTTTACTTACGCGTAGTGGCTTGTCTTCGCTTTCGAATTACCGACCATCATGATCTTTCTATAGGCAACGGCCTTGCCGCAGTAGATACCCCAGTTCCCGTCAGATCACCGAAGTTCAGCGTTGTCGGGCGTGGCCGGCACTTGGATGGGTGACCATCCAGGCCGCCATGCACTGTTGCCATTTTCGGGGTGCATTCAGCCTCGTGACTGAAGCCAAGTGAGGAGCTACTCGACCGAATAGCAGCGGTTCCGGTAAAAGAAAACCATGCTAACGACCGGGAGAGCGGTGTGCTGACCACACGCCCCTCCTATGCACATCCTCAGCTAGAGATGACACGGCGGTCGGATGGTCCCGATGGGCCGCTTGTGGTCTGCAGGTTGAGTGCTGATGGTCTTTCTATCGCAAAGCCATGATAAAAATTAACGTTTCCTTTGGATTATAAATGACCCAAAGCGTAAAGTTGAACGGTTTGTATGGGACGAATTGCGTCTCCCGTTACAATATATTCTCAGAAGTCATTTTCGATCCTTACTAATACTGTATAGATAACGCTGACGAATGAGAAGCTGTGCACCGACGTTGTGCGGGGCCATGCTAATGATCTCAAGTTTACATATAGGAGTTGTTGTGGTTGATCAGGCGAGTTTTTTCCTCCGAATGTTGAGAGGTTTCAAACTCCCGTTCAAGATGACGTCGGACATTATCGTGGCAGCCTTTTAAGCCTTATGGAAACGTCGTCAGTCACGTTGCTGAAACGAGGAAGCCGTTCGAAACATCTCGTGTTCTCAATGGCGTCCAGCGGATACAATTTGAACTGAGGAAGCACGACCCTTCCTACTTGGTAACTGCCAGCTGCAGAGCTGTCGACACTACTGGCTATTAAAATTGCTACACCACGAAGATGACGTGCTACAGACCCGAAATGAACCGACAGGAAGAAGATGCTGTGATACGCAAATGATTAGCTTTTCAGAGCATTCACACAAGGTTGGCGCCGGTGGTGACACCTACAACGTGCTGACATGAGGAAAGTTTCCAACCGATTTCTCATACACGAACAGCAGATGACCAGCGTTGCCTGGTGAAACGTTGTTGCGATGCCATGTGTAAGGAGGAGAAATGCGTACCATCACGTTTCCACTTTGATAAAGGTCGGTTTGTAGCCTATCGCGATTGCGGTTTATCGTATCGCGACATTGCTGCTCGCGTTGGTCGAGATCCAATGACTGTTAGCAGAATATGGAGTCGGTGGATTGAGAAGGGTGGTACGGAACGCCGTGCTTGATCCCAACGGCCTCGTATCTCTAGCAGTCGAGAAGAGAGGCATCTTATCCGCATGGCTGTAACGGATCGTGCAGCCACGTCTCGATCCCTGAGTCAACGGATGAGGCCGTTTGCAAGACAACAACCATCTGTACGAACAATTCGACGACGTTTGCAGCAGCAGGGACCATCAGCTCGGAGACCATCGCTGCGGTTACCCTTGACGCTGTGTCACAGACAGGAGCGCCTGCGATGGTGCACTCAACGACGAACCTGGGAGCACGAATGGCAAAACGTCATTTTTTCGGATGAATCCAGGTTCTGTTTACAGCATCATGATGGTCGCATTTGTGTTTGGCGACATCGCGGTGAACGCACATTGGAAGCGTGTATTCGTCATCGCCATACTGGAGTATCACCCGGCGTGATGGTATGGGATGCCATTGGTTACACGTCTCGGTCACCTCTTGTTCGCATTGACGGCACTTTGAACAGTGGAAGTTACATTTCAGATGTGTTACGACCCGTGGCTCTACCCATCATTCGATCCCTGCGAAACCCTACATTTCAGCAGGATAATGCACGACCACATGTTGCCTGTCCTGTACGGGTCTTTCTCGATAGAGGAAATGTTCGACTGCTGCCCTGGTCAGCACATTCTCCATATCTCTTATCAATTGAAAACGTCAGGTCAATGGTGGGCGAGCAACTGGCTCGTCACAATACACCAGTCACTACTCTTGATGAACCGTGGTATCGTGTCCAAGCTCTGTTTGACTCAATGCCCAGCCGTATCAAGGCCGTTATTACGGCCAGAGGTGGTTGTTCCGGGTACTGATTTCTCAGGAATATCCACCCAATTTGCGTGAAAATGTAATCACATGCCAGTTCTAATACAATATATTTGTCCAATGAATACCCGTTTATCATCCGTATTTCTTCTTGGTGTAGCAATTTTAATGGCCAGTAGTGTATTTCTTCTGCGTCTGCGGCGGTCCTGCCTGCTGCGCCCTTGTCTGAATCAGGTGGCACCGGCGCGGACTCCTCTCGACAACGCGATGGACGTTTTGCCTGTTCACCTACACTATCGCCGGAAGCAGTACCAACCTACAATGGCCGTTAGCAGACGCAAGCCGTCCGTTATAGGCCCATGTGGTTGATCCTGGAGCTGAACCGACCTCCGCTTCTCTACCGTCTGGCCACATATGAATATTAGCAGCCTGTCATCGGTCATAGAACAGCATGTTAGGGAGGAGCGGTAGCAGAGGAAACAGAAGAGACAAGGCCCTATCCCTTCTGATGGCTGCCATCATCGGAGGTGCGTACAGGCTGACGAATCTCCTACTGATGATACGCTGTCCTATGACGTCCTCGCACGTGACGACGAGTCCTTCTCCACTTACGTCTCCAGTTAGCATCCGCTTAAGGACACCGACTTTCCCTCGTCTGCGTCTGTTGCAGTTGACTCCCTATCTGTCTGACGCTACCTGTGGTGGCTTCTTTGACAGTTTTCCACCGAAACGGCCCAGTGAGATGTTTGAGCGTGTAACCTCCCCCTCACTTATCGACCTTAGTGAAAAATTAAACCGCGTGTACCTAATGGAAATTTGGGAAAAGCAATCGTCACCGAAGTTGACTTGTCGGTAAAGAGGGAGGAAAGGGTTACATCTAAATGAAAGGAAAAATGCAAATGAAACTGGTGGAAATTAATTTTGGAAAAGGGGTAAAGTTAATAAAGAAAGTAAATGTGCAGCCGTTACGTTAACAATCAACTAGCGGTAATTAGATATTTGAGATTTGGGGAAATTACGGTCGCCAGTCCTAAGGACAAATACTATAGTAACTGAAAAAGAAAGGTTATTACACATATAATTAGCACTAGAAGCGTGGCAACTGAAGGTTGACGCGTGTAGTGTGAAAACTGAAAGTTTGTCAGAAGTAATAAATTTCGCTACACTCTGACTTAATTTAGCAAAAGAATTAATAAAACAGGAAAATCGAAAGTTAATTTAGTGACTGAAGTTAATAGTGAGCTTTCTTTCTGAAGCACATCGAAGTTCAGTAAAATACGGTTAGTCTTGGACTACCTCAACAATCATTTCAAAAGCTACTTGAATCTACGCAATTTAGAAAGAAGAGATTTAACTTTGAACTTGAATTAAATGATTCTGAACAATTAACAATAGTAAAATTTAGTACGTACCAAGCTGAGCTGCAGTCACAGGTAAGCTAAAATACGGTAACAAAACTAGCACTCTTAATTCGTGCTTGTGTAATCTAAATATTGTAGCCAGCTATGAAAACTTTAACTGAACTTTGAAATTAAAGCAGTGAAATGCTATATTATTATTTTAAAGCTGGCGTTTGAATTCAACGACACTCGGGTTCATTCCGGAAAAGGAAGGGACCCTGCTTGGTAATGCAATTGGGACAATGAGCAACAAATGTTCATGCTTAGTTGCTGTAATTATAGTTACGAAAATGGTACAGTTTCAAAAGCTGAGGTCTGCCGTACAGTTCTAAAACTTTACGTGCTCCCAGTCTTCCTTGTTGGTTAATTGAAGGTTTGAAGCCGTCGATCGAGGAGGTGGCGACAGTCACTCATTGTCGGCCGTCGCTGTTGCAGAAGCTGGATGTTGGCGCGCCTTCCTCTCGACACGGTCACCAGGCGAAACGGGCTCTAGACGTGCGCCAGCTAATGCTTCCCGTCCGCGACACCGTGTCAGAAACTATCAACGCAAGTCGAGCGCAATTACATGCTGCCAAACCCCGAAAGCGCGGCAACTCGCGGGAGCGTCACACAACACACCTGCTCCACTCGCTACTCCCGCCAGACTCTTTCTGCCCGCGCTCCACGCGGCAGAGTTCACTACCAAAGATCCTACACACTTTGATTCTTCACACGACCTATTGATGTAATCATTCGATAGCAGTTTTCCCTAGGCAAGACCCAGCGTAAAAATACAAATAATATTTACGAAACAAACCAATAATACATCGACATAAATGCATATATATATATATATATATATATATATATATATATATATATATATATATATATATATACAAATAGTAAAACAATTACAATATGTAAAGACACAGAAATGTCATATATTCAGGTAACAAAAATAAGGAAAACAAATTTATAGTACAATAGATGGAAATAGGAGGATATGCATTTCTGGCGTTACAAGCGGACAAAGCCGATGCTGAGGTTTGACGTTATAGAAGTGTATAGAGCGATGGACACCACTTGATTGGGTTGGTTCTCTCCCCATCACAGTAATGTGCTCTTCCATGGGAGTTTTTGCGCGTTATCTCTGTTTCAACCATTCGTCCTCCTGCCGATGGCAGATTTCCAGACTTATTGCATAGCCATGCTCAATGTCAATACCATTCAAGTACACCACTAATCGGTTCATTCCACGAAATTCTCTTCGCTGCGGACGCTGATGTTCTTCTACTCCAGGACGTGCACATATAAACCTTTTGCGGTCGTCACAGTTTTACAGCAAATGCTTCCTCTAATGGTAGTGGGATGGCGATTCTCCTAGGTGGCAGTGTACTCGCTGATACATCTGCCTATGTCCCTGTTGCGAGAGTTACAGCTCTCACGTTTAGTGGTGTCAGGATCATAACTGTCTGCGCGCCATCTAATTTGGGTCACCGCTGCGAGCGTTCCCCTTTCTTCTCTGTGACCGTTGCGCCTCTTTCCCTGGGTTGGCAAGATTCCTTGATCATGGGACCCAATGACCAACCACCATGTTCCTCTCTGCACGAAGACCTAGCAACGATTCTCCTGCACTTCAGTTTTGCGGATTCTTGGGAGCATGTTCATGATGACCGTGCAGGGTTTACGCATTTCACGAGCCAATTTTCCAACAGTCTTGATCACATTTACATGTCCCGCGATATTATCAATTGGGTGCAGGCTGCTGAAGTTTGGCCTGTTGCTTTCTCTGATCATGACACATATACCTGTGCCACAAAAGCGTGTGGATCAGCTGTGGACCATGGAAACTGAACACGATCCACCTTAACTGACTGCCAGCAACTCATCAATATCACTTGAACAGCTTGTCTTCGACGCTGCCTTGCATACCAGTCTGACCTCTCATGATCGGTGCTCTGCGCGAAGCCTGCTCTCCACAAGGCCTTGACTGCTTACGGAAGGGAGATCGAGGAGTGGCGGCGACTAACCTAGGATTTCTGTTTCACCAATCTCTGGGAAAGTACTACGTTGCCGTACTCCCCAGAGTGCCAGGTAATAGTCAATTGTGCCAAGGCAGACTTCACAGCCTTCTCTTGCCAGCACCTTGAAGGATCTATGGTCAGAGCGTGTGGGGTCTGCCCTGCATGCTGATTTGGTTACGCCGTATTCTGAACAACATCAACACACTGGCAATATCACGGCAGTCTACAGACAATTCTCGGTTCCTGTGGATACAACTATGAATCAGTTTGCCTGTGACACAGAGGACGAAGTCAATGAAGCTATTCTTACGGATTCTACAAACAAGTCGCCTGGCTCTTAAGGCCTGCCACTGCAGTTTTATCGGACATTTCGTCCCCTATTTGTGCCGGTGTGGACGTGAATTTAAATCATCTCTCGTGCCGGTACCACCGACGATTTCCTCGATAGTCTCCTCATTGCCACCCACAAGCTTCCGGGTACCTCACGGAGACGCAGTTACCGCCCCTTGTCATTACTCAACAGCGACACAAAGATCTTTACCTGGTTGTTGGCTCACATCTTAAACGGACGGTCCGGTACATAGTTTTTCCTGATAAAATTTATTTTGGAGATGTAATAATACCTCACTGCCCTCTTTCACTACCAAGAAATAATCGCTCTTGTTCATGCTCGTCGTATGCCTGCTCTTGACTTGTCAAGCGTTCGATCGGGTCGATGTCGAATACCTGAAAGGGGTACTCCGCAATATACTATACACTGATACCCTAATAATACCTTGATACTACAGTCAACGTCGTAACGCTTCGCCTCCGTGGACCTACGTCCTGTGTATTTTACAATGGCTGTCCCACTGCTTCCATCTCGACCCTCCATTTGGTGCTTCAAGACTACCAGTTCTCTTCACTGTTGTATGCTTTCGCCATAGAACCATTACGCTGAGGCCTCCGTCAACGCCTGTTTGGGCACCCTCCCGTGGTGAAGGGGTGGTTCAGGTCTGTATCATGTGCCTGACAGAGCGATAGCCCTTTTCAACAGCTCTCACAAGGCGCTGTGGCGTCATTGTTGTACTTGCCTTACCGCAGTGCTGGAGAGCCTTGCATCACGCTGTCTCTCAGTACCCATCCACCTTTCGTCCATCCCGCCGGCATTGTTTTACTCCATCCGCTTTTTCCTCAGACTTAGCTAACCCTGTGCGGCGATGCTACCAAAACACTTGACAACCACGAAGGCAATCTATGGCTTTCTTCAGCAGCACAGGTCACCGAATGTAGTTAAGGGAAAGCATCTCCACGTTGACTGGCGAGTGTTTGGCAATCGGTGTACACTCAATATCTTAACACTAATGCCTAGTCTGCAAGGTACCTTAGTGGGAAGCAAGTATGTCGTTCATGCCTTCAAGGGATTAACCCTGCAGACTCGCCGTTGCGTGTCGCTTGTGATGTTTTGGATATGGACGAGCATCGGTGGTGTGCGGTCGGCCAGGGGTGTCTTGTTATTGGTGCAACATAAGCCGGCCCTAGTTATCGGTACGACTCCTCATCAGATACTGACCTGCTCCTCTTTCAAGGCGTGGGATACTTCTCACAAATGAAGGTGAATTCTGTGAAGTGGATTTGTGGACAAGCACTTCGCTACCTGTTAACTGTTGCCGAGAAAAATAACCTTTATTTTTGGCATTTCCTTAAGGGACGCCATTGTGCAATTGACGGCGTACCCAAACACAAATAATTTTTCTCCAGTTTAAAAACATAGTGTGTTTCTTAACCCATCCGAGTTGTTGGGGTGTTACTGAACGAGGTGTTGAGGCCTGACCTTTCCACTCTTGGCACCGGTTATTCTCTCTTCATTGGAATTTTCTTCCCCACAAAGCTATGCGTCGATAGTGTCTTCGAAGGTATTAACAATAATTTACAAGAAAAGGGAAATAAATAAATAAATCATTGATGTTGTTTATACATCTGCTCCATATCCCCAACACTTTCCTTGTTTCCTGGGAGGACAGAATTGGGCGCGGTTGCCAAGCCTCGAGTAGCGACCACCCCCGCCAATTTGCATCCACCCCTTCCTATGGGTGCCAGGAAAGTAAGAACATAAAAAAAACAGCGGACTTGTCAAACTGGACTCTCTTGGACTTGAGGTAAAAAACTGCACCTAAAGACGGAAGAATCAGCAAAGATCAACGGCGGTCTGTAACAGAGAAAAGTGTCATGATGATCTCCCCATTGGCAAAAGATTCCACACTAGTCCACCACACACATCTCGAGGAGGCTACTGCCATAGGGGAGGTGAGCATGAGGAAAACATTGAATAACCAACACGAGGACAAGTTTCTACGAATCGAGGCGTGGAATGTTGAAAGGTTTAAGCTGGTTAGGAGGATGCTGCTTTTTTTTTTTTGTTTCTGAGTCATCTAGTCATCAGTCTAGTTAAACAGATTCAGAAATGTTGTGGGAAAGGAAGCAGGATGGTTGCGAAGTTTATTTCAAGTAACTTACAGGTAATACTATAGAGAAATTTGTAGCTCACGTAAAGACGAAGCTTCTTGTTATCCCTAAAATTCAATGTATAAATCCAATCACTCAAATTTTATGCAAGAATTGCGGGCAAACCCCGGTGTCTCATTTCGAGTGAGAGAGAGACAAAGTCGATTTGGCAGTCTGTGAATGCTAGGACACAATCATACACTACAGCACTGTTAATGACAAGTATAAGTGGGTTACTGTTTCCGCAGCATTTTACCTGTTTCAGGAGCCTTGAGGCGAATTACAAATAAAAATTGAAAAAAGGACTGTTTAGCTGAAAAAATCGTCATAGCAAAACTCAGAGAAACAGGACAGAATAATATTCAGTACTACATCTGAAACGTCTTCTTACCAGATACTGTAAATAATTCCTTGCTTTTGTTGCACTTTTGGTCTTGACTTACTATCATATCTGACTTTGGAAGGACGACGAAAAGGTTCAGTCTCTCGATAAGGAAATTTCTCGGCACTGTAAACCATTTTTCAGACGATTGTTTGACAGTTGTCATTTCAGATTTATCAGTGGAATAGTGCTGTTAAATTTCAGTCATTTGAGCAATCTCAGTCCAATCTACATCACTAAGTTATATGAATGTGAACAAGTATGTGTGGTCAGTAGCACAACATACAAAAGACAGGCACAACCATTTCTTACTCCATCCCAAATCAGTCTAAATAAAACTAATAATTGCTGTGCGTGCCTAACTACATTAATTTTACTTTTATCTGATAGGCCCGGTGTACAGGGAAAGTTCGCTTTCGTTACAAAATAGACACCTCGCATTTTTGAGACAATCACGGACCTGCTTCATTGTCAGTAAAATATACACAATTTAAGTTATAGTACTAATTGGGCTACTATAATCGTTAAAAAAAATATTTCATTTCAACGTATCAAAGGCCGGAATGATCGAAGTTTTCAGTAATGTAACACCATAGAGCACTGCCTTGATTTTCTTTCCTCTGCGGGTCTCATGTGTAACGATTGCATCTGCGACAGTCCGGCTGACTACAGGAACTGCAAGTTATAGAGAAAACTGATGATGTGAGGCATTTTTCGTGTGGCTTAAATGCTTACAGTTCACTTAAGTGCACTTTGGACTTCGTGGTACCCGGCGCTACGTTCTCTCGTCACGGCTGCGTCTGCTTATTCGACGATTCAGTTGCCAGGCAGGAAAGTTTGCACAAACCGCTCCTATAAGCGGTTCCTAGTGTGAGAAAAATGAATATTTTTAACGTCTTTTGTTTATATACTTGCAGTGCGCCTTAGCAACCAAAATTCTGACAGTGCATTTCTTTCGGTGTGTTATCCCTGTATTATATATTTCAGGTTAGGTTTCAACGTGTCATAATGGACAATTCATTTGTCATTGCACAATCTGCAAAATATCTTTCGCCAGAGTCGGTATCTCCATATCAAGAGAATCGTTAGCCCACTTCCAAAGAAGCGACGGTTCTGCGGGGAAAGGCTGCCGACTCTATCCTACGCAGAACCGATTGAGAACCGCATGCAACCGGAGCTGCGCAGTCTGCTTGCCGTGCATCGTTGCTGACTAGCAGCCATTAGGGCAGATTCCAGGAGATTGCGTGCTCATTTTATAAGACGACTGAGCGTGCAGCTCACAGAAGCATCTGCCTCCTGGGTCAGCGGGTTCCACGACGCTGCGTCATCACACTGCCGGCATCTTTCGTCCGTAAAAACTGATGTGACGATCGCCATATCTAACGTTAGAGAACTTCCGCGCCACCGGTCTTAAGCGTCTTGTACACCATTCATCACAGATGATCGAACAAGCATTGTGCAGCTGGAATGTATCCTGCGAAGAAGAAGGCGCCGGTAACAAAAGGAACCCGAGGGGACACTTCATGCAGATACTAACAAGACGCAGGATAAGGTAATAGGAGGGCCTAATAATGAAAGAGAAACAGAAGAGACGACACACTAAACAATTACGAGTACATATGTCCAACTGTAAACTTATGAAGAGACTTTGGTGTGTATTCCAAGATACTCGGGGCCGGGAGAGTGGTGTGCTGGCCACAACGCCCTCCGTATCCGCATCCAGTGATGCCTGTCGGCTGAGAATGACACGGCGACCGGTCGGTACAGTTCGGTCTTAATGGACTGTTCGGGTGGAGTGTAGTGTGTAGTTTAGTGTAGTGGAGCAGGCAATTTTAAGGAGCAGTCCAGCTTCGAAAATATTCAGGAATTTCAAAATTGCAGTTGTTTTCGCAGGTACTGAACAGATATTGTAACAAGTACTAACCTTAAGACAGATAACAGGACGTCGCATACTTGCAATATAAAATTGGAAACTGCTTAATTTAATTTGGAAATTACTATTTTAATGGTATTTTAGACAAATTATTTCGTCACTTTTCGACAGCTGAATTGCAAGACGTGTTACTTTTAAAATTATTAAATTTTTAAATAGCATCCGACCAAGACCAAGACCTCTTGAAGCAGCTGTATGACTCTGTACATAGAGCCTAAGATCGCCAATGGCAAACATTGTGTCTTACTGACAAATCTTACAGCCCTGTGTGAAACAGGAGATAGAGGTTACCAACGGTAGCATTTCGACATTTACTTCTCGTGCACATAACATTTGGCCCCAATATTTCACTAAATGCATTTTCTTATGTTCTTTTAATATTTACCTGTTGTAAGGAAAAAACCTGTGAATTGTGACGTACAGTTTACTTTCTTTCTTGGGTTTCCATCTACTGTGGGATGGTCCACCCTCTGCAGCCCCATAATAGAATTCGCTCGCTCTCGGCCATCAGACATTACACCACTCTCTTTGCCTGTAATAACTGATGATCTGGAAGATAGAGGCTTTGAGCATTATGCGGGGTGATTCTTATTAACGTTTATAAGCCCCGAAGCGACACAGACGACGCTGGTACAAGTCATTTAATTTAAACACATGGGCCGGTAATGTTGGTAAAGAGCCCAAGAGTGGATGATAAACGTTGAACATGTGACGTCACCTACTGACGTACCTCCCCGCACATGCAGCAGTGGGATCAATCGGTATTTCGCATGTGACGATCCCAAAGTAAGGTAAGTATTCAAACCGGTGTGGCTCCAGGCCTATCTACGCGACCTGAGTGTATCATGTTCAAGGTTCGAGTTTTGCGTCTGGCACTGTGTTAGACAACTATGTGATTAAGTTGAGATGTTTTTCATTATCTAATTTCCTGGTCTCACAGTATCCGCATAATTAATTCCAGTGTAAGGTACAACAAAAACCCATTGTATCGTAACACAAATAAATGGGTATAAGCTTCCGAACTGTGTCGCTACCGGTAAATGACGTACGTGTTCTTTACTAAATAATGTCTGTATATAAAAAAAAGTGACGGAAGAAAAGGTACACAAAATAAGGGATTTTTTTTCTGCTATACCAAGGACGCCTCTTTTGTAGCCTCTATGTTTACATCAGATAACATTTACAATACAAAAGGCGTTCGAAAGGAGAAGTGCCCAGCGGAGCAATGTCTAGCACCTCCCCCGTACCGGCGAGATTAGGATCGACAAGCCCAGTCGCTCCACGTGCGGTATGGTGTGTCATCTCATGACTCACATGTTCAACATTTGTCGTCAGATTTTGGGGTATTTCCCTACATTTGCTGCTACGTCACTTTGAGATTTTGTAAACTTTAATGAGTATCACCCTGTACTGACGACCCTTGCGCTGTTTCTATGTGTAATCAGGATCGCTGTGTTACTTCTTGTAACTAACCAACGACCTTGCTTCGCGTCTAGCCATGCTGCTGCGTTGAAGTAACGGCACTCTTATCTGGGCTGTGGTAGCTGTACGATCTGCCACTGTTGCCTTTGCAATATGAAGATCCTGACGGGTGTCTGCACAGCGTGGACGCCCAGAACCTCGTATAAGAGTGTGAGAATGCTCACTTGACCACTGATACCAGCATCGCTGCACAGCTTACGCAGCACGTCCAACTTGTGTGAGAGGGTAGACACAGATGGCGCTCAGGCAGCTGTGTTACTACGCTTTCAGTGGGCGGACGACTTTGAAACCATTTATTATTTACTATTCCCTAGGCAGCATAAGCCGTTACGGAATCAGGATCGACTTCCTCTTTTAGGAGTACTAAGTTTTTTTTTTCAGCGGTGTATTAAGTCAATAACCAATTACAAGTAATAGATGTGCAGCTACTTACTTCAAATCCTACCACATTTTGTTTTATAATACTAAGATTACGAACTATTCGGCTTTACTACAACGGCCATTTACAGAGTCTTGTGAGAGCCTAGATATAGCCCGCTGCAATCGTTTGTTATTTGGTTATATTTGTACACTGAGAAGCCCCGAATGAACAAGTTTAATGAAACACTCAACGTGCTTATAATAAAGAAATACTGAACCACACTGATAACTCTAATTTACAATGAAATGTCTCCAACTCACATTTCTAGAGTGCTTCGTTTTCTGCTGAAGTACCGCCAAACTGTTGCCTTGAAAAGAAATGCATGCGTTACTGGTTTTTGCCAGCCACCAGAAGACTCCTGTAGAGGACCGCAGGAGAGGAGTAGAAGCATTAAGTTAGGAGCGGAAGTTAAAGTGGAATGTGGTTTAGTTAAAGCCACTACAAGCTTTTGTCATCTAATCAAAGGTCTTGAAGGCCTGCAGAAGTATGTAACATGAAGCTTGCTGTTTTACTTACACCATTAACTCAAGAGTATCTCTGGATGAATGTGTTGCTAAAATTGTAATATCCTTTGTTGAAAAACAAATCATTCTCTTCACAAAAATATTTGTTATTCCATTACACCGAAATATGTGTTTGTCCGTTACGTTATTGTTAACATTAATTTAAGGTAAGTTTTCTAACCTCTTTCACGCCAAAACTGTGGAATCATGTAAGCTGATTAACGTATAATGACTTGGTCATTGCAATAAGGGTAGATCAAATTTAAGAATACATTTAGCGTGTGGCGTTTTTGAAGGAGCCGTATCAGCACTGACCTCAATTCATTTTGGATAATCATGGCAGTACGTTCGGAAATTCGGTAAATTGGTACCTTCACGTTGCAAGGACAATCCTGTCATATTTCATTAGACTCCGGGCATGCAGCAGCAGAAGTCCTATTGCTTCAGCTGAAGAATCGGCTGTATAGCATTCGGTCAACTTTTGAGTGAACCAACAGTCTGAATTTAAAGCTGTCGCCCCATTCTTCTAAAACTGCGGACTACGCCACAGTGCAGATACGCTGATGAGCCAAGATATTATGACCATCTGATTAATAGCAAGTTTGTCCGTCTTTGGAAAGAAGTACATCACTGTTCCTGGGTGTCCGGAATCCGACAATTTGTTGATTGTTTTGTGGAGATATGTGGCGTTAGATGTCTACACATAGATCATGTAATTCGCTTAAATAACAGGCCGACTTTGATGGCTTATCAGTAAAAATCGTCGAAAAAAGTACTTTAAACATCTAATTGGCCTTTCGGTATTTGGCATGTACTCAGTCGCACATTTATCAGTATACATCTTTCCCGCTTTGGTATCTACTGCAACTCAACAATACATAAGACCTTCCCAAATGCTTTAGGCGTCCAGTTGTAGTATACTTACGCTCACATCAATCACTTTGCTTTGTTACATGTGAGGAACAAAGGCCCCCATGTGGGACTGTTTCTCCAGTACCATAAAACAAGTACGAGTATCTGGACTAAGTACCTACAGAGCGGTTGTCGTGGCCCAACTCAGGATCCTGGCACTGTGGCCAGTTCATCAGTTGTCACAAACAGTAGTCGTCGATAATGACGTTGTTATTCTCAGCTATTCACAGGAGACGACGGTCACCCTATAACAAGAAAAGGTTTGGATCTTCGTAGTGTATTGTCAATATCTGATGTAAACCGATGAGCCATACTCATTATGACCACCTGATTAATAGCTTTTTGGTCCATCTTTGCAAAGAAATACATCACTGGTTCTTTGTATCATCAACCCGACAGTTTATTGGCAGGTTTGTGGATGTATGGGGCTTTAGATGTCTACGTGCAGGTAATTCACGTAAATGACAGGCCGCTGATTTGCATATGCGGTGATTGGTGCCCGATAACGATTCACATGGGTTCCATAGGATTTACATCAGAAGAATTTGGTCGCCTAGAGATCAAAGTGACTTCACTATAATGCTCCTCAAACCACTTATGGCTCCGAGACACTGACAGTACAACCGCAGGGAGGTGAAAGTATCATTGGGGAAGACACCATGCATGGAGGAATGCAGGTGGTTCGCAGGTGTTAGCGTGCCTTCGATTACCATCACAGGTCCCACGAAAACACAGGAGAATGTCTGAACATCCTGCGTCCGTGGCGCCTTGCAGGTGTCGAGCGGCCGTTCACCTCGATGACAGCGTTTGTGGACATGTCCATCGACCTAGTGCAGGAAAAATATGGTTCACCCGAGCAGCCACCACGTTTCCATTGGTCGACGCCCGAATCCCGATGGTCCCGTACCCACTGCAATCGTAACTGACGATGCCAGAAAATCACAACTGTAGATTCACATCATTATGATGAAGAGTATGTGATTTTATACGGAAAGATGTATTCGTAGTTATTCATGAATTCGGACACTGGTCATTGGCACAGTGTGGTTAACAGAGATCATTTATTAGATATTCACTACGTTGTGAACGGTTTATTATTCATTCCACGATGTTTCGTGTCATTCGTACTTGCCACTAGCAGTCTGCAGTATGTTGTGCCGATGGTACCATCGCCATATGTCCGGCGCCTTTGAATGCCTCGCCCAACCTTCGCTCTCCGGTACTACAGTGTGGCTGACCAGCGCCACTCAGGTGTCGCCCTCTGCCGACTGCCATGACAGGAGGCCGGGAAGAACTGTTGCAACCAGGGAGAGAGGCGGAAGAGCGGAGCCCCGGACCGCGAAAACCCGCTACACGACGTGTTCCGGACAGAAGATGCCTTTGGTCGGTATCGATGACACCATGTATAGTACATATCATTAACCTTTTTGAGTTATAGTGAGCTGTAGTGATTGGAACGGTCGTCGCCCAGGGACGTGAATACCGGACGTGTTCTATGTGGCTCAGCCGTGTTGTATATTTTGCTAAGAGAACTTTGTGGGAGGTGGAATCCGAAAACTTGTCCCGCTACTCATATACACTGTATTCAGATGGTTATCTTCGTGTCCCTTCCTCAGACAAATTCTGATCGTTGCATTTTCTTTTGTAACGGTTTGCATTTAGCACGGATAGAAGAATGAACTGCAGTAATTCGGAGAGGATGAGCGTATGTGTTGTATTCACTTCTGGTTGTAAAGTTCTTCTTGGTCGAGGTACCACATTAAATTAAATTAATTTTTTTACTTAGTGTTTTAAATCAATTATTTCGTGTTGTTTATAAAAGTTTGGTTTTAAGAGTATCAGTGAATTTTACTGGATAGTTAGTTACAATAAAATTATGCTAAGAACTGTTGTATTACGCCTATCTCCTCACCCCCAGTCCCTCCAGTTAATTTTCTGTTACAAGATTTACTTTATCTACTGGACTCTAATCCCATTTCCTCTTCGTCCTAAATTTGTAGAGCTTAACTGCGCTGTAACAACTTCATTTTGCGCAAATGATGGTAAAATTAAACTCCATAATCTAACTGTCGTGTCTTGGTACGACAATGCACGAATTTAGCCGCTGATCTAGGCAGTTATCAGCGGTTCCTTATGACCCTTAGAGATTTGGTAGAAATACATGTCCTTTTATTGGTGACAACGTAAATCGTTATTTTGCATCCACAATGTCTCAAAAATCTTATGGATGCAGCTGGCGTTTGGATTTCTCTAATTGAGAATGTGCTGCATTAAAGTTTTATTATGAAGGATAATTTAAATAAACGTGTAATTATCTTCAGGTGTTCGGTGTGAAGTAATGAGCCTATATTAGAGTTGTGAATTCAGGATTCTAATGCTTCAAAATATTTGCTTTTCTAGAAACGTTGTATAAACCACGTATATACATTTGTGTTGCTATTCATTAATATATTACGTTAGGGCTTTGATATGTGTTCTTGCAGTGGTTGCAAGCCTAAATTTCTTTCACTTAAAGGCAATAGGTGTCACTTTATTTATCCATGAAAAAATGCGCAAAATAGCTTGCGAGGGAGGAAGAAAAAATCTTAGATAGTAACAAAAAATTGGCCGGCCGGGGTGGCCGAGCGGTTCTAGGCGCTTCAGTCTGGAACCGCGCGACCGCTACGGTCGCAGGTTCGAATCCTGCTTCGGGCATGGATGTGTGTGATGTCCTTCGATTAGTTAGGTTTAAGTAGTTCTAAGTTCTAGCGGACTGATGACCTAAGATGTTAAGTCCCATAGTGCTCAGAGCCATTTTTTTAACAAAAAAAGTGATCTTTGCTACCAATATTACAAAATACTATATGTTAATCGTGGATGAATACAAACACTCTAAAACAACAAATGGAGTTTAGAAAGTTATGAGCATATATGGTGTATGTGATAACTGGATTAACTGGCTAAGTATTTTACTAAACTTAATATACCTTTGCGACAATGGTGCATTAAATCCAGGTTACCATTACAACTGCCCTAGAACAGATCACGGACCTGAATGAATCAACAGAACTCAATGTGAATATTGTATTGCTTTCCGCGTATTTTATTTTTATTTATAGTTTTGAGTAATCAGTCTTGTCACTGGTTTGATGTGGCCTGCTACGTATTCCAATCACTGTGATCCTCCACAGTTTTCGCGCTCTAGAGCTCTCTCTAGTACCATGAAGTTAAGCCGTGATGTCTTAACGTCCAGCCATCTTGTCCTTTCTCCTCGTCAGTGTTTTCCATACATTGCCTTTCTCATCAGTTCTGCCGAGAACCTTCTCACTCCATACCCTATCAATCCGCTTAATTATCAAGATTTTTCTGTCACACCACGTCTCAAATTCTTCGAATCTCTTCTGTTCCGGTTTTCCCACAGCCCATCTTACACTACAAAGTGATGCTCAACTCCAAACGTACATTCGCAGAAATTTCTCCCTCACATTAAAGGCTACGTCTGGTATTAATAGACTTCTCTTGGTCAGAATGCCAATTTTGCCAGTGTTAATAGGCTTTTTACGTCCTCCTTGCTCCGTCGGTCATGAGTTACTTTGCCACCTAGGTGGCAGAGTTCCTTAATTTCGTTCACTTCCTGATGCCCAGTCTTAGTGTTAAGTTTCTCGCTATTAACATTTCTGCTATTTATCATTATTTTCGTCATTATTCGATTTAGTCTCAAGTCATGTTCTGTACACATTATGTACACATTAGACTTCTTTCCGTTCAACAGATGCTGTAATTCTTCCTCACTTCCACAATGATGGCAGTCACATGTGCGAATTTTATTTCCACTGAAGACCTTTTCTTTTATTTTCGCCACTACTTCTTCCACGTAAAGATTGAACAGTCTTACTGCTCCATGTCAGTTCTTGTGTATGTTGTAAAGTCTGTATACCTTACCCCTGTCTTTCCCAGAATTTCCAACATCTGGCACCATTTCACATTGTAGAACGTTATGTCCAGGTCGACATATTCTACGGACGTATCTGATCCATCTTCAGTCTTGCTTCCATTAGAACAACAGCCTCTCTGGTGCCTTTACCTTTCCTGAAGCCGATATGATTGTCATCTAACGAATCGTCAAGTTTCCTTACTTTCTGTATATTATTTTTCTCAGCAATCTGCATAAGCTGTTAATGTGTATGAGCGATAATTCTCGCACTCGTCGGCTCTTGCAAATTCGAAATTGTGTAGATGATGTTCGTCCGAAAGTCTGAAGCGATATCGCCAGTTTCATACATCCTACACACCAACGTGAATAGCCGTTTTCTGACCACTTCTCTCGATGATTTTATAAATTTCGATGGAAAGTTAATTGTCCCTTCTCCTTTATTTGCTTTAAGTTTTCCAAAGCTTTAAATTCCAATTGCAGTACTGCATCCTCTATCTCTTTCTGTCGATTCCTACTCCTTCTTTCATAACGTCATCAGACAAGTCCTCCCGTGATAATGGTGTCCAAGTATCCGTTTCACTTACTTGCTCTCTCCTCTGCCTTTAGTAGTGGAATTCTCATTGCACTCTTAATGTTACCGCCTTTGCTTTTAATTACAGCGAAGGTTGTTTTGACTATATTTTGAGTCAGTCCTCCCGACAGTCATTTCCTTTCCGATTTCTTCACAATCTTCATACAACCATTTCGCCTTAGCTAACCTGAACTTCTTATATATTTCATTCCTAAGTGGCGTGCATTTCTGTCCTCTTGAATTTCCCTGAACATTTTTGTACTCGCTTCTTTCATCGATCAATTGAAGTATTTCTTCTGATACCCATGGTATGTCTTTGGTTGCCTTCCTTGTACCTATGTTTTTCCTCCTAACTTCAACTGAACTGCCTCCGTATCCTCAGAGTAGTTCAAGAGTATTTCTTCATTCCTTAGTACCTCCGTATCGCACTTCTTTCGGCACTGATTATTCCTGAATAGCCTCGAAACTTAAACTCTTCGTCACCACTAAATTGTATTCTACTTCTATACCTGCTCCTGGGTATGTCTTACAGTTCAACTACTGATTTCGGAATGTCTGGCTGACCACGATATAATCTAACCGAAATCTTCCTGTATCTCCCGCCCTTTGCCAACGATAGCTCTTCCACTTGTAAATCTTGAACAGAGTATTAGATATTACCAACTGAAATATATTGCAGAATTCAATTAGTCTTTCTCCTCTCTTTCATTGAATTCATTGAGTATGAGATTTTCATCTCCCTTTCGATACTGAATTACGTCTTCAATATACTCTTAAACTTTATCTCTTCCTCCTTTGCTTGCGACTTCAGTATTTATATCTGAGCTAATTGTATCCGTTTTGGTATGCTGTCAGTTCAGAAGAGAACAACACTATCACTGAATATTTCACAGGAATTCAATCTCTGCTCTACCTCCCTGTTCATTACGAGTCCTACTGCAGTTGTATCATTTTCTGATGCTGATGATGTTACCCTATACTCGTCTGACCAGAAACCCTAGTCTCCTTTCCATATCACTTCACTGACCCAACTTTGAATCTCCCTTCTCAGGTTTTCTGGCTTCCCTACCATCTTTAAATTCTGACATTCGGCGCCTTGTATCGTAGAACGTTACGTTGCTTATTCAGTCTTTTTCTAATGGTCACCTCCGCCTTAGCTGCCCCTCTCAGGATCGGAATGAGGAACTAGATCGAAATATTTTGCCAGTGCACAGATCATCATAAAGCTTTTTCAGTTACAAACCACATGTCTTGTAGATACGATCACGTGATTTTATTACAGTGGTTTCCACTGCCTTCAGCATCGTCATTCCACTGATCATTGCTAGCTCATCCATCTTTTACTGGCAGTCTCCCACCCAAAGGCCAATAGAGTATCCCGAGCTTGGGTCCATCTTCTGCCTCCCGTTCAAACATGTTTTTGTATCATAAGGGAAGTTGGTTCTCTACAGCTGTTTCCTATGTATCACGAAAATGGTTCAAATGGTTCTGAGCACTATGGGACTTAACATCTTAGGTCATCAGTCCCCTAGAACTTAGAACTACTTAAACCTAACTAATCTAAGGACATCACACACTTCCATGACCGAGGCAGGATTCGAACCTGCGACCGTAGCAGTCGCACGGTCTTTGTATCACGGCTTATCTTCATCGGCTGCGGGAATAAGTAACCTAGTAGTTTTATCGAAAGGAAATGATTTCCATGGTGTGCATTGTCCTGGTTTTTCACTACCGTTCCACGCCCCGCTCCCTACTCGAGCTTCAGATTCACAAACAAAGCGTGAACTAGTGAAACGATCGTTCCACACTTTTCGCAAAAAGGGTTACGGCACAGTTTTTCTCCCTAGGAGATCGTTTGCTTAGCAGCCTGATATCGATTTATTCTGACATGCGTTGTTAGGATTAAGTCCAGTATGTTGCACCGGATATGTGGTCGAACTCTGTCTGGTTTCGGGCCAAATATTTCGCGAGTTGTAGTTAAACCTACGCTGTTTATCCCTTTGGATGTTTTTTGTAAATTTTTTCTGATACTTACAGCCTGACGTGTTGAAGATATTGGCTAATTGTTGGAAGACTGATTGGTGGGCTCTTACTTTGTGGTTCGAGTAACTCACAGTCTTTTGGACAGGGACTCTTGATTTCTCACAGCTATGTCACTCGTGTTTCTTACAAATATGGCGCTGCAGGAAGATTTTATGTTCTTCAGTCCTGGCCTTCCGACATTACACTAAGTAGTTATAATATAAACTTTGAACAAACTGTATCTCCAAATATACCAACATGCTACCTCTAGGATGGCTTGTGCTATCACTGTGCTTATATTCTGTTCTCTATGCGTTGCTCAAATTGCTTGTGGCATAGTTATATCAGCTCCTCGGGAGCTTCCAGCAACGTAGATGTGTAGTTCTGTAATGTTTGCCTTTGGGATCTAGAGATGCTTTATAAGTTGTCCGTATCTAAAGGATGGATCACCGATTTGTGAAAATCAATGTGGACCTCATTAGTATTTGTGTATCCACTTACAATTCGCATGGTGACTTCAAATTGTTCATCGCTGTTTAGTATGAGGCTGACGTCATCCGCTTAAGCTTCGCTCACTGTCCTGGTGACAAGCACGTGAATCTTCGAATATGTTTATTTGTAGCCTAACAAGTTCGCCATGTGTATTGTCTCTCACTGATTTCCTTCATACTTGTAAGAGACGAAAGACAGTACGTTGACATTCGTTCCCCAAACCAGTACTCAAACCCATTTGAAAAAGGAAAATTTGAAGATTCAAAGCGTTGTTACGTACAGAATATGTCGAGTGCGGAAGCCGAATCGCCTATAGGTGAGATCCTGGAAGTCAGTCGAATAGTCACGAGGATGGAGGTTCCATTCCTGAGACATGCATACCGTTTTCAACTTTCGGTTTAATTCATTAGTTGCTCTCAGATTGAAATATTAGGCAAAAAGTTTGACGCGAATCGTAATTCTTTAAGCAAAGTAACATTTTCATTATTAATTACCGATCGCATTGTCTTCTGCTGCTGCGGGCATGTCGTTAGTTCAATGGGGGCAGGCGCGCTGATTTGGGATACGCCGCGTTCAGTTACTCGGACAATTCGTCTAGTGAACAGGATGGAAGCTTTCGAGTAACACGGCCTGGTATAGCCTAGTCCGAATGGATACTGCCGGCTTTGTAGTCATGTTTCGATTGAACTTCTCTTTATCGGGTTGAAGTTTCGTTTGCTAAATGTGGCTCTTCGTTCGACTTAGTATTTATTCTTCGTAACGTTTCTCCCAATATACACTACTGGCCATTAAAATTGCTACACCAAGAAGAAATGCAGGTGATAAACGGGCATTCATTGGACAAATATGTTATACTAGAACTGACATGTGATAACATTTTTACGCAATTTGGGTGCATAGATCCTGAGAAATCAGTACCCAGAACAACCACCTCTGGCCGTAATAACGGCCTTGATACGCCTTGGCCTCGAGTCAAGCAGAGCTGCCCATACAGCTTCAACACGATACCACAGTTCAGCAAGAGTAGTGACTGGCGTATTGTGACGAGCCAGTTGCTCGGCCACCGTTGACCAGACGTTTTCAACAGGTGAGAGATCTGGAGAATGTACTGGCCATGACAGCAGTCGAACGTTTTCTTTATCCAGAAAGGCCCGTACAGGACCTGCAACACGCGGTCGTGCACTATCCTGCTGAAAGGTAGGGTTTCGCAGGGATCGAATGAAGGGTAGAGCCACGGGTCGTAACACATCTGAAATGTAGCGTCCACTGTTAAAAGTGCCGTCAATGCGAACAAGAGGTGACCGAGACATGTAACCAATGGCACCCCATACCATCACGCCGGGTGATACGCCAGTATGGCGATGACGAATATACGCTTCCAATGTGCGTTCACCGCGATGTCACCAAACACGGATACGACCATCATGAGGCTGTAAACAGAACCTGGATTCATCCGAAAAAATGACGTTTTGCAATTCGTGCACCCAGGTTCGTCGTTGAGTACACCATCACAGGCGCTCCTGTCTGTGATGCAGCGTCAAGGGTAGCGTCGAGGGTAACCGCAGCCATGGTCTCCGAGCTGATAATCCATGCTACTGCAAACATAGTCGAACTGTTCATCCAGATTGTTGTCTTGCAAACGTCCCCATCTGTTGACTCAGGGATTGAGACATGGCTGCATGATCCATTACAGCCATGCGGATAAGATGCCTGTCATCTCGACACCTAGTGATACGAGGCCGTTGGGATCCAGCACGGCGTTCCGTATTACCCTCCTGAAACCACCGATACCATATTCTGTTAACAGTCATGGTATCTCGACCAACGCGAGCAGCAATGTCGAGATACGATAAACCGCAATCGCGATAGGCTGCAGTCCGACCTTTATCAAAGTCGGAAACGTGATGGTACGCATTTCTCCTCCTTACACGAGGCATCACAACGATATTTTACCAGGCAACGCCGGTCAACTGTTTTTGTGTATGAGAAATCGGTTCGAAACTTTCCTCATGTTAGCATGGTGTGGGTGTCGCCACCAGCACCAACCTTGTGTGAATGCTCTGAGAAGCTTATCATTTGCATATTACAGCATCTTCTTCCTGTCGGTTAAATTTCGGGTCTGTAGCACCTCATCTTCGTTGTGTAGCAATTTTAATGGCCAATAGTGTATGTTTCCATGATTGACATCGTAAACCACAAGTGACTTTCACACGACTGATGAAAAATATATTGTGTAACATTTCCGAACCGTTTACAAGAGATTAAACGCTACGAACGGAATGAACGTACAGAGACATCAAAAACATGTTTGACTACACTGCCAATTACACGGAGAAATATTGCAGAAACTTCGATAACTCTGGCAGATGTTAAGTATATCCTGGTCCATAAATACAGTGTAACCGGTGCGAAATCCTTACTCCTATTTTTCTGCAGTATGATTTCCGATTGCTAACAATTGTCCAAAGCTCTGAGAGGAACGTAGATCGATTATGTGTCTGTTTACTGTCTGGACACCTCTCCTGATGCAGACGTGGTGCGTTGTGCATAAGGAGAATTGGTAGGAGCAGCTGTATGTTTGAGAAGAGTCGAAAATGGCTAGACGATAAGGCACCATTGCATTGTAAATAAACAGCGCAAAAGGCTTGACCTCCTTTATTTTGGTTAATGTCTCAGCCTGTAAGTTCAAATGACAGTTGATGGTCGTTTTGGTATTTACTTTCTTTCCACACCAATATCATTATAGCCTGAGCAGTGATTGCTCATCTAGTTACATCCCAGACGCTGCTACAGGAATACGTTCGTTCAGGTGAGTTCATAAAAATATAAAATATTTTGGGCTGGTTGTACCTATTTCGTTTAGCTGAAATTCCAGTGTTGCTGTGAGAATGTAATTTGAACCATAATAATAAAAATGCTTTCATGATTACAGACATCTACTGCTCTTGAATTCTCAGCGGAGATAAGGGAATCGAGGGAGCGTGAAGAGGCACAAACAACCTCCGTATTTGCATACAGCTAGAGGGACAATCTCAAAGAGAGAAGCAACGCTTTTTTTTACGAGCAGGTGCTGCCGCCGCTTCTGTCGCGCGGCGCCCGCTCGCCGCGAGCAGAGATGTAGATTACATGTAGATGTAGATATCCACCATACGTTCCGGCCTACTACGGTACAGTGCAATTTATGGGCAAATGCTACGGCGCAAATTCTTCGCGCGAGAGGTGGACCCGGGAGCGGAGACGGCTACCGCCCCGACGGCGGAGCGCTTTGGATCTACAGTGGCAGAGCGCGCTGCGGGGCGGCCGCGCGGATTGAATGTTAAGCAGGATTTGCGACGGACCGGCCACTGCCGCCGGCCGCTGTTTTCCCGCCGCCTAATGAAGGGAGAGCGAGCTAGCGAGTGGGTGGGCACCCCAACCACCGCGCACTGCGTGGTCCGCGCAGCGAAAATGTTTTGCATTCTCTCCCGATGAGTAATTAATGCAAATTGAGAAGGCAGAACGGCTGCCGGCGTATTTGTTCCCTCCCTGACTCCTCTGTCCGGTTCTCGGGATACCTCCCCCCCCCCTCATCCCCCGCCCCTAATGTCAGGCAAGACCTCCTCTGCCCCCTTTGCTAGCCACATCGGCTTTGAACTAACTTGCGGAACGTCAGGTTATTAGAGACGCAATTTAACTTTTACTGATGTCAGCACTTTGCCAAAGCAGCGGCATGTTGTAAAACAAGCTATTTAAGCCGCTCCCTTAACATGTGCCGGCTTGGGTCGTTTGTGTGTGTGCGCACGCACTGCTACACCCTCCCCTCCCCCCCCCCCTCTCTCTCTCTAACACACACACCAGCGCGCGTAACGCAATACACTCGGCCGTGATTTCAGACGAGTCCTCTGACGCTAACAGATTTTAGCGAGAGCTCGTACAGTAAATGTCCCTTACAGAGCAGCGGACTTACAATGTAGTTTACTTGCAAGTACACGCACATCAAAGCGTGGAGACTGTTTCAAATCGTGCTGGATGAATAGCTAATGCATGCTAACCTCGTGTAAGCTGAAACATTAAGTCGTACAAACAGGAAACATGTGTAGGGCACAAGGTTTAGTATTATTTCCGTGGTGGATAGACATCCTTGAAGGACGTAATGATATGAAATGTGTTCCACGACTATAAGCTGGAAGCCAGTTTTGGTTACGCAACGACACACCAGACGTTTTGCATCCTAGTGTGTTACCTCTCATGAGAAGGTATCGTGACGCAATATTTTAGCACTACAGTACTTGTGCACACAACACGCACGTGTCTTGTGGTAAGTTTCTAAGGGACAAAACTGCCGAGGTCATCGGTCCCTAGGCTTACACACTCTAAGTTACGCTAAGGACAACACACCGGATCCGAAGGTGGTAACAGGGAATGTTGAAACCGGTAATCTATGTGTATGAATGATTTCCGCAATTTTGGAAGCTGAAAATTTATTCAGTTCATAATACCACAAGATCGCCCCCACGCTGACGATCTCAGAAGTGCGTAACTATTCAGGATGTCGAGGGCAAGTTACAACAGTAGTGAGTCAGATTGCCTCAGGCGAGGATAAAAAGGCTTTATGACACCCTTCCGTTCACTCCATACATACAGGACAGAGGGGTGTTCCTTCAGCCAAGTTCTATACGAGCTTGACTGGAATTTGTTATCATTGCAATAATATCACATACCTCACAACCACCTCCTCCACATCTGGGCGCTTCACCTCTTTTGCCAAGCAGTGTAATTCTTTTATTGAAATGAAAAATTTCTCATAATAACTTTCAATTACACCTCCTTTTGGTGTTCCAGATGTGTGTCATACTTGAAGAACTACGCTTTAGATAGTCAGCATGAATTTGTTCCCCATATTTTTCTTTTACCATACAATGGGGGTTTCATTATCTCTGAACAAAACAATGGAAACTAAATGGCAACATGGAGCTGTCATGTAGGCAAACATTTCATTGGGTGAATTCAGCAGTGTCTACCATACACTAAGGTTTCTTGCCTACGCAACGTCGTGATTGATCATAGGTAATTCGCTATTGGATCTTCAAACACTAAATGACAAGTTAATAGTCCTATTACCGCATTTTAGAGGATGGTCGATGTCGACTTCAAAGGCTTTAAAATTTTTCTTACTCCCGCATTATTCCTCATAATTTCAAAATTTATCTAAACGTGACTCTCGTCTCTCATTCCCTATCGGCAAAAGCAGCCGTTTAGTCACCCAGTGATGAGACCAAGAGTAATTTCATGTTTTGTTGTAAATTTGTAATATCTCTTACCTTGCACTCATTAGTTTATATTAGAATCCCTAGACCAGGTGTTTGAGTATGTCCCCTGGTGTCAGTAAGTATCATTTTAGAATGTGTTATAACGCTTTCACCTCCTGCGCTGACCCTACCACTTCCGATATGTAGTTTAAAGGCCTGTTCAGCGACCTGCACGTGCAACCTGGCTCGCGCTCACGCCATGGCGGTGGTCAACCGGCCTGTTCATGGCGCTTAAAAGTAAGGGTTGGAAGGGGTGGGATGGGGCGGAGGAGGGGGGGAGTAGCTCCATACGAGAAACTGTTCTCAATGGGTCTCTTCTAAGACAGTTAATGTAAATTATTGTGGGAGATGTCGCTTCGCGGTGCCTAATTAATGCATTTTGTGTTAAATCGTGACGATAAATGACAATGAAATAAATCTCACGTCTTTCTTTAAGGGATAAAATGAAGAACATGGACATCTTAGTACGGTGATATTTCTTATGCTTGTTACAAACTTATGATGCATTTAGTTTTCAGATAAAGTGCGAACTGTCATCATTATTTTATTCACATGTTTAACATGTCAGTGAGTACTACTTATTTTACTTTTCTCTAAAATATTAATATCTTGCGACGGTTACTGAGTTCTGCTAACTGGAAGAAAAGTTTCGAGTCTATCACTGAGGTTCAATGGATACATTTCGTTCTCCTGGTTCAAGTATGTAAATCCAGACATCGACATAGTTGTAGCTACAAACGTGTAGCTTCGTGGAAATTCATGTTGAGGCTTATTTTATTACGAAATTCATTTCGCCACTGCCTGTCACAATGTAGGTCGGGAAGCTCTAACTATTGTAAAACATGTTGTACAGACGTGGTGTAAATTGACGTTGGTGTGTCTGTCATTCGAATTGAAGTTATTAACCCGGTGTAGCATCCCTTTTCTTACAGTAAATCATCATTCAGCGTGTGTGTGTGTGTGTGTGTGTGTGTGTGTGTGTGAGGATTTGGTACTTGTGGTAAAGATGTGCATTGGTCGACAGTAGCCGACTTTATTAACCCGGTGTAGCATCCCTTTTCTTACAGGAAATCATCATTCAGCGTGTGTGTGTGTGTGTGTGTGTGAGGATTTGGTACTTGTGGTAAAGATGTAAATTGGTCGACAGTACTAGAAGCGCTCTGCACGTTGGCTGAATGTTGAATCGGACTGTGTTAACGTATGGAATGTGGTCGTTACTGAATTGTGAGTAGATAGAGCAACAAAATTCAAAGTCGTCATCAGCAAGATCGCTGGTGGGAACCCAGTTCAATTGCTTTAGCTACTGATTTTGTTAATTACTAAATTTTCAGGTGATACGGATGCAGTAGGAAGTTGGACATCGCGGACGAGGCTGCACCACGGTCGACGCTATTTCACACGTCCACTGTGAGAGTTATCCAGCTTCACCATTTGCACCCGCATTGTACACTGCGGGGTCCCTTCGACCATACATTAGTCTTCGTTTACAGGTTCTGCTGACGCACCTGAAGATTCTTTGGAGCATTATAGACTCGATTACAAACGAAACTTAATATTCATAATAACTGTCAACATATTATGAGATAATTTAACGGCCATCACGCTGCTTTTCATCGATTTGAAATGAGCTACTCTTTACTTTAAGCACTGTTCCGTAACTACACTGAAGAGCCAAAGAAACTGGTATACCTGCCTAATATTGTGTAGGGCCCCAGTGAGCACGCAGAAATGCCTCAACACGACGTGCCATGGACTCGACTAATGTCCGAAGTAGTGCTGGAGGAGAGTTGTACCATGAATCCTCCAGGGCTGTCGATATACCCGTAAGAGCACGAGGGGTTGGAGACCTCATCTGAACTACACGTTGCAAGGCATCCCAGATACGCTCAATAATGTTCATGTCTGAGAAGTTTGGTAGCCATCGGAAGTGTTTAAACTCAGAGGAGTTTTCCTCGAGCCACACTGTAGCAATTCTGAACTTGTGGGTTGGCGCATTTTCCTGCTAGAATTTCCCAAATCTGTCGGAAATCACAATGGACATGAATGGATACAGGTAATCAGACAGGATGCTTATGTACTTGACACCTGTCTGAATCGCATCTAGACGTATCAGCGGTCCCACATTACTCCAACTGCATGCGCCACACCATTACAGAGCCTCCACTAGCTTGAGCAGTCTCCTGCTGACATGCAGGGTCCATGGATTCATGAGGTTTTCTCCATACGCATACACGTCCACTCACTTGACACAATCTGAAATGAGATTCATCTGACCAGGCAACATGTTTCCAGTCAACAGTTCAATGTCGGAGTTGACGGATGCAGGCGGGGCGTAAAGCTGTGTGTCGTGTAGTCAGCAAGGGTCTTCGGCTCCAAAAGCCCGTATCCATGACGTTTCGTTGAATGGTTAGCACCCTGGCACTTGTTGATGGCCCAGCATTGAAATCTGGAGCACTTTGTGGAAGTGTTGCACCTCTGTCACGCTGAACGGTTCTCTTCAGCCGTCGTTGGTGATACTCACGGTACACTCGTGGAATGTCCGTACGGGAAAATGCCCACTTCTTCGCTACCTCGGAGATGCTGTGTACCATTGCTTGTGCGCCGACTACAACACCGCGTGCAAACTCACTTAAATCTTGATAATCTTCCATTTTAGCCGCAATAGCCGATCTGACTAATGCGCCATAGACTTGTCTTCTATAGGCGTTGCTGACCGCAGCGCGCTATTCTGCCTGTTTACATATCTGTATATGAATACTCATGCCTCCACCAGTTTCCTTGGTGCTTCAGTATATATACGTTTGCGTCTAAGGCTACGGCGACTCCCACACACCGTCATTACTCTGAAGGCAGCGCACAGTTTTCTCTTCCCTGAGCGACGTAGTGATTTCAGACCACATCTCTTTACCGCGAGTGGTAATTACCCAGGTGTGCGCTCATGCTCCACTAGGCAACCCCAGAAAAGGCCAGCTGGCTTAAACAATGAGAATGAGCATTTAAAACCTTTTCTTCTACTTTCGAACTTACTTTCCACTTCAATGTGACCATCGAAGGACTAGAGACCATCAATCGTATGGGAACCCAAACATATTGTAGAACCGTAAGTATAGTCCAGAGCTACAGAACCTGATCTTGATATTCTACATAAGTAAAGACATCGTTAACCTAGAAAAATATTGTCTCGTTAGTCGCATTACGGGTTTCGAATGCCTTCTAAGATATACTATTCTTCTTTCATTCACATAATTTGCAAGACGTTTGGCAACAATTATAGTATTTCAGTCATCAACCGTGTCAGTTTGATGCTGTTCTTCATTGCTGTCCCTTCACACACATCCCTTTCTCAGCTGAACATAACTACTGTGTCTTGCATAATCGTTAATCTGTTTGGTATTTAAATGTGTATCACCCGTTCCTGTGATTTATGAACGTGGTTTTAAGAAGTTTTTCCATGTATGTCGTCAGTACCCTGTATACATATTTTGTTTCCGAGACGTTGGTACAATCTTCCAGTACTGATGAACGAAATATGCCTTAATAGCGTACCGCCGGGTGTTCAGACTGGTTTATTCAATTTTATGCGCAATATTTCAACGACGGGCCCAGTCTTCTTCTTAAGGTGCTGCGGATTTTGCTGACTGGTTGTTGCGCAGGCGCGAGGACGCAACAGCACAATTCACAGTACCTGACGAAGAAGACTGCGTAAGTTTGCATCAAATGGAAATCTCGAAGTACATCAAACCTCAGTCACACCGAGACAACCTGAGGGATGATGAAAACCAGCATATTAACTCGATGTAAGGAATCCTGATTCGGAAATAACTAATGCGCGAAGCGGTATTCGTTGTGACACCGTTAGCATAGGAGAAACTATGGAGTGTTCTTTCTAACTGTTTAATACTTATGTTCTTATAAACATTATATACCAGAAAAACCTGACGAATACTGAGGCGCGAATTGTGAGTTGTCCTGTTTCGTGTGAAGATAGTTCACGTACAGTCACTCCACTTGAGTTTTTCTTGTACGTCATGCGAAAATATAAATATGATATACAGCATATCCATAAATTATCTGTACATTCGAATATTTAAATAAATTTAAAACTATACTAGGTATTAACAAATGGGTTTCTACGTGTGATAACTCATAAAGATGACACAATTTCCACGCAGAGGTCTACATGAAAAAATTTTGCTGTTATACGAGTAGCAGTGACACATGGACTGTGGGGGAACCGGAGCAGGAGAGAATCGAAGCCTTTGAGACGTTATACTGTAGAAGAATGCTGAAAATTGGGCGGTCTATAGAGAGAAATACGTTAAGATGGTTCTCCGCAGAAACGCCAAGAAAGGGAACATGTGAAAATCACTGACAAGAAGAAGGGACAGAATGATAGGGCATCTGCTAAGGCATCAGTGAATAACTTGCGTGGTACTAGAGGGACTTGTAGAGGGTAAACACTATGGGGGACGACATAGATTGAAATACATGCAGCAGGAAATAGGTTGTAAGTGCTACTCCGAGATGAAGTACTGCTGCGAGGTGTAGGATCCGTATCAGAGAGGATTAACGGAGTACATCGAGATAGCACGTTTTGTACTACCGCTAAATAGGGAAACGAGTGTCACTGAAATGACACTCGATATAGGGTGAACATCATTAAAACAAATGCATTTTTCGTTGCGTCGGAATCTTCTACCGAAATTTCAATCACCAGCTTTCTCCTTTGAATGTGAAAATATTTTGTATACACCGACATACATAGGAAGATACGATCATCACAATAAAATAAAGGGAATCGAACGGAAAGATATAGGTGCTCGTTTCCTCCACTCTATACGAGGTTGAATAATAGAGAATTATTGTCAAGGTGGTCCGAAGAATCCTCTGCCAGGTACTGAAATGTGATTTGCAGAATATAGATGTAGATTTATGTGTAGAGGAAGAAGTTGGCACAGGAGAGGAAAGCGTGACTGGCCTCATTCGAACGAGTCAGAAGACTGATGACTGAAAAACAGTTCACAATAGTCATGGTGTGAGATGACAACCACGTATTCCATGCTCTGTCCAGGTGAACGTCTCGTACAGCATAATATCTCCACTGCTCTTCGTCCGTGGCGCGGTACATGTTTCGAGCAGAATTCGTTCGGATGACGTCGTACCCAACAGGGCCATCGGTCTAACAAAATGCGCGGTTCATCCAGTCAGTTGCAACCTTTCCATCGACCCATGGTTTAATTTCGATCATTGAGTGCCCTTTGAAACGCAGTCATGACGTCGCTGGTTCCAGAACACGTGGATCGCCGCTTTACAGACCAGTTAAGCCTACGTCCTTCACTATCTGCGATGAGACATGGACGTCCTATATCATGCGTCCACTATCTCGATTTTCACAACAATAGCACGCCGACAGCCGGCCAGCTTCCCCATTTCTGGGATTACCAATTGCCCATCTCGTTTATCAGTGTCGCTTATAGGAGTGTATTTCCACATTCGCGGTCCGTATCGTCGCTAACACGGGGATTCGTCTCTGATCTCTGAAGTAAATCCAGGTACACTCATCTGTCGAGAATTTGTGGAGTAACAACTGGTCCAAGTATGTCGCAATCACGAATCCCTGCCGACACACTGATGCTGAATTGATCCTGATGAGACGCCTCAACCATTCCACGAGAATTGTACATGGCCCACAAATGACGATTAAGCAGATTGATGATGCCAGTTCTGGTAAAGATAGTTTTGTCGGTAAAGAGGACTGATGACAGAAAACTCATAATTGTTGTCGTCTGGTGCAAAAACTATCTGCAAAATCGTTCCCGTAGAGGAAAATCGGTTGTTGATAATCCTAGCGGTTGTCATGCAGGATACACATAATCGTGGTTTGGCCTACACCATGTTGGTGGGCTACTTGTCTGGAGCCTCAATATCCTGTACAACCAGGTTCTGCAAATCTACTGTACGCTCAGTCAGCCGCAACCACCCCCCTCCACCCCCGTCCGCCTCCCCCCCCCCCCCCTGCCAAGTTCACTGATAGGACCCATGATCACACAGACGCTCAAAATGCTGTGGTCGGTGTCGGTGAGGGTACTTGTTTTGGTATAGTCGCGGTGCTGCCTCTCAGCCGTTTCCATTTGCTTGACCGTACGCAGACACGATGTCGGCTCGTTCCCATCATGAATACCGTACCGTCCTGCAGCTTCCAGTATGCTACGTCAGTCACACAGCCTGCAGCACCCAAGAAGTGTACGGCACGTGGTCCGAGGAATTTTCATTCGTCAGGTCCATCTGTCGTGGCAACGATGAATTTCCAGATATGTAACCATGGGATCTTTCTTCTTCTATTTCTGGTCACGAATCCGTCCGTTGCAGTTTGTCGGTTTTATTAATTTTCACACTATATACGTCCAGTGCCGCGTCACGTGCCCGCAGTGTATCGTACTCCATTGCATATCACTGTGTGTCCTACTTCAATTTACATCATGGGAAGTTTCAAATTAGCTAATTTTCGCTCACACCTTGCGACAGGGGTTGCTTCTAAAAAAGGGTTTCCTTCCTCTACCTGATTCTTTTGTCCTTCATAACCGGAGAATAATTATGTAATTACCACTGACACACTCTGCAGATTGTATTCGTACTCTCACTATTCAGTTGGCTTCTGAATGTCTCACGTTGAAGGGTTGCAGTGACGAGATTTTATGCCGTTTGTAAAGAACGAACAGCCGACGCTCTGGAAATAATCTGAAAATTCTTATGTGAAGCACTGACGTGTCGTCGCTTCTAAAAGGAGAGTGTCTCATTCTTCTGATTTGCTTTGTAAATTACTCTGTTATTAAAATTTATGTGATCTCTGCTAGGTTTTCTGTCGAAAAATTCGTCGAAAGAGAGCCAAGTTCTGGAATGTGCAATTCTCCGAGGTACTTGCTGCGTGCCCGGCGAGAGTTCGCATTGAATATTTATGGCTGCGATCTCGAAACCGTGCCCCTTGTGCCGTACGCACTGTCTTACTTCGATGTTATTACAGGAGATCCGCCGAAAATTCGCAGGGCGTGCCGCAAATGGGAACGTCCAGATAAATGTCAGATTTTTCCTTGAACCACAGTTCGACGACGCGCGCACCAATGCGTCATTAATATTCATGGAATTTTTAAGGAGTCCTCGCGATTGCAAGAGGCCTCCTCATTACAGAGCTAATGTCTGGCGTCTACTGTCCGGCGGGCAGCGTCGCTCCCAGGCGGCAGAACTGCTGGCAGCTGTGAGAACTCGGTGCATGACGGCAAATCATGGAAACGAATTTTACGATGACAGCGAGTAAACACCTGTCTCGCTAAATACAAAGGTCAAATAAAAAGAGTCGTTGGAAGTCAATATGTTATAAGTTGAAAGCATAGTTCCGCCAGGTGCTCTAAACTCCTTGCCAAAATTTAAATACAATTATTGGTGAACCACTGATGACAATTTGAGTGACACCGAAAAATGTGAGAAATATAAATTGAATGCCTGCAAATACAAACAAATAAGTAGGTTATATATTGAAACACACATAAATACTTCGGTTCATAAGAACAAATCTCGTGCAGTACCTATACATAAGCTAAGTAACAACACTTAAAAGCCTGTGTTAGGCGTATAAGTAAAACTGAGAACTTTATTTACAATGAGAAACCTATTTCAGGAAAACGTAAAAAAATTAACAAGATAATCAAATGTATGGTGCGATAAATATCAAGTAATAGATGCTTGACTATTTTTACATATGTATGTCTGCGTACATAAAACTCTCTACACGGAGTGGTTGTAGTAAATTCAGCACTAAAAATACACATTCTGATACAAAATATAGATATATTAAAATTTGTTGATCTTCTGTTAGCTAACAAAAAATAAAACACAACTATTCGATACGTCATATGAATATAGTGTACGAGATAACGTACACAGAAATAACATACCATTTCAGTTTGTGCCCATGGGAATAATATAAAATTATCGAAATTGGTTTTTCAATACTGGTTACTTTCTCTGTAACTGACCCGTAATTTCGATTGCACTACTCTTTTTTCCACAGAATTGGCTGCGCACAGCCAACTGTATTATGGAAACGAAAGTAAAATGGCATTTTCATAATATTTGGTAGAATACCCTGTGTTTTTAATCTTTAAGTGCACAATGCGGAGTCTGTATATCGATTAACCTAACGATTTCAGGTCACCAACTACCACTTGTATCACAATACAAATTTTTCAGTGCAACGGCGAAAGAAAAGCAAATTTTTGGTTGTACGTCCATTTATAATCAGGGGATACGCGTTACTTAACCTTTAGTTGTGAATTGACTTACTTTGAAATCACACCCTTGTTGTTACTGTACATTGAGAATTTCACAGCTTACTGCAAACAATTAAACTTCATTGGTTCCAATCTGTTCTTCCGTTTCCTGTAATATTGTCCACTACCCAGTCACTTATTATCAGTTCAATTTCAACGGTGCTGACAGGTTCGATACATTGTTTATTCTGTTCTTCTCCAATCACATAATCTGTTCATTTATTGTATGTAATCCTTGCTCATATTGATGACTTAATTCTAGGTACATTTCTACTCTGTGGTCTGTAGCTCCTCCTGAACATATGTAACCTCATCTCTCACCTCAGCCTGATCTTATAACCCCTAAGTTTCAATTTTTAACTGATTTTCTATGGTTCATTTCGATTCCTAAATCTTATTGTACACCTATCCATATTTTTCTCCCAACATTTTCTATCATACTTCATTTGTTCTGCACGATATATTTGCTTTATTAATTCTTCAGTGGAAGCACTCCGTTCTTTTGAAAAAGCAGCAAAATCTCATTAATATGACAAGCATAAATTTTGTAAGAAAACCTGTAGAGCTTAAAGCACCAATTTGTACAATCACTTGAACACACTCCATTTTCACCAATAAAAGTAACAATAAACATTGATGAGTTCCACCAAGAAAGTCTTTTCACCGAAACACTGAACCAAAATAATACAGTAGTAACCCAAACAAAATTTAGCTGATGCACACTCCACATGGGTAGCAAGGTGCGGCATGGGTTCTCATAGTACCTTCAATGAAATGAAACAGCTCCATAGAATTATAATAAATCGGAGTACGTTTACAATGTTATCACCATTAAATGTTAATAACAGCAAGGTATTAAACCTTACCATCATTCTATCTACACAACAGTAATTTAGAAATGCTACTTATATATGCAGCTGACATTTACAAAAGAGAACACCAAACTTTAAGATTGCATGATATTTCCCGTTTATGGTTATGGTAGCCTGTACTCACTCTCTAAGAAGCACACATGAAAAGTAACTATCAACAGTCCAATAAAGAGAAACATGAAATACATACGTGTAAATTTATTACATCCCATCTTCACTACCACCACGGTCTGATCACAGGAAATTGTACCATCATATATTACTGACATACAGCCATGCAAAAATAATGTTCTTCACAACAGTATCTTGAAGATGAAAGTTAAAATCTACTGAAATTATTCTTCGCATCATTCAAAAGGAAGGAGATAAATTATCATGTAGTTGCCACATAGTATAACATTTTTTCAAAAATCCAAAACTCCCTCTGACTTAACTGTACTAATACCAGAATAGCATCTGGATGTTGAAAATGTGCTATGTATCCATTCTTCTCTGGAGCACTCAAGATAAACAGTGAATCAGTAAGCAATTACCGCCTGATATTAGTCACAGCAGAACCAACAAGCGAATTTGTATCATTTAAACCGTTGTCCAGGAAAGCAAAATTAGCCAAGTGTATTAAACAACATTGTTAACCTGACTCCTGATAAAACAAATCATTACAGTCTCAGCAGCTAATATAAGTAGTAAAATGTGTTTATTCGCAGAACTGTAGAGCCTAAAAGGTCACATTACTTGCTCAGAATCAGTTCAAAATTTCTCTTGAAGGTTGCACAAAAAATTGTTTACTCCAGTACTTAACTGTCACTGCAATAATTTGTTTATATATGATCTACCAACAATTCTGCAAGCACACAGGAAAATTTCCTGGTAGCATTATGTTCAATGTTAAGAAGTACTGAACAAAACACCACTTATCACATCAACAAGTCACACTGCAAGGCTTCAGTTGACTGCAGAAAAGAAACAATATAATAACCAGTCTACCAGTTTATCACAATCAACCCCACAGATCCACGAATGAATTGCAAATTTGATTCTATTATCCGTGCGTTATCCATACATGGTGTTAAGGTGCACATACAGATGTTGTGATTATTAGTATCTTAATGGGTACCTATTTCTGTGTGTTAGTTGTTTTTCCTCCGTTTCTAACAGGATTCCCCAAACACATAAAGTAATTTACCACGACATGTTTTCTGTATGGCAGGAACTGCACTGTGAAGTGAAATACACTTGTCAGTATAGACTATGTTTTGCAACCACGATTCCATAGTTCAGTACCCGACCTGCTACCAAGGGGAAGTAAACTACTTGGAAGTACTAACCAACCTAAGAACATACAACTCGTAATAGCTATAATTATAAGTCTGCAGAAGAAGTATATGCCGAAGTAATGTTGCTCAGTACACTGTCCTCAGTGAACAAGAAAAATATCTACCCTCATACCGCTAATAATCTGTATAATACGCTTGTCGTGGTTGATTATACTCACATGAGAATGATTATTCTATAATTAAGGTACAGTGTTCACTTGATAGAATGACAGCTACAGAATTTTTATATATTACGGACTACTCATACAGTTCCAGGAATTCTAATAATTTTGCCAAACCTCTCTCTAGTCAGTTTCAGCATAACAAGGCTGACCACAGCGAGGCAATACTTCGGCTTTAGCATCTGCTGTATAATTTACGTTTTGTAACTAAATTAGCAGGTTTAGAGTCTCGTGCCCTGTGGATAAATTTTTGTGGACACCCATGGTCACTGCCCACTGCGAAATTGAATGCCACCTGGTGGTGTTGCAGGCACAAGGCGCAGTAATGAAAGTATATAAGCCGACCAGAGAGAGGACACTGGATCCATTGGTTTTCCATATTCTTGTGATATTGCATTACATTCAAAACGACAATCGCGTTTTCTTTCGCTGCACTTATGACCACAGTGCATTTATTTATTAAGCGTCTTCAAGCTTTTTGGTAGGCGTGCGCGACATCATTGGCACTCAGTAATCCACACTATCTGCCTTTGTACGTCTTTCCATAATTGCTGAGGTACCGGAGAACAGTTTGTAGCCCGCCCTTGTACTATTTATTGATTTATAGTTGATTATTAGTAGCTACAGTCACGGTGTTTGGAAAATTGAGCGTCAGACGTTCATAAGTAGCCACTTCTGGAAAGCGAGCTTATTCCCAAAGTACATGCGTCGATAACTGAAGTTGTGACCATGAGACCTTTTATTCTCCCACATTGTTCCTCAATTTATTCCCTTCCAAACTATTCTAATAATGACGAAGAGGTTGTAATATGCGAACACTTTTGTACGCCACAGTTTATATATATATATATATATATATATATATATATATATATATATATATTTTTTTTTTTTTTTTTTTTTTTGTCATCAGTCTACTGACTGGTTTGATACGGCCCGCCACGAATTCCTTTCCTGTGCTAACCTCTTCATCTCAGAGTAGCACTTGCAACCTACGTCCTCAATTATTTGCTTGACGTATTCTAATCTCTGTCTTCCTCTGCAGTTTTTGCCTTCTACAGCTCCCTCTAGTACCATGGAAGTCATTCCCTCATGTCTTAGCAGATGTCCTATCATCCTGTCCCTTCTCCTTATCCTTATCTCCTTTTCCACATATTCCTTTCCTCTCCGATTCTGCGTAGAACCTCCTCATTCCATACCTTATCAGTCCACCTAATTTTCAACATTCATCTATAGCACCACATCTCAAATGCTTCGATTCTCTTCTGTTCCGGTTTTCCCACAGTCCATGTTTCACTACCATACAATGCTGTACTCCAGACGTACATCCTCAGAAGTTTCTTCCTCAGATTAAGGCCGGTATTTGATATTAGTAGACTTCTCTTGGCCAGAAATGCCTTTTTTGCCATAGCGAATCTACTTTTGATGTCCTCCTTGCTCCGTCCGTCATTGGTTATTTTACTGCCTAGGTAGCAGAATTCCTTAACTTCATTGACTTCGTGACTATCAATCCTGATGTTAAGTTTCTCGCTGTTCTCATTTCTACTACTTCTCATTACCTTCGTCTTTCTCCGATTTACTCTCAAACCATACTGTGTACTCATTACACCATTCCGTTCAGCAGATCATTTAATTCTTCTTCACTTTCACTCAGGATAGCAATGTCATCAGCGAATCGTATCATTGATATCCTTTCACCTTGTATTTTAATTCCACTCCTGAACCTTTCTTTTATTTCCATCATTGCTTCCTCGATGTACAGATTGAAGAGTACGGCGAAAGGCTACAGTCTTGTCTTGCACCCTTCTTAATACGGGCACTTCGTTCTTGATCGTCGACTCTTATTAATCCCTCTTGGTTGTTGTACATATTGTATATGACCCGTCTCTCCCTATAGTTTACCCCTAGTTTTTTCTGACTCTCGAACAGCTTGCACCATTTTATATTGTCGAACGCTTCTTCCAGGTCGACAAATCCTATGAAAGTGTCTTGATTTTTCTTTAGCCTTGCTTCCATTATTAGCCGTAACGTCAGAATTGCCTCTCTCGTCCCTTTACTTTTCCTAAAGCCAAACTGATCGTCACCTAGTGCATTCTCAATTTTCAATTCCATTCCTCTGTATATTATTCTTGCAAGCAGCTTCGATGCATGAGCTGTTAAGCTGATTGTGCTATAATTCTCGCATTTGTCAGCTCTTGCCGTCTTCGGAATTGTGTGGATGATGCTTTTCCGAAAGTCAGATGGTATATCGCCAGACTCATATATTGTACACACCAACGTGAATAGTCGTTTTGTTGCCACTTCCCCCAATGATTTTAGAAATTCTGATGTAATGTTATCTATCCCTTCTGCCTTATTTGACCGTAAATCCTCCAAAGCTCTTTTAAATTCCGATTCTAATACTGGATCCCCTATCTCTTCTAAATCGACTCCTGTTTCTTCTTCTATCACATCAGACAAATCTTCACCATCATAGAGGCTTTCAATGTATTCTTTCCACCTATCTGCTCTCTCCTCTGCATTTAACAGTGGAATTCCCGTTGCACTCTTAATGTTACCACCGTTGCTTTTAATGTCACCAAAGGTTATTTGACATTCTTGTATGCTGAGTGTGTCCTTCCGACAATCATATCTTTTTCGATGTCTTCACATTTATCCTGCAGCCATTTCGTCTTAGCTTCCCTGCACTTCCTATTTATTTCATTCCTCAGCGATTTGTATTTCTGTATTCCTGATTTTCCCGGAACATGTTTGTACTTCCTCCTTTCATCAATCAACTGAAGTATTTCTTCTGTTACCCATGGTTTCTTCGGAGCTACCTGCTTTATACCTATGTTTTCCTTCCCAACTTCTGTGATGGCCCTTTTTAGAGATGTCCATTCCTCTTCAACTGTACTGCCTACTGCGCTATTGCTGTATCTATAGCGTTAGAGAACTTCAAATGTATCTCGTCATTCCTTAGTTCTTCCGTATCCCACTTCTTTGCGTATTGATCCTTCCTGACTAATGTCTTGAACTTCAGCCTACTCTTCATCACTACTATATTGTGATCTGAGTCTATATCTGCTCCTGGGTACGCCTTACAATCCAGTATCTAATTTCGGAATCTCTGTCTGACCACGATGTAATCTAATTGAAATCTTCCCGTATCTCCCGGCCTTTTCCAAGTACACCTCCTCGTCTTGTGATTCTTGAACAGAGTATTCGCTATTACTAGCTGAAACTTGTTACAGAACTCAATTAGTCTTTCTCCTCTTTCATTCCTTGTCCCAAGCCCATATTCCCCTGTAAACTTTTCTTCTACTCCTTCCCCTACAACTGCATTTCAGTCGCCTATGACTATTAGATTTTCTTCCCCCTTTACCTACTGCAGTACCCTTTCAATATCCTCATACACTCTCTCCATCTGTTCATCTTCAGCTTGCGACGTCGGCATGTATACCTGAACTATCGTTGTCGGTCTTGGTCTGCTGTCGATTCTGATTAGAACAACCCGGTCACTGAACTGTTCACAGTAACACACCCTCTGCCCTACCTTCCTATTCATAACGAATTCTACAACTGTTATACCATTTTCTGCTGCTGTTGATATTACCCGATACTCATCTGACCAGAAATCCTTTTCTTCCTTCCACTTCACTTCACTGACCCCTACTATATCTGGATTGAGCCTTTACATTTCCCTTTTCAGATTTTCTAGTTTCCCTACCACGTTCAAGCTTCAGACATTCCACGCCCCGACTCGTAGAACGTTATCCTTTCGTTGATTATTCAATCTTTTTCTCATGGTAACCTCCCCCTTGGCAGTCCCCTCCCGGAGATCCGAATGGGGGACTATTCCGGAATCTTTTGCCAATGGAGAGTTCATCATGACACTTCTTCAAATACAGGCCACATGTCCTGTGGATACACGTTACGTGTCTTTAATGCAGTGGTTTCCATTGCCTTCTGCATCCTCATGTCGTTGATCATTGCTGATTCTGCCGCCTTTAGGGACAATTTCCCACCCCTAGGACAAGAGAGTGCCCTGAACCTCTATCCGCTCTACTTCAGCTTTAAATTCAAGTAGCACGTCCCTGCTTGGTCTGAGCGCACTCACCCTACAATAGCAATCAGAAATCTGTCTCCAGCTTATATGAGTTTACCATTGTCTGTTTTTTGCTGTGCGATGACTAAACATACAGCTTTCCCGACACAAAATTAATCCTGAGCTTAAAATTTCTCACTTTACTTACACATATTCGAGACTCTTTGCACACTACACTTTTATGTGCGATCGCGGGAAGTGCGAGCTCACGGGACCTGCCATGCAGGCTTGCTCAGACTCCGCTTGAAAGATGTTAATCATAAAAAGACGTACGTAAACGTGTGAAGTTGCAACTCTGACGGTTATAGAAATCTGAAATTGATTTCTTTTCCTACAAACCATAAAAATTCAATTCTCCACTATCGGACTGCAAGTTTTACGATATTCTCCAACGTCTCCTAACAACTATACTGCAATGCTCCTTTGCGTAACAGAGATCTTTCGTCTTGCCGCTGCAACTGCGTGATCATCAACATGATAAGATAATTTAAAAGCAATACTGCGATCCACGTAGAGTGCAATGCATGGTCACAACCACTGAAACAAGTACTGTCATAGTTTTATTTAGAAATTGAATGATCAGGAGCGGTTTGGTCAACAGGCCTAAAGTGGCGTAAAAATATAAAAAAACAATAAAAACTTTAATGTATTCAGAAAACAGGTGATTTTAGCGCTGACAAACCTTTACGACGACTTTTGTATTTCTTCGACAGTATGATAAGCAACAACTTCAGTTATTCCACAATTTCTGTAATAAATAATCATGTCTCTGACCACAACAAATTTACGAGTATTACTCTCAGTGTATGTAAACACAAATCTGACAAAGCAACTAGTTCAGAAAGAAGGTAAATTACCAAAATTTCCTCGAGTAATACCAAAATCTCCTGCGGCGCTACTAGCACCGTCAGGGCAGGCTGCAACCTTTCCTGACGTGCTACTTCTCTCAGAAGTATCCGACTGTTAAAAAACAGCTGTTCGTTCGCTACCACCCGCGATAATAATATCTCAGATTCAGAGTTTGTGTATACACGCAACAGCAAAATCAGTAGGCGATCTTTCAAAAAGAATATGAATTTCCAGCTTTCACACTGACTCGCTCATCCATTCCGAACGATCACCAGGCGCCATGGTCTCCCTTGAATAACTATGGGGCGACCCCGTCAGGGATGTCGCTGCGCTGTATCAAAGACACGCAGCTCTAGATCCGATTCTTAAAGTATAGGATCGATATGTGTACCCTTACAGCCTGCATGTCTGAAGCCGCGTGAGCAGTGGCGGACGGTGATGTAGGGGTGTGCTCAACAAGCAAGGAAAGTCATCTGTTTGCAGCTGTGTGAAGAGTAGGGGTCTTGTTTTGCCTTGGTCGTGCCAGCGCTGGCTGCAAACCGGACTGTGAAGAGGTTATTGACGCCATCACACCGGTTAGAGTTCAACGGTCAGCCACACTACTGTTGGAATGAAGTGAAGACGCTCGAGGAAGTGTTGGAGCTCATATAGTGGACTATATGATGAGACCTTTTTTAGACATCAGAGATTCTATTCTTAACTGATATGTGACCTACTATCCCTTCAGTGTAAACCTGGTATTTGTGGTCGTATTCTGTTGTGGGCTGGGTTTCTGTTCTATCCTCTTCTAGAGGAGCTAGACTCGCTGAAGTGAGACATGCACTTTGCAATAATAACTGTTTATTACAATAACAAAGCTAAATACACCCTTTGAGAATAATGTGTATAAAGCATGCGAACAGCAATGTATCGAGGAGCAGGGAAGATTAACGACGCAGTCCCACGAGGCTGACAACTCGTATGCAGTCTCCTCATAAGCAGCAGGATCTGTGACGACACGGTCCTTTGAGGCTGAGAGTTCGCAGGTAGTCTACAGGTAACGACACGGTCCCACAAGGCGATGAGCACGAGGCCAGTCACAAAAAATTCTTCGAAGTGCTGCGCTCGGAGCATCTGGTGGTATCGCAGAGGCGGACGTGGCTCAGGCGGCACGGCACCTCGGCGGGCAGTGAAGTGGCGGCAGCAGCAGGCTGTGTCCGTAGCGGAGACCTGTTGGTAGCACGGATCTCGGAGCGTAGCTGGCTCTCCGTTGCCGGAGCGCCGACTTATGTGCACGTCAGCGCAAGAACACATGCTTGGTACCGCGTGAGTATGTGGCCTGCGACTTCCGCGCCGTGGGCTGTGACTCGCATGCCACGTAGCGGCGACACTAGCGCCCCGGACGCTATGGTGACTGCTGGCAGTTTGACTGTATACAGTAGCTTGGCTCCTCTGTTTACTAATAACCACCTAGCTGAGGCAGGAGTCATATTTGGCTTGTGAAAGATACAAATAAATGTGGTGCCCGATGTATTCAGGGGCCGGCCCTACATGCTCAACAGGTGATCGTTTCTGTTTTTCTACTGGACTGTGTTCAGCCTATTTTCTGGAGATGTATTCGCAGTTTGTGGCATACGTTGTTTATAATCTGATTTTTGTCGCCTACTCAACATGTTACTGTGTGGCGTAGCTTGCTTATTTCTGTATGCAAGCTTGTGCTTTCTAAATGAGTCACCGCCATCTGACTGTATTGTTGTCCATTCAATTACGATGCAGGTTGCGGCCTTATATGCCATTTTCAAGTGGTTGAGTTGATATTAACACATATTGCAGGACACAAACCCAAAAGTTCTTAAAACATTTTAAAAATTTCTTTTTTGTTTTGTTTTTATGAATGTTCCGGCATGTGAAAATTATCTCCTGTCTTTTGCTATTTCCAGTACGACACCTGAGGATGGGTTTCTAGCAGTCTGAAACCGGTTGTGTGAAAATAAAGTAATTTACAACTGAAGCGGTATTCTCAACCTCTGCTATAATGATCAGTTGCGGATGTACTTCCAGCAGGATTGTTTGTAGCTCGATACTAGGGCAATAAAACAGATAGACATCGATTAATAAGTTTTTCAGGTAACCCGGATTAAGAAATAGTTATTAATTTAATTAAAAGAGAACAGGTAGGACTTCAATAATAACAGCTTTAGTTATGTAAAATTACCAAATGCTAAACAGGTATGCTTTCAATGATAACGGCTTCAGGTAAGTAAAATTACCAAATGAGAAACAGGCATGCCTCAAATAATAACAGCTCCAGTTAAGTAAAATTACCAAGCAGAAAAAAGGCAGGCCTTCAGTGGATAAGACCTTCAGTGAAATAAAATTATCAAAGGACAACAGGCAGGACTTTAATGATAACAGCTTCAGTTGAGTTAAATTACCAAACCGAAAATAGGCAGGCCTTCTTCAATAACAGCTTCCGTTAAGTAAAATTACCAGATAGAAAACAGGCTGGCCTTCAATGACAACAGCTTCAGTTAAGTGGAATTACCAAACAGACAACAAGCAGACCTCCTTTAATAACAGCTTCAGGTAAATGAAACCACCAAATAGAAAACAGGAAGACCTACTTTAATAATGGTAACGACCTCAAAATCCAAAACTTAATTGTAGTTCATGAATCGAAACTGAAGCTTGCACGTTCCATAGGGGCCCCAGAATTCAGTACAGCGAAATTGGCTTCAATTCTCTCATCTTCAACTCTCTCGTCTGTGTTCCGCGTCCCAGAGCTGGTTGGCCAGGATATGCACGAACACGACTCTCGAAATGTCAGACAAGGATTCAGTTCGGTCCAGTAACCACTCGCCGGACTCCGTGCCCAAGTCGCTTGCCCAAGGGCTCATTATACTCTCCGGGCGGACCTCTCACACCGTCCTTCTCTTCACGCCACAAAATTCCCCGTCCCCAATCAATAACCTCGAGCAAGGACCGTAGTGTCCTCAAACCAGAGTGGCATCACACAACAAATCGACCTAGTGGCGCCGGGAACTCGAAAGGCGACTCCAGAAAGTCCTCCTCGGCTCAGTATGTCATTCGGTGATACGTTTTTGTTGTTATGGTTAACACTGGAGATGTTAGGTCTTTGTTCGTCCACTCAGCTGCTCAGAACAAGTTGAATCAATACCCACTTTTATTTAATTCATCCAACGTTTCAGGTTGCTTGGCTTGTTGCTCCTATATCATTAAATAATATGTAGAATGTTTGTGCTAATTGAGGCCACTTAATATTGTCTGTTATATATGAGTGGTAATGTGAAGACACATTATACAGGGTGGTATTTCCACCGTGTGCATTCTCTAGGGGCTGATCAATGACAGGTCTGTTTTTTTTCCGGCCATCCGTCTTCTGACTGGTTTGATGCAGCCCGCCACGAATTCCTCTCCTATGATCAACCTCTTCATCTCAGAGTAGCACTTGCAACCTACGTCCTCTATTATTTGCCGGATGTATTCCAATCTCTGTCCTCCTCTACAGTTTTTGCCCTCTACAGCTCCATCTAGTACCATGGAAGTCATTCACTCAAGTCTTAACAGATCTCTTACCATCCTGTCCCTTCTCCTTATCAGTGTTTCCACATATTCTTTTCCTCTCCGATTCTGCACGGAACATCCTCATTCCTTATCAGCCCACCTATTTTCTACATTCGTCTGTAACGCCACGTCTCAAAAGCTTCGATTCTCTTCTAATCCGGTGTTCCCACAACCCATGTTTCACTAACATACAATGCTGTACTCCAGACGTACATTCTGAGAAAGTTCTTCCTCAAATTAGTGCCGATGTTTAATATTGGTAGACTTCTCTTTGCCACGAATGTCCTTTTTGCTATTGCTAGTCTGCTTTTGATGTCCTCCTTGCTCCGTCCGTCTCTCGTTATATTACTACCTCGGTAGCAGAATTCCTTAACTTCATGTACTTCGTGACCATAGATCTTGATATCAAGTTTCTCGCTGTTCTTATTTCTACTACTTCTCATTACCTTCGTCTTTCTTCGATTTGCTGTCAATCCATACACTGCACTCATTAGACTGTTCATTCCGTTCAGCATATTACGTAATTCTTCTTCTCTTTCACTCAGGATGGCAATGTCATCAACGAATCGTGTCATTAATATCCTTTCATCTTGAATTTTAATTCCACACCTGAACGTTTCTTTTATTTAGATCACTGCTTCCTCGATGTACAGATTGAACAGTAGGGGCAGACAGAAGACTACATCCCTGTCTTACACCCTTTTTAATGTGAGCATTTCGTTCTTAGTCCTGTTCTTTTGTTATTCCCTTTTGGCTGTTGTACATATTGTATATGACCCGTCTCTGCCTGTAACTTACCCCTACTTTTTTCAGAATTTCGAACATCTTGCACTATTTTATATTGTCGAACGCTTTTTCCAGGTCGACAAATACTAAGAATGTGTCTTGATTTTTCTTTAGTATTGCATCCATTATTAGCCACAACGTCCGAATTGTCAGTCTCGTGCCATTACCTTGCCTACAGCCAACTGATTATCATCTAGAGCATCGTCGATTTTCTTTTCCATTCTTCTGTATGTTATTATTGTCAGCAACTTGTATGCATGAGCTGTTAAACTGATTGTTTGATAATTCTCGCGTTTGTCAGCTCTTGCCGTCTTCGGAATTATGTGGATGATGTTTTTCCCAAAATCAGATGTTATGTCGCCAGACTCATACATTCTTCACACCAACGTGAATAGTCGTTTTGTTGCCTCTTCCCTCAACGATTTTAGAAATTCTGTTTGAATGTTATCTATCCCTTCTGCCTTATTTGGTCTGAAGTCCTACAATGCTCTTTTAAAATCTGATTCTTGTACCGTGTACCCTATCTCCTCTAAATCGACTCTTGTTTCTTCTTCTATCACATCAGACAAATTTTCCTCCTCATAGAGGCTTTCAATCTATTGTTCCCACCTATCCGCTCTCTCGTCTGCATTTAACAGTGAAATTCCCGTTGGCCACTTAATGTTATCACCCTTGCTTTTAATGTCACTGAAGGTTGTTTTGGCTCTCCTGTATGCTGAGTCAGTCCAACCGATTATGATTTCTTTTTCGATTTCTTCAGATTTTTCATACAGCCATTTCTTCTTAGCTTACCTGCACTTCCTATTTATTGCATTCCAAAGCGACTTGTATTTATATATTCCTGGGTCTTCCGGGACGTTTTTGTGCTTCCTCCTTTCATCGATCAATTGAAGTATTTTTTCTGTTACCCATGGTTTTTTCGCAGTTACCTTCTTTGCACCTATGTCTTACGTCCGAACTTCTGTTATCGCTCTATTTATGGATGTCCATTCCTCTTCAACTGTACTACCTACTGAGCTATTCCTTATTGCTGTATCTATGGCAGTAGAAATCTTCAACCGTATCTCGCCATTCCTTAGTACTTCCGTATCCACTTCTTTGCATATTGATTCTTTTTCACTAGTGTCTTAAACTTGAGCCTACACTTCATCACTACTATGTTGTGATCTGAGTGTATATCTGCTCCTGGGAACGCCTTACAATCCAGTATCTGATTTCGGAATCTCTGTCAGGCCATGATGTAATCTAACTGAAATCTCCCCGTATCACCCGGCCTTTTTAAGTATACCTCCTCCTCTTGTGATTCCTGAACAGAGTATTCGCTGTAAGTTTCTGAAGTTTATTACAAAACTCGATTACTCTTTATCCTCTCTCATTTCGAGTCCCAACCCCATATTCTCCTGTAACATTTTCTTCCACTTGTTCCCCCACAACTGCATTCTAGTCTCCCATGACTATTAGATTTTCATCTCCCTTTACATACTGTATTACCCTTTCAATATGTTGATATACTTTCTCTATCTCTTCATCTTCAGCTTGCGACGTTTGCATGTATACCTGAACTATCGTTTTCGGTGTTGGTTTGCTGTCACTTATGATAAGAATAACCCTATTCACTGTAACACACTCACTGCCCTTCCTTCCTATTCATAACGAATCCTACTCCCGTTATACCATTTTATGCTGCTGTTGATATTACACTTTTCTCATCTGACGAGAAACCGTTGTCTTCTTTCTTCACTCCCTGACCCCCGACTATATCTAGGTAGAGGCTTTGCATTTCCCTTTTCACGATACGGAACGAAAAAATCCAATGAAGTTATGTCCAGATATTCATGTTTTCTATGCTAGAGACCATTTATTCATTCATACATTGTTACAGAGACTGGTGTCTGATACGCGCTGTACAATGCAGCCACAATCGCAGTATATGTTGAGAATTGTTTCCATGTGCCTCATCGCAAGCGTGTATGTGTCGTAGCATTTTCTTTCTCACACGTTCCCATCGGCCAGGCTGCATCCACTCAGTGTCAAAGGCAGCATAAATACGTGTCTACACACCTGGAATGGGCTCTGCATACACGGTACATTTTATGTGGCCCAATGACGAGAAATCGCATGGGTTGACATCCATCAAACGAGCAGGCAATGCAACTCAACCCCTTTGTTCAACCCATCGACCAGGGTAGAGAGGATTGAGATGCGTCCGGACGTTATCGGCGAAGTAGGTTGGAGAGGCATCATGCAGCAGCCACATAACTCTTCGAATCGTCAAAGGCACTTCTTTCATCAGGGGGGGGGGCTAAGTCACCGGCAAGAAACACCTATAGTTCCGGCCTGTTGGGCGGCGTGGGAGGAAGCCTGGTCACAAAATACGGTCGCCAATTATTCCTGTCCACACATTCTGGCTGTACCGATGCTGATGATTCGCCGCCACCATACCATAGTCATTCTCCATACCATCCCACATAATACTGTTGTGAATGTTGAAGGTATCACTCTGCGTGAAGTTGGCCTCATCTGTGAATAGGATGGATCACACAAATCCCGGAATCATCGTTACCTACTGAAGAAATCAGTGACAAACCTGCTCCCAATGTGGGAAGTCTGTCACTATAAGCCCTGAACACGCTGTAAGTGATAGGGGTGGTAACATTTGTCATAGAGAATGTACCACACTGCCATCTGGCTTACCATGTACTGGCGGGCCAGCTGCCTTGTACTGACACTGCGGTCACATTCCATAGTGTTAATCACATTTTCCTCCTAGGTTGGTGGGCGAACATTTCGGATACATCTTTCATAATTTCCTGTCTCATACAAACGACGAAACGTTGTCACAATCATTGACTGCTGTTGTTCATGTCGGTGGGGATAGGTCTGATACAACCTCGCTGCCCACCGTCCGTTGCCATTCGCTTTCTGTTAGTAAATACCATATCTGCAGGGTCTCGATTCGAATACGGAACCATTGTGCTCAACGCTGTATCGCATCCACTACAAGGTGGGTCAGCAACAGAAATGAGTCGGATACAACATTACCAATTACTATGGCAGAAGAAAGCATTAGAGCATGACGTATGAGGAACAGTATCACCTTCTAGATGGAAACAATGCATACTGTAACTATGGCTGCATGGTACAGCGCATATTAGACCGCAGTCTCTGTCAGAAATTATGATTGAAAAAATAGTCTGCAGCATGGATGCCAAGCATTTAAGGACATAAGTTCATTCCCTAATGAACTTAGCTCCTTTTTCCGTGTCTTACCAACGAACAATTTCTAGAAATTGTGCACGGTTGAAAAATGTCCTGCCCGCATCTCGTGGTCGTGCGGTAGCGTTCTCGCTTCCCACGCCCGGGTTCCCGGGTTCGATTCCCGGCGGGGTCAGGGATTTTCTCTGCCTCGTGATGGCTGGGTGTTGTGTGCTGTCCTTAGGTTAGTTAGGTTTAAGTAGTTCTAAGTTCTAGGGGACTGATGACCATAGATGTTAAGTCCCATAGTGCTCAGAGCCATTTTTGAAAAATGTCCGTGTGTATGTAAAATGTTACATTGTACTCAGTTATTGAACATTATATTAAGTGTGATCCCAGTTTGGGATTCCTACGGGTTTATATTCATACCCTTTGTTCCGCGTTCAAGTAACCATCCACGTGTTCCGTACCTCCACATGAATTCACCTAAGAACTAGATTCTCGAATATACGACATTATGTTTAATTGCATAAGCTCTTGTAAGTAGTGATGTGAACATCGTTTAGCAATGGTTTCGTCTGTAGAGATAAGTCTGTGACGTGTCTGAACTTAGAGATACGAGCTATTGAGGACAGAGACATCAAATTGACTTAATGTCATCACGTTAACTCAGGACTTTAAAATTTAGGCTTATTAGGTATTGTATGACATAGAGAGGAGAAATACTTCCATCCCCAAAAGTGCGTCTATAAGCAGCATTTCATGCACATGTATCGTGAGTAGTTGCCTCTGGTCTGTTTTAAGGATTATAGCTTTAGTTACGTCTTGGTTATTTTTTTAAAGCCTCTTTTAATTCTACCATTAATTCTTGCGAAAGTTTATCCCACTGCTAAATTTACAACGCAAGTTAGATTGCGTTTATTTATTTGAATGGCGGATATTTTCTTAAAGTTGGGTAATGTCGCAGGGCAAAAAACCGTGGGTCATAGTCACTTATGAGATATCAAGTTAAACATAGTGGAAAGCCTTCAGTCGGCTTACTCCTCTAGGACTACGAAATGTTTTACTTCTGGTTTTTCAACTGCGTGCATTAATCACCTTAACTGCAGGTTTCTATGCGCCGACTGATATCGTTGTGCATTAATTTCCGGGTGCTCTCAAATTAGAAGTGAAGATATAAGAGTCCTCCTGCAAACTTCCTGATTTTCCTCGGTGTTATTTAAGTATAATATCGATCATTTGTGAAAATATCCTAGCACTGTATCTTCAAAATAGTGTTCAAATGTGTGTGAAATCTTATGGGACTTAACTGCTAAGGTCATCAGTGGCTAAACCTACACACTACTTATCCTAAAGTATCCTAATGACAAACACACACACACACCCATGCCTGAGGGAGGACTCGAACTTCCGCCGCGACCAGCCGCACAGTCCATGACTGCAGCGCGTTAGACCGCTCGGATAATCCAGCGCGGCACAGTATCTTCAGTTTGCTATAAATTTACTGCTGAGAGTTTGCGCGAGTAATTGATGTAGTAACCAGCTTTACTAGGAAATAGATCAATCACTTTTAACAGGGGTAAACACTCAAAAAATGGTTCAAATGGCTCTGAGCACTATGGGACTTAACAGCTGAGGTCATCAGTCCCCTAGACTTAGAACTACTTAAACCTAACTAACCTCACATCACACACATCCATGCCAGAGGCAGGATTCGAACCTGCGACCGTAGCGGTCGCGCGGTTCCAGACTGAAGCGCCTAGAACCGCTCGACCACCCGGCCGGCGTAAATACTCACCTTTGAATATTATGAGTGCGTGCAGTTAGTGATACACTATGTTATCATACGTCAAACGTATCCGGACACCTGGCTGAAAATGACTTACAAGTTCGTGGCACCCTCCATCGGTAATGCTGGAATTCAACATGGTGCTGCCCCCCCCCCACCCCCTTAGCCTTGATGACGCCTTTTACTCCAGCAGGCATACGTTCAATCAGCTGCTGTAAGTTTTCTTGGGGAATGGCAGCCCGTTTTTCACGGAGTGCTACACCGAAGAGAGGTATCGATATCGGTCGGTGAGGTGTAGTTCGGAGTTCCAAAACATTCCAAAGGTATTCTACAGTATTCATGTCACGACTTTGTGCAGACTAGTCCATTACAGGGATGTTATTGTTGTGCATTATGAACAGATGCTCGATTGTATTGAAAGATGCAATCACCATCCCCCAATTGCTCTTCAACAGTGGGAAGCAACAAGGTGCTTAAAACATCAATGTACGCCTGTGCTGTGATAGTGCCACGTAAAAGAACAAGAGGTGCATGCCCCCTGCATGAAGAACACGACCACACCATAACACCACCGCCTCCGAATTTTACTGTTGGCACTATACACGCTGGCAAATGACGTTCACAGGGCATTCACCATACCCACACTCTGCCATCAAATCGCTACATTTTGTACCGTCATTTGTCACTCCACACAATGTTTTTTTCCATTCGTCACTGTTCATTCGACCACTGTTTACGCTCCTTACTCCAAGCAAGGCTTCGTTTGACATTATCGGCGTGATGTGTGGTTTATGAGCAGCCGCTCGTCCATGAAATCCAAGTTTTCTCACCTCCCGCCTAACTGTCATAGTACTTGCAGTGGATCCTGATCCAGTTTGGAACTCCAGGGTGATGGTCTGGATAGATGTCTACCTATTACACATTACGACCATCTTCATCTGTCGGCGGTCTCTGTCAGTCAACAGACGAGTTCGGCCTGTACGCTTTTGTACTGTAATGTCCCTTAACGTTCCCAATATCACATCGGAAACAGTGGACCTAGGGATGTTTAGGAGTGTGAAAATCTCGCGTATAGACGTACGACACAAGTTACACCTGACCACGTTCGAAGTCCGTGAGTTCCGCAGAGCGCTCCATTCTGCTCTCTCACGATCTCTAATGACTTCTGAGGTCTCTGATATGAAGTACGTGGCAGTAGGTAGCAGCAGAATGCACCTAATATGAAAAACGTGTGTTTTTGGAGGAGTGCTGATACTTTTGATCACATAGTGTATCTGCAAACTTTTTTATGTGAAAGTCCTTACAATACTTTAAATAAAAAATCGTTATAAGATTCTAAATCCTTATTCTTCACGTCTACAAATTTATTTCCCAACAGTCACGCTGGTAACGAACACATTTGACCCAACGTTAAACCAGTTGACTGATCTGTCACTGAATGTTAGAATTCACGAACGAAGCCACAACCTCATCTCTGCTTGCACCGCTTCATGTTTATCTAAGCTCTCGAATGTGTTCTTTAAATTTTGGTAACAGAAAAAATCGTTTGGAGTGAAGTCGGAACTGCATAGAGGATGATCGATGACAGTGAACACAAGGTGTCCATCTCGTGCAGGCGTCGCTGTGCTTGTGTACTGTGGCATCGTCATGCTGAAGTCGCCAGTGCTACACGTCTGGACGGACTCTTTGAATTCGAGACTCGCTTACAGCAAGCTGTCTCTCACGCACCGACATAATTACGTTACACTCCGCCTTGTTACACGCTACAATTCAGAGCACACAAACGGCAGAGGTTTGCAACTATGTAAAAGAATAAATATATAGAACGTTAATAACGTTCGTTTTATTCACAAAGTCTTAAGACTTTTTACATAAACAATTCGGACAAATTTCTTTTCTGCTCGTCCTAGTGATCAGTTTCGTAATGAAATACTTAGAAGTTCCTTATAGTTACATATCATCTAAAAATGAGGCATTCATTCGTAATTTATGATTCTGAGACTATTGCGGAAGTCTGTTCAAATGGCTATGAGCACTATGTGATTTAACTTCTGAGGTCATCAGTCCCCTAGAGCTTAGAACTACTTAAACCTAACTAAACTAACGACATCCCTGCCCGAGGCAGAATTCGACCCTGCGACCGTAGCAGTCGCGCGGTTCCAGACTGTAGCGCCGAGAACCGCTCGACCACCCCGGCGGGCCGCGGAAGTGTGTTACATAAAGCTGTATGGTAGTTAAAACTAATTATTAGAACGCAAAAGGCAATATCGTGATGATACGTGCTTTTCCATATGCAATGAAAGAGATTTATTGCAAAAAATGTTCAAATGTTTGTGAAATCTTATCGGACTTAACTGCTAAGGTCATCAGTCCCTAAGCGTACACACTATTTAACCTAAATTATCAAAAGGACAAACACACACACCCATGCCCGAGGGAGGACTCGAACTTCTGCCGGGACCAGCCACACAGTCCATGACTGCCGCGCCTTAGACCGGAGATTTATTGCTGAGTGTACTGTTAACCATGCTGACGATCTTTGGTACACCTGTTGGTGTGATAACATGCCTGTAGTTTTGTCCTGTGTAAATGAAGGAGATGAGGTGCCCGCAGAAGTAACACTCCGAGGACGTGTCGTGAGTTGTACCTACTTGCCCATGAAAGGCTAAGGGCCCGGTTTCGAGTCCCAGTCCGGCACACATTACTAATCTGCGAGGAAGTTTTTAAACGCTCTGTACTCCAGACTCCAGAACGGGCAAGTGCTGCTTCTTGCCTCCCCCATCCCGTTGATGACACCTACGGCAGCGACAGTAATGCTTTCGTTCATTTGTTTATGCATACCCTCTTGTGGTGATCTTAGACTGGTCTCACACAACTCTCCAGTTCTGCATAATCACTGCAACCTACATCCACTTGTACTTCCTTTCTGTATTGAAGCGTTAAGCCGGCGGTGCATGTCCACTGCAGTACTGAGATTCCAAATGCACACTGTCCGCAGCACCAGTAGGGAGTGTCCACTGGAGTGAACTGCGCGCATTTGCAGCCTCGGAATTGATTGAAAACGCCGAAGAGTCTACAGTAGCAGCTATTCACTGCAGTGGACAAATGCACCTCAGGGTTAATGCCTGAGGCTATACACTATCAATCAGTTACTACTTTGAACCAAGTTGTGCCACAAATTTCTTATTCCCCAATTCGTTTCAGTAGCTACCTGTTCATAGCTATTCGATCTACATATCTAATCTTGAAATCTGTGAAGCGTGGAAAACCTCTTAAAAAACATCTCAGTCCTGAGCCCCTAATGAATCCTATTACTAGCAATCCATCATCCTAACGTCCGTTTTCAGCAAGGCTCTTTGCTTTATGCCCACCAAGCCCATCTTTAAACAATAGACTGTAGCATTTCTTGTCTAACAATTGAAAGCTTATCATGCGAAAATGGGCTGTACTACATGTAATGTCTAGATTATTCAAAATACGCTGTATTCAAACACCACGCACGTGAATAAGCACTAATTCGACATTAGCTCCTGCCCACTGGCTTTAAGAAAGCAAGTTACCACTTGGCTTGATCCATAGGCTTCAAATAAGATCTGTCATTTATAAGTAAATTTGCACTGAAAAGGTTAATGGGCTAAGTCCACCAAACACGTTTTTTTAATATTTCTGCTTTTAGTAATCATTTTGATGTGCAATACCCGCATCAGGCTGTCTGCGATGGTAAGGACAGGGTCAAACGGAGATTGATCATCATTCGTGTTGTGGACTTCCTCTTTTTCCTAACAGAACATACTAAGCCCCCCCATGAACCATGGACCTTGCCGTTGGTGGGGAGGCTTGCGTGCCTCAGCGATACAGATGGCCGTACCGTAGGTGCAACCACAACGGAGGGGTATCTGTTGAGAGGCCAGACAAACATGTGGTTCCTGAAGAGGGGCAGCAGCCTCTTCAGTAGTTGCAGGGGCAACAGTCTGGATGATTGACTGATCTGGCCTTGTAACATTAACCAAAACGGCCTTGCTGTGCTGGTACTGCGAACGGCTGAAAGCAAGGGGAAACTACAGCTGTAATTTTTCCCGAGGACATGCAGCTCTACTGTATGATTAAATGATGATGGCGTCCTCTTGGGTAAAATATTCCGGAGGTAAAATAGTCCCCCATTCGGATCTCCGGGCGGGGACTACTCAGGAGGACGTCATTATCAGTAGAAAGAAAACTGGCGTTCTACGGATCGGAGCGCGGAATGTCAGATCCCTTATTCGGGCAGGTAGGTTAGAAAATTTAAAAAGGGAAATGGATAGGTTAAAGTTACATATAGTGGGAATTAGTGAAGTTCGGTGCCAGGAGGAACAAGACTTTTGGTCAGGTGATTACAGGGTTATAAATACAAAATCAAATAGGGATAATGCAGGAGTAGGTTTAATAATGAATAAAAAATTAGGAGTGCGGGTTAGCTACTACAAACAGCATAGCGAACGCATTATTGTGCCCAAGATAGACACAAAGCCCATGCCTACTACAGTAGTACAAGTTTATATGCCAACTACCTCTGCAGATGACGAAGAAATAGATGAAATGTATGACGAGATAAAAGAAATTATTCAGGTAGTGAAGGGAGACGAAAATTTAATAGTCATGGGTGACTGGAATTCATCAGTAGGATCAGGGAGAGAAGGAAACGTAGTAGGTGAATATGGATTGGGGGGAAGGAATGAAAGAGGAAGCCGCCTTGTAGAATTTTGCGCACAGCATAACTTAATCATAGCCAACACTTGGTTCAAGAATCATAAAAGAAGGTTGTATACCTGGAAGAATCCTGGAGATACTAAAAGGTATCAGATAGATTATATAATGGTAAGACAGAGATTTACGAACCAGGTTTTAAATTGTAAGACATTTCCTGGGGCAGATGTGGATTCTGACCACAATCTATTGGTCATGAACTGCAGATTGAAACTGAAGAAACTGCAAAAAGGTGTGAATTTAAGGAGATGGGACCTGGATAAACTGAAAGAACCAGAGGTTGTAGAGAGTTTCAGGGAGAGCATAAGGGAACAATTGACAGAAATGGGGGAAAGAAATACAGTAGACGAAGAATGGGTAGCTCTGAGGGATGAAGTAGTGAAGGCAGCAGAGGATCAAGTAGGTAAACAGACGAGGGCTAATAGAAATCCTTGGGTAACAGAAGAAATATTGAATTTAATTGATGAAAGGAGAAAATATAAAAATGCAGTAAATGAAGCAGGCAAAAAGGAATACAAACGTCTCAAAAATGAGATCGACAGGAAGTGCAAAATGGCTAAGCAGGGATGGCTAGCGGACAAATGTAAGGATGTAGAGGCTTGTCTCACTAGGGGTAAGATAGATACTGCCTACAGGAAAATTAAAGAGACCTTTGGAGAGAAGAGAACCACATGTATGAATATCAAGAGCTCAGATGGCAACCCAGTTCTAAGCAAAGAAGGGAAGGCAGAAAGGTGGAAGGAGTATATAGAGGGTTTATACAAGGGCGATGTACTTGAGGACAATATTTTGGAAATGGAAGAGGATATAGATGAAGACGAAATGGGAGATAAGATACTGCGTGAAGAGTTTGACAGAGCACTGAAAGACCTGACAGGAAACAAGGCCCCGGGAGTAGACAACATTCCATTTGAACTACTGATGGCCTCGGGAGAGCCAGTCATGACAAAACTCTACCATCTGGTGAGCACGATGTATGAGACAGGCGAAATACCCTCAGACTTCAAGAAGAATATAATAATTCCAATCCCAAAGAAAGCAGGTGTTGACAGATGTGAAAATTACCGAACTATCAGTTTAATAAGTCACAGCTGCAAAATACTAACGCGAATTCTTTACAGACGAATGGAAAAACTGGTAGAAGCCGACCTCGGGGAAGATCAGTTTGGATTCCGTAGAAATTTTGGAACACGTGAGGCAATACTGACCTTACGACTTATCTTAGAAGAAAGATTAAGAAAAGGCAAACCTACATTTCTAGCATTTGTAGACTTAGAGAAAGCTTTTGACAATGTTAACTGGAATACTCTCTTTCAAATTCTGAAGGTTGCAGGGGTAAAATACAGGGAGCGAAAGGCTATTTACCGTTTGTACAGAAACCAGATGGCAGTTATAAGAGTCGAGGGGCATGAAAGGGAAGCAGTGGTTGGGAAAGGAGTGAGACAGGGTTGTAGCCTCTCCCCGATGTTATTCAATCTGTATATTGAGCAAGTAGTAAAGGAAACAAAAGAAAAATTCGGAATAGGTATTAAAATTCATGGAGAAGAAGTAAAAACTTTGAGGTTCGCCGATGACATTGTAATTCTGTCAGAGACAGCAAAGGATTTGGAAGAGCAGTTGAACGGAATGGACAGTGTCTTGAAAGGAGGATATAAGATGAACATCAACAAAAGCAAAACGAGGATAATGGAATGTAGTCAAATTAAGTCGGGTGATGCTGAGAGAATTAGATTAGGAAATGAGACACTTAATGTAGTAAAGGAGTTTTGCTATTTAGGGAGTAAAATAACCGATGATGGTCGAAGTAGAGAGGATATAAAATGTAGACTGGCAATGGTAAGGAAAGCGTTTCTCAAGAAGAGGACTTTGTTAACATCGAGTATAGATTTAAGTGTCAGGAAGTCGTTTCTGAAAGTATTTGTATGGAGTGTAGCCATGTATGGAAGTGAAACATGGACGATAACTAGTTTGGACAAGAAGAGAATAGAAGCTTTCGAAATGTGGTGCTACAGAAGAATGCTGAAGATAAGGTGGGTAGATCACGTAACTAATGAGGAGGTATTGAATAGGATTGGGGAGAAGAGAAGTTTGTGGCACAACTTGACTAGAAGAAGGGATCGGTTGGTAGGACATGTTTTGCGGCATCAAGGGATCACAAATTTATCTTTGGAGGGCAGTGTGGAGCGTAAAAATCGTAGAGGGAGACCAAGAGATGAATACACTAAGCAGATTCAGAAGGATGTAGGTTGCAGTAGATACTGGGAGATGAAGAAGCTTGCACAGGATAGAGTAGCATGGAGAGCTGCATCAAACCAGTCTCAGGACTGATGACCACAACAACATCAACATACTAAGCTAATTTTATTAACAATCTATTGAAAAAACGTCTCCAGTGGAACTGACTACTAAGAAAAAGAATAATTTACAATCATAAAACTGTACCAACCGCGAACAGTTTAAATACAATAATAAAAAGTGTAGCAGTACAACAAAAGAGCCAAACATTCTCTCTCGAAGGTATATTCCGCAAACAAGCACCAAATAAGAAACTTACTCCACCGGCGGATAGCAGAGGTGCACAAGGCACGCGAGAGTAATATACAGACAAAACTAATGCTAAATAGGGCGCCTGAATGGTTCACAAGTCACTGAGACCATGAACTTAACTGATCTTAAATCTCCCAGTGTTTGGCCAGTTCAAAAACCGAGCTGCAGTAGACGCGCTGTGATTAAGACACGAATAAATACATCGACGTGCTGTACAATTTTGTGTTTCCGAGAGGTAGTGGGCGGTTCACGAGCACCCACATCCGGCTGGCTGTTAGGTCCAGCGCAGACTTGGCTCCGCTTTCGGACACTGCACCTGCTGTGTCAACCCAACTGATTTCACCCAAGTCCCAGGAAAAGAAATATAAATGGCAATCTAGTTAATAGAGAAATACGGAATTAATACAGGAATTGTGCCAGACCTCTACTATAGAATGAAAGCCGCCACACGAAAATCAAGTTTACACCAACAAGAAAAACACGTGAATAATTTTTCAAAGAGTTGACGGAGGTAAATCAATGAAACTTGTAAGGCGGCCAAAATCTAAATACGGTTCCAAATACTGTTACCGAGCAGGAAGTTCGACTGCCAACCACAAATTGTACCAATCCCGCGCCACATGGGCGAGGGGTAAACAAGTATCAACCACGCGGAGCAAGCGCTTAACTCCAAGCAAATGCATTCGTTTGGCTAAAGAAGATCTTTATAGCGAGCGCCACTACTGCCAGCTAAATAAAAGATTCAAACTACGGAAGACGCTAACTACTGATAGGCTTAGTTAGCAAATGAAAGATTTTGATAGAGAACAAACAATGTATTTACCTTAATTGTGTTGAAAAATCATAATATACATAGCAGTTCATAATATCCAGTATTACAAATTTCAAAATTCCGCCATCTCTCTCCCCACATCCACCACTGCTGGCGGCTCACCTCCAACTGCGCAACGCTACGCGCTGTTCACGTCCAGCTGCCCAACACTACAACGGCAGACAACAATGCAAACTAGCCACAGACTGCACACAGCACAGCCAGTGATTTTCATACAGAGAGCGCTACGTGGCGGCGGCGTTACCAATATAAGAACCTAAACAGCCTACTTACATAGCCCCCATGCTCCCCACAAAAAATTTTACAAATTGTTTTGGGCACTGGGCAATACATATTTGTTAAAATTTTTCATAATCGTAATTATAATAACAAAGAAATCAAATGCACACACTTATTGATACAATGTTGGACAAAAGCTAAAATTTTCTCACAGGTCATAAAGATAGTCCTGATCATTCATCATAATAGTGATTACAGTTTTTTTTCACAAAGTCTCATTAGTAAAAGAAATTGCACACAGAAGTAGTGGATTTCCATGCAGTCTTGAAGAAGTAGTGTTGTCCTTCCAATGGAAAGACAGTGCTGACCCTTGACATGCAAACAGATAATGGGCCACAACAGAGCAATCCCACAGCAGAGTCAGTCGAAGTTTTGAAGAATATTGGTAGGTAGGTCATCACAGAGTAGACCCACTGTAGTCCTGGTAAAGATTACGCTATTGGTGGGCCACCAGAGGTGCAGACCCACTGCAGTCCTTGTAGAAATAATGGTACTGGTGAGTCAGCAAAGGTGTAGACCCACTGTAGTCCTTGTAGAAATATTGGTGTTGGTGGGTCATCAAAGGTGTAGACCCACTGTAGTCCTTGTAGAGATGGCCAGCAGCCATCTGCTGCGACTGAGCAGGTGCACAATCACCATCGAAGGGTCTTGCAGAGAAGATAGCAAGTCCATAAACAACCACTTGTGCATGAACAAAGTTTTTGGAATTGTCCTTAGAAGTCTTGCAGACAATATAGCAAGTCCATAAACCACCACTTGTACACTCACGAAGTTTTTGGAATTGTCCTTAGAACCAGCAATGCTGTTATCCAGTCCCTTGCTGAATTAGTAACACACGTGCAAACACTAACAGTCCCAACTTCTCACATATTGTGCATTACTATGACCAACAGAAATGTGTGCAGTGAAATGAATGCTTACAAGTTACTTAATTTGATGAACTGGTGTCAATTACAATATTATAAGATGAGTATACAATTACAAATGTACAAAATACATCACTAAAAACATAACAATACAGATAACATTTGTAGTAATACAGGCTTTACAAAAGAATAGAAATAACATATACATCAGTGTTACAGGAATTATGACATGAGTACATACATAAAAGATCAGAATAACTTTCGAAACATCAACTTCACACATGAGCATTAAAACAAAACAGAATAAATAATGTCTAAACATCTTTACAAAGAAAATAACATATTATCAGAAAAATTCTACAACATAGCTCTCATCAGCTAAACACATGAAGACAGGAAAAAGACAAATAAACAAGGGTACATAAACACATAGTGGAATAACACAAGGAAACAGCGAGCGCCACTACTGCCAGCTAAATAACAGATTCAAACTACGGAAGGCACTAACTACTAGTAGGCACAGTTAGCAAATGAAATATTTTAATAGAGAACAAACAATGTATTTACCTTAATAGTCATCAAAAGTCATAATATATACAGCAGTTCATGACATCCATTTTTACAAATTTCAAAACTCCGCCATCTCTCTCCTCACACCCACCACTGCTGGCGGCTCACCTCCAACTGCGCAACTCTACGCGCTGATCACGTCCAGCTGCCGCTGCCCAACACTACAATTGCAGACAACAATGAAAACTAGCCACAGACTGCACACAGCACAGCCAGTGATTTTCATACAGAGAGCGCTACGTGGCGGCGGCGTTACCAATATAAGAACCGAAACAGCCTACTTACCAAATGTGTGTGAAATATTATGGGACTTAACTGCTAAGGTCATCAGTCTCTAAGCTTACACACAACCTAATCTAAATTATCCTAAGGACAAATACATACACCCATGCGGGAGGGAGGACTTGAACCTCCGCCCGGACCTACAGCAAGTAGCCCCAACCCTTACAAACAATAAAAAACACTAACGTGGTAGTATAAGCTGACAGCACGACAATAAATGAACTTGTGCGCTCCAGTAACAGTATATGCAGGGCGTGGCACATGAAATGAACTCACTTACTACACTCCTGGAAATGGAAAAAAGAACACATTGACACCGGTGTGTCAGACCCACCATACTTGCTCCGGACACTGCGAGAGGGCTGTACAAGCAATGATCACACGCACGGCACAGCGGACACACCAGGAACCGCGGTGTTGGCCGTCGAATGGCGCTAGCTGCGCAGCATTTGTGCACCGCCGCCGTCAGTGTCAGCCAGTTTGCCGTGGCATATGGAGCTCCATCGCAGTCTTTAACACTGGTAGCAAGCCGCGACAGCGTGTACGTGAACCGTATGTGCAGTTGACGGACTTTGAGCGAGGGCGTATAGTGGGCATGCGGGAGGCCGGGTGGACGTACCGCCGAATTGCTCAACACGTGGGGCGTGAGGTCTCCACAGTACATCGATGTTGTCGCCAGTGGTCGGCGGAAGGTGCACGTGCCCGTCGACCTGGGACCGGACCGCAGCGACGCACGGATGCACGCCAAGACCGTAGGATCCTACGCAGTGCCGTAGGGGACCGCACCGCCACTTCCCAGCAAATTAGGTACACTGTTGCTCCTGGGGTATCGGCGAGGACCATTCGCAACCGTCTCCATGAAGCTGCGCTACGGTCCCGCACACCGTTAGGTCGTCTTCCGCTCACGCCCCAACATCGTGCAGCCCGCCTCCAGTGGTGTCGCGACAGGCGTGAATGGAGGGACGAATGGAGACGTGTCGTCTTCAGCGACGAGAGTCGATTCTGCCTTGGTGCCAATGATGGTCGTATGCGTGTTTGGCGCCGTGCAGGTGAGCGCCACAATCAGGACTGCATACGACCGAGGCACACAGGGCCAACACCCGGCATCATGGTGTGGGGAGCGATCTCCTACACTGGCCGTACACCACTGGTGATCGTCGAGGGGACACTGAATAGTGCACGGTACATCCAAACCGTCATCGAACCCATCGTTCTACCATTCCTAGACCGGCAAGGGAACTTGCTGTTCCAACAGGACAATGCACGTCCGCATGTATCCCGTGCCACCCAACGTGCTCTAGAAGGTGATAGTCAGCTACCAGGGCCAGCAAGATCTCCGGATCTGTCCCCCATTGAGCATGTTTGGGACTGGATGAAGCGTCGTCTCACGCGGTCTGCACGTCCAGCACGAACGCTGGTCCAACTGAGGCGCCAGGTGGAAATGGCATGGCAAGCCGTTCCACAGGGCTACATCCAGCATCTCTACGATCGTCTCCATGGGAGAATAGCAGCCTGCATTGCTGCGAAAGGTGGATATACACTGTACTAGTGCCGACATTGTGCATGCTCTGTTGCCTGTGTCTATATGCCTGTGGTTCTGTCAGTGTGATCATGTGATGTATGTGACCCCAGGAATGTGTCAATAAAGTTTCCCCTTCCTGGGACAATGAACTCACGGTGTTCTTATTTCAATTTCCAGGAGTGTATATGAATGCAGGCCGTCACAAATACGACGCCTTATAGAAGCCAACTACGAATCTGAGACCCAAATTGATAAATAATACTCAGATTGGAACATTAAACAAAGATGTTTTATGGGAGTGCACGCACAACTTTCCTGTCTGGAGACAGAAACTTGTTCAATAACCAAAAGATTGATACGGAACCGCATAGGAGCCTCGAACAAAGTGTCCGAGAATACCCAACTAAACATAGATAAGCCTGGTACAGGAAATTGCAGTTATAGCTATGGTTACTGCCGACGCTCGACTCGCTCGCGTCAGATGAACCATTCGGAAGCTCATCAGACATAGCCGTACAACGTTCTAGCATGGACAGCGTGGGGCTGACACACAACTTCAACACACCGGTGACGAAACGGTTCAAATGGCTCTGAGCACTATGGGACTTAACATCTGAGATCATCAGTCCCCTAAAACTTAGAACTACTTAAACCTAACTAACCTAAGGACATCACGCACATCCATGCCCGAGGCGGGATTCGAACCTGCGACCGTAGCGGTCGCTCGCTTCCAGACTGAAGCGTCTAGAACCTCTCGGCCACACCGGCCGGCACACCGGTGACGGTCGGCCACTAAAGCACACAACACGCCCCTTCCCTTGGTACGCACCGAGGGAGATGGCGCAGCGGCTGGGACACTGGACTCGGATGCGAGAGGACACGATTCAAACCCGCATCCGCCTATGCTGATTTAGGTTGTTCATGATTTCCCTAAATCGCTTCAGGCAAATGCCGGGGTGGCTGCTTTGAAAGGGCGCGGTCGACTTCCTTCCCATCCTTCCCTAATATGATGGAACCGATGGTCTCTCTGTTTGGTCCCCTTCTCCAAACCAACCAACGCTCGGTAGGCGCCCCAAAGTCCAAATACCTGCAGCTGGGCGCAGCCGGGGTATTAATGGCTCGCAATCAAGAAACGCGCCTGAGTGTCTCTTCCTGGTATCGCTGCTACGCTCAGAGCTGGTAACAAGTGCCGAACTTGTACCAGCCATCAACTGCCGGCACGCTTCTCGCCTCGGCTTGTAGGGCTTGGCTAGCACTTGCGAGGGTTACCGACACGGTCTGCCGAGCATTGTTTGCAAGCAGAGCACACTCGGCCCTTGTGAGGCCAATAGAGGAGCTACTTCATTGAAACGTAGCTGCTCTGGTCACCAAAACAGACAGCGGCCGTATACAGTGACGCGTATCGCTGAGGATAACACGGTGGTCGGTAGACACCGTAGGGCTTTACGAGGCCTGTTCGGGCGAAGAGTCTTTTACTACTATTTTACCAAGTCAGTATGTTACTTCCTAATACGTTAAAAGAACGATTTTAACATTTCCGTGAAAGTACATCACATAAAAATGCTTCAGACACACCTTTGATCACGCGGACACGTATAGTATAGAAGCCGTCATACATGTGTAATCGCTGGTTGTATCTGGTTTGAATGACTTACATATTCCTCGGGTTACCCCAAATAACTGCATACGATCAGCACGGCCGTTTTGAAATGTGATCTTCTCATTACGCTCCAAAATGTTCAAAAGAACATGAGATAACAGTACCAGATTTTCAAAATAATACGCTGTCACGACTTAAGCAATCGTGTATCAGGATGACCCGAATGAATTACACACATGTTTAAGCTTTATAAACGTATTAAACTCTGGATGGACCCGAAACATTTTAACGAGAGATACTCTCTTCCAAAATCCATTGATGTGCTACGGCCCAGGTATCTATCACGCGCGACTTTTTAACAAGTTCCCTTAAGCATACACAAAGAACAGCGTCTTTTGTAGCAGGCGTTTTGGCTGGCGGGCCAAGCTTCAAACGGCGAATAATGCGCGCCCTCTTCCCTGTCTGGCCTTTATGCTCTGACAACAGACTACTGCGTTCGGCCAGCGTCAAAGAGTTTCATTTTACAGCCGCGCGAGAGCGTTCTCCGCCTCGCGTACGTGAAACAAAACTAGCGGCACAGAGGAACGCTTCCCTTTGGTATCGCAGGACAGAGACCGGCTCTCACTGAGCGGCTCCTGAAACTTCTCTGTGTGAGCGGGAGTCCCTGGGCATCCACTGCAGTTCAGCAAATGCCAGCCATTTAACTTATTGGCACTAGCATGCGTTTTATCTTCTGGGAAGGCTTTTCACTACCTGGCAGACAACATTTTCATCTTTGTGAGGCTCTTAGCAGACGTAGTTGTAAGTGGGGCATTTACACAGCAGTGCAGAGGGGTTTAATAACTGTCCCATAGTATACCAGGCAAGGGACTTATAAGACAGCAGAAGGAATAAAGTCTAGAAAAGGTATTACAAGATGACTAACAATAGAAGTGAAATAAGGTTAATATAGTAAACAGGGTGATGATGAGTGAATTAGAGATGCTTATAGTTGCTGAAACTATTTTATATTCCGTGCATCTGTAGCTGTTGAATGGCATGATGTTAGGACGAATTCCCTTAACAGTAGCTGAAATTGTTTACTGAAACACAACCAGTTTCGCGGCCCAAAGTCACATCATCAGGTGCAACATACGTAGCAAGAGCAAAGTACAGTGTTATCACTTTTGGAGGATATCAAAATTAATAAATTAAAATCCAAAACATATGCACAACATTAATAGGTGATACGCATGAAATGGGTGTATACTGCATTACATGCAGTGATTGCCCTAAGAAATATATGGGGCAAACCGGTAGGTCAGTTTTAATGAGATTTTGGACACACTTTAACTTAAGTAATCCCCAATCTCCATCAACAGCTCATTTACGGGAACAGAGGCACAGCATCACAAAGCCTTAAGAAAATTTATTAATACTTCATAGAATATGAAACGCCATATTTTGAATAATATTATATCAAAGGAAGTAGATATCTTTATATATATTAACGAAAACGCACAGTTCGCCTCGTATAACCAAGTGGAATCACAGCACCATGTCATTCTTGCTAATTTAAATTGTTTACACTATTAGGCATTAGTACAAAATAAAGTTCTGTATTATCGTCACACTGTCCACATGGTTACCTTGTGCTCCACCAGACAGCTGGTACTCTTTGTCGTTCTTGCAGGTTGCTTTTACTTTGTCCAGTACCAGATTGCCCTGCTATCACACTGGCAAGACAGTGCCACATGATATATCCCACATAGCGATTTACATTTTGCCACAGTAGTAGGGTGATGGCGGCATGAGCGCAATTTGCATATCAAATTGATATGAAAATGATACGCAAATTAATTAAATTGATAGATTAATTACACCCCAACCGCAACCCCGCCCTCCACCCACCTCCCACACATCCCCACTCACAATCCCAGGTGACATTACGTGTTTTCCACAGCTTGCATGTGAATCCACACCCCATACTTGCCCCACCTCTCCCTCTTCCTCACCAGTCCCATGGGTGACACTTTGTAAACTTCTGTTGTCCATTCAGAGGACGTAATATTAGTGGAAACTGCAGAAGAAAATAGGTTGTAAAATGGAAATAGGTGGTGGAAGTCGAAAAATATTCAATGGGATGGAAAATAGGTGCATTAAGCACTGCAGAGGACATAATCTGCATACTTGCGGAGGAAGATGCCCTTATATAACATCTGATCATATTGCCTACCACGATCACAAAGTCAGAGTTGGCTACCATGTGCGAGTGCACTGAGAAAGCAGTGCAGTGACTGTATCTGCCTCACACTGGTGTTCTTGAGTGATTAGGCCTTTTTGCAACACAGATCTAACTGTTGTCAGCAGGTCCTCTTCCGCCCTTCTCCCCCTCTCGCTAGCAGTGTTCCTGGCTCCATCCCTTCCCCACCCCCTGCTCGTGCTCCACACTACCAACCCTGAATCGGCTGCAGCTGCCTCACATTACCTTGAGGGCTCGGTCAACCCACACAGAGCTGTATTCATGATGGCTGCTACAGCTGCCTCACCTCACACGACGTTACCGGACTCACCTAGTGCCTTCCGCTGTTGCTTCATTGGCTGCTGTGTGTTGTGAGCTCATAACTCTCCAGTGAGGTGAGTCGGTCACATGACACACCGAGTGCCACTTGGTGCAGTGTCTGGACGTCTGCAGGGTGGCCACCTGCACTGGTCTACTTCCACTGTACACACAAGCAACCATCCCCTGCCACCCACCCTCCACTTCTATGCCACAGTGGGTCTGAACTGGCAGCCAGATGATTGTAATGTATGGTGCCATTCTGAACGTTCAAGACACTTGTCATCTACCATGGAAAATAAATTTGTTTTGGAAAGATAGAACCTTCTTGCCACGCCTGTGCACTAACGAACAACAACACACAGTGATGCAGCTGGCATTTGGAGTGACAGTCTACCTATTTGTCCGATGAGAGTGTTTTCGTGAAGACAGCAGAAGGTGTCCAATTTTCTAGCCACATGCAGTCATAAGCCAGCTAACAGGGGATGTTTTCAGAAGGGCCCTTACCTGCCTCTCAGAATTTTTTCTCCCCCACAGCAGCCACCTGCACCAAGCCTGCTTCAGCCTGCTTGAAAATAGAAAAGAAGGCGAGTTTAGAGTCCTTCTCCCACAGCTGTACCCTAACAAGCAATGACATGTGTTTTGAGGTACACAGCTGTCATCACAATTGTGAAGCTATCTGTCTGCCTCAATAAGATCAAAGACGGTTTTTCCTTAGCTAACAACTGCATCCAATGGTCCTACCACTTGCCAGAATACAAAGGATGTTCGTCTCAGGATTTTTTCCTCCCTCACAGCAGTATTCTCAGAAAACTGTGCCAGCCTGATTTAGTCAGGCTGAAGAAAAAAAGGGAAGTTATAACGTGCTGGTATGGCATTTTGAATTCCTTTTGGTCTTCTACAAAATAGAGAGGGGAGTCTGAAGGTATATAATGCCCAAACCCCCCACAATCATCATCATTCTCCGACAGTACCTAGTTGTGTCTGTGTGATTCTCACAGTGTGGAGCACCCACCCAGTAATTATGCCAGGGGCAATGGTGATGGGAAAAGGCCAAACTTGGGGCGCTTGCCATGTAAAAGTTTATGAGAAAAATTTGTAAGTTAAAACTGCGACAGCTACAAAATTACGAAAGTATTCAATTTTTTAGATTGTGATACATTTTTGTAAAAAGTGGTTGTAAAAGTTCTTGTACTTGGTATTGCAGCATTCGTTCCCGAAATGTTGGCTGAATTAGAATGTAGCCAGCCATCTGGTGAGGTTGTGCTACCATTATGTAAGTACATCTCAAAATACTCTGTGTGATAATTTACATGTTCGGAAAGCAGTTCTTGATGTAATTAGATCGTAACAAGCGTTTAAAATTTTTTATCTCGCTGTTGCATCATTAGAGAGGCAGCTGACAGACATTGAGCAGTTGCTGGATTCCAAAATTTCCCTTCGATATTTTTTTATCATATGTAGTTGTGTTGTAAACGTTGCTATGGGTCAAGAGTAGGATGAGAATCTTGCATGGGTATAAGTGGTGAATGATGACAGGAGTCATCACTTCCATCTCATATGAAGTTTTCTTTTTTTGTAGTTATGTATGATTAAAATCTCGTTGTAGTACGGATTATTTTTGTTGTTTCTTATAATCAGTAGTTTGTAGTGAAGGACTTCTGTAACATGGATTGGTTGCTCCACAACAATAACAATTCTGTCGAGAGAGAAGTACCAGAATGGGTGCATGAGATTGTGGCTGTTGAAAGACAATGCAACCACGCCCTTTTCGAAGAGGAGGAGGAAATATTTCATTCGGTGGGAGAACTAGCAGAAATATCGAATGAACTGCTCAATCCTGCGACTCACAGTGGAAGGGGTGATTCTAATGTAACCGTTAATTTTATGACATATAATTTTTATTTTGGTATAGTTATGTGATTAATTGTTATTTGTCTACAGCATATATTTAAAAAATCTTGAGTGTTACACTTAATTTTTTCTGTTATTCATATGTTACAGAGGTACCACCAACTCTGCCACCACAGCAGCTTCCTGTGTCACTTGCACCTAAAGCAGTGGGTTGTGGGGGCCGGTACGTAACAATAGCCAAGTAACATATGCACCCATGCACAGCGCCGCTTGTTACCACACAAGTGTGGCAGAAGTAGCCACGACAGCTGCAGTGCCAGGCCTCAGCATCATTGCATGCCCTGTGGCATCTGTGGTTGGTTCAGTCAGAGCAACGATCTGCCACCCCAGGCTGGCTCCAACATGCAGCAGCATCAGTGACCACTCTCTCTGCAGCCTGAGTACTCCCACAGGAGCTCACAACCACCACATCCTCCGACTATAGCTCCAGCTGTTTGTCCTCACTGGCAGCATAAGATACGTGTGCCTCAGCACATACACTTTGCCCTTGAAGGTGTCTCCTCCAAACACTGTCACCAACCAGGTGGACGCAGTCGTCTCCTATGTGTAGTGTTAATTATAACGGACCTGTAGCCATAAAATGTAGTTCTCCACATATGCGTACACCAGCATTACTCTACCACGCAAACATAGGGGTTACACTTGTTTGTTGTGAGACGTTCCCTGGAGGGAGGGGGGGCACCGGGGGCCGAACCTCACAATAACCCTGAAAGAGTGGTTTGGTGTGGGGCGGCGGATGGGCGAAGTCGACTGCGTTAGTCATCGTGGGGTTGCGGATCACTGCGGCTGCGGCGGGGATGGAGCCTCTCCGTCGCTTCTAGGCCCCCAGTTAACATAGTAGTAGTAATGAATAACTTCAGATTAGCCCTGGTTTAGATTAGTCATAAGCCCTCTGGAATACATGCTAGTTGTAGGGCCTTTGAGAGGCATATCTCGCTCACTAGAATTGAAAATCTGGCTGGGTGGTATCGTGACCCTGTCTGGTTTTAGAAGCATGACTCCCGGTGTTGGAAATCCTCAAACCCATAGCTGATCCGGGATGAGTTCCATTAAATGAAATTCAGTATTCCACTGACAGTTCACTCACCCTCTATACAGAAGGATGCTGTTGAGGAGAAAAGCCTGCACTACATCTGGAGTGATAGTTTTATGTTGCAGCACATCAGTCGCCAAGTGGTATCATGAATCCACCTTGGGTGCTTCCCAGATGGAAGTGGGAGCATCAGTTAAGGCACTCAGCCAAATACCACACCTTGACATCCAGATTCATATCTATGATCCGTTAAGTGATGGGTCCTGTTACATCAAACTCCCTGAGGAAATTAAGAACAAGTAGGCTTTAATTGAATTCAAGAATTCTCACCTGAGGAATGATGTCCATTTGTTGCATATGCTGACTTTGAATGTCTCCTTGCCCCTATGACCTGCTATGAAGAGAACTCCTTAGCCTCACATAACACCTTCACCCAAAAACACATACAGTATGTGGCAGTGTACCGAATTGCATACTCATATGATTTTACTCTTAACTGATGATGATGTTCGGTTTGTGGGGCACTTAACTATACAGTCAACAGCGCTTATACATAGTCCCAGTTGTTACACAGTCCAATTATTTGACAGTCCATACTAGCCACTGCCGCAAATGATGATGAAATGAGGAGGACCACACACACTCCCAGTACCTGGACAGAGAAAATCCCCAACCCAGTCGGGAATCGAGCATGGGACACCGTGATTGAGAGGCACCAATGCTAGCTATTAGACGACGAGCTGCAAACAAATCTTAACTACTATTAATCTTTTGTTGGAGATAATCCAGCGGTTTGGCTGTTTACTGATCTTGAAAAACGCTCGTGTTATGTTGATAGGCTTTAGAGCACAAACATCCCTTTGACTGAATTGGAGGAGGGTAAAAGCCTATACAATGATGCAGTTCACTGTCACATTTATGGGTTGTCGTTAGATATAAAAGCTGAAACTATCTGCAGGGACTATTGTAATCTTATGACCAAGTTCCGCAGTGCAGCTCACAATGCATGCAATTTGAAGTTACCATGACATATACCTGTTTTTTACGTAATTTAAGTGGTATGAAGTCCACATTCTAGTTGGACAAGTTGTTAATTTTGGCTGTGAGAGAAATGAAGTCGTGTCCTGCCTGAGAGTGTTGAGAAGTATATTTCGTTCTCCAAACGAATGACGCCAAAAATTACGCTCCAGTTCCTCGACACACCACATTTTTTGCAGGCATCACTGCAGGCGCCACATGCTGAAACTCTGCCTCGGGAGAATATGCATGTCCCATGATCTGCATACGAAAATGAGGAATATTTTCACCTTGTAACTAGGAAAGGAATTTTCCCTCATGAGTATCAGGAAAGTAAGGAGAAATTCGACGAAACCAGGCTCCCTGGCATATCTGTATTTACCAATACTCTCACAGGCAATGCCGTAACTATTGCATATTATGAACATATTGTGAATTTATGGCAGAGATTCAACACCTCCAATTTGGGTGAATTCACAAGACTATACATGGACATAGACGTGTGCTTGGTTGCATTTGTTTTTGAAAACTTCCAGAGTTTATGCATTGCCACGTACTCTCTGGCCCCCGCATTTTACTACACAGCACCTGGGTTGTCCTGGGACACAATGCTAAAGAAAATGAGGTGCAACGTAAAACTTTTGGCTGATACTGACATGCTTCTTTTCTTTGAGTGCCGGATCGTTGGAGGACTTTGCCAGTATGTCCTTAAACATATAAACATTTGGCTGTGGTGTTCAATGCATCAGTCGTTTCAGGTTATGTTCTATATTTGAATGTGAATAGCTCATCTGGGCGCGGCGTGATGCAGACATTCCTGGTTGGTGGGTTTCAATGGATGCCCAAAAACAGTTAGAGGGATTAGGTGTAAAAATACTGAGTCTGGCAGCTGATTCTGTTGTGGAGTATGTGGTGGATGCTGACTTCATGTATCCTGTTAGCATGCATGAAATGATAAGCAACACGCCGTTATGTCCTGAGCAACAAGTTTCACAAGGAAGCACTATCCCTAAACTCATGATCACTGCTGGACACAAGCAGAAGTACATAATTCATTATCACAATCTCCAGCAGCACCTCAGCTTAGGAATGCAGCTAGGTAGAATCACCCAGGCTATCTGCTTCAATGAGCCCTTCTTTAAAGGAGTATATTCAGTAAAATACCGAAAAGAGGATGATAGCAAGTAGCAATTTTGAAAAACTTTTTTATAAATTAATGACTAATTCCATTTTTTGTAAAACAATGCTCATTTTAAGAAATGAATGATATATTTTTACTAGGTTGAAATAGTATGGGCGGTGGGGCATATGAGTGTGTATCAACAGTCCAAATTTGAAGCAGGTCACTACTTTGAATCAAGAACTTTGTTGCTGTGGAAATGTTTCATTAGAGTTTACAATACCTATGTATTTGTGTATTTGTATACTGGAGCTCAGCAAACTCCACATGTGCTTCTTCCTGTATGAGTTTCCTAAAACCATTTCGCGGAACCAAAGGTACTTTATGTACAATAGCTTCATCTATTGGTTGAGGAACTGTGATCCATATGATGTAATTATGGTGTCACAGAAATGAATTCGACGCATCAGGATAACCAGCCAATAATCTTTAAGGTACTGCTCCTCAGGACAAGAAGGTTATTGGCGTAATGAAAGATGAGGAGGCTGCATTGCCGATTGTGGAGCTTGTGGGTCTGAGATTCGAAATGTATGCATATCGTACAAGAGATGAAGCCACCAAGATGTGGGCTAAGGGTGTGCAATTTTCAGCATTACATGTCCTCACGGTCAAAGACTACCCCCAGTACCTGTGCTATGGTGTCACCAGTGCTCCACCTCATCCTCTGCATTTGGTACAGAAAACTCATATTTGATCTGAAGGTCATGACGTGTACACTGTGCGGCAATATAAAGTCAGATTGTCACCCCATAACAATAAAGGATACATTTGTGATGACAGGATCAAAACCCTCGTAAACTCACACTGTTTACTTGAAGTGGGACATTGGTGGGGGATTCAGATGGTGAGAATAAGAAAGATAGTGAGTGACTGGCTGAGTGAGAGCTTGTGCCGAATAGTATGGCTCCTTTATCATAGTGTAAACATTTAATGTGTGTGGTGTATCGTGTGCCTGTATGTGTGAGTCCTTATGTGTCCATGTTTATGCTTGTGCGTGAGTTTGAGTGCGGGTGCCTATGTAAATAAATATGCATACATATAAATAAGTTCTGTTAATTTTGTTCTAAATAAGTGGCATACTATGTATGCATGTGTGTGTAACCACCGAGTGCTGGAAACAAATAATAAATTCTTTAAAAAGTTAAAAATGTGCAATATATACATATAGAAGATTAAAAGGGAACTAAAATTGTCAAAAGAGTTAAAAATCGTAAATGAAAGAAAAGAAATTGTTTACCGTGTTTCTATGTGTGTGTGTGTGTGTGTGACTGAGTGAGTGCATGTGTAGGTAGATTCTTTTTTAATTTTAACCTGTCACTAGCTGTCTTTAAGTAATATTGGTTTTAAGTGTGGGTTCCACCCAATTCATTTTTGTGCAGCTATTAGGGATGAACATCTTAGATCCACCTACTTCATTGATTATTTTGTATTATTAAATTATTTCAGCTATTTGATGTGGGAAATTTTTAGAGCCATCCAGCTCAACGTATAAAGTAAGTCTTTTGGTTGGGTGGAATGTCACTAGTTATAGTAACTGAGTTAGTGTAAGAGAAACTGTTCCTCTGCAATAGCTGTAATCAGTATAGCACTGTAATGTAAAAACTTGTTCAACCGACTTGTAAACCCAAGAACAGTGAACCAAAAAATTTTCAAACATTAACAAGAAGTGTGAATTTAAAAGCAGTATTACTTCGTTTGTTGTAAAAACAACAAGGTTTTTGGATGTAAAGCTGTATTTCTGCTCTGAACATTTATGTCTGTATACAAAATTGTTATTCTTCACCATACATGGTCGTTGTTGTTTGACAAATCCTTACCCTTACAAATGTATGTAAAGGTTGTCCAAGATGCACCAGGTATTAGTTTGAAGCACGAGGAAGGTTACGTTTAAGACAGAAGAAAACAAAATATATGTAATTATTGAACGGGATTTCGCCTATCGTGCTGTGCGTATTGGTTTTGGGAACAGGTGGCACGTGATCGTGTCTGCTTCCAAAGACACATAGCAAACATGTCTGAAATTATATCTTCCGTGCTATAACAAAGTCCAGTGGTAGATTCTGGGTAAAGCTACAACCTATCTACGTAGGAGCTAGGTATAAAGAACGAAAAACGCTGATTGTGTGGTAAAAAATTCATTTATTTTCATTAATTCAACTTAAAGGTATTTTACATTTTTATAAGCGTACACAACTTTCACACATGTTCTTGAGCTGATGGACAGCGGGGCACATGTAGAATTCCAGGTCTAGAATAGTTGCAAACTGGAAGATCTGCTGCATCCATGAGATCTCTTCGCCTTTAACGTAGATGATGATCTCAAGATGATCGAATATTCGATTTGACGTCATTATTTCTTTATAAGTTATATCAGTGTCGTCCCAGTGGAGTCCACGGAAGAAATGTGTTAACCACTTTGCACTCGTACGTGTTTTAGTATAATTCGCATCCTTCAAAGGTTTCGGTAATGCAATTTTTGTAAAGAAAGTATCTATTATACCAGCATCTTCTGAGTATGCTATGAACGCAATACCTTTAAATAAGAATTGCCCTTCACTCGTTATCATTGAAACCATGAATGTCGGCAAGGATGTTCACACTCCAAACCGTCATTGTGAAATGCTGTCAGTATGCCACAGCAGTTGGTCTGCTATACAGTACGCTACGCAGTACCAATAAAGGGGTAATAGTTAATCACATGACCACGTAGAAATAGAGCATAAGCTGCAGCGTGTTCTGGAAATTTGATGGAGATTCAGATTCGATTCATACATCTATTGGTGGTGATTTAACTATCTCATTCTACTTAGAACATTATATTACGATGATTATTGCCATCACCTTGAATTTCCGTGGACTGAGTAGGCATCATTCCTCTTCCAATACCTTCATAGTAAGATTCACGGAACCTTGCATACATGTCAAATGCTAGACTGTATACATTTTGGTCCCACTATAGCGTTAATTGTCATACAGATAGAATTTTGAATTCAAGTAGACTCAGGGTTGGGATAGATTACAGAGTTCAGATACGGTGGAATCTTCTGCTAAATTCCCCCTTCTATTGATCTGAAATGAAAGTATGATGAATCTCTGTGTTTCTAGCTGCACGGAGGTTTGAATAGCCCATCTTCTCTGCTCACTGTCGGTAGAACCGGCTACTCAGAAACCAGCTATTATCGGAAAGTAGCCTGAAATTTTAAAAGCTTAAAATGCTCTTCATCTTCCACATTGATGCGTGGAATTTTCCACATAATTTTATTCATGAATATCTGATACTCCTCTTGAACTCTTTGAGTGTATGAGTTGCTATCCGTTGCACTCCGTATCAGAATAAATTCCTGTTTGGCATTCATAATAATTCGCTGCATGTCCTCAAAGTACCCCATAAGCATTTCAAGATGTATGCATGCAGCAAACCGGAATTACTCTTCTGCTGTTCTGCCCATAGGCTCGGCTATGAGCCATCCTGCATTTTCTAAACCATTCAGATCAGTGGGTGACACTGAGGTGTATTTTTAAACGTTTGATGCTATGCCAACGTTACGTGTGTGATCAGTCTCTACCCCATTAAATATGTATAGTATTTCCTGGAACAGGAATTCCAAAGAACTACGTGTGAGCTTTGGATCTACTGTATGAGTACCATCCTTTTTCTTTAATGATCCATCCCAATATATGAAACTCTTGCATGGAAGAGTTAAAGTATCTTGATGCTGGATGACGATCCTGCATAAAGGTAATGGGGAATATTCGCTCATCATATTCCACTGGGCGACATATATTCAGCGACGACGTCATTGCGAGGTGTTAAACCTACTGATTTAAGAAACTCATAATTTGGGTGTGTCATTAACTTGCGGATCTGCTGAGAAGTGCTGTGGTGCGCGCTGATTTTATACCCTAGGCCCATCGCGTCTTAGGTGTAGTCGTACAATGATTTCCTAACCACGAAAGTGAGCAAGTTGGTTATTCCAGTCCACAATACGCAGCTGAACTGTCACTGGAAGATATATAGCTTTGGTAGAAGTCTCAACGATCTTACACCGCCGGCCGCGGTGGCCGTGCGGTTCTAGGCGCTCCAGTCCGGAGCCGCGCTGTTGCTACGGTCGCAGGTTCGAATCGTTCCTCGGGCATGGGTGTATGTGATGTCCTTAGGTTAGTTAGGTTTAAGTAGTTCTAAGTTCTAGGGGACTGATGACCACAGCAGTTGAGTTCCATAGTGCTCAGACCATTTGAACCATTTTTTTGATCTTATCCCGTGTTCCGACTGATGAGAATAATCCTTATATTGAATGAATCAGCCGGCCGGAGTATGTGATTTCCTTAGGTTAGTTTGAGTAGTTCTAAGTTCTAGGGGACTGATGACCTCAGATGTTAAGTCTCATAGTGCTCAGAGCCATTTGAACTATTTTTTTGGATCCTGATGCAGCTTGGAATTTCTGTTTGATGTTATGGATAGAATTCTGTCTATTACACATTACGATTCTCTTCAAATGTCGGTGGTTTCTGTCAGTGAACAGACGAGTTCGGCCTGTACCCTTTTGTGCAGTACGTGTCCCTTCACGTTTCCACTTCACTATATTATTGGAACAGTGGACCTAGGGATGTTTAGGAGTGTAGAAATCTCGCGTACAGACGTATGAAACAAGTGACATCCAATCACCCGACCACGGAGCACCCCATTCAGCTCCCTCATCATATCTAATGACTATCTAACGACTACTGATGTCGCTGACATGGAATATCCGCCAGCAGGTGGAAACACAATGCGCCTAATACGAAAAAGGTATGTTTTCGAGGGTGTCCGAATACTTTTGATTACATAGTGTAGATGTAGGTGTATTTGTTCCACGAACTGAAGTAAGTACTGCAGCAAGTGACTATGTGGGTGGTACATAGATTTTGATCGTTCATGAGAAAGGACAGCGGCGTCTTTTGTTTGCCGAAGTTTGATGGCGGAGCGCTGTGGGAAGGTTTCCGCAGCCGAGCGAACAGAAGCAGAACCAGAACCTGGTCCCGAGAGGCGGCGCCACTTGTCCCAGGGCGGCGGTGCGCTGCCGCCGGCCCTGTCGCCGGAGCTGTTGCTCCTGTATCTCTCCTCCGACTTGATAATAATGCCCAGCGGAGGAGGCAGGAGCTGCCAAAGTTTGGCCGTGTTGGCTAACAACTTGCTCGAGATGGAGCTGCAGACGGCTTTGCGGATTGTCTTGCGGCTTAACCTCGGAGGGCTTCTACTATCCAGTGAGCGTCTGCGTGTGTGTGTGTGTGTGTGTGTGTGTGTGTGTGTGTGTGTGTGCGTGTGTGGTAGTGCGCTAGCCACCGCTGGCGCATTAGCAGCAGTCGAGAGCTCCGTCCCACCCGTGTACACTGTAGCTCATTGGTCCTCCGTTCGCTGACAGCCGCGCGTCACGGTTCGGCTCTGTTACAGCCAAATCGACACTTATCTCATTCAGGAGTCTTGTTGCTGTTCTGATATGTCAGCGAAGCTTGCTGCTATACCTCCAGCTAGCTCTTCCGTAAAAATTAGTGCGCCATAACTGAGCAGCACCAGACATGACATTACTGTCGATTATACGTCCATCATCGTCGGAACAGACCCATTCGCTTCTTCCTGCACAGTAACTCCACTTCAACTGTTACCTTCTGGTACAGTACTCACATCAATGCGCTGTCAACTCCTTGCTCGCCCGACCTCCTCCCTTTATAACACTACAACACAGTATAATCATCGCTGGCCGCTGTGGCCGAGAATCAGTTTCGTTTCAGCCGCGCTAGCGAGTGGCCGCTCTTAACTGCTGCGCTGCACTTCCGTGTTTACATCGCTGTACCTGTGATTCGCCGAGTGCTGTACGTCCGTTAATCTCCGTTTTCGTTCATGTTCCCTGTGATCTGATCGCTCTTTCTGGTCTTGCCGCTGCTAATTGGAATTTCGGTTGTTTACCCGAAACTGCCTCGCTGTATTAACCATGGCTACAAACCTCAGGAAGAATACTCTGGTATTTGCTTTTGACAAGGAATTCCGTCCTTTTCAGCCACAACCTTGTAAATAGATGACTGGATTACACAGGTAATTGGTTTCAGTTCTGAAACCGTCCATACATGGCAACTGGATCATGAAGAATACTGAGTTTTTGTCAAGTTAATCATTGCTGCGACTATTGATGAAGTGTTACGGAAGTGTGGCTATGAAGTAGATTTTGTGCATAGAAATGGTTATAAAAGTAAGGTTTCAATCTATAGAGCGGACATTCATTAGAAAACCGTTCGTGCCTTGAATCTTCCCATTGAAATAGAAAATGATAAGATTAAGGAAGCTCTTTCAAACTACGTGGACGTTAAATCAATTGCAAATGAAAGATAGTCGCCTCGCTTTAATCTGCAGTGTTCAACTTGGTTCAAATGGTTCAAATGGCTCTGAGCACTATGAGACCTAACTTATGACGTCATCAGTCGCCTAGAGCTTAGAACTAATTAAACCTAACTAACCTAAGGACATTACACACACCCATGCCCGAGGCACGATTCGAACCTGCGACCGTAGTGGTCACGCGGTTCCAGACTGTAGCGCCTAGAACCGCTCGGCCTCGCAAGCAAAACAGTGCAATGAGGGGGAAGAGGAACAGGAAGGCAAAATGCGAATGGAAACTGTTGAAGAGAAAGATAATACAAACACTGTCCCAGGAAATGAAGGGAGTGTAATCAGTATTAATTTGCAAGAAACAACAGGTACAGTAGACGATTGTAAAGATGGTTCAAATGGTTCAAATGGCTCTGAGCACTATGGGACTTAACTTCTGAGGTCATCAGTCCCCTAAAACTTAGAACTACTTAAACCTCACTAACCTATGGACATCACACACATCCATGCCCGAGGCAGGATTCGAACCTGCGACCGAAGCGGTCGCGCGGTTCCAGACTATAGCGCCTAGAACCACTCAGCCACTTCGGCCGGCCCGATTGCAAAGATCAGCAGCTATCTGTTAATAAACAAATTCAGGGAGAGGTTGCAAAACTGCATTCTCCATTTGTTTCTCTCGATCAGGAAGTAAGTGATATTAATAAAGAACGACGAAGTGGTGGCCAAACTGAAATCACCGTCAACACATCAGGACAGGCGCCGGCAAAAGATATTGCGAAAGCTTCTGCTACTGCTCCAGATAAGCCGCGAAGTAAAATACCGAAGCAACCAAATGAGAATGTAGCTCGTAACCAACGGATGGTAAAATCCGGTAAGGGTGACCCAAGCCCAAATCATGTTCGGTCCGAATCGGTCCTACACTAATCACTGGAGGAAAAATCAGGAAGTTTACCAGGAAATCAGTCTGCTTGCTCTATAGGAGAAAACATCAGAAGTAGAAAAAATAGGACAGTAACTAATAAACTGATTGAAGTGTTATTCCATGTTCAGCCTTCCGGGAAAACTGTTATAGCTTAACTGAACCCTGAACCACAGGAAACTAAATTAGTTCATAAAAACAACTACACAGTGACAGCGCGATGACGCAATCTTATTCTGTCACCAATATAAACATAAATAAAACTACGTCCGGTTTCAAATTATCGGCCCTTAAGGAATTTTTGTACGAATCGGCGACTGATATTGCCCTGTTACAAGAAGCTCTAATTTCGGATTTAGTAATTCCTGGTTTTGTCAGTTACATAAATGTATCTCCCGAAACAAGTGCTGAAACAGCTGTTTTGGTGAGGGAAGGGATTTCAGTAAACGAGGTGGAACGACCGGAATCCGGAAGGGGAATAGGACTAAATATCTATGATGTGACTACCATCAACTTGTATGCCCCTTCAGAAAGTGTTTACCGAGCTGACAGGGCACGTTTCTTCAAAGATGATCTGATATACTTGTTAAGGAAAACTCCAAAACAGTTGTTACTTGGATGTGATTTTAATTTTGTATTAAATCGAAAAGATCAGTTACCTAATTTTAATTTCTCAAGCGAACTAAAACAACTAGTTACTCGTTTAGAATCAAAGGATATATGGGAAATCAAATACCCTTCCATTGTTGTGTTCATTTATGTCACGCAACATCACGTAGCAGGATTGATAGATTATATATTTCTAAAAATCTTGAAACTTCCGTGACAAAAGTAGAAACCATCTCTACGTACTTTTCAGACCATTCAAGTGTCTTAGCTTGCATAAATGTAACAAGACAGCCAGTTCGCCGATTCAAGAATTTGAACACTTCCATGTTAGTAAATCATGTTTTAGAAGACCTGATTAAAGAAACATGGGCAATATTCCTGCGTGCTCGTAGTAGATATGCCACTGCTATCAGCTGGTGGGTTAAAATGGCGGAGCCAAAGTTGAGGAAGTTTCTTATTCAATACAGTGCCAAGAGCGCAAGAGAAATGAAATGCAATACAGAATATTACTATTCCGTTTTGAGAGATCCATATGATCAAGTCTAAGCAGGTTCCTCACTTCGGATAGCAGACATAAAAAAAGTCAAAGCCAATTACTTAATACCAAGAGAAGTCAAATTGAAGGTGAATTCGGTGTCAGTAGATGAAACTGCTTCCCTGTTCAAAAGGGAGAAGGACTTTTATTGATAACGTAACACGGTACGATTCTCAGAACCCAGCAGGGTGTCATGGACGAGATTTATCGCTATTATTGCGAGCTGTATTCTGTACATCAAAGTAGTGATGCTTCCTTGGAAGAATTCCTTGGCATCCTAGCCCCACAGCTGTCAGAAGATGGCAACGAAAATTTTCTCGAGGTTGTCAGTGAAGAGGACGTGTATAAGTCTCTGTGCACCTCACCACCAAAGAAAATACCCAGGACCGGATGGTCTGTCAGCAGACTTTTACGTCCGTTACTGGCTAATAGTAGGTGCGAAAATCACGAACATTGTAAATGAGGTTATTCAGGGTAAAATGATTCCGGCTGGGTTTAAGGAGAGTAAAATTGGTCTGTTGCCAAAAAATAATGGGAACAAAGATTTAAATAATTTTCGTCCAATTTCACTGCTTAATTCTAATTATATATTAATAGCTAGAATAGTAAACAAGAGAATTTCATGCCTTACAGATAAAATTATTAGTCAACAACAGAACTGCGCGCAAGACAGAACCATTATTCAAAATCTAGCAGAATTCAGAGATATCATTGCAATAACTTCTGTAACAAACATAAAATGTGCGTTATTTGTTTTAGATTTTTATAAAGCGTTCGATGGAGTAAATCATGAATAACTTCCACACTCATTGAAGAAAATAGGTTTCAACGATAGGATCATACAGTTGATTAAAAACGTAGCAACTGCAATAAATGCTAAAATAGCGGTGAATTGTCAACAACACAGGACAATGCAAATACAACGACGTTTTCCTCAAGGAAGTCCTCTCCTCATGTCGCTCTTCGCCATTTCGCTAGAACCTTTCCTCCGATATATCCATGCTAGATTAAATGGCTTAACAAAATCAGGACAAAGTACAGTTATAAGAGCCTATGCTGACGATATAGAGGTAATTATAAGGAATAATGGCAAGATAACCACGCTTGCAACAGTGACTGATTCGTACTGTAGAGCATCTGGAGTCAATGCAAACGAAAAAAAAGTAAGATGTTAAATCTCAGAGGTTTTGATAATATCAACGTCGAGTGGGCAAAATTATTCCGACAACATAAAACACTAAGGATCACCCTGATAGCATGCCCCATGAAAATAACGGCTTTAAACTGGAAAGTTGCAGCAGATGAAGTGCAAGGAGCCATTACAGAGAATTTAACTCGATATATGAACCAATTTCCAACAACAAAGTATATCAGCTCATGCATCCTTCCTAAAGCTTACTATATTGCCCAGCTGTTTCCAACACCGAGAATGACAGCTAGGAGAATAATGTCCAAAATCACCTACTTTTTGTGGAGAGGTGAAGTGTTCAGAGTACCTGCTAAAGTAGCCACTTTAGATCCTAAAATGGTGCACTAGAATAACTGATATAACTGATAAAGCCTCTGCACTTTTTATCAAAAGGCAACTTAATTTAATAAGAGACTGGCGAGGAAGCATAACCAGCCAACGTTTCGAGATCATTAGACCTCGATGCCTGCTTCTCCCAATTGACGTGCAGAATATTAACAGGAGTTTACAACATGTGAGGATTTTTTGAGTTTAGTTATGTAAGTGTCGAACTCAGGCAGTCACGACACTTAACATCAAAAGCCATAGTGCAGGAACGAAAGAAAAGCAAAGGAAGGAACAAAATAGAACGACAGTTTCCAAACATTGAGTGGACTGAGATTTGGGAAAACATTAGTTCTAATGTGGTCACGCCTAATATGAAATCGTGATGGCACAAGACAGTTAACACCGTAGTTAGCACCAATGAAAGACTGCACGCAATCGGAATCTGTCAACAATGTCATGTAGTTGACACAATAATTCATAGATATACTTGCAGTGGTCACATGAATAGTTGGAAGTGTATCCGGGAGCTAATAGCTCTGATTAGAAGGAGATCCCCTGAGTATATATCGCTGTCATTGATACACAGGCCTGAAGCACGCTATTTCCCAGAGGTAGAAAATTACGCTGTGTACTGGCTGCTGGGATATTTGGTTAATTACGTCCTTAAAAAATTAAGATCCAGCAGCACCATAGAGTTCGAGCTACAGAAGCTATGTGAATTCCACAAAATTAGAAGGTATTTGAATCACAAGAAAAAATTCGGTAATATGTTAAAAATTACATTTGAAAGAATGGGCATTGGTTAATACAAAAAAGAAGACTGTGTTGACAGTGATGTATTGTAATTACTTTAAGGATATTACTTAAAATTTAACTCTATATTTGTAGTGTGTGATTTTTCTACTTCAGAGAGTAGTTTTTGAAATTTTACAAGCAAATGTACAGAACTTATGTGACAGTCAGATTGTGTGTCTTATAGTGTCAAAACACAACACATTGAAGCTGCATTATTGGCTATTATTAGAGATCTGGAAATCGAAGTTTTTATGGAAATGTCCTTATCGATTGGTTAAAACCATAAGATTCTATCTGATACAACGTAATATTCATAATGTAATATTCAATGGCTGGCACATTGCCCTGTTCATTTTTGCACTGTGATGTGTAAGTCAGATTTCCAGTGAAAGACTTATTATGCAGGTCTCATCATTTCAGATACTTAACATTCAATTAATGTCCAGAAAGTGTAGTTGGAAGGCTACTCAACTTTATCATATCTCCTCTCCACCATTCTCAAGTATTTCAGAAATTGTCTAATATGAATATTAAATAGTTTTTATGTGCGATGGGCATAAATCTTCCATATTCTGTGTTTGGTGACTTCCATACATTTGTGTGAATGCTCATAGCTAGTCTGACTAAGCTGGGAAGGTTAAAGATCAGTTCCTACCCTTAACCTGTCTCTTACAGAGACGATTTCTTTGTGTAAATTAATATATTGGAAATTATCCCACCAACTTTCTGATATCCGTCATAAAGAGGTATTTATGCTTCTGTAAGGATTAGAGCAGATGTAATTCAAAGTGAAAAATTTATTTCTTCATGTTTGGACTTTGACTGTCTTTTAAAAAAAACTTTTCTTTATGTTCAACTTAATTCATTCTGCAATTTAGTCGGTAACACAGTCTCCTGTTGTATTTCTTTACCATCAGCATAACTGCAGTGATCGAACTGTTTTTGTTTAAATCATTTCATGTATAACTTGTGTATATGGTTAGTATATGTACTTAGTATCTATTTGGAATGAGTAACATTGTTTCTTTAATAACTGTTTTAACAATAATCAGTCCGGAACCGCGTTGCTGCTACCGTCGCAGATCCGAAGTCTGCCTCAAATTAAGGAATAATAAGTTAATTAGCTTAGCAGAAGCATATGTTTTGAAACATAAAACTAGAAGTTTAACTCTTCTATTAACTTTTCTTAAAAAATTTCACTAAATAAATGAAATAAATAAAATCTTTAAACCGACAAAGAAAATAAAAAAATTTAAAGATAAAGGCAAAAAACTTTTTCAAGCTACTTTCTAGGACTAGCAGGAATACCGCGACGATATTCAGATTATCCAGATGCATATACATCATGAAATGTAGTGTCAAGAATTGGGTCTACAATTTCTATTGTAGGAATCATTATATTCATTGTAATTATATGAGAAAGAATGGTTACAAACCGAGCAATCATATTTAGAGCTAATATAAGAAGATCAACAGAATGACTACAAAATGACGGGCATGGATGTGTGTGATGTCCTCAGGTTAATTACGTTTAAGTAGTTCTAAGTTTAGGGAACTGATGACCTCAGATGTTAAGTCCCATAGTGTTTAGAGCCATTTGAACCTTTTTTTTTTATAATTATCCCTTTAGTTTCCTTTTGCATACTCGATATTATTTGATTGGTGAATAAGTTCGTAGCGTTTTTTGTTTTGCATGTTGGTATTCTTGTTGCTAAGGGTTTACTTGTCGATTATCATTATTTAAGTAGTTCACTGTTGTTATTTGAGTTCGCATATTTTCATTTTTTTTCCTTTGGAGATAGTGAGTGTAGGTATGGACGCTAGAAAATAGTACCAAGAGCAGAGATCGGAACATTTCCGACATTCTGTTTGATTTAAATGGAAGAGTGTAAGCAGTGGAGGCAGCCAACAGCATGTACGGAAATGATGCCATTGGACAGAGCACAACAAATAGATCGTTTCCTCATTTGAAGAAGGATCACATTTCTAATTGTGACTCTACACGGTCAGGAAGACCTTCAGTGTTAGAGGAAGACCTTTTCAATGCGTTAATCGACAATGATCCACATCAGGGCACTCGAGAACTGGCAAACTGGATGGACTACCGTGTGACACTTGCAAGCAGTGGAGAACGTTCTATAATCAGGTGCACTGGTACCGCACCTTCTTAGACAAAATCACGAATGTAAGCGGGTGGCCATATGCCCATCTCTGTTTGGTCGCTATGAATTGGCTCGTGAGTAACACCGGACACTCCTATCCTGTATCGTTGCTGGTGATGAGAAATGGTGTCTAGTGCTAACGTAAGTAAAAGGAAAGAATGGTTGAGCCCAAACAAAGCAGCCACTCCCCGTAAAAAGACCTGTGCGTATTCACAAAAGATAATATTAAGCAGCTGGTGGAACAGAGGTGTAACAATAATTGCTGACATTTATTGTCAACAACTGAGACGTCCTGTAGACGCAGTCAAAGAACAGCGACCAGGAAGACTGCGTGGAGGGATGGTACTACATGACAACGCGCGTCCGCATTGTGCTAGGCTAACCACCTTATTCAACTGATCTTGCACCTTCAGATTTTCACTTTTTCCGCTCTCTACCGAACAACCTTCAGGGAACAACCTTTACGATTTAAAAAGCGCTCCGTGTGTGGCTCGAAGTGCTCCTCGTCTCCAAGTCGAAGAGTTACCACAGTGGTTGCAGACTGGTGTAAGTCGTGAAGAAATGTATTACTGATTACTAGTCTCTTATGTGTATCTCGTTTGGGAAAACGCCACGAACTTACACACAACCCAATATTTTCAGTTTATAAATATATATATATCTTATTACTTTCTTGTCAGTGCTAATTACCTGAAGGATTACAAAATAAACTTATTGCAAACTACGTGAAATGCATCTTTTAGGTGTGCAGTAGAAGCGCTGATGAGATCAGAGATCTGAATCTGACGTTCGCCATATTAGTTGCTCCAAACATAAGCTACTGGTGAAAGTGTTTTGATCAAAAATGCCAGACTGCGTCGTTTGTGAGTGTGATAATCATGCTTACTGTGGACTAAAGTGTAAGCGAATCATATTTTGCTCTAAAGCGAACTCCTTGGAGCATGTTCTTGCTTATTCGCAACTTACGAAAAATCGATGAGAAGTTCGTATTACTTCTGAATTAAACATGCACTTAAGACCAGAAAAACGTCTGAAATTGCTTTCCTGACACTGTGGTACTGACACAAATTTACGATTTTCTATTTCGAGCAAAGCCTCGTTCACACAACAGAAATAAGAACAAGGAGCAATCGTCTGCTAATGTTTTGGGGCACCTGAAAAGGCGGCGCCGACTTCAAACAAACATACCGCGTCAAGTCTCAAATGGTTCAAGTGGCTCTGAGCACTAAGGGACTTAACTTCTGAGGTCATCAGTCCCCTAGAACTACTTAAACCTAATTAACCTAAGGACGTCACACACATCCATGCCCGAGGCAGGATTCGACCCTGCGACCGGAGCGGTCGCGCAGTGGCAGATTGTAGCTCCTTGAACCACTCGGCCACCCCGGCCGGCGTCAAGTTTCATCTCATGTTATTTATACCTCCCAGGTCGGCATGACTCTAACATCGTTGGTACGCGAGAGCGCAGACGCTGAGAAGACTAGCGAGATGTGGTATGAGGTAAGATTTTCTCGGTATTCTAATTCCTGCTGCTTCTCATTACTTTCGCCTTTCTTCGATTTACTTCCAGTCCCACATTCTGTACTCATTAGACCATTCAGTTCAACGCAATCTGTAATTCTCCTTCACCTTCGCTTAGGCTAGCAATGCCGTCAGCGGATAATATCATTGATATCCTTTTACCTTGAATGTAATTCCACTCTTGAACCTTTCTTTCATTTCCGTCATTGCTTCTTCGGAGTATAGACTGAACAGTAGATGCGAAAGACTACATCCCTACGTTAGAGCCTTTTAATCTGAGCGCTTATTTCTTTTGTCTTCCACTGATATTGTTCCCTCACGGTTCTTGTATATACAGCATACTAACGACCTTTCCCTATAGCTGACCACGGTTCTCTTCAGGATTTCGAACATCGTGCACCGTTTTACAGTGTCTAATTCATCTCGGTTCGACAAATCTTATGAATATGTTTTGATGTTTGTTCAGTCTTGCTTCCATTATCATCCGCAATATACTGCATATACAGACCCAAATATGTGTTATGTTACTAAATTCAGTGTGGAAGATTGAGTACCTATTTCTGCCTGTCTGTGTGTGAGTACAAACAGACACACAGATCCATTAAGGTACTCGTCTTTCACAATGAAATATCTAATGTTAATCATTATTCACACATCAAAAAAAGTTTTGCATCGTCCTAGTTCCCAGACCTGCTCAAGATAGTCATTGACTGTGGCTATTGTGTCACAGACACAGTTCCTTTGGTTGTTCAGAGGTGTCACTAAACCCGCCCAAAGATGCAAATAACCATGCATGAGCAGCGCCTATTAGACGGAGAGTGTCCGACAGCCGATAAGTTTCAATCATTCCACCAGGAAGGAGGTGCACAGCTCGTGTTGTCTGTAGTTCAACTATGCCTAGACGGTCAATACCGCGGTTCTAACGCGTTCGCATTGTTGCTTTGTGCCAGGAAGGGCTCTTAACATGAGAAGTGTCCTGGGGTCTGTAAGTGAACTAAAGCGATGTTGTTCGGACATGGGAGAGATACAGATAGACAGGAACTGTCCATGACATGCCTCGCTCAGGCTGCCCATGGGCTACTACTGCACCGGACGACCGCTACTTACGGATTATGGCTCGGAGGAATCCTAACACCAACGCAACCACGTTGAACAATGCTTTTCGTGCAGCGACAGGACGTCGTGTTACGACTCAAACTGTGCGCAATAGGCAGCACGATGCGCAACTTCACTCCCCACGTCCCTGGCGAGGTCCATCTTTGCAACCACGACACCATGCAGCGCGGTATACACGGGCCCAACAACGTGCCGAATGGACCGCTCAGGATTGGCATCACGTTCTCTTCACCTATGAGCGTCGTATGCCTTCAACCAGAGACATATTTGGAGGCAACCCGGTCAGGCTGAACGCCTTAGATACACTGTCCAGCCGGTGCAGGAATGTAAAGGTTACCTGCTGTTTTGGGGTGGCATTGTGTGGGGCCGACGTACGCCGCTGGTGGTGGTCATGGAAGGTGCGGTAACGGCTGTACGATACGATAATGCCGTGCTCCGACCGATAGTGCAACCATTTTGGCGGCATATTGGCGAGGCATTCGTCGTCATGGACGACAATTCGCGCTCCCAATGTGCACATCTTGTGAATGACTGGCTAGAGTGGCCAGCATGTTCTACGACGTGAACCCTATGGAACATGCCCGGGATAGACTGGAAAGAGCTGTTTATGGACGACGTGACCCACCAACCACTGAAGAATCTAATCCTAGTCGCCCATGAGGACTGGGACTATGTGGGCCAACAGTTCCTTGATGAACTTGTGGATAGTATGCCACGACGAATACAGGCATGTATCAATACAAGATCACGTACTACTGTGTATTAGATGCAGAGATGTGTTCACCAATCTGGACCACCGCCTCTGAAGGTCTCGCTGTATGGTGGTACAAAATGCTGTGTGAGGTTTTCATGAGCCATAAAATAGGGAAAATGGCGCATGTTGATCTCTATTCCAATTTTCTGTACAGGTTCAGAAACTCACGGAACGTAGGTGATGCAAAGTTTTTTTTAGTGTGTGTATTTAGCATTGCGGTACGCCATTTTCCGCTCGGCACCATTGTCTTCCATCGGAGCGGTGTCAGCGTACTTTACCATTCGCTATTTGTTCACGGTATGCTGGACGTTCACAGGTCCAGTAGCTGTTTGCACAAAAAGAGGCAGTCCAGCGATCTACCGTCAAAAGCCTTCAAAAATGAATGTAACAGAAGATGAGAACCTTTAGTATCTATTTTGCATTTCCATAATGTATTGGTACTGCAAATTTGCTGTGAAATGACATATAACGCCATTCAGAAAGTATTAAGAGACCTTTGGCAATGAAAGAGCAAATAATTGCTACGGTAGACAGATGGTGGTCAAGATGCTGTAGATCGCGAAACACTTTTTCCTAAGTCTGGAGTCGTGGAGCGCGTGAAGCAACTGAATTTAATTTCCGAAATCGCTCGCTGTATTCAACTGTCTCTTCATTTCGATGGAAGTGAACGAAGAGTATGGAGACTTTATATATAATAGCAAAGTACGATAAGTCATGACGTATGCCAGGAACTATTTTTCTATTTAAAAACCATCTATTGTTAAATTTATGGAGGAAAAACGAGTGCTGAAGCGAAGTTTAGAACGTTCGGAATAGACTGCAGACCTCGCACTATAATTGGGCTTGTCTGCACACTGCACATTGTAAAACTTTGCAAGGTAGGTAGCAACGTAGACTGATCAGCCAGAACATTATGACCACGTACCTGATATCTGGTATGTCCACATTTAGCACGGTTAACAGCGGCGACGCATCGTGACATGGAAGCAATGTGGCCTTCATAGCTCGCTTGAGTCTCTAATTCCCCTAAATTCGAGGAAGGTGGTCGATAAGCTCTGTCACCGCGTTCAATCACATCCCAGATGTATCCTATCGGGTTCTAATGAGGCGAGTATTGGGGACCAGAACATTAATTGGAAATCGCCTTTGTCTTCCTCGAACCCCTCCATCAGACCCCCTGGCCTTGTGATATTGTCTTCTTGAAAAATCTTCAGTCCGTAGCCGCTCGACTGCTACGGTCGCAGGTTCGAATCCTGCCTCGGGCATGGATGTGTGTGACGTCCTTAGGTGAGTTAGGTTTAAGCAGTTCTAAGTTTAGTGGACTGATGATCTCAGATGTTAAGTCCCATAATGCTCAGAGCCATTTGAACCATTATTGATGAAAAAGGCCACTGCTGTATTGAAATATGATAGTCATGAAGAGGTGTGCGTGGTCTCCAAAAAGTGTACAATACCCATTAGCTATTCTCGTGCCTTGTGCTGGCTACACTGGACCCATGCATACCCAGAGCATAATGGAGCCGCCACCAGCTTGTCATCTTCCCACAGTACAGGTGTCAAGGATGGATTCGCACCCTCTCATCGGCAAGGTGAAGAAGGGATTCATCAAACGATGCAACGCTCTGACACTGCGCCAACGGCCAGTGTCCATGGTCGCGTGCTCATTTCAGTCGTAGTTGCCGATGTCGTGATCTTAACATTGGCATGTACAGTCGTGCTCAAAAGTATCCGAACGATTTGAATTGCATTTCACCTGATTCCAATACAACCCACATAACGTAGCTGTCTAGCAGGTCCTCTAATCGCTCTTTGGTTCAGTCGTTTGACTATTGAAAATGGCTCCAACAAGTCACCCCTAGAAAACTCGTCTCTGTAACGCAAATACTCAAAATGGAAAGTAATACCACGATACTACAAATATCAGGGAACACCTTATCACAGATATGACTGTCCTTAAGGCTTGCAAGCTCACACTTATTGCAATAAATGACATACCTGAAATGTTACCACTCTCATTATTACGTCAGATAGGTAATGCACATAGTAACTTCGTCGTATCCATTATTTCTTCTTCAAAGTAAGATACCGTACTTGTCATTTAACACAAAAGACATTAAAAATTTAAGTTAACCACGAGCAGCTAGTTGAGAATATTTATGAACTTGAAATGACATGACGAACCGTCTCGTTCTGCATATGGATTCAAACCCAGGTGATGCAGAACAATATTTCGTGACTGACGGAATCTAACAGTCATTCCTGACTAGGCATACAGAGAGTGATATACTTCGGCTTTAGACAGTATCACTTAGCAAATATCAACTTTAAACTACATATTGTATACATTTTTAACGGACGCGAATTCCTACCCAGTATCTATTGTCCCTGTAAATGAACTACGAGAGATGTTAAATATTGCTTCTTCACAGGTAACTTACTTGAAATGCCGTAAGGTAAAGCTTTGTGTTGGACAGGGATTCGAACCCAGAACCTAATCAGATTGAGGAAACGAACGTTAAATATGGGTTTGTTACATCAGCAGCGACATGTGAGCATATTTGAACTACCCGAACTAAAAATAATATGACGAAGAGTTCAGTGCTGACTGGGAATCGAACTCCACACATACCGTTGTTGACTACACACAAAGAGACGTCAGCTACCGAAGTTTTCTCCACCAGCAGCTCGGAAAAAATCCTTGAACTTAAGTGATCTCTCAAATAGTCCTGTGGCTCACTGGGAGTCAAAACCGTCAGATTTCGTCAGTGTTGACAACGAATGAAAATGCATTAAAAATTAAAACTATAATCCACCAGCAGACAGGTGTTCTCATGCTAGAGCTTGATAATACATAATAAAAACTTTAGTGCCAGGTCAGCATTCGAATCCATTCACGCACAATATGTGGAGATGATGAGGAATCTGCAGGTTTGAACTAACAACACATTGTAAACGAGCTGTGTTGTCACGTAGGGATCAAATTCCGCGTTAAGGGCGGTCTGAGTTGCATTCCAAGTTCAGAACCAATTTTATCGACATACAGAATCTCAGATAAAACATGGAATAAGAGTCCTGTGACCCTACATAGCGTTTGTTGCGTCACTAGAAACAAATAACTAGAATAAGAAAGGTTTCAGGTGATAGAGTTCCCACATTTCGCCACTCCTGACTTTATTGTGGTTCAACCTTACTTCTACTTGGTAGAGAAGGAATATCACGTTCAATGTGAATTTCAGACCACAATGCCATTATACCATTTTCACTTGCCGTAGCCGGAAGAGATTAGAATCTGTCTCTCCCTGTTAAAAACCATCAGCAGAAGATGGAATCGAAGCCAGACCATCATCATAGGAACCTAGCACCAATCCAACAGACCACCAACGCCCCTTCTATAGGACTCATTTTCTATCATATGAATTCTGACACACAGGCTCCCTCTAGTTGTTTGCGGCATGTTCAGTAGATTCATTTACTTGGTTGAGCGAATCGCCATGAACTAGCTGCCTCGGCTACCCAGTGCATACATTCGACTCTATTTTGTAATCACGGAAAGAAAATCACGTAACTGCCACCTACACAGAACTTCCAACAGAGTAAGATGCAGAAATTGAAATAGCAAGTGTTCCTTTCCAGTTGAGCTACTCTGTTGCGCTATCTGTTTGTTGAAAACGTACTGTAGTGCAAAAAAAAAAAAAAAAAAAAAACTGTAACTGTCTGTCTCTCAGAAGTCTAGACCCGGCCATATGGATTATATCACAGCACTGTGGAATGCGGAGGTTCTGGAAGACCTGTTATCGACTTCTGGAGCGGCTTTAGCTAAATGACAGGTAGTAGCGTCACGGTAAGTGTCGCGCACTGTAGATAAGACGTCGCGAGTTCGATTGCATTCACTGCTATAGTTTTTACAACGCAATTCTGCTGTCTGCTGAAGTTACCAATTTAATGGAACTTTGAACATAATTCCCTTCACTTCTCAACCCAAAATAGCCGTATGTGGAAAAAGGGCTAGCTTCTGCGTCATTTTGTTCTTTTCAGGTTTAATACACGGCCAGGCAGCAGATGCATCTCGAAGTTTTTGTATTGTGTTTGGGGAGAGCGCATCGTACCAAAATAGTCAGAAAAGTATTTTCTACATTAGCTGTCGTCGGGTAGTGGCATTTTATTCTTCTTCAAACCTTGTTTGACAGCTTTAACTCGGAACAAGTTTTCTACATGCATGCAATCAATAAACAGCATGTGCATTGTCAGACTGTCATAGATAACATCAGGGAATTCGCATGTATCGTTGATGATTAATTTCTCTCTCTAGTTAAGTATTGTTTTAACAACACTAAAAGAAATCTTACGAAAATGGTGCACTGCATTATAAGCAATAAATGAAAATACACACGATAACATTACATAACCTTACGACGAAAGTCTCTTTGATAAAACTGAGTATCTGTACACAAGAGTGTATCTATCGGCACGAATTAGTAAAATACTACTCACTTAGATTTCGATAGGGTCTGTGTTTAATTGGTATGCTGTGTTACACTCAACAGGTATGCAAATGTGGCATTTCATAAATAAAGTTATGTATTCCTAGAGACCCAAAGTTTGCTTGTCAGCAGCGAAACGAGGCGTTACCTGTTGTGCAGCATTGTAAGTTTTTCACCATTGCACTATGAGCTGAAAGTATTTTCTTGCGATTTCCTTATCGATGTTTGATCTGACTGCTTATAGCTCTTTCACAGAAGGGATAAACACGTTACATTCAGCGTGGATGGTACCACGATCATAACAGATGTTTTTCCAGAGGTCAGCACGTCACCAAAGAGCTAGCGAAGAGGTATGCGTTGTGCATTCCTCTTACGAGGCCAATAGTGGCTAGAACTCGTAAACTGCCATTTAAAGTACGAGTTTTGTTGCGATTTCCACATGCAACGACTTTCCTGGGCTGAAAACCGTAAATTTACAATCTTTTGTTACAACTCAAGTGATAACAGCTCAGATTTTGCAATGGAAATGACAGGAAAAATCAAGTGAACTTTGAGGCTTAATTCCGTGCACACCAGCAAGTAACTCGTCGAACACCAAGTTGCCAAATATACTTTGCCTTGTTGCCAAATCTCAGTTACAGTACTAGCAGGAAGAAGACGAACCGATGTGATCCAACAGTAGGCTGGGGAGTGACCATAGCTGGCCTCTCAAAGAAGCGGCTGCTACGGCCTGGAATACGTATTGCATCTGATTTTCATTTCTATAATCAGGTTTAGGGACTGGAGCGTAGTTACTAATAATACTGAGAACTGACTGCAAACTAAGCATCATAAATCAGAAATTCTCATAGTTGTTTTTATATTTCTTTCGTAACTGAACTCAAAACTAAGAAACACTATCACGTACGTTTTCGTGCCTCGCCGACATTCAAGCACATCAAACAAATAAAAGAAAATAATGCGTGTGTGTGTGTGTGTGTGTGTGTGTGAGAGAGAGAGAGAGAGAGAGAGGGAGAGAGAGAGAGAGAAAGAGAGAGAGAGAGAGACAGTGATAGATAGACAGAAATAAAGTTAAAAAAGAATGAGAGAGAAAGTAAAAACATTTTGAAAAGTTATTGAAAGATCTGAGTCAAAACAAGGCCCCGGGAGTAGACAACATTCCATTAGAACTACTGATGGCCTCAGGAGAGCCAGTCATGACAAAACTCTACCATCTGGTGAGCACGGTGTATGAGACAGGCGAAATACCCTCAGACTTTAAGAAGAATATAATAATTCCAATCCCAAAGAAAGCAGGTGTTGACAGATGTGAAAATTACCGAACTATCAGTTTAATAAGTCAAGGCTGCAAAATACTACCGCGAACTCTTTACAGACGAATGGAAAAACTGGTAGAAGCCGACCTCGGGGAAGATCAGTTTGGATTCCGTAGAAATGTTGGAACACGTGAGGCAATACTGACCTTCCGACTTATCTTGGAAGAAAGATTAAGAAAAGGCAAACCTACGTTTCTAGCATTTGTAGACTTAGAGAAAGCTTTTGACACTGTTGACTGGAATACTCTCTTTCAAATTCTGAAGGTGGCAGGGGTAAAATACAGGGAGCGAAAGGCTATTTACAATTTGTACAGAAACCAGATGGCAGTTATAAGAGTCGAGGGGCATGAAAGGGAAGCAGTGGTTGGGAAAGGAGTGAGACAGGATTGTAGCCTCTCCCCGATGTTATTCAATCTGTATATTGAGCAAGCAGTAAAGGAAACAAAAGAAAAATTCGGAGTAGGTGTTAAAATTCATGGAGAAGAAGTAAAAACTTTGAGGTTCGCCGATGACATTGTAATTCTGTCAGAGACAGCAAAGGACTTGGAAGAGCAGTTGAACGGAATGGACAGTGTCTTGAAAGGAGGATATAAGATGAACATCAACAAAAGCAAAACGAGGATAATGGAATGTAGTCAAATTAAGTCGGGTGATGCTGAGGGAATTAGATTAGGAAATGAGACACTTAAAGTAGTAAAGGAGTTTTGCTATTTAGGGAGTAAAATAACCGATGATGGTCGAAGTAGAGAGGATATAAAATGTAGACTGGCAATGGCAAGGAAAGCGTTTCTCAAGAAGAGAAATTTGTTAACATCGAATATAGATTTAGGTGTCAGGAAGTCGTTTCTGAAAGTATTTGTATGGAGTGTAGCCATGTATGGAAGTGAGACATGGACGATAACTAGTTTGGACAAGAAGAGAATAGAAACTTTCGAAATGTGGTGCTACAGAAGAATGCTGAAGATAAGGTGGGTAGATCACGTAACTAATGAGGAGGTATTGAATAGGACTGGGGAGAAGAGAAGTTTGTGGCACAACTTGACTAGAAGAAGGGATCGGTTGGTAGGACATGTTCTGAGGCATCGAGGGATCACAAATTTAGCATTGGAGGGCAGCGTGGAGGGTAAAAATCGTAGAGGGAGACCAAGAGATGAATACACTAAGCAGATTCAGAAGGATGTAGGTTGCAGTAGGTACTGGGAGATGAAGAAGCTTGCACAGGATAGAGTAGCATGGAGAGCTGCATCAAACCAGTCTCAGGACTGAAGACCACAACAACAACAACAACATTGAATACCAGTATGTAAAGAAATCTTTCATCAAAGTAACACATTCCACATCATTACGTAATGTCACATTCATGATATATGAAACAATTATTAATCTCACCTAATCTAATCATATCTTATTGCTGACTAGCTGTAAAAAGTCATGAATTACTGAAATTTTCGCCAGTATCACTAACCAGATCTAATCTTGAAAATAAAAGACGACAGTTTTTGTAATAAACCGCGACTGCAATCAAGATCCTATCATCCCTGTTAACTAACCACGAAAGATGTCTGATATACCTCCACTCAGAAGTTACAAAGTTTGTATGCATTTAAAGATGAAGTGCATGATGTGAAGTTCTGTGACGGAGGTACGAGCCCGAAACGTAATCGGATTGCTAACTAAGAAAATCAAATGTTCCGTATAGGTTTTTCTTACCAGCTCCTAGGTGTTTGAAACTAAAATAAGGATACTAATTTTTGTGCCTGAGCGACAATCGAACCGCACTCCTATCGTTCTTCTGTGTCATTCACGAATATAGCTTAAATATCAATTGCTTACTCACCAACAGTAAGACGTGTGCGTGTTTGCCCAGAAATTGGTGGCAAAAAATGAACAGACATTAAAAATACACGTTAATTTTCACTAGCAGGCCGTTGTGCACGTGATAGTGCTTGAAATGAAATTATGAATATTTTAGTACTGGATCAGGAATCAGACCCACATACTCACCTTTGAAGGAGACCTAGAGAAGATTGCAGTCTTGGAAAAAGGAACGAAATGATTGAAGTATACTGTTACGTGAGATTCAGATCCTCGAAGGGGGAGATACGAATTCGAATCACAGTCCTGCACCAAATTTTTCAACGTCTCTAGTTCAACCAAGTACAACTAAAATAGGAGCCCTGTTCCTTTAAATGCCTATCGGTTCATCAAATAAAATAAGATTTTGTAATGTAAGTAAGTTTACTGTCGACTGTATTTCTGTCATTTCCTAAAGCAAACCGGCTCTGTCCAGTTGGAAATGAAGGAACGTGATGTTTAATGCGGATTCTAGATTATAACGCCTTTCTCGAGGTTACCAGAGGTATAGTAAATCTGTTTGTGCCTCTTAATAGTAAATACCTGAACCCACGCATTGCACTTGTGATAGTTCGTTCCACCTGACCACTGTGGCCACTTTTCCCAGCCCCAGGAGTGTGCTGTAACGGATGATGTTCTTAGCACACAAAATTAGTCATAGCGGAAAAAAATGCGAGTCTATTAAATGGTTAAGTAGAAGCAAGCTTCTGACGCGGAGATTATGCTATTCTCACGATAGCAGGATGTAAAGACTCTTCTAGCAATCATAGCCTCGATGTGAAGCCATTTTGAAATTTTCACTAATTCAGGATATTTCTTAGTTCGAGAATATCCACCGTGAAGTGTGAAGTTACCGGATAAATCGATTATTACCGTCATTATTACTATCAGTTTCTTCATACCGCCCGCTGGAACACATGTGCTTGAAGATCATTTAAGGCCTTTTGTTCATTATAGAGGTAGTTGCCCAAGAACAGGTTCTTTCCCTGTCTACTGAATCCTTTTCATGTTAATATACTGCCAAACCAAAAGCCAAGGGATCTTACTGCCTTCCGATATACGTCGCTGTTAGTTCTTCCATATGATTTGGTCGACGTGACCTGTTTCAAGTTTCGTATGACAGAGAATGTTTTAGATTATCTATGGTTTTCCTTTGCAATAAACAGAAAGATTTTCATTTAAGCTATCCAAGTTCAAAATTTACGCATTATACTTCAGATTTGATAGTCGCTTCTATAACGTAGGAAAGTATTTCACAGTTGCAAAAGCCGCATCCGACTCATTGTCCTTACACTTAGTCGCTGACCATTAATTCTAGCCCAGAGTGACACCAGTTTAAGTAACCTAATGTAGCGAAGACTGTTTCCTAGTTCTATTCCTCACCGAAAAATATGCAATTCACTCATTGGGCTCATTAGTATACTGTAACAGTAATTTCTGTGTGTATGCAATGCATACGGATTGTAGAATTTAGTGGTGATCTCTCTTCCACTTCAATATACGATATGCCTGACTTAAACGGGCCCTCTATCATTACAGGCCCTGGGCAGTGGAACATCATACTGACGACAGTAATGTGCTTATACTGACAAGCTCACTGTTCGTTTTACCTTATTTTGTAATCATTTAAATAAAACAATATGATCTTCCAGTGGCAGACATTTCGTCCGTCCTCATTTTCCTGGTGTGAAATTTGTTAGTAAGCTTTTTGCCTTCCAACCAGCGAAATGCGGCAGAGTACGGCCAGTAAACGATTCACAAACCACGATTTAGCGCCGTTAAGACGATTTCTTTAAACATTGGCGTAGCTGAAGGAATTAAGTTTCTTCTTAAATCGCCTTATGCAGCAACGTTCACAGATATGTCAAATAGGAAAAGCTCTTTATCCAGCTGCAAAGGTTGTAAAACAAACTTCCCACAGTTTGTGTCAGGTTGATTTTTTCGTCTGATATCACTGCATAAGTATTTTGTCTAAGAGGTATCACAAGTAGTGTTCCTGTAGCTGTGGAAATCATTGGTTGAAAACGAGTTTAACACCAGTGGGTACAGCACTGCTAAATATTCAAAATGATTGTCAACCTGTGTCTGAGTTCATCTACAAACTGAGGTGTATTTATAACATTGAAGCTAGACTGTGTATCCTTGTCTTCCTTGAGTGGGCATTGGAAGGCGTTGACTCGCACGTATACAATAAAATGAATACTTCGTACGCTATTGTTAACGTTGCTCTCATGAAGTAATTTTGTTTTTTTAATTCTTCTGGTTCTTATGCATGCAATATGTATTGTAGATAATGTCTTAGACAAAAAAAAGAATTGACCACCGAGTCGTTCATATACGGTGGACAATACAGTCGCGCTCCCCTCTGAAATCAATGTTCGGCAATACATAGTGGACTGCTACACTTCCTGAAGGAACTCTTGACTGCAGTCAGAGTACATCACTCTTGCCTACGACCGTAGTCTTGAAGTAAAACGCGAGACTAGCTAATACGACGTCTGGTAAGCAAAAGCACACGTCGACAAAATTTTTATCGCCCCTTTCTCTCGGTGCTGAAGCTATGAATATAATTCATTCGAATCTACAATATATTTCGCTTTCATTGGTAATAACATTTTGGTTGAACAATATTTTAGCGAGAGATTTCTTGGCAGACCTGCTTCAGAACACTGCAAGTGCCTGAGTTGTTTGGGACCCGTGTGCTGCCTACTGGCGGTTGCTGAGGCACTGCTCTGCCTCGCCTTCTGCCGACAATTTCTGCTCCACTCCTCGCTTTCGATGGTGTAAAATGTTTTAACGTTGTTGGGTGGTGACCAATAAAATTTGTCTACGATTTGTGTTTGACACTCGATTGCATTGGAGGAACAAACCGTTTTTATTTGATGAGTATTTTATTACACTAATATGCAATACATCAATGTGGTATGGCATTAATTTCATTGTGTCTGATCCAGTCCACTATAATTAAAGCGTCACATCCCGTTCTTTTACAGGAGATTATTCAAATAATGTATTTTTGCCATTGATTCATATGTGTTAGTCAATGCACCGAAAGTAAGTGTAATGTAATGTGTTTGGTTTCTTTCTTTGATTCCCTATGGTAAATGGATGCGAAACATTGTGTCAATACCTTTCAGAACCTTCTCTATAGCTACTAAGGCAAATTGCTTGTTTTGAGGTCCATACATTAAATAACGGAGAAGTGAACGCTGTTCAAAAGTGATATTTAAAATATTCTATTGGATTTAAGAGGACAAAGTTGCCCATATTTGAAGCTATCCAGAGAAAAAGTAAGTTGCTAGAGCAGCCTGTTAGCAAATGTCTGCAGGGAGTTCCTAATTTCTACTGTGGAAATTTAGCATAGATGCCCTGTAGTAACCAAGAGGTTCCTTTCCATCGTACTTATCACCCTGGCATGTGAGTCTTAAGTGAAGAACAATATTGAATTTCTTATCATTGACAGTCGATTCGAATTTCTTCAGAGATGCTTGTATTGTAAAGCAGCTTGGCAGTCAGAAAGGCTAGATCTATGACCATTAACACAACTTGGTGTCATCTTCAACTTCCGTAGTCCTGTTTTTCTCAGTTGCGTGTAATATTACGGTATATTGATAATTTTTACTTATGGACCGTCTGATACAAAGAAAATATCAGATGTTGGAAGTATGAAACAAACCATTCCACATTTGCAGAACATTTTAAACACCATAACCTTCATCCTACAAACACGGAACAAGAAATGAAAATAATGATAACAAGCAACCATGACAACCATCTTATACAAATACAAGAAAACTTCCACATCCAGAAAGCCATAGCAGAAAACAAACACGTGATAAATGAACAAACACACATCAGCATAGGCTCCCTACTACACTTAATAAAGGAAATGATAAGATAAAACCAAAAAAACTCTTCCCCCCTTCACCTTCTGGACACACACTCATACACACACACACACTCACACACACACACACACACACACACACACACACACACACACACACATACACATATACATAAACAGAGCCCACAAAAAATTATATATATACCACACCAAAACAAACACACACACACACACACAAATGCATACACAACAGATCACAGATACTTCATTAATTACACTCGAATGTTTGGCAATAACATTCGATCTTTGGCAAAAACATTTGACAATCGGCAACAGGAACCAAAACATTGCACTGAAACAAGCGTTCAGTTCATAGTGCTGTGGAATGTGGGAGAAAAACGCTAATTGGCATTCATAAGAAGAAGAACAACACCAAAAATGCAATAGGAGCGTAATATGTAAGAAATTGTCCACGCAACCTATAAGTACAGTTCAAAACATTACTACTTAATAGGAAATACCGACCACCAGAACTGTTTATAACCTGTAGGTACAGTGACAAAAATGTAAATTAAATAGCAAACATATGTACACATTCCAGGCCATGATGATGCCTTGCAGAAAATAACGGCGAAACGCGTATGGCACTGAAATTGTGTTTTATTCAGTTGCTGTCAGACGGTCCATAAGTAAAAATTATCAATATGCTGTAATACAACTTACTGTGTCGACCTACCAAGAGGATTTGATGAGTAAAGGTTTTCTCCTGATTTCGTTACAGAATTTTTCTGCAAAATTCGCAGCCCCATAAAATAAATCAGAAAAAAAAACTCACACACGCTGGCCCCGACCACGGTTAGAACTGACGACTTATTAAGCCGTTGCGACATGAGACATGTGCGGTACCAAGGAGCTACGGACACACTGCTGCCTGCACGCCACTCTCATCATGGTGTTGGTCACTCAGTCTCGTAATGCATCGCGTAAGATAACAAAAATTGTCACTCATATGAAGAATAGCATTTCTTTAGCCAAAAAATCGAATTTTCTGTCTCAGTGTCTTAGATTACATGAGGATTATATGGCAAGAGTCATTTACATGGAAAGGGAATATCAAGTAAATTTAGCTAGTCAATTCAGTACCATACACGGAAGTAATTGCAATGTCACAGTGTTGCCAAATGTTTGTGACGATGTTGCCAATTCTCAGCTGTGCTAGGAACAGCTCTGTAGGGTTATGATAGGAGAATCCCTTGCTCGTGTCATAGGAGGATACAGAGAGCAGGCGCAGGGTTTGGTTAATATGCAGCGTTTTCTCCTACCAGTTGTGTCAAACATTCAGATGTGCAATCTTCCACGACGATTACAGTTGCCTAAAAAGTATGCGAATAAAACACTTACCTTGTTAATTTGTGACAAAATGATTATTTCAGTACAATAAAAAGTCTTTGGAAATCAACTTTGCCCACCTGTCACGAAAAGTAAGATAACAAACACTTTGCACCTCGAAATCGATTGCATCTATGTGCAGTAGCATACAAGTAGAATCTCATGAATTGCACGAGAATGTAGAAAAATGTTGGTGCGAATGGAAGCTGTAAGAAACACAGCTAACTAATTATTCTGTACCATGTATTAATCAATTCATTTGAAAATTCAGGCACTGTGCAGATCTGCGCTTTTTCATCTCCAGATCTATACAAATAATGTATGCTAACCAGGGTTTCCCTCTTGCTTAGTCTTCTAGTGATGAACTGGATCCACACCCATGAGTCTGATTGTTTCTTTGTATCCTTCCAACTACTATCTTTGTGTGTTATTGTTCGATGTTCAAAAAGCAAAATATTATGCCTGCTCCCACGAGGTATTAAAATGAGTTCGCAAGAAAACTAACGAATTACAGTCTAAATACAGTGAGACGCCAATTTGTCTGTCGTCATGGTTTTCAATCGACAGAAATAGTTAGGTGCTATTGCCTGCATCACCGGCATCCCGTTGTCGTCTTCTGTTATTGAGATTTTCATATTATCCTGAACACAAGACGCCGAGATAAATGTGTATATTCTCTGTGTCGAAACATCCCATATTCCATTCATCCTGATCCATTCGTTACATGCATCGGCAGCAATGAGTGATACGGAAGCTGTTGTGAGGTGACAAATAACAATAAAAATGGTAATAATAACGAATCAGTAATCAAGTATGTTACTGCATTACAGACGATTAACAAAATAACCAAGAAAAGCTGAGTGTTTAATTGGCTCACTGCATAGCGGTTCTTACCACTTTGTTTCTGAATTCTGTTCTGGTTGTTTGCAGAGAGAAAAGAAAGAAACCTTTAGCCATACATATCGCTAGAACAACGAGATGTTACCTACCAATTATCCTTGATTTATATCACGAGACGAACGTGCCGTCACCGAGCTAATATTTGAAATATACTTCTGTTTTCTCTATCTCTATCTCTCTCTTATTTTTACTTTTATTCTTGAGAAAAGCATCGAGAAGCGGGAATAATAAGCAAGTAGGCATATAACCTGTTTAATGTTATTTTCATTGGGACACAGTGCAAAAATACAACTTTGAAGTGCATTATTGCGTAATTCCAGTTATTGACAGTCTATTCGTGAGCTTGCTTGCATTCAGTGTGGTGAAGCGTATCACAGAAGCAAGCAAAACACAAATATTTCTTGCACCATGCGCAACACATAAACGAAATCTCGGTGCACTGACGCGTTGTCCGATATATTGCACGGAAAACATATCTGATTCATGTTGGCTAAATACAGCTCTATCAGATATCAATTTGGATGCGTACCAAGTGTTTAAATGTATATCTTGAACTACGCAGAAAGTCACATGCAGGTATTCCACTGAAACATAGCCATAACCAAGACTGTAACCGGGGGTCGACAGCATCGTCGTCTACCACCTTGACAACTCGAACGGTGGCAGTGCTGAGACGGTTACTTACGTTTACTGGTATCAAAGCTACAGCATGAAAGCACCAAAATGTTAAGAACCCGAAGATCATTAACTTTGGAACCCATAGAAAGTAAAGCAGTCATCAGTCGGAAGAGTGGTTTGAACACCACAGTGCTTTAGTAGGCACGGTCTTGTTGGAGGTGGTATGCCGTTGCTTTCCTCCGACCTCTGAGTTGACTAACCTAGCCAGTTAATAGGGGAACCTACAGTTTAACGTGGCTTTCGGACCACAGTGCAACTCGTCATTTTTCACATCAACAAACACTGCCTGACGGGAAATAAGTGTAAAATGGCACATATAAATCGTGGGATTAACGAGGGATTGAACCTCAGACCTTTGTATCCGTTCTCTTGTTCTTTATCACTTTGCCACTATGTAGCAACTACTGTGGTCTGTGATTAGCATTAAAATTAAGGATCTCTCATTTGTGCCGGCGTTGGCACATGCGTGTCAGTTAAAAGACCTTACTGTTGAGATTCCCCTCGTATAAGTGTGTGTAAACGCCATCCGATGCCCACTCAAGGAAGACAAGGATACACAGTCTAGCTTAAATATTATAAATACGCCTCAGTTTGTGGATGAACTCAGACTTAGGTTGATAATCATTTTCAATATTTAGCAGTGCTGTACCCACTGGTTTTAAACTCGTTTTCAACCAATGATTCCCACAGCTACAGGAACACTACTTGTGATACCTCTTACACTAAATACTTACGCAGTGCTATCAGACGAAAAGATCAACCTGACACAAACTGTGGGAAGTTTGTTTTACAACCTTAGTACCTGGATAAAGAACTTTTCCTATTTGAGATATCTGTGAACGTTGCTGCATAAGACGATTTAAGAGGAAACTAAATTCTTTTAGCTAGGCCAGTGTTTAAAGAAATCGTCTTGACGGCATTAAATCGTGGTTTGTGAGAACGTTTACCGGCCGTACTCTTCCGCATTTCGCTGGTTGGAAGGCAAAAAGCTTACTGACAAATTTCACACCAGCAAAATGGGGACATACGAAATGTCTCCCTCTGGAAGGTCAAAAATCACCTTTTAAATGATTACAAAATCAGGTAAAACGAACAGTGAGGTTGTCAGTATAAGGGCATTACTGTTGTCAGTATGATGTGTTAAACGCCCAGGGATTCTAATGATGAAGGGCCCGTTTAAGTCAGGCATATCGAATATAGAAGTGTAAGAGAGAGCACCACTGAATTCTACAATCCATATGCATTGCATACACACAGAAATTACTGTTACAGTGTACTTATGGAGCCCAATGACTGAATTGCATATTTCCCGGTGAGAAAGAGCACTGGGAAACAGTCTTCGCCACATTAGGTTACTAAAACTAGTGTCACTCTGAGCTAGAATTTATGGTCTGCGACTAAGTGTAAGCCCGCCGAAGTGGCAGAGCGGTTCTAGGCGCTACAGTCTGGAACCGCACGACCGTTCGGTCGCAGGTTCAAATCCTGTCTCGGGCATGGATGTGTGAGATGTCCTTAGGTTAGTTAGGTTTGAGTACTTCTAAGTTATAGGGGACTGATGACCTCAGCAGTTAAGTCCCATAGTGCTCAGAGCCATTTGAACCATTTTGAACTAACTATAAGGACAATGAGTCGGATGCCGGTTTTGCTACTGTGAAATAATTTCCTACGTTATAGAAGCGAATATTAAATTTGAACTAAATTGCAAAAATTTTGAACTTGGATAGCTTAGAATGAAAATCTTTCTGTTTACTGCAAAGGAAAACAATTGATTTTCTAAAACATTCTCTGTCATACACAACTGGAAACAGGTCACGTCGACCAAATCACATGGAAGAATTGACAGCGACGCATCTCGGAAGGCAGTAAGATCCCTTGGCTTTTGGTTTGGCAGTATTCGACAGCCATTTCTAGGAACAAGTAAATGAAGAAAGGCAGCGCTTTTTTGTTATCAAGTAATGTCTTCATCAATTACTTTAGTTTTAATGTAATCTACGAGGAATTGCTGATGTTTGATATTAACATGAAAAGGATTCAGTAGACAGGGAAAGAACCTGTTCTTGGGCAACTATCTCTATAATGAACAAAAGGCCTTAGATAATCTTCATGTGTTCCAGCAGCGGTATGAAGAAAATTATGTAATAATGACGGTAATAATCGATTTATCCGGTAACTTCACACTTCACAGTGGATTTTCTCGACCTAAGAAATTGCCTGAGTAAGTGAAAATTTCAAAATGGCTTCACATCGAGGCTATGATGCCTAGAAGAGTCTTTACATCCTGCTGACGCAAGAATAGCATAATCTCCGCGTCATAAACTTACAATGCTGTACAACAGGTAACTCCTCGTTCCGCTGCTGACAAGCACATTTTGGGTCTCTAGGAATACATAACTTTATTTATGGAATCCCACATTTGCATACCTGTTGAGTATAACACAGCATACCAATTAAACACAGACCCTATCGAAATCTAAGTGAGTAGTATTTTACTAATTCGTGCCGATAGATACACGCTTGTGTACAGATACTAAGTTTTATCAAAGAGACTTTCGTCGTAAGGTTACGTAAGGTTATCGTGAGTATTTTCATTCATTTCTTATAATGCAGTGCACAATATTCGTAAGGTTTCTTTTAGTGTTCTTAAAACAATACTAAACATGCGAGATAAATTAATCATCAACTATACATGCGAATTCCCTGATGTTACCTATAACGGTTTGACAATGCACATGCAGTTTATTGATTACATGCATGTAGAAAATTTGTTCTGAGGTAAATCTGTCAAACAAGGTTTGAAGAGGAATAAAATGCCACTACCAGACGACATCTAATGTAGAAAATACTTTTCTGACTATTTTGGTACGATGCGCTCTCCCCAAACATAATACAAAAGCTTCGAGATGCATCTGCTGCCTGGCCGTGTATTAAACCTGAAAAGAACAAAATGTCGCAGTAGGTAGCCATTTTTCCACATGCGGCTATTTTGGGTTGAGAAGTGAAGAGAATTACGTTCAAAGTTCCATTAAATTGGTAATTTCAGCAGACAGAAGATGCTGTGTAGCAGCGAATGCAATAGAACTCGCGACGTCTTATCTACGGTGCACGGCACTTACCGTGACGCTGCTAGCTGTCATTTAGCTAAAGCGGCTCCAGAAGTCGATAACAGGTCTTCCAGAACCTCCGCATTCCACAGTGCTGTGATATAATCCATATGGCCGGGCCTAGACTCCTGAGAGACTGACAGTTACAGCTTTATTTTTTTTTTTTTTTTGCACTACAAGACGTTTTCAACAAACAGATAGCGCAATAGAGTAGCGCAAATGGAAAGGAAAAGTTGATATTCAAATTTCTGCATCTTACACTGTTGGAAGTTCTGTGTAGGTGGCAGTTACGTGATTTTATTTCCGTGATTACAAAATAGAGTCGAATGTATGCACTGGGTAGCCGAGGCAGCTAGTTCATGGCGATTCGCTCAGCCAAGTAAATGAATCTACTGAACATGCTGCAAACCACTACAGGGAGCCTGTGTGTCAGAATTCATATGGAGTGTGCCGCAATGGTGTTATGATAGAAAATGAGTCCTATAGAAGGGGCGTTGGTGGTCTGTTGGAATGGTGCTAGGTTCCTATGATGATGGTCTGGCTTCGATTCCAACTTCTGCTGATGGTTTTTAATAGGGAGAGACATATTCTAATCTTTTCTGGTTACGCCAAGTGAAGAAGGTATAACGGCGTTGTGGTCTGAAATTCACATTGAACGTGATATTCCTTCTGTACCACGTAGACGTAAGGCTGAACCACAATAAAGTCAGGAGTGGCGAAATGTGAGACTCTATCACCAGAAACTTTTCTTATACAAGATATTTATTTCTAGTGACGCAACAAACGCTATGTAGGGTCACGGGACCCTTATTCCATCTTTTATTTGAGCTTCCGTATGTCGATAAAATTGGTTATGAACATTGAATGCAACTCAGACCGCCCTTAACGCGGAATTAGATCACTTCGTGAAAATACAGCTCGACTACAACCTGTTGTTTTTTTCAAAACTGCAGATTCCTCAACATCTCCACATATTGCGCGTGAATGGGTTCGAATGCTGGCCGGGCAATAAAGTTTTTATTATGGATTATCAAGCTCTAGCATGAGAACACCTGTCTGCTGGTGGATAATAATTTTGATTTTTAATGCATTTTCATTCGTTGTCAGCCCTAACGAAATCAGACGGTTTTGACTCCCAGTGAGCCACAGGACTATTTGAGAGATCACTTAAGTTCAAGGATGTTTTTCCGAGCTGCTGGTGGAGAAAAATTCGGTAGCTGGGGTCTCTTTGGTGTAGTCAACAACGGTATGTGTGGGGTTCGATTCCCAGTCAGCACTGAACTCTTCTTCATATTATTTGTAGTTCAAACATGCTCACATGTCGCTGTTGATGTAACAAACCCATATTTAACTTTCGTTTTCTCTAGAATATAACAACGATAGCTCCTTGGTTGCCGTCCTGGGAAGCAAAAAATTAATTTTTCGTCCCGTCATTTCACTTAAAACATCTAGCTACTGCCGAGAAATTCCGATATGTCACAGTTGATTGTGCTTCGACAACAATCCGATTAGGTTCTGGGTTCGAATCCCTGTCCAACACAAAGCTTTACCTCACGGCATTTCAAGTAAGATACCTGTGAAGAAGCAATATTTAACATCTCTCATAGTTCGTTAACAGGGACAATAGATGCTGGGTAGGAATTCGCGTCCGTTAAAAATGTATACGTAACGCAATTTAAAGTTGATATTTGCTAACTGATACTGTCTAAAATCGAGGTCAATAATGACTGTTAGATTCCGTCAGTCACGAATTATTAGTCTGCATGACCTGGGTTTGAATCCATATGCAGAACGAGACGGTTCGTCGTGTCATTTGAAGTTCATACATATTCTCAACTAGCTGCTCGTGAATAACTTAAATTTTTAATGTCTTTTGTGTTAAATAACAAGTACGGTATGTTACTTTGAAGAAGAAATCATGAACACGACGGACGTACTAGGTGCATTACCTATCTGACGTAATAATGAGAGTGGTAACATTTCAGGTATGTCATTTACTGCAATAAATGTGAGCTTGCAACCCATAAGGACAGTCATATCTGTGATAAGGTGTTCCCTGATATTTGTAGTATCGTGGTATTACTTAACATTTTGTGTTTTTGCGTTACAGAGCCGAGTTTTGTAGGAGTGACTTGTTGTAGCCATTTTCAATAGTCAAACGACTGTACCAAGGAGCGATTAGAGGACTCGCTAGACAGCTATGTTATGTGGGTTGCATGCGAATCAGGCGAAATGCGATTCAAGTCGTTCGGATATTTTGAGCACGACTGTACATGGGTTGTTGGTTGCGGAGGCCCATCATTAGCTGTGTTCGGTGCACTGTGTGTTCAGACACACTTGAACTCTGCCCAGTATTGTAGTCTGATGTTAGTTCCGCCACAGTTCGCGTCCTGTCCTTTCTTACCAGTCTTACCAGCCTACGGCGTCCAATATCTGCAATGTAGGGTGGCCCTCCAACCCGCTGACATCTGAAAGTGGATTCCTCATTGTTTCGCCACGTGTTGGATACACTCACCACAGAAATCCATGGCCACCCAAGTCGTTTAGTTTTCGAAATGCTCGTGCCGAACCCGCGGGCCATCACAACCTGCCCTCGGGCAAACTCAGATAGATGGCGCGCATTCCGCAAACTAATCGCGGATAGCACTCTCGCTTATATTGCATGCACCGTTCGTGTATGTGAAATTAGCAGTCATTCCACGCCTGTTGGCGCTACCATCGCCTGGACGGGTTTTTGTGTAGAAGGCCGGTGGTCATAATGTTCGGCTGATCCGTGTATTTCTGATTTGATACGGATGCGTTTAAAAAGAAAATCACTCTGAAGAAGGGACAAATTCTCACAAAAAATGCAGTCCAGTTCCATAAGATAACAGGCGTAAAGGAAATAACAATGTTTGAAGAATTCATTGCGGCCCACAATTACAAGGGTATTTTTCGAGCCAATTTACCGTTTCAGTTGAAAGCGCAACTGTACATGAGCTAATGTAAATGATTGATCTTTAATGTGAGTCCGGTTTTAAGGACAGACGGGACTCCCAGCACGTCTAATTTATTTTCCTCAGGATGAGTTTCTACGTATCTATAACGAGTCTGCGAACGTTACAAATTACTTCGATTAGCATATGTGTGCGAAAGGCTTTCTTTTTCGTCGTGGCAGTCTAAGTGCGACAATCTGTGAAACTGTCTCCCTCTGTTTACACGCCGATGTTATGTACCACAACAAAATTATGTTACGTCTTCAGCGTGCCAAAAATATTTAAATAGGTACTGAAAATTGGTTTCGTTTGCGATCTGTGTCGTTAGGAAATATGAAATGCGATACCAAGTCGTGTGCAGTACGACTGCATTGTCATTTAATTACTGTGCGTTCACCGTTTACTCCCCCCCCCCCTCCCTCTTAGGAAGCGTGGCGTGGCGGTGGGGGAACCGAACGCAATGGGACCTCGACTGGCGCACGGCTCGCGAACCGAATTCTCGGCCACCACTGAGATACAGCGTGCTACCCGCTGATTGAGATGCGGTTAGCACATGTGACGTGACACGACACTACACCGCGACGCGCACGTTCCGCACGTGCCACACTGGTCCTGTATACATTGAGACGCGTACACGTACTTTGCACGAGCCGGTTGGTGAGACACTGCGCTGACAGAATCGAATCGCGTACACCCCGCAATCTTCCTCAAACGAATTTACTGAAACTATTCAATAAAAATATTAAATTTTTCCTTTACTTCTGGCGTTATATACCATCTTCGTCACGAAGTGCCCATTATGTTGCCAATGGTCTCCCTTATTGTGATATACTAATTAAAGTAATTCGAGAAGTTTGCAACGAAAAATAGGGGTTGCTATAATTATGTGTTTGGTGCTTATTATACCATATGTTTCTGCTTTTGAAATTTAGCTAACATATTGATTTTGGCTTTAGACTTGGAAAGACACCTCTATTGGTCTCCAACCTCGAGAAAATGGATGTTGCGTGCGAGAATGAGATACTCATAACGTCCCTCATATCTCTTAAACCGTTCGAGATATCGAAACGAGACTTTAGCAGATAAAACCGCACAGGGAGCGGAGCATATTGTCAAATCGTTAACATTCTGAACTTTCTTATTTACTGCGATATAGCAGAAGGTATAGCATTTTAATGTTTATTTAGTCCAGTACTGAGATATTTGAAGAGTCATTGACAGCTACTGAGAAGAGAATTTCCCTGTATAAAAATAAAGATGAAATTCATTATGTTACTGCAAACCGGCACAATGAGGTTTTTCCATGAGCTAGTGCCCCTCTGGCTGCCAGTTGCATATTTAACGGGACGGTGTGTTTCCGACTCTCTCGCAACGGCTGCTGCAACGCAGGTTTGCGCAAATTTTACTGTGTTTTGTCAAAACGAGCACAATTAAAACCATCGACAAGAAAAATGTAGCAGTTACTTATAATGATAATGCTTATTCTAACAAGAAATTATTAACGATTCACATCAAATCAAATCGCCAATTCTGTTGTAGTTTTGAGTGAATCCCTGTAACCCATCTATTTTTAATACTGAATGACTGGAAAGGGAACATACCAAAAGATTTTCTTCCTGTTCTTCATCTGAGCAATATGAAAATGATGACTAGTTTGCCCTTCAGGTGAGTGACGCGCCCATGTCAGACCCTGGTTACTTACCCACGGTTTGCTACATTGACGATGTGTAACTCACGAATGAAATATTTATTACTGAGAAAAGTTAACAATTGAGCTATTCTTCATTTGTGAAGCTTGTTGTGTAATTGGTTTACCCATGCTGCGTATGGAACCGCTGAAATGCTTTATCTCGTCACTGCGCGACAATTAAAACATTTTCATTCGTGAGGGAGCCGCCCGCTGTGACTGAGCGGTTCTAGGCGCTTCAGTCCGGAACCGCGCTGCTGCTAAGGTCGCAGGTTCGAATCCTGCCTCGTGCATGGATGTGTGTGATGTCCTTAGGTTAGTTAGGTTTAAGAAGTTCTAAGTTCTAGGGGACTGATGACCTCAGATGTTAACTCCCACAGTGGTTCAAAATGGTTCAAATGGCTCTGAGCACTATGGGACTTAACGTCTGAGGTCATCAGTCCCCTAGAACTTAGAACTACTTAAACCTAACTAACCTAAGGACATCACACACATCCATGCCCGAGGCAGGATTCGAACCTGCGACCGTAGCGGTAGCGCGGTTCCAGACTGTAGCCCCTAGAAGCGCTCGACCACTTCGGCCGGCTAACTCCCATAGTGCTCAGAGCCATTTGAACCATTTTCGTGGGGATATCTCGACTACTTCTATCTTGCAGTGAAACTGTCATGTCTGTGTGCATGTAATATAAAGTTTCTTTTTACATCCATATTCAAGAAATCATAGTGAAACTTATATGCTTCAGATCTTGGACGCCTTTCAGCACGAGCAAATCTGTGGAAATTCCTACTTTTCGAATTTTTGAAACACATCGTAAAGATAAGCCAGCATAATAGGCAGCACGTCGGCAACCCTGTTACACTACATAATATTTAAAATCTCCTGCCTTGTTTCTTGTTCATATGATTTTATTTACTTTATTACTTCCTGTTTCACTACTCTCATGGTGAATCGTCTGTCCCTTAATGAGATTCGAAGACATTGTGGAGGCCGCAGATATAATCCCAGTGGCAAATAGCTCACACATCACTAAATGGTATATTGCTCTTGCAAAAGAAAAGGAATAACGAAACAAACCAGGAAAAGTACAGACGTAAAAATATTGAAAAATATAGTGTGTTAATGAAGAAAAATTAATATGGCGAAAAACGAAACACTACTAAATAACAATAAAATTCAGCGTACAGTACGCCGGCTTGAGTGGCTGTGCGGTTCTAGGCGATAGGGTCTGGAGCCGAGCGACCGCTACGGTCGCAGGTTCGAAACCTGCCTCGGGCATGGATATGTGTGATGTCCTTAGGTTAGTTAGGTTTACGTAGTTCTAAGTTCTAGGCGACTAATGACCTCAGAAGTTAAGTCGCATAGTGCTCAAAGCGTTTTGAACCATTTTGAACCAGTGTACAGTAAGGCTATATTTTTCGGATGCCCGGTACTACCACTGCCCGTATGCGCCATACCAAAGAGAGCATATGGCATTCTCGCTCCCCGCCTCACCCCTTCCGTAATGCTAGAGTGCCGCGAGGCGCGAGAAACTGTGCCACAACCAAATCGCCACGCGATCTGTCGCAGATGCGTGTAGCGTCTCCATGGCATCTCGTCCCAATTTTCGCGGTCCCACTAGAACCTATGTTACAAAAGTGCGAGCTGCGCTGCGTTGTGACGTTCAGTCCAGTACTGTGATATTTTAAGTCATTGACAGCTACTGAGAAGAGAATTTCCCAGTATAAAAATAAAGACGAAATTCATTATGTTACTGCAAACCGGCACAATTTGCGCCAGCGTAATTGACGCGCACCTCTTTAAGCATTTTAATACCTGCAACAGTGTCAGTTTTCGCAGAATAAGACCAAGTGGACTTTTATTTTTCAGTAAGTATTTTCTTTACTACTGGAAGAAGTATTTTGAATGTGACTGACTTATTTAATTATCTATTACGTTTTAACACACGGAGACGTTGTTCTGCTCTTACAAGGGAGTTAGTACGTGCTGCGATCGCACTTGCAACGAAGTTTTGGTTTACATGTAAGAGTTTTACAAGTATGTTATACGGGATTCGGGAGAACCGAATATGCAGTTTTAAGGAGCAATAAAAAGTAAATTAGGAAGTATAGAGAAAAAAGTTTTATTTTCTAAATCAGTACATTATACCATTTTACATTCGTTTAGTTTTGAGAATAATGTCCTCAAGATGGCGCCTGTTAGCATCAATAAATTGTTGCAGACGATACCTGAAGTTTCGAGCAGCTCTTGTATACATATCGCAGGGTATGGCATTCACTACGTACAATCCGCTCTTTTAACTCTGAGCAGGCCCCTGTGGCAGAGCGGCTCTGGGCGCTGTAGTCCGAAACCGCGCTGCTGCTACGGTCGCAGGTTCGAATCCTGTCTCGAGCATGGATGTGTGTGCTGTCCTTAGGTTAGGTAGGTTTAACTAGTTCTAAGTCTAGGGGACTGATGTTCTCAGATGTTAAGCTCGATAGGGGTTAGAGCCATATGAACGATGTTTAAACTCTGGTAGGGTGTGAGGGCGGCTTTTGATAATCATTTCCTTCTGACGCTGTTGTTGTGGTCTTCAGTCCAGAGACTGGTTTGATGCAGCACTCCATGCTACTCTATCCTGTGCAAGCTTCTTCATCTCCCAGTACCTACTGCCACATACATCCTTCTGAATCTGTTTAGTTTATTCATCTCTTAGTCTCCCTCTACGATTTTTACCCTCCACCCTGCCCTCCAATACTAAATAGGCGATCCTTGATGCCTCCGAATAAGCCCCATCAACCTGTTGTATTCAGCAGCTCCTCATAAGTTATGTGATCTAACCATGTAATCTTCACCACATTTCGAAAGCTTCTAGTCTCTTCTTGTCAAAACTATTTATCTTCTACGTTTCACTTCCATATATGGCCACACTTCATACAAATACTTTACAAACGACTTCCTGACACTTAAATCTATACTCGATGTTAACAAATTTTTCTTCTTCAGAAACGCTTTACTTGCCATTGCTGTCTACATTTATATCCTCTCTAATTCGACCATCATCAGTTATTTTGCTCCCAAAATAGTAAAACTCATTTACTATTTTAAGCGTATCATTTCCTAATCTAATTCCCGCAGCATCACCCGATTTAATTCGACTACATTCCATTATTCTCGTTTTGCTTTTGTTGATCTGTATCTTATATCCTCCTCTCAAGACACTGTCTATTCCGTTCAGCTGCTCTGATCTTCCAGATCCTTTGCTATCTCTGACAGAATTACAACGTCATCAGCGAACCTATAAGTTTTTATTTCTTTTCCATGGATTTTAATTCCTACTCCGAATTTTTCTTTCGTTTCCTTTACTGCTTGCTCAATACACAGATTGTATGACATCGGGGATAGGCTGCACCCCTGTCTCACCCCCTTCCCTACCACTGCTTTCCTTTCATGTTCCTCGACTCATAACTGCCATCTGGTTTCTGTACAAACTGTAAATTGCCTTTCGTTCCCTGTATTTTACCGCTGCCACCTTCAGAATTTGAAAGAGAGTATTCCATTAACATTGTGAAAAGCTTTCTCTAAGTATACAAATGCTAGAAACGTAGGTTTGCCTTTCCTTAATCTATTTTCTAAGATAAGTAGTAGGATCAGTACTGTCTCACGTGTACCAACATTTCTATGAAATCCAAACTGATCTTCCCCGAGGTCGGCTTCTACCAGTTTTTCCAGTCGTCTGTGAAGAATTAGTGTTAGTATTTTGCAGCCGTGGCTTATTAAACTGATAGTTCGGTAGTTTTCACATCTGTCAACACATGCTTTCTTTGGGATTTGAATTATTATATTCTTCTTCAAGTCAGAGGGTATTTCGCCTGTCTCATACATCTTGCTCAGCAGATGGTAGGGTTTTGTTAGGCCTGGCACTCCCAAGGCTGTCAGTAGTTCTAATGGAATGTTTTCTACTCCCGGGTCCTTGTTTCGATTTAGGTCTTTCAGTCCTCTGTCAAACTCTTCATGCAGTATCATATCTCCTATTTTATCTTCATATACATTCTCTTCCATTTCTATAATATTGTCCTCAAGAACATCGTCCTTGTATAGAACCTGTATATACTTCTTCCACCTTTCTGCATTCCCTTCTTTACTTAGAACTGGGTTTTCATCTGAGCTCTTGATATCCATGCATGTGGTTCTCTTTTCTCCAAAGGTATCCTTAATTTTCCTGTTGGCCGTATCTATCTTACCCCTAGTCGTATGCGCCTCTACATCCTTACATTTGTCCTCTAGCCATCCCTCCATAGCCACTTCGCACTTCCTGCTGATCTCATTTTTGAGACCTTTGTTTTTCTTTTTGCCTGCTTCATTTACTGCATTTTTATATTTTCTCCTTTCATCAATTAAATTCAGTATCTCTTCTGTTACCCAAGGATTTCTACTAGCCCTCGTCTTTTTCATACTTGATCCTCTGCTACCTTCACTATTTCATCTATCAAAGATACCCATTCTTTTTCTACTGTAGTTATTTCCCCAATCTTGTCAATCGTTCCCTAATGCTCTCCCTGAAGCTCTCTACAACCTCTGGTTCTTTCAGTTTATCCATATCCCATCTGCTCAGCATTCCACATTTTTTGCAGTTACCTCAGTTTTAATCTACAGTTCGTAACCAATTAATTGTGGTCAGAGTTTACATCTGCCCCTGGAAATGTCTTACATTTTAAAACCTGGTTCCTGAATCTCTGTCTTACCATTACATAATGTATCTGAGACCTTACAGTATCTGCAGGCTTCTTCCATGTATAAAACCTTCTTTTATGATTCTTGAACCAAGTGTTAGCTATGATTAAGTTATGCTCTGTGCAAAATTCTACCAGACGGCTTCCTGTTTCCTTCCTTTGCCCATTCAATAGTCACCTACTACGTTTCCTTTTTTTTCCTACTATCGAGTACTACATTTTCGTCTGCCTTCATTGTCTGAATAATTTCTTTTATCTCATCATACATTTCATCAATCTCTTCGTCATCTGCGGAGCTAGTTGGCATATAAACGTGTAAAACTGTGGTAGGCGTGGGCTTCGTATCTATCTTGCCCACAATAATGCGTTCACTATGCTGTTTGTAATAGCTTACGCGCATTGCTATTTTCCTATTCATTAATAAGCCTACTCCTGCATTACCCCTATTTGATTTTGTATTTATAACCCTGTATTCACCTGACCAGAAGTCTTGTTTCTCCTGCCACCGAATTTCACTAATTCCCACTAGATCTGACTTTAACCTATACATTTCCCTTTCTAATTTTTCTAACCTACCTACCCGATTAAGGGATCTGACATTACTCGCTCCGATCCGTAGAACGCCAGTTTTGTTTCTTCTGATGACAATCTCCTCCTGAGTAGTCCCCGTCCGGAGATCCGATTGGGGGACTATTTTTCCTCCGGAATATTTTACCCAAGGGGACGCTATCATCATTTAACCATACAGTAAAGCTGCATGCCCTCGGAAAAAATTACGGTTGTAGTTTCCCCTTCTTTTCAGCCGTTCGCAGTACCAGCAGAGCACGGTCGTTTTTGTTAGTGTTACAAGGCCAGATCAGTCAATCATCCAAACTGTTGCCTCTGCAACTACTGAAAAGGCTGCTGCCCCTCTTCAGGAACGACACGTTTGTCTGGCCTCTCAACAGATACCCCTCCGTTGTAGTTGCACCTACGGTACGGCTATCTGTATCGCTGAGGCACGCAAGCCTCCTCACCAACGGCAAAGTTGATGGTTCATGGGGGGGAGGGGAATGGTTCCTTCTGATATCCTCAGAGAAAGAACTCACAAATGCTCAGATCTGGTGACTACGCAGGCCACCCGACATCACCCCTCAAAAAGACGAGGCGTCCCGGAGACATTTATCTCAAAATATCAAGTGAAATTCGAGCAGTGTGAGCAGTACCTCAATCCTGTTGGAACCACAAGTCCCCAAGTTCACATTCTTCACCAGTCTAGTCGATTCTGGGTTTCAGAAAATTTTGCAACATTGAAACGTAACGTGTGGAATTCACTGTTGCGGTCATTCCTTCATCCTCAGAAAAGTAAAGGCTACCACACCTAATTGTGATATGGCACACCACACTGTCACTTTAGGAGAATGTTACGGTCTTTCATGAATATTTATTTTCAGCCCAGTAGCGAAAGTTTTGCTTATTCACACACCTACTAAGATGAAAATATGCCTCGTCACTACAGCTGCATTCGGAGGTATCTGAGCAAGCATTTGCTCACACAGATTATGACGGTTGGCGTAGTCTGCTGGGCGCAGTTCTTGAGCAGTCATTATTTTGAAAGGATGGAACTTCAAATCGCATTGTAGAATCCTTCTGAAACGGTGGCCTGAAATCCCAAACGCAAAATCATGTCGTCGAGCAGAACATTGCGGCGATTGTTGAACTGCTGTGCTCACGCGCTGCACATTTTCTGGTGTTCTGATGGATCTGCGTCGGCCATGTGTATCTATTCTTAGTGTGCCACCAGTTTCTACCAACTGCCAAACCCAGGACCGAATTATGTTTGCATTAGGAACGGCGTTGTTGGGTTGGATGTTGTACTGTCGCCGAAAAGCTCGTTGTGTAGCGATCACAGATCTGTTGTTTTCGTTATATGTGCTAACGGCAAAACCACGATGTGCACTGGTCCAGCTCATGTTGGCTACTGAAATGGTGTCAACGACTGAACAAAGGCAGACCACGTGGAACTGCCTATCCACACCACAGCCCCAGCGGTAAACGATAGAAACTGCTTAGTCGGTTCTGCGGCACCCTGTGCATATGGATGGAACATTTGCCATCGACAGTTACATCTGCACTTGACAATCATGTGCATGTTCAGTCACCAAGTTCATAAAATGGATTTTTGGTAGCTCTTGGTAAAATAATATTAGGATGAACATGACCACAGAGTATAAAATGGCGAATACAAATTTGCTTCCACAATAGGACCACTTGAAGAATGTTTGCATGAAGCAGTCTTTTGAGCCACACTGCGTTTCAAAATAAAAAATACGTTCGTGTGGTGTTTTAAATGTTTCTGGTCTGAAGTCACCATGTCCACATTCAATATAGGAGTACTGAACAAAATCCGCGAAGACTGTTGAACAGAACTCATTGTGTAGAATACACATCATCAGCAGCATTAAATCCCTCGAAATTGGCGTAAACCAATAGCCATTATGGATAGTATAACCTTCAATCCGTTTTATCACCGCCATGCATTGTTGGAAGAATAGTAAATAAGCTGTGCACCGCGGTATGAGTCCTGTAGCGATATATCGCGAGCCCATCAACCACAAGATGAGTCTCCTTCGCTGCATATGGGCAACAGACATCTTGAAGGGATTGCATCAGGATCTATTTCGTGATTTGGCTGGACTTCGAGTCCACTTGAATCATACTTCGCAGTTTCAATCATGTGTCGCTCTATTTTCACTCAAAAATGTCATCTAGGTTCCTTTTAAATTACGAGCATCTTGGGAAACACCTGTCCACTTGCCGAACTAACGGCTTGGATGGTATAAAAATGAGTTGTTGCATGATCACTCCACGCCGTACTCCTTAGCGACTTCTCCCTCCTGATGTGCAAAGTGAAGGTGTTTCCGTCTACCACTTTGATCGATATTATATAACTGTTTATATTCTGTGGCGTTCATTAACTGTGCTATTCTGTTCACTTTTACTATGCACATATACTGTTCGGTTCAATATGACCGACATAATAAAATGCTGAAGGGAACATGTACTCACACGTACTTTTTGTTGTTGTAAGCCAACGACATTGTTGTTACATTGCAGTATATTGTTAATGGTCATAGCGATAATAATAATAATAATAATAATAATAATAATAACACACAAAACTTCACTACAGAAAATTTATTATTGTAATATTCAAGCAGGGTATATTAGGAACAACAGACATTTCCACCAAAAAGTCATTCTCAACAACCTTTTGTCCGTCTGCCTAAATCACTTTTTTTCTTTTTAATAATGCAGTTTGGACACAAGTAGATGACGTATGTTTTGCATTCATGTCTATTACACTTTCCATACAAGATGGTTGTTTTATTGTCGTTGCTTGAAGGACAGAATTTACAGCATGCACGTTTAGTAGAGTTTCTTGTTGTTACTGGTTTAGCCACACCTGCCACTTCGTGAGGGTGTCGGATGCTGCTGACTATTCTTAAGGAATCTTCTGTTCTAGGAAAATACTTTCTTGGTGCAATGTGCTCCGCAACCAGTAACTTCCCAAGTTATTCCAAAAATATTCTCCTTCTAGTCAGTTTTCCTGCATTTCAGTAAGGATCATTCGAAGCCTACAGTACATATGCATTACAAGCAGCAACATCAAGAATTTTGTAGAAAGCTATCATCGACTATCTATTGGTTCTCCGTTTGTATGTATATGTTCAGCTGATCCCGTGTGTCCTCAGCCCCATTGGTTGAAATATAATCTAAGAATATTTTTGTCTTCTTATCAGCCCTATCACTTATTTCCCCACCATGGTGAAGAGAGCTCATTAGTTCAACATTCTTATTGTTGACCACCCTAGTGTCATTTGTGAAGTAAAATAAAGAGCTATGAACCTCCTTGTTCGCCATATTTTGTGAAAGCTCTGGCTTACTCTTACGTATGGCTCCTAACATTGCTAGATTCTCTTTCACGAGCAGCTGTCCAAAATTTTCTGACGTAAACAAACTGTGACACGGTACATTCTGACGCTGCAAATAATGATCAGCTACTCTCAGTCTCTGATTTTTTCTGGTGCCATTCTACTCTCCTTTCCTGTATCAATTTGGGCTTCCAGTCAATATGAAGATTTTCTATCACACAGAGACCATATGTTGATCCTATATTTTGCCCACTTGCTTAGGACGTAATGCTTGAGTGGGCAGCGGACTCTAAATGCTACCAGCTGCTCGTCAACGTGAAATGCCCCGCTTAACCCGTAGGACAGAACAGGTAGAATAAATTATGGAAAGGGCCAAAATAAGGGGAGGTCAGTTACACTCGAACATACAACTTTGTTATTTGATCAAACGTTACAAGAGCCCTCAAAACATTTAGGTACACAGCTTTAATTTTTGGGACTTAATTACCTGCTAAAATCACTTTAATTTAAAACGGCTGAAGGCCAATAACTTAAAAAGTAAGCACAATCAGAAATTTAAATATCAAGCCTTAAAACAGTTCCTCAGTTAGGCTCAAGTAAACAAGTCAAATTAAAATTGGCTGAAGGCGAAACACTTAAAAATGAATTTTTTTTAAATGCCAAACGGCTTACGTGAAAAAGTACTTTAAACTAGGTTGAAGGCCTTAAGAGTAAATAATCTTTCATTAAAAACATAAAATTGGGTAGAAGCCGTACAAGTACCAAAACCAATAACCAATTAAAATTATAAGGCAGTCCACACAAGGGCGTCCAGATGTTCGAGGGTCGGCCTGTAGTTCGAATACTGTCACTCGCTAAGGTGAGACATGTAGCTGGGCCAACCATTCACGATCCGACGCAACCCAGCCGACCGAAAATCAGCAGACCCACCGACAAGATAACTTCCACTTCACCCGACCAGGGCACAACAGGAAGTTCAACGGAACAGCGTAAAAGATACTGGCGCCCACAGCCAATCATACACGGAGCTGTCAAACTACACACAGTGCTGGACAGCAACAACACGATGAGGAAACTACACGGCCTGAAATTTTCGTCAACGCCCACAGCAGGTAACCGGAACATTAGCGGCCACAAGGCAGAAGATTCCGCTGGTGCACTTCAATTGAAATAACCAAATACCGTGAAACTCCACCTTAGGATGGCTAGAATTTTCCTGCTTTAAAAATCACGTTGTTGCTTTCGGGCATATCCCAATAGCCGACAACAAACTCCAAACGACACAGTGTGAACAGTCTTGACTTGCTGGTAGATTAAATCAAAACTCCAGGATCGGTGAGTCACGGACCTTGTAGCAATGGGAACAGCGCCACACTCTCCGACACCGCGTAGAGACTGCCAGCTGGCCCGGGCAAAACTACGGTTCGCCGAGAATTCCTCACTGCTCCACGCCAACCGACCGACTCCTCAGAGCCACCACGCCAACATCATTTAAAATTACTTGTCAGTCAAAATCACACGAACTACACACTGTTTCACGAACACTTGCATGAAGAACTAGACAATTGTAACGGCAGTGACTGTACAGTAACAGGAACGAATCACGTGTCAGCACACACAGCCAACCCATAAGCGATCACCTGCCAAATACACGTCGTCCGGTAAGACGAGCGACCGACGACCGGCCAAAGACGTGCCCACTCCAATCATGTGTGTCGGCAACCGTCAGGCGAGTCAGGGCGGTCCAGGCCTCACTGCTGCCACGCCCCGACTGAACTTTAACCAAGTGCCAACTCAAACACTGCCAGGTCCGAACTAACTAACAACACACGCCGTAGCAGTCCAGCAAAGATAATACGGCAGGGCTGATATCGATAAGCGCTGCTGCTGCTTCTCACGGGCAGGCAAGGCAGCACCTCAGTGACACCACTAACTGAAAATTAAGAAAACGAGGTGGCAGTACGGTAAGGGAAAAAAAAGACGTAAGATAAGAAATGGCACGACACGAACACGAGGCACACACGGCTCACAACGGTCACATTTTGCCCTGGATTATACAGTTTAGGAAGGACTTCTGACAACTTCTCCCAGATACTGAAAACTGCTGTGAGCTTATCAGTACGTCGCTTTCCTCTGTTGTAGATTTCTTACCAAATCACGCGATACTGTAGAGGATGTTTCTTGGCACATGGTTGCCCAAAATATGTTCCGCACAGTATCCTTATCCCACAAACGTTTTGTACATCTCCTGTTTGAGCGATATACCCCGCAAGTAATAGGAGTCCTAAGGTTGCATGAAAAAGAGAATCATAAATATTTGTCCGTTGTTTACCATAGATTCGGTCCTCTTTAATGTTTGACATTTCTGGTTTTTAATTCTGAAGTGCTGTAGAAAGCAACACTTCAAATAAACGTCTTACATCACTTACTCTGCTGCTTGCATACTTGGTATCTCTCATCACTGTCTCTCTACTGATGACTTCGAAGCAGGTAGGCCGCCGTGTTGTGCAGATGGTTGCAACTGCCATTCTGTGTTCCCGTTATTAGAAATAGGAGTCTGTACACTACCAGGAACAGGCCGTGGACTGTCGTCAATCGGAACAACCGCTTTCAGATGCATTACTGACTTGTTCTTCGAACATGGAAAGTATCCTTCGTCTGTTGAGCTATTTACTAATTCTTCGAACTCACCGCCAGTCAATGGTGTATCGTCTGTAAAGCTATTTAATAATTCTTTGAACTAACCGTCAGTCAATGATGTAATCGCCATGATATCACAATCGATAGAGAAAACGAACTGAGCAGGATCAATGGATAATTCAAACACTCACAAGTCTTAATAACATGTCCGTTGTCGTATAAGCAGTGTCTTTGTTGACTTTATGAATGTTCAGCATAAGTATGAACAATGTATGTCATTAGTACTATAAAAAATGGAACAACCTGAGAGTATTTGACTTTAGAGCAATCACATCAATGTCGTGCCACAGTGACCCGAATATTAAGTATGTAACTCTTACGGCTTATGACCAGGCTGTTTAAGATATTTCAAAACATTTTGAACCACATACTGCTCCTGCATTTTCAAAAAAAGTCACCAATTTTCACAAGGTTATTTTGATATGTAAATAATAAGAAACGTAATTTGTAACCGTTTCTAGTCATATAAACACGAATATAACAGTAGGGTTAAGGACATTACCTCTTTGCGAAACATGTCACATCTTTCATTCACGTAACCATCTGCGTTCCAGGTTTTAGTGGTTGCACATTCTGTTACTGTCCATGAGCCATGATGGTCTCTCCGTTTAAAGCATGAAACCTATACGTGGATAGATCCAGTGAATCGAGTCAGTCCTATCTCTCGGGCCTTTTCCAGATCGCAAACTACGAATATCCCTGTCGTTAACATTAGCGCCTGGAAAAATTCTCGACGACCTGAATTTTTTAGCTGCATAACAGTCAACAACGTGAAGTTTAGAGCGATAGCCCTCCTCTCATTTCCCTACCAAGCGACGCAAATAACTTCTATGATACATATGTTTCACTATACGATTGAAACGTCCCCTTAGAACAATTTATACAAGACTGTGCTTAAACTGACACACAATATTTTTTTTAGCGCAACGCAATCTGACTTTCAAAAATCCCTGCAAAAGAATGGCCCTGACTAACATTAATCTATACCTTTCACAAATCACTTACCTCACCAAAAATCTCCGTTACTCGAACTGCTGCAATACAGCGAGCGCCACTACTGCCAGCTAAATAAAAGATTCAAACTACGGAAGGCACTAACTACTGATAGGGATAGTTAGCAAATGAAAGATATTAATAGAGAACAAACAATGTATTTACCTTAATAGTCATAATATATATAGCAGTTCATGACAAATTTCAAAACTCCGCCATCTCTCTCCCCACATCCACCACTGCTGGCGGCTCACCTCCAACTGCGCAACGCTATGCGCTGTTCACATCCAGCTGCCCAACACTACAATGGCTGACAACAATGCAAACTAGCCACAGACTGCACACAGCACAGCCAGTGATTTTCATATAGAGCGCTACGTAACGTGGCCAATAAGAAAACATAAACAGCCTACTTACACGATATCGCTTCTGTACCATACTGAACCTTTATCTTATAGTTTTCTCAGAATCAAGGAACGCAATCTCTGCCTTGCCTTTCCAAAAGATATGTCACTCTACTTCTTCCTCATCGGTGGACTTGGTAGAAAACCAGCTGCCTTCAATCACTTCGTAACAGCTCTTCATCACTGTCATTTTCTGGATCACCCATCAATTTTTCGCAACCAGACAATTCCTCTGCGTAATCATGACCTTCAGTATAGTCTCTTGTATTTTCGTGATGCACGTTATTACCGTTGGTTCTGGTTCTTATGTCTATCGTATCGATTGTGAGTGCAGCTGCGCTTCTCTCCTTTACTGTAATCTTGAAATGGCTGACAGTGTTGCTCCCTATATTTGTAGGACTCGTTACCACGCGATTACGTTGGCAGTGAGAGAAACGTGACGCACTATGAATTCGGTGACAGCACAATTGGACGGATCATTTGCCGAAGTTGGTGCCACACAGACAGGGTCACTAATATACTGGTTTCCTTGTTCTCAGGCTAGGCGCGCAAAGGCGATTTTCTGTCGCGCGATTAGTTTGTCGCATGAGTGAAACATGGTGGCTGCAATACGAGCCCGCGCACCTGCGATCAAACAGTAGTGGCGACTTAGAAAACGCTACCTGCTTTATCTCACGTGCGAAGTGATAGTCTCAGATGTTGAATGGACGGTGTTTCTCAATAGCTCACGAAGTGTGTTTGCAGAGGACGTGCTCTGTGCGCCAGCAGCACGTATGATAATGGGTGTTGCACTACGGAAGACGTTTTAAGCTGTGTTGTCCATTCAGAACGACTCAATTACAGCGCTGGAAAAGGCGGCAGCTCTCTGAAGTGGGAACTTAAAACAATACAGTGATCGCAATTTGAAAGAGAAACTCTAGGGTGAAGTGTGCTGCACCATCTTTCAGAACTGGACAAAATTGTCTAGACCATGCAAGAATAACAAAGGTATTTCAATGTTCAATAATTTTATTCATTTATGGAGACAACGTAATTGCCACAATTTATATTTTGTCATGTTGCCAAGATACTGATCGTTGAGCCGTCACTAAGCAGTTTGCAAAGCAACCGCTTTTCTGCACACCGCACATATCAGTTATAATTCCTATAGGCTCAAAGAGATGGATAAGGCATTTGTATAACTCGCCCCCGATTCGCACACCGTCATTACCTCCTACAAAACTACCCAAAATGCAACATGTTATGTCCAAATAACCGACATCCTCATCGATAGGCCTATGAAACCTTAGCCATTTGTTATCCAAAATCCCATTCCGTGAACACGACAAAGTATGTAGCTGAAAACACGCGGTTTCATTGTCAGGTTTCTCTCAGAATAAGGCCGCAGAACGTGACTAGATACTGAAAAAGCTTCATCTCCTACAAAATTAATAGGCTGAAGTTATTCTTCCTCGTCGAGAGGTAATTTTTAGCATTTGGAAAGTTTAATTAATAAGTTTTGTGTCTCTGATAGACGTAGGATTTCTTGAATACATTGGAATCCGCACTAGCGTCATGTGAGACCACGTCTATCACAGTGAAGCAATAGTCAGGGTATTGTCAAACAAACGTTCTTGTAATTATAAAACTCTGTGCCACTCTTAGCAGCACCAATGAAATTTGCAAAGTCAGTTCTACCTAAAAACTGTTTGACAATAGTCATCCCGTCACTTATGTTTTTTCTGCCATATGAAGAGGCTGTAGACATTTCCACAACTGTAAATAATCTTCACGGGTTTGCCGCCGGATGATGTGCAAATTCCACAATATTTCCTCGGAGCAACTGTCCGACATCTCCCGGTGCCTAGATACGACTGACTAGATCCGCACGTCGACTCCCTGTATGTAGAACACGCACGTGAAAAATTCGCAGGAGTGGATATCACGCATAAGTAATGATTCGCAGATAGATGGCGCCGAAAATCGCAGAGCAGCCCTCATGCGCGTGCGCTGTACGCTATGTTTACTAACACTGTGACCGGACATCACTCGCTAAAAAACTATACTAGACCAATGTTATGACGAGTCTGTTATCGAAAAAAACCTTAATTTTCTGGTCGTGATTTAATATCAGCCAACGAAGGTTCCACGCTGTGCTCAGTTGACTGAAATCACCGGATCTCTTAGTAGGTTTCGAAGTTGTGTGTTTATTTACAAAGGTGCCTTTGCAGGACGCTTTAGAGCTCATTAGTAACACGTTTGAGGAGGACTAAGTGGTATTATTTAAACACGTGCTTACTTCAACATACTTCATATTGCCTTCTGTGGTGGCCAGTTATTTTATGGATACCTCTGAAGAAAAAGCACTACAGACAGAATCTCTCAAATCCTCTTGTTTTCTGCGGTCTGAGGATGATACATTTGTCGTGTGGCCACATAGACTTGATACTCTACTTACGTTCCTTTAGCATTCAAATTCGCTCCATCCGAATATAAACTTCTCAATGGAAGTGTAAAACGCAGGGTATTTTACCTTTTATTGATGTTTTGGTATGAAGGAAAGCAGATGAAACCTTGGGACACAGCGTCTACCGCTAGCCAACGCATACAGTTTTATATTGGCAGGCCACAAGCTACCATTATCCTGCACAGTGCGGTAGTGCATTACGTACGTAAAGCCTCTCGAGTGAAATACAACATTCGGAGACAGTGTTCCGACAAAAAGGTTAAATGGTTCTATTTGTACACTTTGAACTGTCTTTATGACTGGTTTTATTATTTTTCATTAAATTTAAATATAATGGTTCAAATGGCTCTGAGCACTATGGGACTTAACTGCTGAGGTCATCAGTCCCCCAGAACTTAGAACTGCTTAAACCTAACCAACCTAAGGATGTCACACACACCCATGCCCGAGGCAGGATTCGAACCTGCGACCATAGCGGTCGCGTGGCTCCAGACTGTAGACCTAGAACCGCTAGGCCACTACGGCCGGCCACAACGGTTATTCTGAGAGACAGATACGTAATCCATTCAGGCCGAAGCGAATTCAATCTATGAAGCAGAATAAAGACACAAGGCCACTCACAACCTTGGCCTATTTGCTGTATTTTTGTGCCATGCCGTCAAGCATCGTAAGACATTAAGCGTATTTTTCGACTACCTGCAAAGCTGAGGAACCTGTTGGGTTCGGTTAAGAATCACCTTGGTCTGTTGAAATGATATGGGTACAATATTCTTTGACAGTGTGGGGCAGCATGTATAGGCCACACATGTCCCACAGGACGCTGCGATGAACATCAGCCTCATACACGCCATCGTCAACCGAGAAAGTCGGCAATTGCGAAACACTGTCTGAATACAGGACATCGCATGATTTATGAAAAGACGGAAGTTATACCCCGGTATCATCTTTCTGGGAATGCGTCATTAAGGAAGCAATGCATATCCGTTCGGCTGATATTCTCATCAACAGGGATGCGGGATTTCAGCTAAGCGCAGCCCTGAACTCTGCATGGTCTACTATTAAATCACGACGAGAAAATTAAGATTTTTTTGACAACAGACCCGTCATAACATTGGTCTAGTATAGTCTTTTATTGATTGACGCATGGGCGCACTGTTACTAAACATAGCGTACAACGCACGTGCAGGGGGGCCGCTCTGCGATTTTCGGCGGAGGGCGTTTTAGTATGGTGCCATCTACTGTCAAATCAGTGCGCATTTGTGACTGCCGCGCTTGCGCATTCTTCGCGCGTGTGTTCTACGTACAGGGAGTCGACGTGCACATACCGGCAGCCGTACCTAGTCACCAGCAATTCTGAACCACCTGAACATGTTGGAAAGTTGCTCAGAGGAAGTATTGTGGAATTTGCACAACGTCATCCGGCGGCAAACCCGTGAAGACTATTTACAACATAGCCGCCACGAAAGCTAGAAGAGTCACATTTCCATAACTGTTTTCATGTATCCTTTACAATTTCTCTGTAGTGATGCAAAGCAGATATTCTACCATATTGAGCGAAAGCTTTTTCCAGCAGCAAGACATCTGGAAGAAATAATATTCAGTAACAGCATTAATATTTAATTATAGGAATATAGAGCTACATACTTTCCTTAATGTGCATACAGTGTTAATTTCATTCATGAGAGATAAAGAAATTCTAAAGAAGTGGAAGAATCTGAAGGACTGTTTCGCGAGGGAACTGGCACCACAGATAAAGTCCCCACTTGGCGAGGTTGCGAGAAAACAGAGAAAGAATCCATACTTCGATCCTACGTTATTTCTGCTCCCTCAGATGGAAGAGAGACTGACCTCCAGCATCATCGAAATTCAGGCAAACAGCATTATAAACAAGGGTGGAGCTTCCCCCCACCCCCTCCACCCCCTACTCCCACCCCCCCAGGCTGTCTTCACAATACAACAACGATGCAGCACAGACCACAAAAGTAACACATCCCACTAAAATAAAAGTCAAGATCGTTTCTCCCTACGGGGAATCTCTCCAATATGTGTTAATAAAGAAAAAAAGCGAAGAAACTAACGAGGACAGAAACTTTGCTTTAGTGCTGATGCTGGTGCTGGTGGCGCTAGACGAAGAACAAAAACATCGAACATGTGTCACAGCAACACCACTCAAACAACTTATTTCCAGCAACTTGATTCTTTCAGAAGTATTCGCCAAATGTATAGAAACGAAATGGAACCTCTACAAACTGTGTTCCTGTGCCCCTTTGCTGACATCGAAACAACTCCGAAACGTCTGAGCGCAACTTGGTTTTGCACTTTTCACAGGAAACAAGTTCGCCAATTTCCACTTGTAGAAGTGATTTACTTAATGTATCTGATCAGTAATGTAAAAGTAATCAGTAATGCAAAAGGGCAATAAAGTAGTAGAATGAAATGATGTGTGCTTAGCTCAAGGTCACCGATAATAGCTCCTCAGGTGGTACACACTTCCTCCATGTCCTGTCTTGTGATGTTATTTTCAGTCCTATTACTCGAAGCAGTGCATCAAAATTATTCGTACTCATTCGATAAAACTGAAAGAATTTATTTGGATGGTTTCGTAACTTTTCATGTAATTTGTAAAACTGGCCTTTCGTCAGTCTTCGACTTACACTTTGGTGCAACCAGTGACGGTATTTGAACTGTTTTCTCGCTCTTTTTCGTAGAAAAAGTGCCACCCAACAAGCTGAAATCCATGGCGATACTGAGAGTACTTGCGATTTTCCTGTCGCTGTGTGCGAACCATAGTGTACTTTTGCGACAGCGGTTGTTTACTCGCGCCGACAGAAAAAACGCCTGTGCGCGCCTGGCTTTACACGCGACGTCCGTCCAGTTCCCCGAAGGGCCAGTTGCACAATTACCGGTTAGCAGCCGGTTAGGCGCTATTCTCGGTATGGCGCTAGAGACGCGTTGTACGAATCCTGAATATCGTATAGCCAGAGAATAAACTCATGATTATTTAACCGGCGATTTCTGGCCTGTTAGCGAGCTCAACTGTGGAATAACATTTCAAGATGGCAGAGATGTTGATACATTATGACAGAGATGACGAGATCTTGGCGGAGCTGTATACCATAATGAGGAGGGCGAAGAAACTGAGATGTCGCTCCGATTAGAAGAAATCGTCGACTCTAGATTTATATGAAAATTTCACCTGTCAAAGGATGCCGTACGTCATCTTTTCCATGTTGTGCGTGGAAACTGATGCATACGACGGACAGGTGACACTAATTCTAAAATAATTCTAAAATAATACTGTCATTTGTTGTAAAGTGCATATTTTTCAATATTTCATGCCTTCTGTTGTATTATTCCTGTAAGATTCGCGTATTGAAATGATGATTCGTGACAGAATAGTCTTGCTTATCTGGAGTGTGTTAAAATTGCTGCAGTAGCGAAAAGGACTATTTCGTTTTATTTAGCAGACAGTGCCATACTACACTTAACCAAATCGGAAAACCATGCCAATTGTGTGTACAATTTTTTCTCTTTTGGCGAAACATCGATTTTTCGAGATACGAAACGTTTTAACAAAATAGTAGTGTCCCAATCTCATCAGTAACAGTAAATATTGTTCCACTCTGTTTCCTATAGAGAATGCCCTTTTTGTAACACCACAGAAGTATCATAACAACTTTCCACCTTTTACTGAAAATATTAGGATTACAGGCCCATTAATACTTCAGAGCAAGAAGATTGTCTCCTATCTACCATTATTCACTGAAGACAGTGAACTATTTGTTCTTACTCATGCTAAGTTTAACACTGTAAGATTGAGTAGAAAGAGAGGTTTTCTTTTTTAAATGATGTTTTCTCAGCTATACAATAAAACTGTTGTTTCTCTGCTATTAGTATTACCCACATAAGCCCACCTATATGTATTATCAAATAGTAGCTGTATTTGTATGCTATAAGAACAGAACAGGAATATAGTTATCTGAAAAGAGTGCCTGGAATGCTATGTCTCGAAATATCCTTGAATATCAAGTTATTGTCAGTGTTCTCCTTTATGTCAAACAGGAGCTAGTTGAAGGTAACTTAAAGTGAAAAAACTTTTATAGCACGTGTATGAAGTACAATTTTTCTGATATTGATGGCTTATTATGACTGTTTAATGTAACAACAAGTCTGATGGAACACTAATGTCCCTAGTTCACTTAGCCCAATTTAGAGCAGAAAATGTTGTTCACTCTTATATCTTATTGGACAATAATTTTCCATCTAGTAACGAATTCTTCAGAGTAACAAAATAGTTCATTACCTAGCATTAACGCCATAAACATGTAAATTATTTGTGTGTACTCAAGCTACGTCTAACACAGTACAATTAATAGGAAAGTCCTTTTTTTTTAAATAAGAGAAGCTATACCAGATAGTTGTCACGTTTCTTAGTTATTACTGTTATCCACTTAACCACATATATATTTATCATAAAGTAATTATCTCTGTGTGATGAGAACGTAGGTACCTTTAATTCTGTTTACAGGAATCTTTAGTTAGTGGATCAGCATGATCATAACAGTTGAAGGAGTGGCTGCAAATTATGTTTTTAAATTTCTCTTGAAATGTCTCATGTCATTCTTCCCTTTCTTTCATAAATGACACTGTTCTGCCAATCAACCAGCTACTACAGACACTCAAATATTTGGCATCTTGTCATTTCTTTCATTCAGCTCAGGACTTTATTGGTACTGGCCAAGGGACAGCCAGCATGATTGTTATAAGCATATGTATGACACTGGACAACATGCAAAAGAGACAGTTTTTTTTTACCTATTTCAGTTCTCTGATGAAATTAAATAAAAAAATAAACAAATGTATATGGATTAATATATTTTTATTTTGGAATCATATGCATTAATGTTTTATTTTCTGACCCTAATCTTGAGTTTTATGATCCATTTTTAACCAACATGGTTTTTTCTCCGTTCTTTGTTTCTTGTCAAGGTACTTTTGAAGCAGCACGATTTGCAACTCTGCTAATTATTTCACATTTTGAAACAAGTGTTTTTATTCTGAAAACAAAACTGACAATTCTAAGCTGAGATGACAAGAAAAGAATGAAAAACCCAATGAAGCTGCCAGGCCTCTGGTTACCGCCCCTTCCAGATTAGATACAGGTGCTAGAGATGATTGCAAAACCCATTTATGGTGGGATGCAATAACAGCAGCCTCCAGTTTGGTATGTGCCATAGGTACGCTTCCACCCCAACATTATATAAAAACAAATAATGGATGCTTACTGTAAATGTTGGCATCTTATTCTTATACATAAACCTAATATAATTAATAACCGATACATCACAGAAACATGACATATATGACCAAGAGCTGCAAAATTGGATCACAAATAGTGTTCAATAATTTTGCAAGGGTATTTCCTGTGTAATACCCATTGCTTCTGTAATAAATGAATCATTCTAAGACGATAATACAACAGCAAACTAGCCAGTAACACCTTCCACAATTTTCAGTTAAGTCCATTATGTCTATGTTGTCACAGTTCGTTGGAGAGACCGTAAAGACCAACTATTTCACAAAGCAGACAGCATTTAACAATTGCTTCTATTTATGAGACCTACTTATAATTCACCATCTACCTTACATCTACGTTTGATAGAATACTATCGTGTAGGAGTGTTGCATCTGAATCGAACTGACTGTGGCGTCCTTCTGCTGACAACTTCATCAAATCGGGTATTTCATAGAACACAGTTTGGAACTTACACTCTACATTTGGGGCGCCATCAATCTACAGCCTCTTCTACCTTTTCTGTGTTTAATATTTACTTGTTTCATTCTTTAAATAATAATGATAATAAATCATCGTATGTCTGTTGTGACTGCTCTGTTGTTATATGTGAAGTTGTTTGTGAATGGAAACTATTGCGTAATTTTTGTATACTTTATTCGGATATCTAGAAGCATCTATTGTTGGTCAAATAACAAATACCTGATCATTTAACTAAATTCACGATAGGAAGTTATACGTATATGTACGCTACTAGTTCAATTAAATGTTTTGCACCAATATTTTCGCCGAATGAGACTGCAAGAGTTTTCGTGTTTTCTACTATATTCTTGAACTATTTCGCAGTATCTACCAGCGTCAAAGTATCAACAAACAAAAGATTTTGCGATCTAGAACGTATATCACACATGTTTGACATGCTATTTATGCAGACGACGACTACGTAAATATGAAATTATGTACGCGAATATCCCCATAGTGCTCTTCCGTTGTTTCCAACTTAACATGAAAGCCATTCCGGGAATAACTATCCGAGAATTAAAATGGCGACGTACAACGTGCACTCAAAATTCATCACTAGTTAGCCTGTTCCTCGGTTAGCCAGCCCTGGGTTCATCCCGAGATTGTACAACTGACCCTTATGTGACTTCGATCTCTACGTCAGGCGGACGGTACGGCGCGGCGTGTGTCGACCATAGCACGCACTGCAAATAAAAACATCAGCTAAAGGGACATTGTTTACAGTGACTACCGTTAGTAAAGTCTTGACATCATGTTAGGTATGGTGCACTGTGAGCGCAATATCGCACCTTCGTAACTTACAGAGCAGTTGGGGATGCCATTTAGTTTATACACGTTTGTAATCAGCACCTCAAACCTATCCACACGAACCACAACTCAGCTGCTACTGCGATCGCAAGTTGCGGTGAATCCCTTGTGAATGAAGCTCTTTAATAAAATATATTAATGAGGGAGAAGTCAGGCTGCAGAACGAGTGAGTAGTGAGCGAAAAGGAAGGCTGCAAGGGGAGGATAAGGAACTTAAAAAAAAGATTTCTGGTTTTAATACAGACCCAGAACACAAATTTGATATGTCACGTAGTTTCAAAGCAATGCACTCTGTTGCAGATTCGTTGCAATATTTTACATCTCACCATATTTTATAATTGAATCTTTCTTTCAGGTTTCGGTAATCACCGTAATCAGATGTATACACAAGAATATCACTGCCAAACAATACCATGGTAGCTGAGATAGCAATAAGTTCTCACCAAGCAACGCTACAGCCAAGGAACAGACTAACCAAACAGGGGAGAATGAAACAAATGAGCTTAATGGCAAAATCAAGTGAAATAAAGAGACATGGTTAAAGGAAAGGTATATTAGCTCTATATTACATAGAATACAGGTAACGTGGTCTCACACCAGATACTAAATACGCTAAAGCTTTGCGTATCATCCTGTGCTGTAAGATCTCTGCTCGATCATAGCGAAAATTTGACCTAGATAGTTCTAACACAGCATTTAATCAAACTGAGTGTGGTATTTGATACCAGAGTAAGACACATCACATTCTGAAGAACTTGTTCTGCGCTCATAAAACTATGCCTGCGCAGTGCAGGAATCTGTAGTTTTCCGATGTATGAAGAATGTAAACTTCATACAAGAATAGAGAGTAGGTACGAATATCGGAACCTAATGATGAATCCAAGTGAAGATTGTTTATGGTGAAAAAATAAAAAATCTACCCCAATCCTTTGTATAAGCTCGTTGCTATTTATTTTATCAATAACGTGAGGATAGAGTGCTCAGCTCACGCAGACGACCCGGAAATTCCTTCAGGACAGCAGAAAATAAATATAAATTATTAGGGAAAGTAAATACACTCCAAGACGAAAAAAAAACACTTACGACGAAAGATTTATCCCAATGAAACGAAAATCGGTAAATAAGATGTACATGTCGCGCCACTTGCACAGAACTGGGCGCGAAATCCCTCACGTGGACATCGAACAACTCTTTCAGTCGATACCAGCTGAATTCCTGTGTTTGTGAAGCTTTTTCTCGCGAGAGTGTACAAGAAAATCGAGAGAGTTCCTCAGTTCAGACGCTGTAGCAAAAACAATTTCTGAAACTTGCCAAGAAACGATTAGTTACGCAATTCGTTCCCATGAAGTGGAAAAAGCTTTCGGAGCTACAAAAGAATCTACAAAATAATTGGGCCTCAGAATACTTAAAACTGGGACACTACGACACTGTCATTAAGCCGAAATGTCTATATGGGTTGAAACACCCATTTTAAACACAAAGAGAAAGGATACGAAAGCGGGAATGAAAAGTTTTCAGGGTAATTTTAGGTCCCAATTATGCTACAGGAATAACATACAGTCTAACAGAGAATAAAGTAATAGAAATAAATATCAACAATCAACATTTATTTGCATATGAAAAACATAAGATGCTAAAAAAAATTGTACGGTGTTTGAGCCGTGGCGGGGTTGCTGGTATCGCCTTTCGTATTCCTGGCGCCACTAGCTCGATCTGTTGTGTGTTGTGCGGGTTATGCATCCCACTCTGCGTTTAGGCGAACACCAATGGGGAGGTTGGTGTTCCTCTTGATAATATTTCCGCGGCATTGAATGAAGTACTGCGGAATCTGTCCTTTCTGCAGGACAGCCAATCTACCGTTAGGCAGATCAGTAGAATTCGGGACGACCTAGCGAATTTGGAGAATCGTTTGAGGACATTACCTCCTTCCGAGTTAGACGGCCTGACGTTACCAGGGTGGGCAGTTGAGTGATCAAGAGAGAGATCTGCAAGCGCAAGACGCGTCCTTAAGCTTGGCAAGTCAGGAAGCGAAAGGAAGTCCAGCAGCTACCCTTAAGGATCAGTTTCTGATCAGGCGTCCAGTGCCCAAGGTGTAGGTAGCCCTTTGGCTAATCATTTCGCTAGACCACGCAACGCAGTTGTTAGCCTGCTCAACGGTATTTCAGAGTTTTCAGTTGATATCTTGTGCTGTGTCCAGCATTTTTGGAGAACTGTAACTCCGGTGAATTTGATATGGCCCATCTTGAGACGGGTCTGGGTGGGCGGATGTTGAATTTATTAGGGAATTTTTCAGGGGTTTTCTCTAATTAGATGGGGGTCACAAACGTCATACAGTACCTCATTGGATAGGCTGAGGATATTCCGGTGCGACAGTCTCCTTAATGCCTCTCGCTACCCAAAATGAAAATCTTGGGACAGAAATTGGGGAGTGTGTTGAAGGAGGGGGCCATTAGCTAGTCTAATCCACCTGCGCGTCACCGATTATTCTCGTTCCTAAAGCTCAGGCCTAGGACTACAGGCCAGTGGTTGATTACAGACTGCTTGATAAAAAGGTTGTCGTAGAATCTGTCCCCTTGCCGGATCTTCACAGCTCCTTGACCTGGTTTTAGGGTTTTAGGGGGCCAAGTGGTTCATGGTGCTTGATCTCAGCCAAGCTTAGTATCGGATACTTCTTAACGAAGAGTCTAAATATGTCACCACTTTCTGCACTGATTGGAATCTTTATCAGTTCAACCGGATCTACTGTTCAGATTGTCCAAAGAGTGGCGGTTTTGTCTCATTTTTTAGATCATATCCTAGGCGATTGGAAGTTTCCTTATGTTTTTAATTAATTAGATGATGCCATTTAGAGCCTTTCGTTTGACGATCGTATTTCCCATCTTTGGGAAGTCTCCATGTTTCGGGAGGCGATGTTGACCGACAAGCCACCCAAAATTACATTTTCTAGAAAATAGGTGTCCTTACTAGGCCATTTAATTTTCGAGGACAGCATTGGGACTAACTGGGAACGAACTAAAGTGTTGAAGAATATTTCTTAGCCTCGAAATTGGAAGAAGAAAGCCATATTTATTGGGATGGCCTATTGATTTTGCCGTTTATCCTGACTTTTCCTAATTTTGGTCTCTTCTCTGAATAAAACACATGGGAAGGGGGAGAAACCTGTATGAGGTGAGAGCCAACAGGCAGCTTTTACAGCTGTCAAGACCGCTATCACCTACCTGCTGGTCTTAGTCGTCCCGGATATTGTTCAAACTAATGGCTCCAACGCCGGGATTGCTGCAGTGTTGTTCTGTGGGGATCAAGGTAGAAGATGCCTGTTAGCTTTCGCATATAGTTGTTTAGTCCCGAGATGAATTACTCCGTTTTGAGTGCGAAGCTTTTCGCCTTAGACAAGTTTGAATTCTATCTTTAGCATAGGGAATTTGATCTCACCTTAAGCTGGGTCTTGGCTCGATCCTGGAAAACTGGTATGATTTCCAGGAAGGCAGTCTGCAACTCGCAAATTTCATTTCAAGGTGCAACACTTAAAGGTTCTAACAACCAAGTCACCAACGCCCTCACTTGCATGTTTGAGGAGAAGGGGGCTGTAGAGAACAAGGGCGTTAGTGAGTCTCACCCAGTTGTGTTTACCATTTTAGCTAAAGTTTCCCAGTTGTTTGTGGACCTTAAAACCAAACAGGGTCAAGATCCATTGTTAGACCCATTAAGAAAGCAACTCTTATTTGTTGGTGAGGTTAGCAACTACTCTGTCATGAATGGAATACTATGTAAACGCCTTAACGAACTCAGAGACATTAAAATTTGTTTGCTTCAGGATCTGGTGCCTCCCATTTTCCATTACTTTCATAACTGATCAGTGGGAGAACATCTGGGCCGCAATAAATCCTAGGAAAATGCTAATGCTCACCTCATTTGGCCAACATTGTATAAGGACAACCGACGATTAGTCGGTGGTGGAGGGCCTGTAATAAGGCTAAGACCAGCAATAGTCCTCTGACAGGGTAGTTTCATTCCAAGTGCGAGGATAACCCTATCTACAAACACTTTATCGTTTATGTAGGGCCTCTTCCTCGTAGCAAAAAGAGGAACCTCCATCGGACAAATATATTGCATGCGATTACTAGTGTGAGTGTTAGTGGTTTATATTGACAAAATGTCTGTTTGGTTATCTGCTTTGCTTTGCCTATCAATAAAATTCGTACATTTTCATGTACTATGTTGTGTGATATACCGAGTTAATGGGAATTGTTTCAGAAATTCAACGTAAGGTGTATTATTTGCTTGAGAATTTGCTTATCACCACCCATCCACATTAATTTTTATACTGGAGCTAGGCCATGGTTGAGGCATTGCTTAAGTTAATCAGAAATTATACTTTTTCTCAAGAAATGAATATTGATCTGCCACCTGGTCTAGTCCTTATTCTGTTTAATTATGTTGGTTAGTATACTTTAAATTTTAACATGGTTAACTTTGTTATTGATTTAATTGTCTCCTTTAAGTGAAGAGTATAAATTCTTATACTGATATCTATTTCTATTTATTAATTATTTAAAAGTGTTGTGCTTGTTTTGCGTCTTAAATCGATGATGAGTAGCCTCTCACAACGATATTTTAATACTATTTTCTCAACCAATTACTATTTAAATCAGCTTAAAGAGTTAAATACATTATATGTAATACAAAAATTCAGTGTTTACATTCTGCTGTTTGTTTTACAAAAATTATTATTCTAACAAGTTATGCAAGCATCAAAATAATTCTTTATCAGTTCATAATCAAGTCAAAATTTTAAAAGTTTCTGTTACTGATTTATGCAAAATCAAAACATATTCTAGTCACAAACAATATTCATTCACATATATTATTCTAAAACACATTATTCTTACATTGTACTGTGTCTCCTGGTGTGCTCATGAATTTGAAATTTGTGAATGCCATGTAGTTATAATTATTGTATGAATAGCTGGAGATGTACACCAGAGAATAAACAAATCAATCGTGTTGCAATATATTCCATCGACACTCGAGACTCTGTGACTGAACATTCCTTTCTTTTCGGTCCTCCTCTGTTCTCGGACTCAAAGAGGAAAGAACGATGGTCTGAGATTCATCTTGCAGTAAGAGTCTATGTAAGTTGTGAACGATACTAAAGATAGTCGTTCATGACTTAAAATTAGTGTACGGTACATAATTATTTGTAAACCTAAACCTTGCTTGTCCTGAGCAGACGTGGCCTTAACGGAACATCGACCATTACTAGGAGCCATACTAGGAAATAATTAGTAGTTTTCTTTTAGCTCATCTTTGAGACCTAGCCCAGTTAGAACACTAAGTTTCCTTTCAGATTCCACGAGCTATGCACCCGCTATGTATAGTTTCACTTCCAGATTTTCTCAAGGATGCGAGATTATATCCCAGGCAGAAAGGCCTGGTCACGGGGTTCTAGTTCTAGTACATGATTTCATCTGCAAAAGATTATGCTTCTTATCTTTTATTGGTATTCGAGACGAAACAACGATCTAGAGTTACAGAATTTATTACTTCACATTGAACTGACATACGAAATATGACCTGGTGCTATAAGCACATGACCTTTAACTATACTTTTGACATATATTGAGGAATATCTGCGATAATTCAAGAGAGAAAAATTAATTATTTACAATGCTATAACCACCCTGAGTCCTCAGCTGGTCTGCAGATTTCTGATCCACATTAGGCCAAATTAAATTATATTACACTGTTCATAGCACTATTAGAGTAATTTCTATTTTGTTTTGACGTCCCTTTATTAAAAGCTAGCAAAGCACATATAAACTAAATTAAATGACATTATCCTGGCGCCGGTAGTAAGTGTTCTGCAGTGTGCGTAACGGAATTTTCAAAGATAATCCTCATCACTACAGATTTTATGTTTTGCATTTAAACATCTCGGTTCATATACACCAACATCTGATTGCACTTAACACTTACTCGTGCTGCCGACACAGAAACTAGAATTTTGAGACCTAGTTTCATTGTTGTCATTGATTAAATGTATGTATAAAAGCATATAGTGAATCGTAATTAATGAATAAAACGTTTCCGTTGCCTGTATTATACGCAATGGAACGATGACAAGCTGACTGAGACTCTGGATGAGTGATCGCAGACCCACGTTGTTCCTGACATCCAAGATAGACTGTGAGGTGAGAAATCGAATGCACAAGACCAGGTTTCTAATTGAAGCTAGTCAGTAGTACCTGGGCGCACGCAATTAATAACAAACTTACCAAGTAGTTGCCTTCTGTCATTTCAGTTGTAGCTATTAGTGTAGAAAGAGTTGTTTATTTATTGTCTAATTTTCGCGTGTGACGCTATTTACATTAGTTAGCACCATAGTTAGACCAAGTACAAGACGTAACCGTTTGGAACTCGAAAATTATGAACCAACGACCAGGTGGAGAATCGTTGACAGGAGGGACTGTAGATAGTGAAACTGAACGAAGTATGATCCCATCTGACAGTCTAGAATGGCAGATGGATATTTGTCAACAAAGTTCGCAATCGCTCGGGGGACTAGAGACTGTCGGACCTGCGGGTAAAATCAACTACGAGAGAGCAGCCGGAAGTGAACGAATGCATGTAGAGCTAGCCAATCCCAGCCATATGCTTGTGTTACTGTTCCATAAATTGGAAGTAATGGAACAGCAGAAAAAAAGAGAGCGCGAGGAAGATATTCAACGGAAAAACGGGTTTTTTGAAAAGGTTGAGACTAACATAGTCGCTAAAGCGACGAGAAGTTACTCAAATGCGAACAAGTGTCAGTAGAGAAGCTCAATCGTGCTCTAGATGAGAGGAATCAGCGTATATTAGAACACGCTAATCAGGAAAAACAAAAGGTAGCATGAGATGTATCTGAAGTTAACAAAAGTTTGAGAGATTTACCAGACAAAGTAAATATTTTGGCCAGAGAAGTATCCGAGGTCAAAAAGGTACAGAAGTCTCTCGATGTCATGGTCATACAACTAACCATGGGAATCTAGGAGATTTCTTTAAACACAGAACGAAAGGTAGAAGCTGAAGTGAAGTTAGTAATGCGTGACCATGTTGGACATAAGAGTCATGAAGGTACAAGTATAAACCACGAACCTTTAAGATACGAGATTATCGGAAAACCATTGGATGACTGTGATCATAGAATCATGAACTGTGCAGCACCTACTCCAAGTTGCAGTAGTTCACTTGATGTACAGCAGGGTGAAAATAATGTGTCAAATCGGGACACATTCGGAAATTCACCAGCAAATAATGTGACTGTTAGTCCATACGCAGCGAATGCTTGTAGAAATAATCCGATAGATGTGCGCAATGACGTAGCCACTCTTGCTATACTGAAACATAAAGCGTCATTGTAGAAGCACAGGCAATTTCAGTAGTATTCTGAAGAAAAAAAAATCTATTCACCGAGTGATATTCATAAAGAGTTTTAAGAATGTGTTACCTGCATGTTGATAGGATAGGTAGAAGACTCAGTTTTTTATCTCATATATTGCCGGAGATACCGCATTATGGGCATCAGAGATGGCAGAGAACTGTCATTCTTTTAGAGAGTTCGAGCAACATTTTTTGGACAGGTTTTGGTGAGTTAGTACACAAGAAACACTACGGAAATAGGTATATAGCCCTGAGAGGCACAATTTCAAGCTAGCATCGTTCTGAAAATATTTGAGAAGTACATCAACAAAACGAGGTAGTAGTCAGAGACGATCGCCACACGCGACGTGCTTGGGATGTTGAAATCCAAATTGCCTATCTCAATACGGAGTCAGTTTATACATGTATCTGACAATGATTTAGAGGCGTTCATGTCGGTCTTGGATTCTTTGGATCTGTTACAAGAGGATGCACGACAGCAAAATAATAACAGTGAAGGGACAAGTAATAATCAAAAACATAGAAATAACAGCTATGGAAACCAACACCAGAATAATAATTGGGGATACCAATGTGTAATAATAGCTATGAGAGATCTAACTGACAAAAAGGAGGGAATGGAAACAGAGTAAATGATATGTCAAGCAGTAACTGCTCTCATAATAAGATCAGAAGCGTTATGATGGATCGGAAAAGGAAAAGGAGGAGAATTACGGAAGAAATTTTCAGCCCAAAAGTATGAAACAAGAAGGTGGCCAGCGGCGGCAGAGTGATGCTGCAAAATGGTCGGCACCGTCAAATAGTCATGAACAGGAAATCCCGATAAGTAATGTCGAATCCATTCCCATGCCTGCAAATACTTCGACATAGACATGGGTTAATAACTGGGGTACCACACAGAATAATACAAATAGAAGGCACAATGTGCGAATAATAAAAGTTACGGATGATAAACAGCCAACAAACTACGGGGGGTCGATGTAAGCATTCGGCACTCGGCCACTAGGAATGGTAGCGAAGGCAAACTAGAGAACGATAATAATCAGATTGCTATGCTGCGTTATAATGACGGCCAGGATTTGCGGGAGGAATTAGACACAGAACGGCATAAATGTTCTGACCAACAAACCGAGATCATACAAGCTGCGGTACATGTAAAAGTAAATGGTGTATTCGCTACGGTTTTAATTGACATAGGAGCGGGTGTGTCGGTGATGTCTGAGAATTTGTTTAGAGACATTAAAGAAAATTAAAGACTGCCTACGTTGCCGGTTCAGAGTTGTAAAATTACGGGTGCAATACAGGGAAAGTCGCAAGATGGCAAAGCTCAGGTGCAGGCACGAAAAGAAACAGGAAATGATGCGATGCTATGCTCGCTACGCTTTGTTAAGAATTTAACTGCAATTTGCATCCTGGGATGGGACATACTGAGGGAAAGAAAGGCTATGGTCGATATGCCTCGGAACTTGTTCCTTCTACGAACGTCTACAAAGAATTTGCAATTACCATTGATCTAAACCATGGCAAAGTACAGTAGATACTGTCGGTGATTCGAACATGCAGAAGTGGAACCCTTTGTACTTAATATACGGGATAATGTAGCATTGAGGGCGTGTTCTGAAATAAAAGAACAGTATCATGAATAAATCGTTAAAATGCAACACGAGATTAAAAAAAAGTCAGGGTGTCAGAATATTCAACTAGCGAACAGCAGCATGAGCTTTCTCGATTATTGAGTAACTGTGTAAGCATATTTTCGGAAAAACCCGGAATAATTCGAGGATATGTGTATGATGTGGAGGTATATCCGCACAAGACGTTATGTCATGCTTCCTATGCCATGCTTAGCACTAAACGCGGGGCTGTGTTGAAGGAAATATAGAAAATGCTGGATAGTAGTTCCTTACTAGCTGTGGGAGAGGCGGATGGGGATATCCGATTGGTATTTGATGCTACAGATATCAGTAAAATAATAATATCGGTAAAAATAAGGCCAGAAAGCCTTGAAATTGTCATGTTGGCAGAGGCTCTTAATGGAACAGTGTCGGAAATATACTGCATTTATTTTTGGCGGAAGGATGTACCAGTTTCGTGTGCTTCCATTGCACTTTAATGTTTGCGCGGTAGTATTTATCGCAGCATTAGACACCGTGGTAGGCCCAGAGTTGTTAGATCTAATAACGCTCTATGTGGACGATTTGTTGGTAGCCACAAATACCCGGAAGGAACATTCGACTCTGACGATGCGAGTTTTGCATTAATTGACACAGTCTGGCGTTACAATTAATTTAAAGAAATGAAAATCTTTTTGGCACCAGTTAAAGTACCTGGGGCCTATAATATCACCGATGAGTATTTCTCTAGAACCAGGAAATTAGAAGCAATACAGAGTATGCCATACACTATAAACCGTAAACTGCTGAAGGCATATCTGAGTTTAGCTTCTTTCTTTGGACGTTTCATACCAGCACAGCTGATGAACAGTACTGCCTTACTACCCCTGTTGAGAAAAAATACTCAGTGGGTGTTTACTGACCAATGCAAGTTTGATAAAATTAGAGAAGCGTTGTTAAATTCCATGGTACTTCACCATCCAGATATGTCGAAGGACTTTTGTATTGCTCGAATGCTTCTACTGCAGCCATAGGGGCGTATTTATTTCAAGTGGACGACACCTCAGGGACTACCGAAACTAAGATTATTAGTTTCTATAGTCGCGTTCTGTCACCATGTGAACGAGCATACTCAGCCGCGGAGCTAGAAGCTGTGGCAGTAGTCTGGGCTTTCCGTAAGTATCACTGTCATGTGTATGGAAAGAAGATTGTCACAGCGCTTCTATCTCAGTCGGAATTCCTTTGTTAAATTCGTGTTCACTGAAGGCTCTGGTCCCGTCGGAATAGTGGTAAGATTTTCTCCCGTCAAAAAATGGGAAGGTGTGAGTGCATCACAATCATCTCCTTGTGTGTTGGGCCTGGAGTTCACCGCGGCTTCAATACTGATCAAGGTGGTGTTCAGTTGTTCCTCAGTGAGCTTTGCGAGTCCCAATATCTTCTGTAGGCAACGCTTTATAGTGTCCACCATTCTTTCCCACCATCCTCCCCACCAAGCTGCCCGGGAGACAATGAATTTCCAAGTAATACCGTGGTGGGCGAGGAACTGACAAGTTTTTGTGGTGATTAATGCCTTCCAAAGTTGGGCTAGTTCCATATTCGTGGCGTGGAATGTTTTCGCGTTATCTGTATGTATAGTGTGGGGTAGCCCGCGTCTTCCGGCGAATCGCTGAAGTGCCATAAGAAACTTATCCGCAGCTCGTGGTCGTGCGGTAGCGTTCTCGCTTCCCACGCCCGGGTTCCCCGGTTCGATTCCCGGCGGGGTCAGGCATTTTCTCTGCTTCGTGATTACTGGGTGTTGTGTGATGTCCGTAGGTTAGTTAGGTTTAAGTAGTTCTAAGTTCTAGGGGACTGATGACCGTAGCTGTTAAGTCCCATAGTGCTCAGAGCCATAAGAAACTTGTCCGTTGACAAGTCTGTACAGAGTTCGAGGTGTACAGCTCGTGTGGTAGCACATGTGAAAAGAGTGATATATGACTTGTGCGGTTCCTTCCCCACTTTCATGAATAGTGGGCCAGCAAAGTCTATTCCGGTTACAGCACATGGTTTGGCAGGTGAAACTCGTTCAGGTGGCAGCGGTGCTTCGATCTGTTGCCCTCGTGGATTCTTCAAGATCTTGCATGCGAGGCATGAGTGTAGGATTCCTTTGATGGCCTGACGAGCTCTAAGGATCCAAAATTCGGTTCGCAGTTCGGATAGTACAGAACGAATATGGAACTAGCCCAACTTTGGAAGGCATTAACCACCACAAAAACTTATCGGTTCCTCGCACACCACGGTATTACTTGCAAATTCATTGTCTCCCGGGCGGCTTGGTGGGGAGGATGGTGGGAAAGAATGGTAGGCACTATAAAGCGTTGCCTACGGAAGGTATTGGGACTCTCAAGGCTCACTGAGGAACAACTGAACACCACCATGATCCTGGCTAATTTTGAACCAGAAAAATCTGGTCAAGTCTTTGTCCTTTTCGTTCAAGGTTGATTGAAGGAAAGCTTGTGTGATGTCCGCCACGATAGCCGTAGAATATTGACTGAAACGCAGTAAAATTTGCAGAATTTCTGGTAATAGGTTCTGTCCTACTTCTAATACCTCATTCAGAGAAGGTGCGTTGTTTTCGTGAGATGAGGTGTCAAAGACTATTCTCCAGTCAGTGGTTCCGTATTTCTCCTTCCTCACTGCACGATGAGGAAGATAAAATAGCTTCTTTCCTGAGAGTGGGGTGGGAGCGACCTCTACTTGCCCCTTCGTAATGTAGTCTAGCATAAGATCGAAATACATTAGCTTAAAGGTCTCTTGACAATGAAATCTTTCCGTAAGGTGCTTGAATCGTTTTTCCGCGATCGCTTTGTTTCTCGAAAGCACTGTATGTTGTCTTTTGGGAAGTGTAATCACTGCTCGATGATCCTTTATAGAGAAAGATGCTCTAAACTCTTCAAGAAGTCTCGTATCCTTGTTGTTCACAGGTAGATCCTGATCGGCAGTAATTCCTATAGTTTCCTAGTCCCAAAAGCGTCGGAAATCATTGTCCGAGTGCAGAGGAAATCGGTCAGTCTGAGCAAAATTTACCACGGTTGAATGCACACAGGCTTGTGACTTGTTACCACTAAGTATCCAGCCAAACAGAGAAGGAACTAACACTAAGGTTTCAGAGATGCGTATGGGCGAATTGTGCTTCATTATCTTCCAATAAAAATCGCCTCCTACAAGAATCTCCATGGAAAGATCTTCTGTTGAATCGGTTTTCGGATCTGCTAGCGTAATCTTACGGGCATCTCGTAAACTCTTTATATGTTGTGGAACTGAAGGCTGGTGAGAAATAACGTGAGTACTTTCGAAGGCAATAAGTGGCACTGAAGAATTCTGCCAAAGCCCCTTCATGTTAAACTGAACAAACCTGCGGTGGCGTGGGCGTGTAGGGTTTGATTCAAAGGAACAAACGTCTTGTCGGTCTACCGTTTGCAGTTTGAGATCACCAGTCAGCAATTTTGCTATGAAGCTGGACCGACTACCTGCGTCCAGTAGACATCGCGTTGTCCTGCTCAATCCTGTAGGTCCTGAGACGCATACTTGAGCTGTCTGAAGGTACGTGTATCCGTGGGGAGTGACCGATACCTTTCCCAAGGAAGTAACATCTGTCTGACTCGCAGGGTTCCTAATATCCTTTCGTTCCTCACAAATAGACTTATGATGCAGTCTTTTACAGTTAACATACCGAGCCTTTTCTTTCTTTTTGCAATTTGACACTTTGTGCCCACGTTGAAGACAAATAAAGCATCTGTTTGCTAGTTTCAATTTATCTATTCGATCATTAACGCGTATGATATTCTTACAGTCTTGCGCCCAATGACCGCAAGATTCGCAAAAGACGCAGAATGGTTCCTTTACGCTGGTATCCCTCGGAGTCGATCTTTTAGATTTCTCGTGTACGTGAAGTGCGGACGCTGTGGGAAGGTTACTAGAAGTGCTGGAAAATTCACCTCGTATCTTCTGCGTGGTAAGCGCCCCGTCGACTTCCTCGTTCAGAAACTCCATCAGTTGCAAAATGTCCACTTCGGATATTCCCGTACGCTTGGCGTGAATTATCCAGCGGTGGCATATGTCATCCGGAAAAGCGCGTAAAATTGTCGACGCGGGGACACGGCCGTATCCGTTCACGTCTTCCCCAAGTGCCGGAGAGCTTGAATACGTCGCTGGCATTCAATGAATGTTGAATTAAGTTCCTCGGGCACCAAATTCTTACATCGTGAATCACAGTAGAGCAGCGATTAGCAGTCTAACAACATTTTATTACATAGTCACAGAACATACAATGTAACATGTCAAAGATACACTGTCCTAAGAGTAAACAGACAGTCTCTCACTTACCCGAAGTACATCACTCTGTGACAAAGATACTAGTGTTTTATGACCACCAAGCACATAGTTTCCTACTGTCATGTAAGTTGCAACATGCTCGGTGGATTTTGTCATTAAAGGAATATTTGTTTGAGATGAGACATGTGAAGGCAAGTGAAAATGTGGTGGCTGATGCATTATCGAGGCTACCACAGGGCTTGGCGAGTTCGCTGAACTAGTGGAACGTTCATCCGAATATAAGGTACTATTGTTAAAGGATAGAAACTGGACGACATTGTTTTGTCCATGTGTACGAACATAGCGAATCAGCAAGAGGCAGATCCGCTATGCAAAACAGTGCGAGAAATGCTTAACAGTAGGGATGATAGTGAATTATAAAGGCATTATGAAAACGAGGAGAATGTTGTGTTCTACCAAAAGAAATCTCTGTGTGAACAATAGCTTGTTTGTATTGCAGAAGGAGGTTTAGAAAATGTAATCTGGTATACACACCATTGCTGGGGACACGTCGGCATAAAAAATTGTATAAGAAAAATTGCTACCTATTGCAACTATCCGAACCTACAGATACATGTACAGAAGTTAATACCCACATGTACCGAATGTAAAAAAGTGAAGACAATGAATAAAAATACAAAGGCGAAATTGCACCCTATTATACCGAATAGACCGCTAAGTCCTGTAGCAGTCGATGTCGCTGGACCTCTACCCACTGCTCGAGGAAGTGTAAAGTATGACTTGTTCACGAAGTATGTGAAATTTCTAAGTAGGCTGTTTAGATTCTTATTGGCAACGTTACGTAGCGCTCTGTATGAAAATCACTGGCTGTGCTGTGTGCAGTCTGTGGCTAGTTTGCATTGTTGTCTGCCATTGTAGTGTTGGGCAGCTGGATGTGAACAGCGCGTAGAATTACGCAGTTAGAGGTGAGCCGCCAGCAGTGGTGGATGTGGGGAGAGAGATGGCGGAGTTTTGAAATTTGTAATACTGGATATTATGAACTGCTATGTATATTATGATTTTTCAACACTATTAAGGTAAATACATTGTTTGTTCTGTATCAAAATCTTTCATTTGCTAACTATGCCTATCTGTAGTTAGTGCCTTCAGTAGTTTGAATCTTTTATTTAGCTGGCAGTAGTGGCGCTCGCTGTATTGCAGTAGTTCGAGTAAGGAAGATTTTTGGTGAGGTAAGTGATTTGTGAAACGTATAGGTTAATGTTAGTCAGGGCCATTCTTTTGTAGGGATTTTTGGAAGTCAGATTGCGTTGCGCTAAAAATATTGTGTCAGTTTAAGCACAGTCGTGTATAATTGTTCAAAGGGGACGTTTCATATGTCGACCCTTAGCTGAGGATACCTCACTGGAATCTTCTGATTTTTTCTTGTAGTTTGTGTATTTAGTGTAGCTTTTGTTTATTTCTAGCGCGTAATTATAGAGAGAATTTCCTTGGTAGTTGTGGTTTTTCATTGTTGCACAGTAAAACAGTTCTGACATGCATGTAGATTTGCACCAAGTATTTCGCAGCTGCGCTTGCAATTAACTAGATATTATTTTCAGTTCTATGTTAATGTGTTCTCTTATTTTTGCTCTTCAAATTGTGTTTTCTTGTGTTGTCGTGTGAAATATTGTGACAATAATGGCGTGTGAAATACGTAATACTAGGCTCCAAAGTAAACTGAGAAATGACAGTGAAGACGAAAGCAGTGTGTTAGCGCCACTGTGTAATGAATTAACTAATGTTCCAAGTAGTAATTTGGTAATTGTACATAGGGAAATGGAGCGGGCTGCAAATAATGGTGTAGACAGTGAAACAGGTAGCGAACAGGGAAGTATTAACGATCGAACGGTCGGCAACAGCTCGCCTCAGGAACCGGGAATGACAGGACACAATGTTGCAAATACTGTAGATTCAGGTTTTGCGTCCTCACCGTTTTCTCAAACATGTCAAGACACATTTTCTGCTTGTCAAAATGTGAATGTTGCTGGTGCAAATGCACTGCCGAAAAGCGTAGAGAAACAGGAATTGTTATTACAATTAATGCAACAAATGGGACAAAATCTTCAAAAGTTAGACACAATGGAACAGAATCTTCAAAAGTTAGACACAATGGAACAAAATCAGAGGCAAACACAGCAAAAGCTTCAAAAGTTAGACACAATGGAACAAAATCTTCGGAAGTTAGACACCACACTTGAACAGACACGTGAAGATTTAACTACTGAGTTACATAACATTGAATCGAAATGTCAAAAAGTCTGTAATGACGTAACAACACAAATTTGTGAGCATTTTCAACCTATTTTTTCGCGGCATGAAAATGCATTACAGAATCACGAAGCAGCCACAAAAGAACTGCAAACCATTGTTCATGAAAATCATGAGACCTTGTGGGCTAAAATTGACTCAGTTGCATCTACCAATTCAGTTACGCAACTTGCAAAAACTCAGGAAAACTTAAAGGACACAGTAGATTCGATTTCAACACAAATGGACACTCTGAAACTTGGTTCAGAAAAACGCACTGAGGAAATGTGTTCACTATCGGAGAAAGTAGATGAACTTTCGGATCAGGTCACTAACTTATCTACGAAGGTAGATGATGATCTGAATGACACAAGACCCGTAGCCTTCACTGACACAGAAGAGTATGAACAAATTAGAAAATTCAAACAAAATCAAAATCAAATCAATACACAGTACAAAAGAGAAATCCGGGAAGTACAAGATTAGTTGACGCAGGTAATACAAGAATTACATATTTCAGAGGACACTCGCGCTCCAGTATGGGAAGAGGGACATAAAAATACGGAACAACCACAAAATAAGAACACAGGACACTTCGGAAATTATGAAAGTAATTGGCAAGGCGCATTAAATTTTGAGATGGAACCGCCGACACGACGTAACAATGACCGACATATGACTCGCCGACATGTTGGTTTTGGCTATAAGCTGTTCATTACTACACGTAGATTCAAAACATTTAAGAATTCTGACAACGACATTCATCCACAAGCATGGCTTCATCAGTTTTCTCATTGTTTTCCTCCCAACTGGTCATTGGAGCACAGGTTAGAATTTATGTGTGGCTACTTGGAGAATGAACCAGCTGTAAGAATGCGATTGGTCATTCACGATTGGTCTCAAGCTACACAAGATCGAGTAAAACATAGCATCATAATGATGAAACATTTCGAACAATCTGAATTTTCCAGTCTTGTGAAATATTTTGAAGACATGTTGCACAAGAATCAGTATCTTTCAAACCCATACAGCCCCTCAGAACTCATCTGCATTTGCTTAATCAAACTGCCTGAACATTTACGACATATTATTTTAGCAGGACGTTGCAAAGACGACATTGAAGCTTTTCAGGGACTGTTACAAGAACTGGAAATTGACACTGACAATCGCGGAACGCGAAAACAGGAGTACAACATATACAGGTCACATCTGTCACAATTCCGCGATGACAGAAATAATAAATGGACACGACAAGGCTATTCGTACAACGTAAATCGTGACCAAAACAGACACCACCCGTATGACAACCGTTGGCAGAGTAGTAATAATTACAGGGAAAGATCACCTCTCCGCGGTAATGACTATCACAGAGACAATCAGAGAAACAGACAATATGGGAACCAAAACAATTATTATCAAGGGAGACAGAATAACTTTAGACGCAACGGTCCAGCGTGCAGTTATGACTCAGGGAGAAATTCTCCACCACGTGGCCGACAAGAAAGAAACTATGGAATCTACCGACATGACGACAGACGATATGATCGTAACGGCAGACCTGAACTGCATCAGAACTGGCGGGATTTAAACAGGGCAGGGCCCTCTCGTCACGGTGAATTTGTGGAAGTTAGGTCTCCTAATCCCAATAACGACGCACGCCAACAAAGAGATAGCAGACAATGACTCGCACTGCAGGCAGCCACCTGCGCCGGCTGGCTCAGGGAAAAATAACATAGACGCTAACCTTGAGAAAAATTCCAGTATTCTTTACCGACGTATACCACATGATAATTGCGTTAAGTTGAAACACTGCGTACTAGGAAGAGCAAAGGGCTACACCACATTTCACATGTGAAACCATTTATTGAGAGATAATCAGCTTTTTAACTTTGTCTTTGCCATATAACTTTTCACTTTACATTGGTAGTATGTTTTGTCAGACTTAGAATCTGTTACCATGCAACAATGTTTGAAGTTAAATATCCAGTCAAGAACCAAGAGAACTTATTTCAACAGAAATTACGAATGCATTGTTATAGTGAACAGACGACACAGTGATGTATTTGTACATTCTTGCTTGTTAGTTGCACGATTACGTAACGACTATCAGGCTTACACACTTAGGACATATACTGGTACTGCTAATGAGATTTTCATGCAACATTTTGGTTTACTTGAAAATACATTCTGAAATTAAAGTACTTTCTGTGAGATACCAGATGACACAGTGGTTAGTTTGTGTGACAGCTACACGATTTTATCATGACACTACTAATGAGTGACAATTTACAATGTTGCTTTTGCAGTGTTTCTGTTTTATATCTGCACAGTTTTTCTGAATTATTCTGGAAAGTAAAACATGTTTAAGTAGTAACTTTTGTGGTATAGCTACAATGAGACAGCCTTTTCCGTAGCACAACAATACATTACAGCACATTAATTTCTTCATCACAACAATAATCGTAATAACTAAGATATCTATACGCAAAGCATTTCACTTTTGTTTATCATGAGGTAAGTACATTGACTTCTGCAGAACTTAGCTTTCGGAGGACAATATCTATGACACTTCCACAGAGATTATCTTACAGCAAGACGCACATTTAGCGCTACAGGACACGTATTTGAGTGATTAATTTTGTACTTAAAACATTTATTTTTAAAGTTATTTGAAGTACAATACTACAAAGGTTTTCCATTATACATTTCATTCCATTGCTGTAATCTGTAACACCTGAGGGTATAATTACATTAATCCTCAGGGAGGTACACGCTCACTTTGTGTACCATGTGTTTGACAAGCACAAGGAGCCCTAGCTAATATGGTATTTGCTTATACAACTTTACACATCGGTACCATATTTCTCTAATACATAAATTACACAGCTATCTGATCATTTAACTGAGAGAGACAAACTTTTTTATTACGTCAGTGACACATGTTTACGCAATTACAGAGTTGGATTACTTCACACTTACGAAATTGTATTTTGTCTGTACTGTGTGAACTGTTCATATTTTTTCGGAACCATTGTGATACTATGAGAGCCTTGAATGATGTATTTGGTATGAGATCATGATTTTTAAAGTACGTTTGAGGTAGATGACACTCTTGAAATGAGCAGAGAATTTTTTTTAGATTTTGACATTATTGCAGAAAGCTACGACGATTTTGAGATTTGACTGAGGCGTTATGTTGTTATTATTACGACGACGATTTGTATTATGCTGTTGAGGTACGTTTATGATCAATGAGATGATGCTATATGAGGAATTTGATTATGTTACATATTTATTATGATGAAATATTGAAGAATGTCTACGAATATGTATATGTGTAATAAGGTAAGGAATAATGAGTAGTGGTTAGGGGCGCTGATTTGCGAAAAATGTTGTTGGAAACCAAGAATCGCACTTTAAGAGTTATGAAATGTATGTAAATGCGTGAAAGTATCACAATGCCGACGAAATTTTTTTGGACACTGTTATATCTATAGGATTTTGTTTCTACACATTTGCAACGCAAATTCTTGACCTGTGAAATATTTTTATATGAGACTGTCACTGTAGCGGAAACTGCTGTCGTAAATATTTCCATAAGAAAGTTAAGTGACCACCTGCACGTAATGCGTTGTGGGCATCCAGCTGTGTCAGACGCCTGGAGAAAAAGCCATTAGGGTGTGCCTTTTCAGAGGCACAGGCAGAAAAAAAGGGAGGCCATTATTCTCACTATTGACATTCCTTTGTAGAAAGCATCGTAAATACGACACTCTCAAACTTGAAAACATTATTACACTGTAGAGTTCTTAATTTATGATATTTACTGAAATGAAATGATGAGAAACATTTCATGTCTATTGTCTTGCTAGTTGAAAGATTGTTTACTGCATTATGAAAGGCCATATGGCTAGTGAATGACGTTTCACGCCTTGCTTTGTTTAATATCTAGTTCCTAGCTGCACTGCAGCATTGGTTGAAATAAAATTTTATAGATGCACTAATATAAATATTTTATGCCTACAGATCCAGTAAAAAAAAATAACTGTATGATGTGCTTAAAGAAACAAACGAAGGAGCACAAAAAAATATTTCACAGGAATTGCATACAGAATTTTCTTTTCAAGTACTTGGTAATTTCTTTTGTAGAATAATTTGTGGTGCACCACTTTAATTACATAGACATTAAGATGTGAATATACATTTCCCTTGTCTGCATTATTGTCTTTAGTGTAATATTTTTTCTGCTTGAGCTGTGTCATGTTTAGATATAAGTTATTTCATTTGCTGCTGCTGTTTGCCAGGCATAGTGCTACTAAATTTCACTTTGTATTACTCTGTTAAGCTAGTTTTACTACTGATTTAATTTTCTTGTTGCTGCACATTGGCTCATATTAGTTGTAATGTTGCATTGCTTGGTAATTTAGATTTACTGCTGCTTGCATTGCTGTTTGTGTTAATTGTTTTGTGCTGCTGCATTGCCTCGTCCCGTAGTTTATGCATCTGAGCTCAGTAGATTTAAGTTAGGTTAGGAGGGGGTAGACTATATAAGAAACTAACTATGATGAATTGGAAGAAATGCATTGAGAAGCTATAAGAAAATGGTGTGGCCAAAAAAAGAATTTTGAAAGAGGATATGAACAAAAAAAGTAGGGTTTAGGGACAACAGGTTTAGGTAAGATTTTCTTGGAAATAAATGTTGAGGTAAGATAATGGTAAATAAATAATGAGGTAAGAAATGTGTGAACAGAATACAGAAAGCATGCTTGGATAGAATTTTCTGGCTGGAGCAAATATCGAAATAAGACTAAGATCTATGGAATGAAGTTTTGGGTTGGACTGCAGTATCAAATGTTACACTGAAAACAAACCTTGTCCTTACCTTTTGGTGTTATCCCACTATGTGTTTGTGTACCCTTGTGTGTTTGTTTTCTTCCTGTCTCTGTGTAGTTTGATAGAAGTTTTTCTTCTTCTAATACTAAGCTATATTCACTATGATGAGGAATACTGTTACCCTCAAATATAATTCGCACTAATACTATGTTATTTACTTTGTAAATATGCTTAGACATTATTTATTCTGTTTTGTTTTAATGCTCATGTGTAAAGTTGATGTTTCAAAAGTTATTCTGATCTTTTATGTATGTAATCCTGTCATAACTCCTGTAACACTGATGTATATGTTATTTCTATTCTTTTGTAAAGCCTGTATTACTACAAATGTTATCTGTATTGTTATGTTTTTAATGATGTATTTTGTACCTTTGTTATTGTATTCTTATGTTACAAAATTGTAATTGACACCAGCTCATCAAATTAAGTAACTTGTAAGCATTCTTTTCACTGCACACATTTCTGTTGGTCATAGTAATGGACAATATGTGAGAAGTAGGGACTGATAGTGTTTGCACATGTGTTAATAATTCAGCAGGGGACTGAATAACAGCATTGCTGATTCTAAGGACAATTCCAAAAACTTTGTGAGTGCACAAGTGGTGGTTATGGACTTGCTATATTATCCGCCAGACTCTTCGATGGTGAATGTGCACCTGCACAGTCGCAACAGATGGCTGCTGGCCGTCTCTACATGGACTACAGCGGGTCTGCATCTTTGATGGCCCACCAATACCACAATCTCAACCAGGACTACAGTGGGTCTCTTCTGTGATGACCTACCTACCAATATTCATCAACTTCGACTGACTCTGCGGTGGGTTTGCTCTGTTGTGGCCCATTACCTGTCTGCATGTCAAGAGTCAGCACTGTCTTTCCGTTGGAAGGACAACACTACTTCTTCAAGACTGCATGGAAATCCACTACTTCTGTGTGCAATTTCTTTTACTAATGAGACTTTGTGACAAAAAAACTGTAATTACTATTATGATGAATGATCAGGACTATCTTTATTGACTGTGCGAAAATTTTAGCTTTTGACCAACATTGTATCAATAAGTGTGTGCATTTGATTTATTTGTTATTGTAATTACGATTATGAAAAATTTTAACAAATATGTATTGCCCAGTGCCCAAAACAATTTGTAAAATTTTTTGTGGGGAGCATGGGGGCTATGTAAGTAGGCTGTTTATGTTTTCTTATTGGCAACGTTACGTAGCGCTCTCTGTATGAAAATCACTGGCTGTGCTGTGTGCAGTCTGTGGCTAGTTTGCATTGTTGTCTGCCATTGTAGTGTTGGGCAGCTGGATGTGAACAGTGCGTAGAATTGCGCAGTTAGAGGTGAGCCGCCAGCAGTGGTGGATGTGGGGAGAGAGATGACGGAGTTTTGAAATTTGTAATACTGGATATTATGAACTGCTATGTATATTATGATTTTTCAACACTATTAAGGTAAATACATTGCTTGTTCTGTATCAAAATCTTTCATTTGCTAACTATGCCTATCTGTAGTTAGTGCCTTCAGTAGTTTGAATCTCTTATTTAGCTGGCAGTAGTGGCGCTCGCTGTATTGCAGTAGTTCGAGTAAGGAAGATTTTTGGTGAGGTAAGTGATTTGTGAAACGTATAGGTTAATGTTAGTCAGGGCCATTCTTTTGTAGGGATTTTTGGAAGTCAGATTGCGTTGCGCTAAAAATATTGTGTCAGTTTAAGCACAGTCGTGTATAATTGTTCAAAGGGGACGTTTCAAATTATATGCGCTAGAACGTACAACCTCTATCCCTATTATTAGGTAGATAGTAATGGAATTGGTTCCACAAGTGGTCAAGCCTATGACTATCTTATCGGATAATGCTTCTTATTTTAAGAGTACGAAATGGAAATAGTTCTTAAGCGGTCATGAGATCAAGCACATTTTTATATCATGCTTTAATCCACGCCCAAGTCCGGTGGAAAAAGTTTTTATTGACTTTAATACATTCATGAGGACATATGCTGCAACTAAGCATACGAAATGGAGCGAATAACTCAACATGTTTTGACAAATATACAACAACTTGCTCCATGACGTCACTGGTTTACAGAAGAGGAACTGAAATTTGATCGTCCTGAGAGAAATGATTAGCTTGAACCCCTACCTCCTCTACCTAGAATAGAAAGTAACGAGGATAAAATGAAACAGGCACTGCTGACATTGAGTCAAAAGGCTAAACTCAGAAAACGACGATGTGACCGACAATTAAATAAAGTGCAACAATTCAGAGGAGGAGATCTTGTGTTGTTAAAGACGCACCCGAAAGCTTCGGCGTAAAGGAAAGTAAATCGAGAATGGCAGATTATCTATACAGGATCTAACAGAATAATGCTTCTTATTTTCGAATGAAGGATGCTATATTCTGGGGTTACAGAGTCTGACAAAATACGCGGATTATACCCACACCATGATTTAAAAATGTACAAACAGGGAAGGATAAACAGTTGAGGAAAGTAATGCTTGTACTTGAAATGTAATGTAAATAGTAAAACACTTCAGCGAGTGATGAAGTTTTATTTCCATGTGTTAAATATCATGCATAGTTCGTAGTTTTATTATAGGGAATTGCAATAATAAGACTTTCAGCCTTAAGGGTGACCCTGACACAGAAGCCAAGTAGAATTAGCAATAAAAATGGCATTGAAAATATAACTAAGAGAAAGAATTCAATTTCATGTGTATATAGTAGGTTAAGATTTTTTCTTTTGCATTTTTTGTGATTAAGAAGTTCTAGTTAGTAGGAGAATGGTGTGATTTAATAATATGACCAAGTACTTATAGGAGTGCATACGATGTGTCAATACGTAATCGTGAGTGTTAATTAATTTCTCGGAGTGTGAATGTAAACATGCATGTTTCACTTACTTGAGATCTAAGTAACAGTTTTGTTTGCTCCAGAAGTGGCCTTAAACGACGTAATTGCATGCGTCCGTGGGGCACTATTGATAATTAAAGAAATATATGTTCTCGTGTAGAGAAAGTAACTGTATGGCATACAGTTTAGAACCGTTGCATGTAAGGAATTATGCGAGCGTAAACATGAATTGATACATGCAATGGAGACCTGGTTTTCGGGCAAACGGTTCCTCACTTAAAATTTTAAATAGTTAAAAGTGTGGATCGGTGAGAAGTGATGAATAACACACATGTCACTGCCTGAGGATCGGTAGTCCAGACGGCCAAAGGTATACTTTCGGCACGAAAGGCTGACGGAAGTCTATAACATAAAATATATGCAAATAGCATCAAAGACTCTAGGGGACTAAATGTTAATATCCTGACTTGTAAAACTGAGAAATGTTATGTCAATGACAATACCAATGTATATATAGTAACATGGTGAATAATGCTTCGATAGAAACAATTTGTAAAGCAATTTAATTTTCAAAAGGATCAGCGGATGCTAGGAGAGAAAAAAAAAACGGCTAGCAAACGCATAAAGGCAGAGAAAGACTGTGTCAATGTGCACTTTTATCAGTTAAAAGTTTAAGGAGAAAAGGACTTTGAAATATGAGTATGAAGGTTGTCATAGCAATTTGTTTTATTCGTGTAAAAATTTGATATTTAGTGTACTAAGTTTATGGCTCTGCAGCAATGATGACTTCACGGAATAATATGAATATTAATATCATGTGAAGCCAAAATGTGTTACAGCTAGCGAACACTGTGAACACTATAGTGAGTGTGGACAAATGTAAATCTACCTTTGGACACCAACCATAGTGGCAGGTAGACAGTCTCAGTGAATGTTACAGAACTGTGCACGCACGCATTGTGAACTACGGTACAGAACTGGAAATATAAAGTGACTACATGAGTTTACAGGGCGCTCTAAGAGTGTGAAACTTTGTTAGTTATGAGCCAATAGACTGCGTAATTCTCAAAGGAATTAAACAGAGAATACTTGGTGTTCCGAAAACTGGACTAAAGTTTGCTCAGAAAATTAAATACATTACAGAACATTAAAACGAACAATCATGTGCGAATATCGGCTGAATGGACGATTAAATAATTCTTTTTTCCCGCAAGCTAGTACATCTCTTACGAAAATAGTTAAAATTAATGCTCGCATGGCTTATTACATGTTCACGCGCCTGCAGCGGATACGATGCTGAGACGGCGCGAGAGCAGAGGCGGATCACCTGATCGGTCAACCAACGACCAATGCCCAACAATCGCTTGGGAGGGAGAGGGGGGGGGGCGAGGGGAGCGCCTGGCAGCTGCGTCACTTGCAGTAACGTCGCAGCACCGTCATCGTCGCACTGGCGTCGCAGTCGCAACGGCTAAAAATCAGCGATCGACGAGGTGTATTACGTGTGATGAGTGCACTTGTGTTGTGGGAAGAAGCTTCATTACTATCATTCGAAGTGTCTGTTCCATTGTAAGCGAAAAATGCTCAGATTATCACCTAGAAGAAGACTGTTTTTTATTTCGATTCGCCGCGCGGGATTAGCCGAGCGGTCTCGGGCGCTGCCGTCACGGACTATGCGGCTGGTCCCGGCGGGGTTCGAGTCCTCCCTCGGACATGAGTGAGTGTGTTTGTCCTTAGGATCATTTAGGTTCCGTAGTGTGTAAGCTTAGGGACTGATGACCTTAGCAGTTAAGTCCCATAAGATTTCACACACATTTGAACATTTTCTTTAATTTCTATTTGTGTGATTATAATTTCACTGTTTTCTCATGTCGTATTCTTCGATGTAGTTCACTTGGCGAACAATCGAGCAACATGTCCTTGAGTAGAATCAAAACCTAAATTGGGATTTCTGGAGACATTGAATGCATGTGGCCATACAGTCGGAAGACTCTGGGCTGGTTTTAACTCCCGGCTTTCCCAAGCCCGCAACCCTCAATAGAGGGGGGTTAACTCAAGTCATTTCTCGGTAAGATTTGTTAATACCTTTCCAGACTGAAACATATGGGTAGGGGAGTACTGTAGTTACCCTCCCTTAGAGCCCGCATCTCGTGGTCGTGCGGTAGCGTTCTCGCTTCCCACGCCCGTGTTCCCGGGTTCGATTCCCGGTGGGGTCAGGGATTTTCTCTGCTTCGTGATGGCTGGGTGTTGTGTGCTGTCCTTAGGTTAGTTAGGTTTAAGTAGTTCTAAGTTCTAGGAGACTGATGACCATAGATGTTAAGTCCCATAGTGCTCAGAGCCATTTGAACCATTTGAACCCTCCCTTAGAATTAGGCAAAGCACATATGGTAATTACTATTGTGTGCAAACGACATTTGAAAAGGTCATTTAAGAGTCATACATGCACAGTGTTGTGAAATTTGAAACTATAATCGAACAGTACGGTGGTCTGACTGGTACCCATAAATCATTCATGGTAACGAATTTGAAAATTATGAATGCCATGTAGTGATAATTATTGTATTAATAGCTGCCGAAGTACACCAGAGAATAAACAAATGCATTGTGTTGCAATATATTCCATGAAGTTTCGGGATTCTGTGACTGAACTTTCTTTTTTAACGGTCTTCCTCTGTTCTTGGCCTCGAAGGGGAAAGAACGATAGTCTGAGGCTCATCTCTTTGTAACAGTCTATGTAAGTTGTAAACGAAACTAAACTATAGTTGGTTATGACTTAAAATTTTCGTACGTTACGCAATTATTTTTTAAACCTAGACATTGCTTGTCCTGAGTAGACGTGGCCTTAACGGAACATCGACCATTGTTAGGCGCCACAGTAGAAAATAATTAGTAATTTTCTTTCAACTCACCTTCGAGACCTGCCGCTGGTTAAGACACTATATTTTCTTTCAGATTCCACGAGCTCTACAGCCACTACGAATAATTTAATATATTTCACATTCAGATATTCTCAAGGTTGCGAGATAACATCCGAGGCAGAAAGGCCTGGTCACAGGATTCTAGTTCTAGTAAAAGATTTCATCTGCAGAAAATTATGCTTGCCATCTTATGTTGGTATTCGACACGAAACCACGATCTCGAGTTACAGGTTCTATTACTTCACATTGAAATGACATACGAATTATTATCTGAAGCTATAGGCACAGGGGTTTTAACTATGCTTTTGATATATATTGAGGAGTATCTGTGATAATTCAAGAGAGAAACAATTAATTATTTATAATCCCGTAACCAACCTGAATACTGAGCTAGTTTGTTGATTGCTAATCCGATTAGGGCTAAATTAATTTACATTACACTTTTCATAGTAATATTAGAGTTATTCCTCTTTTGTTTTGACGTCAATTTATTAAAAGCTATCGAAGCATATAAAATTAAATTAAATTACATTACATACATATTATTCTAAAAGATATTACTCTAACAGTCAATATAGTTTTTAAGAAATGTTGCATTGATAATTATGCACGAGAAAAATTTTAAAATATTACATTAATAATCACTAAATTAATTTTACAAAAACGTTATCTTTAAGGCTCAATACACATCAACAGGTTTTCTTTTTAACATATTATTCTAATTAACATTAAAAGTACATAAAATTTTTATTTACAAAATGTTTCTCCTGCACTGCTCATGAATGAAAGATTATAAAAAGATAGTTATACAGCTCTTAATCAGACATTTATACGTATTGTATAGAGAGATGCAAGTTGTATCAAGTCGATATGGGTACATCGAAGTCCTATGTTAATTGTTGTGCCTTTTGCAGATTTTTCACTGTTTGACACTGATCGTTATCTCATTTTGACCACTAGTTTCACACCATGTCTACGAATGTTCTTCAGAGAGGTTGGTGATGAATGTCTTTGCACGAAGCGGAAGGACTTGTACGAGATGTTATTCGGCAAACCTTTGGATGGGCAGCGTCGTTCTTTGTCGAATTTTGCAACAGGATGTTGCCATAGTTTGGTCCGGCCCACATCATAATGTGGACCTTTTAGTGCGGAGTCTCATGCAGTATTGGCTTTAAAAACTTGTATCTTTCTTCTCAAGACACTGCTGAAGGCATTTACAATTTTGGAGCACATCGCAGATAACTAGTTTACAATAGGATGAGTATTTGGGCAGTTGTATCTGGAAATATTTTCGCCCATATTCTCTCTTCCACATCAGTCTTGGGACTCTTCATCTTCTGTTCTTCCCAGCATCTTACTTTCTTCAGACTTTAAACTTGTCTCTTTTTTGGACAGGATACAGGAAATTATTGACTAGTAGTATCTTTGAAGTTTTACTTTACTCAGTGTTATAATCGTTAATTAGGATGAGTAAGTCAGCGTTGATTGACTGGTTTTCCTTCAGCTCTGTAGTTCAATGTAATATCGCGGTTGGGTGGCGATAGCGCGATTCTATAATTTTTTGCCAAATCGTGCCTCAACCAAGCCGTCGTTTCGGCGAGGTGTTTTCGTTTTAGTCCGCACACTGGTTGCTGTTTCGTTTGTTTTGTAGTATCGCCATCCTTTTTATGCCCTTTCTAGCGCGTCCACATCGTAGAAAATCTTTGATCTAGTCCATTCACGTTCCCCATTCATTCTCAGTTGCCATCCGCCGCATTGTCGTGGGCAGTTGACGATTGTTTCTTGCAGGAGGTCGAGTACAAAAAATTTTTCTTATAATGTGCCTTATGTCTAATGCCTAATTTACGCCTCTTAAGAAATTCTTCACATAGTTCGGAGTACTAGCTCTGCGTTACAATTCTAGTTTCTCTATCAGGTTCCAATTTGTTCCTGATATCTTAAGTTAATGAGACTCATTATGTTCGTGATGTGTGGTGTCGTGCTGTGGCATGTTAGTGTGTAATGCTATTAGATCATCACCTTTGCAAACTCTACATATCATACTGGGTGATCAAAAAGTCAGCATAAATTCGAAAACTGAATAAATCTCGGAATAATGTAGATAGAGAGGTACAAATTGACATACATGCTTGTAATGACATGTGGTTTTATTAGAACCAAAAAAATACAAAAGTTCAAAAAATGTCCGACAGATGGCGCTTCATCTTATCGGAATAGCAATAATTAGCATAGCAAAGTAAGACAAAGCAAAGATGATGTTCTTTACAGGAAATTCTCAGTATGTCCACCATCATTCCTCAACAATAGCTGTAGTCGAGGTATAATGCTGTGAACAGCACTGTAAAGCATGTCCGGAGTTATGGTGAGGCATTGGCGTCGGATGTTGTCTTTAAGCATCCCTAGAGATGTCGGTCGAACACGATACACTTGGGACTTCAGGTAACCGCAAAGCCAATAATCGCACGGACCGAGATCTGGGGACCTGGGAGGCCACGCATGACGAATGTGGTGGCTGAGCACACGATCACCACCAAACGACGCGCGCAAGAGATCTTTCATGCGTCTAGCAATATGGGGTGAAGCGCTATCCTGCACGGCTCTAGGCGCTACAGTCTGGAACCGCGCGACCGCTACGGTCGCTGGTTCGAATCCTGCCTCGGGCATGGATGTGTGTGATGTCTTTAGGTTAGTTAGGTTTAAGTAGTTCTAAGTTCTAGGGGACTGATGACCTCAGAAGTAAAGTCCCATAGTGCTCAGAGACATTTGAACCATTTTAGCCATCCTGCATAAACATCGTACGTTCCAGCAGGTGTTTATCAGCCAGGCTGGGGACGATGAGATTCTGTAACATACCGGCGTACCTCTCACCCGTCACGGTAGCAGTTACAAAACCAGAATCACGCATTTCCTCGAAGAAAACAGGCCCTATAACGGTAGATGTGGTAAATCCAACCCATATCGTGACTTTCTCGTCGTTGAATGGAGTTTCCACGACAGTTCTAAAATTTTCGGTAACCCATATTCTGCAGTTGTGGGCGTTGACAGACCCTCGGAGCGAGAAATCTGCTTCGTCGGTCCACAACACGTTACTCAACCAGTCGGCATCTTCTGCCATCTTTTGAAACGCCAGGTAACAGTTCATGATGCCGATGGATTTTGTACGGATAGCATCGGGGGGTACGCCTAAGTACCAACCAAACAGTTGTGTATGTAATGCCGGTGTGGCGTGCGACTACACGAACGCTGACTTCCCCGTGCATAGACGAACCCGCTACAACCTCCATTTCTTCCTGAACTGTCTCAGCACCATTACGCCTTGTGCTCGGTCGGCCACTACGGGGTCTATCCTCTAAACAACCCGTGGCTTCGAACTTCGAAATCATTCTCGCCAAAGCTGCATTTGCCAATGGACCTTTACCCGTTCGAATCCCATTCCTATAGCGATAGGATCGTAACGCTGAACTAGCACATACCCCATTCCGATAAAAGTGCCTTTTCAGGCAACGTCAACATGCTGGGTCTGCTGGCGCATGTGATTCTCTCATTACAGCTCCTTTGATACACGATTGTCATGCGTAGTCACTGACGTTTTGCTGTCCAACGCCATCTGTCAGATATTTTGTGAACTTTTTTCTTTTGTTCTAATAAAACCCCATGTCATTCCAAGCATGTGTGTCAAATTTTACCTCTCTAATTACATTATTCCGTGGTTTATTAAATTTTCAATTTTATACTGACTATTTGATCACCTGGTATTAATTGCTAAATATAAAAATTTAAGGTACTTTTCACTTCTCTGTCATTTCTTTTTCTCAGATTCCTGGTCACGTCCTGTGTGAAACATACTTATTTACATGTTATTTACTGATGCCTATAAGTGATTATTCATCATACCTTTTAATATGGCTTACCTGATGAAATCCTAAACCTTTACCTACCTCATTCTGCGCCCGGTTCGTTCTGTTTTTATCATGTTGTCTGAATGGTGGAACATTGATCCTTAGTTCTGGAAGGCTCTTGCTCTTCCACCTATGTTTGACACGGTACAGACTTGGCTCAAAGAGAGTTGTAGTGCTCTCAAAAGTGACGCTTCTCGTTCCCATGTTTATCACAGCTTCTCTTTCATTCAGACATTCCCCAACTATTATCATGTCTACCCTTAATTTCGGTATTATAACGAAATTGGCTTCGATCTTTTGACCTCGGCACGAAAGAGTTGACCTTGTTCGTTTATTGAAATCCTCAGCATGATTTTTGTTGGGATCTTCCACTTTAATCTTCTTTGTTTCCAAGATCGGTAATTCTTCGTTTGCATTGCATTGGTTAAATATGTTCCCTGAAACCGCGGTTAGCTCGATTCCGCTGTCTGTGACTACATTAAGTGGGATTTTAGCTATCATGGCTTTCACAACTGGTCGAATATCGACCGGTTTGCTCTGTTCTTCCTCATTTCCCTGCGAAAAAGTATTGAATCATATTTGAGTCATTTCAGGAATTTTACCCGTGGATTCGAACCTTCTGTCTGATATTCATCGCCCGGGTTCCAGGGTTCGATTCCCGGCGGGATCAGGGATTTTCTCTGCCTCGTGATGACTGGGTGTTGTGTGCTGTCCTTAGGTTAGTTAGGTTTAAGTAGTTCTAAGTTCTAGGGGACTGATGACCATAGATGTTGAGTCCCATAGTGCTCAGAGCCATTTGAACCATTTGATATTCATCAACCACTATCCCTCCCTCTTCTACGCTATTCCTTCAAATGGTTCAAATGACTCTTAGCACTATGGGACTTAACATCTGAGGTCATCAGTCCCCTAGAACTTAGAAATACTTAAACCTAACTAACCTAAGTACATCACACACATCCATTCCCGAGGCAGGATTCGAACGTAGCGGTCTCGCGGTTCCAGACTAAAGCGCCTAGAACCGCTCAACCACAGCGGCCGGCGATTCTCCTTCACATTTAACTTCATCTTCCCTGAACTCAACTAGATCTGCCTCTTCTTTCTTCGTGGAAACTCCCAAGTAGTCGCATCTAAATGCCCTTATTATATCTCTGTAACTTCCATCATTGTTCACATTGGAGCCTGTTCCCAATTGTAAACTTCCGTCGACTGCGCATTATCCTCCGTGAGTTCGTTTTACCTGGTCACAGCCTCAAATAATTCGGCAATTCTAATTACCTCGACCTTATTCTCTTTTCCCATTGTGCCTGCCTCTGGCAGTTCGTTTTCTTCGTCGGTATCATCCCAATTAATTTCTCCTCGGCATGATGATGTTGTTCACCTGTCTTGGTTTGATCCCTGCGATCCAATGTCGTCATTTATTACTTATCGTGACAAAATGTTTATTTGTCTCGACGGTACGTTATCCTCTTGGAATCGGCTCTCCCTAGTTTCAGTATTAAACAACTCCGCAATGCTAACTACTTTAACTCTTAACTCGACTGCCGTTATGCTTGCTTCATTTTGTTCCGGTAGTCCATTTCTTGCTAAATCCTCTCAACTAATTCCTGTCGAACCAGCTGTTTGTCTCTGCCTCGTGATGACTGGGTGTTGTGTGATGTACTTAGGTTAGTTAGGTTTAAGTAGTTCTAAGTTCTAGGGGACTGATGACCATAGATGTTAAGTCCCATTGTGCTCAGAGCCATTTGAACCAACCAGCTGTTTGCAGTATCTAGACTTCTTTCGGTCCCTGCGGTTCTGTCCCTTCGTCTTTCACCTCTCATGATAAGGCGTATATTTCTCTCATTACGTTGCAGCTGCAGGTGCGCTATTCTACTTGACTTGGGCGCTCTCTCGTCATTTCGAACGTTTATAGCAGTTTGGTTGCCTTATCTCTAGGTCTTCTTTTGGTCCTTCTCTCTTTGTTGGACCTGGTGACACAGGTTTCGTTGCTGGTAATTTGTCGTAAACATCCATTGCGTCTACCATTATTCCCCCTGTAAGAATTATTTCCATTCCTGGGTGGATAACCTTTGCAATTTCTTGTTCCGCACCCATAACCGTTTCTATGTGGAAATCTATTGCCATTTCTCTGCGCGAAGTTATCACGCGGTTCGAAATAAATCACATTCCTTCGTGCGGTCTCCGACGAGTTCTGCGGTCTTTCATTCGCGTTTTCTCGCGGGCTACCATTTTTTGCCTTATCTTCCGAGAATATGAATTCTAATACCTTCAAAATTCCTTTGAAGGCTTCCACGTCATTGCCCCCACGATCTACCAATGACTGTTGATATTTTAGTGGCAGCATATGGTACACTCTATAATCAATTCTCCGTAGCTGTATGGTACACCCAAACATTGGTTTTTCTTGGCCATTGCTTCGAAAAATTTTACAGGGCTCTTCTCTCCGGAATTCACGAAGTATGAATTTTGTAGTAGCTCATACATCACTCTATTGTGCGCTTCACTCGACCAGTAGTGTCAGAGAAACTTAACTCTGAAATCTTCATATGATCAGCATGTAGCTGCTACGTCTTGCATCGTTTCTGCTACTGTTGCAGACATATAAGCACATATAAAGTCCAACTGGTGTGCTAATGTCCAATGTTCTGGTAGTCCTAATCTGAATTGATCAATGAAGGTTCGTGGGTGCAGTGAGTTTGCTGCACGGAAGTGCTGGAACTTCCTTCCGTTGAGGAAATGATCGTTGTCGTGCCTCATCATGTTACCGTACGAAATTCGAGAGCCCTCGCAACTTCTGTCCTCGATAACTTCACTTGTCATTCCTCCAGATTGTGGTAAATCTATTGGATATTGTCCATTGTAGCTTTCGCCTAGTCTTGCATGATATCGTTGCAATGGAACGCAATGACTTCTGCGCGAGTGTCGGTATGCTTTACGCTATAGCTTTCGCGCCCTTGAACTTCCCTGTTACGTTTTGGCTCCGTTTCTCGACTGCCTAATCTTGACGCTTCATCATGTGGTCTGATTTGTTCCGAAAAGTATGCTTTGTGGTACCCGATGTCTTCGTGGTGTCCTCTGCTCTTCGTAAGTTTACAAACCTGCCAGTGGCATTGTAGGTGGTGGGCTGTCGTGTAGTTTCTTCCATGCCTGTGATTGGAGTTGTATTTGCGTAAAATCGTTTTTCATTCTTTCTGAAGCTGCTTGCCTTTCTGGTGGCGTTATGGACCCGGAGGTTGATTTCTTGTTTTTTTTTTTTTTTTTTTTCTATTCGGTAGTTTTAGTGTCTTGAAAGGAGGATATAAGATGAACATCAACAAAAGCAAAAGCAAAACAAGGATAATGGAATGTAGTCGAATTAAATTGGGTGATGCTGTGGGAATTAGATTAGGAAATGAGACGCTTAAAGTAGTATAGGAGTTTTGCTATTTGGGGAGCAAAATAACTGATGATGGTCGAAGTAGATAGGGTATAAAATGTAGACTGGCAATGGAAAAGAAAGCATTTCTGAAGAAGAGAAGTTTTTTAACATCGAGTATAGATTTAAATGTCAGGAAGTCGTTTTTGAAAGTATTTGTATAGAGTGTAGCCATGTATGGAAGTGAAGCATAGACGATAACAAGTCTGGACAAGAAGAGAATAGAAGCTTTCGAAATGTGGTGCTACAGAAGAATGCTGAAGATTAGATGGGTAGATCACATAACTAATGAGTAGGTACTGAATAGTATTGGGGAGAAGAGGAGTTTCTGGCACAACTTGACTAGAAGAAGGGATCGGTTGGTAGGACATGTTCTGAGGCATCAAGGGATCACCAATTTAGTGTTGGAGGTCAGTGTGGAGGGTAAAAATCGTAGAGGGAGACCAATAGGTGAATATACTAAACAGATTCAGAAGGATGTAGGTTGCTGTACGTACTGGGAGATGAAGAAGCTTGCACAGGATAGGGTTGCGTGGAGAGCTGCACCAAACCAGTCTCAGGACTGAAGACCACCACAACAACAACAACAGATTTACTCAATTGAAGCTGTTATTACTGAAGGCCTGCCTGTTCCCTTTTAACTAAATTGAGAACTATGTCATAATTTGGGTTAGCTGGAACTATTATTAATCGAGGTCTACCTGTTTTTATTGCCCTATTATTGAGATCCGGTGTCTTACATAATATGCGTTGTAATTAACTGAGATTGTGATTGCCAAAGGCCTGCTTGTTTTGTATGTGTTTATGTCAGTAAGGTAGTACAGGAAAAGACACGTAATGCTATATGGGTCCTAACCTCTCTCCTTACATCCCTTATCCATTATTTAAGTTTTCAGGCATAGTAAAAGAAAGGAACTAACGAGACTAATCAGACAAGTTGTGGAATTACGACAAGATCGCCCCAATGATAAAATTAAAACAGTAAAATTGATTGGTGCAGTAAAGGAAGACATGAAGAATGCAGAAATGGCACAGCTTGAAATAACAGGTAAAAAAGGTTTGTAGGCAGAAAGTTCTCGATGGAACCTGGCGGAAAAACGCAATAACAACGAAACAGCGTGGTCTGACGAGAGCAGAAGAGCCCGTTCTGAGACAGTGAAAGAATTGTGCATACAAAGGAACGCTAAAGCTAAATTCCGAAAATGCGTTTCGTTGTATATCACGCGGTCCAATAGTGCCCTGACGTGAATAATAGTAATAATAACAATATTAGTAATAATGTGAAGTGTTTAGCTTTTGCAGATGACCTTGCAATCCTCACAAATAATAGAAAAGAAGCCACTAACGCCGTAGAGAAGTTACACGAAATTGCACAAAGAACTGGCCTGAAAATTCATATGAGAAAACCCAGTACATAGAAAGAGTGCCACAAGACAAATTGCCTATTGTGACAACCCATGGGAAAATCGTACATGTAGCACTTTTTAAGTACCTGGTAGAAATCATCCAGCCATCAGGGATCAACCTAAAGGCCAATGAGGAAAGAATAAAAAAAACTACAGAAAGTATATAAACTCACGTGGAACTATTATAACAAAACTTCCATATCCATTAACGCAAAATTGAGGCACTACAACACTGTCGTACTTCCAGAGGCACTGAATGCATCTGAAACAACACAAATAAGTGGGCAAACTAAAATCAAAGAAATAGAGAAACAAGAAATGAAAATTCTCAGGAAAATTTTTGGCCCAATACAAGAGCAAGGAATCTGGAAAGAGAGACCAACATCACAATTATATACACTCCTGGAAATTGAAATAAGAACACCGTGAATTCATTGTCCCAGGAAGGGGAAACTTTATTGACACATTCCTGGGGTCAGATACATCACATGATCACACTGACAGAACCACAGGCACATAGACACAGGCAACAGAGCATGCACAATGTCGGCACTAGTACTGTGTATATCTACCTTTCGCAGAAATGCAGGCTGCTATTCTCCTATGGAGACGATCGTAGAGATGCTGGATGTAGTCCTGTGGAACGGCTTGCCATGCCATTTCCACCTGGCGCCTCAGTTGGACCAGCGTTCGTGCTTGACGTGCAGACCGCATGAGACGACGCTTCATCCAGTCCCAAACATGCTCAATGGGGGACGGATCCGGAGATCTTGCTGGCCAGGGTAGTTGACTTACACCTTCTAGAGCACGTTAGGTGGCACGGGATATATGCGGACGTGCATTGTCCTGTTGGAACAGCAAGTTCCCTTGCCGGTCTAGGAATGGTAGAACGATGGGTTCGATGACGGTTTGGATGTACCGTGCACTATTCAGTGTCCCCTCGACGATCACCAGTGGTGTACGGCCAGTGTAGGAGATCGCTCCCCACACCATGATGCCGGGTGTTGGCCCTGTGTGCCTCGGTCGTATGTAGTCCTGACTGTGGCGCTCACCTGCACGGCGCCAAACACGCATACGACCATCATTGGCACCAAGGCAGAAGCGACTCTCATCGCTGAAGACGACACGTCTCCATTCGTCCCTCCATTCACGCCTGTCGCGACACCACTGGAGGCGGGCTGCACGATGTTGGGGCGTGAGCGGACGACGGCCTAACGGTGTGCGGGACCGTAGCCCAGCTTCATGGAGACGGTTGCGAATGGTCCTCGCCGATACCCCAGGAGCAACAGTGTCCCTAATTTGCTGGGAAGTGGCGGTGCGGTCCCCTACGGCACTGCGTAGGATCCTACGGTCTTGGCGTGCATCCGTGCGTCGCTGCGGTCAGGTCCCAGGTCGACGGGCACGTGCACCTTCCGCCGACCACTGGCGACAACATCGATGTACTGTGGAGACCTCACGCCCCACGTGTTGAGCAATTCGGCGGTACGTCCACCCGGCCTCCCGCATGCCCACTATACGCCCTCGCTCAAAGTCCGTCAACTGCACATACGGTTCACGTCCACGCTGTCACGGCATGCTACCAGTGTTAAAGACTGCGATGGAGCTCCGTATGCCACGGCAAACTGGCTGACACTGACAGAAGTGGAAGAGGACCTCAGACAAGCACACATACCAGTAAACGATGCAGAAAATAGAACTGATTTCAGGAACATGATCAAAAAACATAAATTTGACACCACAACACAGGAGAGACCAGGATGCAAATGGGCAGCGGAGAGAAAGAAACAACACAGTGAACACATGAAGAAAATTTGGGCTCACAAAAAATATAATCAATCATCATAAAAGAATTCAAGTTCAAACGCTATCTTTAAATGGGAATAATCGAAAATAATAATAATAATATTAGTAATAATAACAAGTCATGTGAATGTAGCTCCGTGGCGTCAGTAGAGTATCTCTGCAGGTACAAAATCTTTTCTTTACAGAGAGACTAGCTTGCCGTACAATTGCTGTTGCAAAGTTAGCCGGAGGGCGGATTAATTATTCCTGTAAGCGGAGGACGCCCCCGACGCAGGCCCTGGCCGACAGCGCTACCGCTGGCGGCGGCCACCTCAGGTTATCGGAGGTAAACAGGATCGGAGACTTGTTTAGCGACGCGCTGAATATTCATGAGGCGGGACACTTGAGGCTCCCCGTCCGACGCACCTCGCCCCATCCGAGCAGCAGCCGTCACACCACGGAGGGAAGTGGCAGTCTCTGTCGCACAAGAGCCGTGGTGGTACAAGAAACGTTAGCTGTGGCAAATGCACTCTGCCAGCGCACTAGTAGATTTAACTTCGTCATACGATTTCTGTCTCGAAAATTAATACCCTTTCCAACAATAAGGTGAGTGCTTGTGACGTGCATTGACGCACAAACGAGGTTTAGTTACTGAGAATTAAGCAAAAATAAATACATTAATTAATTAATTAAATCAGCTGTGTTAGTACAAAAGAGTAGAAAGCATGTTATAGCGAGAACGCCGCACTGATTAATATAGTGAACTTCCTTTGACGACGTGGCAGAAAGGTAATAGACGAAAACAATGCTCGTTAGTAAATGGCTGCAAGATCTGACTAGGCAATTGGAGTTTAAGTCCCACATCACTTTCACTTGCATACGTGTAATTTAATTTTGAGTGCCGCCTGCTCGTACATAAGTGTGCGTGAGCTGATCTGTGGTAACACCGGTTCCCGTCAGATCACCGAAGTTAAGCGTTGTAAGGCTGGGCTAGCACTTGGATGGGCGATAATCCGGTCTACCGACCTTTGTTGGCAAGCGGGGTGCACTCAGCCCTTGTGAGGCAAACTGAGGAGATACTGAATTGAGAGATAGCGGCTCCGGTCTCGTAAACTGACATACGGCAGGAGAGCGGTGTGCTGACCACATGCACCTCCGTATCCTCATCCGTTGACGTTTGTGGGCTGAGGATGACACGGCGGCCGGTCGATACCTTTGGGCGTTCGAAGGCCTGTTTGGACGGAGTTTAGTTTTCGACGTTCTCATAAATTATAAGCTGTTGGATTTTAATTACTTGAGGAACATCTATAGAGTTGAGACAGGGAGTTCGTATTGAAAATATATACATGAGCTTTACCCTAGCGTTACCCTAGTTAACCGCGTTTCGCAGCAAAACTTTACCGTTTGTGGTGAATGGTGTAACAATGGTCAAAATCAGTTCCGCTTAGAGTTTAAACCCCACTGAACTAATTCAATTATCTCAACTTTGTTGTCATACGGTCGGGAGGAAGAATCACTGCACCAACAGAGAACAGTAAAGGAGTAAAAACATATAAGCTTCAGATTTAGAAGAACTCGTTAGTAATCGTTTCAGGCAGGCAATGCTGGCGTTCAGTATCGTCCTCAGTTCAGAGTAAACGATATAGTTTATGTCAGTTATAAATGTAAGACGAGAATCGAGCTTCACGTATTTTAGTTTAGTATAGTGAATCGGAATTCTGTAGCAAGCAAGAAAGAGAGCGGTAAGGTACCAGACCACAAAAACATAATACTTCATACAGAAGAGATCTTATTTAATGAACTAATTATATTTTGTCTTTATCTTTTGAGCGTATAAACTTAAAAAATTTCAATTAAATGTAAGAAAACAAACGCAAAATTGACTAAATGAAAACTGAGAAACTTTCAGTTGTGCTTTCGAAGAACTACATAGCGTGGACCTTCTATCAAAACAATTTCAAGTGGACAAGAATGAAGACCAAGGCTTACGAGAACACACCAGGGACGTTGCAGTAACATAAGTTCCATATTAGAAGGCACATTAGTAGTCAATACATCAGCTGAGACCCATAAGCCCATCGAATGAAAAAAAAATGGGCGATCGTAAAATATAATCTCAGCTAAACCAACGAAATATTACTTAAACTCTTCAGGTACAATGGGAACGACTCATGTAGTTCACATAGAGCAAGCAGTTATATTAACCCTAAGTAGTATATTGAACCACACAAGGCAGCAAGAATATTGATAAATTAAAAACTGCGCTGATATCTGCTAAACAAAAATGACTATTCCATGAACAGGCAGAAACCTTGAATAATGTAGGCTATGCGCCAGTGAACCTTTCAACTTAAACATAAAAAATATAATGATCCCGACAACCCAATCGACAGCTCCGAACGTCCGAACTGTCGACGCACTACTGTGATAACCAAGCAAGTCCAACGGACGTCAGCGCATACGACCGAGTAATTTCACTCTGGCCGTGATTTCCGTAGCCATAATTAGCAGACTAAGTTCTAGGGCCATCATTCTCGAAACCCGAGCAACGTGCCTTGATAGACTATCGCTAACCACTCACTCGAAATAATGTCTGATTCCAGCTATTGTTCGTAGCATCCATACCCCACAACGTTGCCAGCACTATGACTCGGATGAGCATCCCCCAACTATAGGTAGTAAAAGACTGAGAGCGAGCTGAATGCGGACAGCTCACACGTATCAACACCAACTGTTGCGAACCGCTTATTAGCAGTGGGAGTACGTGTACGCAAACCTCTATCCCGTCCTCCAGTCACATGGCAGCGACGACGTACATGGCGAAACTGATGGCGTCAGTTGGGAGATGAAATGACGCGCCGTGCCTTCAGCGATGAAAGTAGATTCTGCCCTCGTTCGCATTTGGAGTTTCTGGAGGGGACGCTGACCAGCACTCTGTACATTCAGGATATTATTAGACCCGTTCTTTTGCCTTTCCTGCAACAGGATTGTGATGCTCGCCCACACACAGCCTGTGAAATTCAGTGGGTTCTACAAGACGTGCAGCAACTTCCCTGGCCAGCATGATGTCCAGGCTTGTCTCCAGTCGAGTACGTGTGGGATGTGATTGGACAAAAAGTGACTCGTGTAACTGGTCAACCAGGAACATTTACAGAACTACGCGTATACAGGCCGAGCAGGCATGGAATAACGTATTCCAAGACAGTATTCGCCACCTGTTCGAGCGACCAGATGCCAGAATCGATGACTTCATTGCCGCCCGTGGAAGTTACACATGTACTAAAATGGGTCGATACCTGGTACCTCAGAAACCGCTTGCGCTATTGATCTGTAAATTTGATCATCATGCGATCATTTTATGTACTCCATATGAATAGTCGCAACAATAAATATTAAGTTAACTGGGAAGGTCTAAAGGGGCTTACTCACTTTTCCCGAAATGTGTCTATTAAAGATGGAAGTAATTAAACTGGAACCTTTGAAAATATGATTTCCAGAAGTACTTAAGATCTGCTTTTGTCACTATAATCTCGCCTAACCGAAACAACTACCTTGTACGGAAGCATTTATGAAAGTTGTCGTTGGAAGCGGCGGCTGGTGTGGATGATAAACTGTCTGCTCTTCATAAAGATGGATTATTCTAAAACTCTAGTTAGAGGAGAAAGAGATCATGTCATGAGAAAATGACTAGGGTTTCCTAGTCTCAGAAACTGGTTGATATGTTGCAGGCTCTAGTTCTGGAACATTAACTGAACCAAATGTCAACATTAAATTTGGTTCTGGCCGGTCACCTGCTTCTAATTGCTTACGATACGCTTTTGGTGTCTGATCTTACAAATTCACTCATTCCGAAAACTAAGATTTCTGCTTTAAACGTAGACATTAGTCATTAAATTACCTAGTTATTAAATAGCTCTGTGTGTTTGTACATATCTGGATAGATGAGCACCTGAATACGAATCTCAGTAGTACAATTAAATACGCAGAAGCAGCTGGAATAATACAGAATAATGCATTGGAAAATTAATTGTAATTTGAGAATGTCGGCGATGTGAAAGATGATTCTAAGTAATTGTAACCATCGTAGAAGAAACCAGTGAAAAATATTCAGTGGGTGCCCGTAATCGTGAATATCGAAAAACGGAGGTTTAAAGCTCTGTCGTCGCTCACTTTTTAGCTCCCCCTTATTCTTCTTAGAGGGGTCGCACCCTAGTGTCTCATTTAACGCCCCTGTTCGTCGAGGGAAGCGTCGTTATTTCCCCCCAAGGTCTTCTCAGAGTCTTGAACGTCCCTTCTCTCTCGAAGTTTTGCCGCAGGGCTTGTCCTATTTGCGTGAAGCACGTTGGCGAGAAATCAGACAATGCTATCTAACAGAGACCCCTAGAAGTGCTTCATCGGTTTTCATACTACTACCGATTAAGGGTCCCTTGTGTCTCTCCGTAGTCCTTAGAAACTGCTTTCTAATGGTCTCGCCAACGCAATCAAAAATAGCTAGGAAACCGCCTTTCATCCAGCCACTTCCCCCTTTGCTTAATTCATGATTCCGTTTTTTCCTTCTGCAGAACATGAACGCTTAATCGTTGAAGGAAACCTCTGCCTAAATGAATCGGTTCTGTATATGTGAATAGTAAGTCGTTATTTTCGAAGTCAGTGTACTTCACATCGAAGCTACTTTCGCGACTAGACACGTTGGGATAAATAGGTCAAGCAGTGGTAGGCAGTTCTAGAAAGAAAGCTGACCTTTTACGCGAAATTTCCACAGCTGATGCCTTAAGTACGCGAAATGTACAAAGTTTCCGTCGCCTGAAAGTTATAATTCAATTTTTATGTGTTTTTACGTTTCTTACTTCGAGACATTTGGTTTCTTTGCATCCTGGATGTGGAAGTATCTTAGGTATCATCTGCTTTTGTCCAGGTATTTCCCAGGAGACAACGCCATGTAATTCGTTTTCTTTCCATAAACGTGAAGTCATGATGATCACTCCATTGGCGAAAGATTCCGGAATACTCCCCCATTCGGATCTCGGGAAGGGGACTGCCGAAAGGGAGGTAACCATGAGAATAAGATTGAATAACCAGCGAAAGGATAACGTTATTCAAGTCTGGGCGTGGAATGTTAGAAGCGTGAACGTGGTAGAAAACTAGAAAATCTGAAAAGGGAAACGCAAAGGCTCGTTCAAGATACAGAGGGTTTAGTGAAGTGAAATGGAAAGAAGACAAGGATTACTGGTCAGAAGAGTATAGGGTAATATCGGCAGCAGAAAATAGTATAATAGGAGTACCATTCGTTATGAATAGGAAGTTATGGCAGAGAGTGTGTTACTCTGACCAGTTCTGTGATAGGGTTGTTCTTATCGGAAACGAAAGCAAACCGACATCGAGAACGATAGTTCATATATACATGCCGACATCGCAAGCTGACGATGGAGAGATAGAGAAAGTATATGAGGATATAGAAGGGGTAAAACAGTACATAAAGAGAGATGGAAATCAATTAGTCATGAGGGACTGGAATGCAGTTCTAGGGGAACGAGTAGAGCACAAGTTTACAGGATAACATGGATTCGGAGAACTAATGAGATGGGAGAAAGGCTAATTGAGCAATGTAATAAAGTTCAGATAGTAACAGCGAACAGGGTGTTCAAGATCGCAAGAGAAGGAAGTATACTTGGAAAAAGCCAGGTGGTGTGGAAAAATTTCAGTTAGATTACATCGTGGTCAGAGGGAGAGTCCGAAATCAGATATCTGTACCCAGGAGCAGATATAGATTCAGATTACAATGTAGTAGTGATGCTCAGCAGTAGTACAGTTGAAGAGGAGTCCACATCTCTTGCAAGGGCAATCACAGAAGCTGGAAGGAAAATAATAGGTGCAAAGAAGGTAACTGTGAAGAAAGCATGGATAACAGAAGAACTACTTCAGTTGTGATATGAAAGAAGAAAGTACAAAAAAAGTGTAGGAAAATTTAGGAATACACAAATACAAGTCGCTAAGAGAACGAAATAAATAGGAAGTGCAGGGAACCAAAGACGAAATAGCTGCCTAAAAATGTAAAGAAATCGAAAAGAAACGATTGTCGGAAGGACTGACTCAAAACATAAGAAAGTTATAACAATATCCGGTGAAATTAAAGGCAAGAGTGGTAATATTAAGAGTGCAGAGGGAACTCCGTTGTTAAATGTAGAGGAGAGAGCGGTTAGTGGAAAGAGTACATTGAAAGTCAGTATAAGGGAGCCGATTTAGTAGAGATAGGGGATCCAGTATGAGAATTAGAATTCAAGAGAGCTTTGGACTAAATAAATGAAATAAGGCAGAAGGGATATAAAAACATTCCATTAGAATTTCTAAGATCATTGGGTGAAGTAGCAACAAAACGACTATTCGCGATGGTGTGTAGAATATGTGTCTGGTTACATACAATCTGAGTTTCTGAAAAATATCATCCACACAATTCCGGAGACTGCAAGAGCTGACAAGTGCGAGAATTATCGCACAATCAGCTTAACAGCCCATGCTTCCAACTTGCTCCCAAGAATAACATACAGATGAACAGAAAGAAAATTGAGGATGTGTTTGACGACGATCAGTTTAACTTTAGAAGAGAGAATAATAAGAGTGGGCGAGCAAAAACGAACTCTGATTAAAAAGAGTGTGAGACAGGGATGGAGTCTTTCGAACCTGCTGTTCAATCTGTACATAGAAGAAGCTATTATGGAAACAAAAGAAGGGTCCAGGGGTGGAGTTAACATTCAAGGTGGAAGTATATCAATGCTACTATTCGCTGATGACACTGCTATCCTAAGTGAAAGTGAAGAAGAATTACATGATCTGCTTAACAGAATGAACAGTCTAACGAGTAAAGTATACGGATTGAAAGTATACTGAAGAAAGACGAAAGTATAGACAAGTAGCAGAAATGAGAACAGCGAGAAGTTTAAGGATACAGGGTACTTTTCTCGCTCAATATTATGTAAAAATCAACACATATTTTTTCAGGTACTGTTTATAATGTATATGTTTTACGGATTTTTAGTTGGTATCAAGAAATACAGCTCACTTTCTAAACAAATTAGAAGTATTTTGAATTTTTTTGAACCTGCTTAGGGTTATAAAAAATTTACAAAGAAATTTATGTAAATTTTTTTTCAAATCCTTCCTCAAATTGAGGTACCTTTTAATCTGATGTTTTACAATTGGAGCAGACCAGATTTTTACCAGATATGCATGACATGATGGCTGAGGTACTAGATCTATTTAATTCGACCTAATGTGTATATTACAAGGATAAAAACTATCACATTTTTTATTTTAATTTTTATAATTTTTTTACTAATAAAATATTATTTTTTCTATAATTTAGTTGATTCTGCAATAAAACTTACGTCTACGATGTATGGACTATTGCAAGTTAGAGAAAAAATACTTATAGCAATGGTTTATACTCCTTAGGAAATATATGTACCTGAATTCTGAAAAATACAATTTGTGGGAAATTGTGAATGAACACATGAGTCCAATTAAACTGTGCCTCAGAACATTCCTGAAGCATTGGCTTCATCCTGCAGCATTTCTTGGTCTTCAAACTTCCCCTTGGCATTCCTTTTAGCTCTTCTTGCTTCAATTATTACTTGAAGAGCGTATCTTTCAACTTCGTACACCCGTTGTCTGTGACATGCAATCAATTGATCTTCCATATTAGAGCCATATTTTATGCCTAAATTTCTCAGGACTTCCAACCTTCCTATCACTCCATCATGGAAACATATTGAAAGGTGGCTTTCACTTGTGACGTTCACTTCGCAAATTATTCTGCATGTTTGAAGTAAATAAACCCATATAATGGTTAATTAGTCTTATTAGGTGCTTTAGAAAGAGAGATACATGATGATTACACACATATGTGAAATAATATGGGCTTTGGTAATGACAATATTTAGTTGCATGCTGTACGTGTAAGCAAAGTAAATTAGCCAGTGAAGGCAGGGGAGTAGTCGGGCGCAGCTGGGGAGGCGAAGGCCGGCGAGCACCGGAAGAGCATTGTGCAAGGGCCAGGGGTCCCAGGGGATGCGGCCACTGACTGGCAAGCATCAGAAAGGAACACCGCCGGGTGCCAGGTGAGAGAGAGAGGGGAAATGTCGAGCAGACAGAGAGCATCCAACGTACGCGCTGGCGTCGCCCGGTCGCGCGCTGTTTTAGCGCCAAATGGGCTGAGCTCTGATTGAGCAGTTCATAAGAAAGTTCGGGGAACGCTGAGGGTCAACGCCCGCTGTTTGAACAGAGAAGTTTTTTGATAGGTGGAGAAATTGTACCACTCCGCAAAGGAGATGTGGGAGGCCTTGGCAATGTCAGGATTGGCTGATTAGAGTTTGGCGGCAAGATTGTCGCAAGGGCATCGTGCAGAGCGAGGCTGGGAAGAGAGCATCTTGTGCCGTGAAAGCGGACAGTCGCAAAGTTCGGTAGCTCTGAGATACGGACCTAGATTCTCTATACTGTGGTGTGTATGATCTAGAGTCTGCAGCTACAGTAGGACATCAGCTTCCACGATAGGTATTGCATTGACTACTAGTATAACTGCAGTTGATTCCGCCTTATAGACTGAACGTAGTCAACCAGTGCACCGAGCTATCATACTGGTATTGCACGTTAGTACAAGACACACTGGACTGCACCTTAAAAGTTGTTGAGCCAGTCTTGAAAGCGTTATATACCGTTTAAAGGAAATATAGGGCTTGTGGTATTAGCAGTTTCTGAGTAGTTTATTCTGCTCAATATATTTGAGAGACTTACCTTAATTCAGCTGCAGTCGTCGCCCCAGCAGTATCGACGGAGCCAGCACGCTGCTAGACGGTATAGTAGAAATTGCAACAGCGGCAGTAAAGTTCGGAAATAGTTGTGGGATCGTGTTCTTGCCATCCACTGAGCATCTGTGCAGTTTTACTTAGGATTAGTTATTGGTTATTTGTCTTTTTGCATGTTGTTTGGTTTGTTTCGTGGTGGTGGTGTCCGAAGTGCGTATTATTTCAGACACAAAAGAGATTATAGGAATGCAGTCAGATCGCATTTACCATTTGCTTATCCAGGGGCATAATTAAATCTAACTTCACATCAACTTAACATTGAGATTATAGGAACGCAGTTAGATCGCATTTACCATTTGCTTATCCAGGGACATAATTAAATCTAACTTCGCATCAACTTAACATTAAGAGCTGAGAGCCAATCTGACCAGTGTAGTACATCTAAGAACAGTGTACAATTTGTTTATTTTGTTTTCACTCATGATTTGTTCAATATGATATAATTTCTGTCGTGAGATAATTTACAATAAATACAAGTTTTTTACAATATCGCTTTTGATTCAGTTGTAGGTGGTAGTTAGCCGTCACTGTCACGTTAATATACACTCCTGGAAATTGAAATAAGAACACCGTGAATTCATTGTCCCAGGAAGGGGAAACTTTATTGACACATTCCTGGGGTCAGATACATCACATGATCACACTGAGAGAACCACAGGCACATAGACACAGGCAACAGAGCATGCACAATGTCGGCACTAGTACAGTGTATATCTACCTTTCGCAGCAATGCAGGCTGCTATTCTCCCATGGAGACGATCGTAGGGATGCTGGATGTAGTCCTGTGGAACGGCTTGCAATGCCATTTCCACCTGGCGTCTCAGTTGGACCAGCGTTCGTGCTGGACGTGCAGACCGCGTGAGACGACGCTTCATCCAGTCCCAAACATGCTCAATGGGGGACAGATCCGGAGATCTTGCTGGCCAGGGTAGTTGACTTACACCTTCTAGAGCACGTTGGGTGGCACGGGATACATGCGGACGTGCATTGTCCTGTTGGAACAGCAAGTTCCCTTGCCGGTCTAGGAATGGTAGAACGATGGGTTCGATGACGGTTTGGATGTACCGTGCACTATTCAGTGTCCCCTCGACGATCACCAGTGGTGTACGGCCAGTGTAGGAGATCGCTCCCCACACCATGATGTCGGGTGTTGGCCCTGTGTGCCTCGGTCGTATGCAGTCCTGATTGTGGCGCTCACCTGCACGGCGCCAAACACGCATACGACCATCATTGGCACCAAGGCAGAAGCGACTCTCATCGCTGAAGACGACACGTCTCCATTCGTCCCTCCATTCACGCCTGTCGCGACACCACTGGAGGCGGGCTGCACGATGTTGGGGCGTGAGCGGACGACGGCCTAACGGTGTGCGGGACCGTAGCCCAGCTTCATGGAGACGTTTGCGAATGGTCCTCGCCGATACCCCAGGAGCAACAGTGTCCCTAATTTGCTGGGAAGTGGCGGTGCGGTCCCCTACGGCACTGCGTAGGATCCTACGGTCTTGGCGTGCATCCGTGCGTCGCTGCGGTCCGGTCCCAGGTCGACGGACACGTGCACCTTCCGCCGACCACTGGCGACAACATCGATGTACTGTGGAGACCTCACGCCCCACGTGTTGAGCAATTCGGCGGTACGTCCACCCGGCCTCCCACATGCCCACTATACGCCCTCGCTCAAAGTCCGTCAACTGCACATACGGTTCACGTCCACGCTGTCGCGGCATGCTACCAGTGTTAAAGACTGCGATGGAGCTCCGTATGCCACGGCAAACTGGCTGACACTGAGGGCGGCTGTGCACAAATGCTGCGCAGCTAGCGCCATTCGACGGCCAACACCGCGGTTCCTGGTGTGTCCGCTGTGCCGTACGTGTGATCATTGCTTGTACAGCCCTCTCGCAGAGTCCGGAGCAAGTATGGTGGGTCTGACACACCGGTGTCAATGTGTTCTTTTTTCCATTTCCAGGAGTGTATATTATTCATGTTTAATATCGGCCGCTTCCGCAATAGGAAGATTTGCAATATCACTGCATCTAGTACAACAACGTTTAATGTATTTAGTCCTATAAAAACATTCTTGAGTAATCTTTCCTTATGCAATGGCTGAAACTTTCATTTGTATTCAGAGTGCCCCATGAAGACATTTACTAAGCAAACCAAGATCACTCATACCTCTAAAAATTTGTTTTATTTCATTAATAACAGGTTCAGGAAGAGAATGCTTATGATGGTATATTTGACCACTTTCTTTTGCTTTTTGGTAACCACGCCAAGAATCTGCTCATTTAGGGCAGAGTTCGTGAACAGGGTGGTTATCTGTGGACAACTTATAAAAGTATGTGGCCCATACAGGTTTTCTCATTGCTGTAGTATCATTCAGAGGTGAAGTTCCTCTAATGGCCAGTCTATAATAACTCTGAAGGGGCCTATTTCAGCTTCTGTCAATCTGCCTTGGCCAGACCGAGATTTTCCACCAGATAGCTACTTTCCTTTCGTTTCTCTTCGTAGCTTCCTCAATCTAGCACCCATCCTCTTTTGCATATGCCCACAAGACCCCAGTGTTCTTACCAAGGCATTAAAATAAACTTTGAACTGATTAATTTTATTGAAAGCTTTAGAGTCTCCATCACCCAGATACTTCGTATATTAAACGCTATAAACTGGCACCGACCTCTGAAATATTTTTAGAACTCCATCACACTCCATACCTCCACTGTAACCATCATAATTCTTAGAACAATGATGTTCAACATGTGCTTCAATGTTACCACAGGAGGTATGGCAGTACTTAGATAAGCACTCAACATAAATAACTTTTACATTCTCCAGAGAAGTAGCACTTACAACACAATTCAAGGAACGATGTCCTCGACATTGCCATATCAAGTGCAACAAAAAATGTTCAAATGTTTGTGAAATATTATGGGACTAAACTGCGAAGGTCATCAGTCCCTAAGCTTACATCTACTTCACCTAAATTATCCGAAGGACAAACACACACACCCATGCCCGAGGGAGGACTCGAACCTCCACCGGGAGCAGCCGCACAGTCTATGACTGCAGCGCCCGAGACCGCTCGGCTAATCCCGCGCGGCGAAGTGCAACAGCAATGTCCCTGATTCCACAAATATTTACAGTTTCTTCTACTGTACGTTTCATAGATGCCTTAGACACAACCGTCAAGTCACCTAAAAGTATTTTTGTGTACTTTCTGGACCTACTGGGAAGAGGAGGAAGGTCCATCAAACCACAAAACGTTTGAGCAGCCTTTTTTCCTTTACCTATTGCACGCATTGCATACACTATCTGGAAATTCACATCAGGGGAATTATGCACAATGTTTGAAGTCATTTTCGAGGTAATTTATTACAGGATCTATGTGGATCCAGTGGAGAGAAGAGGACCGCATACAGCATCGACAGCGTACTGGACGACACGATGTGACCGCAGTACGAAATGACCGCCATCTTGCCCGCTTGACGGTAACGGACAGAACAGATTCGTCCGTAGTGTTGGTGAGACGTCAGAGCACCGCCACGGGAGTGGACGTGTCTGCTTCGACGCCGTCTTCAGCGGACTGGACTGGTGGCATACACGCCTCTGCCTCTGTTTCCATTGTGCTGAACATTGTAAGGCTGCAGATTGCAATGGGCGCTTGAACTCCGACACTGGCTCGCTGAGTGGTATACTTTAGTGCTTTCGGGTGGGGACATACGCGTTCGACGGTGCCGTGGTGAACGCATTTGGGCAGATTGTGTTGTTGAACGGCATAGCGAACAAACGCCCAATGAGGTGGTTTGGGCCGCCATTACTTATAACACGCCGTCTCGCTTTCTACATCTTGAGGGCAATCGGTACAGCTACCGGTATGTCCTGGAGGTTTTACAGCCCAAGGCACTGATCCTCCAGCAGGTCGTTCTACATGCAATATTTCAACAGGACCCCTTCCGGCGACATGTGGTGACGAAAGTGCGTGGACTCTACGAAGAACGACGGTGCCACCGTTTCCCTAGCCTGCGATTCCTCCTGACATGTCGCCCGTCGAACCATATCTCGGATATGATCTGTTGGCAAGGTTCCCCCGCAGGGACAGTTGATGCTTTGTGGTCGCGCCTGCAAGCCGCGTGGCAGAGTATTTCTCAGTAGCAGATTCAGGCGGTCTTTGATTCCGTACCACGACGTCTGCGGCTGTGACCGCAGCTTGTTGTGGCGCACCTCCGTACTGAATTTTCACATTCATAGTGCATTTGTGCAGTGTCATCACCCTAATCTGTCGTATAAAGTTCATTGTAATCACGTCTCTCGGCCTTGGCGATTCCCTTTTTCCAAACAGTAGCGCGTTATGTGTTACTCCATAAATACAGGGAAGACTGAATAACTGACACGATGTAAAATGTTTGAAGTATTAACGCAAAGTTATGAATAAAGTATACATACTTACCAGTATATAATACACTACTGGCCATTAAAACTGCTACACCATGAAGATGACGTGCTGCAGACTCGAAATTTAACCGGCAGGAAGAAGATGCTGTGATATGCAAATGATTAGCTTCTCAGACCATTCACACTAGGTTGGCGCCGGGGGCGACACTTACAACGTGCTGATATGAGGAAAGTTTCCAACAGATTTCTCATACACAAACAGCAGTTGACTGGCCTTGCCTGGTAAAACGTTGTTGTGATGCCTCATTTAAGGAGGAGAAATGCGTACCATCACGTTTCCGACTTTGATAAAGGTCGGATTGTAGCCTGTTGCGATTGCGCTGTATCGTATCGCTACATGGCTCCTCGCGTTGGTCGAGATCCAATGACTATTAGCAGAATTTGGAATCGGTGGGTTCAGGAGGGTAATACGGAACGACGTGCTGGATCCCAACGGCCTCGTATCACTAGCAGTCGAGATGACAGGCATCTTATCCGCATGGATGTAATGGATCGTGCAGCCATGTCTCAATCCCAGAGTCAACAGATGGCGACGTTTGCAAGACAACAACGATCTGCACGAACAGTTAGACTATGTTTGCACCAGGATGGATTATCAGCTCGGAGACCATGGCTGCGGTTATCCTCGACGCTACATCACAGACAGGAGCGCCTGTGATGGTGTACTCAACGACGAAGCTGGGTGCACGAATGGCAAAACGTCATTTTTTCAGATGAATCCAGGTTCTGTTTACAGCATCATGATGGTCGCATCCGTGTTTGGCGACATCGAGATGAACGCACATTGGAAGCGTGTATTCGTCATCGCCATACTGGCGTATCACCCGGCGTGATGGTGTGGGGTGCCATTGGTGACCCATCTCGGTCACCTCTTGTTCGCATTGACGGCACTCTGAACAGTCGACGTTACATTTCAGATGTGTTACGACCCGTGGCCCTACCCTTCACTCGATCCATGCGAAACCCTACATTTCAGCAGGATAATGCACGATCGCAATGTTGCAGGCCCTGTACAGGCCTTTCTGGATACGGAAACTGTTCAACTGCTGCCCTGGACAGCCCATTCTCCAAATCTCTCACCAATTGAAAATTTCTGGTCAATGGTGGCCGAACAAGTGGTCCCACGCCCGGGTTCCCGCGTTCGATTCCCGGCGGAGTCAGGGATTTTCTCTGCCTCGTGATGACTGGGTGTTGTGTGATGTCCTTAGGTTAGTTAGGTTTAAGTAGTTCTAAGTTCTAGGGGACTGATGACCATAGATATTAAGTCCCATAGTGCTCAGAGCCATTTGAACCGAACAACTGGCCCGTCACAATAAGCCAGTCACTACTCTTGATGAACTGTGGTATCGTGTTGAAGCTGCACGCCATCCAAGCTCTGTTTGACTCAATGGCCAGGCGTATCAAGGCCGTTATTACGGCCAGAGGTGGTTGTTATGGGTGCTGATTTCTCAGGATCTACGCACCCAAATTCCGTGAAAATGTAACCACATGTCAGTTCCAGCATAATATATTTGTCCACTGAATACCCGTTTATGATCTGCATTTCTTCTTGGTGTAGCAATTTTAATGGCCAGTAGTTCACTTGAGCCCTCCGTTAAATGCGCGACAATTCGTAACATCGTCACTCGCGCTGGTGTCTGGTGTCATCCACAAAGCAAGGGGTCTATTTGTATACTTTAAACAGTCTTTATGACTGGTTTTACAAATTTTTATTAAATCTAAATACAATTTAATATTTGTACATATTATAATACATTGTAACGTTTGAAACAGTTTGACCATTCGAAGAACAATACCTTCAGCTGAATTACAGGCACTACATGGCCCTTCTTGTTGCTTACCGACGTACGGTTCTAAATTCAAAGTGTAAGCTGATTTTACATCGACCAAAGCAAACACTTTTTATCCCATACTTTGCTGGTTTGCCAGGAATATATTGCCTGAACGGGCAGTTTCCCATAAATGCCAAAAGCTGTTTGTCAACAGTAAGATATTCACTACGTGACAAATATTTTTGGCAATTGTTCGTGAATATTTCAAGTACTTCTCTTATAGCTCTGGTAGCAGCCAAGTTGTCAATCTCTCTGCGAACACCTCTATTACGGATGTTATGAAACCTCAGACATCTCAACTGAAACCTGAATCGGTTTTCACTTATGCATAAATAAGATGATTCAAGACCGTTTTCCTTTGAGTTATGCTAATATTTTAATATACTCTTCCTAGAACATCTCGAAGATCGGCATGGGTATAACAAACAAATGAAAGCTCTGATCTCTATCGCATCCATTTCCCTAGAGAAGTTACCACGAAGTTAATTTTTGTATACATTATTGCATGTTGCGATAATGCTTATTATGTTTTCATCCAAGAACAAATTCAGAATTTCTGTTTCTGTCTTTTTTATACGAGCTTGATTTTTTAGTCCAGGCAAATGCATGATAAAATTACTAGATCGGCTTCTAACACTGGTAGGATATTTAGTTCTCCTCCGTTTAGTTATTCCATCTTTCCCCAAAGAAATGCATCCTCTTGTATTACTTCTTCCCGTGATTCATGTTCTTTTTTTCTGACACTTCTTGTTCTGTTCCTGAATTATGACCGTTTTCATGAACAGAATCCTCAGTCCCTGAGTCAGCACTACCACTGTGAGCCTTTTCATCACTCAGTGCATTGAACCATTCCAACCATACATTAGGATCTCTACTAAACTCTGTCCGAGGTTGTTTGTCTTTGACATTTCTTCCACAATGTAAAAAATAAAGAGAATAGTACGTAACATGGAAGGTAACTGCAATCAGTTTCAGTATGTCTAAATTTACACACATGAAAGATCGATTGAATCTAAGAATGCAAGTAATACAGACTTACTTTGTTTCGGATTGTGGCAGCAGAGCTCGCGCGGATGACAAGTGTCCTCCAGACTATAATAATGTTCCATATACAATTTATATTTCGTAACTGAAAACCAACAATGGTTGGAGTTAACAGCCGGAGAGTTAACAGAAAGGTTCTGAAAATGGCTCGAACTCAATCCAGCCCTGTCAGACAAAACTGAGCGGGAAAGTCATGTCGACGACGGATGTCATCCGCGCGAGCAACGGAGGGTTAATCGAAGTTTTATTGCATGACGCGTAAACGAAACTATGTTGCAAATATCGTAAGATAAAACTGTAGTTGTAAATGTAAGGTCTTTGAAAGAATTGCCAGATGCAAAGTATCGTAGCACAATAAATAACGGCTAACTTGGAATTGCGTTTCTAATTATAATATTTTGTTACTTGACCATGGGGATATGGCCTCACGTAAGACTCTAAAAGTGCCATTTTGTATATATAAGAGCTGGTCTTTTCGAGACGCTATCTGTGCTTCCACCAAGTCTGTCTTTACCAAAGCAGCCAGCTGCTGGTAGGAACTGTGGCGGCAGGCGCCGTTCGCGCAAGCATGAGCCGCGAGACATACTTTGCTTTTCCACAGGAACAGCATATTTTAGGTATGCAGATGTAATACCACTCCCACATAGGGGCCATAACAGTTTTTTACAGCCGCGAGTACAGAATATACATCTAATGCTCGTAAAATTGTGTCATACCTTAGGTTTTCCGCTCACTGGAATACATTTCCGTGGAAACACACAGGCTCATTTTTCCACCACGAATTAACTTTTGGGAATAATCAGATAACTGTTTCTACGACGACGACGAAACGACGACGAAATAATTATCCATCGATTTAACAGACTTTTCCTACCTCTAGATCGATCATATCGCAGAGGTTGTGCTAATTCGGACCGTCCATAAACATATAATCCATAAACTATAAGGGCCATTAAAATTGCAGTGCCATGAAGCTGAATCTCTTGCAGCAACGATGGACTAACGACTTTCACATTTTAAAAAAATTCTCACACTAACCAAGATCATAATTTTCTAACTAGGTGTGATTTTTAGACAGTTCGTAGACAAGCTTCGAGCGCTGCTGCAGCGGCAGTGAACATCAGATGCGCACTAAGGCGCTGATTGCTGATCCTCAATTATTTTCTGGATGTCCCTACCTCTGTCTTGCTCTACAATTTTTGATCTCTAGAGTTCCATTTTGTACTATGGAAATTAATTTTTGTGTATCATCCTATCCCTTCTTATTATCGGTGATTTTTTATATATTCCTCTTCTCACCGATTCTGCAGAGAACGTCATCAGTCCACCTAATTTTCACTATTGACCCGTAGCACAACATCTCAAATGCTTCAACACTCTTCTGTTTCTGTTTTCCCACATCCCATACTTAACTACGATAAAGTGCTTTGCTTCAAATGTACATTCTCATAAGTTGTTCTTCAAATCAAGGCCTATGTTTGAGTAGTAGACTTACCTTAGCCAGGAATTCCGCTTTTGCCAGTGATAGTCTGCTTTTGATGTCCTCCTTGCTCGGTCCGTTCAACAGACCCTGTGATAGTTCTTCACTTTCACTGGGGATAGCAATGTAATCGCCAAAATGTACATAGCTATTCTTTAACCTTGAATTTCAATTCCACTCCTTCACCTCTTCTTTGTTTCCATCATTGCTTCTTCGACGTATAGATTGAATAGCAGATGCGAAAGACTACACCGCTGCCTTATACTCTCCTTAATCTGTGCAGTTCGTTTCTGGTCTTCCAGTCGTATTGGTCCCCCTTTTTTTGTACATACTGTACATTACCCGTCTTTCTCTATAGCTTACCCTTATTTTTCTCAAAATTTTGAACATCTTGCACCGCTTTACGTTGCAAGAGCTGACAAGAGCGGTAGTTATCGCATAATCAGCTCAATAGCTCATGCATTGAAACTGCTGACAAGAATAATATACTGAAGAATGGAGAAGCAAGCTGAAGATATTTGAGATGACGAAGAGCTTGGCTTTAGAAAAGGTAAGGGAACCGGAGATGCAGTTCTGACCTTGTGGATAATAATGGAAAGGAGATTACGACAAGTTCAGAGGATACCTCGATCAGGAGAAAGCTTTCGACCTCTCTGGATATGAAAGTGATTAGCACTGCAGCATAGAGTATGTAGGAATAACGCCATAAGTATTCGGTACAAAAGTAAAGACTAAGCAGTGCGTTTCTTATTAAGAAACTGCATGCCTCGTGCGAGGAAAACAAAAGTTTATCAGTACGAGTCGGAAATCGGCAACGGTAAGTTTGTGATCCACGGAGGCTACGGTTTATCATTTCACGATATTGCCACTCTCGCGACTGTCTTGCGAGTATAGACTGCCGACAAAAGAAGTGAAGGGGAGAAGGAAACGGAATAAAAGTTCCAGGATTGAGGTATCATCTTACGTTAATTCAGTGATTGAAAAAATCGAGTGAAATCTGTAAAGTACGTCGAATTATGAATCCAGCCATCAGTATGGCGTTTCCATTCTCTTGCCTGTGTGCATGCACTGGTTAGGTCGGGAAGGTGTCATAACGCCCTTGTGTCCATTCCACAGGTAAGCTGGACCACAACTGTCGTAAATGGTATTTGATATCCTTGATATTGACTCTGGGGCGGAAAAAGATGTGGGGACCCCATTGTCAACGGGAGTACCTCAACAGGAAGCAGACGGTTTGTAGACACAGGTGCCAGGCATGAATGGGCATTCTCCAGTTGAAAAATGACACCACGAGACTGTTGCGTGAGGCGTAACACACGAGGACACAGGATGTGGGTGACGTACCATGGTGCCTTGATAGTTCACTCAGTAGCAGAGGGCTGTTGCTCTACCACACATGAACTGACTGCCACAGTTTTCGTATCGCTGGTGACATAAATGAAAAGAGCTTGCCTCACGTAGCGGGCGTGATAAATACTGATGGGCCATCGGATCTCGTATTAACAGTCAATAAAGTTCTTGTGAGTCTGAGATCTTATTGTCAACTATGAAATTGTGATGTTTCGGCGACTATTGCAAGACGCTTTCCTCAGATTATATTGCTAACTGCTGAATGGACGCTAGTTTTATTACTTATATGCTATGGAAGAGTGCTGTCATTGGATATGTAGAGATCCTAATTGGGGGGGGGGGGGGTAGAAAGGATATTATGTTTATAGAAAGCCCACCAATACCGCCTCTCGATGTAAAACACCTATTTCCGTCAGTGACAGCACGCAATGCAAAGACCAATACAAGAACGCCTAATTCCCTTCCTCCACACCCCAATATCCAATGACAGCACTCCTCCATAGTATATAAGTAATAAAACTAGTGCCTATTTAGCAGTTATTAACACACCCTGAGGAAGGCGTTCTCTCACCACAATCCTACACAAAAGGAATCGCCCCTGCGAACTTTAATTAAGAGATCCTACAGGATCAGCGATGAACACAATCTCAAAGCTGAACCACAGAACCTCAGATCCACTTTTCGAGCTAATGGCTACAACATGAGGATGATACATGGCGCCAAAGGAGGAGGACAATAAGGAAATGCAGAACGAAACACGGAACAGCATCCTGCTACCATACAATACGTACAAGGCGTTACTGAACGTATTGGTAAAATTCTCCATCCGGCTGGTACTAAGCTGATTTTCCTTCGTAACAAGAAAATAAAAGAAGTTCTGGACTCGACGAAAGATAAAATTGACAAGTTCCATGCCGCCGGAGCTTACGAAATTGGATGTGAATGTGGACTGGTGTATGTGGGCGAGACGGTGTGTCTAATAAGCACAAAGTTATCAGAACGCGAGAGATATATCCGTCTCAAACAATACAGCAAATCAGCGGTGGCAGAGCACCAGGAACAGTGCAGGAAGAAGATCAAATTTCGAGAGGCTCGCGTACTGGCACAACAGCCGTTTAGCTTGAGGAGGAAGATTAGACAGGCTATAGAAACAGCCTAGTGACCACACACTATGAATAGACACGACGGGTACTGACTCCCAGGGTCTTGGCAGACAGCAGTAACAGTTTTGCGGAAAGACAGTTCTTGCAAAGCAACAAGCGCGCGGTAGGCCACAGCGGCGGAGGGTACAGAAGAGCGCTGACTGGCCCTAGCCGATGCTAGGCGGTTAGTAAACAGCGCTATGCCGCAGTCGCCGCTCAGTTTCCTATTCGCCGATTTACGCCAATGGCAAGCAATAAAGGAAACTCCAATGGGAAACGCCTATTTCCGCCAATGACAAAACGTAATGCAAAGACCAATAGAAGAAAACCTAATACCCTTCCTCCTCACCCCGGTATCCAATGACAGCACTCCTTCTGAGTATGTAATTAATAAAACTAGCGCTGATTAGCAGTTAGCAATACACCCTGAGGATGTCGCCTTCCAATAGTCTCCGAAACGTCGGAATTTTATAGGTGACAATGCGGTCCCAAACCCAGAAGAATTTTATTAACTATGAAAACGGCCGCGGAAGCCTACTTTTACACTCGTGTTAATAGTCTGTCCAGACCATAGGAAGGTATAGACTACCACCCTACTTGTAGGGAGCTACTGATTTGAATAATTTCTGCCTCAATGATGTTAGAAGTCGCAACACAAATAAAAGATATGGTAAATAACCGAAGAGACATATTTTGAAATTAGTACAGAACAGCACCTCGGAAATGAGGACACCCTCCATTGGCGTAGACTTATTCACAGAACGACACAGAGAAAGAACATTGATCTATCACTACACGAGTTTAGCTCGATAACAGTTAGTAGACAGAATAATGAGCCATGAGAACTATAATTCGGCAATAAAAACGGGGGTTGCAGGCTTCGGTCAATCTTACCGCATGGCAGGCGCTGCTGCTCTACCGCAGTATCGCCAAACACTCGCATTCGCCAAACAATAGAAACGTGGATAGAATCCGAGCATAATTAATAGCATCCTCAGTCCTGATCTCAGATTTCGTAAATGAAATGTTTACATTGGTGGACAATGCATTGCTATTGGGTAAAATAGGATTGAAATACCGAATTTAAAAAATTGGTTTGAATCGCTAAATTGTGAATAATATTTATATCAGAAAATTGAAATATATGGTATACTGAGGAAATTGAAAATAAAACACCTAAGAATTATGAAAACAACATAAAAAAAAACATCACTGGACGTGAAAATATAAGCTGTTGCCAAATGTAGTCACCGTTTTACATAAAAGCAATATATGGCTGTATTGTTGTTATGAAATATGTAATCACAAATTTCGCAGCTTACCAACTGCGACATTTTTACTACGGATTAGATAACAGAATAGCAACAAAAACAGGGTATGGGAAGTGAATTCCCTGCACCAGGGCAAGACGGCGTTTTCGTCTTTCTGAAAGGTATCCTCGCAATTTTATGGGATAAAGGTAAGATTTAAATCTTCGGATCCAACTAACTGAAAAATTACGTGGGAGGATGGCTCTACAGCAACATAAAAAAATCAACTTGCATCACAACAGTACTCTGGCCAATAAAGATGCTGTGCCTACGAGTGAATTGACGGAAGTACGAATTCCAGTAATAGGTTCCCCCTTTCCCTTAGAGAGGGCACTTTTTCTCCATCTATAATCCCATCCGCAAAAGATCTTTGTAGATGGACAACATTTTGTATCTTATCAAGAGGGTAGGGAATCTATACACCGTTCTTTCGCAAATTTACCACAGTCGCAGTTCAGGAATTTTATTCTGTAATAAATGTTGACCAGTCTGAGTAGAATTGTGAAAGGAAATACCTTAAAGAATATACGTACGTTTGCCCTAAACAACTAAATCTTTCGAACCAGGCCAAGAACGTACCACTCGGCATTCGTGCATGACACTAGCGAGTGTGAGAAAGTTTTCAGACTGTCAATCTCGGCCTCAGAAACGAAGCAACGAGGTAGAGTATTCCGGCAACTGCTGTCCCAAGATACGAAATATCACGTCCTTTTAGGTCAGCGCAGGGATATTCCAAAGCTCCAGGAAAACTTCTTAATGCTGCACTATACTTCTCAACAGCGTTACCAACGTGATTTTTCTGATTCATTCAACAAGAATTCTAGAGTGAGGCACCTTTGTACATTTTCTCTAGTCACGAACAAGAGGTCTGCAATAGTGGGCATATTAAACTGGAGGGATTTAATTGACTGATGTAAAAGAATCCTTTGTTTGATAAAGTAGTTCCTTATTTCAATTACCCTGTAGTACTCACTGCTGGCAGGTCTTTTGTGATCACGAATCTTGCCCTTGTCGACACTGTTATTAGAAGCTTGGAGCCGCGCGGTGTAGCCGAGCGGCCTATGGCGCCTTGTCACGGTTCTTGCGGTTCTCCCCGTCGGAGGTTCGAGTCCTCCCTTGGGTGTGTGTGTGTTGTCCTTAGCGTAAGTTAGTTTCAGTTAGATTAAGTAGTGTGTAAGCTTAGGACCTGATGACCTCGGCAGTTGGGTTCCATAACACCTTACCGCAAATTTCCAGTTTCCAGAAGCTTCGAATCTCTGTGAATTACAGGGCCTATAATCTCTATTCTGTAAGTTCTGCTGTATTGTCTGTTGGAAAATATTTCGTGGCCAGTTCTATTCATTTGATGCAGGTCTGCAGCCTCGTTTGTCTGTTTGCACGTTACAGCTCAAGCGTAACGCTATACTGCACGTTTAATAAATAATCCTTATTTCAGTAACATCGTAGTACTTTGACATTTCACACAAAATCCTTCTACTGAAACAGAGCGCCAGTTTCAACGTGTACAGCCAAAATAAAGCATTACAATAATTATTTTTGTGCGCTCCGCTAGAGATCTTCTGCGTCAGCTGAAAGCACAGTGCTTTTAGGGGAGCTTGTGAATGCCGTAAAATGGTAAAAAATCACGTTTTCAATGTATGTGCGTATAAAATTGTTTTTAACGTTCTCCTTAAAATGGCGTATAATGTATTAAATAATTGTACTTAGATTCTTTTTATTTATCAGAATTACGTATGCGGTGCGGTAAGCTAACCAACATGAGATGTGTTCGTGCTCTTGATTTCCGAAATCAGTGGTTATGGATTTCACTAATTTGTAATAGAAACGTCGATATTTCAGTCGTAATCATTCTCATGGCAAATAGCGGTGTCTACGGCTCAGTTTTTGGTGTGTGATTATTGTTCTGAGATTATATGTTCAAAAAATTAGAAAGTGCTTATAGTATACAGTGAACTCGACCAGCTCTGTGCCAAGTGGTTTGGTAAATAATTTGCAGGAGATAAGGAAAACAAATAGGACAACGTGTTATCACAGATAGTCGACTAATGATAACCCTCTTTATTTTGATTGGACAGACGGCACTGAGACGTGAAGTAAATGTAGAAAGGCTTAAGTTATAGGAATGGAAGCAAGAGTGAAGAAAAGTAAAGACATGTTCATAGGGTCTGTCGATCTATAGAAGGCTTTCGCCAATGTAATATGTTGGTAATTCTGAGAAAAAATTGCAGTAAACTATAAGGGAACACGGGTAATACTCAAAATGTACAAGAACGTAAAGGGAAGAGTAAGAATGGAAGACCAAGAAAGAAGTCCTCAGATTAAATTTGGTGTTACACATGGATACTATTTTTCTCTCTTGATGTTCAACCATACATCGAAGGTATAATGACGAAAATGTAAGAAAATTGCAAGGGTGTAAGTATCCAAGACAATATTCGCTGAAGACATTGTCATCATCAGTGAAAGTGAGGAAGAATTTCAGGATCTGTTGAATGGAGCTGTCTAATGAGCACACACCATAGACGAGTTAACGGAAGAAAGAGAAAAGTAATTAAGATCGTCAGAAATTACATTGACGATAAACTTAACACAAAAGTTGGTGACCTGGAAGTAGATGAAGTGAAACTATTCACGTACATTGGAAGCAAATTAACACACGGTGGGTGAAGTAAGGGCTTAAAAGAAGAGATCAGTGCAGGCTAAAAGGCATTTGGGGTCACAATAAGTCTAGCAGCGTATGTCATAGGTCTTAATTTGACGAAAAATTTGTAAACACGTGCATTTGGAACATAGCCTTGTTTAATAGAGTATCATGGACAATGGGCTAACGGGGAAGGAGTAGAACTGAAGAATTCAAGATGTGGAAGAATAGAAAGACTGAACCGTGGCGGCTCGTTCCGATTCGATCCATCGCTGATTGCCTATCTTTATCTTTAGTTGGCTGCCGCATTTGTTGCTAGGTGGCGCTCTAGGGCTGAAGGCGAGCGAAGCGGTGTTGGCGTAGCAGCAGTGAGGCGAGTGTACCTACCTTGTAATGACCGTTTACTAGGAAGTGAGTGATAATGGTCGCACTGCACACGGTTTGTAGCTCTGCAGGCTGTGGGAACTGGCAGCACACAGCAGTGGTCACTATCTTGTTGGTGCGAGCGATTTTTTTTTAATGTATACATTTAACTGCATTGAAAACTGATGGAAAAGAATGTGAGTTCTAGTGCTGCTCACATTGACTGCTAAGTTTAAACTACGGTTATGTCACTGGACGGCTGTTTCGTCGGTTCTAGATGACCTGTTATTTACTCGTGAGGTCACTGTTGGAACTGTGAGATATTAAAGCATAATTTGCCTTGTTCTAAGTTCTGGAATTTTAAGCATAGAATGCTGCGCAACATTGCACGTCTTGTTTAAGTAAATCTGTGACCTAACTGATATTTAATTTGAAGTTATGTATTAAAGATATCTACAACTTTCTTGTGCCACTTAGTCAGCAGATTAAGTGCATTTTATCATGTTTGTAAGCCTCTTATTTAGATTCCAAGGGAATAAGGCCCAGATATCTCAGCGATTGCTTGAATTCATATCAGACTCAAGTTTGGTGGCCTGATGCAAGGTTTCTCTAAAGAAGATTTGAAATCCATATTGCAGTTCCAATTTGGCCTACCTCTCTGTGCAGTTAGCGCAAATTTTCCCTCTTGGAACTCGACTACCAAGTTTTTTTGTCTTAGGTCTTCCTCGCATCCTAGTTGTTAACGTACTTGCTTGCGTGGGGCTACCTTGTTTGCATTAATCGCCCCAGTTTGGGTCGCTGAGAGGGTACCGCTGGCCAGTCCGCACATCTGCGATCCGGAAGGGACACCTAGACATGTTGTGTGTAACCATTCCAGAGGGACTCCGTCTTTATGTTGTGCGTCTTGTCAACCCATCTAATTGCCTAAGTTAAGATGTTGTTCATGGTGGTTGAAAACTGGCCTTGGGCCTTAAATGTAATAAAAGAGACTTGTTTGTTTTTTTAGAAGTTGTTTACAGTACTGTTTGATGTTCTTGCATCTGGTCTGTCACTGTGTTGATTAATAGTTTTACAGGCCTAGTCTCCCCTTCATTACATATTGTTCTGACTCTTAATTCTCTAAGGCAATATTATTGACAAAATATTGATTTTCTTGTAATTTTAATCCAGTTAATTTTCTTGAAGTATAAAACTTTTTATTCATTTATTTGTCCTTCAGTGTCTGATAATCGTTGCAAATTAATTTGATTATTATTTTAAAGAAAAAATAATTTACTGTACAGTTTTATTCTGAACGTCAGCCAGACAGTGAATCTTTATTTTGATGTTATTGATTAGTGTCACATCACATACTCTTGAGACTGGTAAACCAAATTTAGGATTCATTGACGGTTTAGAGTAATCTTCATTTAACTAATTGATTGTTAATTAAACTATTGCTTTCTAACTGGTTGCTATAAACATGTATTTGTGTTTGAAATTAAACGGTGAGTGCTGTTGAATAACCTGGGATCGAATGCTTAATTCTCTAAGGCAATATTATTGACAAAATATTGATTTTCTTGTAATTTTAATCCAGTTAATTTTCTTGAAGTATAAAACTTTTTATTCATTTATTTGTCCTTCAGTGTCTGATAATCGTTGCAAATTAATTTGATTATTATTTTAAAGAAAAAATAATTTACTGTACAGTTTTATTCTGAACGTCAGCCAGACAGTGAATCTTTATTTTGATGTATTGATTAGTGTCACATCACATACTCTTGAGACTGGTAAACCAAATTTAGGATTCATTGACGGTTTAGAGTAATCTTCATTTAACTAATTGATTGTTAATTAAACTATTGCTTTCTAACTGGTTGCTATAAACATGTATTTGTGTTTGAAATTAAACGGTGAGTGCTGTTGAATAACCTGGGATCGAATGCTTCCATGTACATGTTTTCCTATATATTCCTTGGGTCGTAATTTTCTCATTTCAAAGATGCACAAATTAAGTAGACTTAAAAGGTAATGAAAGAAGAGGCTCTCCGCAAAACATCGACAAGCAGAAGAGATTAGCCGATAATACATAAGTAATTAGGGTCTACCTTCCTTAACAGTAGTGGGTGCCGTAGAGGATAAAACTCGCAGTGGAAGACAGGGAGTGACTCATATCCAAAACACAACAAAGGGAGTAGTGTGCAACTGCTACCCTGAGATGAAGAAGCTGAAACAACAGAAATTCTTGGCTTCCTGCTCCAAACCAGTCAGAGGACTGATGTCTGAGAAAGAAAATGGCGTGTTCGATTCATGACACAATGGGCTATCACGAAAAAAACATTAAAATTCAATGTACCAAAAAGTGAAAGTGGAATTACAGAAAGATGAATTATCGACAGCAGGATTATATAATACATTGAACTGAGATCAGAAATATGTGCACTTCCACACATTATGAAACACTCAGAGGAAAGAAGGTAAAAGCAACTTCGGCTAAAGCAGTTAACGTTTGAGTTTACTGATAATGTGTTTCAATGATGTTGATAAAGATATAGTTCAATAGTTGGTTCGATCGATGCAACACATTGCACTACAAAACAATATACACTGGAATTATTAGTGTAAGACAGCAAGCGTCTCCTAGATGAGGATAAAGTGAAGACTTTAGAAAGAGTTCGATTGTGTGCTACTAGAGGCACTGCAGAAATATAGGAGTCTATTATAAATTATGTGTTCAGTTTTCAGTAGTTGTATTATGATAATACAAAAGTAGTAGTAATTCGAACTATACGGAAATGTAAAACGGTGGTTGCAGATTACCAAAGAACCCATACTTTTTTATGATAATGACATATTGACAGTAAATGTTACAGTAACGAAACTCTATCATGAAAATGTAACGCACTGGTTGTAGATGCAGAAGACGTGCCATAGTTAACTGATGACTCTGTAAAAATAAGATGATGATGATGATTATGTTTGGTTTGTGGGGCTCTCAACTGCTCAGTCATCAGCGCCCGTACGAAGTCCCAATTTTTACACAGTCCAATTTTTTCAGTCCCATCTAGCCACTCACACGAATTATGTAATGAAACGATGAGGACAACACATTTACCCAGTCCCCGGGCAGAGAAAATGCCCAACCCGGCCGGAAAGTAAAATCAAGACTTCGATAACATCACGTCTGTAAACGTAAAAATAATTAAAATTGTACAATGAGAATTTGTGATTTCGGCAATAATATGAATTACGTATCTCAGTGTTTGTATGATGATTCTAAAGTCCTAGTCTCTTGATTCGGAAGACTTATCCATACCTGAGATAAGAGAGATGGTGTCTATGGAAATAGGTTTGCGCCTTGAGCTACATGAAGGTCAGTAAGTAGTGTCAACAAAGTAAAATCAAACAATTAATGATGGTGAAACTTCATCTAAACATTTACTGGTGTTATAGAACATCATTAATTTCACTCAAAGCAGAACACTGTTTCCATAATTATAAAAAAAATGATTCAAATTGCTCTGAGCACTATGGGACTTACCATCTGAGGTCATCAGTCCCCTAGAACTTAGAAATACTTAAACCTAACTAACCTAAGGAAATCACACACATCCATGCCCGAGGCAGGATTCGTGGTTTCAGACTGAAGCCCCTAGAACCGATCGGCTACAACGGCCGGCCCATAATTATATATAAGAAATCAAAAGCGTACAAAAGGTAAGCTTCTAATACAACATGAAGAGGGAGAGGTTACTTTACCACGCACGAAATTTTTCTCGTCTTAGGACCAGCATACCAAACAATACCTTGTAGAGTAATCCGCCTCAATCATCGCCACTGATTGGGATGACCTCGTAATGCCTCATGATTTTGCTGTTTTTTTTTTCGAATACAATCACTTTTTGAAGATAATTCTGTTGCATTATTAACCTATGAAATCTTCTGTACCGAACAGAAAAGACGCCATCACTTAGTCAATAGATTTTGGAACATGACCTCCCTGTACACAATTCAGGGCGTTAAGGTCTCAGTCCTACGCTGAAAGGTGGGCCAGTCACCACAGCTTGCCTACTGATGTATCCTGGACGTTTTTTGATGCACTGTGAAATTCAGCTCTTGTTTAATATTTGCATTATTGTAATAGTTGTAAGAATAGCCTAGTTAAGTTTCGTTTGGTTGTAATTACTTGCATCTAATCTCAAATTTTATTTAATGGAAGTAAGTTATGCCATTTGAATGGAAATAATTTTTTTATATAAGTTGTCAAAATTTCTGGATAGCCATGAAACATTTTACGCTACTTAAAACACCTAATTAAACTGCAGTGATCGTTTAATTTTGATATGGATGTCCAGTGCCCAAATTTTTTGTTTTCTGGTCTACATATTTTACAACTCTGTTGTATGTAATCTTAGTACTGCTTTGATGGTTTGCTTCAGGATTAATCTATAACAATAATGGTTTGTTAGACACTGAACAGATTTTTGACGAAACACAAGAAAAGATTGTCCTAGAAAATTGCGCGAAGCATTTCAGTTTCTTGTACTTGTTCTTACTGATCGATAAATATTTTTTCATGAAATGTTTTCACTGTTGCGAATATGGACAACCATCATCTGTGTATTGGTATGACGACAATGGGAATTATTGCAGCACCGGGAACTGAACCCGGAATTCCCGCCTATCGCGAGCGATCGCCTTACCATCAGGGTATGCTAGCACGAGTCACGGCCACATCAAAGCTACCATGTGTCGACAACCATACGGCCACAATTTGAACTCGTATTTTCATTATGCATATTACCGTCAAGGGGAAACTTTTAAATTCAAAGTGGCTTGGCAGGTGTCGGCGGATAAATACGATATTACGACTCCTTTTTTGTTCAGAAGGGCGCTGTCATGTTTTGCAGATATGCATGCGTACAATTAAAATATCTCCTCTGAACGGGACTTATATAATGGATATACGAGTGCAGATTGTAGACACATGCTTGACGACATATGAAAATTTGGGTCCAGCTGTGAGTTGTGCTCCGACAACCTAACTATAAGGTGACCGCTCGCTATTAGCGGGGAATCCTGGTTCTAGTAAGATTAATTGTGCCCTAATAATTAACGGAATTGACCCATAAGATAACTTTTTAATGCTCCGAGGACATTATTCGTCTTTTTGGATTTTGTAAAATCTTTGATTAAAACAGATCTTTCTGTTTCAGTCAAGTGAGGACAACCAAAGTTTCCAACACCAGATGTGTCATTTTTCACCTCATTTCCCATCAAGAGTTAATTATCCGCCTCTATCAATAGATTATCTGTACCCTTCAGTGAATATCTCTTCTGCGTGGAAGGCGAATAATCAGACCGCGTGTGGCCAATGGGATATTTCAGTCACTGCCAAACACTCGTTAGTGCGATTTTGTAAATAATTTCTCGTTAATTTAAGAAACGCAGCAAATTTGTTCGCTAAATTTATTTGTGGTTGCAAATAAATTAAGAAAAAGTCATCATAACTCTAAGTTCATAGCATTTCACCCAGAAATCGAAGGTTCTACGATCATGAAACTAGGCTTCTAGTAATAATATATATATTTGACTCTGCGTCAAGTAGTTGAGGGGCGACCTGAAGGTTGTATTTTTCTCGAAGAATCTCGTTTGGCAAGATCGCAATTACCGTTTTCGACAGACTTACCCTGTCATCATTGCATGTGAAAGTTACAAGTACAAACATCCCAACTGGATGTGGCTCAAACACATACAGTTGCATATAATCACTGTTTACACTAACTGCAACGTTACAACTTACCTTGTAACATTATTAGATGTGCATCTTTCTTACATCACGGAAAGTCACATAATGCTGTAGCGTCAGATTGGAAGAAAAAGTGGCTTGTGCTGATGTTCCAGCATACACTAATCTCTCGGCACCATAATGGTGACTTAGCTATTATAGTATACTCACAGCTAAGTATGCACTTTTACACGTAGTGATGTCCAATAATAGATAAATTTCGATATATACGCTACACTACAGTTATGTCTTTTCTCCAATCTCGTTAAAATTATTGTTAAGACATTTTACGCGACATTTTAAATATCAGCTCTGAGCACTATGGGACTCAACATCTGAGGTCATAAGTCCCCTAGAACTTAGAACTACTTAAACCTAACTAACCTAAGGACATCACACACACCCATGCCCGAGGCAGGATTCGAACCTGCGACCGTAGCAGTCCCGCGGTTCCGGACTGCAGCGCTAGAACCGCTAGACCACCGCGGCCGGCTTGAGAATATATATTATCTTTTTTTTTTTAGTGTAAATGTACAATAAAATATTCTTTGTCATCCTTCACATCTAGACTTATAATAATAATAGTTCAATGTAATTTTTTTAAAATAAGTTTACAATAAATGTAGTTCCGATTATTTATCAACACAGAGCCATTCCAAAAGTACTGACGTAAAAACGTCATCAAGGTAACTATCCAAGACAATTATAAGCCATATCTGTGGACCATACAAAATCACTCTATGAAATACTATTATATTTACGTAATTGTATTTTTCTGGGGAATAAGTTTACACTGAATACATGACACGGTCTTAGGATATACTTCGTATGCTCGTGACTCAAAAGAGCTGAGGTGAAAAGGAAGGCGTGCTCTGGTCGTACGGGCGCTGGCGTCAGCAGTGCAGGCCGTGGGAGGCGGCTGGTGGTGGTGGTGGTGGTGGGGGTTGTGGTCGTGCACCAGGCTGTGGCGGTGGCTGGCAGATCGCACGGCAGCCTGGGCGGCGTGCCAACTTCGGGGTGACACTAATTCCATTTTCCGTGAAATTTCTCTCGGGCGCCGCACCACAGCACACCACATCACCAGCGCGGCTCCTGGCAATCCGACAGGCGACACCCGTCTACTGCCGCTGCTGGTCTCCGATGCCTCCTCCTCACCGCCCATCCCCCCCCCCCCCCCGCCCCACTCGTCTCAACCCGAGGCACGCAATCATCCACACACTGTCTGAAATGACGCTCTGTTGCACTATAGCGCCATTTGCTCTTTAACGCTATCCTGTCTTCAATTAAAGGAAAGAGGATGTACATTACCTGTTACCTGTTTAACTGAATGGACAGTCCAATGAGTAAGTAGGGTTACCATACGTTCATGATGCCAACATGAGATACGTTATCGACAAAATCACGTGGTTCGCAATTTAGAAATGAACACATAAAACTACCCTACATTAAAGCAGTGACTTCCCGTATTTATTTTAGAACTAAAGATGTAGCAGTACCTTAACAGTATATTCGTCATCACTACAATCAATAATCTCATTATTACCTTTTATCTATTATGTCATGAATATTTAGAGCACGACGAAATCTCTCGTAACCATTATTTGTTTTGCCAAGAAGTATTCATAAAATCTCAGACGGTTGAGGTGGATAAAATATTTCTAAATTGTTTTAAATCTCTCCCTAACTTTGGTCCACTGTATGTTTACAAGAGAAAAGACACGTTCTGTGCTAACATTGCGACTAGGTATACAAAAATAGAATTCTACAATACTACAGTTTTTGTCGAAAGTAGTAGAGTGGCACTTATTTACGATTATTTAAAGCGACGACTGATTTCCTTTTCTCTAAGAGCCCAGAACATTTTGGATTCTTGTGAAATCCGTCCGGACACACTTTCTCGCCACAAAAAGCAGGACGTGTGCGAGAAAAAGAGATGTGTGGTAACCGTAGAAACGAGGACGAAGTGTAAACCGAAGAAAGACGACAGCAATGAGGAGTAGAAGAAATGAACTTCGCGATAAACTTACTGATGGCCATGAAGCAAAGCACGATAACGAATTCAGCTACGCACGAAGAAATAAAAATGGATAATGAAATGCATTGTACAATTGACTAGCAGGACGTTTTCACCTGTTTTCTCCTTAACTACCACCGTAGTATGGGTACATAGTCATTGGATGGCTTTATCTGAGGTCATAACGAAAATTAAAATGAAAACAAAAGCCGTTATAACTCTAAGTTTACAGTATCTTATCCAAATATTGAAGCTGCAACAGCAATAGGTCAGAGCATTTACACATTGGTCCTGATACTCATTCTCTATAGGTGGTAATTCAAAAATCTCTTCTGTGTATAACACACAGTTGTTACTACATTTCATTCTTGAAGCCCAACAGCAGAGCTGTAACATGTTTAATTACAACTCAGCTGTAAATTCCATAAACCAGGCCAGACACTATTATCAAAACGAAATGTACGCTACAGTTAAATTACATATTTTAACTGTCGTAAAATGTTTAGTGATCATGCTACAAACTTGGACCACTTGCATAAAAACTTACTTGAATTCAAGTGAGACAACCTACTAACATAAAAAGTTTCTTTTCTAAAATTGCTCACAACCACATAATTAGGCTATTTTCTCAAGTATTATAATAACATAAATATTGAAGAAGAGCTAAGTTTCACAGTGCATCGAACAATCCAGGATAATTTGGTAAGGGAGTTGTGGTGCGGGCTTGAAATCTTAACGCTCTAGATCGAGTGCGCTGAAATCCAAAACTGACTGACTAATTGAAGATGTCTCTTCTGGTCGATACAACAGATATCATAGGTTGACAATATAAGAAAATTTCAGAAAATTTTATGATCGCTGCTAATAGCTAGACCATGACAAAGCAGAGTAGCAAAGGTGTAGAGGGTATTCAAAAAAAAAAAAAAAAATTTACTTCGTATCGAACTTCGCCCTTCATTTATGGGGGCAATTTCTGAGAAAGTACGTTTGATGATCTGTGTCCTCTAGCTATCCTAGTGTTTGATCACGAATTCACATAAAGGTTGCTATTAGAATAGCTCATAAGGAAATGGTAATGACACCTCTAACATTGTTGTTTCTTCCTACTGGATTGTATTACGTTAATACATAATGAATCCAAATTTGAAACTGTGTCTTTGAAACCAAAAGAGGAGCACCAAAACGACCACTGTATTCACCGAGATAACAGTTATTGAAATTCTAGTGGTAATAGATTCGAACTGTTTAGGAAAGGATAGAATTTTAATGTTTTTCGAGCTAACTTTCTCTTTGCCTTCATTTAATTCAATAAGTGAATTCTGCTCGAATATGACCATAATTAGTAGTAAAGACGCGCAAAATGAAACATAGTCAGTATTTGTTGTAATTCTCATCAAATAATAGTAACATTTTTTGCCTTAACCTCACAGTACAAAATAAAAGTGTGTCATTAGCTAGTAACAGAAACTGACGTCATACAAGATCTGTACCTGAACAAGGAGTAAACTATTTTTTATTCCTTCATAGTCAGACTCAGCTAGAAAAATTATGGTAGAGACTTAAATTAACAGCGCTATATCTCTGGCGTAACGTACTTACGTTATTAGACCAAGTACACTATTTGCTTTGTCTAATATTTTATCGTATTTTAAATAAATTTTAATTCGGGATATCTGTAGCACATATGCCAAATGGTGATAAATGATTGAAATCAGTTGTTTTAAATTTTAGGCTGCCAGAGGATGGAAAGAAGGACGGGAGAATCAATACTACGAAGAAATACAGAAACGCCTGTGTAAAGTAAACAACACTGGCCTTGTCATCTTTACAGGAGACCTGAATGCAAGAGTAGGTAAGAAATCCACCCAACAGTTGATTTACAGTGGTGGAGGAGGTATCACAAATAACAAAAGGATAAAATTGAGAGAGCTTGTCACCTTTAATTAACTGAGGGTAACTACCACATTTTAAAAATAAAGATATCTACGTATAAAAATACATGAGCTGCAGGTGGTCATAGATCTCCTACTGCTTACTTAACAGGAAACAAAAATGTAGCTACAGGGTAAAATACAAACATGTATGTAGGGACAGAAACGTGAGCATGGATAATAGTCATGTTAAATCAAAGATCCAGCTGTGGGAAAGAAAAATAGAAAAATGAGAAAAACCCATCTACCCCAAGAGGAGAGTTTATGGAATCTGTATCATACCAGGCTACCTAAATTACTCCATAATACCGTCAAGTGAAGATCTAACTAAAGCATTGTTGAACATTTATCAGAAATATCGTAATACAAGTCGCTAAGAAAGTGCTGGATGAAAAATCCAAAACTAATAGAAAGAGGGGACCTATAATTAATAACTAGAAGACACCAGAGGCCGTAGAAAAGAAAAATTAAACATTTAGTATCTTGCAAAAACAGACTCAGATATCTAAAGACAATATAAGGAAATCGGAAGTAAATCAGAAAGAGTGGTAAGATAGACACATTGCTTTTCATGTGATATATTTATGACCAGAGATGTACTTGACATCCATGCAATACAAGAAACGCTATAGAAACTGATGAGACAGTTAAAAAGAACCGATAAAGGAACTACAAAGGTAAATGAAATTGGTTCAGAAGACTTGGAAAATGACTACAAAAAATTATAGTATAAGTACAGTCCAAATGCAAAAGAGATAATGGAAGAAAAAACGGAGAATGGGACAGACATAATGGATTCGCCATATTTCAAATTGGCAACAGAAAACAAGAAAGTAGAAAAGTACTTGGATTACATGGAGTTAACTCTGAACTGATAACATGTGGTGGAACATTTGTAGAATTCAGAGTGCTCCTCTATAAGACATATAAGTGCATAGTTGAAATACCTGAAGAATAGAGACTCGTTAAAGTATTTGCCTATTTAGAAAAGGGGGTGATGTAACAAAATAATTAGTTGTGACTTACTCTTCTGACTGCATCTTATAAGTTCTACATCCAAATAATTAATGAAAGGCTTTGAAACATCTGTGACTCAATTTTGTTAGCATACCAAGCTGACTTTGATAAAATCATATGCTGGCGATTTTTCACACTGCAACAAATTATACAAGAAAAAGCGCGAGAAATCAATTTGGAAGAACATCGAGCATTTATCGTCCCTGAGTAAGTATTTGGAAGCATCCACAGTAAAAGAAACCCTGATCAGTAATGGAGAAAACATCCCAAGCAGGCAATAAATGTGTGTCAATGCTTATATAAAAACATCAAAGTACCATTAGATACTGTTGAGGGCTAATACCAGAAACAGACAAGGCTGTAGTATGTCAGCTTAAATGTTTAAGATGTGCATTCATAATCTGATTAGGGAATGGATGATGGACAGAATACCTCAGAATATATTAATTGTGAGAGATGAATTTCTAAATACAGCCAGGTGATCATACAGCACTGTGATGACCAGCTACAATAGCAGTACATAGATTAAACAATATAGTACTAAATTACAAACCCAGGATATCAACAACTAAAACAAAAACAATGGCCTTTTAGGCAAATATACCATATGGACCGATATAGGCATCCCAAAGTTAGTAATAGAACAAATGTCTTATTTCCAGCATCCATGATACGACATAACTTCTGAAGAACAGAAAAATATAAATAAAAAAATGTTGCTGATCAACTGTAATATAACGTGGGGAAAATTGATCTTTGTGTCGTGAGGTTTGGCATGTGTATCGTTGCTTAACGTAAGATAACATAATACCACATCATATTACAGATATCCTCAACCAAATAAATAATACGTATATTGTGTAACCCTGGATGTTGTTTCTTAATGCTGCTGTAGATTCATCTAGGCGTTACTGCATCGCTAATCAGGAATCATGCGATGGCAGAGATACGCTCCAAGAATTCCTGTTCACGATGAGTATTATTTCGCACACCAGATGTTTGATGGCAAACTACATGTAAAATGTACTAATGTCAAACTCAACTCCACCTCAGATACGGCGGCGAATAAATCAGTTCTATTTATATGATTTTAAACTGATACTGACATTGTTATGTATTACATTTTTAGGTTTAACAATTAAAACTTTTACATACATCTTCCCAAATTATATAGAATGTTTCTATTGACAATCTAAATAACATGTTTTAACTTTACAACAATATATTACATTAATTTGCATACATTATTTCTCTCACTTAAAAGTTAATCAACCTATCATTTCCATATGATTAGAGGGATTAGTTTTCATGATTGAAAGAACTAGATTGGATTAACGAAATTTTGTACATGTTAAACTTTACATTTCTATATACTTATAATTACAATTCCATTAACTAATGCCAATTAAAACATTAGTATGCTTAACTATAACTGAAAAATTATCACAATAATTTTCTATTATGAATGGAATTTGTTTATTAGTGTGAGCACATAAAAATAGCTGTCTTTCGATGACTAGAAATATTGGAACTGTAGTGGTTAATTACTCCACAATGACAATAGCAAAATTATTCCTACCATGTGTCTGAAATTTGTATAATGTATAAATTGTGATGGTAAATCAGCTTTTAACCCAACATGTTTCCTTCACTGTGCATATTGGTGAGGCCCAATGTAAGCAATTTCAAAACAGTAGCTTAAATTAACGCAATTTATTAATATGCTGCAAAAGAAAATCTTCATTAATTCGAAACCAGATAATGAGAAAAGAAAGAATCAAATCAGCACACTGATATTACACATATTCCCTCTTTGCTAGTGTGAGGATGAGAGGCGTTGTGGTATTACAATACCCCCTGAAGAAGTCTGACTATCATAGTCTTCTAAATCTCTGACTAAAATGAGGGAAAGTAATCATGACTAGTGTAACAGACAAACAATTTGAAAATTAGTGTGTATGTGAAAATACATATTATATATAAAGTTAAGTCAATCAACTTTCTCATATTCAAGATGAAATACAAAAATCCCTAGGGAATCATTTTTTTTATTCTCTTGGTGGCTTTTTGATGCACTCCATTAAATGTTCTATGAGATTTCTTATCTATCTTCAATTGATTATATATTATTACCTAAAAGCGTTGCGACTTATCTCTAAAAGAAATTTTTGTGTTTTTTTGTTTTTTACAAGGAATGTCAAAAATTAGCCAGATGCTTATTAAACCGATTTTGATGTCAAAATTTCAAATAGATGAAAGAAATCTATCATCTTCCTAATTTAATGGTCAGAATGATCACAGCTATATCACTGTCCTCAAATAAATGTAAATGTACATCGGTAAATAAATTTAACTGCATCTCAGAAAAGTCAATTCGTTATTGCAACTACTATGTCATTCACCTCTATGAGTTTGTCAAATGCAATAAACTGTAAATCAGTATAAAGTTCTGTGTTTTACCATACTACACTACACGTCACTTTATTCCAACTCCTTCCACAGTTCATTTCAAATTTGTATCAGCACGAGATCATCATTGATTTATACATATGTAGATAAATCCTATAATTGTGAATTACTGTAATCAAAGAGTAGCTTCCCATTCAGATGTATGGTAGCCTGTACAATGTAAAATGGTAAAATGTTATACTGTGTTTAAAATGTAGTTTGACAAAGCAAAATTCAAAATGGTAACAAAAAATCTAACTTACTACCAAAGAACAACATGTATATTTGTTTGAATGAATGACAAATCAGATTCAATATATATCCTACATGAAATCAAAGAAGAACACTAATTTAAAGTATGTATTATAAAATGCAGAGGAGAAATCCCTCCAGTCTGTCGAGTGAGATGTAGGTTGTGCATAGAACTGTACAGAGTTCATTCACTCATGGAAAATGTGATTGCATCAAGTGACTGTAAGGCCATGAAACAGGTTATGTTTGAAGAGAATCATTTACCCAAAAACATACAATCAAATACAAGAGTTAACCTACAATGCACTTATTATATATATATATATATATATATATATATATATATATATATATATATATATATATATATATCACTAAAACTACATAGGGAGTCCAAAGTAATGATATCACAACTAAAAATAGATCAAATAATTCTAGTAAGTAGAAATTACATGAAGGTAAAATTCGTCATTAGATGCCTCAAACAAAATTAAAAATTTTCAAGGCCTGTGTTTGTGATGACCGAAAAAATCTAAACCACTGGGTACTAACAGGTAAAAAAACTCATTTTCAATTAGTTCAAATGTCAAACTCTGATAAGGAATAAATAGGTAAATATGTGAATCAATATAATATGGAAATTCAAGTTCCACACAAAATGCTCAAGGGCCATGTTTGTGATGAATGGACCAACTTCAAAGTTGTAACTTTCCATTCCAGGAAATATGGACTGAATTGTTTTATCCAGGGCATAGAAACAGCATATTATTAAACTTGGTTCATGAGGCATGAACTAGACTGTATGATGAGGTCTTACTCACACGAAATGTGTAATAGATAACAGACAATGATTACAACTTGTGTCAATTATGGGAAGATCTTCCTGATATACAAAATTATTCGTTTTCATTAATAAAACGTGTTGAAAAATTATTTTGTACTCCATGTTCAGTCACTACCTAATTATTTCATACCACATTTTACTACGAATGGTTGTTTCACCATAAATGCGTATGTTGGCACATAAATGATACAATAAGGAAAGCAATATAAGTATTCCATAGTATCATGAACAAGCAATTGAAGAAGCACAATGACAATACTCATGTATATCACTGACATCACGACAATGACATGGAAGCATATCCCAACAAATATTGGTTCAACAAGGATGATATCAAAGATTCTGTGGTAATCTCCGACATGGAGGTCAAATTTACAGAGAAAAATGAATGTATGTTTATATATACACATAACACAAATGTTGCTTGAGAGGTTGAAAAGCCCATTGACAATCTGCAGACCAGACAATCTATGATGAATCATATTATTTTTTCTTCCTTTATTATTTTCCTTTTATACATGTCAGCTATATATACATAAAGCCAAAGGTACTGGTAAACTAACAAGCTGCTTTGCCGCAGAGATAATGTTTCGATACAAAAAAGAGAAGAAATACCCTCTTCAATTGATTAATGTCTGTATCTTCACCTGTTTCTTTCTATTAGTGGTAGCGGGTGGACATATGACAAGATACGTCATACCAGTATTGAATAAAAATGTGTAAATAAAGCGTACATTAGAAGTGTTAGAAAAATTTATTATGAAAGTAAAGTACACTACTGGCCATTAAAGTTGCTATGTGATTGTGTGTGTGTGTGTGTGTGTGTGTGTGTGTGTGTGTGTGTGTGTGTGTGTGTGTGTGTGTGTAAGTCACATGAATTTTATGAAACAGAAATATGTTGGTCAAATGGATATGTACAATGTTGAGCATCAAACTACCAAAGAACGTATATCACGAATGCTAGCAACCAATATAGAAAACATATACAGCATCAAATATAGGAAAAAGCACAAAGCAATATGCAGATCAGAGTAATACACCTGACATACTGAAACTTAGCTTAAACCACATATGTAATTGGTGTGTCCAAGAAAGGGTTGATGTGCAGCTGGAGCATCCAACGAAAATATCTCCTATGTGGTTGATGCCATCCTCAGACTAATTAGCCAGTGCCTGTATCACACCAAGGCTGTGGTCATCTGTAACCATGCAGCCAAAATCCACTAATAATACTGTTATCACTCGAGAACAACAGCAAGGTAAATGCTTCTAATTCATATTAATCAAAAGCTTTCTAAGACAACACAACACTGACTACAGAGCTATAGGATTCATTATACTCAAGATAAATTAGTAATAAGTAAATCATTGTAGTCCATAGAATGTGTGTCATGTATAAGCTTCACATAGCAGGCTAATTGTACACAATATAATTTATGTCGACAGTCGCTAAAAGTCTCCATAATAATCATGCTGAACATTCAATCACATATGTACAAGGTAATTCTGATTTACATATGGTTGAATAGTTGTAATATCGTAACGATGTGAAATAATACAAAATGTTATACAAGTGATGGAGACAATGCCGTAGTTCCTCCTTATCAAATAGTATGTTAAAAGCATGTGTATTATCCAGTTGACTATACGTCTCTTCAAAATTCACATTGTTGTCTGTTCCTGTTAGTATAGATGAGATATGATGATATTTTCACATCAGAGACAGCACTTCATACACCCAGAATGGTTTTAAGCATGTGTTAAGAAACTAAGTGTAGGTGGTGCAAATGATGAAAGTAATACTGAAGTTTAAAGATGGTGATGCAGATACTGCATTAGCTGGGGCCCTTGTGCTTGCCAGATACGTGGTACACACACAGAGTGCACTACCCTCAGGATGGACCCTATTAAACCTCAGGAAGTATCATCAGAGTAAAGTACATTAAGCAAATTGTTGCATCTCATATCATCAAACATTAATATCATGACTCAAATAGATAATCAAAGTTAGCATAAATGCAGAGGATAGAAATGTGTATAAATATGTTCGTGAAGGTTGTAGCAATGTACAGGGTGACTATAATTAAAGTTAAACTTTCAAACCGCTGTAGGAATAACACCACTAGTCAGAATTACGTCAAAAAATGCCGCAAAATATTATTGGAGATGGGGGGAAAACGTATGGCAGAAGAAAACTAATAGTTACAAAATGTACCAATAGATGGCGCTGTAAGCATCATGATTTAATAATGGTTGACTACAAATGACAGATGAATGATACAACACTTAAAACGAACTGTACTACTCCGTGTGTGTGTGTGTGTGTGTGTGTGTGTGAGTGTTTGTGTGTGTACAAGTGTAATACTGTTGTTAGGTAAGGAGATCCACCACGGCAAGGTCATATCACATTCGACGGGAAAAACCAGTTTTTGATTGCCCTGAGGCCAAAAACAGCATAAAAAGCGTCCATCAAAATCAAATCGGATTACTAATTTCCGTGTGACTGGCGCATAACATGTTCCATATGTTGTCCAAAGTTCTCTACAACAAGTTGAAGGCGAGAAATAGCATGTTCCACAACTGATCGAAGTGTTTCGAGAGTCACATTCACATGCATTACGCAATGCGTGCCTTCAATGCAGCTAAGTTTGCAGTCGGAACACTGAACACAACATCTTCCACATAGCCTCACACCCAGAAGTTACACGGATTAAGATCAGGTGATCAGGACGGCCAGGCTTAAGAGAAATTGTGTCTAATAATTCTAGCATATCCGAAATGACGCTTCAGCAGCTACTTAACTGGATTTGCAAATTGCAGAGGTGCACCATCTTGCACAAAAATGATATCATCCACATATCCATGATGTTGGAGAGCTGGAATGACGTGGTTGCAAGAGACATTCCTAGCGCTTACCAGTGGTGGTACGGGTAACACTATCGGAAGCACTTGTGTCTTCGAAAAAATATAGCCCTCTGATAAACGATGATGTAAACCTGTACCATACAATGACCTTTTCAGGATGAAATGGTACTGGTTGATTTGCGAGTGGAATTTCCGTTGCCCATATTCGACAGTTCTGTGTATTGACATATAGGGTCAGATGGAAGTGGGTTTCGTCTGTCCACAAAATCTTCCAGGCCTATCATTGTCACTTCCATGTGAGCAAGAAATTCTAAAGCAAGGTCTCTCTTGCTGGCAGGTCAAAATTAAGCAACTCGTGCGCATGGGTAAACTTGGATGGATTGCAAAGGAGGATGTTTCGTGGGATTTAACACACCGTGCTCACGGGTATGTCCAATGTTCGGGTAATTCTCCATGCACTACATGTTTGCACACCACCACTCGTCTCCTCTTGCATTGCCGTGGCCACTGCTTCCATTAACATCGAATGAATTCGTTTCCTCCTTTTACCGGGTTAGCCGGCCGAAGTGGCCGTGCGGTTAAAGGCGCTGCAGTCTGGAACCGCAAGACCGCTACGGTCGCAGGTTCGAATCCTGCCTCGGGCATGGCTGTTTGTGATGTCCTTAGGTTAGTTAGGTTTAACTAGTTCTAAGTTCTAGGGGACTAATGACCTCAGCAGTTGAGTCCCATAGTGCTCAGAGCCATTTGAACCATTTTTTTTTTACCGGGTTACATACCACAAGAACCCGTCTCTTCGAATTCCCAAATCATTTTCTCCAGACCCATGGCAGTCATCGGACCAACGCCTTTTTTCAGACCCTTCAGTGTTCGTAACTTCTCCAGAGTGACGGGTGCACAGTCATCGTTCTTGTAAAACGGTTTAACAAGCAAAGCGCGATCATGCATTGAGACAGTCATGGTGAACGTCGCAGACACAAAAGGAAGAAATGTTATGTATCGAGAGTGTTTATACAAACTTCAATGCATCATCCACATGACAGGCTTCTTTATCTTCTTCTTCTGCCATACGTTTCCACCTTCTCCGATAATATTCCGTTGCAATTTGACGTCATTCCGACAAGTGGTGTTATTTCTAAAACATTTTGAAAGTTTAACTTTAATTATACTCGCTCTGTATAATGTTGCTGAGGCAGATACTACATTATCAGGGACCCTTGTGCTTGCCATACACATGGTACTCACAGAGTACGTAACACCATTATCGATTGTCAGTAATTGGTACAGTGTATGTAATATGAAGTGTTTATCTGTATGAGTTAAGTTCTTTAATTTGTTGGAGGGAGATAGAACTTCATGATGTACAAATTCTTTAACTTAACAGTGTGCTTAAATAATGGAGTTTTATAAAATATGTCTGTTTGTAAAAACAAAATTGTATGTAAATAACTGGTTAATACTTACAGAATTTATATGATGTAACTTAAAAGGTGTAGGGAACCTCCTCCATTACGGAAGGGGCTTGGTGCACAAGAAAAGGTGGAAGTGGCGGTCAATCTGGGCGGCAAGCTATAGAGGCCAGTAGGCAGTTAGTCGCCAGCAGTCGCATAAGTCAACACTCCAGGTGCCAAGTGAGGCGTTCTGTAACTAAATATATAATGGAATGGCCTCGGATGTGGTTTTGGCTGTAAACGGGTGCTCTCGTTTTTGGAAAGGCTATAAAGATGATAATTAGGTCGCCAAGAAGAATTAAATAGAGATTAAAACCGCCAGAAGGAGACCTGAAAGCCGCCACATGCTTGCCACCACTATTGTACAACTGCTTCAACAACTTTGGAAACCAGATATGTATGTTAGTATGAACCAATGTGTTCGTGTGTGCTTCTAGAACAATAATCAGTGGTTCAAAAGAAGTGTTTAAACTTTGAACTGCCCTCTTCATGATACCAGTTGGAGTCCTATCCTAATAGTTCTAAAGACCGAGTGACGTAGCTATGAAGAAATTCTAACTTGTTCCCACATAAATGTGCCTTAGTTTCAGTTTTAAAATATATAAGAGAGGCTAGTTAAATAATTCATTTCATAGATAAAGAAAGAGGTACATTATTCAGCACTTGTAAAAAAGCTTCATATAACTTTGAATCGCTACTACTTTGATTGATCCAAAGTTTAGTGTTAAAGAGCATAAATGTTGTTGGTTAAAACTACTTGCTTCACAAATAGTAAAAGAGGCACATTATATTAAACTTATGAAAAGTTGTAATTTTGTATGATTTGATTTACTTTGAAAGTGCCAAGTTTAAGTACTAATGAACATAAATGTCGCAAGTTAGAATCACTTGCTTCAGAAGTGGTGTTATAAGGCACTTAATTATATCAAGTGCAATTGGAAATCAGTATTATTGTAATGAAAAGTGTTTCCATAACGTTTGTACGGTTGATAAAGGAAGGAAAAATTTAAGAGACCCAACTTTAAAATGTTACTGACAGGACAAAGTTAATTTGCATCTGGTTTTTACTAATGACACTGAAAAAGATTACCACAGTGAAATGAATATGAAATGTGTTATTTCAGTGTCATACTATTGCATTTATGATGTATATATGTGTGTTAGTCAAACGTGAACTCTTGTCAGGTACCACTTAGTCTCGTGTTGTAGTTTGAGAACATTTTCTGTGCTGAATTAGTTAATCGTTGAGGTGATGATCGCAGTTAACAGGGACAATGTCTCTTTTACATTTCTGTGATTGATAACTTATACTGCTGATAATTACTGCTACCTACCTTGTAGTTTGTCTGGTTGTTGTATGTGTCCATTGCACTTACTAAGAAAGAATTAATGAGGGTCCCTTTAGCAAGAGCAAATACAAATCCATAGAGGATAATGTTTGCACATTGTTACACATAATTAGACTGGCAACTGTTTATTTTTTCCATATGAGTAAATTTTTACTACTTACACTATTTTCTAAATTATAGTCTTTCTACTAATTACCACAATACTAACTTCATGTTGGATACCCTCTATCTGTTAGGTTCATGTATGGTAAAACTTTTCAAAATTCCTCCGAGAGTGTAACACTACTGCATGTTAAGGTCATATTTGGCAGTCAACATTCTGCAGTTGCATTATACTTGGCTTTCCTATGACAGGACTAGACGGTTGGTTACAAGGAAACACATATCTTGCCAAGCCAGTAGTGTTTTAAGTACTCCTCTGAGGGTTGATTATATTAAACATGAGAAAGTATTATCAAAGTAAAGTGTATTAAGTGAATATTGTACTCCTTATCATCAAATATCAGTATCATGACTCAAATAGATAATCAAAGTCAGCATAACCCCAGAGGATAGAAATGTCTATAAATGTTCGTGTGAAAGTAGTACTGATGTATAATGCTGTTGAAGATGATACTATGTTAGCTGTGTCTCAATTGCATGCCAGACATATGGTACACACAGAGAACGTATCCCCATGAGGGTTGATTATATTAATGCCCCAGCCCTCCAAATTCTGTAGCTCCTTCTCTACCATCTTCCTCTTACAAACACTTACTCCATATGGCTTAGTGAAAAATGGTTCATGTGATCTCAGTTTCAATTTATGCATATAATCTTTCACCCTGCCTGTGAAAACGCTATTACATTCCCACAGGATTCTCTTCAAGTCACTTTTTTCAGCGCTACATAATTTGCCTGCTGAGTTAAATTTGTTTGGTATTAATCGACAAAAGTCTTCACTTACCATTCTGGTAATCAAAATACTCAGTATCTTCATCTAAATAATTTCTTTCATTGAATATTTCTACTCCTCTTAAATAATTGCTACAATTCTCATCAAACATTATGAATAACTTAGTTTCACCACAAACACCTCATTTAGGATGAATAAAATTTAAATTCATATTTAACCAATCAAACCTAGCATTAACTTTCAGTATCCAATCCATCCCTAAGAACATGTGTTCATCCAGTTCATTTATTACCAGACATCCTTGCTGAATGCAACATTACTGACAGTAAATGAAATAAGTGCTACCCTAGTGATTAATTTACCAAATTTACCACTGCCTCCTTTTACTTTAACACCAGTAATTGGAAATTCAGTATACTGTTCGGTATTCTTTAATCTAACTCTTAACAAACACAACACTTACTGGGCTACCAGTGTCCAATAGACACATTCCCTACCTGTTGCCTAAAGATATTTCAATATAGTGACTACTGAGGATTTCATACTTATTACTTCCATCATCTTCTGCCAACAAATCATCTACAATATCCCTACAATTTAAATCAGCATTTACTTGAACCTCATTTCATAACTTAGGTTGTATACTACTTAAAGGTAGCTTACACTCTCTAGACTGTGCGCTTAATACTATCATGGTACTCACCTTTTCCTATAGACACCTTATTCTCTTCCAACACTTTCAGTATCTTATAACTAATTAGCTTGTCATGATATTCCTTACTGTAACAATCATGTAATATCTCAGTGACCTCATTGGGTATCAACTGATTTTCATGTACCTCTTTTTCCGACTCCAGCTCGTTATACACTGTCATCCATTGTCTAGTACTTCCACGTACACCATACCATCTAATTCATCACAAAATTCAACATCACTGTCAGCCTGATTATTCTCAGAATACTCATTTGCATCATCTACATGAACCTCAACTTCAATTACGCATGTTTCCATACCACCACCACAATCAAAAATACCAGAACTTGCGTCAATGGGCAAAAAAAAAAAAAAAAATCTACTTACGTACATGATCCTTGCTTTCCTGCACATCTTTTTTAGACACCACAAAATAAGCTAACTAAACCATCATCATCATAAATGTTACTATTCCTAAACACACAACTCTCATCAAATAAGTTGGTCAAATCATCTGTACTAAGATTAAATTTATTTTTATTTTCTACTTTACTCAAACATTTCCATCAGCATGAAGTCCCATAATGCTTTTCATAATCAACTCTGTTTATCTGGTAATTATTGTGTTTATTGTGGTGACTGTGACCCTGAACTTCACCCTTCTCTCCCACTTCTAGCCTGATTTCTGTAACTGTTTTTCTTGTTCTAGTGGTAGTGTGATGACCACAACTCCGCCATTCTAAAAATTGTTCTCCAAAGCACAATCTAATTTATTTACATTTTTCAGAAATTCCTCAATAGTGTCATCTTGTCTGTAAACAGGTCTCTACTGAACACAGCAAGCTAAAAGCCGTTTCAGCTCGTCAGTTAGGATTAATTCGTCAAGTGGTTTACTGAGGTATGCTAAAATCCTAAGCTGCTTTGCACAGAATTCTCGGATTCTCGTTTCTCCCTCCCGAAATCTACTTCTACATAAAAATTCTGATTTTATTCGCACATGCACAGTTTCTAGCCAAACTTTGTTTAAAAATAATTTTCCAAACGTTTAGAAATTTAACATTCATATGTTCAGGCATACACAGCGCAAAGGCGTCCCAGCATTGCAAAAATTTTGTTAATAGCATTATTGTAATTGTTTGTCTTTTACTAAATGTATTACTTTCTAGATTTACAACTTTAGAGTTTATTGTTTGAAGATTATTCAACATTTCGTTCACTTTGCTGTTTACTGCAAACATTTGTTCTGAGAAAGTATAGAATTTCTTGTCAATGAAATTACTCTCAGTTTCAGTACAAGCTAGTATGTTACACAAGTCTGATATTCGTCTGTCGAGTTCATCAATGACAATGTTTTCTGTTCATTTTACTCATTCCTCGATTAAGTCTACACATTTGTTAACTAGCTGTAGTTCAGTAACAGCAAAGTCCTTCAGACAATCCACTTCAGATTCTACATTGTCTATTCTTTCATTTATACGGTTTATTTTTCTGTTTGCCTTATTAACATCCTCCCTAATTGCTTCTGGTTTCTAGTCCATTTTTACGATAATACTTCTACTTATTGTCTATTTTTCGAAAATAAATTTCGAACAAATTAGAAAACTGATCTAATACGTTTTCTCATTGTTGATGTCCATGGAAAGGAGCAATTACACTACTTGATGTGTTGTCCTGGCTTTGAGTGTTTACATTCGGCATCAATGAATTCAGCTGCCAGTTTCAATTTGTTGTGATTTCATCTTGGTCACATACAGAAAATATACTGCTTTTACTTATTTCAACAATTTTTTTTTCAGATCTTGGCGAAATATTAAAAAACTTTCAAAAACTATGTTTCCTACAAAATTATCAAAGTATGTCAAATACAATTATTTTTTCTGGACTTTAGCATGCAATTTTACTTCCTAACAGTTCACTGCTTCACAACGTACTTCTATAAATAAGGATTTGGTACTCATCTGACAATCTGTGCTGCAGGCTTTCGGCATTGGTCAATTGACATTCTTAAACACCCACATTTTTCCATATAAGTCCTTGTTTCTATTCACGTCTCAGTACTGGCCAGTATATGGCACAGTATATTGTGAACAATTACTTCACCTGAAACTTAGTAAAAATCAGCATATGATGCAGTTTTATACACATCCCAGCTCCTTTCACCATGTTGTAATATAATTTGGTGAAAATGTATTATTTTGTGGTGAAGTTTGGTATGTATATCGTTGCTTAAAACAAGAAAACCGAATACCACATAGTATAACAGATACCCTCCACCAAATATAAAAATATCTATCTTGTGTAATATGGGGCCTGCTTCTTAATGCTGCTATAGGTTCATCTTGATGTTACTGCATAGCCATTCAGGAACCATGCAATGGTAGAAATAAGCTCCAGGAACTTGTGTCCATGACAAGATTTATTTCATACATTAGATGTTCAGTGGTAAACTACATATAAAATTGACTTAACATTATCTTATGACTGATGTCAAACTAAACTCCAACTGAGATATGGCAGCTTACAAATCACCTCTACTTATATGACTTAAAAAATTACTGACATCGTTACATTTTAAATTTTTAGGTTTAACAATTAAAACTTTTACATACATCTTCCCAAATTACATAGAAATTTACATGAAATAAAAGTGAATAAATTCACAGAAAGGCAGGAAAGAATCTGTTTCTATTAATATTATAAAGTACATGTTTTACCATTACAATAATATATTTCGTTAATTTGCCCTTATTATTTTACTTACTTAAATATAATGACCCTATCATTTTCAAATGATCAGAGGGATTAGTTTTGTTGAATGAAAGGCCTAGATCAATTCATTAAATTTTGAATGAGTAAAACTTTATATTTGTATATAGTTGTAATTACAATTTCATTAATTAATGCCCATTAAAACATTAATATGCTTAATGCTGACTGCAAAATTGTCATATGATATTTCTATTACAGATACAATTAGTTTTAGTTTGGAAATATAAAAATAGCTCTCTTTTGATGACTAGAAGTATCAGAACTTTAATCGTTAATTACTCCATAATTGCAACTAAAAATTATTCCTACCATGTGCCTGAAGTCTCTACAATGTTCAAATTGTCATGGTACATCATCTTTTAACTCAGCATATTTCCTTCTTCCTGCATATTGTTGAGGCCCAATGTAAACAATGTCAAAACAATAGCTTAAATTAATGCAAATTATCAATTTGCTGCAAAATAATATCTTAAGTGTATTAGAATCCATATAACCAGAAAAACAAAATCAAATCATCTTACTGATATTACATATGTGCCCTCTTCGAGAGAGTGGGTATGAAGCTGGTGAAAGGATATAGGATCCCAAAGGGTTATAGAATTACACAACATACATCTGGCACTATAAGGAGAACTATGAAGGCTGAAATGACAAGGATCATGGCAGTATCCAAAGTGCTATATTGATCATAAAGTTGGACATTAAGATCAAAAGACTTAAGACAACTTGAAACATTGGAAATGAAGTTCTTTACATTAGAAAAAGTCTGCACAAGAGAAGAGAATATAAAAAATCAAAAAAGGAATATCCTGAGGGTACAGCCATTAACTTAAAAAGCAGTTTAATGGAAGTTAAATTGGAAAGAGTTGGTATTGCGTTATGTCCTTGATAAACGCTGGAGAAGCAATAGAATATCCTACTGGAAAAAGGAGTTTGAGTAGACCAAGGAAGCGATGGTGAGGCCAGAAACAGCCATAACTGTTAATCCAGGATTGACAGATGAAGAAGGAGAAGAAGAGGATGTAGAAGAAGAAAAAGAAATATGCATATATTTTACCATCTATACCACCTGTGTTCCCAACATAGTGGTATGTATCAGGACACGTCCTATGTCCCTGATTCGAATGAGTGCCGCCTTTCTAGCTATCCAATCCACCCATGTAACCTCCACATTCTTTTCTAACACTGCACGTCAAAAGCTTCTTGACTGCATTACTTACCATAGATGTACTTCGTTATTAGGGGTAGATATTCCGAGAGAAAAATTCCAAAGACGTAAATATGTATTAGATATTAAAGTGTTTCGCTTTTTCAGAAACTATTCCTTCTACAGCTAGTATGCTTTTTATACCCTCGCAAATTCAGCCAACGAGATTTAGTTCACTCCCAAATAAGAATAGTCTTCTACTAGTTTTGGTACAGCATTTCCTAATGTAATTCTATCTGCATCAACTGATTTTAAGTCGACTACTCCTGTTCCATACATCTGTTGATGTTCACCTTGAACTCTCCCTTGACGACCGTGCATATTTCGTTCAGCTACTCTTCCAAGCTCCTACCGGCTCTGAAAGAATTACGATATCATCAGCAAACCTTATACTATTTATTTCCGCACTCTGAACTTCAATTCCTGTTCATGATTTAACGTAGGTTACTTCACACAAAGAAAGTCGTGGAGCATAGCTTACAACTCTGGCTCCCTCCCATACCAGCTACTGCTTTCCTTCAATGCATAGCTGCAATCTCGCTGTGGAAAACACTTTACTCGATCTCTCTTATTGCTGCTGCCTTCAGAATGTCAAAGTGTGTATTCCAGTCAAGGTTATCAAAAGGTGCCTGTAAATCTACACACAGTATAATAGTAGACTTGCCACTCTTCAGTCCACACTTTAAAGTATTCATAGTTGAATCCTCTCATTATGAGAGTATTGAAGGGCGATCTGTTTTAATTGTTGAAACTATTCAAAAGCCAAGATCGCACAGTGTTTACAGTATGCGAGTTTTATCCACTGGACATATTGTGCCTTAGGTTCAGCTTAAAATGCACATGTTTTACTACAAAACAATTTTAAGGCCAGAAGGTGATAGCTAAGACTGTTGAAACAGATTGTCTTCAATGAAAAATATTTTTTGCGATCTTGGTTTTTGAATGGTTTCTAACAATGACACACAGTGTCCAGACCGTCACGCATATGCCTGCATTTCTTGGGAATACATACAGAACTTCCCAAAAGTCGGCTTCTATCATTGTCTCTAGATTGCCGTAAGTAATGCTTGTTAGTATTTTACATCCATGACTTATTAAGATAATGGTCATACCTGACTTATATGTTAGATATGAGCTTTCGAAATATTTGACATGGTCAGGTGGTGAACGGTTTTTGAAATGGTCTATACAAACCAAAAAGATTACAATAAGCAGCAACTACTGTTTTTGAATCATGTAAACCGTTTAATTAAGTTTTGAGGCTTCCAATCTCATAATTGTCAGGCAACGAATTTTTTCTTTATTACATATACATTGACAAATATAAGTCTCCAACTGTAGCAATCCATTCAGCAAATAACGTGATGGCATTTCTGAATAAAGGACTTGACTGTCATCACTCGGTGAGTATAGCTTCATCACAATTCCCAACAAATTTTTCAATTCCATTCACAAAATCATACATGTGGGAAAGAGGTGGAGGAAGTGATCTGTGTCTTATGCAGGCGATTCAAGCATTAACGAAAGCTGTTTATTAAAAAAACAAAGGCTATACTTTTGTTTCTTGACATTCAGTTTCTTGCCTCTGTGGCTGTAAGACGTCTGGCAGACAGGTTAAAGTCCCTTGAAAGCTCAAATAAAACCAGAGACTCTATCAAAGTAAGTAATCGTTCACAGTTAAGTTTCCCAAAATGCACTGCAAAAGTATTTGTAAATTCGTCACACATTTGAAAAATCGAAGTTCCTGTCTTGGCCTCATCCAAATTCCTTTCATCTTTTCAAAGTGCTCATTCATTGAAATACGGAACAATATCTCTCATGAAGAACCACAATGACAAGTGAAAACAGCTGAAACCATATACAGCCTGTAATGTACCAGTGTCTATCGCCATGCTCAAATTTGCGCTTTTGAAATACAGCAACCGTCATATATGTCTTAATTCGACAGATCTACAGACCTGTTTGATTTGATATCCTCTAAGGTAAAAACGGCACAGTATTTAGCAGCAAATCATTAATTGTAGTGTAAGTAAGTAGGTGGTGTCTTATATTAAAAGTTATACTAAATTCTTTTGCTATGGGATCAAATCCACACTGTTTTGTCCCTATTTTCAGTAGCTTTATATTTCTTATATGTTGTATATTATCCATTAATTACTAGATTGAAGGGTTGTATTGATTAATCTGCTTATATTTAAAATAAGTTCTATCTCTACAGATGCACAATCTTAGACTGTACTACACACTGCAGTTATAAAAATTGTTTCCTTATAGCCGATAATCACTTACTTAACTGATGATCACAGTATCTTTTAAGCTCTTCCTTACGTTTGAACATTTTTAAAGACAAACCTAAATAGTTCGTCCGACAGCAATGTTCTGGCTCAGTTCTATGACACTGGGTTGCATTGAATTTTGTTTAGTCACGTCTTCTGTGAGGTTTGATGCGACTGCGTAATAATCTAGAGTGATAGGCTTTTCATCTCAGAGTAGCACTTGCGCTCAGAGCCCTGAGTTAACTATTGGACGAACACGACTCCTGTATGCACATTATAGTTATCATCCTCCACAGCTCCTTCAACTATCGTCGAACCACTAACAGATTTTCTACCACATTGTCCCTTCTTTTTTTCAGTGTTTTTCATATGCCCCTACCCTCCCCGATTCTGCAGAGTATCTCCCTATTTCTTATGATACCAGGTCACGTAGTTTTCAACATCCTCCTACAGCACTATATCTCAAACACTTCAACAGCCTTTTTTTCTCTCTCTCCCACAGTCCCTGGTCCACTTCCATACAGTGCTGTGCCCCATAAACACATTGACAGAAATAACTTCCTCAGAATATGGTTGTCATTTGATACTCGTAGACTCCAACTGGGCAGGAATGTGCTTTCTGCCTTTACTAATCTATTTTTATTTCCTTCTTCTTTTGTCCGCCATATGTTCCTTTGCTTCCAAGGTAGCCAAATTGTCTCGTATCATCTACCTTGTGGTAACGATTTATTACATTAAGTTTATTGCTAAGCACATTTCTGCTACTCCTCACTACTATCGTCTATATTCGGGTTACCGTCAACCCATATTCTGTACATTATTCATTCTATTCAAGAGGTCACACAGTTCCTATTTACTTTCAGTAAAGATAGGCATATTATCAGAGAATATCCTTGAAATCCTTTAATCCTGAATTTTAGTCTTACTCCTAAACTTTACTTTTATTTCGATCACAGCATCTTCAGTGTATACACGGAGCAGTATGGGAGAATGACTACATATCTTGTCCTTTTGGAACTGCTATGGACATTCTGGCACACAACTGTAGAAGCCGTCGCTACTCATTGCTGCAGTCTCCGAAAAATCCAACATGGCGGTGTAGGAAAATTCATTTCAGCAGCGACTGGCTAACTGTTCCGGTCAGATGTAAAGCAATATGTGTTTTGTAATGGTATGGATCAAACTGTTATGTATTTTGATAACTAACGAAGACAATTTTTGGTCTCTTTGAAGTGGATAGAATAATCGATCTAACCTTGTCAGCAAGCGCTGTTTAACATGTGAGTTAGATGAGTACTACTATATTGTGAGTCATGCCCATTTCTCTGACGTTGCAGTCAGGTTATGGCAGTAGTAACGCATATGTTTTGCAATCATAACTTTTATGTTTTTCGATACATAATACAGACATATTATATTCCTTGCAAAGATAAACTGTGCCTTTAGTGTCAAACTACAGCAGTATTTTCAATATATTCACGTATTTTGAGAATAATCGAACACTTTCGAGCATAGCTTGAATTTACGCAAAATATTGGTGCAGGTTACGACTTTTTTTAACGGAAGTACTGTTATATTGTCAGTATCTTTACACATATCTGATAAATAGCTCATGTCATTCGGAGTCTTTTCAACAATGCGTAAAATTCACATTATTCAGATCTTTAACATGGCGTCATTTTGGATTACAGAGTCAGTGGGGTTATAAATTATTTCTGTTCTAGGACTGCAAGACAGGAAACTTTTTCTTTTCAGTTTCTATCGCCATTATCTTGCATTTTTTAATTTACCACCAACGCCAGGTTGCATTTATGAAATACCTGCGACCGCAACGACGACTAGCAGCTATCATTGGAACTGTTTATCAGAATGGCCTTAGGTGTCCTAACGTATGCGCTTTGTTCTTCATCTTCCGTTCTTATTTTTCGCTCTTGGTACTCGTTACACGTTGTATATTACCTGCCTGTTATGTTGTTTATAACTATTTCCTTGAGATTTACCGGCTTCTTGTACCATTTAACTTCATCGAAGATTTCTCTCCAAGTAATAAAAGATGATACAGTTATTCGAAATAGCGTATTATTCTTGGCTTACTTCATTCATTTAAGAGGTATTACTCCACTGAAGGCCGGCCGCGGTGGCCGTTCGGTTCTGGCGCTGCAGTCCGGAACCGCAGGACTGCCGCGGTCGCAGGTTCGAATCCTGCCTCGGGCATGGGTGTGTGTGATGTCCTTAGGTTAGTTAGGTTTAAGTAGTTCTAAGCTCTAGGGGACTTATGACCTAAGATGTTGAGTCCCATAGTGCTCAGAGCCATTTGAACCATTTTTGAACTCCACTGAAGATGGCTGATGTGCTGGTGAAATCAATTACCGATACCGTACTCTACAAATAGAAATTTCTACGATCTGGACTGACTGTTTTCTGTAGCATTGCGATACAAGATCTCTGACGATCCATATATGAGTTAATGAAAGCATGTGCGTGTATGCTCTGTTGTCAGGCCGACTTTCGTTGGTAAGGCCAGTGTTCCCAATGGTCTAAATTTCTCGAAAGAGGCTGCCAAGTTATGACTGATCCAAAAGTTATTTGTGAATTTTAATTTATCCTAGTCCTCACGCTAAACTGTGGCCCATAACATGAGAGCCAATAAACAGCAGTCATTCTAAATGTTCAAAGTAACTTGCCGAATGGAATAGATAGAAGACGGCCCAAGCAAGAAAAGGATAAAAAATTTGTAGTGGAAAAGCTCAACATTGCGGGATGCAGTGTGAGAGGCCTGAACTTGAAAGAAACAACCCTATGTAAAGAACTGAGGAAAGGGAACATTGAGATTGTAACAATTACAGAAACGAAGAAGACACTGGGAGGAAATACAGATTTAAATGCATACTTAATGATCTATAGTAATGTGGGAAGTGACTCTGTGAATTTTAGATGCGTAGATCACGTAACAAATGGTGGAGATACTGCATTGAATTGGGTAGACAATAAATTTGAATGCACAACTCCATGAAAAGAACAAATATATTGATATAACATTCTGAGACATCAAGTTATCTCCAGTTCATTACTGAAGGGAGGTGTGGAGGATAAAATTGTAGAGGGAGAACAAGAAATGAATTTAGTAAGCAGATTCCGAGCTATATAGGTTGCAGTGGTTATAATGATGAGGTTTGCACAGGATAGATTAGAATAGAGAGCTGCATCGAACCAGTCTTAGGACTGAAGACCACAACAACAACGTAGTTAACAATAAATAAAAATATGTCTTGGCCAAATGGTGATGCATAAACACAAACAGAAAGAAAGCGAGTGAATCTTGTTGTGTTTAAAGGTGTTAAATAAAAGGATCATTTTGGATACAAACACAGTCCCAAACATTAGGGAAACGTTGGATAACTTGGAATAACATAGTACTACACAATGATGGATCTATAGAGTGGCTACTGTCAACTGTAAGTAGCAGAGGAAGATCATCTTGAAACAGCGTTTGTCACCCCATCACGCCACTATCAGTATTCGAATACGCTGCTAGGATTAAGGAATATGCCAATCACATTCCATAATTTGTTAGACTGAGTATTGTGAGTTTAAAACAGAAATAATGCGTTCTTTATTTGGAAGATATTGATGTGTTTTGGAAGTACATACAGGAGTTTATACTACTCATAGTGCATCTAACACTGAATCTGGAGAAATGCCATGTTGTATTAGTGCAGGTACAGTGTTAGGAATATGGGAAGAGAAAGGAGTTGTGAAACAGAATTTTCCAATACCAAATCCACGGAGAAAGAATTATATACCTTCCAGCACCTAGCAAAGTATTACAGTAAATTTTTACATAAGCTCATTGGGATAGTGTGGCCACCACCGTATTTACTCAAGGGACAAAAATTCTGTATGACAGCACGGTATGATGGAGTTCTTTAAGGGGCTCCAGAACGCCCTATACTTGCAATGTTAAAATAACGCTTATAAATTACATCTTTCCTCACGAAGTATTTGAGGTAGGAAGTTGAACTTTTTACAGATTATTTATTGGAATATGGGCTACAACTTAACACAGGGATTTTACAAAATTTTAGTTCAGTTATTAAAGATGATTTTTTTCAATTGTAATGAAAATTCACAACATTTTTTTGCAATTTTTTATTTATATATTCAAAAATATACAGTTTTTTGGAAAAAGGCTGTGTTAAATTATGCAGAAGGTACTGTGTAACATTTACTGAAAGTTTGAAACAAATATGTTTGGAAGATCCTTAGAAAACATGTAATTAGTATGAGAAAATAAAAATGTTGGGAATCGAGCGACAAAGATTGGATTAACTTTTTAGTGCATTCCAGGTCCATAGGATGGATTATCTTCATCCTCTGCAAACTCCTCCTCCAGCTTCCTCTTGTTCCTCCTCCTGTTTTCTCTTGCTTGTATTTCTAAACTCTTTACATCCCTGTCTGCAGCCCGAAGGCGTTCCTTGTCTAAAGCAAGCATCGCTCGTACCATGTTAGAATGTTATTATTTACAGTAATAAAACATACCTTTGGCTTTCCAACATTTCTCCTTTTCTTAAAAGCCTTCAGAGGATTTCTAATAACTTTACTGTTACTCATTATTATACTTCAACAAAACAGAGACTCAAGAAACAGAATTAATTACGAATATTTTCGAGATAACGACAGAGTAAATAAACATGAAACAATCGACAATCACACCAGCGATATATATTGAACCATCACAGGTTAGCCACAACACATACTTTATCTCGCATCACTAAAATGTACCTGATGAACACGGACGTTAATTATAACACCATTTGACAGCAGTTTAACAGCGCCACAGTGGGTCACGCCCATGTAGAACACATTTCAAAATAAATTTAAAAATAGTTGTAGTCTTCGGAATTGAATAAATTATATATCTATTAAAAGGTAATAGTCTGCAGATTCAGAAAACGCAAAAAAGTAAAAACTGAACTTTTCACGATTTTGAGCCTTTCCGGAGCCCCTTAAGCAGCTGAGAGATTTATTAATAACGCGACCCATGCTGGCCTTCGCAGACTATAACAAAAAAATCAATTTCGTCTTGCAGTGTAGGTAGTCACGCAATGGGGAGCGTATTAAGTGAGGAGATACAACATTTTGTAGCGTATGTCTCATGCCAGTACGTCAAGACAGAAAGAAATTACTTCACTGGCTAAATTATAGACAATAAATAAAAGGGCTATCACCAGATGGCAGTGTGAATGAAAACCAGAAAAACACTGTTTGAATAAAGCTTAAACCATAAGAAATTTTCCCATTCAATCGTGACAGGCCGTTAAAGAAAACGGGGTCAAAAATGTTTTCAGAACAGAAACGGTCTCGACTGCGAAATTATTTAATGTCAATGACGTGATTCGCCCTTCTGGGGCATCATCGGAATATCTACAAAAAGGAGAAACCAAACAATTAAATGCAAATGGAGGAAAAGGACATAGTCATATCTTGCACGGCTATGCATCCAACGTGAACTAAACGTAACAAAAACTTACGTAAAAGTGTAAGTAGGCTGTTTATGTTTTCTTATTGGCAACGTTACGTAGCACTCTGTATGAAATTCACTGGCTGTGCTGTGTGCAGCCTGTGGCTAGTTTGCATTTTTGTCTGCCATTGTATTGTTGGGCAGCGGCAGCTGGATGTGAACAGCGCGTAGCATTGCGCAGTTGGAGGTGAGCCGCCAGCAGTGGTGGATGTGGGGAGAGAGATGGCGGAGTTTTGAAATTTGTTATACTGGATATTATGAACTACTATATATATTATGACTGTTAAGGTAAATACATTGTTTGTTCTCTATTAAATTCTTTCATTTGCTAACTATCCCTAACAGTAGTTAGTGCCTTCTGTAGTTTGAATCTTTTATTTAGCTGGCAGTAGTGGTGCTCGCTGTATTGCAGTAGTTCGAGTAACTAAGATTTTTGTGAGGTAAGTGATCTGTGAAAGGTATAGGTTAATATTAGTCAGTGCCATTCCTTTTGCAGGGATTATTGAAATTCAGATTGTGTTGCGCTAAAAATATTGTGTGTCAGTTTAAGCACAGTCTTGTATAAATGTTCAAAGGGGACGTTTCATATGGCGACCCTGCCAGGATATCTCACTGGAATCTTCTGATTTTTTCTTGTAGTTTGTGTAATTAGTGTAGATTTTGTTTATTGCTAGCACGTAATTGTAGAGAGAATCTCCTTTATAGTTGCAGCCTTTCATTGTTGTACAGTAAAACAGTTGTGGCATGCATGTAGCTTTGCACCAAGTATTTCGCTGCTGTGCTTGCAATTAACTACATATTATTATCAGTGCTATGTTAATGCGTTCTCTTATTTTTGCTCTTCAAATTGTGCTTTTCTGTGTTATCGTGTGAAATATTGTGACAATAATCGCGTGTGAAAAACGTAACACTAGGCTTCAAAGTAAACTGAGAAATAATAGTGACGACGAGTTTAGCTTATCAGCACCACTGTGTAGTGAATTAACAGACATTCGAAGTAGTAATTTGGTAATTGTGCATAGGGAAATGGAGCGGGCGGCAAATTATCGTGTAGACAGTGAAACAGGTAGTGAACAGGGAAGCACTATCGATCGATCGGTCGGCAACAGCTCGCTTCAGGAATCCGAAATGACAGAACACAATACTGCAAATACTGTAGACCTAGGTTTTGGGTCCTCACCGTTTTCTCATATGAGTCAAGACACATTTTCTGCTTGTCAAAATGTGAATGTTGCCGGTGAAAATGCACTGCCAAAAAGCATAGAGAAACAGATTCCAGACACTAATACATTATTATTGCAATTAATGCAACAAATGGAACAAAATCTTCAAAAGTTAGACACAATGGAACAACTCCAGAGACAAACACAGCAAAAGTTAGACACAGTGGAACAAAATCTTAAAAAGTTAGACACAGTGGAACAAAATCTTAAAAAGTTAGACACAATGGAATAAAATCTTCAAAAGTTAGACACCACACTTGAACAAACACGTAAAGATTTAACTACTGAGTTACATAACATTGAATCGAAATGTCAAAAAGTCTGTAATGACGTAAAAACACAAATTTGTGAGCATTATCAACCTATTTTTTCGCGGCGTGAAAATGCATTACAGAATCACGAAGCAGCCATAAAAGAACTGCAAACCATTGTTCATGAAAATCATGAGACCTTGTGGGCTAAAATTGACTCAGTTGCATCTACCGATTCGGTTATGCAACTTGCAAAAACTCAGGAAAACTTAAAGGACACAGTAGATTCGATTTCAACACAAACGGACACTCTGAAACTTGGTTCAGAAAAACACACTGAGGAAATGTGTTCACTATCGGAGAAAGTAGCCGAACTTTCGGATCAGGTCACTAACTTATCTACAAAGGTAGATGATGATCTGAATGACACAAGACCTGTAGCCTTCACTGACACAGAAGAGTATGAAAAAATTAGAAAATAAAAAAAAATCAAAATCAAATCAATACACAGTACAAAAGAGAAATCCGGGAAGTACAAGATCAGTTGACACAGGTAATACAAGAATTACATATTTCAGAGGACACTCGCGCTCCAGTACGGGAACAACCACAAAATAATAACAAAGGACACTTCAGAAATTATGAAAGAAATTGGCAAGGCGCATTGGATTTTGAGATGGAACCGCCGAAACGAAGTAACAATGAGCGATGTGCGACTCGCCGACATGATGATTTCGACTATAAGCTGTTCAGTACTACACGTAAATTCACAACATTTAAGAATTCTGACAACGACATTCATCCACAAGCATGGCTTCATCAATTTTCTCATTGTTTTCCTCCCAACTGGTCATTGGAGCACAGGTTAGAATTTATGTGTGGCTACTTGGAGAATGAACCAGCTGTAAGAATACGATCGGTCATTCGCAATTGTCACAGTGAAGGAGAATTTTATCATGCCTTCCTCTCAGCGTATTGGTCTCAAGCTACACAAGACCGAGTAAAACATAGCATCATAATGATGAAACATTTCGAACAATCTGAATTTTCCAGTCTTGTGAAATATTTTGAAGACATGTTACACAAGAATCAGTACCTGTCAAACCAATACAGCCCCTCAGAACTCATCCGCATTTGCTTAATCAAACTGTCTGAACATTTACGATATATTATTTTAGCAGGACGTTGCACAGACGACATCGAAGCTTTTCAGGGACTGTTACAAGAACTGGAAATTGACACTGACAATCGCGGAACGCGAAAACAGGAGCATAACAGTTACAAATCACATCCGTCACAATTCCGCGATGACAGAAATAATATACAACAAGGCTATTCTTTCAATGTAAATCGTGACCGAAACAGACACCACCTGTATGACAACCACTGGCAGAGTAGTAATAATTACAGGGAAAGATCACCTCTCCGTGGTAATGACTATCACAGAGACAATCAGAGAAACAGACAATATGGGAACCAAAATAATTATTATTACGGGAGACAGAATAACTTTAGACGCAATGGTCCAGCGCGCAGTTACGTTTCAGGGAGAAATTCTCCACCACTTAAAAACAAGAAAGAAACTACAGGAACTACCGACATGACGACAGACGATGTGATCGTAACGACAGACCTGAATTGCATCACAACTGGCGGGATTCAAACAGAGCAGGGCACTCTCGACAACGTGAATTTGTGGAAGTTAGGTCTCCTAATCCCAATAACGATGCGCGCCAACAAAGAGATAGCAGACAATGACTCGCACCGCAGGCAGCCACCTGCGCCGGCTGGCTCAGAGAAAAATAACATAGACGCTAACCTTGAGAAAAATTCCAGTATTCTTTACCGACGTATACAACATGTTAATTGCGTTAAAGTTGAAACTCTGCGTACTAGGAAGAGCAAAGGGTTACACCACATTTCACATGTAAAACCATTTATTGAGAGATAATCTGCTTTTAACTTAGTCTTTGCCATAAAATTTTTCACTTCACGTTACTAGAACTCTTTTTCAGACTTAGAAACTGTTACCATGCAACATTGTTTGAAGTTAAATATCCAGTCAAGAACCAAGAGAACTTATTTAAACAGAAATTACGATTGCATTGTTATTGGGAACAGATGACAGAGTGTTATTGTGTGTGTACATTCTTGCTTGTTAGTTGCACAATTACGTAACGACTATAAGGCTCACATACTTAGAACATTTACCAGTACTGCTAATGAGATTTTAATGCAACATTTTGGTGTACTTGAAAATACATTCTGGATTTAAAGTACTTTCTGTGAAATACCAGATGAGACAGTGGTAAGTTTATGTGACAGCTACACGATTTTATCACGATGCTACTAATGAGTGACAATTTACAATGTTGCTTCTGCGGTGTTTCTGTTTTATATCTGCACAGTTTTTCTGAATTATTCTGGAAAGTAAAACATGTTTTAGTAGTAACTTTTGTGCTATAGCTACAATGAGACAGCCTTTTCCGTAGCACAACAATACGTTACAGCACAGTACTTTCTTCATCATGACAATAAGCATAATAACTAAGATATCTATATGCAAAGCATTTCACTTTTGTTCATCATGAGGTAAGTAAATTGGCTTCTGCAGAACTTAGCTTTCGGAGGACAATAACTACGACACTTCCACAGAGATTATCTTACAGCAAGACGCACATTTAGCGCTACATGACACATATTTGAGTGATTAATTTTGTACTTAAAACATTTATTTTTAAAGATTTTTGAATTACAAAGAAAGTTTTCCGTGATACATTTCATTCCATTGCTGTAATCTGTAACACCTGAGGGTATAATTACATTAATCCTCAGCAGGGTACGCAATTACTTTGTGTACCATGTGTTTGGCAAGCACAAGGAGCCCTAGCTAATATGGTATTTGCTTATACAACTTTACACATCGGTACCATATTTCTCTAACACAAATTACACAGCTATCTGATCATTTAACTGAGAGAGACAAACTTTCTTTACAATGTTAGTTACAGATGTTTACGTAGTTACACAGTTGGATAACTTCACGCTTATGAAACTGTATTTTGTATGTACTTTGTGAACTCTTCATATTTTTTTCAGAACCATTGTGATACTATGAGAGCTTTGAATGATATATTTGGTATGAGATCGTGATTTTTAAAGTACGTTTGAGGCAGATGACACTTTTGACATGAGCAGAGAATTTTCTTTAGGTTTTGAAATTATTGGAGGAAGCTACGACGATTTTGAGAGTTGCCTGAGGTGTTATGATGTTATTATTAGGACGACGATGTGTATTATGCTGCTGAGGTATGTTTATGATTAATAGGCTGATGCTATATGAGTTATTTGATTATGCTACGTATCTGTTATGATGAAATATTGAAGATGTGTCGACGAATAAGGTAAGGAATAATGAGTAGTGGTTAGGGACTCTGGTTTGTGAAAAAGGTTGTTGGAAACCAAGAATCGTACTTTAAGAGTTATGAAATGTATGTAAATGCGTGAATGTATTACAATACCGACGAAAATTTTTTGGACAATGTTATATTCATAGGATTTTGTTTCTACACATTTGCAACGCAAATTCTTGACCTGTGAAATATTTTTATATGAGACTGTCACTGTAGCGGAAACTGCTGTCGTAAATATTTCCGTAAGAAAGTGAACGGACCACCTGCATGTAATGCGTCGTGGGCACCCAGCTGCGTCAGACGCCTGAAAAAAAAAGCCATTAGTGAGGGCCTTTTCAGAGGCACAGGTAGAAAAAAAAGGGAAGCCATTATCCTCGCTATTGACATTCCTTTGTAGAAAGCATCGTAAATATGACACCCTCAAACTTGAAAACATGATAACACTGTGGAGCTCTTAATTTATGATATTTACTAAAATCCCTAATGAAATGATGAGAAACATTTTACATCTATTGTCTTTGTAGTTGTGAGATTGCCCATTTTGTTTAATATCTGGTTTCCAGCTGTGTTGCAACATTAGTTTCATAAAATAAACTTAGATGCATTTGCTAATGTGAACACTTTCTGTCAACAGATCTATTAAATAATTATTTTATGATCCACATTCTTCGAAAAAGGAGCTCTTGGAATGGAAAGAACAATAAGAAGGGACTGATAACAATAACTGCATATATAATTTTCTTTTCAAGTACTTGGTAATTTTTTGTAGAATTAGTTTTTGTGGTGCACCGCTTTAATTACATAGACATTAAGATGTGATTATACATTTTCTTTATCTGCATTATTGTCTTTAGTGTAATGTTTTTTTTCTGCTTGAGCTATGTCATGTTTAGATATAAGTTATTTCTGCTGCTGTTTGCCAGACAGAGTGTTACTGAATTTGAGTTTGTGTTACTCTTCTAAGCCAGTTTACTACTGATTTATTTTTCTTGTTGCTGCACATTGGCTCATATTAGTTGTAATGTTGTATATCTTGGTAATTTAGATTTACTGTAGCTTGCTTTGCAATTATCCATTTTTTTGTCCTTGCTGTTTGTGTTAATTTGTTATGTGCTGCTGCATTGCCTCGTCCCTTGGTATATATATCTGAGCTCAGTAGATTTAAGTTAGCTTAAGAGGGGGTAGCCTATAAGAGAATGAGTTGCGATGAATTTGAAGAAATGCACTGAGAGGTTATACGAGAAAAATACAGAAAGCATGCTTGGATATGATTTTTTTTTTTGGTGGAAGCAAAGGTTGAAATAAGACGAAAGATCTATGGAATGAAGTTTTGGGTTGGACTGCAGTACCAAATGTTACACTGAAAACGAACCCTGTCTTTCCTTTTGTATTATTCCGCTATGTGTTTATGTACCCTTGTGTATTTGTCTTTTTCCTGTCTTTATGTGTTTAGTTGATGATAGTTATGTTGTAGAATTTTTCTAATACTGTTATCTGTATTGTTATGTTTTTAATTATGTATTTTGTACCTTTGTAATTGTATTCTTATGTTATAATATTGAAATTTACACCAGTTCATCAAATTAAGTAACTTGTAAGCATTCATTTCACTGCACACATTTCTGTTGGTCATAGTAATGCACAATATGTGAGAAGTTGCGACTGTTAATGTTTGCACGTGTGTTACTAATTCAGCAAGGGACTGGTTAACAGCATTGCTGGTTCTAAGGACAATTCCAAAAACTTTGTGAGTGCACAAGTGGTGGTTATGGACTTGCTCTATTATCTGCAAGACTCTTCAATGGTGATTGTGCACCTGCACAGTCACAACAGATGGCTGCTGGCCATCTCTACAAGGACTACAGTGGGTCCGCAACTTTGATGACCCACCAATACCATTATTTCCACAAGGACTACAGTGGGTCTGCACCTTTGATGACACACCAATACCATTATTTCTTGAAGGACTGTAGTGGGTTTGCACCTCTGGTAGCCCATCAATACCATACTCTCTACCCGGACTACAGTGGGTCTACTCTGTGACGACCTACCTACCAATATTCTTCAAAACGTCGAATGACTCTGCTGTGGGTTTGCTTTGTTGTGGCCCATTACCTTTCTGCATGTCGAGAGTCAGCCCTGTCTTTCCGTTGGAAGGACAGCACTACTTCTTCAAGACTGCATGGAAATCCACTACTTCCGTGTGCATTTTCTTTTACTGCTCAGACTTCGAGAAAAACACTGCAATTTTACAGTGATGAAAAATCTTGACTATCTTTATGGACTGTGAGAAAATTTTAGCTTTTGACCAACATTGTATCAATAAGTGTGTGCATTTGATATCTTTGTTATTGTAATTATGAAACATTTTATCAAATAATTATTGGCCACTGCCCATAACAATTTGTCAAATTTTTTTTGGGGAGCATGGGGCCTATGTAAGTAGGCTGTTTATGTTTTCTTATTGGCAACGTTACGTAGCGCTCTGTATGAAAATCACTGGCTGTGCTGTGTGCAGCCTGTGGCTAGTTTGCATTGTTGTCTGCCATTGTAGTGTTGGGCAGCGGCAGCTGGATGTGAACAGCGCGTAGCGTTGCGCAGTTGGAGGTGAGCCGCCAGCAGTGGTGGATGTGGGGAGAGAGATGGCGGAGTTTTGAAATTTGTTATACTGGATATTATGAACTACTATATATATTATAACTGTTAAGATAAATACATTGTTTGTTCTCTATTAAATTCTTTCATTTGCTAACTATCCCTAACAGTAGTTAGTGCCTTCTGTACTTTGAATCTTTTATTTAGCTGGCAGTAGTGGCGCTCGCTGTATTGCAGTAGTTCGAGAAACAAAGATTTTTGTGAGGTAAGTGAATTGTGAAAGGTATAGGTTAATATTAGTCAGGGCCATTCCTTTTGTAGGGATTATTGAAAGTCAGATTGCGTTGCGCTAAAAATATTGTGTGTCAGTTTAAGCACAGTCTTGTATAAATGTTCCAAGGGGACGTTTCAAAAGTAGCTGGAATCGTGATCCATTAGTTATAAAACCATTTACATGTAAAATAGTAATAGTCGCCGGATACGACTCCAGTCAGGCATAAAACCACATACAATGTAAAGCAGATACCGACATGCCGGATGCATAATCCATCCGTCATGAAACAACCTCATGAAACGAGAGAAACAGCCAAAATAACACCGAGGAAGTAGAGATATGTGGTGGAAAAGCTTGCCACAGTTATCGTATGTTACCTTGAGAACACCAGCCGACTCCATCGTCGCAGTACAAGATAGGGCCACGCTTACAAAACTGCAGTAGAAGCCGCTTATGTCACTGTCTATATTGATGCGCACACAAACATTGCTGTTCTGTGACAATTGAGACACAAGTGCCTCGTATAGTGCGCGCATGACCCGCATAACTCACGTTTCCGAAAAGGAAAAGTGCGTGAAATTAATAATTAAAACGCATAAATCAAACCAATGCAAGTACATAAAACCTAAAAATAAAAAAAATAAAAAGTACCCAAAAATATAAAGAATAGGTAAAATTATTGCATGAAAAAATATGCCATTAAAACTCTGTCACAGAGATTAAGAATGCTTAATCTTACAGTACATTCATAGTGTATGCTTTGTGAATCGATAAAACTGCAAACTGCAGGATACCAGGTCGGGAATAGTGTCAAGCATCACCCCCCCCCTCCTCCACACACACTCACACACACCAGAAACCAACAAATTCAGAGTACCGCTGTCGACATAAAATAATCATTGCAGCAACATTCGGGAACACAGGTAACATTGTATCATGATATATTTGATTACTGCTAATCAGCTGATCGTTTAGCAACATGTCGTTTCCGACATCGAGATGTTTAACAGCTTCCAGCTCCTCTAGTAGATTCAACTTTGAGCAAGGTGTAGTGCCCTCAGGTTTTCTTGTATGAGAGACTGGTGCCCGCCGGACTTAAGATGTTCAGCAAATTCGGAATTTCGTTCAATTTGACCTCTCTTAGTTAAAAAGTGCTTCCTGAACCTGGACTAGAATCTTCTGCCCGTCTGCCCTATATATGACTTTTCGCAGTCGCTATACTCCAATCAATATACGCCCAACCCTACATACTTATCTTTCGGGGGGATGTTCATTGTGAATGTAATTATACTGAAGTTTATTAGCAGTAGAGAAACAACACGTAGATCCCGCTTCGATGACAAGACCCATTTTGCTCCACATACAGCGGAGAATGAGTGGTCCGGTGATTTCCCTGGCTAGGGAAGCTGTCGTATGCCTTGGAGGAACGACAGGGTTCTGCAAAAAATGTACAGGCATTCACCAATAATTGCAAATGCTTGTGTATACCTTACATTTTAGGAATTGTAACAGAATCGACTATATATATATATATATATATATATATATATATATATATATATATATATATGATGTAGTAGAAAGCTTTGGATGCTCTTTAAGGCTATTCACAGATGATGCAGTTGTTTATACCAAACGTAGCAACGCCAGTACATAGAATTTGCAGAACGACCTGCAGAGAATAAATGAATGGTGCAGACTCTGGCAGTTGATCTTGAACGTAATCAAGTATAACATACTGCGCATACATAGGAAAAGAAGTCCACTGCTGTACTGCTACACTATTGATGACAAACAGATGGGGACAACGTCTGCCGTAAAATTTCCAGGCGTTACTATCCAGAGCGACCTTAAACGTAATGACCACATAAAATAGATAAGGGGAAAAGCAGACACCAGACTCAGATTCATCAGAAGAATCTTAAGGAAATGTAACTCATCCACGAAAGAAGTGGCTTATGAGGCGTTTGTTCGCCCAATTCTTAAGTATTGTTCATCTAAATGGGGTCCATATCAGGTAGGACGAGATAGTGAATATCCAAAGAAAAGCGGGACGTTTCGTCACGGGATCGTTAAGCTGGTGAGAGAGCGTTACGGGAATGCTAAGTGAACTCCACTAGCAGACGTTACAAGAGAGGCGTTGGGCATCACGGAGAGATTTACCATTGAAATTTCGGGACAGCACTTTTCATGAAGAGTCAGACAATATATTACTTCCTTCCCACATATATCTCACTTATTGGCCACGAGGAGAAAATGCGAGAAATTACAGCCAGAACAGAGGCTTACCAAAAATCATTATTCCCACGCACTATTCGCGAGTGGGACAGGGTTGGAGGAATCAGATAGTAGTACCGAAAGTACCCTTCGCCATTCGGTGGCTAGCGGGGTATGATGTGAATGTACATGCAACTTCGGTACTGAAACAACCGTGAGTCACAGCATAAAGAAGTTCCAAACGCAGAAAGAAACTGACCGTCAGTGCACACCGCCTTTGTGAGTTCATGCAATGTACCTCGAGGCTGAAGTTTATATTTATCTGAAGATAAGGAAAATCAGAAAATTGATAGTATTTATGATACTAGACTCATCAGGCACGGAGTCCCCTCCAATAGCAAGGTATCCAGAAGTGCAACTTAAATGAGGTCAACCAAGTGTTCGCATACATTCAACTCAGAAAAAAGTATAGCAAAGAAACCTGTGAGACGATGAAACTTCTGGTATTATTCCTAGGATGTAAAGCAAAAAAATAACCTCGTCAAAAAATTTCGAATCTTGTCTGCGTATAAAATCTGTATTTTCCTACCGTTCCAGACAAAGAGAGCTGCCGGTACCGTACATATTTCCATTAACATAATTCTGGCGTTATTAAAATCGGTGGCTGCTTTATACAGTGAGGAATAGCTGGAAATGTTGGGGTCGACCAGTGCTTCCGGTAATGTCGCCCGCGGTTCGCAGGTGCAGAAAATGTGCGCACCACTCTTCTCTCGCGACCCACCTGCGCGGTCACTGAGTCGGCGGATTTAGTGGGGAAAAAATTCACTCGACAGGCGCTTTTATTTCGGTAACTCTCCGATATTAATTAAAACAAGCCGGAGAGCGGCCGTTTTTCGAGGCACTGCGCGGAATAGGTCGCGGCACCTGCGGTGACAGTGGCAGTGACATTCAGCCCGTGACGTCACAAGACAAACAGCGGTCGGTCCACACAGTGCCGGCGGGGAACCCCCACGGCTGGCTAATTAGTTAAACGCGGCTACCCCCCAACGCGCGGCGCATGCGCACTGCCTCTGCCGCTGCCTACTCTGCTCTCCTGAATATTCATCGGCCTTGCCCTGACGGCTCCACCCACTACCTTGATTCACACTTAGACGCCTTCACAAGGCACCCCTAAGACGTGCTACAACCGGGACGAAGTCAGCCCTGCGGACGCTATAATTTGTAGCCAGCAAAGTGTTATCGAAAATGAGTCGCAGTGCCACCAGCGGTTTCATTTCGTACTGGTCCTCCTAGGAGCTGTACAATCGAGAAACTCACTGCAAAACTGGCAGCTGCTATCACCGCTTTTGTTTTTGAAAAGTCTCCACATGCAACTGAAGTGGCGCCCTCGTTTTGCCAGCGACTCCAGGCTGGGTCTTTTTTCGCAATTTTGGTGGAAAATTTTTATGTTGGGGTATCTTTGGAGAGCCAGAACTCTTAGGGAAATTTTTGAAGAAGAAAATTACAATAACGGGGAAATTGGGGAACTATTTTATCGGCCCTGCCTTATTGCTAATGCCGTCTCTAATATTTTCGTTCAAGCTACATACAATTAGTTTTCTGTATATTGACTAGATGTCACTCTCTCTTCAAATCAGTCAGTACATCTTTCCTTATGTGGAAGACGTTAGAATCACAGCATTGATATGTCGTCACTGTAAAGTGTACACGCCAACTTTCGGCCAATTGGGAAGTCAGCCGACTTTCGTGGTCGCATCGAGTTCTGAGGAGACACCGTATTGGGTTTCGTCGGTTTAGTTGAAGCTTGTATTTTGTGAGTTTTATATTATAACGTATGTCGTATGAGTAGATCTGTTGAAAACGCATCGGCTTTGGCATGATTTGTTATCTACATTTACATCTATACCCTGCAAACAACCGTGTGGTGGATAACAGAGAGTACGTCCTATTGTACCAAGTATAAGGGTTTCTTCCTGTTGCGTTCACGTGTGGAGTGCGGGAAGGGCGATTGTTTGAAAGACTCTGTGCCTGCTGTAATTATTCTAATCGTATCCTCAAGAGCCCTATGAGAGTGACACGTAGGGAGTTGTAGTATGTTCCTAGAGTAATCATTTAAAGCCGGTTCTCGAACCTTTGTTAACAGACTTTCTCGGGATAGTTTACGTCTGTCTTAAGGAGTCTTCGAGTTCAGTTGCTTCAGTATCTCTGTGACACTCTTCCACGAATCAAACAAGTCTGTGACCATTCGTGTTGCCCTTGTCTGTAAACGTTCAATATCCCTTGTTAGTCCTATTTGGCAAGGGTCCCATATACTTGAGCAATATTCTAGAACCAGTCGCTTGAGTGATTCGCAACCTATGTCCTTTGTAAACTGATTGCACTTCCCCAGTATTCTACGAACAAATCGAAGTCTACCACCTGTTTTTGACGCGACTGGAACTATGTCATCACTCCATTTCATATCCTTACATTCTGTACAAGATACAGTGGCTCATTGATATAGTCATAGGATATTACGTTTTTTCGTTTTTCGGCGTGCAAAATTTTATCATAACGACAACGGAGTAGTTAAGAGATTTAAGGAAATGTAGATGAAACATTAAAGCACAGATTTTGTGTGTTCATGGTAGGGTAATGGACAGGCGTGTCGAGCTGCGAAGTGAGTTACAGGTGAAGCGCAATTGGTAAATCAATGGAACACTGAAACAAGCATGATGTAAGTAAGTGTGCCGCCGCTAGAGAAATTTTTTATATTTATTTTTCTGATGAGGCTATTCTTTTTACTTATAAAGTAAAATTTTTGGTCTATGTACTATAACTTTTTGATATGTATGATAATATTACTACCCTGAACACGTAATTCCACCTGTTCAAGCTCCCAAGAGTGGCAAATAATTATTAGACGGAACAAGTAGGTTTAAGATAGTTTGGGACAAGTTGTCGAAATGTTGGAGCTTAAAGTACACGTGAAAAAATTGAAAAAACTATCAGTAGCGCTCGAGACTAGTAATCGCTGGTTTGCTGGTTCAAGTCTCATTTCGGACATCAGATTTTCGTTAGTTTTTTTCCTTCCGGTTCCAATACACATAACATTTAAACATAAAATTAATCAAATATGTGCTAATTAACACATAGTGACATATTTTAAGAAAAATGTAGTTCCTCTTATTTCTAATCATATATTGCTCACAAACGTCCAGTTTTCGGTGCGAAAATAAATCTTTCTATGAAAGATTCTTGATGAATATTGTTTAAACTAAAAAAAAACATTAAAAATACATTTTTCATCCTTGTATGTTTTACATTTCAGAAAAGTTTTCATGGACATGCACATTTGTTTAAAGCTGTCCAGATAGTAACCAAGCGTTATACAAAAGAACTACGCTACGTGGTCGATCAACGTCATTGATTTAGAGCATTAAAGTAGCTCAGAAAACTTCCAGTTCGGTTTTCTCGAGAACTTTTGATAGTCGCATCAACGGTTTTGGCTGCTTTTTATTTCTGTTCAGAGCTTCACATGCCATATATATAAATAAATTATGGAATATAATTGTCATGTGGCATCCTTGTTAGAGCATTTGCACAAAGTGCAGCTCCTAAATTCGATACACTGTAGAATAGCTACAATAAAAACAGTGCCTGTGGCGCCTTATTTAACTACCTGACCTGGGGTGCTAAATTGCAAATATTAGTTTCCGTGTCTGAGGACACAATACATAGCAACTACCATATCACACAAGTACACTGAGTTTGTACTTTTGAGGACATGATGTATGCACTAGAGAGATGGCAAGTAATTGCCAAATGACCGGTATCTAAGTGTGACATGTAGTTTCTCTCCAGCCAATACTGCGTCTCCAGTGAGTATCCGATTCCTTAACACACCTCGGTACACAGCTCAATAAGTACTCGAAATTTCCCCCTGCGCGACAAACAGAAAATGAAATTCTTGTGGTAACAGCCGTATTAATATGGGGAAACCTGTTGTGGCGTAGCCCTTAACGATCTTCGTTCAAGTATGACGTTTCGTACGTAACAATCGCAATGCTGTAGCTACTCCAGGCTGCATTGTTTGACTTCACAGAGCAGAGGCTTTCGAAAACGCCTTCTCGTCGAAAATGTGTACACTTGCTTATGCACACGTCAAGTGTATCCACTGTGTTAAAATGTTTCAGCACCCAAAGAATATATCGTTACTCACTTTCACAACACATGATGAATGTTTTGTCTTAATGGAACTCGTCCGTGAATACCAGGGGGAAAACTTGAAAAAATGGTTAGTTCTCTAAACAGTGTAATCCAAAGAATAAGATTTGTGAACCCATATAATGCATACCATCTTTTAAGACATCCTTAGGGAACAACTTTATGTGTGAACCATCTTTACTTTCACACTTTTTTTAATTGTATCATAGGTACACATTACTCAAAGTACAAGGCAGAAGATTTACTTTCTTCCTGATGGCTCTTTACACTATTATCCTTCAAGCAGACTACTGAAAAGACGGTGCTGTAATAAATTGTGCTACAAAAAATTTAAAGTATGATTATTAAAAATTTTTGAAATGAATTCAGGATTTTTCTTCAAGAAAGCATTTATTTTCAAAGTTAAGTCTCAAGAGAAGTCTACTTTTTAGTTAATCGTGTTTTAAGACAATATACAATATTTCAGTCCTCTGTATTTAATAGTTTTAGCCAAAGTGTTCCAGAACACGAAAAAATTTAACTTTCGGGAAATTCAAGTTAGAGCAAAAACTTCCTTTTTCTGTAGACACTACATGGCACTAACGCATCCCACTTTCATATTCATCTTGTCTCCTGTGTTGTTCTTCCTCCCTTCTATTTTTCACACCTCTTATTGTTATTCATGCTTCTTTGGTGGCTTTCAGCTCTGATTTTTCTGCTTTGAGTAGTCTCCTTCAGTCAGTGGTTATTAGAGCTCTATGCATATTTAGTCCATCAGGCACTTCCATCAGTTCCATAACATTAAGTCTTGACACTGCTCCGTCATTGAAACATAAGAACAGCATCTAGCACACCTATTTTCAAAGTATTTAGTCCTGCTAGAACAGTTTTTGGTAATCGTTACCATGTACAATTGCTGAAACTTTCATTTGAATTTTGCGTCCCACCAGGTAAACATCTCTCTAATAATCTTGTGTCACTGTGTATGGGTTTTATAACTTCCGTTATAGCAAATAGCAAACAATGTTTATGGTTGTAGTCTCACCTTGAGTAACTGTCCTCTAGTAGCATTACCATGAACCGCCGTCAGGTGGGTAGAATGCATAACATGGGTTGTCATCTGTGGAGTATTTATGGAAGAAGGTAGCCCATACTGCCTTTTTCATACCTTAAAGGTAATTTTTATTTTACCTTGTGGCATGTCCATAATAATACTGAAACCTAACGCACAAACAATGACTGAACTCTCTGTATCAACAAAAGAGAAGCAACTGTAAGACTTTCGCAGGTTAACCAACTCAAGGGACTAAAAAGTTATAAAAACTAAATAAATGAGAGCAAAACTTTATTTTTAACAGAGCTGACTGTGTGCCACGGGGACGTCGAGGTGCGTGCAGCCATTTTTAAATTCCTCTATTTATGGTACTTTCTGTGGTCTACTTTCCTGTAGGTAAACTTTTTTTACTCGTTGAGAAAACTACAGAGAATTTTTAAGACAAAAATTAAAAAAAAGATGGATATCTTGACAAGTCCGTGAGTTTTTGTGACGTTATTTTAAAATAAATACAGAAATGGAGTAGTTAATATGTCGCTCACTATCAGTGGTAGGCTATCCGATTGTGAATGGAGCCAATCCTATAACGTAATGTACCTTTTGGAGCTTTAACGTATTAATTCTTAAATGAGCGACCGTAAGGAAATAACGACGAGTCAGCAGTGGGAGCTTACATACAGGAAACTTACAACCCTATCGTCGAACGATCTTTAAAACCACAGTTATCTCCTAAAAGTATCAGAACAGGCAGCTTGGATGTTCGATTCATGGCGGCCAAAATCAGGCCGCCCCCCACACACACACACTTCAAAGTGTGGAGGAGGACGCCAAACTACGGTTTCTGCCCCAACGCTCATACTCGCTGTTCGCTTAGCGATTTACATGACATACTTGCGAAACCTGTTCGTAAGGGAAAAGTAGAGTTAATGTCTTTGAAGCAGTATGGTGTGCCTTTCAAAATTAAAAGAATGAAATAGTTTCAAGGAAGCAGGACCAACTTCATGACTTCTAACATTAACGCCGCACAAGTAACATCCGGTTTTAAATGCTCGTTACTAACACCTGCCTTTTAGGCGATTGTGAGCTTGTGTTAGTACACCCGTCAATTCGTAGGGTGTGATTCCAAAGCAAAACTCTCCCAGTGTACAATTGTTCATCAACTGTTCCTCACAAAGAAAGGTAATTGCTGCCAATACGTATTGAAAGCATGTTTTATTCATCCAACAATCTTACATACTGAGGTGTATACCCACAAGTTTCGGAAAACTATTCCAACAAACAGGAGTATCTCAACAAATAACAAGTTACGTCTTTCTTTTTCATCAAACAAATTAATACAGTTATTATGCTCATTATCCTTCTTAATTTTGCGTCACAGTACTACTATCACAAAGAGTGCGTTACTAGGCTGCTTGCAGCACCAGTGACTGTTTATTATATGCTATCATCAGCTCCATTATTTGCATATAGAGTGTCTTTAATTATTTTTCAAGTCAAAAGACAAAAAATCCGATAAAATAATAAACTTAAAATACGTATCTTCCAATTGTGGCTATCTGTAATTCGAAGAATACATAAGACAAGTAGAAATAACAAACAAGCAATACGAAAAGAACGAACATGAATCAAAAGAATTCTTTACAGAAGGCTGTGCAGACATTTGTATGTCCTCATCGCAAATTGCAGTTGAGCATTGGTCAGTCTTTCGTTTCTTTTTATATGGCAAAGGCATCTTTTCCGAAACATCTGAGTAATGGTGCCAGATGGATGCTTTTGGTCTACTTGCTCGCGTTCATTTTCATTTTCAACAAGACTATCCTCAGTAGCTAGACTCAATTCCTTGGGAATATTGGTAATAGTCAGCCTGTGTCTCAACCAGACTTGTACAAACAGAAAACGCAAGCCTGTAGCAAATACGAAACGAGACACTGATTTTTGGGAATACTTGATTTTGTTTACTTCTTACCAAATTTGGCTCACAGATTACATAGAAATTCGCCAGCGTAATACTGACCATATTCTAAACGAAACATAACGCCATTTTTTTGTTTTTCTGCTGCAATTCATTGTTCTGTACATCTGACCCAAGGTGTTTAGTTCGCCTTTGGTTGCATTGTATGTCATTATTATCTCTGTTTTATTTTTAGATGTCTGGTTGAGTGAGCCTTCTGGATGCATCGTAGAAACATGTACAACAAGCTTATCTGGTTTTGGTTTGTAGGATACAACTATGGTATGATCGTGATACAAGAAAAACGAATTTACTGTTTTAAGTTTTTCGTAAATCCTATTCGTAAAGTTGTGGGAAACTCCCTTTCTTTGTTGTTATTCCCATTATAATGAGCTTTTCATCGAGCAGTATGGTATCGAGACCAACCAGTTATCCATCGTTATGTTACGACTCGTCCCCTGAACCGTCGCAGTCAGTTTGCCAATATAATGATCTGCTGAGGGCATTCCATTTTGGACGAAATCTTTCCCAGCGTATGGCTCTGTATCAATCATATATAGTGTGCTGCTGTCACACATCATAACGATTTTCAACCCAGATTTCCCTGCTTTATTTGGAATAAACTTTTTGAACCCATACCAGCCTCTGAAAGGTATAATCTGCTCATCGATAGTTAGATATATGTCGGGTTTATAATTTTCTCTGCAGTGTTTCAGAAATTATTCCCATATTGCGGTGACTGGTGCGAATTTTGTTTGTTGAACTCTCTCTCTGCGCTATTAGACTTATCATCGAACCGTAGACATTCCAGAAGAAATCTAAAGCGAACAAGTGAAATGGCAACGCGGTAGGTAGTGATAAAATATTTATAATCAAATAACACATCAGCATTCAGATGGTTACTCTTCAGAGCAGCTGACAGAATCAGTAATCCAAACAACCCTTGCAACTACTCAATGGCTGTATTTTTCGAACTACAGGATTTTTCATTTTTAAAATTTCACCGTGGTTCTCTATATTTGTTCATTCATATGAAGTACAATTTTTGCCATGATGGAATGTGAAAAGAACAGAGCAAAACATTTCTTTGGATCATATGTATAGTTGGCAATGGGCGTAGGGCCAGGCTTTATGTGAACAACATTTCTGGCAGCAGCCCTGATCGAACCAGTCGTCTTCATCGTCCATTTGTATCCATTCTTCCCAAATACTCTTCTTCCTCACAAGTGACGATTAAATCTGATGAGGCAGAATGGGATTCTTCTGGTAAAATTTGTGCTTCAACCTGAGCTTCTTGGGCGATATCAGCTAGAACGATCCCCTCTTCTTGCCTGTTCTGTTGTGGTGCATCTGACTGATACAAAAAGGATGACGGTTGGGGTTCTTCTAATTTGCTCCTTTTCTAAGACCATATGTTTTCAGTCTTTATTTTACTAAGAGTGTATTTGCTTCTCTGCAGAGGGCGAAGCGTAGATTGCATGAACAGCATCTACTGCTGCCTGCCCTGATATCATGGTTTCTTCATCAACAAATCAATCGTCCTATTCAGTTTCATATGAAACATCCTTATCAGTATCGTCGTCTTCCTGGTCACTGGGCTTTGCCAGCACCTGAGCGATTCTATCAACATCGTCAGAATCATTTCGTCGGTCACGATTTTCATCCTCCATTTACAATGTTTTTAGGCTGAAAACGAAAGCAATATGTCAGCGATTCTATCCGTATTGGGGTAGGAAATCAATATGCTGCTTGAGAAAATGCGAAGCTTCAGGTATTTTGAGACAATTTGACAGATATACTGTCACGTACTGTTCAGCTGGGGCTCTCAAGGAAGAGGCAACAACCATCAGGCACCACTGTCAGACACACACTAAGCAGGGGAAGGATGACGGGGAGGCGAAGCGCCCGGTACCTTTGCAAGACTTCACAGCTCAATAGTGTTAATAAAATGCTTTCTTTTGTAGAACAGTTGCTGGTGGACTGTGTGTATCGCACTTCGTGTATCGCACTTCGTCCTTGAGGCGAACGAAGTATTTTATGTCCTGACTATATCTGGGGGAGCGACCAGTCTATGATTTCCCCACTCCCCATTCCTCTCCCACGCTATTCGCTTAGAGCAGTGTTTCCCAAACTGGGTGTAATTATACCCTAATGGGTAAAACGAAATTTTTTCAGGGGTAAATAAGCATCATTCGATCCTGTTTCAGTCGAGAACCTACATTATTTTCAAAAGACCATTACTATTATAACAGTTTTGTAAGCCTCTAATATTGATTATAAAAGTTATCAATTAGTACCACTATTGCGTTGGAGGTTACAGGTTCCTCACATAGTACAAATATACAGTATGCCGTGCGTTGTCCCGCACATCGCTGATGATAAGGTTGAGAGACATGCTTTAGAAATGCTAAATATCCCAAGAAAATACCCTCTCCAAGCTGTAGACAGTACCTGCAGTAGTCCAAGTATTGCTTCCTTACTCACTTCGAAACAGCTAAATGAATTAATTGACAGCACGGTACAGCAGTAACTACATAAGGGCTACTGTGCTCTACATAGTTTTGTTGCTTTTATTATTACTCGTATTATTATTATTATTATTATTATTAGAGTAGTTAGACATAAAACATTAATTTCTGCCATTTCAGAAGTAAGGAGTGCATCAATGAAATGATTTATGAACTGTAAGTACAGTGCAGACATTTCAAACTGTTTGATTTTAAATGGGGTTCCAGCATGCAGGCCAAGCAAGTGCCGCAATGGAGAGGAGTAACGCAGGTGAAGTTTTTTTTAACAAGTGTGTACCCTCTCTGTGGATGGTTGCCTTTCCTTCCTGAAAAAGATTTGTGAGTAGTACTTGCGATGCACCACGCATTCATTCATTCTAGCACACGCACACACACACTCACACACACACACACACACACACACACACACACACACACACACACACAATCTAAATATCATTCATCTTTCATCACTTCGAAAAGAAAAGTGTTCCAAGAAAAGTATTTCATTCTACAGTTTAGTTAGGTGGTAAAGTTGTTCATAATGGGGGGAAGGGTGAGGTTTCAACATACGGCCGGTGGGGAGTGGGGGGAGGGGGTTGAGGGTGGAAGTACTAGCCAGTGTCTGAATCGTCTAAGAAAGGTTGGGAAACACTGGCTTAGAGATTTACATGACGTACATGAAGAGCCTGTATGTAAGAGAAAAGTAGACTTTCTGTCTTTGAAGTAGTATGGTGTGTCTTTCAGAATGAACGAAATCGTTTCAGTGAAGCAGGCCCAAAAATTCATCCAACTTAATGACTTTTAATAAGATGTTTCTTTTTGTTGAACAGCCGATAGTGCACACACTATTATTATCAGACCTCGTCCGTGAAGTGAACGAAGTATTTTATGCGCTGAATATTTTATTTCGATAGCCAGGATATGGATCGAAACCTTATCCACAGTACGTAAAGAGGATTCGCTGTCGTAACATAATACGAAAAGAAGTTAATACCTGGATTTCACTGGAGAGACAAAACTGCAGTGGCGGTTTTATAGTGTATAGGCTGCAGTCTGTAGACAGCAGATAGAATATGTATTACAGTTCCTGTACAATATGTTGTTGCACTTCCTGTGATATCCGCTGAGAGGCAAACTTCACTATGTAGGTATAGAAGAGTGTGCAGATATGTCTAGCAAAGTCATCCACCTACTACACTCCCACACTGACGTAAGTTTACAGGGAAAACAGACGCCAATTGCCAAAATGTGAAATACCCTCGTGAAATGGCTTTTCAGTTTACTCACTCGGTGAATAGATAGCGAGCTGCGGTTGTTTCTGAAACTAAATCCATAACGAGTCGCATGTATGTGCAATGTGGTTCTATTAGCAATAGATTACTTGTATCAACAGTAAACCTATTTTGCACTAATTTTCTTCCACTTAAAGCCTGTAATTGAATTTTAAACGGTTAGAAGCGTTCTTTAATTTAATTAAGAAAGGGAAGGCGTGCTACCTACATTATGTTCAAACTTCCAGTTAATTAATTTGTGCTTGTTACTTGCAATCTCTCAAATGTTCAAATGTGTGTGAAATCTTATGGGACTTATCTGCTAAGGTCATCAGTCCCTAAGCTTACACACTATTTAACCTAAATTATCCTATAGACAAACACATACACCCATGCCCCAAGGAGGACTCGAACTTCCGCCGGTACCAGCCGCACAGTGCAGTGCCTCAGACCGCTCGCCTAATACCGCGCGGATTGCAATCTCTCAAATCGTTTGTCAGTGCTCAGTTATGTTCTGTCTTTAAAATATCACGACAAAAAGTCTTTCTGTATTAGTGCTGCAAGAAATTATCTGCTTATCTTTGGACAAAAAAGAAAATACGCAGGTCGCAAACAAAAATCGCGTGGAAGTATACTCGACAAAGGGCCGCGTTACAATACAGCACAGTTTCTATAAGTACCTTCTCAACTATCAGTAAACGTAGCGCTTTTGGTAAGAAATGAATTCACGTTAGGTGAAGTCTGTGAACTTCTCACACGCCCATAAAATCATTGTATAGATTTTATTGCGCCGCACTAAATCATCTAAAAACTGCACAACAAATATTTCGATAATGCCTTTTAAACATGGCTGTTCCTCAGCAACCGTGTAAGGATTTCAAACATGGGAATCATACAGCCAGCCGGTTGCAAACAGCACTTTGTTACAGCGACCTAGGTTTCGACACATCTAAGGATGTCTTCATCAGAATGACATTTTGAGAAACCGTAAAATAACATTGCGAGTAGAAAATGGTCAAAATCTGGAGCAGATATGCACAGACCAAAATCAAAATAAAATATATTCAGCTTTTGGCTGGAAGAATAATGGAAGGAACCACTGATACGCGGATTTCGCAAACTGTAATATTAGCCAGGGGCTCGCCTATGCACCCCATACACAGAGGGTTATAAGTTTCAAATGTGTATTTATTTTAGAAAAAAGGGTACAAATATTTCAATGGAACTATGCATACTTACACTATGTAAAACCGAAAATGCAGATGTCTTATGCACCATCCAAAATTTTAGCCGTTTAATATCCGTTGATAACTTGCACAGTAGTTTCTGATTCTGAAGCTGTTAGCTGTATTACAGAAACTATATTTAATACGTAATCGATGTACTAGTGTTTCTTTTTTTGGCTATAAATAATAGATTGTAATTACAAAGAAAGTATAGTAAATTGGTAGGTAATAGTCAAGGGAAATTTGTTGAAATGTATCGACAGCAACGACAAAACGGTAGTAGCTGTGCCGTTGTTTATCTTTGCTTATGAAGAGTCTGTAACATTGCGAGCAGAGAGGAGGCAGAGCAGCTTGCGTCATGAAAGAGTGCGAAAGTGTTTGTTGGGCTCTCTCGCCGTCGCGGTGCATAGCTAAAATGGTTCAAATGGCTCTGAGCACTATGGTACTTAACATCTGAGTTTATCAGTCCCCTAGAACTTAGAACTACTTAAACCTGACTAATCTAAGGACATCACACACATCCATGCCAGAGGCAGGATTCGAACCTGCGACCGTAGCGGTCGCGCGGTTCTAGACTGAAGCGCCTAGAACCGCTCGGCCACATTGACCGGCGGTGCATAGCTAAGATCCCGTAAATGTAGACGGGCCTGATCTGTTAACCCACGGAGGAGTGGACTGGCGGAGGAAGTTTCAGTTCCAAATATTGCCTGTCCCATAATTATCATTGGCTCCGGGGACAACTCGAGGTTCTCATCGAACTGCAGCAGCAACAACAACCGCAGTTCAGCATTGTCGTCGGCTACATCTTTTGTCGTCCACACAGCTACGACTTCGTAAGACTGCTAAATGAAAAATTATGAACTTAACTGCCTAGCAACATTTCTTTCATAAAATATGACTAAGCTGAATAATAACCTGAAATGGTTAAAACTTGTAGAGCGCCTGTATTGTCATTGTCCTGAGACATTATTACTAAGCAGAGTCTCTTTCTTTCCATACAATCGCCGAGTGTCCTAAGAATATGAAAATTGATTGACTCTTTACAGCCAGTGTGGTGTGTTTGCTAATGACCAGTTTAAGTCTAAATTTTCTGCCTCAGTAACTGTTCATCTTTTATTGCATGACAGAGGCTACTCAAAGTAAAATTTCACTGGCAAAACTGATAACTAAAGACACAGCACAAATTAATAGTTATGCAATGACATTTATTCTGTATTTAGCTTAGCGAGTGACTTCTGCTGGCTTGGTATGTATTTTATTGTTGTTATCTTAAAAGTAAAATCCGTTGCTCATTTCCTTAAAGTAAATTCAATTCAGTCTTCCAATATCCAAAAGTAAATTGCTTGACTTTTTTCTAAATTTTGCATTACGTTGCACTGAGGTTACTAAACGTAATTTTTTTATGTAACAGAGTTTAAGTTAAGCCACTCATTCATTTAACCAGTAACTTCATTTAATTTTACTTTCAAAATTAAGTATTTCAGTATAAGTAACTGCAAACTCAGTGCTTTCTGATTCATTTATTTTCTCCTGAACTGTTGTGCTGTGGAAAAGCGTGACAACCGTCTGTTGCTACGTCATTGATTATTTGCTTACATATCTTTGCCATTACATTTCTCAAGATTCTGGAAGTTCACTGCCCGTTTAATTATCGCTCCTTTTTAGCTAGTCAGCAATTTCTCTGTGTTATCAGTGATTTTTTAGTAATATTACGTGCTACACTGCCCCCGCCCCCCACCCCCCGCCCAGCGTGATTCGTGAGCGAGTGCACTATATATTCCACTGCTTTAAAAGTTATCATCGGTATTTAGCTTAAGCTTAAGTTTCGAACCGATTATTCCTTGAGAAGAGTCTGTTGTGCACTTCCTTCCAACTAACCAGCGTTATTTTCCTTCGGTATCGATGGCCTTACTCACTGTAAAAATTCATTATGCGTATGCGATCAGGGTCAGTTATATTGCAGTCCAGTGGGCCGATTAGGAGGGAGAAGGATACAAGTACCACAAACAAAGTAGATTAAATAAGAACGCCAGTAGGTTTCTTGTAGGAGTCTAGTGCAAACAAATTACGAGATATTGTTGTTTGAGCACTGCGGACACCGACAGTTGTTTGTTCTATGTTGTAGCACACACGAATAAGAATTTCACGTGAGTGCGTGTGCAACCCTACACAGTTGTTAATAAGTCTCCGGAAGTGTGCTATTAACTGGGACATCGCCTAGAGCAAACAAAAGACACATACAGGTATCGTGTGGGGTTGGTTCAAATGGCTCTGAGCACTATGAGACTTAACTTCTGAAGTCATCAGTCCCCTAGAAGTTAGAACTACTTAAACCTAACTAACCTAAGGACATCACACACATCCATACCTGAGGCAGGATCCCAGACTGTAGCGCCTAGAACCGCTCGGCCACTCCGGCCGGCTACCGTGTGGGGTCTGACTGTAAAGAACCAATGGACGTCAAAGCCTCTGTTCAGAATGACCGCAACCAGCGTCAATACTAGCTTGCAGTCTGCCCTGCAACGATTGCTCCACACGTTCTATCATTCCAGCGGAAACTGCAGGGCAGGTAGCAGTGATACGCTGTCTCATATAATCTGTAATTGCTGTAAGAGGTTGTTTTCTCTTTGGATACCACTCGGCGTAGACGGCACACTATTGAACTGCATACTTCCTACATTCACCACAAACCACAAGCATGTCCCCTTTTTTCACGCTGGGAAATGCCACCTTCGAATCACGTCCTGCTACGTCCACTGCTTCACAATAAGTGACACGAATGCAGTCACATCGTACACACAACACAGTGTAAGCAAGCGTAGTCGGCCGCTGTGACCGAGCGCTTCTAGGCGCTTCAGTGTGGAACCGTGCGACTGCTACGGTCACAGGTTCGAATCCTGGCTCGTGCATGGGTGGGTGTGATGTCCTTAGGTTAGTTAGGTTTAAGTAGTTCTAAGTTCTAGGGGACTTATGACCTCAGATGTTAAGTCCCATAGTGCTCAGAGCCATTTGAACCATTTTCTAGGCAACCATAGCGTTGTCGCACGTTATCTAAGCAATTGGACTCAACAAACAGCTGTCGGTGTTTGCAGTGGTCACAGTACGGTAATCCGTAAACTAATTGCACTAGCTCCCTGCAACAAACATCCCTGACATTCTCATGTATGTTACTTTTAGGATTTCACTGTCTGTAGGCACTGTCCCATTTATAAATTTTTAACCGTTGTCAGAAACTGCAGTTTCATCAGCGTCTCAAATATGTCTATTCGATGCCAGAACGCGCCCTCGTCGACAATCCTGTGGAAATCGCGTATCGATAGTGCTTTCCATGTTCAAAATACTTGCTAGTGACCCTGTAGACAAGTGTAATGTGCTGCGAACACATAGAAAGAAAGATCCTTCATAATTTAGCTACAATATAGCAGGTCAGCAACTGGAAGCAGTTAATTCCAGCCGGCCGCGGTGGTCTAGTGGTTCTAGGCGCGCAGTCTGGAACCGCGGGACTGCTACGGTCGCAGGTTCGAATCCTGCCTCGGGCATGGATGTGTGTGATGTCATTAGGTTAGTTAGGTTTAAGTAGTTCTAAGGTCTAGGGGACTGATGACCTTGCGTTCGGGAGGACGACGGTTCAATCCCGCGTCCGGCTATCCTGATTTAGGTTTTCCGTGATTTCCCTAAATCGCTCCAGGAAAATGCCGGAATGGTTCCTTTAAAAGGGCACGGTCGACTTCCTTCCCTGATCCGATGACACCGATGACCTCGCTGTCTGGTCTGCTCCCTCAAAGAACCCAACCCAACTCACAATCTCACTGATGACCGTAGAATTTAAGTCCCATAGTGCTCATAGCCATTTGGACCATTTTTGAAAGTTAATTCCATAAATTATCTGGCAGTAGGTATTTGGCGTGATTTAAAATGGAATGACCATATAAAATTAATCGTCTGTAAAGCAAATGCCAGACTGAGTTTCATTGGAAGAATCCTAAGGAATTGCAATCCGAAAACAAAGGAAGTAGGTTACAGTACACCTGTTCGCGAACTGCTTGAATACTGCTGACTGGTGTGGGATCCGCACCAGATGGGGTTGATAGAAGAGATGGAGAAGACCCAACGGAGAGCAGCGTGCTTTGTTACAGGATCATTTAGTAATCGCGAAAGCCTTACGGAGATGGTAGATAAACTAAAGTGGGAGACTCTGCAAGAGAGACGCTCAGTAGCTCGGTACGGGCTTTTGTTGAAGTTTCCAGAATATACCTTCGCCGCCGGCCGGTGTGGCCGTGCGATTCTAGGCGCTACAGTCTGGAACCGCGAAACCGCTGCGGTCGCAGGTTCGAATCCTGCCTCGGACATGGATGTGTGGTGTCTTTTGGTTAGTTGGGTTTAAGTAGTTCTAAGTTCTAGGGGACTGATGACCTCAGAAGTTAAGTCCCATAGTGCTCAGAGCCATTTGAACCAAGCCATACCTTCGCCGAGAAGTCAAGCAGTATATTGTTCCCTCCTACGTATATCTCGCGAAGAGACCATGAGGATAAACTCAGAGAGATTAAAGCCCATAGCGACAGTCTTTCTTTCCACGAACAATACGAGACTGGAATCGAATGGAGAACCGATAGAGGTACTCAAAGTACCCTCCACCACACACCGCCACACTCCGTCTTGCAGAGTATGGATGTAGATGTAGATAAACACGTCTGCAGCGAGTAATAAGAGAAAATGTCATTCCCCTGGTCAAGGAACTTGTGACAGTGGGATTTTGGTATAGCCGGTAGGTAAGTTCTTTGGGAAGCTGGTGGATACCAGTACCACTAACAGAGGTTCTCGTTAACACTGCCTGTAGCCGAAGGCCACTTGGCCGCACCGTGGGTGGCGGGACTCGGCGCGGCCGAACGGCGCCGGCGCAAATTACTGGGGAGCCTTAATCCTGACGACCGGCCGGAGCGACCTGCGCGCGGTGCGCTGGCGCGGGACCAACATAAACAAAACCTCTATCTCTGCAGCAGCGGTGGCTGCGCGCGGGGGGCGGGCGGAAGGGGCGTTAGCGGACGGCGTGCAAATTGGCAGAGCGACCGCAGTGGGCGGCACGGCCGTCCGCAAACCCGCGGTTCGGCGTGGCCGCCGACTGCAGCAGAACAGTACGGGCCGGGCCAGGCCGCCGCCGCCGCTGCGGTGCACCGCGCCCTGCCCTGCCGCAGTGCCCGCCGTGCATCCTGATGCGCACTCACCGGTGAAATGGTGCACAATTTACGGACGACGACACCTGAAATAGAGCCACCACTTCTGTTCCACATCGAAAACAAGATTACTCTGCAATATCCAATAGGGTGTGAACGTAACTGCTAAATTTAATGCCGTATGTGTCTGGTATTTTCGAGACGAACAATCCGTACGTGAAAAAATGGTTCAAATGGCTCTGAGCGCTGTGGGACTTAACTGCTGACGTCATCAGTCCCCTAGGACTTAGAACTACTCAAACCTAACTAACCTAAGGACATCACACACATCCATGCACGAGGCAGGATTCGAACTTGCGACCGGAGCGGTGGCGCGGTCCCGGACTGTAGCGCCTAGAACCGCTAGGCCACTCCGGCCGGCTCCGTACGTCAAAGCTGGAAAGTTGCACAGGTCACGCCGCTACATATGAAAGTAAATGAAAGCAACCGCTGAGCTATAGACCTACATCAATGATAGTGCAGGATTCTGTATCATAATCATCACCATCGTCTTCAAGGATAAGGTCTTTTGCGCTGTTCTGCCTCAGAACTGTTCATTCCCTGTGTTTAAGGAACGTCTAGCAAGCCCCTTGATCGTTGGGTAACACTGTATTGCATCTTTAGTTACCACTAAACATACGTAGGACCTGGTCTCCACAGTTTAGTCGATATTTTAGAATTATATCTGTAGTAGAATGAGATTTTCTCTCTGCAGCGGAGTGTGGGCTGATATGGAACTTCCTAGCAGATAAAAACTGTGTACCGGACCGAGACTCGAACTGGGGACCTTTGCTTTTCGCGGGCAAGTGCTCTACCAACTGAACTACCCAAGCACGACTGACGACCCGTCCTCACAGTTTTACTTTTGCCATATTAGCGCACACTCCGCTACAGAATGATAAATCTCATTCTGGAAATTTCCCCCAGGCTGCGGCTAACCCATGTCTCTGCTATATCCTTTCCTTCAGGAGCGCTAGTTCTGCAAGGTTCGCAGGAGAGCTTCTGTAAAGTTTGGAAGGTAGGAGACGAGGTACTGGCAGAAGTATGAAGCTGTGAGGACGTGGCGTGAGTCGTGCCTGGGTATCTCAGATGGTGTTCAATCAGAGAGGCTGTTGGCCTCTGTAATAAAAAACTGAGTGGAACGATCAACCACCGAACTTGAACAGGGTGTCTTGCGACGTCCCCAACGACCATACACAACTATCAATAACGAACAAAATGAAAAAAAAAGATGGTAGGGCACTTGCCTGCGAAAGGCAAAGGTCCCGAGTTCGAGTCTCGGTCCGGCACACAGTTTTAATCTGCCAGGAAATTTCATATCTGTATTAGGTTCAACATCAAGTTCCAGTCTGGTGCCTGTATATCTTTTACGGTACCGGTATTTCTTTTATGGTTCAACAACGAGCATCAGCTACATAACAGAAGAACTTCAGCTCTAAACATTCGATTCGTCTTAACTGATGAGACGTTAGAGTCCAACATTGGCTGCCATACGACAGCAAAGGCACCGCAATTAATTCCTACATTTTAATAAGTGTTTCTTTCCCTACGTTACTTTTTAGTGTAAGCTGTACACTGAGGTAAGGAATGTGACCTCTCGTAATACCGTGTCGGATCTGCTTTTGCCCGTCGTACTGCAGCAACTCTACGTGGTGTGGATCGAGCTACTTGTTTAAAGTCCCCTGCAGAAACATTGAGCCGGCCGGTGTGGCCATGCGGTTCTAGGCGCTTCAGTCTGGAACCGCGTGACCGCTACGGTCGCAGGTTCGAATCCTGCCTCGGGCACGGATGTGTGTGATGTCCTTAGGTTAGTTAGGTTTAACTAGTTGTACGTTCTGGGGGACTGATGACCACAGAAGTTCAGTCCCATAGTGCTCAGAGCCATTTGAACCATTTTTTAGAAACATTGAGCCATACTGCCTCGATAGCCGTCCATAATCGTGACAGTGTTCGCGGCGCAGGAGTTTGTGCACGAACTGACCTCTCGATTATACCTCATAAATGATCGATGTGATTCATGTCGGGTGATCTGGGTCGCCAAATAATTCGCTCGAATTGTCAAGAATGTTCTCAAAGCAATCGCGAACAATAGTTGCCCACTTACAAGGCGAACTGTCATCCATAAAAATTCCATCGTTGTTTAGGAAGATGATGTCCATGAATGGCTGCAAACGGACTCCAAGTAGCCGAACATAACCATCAGCAGTCAATGATCGCTTCATTTTGACCAGAGAACACAGTTCAAATGGCTCTGAGCACCATGGGACTTAACTGCTTAGGTCATCAGTCCCCTAGACCTTAGAACTACTTAAACCTAACTAACCTAAGGACATCACATACAGCCATGCCCGAGGCAGGATTCGAACCTGCGACCGTAGCGGTCACGCGGTTCCAGACTGTAGTGCCTAGAACCGCTCGACCACTCCGGCCGGCGAACACAGTTCATTCCTTGAAAACACAGCCCACACCGCTATGGAGGCACCATCAGATTGCACAATGTCTTGTTGACAACTTCGGTCCATGGTTTCTTAGGGGCTAAGCCACACTCAAACCATACAATCAGGTCCTATCAATAGAAATTGGGAAAGCTAAAGTTTTCCACTGGCCTAGGGCCAATAGAAATGTGCAAGAAGAGAGCTGCAAGCAGCGTCGTACTGTAACATACGCACTCGCGTTGCTCGTCTGCTGTTGTAGCCCATTAACTCCAAATTTCGCTGCGCTGTCCTGACGGATACGTTCGTCGATGTCGCAGATTGATTTTTGTGGTTATTTCACGCAGTGTTGCTTGTCTCTCAGCACTGATAAGTTTATGCAACCGCGGCAGCTCTCGCTCTTGATGTGAAGACAGTCGCTCAGTGCTTTTGGGAGTTTTGCCTCCTACAGATTCCTATCTTTGAATTGCGATCACCTTTTTTTTTTAATATGTCGGGACGCACTCCAGCAATTTAAAACAATTTGTGTTTTCCAAGTTGAACATTTTCTTTTTCAAATTCCCCTATTACTATGTGATCTTCAACAAACAACATCGTCATAAAATTAAAGTATAGCTCCGTAATGTGTCATTTAATGAAATTCACCCTTCACCAGTGATATAGACAATAAAAACATTGAAAAGGGAGGGAAACTGTGATCAACCTTGTCTAGCTCCTTGATTAATATCGACAGACTGTCTGTCATTCCTTACAGTGCGGATCCTTATTTAGTTAATTCTGTATAATGACTGCACTTCCGTGGTCTGATGTGCTGGAAGTCACATTTCCTTAAATGATCCCCATAGCATTTTCGGTTTTACGTTGTCAAACGCCTTTTTGTAGTCGATAAAAACGTAATAAGATGGTAGTGTGAATTCTATTCTTTCTTTAGTTACTTTCAACAAAGTGAAAAGACAGTCAGAACATGATCTACCGTTTCTAAAATCGTGTTGTACCACTTTACGTGATTCGACTATTTTGTATTAATCTCTTGTCTATAATTTTAGCAAATAATTCGTAACAGGAACTCAACGATGTTATTTTTCAGTAATTTGAGCACTATAGTTTATCGCCTCTCTTGTAAATACGGCATACCTAAGCTTCATTCCATTCATCTGGCCATGTCCATCGAGCCAGGAAACGTTCATAAATCTTAAAAGTCTATGCTTTAATTGACCAGCACCTCCATGTTTATATCATCAGCAACCGGCGACTTTCGTTTCTTGTTTCTCTCATCACATTTTGTAGCCTTTGTTATCGGGTCTACAGAGTAACTCGTATTCGTTCGTTATCAGTCTACAGAGATTTAAACCATTTTAACCATTCCTTTTGACATATTACATTTAACTGTAAAGTTTCTCGTTCTTCTTTATTATGGAACATATGCAGGTTTATCCATATGATATCTTCAGGTGAAGACCGTCGCCCTACTGTGTGTAGATCATTTCTCCAAGTTGCAATTAATAATATGTGCCGTAAGGTACACCACTAAGGTGAAGGTATGTCAGAACAATTAGAAAAACACGAAGTTGCGGTGCTTGTGTTATGAAGAAGTACGACGTTCTTCTTCACAACACCGTCACTGCAATTTCGTTTTTACAGCTAATACCGGGCTGCAACTTACAAATGAAATGTCTCCCCTGCAAGGAGGCAACATTAATGGGATGTAAGAGTACAAGTATGACATATGGACGATGATATATGGAAGTTTCGGTCTGGCTGTGATTCATGCTCGGATAGCAGAAACAGTTAAGGTGCTCGCACGCGTAAAGCGACAAATCCGGGTTCGTAACACGGTTCGGCGCCAATTTTCGTTCTCATCGTTCCATTATACAGCTGGGGTGCGCATTAGCCACTACGAATACATTTCACGTCACTTAGACAAATCATCCGCTCCGCACTGTCACGCGGAATTAGTTCGCGCCTGCAGACAGGCAACCAAATGAACAAATTTCCAAAGCGGACTGCCTAGGTTGCGTCTTCCCAAAGTAATAGCAGGGACTTCGTTGTAAAACACATGCTCCCTCCAAGGCAAATCGACGTTTGCCAAATCACGAACTGTGCCAATAACAGTTGAGAAACATGGAGGGCTGCTCTATCCACTGATACCTGTGTTTCCTTCTTCGCTGTAGTTTTCTCCCAATCGTTTTTTGCAGTCCTGAAGGTACCTATAAATTACATTGAGCAGTGTTCCAACATTATGAAACACTGCGACAAAAATGTCTCTTCACACATAGCCACCATGGGTTCATGAAATATTGTTCTTGTGATTCTTCTTCACACAAAGAAATGGGTGCTATCGACAAAGGATTTCTAGTTGATTCCGTATTTCTAGGTCCATAACCCTTTAACGCCTTTCCGCACAAGCGGCTTCTAATCAAATGAGGTTTCTATAGCATGTTGTCTCATTCGTGCTAATGGGTTCGTAATTTCAAAAATGTTCAAATGTGTGTGAAATCTTATGGGACTTAACTGCTAAGGTCATCAGTCCCTAATCTTACACCCTACTTAGCCTAAATTATCCTAAGGACAGACACACAGACACTCAAGCCCAAGGGAGGACTCGAACCTCTACCGGGACCAGCCGCACAGTCCATGACTGCAGCGCCATAGACCAATCGGCTAATCCCGCGCGGCTCGTAATTTCCTATCAGAAAGATCACAGCTGAGAGAAACTGACTGGATGTCATCTAGTGAAACCAAAGAGGTAGCTTGTGTTGCCCTTGGAAGTTTTGTGAGTATTCTGTTATTCTTAATCTGTGAAATGGATTTAGAAAACAATCTCAACAAGTTTAATAAATTGTTTGCATATGATTACATCATTTATAGTCTACTGAAGTCGTTGAAAGATGAAAACGAACTACAAAATGATTTACACAAATAACTGCGCGTTACTAAAATGGACGCCTTCCATGTTACTACAAAAAGATCCTTTAGATTTCGGTTACACTATAAATCAAACAAATTTAAAGATTTCCGATTCAGTTAAATACCAAGTGGTTAATATTACAAACAAAGTAGAAACATTTCCGTGGAAGGCGAACCAAAGACCTCGTTTAATTGGCAGAGGGTGCTACAATCATTAGAAAGAGGCTGTCTACACTAAGCTCGTCTGTCGTCTTCTGGAGTACTGATGCCCGGTGTGCGATTCTCTTCAGGAAAGAGTGACGGATGACATCGAAAGAGTTCAAAACGAGCAGCTACTCTGTATTACCGCGCAATATGGAAAGAGTGTCACACGTATGATAAGCGAGTAGGAGTGGCAATCGTTAAAATTAAGCCGTTTTTCGTTGTGGCGAGAAGCTTTCGCGAAATTTCAATCACCAAATTCCTCTTCCGAAAGTGAAAACATTTTCTGACTTCCACCTACACATGGAGAAGTGCCGACTGAAATGAAATAAGTGAAATCTTAGTTCGCACACAAATATTTAGATGTTCATTCGAGGGTGGGGCTGTCGACAAATGTCTCTGAACTTGAATGTATAAATTCTCTGCAAAACCAGTGTTAGTTGCAGAAAAGTTATGTAGATGAAGAAGCATACAAGTTGTAAAGTATTATCTACTCGTTGCTGTAGAAACTCAGTGTCTCTACACATTGATACTACTCCTGTTTTAGCCGGCCGCTGTGACCGAGAAGTTCTAGGCACCAGTCCGGAGCCGCGCTGCTGCTATGGTCGCAGGTTCGAATCCTGCGTCGGACATGCATGTGTGTGATGTCGTTAAGTTAGTTAGGTTTAAGTAGTTCTAAGTCTAGCTGACTGATGACCTCAGATGTTAAGGCCCATAGTGCTTAGAGCCATTTGAACCATTTTACTCCTTTTTTTCATTTTTTCCCATTTTTTGCTGTCCCTCTCCCCTCCTCCCCCTCCTTCGAGTATAATTGTCAACGCAAGTCACACTTTTCTGTATTTACTTACTGTTCGCTCAAAAAATATACCTGTAACTTTTCTTTCACTATTTGTAGTTGCACTATGAAATCAGACAGTTACTATATTGTCGTTAATTTCAAATCATATGAATAGCATAGTGGGTCGTTGTAAAATAGAACTCCGTCTCCATTCGACTCAGAGCACAATATAATTTTGCAGTCGAGATAGAAATTGTCTAAGATACGTCAGTCAAATAAACAAATTATTCAAATAAACTAATTATCGTCTGCGACATGGAGTTACTGAACAAGTCACCTGCATTACCAATTGCTCGTGCACAGCTTTTGAGTACACAGGACTAACGAAATATATCTAGGAGTAATGAATTGGAGGCTTATGAATACTGCCGACTCTATGTGAGAGGAAAAACTTGACAAATGACGAAATGTGTTTGGTACGAGGAATTCGAAAACTTTTGAGTCATCACGAGTAGCGTTTGGGGAATAAAATATGGGATTAACCATAATAAAACTTCACAGGTTTTATCGAAACAGCACATTGAGCCTCATGGCCTATATCATTGCTTAGTAATACATATGATTAGCAACACATTTAATTCTGATACCATCTAGAGCTGGCCTAAATGTTGTCATGAAATTTTATCTATCATCTCGAAAATATATACTTAGAAACTGTTTCTCATTTCTGGTTTGTTAGTAAAAGTATATAGTATTGTATTACTTCGTTAGAAGAGCTATAAACAGAACGGTGCAGACTACTGATACACTGCAGTCTCGAGCAATAATTATTTTTCTGCATTTAAAGGGGAAATACGGTGCAACATTCCTTGCTGAGTATGGCAACTATTCATCATCATGTGATAAAGTGTTAATGTGAAGGACAAAGGCATGTGAAAAACCGAGTGGTTAAAACTTGTTGTATTACCTACTGACTGTAACCTACTGGAGCCTCATGGCTCAAAGTTGCCAACGGAATTGCAAGATTCCGCCAGACACCGACAGAGGTCGTATGGGATCTGGCGGATCCAACGGAATTGTTCGAGAGCACATGGAACACATGAACAGCATACATTCGAACATTCAGTTCACTGTCGAGATCCAGAAGGAACGGAGACGACCTTTCTTAGACGTTTTAGTACAACGACAGGCGGACGGACGTCTTGACCACTCTGTATAGCGTAAGCCGACGCATGCTGATTTATACCTGCATTCACAGAGTTTCCATCATCCTGCTCAGATGAGAGCCGTTTGGAACACCTTGGTAGATCGAGCAAAAACTGTTTCTGACGAGGACCACTTAAGGTCAGAGATTAACCATCTGAAGGACGTGTTCCGAAAGAATGGCTATGGTGCACGCTATATAAAGGCAGCGTTCTCCACAAAAAGGAAACTTGAAAATGCTGCACACTCACAGGATGAAACACCGATTTCGGTTCTTCCTTTTTGTGGCGCGATTTCCAGCAAAAAAGAAGAGTCCTGGGTAGACGAGGTATAAGACCGACTTTTCGTCCTCTTAAGAAAATTAAGGAGCTGATGGCGCCCTGTTAAGGACAAACTCGGCCTCAGGGTCCCTGGAGTTTATAATATCCCCTGTGAGTGTGGAAGCAATTATATAGATCAGACGATTCGTACCGTTTCCGACCGCTGTGCAGAACACCGACGACATATTAAAAATAGAGAACTGGAGAAATTGGCAATTGCGAAGCACAGCCTCACGCACAAACATAAAATATTGTTCGATGAAACAAAAATTCTGCCCCATGCCTCCACGTACTGGGAGTTTGTTATTAAGGAGGCTGTTGAAATAAGAATGAACCAAAAGAACTTAAACCTCGATAGCGGATACCATCTGGTCTGTGCATGGAAACGAGCGCTTGATGCAGAGAAGCAGCAGAGACGTTCCTTCCAAGGTTTACGTTCCAGCGGAAGCCTTGGCGCCACCGGCGTACACAGTGACACCGTCTGCGACAGCAGTACGTAATCACCGACCAGTCATAAACAGACCAATCAGAAGCCGTCCACGGGCTATTAAAAAAAAGGCTACTACAGCAGCAGTGAAGACAGTCAGTTGCTCCTGACGATGACGATGGAGGTAATCGTCGAAAGCTCGAGATTTTATCCAGAACTGACGCGGCAAGAATACCGAGAATGTTTTACATGTAAGTGCCGTCGCGAGTAACATTGTTCCTGTATTTGTGATTATTGGAAATATGCTTGCACTCCAAACATTTTTCCAAATATATGTTTCCATCGTGTTAAACGTAGCCCATATTTGGACCCAGGGGAAAAATCGGCGTTTTAGTACCGATTTTGGAAATAAATTATTTAAAATTAGTTGTTCATTCCCTCATAACTTCGAAGGGCACATGTTATTGTACCATCACAGGGTTTCTTCAATAACGTAATCATTAACCGAGCAATGTTGCTTTGTTATAAGCTTAGGAACCCTGTATTCTGAACTTCAGTAAAAGCAGACATAAATTCAGTAAAAACAGATCTGCAAACAGAGATAAATGACCTAAATACACGGTTAAATTCGGTAAAGGCCGAACTAAAGGCAGACATAACAGCTGATTTAAATACCCTGTTGGGTAATGTCCAAAGCCAAATCAGTAGTCAGATCATGACCAGGAGGCTCGAAATTGACACACAAGTAGAGTCAAAAATAAAGGATATTTCAAAACGGTTAGATGAAAAAATCGAAGCAGCCAAGGGAGAGATAAATTCAAAAGTGATGGAATATCAAAAACAAGCTGCGACCTTAAAAGAAGATTATACTGCAATCTCTGATGAGGTCAAAAGAGTTAAAACCGCAGTAGACACGATCGAGAATGTTGTTGATGATCTTTCCAAACAGATTGAGACTCTTAATGTAGAGGATCAAATAAAGAATACTGTTAAGGCACATGCTGAAGCATTGTCCGACCACTACCAAGAGTGGATTAAAAACAAAGACGGATTCATAGAAAACAAGGTCAAGAACGAACTCAGGGAAACTGTCAAAAACGTGACCCTTGAAATATTGGCAGCCCCTGGAAAAACAGGAGAAACGGTGATGTCAGAATTAGGCCAGATAAGACGAACGTTAGCTCAAGATTTACCTGAATGGCGTCAACAGATAGTTGATGAAGTTCGTACACTAAAGTTTCAAGTTGAAAATTCCCCACCTCCCGTGTCAGGAGAGTGGAATAATTCACCACGATGTAATGAACAACAGCAGGTACATTACCGTTCACCATTTGATAACGCTCAAACTCATAGTTCTATAGAAGCACAATTTAACCAGAGTACCAGCACACCCACTTTTGTCAGTTTGATGCAGGAGGAAAGCGAGGTCAAACATCGTGTTTTTCCGACCTTTCACCCACAGAAAAGAGAAATTCATCCTATAGTATTCCTCCGAAATTTTTTAGGAATTTTCCCGAATAGCTGGAGTGACCGCCAGCGAATTCAATTCGTTAGTGGATTTATCGTAGGCGATGCTGCCTTATGGGGAACCGAAATGGTCGACTCTTGTAAAAGTTACAAAGAGTTTGAACAGATGTTTTTGGCTAAATTCTGGAGTTCTGGTGTGCAGCAGCGCCTGAGAGAAGAGGGTTACAACGCCGAAGTGTTTAACAGTAAGCGCGGTAGTTTGAGAAGATATTTTGAAAAGTATTTAGCAAAAATCAAGTTCTGGGATTCGCCGATCACCGCCAAAGACGTTATTATGATTCTAAAAACTAAGCTACCGATTGCGATCAGAGAAAAGTTAGTAAATGTGTCTGAGGACGATACGGACACTTTCCTATCTGTGTTAGACTCGTTAGATCTGATTTACGAGGACGCTAGAGTTGATGTTGGCAACGCCCACCTCAGTGCAAGCGGCCAGCACAATACAGAATACGCAGGCAACAATGGTGGCCGAGCGAGAGTGTGTCACAGCGACGGCCAGTACCAACCCCACAACGGTTTCAAAAATAAACACACTACGTACTCCAACAGTAAAAAAAAAAATTAATTACAATAACGGCCAGAGATACAATCCAATATATAATTCGTCATCACCTCAGTACGGAAATGCACTTTATAATACACAGCCCCAGCAATATGGAAACACGCAAACGATCAACGTTAATTATCAAAACGATCAGTCTTACGATTCAAATCGTCAGTGGAAAGGAAATAAATGGCATAATCAAGGTGGAGACCAACGTACACCTTTTAGTAACGGTTACAATCAACACAAGAAACAGCAAAATACCTTTCAGCCACAAAATATACACTTCACGCAACAAGCGAACGGACTTTTGGGAAGTCTGAAGCCTAAATGCCCGCATAATACGCAAATTTATTATGCGCAAGCGAATAAGCCAGGACAACAAGATCCATTTCCAACCGAGTTCGTACCACAAAACCAACACCAGTTCCAGACGGAAGAAACTTTAAGAAATATAAATCAGCAGGAAAGTAAGCGTCGATCGGAAAATTAAAAGCAGCACCTTTGAGCCTCCTAGAGGAAGCTGCAGGTTTGAATGGGGGCACCCTGTCCCTTAGTCCACACGAAATTAAAGCAATTAGGTATGACAAAGAGACATACTTACGGGATGATCTAGTAGCAGACACTGAGACGAAAGACAATGATGACGTTTGGGACGAACAAGTTCAAGCATTCATAAGAGTATCAATTGCCAACATACCAGTAACAGCCATTGTAGATACAGGAGCTAATATAAATGTCTTATCTTTATGTTTATTTAAGCAAATATCCTCTGTATGTAAAGTTTTACCACTTCCAATTCAAGGTTGCACCGTATCGGGAGCAATTGGTCCACTAACACAATGTGTAAATCTTCAGACTCAGCTTCAAATCCAGATAGAGTCTATTTCGTTAACGTGCATTTTTCTTATTGTTAAAAACCTATCAGTGCCATGTATCCTGAGTATGGAATTCTTTAGGCAGACGAAAGCTAAAATTGACATCGAGTGTGGAATCAGTACTCTAGTAGCGAGCCAGCAACAAGTAACTGTAAATTTGTTAAGAAGTAAGGTGAAGACAAACTTTGGGGTGCTTCAAATAGCAGTACGGCCATGGACTAAAAGACAACAGTAGAGTCAGACAGAAGACGTGACAGATCCTGAAAGTGTTAATGACGATGAGTATAAAGACCTAATTCCCGGTCAGAATGAATTACACGGTAAAGCTAGTGAGTCCACTGAATTATCCAAACAACAGAAGAATGAGCTTTACAATTTGTTAACAGATTAAGTTCATGTATTTTCTAAGAAACCTGGACTAATAAAAGGATTTGAATATCAAATGGATGTCCTGCCCCATTCAACCTACTGTAGAACAAGCTATTCCATTCCATATGCGAGACGCGAAGCTGTCAAGTGCGAGATCAGGAAAATGTTACGCTGGAATGTGATAGAATTATCTCATTCACCTTATTTGAGTCCTATATTGGCTGTACTAAAATCAGATGGTAGCGTAAGGCTAGTCCTAGTTGCAAGATTAATCAATAAAATTGTAGTACCCATAAGAACGAGACCATAGGCTCTTGAAGAACATCTGCAGAAGTTTCATGGAGTTAAGTATTTGAGCACCCTTGATTTGAAAAGCAGTTACTGGGAAGAAAAATTTGCGCAGCAGTCTAGGAAGTACACTGCGTTTATATTTGCAGGTAGATCTTACCATTTCAAAGTTGTACCGTTTGGACTTAATGTGAGTTCCGGAATTTTTATTTCTGCCTTTGACTATGTACTAGGTCCTGAACTTTTAGATGAGGTAACAGTCTATGTGGATGACGTTCTTGTAGCATCGAAAAATTGGGAAGATCATGTGGCCCTTCTGCAAAAGGTATTTAAACGATTCAGAGAGTATGGTGTTACAGCAAATCTTAAGAAATCCAAGTTTGGAAAAAGTGAAATTAAACTTTTAGGACACATCATCACCCCTGAAGGAATTAAACTTGACCCGGAAAAATTGTCTGCTATAAAAAACTTTCCAACCCCTGTTACAAAAAGGCAAATGAGAGGATTTATCGGTCTTACGTCATTTTTCAGACGTTTTGTTCCCAATCAGGTATTGAACAATCCCGCTCTTCACAACCTTTTAAAAAAGAATTCACATTGGAATTGGACGCCGGAATACCAAGACGGATTTAAGAAAATTAAAGACAGTCTGGTTAACAGTAACATTCTCCATCATCCTCAGATGAATAAGGAATTTTGCATTACTGCAGATGCTTCCTTTGTGGGTATCGGCGCTTGTCTTTTCCAGATTCAATTAGTAAATGGACAAGAGCAAATCCAAGTGATCAGCTTTGCGAGTCGAGTGTTATCTGAGTGTGAAAAGTCCTATTCGGTTACGGAGTAGGAGGCACTCGCCGTAGTATGGGCTTTTAGGCGATTTAACTATTATATCTATGGAAGAAAAATTAAAGTCCATTCAGACCATCAAGCTTTATCATTCCTCCTTTCATGCAAGTTGCAACATCCCCGTCTTACTCGATGGTGCTTATTCCTGCAGCAATTCGACTTTGACATTGTATATATAAAAGGTAAAGATAATGTTATAGCAGACGCACTTTCTCGCTCACCTGAGGGCTTACCAGAAACCAGCGAAATGGTGGAACAAACGTCTAATTATAAAGTTTTGTTAATGAAAGATCCAATTCACAGAAAGTATTTTCTTCAGTTATGTAGGCAGATTCAGATTCTTCAAAATACAGATCCAAAATGGAAAAAGTTAGACAAACTCTTCACGAAAATCCAGCCCACAAGTTGTCCAAGTTTTATAAAGTTCATAACCAACTGCTATTTCATAAGACGTCTGAGCCATATCTTAGTATTGATTTGGCAGATCCACTACCCACCGGTAGGGGAGGCGATAATACTTGGTAGCAATCCTGGACAATTTTTCTAAGCACATAAGACTGTATGCAGTGAAATCTTCTTGTGCAAATCCAATAATTCGTCGCATTGAAAATGATTATTTCCCACGATTCGGGGTTCCAGAATCAATCTTGTCCGATAATGCTTCAAATTTCACATCACGCCCGTGGCGTGCATTTCTTGCTCGCCATGGAATCAAACAAAATTTGATATCCCTGTTTCGAACTCAATCGAATCCGACAGAAAGAATCTTCAAAGAATTTAACAGATTTATAAGGACGTACATTCCGAATAAGCAATCTAAGTGGGTAGACTTCGTAACACCTTTCGAACAGATTGTAAACCACCTTCCTCATCTGTCGACCGGATTCACGCCACATGAGTTAATGTCAAGATCAAAAGAAAGGAATGAATGGATAGACCCCCTACCAAAGTCACAAGACAACGAATTGGACCTAGACGCAAAAATCAGGCAAGCTCTCATATCATTGACAACGTATGCTAACCTCCGAAAAAAGGCATTTGATAAGAAGGTAAACAGAGTTATAGATTTCAAAGAAGGAGAAAAGGTATTAGTCAGGACTCACTTTAAACCATCCCTGTTGTTAAAGAAGAATCGTAAGTGGCAACACATTTCTGAAGGTCCCTTCGTGATAATCAGGAAACCACACATTGGTAGCTATTTGTTTTCTGACCCTGCCACGAATAAAATCAAAGCATTGTTCCACCATCATGATTTAAGAAAATTTTATAACGCCAGGAATTAAGTTAATTTAAGCTGTAAGCAAATTCTAAGGTATTGGAGATCAGGATTAACCAATGAGTAACAAGAAATGAACTGAACTGACTACGGACGTTAACCGGTGCTAAAAGGAAACCTTACGTATTAAAACAACGCATCTGGAAAAGAAAATACAGAATAAGTTGTAGACAAGTATTCACATGAATAATCTTTATGTAAACAGGAGGACATGTCCTAGAGGCGATTTTCAATTTTAGTTATAAGTTACTATGTAAGAAAAATGATGTGCTCGAGAGGTATTAATTAGCCCCGAGGTAGTAAAATGAGGAAAGAGGAAGGAGCGAATAATGCACTTCTCTCGCTAAATAGTAATTTGAGAATGAGCAGGAAGGAGCGAATAATGCACTTCTCTCGCTAAACAGTAATATGAAAATGATGATTATATGTGCTTAGTATTAGTAAGTGAAATTTAATCGAGGACAAATTAATGACTTGTTTTAAAAGGAAATACTTAAACGTCCAGACAAAAGAGGAAAGTTGTGTGAAAAGATTCGATTCCATGAGGTTATTCCCTATTTTCAAATGTGACGTAAATAAGGCACCACCTGTTAGAGCAAAACAGTCGGTAGATTTAACTTGTAAGTTCCAGCACAGTGCTGTGCCAGCGATGAAATAACATCTCTTTGAAGTAAACAGATACCTAGGATTAAGCATGAACAGATTTATAACGCAGTGCAATTGTTCTAAAAAGGCCTGACCTTAACCTTAAGTAAAAGCGTGATGGAATAAAAGGAAGTTTATTATATAACGCAAAGTAAGATGAGTCCAGACTATAAACAAGCTGAGTAATAGAACATATGAGGAACATCGTTTATTATGCCAACTTCACGGTACTATTGAGCATTAGCGATACTGCAAATTCACAAGCTAGCAGCAAATAGAATAAGAATCTCGCCCAAGTTTCACAGGTCGTGACAGCAGCAAACAACAACACTCTAGTGAGAGGCTTATATATAAAAATGATAATTAATACCCAAATGCGTAATGCATAAACTTGACTTAGTCTAAGAAATGAGCAAAGAGTAGTAAGAAAGCTGCAGCAAGATACATATTAGATATACATGCTTGAAGTGATAGATTTTATTTTAAGTGCGCACTGCAATATTTATTGTTTTCTCTGTGATTATGTGATTATTGAATCCCTTTCCTAAGTGCAAATCCTTTAAGATCCTTAATCCTATCCACTCCTCAGAATCAACTTGTAAAGATGCACGTGTGCTTGGGAAGTGAGACACTACATATAAAAATGAGTAGGTTCGCGACGCGCAAATTGCTTTTGTAATGCGTAATGTAAATCAAATTTTCGACCTGGTTGAGGAGTAATTTGAATTCTGTCGACGATCTGCGAGTAGGCCCGCTTTGCCCACTTTTCTTTTTCGACTGTTTGTATTTCTACACGAAATCCCGAGGCGGAATTGTTATTTTCAAATCTTTCCTCGAGCTTTCTTTAAAGACAAGCACATACGAGAAAAACTTTGACATAAATGAAGCTCCCCTCACAAGTCACTAAATAAGATGAGCACTAAAAAAATGTATTGAGCCTACAAAATGAATAAGCAAGCGTGATAAAGATTACTACGAATGAAATTAATTTGTAAAGGAGATTGGAATGAATTTGGTCAAAGAAAAAGGACTTATAATAGCCTACCTGTGACCGTAGGCATAAATTTAAAAAAAGGCTAATTAAGAAACAATTGTTGTGATTCAAAGTGGTCAATTAGATTGTTTCTCGATTTAAGTAAACACTTGTAAATATTAGTATGTAAATCAACTTGTAAACACCGTGTGATATTATGAAGCGAAAATTTCTTTTAATACACCGTTCACGCAGACGCTCACCACAGTGCAAGTGAAGTTTTAAAGTTCGACGATTTGCAGTGGCAGTATTCTACTGCACCATATGTGTGAAAAATTCATTGATGTGTGCAGTGTGTAATAATCAGTGTCATTCCACACAAGCAGTTGCAGCGGTAGCTACCACTTACCTGTGAATCCGTAATTGGATAGTGGACAGGTAGTGATGTGAGGCAGTCTCGGTGGCAGAAGCTCCCTCCAGCAATCTAAAAAGCACAAAGCCACGATCCGCCGAACAAAAGCGACGCATGGCACCTCAAGCGCGGAATCAACGCTCTGCAAGAAAGCCCCGGTCACGTGCGCGCGCACATACTGAATTTCAAGATTGCTCGCAACAGTGAAGACGGACCGCCACCATGTGACGAAATAATATAAACGTTCAACCGCCAACAGCAGTTGCTGTGCGCTACATTATGTAGCAAAAACATTCACATCCAGTACTGAAAACATTTTGGTATGTATCATAAACCTTCTGAGAGACTCTAAGATAGAGAAGTTAGCGTAATTATTATAATGACTGATTGTACACAGAGACAAGTCACAAGGTCACCTCTAAACACTGTTGAAATGTAAACTTTAACGAGAGATCACGATACGAATGAAAATAAGCACACGAAAATACGTCAAAGGATCCCATCCTCCTATATCACATCCCACATGTATATAAAATTAGTTTTGTAAGCTATTCTAATATAAGATATTTTATCTGTTTCATATGTGAAGTAATTCGGAGAGGCACACTCGAGCCCTGATAGTGAAAGATATGGACTTCCTTGTCGAAGCCATCACTAGTGGCCGCTCTACAATCCAAGTCTATCATAAATAGTGTATGTGCGACGAAAGTAAATGTATAATTAAGTGCGACAACGGACAAGGCAATCAATCGACAAGACGATGACAATATAATGAATACAGTCAAAACAGAAAGTTGTGTACCAGTTGTGATAGTCAAATTACTTTTGCAACGATGAAAAATGAAGTGAGGCTCTATTTCCTTATAAATTTTGTAACCATGTGTGCTTATAGCCTTGATTTTAAGAATCATCAAGAAAGACTGAATCCAAGCAAACACTGATAGAAAAACAGAACAAATTCACAATGATCCACCGTCAGTAATTACAAATTGAAACGTTAATTCTTTTATTATGGAATGAATGTGAAATGAAACTTTTAATAACCTGTATGTTACACCCGAAAATTACTAATATTCCAATGGGCATGAGGATGAAAGTAATACCTTCGGTATTCCTTCCCTCCTCATGGGAGGCAGTGTAATATTAGTAATTTTCCCCTCACAAACATTAATATACGCTCAATAGTAAACGCCTGATGGCCTAAAGGTATCGAACAATTGTAAAGTAAAAGAAATGAACCATCGCATAGCAGCGACAGAATCTATCTTTGTCGTTCTTGCGCGGTGCCTGTAAATCTCTATGTACATGTATCGATTAATGGTATAAAAAGAATTATGTTGTTTCAAGACAAATGAGGCTTTTGGCGTCTCATCTTTTACTGTTTGTATTCTATGAAAGGTGGACTCGGACTTGCTGCGTTCCACAACTGTATTTTATATTCTATGTGAAAATATTGAGTGAATATGCTAATTGTTATTTTTTCCAATCAGGAACCATGTAGTTTCTTGTAACTGATATCGAACAGACAGCGTCAAGAGGACATTTTGACTGTTATGTATAAAGTATTTAACCACAATGGTCATATAATGTAATTTAATATGAAAAGGTACGTAGCATTAAAAAAAAACTTGTGTTAAAGATAAGTGTGCTTTTTTTAGTAAATTAACCTTGATGATTCCATCTCCTTGTTTACCTGAATGATAATTATTTTTTGTTACTTCATCACCAGAAATTACGATCACGCTGATGGACCGAACGCAGCATGAGGCAGAAGGAACATTATTGTTTTCCTATTATTTCTGAACCAACTTTTTTGTGTAGTGTTGCATTTCTTTTAAAGTCTATAAATCTTCTGGTCCCTTAGTGTTGACCCGGGTATGACTACTTCGCGACTATAAAAATGCACAGAAATGATAATGTTTCTTCCGAACGATCTCAAATATATATATCAATATGCTGCTCTTATTCAGGTATTTAATGCTCAACGTATGTTATTATAATAGTGTAATCAATCCCTGATTCTGTTGCCAAGTGGCCTACCAAAATATTCATTTTTTCGACATTTTTCAAAAAAAAAAAAAAAACTAACAATTCTTTTTCTATTCGTCCCCCAAGAGCAACGCTACACTCAGTAGAAGAAGAATGGACGTTTTTAAAAAGGAGCATCACAGAAGGTGGAAAGAACTTCGCTACAAGTAATGTAATTCGAAAAAACTATTGGTGCAGAAGACATACTTTAGTTGACCAATGGAAGAAGGAAGGACAAAAATGTTCAGGGAAATCCAGGAATACGGAAATACAAGTCATTTAAGAACGAAATAAATAGGAAGCGCAGGAAAGCTAAAGCGAAATGGCTACGTTAAATCTCTGAAGAAATCGAGAAACAAATGATCGTCGGAATGAATGACTCATCATATAGAAAAGCCGAAACAACCTTCTATGAAATTAAAAGCAAGGACGGTAACATTAAGTGTGCAGTGGGAATTCCACGCTTTAATGCAGTGGAGAGAGTTGGTTGGTGTACAGAGTGTTCTGTAGGCCTCTATGAGTTGGAGGACTTGTCTGATTACGTGATGGAAGAAGAAATAAAGTTCAATGGAAAAGGGATATGGGCTCCAGTAATGGAATAAGAACTTACGAGAGCTATGAAAGACTTAAACTCAAACAAGACATACATTACAGATAAGATTCAAACGGTATTTCTAAAATAATTGAGGGATTTGGTAACAAAACGACTATTAATGTTGTTGTGTAGAATCTATGCGAATGGTGACGTACCATCGGAATTTCGGAAAAATATCGTCCACACAGTTCCATAGACTGCTAGAGCTGACAAGCACGAGAATTATCGCACAATCAGCATAACAGCCCATGCATCTGAGTTGCTGATAAGATTAACATGCAGAAGAATGAAAATCAAAATTGAGGACGTGTTACATGATGATTAGTTTGGCTTTAGGAAAGACACAAGACAGGTCTTTCTGACGTTGCGGTTGATGACTGAAGCAAGAATGAAGAAAAATCAAGACACTTATGTCGGAGTTGTCGACCTGGAAAATGCGTTCGACTTTGTAAAATGGTACAAAATGTTCGAAATTCTGACAAAAATAGCTATAGAGTAAGACGTGTACTATACAATATGTACAGGAGCCTGGAGGAAACAATAGGAGTAGCAGACGAAGAACGAAGTACTCAGATCAAAACGGGTGTAAGCCAGGAATTTAGTCTTTCACCCCTATTATTCAATCTATAAAAAGAAGCGATGATGCAAATGAAAGAAAAGTTCAAAGGTGGGATTAAAATTCAAGATCAGAGGATATGAATGATAAGTTTCGGTTATGACGATATCCTTAGTGAAAATGGAGAAGAATGACGGGATCTGTTGAATGCAATGAATAGTCTAATGAGCGGAATATCGATTGAATGTAAATCGTAGAAAGACGAAAGTAATGAGAAATAACAGAGATGAGAACAGCGAGAAACTGAACCCCAGGACTAATGGTCACGGAGTAGATGAAGTTAAGGAATTCTGCTACGTTGACAACGAACAAAGCAAGGGGAACCTAAAACACAGAATAGCTCTGGCTAACAGGGCATTCCTGGCCAAATAAAATGTGCGACTATCGAAAAGCTAAGAGATGACGGTCAATGTTTTCCTAATGATCGTAGATGGTTTTTGATCTTGGGCCACTAGTCTGATTTTAAGAGAGAGTAATTTTATCATGTGGCTTTATGTTTTCTGCAACATGGTAAAAATAAAGTTCTGGAGGTGAAGGCATGAAGCTGGACCTTCTAGAGAATCTGTCTCGGCGAGAGCAGAAAATTGCAGATGAAAATGCCTGAATTCCGTTTCTAAGGATGATTGAATACAAGAGCTACATGTTCAGCTTTACTTGGTGGGGCTATTTATAGCTCACGGCATCGAAAAGTGCAACGGCAACCTTCGTGGTACAGAGTCTGTGCTGTCGAGCGTCATCTTTTCTAAAGTACGTGATCGTTTGTCATGAATAAAGTTGCTTTTCCGATTCGAAAATGCTAGAAGATTTGAAAGTACCATTTTATGCGCCGTCATGGATTTAGGTTTAGTTATTTTTCAGTTTTTTGTCACCGAATGAATCGGTTTATCAAACTGTCGTCGTCGGACGGAAGTAGTACGTCTCGGCTGCAGTGACTAACGGTGTTCAGTGATCGAAGCAGACTTCGTGACGATTTATTGAAACCAATAAATTCTATTTGTTTTCTGTGCGATTTTGATTTGGCAACTTTTGTGTAACTTTAGGTATTTGGTCGCGCCGTATTCAAACATCAAAATTCAACATTTTGATTTCTCTGCTGCAATAGTCTTCAGATTTCCACTGGGGTCCTTGGTTGCTTGAACACAGTCGAAAGACAGTTTTTTTCTTTAACGTATAATGCACCTGGCTGTATATGTGAGGGGGCTGAGCTTCACTTTACATCACACCGCCCTTCAGTCAAGGTGTTTATAAAAGTAAATAAATACGAAACAGCAAAGTGAAACGTTTACAGATGGTTTTACAAATAGTAAGATGTATTACTTTTGTCTGCGGGTAAATCGCGACCGTTTGTTTCCTGTTGTTGAAATTAAGAACTGAGGAGATAAAGGAAAAAACATAAAACGTATACATTTAAAACATATCTCAAAATGACAATGCCCTTCCAAAAACAAAACAAAAGAATGAAAAAGCACTACATATTCATCCAAAAGTTACAGGACCTGCACCAAGAAAAATGGGTTTGGTTAGGAAAAATTTAGGGGGCCCTTGAAAAGGAATAACTGAGTTGAAGGTAGGTGTTGAGATCGATAGTGCGGAAACGGGTGAGAAGGAGCCTGGTGAGTGGACAGGGGCATGGTTTGAAGGCGAGAGGGGGTGGGGAGAGGTGGATGGGGAAGAGAGATAGAGGAGTCCTAGTGTGGAGTGGGATAGGTGCGGACAAGTTGCAGTTGGTAGGGCGGATAACTGTCGGAAAGAGTTTCATTGCCTCGGAGAGGGAGTCGATTACAGCTGATTTGGGATAGTATACGGGGAATGTGTAGCAGCAGATGTATATGTAAAGGCGAAAGACAGTGACGGGACCACTTACGAAAGACTATTTCCCCAGGATTTTCTGGAGAAATAAAGTTACTGGACGAAAATATTCAGGCTGCTGTTGGTGGGCCATCGGTATTAAGTAAATACTGAAAGCAGATACTGGAGGTAAGGGGGATTCTAAAGTATTCTTGCTATGCCGTCTTGGCTGTTTAACGGCAGTTGCGTATATTGCTCGCTCGGGGAACCTGGGTATTTACTGCTATGAAAACGGCTAGCCATGAAGGCAGAATCCGGTATCCCTCATCTCTATTGAAATTGTACTCATTCTTCGACGTTTTAACATGATGACGTACTTTTCATGTGCAAATATTACTTTCTGTGCATAACACGCGTATGTACTTAAAACCTATAACAACCTGATCACATTCTTCTTAGCTTACCACTACAATTGATTTTACATTTTGCACTAAACTCTTTTAACTCATTGTTTGACTGTCCTCCAAGTTTCGCCGAAGTATTCTTTGCCGTAATATACGTGACTTCCTGTATTCCTGGGTCAACAACAATGGCCAAGAGAGCATGTTGAATGATGTACAAACTGTTAGCAGTGAACAAATTCCAATGCAGAGGTTGGTTCTCAGAACCATTCTGAGAGGCTTCACGTAGTTACCGAGCTCGAATTATTGACTTTAGAGTACTGAGCAGATTATCTCTGCGTGACGGGTCAAAGCAAAGCTGGCGACCCTTATGCAGATAGGATACATGTAGTAGTGCAGGGTATTAATCAGGGTCGGCTAATAAGCGTTCCCTATCAAATTAGCGTAGCAGAACGTATGTAATTTGTCTCGCTCGCTGCGTTTCGCTAGAAATGGGTAGATTCGGCCGCGTACAAGACTGCGACTTGGGGGAATGTCACAGAAGCTCCGACGACGGATAAGACAAACATTTGGAGGCCAGGGTGAAATCAGTCATCACAGACAGTGTCTAAGAGTAGATTCTTTCCTTCATGAATACACTGTCCAGTCAAATTAATGTTACCACGTGTCAAAAGCCTGAATAACCACCTTTTGCAGCGGGAACCGCTAGGAGACGTGCAGGAAGAGTGTGAATGAGGTTCTAGTAGATACTGACAGGGATATGCAACTGTGCCGACTCCAGTGACTTGGTCAGCTGCGCTAGGTTTCTCGGTTGAGGATCGGAGGCGCGAACAGTACAAACGAGATGGTCCCACAGATTCCCGATCGTGTTTAAATCCAGGTGGTATGGTGGCTAGGGAAGTACCGTAAACTCACATTGGTAGTCTGCTAGCTGTCCAACACGCCTGCATGGTCCTGTTCGTCGACGCCATCGTGCCGAGGCTTTTGTTGATCTAATGTGCATTCCAGAACGAAGAGATCACTCAGCGAATACTACGGAAACATTCACCAGACCATAACGCACCATACTGCAGCCTGGATCCTTCGCTTTCAGATGTTCGACGCCGAACATGTCAACGCCCATCTGTCCGACGGAGCACAAAACATGTTTCAGCTGGAAAGGCCATATATCGTCACTCAGTGTGAAACGTCCCCTTTGAATAATTATGAGTGACTGTGCTAGTAAACCTCTTACGTTATTCGATTTTCAAACAGTTGAGTAAAACTGAACGTACTCAGACATTTCTCTCTTTACGTACTTTGATCATCACTAAACTGACACACATATTTTTAGCGCAACGCAATCTTTCAATAATCCCCACAAAAGAATGGCCGTGACCAACAATAGCCTATACCTTTCATGAATCACTTACCTCACAAAAATCTTCGTTACTCCAAGTACTGCAATACAGCGAGCACCAATGCTGCCAGCTAAATAAAAGATTCTAACTCCTGAAGGAACTAACTACTGATAGGCATAGTTAGAAAATGAAAGAATTTGATAGGGAACAGACAATGTATTTAACTTAATAGTGTTAAAAAGTCGTCATATACATATCTATCAGATCATGACATCCATCTTTACAAATTTCCTTTTTCTGGAGGACACACGTCCAGATAGTCCGCTTATATTAACTTCTCAAAACACTGGCATCTCTCTCTCTCTCTCCACATCCGCCACTGCTGGTGGCTCACCTCCAACTGCCCAACGCTATGCGCTGTTCATATCCAACTGCCCAACACTACACAAGCAAATATTCCCACAATGAGTCCAACCAGCCACAGGCTGCACACAGCACAGTCAGTGATTTTCATACTGAGCGATAAGTGGCGTTCCCAACATAAAAACCTAAACAGACTTCTTATATAACCCCCACGCTCTCCACAAAAAAATTTACAAGTTGTTTTGGGCATTGGCCAAGACAAATTTGCTAATTTTGCTTATATTAACGATAAAAAATATGTCAAATGCACACATTTATTGATACTATGTTGGTCAAAGGAAAAGTTGTCCTCATATTGTTATGAACTACCTACCAATATTCTTCAAAACTTCGACTGACTCAGCTGTGGGTTTGCTCTGTTGTGGCCCATTACCCGTCTGCATATCAAGAGTTAGCACTCTCTTTCAGTTGGAAAGACAATACTACTTCTTCAAGGGTGCATGGAAGCCTACTACTTCCGTGTGCATTTTATTTTACTGATCAGTAATTACTACTGTGATGGATGATCAGGACTGTCTTTCTTTGTATCAAATAACGTAGAAGTTTACCAGCACAGTAACTACTGATATGCGTAGAGAGAAAATGAAAGATTTTGATAGCGAGCAAACAACGTATTTACCTCAATGATGTTCAAAAGTCGATATATATAATGATGTGACATCCTTGTTCTGACGGACTTACGTTCCGATCGTCCGCTCAAAACTCTGACATCTCGGTCTCCATATCCACCACTGCTGGCGGCTCACCTCCAACTGCACAACGCTATGCGCTGTTGACATCCAACTGCCCAACACTACACAAGCGGATCTTTACAAAGGGGACGTTTCAAGTGGACTCCCCGGTGCGGTACTGGCGTGCAAATACCAGCCTTCGTCGCTTGTGAATTGCAGTCACGAAGAGCGCATGAGCGAGGCACCTACTGCGGAGGCCCGTACGCAGCCAGGTTCGCTGAACGGTCGTTGAGAAGACACTGTTGGTAGCCCCTTGGTTCATCTGGGAGGCCAGTTGCTCAATAGTTATACATCTGTTCGCCTGTGCAAATTTTTCCAGTCGTCGATCATCCCTGTCATCTATGGGCTGCGATGCACCCCATTTGCATTGACGCTGGTTTTGGATAGCACCATTTTGTCGTTCCAAGTATGCTTTATTCACGGCTAAAACCAAACAGTTTACAATCTTAGTTGTTTCGGATGTGCTTCCATCCTTGGCTCGAAAGCCAATGATCATGCCGTTTCGGACGTCGGATAAATCGCTCCGTTTCCGCGTTACAACAACGACTGCACTGCTTCCGCGTCGCCCCGCACTCGTTTCATTTACCCTCCACTGTTAGTGCTGCCACCTAAGGTCTGTGAGTAGTTACGGCACACTGACGTCGATCATATGTGGTAGTTCCATTCATGTGACTCGACCGTGTAAGAGTACATGTGATGTTAATGAAAGTATGTACTTTTCTTATCATAAAATTAATATCCATCTCATAAGAGGATATGGTTTTATACGAAAAGGATTTCAGGCTAACCGCACTGAGCAGGTAGCAGTAAAGGTGGCTATCTTCGATATACAATGAAGATTAAGACGAGGGTAACCGTAGACCAACAGCGAAAGTCTCATGACATGTCGATACCGTTCCACGATATTGCTCCCTGTCGAAAACCCAAGACTGGTGTATGAATATGTACTAGATGGGTTCAGAAAAGAACGACAGTTTACAAATTAATCAGAGGAGATACCTGAGTACTCTTTGTCCTCGTGTTTGTATCCTCTTCCACTGAGAAGAAGTCTTTCCTTCAGCCCCGGATTAAATATATGCTTTTTTTGTCGCAATGCCTTTTATAGTGCCATTTAGTGTAAGTAACCCCATATTTTGTGACGAATTCGTTTTAGCCAGGAGATCTTATAGATTATCTGGCTGCATCTGCTTCTTGGCTTTAGATATTTTCGTTGAAGTGACTGTTCTTTGGCATGGCAGTCTGTAAAAATGGAGCAAATCTCCGTCACCATTTAGTGACTGTCGTGGAACGACAGACAGCTGCACACGTTGTTTCAACATGTGACGCACGTGCCTACAAGTGCTCTTTCAAAGATTTCCTGACAGCGACGATTGATGTGACAAAATACGGAGAAGAGCTTGATATTCGTAGATAGCTATTGTCATTCGTGTTATTTTATGCCGGAGAGTCGTGTTTACATGGTGACATGTAGTGTTTTTCTAATCTTTCTATATGCATTTTGCTTTACGGTAAATATATAATGCGCAAGTAACATCGCATAAAAATGATTACTACCAAACGGGCGTCTTTCACTAACATGGTTTATGAGGCTAAAGTGCGTTTAGTTAACGCATTTGCTTCCTTCGTTGTTCGCTCATGGTCAATACTGGAATGTTTGCTGATACTTCGTTACGCTATTGTAGGGTCTCAAAAATCCGAGAACGTCAGCTGTATGATATATGCTAGTGAGCTTCGCTCAAAGCAAGAGAATTTAAAAATTGTAATAAAAAGTTATTCCCGGAAAGAGACGTTTTCTCAACCCACAATTATAGTCTTCTGACCAATAGGTCATACATTACTACTATTTCATCACAAACATAAAAATTTCTAGTTTATTGTACATCACACAAAGGTGTTGAAAGGTCAGTTTCCTTTAATATATGACAAGCTAATGTAAATGTCACTGACATACTTTGTATCTCTTCATGATGTTCACAGGGTTACTGTAACTAATGACAAGGCTGTTAGTGGATAAATCACATCTGAAGTGTGGAACTGATAACTGAAAAGTAATAAATTGAATGCAATAGTTATTTAACGATCTTGACATAATAAATAATTATATAAAAACTAACAGGGCGCATATTTTCATTTACCTACATGCCATTTCTTAAAAAAGAATGGTGCCTAGAAAAATAAAGAAGATGCTAATAGCTGAGTAAAATGCAAGTTGACTTTATAAAATGTTTTGTGAAAAATTTAGCAGTCCGATTTATGCATATGTGTATTTAAAGTGTATTTCGTGTGTGGCGCTATAAATCAAAAAGAGCAGTTTAAAAAAAAAAGATTTAATTACCCAGGAGATAAAATATTTAAAACCGTACTAAGATAATATTTCATCACACTCATACCTTGTTCATATCAATCAGGAAATTAAATGTAGCGTGAACATAGAACTAGAAAACATCCACTGTAGGTAAATGAATAAGACTGAACATGTAAGAGGCTGCTATAATCGCTGCATAAAAATCAGAACACAATTTAAAATAAATTACCACAAAAATACAACAGAATCGGGAATAGACATCCAGCAAACGTCAAACAACAATGACAAACCTGAAAGACAGCATGTTGAATATGACCCTTTTTCAATTTTCTGATGAGGGATAGAAGCTTCAGGACATAAATCTAAATTTAATATTAAATTAGTTTTAAATTATAAAAATTAATACATACCAACAAATGAACACCACTGTTAAAGTCAAGAAAGCGCTAATAAACATCTAAAATTAAGAATAAAAACCTAAACCAAAGGAAAAATTTTAAAAAAGCTGAATGAAAAGTTTCAGTAGAATAATGTAATTGTAATTAAGACAGATAAGAGGAGTAGTGTAGTCATCATTCATGATGGCAACTGCATCAGTAAACCACTAAAAGTTCTTGATGAGAAGGAGAGAAACAAAAACTACAGCATATGCCAAACAACATGAATGACGAATACAGTAAACTCTATAAAATGCATGAAAAACACGTATGTTCTAACGATTATCAGCGTCAGATGTCCAATAAGATTGCAAATTCCCCAGCTTCAGCCACCTCTTTTTTGTAGGCCTTAAGTAAATGTCCCACGAAGACACTTTAAGTTTAGTCTCTTTTACTATCTGATGGTACTATACTTAACCCACTGACATATTTTACGCCACAGAATAACGTTCAGAGAGCATGACTTGAATTTTCTTACGTATCATGATAAGGTTTTCAGAGAATAAACCAAATCTAGAGAGGTCAATAAACTACCGCAATGTACTATGAGCACTGTAGTTGTTCAGTAATCTTGACATAGGAAATTATTCTATGTTAAGTACGTTTCATCAATATAGTTGATATAGTAATGTTTTCAATACTGTAAAAGTGATACCTTGTTTATTTTAAGTACTTTTCTATGGAAATGGGGGAGAGATTTTAACAAATAAATTTAGTGAATAGGCGATAGTTATTTAATTCAAACACTCTATCACCCATTAAGGATAAGGTAACCAACTTTCACCACATCAAGTGGAGTTTAGTTCATGACTCTCAGTGAGCCATGACTTTTCCGTTATTCGGAAGGAAAGAACTTCTTTTAATTAACAGCGGTTCCGTAAGTACAATGGTCGCAACGGGTCAGCGAGAAAAACTCGGCCCCAACAGAGAAAACCGCGAGATCCGAACGACCTTACGGAGACCGATTAAGCAAAGCATTTATTGATCAGATAATTTGCTTCTCACAGGGGTTAATGTGAGTGGGAGTGGGAGTGGAGTTTCATTGACTCGATGAATGCAGGTAGACATCAGTCTAATATCGTTATTACAAAAAAAGCATGAACGAGAACTTGCATAAATACAAAGAAAATATAGTCGTTATTTCCTCTCACACGGTTACGATTGAACTTAATTTTTCGGGAGGATGGAAAGATTGATTCAGCAGTCTGCTATCATCACACTGGCAAAGAACAAGAGGAGTGGCGGGAAGAGGAATAGTGGTTCTGATCGTTGGGACTAAAAAAATTGTACCCTACCATTTTTGAAAGAGAGTGGAATTGTTGTCATGCACTCGCCACTACCGTAGATTAAATAGAATAAAGGATAAATATCAAAATAATAAAGTGCCAAAACGGCCTCCCCACCGAAAACCGGGTAATTCACGTAAATATCCGTCGTAGCAACACTCATTTAAGCGAAGAAATTAAAATCACTGCAAAGCTAAGAAGTTGCTATGGAATTAGCAGTACGCAAGACCTACCCCTCGCCTCTTTTAGTGTGTTGTAGCACTGAGTACCATGAGCTAATTTCGCGATGTTGCAATCTATAAACAAAATCCGAAAACGTATCACCAGAGAAAGACTAAAGAAGAGATGCTTTGAGCACCAGATTCTTTATCCTGACGTGGCCCTTAGCTGACCTCGCCGTCGTAACGGACAAAGGTCTTGCGCCAACATTACTCACGAATTATCGAATTTACGAATCAAAATTTATGAGAAGTTAAAAAAAAAGAGCTCTCTTGCTAACGAACCATCTAAGCTGCCATTCACTTAGTACACCAATGCTTATCGATATCAGCATCGTGACCTCAAACCTCCACCAGCGAGCAGGAATAGGACAGAACTGACGGATATTCCACGTCTCCAAAGGCTAGCTGGGAGCGTTGTGTCGCGAGAATCGGCGCGCTTCTAACGCGGCCAATCAGAGGACAATTGTCTACCACGAAAAACAATGTCTTTATGGTTAGCCATCCATAACTGCTCTTGATTGGTCAGAAGACGGTCAGAGTTTCGTCAAGACGGCTACTTTGCTGTGTTAATAGGGAGTGAGAGTTAGGCTTCAGGTTTGGTACTACAGCTTGTGGGACCAGAAAGGGGGACAGGTTTGGTCACTGGTGCAACTGGTCCCACATGCACCCTACAGCAACGATCAGCGAGGGAAAAGGGAACCCATTAAGGCCACTCCTGGGACACTACTAAATTGGGTTCACGAAATAACGACAAACATCCTGCGTCCATCATCTCTCACTGGCCAGCGTAATATTGCTATAGAACGTTTCCTAGCCATACAGACATCCTACTACAATGGTAAAATTATGAAAGAATTGCAAAATGAAATACGGGGTGTTCAAAAAGTCTCTCCGTAATGCCGTATGATTGTTAGCCGTGCGTGCCTTATATCGCACTGAATTAACCGAAATGAAACTCAGTGAAATATAAGTTATTAATTTATAGAATATTCATTTTTACTTACAAATTTTCACATTAAATGTTGGATGTGTCCCCCCTGTTGCTGAGTACACAATTCAACTCGTCTAATCCTACGGCACGCGCGGCTAATAATCATATGGCACTGCGGAGAGACTTTTTGAACACCCCGTATAAAAGGCGTGCTTAGTGAATGACAATGAAATGCCTTCAACAACTCCTTCGTCTGTATTATAAAACTCTATGGGGGCAGCTTTGGCATTTCTAGCAGGGTTGTAGAATCACGTAGTTATATATATATATATATATATATATATATATATATATAGTGTCCCAGCTATCTTGTCCACCCAAAATATCTACGGAACAATAACAGCTATTGGAAAACGAATTTCACCAGTATCAATGTAGGGCTGGGGCCCATGAATGTACGTATTTGGAAACATTCTAAAACGAAAGCATATGCGTTTTTAACACAAACTTATGTTTTTTTAAATGGACCCCCCATATTTTTTCTTCAGCAATCCATAGCATGACAAAGCACATACAAAATGGCGTTGATTGCATCGCAATATTCCCATTACATCCCGAGATATTAAGACGCGAAGTTGACGCTTGAAACACCCGACATACGCTGCTAGCGCACGACCTGAGGCTCAGGCGTGAACCCCATGCTGCCCGTAATCGCGATGTGACTGCCATGCGTAATCACACTTCCATACTTATTAAGAGGTCCGAAACGAATAATACGGTCTGCTGCAACCCTGCTGCGATTATATATACACTCCTGGAAATGGAAAAAAGAACACATTGACACCGGTGTGTCAGACCCACCATGCTTGCTCCGGACACTGCGAGAGGGCTGTACAAGCAATGATCACACGCACGGCACAGCGGACACACCAGGAACCGCGGTGTTGGCCGTCGAATGGCGTTAGCTGCGCAGCATTTGTGCACCGCCGCCGTCAGTGTCAGCCAGTTTGTCGTGGCATACGGAGCTCCATCGCAGTCTTTAACACTGGTAGCATGCCGCGACAGCGTGGACGTGAACCGTATGTGCAGTTGACGGACTTTGAGCGAGGGCGTATAGTGGGCATGCGGGAGGCCGGGTGGACGTACCGCCGAATTGCTTAACACGTGGAGCGTGAGGTCTCCACAGTACATCGATGTTGTCGCCAGTGGTCGGCGGAAGGTGCACGTGCCCGTCGACCTGGGACCGGACCGCAGCGACGCACGGATGCACGCCAAGACCGTAGGATCCTACGCAGTGCCGTAGGGGACCGCACCGCCACTTCCCAGCAAATTAGGGACACTGTTGCTCCTGGGGTATCAGCGAGGACCATTCGCAACCGTCTCCATGAAGCTGGGCTACGGTCCCGCACACCGTTAGGCCGTCTTCCGCTCACGCCCCAACATCGTGCAGCCCGCCTCCAGTGGTGTCGCGACAGGCCTGAATGGAGGGACGAATGGAGACGTGTCGTCTTCAGCGATGAGAGTCGCTTCTGCCTTGGTGCCAATGATGGTCGTATGCGTGTTTGGCGCCGTGCAGGTGAGCGCCACAATCAGGACTGCATACGACCGAGGCACACAGGGCCAACACCCGGCATCATGGTGTGGGGAGCGATCTCCTACACTGGCCGTACACCACTGGTGATCGTCGAGGGGACACTGAATAGTGCACGGTACATCCAAACCGTCATCGAACCCATCGTTCTACCATTCCTAGACCGGCAAGGGAACTTGCTGTTCCAACAGGACAATGCACGTCCGCATGTATCCCGTGCCACCCAACGTGCTCTAGAAGGTGTAAGTCAACTACCCTGGCCAGCAAGATCTCCGGATCTGTCCCCCCATTGAGCATGTTTGGGACTGGATGGAGCGTCGTCTCACGCGGTCTGCACGTCCAGCACGAACGCTGGTCCAACTGAGGCGCCAGGTGGAAATGGCATGGCAAGCCATTCCACAGGACTACATCCAGAATCTCTACGATCGTCTCCATGGGAGAATAGCAGCCTGCATTGCTGCGAAAGGTGGATATACACTGTACTAATGCCGACATTGTGCATGCTCTGTTGCCTGTGTCTATGTGCCTGTGGTTCTGTCAGTGTGATCATGTGATGTATCTGACCCCAGGAATGTGTCAATAAAGTTTCCCCTTCCTGGGACAATGAATTCACGGTGTTCTTATTTCAATTTCCAGGAGTATATATATATATATATATATATATATATATATATATATATGTGTGTGTGTGTGTGTGTGTGTGTGTGTGTGTGTGTGTGTTTGTGTTTGGTGGCCAGTATCATTAGAGACACTGTTGCGGCCAGAGATTGCCGTTATGCCATTATCTGCTAAACGTATTATTATCCTGCATACGCAGATCACCAAAACATTGTTTGGCGTATTCTGATTACCATACTGTATGCACACGAAGAGGAATATTTTATTTGCTGTCCTTCGCAGTACTGTAGGTTCAATAGCCAGCAGAGTACATTGCTCTCTTGTCGTTCAGTAGGCTAAAGAATGCATCGAGAACACATTGCGAACATCACGCAAAAGATCGTAACATGCTTGTCGTGTAACGGATGATGAGAGCAGAGATAGCGCGGATAATGACTGAAATCCGGTGCGTGCGCAAGGCACGTGCGAGGAATGCGTAAGCTCGTTATGCGTGGCGGACGAGCGCCGCCGTGATTGCGGCAACAAATGCCTCGCACGCGTTTACCGCGGCCTTTCCCGCCTGCGCCACTGCCGCTCTACCGAGCCAACGTGGAGTCACGTTAATTCCGCACCGCGCCGCACCGCCGCAATGATGCTCCCGGCGCCGTTCTCTCGTCGAGATGTGGCCATCGGCGTCATGTGAGCTGCGGGACCAATGCGATACCTGTATACGATCACCGGGAGTCGGTGGAGAAATATCCGAACACGCGACAGCCGTATGAGCGTATACGGAATTTCCGCAACTACCGAACACAATTCGGTTTGTCGCCAGTGCTCTGATAAGGTTCTCCGTACGAATGTAGACGTGGCTAAATGACGTATGCATATTATACTGTGCTGAAGGATCCTGGTTTAGCAGTGTGAGTGAACGGAACAAGTGGTAGGTAAGGGCGATAATTTATGGGAATGTCATAAAACAGTGACAGAAATTTATGGATAATTTGAACATTTATGGTAAGGTCTGATGGGACCTAACTTCTGAGGTCATCGGTCAGAAAGCTTACGCACTACTTAATCTGAACTAAACTAAAACTTCTCCCGAACAGACCATGAAGGCCCAACGGCACCGACCGGCCACCGTGTCATGCTCAGACCACAGGCGGCACTGGATGCGGATATGGAGGGACACGTGGTCAGCACACCGCTCTCCCGGCCGTATGTCAGTTTCCGAAATCGGAGCCGCTACTTTTCAATCAAGTAGCTCCTCAGTTTGCCTCGCAAGGGCTGAGTGCACTCCGCTTGTCAACAGCGCTCGGCAGACCTGATGGTCACCCATCCAAGTGCTAGCACAGTCCGACAGTGAATCTAACTTAAACTAACTTACGCTAAGGACAAAACACACACACACACATGCCCGAGGAAGAACTCGAATCTTCTACGGGTGTAGCCGCACGGACCGTAACAATGCGCCCATAGACAGCGAGGCTGCCCCGCGGGGCAGAAATTGATGTCACAAGCAGCTAACGTGGTGCTCGGTGCACAATACCAGTGGCACGTTGCCTATCTAACGACTTCGAGGGGCAACAAAAATTTGATTTTCAGTATGGCGCGTGGTTATTGACCGAATTTAAAAATTTAATATGAAGCCATAACCGACTCATCAAAAAGTATTACTTTACATTAAAGCTTCGACACATTAATACGTCTATTGCAGTAGAAACTGTCCACATGTCTTGAGGCAAGGTAACTCAACAAACAAGCAGACTATATTTAACCCGTATGTGAGAATGAGAGCACCTTGACTACCGACTAACCTCACACATCATTTCAAACCTCGAAGAAACATTTTCTCCCAGACACCCTCCCTAAAATTATGAAAGCAAAAAAATTGTAGGTTGCTACATTTTCTCTCTCAACGCAGTAAAATTTCGGCACAATGCATGTCACGAACGAAGAACAGTTCACGAGATGTGACGTCACAAACACTGAAATGTATATAAAACGCTTTTTCTTAAAACGGTGTGCAGATGACATAAACTATTATGGGTGTCCACAGTAATTTTTACAAGACGGGGTAAGATTCAAAACATGCCATCCTTAATAACAATTGATTCTATGAGTTCAAAAAGGTGCCATGCTCCAAGAACAAAATTTGACAATAAATGGACAAAACTTACTGTATCACAAAATATTAACAGTTATCTACTAAGTATTTTAAGGTGGGGTACTTCGGTATAAAATCTTAAGAATATTTCGGTAGTACATGCAATGTACAGTATTTTATAATGTCAGTAATAATAGGAATAACTCCTTCTTGGGTTAACGACCTGAAATTACATTGTCATTCCACTAAATCCATGTTATCCGATGAGTTGTGCAATAAAATACAAAACATTGAGAAAAATAGTCTGTTCACACTATTGAAATTGAAATTAAAAATCTGAAGTAGAAAAGAAGTAGGAAATATTGAGAAAGTCTATTCGATATCAAGAAAAATTCCACAGGCTTTGATATCTGTAATACTTGGTTTGGTTTTTAAACCTTCACATTTGTTTATGTTTTGATATTTTTTGGATTACATTCATGGTTTATATTTCTTAGGGTTGACTGGGATAACTGATGTTGAATAAAAGATATTTTGAAATCTACAAAAAAAATGGTTCAAATGGCTCTGAGCACTATGGGACTTAACATCTGAGGTCATCAGTACCCTAGAACTTAGAACTACTTAAACCTAACTAACCTAAGGACATCACACACATCCATGCCCGAGGCAGGATTCGAAACTGCTACCGTAGCGGTCGCACAGTTCATAACTGAAGCGCCTAGAACCGCTCGGCCGCATCGTCCGGCTGAAATCTACAACTTTTGACTTGGTTGGATAAAGTGCAGACCAGGTTCAATACACTGTTAGTCTACTCCGGAAAACCCAAATCCATAGTCGACTCGTCAAGTAGAATCAACATTCAGCGGCCTAGAACTGCACCAAGTTAGTCTCAGTTTCTCCAGCTTATTAGATGCTCTTTAATAGTCTGTGACTTTATGTGGCGCCGTCTTGCACGCATAGACTTTGATAGGGCTCCAATCCTAGAGGCCTTAGTTTTTCGACATTCTTTGCACGGTTTGTTCCCCGCTTTTCGAGCACAGAAAGCGGTATTTTCAATTATTTATTTATTTTAATTTATGCATTTAGGATTAAGTATAGATCAAAAACCTGCAATACAGCATGAGTGCGTTCTTCCGAGCGTACAACAATAGCCCTGTCGTTAAGCCTAAATGCAGAGTCTTCAAGCCGTCATGAGTTTAATTTTTCCAGAGAGAAATAGTATACCACTGTTGTGATTCCGTCATGCATTAGGACGAGCGTCATTATGCACTCAGGGACGGATGACTGGCACAAGTACTTCTGTCATGTTTGTGTTCTGGGGATCAGAGACGGAATCTGTGCCCTGCTGTGTTTAGCGGAATCCTTTCTGCAGTTCGATGAGAGCTGTGGGCGTCAATGCAGACTGCACTGATACATTGTCTGATGTGAGAGCACTTAGCAACTTCCAACAAACTTCAAACATAAATTCATTCCTTTGTTTATCTTCTTCTCTCCCATGTGCTAATTCATTTGTAAAGTAATCTGCTGTTTGAAGCTGTTTTATTCACTGGAGATCCGGGGCTGGGAGAGTGGATTACACGGGTGTATATACAATTTCGAATTTTCTGCATGTCTGACATCTCTGGCGGGTGATCCATGAGGGAAACTTCATACAGGAAGGCAACAGTAACCTCTGTTTCAAGAAATGTGAGCTTAGATTACTGTAGAATGTAAACTTTCACGGGCGGAAGTGTCACAATAAATAAAATTATCCGGGCTATTATGCCATGGTCGAATGGATTTCGCATTTAAGCCCAATGTTTCGTCCCCATCTGTGGAGAATAGCGAACCAATATGTGAATCGGACACTCAAAGAAGCTAGGATCCAGCTTGAAAATGGCATTCGCTGAAAGGGAAGAGACGTTGTGTTTAAATGTAAAATCCGTACGATCACGGCATAACAGCCCGGAACGTTTTGTTAATTACGAGAATAGACTATGTCAGAGATTAAACACCTTTCATGCCATCACGACGTTTTTTATTTGGCATCCTAACTGGGTCCACTCACAAAACAGAAACTTTTGCAATATCCTTCTCAGTTGCCGTTGTCCGCCTTTGGAACAAAATGCCCCTTACCTTGAGCAAAATTCAATCCCCTTCTGTTTTAAGAAGAAGTTGCAGCATTTCCTACTATCATCCTCATAACGTTTTCCACAAAATTAATGTACAAGGCCAATCCTCCATTCTGTCAAATAGCAAAGCTAGTGTCTCCTATTTGCTCCTTTCTCTTCTTCCTCTTCATCTATCTGTATTAGCCACGCAATCTTCTTTTGATTTATATTTCATTAATTATGTTTCATCATGTCGCTATTCTTCTCCTCCCTTCACCATCAGTCTCCCTCATACCACCTGCTGCCATCATTCCTATCTAAAATCTGTCTTTATCGCAATGTCTAGTTATAGCAGTACTTATCATCTACGAATATGAACTGTGTATGTATATATTTTTCCAAGTGTGCCTTTGTGATTATTTATTTCACCTTTTGTTATAGTGTAACATGCCTACTAAAACATATGAAAGTGAAATAGTAGAATGCTTGGTTAGATGTAAGAGAGGGCCTGATGGCCCTAAATAAATCAATAAATAAAACAAATAAAAATAAATGTCACTATTAGATATCGAAATTTTTATTTTAAATGCAGAATTTAATTCAGTGGTATGTCTAATCTCAAGCGAATTATTTTCCGTATTCTCATGGTACTACTAGAGGCCAGAGAATCGTGAAAGTAGAACTACGGCAGTAATAAAACATATCGTCGTATTCGCAGGCGTCACAGATGTACTGTTACGTCAGTGGAGAGCTTAAACTTGCCGAGCGCGTCCATGCTTAGCCGAGACGGTATTCTTTCTATTTTGCCGGTCATCCTTTTTCAGCTCGGACGATTAGCGTGAACATAGGTATGGTCGTTGAGGATCGACAGGATTGCCTAGGAACGCGAGACGCGTTTTAGCGTTGAATCAGATCTGCATGGAGTATGATCAATGTATATGATAGATGTGGAATAAGTTCCGATTACAATGTTATTAATGATTTACTCTTCGACGAAAGTTTATATTTCGGTGACTTCATATGGGCTATGTGCGACATAATCAAGGAGGTTACACTGAACCTGTTTAGGTGTAAGGTAAACAACTTCGTCCATCTCACTATAAAATGACACAAAAACCTATGTCTCTAAGTTAAATGAATAAATGGCTATGAGTTTTCAAAATTGTTAAGTCCTTTACGAAACACCCATTATTCGGACTTATTTACCCGTTCCGGACGAACCTCTGATGTAGCAGCAGAGTTGAAGCGGATCTGTACTGGATCGTCCACATGAGGCAGTGCGTGAGTGAGCATCCTTGTCAGTGCGAATGTGTGTTTGTGTGTGTGTGTGTGTGTGTGTGTGTGTGTGTGTGTGTGTGTGTGTGGCAACCACGCAAGCGGCGGCCCGTGCGTGCTCCGGAGCATCGATCACGGCTGGTGCGGGCGCGCTGTGTCGGCACCATATTGGCTGTCCTATCGCGCACAATATCTGCCGCCTTCCGGCTGGCCGCGCAGCTCTCGGTTTTTATCCCCGAAGGAGCCATCAATCAGGCTCGCCGATTGGGCAGCGCGGCCAGGTCAGCCCCGACACCAACCCACCCTCCGCCACACACTCGCAGGGACGCACACTGTTGTCCGCTCTCACTGTGCCACTGTGCAGCTGATAAATCGCCGGACCGCTTCCGGCCCGCGGGAGCTCAACGTCGCCTCCTTAGTCTAGATAAGGAACTGCCCCGTTGCTCTTCTTGCATCCGGACTCTTTGCTGACACCGTTCACAGAAACTTTCTCTCGAAGATATAGTTTCGTTTGAGACTAACCATTGATACTGCAATTCTCGGTCTTCTCCTTCTGGTAAAAACACTGATGACCACACAGGGAAGCTGTGATACAGCTTGAGGATATATTTTAGTATGGTCTTATTCCACCAATGTCTGATATAGCTTACTGACATTCTGAAGGTATACCGCGAAAATTACACTTCAGTGTAGGTTTGATTTTTCTCATTCATCTCAGCAAAGCCTTCTACCGCATCACACCGTGATGCAGTCAACGCTTCGGTCAATATTGCAGATGACATTCATCGGGCGTACGATGTGTACTGCTTGACTACTGTCAGTACAGCACTCCCTGTCCCGATACATGAAAAGATTGTCTACTGATGAGACGAGTCTGGGGGAAGTAGAAGACAAAATATCCGTTTTGATGACAGTATCAGTGTTTACTCCTTCGGTCGATATAGGTGAATTAGCACAAGGATTTCCTGAGCTTCACCAAAGGTGCTACTAACGTGACAACCTGGTGTGTGTGTCTTGACTTTGAGATTAGCTGCGAGTATGGTATGGTATAGCATAGCCTCCGGTAAAAATGAGTTATCGACACTCAACAATGGAAGCGTGATCTGCGCTCTCATAATTGCTATTTTTACTATGATTTTTGTCTTTTTGTGGAAGAACAATGAACGTATTTTTTAGTTTCGTTGTCTTATCGATTCTAATGTTCTAGCTGACGGACGCTTCTTGTTCATGGTCTGTAACTGACACAATTATCTGTAGTAATAATAGCATTTGGTTCTATATATGAAATTTGTTATGGTAGTATGTTTTCTTGTCAGAAGCGAGTACCTATCCTGCATATGATTCAGTTACGTAATAATTAAATGTTGCTCTGACCATTTTGTATAGGCTCATTATTGTAGAGACGCTATTGATGACAAAAACCATTTAAGTTCTTTTAACAGTCACTTAATGCTAAAAGTATTAAAAAGAATAATCTCAATAAACTGAAAACGGTTTCTTGTAACAATTTCCAATTCATATTGGGTCAGAGATAGAGTTTGTTTTTATTAATAGTAATATTTTTAAATGTGTACGCTGCCATTGCACATAGGCAGCTATCCTGGAGCATCAAGCCCCACAGAAAAAGTCACAGCATAATATTAAAGAAAGATTTTTAATCAATCATGAGTAAGACGGATCTCTTCATGTTGGGATACGTATGATATTTCTTGCGATAGCGCCCTGAGAAAAATTAGCGATGGCTTTTAACAAACATTTCATACAATAGGAATAACGGCACTGTTATCGTTGTATGAAGCAGTATTCTATTTCAATTTATTTTAAAAATTAAGCGATAATGGCTGCGTGTTTAATGCGATTGATACATCAACAAACATCTGCTGGTTGTGGAACGTCATATATATCTACCTCACGTTATACAGGAAGCAAGACGTGAGAGAACAGTTCATTAACAGCAGAACGTGTTCACGTAGGTAGAAAGATTTTCGCTCCTCAGGGAGATGCATACATCTGTGGGAACGTTCCCTACATCAGCATCACATGGTATGGCCCCAATTGAACTCGTGTAGATATCGAATCTTGCACGTTGCGTGTATTAATTTCCGCTTAGTGACACTATAAATCGATTAATGTACGGTCTACGCATAAAATTATATTCCACAGTTGCTTTTGCATATCACAGTTGCGTTCTGTTGAATTCGTCGACTGAAATCCATTGATAACCATATCAGCAATAAGATGGTCATCTGCTAATATCTGAAACGGAAAATTAGTCAATGGGTAATAGGTAGGCAAACGAAACATGCATTTTCCGTTACCGACATTAAAATAAATAAATAAATAAATAAATAAATGAGATGCCACTTTGTAGCCGTATTATGCATCGTTTCATGAAGGTTCCATGTCTCAAATGCTGTATAAATGCAACGATAATATCAAACCACAGATTATGAGTCCTCGTTAGTAACAAATGCAATGGAAACTCTACAATGAAAAGCAAGAAGTGCGGCTGATATGACTTTGAAAGAAAATGCAAACATTGGTTCATACACTTTGTCACCAACGTCTTTCTGTTACTGGGTTTGAGAGACAATTTCAAAGTCTCTCAGGATGAATAGTGTATACGATTCCATCAATTTACTACGTGTAATGTAAGAAATGTTCCTTACCTACATTAATCCATGTTAACGTAAGATGCAACATTACCGTGCGTGTTATTTACACAGTATCTAGATACCCCAAACATCTTACGACTCATTTCAGTGGAACATCTTCTAACTTAATTAGTGTTATGCGGCACTCTCCTTTGGTAATGATTGGTCACAAAATTTCATCAGCTGTTTATCTTCAGGCATTTCTTCTTTAATTCCGTTTTAAATTTTAATGCGAAAGTTGAGTCTTTATTGGTAAATAGTTTCCCATCCCAGCGTCATTTTACTAATATTCTCTTGTTTCCTCTATTGTGTATATTGGTATATCCTAGATTTATTTATGGTTTCAGTTATCCTGCTATTGTGTTATTACGTTTTGAACCCTCTGATCAGCAACATTTTTCACTCGCATGATGTCTCCGCAGATATCGTAGATTAATCACCTGTACCTTCATCTACACGAATCTCACGACTATATTTATCACATTGTCAAAGGCATTATGCAAGGTACATAATGGACAGAAATACTGACTTTTCTCTATTCTTATTTCTACAACTGGCAGCAAGTATTTCTGAAACAAGCTGAACTTCCTTAAATACCACTTTCAACTGTTCTTTGTATTGCTACAAGCGAAATACGCTAGGTTCATTGTTCGATAGTTTTCACAGTTATGTATTCGTTCAATTTTCGCCATTGTAATGAAAACGTTTTCCTATAATCCGCATAACGAGATGTATATTAGGCATTATTTTAACAGTACCTTAAATAACCATTTAGTTCCTATTCGTACTACAGATCTCGGTAGTTAAGGAGACATGTAATCGATATCTACAGAATTGTTTGAGCTCAGATCGTGCTTAGTTTTTCTGTCACTTGTAATTGTTCCTTTCCTATATTTTGTGAAAGCTTTCCAATCTGCACGTCAATGTTACACAAATATACTTCATAAACGGGCTGAGTTCTTTTTCATCTGAGACAAAGAAATATCTCAAAACTACAAATCGGATTAACAAAACGAAAAAATGCGGTTTTAATGTACGGCGATATCAATGTTGACTTGCCTACCCCACGCTCTGCAGGTTGGTCCGATGGCAACTTTGAAACATTAAAAGGGAACATCACATATATATTGTATACTTAGATTCTACGGAAAAAAATATGTAACTTTTTTACGTAACGCATTGTCGTCACGCGAAACATGGCACTGTAATCGACAAATAACACAGTTGAGTTGCGAACTGGTGTTACGTCGAGAAAATTGCATTGGGTCAAAACCATAAAAACAGACTTTGTGCCACGTGATTGTTCTCCTCTTCTCTTCGTGCAGCTGTTGTGAAACATACGTTCGTTCATTAGCTCACTTCATCTCACTGCGTGCACGTCATCCCTCGAATCTTATATAGGTTCCTTTATCACCTGAGTGGAGTCCTAGGCAGCCGTTGCACCCAATTTTAAAGAGTTTGCAGAAGTAAAAACGCATTACGTAGGCTTTGTATGTGGTTGATTGTAGTTCATACATTGATGTGCTTGAAATGTAGATAAGCTATCGAAATTTTAAATAATATTGAGAGAAGAACGATACCTTCTTTTGCTCTCACGTTATTGGTTTCTATACCCAGCTGACGGAAGCGCGAGCCATGCCCAACTCAACCCGTGTGCACCAGGAATGATTTGGTCGTAACAATCGTTGTTGAAGATATTGAGAACAATTTTTTTTTTTTTTTGTAAATGGCGGCACGAAAAGAAGTCAGAACCTGTATGATAAATACTCAAAATATTTTGATTCGTCGAGATATGGAAGTAATTCAAACTCAGCAGTAAGAGGTTTGGCAGAACTGGATGCGTAAACATGGCAATGGTGCATAAGGAAAACCCAGAGGACATATTTAAACATGTCCTCAGCACTGGGGGAATGGTTGACGATGGCACGTTACCTCATCCACAGCAGTCAAACCGCTATTGTCATGCCAATCGTTTCCGATCACCTACCTTACTGTCCTGGTTAGACTGGTAGCGTTACTCTCCTGTGCTTGGTACCAGTACTAGTTCCTGTTTCTATTTGTGCCTTAGAGACTTCTGTGTTTGTGTATATGCATGTGAGTTCATCAACATTTCACATTGTACAACGTCGTCATTGTCGGCACCGCATTCTTGCGACATCTCAATGCCACACAGTTGCCTCGCTGCCTTCATCTTCACTGCTGCAGCAGTCAACTCGGCGCCTCACTGCATCACTACATGCTCAACCCAGTTCGAAGTGACCTCCAACTGTTCTCGTGACCTACACACTACATCATCCCCGTGCACCGCATTCCAATATCTCTCGAAAAGTTATCCCTGACTTCTCCTGAGCCAGCTGGAAAGCCTACTGTGAAACCTTAGATACGCACAGTGGATCTACCCACTAAACTTTAAGCATCCTATTTCCCCCATAACACGTCCTCCCTGCAGCAGATGTCATCAGATGCTGCAACCACCATACATTCCTACCAAGGCCATACACCCTCGTTGTCACACTCTCTCCTCCTACAAACTTATTTCTTCTCCGAGAATTTCATCGCTAATACTACTTCTTCCTAAGAATATTTGACTTGAATACACTCACATGCCGTCGGAAAATACAGAGACACACCTGATACTTACGCAATGCTAAAAACGCCAGTGCTGGTGTCATACATGCACTATACTCAACTTACTCTTCCAAGCACTCGAAAGCATTCCACCGACTCAGTGCCACTCTTCTCATCCCTCACTACCCACGCCTCCAGAGCAATTATACCATAGCTGAGAACCTTAGAAAAGCTGACCACTTTGCATTCTATTATACCTTCTCAGTCCCAAATAGTCCTCTGATTACCAACCACAAAGGCACTAATACCAATTTCCGAACCATAGCTTCCAGCTCCCAGGCACCCCAGGGGCCAGCACATTACATAAAACAAGACTTCAAAGAAGACGCAACGCCACCCTGGTCACAAGCACATTACTTATTGACATCTCAAAGAATGCCCCGTCAGTAGGGTAATAAGAAGGGAATGAGTATAGTCTGCATTTTTGTCAAATTTATTCAAGATGTTAACCCTCACTGGGCGATCTCCCACTCCTACACCGGCGGGGAGGGTGGGGGGGGGGGGGGTAATGTAGAAACCTCACATGACATCAACATACCATTTCCTCCAACCTGCCTCACTTCCCTCCTCTCCCACACTTCTCCCCTGCCCTCTCAAACTTCCCTTTCCCTCCCTCACTTGGAAATTGGCAGCAGAAAGATTCAGTCTGTGCTGAAGTGCTGGAGAGGAAGAACATCTGCTACTGCCGTTATTTATTTACATTTTAATTTTTCTACAGCAGCCTCCTCTCCCCCACTAGTGAACTGCTGGGAAAAGCTCTGTTTTGAGCTGTTGGTAAGGCAGGTACTGTGTGTGCATGTGCACGCAGTGTGTACAACTGATGTGCTGTAGACATCGAGAAGAGAGAAGTTCAACAACTGTTTGCATGTAAACATACAGTCAAGGGCTGCAACGATAATGGTCCTCTTGACATTTGGACAGATGAGTTAGGAGGAGCAAAAAAAGGAAGTTTTCGCCAAGTAATGGCGACGCAACGGGATGGGGTGAAATTGTATTTAGCAACTCATACAGACAATTGTACTCAAACTGTTGACCACCATTTTTGAAATGGGTTGTCCACCTGCTTCATCTACTGCACAAGATGCGATTCCCACTAAACCAGAAGGTAACTGATATTATTCCCAGATGTTACAATTTTGTGGTGAGCAGTAGAGCGTTAGTGGTAATATACTGAATTAATAATGGCCCCTACATTCAAATATACAGGTCTGCAGCAATATATCCCCTTCATCTGCACCAGGACTACGGGCCTAGTTGACAATTTTACTACCAGAGGGTGCTCAAAAGTGTTACATCATGGGCCAAAAGTTGATGAGAACCCACGTGAAAATAGGTGAGGCCCAATAAGAGTGCAGGAATTCTACATCCAGTCTCATGATCAAAACGTCAGATGATATAAGGTGGATGCTGTCTCAACTGTAGTCAGTCAGCTGAAGAAACATGCAGGTCAGTGCTTGTCTCTGACATATGCACCATCCAAGATCATTTTGGTGTTATTGCAAGAAGAAAGTGATGTGGTAGATGAGAACCTGTTGATCCCAAGCAGTGTTCTCCAACCAACAGCAACTGAGATCATCATTTACCTCCACTTCGCAGAAGAAGCGTAAAAATACATATGGTTTAGTACCATGTCTTTGTTCAACCCCATGTCTTTGACTGTTGATGCTTCTTGTTTCTTCTTCTTTTTTCAGTGACCTCTCGCATGTCCAGACCGGCAGAAACCTCCATCATGTCCTGAGCTGCAGTGATCTCCAGTGTGTCCAGGCCAGCAGCAGCCTCCACCAGCTTGTCATGACCAGCAGCAACCTCTGGCCTGTCAGGGCCCGCAGTAGCGACATGAGACCCTGTGCCACACCTGACAAGCATGTTGGAGCAGGACAAGGAGCTGATATTATCCATTTCACTCATCACTTTGTGAGATGAAGACACCCAACCAGCCCCAATTCTTAGAAGAATTGTGCTTGGAGTCCTACGCAATATGGTGCAGATCAGTACTGGTCTCTGACATATGCACCATCCAAGATCATTTTGGTGTATTGCAAGATAAAGTGTTGATGCGGCGGATGAGAATCTGATGATTCCTGCCAGCGTTCTCCAGCCTTACACTTCAACTTACAATTTAACAGATAGTGGATCAAAGCACTTAAAAATTTATGCAGGAGTATAAGTATACAGTCATTGGTGTGCTGCGTTAGAGACTGAAAATGGATTGAGAAGTGTTAATGTTTGGTTTATTTCGTTGTAATGGGATAAATTTTGTTGCGCAGAACCCTACATCAAGCAACAGATGACCTCTAAGTTTAGTCAACCTTTTCTGCCCCATAAAATCTATTGTGCTGCCCTGGTGTTATTTATAACTTCAGGGCTGCTACATGTTCATCCAGCTTGTAAAGACATTGTAGGCTATCTCTGTATGTATATTGTTCATGCAGACGATTTAGAACGCTGTATTGGTACAGTGTCAAAAGAAGAAGCTAAAGCAACGCCCATCGGTTTGAGAGAGATTCACGCTGAATTCCGTGCATACAAGAAAACTTTGTTTGCGAAATTCTGTACAGGTTAAGTAAAGGTGTAATGCATCGGACATATGGCCGCTGAATAAAAATATGTGTATCATAGCAAACTGTGTTTGCTTTTGTTCATATCTCTCACAATAATGTTACTGTACCAGTAATTTCACTACAGTGTCTAGAATACAATAGCAACACCAAGTTTGTGAATCATCACATGACCACAGTCAGCATCATCATCATTTCTAAACTGAATGATAAACCAACCTTACATGTATATGGAAACTGTGTGAGCACTACAGTTCAGTTGGCGACGTATACACATTCTATAAAAGCCCATTCCACATTAAAACTTGATGTATTCAGTATCATGCTGCGGTGGGTGAAGCATCCTCGATGCAGATAATTTTTTGTAAGCAAATTATTCTGTGGTGGTGTCTAAGAAGACAGGAAGAAGAAAAAGAATTGGATATTCCTTCCTGATAATACACAAACTGTAGGTACACCTAGTTGCAGCCCGACAGATGTTATCATATCACTGCTGACACACCCAGATGGAGTCCGCTTTGAGCATGTATGTTAATTCTCAAAAACTTTGTTTCAGCCCAAGTACCAGATGCTGCAAAAGATATTGCAAGATGTCGATGGTGTAACATTCAGTCAAAGCAGTGAAATCCCTCCACCAGAAAACCTAATATCAAACAGAGTGTTCAAATCTGATGATGTTGCTGTGGAAAAAAAGAATCAAATAGTACGAAATGTCTGTTTTGGTCATCATGAGAGTTTTGACGTACTTTATTTGAGTGAAACATATCCAGAATACCGAAACAGCTGGTGCAGGATAATACATCACCCCACTACAGTTTTCAAACAATATAATTTACATTTAAAACACATTTACCAGGTAAATGTATGAACTGACAAGTCACTCAATCATATTGTAAAGATATGCGGAATTTCTGGAATTACACCTGGGTTGGTTTTTTCGTTATTGATAAACCAAGGAAACTGAATGAGAGTTGGTATAGATAGAACTTTCAGGAATTTCTTTATATATATCAAAGAAAAACGTGACGAGTAATTTATATCAGACCGTGGATACATTGTCAAGTATGTCAGGCACTCATCATGAGGGGAAAAGTGTGTACAGAATTGTTTATAACAAATGGAAAACTTCAACCTCTCTAATGTTAAGTTGAGGAGTTAGAAGAATGTAAAGTTAAGGACCTAGAGAAATATTAACAGACCCTTCTTAGAATGATCAACGGCTTTGATGCTAGGGTTAAGGAACTAGAGACATACACCCAGATCATTCTGAGAAGGAAAGTAGACAACTTAGCAGTAAAGCTTGGTGGAACTCAAACGTGTGTACGCGACTTAACTGTAAAAGTTGATAGAGTTAGGCAGAATGTATATAAGGGGAATGCTGCGAAGGAGTCCGCTTAGCATATGACAAGATGTCAACGAAGCATAAGGTCATCGTAGCAGAGAGGGCTGTTCAGAGAAGTTACGACTGCTAAGGTTAGGACATTTGGATCCAAATCAGACAATGAGAGAAACCTTTAAACCAGTTACAGAATCTCTCAATGAACTCTCAGCAAAATTACACAACGACGTTGCTGATTCCATTAACCATTACAATGATGCCAGGATATAGAAAACATTCAGTGCCCATTATGAAAAACAATACGTGCTGGGCACACAGCCTGTTCGTTTAAAAGAAAAAACAGTACAGATAGCTGATAGGGAATTTCAAAGAATGACTGGTAATGAATCACATTTTCGTAAATCCTGCAAAATATGCAACTTATTCGCCCAAAGGAATGGAGATGTGTGGTGAAATACTGCAGTTGACTGGTGTACATAGGAAACAGGGAAACTGGTGGAGTGTAAAATACAGAACCATTGTAAAACCTACATTGGAAGCTCGATATAGCGTCGATGATGGTACTAACATTCATCATAAAAGAGCTGGCAATCGCTCCCCACAGTGTATATACTACAACATCCTAATGAGGTGATAGATCGACTGTGACTGTATTTTAAAAATATCTCCTCCCAGTGAAGGACGCAGCTAAAAGCACAATGAAGCCTTAAGAAACAGTTCTGCTAATAACCAAGAAATCAGGCAGATTTATCCCCCGCCTCATTCCTGCCCTCACAGGTCTCTCGGCCATGGGTTCACTGGCCGGCGGCGCTGCAGCTATTGCTAGCAGAGTCAAAAACGCACTGAACTCGCAGGAGCAACTAGAGGGAAAAAAAGACATTACCACACGATGAAAGCAGCAGCCATCGGAAAAAGGTTGCACCTGAAAGCATATAAAAAAGGAGTAGGTATCCTTGTAGACAAAAAAAACCGTTAGCTACCCTACCGAATGGGCCACATATAAATACAGATTTGCTCATGTTTTATAGGAAAGAATTCAGCATTCCAATATTGCGTGGTGTGGCTATGCAGGCCACGTTGCCAAAGACTACGTAGAAATCCAGGGAATGTGAAGTTTTGAATTTTAATGTTGCTGGGACGAGCAACAAGTCACTGGTTGTCGCATTTTAAGAAAAATATTTCAACAAATTTGGAAACGTGCATCCACCAGAAGAGTTACAACAATAAATACCATCAGCAGACACGTGTTCTACAATTTTCATCGCCACCAATACTTGCTTGTGTAGTGATCTGTGTGTCATGTTTCTTTTGACGTTTATGAAGAAGGAAATATAAAAAGGTAGATTAACCCGCTCTTCAGTTGAGGTTCAGGTGAAATGTCGAACACCCTGACTTTAAATGAACATTCGTCAGTATTTCACGCGAATTACTTTCCACCAACTGATGCAAGCAACAGGGAGTGGACCATTGCGATGATAGGACTGGAAACATAGAGCATCATTCCAAACATCACAGAGGCTAACAATAAATTCGTCTGGAAATTAATGGCAGAAGATAAATTTGGGAAACAGAACCTGGTGAATAAGATATTGGTGATCTAAAAGACGAGTTAAAACGCTTTGGAAAAGGTAGTGGGCTACGTTCAAATATTAATACACTTATATCTGAAACAGAGGTACGGTACAATCGGTGTCAACTGTAACATTGCAGGAAACTCTTATCTCAACAACAGATTGATTCATATAATTTACGGATTACTCCCATCACTTGGAATAGGGTACAAGATCGTTGAGATACCTACCAACGCTATTTACTGTACATGTTCAGACACTGGATTACCTAGAGCTGCGTATAGTTGACCAGGAGAACTAACTCATCGACTTTCAAGGCAAGGCAATCACTGTACGACTACATCTAAAGTGGAATCAGCTGTGACCTCGAACGTCTTGAAACCTGTCAGCACTGAAATCTGCCGAGGCCTTCAGCTGGCCAGGACAAACTTTGGACACACCTCAACCGCTCGGCGGGAACGAAGACCCTGCTTTACTGGAAGATTAGGAGTTGCGGCAGCGACGTTCAGCCAGTCAGGCCCCGTCGGAGGCAGGAGCGACGATCTTTAACTTCCTGGACCGGAAGCGGTGGCGGCGACCTTCAATCAGCCCAGACTCTCAGCAGTTTCCTAGCGTCCTCATATTGGCAATGAAGACACGATGAGCGTAAGGTATAAAACAAACACACACAATATACAGTGCAGCACTTCACAACAGAAAAGGAAGGTGTTAACACATGTGAGCTACAAGGTTCATAAATCAGTAGGTCTGAAACCTACAAGTCCGCTGGAACATGACGAGTGAATTATACTTCAGGAATACTTCTCACATAAACCTTATGCATCCACTCATTTTACAAGAACGATAAAATTTGGATTGTCATCCAGCGCCAAGACGCGTTAGCACTCCCATGCAAGAATTTCACATATCTTGATGGATAATTTACAAAAAGGGATGGCGCTGCTACAATGGCAATGAACCTTACATGTAATGCTTTAGCGTTCCTGTTTCATGAGGTGTGATCTAGATGTGAACTTAATGGGGTCGATACTGACCATATGGGCAATATAGGCTTAGCATCAGCTCTTAAACTAAACATCTCTGCTTCTACCTTGGATTTGAACGATTGAGAAAATGCTGGAAGTTTCATAGACGAATAAGTGAATAGAAAAATGAAAGAGTACAAGAGATTTAATGCTCTAAAACTGCTCACAGGATATTTTGAAGACATGAGACTAATTGATCTGAATAACAACAGGATTTAATTCTGTATGGAGTGCAATGTATAACAACTCACACACTCAAGGAGTTGAAGAGGAGAACGAAATCAAGAAACTAATCCAGAAATTACTACACATCAGCAAGCAGACCAACGTAGTCGACTAAAATCTCTGCTCAACCTGATACGTCCGGTTCCATCATACTTGCATTTCAGACCAATAGAAGATGGAATGTTGCAAATGATTCCACCAAATTTGACAATTGCCGGTTAATTAATGCCAGTCTACCTGAACTTCGAACTCTGCTAGTATGATAATAACCAAATATATTTAATGGTTGCTGGGGGTTATACCTATTGTGCAGCATGTTTTTGATTGTGGGAGCTGGTAGCGCATGATTGGGCCTACTTCCAGAGACATATAGCAAACATGTCTAAAAATATGTCTCCTGTGCTTGAGGAGAACCAGAGACATGGTATCTGGGTAAAGTTACATACTAACAAAGGGTGAAAGAAGAAGCACATAGATTGTAAGGTAAAAATTCATTTATTTTTGATTGAGATCCAAATAATACTAAATTCCCGCAGGCACACACAACACTGTTTTCACACATCTTCTTTTGGGTTGGTGGGAGCAGCACAACTGTAGAATTTCAGATTCTGAATAGCAGTGGAATTAAAATGAAACGTATGCAATCTAGGATATAACATGTGTACGAGGTCCCAAGCTTTATAGCAGGAAGAGGATGGATGTCTTCTAAGCCCACGGAAATTAAAGAAGCTGGTGTCAGTCATCGTAAGAACTGCTGAAAATGGAAGGACATAATTAGATCTGGATCTATAGATGTAAGAACGGAATCTGAATATTCAGAAAATTTCTTGAACACTCTGAAGCGTGTACTCGAGTTCTGCATGACTGTGTGATTAACTAATGCCTGCTCAATGATGTGCAATGAACTGCATAGACGAATAAGTGTTGTGCCATACCCAGAGCATTCCACTACGGCGTCTTAAAGTGTCGAGACCATTGTAGATCCTTGGAGTTTCTATGGCGGTGAGCAAAGACAGTTCATAATTACATTCAAACCGTACACAGAAGAGGCCAGTATAGTAGAGACATTCTCAGTAATCACTGCACTGCCAAGGTGTTTCAAGGATGTGAAATGTGCCAAAACTTAGAAATGTGAAGTGATAACACGTTTGTACCATCGAATTTACTATCTGATCAAAGGCGAGGAGGAAATAACATGCATGCAATAAATCTTTAAGATTGCTATTTTTTTAACCTGGAATTCTGCAATTATCCTGTTCTCCGTCGACTCAAAAGGAGACGTGTGAAAACAGCGTAGTGTGTGCCTGTGAGAATATAAAATTAAAATTACTTTTGAGTTGGATGAAAAATAAATGAATTTTTTCTTCATGAACTATATGCTTCCCCTTCACACTGTTTTAGTATGTAACTTTACCAAGATACCTCATCTCTGGTTCTCCTCAAGCTTAGAAAGATACTTTTTAGACATGTTTGCAGCATGTCTCTGGAATCAGACACCATCAGACCCACAATCAAACGTTGCACGATAGCCACAATCTCAAGCAAAGATTACATGTATTTGGTTATTATCTCCCTCCTTAAACTTCATCTCCATAATAGCACTCTTGTTTAAAACTATATATATATATATATATATATATATATATATATATATATATATATATATATATATATATAAATAACAACAAGAAAAATCCTTGGTAATGAATTTTTCTTTTAGTCAGTATTCTCGATATACAGTTGGCTTGTAATATTTCAGTGCTGAGGTACTGATAACCAGGATTCATACAGTTTGGTTCTGATATTTTCAGTGCAGAGACAAATTAAATTTACACATTACTGCAATTACTAATAAATGTACTACAAGAAATACTTCCACAGTCCATCCAAAAGAAGCACGGGTTAGTATGTTTACAATTTTCAGTAGCACTGGTTGACAATATGTTTTAAAATTTTCTGGGGCACAGTATCACTGACAGAGTATTCGCAATTGCTTTTCCAGAGAGACAGTAGCACTTGATGAGAAGACTTACAGACTTAAATGAACTGGGAACTACGTAACTCAGAATCAAATCTGGCGGCATGGTCGGCAGCAGGTAAAAATTTAACGCTGGTCTGTTTACACTGTACGTAATTTTTAAGAAAGTTACAGCGCATATGTGTGTCAGGCTTCTATACAGTACACAAAACTACACAGGAGGTACAAATATATCTATATATGCGCATAGCACACAACAAACAACATGTGGTGGGGAAAATTATTATTCATGAACATGAATGCCCACACACACACACACACAGACAACAACAGTAAAATATTTACGCTATGATGAACGAACCATACTATTTCACACACACATACAACAGTATTTACATACTTTTACTCTCTCTCTATTTTATGCATGCACCACTCTCGTCAAGTGAATAGTGTGACTATGGATGAGTGAACAAATCAATTCTAGACTGCAGTGTTCACCTAATGGTATAGAGATCAATCACTACTTCGCTGCAACATGTACTGCGGTTCCAGTGGAGTACCGCCATTGTTGCTATACAGACGCTGCAAATAGTCTTCAGTCTCGAGAAATCTTGATGCCACATGGCATGTAACCTTTGCCTGCCTTTAGATGGCACTTTCTAATGTGCAGTACGCATATTCCTTGGATCTTAGACCAACAAACTCCACAATTGTCAACCTGTTCGCCTCGTCTTTTATTAGGCTGATAATCTTCTTCTTTTACGAAACAATGCTGTAAGGATAATTGAATGTGTATGAAGAGACGTCGAATTCTTCACTGTGGTACCCCACAACATCAAAGTTCCTAACGCAATAGAAGAATACCGTAGATGTGATTGAAAGCTGTGGTAGAGGCATGCAACCATTATAATCAAAGGAATAAAAATGGCTTTAAAATGGATAGCTGATCCGAAATAATAGTCACAGGATGTCTCTGGACCCTTCTTTTTATTTTTTGCGCGCTTTGGGCTCTCCTCACCTTCAGATGATCTAGGGACAAATATATTTTTTCTGCAATCTTGAAAAATTACATACATGGAGCACCTGTACTAAATCACCATCTGATAACGAAACCTTTAAGACGTAAACATACCCTTTGATACAAGGCAAAGGTACCATTTTGACAAGGTTTTCAAGTAAGGTCAAAAGCAACCTAGATTTTACAATTCCACACAACAAAATAAGATTTCACCTGAACACGTGTGGTACTAACAGCCGAGTGAAGCGGCTGCCTGCCGTTTTCGCTTAAGAGAACTAGTTGGTCCTAGGTGACGTACACTACTTGGTGTTGTCATTATGGCTGATATCTCATTACCAATGGAAATGATATTTTCAGCTACAGAATTTAAGCAATTGTTCGAGAACAGTAAAAATTTTCTAATCTTTTTTGTAAGTGGAAATGCTTAATGAAAAAGCAAGTCATGTTAAAGTCTCTTCTCTTATGCTGCAATTAAGTCACGTTCGCCTTAACTCTTACTAAAATATTATTTATTGTTCACAAAAAAATTTAATGAATTTTGTAATTGATAATGCTATTGCTATTTGTAATGACATATCGATCATGACAGCAGCGCCACATTTGTGCGCTTCATTGTTCATTCTGTATTTTTTACCTCTTTACAAAGGTTTTAGTCTGATGCTTTATATAAATATTCTTAAAGGATAATTGATTACAAAGTTGTCTCTGTTCTCATGGCACCTTTTATTCAAGTGGGCTTTGAATCTTCAAAAAAATTGTTTACTTGTCTTGAAAAATTGTATAAATTCTGTAATTGAAAATATCGTTTGTATTTGCAACGATGTATCAGCGATGACGGCAGCGCCATTGGAGCGCTTGCCACCTCTCGCCAATTAGTTTTCTTAATCGAGAATGGCCGCCATCCGATTCACTTGGCTGTTAGTAGCACACGTGTTCAGGTGAAATCTTATTTTACTGTAAGGAACTGTAAAACGTATCTCGCTTTTGGCGTTACGTGACAACCCTGCAAAATTTTATGTTTACTTTATATCAAAGGGTATGCATTACGTCTTAAATGTTTTGTTGTCATATAGTGGTTAAGTGTAGGCGATCCACTTATACACCTATGTAATTTGCCAACATTGCTTTCCGTATCCGCCTTCTGTCCCCTGTCGCATCCTCTACGACCTCATCCCCTTCCCCACCTTCTTCCTTTCCTTGAAAACATCCACACCCTAAATATCATCTGCTGACTCAATCCCCCACCCTCTGGTGTACACCTTCCTCCCCACCCCTAGCGTGTAGTCGCGTATTTACCATTGTGTCCTGTCCTCTCTCCATCTCCACACCTTCCGCCTCCTGACCCAACGCAACTTCCAGCGCTTTCCCCTCCCAGATGATGAGCTTCGCTCTGACATCTACCACTCCTTCCAACTCTAACCCCACCTTCCGCCCTCTTACTCCTCAGGGTTCCCTCTCCCCTCCACTTCCTTTCCCCTGAGCGGTTTTCCCCCTCCTACACCATCTCACGCAGAAAAGCAGTGGACTGTGCTGTTGAAAGTCCTCCCGTGCCCATATGTGGCAGGGGAATGAAATTACAATAAAGAAAAAAAATCGCAATATTATAAAAAAAAGTATTTGTCACCAGATCTTCTGTAGAAGGGCAGAACCCGGTATGCATGATGATTACCAAAGAGTTCAGAAACATCTTGTGACTGTTATTTCGTGATCAATCAACCACTTTAAAGCCATTTTTATTCTTCCAGTAGATGAAGCTATCTGTACCTGCATGAAATAACTGAGGTTTCGTAGACTCATTTCGAAAACAGTACATGAGGAATATAAACAGATCTAATATGCAGATCTCCACATAGACTGGTTTCATCAGCCCTACTACAGTATTCACCAATACCACAGTAAATATGTTCTTCTTGAATAATGTGATCCATTTGAAATCTGGCGATGCACTTCCTTACTCCTCAACGACCGTCCCAACACGAGCTAAAAGGAATTTTGCTGTCTTTCGCTGATTTTTTCCATCGTCTTGCTGTAAATTTGTTTATTCATCAGTTTATAAAAACCTTTTTAGAAATCGTTTTCCGCATAGGCCCACATTCCGGTATATAAGCCAATATACTCCTTCAACCAGGGTGAATGCTTGAGGGTGATAGCATGCCTAATTGCAATTATCTCCTTCCACAAACTGTGATGTTACTGGAAGTTTCTGCAATGCATGATGTATATCTTCGTATTCCCCATTCTTCTCATCGACGTAGGGATGGTCCCGACCCACTGAACTAGTTATTCTGGACGTTATGGCAAATTCCTTTGTATGTCAGGCAAACTATTAGTATATGCGACGTTCGCCTGCACAATATACCGTACAACAGTATCAGCCGCCACAGCCACACCGCTACAGAAAGTTTCAGCTAAACCAACGGACCCAGGCAGGGGCAGCCATCGAAACTCTCCAATCGGCGGCGATTGTTCCATAGCAAGCCTGTATGTTTTTCATGTCAACCTCTGACGCATTTGTGGGTTATTCGCCTAGGCATGTCTATACACACAGTGGCAAAGTCCTCCACAGATCCCTCGCTCAAAGGAAAGGAGTATGTCAGCATCTGTCAAAAGTTTGACGTTCACTTTCGTTTTCTTGAGCGTAATGCCCCACGACAACCCTGTGAAGTGTAATAGAAGGCAGTATCCACAGAATATGTGGTCATGCATAAATTCTGGAATTTCTCGAAAACGTCTACTAGCAAATGCACATTTACATCCATATAAAGTCTTCCATACTCACCAAAATTCGGGGTGTTAAACGCCTGCTAACGTTCACAGCATACTCATTCTCTGCCTCTGATATATGACATCTCCTGCAAAGTTACTGGAGAATGAAGGTACGTCACGTAGTCGGCTTTTGCCGAGCTTCCCCATACAATCTACATACTCATGTGAGGAAACCCCATTAATTGTCAGAAGCTCAAACTTTGTGTCATCGAGTTATACACCTTGAGCTACGTGCATACCCACCTGACGCAACACATCAACAAGTTTCTAGACGGAACGATGTGGTGCAGTGGTTAGCATATTGGACTCGCGTTTGGGAGGGATACGGTTCAAACCCTCGTCTGGACATTCTGATTTAGGTTTCCATGATTTCCCTAAACCGCTTCAGGCAAATGCCTCGAAGGTTCCTTTGAAACGAAAAGGCCGATTTCCTTACCCATCCTGCCCTCATGCGAAGAGACCGATGACCTCTCCGTTCAGCCCCTCACCTAAATCAACCAAACCAATTAGTTTCAGGATGATGATGATGATGATGATGTTTGGTTTGTGGGGCGCTCAACTGCGTGGTTATCAGCGCCCGTACAATTATCCAATCTTTGCTCAGTCCAATTTCGCCACTTTCCTGGATGATGATGAAATGATGAGGACAACACAAACACCCAGTCATCTCGAGGCAGGTGAAAATCCCTGACCCCGCCGGGAATCGATAGTTTCAGGAGTGGTGCCTGCATAAAGCGTAGTGAATTCAAGAAGTAGAGCGTAATTTTTGACGTCATTCGTCTGGTGAATGAGATACATTTCTCGACACTCTTATGCAGGGCATTTCTTCATACCGACCTTACACCAAATGATCAGTGATAAAATGACCTCCGTACCCGCTTAGACCGTGGAGAAAGTTTGGTAGGTTTCATGGCAATTATACTTCAGTTTGATTATGGGCGTCACTACGTAATTTCCCAGTTAGGTGATATTGGTCCTTTCCCAATCTAACAACTGCCCACAGAAATGATAGTCAACGGATTTCTCATATGAATCATTACTCTCCTTTGACACAATCAAATATGTGATGAAAATTTGTTGTCTTCAATGAGCAACAAATCGCAGGATTATCCTCAGTGAATGATTTTTTACAGTTATGAATCAAAGGAAAATATGATCATAGGAAAATAGGATATGGTACACTCTCAGGGGTGTGAAGGTTGTATGTGAGGCTGTAGGTAACCTTTACGTCACAGGAGCAGGGAGGCCTCGAAATCAGAGTAACCTATGACAGAGAATCCCTCCTGATGGCGGTCATTCTTGAACATTAAGAATCTGTTTTCCTCATTATTCGTTCTAACACATACTGGCGTTCTGATAGAACAATGAACCCGATGTTTTGTTAAAAAGTCGCTTGTGGAAAATGCATTTAGACATCTTAAGCAAATATGCTTTCTACACTTGTGTTTACTGATCTGGGAGTGTAGGAGGTGGGACATACCGTCGATGCAGCAGTAATGATAATTGACTTTCTCTCTACTTTTCTTATCACATGCATCTTATGCTGAACTGCAAATACCGAGAAATCGACAGGTCTGACGACTCTGTTACAAACTTTACAGTAATCTGACTTGCACTCATCCAGGGTATAAATATGAACCCATATATAGTTCCTCTGGTCCTTAAATTTAGATAGGCTCTATACCATCAGAGTTATAAAGCTCATGAGTGTCAGTATCTCTGCTTTACTAAGATGCATGCTGCAGATCTCACTTGTAATTTCTTTTTGAAGCCAGGCGTGACCCTTCAAAGGAATACTGGTCGTCATTAGGACATCAGTACAGTCTGGCTTGGCTGCTGTATCATTAGGAAGCTGGACCAGCCTCTGACTGGATCATGGGCGTGTGGGCAGGTCTCGAAGTGTGCTACTTGGCTGAATGATTTACTGGAGCCTCTCACAGAAAACTTGTCTTACAAAAAGTCTCCTTTGCATCACTACCTTGTTTTGGGGGCATATGTGAGCTCGCAGCAATACTGTACTGCGCTTAATTGAGGGGTATCACAGATGGCAAATATGGTGAGTTCAATCTCTCTCTAGCCCAAGGCGGCATACTCTTAGAAACTCTACTCGGTCTTACTAGTCTCCTGTCATGTTCTCATCTAAATTGTACTCAATCACTATGTACTTTAACTCTGGTTGTTCATTACTAACCTGGTGCTGATACTGTTAGAATGGGGTGAGTACTGCTGCCAGCCGCTGAAACACTATGACTAGTTGTGGGCTGGTACTGGTCTTCATTGCTCCAGTGTGAGCACCTGGACTGAGGTAAGACAGGATTCCAAGGTGCACCAGCAGTGCCTTCTCCAGTTGGTGGTGCAACAAGAGCAGCCAGGCTGGGATGCACCTGTAACAGGTACCTCTGCTTCATGGTGTCATCCATGGACGCCAGACTGGGTGGTGCAGGAAGCAGCTGCTGAGGGAACGGCAACAGCTGTGGGAGTTGGGTGGGAAGTAGGAGTGGTGGTGTCAGTGACGGTTGTGGGGCGGTGAAGGCGGCGTCGACTGCACCAGTTGCGGAGGTGTCTACCCATGCAACTGTAAGTGTTGTGCTGCAGGGCTTAGTGTGCCGCAAGGGACGAACTTGTGACAGTGTTAGCAAGTGCCTTTGCACTCGTGCTGCAGCGTACTGTAATGGGTATCTGTGAAGATAGAGAGAGAAAGAAAGACTGAGTATATTTGAAGTATATTTGAATCCTACTACTGCTGAGGATACAACAAGAAACGAATTGTGACACACACACACACACACACACACACACACACACACACATATATATATATATATATATATATATACTCTTGGAAATTGAAATAAGAACACCGTGAATTCATTGTCCCAGGAAGGGGAAACTTTATTGACACATTCCTGCGGTCAGATACATCACATGATCACACTGACAGAACCACAGGCACTATTCAGTGTCCCCTCGACGATCACCAGTGGTGTACGGCCAGTGTAGGAGATCGCTCCCCACACCATGATGCCGGGTGTTGGCCCTGTGTGCCTCGGTCGTATGCAGTCCTGAATGTGGCGCTCACCTGCACGGCGCCAAACACGCATACGACCATCATTGGCACCAAGGCAGAAGCGACTCTCATCGCTGAAGACGACACGTCTCCATTCGTCCCTCCATTCACGCCTGTCGCGACACCACTGGAGGCGAGCTGCACGATGTTGGGGCGTGAGCGGAAGACGGCCTAACGGTGTGCGGGACCGTAGCCCAGCTTCATGGAGACGGTTGCGAATGGTCCTCGCCGATACCCCAGGAGCAACAGCGTCCCTAATTTGCTGGGAAGTGGCGGTGCGGTCCCCTACGGCACTGCGTAGGATCCTACGGTCTTGGCGTGCATCCGTGCGTCGCTGCGGTCCGGTCCCAGGTCGACGGGGACGTGCACCTTCCGCCGACCACTGGCGACAACATCGATGCACAGTAGAGACCTCACGCCCCACGTGTTGAGCAATTCGGCGGTACGTCCACCCGGCCTCCCGCATGCCCACTATACGCCCTCAACTGCACATACGGTTCACGTCCACGCTGTCGCGGCATGCTACCAGTGTTAAAGACTGCGATGGAGCTCCGTATGCCACGGCAAACTGGCTGACACTGACGGCGGCGGTGCACAAATGCTGCGCAGCTAGCGCCATTCGACGGCCAACACCGCGGTTCCTGGTGTGTCCGCTGTGCCGTGCGTGTGATCATTGCTTGTACAGCCCTCTCGCAGTGTCCGGAGCAAGTATGGTGGGTCTGACACACCGGTGTCAATGTGTTCTTTTTTCCATTTCCAGGAGTGTATATCCCTGATATCTGTATCATCTCGGACATATTAAGTGCAGTCAGGAATGGGGGGGGGGGGGGGCTCAGAGAGCTGGTGCTCCTCCACCATTCGGCCAAGCTCCTGTTGATCTATGAGCCCAGTAACGTGAACAATGGAAAAAATAAGAACTGAGAACCTTTTTTTCTAAATATACTAAGAAACCTAATTTTTCGTGTAATTACATGATGGCTGAGAGGGAAGCTGTTCATTGGAGTACCTCTCAGGTAGCCTGGAAATATCATGAAGATCGTGTACAGTAACAAGGAAAGTAAAAAAAGTATATATATATAAACTTCTTCTTCTAATGTAAATATACACTGCGAAATTACAAGACTAAATTATATACTTACATGTTTGATCTGCTGACGGAATAGAGGCAGGAGATTGTTCGAAGAGCTGAGGGGCTGCACACCAATCAACCAAACCTCTTTCAGCTTCCAGCTGCCAGATCAACTCCTCCTCTAGTTCGCGCACATAGGCTACAACAAAAAGGGGAAAAAGAATTAGAAAAACACAGAACTCTTGTAACACCCGTAATATATAAAGCTACTTGATCTTAATTCTCAGTGCATACCTGGTACGAAAATCGTTTTAACGACAAAGGACATATAGTAGCCGTTTGCACACAGTAATCGTTTTAACGAAAGTATATAAAGGTACACATCCTCATTTCCAGCACACGTCTGGTATGGAACTCGTTTTAATGACGAATAACGTATGGCAGTCGTTTACACACAGTATCGTTTTAATGAAAATAACAGAGCTACCAAAATGCAATTCTCGAAACAACCTTGTATGAAACTCGTTTTAATGAAAGCCATCCAAAGAGCTACGAAATAACAATTGTTTTAACAGAGCTTCGAAATAACTAGCACTGACGAAAAACACACAGACACTAAACCCAAACTCAAATTAAGAAAATCATAAATCTGCTAGGTCCTCACACATCCTATGGCACGAAATAACGAAGCACTGATTTGTTGAATACGAAATTATGTACTTACAATACAGTTCTTCTTCATTCATGAAGAAGCATTTGCTGCTGACTGTGGTTGGACGAGGATCATTTCGTGATGATGGTCTCGTAGAGGCAAACAATCACAACGAGGGAAACTGGACATAGTCAAAGACTAGAGCAGATGACTGTAATGGGTGTAGGGGTTTTATAGACTAAAGCTCTGCCGTATATCTTATCGGTAACTGATAGTAGTGAAGGAACGGCGATCAACGTTGTAAGAAAATGAAACCCCTATAGCCGTCCCTATATGTCTCACACATCTTTGGATGTTGTATTTTGAATGTTAATCCAGTTAGTTGGCAATTGATGGTTGGAGTGCTGACATCACAGTTACAGATAGCGTAAACCAGTTATGTAGCGTATACATGGCTCGTGATAACCCCTTCAACATCAACTAAACCTTGAAGGCGGCGCGTTGAAGACCGGAACTGGTAGCAACACAATAAATAAAATCATAAGGACGGCTGTAGGTGTTTCACTTTCTTACAATAGCGAACGGCCGTCGTCACCAAGACTTCCCGTCAAAAGGATGGACGTACAGAAGCTTGGCGATGAGTGCGTTGGCCAAGTCATCAGATGAATTCTGAACCATACACATTGTAAGTATTCGTCCTACAAGCAGGCAGCTGCCGATGTGCAGGTTTTATCATCGTCTTTGACAAGCAAAGAACTGCCGATTTCTACTGGTTGATATGGAAACTTTTCATGTTTATCAATAAACTGTCGGGTTTAAGACAAGTCTGCGAGTTCCCACAACCAAAAGAAGTAACTAAATACTTTTCCCGGCTGGCCTAGGCTCCTTTGTGAGGAAACATGAGATTGTCTTTGTGAGATAAATACATTCTTCTGTTTCAAGCAGAACTATAGGTTTCCTGGAAGCATATCTGGAGGAGCAGTGATCATCTTCAGGAAACATGTGCACAGGTCGTGGAAAAATACGAGCTCCTCAAAATCAACGCTTCCAAAACACAGTCAATAATTATAGGGAACACCACCTGCATCTTCCATCTCCATGACTTCTTCTATACCAGTTACGACTCTCCTATCTATCCAACTAACACAGTAAAATGCATTGTACTAACCACTAAGTGGCAACTAACAAGGAAACCTCACCTATCAATTAACCAATAGAAAAACTCACAATTGACTATAATTATTAAAACTATAAACTGCCCAAACTTCTGGATGATACCCTCCCACTGTCCTCCACATCCATAGAAACTTGATCCGACCCATCCTTTGCTAAACAGTTGTTGCATGGATATCCAGCCCATAAAACTTCTATAAATCTCTCCAGCTCCTTGAACGCCATGCACTTCGTCTCACTTTTCACATCCATTTACCTTCACCCGTAGGGATCTTTTACCGACTCATAAAATTACCACATCTTGTCATTCAGCATGAACACCTTCGTAAAAAGTTCCCCATCTAAAAATTCGACTCCAACAATTGCGAAATTTCCAATTCTAGTATGCTTCCACGTGTCTACCGACAAACTCGACAATCCCTACACTTGTACACCCTCCACATACATCGAAAGAAATTTCAACCGTATGCCCCTCCCAAAACATAAGCACCATTCTGACATTTACCTACTTAAAATCTAGCACACTCAATCCACGTCATCAGCACTCCCTGTACGTCCCTTCCCTATACGTCCCTATCCATTCTTTCCCTTTTCCCCCTTTCTTCCCCAACCCCTTTCTCCTTCAAATTGAAGCCTCACCGATACACTATCTATTCCTCCACTCTTGTCTCTCAACGATCACTCCTCCCACACCGTCAATACCTCCCACTGGTCCTCCACTTTTATAAACCACCCTCTTGCACTCCTCAACGAATTATCCCAGGGCAGGTCCTTCCAGTTTTAGTGAGAGTGAGATTTTTTTAAGCTCAGTGTTTTGCTTCATATTTTAAATGTTCTTTAAACGTCCTCATATTGTTTTCCGTTTATTTTTATCCTTTATTGTCACTGTTTTTAAGAAAAATTGTGTCTCATGTACAAATTTTCCCGAAGTTTCTCCTTAAATTTTTAACCTATTTGTAAGCAATGTTTGTGTTTTTCTTAGTCAAAAAAATGGTTCAAATGGCTCTAAGCACTATGGGACTCAACATCTGTGGTCATAAGTCCCCTAGAACTTAGAACTACTGAAACCTAACTAACCTAAGGACATCACACACACCCATGCCCGAGGCAGGATTCGAACCTGCGACCGTAGCGGTCACGCGGTTCCAGACTGAAGCGCCTTTAACCGCACGGCCACACCGGCCGGCTTTCTTAGTCAACGTCGGTTAATTTGTCTCTTGGTTGAAGAGTGGACTGACTATCGCTGACAGCCCATCACCCACTGATATGGGTCAAAGACGGAGAATAACAATAAAGGATAAGAATCAACAACGTGGCTTGGCATTAGTCGGAATGGAGACTATTAGGATAGAAGAGAAAGCTGATAAGGTTTACATTTATGGAGAAAGTGTCATGAATGTCGACAATGCTGCAATCCCTTACGCTCAAAGTTTTCGCTACAGGGTGCCCTTATGCTCTTATTTTTGTTGAGATATTCGACAGTTGTCCACCGAGGGAACTGTACAACTACCAAAAGGGATTCCTCGAGGAACAGGAGCTGGAGAGAGTAATGAAACTGCGATGTTAGCTGGCCTCAAATTAACACTCGCCAACTGTAGTCAGACTACCATTTGGCGAATTTTTAAATATAGTAAACGTCATCCGTTTCACATTTCCCTCCATCGGGGAAGGCAAAGTAATGACTTTCGGAATCGAGTAACATTTTACCAGTGGTCTCTACAGTAAATGCAGAGTCCACAGTTTCTTTCCTCGACTACCGTCTTCTGAGCAGTCGCCCTTCAAGAAACGCGATATGATTTATAGACATAACGTGCATTATGAAAATATGGAAGAAAACACATTGCTTACGTCAAGATGAACATCAGTGTCCGTAGAATGTGAATGACTGGTGTGGAACAATTGGTGACAAACTCGTTCATCCATTTTTTACTAATGGCACCATAAATGCTGTTAAATATCTAATACTCTTGGGGGACGATCTTCCAGTACCGCTTGCCGATATTCTCTCGGACCTGCGACAGACAATGAGAATTCACGTGAAGTATTTATTACATCGCGTGTACAAAACGTCGGTGGATCGGAAGAGGTGGTCCACTGTCCTGGCCTGCGAGATGGCAGGATCTTATGTGCTGGAAAGTAGTACCTCTAAAATTCTTACGTGAAGATCCTTAAAGCTCTCTAAATAAAGCAAACGTTATAAAAATTGTACATTTTTACCCTTCCTGTTTACATGTTTATTATCCAACGTAATCACTTTGGCAACGGGCACATATCTCCCAATGAGGCACCAGTTTGTTGGTATTGTCTCAGTAAAATCTTTGACTTTGTTGACGAAGTGACAAACTCACCTCTGCCTGCTCCACTTCATTACTGCCAAACCGAAATACTCCAAGGTCATCTTGAAGTTTTGGACACAGCTGAATATCGGATGGGGCCAAGTCGGGACAGTATGGAGGATGATGGAAAACAGCGGACCCAAAGCATCATATTGTTAAAGATATCGCAGCCCTCGTGTGGCAACACTTTTCAGCGCGTTCTCGTACTTCGCCGACTCTTGTTTGTGGGCTTTCTTGAAGAGTGACGTTTATGATGAAGTGCCAACAACTAGCGATAACGTGGTTCAGCGTATCGCCAATGAAGTCAGCAGATCACAACTTCTCAGTTGTCTCGAATCGTTCCACGTGCGGATAAATTAGAGATCGAAGTGGGTGGCAACATTTTAGAGCACTCACTCTGAAATAATTCTTACAAACGAACACCCCGTTGGTGAGGTGAGAAGTGAGTGAGAGAACGCACCTCAAGCTACCTTTTTCTTTCACAGTTACCAAACACGTCTGTTATTATGTTTTTGATCCAGTGCGTGTTACTCGAGATAATGCCGTTTGAAGCTGAACTGTGTTATTTGTCGATAACAGTGCGATCTATCACACAACAACAAAAGTGTTGCTTACAACATTTACGTATTTTCTTTCGTTATTCCGAACCTACAGTAAAGATTAGATGTCTCTAATTAACATTTCGATGTCGACCCTTGCCTCACCCTAAGAGGTGTGGCAAGGTGGGATAGGGGGAGGTCCTCCTATTATTTAGAGGACGGAATCGAATTTATGAGGACGCGAGCAATTCCTGTGTGGCTCTAGCTTTAAATATTCATACATGTGATGTTATATCACCGTTATTAAAGGGATCCTGTTCGAACTCGTAGCAAATAAAGTTCAGTCCATTATTTCAGAAACAGCCTGTGGCAATAGCATTAAAAAGTATACTTTGTGTGCGGCACTGCAAGTCAGTGACCGTTGCATGCTTGCCAAGTGTTGCGCACAAACGACTATAGCTTCAAAAAAGATGCCAGAATACCAAATTGAGCTGTTCAACAGAGTGATTATTAATCGGTAAACGATTTCAAAAAATGGTTCAAATGGCTCTGAGCACTATGGGACTTAACATCTGTGGTCATCAGTCCCCTAGAACTTAGAACTACACTCCTGGAAATTGAAATAAGAACACCGTGAATTCATTGTCCCAGGAAGGGGATACTTTATTGACACGTTCCTGGGGTCAGATACATCACATAATCACACTGACAGAACCACAGGCACATAGACACAGGCAACAGAGCATGCACAATGTCGGCACTAGTACAGTGTATATCCACCTTTCGCAGCAATGCAGGCTGCTATTCTCCCATGGAGACGATCGTAGAGATGCTGGATGTAGTCCTGTGGAACGGCTTGCCATGCCATTTCCACCTGGCGCCTCAGTTGGACCAGCGTTCGTGCTGGACGTGCAGACCGCGTGAGACGACGCTTCATCCAGTCCCAAACGTGCTCAATGGGGGACAGATCCGGAGATCTTGCTGGCCAGGGTAGTTGACTTACACCTTCTAGAGCACGTTGGGTGGCACGGGATACATGCGGACGTGCATTGTCCTGTTGGAACAGCAAGTTCCCTTGCCGGTCTAGGAATGGTAGAACGATGGGTTCGATGACGGTTTGGATGTACCGTGCACTATTCAGTGTCCCCTCGACGATCACCAGTGGTGTACGGCCAGTGTAGGAGATCGCTCCCCACACCATGATGCCGGGTGTTGGCCCTATGTGCCTCGGTCGTATGCAGTCCTGATTGTGGCGCCCACCTGCACGGCGCCAAACACGCATACGACCATCATTGGCACCAAGGCAGAAGCGACTCTCATCGCTGAAGACGACACGTCTCCATTCGTCCCTCCATTCACGCCTGTCGCGACACCACTGGAGGCGGGCTGCACGATGTTGGGGCGTGAGCGGAAGACGGCCTAACGGTGTGCGGGACCGTAGCCCAGCTTCATGGAGACGGTTGCGAATGGTCCTCGCCGATACCCCAGGAGCAACAGTGTCCCTAATTTGCTGGGAAGTGGCGGTGCGGTCCCCTACGGCACTGCGTAGGATCCTACGGTCTTGGCGTGCATCCGTGCGTCGCTCCGGTCCGGTCCCAGGTCGACGGGCACGTGCACCTTCCGCCGACCACTGGCGACAACATCGATGTACTGTGGAGACCTCACGCCCCACGTGTTGAGCAATTCGGCGGTACGTCCACCTGGCCTCCCTCATGCCCACTATACGCCCTCGCTCAAAGTCCGTCAACTGCACATACGGTTCACGTCCACGCTGTCGCGGCATGCTACCAGTGTTAAAGACTGCGATGGAGCTCCGTATGCCACGGCAAACTGGCTGACACTGACGGCGGCGGTGCACAAATGCTGCGCAGCTAGCGCCATTCGACGGCCAACACCGCGGTTCCTGGTGTGTCCGCTGTGCCGTGCGTGTGATCATTGCTTGTACAGCCCTCTCGCAGTGTCCGGAGCAAGTATGGTGGGTCTGACACACCGGTGTCAATGTGTTCTTTTTTCCATTTCCAGGAGTGTACTTAAACCTAAGTAACCTAAGGACATCACACACATCCATGACCGAGGCAGGATTCGAACCTACGACCGTAGCAGTCGCGCGGTTCCGGACTGAGCGCCAGGAACCGCTAGACCACTTAAACAATTTTGTACTGCTACATTTTCATCAAAATTGATCTTTTATACTTACCATCAAGTTATTCCCTTTTCACTATTTTTATACTTGTCCTTTCTATATTATTAATCTGAATTTAGTGCCTAGCCTTTAAATTTCTCAAGGCTACCATACTCCCTTTACTTTATCTCCAGAAACATATATAAACTTAGAATACAACATAAATACATTTATTACTAGTCTCTAAATACCTTTTTCTTGTTGTGTTATCAATCTGAACTACTAGTAGTCAATGAATGCAACTTTATGTGGTACCTTTCTTAACATTTCGTTTCCTACAAACTTTTATTACTCCAAATTCATTTTCTATTTATATAGTGCGGTATTCCCTATTCCGCAGTTAACTGTCCATTGTTCGAACCACGTCCATTGGCGGCGTGAAGGAACGTTGACTACCTGAGATCATTCTTCCATTACTAAACGTTGGATCACATTTTCTTCCACAGCTAGCATAGTTTTCTAAACATGAGGTGATAGTCGTCATTAACTTCAATTTTTAGTTTTCCGTGCACACAGCAGTTAACAACTAGAAGCGAGAGACAGTCCTCTTATCATATCGAACTGCTCCGTAAATATGGTGGTATGTCCTATTGCATTATAATAATAAAAAAATAATATATAATTAAAAATTGAAATAGTTAAAGGATGAAAAAAATTGTGGTATTCTTCATCCCACTTCACCGTGTGTCGCTTATTTTTTCTTGTGTGTGTGTGTGTGTGTGTGTGTGTGTGTGTGTGTGTGTGTCCATCACTATATATATATTTAAATTGTATATATCGTTTTCCGAAAGTTCTGACACTTTTGTTAATCTTACGAAATAGGGCCGTGGACTTCGTCTTTCGCAGTTCATTGTAGATGCAGACAGCAGACTTCAAGGACGCCAGTGCCCGTCAAGATGAAGGAAATTTTCCCAACTGCACTTCAATAAAAAGACTTCGTACTGTTATTAAGTCTTCACTTATTCAGAATCACATGTGTTACAAAGCACTCGTAGCACGTCATACTTCGAGCAGTACATCTTAACCACCCTTCTACACACCATAGAGAGTGAAACAAGATTATGTACAAAGAAAAGTGAATGATGTCTTCTTTTTCATTTGTCTGCGCCTTACCGCGCATTCAAAACATTAGTCAACAGTGGTTTTGGTACAGATACAGTGCATATAAAACTTAATTCTGTATTGTAAAGTGACATAAAACGTCAGATCAGAAATTGTACATCACGTCAGAACTAAATGTTATGACCCCGTGAGGGTAAAAACCCCCATTACTAGATGAATAGGACTAGTATGCAAGCATTGCTTTGTGGAGAGCGAGCGCGCTACATGGTGCGCCATTCGCGGAAGTGCGTGGTGCGCCCACGCGAGATTTGCAACGGTCGGTGTGTTGTCTCCGCCGCCGGGCAGCTACATGGTCCGCAGCTTGGGGCATTGTTTAGTTTTTCGCGCATTACGCGTAAACTTACGGTGAAGAGCGATGCGGCAGTGGACTGTGGTCAGCAATATGCACCTTCTGAAAGATCGATCTTTATTTCAAGTCACTAGACGCAAAAGTTATAGTAAACTCAAAATCGGTTAACATCACGAATACTGATAGATTAATCAAAATAGTAAATAACGACCTACAGGGATGAGCGAGCACTCATTAAAAACGTTTCGCCATAGCGGATCGAGTGCCGTAGTCGTATGTTAAGATTCATAAATAATTAAGCCCGTAAAGAGCAATAAACAAAGTTTGATCGGAAATTGATTATAAAAGTCAATAGAGAATTCGTGACGTAAAGAACGGCACTATATAACATTTTGGGTGGCATCACACGTATTTTAAACTAGTTCAGTTACACTATATACTTGACTTACAATAGTTTTTATTTTTTGCAAGTTAATATTAACATTTATCGCCCATAATTAGTTATTTATTATAGATATGAAGATTTTGAACAGTGCATTGTGTACATCGCTATAGATTACGTCTAAAAACGGTGCTATATGCAGTTCTGTGTTAAAACTTCGCAGCACAGATGTAAACAAACAAATCTGCGCTAAGTGGCGAAATTTTGCAAAAACTAAACTTGATTTGCGGGCGATAGAATAACCCTCGAAATTAGTGTAACATAGAAAATAAGATGTACTTTTTAGCATCGTTCCGATGGTGTACTTATTTACGTTTATTTATAACCTTACCTGTTGAGACTGGTACTTAAATAACCATGGGGGTTGACGTCCGAGCCTAAACAAGCGAGCGGCCGTCTTGGCCAGGAGGCAGTCGTTGGTCAGTCGTGGCCCATGTGTTGGTTTGAGTAAGAATTTTTTGCCCTAATTTATTTCGACAAAGAGTATGTTTTAATAGTGCAAGTGTGCAAGCATATATTTGGTGAACTGGAAGTGCTACGATTATTTGTGTGAGCACGATTTACGAGGTATACATCGTCGTAAATGAACATGTCTCGATCTGTGATTTCACGCCGAAACAAAGTAGTCAGTGGGACTTGTCATTCTGCTCGAATTGATTGAATAACTTTCGCGTATAGTAGCCTACATAACTGCTATTGGGGGCTTGGAGTGAAATAATTATTAAAGTATAACTGTAAACCGTCCCACCAGTGCTAATTTCACTGCACTGTGTGAAATAAAGGGACGATGCCAATAAATAGTGATGGAACTGTGTGGTGAAAACTGATTTTGTTATAATAATGGCCTAATTTTTGTTCCCTAGCATAAAATGTATTCAAGTCTGAGTGAACAATTAATTCAAAAAATATAACTAATGGTTGTGGAACAGTGTACTAATGCACCAAGTATGGAAATCATCCCCTGAGACTTACGTAAGAGCCAAAATTTGCATTAACATTTTTAACTAACATTTGTATATGCGCAATCGTGTGAACTCTGCAACCGCACTTTATTTACCACCATGTCACAACCTTCAAGTAATATAACAAAGCTGAATTTACTGTATCGTTTTTAAGTGCTTTTTGTTTGAAAGGAGAGTGATAAAAGTTAGAGCAATGACCATTTTTGTTCTTAACTTTAATGTAAACTGCTTTTTAAATGTAACATGTAACATTAGTTTATTTTACATTGTGTATTTAAACCCTCCAGTCAAATACATTTGCCTACTCTTCCTTCTGTATTACCTCAAGTCTTTGAAATTTTTCTTTTCTTTTTCAGAAATTGATCTGGCTAAGTTCATTCCACAGGAAAGTGTTCTGTAGGCATTGGAAATACAACATGAAGAAATCAAAACGTGGATGTACAAACCATCCCGATTAATTTTGTTATATATGTGGTAAATTCACGACAAGGAAACAAAGACGATCATTTTCTAACTTACTGAAGACATCATATGATTTATTCTTCAAATGCCAACTGGGAGATCAGGATAAAGATTCGGCACCTTACGTAACTAAACCAAAACAACGGTTGAAAGGAAAAAAGAGCACTCACCATTTCGCATTCCAATGACCTGGCGAGTGCCTCAAACTCATGCTGATGATTGCTGTTTTTTGTTGGAATAATGTAAAAACCTTTTCATTAGAAGAATAAGAAGAATATTAGGTACCTTAACTTGCAATTAGACCTGTTCGCCACGTTGAAGACCTGCCAGTTCCAACTCCTCCACTATTGTGGGAAGAAGTTCCTAAATCTGATCATGAATCTACATACGCTGAGGAAGCACACCGTTAGTTAAGTGAAGAGGAGCACTTTCCAGTACAAAGACCACATTTAATTATACAACAGACTTGAATGACCTAGTTCACAGTTTTTACTTATCCAAGGTGCACGCAGAAATTTTGTCTTCTCGTCTTAAGGAATGGAACTTACTTTATGAAGAAACAAGAATAACTCACTTTAGGCAACGTAATAAAGATCTGATAACATATTACCATATGGTGGGCAGTGATTGTACTTGTAGTGCTGTGGCAGAATTAATGAAACAGTCTCAGGTAGCACCTGAAGATGGCAACGAGTTACGTGGCCGAAATATTGTGCCAGAACGACACAAACATCTGGCAGTAGACCTGATTATTCCACATGTCAAGATCTCACCGGGAAAGCATGAAGAGTTACATTAATGAAACAGTTAAACATAACATATGATGCTGCTGAGTGGCGCTGGTTTATTTATGCTTTCAAGACAAGTCTAAAGGCTGTACTATTGCATAACGGTAAAACGATTCCATCTGTACCTGTAGGGAACTCTGTCACTATGAAAGAGAACCACATAAATTTGTCAAGGTACTTTAAGTTGTCATGTATAAGAAAGAAATTTGGAAAATATGTGGTGATCTTAAAGTGATTAGTTTACTAACTGGTCTCCAAAGTGGTTCCACAAAGCACTGCTGTTTCCTTTGTCTTTGGGACACCCGTGCAACAGATAAACATTACACAGTTAAACAGTCGCCACCACGAGAGAAACTGGCTCCAGGGACAGAAAATGTCAAATGTGTACCTTTGGAAGATTCTCAAAATGTTTTCCTTCTCCCACTACATATTAAGAATTTTGTCAAGGGAATGGACGAAAATGCTAATTGTTTCATGTATCTACTTGGAGTGTTCCCTGAATTAAGTGACACCAAGAGTGAAAGAGGGGATTTTTATTGGGCCACAAAATAGGAAGTCAATGGTGATAAGAACTTCAAAGAAAGATTAAGTAAGTTAGAACTTACAGCCTGGCGTTCTTTTAAGGATGTCATTGAGGTGTTGAGGTTTCCAAGGGAAAACAGTGACATATTAATGGGAATTCTTTTAGAGAACTATAAAAATCTTCGATGGAGAATGTCACTAAAAATACACTTACTTCATTCTCATTTAGATTTCTTCCCTACCAATTTGGGAGCGGTTAGTGATGAACACAGAGAAAGGTTCCATCAGGACATTTTGCAAATGGAAACCTGGTATAAAAGTAGATATAACCAATCAGTGTTAAGTGACTACTTTTTTTTTTTTTTTGAGCGTGAAGGATACATATCTCACAGAAGGAAGCTGTCATCAAAAAGACTCAACCCTCCACCTACAACATCATCATTGAGCAAATGAATGCTGCAATTTTTCTTGCAAAAATGTACATTAGGTCCAGGACATTTAAGTAAGATATTTTTATGGCATTAAGTATGTTATATATTGTCTAAATTTAGTGTAGGACGTTTTCATCATAATGACAGCCCTCCATCATCAGCATAATCACTGACAAAATGAATGTTGCAGTTTTTCTTGTAAAAATGTATATTAGGCCCTGGACACTAGAATAAGATAGTTTTACGGCATTAAGTATGTTATATAAAGTCTAAATTTATTGTATGCCACCCTTTCTCTGTTTTTTAGATGTGGGCATTAAATAACCTCTGTAACGAAAAATTGGAGGGTGATGAAAATCTAACTGCATTTTCACATTCAGCAAGTCCAAATTAGTTACTCCACTATATTTTATCGCTGTGCCTGAAAAAAAGTTTTTTTTGCTGTGTAGTGATAATCAATGTCTTTGGCAACACTTATGGTCAGTCTTTGCTTCTGTCATTTTCTCTGTTGCATTCATTTCTTAAATAAAATTTAACTTTACCATATCTGAGGCGTCTTCCATTATGTACCTACACAACTGTCAACCCACACTGTATGTTGACATGGTTTGCAGACTTACAGTGTTTCTCCACTTACATATTTTTGAAAGTCATATATAGCCATCCAAAACATTGTATAAATTGCTTATCTTTAAAGTTCACTCCTTTACATGGAGTTTGGTTTCCCAATGAAAATTCACACAAGTACTGAGTTATAACAACATAAAACACGATAGCTTGTACTTATGACTGATATTCCATCCATCACTTACACTACAAACATAAATTTCTAATCTTCTAAAACGTCATAAATTTTTCATTAACTGTGTTGTTACTACAGTTTGTTTGTTAGTTTTAACTTATCTTCATTCACATCACATATACAAATTAACTACACAACACATTACTATGGTACAATACATGCATATGATACATTAATACTTCAAATTATAGATAGACTTATATCACTTATTGGAGCTCACTTCTTCTTTATGTAGAGGAGGGAGAAAAACATTCAAAATATGACTAAAATATTACGCATTGCTAGCCTAACTACACATGGCGCCGCCTCCTTTGTTTGGGAAGGAAGAAAGGAAATGCTCAACTACTGGTTCAAGGATTTCTGAGCAAGTGTTATGCTTACAATCATGGACTAGTTGCCAAGGAACTCTTATGTTATGTGAATGATGTGTACCCACTAACCATTTATGTATTATCATGTTGTTTCTTAATGCACTAGTGGTGTTTACTAGTGGTATTTACTTGAATTCACATGTAGCTTCATGTTAATTATGAAAGAATTTCAACCAACATAGACTTATCTTTCTCAAATAAAGGAAATGTCATTATTTATGCTTTCATATGTCATGATCAAAATCAATTGGTTTTTGTAAATTTGTATGTTTAAATGTTTATGTGTGCTCTTCGGTGAATGGGTACTGGTAAATGTCATGGGGCTATACTATGACGATGCATATTTTTCATTGTCTTATGAACTTTGTACAAATATCTTTATAACTAAGTTGTTTAGTTGATGTCCATTCCGTTTCTTCATTTGGTACCTGCTACTTTCAACATCATTCTCTCTTTCTGCCCATGACGATGCACTGGTCGCAGAAAGAAAAAAACTTAAAACAAATTGCATGACATAGCTTGGAGGCCACTAATACAATTGGTCATTACTTCTGCCCACAGATATGTCCATACTTCGTTTAAATGAATAGATATTCGTTTAATCTGTTACTCTTTATGAACATTTACCCTACAAAGATAACTATTTGACATTCCCTATGGTATTTTATGGTTTCCTCTTGCCTTACACATCTCATATATATCATGATAATCCTCCCTTTTGCTTGTAAATATGTTGTATATTGCTTAGTATTTCCTTAGTTCTTAGACATAGAAGTAATTGCCTAGTGGTTCCCTTTACTTTGTATTTAAGTTAGGTACTTGTACATATCACATTCCTATTTGGTTCCGTCTTCTGTCAGTCTGTCATGCATGTGCACAAGTCAGTGCCTCCTCTCCTCCTACTGACGTCAGTGAGCATTGTTAACCGCACACAGCTGAGCCATTAGCTAATTTCGTTTATACTTTCGCTTCATGTAAAGCAGTGCATTACTTCTCATTCCTCTTACTTTCATTCTTACATGTACAAATCAAAAGAAATTCTTATTCCCAGGTACATTACTTTATACTAAAGCACACTCCAGAACTAAAATATTACACTTAGAGTTATGTACATTACATAAAATTCCCTCCCAGGGGACACCACCTTATAGTAGGTACCTTCAGTTCCAAGCAGAAGGGTCTGCGTGCTTCGTTAAAGTCGATAGCTATGCTGGTGGTAGCATAGCTACTGGCAGGGTCACCCAAGCCAGATTGGTCTCCACAGAGGAGCCAGACAAAGTGTGTCCCACAACATAGGGCAGGAAGGCTCTAGAGGCGTAGTGAAACCAGCTTCCCTAGAGGAGTAAACCTCATACAAATCCTGGTCCTCCAGGTTGGGGGTTGGGCATGGGGCTAATAACCCCATACTGTAAAAAAAAAGAATATCACTGAAATTCAACAGAAGCCTCGGAAACTGGATGGAAATCATGAATTACGACCCTGGCCATAGAAACGGATAAAGGATGTAACAGTAGCATCTTGGAATGTGAGAACAATGAAAGAAATAGCCAATGAAATTTTAAAATTCAAATATGAAATCGTAGGACTACAGGAAATAAGATGGCAGGGGAATGGGCTCATAGATAAACCTGAGTACTCATTGGTATTTAGTGGACCAGAAGAAAGAAGAGACCAACTTTCAACAGGATTTATAATAACTAGGGAAGTTAGGAAAAGAATTCTAGAAATTCAACCTGTAAGTGAAAGGATGTGCAGACTCTGACCAAGAGGTAAACTTAAGAATATATCAATAGCTAATGCACATGCACCAACAGAGGGAAAAGAGGATATAATTAAAGAACAGTTGTATGAAGACTTGGAAAAAGTGTGCTGCGCAGTACCTAAACATGACCTGATGCTAGTAATAGGAGACTGTAATGCAAAAATAGGGAGGAATGAACATACATGTGGAGTTTCCGGAATATATTAGCTATATGAAGAAAACAATGAGAACGGAGACTTACTACGCCAATTTGCAGCAAGGAATAATATGATTTTTAAATGTACCTGCTTTCCACACAAAAGGATCTATCTGGGTACTTGGAAGTCTGCAGCCAATGGAGTAGTCAATCGATTGACCATATTTTAGTTATTGCACGCCACTTCACGTCATTTACGGGTGTATGGAGTTGCAGAGGACCAAACTGTGATTCAGAACACTTTTTGACAAAATCAGTCTTGAGAGAGAAACTGTTACTAACAAATGGCAGCAGAATAGGAAAGATGATGAAATGGAATACAGACAAACTGAGCATCCCTGATGAAGTAAAAAAATACTAAGTAACACTAAGCAGAAAGTTGAGCAATGAAGAGATCACAGTAGGAGTAGATGTAATTTGGAACGGGTTTGAAAAAACCATTAAGGATGCTACAGAGAAAATAATAGGCATAAGAAGGAACAGAATAACCCAGGAATGGTTTGATGAAGATTGCAGGTCAGCAATAGAGGAAAAGAACAGGGCAAGGAAAAAAGTGCTACAGAGAGAAACCAGAAATAATGTTGAACAATATAGATAATTAAGGAGATGAGCTAGCAGATTGTGCAAGAGAAAGAAAAGAGAGTGGAATTAGAAGAAATTTCAAGAGCTAGAAGAGCTAAAGGAACAGAGTGAAATAAGAAAGTTTTATCATACCATAAGCAAAATGAAGAATAGATTCCAACCATAAACAATGGCCTGTTCCAGTAAAGATGGGAAAATGATAAGGGAGGAAGAACAGATAGTGGGAAGATGGGCAGAGTATTTCAAAGATACACTAAGCACACGAAGATGAAGAGACAGCTGCACAGGAGGGAAGAGTGGGGCTGGAAGTAGACAGCAAATCCAATGAGGCAAGAAAGCCAACACTACAAGAGGTCTCCCAGGCTATCAAAAAACAATCGAGCCCCTGGGGAAGACAGCATAATTTCTGTATCAATAAAAACTCGTGGTGAGGCTGTAATAAAAACTGCACACATTAATATCAGATACATGGGAAACAGAAACTATGCCAGATAATTGGAAAACTGGAATAATAATCCCCATTTATAAGAAAGGGGACAGAACACCATGTTTTGAAAACTATAGAGGTATAACACTCCTAAGTACCGCTTATAAGATCTTCACAAGTATATTAAACGAAAGGATACAGAATCGTGCAGAAGGCATACTAGGGGAATATCAGTGTTGCTTTCGAGCAGACGGAGGAACAACTGATCAAATATTTGTGATAAGACAAATGATGGAAAAGTTCTATGAATATGATATAGATCTGCGTATCCTATTCATCGAGTTCAAACAAGCCTTTGACAGCATAAATCGGCAAGAACATTACAGAGTACTGAAAGAAGTTGGTATATGTACTAAATTAATGATACTAATCAGAATGACAATGACAGAGACAAGAGCAAAAGTAAAGGTCCTTAGCAGAACAAGTGATAGCTTTTACTTTAAGGTGTGAAGCCCTGCGTAGTGTAGCAAATAAAATCAACAAAAGAGGCACCATATTTATGAAAACTAGCCAGATATGTGCATACACTGATGGCATTGCTATAGTAGGAAGAAATACCAACACACTCCTAGAAACATAGCGGGTAAAGGAAACACAAGCCTTAAAAACTGGCCTCATAGTAAATGAAAGCAAAACAAAATATGGGGTAATGTCCCAATCTGAGGCCAGAAGAACCACTATAAACCTTAACATCAATTGGAAATGCTTCAATGGAGTGTCCTCTTTTAACAACTTGGGAGCCCTAATAAGAAATTATAACAGTATTGGAAAGACTATAAGGGAAGGAATACAAGCAGGAAACAGAGCTTACTTTGCAAATATGCAACTTTTCAAAAATAGCCTTGTTACAAGAAAAACTAAACTGCTAATATATAATTCCCTAGTCCGCCCAGTTATCACATACGGGTCAGAGGTATGGACGCTGGCAGAACAAGATAAAAATGCATTCAGAACCACTGAGCGGAAAATACTACTCAAAATCTATGGGCCAATAAGGGAGGAAGAAGGTAGTAGAATACGGTACAATGCCGAATTACAAGAGTTAATACAAGGCAGAGACATAGTAAAATATGTGAAATCACAGCGAATACAATGGCTTGGACAATTGGAGAGAATGGCAGAGGACATAATTCCAAGGAAAATGATGAAAGGTATGATCCATTCAGTTAGGCGAAAAGGGGGACCTAGAAGAAGATGGATCGACGAGGTAATAATGGATATCACCAGTATGGGAGTCTGGGGGTGGAAAAGAGCATGAAATAACCGAAAAGTTTGGAGGAAGGTTGTTGAAGAAGCCAAGATTCAACATGGGCTGTAGCGCTACTGAAGAAGAAGATGTACAATTATCTTGTGACAGAAAGAAAAATGCTACCTTGCTTCATCATTCTATAAAAGCTTTTAAAACTTTTTGAAGGTGGAGACTCACGTTTCTACCTGTTTTCTCAATGACTAATCTCTGCAGTCCAGAGAAAGCCATTTTGGAAATTATATATGGTCCTGAATTGAGTAATTGCCAGTTTTTATACAGTTTGCCAATTTTGATCGATTTAGGGTGCAACCTTAAGAAGCCTTGTTGCCCTTCAAAATATTGTGCAATACTTTTCAGTTTCTTATTATAAATTTACTTTCTCTACTCGGCCTTGTTTTCGAGTGTAATCCTGGCTTGTTTGATTTTGTCGTTATGTATTCTACTTATTGGATGTGTTTGTGGGGGGTATATGTTCTAATAAACCGTTTAAATTCTTTAAACACTCTTTCTACTGGGCTTGCTTCTGGATGGAAAAGCTTACTAATACATGTTGAATACCCTGTTGGGTCATATATTTCCTACGAAATTTTTTTCCTACGAAATATAAAGCATTATTAATTGGTAGTTCTTTTTCAGATATTTGTGGCTGTTGCATTTTCAATGGCATACAGTTGATATGTGGTGCTACTATGTATCTCACTCCTCCTTTACCTCTCGGATATGGGCCAACTATGTCCATGGATCTAAATGTAGAGGTTTTTTTGTAAGTATTGTCTGTAGCTCAGTTTATTTTCACACATTGGACTGTTCTGATTTTTGAGATATTGCACACTTTCATAATACCTGTAGGACTCGCCTTCTCAAATTTGGAAAATAACGAAGTGTTGTAATTTTTTCAGTGCATTTGCCTACTCCATAAGGTCCCCATACTTCATGTGTGTGTCTTATAGATTTGTCGATATAATCTTCAGGAATACTCATACACCACTGATCAGATTTTTCATGCTTTCAATACATCAAAATACCCTTCCACTCCTGATACCATTTACTTTCCTTTCCACTGTCATTAAGCTTAAGGTTTTGCACGACCTTGCTCCATCTGCAATCTTGCTGTTCTATAATGATCATTTGCATACAAGGATTATATTAGATTAAATTCAGTTACGTTCCATAGACCCAAAAAATTAGATGAATCTCGTGCATGTGGAACATGTCAGAAAGTATAACATGAAAACATAAAACATTTGAATATAATACTTACTACCCTGATCATTTGTCAGGAGATAGTTGAAATAGGTTAATACAAGGCAGTAAAATGGAACAGCAAATATTTACAGAATTAACACACTGTCAGAATGAAAATCTGTGATGCACTATAAATAAATTTATCATACAGAAAATATCTAATCCTGATTGTTGTGACATAGTGTTGTCAAAACTGAAATGTAACAGATTTTTTACTTAGGCTGGCTTAACAGTTCTGTTAAGAGATTCATCTATGGAGTACAAGGAGTTGCCTGTCAGAAACTCTATCAAACTCTGTTTGAACGGTGCTTTATCTGAACCCAGTTTTTAAAGATAGCTGGAAATTTATTGAAAATGTGTATTCCTAAATAATGGACATCTTTTTGGACCGAGGTAAGTGATTTTAGGTCTTTATGTAGATTGTTCTTATTACTAGTAGTGATATTATGTACTGAGATATTGGTTGGAAATAGAGAAGTATTACTTGCAACAAATTTCATTAAGGAATAAATGTATTGAGAAGCAATGGTTGGAATACAGAGTTCCTTGAACAGGTTTCTTCAAGAAATTCATGAATTTACAGCACAAATGATTCTTCTCACATGCTTTTGCAACATAAAAACTTTTGCTCAGTTTGATGAGTTGCTCCAGAACATGATCCCACAAGACATAATAGAATGAAAGTAAGCAAAGTATGCAAGTTTTTATATCTCCTACAACTGACATCATTCTCAAGGCAAATACAGACTCGTTTAGCTACTTAAGCAATTCTGTAGTATTCTCTTGGCAATTGAATTTGTTATGGAGTTGCAATCCCAGAAATTTAATGCTGTCAACCTCTTTGAACTGCATGTCTTCATTTATTATACTCATTCTGGAAGGAAATCTCTTACAGTTTTTGAACTGCATATAGTGGGTCTTCTTAATGTTTAATGACAGTGAATTAGCTTTAAACCACTTAATAATATTAGGGAAAATTTTATTAGCAGCTATTTCTAGATATTTACTTTACTTGCTACTTATTGCAATGTCTGTATCATCTGCAAACAAAACAAAATTAGCATTGGGCAATGTAACAGATGAGAGGCCATTAATGTATGCAAGAAAAAGCAATGGACCCTAGATGGAACCTTGAGGAACACCACATGTAATTGATTCCGAGCCAGATGAAGACTGACTGCTTACTGCACAGGTAAGACAGTTACCTATAAGTTTGTCAATTACATGAAAATTGCACTTCACTGCAAAATGTTTGTTTGTAATGGAATAAGTCCCTGATGTTTCACCAATTCAATCATACTGCCTGCAGCAGTTTGCACCTTTCACTTTTGGACAGGAAATGTTGGAAATTTGCCTCTCTTCTTCAATTCACAGAAAAATGAATTTGCCATTAGGTCAATAGTTGAACCTGTATCTAAAATTAGTTGTTTGTCAATATTAAATATTTTCACCTTAATGATTGCCTGTATTTGTTCTTCCTGGATATTATTCGTTGTACCTAACTCATGTTGATACAGATCATTCTTGATACAAACCTGTTTGACAAATCTTTTGCCTTGCTCCCACTCTCAGAGGTGTCAATTGCCTGGGACTTAACTACAACCAGCTGGAGTTTTCCGACGGCGTTGTGTGATTTAATTCATCACCTGGAGTATTTTCGATTAGTTTCACAGTGTGGGTACTTCGCCAATTTGTGTTGTAGGTTGCTGGCGACATTCCTTCGCGTGTGCTCGTGGTGTTATTAGTAAACACTGCTGTGACGTTACTTTGTGGCCCAAAAGTTGGCTGTTGTGCAGCATAAGGCATGGCATTGTTGCCATCCATCTGCTACCACTGCTGCAGATTGTTTCTGTTTATATTCGGCATATGGAATTGTGAAGGTGGACTGTAATTCGATCGTGCATTGGAATTACTCTTGCTGTTTTGAAAATTTCTTTTGAATCTTTAGTTTTTTTGTTCCCATTACCGTACTCGTTACCTCTGAATATGTAACTTATCCGTTTTCTGTATCATGCTTGATAACTAAGTTGTTGTTGTGCCTGATTTTCTGTTACTCTATTCGGTACAGGTCTTTCCTCACAGATTAAGTCGACAGAATCAAGCACTGACAGAAAATACTGTGTCGTGCTTCAGCATTGTGAGGAATTTTTCTCTAATGTGCGATGATAAATGACTTTTAAAATTTTTTATCAAGTCTAGCTGTGATACTGGGTTCGTCCAGTAGCGTGTTTTGTTCAGGTATTTTTCGAATCATTTACATAGACTTCCGTATTTGCCAATGAATGGTGTGGGGTTGAAAACCTCCCGACTAACTCTTTCTTGTACTGCCTCAGAACAGAATTTGTCGAGGAAAGCTCGTTCAAATCGGTTATAAGTGCTGCACCGTTCGGCCATTTCAACTGCCAATAAAAGAACGTCACCTTGCGTATATCCCACGACAAATCTGATTTTCAGTGCTTCTGTCCAGCCGCGTGGAAATACACGATGAAAAGCGCTGATAAATACTACTGGGTTCATTCTTGTACCTTCACTAGTGAATTTAGAAAACTATCGATGTCTCAGCAATCCTTCATCTGCCAGAATAGTTGGTATACACATGGCATTTTCGGTCATGTTTATGTTGCTATCGTAGTTACTTTTAATACCGGTTGGTAATTGCTCAGGTATTGGAGTTGTGGGTAAGTTTACATTTTGCACACTACAACTGTCACTAGTTACTGCTGTAGGACTCGTAACAATTTGTCGATAAATACCGACAGGTTGTGATTTGTTCTCTGAAGCCTGTGTACTATTTACATGCATATTTTGCAATCTGGGACTATTTTTTTCTAAAAGATTCCGGATACTATCTTCTGCAGCTTGTGGGTCAATATTTACCTTGTCCACTACTTCATTTCCTTTTTACTGAATAGCTTTCTCTACTACTTCCGTGTATTATTTCCAATCGGTTAATAACTTCTCTGCAATTGTATTACTCTTATCTAACGTACCTGTTTCAGCTTGACTAAGGATATCACTTAGTTTTCATTGATCTTTTCTCTCTCTTTTTTAGTACATGCTGAGTCAACTTCTAATGTTGCTACCCTTAAAGTAAGCTCTTTTACAGCTAGATGTGCAGCGTCATAGTCTTTGTTCAGTTTTTTAACGACAGTGGTTACCTTTTTTACTGTCAAACACAGTGGGTAACGTGTGGCTTCAATACTTGTGTTTGGGTCTGTGATTTTCTTTATCTGTTGCTCTCCTAGATCATGATGATCAATAAAGGAATCTACCTTCAGTTTTAACTCCATAATATTACTGTTAACTTCAGAAAGTACTTCATGCTTGACTTTTATTTTCAAAAGATTTAATTTTTTTGTTGATTTCAGTGCGAAAATTTTTGGCTAAGTCTTGACGTTCTGTTAGACCGTGACTTGCGAGTCCTTCAATTCCTGTATTTGTTCTTGTATCATTGTTTTTAGATCTTGTGTAACAGCGTTTTGTTGCTGTTTTACTGTGTTCATATCTTGTGTCAAATTATCAATTTATTCATATCTTGTTTCATATCTCTAAAAATGGTGTTCATATTATATAATTTGGTGTTTATTTTATAATAACTGCCGTAGCATTGCATCTGTTGTACTACTGTGGTTGCTGTCAGCTCTACTTTCCAGGTTAATGTTTGTGTTATGAAAAAATTGTGTTTGTAACGTGTTGTCAAGATTCATATTTGTATCTCAATTCAGTGTTTGATTTGTGAGTGGTATGTCGCCCTGGGAGATTCGTGACATGTTATGGTCAATTGTAAACACTGTGTCGTCAAAGTTATTCTGCTGTGGAGCATTGCTATCATTTGTCACATCTGCAACAGTCCTCTCTTACCTACTTTAACCTTCTGCAGTAGGCATGCATGGCACCTGAACTTCAATTGCTCGATCGCACACTTCTACGCCATCTTGTCTGATTAAGTTTTCGTTATTGCTTTCAACAATGCATACATATTTTTCTGCCCTATTGCATGAATATGCAAAAATAAAAATGTCACCAAAAATGATAAAATTACATATGCTAATTATTACACTTGATAATTGTAAATTACGTGTTGTCAAAGCCTGCTTTAGGTCTATTGTGATACGGAAACTATGGTGTAGCAAATCTTGATGTCTTACTGACAATGTGTATCACATTAAGAAATTCCCGTACATTTTCCAAAATATAATTCAAGGAAGGGAATAATGGTTAAATGGTTTCTATCTACATCAAAAGGGACTCAAACAAGCATAACCATGCAAGCAACTTGCGTAGCCATCCTGCTTTTGCTGCACCAAACAGAACAGCTTTCTATCGAACGCTTTCGTAACCTGGGTCCAATACTTATTTCTTTCAAAAATTTTCTCCTCAATTTTTTTCATTTATGCATCAGTTCATCCCTGTCGTGGGTCATGTAAACAGAAAATATAGACAATTAGTTTTTGTGACTAATAACAATGTCATAGTAATTTCTTACTGAAACAGTAGTTAACAAATCCGACTTACAAATGGGGCCCTGAAGTCGTGACACTTAGGTCGCCATTTGTATAATAATAATAATAATAATAATAAAAATAATAATAATAATAAATATTATATAGGTCTGGGCTGTGACGTGGTTTCCACACTCTGATGGACGCCAGACAGTATCGTTTAGTTGTCATGGTTGCGGTTGTTTGTCTTCTTCTCGTGTTGACTGGTGCCACTCTTTTAACAAGCGTTGCCTGTCCGCTAGTGCCAGCAGCGGCGGTAATCGATATGTAGTAACTGTAGCCCTATCTTTGGGGCGACGTCGTTGTTTTTCTGGGTCATGTAAGTGTGCAGTACGGTTTGGGACTCAGGAAGAGCCAGGTCCTCGCAGCATCGTTGCGGTTGTTTATCTTCTTCTCGTGTTGACTGGCGCCACTCGTTTAACAAGCGTTGCCTGTCCGATAGTGGCAGCAGCGGCGGTAATTGGTATGTAGTAACTGTTTCCCTATCTTTGGGGCAACGTCGTTGTTTTTCTGCGTCGTGTGAGTGTGCAGTTCGGTTTGGGACTCAGGAAGAGCCAGGTCCTCACAGTGCGAGAACACACCGAAATTGCTGGCAGCATGCATGGACTGCCAGATGCAAGGGCTGTGGTCAAGATGGTGCATTACCTCGTCGTAAACTGGATCCAGCAAGCTTAAAAAAATGGTTCAAATGGCTTTGAGTTGCCAGCCGCCGTGGTCGAGCGGTTCTAGCCGCTTTAGTCGAGAACCGCGCTGCTGCGATGGTTGCATGTTCGAATCTTGCCTTGGGCTTGGATGTGTGTGATGTCTTTAGGTTAGTTAGATTTAAGTAGTTCTAATCCTGTGGGACTGATGACCTCAGATGATAAGTCCCATAGTGATTAGAGCTATTTGAAATGAGTTCAGTGAGCGTTTGTGTGCCTAATGAATTTGATGTCACTTGTTTAGTACTTGGTTTTGGGTCGCCTTGTGATTGCTTCCGCAATGACGTGTGGTTGCTGATTCTGGTTGGATACCTTTCGGTTTGGCTTCGCACGCAAATCGAGTGGTGTTTTAGTTACTCTTAGTTTGCGTGGTGTTCTGTACTGTGACTTGTTTGTACAAATTTTCGTGTTTTTGGAATCCGACGGAAATCTGGTAGTGGTTCCTTTCTCGTTCCAGGCGCTCGAAACACAGTATTCTGGAGACGTAGTGCTGACCGCCGGTTTCGGCTTTGGCGTATTGTCATATCGTTGCATTTGGTTTATCGGGCGTCAGGTAGTTTCAGCAATTTTATCATTAGTCATTCGTTAGACTGCCACTAGTCTCAGTTACCATCTTGCGAAGTGAATGCAACTCTTGGTTGCCTATCTCATCACCACGAAAGTGTTTGTTGCCGGACCTTCTCAGAGTAGATTCCTGGAGCACCATCTCGATCAGGTGGTTGTTTTTTCAATTAACTTTCGCTATTGCATCTGCTGTCTTACAAAATGATTCAAATTTTTTATGTTATTGCCGTTCGTGGCGTGTAAGGCCTTTAGCCATAATAGTGGTCATTTGCTTTAAAATGTTATTTGGTATTTGTATGTTAGTAGTAAGCCCTAAAACCTTATTTACTGCCATTCCTGGCACCTGATGCCTTCTGCAGTGTTTATGGCGACTTGTCTTTAATATTTCAATACATGTAATTTGTAATCTGCAGCGAGTTTTAAACAATTCTTAATTTATTGCCATTCCTGGGATGTAAGGCCTTCTGCCCAGATCACAGTGGCTTTCTTTTAAAACATTATCTGTTGTATCTGAATCTAATGGTGATTTGCTAAATTGTAACTCACTGAAAACACTATTATTTTCTCATGTTTATTCCATCATTTTTTAAATATATTGTCGAGTCTGTAATTACTGATATAAAATAAATCGTGTGTAACTGTAAAAGGCAACCAATGGTAACTGTATACGGCCCCGTCCACAATCGTAACCGTGTCCTGTCTTCCCCTCACCAAATTGAAATGGAAAAAATTACAGGAAAGTGCAATTACATTATTAGTAAATGTTCTGCATGTACGAAATTGTGTTATTCTTCATTCACTTTACCTTGCTTCGGTTCTTTGTCTTTCTCTGTGTTTATGTCCATCACTACATATATTTCAATTACATTTGTCGTCTTCTGAAAGCTCTTTTACTTTTGTTAATCTGAACGAAATTCTCGGTACTTGGTTCCACTTCACTTCAATAAAAATACTTCACTTATTCAGAATCACAAAGAATACAAAACTGTCGTACCACATCGTACTTCAAGCAATACATCTTAACCATCCTTCTACATGCGAGAGTATGTGAAACAAAATGATGTACAAAGAAAAGTGAATGATCCTTTTCCTTTCATTTTTCTGCGCCTTACCACGCATGCATAATTAATGTCTTTGCCAATGCCTATGTTTGGTCTTTGATTCTGTCATTTCTGCTGCTTCATTCATTTTTTTTTATAATTTTTAACTTTACCATATCTGAGGATCTTTCACCATGTATCTACACAATACATATGTGAGGTTAAATAATCATCCAATTTGTCAGCTCTTTTTCTGTAGACTTTTCTAAGCATAAATCATTAATTGTTATTTAATATGGCAGTTGCAGTTCTTGAGTTCACGCGCCGCCTATTTTTTCCCAACCATCTTTCGCTTTCACTTGTGTCACAGTGAAGGACATTTCCTCGCCGTTCAGCTGACTTTCGCCGATACCTACTTCTCCCAGCAACGTTCCTGCATTGAGGGCAAGTTTAAAGCATGCAAGCCAGTCGCTAAGACTCTATTGCAATAGCAAAGTACTAGCAGCGTTTTTAGAACAAGTACTGCTTGGAAATACGCACGCAGCACTGGTGTAGTCGACAACCCTTGAATGCGCGCCGAGTACCTTCCCACAAACTCCAAAACATCGGGTAGATTTTGCTTGTGCTTTTATTTCAGATTCCTTAGTTAGCTGAATACCTCGCTGAATCTGAAATAGGTGCTGTGATTCTATATCTGCCTGTATAGCACGAGGAAAAGGGAAAAATTCCACTGCAGTTTTGTGAAATATTATAAAAAATCCACTGTGGACGATTGAGTAGAGAAAAATGGGTTACAGCGTTTAGAAATGACTGTACTAACATTCACCATGAAGTACGAAATGGGCGAATGTTCCTCGTCACTGAAAACCCGTGCAAATTCGCCGTATTTGAAGAATACAGAAGATTTGCGATGTCGTTCATATCTCATGCATTTACTCAATTTTCAAGATAAAATTTTTGCATAACCAGCTCAATATGAGGACATGACATATTAACAGTCATTCAGCAGTTATTACCAAATTACACAGCGGAATTTCATCAGAATGGAATTCAGAAGTTAGTTCACTGCTATGACAGCATATTTGTAATAACAGATATTATTTTGATAAGTCGTATGAGTTACAGTCTTTTATGACATAACATCATTTGTTTCACACAAACTTCTATCTACTTTTTATGAATGCAGTATTACTTAAAACACTTCCTATTACGCCAGTAATACAAGGCATGGAAAGATTATTTTCGATTACTTATTCTCAATCAATAAAAATATTACTTGTTTTTAAGTAACGATCTTGAGGATTCTGTGCGCTGAATGCTTATTCAGCCTTAGTTTTGTCGCTCAACCACCATTTTGTCACGATTTGATTTCGTTTTAAAGAAGGAAATGAGCAGTACACATGACATTGGAATGAACAGTAATTCAAATTCGCCAACATGAAGGAGTTTGTCGAAGTATAGACAAGAAATTCCTCTCTACTGCACAGTTACTACACAAGTGGGTATTGGTTCTGATACTTGGACAGTAAGTTTTGTTCTTTATTAATTTGACACTCCTGAACATGAAAATGACGTAAAGTTATTTATCGCCCTCCATTTTCTCCTTGTAGCTACCCCTCATCCCAACCTACTGTGGGACATTTGGCTGTGAAATACATGTTATGTGTTGCAATTTATACAAATCTGGCAACATTAGTCATCTGTAGGATGGTCATGAAGGTGGACATGCCGTTATCGCAGCAGGAAACAACAGCTGAGTAAGTGTAAGAGCTGGAATAGGGTGCAAATGCGCGTTGTTGTGAGTGGTGTTATTTTATGAAACCCGTGTGCAAAATGTCAAGAGGTCAGTGTGTGAATAGTCCTGATTCTTCTTGTTATAGACACAGAATGTATGTGATTAGTACAAGAGACCGACAAATTTGCGAGTAAATCATATTTCACTTATTCCCACATGAAACTCGGAGTTAAGAATTAGTCATTTTCTCCACACACTGTGTGTCATATATGCTTGTTGCAATTAGGGATGTGGAAGGTAAACTGAAGTGTCTGATAAAAGAAAATTGTCTGAACTTCTTTGTTCCCATGGTATGGTTCGAATAGAAGAATCATGTCGATGAGTGTTACTTCTGTATGATGAAAGTAGCGATATACAACAAAAGAAGCATGAAAAAATTCTTATATCCAAACTTACATAGACGGTTAGACATGTCTCTCATGGTCAAGGGTTGTCCATCCTTTCTCCACTAACATCGATGGATACACTTGAATTGTCTGAACCGTATGTGAGCTATTAATATTGTGAATATAATTATTTCAAATGCAGAGCCGATAGTAACCCAAAACCTCTTACTTTATCAAACTTAAACTTCAGTGAAGGTGTTGAGAGTCTCAAAAAAAGTAGCACAACATCTGGGATCGCGAGGCATCACTAATTGTTTACTTGCACATGTTACATTACAATCAACATACAGAAATCGTGATTAAAAACTTTAGGGAATTTTTCGTTGAAGATGGTTTGATGCTGTTCTGCTAAGATATTGCCAAAGTACTGACTAAAGTGAGAGCTCAAAAGAATGGCACTAAAAATGCAGGTTATTGATCCTTCGAGTTTGATCCATCAACATATTTTAAAAAGCTTTCAAAATGGTTGCAAGATAATTGAGCCAATAATGAACATTCCTGACATAAACTGAACTTCAACATCTTTATGTATTGTCTTTAAATATTTGAATGTCTATAGTAAGCAACAAATGCTTCACCACATTCTTTGTAAAACAATATTTACTGTCTAACAAATACGATAATTTATACGTATGTTTCATAACTAAGAAATTTTATCTCCTTTTGTCCTATTTGTACATAAGTTCTGTCCAAATTATTATGGTTATTGTGAGGATTTCGCCATTATTACTACTTGGTCGTGATGATTTCTGAACTTCTTAAATAGAATTAAATTTGGAAATGGTTTCATACAAGTTATTTAGTAGTTAACAGGACCCAAACAATCTACTTTTTACCAGAGTTTTAAACATGGCAGCTTGGTTCAGTGACTGTTAATAAATTAAAGTTGCACTAAATAAGGTTTCCACACTTCTATGAGTGTCTTCATCAGAAATTAAATAGTAACAATAAACTTTAGCCACTGCAAATTGCTGTAAATCACATGGAAAAAGGACAGTCAACTGAAGAGATGAGTGCAGAACCTAGGGCCAAAACGTACACACTGACGCAACACTATATGTCATGTGCTCCAATCCAGTAAATTCAGTTGCACAAGCCAGATTCTATATCGCTTGAACATTCTTGTTCAAAATGTAACTAACTGACTGCTAAGACTTTAACAAAATATTCAGTAAGTATTTTAAGAAATGCATAATTATACACAGAGATGTCTCATGTTTCAAACACACTTGTTCGTTTACTAGATATGGAGATTTTAGAAAGAGATGCTTAGAAATTTCAAACTTTTCCAATACATTCAGTTTCTTGCCTTTGTTGGTCATATGAAGGCTTTTATGGTTTTCTAAATCTTGGAGTTGATGGCCACAAGATATGAGGTGCTAGGCTAAGAGGGCTGATGTTTCGTGGAATGGTTCGCAAGCCTAAACTTGTTGATGGAATAGCATTCAAATATGCAGCAGATTGTGGATGGGTTACACTCCTGTCACGCTGAATGATTCTCTTCCACCGTTACTGGTCCCGTTCTTGTAGAATCTTTTTCCGATCGCAGCGATGTCGAAGATTTTATGTTTTGCCGGATTCCTGATATTGACGGTACACTCGTGAAATGGTCGTATGGAAAAATCCCCACTTCATCGCTACCTCGGGGATGCTATGACCCATCGCTTGTGCGCCGACAATAACACTACGATCAAACTCAAATAAACCTTGATAATCTGTCATTGCCCAAGCAGTAACAGATCTAACAACTGCTACAGACACTTGTCATATATAGGCCCTGCGGATTTATCGGTGCCAGTAGCGGGAGGCATCATGAGAAAACAAAGATTTAATGATAATGAGGCGGTTCAAAAACTATAGACAGGCTGTCAAAAACTTTCCTCCAAGTGGACGTCCCAATGTGTCTTAAACATAGTTTGAGAGTGTAAGTTGCTTTTCATAAAGGCCCCAGAAGTCAGTTCGACGTGCATCACACGAATACCAGGAAACAAGATCGACTGTCCATAAAGTATTACACATGCGGTTCGTTTTTAGTGGACGTAGTGGAAAAGGTACAAACTGCAGCCAAATTATCGCCCTGTGCGGTATGCATTCGCGCGACTCATGTTAGCCTCCACAGACGTCGATAGCGGCAACATAAAAAGCGTGCCTGTTTGCAAATGAAGCACATATCTGGAAATGGGAATCGCTTCACAATTAGTAACTGTGGTTAAGGAAACCCATACAATACACATGAACACATCCATGATAGCCCTGAGCATAATGTTTAGTATGGCCCAAAACACGATAAACTGGTAGCCTCATTTTTCGTCTGAGAAAAAACCATGACGAGAAAATTTTATCTGCACATGACTGAACACGTCCTGCTACCAAACGTCGAAGAGATGTAGCAGTCCATTATCTTCCAGCGTTTTTGATTATATCAGCATTGCAGTTTCAACGTGCGGGGTATACTGAATGACACGTTTCTTGAGAGCTAAGTGGGTCAAGACGGTCTCATCGCATGGACCCCGCTTTCTCCCGATATGAAGCCTTTGGACTTCTTTTTGTGGGGACACGTCATGGAAGGTATAAATACAATACTAGTCAATGATATTGCTGCCCTTGAGGTACGAGTCAATGAAGCAATCAGAACAGTTGAAGTTGCAACGCCGACCTGTTGAAACGTGGCAATGTGCTATGTACGAATGACCACACTTCAGATAATCAAGAATTTTAAGCACTTTTAACTACGCCAGCGCCGATTAGAAAGCAGTGGGATGGCAGACAGATGGATGGCCATAGCGGAGGTAGCGTGCCGAAGGGTTGCGGTAAGAGCCGAGTCGGGCGCGGAGACTGGGGGAGAACGTGAAGGCGGAGGGACACAGAAAAGCCAGGGGTCGCTGAGAAATACGACGCAGCATCCACATGCTGGGCACCTCTTGGGGATGGAGAAGGAGGATTGTTCCGACCAGAGGCTACTGAAGGGCAAAAAAGTAGTTCGTTCGTAAAAACATAGAGCAGAGGGCCAGAGAAAAATTTGCAGAAGAGTGAAAATCCAAAGTGTATTTGCGCAGAAAGCAACAGAAAAGTATAAAGTAAAATGTGTCTGATTTAAGGGCAGAGATGACAGCTGACGTCACAAGCGGTGTTCTGGGGGAGAACGAGGGCACAGCTCCCCATTGTTGAGGACTAGCGGTTACGCCGGGAAGCAGTTCGGATGTCCGGCGGTTGCGCTCCCGCAAAGTTACCAACTAAGCTTTGCTTTGTGGCTTAATGTGCTTAAGACCATGACGATGTAACGTTCGCGTAGGTGGTGAAGTGATGTGGATTGTGAAGGAACTTGTGTCTTAATATGTGACAGTTACTGAGATATAGACGCGAATAGTTAACTGAACAAAGCCTAGTGTATGCATCAACACGACAGTCATTGAACACGTTAAGTCAGCTGCTGTGCTTGCTCCTGCTATTGCAAGTTCTGTTTTTGTTTTCTGGTAATGATCATTATGGCCAGTTGGTTAAGATCATGCTTATTTTCATGTGAGGTATCAAGTGTAAGTAAAGACGGAGTTCCGTGGCATCCGGTAGTACAAGATTTTGGCCTTGTGCACTAAAAGCCCCGCGTGGCAGCTGAGTGCCTTATACCAATACGATCACAATTGGAATTCGCCTGTTTGAGACTGCAATAAAATGCAATCGGTATATGACAGTGGTCTAAGACCCTCTTAGAGGGTCATATCCGTCTGACCGCTTTCTGGCTTCATTCTGGGGTGTAAACTACGATTAGGCCACTACTTTGTAATAAATTGTGTCAGAGGACTTTGATGCTAATATAATTGCTTTTATCAGATTGCTTTTATCAGAGGTGCGTTGCTTTGTTTAGTAGCACCGGAATTCCTCTCCAAACCCTTAGCACTACTTATTTACGAAGTCCGGAATCCACAGGGTGCCGAATAACGTGCGAGCGTCTGAACTGCAGATAAAGGCAGGTAAGATTACAGGTCGAGGAATTGCGGAGGCTGACTTCGCTGCCACCGCCCAGGTACGTCACAAAGAGGACCTGCCACGCACCCCTGTAAATCTACCGCTCCCCCTACATGACAGTACGTTATAAGCTAGGGTTTGTCATTCCGCAGATGGGATGTTATAAAGCAGTACATCGGTCTAGAGAATGTTACTCTGTGCAAGGACGGAATTTGAATAACGCCTTATTGATATACGCACAATGGTCGGAAACATACACTGAAATTCTTCCGTGACAGGAAAAAGCTTTGAGAGGTGATATATGTTTCCCAACAAACCACGATTCTCTAACTGTCATAGTTTCCAAGAAATTGTTTCTTGAACTGACAGTGGAACTTTATCGACCTCCTACGTTATTCTCGTCAGCTATTTGGAATAGCTGATTGTGTGATAACTCTGCAGTTTGCTGCCTTTGTTATCTTCCGTTCTGTATGGGTAACATATTTCCGAAAATCTGATGATATCTCTCCAGACTCATAGATTGTACAAACCTACTTTAGTAGTCGGTTGATTACCACTTTCCCTAACGATCTCGGAAATTCCGAATTCTTCTGCCTTCTCTGATCAAAAGTCTTCCAATGCTCTATTAAACCTTGACTCTAACAATAACTCTCATAGCTCTTCCATATTGTCTCTTATTTCTTCCTGAATCAAACCAAGAGTCACCATTCCTGCTCCTCGTAGAGGCCTTCCGTGAACTACTTCCCAATATGTACCCTGTCCTCTGTGTTGACAGTGGAGTTCCTATCGTATTCTTAATGACGACGTCCTTGCTTTTATTTGTACTGAAGGTTGTTTTGACTTTTGTATGTACCGAAACAATCCATACGACGACTATCGCTTTTTGAGTTTTTCACATATTTCCTGCAGTCATTTCACCTTGCCCTGCACTTCCTGTTTATTTCATCCCAATGTGATTAATACTCCTGAATTTACCTGAATATTTTTGTACTTCCTTCTTTCATCCATTAATAGAGAATCTCTCCGGCTAACCAAGGTTACCTCGCAGTTACCCTCCTTATACCTATGTTTGTATTTACAACTTGTGCGATGGCCGTTTCTGGAAGCAACCCACCTCTACATCTGCATTGCCTACTGTACCATTCATTAACACAGCATCTTCAGCCACAGCTTGAAACACGTCTTATCATTCCACTTCTTTCTACCCAGCTTCAGCAGGTCGACGCTCTTAAAACAACGCCCTACTCTTCATTATTACTAAATTGTGATCTGTGTCTATATCAGCTTCTTGCTCTTCACGCAGTTCCGGATCTCAATCTGACCGTCGTGTCACCCAACCAGTGGCGGACATATATGGGCGGCACGAGGGTCGCTTCCTCCCCCTCCCCCGCTCCCCCACACCTCTGCGGGATCACCCGCATTGCAACCCGCGCTGCCCTAACAGTCAGCCCACACTCTGTTCGTTCGTTCCTTTCGTCGGTCGACTCGACTGAATCGAGTTATCTAGCAGTTGTACTTTCCTATGTAGCACGCGCGTCCGTGGCGTCATCGTATTTTATGCGTTTCTGTCTGGCACGTAGATAGCCAGCGCATAGCTATGAGAAAAGTCGCGGCCATTCTAGTGATCTCGATACGTTATTCTATCTGCCATTTGTTCGAGCAAAGTCGAGAATATTCTACTGTTTTGCGATCAAAAAGAGACTAATGGGAGAGATTCTTTAATATAAGCAAACGGGCATAAACACCCTTAATGATCGTGATTCTGTTATGCAAGTGCTGTCTGTTTGTCCTAGATCTGACTACCCTACTTTGCACACGCTTTACAAAATATTTGCTTGTCTATCTCCATCTATTGCTACAGTACAAAGGTTTTCAACATTGTGGTGTATAAAGACATGGCTGAGACCGACCATGAATGAGGATCGACTTAATGGCTTAGCTCTGTCTAACACTCAGCCTGACATTGCTTGTCCTATAGACGACGTAATTAACAAATTTGCCAGGAAGAATAGGTGCATAGAATTCATCATTTGTAACGTTTTTATACCATAAGAGGGCATTGCCTTGTATATGTGTATAATCAGTTTAACTGGAAAGTGTATTCGCTATCACTATGAGAAGTTTACTGCAGAATTCAATTATTTTTTATCCTATCTAATCGCTATTAGCTAGAGCTTATTCTCCCATAACCTCATGTTCGACTCCTTAAACGTTTCTTACCTCTCAAGGCGCAGACCCAGTCTCAAGAATAAGAAGATCGCATATACCGTTGATACAAATGTCCTGAGTTCCGTTACCGAATCATGTCGATGTCGTTCATCACTGAATATTCTTCTAACTTCTACATCAGTTTTCCAACTTTGCTTCACGTATTCATCAAGTCAGTTCAAAGAAAAGTGAGAAATGAGAGTGGGAAATGTTACGGAAAGTCTTCGATCGCTAGAGTGTGCAATTTTTATGAAATATAACTGGCTGGAATCAAATTATGAACTACAACATTCTGACTATGTGAAATACTTTGGTAAGCGTTGTTAGTAGAATTATATTTTGCTGTTTCCTTCTTTATTTTCTGTAGCGAAGTAATGGATAAAAAACACACTTCCTTAACGTTATGAGAGTTTCTTCTAAATATATACTGTGGATTTCAAAACCATCAGATCATTGGATAATGGAACACAATAGTAAAGCGATGTACTCCTGATATTTTGTGAAATAACGCGTAAAGAAATATGTGGTACTATTTATAGCATCTTCAAACCACATATACAAAGCAAACCTTCTTCTTGTATATAATCTGTGTTACTTCAGTAAACAGATTTTACGAGTCCAGAATTGAAGGCTGCACTTGGAAAACTACAAACATGTAGACGTCAGTTCACGTAAAGCGCACGCCAGAAACTGAGTTCCAGACTTGCACCATAGTATGGACTTAAGTAATTACATATGTAGTAAGTTTATGACACGAGAGTTATGAGAAGTTGCTCGCACTAGTTCTGACAAAATACTTGCATTAGACCAGTAGCGCTTTCTCATTAATTAGCTGCCCTCTTGACGTCTGCTGGGCTATCCCTGTAATGAAAGTTGCTTCGCAACAGACATCATATATGAAGCTTCGTATCATGCTTCACTCTGCTGAACTGCGCGTGCACGCCATGCGCAGTGAGAACGGAGACCAAAATTCTAGCGGGTGATTAGTATTCTGTATTCGGTATTCGTGAGGTATGTGTACATTCGGCTATCAAACACCCATGGGCTACTTATCTTGATTAATCAGAAAATTCAGACTGATGCTTTACTCGAATTTCGGCACTGCTAATTCCCGCTGCGTTGCTATTGACGCTTATTTACCGTTCTCGGAACCACTTAGTTAAAAGGATGGTATGGATCACGTCTCAGTGCGCGGTATTCATACACTCTGATAGCTGAGAGATCGTCGATGACAACTGTAATGACAGAGTTCGGCGCAGAGTAGTGTTTCATCACTAGAATATCCTGTAAGGTGTCAGGCAAATCCAACATCTTCCATGAAAACCCTGACATGATAAGCAAATCCAGTAGTATGTCACATAGCTCCGAATAAATCGTGACCTTAAATTAACCAAAGTAATACAAGTAACGAGTGAGCAAATGGAATACCACAGACTAGCACAAGAATGCCTAAATGCATGTCATACCTTCACACCGTGAGACAGGCGCAGTTCCGAGGGGAGAAACGAGAACACAGGCCGAGAGCAGAACCGTGTTAAGCGAGAACGCCCTACGATAAGGGACGGACACCCACGCCGCCAGCTAACCGTTAGGACCACCCCCCAGCCCATGTTAAAAGCTAGAGCCTTAGCGTGAGACTTTTTCGCGTATCTGTTACGCCAGGAGCACCCCCCAGCCCATGTTAAAAGCTAGAGCCCTCCAGAAGAACAGTATATATCTCACGATAACACAAAAAGGGCCACCCCAGCCGCATGTTTTAGTGTGAGACTTTTCCGCGTCTCTGTTATGTCAGGACCACCCCCCAGCCCATGTTAAAAGATAGAGCCCTCCAGAAGAACAGTATAGATCTTATGATAACATTAAAAGGACCACACCAGCTGCAAGTTTTAGCGTGAGACTTTTTCGCGTCTCTGTTACGTTGCAAACTTTAAAAACATTGCCCCACCACGAAAAGTATAACGTTTCTCATTGGATAGACAGAATTTTTGCAGGCGGAGCTTAAGGTTAACATTGAGACCCTGATTGGTCAGATGAAAACACAGCCAGATATTTTTTTTAAACCAACTTCGGTAAATTGTGGTAAGGAGAAGTGAGGGGTAAGTTGCTTCCGAGACGGCGAGGTGAGTGGAGCTGTGCTGCCTGCCACCCCCTGACGAACACCGACAAGGTAATGAATGCACGCGATGCCGCATAACAGCGCATAAAGCTTCACTCAGAACTGCCGAAGTCTCATCTGTTAACCCCATTTTGCGTAATACTACTGTCGATCGTCAATTAAAGCTCATGGTGTTTACATTTTTCACTTGAAGTAAAAATCTGAAACGCGATCATTTTTCTGTTATATAGTTATTGAGAAGCCACATCAGCCACTGTAATTTACGACAAGTTAGATAAGTAATTAAAGATAATTGAGGGTCACTGTAGACCATTTTGATAGTTTTCTCTTTTGTGAAACTTAATTTAAACCTAGATTATAGATGTGATATGGCATAGGTCATCCTTCGATCCATTGTAGAACTTGGAAACCCATTCAGGGAATTTTCGTTCACATTTTTGTTGAACGCAGTTGGTTTTTACCATCCTGTATTAAAATATTTCCTTTTATCAATAGTGCAATTTATACACGATGTTTTGTGAATAGAATAAAATTTCCAATGGTAAACTTAACTGCTTTTTCGACGTTATTTTACCAGCTATCTAAAAATAGGAAAGCCTTGAAACCCTTCCACTAAATTTAGTTAGTATTAAGATTCTTTTACAGGGAGTGCAGTGGAGCTGACGCTGATATCATTAAGTATTTGGTTGTATTATCGCTAGTCTCACTGAACTCTTCTGAATTCTACATGTCATGTGTGGTCTGGCGTCTCCTTACCAGCAACAGGTCCCCGGTTCAAACTAGTCAATTCCTTAAAAAACACGCTCAGAGCGTCGTTGCGCGAAAGTGGTTGGAAGACACGATATAGAACAAACAGATACCACTCAGAATGTTAGAATCCTTGCACAAACTATGAAATGAAGAAGTACTAAACAGAATACATAAGGAAAGACGTCAGTGAAGCAAAAAAAGGTTGCTGTAGCATCTGCTATAGCATCCACGAACATTAACGTGGCAGAGGAAGGATCAGTGGAGGGAAAAGATAGTAGAACGCATAGAATTTGGGATGTAGTAGTTACACCAACAAAGTCAACATCAGCCAGCTGCACTTGTAGGAAATAAAACTTTTAAAATATTTTTATGACCTTCAGTACGCTGTTATACGAAATGGAACAGGAATGATAGCGCTATTACATCACAACCCACCTAATTACCGGAGAACCACGCACAGTAAGTTATGAAAGTTGTAAAGGAGAAATATCTGGAGTTAAAGTAAACGGAATCCCCGGTGTATAATGTTTGTGGATGATAATGATGAAATAGCTGATAGTAGAAAAAAGTGCGCAGAATATAACTTACGGGCTGGAAACAACGAATAAAAGTATTAATAGTTATAAACCTAGAATATGATAATAAGCAAATAAAAAAATGGAAGTGCACCTGACTAGAAAAGTGAAGGAAATAAAACTTGACACATTTTCCTTTTTGGGAACTTAACTACGGAAGGCAACACACACAGCGTGGAAATCAGAGAAACAAGAGCAAAAAATGCTTTCAGTGAAATGAGATATCTATTAGAGAGTAATACATTTAGTACAAAAAGGAAACAAAAAGCAATTTTGAAGTCGTTTAGGGTGGAGCAGGCATCTGGACACTGTTGTACACAGAAGGTTAACGCTGAGGATTGGAATGTGACCCTGGAGAGGGACAGTGAGGACCAGCAACGCAAAAGGAAAGTCCAATCAAAATGTTTTGAATAGATCAAAGAACAATGATACATACGAACTACTGAAAATACGAAAATGAAATGCGTGTGAAATCTTATGGGACTTAACTGCTTAGGTCATAAGTCCCTAAGCTTACACACTACTTAACCTAAATTATCCTAAGGACAAACACACACACCCATGCCCGAGGGAGGACTCGAACCTCCGCCGGGACCAGCCGCACAGTCCATTACTGCAGCGCCCAAGACCGCTCGGCTAATCCCGCGCGGCTACGAAAATGAAACTACACGGACAATTATTTAGACAAAATGAGGTTTTAACAATAAGTTTGAAGGAAAAGCTTCGGGAAAGTAAAACAAGGGAAATGCAATAGAGGAAATATTGAAAGATATACTGGAATTAAAAAGTGCTATAAGCAGCAGAAAAAAGAGAAGAATGCTTCCAACGAGATGAAATAGCTTTTAGATGAGAAATGAATGAAGCATTGTGGACACTTTGAGCACATTTTCACTTAGTAACGGATCATCAAGGATGAAGGCACCGGTGAAAAAGGAATGGGTACACTATCTGATCGGAAGTATGTGGCCACTTATTAGTAGATATTACTATATGTCTTCCCCTCGCCATTCTTACGTTTTACGACGGCTTAAACTTTTTGGTGGACACTTGCAGTCAGATGATTCTGCTTCAGTAGCCGAAACCAGAGAAGGTAGTGGTGTTGGACAGAGCGAAATCGGCGCTCTAAATCATCGCAAAAGTGTTCCGTTGATTTCACTTGGGGACTCTGAGTAGGCCAGTCCGTTTCACGAACGTAACTGTCGACAAACCATTGTCTCCCTCTATGAGAGGAGGCACTGTCAAGTTGACACAAACAATAATCGTCTCCGAACTGTTCGTCTATTGCACACAGTAGAAATGTGCTCGCATCCTTCCGCATTTAGTGGTTTGTTAACCGCTATAAAGGACCACACTCCAGTGACGGGAACACCCCCATATGGTTACACAACCTCCTCCGAACTTCATTTTTGGCAATTTAATAGGGTATCATGTAATGTTCGCGTAGAATCTGAAAAATCCAAGACCTTCCAATGGTTGTCTTCAGGGTATAGCGTGATTAACACTTAAGATCACTCATTTCTATTGACCAGTGGCATTGCTCTTTACGTCACCTCAAGTGTTCATTAGCATCTCCTGAAATGTGTGGTTTATGAGGAGCTGCTCGACATCGTACCCCATTCTTTTTAACTCCCTACGCACTTATACTGTGCTAGCTGAACTGCTGGTAGCACTCTGGAACTGAAGAGTGATTCCTTCCGCTGATTTCGTGAGATTTCTTACAACCACGGTCCGCAATGCTCGTCGGTCCCTGTCCCCCAGTACATGAGGTCTGCCTGATCTTGTTTTGGATGTGGCTGTTCCTTCGCGTTTCCATTTCGCAGTCACAGAAACCAGCAGTAGATATAGGCAGCTTTAAAACGGCTCAAATGTTTCTTCTGTATTGGTTACTCGGGTGACATCCAATGACTAGCACACCCTCGAAGTCACTGAACTATTCTCACCGAGCCATTCTGCTGGTACTGCTTGTGCACTGACAACACTCCCTGGTTGGCTGCTTTTTGAGGAGTTCAGGACCCTTTTTTCTAAGGAACGGTACAGTATTCCTCGTGTCTGTATCTAAAGGTTAAGAATGAGAGTAATTTCAACGCTTTCGGTCATGGTGTCCTCATATAAGGACATACTAAATAAATGCTTAGTATATTAAAATTCGTTAAATTTTACCATTTGCGACTGTTGTCCTCATATTGTCACAAGCAGAGAGTTTATTTGAGAACGGTGTCGACATCTCCTGTCAATCTGTGGTACCACAAAAAAAAAAAAAGACTGAATTTACACAGTCACATGGACGCTTCCCAGTAATCTTTGTACCTTCCATCAGCCATTTAATACATTCTGAGCTTAGGTAAAAAATTTATTTGTTCGTAGAAAGGTGCATTCGTGAAGGTGAAAACTAAAGGTGTCTTTCAGAACGAAAGTTAAGTGACACGTTTATAGCTGTATACGTGTCTCCAAATGACGGCATTGTGATTGAAAGGTTGTAATAGCATAGAAATTTAGCACATTACTTCGTTATCTTTTTAGTCATCTTACGGTGATTTTCACAATACCCTGAGTCTAAGATAGTGAAAAGCTGCTTACAGAAGAAGAGATTATAGAGCTCCTTTATTCATCTGAAGCTGACGGTGTATTCAGTGATCCTGGCGATAATTTTGAACATGACGACAATGATGGACACGGATTCAGAAAATATCATTCTTTATTCCCATGAAGTAATAAGTGTTGTCGACAACGGATCTCGGATCGATTCCATATTCCTAGATTTCCAGAAGGCTTTTGATACCGTTCCTCACAATCGACTATAAATCAAATTGCATGCATATGGAGTGTCGCCTCAGTTGTGTGACTGGATTCGTGATTTCCTCTCAGAGAGGTCACAGTTCGTAGTGACAGACGGTAAATTATCGAGCAGAACAGAAGTGATACCTGGCGTTCCGCAAGGTAATGTCATAGGCCCTCTGCTGTTCCTGATTTACATAAATGGTCTAGGTGATAATCTAAGCAGCCCCCTCGGATTGTTTGTAGATGACACTGTAATTTACAGTCTAGTAAAATCATCAGTCGATCAATTCCAATTACAAAATGATCAAGAGAGAATTTTTTTATGGTGCGAAAAGTGGCAATTGGCACTAAAAGAAATGTGCAAGGTCATCCACGTGGGTACTAAGAGAAATCCGATAAATTTTGGGTATACGACAAATCGCACAAATCTAAGGGCTGTCAATTCGACTAAATACCTAGGAATTACAATAATGAGCAACTTAAATTGGAAAGACCGTATAGATAATTTAGTGGGGAAGCCGAAACAAAGACTACGCTTTGTTGGCAGAACAGATAGGAAATGCGACAAGCCCACTAAAGAGACAGCTTACGTTACACTTGTCGTCCTCTGCTGGAATATTGCTGCTCGGTATGGGATCCTTACCAGGTAGCTTTGATGGAAGACATCGAAAAAGTGCGAAGAAGGGCAGCTCGTTTCGTGTTATCGCGCAATACAGGTGAGAGTGTCACTGACATAATACGCGAGTTGGGGTGGCAGTCACTGAAACAAAGGGGGTTTTCTTTACGCCGATATCTATTTACGAAATTTCAATCACCAACTTTCTCTTCCGAATGCGAAAAAGTTGACACCCACCTATGTACGGAAAAATGATCATCATAATAAAATAAGAGAAATCAGAGCTCGAACCATTCGAGAGTGGAATGGTAGAGAAGTAGTATGAAAATGGTTCGATGAATCCTCTGCCAGGCACTTAAGTGTGAATTGTACAGTAATCATGTAGATGTAGATGTAGATGTAGAATATTAGACGTTTTATACCATACGGTATACTGTAAGCTGAATAGACTGGACGCAAAGCCCACTAACTACATGATAAGTGACACTGAGACAATCACGAAACACTCTTCCCATCCAAACGACAATGCATTGGCAGCGAGAATGTTATTGTTGCGTACGAATTTGTTCCAGCGCACCCAGTCTAAAGCTGAATAAGAAAAATACCCATTCTACTTCATAACAGACTGAAAGGTAGCTCTGAATGTAGTAGGACGTGTATATTTCTATTTTCTATTGTCAAACCACAGTTTATGAAAGATGTTTGTATTTTATTAATTGGATTAAGTAGGAATAATGAATATTTGTCATTTTGGAAATAATTGTGGTAGCAGGGAATGTCAGCACCAAAGTATTGTTGGAGGGGAAACCGCACATAGATACAATTTTAAAAAGAGCGGGAGAGACCGCGTATGGATTCATTTTAAGAAAAGAGAGGGAAAGACCGTGCATTGATACATTTTGTATTGGTAGCAGGGATTGTCTGCACCACAAAGCATTGTTGGCGGGAGAGACCGCACTTTAGCGTTCGTAGGAAGTCAGTAGTAAGTGAGATGTGAAGCGAGTCGGTAGCAGGTCTGAAATGAGAGGTTGAGAGGAGCGGTGTGCCTGCCAGCCACCAGCTATGATTTACGAGAGATTATAAACGAATGTACAGAGACATCAGCTAACTATTATCATAAGAGGAACTAATATTATTGAATTATTTTTTTGGAGAAAATCAAGACTACTGAAGGTATGTTTGCGCAATGCTAGTTGTAAGATTATTGTAAAAAGTAAGTCCCATTTGAATGTTTGTAAAATCATTTCATTACCAACAGTAAATATTTGGAGAACAGTTTTCAGAATATAATTAATTTTTGCCAGCAATATTGCATTACTGATCGTGATCCATCCCAAAAACCATCAACGTAAAACTTCTCAAAATTTTATTGTCATCAAGAGAAAGTTTACCTCTGAATTACGTAACTTCAGTCAAATTAATTAAAGAATAACGTCAGCTTTGCTATTAAAGAATAACGTCAGCTTTGGTAATAAATACAGCCACTTATTATGACAGCCCACGAGCAGCTAAAACAATATAGGAAAACAGAGTAAGTATATTCATGTTGCAGTTCGATGTAGCAGTCAGATGGCGATCCAGTTAAGTAAAAAAGGTAAGGAACAGTTTTTGGTTATTGCAGGTAACGACTAAGGGCCACGACGACGACACATTCTATGTTTCGTCGAAATAATCAGCAAATCACTATTAGTAAGCAGCATTTAAAGTTGTATACGAAGATTGCACTTATTATTATTGCGAAAGAGAATTAATTTTAAAGGTAAGATTTCATTTATTATTATTAAGCAAGAGATATAAATCCTAAGGGAAGGTTTCATAGGTTATTGTAGAAGGGAAGGTTGCGTAACAGAAGAGATATAGAGGAGACGGTGCAACATCCCCTTAGAAAAATTTATACATGACTGTGCTTAAACTGACAAACAATATTTTTAGCGCAACGCAATCTGACTTTCAAAAATCCCTACAAAAGAATGGCCCTGACTAACATTAACCTATACCCTTCACAAATCACTTACCTCACAAAAATCTTCGTTACTCAAGCTACAGCAAAACAGCGAGCGCCACTACTGCCAGCTAAATAACAGATTCAAACTACGGAAGGCACTAACTACTAGTAGGCATAGTTAGCAAATGAAAGATATTAATAGAGAACAAACAATGTATTTACCTTAATAGTCATAATATATATAGCAGTTCATGACAAATTACAAAACTCCGCCTTCTCTCTCCCCACATCCACCACTGCTGGCGGCTCACCTCCAACTGTGCAACACTATGCGCTGTTAACATCCAGCTGCCGCTGCCCAACACTACAATGGCAGACAACAATGCAAACTAGCCACAGACTGCACACAGCAGCTACGTAACGTTGCCAATAAGAAAACATAAACAGCCTACTTACAATGGGAAGGTTTCAATGTCTAGATTGGTGAGTCTGATGTCTGTTCACGTGCTCTGCGTCCGAACATGGCAGGGCGAAAGCCACTCCTATTGGGCATTTAGCGGGCTTTGCACCTGAAGACAACACGCAGTTAGCTGCTTTTGAAACCGAACACGATTTTCGACAGCCATATTCGTTCATACAATTGATATTGCATGTTTAAGTGCATGGATGGGGTACAAGAAAAACGTATCAGAATTAGATGTACCTAAAAAGAAGACGCTTGATTTGCTTCACTTTAGGGAAATTGTGGTCAAAGTACAGGCAAAGATAGATAAGCCAGCTGCCAGGAAAGGGGGTGTTCCACTAGCGAGAGTCTAATGCGACCTGCACGTACTTCAAAACGGTTCATTGTGGAATTTCGTCCAGAAGATAATGTTTGTTTGGACAAAGTTTGGCATCTTCCAGTGGTCAGTGAGAATAAATCATTTGACAGGTGCAAGAACCTGGATTGCAAAGGCAAAACCATATGTTATTGTGTAAAATATAACATTCACTTACCTCTGGATAGAAAAAAATTGATTATTTGATTATAATTCTTCACAAGGGTAAAACCATAGTTTATGTATAAAATCATTAAGTAATTTATGCATTTTGATGAAAGAAAATCAAATAAAATACTTTGATTTGCGACTTGTACTAATCCACTTGAACAGAATATCCTCATTTGAGGGAGCGTTGTACCCCCCCTTGGGGGGCACCTGAGAATATTTTATACGTCTGAAAAGTTATAATTTAATTCGAAGAACAGGATGGAAAAGTCATGGTTTTTCCTCAGGAAAAATATAATTCGTGACAGAAAGGGTTAATATCGGAAAATTGGTGACGATTTGAACTGATTGTATGATAATGATGTCGAAGTTGGGTAGATTGAAGATCAAATTGATGCTCCAGTATCATATGTGGGAACTGAAATGTTCGATCGGAAGGGATTTGACTTAAGAAACGAATGAGCTTGTAGGGCGCAGTTGAGTTTCTTCCTAGTATTTTGGGACTTGTTGCCGATCAATCATATAGACGTTCAGATGTTGGAGATCTGTGTGGATCCCCAAGTGTGGGGGATGACAGGTTGCATGTACTGAAATTCGATGAAATTTATTTTGGATAGTCAGAACGTTCTTGCAGTATTTGCTGCTAGAGGCCAGATTTCATTGCCATAAGTGATCGTGGAAAGAAGGAAGCGTGATAAATTAGGACTTTTGTCTTAATGAAAAGCGAAGGACGTTCTAGGAGCGAATGTATTTGGTATAGGAGATTGGAAGTCCACCATATTCCATGCACGACGATTTTCAGCTGATGATATATATTAGAAAAATTACCACCACAGTTGCATCTTGGGAATGTGTTTATTCCATCACACGACTAGTTTCGGCGACACATTACCGCCATCCTCAAGTCCCACCACTGCCAACTGAAAAAGAGTATTTCCCTTGCTGTGGAATCTTTGTTACTAGCACATGTGAATTAACTGATGAGAAAAAAAGCATCCATGGTCCATAGTTTTGTGTTTTTTTTTCTTTGGCTAGCCCACGTGTGCTAGTAACAAGGATTACACAGTAATACACCCTGGAAATGAAGCACTCTTTTGGTAGTGGTGGGACCTGAGGATGACGGTAATGTGCCACCGAAACTAGTCGTATGATAGAACAAGATATGTTCAAGGTACAGCTGTGGTGACACATGTAAGGTGAGTGCCTTCGTTTTTTTTTTTTTTTTTTTTTTTTAGGCTTGGAGTAAAAGACTGGGCCCAGACATGGATTCTGTATCTACACGGTAGGGCTATTCCTTCAAAAGTTATTACTCTTATTACTCCATCAACAGGTATTCTTGTACAACCAAAAACGATACCTTGAGTTTTTGTAGCGTTTATGGTTACTCTCCAAACAAGTGCTCCGAGCTGCATATCGTCAAGGTGTTGTTGAAAATGTCTCTGACCACTACGGGACTTAACATCTGTGGTAATCAGTCACCTAGAACTTAGAACTACTTAAACATAACTAACCTAAGGACATCACACACAGCCATACCAGAGGCAGGAATCGAACCTGCGATTGTAGCGGTCACGCGGTTCCAGACTGAAGCACATAGAACCGCACGGCCACAACGGCCGGCCGGGTGTTGTTGAAGTTTGTATGCAATAAAGAGAAGAATCGACCCGCTTCGATAGAGCTGTGCCATCCACAAACTGAAAGAGCTGCCGTTCTGGCTGATGCGGATTGTCATTAGTATAAATAGAATACAGGGCTGGCACACGGACTAAGACTTGTAAGACTTGTGTTACCAGATTTTCTATTGGTCGCAATTTGCTGTTAGTTTTCGGAATGTTGTTATAAAAGTTCTAGCTTGCCAAAAAAGGATGACAAAACTATTCTAGATGCCTAGGACAGTGAAACTGGATTAATTTATTAACAAGTTCAAGATTTTGAAACGTATGGAAATCTTTTTCTCGATCGAGAAACGCAGCCGGGCTGAGCAGACGAGCTCAACTGAGACTTATTGCTTGGTGGACGATGATGTGTTGATCTATAAGGCCGAGTGATAATATTTCTTGATGATAAGAATTCACGGAGAAATTGAAGAATCTGTTTTTTTAGAATTTTCCAAATAACCTTGACAGGGAAATCGGGCGGTAACTTTGCGCAAACAAGCTTGCGTAATCTAATTACCTTAATGAGATTTCAAGGTTTGGGGAAATAGAGTTTTTGTAGACATGGGTTATAAGTATTTGTAAGAAAAGTGATGACATATACACTCCTGGAAATGGAAAAAAGAACACATTGACACCGGTGTGTCAGACCCACCATACTTGCTCCGGACACTGCGAGAGGGCTGTACAAGCAATGATCACACGCACGGCACAGCGGACACACCAGGAACCGCGGTGTTGGCCGTCGAATGGCGCTAGCTGCGCAGCATTTGTGCATCGCCGCCGTCAGTGTCAGCCAGTTTGCCGTGGCATACGGAGCTCCATCGCAGTCTTTAACACTGGTAGCATGCCGCGACAGCGTGGACGTGAACCGTATGTGCAGTTGACGGACTTTGAGTGAGGGCGTATAGTGGGCATGCGGGAGGCCGGGTGGACGTACCGCCGAATTGCTCAACACGTGGGGCGTGAGGTCTCCACAGTACATCGATGTTGTCGCCAGTGGTCGGCGGAAGGTGCACGTGCCCGTCGACCTGGGACCGGACCGCAGCGACGCACGGATGCACGCCAAGACCGTAGGATCCTACGCAGTGCCGTAGGGGACCGCACCGCCACTTCCCAGCAAATTAGGGACACTGTTGCTCCTGGGGTATCGGCGAGGACCATTCGCAACCGTCTCCATGAAGCTGGGCTACGGTCCCGCACACCGTTAGGCCGTCTTCCACTCACGCCCCAACATCGTGCAGCCCGCCTCCAGTGGTGTCGCGACAAGCGTGAATGGAGGGACGAATGGAGACGTGTCGTCTTCAGCGATGAGAGTCGCTTCTGCCTTGGTGCCAATGATGGTCGTATGCGTGTTTGGCGCCGTGCAGGTGAGCGCCACAATCAGGACTGCATACGACCGAGGCACACAGGGCCAACACCCGGCATCATGGTGTGGGGAGCGATCTCCTACACTGGCCGTACACCACTGGTGATCGTCGAGGGGACACTGAATAGTGCACGGTACATCCAAACCGTCATCGAACCCATCGTTCTACCATTCCTAGACCGGCAAGGGAACGTACTGTTCCAACAGGACAATGCACGTCCGCATGTATCCCGTGCCACCCAACGTGCTCTAGAAGGTGTAAGTCAACTACCCTGGCCAGCAAGATCTCCGGATCTGTCCCCTATTGAGCATCTTTGGGAGAGGATGAAGCGTCGTCTCACGCGGTCTGCACGTCCAGCACGATCGCTGGTCCAACTGAGGCGCCAGGTGGAAATGGCATGGCAAGCCGTTCCACAGGACTACATCGAGCATCTCTACGATCGTCTCCATGGGAGAATAGCAGCCTGCATTGCTGCGAAAGGTGGATATACACTGTACTAGTGCCGACATTGTGCATGCTCTGTTGCCTGTGTCTATGTGCCCGTGGTTCTGTCAGTGTGATCATGTGATGTATCTGACCCCAGGAATGTGTCAATAAAGTTTCCCCTTCCTGGGACAATGAATTCACGGTGTTCTTATTTCAATTTCCAGGAGTGTTTAAAGGAGAAATACAATCTGTTCTGGTTCCATTTAGCTGCCTCGACTTTTGATGAGTCCACATACGGTGTCAGATGTGATGTGAGGAAATTTAGTTAGATATTGGCTCACAGTCCTCTTGAAACCAAACCGATTGCCATCTCTTCATGGTAAATTATAGGCAAAACGACAACGAGCATTAAAAAAAAAAGATCGTTTTTGCGGCGTTCAAACAACTCGCTATGCTTGAAGCACCCGGATCTCCTTATGGGACATTCTTTGCGCACAACTTTTTCATTAAATCTCTCTTAAAAGATGATTTTGTTTTTCAGAAATCTTAATTTCCTGTTTCGCTTAAGATTTGGTTGTGAACAACAGTTCGATTAATCACTTCAAAACATACTGCGTGAGAAAAGCTATCCTCACTCTTTCCCTGCCCTGAGGCTAAGTCACATCAGTTAGCCAAGACCACTCACGACCGTTACCGTCGAGAAGCTTACCGCTCTATAGCTTCTGGTTCACAGGGAAATTTTGTCCTCGAAATTTCGGGGACAACACCTGTACGCTAATGTTCTCTGTGTTATCGTTTCTATAATGGGTTGATTAAAATGTGAAAACGGCTTTTACACCACTGTATTCTCTGCACGTCGCAATGCACGTGCCGTCTTACAGACTTCGCTTAACCCTTGAATATGGGTAAGTCTGATATTACTTCACTGAAAATGTAGTACACATTCGCAGCAGCTTGCAATAACTTCCTGGAAGCTTCTGATTAGACTCGTCTCCAAAACTTATTCTTGGGGTGTTGCTTACTCAGTCTACCCATTCACGCTGCACGTTGAAAGCTGGGTATATGAACCGTGTTCAATTTGCTCACAGAAATGAGTCTCTTAATAATCTCGCTCCGAATTACAGATAGTCACAGTTTGACGAAAAGGCTGGATGTTAGACAGATACTGGCACAAACTGTCGTATGTATTAGATTGAGGCAGCTTTCTGGGATGACTGCACTTACATGGTCCCACACTGTAGTGCTTGAAATCTGCAGGCTGCCGTGACAGTTTGCCAGATATATTTTGCAGAAAATCACCGCTTAACAGACTCGTGGTTTCAATGATCAACTGCGTAAGGACCTAAAGGACTAGAAACTATAACAGAATATCAGAAGAGTAGTCAATTTGCTATGAAAAAAACTGGCACATTGGCACAACTGGACTCAAAAGTACTGTGCTAAAGAGCGTGACTGTATTAAAACACACTGAGAGAAAGAGAAAGGGCCACGCCTGAAAACAGCAGCGGGCTTGTAGTGTGCAAGTGACTATAACAAGCGCATACCGCTCTTCTCTGTGCTTTAAAAATGGAGACACACAGCCTCAACCGCAAAAATAAATGTTTTTGCGGACGCGACTGTTTGCGCCCATTCTTAAAGTACTTTTTGCTGGACCGCTGTTCTCCACGTGACATACTCTCAAAAGTTACTCAGTTCTCTCAACGTGCCTATTCTGCAACAGAAGGTAAACTATTTCTTTGCTTTACGACCTGTGAATCTATACCGGAATAGTTTGGTTGTTTAGGCTATGTTGCCAACGTGGAGCTGAGAGACACTAACTGTTCCGATAAATGGGGGTAGGCACAATTTTGCCTACTTGTTGTTTTTGATTCGTGATAGGATTTAGCAGCTGTTATTTCATTCAATAAATAGCTAGGGGGTCTCAAGTGGTTTTCAAATATGCGTTGAAGAACCGATCTTTGTATGGGAGTGCTAAGGCAGCATGTGTTTCATGTAATTTGGAGCCACGTCAACAGATATCTTACACCTTTATTTCAACTCATTATTCACATATTCACTTAAGTGAACGCAGTTCTGTGAGATGATAGATGAGAGCGACATTAAATCCTTGCACGTATCCCTAAGTGGAAATGACTAAGCTAATATCTCTTTTTACTATCAAAAACAGCCTTGATCACAATTTATTTATTACGGTGACCGGTTTCGACCACTACTGTGGTCATCTTCAGACCAATGAGTAAGGACCTCCTTGTGACGGAGAACGTTTCATTCAGGATCATTTGTGCTCGTAACGAATATTGACTTATTAGCCATTATTGGCTTTAATTTATTGTTTATAGCTTGCGGAAGGTTCGATAATTTCCGGGGAGCAGCTGTTGTATCGTCCTGTTATTATTTACCGCGACAACGTTCACTATGTCATAATGAGCACTAGTAGATCATTTCAAATGCCAAGAGTATTCCCGTTGCGTTATGTATGGGTGTCTGTGATGAATTATGCCTGAAAATGGTCACATTACGTAATACTATTTTTTCCTTTAGGCTTTATTCTCTAGTGTGGACGGCATCCTCAGTCAGTGTGCTGGCGTAAACTGTCGCCAGAGACACATTAACAAACAACATCCCGCCAACTCCCTCTCGACAGTATGTCGCTGCCGCTGACCGGAGGGCGTCACTCAGTCATCTGGTTTGGCATCTGTCAGTTTACTCTCAGAGAGGGTTTAGTTCGTTACAAGCTACGACAGTACATAGCGACCAGATTAGTGACTGTATAGGGACTAGTTTAACTCAACCAGAATTGTACTTAAATAGCAGTGAGAAACTAAATTTGTAGTAGCAAAAATGATTCAAATGGCTCTAAGCACTATGGGACTTAACTTCTGAGATGATGATGATGTTTGGTTTGTGGGGCGCTCAACTGCGTGGTTATCAGCGCCCGTACAATTACCCAATCTTTGCTCAGTCCAATTTCGCCACTTTCCTGGATGATGATGAAATGATGAGGACAACACAAACACCCAGTCATCTCGAAGCAGGTGAAAATCCCTGACCCCGCCGGGAATCGAACCCGGGACCCCGTGCTCGGGAAGCGTGAACGCTACCGCGAGACCACGAGCGGCGGACTCTTACTTAACTTCTGAGGTCATCAGTCCCCTCGACTTAGAACTACTTAAACCTAACTAACCTAAGGACATCACACACATCCAAGCCCGAGGCGGGATTCGAACCTGCGACCGGAGCAGCAGCGCGGTTCTAGACTGAAGCGCCTAGAACCGCTCGGCCACATCAGCCGTCTGTAGTAGCAGGATTACCGATATTGACATTACATGGGTATGCAAGAGGACTATTACTGATGAGCTTGTACCACAAAACAATGACTCTATTCAAGTTAAGTAAATGTTTCGAGGTCATGGAAATAAAGAACCGGATTAATCCGCCTGTGCATCTGTATTGTAGAAAAAGGATACCGACCACCCATTGCAACATCCTCTCCCTTCCTTGTTTGCGGTACAACACTCTACAATCAAGGCAATTACAAGTGCGTCTCTAATGTCCAGTGGTACTAACGAAGTCGCATCCAATTTCAGACACCACAAAGTGTTTTAGGCACGTACTGTTCAAATGGCTGTGAGCACTATGGGACTCAACTGCTGTGGTCATCAGTCCCCTAGAATTTAGAACTACTTAAACCTAACTAACCTAAGGACATCATACACACCCATGCCCGAGGCAGGATTCGAACCTGCGACCGTAGCAGCAGCGCGGCTCCGGACTGGAGCGCCTAGAACCGCACGGCCACCGCGGCCGCCCCACATACTGTAGTTCATCGGCTAATCGCGACCTGGCTACCACATCGTATTCTTTCTTGGATTCCCCATCGACGCGCCCAGTTACTATATTCGAAATTTTATGCATACGGTCATTTTTAAGTGAAAACACATTATACTCATATTTAGAATTGTTAGCAGTTCTATATTTCGGGGTTCTTGGAGTCTCACGTAATGCTTTCACGGTATATAGCGTGATAGCCCTAAAATTCGCACTCCCGCGATAATCGAAACACCCTGAAACACTACAACTGGCACACTGGGAACGAGAACGCTCCTTTTCCTGGGCTGGCAGTGTTCTGGAAGCAACCGTGTTGCGACAGACTCTGCCGAACGCCGCAGTATTATTGCGGGGCGGCCCGCGTTCTGAACGCACTGCCGGTTGAGGTGCAAGGTGCAGAAATGGCCCCTTCCAAAGGCTACATGGTTCGGTGGTAGCGGCGCAGGCCTGACCACCCCCACTGAATTGGCGCTGATGCGTCTGTGGATCGCCATGCATGAGGGCACACGGAATCCACCTAACTCCGCTCTACCCATCCCGTGACGTGATGGAAACTCCTTGCTGCTGCAGGAGGCATATACGCATACGCCTCCTGGGCCCAAACAGGAAAAAAACTTGCACCATGGTACCTCAATCGGATATTGTAGACAAGACGGAAAGAAGAGCACTGTACATTCCTAGAAGCGTCATCCAATCTGTTGTTTCCTTCCACGTACACCTTGCGAAAAGACCATGAAGGTAAAGTTAGAGAGATTCCAGTGTACACTGACGCTGGTAAGTGACAGGGACAGAAAAGTACCCCGCACCGTACACCATAAGATGTTTCATGTAGTAGATACGTAAATGTAAATTCTTTCCGTTCTCATTTCTCGTAGGTATTATACATTAGCCGATGGACTTGACCAACCAAATAGAATTGCAACGCTTATCGAGAAGATGAAAGGAAAGCCAACAACAATAGTGTCGTACTTACTTAATTGTTGAGTTCAGTTAAGGGCTATTGTTAACGCAATTGGTCGCAACAGGTCTGTGTTTATCACGTCGATTCGTTTAGTAGCTCACATTCTTGCGTTGCTAGTTGTCATCATTGCTGGTGTTTGCTATTATTCCTCTTCAAAACTGGGCTTGTTGAAAGCGATGGTGTTAAAAAGCGAGTTATACACAAAAATCCTAAGTACTGCCTTCACGGCAAAAGCCACTACGTAAGTCGAAAATTCAAGTTAGACCTCTTCAGCAAGAAATACGCCCAACGACTGTGCAGCTACATCAAGGTACTTCAGAGTAGAAAGCTATGCCATTCCGGTGCTTGTGCTTTCTTTGGTCATCTGCGCGGTACACCACCTATCCATTGGCGCAGTTATAGTCAAATGGCGTACAACAATTTTCCAAATCCTTTCTTTTCATTCAATTTTTAACATGACATTGACAGAGTTCAAGATGATTCGAAAGATCTACTAGCTGAAATATTCGATAGGAAATGTTAACCGAAAAAAGTACCGATGGCAATATTTGTCAATAAGCAAATCTGGCTCTGAGTACTATGCGACTTAACTTCTGAAGTCATCAGTCGCCTAGAACTTAGAACTAATTAAACATAACTAACCTAAGGACATCACACAAATCCATGCCCTAGGGAGGATTCGAACCTGCGACCGTAGCGATCGCTCGGTTCCAGACTGTAGCACCTAGAACCGCACGGCCACTCCGGCCTGGCTGAGGGCTATTGTCACTCATATTTACGGCATAAGAACGTGAATATCTCAATATTTTACAGTTTTTCATGCTACTGAAGTTAAGATATTTCCAAAAATGTAATGAAATATATGAGAAAACTTGCCTTACGATACTGACGAACCGCGCGGATTGGCCGCGCTGTTTAGGGCGCAATGTCACGGATTGCGCGGCCCCTCCCGCTGGAGGTTCGAGTCCCCCCTTGGACATGGTTGTGTGTGTTGTTCTTAGCGTAAGTTAGTATAAGTAGTGTGTAAGACTAGGGACCGATAACCTCAACAGTTTGGTTCCTTAGGAATTCACACACATTTCAACATTTGATACCGGAGAAAATTTAACTCGAATTCTGTGAAGACGATCAGACCTGAGAAGGTTTCTTTTCGCCAAAACCCATTTTATTGTACTCCACTTGGCCCTTTCAGTCAGAGAGATGATGTGTATAAATGGTCTCGTTCTGATATGAATATCAAAACCAAAAAAAGAAAAAAAGATAGGATGGAAATCGGTAGATCTGATATACTGGCACAGACCAACAAATGATTACAATTCCAGAAAAACTGAATGATGTATTCCAGAGAATCAACTTCGCAAATTGAGCAAGTCAGTAATGTTCTGCTCCATCTTCTGGCTCTTATGCATGCAGTTATTCCGCTTGGCGTTGATTGAGAGTTGCTGGATGTCTTCGTTAAGGATTTTTACTTTCTTGGTGTCATCAGTCTTCTGACTGGTTTCATGCAGCCCGCTACGAATTCCTCTCCTATACCTACCTCTTCATCCCCCTCTCCATGCCACTCGCAGCCTAGGTCGTCAAGTATTTGCTGGGTGTATTCCAATCTCAGTCTTCCTCTACATTTTTTACCCACTACAAGTCCGTGTAGTGCCATGGAAGTTATTCCCTGATGTCTTAACAGAAGTCCTATCATCCTGTTCCTTCTTCTTGCCACTGTTTTTCATATATTCCTTTCCCCTCCGATTCTGCGCAGAACCTCCTTGTTCCTCACCTTACCAGTCCATCCAGTTTTCTACATTCGTCTCTCACCCACATCTCAGATGCTTCGATGCTCTTCTGTTCCGGTTCTCCCACAGTCCGTCTTTCACTACCATAAAATGTTTTGCTCCAAACTTCTCAGAAATTTCTTCCTCAAATCAAGAACCATATTTGATACTAGTAGACTTCCCTTGGCCAGGAATAACCTCTTTGCCAATGCCAGTCTACTTTTGATGTCACCCTTGCTCCGTCCGTCATTGGTTATTTTGTTGCCTAGACAGCAGAATTCCCTACTTCATCTACTTCGCGAACATAATTCCTGATGTTTACTTTCTTGCTGTTCTCATTTCTGCCACTTCTCAGTATTTTCGTCTTTCTTCGATTTACTCTCAATCCATATTCTGTACTTATTAGTCTATTCAATCCATTCAGTAGATCATGTAATTGTTCTTCACTTTCACTCAGGATAGCAATACATCAGCAAATCGTATCATTGATATCCTTTCACCTTGAATTTTAATTCCACTCCTCAACCTTTCCTTTATTTCCATCATTGCTCCTTCGACGTACACATTTTAACAGTAGGGGCAGACTACATCCCAGTCTTACACCCTTCTCAACTGAAGCACTTCGTTTTTGGTCGTCCTCGCTTAATATTCCCTCTTAGCTCGTGTACATATTGTACAGCTTACTCCTATTTTTCTCAGAATTTCGAACATCTTGCACAATGAGACACAACGAAAACTCTTTCCAGGTCAGATTGTATGAACGTGTCTTGATTTTTCTTTAGTCTTACATTCATTGGCCAACGGCCTTGCCGCAATGGTACCACCGGTCCCCATCAGGTCACCGAAGTTATGCGCTGTCGGGCTGGGCTGGCACTTGGATGAGTGACCGTCCTGTCTGCCGAGCGCTATTGGCAAGCGGGATACACTCAGCCCTTGTGAGGCAAACTGAGAAGCTACTAAGTTGAGAAGTATCGGCTCCCGTCTTGGACACTGACATACGGCCGGGAGAGCGGTGTGCTGACCGCATTCCCCTCCATATGCGCATCCAGTGACGCCTGTGGGCTGAGGATGTCACGGCGGCCGGTCGGTACCTTTCGATCTTCATGGCCTGTTCGGGAGAAGTTACTTTCATTATCAGCCGAAACGCCGGATTTGCCTCTCTGGGGCCTTTACTTTTACTAAAAGTATACTGATCTTCATGTAACACATTCTCAATTTTCTTTTCATTTCTTCTGTATATTGTTCTTGTAAGCAGCTTGCATGCATGAGCTGTCAAGCTGATTGTGCCATAATTCTCACACTTACTGGCTCTTGCTTTCTTCGGAATTGTGTGGATGATATTTTTCGAAAGTCAGATGGTGCTGTATGTCCCCAAGCCCATACAATCTATAAACAAATGTGAGCAGTCGTTTTGTTGCTACTTTCCGAAATAATGTTACAAATTCTAAAGGAATGTTGTCTACCCCTTCTGCCTTACTTGATTTTATGTCCTCCAAAGCTCTCTTAAATTCTGATTCTGGTACTAGTTACCCTTTCTCCTCAATATCGACTCTTGTTTCTTCTTCTATCACATCAGACAAATCTTCCCCTTCATATTGGCCTTCAGTGCACTCTTTCCATCTATTCCCTCTCTCCTCTGCATTTAACAGTGGAATTTACGTTGCACTCTTAATGTTACCATCCTTACTTTTAATTTCACCGAAGGTTGTTTCAACTTTTCTATATGTTGACTCAGTCGTCCTTACAATCATTTTTCAGTTTCTTCACATTTTTCATTCAGGCATTTCATCTTAGCTTCCCTGCACTTCCTATACAATTCCTTCCTCAGCGACTTGCGTTTCTGGATCCGTAAATTACTCTCAACATTTTTGTACTTTCTTCTTTCGTCGATCAACTGAAGTATTTCTTCTGTTACCCATCGTTTCTTCGCAGATACCTTCTCTGTACCTATGTTATTCTTTCCAATTTCTGTGGCTGCCCTTTCTAGAGATGTCCATTCCTCTTAAACAGTGCTGCCTACTGCGCTATTCATAACTGCTGTATCTACAGCCTTAGAGAACTTCAAGCAAATATCTTCATTCTTCAGTACTTCTGTATTCCACGTCGTTGCATATTCATTTGCCCTGAATGATCTTTTAAACTTCAGCCCCTTTATCGATAAAATATTGTGATCTGAGTCTGTCTCTTCTCTCGGGTACCCTTTACGATCCAGTGTGTGACTTCAGAATCTCTGTCTGAACATGATGTAATCTAACAAAAAAAAATGGTTCAAATGGCTCTGAGCACTATGGGACTTAACATCTATGGTCATCAGTCCCCTAGAACTTAGAACTACTTAAACCTAATTACCCTAAGGACAGCACACAACACCCAGCCATCACGAGGCAGAGAAAATCCCTGACCCCGCCGGGAATCGAACCCGGGAACCCGGGCGTGGGAAGCGAGAACGCTACCGCACGACCACGAGATGCGGGCTGTAATCTAACAGAAGTCTTCCCGAATCACCCGGACTTTTCCAAGTATATATCCTCCTCTTATGATTCTTGAACATAGTGTTCACTATTATTAGCTGAAATTTATTACTTTTGGGTTATAGGTTCCCAGGAAACAACAGAAATGGCGTCCGTCTAAAAGGGGGCAGGTAAAACACATTAAGGTAGTTGTAGAAACGATCGGTATTGTCGTATCTCTGTTGGGAAGAACCAGTGCTCCAAGCACTAATAGAAAGTACTGATGCTCAAATAGTTCTAGGTACGAGTAGCTGGCTAAAGCTGGAAATAAGTTCAGCCGAAATTTTTTCAAACGACCTAACAGTGTTCAGAAAGGAGAGATTAGATATAGTTGGTGGTGGAGTATTTATTGCTGTCAGAAGTTGTCTGCCTTGTGATGAAATTGAAGTAGATAGTTTCTGCGAAACACTATGGGTAGAGGTTATACTCGACAAATGGGCTAAGCTATTAACTGGATCGTTTTAGCGACCCCCGACTCAGATGTAGTTGCTGAACAGTTCAAAGAAAACCTGAGTCTCATTGCAAGTAGGTGCCCCAATCATACTGTTATGGTCGGTGGTGACTCCAATCTACCCTTGATTTGCTTGAAAAGTTATACGTGTAAAGCTGGTAACAGGATTAACACATCATCCGAAATTGTACCGAATTATTTTGGACAATTAGTTCATTAGCTCACTCGAAGCGTAAATGGTTGCGAAAGCATACGTGACCTCTTAGCAACAACTGATCCTGGACTGATATGGACTATGATGACGAATACAGGGATTAGCGACCACAAGGCAGTTGCTGCTAGATTGAATACCATAACACCTAAAACCATCTATAACACTCCTAACTGCTACTGCTATACCATAACCACAAAACTGAAGGCAATTTGTAAAACAAAATTATTTTATTGGATTAATAATGGTATAGCGCAACAGAACAGTGTTACCCTCTGAGAGGAATTTTGTTATGTTGACCGTGTTGTTCCTAACGGAGGTGGCTTATCGGAAATGAAAGTCAGAATTACGTAAATATTGGAATAGTGACAAACAAAATTTTGCCTAGCTACACTGTTTATAGAATAAGGGAAACGGTCGCCAGCGTAATTAGGCAAGAGAAAGATTAACGTTCTCGTTTATGAAAGTAGGTACAAGTAACTATAGTGAACAAACACAACCTAGACTTAGCCACACTCGAGTGCAATGAACTCTGACACACACATACGTTTTAAGATTGAAACTAACAGATAGAGCAGCACAAACTATTTGCAAAATTATAACATACACCGAAACACACTATTACTTTCAGGGCTTACACAAAGTGAATGGTCTTTATAATATTACTCTTAATATGCACTTCTAATACACAAGAGAGACAAACAGCAATCATGAACATATAGTTTTCTATTATTGCAGTTTCCCACTTTTTACTACAGCGAAACGGAATGTTGACAAAATTGCAAGAAACTGACTCACCTTTTAGAATTTACTACAGGCAACAATGTCATTTACTTTATAAGCCTCAGTCTTAAGAACTTTTAATTTTGAAGTTGGCAACAGCACTTTAGTAAGCAGTTTTAATACGAATATTTTCAACAAACAACATTTACTTTAACTCACTCTATTGCCACATTAACTTTAACTTTCTTTTTACTAAGTTCAAGAGGCATTAATTAGCCAAACTCTAGGCTTTAATTTCTTTTAGTAAGGACACTCGGATATCACTTTAGCTCAAACGGAGAGGAACCTGAGAGGTGTTATGATGAGGAGAGAAATCAATGTAGGTACATAAATTCAGATACAAATTACCTTATATTTCAGCACATTAGCACATCCATTAAGCTGATTCTTCACTGTACATCATTATAGTATTACGTTGCAATGATTGCGCAATGTGGTGGCAATTGCCTGTTGGTAGGTGGAATTGTAGGCAGAATTGCTGGACTATGTCATTTCTTGGTGGCGATGATAGATACAAACTCCAGAATAGTTCCAGCTATTTATCCATCCATCCGAGGCCTTGGAAAGAAGCAGGAAAAGCCTCTCTCGGAATCAGCACAATAAGCATCTTTTACATGGCAGTGCACGGACTCGTAGCTCGTCCCCGACTCGTAGCTCGTCTCTGACTGCTGGCTCGTCCCCGACTGACTAACAGTTCCACCTTTTCCACCTAGGCCAACCACAATTTGCGCGCGCTACACAGTTCCGTTCCCGAGGGGAGCCACTACACCTTTTACATACAAATTAACTAAGAACCCTAAGTGAAGGTCAGCAGTTTACATAACAGCAAACAAATACATTAAATAAAACAGAACATTTTCACATGTTGACACCTCTACAAAAAATCATTCACACAAAATTACAATTATATACAGTAAGTTTTGTTCCCTCCAAATGGGACAAAGAATTTTACAGTACAGATACGCTACTTTGCGTAGAATCAAATCACGACATCAAAGGTTTGACAAAGAAAAGAGTATACAATTTTGTGTTATCCATTCAATCAAAAACATTTACAGGTTCTTAACGATCAACAATGTAACATTAAATAATGCAAAAAAAAAAAAAATCCATACAGCATAAGAGCTGTGGTGTTACACATGCCCCATGTTTCGTTGAAGTTTCCTGTTAGGGATACTTCAAGGAAACATCTATAACACCTAAGTGGTGTTGGCTGCAAAAAAAATAATTTATTCCATCCAACTTCAGTTGGGAGAAAAAAAACACACATTACAAACATACAGTATATACACTAAGCAACTTCATACCATTCTTCCAAAATATTTTCAAAATAAGACATCTAAAGCAATTTTCAATTTCACACTGGTTTAAGGAAACTAATTTTCATCATTACACAAAATATCTTTAAGCATGTTCATTTCATACACACACAGTTCAATTAATAGGCAATCAGTACACAAAATAAATCTGCATATTAGTAGAAAAGGTATAGCCTTCAAAATAAAATAAAAGAATAAACACATATACAATAGCACAGAACATTTTAACTTAACAAAGCAGAAATTAGTCTTTCAATATTTTCAAAGAAAGTAAATATTCACAGACACCCAAGCGTACTCATGGTCAGAGTACGTTTTACAAGATTCAACAATTAATGTAATATTGAAAATTTCAGTTTGCATCCAGACATGCACAAATATTTACACAAACAACTATGAGAACCTGATTCCAACTGACTCTTTAAATACCCCCAAGTAACTTTGCAAGATTTTTTTTTTCAAAATAATTAACTTTAAAGCTGCTCTTTATTAATAGCAGTCCAAAATATTTGTTGTACATAAACACACTAACCTATTCAGAACCTATCTTTAATCATCACTGCTGTGTTTTAAAACAAGGCTGTCCAAAACTTTAATTCACACCAGAAAACCTAGTCTCAAAACATCAATAACTATTTGAACAAGAATGCATACATATTTTTTTATAACTTTTCACTGACTTCAATAAGAATAGTCAGTTCATAACACATTGGTCAAAAACCCTAACTTACTTCACTGCTTGCCGCAGCATAATCAGTTCATGTTACTCATTCTGCCCGTTATTGGTTTAGCAGTCTTTGTACATACACATTTAGACACAAAAACACAATTTAGATAAAGAACACTAAAAAGACACATTTTTAAATTGACACACTGCCTCATCCTCTAGGTTTGGCAGTTCGTGACCACTTATCAACTTCTTGCCCCACAATGGGAAGTCCTTTGGTTACTGCTCACATAGCATATTTGGTAGCCCTCAACTCCAGGACCACAAAATTTTATTCTTTTGTCTCGTTTTGCTGCCCATCAACATATTTTTGAGCAGTTTATTGTCATCATTTCCAAGTTTTTCATCATTCTGTCACATCTTTGGTACAATTTGCATTAATGGTATAAAACATAAAACCTGCAACTTTGAAACAGCAATTAGACACTGGCAACAAAACCATTTCTTTTGAAATGACAACATCAGGTAACATATACATTAATCAAGAAAATTTTAAATGACATGTTTGGCATAATGACAATATTTAGGAGTTATTTCAGAGTCCCTGATTTGTTGTTTTTCTCCCCACTTTCTTACTTAGTAATATTTCTTTTAAAGTCAGTGTTTATATTCAGTATAACTACACATTTAGGTTATCAATTATGTCAAGATCAGAAAATCCTATTACAAGTGCTTTCTGCCAACCCTTTGTGGCACTAGACACATACATCTCACATCTACTTTATACATATTAGTCAGGTTCATCTCCACAGTTTTAAACACACAAAGTTTTTCAACATCATATTTATCCCTATTTTCAGAAAAAATTATTTACATTCAGTCATATTATAGTATTCATTTGCCTTGTTTTCAGTATTCTTACCTTTTCTCATTAATATTCCTCTTTCCAATTACTTTTCCATTACATTTTCTCTTTAACAATACCCACCATACTTTCATTATTCTTGGTGATTTTCTAGTGTACCCAATTTAATTATTCATTTACTTGTCCTCAAACAATACACATTATCTTACATCTACATCTACACTTTTCAGTTTACTCTGATAGAGAAGAAGGAAAGAAGATAGTAAAAGTTCTGAATGATGAAGAGGAAGGTTGGCAGCACGAAAAGAAACGGAAGTAGTGCTGGCAACGACTCGGGTCCCTGGTGCTCGTCAGGCACCTGACAATGCAAAGAGTGCATAGCCCCATGAGGGTTAACAACCCTCATCAGAGGACATGTACTTTTAAATACACAATATGGTGCAAACATAAGCCCTTTCTGGTCTTTAAGTAAGGTATAAATTAATTATTATCTTGAGGAGTTCTTTGCACTTGCATAAAGTTACCATAATCATCATTATTCGTGAAGTTTTCAGGTTTCTCACACTACATGGTCCTGTCATCATAATTAGACTGGGAACAGTAAGTATTCAATTGAAAATAAACATTTCCTAAGCAAAGTCAAACAGTACACTACAGTAAATAAGCAACAACCTCCCACAGGCCTGAAGATCAACAGAACAATAATTCATTTTCAGGTAACACTCAGATATAATAATAATAAAGTCATGCATTTTTTTAAACAATATATATACATACAGCATCCTGCCCCCAGTCTCTTTATTAACAATGCAGACTCTAGTGGTTCATAAAATAGTTACTAAGTCTGGTATCTTTTTAGGCCTCCTATCTTCTACATCTTTCAGTATGCTATTCAGATCTTGCCAACGTTTTGTTTCTTCAGGTGACTTTTTAGGTTTTGGAATTTCAAAGTCTTTAGCAAGGCACAACAGCTCCTGTTCTGCTATTATTTTATCATGAGGTTCGTTTTGTTCCTGTATTTCACACTTCTTCAAAACATTTGTTATTGCCTGCCCCAGTATAGTATTATCTGGAGGTTCCTGCAAATTCTGCCCCTGTGTTACATTACAGAATAATTCATTCGGGTTTGGCCCAGTTCTACTTTCTGTATCTTGCTTTGGAAAAATGTCACTAATTTTCTCATACCCTCTTTCAGTAAAAGTATATTCACTTTCGTTTACACCTGAAAATTCATCTTCACTGGAGTCATCCCTACTCTCTTCCTTACCATCAGATTCACTTAAGTACGCGACTTTTGAAGAATAGAGAAGGTTAGTATACTCATTCTTATCTGTGTTCATATACCCTTCATCATCTGAACTATCACTGATTTCATTTTCGTCATCAGATTCTAGCAGGAAAGCAACTTTTAAACAGTGAGGCAGATTATGACTAGATGTTTCAGCCACTTCGTTTTTCGACTCATTTTCTACACAATATATATCGTTTGGAGACTCAGACACTTCTGTTGTATCCCTTTGAACGATTTCAGCCTTAACTTCATACTTAGTATAATCGTCATATACTTCGATAACCTTTATTTCACTGTTTCCTTTACTGTCAATTTCAGATAACCGTGCGAAATTCCTACTAGTCTCTTCTGCATCAGAACCACAAAATACCTTACCATCAACAACAATTTCGTCTGCACTGCTTATAATGCAATGTTTACTAACGTCCTCCTCTACGTCATTTTCACTTATTATTAATTGTGCACACGTCTTTTGCGTGGCGTATTCTACCTTCCTTTTCTCTTTCTTCATCATAACCTCCCCCACATCTACGTCTTTTACCTCATACATATCATTAACAGTGCTAATATTCCCCTTTTCACTCGCTTTTTCTGTCTCCCTTTCATTCTTTAATAAAATCTTTTCGCACAATTCCGATAGTGAGTTATCTTTATCATATGACATATTAACTTTATTTTCATTTCTACATTCATCTACTACTAAAACCGGCCAACGGAAGTGTTCGATCCCGCCTCTTCTGTTTCTCTCTACGGCAGCCATCTTGTTCTGACGTCTGCCATTTGTATGTGCTGCCAAGTGCAATGTACGATGCTCCAGCAAGCGCTGGCCCGAGCACGAACGGTCACGTGAGTTTGCACTGGGAACGCCACTATGTATCACTCCGCGCCCGTCTTTCATAGGCGCGTCCTTAACCTTCCTGCCCCATAGTTTACATCTTTCCTTCTCGAATCTAATATTTGACATCTTTTCTTTGGGCCCAAAACCAGTTTCCGCGTGAATCCGGCCCGTAACACACGCGGTTTTCAGTTTTCCATTTCGTCTCTAGTTTGGAAATTCCGCGCCATGCATCCTCTGCCGCGCGTCGTACAATTCCTCCTACCTCTCGCACGACCTCTTTGAATCGCGTTTACACGATATCTTTCGTTTTCAGGTCGTTCATTTTGGTCATTACTTTCTCGCAAATAATTGTTGTTATTGTGGGGACGAGATTCGCGATCTCTTCGCCAGTGATCTTCATCCTCGACCCTTTCCAAAAAGACAGAAAAACTTCAATGCGTACTCCCAACATATCGTTTAGAATCCTCAGGCAATTTCTGCCAAAGAACCCAAACAATCTCGGCTTCAGTTCTTCTTGCTTTTAGGTGTATTAGTTTTCTGTACCATGATTCGCAAAACTCTTTCATGGTTTGCCTACCTCTGACATCATACAGTCTGGCCATTAGATATTCACGTCACAAGTGGTCTTGTTTTTGTTCTAACCAGTATTCGTCAATAAACTTTTGTTTAAAGGTTTCAAAAGACATCTGGTTAGTATCAGGATTCAACCCCCACCTTTTTGCTTCTCCCGTTAATGCACTGATTACAACATTAATTCTTTCCTGGTCAGACAAATATTCAGGAAAATTTCTTTCGCAATTCTTCACAAAGTCTAGGGGTTGCCAGCCGTTATGTCTCTTTGCTGGGTCGAATTTTTCTTCGCCCTCTAATATTTTACTGAAGGGCATTTTTTCAGTAAAATGTGTAGTTCCTGATTGTATTTTTCTTTCCAAGACATACATTTTGCCTTGGATTTGTAAAGTGTTATGTTCACACTTCTTTTCGCAAGTAACAATCTGTTTAGTTAGTTCCCTACTTTTTTCTGTTACAGATTGTTTAATCTGTACAAATTCCGCGTTACATTCTGTTTGTAATTCGGATTTAATACCGAATACCTTTTCGTCCACTTCAGTACAGACTAAGGGTTCTATTTGATCTTGAATTTTAATTACTTCAGTGTCAAATCTTTCGTTAATGTCATCAATCTGTCCTTATATGTTGGCAATATTGCCATTGATGGCAATAATTTCGCTTTTAAGGTTTTTAATTTCATTACTCACAATGTCTACTTTTACGTCAACCTTCTCAATCTGTTTACTAAGATTCTTGCCTTGATCTTGCATTTGTTTACAAATATCACTACCCTGTGTTGCAATTAGCTGTCTTTGTTCTACATTTTGTTGCCCCAATGCTGCGATTTTTGCATTAATATTGTCACTGTGTGCTGCAATTTTTGCCCTAATATTGTCATTTTCTGCTGCATTTTGTTGCCCCTGTGCTGCGATTTGTATATTAATATTGTCATTGAGTGCTGCAATTTGTGTTGCAGATTGCGTAGACAATCCTGAACAAATCAGTCACATCCGGTGTCTTTTCACTTTTGGTTTCTACTGCGTTTTCGTGTTCAAATCCTATAGCCCTTTCTGTTTTTGGTGATTCAAACATATCCCGCGATTCATTAACATAGCCACTGTCTTCCACAACATCACTCATATTGTCTTGCTTAGTACGCACGACACACATAGCTTCAATCTGTTTATTGACGTCTGCGTGATAACATACGTAACTTAACTCGCGTGTAATGCCATCTGTTGGTGTGCTGCCTGAACTGCTCTCAGGTGCATTCTGTTCTCGCGTGTCTAGATTTATTTCTAGTTTCCTGTCCATTTTAGCTATTATTAAGTACTGATACCTTTTATTTTCAATTCAAGCTGAACTTCCACTATCAGTTCTGTGAAGTATTGTACAGGTTCGTGCCGCTGGACGTTTTATGTTCACTCTATGTTTGTAAAATGCTAACTACTTATAATTTTTTCCGTTTGTAGGTGAAAATTGAACAAAGTCCTGTCACACGGCGCCCCGTATAACACTCCTAACTGCTACTGCTATACCATAACCACAAAACTGAGGCAATTTGTAAAACAGAATTATTTTATTGGATTAATAATGGTATAAAGCAACAGAACAGTGTTACCCTCTGAGAGGAATTTTGTTATGTTGACCGTGTTGTTCCTAACGGAGGTGGCTTATCGGAAATGAAAGTCAGAATTACGTAAATATTGGAATAGTGACAAACAAAATTTTGCCGAGCTACACTGTTTATGGAATAAGGGAAACGGTCGCCAGCCTAATTAGGCAAGAGAAAGATTAACGTTCTCGTTTATGAAAGTAGGTACAAGTAACTATAGTGAACAAACACAACCTAGACTTAGCCACACGCGAGTGCAATGAACTCTGACACACACATACGTTTTAAGATTGAAGCTGACAGATAGAGCAGCACAAACTATTTGCAAAATTATAACATATACCGAAACACACTATTACTTTCAGGGCTTACACAAAGTGAATGGTCTTTATAATATTACTCTTAATATGCACTTCTAATACACAAGAGAGACAAACAGCAATCATGAACATATAGTTTTCTATTATTGCAGTTTCCCACTTTTTACTACAGCGAAACGGAATGTTGACAAAATTGCAAGAAACTGACTCACCTTTTAGAATTTACTACAGGCAACAATGTGGTCATTTACTTTATAAGCCTCAGTCTTAAGAACTTTTAATTTTGAAGTTGGCAACAGCACTTTAGTAAGCAGTTTTAATACGAATATTTTCAACAAACAACATTTACTTTAACTCACTCTATTGCCACATTAACTTTAACTTTCTTTTTACTAAGTTCAAGAGGCATTAATTAGCCAAACTCTAGGCTTTAATTTCTTTTAGTAAGGACACTCGGATATCACTTTAGCTCAAACGGAGAGGAACCTGAGAGGTGTTATGATGAGGAGAAAAATCAAGGTAGGTACATAAATTCAGATACAAATTACCTTATATTTCAGCACATTAGCACATCCATTAAGCTGATCCTTCACTGTACATCATTATAGTATTACGTTGCAATGATTGCGCAATGTGGTGGCAACTGCCTGTTGGTAGGTGGAATTGTAGGCATAATTGCTGGACTCTGTCATTTCTTGGTGGCGATGATAGATACAAACTCCAGAATAGTTCCAGCTATTTATCCATCCATCCGAGGCCTTGGAAAGAAGCAGGAAAAGCCTCTCTCGGAATCTGCACAATAAGCACCTTTTACATGGCAGTGCACGGACTCGTAGCTCGTCCCCGACTCGTAGCTCGTCTCTGACTGCTGGCTCGTCCCCAACTGACTATCAGTTCCACCTTTTCCACCTAGGCCAACCACAATTTGCGCGCCCTACATTTTTTCCGTTCCCGAGGGGGGCCACTACACCTTTTACATACAAATTAACTAAGAACCCTAAGTGAAGGTCAGCAGTTTACATAACAGCAAACAAATACATTAAATAAAACAGAACATTTTCACATATTGACACTTCTACAAAAAATCATTCACATAAAATTACAATTACATACAGTAAGTTTTGTTCCCTCCAAATGGGACAAAGAATTTTGCAGTACAGATACACTACTTTGCATAGAATCAAATCACGACATCAGAGGTCTGACAAAGAAAAGAGTATATAATTTTGTGTTATCTATTCAATCAAAAACATTTACAAGTTCTTAACGATCAACAATGTAATATTAAATAAAGCAAAAAAAAATCCATACAGCATAATAGCTGTGGTGTTACAGATCAAAAAGAAACTCAAAGTATATCTATTTAAAAAACCTGATAAAATACCCTTAATACCGTTTTAAGAGACAGTCTGTACTCCTTCCGATCTGATCATGTAAGCGTCAGAATGAAGTGGAATGGTTTCAAAGCGATAGTATCGACAGCACTAGAGAAATATACACCACATTAATTAATAAGTGATCGCACTGATCCCCCATGGTACACAAAACTGGTCAGATCGTTGTTGCAACGCAACGAAAAAAGCATCCCAAACTTAAAAGAACGCAAGATTCCAAAGATTGTCAAATTTTTGCAGAAGTTCGAAATATAGCGCGTACTTCAATGCGAAATGCTTTTAATAATTTCCACAACGAAACTCTGTGTCGGAATTTGGCCGAAAACCCTAAGAGATTGTAGTCTTTCATAAACCACACCAGTGGCAAGACGCAATCAATACCTTCAGTGTGCGGTAACAACGGTGGAGTCACTGATGACAGTGCCACTAAATCATAGTTATTAAACACCGTTTTCCGAAACTCCTTCATCAAAAAAGACGAAGTAAATATTCCTGAAAACCAGTCAAGAACAACTGCCAAGATGAGAAACATAGAAATAGATATCGTCGGTGTAGAAAAGCAGTTTAAATCACTTAATAATTTCCGGTCCAGATGGTATACGAAGTTCCTTTCAGAGCATGCTGACGCAATAGCTATGTATTTAGAAATTATAACAACCACTCGCTCACAGAAAGTTGCGTACCTAAAGACTGGAAAATTGCTCAAGTCACACTAATACCCAAAAAGGGAAATAGGAATAATCCACTGAATTGCAGGCCGATATCACTAAAGTCGATTTGCAGTAGAGTTTTGGAACATACAGTGTGTTCGAACATTATGAATTACCTCGAAGGAAACGATTTATTGACAAATAGTCAGCACGGATTCATAAAACATCGTCCTTGTGAAATACAACTAGCTCTTTATGTTCATGAAGTAATGACTGCTATCGACAGGGGATGTCACATTGATTTCGTATATTTAGATTTCCAGAAGGCTTTCGACACCGTTCCCCGCAAGCATCTTCTAACCAAACTGCGTACCTATGGAATACCGCCTCAGGCGTGCGACTGGATTATTGATTTCGTCTCAGAAAAGTGACAGTTCATAGTATTAGACGGATAGTCATCGAGTAACACAAAAGTAGTATCCGGCGTTCCGCAAGGAAGTGTTATAAACGCTTTATTGTTCCTGATCTTTATTAACGACAGAAGTGGCAATCGGAGTAGCCGTCGTAATGTGTTTGCAGATGGTGCTGTCATTTACCGTCTTGTAAAGTCATCAGACGACCAAAACTGATTGCAAAATTATTTAGATAAGATATCTGTAGGGTGCAAAAAGTGGCAACAGAGCCTGAATAAAGAGAAGTGTGAAGTTATTCACATAAGTACTAAAAGAAATCCACTACATTTCGATTACGCGATAAATCACACAAATATTAAGGCTGTAAATTTAACCAAGTATTTAGGGATTACAATTATAAGTAATGTAAACTGGAACGATCACATAGATAATGTTGTGTGTAGAGCAAACTAATCATTGGGATTCATTACCAGAGCTCTTAGAAGGAACCACAGATCTGCTAAGGAGACTTCTTATACCACGCTTGTCCGCCCTATTCTGGAGTATATCTGTGCGATGTGGGATCCGCATCAGGTGGGACTGACGGATGACGTCGATAAAGTTCAAAGGAGTGCGGCATCATTTCGAAATAGAGAAGATGACATGACCAATCAATTGAAGTGGCAATCATTAAAACAAAGGCGTGTGTCCTGCGACGGGATCTTTGCAGAAATTTCTATCACCAGTTTTCTCCTCCGATTGCGAAAACATTCTGTTGGCACCCACCTACATAGGGAGAAATGATCATCACAATAAAATAAGAGAAATCAGGGCTTGTACAGAAAATGTATGTGCTCGTTTTTCCCGTGCGTCGTTCGGGAGTGGAACGGGAGAGAGACAGCAGTAGTCGCAATTGCCTTCTGCAAACTCTCATGCCGTTGATCGTTGCTGATTCTTCCGCATTTCCACCTTTAGTGTCAGTTTGCAACCCAATGACAAGTGAGTGTTCTTAACTTCTGTCCACTCTTCCGCCCTCTTCCACAAAAAAAAAAAAAAAAAAAAAAAAAAAAAAAAAAAATGGCTCTGAGCACTATGGTCATCAGTCCCCTAGAACTTAGAACTACTTAAACCTAACTAACCTAAGGACATCCCTCAACACCCAGTCATCACGAGGCAGAGAAAATCCCTGACCCCGGGTGCGGGAAGCGAGAACGCTGCCACACGACCACGAGCTGCGGACCCTCTCCGACAAGGCCGTTGGCAGAATGAGAGTGACTTATTATGCCGGAGGTCTTCGCCCACCACTGATGACTTCTTATGAAAATTCAAGCGGTGGCGGGTTTCTAAGCCGGGACCCAGGATCTTTTGACTACTAATTAATGGCGCTACCACTACACTACGGTTCCATCCCCAGGAACATCGTGCCGAATATTGTCCAATTGGTGCGTTAGATGTTCACACTCCCGAGATGGCTGATGGGCCCTGCCTATAAAGCACCAAACGTTCTCAGTTGAGGAGTGATCTGCCCATCTTGCTGTCCAAGGTAGAGTTAGACAAACACGAAGACAAGCAGTATAAACTGTAGCCATATGCGTGCTGGCATTACCTTGCTGGAAAGAAGGTCAAGAAGGTTTGTTCTGAAGGGCAACAAAACATGGTGTACCGCTGTTCTATAAGGGTGTCGCGGATGGCAAGCACATGAGTCTTGCTGTGAAATGAAAAAGCACACCAAAACATCGCTCCTGGTTGTCGGGCTGTATGGTGGGCTACAATTACGTTGGCATCCCGCCGAGTCTCTAGAAACGTCTTCGCTGGTCGTCGGGGCTCAATCGAAGGGAATTATCACTGAAGACACTTCTACTTCAGTCGATGAGATTCCAGGGTGAAGACGGGATCTGGGACGCTCCAGGTAGTAGTGGGATACTGACTTCAGTGTCGCCTTCCTTGAAGCCCGACAACCAGTACTGACATACATAAACGTATTCACAATCGCGAAGATGAAACACCATCAGCTGTGGAATGGAATGACGATAGCGAAAATTTGTGTCAGACGGAGACTCTAACCAGGATTTCCCGCTTATCGTGAACGTCGCCTTAGCTATTCTCTATCCGTGCACGACTCACTGCCAGGACCAAACTTCCGTATGTCGTCCACTTCATATCTACAATCATTACTCTACAATCATTATGTATATTTCCGTGCAGGGAAGACATTTTAATTCAAAGCCGCTTGCGCGTTGTCGATACGCCGCGCGTTGTCGATACGTCGCGTGCCTGGCGCCAGTACCTCTTTCTTCTAGTGTCATCTTTGCCATGATTTCGCTTCGGCCGGTCGCGAGTCAGTTGTTTATTTCAGTTTACAGTGTCGACGCCGCAGGGACCGTTGTGGTTACAACGGGGTCGGGAGGTTGGCCCTTAATTGGTGCGCATGCTCATAGGGCGTGGTATTACTGGAGTGGTGCTGCCGGAAAGGGCGGAAAGGTTTGGGTTCGGGCACGAGGCGTGGTGTTTAGCTTTTCTCGCCACGTAGTGCATATTAAGAAGAGCTTGCCGGAGCGTCGCCTGGACATATGGTGTGTGTCTGATTTAAACAGATGCAGTTATGTGCGTATCTATATTCGTTGATGGTTAACTGTTGTTGTCTTCAGTGTGAATTTGATAACGAGTGTAATATTTAAAAGTTATGCTACAAGCACGTGGCATGATATTGGGGCTTGGGCTTTCCATTTAAGTTTCCTACCACTTTATGAAGGATCTATAGCTATATGGAAGGATGCCCGGTGAGCTGCTCATTATTGAGTGACTGTAAATCTAAAGTTGTTGTCATCTTGGCGATTAATTACCAAAATTTGCACCTTAGTTTACAAGAAACGAAATACTACGCTCTCTCGTAAAACTGCATCAGATTCCGTGAAAGTGTAGTTCTGGTGGGCTTTTGCCCGTTTAAAAACATACTCAGTTGTTACTATCACTTTTCAAGGAACAATCTTACCTACGCATGTGTCCGCCTCCGTGGCGTAGTGATAGCGTTACCGCCTACCACGCAGCGGGGCTGGGTTCGATTCCCGGCAGGGGACTGGGTGTTGTGTGTCCTTCATCATCAATGACTCGCAAGTTACCGAGGTGGCGTCAGCTAAAAAGGACTTGCAATACGGCGGCCGAGCTCCCCGAATGGGGCCTCCCGGCCAACAGTGCCATACGATCATTTCATTTCTTTACTTATGCACGTATTTTAGTGTTATGATGAATTGTTACGTATTGTGTTTGAAAAACTTTTAGCCAGGTTTTTACTCTTTTATTTAATATGAATGTTTATTTACGTTTCAGTTGTGCGGAGCGCAGTGTATTTCATCCGGTGCGGTGTGGCGTGGCACCGGGGCTTGGCCGTTCCAAGTTGAATTGTGATTCGTTAGACTGGGTTCCATGTCGCTGGCCTTTTATCTCGTTCTCGTCCTTAAGTTGAGCATTGTTGTTCTCTTTGTTCCTGGCTTTGTCAGGTCGTTAAGCTTTGTAGCCCGTTCCTCCTCCGCTTTGACGAATGCACCTTTCGCTCGAAATATGAATTTAAATCTGTAAAACTGCGTTTCACTCTGTAATTAGCGCCCGATCAGATTGCTGGAGGCTCCGCCTTATTAATTCTGTGTTCTCTTATCAGCCATTTGTTTGTTATGTTTATACCTCCTGTGCTGGTTGTGAAGTTTAATGTTTGTAAAGGAGGGCTTCATGTGCGTCATGTTCTCGGGGAATGTTTAGGAGCTGTGAAGCTGTTTTTTTTTTTTGTTAATTGTTTGTTACTTTAATTAGTGCCTCCCTGTACTGGTATGAACCGGATTATTCCTTAGTCAGAAGTAAATGTGCCCGGTGTCTTCATTGCCAAGTGTTAAAGTCCTAGAAGTTGCCTTTATAATTACTTTTGTGACTTATGTTATGTCTTAATGTTATACCATGGTATGAATTTATATTGCAAAAGAGATCTCATTTTACAGTATAGTCTTATGAGTTCCGATTTTACTAAGCATTTACACCAACAGAAATTTTTTTAATGTTTTATGCATTTGTTATGCCGATTTTAACCTCCTGTGAGGTTCTTAAATTGATCTGTTTTATTGTATTAAATTGTACCAGGTAATAAACACTGTTTAATACAAGCTGTGTATGTTTGATAATTATGGCCCTGCTGCTTCCTGTCTTATTAATGGACGCACATTCCTCCTGTGTTGTTACTGTGCAAAGTTCCTGTGGACATGCGTGCATTCCGAATTGGGAATAACACAGACACTACAATATTGTATTTATCCGCCGACAATGGGCCAGCGACTTTAAAGTAAAATGTCTCCATTGTAAGAGAATATACATAGTGGATATAGGCGTACAGGCTGTACACACATGGTTGACGACATATGCAGGTTAGGGTCTGGCCCTCAGTTGTTTTCAGGTAGCCAAATGGTAAGGCGTCCCAACGTGAAAAGATGGTAACCCGGGTTTGAGTTCCATTCCAACACACATTTTCCCTATCACCATTCCATTATTGCATCGTAATTAAGAACAACACAGGCACTGGAATATCGAATCATTTCTTAGTGTCTATATTCGTCCGTAAGAGCCCTGATTTCATTTGTTTTTAGTTATAATGGGAGACAAAAGACAATGGTCTTAGTCCACAATTGCCTGAATGGAAACTGATATCATTGTGCGGTTTCGCTTGCTGTGATTCTAGTAAATCCAACCGATACCATTAAAACGTAGTTGGAGATCATTCACTAGTTTCTTATTCGACATGATTTCTTCACGCTCTACCGACCCTAATATTCAGCGTCTGTTGCCCTCCGAAGCCTTCTAACACCCAGTTCCAACTCATGCTTAATATTATGTGGTCAGAAGAGGATGGCTCAAACGCCTTATATCTTCGTTTGATACAACTACCGATCTGAGTGAGCCAGAATGTCGTGAAAGATACTTCTTCCCTTCTTCTATCTCTGTAGGTAGGTCCCCTAGCCCTGTTCAAGTTTTCCAAAATATTTTACTGTAGAAATTCGAATAGTTGCTCACCTCTAATGTTGGTGTCGCCTCTTCTCCATACCATGTTGTGGCCACTAGCATCACAATCAACCAGCGGTTTTTCGTTCTGCTGTGAGAAGCTATGAACAATCTCTTCACGTCCCGGGAAGGAGGAATACTGTCCTTATAATGAATGCAAGCTCGGGCCAATGCAGTGTCACTATTGCTTCCTTCCTCATCCTGCATAATGATGGTCACTATGTCGCTTGAACAGAAGTACATCATCGACATTGAATGTGTAACGTTAATATTTGTTTGCGAATTTTGTCAATGAATCTGCGATGGTGTGCATACAAAGACTTTGAGTCTGAGATAATATTATCGCGGGTGGTAGAGAGCGAACAGTTGTTGACAGGAGTCGGAAGTGGTCGGACGCAGCCTGCGGTAAAGAGATGCCCCGCGACATGAGGAGTCGCAGCAAGCCGTGATCGTACTAGTGGAGCCGGAGGAGACTTTGGGGTTAACCGTGGATTTTTTAGTAATTTGCCTTCTTGTTGCACGTAGTTTTCGCTTGCTTGCGCACTGGAGGATTTCTGTCAGATTTATGTATGCATACATCGACAGTAATATTCATATCTTAGTTGTGGCCAGAGACATGTTTATTGCGTAGAAACAATGTGTAATAATTGAGAAGCCCAAGCCACTGAATACATCTTTAGGTTGATTTTACGTTGAGCACATTATTATTGTGGATCAATTGGAAATCCCAAGCCACTACATGCATCCATAGGTTGATTCTGAGTTGACCATGTAGTATCACATTAGTCTATAATAACACAAATACTAATTTGCTACAGAAATAGTAATTTATATGGCTCAGAGACTCCTTCCGACTGATTCGTGGTACAAAACCTCTGTGGATATACACATTACGCGTGCTATGGACTAATTACTTTTGATTGGGATTTGCAGAGAGTTGGATGGCAGTGGAACATTAATTAGTGGCATTGTTGTAAGCTTCCATCTTGAATAATGAAATTTGATTAATTGTGATAACATTTAATCTCATACAAGATGATGGTGTATAATAGAATACAGCTAGGAAAATCATTTATGAAACATCATAATTTCGTGAATAGAAAAGATACGTTCAGTTCTTTCGTTATTTTAACTTCTCCCTTGTTTGTGGCTCGGAACATTATTTCGTGTGTCGTAAGTCGTAGGAAACTTTGTGCCTGGGAAATCAGTAGAGCCGTCACCACGGTCGTTTATGCTCTATTTTAAGAGATTGAATTCTGTACTTTATCGAAATTGATACACAATTTCGACACTGATTGTCAGGCTGCAGAGTCAGTACGTCATGGCACCAAAAACGGCTTTCCTACGGCGTACGATTGTGCCTCAAATCATTCTGAGAATATTCGGAGTTGACGATTACCGGAATTTTGCAGAGCCACAGCGATTTTTTTCCCGGTACTGACTTGACGACGAGAGTCAGACAGACTATGATTATGAACTGTAACTCCTAATCATTCTATTTTTGTAGACTTCAGTATTAAAAATCGTAACAAAATTCGTACTTGCAAGTGTGGGAGATATTTGTGTAAATATACTAGGGAAGCGGCTTTCCTAACACAAAAGTTCCCACTCAAGTAACTACAAATCATTTAGTTAAATTTCAGGGGGATAGAAGTTAAAAGCACACTGCCGTATGGATTTTTTCAGAGCGTACAGGGGTGGATAGGTTTCAGAGTGCAAAACCCGCCATAAATAGTTGGAAAGGGCTGTAGAAAATTGTGTTCGGTTGCAAAAGCCGTTAACTTCACCTTGTCTTCGGGTACAAGGCCTACTAACTATCCTATGTTTGCAAAACCCGACAAGTTCTAGAGGCATGGCGCTCACCTTGCCATGTCCGGATGCAAAGCACACCAACCGACATCAGATTTACCAATACAGATATTCAAAGCAGTTTGTACCGATTAGAAAGGATATTTTTCTTATTCACAGTTAAGTTGGTTGCGCTGTAGTGAAAGGGTACGCAGAAGTAAAGCTCAAAGCTCGTGCTCCGATGCATTGTCGAGATATATGCCGGTAAGCACAGTTCAGCAGATCAGCAGGATGTGTGTTGACGTATTTGCGCTTTTTTTAAAGAATATTTGTGATTTTGTGGACTGTTTAAATGCAGAAGATGGTACAAATTTAGTGACAGTAATTTAAGTAGTAATAGTTCTGCAAGAAATACAAGCTGCAGTAATAGTAGTTGAAAATGACCGAAACGAGAGCGAGGGCGACAGTCCCTAACGTAAACGGAAGCGGTGCCTTCATCTGTCGACGAGAAATGTTTCCAAAACAGAAAGGTAAGAAAGTGAAACGTACTCCCTAGAGTCGCTTCAGCCGCTGCCAAACCTCACAACGAGGAAGAAGCCGGAAGCGATTTTCAGCTAACGGACAGTATTGAGACCGATGTCACATAGAAGCAGTTTTCAGGCAATTCCATTTTGTAGAATTTTTGTCGCTGATTAGTTATGATGCAACATTACGCCAATTCTATCATTTTCTAAAATTTTATCGATGTTTTACTAAGATTCAATAAGGAATTTTTTTTCTATAGTATCTTATTATCTCGAGCGGACGATGGTGAATTATATATATATATATATATATATACATACTTCCGTTGAACATTCATTACTGTCTACAATTTGCATTAGGTATGTCAGTACTTCCTGGTAACATAACGTCACTTTCGTAGTTTTCTATATCAGTTTTCTAACTTCACTGAGAAATAAAACGATTTCTGTTTATGTTCGCAATAATTAAATACCATCCTACTGTAACCCCTAACATATCACCGAAAAGCCGTTTTGGCAACGCAGTATTTGTTTCGTATTTGGATCGATACTTTTGCAAAACCCACTAACTGCATAAATCAGGTGCAAAAATCGGAAGTCACTATTTTACTTACAAAACTTAATCGCAGATTTCAGCTATCAGTACGGAGTAATTACTTATCTTTTTACTTATTTTTTAAAAAAAAACGAATGATGGTTTTAACTTGTAACGGTTTAGATGGGACGAGTTTTTTTGCATTAACTCAGTCTCGCTTGTCATGCAGTTAGCGGCTTTAGCATCTGGGCTACTCAGTTAAGGTCTGTGTAAAGTTTATTAGTGTTTAAATAATTTATTTTGAGAATGTAGTAAATACATTGAGAATGTCATTGGTATCTTTGTTGTGGCCGGAGACGTGTTGTTGATTAGAGACATTATAGAATAATTAAGGTCTGTGTAAAGTTCGTCGGTCTTTAAATAATGGATGTTGCGAGTATAGTAATCTACGATTTTATTTGGTTTCATTAATTTTTGTACAGTGTTAAGAATAGTTGCCGTAACTCTTCATGGTCATTAAATTTCTATATAAAAGATTTGGCTGTAGTTGGTGCAATTCTTATGAGCATGCATTACTTTCTGCATGGATTGCTGTATTGTTTTAGAAATATTTTTAGCATGTTGCTGGTCACACACTTGCAGTGGAAAGACGAGGTAAGTTGTCAGGAGCATTGCAGAACAATTATTAGGTGTTTTAAGTGAATGTTTTAAAACTTGTAGCCATGTACTTGAGGATATATTTCTTTATGATTTGTAGGAAAAGTAATTAATTTGCGTTTCCCTTTGTTCTCAATCAGTACACAATTATTTTTGTAGCTGCAACGTTGCGTATTTCCGAACTTCTTTTAAAAATAAACAGTTTCACCTGGCGACCCTGCCTGCATTGAGTTTCGTTGGACGATTTCTCAGTTAGAGGAGCTCCATCTCTCTCTTGGATTTGAAAAATTGTATTAATTAGTACTTGGTCAGTAGTTGTGTTACTTGAACTACATGGAAAAGCGAATGCGTGCTATCTTCACAAAATTCAAACTATGCCAAAGGCAAAACTACCTTCTGTTACGCACATAACACCATTGTTTCCGATCATTCCTGTGAATGTAAGAGAATACGCTACTGTTGATATTTTCGGCCCTGTTATGAGATTTAAACATCGTTTTTGAGGTTATTGAGCTTACTTCTAAATCTTTGTGATTCATACCTTTACGGAAAGCTAGTGCAAAACATGCTTCTACAGCATTTGTAAAGAATTTCAGGAAGAAGTAAGGTATAATATGGTATGTTGACAAAACAATATCTGTTACTGGCCCTCAATTTCGGTAGAATGCTTGGCTAAAAATTTAAGATGTTGGAAAATTAAACCAACATCTATACTATGCCATTATGTAATCCTTCAGAACGCATTATGAAAGAATTAGGTTAACTTTTCAGATTGTATTCCTATCGGCCACACCGAAATTGAGATTTACATCCATCTGATTTTCAAAATATCATTGATTAACCACCGAATAGTCTCTAGAACTTTACCTTCGTTCCTTATATTAAAGGATAAATGTTTAACACACCGCTAAATAATTAATTTAGGACTGGAAAACATCTAGAAAGCCGCATAGAAAACGGCGAAGGTACAGAATCCACGAGTGAGCGTCAATAATATACAGGTAGATCAGAAAGAATAGCTCAGATCGCATAGTTGATATCGTGAAGGTAAGTCTTTAGGTAGCAAGTTGTTCTTGGTGTATGAAAGTCCTTTTAGTATTCAGCGAATCGCACATTCAAATACTATGCAACTTGAAACCATACGCACGTATAAATCATTAGGTCTTCATCATGTATCAAACATCAAAGAGTACAAAGAATAGTACCCTATGGAATTTACTATACTTTGGGAAACATATGCAGTGGAGAGCCATGTGCCTTAGCTGTTGCTGTGCGTTTTCTTACTTTAGTTTTCAGCACTGTTTCAAGCACTTCAACTAATCTGTATATCTTTTAATGTATCTCTTAACAGAGATTTTTAATGAATAACGATGAGCTGTGATTTGTGTTGCCGAAGAAAGGTGCTTTGAATTTGCTAAGCATAGGCTGACAAGGTGATAATACAGTGGAAACAGACAATTTTTTGCATCTATATTTGCACTACAACGATATGGAATGGTAAGCCATATGTGAACAGTATGTATTCTGCTGTTGTCATTCTGTGTTTACTGGTGAAGTATCTGGTTGAAATATAATATTGTTATCTTATTTTATGACTTTGAAACTTTTTTTTTGAGATCCTGGTATAGCACAGTAAACTTGGTTTTGAGTATCTAAGATAATCATACTTTTTTCTTCAAGAAAATGGTTTGCACATGTAATGAAGTTTGTTGTGGCTTGTGGTAACTTGCGATGTACGTTTTGCTTTACCTTTACCAGAAGAAATAGTGTTTTATTTTTGAGGAATGTGCATGAGGTAGCTTTTCCTTTAGGTACATGTTTTGTGAAGCAGATCATGAATTAACTACTGACATTAATTAAAATGAGAGACTGGGTATGATTGGTTATGAATTGAGAACGGTATTTCTGATGGACAGTAGTTTAACTAGGAACATTTCTGACTGATGCTTATTCTGCGATTTTTGAAGTATTTTGAAGAGTGATAATTTCAGAGTTGTATGCACATACGTGATAAATCAGTGAGAATACGGTGCGATATAGATATGGAATATGATGAGAGATTTTGCTTTAGGACTGCATGTGGGACTTACGATGTTATTGAGGTTTATTATGGTGCAACTGTGGTGTATTATGGTGCAGTTATGGTACATTATGTGGATTATGACCCGTAGGATGTTATACAGAAGGTTAATGAAACATGTTATTCTGAGGAAGACAGACGAGGGGTTATAAGTGATTTGGTGAAGCAGTACCTTTTGCAGCTATTTATGGAACGAGACAAAGTAAGATATGTACACTTTTTAAACGAAGCAATCCACAGCTATACTAGATACATGAAGGTTGTGTTTCTGCACACTGTATTCGAAAGTAGAGTCACAGTGATATCTTCAATAGAGATTTATTTAGTCATGAAAAGATTTCTGGGAGGACACTACTGCGGAAGTTTTGACGAGACTTATTATGACGTTAAGACCTATTAGTTATGGGAAGAACACGAACTACATTTTCAGATATCAGTCATACCTGCTATATACGTTGAAAACTTCAGAAAGCGCGAAAATTTTACCTGTATGAAACCCTGGCGCTTGCAGATGACATGTTTTCTCTTTACCTATTTGGAGATAAGAGCGTACTTTATTTTTTGTTTGTGACATGTTCATAATTAAATTTTACTCTATTGCAGAAGTAATGGAAAGAACACAGAGCTCTATGCATTTGTATAAACTAAACGATATTTTCAGATCCGAGAATAACGTACGTAGGGAGCGAGTTACATTCTAAAAATACAAATGTTGCAGTGGATTCTTACGAAGAATCAGCCATTTCCGTCATACCCAGTAGTGTTAGAAACTTTTATCCGTGTCTTGAATATATATGTTACGCATTTTGGCAACTTTTTCTTTTCAGCTTGTAGTATTTTTACGCCTTGATGCCAGATGTCAGGTACATTTGTATGCATGTTGTAAACAATTGCATAAAATAAGTTACCTCAATACTTTATATCTTCCTATTTAAATAGTTACATTTCAGTCTGTCTCTTATGATTCTGCTGCATCAGTGATGCTGTGCCTATTCCATCACATTAAGTTATTGATTGTAAGATAATGATTTTTTTTCTCTTATCATTAAGCAATACCGAAAACCAAGAGAAGTTATTTCCTTCATTTTCGGTTAATAAACCATTTTTTTCTGCTTCTCATGTACACCTACAAATACGTGATTACTCTGCTATTCGCAATAAAGTGCCTGGCAGAAGGTTCAATGAACCATCTTCAAGCTGCCTCTATACCGTTCCACATTCGCACGGCGCCGGGAAAAAGAGCACTTAAATTTTTTTGTGCGAGCCCTGATTCTCTTATTTTATCGTGATGATCATTTCTCCCTATGTAGGTGGGTGCCAACAGAACGCTTCCGCGATCGGAGGAGAAAACTGGTGACTGAAATTTCATGAGAAGTTCCGTCGCAACGAAAGACGCCTTTGTTTTAATGATTGCCTCTCCAATTCACATATCACGTCTGTGGCACTGTTTCCCCTACTTCCCAGTAATACAAAACGAAATGCCCTTCTTTGTACTTTTTCGATGTCATGCGTCAGAACCATCTGATGCGGACCTCACACCGCACCGCAATACTCCAGAATATTGCGTACAAGCGTGGTGTAAGCAGTCTCTTTGGTAGACATGTTGCACCTTCTAAGTGTTCTGCCAGTGAATCTCAGTCTTTGGTTGGCTCTACCCACAAAATTATCTATGTCATCGTTCCGATTTAGGGTATTTGTAACTGTGGTCCCTAAGTATTTAGTTGAATCTACAGCCATAAGATTTGTGTAACATAGCGTAACCGAAATTTAGCGTATTTCTTTTAGTACTCATGTGAAAAACTTCACACTTTTCTGTACTCAGGCTCAATTGCCACTTATCGCACCGTATATATATATATATATATATATATATATATATATATATATATATATATATATATATATATATATATCTTATCTCAATCATTTTGTATTCGTTTTGGTCATCTGATGACTTTACAAGACGGTAAATGACAGCATCACCTGCAAACAATCTAAGACGGCTACTGAGATTGTCTCCTATGTCGTTAATATAGATCAGGAATAATAGAGGGCCTGTAACACTTCCTTGGGGAACGCCGGATTTTATTTCTGTTTAATTTGATAACTTTTCGTCTATTACTACGAACTGTGACCTTTCTGACTGGAAATCACGAATCCAGTCGCAAAACTGACGCGATACTCTATAGGCACGCATGGTTAGAAGGCGCTTGTGAGGAACGGTGTCGAAAGCATTCTGGAAATAAAATATATGGAATCACTTTGACATCCCCTTTCGATAGCACTCATTACTTCCTGAGTATAAAGAGCTAGTTGTGTTTCGCAAGAACAATATTTCCTGAATCCGTGCTGACTACCTGTTAATAAATCGTTTTCTTCGAGGTACTTCATAATGTTCCAATACAGTATAAGTTCCAGAACCTTACTGCAAATCAACGCTAGTGATATCGGCCTGTAATTCAACGGATTACTCCTACTTCCCTTTTCGGGTATTGGTGTGACATGAGCAATTTTCGACACTTTAGGTACGGATCGTTTCGTGAGCGAGCGGTTGTATATAATTGCTAAATATGGAGCTATTGTATCAGCATTCTCTGAGAGGAACCTGACTGATATAGAATCTGGACTGGAAACCTTGCTTTTATTTAGTGATTTAAGCTGCTTTATACACCGAGGATATCTATTACTATATTTCTCAGCTTGGCAGTTCTTCTTGAATGGAATTCAGGAATATTTACTTCGTTTTCTTTGGTGAAGTAGTTTCGGAAAATCGTGTTTAATAACACTGTTTTAGTGGCACTGCCACTGACTTCATAGTTGTTATCGCACAGTGAAGATATTGACTATGTCTTTCCACTGGTGTGCGTTGTGTGTGACCACAATCTCTTTTGGTTTTCTGTCAGATTCCGAGACAGAGTTTAATTGTGTAATTTATTAAAATCATCTCCCAATACCGTACGCGCTATATTTCGAACTTCCACAAAACTTTGCCGGTGTTGTGGGTTTTGTGTTTTTTTTTTTTTTTAATTTGGCATGCTTTATTTGCTGCTTCTGCAACAGTGATCTGACCCGTTTTGTGTACCGTGGGTGGGGTCAGTACCATCACTTATTACTTTATGTGGTGTATATCTCTCAATTGCTGTCGATATTATCTCTTTGAAATCATTTCACACCCTTTTTACGCTTACTTGATCAGATCGAAAGGAGTGTAGACAGTCTCTTAAAAATGCGTGAAGAGCATTTTTATCAGCTTTTTTAAATTGATTTACTTTCCGTTTCTTTTGGATGGTTGCAGGACTTACGTTATTCTGCCTAGGAGCTATTTCCTTGTGGTCATTATTAGCTCCTTTAAAGGATATATCTTTTGAATGTTGTGTTCATTTAGCTGTTGTGATTAACTATGTATGGCCATACGATTCTGACTCCATAAGACTATTACTCCATTCGATTCTGACTCCACAGAATCCTGACTCCACACACAGAGAGATTGACATTTAATGTCTGTCATTGTCGACCTTGTGGTGCTATTTACTATTTTCAATTCGATGATCATCATGTTCACATTACTAAGATTTTTTGAAAATGAAATATTTATTTTGTAATAATAAGGAAGTACTTGTGATAGTCACAGACTCATTACTCAATGATTAAATGTAATAAATTATGAGAAATAAACTGAATAGGCAGTCAGAAAAATGGTATTCTTTACTAACTTACGTTGACTGGAACTCAATTCATTTATACTGTATAAGAAGGAATTGCATATATACTTATATAATTTTTTTCTTAAATACCTACCACAGAAATGGGAATAAAGGAACTTCATATTTTGATGGTATACCTGTAATGTTACTGTGTATGTGAATGTATCTTAAAGTAATGCTTATATTCTATTATATGGTAATTTAATTTACATGTAATTATTACGTATATACCAACTCTGGGATCTACAATTAATCGTAAAAGTTTTTTAATACGCCACCATTAAGGTCCTTGGACAAATCAGTACGCCAATCAATGATGTTATATATCACACATTTTGCATTTCCTAGGTCAAAACATGTACTTTATGGTACGCTGTGTACTGTATCATCAGTAAATGAATTTATATAGAACTAGCTTGCCACGATGTGGTTGACCTAGACTTCATATTTACAACTGTACTTCAAAGAACTTGCCACACTTACGTAATTTTCTGTGGTCATACGTATTTTGAGTCATATACGGAGCAATGATCTTATGTACCTATTCACATAATTTTGGCTTTCATATTCAAGTGTATATAACTTATTATAATTCATTTTCTATGATTCATTTCTGTTATTGTGTAATATATGAGACTTTTGATCTTCTGTGTCAATTATGGGAACTTACGTTGTCAAATGGATACAATATCAATGCTTTCATGAGCTTTATGAATTCTTTGGTACTCAGCAAGGTATACTTGTGCCTTATACTATTACTACTGATTCTGTACAGTATCTTCATCTGAATACAAAAAGGAGTAACACATTAAAACATTTTGGTATGGTTGTCTATAGATATAATGTATGTAACGAGTCTCTGGGTCTGTGTAGAACTTAAATTTGTCTGTCGTCAAATGAATATGTCAACGTTTTCTTGTGACTGTCAGTGAACATAATGTAATGATTTCCTGAGTCTGCTTACACCTCAAATGCGTCATCAAATGAATACATTAAAATTTTGGTATGGTTGCCAGTGGACATAGTGTGAGCTGTACCTAAGTCTGCTGCACCAAAAACATGTGTTTATTTACCCAGTTTTCTATTTCTAGATGATTTTTTCCCTCTTGACAAACTGTAAATAAGATTTTTCTACCCTGTCAAATTAACTACTGTTAATGTCATGCATAACTGAGTGCTTACCTGCCCTATATATATCTGTATATTTATTTTCTCTCTCTTTGCACTATTTGCCATCCTATGTAATTTGTATCTGCACAACTGAAAGACATCTTATACACTCTTGGATAACCATTTAGTTACCCTGTCAAATGAAGTACTATCAACGTCAGGTGGAGATGACTGCTTACATGCACAAGATGATCCCTGTACGTTCCTTTTTATTGGCTAGATCGTACTGCTTATCGATCTCCTTTTATGAAAATAACTTATATAATCTGTTGCTTATGTTTATGTATTCTACCACTTTTGTAAAGCACCTGATGCTATTTTTCTCAATTTTGTTATGTAAGAATTTTGCTTTTACTCCTTGCCAGCGTGGTAGGCTAGAATCATCCCACAAAATTCTTAAAAGTGAGTTGGGAGTTAATACTTCTTTGCAAAGTTGACTAGTGTTTCAGCTGTGGTGTACATACACAAACTCTAAGTCTGAGATATTATTAACGCGAATAGTAGAGAGCGAAAAGTTGTTGAAGTGGTCGAATGCAGCAGGTGGCGGAGAGATGCCATGAAACATGAGAGGTCGCAGCCTGGCGTGATCGTGATACTGGCGTCGGAGGAGACTTTGGTATTAACTGAGGATTTTATAGTAATTTGCTTTTTAGTTGCACGTATTTGTCGCTTGCTTGTGCACTGGGGGGATTTCATCAGATTTGTGTATGCACAAACTAAGAGTAAACTCCCGTCTTTGTTGTGGCCATAGACGTGATTATTGAGTATAGACACTATGGAAGAATTTAGGTCTGTGTAAAGTTTGTCAGTGTTGAAATAATCTATTTTGCGAATGTAGTAAATACACTGAGAGTAAGATTCGTATCTTTGTAGTGGTCAGAGACGTGTTTATTCAGTATAGACATTGTGGAATAATTAAGGTATATGTATAGTTTATCAGTGTTTAAATAATCTATTTTGCGAATATAGTAAATTAAAGTCGTATTTCGTTTGTTTCATTTTTACACCGTTAAGACCAGTTGACCAAACCCCTCCTGGACATCCAATTTCTGTATAAAGAAAATATGGTACTAGTTGTTGCAATAATTGCAAGCATGCATTGCACTGTGCATGGATCGCAGTATTCCTTTCGAAATATTTTTAGCATGTTGATGGTCACGCAGTTGCAGTAGCAAACAGACGAAAGTAACCCATTGCTTGCAGGAGCATTGCAGAACAGTGGTTAGGAGTTATTAGAGAATATTTTAAAACTCTCAGTCAGATACTTGATAATGTATTTCTTGATGATTTGTAGGAAGAATAATTAATTTTCTTTTTGCCTTTGTTGTCAAGCAGTATACTATTATTGTCAGACATGCAACGTCATATGTTTTCCTATATCTTTCAAAATTAGTTTCATTATGAATGAAATTCTATTTTAAACATTAATTCATATTCTTTAGAGCTCTAGCAAAAATCAGCTTACCACCAGTTTCTACGACGATTTAACGCCTCTTTTATATAGACAGGGTTTCTCGATCATGGCGATGTCGACCCCCTGTCTTCCCAGAAGACGACTCAGGCTGACAGTTGCCTCTTTACTGCGTTGCAGCCTTATCTGCAATACGTTCTGCCTCTAACTTCCCTCCAAGGTCGTTTCTGAAGTCTCTTGTTATCTCAACGGTAACCTGCAAGGATCCTAAGTACAACTGCAGGTAGTGTCCTCCCTCGGGCGTCGTGGATTTTTCACCGAGCTGCACCCCAAGAGTCTGTTTAAAAACGCTTCACAGGCAAAGATGGCACATAATACTTATTAATCAAGACCACCGGTTTCAACTGTTTTAGCTGTCATCTTCAGGGCTTAGACAGTTTTTTATTGTAAAATATGTTCATTTTACGTTGACCTCATGTTTATTACAAAAAATGAATATGACAGATAAGACTGTTGGAACCGGTTGTCTTGAATAAAAAAATATTTTGTGCGATCTTGTCTCTTGGATGGTTTTTCATAGTTAAAACAGATCGCCCTTCAGTAATCCCATAATGAGAAAATTTAAACATGGGTTCGGCTATGTGGTAAAACCTTTCAATTGATTACAATCCAATCCTCTGTCGAGATCTTTTGCTTCTGCGTCCATATTTCCTCGAACAGAATGTGTGGAGGAGTAACTTTAAGTTTTCTTTACCCAAATTGATATTGAGTCTTGAAGACCTCAGTTGCTGTCTTGACTAGCAGCTTCGCCTCCTTCCAAGGGGATGTTCTTTGGCCACTCCAGTTTCCCCACTCCTAAACAATAAAGATAAGTGCCTCTTTATCTAAATAAACCATCCCGAATTTGTGTCATGTACTTGTGTGAGCCCCCGCCCCTCCCCATCTCCTCAATGAGAACCATTTGAACAAGCACCTTCTGCTGCGAGATGATGCTGACCAGTGGATGGCACTTTTGGGTAACAACCATCCTCAAATGCGAAACTGCAGTACTCTTGGTCTGTTTCCTTGTTTCCTACTTCGAATATTTTTTGTTCGGTTTACCCTGAGGAGTGGTATTGTTAGACTCCTCCCTTGTCGTCTTGTTCCCTGCCTTGAGGTAGAGCGAGTCTGATTACATCCTTCACTCTGAGGCAATGATTTTCTTACATTCTTGACCTTTTAGTTCCCTCCATTTCTGCTTAGGAAGCCATTCTTTTCGATACTTTTTTTCTTGTTTGTGAAGTTTCCTTCTCTGAACTCGAGCATGGATTTGATTTTGATGTGGTCCAGCTTCTCAGTAAAAGTTTGCACTTCTCGGACTGGTCTGTCAGTCGTTCGAATTGCGGGAACAGCTTTCATCGGAAGGTCCAGGGGACCGTAATAACTCGTGGTGACTTCAATGTAATTATTGTCCTTGAAGACAAGTGTCATTTCTGTTCATTTCACTACGTATTTCTTTCAATTACCTTTCGTGCTACGCTGTAGCAGAGAATTGTATGTATGTTCCTAGTTTCACCGAGCTAAGTTAGCTGTGAGACTTCATGCTAAAATTACTTTCGTCCTTCATTTTTGGAAACCTGTGTATGATGCATAATACAAGATATTACTTAATTATTCATGCTTGACAGGAAGTAATTAGGAGACGTATCCTCAATAACTTTTCATTAATCTATTACTTCATATCTCAGTCTATTGTCATAGTTGTCTTTATAGTTACCCCCTTGCATCAACCCCTTATTCTTTCATGAATTCGTAGCGCGTGTTCAGAGGGTGGCACGGTGTGACGGTACGCCACATAACGTAATAAAAATGATATTGAGTAATTTCGCAAATATACCAAAACTGACGTCGTAACAAAAAATAAATATCATAGCAGAAAAATGACAAAGACTTTATAATCAATTAATATGATCTGCGAAAGTAATTGCAATCTCTGTTTGCTTTTGCAAGAAGATCTCTCTCTTCCCTTTTGCGTCTTCGTAGTGTAGAAACCCATTTCGTGACGAGGCACAAAGACGTGTAAATGTCAAGTAATATTTATCCTAAATATAACCAAACATTACTTAAGTGTTTCTAATGTATATCTGTACCAGCTCCTACATTCATGAAGTGATAGATTTAAATCTTTTATGCAAATTTTATAGGGGAACATTGGTGCAGAGGTCAGCGCCATAGTCCTAACTGATAACGAGCAAGATCCTTAATAAATATCTTAGTATTCGCTAATTTTAACAAGTAAAAACAAATTTAAATGTAAGAGATTTCTCATGATTACCGGTTCTTCCTCTGAAACAATGAAACAAATGTAATTGTACGAGATTTCTCTTGATTAGGGTTTCTTCCTCTGAAACAATAAAAACAATCAACAATTTTTCAATCTGAGTAAGCTATGTTAAACAAATGTTTACAATCCCCTGTTTATTATTAAACTACCACGTCGGGCAAACGAACTGCGAGAAGTACCACAACTGAGTCACTGTCATAAATAATTTTTCAGTTACGAAGACAGCAGAATAACATTAACTCCAACTTTTCATAATATACAAAAACCAGTACATAAAGAACCACCCCAACGGGGAGAAGATTTATAGTATCTATCATTTCAAATCTGGGGACTCATTCGTCCGTTAACAACACAAGCACTGCGACACAATTCGAAGCATTGTTTTCATTAATACTTTTTCCTCTCACAATTCCATGTTATGTGCCACTAACTAATAGATTAATAGCAAAGCAACTTGTATATAACACAGAGCACGCTTCAAAAAGATATTCTAATGTTAAAACAAGAGTGTGTCAGGCCAAGACAACAGTTGTCGGGAGCTCACATAGAATCAGAAGAGTAGTGACCCTGGCGAGTAGTGACAATTGCCACGCGTTACAATATTGCCATATCTTTCGATTTGTCGAGAGATCTTCCGATTTTTATTGTTGTGTCGGAGATAAGGATTTTCCTCCCAAATATTCCGATTTTTAAGTTTAATTCCTTTATAACTTTTTTATGATGTAATGCATGGTACACTACTGGCCATTAAAATTGCTACACCACGAGGATGACGTGCTACAGACGCGAAATTTAACCGTTTTGCTGTGATATGCAAATGATAAGTTTTTCAGAGCATTCACACAAGGTTGGCACCGGTTGCAGTACCTACAAGGTGCTGACATGAGGAAATTTTCCAACCGATTCCTCATACACAAACAGCAGTTGACCGGCGTTGCATGGTGAAACGTTGTTGTGATGCCTCGTGTAAGGAGGAGAAATGCGTACCATCACGTTTCCGACTTGGATAAAGGTCGGATTGTAGCTTATCGTGATTGCGGTTTATCGTATCGCGGCATTGCGGCTCGCGTTGGTCGAGATCCAATGGCTGTTACCAAAATATGGAATCGATGGGTTCAGGAGGCTAATACGGAACGCCGTGCTGGATCCCTACGACCTCGTATCACTAGCAGTCGAGATAACAGGCATCTTATCCGCATGGCTGTAACGGATCGTGCAGCCACGTCTCGATCCCTGAGTCAACAGATGGGGACGTTTGCAAGACAACAAACCATCTGCACGAACAGTTCGACGACATTTGCAGCAGCATGGACTATCAGCTCGGAGACCATGGCTGCGGTTACCCTTGACGCTGCATCACAGACAGGAGCGCCTACGATGGTGGACTGAACGACGAACCTGCGTGCACGAATGGCAAAACGTCACTTTTTCGGATGAATCCGGGTTCTGTTTACAGCAATATGATGGTCGCATCCGTGTTTGGTGACATCGCGGAGAACGCACATTGGAAGTGTGTATTCGGCATCGCCATACTGGCGTATCACCCGACGTGACGGTTGGGGTGTCATTGGTTACACGTCTCGGTAACCTCTTCTTCGCAGTGACGGCACTTTGAACAGTAGATGTTACATTTCAGATGTGTTACGACCCGTGGCTCTTCCCTTCATTCGATTCCTGCGGAAACCTACATTTTAGCAGGATAATGCAAGGCCGCATGTTGCAGGTCCTGTACGGACCTTTCTGGATACAGAAAATGTTCGACTGCTGCCCTGGCCAGCACACTCTCCAGATCTCTCACCAACTGAAAACATCTGGTCAATGGTGGTCGAGCAACTGGCTCGTCACAATATGCCAGTCACTACTCTTGATGAACTGTGGTATCGTGTTGAAGCTGCATGGGCAGTGTACCGGTACACGCCATCCAAGCTCTGTTTAACTCAATTCCCAGGCGTATCAAGGCCGTTATTACGGCCAGAGGTGGTTGTTCTGGGTACTGATTTCTCAGGATCTATGCACCCAAATAGCGTGAAAATGTAATCACATGTCAGTTATAGTATAATACATTGGTCCAATGAATACCCGTTTATCATCTGCATTTCTTCTTGGCTTAGCAATTTTAATTGCTAGTAGTGTATTTCTCGAATGGTGCATTGTAAGTCTGTGTGAATCACCTATACTTGACAATCGCTGATTATCGGAATAAAACGAAGCCAGTAGCAGTTACGTACCATTTCGTTTGTATTGAAAGTGTCTTGGTTTAGATGGCTACATTGGTTCAGCGTTGAACATTAAATTAGGATACAAGTAGTGATTCCGATGTCTCATCGAGAGAAGTTAAGAAGTAAAAAGACGAAATACTGCATGAAATATAATAAAAAATGGAAAAATAATCCTCTTTTTCGTGGGTGGCTACATAAAGGTAACAGAGTTTCTTCTTCTGCTTAATGTTCCGCCTGCGATTAACACTTCAGTGTGACATGCGGCAAGAGTGATCTGTAAAAACATATGTCAATTGAAAAACATATGAAAGACTGTAATGTTGTTATGAAGGAGCTTAAATTAATTAAAATGCCTTAAGTGAGCGTTAGAACTAAATTAAGTAAATGCGTGAAGGAAGGTGAAATACTTCTCGCTACTCCATTAAATTTCGGGCATGCAGCCGCGCAAATAAAATTTCTTCTACTGATATTTCGGCCGCGTATCGTCCGGCCATCTTCAGAGCGAGTCACAAGACTGATGACAAGGTGCCAAGCGCGGCCTTATATGCTCCACCGCGGCGGTACTGCGCATGCGGGTCACAGATGCTGCGCCGCCTGTGGCGAAAGCGTACGGACGTTCGATGTGCTTATCGATGTTTGATCGGCGGCGATGACACGGTGACGACTTCTCTGCAATTTAATTAGTCCAAGAGCCGGATTCCATGCTTTGTCCAAATTGAAACCTTTATCTCTGTTTATTAAATTGTTGGCTAATCGAATTTCTATGGCTTCCTTGAATACAGAATCCCAAAAAGAAGAGGTAGATGTTAAAATCTTCACATCACTGTAATTCATGGAATGACCCGTATCAATACAGTGTTCGGCCACAGCTGACTTGTCTGGTTGTAATAGGCGTGTGTATCTTCGGTGCTCCACGCACCTTTCATGAACGGTGCGTGTTGTTTGACCTATGTATGACTGCTCACAATTTCCGCAAGGAATCTGGTACACACCCGCCTTACGAAGCAATAAATCGTCCTTTACAGAGCCGAGTAAAGCCGCAATTTTCGTGGGGGGCCGGAAGATCACCTTAACACAGTGTTTCTCTAGAATACGGCCTATCTTTGAAGAAAGAGCACCCACATAAGGCAGAAACGCCCTAGATCTGAAGAAATTACTATCCTCTTCCGCATCGTATACCTTCTTTTTAGGTTTTACATCGAATGCTCTACGAATTTGTTGCGGAGAATATCCATTCGATTTAAAAATACTCTTGAGGTATGTTAGCTCTCCTTGTAAATTGTCTTCATCGGATACACAGTGCGCCCGATGCACTAAGGTCTTAAGGACACCCATGCTCTGAGAAGGGTGATGGCAGCTACTGGCATGAAGGTATAGATTTGTATGCGTTGGTTTCCGATGTACGGCATGTCCTAATGTGCCATCACTTTTACGGCGAACGACAACATCCAGAAAGGGGAGGCACCCGTCTTTTTCTATTTCCATGGTAAATTTAATACTAGCATGGATAGAATTCAAATGCTGAAGAAATCGATGTAATTCATCCATACCATGGGGCCATACCACGAATGTAGTTTTGTTTGTGAACACTATCTGCCAAAGAGAGTAATTGAGCACTTTTCCAGTACGATAAAAGGAGTGTGACCAGTGTCTGAAATTGTAAGCCATATCAAGTGTGGTAGAACAAAATTAACAGCCATTATAAATAATGTGACTTGGAAGTAAGTTTGACTCTACTCCCTGAAATCCTCAAAAGAAACGCATTTTTCGTCATTGTAGACGAATCCACTGACAAGCGTTGTATATAAAAGATTTATGTATGGAAGTTCGTGTAATGACAAATGGTAAAATCAGTTACTAGTTCCATGGACTTATTCCTCCGAATGATGCTAATAGCAGTACTCTGTACAAATGTAATGTTACATTTCTTAATGACCATGACGTACCACACAAAAGAAACACGATAGTTATCTCTACAGACTGCACAAATGTAATGATGGGAGGGGGGGGGGGCAGCATTTATTACGTACACAGCTGCAGAAGGACATAGGACGCCTTTTCACAATGAAATGCATATGTCATGCATTTGCACTTTGTGTTTCCTAAGCATGTATCAAACTGCCGAGTGGAATTGAAGATCTCGCAAGAAATGTTTATAGCTATTCTCAATCATTTCCTTTGTGTAGCTGAGCTGAGGGAATTTCCAGATTTCATAAACGTGAAGCCTTACAAGATAGCACTTCCGTGTTACACATTCTGGCTTCTTTAAAGATCGTTGTTACTCAACTTCTGGAACTACATGAGGCCTTCAACCTGTATTTTATGGATAGCGTATTGAGTGAACAACCTCTTGCCTGTGGAACTATATCGCAGATGTTGAACAGTGCAACTACAAAAGTGTTACTTCAATTTCCGTATTTCATACTACCGTTATTACAAGATTTGAATTTGAAAATGCAGAGTAAATCATCACAAGTTTATGTTATTAAACGCGATGTACTAGTACACTGAGAACAATTTGGGATTGCTTCATAACAGATGAATATCTTTCGAAGACAACTTTGGAGAACGTGCAATATCAAAATCCCAGTAATTTTAAACCATTAGATGGTACATCTTTTGGTGCTGCAATTCCTCTGACACTAGCCAAAAGCCAAAACCTAAGCCCCCAAGAACTGAAAAATTTCGAGCTTCGGTACTTAGACTTCTACATCGAAGATGTTGAACAAATTTACTAGACGTATCATTTTGATGACAATCTGTTGAAGGACATAGAAGCTTTTGAAAATGTAAAGAGCAAATGCATTTCATTATTTTGTGGATATCCATCCTGCTGCATGGACGAGGGACTTCAGCTGATGATGTATAGGAGAAAAAGTACCACCACAGCTGCATCTTGAGAATGTATTTATTGTCTCACACATGTGTGAGACAACGAGTTATAGTAGCCAGACAGAGAGTGGAGAAAGCTGCGAAATACTGAAATTCACTTTGTCTTCACAGATACAACAATGTTTCGGATTGCGGTTCAATATATAAACAAAGGGGACGAAGTACCACCGTGTCCAAAATTACCTAAATTAATGATCACACTTTTGTGGTTGGTCTGTTCATCGGCTACCGTAGGAAGAGCGTTTCCTACAGCGAACACTGTGAAAACCAAGACAAGGAATCGATAGACCAGTGGAGCAATCTCAGGATTTCTCTATTTCAAGAGGTTAACAAAAACTGAAGATTTTACGACTTAAATGTACATGCTGAATTTATCAAAATAATGAACAGTGAAATGTACAAAAATGTACAAGATGTGGACGATAAATAAGCTCACCATTACTGAGAAAAAATGGGACGAAGTTATACTATCAAGGCATTTTAACTATGAAATACCTGTATAGACTAAATAGTCGTGTAATAATGTGAAATTTTCGTAAGCATTATGTTTAATAGTGGTTATTTACTGGCTTCTCATGAATGAGCGCTTCTGAGGTATTGAGTTAGTGCAGTAATTTCACAAATTTTATTTATCTGATCTTAATAGTGGCCGACTAAGGGGAGAGGGGGAGCTGCAGAGGGCAACCTGCCACGGTGTTCTCGTACCGGTTTTGGAGGGGACGGGGGCAAATCTCGACTGTGAAATCCCAAATAATCCCAAAATAACCCGATAAATATTAGGCAATTTGTTTTTTTTTATTTGGGAGGGGGGGAGGGGGCAAATCTCGACAGTCAAACCCCAAATTCCACTCGATAAACAAGAGGCAATTTGGACTAAGAAACATTGATGAGGGGGGGGGGGGGGGAGGAATCGAGTGGGTGTAAGACTAGGGCCTCATCCTTTTGTCAGCCCATTATGATTATATAGACACACATCTTACAGCAGCTCTCGTAAAATTTTCTGTCACCGTAGTTGCAGGTAGGCCCGTACTTACGCATGGAGCACAAGATCTCTGGACCAGCACTGCATACTCTGGGGGGGGGGGGGGGCCTGAATTTCTGAGTGAGAAAAAAAGAAACAGCAGCGAGAAAAAAATCGTAAGTTGATGGATGGAGACGTGTGCGTCATGCAACTGGCAACACTGCATCTACGATATTTTTCTTTCACTGGGCATGGAAGCATCAGAGTTTCAGCTTCAAAAGATGCTATTAAGTACATTACTGGAAAGAAAAGTGAACAAGGTGTGATTAAATCAGAAGTAACAGTGACACTCCAAGAGCTAACATTGAAGATAATACAAGCATGGCAACAATGTAGAGTAGTATTTCGGAAGGTTTCAATGGAATAGAAAACGATCTGAGGAACTGGACTTTGAGAACATGATAAATGTGTATGTCAGTAGTTCAATAGCTTTCTTCTTATCTTGTTATAAGCATTCTTAGTTAATTTACTAATAGATTCCTTGATTATACTAAGGTATCTTTTATGTCTATGTGTGTGACGTTAATACAGTAGTAATGTATGTCTTGTGCCCCATACTGAATTCGGGACAGGCTGCAACCTGTCTTTCTACTCCGTACTCAATATTTTCCCTTTCGAAGATTCCTTTAAATAATATACATCAGGTTAAAAATTTGTTTACAGTTTTGCTGCTAGGGGTTTCAGAATTGCTTACATTCGTTGTTGCAGAAGCGAAAGAAGTTAGTGGCCCATGTGTGTAGCGTTGACTAATTATGAGGCTACTTGCAGGACAACCCACCATCACAGCCCCCATAATTCAGTTTACGGAGGCGGGGCACAGCGCATAAAGCTGACACGTTGCCCTGCAGCTACAATGATCTATGGAGGTACGAATTTTGAAGGAAACCGGTAAACATTACAAAGAGAAATTCTTCAACAGAGTTCATGACAGAAATTTTTAGTACTGCTTATTGTCATCAAAGACGAGTAGTTATCAACAAAGGTGATACCGGTGATAGCTATCGTCCTCTCCATGTGCTGGATGTGATGATTCAAGCTAAACAGTGATTACAGAAATAAATACCTAAATATCTAAAGTAATAAGTACCTACATGCGGTAATAAATCCCTCCTCTCCCCATAATCTATATATATATATATATATATATATATATATATATATATATATATATATGACTGACTGACTCACTCACTCATCATCGCCCATCCGAAACCGTTCAGGACAGGAGCTTCACGTATGCAGAGGGTTCTGATCTTACACTGTAAGTCGTTCAAGAAGGGATTTTTAGAAGTTCCACGTCTCAGAGGAGGAAACAGAGCATGAAATGTTTCTCTTTAATTATTTACTGTTAAGGAAATGTTAAGCAAGACATAATAAAACTGATATTTGGTTTCTCGATCAGAAATTAAGGATTACATGCATTAATATATTCCTAAATTTAATTCCTTGTTTTTGTCGTCAGTCTTCAGAATGGTTTGATGAGGCCCGCCACTAATTCCTCCCATGTGCTAACCTCCTCGATCTCAGAGTAGCACTTGCAATCTACGCCCTGAATTATTTTCTGGATATATTCTAATCTCTGTTTTCTTCTACAGTTTTTTCCCTCTATAGCTCCCTTTAGTTCTATGGAAGTCATTCTCTCTTATCTTAAAAAATGTCCTATCATCCTGTCCCTTTTCCTTATCGCCGCGCGGAGTGGCCTCGCGGCTTGAGGCGCCGTGTCACGGATTGCGCGGCCCCTCCGGCGGGGTTTCGAGTCCTCCCTCGGGCATGGGTGTGTATATTGTTCTTAGTATAAGTTAGTTTAAGTAGTGTGTAAGACTAGGTACCGATGATCTCGGCAGCTTGGTCCCTTAGAATTCACACACATTTGTGCATTTTTTTCTCATTATCGGTGTTTTCCACTTATTCCTTTCCTCTACGATTCTGCGCAGAACCACCTCATTCCTGACATCAGTCCAACTAATTTTCAACATTCGTCTATAGCACCACATCGCAAATGCTTCGACTCACTTCTGTTCCTGTTTCCCAGACGTCCATGTTTTACAACCAAACAATGCTGTACTCCAGACGCACATTCTCAGAAATTTCTTCCTCAAATTAAGGTCGCTGTTTGATAGTAGCAGAGTTCTCTTGGCCAGGAATGCCCTTTTTGCCATTGCTAGTCTGCTTTTGATGTCCCCCTTCCTCCTACAGCGATTGTTTATTTTACTGCCTAGGTAGCAGAACTCCTTAACTTATTCTACTTCGTGACGATCAATGTTAACTTTCTCGCTGTTCTCATTTCTACTACTTCTCTTTACCTTCGTCTTTATTCGATTTACTCTCAATCCGTACTCTGTACTCATTAGACTGTTAATTCCGTTCAGCAGATCATGTAATTATTCTTCACTTTCACTCAAGATAGCAATGTATCATTGATATCCTTTCACCTTGAATTTTAATTCCACTCCGGAAACTTTCTTTCTTTTATTTCCATCATTGCTCCCTCGATGTACTGATTGAATAGTATCGGCGAAAGGCTACATCCTCGTCGTACCCCCTTTTTAATACGAGCATTTCGTTCTTTGTCGTCCACTCTTATTATTCCTTCTTGGCTGTTGTACATATTGTATACGACCCGTCTACCCTTATATCTTACCCCTATTTTTGGCAGAATTTCGAACATCTTGCACCATTTTACATTGTCGAACGCTTTTTCCAGGTCGATAAATCCTATGAATGTTTCTTGGTTTTCCTTTAGTCTTGCTTCCATTACCAAACCCCACGTCAGAGCTGCCTCTCTCATGCCCTTACCTTTCCTAAAGACAAACTTATCGTTATCTAGCGCATCCTCAATTTTCTTTTCCATTCTTCTCTATATTATTCTTTTCAGCATGAGCTGTGAAACTGACTGTGCGATAATTCTCGCACTTGCCGTCTGCGGACGATGCTTTTCCTAAAGTCAGATGGTATGTCGCCAGACTCATACATTCTACACACCGACGTGGATGGTCGTTTTGTTGCCACTTCCACATGTGATTTTAGAAATTCTGATGGAATGTTATCTGTCCCTTCTGTTTTATTTGATCTTAAGTCTTCCAAAGCTCTTTTAAATTATGATTACTGGATCTCCTATATCTTGTAAATCGACTCCTGTTTCTTCACAGACAAATCCTCCCCGTCAGAGGGTCTTTCACTGTATTCTTTCCACCTATCCGCTCTCTCCTCTGTATTTAACAGTGGAATTCCCGTTGCACTCTTAATATTACCACCCTAGCCTTTAATGTCACCGCTGAATGCTGAATCTGTCCTTCCGACAAGCATTTCTATTTCGATGTCTTCATATTTTTCCTGCGGCCATTTCGTCTTAGCTTCCCTGCAATTCCTATTTATTTCATTCCTCAGCGACTTGTATTTCAGTATTCCTGAGTTTCCCGGAAAATTTTTGCACTTCCACCTTTCATCGATCATCTGAAATATTTATTCTGTTACCCGTGGTTTCTTCACAGTTACATTCTTTCTACCTGTGTTTTACTTCCCAACTTCTGCGATGGCCCTTTTTAGAGATGTCCATTCCTTTTCAACTGTACTGCCTACTGAGATATTCCTTATTGGATTCTATAGCCTTAGAGAAATTTAACCGTATCTCGTCATTCCTTAGTACGTCCGTTCTTTTCTTACTGTTTCTTCCTGTCTAACGCCTTAAACTTCAGCGTACTCTTCATCACTACTATATTGTGATCTGAGTTTATATCTGCTTCTGCGTACCCTTTGCAATCTAGTATCTGATTTCGAGATCTCTGTCTGACCATGATGTAATCTAACTGCAATCTTCCCGTATCACCAGGTGTTTTCCAAGTATACCTCCTCCTCTTGTGATTCTTGAAGAGAGTATTCGCTATTATTAGCTGAAACGTGTTACAGATTTCAGTTAGTCTTTCATGTCTCTCATTCCTTGTCCAACGCTCATATTCTCCTGTAATATTTTCTTCTACTCCTTCCCCTACAACTGCATTCTAGTCCCCCATGGCTATTAGATTTTCATCCCCATTTACATGCTGTATTACCCTTTAAATATCCTCATACACTTTCTCTATCTCTTTATCTTCAGCTTGCGACGTCGGCATTTATACCTGTACTATCGTTGTCGGTGTTGGTTCAAAATGGTTCAAATGGCTCTGAGCACTACGGGACTTCACATCTGAGGTCATCAGTCCCCTAGAACTTAGAACTACTGAAACCTAACTAACCAAGGATGTCACACACATCCATGCCCGAGGTAGGATTCGAACCTGCGACCGTAGCGGTCGCGCGGCTCCAGACTGAAGCGCCTAGAACCGCTCGGCCACTCCGGGCGGCCTGTCGGTGTTGGTTTGCTGTCGATTCTGATAAGAACAACCTGGCCACTGAACTGTTCACAGTAACACACTCTCTGCCCTACGTTCCTGTTCATAACAAATCCTATTCCCGTTATACCATTTTCTGCTGCTGTTGCTGTTACCCTATGCTCATATAAGCAGAAATCCTTGTCTTCTTCCCACTTCTCTTCACTGACCCCTACTACATCTGGGTTGAGCCTTTGCGTTTCCATTATTACATTTACTGGTTTCCCTAACACGTATAAGCTTCTGACATTCCACGCCCGACTCGTAGAACGTCATCCTTTCGTATTATTCAATTTTTATCACATGGTAACGCCTATGGGGGTGAAATAGTCGGTGAAAATATTTTTAATATAAATAATTGTGAAAGAAATACTAAACTATTATAAAGCTTAATCCAAGAAAATTGGTATCTGACTTCTCGGATACAATTTTAAAAAAAATATATCATTTCATTGTTTTAGTAAATTCAACCCCTAAGAGTGTCCAAAATCTGGAAATTTTGAAGTTGGATTCTCAGCTGGAAATAAAAATTATATATTTTTTTAATTCAGCCCCTAAGTGCTTGAAATTGTAGTGAAATGTGTTATACAATATTTCATAGCGAAAATATTTTTAGAGCTAAATCTTTGAAAAATGATATTTGGCTTCTCTGTTAGAGATAAAAAATTCATTCTCTAAAGGCGAAAATTTGTTGGTGAATGTTTTTGAAAATAAATTATTATTAAAGAATTACTAAAGCATTTTTAAAGCTACATTTATGAGAAGTGGTATTTGGTTTCTCGGTCTGAATGAATTCCACTTTGAGACTTAAAGAGGGAATGAAATGTTTTATGACATTATTCCGATGGAAGCATTTTCAAAGAATTCTATAAAAATTTGTATTTGACTTCTTCTTTAGGAAAAAAATAGAATAATACCTGTTTCACTGTGTTTGACATTCAGCCCCTCAGGGAATAAAATATGGCATGATAATTTTTTAGTAAATATTTCGTTATATTAGAAATTGTGTAAAGCTATGAAGAATCGAATTTCACTTCGCGGTTAGATATAAATTAATGTGTGCTAGGAGATGAACGTTTCTATGGAAATATCACCACAAGAACGGAGAAACTTTGGATTCAAGCTTCTAGGGTTGCTTTTTGGTCGGAAGTACACTTGGATAAGACTCTGCTTCTATTGCTTTAATTAGTTTAAATGGTTTGCAATTTATAAACAACATAAAAATTCCATTAAAGAACAAAAAGAAAAATTTTGCGTTATGCTAGTATTAAAATAGTGTGGGGGAATACTGTTGTTAGCGGTTGCAGGTAGTTCTGAACCTCCGTTAGAGATCTTTGTGAACGGCTGGGGAGAGCACCTCCCCTCTTGCGCCCACGACATGAGCCCTCTAGAGAGTATTTCAGGAGAGCCTGTTTACTCCGGCAACAGCTCAACGGATAATAAGGCCTGCTAGCACAAGTGATATGCATCACTTTAATTGCTCTGCATACAGGGTTAATCTGCGCAATGCGCTTGGCCTTAAGACTAAGTAGGGGGACTATACATACGGTCTGGCGCTTAGCTGGGCTACTAAATTATCGCTTCGTGTAGCAAAACGCCTGTCTCTTTGCTTGCTGTTCACTGATAGCTTTGTTACTGGCTGAGAGAAACACAGCTGCTTCACAAGATGTTAAAGCGAAAAGTCAGCAGTTGTAACATTTACACGCTGCTCACATGTGGAAATATGATACAATCATTCCTTACGTTGCCGTGAACTCAAGAAAAAGCCACGCATAAAAATAATGATTTAAACTCATTATTACGCTTTCTCAAGATGATGTAGTGGAATAGCTTAACGTTGAAATGACTTTCTTGTGCTCTGGACTACTAGTAATTCGAAAGTACCGACATTTTGCTTGATCCCCTGGATACGCTTTACATTTGAATGCTGTTTTTTGCTTCTAGGGTGTAGAAGAAGGGGGGGCGTAAATTTTCTGTTAATAAACGTTGTAGTGTTAAAATTCTGAAAGTATATTTTTCAAGAACAACGGAATGGAACGTCGACCTCGAAATTCGATTACTGATAATGGTGGTCACAGATATCTATAGAAAATTAAGCGTGGAATGTAAGAAGCTACAGCTGTCTTTAGCTCTTTTTTCGGAATAAATGAGTCACGTCGAGATGGCATTATCAAAACTGGAATTATCAAAACTGTGGTATATGCACCCTGACAATTAATTTGATAGTTTACACACACGAATGAAAGTCAGGTTCTGAGACAACGACCTAAAGAAACCTACATTAAATAATACCGTAACACTTATATTGATTAGAAGTACGGTTATATTATGTAACTGTGTACCTGCGACTATGGAGTTTGTATCCTTTGTTGGTTAAAATGCAAAATGATTTGTTAAAATAATGAAATTTTGTAACACGTGAATGTTTATAAGAAAGACAATGTTTATTGGAAGCTGGTTCATGCTTAGGGCACTTTTACTGTAAAGAGTAAAAGATATAGTGAAGTCCCTCCGCAACGGAAGTGGAAGTAATCGAATAAAGAGGAAGGTGTTTTTGGGGCTCAAACAGGCCGGCTCCTTGGTGCGAACGGTACGCAGTAAGTCGTTAGCCGTAGCACGGTACACCTTGAAGGTGCCAAGAGAGGCAACTGGAAGATGCTTTGCAAGAGATTTTGCCTCCGATGTGGATATAGCTATTGCTGGGCATTCTCGGCAAAAAGCAATGGCTCTAATATGTCGAAACTCCGACGACAAGAAGAGATTTTGTAGAGCATTCGAACATCAAGAGCCGTGTGTACAGTTAGCCGCTATGTCACTTGCCACCAAAACTTCGCACAGCTTCACTAACTTCATACATCCAGATATGTATATGGGAAAGAAACAGTTAATTTGTGTGAGTGGTTTTAATAATAATCTACAAGCATTAAATCTGTGTTCGGAACCATATCTTCTATCATGATCGCGAACCTATGCTGGGTCATTTCGTAAGTGCTACTAAACCGAGTATCCTGTTTTAAATTCTACTATTTATCTTTATTTGTGTTTTTATATGTCGGCTAAGATAGAAGCGCCTCATGACCAAATTTAGTTCGGCACTTTATACAGTAACATTTCAGTATTGACGTAAGTTATGACCTTGAGTGTAGCGGTTATTAGTATAAGTTTAGTGAAATTTGATTTACATAATTACTGTAGAGTACGGTATTGATAACTGCTGCTACACACAGCTCAGAGTGCCCTGTGTCAGTTTGTATCATGTGCGCTATTCAAAGATAAATATTAACGAAAGTAACTTTAACAACTACCATCCAACTTTCTTAAACATATCTTTCCAGATTAATGTGCCCAATTGGGCTGGCGACCGTTCTTTTTTGTTTCATTCGCATATGAATTTTACCACTTTCATTAACTCCCAAGGTTAAAGTCTGTTTAGTTTTTCTGTTAATTTCACTATATTCAAAATTATAGTCCGGCACCTTTACCCATTAGACAGACCAACGGTCAAATTTCAAAATCCTCTCAGAGGGCAAGATTAGCTTGTTCCCCCGCAGGCTAGTATTATAATACACGATTAATTTCGGAAGAAGTTACCGATAGGGAACATTATTTGAAGGAAAGCGATAGTTACAGACAATGCTGTAAAGACTGTTAAGATAATTGGGTGAAGTATATGTGGAAGCAATTAGACAGTGATTTATGATTAGTCAACACACGACTTCCTTTTACACAAAACTTTACTCATCACTGAAGTTACATCAAGTCTTTCATTACGAATACAGAGAAAGAGATCAGAAATGCCATTTATCGGTCCCCACGTCCTTAATACCCTATTCAACCTGAGCTGCAGAGGCTTGGTAGAGTGTCTTGTATCGGCAGTGACGAGGATGGTTGTGTGTAGGACTCCATCTCTCCCTGTTTCCACCTCCCTCACTCTTGCCCTCTTCCACGTGTCTGGTAGGAGAATTTCTTACATAAGGATGACATCATCGACTTGAACTCTACCGCGATCTTCGATTCGCGGATTTGATATGGTGTAAATTGCACAAGAATGCGAGGTACTCCTTGTTCCAGTGCTTCCAGTATACTTAGGTTTTTTTCTACAGGAATATGAGTTGATTCGTCAGTCCTGTTTAGAATGGCAGTTCTTGTGCGGCGAGTCTCCCCGACGCGGAAGTGTGTTGGGAGAGGACTTCGTCTTCAATTTGAACAGTCGGCCTGGAGACGAGGGATACTTCAGTATTCACAAGCGTAGTCTGTAGACCATCCTCGTCCATACTTGATCATCCGAGGGCTTTCCGGAAAAATCTTTTAGTTGCAACAATCATTCTCTCCGGCCATCCTAATTTACATTAAGGCTAATGCCGGGATGGTTCGTTTGAAGGGCATGGCCGTTTTTCTTCCCCATCCTTCCCTCATCCGATGGGGCGGATGACCCTGTTTGGTCCCCTTCCCCAAGCCATGAAGGTCGCTATAAATTTACATGTTATGCTTTGTTATGAAAGAATGTGGTGTATCTTTTCAGCAGAAATGGTTGGCCATCAGTATTGCCAACTTTACAAAATGAAAAAAAACTGAAAGTATCTACAAAAAGAAAAAAAAAAAGAAGACAGAGAAACTTGAAACCAGGTGAAGTGGCTGATTGTACAGTGTCATTTATACAATAAATATACTGTGTAATGTATTTAAGTAAGGGAGGGACGTGAACGAAAATCCAGTAAGGTAAATATATTTAGTAAACAACTGCTATATGAAAAACTTTGTTATTTAATCGAGTTCTGGAAATATAATTTACTCAGATTTACGCTTATGGGATATGTAACTCAGATTAAAACAAGTGGAGGATATAACTGTTACTCTTAAACGCACGTACAGAGTTTCATTTCAATGACTTTAGGAACAAAAATAAAAATTTAGAGGCTTGCCTTCTACATGTCATTACAGAAATGATTTCTGCATACACTACTACTTAGAATGCAGATACAACAATTTATTTTTATTTCTATGATAGGCATATATAGTACCAGCCCATTTAAACGTCTATATTTTGACGCAGAAAATTTTGTGTAAATTAACATCTTCATGACAGTTTCTTTCGCATAACTTTTTTTCTCACGAGAAGAACCATGATGTTTCTACTACTTACTTACAGAACACCGAGTGAGGTGCCGCAGTGGTTAGCACACTGGATTTGCATTCGGAAGGACGACGGTTCAAACCCGCTTCCGGCCATCCTGACTTTTCCGTGATTTCCCTAAGTCACTTCAGGCTAATGCCGGGATGGGTCCTTTGAAGGGTATGGCCCTTTTCCTTTCTCATCCTTCCCTCATCTGATGAGACGGACAAACGCCACAATATCTGCACTATAATATTGCATTATTTCTTACATTTAGCAAATTGTTACAGTGAATAGAAGGTCGCTGTTCCTTTCCTCAGCTCAGTCGCTGGCGAATTCTGTATTGAACTGTGAAGTGTATGGCTTCTGTTTCAGCCTGAAAAAATAAAACTTCGCTTTGCTTAGAACAGCTTCCTGCATTATTGTGAAGTTATGCTGTTACACTACGCTGCAACAGCGTTTCCAGTAAGGCTGTCAACTGTTTCTTTTTCGTAGTTACGGCTTTCGTCTTGTGGATGTGTACGCCGACAAGCCTAAAGCGCCTACCAACACGGCTTTAGATTGCTGTGTTGTGCTTTTCAATTCCGTACAATAATAAGTTTCTAAAGTGAATACTAAAATCTTACTTCAGTGCAAGTAACTTTCCTTAATCAACGTGGATTTCAGTGCTATCCTGTTGTCAAGAAAATAGAGTTAGGAAATGATAATTAAAAATTACACATATCGGTATCCCAGCTAAATCGCTAATTTGGCACCTAAGTCGTATTAAGAAGAACTGACAGTTATCAAAATCTTAAACATGGCTACGAATCAGCAACAGTGTAAATCTGGAGAGGTTGGAAAACTCAGCGACCAGTTACTCTTTTGCAACTGGTTGGCTGATGTTTTCAATCTCCAACGAGAATAATCTCTAAAAAAGCCGATTTGATAACACTGTTGTCCACAGTTGCGTTAATTATTTGTTACCTACATGGACTATTTTGGCATTATCACTGTATAAGGTGTGTCTAATGGTGCTCCTGCGAATAAATTTCGTTAGTACCAATAAAAACCGATCTGTGGACTAGCTGTAGGTGAACGGCTAGGTGACAGCACACGTGAACAGCAAATGCGGTGTGCCATCGTCGACTGGCGTTAGGGCTTCTTAAGCGAATATGACTGTGTAAGATTAAAAGCCTCGCGAAGTCATGGTTTCCGTCCAGGGTAAGCGGATATTGTTCATCAGTGGTTAATGCAGGCGACCCAACCACAGGGCCTCATCGAAAAGAGACTTGAGACTTTATTTTAGAACCATTAGGCTATGGCGCGTTTTCCTACAAAACTTGGGGATCATGAGGAAAAATATTAGTTTCGTACAGCCGTGATTCGATATTACCAAGCTGCTGCCATTCTGTCCGCTGAAAATTCACCGTATAAATTCGGATTGTCAGTAAGTTTTGCATCCTATTGTAGAACAGCATTTTCCATCAGCAACAAAACTTTTCGTTATCTTTCAGTGGCTGAAGTATGCATGTTTGGACGATCCGTGTATTCGGATATGAGTTCTTAGTTTTTTTTCCAATGGAAAGGTGCGATGGACTTGTGTTATTCATTTAACCAGCGACAGGGCTTTTGTGAAAGCCACAATACAACCATTGTATGCAATCTTTGAGGCCTTTATTTTTCTTGACAGACGATCCACAGGATTGTCTCTACTTGGACAGTGTATCCCTTGCGATGGCGAGATGTACTTGCGAATTTCCGCGACCCTGACGTACTCGCACACCAAATTCTTCCAGGAATTAGGACTACTTCTTAACAAAGCAATCATCTCCGTACACTCAGTACAAAGGGTTGCTCTACTTGTGCCTTTGTTGGTAATCTTGCAAAGGTAAAGGTCACATCCCAATTAAGGCTCCCAGGAGCTCCAGTTGTGGCAACATCACCGTTCTCTCGGCAGCTAGTCTTCTTTCGCTGCACAACTGGACGTGACACTTACTTTTGGCAATGCAGGTGACATAAACGTCGCACCTTACGCTCACTCGGAAACGTCAGTGAAACAAATTGTGCAAATACTTTCCTTTCCAGATGTCTTATCCATCATGGTATATAAATATCTGACAGGCTTGGCCGGCCGGTGTGGCCGTGCGGTTCTAGGTGCTTTAGTCTGGAGCAGCGTGACCGCTACGGTCGCAGGTTCGAATCCTGCCTCGGGAATGGATGTGTGTGATATCCTTGGGTTAGTTAGATTTAAGTAGTTCTAAGTTCTAGGGGAATGATGACCACAGATGTTAAGTCCCATAGTGCTCAGACCCATTTGACAGACTTGGAAGAGCTGACATCAACGTGCACCACCGAGTGACAACGTACTGACGCAGAAGTTCGTCCCGCCCTAGCACAAGTAGTCAAGTATCTTTGAAGAACCCTAGTTTGAAAACTATTTTGAAATTACAAAACGCAGGAGGTCATAAAAACAAGCAGATGCTCGCAACAATTTTCTTCTACCGGTATTTTGTCAACGACTTGATGCTGACCCACACTGAATGTATCATCTAATGTATTTCACTAATCTCCCGACATATGTGAATTTCTCGTGACCTCTCCTCCATCCGATTTCCGTATTCCGACCACTTGCTGAGAGTCCGTGAACCATTTTGATATAAACAGCAGGATTTGACTCATGAGTTACGTCAGTCCATGGTTAATGGTTATCACTACAGTTGTGTCTGCTGCAAACTCATCCACATAAGTTTTACGGTCCAATAAGGCAGCTGCGATCGAAAACTGCGAGTGATGAATGACTCTGCTGAAAATAGGAATGGATTACATTTAAGTCCAAAGGGAAGTCGTTAGACTCGTTACGTAATTCTTCTTCGCATACTGTTTTCGTTTTCTCCCTGATGACAGTCTCCGTACCACAGAAATCTCGTCAGGTCTCTGTCGTATGGATAGAGAACTGATTGCAAAATAGCGTGGGTAACATCTGCGACGACAACATTCGAAAACGATTGAGCATTGCATTTACTTCAGGAAGAAGTTAGGCCCTTATTCCAGGACACCACTAAGTGAGGAAGAGCCTCTTCAGGTGTATTTCTGATCACTATTTCAGTCTTGATAGCGGAATATCCACAATCTCTCTAAATCCTAGAGGTTTCAGACTGCGTTTCGAAATGATTGATGTAACAGCAGTTTGAAGAGGTTAACGACGGCCTGATATGCGGAAACACCTCTGCACTTTTCCGCTAGGGTTCCAATTGGTGAATGTCTCTAATATGAATGAAAACTCACTGGTGCGGTAACTGTGACGTGAGCACTGTTCCATGCGTTAGTCAGCGTCTAGTGGACCAAACGGCGAGTATGTGCCGTTATAAATGTAGATGTTGACTGCCGTTGGATGATTCGCAACAACTTCCAGCGACCTGAAATGGAACTTGATTGGCTGCCACCTTCTAAAATGCAGAAGGTAGCTCGGAATATTTCGAATTGTTGCAGATTAACTTCTGATGGTATCTCTACAGTTTTTCATTTATTGTGTGACCGTTTTTGAGGAAAAGAATGTTGCTGTTGCTAAATCTCTAAATCCTGAGTCGGTCTTGAACTTCATTTTCTCGCAATCTTGCGCGCAGTGACCACACTGTTCGCAAAACACGTCATAGTTTGGCACTTCCTAACTGGGTCGGCGTGCTGTGTGTCGTGACTTGGATCAAGGTTGAGGGTTGCCTTGGAAGAGGCAATGTTAATTGGTCCTTAAATTTTCCTACGAATCTTTTGCGGCTCAGGGCCCAATCATCCTCTTGTAATAATAATCTCCTGAAAAATTTCTCATCTTCATATGAATTTATATGATGTAGACGCGTGTCTTCAGGGCAAGTGTGATGTATCTTAAGTCATACTGGACCATAAATCTCTTCCTCCTCCCTAATGCCTATAGAGCATAAATGCGCTTATTCCTTCAATAAACGTTGAATATTGTGGAGAATCAGCTGTCACATATGTGACATCCTCCACATAATTGGTCCGCATCTCGTGGTCGTGCGGTAGCGTTCTTGCTTCTCGCGCCCGGGTTCCCGGGTTCGATTCCCGGCGGGGTCAGGGATTTTCTCTGTCTCGTGATGACTGGGTGTTGTGTGATGTCCTTAGGTTAGTTAGGTTTAAGTAGTTCTAAGTTCTAGGGGACTGATGACCATAGCTGTTAAGTCCCATAGTGCTCAGAGCCATTGGAACCACATAATCAAGGTGTGCATGGATAATTCTGTTACTTTATCCATAATGTGCACGCGAATATCCTTGGATTGTCCACAAGCTTCTGCAGTTACCGCGATACCTTATGTTTGACGTGCACATACCCACTAAGATATGTGCGCATTTACTGAAAGTTGACAAGATCGGGTCTGCGTAGATAGTAGATTCGAACTCTTTCCAGAAGCGAATCAAATGCTCAGTTCTACCGGAAGATGGCTATGCCTTAATCGATGGCAGTCAAATACTGTGACTGTACGACTGTATAGAAACCCCACAAGGCGTTGTATCTCGCGTGGTGCTGCAGGTCACCCTTCATAGTTTATCTCGACTTCAGGGTCGCCCTTTTCACAGAATTTGCACTGTATTTACATGTTACGACATCGATTTATTGTTCTGCATATCATGCAAGTCTTTGGTACCGTCGTCCAAAGTAATTCAGTTAGCTAAAATGTCTTGCCATCCATTGCTAAACTAGAATATCTGTTTTTTTTCTGTTTTTTGGCTTGGATTCGTCACACTGTCCAGTCACGTTAGTGTGGTCACCTGTCAGAAGCTTGAACAACCAATCCTTGCAGCGCAGACCACTGCGAGACGTGCAGGAAGAGAGTCAGTGAGTTTCTGGAACGTACCGGCAGTGATATGGAGCCAAGCCGACTCCAGCGCCGAGGTCAGCTGCGCTAGGTCTGTAACTGGAGTATACGTAACACGAGCAGCCCTGCATGCAGGGGTGTACATGGCCCCGAGGATAGATGCACGCTTGTTTTGATCCACTGTACCTTCCTGAATAACGACATCAGCCAGAGAATGCCACGAAAAGATTCTCCAGACCATAACACTCCCTTCGCCCGCCGGAACCCCTTCCTTTCAGACGTCTGACATCGTACGCACCCACGGCCACCTGTCCGCTGCAGTATACAATTCGATTTAAGACTTCCTATCGCCATTCAGTTGACGTCCAGTTCTGGTACCGGCGTGCAAATTCCAGCCTTCGTCGCCGGTGTACAACACTCAGCATGGGTGCACGCATGAACAGGCACCTGGTGCGGACACCCGCACACAGCAACGTTCGCTGAACGTTCGTTGAGGAGACACTTTTGGTAACCTCTTGTTTCATCTCGGAGGTCAATTTCTCAACAGCTGCACGTCTATTCTCACTTACACATCTCCGTAGCCGTCATTCACCTGTGTGATCTAGGGATCGTGCTGCAGCACATATGCCGTGGCGCCGGTTTTGGATAGCGCCAAATTTCATAGCGGTATATTTTAACGACGGCGGCCGGTAAACATTTTAAAAACCTACCTTTTTCGGAAATGCTTTCACCCTTGGCCTGAAAGCCGATGATCATGCCCTTTCCGCTCCGTTTCCGCATTACAGCAACGACTACACTGTTTTCCTCCTCCTCCTGACACCTTTGTATAACACCTTGCGTCAGGGCTGCCACATGCCGTCTATGAGTGGTTATTGCACGTTACGTCGAACATAGGCAATGGTCACATTAATGTGATTGGACCGCGTATTTGATTAAGGAAACGCGTAGCGTTCGCTCGTTGAGTTCCTTGTAGCTAGACAGGGTCTGCCGTTATAGCATCTTTGCTCATAGTTTAGTCGTAATTGGAACTTAGCTACCAGCAGCCAGCACTTGACAAGCCTTGAAGATAAACTTGCTCCCTAGATGTAGGCGCTAGATGCAGGCACTTCTCACGTAATTGACCGTTATTCTTCTAATCCCTCCTCAAACATTAATCCAACAACTACTTATATGCTATAAGCCGATACATTACGATAATGAATGTAAGTTGGATGTCGCAATTCTTAAATGATAGCTGAGGGCTTGCGATGGAAGCTATTAAGTATTTTGTATCCAGGAAACAAAATCTCCCATCAAATAAACATATCGGTAAACTGAAGCATGTGGTCTAGTTTGAAAAATATTTTTTTTAAAATTCGCAACTGTGTTGATGGTACTTATTGGACTTAATAACTACATAAAGTCCATCCAATAGGGTCCAGGGAAGCGTGAATAAAGAAAAAAACCTCTTTTGGTGCTATCGTCTGTTCGCCGTTATCTCAGTAACAAAGATAATAGCATTGTGTAGATTAAGCTCTCTATTATATAATACGAATGAGCAATTTAGTACCGGGTAAGATTCATTGCAGAACATTTTTGCGTTTTTCTGTTTCGGCTCAGCTAGTGCTGAATGCCGGATCTCGGCCACTGATAATGGAGTCAAGATTGGAAACATTATACCGTCCCTACGTTCGGAAACGATTTTATTTGGGCTTCATTTTTATGGACCAACAAATTAACGAATACGCTGCAGGGCTTTGCGATAAGTGGTCTCATTATTTTAAATTAATGCATGCGCAGCGGGCCTGCAATAAATTCCATTTTTTTGAGAGCATCTGTTCCGCAGCGTACAGTCTCTATCCCGTAACTCAACTACGAGGGATAACCAATCCGCACAAGTTCACGGCGTATTTTAGCTCGATCTCGCACATGCTCGTAACTTCTCATGTCGTTCTTTCAAGTATTTAAAAATTATTAATTAATAGTATTTTTTTAAAGGAGACGTAGTAAAACTTCTGCTCGGACTGTCGTGTTTTCTCAGGAGTACCCCTCCCTTATATTTCTTTCACAAATTTTTCATGCGGTTAAGGTGAAAGAAATTAGAAAATTTCAAGTATAGTGAAAAAAATGTGCAAATTTGCATAAAAAAGGAAGGATAAATAAGCTTACTTTAACGTGCATCTGTTTTCATCAGTGCCTCTGCTGTGAATCTGCAACAAGAATTCGCTAAAAATCTTTGCAATCGTTCCTCAGATGAGAGGAGGAAATACCCAAATGAGCAAGCAGGCACACTAGATAGAGGCAATCTGACCAAGGTGAGGCATATTGGCATGATATCAAAATTGACGATTAGCCATCAGCTCACAGACGCAATTAGGAAACGGGTAGTATGCACGCCCTTGTCACACAGTGGCAAACGAAACAAATAATATGCTTTTCCTTTTCGCACTGTGGCATCACACCTGTGTTCAGTATAATTCAAATAAGGCGAAGTTGGAAAATTCACATGTACCTTCATGTCCAAGGAGCATTACTCATATATTCTGATATAAAATAGCAGCGTTTGGTCTTTCTGCAACTGTAGCTAACTTGTGAGAAGCTGTTATTCCTGCTGTTGTTGTGGTAGTCTTTATTCTGATGACTTGTTTGAAGTGGCCCTCTACGGTAATCTGTTCTGTGAAAGCCTTATCACCTCTACGTAACTACTGAATCCTACATCAATCCGTACCTGATAACTGTACTTAAGCCTCGTTCTCTACAATTTTTAACCCCACACATCACTCCACTATCAATTGACGGCTCCTTGATGCGTCAAGATGTGTCCTGTCACTTAATCCCTTCTTTTAGTCCAACTGTGCTATAAATATCCATTTTCGCCAATTAGGTTCAGTACCTAATCATGAGTTATTCGATCCAACCATCTACTTTTTAATGTTCTTTCACAGCACCAGTTTTCACAAGGTTCTATTTTCTTCTTGTTCGAACTGATTTTCTTGCGCTTTGCACTTCTGTATAAGGCTACAGTTTATTTTTGTTTTATTTTACACGTCTAGTTTCGTAGGACCAAATTTAGGAGCAAATCTCCAAGGTCACGAAACGTGTCAGTACATGAAATTCCAACATAAAAGTAATAAAAGAAAAAAATATTCATGAACCCAAAAAAAGACAAGCTGTAAGCTTATATGAATGCAATCAACAATGCAACACAGGAATCAACTTAATTTTTTAAGGAACTCCTTGACTTAATATGAGTGGACGTGAAGAAACTATTCAGTTTCGGTTTTAAAGCGCATACATTTCTTCTAAGATTTTTGAGTTCTTGTGGTAGCTTATTGAAAATGGATTGAGCAGTATACTGCACACCTTTCTGCAATAGAGTCAAGGAAGTGGGACACAAATGCAGATTGGATTTCTGTCTAGTATTAATGAGTGAAAGCTGCTAATTCTTAGGCATAAGATGATACTGTTAACTGCAAACTTCAGTAAAGAATATACATAAGAAGAGGCCGGTGTCAGAATACCCAGACTAATGAACAAGGTGCGGCAGGGTGGAGTATTGTTTGTGTGCAGGCTTCACATTAAAATTCACCTAGCTCAGATCGGAGTCTGCTCGATGTTCCTTCACTTGGCAACGTAGCTACATACAAGATGATGTAAAAGCAGCGTTGATAAAAAACGCCATCTAATATCAGCAATTACTGAGGCCGCCCAACTCTACTAATGAAAGAAAGATATTTAAAAAACTCTCATTCAATTTTATTGGAGAGTAAGAAATGGATTAGCTTCTGGAAAATAATGTCCGAAATTTCCACACAAAAATGTTTATTCTGTCCTTATAGCCAAAGAAACGGTACTATTCAGTCCACATTTAAACTATTGGCTATTTTCTTCCAGTTCACAATTCATTCACACATTTCGTATGCACAACATCTATAAATCTGTCCAGACCCAAACCGAATTAAACAACGTTTTCACAGTCACTAATTTCACCACTAATATGAGTTATTACATTCGGTCCTTCTTGTGGATTTCTAAAAAATAAATTGCTCGCCAAAAATGCTCAGTGGTTGAATACTGAAACATGTAACGCGGATACTATGAAGGCTAAATTTACACTACATACATTACTATTAGTACAGCACCGAATGCAAACCTGTCATGTTATATCTTCACAGATCCTATGATGGCACCTTTAGTGTGTTGAAACCGGTTATCCAGTAAACAGTATTTAAGCAATCTTCGATTCTGAAATATTTCTGCAACAGAGTGATCACACCACAACACACTATGTGTTCACTGCAAAATTTCAAAATGTTTCGCAGTCTTCCAGAATGTTCTGAAAAAATTGGGAATAGTCTGGAACATTTGGGAAAGTTTCAGAATGTTCGGGAACATAGCGGAACACTCCAGATCATTGTGGAACATTCCAAAACACTCTCGAATGTTGTGGAATGTTCTGGAAATTTGGGGATGTTTTGGAATTCATCAATGGTGGGGCTACCCGTTGGTAAAGACCCGTCGTGGGTTCGAACGTCAGTTACTCATCGGTGATGAAGAGAAGAACCGAAAATGTAGTGCAATGAATGAAGAGAAAAACCTGTGAAGAGTGAGTAGTTAAAGTGAAACAGTGGCTGAAAAAAGTGTGAAAAGTGTGTAAAGTGCAATTAGTGTGTTTGTTAATAAAAAAATCGTTCGATTTACATTTTAGACATCGAAAAAACGTAAAAGACGAATAGATCTTACCAGTTCTGAAGTAAAACGGCAATGTCAAAAAGAACAGCGATTAAACGAAACAGACGAAGAGGGCGAAGCACGTTTAAGTTCTCAACGAATGACAATGAGCGTAGAAACCGAAGAACAGCGAAATGAACGGATTGGAGAATCAAAAATTGCGGCACAATCTTATAATAAAATACAGTGACCTCAAGCCAGAAATGAAAATATCATCCAACAACTTGTAGGACAACTAAATAGGAGAAGTCAACAGCACAACCTAACAAATCCACATTCCACTACTACCCGATGAAGAAATATAACAAATAGGTGTTAATTCGAAAAATTGATAACAACGGCCAATTTGACAAAGCAAACAAATTTAGTAGAGAAACGCCAGGTTTCTGTTAGATGGTTGGAAAAATTCGATTACCACGTCTGGAAGCACTTTCGCAGGAATATTTACATTAAATGATAATGGAAAGCCGCGCGGGATTAGCCGAGCGGTCTTGGGCGGTGCAGTCATGGACTGTGTGGCTGGCCCTGACGGGAGTTCGAGTCCTCCCTCGGGCATGGGTGTATATGTTTGTCCTTAGAATAATTTAGGTTAAGTAGTGTGTAAGCTTAGGGACTGATGACCTTAGCAGTTTAGTCCCATAAGATTTCACACACATTTGAACATTTGATTTTTGATAATGGAAAATGCCGAATCAAAACACATTCTTCCAAACGTAAAAAGCGCGAAACGCCAGTTTCCAAATGACTTCTTTCGGTGTAACTTCCACCAACACTATCGGAGATGAAATCGATTATGTTTTTACCGTCCAAGGAATAATCTGTCAGACCTTGAGGTCACTACTACCACTTCCCAAAGAAGACCATACATTTCTACAAGTATATTTCATCGGCTATGAAGAAACAGAAACTGATCAACGATGCACTAATGTCGGTGGATTGAGACGAGAAGTAGTCCAAGATATACAGTCAACTGGTTTAGATGTTCCAAATAGCACTAGATCGAATGAATTCTGGTAACTGTGAAGCTATAATTAGAGCCAACAAAAGACCACCTGGAGAACATGACGTCGATTTAATCCAGATACACGGCGTCTCCATCGTAATTGTGGGCAACGAAAGCACCAGTTGTGTCATAATTAAGCAACGAAGAAGAGAAGGACTGTAACGCATTCCAGAGACACACCGTTCATATGATGCCCTCCAATATTTACTAATACAGCTCCACGGAGAGGACGGATATTATTTTAAGGTGAAACAAATCCAACCTGAGCCGGCCTAGGTGGCCGAGCGGTTCTAGGCGCTTCAGTCTGGAATCGCGCGACCGCTACGATCGCAGGTTCGAATCCTACCTTTGGCATGGATGTGTGTGATGTCCTTAGGTTAGTTAGGTTTAAGAGTTCTACGTTCTAGGGGAATGATGACCTCAGCAGTTGAGACCCATAGTGGTCAGAGCTATTTTTCGAAATCCAACCTGAAACAGTCGTAGAAACAAACAAGAACGTCACTTAGAAGGATTTCTATTCCTACTGCTTAATGATCAGAGACAGTGATATACACAATTGATTTCTATTCCTACTGCTTAATGATCAGAGACAGTGTTATACACAATTACATTCTCCACATTCTTCGTTTATTCGAACAGTGCTCGGTAGATATGATGCAAAAACAAAAGCGGAACGCATCCTTTGCATATCACTGAATCAGAAAAGACTACTAACTGCAGAATACATCAACCTTCGAGACGCAAACATAACTGACCTAAACATTGACGACATTTGTAGAACAACGGTAATCTTACCTACATCATACATAGGACGTCCGAGGCACATGTATGAATGTACTCAAGATGTCTTCATCACTAATAAGGAATTGACGTTCGAATCCACGACTGCTCTTTACCCATGGGTAGCCCCACCAGCAGAAAATTCCAGAACATACCAAAAAGGCTTCGAATGGTCCACAAAGTTCCAGAACATTTCACCAAATCCGAGAGTGTTTTGGAATGTTCCATAACGATCTGGGATGTTCCGCTTTTTTCCCGAACTTTTTGGAATTTTCCCGAATGCTGCAAACTATTTCCAAATATTCCACAACATCCCGGGTCATTGTGGAACATTCTGGAACCTTCTTCGATGTTGTGGAATGCTCTCGAATACTGTCGAATATTCTGGAAACTTCTCTAATACTCTCGAATCTTCTGGTATGTTCCAGAAATTTCTAGTGGGCGGAACTTCCCTTGTCTTAAATCTTCAAAAGCGTACCCTTCAGGTATAAACGGGAACCTTCTTCGTTGATAGGAATAGAGGGCTACCACACCATATAACTAGCTTGGATCGTTTTACTGAACACCCGACTCAGAAGATATAGTTGCTGAACAGTTCGAAGAAACCTTGAGTCTCATTTCAAATAAGTACCCAGCTCATACAATTATAATTGGTAATGACTTCAATCTGCCCTCAATATGCTGGAAAAATTATACGTTGGAAGCCGGCGGCAGGCATAAAATGTCATCCGAAATTGTACTGAATGCTTTCCTAGAAAATTATTTTGAACAATTAGTTCATGAGCCTACTCGAAGCGTAGATGGTTGCGAAAGCATACTTGGCCTTTTAGCAACAAATAATCTTGAAAGAATAGTGAGTATTGTGACGAATACAGGGATTAGCGATCACAAGGCAGTTGCTGCCTGGCTGAATACTGTAACACCTGCAACCATCAAAAGAAACGCAAAGTATATCTATCTGAAAAAAAAACCTGATAAAAAGTTTCTTAACGCCTTTTTAAGAGAAAGTTTTCACTCCTTCCGATCTGATTATGTAAGTGTAGAAAAGTTGTAGAATGATTTCAAAGAGATAGTATCGACAGCAATTGAGAAATATATACCACATAAAATAATAAGTGATAGTACTGATCCCCCATGGTACACAAAACGGGCCAGATCGTTGTTGCAGAAGCAACGAAAAAATCATGCCAAATTTAAAAGAACGCCAAATCGTCAAGAGTGGCAAATTTTTACAGAAGTTCGAAATAGAGCGCGTACTTCAAGGCGAGATTGTTTTAATAATTTCCACAACGAAATTCTGTCTCGAAATCTGGCAGAAAACCCAAAGAGATTCTGGTCATACATACACCTTCACTGCGCGATAACAACGGTGAGGCCACTGATGACAGTGCCACTAAAGCAGAATTATTAAACACGGTTTTCTGAAACTCCTTCACCAAAGAAGACGAAGTAAATATTCCTGAATTCCAATGAATAAAAACTGCCAAGATGAGAAACATAGAAATAGGTGTAACAAAGCAGCGTAAATCATTTAATAAAGGCAAGACCTGATTTCTTTCAGAGAATGCTGATAAAATATCTCCATATTTAACAATTAGATACAACCACTCGCTCACAGAATTATCCGTGCCTAAAGACTGGAAAATTGCTCAAGTCACACCAATACCCAAAAAGGGAAGTGGGAGTAATCCGTTGAATTACATGTCTATATCACTAACATCAATTTGCAGTAGGGTTTTGGAACATATACTATATTCGAACATCATGAAATACCTCGAAGAAAACGATTTATTGACATATAGTCAGCACAGATTCAGAAAATATCGTTCTTGCGAAACACAACTAGCTCCTTATACTCATGAAGTAATAAGTGCTATCGACAGGGTATGTCAAATTGATTCCATATTTTCAGAGTTCTAGAAGGCTTTCGACACCGTTCCTCACAAGCATCTTCTAACCAAACTGCGTGCCTACGGAGTATTGCCTCAGTTGAGCGACTGGATTCGTGATTTCCTGTCAGAAATGTCACATTTCGTAATAATTGACGGAAAGTCATCGAGTAAAATACAAATAACATTCGGCGTTCCCGAAGGAATTGTTATAGGTCCTCTACTGTTCCTACTCTATATTAACGACATAGGAGGCAATCTGAGTAGCCGTCTTAGTTTGTTTGCAGATGATGCTGCCATTTACCTTATTGTAAAGTCATCAGATGATCAAAACGACTTGAAAAATGATTTAGATAAGATATCCTTATGGTGCGAAAAGCGGCAATTGACCCCGAATAAAGAATGGTGTGAATTTATTGACATGAGTACAAAAAGAAGTCAAGTAAATTTCGATTACGCGATAAGTCACACAAATCTTAAGGCTGTAAATTCTGCTGAATACTTCGGGATTACAATTACAAATAACCTAAATTGGAACGATCACATATATAATATTGTGGGTAGAGCAAACTAAAGACTGCGATTCATTGGCAGAACACTTACTAGGTGCAACAGGTCTACTAGAGAGACTGCTTACACCACACTTGTCCGCCCTATTCTGGAGTATTGCTGTGCGGTGTGGGATCCCCATCAGGTGGGACTGACGGATGGCATCGAAAAAGTACAGAGAAGGGAAACTCGTTTTGTATTATCGCGAAATATGGGAGATAGCGTCACAGACATGATACGTGAATTGGAGTGGAACTCATTAAAACAATGGCGTTTTTCGTTGCGACGGGATCTTCTCATGAAATTTCTATCACCAGTTTTCTCCTCCGATTGCGAAAACATTCTGTTGCCGCCCACCTACACAGGGAGAAATGATCATCACGATAAAATAAGAGAAATCAGAGCTCGCACAGAAAAATCTAGGTTCTAATTTTTTATCGAGCCGTTCGAGAGTGGAACGGTAGAGAGACAGCTTGTAGGTGGTTCATTGAATCCTCTTCCAGGAACTTAAATGTGAATAGCAGAGTAATCACGTAAATGTATTTGTACCGGGACTCGTTTGTGTGTTTTAGTGTCACACACACACAACCTTTATAATACACATTGCTTATCAGCGTATCGTTCCTCTCCAATTATTGGAGCTATTTAGTTCTTGTCCAACAGGGATCAGTATCTATGTCATGTTATGAAGTACCGTGCTTCTCATGCCTCTTCCTGTTTAAGTTTTCTTCCTTCCACCCCATCTACTAATCTTACCCCGTTATTTCTGTCTTTCTCTGATGAGTCCAGTTCTTTCCCAATGAACTGTTGTTACACGTTTCTGATGCATTTCGGTTCTTACATCCGAAAAGGACATGATCAGTAAATTGCTAATTATAAATAATCTGAAATTCTTAAAATTCAAATATTTAATACTTTACATATAAGTATTATTATTGTCACAACGTGCTCATGTATTACCCAGATTGTAATGTTAAATCATTGAGGGTATCTGGTTAGATGTGGGAGACGGCTAGAAAGCCTCTATCTGGCCAGGGACAAAAATGCATAAAGAAATTAAGAAATATGCAAATTACGCCACTAAGCGGCGGGAGACAGAGCATAGCTGAGCAGCTCGTTAGAGCCAGAAAGCTGATCTGACTCATAGGAATGGTAACTGTACCACTATATTATGTGTTTTGTATGTTCTTGTCTGTAATAACGACCGTATACTTGAAATAAATCATGATACGTTGCTGATATATCAGTGAAGCCCTTGTTAAAGGCCTATCTCTCCAAGAACGATATAGAAAAAAAAAATCACAATAAACCAAAATGAAGATGAATAAAAAGTATCTCGAGTCCACTTTCTCTACGGTTGTTTTTATACCACAGCATGACTCCCTCGAATTGATTCACTGATCAGAAGTACTTCACGAATGTGGTATCTGTTTTATAGGCGAAACACGCCTCTAAGTTGTTGGGAGTGAACCACGCTTTATCACTGAAAGACAAACGACTATGAAGAACCAGTAGTGCGTGGGGAAACTAAATATCTCTTGGCATCAGTGTTTAAGCTGACGCGAATTCGGTGTATCAAACTGCTTCAGCTCTCCAGTAGAGATGTTAGAAGTAATAGTAGATTTATCCACCCTAAGATCATTTTTGACAAGCATATTGTACTTATGGTATTACTCTTCAAGAAAAACAAAAATAACGTAATTCAGGATGTTGTGACCTAGTTCTGCTGGGTTGTAGAAAGTATCTTGAGGAATAACTGAAGGATATGAACCGTGCCCTAAAGAGCGTCGAAGTTACAGGCGCCGACACCTGCCACTGGACCACGCCTTCCACGGAGGCCACAGAGCTTCGCATTCACAGGAGATACTGACTTCATCTAGCTGCATCTTCTCCACTGACGATCATAGAAATCAGTTTCGGTCACACAGTAACAAATGACAGTCCGAGACATTCAGCCTACAGTCCTTCAGCGTACCATGTCACGTTGGCTGCCGAAGTGGTTGCCTAGTGATAGTTACCGTCCCCTGTAACTTCGACGCCCCATAGGATTATTGGATGACATTTCTCGAAACGAGTTTTTATCGTCGATTTTTTCTTCAATACCCAATGTACAACCCCTCAAAGTTTCTCGCTACATTTCTGGCCTACCTGCACGCAACCAATTATATTCAGGCCTAATCTGACAATGATGGCACTTAGCCGTCCGTCTCCTTATAACAGAATGAATGCCAGCATTTTCCCGAAGCAGTTTAGAGAAACCAAGGAAGAAAATAAATCAGCGTGGCTGAATTAAGGTGGGAAGCTCCAGCCTTCCGAATACAAGGCCAGCCTGTATAAAAATGTGCTACCTTATTGGATTTATCCCTAATGTACAATATTGTTTAGCAAATAAATCGTTTGATAAAGTAAAAGTCTAGTGCTACACTGTTCATTTGCTTCTCACTGCCAGTCACAGCGCACAACGAGCAACTTCTGCACATACCATTTCATAGTGTAACACTAAACACACTGCCAATCAGTATGTACCGTGAATTACCTCATGTTGAATTCCTACCTGTTACGTTAAGAGCGAAAAGGAGTGGGTTGCACTGGTAACGAGTGGTCGCATGAAGCGCGGTGGTCTATCGGCAACGCAGCGTGGAACTTTGACCCGGGACCTGCTTCAGTCTGTGGAGAGCTACGGAGCGTGTACAAAAATGCAGCGACCAAGACGGGTGTGCACACTGTAGACACAGCTGCAAGTTCTCGTTAACAGAGTGGTGAAATCCAGTCCTGAACTAGCAGCTAGGAGAATATGTTATGACCGTGCGGAGGTGGGTTCCTGTTATGGATGGGTGGACGGTGGTTGGCGTCTTGGCCTCAGGGTTGGCTGTGGTCGTAATATAGAAATGAATTTTACCCATAGTGTGTGCTATTCAGCGGTAGTGCACAAAGAGAGTCGTGGTGGTGGTGCTTGAGCAAAGCTTGGGTTGTGTAATGGCTTTCATCTGATTGTAATTCGCCTAAATGCTTTGCTAGAAATTTTCCTGTTTGTAATTGTCATATAGGCGGGGCCGCGCAAAGCCCAAATATTTTTAAATCTGAAATACACCAAAAGGACCATTCCTGACAGTGTTCCTGGGTGGATTTGGTGTTGCCACATCTTACCATACGAAAGTGCATATAGCATTTGTCGAACATAATTGTTTTGGTGGTACGGGTATTATGGAGTACGCAGGCGAAAATGAGCGTGGGCATTCTCACCTTCAGATCTCTGTGACAATATAGTCCTTCCATAAGCGTGTGTTTTGAGCGATGCATCCGGCCCTTACCCGACTTTTATAGACGACAATGCGTGACCGCATCGATCAGCTCTGGTGGAGTACATTCAGAAATAGGATATTCGGGGAATGGACTGCCCTGTCCGCTCTCCAGACGTTAGTCCCCTTTAGTCTCCTTGAGTACGTGTGGGAAGTGTCGGAGAGGCTTATTGCAAACTTTCCACACGCACCAACGTGCATCCAGCAGTTGTCACTCGCACTGGTGGAGGAATGCAACGCCCGGCCACAAGAACTCATTACGAATCTTGTCGCCGGTAGGGGAAGCACTTTTCAGAGCACGTTTGCCGTCCCAAACTCGGTTAAGAGCAATGTCCTGCGTCTTGCAATGACTCTGGGTTCATCATAATTACTGTCTTTGAATAGAAGTGTGTTGTGTCGTTACTCGTTCGTCTAATTGCATGTATTTCCCAGATACCTTAAATGCTATACTACAGCATTTCTTTCTACGTGTAGTTCAAGCTTCATCCACCTATGTTGCTTGGCAGCTATGTTACTCGGCATCATGTAGAAGTTATTTTGCATTCTGAAGTTCTGCGCTGTAGTGTATTTCCTTCCGTTCTTGTTACGTTCCTGTGCTCTGGTTTACAATATCGTGTGCGCTTTTGACAAGTATTTGCACCCCAACAAACAGCAGCCAGTTTGCAGTTTAAGCGTTCCCTGCTCCATAAAGACCATAGGGACGGTATTTGGTTTCCATTTTGGTTACTGAAACTTGCAATATGGTAGCCTGAAAACTGAATCGTGATCTCTGCATAATGTGTGGCATTCTGAGTATCAAAAGGGGAGAAGCTTTTAATATTGCTCCGGCGCAACAAGTGCCTGCACGAAGATCAAGATCGATATAGTAGGGAGTGCTACGACACGACGTCAGCCAATAGCGCGCTGACTAGGACGTCACCACGACAGGGGCGGCCCCTATACGAAGAGAATATAAGCGTCACTGCTGCCAGCATCGACCGAACACTAGCAGACCCAGACTAGAAGAGAGGCATCAGAAGGGCTGCTACTTGTGATCCATATGAACTTGTAATTAACTTGCATGGACATTGTATATAACGAAGGGCATTGATTATTTGCATGTCGCCATTTGCTTAAGGCCCGAAGTTTTGTCAATTCAATTACTCATACAATGAAGGCTTTCACGACCGGATGGTACTGTTGTTGATAATACTTACATAAGAACCCCAGTCATCACCCACAACAAAAAAGAGGTGTAATCAAAAGTTTAGTGGACAGGGCAAAACGGATTTGTACGCCGGAACATCTGAATACGGAACTGAATCATCTGAAACAGGAATTCGAAAAGAATGGGTACTCAAACAAAGAAGTTAATAGAGTTTTAAGACCTAATTACAACAGGCCAAAGAACAAGGATGGTACACAACAATGGAAGAACACGGTGTCTTTACCTTTCATTAGTAAGGTTACAGATCCAATCGTCAAAATTTTGCGGAAACATAAAGTGAAACCGTTATTCAAACCTACCAGAAAAATAGGACGAGTGCTTCGGTCTGTTAAAGATACAAGGCAACCATTATCATTTAGCAGTGTGTATAAAATTCCGTGTGCCTATGGCAAGGCCTAAATTGGTACTACGAAAAGAAGTGTGAATACGAGGGTAAAGGAGCATAAAAGTCTTTGCCGACTGGGTAAAATAGATAAATCGGCCGTTGCGGAACATGCACTACAGTCCGGTGACCATGTAGTTAAGTTTTCTGAACCTACAGTTTTAAGTGCTACCACGAACTATTGTCCACGACTGTATAGGGAGGCTATTGGAATTTATAAACATGAAGATAATTTTAATAGAAAAGAAGAGGCCTTGAAATTAAGCGAGATATGGACAGTGGCGTTACAGAATCGATAAGTGGGGTTTATCTAAGACGGACTATTATCGATAGTTACATTTTATCTTTCACTAGTTTTCTCTCTGCTACAATGTGCAAGCTAGACCACGCCCACTTTCCTCAGTATTTAGCCGCTCTCCGACGCCCGACTCGTCAGTCGGCAGGACTCAACAGGACCAGCCATATCTCTGAGGATGTCCAACGTAGTATTGGACGAAACGTTAGGAATAGAAGTATTCCATGGACCACGGACATACAACCCGGAAGAATTATCAACAACAATTCAATTACTGCAAGAAACTCAATTAATATGATTTGCCTGTGTGTTATTTAGCTATCCGAGGAAACAGCTTCCTAGGCACCTTCTAAGACACAAGTGGGTTGGATCCCACAAATCTTACATATTGCACTGCTTTGAACTAACATCTTCTAGAAAAAAAATCTAATGGAATGCAACGTTAGCAATATATGAACTACTTTGCACGAAATTTTTGCCATGTCTCTCAGAAAAGTGATGTAACAGACGCCTGCAGATGTACTACAGATTTTCAGAGTTCTGGATGGAGTGGTTCCACGTGTCGAGCCCCTGAGGCGGCACACCAACCGTCCCAGCAACGCGGTCGGCAGCATATTTTACCACGCTCTGTTTGACACTCCGTTAATGCTGCCATTTGTATTCCTTCCTCTGAGCTCCGAACGAGCTTCGTGTCGACTGCCAAATCGATACTAGCGGCGTTCCACCCGAGGCGTTTGTGGGAGCAGCATGGCGGCTGGGGGGGAGGAGGCAAAAAACACCCAGGTGACCGCCGACCCGCCAGGCGCCATGAGAGGGCGCGTCGGTGCTGCGTCATTACGTTAGCTGAAGTTCGCGGCATTTGGGAAGCATTTGTCTCGGTCGTCGCTACGGAAGCTCCCTGGGGAGAGAATTCTTGTATCTTTCAGCGGGGTGGCGGTGGAGGCGGCGGGGAGGGGGGGGGAGGTGAGCATACTTGAATCGGGGATATGGCTACCGGAGTGTGCCGCATGTTTCGACAGTCCTTAATACTACTCTTTACTCTTCTTTGTTACAAAAAGTGCTACCCTGTATCGCGTCATTTTGATTTGGAACACTACTCCGAACAAACTGTAAGTATTAACGACGTGAACAGCTACAGCATCAAATGAACTAGGTATCTCTCCTTTTGAGTAAGGGCCCTACTGATTCAGTTTATTGGAAGAACAAAAGGAAACCGTAGCTATCTATTAAGGATAGAGAATAGCTACAGCACCCAATGAAGTAGATATTCCTCCTTTTGAGGAAGGACTCTACTGATTTTGTTTATTGGGAGAATTCTATGAAACTGTAGCTACTCATTAAACCGAGCGAGGTGGCGCAGTGGTTAGCACACTGGACTCGCATTCGGGAGGACGACGGTTCAAACCCGCGTCCGGCCATCCTGATTTAGGTTCTCCGTGATTTCCATAAATCGCTCCAGACAAATGCCGGGGTGTTTCCTTTGAAAGGGCACGGCCGACTTCCTTCCCCGTCCTTCCCTAATCCGATGAGACCGATGACCTCGCTGTTTGGTCTCTTCCCCCAAACAAACCAACCCCAACCTAACCACTAAGGAAACAACGAGCAGAGTACTTGTGCTACAAGTGTCCTCGAGTATCACCCGAGTGATTGGGATCCTCATCAATCGGAATAAAAGTAGACTTCGAAACAATTCAGAGGCGTTCAGCTATTCTGGTTACCTGTAGTTTGGATCAGCACCCTACTATTACAGAAACGTTACGTGAACATAAATAGACATCTCTGGAGGGAAGAAGACATTCTCTTCGCAAAACGCTATCGAGAAAGTTTAGAGAACCGCCATTTGCGATTGACTGCAAGACGATCCTACCACCACCAGCACATGTCCTACGTAAGGATAACGAAGACGAAGTAACAGAAATCATGGCTTTTTACGATAGTATATAGACAGTTCGTTTCCCCTCACTACATTCGGGAGCAGAACCGGAAAAAAATGAGTAGCTGTAGTAAAAGGTACCCTCCATCATTCACCGTATGGTGGCTTACGGTTTATACAAGATGAACAAAAGCTCCACAGACAAATTTTCAGTGACTGTTCAAGGATGCTTTCTGAGTATTTTTATTTTGTTATAAGGGATGCCACGGTCGCTGGCGAATCGTTACAGACAAACGGTATTTCGTTTGGACACCGTCCACAGTTAGCTGGGTCACCGGTAATCACTCCAACAGACTGCTTCTCCTGAGGCTCGCGAAAAACGTAGTTTATTAGACTGCAATCGCTACTCGAGCTGACCTGTTAGTTAGGATTATCACGGAATCACGGACGCAGAAGTAGCACGCCTAACTCATGGAATTTCTCAGCGCGTAGGACACTCGATGATGCTTTTTTATGCGTTGTGCCATCATCATTCTGGTTGACATTTTGAAAAATAGATGTAACGGAACAGTTCTGCAGGTGTTACGTGCTGTACTGCATACTGACAGAACAGACTGAACGCAATGAGACACAGCTGTACGCGTTTCTTTGGAATGTTGTTGAATTATTCTGTTTGTTGTATGTTTTGGTAACTGCACATAACAGGCTTCTTCACTGGTGTGAAAATATTTTCACAGAAACAAAAGTTACTGTGGCAACTGACAGAATCATTAAATTATTATTCTGTAGCTGTGGGTTCCTGATAAGTGAATACTTAGAAGGTACCCTGAACCGTCTCTGAAAGTTCTTCGGTAGATTTCTGGTTCAGCTTGTAAATGTATATGTTGATGTAGATGAAGTATAAGCTGTGTGTAATATGAGGTACAGAAAAAGGTTTACTGCAGAAATCTGATAGCGTACAACTCAGAAAAAGAATCTGGCAACATATTACATCCTTCCATATGCGTCTCATGAAATGATTCAATCGAGAGGCAGGACCTTTACCGGAGACTGTACTTCTTACGCGACGTTCATGAAAGGAACAGAAGAAGGTGTCAGATAGTGGTACAAGAGTATTCTCCACTAGATACCGTCAGGATGCTTACGTAGTGGTGCTCATGTCCCTAAAACAGGTAGTTTCTCACGAAACTTGCTGCTAGTAGTTCTTAGTAATTGACGGAAAGTCATCGAACAAAACAGAAGTGATTTCTGGCTTTCTCCAAGGTAGTATTATAGGCCCTTTGTAGTGCCCTATCTATGTAAACGATTTGGGAGCAATCTGAGCAGCCGTCTTCGGCTTCCAGACGACGCTGTCCTTTTTAGACTAATAAAGTCATCAGAAGATAAAAACAAACTGCAAAACGAATAATAAAATATATCTGAATGGTGCGACAAGTAGCAGTTGACCTAAATAACGAAACGTGTGAGGTCATCCACATGAGTGCTAAAAGGAACTCCTTAAACTTCGGTTACACGATAAATCAGTCTAATCTAAAAGCCATAAATTCAACTAAATTCCTAGGAATTACAATACGAACAACTTAAATTGGAAGGAACACATAGAAAATGTTGTAGGGAAGCTAACCAAAGGCTGCGTTTTATTGGCACGACACTTAGAAAATGTAACAGACCTACTAAGGAGACTGCCTACACTACGCTTGTCCGTCCTCCTTTAGAGTGCTGCTGCGCGGTGTGGGATCCTTACCAGATAGGACTGACTGAGTACATCGAAAAGGTTCAAAGAAAGGCAGCACGTTTTATATTATCGCGAAATATGGCAGAGAAGGTCACAGAAATGAGACAGGATTATGTTGGACACCACTGAAAGAAATGCGTTTTTCGTTGCGACGGATTCTTCTGACGAAATTCCAATCACCAACATTCTCCTCCGAATGCGAAACTAGTTTGTTGACACCGACCTACATAGGAGGAACGATCACCACGATAAAGTAAGAAAAATTACAGCTCGTACGGAAAGATATAGGTGTTCATTCCTTCCGCGCGCTGTACGAGATTGGAATAATAGAGAATTGTGAAGGTGGTTCGATTAACACTTAAGTGTGATTTGCAGAGTATCCATGTAGATGTAGATGCTGTACTTTATATTAGTAATGCTCTGCTATATGCCACCTTGTTACTTGCATTAGAGCTAATGACAGCATAGTCATTATTGTTTATACTTTAATACACATAACGGGAGAGCAAATCAAGTAGGTAACATAATTCCTTCGGTAGAAAGGCTTTGTCAATACAAGGAATGCGTATAGAAATGTTTCTATACTTAACGAGTTGGGAATTGAACGTAGATAGAAAAGGTCAAACAAGTGAGGAAGACATAATGTTTCAGTTACTATTAACTGCTGCTTACACGTTGGTTCAGTAAGAGCATCGAAGGCGTCGAGAAGATGCAGCACAGCGCCAGATTTGCACCTGATGGCCAACACTGGAGATAATTCTTTTCCAGCGTAAATTGGTTCCACGTTAACGAATTACAAATTCTACCAAGATCCACTGCCATACGATAATAATTATAGCCCATATGGAACTCTGTGAGTAGCTGCACTTTAATTATAACCACCTGGTATAAGCCGTCTCGTTCCTCACTACAATCATGAGTTGGGGGTGATGACCCCGAAAGCGGATGAATCTCTCTGAAGATATACAGAACGAGAATATGGAAGGCAATTATACGTACAGTATTAAAGATCCATAAGGATTTTTCATGCTCTGGAGTCACATTGTCAAAAAGAAGAAAAAAATAATGATTAGAGGAGTACAAAGTTAATGTGGAACAGAAATGTGATGAAAAAATTGGAACGACATTTAATTAATTTTAAGAGATTCATAAATTGTTCTAATCTCAGTACAAACAGCAATTACTTCCCGAGGCCTTAGAGGTGTATTGAAGGCATTAATGGGTTTAATTTGCTTTTTCCGTAGCTTTATGCACGACTTCAGTGGAACTCAAAATGACGGACTTCATGTCGAACATTATACCTAAAGTACATTTTGTATATCCCAGTAGCCGTAAGAGATCTAGAGAACGCCATAATCAGATACCATAACTGTTGCATAATTTTCTCACGGCTATGCAAATACGGTAATGGTACAAACAGATAACATCAGCGCTTCATCAGCTACAGTACATCGATTTTCCAGTTTAAGATTTCAGAATGTGCACCCAAATGGTTCAAATGGCTCTAAGCACTGTGAGACTTAACATGTGAGGTCCTCTAGACTTAGAACTACTTAAACCTAACTAACCTAAAGACATCACACACATCCATGCTCAAGGCCGGATTCGAACCTGCGACCGTAGCAGCAGCGCGGTTCCGGACTGAAGCGCCTAGAACCGCTTGGCCACATCGGCCGGCTGTGCACCCAAGTTCTTAGACCTAGGTGCCATGTTTCTTTCCAAACACAATGTTAATCAGAGGTAGTACATTTTTTTAAAGTTGAGAACTGTGCTACGCCTGTATTCTCAAAGTTCCAGGAAATGTGTTAATAAATCATGAATCTTCTTCCGTTGTTTTATTTCGTCACGATTAGTCAACTTAACACTAATACATCGCTGCCAACTATTACAGCACTGTCCGTAATTTTTACGGATTTATCACCTTAATTAGGGAGTTAGGAGAAGTTATTAAAATATTATGGATATAGACATTTTGCAGTTCGATGTTTTTAAAAAAAATATAGAGAAAGGTACTGTCTGCCTTTCGCTAATCATATACTGCTGAAAGGCTTTATAGGTTGTAATGATTTCCTTCCAGAGTAAGCAAAGCTTACCAAAGGCGCGATTAGGCTGAGTTACACACATGTTTTGAAACATTGTACGTTGCTAGTACTTCATTACCAATGTTGTTACTTATTATTATTATTGTTATTATTATTGTTGTTGGCGGACACAACTGGTCTACTGATGATACTATTTATTATTATTGTTGGTATTTATCAAGTATCCAGTGCATTATATACAATGTACGATGTATGTTGTCAACATATTGGCTTCACAAACCCAGTGTTTCATGGATGTGCCGGTGCATTTTTCCTGGCCTGCTTGCACGAAAATTTGTCCCCTGCATTTAGTGTTGTACATTGTCTTTACGTGCGTTTAATTACGGAATAAAGTGGACAAAGAGCAAAACTTGTGAACTCTGTGAGGGAGAGGAGTGCCTCAAGAATGCTCGAAGTCATAGATATAAAAGTATTGAACAGACGCCTACCTCTCTACTAAGAAGTGCTGCGTCCCTTCGCACCAGCAGTAGTGACGTAGGTAAAAGAATTCACTCTCTCTCATTTCTCAATACCGCAGCAACGAAAGAGCTTCGAAAAGGAGAAAAATTAGCGGCGCTTTCTACGAGGCAGAAGTGAATGCATGTAGGAGGCAGCAGTCAGGAGTGAGCGTCGATGTGGCAGCAGGGTCTTCAAGTGCAGATTTCCCTGTCACAACCACTGGAAGTGTGATTGACATTAGGTTGAAGAAATTTTCTTAATTGAAAATGATAATTCGGAACAATTTTAGTTAAATTAAATAATAAATTAAAATAAATACATGCTCAAATATATCTTCTTTATTCAGGATCGGAAAATGTTTGAAATATGGCATGTAAACCGATAAATCAGGATTCTAATTTTTAAAATTTTCTGGACCCTCTCCATATTTGACACCTGATTACTGGCAGCCTCTACTTTTGTCATCTTCAACATTATCTGGCTGAGCCTACTGATTAAAATAAAACGGATAATTGTTCACATAGGACGATAGCAGAGAATTCAGAATCGAGCCCTGTGGAACATCCACTGTTATTTCGTATCGTCCTTTTGTGAATTAGTTGAACAACGTAATATAATTATCTGCATCCCTAGATTATAAGTTAGCTAGCACTGTCCACAATAAAGTATTATAAATATGTAATATAGCTGACAGAAACAATTAATAACAGCAGAACGTAAAAGTTATTGCCTCCTGTTCATGTGAACGTACCATGAGTGGCCTTCCGCTACAAGAATGACCTCACACAAAAGGCACCAGCGGAAAGAAGGGCTCTATGATCAGCCAGCAGGCAACTCTTCGCGCCTTTCGGGCGAAACGACTTCGCCACACTGCGCAGGGAAAGTTCAGTACTTCTGCCAGACTGCGCACATTATTGGGAACGTGGCATCGGTCGCTGCCGGCAAAGTTCATTTTCTTTCAGCTGAGTGGAAGGCGCCAAGTTGCACACTTGTTTACACTCTGCACTCTATGGGTTTCCGCTCGGCGGTGCGTAAAGCGAAGAAAGACGGAGCAGAAAATATATTGCCAATAATATGGAGCACATAAAAGCGCGTATTTGCAGTTTGTGAATAATTGAATATCAATATTAATTTTCTTAGGAAGGGGTGGAGGTGAGGGTGGCGAGGGGGCGAATCAGGGGTAGGGCAGGGGCCAGGTCCGCCGTTACTGCCACTCGGTTGCTCCAAATTGCGTCCGCGGGGGTCGGCAGTTATTTGACTTTGATTGCACCGCTCCCTGCCTCCCCACGAAACTCGTCCCCTGCGCTGGCCCAATTAATTTCAGAGTACTGCAGCTTCTTCTGCAGCAGGTCGACGAGAGAGTAACAATACGAAAGTCTTCGTAAACGCTAGATTTCCTTAGGATCCTTTTTAGAAGCAGAACTGTTTCATCAAACCAGTCAAGGTGAAATTACGAGCCTCAGAAAACATGTACATTCAAAGCAGGTGTCAGAACGATGTTAATGCTTGGGAGACGTAGTATTGTGGTCACTGGGAAACTTCAGTACCGTAAAGCAGAAGTAGTAGTTGGTGTCTTAGTCATGGTTGTTACATGTCTTAGCCAAAACAAGATGTAATAAAAAGTACGAACCAGTCGCATAAGAATGGCGCTAGCTGCACCACTGTGATAATGCAAATCGGATTTGCTTTAAATAAACGCCGTTACGGTCGTGAGCGTTAGTTACCTTCGAGACTGGACGTACAGAGTTGACGTTCGTGAAGAAAGCATTTAAGACTACGAAGAAGCCATTATAAACACCTCACTGATGTTTAACGAGATCGTGAAATATTGCTACGAGAAGCTGGATGATCTTTTTGTGGTACTGCAGAAAGAACGGGCAGAAATGTAACCACCCTGCATAACTGCTGACAGCGGTGGTCACGAGAATGTACGATCGCAAGAAGACACGGCTCCGGCTTGCCACGTGGTACTACCGTTTGGAAAAATTGATGAATGACTGTGCTGATAAACATTTTACATTATTGTTTTTCAAACAGCTGAGCAAAACTGAACGTACTCAGACATTACTATCTTTACTTATTCTGATCAACATTAAACTGACACAATATTTTTAGCGAAAATCAATCCGACTTTTAATAATCCCTACAAAAGAAAGGCCCTGACTAACAATAACCTATACCTTTCATAAATCACTTACCTCACAAAAATCTTCGTTACTCAAACTACTGCAATACAGCGAGCGCCAATACTGCCGGCTAAATAAAAGATTCTAACTACTGAAATCACTAGTTACTGATGGGCATAGTTAGAAAATGACAGATTTTGATAGAGAACAAACAATGTATTTACCTTAATAGTGTTAAAAGTCATAATATATATATATCAGTTCATGACATCCAGTCTTACAAATTTACTGTCTATGATGGACACACGTCCAGATCATCCACTCTCAAAATTCTGCCATCTCTCTCCCCACATCCACCACTGCTGGCTGCTCACCTCCAACTGCGCAACGCTATGGGCTGTTAACATCCAACTGCCCAACACTACAATAGCGAATATTACAACAATGCCAACCAGACACAGACTGCACACAGAACAGCCAGTGATTTTCATACAGAGCCCTACATTGCGTTACCAATATAAAAACCGAAACAGCCTACTTACATAGCCCCCATGCTCCCCACAAAAAATTTTACAAATTGTTTTGGGCAGTTGTCAATACAGATTTGAAGAAATTTTTCATAACTACAATAACAAAGATATCAAATGCACACACTTATTGATACACTGTTGGTCAAGAGCAAAGATTCTCTCACAGTCCATAAAGACAGTCCCGATCATTGATCACAGTATTAATTACGATTTTATGCACAAAGTCTGAGCAGTAAAAGAAAATGCACATTGAAGTAGTGGATTTCCATGCAGTCTTGAAGTAGTGTTGTCCTTCCAACCGAAAGACAGTGCTGACTCTTGATATGGAGACAGGTAATGGACCACATCAGAGCAAACCCACAGCAGAGTCAGTCGAAGTTTTGAAGGATATTGGTAGATACGTCATCACAGAGCAGACCCACTGTAGTCCTGGTAGAGAGTATGGTATTGGTGGGCCACCAGAGTCGCAGACCCATTGTAGTCCTTGTAAAAATAATGGTATTGGTGGGTCATCAAAGGTGCAGACCCACTGTAGTCCTGGTACAGAGTATGGTATTGGTGGGCCACCAGAGGTGCCGACCCACTGCAGTCCTTGTAGAAATAATGGCATTGGTGGGTCATCAAAGGTGCAGACCCACTGCAGTCCTTGTAGAGACGGCCAGAAGCCATCTGTTGCGACTGTGCAGGTGCACAATCTCCATAGAAAAGTCTTGCAGACGATATAGCAAGTCCATGAACCACCCCTTGTGCACTCACAAAGTTTTTGGAATTGACCTTAGATAAACACATAAAGACAGGAAGAACACAAATACACAAGGTACACAGACACATAGTGGAATAACACAAAAGGACAGGACAGGGTTTGTTTTCAGTGTGAGATTTGGTACTGTAGTCCAACCCAAAACTTCATTTCATAGATTTTTCCTCTTATTTCACCTTTTTTTTGGTACCTTGTCAATACATTACTTCCAATTCATCACAACTTATGCTCTTATATTGCCTACCCCCTCTTAAGCTAACTTAAATCTACTGAGCTCAGATATATATACTAAGGGACGAGACAATGAAACAACACACAACAAATTAACACAAACAGTAATGACAAAAAACATGCAAATTGGCAAAGCAAGCAGCAGTATATCTAAGTTAGCAGAGCAAATGCAACATTACAACTAATATGAACCAATGTGCAGCAACAAGAAATATAGATCAGTAGTAAAACTGGCTTAACCGAGTAATACAAAGTGAAATTCAGTAGCACTATGCCTGGCAAACAGCAGCAGCAAGTGCAATAACTTATATACAGGGTGAGTCACCTAACGTTACCGCTGGATATATTTCGTAAACCACATCAAATACTGACGAATCGATTCCACAGACCGAACGTGAGGAGAGGGGCTAGTATAATTGGTTAATACAAATCATAAAAAAATGCACGGAATTATGTTTTTAACACAAACCTACGTTTTTTTTAATGGGACCCCGTTAGTTTTGTCTCATTGTAGCTATACCACAAAACTTACTACTAAAACTTGTTTTCCTTTCCAGAAGAATTCAGAAAAACTGTGCAAATATAAAACAGATACACCGCAAAAGCAACAACGTACATTGAGTCACACGTTAGTAGCTTCGTGATATAGTCGTGTAGCTGTCAAACTAACCACTGTGTCATCTGGTATCTCTCAGGAAGCACTTCAAATCCATAACGTATTTTCAAGTAAACCAAAATGTTGCAGTAAAATCTCATTAGCAGTACTGGTATACGTTCTACGTATGTAAGCCTTGTAGTCGTTAAGTAATCGTGCAACTAACAAGCAAGATTGTACACACACAATATTATTGTGTCGTCTGTTCACTATAACAATGCATTCGTAATTACTGTCTAAATATTCCAGAATGAGATTTTCACTCTGTAGCGGAGTGTGCGCTGATATGAAACTTCCTGGCAGATTAAAACTGTGTGCCCGACCGAGACTCGAACTCGGGAGTTCGAGTCTCGGTCGGGCACACAGCTGTAATCTGCCAGGAAGTTTCACTGTCTAAATATGTTCCCTAGGTTCTACACGGGATAGTTAATTTCAAAACACAGTTGAATGTTAACAGTTTCTAAGTGTGACAAAGAGTACTAGTAACGTGAAGTGAAAAATTTTCTAGCAAAGAGTAAGTTAAGAAAACATATTATCTCTCAATAAACGGTTTTACATGTGAAATGTGGTGCAATCCTTTACTCTTCCTAGTACACAGAGTTTCAACTTCAACGCAATTATCATGTGGTATACGTCGGATTCTGTAAGGTCCATTGCAAATCAGAAAGAATTTGTGATTCAAGTGTTTCTTCTTACGTGACAATGAATGAGCTTTAATGAGAACTTTCTGACCAATGTATAATTTCTTTGCATTTGCTTCACCGTGTAGTTTTCTCCTTTTGTCTGCTGCAGAATTTATATTTTTAATAGCCAAATCAATTATGTCTTTGGGTCGAAGTTTACGTGTATTCGGAAAAGGTACAAGCTCTCTCATTATGTTCGGTGGTTCTTCATTCTTCAGTACAAGAACAGGCCGTAAAGCAGTGGAGTCATGAGGCATTTCATTCAGCACGTTTTGAAATAAGTGTAAATATCTGTCCCAATGCTGATGCTTTCTGAGACAATAAAGTCTGCAAAGCTTAATGATTTTTTTCCTAATCCGTTCAGACGGGTTACAATGTGGTGAGTACAGTGATATAAAAACAGATTTGACTTTATGATTCCGAAGCATGTGTGACCAAACAGCAGATCTGAATTGCGGTACGTTATCTGAAACGACTTTATTAACGTGTTCAACATCACGTAAGAAATTTTTAACAAAGGCGCTGGATACAGACCATCCAGTGGCTTTACGTAACGGTGTGAAAGAAACAAATTTTGAAGTAAGTTCAACAGCGACTAGAACGTACGAAAATCCATTCGATGTTCTGAAAAGGGGTCACAAGAGATCAACAGCAGCAAATTCATTTAATTTAGAAGGAATGATAGGAAACAACGGAGCACGAAGTGAGACAGTAGATGGTTTAGCCTTTTGACAAAGTTTGCAAATAGACAAGACTCTTCGAATTCTCTTTTCCATATTGTTAAAATAACAAGCCGTCCGAAGAATTTGATAACATTTTCGTGGACCAAAATGTGTGTAGCTGAAATGAATGTAGCAAATGAGCTTATTAACAAAATCGTCAGGAATGCAAAGTACCCGTAGCTTGTCATCAACAGTGCAGTGTTTGAAGAGTATGTTGTTTCTAACCAGGTAATAATGCCGAATCTGAGTGTGTGTCTTTTCATGTGGTGATGAAGTTTTCAGAGGCGACTTTCTGAATGTAAAGAATACTGAAATTTTTCTCGAGGTTGCCTTCTGTATTACTTTTCTCAACCCCAGCCGTTGCGCACGACAGTGCGTCCGCAAAAATGTTCTGCTTGCTGGGAATGTAGACTGTTGTGAAGTGGAATTCTTGTAGAAAAAATGCCCAACGTTGTAACCTGTCATGATTTAATTTTGAAGACATAAGAAATTGTAATGGACGATGATCACTGTATAGTTTTACGTGCTTACCAGAAAGAAAGAAACGGAATTTATTAAATGCCCAAACGATAGCTAAAGCTTCTAATTCAGTAACGGAATTTTTTTTTAGATTTTGTTAGCACTTGGCTAGCAAAATTAATGGTTTTCTGAACAATAGTGTCAATTTCTATGGCTTCTTGAAATAAATGGACACCAAGACCCACTTTAGAAGAATCCGTGCAAAGGCAGAAATCTTGTGACAGATCTGGGTGAGCTAGTATTGGAGCGTTAAGTAGCGCTTCTTTCAAAGAATTGAATTCCAAAGGCGTTTGTTCGTCCCAGTTCCAAATAGTATTTTTTCCTGTGAGAGAACAAAGTTTTGGTGTAACTAGAATTTGCGTATTCAGAAAACGACGGTAAAAATTGACGAGACCCAGAAAGCTGCGGACCTGTTTCTTTGTGGATGGAACTGGAATGGCTCTGATTGCTTCTAACTTTTCAGGATCCGGCTGAATGCCTTCAGAAGAAATAATATGTCCCAAAAACCTCTCCTTTGACCTACCGAATTCAGACTATTCCAAGTTAACTGTAATTCCAGATTCTGCAAAAATACGTAACAAACTATTGAGGATGCGATTATGTTGTTCCCATGAGGCTTCTGCTATTAGAATATCATCCACATATAAGGTGATGTGACGTCTTAAGAAATCAGGTAATATGGAATTTAGCCCGCGAATGAATTCTGCCGAAGAAATGTTCAAACCAAAAGGAAGTTTTCGAAATTGATAACAAACGCCCAAACAAAGAAAAGCTGTGTATTTTCTAAATTCTGGATGAAGTTCGATCTGATAAAAGCTGGGTCTGAGATCAATAGAAGACAACACTTTGACACCATTAAAATTTTGAAGAAGTTCTTAAAGCGTTTCTGGCCTGTCTGTTTCGGGGATGATGATCGTATTGATATGTCTCGAATCCAAGACAAGCCTGATCGATCCATTTTTCTTCTCACCAACGTGTAATGGATTGTTGTATGGGCTAACTGCAGGCTCAATACTGCCCTCGTCAAGCATAGATTGTATTTCTGTTCTAACATGGTCCCTATAATGTGCCGGTATTACGTATGGTCTAACACAAAATTTAGTATGCTCACGAACACGAAATTGGGTTGAAACCCCTTGATTGTTCCTATTTTGTGAGTAAAAACTATGGAATGTCCTTGTGAAATCTCATAAAGGTCCTGCCTATCAGTGCATTACAATTCTCAATTGTTTGAATTTTATTTTGAATTAACTCATTAGTACCAAATACGCCGTCGATATCATCCCTGTCAGTACTTGCAGAGTGATTGTTAGTGTCAAGTTCCGTCGAAAATTCCGAACTGTTGTCTAACAGGAGGTAAAGCCGATTAATTTCCTCGTCATGGTTTGAGAGCCAATCTTCAAATTTCAAAGCTATTGACTTACCTTCTTTGTCTAAGCTTATTTAAGCATTGTGAAAGTTTGAGATTGCTTTCTATTCATTCAAAAGGTCTACTCCCAATATAATTTCTGTCGGCAATAATGGGACTGCCAGAATCAAGTACTGCTGTAAATTTTACGTCATTTACTGTAATGTGAGTTACAGGATATGCAATGTTGTTATGTTTTACGTCGTGTTCCTGGAGTAAGATGTCCCTAATGTCTTCCATTTTTACGTAATTACTAGCCACTGCAGCTACGTCATCAGCTTCATAAGTACGTTTTTGGCTTCCAGCGGTGTGAGTCATTGCCTATTGTCTCTTTGTTGGCGCGCGTCGTTATTTGGATTTGGAGATATAACATCTACAAATTCACCTTGTAGAGAGGGCCCTGCCCTGTTTGATTCCCGCCAGTCCTGATGAAATTCAGGTCTGTCGTTTTGTCGATAGTTTACATAGTTTCTTTTTTGTCGGTGATGTGGTGGAGAATTTCTCCCAGAATCGTAACTGCGTGGTGGGCCATTCTGTCTGAAGTTATTCTGTCTCCCTTGATAATAATTGTTTTGGTTCCCTTATTGTTTGTTTCTGTGGTAATCTATGGTAATCTCTGTCATATTCATTCCTATGGAAATGCGATCTTTCTCTGTAACTATTATTCTGCCAACAGTTGTCATACGGGTGGTGTCTGTTTTGCTCACGATTTACGTTGTAAGAACAGCCTTGTCGTTTCCAGTTATTATTTCTGTCATCGCGTAATTGTGACGGATGTGACCTGTAATTGTTGTGCTCCTGTTTTCGAGTTTCGCGATTGTCAGTGTCAATTTCCAATTCTTGTAACAGTCGCTGAATAGCTTCAATGTCGCCTTTGCAACGTCCCGCCAAAATAATATGTTGTAAATGTTCAGGCAATTTGATTAAGCAAATGCGGATGAGTTCTGAGGGGCTGTATGGGTTTGACAGGTACTGATTCTTGTGCAACATGTCTTCAAAATATTTCACAAGACTGAATAATTCAGATTGTTCGAAATGTTTCATCATTGTGATGCTATGTTTTACTCGGTCTTGTGTAGCTTGAGACCTGGTTCATTCTCTAAATACCCTCACATAAATTGTAACCTGTGCTCCGATGATCAGTTGCGAGGAAAACAATGAGAGAATTGATAGAGCCAAGCTTGTGGGTGAATGTTGTTGCTAGAATTCTTAAATGTTTAGAATTTACGTGTAGTAATAAACAGCTTATAGTCAAAATCATCATGTCGGCGATTCGCACATCAGTCATTGGTACTTCTTTTCGACGGTTCCATCTCAAAATTCGGTGTACCTTGCCAGTTTCTTTCATAATTTCCGACTTGCCCTTTGTTATTATTTTGTGGCTGTTCCGTATTTCAATGTCCCTCTTACCGTATTGGAGCGCGAGTGTCCTCTGAAACATATAATTCTTGTATTACTTGTGCCAACTGATCTTGTACTTCCCGGATTTCTCTTTTGTGTTGCGTATTAATTTGATTTTTATTATGTTTAAATTTATTAATTCGTTTATACTCTTCTGTGTCAGTGAAGGCTACGGGTCTTGTGCCATTCAGATCATCATCTACTTTTGTAGATAAGTTAGTGAACTGATCCGAAAGTTCGGCTACTTTCTCCGACAGTGAACTTATTTCCTCAGTGTGTTTTTCTGAACCAAGTTTCAGAGTGTCCATTTGTGCTGAAATCGTATCTACTTTGTCCTTTAAGTTTTCCTGAGTTTTTGCAAATTGCGTAACCGAATCGGTAGATGCAACTGAGTCAATTTTAGCTTGCAAGGCGTCGTGATTTTCATTAACAATAGATTGCAGTTCTTTTATGGCTGCTTCGTGATTCTGTAATGCATTTTCATGACACGAAAAAATAGGTTGAAAATGCTCACAAATTTGTGTTTTTACGCCATTACGGACTTTTCGACATTTATATTCGATTTTAAGTAACTCTGCAGTTAAATCTTCACGTGTTTGTTCAAGTGTTCGTTCCATTGAGTCTAACCTTTGAAGCTGTTGCTGTGTTTGTCTCTGGTGTTGTTCCATTGTTTCTAACATTTGCTGTGTTTGGCTCTGATTTTGTTTCATTTGTTGCATTAATTGCAATAATAATGTATTAGTGTCTGCAATCTGTTTCTCTATGCTTTTTTGCAGTGCATTTTCACCGGCAACATTCACTATTTGACAAGCAGAAAATGTGTCTTTACTCATTTGAGGAAACGGTGAGGACCTAAAACCTGAATCTGCAATATTTGCAAGATTGTGTCCTGTCATTTCGGATTCCTGAGGCGAGCTGTTGCCGACCGATCGATCGGTAAAGCTTCCCTGTTCACTAATTGTTTCACTGTCTACACCATTGTTTGCCGCCCGCTCCATTTCCCTATGCAAAATTACCAAATTACTATTTTGGACATTAGTTAATTCATTACACGGTGGCGCTAACACACTGCTTTCGTCTTCACTGTCATTTCTCAGTTTACTATGGAGCCTAGTATTACGTTTCTCACACGCCATAAGTGCCACAATATTTCACACGATAACACAGAAAAACACAATTTGAAGAGCAAAAATAAGAAAACACATTAACATAGCCCTAAAAATAATATCTACTTAATCGCAAGCGCAGAGGCGAAATACTTGGTGAAAATCTACATGCATTCCACAACTGTTTTACTGTACTACAATGAAAGACTGCAACTACAAAGGAGATTCTCTCTACAATTACGCGCTCACAATAAACAAAAGCTACCATAAGTACACAAACTACAAGAAAAAAATCAGAAGATTCCAGTGAGGTATCCTTAGCTAAGGGTCGACATATGAAACGTCCCCTTAGAAAAATTAATGAATGACTGTGCTGATAAACCTCATACATTATAGTTTTTCAAATAGCTGAGCTAAACTGAACGTACTCAGACATTACTATATTTACTTATTCTGATCAACACTGAACTGACACACAATATTTTTAGCGCAAATCAATCCGACTTTTAATAATCCCTACAAAAGAAAGGCCCTGACTAACAATAACCTATACCTTTCATAAATCACTTACCTCACAAAAATCTTCGTTAACCAAACTACTGCAATACAGCGAGCGCCAATACTGCCGGCTAAATAAAAGATTCTAACTACTGAAATCACTAGTTACTGATGGGCATAGTTAGCAAATGAAAGATTTTGATAGAGAACAAACAATGAATTTACCTTAATAGTGTTCGAAAGTCATAATATATAGATCAGTTCATGACATCCAGTCTTACAAATTTACTGTGGACACACGTCCAGATCATCCGCTCTCAAAATTCTGCCATCTCTCTCCCCACGTCCAACACTGCTGGCTGCTCACCCCCAACTGCGCAACGCTACGTGCTGTCAACAGCCAACTGCCCAACACTACAGTAGCGAATATTACAACAATGCTAACCAGCTACAGACTGCATACAGCACATCCAGTGATTTTCATACAGAGCGTTACGTGGCTTTACCAATATAAATACCTAAACAGCCTACTTACACGTTGTGTTCGGCGTGCGGTTCTAACGCATCGTACCGCATTTAAAGCAGCAGTTTGAACGACAGCTGGCACCACAGTGACTCAGAGAACTGTTAAAATCGTTTACTGCGTACACAATTCCGTGCCAGATACCCTGTAGCTTGTATTCCACTGACCTCAACCCCATTTACAGCTTCAGTGGCGTCACGCGAGAGCTCATGTTTCAAGCGAGGGAGGGTGAAGATGTTTTCTGGTGAGAGCTAGTCCCGCCGCAACACCGGTGATGGCCGTGTGCTGGTTAGGAGGAGGTCAATTGAGGGCCTGCACCAACCTGACTGCTTGCTAGACACTCTGGACATACACGTGGAGTTATGGTCTGGGGTGCAATTTCGTATGACAGCAGGAGTACTCTCACTGTTATCCCACGCACTCTGCCTCCAGATGTGAAGGTCACTCTAGTGACTCGACCTGTTGTGTTGGCATCCATGAACAGCATTCCATGGGATGTTTTTCAACAGGATGACAATCGCCACAGACCACTGTTGTAACTTAACATGCCCTACAATGAGTCGACCAGTTTCCTTGCCCTGCTGCGTCACCACATCTGTCTCTAATCTAGCGTACATAAGACTCATCGGACGACGACTCCAGAGTCATCCGTAAGCAGCATTAACCGTCCCTTTATTGACCAACCAAGTGAAACAGGCGGGGAACTCCATCCCACGAACTGACATCCGATACCCGTACAACAAGATTCACATACGTTTCCATTCTTCCACTCAACATTCTAGCCGCTACACCTGTTATTAATTTACCAGCATTTCACATTTGGAATGGCTTATCTAGCGCTAGAAATGTTGATTACCTAAATATGTTACCTAGACAAATGTATTCCCGAAATTTCCTTACTCTCTATAATATGTTTTTAGATGTTGCAGTATTGCGATATTTTATTTTTTATGTAAGTGTATATTTGGCCAGCCGCTGTGGTCGATCGGTTCTACGCTCAACAGTCCTGAACCACGCGGCTACTACGGTCGGAGGTTTGAATCCCACCTCAGGCTTGGATGTGTGTGATGTCCTTAGGTTAGGTAGGTTTAAGTAGTTCAATGTCCAGGAGACTGATGACCTCAGATGTTAAGTCCCATAGTGCTTAGAGCCATTTGACCATTTTTGTGTTTGTGAATGTGTGTGCGAGTGTGTTGTGATTGGCAAGAAGAGCCTACAGTGATCATGTATTATCAGTATGGACTGACGACTGAGACTGACATATTATGTCTCCATTAAATACTTAAAGCTGTCTGGTGGGCGGTGGTGAGATGCATAAAGGGAATCACTGGTAGAGGCAGAAATAGTAACAATTGGATCAAGAAACAGACTAGGGTACAAGATGTAATTATACTGATCATCAAGCCTTCAGTTTCTGTAAGTTTACAGGTCCATTTTTTAGAATGAATATGAAACGGACGGAGGTGGGACATATTGTCTGTTGAATAGCTGGAACTTACTCGTCAGACTCTGTCAGATAACAAGAGAGTGAGGGACAGTGAATCAAAAACTGAGTAGACGACTTCCGAAAATATGCACACTAACGTAGATGTGTATTTCTGGGCTTTGTAAAACAAGGAAACTTTCTTCACTTGTTGAAAGGAACTGAAAAGTTATGTATGGTTCCACACATAAGGCAATGTTTGCGAGGCTACAGTCACTTTTTTGCGACAGATATGTAGCAAGTGGGGAGAAAATCAAACTTAGTATTTAGTATGTAATATGATCACATTACAAATATGTCACGCAACTGCTTCATTTAAACAAATTGGTTGGAAAAATCACGAGAAATTTCAGTAGAGAAAGAGGAGTGTAACTTTGAAATTACCACAGGCAAGGTTTGCTCAAATATTTGGTGCACGTTATCAAGTGAACGTCGCATAATTTTCCTCCTGCGTATTCTTCGTGTACTTTAATACAAACTATGAAATAGCCTGTATGATTTCTATACATACAGGACGATCACCTAACTTTTTCACCTGAATTTAACGCCTTAAAGGAATTTGTTATCAGTTTTCTAGTGATCATGGACATGAAACAAATAGTTGTACCATCTCGCAACTACTTAAGTAATCGAAATACAGGTATGAACTTTGTTTCTTCAAATGCAGTCGGGCTACTTTTTTGCCACCCGAATAGCCCATCTCGAAGGGATCAGTGATATCTCATTTGTAGATGTAACAGAAAATCTGGATACATTGCATAACACTGTAAGGAAACTGGGGCCACAGGGTTAAGATGCAAAGTCATGCTTGTGCGTAAAATTTCGCAAATTTTTAAACACGTTTTGTTTTTTAGAATATGTTAGGTTGCTAGTAAGTAATTCGGTAGTAAAATGTGGGTTTTCCATTGCTAAGTAGAACATGTTACTCAAAATTACATTACCGTGATTCGTGAAATTGGCCTCACTAATGAGCAAAACTTTCTCAACAAACAAACTTATAGTCTTGCTGGACATCCCACAGACAATTTTCAAAACGAAGTTGACAGTCAGTGTCATATAGCTCTTGATGTAAAGAAAAGTTAAACGGGTGATAATTATGTGCGTGAATGTGCACAACGTTTCATTGTATGTCACAAGAGCTGGCATACAGATTTATTGCAGCAACTTTCTTGGTAGAAAGTCTTTTTATGATATTAACGAAGGTGTTAAGAATTGCACAGAGTCTGCCTGTGAACAGTTCTGAATAAATTTTATCCGCTCTTGACGTATTAAGATGACATTCGCCTTATCTAAAAAGAATATTGACCAATTATTCTTTAGTAAATGACACCTGAAAATATTTTAAAATATCTTATGCATTACTAATGATTGAGCTACGTGTATGTTTTAGAGGCAACGCACTATCCATGAACCGCAGCATTCTTCTTGACGTACTTGCCAACGTAGTTAATGGGTCCACTGAAGTTAACTCTTACGAAGGGCAGCACGCAACTGGCTATGCATATTTGAACGACACAGGTTTTCCTTCGAGAGTAACTTAAATATTACTTATGTGATGGCTTGCCACTTTGGGTCAAGTAATTCTCTTGAACACAACTCGAAAATGTAATCTTTCTAATTCATAGCATGACATTCTAATCAATACTGGTAACTGCTCTTGGTGGGAGACTGCTTTGGGTTTTCTTTTCTTTTTTTTTTCATCAAATACAGACCACTTACATTTTTCCTGTATGGTCGAAAGTACAAGCGGTTCCCTCTACAAAGCGCTATTGATTCCATACTGTATGCTTATGTCTTTGCATCTTATCTAATTTATTGCAAGCAATCTTTACATCAGTATCTTTCTTGGCAAAGCCTGCCGCTTCACCAGCTAATCCTTGGAGTGCTGATAATACAGCAAATATTGGAATGGGAAGTGATACATCACCTGTTTCGAGGATACACTCTCTTTAGAGTCATTTTGCTTTTCGAGCTACATGTGAAGCGATTTTAAGGGTTATTTTCACAGATGTTAAAATATTACTGCTCTTTCAGCGGAATTTGATCTATTTGGTGTCCATCTGACATACTGTCTGGGTACATTGCATAAGCGATGTCTTCATCCTTGCACACATCAACTTATGGTCTGACTCCAAAGCCGCCTCTATTTAGACATTCCATCAACCTTGATCACTCCTACTAAGCAGCCAGGTATATGAATTCATACAGGTCAGTTGTTACTAATACGGTTAAGGAGAGATCCGATTTACTTCTTCCTCATCTCATTCATTGCTTGAATCGTATCTCAAGAATGATATCAAAAATCTATGCAGTGCTCTTATGTAGGGTGAACAAGAACTCTATCTACAAAATTTCGGGGGTTCATGAGGGGTTATTCTATTTTCCGGTGTATCGTTAGAGAGCGATGACTTTTGCTTGATATCTTACCTCAGTTTATGTTTGTGTCTACTCTGCAGTTACAATATGTGCGTGGCAGTGCAAATACTCGTGACGCTTGTTTAATGTCCACTTAAGTCATCGCCCATGAGGTTACATACAATACTGCTTATTTCGGTCTCATGTTTGTTGTCCTAACAGCTATACACAGTCCTGTGGATGTGTTTACTGATGAAGATTTGGCCCATATCCACCTTGTGTATTGGTTCGTTTAATGCAGTGGATGAACAGTGCAATGACGCTAAGCTCAGCTATTTTCACAGAGACGATAATCACATCACATCCGTGGATGTTGCATTACCCAGCGTTTTGTGTTGCACGTTTAGTGATTATTACTCGCTTGTGTACTGAAGGTATTTTCACAGAAAGTAAGAGAGCTGTGGTAAGAAACCGAGCAAGTAATAATTAAATTGTTACTCCGAACTATCCACCAGAAAGCACAGGTAGATTGTACCAGAATACTAAGAAAATATCCCCTAACAACCACCAAACATTTTTCGGTTGAGTACTGGTTGACCATGTATATTATTTACTTTAAGGCAGTTGAGCTCTTAGTGCACCTCAAGATGGGGCTCAAGAAGCATGCACCACAGCTTCCCATCAATTCTATTGCTAATGAAGATTCGTTACTATTTCACAGTCGCAAACATGGTGACCAATTGGAACGTAACACGCCTACCTATGGTGCTAATAAAATTCTACCGTGTAGTATGCCTACAGTCGGTTATCGTCTCCTAATGCTTCCGTAAGTCACCCTCAGTAGTACTGCTTTACAAAACTCGTGTGTTCCACGAAATTACAGCCCCCTGCGGGGTATTAATAATTTTTAGCGAGTGGGTTTAACTTACCCGTGAAAATTTGAAGACAACGGATACTGGAATCTTTATAACCACTACAGAAGGCACCTATGCAGGGCTTAATAGGGAGCATAGCGCTTTAATTATTTTTTTCTGTTGACCCAGCGTGCTAGTGAGGTCGGGACTAATTTGTTGGGGTTTGCCTGTAATCTCTAAGGGATATTTTATCAATTCCTATTTTCCATTTTCTAGGGAGGTTTGTATACATTAGGTTTTACCTATTCTTTAAGTTGTTAATGATAAAGGGAGGAAATAATCGGTAGAGTATCTCGATTAATTGTTATGTACTGATTACCTTGAGAGTTTCTATTGGAACTAGTTGTTGCCCATTGTTATGCAATAACAAGGCCTGACATATTATACATCATGACAAATCGTCTCTCTAATAAAGAGGATTTACTTTCACCACGTAACTATGGAAAGGGAGAGGGGAACGCAGACCTGTCTTCAGTTGAATTTTAAGCAGGTACACAATTATACCTAAAACCATGCCCTCTACTGATATTAAATTTAATTACTATAGGTCTCACAGAACAAGTTCAGCAAAAGACACTACAAGTGAGTTCGGTCAGGGCAGAGGAGTGCTTAATTATTTCAAACTTTATTAAAACGTGCGTCAAAAATAGGGTAGGAAATGGCCCACTTGACTCTGAATGGCGATTTTGGTGTAATACTTTGTTACAAGACAACACCACATTACTGAACTGGGGGCGCAAGAATATTTACTATCATGTGGCGGGAAAATTTTGGAATTCTCCACCCCAAAAGTATAACTGTCAATAAAATCGTAAGGTTCTGCGATACAATAGTTCATCCTGAATATTTGGTAGCATACTTCATTGTATTTAGATCAAAGTAGTTATAGGGACACAAGAAAAACTATCAAACAGAGAGCAAATTATGCAAGACTCCATTCCACCAACATGCATTAAAATCGGGATTTTTTCAGAGACACAATAGTTTAAGCCGAGTATTTTATGTAATACACTTCATTATAAGTGAATCAAGTAGTTATAGTGGCGGGGGGCACAAGACACGTGTACTAATTATCACCTTTGTACTAGTTGACAAAAGTGGCCAAGTTGGGGTAGCCAACAGAAATGCAAAAATTCTAACACACAAGGTTATTTCTGTCGTATCTTACACCCACGCCCTACCGCTTAATTATTTACTTGTACCTTGTATCAATTGATCTGGCCCACCTCCCTATTAACGACCGTTGACACAGTTTCGCGCCAAAGTGAATACGTGCACATTTCATGGCCCAGAGTTCTAATTCTGCGCACATACTTACTATTTTGGAATTGAGCCACACCAAACTGTAGTGAATCTACTGTACATTTTTGGAAAGAAACTATACTTTACTGATGTGGTGGTTGCACCTACCGACCACATGGCGGGAAACCAAGTACACAAAGAAAACATATCAGAAAAAAATTCCCCAAAATATCACTGTGAAAGAAATATAACGTCAAAAATACCTTAAATGAATTGAATTCTGCTACGGTCACCGCAATAATGCGACCGTGAGCTTAAGGCCCAAAGTGCGTGCCTGACCAAGGCACAAACGCTAATTTCTTACCGAAATTTAAGCAAATTACAAAACCAAACTCCCTTATAGGGCTTCGCGGCAATCTGACACATGATTTGAAGATCTGGACCCTAGCAGCGAACAGATTTTAAACATTTTAATACCATACTACCATAAAATCGAGAGCTAAGTCTTCAACGTCTGCACAGCGCCGCTAACCAGGGACCAGTGTGCTGCAGGCAAATCGAATAATCTTTGGCCGCTCAAAACCGGGGGTTGAAGGAGCGGATCGCCAACCTTACAGAGCCAGTATTCGTATCTTCGCGACCTCTCTCACCTGACTTGCACACTTTGTCCTTGCCAAATTTGTTCGCGATTGGGGATCGGTACTACCATACCACACAACCACTCTACTGATGCGATGCTGCAACTAAAGCTTTCTGCTACTTTACATAATTTCTCACTCGTACAGTCCAGGTCGCACAAGAGAAAGGATGCAGGGAAACGTGGCAGACACCAAATAAAATCAATAAATAAACGCAATTTGGTCCATTCTCTCCTGCTTGTTACCAACTGATTTATTTCTGGAAGGTAAAAACCCTCTCGCTATTAATTCACTTATACCGGAGATTTAATAAGAAAAATAATGAAGGTACAAAAAAATTCCGGTTTAGTATTTCCAAATATAATTAGGCGCATTACATTGTCACTTCAAAACCACATCATGTCCAAATCCGAAGGTAAGGTAGACAGTGAAATACAACACCTAGCACTGAAAGCGCGTTTATTATTCTCACCAAGGCACAGACAGAACAAAACTGATCTGGACAAAGAGCGCAGCTGTTTGTATAAACATCGAATACTCCAAAATTCTGGTATTCGTTCAAACGTAGAACATTTCAAATATAGAAGCATTACAAATATAAGATATTTCAAGAACCTACCTGAAATGACAAGTAACTGGTAGTGACTGGACTTTAACTGACGACCCGAAGCACTCCAGAAAGCGACAGTAATCACAACACTACAAGATGTGGACCACAACATGTAGCATTCTCTCGTCCTTCCACCTGTGGCAGGCGAATGCGTTTGTTAATCTCCTGTTTCATAAAAATAGTGTGAGATTTAAGGGTGTTTGTATACAGGGTGAGTCAATAACTATTTCCACATAGAATTACTCCGAAAGTATGATAGTAACTAATAACTGAAAAGTATGCGGGACAAATATATATATATTTTTTAATGGGATGCTATAGTTTCGTACTTATTTTCTGATAGCGGCTATCGAGACCAATCCAATGTTATGAAACAGTAAGGTCTTTCGAAGTCAACGAAGGTCAAAAAGTTGGCACGAATGTCCATTTACAGAAGATGACCATTGGTAACGATGCACTGCTGCAATCTTCTTACCATGGATTGAGTGGTATTCCTTATCACTTGGCACTTATGGAAGCACACGCTCCGACAAATCTCTCTCGTATATCGTGCAAATAGTAAATATTCGCCGAATACGGCGTATCCATCTAACGTGCCATTGACTTGTAAACACCATTTGACGGTTTAGCAGTACAACTTTAGTAGGAACGGTAAAGACTAGTATCGTCGAATCAAGCGAATGTGAATGATGTATTCCTTCGAAGAACAAGTCGATACGCTTCTCCTTTTCGGAGAATGCCAACGAAATTCAATGAGAGCTAGAGACTTATACGCTGAAAGATATCCTTAACCTAGGTACCCAACAGGTCGAACCTTTAAATTTGTGTATGATAAACTGAGAACAACTGGATCTTTACCGGATCGGAAACATATCCGGCAAAGGGAAGTTACTAAGAAGGAAATGGAAATTGGTACTCTTGCCACTGTGGTTGTGTCAGTCCGTGTCAAATCGTAAGGGAATCTGGTACGAGCCAGAGTAGTGCTGTTCGTGTTCTGCGGCGCCTTGAATGTCATCACCATACCAGTCTCCGTCAAGAATTAAATGGTACGGATTATATGCGTCGTACTGAATACTGCCGATGGACTCAACTTCAGATTCAGAGGGATGACAGATTTATTAATTTGATTTTATTTACTGATGAGGCTACAATCAGGAACCATGGTAATGTTAATTTGCATAAAATGCATTATTGGACAAATGAAAATCCATGTTGGCTGCGGCACGTTGCACACGAAAAACCACGGTCAGTGAATGTAGGACAGAATTATAGGCCCCTATTTCGTAGAAGCAAATCTTAATGGTAGGGAGTACACCACATTGCTGCAAGAAACATTAGGTCTGTTATCGGAAGAAATACCTCTAGGAACAAGGAACAGAATATGGTATCAACACAATGAGTGTAGAAAAATGGTTCAAATGGCTCTGAGCACTATGGGACTTAACTTCTGATGTCATCAGTCCCCTAGGACTTAGAACTACTTAAACCTAGCTAACCTAAGGACATTACACACATCCATGCCCGAGGCATGATTCGAACCTGTGACCGTTGCAGTCGCGTGGTTCCGGACTGTAGCGACTAGAACCGCTCGGCCACTCCGGCCGGCACTATGGGTGTCTGGCAGATTTTTCGCTGATGGCTAGAAATGAACTGCTGAGACAATTCCCAAATCGTCGAAGTAGACGCGGAAGAGATGTGTCGTGGCCGGCTCGTTCATCAGACTTGACGTCTCTGGATTTGTGGGGATTCGTAGAAAACATTGTAAAGCCGTTCCAACTATACCTGAAGATATGCGAGAGAGAATTGTCAGAGGATGTGCTTCGATAAGTGCCGATTTTATAAGGAATACCACTCAATCCATGACAAGAAGTTTGCAGCACTGCATTGATACCATTGGTTATCACTGAGAACATCTTCTGTAAATGGGCGTTGACGCCACCTTTGTGACCTTCGTTGCCCTTCTAAGACCTTACTGTTACACATGACTGGATCCATCCAGATAGCCGTTATCAGAAAGTAAGTACCAAACTATAGCACCCTATTTTGAAAAACAAAGTTGACTTTCATATCTCTGAAGGGACTCCACCTAGCAACAAAAAACCAACGTCATATAATGGTTGTTCACATTGTCACATGCAACTTTTGTCCCACTATCTTTTCAGCTTATATTATACTTTCTGAGTGATTCTTGGTGGCAATAGATTGTGACTCCTCCTGTACATTCCAAATTGCTTCTGCAATATAGGTATAAATTTTTTGAAAAAATGTTAGAAAAGTTTAACGGTATTGGTTATTTCAGGCTTTCAAGTAAAGAGGTTGTAATATCGCCTGATGAAGTTCTATCGTTCTCGATTTATATTTTTGATGATATTATTTGTGATAAACAAGATCATATGAGGCTTACGTTTCATTGTTTTTGTATACGCAGCTTTTGTGTCAAACGTTTGGCAAAATTCCGAAACAATTAATTCTAGTCCATGCTAATACCGTTAGTTTTTTCAAATAAGACGAACCTATTTTGAGACTTGAACGCTGCGATCATATTAACGCAGATATGATTGTTAATGCATTCCTCGAAATACGTGACAGGGCATGGAGTGAGAATGCGTCTAATTTTCTACTTATACACAAAGATTATGATTTAAATAACGGACGTTATCGTATTAATTTCGTTAACGATATTTGTATTTGCTACCACCTGTTACACACGAGCAGTGCTATAAACTGAGACGTGTGCTGATTATCTGATCAAATAGAGGTCGATCATTGCTCCTGTCAACGTATTTCTCACTTTCATTGCGCGAAAACTTATTGTTCAAAGTAAGGTGTTGAAATCTCGACGAAATATTGTCATTGCTGAAAAGAAGAAGCAGGTTGTAGGTGAGCCTGTGCTATAAACAAAGAGCATTTAGAAACTCTTCTAAGTTGCTAGAATGATTGCAACAGCTATTCCGAAAGCAGGAGACAGATCAAGATGAAGGCGATGAAGCCAAAGACAGCAATCTACTTATTAAAACATAATCACTGTCATTATTGCCTATTGCAGGATATATGAGGATTACAAGTACTATACTAAGTAAGATATGCTTTAAAAACATGGCATATGCATCATAAAGTAACTTGAGCAATAACAAACTAGTTAAAAAGACGAAGCATAATATAATTATCCATATGAGGACTGGGTATGCATAAAAATACAGGAAATACAGGATTTATATGTCTAAATATCTAGGACCATTGGATCATGTATACTGAGGTAAAAAAAGTCAAGGGATATCTCGTAATGTCTCGTCGGACCTCCTTCTAACTGCCGTAGTGCAGCAACTGTACGTGGCATAGATTCAAATTTTTCTGGTTGAGGATTTTGTGCACGATCTGACCTCTCGATTATGTCCCTTATATGTTCGATTGGATTCATGTAAGGCGATCTGGGTGGCCAAAACAATGGCTAGAACTGTTCAGAATGTCCTACAAAACAAACGCGAACGGTTATGGCCCAGTGATACGGCACATCGTCATCCAAATATAGTCCATGGTTGTTTGGGAACATGAAGCCCATGAACGGCACCATGCAGCCAAACATAACCGTTTCCAGCCAATGCTGGATTCAGTAGAACCAGAGGACAAGTCCATTCCAAGTAAGCGCAACTTAAAACGCTATGGAGCCACCACAAGCTTGCACCCTGCCTTTTTGACGGGTGAGTGTCTTCATGGAATCTCTAAACCTAGCATCAGCTCTTATCAACTGAAATCGGTACTCATCGGAGCAGACTATGGTGTGAAAGTCGTCTGGGGTCCAACCTAGGCAGGCACGAGTCAGGAGAGGTACTGCTGTGACGTCGTCCTGTTAACAAAGTCACTCGAATGGGTCGCCTATTGCCATTGCCCTATAAAGGCAGTTTCTCCGCACTGTCGCAATGGATACGTTTTTCGTACGTCCCTCATTGATTTCTACGTTTATTTAACGCAGTGTGCTTTCCCGTTAGCACTGAGAACTGTACTCAAACGCCGCTGTTCTCAGTGGGTGACGTCAGGATTTCATTCAAATGAACAAAATAGGCAAAGTTCTGAATTATTCGTTTTGAGACAATGAAAAGACATAAGAGGGATTTTTTTGGAGATAATGATTAATCATACTTCGAACTGTATTTCAGGTTTTCAATAAAAAAAATATCACCCATAGCTATGGTTTGATCAAGGGCCTGCGAGTCTGAAGTACGCAGATTGCGTGCAGTGTAGCCCCTCAGGAATTTTCTGAAATCAAAAATGGGTAACATCGGTCGATACTACATTAAATTTTTGGGAAATTATGTTGTTGTTGTGGTCTTCAGTCCTGAGACTGGTTTGATGCAGCTCTCCATGCTACTCTATCCTGTGCAAGCTTCTACATCTCCCAGTACCTACTGCAACATTCATCCTACTGATCTGCTTAGTGTATTCATCTCTTGGTCTCCCCCTACGATTTTTACCCTCCACGCTGCCCTCCAATACTAAATTGGTGATCCCTTGATGCCTCAGAACATGTCCTACCAACCGATCTCTTCTTCTAGTCAAGTTGTGCCACAAAATCCTCTTCTCCCCAATTCTATTCAATACCTCCTCATTAGTTATGCGATCTACCCATCTAATCTTCAGCATTCTTCTGTAGCACCACATTTCGAAAGCTTCTATTCTCTTCTTGTCCAAACTATTTACCGTCCATGTTTCACTTCTATACATGGCTACACTCCATACTAATACCTTCAGAAATGACTTCCTGACACTTAAATCTATACTCGATGTTAACAAACTTCTCTTCTTCAGAAACGCTTTCCTTGCCATTACCAGTCTACATTTTATATCCTCTCTACTTCGACCATCATCAGTTATTTTTCTCCCCAAATAGCAAAACTCCTTTACTACTTGAAGTGTCTCATTTCCTACTCTAATACCCTCAACATCACTCGAATTAATTCGACTACATTCCATTATCCTCGTTTTGCTTTTGTTGATGTTCGTCTTATATCCTCCCTTCAAGACACCATCCATTCCATTCAACTGCTCTTCCAAGTCCTTTGCTGTCTCTGACAGAATTACAATGTCATCGGCGAACCTTAAAGTTTTTATTTCTTCTCCATGGATTTTAATACCTACTCCGTACTTTTCTTTTGTTTCCTTTATAGCTTGCTCAATATACAGATTGAATGACATCGGGGATAGGCTACAACGCTGTCTCACTCCCTTCCCAACTACTTTCATGTCCCTCGACTCTTATGACTACCACCTGGTTTCTGTACAAATTGTAAATAGCCTTTCGCTCCCTGTATTTTACCCCTGCCACCTTTAGAAATTGAAAGAGAGTATTCCAGTCAACATTGTCAAAAGCTTTCTCTAAGTCTACAAATGCTAGAAATGTAGGATTGCCTTTCCTTAATCTTTCTTCTAAGATAAGTCGTAAGGTCAGTATTGCCTCACGTGTTCCAGTATTTCTACGGAATCCAATTGGATCTTCCCCGAGGTCGGCTTCTACTAGTTTTTGCATTCGTCTGTAAGGAATTCGTGTTAGTATTTTGCAGCTGTGGCTTATTAAACTGATTGTTCGGTAATTTTCACATCTGTCAACACCTGCTTTCTTTGGGATTGGAATTATTATATTCTTCTTGAAGTCTGAGGGTATTTCGCCTGTTTCACACATCTTGCTCACCAGATGGTAGAGTTTTGTCAGGACTGGCTCTCCCAAGGCCGTAAGTAGTTCCAATGGAATGTTGTCTACTCCGGGGGCCTTGTTTCGACTCAGGTCTTTCAGTGCTCTGTCAAACTCTTCACGCAGTATCGTATCTCCCATTTCATCTTCTTCTAAATCCTCTTCCATTTCCCTAATATTGTCCTCAAGTACATCGCCCTTGTATAGACCCTCTGTATACTCCTTCCACCTTTCTGCTTTCCCGTCTTTGCTTAGAACTGTTTTTCCATCTGAGCTCTTGATGTTCATACAAGTGGTTCTCTTATCTCCAAAGGTCTCTTTAATTTTCCTGTAGGCAATATCTATCTCACCCCTAGTGAGATAAGCCTCTACATCATCACATTTGTCCTCTAGCCATCCCTGCTTAGCCATTTTGCACTACCTGTCGATCTCATTTTTGAGACGTTTGTATTCCTTTTTGCCTGCTTCATTTACTACATTTTTATATTTTCTCCTTTCATCAATTAAATTCAATATTTCTTCTGTTACCCAAGGATTTCTACAAGCCCTCGTCTTTTTACCTACTAGATCCTCTGCTGCCTTCACTACTTCATCCCTCAAAGCTACCCATTCTTCTTCTACTGTATTTCTTTCCCCCTTTCCTGTCAATTGTTCCCTATTGCTCTCCCTGAAACTCTGTAAAATCTCAGGTTTAGTCAGTTTATCCAGATCCCATCTCCTTAAATTCCCACCTTTTTGCAGTTTCTTCAGTTTTAATCTGCAGTTCATAACCAACATATTGTGATCAGAATCCACATCTGCCACTGGAAATGTCTTACAATTTAAAACCTGGTTCCTAAATCACTGTCTTACCATTATATAATCTATCTGAAACCCGTCAGTATCTCCAAGTTTCTTCCATGTATACAACCTTCTTTTATGATTCTTGAACCAAGTGTTAACTATGATTAAGTTGTGCTCTGTGCAAAATTCCACCATTTCTTACCCCCAATCCATATTCACCTACTACGTTTTCTTCTCTCCCTTTTCCTACACTCGAATTCCAGTCACCCATGACTATTAAATTTTCGTCTCCCTTCACTATCTGAATAATTTCTTTTATTTCATCATACATTTCTTCAATTTCTTCGTCATCTGCAGAGCTAGTTGGCATATAAACTTGTACTACTGTAGTAGGTGTGGGCTTCGTATCTATCTTGGCTACAATAATGCGTTCACTATGCTGTTTGTAGTAGCTTACCCGCATTCCTATTTTCCTATTCATTATTAAACCTACTCCTGCATTACCCCTATTTGACTTTGTATTTATAACCGTGTTTTAGCCTGACCAGAAGTCTTGTTCCTCCTGCCACCGAACTTCACTAATTCCCACTATATCTAACTTTAACCTATCCATTTCCCTTTTTAAATTTTCTAACCTACCTGCCCAATTAAGGGATCTGACATTCCACGCTCCGATCCGTAGAACGCCAGTTTTCTTTCTCCTGATAACGACATCCTCTTGAGTAGTCCCCTCCAGGAGATCCGAATGGGAGACTATTTTACCTCCGGAATATTTTACCCAAGAGGACGCCATCATCATTTAACCATACAGTAAAGCTGCATGCCCTCGGGACCAATTACGGCCATAGTTTCCCCTTGCTTTCAGCCGTTCGCAGTACCAGCACAGCAAGGCCATTTTGGTTATTGTTACAAGGCCAGATCAGTCAATCATCCAGACTGTTGCCCTTGCAACTACTGAAAAGGCTGCTGCCCCTGTTCTGGAACCACACGTTTGTCTGGCTTCTCAACAGATACCCCTCCGTTGTGGTTGTACCTACGGTACGGCTATCTATATCGCTGAGGCACGCAAGCCTCCCCACCAACGGCAAGGTCCATGGTTCATGGGAAATTATATCTAACCACAATGAAACAGCCTTGAATTTATCGAAGTGTTGCTAACTCGAACTTCGAGTTAGATTTTTGGGGGGCTATTTTCTCCCTTTATGGCTTTACAAAAGTTGTTAATATTCACAAAATTAATATATTATAGGTATAAGTTCCCATTAAATGTGTTTACTTTTTGAGGATCAAAAGTAGAAGTTATTAGGTTGAACCGTTTTCATTTCCTGCTGCACGTAGATTTGAAAAAAATATTTTTCCAGAAAAACTTGTTTAGAGTGTAGGAAAAACTTTTATAGGTGTTATCACTTCAAAGTGCATAAAAAACTACGTGTCATTATACATTTCTGATGTCACTGAACATAAATCAGAAGTTAGATTTCCAAAAATCTATACAGCCATTTGAACATTTTTCTTACTGTATCTATGTTACCTTGTATTAAGCAAACTCTGAACGACGAATGTGGCTGACGCCCAGGCAAATGGTGCGAACTGATGTTAATTTCTTTTATGAAATGTTTTAATTCGGCTCAAATTTATGATAAGCTAAAAGAACTATTTACAGGTGCAACTTCCGGATTTTGAGTGCAAAAACACTTACCCTCGTTTGGATTTTGCGGGCAACAAGAGTCAACCCTTAAATTATTCCGGACTAGAGCCAGATTGATGATTCATATTTAGTCCACTGGTATTTCCGTTCTTGGTCCTAGAAAAGTTTTACCGGTTTGAAAATAACTCGTTTTTATGCGAGGTTTCTGTACTTTAAAATTATATGAATCGGTTCAAACTTTACACAAGGGTAGATAAATACATAAAGCCAAATCGAATTATTTTCATCCATATAATCTTTATCCGTTGTCGAGATACGATGGTTTAAATTTGAGCTATACGTAACACGTAAAATTCGTCCTTACACGAACTGAATGTGGATAAAAGGTTTAAAGTGAATCAACTAAATAGATAACGCATTGTTAAGATAAAACTCAAAAATCGCTTTCAAAGAACTCGCTCTCTTCGGATTTTATGTGCAAAAAGCACTATTTGTTACACGTATAGGATTTTCCGTGCAAAAATCACGTTTCTCAGGGAGGTTTTGGAAGCATATGACTTCTCTGCTTCAAAATTTTACGACTCGGCACAAACTCTGCAGGAAGGCACACAAATGCGTAGAGTCAAAACGAATTTTTTGTAGAATAATCATTATCCTTTGTTGAAGTACGATGGTTTCAAGACGAGCTAAATGTAACATGTATAATTCTTCTTTACTTGAAGTGAATAAGGATAAACGGTTTACAGTTAATCCGGAAAATAAGGAATGCATTCTTACGATAAAACTGAAAACCTGCTTTCAAGAATCTAGCTTCAATGGGATGTTATGGGCGAAAAAAGAGTTTTTTATTGGTTTCTTTAGCGCGCGCCTGTTCTACGATTAGTAAGAATCGGATGAAAGGTCGTAAGAAATTAGACAAGTATATATCATTAATGGTCGTTTTGTTGCTCTGAAAAGCTTTATCCTTTGCCATGATGTAAGCGACACGATACGACAGACAATTAGAAAAAAGACTGTGTCGAATCAGTTGTTAATAAGAATGTAAATTGGTTGCCAAGCTTTTGGTATCTAATGCCAAAGCAAAAGTTTTGAACCAAAATGAAAAATGCTCCTAACACAGCACAAAAAAGGGAATATGTTCTGGGCAGAGTTATGGATGTAAAAGACTGGAACTTGCCTTTCGACTTACCCGGCAGTTTCATAGACATTTAAATCAAAGCATCCGGACATATTTGCGCTTTTTATGAGTTAACCCTAATTTCTAACTCTTAGCTGCAAGATGTTGGCACACATGCATGTTCCATTTATGAGCTGAAGTCCATGAGCCTGAACCCAAAATCCAGAAGACTTGCCAGCCATAGTAAACAATATATAATATGGTATGGCTGAAGTGAATACATATAATACTTAGAAAAGATTTTTCTAGAACGGATGGAATTTCTGGGGCTGGATTTGTTCCTGGGGTGGGGAGTGATTTTTCCCATAGAGTATCATTTCTGTTCCAGATCCACCACCTGCTACATATATGGTGAAGGGACACAAGACACAAATTTATGTGCTTCTAGAGAGTGCGATACATCAACAGTAGGAGTGTAAACGTCGCGTGTTAGCAGGCACGGGACTTCGCTCCCCGTCGCCAGATCCGAACGTTGGTCCTGTGCTGGACGTGAGGAGGAGGATGGAGGAGGGGAGGGGTGGCCGTGGTGGCTCGTGATGACAGAATAACAACATTCATTGATCAGCTGCAACACATTGGTTGTGGGCCCACTCCGAATATTCTTTGCGGCGACGGAGGTGACCGGCGGACGTACACACGAGCCCCCGCTGCTGCGTCTGAAGCTGAGCTGGCGCAACTCGAATCTGCTGCTCGACAGCTGAGCTCTGGCCTTGCACCGACTTACTGCGGCAGCTGGAACCACGAGCCACGGGCCTCTGTTGTGCTAGCGGCTGGAGTCGTTGCAGCGGGATAGGTCAGGGCCTGTATCAGCGGACACCCCCGGTGACTGCTGTCCGGTATTGGCGGGCCAGGGTCCCAAACATCAAGGCATTTTCTGGCGCAACCTCCCATGACGATGGCGACGGGGCGTTACCAAAACGCATCCCAAGCGATGTTCGCATGACAGGCGGCTGCCTGTTCACGGCGTCCGACGATAGTTAACGACGACGGCATCACTCTGGCCCCTCGACCGGAGCTGCGATGGTGACTGTTATGACGACTCCAATGGCAGTGACGACTCCGGACTCGTGGCAGCGCTAAGTGACATAGGCTCTGAGTCACTCCCACGCCTCACGAGGAACGATGTTGAGCAACTGGTTGCCGATCCTTCTGGTGTTGCTGAGCTGGCGTAAGTGACCACACTCCCTCTCTCGACGTCGACACCCTCTCGTGCAGTGAGCTGCTTCTTGCCACGTCTCCTGCTATGCGCCGAGTTGGCTGGTGACACAGTGTTCTCCTTCGTGCTGCTGAACTCGGCGCTCCTCCGACCCAATTACGCCACGCTATTGTAGCAATCACATTTTTACTAACTTTATTACTGCAATAATCCTACCTTTAATTAATTTAATCACTCTCATCTTTCAACCTTTACAGGAGATACTGGAGGGGGAGGGTGCATCTATAATAGGAAGTAACCCAGAATGGGGATGCACATTTCCTAAACGTTAATGACGGTTTGTGTTATGTTGCACAACGTTACAAATGTCATGCTGGCTGACATGATGGCATGTGAGTTTTACGACGTAACAATATGTAACTTGTTACTTATCCAGACATGATGCATTATACTACACGACATGAGTACTGATACTGACAAGCAAAAATGCATGAATGCGCCAAAATGTTTAGACTTCGAATCTGTCATATAGTTCGAAGAGCTAGTTGCCTTCCGTTACACCTGTAACTGTGACCAGGACGTACTGGTTGTATTTTTGTGCTACAACAGGACAATTCACCAATCTGGTAACGTATGCTGATCTCTTTCTATTTCTTTCTTTTCTTTTTGAGTCATCTGTCTTCTGACTGGTTATATGCGGACCGCCATGAATTCCTCTTCTGTGACAAATTCTCTTTATCTCAGAGTAGCTCTTGCAACCTATGTCCTTAGTTATTTGCTGGATGCATTTCAATCTCTGTTTTCCTCTACAGTTTTTGCCCTCTACAGCTCCCTCTAGTACCCTGGAAGTCATTCCCTGATGTCCTAACAGAACTCCTCTTATCCTCTTCCTTCTCCTTGTCAATGTTTTCCACGTATTACTTTCCTCTCCGATTTCTGCATTCAATCTCCTCGTTCCTTACCTTATCAGTCCACCCAATTTTCAACATGAGTCTGTAGCATCACATCTAAAACGCTTCGTTTCTCTTCTTTTTCGGTTTTCCCATAGTCCGTGTTTCACTACAGTACAATGCTGTCTTCCATACATACATCCCCAGAAATTTCTTCCTCAAATTAAGGCCGATATTTCATACTAGCAGATTTCTCTTGGCGAAGAAAGTCCTTTTTTCTAGAGCTTGTCTCCTATTCATGTGCCGGCCGGTGTGGCCGTGCGGTTCTAGGCGCTTCAGTCTGGAACCGCATCACCGCTACGGTCGCAGGATAGAATCCTGCCTCGGACATGGATGTGTGTGATGTCCTTAGGTTAGTTGGGTTTAAGTAGTTCTAAGGTCTAGGGGACTGATGACCAGAGATGTTAAGTCCCATAGTGCTCAGAGCCATTTTTTTTCCTATTCATGTCTTCCTTGCTCCATCCGTCATTGGTTATTTTGTATCCTACATAGTGGAATTCTTTAACTTCATCTACTTCTCATTACTTTCGTCTTTCTTCGATTTAGTCTCAATCCATATTCTGTATTCATTAGACTGATCTACACCCTTCCTTGTGGTTAAAAAAAATGGTGCAAAGGGCTCTGAGCACTATGGGACTTAACATCTGAGGTAATCAGTCCCCTGGAACTCAGAATTCCTTAAACCTAACAGACCTAAGGACATCACACACATTCATGCCCGAGGCAGGATTCGATCCTGCGACCGTACCGGTCGCGCGGTTCCAGACTGAAGCGCCTAGAACCGCTCGGCCACAGTGGCCGGCCCTTCCTTGTGAAGAAACAATATAAGAAAATAAAGATATGAAGGGAATGCAACGAAAAAACTTAGCAGTCCAGCTCTGAATAGACGTCACAGAAAGTACATAGCATTTACTGTTGTTTTGTGCTACTTCGATTTTCATTTTAGCTTTCTGCTACTATTTCAATAGCATTTTGCTGTTTGATACTGGTAGCAACACAGATATTTCTTTGATGTTCCAGTGGTACACTATGTGATCAAAAGTATCCGGACATCTTTCTGAAAATGACTTACAAGTTCGTGGCGCCCTGCATCAGTAATTCTGGAATTCAAAATGGTGTTGGCCCACCCTGAGCCTTGATGTCAGCTTCCACTCTCGCTGGTATCCGTTCAATAAGTTTCTGGAAGGTTTCTTGCGGAATGGCAGCCCGTTCTTCACGGAGTGCTGCACTGAGGAAAGGTATCGATGTCGGTCAGTGATGTCTAGCACGAAGTCGGCGTTTCAAAACATCCCAGAGGTGTGCTATAGGATTCAGGTCAGGACTCTGCGCAGGCCGGTCCGTTACAGGGATGTTATTGACGTGTAACTACAAGGGGTGCAAGTACCCTTCATGGAAAACACCATCACACCATAACACTACCGCCTCAGAATTTTACTGTTGGCACTGCAACGCTGGCAGCTGACGTTCACCGGGCATTCACCATATCCACATCCTGCCATCGGATAGCCACATTGTGTACCTTGATTCGTCACACCACACAACGTTTTTCCACTATTCAATCGTCCAATGTTTACGCTCCCCACAACAAGCGAGACGTCGTTTGGCATTTACCGGCGTGATGTGTGGCTTACTAGAAGCCGTTCGATCATGAAATCCAAGTTTTCTCGCCTCCCGACTAATTGTCATAGTACTTGCAGTGGATGCCGATGCAGTTTCTAATTCCTGTGTGTGATGGTCTGGATAGATGTCTGTACACATTACGATAATTTTCAACTGTCAACTGTCTCTGTCAGTCAAGAGACAAGGTCAGCCTGTAAGCTTTTGTTCTCACCCTTCAATATCGCATCGCAAACAGTGGATCTACGAATGTATAGGAGTGTGTAAATCTCACGTACAGACGTATAACGTGATAATCCAGTCACCTGACCACGTTCGAACTCCGTGAGTTCCGCGGAGCGCCCTATTTTGCTCTCTCACGATGTCTAATGAGCTAATATGGAGTACCTGGCAGTAGGTGGCAGCCTAATGTACCTAATACGAAAAACGTTTGGTTTTGGGGGTGTCCGGATACTTTTGATCACATAGTGTATGACGGTGTAGGAAAACATAAAATCTACATGAGTGAGCTTTTCATTACAGCATCGCGTCACAAAATACAGTGCGTTCTACGATAGTTAGGTAAGTATTGCAATCAGCGCTTAATTCGATGTTTGTGTTCAACAACCTCACCTATCCCGCTTTTACGGCGTCAATGGACATTTTAATTATAGTTACTGTTTGCGAATTATGCTGGTTAGATCGTGATTAATGTAACATGTTTTAATGTAAGCAATATACGGTCCAGTTTTCCACTTCGGAATTTTAGTTACATTACGTAATAATTGACAGCTAGAAATTATTGGTTAACTTTACATCAGTTTTTTAGGAGATAGCATGTACTTCTTCAGGAGATATAGTGGGATCGAAACCTAGGGCAGGTTTAAATAAATCAGTTTATGACAACTGGCTGGCTGTGTATTTTGTAAATGAATTGTGATCTGTCATTTATCTGATTAATGATGTCGATTTACACCGGAGGATGCTCCGTTTCTGGCTGAAAGTGGTTCTTTAGTAAAGTGACAACAGAGCCGCGTACAAATGATGACTTTAGAAAATATGTGTTGTATTATCAACCGAGACAGCTGATTTAACTTCAAATTAAACTAATCTATCACAGATGTTCTACTTATTACAGAAGTTTCTTCGCCCAGATCACTCTAAAATATACAATGACAACGGGTTGCTGAGAAATTAAACAACCATATTCAGAGCACTTTTATAATTTTATAGGGCAAATATATTTCTTCTAATGTTCACAACGTGTAGAGACCACATTCCACAGCACCATTTCTGGTCACACAGTTAGAGAATATCCGCGCAAACAGTGCACAGTAGTTACAAATAAAATACGTAAGATGTTTCTAAAATGTTTTCATGTTGAAACATCCTGGCAGATTAAAACTGTGTGCAGGACCGAGACTCGAACTCGGGACCTTTGCCTTTCGCGGGCAAGTGCTCGGTCCCGCACACAGTTTTAATCTTCCAGGAAGTTTCATATCAGCGCACACTCCGCTGCAGAGTGAAAATCTCATTCTGTTTTTGTCCAAAAGCTTAACACGCGTCTGTAAAGGTTTGCTGTATACTCTTATAGACAAACAGCAATTTTCAGCCCTACTTTTGCGTCCGAAGGACATGTGTACACCAAGTCGCAACAGGTAACAGAAGCCTGAATATGTGGTGGATGACGTAGTAGGCGTAATTTTATGTAGTACCAGTATTGGTTACTGTTTACCTAAGACGTGCGCCTGATGTGTAGTGCACAGTTGCAGGTATCCCTGGCGCAGCTGGAGGTGCGACGTTGGTGGTGGAGCCAGCAGCTGGCGGGGGAGTCGCTTCGCGCGGCGGCAAACGCGATAATTAATTTCTGCAACTCAATTACGTGCGGCGCCGGGTGGCAGGTAACGGCGGGGCTTCTCAGGGCGCGGGGGCGGAAGCCGCCACCCGCTGGGCTGTGGGCGCCGCTGCGGCAGGGCGAGCAACGAGCTGCGCCGCACAGCCGTGGGAACACCGTCGGCTGGGTGTCGGCGCTTACCTAGTACCGAAGAAGCAACACCGTGGCATACCGAGGTACCAAGCCGCGGTCACCACACTAATTAAATGGGTACTGTGCCTCACCCTGCTAGCGGCCCGTAGATTTCAGAGACAGCTCTACTGCAATGAAGGACAGCTTACAGGTAACCAACTCCACCCCCCCCCCCCCCAAATCACGACCTGCCCACCACTGCGCACGAAGCCCACCGCCCCCCGGAAAAGACTTTCTAACATATAAATCTACAGGTGACAATTATACACTCCTGGAAATTGAAATAAGAACACCGTGAATTCATTGTCCCAGGAAGGGGAAACTTTATTGACACATTCCTGGGGTCAGATACATCACATGATCACACTGACAGAACCACAGGCACATAGACACAGGCAACAGAGCATGCACAATGTCGGCACTAGTACAGTGTATATCCACCTTTCGCAGCAATGCAGGCTGCTATTCTCCCATGGAGACGATCGTAGAGATGCTGGATGTAGTCCTGTGGAACGGCTTGCCATGCCATTTCCACCTGGCGCCTCAGTTGGACCAGCGTTCATGCTGGACGTGCAGACCGCGTGAGACGACGCTTCATCCAGTCCCAAACATGCTCAATGGGGGACAGATCCGGAGATCTTGCTGGCCAGGGTAGTTGACTTACACCTTCTAGAGCACGTTGGGTGGCACGGGATACATGCGGACGTGCATTGTCCTGTTGGAACAGCAAGTTCCCTTGCCGGTCTAGGAATGGTAGAACGATGGGTTCGATGATGGTTTGGATGTACCGTGCACTATTCAGTGTCCCCTCGACGATCACCAGTGGTGTACGGCCAGTGTAGGAGATCGCTCCCCACACCATGATGCCGGGTGTTGGCCCTGTGTGCCTCGGTCGTATGCAGTCCTGATTGTGGCGCTCACCTGCAGGGCGCCAAACACGCATACGACCATCATTGGCACCAAGGCAGAAGCGACTCTCATCGCTGAAGACGACACGTCTCCATTCGTCCCTCCATTCACGCCTGTCGCGACACCACTGGAGGCGGGCTGCACGATGTTGGGGCGTGAGCGGAAGACGGCCTAACGGTGTGCGGGACCGTAGCCCAGCTTCATGGAGACGGTTGCGAATGGTCCTCGCCAATACCCCAGGAGCAACAGTGTCCCTAAGTTGCTGGGATGTGGCGGTGCGGTCCCCTACGGCACTGCGTAGGATCCTACGGTCTTGGCGTGCATCCGTGCGTCGCTGCGGTCCGGTTCCAGGTCGACGGGCACGTGCACCTTCCGCCGACCACTGGCGACAACATCGATGCACTGTGGAGACCTCACGCCCCACGTGTTGAGCAATTCGGCGGTACGTCCACCCGGCTTCCCGCATGCCCACTATACGCCCTCGCTCAAAGTCCGTCAACTGCACATACGGTTCACGTCCATGCTGTCGCGGCATGCTACCAGTGTTAGACTGCGATGGAGCTCCGTATGCCACGGCAAACTGGCTGACACTGACGGCGGCGGTGCACAAATGCTGCGCAGCTAGCGCCATTCGACGGCCAACACCGCGGTTCCTGGTGTGTCCGCTGTGCCGTGCGTGTGATCATTGCTTGTACAGCCCTCTCGCAGTGTCCGGAGCAAGTATGGTGGGCCTGACACACCGGTGTCAATGTGTTCTTTTTTCAATTTCCAGGAGTGTAGAACTGTATGAAAATAAATAGTCACAACTACTGAACGGTTTGCGTTAGGACTTTAAAACTGCACGGTTGGCAGCGGGGCGTGATGCCAAATAGTGCGCATGCAAGGTTGGGCTTAGCGACGAAGCCCACTTTCATTGGGATGGTTTCGTAAATTACCAAAACTGGCGCATCTGTCGGACTGAGAATCCCGCATTTCACGATCAAGAGGTCTATTCACCCTCAATGTGTGACGGTGTGGTGTCCAGTGTCCAGTTACAAAATAATCCGTGTGATATTCGTTGATGGCACAGTGACCACCGAACGGTACGTGAAGTTTTAGATGATTTCATTCCCATCATCCGAAGTGACCTCGATTTTGACAGGATCTGGCTCATACAAGACGGAGCTCGACCCCATCGAAGCAGAAGAGTGTTCGATGTCCTGGAGGAACTCTTGGGGGACTGCATTCTGGCTTTGGGGTACCCAGAGGCCACTGGCATTGGCCTCGATTGGCCCCATATTCTCCGGATGTGAACACATGCAACTTCTTTTTTGGGGGCTGTATTAAAGACTAGGTGGACGGCAATAACCCCAAAACCACTGCTGAGCTGAAAATATTCAAGAGGTCAGCTTCAGGATCGATGTTCCGACACTTCAGCGGGTCATGCAGAATTTCGCTATTCGTCTGCGCCACATCATCGTCAATGATGGCAGTCGTATAGAAATGTGATAACCTAAACATGTTTACATGTTGAATGCAGTGTGTGCAAGACGCAGTTTCTAACTAATTTACGTTTTCTTCATATACTTCAATAATTATCACCCTGTCAAAGGGTTGGAACTTTAAAAGTGGCAACTATTTATTTACAGCTCGTAAAAGATAGATACGTGTTTCAAAGTTTTACTGACCTTCAAAGTAGTCACCAGCATTATGTATAACCCGTTGCCAGCGATGTGGAAGTCGTAGGATACTCTTAGCAGTGCCAGGTGTGTTGACAGTTCGAACGGCGAGGTCTATTGCCCGACGACTTTGTAGCAGTTCTAAAGAGAATGCCGTGAAGTGTTTCCTTCAGTTTAGAAGACGAGTTGAACTTACGATTTCTTAAGTCAGTGGAGTGCAGTAGGTGGTATAGCACTTAGCAGCCCCATCTGTCAAACAAATCAGTAACAGCTTACACCGTACGTGCTTGAGCATTGTCCTGGAATATGGTGGTCAGATCCTGCAGAAAGTGTCATCACTTCTGTCTCTAAGCTGGTCGTAGGTTGTGTTCCAAAAATGAACAGCATAGAGACAGAAGTGATGACACTTTCTGCAGGACCTGACTATCATTTTGCAGGACAATGTCAAACACGTACGAGTACAGTGCAAGCTATTACTGATTTGTTTGACTGATGGAGCTGCTAAGTGCTATACCACCTACTGCACTCCCCTGACTTAAGCCCTCGTAAGTTCAACTCGATTTCTAAACTGAAGGAAACACTTCATGGCATTCGCTTCAGAAATTCTTCAAATTCGTCGGTCAATGGACCGCGCCGTTCAAAGTGTCAACACAATTGGCACTGCTAAGAGTATCTTACGACTTCCACATCGCTGGCAACGAGTTATACACAATGCTTGTGACTACTTTGAAGGTCAATAAAACTTTGAAACACGTATGCATTTTTACGAGTTGTAAATAAATAGTTGCCGCTATTAAAGTTACAACCCTCTTATATTCGATGTTAACCAATTCCTTTTCTTCTGAAACGCTTTTCTTGCCGTTACCAGCCTATATTTTATATCTTCTCTACTTAAAACTGTTTTCTCATATAACCGTATGGTCGGCATTGCCCCCCGTGTTCCTTCTGTAGAAACCGAACCGATCTTCCCCGAGACTGGCTTCTAACAGTTTTCTTCCATTCTTCTGTGAAGAATTCGTATTAGTATTATACAAATATGTATTTATAGACTGATTGTTCGGTTGTATTCACGCTTGTCAGCACCTGGTTTTTGCGGACTTGGAATTATTACTTTCTTCTTAAAGTCTGACGGTATTATGCCTGTCTTGTACATCTTACACACCACATGGGAGAGTTTTGTCATGACTGACTGTTCAAGGCTGTCAGTAGTTCTGACAGAACGTCATATATCCGGGGCTTTGTTTCGATGTAGATCTTTCAGGGCGCTGTTCCCTCCCCTCCCATCCCCGACACACAACTCTTTAAGGAATCGCACTCCCATACATAAAATGATTTCAAACGTCTGACTTCTTTCCAAATGAGCTAATGTGTTTTAAGAAAATCTAGTTTCGTACGCATTTCCATGATTATAATGTCTTAGCACCTAAATTATATGCTATTCAACATTATACATTCACACATAAATGTGGATACTATCTGAAAAATGTGCTCCGGATGGAGTCAGTAGTAACTGAGTATTAAATTACATCTTGCCTGATACCTCAGTTTTACTGAATGAACGGCGAAAATGCAGTAAACGATAAACATTTATCCTTTTTCTGTTTCTGAAGTGGTATCAGCGACAAATGTATTTTGCATGTTTGAAATTGTGTTAAGTTTGTTGCAATTCGCTAAGTGCTTTTATTCTCAAATACTGGATGAATATAGTCTTGGCAATTTGCGTGCCATGAGTTACTCTGCAAAAAGAAATACTCACATCAAAAAAAGTTTTGCATCACCCAGGGTCCCAGAACTCCTGAAGGTAGACGTTGACTGTGGATATTGTGTCACAGAAACTATCCCTCTGACTGTTCACAGAAGTCACTAAGCCCGGCCAAAGCTGTAAACAACCATGCATGAGCAGCGCCTATTAGATGGAGGGGGTCAGACAGCCGGTAAGTTACAGTCATTCCACCAGGAAGGAAGTACACGACTCGTGTTGTCTGTAATTCAACCTTGCTTAGACGGTCAGTACCGTGGTTAGATCGCGTTCGCGTTGGAACTTTGTGTCAAAAAGAGCTCTCAACTAGGGAAGTGTCCAGGCGTCTCGGAGTGAAACAAAGTGATGATGTTCTGACATAGAGGAGACACAGAGAGACAGGAACTGTCGATGACAAGCATCGCTCAGGTCTCCCAATGGCTACTACTGCAGTGGATGACCGCTACCTAAGTATAATGGCTCGTGGGAACCCTGACAGCAACGCCACCATGTTGAACAATGCCTTTCGTCCAGCCACAGGACGTCGTGTTACCACTCAAACTGTGCGCAGTAGGCTGCATGATGCGTAACTTCACTCCCGACATCCATGGCGAGGTCCTTTTTGCAACCACGGCGTCATGCAGCAAGGTACAGATAGGCCCAACAACATACCGTTTGACCGTGATCTCTTCAACGACGAGTGTCACGTATGCTTTCATCCAGACAATCGCCGGAGACGTGTCTGGTGGCAACCCAGTCAGGCTGAACGCCTTAGACTCACTGTGAAGCGAGTGCAGCAAGGTGGAGGTTCCCTGCTGTTTTGGGGTGGCATTATGTCGGGCCGACGTATGCTGCTGGTGGTCATGGAAGGTGCCGTAATGGCTGTACGATACGTGAATGCCATCCTCCGACCGATAGTGTAAGCATATCGGCAACACATTGGTGAGGTATTCGTTTTCATGGACGACAATTCGCGTCCCCATTGTGCACACCTTGTGAATGACTTCCTTCAGGATAACGATGTTACTCGACTGGAGTGGCGAGCATGTCCTACAGACATGAACCCTTTCGAACATGCCTGGGACAGATTGAAAAGGGCTGTTTATAGGTGACGTGACTCACCCTGAGGGATCTACGCCGAATCGTCGTTGAGGAATGAGACAATATGGACCAACATTGCCTTGATGAACTTGTTTATAGTATGCCACGACAATACAGGCACGCATCAATGCAAGAGGTTGTGCTACTGGGTATTAGATGTACCGGTGTGTACAGCAATCTGGACCACCACCTCCGTAGGTCTCGCTGTATGGTGGGACAACATGCAATGTGTTGTTTTCATGAGCAATAAAAAGGGCGGAAGTGATGTTTATGTTGATCTCTATTCCAATTTCCTGTACAGGTTCCGGAACTCTCTGAACCGAGGTGATGCAAAACGTTTTTGATGTTTGTACACAGTTTGCAACGGTATATTGTTTAACCTTTAACATAAAATTTAAGTTCTTAATGCGTAGACCAAGACAGAATTGTAAATTTTTAAATTACGTCAGTAATTATATGAAATGCTGTTGCCCCTGGAATCCGTTAGAGGGGCAGCCTGTAACCTAGACTTGGTCAGCAGATGACCGTTCAAGCCTTTCTTTAGTTTATAAACACTGATGGATGAAATTCGCAACACCAAAAAGTAATTAATGAAAATTAATGAAATTTGAGGAACGCATCTGTCTAGGTAACATATTTAAGTAAATCACACTGCAGGATCATAGATTAAGGTTAGAGCGAGGTAAGCTATTGCAGATGTGAAATTCTAGTATATTAATAAAGAGTGTAGCCGCCATGAAAGCTGAATGCAAGCATGCGAACGTACATGCATTGTCTTTCACAGATGCCGGATGTCAGTTTGTGGAATGGAAATCCATGCCGCCGGCCGGCGTGGCCGAGCGGTTCTAGGCGCTACAGTCTGGAACCGCGTGACCGCTACGGTCGCAGGTTCGAATCCTGCCTCGGGCATGGATGTGTGTGACGTCCTTAGGTTAGTTAGGTTTAAGTAGTTCTAAGTTATAGGGGACGAGCTCAGGAGTCGCATAGTGCTCAGAGCCATTTGAACCATTTTTTGAAATCCATGCTTTTGGGTTTGGTGTGTCAACGTAGGTACTGTTGATGCTGGTCGTGGATGACGCTGGAGTTGTCGTCCGAAGATTTCCCATATGTGCTCGACTGCATACAGGTCTGGTGATCGGACAGGTCACTCTGTAAAGCATGTCGCTCTAAAACAGCGGAATATGGACGAGCATTGTCCTGTTGCAAAACACCTCTTCGATTGTTGTTCATGAATGGCAGCATAACAGGTCGAATCAGCAGACTGACGTGAAAATGCACAGTCAGGACCGGTGGGATAGCAGGTAGCTGGTGTAGGTCCAGGGTGTCTAGGACTCACACACATTGCTTGTAGGTCCTCAGCTGGCCTCCTCCCAAGCAACACATCGCCGTCAATGACACTGAGGCAGAATAGGCTTCATCCCAAAACGTTACAGACCTCTACTCTGCACTTCAATGAGATACGGCTTGACACCACGGAAGTAGCAAATGGTGGTGAGTTTGTCAGCTGAACGCACGCTACAAGGCGTCTGGCTCGAAGCTGTCCTTGAAGTAACCTATTTGCCACAGTTTATTGTGTTTCTGTGGTACCAGCAGCTATTCAGACTGATGCTGCAGATGCAGTACGATGTGTCAGAGCCATGCTCTGAACGCCATAGTCTTCACTCTCGGTGGTGCGCATGGCCGTCCGGACCCTGGTCTTCTTGCGTCCGATCATTCCTACGATCACCGTTGCTAGTAATCATGTGCAATTGCTACATTCCTGCAGTGTCGTAGAAGGAACATCCAGCTTCTCGTATCCCGATTACACGACGTCGTTCAAAAGTAATGATGTGCTGACAATGCGGTTTTGATCGCCCTAAAGGTATTCTTGACTAACATCGACTCACCACTTCCAGTCTTAACTGTAACTAACGATAAAGACCGCTAAAGCGTTTATTTAAAGGAAACCAGATTCGTACCCTGATGATGCGACAATGCAACTGGTGCGAAATTTCAATAGGCATTGTCTATCAGTTGCACAAGCACTCCTACTTACTTTCTTTTATGTCCCACAACTCCTTCTTGGTGTTGTGATATTTTTTCCGTCAGTGAATATATAAGTAGGCTCACTAAAGACAGACGCCCACGTTAACAGCCATGATCGTTGACTGTATACATCTTCACTTACATCCTGTACACAGTACAGTCTTCAGTGTAGCACGGTTACACAGTCCTATTCCAGTTCAAGGATGGTGCCAGTAGTTAAAACAGATTATCATATCTTAACATTTTGATTGAACATCGGCCCCCATTCTTGTTTAGTTTCTCCGCTACATCGGTCTACAGCACTGATGTTATTGGTTGAAGTAAAGCATACTTTAATGTTCTATTTTGATCTTTACATTGTTCATACTATCATTCAGGAGTTATTTCTTGATTACCTCGGATAAGAAAGAAAGACAGGAGACAGCGTTTTGGTTTGTGTTTGTGAAATAAAAAAAGTTGCGGAAATACTGTCACACTTCATTTTGGTTCTTTATCATTTCATGTGGATGCTTCATATTGCTGAAATATTGGACGTGTATTTCGTCTTGTTGGCGAACTTATTATAGCATACTGTCAAACGTCATAAAAACTTTATTATGGTAAATATTCATTTTTTCTACGTTTAGGTAATATTCACAGCGCTTCCCTATTAACTTCGCACATTCAATAAAGAAACAATATTTCTTACTTCCATTTCTACCGCTATTGCCAAAATTGCACGAACTTAGTTTTGTGGTTAACTAATATTGTACGGGGAGTGGATACTTCAGCTAAGGTTTTGTCGCTGACCAATCAATCACGAAGTGTCGTTTTCATACTTCTGTAGTCCCCTACAATTGGTAAGTATATAGGTTGTGTCATTTGCTTCTGATATCACGCCTATAACTCCTAAGTCCGGTAATGTAGTTAAATACTTCAAAGATAATAATTTCTTTGTATGATATCCTTCCTTACTGTAAACTTAGCGAGATAACTTATACTCATTTCGTATTTATTTTATGGTATTTAAGAGTAACCAAATTCTGCTTCTAAAATTATATCACTGGGTGACAGTGAAGCTAGCGTGACGGATGACAGTGGCACTCAACCTGAGTTGCTAAATACGTTTTTCCGAAATTTCTTCTTCAAAGAAGATGAAATAAATATAGCATAAAATTATTCAAGCACTTCTGCTAACACAAGTAACTTATAAATAGACATCCTCCGTTATGCAAGGCCTTATTAAACAATAAAAGTTAGATTCCTTTCAGAATATGCGTAAGTATTTCGTACTTCACGAAGACACAACCACACGCTGGACGAAAGATTCGTACCTAAAGACTGAAAACTGCACAGATAGCAAAAATACTCAATAAAGAAAGTAGGAGTAATCCTCTGAATTACAGAAACATATCAATACTGTCGATTTTCAGTAGAATATTGAAAATATACTGCTTACGAACATTATGAATAACCTCGAAAAAAGAAAACGATATACTGACACACAGTCATCATGGATTCAGGAAATATCGTTCTTTTGAAACACTGCTCTAACCACACGGGACTTCAAATTGATTCCATATTTGTAGATTTTCAAAAGGTTTTTGATACCGTTCCTCGCAAACCGTTTCTCTACAAATCACGTGCCTATGGAGTATCACCTCATATGTGTGCCTGGATTCGTAATTGCCTGTCAGAAAGGCTACTGTTAGTATTAACTGACGGAAAGTCGTCGATTGAAACAGAAGTGATACCTTGCGTTCCCCAATGATATGTTATTGTCCCTCTTCTGTTTCCGGTGTACGTAAATGGTTTAGAAGACAGTCTGAGCAACCACCTTAGATTATTTAAAGATTATGCTGCCACTTACCGTCTAGTAATGGCATCAGATGGTCAAAACCAAAGGAAAAATGCTTCAGACAGGATATCTACAGGGTGTGAGAAACGGCAACTGACCCTAAATAACGAAAAGTGCGAAGTCGTTCACATTAATACCAAAGGAATCCATTTCAGTTACATGTTAAATCAGATAAATCTTAAGGCTGTCGATTCAAATAAATGACAAGGATTGAAATTAAAATAACTTAAATTTGAATGATCATGTAGATAATGTTATGGAGAAAACAAAACAAAGACTGCGTTTCGCTGACAGAATACTTAGAATGTGTAACAGGTCTACTAAAGAGACTGCCTACACTAGGTTTGTCCGTCCTCTGCTAGAGTTCTGTTACGGGGCATGAGATCCTTACCAGGTAAGATTAACGGAGGACACCGAAAATTTATTCCTTATCAAAGTTGAACTAAATAAGCCTTCGGTCACAACTTTTAGTCTTTTTGAGCAGGTTTCAAGACTTATATAAGTGTCTCCATGAGAAATTAAATACTTAAAGTGGCCTAAAACCTAAGCACTAATTTATGGGAAAGAAATATTTTTATATAAAAGTGTAAGTTCTGACTAACAGTACAAGAAAGAGACGCTACTTGAATGTCATGTATAAAGTAAATATTAAGCCAGAAAGCCTTTAGTCACAGAATCTTAAAAAGAATACATGAAAGGCGAGCCACAGTGGGCTGCACATACCTATAAAGCATAAGACTGAAGCTCCCACCCTAGCAAGTGCGGGCAGGTGAACATTACACCAAGAGTGCCATCTAGTAGCCTTAAATACACTCCTGGAAATGGAAAAAAGAACACATTGACACCGGTGTGTCAGACCCACCATACTTGCTCCGGACACTGCGAGAGGGCTGTACAAGCAGTGATCACACGCACGGCACAGCGGACACACCAGGAACCGCGGTGTTGGCCGTCGAATGGCGCTAGCTGCGCAGCATTTGTGCACCGCCGCCGTCAGTGTCAGCCAGTATGCCGTGGCATACGGAGCTCCATCGCAGTCTTTAACACTGGTAGCATGCCGCGACAGCGTGGACGTGAACCGTATGTGCAGTTGACGAACTTTGAGCGAGGGCGTATAGTGGGCATGCGGGAGGCCGGGTGGACGTACCGCCGAATTGCTCAACACGTGGGGCGTGAGGTCTCCACAGTACATCGATGTTGTCGCCAGTGGTCGGCGGAAGGTGCATGTGCCCGTCGACCTGGGACCGGACCGCAGCGACGAACGGATGCACGCCAAGACCGTAGGATCCTACGCAGTGCCGTAGGGGACCGCACCGCCACTTCCCAGCAAATTAGGGACACTGTTGCTCCTGGGGTATCGGCGAGGACCATTCGCAACCGTCTCCATGAAGCTGGGCTACGGTCCCGCACACCGTTAGGCCGTCTTCCGCTCACGCCCCAACATCGTGCAGCCCGCCTCCAGTGGTGTCGCGACAGGCGTGAATGGAGGGACGAATGGAGACGTGTCGTCTTCAGCGATGAGATTCGCTTCTGCCTTGGTGCCAATGATGGTCGTATGCGTGTTTGGCGCCGTGCAGGTGAGCGCCACAACCAGGACTGCATACGACCGAGGCACACAGGGCCAACACCCGGCATCATGGTGTGGGGAGCGATCTCCTACACTGGCCGTACACCACTGGTGATCGTCGAGGGGACACTGAATAGTGCACGGTACATCCAAACCGTCATCGAACCCATCGTTCTACCATTCCTAGACCGGCAAGGGAACTTGCTGTTCCAACAGGACAATGCACGTCCGCATGTATCCCGTGCCACCCAACGTGCTCTAGAAGGTGTAAGTCAACTACCCTGGCCAGCAAGATCTCCGGATCTGTCCCCCATTGAGCATGTTTGGGACTGGATGAAGCGTCGTCTCACGCGGTCTGCACGTCCAGCACGAACGCTGGTCCAACTGAGGCGCCAGGTGGAAATGGCATGGCAAGCCGTTCCACAGGACTACATCCAGCATCTCTACGATCGTCTCCATGGGAGAATAGCAGCCTGCATTGCTGCGAAAGGTGGATATACACTGTACTAGTGCCGACATTGTGCATGCTCTTTGCCTGTGTCTATGTGCCTGTGGTTCTGTCAGTGTGATCATGTGATGTATCTGACCCCAGGAATGTGTCAATAAAGTTTCCCCTTCCTGGGACAATGAATTCACGGTGTTCTTATTTCAATTTCCAGGAGTGTATAAGTAGGCTACTTAACATTTAAATTATAGACAGCTGGTCGTTAAAATGGGCAGTATTTAGTACATGAACTCACAGGTAAAGTTAATTTGACAACAGCAGACATGGTAACTTTCTGCTTATGCAAATCAACTCAAAATTTTTCATTTATTAATTGGTTTATTGGCTATATTTCATGTTATATCGTTTTCTACGGGCTGTGTCATTCAGTCCTTTTTGTGTTTTCCATAATGATGTTTTCATACTTCAAACTGTACTTTTAAGCTCTGTTGTAGACAAAATTTTACTTTATCTGCAGCTGTTAAACAAAGTATTGCCTTTTACGTCATGTACTGATTAATGTTCATCATAATATTAGTCTGCATTTATTTGAATGTTAAGTAGCCAGGTCGTACTTGCGGCCTCTAGATGGCACTATCGGTGAAACGTTCACCTGCCCGCAGTTGTTAAGCCTGGCGCCTCTGTCTGATGCTACTTGCAGCTCGACATATGCGAGCAGCCCGTAGTGGCTTGCTTTCCACGCATTCTATTATAAAATTGTGACTAAAGTTTACTCGCTTATTATTTATTTTATATGTGACGTGTAAGTGCTGCTTCGTTTTGCTCTTTTAATCAGTTTTCAGTCTTCCAACTCTATTTCTATGCTTTTACATAAGCAAAAAGTTGAAATGTTTGCTTTTTTCAAGCCGGCCGCGGTGGCCGAGAAGGCTCTAGGCGCTTCAGTCCGGAACCCCGTGACTGCTGCGGTCGCAGGTTCGAATCCTGCCTCGGGCATTAATGTGTGTGATTTCCTTAGGTTAGATAGGTTTAAGTAGTTCTAAGTTCTAGGGGACTGATGACCTCAGATGTAAAGTACCATAGTGCTCAGAGCCATTTGAACCATTTGCTGTTGTCAAATAAAACTGTGGCTGTGATTTCATGTACTCATTACTTTTCATTTTAACATTCGCCTGTCTATAATTTAAATGTAAAGTAGCCTACTAATATCTACGGATACTAGATGGCACTCTTGGTGTAATGTTCACCTGCCCGCACTTGCTAGGGCGGGAGCTTCAGTCTGTTGCTATCTGTGGCTTTATAGGCGTGAGCAGGCCACAGTGGCTCGCCTTTCATGTATTCGTTTTAAAATTTTGTGACTAAAGCCTTTCTGACTTGATATTTATTTCATACGTGGCATGTAAGTACTGTCTCCTTCTTGTACAGTTAGTCAGTACTTCCACTTTCACATAAAAAGTTTTTCATTCCCATAAATTTTTACTTCTGTTAACAGGCCACTTTAAAAATTTAATTTCTGATGAAGGCACTCATAGAAGTGTTGAAACCTGCTCAAAAAGACTAAAAATTGTGACCGAGGGTTTATTTAGTTCAACTTTAATTTATAAACGGTCACTGAACCAAGTAGCCATGTTTAAAACTCTGTGATTTCTTATTTCTAGGTTTCCAGAAGGCTTTTTACACCGTACTACACAAACGGCTTGTATTGAAATTGCGTGCTTGTGGAATATCGTCTCAGTTATGTGACTGGGTTCTTGATTTACTGTCAGAGGGGTCACAGTTCGTAGTAACTAACGGGAAGTCATCGAGTTAAAACAGAAGTTATTTATGGCTTTCCTATAAGGTAGTGTTATAGGCCCTCTGCTGTTCGTTACTTATATATACGATTTAGGCGACAATCTGAGCAGCGATCTTAAGTTTCTAGCAGATGAGGCTGTCGTTTATCGTCTAGTGATGTAATCAGAAGATGGAAATAAATTACAAAACGATTTAAAAAAGATATCTGTATAGTGCGAAAATTGGCAGTTGACCCTAAGTAATGAAAAGTGTGAGCTCATCCACACAAGTGGTAACAGGAATCCATTAAACTTCGGCTACATGATTAATCAGTCAAATCTAAAAGACCGTAAATTCAACTAAATACCTAGGAATTGCAATTACGAAAAACTTAAATTGGAAAGAACACATAGAGACTGTTGTTGGGAAGGCAAACCAAAGAATGTCTTTTATTGACTGAACACTTAGGAGATGCAACAGATCTACTAAAGAGACTTCGTACATTACGCTTGTCCGTCCTCTCTTGGTGTAGTGCTACGCCGTCTGGGACCCTTACCAGATATGTTTCACGAAGTACTTCGAGAAAGTTCAAAGTAGAGGAGCACGTTCTGTATTATCCCGAAGTTGGGGAGAGAGTGTCACGAACATGATAGAAGATTTGGAGTGGACATCACTGAAACAAAGGCGTTTCTCGTTGTGGCGGAATCTCCTCGCGAAATTTCAGTCACCAACTGTCTTCTGTGTCTGCGAAAAACACGCAGGGAGAAACGATTATCATAAAAAAATAAGAGAAATCAGAGCTCGCAAGGAAAGATATTGACGATTGTTTCTTCCACGTGCTCTTCGACATTGGAATAATAGTTTTTGTCAAGGTGGTTCGATGAACCACCGGCCAGGCACTTAAATGTGATTTGCGGAGTATCCATGTAGATATGTAGATATTTAGACACAACAGTATTTTATCAGTCTGTCTGTTCAATGCTACAGCCCGCTGGTCCTAACGTTGCGGCTTTGGCTTTTGTTGATGTGTTTCTATAAAGCATTGAAACCCACCAAAAGTAAAAGCTAAATGTATCTATTTAAATTAGTACATACAAATTCGCATGACACCTTTCTAAGCAGCACTCCCTACTCCTCCCCAAATATGTTAGCGTAAAACAGATGTGGCTTAAGTTCGTCGAAGTAGTATCTGCTGCAGCTTACAGATTTATACCAAATAAATTAATAAAACGTGGTACTGATTCAATACGGCAAACAGTTCATGTCAGGAAACTGCTGCAAAACCAACGAACATAGTGGATCCGATTTGAAAGAAAACAAAATCCCTAAGATTGGCGAGTTTTTTACTGATGTTCGTAACTTAGTGCGAGATGCTTCTAACATTACAGTTGCCACAACGAATCTCTGTTTCGATATCTGGCAGATAATCCAAAAGACATTCAAATCGTGTAAAAAGTACACCAGTGGCAAGAAACAAACATCTTTACTTCACGATACCAATGGTAATATTACCGATGACAACCTCAGTACTTCGGAGTTACTAAACTAAGTTTCCTAAAATTCCTTCACCAAAGAAGGAAAAGTAAATCTTCCAGAACAGCTGCCAAAATGAATAACCTAGAGGCGGAGCTGTTTAAATAACTTAATAGCGGCAAGTCTTCCGGTCTAGATAGTATACCAATTAGGATTATTTTAGAGTCTGTTGATTCAAAAGTCCCTTACATACCAATGACATGCAACCGCTCACTTGACGAAAGATTTGTACCAAAAGACCGGACGTTGGGGCTATTGTAATAGCAGATTGTGAAATGAACATAAAGCTGCTGATGCTGTTATTTGCCGTCTTATAAAGTCATTAGAAGATGAAAACCATTTACAAAACTATTTAGGCAAACTAGTTGTATGTTTCCGAAAGTGGGAGCTATTTCTAAATAAGGATCGCGCAAGAAAACGAGCTGAAACACATTGCATCGATATGAAAATATGGAAGACATTCTTCGACAACATAGTGAACAAGGAAGGACTAAAAGGGAGACGAGAAAGCAAACAAGAAACAGTGCCACAAACAACTACGGAAAGGGTCCCATTGGTCGCAGAAGTCAAAGATGCCATTAACAGCAACAAGAACCAAAAAGTTGCAGACCCCGTCAGACTTCATAGCGAATATTTAAAAGGCCCTGCTCAATACTAGCGCCAATTTGGACAAAACTCTACAATAAGTGAGTAGAAACAGCCCTCCATTCCAAAATAGTGGAGACAGTCGGTAGTTAAATTGCAATACAAACGAAAAGGAGCCATCAAGGACTCTAGCAAATACAGAGGCACAGCCTTGGAAAACTTACTTTTCAAAGTGATCACAAAAATAATAACAGAAAGAATAAAGGAAACAATCGACTAACACCTCTCATAAGGACAAATTGGATTCAGTAAAAAAGGATCTACTCTGACTGGGATAGAACTTTTTCTACAGAGTGTATGGGAAACCCTTGAAAAATAGAGGTCTTATTTAATATTTGTAGTCTTCACAAAAAAATGGTTCAAATGGCTCTCATCACTATGGGACTTAACTTCTGAGGTCATCAGTCCCCCAGAACTTACAACTGCTGAAACGTCCCCTTAGAATAATTTATACATGACTGTGCTTAAACTGACACACAATATTTTTTTTGCGCAGCGCAATCTGACTTTCAAAAATCCCTACAAAAGAATTGCCCTGACTAACATTAACCTATTCCCTTTCACAAATCACTTACCTCACAAAAATCTTCGTTACTCAAGCTACTGCAATACAGCGAGCGCCACTACTGCCAGCTAAATAAAAGATTCAAACTACAGAAGGCACTAACTACTGATAGGCATAGTTAGCAATTGAAAGATGATAATAGAGAACAAACAATGTATTTACCTTAACAGTCATAATATATACATTAGTTCATAATATCCAGTATAACAAACTTCAAAACTCCGCCATCTCTCTCCCCACATCCACCACTGCTGGCGGCTCACCACCAACTGCGCAACGCTACGCGCTGTTCACATCCAGCTGCCGCTGCCCAACACTACAATGGCAGACAACAATGCAAACTAGCCACAGACTGCACACAGCACAGCCACTGACCTTCATACAGAGCGCTACGTAACGTTGCCAATAAGAAAACATAAACAGCCTACTTACATAGCCCCCACGCTCCCCACAAAAAATTTTACAAATTGTTTTGGCCAGTGGCCAATAATGATTTCATAAAATTTTTCATAATTACAATAACAAAGATATCAAATGCACACACTTATTTATACAATGTTGGTCATAAGCTAAAATTTTCTCACAGTCCATAAAGACAGTCCTGATCATTCATCACAATAAAATTGCAGAGTTTTTCTCAAAGTCTGAGCAGTAGAAGAAAATGCACACGGAAGTAGTGGATTTCCCTGCAGTCCTGAAGAGGTAGTGTTGGCCTTCCAACGGAAAGACAGTGCTGACTCTTGACATGCTGACAGGAATTGGTAGGTAGGTCATCACAGAGCATACCCACTGTAGTCCTGGTAGAGTTTACGGTATTGGTTGGCCACCAGAGGTGCAGACCCACTGTAGTCCTGGTAGAGATTGTGGTATTGGTGGGCCACCAGAGGTGCAGACCCACTGTAGTCCTGGTAGAGATTGTGGTATTGGTGGGCCACCAGAGGTGCAGACCCACTGCAGTTCTTGTAGAGATGGCCAGCAGCCATCTGTTGTGACTGTGCAGGTGCACAATCACCACTGAAGAGTCTTGCGGATAATATAGCAAGTTCATAACCACCACTTGTGCACTCACAAACTTTTTTGAATTGTCCTTAGAACCAGCAATGCTGTTATCCAGTCCCTTGCTGAATTATTAACACACGTGCAAACACTAACAATCCCTACTTCTCACATATTGTCCATATACTATGACCAACAGAAACGTGTGCAGTGAAATGTAACTTACAAGTTAATAATATGATGAACTGGTGTCAATTACAATTTTATAACATAAGAATACAATTACAAGGTACAAAATACATCATTAAAAACATAACAATACAGATAACATTTGTATTAATACAGGCTTTACAAAGGAATAGAAATAAACATATACATCAGTGTTATAGGAATTATGACATAAGTAAATACATAAAAGATCAGAATAACTTTTGAAACATCAACTTCACACATGAGCATTAAAAGAAAACAGAATAAATAATGTATAAGAATATTTACAAGGTAAATATCATATTATTAATGCCAATTATATTTGAGGATAACAGTATTCCTCATCATAGTGAATATAGCTTAGTATTAGAAGAAGAAAAAATTCTATGAAACTCCACAGAGACAGGAAGAAAACAAATACACAAGGGTACACAAACACATAGTGGAATAACACAAAAGGAAAGGACAGGGTTCGTTTTCAGTGTAACATTTGGTACTGCAGTCCAATCCAAACCTTCATTCCATAGATTTTTCGTCTTATTTCGATATTTGCTCCAACCAAAAAATTCTATCCAAGCATGCTTTCTGTATTCTGTTCACACATTTCTTACCTCATTATTTATTTACCATTATCTTACCTCATTATTTATTTCCAAGAAAATCCTTCCTATACCAGCTTTCTGTACTTTTTTTGTATAACTTCACAATGCATTTCTTCCAATTCATCGCAACTCATTCTCTTATAGGCTACCCCCTCTTAAGCTAACTTAAATCTACTGAGCTCAGATGCTAAACTAAGGGATGAGGCAATGCAGCAGCACAAAATAATTAACACAAACATCAATGACAAAAAATTTAAATAGGCAAAGCAATTGCATTATTACAACTAATATAAAGCAATGCGCAGCAAACAAGAAAAATCAATCCATAGTGAAACTGGCTTAACAGAGTAATACAAAGTGAAATTTAGTAGCACTATGCCTGGCAAACAGCAGCAGCAAATATAAAAAATATAAAACTTATATCTATACATGACAAAGCTCAAGCAGAAAAAATATTACAGTAAAAATGGCCATGTTTAATACTTATGTCACATCTTAACACTAGAGTGATGCATCACAAAAACTTACTCTACCAAAAAAAATTACCAAGTAGTTGAAAAGAAAATTATGTATGCAGTTCCTGTGAAGTGCTCCTTCGTTTTTTTTGAAGTACATGAAAGTTATTCTTTTTTGGGTCTGTAGGCATAAAATATTTATATTAGTACATCTATAAAATTTTATTTTAACCAATGATGCAGGGCAGCTAGAAACTAGATATTAAACAAATGTGTAAATAAATACATAAAGCAAGCCATATGACATTTTTCTCAACTAGCAAGACAATAGCCGTGAAATGTTTCTCATCGTTTCATTAGGCGTTTCAGTAAATATCATAAATTACGAGCTCCACAGTATGCTTTCAACAAGGAAATGTCAATAGCAAGGTTAATGGCCTCCCTTTTTTTTTTCTACCTGTGCTTCCGAAAAGGCACACCCTATTGGCTTGTTCTCCAGGCATCTCACACAGCTGGGTGCCCACGACGCATTACGTGCAGGTGGTCACTTATCTTTCTTACGGAGATATTTACGACAGCAGTTTCCACTACAGTGACAGTCTCATATAAAAATATTTCACAGGTCAAGAATTTGCGTTACAAATCTGTAGAAACAAAATCCTATTGATATAACAGTGTCCAAAAAATTTTCGTCGGCATTGTGATACATTCACGCATTTACATACATTTCATAACTCTGAAAGTACGATTCTTGGTTTCCAACAACCTTATTCACAAACCAGCGTCCCTAACCACTACTCATTATTCCTTACCTTATTACACATATACATATCCATATTCATCAACACATCTTCAATATTTCATCATAATAACTACATAACATTATCAGATTCCTCATATAACATCAGCTTATTGATCATAAACATACCTCAACATCATAACACATATCATCGTCGTAAAAATAACATCATAACACCTCAGTCAAATCTCAAAATCGTCGTAGCTTTCTGCAATAATTTCAAAACCTAAAGAAAATTCTCTGCTCATGTCAAAAGTGTCATCTACCTCAAACGTTCTTTAAAAATCAAGATCCCAAACCAAATACATCATTCAAAGCTCTCATAATATCACAATGGTTCCGAAAAAATATGAACAATTCACAAAGTACAGACAAAAATACAATTTCGTAAGTGTGAAGTTATCCAACGGTGTAATTACGTAAACATCTGTGACTGCCGTAGTAAAAAAGTTTATCTCTCTCAGTTAAATGATCAGATAGCTGTGTAATTTGTGTTAGAGAAATATGGTACCGATGTGTAAAGTTGTATAAGCAAATACCATATTAGCTAGGGCTCCTTGTGCTTGCCAAACACATGGTACACAAAGTAGGCGTGTAACCCCCTGAGGATCAATGTAATTATACCCTCAGGTGCTACAGATTACAGCAATGGAATGAAATGTATCACGGAAAACTTTCTTTGTAATTCAAAAATCTTAAAAAATAAATGTTTTAAGTACTAAATTAATCACTGTAATGCATGTCCTGTAGCGCTAAATGTGCGTCTTGTTGTAAGAGAATCTCTGTGGAAGTGTCGTAGTCATTTTCCTCCAAAAGCTAAGTTCTGCAGAAACCAATGTACTTACCTCATGATAAACAAAAGTGAAATGCCTTGCGTATAGATAGCTTAGTTATTACGCTTATTGTTGTGATGAAGAAAGTACTGTGCTGTAACGTATTGTTGTGCTACGAAAGAGGCTGTCTCATTGTAGCAATACCACAAGAGTTACTACTAAAACATGTTTTACTTTCCAGAATTATTCAGAAAAACTGTGCAGATATAAAACAGATACACCACAAAAGCAACATTGTAAATTTTGTCACATATTAGTAGCGTCGTGATATAGTTGTGTAGCTGTCAAAGAAACCAATACTAAGTCATCTTTAATCTCACAGGAAGTACTTCAAATAAAGAATGTCTTTTCAACTAAACCAAAATGTTGCATTAAAATCTTATTAACAGTGTATGTACTAAGTATGTACGCCATATATTCGGTACGTAATTGTGCAACTAACAAGGAAGAATGTACAAATAACAACACTGTGTCATCTGTTCACTATTACAATGCAGTGGTAATTACTGTCTAAGTTCCCTAGGTTCTTGACTGGATAGTTAACTTCAAACATTGTTGCATGTTAACAGTTTGTCGGTGTGACAAATTGTACTAAAAGCGTGAAGTGAAAAGTTTTATGGCAAAGACAAAGTTCAAAAGCAGATTATCTTTCAATAAACGGTTTTAAATCTGAAATGTGGTGTAAACCTTTACTCTTCCTAGTACGCAGAGTTTCAACTTCAACGCAATTATCATGTGGTATACGTCGGATTCTGTAAGGTCCATTGTAAACAAGAAAGAATTTGTGACTCAAGTGTTTCTTCTTATGTGACAATGAATGAGCTTTAACGAGAACTTTCTGACCAATATATAATTTCTTTGCATTTGATTTACCGTGTAGTTTTCTCCTTTTGTCTGCTGCAGATTTTATATTTTTAAGAGCCAAATCAATTATGTCTTTGTGTCGAAGTTTACGCGTATTCGGGAAAGGTACAAGCTCTCTGATTCTATTTGGTGGTTCTTCATTCTTTAGTGCAAGAGTAGGTTTTAAAGCAATGGAATCATGAGGCATTTCATTCAGCACATTTTGAAATAAGTGTAGATATCTGTCCCAATGCTGATGATTTCTGTGACAATAAAGTCTGCAAAGCTTATTGATTTCTTTCATAATCCGTTCAGATGGGTTACAATGTGGTGATGATGATGAGCGTTTGGCGTCATTGGCCGGGAGGCCCCTCGTGGGGCAGGTCCGGCCGCCTTGGCGCAGGTCTTATTACATTCGGCGCCACATTGGGCGACCTGCACGCCGGATGGGGATGAAATGACGATGAACACAACACAACACCCAGTCCCTGAGCGGAGAAAATCTCCGACCCAGCCGGGAATCGAACCCGGGCCCGGAGGACGGCAATCCGTCACGCTGACCACTCAGCTACTGGGGCGGACACAATGTGGTGAGTACAATGAAATAAAAACAGGTTTGATTTTGTGATTCCGAAGCATGCGTGACCAAACAGCAGATCTGAATTGCGATCCGTTATCTGAAATGACTTTAGCAACGTGGCCAACTTCACGTAAGAAATTTTTAACAAAGGCGTTGGATACAGACCGTCCAGTGGCATTACGTAACGGTGTGAAAGAAACAAATTTTGAAGTAAGTTCAACAGCGACTAGAACGTACGAAAATCCATTAGATGTTCTGACAAGCGGTCCCAAGAGATCAACAGCAGCAAATTCTTTTAATTTAGAAGGAATGATAGGAAACAGCGGAGCACGATGGGAGATAGTAGATGGTTTCGCATTTTGACAAAGTTTACAAATAGACAAGACTCTTCGAATTCGCTTTTCCATATTGTTAAAATAACAAGTCGTTCGAAGAATATGATAACATTTTCGTGGGCCAAAATGTGCGTAGCTGAAATGAATGTACCAAATGAGCTTATTAACAAAATCGTCTGGAATGCAAAGTACCCATAGCTTGTCATCAACAGTGCAGCGTTTGAAGAGTATGTTGTTTCTAACCAGGTAATAATGCCGAATCTCAGTGTGTGTGTTTTCATGCCATTTACTTTTGATGTCTTTCCAAATCGGATCTTTATCTTGTTCATGAGCAATGTCCTTTAAAGATGTGGTGATGAAGTTTTCAAAGGCGACTTTCTGAATGTAAAGAATACTGAAATTTTTCTCAAGGTTGCCTTCTGTGTTACTTTTCTCAAGCGCAGCTGGTGCGCGTGACAGCGCGTCCGCAACAATGTTCTCCTTGCCGGGAATGTAGACTATTGTGAAGCGGAATTCTTGCAGAAACAATGCCCAACGTTTTAACCTGTCATGATTTAATTTTGAAGAGATAAGAAATTGTAATGCACGATGATCACTGTATACTTTTATGTGCTTGCCAGAAAGAAACGAAATTTGTTAAATGCCCAATCGATCGCTAAAGCTTCTAATTCAGTAACGGAATAATTTTTTTCAGATGTTGTTAGCACTCGGCTAGCAAAAGCAATGGTTTTCTGAACAGTAGTGTCATTTTCTATGGCTTCTTGAAATTAGTGCGCACCAAGACCGACTTTAGAAGAATCCGTGCTAAGGTAGAAATCTTGTGACAGATCTGGATGAGCTAGTATTGGCGCGTGAAGTAACGCTTCTTTCAAAGAATTGAATTCCAACTGTGCTTGTTCGTCCCAGTTCCAAATAGTATTTTTTCCAGTGAGAGAACAAAGTTTTGGTGTAACAAGAATTTGCATATTCAGAAAACGATGGTAAAAATTTACGAGACCTAGAAAACTGCGGACTTGGCTTTTTGTGGATGGAACTGTAATGGCTCTGATTGCTTCTAACTTTTCAGGATCCAGCTGAGTGCCTTCAGAAGAAATAATATGTCCCAAAATCTTCACCTTTGTCCTACCGAATTCAGACTATTCCAAGTTAACTGTAATTCCAGATTTTGCAAAAATATGTAACACGCTCTTGAGGATGCGATTGTGTTGTTCCCATGAGGCTTCTGCTATCAGAATATCGTCCACATATAAGGTGATGTGACGTTTTCAGAACTCAGGTAATATGGAATTTAGCCCGCAAATGAATGCTGCCGAAGAAATGTTCAAACCAAAAGGAAGTTTCCGGAACTGATAACAAACGCCGAAACAAAGGAAAGCTGTGTATTTTCTACATTCTGGATGAAGTTCGATCTGATAAAAGCTGGATCTGAGATCAATGGAAGACAACACTTTTACCCCATTAAAATTTTGAAGAAGTTCTTCCATCGTTTGCGGCCTGTCTGTTTCAGGAATGATGATAGTATTAATTTGTCTCGAATCTAAGACACGTCTGATCGACCCATTTTTCTTCTCAACAACATGTAATGGATTGTTGTATGAGCTTACTGCAGGCTCAATAATGCCCTCGTCAAGCATAGATTGTATTTCTTGTCTAACACGGTCCTATAATGTGCTGGAATTACGTATGGTCTAACACAAAATTTAGTATGCTCACGAACACGAAATTGGTATTGAAATCCCGTGATTGTTCCTGTTTTGTTAGTAAAAACTTTGGAATGTGCTTGTAAAATCTCAAAAAGGTCCTGCCTGTCAGTGTCATTACAATTCTCAATTGTTTGAATTTTATTCTGAATTAACTCATTAGTTTCAAATATGCCTTCGATATCATCCCTGTCAGTACTTGCAGAGTGATTGTTAGTGTCTAGTTCTGTAGAAAATTCCGAACTGTTGTCTAACAGAAGGTAAAGCCGATTAATTTCCTCGTCATGGTTTGAGAGCCAGTCTTCAAATTTCAAAGCTATTGACTTACCTTCTTACTCTAAACTTATTTCAGCATCGTGAAAGCTTAAGATTGCTTTGTATTCATTCAAAAAGTCTACTCCCAGTATAATTTCCGTCGACAATAATGTAACAATAAGGAAGTTCATAGAGAAGCTGTGGCTTTGACAAAAGAATTCTAAGTTGGTTTGTTGGCGTACATCTACACTTTTTCCAAAGAGTGCCCTTGTAATTTAATCTTACGTAACGGAAGTGTGGGGCAATCGTTCGATTTGTTGCACTTGCTAAAAGCTGTTTCACTAATTATTGAAATGGGACTGCCAGAGTCAAGTACTGCCGTAAATTTTACGTCTTTCACTGTAATGTGAATCACAGGATATGCAATGTTGATATGTTTTACGTCGTGTTCCTGGAGTAAGATGTCTCTAATGTCTTCCATTCTTACGTAATTACTAGCTACGGCAGCTGCGTCGTCAGTTTCATACGTACGTTTTGTGGCTGCCAGCGGTATGAGTCATTGCCTATTGTCTCACTGTTGGCGTGCGTCGTTATTGGGATTTGGAGACCTAACTTCTACAAATTCACAGTGACGAGAGGGCCATGCTCTGTTTAAATCCCGCCAGTTCTGATGCAGTTCAGGTCAGTCGTTATGATCATATCGTCTGTCGTCATGTCGGTAGATTCCATAATTTCTTTCTTGTCGGTCACGTGGTGGAGAATTTCTCCCTGAGTCGTAACTGTGCGCTGGACCGTTGCGTCTAAAGTTATTCTGTCTCCCTTGATAATAATTATTTTGGTTCCCATATTGTCTGTTTCTCTGATTGTCTCTGTGATAGTTATTACCACGGAGAGGTGATCTTTCCCTGTAATTATTACTACTCTGCCAACGGTTGTCATACGGGTGGTGTCTGTTTTGGTCACGATCTACGTTATGAGAATAGCCTTGTCTTGTATTATTTCTGTCATCGCGGAATTGTGACAGATGTGACCTGTAATTGTTGTACTCCTGTTTTCGCCTTCCGCGATTGTCAGTGTCAATTTCCAGTTCTTGAAACAGTCTCTGAAAAGCTTCAATGTCGTCTTTGCAACGTCCTGCCCAAATAATATGTCGTAAATGTTCAGGCAGTTTGATTAAGCAAATGCGGATGAGTTCTGAGGGGCTGTATGGGTTTGAAAGATACTGATTCTTATGCAACATGTCTTCAAAATATTTCATAAGACTGGAAAATTCAGATTGTTCAAAACGTTTTATCATTATGATGCTATGTTTTACTCGGTCTTGTGTAGCTTGAGAAGGCATGATAAAATTCTCCTTCACTGTGACAATCGTGAATGACCGATCGCATTCTTACAGCTGGTTCATTCTCCAAGTAGCCACACATAAATTCTAATCTGTGCTCCAAGACCAGTTGGGAGGAAAACAATGAGAGAATTGATGGAGCCACGCTTGTGGATGAATGTCGTTGGCAGAATTCTTAAACGTTTTGAATTTTCGTGTAGTAATGAACAGCTTGTAATCAAAATCATCATGTCGGCGAGTCGCATGTTGGTCATTGTTACATCGTCTCGGCGGTTCCATCTCAAAATTCGGTGTACCTTGCCAATTTCTTTCATAATTTCCGAAGTGCCCTGTGTTATTATTTTGTGGCTGTTCCGTATTTCTATGTCCCTCTTCCCGTATTGGAGCGCGACTGTCCTCTGAAATACGTAATTCTTGTATTACCTGTGTCAGCTGATCTTGTACTTCCCAGATTTCTCTTTGGTGTTGCGTATTAATTTGATTCAGATTTTGTTTCAGTTTCCTAATTTGTTCGCACTCTTCTGTGTCATTAAAGACTACCGGTTTTGTGTCATTCACATTATCATCTACCTTCGTAGATAAGTTAGTGAACTGATCCGAAACTTCGGCTACTTTCTCCGATAGTGAACACATTTCCTCAGTGTGTTTTTCTGAACCAAGTTTCAGAGTGTCCATTTGTGTTGAAATCGAATCTACTGTGTCCTTTAAGTTTTCCTGAGTTTTTGCAAGTTGCGTAACCGAATCGGTAGATGCAACTCAGTCAATTTTAGCCCACAAGGTCTCATGATTTTCATGAACAATGATTTGCAGTTCTTTTATGGCTGCTTCGTGATTCTGTAATGCATTTTCATGACGCGAAAAAATACGTTGGAAATGCTCACAAAGTTGTGTTTTTACGTCATTAACTCAGTAGTTAAATCTTCACGTGTTTGTTCAAGGGTGGTGTCTAACTTTTGAAGATTTAGTTCCATTGTGTCTAACTTTTTAAGATTTTGTTCCACTGTGTCTAACTTTTTAAGATTTTGTTCCACTGTGTCTAACTGTTGCTGTGTTTGTCTCTGGTGTTGTTCCATTGTGTCTAACTTTTGAAGATTTTGTTTCATTGTGTCTAACTTTTGAAGATTTTGTCCCATTTGTTTCTGATTTTGTTCAAGCGTTGTGTCTAACTTTTGTAACCTTTGTCCCATTTGTTGCATTAACTGTAATAACAATGCATTGGTGTCTGAAACATGTTCCTCAGTGCTTTTCGGCAGTGAATTTGCACCGGCAACATTCACATTTTGACAAGCGGAAATTGTGTCTTGACTCATTTGAGAAAACGGTGAGAACCCAAAACCTGAGTCTACAGTATTTGCAATATTGTGTTCTGTCATTCCCAATTCCTGAGGCGAGCTGTTGCCGACCGATCGATCGATAATGCTTCCCTGTTTACTACCTGTTTCACTGTCTACACCATTATTTGACGCCCGCTCCATTTCCCTATGCACAGTTACCAAATTACTACTTTGAATATTAGTTAATTCATTACTTGGTGGCGCTAACACACTGCTTTCGTCTTCACTGTCATTTCTCAGTTTACTTTGGAGCCTAGTATTACGTTTTTCACACGCCATTATTGTCACAATATTTCACACGACAACACAAAAAAACACAATTTGAATAGCAAAAATAAGAGAACACATTAACATAAAACTGAAAATAATATCTAGTTAATTGCAAGCGCAGCTGCGAAATACTTGGTGCAAATCTACATGCATGCCACAACTGTTTTACTGTGCACTAATGAATAACCACAACTACCAAGGAAATTCTCTCTATAATTACGCGCTAGCAATAAACAAAAGCTACACTAAATACACAAACTACAAGAAAAAATCAGAAGGTTCCAGTGAGATATCCTAGGCTAAGGGTCGACATATGAAACGTCCCCTTAGAATAATTTATACATGACTGTGCTTAAACTGACACACAATTTTTTTTTTTTTTGCGCAACGCAATCTGACTTATGGAACGTCCCCTTAGAACATTTATACACGACTGTGCTTAAACTGACACACAATATTTTTTTAGCGCAACGCAATCTGACTTTCAGATATCCCTACAAAGGAATGGCCCTGACTAACATTAACCTATACCTTTCACAAATCACTTACCTCACCAAAAATGTTCGTTACTCGAACTACTGCAATACAGCGAGCGCCACTACTGCCAGCTAAATAACTTAAACCTAACTAATGTAAGGACATTACACACATCCATGCCCGAGGCAGGATAAGAACGTGCGACCGTAGCGGTTGGGCGGTACCAGACTGCAGCACCTACAACCGCTCGCCCACTCCGGCCGGCAATAGCACATACTCCCTGCTCAACATATTTTTAGGATTTTCGTGTAGGTAATTCTGAATGCTTTAAGCGTTCGAAATTTCTAGTAGTAGTAATAAATATCTGATAAAGAAAATACCGGAAAAATGTTCCGTAATGCTATTTCCCGATTGTTTGTTTTTCAAGGCTTCGATTATTTAGTATGCTTCTCGCTGCTATGAAACTTCCGACTACAGGACCATACCTCTAGAAGTTAAATAAAACAACAAACACGAGAAGCAGTCAGAGGAATGTTTTCCGCTGCTCTCGTCGAAACAAAATTACTCTCTTCATGAATGAAGTTCGTCGAGTTCTTTCTGCAAAGTTTGAACCAAGTGTTTGATCACTAAACGAGCTATTAAGAGAAGAACTTGTAACTTGTACATTAAATTAAACCGATACTGGCTGTTAGTTCATATTTTCTTGAGCAAACAACGCGAAGTATGAACTCAGAAATAATCTCACATCTGCAAGGCAAAAGATACAAAGAGTTTAGGATTTACGTGATATTGTGTGGTTACTATGGCTGTTATGAAAAGTCATCTCCAATAAAAACCGGGAAAAGGCATTTCAGGAGATTAAACCCGTTCATTGCAATGGCTGGTGCCGCATCTCATGCATCAAGCGTTTTCTTTTACAAATATTTGAATTAAATCTTCCCATACGAACACTATTAAAGCAAGAAAAATTTGCATATCCAGGTAAGAATTTTAAATTTGGATATATCTATTAATATAGAAATGAATAACTTTTCTGATCAAATTTCAGTTATTATACCTTGTCGAATTGAGCAAGACGAACTATCAACGACACACTGTGAACGTAAGTCGCTGTATACATAGTTTTAATTCGATATCCTTAGATGACGATCAGTTTCGCTTTAGGAAAAGTAAAGACGCCAGAGAAGCAGTTCTGACGTTGCGGTTAATAATGGAAGCAAGACTAAAGCAAAATCAAGACACGATCATAGGATATTTTGACCTCAAAAAAGCGTTGGACAGTGTAAAATGGTGCAATATGTTCGAATTGTGAAAAAAGTAGTGGTAAGCTATAGGGAGAGACGGGTCATATACAACATGTACTACAGCCAAGAGGCAAAAGAATGGACGACCAAGAACGAAGTGCTCGTATTAAAGAGGGTCTAAGACAAAAATGTAGCCTTTCGCCACTACTGCTCAATCTGTATATCGAGGAAGCATTGATGGAAATAAAAGAAAGGTTCAGGAGTGGAATTAAATTTCAAGGTGAGAGGACATCAATGATACTATTCGCTGATCACATTGCTATCCTGAGTGAAAGTGAAGAAGAATTACATGATCTGCTGAAAAGAATGAACAGTCTAATGAGTACGGAGTATGTATTGAGAGTAAAGCGAAGAAAGAAGAAGGCAATGAGAAGTAGTAGAGATGACAATAGCGAGAAACCTAGCACAGAACTGATGGTCACGAAGTAGATGAAGTTAAGGAATTCTGCTACCTAGGCAGTAAAATAACCAATGACGGACGGAGCAAGGACGACATCAAAAACAGACTAGCTATGGCAAAAAAGATACTCCTACCCAAGAAAAGTCTACTAATATCAAATATCAGCCTTAATGTGAGTAAGAAATTTTTGAGAATGTACGTCTGAAGTACAGCATTGCATGGTAGTGAAACATGGACGGAGGGAAAACCGGAACAGAAGAGAATCGAAGCATTTCATATTTGAGGATACAGACGAATGTTGAAAATTAGGTAGACTGATAATATAAGGAATGAGGAGGTTCTGCGCCGAACCGGAGAGGAAAGGAACATGTTGAAAACACTGATAAGGAGAAGGGACAGGATGATAGGACATCTGTTAAGACATGAAGGAATAACTTCCTGGCACTAGAGGGAGCTGTAGAGGGCGAAAACTTTAGAGGAAGACAGAGATTGGAATACATAAAATAACTGAGGACGTAGGATGCAAGTGCTACTCTGAGATGAAGAGGTTAGCACAGGATAGGAATTCGTGGCAGGCCACATCAAACCAGACGACTGATGACCGTAAAAAATATCGTTAGTCGATTATTAATTAATTTATTTCCGCTGAATGGTAACTGATGGGAACTAACCCTTGTCCGTTTGAATGTGACAAGTTCGTCGTGTTTTCCATGCCTGACTCACAGTAGGTGCAAACCGGAGGTAGCTACGACGATCGCTCGTCAGTTCATTGTGCTACTGGAGGGGTGACGCCGTCGGCTTCTCAAGATTTGTAACATGCTGACTTCGACAGTGTACCGTTTTCTTTTTCTTAAGAGCGAGCTGAAAAATCTAAGAGGCCATCCAGCCCTTCTCTCACTCTGTGCGTGTACTTCGTGTGAGACAGATAGTAATGAAAGGGATTCGTCAGGGACCGGTAGCAGAGTTACCGTTAGCTCAGCGTGTCTGCCTTGTTTGTTTGCTGATGCAGACCAGTGTGCTGGTGTAGCAAGAGTTGGCATACACAGGAAATTAAGAATTCCTCTGTACGTTCAGTCGTTAATTTCGTTACGTTAATTTTAACAACCGCATCGTGATCAAGTCATCAAAGTTCCAGGCATTATGCTGCCTGTGTTTTGTTCCTGGCAATCTAGCCAGTTAACGAACTCATAACAGCAGTTCCGCATCGGTGCTGATTCTCGCCCTTGTTGAGATTATCCTTGCACTTCCAAGAACTTTAGGTCGTTTTAGCCTTTGCGAAAGGAAACCAATGCATACAAGATTTTTTTCCGATTTCTTTAATTATTTATGGTCAACATTGATGACTATAGAACTGACTAAATTGCTTTCTGTAAGGACAAAGCCTCTAGGGGCAGTGCCTAATTTACGTTTGTGTACATTTTGTACTTAGTTAACCATTCTAACGCATCAGTATAAACATGTTTTTGCACAGTGAGCCGTACTGTATCTCGCAGTTTTTCATTTTGTGTATTGATATCCTACCCGTGGTCTGCGAGGCACAGGGAGTTGAGGAATACAATGTAGTTTTATTACAAAGTTTTAAGAGACTTATATCAACAGGCCCATGATGACGTAGTTCGTCTGAATGATATCAAAAAAATAAAAGCCAAGTTATTAAGCATTGAACGGCAACAGATGGAGGGACTCAAAATTAAATCGAAAGCCACATCAGTCGTAGCAGATGATACAGCTTCTCTGTATCACTTGGTGCGGCATGCTAAAAACAGACGTCTAACTTTAATTGATGAAGTCCAGACGCATACTGGTACGAGGCTCACATGCCAGAAACAAATACGGGATGAAGTCCACAGGTACTATGAAACCTTATATGCCCATACCACAGTGGAAGATGCAGCTCTCGAGGACTTTCTCACTATTTTAGGTCCACAATTGCCGGGAACAGACAACGCTGACATCCTGTCACTTATTACTAAAGATGAAGTGCATGAGGCAGTGCGTAACTCACCTCTCAAAAATTCTCTGGGACTTGATGGCCTCCCTGTGGAGTTTTATGCCCGCTACGGGTCTGTAATTGGGGACAAGATAACTTCCATGGCAAATGAGGTTCTGAACGGAAAACCGGGCCCTGCAGAGTTTAAGGAAAGTAAAATAGTACTGATTCCTAAGAGTAAAGGCAAAACCAACTTAAACAATTTCCGGCCTCTTTCGCTACTAAATTCTGATTAAGAATTAATTTTGCAGATTGTCAACAAAAGACTCTCTGCCTTTTCCAACAAAATATTGAGTCATCATCAATCTTGTTCTCCGACCAGAACGATATTCGAAAGTCTATCTGCATACAGAGACGTCATTGCAATTACCTCAGTGACAAGTATAAAATATGCGTTAATCTTTATAGATTTCAACTAAGCTTTTGACCGCGTTAGTCATAGATACCTCTTTTCGTCGCTGTCAAGAATGGCTTTCCACCCCCAGATTGTGAACATGCTAAGGAATATTGCAACAGGTATAAATGCGAAAATAGCAATCAATGGCCAAACATCTAAACCCATACAGATAAGGCGCGGGGGTCCACAGGGCAGTCCCTTATCTATGTTTTTATTTTCCGTATCTTTAGAGCCCTTCCTCCGCACTGTCCACGCAAGATTAACAGGCATAACATTGAGTGGTGAGAAAACTGTCATACGAGCTTATGCTGATGACGTGGGCGTTGTAATAAGGAATAAGGAGGAGACAGTTACACTGGAAAGAGAAATCCAAAGGTATTGTCTAGCGTCGGGAGCGACAGCAAATGAAAACAAAAGTCAAATATTGAATCTACGGGGCCTAGATCACCTTCGACTGGCATGGGAAAAACAAGACAACAAACATAAAACTTTGGGAATAACCTTAATGGCATGTCCGATGCGGATGACTGCTTTTAACTGGACGGAAACTAGGAGGAAAGTTCATGGTGCTGTAACTGAGAACATCCATCGAACTATGGACCTGGTGCAAAAAGTCAGATTCATCAACTCCTGCGTTTTATCTAAAGCGTATTTCACTGCGCAGGTATTTCCAATCCCTAAACTAGTAGCGAAAAGGATCATGTCCACTGTTACCAATTATTTATGGCGAGGAGACATATTCAGGGTTGGTGCGAATACCGTTATACTGGATGTCAGAAACGGGGGCCTCGGTTTGTTGGATATTCGCAATAAAGCGTCAGCTCTGTTCCTCAAACGTACTTTCCATATACTCAGAGAACTTCTACAATGTATAACCGCAAAGCTCTATGAGGCTGTGACATCCCATAGCCTGCAAGCACCGATTGATGTGCGAAGGATTAATGCCCGTCTGCAGTATGTGACGAACTTTTTCCTCGAAGCAAGTTATCTTAGTGACGAAATCAGAAGCAACACACGTATCACAGCGCGCGACATCATACTTGAAAGAAAATTAAATGAAGGTAGAAGCAAAATTGAAACGAAATTCCCAAATTGTGACTGGAAAGCTGTATGGCGGAACATCAACTATGCCGGGATATCTACAGACACTATTTCCGCATGGTACAAAACAGTTAATAATGTCATCAGCACCAACGAGAGACTATATGGGATCGGTTTAAACCAGACACACCTTTGTGGAAAATGCAATTGGTAGATACACTCAGCCACAGATTCACGTGTGGTGGCAATGCGCATAACTGGAATTGGATCAGGCAACAAATCGCCTTTCTCACCAGATCCTCTACGGAATATATATCGCCATCGCTCCTCCTGAGACCAGATATGACACACTTTCCGAAATTAAAAACCAACGCCATTATCTGGTTACTGGGAAAATATGTTAGTTATGTCATCCACACACTTGGGTCGGACCACGAGATAGAATTCCGCGTTTACATGAAGTGTGAATATGCAAAAATCAGCACGTATCGAAACCACAAGAAGCACTACGGCAACATGCTGAAGATCATTTTTGAAAGAATGGGTGTTGGTTAAATATGTGGAACCACTACAACACCTTGAACGATAACGAACAGAAGAAAATTAAAAGTCACTTGGTTTCTTATTATTATTTACTATTACCTTGCTTCCGGAACATTTTTTTTTTCAAAACTTTTGTTCAAAATTACTCGTGTTCGTCTTCCAATGTATTTGTGTGATTCGAGAGGAATTGTTAAGTTTTTTTATCAGTGTTCAGTTTCTACTCAGAGAAGAGGTTTCTTTGTCTTTCTTACGTTGGAGAATGGGAATTTCTGCACACTTAGTGCTATGACCCGACAGGGAACATGAAAAACTGGTGGGAGGGGTTTGGACCTCGGCGCACTGGCAGTGACGTGAACAGACCCCACTGCTAGTGCGGCGTGTACCACGCCCTGACCATCCTAAAAATACAAACAAATAAATAAATTTAAAAAAATAAAAAATAAAAATAAAATAAAAGTGTTTAATAAAAATTGGATTGCTGGAAAAAAGGATGTATCAAAAAAAGTGGATACAGAAAAAAACAAAAACAAAAAAAACAAGAAAAAGAAAAAAAGATGGTAGAGCGCTCGCTTAGCATGTGAGAGGTACCGGGATCGATTCCCGGCGCCTCCAGCAATAATTTTAAGGACTATTATCCATGCTTAAAGCCCTCTAAGTGCTACAAAAGTGAAAGAGCTACTAATTAAATTGAAGCGCATATCAAGTACGATAAGATGCACATATAATGTAATTTTTTTGGGTGTATCTTTTATGACACTTCTGTCTGCAGTAAAAGTGTTGGAAAAACAAGAAAAAAAAGTGGTCTAGGGGTCAGCAGCGTCGTGGTCCCGTTGTTAGCGTGAGTAGCTGCGGAGCGAGAGGTCCTTGGTTCAAGTCTTCCCCCTACTGAACGTTTTGCCGGTACGGTAGCTCAGCGTGCTCGGTCAGAGGGTTAGCCGCCTTCTGTAATAAAAAAACTGAGTTAATGGATCAACAACGAACTTAAAAGGGTGTCTTACGACGTCCGCCCCGATTATATACAACGAACGGAAACGAACAAAATGAAATTAAAAAAAAGGGGTAGCGTCTTCGATTCATAATCAAAACGTCATCGGTTCCGGATTCGATCCCCGCCACTGCCTAAATTTTGATAAATAATCAGCATTGGCGGCCGAAGACATCCGGCATAAGAAGTCGGCCTCACTCTGCCAACGGCCTTGTCAAAGAGGGCGGAGGAGCGGATAGAGGTTCAGGGCACTCTCTTGTCTTAGGGGTGGGAAATTGCCCCTAAAGGCGGAAGAATCAGCAATGATCAACGACATGAGGATGCAGAAGGCAATGGAAACCACTGCATTAAAGACACGTAACGTGTATCCACAGGACATGTGGCCTGTATTTGAAGAAGTGTCATGATGATCTCTCCATTGGAAAAAGATTCCGGAATAGTCACCCATTCGTATCTCCGGGAGGGGACTGCCAAGGGGGAGGTTACCATGAAGAAAAGATTAAATAATCAACGAAAGGATAACGTTCTACGAGTCGGGGCGTGGAATGTCAGAAGCTTGAACGTAGTAGGGAAACTAGAAAATCTGAAAAGGGAAATGCAAAGACTCAATCTAGATATAGTAGGGGTCAGTGAAGTGAAGTGCAAGGAAGACAAGGATTTCTGGTCAGATGAGTATCGGGTAACATCAACAGCAGAAGAAAATGGTATTACAGGTGTAGGATTCGTTATGAATAGGAAGGTAGGGCAGAGGGTGTGTTACTGTGAACAGTTCCGTGACCGGGTTGTTCTAATCAGAATCGACAGCAGACCAACATCGGAAACGATAGTTCAGGTATACATGCCGACGTCGCAAGCTGAAGATGAACAGATAGAGAAAGTGTATGAGGATATTGGAAGGGTAATGCAGTATGTAAAGGGGGACGAAAATCTAATAGTCATGGGCGACTGGAATGCAGTTGTAGGAGAAGGAGTAGAAGAAAAGGTTACAGGAGAATATGGGTTTGGGACAAGGAATGAAAGCGGTGAAAGGCTAATTGAGTTCTGTAACAAGTTTCAGCTAGTAATAGTGAATACCCTGTTCAAGAATCACAAGAGGAGGAGGTATACTTGGAAAAGGCCGGGTGATACGGGAAGATTTCAATTAGATTACATCATGGTCAGACAGAGATTCCAAAATGAGATACTGGATTTCAAGGCGTAGCCAGGAGCAGATATAGACTCAGATCACAATATAGTAGTCATGAAGAGTAGGCTGAAGTTCAAGACATTAGTCAGGAAGAATCAATACGCCAAGATGTGGGATACGGAAGTACTAAATAATGACGAGATACGTTTGAAGTTCTCTAACGGTATAGATACAGCAATAAGGAATAGCGCAGTAGGCAGTACAGTTGAAGAGGAATGGACATCTCTAAAAAGGGCCATCACAGAAGTTGGGAAGGGAAACATAGGTACAAAGAAGGTAGCTGCGAGGAAACCATGGGTAACAGAAGAAATACTTCAGTTGATTGATGAAAGGAGGAAGTACAAACATGTTCCGGGAAAATCAGGAATACAGATATACAAGTCGCTGAGGAATGAAATAAATAGGAAGTGCAGGGAAGCTAAGACGAAATGGCTGCAGGAAAAATTTGAAGACATCGAAAAAGATATGATTGTCGGAAGGACAGACTCAGCATACAGGAAAGTCATAACAACCTTTGGTGACATTAAAAGTAACGGTGGTAACATTAAGAGTGCAACGGGAATTCCACTGTTAAATGCAGAGGAGAGAGCAGATAGGTGGAAAGAATCCATTGAAAGCCTCTATGTGGGTGAAGACTTGTCTGATGTGATAGAAGAAGAAACAGGAGTCGATTTAGAAGAGATAGGGGATCGAGTATTAGAACCGGAATTTAAAAGAGCTTCGGAGGACTTGCGGTCAAATAAGGCAGTAGGGACAGATAACATTCCATCAGAATTTCTAAAATCATTGGGGGAAGTGGCAACAAAAGGGCTATTCACGTTGGTGTGTAGAATATATGAGTCTGGCGATATACCATCTGACTTTCGGAAAAGCATCATCCACACAATTCCGAAGACGGCAAGAGCTGACAAGTGCGAGAATTATCGCACAATCAGCTTAACAGCTCATGCATCGAAGCTGCTTACAAGAATAATATACAGAAGAATGGAAATGAAAATTGACAATGCGCTAGGTGACGATCAGTTTGGCTTTAGGAAAAGTAAAGGGACGAGAGAGGCAATTCTGACGTTACGGCTAATAAGGAAGCAAGGCTAATGAAAAATCAAGACACTTTCATAGGATTTGTCGACCTGGAAAAAGCGTTCGACAACATAAAATGGTGCAAGCTGTTCGAGATTCTGAAAAAAGTTGGGGTAAGCTATAGAGAGAGACGGGTCATATACAATATGTACAACAACCAAGAGGGAATAATAAGAGTGGACGATCAAGAACGAAGTGTTCGTATGAAGAAGGGTGTAAGACAAGGCTGTAGCCTTTCGCCCCTACTCTTCTATCTGTACATCGAGGAAGCAATGATGGAAATAAAGAAAGGTTCAGGAGTGGAATTAAAATACAAGGTGAAAGGATATCAGTGATATGATTCGCTGGTGACATTGCTGTCCTGAGTGAAAGTGAAGAAGAATTAAATGATCTGCTGAACGGAATGAACAGTCTAATGAGTACACAGTATGGTTTGAGAGTAAATCGGAGAAAGACGAAGGTAATGAGAAGTAGTAGAAATGAGAACAGCGTGAAACTTAACATCAGGATTGATGGTGACGAAGGCAATGAAGTTAAGGAATTCTGCTACCTAGGCAGTAAAATAACCAATGACGGACGGAGCAAGGAGGACATGAAAAGCAGACTCGCTATGGCAAAAAAGCATTTCTGGCCAAGAGAAGTCTACTGATATCAAATACCGGCCTTAATTTGAAGAAGAAATTTCTGAGGATGTACGTCTGGAGTACAGCATTGTATGGTAGTGAAACATGGACTGTGGGAAAACCGGAACAGAAGAGAATCGATGCATTTGAGATGTGGTGCTATTGACGAATGTTGTAAATTAGGTGGACTGATAAGGTAAGGAATGAGGAGGTTCTACGCAGAATCGGAGAGGAAAGGAATACGTGGGAAACACTGATAAGGAGAAGGGACAGGATGATAGGACATCTGCTAAGATATGAGGGAATGACTTCCATAGTACTAGAGGGAGCTGTAGAGGGCAAAAACTATAGAGGAAAACAGAGATTGGAATACGTCAAGCAAATAATTGAGGTCGTAGTTTGCAAGAGCTACTCTGAGATGAAGAGGTTAGCACAGGAAAGGAATTCGTGGCGGGCCGCATCAAACCAGTCAGTAGACTGATGACCAAAAAAAAATCCTTGCGGATTAGGGAGGAAAGATAGCCGACCGAGAAAGATGCAGCAACAGGGAAGTAACCACTTTTGTGACATTTACGAGTTCCTAACCAGGAGCGTTTAGTTTCTTGATTTTCTGTAGATTCCTCAGCTTGCGTCAAAGGGTGGTTGGGTTTCGGGTTCCGCTGAATAGGTCAGGTGTCCACCATACGCAGGACGTGGCAACACGAGTAGCAGGGGCTGTGTGGCGTGGACTGGGCGGTTTTTTAGGTTAGAGTGTCTCGCGAAAACACAAGAAGGACTTCAGTCACGAAGTGTGCAGGCTGAACACAGGAGAACGTAGACACAGGAACCATTGGTATAGCAGTTGTCAATTGTCGTAGCTGTGTTGGGAAAGTACCAGAGTTCCAAGCGCTAATAGAAAGCACTGATGCTCAAATCGTTATAGGCACTGAAAACTGGCTACAGCAGGATATAAGCTCAGCCGAAATTTTTGCGAAGAACCTAACGGTGTTCCGAAAGGATAGGCCAAACACGGTTGGCGGTGGCGTGTTTGTTGCTGTCAGAAGTAGTTTAACTTCTCGTTAAATTGTTGTAGATACTTCCTGTGAGTTAGTATGGGCAGAGGGCACTGTTGACAACCGGAATAAAATAATAACTGAATCCTTTTACCGACCTCCTAATTCAGATGATACAGTTGCTGAAAGATTCAAAGATAACTTGAGGCCGGCCGTGGTGGCCAAGCGGTTAAAGGCGCTACAGTCTGGAACCGCGCGACCGCTACGGTCGCAGGTTCGAATCCTGCCTCGGGCATGGATGTGTGTGCTGTCCTTAGGTTAGTTAGGTTTAATTAGTTCTAAGTTCTAGGCGACTGATGACCTTAGAAGTTAAGTCGCATAGTGCTCAGAGCCATTTGAACCATTTTTTTTGATAACTTGAGATTGATTTCAAACACGTACCCGACTCATACGATAATAGTTGATGGTGACTTAAATTTAACCTCAGTATGTTGGCGAAAATCCATATTTAATTCCGGAGGTACGCATAAAATATCATCCGAAATAGTGCTAAACGCATTCTCTGAAAATTATTTCGAGCACTTAGTTCATGAGCCCACGTGAATAGTAAACGGTTGTGAAAACACACTTGAACTCTTAGAAACAAATAATCCTGAGTTAATAACGAGCATCACAACCGATTCACGGATTAGTGAACACAGGGTTGTCGTAGCGAAACTGAATATTGTAATCCCCAAATCATCTAAAAATAAGCGAAAAACATACCTATTCAAAAAAGCAGATAAAAATTCACTTGACGCCTTCCTGTGACACAATTTCCCCTCTTTCCAAATTAATAATATAAGAGTTCACCAGATGTGGCTTAAATTCAGAGAAATAGTATCGGCAGCAATTAAGAGATTTTTACCAAATAAATTAACAAACGTCGGAGCTGATCCTCCTTGGTACACAAAACAGTTTGGAACACTGTTGCAAAAACAACAAAACAAACATGCCAAATCTAATCAGACACGAAATCCCCAAGATTGGCGATCTTTTACAGAAGCTGGAAATTTAGCGCGAACTTCAATGTGAGGTGCTTATAACAATTCGACAACGAAACTTTGTCTCGAAACCTGGCAAAAATCCAAATAGATTCTGGTCGTATGTCAAGTATGTTAGCGGCAAGAAACAATCAATGCCTTCTCTGCGCGATAGCAACGGAGATATAATCGAAAACAGTGCTGACAAAGCAAAGTTACTAAACAAAGCTTTCCGAAATGCCTTCACAAAAGAAGACGTAGTAAATATTCCAGAATTCGAATCGAGAACAGCTGCCAACATGAGTAACGTAGAAGTAAATATCCTCGGAGTAGTGAAGCAACTTAAATCACTCAATAAAAGGAAATCTTCTGGTCCAGATCGTATACCAATTAGGTTCCTTTCGGAGTATGCTGATGAATTAGCTCGAGAGACTGGGAAGTTGCACACGTCACACCAAAATTCAAGAAAGGTAGTTGGAGTAATTCACTAAACTACTGGCCCTTATCATTAACGTCGGTATGCACCAGGGTTCTGGAATGGCGTCTCAGTAATGCGACTGGATTTGTGATTTCCTGTCAGGCCCTTTGCTGTTCCCTATCTATATAAACGGTTTGGAAGACAATCTGAACAGCCGTCTTCGGTTGTTTGCAGATGACGCTGTCATTTATCGACTAATGAAGCAATCAAAAGATAAAAAAAACTGCAAAGCAATTTAGAAAAGAAATCTGAATGGTGCGAAAAGTGGCAGTCACATTAGTGCTAAAAGGAACTCGTTAAACTTCGGTTACACGATAAATAATCTAATGTAAAATCAGTACATTCACCTAAATACCTAGGTTTTACTATTACTAACAATATAAATTGGAAGAAACACATAGAAAATGTTGTGGGGAAGGCTAACCAAAGACTGCGTTTTATTGGCAGGACATTTAGAAAATGTAACAGACTTACTAAGGAGACTGCCTACACTACGCTTGTCCGTCCTCTTTTAGAATACTGGTGCGCGGTGAGGGATCCTTACCAGATAGGACTGACCTAGTACATCGAATAAGTTCAAAGAAAGGAAGCCCGTTCTGTATTGTCACAAAATATGGGGGAGAGTGTCACCGAAATGATACAGGTTTTGGGCTGGACATCATTAAAAAGAAGGCGTTTTTCGTTGCGACGGAATCTTCTCACGAAATTCCAACCACTAACGTTCCCCTCCGAATGCGAAAATATTTTGCTGACACCGACATAGATAGGGAGGAACAACCACCTCGACAATATAAAAGAAATCAGAGCCGTACGGAAAGATATTGGTGTTCATTCTTTCCGCGCGCTATACGAGAGTGGAATAATAGAGAATTGTGAAGATGGTTCGATGAACACTCTGACAGGCACTTAAATGCGATTTGCAGAGTATCCATGTAGATGTAGAGGTTAACGGCCTGTCCCCTACAATACCACACTGTAGCGTTCACGGAGAACCCCATACTTACATAGGTACCAATACAGGTGAATGGATTTATTGTTACCTGAAGACTGAAATATTAATAAACTTAGTAATAAAAATTAGATTTCAAAATTGTAGAGGTTAAAAACATTATTATGAAGGAAAACTGAAAAACTGTTGGACGGGGGCTACCTAATATCATTGATAGTTTCAAATTGTAAGTAAGAAATAGGATAGGAACATAAAAATGGCACAGATCACGAAGTTACATTGGACTCTATTGATTTACCTGTATTACTCATCTCCGTAATAGTGATCGCCAGCGCACGCTTATTCAGTAACGCTCGACTAGGAGGCTGTTGGATCGATTTCTGACGGTCAAATAAATGTGCACGACCAATATTTGGCCAACAAGGCGATTGGCTAGGAATTCGATTGCACGTTAATTTACACGATGGTTGTAGACTAAATTTCAAGTCTCATCGAGTGTTTCATTGAGTAAGGGCATGTGACGTTGTTAATGGCGAACTTTCGTTCAGGTGGTGTTATTCCAGACGAACAGGTTATGGACCAGTTGCGAGTTTTACCTTCCCCCTTCTCTCATCATCATACAACACAAAATGACAGCACACTATTTACACATCAACTGCACTCAACATATACATTTCAGGCAAGATTCCCGTAAACAGCATGAAGAATACCCGTTGTGCTTGACGAATAAAACCCATCCTGTTTAAGTGACTCAGCCAACCCCTCCCCATAACATTTCTCTTCTTTTTTGACTTTGATCTCATGTTATTTGCCAGGGAAAAATAAATTGAACACCTGTTGCTTATTTCGATAAACAAGATAATAAAACTTAGAACAAAAACAAGTAGATAGGAAACGGAAATCTTGCTTATGGCTAAATTTATCACAAACGTTAGAACACACCGGCAAGTGTGTCTGCTCTACTGAAGTGATATAAATTTTATTTATATAAATATACATATATTATGCGTTTATGTAACCCGAAACAATTTAGAAAGACAAAGAAGGTAACAATGCAGCATAACTGAGTAACAGAAGAAATATTTCAGTTAAACGGGTAAGCAGAGAAAACTGCTAAGCCTCAGTTTAATGACTACTGCTTGGATCGTGTTTCGAGTGTACGACATGTTGGCAAGAGGTAGGTGCACGTGTCCCATAAGAAGTGCAGCTACACAAATTGATTCGTTTTGTTGTATTTATGTTGTTGTCCTAGATTTAATCAAAAACATAACATGCAGTAACGCAAAATTCTCTCTTGTGAATTATCATTTCCATCCGTCGGCCCGTTAAATTGAGCTACGAAAAGAAGCGCGAAAATGTTCAGGGAGAGACAGGAATACAGCAATGTAAATAGCTCACTGAAGAAGGAAGTAAACCAAGGCGAAATGGCTGCAGGAAAGATGTGAAGATATCCAAGGAGAAACTATCATCGAATGGACTGATTCAACGCATAGAAATGTCAAAATAACCTTCAGTGGAATTAAAAGAAAGGGCACCAAGATTAAGAGACCAATGGAAACTCCACTACTAAATGCAGAGGGGACTACAGGCAAGAGTACACTGAAGGCATCTAAGAGCGGGAGGAACTTTGACTACGTCTCATCAAGCCTTTTATTTTAAAATTTAATACATGTAGTCAAATTTATAGATTTTTAAGAATTACTACTTAAATTCAGTAGTATTAGTTATGAAATTTTTGTGTTATGGAAGAGAGCCCGCTTTGAGTATACTATGTTGAAGACGCGCAGATAGATTGCTTTAGCGCATATGTCTCTGCAAAATGGTTCAAATGGCTCTGAGCACTATGCGACTCAACTGCTGAGGTCATTAGTCGCCTAGAACTTAGAACTAATTAAACATAACTAACCTAAGGACATCACACACATCCATTCCCGAGGCAGGATTCGAACCTGCGACCGTAGCGGTCGCTCGGTTCCAGACTGTAGCGCCCAGAACCGCACTGCCACTACGGACGGCTATGTCTGTGCACTTATAAATGTTCTATCCGTGGATTATTTGTTGACAACTTGTATTTTACAACAGGTTATTAAAGATTTTTTGCTTTACGTTGTCGGGAGAATAAAAAGCCATTCCTAAAACGGCAGAGGATACTTGACAGTGAGATAGGTAGTTAAAAACCATTCCTTATCTAATGGCATCTGTTACTGCAAACAGCGAGAAATTAGAAGAACTGCCTATTCCACATACGTAGCAATGGGTGAGAGTAGGAGAGTGCCACGCGGTTCAGATCCCGGTGCAGCGAGGGATTTTTCGTTGTGGAGAGAACTGGACCGGTGTCCAGCCAGCCACCTGGTGTCCGTTGAGGAGTTATTTGAATGAAAAATACCGGTTCCAAGGTCTGCTAAGCAGATATTAGGCACATGAACATCAGGACATTTGCTGAGCATGGGACGACTGTCGGTCGGACCCGCCTGAGGCCAGACCAGCAGAGCGTTGCTTCCGTTCCCTAGTCGTACGGCAGCAATAGCTGTGGAACAAGAAAACACTTGCTGAGTAAGTTAATGTGATGGCAGAGGAGCAGGTCATTTTATTCAAAAGTTCAAATAACAGACTGAGATTTTATCTGTCGAATTACGATAAGAGTTTGTAGAAATGGCATCCAGGAACAGTTATCGTGCTGCTGAATGGGAAATACACACATAGAAAAAAGTTTTGCATAACCTCGGTTCCGAGAGTTTCGGAACCTGTACAGAAAATTGAGATGGAGACCTCCATAAACATCATTTCGACCCCTTTTGTTGCTCATGAAAACCACACATTGCTATTGTACCATCGTACAGCGAGACTTCAGAGGTGGTGGTCCAAATTGGTGTACAAACCGGTACCTCTAATACCCAGTAGCACGTCCTCTTGCATTGATGAATGCCTGTATTCGTCGTGGCATACTATCAAGTTCATAAAGGGATTGTTGGTTCAGACTGTCCCACTCCTCAACGGCGATTCGGCGCAGATCACACAAACAGCTCTTTTGAATCTATCCCGGGCATGTTCGATAGGATTCATGTCTGGAAAACATGCTAACCACTCTAGTCGAGCGATGTCGCTATCCTGAAGAAAGTCATTCACAAGATGTGCACGATGGAGGCTCGAACTGTCGTCCATGATGATGAAGGCCTCGCCAATATGCTGCCGATATTGTTGCACTATTGGTCGGTGGATGGCTTTCATGTATCGTACAGCCGTTCCGGTGCCTACCAAGCCACCCCAAAACATCAGGGAACCTCCACCTTGCCGCACTCGCTGGACATTGTGTCTAAGGCGTTCAGCCTGACAAGGTTGCCTCCAAACACGACTCCGACGATTGTCTGGTTGAAGGCGTACGCAACACTCATCGGCGAAGAGATCGTCATGCCATTCGGCATATTGTTGGGCCCATCTGTACAGCGCTGCATGTTGTCGTGCTTGCAAAGATGGACCTCGCCATGGACGTCGGGAGTGAAGTTGCGCATCATGTAGCCTATTGCGCACAGATTGAGTCGTAACACGGCGTGCTGTGGCTGCAAGAAAAGCGTTATTCAACATGGTGGCGTTACTGTCAGGGTTCCCCTGAGTCATAATCCGTAGGTATCGGTCATTCACTGCAGTAATAGCCCTTGGAAGGCCTGAGCTTGTCATCGACAGTTCCTGTCTGTCTGGGTCCCCTCCATGTCCGAACAACATCACTTTGGTTCACTCCGAGACGCCTAGACACTTCCCATTTGAGAGCCCTTCCTGGCACAAAGTAAGAATGCGGACGCGATCGAACTTCGGTGCAGACCGTCTAGGCATGGCTGAACTATAGACGGTACGAGCCGTGTACCTCCTTCCTGGTGGAATGACTGGAACTGATCGGCTGTCGGAGGCTCTCCGTCTAACAGGCGCAGCTCATACATGGTTGTTTACATCTTTGGGCGGGTTTAGTGTCTGTGTCTGTGATACAATATCCACAGTCAACGTCTATCTTCAGGAGTTCTGGGAACCGGGATGATGCAAAACTTTTTTGATGTGTGTAATTGTAAAGCGAGGCAGAGACTATAGAATACCTTCAGTTTACAGGAATTACGTGGAGAAGGACTGGTATAAGGAAGAAAGGGAGGAAATTTTTATTTGTCAGACGTGAACAACTATTCCGCCACAGTTGTAAAATACTGTTATTGACCGTAATCTTGCTTACAACAACAATTGTAACGTACTGCATTGGTCAATTAAGGAATTAAAGAAAATTAAATATGAACATATAAAAACTAAAAAAATTGATGTAATGATTAGAGAACTACTTAGCAGTAGTGGACCGTCATGTCCATGATCAAGCAGCTGGTACGCAAACATCTACAGTGGGTGGATAGTCAAATAACATCCCAAAATGAGGGTTCAAAGAAGCCAGTCTTTCAGCCGCGGAGTGTGAAAATGCCACTTGTCCCAAAACTGCCACCAGAATGCACGCATGCATCCTAAAGCCTCCATGGGATATTAGGTGGAAGTCACGCCCTAGACCAAAGTTTACTAAGGGCGGGAGACCACGACTTTGTACACCTTTAGTAGAGCATTAAAACAATATAATGTGCAAGTAGTAAGTTGCACTACTTTGGCGATTCAGAGAAAATCGCAAGAGGAGTTCTACGCGTCTGTGATGTAACATATATTTGAACGAAGGCACCGACCGTAAGAAATTAGTGTGGTCAAATGGTGGGAGTTGACCATCAGCGACCGAGCGGCGAGGACGTGTGCTTGCCTTCCCGCCGGTGTAGTGCGAACGCGAGTTCTTTTACTTCCCTCGAGCGTGAGTCGCTTACTACAAGCTCGTTGCAATAAAAGGGAAACTCATATAGGGAGAACACCATCAACATTAAGTTTCAAACCGAATATCCAATAGCGCGAGCATATGAAGTAGAAAACTTCTTGCGTGTTGGCTGAATTACGTCTAGAGTCACAGAACGTCACTGGTATTAGCGGTCGGTGAAGTTAATGTTAACATCATTAAGGAAGAAGTGTGCGAGAAGGTGCTGCCGGCAAACTCCAGTTTAGGCACTCGCATGGACACATCGGCACTGTTATTGTTAAATATGCAGACATAGGCAATAGGTCCCTCCGGGTATTCGAACTAGCTTTTGAGGTACCCGCGAAGTCCATTAACTCCGCTCTTAAGCCGCACGGGGCAGGCATTAGCCACATAGTTCAGAAGTGCAAATTTCAACGTATTCCGCACTCAGTGGAGTAAGGCTGGTCAAAATCGAACTCACGAATCACGTTCCTTTAAACAAGGTGACAATCATTGATCTATATGAGGAAAAAACGTAAGTTAGCTACTAATTATGGCGTGAACAACGTTATTCAACGTGTACACAGCACTACAGAAATTCGGATTTAGGTTAGGACATATTCAATATGCCTCCCACCATTGGCGAATATGTGACGCAGACAGTAGCGAAATTTCTGCACGACTCACTGAAGTATTGGAACATGGACGCTGTCGATGACCTCCTGAATGGCCGTTCTCAGCTCAGCAATGGTTTTGGGGTTATTGCCGTAGCCTCACAAAAAGGAGTCGCATGTGTTCATATACGAAAAATGCGGCGTCAATCGAAGCTCACGCCAGTGGCCTCTGCTTACCCCGGAAACAGAACGCGTTCCCCAAAGCGGTTCTTCAAGACACCAAACACTCTTCTGCTTCGATGGGGTCGAGCTCCGTCTGGCATCAACCTCATCTTGTCGAAATCGGCTCACTTTGGATAATGAGGATGAAATCACCTTCCAAAACCTTCACGTACCGTTCAGCAGTCACCGTGCCATCAACGAATATCACAACGATTATTCCATGATTGGAAATTGCACAACAAGAGACTTCTAGAACGCGAAATGCGTATTGTCAGTCCCCCAAATGCGTCAATTTTTTCTTATTGACGAACCCATATAAATGGAAGTGGGCTTCGTTGCTAAACCAAACCATGACACTAATTCCCATCATACCCCGCGGCCAACAGCACAGTTTAAATGTCCTAAGCAAACCATTCAGAAGTTATGACAATTTCTTTTCATAAAGTTCAATAACTAGCAACCTGTACTTAAACATTGCCGGTTGTCGTGCAGTTATCATGTACGATGGACAACCGCTCAGAAGCTCAGGATGTGGACAGGAGGAGTTGTTCGCTCTGATTGTTTGCAGCAGTGAATCATCCAGATTGCATCAGGAGAAGGGGTGCAACACATTCCTCCCTCGATTCTATCAATTACCTATGCACAAGTGGCGGCACATATGACATTTGGCCCACAAGTGACGCCACCTGCGACGTCCGGTGGTGAGATAGGAATAGGTTACCATCGCAGATATGTTGTTGTTGTGGTCTTCAGTCCTGAGACTGGTTTGACGCAGCTCTCCATGCTACTCTATCCCGTGCAAGCTTCTTCATCTCCCAGTACCTACTGCATCTGCTTAGTGTATTCATCTCTTGGTCTCCCTCTACGATTTTTACCCTCCACGCTGCCCTCCAATACTAAATTGGTGATCCCTTGATGCCTCAGAACATGTCCTACCAAGCGATGCCTTCTTCTGGTCAAGTTGTGCCACAAACTTCTCTTCTCCCCAATCCTATTCAATACTTCCTCATTAGTTATGTGATCTACCCATCTAATCTTCAGCATTCTTCTATAGCACCACATTTCGAAAGCTTCTATTCTCTTCTTGTCCAAACTATTTATCGTCCATGTTTCACTTCCATACATGGCTACACTCCATACAAATACTTTCAGAAACGACTTCCTGACACTTAAACCTATACTCGATGTTAACAAATTTTTCTTCTTCAGAAACGCTTTCCTTGCCATTGCTAGTCTACATTTTATATCTTCTCTACTTCGACCATCATCAGTTATTTTGCTCCCCAAATAGCAAAACTCCTTTACTACTTTAAGTGCCTCATTTCCTAATCTAATTCCCTCAGCATCACCCGACTTAGTTCGACTACATTCCATTATCCTCGTTTTGCTTTTGTTGATGTTCATCTTATATGCATCGCAGATAGACGGACACATTATTGATGAGACACATACCGCACGCTCGCTGCAGTAGGAGTTCTCAGATAAACTCGAACAGCAACTGACACCGACAACCAGTGGATGGATGGTTATCCAAGAGTCGTGACAATCCAAGCTTTTCTCTCGGAAGACGCAAGAGAATCGGATCTACACTCACATTCTGACACGGAGACGCACATCCGGAAGCAGCGTTCGCCCCGCAAGCACAAGAAACGCCGACGGACGCTGCCTGACGACTGCTATGGAGGCGCCACCGACACTGCTCTCTCCTTAACCATTGAGACGATGGATTATTCTTCTTTGGACAGGCGTTCGGAGATGGATGGGGCGTCGGAACACCGCCGCAGCCACGAAGAATCTCGACAAGGGGCTTTTTAGAAGCCAATGTACGACACCGACAGCCTCTCTTCAGTGACTCGTTGGAGGACGACGTGGAAGACGACTCTCTGGCGGGCACGTCATTTGCGGAAGAGAGAGAGTTACCCAATCTTCCCCATCTCCTGCGGACAGCATGATAAAAGAAATGACTGGGTGGCATTTGGGGTAACCAAACTCGTGATCACTGTGTGCATGGATGACCATCTCTGCCTCAGACGGCGAACGACAGTTGTATCGATTCGCAACCGTCAACATCAATACCGTAGGGAGCGCGAGAAGCTGTCATTGTTTAGCGACGCACTTCGTGCGGCCGACACTGACGTGGCATTATTGCAGCAGGTAAACTTTCTTTGCTTCCTGGACACGTCCGGATTCACGACAAGCATATCACTCGCGTCGGATACGGGCAGTTGCGTCGCAGTACTTCTCAAAGAAGCTTTAATAGCCGCCGATTTACGAAGCGGTTGAAAAAAATCAGCCAGCCAGTTCCAAAAGAAAGTTTTATTAGCACTTGACTTAGCTTTCGATATTTCTGAAACATACGTTACCTACCGAATGCCCGGGGCTTAGGGTCCAAGGGATACAGCTCCACAATGTACCAGCAAGAGCGGTGATCGTTAGTTATTCTTTACCGAGGAACTAACACAATTATGGCACGGCAGGACAGATGATATTATGATGGGGGCGATTTTAACTGTACGAAATCTCTCAGGGACCAAATTTCTCAGCTTTTACCATACCCAGCTCTCGGCGCTGCCTTTCGCGAGCTCGGTTTATCAGACGCTTGGGACCTCATCTATGCTGATAGACAGGGTCTCTCGCACTTCACAGAACATTCGTCAAGCAGAACTGGTAGTATGAATACCTCCCGCTCTCTCAGGAATGCGGTCATAGTAGCCGAGGCGCGGCCAGCAGCGTCGCTTCGACGCGACGCGACGTGTGGCGCAGCCGCAGCCTGTGGTAATTTAATACCGCTCACTTGACCTCACGGCAGTGTCAAACGGCGGTGGGAGACACGTTGAGACTGTGCCTATGGCGAGGAGGGGCAAGTACGTGTGCTTTCCGGTGGTGACTGCAATGTGCCAAACCGAGTCTTCGACATACCTTGAAGACGTTTAGTAATGAAGCTGCGGCATGGAGGCGCAACACTACAGAGCTCTACTACGTCATCCTCTGGGAGTTTTCCGTTATGCCCCCATCACCGGATCGCCATATCACTGTCAACACCTGGAAGGGAGCATCATTTGTTCACGTCAGACTGTCGGAATCGCAAACGAACGGCCCTCCATGTACCTTATAGCCATGGAAAGAAAGTGCAGACACAGAACATTGATCCATGAGGTAACGATGGCGTCCCTCACGTCACGCAGAGACAAGAGCAGTGCAAACTTTACTCATTATTCTCGCCTGTTCGCAGAGGAGAGATCTGATATAGAGCTCATTACTGCTATCACTGGTTTGACGCATGTTACGGCTCCTCCGGATCTCCAGCAGGAACTGCTGGAATCGATAACCGATGAAGAAATGATGGGCTACTATACGTCAAGAGCTCATGACACCAGGGGAGAGACTTTTTGCTGCCTTTGTGGAAGGTATCATCATCCCAATCCGTAAACCTCGTGAAGGATCACTTACTACGGACTACCGACCATTAACTTCGTTGAACTATAATGTGAGAAGCCCGAATCTGTCGTAATACGTCTCGTATCCTATCAATGGATAAGGCATCGATGAGTGAAACGCATAATACCGGCGCCGCCCTGTGCCGCTATAGGGATCTGTCTGCCCTCGTTAAGGTGCGTCTAGTACCGGGAGCGCTGCGATAGATAGACTTCAGTGAATCGACAATCGTATGTACTTAACTGCTGTTCTTTAGAATATGTATCATCCGGGCGCTTTTGTCGAGTTTGTACTGCGTCTCCGTCTCTAACATCGAAAGTGCTAATCAACAGTAAATTGTCGAACACCTGGCAGATTCACCACTCTGTTGTCCGCCCCCGGTAGCTCAGTGGTCAGGGTGACAAAATGTCAATCCTAAGGACACTGGTTCAATTCCCGGCTGGGTGGGAGACTTTCTCCGCTCAGAGGCTGGGTGTTGTGTTATCCTAATCATCACCATTTCATCCCCATCGACGCGCAAGTCGCTGAAGTGGCGCCAAATAGAAAGACTTGCACCCGGCGAACGGTCTACCCGACGGGAGGCCCCAGTCACACGATATTTACATTTTACCAGTCTGTTAGACAGGGATACCCATTATCGACGATACTGTACGCTTTATCATTAGAACCTTTGTTGTGCGGTCTGCGGCACTGGCTCACGGGTTTGTTTCTTGGTGACTTCGTTTTAGGTGCACTGCGTATGGAGATGATACGGTGTTAACTCTTCGTGACGAACGTGATTCACGCAGAGCCTTGAATTGGGTAGACACTTATGGTGAAGTTTCGGGAGCTATTTAAATGTACGTAAATTGATTTCTTTGAATATTGGCACAAGGGTGACAGCTTTAAGCGTCGCCCCATTTAGACTGTGAGGTAAAATCCCTTAATTATCGGAGCCGCTTGCAACACACCCATGATGGACTTATGGATCATCGTCTCCATGCTTTGGACTTTCATCATCGGACCGGATTTATTGATGCCGACCTGACATCACGAATTCCGATGCCGTAACACACAGCTCACAGCATCTTGACGGTGTTTGGTTCATTTGTCAGCGCTGGAATGATATTTAAGGTTCTATACGACTCCCTCACTCTTTTTAAATAACGAGACGGGCTTTTCGTTGTTATTATTCATGATCAAGCACTGTCTCTATATGTTAGTATGCACCTCAAGCTTTGACGGCGATGCCTGGACAGCCTCACGGGCTTACTGAGGGAGGCTCTCGCAGCATCTTCCCTTGACCCTCCGGTGGTACTTGCTGAGATATTGGTGCCATTTTCCTACTCTGGGAGGCGTTATCTGGATTATAGTAGCTATCTACGGGTCGTTCTGCCCGTCTCTCGGTTACCAGCGGCCAGTGACATCTATTCAACACTAGCCGGCCGGAGTGGCCGAGCGGTTAAAGGCGCTACAGACTGGAACCGCACGACCGCTACGGTCGCAGGTTCGAATCCTGCCTCGGGCATGGATGTGTATGATGTCCTTAGGTTAGTTAGGTTTAAGTAGTTCTAAGTTCTAGGGGACTTACGACCACAGCAGTTGAGTCCCATAGTGCTCAGAGCCATTTGAACCATTTTTTTCTATTCAACACTACTTTGTAGCAGGTTGCCTATTGTAGTCTACCTCATATGCCCTGTAGTACATTGGAACGTAGTATGGCGCACTGTCAACGCGGTAAAGCTAGATTTATGCGTATGTTTGATCTGGTACTTGACGATGGACGGAAAACAAATTACTCGACAGTGACCCCGTCAGATCCATCTTGCAGATTCGTCTTTGAGTGTTAACTGCAACCTCTGGGATAGAGATACAGGCGGACACCGGCTACATTGTAGGCTGGTCGGTGGAAGAGATTTGCTGTTTTCTGTGTCAACCTTTTGGCCCTGTTTTTACGGATGTTACCCGATTATGTTAAATCCCGCACTCTCCTCTACCCGGACACTGTTTATTACATAGCGCTGTCACGTCGGTCAGAGGTCGGTGTCATAAGACTCATGGATTCTTGTAACTGTTCAAAATGTCGTCATTGTGCTATTGTGAAGAACCTTAAGGACAGCCAATACTTTTAGAACTTCTTGCGGAGCATCTTCCATGACCACCCCGTAGCTGGATTATTCATTACAGAAGATAAATTTAATACATTCAGATGAACAGATACTTACACGACGTTACGAGAAGACATGCCATGAAGATGTGGTGGGGCGTCCGTGGAGTATCGATCGACACCGCATGTGAGTGTTACAGAAGTGTAGTTTTGCGTTTATTTCTCCTTCTTTCTCTGAGAAAAGTCAAAGAAAAGGCGGATTCATTTTTTGTCAATAAATACACTACTGGCCATTGAAATTGCTACACCACGAAGACGACGTGCTACAGACGCGAAATTTAACCGACAGCAAAAGATGCTGTGATATGCAAATGATTAGCTTTTCAGAGAATTCACACAAGGTTGGCGCCGGTGGCGACACCTACAACATGCTGACATGAGGAAGTTTCTAACCGATTTCTCATACGCTACAGCAGTTGACCGGCGTTTCCTGGTGAAACGTTGTTGTGATGCCTCGTGTAAGGAAGAGAAATGCGTACCATCGCGTTTCCGACTTTGATAATGGTCGGATTGTAGCCTATCACGATTGCGGTTTATCGTATGGCGACATTGCTGGTCGCGTTGGTCGAGATCCAATGACTGTTAGCAGAATATGGAATCGGTGGCTACAGGAGGGTAACATGCTTCAAATGGCTCTGAGCACTATGGGACTTGACTTGTGAGGTCATCAGTCCCCTAGAACTTAGAACTGCTTTAACCTAACTAACCTAAAGACACACACACATCCATGCCCGAGGCAGGACTCGAACCTTCGACCGTAGCGGTCGCGCGGTTCCAGACTGTATCGCCTAGAAACCCTCGGCCACACTGACCGGCAGGGTAATATGGAACGCCATGCTGGATCCCAACGGCCTCGTATCACTAGCAGTCGAGATGACAGGCATCTTATCCGCATGGCTGTAACGGATCGTGCAGCGACGTATCGATCCCTGAGTCAGCAGATGGGGACGTTTGCAAGACAACAACCATCTGCACGAACAGTTCGACGACGTTTACAGCAGCATGGACTATCACCTCGGAGACCATGGCTGCGCTTACCCTTGCCGCTCATCACAGACAGGAGCGCCTGCGATGGTGTATTCAACGACGAACCTGGGTGCACGAATGGAAAAAACGTCATTTTTTCGGATGAATCCACGTTCTGTTTACAGCACCATGACGGTCGCATCCGTGTTTGGCGACATCGTGGTGGTTGCACACTGGAAGCGTGTAATCGTCATCGCCATACTGGCGTATCACCCGGCGTGATGGTATGGGGTGCCATTGGTTACAAGTCTCGGTCACCCCTTGTTCGCATTGACGGCACTTTCAACAGTGTACGTTACATTTCAGATGTGTTACGAAACGTGGCTTTACCCTTCATTCGATCCCTATAAAACCCAATATTTCAGCAGGATAGTGCACGACCGCATGTTGCAGGTCCTGTACGGGCCTTTCTGGATACAGAAAATGTTCGTCTGCTGCCCTGGCTAGCAGATTCTCCAGATCTCTCACCAATTGAAAACGCCTGGTGAATGGTGCTTTAGCAACTTTCTCGTCACAATACGCCAGTGACTACTCTTGGTGAACTGTGGTATCGTGTTGAAGCTGCATGGGCAGTGTACCTGCACACGCCATCCAAGCTGTGTTTGACTCAATGCCCAACCGTATCAAGGTCGTTATTACGGCCAGATGTGGTTGTTCTGGGTACTGATTTCTCGGGATCTATGCACCCAAACTTCGTGAAAATGTAATCACATGTCAGTTCTAGCATAATATATTTTTCCAATGAATACCCTTTTATCATCTGCATTGCTTCTTTGTGTAGAAATTTTAATAGTTAGTAGTGTAAATATTCACCTGTGACCATTTACACATTCTATATGTTCTTGTTTTGCAACGGAGTGACCCCTGCCCACTTTGTCCCCGAGACATTTCCTTCTATACCTGTCATATCACTGGTCTATATTTATGTTTCTTCTGAAAATAAAAGCGGTTTTCGTTAGCGCCAACCAAGAAGATCGTAAGCAAGGCGATGGTTATAATATTTCTAACATTTTTTTCATCTGTATTTTTTTCAACACTGGTTACGTCAGTGGTAGTTTGGTTACTGCCGACAATCGTCTGGTGATATGACAGAACGTAAACCACAGTACCATAAAATTTCTATGAATTAAAAGTGTACAAAAAAAGTTTTTAGACGTCCACAATTGCTCCAGCTGGATGTGTTTTTCGCACTGCAAAAGTCCTCCCGCCATCACATATTTGTCGATGAACAAAGGATGTAATTACAATTTTAAAAAAACCCTAGTGTCTTTTTGGTTTATCAATTTTACAACGAAACCCTTTATTATTTTCGATACTTGAAATCCAGCCAACAACCTGTTGCGTCTTTTATGTATTTATGCCATCTAGTCAGGGTTTGGGTCAGTGCGTTTGATGCATAGCTTCCACCACCCAGATCACACAATTTTCCTCTGACTAAGAAAACATTGTGGGTGTAAAGTTTGCTAGGGTACGTTCCTTCAGAGTTAATTTTCACGGACGGAGCAGATGGGTGGAGAAAGCGCAAAACTGTTGAAATCCAAGCTCATTTTTAAGTTGGTGTCGATGAGCACCGTACCTGTCTAACACTTTGGAGTAGGAGAATCTGTTGTTGCAGCTGGCAAAATAGAGTTAGTTAGTAAAAAACAAAAGAGCCTGTTAGAGCGTCATACAATTATTCTGTTTGTTGCATGTGCGAGAAACGATGACTTAATGATACAGCCCTTTTTTGGGTGTGTGCGGGTGCTGAATTTTCAAAAAGAAATATCATGTTATGTAGAAACCTCCTATAAGCCTGAATGCAAAGAATGCTTTATTACAATTGTGCAATAGACATCTGTTTGTGTCTTTCAGCGCACTTGCTTTATGTAACTGAATAATCAATATGGATCAATCGTCATTCAGTTATTCTACTTAAAGTGTGTGCTGGATGTCTGAGATTACGGTAATGCCGTAGTTCTGAGGTCAGGTAGTGAGTGGAGTGTGCAGAGTATGGTCATGCTTTAGCTATCGCTATTAAAGGGAGATAGTGACTGCGCAACTCTGCTTATTGAACAATAGCGCTGTAGCCACACATACACATCACGCCTCATAAACAGAACGATGTCATGGAATTACTCGTAACATGCAGCATGAATTGGTATATGGGAGAAGGGGCACGTGACCGTGTCTACTTCCAAAGACATATAGCAGTCCTATCTCAAATTATATCTCCTGTGCTTGAAGAAAGTCACAGACTTGTGTGCTATGAATGCAACATTTTTAAATATGAACTCTCTATGCTCATCATCATAGAAACTATGAAGTAACGAAAAAAGCCATTAAAAGGCAAGAGCGTCTTAGTTGACTGCGCAACACACATTATCATTATTGATCTTTTCTCCTCTACACCCAATATAATACATTTTAATTGATGGTGGTGCATCAGGGGCTTTCCCTTTGAAATACGTCGGGTGGCAAATAATTTTTGTATTACATAGTAATGGTACAAGTTGTGTGGGGAACATGTAGTAATCAAAAGAGTTCACCTGGCGCTTTCAGTTTCATATAAATACCCGAGAGCACATTACACATTCCTGGATTTCACCCTCTCAGACACGCTGTAGGCAGAAACATTTACTTTTCCCGCGAATCCGTAGTCCTGAAGTTTAATTGTCATAACATATTAAGGAAGTAAGAGCTGTAGAATATTCTTCGTAATATGTGGCTACAGGGCTATTGTTGAACAAGCAGAGTTGCACAGTTACTATCCCCCTTTAAAAGCGATAACTAAAGCATGACCATACTTTGCACACTACACTCACTACCACTCCACAGAACTATGCCATTACGTAATTCACAGACATACAGCACACACTTGAAGTAGAATAACTGAATGACGATGGATTCATATGATTATTCAGTTATATAAAGCAAGTGCGCTGGAAGACACAAACAGATGTCTATTGCACCCTTGTAATAAAGCATTCTTAGCATTCCGCCTTTAGGAGGTTTCTATATAATACTATATTTCTTTTTGAAAATTCAGCACCCGCACACAGATGCTGTAGGCCCCAAAAAAGGGCTGTATCCTTAAGTCACCGTTTCTCGCACATGTAACAAACAAAATCTTTGTATGACGCTCCAACAGGCTCTTTTGTTTTTTACTAACAAACTCTGTTTTGCCAGCTGCAACAACAGATCCGCCTGGTGGTTATGCTCTTCCTACTCCAAAGTGTTAGACAGGTACGGTGCTCAGCAACACCAACTTAAAAATGAGCTTAGACTTCAACAATTTCACGGTTTCTCCACCCATCTGCTCCGTCCGTAAAAATTAACTCTGAATGAACGTACTCTAGCATACTTTACACTCACAATGCTTTCTTAGTCAGGGGAAAATTGTGAGATCTGGGTGGTGGAAGCTATGCATCAAACGCACTGACCCAAACCCTGACTAGACAGCCTAAATACATAAAAGACGCAACTGTTTGTTGTTACAAGTATCGAAAATAGTAAAGGGTTTCGTTGAAGTTATGAAATCGATAAACCAAAAAGACACAGTGGCTTTATTAAATCGTTATTTCATCCTTTATTCATCGACAAATATGTAATGGCGGGAGGCTTTTTTTGCAGTGTGAAAATGAAATCAAGCAAAAGCAATTGGGGACGTATCAAAACTTTGATTTTTTAGTCAAGTGGAAATTATGTGATCTGGGTGGTGGAAGCTACGCACTGACAAAATCCGTGACGTGGCTGTCTGAATTTATAAAATACAACACTGAATGTTGGCTGGATTTACAGGTATCGAAAACATCTAAAGGTTACGTGGAAGGGGTGAAATCGATAAACCAAAATGACTCTAGGACCTTTTTAAATTCTAATTACATCCTTTATTCATCGACAAATATCTGACGGCGGGAGTCTTTTCTGCAGTGTGAAAACGATACCTAGCTGTTGTAATTCTGGGAATGTCATAATTTTTTTATACACATATAATTGATACAAATATTATGCCGCTGCTTGAATTCTTATGTTCCTGCATATCATCAGACATTTGTAGAAAGTAATCAAACTATTGTTCACCTAAAACAGAAATTTACGTATGTGTAGTCATAAGAGAAGGATACATTTGACGTGGTGAATTGTGATTTCAACGCATTGAGGAATATATCAGAACATAAGGGACGATTGATTCATTTGGTAAACAGCTTTACAATACAGCAATGTGAGGGCTCAACTGGACTTGCTGCAGTGTACAAAAAGGAGGAGCAATACAGCAGTAAAAAAGAAAAAAAAAACCTTATCGGCAACCCTGAGGAATATATTACTTATATCTCCTGCGTTAAGGAATAGTCAATCGGGAGAGGAACGATAGTGAGCAACGAAGTTTACTTGAGGCACTGTCCAACTGACACCTAACATTGTATTTAGAGACATCACTGGACGCAAGCTCACAAAGAAAACACATATTGTAACATTTTAGCATGAAGGAATATGTGTTTATTTAATACTACTAGATATTCAACACTGGTGTACACTGCCTCCCAGAAGGAGGGGAGGAAACAAAATGAAATTTAACCGGTTGGGAAGGTATATTATATTATCTCAGTGATTACACGATGATGAAAAAGACTGCTTCAGCTGTATGATAAATCTCTATTTATGATCACACCAGTTTTGAATTGTTAGAATCACATCTGCAAGGACAAATATTTATTTTACAACTTACTTCAAATAATAACCAGTAGGTAACCCAACATTCTTCGTCCAATTGCGATAAAAATCTTCGATCTTCAAGAGGTCGGGAGTCAATTTTCACAAACTCAATTCAAATTTACAAAGAAATTCCAAGTATGAGCTGATTTGTCAGTGCGACGTTGCGAACCGCCTGACCCAGTTGCATGCACGTATTCGCTTGGGACGGGTGTCATAAAGCAGCTGCATCCTCTCCTGAGGTAAACTGGCCCGCAGCTAGTCCTTGATATCGTGGATCCTGGCACTGGGACACAATTGACACCTCAGCTGGTTTCACACACACGGCCGAGAACAGATCTGGCAATATTGCTGCTACGGAAGTGATTCAGCATCACTCAGACTGCTCACGGAGGCAAGTCTCCTGTTTGGACAACCAATTTCTGTTGAAAAATGTCACCACAATACTGTTGCATGAGGGATAACACACAAATACGAAGCAACAGGTAAGTATGCAGGATGTCCGTGAAGTGCCGTTATGCCGTCAGATGTCGCTCAGTCACAGTCAGCCCTTACCTCGGGTCATTCCCGATGGGCCGCAACACCATGACGCCACGAGTGGATCTCCAAATTATGTGAGGGAAGAGAACACTCACCTCGCCATCATGCTCACCGACGATAGTCATTCGGGTTAGTGCAGGACTGCTATTCATCTCTGAACGCAGTGTGACGCTGTTCGTCAACCGTACACTCTCCTTGGTCACAGTAATACTATACTGTCTTTAGTGTTGTGCTGCTAACGGCAGCCTACGCATGGGAGGGTAATTCTTTTGTCTGCATGTTGTTAGTCCCTGGCCAACGGTGCAGTAGGACACAGAAAGTTGCAGGCAGTCCATTACTTGATCTATGATGGCCTGCGCAAAGTGTTTATGGTGTGCTTATCGTACAGCGCTTTGTGTTGGCTAGATGTGGTTGACTGGACCCATGTTGACGAGATTGTCTGCCCTCGTGTTATCAGGCTGTCCAGCTTCTGGCCATTATCGCATCCGAATATCTCAATGGTTCTGGATAGTGCACTATTCGACCGGGAGGTCAACTGTAGACCCACAGTGAGGTCCCTTTTAGGCGACGAGTGTGTGGCACATCCGTGTCCTTCACAGTGATCACTGGACATCTGACAGTAGTCATACCCTTACATACCCTGCGAGTCTTGGTGACACCACTAGAAACAAACCACGCTAATACACTCTGGTGATGTTCTGCCTGTCACAGACAAGCGCCACTCCAATCATTTACATGTTCTTCTATGGTGTGAACATGTACGAAGTTAGAATGACAGCTGTCCCTAACATCCGGGTGCTTCACTCTTTTTGTCAAGCAGTGTGTCTGTGAAGTACATCTGGAGAGTTGAAAATTTTGTACAATGCATGAAGAGGTTTAGATCAGATCAAAATTCCTTCATAGGTGTGTCGATACACGCATTTAGCATTATAAATGTGGCTTCTCAGGTCTGTTTATCCTAAGTAAGCAAACAAGCTGACTCAGAACTGTCTTTACACTGGTAGCTAAACGTAGGACACGTGTCATAACCTTACTCTAAAGTAGACGATGTGACGGTGTACTCTGAAGCACACGCATCAGAATTAGGCTCACAAATAGATCTAACATTTACCCACAACAATGAACGATGCTTCACTGCAACGAACAGAAACTGGTGATTTAGCACAGTTGTATGCATGGATCGAAATGTGATTCCGTGACCCGAAATGAAACCACCTTCCGGTAAAATCGGTCCGATGGGGCTTAATGATCAATTAGCCTTGTGCAGTCGCAAATGAAATTAGCTAAATAAACGACGAGGAAATAAATAAAAATAAAAACTGCGAGACAGTTTCACAAATCATATTTTCAATACGAGTGCATTATCGATTAATTATCAGAGGCAAATATTACCTACAATTTAAATGGAAGAATATTTTAGAATAGACGGTAAACACCCGCTATTGACAATCTGACATGTAAAAAGGTTGTCAGGTACTCGACAACGTAACAAAAAAAAAAATGGTTCAAATGGCTCTCAACATTATGGGACTTAACATCTGACGTCATCAGTCCACTAGACTTAGAACTACTTAAACTTAACTAACCTAAGGACATCACACACATCCATGTCCGAGGCAGGATTCGAACCTGCGACCGTAGCGGCAGCACGGTTCCGGACTGAAGCACCTAGAACCGCTCGGCCACAGCGGTCGGCGCTGAAAACGTAACAGTCTAGTCTGTGATTCACTACGATACCATTCCATTAAGATCCGTAAAACAGGAAATAACTTTTTATTTCAGATACACAAATAACTACAATGTCTATAGACCTCTGCAGTGTAAGTCGTGTCCAAGCAAATACTCCTATGGAGACCGTAGGCTAAAATTAATATATATAACTAATGAAACGCTGGAGCTCACCGCAAATAGACTAAATAAGTCCCAAACATAAAACCTACCTACAGGTTTATGATACTAATAAAGATTTATCACAGCCATTCAAATGAGGCATATTAAGGGCATCAACAGAAATGTCTTGGTAACCAGCTGACGTCTTGAGTTCGAATGAGTAGTTGCTAGAGTTAACTGAAGAAAAAGATGCGGGAAACTAGGAAATTGTATTTTTTTACCTGATGAAATTCAAGCAGTGGTTTCCGTAAAATAATTTGAGGTTAATAGCTGGATTGTAAAACAAATCAGATTCCTTTCTCATCATAGCCATTCAGAACCTGTTCCTAATAGTGCAGATTTTGACGGAAATTTAACATTTAAGATCCTATGCTTCTTAATATTTGAAGCCATCAATTTCCTTCTACTCAGTAACAGCACCAGGAGTTGGAAGTTTGGGTTTTGCTATGACTGAATCGTGAGTTTAAACAAATGAAACTTGCTTGCTTCTTGCACTTGCAAATTGTCCTACATCTCGTAGACTCGTACACCAATAAAACTACGTGCTACCCAATGATGAAGCAGAGATTTTCTTCCTCGTACTGTAGATAAACCTGAAGCAGGGAAGTCCTTGGACCCGGGTCACGCGTGTATTGCTTTGTTTCACCCGGTTTGGTTGGTCGCAAGGGGGGGGGGGGGGGTGGAGGGAGAGAGATAGAGAGAGAGAGAGAGAGAGAAAGTGATGGAGGAGATCTATTCCAGGCACAGAAGACCGGCTGCACTGCGAGCTCTGGCATAGATAGCGAAAGTCTTGACTGTTCTGTACGTATGTGGTGAATGGCCTGCAGTGAGCTTCTAGTTATACAGGGAGATGTAAATATTGCGTTTTCTGGTCAATTTCTGATGAGGCGAACGGGCGGTCATTCAATTCTCGCCCTGGTCACTTCATGGCAAGGACGGGGAGGGGTATATTGCGCTATAGTTATTTTGTGGCTTCTTATCTATTATTTTAGTGGTAATTAAGGATGAGACTAAATGCCTCGATTTTATTCCACATTATAGTTACGGAATGCATTTAGTCGGCGTTGGCGAGTCCCGTGCTTGAATTACAGCTTGGTTAATGGCCGCGTAATAATTCGAAGCGTGTTCAGTTCCATATGGACATCTTTACTTGTGATCATTCTTTATGACATCTTGTACTACCTCTCAATGAGTCTCCTTGTTTAATGTGTAATTCCGTGTAGTGTGCTTCTCAGTAATATGTGGTCACGCATTGCGTGGTTATAGCTTTTGGCCGTGGAGGCACCTACTTTTTTAGTTGGAGCTCCCATTGAGTTTATTGTTAATAGGGAAAAGTGATTCATAAAATATCATTTAGAGATTTTGCCAGCCCAGGCCAACAATATTCCGCATATTTCATCTCATGGATCCCAAAACTACTTACTACACACGTTTTCGACAGCTGTAACTAAGCCAACCGCGAGCGGGAATATAAATGTATTTTTTTTAGGGCACCACATAATAGTGTACCAGCTACAGGACAGAGAAAGTACAGATCTTCAGTTACGCATTATCACATGTCCAAGAAAAAATATTTACGGTTTCAAGACATAAGTCTATCAGTAAATTCATGTGGAAGTTACAGTGAGACATTTACGTCAAGAAACACAATCATTGTCATTGAATTTACGTAATACGTATTTCATATAAGATTTAGAATCTAAGTGCACATACAGCCTGATTTATCTTTCAACTGTAATACTTTCTAAGTAATTTATAGAGTTTATGATCGGTGTCCTTGGTGTTTCTAGATCCACGTGTATTTTATGGAGTTAAGTCACGACCGAAACTAATACTGAAAACAGGGAGCCGTGCGAAACTTCCGCACTTTTATAGTTTTAAATAATGACAGTGTTTGGAATAACTGTGGTTGTTGGGATACTGGTAGTAGTGGGAATGAGGAGCAAACATCTTTAAAAATGAATCGAACGACTTGAACTAATAATCCTTAGTTTATGATAAACCGTTCTTTTTACATTTCCATGAGTCCAAAAACGTGTTATCAATTCGAAATATTTGTCCAGATTCGTGAGACGGGAAGCGGCAGCCTCCGAGCCGAGAGCAGGCGCAGCAGAGCAGCAGCAGCAGCTGCTGCAGCACTTGTGTGAAAACAGTAAGTTAATTTAGTCTTTGTTTTCTGTTGACGTGCTTCTGCAAAGAAGTGAACTATACGTGTGTATTTTACTGTGTGGACCAGTGGTTAGAAAATTAATCGTAGTTTTTGTTTTTACTTAAGTCTTGTGAATATCCTTATGTAGGGCGTCTTCCTAGTGTAAATTTTCCGTGTAGAGAAATTTATATCTGTTTCATAGCTTGCGGTGTCAGAGTTCAGTGAGAAACCCGCACACCAACTTTTAGTGTTACTTTATTCTCCTTTGGTATATTTTCAAACTCAGTAGCACCATTTGAGACCTCATATCTATTTTATACACAGTACGATATGGCTAGGGACTGTGCTTGTTGTGAGCGGACACAAGGAGAGTTGGCTGCTGTCCGTAAACAGCTGGAAGCTGCATTGGCTACCGTCGACAAGCTTCTAACTAATGCTCGAAGTTGCGGTGACGTCGGGGCGCCAGTGACGAGACCTGTGACACCTTTGGTGTCACAGGAAACCCCTGGTAGCTCGGACGTCATTGCGGCTTCAGATGCGCAACATCTGACGGGTCCGTCCTCACTCCAGCAGGGCTGGAGCAGGTGACAGAGGATTTAGGATCACTTTGCAAAGACTTCACTAAGGAAGACACCGTGGTTATAGTGGGTGGGGCAGGTAACAGTATTGACAGAGATCCTGGGTACAGTATAGAGTGTGACCTGGCAAAGATTGCATCAGCATCGAAGCATACTAGTGTTGAATTTGTATCTGTTCTTGGGCGCCATGACCGACCTCATTTTAACTCTTCTGTCAAGAGAGTTAATTTGGAGCTGGAACGGCTGCTCATGTCGGGTGCAGGGTCACACATTGGTGTGGTTCATGTTGATTCTCTCAGTAGGTGGGATTATACTAGGCATGGCCTTCACCTCAACAGGAAGGGGAAGGGTAAATTGTCTGGGGAAATAGCAGGAAAGTTAAAGGGGGGGGAGGCACTGTCATGAGTGGTAAAATACCAGTGGTTATAGGATTCAGAAAAGACCCTTTTTTAGGGTAGGGAGGACAGAAAGAAAGCAAATTTTAAGAGAGGTTAGAACTGAGACAAACCTTCAGTTTGAGAAAGAAATCAAAAAACATAATTCCAGCTTATTACATCAGCATAAACAGCCATTGGTTAAGAATTTTCAACTGTCAGCAGATATTTTAATTCCACTCAATTTTAACTCAGTCAATGTGAAACGTCAGCCATCGTTATTGCATCAAAATATTCGATGACTGAGAAATAAAATTAATGAATTAACTATCTGCATATATGAATTAGAGTCTTCAAACCCAGCTGACATAATCTGCCTCTCTGAACATCATGTGACCACTGGTATAGAACTTTTAAGTGTTACAGGGTTTAGGTTAGCATCTCACTTTTGTAGATCAGAAGTGGAGAAAGGAGGAGTTGCCACATTCATCAGGAACTGTCATAAATTTAAGAACATAGACATTCATAAATTTTGCCTAGAACAGCATATGGAAGCATGAGCAACAGAATTAGAATTTCACAAAAAATCCTTCATAGTATTAAGTGTATATCGAGCATCTGCAGGTAACTTTAATCTGTTTGTAAACCACCTTGAAGCTGTACTGGCCCATTTAACAACCAAAAACAAAGAAATAGTGGTTGCTGGTGATTTCAATGTAGATTTCCTTAAAGACTCTCCCAATAAGAACTTATTTGAGTTAGTAACACTATCATTCAACTTAATTCCCACTGTAAAGTTCCCCACTAGGATAGCCACTTGCTCACAAACAGCCATTGATAATATCTTTATAGAAAAGTCCAATGAACAAAATTATATTACAAAACCAATAGTCAATGGCCTCTCAGACCATGACATGCAGTTCCTTCTGTTAAATGTTAATACTGAACAGGATATAAAATCTGTTAAATCTGAGCTCAAGAGGGTCATCAGTAAGCCAAAAATTGATTATTTTAGGACACTCCTCAGAGACATTCACTGGACTGACGTTTACAGTGCTCATGGCATGAATGAAAAATTTAACATTTTTGCTAATAAAGTGCTTACCTTATTCGAACACTGCTTTCCCCCAAAACTTATCAAGCTTAGAGCAAAGTCTACAAAGAAGCCCTAGATTACTCGAGGAATAGGGGTATCTTGTAAAACAAAAAGAAAACTGTATCTGTCAATCCGAAACATTTCCAATGTTGATGCTATGGCACATTATAAGAAATACTGCAAAATATTAAAGACTGTAATACGGATGTCAAAGCAAATATATTACAAGGAAAAGATAGTCATATCAGATAACAAAATAAAGACAATATGGGATATAGTGAAGGAGGAGACCGGTAGAACCAGGCATGAAGAGGAACAAATAGCATTAAGAGTAAATGATACATTGGTGACAGATGTGTATAGTGTTGCAGAACTTTTTAACAAACATTTTATAACTGTTACTGAAAAGATGGGGTTGTCAGGTTCGGTGGATGCTGCTATGGATTACCTTAGACCAGACATTTCAAGTAACTTCCATAATATGAATTTGACCCTCACTACCCCAACAGAAATAATGTCCATCATAAAATCTTTAAAATCAAAAACATCTAGTGGGTATGATGAAATATAAACAAAGTTAATTAAAGAATGTGATTCTGAGCTAAGTAACATATTAAGCTATCTGTGTAACCAGTCGTTTATCAGTGGAATATTTCCTGAGTGGCTGAAATATGCTGAAGTTAAGCCACTGTTTAAGAAGGGAGATAAAGAAATAGCATCAAATTTCTGTCCAATTTCACTGTTGCCAGCATTCTCAAAAATTTTCGAAAAAGTAATGTATAGTCGTCTTTATAACCATCTTATCTCAAATAACATACTGTCAAAGTCACAGTTTGGATTTCTAAAAGGTTCTGATATTGAGAAGGCTATCTACACTTACAGTGAAAATGTGCTTAATGCATTAGACAAAAAATTGCAGGCAACTAGTATATTTTGTGATCTGGCAAAGGCATTTGACTGTGTAAATCACAATATCCTTTTAAGTAAACTAGAATATTACAGTGTAACGGGAAATGCTGCAAAATGGTTCAAATCTTATATCTCTGGCAGGAAACAAAGGGTGTTATTAGGAAAGAGACATGTATCAAGCTATCAGGCATCATCCAACTGGGAACTAATTACATGTGGGGTCCCACAAGGTTCCATTTTGGGGCCCTTACTTTTTCTTGTGTATATCAATGACCTTTCATCAGTAACATTACCAGATGCCAAGTTTGTTTTGTTTGCCGATGATACAAACATTGCAATAAATAGCAAATCAAGTGTAGTCTTAGAAAGATCAGCCAATAAAATATTTGTGGACATTAATCACTGGTTCCTAGCCAATTCTTTGTCACTAAACTTTGAAAAAACACACTACATGCAGTTCAGAAGTTGTAAGGGGTGTCCCAAGAGTATATGTCTAACATATGATGACAAGAAGATAGAAGAAGTGGACAGTGTTAAATTCTAGGGATTACAGCTTGATAATAAATTCAACTGGGAGGAGCACACCACAGAACTGCTAAAGCGTCTTAACAAATCTCTGTTTGCAATGCGAATTTTGTCAGACATAGGGGATATAAAAATGAAAAAGTTGGCATACTATGCTTACTTTCATTCCATAATGTCATATGGTATTATTTTTTGTGGTAATTCATCACAAAAAGCTAAAGTTTTCTGGGCACAAAAACGTGCAGTAAGAGTTATATGTGGTGTGAACTCAAGAACATCCTGCAGAAGCCTGTTTAGGGAACTAGGGATACTAACTACTGCTTCCCAATATATTTATTCCTTAATGAAATTTGTCATGAAAAATATATCACTTTTTCAAACCAACAGCTCAATTCATGGAATCAATACTAGAAATAAGAATAATCTTCACAAGGATTTAAAGTCACTTAGTCTTGTACAAAAAGGTGTGCATTATTCAGGAACACACATTTTCAATAACTTGCCAGCAGCCATAAAAAGCTTAACAACCAATGAAATTCAGTTTAAGAGAAGCCTAAAGATTTATTGGTGGCCAACTCCTTCTACTCCATTGATGAATTTCTTAGTAAAACCAACTGATTTGTATATAAGTACAACATAACTTCTGCACAATTTCAGTGCAGTAATGTGTTCATTGAAAATTTGTGTGTGTGTATGTGTGTGTGTAAGTTTAATCTAACTTCTGCACCATTTCAGTGCAGTAATGTGTTCATTGTAAATAAGTATTATAGTTGTTGTATTACATGTTTATTACCTTATAAATCAATAAAAAACTTTATTTTAAATTCAGTGCATTAGTATTTGTAAAATGACTCTTAGTGTTCATTAAAAAAAATGACGATCATTCCACTTGGGACCTGTGGAATGGTACATTAGCTTACTTGTTTTAGTTGTAATTATTTGTCGTGTATTGTTGTTTTTCTGACATGTTCCACATCCGGAGGACCACCTCACTACGGATCAATTGGAATGAGAGTAAATCTAATCTAATCTAATCCAGAGTGGGAGGAGGACAGTGGTGTGTTCACGTGTCATAGGCGGAAGGCGAAAGAGGGAGAAAGCCGTGCGACTGGCTCCCTACGTCTTAGCAACAGCTACGAGGTGCTTCCCAGTGTTGATGATAACTCTGGGCCAGCATGGGATGTCTCTCCTGTTGGTCCAGCGGTCGATTTTCCTGCCCAGTAGGGATAAGTAAAGAGGCTGGGCATGCTAGTCATTGGGAGCTCCAATGTTAGGCAGGTGATGGAGCCCCTCAGCGAGATAGCAGCAAGGCGAGAAAGAATTCTAGTGTGCATTCGGTTTGTTTGCCGGGAGGTCTCACCCGTGATGTGGAGGAGGCCCTGCCGGCGGCTATCAAGCGCACTGGGTGCAACCGGCGGCGTGTAGTGGCACATGTCGGAACGAATGACGCCTGACGCTTGGATTCTCCTATCGGCGGCTGGCTGGTGAAGGCAACTAGCAACGCTAAGCTGTCTATATGTAGCATCGTACCCAGGGTTGATCGCAGTCCTCTGGTATGGAGCAGAGTGGATGGTCTAAATCAGAGGCTCAGACGGCTCTCCGACGGTATCGGATGCGAATCACTCGACCTTCGCTATCGGATGCAGAATTGTAGTGTTCCCCTTAATAGATCAGTCGTGCACTACACTCAGGAAGCGTCTAGCAGGGTAGCGGAGCATGTGTGGCGTTCACATGGGGTTTCCTTGGGAGCAAACACGATTTTCGTGTTAAACCAGGCACAGCGACCGCAGATAATCTTGGTCCTCGCAGATCAGACATAGAAAAGATAAACGTGATTTTTATGAACTGCAGTAGATCCAAGAAAGGTTCCCAGAATTAGTATAGTTTATTGAATGTTATAATGCACAGACAGTATTGGGACGATCGAAAATGGTGATCAATTCCTGTTTGCCTTATACGTATTTCCACTTAATTTTTAATAACATGTTTATAAAAATGTTACGTGATACACTCCTGGAAATTGAAATAAGAACACCGTGAATTCATTGTCCCAGGAAGGGGAAACTTTATTGACACATTCCTGGGGTCAAATACATCACATGATCACACTGACAGAACCACAGGCACATAGACACAGGCAACAGAGCATGCACAATGTCGGCACTAGTACAGTGTATATCCACCTTTCGCAGCAATTCAGGCTGCTATTCTCCCATGGAGACGATCGTAGAGATGCTGGATGTAGTCCTGTGGAACGGCTTGCCATGCCATTTCCACCTGGCGCCTCAGTTGGACCAGCGTTCGTGCTGGACGTGCAGACCGCGTGAGACGACGCTTCATCCAGTCCCAAACATGCTCAATGGGGGACAGATCCGGAGATCTTGCTGGCCAGGGTAGTTGACTTACACCTTCTAGAGCACGTTGGGTGGCACGGGATACATGCGGACGTGCATTGTCCTGTTGGAACAGCAAGTTCCCTTGCCGGTCTAGGAATGGTAGAACGATGGGTTCGATGACGGTTTGGATGTACCGTGCACTATTCAGTGTCCCCTCGACGATCACCAGTGGTGTACGGCCAGTGTAGGAGATCGCTCCCCACACCATGATGCCGGGTGTTGGCCCTGTGTGCCTCGGTCGTATGCAGTCCTGATTGTGGCGCTCACCTGCACGGCGCCAAACACGCATACGACCATCACTGGCACCAAGGCAGAAGCGACTCTCATCGCTGAAGACGACACGTCTCCATTCGTCCCTCCATTCACGCCTGTCGCGACACCACTGGAGGCGGGCTGCATGATGTTGGGGCGTGAGCGGAAGACGGCCTAACGGTGTGCGGGACCGTAGCCCAGCTTCATGGAGACGGTTGCGAATGGTCCTCGCCGATACCCCTAATTTGCTGGGAAGTGGCGGTGCGGTCCCCTACGGCACTGCGTAGGATCCTACGGTCTTGGCATGCATCCGTGCGTCGCTGCGGTCCGGTCCCAGGTCGACGGGCACGTGCACCTTCCGCCGACCACTGGCGACAACATCGATGTACTGTGGAGACCTCACGCCCCACGTGTTGAGCAATTCGGCGGTACGTCCACCCGGCCTCCCGCATGCCCACTATACGCCCTCGCTCAAAGTCCGTCAACTGCACATACGGTTCACGTCCACGCTGTCGCGGCATGCTACCAGTGTTAAAGACTGCGATGGAGCTCCGTATGCCACGGCAAACTGGCTGACACTGACGGCGGCGGTGCACAAATGCTGCGCAGCTAGCGCCATTCGACGGCCAGCACCGCGGTTCCTGGTGTGTCCGCTGTGCCGTGCGTGTGATCATTGCTTGTACAGCCCTCTCGCAGTGTCCGGAGCAAGTATGGTGGGTCTGACACACCGGTGTCAATGTGTTCTTTTTTCCATTTCCAGGAGTGTATAAGAGTTATGGTATTATTGGACACTGCAATACGGAAGATGTGGCTGCAACAACTAAATAAGGTAAAGAAAATAAGCTGCCACTAGCTACAGTTGCGAAACGGTTCATCGTATGAAACAAAGGTCTGCGATTTAAGCTAATGGCAGAGATTTGAGACAAGATGCTAACTGCGAAAGCCGCAGATGTCGACAAAGCCAAAGAGGAAAAGTTAATCCTTAATCTTTTCCTGTAAGGGTCGACTGGCATTCCTTTAACACAGACTGAAAAGAGCTGCTATTTATGTTCATTAGCAACATTAACGGAAAAAGGTTCAATAGTGTATATTGGATATCAGTGTTCGACTTCCATTATTCTACAGAAGAGAAAAATACAGACGGACATGTGAAATGCGATGGCTTTTCATATTGTGGTAAACGTTATCGTTGCTATGACTGTAGACGAAAATGTAACAAATAGTCTCAAAAGAATTAAGAACTTCGTGGTTGAGGTGAGATTTTCTCATACATTTTCAGTATGTTCTTATTAAATAGGTCATTAGTCTCGAACGAGTACTTACGATCACTCTCGTGATATATGTATGTGTATATATTACCAATGAAGTAGACTTCAGAATGAAATGTATTAATTGTTGAACTACAACCGAAATATGCCTATCAATAAAATGAATAATACAAAAATGATAGCGTGTTATAAAACTAAATGAAATCTTCTTTACGTGTCGAGATGCAACGGTTCAATGAAGCGACGCGATGCTGCTGTCATGAATTTGGAGAACCGCGTATTTGCCATCAGCTGTACAGATTTTTTATTTATTTTCTATCTGTATCGGTCGTAGCGACCATCTTCACAGGACGGAAAAAAGCTCAACACTGGATGGGTATGTAATTCAAATTTCCATTGGATAAAGTCAAAACCATAAGAGTCTTATAATGGTCACAGGACCACGTATAACAGGCTGTGATTTAGATACCAGGACAAAATTGACTTCACTTAATCAGAATGTTCGTGAAAGTGGTAACACGATGACAGGTTTCTGTTGAAACGATAATGTTCTTTGACATACTGTTATCCACTTATTTCCGGCCTAATGTTAGAACTTTTATAATCGGCCTGTTAAATCATAGTGAAGCCAATTGTACTGGTATAGAGACCATGCCGTGTCTTACTGCATTCTATAATCATTTTACGACGCTGATGGTTTTCATTTTATCCAGTAGAAAGCTGAACAGCATAACCATATAAAGTATAGCTTGTTTACTTCCTGTGAAAATGGTCCCTACCAAACGAAGTCGATGGAAAAAAGAAATAAATAAATCTGCACAACTGATGGCAAATAAGCAATTCTTCAACATCGATAAATGACGGTTTGTTTTCTAATGTCTGGTGAATAAAATATTTTCAGTACTTGAAATTCAGTCGAATGCCAGACAGTGAAATAAATGTTTAGAAACCCGAATACGTAGTAGAGAGGAAAGTCAGTATCTCTTTAAAGGAGCATATTGCAATTCAGGTGTTACTGTGATAATCCGCACTTGAGAGACATCTTAACAGGGTTTGCACAGTATATTGAAAAACTTATAGCACGTAATCGAAGTACGAGATGCAATGTCCGTAGCAAGCGACTGTATTTGTGACCTAGACATCTCACTTCTTGAAGTGCACGAGCAATAAGATCGTAATGAGGTTTGGCGTGGGGGAGGGAGCGATGCGATATGGTACACGAGCATCATCGACAACCACGAGGCATTACGCCCCTGTGTTACTGGCGCACTGTAGACTGCTGTGCATCCGGCCCCCTCGCCAGGAGGCTAGCCTTTGTCGATGTTTAAGGCTAACGAGCTGCCGTCAACGCCCCAGCGGTCTAAGGTCTTTGAGGCCGGCCCATCGTGACACCGTTATTAAATTATATTGCAGCGTAGACTAGGTGCTGTCACCAGCAGCGCGCTACCGTGTGTGTGTGTGTGTGTGTGTGTGTGTGTGTGTGTGTGTGTGCGTGCGCGCGCGCGCCATTGTGCTGCTCCTTTCAATAATGGAGTTTCAGATATTGTAAACGACATCGATTTCTCTGTACTTCATCTAACTCTACCTATGCATCTACTTATCTGTTTCTTTCTCCACCCCTATTTTTTCTCTTATCTTTCTTTTTCTCTCTGTTGTGGCGTGTGTCCCTTTCCAGCACTGGCAATGAAGACGATATAATGGGATCATTTAATATCAAATTATTATCAGCGGGAATATTTTGTGACTTAGCTAAATATTCTATACGTGTGAGTCATGATATTTTCATGCAGACTTGAAATTCATTGGAAAGCCAGGCACTGAACCGAATCTGTTGCAACCTACATACACTGTCGGAACAAAAGAAACGTAACACCATGAAGGAAAAGGTCATTTCACTGATAAGTGAGGTGACAGGTAAATCATAATTGTAGTAGGAGTATATGACAAATTCAAACGAAATGAAGCAAATGTTACAGTAAAGAGTGCCAAAATATTCACATCGATACATAGTGTACCTCCTTTGGTGGCAACGCAAACGTGTAAAAGGCATACATTAAGAGAAGTGAGCATTTAGTCTTCTTCGATGCCGTGAAAGCTCTTCGATACCGTGAAAGCTCTTCGATAGCCTGCAAGCTCTTTGCTTTCCTATTTTGGGAAGAGGTGGTATGAACCAAAAAAAAAAAAAAAAAAGATCAGTAAGCATATTAGAACTTTTTTCTTGTTTGAGTGACTATTATCATCTCTCAAAAAATGGAACACTGTGCATAAATTCCCTGTCTGTTACTCTCATTGTGATTCGTTTAATAATTGGAACAATGTACGTATGGAGTACAGCATCTTATCGAAATGAATAAGCGGAATGGAAGAGAATCGAGGCATTCTGGATGTGTTGCTAAAGAAAGAAGTCAAACATTAGGTGGACAGATAAGATAAGAAATGAAGAGCTTCTGCTTAGAACTGCCGAAGAGTGACCCATTTGCGAAACATTGAGAACTTGCAGGACGGCAGCACATTTGTAACGAACATAAGCGAGTTACTTCCATAGCCCATTAGGGAAGCTAAGATGCTATAAACTTTAGAAGAAAACGGAGACTGGAGTACATCCGTTAATGACTCAGGACTGTGGGTGCTAATGTTTAGGACACTGGTACAGGAAAGGAATTTGTGGCGGGCCACATAGACAAAAGAGACCATGGAAAAAAATGCCTAGTTCATGACTAGGAGATTGCTCCTATTGGAGAAATAATATGAGATTTTCTCTTACAGAGGAAGTTTCTTGGGAAGTGTGTATGTCTTTCAACTCAGGGAAAAGTGGTGCTCTTAAATGTGAAGTTTGTTAAGAAATGTTTCATTTGGCTAGGTGAATAATTTTTAGTTTGGTTAGTTCTTTGTTATCGCTTCTTGGGCTGGGATCTTTTCCTAGTTCGTTGAAAGGAGGGGACTGATAGACTGAAACGAGAGCTGTGCGTTTCGTTACTTGATCGGGAAGTGCACACAAGTCATTTGTGGAGGGTGATCTTGTTAATTTGCACCCATTATTGTGGCGTTACTTTCCTGTAGTTTCTAATTCGGACTATTCGGGGCTTCAAAGAATTCCGCAAGGTATGCTACGGAAAATATACCGCTGTCATCAATGAACGAATGATGAAGCTCAACTTTTCCTTGACTCAAAAGAAATAAATTAAATATACTCGGATTTGCGAATATGAGCCAACGCCCTTTCCTCAGTGGTAACACCGGTTCCCGTCAGATAACTGTCGGACTGGGCTAGCACTTCGATGGGTGACCATCCGGTCTGGCGAGCGTTGTTGACAAGCGGGGTGCACTCAGCCCTTGTGAGGCAAACTGAGGAGCTACTTGATTGAGAAGTAGCGGCTCCGGTCTCGTAAACTGACATACGGCCGGGACAGCAGTGTGCTGACCACGTGCCCCTCCATCTTCGCATCCCGTGACCCCTGTGGCTGAGGATGACACGGCGGCCGGTCGGTACCGTCGAGCATTCCAAGGCCTGTTTGGACGTAATTATTTGCGAATATGGACAACTATCAGCTCTATAATGGAATGACGGCTCTGAAATTGGCGATTGTCCGGGACCCGAACCCGGATTCTCGCTCACTGCGAGCTGTCGCGTCTTACCGTTGGGCTATCCGTGCGCGACTCAAGGCCAGAAGCGAACTTCCATAGATCGTCAACCATGCATCTACATTTTGCATGTATGTCCAAAGGAATTTCGCATCTTAATTCAGAATGACATATAAACTGCAATACACTGCAATATCGTATTTGTCCGCCAACATCGAGCAAGCGACTTTCAAATAAAATACATTACAAAATTTGGAGCTTCGAATGAGGGCTACGATCGCCTGTAGAATGGAATATAAACAGTGAAAATTTGGGTCGAACCTGGATTTCCCGCTTATGGTGAGCGGTCGCCTCAGCATTCGGCTATCCGTTCGTGACCAACGGCCAGACCCAAACTTCCATATGTCTTCAACTATGCATCTTCGACCTGCACTCGTACATCCACTATGTTTATTTCTGCACAGGTCAGACGTGGTACTTGAAAGTTGCTTGCCCGGCATCGCCAGATAAATGCGATAATGCAGCTTCTTTGTTATTCTGATTACGATGCAAGGTTCCTTTGGACATACAAGTATGGAGAATTTATGTATGTAGTCTTCGTATTTATTCGACTGAACTAATCAATGTAACATATCTCACGCATGATTGGCAGTCAATAATGTAATGCTGTAGCCGATGGGCGGAGCTTACAGTATATGACTAAAGCTGCCTTATTCAACAGTGACAGCACATGGTTCCTTTTACGATTCTCGCTCCGTCTGCATGCACCAGCTCCAATAATGGTAGTAATAGCGTACTGTTTAATTACTCTAGCTTAAATCGTAGACATTCTTTTTAGACATATTTTCATCCCGCTATACCGAATACGTATTATTGCTGTGCTGCAGCAGGGAGAAGCCTGAAGATGGTCTTAGGAAAGGACCGAAACCAGTTGCTAATGAACAAAAATCTAAAAACGCGATCAAGAGTGTTTTATTTGATTTTCAGCATTTTATATCGATAATTGCTTTGCCCCAATAACAGAATCTTTTCTAAACTTTCAGAAATTGAGTTGTTTGCAGGTGGAGGTAGTTAAAAAGTGAATAAACGGAATGAGAATTTATAGCAGCATGTTGAGTTTTCGTGTGTCACATTAGTAATGTAGAACACTTACCATCGAATTAGTAAGACATTGCGAAGATGCAGTACGGGCTTCTGTTTGGTTTTAGAAAGTGTAAGAACAGCCATTTAGGTTACAGTATAATGGGTGGGTCAGGAGAAGGGGTAAATACTTAAGAGGCGAGATTATTGGTGGTTCTGAACAAAAAAAATTCAAATGAACATATGCCCGTTTCTTAACCGCATCCGATGAATAGCTGTTTGAAAATCACGGGCGTCAGTCGTGCTGGAAGTACATGCGACTTTGACGATCACTGAGAGACGTCGTTCAAAACATAAAAATGTAGTAACCTGCAGATTTACATTTGACCACACGTTAGTTTAGCGCGTTTTATGATGTCGCTGCGGTTAGATGTTGACACATCACTGGACAGAATACGTGGAATGCAGCGTTCCGCACGAATGAGCTCAGATCAGCAACACAGCACCAATCTACCAGATCTGCAAAATCAAATGTGGTTGACGGTGAAAAATGTTTTGTGAGGCCATATACACAGTTAAGCTAAATATTACACCGCAGTGTTTCATTTCTGTCACCTGCATGTCTCGTGTTCGCCATTGTTTTCACTAGTTTCCTCAAAAACTGTTAAGAACAAGATATATATTCGTATATCGTCTATTGTCCAGAATCAATAATACTGTCACCCATCAAAAAGCGTGTGCTTTTCCTTCTGAACCACCCTGTTAAGTATAGTAATAGGAGGCTGACTAGAAGACATTAAATAAAAGAACCATTTTGTTATCAAACTGAAAGTCTAACATTTCTCTGCCAATAGACAAAATTTAATAAAATAAAATGCATTCAGTTCCTTGTTAAAGAACGACACTTAATGTATGGACGAAGAATTTTTAGTTATAATAACCACATTTTGACTGTTTCCGTTAAGAAGAACTCTAATTGGAAGATTTAGATCTTTCTAAGTACTCAGTTCCGAAATATTCAGCAGTACCGGTACCTGCCCAGTTGAAATTCTCGATCAGTTACGCTCTTTTTAATTCTTTAGACCACTGAAGTATAACGGATTAATTTCTTCAGGTAACTGTCCGTTAAGTAAGAAAGTTTCCATCCCTCATGAGAACGAGGTGTAATGGATGATACATGGTGCTCCACAATCAGCTGTCCAGTTCCTATTCCATTCGTAGGTAATGTTTGGAGGATATACCATCTGAATGACTAAATTTCTCCTGGTCATTACGAAGTTCATTTGTCGGAAGAAGACCACGTTGTGTCTCCCACGGGAATTTTTAAGGGCTTCTGTGCAGCGTGTAAGAGTAACGTTATTGACACCCTTTGTAAGAATCGATATTAGCTTCTCATTTCCTATGGCTACGAGGCAGGTGATATTCTGGAAGCTGCTGGACTTCAGTGGTTCTCGCCTGAGGTCCGATGCTTTTGGTCGAAGGTGAGATGCAGTATGTGCTAAGTGGCCAAGTATGTCGATCGGGTTGTGGCCCGGATGTGCAGATAAAATGGTTATTTATTCGAAGGAGTAGATTGAAAACAACCACATTAAATATGTAGAGACGTGAAGAAAATGCTCTTGGAAACAAATTTTGTGATGACAGTTGTAAAGAATCATGCGTTGTTATCAGTTGAAGTTCGTGGAGTGTTAAGTATATTGAAGCAACTTGTAGTAAGTGGAACATTAATTTTTACAGAAGTGTTTGTATTTGAAAGCTTTGGTATATGAAGGTTTCTTGAACAAATTACCGGGAGGCAATGACGTAATTAATATATTCCTGGAAGGACATAAGATAAGAAAATTATCGATGTTGCTAAATACCAAATGTGTGGTTCAACTAAGAATACATGGGATACATATAATTGTTCTACCTGAAATAAACAGTTTCTATGTAAGAAGACTTTTATAACTACGTGAGTGTCGTTCTACGCAGGAACCCTAATTTCCCTATAATTAAGTGATTCAGAGCACAAGATTGTTATAGGCAAACGGTTTTGTTGGACTGCTACCTGTGTATCTGATGTAATTAAAATATGAGCGCTCGCTATGCAACGAGCAGCAAGTTAGGACGTGTGCATCAGAGGCATGGACTGAGACCAGTGTTCAGACCCGCCCCCCTCCTCCGCCCCCCCGCCCCACCACCAAAGATAAGGGATTTGCTGCGCCGCGTTAAAGACGACGTAACTCTTCGTGCGCCCGGTGTGTATGGTGTCCTTTGGGAATGTGGCTGCATTTATGTAGGTTAAAAAGTTCGCACAGTTACAGAGTGTTGTACAAAAAAAAGGAAACGCGACAAATCGGCCACACGTGAGCATTGCCTATAAAACAGACATAAAACACAGTTTGAAAACACAACAGTATTGGCTCATGGCTGAACATATTGGGATTCAGTTACAAAGGAGGCAACTCAGATTAGAGGCCGGCCGGGGTGGCCGAGCGGTTGTAGGCGCTACAGTCTGGAACCGCGCGACCACTACGGTCGCAGGTTCGAATCCTGCCTCGGGCATGGATGTGTGTGATGTCCTTAGGTTGGTTAGGTTTAAGTAGCTCTAAGTTCTAGGGGACTAATGACCTCACAAGTTAAGTCCCATAGTGCTCAGAGCCATTTGAACCATTTGAGATTAGCGTGAACAGCAACAGTTTTAACAGAGACCAGGCGTAGACATTTAGTAGGTCCTAGGGACGGTCTTGGGATGTCGAAAGAAAGGAACGACGAATGCTGGACGCTTCTAGAGAGGCGGGAGCGACAGTTCAATTCGTTTCGCCGGCCCCTTGCGCCGCCAGACATTACTCGGTCCCGCGGCGGGCAGTAGCTGCCATTAGCTTTCAAACTCACTTTGCGTGCAGTTAGGGGTTTTACTCCTGAACTCAATGATGTAGAACCCATCGGAAGGTCGATATTTTTATTCGACCTGACGCAACTTGAAAACATAGATTTTAATCAGACATGACACCACGAAAGCCTCTGAGGATACATGGTCGTTAACCCTTAAGGATTATTATATTTAATAATTACATGAACGCTGTGGACGCATCATATGTGGTATTATTAACGCACTAACAAGAAAACACATAAACAAAGGGAATATTTTTCAAAATGGTTCAAATGGCTCTGAGCACTATGGGACTCAACTGCTGAGGTCATTAGTCCCCTAGAACTTAGAACTAGTTAAACCTAACTAACCTAAGGACATCACAAACATCCATGCCCGAGGCAGGATTCGAAACTGCGACCGTAGCGGTTTTGCGGTTCCAGACTGCAGCGCCTTTAATCGCACGGCCACTTCGGCCGGCGTAATATTTTTGATCATTGATAGTTTTTCTAGTGTAAGTAACCGATGTATCGGCAAGGGCTTTCCCTGCACACTTTTACTGGGTTCGACTACAGTCCGGAATATACACTCCTGGAAATGGAAAAAAGAACACATTGACACCGGTGTGTCAGACCCACCATACTTGCTCCGGACACTGCGAGAGGGCTGTACAAGCAATGATCACACGCACGGCACAGCGGACACACCAGGAACCGCGGTGTTGGCCGTCGAATGGCGCTAGCTGCGCAGCATTTGCGCACCGCCGCCGTCAGTGTCAGCCAGTTTGCCGTGGCATACGGAGCTCCATCGCAGTGTTTAACACTGGTAGGATGCCGCGACAGCGTGGACGTGAACCGTATGTGCAGTTGACGGACTTTGAGCGAGGGCGTATAGTGGGCATGCGGGAGGCCGGGTGGACGTACCGCCGAATTGCTCAACACGTGGGGCGTGAGGTCTCCACAGTACATCGATGTTGTCGCCAGTGGTCGGCGGAAGGTGCACCTGCCCGTCGACCTGGGACCGGACCGCAGCGACGCACGGATGCACACCAAGACCGTAGGATCCTACGCAGTGCCGTAGGGGACCGCACCGCCACTTCCCAGCAAATTAGGGACACTGTTGCTCCTGGGGTATCGGCGAGGACCATTCGCAACCGTCTCCATGAAGCTGGGCTACGGTCCCGCACACCGTTAGGCCGTCTTCCGCTCACGCCCCAACATCGTGCAGCCCGCCTCCAGTGGTGTCGCGACAGGCGTGAATGGAGGGACGAATGGAGACGTGTCGTCTTCAGCGATGAGAGTCGCTTCTGCCTTGGTGCCAATGATGGTCGTATGCGTGTTTGGCGCCGTGCAGGTGAGCGCCACAATCAGGACTGCATATGACCGAGGCACGCAGGGCCAACACCCGGCATCATGGTGTGGGGAGCGATCTCCTACACTGGCCGTACACCACTGGTGATCGTCGAGGGGACACTGAATAGTGCACGGTACATCCAAACCGTCATCGAACCCATCGTTCTACCATTCCTAGACCGGCAAGGGAACTTGCTGTTCCAACAGGACAATGCACGTCCGCATGTATCCCGTGCCACCCAACGTGCTCTAGAAGGTGTAAGTCAACTACCCTGGCCAGCAAGATCTCCGGATCTGTCCCCCATTGAGCATGTTTGGGACTGGATGAAGCGTCGTCTCACGCGGTCTGCACGTCCAGCACGAACGCTGGTCCAACTGAGGCGCCAGGTGGAAATGGCATGGCAAGCCGTTCCACAGGACTACATCCAGCATCTCTACGATCGTCTCCATGGGAGAATAGCAGCCTGCATTGCTGCGAAAGGTGGATATACACTGTACTAGTGCCGACATTGTGCATGCTCTGTTGCCTGTGTCTATGTGCCTGTGGTTCTGTCAGTGTGATCATGTGATGTATCTGACCCCAGGAATGTGTCAATAAAGTTTCCCCTTCCTGGGACAATGAATTCACGGTGTTCTTATTTCAATTTCCAGGAGTGTAGTTTCAACCTGAAAACAGTGGACTGGAATGAAATTGCAGTTGCCGGCTGGAGTGGCCGTACGGTTCTAGGCGCTGCAGTCTGGAACCGAGCGACCGCTACGGGCGCAGGTTCGAATTCTGCCTCGGGCATGGATGTGTGTGATGTCCTTAGGTTAGTTAGGTTTAATTAGTTCTATGTTCTAGGCGACTGATGACCTCAGAAGTTAAGTAGCATAGTGCTCAGAGCCATTTGAACCACTTTTTTTTTTTTTTTAATTGCAGTTCGCGAACTTGCTTCTGACACTACGACTTGCTACCCGTCCTCACATCTTCAGTTCTTTTAATATCTGCCACACATTTTCCAAGCTTCATAAAATCTCTCTTGCGTACTTTGCTGTATTAGGAGTCCTGGAACAAATGATACAAACAAACATCATCCAAGCAAGTCTTGAAGGCCAAACGGTACCGACCGGCCGCCCTGTCTTCCTCAGTCTTTAACTGTCACTAGATGCAGATACAGAGGGGCTTGAGGTCAGCGCACTGCTCTCCTGGCCGTTGTTAGTTTTCGTGACCGGTGCCGATACTTATTAATAAAGTAGCTTCCCAATTGACCTGACAAGGAATGAGCGCAACCCGCTCGCCAACAGCACTGGCAGACACAGGGGGTCACCCATCCAACTTCTAGGCAAGTCCGACAGAAATTTAGGCATCCTGATGGTATATCCTTCAAACATCGCCTACGAATGGAACAGAAACTGGACAGCTGATTCTGGTGCACCCTGTATCATGCATTACACCTCGCGCTCATGAGGGATGGAAACTTTCTTACATAAAGGACAGTTACCTCAAGAAATAAATCCGTTAGACTTCAGTGGTCTACAGAATTAAAAATGCGGTAACTGTTCTACATTTTCAATTGGGCATGTAACGGTACTGATGAATATTTTGCAGCTCAGTACTTAGAAAGATCTAAATCTTCCAATTTGAGTTTTTTTTAACGGAAACAGTTAAAATGTGGTTATTACAACTAAAAATTCTTCCCCCGTACATAAAGAGAATTATCGTTCTTTAATAAGGAACTGAATGCATTTTATTTTAATTGCTTTTTTCTATTGACAGAGAAACGTTTGACTTTCAGTTTGATAATAAAATGGTTCCAATATTTAATGTCTTCTAGTCTGCTTCCTATTACTATGCTTTACAGGGTGGGTGATTTGACGGAAAACGGTGTTACCACTGCGGCAAGACCGTTGGCTGAAAGAAATGACACCGCGGAGAAATGTCTTCAGAAAGCAGCATCCATGCCGTGGGCAAATTATACTGTCGGAAATAATTTTTACGGCAAAGTTAGCCGAAAGAACTGTGATTCAGAGCACTTATGGTATTTGTAAATAAGGCGAGAGATACTTGTAAAATTACAGTGTGGAAGTGGTTCGTAAGGCGTATGTTACAATAAGTAAGTGCAAAGAGAAGTGGCTTTGTTTCAGTTTACGTTTAGTGTAATAATGTCCATGGAGATAGTCTTTATTGTAGTAGAAGGGACCAGCAAGGATATGGTAGCTTAAATTACCTATAAACTTTGATGTTTTTTCCGTAACGAATTCATTGTGCTGTGACAAGAGATCAAGTGTCGCAGTAAACTAATATTATTTCATGTATGCTTTGTAGAGATTTATTGCAAATTTATTATTAGTACCACTCATTCACTATCTTTTAAAATATTCACGTATACCCAAATTGGCAAAACAGAGGTATTTGAAGGGACAAAAGCACCTCACTGTCGAATGAAACCACGCATAATAGTTCAGTTTCTTCATTTTTATGGTTTCATACCTCAGTCCGTACAAATTGTTGCTATATCCATGAAACGGCAGGAGGAAGCATACATAACTTCCTCTTTTTGCATACAAGGCGCAGATCTTTCAACACGAAGTTGACAAACATATTTTTAGAGCAAGCAAAAATAATTCTGCCACGCAGTCCAGTTAGTTCAATGTCTCCTGTCTTTTGAAGCCGTGCAACGGAGAAGGAGGGTCGCTCTTACTTCTTCTTTGGGGGTTGTTCGGCTGTCGTGATGTACAGTGCCTCCGGGGTGCCTCTGGCACGCTTTCAATAGCCACAAACTGCGTCGTTGCCCAGATTTTGCACTGCCTGTTCGAGCTAAAGAGATACAGCTTAGTCTTTCTGCCGACAAGAGAGGGTATTGGAAAACTTCTAGCCGTAAACCACCTGCCATAGCTTGTGCAGAGCTTCTTTCTCGTACATACTCCTCCGGTTCGCTAGATAAATGTGAAGCAGCAGCAGAAAAGTAAATAACATCGCGTAGCACATCTAACAGTAATGTCAAAACTGAAACTACTTTCAAGAAATGTAAATACCGTTTACGATCTACACTGACTGTTTATGTTAAAATATATAGAGAGATTGGGATGGAGTGATGGAGTTGGTTGAACGTTTCATTAAGGAAGAATATGAGTACGTGGTGGTTGGAAGGGATATACTGTAAAGAGAGCTGAGTAGATGGAGAGCAGACGTTTTAGTACAGCGTTCTGTGCTGCTGACACGTCAAGATCACAGGCAAGGGAGCGTTGAGAGGGTGAGAGTGGAGAGGGTTTAAACGAGGGTGTCGAGACGAATGAATATGAAGTGTGCTTTGTTTCAGAAATAGGTGGCTGAAATAGAGAGGTGAAATGAGGAGCGGGTGACAGGGGAAATTTTTTTGAGAACGCGTGGTCGGTGGAGGGGGCGGATACTTTGGAGTACGGTGGTGAGGAATCTTATGTTCGACAGTGGTAGGTGAGTGGAGTGAGTTCTTGGGAGGAACAGGGTTACCTGTAGATCAGACGGGCACAGTTAATCCTGACTGTGGATACACAGGAATCCTTGACAGAAAAGACCGCAATTTATTTCATTTCTTGGCTTACATACAAGCCATCTTCAGATCAAAACAATATACAGTTATCAGAGTACAACTGCCAACTAACGAGCTACATTATTATAAACTGTGTCGCACGGGGTAGCGACGAGGTCTTGGGCGCCTTGCCAAAGTTCGCACGGCTGCCCCTCTTCGGAAGTTCGAGCCCTCCCTCAGGCATGGGTGTGTGTGCTGCCTTTAGCGTAGGTTAGTTTAAGTTAGATTCGGTAGTGCGTAAGCCTATGGCCTGATGACCTCAGCAGTTTGGCCCCATAGGAACTTAGCACCACCATTATAAATTGTGTGAGAAGGATCGTTTGCTGTACAATGTTGCTCACACAAAAGACGACGCTGTATGCATGCGTTTGGCAGTTGTATACTGATCAGTCTGTGTTATTTTGATCTGAATATGGCTTGTGTATAAGCCGGAAATACACTGAAAATCGGAACACAAGAAATTAATTAATGTACAGTAATGAAATTTCCCGAATACGTTTGCCTACGTAGATATTTAAGTGATTAACGCTACAACATAACAGTTTAATGTAAGCCCAAGATAATCCATTGCAAACGTGCAATGCTAATACATTAATAACCAGAGAAATCATCTGGAATGTTCAAATGGTTCAAATGGCTCTGAGCACTATGGGACTCAACTACTGTAGTCATAAGTTCCCTAGAACTTAGAACTACTTAAACCTAACTAACCTAAGGACATCACACACATCCATGCCCGAGGCACGATTCGAACCTGCGACCGTAGCGGTCGTGTGGTTCCAGACTGTAGCGCCTTTAACCGCTCAGCCACTCCGGCCGGCACCTGGAATGTTGATACAAGCGTTCGAACGTGCATGAATTATGTTATACGGGTGCCAAATGTCCATTTTTAGGATGGGATTCCATACTTATTTCACCTGATCGGTCAGTACAGGGACGGTTAATTCTGTTTCTGGGTGACGCTGGAGTTGTCGTCTAGTAATGACCCACGGGTGAACTATCGGACACTGATCTGATGATCGAGCTGACCGAGGCACCACGTCGACGCTCTGTACTGCAAGTTGGGCTACAACAGCCGTATGTTGGAGAGCACTATCTTCCTGCAAATACCCCCCCCCCCCCCCGGATTGTTGCTCATAAAGGTAGCAAATCAGGTCAAGTCAGCAGAGAGACGAACAAATTTGCAGTCAGGTTGCTTGGAATAAACAAAAAAGTTCTTACACTGTCATACGAAATCGCACCCGAGACCATGATTCTAGGTGTAGATCAAGAGTGTCTAGCACGGATACAGGTAGGTTACAGGCATACAACTGGCCTCGTCCTAATCAAAACACAACTATCACAGCACCAATATAGAACCATCTTCCATCAGAAAAAAAAACAACAGAACACCACCATGCTCTCCAATGTGCGCTCGCTTGACACCACTGAAGTCGCAAACAACCGTGGTTTGAGAACCAGTGCAATGCGCGCTACAGGACGTCTGGCTCGGAGCCGTCCTTGAGGTGACCGAATTGCAACAGTTCACTGAGTCACTGTGGTGCCAACTGCTGCTTAAATGGCTGCTGCAACCAGAAACATAGACCGAACACGATGGTCTTCGCCCCTACTAATTTTCGTTTATTCTTGGTGTTTCGATCTTTTTTCCCTCAGTGTAGGTATCAAACAAAATTGATTGTGATCTTGACTATCTATAATTCCTCTGAATCTAAGCCAAGGCGGCTTCTGTGTGGGCGTGCTTGCTATCATATAGGCTCCACTTACGCACGCGTTCCATCTACTCCGGCCCTCGTCGCATAATCTTTGCTGGGTTATGTGTTCCCTCACGAGCGGGTGGTAATGAGTGGAATGTGGGACACGGCGCTGGACGGATGTGCCTAATAACTCGTCGTTCTGGCGATTGCAACGAGTCGAAACCATTGACGTTGGGCTCTGAGGGCCCGAGTTCTGCAGCGTTGGGCGATGCTACCGGCGAGTTTAGCGGGAAATAAGCGGTTCTCGTCATGTGCAGCCTCGTTACTAAGTGCATCAGTAAATTGTGGGGTGCTATATATACTGAGATGTATTGGACTACTTTTTGGCAGTTACGGGCAGAAGGGCAGTATTTCTGGCCCCTACATGGTGTTCTGAAGCTATCGGTCTCCGTGGTATTTATCTGAAATTATGTATGAAGACTGTTCGGTAAGTACTGTACTTAAAGACGGCTAATTTTGCCCCGGTGTGCGATGGGCAGGAGTCCGGTTCCTTAAGCCCTTCAGACCCCTTTTGGTTCAAATGGTTCAAATGGCTCTGAGCACTATGGGACTTAACTTCTGAGGTCTTAGAACTACTTGTTTGCTTCGATTTTTTCACGTGGGTAGCGTTTGGCCAGCTTGCCGGTATCTTGTCTGTATGAGAGCAGAATAACCATTTGAGATTTATGTATTTTAATGTATTTTAGTTAACGTTTGTTGCACTTGCATTCAAGTTCTGTTGTTGAATTAGGTTCACAGTTGTTACGCTATTCGCGCGTACAAAGTGCCACCTCAGGTTTGGTTAATGAGTGTACTGATTGTAATCGGTATCATTGTATTGCACAGTTGATATATTCTTCGAGTAACATTTCTAATTTTACGTTTTATGCCAATATTTCTGCGCATTGTGATTTTAATCTGAAAACCTCAACTATTGGTATGTATTTGGCAACAACCTTGTTAACTGTTAGTTGGCTTGTGATAGAATTGCTATTAAATAAAAAAACTTTATTTGTGAATGATAAATGACGCATCAAGTTGGCCACAATTTCCATGTGTTTTTCTTAAACTAATCCCGATCCTTGTCCTGGGCTTCAGAATCCCCAGCTTCAATAAAGCAGATAGTGTTTCTCCATTTTGACAACTTCAAACAATAAGGCGGTTAATTCTTCTTTGACTTTCAGTATGGCGGAGCAGACAAGGGTGGGAGGAGAGTGGATTTTTGCAATGGGGAATATGGCGGTCATTATGAAGGCTACGGTGGACTGCAGAAGACGTAAGAAGGGTTTGAATTTGTCAAGACGGTTGTATATCAGGTCTCACGCTGGAAGGAGGTGATCTATGGTTGTAGCAGACTGGATGAAAACAAGCATGAAGGAGGTGGTGTGCCATTCATTGTAAATGCAGCTGGTTGTATCGATTTCCATTCTAGGACGAGAAATGATTTCAGAGACCATCTCTTCTGCCATCATCTTAGGGGCAACCTTCTTTGTTACTGAACTTGTGTTTGGGGACAGCGACGGGGTCTGGAGTTTTAGGTTGGCATGTGTATTTACTTCGTTGTGTACGTCTTGACTCACGGTCACGATCTCAGGAGGTGCTGGTAACGTTAATTCTTCAAAAATGGTTCAAATGGCTCTGAGCACTATGGGACTTAACAACTGAGGTCATCAGTCCCCTAGAACTTAGAACTACTTAAAGCTAACTAACCTATGGGCATCACACACATCCATGCCCGAGGCCGGATTCGAACCTGCGACCGTAGCGGTCGCGCGGTGACAGACTGTAGCGCCTAGAACCGCTCGGCCATCCAGGCCGGCGTTAATTCTTCACTGCGACTTACATGCCTTGTAGCAGATGGTCCTTGTTTTCGAAATGATTCCGTTTGTTTCCTTCAGATACAAATAAAACTCACTTGTGTTCCAGTGTTACCCTCCAAAGCAGTGGAACACCAAAGGCGTACGTTAAATCAGTAAGTGGCTCGAAACAGCATGTCCAGACACTCCGGGATGATGATGGCATTGAAACAATCGTAAAATGCGTTTTAGACAGGTACGTGCCGAGTAAAACTGTGAGGGACGGGAAAAACCCACCGTGGCACAACAACAAAGTTAGGAAACTACTGCGAAACCAAAGAGAGCTTCACTCCAAATTTAAACGCAGCCAAAACCTCTCAGACAAACAGAAGCTAAACGATGTCAAAGTTAGCGTAAGGAGGGCTATGCGTGAAGCGTTCAGTGAATTCGAAAGTAAAATACTAGGTACCGACTTGACAGAAAATCCTAGGAAGATCTGGTCTTACGTTAAATCAGTAAGTGGCTCGAAACAGCATGTCCAGACACTCCGGGATGATGATGGCATTGAAACAGAGGATGACAAGCGTAAAGCTGAAATACTAAACACCTTTTTCTAAAGCTGTTTCAAAGAGGAAGACCGCACTGCAGTTCCTTCTCTAAATACTCGCACAAACGAAAAAATGGCTGACATAGAAATAAGTGTCCAAGGAATAGAAAAGCAATTGGAATCACTCAACAGAGGAAAGTCCACTGGACCAGACGGGATACCAATTCGATTCTACACAGAGTACGCGAAAGAACTTGCCCCCCTTCTAACAGCCGTGTACCGCAAGTCTCTAGAGGAACGGAAGGTTCCAAATGATTGGAAAAGAGCACAGGTAGTCCCAGTCTTCAAGAAGGGTCGTCGAGCAGATGCGCAAAACTATAGACCTATATCTCTGACGTCGATCTGTTGTAGAATTTTAGAACATGTTTTACGCTCGAGTATCATGTCGTTTTTGGAAACTCAGAATCTACTCTGTAAGAATCAACATGAATTCCGGAAATAGCGATCGTGTGAGACCCAACTCGCTTTATTTGTTCATGAGACCCAGAAAATATTAGATACAGGCACCCAGGTAGCTGCTATTTTTCTTGACTTCCGGAAGGCGTTCGATACAGTTCCGCACTGTCGCCTGATAAACAAAGTAAGAGCCTACGGAATATCAGACCAGCTGTGTGGCTGGATTGAAGAGTTTTTAGCAAACAGAACACAGCATGTTGTTATCAACGGAGAGACGTCTACAGAAGTTAAAGTAACGATCTGGCGTGCCACACGGGAGTGTTATGGGACCATTGCTTTTCACAATATACACTCCTGGAAATTGAAATAAGAACACCGTGAATTCATTGTCCCAGGAAGGGGAAACTTTATTGACACATTCCTGGGGTCAGATACATCACATGATCACACTGACAGAACCACAGGCACATAGACACAGGCAACAGAGCATGCACAATGTCGGCACTAGTACAGTGTATATCCACCTTTCGCAGCAATGCAGGCTGCTATTCTCCCATGGAGACGATCGTAGAGATGATGGATATAGTCCTGTGGAACGGCTTGCCATGCCATTTCCACCTGGCGCCTCAGTTGTACCAGCGTTCGTGCTGGACGTGCAGACCGCGTGAGACGACCCTTCATCCAGTCCCAAACATTCTCAATGGGGGACGGATCCGGAGATCTTGCTGGCCAGGGTAGTTGACTTACACCTTCTAGAGCACGTTGGGTGGCACGGGATACATGCGGACGTGCATTGTCGTGTTGGAACAGCAAGTTCCCTTGCCGGTCTAGGAATGGTAGAACGATGGGTTCGATGACGGTTTGGATGTACCGTGCACTATTCAGTGTCCCCTCGACGATCACCAGTGGTGTACGGCCAGTGTAGGAGATCGCTCCCCACACCATGATGCCGGGTGTTGGCCCTGTGTGCCTCGGTCGTATGCAGTCCTGATTGTGGCGCTCACCTGCACGGCGCCAAACACGCATACGACCATCATTGGCACCAAGGCAGAAGCGACTCTCATCGCTGAAGACGACACGTCTCCATTCGTCCCTCCATTCACGCCTGTCGCGACACCACTGGAGGCGGGCTGCACGATGTTGGGGCGTGAGCGGAAGACGGCCTAACGGTGTGCGGGACCATAGCCCAGCTTCATGGAGACAGTTGCGAATGGTCCTCGCCGATACCCCAGGAGCAACAGTGTCCCTAATTTGCTGGGAAGTGGCGGTGCGGTCCCCTACGGCACTGCGTAGGATCCTACGGTCTTGGCGTGCATCCGTGCGTCGCTGCGGTCCGGTCCCAGGTCGACGGGCACGTGCACCTTCCGCCGACCACTGGCGACAACATCGATGTACTGTGGAGACCTCACGCCCCACGTGTTGAGCAATTCGGCGGTACGTCCACCCGGCCTCCCGCATGCCCACTATACGCCCTCGCTCAAAGTCCGTCAACTGCACATACGGTTCACGTCCACGCTGTCGCGGCATGCTACCAGTGTTAAAGACTGCGATGGAGCTCCGTATGCCACGGCAAACTGGCTGACACTGACGGCGGCGGTGCACAAATGCTGCGCAGGTAGCGCCATTCGACGGCCAACACCGCGGTTCCTGGTGTGTCCGCTGTGCCGTGCGTGTGATCATTGCTTGTACAGCCCTCTCGCAGTGTCCGGAGCAAGTATGGTGGGTCTGACACACCGGTGTCAATGTGTTCTTTTTTCCATTTCCAGGAGTGTATATAAATGACCTAGTAGATAGTGTCGGAAGTTCCATGCGGCTTTTCGCGGATGATGCTGTAGTATACAGAGAAGTTGCAGCATTAGAAAATTGTAGCGAAATGCAGGAAGATCTGCAGCGGATAGGCACTTGGTGCAGGGAGTGGCAACTGACCCTTAACATAGACAAATGTAATGTATTGCGAATACATAGAAAGAAGGATCCTTTATTGTATGATTACATGATAGCGGTACAAACACTGGTAGCAGTTACTTCTGTAAAATATCTGGGAGTATGCGTGCGGAACGATTTGAAGTAGAATGATCATATAAAATTAATTGTTGGTAAGGCGGGTACCAGGTTGAGATTCATTGGGAGAGTCCTTAGAAAATGTAGTCCATCAACAACGGAGGTGGCTTACAAAACACTTGTTCGACCGATACTTGAGTATTGCTAATCACTGTGGGATCCGTACCAGATCGGGTTGACGGAGGAGATAGAGAAGATCCAAAGAAGAGCGGCGCGTTTCGTCACAGGGTTATTTGGTAACCGTGATAGCGTTACGGAGATGTTTAACAAACTCAAGTGGCAGACTCTGCAAGAGAGGCGCTCTGCATCGCCGTGTAGCTTGCTCGCGAGGTTTCGAGAGGGTGCGTTTCTGGATGAGGTATCGAATATATTGCTTTCCCCTACTTATACCTCCTGAGGAGATCACGAATGTAAAATTAGAGAGATTAGAGCGCGCTCAGAGGCTTTCAGACAGTCGTTCTTCCCGCGAACCATACGCGACTGGAACAGGAAAGGGAGGTAATGACAGTGGCACGTAAAGTGCCCTCCGCCACACACCGTTGGGTGGCTTGCGGAGTATAAATGTAGATGTAGATGTAGATGATGTGATCTTTTTAACAGTGCGTCAGGATGCAGGATGTTATACGTGGTGAACAGCATATGTGAGCAGTCCATTTATCGTCCTTACCGCCAGCTGTGCACCTAAAATAAAGTTTGTATCACTTCTTTACTACAGCATTAACGTTTAGTTTATCAGACTTCAGAGTTAACTCGTTACGGATGAAGGAAAAATTAATTGCACTGTTTGCGTATTTTTTTCTCAGTTAAGAGAAACCACGAGCTGTTATGAATTTAAAACAACATGCAGTAATTCATGACAACTAATAGCAATCTCAGCGCGGAAGTATAAGTGACAATCAGAACGTGCTTTTACATAATCAAATGTAATTCATTGAGACTGCTGCATTACATCTTCATTTTCTGGAGGTTGATTTCTAGACTGAGAGTCATCCCTAATAATTTCTTTGACATATTTCGATTATTTTTCATCGATTAGATATGCCGATCACTTAAGTTAATCCGCATAAGAACAGCCAATATGCTGCGTTTTCGTGGATTTCGGTGAACACAGGGCAGCGTGTCGCAATAAAATGGAACCCTACATGCTAGGGACAGCCAAGAACTCAGCATTCAAGCATTTTCTTGCTCGTGTTCCATAGCGCCTGGCTGCGAACTTTCCACACCGCAAATCTACGCTGTCTCAGTGTCTCACAATGAGGATGGGGAAGGGGATGAAATCGTCGTATTTCAAAGGCAACGCTTGCTACTTGATTTTATGTGTCATACTTTCCGAAAACATAGAGCACAAACGAAATAAATTTTCTGTATTACTTAATTATTTTTGGCCCACTGAAGACATAATATAATCTATACCTGGTACAAGCTGTTGGCATTCGTATAGACGCAGGCAATTTCATAGACTTTCACATTCACTTTGCCACGTCATCGTGACTTATTTAGTTTCATAATTGAAAAAAACCTTTCTACATGCATGTGTTGACAGAAATATTCTATAAAGTTAGAAAGCTAATGATCGATTCATAGAAACTCTATCCGAGGAAAGCTACATAGATACCCTGTGCAGTTTTTTAGGAAAAGAATTTGTCTTGTAAACGGGAATTACATTGCTGATCAGTCACTTCCATCTACATAGGCAGAGGGGTGTGTTCAATGAAATGGCACCACTATCGAAAGCAGCTTGAAAATAGATTTCAGACAGGCTGTGTCCTCGGAACGTTTATAAAACTGGCATTTTAATATTTTCGAGGCCACAATGAATTTCTCAGACTCAAATATTTTTTCAAGCCAGTGATCTTAGGGAAATGGTCGGTGAGAATTGGTCCCTACCAGTACGCGATTTTCTTATTCAATGCATCCACATCAATTAAGAAGTAACCAGTTTCTCTCCTTGCCGCTTCTTATTGTGGGAAGCGCTGCAGTACAGTCCACTTACACAGAAAGGTCTGCAGTCCATTCCGGATGTTTTAATTTTCGTTCCTGTTCTCTTTTTCCTTCACAGAATCAACAATAGTGGGTTTAAAATCCAAAAATATTTCCAAGCATTTCCCTTCAGGTAACCAGTGTACTGTTCATCAGTATATAAATTCCCCACACCATCCGATCAACTCCATCGAAAACTGCTGCAACTGACAAGGGAACAATGCGTGCGACTTCAGAAAATTTGCTGTTTGTATTACGAGTTTCATCGCGTGCTCCATGCCTGCAAATTTAGTGCAAACTGCTTTTTTGTGCGCAGAACAATGAATCCCGTCTGTGGACCGTTGTAATTTTTCTATTTTTCATCGTCAACTAAATAAATTCTTTCTGCATGGTGCTGTCATATCGTTGCATAGGAAATTTATGTTTCTCGACGATTATGCGACTGTATATCGCGTAACAGATATTTTCTTTTCCTTCTCTTCTGCCATTTCGATTCATTTTGAAGGGCTTGTAATGACAGATCGCTAGACTGCCTCTTTTTGTGCAAATATTACTGGGCTTGTGAAGTTCTTTTATACTTCGAACAAATAGCTAAGAGTAAACAGCACTGACATCACACTTCGGCCGTACTGAAGGAAGACGTATCGAGAGAAGGAAGACGGACCGAGACTCGGCTCGCTTGTAGAAGTCTATATAGATGGCCTTCACGCAATTTTTAACACCAACACCTATACTATAATTATTATTTACACTGATGATCAGAACTCCAAGCATCCCACCGTCAGAGACTGATGTATCTCTCATGAAGTGTAGTGGGGAAAGTCTCCCGTGGTAAAAGTACCGGCATCTCATCTCTCATTTGGAATTCTGTCAAAGTCACTCTTGGTTTGTGCTAGTTTTTGATTGGCAGCTTTGGTCTAATCACGCTGATTGGCTTTTTGCTGGGAACATTTATTGCTCTTGAGTGACACACAATACTGATAATAGTTAATTTAAACCTCTCAGAAATTATCACCGTAACAGCATTTTAGAGAGACGTTTCGTTTTCCAATATTTTTGAAAATGTTCTTTAGGTTTGCAAAGTTGTAAAATTGCTGGAGATTTCGCTAGTTCAGCGACAGAGCACCATTCAGCTCAGGGTTGTCGAAATAGCTGCTCGTCATACGGTCGCACATCGCGGTATTTTGCCCTGAAAGCTGGCCCAAAGCCCACTAATCAAATGCGAGTGATTCTCGGAATGCATAATGTCCTACCGTAGTCTGATAATTGTGGTACTTCTGAGGCAGTGTGTTATTTGCGTATTGTGCACTGGTACGTGGTGGAGCTACTTTGTATATACATCGCGCTTGCAGTGCATCTGAATCATCTCTACTGACTTGAAAACTCCTGGCGTTTGTGAGAGTGTTAAAGGTTTTTTTTTCTTTAAATGTGTGAAAAGCAATGTTGATTCCGAAGATCCAGGTATGTACCGTTATTTATAATTATTTTCTTTAATATTATTTATTTCTTTTATAAGTAATCGTTGTTTTGTTACAATTCAACGGTTTTTCCCCTGCATGTGACAGAAGAATCATTCCTCTGCTGGATATTTACAAAAGGTAGCCATAGAATACCGAACATTGATCGTTGTCAAATATAAATGTCAGCACCGAAATGAATTCTGAGAGTAGTTTGTTACTCTAGATCCTATACTAGATCCTACTCTTTTAGCATAGAGCCTTCGAAAGTCAAAATTACAAGCACAGGTGTCTATGACCTTGTGAAGAGATGCTCTGAATTTTTTTTAAAAAGATTGAATTTATGGAAACTTCAATCATATTATCAGATCGTACCTCTCCTGATGAAGGAAATATAAGTTTTAAACATAAACTGTCTTAAGCAAGTATTATTGCAAAAATCGTGGTAATTATTTTTGTTTCGAAACTGGTAAGGAATGAAAAAAATTCTCAAATATACAAATGGAAGACTAGTTCGTATGTATACATTGGACGTAGGGAAATGGATGAAGACCACTGCACGAGAACAAAGATGACACAAATTTCGTCGCTTCAAACATGTTTTACTGCCAATTGCAACAGCACACACTAGTACAAAACAGAAATGGAGCTGTGACATCTTGGATCTCCCAAGATAGTTCCTTCGAGATAGTCTCTCATGGAATCGTCACACAAGGTCCATATTGTGGAAGGCGCTGAATGCCTGTGTCTTCACCATGAGCAAATCGTCGGAACTCACGCGTCACTACTATAGCAATGTCTTCACGTGTTTGAAAGCGTGTTCGACGCATTGGCTCCTTCAGTACTGGTATGACGTCATAATTTCAAAGTGATAACTCTAGCGAATATGGCAGATGATGATGTGATGGTCGATGGCAGCATGTCATGACCTCACCGAAATGTAGGATGCTTTTCGATCGGTTCCCCTGAGATTTGCAGTGGGATGATTGATGCTAGCACGAGTGGGGTGGTTGTAGGAATCTGGAACATTCTATAATAATTAGTACTGGAAAACTTTAGTAAATAACTTTTACTTTGTCCTGCTATTGCACTCCAGAAGCATAGCTAATAACAACTATCTTTCTTGAATACAAATGACTGATTAACAAACGTTAACTGGATTATACAAAAAGCAAGATAACCAAATTCTGGTATTGCGCAAGTAATACATGCGCGAACTAGAGGCTGCGAACCTAGCGAGCTGAAGGCTATTCTAATCTGACTTCTGTCACGACCTGTAGCTGCCTTGGCCGGTGCGATCTGCAAGTCTCTGTCTGTGTCATAGGGCGGCGCTGCAAGCGCCAGCGTGTCCAAAGAGGTTGCAACTGCTGGACCGCTATGGATTATCGCAACCTCTAGCGTGGTGTCTAGCGCTGACACCACATTCCTCTCCCGCAAATTTATGAACAGACCGAGTAGGGCTTACGCCTGCAGGGAGAGAGGACCCCATGTTGACGTGGATGAGGAGGTGGGGATCCGAAATTCAGGCGAGGCTCGCCCACCCGCACCCCGTCATTCACCCCGTCATTCGGACCGAGGGGAGCATGGAAACGCCAGAAGACCACCTCCAGGATGCACATCAACATGGGGTGTGTGTGTGTGTCTAGTACGATAGGAGGGACCGCCGAGTCGACCTCCATCAGGCTGGGGCACATGACCGGTAAATATTGATCATAATCCAAGGGGCCAGGTCGTACAGTGGGGGTGGAGGCCACCATGGCGTCACTATTTAGGGGCACACCAACTGTCATCCGCGATGGGCCCCAGGTGTCACCCGCCCCCGTAGCGATGACTAAACTACTGAAACGTCCCCTTAGAAAAATTTATACAAGACTGTGCTTAAACTGACACACAATGGTTCTAGCGCAACGCAATCTGACTATCAAAGATCCCTGCAAAAGGTCCCCTTAGAAAAATTTATACAAGACTTTCAAATCATTATTGGCCACTGCCCAAAAATATTTTGTAAAATTTTTTGTGGGGAGCATGGGGGCTATGTAAGTAGGCTGTTTAGATTTTTATATTGGTAATGCCACGTAGCGCTCTGTATGAAAATCACTGGCTGTGCTGTGTGCAGTCTGTGGCTAGTTTGCATTGTTGTCTGCCATTGTAGAGGGGCAGCTGGATGTTAACAGCGCGTAGCGTTGGTCAGTTGGAGGTGAGCCGCCAGCAGTGGTGGATGTGGGGAGAGAGATGGCGGAGTTTTGTAATTTGTCATGAACTGCTATATATATTATGACTATTAAGGTAAATACATTGTTTGTTCTCTATTAAAATCTTTCATTTGCTAACTATCCCTATCAGTAGTTAGTGCCTTCCGTAGTTTGAATCTTTTATTTAGCTGGCAGTAGTGGCGCTCGCTGTATTGCAGTAATTCCAGTAACGAAGATTTTTGTGAGGTAAGTGATTTGTGAAAGGTATAGGTTATAGTTAGTCAGGGCCATTCTTTTGCAGGGATTATTGAAAGTCAGATTGCGTTGCGCTAAAAGTATTGTGTGTCAGTTTAAGCACAGTCGTGTATAAATTTTTCTAAGGGGACGTTTCACTACGGTCGGCTCCGGCGCGGCACTGGCGAAAGGCGCAGGCGCGTCTACTCGCTGCACCGGGCCTGAAATTATACGACGAGCGGCGAGACTCCTCGGCGTACAGGGCGCATCTGGTTCTGATGCCGGCGCATCTCTCCAGATGGGGCAGAAATGACGAACAAGGCGTTGCCAACGCGGCCAAGAACCCGGCCTTGTAATCAGCGGCGAGTGCCGCGATAGTTGCGAAAAGATACAACGTCGTCGGGCAAAAACTTGGGAATCGGCAGTGGCTCAGACACATTGTTCGGTGGATGTAGGAATTGCATCAATGTCCGATGTGGGACAACCGTGTAACAATTCAGCCGGTGACGAGCCGAAGCGTGACTGTGAAGCCAAAAACAGTAGTAGTGCGGCTTCCCGAAAATGCGACTCGCGCAAATTAGACATTTGCGTCTTAAATGTGCGAACAAAACTTTCAGGAGCACTGTTCGACTGAGGCAATAACGGAGCAGAAGTGATATATTGCGAGACGCTGGCTGGGTGGCCGAGCGGTTCTAGGCGCTACAGTCTGTAACCGCGCAACCGCTACGGTCCCAGGTTCGAATCCTGCCTCGGGCATGGATGAGTGTGATGTCCTTTGGTTAGTTAGGTTTAAGTAGTTCTAAGTTCTAGGGGACTGATGACCTCAGAAGTTAAGTCCCATAGTGCCCCGAGCCATTTTAACCTTGAGAGTCAAAAAAATTTTCGAGCTCGGAAGAGACAAACTGGGTTCATTGTCGGTAACGAGAACTTGAGGCAAACCTTCAATACCAAAAATTTGAAGTCAAAGCACGATTCGTAGCTGTTGACGTCGTTTATGGCATCTGCACAACGAAGGGAAAATTGCTTTACGAATCGATAAGAATCAACCATCGTGCGTTCCAAAATGGACCAGCAAAATCCAAATGAAAGCGTTGCCAAGGTGCGGTGGCACGGGGCCAAGAGAAAAATGTCTGTGGCGGTGCAGATTGATTGGCAGAATAATCCGTGCTAGAATAACGAAGATTGTGTATATCAGAATCGATACCAAACCAGGTACACTGACGGCGAGCTAACTGTTTCGTCCGTACAAGACCCCAATGACCTCGATGTAGCAAGCGCAACACAGCGGAATGCAAAGAACGTGGAAAGACAACACGGGACTGATCGTTCTCTGAGCGGAGCAAAAGAACACAACGTTGCACAAATAACCACCGTCGGTGTGCAAAGAAACAGCGAGCAACAGGATCTGAAATCTGTGAACTAGAAGGAGGCCACTGCATAGCGATGTATTGCAAAACAAGTCTAAGAGAAGAATCGGCAGCAGTAGCAGCCGCGGAAAATCATCGACCACATCATTTTGTGAATCAATAAACATACTAGCCTGTTCAGATTCATCAAAAGTTGTGTCTTTAGAAATGGTAAGATGAGATAACACATCAGTGGTACCGCGCTGGCCTGTAGACCGATAGAGTATGCCTTAAGGGTACTGCGAAAGAAACGAACACCAGCGAATCAATTTTTGCGCCGTACGTGGAAGTACGGGCTTCGATGGGTCAATGGCTTATGGTCGGTGATGAGAATAAACTTGCGAACATACAAGAAATTATGAAAGTTTGCCACACTTAAAATGACAGCTAAAGCTTCCTTGTCGATCGGCGAATAATTTTTCTGGGTAGATGAGAGCAATTTAGATGTAAAAGCAATTGGACGATCGCGATAACCGGTTTTATGGGCAAGAACCGCCTAGATCCCAAAATGAGAAGCATCAGCCATGAGAACTAATGGTTTATGACGGTCAAAGGGTGTTAAACAAGTACTAGATAACAACGCTGCTTTCAGCTTCTGGAAAGCCTTGTCACATGCTGGTGACAAAAGAAACGGAACGTTTTTCCGTCGAAGTCAATGATGAAAAGCTGCAAGAGAAGTGGCATAGGGTATGAAGCGGTGGTCTTGATCTTGCCTATCATCTCTTGCAGTTCCTTTACCCTCGTTGGAGCTGGCAAATCGGCGATGGCTCGCAAATGTTCCTGCCATGGGTCGCATGCCCTGAGAAATGATTACATGTCCCAGGTAAGCCAGTTCACTCGCGAAGAAGGTGGACGTGTCTCTGTTTATTTTCAGTTCATTGTCCCGAATCACCTGAAACAGATGACCCAAGTTTTGTAAATGGTCCGTCAAGTCACTGCAGATACGACAATGTCATCCAAATACTTAAGGGAAGAAGGTACCGATGCGCAAAGGGTTTGTAGATAACTTTGAAATATGGCTGGGACAGCAGCACATCCGAAAGGAAGGTGTTTGTATTTGTACAACCCGAGGTGAGTATTCACTACCAACAACTTTTAGGTTTCTTCATCGTGTGGTGGTTGAAGATAGGCATCCTGCAAATCTATCTTGGAAAAAAAAATTCGGGTCACAACCGATCAAACAAGTCTTTCGGGCGAGGGAATGAAAATGTTACTATAACAATTTGTGGATTGACTGTGGCCTCGTAATCCACAGTCTCAACTTTCCGGAAGTTTTTTTTTTTAAATAACAAGTGGTGAAGCCCATTGTGATGCTGAAATATATTCTATTACATCTTGTTTTTCCAGATCACGCAATGTTTGTGCAACTCTGTCACGCAGTGCGTGTCGGACTGGGAGCCGTGGATCTTCTTTTAACTCACCATGAGCTTTAAACTTCTTCGCGCAGCCTAAACTTGGCGAGAACAAGTCTGCAAATTCGTTACACTAGGCTTCGATTACTGGTCGTTGGAACACTTGAGGTGATGGACAGTACTTTATCACGCGCTGTTAACCAAAACAGATCGAAGGCGTCCAAGGCGAAGAAATTGACAGAATTTTGGGAATGAAGTACATGCACTGTTAACACTTGTGTTTGTCCACAGTATGTCGCTGGCAAGCTACTCCGTCCTAATACCGGGATGTCATGGCCACTGTATGTTGCAAGCGAGACATTCGTTTCACGGAAGGGAGGGCTTCAAAGCAAATGATACGTTACCTTGTTAATATGAGAAACGGCAGTTCCAGTATCTAATTGGGAAGTCATTGGGCGACTGTGTATAATCAAATCCACAAAAAGTTTGTTCTGACGTCGTGAAAAAATGTCAGAGGTCGTGGCTACATGCATTTGAGCATCCTGATGAGCAAAACGAGCACGTCGTGACCGAGACATGCGTCGCGTGAGCGGCGTGCGTTGCCGGCGCAACTGACAAAGTTCAGAGTCGAATCCGGGTGAGTCACAATTCGTTACGGCAAATTTCACTTGTGGAGATGAAACGACATTTATGTCCATAGGTGCAGCCTCTTTAAATTTGGTTTCGACCTGAGAACCGTTCCGGGAATTACTGTTCCGGGAAACGGAAGGTTGATTTGAACGTTCGCGTTTCAAACATGTAGATTGGACGTGTCCTTTCTGATTACAAAAATAGCAAGTAGCGTTCCTGGAGGGGCAGGATTGAGGCGAATGCTTGTGATGGCAACTAGGACATGACCGCACAGCGGATGAAAGTTGTTTACGCTGGCGGCCTGGGGCCGATGCACGAGCAGCATGCGCAGAAACTTGGCCACGTGTAGGTTTGGGCGCAAGGCGAGCTACACGGCGAACTAATGCCACCGACCCCGGGCGGCTATTCAAAGGACTTTGCCGCAAAATCTAATGTGTCCTGTCTTTCAAGAATGTCTGTCACTTGTTCTAGGGAGGGATTTGACAATTTCAAAATTTGTTCCCTGATTCTGGAATCCGCAAAGTTCTCAGCTATGGCATCTCTAACCATGCTATCTCCATACGAAATTCCACACGAGCAAGAAAAATTGCAGTCACGCGACAGTCCATGTAGTTCCTCCATCCACTCCCTGTTCGACTGAAACTGATTACTGGAGGTTTGGAAAACTTTAAATCTCTGTGCGACCACATTGATAGTGCCTGCGAAGTATTTGTCCAAAAAAATGGTTCAAATGGCTCTGAGCACTATGGGACTCAACTGCTGAGGTCATTAGTCCCCTAGAACTTAGAACTAGTTAAACCTAACTAACCTAAGGACATCACAAACATCCATGCCCGAGGCAGGATTCGAACCTGCGACCGAAGCGGTCTTGCGGTTCCAGACTGCAGCGCCTTTAACCGCACGGCCACTTCGGCCGGCAGTATTTGTCCAGTTTTCTATAACTTCTTCGAACGTTGGATCCGCTAGAGAGGTTCGTGGATATAAGTTACACCCACTCTGTCGAGGAGCATGAAAGGGAAGCAGTGGTTGGGAAGGGAGTGAGACAAGGTTGTAGCCTATCGCCGATGTTATTCAATCTGTATATTGAGCAAGCAGTAAAGGAAACAACAGAAAAATTCGGAGTAGGTATTAAAATCCATGGAGAAGAAATAAAAAAAATTGAGGTTCGCCGATGACTCTGTAATCCCGTCCGAGACAGGAAAGGGCCGGCTGGTCCCGGCTGAGGTTCGAGTCCTCCCTCAGGCATGGGTGTGTGTTTGTCCTTAGGATAATTTCGGTTAAGTAGTGTGTAAGCTTAGGGACTGATGACCTTAGCAGTTAAGTCCCATAAGATTTCACACACATTTCAATATTTTTGAACAGCAAAGGTCCTGGAAGAGCAGTTGAACGGAATGGACAGTGTTTTGAAAGGAGGATATAAGATGAACATCAACAAAATCAAAACGAGGATAATGGAATGTAGTCGAACTAAATCGGGTGATGCTGCCGGAATTACATTATGAAATGAGACACTTAAGGTAGTCAAGGAGTTTTGCTGTTTGGGGAGCAAAATAGAGAGGATATAAAATGTAGACTGGCAATGGCAAGGAAAGCGTTTCTGAAGAAGAGATATTTATTACCATCGAGTATAGATTTACGTGTCAGGAAGCCGTTTCTGAAAGTATTTGCCTGGAGTGTAGCCATATATGGAAGTGAAACGTGGACGATAAATAGTTTAGACAAGAAGAGAATAGAAGCTTTAGAAATGTGGTGCTACAGAAGAATGCTGAAGATTAGATGAGTAGATCAGATAACTAATGAGGAGGTAGTGAATAGAATTGGAGGGAAGAGAAATTTGCGGCACAACTTGACTAGAAGAAGGGATCGGTTGGTAGGGCATATTCTGAGGCATCAAGGGATCATCAATTTGGTATTGGAGGGCAGCATGGAGGGTAAAAGTCGTAGAGGGAGACCAAGAGATGAGTACACTACACAGATTCAGAATGATGTAAGTTGCAGTAGGTACTGGAAGATGAAGAAGCTTGCACAGGATAGAGTAGCACGGAGAGCTGCATCAAACCAGTCTCAGGACTGAAGACCACAACAACAACAACAACAACACTCTGTAGGTGGCTACTCCCACTCCAGATAAGCAAAAAGTGGACACGACGTTTACCTGTTACGTTGAATGCGTGGAGGTGGTGCTGAAGTTGAGCCTTGTATTCCCTCCACGATTCATCGGGGTCGTCGAACGGGTGAAATAGCGGCACTGGCTGCTGTGTCGGCGGACGTGAAACAGCCGCAAGCGGTGGATGTTGTGGCAGAGCGAGAACTTATTGTTATAACAAGGACCACAGTGCTTGCAGTAAGGCATTTGCCTGCTTCGCCTGTACACGAACAAGTTTTGCTAGAGTGGTCTGCTCGTCGTTTGGCGAAGCCATTTTCTCAATAAATGAGGAAGGAAAGGAAAATGTACATGGAGTCAGTAATTCACACCAGGCAAGGGAAAGGAGGCGCCGCGATGGGGAACATATACGAACATAAAAATACACTGCAGCCACCAAAAATACAAAATTCATATAAATCAGAAAGAATGTCCCACAGATTCTGTAACAGTTCCTACTGAACCGAAGCGTCTTCTCAATCACATCCTCGTCGCCAATGATGTGAAGGTCGATGGCAGCATGTCATGACTTCACACAAATGAAGGATGCTTTTCGATCGGTACCCCTGGGATTTGCAGTGGGATGGTAGATGCTAGCACGAGTGTGGTGGTTGTAGGAATCTGGAACATTCTAAAATAATTAGTACTGCAATACTTCAGTAAATAAGTTTTAATTAACTGTGTCTTGCTACTGCACTCCAGAAACATAACTAATAACGATTTTTCTTGAATAAAAATGTCTCATTAACGAACGTCAACTAGATTATACAGAAAGCAAGATAACACGATTCTGGCATTACGTGCGTAATGCATGCGCGAATTAGAGGCTGCGAACCTAGCGAGCTGAAGGCTGTTCTTATCTGACTTGGCTCACGACCTGTAACTCACTCGGCCGGGTTGACCTACAAATCTCTGTCCGTGCCATACGGCGGCCCTGCATGCGCCAGAGAGTCCAGAGAGGTTGCAAGTGCTGGACCGCTATCGATTATCGCAACCTCTAGCGTGGTGTCTAACGTTGACATCACAGATGATCCAGTACTTCACATCCACATTCCGCCAGCAGATGCCCCACACACGCTGTGGTATCGCCTCTCGCGTTGCCCTGAAGAATTAATGCATAGTGTAGACGTCCACGACGTTTCTTCCGAATAGCCCGTTGTAGGTGTAGTTGCAGGGAAGTGTGACAGTTGTGCAGTGCATTAACAGTTAGTCCATGTGGAACGAAACGGCACAAAATCACTCATCTAATGTCTTAGACTATGATGACCATTAACTTGACAGGAGAGGGAATGCGGCGAAATTTCTGCCTCCATGGTAGACCTCGATGACGCCATTCCGCGGGCTGGCGTTTCAGTTCTGGCTCATTGGCCATGGCCCAAAATTCCTCTTTGGTAATGATTTTCACAAGGATATTGCCTACCTCCTCCTCGTAATGCTCCAGATGCACTAGACAAGTATCGTAAGGTGTCCCGTTTTCCACTTCACTTTGTAACGTTCTTTAAAACATTATGTAATACTTAAATTAATGTCTGAACTGGGAACGGATACAAAACTGTAATTACCGTCTAGCTTGTTGTAACTGCAAGTGGTGTGCTTACTCTGTCTTATTGTTAGCAAAACTATATACGAACTGATTGGGCAGTGAAACTCCTAATCCCAATAAAGAAATACAGGCACTGCAAAATACATTCAGCCCCGTAGGTACTGAATCCTCTGGCCCTGTTCGAAAGTGATAATATTGATTTCTGTGCAGATTACAAATAAATAAAATTGTCTTACCTCTAAAGCAGAAAAGTTTTGTCGCATTATATTCTGCTCTCTCGTGAAGAACAATAAAATATACTATCTTCAGGCTCAGCAATGTGCAATGCTGACCGTAATACTTCGAAATATACATGAAATTCTTTTGGCTGATAAATGAAACCATTTAACAAAAATTGAATGTCTTTGAAAATATGTGACGTGGACGGGGAGGCGATCGTGATCTGGGTGAATTACTGACACGGAATTTTTCAATAGTGAAGTTGTATTCGAAGTTTAGTTTGGCTTTTCAAAACATCTGACAATTGAAATTACGTTACCCACAAAAATTACATCCATTTTACTAAATGAAAATTTTTCATTGCTGACGTAATCACAGACGATGAGATTTGTGTAGCAAGTATCATCTAGCATCACTAAAAGGCATAAAGACCAATCATCAAATTACGTATACCTGTGTTAACACACCTTAGAAACATCACAAAAGGTAAATATCTAACTAGTCTATACATCAAAACTGTTTACATACGTTCTGGGGTTACTCAGCATAGAACTCACAATGACCAGCTATCAGCCAATTCATTTGCACTAACGCGCTGGCAAAAGGAAAGTAACTCCGAGAAGACGTCTGCTACTACATTTATAATTGCAGTAATACATATAGTCGTAAAGCTTCTTTGTAATATCAAGCCTTTCTTGTCACAAATTAAATTTACATTAGAACACTTAACTTTACATTCCATTATAAAAGCAGTCATCATTTTAACTACCTATTTTACGTACGGTGTATCACAAAACATTGGTAAGAGATAACTGCCACATTATAATCTAACACTTGCTGGCTTTACAGAGCACACCACAAAAACTGCCCACTGCATCCTCTTTCGCTCACAGGCCGTTACACACTTACAGCTGTGCGCCAAGTGCTTTCTCAATGCAACACTACAATCTGAGATGACAAGTAGTACCTTTGGCTCCGCGGTCGTGCGAAGTCAGCGATCCGCTTTATAGAGCCCATCAGAGACATACATCGTTTACAATACTAGTTTCATTTTAGTTTACATTAGTACCATTGCAATATTCGGGGCCACATATAAGTGTGCTCCAGTACACTCCTTTCAGCTTTGTTCATAAGGCAGCAACTTTACACACGATGCGTAAAATCTTTGACTGCTGTCTCCTCACTACCAGTATGGCGCTGATATTCCTGCAGCGTCCATCTTCCTTCGTTCTTGATGCATTGGGCGATCTGGGTTTGAGCACAGTACACGGACGGGCTATCGGCATTGGTGCATTTCGGGTATTTCAGCTTTACCACGCCTGAGCGCATTGACATACCGAGCAACCGGTACGTACGGTAGAGCAGCATTTCTTAACACACCCAAAAGCTTCTCATGGCATTGTTGCGCATGCGTTTCACAGTGAACTGCAGTCATTACGTAAGAGAGAAGTTCAAGTCGGGCAACATCCATCCTGAATAGCTCATCAACTCACACAGTGGTCTCTCTTCAACAGCTACGTTCTCCTGAAAATGACTGACATCTAGCGTCACGTCAAGCTACTGTGGATTCTTGGGGAGGATCCTGATGCCACGGAATGCGCGTAGTCTGTAATGTTTTATTGCGTACTGTTGCAACTGACAATAAATTAAGTTTGCAACGTAAAAACGTTTTTCGTCTTTTTCTCATGTCGTATCTTTATAGCGGTGTGTGTCTTCATCCATCTCCCGACATGTAACCTTTACATATGAACTAACCTTCCATTCGCAGGTTTCACAAATTTTTTATTTGTTACCCTTTTCGAGACAGTAAAATAGTTGCAATGACTTTTGCAATGACCCTCGTATAAAGTCATTATTAAAGAAACGATGGCTTGCTTAATACAAGTTGAAAGTACTTTCCTAAAGAATAACTGTAATTGGCTGCAAAGTAACGTTAAAATTCGATGTTGCAAAACTAGAGAGTCGTTCATGGAGTTAAGCGAATGTGGTAAAAGGCGTAAGAAAGAGGTACTGAGAAACAATTTTGGTGCCATAGAATTAAGGTAGACCAGTCAAATGAAGCCCCAAGAATCTGTAAAATATTGAGGGTTCAAAAGTGGTTAAAATATTACTTTATCTCCTACACGAGGAGATAAATACAGAAAACCATTAGATCGTAGTTGTAGAGACTCACAAGCAAAAAGAAAAAAAAATTGTTTTCACATATCCGAGCATTGTCTATCTTTGTGAAAGCCTCGCTGACAGGGAAACAATACAAAATAATCCGAACAGGTGTTAAGAAGTTCTGTCACTGTTGCAGTATCCTTCAAGAGCATAAAAAGCAGTACTACCCTGCAACTGATTTGTGTCAGGTGACTGCCAGATGTGTGAAAATTCAGCTTCAAGTCTTACTTAATCACACATGTGAGTGATGAATGTTATATTTGGAAGAAGTTTTAAGTGCAGAGTGAGATTTTCAATCTGCAGCGGAGTGTGCGCTGATATGAAACTTCCTGGCAGATTAAAACTGTGTGCCGGACCGAGACTCGAAATCGGGACCTTTGCCTTTCGCGGGCAAGTGCTCTACCAAGTTGTTTGCAAAATCCTACACCATCATTTCGTCGCTATTGCAGACCAATGAGAGTACGATTTATTCATGAAAGATCTGATGTTATTAAGGAAGAAATTGGTATTATCAACAGGCAAATTGAAACATTACAAGAAACAAAAATTGCGAGAAGAGAGGGTGAATTACCCATAAAACAAAGTCATGAAAATATGTGTAATCTAGCAACAGATGCTACATATGTAAGGCTGCCTCGAAAACTTAAATGACTTGTCAAAAATCAAATAATAACCACAGAAGCTCTTCAGTTCGGCCCGTCTCTACTGCCTGAATTAAGATTTCTCGAATTTTTGTTAAATTTGTCCTACAAAACAAAAATCAAGAGGTGGCAAATCCGTTCAAAGGAGGACATTTGTTGAAGAGAGAAAAAAGGCACACAAGAAATGTTCAGAAATCGATTAGAATTAACTGCAGATGCTCTCGAGCAAGACTATGCAAATATCAAGGATGGATATACCAATAGAAGAGTCTTAGCAGGTCCTGAAACATCAGCAGAAATTATAAGTATAGATCTGTAACTCATCCATCGATTAAGGGTTAATCTAGTTGCTATTCCCAGTGGACATACCACAAACACAGACAAATGTTCTGGATTCACCCTCTGTTCCTGCAACTTTTGTTTCTTGAAATGTCTCTTGACAGTACCAATTTCTTCATTAGTAACGTCAGATGTTTCATGAACAAATCTAGCTCTTATTGGTCGGAACAATTAAGTAGTATGTTGATTTATATCCATGACATCCTATGTCTCCCACTGTACTCAAGATTTTGGTGGGTGGCCCAGCTGTCATCGAACATGCCCTCTTACCCATACGCTGCTTATCAAAAGAAAGAGCCGAGCCACGCAACAGACAGCTTTGTCTGTACAGACGAACGTATGTCAGGAAATTCTCACGAGAGAAAAGTAATCTGGATTTAATAAATAGCCTACTACTGTCATCTGATCTATCAATAACGGGTATGAGACCGAAGTCAAAGAAAACAAGCAAACATTTCTTAAAAGAAACATTAGATTTACTGCTCTTAAGAGATGAATGGACTAGACAGATTCCTGAAGCTAAAAGTGATGATGAAGAGGAGTCACGTTAAAAACAGGCTGCTCACATGACCAACTCAGGGAGGCATCATCAGAACAATAAATAGTATTGTTGCTAAGAAATTAAGAATCTAAGAAAATACCATGGATTTTTCATGTATGTAACTGCAATGTTCTCCAACAAATATGTTCTCTAGAGCCTCACACTATAGAAGCTACCAACTAGTAATTTTGGGAAACTTTTTGCATTAAATACCCCTATACGTGGCCCCTAGTAATCTGAAACTGGCAGTCTCTTTACAAATACACTACTGGCCATTAAAATTGCTACACCACGAAGATGACGTGCTACAGACGCGAAATTTAAACGACACGAAGAAGATGCTGTGATATGCAAATGATTAGCTTTTCAGAGCATTCACACAAGGTTGGCGCCGGTGGCGACACCTACAACGTGCTGACATGAGGAAAGTTTCCAACCGATTTCTCATACACAAACAGCACTTAACCGGCGTTTCCTGGTGAAACGTTGATGTGATACCTCGTGTAAGGAGGAGAAATGCGTACCACCACGTTTCCAACTTTGATAAAGGTCGGATTGTAGCTTATCACGATTGTGGTTTATCGTATTGCGACATTGCTGCTTGCATTCGTGAGATCCAATGACTGTTAGCAGAATATGGAATCGGTGATCGGTGGGTTCAGGTGGGTAATACGGAACGCCGTGCTGGATCCCAACGGACTCGTATCACTAGCAGTCGAAATGACAGGCATCTTATCTGCATGGCTATAACGGATCGTGCAGCCGTGTCTCGATCCCTGAGTCAACAGATGGGGACGTTTGCAAGACAATAACCGTCTGCACGAACAGTTCGACGACGTTTACAGCAGCATTGACTATCAGCTCGGAGACCGTTGCTGCGGTTACTCTTGATGCTGCATCACAGACGGGAGCGCCTGCGATGGTGTACTCAATGACAAACCTGGGTGCACGAATGGCAAAACGTCATTTTTTCAGATGAACCCAGGTTCCGTTTACAGCATCATGATGGTCGCATCCGTGTTTGGCGACATGGCGGTGAACGCACATTGGAATCGTGTATATGTCATCGCCATACTGGCGTATCACCCGGCGTGATGGTATGTGGTGCCATGGTTACACATTTCGGTTACCTCTTGTTCGCATTGACGGCACTTTGAACAGTGGACGTTAAATTTCAGATGTGTTACGGCCCGTGGCTCTACCCTTCATTCGATCCGTGCGAAACCCTACATTTCAGCAGGATAATGCACGACCGCATGTTGCAGGTCCTGTACGGGCCTTTCTGGATACAGAAAATGTTCGAATGCTGCCCTGGCCAGCACATTCTCCAGATCTCTCACCAGTTGAAAACGTGTGGTCAATGGTGGCCGAGGACCTGGCTCGTCACAATACGCCAGGCACTCCTCTTGATGAACTGTGGTATCGTGTTGAAGCTGCATGGGCAGTGTACCGGTACACGCCATCCAAGCTCTGTTTGACTCAATGCCCAGGCGTATCAAGGCCGTTATTATGGCCAGAGGTGGTTGTTCTGGGTTCTGATTTCTCAGGATCTATGCACTCAAGTAGCGTAAATATGTAATCACATGTCAGTTCTAGTATAAGATATTTGTCCAATGAATACCTGTTTATCATCTGCATTTTTTCTTGGTGTAGCAATTTTAATCGCCAGTAGTGTACATTTTGATAGTGTTGTAGAGCGGACATTCTTAAAGAGACCCTTAGCTACTTTATTGATGCACGTGTCTATGTCGCACACCTCTGTGATCACGCCACAGAGGAGTGCGAAGCAGTAAAGCTGAAAAAATTTTTAGTCAGATGAGTTGCAACGGTCCCTAACGGCTCCCGCCTGTGCACGGTTGTGGAATTTGCTGCTGCGCTTGCACTCCAGGGGATCACAAGAATGTCAAACACTGTCAGGGAAGTCATCCTGGCACTCACTGCAGCGCGAACCGTCGTTCTCGAGTTACGGTACTTCCATTGCCTCTCTTTATGGCACTCTCGAGGCTCTTCGCTATCGACGGTGAAAGGGGGAATGTCTGAAATTCTTTCGTTTGGGCACCCATACGAAAACACTAGGAGTCTTGTTTATGATCTCCATCGCAGACGTGTCGAAGTAAGAGGCGAAATGTCGGTAAAAACGGGTGTGACGACCGTCCCATCCTGTGACACGTGCACAGGCGCTCTGGGTAGAATTGTGTTGAAATTTGGTGCCAATAAGACGTTATTTATTTATTTGCTACTTTCTTTTAGTCTGTTATTTACATACAACAACGAAAAAATGTTGTACGTAAACTGCCTTGAAAAGAGCACATAATATTTTAAAATAACTTCTGATGTGTTAGTATAACTAAGAATTATGGTTCTATGGTGATAAACACTGCTTCCGCCGTATGGATATCTTTATTTATGAAGCGTTAGAGCCACGTCTTCAGGGATACATATTCATTCCACACTTTTTTTTTATTACAAACGAAAGACGACCGCCCGCAGCTCGTAGTCTCGCGGTAGCGTTCTAGCTTCTCGAGCACGGGGTCCCGGGTTCGATTCCCGGCGGGGTCAGGGATTTTCTCTGCCTCGTGATGATTGGGTGTTGTGTGTTGTCCTTGGGGTAGTTAGGTTTAAGTAGTTCTAAGTTCTAGGGGACTGATGACCATAGCTGTTAAGTCCCATAGTGCTCCGAGCCATTTCAACGATTTTTTTTAAAAAAAATGACCCAATATTCCTTGTCTAGTTGTGACAAAAATCTTCAGATGACAAGAGGTCGGTGATCTAGTTGTCACAAATGAACAAAGAATGTTGATCATCTACTTGTTGCCGTATGAAAAAAAATTATCAAATAAATAGATACATCTGAAAATAACTGTAACGCCGCCAAAGTAGTTCGATCATTAAGATTTATCGTACAACTGAAGCGGTCTTCTTCATGATGGTATGATTCTACATCTGTGGATGCCAGCAGTACAAAATTTGCTCTAGGCGTTATGGTGCTTAAGGGGAAAATGTCTAACATATTGTATCTACACTCCTGGAAATTGAAATAAGAACACCGTGAATTCATTGTCCCAGGAAGGGGAAACTTCATTGACACATTCCTGGGGTCAGATACATCACATGATCACACTGACAGAACCACAGGCACATAGACACAGGCAACAGAGCATGCACTAGTACAGTGTATATCCACCTTTCGCAGCAATGCAGGCTGCTATTCTCCCATGGAGACGATCGTAGAGATGCTGGATGTAGTCCTGTGGAACGGCTTGCCATGCCATTTCCACCTGGCGCCTCAGTTGGAGCAGCGTTCGTGCTGGACGTGCAGACCGCGTGAGACGACGCTTCATCCAGTCCCAAACATGCTCAATGGGGGACAGATCCGGAGATCTTGCTGGCCAGGGTAGTTGACTTACACCTTCTAGAGCACGTTGGGTGGCACGGGATACATGCGGACGTGCATTTTCCTGTTGGAACAGCAAGTTCCCTTGCCGGTCTAGGAATGGTAGAACGATGGGTTCGATGACGGTTTGGATGTACTGTGCACTATTCAGTGTCCCCTCGACGATCACCAGTGGTGTACGGCCAGTGTAGGAGATCGCTCCCCACACCATGATGCCGGGTGTTGGCCCTGTGTGCCTCGGTCGTATGCAGTCCTGATTGTGGCGCTCACCTGCACGGCGCCAAACACGCATACGACCATCATTGGCACCAAGGCAGAAGCGACTCTCATCGCTGAAGACGACACGTCTCCATTCGTCCCTCCATTCACGCCTGTCGCGACACCACTGGAGGCGGGCTGCACGATGTTGGGGCGTGAGCGGAAGACGGCCTAACGGTGTGCGGGACCGTAGCCCAGCTTCATGGAGACGGTTGCAAATGGTCCTCGCCGATACCCCAGGAGCAACAGTGTCCCTAATTTGCTGGGAAGTGGCGGTGCGGTCCCCTACGGCACTGCGTAGGATCCTACGGTCTTGGCGTGCATCCGTGCGTCGCTGCGGTCCGGTCCCAGGTCGACGGGCACGTGCACCTTCACCACTGGCGACAACATCGATGTACTGTGGAGACCTCACGCCCCACGTGTTGAGCAATTCGGCGGTACGTCCACCCGGCCTCCCGCATGCCCACTATACGCCCTCGCTCGAAGTCCGTCAACTGCACATACGGTTCACGTCCACGCTGTCGCGGCATGCTACCAGTGTTAAAGACTGCGATGGAACTCCGTATGCCACGGCAAACTGGCTGACACTGACGGCGGCGATGCACAAATGCTGCGCAGCTAGCGCCATTCGACGGCCAACACCGCGGTTCCTGGTGTGTCCGCTGTGCTGTGCATGTGATCATTGCTTGTACAGCCCTCTCGCAGTGTCCGGAGCAAGTATGGTGGGTCTGACACACCGGTGTCAATGTGTTCGTTTTTCCATTTCCAGGAGTGTATATCAAAAACAATAACAATTTTCGAAAAAGAAAAAATAGTCTTCTTACTACAATGTACTTACTACTGTATTAAATCTCACTGAGCTCTGGCCTTTTCTCGCACGTTCGAAGCTTCGGCAAACCCGGGGGTTACGTCGAAGGCGCCACGTATTTGGATCATCAGAGAGGAACGTTGAAGGCATCTTTGACACAAATCTCAACCTTCTGATTGGCAAAGGGAGACACTTACTGTTTCGAAAAAGTCACTCTATAATTATACTACGTAGTGTAAATTGATTCAGATAGATGAAATAAATTTGTTACCCCCATATATCTTAGTAAGTTCGTCGAATAGGCAAACCGGGGTATCCGCTCCGGGCGGCAATTTCAGTGGGAGCCAAATTCATATTCATGAGAAAAAAACCTTGTTTTACAAAGCTCCTAGCATCCAGCGCACGTTGGTGTATCGAGTGTTCATATGGTTTTTAAACGGATTCCTGTAGGTAAAAACCTACATATTTCAACACATTATAAATTGATTTCCGAACGAAGTATAAGTTGATTTTTGAATGGTGTCTACTGTACGAGATGTCTTTGCCATGGGGATACCCGTCACATCAATAAATAAAAAACTTTTCCGCAGACAAAACGAGACGGGGCTACACGAGCTGAGCCGAATAAAACCGAACGGGTGAATACGAATCCCTGTCTGTTAATGCGTTTGATTGAGTTATAAGCTAAATCCATAAATTCAGTCTACCAGAGTGGAAATAAAGGACTAACAGGTAGGAAAGTTTATGTATTATCTTCTCGGTGTATTCAAGAAAATGAAACTTTGACAGAAAATTGTTGGAGGATACGTGATTCTGGAAGGGTTAGTGAAGTTAACTAGAGAATAAATTTTGACAAAGGCAGGAATAATTACAGAATTATTGATGACGAGATTGTTTGTTAAAACGAGGAAGGAAAAGAAATGGGAACATCACACAAATTATATGGAAGAATATAACGATTCCCAATAAATACTAGAATTTCATACTACTACTAATTTTCTATCTCATGCTTCAAAAACTGGATCTTGTGAATGAAATGTGAAACCATTTCCTAACATTAAACTTTTCGCTTGTAATTGACCTAATAGTCATTTGACATTAGGGGTTCGTGAATTATATTCTGTCGAGCTATTTACGTAAATGAATAAGGAAAAAATCACCATTTGTGCCAAAACAGTTTCGCTTATTTGACGTGTGTTGCTGTTGCTGAAATGTTAGAAAGACCTATTTTGTTTTATCCAGCAGACAGTGACAAAACAGACGTACTCAAATCAAGAAAATACACCACTCTTGGGTACCACTAGTATTAACAGCTTTTCAGTATTAGACAAAGACATTTCGATTTTTCATGTAGCAAAGTGTTTGACGAACTTTGATGAGGTAATAGATTCTTTCGCAGAAAGGAAAGCACGCCATGTAAAGCAGTACCAAGATTAGAGAGAAGAAAATGGACCTAAGGATTCAAGGAATGTGTCATGTCTTGCTTGTCTCTTGTCTTTACTGGTTTTATATTCCCTATATTTAATTTTATGTCACGTAAAAGAGAAATTTATTAGCTAATAGGCAATAAAGAGATGAAATTTTCTGAATAATTCGTATTCTCCCGGTCACAAATAATCCCACCCAATACTAGCTGTGAGTTTTTTTTAAGGGAGTGAGATGTTATACCAGTGGACCTGGAGTAGAAGGGGCACCACAGGACATTTTAATTTTCACTGCCTGAATATGGCTTTGATGGCTTCCATCACAAAATATACAAGTTTGAATTCCACATAGCGAAATACGGTGACGTGAGATAGAAGGATGCTGTGTTAAGAGGCGTGGCACTGCACTTAGGTACACTTACGACCAAATAGCACGTCTTGCATTTCCTCGAATATATATGTTTTATACATCAAACTTTTCAGAAAAATGTACGCCGCAAAATAAATTTACTTTAGAAAAATAGATTTTGTTTTGAAATTTAGACGTTCTATATCGTCGAGTGGAAAGGTGGAGGGGTGGGGGTGATGAAGGGGACACAACTGTCAAGTTTTTGCCCCAGTTTGGAAATATCTTAGATCTGGGGCTGGCAAAACCAACATAAGGGCTGCTCTTTAGTGAACTGCAGCATAACTCAGAGGAAGTGTGAATCGTGCAGCCGTACAATAAACTGAGATCCGTCAAGAGGTCTGACAGATCACGAAAATTAGTTAAAAAATTGATATAGCAAGTGTGTGATGCCTCTTTTCCACAGAACATTGGTACCGGGTTGTCCTTCAGAAGACTAGACCTAGTGCATTACTTTTCTTAAGTTATTCATCAGTTCGAGAGACAGTGTTACTGATGACTTGACCAAGAATCCAGGAGAGGAACTACTGCGTCGCTCAGGAGATAGTCATTACAGTAGAGGCTCGTGGTTGTGGTTGTGCCTGTAAGACAGATTTCTCAGACGATTTTGTCACAGGTTTCACGGTACGAGGCACGCAGCACCGGGAGCACCAACGGCAGCAGCAGCGGCGGCGGAGTCTGCCGGCGCCTTATCCGGGACAGGCGGACAAAAAATGGCGCCTTTATGCAGATGCGCATTACTCGCGGCGGGCCGTCCCATAATTCAGCGCGCCAGTGACAGCTGCCGCACGCTGCGCGCCACGGCGGGCGGTCCGCAGCGGCAGCGCCACGGCCCTTGCTGCGGCGAGGCTCCGACGACAATTAGTTTGCTTCCGCCGTCAATTATCCCAGCCGGCGCGCCTGGATAAACCTCGGCGAGAAATTAATCATACCGTCCGAGTCGCTGGTTCATTTATTTTTCTCTTCCCGCTGACGTACTCCTTTCGCGGCCACTTGCTTTGCAAGACATCCACAAAGTGATCTGTTACAACGACTCTAAAATGGAATACGCTCTTTCTTAGTAATTTATTTTCGTGCTGGATGGAAAATTTACGATATTAGTCTGCTGGCAGATTCTACTGACAGCATAACCGAAATAATAAAACGTTACCAGTCGCCGCTTTTCTACGCTACACATTTTAGACGCTATTGCAAAGCACATTTTCCGTTTCTTTTGTTACTATCAGTTTTTAGGGTTGCCCAAATTTTGCCTTTGACATAATACCTGTAACAAGTACCCAAAATTTTAGATAAGAAATAGAGCAAAATAAATAGAGCGAATATATATTTGTAAATACACACACTAAACTGACTTCTTCCATAACATTTTCAAACCAAATCGTTCAAAATATTTAGGCAACATACACCTAAATAACTGTCTGTGTAGGAAAACTGGGTTTAAAATTAATAAGAAGGAATCTAGTGCACCCCACGTAATCTTCGTAGTGGTTACACTTTTGACTTGTCGTTCCTTGGTGAGGCTCATGTTGTAATGCCACAGAGATTCGTCTGTGAGCTAACAACTTAAAGCAGTTAACAGCTCAGGATAGGCAGCGTTAAACTGCCAAGAAGCTTTTGTCAAAGTCTTAAGACAAGGGGTAATGTAGTCTAGGTTTGCTTTCGTTTGTTAAGCTAATCTTGTAATGATGGAGTTTATTTAAAATGCCACTAGGGGACGTTAATCATTCATAATAGCCTTTATTAGTAGTTCCTGTGTCATGTTTGCGGATATTTTAATAAGTAAAGGGAATAGGTGCGTCAGGTGTAGGAGTTCAAGTCATTGTTTTCTTTAAATCAATACGTTTTGCAATGAAATGAACACATTTAGCTGCTTACAGGCGTTGACATACGTCAACGCGGACAGATGAAAATCTGTACCCCTTCCGGGACTCGAACCCGGGATCTCCTGCTTACATGGCACAAGCTCCATCCATCTGAGCCACCGAGGACACATATGATGTTGCGACTGCAGGGATTTATCTCTGGCACGCCTCCCCGAAACCCACATTCTCGACGTATTGTCCCGCACTACATTAGTAGTGATCCCGCCAATTATACTCATTACTCGCGGCGCGTTGCCGATTCCCGTAAGAGTTCGGGCACTGTTTGTGCATTCGCACAGAAGTAATTAAGGCTCACCGGCCACTTGACCATCTTAGTATATAAATACGTTTTGGTTCGCACTGTATTTAGTAAGTTTCGTTAAGTTTAAATCTATTTTTATTTCTTTTCCTGTCTGTCTCCTAGTGTTGTAACTGGTTTGATGAAAACCACCACGAATTGCTCTTCATCACACAGCACCATTTGGACCGAGTATCCTCAGTTCCTTGTAGGGTACACTCCACTCACTTTCTTCCCATGAAGTTTTCACCCTATACAATTCCCCAACGTTCCGTCGAGTTTATTCTACAATTTGTTAACACTTGTTCTATTCCTCGTCGATACTGCGGTGAACTTCCTCATATCTTATCACTTCTCAAACGCTATGATTGGCTTCAAAAAAAAAAAAAAAAAAAAAAAAAGTTCAAATGTGTGTGAAACATTTTGGGACTTAACTGCTAATGACATCAGTCCCTAAGCTTACACACTACTTAACCTAAATTATACTATGGACAAACACACACACCCATGCCCGAGGGAGGACTCGAACATCCGCCAGGACTAGCCGCACAGTCCATGAGAGCAGCGCCTTAGACCGCTTTTTTTAAAGACGCTATCCCCTTTTTTTCTTTTTGTATTTTTACCCCTTTTTAACTGCTTTTTTGACGCTACCCCTTTTTTTGTTTTTTTTTGTTTTACCCCTTTTTTATTTTTTGTTTCTACCCCTTTTAAATTTTTATTTTTTTTAAATTTTTTTACTTTTTTCCCTCAAAAAGCTCCTTAGGAAAATGGAACTAAAAAAAACCTAAGTGCCACTGCCACTTTTCATCCTATAACAAAAAAATCAGATCCACTTCAGGCGTTGGCTCCTGAGTAAACCCACCCCATAGAGCTGCCTATATACCAGGGGAAATAAGGGAAATCAAGGTTAGCGCTATCCTTCATCATCATCATCATCATTTAAGACTGATTATGCCTTTCAGCGTTCAGTCTGGAGCATAGCCCCCCTTATACAGTTCGTCCATGATCCCCTATTCAGTGCTAACATTGGTGCCTCTTCTGATGTTAAACCTATTACTTCAAAATCATTTTTAACCGAATCCAGGTACCTTCTCCTCGGTCTGCTCCGACTCCTCCTACCCACTACTGCTGAATCCATGAGTCTCTGGGGTAACCTTGCTTCTCTCATGCGTGTAACATGACCCCACCATCTAAGCCTGTTCGCCCTGACTGCTACATCTATAGAGTTCATTCCCAGTTTTTCTTTGATTTCCTCATTGTGGACACCCTCCTGCCATTGTTCCCATCTACTAGTACCTGCAGTCATCCTAGCTACTTTCATATCCGTAACCTCAACCTTGTTGATAAGGTAACCTGAATCCACCCTGCTTTCGCTCCCATACAACAAAGTTGGTCGAAAGATTGAACGGTGCACAGATAACTTAGTCTTGGTACTGACTTCCTTCTTGCAGAAGAGAGTAGATCGTAGCTGAGCGCTCACTGCATTAGCTTTGCTACACCTCGCTTCCAGTTCTTTCACTATGTTGCCATCCTGTGAGAATATGCATCCTAAGTACTTGAAACCGTCCACCTGTTCTAACTTTGTTCCTCCTATTTGGCACTCAATCCGTTTATATTTGTTTCCCACTGACATTACTTTCGTTTTGGAGATGCTAATCTTCATACCATAGACCTTACATTTCTGATCTAGCTCTGAAATATTACTTTTGCAAACTTTCAATCGAATCTGCCATCACAACTAAGTCATCCGCATATGCCAGACTGCTTATTTTGTGTTCACATATCTTAATCTCACCCAGCCAGTCTATTGTTTTCAACATATGATCCATAAATAATATGAACAACAGTGGAGACAGGTTGCAGCCTTGTCTTACCCCTGAAACTACTCTGAACCATGAACTCAATTTACCGTCAACTCTAACTGCTGCCTGACTATCCATGTAAAGACCTTTAATTGCTTGCAAAAGTTTGCCTCCTATTCCATAATCTTGTAGAACAGACAATAACTTCCTCCTAGGAACCCGGTCATATACCTTTTCTAGATCTATAAAGCATAGATACAATTCCCTGTTCCACTCACAACACTTCTCCATTATTTGCCGTAAGCTAAAGATCTGGTCCTGACAACCTGTAAGAGGCCTAAACCCACACTGATTTTCATCCAATTGGTCCTCAACTAATACTCGCACTTTCCTTTCAACAATACCTGCGAAGATTTTACCCACAACGCTGATTAAAGAGATACCTTTGTAGTTGTTACAAACTTTTCTGTTTCCATGTTTAAAGATTGGTGTGATTACTGCTTTTGTCCAGTCTGATGGAACTTGTCCCGACTCCCAGGCCATTTCAATTATCCTGTGTAGCCATTTAAGACCTGACATTCCACTGTATTTGATGAGTTCCGATTTAATTTCATCCACCCCAGCCGCTTTATTGAACTGCAATCTATTGACCAATTCCTCAAATGTGATCCTATTTCCATCATTCCTCAAATGTGATCCTATTTCCATCATCATTCCTATCCCATTCTACCTCGAAATCTGAAACATTACTGATCGCATTTTCACGTACATTGAGCAACTCTTCAAAATATTCCCTCCATCTGCCCAAGGCATCCACAGGATTCACCAGCAGTTTTCCTGACCTGTCCAAAAGGGCTATCCTTTGCCACTTTTTTTTACATGATTACATTTAGGGAACGTGTACAAATGAGAATTCTAGTAACTTAGTGTTACAAGTGTTACAACAACAAAGGTGGCATAAAAGAGTAATCAAAAAATAAAAATATAAATCACTGATGGAATTCCAACTAAAAGGTTCTTCAATAATGCAACTGCTTCCACTTGGAGCCTCGCCATCGTTATCTGATATGTCCAATAGCGCCTTTGAAGGGCATCTGCAACGGAGGCATTCTGCTTCGCTAGTGCCTCAAGGAAAACAGCATCCTTGCAGCAGCTCGTCTCTTCCTTCGCTCATGGCTGACAAGGCAGAACGTTGAGCCGTTAGTGTGATGCGGCACAGAACATTAACCGCAGCTTGGCACTCCCCGGCTGAGTGGGGGGTTAACGAAAACGCTGCGTAAATAATTTGCGAAGGGCGTACGGTATTTCGGTGTGCGTTCGAGGGCATTGTGAGCATTTTGTAGCAACCACCAGTAATCAGGCTGCTCTTTCTCTCCGTCGCTAAAGTTGTAGGCGACGGTAAGTCCTTTGAACCACGTAAGCGCATGATTTTTTTGCAGCCGGAAGTAAGTTTCATCGGGACAGAGTAGGGTCTGAGGGTCAATCATATCAGGCGTGACCCGGAGGTAACATTCCAATATCTTCTGTGCTAGTCGCCAAACTCCGGACGATGATGCGCAAGTAAAACGATGTTCATCGGAATCCAAAAGGTGACAATCTGGGCAATAAGGGTAGTCTGCCAGTCCAATAGTGTGAAGTCGCTGTCGTGTGGCATATTTTTTGTTGGCGATCTGGTACCACTTCGAACGCACCGTGGATGGCAGAAAGTTGTGGTGTATCGTTTTCCACACTCTTGGCCAGTGAACCGTAGGGTACTTGTTTTCCACCACGTTATGGGGAACATCCCGCAGAAGGTTGGTATAAAAATCTTTCACCTTTGGTGGACGTGTGGCGGAGAGGTTCGAGCTGTCATAGCTGTAATCAAGAATGAAGGTCGACACATGGGAGAGCTGTGGTGCGACGTGTGCAACTGACACCCGCGGGACGTTAGAGACTGTCATCAGAACCTGTCGTAAACGACCCGTGAGAGAGGTATATTGACTTTTCCATCGTTTCCTCATGTTTCTCATGTAAAGGGCAGCTGCTCTCGCCCTGACGTTGACCAATCCCAGCCCTTCTTTGTGCACTGGGAGGGTAAGAGTGTCGTATCGTACTTTAAAGATATGACCTGCGAAAACGTAGTAACTGAAGCCCACCTGAAGCCGGCGACCTATCTGCAGCGGTAGTGGGAGGACCTGTGCCACGTGGTTGAGTTCTGATGCTACGTAAAGGTTCAGGTATTCAACACGTTGTAGCTGATTCAAGTCCCGGAGCAGGTTCTGTCGCACCATTGCGCGTATGATCTGTAATAACCGTCGGTAATGTGCTGCAGCTGTTTTACGTACATATTTCTTGAACGTGAGTCCCAAATATCGCAGATCAGAAACTGGTGGGAGGGGAGCGAGGGCTTCCGGTCCGAGACCACGCCCAATATCCAACGCCGCCGAGTTGTTAATGTTCAGAAGACTGCCTGCGGCCCTGTCGTAGAGACCTCTTAATGGGTACTGGCCCTACCGTCCTTCCATTGACCTGGACGTGTGAGCTGGCTGCGGTCCAAAGACGCCGTAGGGTGTCGATGAGGCCCGGGGGAATCCCATACAGTCCATCACTCGTAGGAGGAAGTTGTGGTGCACTCTATCAAAGGCGCGGTTGAAATCGACGGAGACGATCGCCGCTCTCAGACGGCACGCAGAAGCGATCGCTATTAAGTCCCTGCAGTCACCGGTGGCCATGTGTATGTTGGCTTCTCCCCCCTGCGACGTCTGTTCTGGAGCGAGGATCATCGGCAAAGTCGTCTTAATACGGCTCGCCATAATCCTGGTGAAAATCTTGTAATCGGCGTTCAGCATTGTAAGCGGCCGATAGTCGTTAATCGATTGCCCTCCACCTGGCTTGTGTACCGGTGTGAGAAGACCTTCTACAAACGCTGGCGGCACAACACAGTCTGGAGACATAAGTTCGCGGAACATTATTATCCAGCGAGGCATCATGATGTCACGGAAAGTCCGGTAGAATTCGATGGGCAATCCATCAGGTCCAGGACACTTATTGGCCGCACCTTTGTCCACGGCGTCTTCGACTTCCTCGAGTGAGATTTCCTCTGTTAGTGCGTTCACGGTAGCCTCGTCGATAGTACGTGTTACCTGCTGTAACACTTCAGTAGTGGCCTCGTCATCGACGGTTCTTTCCTTGTAAAGATGACGAAAATGATCCTGCACCGCCTTTACTATGGTTGCTTGGGTCACACATAAGCGACCGTCGTGTGTCCTGAGTTGTGTGATTAAATGTTGGCGTTGTCGGCGCTCATCCGCCACAACGTGGTGCATAGTGGGTTCTCTGCAACCGTTCGGTCGTGCCGTCGCGAGCGGACTACTGCACCTTCTAGTCGGCGCTTCGTCAATGATAGTATGTGAGCCTTGATTCTGATTTGGTCATGTTGCCTCTCCGGGGAACGGGGTAAGGCGTCGAGGTCCCTGAGTGCCGGGTAGTAAAAATCGCGGGTCTGTCGATGCCACGCAGTCACGTCCTTGCCATATTGCATAAGTGTCCTACGGATTGCTGGTTTGGCCCAGAGGAGCCAACACTCCAGGGTCGAGGTGTATCGTGGATGGCGGCGTTCACAGTCAGTCCACGTTGCTGCAACTTGCCGACGGCAATCCAGGTCCTGGAGATGAGTTACGTTGAGCTTCCAAAAGCCATTGATGCGCCAGACTTGTTGGGGGCGTAGGTGTATAGTGCAGATATAGGCACTGTGATCGGAATAGGCTTGAGGCCGTAATTCGGCTTCCACCACACCTTGTGTGAGATCTTGTGACACATACACTCCTGGAAATTGAAATAAGAACACCGTGAATTCATTGTCCCAGGAAGGGGAAACTTTATTGACACATTCCTGGGGTCAGATACATCACATGATTACACTGACAGAACCACAGGCACATAGACACAGGCAACAGAGCATGCACAATGTCGGCACTAGTACAGTGTATATCCACCTTTCGCAGCAATGCAAGCTGCTATTCTCCCATGGAGACGATCGTAGAGATGCTGGATGTAGTCCTGTGGAACGGCTTGCCATGCCATTTCCACCTGGCGCCTCAGTTGGACCAGCGTTCGTGCTGGACGTGCAGACCGCGTGAGACGACGCTTCATCCAGTCCCAAACACGCTCAATGGGGGACAGATCCGGAGATCTTGCTGGCCAGGGTAGTTGACTTACACCTTCTAGAGCACGTTGGGTGGCACGGGATACACGCGGACGTGCATTGTCCTGTTGGAAAAGCAAGTTCCCTTGCCGGTCTAGGAATGGTAGAACGATGGGTTCGATGACGGTTTGGATGTACCGTGCACTATTCAGAGTCCCCTCGACGATCACCAGTGGTGTACGGCCAGTGTAGGAGATCGCTCCCCACACCATGACGCCGGGTGTTGGCCCTGTGTGCCTCGGTCGTATGCAGTCCTGATTGTGGCGCTCACCTGCACGGCGCCAAACACGCATACGACCATCATTGGCACGAAGGCAGAAGCGACTCTCATCGCTGAAGACGACACGTCTCCATTCGTCCCTCCATTCACGCCTGTCGCGACACCACTGGAGGCGGGCTGCACGATGTTGGGGCGTGAGCGGAAGACGGCCTAACGGTGTGCGGGACCGTAGCCCAGCTTCATGGAGACGGTTGCGAATGGTCCTCGCCGATACCCCAGGAGCAACAGTGTCCCTAATTTGCTGGGAAGTGGCGGTGCGGTCCCCTACGGCACTGCGTAGGATCCTACGGTCTTGGCGTGCATCCGTGCGTCGCTGCGGTCCGGTCCCAGGTCGACGGGCACGTGCACCTTCCGCCGACCACTGGCGACAACATCGATGTACTGTGGAGACCTCACGCACCACGTGTTGAGCAATTCGGCGGTACGTCCACCCGGCCTCCCGCATGCCCACTATACGCCCTCGCTCAAAGTCCGTCAACTGCACATACGGTTCACGTCCACGCTGTCGCGGCATGCTACCAGTGTTAAAGACTGCGATGGAGCTCCGTATGCCACGGCAAACTGGCTGGCACTGACGGCGGCGGTGCACAAATGCTGCGCAGCTAGCGCCATTCGACGGCCAACACCGCGGTTCCTGGTGTGTCCGCTGTGCCGTGCGTGTGATCATTGCTTGTACAGCCCTCTCGCAGTGTCCGGAGCAAGTATGGTGGGTCTGACACACCGGTGTCAATGTGTTCTTTTTTCCATTTCCAGGAGTGTATATGCGGTCAAGTCGGCTGGGCGAATGACTGGTAAGATGAGTGTGGCCAGAGCGGTTACCGTGGACTTTTTCCCTCGTGTCGCACAAGTGAAGTTCTTGGATCATCGCACCCAGTTCCGGACAAGGCATGTAATGTGGGATTTGGTACTTGAGGTGAAGTACGCAATTAAAATCGCCGGCGAAGACGCTGTGGTCGTATCGTCCAAGGAAAAGGGGAGCGACATCTGTGGAGTAGAATCTGGCGCGGTCGTGACGCCTTGTGGTACCCGACGGCGCGCAAACATTAATGAATCGGGTGTTGAGTGCCGTAAATGCTATTCCTCGCGCGGAGGGAAGAAACGGGACGTCGGTAGCTTGAATACCTTCACGCACTAATATTGCCACTCCGCTGTCTGCAGGGCTACCGGGCGTCACATGTGTGGCGTAAAAGTGCGGGAGTGCAGTCGTTTTCACTTCTTGTAGGAAAGCAAAGTCAACTCCCATGGCTCGTATGGTTTCTTTCAAAAGTTGGATCTTGACAGGAGAACTGATCATGTTGATATTCGTTGTCGCCAGGTGGTAATCTTGGCAACGCGTTGTTTGGGCGAGGTTATCCATGTTGAAGTTGAAGAGAAGCGAACATCGGAAGTGATGTCACCCCCCGCCGAACGCGGTTCTCCTTGTGCTGCTTATGCTGCATGATCCGGCGGCGCCTAAGCTGGCCGCGGATTGGGATCTTGTACCTCGACGTCCTCGGCCCACGAAGCGGGCGCGGATGTCTGTTTATGTTCCATAGCCTCGGAATGTTTGATAGTAAGGGACCGGGCGACTTCGCTGCCTGCACTGGTACCTTCCCGCTGCTCACTGTTTCTGTCAATGGGCTGATGGTCGAAAGCTGCATGTTTTTCTGTCTGCTCTGCAAGGTTGGAGTCAGTGGGAACAGCCTCAGCTTCGCGGCTGGCTTCTTGAGTGGTCAGTTGTTCTTCCCCGGCCGAATGCGAACCGCTGTGTTCCGACACGGTCCGACGACGGCGCTTTCGGCGTTTCGGTTATCGCTCTTTCCGTACATAGCCTTCATTGTCAGAAGACGGCCCTGACTCACGGTCCGCCGGAACAAACGCTTCGGTCGGTACAATAAGGGAATCAATTGCCATCTTGCCGGCGTCAATGTCTGTCGCGTTCAGTAGCTCCAGATTCGTAGTACTATTTTCCACCACTGGCCAGGTCGGCGGATCATCCAGGTTTTTGTCCGTGGAATGTGATTCTTGTACCGCTGAAGCGGTCGGCTGTGTCTGTTGTGTGGAGAACGTCGTGAGCACCGCCGCGTAAGTCACGGGGAGAATAGTCTTCGTCGGAGGATGCGCAACGTCCTTCGGTGGGAGTTGTGTGATCCGACGCTGGAGGCACTCGGAACGAAGGTGACCTTCCTTGCCGCATCCGGAACACGTCTTCGGCTGGCCGTCATAAATAACTATGGCCCGACATCCTCCTATCTGTAGATAGGATGGCACGTGTCGTTGGAGATCTATGCGCACTTGGCGGAGTACTGGATACGTCTTAAACTGGGTCCATTTTTCAGCCACGTGTTCGTGTACCGTGCCGTAGGGGCGGAGCGCCGCTACAACTTCTGCCGCCGAGAGTTCAAATGGAAGCTCGAATATGCGTACAGTCCGCAGTCCCATTGCGGCATGGCCGACCTCGACGTTGCCAACATTGCCATCTGCGTGGCAGAAACGGAGTTCTTGTGTCATCTCACGAAGCATCTTGTCGCAAGTAGTTTCATTTATGAGATTTACATAGACCGTGGTACTGACGATCGAAAAGTGAATGCCAACAATGTCGGCAGCCCGGATCTTGGCATCCTCTTTTAAAAAGCGTTCGACTTCGAGCGCCTTTGGTCGGGTAAAGTCGTTCCGAAATGTGAATTTCAAGGTTGATCTTCTGTATTGGTTTGCCATGGTCTTGTAGCGCTACGGCGTTACGTTAGTGTCGGCCGAAGAAAGTAAACAAGGCGCGCGGGCCCTCTCTGACAGCGGAGAGCACACATCGCACGTCTGCTTCGCTCGGCTGCGAGAGCCGCGCTGACCGCTCGGCTAATCGCGCGCGGCTGCTTCCTTCCAGGCACGGATCTTGATCTTGGCGGGGAAGGGGGGGGGGGGGGAAACCGGGGTGTCTGCTCCAAGAGGCAATTTCAAGGGGCACCAAATTCATATTCTTGAAAAGAAAAAAAAAAAAGAGTTTTTCGCAAAGCGCCAAGTATCCAGCGCAGGTCGGTCGTGGTGGCCGAGCGGTTCTAGGCGCTGCAGTCTGGAACCGCGCGACCGCTACGGTCACAGGTTCGAATCCTGCCTCGGGCATGGATGTGTGTGATGTCCTTAGGTTAGTTGTGTTTAAGTAATTCTAAGTTGTAGGGGACTGATGACCTGAGAGGTTAAGTCCCATAGTGCTCAGAGCCATTTGAACCATTTGAACCATCCAGCGCACGTTGATCTATCGACTTTCATATCATTTTGAAATGCGTCCCTGTTACGTTTTGAATATTTTTGAATTTGTTCAAAGTTAATCCCTGACCTAATAATAAATTGATTTTTGAATGCATGTATAGTAATGTGCGTGATGTCTGTGCAAGGCTACCTCAGTCGCAACAAGAAGTAAAATACTTTCCCGCAGACAAAAGTGGACGGGTCTATACGAGCTGAGCCGAATAAACGCGAACAGACGAATGCAAACGCTCTTTGTTTACGTGTTTGAATGGGTGTGCGAATTATAAGCATTGGTATAATTATTACAGCTCATGAACTATTGACCTTGCCGTTGATGGGAAGGCTAGCGTGCCTCAGCGACACAGATAGCCGTACCGTAGGTCCAAAACAAAAAAAGACACAACGGAAGGGCATCTGCTGAGAGGACATACAAACGGGTTGTTCCTGAAGAGGGGCAGCAGCCTTTTCAGTAGTTTCAGAGGCAACAGTCTGGATGATCGACTGATATGGCCTTGTAACATTAACCAAAACGGCCTTGCTATGCTGGTACTGCGAACAGCTAAAAGCAAGGGGAAACTACAGCCGTAATTTATCCCGCGGGCATGCAGCTTTACTGTATGGCTAAATGATGATGGCGTGTTCTTGGGTAAAATATTCCGGAGGTAAAATAGTCTCCCATTCGCACATCCGGGCGGGGAGTAATCAGGAGGACGTCGTTATGAGGAGAAACAAAACTGGCGTTCAACGGATCGCAGGCTGGAATGTCAGGTTCCTTAATCGGGCAAGTAGGTTAGAGAATTTAAAAAGGAAAATGGATAGGTGAAAGTTAGATAGTGGGAACTAGCGGAGTTCGGTGACAGGAGGAACATGACTTCTGGTCAGGTAAATACAGGGCTATAAAGACAAAGTCATATAGGGGTAAGGAAGGAGTTAGTTTAATAATGAATAAGAAAATGGGTGCGCGGGTAAGCTACTACGAACAGCATAGTGAACGCATTATTGTAGCCCAGATAGACACGAAACCCACGCATACCACAGTAGTGCAAGTTTATATGGCAACTAGCTCCGCAGACGACGAAGAGGTTGAAGAAATGTAACAACATATAAAAGAAATTATTCAGATATTGAAGGGAGACGAAAATTTAATAGTCATGGGGGACTGAAATTCGACAGTAGAAAAAGGAAGAGAAGGAAAAATAATAGGTGGCTATGGAATGGGGGTAAGTAATGAAAGAGGAAGCCGCCTGGTAGAATTGTGAACAGAGCATAACTTAATCTTATCTAACACTTGGTTTAAAAATCATGAAAGAAGTTTGTATACGTGGAAGAGGCCTGGAGACACTGGAAGATTTCAGATAGATTATATAATGGTCAGACAGAGATTTAGGAACCAGATTTTAAATTGTAAGACACTTCCAGGGGCAGATGTGGATTCTAACCACAATCAATTGGTTCTGAATTGTAGATTAAAACTGAAGAAGCTGCAAACACTTGGGAATTAAGGAGATGGGTCCTGGATAAACTGAATGAACAAGAGGTTGTACAGAGTTACAGAGAGAGCATTACGAAACGATTGACAAGAAGAGGGAAAACGAATACAGTAGAAGAGGAATGGTTACCTTTCAGACATGAAATAGTGAAAGCAGCAGAGTATCGTAGGTAAAAAGGCGAAGGCTAGTAGAAATCCTCAGGTAACATCAGGAATATTGAATTTAATCGATGAAAGGAGGAAATATAAAGATGGAGTAAATGAAGGGGGCAAAAAAGAAATAGAAACGTCTCAAAAATGAGATCGACAATAAGTGCAGAATGGCTAAGCAAGAATGGCTAGAGGACAAATACAAGGATGTATAGCATGTATCGCTAGGGTAAAGATGGTTACAGCCTACAGGAAAATTAAAGAGACTTTTGGAGAAAAGAGATCCGCTTATATGAATATCAAGAGCTCAGATAAAAAACCAGTTCTAAGCAAAGAAGGGAAAGCAGAAAGGTGGAAGGAGTATATAGACGGTCTGTGTAAGGGTGATGTACTTGAGGGAAATATTATGGAAATGTAAGAGGACGTGGGTGAAGATGAGATGGGACAGAGCACTGGAAGACCTAAGTCGAAACAAGGCCCCCGGACTAGACAACATTCCATTAGAACTACTGACAGCCTTGGGAGAGCCAGCACTGACAAAACTCTACCATCTGGTGAGCAAGATGTATGAGACAGGCGAATTACCCCCAGATTTCAAGAAGAATATAATAATTCCAATCTCAAAGACAGCAGGTGTTGACAGATGTGAATATTACCGAACTATCAGTTTAATAAGTCACGGCTGCAAAACGCTGACACGAATTGTTTACAGACGAATGGAGAAACAGGTAGAAGCCGACCTTGGGGAAGATCTGGTTGGATTCCGTAGAGATGTTGGAACACGTGAGGCAATACTGACTCTACGACGTAAATTATAAGATAGATTAAGGAAAGGCAGACCTACGTTTCTAGCATTTGTAGACTTAGTGAAATCTTCTGACAATGTTGACTGGAATACTCTCTTTAAAATGTTGACGGTGTCAGGGGTCAAACACAGACAGCGAACGGCTGTTTACATTTTGTACAGGAACCAGATGGCAGTCGTAGGGGTCGGGGGGCGTGAAAGGGAAGCAGTGGTTGGGAAGCGAGTGAGACAGGGTTGTAGCCTCTCCCCAATGTTATTCAATCTGTATATTGAGCAAACAATAAAGGAAACAAAAGAAAAATTTGGTGTAGGAATTAAGAGCCATGGAGAAGAAATAAAAAGTTTGAGGTTCACGGATGACATTCTAATTCTGTCAGAGACTGGACCTGGAAGATCAGCTGAACAGAATGGACAGTGTCTCGAATGGAGGATATAAGATGAACATCAACAAAATGAAAACGAGGGTAATGGAATGTAGTCGAATTAAGTCGGGTGATTCTGAGGGAATTAGATTAGGAAATTAGACACTTAAAGCAGTAGATAAGTTTTGCTATTTGGGGAGCAAAATAACTGATGGTGGACGGTGTTGCGAGGACATAAAATGTAGACTGGCAATAGCAATGACAAGAAAGGCGTTTCTGACAAAGAGAAATTTGTTAACCAGCGAGTATAGATTTTAGGTGTCAGGAAGTCTTTTCTCAGAGTATATGTATGGAGTTGGCCATTTATGGGTGTGAACCGTGGTCGGTAAATTGTTTAGACGAGAAGAGAATAGAAATTTACGAAATGTAATGCTACAGAGGAATGCTAAAGATCAGATGGGTTTATAACGTAACTAATGAGGAGGTACTGAACAGAACTGGGGAGAAGAGGAATTTGTGGCACAACTTGTCTAAAAGACGATATTGGTTGTAAGGAAATGTTCTGAGGCCTCAACGGATCACCAGTTTCGTATTGAAGGGAAGGGAGGAAGGTAAAAATTGTAGACGGATATCAAGAGATGATCTGCTTAGTGTAAAGCAGATTCAGAAGGATGTAGTGTGCAGTAGTTAGTTGGAAATGAAGAATCTTGCACAGGATGGAGCAGCATGGAGAGCTGCATCAAACCAGTCTGTGGACTGAAAACCACAACAGCGTAATTATTAGCGAAATCCATTAGCGAAATCCACAGCATTAGACTACCAGAATGGGAATAAACAACCAACAGGAATAACAGGTAAGAAAGATCACATATTATGTTCTTGCTGGAGCCAAGTAAATGTAATTTTGAAAGAAAAGTTTTGCCAGATAGCTACACTACTAAGGGCCAGTTGTACAGTTCCCGGTCAGCAGCCGCTTAAAGTTCTGTTCTCGGAATGGCGCGAAAAACGTGTTGCATGAACACGTAATAACGCCTAACAGGAGAATAAACGCGGGATAACTGAACCGGTGATTGTGACAGGATTAGCGAAGTTAACCGGAGAATAATATTTGACAATGGCAGGAATACTTACAAAATTAGTGATGACCACATTGTTTGTAGGAATGAGAAGGTGAAGAACTGGGGACGTCACACAAATTATATGGAAGAATACGACAATTCAAGATTTATATAAAAGTTAAGTACTGCTACCAATTTTCGATATCATGCTGGAGATATTGGATCATATAACTGAAATGTGAAACTGTTTCCTGGAATAAAACATTTTCCTTGTAATAGGCCTAATAGGTATTTGATATAAGTACCTCGTGAATTATATTCTGTCTCGTTATTTACGTAGATGAGGTAGATAAAAATGACCATTTGTCCCAAAAAAAGTCTCGTTTATTTGGCGTGTGTTGCAAACGCAGCAGTATTAGGAATATTTCCTTTTATTTAGCAAACAGCGACAAATTAGACGGAATGAAATCGAGAAACCACACTGCTCTTTGGTACTATTCGTATGAACAGCTTTTTCAGTATTGGACAACGGCATATCTATTTTTCATCTAACAAAACGTTTTACTAACTTTGATTAAAAATGGCTCTGAGCACTATGGGACTTAACATCTGAGGTCATCAGTCCCCTAGAACTCAGAACTACTTTAACCTAACTAACCTAAGGACATCACACACATCCATGCCCGAGGCAGGATTCGAACCTGCGACCGTAGCAGTCGCGCGGTTCCAAACTGAACCGCCTAGAACCGCTCGGCCACTCCGGCCGGCCTAACTTTGATTAGGTAATAGGTTTTTGGCAGAAACGAAAGCACGCCGTGTAAAGCTTTAGCAAGATTAGTGAGAAAAACTGGACCTAAGAAGTGAAGAAATGTGTACTGTTTTGCTTGCCTCTCGTATTTGCTGGTTTTATGTTTGCTATATTTAATTTTATGTCGCATAAGAGAGAAAATTATTGAAATAATTGTAAGTATTTTTTTGGGGGGGGGGGGGGTAAGATCAGTTTGATGGAGTAGCCACTTTACCCTTCGTACCACCAAAGGCATCCTCTGGAATTGCAGATGTGCTACGCTTTTGGTGCATTGTGCAAGGATGATTGGTTCCACGACGATGGAAACAATTGTTCCATTACAAAATATACACGTTTCAATTCCACAGAGCGAAATACAGTGACCTGCCATAGAAGAACGTTGTTTGAAGAGGCGTGGCAGTGCACTTTGGAAGACTTAAGACCAAATATCATGTATTACATTTCCTCGAACGTATGTGTGTTATATATCAATTCCTTAGGAATGATGTGCGCTACGAAATAAACATATCTTTGAAAAGTCGATTTTTCGTTTTGTTTTTGACGTTTTATCTCAAACCTCGAGAGGAAGGTGGAGGGAGGGGGTGCCAAAATCAAGTTTTGCCCCGGCTCGTAAATATTTTAAATTTGTGACTGGATATTTTCCAGTTTTCGCGTAGTCCACGATTCAGTTCCACAAAATGCAGTGCTCCCAACGTACATTCTCAGAAATTTCTCCCTTACATTAAGGGCAACGTTTAAGACTAATAAAAGTTTTTAATATTTTAGGTTTATTATAAAAGATGTGCTTCAATGGGATGGGTATACTGTCATACAGAGGTCTTAAGGTTACAAAAATTCTGGCTATTTTCTCATCAGGAAGGTCATACTATCTATTAAGTGGCATCCAAAGAAAGCGTACACAAGAAGAAACAAAGGAAAAGGAGAGCTTATACGAAGAAATACCTGTGTGGACCGTGTCTGCGTGTTGCCCACCGCCTGCGTGGTACGTGTGTTCGACAGCTGGTTGCCCTGCCACTGCTCTGCGATGCTGTTGCTGCCCCACGTGGCCAGCTGTGGTGAGCATCCCTGATCTCAATGTATACTTTCTGGCTTTTCATGCCGCCACTACCGTTACTTGAATAACCAGTAGTCGCGTAATATTCGCATGTATCATGCCGGCTGAGAAGTTTGCAGGAGCCGGTTGTATATTCTAGTCATTTGATATAGACAAAGGGTTTACACAAAGGAGCAGTTCATCGCTACACCTATACAAGTCCCAGGTTGAAGCGCTAACTTAAAAATGTGACATACTTAATCAAGAGTGATTGACCAAGTCGATGGCAAACTAAGTGTGATAAATTCGATGCCTGCGACGAGATCCTTTAGTATATCATAACGTTTCTCAAAATGTTAACGTCTGTTGCCTGTTTTCTCTCTGTCAATCTCCCAACAACGACGAAGTCATCGGATACGAAGATCGGATTGGTGTGGAAAAAGAAATCAGCCTTGTTCTTATCAATGGAACTATTTGCACAATTGTCACAAGCGATTTAGGGGAACAACAAGAAATTGAAATCTGAATGCGCAACCAGGATCTGAAACCCCATGTTGACGCTGTGTGACTGATTGACTCATAACACCAATCAGTCCGCGATCATTGTAAGATAACGGGTCAGTATTAGTAGTTTCAACAGCTCGGCAAATCATCCTCAGATCTATCACCCTATAGAATAGAAATAAAATATGTGACATATTAAATTATACAAAAACACATTGTAAAGCCTAGAATGTATAAGAAAGTTAGAGCTATTGTATTAGACGTTGACGTCCTATCACAATTAGCACCACATAGCATGTTCAGGAACATGCTGTCAGCGTTTCAACTCCGTCTGTTACTGTCCGGGCTGATGACAGGCACAGCACTGTGTTGGATTCGAGACAGCACGCATACCTCATGCTGAACGGGAATGAGATTGATGTCACTGCTTTGTTAAGTGTGATGTATTCGGAAGTTTGATAATCTTAACTTTGATTGCATCTGAATGTGTTTATCACAAAAAAGCTATACTGCAATTATTACCGTATATTTGCGGGTGGAAAGTACAACATTACTTTTTGATTGCTTAGATGAGGTTTCATTGGTGCCCACGAAAGATCGTTTTAGGTATTATGATTTGCAGCTGTGTTGTCGTTCTGGGTTCTTCTGGAATTTTGACTGTTCTAATTTTACTTGCTGCTATACGTTTCAATTCTTAGATTCAATCTTTTCTTATACTTTTCTCAAAAATTGCGTTCTGTATTTCCTTTCAATTATAAAAGATTACTTTTGACAAAAGAACTCATCTTCACAACGCTACTCAGGTTGACGCCAAATCTTAACTGCCTCAAGATACAAATCCTCGCCAAAGATTATGTAATTAAAGGAAGATAAAAAATACAGTAGAATAGATGTAGCCTCTGTTATGATGTTTGAATCCACTACTGGCCATTAAAATTGCTACACCAAGAAGAAATGAACATGATTAACGGGTATTCATTGAACAAATATATTATACTAGAACTGACATGTGATTACATCTTCACGCAATTTGGGTGCATTTTTTTTTTTTTGGTCATCAGCCTACTGACTGGTTTAATGCGGCCCGCCACGAATTCCTTTCCTGTGCTAACCTCTTCATCTCAGAGTAGCAATTGCAACCTACGTCCTCAATTATTTGCTTGACGTATTCCAATCTCTGTCTTCCTCTTACAGTTTTTGCCCTTTACAGCTCCTTCTAGTACCATGGAAGTCATTCCCTCATGTCTTAGCAGATGTCCTATCATCCTGTCCCTTCTCCTTATCAGTTTTTCCTCATAATCCTTTCCTCTCCGATTCTGCATAGAACCTCCTCATTCCTTACCTTATCAGTCCACCTAATTTTCAACATTCGTATATAGCACCATATCTCAAATGCTTCGCTTCTCTTCTGTTCCGGTTTTCCCACAGTCCAAGTTTCACTACCATACAATGTTGTACTCCAGACGTACATACTCAGAAATTTCTTCCTCAAATTAAGGTCGGTATTTGATATTAGTAGACTTCTGTTGGCCAAAAATGCCTTTTTTGCCATAGCGAGTCTGCTTTTGGTGTCCTCCTTGCTCCGTCCGTCATTGGTTATTTTACTGCCTAGGTAGCAGAATTCCTTAACTTCATTGACTTCGTGACCATCAATCCTGATGTTAAGTTTCTCGCTGTTCTCATTTCTACTACCTCTCATTACCTTCGTCTTTCTCCGATTCACTCTCAAACCATACTGTGTACTCATTAGACTGTCCATTCCGTTCAGCAGATCATTTAATTCTTCTTCACTTTCACTCAGGATAGCAATGTCATCAGCGAATCGTATCATTGATATCCTTTCACCTTGTATTTTAATTCCTCTCCTGAGGACCAACGTGAATAGTCGTTTTGTTGCCACTTCCCCCAATGATTTTAGAAATTCTGATGGAATGTTATCTATCCCTTCTGCCTTCTTTGACCGTAAGTCCTCCAACGCCTTTTTAAAATTCCGATTCTAATACTGGATCCCCTATCTCTTCTAAATCGACTCCTGTTTCTTCTTCTATCACATCAGACAAATATTCACCCTCATAGAGGCTTTCAATGTATTCTTTTCACCTATCTGCTCTCTCCTCTGCATTTAAGAGTTCCCGGTGCCCTCTTAATGTTACCACCGTTGCTTTTAATGTCACCAAAGGTTGTTTTGACTTTCCTGTATGCTGAATCTGTCCTTCCGACAATCGTATCTTTTTCGATGTCTTCACATTTTTCCTGCAGCCATTTCGTCTTAGCTTCCCTGCACTTCCTATTTATTTCATTCCTCAGCGACTTGTATTTCTGTATTCCTGATTTTGCCGGAATATGTTTGTACTTCCTCCTTTCATCAATCAACTGAAGTATTTCTTCTGTTACCCATGGTTCCTTCGCAGCTACCTTCTTTGTACCTATGTTTTCCTTGCCAACTTCTGTGATGGCCCTTTTTAGAGATGTCCATTCCTCTTCAACTGTACTGCCTACTGCGCTATTCCTTATTGCAGTATCTATAGCGTTAGAGAACTTCAAACGTATCTCGTCATTCCTTAGTACTTCCGTATCCCACTTCTTTGCGTATTGATTCTTCCTGACTAATGTCTTGAACTTCAGCCTACTCTTCATCAGTACTATATTGTGATATGAGTCTATATCTGCTCCTAGGTACGCCTTACAATCCAGTAACTGATTTCGGAATCTCTGTCTGGCCATGATGTAATCTAATTGAAATCTTCCCGTATCTCCCGGCCTTTTCCAAGTATACCTCCTCCTCTTGTGATTCTTGAACAGGGTAATCACTATTCCTAGCTGTAACTTGTTACAGAACTCAATTAGTCTTTCTCCTCTTTCACTCCTTGTCCCAAGCCCATATACTCCTGTAACCTTTTCTTCTACTCCTTCCCCTACAACTGGATTCCAGTCGCCCAGGACTATTAGATTTTCGTCCCCCTTTACATACTGCATTACCCTTTCAATATCCTCATACACTTTCTCTATCTGTTCATCTTCAGCTTACGACGTCGCCATGTATACCTGAACTATCGTTGTCGGTGTTGGTCTGCTGCCGATTCTGATTAGAACAACCCGGTTACTGAACTGTTCACAGTAACACACCCTCTGTCCTACCTTCCTATTCATAACGATTGCTACACCTGTTATACCATTTTCTGCTGCTGTTGATATTACCCAATACTCATCTGACCAGAAATCCTTGTCTTCCTTCCACTTCACTTCACTGACGCCTACTATATCTAGGTTGTGCATTTGCATTTCCCTTTTCAGATTTTCTAGTTTCCCTACCACGTTCAAGCTTCTGACATTCCACGCCCCGACTCGTAGAACGTTATCCTTTCGTTGATTATTCAATCTTTTTCTCATGGTAACCTCCCCCTTGGCAGTCCCCTCCCAGAGATCCGAATGGGGGACTATTGCGGAATCTTTTGCCAATGCAGAGATCATCATGACACTTCTTCAAATACAGACCATATGCCCTGTGGTTACACGTTACGTGTCTTTAATGGAGTAGCTTCCATTGCCTTCTGCATCCTCATGTCGTTGATTATTGCTGATTCTTCCGACTATAGGGGCAATTTCCCACCCCTAGGATAAGAGACTGCCTGAACCTCTATACGCTCCTCCGCCCTCTTTGACAAGGCCTTTGGCAGAATGAGGCTGACTTCTTATGCCGGAAGTCTTCGGCCGCCAATGCTGATTATTTATCAAAATTTAAGCAGTGGCGTGGATCGAACCCAGGACCGAAGACGTTTTGATTATGAGTCAAAGACGCTACCCTATACCACGGGTCTAGCGTACATAGATCCTGAGAAATCAGTACCCAGAACAACCACCTCTGGTCGTAATAACGGCCTTGATACGCCTGGGCATTGAGTCAAACAGAGCTTGGATGGCGTACACAGGTACAGCTGCCCATGCAGCTTCAACACGATACCACAGTTCATCAAGAGGAGTGACTGGCGTATTGTGACAAGCCAGTTGCTCGCCCACCATTGACCAGACGTTTTCATTTGGTAAGAATGTGCTGGCCAGGACAACAGTCGAACATTTTCTGTATCCAGAAAGGCCCCTACAGGACCTGCAACATGCCGTTGTACATTATCCTGCTGAAATGCAGTGTCTCGCAGGGATCGAGTGAAGGATAGTGCCACGGGTCCTAACACATCTGAAATGTAACGTCCACTGTTCAAAGTGCCGTCAATGCGAACAATAGGTGACCGACACGTGTAACCTATGGCACCCCATATCATCACGCCGGGTGATACGCCAGTATGGCGATGACGAATACACGCTTTCAATGTGCGTTTACCGCGATGTCGCAAAACACGGATGCGACCATCATGGTGCTGTAAACAGAACCTGGAGTCATCTGAAAAAAAATGACGTTTTGCCGTTCGTGCACCCGGATATGTCGTTGAGTACACCATCGCAGGCGCTCCTGTCTGTGAAGCAGCGTCAGCGGTAACCGCAGCCATGGTCTCCGAGCTGATAGTCCATACTGCTGCAAACGTCGTCGACTGTTCGTGCAGATGGTTTGTTGTCTTGCAAACGTCCCTATCCGTTGATTTAGGGATCGAGATGTGGCTGCACGATCCGTTACAGCCATGCGGATAAGATGCCTGTCATCTCGACTGTTAGTGATACGGGGCCGTTGGGATCCAGCACGGTGTTCCGTATTACTGTCCTGAACCCACCGATTCCATATTCTGCTAACAGTCATTTGATCTTGACCAGCGGGAGCTGCAATGTGGCGATACGATAAACCGCAATCGCGGTAGGCTACAATCAGACCTTTATCAAAGTTGGAAACGTGATGGTATGCATTTCTCCTCCTTACACAAGGCATCACAACAACGTTTCACCAGGCAACGCCGGTCAACTGCTGTTTGTGTATGAGAAATCGGTTGGAAGCTTTCTTCATGTCAGCACGTTGTAGGTGATGCCACCGGCGCCAACATCGTGTGAAAACTCTGAAGAGCTAATCATTTGCATATCAGAGCATCTACTTCGTGTCGGTTAAATTTAGCATCTGTAGCACTTCAACTTCGTGGTGTAGCAATTTTAAGGGCCAGTAGTGTACATCATAAACGTAGATGCTATACTTGAAAGAATTTTAATATATATTGATACAAAGGTTATTCCCAACCTTTAGCTATGAAACCAGCGCTCAGCAAATATTTATCGAATGTCACTCTAATCGTAAACGTTTGCAGGAGGAATTAAAGAAGTTGCATTTGGGGCCAGATCGACAAACTGTCGATTTTGCACGTAATATGATGGTAATACTGGTGGTGTGAAGTGCAGTCCAGTCTAACATTACTGTGAGGTATGTGTTGTAGCACGTTTCTTTATCAAATCAGCCCATAACAGCGACGACAGTTATTAATTAACTAACAACTGTTCAGCCACAAGCTGACTGTAATTGGTTAAATCTTAACTTAGCCACTTGACAAAAATAAACTGTGTTATGGCAGATTTCCATGTAGCAAAACCACGCCATCGAAATTGTTATTTACACACTCATCATTTGATGAAAGTGGCTAAAATTATGCAATTGAATACCTCGTCGCGAAAATACGATGGTGAGAAAAACTTAAGCGCGGAAGTAGCTTTCTCATGATACGTCACCGCCAAGTGGCATAGTTCGACGAAACTTGGATTAAACATAGAAAGGTCTGCTACAGTGCAGTAAAGTAGGTAACAGAAATAAATACACATTGAGACGAACAGAAATGAGACTCTCATCCAAATACAATAATTAGACTGATTCCGTCGCGATGTATGATGTTCCCCAGTCCAGAGTTTCCCAATTGGTGTTTCGCGTGAAATGAACAAGTGCTCCGTGAAAAACTGTTGATAACGTGGCGTCTTCTTTTTTCGACATTTTTAATGATACTAATTATTTTTTTAATTTAGTGTGTGTTACTAGTTAAAGTTCCTGTACTCACTGAGCAAAACAATTCTTTATAATTTAAAAAAAAATTATCAACCTTCAAGATAAACAAAGTGTTCCATCTAAGGACGAGACTCAAATGTTCTGTCAGAGGAAAAGCTTGGGAAACCCTTCCCTAGACATTACAAAATATAGGACGTGGTTCTTAACACCTTTTGTCATCACTAAGGAAGGCAATGCCGGCTCTGCTACGTGACCCATGGTAGCCGCAAGTTTACTGAAGAGTTCTTGTGGTAGCGTTCTCCATTCCTCCAGCGGTTCCTATCGTTCCAAGAGCTCCTCCACCTGCTCTCTTTGGTGCGGTCACGTATTTCCTTCCTCAATAGGAACTCAGGGCCTAATGCACAGCGAAAAGATAAACACGGAGAAGGTGCGCATTGTTACAATAACGTTGAATGGTGAGTTTGACATTTTCAAACATTTGGAGGTTATTACGTCGCTGCAACATTATACAGGCTCAAAACATAAAACATGACCCAACAAACTGACCATGTTCGACAATGTGAGAAGGAGGTTCTTCCCTACGGCTCTGTTGTATAAAATAATGTTGGTTTCTCTGCCACGTCAGTTCAGGGTAAAACCTCGAGCTTTCGACGATTACGTCCATCGTCTTCTTGAGGATTAAGTGACTATCAAACCTGCTGCTTTAGTGGCCGTATGCAGCCCATTGATGGCTTCTGATTGGTCTGTAATTACGTAAAACTGTCGCTGATAGTGTCAACATTCGACAATAGTGGACGTACCCTCTTATGGCGATAGGAGGAGAACACGTAATGCACCCGAGAACGTTGTTGGACATTATTATTTCGTTAGTCGAGGTGCTACGACGTGGGGAAGCATAATGTTGCAAAGGAGTACTGAACTCCAAATCTCTGAGCACGGCACGCCGACCGGTAGTCGTTATTGTGATATTGTATTCCATCTACGTCACTTCAGGGTTCATATGGCAGTGATTTCATTTCTACGGATGACAGTAGGCGACCGCCTAGAACAGTGTAGCTGAAGTAGTTGGAACAAGTGCATATTGGACGAATGAGCTGGCGAGCCCCTTCACCCGGCTTAAAGCCCATCGAGAACGTGTGGGACGCGTTGGGGAGACGTGCTGGAGCACCTCCACAAGTATCAAGGAGCATGTAGCAGCTGTTAACCGCGCTGGTGGAGGAAAGGACGCTCTACCACAACAACTCCTTAGCAACCTTGTGGCCAGCTTGGTAGCACGTTGCACAGCACGCACTGCCGTCCGTGGTGGTCATTGCTAAGAACAATGTAGTTTGTCATGATCAAGGTGTTGGGTCTTGCCCACTCGTCTTGTATAACGTGCCTAAGGGATACTGCGTTCTCAGAGTGCTATACAACAACTGTAGCAAATAACATTAGTAGTTTTATTTCTATAAAGCAGATTTCACCATACTTAACTTTGGATTTAGAAGAAGTGTCGCAAGCGATGGGCGGCAGGCAATACAAATGCGAGTGCTTTGATATATGTCATGTTCAGGCACGTCTGTCACAGTTGTGGATCACTACTAACTGTTCTCGTAGCACTCTCTGCTAGACCGTGCTAATACTCCGCGAATACTTTCCACTAATGTCCGGCCGAGGCTGGCAGGAGGGGCCCTTATATTCACTTCTTGCGGAGGTCGGTCCTGTCGTGGCGCGGTTCTAATCAGCGCACCATTGGCCGGCGTCTATTTACCGTCTTCTCTGGTCTTCTTCATTCCGGCGCTTGTGGTTACGCCGGAACACAGGGGGCAAACCACTAATCTCGGTGACTTTAGTCCTATTGTTGTCTTTCAAGGGGACTGGGTGTTTGCGTTGTCCTTACCATTTCATCATCATCATCATCATCATCATCTTCATCATTCGTGACTGCGTCTAGATTGGATTGTCAAAAAACTGGACTGTGCAAGAACAGGGACTTTGTACGGGAGCTCATGACCGTGCAAATAAAATGGCTCTGAGCACTATGGGACTTAACATCTGAGGTCATCAGTCCCCTACACTTAGAACTACTTAAACCTAACTAACCTAAGGGCATCGCACACATCCATGCCTGAGGCAGGATTCGAACCTGCGACCGTAGCGGTCGCGCGGTTCCGGACTGAATTGCCTACAACCACCCGGCTATAGCGGCCGGCGATGACCGTGCAGTTGAACGCCTCACAAAACAAACATCGTCAACATTGTCTTTCGATAATAGTGTCATTTCTATACTTTACAGTTACCTTTTTTACTATACTGCAGCAATTTTGTCCTTGGACGGTCCAAATTTCACCGACTTTTCCAGTAGTCATTAGAAAATTACTTTCATCCGTAAGTTTTGCACACCAGAATAAAATAATGAAACAAGTGATAATGCATAACGACGATAAATGGAGAAACTGATACCCATGGAAATAAAACTGAGTAAATATTATGAAAATCGAAGATTGCAGAGGGAAAAGCAAATGAAAGGGGAGGAACTAATGACATCAGCTGCATCGTCACTTCTCGTCGAATCAGTGGTGACGATTGAAATTGGGCACCGGGCAGAGACTAGAACACGGGATCTCTTGCACTATTTTTTCTCATTAATTTGTTCGTTATTGTTCATTGCATTTGCATGGACAGACACCACATGAAACCTGTTTAAGTTCATCGTTTAGCCCTTATTTTATTCTGCTTTGCAAAACGTAAGGATTAAAGAAATTTTCTCATGATTACTGCCAAGCTCGGTGGAATTTAGACCATCCATGGAAAAAACTACTACAGTATAGTACAGAAGGTAACTGTGAAAAAGAGAGGGCAGGCAGCCCTCTGATCGAACACGTTGAGCTACCGTGCTGGCATTTTATTAAGCAATTGCGCGAACCACGGCGACACCTGGATAAAGTGTTTATAGCAGTTTTGCAAAGGGTCTCGGAAAGCTCCTTCACCGACTCACATTCTCACCTAGAGTTACCTATTTGCAGTCCCTGTCCACGTCTCCTAAGTTCGCTAATTTCAGTTTGCCGCTGTAGGTCCAACGTAAATGTGCATCCTCACCCCATGTTTGTAGATTCATTGCCCGTCGAGGTGAGCCAATTGTATGAATGTGTGGTGTCTGTTCTTTCTGGCAGACATTCATACATGAAATTGTGTACCACCAAAACACATATAACGTTATTGTAACTCAACTGAAACTAACAAAAACGTGTATGCGCTTAACGAATTAAACATTGAATAATGTAATAACAGGACGCAGCATGTTATTCTCAATGGAGAGAAGTCTTCCGAAGTAAGAGTAATTTCAGGTGTGCCGCAGGGGAGTGTCATAGGACCGTTGCTATTCACAATATACATAAATGACCTGGTGGATGACATCGGAAGTTCACTGAGGCTTTTTGCAGATGATGCTGTGGTGTATCGAGAGGTTGTAACAATGGAAAATTGTACTGAAATGCAGGAGGATCTGCAGCGAATTGACGCATGGTGCAGGGAATGGCAACTGAATCTCAATGTAGACAAGTGTAATGTGCTGCGAATACACAGAAAGATAGATCCTTTATCATTTAGCTACAAAATAGCAGGTCAGAAACTGGAAGCAGTTAATACCATAAATTATCTGGGAGTACGCATTAGGAGTGATTTAAAATGGAATGATCATATAATGTTGATTGTCGGTAAAGCAGATGCCAGACTGAGATTCATTGGAAGAATCCTAAGGAAATGCAATCCGAAAACAAAGGAAGTAGGTTACAGTATGCTTGTTCGCCCACTGCTTGAATACTGCTCAGCAGTGTGGGATCCGTACCAGATAGGGTTGATACAAGACATAGAGAAGATCCAACGGAGAGCAGCGCACTTCGTTACAGGATCATTTAGTAATCGCGAAAGTGTTACGGAGATGATAGATAAACTCCAGTGGAAGACTCTGCAGGAGAGACGCTCAGTAGCTCGGTACGGGCTTTTGTCAAAGTTTCGAGAACATACCTTCACCGAAGAGTCAAGCAGTATATTGCTCCCTCCTACGTATATCTCGCGAAGAGACCATGAGGATAAAATCAGAGAGATTAGAGCCCACACAGAGGCATACCGACAATCCTTCTTTCCACGAACAATACGAGACTGGAATAGAAGGGAGAACCGATAGAGGTACTGAAGGTACCCTCCGCCACACACCGTCAGGTGGCTTGCGGAGTATGGGTGTAAATGTGTAGGTGTAGAAACATTAGAAGTGGACTGATTTCTCGAAATGTGTCTTTCGTTGTTTAAATTAAACATATAAAAAATAGTTGCTGGTGAGAGTTTTCACCGTCTCTCTGCTTTCTTATTGCTCGCGTAACAACTAATGTATTAGATAAAATATGTTGCTACGAAGAGGCCCTGAAATAATTTTTTGGGATGCTGTGCTATGACTTTCTTTGGATCATTAATTTTCAACAAAGCAAAATATATTATGTTCTTATTATTCTGGATATGGCTTCCTATTAAAGGAACATTGTTTCGTTACTGTAACTCGCTATAAAGTTCAACGTATCTTCCCTACTTTAAAGTTATTGAAAAGGTTACTGAAAATCATTTCGTTATCAATACTGATGTTACAGTACGCAGTGTTTGTTCAACATCAAAATTTTGCAGTGGATTTTTGTTAACAGTAAAACACCAATAAGTACCACGACTAACACGAGAACATAAGACTAATACCAGAGAAAAAGATGTTTTTACTATAATATTTGCCAGATCAGAACTACGCACAGCAAGATTTCTTTTATGTTATGAGGGTAAATTATCTTTTTGCACTGTCAATAATATATAATCCGCAGCCCACGTCCACCTGTAAGACACATCATAAAACCTGCCGCTCTGCCCTGCAATTCCGAAAGCTGAAAGACATAATTTTAGTTCACTATTACCTGTCCGCTTCTTTGCGGTATGATTGGTTTCATTTAATGCTGTTTGAATGCGCCGCGGCAGCGGCTCGTTCGTTCGTAGCGCAGCTCTGCACCACGAATAATATTTAAATAGCTCAAAATGTCTTAAAAGGATGGGATAAAATACCAGGCTAGCTTATTACAAATCATAATGCAAGTTTTCACAAAGTAACTCTATTCAAAACATTTAGACAGATTAAATTATTACACACCTTTAAAAATCAGTACCTAATGGCGTCCTTCTCTCAATCTTGACAGAAGAATGCTACACAAGCATACAATACAGCTTCACAGGCTCCTCATACACACGTAACTCGAAGAAGGCGACAGAGAAATTAATGCTCGGTCACTACTATTTATACTCGTTGTGACATATTCTCATCTTTGTTTGATATTTAATAAGTATCGTCTGTGGTGGTTTAAGTACTCGCCGACACATATATTATCTTTAAAAAAATCGGTACATAATTCTATGCAAGTATAACACATGGCACATAATGGTTTCTCTTTATTACATAAAGTTCACACAATCGTTGTCCACGCAATTACAATCACCCAGCTCAATTATTTTTTTCTCCTTTTTTACCACATGTAATATGTGTTTTGCTAAGAGACGTTACAGAGTCACCAGCAGTTTTGTTCTCGTTCAGAGTGATACCACAATTTATTGAAATGTTTTAAAAATCAAATCAAATGGAATGTTGTGTTACGTATAGAAACGGAAGACACGGACGCTTACACTGGTGAACGACGAGTCTGGCCCCGGTTGCCAGTCAGTTACGCAGCCCGGACGGAGAGTAGTTGCGGATTTCACGACGTGCTTTCACAGGTCCGGCAGCCTGATAGAAACAATACGTCCGCATGGGACGCGTAACTGGTGGGAACAGGCTGTCAGCATTGCCCTGGAAGTTGGCGCAGGCGCAGAGTGGAGCACGCCGGCAGAGGGGCAGCAGCACTCAGGCCGGATTAAGCGCCGGCACCACCCCGCCGCTCGGGTCTGCCTGGCTGGAGTCGCAGCTGCACTCGCACCGATTTATTGGCTGCGCGCAGTCGCCATTCGTCCAGCCGGCCACACATACCGCCAGTTAATCCGGTGTTCCATGAGTCGGTCGTATCAACCTCCACTCGCGGGAGCACATTATTAGTTTCTCGACAGCCAGCTATTGTGTCTAGCAAGTTGCTCCGTACAGTCACATCTCACTGGCGCGATAAGCGGATCAGACAATGAAGAATGTTGAAGATTGTATCAGTGGATCTAGCAGCCGTCATAAAAAGAGGCAGGCACCTCAAGGTCCTCCAACAGTCCTACAGAATTGCCAGCTAGCAGTAATTTCAGTTTTAGTAAAAATTCCGAAAAAAATATTAGAAAGTTCTATTTTTAGTTTAGAATATGACGGAGTACTATCCAAAAGAAAAGTCTTGCCAGTTTCTATGAAAACAATAAAATAAAAACTAATCGTGCAAGAAATTAAGGAAAAAAAATTTCACTTCCACCTGTGGAGAAAAGGGGAATCACTGACGCATGTGGACTGAAAATAATATAAAAATATTCTCAAAGTGTACAGATACATGCATTATATTGTTATCCTGAAAATAGAGAAGTATTCTGAGCTAAAATGGTAAAAGACTGTAACAGGTGAGGAACTGTTGGGCTGTGTAGCGAAAAATGTCTTCGTTGATGAATCTGCTTTCTGTTGGACCTTGTAGAAACCTATAGCGAGAAAGTTGTTGAGTAAACTTTGAAATTTGTTTTGGTAACTTTGGAGATATCATTATCGTACATTCTATGTATAAATGCACTTCTTTTACGAGGGACTCAGTGCGCGACAGCGCAAGATTACTTGTATGCCACCACAGTGATGTTAGTTCAAATGCTCAATTTAATACGACTGGCTAGGGGCTCCCTTCGGGTGGATCCGTCACCTGGTTAAGTTTACACCACTTCAGCGACTTGCGCGTCGATGTGATGAGATGATGATGATCAAGATAACACAACACTCAGTTCCCAAGCGGAGAAAATCTCCGACCCAGTCGGGAATCTAACCTCGGCCCCTTTGCACAAGTTCATACATTAATGCTACATGAAAGTAACTGTAGGTACGTTCAGCCCAATATTTCCGTTAAGTCAAGCAAAAATATATTTTTACATTTGCTTTTCAAGAGACCAAGTTTCATCAATGTATACTACATGATCGTTGTCCTCAGCATGCAGTGAGTTCATTTTACACAAGACTTTGATCTTGCTGCTACACTTTCTCTGCATTAAATTAAAATTTTTTGTTTGTTATTATACTTTCTGAGTCCTAACCCAAGTTAGTGGAGGGGACAAGGAACAGAGGTCTCTGAGCCAGAATAATTAATTTTTCTATAGGTGATCACTATGTATTTTTCTATCTGTCAGATTCTCTCCTCTGTCATAGTATCGAAATGCAGTTCTATATACAATTTTTCTGTGAAAATCAACCAGCACCATAATTTCAGTTTTCATTTGTATCCTTTTCTTGGACAATCAAAACATGTGCTCTCATCTAGAGATTCTTCCAGTGTTACAAAAAATCTTAAATACATTCGATACAACAATTTTAGATTGTTTTCTAATGCCTTTTCGCCCTTTTGCACACAGAATAGAGTAGCACTACATGTAGGCCCTTGCTCTTGCATTTCACTAACAAACGCACGCCGGCCGAAGTGGCCATGCGGTTAAAGGCGCTGCAGTCTGGAACCGCAAGACCGCTACAGTCGCAGGTTCGAATCCTGCCTCGGGTGTGGATGTTTGTGATGTCCTTAGGTTAGTTAGGTTTAACTAGTTCTAAGTTCTAGGAGACTAATGACATGAGAAGTTGAGTCCAATAGTGCTCAGAGCCATTTGAACCATTTTGAACAAACACACATCAATGTACCATTCCATGGAAAACTGAAATCACATATGAACAGATGATACTGCATGGAAACACAGAACCTATTGAGCTGTTCACAGTGTATGTGTGCCAACAAAAGTATTGGGTGGGTGAACCACAGCACTTAGCGCCAGACAACTGCAGAGAGCGGGTGTGACCTTGAGATGTCTAGTTTCGTGACAGCTGCTCTACTGAAGAGGTACTGTGTCAAGAAAAAAAAAAAAGAGATTTGTATCACAACTTGAATGGAAGAAGCACTCAGTCTGATAAAGGAGGGAAGTTGTGGATTAAAACTTGTAGGCGGAGACCATGGGATGCAAACAACAGACAGATACAAATAAACGTAGGCTGTAGTAGCTGTCCAGAGACAAGGAAACATATAGGATAGGCTAGTTCAGAGAGCTGCCTCCAACCAGACGGTTGGTTGGTTCGTTTGAGGGAGGGAACCAAATGAAGAGGTCATCGGTCCCATCAGATTAGCCAAGGAAGTTGGCCATGCCTAAAGCGATTTAGGGAAATCACGGAATACCTAAATCATGGTAGTCGAACGCGGGTTTCAACCATCTTCCACCCAAATGCGAGTCCAGTGTGATAACTATTGCGCCACCTCGCTCGATATGCAACCAGTCTTCGGACTCAAGACCACAACAACCAGTCATTTTGAGACAAGAGTATCTACATTTAAGCAGCCGTAGGGCCACTATCTTATTGGATATGGTAATTAAAACTTTAGAGGTCTATCAGTGCAATTAAATATCCTCAATTTTGTTACTGCTCCAGAAGATTGGAAGAGAGAGACAATATGCCTTCTGAAAAGTTGCCGAAACTCTGCAACACAATCCGAATTCAATTAAGAAGAAACTCCACCAAATTTACTGCAAGCTGATAAGACTTCATGATGAGCTATAATGTGGCCTCTTACAGGGGCAGTGACAGTTTCCAGAATGCATTTTCACTCCTTCTTTGTTGATTATACAGTTTTTACCGTGCACAAGAGCTATTTCATAAAATATGTTCGTAAGTTTTTAAATGGTGTAAACAGCTGCAAGAAGTGTTCTCCGTTTAATTTTTATCGGTTCTATAACTATTGATTTACCTACTGTAAAAACCCAAAAAATTAATTGTTGCCACCGGGTGTACTTATATGCACTACAAGATGTTTACATTTCAGCCTCCAATTACTACCGCGACTCTGTGAGTAATGAAGATTAGAATGTGCAGATAGGGAGTTACTTTGTTGAGTGAGTGATGTAGTATTAACATCGTCAGTTATTTCAAATGTATTACATGTGACACTGGAAGCGAACATTTATTATATCGGTCGTTAGTGGTTTATAGCATTGGCTGCTACTTCGTTCCATTTAATTAAAACCGTTTGCACCGCCGAAGTAAATTAGACGTTTCAATCGGTGGTACTGAGAGTTATAGGCCACACACTAGTTATTTACTTCAGCCTCACATCAAGAGAGCTGAACACCAAGACCTTCGTTCGGCTTCTGTGCTGCGACACCTGTGGAAGAAAGCACGTTGGCAAATTTAGAAACTCTAACTATTAGTACTTTGCAATTCACATTAAGAGCATGGAAGAGGTTTCGTAGAAACACCTTCGAGCTTCTCTACCATTCCACTCTCGAAGAGTGTGCATGAAAAACGAACACGTTAATCTTTCCATGTGAACACTGATTTCTCTTATTTTATTGTGATGATCATTTCTCCCCATGTAGGTGGGCGCCAATGAAAATATTTTCCTATTCTGAGGTGAAAGTCAGTGGTTGAAATTTGATAAGAAGGTCGTGCCACAGCGGAAAACGCCCTACTCCTTGGCACTCTCTCAACTATTTCGCGATAATAACGAACGAGGTACCCTTCTTAGAACTTTCTTGATGTTACCTCTCTGTCCTATCTGATGCGGTTCCTAAACTGCACAGGAATGCTCCAGAAGAGGGCAGCCAAGCATAGCATATAATCTGTTTAGTAGGCATATTACATTTTCTAAGTTGTTCTGCCAATAAATCATAGTCTTTCGTTTGCTTTCACCACAAAATTAAACATGTGATTGTTCCAGTTTAATTGTAATCCGTGAGTATTTAGTTAAGTTTGTGTTTTGCATTGATGTAACAGAACACAGTGATGGGTTCTCGCATGACCTACGTTCAAAGCATTGATTCGGGACTGTGTATTTGAGTCAAGCCGATTGTGGGCCATTTAGTATGTATGGGTTGCATATATTTGGGGACTAACATATATTCAGGGGCCAATAAACACCCTCTCCCACCCATTAACCTATTGATACGCTAACTGACTGATAATCCCCTGTAGTGATGTATGATCCCCTGGGGATAATCTATCCTTCTGAGAAACACCCCATCCCTTCCCTTCACCGCCCCTCTGTGAAATCCCCAATCCTGCTCCTTCGCATCGCTGTTATGAGCACAATTTTAATAACAAACTGACTTAAAGACCTGTTCCCCTGTGGGAAACACCCCAGTCCTCCCCTACCCCACTTGCCCTCTCCCCCCCCCCTCCTCGCTGTAGGAATTGGTGGGAAAAAGACGCAGTCTGTGCTGCGCTGCTGGATAGGAAGGATCTTAAGACACAAAATTCAAATCAGTGTCAAGTTGTATAACAGTATATTGTTAGATTCATTTTGCATATTCCTTATGTAATCAGTTTACAGTAAACAGGGCTCTCTCGATTGGGTTTCAGCCCCCACCCCACTTCCCACGACACAATAACTGTAAGCACCAAGGAATGAACGAAGTGCGATAGATTAGCTGTCGTTTTGCGTCTTCCACGCGTGTAGTAGCTGGCTGGGTACCACAGGGCATCGAGCAGAGGGCCGAGCATGTTCGTCTGCCTGTCACGGAGGTCAGGCCACTACTGAGGATCTTCTTCCATGAACTGCCACCAGGTGACGGCCATGTTCGAATTCATTTCTAGCGCCCCCCCAGCAGTGTTCCAGTTGGTTTTTCCCTCCCCCTCGCACCAGATCGCTTAGTCTCTGCTGTGTTGTCTGACAAGAAAGATATCAATACGGAGTACTTGTATGATGATTAAAAAATGAGAGAGTTTGTGCTATAGCATTCGTTTTTCTGGATATTTTATCTCAGTTTAGAACTATGTTACTGCAGTATCTCAGCATGCAATGGAGTTCTGGGAAGGTACTGTCACAGTGTGTTCAACTGACAAGACATGGAGAGAGGAGTTTAATAAGTGTATTACTTGTAAGCATACAGCTGGGGATAGCGTCTATAGCCTCCTACATGAGGACTGGAAGACTGTGATAGCAGATGGACGCAGGGTGAATACTTCTTAGCAAATAATGCTGGTACGGGTCATCCTATGCTGGAGCTGTTCATGTTTTGCGAAATGTCCAGTCAATCCATAGTACAACAGACAACTTCATCTGATTCCTCTACCCCAGACTGAATGAAACAGATGTTTTCACCATGGTGTGTAGGCCTTGACTAATTTAGTTTACAAAATTGTCACACACTGTGTTAGAATCAAGTTCTTTTCCCCAACACCACTTCCCTCAGGAACCAATAGGAAAACAGCAGTACCCATCCCTCACTTGAAAATTGGTGTGAGCCAACAGGAGCACAGGAATGCTACATCTGGTAACATCAAAAAGATATAAGAAGGTAAACTTTCAGTTGCAGTCAGTCAAAGAAGCGCCAACAGCGGTCGGGATCCTCATCCACCTCTGTAAGTACTTATGTTTCAGGTGCATGTCTTTTCTCAATTCCAAGTCTTTGGTTGGGGATTCTTATAGTTCATTGTTCTTCTTTGTTCGGTGACTGCTGGCGTGCCCATGCCAGCAGCAGCCACCACTGGATTGTTGGGACATGCAGCAACCTCAGGCCTTCAGGAACAGCAGTGGCAGCAGCATCGTGGAATCCTGTAGCGCACCTGACCAGGATGTTGGAGCAGGACCGTCAGCTGGTGTTATCTACCCCACTCATTGATGAAGACGCTCCTCCAGTCCCTGACTCTAAAACAATTGTGCTGGCTGTCCTACACGCCTCAGTGCAGGTCAGTACTGGTCCCTGACACAAGCACAATTCCAGAATATTCCGAAGTTACCGCAAGGATAGTGTGTTGATGTGGTGGATGAAAAGCTGTCCATTCCTCGCAGTGCTCTGAGGGTTTTCACTTTAATGTATAATTTACTAGTTATAGGCTCAAAGCGCTTGAATATTGGTACAGAACCATTGGTGGACTTGGATTGGTGTGTTGCGTTAGAGATTAAAAATTTATTAAGAAGTATTAATAGCCAGTTTACAGGTTGTGGATTGTGATAAACTGTGTCTTGCAGAGCTCTACATCAGTCAAACAGATGACCTCCGAGTATTGTGCGTATCGTCCACCTCGTGACATTTACTGTGCTAGCCTGATGTTGTCTATCACATCATTGTGGGATGGGGTGGCACTCGTGGTGAGAGGGGAAGGACGATCCATTTATATGCAACACTCCGCCATTACAAATATGTTGGGCCTAAGTATGATGCTATCCCTGGTGTAGGACATAGTGAACTGTGTGCATGTAAACGATTTAGAACATTGGATCAACATGATACTACAAGGAAAAGGTAAAGGAATACTCAAAACTTCAAGGGAAATACACGCTCGATTCTGTGCGTATAAGGAAGCTTTATTTGTTAAATTCAATTGTGAAGATGAAGAAAGAACTAGTTGATTTTTATATGTAGTGCAGTCTATATATGACTGTTGAATAAAACTGTGTATATTATGGCAACCTGTATTTTATTTTGTTCATTCCTCTCATTATAATGTTACTGTTACCAGAGTTTTCAGTGCAATGTCTAGAACACTGCAGCAACACCAAGCTAACTGAAACACCTCATCAACACAGTCGACGTTTTCAGTCACTGTTAACCTCAATCATAGATTAAACTTTTCAGATATATACAGAGTGTTTCGTATGAGCATGAGAGAATGTAACAGGACATAGAGAATGCTCAGCTGAACAATTTGCTGTAGGGAACCTGGGGTCGGAGAAGCCAGCTTGAGAAGCTTTGGAAGTAAACTTGTCTACCGTTTTGTCTAGCATTACAATTTTCCAGTGTAGTTCCACCTAAAATAAGTACAAGTTTACATGTACTGTGCTGTTTATTTACATGTAAGTTCTTTATTTCTTGCAAGAAACCAGGAAGACTAGGATGATTACTAGGAAGTATGCCCTGTTCACTAGATTGGAAGGGAAGGACCTATCCCATGGCCTGCGAGCACCTGAATCCCTTTGATTATTTCGTATGGTTATATCTAAAGTCACTAGTGTATGAGACCCCAGTGGATACAGGGATGGAATTAGTTGCCAGAACTGTAGCTACCTGTGATGTTATTTGAAATACAACACAGATATTTGTCAGGGTGCATCAGAATCGTGTTTGCCGATGTCATGCATGGAGGGAGGCTGATGGCCATCACTTCTAGCACATTTTGTATGTTACAGTACAAACTGTACGTTAATCACGTCAGTGATGGTGCTTGGAATTAACTGTACCTAATGTAAATGAAAAAGTACAAAGTACTATGATTTTGTTCCTATTATCTCCTTAAGTTGGTTTCTCCGATTCCCGGTTCGTTACCTCAAATAGTTCTGTAGACCATCCTCTATGACCTGTTGAATTATTGCACACTTTTATAGAAACACACTTTATATATCCTGCAGCTAAGCTGAACACACATGTTTCCTGTAAAAGCCCATTACACAACGAAGTCCGTTGTAGTCTGTGTCATGGCAGGGTGTGTGAAAGATCAGGACATTGTTGGAAGTGACTGGTCTTGTGATGATGCAGTAAAATATCACGAGAAGAAGAAAAAGAAGAAGAAGAAGAAGAAGTGGATATTCCTACCCGATAATATATGAGCGGTAACTGTGAGTCAATCGATCTGTGGCAAGAGAAATGTTCTCATGTCACTACCAACACACACAGCGTATTTCCGAAAATGCTGTTTCAGCCTAAGTACGAGTTACTGCAAAGCAGTCAAAGCCCTCTGCCAGAAAAAGTAAAGCCAAACACCGGATTCAAATTTGACGATGTTGCTCTGGAAAACCAGATTCAAATTCAAAGATAATTCTGTTTTAGTAGTCATGCGGCTGTTGATCGTATTTCATTTGAGTGAAACATGTTCCAAAATACCAAAACAGTTATTGCAGGATAATTGAAATCTCATTATAACTTTCAAGCAGGTCAGTCTGAATTTAAAACACATTTAAGAGCGTATGTGGAGATTGCTGGAATCACACACATATGTACGAAATAAGTGTTGAGTATTTAGTTTACATCACACGCTGGGCAAGTTCGCTTGTATGTCAGGTACTCAACCTCAGAAGGTAGCGGTGCAAAGACGGGCAATGCCTCTATAAATAGATGTAAAAAGTCAGCCTCTTGAACATAAAATTGACCTAGAGATGTGTGCACAGAAGATGTGTGCACAGACCCCTATGAAACGGATCAACGAATTAGATTGTGCGGTTGAGGAACTAGGCACACAATCATGGATCATTCTGAGAAAGAAACTAGACGATTTAGCTGTAAGGTTAAATGGAACTTAAATGAATCTACGTGACATAACTGTAAAAACTGATGGAACTAATACGAATATACGTGACTTAACATTAAGGGCTTATAGAACTGGATCCAGAGCAGACACTAAGAGAAACCTTTAAATAAGTTGCTGAATCTCTCAACGAAATTACGCAATGACGACAGAACTGCTGGTTTCATTAACTATCAGAATGATGCTAGGATAGACTAAATATTCGGTTTCAGTGATAAACAACTATACACGTTGGGTATGCAACCTATTAGCTTAAAAGAAAAGATGATAGCGAATTTCAAAGAACAATTGTTCTATTTAAATTCAACCTAAATCCCACAAAAACAGTCAATTATTTACCCAAAGATGGGGGGGGGGGGGGTGTATGGTGAAATACTGATTTTTTACTAGTGTACACACGCAGGTGGGAAACGGGCGTGCTCCAAAATGCTGAACTATTATAAAACTTATTTTAGATACCCAATATATCATTGGTGACGGTATTGACAGTCAGCATAAAAATGTCAACAATCGACCCCAGTGAGCTACTAGATAAACTGTGACTGCAAATGGAAAGACCTGCTGTTGGCAGTACTGTTCATTCGAATGAGGTTTTTACAATAACCTCTGAACTGAGAGAGAGAGGTATGGTCGAGTAAGTAAGGAGACAGTAGTTCGAGAACTGCAAAAATCAACATGCTAAACGCACTCTTGTAGGAATGTTATAATTAATTGTTTGGGTGATCTATGGCAGGCTGATCTGGTACATATTTGGGAATATTCGCAGGTAAATAATGGATTCAAATATATTTTAATCGTTATTGACACATACTCCAAATTTGCTGGGCGTTACCTGTTAACATAAAAATGGGGAGGGATGTCACTAAGTTACCTAATTATTTGTTGCAGGTAGGGACAAACTGATGCTAGAACAACCTCCAAAAGGTTCATGGTGGACAGTTTTACTATAGTTAGCGTGAGAAAGTACACTTAAATCTGAAACAGAAGTACCAAATACTGTGATTGCCTTTAACCAGCAAGGATCAACAGAACAGCTATTGGGTTTCACAAAAGAATAGGTTTTCGAAGAAGGACCCTAATAGATTTTACAGATCTGTCCAATCTGTGGATATACTTCCAGCAGTATAATCTGTGTCAAATGTAACATTACAGTAGACTTCTATCTCAACAATAGATTTGTTCGCACTATCTGAGAGTTCTTCCCTTCAGGTGGAACAAGTTATAAGTTCGTTGAGACCCCCTAACAATGTTATTAACCTCCCAGTAACACTGTAGACAATGGATCATTTGGAGATAGGTAACGTAGACCAGAATAACCAACTCATCGACTTTCGTGGCGAAGAAATAATTGCTTGGCTTCATCTAAAGCAGAACCACCAGTGACTACGGACGTGTAGAAACTTGTCAGAAGTAGAAGGTGTTATGGCGACCTTTAACGTGATACACCAGAAGCGATGGTAGCAACCTTATACCAGTGAGGGCTCGCAGCAGCTTCTGCATATTGTCGACGAAGACAGGATGGGTATGAAGTACGAGTCCAACTTGCGCAACATACAAAGTAGCATTTCACAACCGAACATCAAGGTATAAAGACTTATGAGTTCAGTAGGTCTGAAACCTTGCAATGATGTCGTTTATTACAACTAGCCTGGAAGAATATGATAAGCATGATATACACCAGGAAACTTATTGCATAAACCTTATCCAGCAACCACATATAACAAGAACGAGAAAATCAGGATTGTGATCCAACACAAAGATGCTTCAACTCTCCGATGAGAGTTTCGTATATCTTGATGGATCATTTACGAAAAAGGATGGTACTGTTACAGTGGCGTCAAACCCAACACGTAATGCTCTACTGCTCCTGTTTCATGTCATATGATATGAACTTGATAAGGTCGAGATGCAGTTTAGGCAGTGCATCTGCTCTTAAAATGAATTCCTCTGATGTCTCTGCTTCTCCCTCGGTTTTGAACGATTTAGCAAATGATTGCTGTTTCATGTATTGGCCAGAGAATAAAACAGTGGAAGAGTGCAAGAGATTTACTGCCTGTATACCCTTACAAAAGATTATAGGTTGCTTTGAAGACAAGTGGGGAGTTGTTCTGAATACTAAACAGAACCAAATTCTGGTGTAGAGTGAGACAGATAACTGTTCATACATTCAAGGAGCTCAAGAAGAGAAGAGGTCACCATCAGTAAGATAATATGGACAATGTCAAGCATCACTGCATCAGATGAGCTGAATTTGAAGCTTATGAAAGTTCTGAATCAGAATGAGATTTTCACTCTGCAGCGGAGTGTGCGCTGATATGAAACTTCCTGGCAGATTAAACCTGTGTGCCCGACCGAGACTCGAAATCGGGACCTTTGCCTTTCGCGGGCAAGTGCTCTACCATCTGAGCTACCGAAGCACGACTCACGCCCGGTACCCACATCCCCCAGGCTGTGGCTAAGCCATGTCTCCGCAATATCCTTTCTTTCAGGAGTGCTAGTTCTGCAAGGTTCGCAGGAGAGCTTTTGTAAAGTTTGGAAGGTAGGAGACGAGGTACTGGCAGAAGTAAAGCTGTGGGTACCGGGCGTGAGTCGTGCTTCGGTAGCTCAGATGGTAGAGCACTTGCCCGCGAAAGGCAAGTGTCCCGAGTTCGAGTCTTGGTCGGGCACACAGTTTTAATCTGCCAGGAAGTTTCAAAGTTCTGAATGATGGGGCATTACTACCGTTACCTTTCTGTTCAAGGGAGGTGTTCGAGTACCCAGTGCTGCCGACTTAAAGCAGACAAACATGTGCTATTAAAACCTATACTCAATTAGAGACAACCTGGTTCATCATACTTGCATTTCTGACCAACAGAAGAATGAATGTAGCAAACGAATCCACCGAATCTGACAGCTGCAGGTTAACTAATACCAGAATCTACCTGAACTATGAATTCTACCTGTATGATAATTTACACCTACAATGGAATGAAAATGTATACGGTCTTGGTTCCGTACTTCATATTATGAAGAGGATGGATGTCTTTTCAGCCCACAGGAATTAAAGTAGCTGGAGGAAATCGTAGTAACAGACTGCACAAAACAAAGTGAGATAATTAAATCAGGACCAGTTTGAATATTCAGCAAATTTCACGAAGACACTGAAGCTTAGGATCTACTTTTATATGACTGTGTGATTAACTATTGCCCACTCACTGGTATTATGTAACAAACCACATAAATGAACAAGTCATGAGGTATACCTAGAGCATTTTGCGGTGGCTCTCTAGGTGTGAACATCACTGCAGATGCTCAGGGTGTCTATAATGATGAGCATAGACAGTTAATATTTAAAAACGTGGCACTCATAGCATAAGCAAAAATGCCAGTATAATAGAAACCTTCTCAGAAAGCATTTCATCACCAAAATCTTTCACCGATTTGAAGTCTGCTAAACCACAGAGAGATGCAAAGTCGCAACACATTTTAACATGGAGTTCACTGTGATAGTCCTGGTACACCCTATGATGATATGGTGACGTCGCTTCGATTATTCGAGTAAATGGATACCATCAGCTACGCCAAAGGTGAGGGGAAGACACAGGGGTGTGTCGAGTCTTCAAGTTTACTGCTTTTCAAGACCTACAATTCTGTGGGTGTTCGGCTCTCCATCTACTCAAGAGAAGATGTGTGAAAATAGTGTTGTGTTTAGAAATGAAACCGTAAAATTAGTTTTAATTTGGATGGAAAAAATGAATTTCTATTCCACAATCTGTGTGTGATTTATTGTCACCACGCTTCCACCTTTATAGCATCCATTTTGCTCACTTACTGCATCTTTGGTTTTGTTCAAGTATGGTGGTAAAACTTGAGACATGGTTCCTATATTTCTTTGGAAGCAGACATGACCACTGGCCTCTTGCTTCTGTAACCCAATTTGTGCTGCACATTAGGCATAATCCCATGCAACTGTCACATATATTATGTTATATTGAACATTAAACTTTACCATCATGTTCAAAACTAGCACATTATATAAACGAAACTGGGACAGGTTTTTTGTAGATAACAGCAACGAAGACATATGGTAACGAATTTTTTCGTTCATACATTTTTTTCAGATACGATTTGGTTCTTGAGGTACAGTTTGGTACTTGGTTGTGAGATTCAATGCAGAGATATTTTTATACACAATAACAAAAAAATCCACTCGTTGAAATATTTACAATTTTCAGATACATAAATGTGCGCTAAAAACTAATGCAGAACAATTGCGCAGTCCTGAATAGTAGCAGTTACTTGGTTGTTACACAACAACTTTGATGGACTGTAAAGTATGTATACAGGGTGGTTCATTGATAGAAACGGGGACAAATATCTCACGAAATAAGCGTGAAACGAAAAAACTACAAAGAACGAAACTTGGCTAGCTTGAAGGGGGAAACCAGATGCCGCTACAGTTGGCCCGCTAGATAGCGCTGTCATAGATCAAACGGATATCATCTGCGTTTTTTTTCAATAGGAACCCAAATTTGTATTACATATTCGTGTAGTACGTAAAGAAATATGAATGTTTTAGTTGGACCACCTTTACGTTTTGTGATAGATGGCGCTGAAATAGTCACAAAAATATGGCTCACAATTTTAGATGAACAGTTGGTAACAAGTAGGTTTTCTCAATTAAAATACAGAACGTAGGTACGTTTGTACGTTTTATTTCGGTTGGTGATACATGTACCTTTGTGAACTTATCATTTCTGAGAACGCATGCTGTTACAGCGTGATTACCTGTAAATACCACATTAATGGAATAAATGCTCAGAATGATGGCCGTAAACCTCAATGCATTTGGCAACACATATAACAACATTCCTCTCAACAGCGAGTAGTAAGCCTTCCATAATCTTCGCACATGCATTGACAATGCGCTGACGCATATTTTCAGGCGTCGTCGGTGGATCACGATAGCAAATATCGATGAACTTTCCCCACAGAAAGAAATCCAGGGATGTCAGATCCAGTGAACGTGCAGGTGCTTCGACGACCAACCCACCTGTCATGAAATGTGCTATTCAATACCGCTTCAACTGCACGCGAGCTATGTGCCAGAAATCTATTATGTTGGAAGTACATCGCAGTTCTGTCATGCAGTGAAACATCTTGTAGTAACATCGCTAGAACATTACGTAGGAAATTAGCATACACTGGACCATTTAGATTGTCATCGATAAAATGGGAGCCAATTATCCTTCCTCCCATAATGCCGCCCCATACATCAACCCACCAAGTTCGCTGATGTTCCACTTGTCGCACCCATCGTGGATTTTCCGTTGCCCAATGGTGCATATTACGCCGGTTTACGTTACTGCTGTTGGTGCATGACGCTTCGTCGCTAAATAGAACGCGTGCAAAAAAATCTGTCATCGTCCCGTAATTTCTCTTGTGCCCAGGACCAGAACGGTAAATGACGTTCAAAGTCGTCGCCGTGCAATTCCTGGTGCATAGAAATATGGTACGGGGGCAAGCGATGTTGATGTAGCATTCTCAACACCGACGTTTTCGAGATTCCCGATTGTCTCGCAGTTTGTCTGCTACTGATGTGCGGATTAGCCACGACAGCAGCTAAAACACCAACTTGGGCACTATCATTTGTTGCAGGTCGTGGTTGACGTTTCACATGTGGCTGAACACTTCCTGTTTACGTAAATAACGTAACTATCTGGCGAACGGTCCAGACACTTGGATGATGTCGTGCAGGATACCGGGCAGCATAGATAGTACACGCCCGTTGGGCATTTAGATCACAATAGCCATGCGTCAATACGATATCGACCTTTTCCGCAATTGGTAAACGGTCCATTTTAACACGGGTAACGTATCACGAAGCAAATACCGTCCGCACTGGCGGAATGTTACGATATACCACGTACTTATATGTTTGTGACTATTACAGCGCCATCTATCACAAAGCGAAAAAGGTGGTCCAACTAAAACATTCATATTTCTTTACGTACTACACGAATATGTAATAAAAATGAGAGTCCCTATTTAAAAAATGGCAGTTGATATACGTTTGACCTATGGCAGCACCATCTAGCGGGTCAACCATAGCGCCATCTGGTTTCCCCCTTCAAGCTAGACGAGTTTAGTTCTTTATAGTTTTTTGTTTGATACTTATTTCGTGAGATACTTGGCTCGGTCTCTATCAATGGACCATGAGGTACACGTTCGACGGGCGTTTCACAGGACGTGGAGGACGCATAAATTGGCCAGCCCGTTCTCCTGATCTTACACATCTGGACTTCTTTCTGTGGGGTACGTTAAAGGAGAATGTGTACCGTGATGTGCCTACAACCCCAGAGGATATGAAACAACGTATTGTGGCAGCCTGCGGCGACATTACACCAGATGAACTGCGGCGTGTACGACATTCAAATTGGTTCAAATGGCTCTGAGCACTATGGGACTTAACATCTATGGTCATCAGTCCCCTAGAACTTAGAACTACTTAAACCTAACTAACCTAAGGACATCACACAACACCCAGTCATCACGAGGCAGAGAAAATCCCTGACCCCGCCGGGAATCGAACCCGGGAACCCGAGCGTGGGAAGCGAGAACGCTACCGCACGACCACGAGACATTCATTACGCCAGAGATTGCAATTGTGTGCAGCAAATGATGGCCACCACATTGAACATCTATTGGCCTGACATGTCGGGACACACACTATTCCACTCCGTAATTGAAAACGGAAACCACGTGTGTACGTGTACCTCACCCCTCATGGTAATGTACATGTGCGTCAGTGAAAAAGACCAATAAAAAGGTGTTAGCATGGGGACGTAATGTGCTGTTCCAGTCTCTTCTGTACCTAAGGTCCATCACCGTTCCCTTTGGATCCCTACGTGTTTCGGTGCTCTCCGATACACACGATCGAACAGCGGAGGAGTGGTACTCAAGTGTCAACTTTAGGTTACAATATTTCCGGATGTAATTAACATTTTAAAATGCAACAAACGGCACTGATTACGTATTTGTTTATATGTTCAGATGTGCTAGCAAAACTAACGGGGTTCCATTTAAAAAAAAAACGTAGGTTTGTGTTAAAAAACATACTTCCGTGCATTTTTTATGGTTTGTTTTAACCAATTACACTAGCCCCTCTCCTCACGTTCGGTCTGTGGAATCGATTCGTCAGTATTTGATGTGGTTTACGAAATATATCCAGCGGTAACGTTAGGTGACTCACCCTGTATACATACATCTACACATAAAAACTGATAAGAATTGAACAGCTAGTGGCCATTCTATTTACATACACGCAAGGTGGATATATATTTCCAATGCACACTATTCTTTTATGTCGACATATTTTATGGGTACAGTTTTCATTGATAAACATGGTGTGCAGATATTTGTTTACAAAGCACATTTGTCTCACTCTCGGATTCAGAGCCCCCAACCTGTCTATCTCAACAAGTGAATAGTCCGAATATAGGAAAGTTTCAGTTGTGTTATCACAAATGACTCTTTTATCATATGGCAATAGGCCAACTTCTGATAGCAGAACAGTGTACACCTTGAGTCTTTCCTATCAAACACCAGTTCGTTGCACCATATGCTGCAGTTGTGATGGAGTATCACGTGCATGCTGTTAAGGCACTGCGAATAAACTTCAATAGTGAGGATTCTCGCTGCTGCATGATGCACACCCTTAGCCCACCTCTGGGTGGCACTTTCCAGTGAGTGATAAACCTACAGCCATTTCAATAGCAACAAAGTCCTCATTTGTGAGTTGTGAGCTATTTAAAATCAAGTCAGGCAATGCGTTTTCTTATGCCCCGAAGCCAGTCCCATTGGATTCTATCAAAAATTTCACAGTGTTACAAAATTGAATTATTCATTAATGAAAAGTTTTTTAATGAAAGTCACATGTCACAGATGCTCTGTTTCTTATTCATATCAGTACACTCCTTCAGCTAGGGGGATTTCGTGAAGGAGAAAGGCCAGATGATTCTAACCAGCGTCATCCTCAGTCTGAGTCACTGCTGATGGTTAGGGTAGAGCGTAATGTATATCTGCTTACTCTCCAGTGTTCTCACCGGTTCTGTGATAGAGCCTCATCAGGGAACTAGTTGCTCCCGACACAGCAGCAAATCGATAAGCATGTCATGCAAAGTATTTGGGTTTGTGAGTTCTACCTCCACTACATACCGCATATCAGAGTCAGCACCCATGCCCTCGATTTTTTGACCTAATTCCTTGTATTCTTCTCAGGCACCCATCAAAACTCGCCAGTCAACAGTGATTGTGGCATGGTGTGCCCATATACATTATTGACATCCAAGTGCATGATGTAGCTCGAGTCAAGGGACACAGTGTACCTCTCACTCTCAAGTGGGTTTTTTGCCTTGTCATGCCTGTGGCCACATTCACAAATTCCACCTCATGGATGTCTCGTTCAAAGAAAATTAGTTCGATGCTTGACTTCATTTTGTTGAGCGTAGCGTCTGAAAACAACCAAAATGCTGTGTAATAGAAGATGGAATAGAAGGAGTATGTGGTCATGCACAGACTCCGTAATTTCTCGAATACAATCGTAAGAAAGCTCATATCTGTGTCTCCAAAAGTAAGGATACTGAATTGCCACCAGACATTCACAGCATGCTCATACTCTGCATCTGATATACCGTTACCTACAAGGTTCCTGGAGAATGCAGTTACATCGGGTAGCCTGGTTTCGTTGAGATTTCTATACTATCCAGATAATTGTATGGAAAAACCCTTTTGCTGGTTATACGCTGAAGCATGTCACAGGGGAATGTAGGTCAGGTTACTCCATATCCTTCTTAGGCAGAGTTTTAACAAGTTTCTGGAGTGATGCCTGCATAAAACGTACTGAGTCAAGGAAATGGAGTATAATCTTGGCGTCATTCGTATGGAGAATGAAATATGTTTCTTAACTCACTCAGGCAGCTTATTGACCTGATCTTTCTCCATACCGAAATTAGCTATGTTCTCAACAAAAAAGTGAGCTTCATACCCGCTTAAATTATCAAATAAGACAGGTATGTCTGACAGTAATAGATACTTCAAGATGCATGTGTTATGGGTGGCAGTGTGGAACGTCCCGGTAGGATGATAATGTTCGCTACGAGGTATTCCCACTTTTCTATCTAACTGTAGCCCACAAACATCGAAGTGAATCGCCTTCATGCAAAATCTTCGTTCTCCTTCGAACTGGGCATGGGAATGTTGTTGCTGTCATCCATCTGATTTGGCAGTGTAGTATATGGTACTTGCAGAGTGTGGAGGGGTGATTTAGTGATGATACAGAAATATGGAAGCATTCTGCTGTTTCATTGTCTGGCATTGAAATTAAGGATCAACTGGTAAAACTGCTAAAATAGATTTCTCTGTCAACTGAAGCTCTTAATACAACACAACAGTGTCTTTCCCATCCCTTTCATCCACAGGTGTGCTGTTGATTACCACATAATGATTGACATACACCACTTGCTTGAGATGGAGAGAGACTTGGCAGAACACTGGACATCTGCTACCAGTCACTGTGGAACACAGGATTAAATACAAATAAAATTAAAGTGTAAAAAATAATAAAATAATAAAAATAATAATTAAAATTAAATATAAATAAAAACCTTCAGACAGTTGTCTGGAGACGTTCTTCAACGCTACAGAATTGTCATATTTCCATATGCTGTGATGCCCTCCATTTTGATTCACCAGTAAGAGAACGGTACCTCATTTATTTATACTACACTGAGCATGTGGTGAGCAACAACTTTCGGCGATGGTCAACAATGGAACAGTAATCAGATACATGCCTGCAAACTGAGGGAACAATGCACTTTGAAACACCACATTGACACATCTGCTACACCGTCACTGTGGAAGATGAGTTTAACTCTATAGGTATATCACCTTTGGACAGCTGTCTGGAAATGCTCCGCAATTCCGCAAACTCTTCCAGTTTCCCTATGTTGCGATGCCTTTGACATATTTGTCAATAAAAAACATTGCCTCTGTGTTTTATTTCTACCATTCTGTGTGTTGTGGGAGCAGCATAGTGTACACCATATGTTGTCCAGCTTTCAGTGAGAGCCAATGGATGTAAACGTGTTGATGTCAGTTTAGCACCTGATATAGACCCTGAAGTCATGATAAAAAAACTAAATCTATGGCAGTGTACAAAACTATATTCATACTGCTTGGATGCATTACAGCAGAAAAGCAATGTATTAAACTGCTTAATAAAGAACAACACAGGAAACCACTCTTGTGAATGACAGTCGGTGGGATATGGGCTTCCTCCAGTACAGGTGACAAAACTTTAAGCAGATCTGTGCACGGGACTTCAATCACTTGGCATCTGCTCCAGTGCAGCAGTACATGTATATGTAATATGTTCGATGTCAACATGCAGATGATATTTGTTTTTTGATGTATCAGGAGAGAGAGAGAGATGTGGTAAAATCTTAAAGGCGATTCTATTACAAGGAGTGGTATGACCGGGTAAGGTTGGATGCAGATAGTTCATAGTTTCTTACCTACTCTGGATGTTACAAATGTGTAAACAACTATGTAGATGGTGATCTGTATAGATGCATACCTCTGAAATGAGTGTAATTCACTCTTGCATGACAGTTTTGTGATTCGGACACATGGAATGCTCTCAAACTACAACGATTTTGCTCGTAAAACTAATAAAATTCGTTTCTGTCTATTCTCATGGAATCATGGCTGTCTTTATATTATAATCGTAACGATTTTGTGTTTAAAAATATGTGCTATTGCAAGTCCTGCGTTATTTCTTACTTCACAACCTCTAATCATAAAGAAAGTAGGCACCACTTGATTTGTAGATCGTTATGGAATATAGAAACGATAGTATTTTTCCCGACATGGGAGTAGATTGCTTGAAATAGGCTGTTCTGCTATAACCAAATTGCTTAAGAAAGTACAACGCAAGAATCTACCGCTATTATGAAGAATGGCTTGCTGCGTGACTCAAATTTACACACCGGCCGCTAGAGGCTAGTTATGGACCTAAAAAGCCAGGTAGTAGCATGCATAAGTTATTCGTTTCCGATGTAATCCTGTAGGTTTCTCTACTAGGTGGCATTAGGAGGTTCTGTTACAAGACATGCTCAAACGATATGTTTTTCCATATCTCGTAAACACCATCACACTGCCAAAATGTGACCTTCAATTGTGTATGAAGCAACAACATGTTCTTGAATTACAGCCTGTTGTTGCCAAACGTAAAATGATTGTGTTTTTTCCAACATCTGAACAAATGGCTTGAAAGGCTGTATTCTGTAATGTTGTTTCATGTGTCAGAAATGTTTATAATACTCACATGCATGACAATTTATGTACAGACACTGATTTGAGCGCCAGAGACCTTATCGTGCAATGTGACTCAGAGTTAAAATTCTAGCTTTTTCTTTACTCCAGTGACAGTTTGGAAATGACAAGGTCATTCTGCACAGCAAAACAGTGGAGAGTTTTTCGATTTAATGCAGGATAGGCTTGTATAGGAGGTGTGTCACTATAAAGCACCTATCTATGCAATGTGGTCATGTGTAATTAGTGGCAGTGCTACAAATTTTCTTCTCATGTCTTTGTATGTCGAAAAATAACTGGAGGTAGGAGCAGAAAGAGTAAGAATTTTCTCCTGCAGCCGAACATGAAAAAGTATACCGATTTCGCTCATATACTTAAGAGAAAATGACTGCGCCTATTTCCGTGATTTGCTTCACTGTCATCGCGATTGCGATCTTTTAATAGATGCTCGCTTATAAGAAATGTGTGGAAATTATACACAACTTTTTCAGTGAAGTGTTTTACCTCACAGAACGGCGAGTGCACGCGGATGTGGGTGCTGGCAGCGTGGTGGACAGTGAAGCACAACTGGAGTTTTAGACAAACAGCTCGCAGTTGGGGTAGCTGTCATTTATCACACTTTGTTCTGTGACCCACCAGCGTTACGGTCTATTGTGTATATCGACATCCTTAGCACTGACCAACCACCTGGACATCCGCCTACCTGCTGCGGTGGATTACGTGCCTGAATGCAGAAGTGATGGCAGCGGACATTTGAAAAAGCGATGTGGAGAGATCTCCAGAATGCCAATGTTGTTGCAGTGTTGGGGTGGGTGGCAATCTTTCCAAGTAATAGGAATAGGTTTAACAGATAGCAGGAGGTGTTCGTCAGTGACTAAGTTCTGCAGACAGGAGACAGTTTATCAATGCCACCAGGTGGATCTATTTGTGATTCATCAGCGACAATATAGAACAGATCTGTATCTCTGCCTACAGTGAGGAGACGGACGGACCAGGGGAGGAAGGGGGAGGGGTGGGGGTAAGACTTGCTCTAAGTTGGTTAGTCTGTAACTGCACATCAGGGAGAAAACATGTGAAAATGCCGCCCCTATCTACTTGTGCATTCTTTTAGGAAGATAGTTTTTCCCAGTCCCCAGTACAAGGGTTGCATTATGACCCGTTTTTTAAGAGTGCTGGTTTATTTCACAACAATCTCGATGTGTAATTAGAACAAAGAAGCAATTTCCATCAGTTGTGGTAGCATATACTAGGCATTCCTGAATTCAGATCACCCGGATTGCAGGATGATTGTCGAGCAATACAGTGGGATGCACCAGTAGCGAACTCTCACATCAAACAGCAACAGACACATTCCCCAGCTGTATGCTTAGAGGTGGCTCCATTATGCCCAACAACAGAACCTCATCAATTGAACACAATTCTGTCAAAAGTGCATATAGATGTGTAATTAGGATCGATCTGTACGATTAATTACGTAATTAGGACCAGTGTTTACGTCAGTTTTCCAACCAAAATACCGGGTGATTATAATTGAAGTTAAATTTCCAAAACGCTGTAGAAATAACACCACGGGTGAAAAAAATGTTCAAATGTGTGTGAAATCTTTTGCGACTTAACTGCTAAGGTCATCAGTCCCTAAGCTTACACACTACTTAACCTAACTTATCCTAAGGACAAACACACACACCCATGCCCGAGGGAGGACTCGAACCTCCGCCGGGACCAGCTGCACAGTCCATGACTGAAGCTCCCCTTAGACCGCTCGGCTAATCCCGCGCGGCACCACGGGTCAGCCAAATTATAAAGTAATATTATCGGAGAAGGGTGAAAACATATGACAGAAGGAAAAGATCGTGCGAAAATTGATCAGTAGATGGCGCTGTATGTGTCAGAATACGTAAATGAAAACACCTGTCATACACACGACCCACTGAAGTTGGTATAAGTAGGCAGTGTACACGGCCTTTCTTTCTTTCGCGTCTGCGAGTTTCGGCATGACTGTCTCAATACAGTATCGCGCTCTGCTTGTAAAGCTGTAATACAAGAATGAAGACTGTGCACTCGTCGCTCTGCAGAAGTTCCGGACACTGAAAGGTTTGAAACAAGGCGTTGGCCCGATGACTGCCGTGGGTCTGGAGAAAATGATTCGGAAGTTCGAAAGGAAGGATTCCTTTGGTGTGCAACCAGGTAGAGCGAGGGAACCAATTTATTCGACGGCAGTGGAACCAGTGGCCACAGCAATGGCGGAGAAGGGGAGTGGTGGTGTGCAAATATGTAGTGCACAGAGAATTGCCAGAACATTGGACATGCCCGTGCGCGTGGTGCGTAAAATCCTACGAAACATCCTTCTTTGCTATCCATTCAAAATTACCGATCTACAAGAGTTGCTTCCTGATGACCTGCCAGCAAGAGAGACTTTAGAATTTCTTTCACGCATGGAAGTGAACAATGATTGGCCGTGGAAGATTTTGTCGACAGACGAATCCCACTTCTATCTGACAGGATATGCCAATTCAGAGAATTGTCGAATATTGCCAACGGAAAATCGACAATCAAATCAGCCAGTACTAATTCATCCTGAAAAGGTCACTATGTCTTGCGGGTTTTTTGGCTTCATTTATCATAGGGCCATAATTTTTTCGAAGAGACAGGTGGTTCCAGTCCTGTTACCTGCACGTCATCGGTAAGCGCTATGAGAGTCTTTTGCGCAACCACGTCATTCCAGCTCCCTAACAGCGTGGATTTGTGTATGGGATCATTTTTATGTAAGATGACGTACCTCCGGACATGCTAAATCCAGTTAAGCAGCTGCTGAAGGGCCATTTTGGAAGTGCTAGAATTATCAGCCGCCACTTCCCTACAGCCCGGCCGTCCCAATCACGTGGTCTTAATCCGTGTGACTTCTGGCTTTGGGGTTATGTGAAAGATGTTGTGTTCAGTGTTCAGATTGTAAACTTAGCTGCACTGAAGGCACGTATTGCATAACACATGCTGAACGTGACCTCGAAAACACTTCGATCAGTTGTGGATAATGCTGTTTCTCGATTTCAACTTGTTGCAGAAATCAGCGGACAGCAAGCTGATCACGTTTTGCGCTAGTCACACGGAAATTAATAATCCGATTTGATTTCGATTAATGCCTTTTATGCGGTTTTTGGCCTCCCGGATATTAAAAACCGATGTTAATTATGCTTTTTACATGATTTTTGGTCTCAGGACAATAAAGAAACCTATTTGTCCCAAACGATCTGCTAGACCTTGCCGTGGTGAATAGGCTTATGTAACTAACAGCATCACTACTGTTCACCACTGCCATAGAATAGTATAGTTTGTTTAACGTCAAACGTAAACCTTAGGGATTGTTGTCTCATTGATTTGTCATTTGTAGTCGACCACTATTAAATAATGATACTCGCAGCGCAATCTACACTCCTGGAAATTGAAATAAGAACACCGTGAATTCATTGTCCCAGGAAGGGGAAACTTTATTGACACATTCCTGGGGTCAGATGCATCACATGATCACACTGACAGAACCACAGGCACATAGACACAGGCAACAGAGCATGCACAATGTCGCCACTAGTACAGTGTATATCCACCTTTCGCAGCAATGCAGGCTGCTATTCTCATATGGAGACGATCGTAGAGATGCTGGATGTAGTCCTGTGGAACGGCTTGCCATGCCATTTCCACCTGGCGCCTCAGTTGGACCAGCGTTCGTGCTGGACGCGCAGATCGCGTGAGACGACGCTTCATCCAGTCCCAAACATGCTCAATGGGGGACAGATCCGGAGATCTTGCTGGCCAGGGTAGTTGACTTACACCTTCTAGAGCACGTTGGGTGGCACGGGATACATGCGGACGTGCATTGTCCTGTTGGAACAGCAAGTTCCCTTGCCGGTCTAGGAATGGTAGAACGATGGGTTCGATGACGGTTTGGATGTACCGTGCATTATTCAGTGTCCCCTCGACGATCACCAGTGGTGTACGGCCAGTGTAGGAGATCACTCCCCACACCATGATGCCGGGTGTTGGCCCTGTGTGCCTAGGTCGTATGCAGTCCTGATTGTGGCGCTCACCTGCACAGCGCCAAACACGCATACGACCATCATTGGCACCAAGGCAGAAGCGACTCTCATCGCTGAAGACGACACGTCTCCATTCGTCCCTCCATTCACGCCTGTCGCGACACCACTGGAGGCGGGCTGCACGATGTTGGGGCGTGAGCGGAAGACGGCCTAACGGTGTGCGGGACCGTAGCCCAACTTCATGGAGACGGTTGCGAATGGTCCTCGCCGATACCCCAGGAGCAACAGTGTCCCTAATTTGCTGGGAAGTGGCGGTGCGGTCCCCTACGGCACTGCGTAGGATCCTACGGTCTTGGCGTGCATCCGTGCGTCGCTGCGGTCCGGTCCCAGGTCGACGGGCACGTGCACCTTCCGCCGACCACTGGCGACAACATCGATGTACTGTGGAGACCTCACGCCCCACGTATTGAGCAATTCGGCGGTACGTCCACCCGGCCTCCCGCATGCCCACTATACGCCCTCGCTCAAAGTCCGTCAACTGCACATACGGTTCACGTCCACGCTGTCGCGGCATGCTACCAGTGTTAAAGACTGCGATGGAGCTCCGTATGCCACGGCAAACTGGCTGACACTGACGGCGGCGGTGCATAAATGCTGCGCAGCTAGCGCCATTCGACGGCCAACACCGTGGTTCCTGGTGTGTCCGCTGTGCCGTGCGTGTGATCATTGCTTGTACAGCCCTCTCGCAGTGTCCGGAGCAAGTATGGTGGGTCTGACACACCGGTGTCAATGTGTTCTTTTTTCCATTTCCAGGAGTGTATTACTACGTTTCGTATCTACTTATTTTTCTTCTGCCATACGTTTTCCCCCCTTCTCCGATAATATTCCGTTGCAATTTGACGTTATGCTGACCAGTGGTGTTATTCCAAACGCGGTTAGAAAGTTTAACTTTAATTATAATCACTCTGTAAATTTAGTACACTAACCTAACCTTCCTTTACCGCACCTGGAGAGTTTCAATTTGTCAGGGCGTGTACTTGCGCTTTCTGCCAGGAGGACTGTGTTCGAGTCCTGGAAAGGGCACCGCCATTTTGAAATTCCCGCCAATTCCCTGAGGGGTGGTGGTTTGGGGGGGTTTGTGAGACGTGATCAAAGCCATAGGATAAAGAAATTCCGGTTGTTTGGAAATTTGCAACGTTGTTTGCATTTCTCACTAAATTCGTAGTTCCCGCCAAAATTCGAAATTCCCGTCCAAATTCGAAATTCCCGCCAGTAGGGCAGGTTGGGGAGTGGGAGCGGGTAGGGGCAGAAATCCAGGTGCTGGCTGTAGAAAACACATGACGTCATCCACGAGTGGGAACGGAAGGTGGAACTTAATGGATCAATTTAATTAATTTGCATATCAATGTGGTATGAAAAGTGCCCCTGCAGCCCCATCAGCACACTAGACGAAGAACGAAACGACCGGATCTAAATGTGTTGGAGATGGGGGCTATTGTTCAAGATACACATTGTACGTATAATGGCAGAAGTACTAGGAATGCTCCAAGAGTGGAATTAAATTTCAAGGTGAAAGAATAGTAGCACATTTGATGGCTGATTTTAAAGAAAATGGATACTATGAGGAGTAGGTTCGTCGGGCTATGGAGTTTTGACCATCTCTGGAGGTGCATGAAGAGGAACATAGATCGGTGGCCTTTCTTCTAAAAGCTGGAACAATTTTCAAGGATTTTTAACATTAAGAGTGTATTTCACCGCCGTTGTAATATTGGGGCACTGCTCTGCTCTGTGAAATATGATTTGGGGCTTAGGAAACCCGATGTATACAAAATTCCGCGTCATTGTGGGGAAGCTCACATCGGCTGTTCGTTTCGCACAGTTCATGACTAATTGGTGGAACATCGCCGTCGTAAAGGGCAGCAACAACCGAAAAAATCGGCAGTAGCGGAACACTGCTTAAATGAAGGACACGGTATGAAATTTAAAGAAACTCTAATAGTTTCCAACACTTCCGGTTTTTGGAACAGTGCCTATAAAGAGGCAATTGAAGTTAGGTTGGCAGATAATTTAATTAACAGAGACAATGGGTTGCCTCTTATCAGGGCGTGCAATGCTGTACTCTCTCGCATCAAAACAGAACGTTCATCGGTGGGGCTCTGAGTGCGATATATCGTTGCCGCCAGTGTTCTATTAAGGGTGGCGCCACCTCCCAGTCTTGGAGGGCAGCAACCGTGATGGACGGCGCATGCGCCATGTACTGTACGGTGGCCTATATAAGACGTCGTTTAGCAGCCTGCCGTCAGTTCTGAGCAGGACTCATCAGCAGAAGCAGTATTCTCCTGATGGTGGCGACCATTTGGATCGCCGAAATATCGAATCGAGTTTCTCTCAGGATCCGGCAGTAAACACGAAGACACTATCAGGAAGGGAAACTAACCAGAAGAAGAATGATTGCAATAAGACAAGTATCATCATTTCAATGAATATGAAGCTGTAGAGGATAAATCTGTAGGACAGGCAGAGATTGGTATACATCCAATAAACTAAAGGGTTCTCAGGATGGAAGTGTGCTTTGATATGAAATGATTGGTGCAAAAGCGCTGAATTCGTGGCGGGCCGCCTCGAATCATTCAGAGCACAAATGATTCAAATTAATTAACTAATATGCTTAGTCGGTGCAGGTGGTCTTTGGGAGCCCAGGGCCCCCTGGCTGGCGTCGCAGCTGACCGTGTCGGCAGGCTGTCCCAGCGCGGACCGAGCCGGTCCGCAGCAGTCGAGGCAGGCCGTGTTGACACAGCGGCGCGGACCGTCACCCGCCGCTCGATGGACCGCAGTGTCCTCATCAATCACGCGGCCAACAGCGCCAGAAAAACCTGTCCACGCACTCCGCCTGTTTGTTCGCGCCCGTCCCCACCGACGTCTGAGCCACTCCACAGCGCCAGAGATCTCGGAGTTCCTGTTTACGTCCACAACTGAAGCCATGTTGAGTTTCCTGCTCCAGAAACAGCCCATCCCCGCTCCGTTACCCACAGAGTGCCTGTTCTGAAGCCGCCATAGCCGCTGTCTTTCTAGCAGTCACATTGTTCGAACGGTGGGCCTTTTTTTCTGTTAAGTCGCATCACCTTTTCTTTCTTCATATGCTTATGAGGGCAAGGAGAGACTTTCTTGGCCTGGCAGAAAAAGGCAATATTCTTCTTTTTTCAACTGCTCAAATATTTGTCGTTATAGACCACACTGCCTACTTTACTCTATGTTTTGCGAGGGCCGTGGTGATCATAATTATGATCGACTAGCCTCGTCGTTTCTTTCTATCGAATGTGTTGTTCAGGCTAGTTGTTTTATCTCACATGCATTCTAACACCTCCCCATGAACCATGGACCTTGCCGTTGGTGGGGAGGCTTGCGTGCCTCAACGATACAGATAGCCGTACCGTAGGTGCAACCACAACGGAGGGATATCTGTTGAGAGGCCAGACAAACGTGTGGTTCCTAAAGAGGGGCAGCAGCCTTTTTAGTAGTTGCAGGGGCAACTGTCTGGATGATTGACTGATCTGGCCTTGTAACACTAACCAAAACGGCCTTGCTGTGCTGGTACTGCGAACGCTTGAAAGCAAGGGGAAACTACAGCCGTAAATTTTCTCGAGGGCATGCAGCTCTACTGTATGGTTAAATGATGATGGCGTCCTCTTGGGTAAAATATTCCGGAGGTAAAATAGTCCTCCATTCGGATCTCCGGGCGGGGACTACTCAAGAGGACGTCGTTATCAGGAGAAAGAAAACTGGCGTTCTACGGATCGGAGCGTGGAATGTCAGATCCCCTAATCGGGCAGGTAGGTTAGAAAATTTAAAAAGGGAAATGTATAGCTTAAAGTTAGATATAGTGGGAATTAGTGAAGTTCGGTGGCAGGAGGAACAAGACTTTTGGTCAGGTGAATACAGGGTTATAAATACAAAATCAAATAGGGGTAATGCAGGAGTAGGTTTAATAATGAATAAAAAAATAGGAGTACGGCTAAGCTACTACAAACAGCATAGTGAACGCATTATTGTGGCCAAGATAGACTCGAAGCCCACGCCTACTACAGTACTACAAGTTTATATGCCAACTAGCTCTGCAGATAACGAATAAATTGATGAAATATATGATGAGATAAAAGAAATTATTCAGGTAGTGAAGGGAGACGAAAATTTAATAGCCATTGGTGACTGGAATACCTCAGTAGGAAAAGGGAGAGAAGGAAACATATTAGGTGAATATGGATTGGGGCTAAGAAATGAAAGAGGAAGCCGCCTGGTAGAATTTTGTGCAGAGCATAACTTAATCATAGCCAACACTTGGTTCAAGACCCATGAAAGAAGGTTGTATACATGGAAGAACCCTGGAGATACTAAAAGGTATCAGATAGATTATATAATGGTAAGACAGAGATTTAGGAACCAGGTTTTAAATTGTAAGACATATCCAGGGGCAGATGTGGACTCTGACCACAATCTGTTGGTTATGAACTGTAGATTAAAACTGAAGAAACTGCAAAAAGGTGGGAATTTAAGGAGATAGGACCTGGATAAACTGAAAGAACCAGAGGTTGTACAGAGTTTCAGGGAGAGCATAAGGGAACAATTGACATGACTGGGGGAAAGAAATACAGAAGAAGAAGAATGGGTAGCTTTGAGGGATGAAATAGTGAAGGCAGCAGAGGATCAAACAGGTAAAAAGACGAGGGCTAGTAGAAACCCTTGGGTAACAGAAGAAATATTGAATTTAATCGATGAAAGGAGAAAATATAAAAATGCAGTAAATGAAGCAGGCAAAAAGGAATACAAACGTCTCAAAAATGATATCGACAGAAATGCAAAATGGCTAAGCAAGGATGGCTAGAGGAAAAATTTAAGGATGTAGAGGCTTATCTCACTAGGGGTAAGATAGATACTGCTTACAGGAAAATTAAAGAGACCTTTGGAGAAAGGAGAACCACTTGCATGAATATCAAGAGCTTTGATGGAAACCCAATTATAAGCAAAGAAGGGGAAGCAGAAAGGTGGAAGGAGTATATAGAGGGTCTATACAAGGGCGACTTACTTGAGGACAATATTATGGAAATGAAGGACGAGGTAGATGAAGATGAAATTGGAGATATGATACTGCGTGAAGAGTTTGACAGAGCACTGAAAGACTGAGTCGAAACAAGGCCCCCGGAGTAGACAACATTCCATCAGAACTACTGACAGCCGTGGGAGAGCCAGTCCTGACAAAACTCTACCATCTGGTGAGCAAGATGTATGAGACAGGCGAAATACCCTCTGACTTCAAGAAGAATATAATAATTCAAATCGCAAAGAAAGCAGGTGTTGACAAATGTGAAAATTACCGAACAAGCAGTTTAATAAGCAACAGCTGCAAAATACTATCGCGAATTCTTTGCACACGAATGGCAAAACTGATAGAAACCGACCTCGGAGAAGATCAGTTTGGATTCCGTAGAAATGTTGGAACACGTGAGGCAATACTGACCCTACGACTTATCTTAGAAGAAAGATTAAGGAAAGGCAAACCTACGTTTCTAGCATTTGTAGACTTGGAAAAAGCTTATGAGAATGTTGATAGGAAAACTCTCTTTCAAATTCTGAAGGTGGCAGGGGTAAAATACAGGGAGCGAAAGGCTATTTACAATTTGTACAGAAAGCAGATGGCAGTTATAAGGGTCGAGGGGTATGAAAGGGAAGCAGTGGTTGGGAAGGGAGTGAGACAGGGTTGTAGCCTATCCCCGATGTTATTCAATCTGTATATTGAGCAAGCAATAAAGGAAACAAAAGAAAAGGTCGGAGCAGGTATTAAAATCCATGGAGAAGAAATAAAAATTTTGAGGTTCGCCGATGACATTGTAATTCTGTCAGAGACAGCAAAGGACTTGGAAGAGCAGTTGATCGGAATGGACGGTGTCTTGAAAGGAGGATATAAGATGAACATCAACAAAAGCAAAACGAGGATAATGGAATATAGTCGAATTAAGTCGGGTGATGCTGAGGGAATTAGATTAGGAAATGAGACACTTGAAGTAGTAAAAGAGTTTTGCTATTTGGGGAGCAAAGTAACTGATGATGGTCGAAGTAGAGAGGATATAAAATGTAGACTGGCAATGGCAAGGAAAGCGTTTCTGAAGAAGAAAAATTTGTTAACATCGAGTATAGATTTGAATGTCAGGAAGTCGTTTCTGAAAGTATTTGTATGGAGTATAGCCATGTATGGAAGTGAATCGTGGACAATAAATAGTTTAGACAAGAAGAGAATAGAAGCTTTCGAAATGTGGTCCTACAGAAGAATACTGAAGATTAAATGGGTAGATCACATAACTAATGAGGAGGTATTGAATAGATTTGGGGAGAAGAGGAGCTTGTGGCACAACTTGACTAGAAGAAGGGATCGGTTGGTAGGACATGTTCTGAGACATCGAGGGATCACCAATTTAGTATTGGAGGGCAGCGCGGATGGTAAAAATCTTAGAGGGAGACCAAGAGATGAATACACTATGCAGATTCAGAAGGATATAGGCTGCAGCAGGTACTGGGAAATGAAGAAGCTTGCACAGGATAGAGTAGCATGGAGAGCTGCATCAAACCAGTCTCAGGACTGAAGACCACAACAACAACAACAACATTCTAACATTTGCAACCTACTTCCTCAATTATTTGATATATGTATTTCAATCTCTGTCTTCCTCTAGACATCCCTCTAGTACCATGGAAGTTATTCTGTGACGTCTTAACAAATGTCCTACCGTCCTGCCGTCCTGCCCCTTTTTCCTGTCAAAGTTTTCCATATATTACTTCTATCATCGATTCTGTGGACACGCTCGTCATTCCTTACTTTATCAGTCCACCTAATTTTCAACATTCTTCTGTAACACCACATCTCAAACACTTCAATTCTCCTCTGTTCCGGTTTTCCCTCAGTCCATGTTTCACTACCAAACAATGCTGTGCTCTTACTCAAATTAAGGCCTATGTTTGATACTAGTAGTCTTCTCTTGGCGAGGAATGCCCATTTTGCCATTGTTAGTCTGCTTTATATGTCCTCCTTCCTCCGCCCGTCATCGGTTATTTTGTAGCCTATGTACCAGAATTCTTTAACTTCATCTAGTTCGTGATCACCAATTCTGATGTTAAGAGTTTTGCTGTTCTCATTTCTACTGCTTCTCATTACTTTCGTCTTTCTTAGATTTATTCTTCCATGTTTTGCACTCATTAGCCTGTTCGCTACATTCGGCAGATCCTGTAGTTCCTCTTCACTTTCGCTGAGAATAGCAATTTCAGTAGGGAATCTTACAAAGAAATCTTTTCACCTTGAATGTCAATTTCACTATCAAACTTATCTTTTATTCCTTTGTTATATTATGTATCCGCCGCTGTGCCATTTATCTGTTAGAAAGAATAAGAATACGCAATGAAATTAATGTGCCCCCAATCCGTAATAATGTAGTTTGAACTTTGTTCAACGAATTCTGAGTAAGTGGATTCCATTCCAAAAGTGGGACCGTGGAAGGGTTGTAAAATTTCCGTCCATATTCGCCATACCTCTCAAATGCGATCTAGATTTTGTCTTGCTAGAAATTACTTTACATTTGGGATTTGCCAGTAGGAAGATAGATGGCTTAATGAAATATGATTTTTGTATCTTCTGCTCTCAAGTTCTCTTCGCATGCATTTTCACATCCATTTGGATTACATGGGTTGTGTAATATTCGCTTGTCATGGTTTTACTACCTATATTTTGTAAGAACCTCTCCATTTGAATGCTAGAATCACTCACCATAGCTCTCTGAGCCCAATCTGGCGCAATGCCATCAGATTGCACCAAACGGTTTCATAACAAGTACAAATTCTCTACCGATGGCTTTGTCAAACAAGAAGTTATCGGTGAATTTGTCACTGTCATTGCTGTTTGGTTACTGACGTGAAGTTATCAATCTACTCCAAAACCACAGTAATACATTAGTGTACGAACAATGTTACGTTGCTTATAAAGCAGTCCCATTAAATTTGGTAATATGATTCTGACATTTGGTTTTGCTGAACGCACAAGTTACGCAACAGACATCTTGCACAAAACCTTCTCATAATTCATTCTTTAGATGAATTTCAACATTCTTTTATACCTGAGTTATGGACTTATTAGACGCCACTGTCCGGCAACCATCGATCGTGAAAATGTTCTTATCTTCGCATTTTCGTATGGGTTACCGTTTTTCAACGTCCTTAACTTGAATGATATTCAAGAGGGGTACATTGACATACACTTTGTCTGCTCATATTTTAACCATTCGAATGTTAAACTTGTCAACATCGCCACCTGTGAGTGAAATTTCCTTGGTGAATTATAGAGCTCTATGATGATATTTCATTACAATTTGGACACGCGAACTAAACATCCGGAACACAACGGCTTTCAACTGCCATATGACAAAGCAATGCCGCATGTGACGTTAATGCTTGAATTATTGTATTGTGAACAAGTACGAGGGTGAGTGAAATGAAAACCTTACATTTGTAATAACAAATCGAAATTTCGCGCCGTTTTCCTGTAAGTTGGTAAGCGAGTTACAAACAGCGTGCAGAATGGCCTGTAGGTGGCAACATAGTGCACATGCACACATACTGCCGCAGTATCAGTATAAAGACGGTCGCCCCACTTGCGACTTGCACCAGGGAAGAATAGCGTTCTGTTATTCGGTTTTTGCGTAGTGAAGGTGTGAGACCTATTGAAATTCATCGACGAATGAAGGTTCAGTACGGTGATGCTTGTTCGTCACAGCAGCAAGTCTACGAATGTAGTAGGAAGTTCGCAAATGGTGTGAATTCAGTGGAAGTTGCTCCTCGTCCAGGTCAGGAACAAAGACTTATGATTCCACAGAACATTGCGGCAGTTGAAGCCATAGTGAAGGAAAACCGCCGAGTGACACTGAATGACACGGCAGCATGTTTACAGATTAGTCATGGGTCAGCACACCAAAATGTGCATGATGTGCTCCAGTTTCACGAAGTGTCTGTAAGACGGGTGTCACGGCAGCTGACTCCTGAAATGAGAGAATGATATGTCGATGCTTGTGAAGAACTTCTTCGGCGCTTTGAACGAGAAGGTGATGGCTTCCTTGCAAGAGTCGTTACTGGGGACGAAACCTGGTTTCATTTCCACCAACCGGAAACGAAGAGAGCGAGCAAGAAATGGCGCCATTCCTCATCACCAAAACCAAAGAAGTTTCGAACAGAACCATCAGCAGGGAAGGTTATGCTGGGTCTCTTTTGGGATGAAAAAGGCGTCATTTTGGAGCATTACATGCCTAGAGGGACCACTGTCACCAGTGCATCATACACAGATCTCCTAAAAAATCATCTGCGACCTGCAACCAAATTAAAGCGACGTGGATTGCTGTCAGCAGGTGTCGTTTTGCAATATGACAATGCAAGGCCCCACACTGCCCGTACAACAGTTGCAACAATCACAGACCTGCATTTTGAGTGTCTTTCTCATCCACCATACTCACCCGACCTTGCCCCAAGTGATTTCCATATGTTTGGACCACTCAAAGGCGCAAAGGGGGAAAGAAGTTCGGTTCTGATGAAGAGGTACGCCACGCGCGGATTACAAAAGAATTTTTTCTAAAGTAATTCATCCACTTTGTAAGCACTGGAGGACTTGCATTGAGCGTGGGGAAGATTATTTTGAAAAGTGATACAGCTTTGTATCACTTCTGCACAATAAATAATATTAAAAAAAAATTTAAGGTTTTCATTTGACTGACCCTCGTATCTACCAGATTTAAAATTTCATTTACCCGTTAACAATGCTGTCTGGTTGTAAAGCACTGATATTTTCTCGTTACAGTTTCTACTAGTTTTACCTCTGTTTATTTCCCGCTCTTAGTAATTCTTAATTCATTATTACTGCAATTACAGTCATTGATGGAGTCTGACAACCTTACGGAACGTTATTATGTCTGAACTGTGCACTCGAAATCGCTCACAAGATATAAATTAAACATTATGTTAACGTAATTCATCTCCATAGAGCAGAATCGCAAAAACTTAAAACAAATCAGTTTCAATTCCATATGGGAAGGATATGTTTAGCGATAATGTTTATTTAAAGTTGAAAAAATGTGAAGCAATCGGCAGCTAATAATGAGTCTATTACAAACATAGATTTCAACAACTGTGTGGCTATCATGAGTGAGATAAGACGCAAGCCAATCATCATCATTGCTTCTCTACACAAATATGCCCTACTATAATGTACACGTCAGTGCTCCACTTCACACGAGTGGAACTGCAAACTAATGGAGCACACGGGAGGAAATCAGATTCACCAATCCTATTGCTGTTACAAAGTATTTTCTTATTGAAATATTTTGTAGCAACCCGACAGGAAAAAGATACTATATTAATGACATATCGAAGCCTTGCGAAGAATGGGGCCAACGGTTGAGACAAAAGTGTATCTTGTACTGTGACGTTGTACAATGAAGTGGCAGAAGTCATAGGAAAGCGATGTACACATATGCAGATAGCGGTAGTATCGCCTACACAAGGTATGTTGTTGTTGCTGTTGTCTTCAGTCCTGATAATGGTTTGATGCAGCTCTCCATGCTACTCTATCCTATGCAAGCTTCTTCATCTCCCAGTACTTACTGCAACCTACATCCTTCTGAATCTGCTTAGTGTATTCACCTCTTGGTCTCCCTCTACGATTTTTACCCTCCACGCTGCCCTCCAATGCTAAATTTGTGATCCCTTGATGCCTCAGAACATGTCCTACCAACCGGTCCCTTCTTCTTGTCAAGTTGTGCCACAAACTCCTCTTCTCCCCAATTCTATTGAATACCTCCTCATTAGTTATGTGATCTACCCATCTAATCTACAGCATTCTTCTGTAGCACCACATTTCGAAAACTTCTATTCTCCTCTTGTCCAAACTATTTATCGTCCACGTTTCACTTCCATACATGTCTACATGGGCAATTCCTTGGCAGTGCTGTCATTTATACTCAGGTTAATCCTTTGGAAAGGTCTCCGAAGGTATTATCACTGCACGTCGGGATTTATCAACTTTTGAACGCCGAGTGGTTGGTGGAGCTAGACGTATGAGACATGCCATTTCGGAAATCGTTAGGGCATTCAACATTCCGAGATTCACAGTGTCAAGAGCGTGCCGAGAATACCAAATTCCAGGCATCTCACTACTGGCAAGCAGTGACCGACGTGTTTCACTTAACGATCAAGAGCAACAGAGTTCGCATAAAATTGTCAGTGCTAACAGAAAAGCAACGCCGCGTGAAATAACCGCAGAAATCAATGTGGGATGTACGACGAACGTATCCATGGACAGCGCGGCAGAATTAATGTGCTATGTCACCAGACGACTGAAGCGAGTACCTTGCAAACTGCACGACATAGCCTGCAGCGCCTCTTTGTGCTCCTGACAGTATTGGTTGGCCCCTAGGCAACCGGAAAGTCGTGGCAAGATCAGATGAGTCCCGATATGGAACGGTTCGAGTGCGGTGCAGCCTCCACGAATCTATGGACCTAGGTTGTCAACAAGGCACTTAACAAGCTGGTGGTATCTCTATAACGGTGAGGACTGTGTTCACACTGACTGGACTCGGTTCTTTGGTCAACTCAACCGATCGTTGACTGGAAATGATTATGTTCGGCACTTTGGAAACCATTTTCTGCCATTCATGGACGTTATCTTCCCAAACAAGGATGGAATTTTTGTGAGTGACTACCCGCCTTGTCACCGGGTCACAGATGTTGCTTTGAAGAACATGATGCTATGGGACCAAACTGCTGAGATCATCGGTCCCTATGCTTACACACTACCTAATCAAACTTGTGCTAAGGACGACACACACACACACACACACACACACACACACACACACACACCAATCCCCGAGGGAGGACTCGAACTGTCGACGGAGGGAGCCCCGTTTGAAGAACATTCTGGATAATTCGAGCGAATGATTTTTCCATCCAGATCACCCGAAATACGGTCAGTTCGTGCAAAAAATCGTGCACTTTCATCGCTTTCGCAATTGTCGACGGCTATAGCGGCCGAACACTCGATATTTTGACAGGGGACTTCCAACGACTTCTTGAGTCCGTGCCTCGTGGAGCTGCTGTATAACGGTGGCCAAAGGAAGGTCCGACAGGATATTAGTAGGTATCCCATGACTCTTGTCATCTTAGCCTCCGAAGAGGATGAGGAGATTAGTGTTTAACGTCCCATCGACAACGAGTACATTAGAGACGGAGGACGTGCTAGGATTAGGGAAGGGTTTGAAAAGGAATGCGGCAGTGCCCTGTAGAAGGAACCGTCCCGGCATTTGCTTAGTTGTTGAAAACCTACATCAGGATTGCCAGACGCGGCTTTGAGGCATCGTCCTCCCGAAAACAAGCCTTGGCTGCTAACTTCTGCGCTAAGCCACTCGGTCTTAGTCTAAGTATCCTGATTGGTTATTAAATACTGAAACGAAAATAATTCTTCATTTTTACACAAGATACCCTTTAACCCATGCAAAACGTTATTTGTGTAAAGTTTTTCTTTTGATACATGCAGTATGCGTAATACAAGAATGACGGGACAAGTGGGCATATCTTTTGTATCTGGATATTTGGTTTCTTATTAGGACAGTGTTAACAAGTACAGATGAACGGAATTATTATTCAAGTGGTGTAAGCTTGGACAGACGCGCATAAGGATTTTGTAACATGTGACAAGAGTGAGGAGAAACGATCTTAATTTTCCATATAACATTAATTTGTTTAGATAGAAAATTTGTGAAGTGATATGACTTGTTGCGATTGATCTAGGAACCATATTATATGATAAAAGATCGCCACTTGTTGTAAATGGACTGAGTTCTAATGACCTGATCGTACAACATGTGACGAGCTACACTCTGTAACGATATTTTATGATCTGAAGATGATTGTTAGCACAGTCAAAACCGCTCATATGATCTTATAATCTCGAAATATAGTCCAATAAATTTTTTCTGATTAACATTTAAGTTATGCATTTCCCGTAAGGAGTCATCAAATAGACGCCTGGTAGCTACTGAAGTTGAAAATAACACGCTTGCTTTATGTGTCGAGTGAGGGCGTAAAGCCTGTCACACATTTTAGCTGAGAGCTATCGTTGGCTCCCCACCATGAAAAGGTAAAACCACTCTTGTTTTCACCCCGTGATAAGTTCACTAATCTCGCACGCCGACGCATTCACAAACTTGGCAGGACCGCGTGCAAAATTTATTGGATCGTAAATTACCGTACGCGTTTTCCGGGCGTGTCACCGCTTAATCACTGGTGATTGTCGGGGCCTGTTTGCCGCGTACGACTGCATGCAAATCAATAGCTGCAAGCGAACGGGTGCGTGCGTTCCATTACGTTTTAGTACCCAAATGCGTGCATGGCGACGACTGAAAAACGACGACGCCGAGGCAGAGCGCCACGAATAGGCTGTAATCGGGTGACTCACTTTACAACCGTGAATCGATGCCTATGGCTAGCGAGTTTTGTATCTTGGTGAAAGCGGCTTTATAATAGTCTTCAAAGAGTCGACGTGTCCTAGAATGGCTTACCTTACTAACCACAAAAAATGTTAGTGGCTTTGATGTCGTTCATACACGAAGACAAATTATATTTTCAATGTAAACTCTAAGACTCCAGAATGAACTTCCTCTCTGCAGTACATTGTAATCTGATTTGAAACTTTCAGGCAGATTAAAACTGAGTCATGGAATGGGACTCTGAAATACCGCCCTTCGCAGGCAGAACTACTAACGTCAGTTAGGTAGAACTGTGAGTGCGGATCGTCAGTCTTGCCTGGCTAGCTCTTTCAGAAGAGCATTTGCTGTGAAAGGCGTTGCTTCCTGACTCGAGTCTCTATACGGCAGAGATTTAAAATGCAAGGATATTTCAAATAGTGACCTGGTTATGGGTTGTTGTACTTACACTATGACAACGCACCTGATGTTTCTAGCCACCTTCGCTAATTGGAGCATTTCATGTCAGAATATCAAAGTGAGTTCCGTATTTATCAATCAGCTTTGCCTACGATGCGAAAATCCTGTTTTTCCATGTTGGGCCATGGCCTGGTGATGGTGATTAGTCGCAACATTAATCAGCGTGATGTTCATGACAGATGAGTTCTTCTGTACTATAGTGCTAAACGTGTGATGTTATGGACTAGTATCGACTAAAATGTACAGCACCGAGAATCGTTTTCTTCATGTGCGTTACCACAGCCGTTTATTTTGAGAAGGATATTGTAATAGTTCCAACCTGGCTATTGCTAACACGTATTTATTTTATTTAATTGGCCAATTTCGGCGTTACAGGTCATTCTCAAGTGCTATAGTTGCAAAAATGTCTTAATATACCGAATTTGTAGTCCAAATTCCGACAGACGTGTCCTCAACAACAGCATCAAAAACGAAACGAAACTCATTTCAGATGTAGTCACAGGTCGAATAGGAAACACACACAATCAGTTTCGAATACAGTAAATTCATATGAAAACACAATTGAGCTTCCAATAAACACGTTGTTAGGAATCGAGTTCAAAAACCGATATATTTAATTGAAAAGCGGCATTCTGGCGCAGAAGTCAGTTATCTCTTTTATTATTCAATGAACGAAACAGATAAGATTAAGCTTTATTATCTGTTACAATCAGTTTCAATCGAATTACACCCTCTTCAGATTTGAAACTTCATCACATGACGGTCGGTACAGTTTCTTAAACACTTCTGGTAGTCGCAAATCTATTTGTATTATAGACTTATCAATGCAGTGGACACAATTCACGACGAGTCGATCTTGGTACCTTGTAACTGAATGAAGTATCGTTTGCACGATTCCCTGAAAGACTTTTCTCTCATTAACCTTATTCTTATGGCCATCCCATTGTTGTCTTCAAATGACTAATTATAAGATTTACATTATTTTCTTTATTAAATATTCATTCATAGCACTGAGCGCGCTATAATAAGACTGAATCCACGTTTTGATTTAATTAAGTATGCGAGAGTTGTCCATAACGTAATATAGGTTCCCGAATTTGCTTCGCTGTATAAGTTTTTGTGACGATAGGTTCGTTAAATACGGAAAAATACTTCAAATGTGGCAAAGTGTTTTAAATATGGAAAGAACGTAAACAGTAAGCAACGCTGCAGGTCAGTGTGTTACCACAACTCTAAATTTGTCATTCATGTTCGTCGGCTTGCCTACTCACAGCCTGATTATCACACACTTTATTCAGACGAATACGATCTAAGGGGACATTGGCTACTTCTCCAGTTTGCTGTGAATATTGCGAATTATCTTTATTTCGAATGAACGAAAATGTAGTTCAGATACTTGTCAGCTGAATAAAGCAGTTAGAATTTCATTTTCTTTTGCCTTTGTCTCGCACCGGCACAGAGTCGGCGTGGTATTTAGAGGATTTTTCAGGGTCATCTGTAACGGTTGGCTGTATGCCATTCTTGGCGCCGCCCCGTTATCCCGCTGGATGGAATATGTGCACTCCAGGGGCCTGGCATAGTGTAATCCGTGTGAAAGTGAGCGAAAGTTTGCTAACGTCCGGTATTCACATACTGCGATGTGGATAAACCTAAAAACCAAATCCCGTTTGGACGACACTGCAACACACGCTAATCCACAGGGTTGATTCGTCGCATCTCCCAGTGCCGGAAGCGGTGCTTTAAAACTGTGGGGTATCCATGTGGGAAGGCATATAGAATCTGTATTCTGAACAAGACTTCACTCTGTACGTGCTGCAGTTTGCGGTATCATTCTCAATATTACACATAAATATTTTCGCAGAATTGAAGCGTGTTTTTGTCATTAAATTTTCTTTGTGCACAAGCGTGTCCCATTCTCGCGTTACTTTTGTTGATCACGTAACAACCGAGGAAGAATCGTTGCAACTGTCAACAATATCATCATCTCACGTAACGTTTTGTCCACTGGGGTAATACAGAAGGTAACCTTGGGTAGTGACTTGTAATCGTCTATACAGGGGAGAATATGTAACTGCCGTAACACTGACACAGTTTACCTCACCAGTTATACCAGTTAGCAGATATATGTACCACTGCCTGCTAGTTGTTATTTGTGACTGATAACAATCTAACAGCTACACTGATAAATGGCACAAGGAAAAGTTTAACGATGGTGGAGTGCTGGATAATTATATATCTATTTAGTCATCTATCTTGTCACTGGTTAGTTGCAGACCGCCACGAGTTACTCTCCTATGTTAACCTTCTCATCTCAGAGTGGCACTCGCTATTATTTGCTGGATGTACTCCAATCTCTGCCTTCCTCTACAATTTTTACCATCTACAGCTCCCTCTAGTACCATGGAAGTTATTTTCTGATGTCTTAATAGATGTCGTATCAGCCTGTCCCTTCTTCTTTTCAATGTTATCCATACATTCTTTTACTCGCCGATTCGGTGAAGTGCCTCTTCAGTTCTTAGTTTGTTTATCCAATTCATTTTCAACAATTTTCTGTACAACCACATATAAAATGCTTCGATTCTCTTCTGTTGTGGTATTGCCAAAATCCATGTTCCACTACTATGCAATGCTCTGCTCCAGACGAATACCGTACGAAAGTTCTTCCTACAATTAAGGCCCATATTTGATGCTAATAGACATCTCTTGGCCAGAAACGTTCTTTTAGCCAGTGCGAGCATGCTTTTTATGTCCTCCTTACTATGTCCGTCATGGGTTATTTTGCTGCTTAGGCAGAAATTTTTGGAAATTTGTGTTAAGGTCTTGAAGGACCAAACTGCTGAGGCATCGGTCCCTAAGCTTACACACTACTTACTCTAACTTAAAGTAACTTACGCTAAGGACGACACACACACACCCTTGTGCGAGAGGGAACTCGAACCTCGGACAGGGAGCCGCGCGGGCCGTGACAAGACGCCCCAGACCGCGCGGCTACCTGCGCGACTGCTTGGGTGGAAGGATGTCTAAACTTCGTCTACTTCGTGAGCCAAAATTCTGATGTTAAGTTTCTTGCTATTATCATTTCTGCTACTTCTCATTACATTCGTCTTTCTTCAATTGTCTCTCAGTCCATATTCTGTACTCGTTAGACTGCTCAATCCATCAAGCCTGTCCTGTTATCACTATCACTGAGGTCAGCAATGTCATCAGTAAATCTTGCCATTGATATTCTTTCACCATGAATTTTAAACCCACTCTTGAAACTTTCTTTCATTTTCGTCATTAGTTCTTCGTGCTATAGGTTAAATATTATGGGCGAAAGACTACATGTTCTTCCAGTCCTATGGTTCCATCTTTATTTTTGTACGTACTGTATATTACCTCTTCTCTATAGATTACCGCTACTTTTCGCAGAATTTCGAACATATTTAACCATTTCACATTCTGGAACATTTTTCTCACGTGGACAAATCCTATTAACGCGTCTTGATTTTTCTTCCGCATGACATCAAGAATGGATCTATAGTATCTTTACCTCTCCTAAAGCCAAACTGATCATCTAACAGCTGCACAATTATCATTTCCATTCTTCTGTAGATTATTCTTGTCAGCAACTTCTATGAACCAGATGTTGATTGTGCTGTAACTCTCGCACTTGTCGGCACTTGCAGCCCTCGGCATTTTCTGATGACGTTTTTCCCAAAATCTGGTGGCATATCGCCACACTCAAACATGCTGCTTACCAACTTGAAGCGCCGTTTTGTTGCCACTTACCCCAGTGATTTCTGATATTCAGACAGAATGTTATCCATCCCTACCATCTTATTCGATCTCATGTCGTCCACAGTTCTTTTAAATTCTGATTCTAATAATGGATACTCTACCTCTTCCACGTCGACTCCTCTTTCTGCTTTTATCATGTCGTTAGACAAGTACTCCACCTCATAGAGCACTTCAGTATACTCTCTCCAACTATCTGCTCTCTCTCTTCACTGCATTTCATAGTGGACTTCCAATTGGGCTCTTAATGGTTCCGGCATTGCTTTCAATTTCACTTAAATTTGTTTTCACATTTATGTATACTGACTTAGTCCTTTCTGACATATTTCATGCAGCCATTTCACCTTAGCTCGCTGCACATCCTATTTATTTTATTCCTAAGTGACTAGTATTTCTGTATTCCTAAATTTACCTGGGCATTTGTGGACTTCCTCCTTTCGTCGACCAACTGAAGTATTTTTTCTGTTACCCATGATTCCTTCGCAAATACCTTCATAATACCCTTGTTCATCTTTCAAACATCAGTGATTGCCTCTTCTAGAGATATGCACTCTTCTTTAACCGGGTTGCCTAGTCTGTTGTTCCTTATTGCACTATCCATAGTCTTAGCAAAGTTCAAAAGCATCTCGTCATTCATCAGTACTTCAGTATTCCACTTCCCTCCACAGTGATTCTTTCGGACGACTCTCTTAACCCTCAGTCCGGTTTTCATCATTACCGAACTGTGAACCGTATTTATATCCCCTCATGAGTACGTCTTATATTTCAATACCTGAATTCGGAGTCTCTGCCTGACCATGAATGTAACTGAGATCTCCCATTATCTCTCTGCCTTTTCCTGGTGTACCTCCTCCATTTGTGATTACTGAACAGAGTAATCGCTGCTACTAGCTGAAATTGCAGAACTCAATTAGCCTTTCTCCTCTCTCATTCCTACTAACAAGCCCATATTCTCTCGTATACTTCTTGCTTTTGCTCCTTTCCCGACTACCGCATTCCAGACCCCCACTGCTTTTTCATCTCCCTTTAAGTATTGTATTAACCGTCAATACCCTCACGTGATTCCTTTATCCCTTCATGTTCAGCTTGCGACGTCGGCAAGCATACCTGACATACCGTTATCGGTGTTGGTTAGCTGACGATTCTGACGAGAACAAACCTATTACTGAAGTTCTCACAGTAGCTCACTCATTATCCTACCTTCCTATTCATAAAGAATTCTACTCCCGTTATAACATTTTCTGTTGCTGTTGATATTACCCTATACTCCTCCCATCATAAATCTTCGTCTTCTTCCCATTTTACGAGTACTTCACTAACCCCCAGTGTATCTTCGTTGAGCCTTCGCATTTCCATTTTCAAATTTTCTAGCTTCCCAACCACGTTCAAACTTCTGACATTCCTCTCCCCGACTCGTAGAACGTAACCCTTTCGTTTGTTATACAATCTTTTCCTAATGGTCACCTCCCCTTGGCAGCCCCGTCCCGGAGATCCGAAATATTTCGCCAATGGAGATATCCTCATGATATATATATAAAAAAAACACCACAAGTTCTGTGGATACATAGTGGTTTCCGTAGCCTGCTGCATCCTCATGCCGTTGATTGTTGCCGAATTTTCCGTCTTTTAGGGGCAGTTTCTGACCCAAAGAGAATGCCCTAAATCTCTGACTCATCCTCCGCCGTGTTTGGCAAGACAGTTGGCAGAATGATGGTAGTTATTATGCCAGAAGTCTTCGACCTCCATTTCTGACGATTTTTATTAAAAATGTATGGTGGGGCGAAGTTCTAACCTGGCGCCGACGACGTTGTAATTAGTACTCAAGGACGCTACACGTAGAGAGTGGGCTTAGGGGTATAGGTTGTAAATTCGTAAATTCTGATTGGAAACTATAACAAACCACAACTAAAAATGCCTGTTACAGACACATACAATTCGCAGAAGCACTGTTATCGCAGAGTCGCAGTTGAAAATTTCCGTAATAGGTAGGATGGTGGCTGGACAGTGGATGCTGCGATTTTTCTGTGACCCGAATGTTCGAACTTGCTGAAGGATGGTAAAGACTCAGTGGAGGACAGGAAAGATGAATATTGTATTTTCAACGAAACTACTTAACTGTCTCTACAAATATGATGCAGCTAAACCAAGGAAACCAGAAAAATGACAGTAAAGGGATGACATCGTGATTTCAAACATTAACCTAAGATGAACGTTATAAAGTTTTCAGCTGCTTTTATTTTTGACAGACTATAAAATTAATAAAGGCAGGGCCACTAGACCTATCTGATTATACGAGGTATTAAATAAAATCTGATGATGTCAGTAAACACCACCAGAAACAGCTTTTCAAATATAAGCCAAATCCTTACCTCATCTTCGTAGTTGATGAGTATAAACGATTTGCCATTTGTTTACAGTCTACAGTGGTCTAAATAACCATCAATGAAAGCGCCAAGGAGCCATGAACTATGTTGGATAGTAGAAGGACACTCATTGTTCAATTTTATTAATTTCGAATCATATTGTGATACCTGATGCTGATATGCTTTGTGAATTTTGTTAACAACTTTTTTTTTCATTGAAAAGTTGCACAATAGCTTTCATTATTTTGAAGGTATTCTAATGTCTCTTGTCTATGTTCAGTTAGCTTTACAACAGAGTAGTGATCATTATTCTAACGTGGATTAAGTTGTGTGTGACGTTACGGAACGTATTTAAAGGCGAGCTGTAAGACGCACCCGGGTGTTACGCTGGGTAATTGTGATTTGGTCGGACATTGTTGGTTAGTCCTTCTTGAGGGCTTTGTGGTATAGTACTCTTGTGAGTGATGCACTCCAACGTTTCATTAGAATAATTTTGCAACTGCACCTCTCATACTATAACTTCTCGTTGGACATTCATCTTCGGATTGTTAAATAAGTTCCTCCAAAAGCACATAAATGCGTGACCAGTTTATTTCAAAGCGACCAATTTGTCATTTACATAATTGCTGTCGATCATGATCGAATATTTCAGCAAAAGTGCGTTGAAACATGGCAGATAGTCAGACAGTAAAAACATAGTCTCCGAATATTAGGGAAAGGAATACAAAAGACTGTGCAAGACGCCTCTAAGTGTGCTCCAGTATTTGAAAAGTATAGCTGTCAGACTTTCATAGTTGTCTTGTTGTCAAGGGTACATTACGCGTTCGCTCTTCTCGCCATACGAGGGTTCGTCCAGCACTGTCAAACACGATCGTTTTGGTGGTCAAGCTGTTAATCCGTAACGTCCAATTTTTTTTTTACACGGTACACCCACCGGTCAATGTTACTGTGACATTGTACTCTTTCCCCATATGCGTCATTTCAGTGACGCATTCGGCCCTGCCGTTATTTTTATAAATGATAATGCACGACAGCATCGAATAGTGCTTGTGGAGGAGCGCTTGGTACGAGACGATATTCCTGTCATTCGCGTTCATCCTATTGTGCATGTGTTCTACTTATTTTCTATACTGTACTACACTACAGTAATTCTTTCTAGGTATGGTTCAAGTTTCATCCAGCTCTGTCACTTGACAGTGTCTCATCATGCGAAAGCTAATTTCGTACTCCAGTTTTGTACACCAGTGTGTTTCGCAGAGCAGCCTAAGTTGACGAACTATTTGTTGGTGATGTTTATTAACAGTGCAAAGAAAAAAATCCAAGCCAACAATACTGTATCACAATTTCGTAAAATTAACACCTGACTTTTGTGGTACAGCAGACATAAATCACTCGTGTTGAGCCCTTGTCGCCGAACGTGGGGTCCTGTCCACTCAGCTCGTATAGGGTGCCTAAAGGATATTGCGTTCTCGGAAATCTTTACAACAATTCAAGTAAACAACATTATTAGCTTTATTTAAATAAAGCAGGTTAATTATACTTAACTTGAATGTACAAAGGTGTCGCAAGCGATGGGCGACATGCAACATAAATCCGAGTCCTTGCTATAAACAATGTTCAAACAAGCAATGGATATGGATCACTTCAATCTAATATCGTAGCACTCTCTGCTAAGCTGTGCTAATACTCTGCGAATCCTGTTCACTAAGGTCCGTCCGAGGCTGGCAGTAGCGGCACTTGTATTTACTTCTTGCAGGGGTCACTCCTGTGCCGGCCGGTGTGGCCGTGCGGTTCTAAGCGCGTCAATTTGGAACCGCGTGACCGCTACGGTCGCAGGTTCGAATCCTGCCTCGGGCATGGATGAGTGTGAGGTCCTTAGGTTAGTTAGGTTTAAGTATTTCTAAGTTCTAGGGGACTGATGACCTCAGTAGTTAAGTCCCATAGTGCTCAGAGCCATTTGAACCATTTGATTTGTCACTCCTGTCGTGGCGCGGTCCTTGTCAGCGGGCTATTGGCTGACGTCGCCTCACCGCCTTGCGTTCTTCGTCTTCGTTCCGGCGCTAGTGGTTACGCCAGAACAACTCGATCCCGTATGAACTACGTAAAACATGGTCTAATACGGTGAAAGCAATGGAGAAGCAGTTAAGATAATGTACCATTTAAAAGCTTGAAAATACAAACCTTTCAAAGACCGTGATCTGTTACACCCAGGACTACAAAATTACTGCACCATAATGCGCACATAATCCTAAACAGTGTTATTATTTTCAGGTTATAATTTCTGAATGTTAATTTTCCCTCGAAAAAATGGGAATTGCTGTTCGGGTCTGTGACAGCAGTGGGCAAGTAAGGTAGTTTGCGCCATACAGAGAAACCGTCTTCGTTCGTAGCACAAAACCTATAGAAGAATATCATTTTGTCCTTCGTTAACCTTGCAATTGCCGCAGGGTTCTAAATCTGTCATGCAAGACCAAGTTAATACGACATACTTTCAGTTGCTTTAGTGAATGAAATTTTGGTTTGTAATCAAACAGTTCACTGCTCAAGATTACCTGTTAGCGTTGGTTGTATGAAAATTAATAAGCTGAACTGAAATAATAACAAAGACTGTATGAATATCTGTACATCTGTAGAAGGGTGAGTTAGTACTGTCAGTTTAAAAAAATTACTGTTAATACGCTGCGCTTAAAGAAGAGTCGGGCGTTAGACAAGAACCGTACGGTACTCTGGCGATCAAAGAGAAGTTGAGGTTGCACTCACGGTTCACTATGACATAAATCGTAGAGGAAAGAAGCTTCTCCAAGAAAGGGGTCCACGCAAATGTAGACGGAGAAGGAAAAGAGAAAACGTACGATCAAATCATGCAGCCGAATTTACTAAACATGTAGTCGATACCATGTCTCAGTTAATTGATGTAACGACCGCTGCGTGGGGTAGCCGCGAGGTCTATGACGCCTTGCCACCGTTCGCGTGGCTTTCCCCGTCAGAGGTTCGAGTCCTCCCACGGTCATGGGTGGGTGTGTTGTCCTTAGCGTAAGTTAGTTTTATAAGGGGCATTCAAATGAAACCCGGTCACTAGTGTAAAGTTACGGTAACGATTTTATTAATTCAAAAATGTAGTTATGTACAGTACACATACTCAAAAATAGTCGCGAAAACTGTTGGCAAATGTATCCCATTGCGATACTAGTTGGTCAATTTCATACTTGAAGAAGCTAGTAGGTTGCTGTCGGATTCAGGCCTGGACCCAGTCACACACTTCGTCGTCCGTTGCGAATCGATGTCCGCGAATAACTTGTTTTAGTGGTCCAAACACATGTAAGTCCACGGTGAAAGGACGGGATTGTAAGGTGTATGTTAAAACGTTGCCCACCGAACCTGCTGAAATGTCGTCTTTGCCGCATTGGCCGTATGTGACCGGGCATTATCATGCAGGAGGAAACGCTACTGGACAACATGCCTTGGCGTCTCGATTTGATGCCACGTCTAAGGTTCTGCAAAGTGGCTTGATAACGATGGGCATTGATGGTGGTTCCCTGTTCCAGGACCTCGACAAGCAGTGGGCTTTTGTCAAAAAAGAAGGACTTCATGACCTTACCAGAAGAGGTGTGCACGGCCTTTGATTTCGTTGGAGGTGGTGAAGTCGCATGTTTCCACTGCTTGCTCTGACGCTTGCTTTCCGGTTCAAAATGGTGACACCTTGTTTCGTCACCTGTGGCAACACGCGACAGAAAGCCATATTCCTCCTCATGATAACGTTGCAGATGACTCAAAGACCGCGCTTTTCGGCGGTCAGTTGGTGGGAACCCACTGCTCACAGATTTTTCGAAAGTTCAAGTGTTGATGGTGTGGGCGGTGCCCACGCTAATACCCATTAACCGATGGACCTCGTCCACGGTGATTCTTTGGTTGACCAAGACTAAGTAAGGCATTCACTTTCGCAACCATTTCCGGTGTGAATACAAGACGAGCCTGTCCAGGACGAGCATCATCTTCTTGTGACTCGCGCCCTCAAGGAATCGTTTGCGCCATTCAGCAACACTGAACGACGCAGACTGTACTCACCGTACACAGCCTTCATTCGTCGATACACTCCGCGGCCTCCAACTCCCTCCGCCGACAAAAATCGAATCACTCCTCGTTCCTGCTTTTTCGCCTACATGTTCGGTAGTGGACGATAACTTGTGTGACCACCTTCTCTTCGGCGTGAAACCACACTGGCGCTACGCAACATTAAACGGTGCACACGCGTCAGTCTCTCTATCAATAGATGGTGCCACTATACCCGCAGTTACCTGGTGCCACGTTACGTGTAAGGTAAAGGTAGACGCACTGAGCAGGTTTCATTTGATTGAACCTGGAACTATTATTAAGTAGCGTGAAAATCTAGGGACCAATGACCTCAGCAGTTTGGTCCCATAGGAACAAAAAAAAAAAGTTGTGACTAGGCACACTATGTGTCACTTCCTCCCAAAGCAAAGAGCTCACTTTTTTTCTCCCTTTGGATGTAACAGGTCCATGACATATCAGAGATATTTAAATACTCTACTCATATTTCCGTCTCGTCTATGCGAGGATAGCTGTGAAGGTCTGGTTCTTTATCTGGAATTATACGATTTACTCACAAATCAGTGTACCAAAGGTCTGAGGAATATAATTTTAAGTACTAACGATATATACGATGATGAGCCAAAACCTTAGGACCTGCTTAGTAGCGCACAGATCCTCCTTTGGAAGGCAATACAGCAGCGATTTTGTGTGGCATGCTTTGAACAATTCCTTGGTAGATTTCCGGAGGACTGTGGCACCAGGGCAGTTCGCAAAAAATACCATGCAGTGGGTGGGTGTTTTGTGGCCAAGACCACAGCGTGAGATCACTATCCCGGTTCCTCAAACTGGTATAGTACGATTCTGGCCTTGTGACACGGAAAGTTATCATCGACGTCGAGGAAGACATACAGCGCGAACTGATGCAGGTGGTCCACATAAGGTTCACGTTGTCCACGGCTGTCCCGGAGCGTTCGATACTACTACAGTCCCCATGGAAAACTAGGAGAATGTCTCCCACAGTACAATATTGCCTCCACCAGTCCGCGTTAGTGGCGCAATAGATGTTTCGTACAGCCGTCCGGAAATATACCAAGGAATTGTTCAAAGCATGCCACGCAAAATCGCTGCTGCATTGCCTTCTCGTAGAACGAGAAACGTGATTCATCCGATGAAGCGACACGTTTCTTATGATACACACCGCTGCCAAAACTGGTCGACTAAATAAAATAACTTCAGAAAACATACGGCCGTTTGTCAATTTTTCTTTGATTAAGAGTCTAATTACAGTTCCTGTTTACTTATGCTCAACGCCTCACAAAAAAAAAAAAATCGCAGCAAGCAGATGATACAGTAAGATTTCAAGGTAACCTCATATACGTACACGCCATTAGCAGCTATGTAAATAACAGCCGCGATCTTCTGTGACAGGCAGAGTGGTCACTAATGTACATTAGTATACCAGAATGAGATTTTCACTCTGCAGCGGAGTGTGCGCTGATGTGAAACTTCCTGGCAGATTAAAACTGTGTGCCCGACCGAGACTCGAACTCGGGACCTTTGCCTTTCGCGGGCAAGTGCTCTACCATCTGAGCTACCGAAGCACGACTCACGCCCGGTCTCACAGCTTTACTTCTGCCAGTATCTCGTCTCATACCTTCCAAACTTTACAGAAGCTCTCCTGCGTTTCGTACATTAGTAGACTTCGTGCTTAGTGTTGCTTTCAGGCTGGGTAAGGCATTATTTCTTTCTTGATTTATTGATGAAATTATTTTTTCTTGAGTCGTCAGTGTCCAGACTGATTTCATGCGACCCACCTCGAATGCCTCTTTTGTTCCCAGCTCTTTATCTCAGAGTACACTTTCGACTTATGTCCTTAATATTATTTATTGGACTAATTACAGTCACTGTCTTCCTCTACATTTTCATTCTCTCCAGCACCCTCTACAGCCTTAGAGGTTATTCCCTAACGGGTTTACACATGTTTTATTATAGTGTCCCTTCTTTTAGTCAAGATTTACCACATTTTCCTTTCTTCGTTAGTTTTGCAGAGGACCACCTCGGTCTACATTTCATCGTCGTCGTCGGCTGATACTCGTATCCGAGTTTTCATTTATCTCCTGAGTTTTCCTGTGTCACGGTTTAGGCGTGGAAATGTCTCTGATGGCTTAGTAGTCCAATCCTAGCATGGAACATGAGACCTCAGAAGTTACAAATGATGGAAGGTAGAGGACGTGGCTGGGCCTGGAGGAGTTTATGTCTCTGGCTTTTGTCATTCTCCCGCTCAAAGTTCTGAAGAGCATTTGAGGCAGCTTAGCGCCAGCGACTGCGATCTTCTGCTCTGGTGGCCCAGTTACTCGGATCGATGTTTAAGGTTTTTAGATTTTTCTTGTACTGACCCTTATAGCGTTTAAGAGAGGCAATTCGCGGTCTCTTACCTGTGCCCACTTCACTCTACGGCATTTGACGTGGAAGTCTGTCATCTCTCATTCGCTGAACATACGCAACCTATCTTAGTTGGTGCCAGTAGTGAGAGCTTCTATGCTATTCATTTTGGCTTTCTCGAGAACGGTGGTATTTGATATAAGGTCATACTATGTCATGTTCAAGATGTATTTTACCTTTTGTTGGTTGAAGCGTTCCAGATCGCGGCGGTATAATGTGCAGGTTTCCCAACCATAGAGCCAGCGTTGAGATGACCACTTAATTACTTTACTTACTTTTTCGTGTCTGGAAACCAGGTCACAATCTTTAAGCCCAGTATAGGGCCACGTCCAAGGCTTCTTTCTTGTCTAGCCATAAATCGTCGGGTTGCAAGTGTAAGGGCAGTTTGGTCAGGCGATCAGATCCTCCATATCCTGCACAGCGTCATGGTTACACTTATTCCGTGGTTCCAAGACCCCACCTTATCATATTTGTCTTCACAGTGGGCCAGCCCTGTCCTTATTCGGTTCAGTGTTCTCCATTTCTTTCCGTATGTGCTGAATCGGCGGGGCACTTCATGTGCAGGTGGGAAATCAGCTGGTGGTTCCTCTACTATCGTGGCTAAGAACCATTTACGGGATCGCACTCACTGCGAAAAAGGGGATGCCGATCGTCAATAGTTTGTCTGAGCCTCTCTGTGAGTTCATGTGAGTTTCTCCGAGAGTTGGGATTCGCAAACGAGGCAGTTCTATAAAGTTTTTGCAGGGAAGTAGGTTTCATGCAACCCGTTGTTAATCGGCATGTTTCATTAAGACCTATATCGATCTTCTTTGCATGGGTTGATGTGGGCCATGCTGGACAGGCATATTCGGCTGTTGAGAAGCATGAGACTTGTGAAGTGGTTCTTAATTTGGAAGGTTTAGCATTGCATTTGCTGTTAGCTTGTTTCCACAGAATATTATTTCTGGCAGTTACCTTTTGTGTTGTCTTTTCGCAATGGTACCTGTATGTCAGAGATCTGTCGACCACCAAGCCCAGGTAAGATGGTTAGTCGGTATGCTCCAGTGTGGTATTACGCCAAGAGACGTTAAGGTTACGGTTAGCTTGCCAGGCTCGAAGGTGGAAGGCGCTGACTTCAGTTTTGGACGGATTTAGCTTAAGAAAGTTGTTTTTATAATATTCTGACTTTTCTCTAATCGTTTTCTCCAGTTTCTGTTCTACATCCCCAAAGCTGTAATTGCCAGATTATCCGCACACAGAAAGTGTTTTGTATGCTTAGGCATCGGTTGGTCGTTGATGTACAGATTCAATAGGGAGGGCCCCAAAACGATTCCTTGGGCCAGACCATTTTTCTGGTTCCTCCATCTGCTCTTTTACCCACTGAGGACAACATAAAATTGTCTATTTAGTAATAGGGACTCGATAATCTTAACAAACTGATAGTCTCTTCGTTTATTACAGAGCTTCTGGAGCAGCAGCCTGCGGTTAATATTACCATATGCAGAGCTAAGGTCGACCAGGGTTAGCCCTTTTATCATTTTATTTTCGTATCCTTCCTCTGTGTCTTCTGTTAAGCACAGAATTTGGCTAGTACATGATTTTCCAGGCCTAAAACTAGCTTGTTGAGGAAGAAGTGTCATCTCAATAGAGTCTGTTATATGATTTAAAATAAGTCTCTCATAAAATTTGTAAAGATGACACAGGAGAGATATTGGGCGATAGTTCATCGGTGAATAAGGTGCCTTTCCGGATTTCAAAAGTGCCACTATCCTTGCCTTTCTCCACATTTTGGTGATCTTACATCTTTCGTGACATTGATTGAAAAGTTGCAGGATCTTTGTGCCCGGTCCAAAGGGTTGGATCAGCTCCGTGCACACGTCATCCTCCTCAGCGGCTTTGCCTCTTTTCATATTGTTGAGACCCTTGTTGAAATCCTTCATTGTAAAGGGTGTTATAAGCCTATTACTTTCTGATTCTAAAATCGTGTTAACTTTTACTTTCTGTTGTTTTGTATTAGTCTTTCCTTTCAGGAGCAGTTGATGAGCCACTTGATTACGTGTTACCGTGGCAGGCTGCTTGGGACCATTTGGGTCTTCGTCATGTTTTTTAATATGATTCCAAGCTATTCTGCTGCTATGTGTCTCATCTATCTTCTCCAGAGTCTCCATCCATCTATTTTGCAGAGCTTCACCTAGCATTTCCGTCAAAGTCGTACCACATGCTCTTGTTTCTTAACTAAAGGGGTCCTTTTGGTATATAATTTCTCTTACTCGGCTAGGAGATGCCATGAGTCATGTGAGAGACATGGGACGTACTACTGTCGGCATCCTCGTGGTATATGGTGTTCGGAGATTCTCTGTAGCATTCACACAAATGCCTGGTTTGGTTGTTCTCTGGGGTTGGGGCGAGGTTTACTATGGCTTTATCCAGTTTCCTCCGCGAAAGTTTTCCGATTGACCAGGATTCGAACCTGCGACCGTAGCAGCCGCGTGGTACCGGACTGAAGCGCCTAGAACCGCTCGGCCAAAGCGGCCGGCTCACAGTTTATCATTCCACCTACTTTTCAAAATTCTTCTGAAGCATCACACTTTAGACATTTCGATTTTCTACTGTTCCAGGTTTCCCACTGTCCATGATTCACTGCCATACAATGCTGCGCTCCAAATGTACATTCTCTGAAACTTCTGCTTCAAATTAAGATCTATGTTTGATACTAGTAGACTTTTTTGGCCAAGAATACAAAGGAATGCCTGCACTGGTGTGCTTTTCACGTCCTCTTTGCATCGTCGGTCGTAAGTTGTTTTGCTTCAAAGGCAGCTGAATTCCTTTTGCTTCGTCGTCTTTGTGATCAGCAGCTTTGATGTTACGTTTCTCACTCTTCTTATTCCTGCTGCTAATCGTAACTTTTGTGTTTATCCGGTTCATTCTCAATTCATATTCTGTATTCATTATACGGTTCATTAGATTCAGCAGGTCCTGAATAATTCTACACTTTCACTAGGGTTAGCAATATCATCAGCGTATTTTTACACTGGTATAGATTCACCCTGAATTTTAATCTCACTCTTGAGTCTTTCTTTTATCTTCATCGTTATTTGTTTATTTATAAATTAGGCAGTAGGGTTGAGAGATTGCATCCGTCTATTACATCCTTTTTTATTCGAGCCCTTTAATCTTGAACTCCCAATCTTATTCTTCCCTCTTCGTTCTTTTTCACATTTCTCAAGAGTCAACAGGTACCAGTAGCACTGGGAATAATATGATTGCCTTTCCTCAATGGCTTGGTCCAATTTTTCTCTGAATTTCGAACATCTCGCACCACTTTACATTTCGTTTCTCTTCTTCTAGGTCGAAAAGCCTTGAAGGGCATGTCTTGATTTCCCTACAGGCTTTTTCCTTTATAAAGCATCTCTGGTGCCTTTACCTTTTCTAAACCCGAACTGCCGTCATCTAACGGATCGTTAACTTTTTTCCCAGTCTTCTGTATATTATTCTAGTCAGAAACTCGGATGCATGAGCTGTAAAGACGATTTTTAACAGTTCTCGCACTTTCTTGCCTCTGATACCTTCGGAACTGTGTGAATGACGCTCTTCCGAAAGTCAATTGGTACGTTATACATTCTACATATCAACGTGAATAGTACAAACTCACTGTCGCTTAAATTTCACTTCTCGCAGTGGTTTAAGAAATTCTGATTTAGTGTTATCTGTCCCCTCTGCCTAATTTGACCTCAAGCCTTCTAGAGCTCCACTACTTCCTGACATATTGGATCACCTATCCCTTCCATATAGACAAAAGGTTTTTCTTCTCTCACTGCACCAGTCAAGTCCTACGCCTCACAGAGCCCTTCAGTATCCTCTTTCGACCCACTCGATATCTCCTCTGTATATAGAAGCGGAATTAAAATCACACTCTTACCGTTTGCTCGCTAGCTTCAAGTTTCACGAAATGTTATTTTAATTTTTCTATTAGCTGAGTCAGTCATCCAGACGTTCATTTCTTTTTTGATTTCTCCACATGCATCCATACGCTCCTGGATGCCTTGCATTATCCATTTACTTCATTATTATGAGATTATATTGTTGCATTCCTGTCTCTTTGTAACCCAAGATATTCCGCAAGCAACTTCCTTGTACTTGTGTTCGTATGTCCAAAATCTATGACTGGTCTTTTTACAGATGTACCCTCCTCTTCACCCGACTTCCCACTCTACTATTGCTTATCATAGCGTCCACATCCTCTTCAGTATTTCAGTATCCTACTTCTTTTGATACTGATTTGTTCTGACTTTCCATCATTACTAAACTACCATCTGAATTTATATTTGCACCTCAGTACGACTTGCAATCCAATATCTGATTTTAGAATGTCTGTCTGACCGAGATGGGATCCACCGGCAACTTTCCCGTGTCTCCGGGTCTTGAATATTAGAAATTACTACCCGAATTTTATTACAGAATGATTCAGACTTTCTCGTCTCTCATTTATAATACCAACTCCATTTTCTCTTGTAACTCTTTCTTCTTCCTCTTCCCCTACAACCACATTCAACTACCCCATGATTGTTAAACTGTTATCTCATTTTACGTAGTTAACTGCCTGTTCGGTACCCTCATATACTTTCTCTCTCTCCATCTTGTGCTTGCGACTTTCACTGTAGCTCACACTATTCCCTACTTTCTTATTTATAATGATACCAACTCCAGTTACAACATTTTTTTGCTGTTTATAATACCCTATATTCGTCAAAATCATTATATTCTTTCCATTTCATTTCACTGACCCCCATTACATGTGTACTGAGTTTTCGCATTTTTCTTTTTAGACTTTATAGGTTTCCTACTCTGTTCAGACTTATGACACCTGATACTCCGGCTCGTAGAATGTTATCCCGTCGTTGGTTATTCAGTCTTTTTCTCATAGTCACCTCCACTTTGTCAGTTTCCTCCCGAGGATATACACAGGGTTTAATCTGGAATTTTTTGCCAATAGAGAGATCATCATAACACTTTTTTGGTTACAGGCCACATGTCATGTGGATACATTACGTCTCGTTAATACACTGGTTTCCATTGCCTTCTGCATACTCATGTCACAGATTATTTCTGAGTATTCCGCGATATAGGAGCTACGAGTGTCCTGAACTACCATCCGCTCCCCGCCATCTTTGACGAGGCGGAATGCCAGAACGAAGGTGACTTATTGTGCCGAAAGTCTCCGGCTGCCGTTGTTGATGATTTTTGTTTACAACCTAAGCAGAGGCTGGGCTCGATCCCCGTATCACATTTTGATTACGTGTCAGAGACGCTACCCCTAAACCACAGGTGAATAACGGGTGATATATAAGACACGTGAACAGTGTCAGATGCAGCGTAATCCCTGTGTAGGACATGGGGATGCAGAGTACTCATGTGAGACCGCGTTATTAGCATCTTAAAGAGTCTGAAGCAAGCCTCAGTGTAGGTCTTCATTTGGCCATCTGATCGAATCGTTCAGTATTCAGAATTCGGGGCATCTGAATGATTCAGTGGCCCAACGTCAGACGGCGTGGAAATGTGAAGGCGCCTGTCGACAATGTCTGACCTCCAGAAGAGAAGATCGCCGTGTAGTGCACCAAGCGACGACCAGGCAACATGTTCCCGACCATCAGCAGTTCAATGTTGGTGTTGGTGGGCCCAGTCGAGGCGTATAGTTGTGACGTGTGGTCATCGAGGATACACGAGTGGGCCTTCGGCTCCGAAACCCCATATCGATGATGTTTCGTGGAATGGTTCACACGCTGACACTTATTGATGGCCCAGCATTGAAATCTGCAGAAATTTGCGGTAGGGTTGCACTTTTGTTACGGTGAACGATTCTCGCCAGTCGACGTCGGTCCCGTTCTTGTATGATCTTTCCTCGCCCGCAGCGATGTCGGAGATTTGATATTTTATCAGATTCCTGAAATTCACGGCACATACGTGAAATCGTCGTCCTGGAAAATCCCCACCTCATTGCTACCTCGGAGATGCTGTGTCCCATCGCTCGTGCGCTGTCTACGACTCCACGTTCAAACGCATTGAAGTCTTGATAACCTGCCATAGAAGTAGCAGTAACCGATCCAGCAACTGCGCCAGAAACTTGTTGTCATATATATATGCGTTGCCGACCACAGCGCCGTCTTCTGCCTTTTGTGCCTTTTTACATATCTTTGTATTTGAATACGCGTGCTTATACGCTATAATCTATTTTCTCCATACTCATCTGACTGAAGGAAATCGGTAAAAACAGACTTATGAAATTAAGGTAACCATTAAAAACATCTCAGTGCAGTTAACTGAAGCACCAATCATGAAAGGGACAGCGCGGCTTCTGTTGGTTTTCAGTTCGTCTGTATCCCAAAGAGCTTAATTGCAAACGTAGCCCAGGCACGCATTGCCATTTTACGGGTATTATGTTCGTTAACCTGTGAAGTTACCGGCAGAACATTGACTTACCGCACATTGTTGTGATTCAAACGTTTAAGACAATGTCCTGAAGATATGCTTTTCAGTAGCGGTTCTCTGTCAATACCACCGTCGGATGACTACTAGCTGAAACTTGCAGAGAGTGGAAAGAAAGGAAATACAAAAAACAACACGTTACTATGCCTGATACGGTGTAACAAACACGTTGACATTCAAAATAGCTACCAGTCGTCTCAGAACGGATAAATACTTGCCCCGTACCAATCATTCTGCAAAATAGTGGCGAGCTCAATGAACGGCGATGGAGGTGGATAGCGATCAGGGTCCGTTATCTGTATAGTATACCACAAAGGCTCAGTTCTTTGAGATGTGGTGGAGATGGTGACCACGTGAGGCACGACAATTCGCCCTCATTCTTATAAAACGAGTCCTGAACGATGTAAGATGGCTGAAAAGTGGCCGTGTCGTCTTCGAACACACATTGGGAAAATACCAGTGTACCAAGGGACAGACCTGATCAGCCAAACTAGTCGCATAATAGTTGGCAGTAATCCAAGTCTGCAGAGTAACCTTGGGACGTATGGGATATCACGGTACGGCTGCCTAAACATCACTGAATCACCACCATATTTCGCACTTTTGACGTAAACTCGGCCAGAGGTAGGAGACAGTGTGAAATTAGACTTATCCGGCAAAATGACATTCTTCCATTGCTCCAACGTTCAGATTTTACGGATTCGGCACCGCGTGTTTATGTTACGGACATTTGCATCACTAATGACTGGCTACGGAATTCGAGCTCGACCTGCAATTCCCTGCTTTTGGAGCTTCTTTCTTGTTACTTTGGTTCGTAAATACGACGTCTAGTCGGGCAGTGACTTTTGCTGCTCTCTTCCTGTTGTTTTTCGTCACAACCCTGCTCAATGACCGTCTGCCACACTTCCTCAACACGCACTTTCATCTGCGTTGTAACTTAGCGAATGATGTTTTTCCTCTTTCCCTGTATTCTGCATAAATGACCGTTACAGTGCCTCTTGAAACACCAAACACTTCGGCTACCTTGATTAAGGATGTATCAATCGTACGAGCACCAACAATTTACCCACCTTCCAGTTCAGTTAGCTGCCACATAATGCAGACAATAACGCATAAGCTCAAGACGTAATGCACACCACAGTGCACAAGCACTCGGCTCTAGCTCATGAACACCTCCCTCCGGGAGAAACACATTCCTCCAGCAGATTTCACCCCGGCTGAGCCTGCTTTTTATCTGTTCACAGTAAGTGCTCCGTTGCAGAAGCTCACCTCACGCACTGGATGACCTCTGGAAGGTCGCCACAGTAGGCAGAGACTGGCTTCACCAGAATGTATAGAGCACTTTGTGGTCGGAATCGGTAGGTGGATTCTGATAAGGAAGAGGGCATGTTAACTTTGTACTCTTATGCAGTATGTGAATGTTTGCTCATGAAACAGTGAGCCGGCCTCGGTGACCGACCGGTTCTAGGCGCTTCAGTCCGGAACCGCGCGACTGCTACGTTCGCAGGTTTGAATCCTGCCTCGGTCATTGATGTGTGTGATGTCCTTAGGTTGGTTAGGTTTAAGTAGTTGTAAGTTCTAGGGAACTGATGACCTCAGATGTTAAGTTCCATAGTGCTCAGAGCCATTTGAACCATTTGAAACAGTGAACCTTGTGTTTTTCCTATTTATAGAACATGAAATAGGATCGAGACTTTCCGAAACAAACTGTGTCCCTAAACTAAATGAATCACACTTTTGAGCAACTGTTGCACCACAGTGTCCGTAATGATATCGTCATACAGATGCACTATGGCTTTACAACAGTTGTTGAGTAAGAGCCAAAGAATGGAAGTCTCGAATGGTACGAGGGCCGGAACTTAAATAGTGGCAACTACTTGTTCACAACAGATACAAAAGAGTTGCAAGTTTGCACCTGTTACTGTCCTTCAAAGCAGTCACCAGCGTTGTGTAGAATCCGTTGCCAGCGATGTGGAAGGCGTAGTATACCGTTAGTAGAACCTGTTATGTTGATGGTGCGAATGTAGTGGTCTACTGCCTGTCGAATCTCTGGAACATTTCTGAAGCGAATGCCACCAAGTCGTTCCTTCATCTTTGGAATAAAATCAAAATCTCAAGGACTTAAGTCCGGAGAGTATGATGGATGGTACCAGTACTTCCCAGTTCCATCAACCAAAAACCGCAGCCACAGCTTACGCTGTATGCGCCCGTGCATTGTCGTGCACAATGGTGGGTGAGTTGCGCAGAAAGTGTCATCGCTTCTTTCGCAAAGATGGTAGCAGATGACGCTCCAAAAACGAACAGTAATACTGTCCATTGACGGTCTGCCGTGGAAGAACGTAATGCATTAGGATAAAACCATCACAGTCGTACACGAGAATCACCATAACTTTCACCATACTGGGGCTCTGATGCACTTTCGACCTTCGCCGCGACCCATAATGACGCCATACGTTGGATTGGGTTTTCAGTTTTGGCTTGATGGCATTCGCTTCGGAACTGTTCCAGAGATTCGACAAGTAGTAGACCGCTCCATTAGCACCACCAACAGAACAGGCTCTGCTAATGGTACACTGCTCCCTGCTTATCGCTGGCAACGGGTTAAACACAACGCTGGTGGCAACTTTTAGGGACAGTAACAGGTACAAGCATACAACTCTTTTGTATCGTTTGTGAATAAATAGTTGCCACTATTTGAGTTCCAACCCTCGTACGAAGAAATACACTATGTGACATAAAGTATCCGGGCACCCGCGAAAACATACGTTTCTCATATTAAGTCCATTGTGCTGCCACCTACTGCCAGGTACTCCATATCAGCGACCTCAGTAGTCAACAGACATCATGAGGGGGAAGCAGAATGGGGCGCTCAGCGGAACTCGTGGACTTCCGACGTGGTCAGGTGACTGGGTGTCACTTGTGTCATACGTCTATACGTGAGATTCCCACACTCCTAAACATCCCTAGGTCCACTGTTTCTGTCATGGACTGTGCGGCTGGTCCCGGCGGAGGTTCGAGACCTCCCTGGGGTACTGGTGTGTGCGTTTGTCCTTAGTATAATTTAGGTTGTGTGTAAGCTTAGGACTGATGACCATAGCAGTTAAGTCCCATGAGATTTCACACACATTTGAACATCCGCTGTTTCAGATGTGATAGTGAAGTAGAAACGTGAATGGACACGTACCGCACAAAAGCGTGCAGGTCGACCTCGTCTGTTGACTGACAGAGACCACAGACAGTTGAAGAGGATCGTAATGTGTAATAGGCAGACATCTATCCAGACCATTACACAGGAATTCAAAACTGCATCAGGATTCACTTCGAATAGCATGACAGGCGGGAGGTGAGAAAGCTTGGATTTCATGGTTGATTGGCTGCTCATAAGCCACACATCACGCTGGTAAATGCCAAACGACGCCTCACTTGGTAAGGAGCGTAAACATTGGGCGATAGAAAAGTGGAAGAACGTTCCATACTGTCACGAATCACGTTACGAAATATAGTGATCAGATGGCAGGCTGTGGATGTGGCGAATGCCCGGTGAACGTCATCTATCAGAGTGTGTAGTGCCAACAGTAAAATTCGGAGGCGGTGGTGTTATGGTGTGGTCGTGTTTTTCATGGAGAGGGCTTGCACCCCTTGTTGTTTTGTGAGGCACTATCACAGCACAGGCCTACACTGATGTTTTAAGCACCTTCTTGTTTCTCAGCGTAGAAGAGCAATACGGGGATGACGATTGCATCTTTCAACACAATGGAGCAACTGATCCGAATGTACGGCGTGTGTTGGTTACTCGACAATAACGTCCCTGTAGTGGACTGGCCTGCACAGTCCTATAGAACACCTCTGGGATGTTTTGGAACGCGACTTCGTGCCGGGCCTCACCGACCTACATCGATACATCTCCTCAATGCAGCAGTACGTGAAGAATGGGAAGCCACTCCTCAAGAAACCTTACAGCACGTGATTAAACGTATGCCTGCGAAAGGGGATGCTATCATCAAGGATAAGGGTGGGCCAATATAATATTGAATTCCAGTTTTAGCGATGGAGGGCGCCACGAACTTGTAAGTCATTTTCAGCCAGGTGTCCAGATACTTTGATCACATAGTGTACCAACAAAGTATAGGGTTAAAACGGAAGTGTCAGCGAATACCAAACTTATAAGAAGAAACACGAACTGATAGCTGATATTTTGAAGTGTGTTTGATTATAGTTCCTTGGAGAAGGAAATCTGCTTTTTTCCCAAAAAGGTGAATAAAAATGAGAACCCGTTTGCAGGTATGAAACCTTTGGCTTCTTAAAGATACTGAATGTGATTCATGTTAGATTTACTTTTTCTTTTACAAGGTTAAGTATGAAATTCAAGACACATTTTTCAAGCTATTTATTCTTTCTTTTTATAAACTTCAATTACACATTAAACAATAGTAAATTATTGAAACAGTTTTTTATCTATTCAGGATTGGCACAGATCATCAGTCTACACAGAAAGAAGAAGGCAAAGTCGTTGTATTCTTAGCTGTTGGGAATGCTGTCAATCGTTTCTCCACAGCGTAACAATATCGATTAGCCATACACGTATACCGACAACGAAGCGTTCAGACGTCACAGATCAGCCTAGAATCATCACAATGGTTTTGTATGGCTGCAGAAGCCATGTTTACAATCGATGCAGAACCTGATTTATTGGTCTAGCACATATCAGTCGGTGCTTGCTAATAACCAAACACTTCGTATCCAGACTCGTTTCGTAACAGTTTCAATGGAGAGGCGGGACGTACACAAAGGAAGCACAGCGACTGTTTAAAGCTGTTTATATACTGGCTGATGATTCAGTCTCTATACGTAAGAGTCACTATGTGAACTTGCAAATAGCTGTGATAATCAGTTGTAGAGGAGAACGGATAGTACACGAACTTGTGACAATCAGGGAATGTCAGCGTGTAGTTGCTTTCAGAAAGGTATTCAAATTGTGGAAGGGCTGGACAATATTATAATCTTAGTTACAACCATTCCTGTTTTGATGTTTTTATTTCACAATATTACTATATGTCGAAGGAGTTCGGGCTCGCGTTAATGTCACCATGGTTAGAGAATCTCTGAAGCAACATTATAGGCCTCCGGGAGATCAGGTTTCACTGTCGAAACATATCTTGCCTGTTTATATTGTTGCTTCTATCATCTTTTCAGAGAGAACGAACTGAGCTACCTTTCTTTATGCTTCACACTGACTAAGAAATTGGTCCAGTTTTACAGCTTAAATATCAGCGTCATGACTGATTTTGTGGACAGACGTTCTCACAACTTTCAGTAGTTAAAGTGCTTATCTATGCCTTCACACAGAGTGCAGTCGTGCCAACCAAGCTGCTGTACGCATTGGAAGTTCAGGTAGTTACAAAAGTTCTTCTTCACAGGGTGACCTTACAATGTGTAGGGAAATCTCACCAGCAGAAATGACAGACAGTCAAATGACGAATGTTATTCTTAAATTTTTTGATTTCGTTAACAGCTTATTAAGCAGTTAACGTAATTTTTATTTGAGGGAAAAAACATATGTAACACATTTTCTTGGCAACGTTCACCACCTTGGTCAGCCAGTCAATCGAAGAGAAATTATAGTGATTCCAAATTTATGACATTGTGTCGCTTGGTTCAATTCTGAAGTTTGTTACAAATGTGATCTGTTTAGACGGCGCAACTGCAGGAACTATTTCTGTATGAAGTTCCAGAGCACTGATGGAGGACAGGACTAGCATATTGGTATTAATTACTTTCAGTTTCTTCCAGTATCTGTCATACTTATGATAATAGTAATTTCCTTACGGTGATTAGTCTCGAACCATGACGTCCATTTTCAAACTAGAAGCTGATAAAAATTTTATGATGTTGAAAACGTAAAATTTACAATGTATTTCCACAGTTGTACATATAAGTTGAACGTTACGTATAGCATCACAAAATATTTTAACACTTTTTTGGTCACAACTTAGATGTAAGTGTAATCGTCAGTCCACCAATGCACACGTGAGTGACTAAATGTTCATTATTCTTCAGTAAAAATCATTACATGAATACAAATTTTGAAAATTTATGCGAGTATACAATGCGGTTTCTTTCCAACTGAATGCAGCAAAATGAAACACTGCGTTGTCCTAATCGCCTCGTAAACTCTATAGAGGTTACCACTGACCACTGACGTTTGGTCAGTGGTAACAGACTACATTGAACGGCACAAACTTTCATTACAGTTTATACAATTAGTTAAAATCGTTTACATGTTTTTAAGAACATAATTATGATACCTCACCCATTTTAATAAAATCAAAGCAATGCCAAATACGACGTGCCAAAAAACAGCGTATGTCATGTGCCATTTTGCGTTCTAGCGACCTGTATTGAAAATCTGGTTACTCACATGTACGTTAACGTATGTAAAAGCTTGTATTGCACGGATGGAAGAAAATTTTTAATGCTTAATGTGACGTTTAACTTTTATGTACAACTGTGGAAGTACGTTGTAATTTTTACCTTTGTTAACACCACAAAATATTTTTCATGCTACGGTTTTTAAGAAATGGATATGTTGGGTGGACACTAGTAGCCACCAAAGAAATTATCACAATTGTGATGGATAGTGGAAGTAAAGAAAAATACGAGGCGTATTCGGAAAGTAACGTCCGACTAGGTGCGAAATGGAAACGACTGTGAAAATCCGATGGAGCTTTGCACAGATGTGTTGGGCAATGTCTTTAGTGTGCCTGTCGATCGCTTCACGTCACTGTGTTCAGTTCAGAGAGCAAAGTGATTTCGTATAAATGCATAAAACCACAGTGCCTCCCGCCAAGTATGTGGATGTGGTCAGAGATGTTGCCTGAAGCTATGTGGCCCACATAACATAAATCTCATGCGTTTCTTTCTTCAAGACAATTTTCAGCCGCATTTTGCAGGGGCAATGAAGACGCTCCTGCAGTGTGTTTGATCGCCCCCAATGCAGCCCTTAATTAGCTCTCTCGGTTGTTCACCTCCGCTCACATGATCCACTGTGTGCAAAGACATTTGGGCACAAACAACGAAAGTCAGATCAGCGTAGAAAGTTGACGGAAAGCATAGGCGGCTCGTTTCTGTGACGAGGGTACTGTGAAGTTTCTATAGCGCCACGACAAAGGCGATTTCTTTCTGTGACCACGGCACGGGGAAGTTTATATAAAGCCACGACAAATGACTAAGTGGGAGCGGCAACAATTGACTAAGGTAGCTGGAAGGTGTGGCTAACTGTTGCGATTAAAAGAAATTTTGATTTCACTGTGGTTTTCATTTGGCTGACTGGAACTTACTTTCACAAAAGCCATCGTATTTCTTTATTGATTTTACAAATGAATTACTAGTTTTTATTTCTTTGCAACGTGTTGATTGTGAGCCACAGAAAAGTGGAAAGAGCTGTGTAAATATTGTTTTGCGTGTAATGAAGGTAGTTACCTCTTCGGTTTATTGGTACTCCATTTGATTTTCCATACACGTCGAAAAGTCACCCTACGTTAAATAAAGATTCAGTGGTTGTTCCCAGTTTCAACAAACGTCTTCTGAGTAAGCCAGTGCCACATCAATTTAAGTGTCACCCGAGTAAAGACTGTCTGCAGCGCTGACGAAAATACATTCGTTTACAACCTCACATACAGAACACTTTGCCTGCAAAGAGCGTGGCATTATTCGTTACACCACCACACTCTTTGACGGTCTCCACTTTAAGAGCATTGTATGTAATCATCGTTTTGAGTAAGGTACCGTATTTCAACAACTTTCTCCTTCACACGATGTTTGGCACTCGGTGTTACGTCGCGGGTCTGGAGACGGGTATAACTCAGCAGAGGCCGGCGTCCTTGGCGTCGAGGAAGAGCGGGTCGGTGTGGAAGTGCCTGCCGTTGGGGCGGCGGCCGGCGGCGGAGACGAGCTGCGGGGGCGGCTTGTGGGAGCGCGCGCGGCGCCGCCTCCAGACGCGCACCAGCAGCGTAGCCGTGACGAGCAGCACGAGCGCCGCCAGCGCCGCGCCGCCGATGGCCGCGTACAGCACCGGTACAGCCGCCTGGTACGCGCAGTTGGCGTCGTCCTCGTCGAAGCCGGACGGGCAGTGGCGCGCGCCGTCGCACCACAGCGCCGCGCTGATGCACGCGTTCAGCTCCGGACACCTGCCGACAGCCGAACGTAGCACTTAAAACACTTTTTAACGCGAGACAAATGTGATGATCGCATTGTTTGAATAGGGAACGGTTTTCCGTCTCTGTAGGGTCATCACCTAAACCAGTCTCTCATACCAAGAGTGACATTGTCATAAAATTACGCTGAACTTACCGATCTGCTTATAAATCTATGTTTGATTGCGGCCAATAGATATACAGGGTGTTACAAAAAGGTACGGCCAAACTTTCAGGAAACATTCCTCACACACAAAGATAGAAAATATGTTATGTGGACATGTGTCCGGAAACGCTTGCTTTCAATGTTAGAGCTCATTTTATTACTTATCTTCAAATCACATTAATCATGGAATGGAAACACACAGCAACAGAACGTACCAGCGTGACTTCAAACACTTTGTTACAGGAAATGTTCCAAATGTCCTCTGTTAGCGAGGATACATGCATCCACCCTCCGTAGCATGCAATCCCTGATGCGCTGATGCAGCCCTGGAGAATGGCGTATTGTATCACAGCCGTCCACAATACGAGCACGAAGAGTCTCTACATTTGGTACCGGGGTTGCGTAGACAAGAACTTTCAAGTGCCCCCATAAATGAAAGTCAAGAGGGTTGAGGTCAGGAGAGCGTGGAGGCCACGGAATTGGTCCGCCTCTACTAATCCATCGGTCACCGAAACTGTTGTTGAGAAGCGTACGAACACTTCGACTGAAATGTGCAGGAGCTCCATGGTGCATGAACCACATGTTGTGTCGTACTTGTAAAGGCACATGTTCTAGCAGCTCAGATAGAGTATCCCGTATGAAATCATGATAACGTGCTCCATTGAGCGTAGGTGGAAGAACATGGAGCCCAATCAAGACATCACCAACAATGCCTGCCCAAACGTTCACAGAAAATCTGTGTTGATGACGTGATTGCACAATTGCGTGCGGATTCTCGTCAGCCCACACATGTTGATTGTGAAAATTTACAATTTGATCACGTTGGAATGAAGCCTCATCCGTAAAGAGAACATTTGCATTGAAATGAGGATTCACACATTGTTGGGTGAACAATTCGCAGAAGTGTACCTGTGGAGGCCAATAAGCTGCTGATAGTGCCTGCACACGCTGTACATGGTACGGAAACAACTGGTTCTCCCGTAGCACTCTCCATAGAGTGACGTGGTCAACGTTGCCTTGTACAGCAGCAACTTCTCTGACGCTGACATTAGGCTTATCGTCAACTGCAAGAAGAATTGCCTCGTCCATTGTAGGTGTCCTCGTCGTTCTAGGTCTTTCCCAGTCGCGAGTCATAGGCTGGAATGTTCCGTGCTCCCTAAGGCGCCGATCAATTGCTTCGAACGTCTTCCTGTCGGGACACCTTCGTTCTGGAAATCTGTCTCGATACAAGCGTATCGCGCTATGCCCCGTGCTAATCCATACATCAAATGGGCATCTGCCAACTCCGCATTTGTAAACATTGCACTGACTGCAAAACCACGTTCGTGATGAACACTAACCTGTTGATGCTACGTACAGATGTGACTGTAGAGCAATGAGTCGCATGTCAACACAAGCACCGAAGTCAACAGTACCTTCCTTCAAATATGCCAACTGGCGGTGAATCGAGGACGTACAGTACATACTGACGAAACTAAAATGAGCTATAACATGGAAATTAAGCGTTTCCGGAGACATGTTCACATAACATCTTTTCTTTAATTGTGTGTGAAGAACGTTTCCTGAAAGTTTGGCCGTACCTTTTTGTAACACACTGTACACTGTCTGATAAGAAGTACCCGGACAGTCTTCTGGTCCCGACTGTGAGCCGTGCCGGCTCGTATCGATTGATCGATCGTGGTGGCATGGTGTGATCTTTCGGATCGGCCGTTTGACGTGGCTTTTGGCCGCGACGGGTGTGGGGGCTAGTAAGGGAACAACGGGGGAGCCGCGCTGGGAGTGAGAATCAGAGACGAGCGTGGTTGACACGTTTGCAAGACCGAACCTAGTTTGTAGTGTGGGAACTGGACTCGGCCACATTACCCGAATCGAGTCGTGCGGCCATGATTTGGATCTGTAAAGGCATTTATAAAAGATTTGGTGAGAATTGCTTGTCATATTCTCGGTGCGCATATTATACTGATCCTTGCTTCCCAAGTATCGGCACCATAACTAGAACTGTTGTCTTGCCAACCAAAAGGTCCCCTCTATTTAGTGCTGTTTAAGTAAACACGTGTTATTGTGTTTGGTTAAAGGTTTATCTGGTTTTTGTGATGTGATACAGTCCGAGTAAGCGAAGTGTATTAATTGGTACTATTGCTGTTCGGAGTGACGGACGGCGTAAGCCAGTATGATGAAACTGTAATTTTTTTCGTGGTACAGTGAGCCGTGTGAGCCGGCCGTAGTGGTCCAACGGGTCTAGGCGCTACAGTCTGGAACCTCACGACCGCTACGGTCGCAGGTTCCAGTCCTACCTCGGTCATGGATGTGTGGGATGTCCTTAGGTTAGTTAGGTTTAAGTAGTTATAAGTTCTAGAGGACTAATGACCTCAGAAATTAAGTCCCATAGTGCTCAGGGCCATGTGAACCATTTTTTGAGCCGTGTGGACGTTGTTATAGTTGGTTCAAAGCACAGTCTTAACTTTGAATCTGTACGTTCTGTATTATCAAATTGCATTACATGTTAACTCGTAAACTGTGAAATGATAGCCTTACTTGACTGTTTAAGTTTATCAGTATCCTGTTAAGGGGTAATTTGAATGAGCTCGCCACTTTCAGTGAGCATATGTTAACCTACTACTGTAGTTTAAATTACTAAGCTGATTTGGTATTGTGCTATCCACCCTCGTCCTTTAAAGTTGTCAAGGGCATTAGTTATTGATTCACCCTTACTATTTTATTTCAATGTACGCGAAATAGGCTGTTATTTTTTACATCATAGTTATTTTATGTGTGAGGAATTAATGTTTGCCGTTTTCTGCCCCCCCCCCCCCCCTCCCCACAGTTTTCTCTGAAATTGTGTAGTAGCACGGGCACTAAGACCTTTTTTTCCAGTGTGTTATAGTGTACTGTGTGCGGCACCCTGTCCAGCTCGCCCGCCTGCTGTGGGTTCTGGGTCTAGCCGTCTCGGGTCTGGGTCCAGTGGGCCCCACTTCTGCTTCTTGAATTTCCCCGTTCCTATGTTACGTCGCCTGTTTTGAAAATGTGTAACGAAGGGGTGTAGCTGTTGGTACTTTCTTTTGTGTTAAAAAGAAATTGTGTTATCCATTATTGGTTAAACTTTATCTCATTATTGTAGTCTCATTCTGGGAGCTTCACTGTGTATAGAATTTAATTAACTTGCAAGTCACTTAATGCTTGCTTGATGATTAATGTTATTGTTTGAATAGGGCGGTTGCCCGTGCTTGTAAGGATATTGAATTTTAAAGATGAAATTTTATTTCGCCAAAGAAAAGTTAATAAAAGTGTTGTTGTTATAAACTGTAAATGTTGCTTATGTGGCCCGGCCCTCCCGCTCAACAGCAATTGCCTGATTAGGGTCGATTAACCACCACAGACTGTATACCAATTACGTTCCTTTCGGAGTATGCTGATGCATTAGCTCCATACATAACAATCATATTCAACCGTTCGCTCGACGAAAGATCCGTACCCGAAGACTGCAAAGATGCAAAGGTCACACCAATATTCAAGAAAGTTAGTAGGAGTAATCCACTAAATTACAGGCCCATATCGTTAACTTGATATGGAGCAGGATTTTAGAACATATATTGTGTTCGACCATTATGAATTACTTCGAAGGAAACGGTCTATTGACACACAGTCAACATGGGTTTAGAAAACATCGTTCCTGTGTAACACAACTAGCTATTTATTCACATAAAGTGCTGAGTGCTATTGACGAGGGATTTCAGATCGATTCCGTATTCCTGGATTTCCGGAAGGCTTCTGACACTGTACAACACAAGCGGCTCGTAGTGAAATTGCGTGCTTATGGAATATCGTCTCACTTATGTGATTGGATTTGCGATTTCCTGTCAGAGAGGTCACAGTTCGTAGTAATTGACGGGAAGTGATCGAGTAAAATAGAAGTGATTTCTGGCGTTCCCCAAGGTGGTTTTATAGGCCCTTTGCTGTTCCTTATCTATATACATGATTTGGGAGACAATCTGAGCAGCCGTCTTCGGTTGTTTGCAGATGACGCTATCGTTTATCGACTAATAAAGTCATCAGAAGATCAAAACAAACTGCAAAACCATAAAAAATATCTGAATGGTGCGAAAAATGGCAGCTGAATCTAAGTAACGAAAAGTGTGAGGTTATACACATGAGTGCTAAAAGGAACTCCTTAAACTTCGGTTACACGATAAATCAGTCTAATCTAAAAGCCGTAAATTCAACTAAATTCCTAGGTATTACGATTATGAACAACTTAAATTGGAAAGAAAACATAGAAAATGTTGTGGGGAAGGCAAACCAATGGTTGCGTTTTATTGGAAGGACACTTATAAAATTTAACAGACCTACTAAGGAGACTGCCTACACTACGCTTGTCCGTCCTCTTTTAGAATACTACTGCGCGGTGTGGGATCCTTACCAGATAGGACTGACGGAGAACATCGAAAAAGTTCAAAGAAAGGCAGCACGTTTCGTACTATACCGAAATATGGGAGAGAGTTTCACAGAAATGATACAGGATTTGGGCTCGAAATCATTAAAGTAAAGGAGTTTTACGTTGCGACAGAATCTTCTCACCAAATTCCAATCACCAGTTTTCTCCTCCGAAAGCGAAAATATTTTGCTGATACCGACCTACTTAGGGAGGAACGATCACCACGATAAAATAAGGGAATTCAGAGTCCGTACGGAAAGGTATAGGTGTTCGTTCTTACCGCATGCTGTACGAATTGGAATAATAGGAACGATCACCACGATAAAATAAGGGAATTCAGAATCCGTACGGAAAGGTATAGGTGTTTGTTCTTACCGCATGCTGTACGAATTGGAATAATAGAGAATTGTGAAGGTGGTTCAATCGACCCTCTGCCAGGCACTTAAATGTGGTTTGCAGAGTATCCATGTAGACGTAGATGTAGATGTAGACAGTCAAATGAGTTGCGGATTAGGTCTGATGTAACTACTTCTTACAGGAGATACGTTAAGTCTCAGCTTCATCTTCAATATGGGTAAAAGCTAAAGCAATGAATTAAATTTTGTAGTAATGCCTGGATTTTAACACCAACTACGTAGCTATATTATCCACTAAATGACCACAGCATTATTGCTAACATAACTGCATGGATTTCCCTAGTCCAGTGCCCTCCCAAACACAAACTCCTGCTCACACTGCATCCCGTCTTGAATTTCCCTTCCTTAAATCGCTAATACTGCTGAGGCTATCTGATATAGAAATAACACCCCAGCTTTCTGTGTAATGGGGAAATCGTGCCTGTACCTCAGGCGTAGGTAACTGCAGTTTCCTGGAAAAGCAAATTTTCATAACTTCAGCTTCTATCCTTTTCAAATAAAAAGCTGAGACTCTATTTGTATCTAGGAAAATTACAACAACATCAACAACAACATCATCTCAATAAATCACTTACAGCTCGGTTGCAGGCAGGATTTCCCCATTACGCACAAAGTTTGGGTACTATTCCAATATCGGAGAGCCTCGGTAATGCTGACCATTTAAGAAGAGGAAAATCAAGATGGCTGAGGTTCGAATTGAAGTTTGTGTTAGGGACGGCGGTGGAGTAGGATATTCCGTGCAGCTGCAGGATTGCACATACCCATAATAAACACGAGACCTTGGTTCAAGTCCCGCGCTTGGCACAAATTTTAATTCATTACCTCAGCTACTATCTTTATTGCGGAATTGACCACTAGATGTCACAAAAGGTGGACTCACCAATATAAATCTTTCATTTTGTATTGCAGTCTATGTGAATCTTGGTACACCTGCACTCCAACCTGAGTCCTTTCCCATTCACAGGTAATTTCTCTGCAGACTGAGCTATCCAAGCACGACTCATGACCCGCCTTCACATATTTCCTCCTATACCTCATCTGCACTACGTTGTCAGAAGAAAAGCAGAACCAGCAGAATGGGTCGGTCTGGAATGATTTTAGACTTTCAACGTGACTAGACAACACCTGACCAACAAATCCATTAGGGACGTTTCAGCCTTCCCAAAGCTGCCATGTCGACTATTTGTGAGGCAAATGTGAAGTGAAAACGCGAAGAATGGGATAAAATGATCCTAATAGAAACGAATGACTGCAGAAAGACTCACGCTACATCCTGTGATAATCCGATGGAAGGCTCTGGATTTGACGAATTACTGCAGAATATTACCTGCCACCATATGTAGTGCAAAAAATGAAGCACGGGAGACGTGGTGTTACGCTATAAGTGTGCTTTTCACGACTCATGATTGGGCCCATTATTGCGCTAAAGAAACCACTAATTCTGGAACGGTATGAAAACATTTTACAGCACTAAGTTCTGCTTACTGTAGGGGAACAGGGGAGACGATGATCGTATCAGCATAACGATGCACCCTCTCGCTAAGTAGGATCTGTGAGGCAATGGTTTGTGGCCAACAGCTTTCCTACAGTAGACGTGCCTGCCGTTAGTCTAGACCTAGAACGAATGGAACTCCTTTGGAATGACTTAGAACGTCCACTTAGCCCAAGAATCCAGCGTCCAACATCATTATATTGTATGCTTTCGGTTATTGAGCAAGAATAGGTTGCCGTTCCTCCACCGACATTGAGACTCCAGTTGAAAGTGTCCTTTGCAGACCCTAAATTGTCATAAAGGCGAAGGATGGACACACCCCATATTAATGACTACTAATAGCTGTCCGGATGCTTTTGATAAGATAGTGTACTCTAAATCGATACTTCCAGATAAAAACTGCTTTGCAATGTAGCCTAAAATTGTATGTAATAAGACACTAATGTAACGTAACAGACACTCCAGACTACTAGATAAAATGGCATGAAATTATCCGCCGGTTTCCGTATCGATATTTTTACGTATATTCCTTTTATCAGTTATTTTGTGTAGTTAATATTTCGTATCTGGTTCCTATTTTACAAATTACCTTCAGGTTTACTAATTTTCATTGGAAGTCAGAACCAATCAGATTCGCAGTGGCATATTAACCTTTGTGGAAAATAGCAGTCCAGAAGAAATTGTATGTCGTCAATATTTGAAATACACAAAGGATAGGCCTCTGCACTGCTACCCAGAAACGCACTAACTCACAATGGGCGAAGAGACAATAACAACTTATCATGGGGACCCAGAATAGCGCTGTATCATCAAACGAATCTCAATTCTCTCTGTAAATTACGCTTACGCCTCAGCAGTCTTTCCAGCGGGTCTGCATGCAGGGAATGACTAAACAGGAGGAGGTGTAGTTTCATATGCCTATTTTAATTACACAGAAATGTTTTCTTCCACGACTTGTAATTTCATCAGAAAGACTGTATCAAATGAATGACTTTCAATTCCTCCGTGTGTAAATAAATACTAAATCACTCGTGGTAGCATAATGATAACATTCTCCTCCGCCAGCCGTCTAACTACCGCTGTATAGCATCAGCAGAATCTTGGAGCAGTCGCACATCCACTCTGACTCGTCAAGTTCTCCGATTTCAGCGTCATCAAAAATCTGTGGAACCGTCTGGAACAGTTACTTCTGTCTCGAACGATACCCACAGATCTGGCTGATAGTGAGACTCGGATACTGACGTCTTCTACCTCCACTACTTCGTACTGCCTATGCTATAGTGACTAACAGCTGTTATCAACGCTCATGAAAGCATTACTCGAACTGTGACTTTATTTTTTCCTGGAAAAGTCGTAAGAAGATCACTCAACCCGAGTCTTCAGAGGACGGCTTGATGACACATTTAGAAAGACCATTGCGTAATACGTGCATAAAATGGCTTTAGTATTCGATAGTCAGTACTTCTCGAACGCACCGGTTGCCTCTTCAAAGTAACAGCTCTAGTTTCATCTAGTAACGGTAAAAGTTAAATATGTGGAGCGATTTTCGAAAGTTCAGAACGTATTATCGACGAAAACTATGCATCTTTTGTGTCTGACCATACGGCATAATTGTCAAAATGCCTAGAACGCAGATTCCAGTGGCAGCGATCTTTCTTCAGTAACAGAAAGGATGGGCTTGAGAAGCAGGTCATTGTAACTTACCCGCTACTATCAAGGAACTTAGCACCCATTTTGTAGAGACATAATGAACTTTGTAATCCCAAAAGACTATTGTGGAGAAGATTCGGGATTCCCAGTGCAAATGTTAAGGTGATCTTTGATAATGTTCACGATCTGGCTCAGTACAAAACATATGTTATGTGAGTTGTTTGATCATTAATCTTGCTTCCGCCAGTTTCCTGCTCTAATAACGTCGGACGATATTTCTATCAGACAGAAACACTTGCTCAACCGACAGGTGGTGGACTCGTGTCTCATTGAAAAACCCCGAGTCTTTCAAACCATATATTTCTGAGTCGCTCTGGTGAACACCAGTAGATTCTACTGAGCGTTTTCTGTAGCTCTTCTAACAAATAGCTTCAGAAAATTACGTTTTCTTTCAGAAAACGTACTGTCTGGGTGAAAGTAAAGTTCTACTCATCCTCATAAGTGGCTTACACTCTATACTTCTTGTATTACAGGGCTGTGATTATAGGGCTGAGCATGCCAGGAGGCAGGTTGTGGGGTGATGTGCAGTAGCAAGTAACAGTGTAACATAATGTTCCTGCGTCTCTATTGTGAGCTCCACGGTGCGGTTAGAATATTTACAGTTGATGTTCGTGTTGGTGCGTGTGTGGTTGGGGAACTTAGCCGCTGTGATGTCATTATGGATTGCATAAGGCTAACACGGTAAGTATCACTTTTAGAAGCGACACCGAGAGCTTTCGAAGCAGACAATTTTTTGTATGGCGAGTCAGAAGCAGATGAGTTGACCAATGTGGTGCTCACCCCAGTGTTGACAGTTACCAAAGTAAGCAACAATTGAAGTGTGAAATGCTGGACACGACTGTTAGTGCACTGGAAATCCCACGAAGTATTCTCCATCCATCTCTCAGCAAAAAGCATGACGCAGCACATCACTGGTCCCACTGAAAGTAGTATGTTCTCGCTTTCCACCTTTTGAACTTGACTTATCCAATCTGTCATTGTCAGAAGTGAAAATGACAATAAATGGTAGAGAAAGTGCTAAGGCAAACCAAAGACTGAACCCTGGACCTTTTTCTGGTGCTGACAGTTATACATAATGTTGCGGAGGCACTTTCTGCACATCTCTTGTTTATGCCAAGTGACCAATTCGGCGGATTATGGCAAATTTCTCTGCCAAGATATATAGTTTCATTTCAATATTCTATGAGTGATTTTTATATTTATTTTTCATGCCTATGTAGGCAGATTAGGGTAACGTGAGTACAAGTTGAATGTACTTTATCATTTGACGATGTAGCTCATTGTTGTTTTTAGCGTAAGGTTTACGACAATGTTTACGACACTGCATCTGTTATGTCTTACTCAGTACTCAAGATGATTTGAGCATGTGCCCTGTTAACTGTATGACGAGGAACTTGGACGCAGGTCGACTTTTGAACGTATGCTCGGATAATTATTTCATTAGACCTCTGTTACTTTTTCATGAGGGACACGTATGTCAAACTTCTTTTCTACATCTGCATCTACATCGCTACTCTGGTAATCACACTTAAGTGCCTGGCAATGGAGTCATAGAACCATCTTCACTCAAATTCTCTGTTATTACACTTGAACAGGAAGCTCTGATTATTACTTATTTTATTAAAATGATCGTTTCTCCCTCTGTAGGACGACGCCAACGAATTCGGAGGAGAAAGCTGGTGATAGAAATTTTGTGAGAAGACTCCGCTGAAACGAAAAACGTCTTTCTTTTAATTATGTCCACCCTAAATTTTGTATCACACCCGTTACTCTCTCTCTCCCCTATTTCTAGCTAATACAAGACGTGGGTCCCTTCTTTGGACAATCTCGAAGTACTCCGTTAATCTTATGTGGTAAGGATCCTACTCTACGCAGCAGTACTCCGAATTTAACGAATTAAATGTTAGTGACAAGTAAACGTCATTGAAAACTGTCATTAGAATTGTTTTAGTGTAGATTCGTTAACACGAATGTTGCAGTATTGATTTTTACGTATTTTGAGTATGTAAGTTTTGATAATGGAGCAAACATTGCCATACGTTATTTTTCATGCAAGGTTTGTGCTACATAAATATGCCCGTTGACAGTTTGGATTTGAGATGCGACTCGCCGTTAAGCCGGCCGCGGTGGCCGTGCGGTTCTAGGCGCTGCAGTCCGGAACCGCGGGACTGCTACGGTCGCAGGTTCGAATCCTGCCTCGGGCATGGATGTGTGTGATGTCTTTAGGTTAGTTAGGTTTAAGTAGTTCTAAGTTCTAGGGGACTGATAACCTAAGATGTTAAGTCCCACAGTGCTCCGAGCCATTTGAACCATTTTTTTCGACTCGCCGTTAGCTGTAAGCGCGTGCATGGGTGCTGAACGAGCCACTAGCGACATCAGCTGTTTTCCTATAGAAATGACTCTAGCGCAAATACTTAATCTATTTCAGCATTCTTCACGAATAAATTTACACTGTCAAATTGGGCTGACATTACATGTGACTATGTATCATGTGTGTATTACCCCTCTGTGAATCGGCTGTCGCATAACCAAGCAATATCAGTGCAGGTACATATGTTACAGTTCAGTGGACGACTATTGAAATATTAAGAACTGTGTTTCCAAGTTTATTTTTGTTTTGCTATAAATGTTCTGTATTTTGGCTTTAATAGGCCTGGCTTGAAAATGAACTTGGTTGTTCGAAGCCATCCCCAGCATAATAACACGGAACTGTGATTGAATTAGGATAAGGAATAATAGAATTGTTTGTGAAAATGTTATGAAATGGACATCGCTAGTCACCGTATGGTGGAAATGTTGAGTATCAGGCAGGCACAACAGAAAGACTGCTAAACAAGTAAGAATCGGCCAACAGATGTTCTTCAGAATTAGACAGCAGCGACCCCCCCCCCCCCCACACACACACACACATTCACTGAAAAATAACTCACACACACACACGTCCAATGTCCCTGGCTGGATTTAGCAACTAGAGACTGAGGTCATGTGTGGTTGAGATGTGACTGAGTGAATCTGCGTATGTGTCACTATTCCACCCTAAGTTCTTCATAGAGCAGTTTGTGGTATGTTACCGATATAAGCATTCCGAAGGCGCTGCAGAGGAGGCAGTGAGCAGATAGCTGGATGCAGAGAGCAGAGGTCGCCGTGACACCTCCATCCACGTGACGGCATAGCTGGTGCCGGGCCGTCTCTCCAGGAACTCGACCACCAGGCTGCGCGCGTGTGGCGACCGCAGCGCAGGAAGGATATCTGCCGGCTGCACTGGACTGCGGTGGTCCCAGCCGTCCGAAAACACGTCCACAACGCCCCCTCCGGACACCTCGTTGTCTGCGGCAGAGCCAGCACTGGCGGGACACACCACTACCGAGGGCCTGTGACCGTCTCCAGAGTGCACCAGTATGCGGTTCGGCGTCGGACAGTCGCGCCTGTCGCCTGCGATCTCCCAGCCTGCGATCTTTACGTACAGGTAGTTATTGAGCGCGTCCTCCGGTTGGATGAGCCACGGAAGGTGTATGCACCGCGACGGCAGGACGTCGTTCGAGTCGCTCTGGACACCTTCCTCCACCTTCAGCTTAGGCAGTTCGGAAGAGGTGGGAGCTTTGACAGCCGCGCCGCCCAAGAGTATTTCGCCACTGGAGCCGCGAAGTACGACGTTTTCCTTGGACTGTCCGCAGGCAGGTGTGCTGGCGTCGGAGCTGGAGATGAATTCGTACTCTCCGTCGAAGAAGAAGTCTTTGAAGTCCTGGGTGATGTTCATGAACGTTACGGTGAAGTTGACCTCTACGGTAGATGAGGTCAGTGTGTCGATCACGACCGGTTCGAGCACTGGAGAGCAAAAGCAGTCTCTCTGTATTTTTACGCCCGTCCAGGGGTACTCCGACAGGGAGAGCTCCGCCACGCCGACGCGCTTCCTCCTGGGATATTTCTTGAGCGGCAGTTTGAGCGGGACGGCGCACGACCAGCGGTCGGTGTCGGCGTCGCGGCGCGTCTGGCACGGCCGGCCGCCGAACCTGGCGCGCGCCAGCGTGAGGCGCACGCGCTCGCCCGGCGCCGCCTCGAAGCGCAGCACGCAGCTGAGGTTGTGCGCGCCGCCGCGGCCGTACAGGAAAACGCTGCGCGGCGACTGGAAGCGGCCGGCGCGCGGCGACAGCGGCGACGAGCGGAAGACGCGGTCGCAGGGGCCGGCCTCGGCGCCGGCGGCGGGCGCGCCCTCCAGCGACGTGTCGACGAACTCGTAGCGCAGCAGGAACGATAGCGGGAAGAGCGCGCTCGCCTGGAACGTGTCGAGCGTCAGCTCCGGGCCCGACGACACGTAGCTCTCGGGCAGCGCGCAGGGCCGCGTGTGGCGCGTGCTGTTGCTGAGCAGGCTGTGGTCGCAGAGGCGCGGCGCCTCCTCCTTGCAGAACTCGCCCAGCAGCTGCACCGCCCCCGCGCCGCCCCCGCCGCTGCTGTTGGTCACCGGGTCGAGCCGGCCGTCCCACAGGTGCACGCAGCCCGCCACCGCCGCCCCCGTGTCCCAGTCGGCGCGGTGGAACTTGAGGAACGACAGCCACACCGTCTCGTGGCGCCGGCCCTGGAAGTGGTAGCGGCACGTCGTGTTGGGCGGCAGCGAGTGCTGCGGGCTCTCCACCTCGCCCCACGGCGCGTCGAAGCTCGTCAGCAGGAACTCGCAGTGCCTGCGGTCGCGCACGTAGCTGTGCGACCGGGCGTCCACCAGCACCACCTGCCGAACAGGTAAAAAATCAGCGATCTCCTACGCATGTACGAGGGCTATCCGAAAAGTGAGATCCGAGCGGTCGGGAAATAGGAACCACAATGAACATCCGCTGAAGCTTTGCATAACTGTGTTGGACATTGTCTCTAGTCCCTAGTATACCACCCGATCTCTTCACGTCACTGTTTTCAGTTCTGAGCGCACAGTGATCACTTATAGACACCTACAAAATCATCTCTCCCACCAGGTATCATTGCCGGCAGAGACTTTGCTTGATTTCATGCAGTTCATACAAGTATATTGCATGCAAGTGAAAGTAAATTAGCCCTCGGCCACTATTTTTAACAAATTAATCTGGTTTCGACACTGCTAGGAGTGTCTTCCTCAGAATTTAAATCAAAGAATGGTCTATGTTCTATAATATATATATATATATATATATATATATATATATATATATATATATATATATATATATTAGCCCTTGGTCACTATTTTGAACAAATTAAGCTGGTTTCGACACTTCTCGGAGTGTCTTCCTCAAAATTTAAATCAAGTGTGTGTGTGTGTGTGTGTGTGTGTGTGTGTGGGTGTGGGTTATAGAATGTGTAAGTAGGCTGTTTAGGTTCTTATATTGGTAACGCCGCCGCCACGTAGCGCTCTCTCTATGAAAATCACTGGTTGTGCTGTGTGCAGTCTGTAGCTAGTTTGCATTGTTGTCTGCCATTGTAGTGTTGGGCAGCGGCAGCTGGATGTGAACAGCCCGTAGCGTTGCGCAGTTGGAGATGAGCCGCCAGCAGTGGTGGATGTGGGGAGAGAAATGGCGGAGTTTTGAAATTTGTAAAAATGGATATCATGAGCTGCTGTATATATTATGACTTTTGATTACTATTAACGTAAATACATTGTTTGTTCTCTATTAAAATCTTTCATTTGCTAACTATGCCTATCAGTAGTTAGTGACTTCAGTAGTTTGAATCTTTTATTTAGCTGGCAGTAGTGGCACTCGACGTATTGCAGTAGTTCGAGTAACGAAGATTTTTGTGAGGTAAGTGATTTGTGAAAGGTATTGTTTAATGTTAGTCAGGGCCATTCTTTTGTAGGGATTTTTGATAGTCAGATTGCGTTGCGCTAAAAATATTGTGTGTCAGTTTAAGCTCAGTCCTGTATAATTGTTGAAAGGGGATGTTTCAAATGGTATATATATATATATATATATATATATATATACCATTCTATAACACACTCACACACACACACACACACACACACACACACACACACACACACACTTGATTTAAATTTTGAGGAAGACACTCCTAGAAGTGTCGAAACCAGCTTAATTTGTTCAAAATAGTGACCAAGGGCTAATTTTCTTTCAATTCACGGTCTCTGAATGTACAGCCATGTACAAGATTTTGATATTGCATGAAATTACTTCTTCATTACAGGTCTCGGTTGCACGCTGCAGGGGCAATGAGAACGTTCCTGCAGCGTTTTCGATGGGAGGTGTTTGATCATACAGGCCGGACTTGGCTCGCTCCGATTTTCTCCTCTGCTCACATGAACCATCGGCGCAGATGACAAGCTCCAGTCAGTGAAGGGAATTGGAATAAAATACAAGCGGCTGCCTTCTATAACGAGGATATTGAAGAGTTGGTACAATACTACGACAAATGCCCGAATCGGACGCGGCGATGTGTAGACAAATAGCTGCAAGCTGTAGCTAACTGTTGCAAATAAAACATTTTTGGTTCTCTGTGTGGTTTCCATGTCGCGACAGATCGGATCCTTCTTTCCGAATATCCCTCATCATACGTTTCAACATATTGTATGAGAATAACTACACATACCATGCATTCGGCACTTGCCACTGTAAAAGGCGGCTCTTGTCGATTTGGCAGTACTGTTGTAACTTTGTTGTAGCCTTGACAGTAAGTATTCATTCAGTCAGTTTCGTAGCGAGTAATGTGACGGTTTGCTGAATACTGAAACCGTTTTTTATTCCCTCCGTTGACTGTGAGACGTACAACAAAACACATTTCGTCGTCGCAATTTCATTTGAAAATAGCCAAAACCCACAGTTGTCAGGTACTGTAATACAAAATATAGTAAAGTTCATCTGTCTTTCTGACAGAGTACAGTGGGCACAAATATTGATTTCAGCATTTAGAAATAACGTCACGGCTGAGGACCAACACTCGACTCTAATGTAATGGTTGTTCTTAGCTTTGTAACACTGTTTAAGAAAGTTGTTATTGTGAACATAGAAGTCCGCCATTTGACCGCATAGATTGTTTTTTCTATTGTATAATTATGATTCAGGCCTGTGACCATTATCAAATACAAAAGTGTTAAGCATGATCAGACTTCTGTTAAACGAATTCATCGTCGAATTATATTTAACTTAATTATATAATGAAAGTTTCACAGTATATAAATGAAAACATACTCGTAAAGGGCCTGACAGAAATAGAACATATATTTCGACGATTACTTCGTTTATAACGTATGATGGTGCTTAACATTGTGGTTCTTGAAAATAGCCAATGGCTGAAGTCATAACTGTGCAATATCATAAAGATTCTATACAGTCAAATGGCAGAACATCCATTCAGACAGTTCTGAATGACTATGGTCCCAAGCTTCGTGTAGTTAAAATTACTGTTACTGGTTTCCTAATGATTACATGTTCTCTAAGAATGAAGTATATGTAAAGAAGAGAATAGTGTAATAAATAGTGGAAAGAGGAATTTCCTTTTGTGAGGAGAAGGTGTATACCAGCATGCCTGGTGTCAAAATGATCTGAAATGCCATTACGACGTTAACCACAGTGCGCAGTGTTTCCAGTAAAGGCTGTCCTCATGACTTACGCTTGAAGAATGCAGCTGACGCCGCTGAAGGAAAATATTGAGCATCAGGCTAACGTTCATGTTTGCAAAGGAACCACGTTTAGCAACCGAAGCTGGCTTCGCCTTTGCTTTTCATATTGTGAACACAAAGGAAGATTACACCGAGACGAAGTTTACAAACAACAATATTGCATAACTTGTTTTTGTGGACATCTTTTACTGTGGAAAGTGCCGAATGCATTGTAGGTGTAGTTAGTCTCATATACTATGCTGAGAGGATTGACAATACATGAGGGCTATTCGGAAAGTAGGATTCGATCAGTCGCGAAATGAGAAACTGCACTTGACTTTTGCATATACTTCAGATACTAGACATACAACAGAGAGGCAATTGAAAATACATATTTCTTCATTAAAGAAAGAAAAGAATTTCTTTCTTAATGTTAACTATTATTTTCCAAATAATGCAGCTCTCTTTGAATTGATTCCATAGGTTTCCAGTGCCCGGAGATACCTTTGGTGCAAACGTCTGCTATACACTGGGTGCATTAGAGCTAATGTATGAGGAGCTCTTACATAAAAATGAAATTAAATGAATCAGTAGTGTTTCAGGCTGAGTCCTTTTAAGCTTTTAGCTCAGATCTTCGTCGTGACATGATGTTTACAAAGAAAAAAAAACGGACGTAAAAACCAAACAACAGCCATGCAAAACGTGTGGAAAATTTATGTAAAAAAGCGACTGTCAAAAGCGTCCATGACCAACGATTACTTCATTCAAAACCAGGCAAATCCAGTTTTTCAATTCTTACACACAGATTATTTTTCTAAACTGGTATTATTTTATTTACCAGTTTTCCTTATTGTGCGTCTAGATGTTAACGTCATCACATCAATAACACAAAGATAAAAGAAAAATTTTGCGTCAGTGTGGCTCCCCGAAGGAGTAAGTGTTACCCGTACTCACGCTTCGCCCTTACCTGTAACGTTACAGTTCCATATCTAGTATCCTCGGCCCCGAACGCACGTCAGCCTCTAACCATTCATTTTTTATCTTAGCTACCAGCTAGTAGTTGCCAAGTTATGAGAACGCGCTTTCAATGTGGCTAATCGTCTGTGGTATTACAGGGGTGGATGGAAATACAGACTTAGCAATCCATCTCTTTTCAACTATTTGCAGGGACAAAGATTGCGACGTTTTCTCACTCTAATTGTTTGTAGAGGTTTTGTTCTTTCATCGACACTAGGTGCGTTGTCTGCTTGTAAGAAACCTCAAGCCCACAAGGCGTCTTCAAATGCTACCAACGTTACATAGAAAAGAACACTTTCCTCTTTTTTGTAAAACGTGATACTTAGCTCTAATAAATTTGAATGAATTCGTACTGCTCTTAGTGAACAATTCTTTGTTGACCATTAGTTTTGTTTCGAAGTTCGATTTGAAACAGACATAAAAACACATTGAAATTAAAACATCTTCGTAGTACGTGTATGTGAACACTGTTCGTGAGTCGATATGTTTATGTAATTCAGCAAAAAGGCCTAGGAAACAAACCATTCCGTAGATCACTCCAATCCATAATCACGAAACAGCTGTTAACTTGGATTCTAAATTTGTCTTGTTAAGCTCTCCTACCACGGTGTTTCCGTTAGAACGTAATTTTTAGTCGGCTTGAAAATGTTACTTCCTACAAAACTAGTCCCCAATAAAACATTATTCCCTGAAAGCAGCTTGTAGCTGAAATATGAATTACTTCGAACGTTCTTGACGTTTGTGATCAGTTTGTTACATGAACGTCAATTACAATAAACCATATTTTCAGTTTGTGTAATTTCACAGAGTATGAAGATATACGTACACGAATTTTCGCATGTTCTCTAAATTAGAAAACTGTATCGGACATTTTATCAGCCAGTGAAAGCACCAGCAAGGCTTACGAGTTCAGAAACATGAGCTGAAACAGTTCCCCTATTGATAATCTTCCTTTCATTGAGCTTATAAATCATGACAGGACAATGGTCCTGTCAACACGTTGCCGTTCGAAGCAATGACTATCGTCTTCCAGCTGATTTCGTTGGTAATAGCTTCACTTACGACGGAGCGAATTTCTAAAGTTATCACAGCAGACAGCAGGCAGTGAAATGTGACCAGTCGCAGAGAGCAGGGAAGTCCGATAGCTCCTATTAGTATCTCGCTGTTAGTTTTTGGTGATTAGAGCTGGACCAGTCAGCAGCAACTGGATCGACAGTGACACAAAAACTTATCCCGAAGTTATGAGACGGCAGCAAGAATGGCAATAAATACTGCCGCCAATATTGCCCAAAACACCCTTCAGTGACACACTGTGACTACGGCTGAGTAGCCATGGTACCAAGTATGGCAACTGTTACTGCATTCTCTTGGTACTTTTTCTCAACAGAGACAAATAACTTTCTTCAGGTAGTTGAACAAGAAAAGTGATGTGAAGCTTGAGGTTCCTCGGCGTAATGAATGATCAAATACCAATTACCCGTTTCCTTCTAGGCACTAATGAAACTAGAGATCGCTATGCATTGTAATTTAAACCTTTGGTGCGCGGGTAAGACAACCCAGAAAATAAAAAAAAGGCATATTCAAAAAGATAAGAACCACCGCAAACAACCTGTGCCGCCTCGCAAACGAGATTTCCATCGTCAAACCTTTAATTTTTACCTTGAAAATGAGGGGATGTTCAACAGTGAAAATGTCTGCATTTATCTAGCACATTACCCATGGGTTTTCTCAAATTATTAAAGTACTTGTTACTAATTACATGTGTAGCAACAGCCACAGCGAATAGCAATGAAACGTGGCAGGACTCACCTCAACTTGCAGCTCGAAGCCAGGCAAGTAGCTGAGCGGCACGGGGTGGAAGGGGTTGTCGTAGGGCGAGGTGTGGAACTCCAGCAGCATGTTGGGTCCGCTGCTGACGATGTCGGGCACTGCGTCGCCGCCGCACAGCCGCACCAGCACCGGGTCCGTCGTCGACGAGCCGTCGTAAATCGTCAGGTAGTCCTGCACCACGTTACACTGCTCCCACACCCTGTAATGTACACCGAGGTTACCGTTAACGACTCAGGTGAGTTATAGAAGAAAGTGTGTATCGGGAGAGTCATTCTTTGCTGCTGACCACTTGGCTAAGACTGAAACATATGTTCACAAGATGTGGCGAATGTCTCATAGCAACCGTCAGCCACGTGCTCATTTCTCGTGGGCCGATATGAAGAGACCCTGTAGGTCTACCATGTTGCCTGTAACCTCTGACGTACTGTGTAGAGCTGAATTGGATATTTTTAGGGAGTTCGTGATCCTCTAGAACTGACGTATAGGGCACAGTAATACAGTACCAAAAAACTCGGAGCTACTGTAGATGGTCCCTTGAAGAACAAAATTTGCGAAATAAATCCATGTCCAAAAATGGTATCCAACAGAACTATCGACCACCGAAGTAATAGGAAGAAACGCCTGGCTCAAGGTCACCTTCTCTGCAGCATAAGTGAAATTATGGAATGACGGATCGATTCTGGTAATGGGCCTGAAATTATTTTTTACGTTGCCGGCCGGTGTGTACAAGTGGTTCTAGGCGCTTCAGTCTGGAACCGCGCGACCGCTAAGGTCACACGTTCGAATCCTGCCTCGGGCATGGATGTGTGTGATGTCCTTAGGTTAGTTAGGTTTAAGTAGTTCTAAGTTCTAGGGGACTGATGACCTCAGATGTTAAGTCTCATAGCGCTCAGAACCATTTGAAACATATTCTTTACGTTAGACGAGGCAGGAGACGTACCGACTTCCACGACAACACAGTAGAGCGTAGAAACCGTCGTTTACTCCAGAAGTGGTGACCCTGAAGAGCGCAGGCTTTTGGACCAGGAGTAAGATAACTAACACGTTACAAATAATGCGATATGGACTGACGAATGTAGCTTCATTGTGAAGGTGTTTTTACGTGGACAAGAGCCGTTATTGGTCGGAACACAACCCAAGTGTCACTCTTGTACGTGGTGTTCGGGTACGCTTTGGCATAAACGTGTGGGCTAGAATCGTGACAGGATTGCGTTTGGGCCCTTACCTACTGCCGTGCAAGTTGAATGAGCCCTTGTGTCTTACGTATCTTTGCAATATTTTGCCTGACGCATTACAAAAGAGTCCACTTGTTGCTCGGTAGCAGCTATGGTTTCAGTGTGATGGCACACCGCCCCGCATCAGAATGAATGTGGGTAACTATTTAAATGAAGCGTTGCCATGGAAATGGAATGGTCTTGGTGATCGAATGTTCTTGGCTTCGCGTTTCACGGAATTTAATCCAGTAGGCTTTTATTTGCGTGGACACTTGAAGTCAGAAGTTTATTGAATTCTACTCATGATTTAATAGCTCGCGTGCATGCTGCTTCAGCAATGGTGGATGAAGGAGTGTTGCGTACGGTCGAGCAAAGTAAGGTGCAGAGACTGGCGAAGCGCTTACAGACGCACGATAGTCGCTTTGAAAATATTCTCTAAAGTGAATATTTCTCGTGCGTTTACGTTCAGAATGTACAGAACGTTCAGAATGTACAGAATGGCATTATTGTGCGTACCATAAACTGCAATCTAAGAGTAGCCTACCTATCGTTTTTTGTACCCCATTGGATACAATGTTACTGTATACACTGTTATTTTCTGTTGCCTTTGTTCGTATCACTGACGAAACTGAGTTGTCGTTTACGTCTCTAAGAAGTTGTGTAATGTCTTAATGCCTAAATAAAGCAGGTGGTAACAGAAAGAAATACAAAAGATACCGCATTGTGTAGGTGTAAATTGCAAACAGTCGAATGCTTTTATTGAAAAAAAAATTCGCACAAAAGCGACTCCACCATCAAGTCTTTATGGGATTGCCTTGTCTCACTCAGATAATGGGTCAGCTCTGGCACACCGCGGAGTTCATGCTACTGTTGTCGGCCACCATGCATCCTAGAGCCCCATATTTTAAATCGCATTTGTATTAAATCTATTGACAAGACTAGATTTTGGTAGATACACTTTTCTCTTGAACTGGGATGAGGGACTTATCCCGATCGCCTACTGTGGAATTTTTTCTTCAACATGTATATGAAACCTGTAGCAATTTTTTCTTCAACGTGTATATGAAACCTGTAGCATGAGATACAATGAGTCATCTGAAAAACTTTTTTTTACGTAGAACGCCGCACTGTTTGTAAATCAACGAACTGCAGTGGGAGATGCTGCAAGAAAGGCACTGCGTATCGAGGAAAGACTGAAAATACGGAGGAACCAGCATTCCAAGTAATACTAGTAACTCCAGCTTATTTGTGTCTTAATATCCACAGTGACAAAAGTTGTTGAGCTGGAGCGTATGTGGAATGACAGCATCTCTTCCATTGGATCATCCGTGAACGGAAAAGGAGAGTTGTGTTGCAGGGTGAGTGAGGGTGGCGATCCAAAACTGCATATGAAAATTCCGCAGAAACGATACTGCCTTTTCTGAAACGGCAGCGAGCGTACCTGAGCACGCGCTGCGTGCGGTCGTACTCGGCGACCTGGTCCTTGATGTGCACCTTGTGCGAGTGGCGCTGGCTGACGGCGATGAGCGCGTGCCGGCCGCTGGGCACGGGCCGCTGCTCCACGCGGTAGTAGCAGGTGGCGTTGCGCGGGTACACGCCCGGGTAGTTGGGCGACTGCACGCGGCAGGCGCGCGCGTCGCAGCGCTCCAGCACGCGGTCGCAGTACGAGCCGGGCACCAGGTCGCCGCGCCACGCCGGCACGCCGTTACCGCTGCCACTGGCGCCGCCGCTGCTGCTGTTGGAAGCTGCCGACAGGTTGCCGTAGCGCACCCGCGCTTCCTCTTCGCGCAGCACCTTATACGACAACTTAAAGTTGAAGTTGTAGCCGATTCCCTGCGAAAAATAAAAGACTGCGTCTCACTCAAAGCAATAAGGCTTTTGCTGTTTTATGACTCAGGACCAACTAAATTTAAATAAATTTTTGGGCGAGTTCATAAGGTCCTGTTTCTACGAGTATTTAATGGATCTGCGCTCTACAAGAACTGTGGTTCAGTATTTTGATGCACTACGTGAATGACGTACTAAATAGTACGATAGCCAGCGGCCTTGCCGCAGTGGCAACACCGGTTCCCGTCAAGCGCTGTCGGGCTGGGCTAGCACTTGGATGGGTGACTATCCGGTCTGCCAAGCGCTGTCGGCAAGCGGGGTGCACTCAGCCCGTGTGAGGCAAACTGAGGAGCTACTTGATTGAGAAGTAGCGGCTCCGGTCTAGGAAGCTTGACATACGACCGGGAGAGCGGTGTGCTGATCACGTGCCCCTCCATATCCGCATCCAGTGACTCCTGTGGTCTGATGATGACACGGCGGCCGGTCGGTACCTTTGGGCCTTCATGGACTGTGAGGGACGAGTTTAGTTTTTTAAGTGGTAGCATTACCGGTAGTATTCGTAGCATAATTAGGAAAAGAAACATACATGAAAATGTAACAGAGAAACTGGAAGCCGACGACTTCTATTCGTGTTGTTTGTTTGTTTGGTTGGTTTTTAGCACATAATTACATCAACACGTCACTCAGTGTCGGTCCATTGTCTATTTTATATCCTTACAGAATATAAATTGCATTTTATAAGTAATAAGATCGCGTAACTTCTGAGCTTTTATGTTAGCAGACAAATTTTGATGCACGTTCAATTTGTATGTTCAGATATATAGATTTAGTAAAAAAATGGTTCAAATGGCTCTGAGTACTATGGGACTTAACATCTATGGTCATCAGTCCCCTAGAACTTAGAACTACTTAAACCTAACTAACCTAAGGACATCACACAACACCCAGTCATCACGAGGCAGAGAAAATCCCTGACCTCGCCGAGAATCGAACCAGGGAACCCGGGCGTGGGAAGCGAGAACGCTACCGCACGACCACAAGCTGCGGACCAGATTTAGTACTCCATAGTATGTTATTCATTATAATCAAAGGTAAATAGTTTCCTATTATTATTTATAAATACGGAAGCTGTTTATTAATAATAGAAATATATTTTACTTAAATTCGACGATTTACTGGAGCGATGTTTGATATATTTTTCTTTAGCATTTATTTTATTTTACCTTTTCTACTACTATATGATAAACCAGTATTCTATTCTTCATTTTCACAGCACCGTTCCTCCGTTTCGCGTTACAAATCAAAAATTTTCGAATGAAACTTTAATTAAGTATTGACGGTTTAAATCATATTATAAATACAGCTTACTTTTAAGTGGGAGGGTAACAACGCGAAACAATAGTGTTGCGCACGTTAACCGGTTCTTCATACAACACCACTCAGTTGCTAGAGGGGTTCACGCTTCCGGTTTTTAGGGGAATCTAGTAAGACGCTGGCTGCATACGTGAAGAAAGAGTTTGGTATGAGGTAATGCCCGATAGGTATGCAACACACTTAACCTAAAGGTAATGCACTTACGACCTTAAGTGACCAAAGCTACTTGCAAAACTACCGTAGTCTGTGCTTAGTTACGATATTGCACTGTAAGCCACGGTAGTTTTACAGCTCTAGCGTTGAACGTCTTCCACGACCTCAAATTTGATGAGTTAATATCAAGAACAAATGAAAATTTGTGTTATGGGCTATTAGACCAAACTGCTTAGGTCATCGGTCCCTAGGCTTACACACTACTTAATCTAACTTAAACTAACTTACGCTGAGGACAACATATACACCCGTGCCCAAGGGAGGACTCGAACCTCAGACGGGGGGAGCCGCGCGAGCCGTGGCAAGGCGCCTGAGACCGCACAGCTACCCTGCGCGGCTATCAAGAACAGATTTCGATGTACTAGAAATAAGTACAGAATGAAACATTACAGATTTTTGCGACGTGACTATGTTCCCGTTTTGGTCTCCCAAACAAGTCTCAAACACAGGTCAGTTCTGACGTCGTTAATAGAAATACAGCCATAAATATTATGTCTTTGGAATCAAAACCAAATCACCTGTTGTCGAAGACCTGTCAGTTCTGCTGTTTTCATTGGGAACCGAGCAACGAAGATATGGTCTTCGCATTCTCAAGCAAATCCCAGGTTCTCGAAGACCTGCCAGGTTTGGCGTCTTCACAAGAAATTTAGTTTTTGATTCATCGTGGAGGAAAAATATACGCAATGAGAGACTTGGAGAACAGAATGGTTAAACTGAATTATGTCTTCTGTGCTTCTGGCATTGATTCGGTACAACGATCTGGCAGGTGTTGCTTCCTCTTTACATATCTGTCATAGAAAATTCAAGCACAGTGTGAAAAATATCTTCACTTACCTTCACTTTGTCTCTCAGTGGGTCCTTGAAGACAAATGTACTTATAGCTTTCACATTTTATTATCGTCGGAATGGCGTCAAAAGACGAATACAATGTTAAAAATTCAGTGTGAATGTGCAGCCAACCGCGAAAGACAACAAAGCTTCTCATTGGTGATTCCAGGAAAAACTACAATTTAAGCTGTTGTCTCTAAAATTCTGAAACAACACCATGTACATTTTTCCCGCTTGACAGTATATGAATCAAATACCAAATCAGAAATTCATACTTTCCCCTCTTTTTGGTTGTCTGCCATTTGATGGGGGCATTATAAATATAATTTTGCTGTACCTGAGAGCGTAGCTGTAGAACCGAAGACCACATTTTATTGGACCATACATCATTATAAGCCGTCTACTTTGAGGGGTACACGATTTTCCTGGTAAAAATACAGACGAATGTTTTGGAAACTTCCTTCTGTAGTCGTGTAATTTTCTTATGAGTTCTCCGTACAGTCACAGTAACACGTGGCTGCATTGGTTAAAGGTTTACTGTAAATCATACATCCGACAACAGATGTTTTTGATCAAATCATTCAGAACTTATTCTGAATTTACAGGTTTTGGGAGGACCAGGATGATCGGCACAAGGAGCAGTTTATGTAATTGACTACATGAGAAATTTCTATAATGCGGCAAACGTACAATACCGATTCGATTTTGTTTCGCTTCTAAAATTCAGAATAGTTTCAGGGGTAAGACAAGGCTGCAACCTGTCTCCACTGTTTTTCATATTATTTATGGATCATATGTTGAAAACAATAAACTGACTGGGTGAGATTAAGATATGTGAACACAAAATAAGCAGTCTTGCATATGCCGATGACTTAGTTGTGATGGCAGATTCGATTAAAAGTTTGAAAAGTAATATTTCCGAGCTAAATCAGAAATGTAAGGACAATAGTATGAAGATTAGCATCTCCAAAACGAAACTAATGTCAGTGGGAAAGAGATATAAACGGAGTGAGTGCCAAATAGGAGGAACAAAGTTAGAACAGGTGGATGGTTTCAAGTACTTAGGATGCATATACTCACAGGATGGCAACATAGTGAAAGAACTGGAAGCGAGGTGTAGCAAATCTAATGCAGTGAGCGATCAACTACGATCTACTCTGTTCTGCAAGAAGGAAGTCAGTACCAAAACTAAGTTATCTGCGCACTGTTCAATCTTTCGACCAACTTTGTTGTATGGGAGCGAAAGCTGGGTTGATTCATGTTACCTTATCAACAAGGTTGAGGTTACGGATATGAAAGTAGCTAGGATGATTGCAGGTACTAGTAGATGGGAACGATGGTAGGAGGGTGTCCACAATGAGGAAATCAGAGAAAAACTAGGAATGAACTCTATAGATGTAGCAGTCAGGGCGAAGAGGCTTAGACGATGGGGTCATGTTACACGCATGGGAGAAGCAAGGTTACCCAAGAGACAAATGGGTTCAGCAGTAGAGGGTAGGAGGAGTCGGGGCAGACCAAGGAGAAGGTACCTGGATTCGGTTAAGAATGATTTCGAAGTAATACGCTTAACATCAGAAGAGGCACCAAAGTTAGCACTGAATAGGGGATCATGGAGGAATTTTATAAGGGGGACTATGCTCCAGACTGAACGCTGAAAGGCATAAGCAGTCTTAAATGATGATGATGATGATCTAAAAGGGCATCGTATCTTCTCCAGACATAAGTTGCTATGCAACAGTTCATCAGTTAAGCCTCCTCACATCGACTACAAGTGTGTGACAGGAGTTGGTGAAAATACCCTTTACTTGCTACCCTTACGATGAAGTTCGTGGGTGAAGTGAGTGGTTCATGACTCTCGTTAGTATAAAATGTATTTCCAAAAATATCACGACCGTTTTGTATCACCTGTTTCACCAGACGGTCACTAGTGATGTCAACGGCTGGCCGCCGAGAAAATGCGGTGTCACATTACGTACTACGATTTTTAGACGAATTTTCCGTGTTTATTGAAAAGCACAATAAAAGCGAAATTCGAAAACACCACCAATCTGTACGCCGGTAGGGTATAAACGATCCTTGCGCAGTTCTGCTGACAAGTGGCGTTGTAACTTAACCAACCTTTCAAATACTTCAGTGAATAGAGACAGCAATGTAAGTAACCCAATAGATCCAACAATTATTAAAGATCAAAACGAACAAAACTAAGACAAAGGTAACTGAATGAGGTCAAATTGAAGCGACCGATGCTGAAGGAATTAGAAAATCTTAATTAGAAGACGTAGATGATTTTCTATGTTTGGACGACCAAACAACTAATGATGGCCGAAGTAGAGAGGATCCAAATGCGGAATGGCTATAGCAACGAAAGCATATCTGAGGAGAAAGATTTCGTTAAAAAGCAATATAAGATGAAATGCTGGGAAATTTTTTGAGAAGGTATTTTTATCTGTAAGCTTGTAGGAAAATGGAAAATGGACCAAAAAAAATACTAGACGAAAATACACTCCTAGAAATGGAAAAAAGAACACATTGACACCGGTGTGTCAGACCCACCATACTTGCTCCGGACACTGCGAGAGGGCTGTACAAGCAATGATCACACGCACGGCACAGCGGACACACCAGGAACCGCGGTGTTGGCCGTCGAGTGGCGCTAGCTGCGCAGCATTTGTGCACCGCCGCCGTCAGTGTCAGCCAGTTTGCCGTGGCATACGGAGCTCCACCGCAGTCTTTAACACTGGTAGCATGCCGCGACAGCGTGGACGTAAACCGTATATGCAGTTGACGGACTTTGAGCGAGGGCGTATAGTGGGCATGCGGGAGGCCGGGTGGACGTACCGCCAAATTGCTCAACACGTGGGGCGTGAGGTCTCCACAGTACATCGATGTTGTCGCCAGTGGTCGGCGGAAGGTGCACGTGCCCGTCGACCTGGGACCGGACCGCAGCGACGCACGGATGCACGCCAAGACCGTAGGACCCTACGCAGTGCCGTAGGGGACCGCACCGCCACTTCCCAGCAAATTAGGGACACTGTTGCTCCTGGGGTATCGGCGAGGACCATTCGCAACTGTCTCCATGAAGCTGGGCTACGATCCCGCACACCGTTAGGCCGTCTTCCGCTCACGCCCCAACATCGTGCAGCCCGCCTCCAGTGGTGTCGCGACAGGCGTGAATGGAGACGTGTCGTCTTCAGCGATGAGAGTCGCTTCTGCCTTGGTGCCAATGATGGTCGTATGCGTGTTTGGCGCCGTGCAGGTGAGCGCCACAATCAGGACTGCATACGACCGAGGCACACAGGGCCAACACCCGGCATCATGGTGTGGGGAGCGATCTCCTACACTGGCCGTACACCACTGGTGATCGTCGAGGGGACACTGAATAGTGCACGGTACATCCAAACCGTCATCGAACCCATCGTTCTACCATTCCTAGACCGGCAAAGGAACTTGCTGTTCCAACAGGACAATGCACGTCCGCATGTATTGCGTGCCACCCAGCGTGCTCTAGAAGGTGTAAGTCAACTACCCTGGCCAGCAAGATCTCCGGATCTGTCCCCCATTGAGCATGTTTGGGACTGGATGAAACGTCGTCTCACGCGGTCTGCACGTCCAGCACGAACGCTGGTCCAACTGAGGCGCCAGGTGGAAATGGCATGGCAAGCCGTTCCACAGGACTACATCCAGCATCTCTACGATCGTCTCCATGGGAGAATAGCAGCCTGCATTGCTGCGAAAGGTGGATATACACTGTACTAGTGCCGACATTGTGCATGCTCTGTTGCCTGTGTCTATGTGCCTGTGGTTCTGTCAGTGTGATCATGTGATGTATTTGACCCCAGGAATGTGTCAATAAAGTTTCCCCTTCCTGGGACAATGAATTCACGGTGTTCTTATTTCAATTTCCAGGAGTGTAGAAGCTTCTGAAATGTAGTGCTACAGAAGAATAATCAAGGCTAGTAGATCGAATAACGAATGAGGAGGGAATGGATCAAACTGGGAAGAAGAAGAATTTTATGGGACGACTTGACCAAAGGAACTTGATAGAACACGTACATCCAACTACAGGACAAAGGTAAGATCTGTCTGGAAATGGAGGGAAGTGTAAGGTTAGAAACTGTATACCAAGGTACAGATACAGTAAGCAGGATCATAAGCATGTGGGTTGCAGGTTCGGAGATGAAGAGGCTTGCCAACGATATACTAGTCTGGACAGCTTCATCAGAGCAGACTGAAGACCATGACAGCAACAATTGAATGCTGCTATAGTTGCCATATGGAGGAGTCGCCTTGAGGTTTCTCAACCGCTTTCATATTTCGTGGTAGAGTGTCTCTGAAAGACAGCAATTATGCAAAATACTGTTCTTCCCAGGATATCTGTAGTCTGCTTTGTATGCTTTGCCCTGCCGCTAGTGCTCTGATATTCAACCACATCACTGTAGGTTCTTGCAATGCAGAGTGCAAATGTTACTAAAGCCTTAAGAGCATTAAGCTAAATAAAAATGAATTACTTGATCTTCTTCGTTTAATATAAGCTCTGAACAGTTAATTTCGTTTAACATTTTGGCTGGAGGGTTTGCGGATCGAGATTTCCTTAGCTTAAGACTGAAAGTTATTGCAGACACTGACCTGCTCGGACAGCTTGTAGAGCAGCAGGGTGAGGTTGATGGAGGGCGTCTCGCTGTAGTAGACGGTGTAGCCCCAAGCGCTGCCGCACCACTGCCCGCCCGTGGATGGCCGGCCCGCCTCCCGGATGCTCATGTGGCCGTCCGGGCAGCCGTCGCTCGTGAACGACACGAACTTGCCCACCGTAAACGTGTCGAACGTCAGCTGAAACGCATACAGTGCCAGTAGTGATTACGACATCCTTAGACTGTACGTAGAAAACGTTAGTGTTGTCAGCTCTCCCATACGAAGGTTTACAGAAGAGGAAGATATCTGCCTGGTGCAGTACGACTGCTGCAGAGTCGGGCCTTATTAATGAGTACGCCACCTTCGAGCGTATAGGAGAGCCACTCCTTTCACTGGGATTTTCTTCATTACTGAAGCCGGCTTCAACATCTATCTATTGGTATCCCCGCACCGTAATACAACTCATTTAACTTTAGCTTTGCAAGAACCGTTAAGGACACAATGATTAAAATAATAAAAAATATTGATAGCATCAACATTAATCATAAAAACTGGGTGATACACAGTAAGAAATTTACACGTCAAGAGAAAGTAGAGCACAAAAGTAAGATTAGTGAGAGTAGAAGAGGGTAATACATTACAGCGTAATGAAAATGACGAATGTATTACGCAGTACCTAAACATGTATAAAGGGAATGAGGAAATAGGCGAAGCGTTCAATAACTAATGCAACACAGTTTTTTCGGTCAGTTTAGGTTTCAAAAAATACTAAATTTGTTGTCGTACGTCGTGGAATACTTCCGCTTCAGCACCCCACAGTTTCGTGAAGTTCCAATAGTGGCGGCGCTACACATACGATTGAAAATGGGAAGCACAACAGAGGTAAATAAATGTAAACGTCGTGTGACTAGGGCGTCCCGTCGGGTACATCGTCCGCCGGGTGCAAGTCTTTCGATTTTTTGCCACTTCGGCTACTTGCGCGTCGATGGTGATGATATGATGATGGTTAAGACAACACAACACCCAGTCCCTGAGCGGAGAAAATCTCCGACCCAGCCGGAAATCGAACCCGGGCCCTTACGATTGACATTCTGTTGAGCTGACCACTCGGCTACCGGGGGCGGACACAACAGAGCTGCTTTCTAAGTAGAGACAGTCATTTTCTTTTGGCGGAATACCAAAGCATCGCAGATATTCATAGAAGCTTGAACAACGTCTAGGGAGACTTGGTAGTGAAGAAATACACGGTGAGTCGTTAGGTGCGTCGTTGGTTATCATCGCAACAGGGTCGCGCACACCTGCCCCATCTTCCGCGTGCCCGACGGCCAGACACAGCTGTGACTGCTGCGGTGTTGGAACGTGGAGACACTCTCATTTGATGTGATCGACGGATCACAATCAGACTCTTCATTGCTCAAAGAAGGAGGAAAGGAAAATTGGGATTTAAGACTGGTTGACATGGAGATCATCAGAGACGAAGCTTAAGCTCTGTTTGTGTCTAGGATGGGGAAGAAAGTCGGTCATGACCTTTCAAGCGAACCATTCCGGCATTTGCTTCGAGCAATCTAGGGGAATGGCGGGAAAACCTAAATCTGGATGGCTGGACGCAGGTTTTAAACGGTGTATTAACCACTGCGCCATCTCCCTCGGTCACTGCTCAGCTGAAAGTCTCCGTTGGTAGAGCTGACACACTAGTCCATCAGTTTGGGTTCATCACTTCAAACCGGAATTACACCGGCAACCAATGGAGTGGCGCACCACACCACCACTCCTTGGAAGAAAATGTTCGAACCTGCATTCCCAGCCGGCAGAGTCATGGGCACGATCTTCTGGAACTCTGAAGCGAGTATTCTGATGTCCTCCCTCTGGTGCAACGATCGACTCTGAAGTCTATTGTGCTACTCTCAGTAAATCGTGGACACTGACAACGCAAGGCCTCACACAATTCTGCGCACCCGAGAGGAGCTCACAAAACTTGATTGGACTGTTCTTCCTCACCCTACAGCCTGTATGTCGCAACCTCCATCTGTTTGGCCTTATGAAGGATGCACTCCCTGGGAAGCAGTAAGTGGTTGACGGGGGAGGTTACTGATGCAGCAAGACATTGGCTCTGACATCGACCAGTAGACTTGTACCATGCGGTCATATAGGCCGTCTCGGAAAGGTGGTGTAAGGTCGTCGCATTGAAAGGAAACTGTATTGAAAAATAGGCTTTTGTACCCGAAAGAAAGAGGAATAATATGGTATATTGGAGTCTTGGATAAAACGAACCCGCTTTCAGAAAAATGTTTGTTGCATTACTTGTTGAACACCCTTACAGTAAAGAAAATACACAAACTGATGGAGCAGGCACCTAGAAACCATGCAGTCAAAATATTGCAGTGGCTGATATTTAAAAGCCAGAACTGGATTGTAAAATAATTGGATGGTTAACTGCTACTGGTTAGCTGAAGACTTTCTAGAGCGGAACAAATTGTTGTTGTTGCAGGTGATGATAACAGTTTCATTGTCATAATCCAGTCATAGATGACTAACACAAGCCTGTAGGAAATATGAACTGGTATTCATATAGAGTCAAAACATGTGAGTAAATCCACGAAATCTATAGGCAGTTTAGCAAATTACATGACTATATAGAATCGTAGCCGGTTTCCATCTTTAAAATGACCTAAGACGCACCACAAGGAGGTAACTAAACGCTCTTTCTCTCCATTTTCTTTCTGTTTAGCAAACATACGGAACTGTGTGTGTCTAGTGTCAGGAAGCTGATGCTCAAAAACACGACTAACATGTCTTCCATTGCCTACCACTGCACTGTAAAACGTGGTCATGTTACAAATTTTAAATAATTCTTATTTTTTACTTTATCTGGATTCTTACATGTGAAATAGCTAAAGGGATACTAACTACCTGGCAGCTTGTGAAGTGTCAGCTACTGTGCCTGAAGTTGAGTGGTTAATGAGGATGTCTTCAGCATGTCAATCCGTGCAAAGCTTCGACATGATACCGGAAGCGTGATGTAATCTATCTGTGGATTTCCAGAATGCTGGGTTAATAATGAGACAGCAGGTTGTGTTAAGAAGTTTCGGGTTACCTGAACCCATTTTCAGTTATTTGGAAGTGGGTTTAGGTAACTCAAAACTAGACATCAGTTGAACAACAAAACTGAATCTTGCAACTTTGGCTGCTTTATACGAGAAACTGGTAATCTCTTTGCCTGTCTAATTAAGCAACCGCCTCCTTTGCATCCCGCCAGCGGCCGTGTTTCTCTCTACTATGCCCAGTTAACGACAATGCGAGTTAGCTCGCTCTCACTCGTTATCCACCAATAACTGCAGGATAGCCGTCCAAGGGTAAGTGCTACCAGTTGTGTGGACACGGACACTACAAGCATTATCTATATACTAATTTTACAGCTTGTTGTTTCAGTAGAAGCCTCGTGGGTGTTATTCAATATCATTTAGAGTGTACGTATGATTGTCCAATATATCAAATGAAATGCCTCAGAAAAAGTCGCTCTGATTCGGTGGATGATGGCCGTGGATGTCGATCTGATGTTTGTTGCTATAGGATTCATGTGGGAAGTGTCGTCACAAGGCTGTCGGCACCGGCGATGGTTGGACTTGGTTGGTGACATCCTAGTGTGTAGGTATCGTGAGTTGTAATTCGGATATATGCACTGTGCATGAAAGTTTATATTATTTGTTTTGCATATGAGCTAAACCAGTTTTTAATCAAATGGTTCACCGATTTTTGTTTGGCTGACTTGCACTACTAAATTTTGCTGTCTGTTTTTGTCATAGTAATTACTGTCTGTTGGATGTGAGCCCGGCCTGCAATTCATGAAACATTTCTTATGATCACCTTGTATGATTTATTTTTGTAATAATTTTACCACTTCTTGTTTTATTTGAAGAATGTTGGGCGCAGTTGTTTACATTTTCTACATTCTCTTATAGAACTAGCTTGAGTCATTCGGATCCAACTTAAAGATTTCAGCTAATATCTCTCTGAATAACATATTCTATATTAGCTAATAAGTGTCCATTGCTTGTTGTAATTGTCTGGGGATGCTGCTGTAAGATGACGTGTCGATAGATGTTCAGAATGTTCAAATGTGTGTGAAATCTTGTGGGACTTCTAAGGTCATCAGTCCCTAAGCTTACACACTACTTAACCTAAATTATCCTAAGAACAAACCCACACACACATGCCCGAGTGAGGACTCGAACATCCGCCGGGACCACCCACACAGTCCATGATAGATGTTTAGCGTTGACTGATGAATTCTTCTTTGAAATACGTGTTAAGTGAAATCTCTTTGGCTGTTATTCGATTTGTTTCAGAAAGAAGCTTTACGTAATATAACGCTGTGAAACTTCGCTGAGAGTTTCTCGATTAAATCTTTTACCTGTTTCCTGATAGTCCTTTGGAAATGTTAAGTTCCATGTTTTTAAATGCAAAAGAAAAATAATTTCTTACAGTTATTAAATTATGTCTTTTCTGGGTGACTTCTCACATTTTTATTCGTGACACCTTTCCAATTCCTGCTCCTCGCATGATAAAACATTTCCGGCACCTTGAAACAAGACATCCGTTGATATTGCTCCTCTGTTTATGGCCTATAGTCTTTCAAAGTTTGTCGCCCTCATCGCAAAGCACCTTATTATATAAATACGTTGAGACGATCGTCTCTATTAACCTACAGTTGATTTTATATTATATTAGTATTTGAGGTAAAAATTAATATTCTTATAATGAGTTACCATTTTTAAGAGACTGAAATACACTCCTGGAAATTGAAATAAGAACACCGTGAATTCATTGTCCCAGGAAGGGGAAACTTTATTGACACATTCCTGGGGTCAGATACATCACATGATCACACTGACAGAACCACAGGCACATAGACATAGGCAACAGAGCATGCACAATGTCGGCACTAGTACAGTGTATATCCCCCTTTCGCAGCAATGCAGGCTGCTATTCTCCCATGGAGACGATCGTAGAGATGCTGGATGTAGTCCTGTGGAACGGCTTGCCTTGCCATTTCCACCTGGCGCCTCAGTTGGACCAGCGTTCGTGCTGGACGTGCAGACCGCGTGAGACGACGCTTCATCCAGTCCCAAACATGCTCAATGGGGGACAGATCCAGAGATCTTGCTGGCCAGGGCAGTTGACTTACACCTTCTAGAGCATGTTGGGTGGCACGGGATACATGCGTACGTGCATTGTCCTGTTGGAACAGCAAGTTCCCTTGCCGGTCTAGGAATGGTAGAACGATGGGTTCGATGACGGTTTGGATGTACCGTGCACTATTCAGTGTCCCCTCGATGATCACCAGTGGTGTACGGCCAGTGTAGGAGATCGCTCCCCACACCATGATGCCAGGTGTTGGCCCTGTGTGCCTCGGTCGTATGCAGTCCTGATTGTGGCGCTCACCTGCACGGCGTCAAACACGCATACGACCATCATTGGCACCAAGGCAGAAGCGACTCTCATCGCTGAAGACGACACGTCTCCATTTGTCCCTCCATTCACGCCTGTCGTGACACCACTGGAGGCGGGCTGCATGATGTTGGGGCGTGAGCGGAAGACGGCCTAACGGTGTGCGGGACCGTAGCCCAGCTTCATGGAGACAGTTGCGAATGGTCCTCGCCGATACCCCAGGAGCAACAGTGTCCCTAATTTGCTGGGAAGTGGCGGTGCGGTCCCCTACGGTACTGCGTAGGATCCTACGGTCTTGGCGTGCATCCGTGCGTCGCTGCGGTCCGGTCCCAGGTCGACGGGCACGTGCCCCTTCCGCCGACCACTGGCGACAACATCGATGTACTGTGGAGACCTCACGCCCCACGTGTTGAGCAATTCGGCGGTACGTCCACCCGGCCTCCCGCATGCCCACTATACGCCCTCGCTCAAAGTCCGTCAACTGCACATACGGTTCACGTCCACGCTGTCGCGGCATGCTACCAGTGTTAAAGACTGCGATGGAGCTCCGTATGCCACGGCAAACTGGCTGACACTGACGGCGGCAGTGCACAAATGCTGCGCAGCTAGCGCCATTCGACGGCCAACACCGCGGTTCCTGGTGTGTCCGCTGTGCCGTGCGTGTGATCATTGCTTGTACAGCCCTCTCGCAGTGTCCGGAGCAAGTATGGTGGGTCTGACACACCGGTGTCAATGTGTTCTTTTTTCCATTTCCAGGAGTGTATTTCGAGAAAAACTGCTTGGTCTGAAAGGAATATGCATAAACACCACTTGAGTAAAACAAACCTAGCCGTATATGGACCATTAACAATGGACTGTACAGTGCAATTCCATCACAATTAAAAATAAACAGATATTCAGAATTAAAAATGGATTAATACGCAGTTTTGTTCCAACAAAAACTTATTTATTTCTGTCTTAAGGGGTCATGCTCGTCAAAATGAACAAGAATTTGAAAAAAAAAACTTCTTGGTCTATATAAAAGAGTATTTTATGCAGATTTCAAAAAGTCTAGTTTATAGGCATTATCATTTTCTATTCGTTCTAAAATTGAGGTTTAACGTAATGTTGCACAGGGGCTACACCCATCTGTCAGTTTGAAGTGCGTCTGAATACGCGATGCATTATTTTGGTCTTCCGTTTTTTCCGTCGTTAGTTATGGGTCGTGTATTCTAGAAGGCACTGTTTACTAGAACCAAAGTACAGGCATGTATAGAAGGCTATGGTTCGAATGTAAAGAAAGATCTGAGAATGTATGATTTCGGAATTTCATACGCGTGTGGTTTTGTAGATATTGTGTGTTGCTTTGTTTTTGTGTGTGTGTTTCCTGTGCTACAAATGCCGAGACTAATGAAATATAGCCCCAAACGATAGTTTCGTGGCAACCAGTTCCCAACACAACCGAATAATACACATCAGTTGCTTCAAAAGTCGCTCGTGGAAACTGTGTGAACAGGCACTGCATCTAGACGTAAACTTTCGCTTTCTGAAGGTAATAAGAACAAGACTAGTTGTATTGTGAGCAGCAGTAACGACGGAAATGTTATTGTGAACCTAAATATGCTTTCAAGACTTTTAAAGAGTGCTTTGAAATGTAAGTACTGCAATTGTGAAGATAGTATTGACGTTCATGAGAACATTTCAGCACGGAAGGTTCTTTCAAGTTAGAGATTTCCTGTAACTCGTGTAGGATGCGTATTGATACTGCGACATCGCCAGTAACCGATAGTCGACCTTACAGTGTAAATATTCAGTTTGCTTATGCAATGCGAGGTATTGGAAGGGGAATGAAAAGAGCACCAGAAGAAACAGTGGCCTTCTCTGAGAATATAGACATTGTAGCAGCATTTGATAGATCTTGGCAGAAGAGTGGTCATACTTCTCTGAATGGGGTTTTAACTGCCATTTTTATTAAAACTGGTGATATATTATATTATGAATGTGTAGCAAAGCACTGCCAGGGTTGTTTAAGTAAATTTATTGACACCCATGTTTGTATAAAGAACTTTGATAGCCTAAGTGGAAATATGGAAACGAGAGGAGTTTTAAACATTTTTTGACGATCCGAGGTCAGTCGTGGTGTGAGGTATGTAGGCTACCTTGGGGATGGAGACTGTAAAGCACACACTACTGTTGTTAATGACAGACCATATGGGGACACACTGATAAAAAAGCTTTAACTCCACTGAGAAAATTATGTAGTGACTTCAACGGAAAAAACTGTCAGACGCTAAACACATAGGTGGTCCAGGCCGTCTTACTGACTCAATATTATGGACTAGCAATAAGTAAGGAGAACTGTGGGAGATTTGGAGAACATGAGGCGAGCTGTTTGGGCAACATGATTTCACAGAGTGTCAACAGATGTAACTCCACTGCATGGTTTGTATCCAAAAGAGGAAGATTCGTGGTGCAATTACTGGTTGAGCACTGTCACAGGCATACTATATACCCACAAGCTTCCTTACCACTTGCTGTAATGGAGGCAATAAAGCCTATGTATAGGGATATGGCAAATAAAAATTTACTTAGGAAAAGTATGCATGCTCTCTCTCAGAATGCAAATGAAAGCTTCATCAGCTGTATATGGAAGATAATACCCAAAACAGCATTTGTTGGGCTGATAGTGCTGAAGATTGGTGTAATGGAAGCAATAGTAACATTCAATGATAGTGCAATTTCAAGGATCAGTCTTATGAAGAAGGAATATGGCTTCAGCTCTAACTGCTACTGATAAGCGGCGGGTAACCGAAGCAGAGACAGCTGCAGAAGCTGCTACAAAGGAATCAATGATAAAGAAAAGAATGAAGAGAAAGAGTATGGAGGATAAGGAAACAGGAGCACAACTGGAGAACAGCTAGAATGTTCTAGACGAGCATAGTGGTAAGTTAATAAATCTGTAAATCTTCTTTTGCGATTTACTAAAATATTGAATTTTTATCATTCAGGTACACTTTCCTCCTAAATGACTGAAGTTAAACTCACAAAAATTGGTGCAGATAATTAGAATGACTTCCTGTACCTCCCTGGACTATTATTTCCAGACAAATTTATAACATGATGATGATGTCGATGATATTTGAGCTACATTTTTAAATATGTTGGTTGTAGTAAAATAAATTACTAGTCCTTTTCACAGATCAGCGCGAGGGAAGGAAATTGGAGGCATAAAACACCTACGTGGATGCTGTCTTTACTCTGACTCTTTCTCCAAGCTGTGACGTCAGTGGTTTCAAAATAAATGGTACCGCAGTGAAATAGTGTTTCGTTTTTTATACTATTATAAATATTGTTGCCAGTAGCAAAATATAATAAATATCTCAATGATTTTTTGGGAAATGCTTTGACTAATGACCCTAATTGGGTGTAATAATTTTGAGCTTTTTCGTTCTTAATACTATTATAAATATTGTTGTTAGTAGCAAAATATAATAAATATCTCAATGATATTTTGGGAAATGCTTTGACTAATGACCCTAATTGGGTGAAGAATTTTGAGCTATATCTCATTTATAGATCAGTTGCAGTATAAGGGTGAATGTAATGATAAAAACGCAGCCCATTCAGGGCTTAAAGCATCTGTAAGGTCAATAAACAGAGATAAAGGAAACTTACCCAACAATACGTATTTTGTTTTCTGAAACTACAACAACTATTGTGCGCATATGGATGAAGATCAATTAAACAATGTCAACTCACTATTCTCGAGGATTATCCAATGTTGGTTCCTCTATTCATGTAGTCACCCATGCCTCATATTCGTATTTTGTTTTGAAACTAAAAGGGTTTACACAGTTTCTGCTTTCTTCTTTAAGTACTGTACAGCTTATATTTCTATTTCTTGCACTTAATTTCGTTTACAACTATTAGGTAAGAGAATTATATGAAACACAGCAGTTCTAGGGAACTAAAATGTACAACCTTTTCAGATTCTTGCCAGTTATTGTGTTAGATCTCACATGTAGGAGGGCGTGCTGAAAAGTAATGCCTCAGAATTTTTTATTTGAAAACTCTGAAATTTTTTTTGAATGAAACAGACTTTATTATCATTCTACATCTTTATTCTTCATGCCTAGATATCTATTAGTCAACATAGTCACCCTGGTGACTGACGAATTTCTCTCAATGTGAGACCAGCCTGTTGACATTGTTGACCGAGCCACAGTCATATCTACGCTTTCCCCGCTTCATCACTATCAAAGTGAAGTCAAAAGTGTTCATTAAGTTTTAGACGGAAATCAGAGGGAGCCAAGTCGAGCTGTATTGAGGATGATCGATGACAGTCAACTGAAGTCGTCGGATCGCCGCAGATGCCGCGATGCTCGCGTGGGGTCTGGCATTGTCATGCTGAAGTAGAGGGTGTTCCGAGGGGACGAACTCTTTCGATTCGAAACTCGTTTAGAGCACTCTGTTTCTGATGAACCGACAAAACTAGGTTACATTCTGTGACGTTAACCACTACAATTCCAAGCCCTCTAGTGGCTGAAGTTTTGTCAACATGAAGAATAAACATGTAGAATGTTATGCTTTTATTTTAAAGGTGTGGAAGATTTCGAATAAAAAAAATTGGACGAATTACTTTTCAGCACGCCATCATATTCTGGAAAATAACATGTTTCACTAAGTAAGGATTAATTGAAAAATTTTTTAATTATACATTTAGCGTTATCTTCCGCCCTTACGTTTGCAGTTTACGAGATCTCATAACTGATTGGCCTAGAATTGATGTCACTTTCGCAAACCCACTCAGGCGAGGGGTGGGGGGGAGCGGCCTTCGCGGGAGGGGGGATATTTACCAGAGAATGGAAAATCAAACGTTTTTTTCTAGTTTCTAGTATCAAAAGCAATATACATCAGAAACCTTTACCAATAGATATAAAATCACTACAAAAGTACAATAGAAATGCATTCTTATATGAAGGAATATTATCTATTTATACGACGCATGGGTTGGGTAATTTAGGTTTTTTCCTAAGTTCCTAGATACATAGTAGTTAATTCAGACCTTTCACAAAAGCACAGGGGTGAGACTACTTTTGGGGAGATGGGTAAAACACCATGCTATTCTACCTTACAAAATAATTCCTAGATACATAGTAGTTAATTCAAACCTTTCACAAAAGCACAGGGGTGAGACTAGTTTTGGGGAGATGGGTAAAACACCATGCTATTCTACCTTACAAAATAGACTGAAAGATTTAGATTTTACGCCATGTGAAAATTTCTGAAAACAAAGTTTGAGTTCTACAAAAACTTTAGTCAGTTTTCCCCTTCCTATGCGGATGCAGTCTTGGGTATATACGTAAATACTGAATTTGAATATCGTTAGGATTCAATAAAGCAATACAAAAGTACTGTTGTTATTTTATTACAGAAATATAGTCTTTATAGGGCTAAGTATAACAAAAGAGCGCTCGACACGGTAGTCTCTTTGAGCAAACTTATTTGTACTAGTCACACCTAAATTGTGTGTACGCGAAATAGAACTTGTTTCAGTGCTGGTGGACACGACTGAATTCAGTCACAAATTTCTGTATGTCGTTAAAAGACAGTTACCAAAATTCATAACCATCGGAAGAAGTCACTTACTGCTCTGTCGTCAAAAATTAATATTGGCTCCAGATCTACACTCCTGGAAATTGAAATAAGAACACCGTCAATTCATTGTCCCAGGAAGGGGAAACTTTATTGACACATTCCTGGGGTCAGATACATCACATGATCACACTGACAGAACCACAGGCACATAGACACAGGCAACAGAGCATGCACAATGTCGGCACTAGTACAGTGTATATCCACCTTTCGCAGCAATGCAGGCTGCTATTCTCCCATGGAGACGATCGTAGAGATGCTGGATGTAGTCCTGTGGAACGGCTTGCCATGCCATTTCCACCTGGCGCCTCAGTTGGACCAGCGTTCGTGCTGGACGTGCAGACCGCGTGAGACGACGCTTCATCCAGTCCCAAATATGCTCAATGGGGGACAGATCCGGAGATCTTGCTGGCCAGGGTAGTTGACTTACACCTTCTAGAGCACGTTGGGTGGCACGGGATACATGCGGACGTGCATTGTCCTGTTGGAACAGCAAGTTCCCTTGCCGGTCTAGGAATGGTAGAACGATGGGTTCGATGACGGTTTGGATGTACCGTGCACTATTCAGTGTCCCCTCGACGATCACCAGTGGTGTACGGCCAGTGTAGGAGATCGCTCCCCACACCATGATGCCAGGTGTTGGCCCTGTGTGCCTCGGTCGTATGCAGTCCTGATTGTGGCGCTCACCTGCACGGCGCCAAACACGCATACGGCCATCATTGGCACCAAGGCAGAAGCGACTCTCATCGCTGAAGACGACACGTCTCCATTCGTCCCTCCATTCACGCCTGTCGCGACACCACTGGAGGCGGGCTGCACGATGTTGGGGCGTGAGCGGAAGACGGCCTAACGGTGTGCGGGACCGTAGCCCAGCTTCATGGAGACGGTTGCGAATGGTCCTCGCCGATACCCCAGGAGCAACAGTGCCCCTAATTTGCTGGGAAGTGGCGGTGCTGTCCCCTACGGCACTGCGAAGGATCCTACGGTCTTGGAGTGCATCCGTGCGTCGCTGCGGTCCGGTCCCAGGTCGACGGGCACGTGCACCTTCCGCCGACCACTGGCGACAACATCGATGTACTGTGGAGACCTCACGCCCCACGTGTTGAGCAATTCGGCGGTACGTCCACCCGGCCTCCCGCATGCCCACTATACGCCCTCGCTCAAAGTCCGTCAACTGCACATACGGTTCACGTCCACGCTGTCGCGGCATGCTACCAGTGTTAAAGACTGCGATGGAGCTCCGTATGCCACGGCAAACTGGCTGACACTGACGGCGGCGGTGCACAAATGCTGCGCAGCTAGCGCCATTCGACGGCCAACACCGCGGTTCCTGGTGTGTCCGCTGTGCCGTGCGTGTGATCATTGCTTGTACAGCCCTCTCGCAGTGTCCGGAGCAAGTATGGTGGGTCTGACACACCGGTGTCAATGTGTTCTTTTTTCCATTTCCAGGAGTGTATTTCTTTTAATATCGTTACAGAGATTACATTCACTTCACCTAAGAAAAACAAGAAATAAGAAGAGTTGCAGTTAGACTCTCATTAACATTTTGGTCATCAGAGACTACCTTAGTTGTACAAGGTAGAGGGAGGATGCAACTAAATGAATTACCTGCTGAAATTATGTGAAGAAGTTTAGTGAGGGATTAGGCGAACTCTAATAGTAATGGCGGATTGGAATGTAGTTGTAGGTGAAAGAGTAGAAGAAGGGATTGTGGGGGAATACGGTCTTAGTAGCAGAAACGAGAGAGGAGAAAGAAAGAAATTTCAGCCACTGACAGCAAATACTCTGTTAAAGAGTCACAAGACGTGGGGCAATACTGAGCGGTTATCGCTACTGCAATAACGAATAACTTAGTGGGCGGTCCATTTGAAAGGAACGGACGTTTCTAAAATGAGTAATCACAGAAATTGCAAAGAAAACACTGGTACAAAGAAAGTAACTGCGAGAAACAAAGGGTAAAAGAAGAAATACTTCTGTTGATCGATGAAAGAAGGAAGTACAGAAATGTTCTTGGAAGTCCAAGAACATAGAAGTAAAGGACTTAGGAATAAAATAAAGAGGAAGTGCAAGGAAGCTACGGCGAAAGGTGTGCTCCAAAAATATGAACAAATCGAAAATGAAATGACCTTTTTTTGACTGAAAAGTCAAAACTATCTTCGGAAAAATTAAAACTGAAATAGTAATAGTCCTTTTAAATGCAGAAGTGAAAGAAGGCAGTGGTGGAAAGAACACATCGAACGCCTCTATGAGAAGGAGAATGTGTCTGATGACGTGAGAGAAGAAGAAACAGGAGTCTACATAGACCAGATGGGAGGGACTGGGATTTAAAAGGGCTTTGGAAGACTTAAGATGATTAAGGTACAAGGGATAGATAATATTCCATCACAATTTCTAAAATAATTGGAGGAAGTGGCAACAAAACGATTATTCACGTTGGTGTGTCGAATGTATGAGGCTAGCGATGTACCATCTGACTTTCGCAAAAAGATGAACACATAAAGATACCAAGAACCGACAAGGTTGACAGCACGTGCACCGTAATCGCTGACAAGAATAATAAACAGAAGAACGGAAAAGAAAATTGAGGATGTGTTAGATGACGATCAGTTTTTCATTAGGAAAGGTAAGGGAACCAGAGAGACAATTCTGAGATTGCGATTGATAATGGAAGCGAGACTGTAGAAAAATCAATAAATTTTCATAGGGTTTTTCGACCTGAAAAGTATTCGACATCATGAAATGATTTAAGATGGTCGAAATTTTGAGAAGAACAATGGTAACCTATAGAGAAATATACAATATGTAGAAAATCCAAGAGGGAACAACAAGAGGTAGGTAAAGACCGAAGTACTTGGATTAAAAATGAGTAAGACAGGGATGTAGTCTCTCAACCCTACTGTTCAACGTAAACATAGAAGCAATGAAGGAAATCAAAGTAAAGTTCAAGAGTGTATTTGAAATTCAAGGTGAAGGGATATCAGTGATAAGATTTGCTGGTACCAATGCTATCCGCAGTGAGAGTGAGGAAGACTTACAGTACCTGCTGAATGCAGTGAACAACCTTATGAGTACAGAACATCGTTTGAGAGTAAGTTTAAGAAAGTCGAAGGTAATGATATTTAGCACAACTGAGAGTGCGAGAAACTTAAGGTCAGGATTGGTGGCCACGAAGCAGGTAAAGTTAATGAATTCTGATACCTAGGCAGCAAAGTAACTGACGACGCATGGGGCAACGAGTCCATCAGCAGCAGACTAGCACTGCAAACCGGGCATTCCTGGCAAAGAGAAGTCTACTAGCATTTGTAGGTCTCAATCTGAGGAAAAAAAATTCTGAGAATGTACATCTGGAGCGTAGCATTATGTAGTAACGAAATATTCACTGTGGGAAACCCGAAAAAGAAGAGAATCGAAGTATTTGAGACATGGTGCTAAAGAAGAATGTTGGAAATGTGGTGTCACTATAAGCTAGGAAATGGTGAGGTTCTCCGGCTAATCGGCGAGGAAAGAAATGTGTGGAAAACACTGACAAGAAGAAGTAGCAAGATGTTAGGAAATCTGTTAAGGCATCAGGAAGCAACTTCCATACTTCCTCGGTACTAGTGGGATCTACAGAGAGTTAATAACAAAGGAAAACATCACTTTCTTTTGGCGGAGTGCTAGTGCACAAAGGCCTCTAATAGTCTGCTGCTGCTGGCCGTGTTACTGGGGCTGTACAGATAAACTCACGTACTTTTGTCACGCGCTAACCTCAGCTGATCTCAGTAGCTGCGTTTCAAAGGCTTTTCCTTACGCTGCCCATAGATCATATTTCTATTTATTGTACTTTACCAGCCTTAGAACAATTAATTAATCGAATTAGATGTCCTATCATACATCTACAAGGGCCGCACTGAAAAGTAATGCCTCCGCATTTTATGTGTGAAAACTCTTAAAATACAGGCATTATTAACATTCTACATCTTTATAAATCGCGTCTAAATATTTGTCTATAAACGAACGCATTTCTCCTACCGTTACACCAGTTCATTGATTGATTTTTTAATGATACCATTAGCTTACCTATACTTCTACCGCTTCATTACTCCCAAAGTGATGTCATCGAAGGTGTTTTGCAACTTATGGGAAAAGATGATAATCAAATTGGTCCAAGTCATTTTACCATCAATTACAGTGACCCCAAGGCGTCGGATGGTTGTAGATATAGCAGGGATTGCGTGTGGTGGCATTGCCATGCTGAAGTAGAGGTGCCCCATGTGTGGATGAACTCTTCGAGTTCGAAAAGCGATTAGGACACAGTGTTTCTCACGCACCTGCGTAGTTACGTTAAACACCGCCATGCGAAACGTTACAATTCGAAGCTTTCTAGTGGCAGAGGACAGGTAATATTTAGACGTGAAGAATAAAGGCTATTAATGTTAATAATATTTGCTATATTGAAAAACGTTCAAGAGTTTTCAGATAGAAAATTAGGATGGATTACTTTTCATCACGCTCTCATCTGTGACCAATTGACGTGTTTGTGTTAGTCACGATTTATTCAAAGAAATTAAAGTTTTAGATTTATTTTTATCTTGCACTCTTACATTTGCAATTTACAAGTATTCATAACTAATTAGGACTAAAATTGACGACACTTTCGTAATTCCATTCAGGGCTAAAAATATTCGACAGTCAATGGAAAACGAAATGTGTTTTCTAGTTTCCAGGTATCGCATGCAATACACATTGGAGACGTTTACCACACGAGGTGAAATCACCACAAGCGTACAGTAGAAATGCATTCTTATATAAGAAAGACTATCCATTTACACCACATGCGTGACGGGTAAATGTTTTCTTCAAGTGTGATATCTTAGTTGCACGGTAATTAGATTAGTATTTTCACGAAAACACAGATGTGAGACTATTTTTGGGGAGACTGGGTGAAGCACCAAATGTTTCTACCTTACTCCCACAAAACCGTTTGAACAGGATACTTCAATCAATAAAAATTTCTTGTGTTTTGATAGATAAGAACCGAGATCATCATTAACGTAAAGTTACAAATAAGAGTGCCCGCTTCCTACGAGGTTAAAAAGAGTCATTCTTGATCAAGTAAGTGTCTAAAACCAAAAGACTAGTAATTTAGTTCCTTTATTCTGTAAAACTTTCTCTCAAAAATGCCTTAGTAACGGAAATTAATTGAGCTGCACTGATGGTCCTGGTGACAGCCAGTATGAAGAGTATAACAACTTAAGCCATACTTCAGTGGCAGGTGCCATGCGCTCCTCAAAAGAAAAATGGGCGCATCGTGAGGAACGCCAGGTGCCTGAGAAAACTCATTTCGGTATGAATAGGACAGGGCTGAATAGAAAATGGAAGGCTGGGCAGACTATTTCTAGAAAGACGACTAACGAAGGGGAATTCTCTTTATTGAGCTGGAAGATTGAGAGAATCGATTAAATCGCCGTTGGAGGCAGTCGAGCCCTTTCATGAGCTGAAGGGCTTTTATGCCGTTCGACCATTGACAGAGACACGATTATTTCTTGGATGGAATATCATTAGGAGATGGAATCTCTCCACTTGCGACCTCGAAGTATCTTTCGTGACCTTGGTTTGAGAAAAAACGAACTGTAGATTGTTAAATGTTTGTGCTCCCAAGAAAACGTGTTGACACAGTCGTTAGCAAAAATTGTCAATAACTGGGAAAAGAAAGCTGCCTGAGAGCGGAAACTAGGAAAAAGAATCCGATTGACGTCAAGTTTCCTTCAGCTCTACTTCATCCGTACACAAATTTATGAAAATGTGTTCGAAACTGCCACTTCAGTCCCGAGCACGTAAGCTTGTTTCATACCTGACAATGTTTGGATCTGTATACTTCGCCTTACACATGATCACCCAAACAGAAACAGGTGTAGTCAGTCATCAAACAGGTTCAACAAAGTATGTGCCTTAAGTGAGTAAAATCACATGTCATTAACCTGCAAAAAAGTTCTTAGTTCTGTTCCCTGAGTAGCTGGATACTCAAACGGTGCTTTAGTATTGTAAAATATTGCTAATGTGGAGGTGGTATAACAAATTATCACAAAAATTAGAAAAATAAAACTCTAAAAATATCTGAAGTATAGAATAACTCGAACATCAAATATTGCTTAGAAGCACCGCAGATAAAGAAGCTAAAGCTAATAACGTGATGTTACAGAACAAGGTGACGTCATTTGGGTGTGAGTAAAATTTAAATCGAAATCAAAATGTGAAAGGGAGCTTTTCTAGCAGTAATAGGTGACGAAAGAGATCATTAGGATTTATTATTACTAATAACACACTTAAGTTAGTGCTGCAGCATCCAAGAATAGTTCATATTGCACTGGAAGTTAAATAGAACAGCGAGTAGAATTTGAATACAAATTATTGATTAGGTGTGGTGTAGCTGAGATGAAATATTAGTTCAAGAAAAGGACAAAGAAGTCCAAGTTTTTGTTATTAAAATAAGTCAAAGTATTAACGAAGTATCATTCACTGATTTTTTTCTACCTGTTTAGTTATGTCTTTCGGCAAATTTGACACTGACTTTTTAACTGTCTGTTCTTTGCGTGCTTTACGTAGCAAGTGCAATATGTCGGAGTAGATACTGCATTCTCTGTCTTCCCTGTCAAAGTCTTTCTTAACTCTCTAAACTGGTAGTTCCCAAGCCACAGCAATCGCAACTGAGCAACACGTCATTTACCTTTCAGATTGTGGTAAACGTTTCCAACAATCTTCTTCCCTCACATCATCCGTTTCGTACATTTTCATTTAATTCGGTGATCTTCCCACAGAACTTTCATAAAACTAATGTGAGATCACATTAAGAAAAATTTCTGAATGTTCTTAATCACTTATGCTCCTCGCCTTTAGCTCAGTAATGCACAGTGTAATTCTCAGTCTTCCCCTAACTAAGAGTATTATTAATTGACGATGCGTTGACTTTTTAAAGGAACGTCAATCCCGCTGGGAGTCTACGTCATGTGGACGCAAGCCTCCTCTTGCATTTTGAGCCGGCCGCGGTGGCTGAGCGTTTCTAGGCGCTTCAGTCCGTAACCGCGCGACTGCTACGGTCGCAGGTTCGAATGCTGCCTCGGGCATGGATGTGTGTGACGTCCTTAGATTAGTTAGGTTTAAGTAGTTCTAAGTTCTAGGGGACTGATGATCTCAGATGTTAAGTCCCATAGTGCTCAGGGTCATTTGAACCATTTTTTGTATTTTGATTTCTTAAAAGTCGTCGTCTTCGCATTATCTTCTAGTTATTCATTCAATCCTAGAATTTTTTAATAACAACAATCAACGCAAAAAGTCCTAATAGTTAAATCTAATGTTCGTTTTCTTGATGTATATTGTTTACTGACAGGAATTTCAGCTTGGAAACCTTTGCCTTTATAACTGTTCTTTGTGTATTTTTGGCAAGTTCTAAATTTTCTGCTTATCTTCTTATTCGGCATAAAAGTGGTAGAGTTGATACATTATAACACCTATGTGATATTTAAACATGACATTTTTATTTAGTCTAGAGGTTTTCACTGTTTTTGCTTGCTGTGTGTGATTCAAATCATTCGGCTATCAATGTAATTCCTTCATACTACTTTCGCCACAGAAATATCAGACGTAACTGGGAAATGTTGATCCCACCTGGGGTGTATTTGCCGAACTGCTTCTTTGAAGGTAATGACACATCAGATAGAATTCAATATTTAATGAAATGTAAACACTTAATGAAATTTTCCACTAACGGAACGTAAGATATTGTCTTGAGATGCGATATGTAGTTCTTCAAAGAGATGTATGTACAACGACGTTTCCTTTATGTTTCTTTATTCGTTAATTTTACTCCACCGCTCACAATATCATAGTAGAAGGAATAGTAATTAGCGAATAATAAAGAAATAGCAAAAAATAATTCAAACGTTGTGACTTACGACGTATACAGTGTGTAGATAGCCCACATTCGATCAAAATCAGTGTGATTATGCATAAAATTAAAAAAAAAGTGAAATATAACGACTGAATTTATTGTAGCCATACAGATGCGAGATTTTATTGCTGTAGGTTGAAACACATTAAACCCTGAAGTTGCTTCCACGTTAGTGAAGTTTTTGTCAACATTAGATGCCTTAACACTTCCCATTTTCTGTTGACCTCGTGCTTCTTTCTGTCTTTGGAAGCAATATATTATGTTTCCGTATTAAGATTTCTTTAGTGATGAAGTCATCAGAGGGAGATACGTTACACGCTAGAAGCGAATAATGATTCCATGATAACAGTTACACATATTCCAGTGAGCTGACTTTATTTGTGCCTCTTATATTTCAGAGCTACGTAATTTCGTTTCCAGAGATCCAAAAGACTATACACTCAATCGACAACAAAATACAGTGAGAGAATCAATGGTCTTACATTTATAAAAAATGTTTTCTAAGCTACTTTTACAAGCGAGTAGGTCTAGAAGGCATTACTAACAGATATACTGATATCGACAGACTGACAAACTAACAAAAAATGTGTTAAAAAGTATTGCAGGTTGCCTGTTGCAACTTCCACGTTATCAATATTTACGCATGTGTTTCTCAGGATCAGTCAGTCTTTGCTGTTATAACTGTGCCCACTAGTCAATATCTGCGTACTTTCTCCTGGCTCATCTGTACTGGTTTGTCTCAACTGCCGTCTTTGGGGTGAGCGGTGGCTCAACATTGAGAAATAGAGGTGGCTAAGTGGACAGCATAGATTGTGTTTTTTAACAGGAACAGAGAATACTACTCTGTTCTGGCTCCTAAAAGTTCGGATCTTGTGCGTGCTTCGATAGTAGCTCTGGATTATATTGACAAAGACGTAGATTGCAGCTAGGGTTAGTATGCGTGAGGAGCTCCGGAAAGAAAGGTAATATTTTCTGCAAATGCTTACTTGGCACCGCGGGGGATTAGCCGAGCTGTCTCAGGCGCTGCGGTCATGGACTGTGCGGCTGAGTCCTCCCTCGGGCAGGGGTGTGTGTGTTTGTCCTTAGGATAATTTTGGTTAAGTAGTGTGTGAGGAAGAAATTTCTAAGGATGTACGTCTGGAGCACAGAATAGTATGGTAGTGAAACATGGACTGTGGGAAAACCGGAACAGAAGAGAATCGAAGCATTTGAGATGTGGTGCTATACACGAATGTTGAAAATTAGGTGGACTGATAAGGTAAGGAATGAGGTGGTTCTACGCAGAATCGGAGAGGAAAGGAATATGTAGAAAACACTGATAAGGAGAAGGGACAGGATGATAGGACATCTGCTAAGACATGAGGGAATGACTTCCATGGTACTAGAGGGAGCTGTAGAGGGCAAAAACTGTAGAGGAAGACAGAGATTGGAATACAAGCAAATAATTGAGGACGTAGGTTGCAAGTGCTACTCTGAGATGAAGAGGTTAGCACAGGAAAGGAATTCGCGGCGGGCCGCATCAAACCAGTCAGTAGACTGATGACCAAAAAAAAAAGAAGTGTGTAAGCTTACGGACTAATGACCTTAGCAGTTAAATCCCATAAGATTTCACACACATTTGAAAATTTTTTTGAGCTTACTTAACGAGCCTAACTGAGGCGAGGGCTTCTTGTCTGTGCTGAGCCGTATGAGTGAAAAAAGTAGGACTTGGAGTTCTTATTAATGTGAGACAGATCTCATTCTCTCTGTACGCCGTAATTGATTTGCAACTGGTCTGAGTAAACACGTTCTTCATTTGCCTAAATTTCTTTGCGCTTCCATTGGTTTCAGGAATACTTCGTAAACGAAGTGTTTGTCTTACCCAGGCTTAGCTGCCATGTGGCACATGAAACCTTAATTACGGTTTTGAATAAAATGCCTGCATCAATTGCAGTTTTCTTTTTATTTTAAAAACCGTAATCGTCTTTTGTCCTCAGGGCCATAATTCAGTCGTATCTGCATAGTGTGCGACAGACTTATCAAATGAAGAAGGTGTAGAAATAGCCATCATAAACGACAAACGTAAATCAAAACAACTCGTTCATACAGTACAATAAATAACATACTGTGAACTTGTCTAACATTAAAATAGATTCGTGTTTTGTAAACTTACTGAGGTTCGAAAAACAACCTGCAAAGAAGGACACCTGGGTTCAAGTCCCAGATGTGGCACAAATTTTTAATTCATTTCTCGAGCTTCTATTATTATCGTCATCAAATATCTTAAAACCACCATAGTGGTCAAGTATTTGCGAAGTCGTATAAGGTCTAGGAAATTGACATATATCACATGAGCTTACGTGTAGGACGTCCTGTCCTGGGAAGTGAAACATACGAAGGGAAGAATAAGTTACAGAGATGGACTGCAGGGGGCAGGTAGATTCAAATGGTTCAAATGGCTCTGAGCACTTTGGGACTTAAGATCTGAGGTCATCAGTCCCCTAGAGCTTAGAACTACTTAAACCTAACTAACCTAAGAACAGCACACACATCGATGCCCGAAGCAGGATTCCAACCTGCGACCGTAGCGGTCGCGCGGTTCCAGACTGAAGCGCCTAGAACCGCTCGGCCAGTCCGGCCGGTGGGCAGGTAGATAAGTCGGCAGAGGCGAGTGATGAGCTTCAGAGGTAAAACAAAATACAGACCAAAATTTTATTTGAATGATGCTCAGAGACCCTACGATGAACGAAACCAGTATGACAAATAAATGGAAGCAGCAAAGGGAATCTCTGCGCACTAACCCGACGTTACAACGATATGCAGGCATGGGAAACTGAACGTGGTTTGTTAGTTAGAGCAAATAGGCCTACCATACTATGTACTGAAATGTAATATCGGTGAAATTAATAACACTGTGATACATCAATCATACGCTGGACGCTATCCATCACAATAATGTTTTTATGCATTACTATAGTTAAGAATATCGTTCTTAATATAGTGAAAAAGACTGTAAATTCAATTTCCTGCTAGATGATCTTATGGGATCGTTTCTGCATTTTATGAAAACAGGGAGAATATTGGCAATTTTAGTGGCACTTTATCCTTTTGAAATTAGTTGAGAGGCGATGGTATTCTACAATTTTCGTCTCTACTGCTGTATGCTCTTTGAGTTAAGTTTGATGATTGTTTGGCCAATGTAAAAGTTTTTGCAATCTGTGCAGAAAATTTCATAATTGCCTGCAGTTGTAAATCAGTTTTTTTGGTTTTGAAGTTGTGAACAACTAGCTGACTGGAGTGTTATTGGTGCTAAAGGCGATCCTATCATTAAATCTGCGGAACAGGAAAATTTAAATGGATTCTAACCTTTCTGCATCATTGTCGCTAAATTCGTTGCCTCTATTTTGAAAGATCACGAGTTTAGAATTATATACCCAATTATCTATGGAAAATTGACAACCCCGTTTCGAGGCATTATGGGTTAGCACATTCACTTTTTTCTGTATTATTAAGCCATAATGTAAGTACTCAGTTTATCATTGCTTCGAAAAAAGGTTTCTTTTGCTGCGCAGGGTGTCCAAGTCTTTGAGAACTAAGGACATCATACGCTGTATGTTTCAGATAAATACCAAAATAAAGTCTTTGATTGACATTAGTATTGCATAATCAAGAAAATTAATCGACACATTTGCCTGAGCTGTAAAACAAAGAGAACATTAGGATGAACATCAATCACATATGAGCTAACAGATTACTGTCATCCAATGTCAACATTTAATTTCTACAGTTTTAAACATGACTATTTCTCAGCAACCGTATGCTAGTTTGAACATAGGATTATACAGCGAACCGGCTCCAAATAACTGTTCGGTACACTGACCTAGGTTTTGACACCTACTAACGGTGTCATTAGAATGGACTTTTGAAAACCTTAAAATTACATTGAGAGAAAGCAATGGTCAGAATTTAGAGCAATTATGCTCAAGTCAAAAATAAAATACAACACGTTTCTGCCTCTACCTCGTGTGCCTACCTATGATCAGCATCAGACATACGAGGGAAATGCTGGAACGTATTTTATTTTATTTTTGACATAGGGATAATTGCTCTAAATTCTGAGCGTTGCTTCCTCGCAATGTCATTTTATGGACTTCGAAAGTTCATTCGGATGAGGACACTGTCAGCAGATGTCCAAACTTAAGGCAGTGTACCAAACAATTATTTGCAACAGATTAGCTGTTTAATCCTGTGTTCAAATTTATTTTGCAATACGTCACTTTCTATATCTCTTATGAATGGTTACAGAAAACTGGTTTTCAAAGTGACTGATAAGTACATTGGCAGCAGTGCCAGCTAGTACAGAGACTATGTCTAGTCCTTCTATCTGCATAAAAAAATTTTACTGCAGGAAAGGTAGTTATAACGAAGTACTAATATTAAGACCCAGCAAGCAGCGCAGTCTAACGTGCTGCTTCCCGAGCGGGAAGGCGCGCCTGTACCCGGCACGAATCTGCCCGGCACGAATCTGCCCGGTGACGAGGTCCGGTCTTCCAGCCAGCCAGTGGATGGTTTTAAGGCAGTTTTCCATCTGCCTCGGCGAATGCGGGCTGGTTCCCCTTATTCCGCCTCAGTTACACTGTGTCGGCGATTGCTGCGCAAACTCTGTCTCCACGTACGCCTACACAATAATTACTTTACCAAGCAAACATTTGGGGTTACAACAGTCTGGTATGAGCCGAGGAGCCAACTGGGGGCCGAACCACACAATAACTCTGGGTTCGGTGTGGGGCTGTGGTGGAGGTGGGTGGACTGCTGTGGCCTGTTGTGGTGTTGTGAACCACTGAGGGCTACGGTTGGACGTAGCTTCTCCGTCGTTTCTAGGTGCCAGGTTTAAAACACGTACATATTCATATTAAGAAATAAATTAGTTCCATTATTGCAGCCTATGATAATGTTTTGTGGGTGAGGAGAATATTTTGTTTCATATAAATGGTTTCATCCACAGGGATGTTGGACTAAAAATCCTTAATTTCGAACGAAGCAATAGCAATGTGTCTGACTGACTCATCTATATGGTAGCAATTCGTTAGTGAGTCATTTTTACGAAGAATTTACTGTTTGCAGAAGCGTAATTAATTTTTGTACAATGAAACAGTCGAGGTTATTAACTGCATTAAGTGTCAGTCTTATTGGCACATTTTCCTTATGCATTTCAAATTGGGCTTTCTACCTTGGTGTGAATGGGTTCATTATTTTTAGATAACTTCTTTCATATTTGTTAATCACAATATTATGGTTTGAATAGTCTTTCTGTTTGAAATGCATTTTTCTGCATATAAGATGGAATATAGGAATTTTGTATCATCATTTCTTAGCTTTTTGATAAGAGAATATCTCGCTAAGCCCACTTAAATAATACATGTACACGATTTAAATGTTTGGTGACGTAAGTTTGTATGTGTTAAATTTTTGTTAAATGAAGTCAGACAGCTCTGTATTAGTATTACTGTAGGTCAACACTCATTGAGAAAAAGGGTGAATTCTTATCAGGCTCATTTTCTATGGGATTATAACGTCCACTAAATTAAGTTCTGAAACACAGACAGTTTACATCTTCAAAATCAAGAAGTCACACTTCCACGCACCATTAACACTGCCAACTTGTGAGGGAAACGTATGTATCTCGACGTCAACATATTTCTTGGTAATTTCTACTTTACCTACTATAACGTAAGGTGAGCTTGCACAGTTTTTTTCAATATGGACGCTATTTAATTTACACGCTGTATTTCCCGATTAGCTGGAGAGTGAGATGGATGTACAAGGCAGGACTTATGTCGTCTGAAGTCTACCACGTATTGTTCATACAAACTGCAAAAAAAACAGTTCATTGAAACAATTAGATTGCACAGAAACAGTAAACGAGTAGGTCGTGGTATACCTGTGAAGCCATCCGCTGTACTCACCTGCACGATGTCCCCATAGTCACCTCCGGCAGCCGTGAAGTTGAGGTGGCAGAGAAAGGGCAGGCGGTCTTCCCGCGGTCGTCGTACCTCCAACTCGTACGTGCGGCCTACGTCGCCATAATACGTCCTGTTGCACGCTGAAATAATCAAACATAGCACCCTAAGCGCGGCCCCTTTCTCTTTACTACGGCATGTATTTTTTTGAGTCGTCATTTTCCTGACTGGTTTGATGAGGGCCGCCGGAAATTCCGCTCCTGCTCCCATATCTTCATTTCAAAAGAGTACTTGCACCCTACGTCCTCACTTGTTTGTGTTCCAGTCTCTGTTTTCCCCTACAGTATTTACCCTGTGCAGTATCCACGAGTACCATGAAGGTTAATAAGTGATGCCTTAACCCATAGCGTCCGAATTTTTTTTATTGTGAATTACTTTAAAAATTTTTAAGAAATTTTTAAAAGGTCTAAAATAACATATAGCTGAAATTTAAATGTGTTCGCTCTGACAGAAATAAAAATAATCTCTGTCCTGTAAATAGGATGCTGGGTGCCTGTGGTGTCCTATAAGGAAAACAATCTTTGTTCAACTTTATTTCCTGTTTTACAATTTTTGTTCCCCTTTATTCTTAAGGAAAAAAAATTAAGAACAAAACACTACATTTCAAAGTGGGAAAGATTTATCTAAGTGTTCAAATTACAAAATGAATTCAGTACTCTTGAAAGATTTTAAGAAATTATTAACACTCTCTGTACCAGGCCTATTTTATGCACCCGTCCCTAGAAACCGGGCAATTTTACCAATATTAAAAAAATTACTGCATCAAATCTACTGTTTGGATTGTGGCAAATTTGGTACCATCTTGAAGCTGCACATTTCTACTTTAATTCTGAGTGAAAGAAACTACTTTACAATGCACAGCTTTAAGGTACAGTTATAGAAATCACTTAGATGTTTTAAGAATTTAGAAAAAGTCATACGAATAAGGGAATACAATTGTGATTTATTTTTAACCAAAATTGTGGCACTACATTACATGTTTCTGATAGTATACAGTATTACATATAAATTTCACACAGAATCATATTGTTTTTTAGTGTGGAAAATTTTAAAGCAAGGTTCCAGGCAGAGTGCAACGCCACACTGTTCACATTCGTATCGTGTCTCTTTGCGAGAAGCCTTGCCACTCTGTTTCTTGCTCCTGGAACTGCACACGTGACACACACGAGCAGCATACTTCTTAGTAGTTGCAGGTATGTGCTGCAAAAAATGTCTCTTTGTTAGCCGACCTACAGTTCCTTCATTTCTTGGAATGAATTCAAGTGTGTCGTCTTCAACAAGCTGAACTGCAAGCACTGTTATAAAGTCTGTTATTGTAATTTTCTTCCTGTGCACTGCATTGTACAGCCAAAATGCATTTGATACTCCCATAAGCAGCAAATGGAAATATAATTTTCGCCACCATTTCACAGTTCTGTGCTGGAACGGATTGTACTGCAGGCGTTGGTCTCCAATATCCACTCCAATTTTATTGAGGTTGTAATCAAGTACCTGAAGTGGTTTCAATACTACAGACCCATTTCTCTTAGTATGCGTACCAAATGTTGCTTGATGCCTTGTAGACAATGTATACACATCTCTCTTATCTTTCCACTTCATTGCCAATACATTATCTTTACGCCGAAAAGACATTTCGCCCTTTTTCAGCTTAGCAGATACTAAATCTTTAGGCAATCCTTTCCTGGATTTGTTCACAGTACCAACAGCTCCAGTGCCTTTCTCTGCCAGTTGCTGAAATAGCTCTGGACTGGAATAAAATCGATCTAAATACACAGTGTGGCCTTTGTTCAGCAAGCTGCTGTCAGACAACAATCGCAAAATAACCGCAGACGAAGAATTGTCAACAATATGCTTACCAGCATAAACTTCAAAATTTACAACATAGCCACTACTGGCTTCAGCAACAGCATATACTTTCAGTCCATACTTATGAGGCTTATTTTGCATGTAAACACGGAAACTCACACGACCTCGAAATGGGCAAATTCCTTCATCAATTGTCACTTTTTCTGAGGGACGATATGCCTGGATACATCGCTCCTTCAAATTATTATAATATGGCAAAACTTTGTAAAGTGGATGAAATCCATCTTCGCCTGGTTTTTTCTGATTTGAATTGTCAACAAGATGCAAGCATGACAGTATCTGAGTGAAACGCAAACGGCTCATGACATGGGGACAAAAGTTACAACTAAGAACAGGATTAGTGCTCCAATGGTCCGCAATTTTGGGCTTTTTCGAAACACACATGTGGAAAATAATACCCAAGAAACGCCTCATCTCACTTATAGTCACTGGCTTCCACGAACTCAAAACTGAATGGGGCTTCAGATTATTTCCTCTTCTTTTCTTCTGTATTGTCTGTGATGCATACAAATTTGTCTGTCTCTTGAGTTCATTTACGTCACTGTCAGTAAGGAACACTTTACTGCAATCCAGTACAGAACTCGACTCATCAATATCCACTAGTATCTGCCTGGGTGTCGTGTTGACAGGCAGAGGTCGGTAGGTGTCAACTGCAGTCCACTCACTGTCTTTCGGATACGGCACAGCTGCTGGATTTGAAGCAACACCTTCAACATCATTCTCGTCTTCATCTGAAGACAAACTGTCATCAATCTCGTCTTCTAAAAAGAATATCACATTATGTGTAACTACATACATCGTTTACACATGTTCAACAGATATGTGCGTACTGCACAATTACGTGGAAAATTCGGAAATACGTACCTTCAAACACACCATTGCATTCAGAATCGTCTGAATCACTCTCTACATTATCCAGAGTGTCGCTATGATTGATCAAATCCGCAATTTCTGCGTCTGATAAACCGCGCCGAAACATGATGACAAACAACTGAATGATATACAGACTGAGAACGCAAAGATAAGTTTTAACATGAATTACAGCGCTGCCGTGACATCTATGGACGCATTTTGTTAATAAACATCTGAAAAACGTATAGCGCTGGCCAAACCAGTAGAAATAACGTTGCAGTGTTTTGAATGAAATTAAATGTAGCGGCCCGTAAATTTTACGGGCTTGGTGATTTTCGCGCGATCCCAGGCCCGTAAATTTTACGGGCTTGGCGCTTAGAGTGTTAATGACAGATTTTAGTTAGCCTCTAAATTGAGTCACATCAGTTACACACTTGATGAAAAATTGTAATTATGATTATGTACTAAAGTTAGTGTTTAAAACCTACAAGGTCAATGAATTACACTTACTAAAAATATTGAATGTAATAACTATCGATCTAAGTGTTGGAAAACATATATTCATAGAAATTAGTAGGTAGTTAGATGGCACAGTTACAATCAAACTATTTAGTTGGCAAGTCTAGTTGATTATGAAATTTAGGAAAACTAAGAGTTCATGAAGTTACATCACTCTTACTACCTAACGTTTTCCAATAACGAGACCTCTCCCATCCTGCCTCACAGAGTCCCGAGCTTCCTTCCTGAAGATCTGCGATGATACTGGTCTGCTAATTCGTCTTGCATTCTGCCCGATTTTCAGATAAGAGGTGGGAATCCATCTTCGAATATCCTTAATTTTTTTCGTCTCCTGAAATACATTGTTGTATATATGTGCCTCAGCCACGTCAACAATTCTAATGAAAATTTGTCAGTATCATTCTTTCTCACGAACTGCAATCGTATGTTCTCCAGAAGCCACTAATGATAGTCTACGAAGTCCTTGTATTTGCTGTACTGAGTCACCAGATAAGGGTGTTCGACGAGCTTCTATTCATTTTGGCTCTTCTGCCCTCTAGAAACTGAAACCAGAGGCTCACTTAGATGAAAATGTGTTGCCAATGAAACACATGTCTTGTAATTCCACTTAATCACGGTGGCTTGACAAAATGCAATACTCTGTGCTGTCTGTGACAGTAAATTTTATTCTGTTAGCGGTTTCGGTCTTAAACCATCTTCAAAGTGTCATACATGCTTTGGCATACGCTACTACTGAAAACCATAATGGCCAACATAAATGGAATATCGTAGCAAGATGATTTAAGACTGGTAGCGGAATAAATATCATTTTCAGAGACAGCACAGTGTAATGAATTTTGTAAAATTCTTACATGCTGTTGACCAAAGCCTAAACAAGATGTTCATGGTGATATGCTTGTTTGTATCAAAACGGGTATCATAATTTCCTCGAGATTTCTTTGTTAAGATTTTATCTACTTCGCAAGTGCAATCAAGAGTCCGGATTTGTCTTATTCTACTTGTAGCATGGAAATTCATTCGTTTTAGTTGTACAAACAGATAATATGAATTAAAAAAAGTTATAAAAATACATGGTACTGCTGTTTGGGTCAGTGAAACGCTAGCATTTTTGTCATGACTCGATTTCCCAAAGGTTGAGAATCTCCAGAGACATCCTTCCCACAGAACAAATCAAAATTATAACAATAGCCACCACTTCCATGCAAAGCTCAAAATTCATATCCAAACATAACGAGTTTCCTATTAGAAACTGCTTCGAAGAATGAAGACCGTAGTACCTGACCATCATATCGCCGCTCGAGAGAATTTCGTCGGAAATTGCCCACTTCTTGAAATGATAATCAAATTTCTGACCTTGAATACTCGATCACTTCCTTCATTATTTTCTACAAAATGAGGCACTGATTTTAATTCAGAGTATTGATTACATAGTGTGGCACTTTTTACAAGGGGCGCCATCGATCGTCATCTTCAGAGCAATAATCTCTCTGGTTGGGCAATGTATGGAGTCCGAGTAAACTTACGAAACCAATAAGTAATTTCAGTTGATCTACTGAAGTAGAATGCGGCGGCTTTTTGCTCCACTGTTCTGCACACTTTTCATTTTCTGCCACAACGCGATTTAGCAACTTAGAAGTAAGCAGTTTCTCAAAAATTCCCAGGGACGTATAACATTGTACAGCGTGCACAGCATTCTCACGGTTAGTTTCTGTCAGACAACGTACGTTACCGAAACGACAATTAGGATATGTCTTAGACAATACTTTCGATGGTTCACTCTTTCCCTTTTTAGAAGAACGAGTCTTCAGGTGTGACTGACATTCAGTTTCCTGACACAAGGTTAAATTGCTGTATAACAGCTTGGAATGTCGTCGTCCTCCGGCACGTTGACTTCTACTGCCCCTGGATTACCCTGCACCATAGTACACACTGTTTCATCGTCATCGAAACTTTCCTCATCGGTCAGTTCATCGACATCAAGTGATAATGTAACCATGTCATCCACTTATCTCCTAAAAAACAAGTAATCTACATCCTCTTCGGCCAATCTGAATCAGCCGATACATATCAGAATTCCTGAAAGAAAAGGATACTGAGGCTGGATATTTTAAGAGAAAACTCCACATTACACACTGTTTCATCATCATCATCGAAACTCTCCTCATCTGTCAGTTCATCGACATCAGATGAATCAGAGAATATGGGCTTTTAAGACAGTTCGTGTTCTAGACTGTATTTTTCTCATTGAGAAACGTACAGATCTAAGACGGAAATTACTAATACTGAACGAAGGACAGTCAGACGTATCAAAGAACAATCTGAAGTGGAAAATAAAATCATGACAGTGGCGGCGTGTTGATCAGGTCACCAAGATAGTTAATGGTAGATGGATGTTAGGAGTTCTTTGTCTATTTCTATGAAATACGAAATGTGTGAGGCGATAACCTCATGGGAAACAGGTTGATGACATTAGAAAGTGTGCTGGAGCTATATATATGATTCTATCTGTAAAGCGCCCGTGCGCAGAAAATTCGAGAGAACAGATAATTTTAAAACGAGGCAGCCTCAGATAAAGTAATTATACGTTAGTGATTGACCAGTTCATACAATGTAACAGGTGTATGCAGAGAGGTGTTAGATCTCTTAAAATATGAAACTGAATTAAAAGTTTAATATTGCATTCGCTGTATTTATCGAAATGGTTTTGATCCTCTAATGTCACAAAAACGTTATTATTTGAGTAACGACCTATGTTACACTGCTAGTACCTGTCATTACCTTTAGCTTGTAAATTGGGCCTTCTAATGCTCCTTGTAATTATTCCGCTTTGTCACGAGTGTTGTGTTGTTGAAATACTACTTTACTCTGACGGGCCGTCGCTGAAAAATACTTTAAAATGAAAGTATATTTCCTCTCTTTTGTTCTACAAAGAGATACTAATTACTACCTGTGACAAAAGAAGACGCTGAAGGCGGTGGGGCTATGTACTGACCCCGTGTGTACTTCCACTCAGAATCCGAATTCTCTCTCTCTTTCTTTCTCTTTCGCTCTTTTTTTCAACTTCATCCAGCCACTCCTCTCTCTCTTATCTCTCTTATTCTTCTCTTCCTCTCTCTGTTTCTCTCATTGGCTCTGTCCGTGTCTCTCATTATACATTTATTTCCTTTTCTTTCATATACACACGCGAGTGTGTGCAGTGTTTGCCCATTAATCATAATTCGTATCACTATTCGCATTTCTAAATTCTTTGATGAATTACAGTAAGTTTCCCTTTTGTGATTGTAGTTCCCATCGCATTGTCGTGTTTGTTTTTCACCTGCTCTAATGATACGATTAAGTACTATCTTCATTTGCCTTTTCGGAGAAGACAATGTTTCGCACTACAGTTATCATATTTTGCGTAGTTAACAAATGTATTTGTCCCTCTGCATTTAGTTTGGATGTCATTTACAACGTAGAAAGGCTTTCATCAAGCATCCACGTTCCATTATAAGCATGATACGTACTGAGCGAATGTACGGATACAGCGTGTGTAGTGAAAGCATCAGGTGGCATACTAACAAGTTGAAACATTAGGAAATTACATCATGGAAATATGTGCTCCACACATTAAGTGCAGGTAAGAACTTAGGAAGGACGGTCTGTATCAGTCGGGTAGTGTGATACTCTGAGAAAGTTGATAATCCATCCAATTGTTCAGTCAAACTGCCCATTATATTATTTATTTGATAGTGTACTCAGTTACCATAGTGATCGAGGCTATCGCAGCAATAATCGTGATGTCAGACATCAGACACAATTTAATAACGTAGTTTAAGAAGCACAGAGACAAACGTTTCAGAAAAAAATCATAACTGTGCAGTTTATACACGCACGGTAAAGGAGCACCCCCTCGTCCAATCCATTGACCATGGAAGGTAGGATTGACATGCGTTCGGACGTTAACGACGTAGTGGTCTGCAGGACCGACATGTAGCGGCCACACAGCCCTTTGAATCATCAGTGGCACCTCTTCCACCAGGGGAGCCAAACTAGCCCGCAAGAAACGCCGATACTTAGGCATCGTGGAAGGAAAACTCGTCCCAAAACACGGTCACCAAATTATCCCTAGCCACACATTCCGGTAACACCGACGCCGATGATTCGCTGTTACCATACCATGGGGGTTCCGCTTACTGTCCCACAAAGGACAGCTATGGAAAATGAAGACACCACTCAACGTAAGAATGGCCTCAACTGTGAATAGCTTGGATGACACAAATCCCGGAATCGTGGTCGTGGTGAAGAAACCAGTGACAGAACTGCTTCCGGTGTGGAAAGTCTGTCGTTAGTAAACCCTGCACACGCTGTAAGTGATAATGGTAGTAGCACTTGTCATCGAGAATGTTCCACGTGGTCGTCTGCTTACCATTTACCGGTGTGCCAACTGCCTGGTACTGAAATTTCAGGTATGTCCTTCATGATTTCCAGGTTCCTGAAACGATCCTGTCTCAGACAAACGGCGAAACACTATAGCGAACATTAAATAATGTGGTTGTTTTCGGCAGGGTTAGATCTCCGGATACAGCATTGCTGCCCGCAACCCATTTCCATTTGCCTTTCCGTAAGTTAACACCAGGTCGGCAAGCTCTTGATTATAATACGGAACCATTCTGTACAGCGCTGTATCACATCCACTACAAGATGAGTCAGCAAGAGAAGTGAATCAGACACAACATTACCGATTACTATGGCAGGAAAGGGCGGTAGGGCATGACGTACGAGGAACAGTACCATCCTTAAGGAAGAAACCTTGCATAATATAACTATAGCTGCATGGTGCAGCCCGTATTATTTCACAGTCTCTTTAAGAAATTATGATTGAATAAGCGGTCTCTAATATGAAAACCATGCATTTTCGGACATATTACCATTACACCTTCATTGTTGCTTATACTCTCATCGATCAGGCTCTAGAGTTTGTACATGGTGGAAAAATTCACCCTGTATATTGAATAAAGTAGCATCTACCATTAAAAGCGTCCAGTTTCTCGTCGATGGTGACGTCTTCATCTGCTTGATAACTCTCTTGACGAATTTTATAAAAATGTCACTAACCTGGGCAAGGTGATACAGCGCTTTTTGCTCTTCACTGGTTTGCCTGTCATCGAATCTTAGAGGCTGCAGTAAGAAAAGAAGTCTGTTGATGTGCATGGTGAGACGGAATCTGTCACGACCGAATCCATCACCAACCCATAAATCTGTAAGGTTAAGTTCCCATGCTTTACAATTTTCATGCATATGGAGACAGCCAATAAATGCTTATGTCTCGGTTTTGTCGGTCTTTTTAGCGTCTCCGTCACGTGAATAACTATATCGACTGCTATCGATATGTTGGTTAGTGAAACTTACAACCATTGCTGACATGCTGTCATCAAATAAACAGAGCCAGTTTTCCAAAATGATCTGTGACTCTTTTACCTTTCCGCCTGGGCCTGGCAGTCGTCTTATAAGTTTGCGTTTGCCCCTCCTATTATGTGGATAAGGTTTTTTTCTTCATGAGATGGAATCCAATACTTGTCTTCTTTGTTTTTTTTTAGACAAAAAAAACACGTCTCATCGTCTTCAGAATCAGATAGTGTGTCTAAATCACTTTGTTCAGTATCAGAGTTGTCTTTGAGTTCTCGAATCTCTTCTTCTCCATCAGTATCAACTTCATCTTCTGGAACCTCTGGAATGAGGTTTGGTGTTCCTTCAGGAGATGAAGCTAATGAAGATAGACTTGCATCGTCATCACTCTTATACGAATTTGTCGTATGTTGGCGGGGTTACCGAGATCATACTAAACTGTTTTAGTCGTCATTTTGAACCTCACAATGAAAAATACCGATTGTGGAAAAACAGATTATGTACGAGTAACTTGGAGTTAATGAAGTTACTCAGAACATTTGGAATAGTCACATTAACATAAATATCTACTCTTCATCAGATAGATACATTAGTATTTATCAGGCGCACATGTCAGTTTTCACAAACATAATTATAATCACAAAGTATCACAACTTATACTAAAAAGAAAATTGAGGGGTAAAATCAAAAATGAAACATCTGAAATGCTTACTGAAAAACACGTGGCGTATCTGTCAGGTACAAAAGAAAAATTAATCGCTTCTCGTGCATGTGACGCGCGAGAACGTTCGACTAATCCGTTGACGAACACGCGCTGGAGTAATAGGAGAGAAGAAGGCAACGACGCCCTGACGCAGCTAAACCTGTCATCAAACACGCTCAGCCTATATTTGTCAGACACATAGAGTGTAATGGAGTGTTAAATTTACTGTCTCCAAAACTCACTATGTCAGAAAACTTCTATCTTGTACAGCTTATTCCATACCATGATAGGCTAATTGGTACAGCAACCGGTTTTCATTATTACATAAAGAAACGCACTCGGTTGTAAAGTTATTTTCATGATAAATAACATGTTTCCCTTGTTGAGGCTTAAACACGCTGAAAGAAAAGGAAAAAGAAGGATGTATTTTTATAAATTACAAAATAAGGAGGATAAATGGAAATTTTAATAAATTATTTAAAAATTTTTAAGAACATATCAACACTCACAAAGGGCAATAAGAGCAATGCTTTTCACCGGCTGTTAGGGCTATTAGTCAGAAGCATGGTGACAAACCATCTAAAGGAAGAACCGGAGGAAAAATTGCATTCGAAGAAACCCAAGTGTACAAACGCAAAAGGACTGCATGTCAACGAAAGGCACTAGTGTAGGTAAAAATTAGCTAAGCTGGACGTAAGACTATAAAAGTAATTACAGGCAATAAGTAAAAGTTATAAGGATATCACGTAAATCGACAATGTGTGATAGTGCATAGCAAAAAAATTCTAAATGCTTAGAAATTCAAACAACATAAAGAATAAGAAATACTATGAAATTAAAGTGTTGCCATAAGAACAATACAGATCGCAGGGAGTTACAAATGGGCGTACATAATATACAGCCAAAATGACCATATATATATATATATATATATATATATATATATATGTGTGTGTGTGTGTGTGTGTGTGTGTGTGTGTGTGTCAAAGTAGTAAGGGAATCGAAACCGTAACAGTACATTGTGTAAAATAAAAAAAAAAAAAACTGGGAGGAAATTAATTAGATAGGTTTTGAAACAGGTATCATGTCATCGTAGAAACTTTAATTGTTTCTGATCAGTTGATGATTCAGAAGCCTACCATTATTAAAACTTAAACGAAGTGAAATTATTATTTCTTCAAGCACTTCAGTTTTCCTCCTGGTTTCCTTTTTTCCAAATTGAAGAATATTTAAAATATTTAAATAAAGAAAACTAACCATGACATCCGTATACTGAAAAAATTTATTGTGAACGACTACTTTCGGCTCAGCACTTACACCATCTTCTGGTACTTTCATTCCTTGGCCCATGTATATTAAAACCCATATAATACTAGTTGTAGTGATTTGCACCGCTGTGACCACATGTACATATGCAGAATCTCGTCTTGAACATGCTAGCTGTTTGCCCGATGTATGATGCATCGCATTCAGTACAAGTAATCATCTACACCGCAAAACCACTAAGTTCGTCTCTGTATGGTTATATATTATGAATACAGCAGTTTTGTAATTTCTTAGCTGATGAATATAGAATATTAATATTGTGTTTTTGAAAGAGTTTGACTAATTTGTGATAAAGATTCCCTACGAAGGGGGTTCTCACGAATTTGGAAACAACGCTTGGTGTTGCAAGGGGAATGTTGTAGCCATTTGGTGTAGCGATGTTTCCATACAACTTGTCAATTATCATCGTATTATAGGGGTTACCAATTGTACTGAGACAGTGTGCTGCCGGTGTGGTCTCAGGCTACTGTTGTCAGCAAAAGGCATTCAGTGATTCTCGTTATGAGAGACATGTCTCCCCAGCGAGACAGGCAGCTGCTACTTGCTTCGTAATGTTGTGGAAAGAGCCAGTACCGTGGTATGGCAGTGGGAACGGGGCGATGTGCCACCACAGCCGTCCCTAAAGAATAACTGAGTTTGATATTTCTGCATTCTCTGCACGAATATCAAAGGGAGTGCACTGCCCATTTAGCGTGAGAACGACAATTGCTTCTGCGTCTTAATTTTGGTTATCCAGTGAAAATGAGTCCCATGGCCATCACGCTTGGTCCTAACGGTTCGACCAATGGTGGAAAATACCTGCTGTGGTCGCCAGTTTTTTCATGAAATAAGCGATATTCTCGTCCATCACATTCGCAACACCACTGAATCCTCCCCTCACTGTAGGGCTTTTTTCCTTCCTTTCTTTTTTTTTTTTTTTTTTTTTTTAGTACATGGTGTTGTGCTGGGAGCTTAGGTTCGTAGCATTCAGTATCCAGGCCGTTGTTGAGAAGGAGTTGTCTCCAGCAGCCGCCAGTTGGTGATTAGTGCACGCTAGCTGACTTGGAGTAATTTAAGTCTCACAAATTACGGTAGTGCGATCTGTATCCTGAGCCGTTCGTCATTTGCTGACTGATGAGCAGCTCTTGTAGTGCTGTCTCCTTACAGTCTTCCACACGTACATACAGTATTACATCTACATCTACATCCATACTCCGCAAGCCACCTGACGGTGTGTGGCGGAGGGTACCTTGAGTACCACTATCGGTTCTCCCTTCTATTACAATCTCGTATTGTTCGTGGAAAGAAAGATTGTCGGTATGCTTCTGTGTGGCCTCTAATCTCTCTGATTTTATCCTCATGGTCTCTTCGCGAGATATACGTAAGAGGGAGCAATATACTGATTGACTCTTCGGTGAAGGTATGTTCTCGAAACTTTAACAAAAGCCCGTACCGAGCTACTTGAGCGTCTCTCCTGCAGAGTCTTCCACTGGAGTTTATCTATCACCTCCGTAACGCTTTCGCGGTTACTAAATGATCCTGTTATGAAGCGCGCTGCTCTCCGTTGGATCTTCTCTATCTCTTCTATCAACCCTATCTGGTACGGATCCCACACTGCTGAGCAGTATTCAAGCAGTGGGCGAACAAGCATACTGTAACCTACTTCTTTTGTTTTCGGATTGCATTTCATTAGGATTCTTCCAATGAATCTCAGTCTGGCATCTGTTTTACCGACGATCGACTTTATATGATCACTCCATTTTAAATCACTCCTAATGCGTACTCCCAGATAATTTATGGAATTAACTGCTTCCAGTTGCTGACCTGCTATTTTGTAGCTAAATGATAAGGGATCTATCTTTCTGTATATTCGCAGCACATTACAAATGTCTACATTGAGATTCAATTGCCATTCCCTGCACCATGCGTCAATTCGCCGCAGATCCTCCTGCATTTCACTACAATCTTCCATTGTTACTACCTTTCGATACACCACTGCATCATCTGCAAAAAGCCTCAGTGAATTTCCGATGTCATCCACAAGGTCATTTACGTATATTGTGAATAGCAACGGCCCTATGACACTCCCCTGCGGCACACCTGAAATCACTCTTACTTCGGAAGACTTCTCTCCATTCAGAATGACATGCAGCTTTCTGTTACATAGGAACTCTTCAATCCAATCACACAATTGGTCTGATAGTCCATATGCTCTTACTTTCTTCATTAAACGACTGTGGTGAACTGTATCGAACGACTTGCGGAAGTCAACAAGCACGGCATCTACCTGTGAACCCGTGTCTATGGGCTCTGAGTCTCGTGGACGAATAGCGCGAGCTGGGTTTCACACGATCGTCTTTTTCGAAACCCATGCTGATTCCTACAGAGTAGATTTCTTGTCTCCAGAAAAGTCATTATACTCGAAGATAATACGTGTTCCAAAATTCTACAACTGATCGACGTTAGAGATATAGGTCTATAGTTATGCACATCAATTCGACGTCCCTTCTTGAAAACGGGGATGACCTGTGCCGTTTTCCAATCCTTTGGAACGCTACGCTCTTCTAGAGACCTACGATACACCGCTGCAAGAAGGGGGGCAAGTTCCTTCGCGTCCTCTGTGGAAGATTAGAGTCATTTTGTGCTTTAATTTTTCAGATTTACGGAACTTTGCTATCTAGAGATATTACTGTTATTTATGTCAATCATTAGAGCAAATTTATGGCTGTTAATCTCATTCTTGACATAGATATCAATATTACCCACTGTCCAACAACACTTAGGCAACCCACGAACAACTCAATTTGTTGTTCTCACTCTGGAGGTGTTTCCATTTTGTACAGTGGCCACTTTCAACCATGACTTATATTAAGAATTCAGAGGAAAATAATCAATTTGTTGTTCTCACTCTGGCGGTGTTTTCGTTGCGTACAGTGACCAAACTCAACCATCATTTATATTAAGAATTCATAGGAAAGAACTAACATTGCAGTCGCCCACCTTGTATAAAAGAAAAAGGTTTGCGCTGTACGCGCATTCCTCGAGTCATATCTAGGGCACACCAGACAACACTTTCAGTTCTTACAACGACTTCTATTTCATACCGTAACATTTACTTGTGCACTATGTGATGAAAAGTATCTGGACACCTGGCTTAAAATGACAAGTTCGTCTCGCCTTCCATCGGTAATGCTTCAATTCAGTATGGTGTTGGCCCAACCTTAGCCTTGATGACCGCTTACACTCTCGCAGGGATACATTCAATCACGTGTTGGAAGGGTTCTTGGGGAATGGCAGCCCATTCTTCACGAAGTGCTGCACTGAGGCGAGGTATCGATGTAGGTCGGTGAGGCCTGGCACGAAGCCGCGTTCCAAAACATATCTGAGGTGCTCTATAGGATTCAAGTCACGCTTTGTGCAGGCCAGTCCATTACATGGATGTTATTGTCGTGTAACCACTCCGCCACAGGCCGTGCATTATGATCAGCTGCTCGATCGTGTTGAAACATGCAATAACCATCCCACAAATTTATCTTCAACATTGGGAAACATCCATGTAGGCCTGTGCTGTGATAGTGCCACGCAAAACAACAAGGGGTGCCAGCCACCTTCATGAAAAACACCTCCACACCAGAACATCACCGCCTCCGAATTTTTATGTTGGCACTAAACACTCTGGCAGATGACGTTCACTTCCCATTCGCCAAAGCCACAACCTGCCATCGGATTGCCACATTGTGAACCGTGATTCGTCACTCCACACAACGTTTCGCCACTGTTCAATCGTCCTATGTTCACGCTCCTTGCACCAAGCGAGGTGCCGTTTGGCATTTACCGGCGTGATGTGTGACTTATGAGCTGCCGCTCGACCATGAAATCCAAGTTTCCTCACCTCACGCCTAACTGTCATAGTACTTGCAGAGGATCCTGATGCAGTTTGGAATACCCGTGTGATAGTCTGGATAGATGTCTGCCTATTACACATTACGACCCTCTTCAACTGTCGGCGGTCTCTGTCAGTCAAAAGACGAGGTCGGCCTGTACGCTTTTGTGCTGTACGTGTTCCTCCACGTTTCCACTTCACTATCACATCGGAAACAGTGGATGTAGGGATGTTTAGGAATCTGGAATTCTCGCGTATAGACGTATGACACATGTGACACCCAATCACCTGACCACGTCTGTGAGTTCCGAGGAGCGCTCCATCCTGCTTTCTCATGATGTCTAATGATTACTGAGGTGGCTAATATGGAGTACTTGGCAGTAGGTGGCAGCACAATGCACCTAATAGAAAAAACGTATCTTTTGGGGGGTGTCCGGATACTTTTGATCACATAGAGTATACGGTGTTCAACGGAGAACTTGAAAATGGTTGTCAATATAACGCTGTAAATGTTGCTATGGCACAGTTCCACAACACGTCATTACTCGACGTAATGGAATATGGTTTTTCTTATACGTTTGTATTTACAGAAACCATTGTAGACTAACTATTACACTATTTAAGTAGGTTCTTTCTTTCTTGCTTTCTTTCGCTTACGCCATAGTCCCACAGCGGTCGCAGGGTCAGCAGGGCTACTACGGATTTGGTAGTGTTAGTGTGAGGGATGGCTGGATGCTCTTCCTGCCAGCACCCCGTACCCCCAGGATGGACTCAGTGCACCCCAACTGTCTGCATCTAGAATAAATCGTGAAATAGTGCGGACGTGTTTCAGATGTCTACGACGCCTGTAACTGAGGCCGAACGTGGTGACCAGCCCGGTATTCACTTAGCGGGATGTGGAAAACAGCCTAAAACCACATCCAGGCTGGCCGGCACACCAACCCTCGTCGTTAATCCGCCGGGTGGATTCGATCTGGGGCCTGCGCGTTTACCCGGGTCCAGGAAACAGCGCATTAGCGCGCTCGGCTACCCTGGCGGGTCTACACTATTTAAGTAGGTTAACCTGCAGCAAAGGTCATGAATACGATATTCACACAGGCACTGTGCACTTTAAGCTTAACCGCGGTGTATTGATTTTATACTTTCATGTCATACAGATGCTAATTTTGTCGTATGAGGCACATTAGCTCCGCCATGGACGACCGCTTACTTCCAGAGGTCAAGTGAAGTGATGGTCTTTTGTGTCATAAAATCACAAGCTTCTTTAAATTTTGGCATTTAGAAATTGCTATAGCTTCCAGATAGCTAGCCATAATCGTAAACTTAACAATTAAATAGGAAAAGTATAGTGCTCCCCGCCGGCTAGGATTTCCAGCAATTACTTGCACTATGGCGATATCATCTAAAAAGCTGTTAATAAGAAGGTACGACAATGGTTAACAATCGCCGTCACTCGCCTTGCTGCCCATACAAGTAATGGTCTCCGTATAAATTTTGCAATGAAGTGTAAAAAAAAGCCATAAAATGCTCACAGCTTTCAGTCATATTGTCAGCTTTCTGCTTGGAGGACCGACAGCAGCACAATGCTCACAAAAGCCGCCTGATGCGCTGTTTGCTTCACTTGTTTTCCGAAAACATCTGTTCTGCGTGTCACGTGCAGACCATTGATCTCTCTTTATATCCAGTGTTTCACTCGATTTTCAGATGACAATAGCTTTCTGTTTGGTAAAGTACTCTCAATGTCAACTGCAGCTTTTGTTCTCTGACGTCTCGTTTAAAAAGTGACCAGCTTTTGTTAATAAAAAAAAGGCGCTTCTGTTGTATACAATTTAATCTTATAACATTACAATAACTGCGCAGAATGTTCTCCCAGTTGCTCAGACGATTTAAAGAGCTTTTACGAAAATGTTTATTATGAAGAAATGCATCATGCTTTGTTACGGTATGGCTCTACGTATTGCCTTTCGGCAACAGCTCTATTCTTCTTTTGCCATTGAATTGAAATTATTATTTTTTATTTATTTATGGATGTATTTACTTTGTCAGAAGGGGAACGGAAAGCCTTCGTTTACATTTCGACCGATCTATTTATAGGTTTATGACTCTATTGGTACTGAAACAAGGTATATCTACATACGTACTCTACAAAGCAATGTGACGTGCAAGTGTTCCCTTTGTACCTGTTTAGGAATTCTTCCCATTACATCTTATCACGCATGGAGCAAGGGAAGAATGACTGCTTGACCACCTCTGTGAGCACTGTAATCTACTCTTGTTTCACTATCCCTACGGGAACAATAAGTAAGATGTTAAAGTATATTCCTAGGTTCATTGTTGGTTTCTGAATCTTTGTAGTAGGTTTTATGGGAATATGCTGCATCTTTCTTCAAGCGTTCCCCAGTCCGTTTTCTTCTGCAACTTCATGACACGCCCAATGGTTCAGATAAACCTGTGACCATTCGTGCCGCCCTTGTCTGTAAAAGTTCAGTGTCCCCTATTAGTTGTATATTGAACTATTCCCCCATACATGAGCAATATTTTAGGAAGAGTTGCGGAAGTCTTTTGTAAGCAATCTCCTTGGCAGGCGATTATTTTAACATTGAACCAAGGTCTGCCACATGTTTCAGCTACAATTGAGAATATCTGATCGTTCAGTTTCATATACCTACACACTGTTACCATGAGTTGACGATATCACTGGTATAGTAGTCATATGACACTATAACTTTTAGTTTTTAGTAGTGAACACTTTTCCGTCTCTGAACATTTGAAGTAAGTTATCAATCTTCGCAACACTTTAAAATTTTGTCAAGATAGTGGTGAATATTGTTTCAGACTGTATTTCCTTAAAGGAAGCTCCATCACCCGAACAAAATCTGTAGTTGCTGTCAATATCGTTTGTAAGGTCATCAATATACAACATGAACATTGAGAACCTTACCAAACTTCCCTATGGCACACTTCTAGTTGTTTCTTCATCTGTCAATTACTCGCCATCCAAGGTAACGCGCTACGTTCTCCCTATGAACACATCAACAATCCAGTCACAAATTTCACGTGATACCCATACCACAGTATTTTTGAAAAAAAGGATAGATATGTTTCAAAATGGTTCAAATGGCTCTGAGCACTATGGGGCTTAACATCTATGGTCATCAGTCCCCTAGAACTTAGAACTACTTAAACCTAACTAACCTAAGGACATCACACACATCCATGCCCGAGGCAGGATTCGAACTTGCGACCGTAGCAGTCGCGCGGCTCCGGACTGAGCGCCTACAACCGCTAGACCACCGCGGCCGGCATAGATATGGTGCTGACAACCAGTCAAATGTTTTTCGGGCTGCCTTGCTCCACTGATTTAGGATGTAATGTGAAAACTGCTTTTCACATGACTGAAGTTTTCAGAATCCTTGTGGCTGCAATGGAGGAGTCATAGTGTTCTAGAAATTTCATGAGAGAGGTATTCACACTACACAGGGTAGCAGGAGTATAGGTACTGATATGGTGATGATTGTTACCGTAATATATGCCAACTTCAGTGCGTTAGGTGTTTTTCCTCTGTGTCTAACAGGTTGCCCACACAACACCTCACATATTTTACTGCCTGGTGTTTTCTGCACGATCATAACTTCACCATGAAGTGGAATACACCTGTCGGTATTGACTGTCGGTGTTGCATCCACGTTTCGCCATTTCAGTACTTGATCTGCCCAGTGGAAAGTAAATATTAATGGCTTTCTTAAGCTCTTCGTACTTGATGGTACTAATCAACCTAAAAATATGCTGCTCTTAAAAGCTATAATTATTAATCTGCAAATGAAGTAAATGCTGATTAATGTTATTCATTACAGTTCCTCAATCGCAATATAAATATACGCTGTATGTTGCAAGATGCTGCAGCAAATGAATGTTAAGGACATTAAACAGTAGTTTTTTAGACAGTCGTCACTTGCGATTTCTTCCAATTTTTTGTCACTGTATTCTGTTCGAGAGATCTACAATTTATTACGGTTATGATTTAGTGTAGGCGAGCCATCGCGGATTTCAACTTACGTAGCTTAGAAGCAGACCACATTGAACCCAAATAAGGAGGACAGCATTGAGATTCCTAACTGGGCTTCTCCCTAACTCTAGTTCGATACCTAACCTCTACATCATGTGGTTGATAACACAGAAAATACAGTTTCTCAAAAGCCACTAATGAAGAAATAATATGAAACTAAAAGGATGCCTAAGCTGATCTTCAATCAAAGAGGACAAGAATATAGTCTTCCAAAAGCTTCTTGGCGAACACAAGCGAACGTTTTGTACCAATAAGATCTTCCTTACGCACGAAATATTTGTTATCACCGTGACTGCCGTTACTCCGGAGAGCACAACTACAACCACCCTCGTTCATTGACACGTTGGTGTAGGTGACACTTGCGTTTCTTCGGTTCGAGAAATATTCGCTCGGAAATACGCAATCATTTAGGTATCCATAGTAAAACACTTAGTTCCATACGGCGACACGTCATTCTGATCTGATAATCTGAAGCGTGGTGGTCTTTGAACAAGTTAACTTCTTTTGATAACAGGGTTATGGTCCTATATTCTCTATATGCTTTAACAAGAGAGAAAGAAGGTTTTTGTTGAGACGATATCACTATTTAGAGTGCAGGTTAATCACAGCTGTCCTACAGTATCTGATGTTGTATGAGACACTAACATTTCAGTAAAACTTTCGCTTCCAGTGTTTCGACTAAGCATTGAGTAGTCTTTATTTGCCTCCAGACAGGCACCAAGTGTTTTATACTGATAGATATCTTCTCGGCTTTTACCCGCAGCTTCCCCGAGACAGATTCATACACAATCAATACATGACCTTGTCAGGTAATGGTATAACCAGAATACTGTAACGGCATCCGCTTTACAACTAATACCCGCGATGCAGAGAAATAGATTGATCTGTATTTCACACTTCTCGGCAGCATCTGTGAAATTTGACTTTCATCGATATTTATGATCACCTTGAAATCTCTGATATTTCACTTCTGTCCTTCGTAGAGCCCAAGAATCAATTTTTCCTCGAGAGAGATCCTGTGTATTGTAAGGAGCTGAACGAAAGATTTTTCTTCTTCGTGGCACTGCTTCATTTGTCTTTTGCAGGACACCAGATAGAGTCGTGCGAGTTGAATAATTACATAGGTCGTTGGGGTACTGCAAAACATACTTCGTAATAGAGTGTAGTGTATGTCATAAGTAACTGCATTAGAAAATATGTGTGGCAGACCAACCTTTTTAGTAGTCCTTTGCTTGTTGTCCACGGCTCATTACTACAAGTAATCTAGTGGAAGTAGGTGAATACATTTTCTCACTTCGTAAATGTATTTTCGGATAAATGAGGGTGTACTTCAGCTTAGCTCTTTCAGGTAGCACCTCAAAAAGAAGCACTGTTGTTGATCTGAGATAGCATGTTTGTGCTATGAAACGCACGTTGCAGTCTTACATTTTAACGATTTGTCATCTTTCTCTAGTTTCTCTTATTACATGCTCCGATGAAGGTCACGGATAATAGTGGGCTTAATACTGGTTCATGTTATTTACAATACGACATGGTATACGACCCAGAACAACTGTTGCGAAATGATCTCTTAAACAATTAGAATAAGAAAGAATGCTACATCTAAATAAGTGTTACTTTAACTATGAACGAAGGTTTATTCTAAAGTGTAAATGTTTCACATGTGAATTAATTCTTCTTCCGCTTCTTGAAGAACAAATTCATAACTGTAAATTAGAACTTATAACCTGTTGATTTTCTGCGGTTTTACTGTAGAGCATCCACAATTGAATGCTGTTTGTTTATAAAAAATTATTTCTTTGCTCTTGTGCAGGACTTTATTGTTACAGCAAAAGATCAATAAAAATAAAACCCTCCAGCGTAAGTCATGTGGTATACCATGCGCTCAATTGACCAGTGCTGTTGGTCGAAATATTTGTCAGACAGAGCCACTCTGCATTCGTAAAAAAGCAGAGTATTTCCATACATCGCCCTTCACAAGAAACTTACATTGATATTCCATTTTGCGAAAATCAGCTTCGAAATGTCAGAATGTGTAGCAAATTCTATAGTTGCTAGGATCATAGAGTCTATAATCTCTGACCAGTGTTCGACATTCTATCCCTCTATTAATCTTGTGTGGCTATTGTTAAATACGCCGAACTGCGTTAGAAAGGCGTCTACCATCTTATTATGTAGTTAAGCTCCCTCATGCTTCTGTCTTCAGAACCTCTCATTGCGTAAACACATTGCAAAGGAGACAAAATATTAGTAACACAAATCGAAATTTAATCATACTAACTGTTTTGATATCTTTGTAAGGTGGCCATTTTCCTTCAGAGGATGACATGCAAATTCTTTTGTCATCTAGTCACTCACTACACTGTTCCGTACTTGCAGAGCTGGAGCAGGATAGCCAATGGATCTTTTCGCTTCACTTTCTGCTTTCGGGTGAGGTTCATTTGGTTTGAAGGTTCACAAGTTGGATGAGTGAAGTAAATTTGCCTGTATAAAATTGCTGTACTCTGGGCAAGCCCTCTTCCGCAGGTAGTTAGGATGACTTTGTCATTACCCCTGCCCACTCCGCAGAGGGTTCAGGGATAGGAAACATGAAATTTGACACAGAAGTCCTTTTAGCCAGGTAAAGATCTCTAGCCCGGTGAAGCTTCTCTCAAGTCGTGTGACTATTCATTACGGTACTCCAACTTCTCGTTGGATCATTCTATATTTTTCGGCAGAGCTCGTGCTTTTGCATTATGCCCACGTGCAGAGTTTTTCATTGGTCAATTTCAGAACCGTATCAAGGAGTGGGCGCAGTCTGCTGGCTGTAGCTGTCGCCTCTGAGCGATCGGCTGATACATAATGAGATAGAAAGGAGTAGGAGATTGTTTAGGGATGTTACGCATTTTTCATGTGTCAGAACTCGGAATCTCCGTGTTCACTAACCCAAAGTTCCAGATCTGGCAGTAAAACAGCCGAATTTCAGACGGCTCTTGAAGAACCCACTTCTTGTCAGGTTGTTGTAAACTGTCTGTTTGAAGTTCAGTGGTGACACTATGTCTCAGGCTTCTACAAAGTGCATTTCTGCTCAGGCTCTTGTAGAGTACAAACACTTCAGACTAGGGCAGGAGAGATGATGGATGAAACGAACGTTTCTGCCGTTGGAAAGATGTTTGTGCTTAAGCACTAAGAACAAAATGAAGGCTGAAATCGTATCTTGCAGCCGCTACTCGCGACAGCCTCGTTTTCTTCCACGCTGCCCATTTGGTAAGATGCCATATGGTCGGAGCCGCCGACGCCATATAGGAACGAATCTCATTCGCTCTATTCAGGTGCTGAGTTCGCAACTTTAAAGTCACGCATCCAGCATGTTGCTTTCAGTGCACATTTTTAGCAGTTTGATAGTGTTCACTCTTATCTTTCCGTAACTCTCTACAACTCATTAACAACTCACACAGTCATTGGCCATGCTCGGGAAATACTAACTTTTTATCCTCGCTATACACCTGAGTTGTGTTTCCTTGTACGATTATTAACCGTTCTTTTTAATATGTTAGTGGGTAACTTACACGTTCACAGTCAATAAATCTGTTTGTTATAGTGTCCATTTGTTACCATTCACAGCTACAAGAATCCTCCTCCAATTGATATACCTACGAAAGTGGTGTGGTACTTACATTTTTCGTGCTTAATAGGCCTACCCCTATTAATATTCGTTTAAATAAGATTTTTCCCGTTGCATGACAGTATCCTTGTTTTCAATTAATTTGTATGTTCATTTGCGGGTGTTCCCTCAGTCTGTTGGGTACCAGAATATGGTTTTATGGGGTCTAGGGGTATGTCCCACCACAGCCTGCACCCCGCTCTGTCATCCAAGCTGCAAAGCAGACAGTAGTTTTTACAGTGACCACTGGCAAACTCTGAAACAAAACTTATCTGCTTCACAGTAAAGATATTACCAGTGAACTATTAACTACGAAAGTAGAGCGAAAGAAACGTATATTTACTCATTCTGACTGGTGTACAAAAGGAAAAACGACGAAGCCAACGAAACAATTAGGAGACGTGCTGCTGGACTGGTTACCGCTAGGTTCGATGAACATGCGAGCACTACGGAAATTCTCCATGCATTCAAAAACGATGGTTCAAATGTCTCTGAGCACTATGGGACTTAACATCTGAGATCATCAGTCCCCTAGAACTTCGAACTACTTAAACCTAATTAACCTAAGTACATCACACACATCCATGTCCGAGGCAGGATTCGAACCTGCGACCGTAACGGTCGCGCGGTTCCAGACTGAAGCGCCTAGAACCGCTCGGCCACACCGGCCGGCTCCGGCATTCAAATAGGAATTTGTGCAGAGAAGAAGACATCCTTTTCGCGAAATTATTGAGACAGTTTAGAGAACCGACATTTCTGGAAAACTGCAGAACGGTATTGTTAACCAGTTACGTACGTCTCATGACAGTGCCGTGAATAGAAGAAGAGAGGATTTGGCGGCAGTGTATGGATAGTCATTTTTGCCGGCCGCTGTGACCGAGCGGTTCTAGGCGCTTCAGTCCGGAACCGAGCGCCTGCTATGGTCGCAGGTTCGAATCCTGCCATTTTGAAAGGCATTTTTCCCTCGCTCGATTCGCTAGTAGAACAGGAAAGTTCATGACTAGCAATGGTAAAAGGTACCTTCCGCCATGTTTGTAGAGTATGTATGCAGATGTAGGTGTAGCCTACACTAACTTCTGTCACATCGAGTGGGTTATAGCATGATGTCGTCCCATCTGCAGCATGCAGTAATTGGGCAGTCAGCGTCAGAAATGTAGTTGAGATATTCTACAGAGTAGCTACAAACAAATAAATAAAATCTGGTTATATTTTCGTCCCATAATCGGTCTACTAAATTTTCCTTTTTCAGTATAGGAGGGGCGTTCAATAAATGCAACACATTGTTTTCTGAAAGCAGTTTGATTTTATTTGGGATTCCGATAGACGATATTATTCCCCACTCTTTCAGCTAAAAAACCCTACTTTTCAACATCATCTCCGTTCAATGCGACAGCCTCACACCAACGTCCTGAGATGACCTTTATGCTCACATGGTGTCACTGAACTGGTTGACGTCGGAGCAAACGTCTTGCTACACCAATAACCTCCTCATTATACACGTACTGCATCCCGTGGAGTGCATCCCTCATTCAGCCAAATCGGAAGGTGCGAGATCCGTGCAGAATGGTTGATGAGGAAGAACACTCCAATGATTTTATGAGCTCTTCTCGGGTGCATAAACTTGTTTGGGGGCTTACTTTGTCATGGAGGTGTTTCATTGTGATTCATCGATCACCTCCAATGAGAGTGTTCGCACGTTCCAATACTGCAGGAGTCACAGCTGCATGCAACCGGCCGACACGCGGTAGAACGGACAGGTCTGCGTGACCTTGTTGCGATAATGACAGACGCCTGGAACAACGACTCACCGTGCTTTTGTTCACTGTCAGGTCTCTGCAGACATTCTACAAGCGCCTTTGTATATCAGCAGTGTTCTGATTTTTCCGCCCAAAGAAACGTTATGACAGCTCTCTGTTTGGAACACATCCTCATTACCGACGCCATTTTGAAGACTTCGTACAGCGCCGCCACCTGTCTGAACTTCACGAAAATATTCCACGATGCCCGACATCAAATTATGAATTTTTTCAGCCGAAACAGGGTGAGAAAAAGATAAGTTGCAATGCTTATTGAACGTCCCTCGTATATTCCTACTACTCATGAATATCGTATATGGCACTTTTCCATGTGACATATATGTTTGTTTTTGGCTGCAAAGGGGAAGGCAAAATGCAGCGATCTACGTGCAGTAGAAAATGATGAAATTTAATATTTTATGTTCACAGTACAGTCTTCTATGAGGTGTTTCGTCCTTGTTGTATGAATTGCGACGCCATTGTATAAAAGTGGAGGATCTGGTGCATCTTACAGTCCCAGCGACCAAAAACCTGCGGCTCCACAGCAACCGATTTTCCGAAACCGCGCATGTCAAATGTGGTGGAGAGTTTCATATACAGAATGAGGCAAATAGAAGTTTCACGGACGAGCGGGTACGACTGAACTATTGTGGCAGCTTTATCGGAGGAGAAAATGACCGACAAGTACTTAGAAAACGATGGAGCAACTGCCCATACAGCCGGCAGAAGTAATGGACACTAGCAGCACGTTAAGTACTAACTTGAGAGCGGCACTCCAAATGAGAGAGACATGTCGGAGCTGACTGAAGCCGGCCACGAGCGATACGGAGTCGGTGGCCCAGCGATCTGACTGGGGCCTCCCTCGGAATAGAAAATCGTGGGTATTTAATGAATCGTGGCAGCGCACCATTTCTCACTTCCTTTAGTCCACCCACCGATTCACTGAAACTTACCAAGCCCTAGCCAATCTGGCGAATCTTTCTGTACCTACAGGGCGCCTCTGGTCAACCATATTTAGAATCTTTGCCTCCTCCTACTCGATATCAACAGCGTTCCACTGAAAGCTAAACGTAATTGGCAGTCCTATTATGGCCAGCAACAAGATTGTTTTACGTCACCTGCCTCCGCCCTCCAACCTTCTGCGGATGGGAACTGCTGTAGTAGCACTCTAACCTTTGTAAACCCACCGATGTTGCAGTTCTCAGCGGCTTGCTGCCTCCGCTAAGACATGCATTTCGTGCCCACCTTGTACAGTGACGCCTTATGAGAACGTCTGGGCCGTGGACGGAATTACCAGCTAATTCTCTGAATTGAAACTTCTCCTCTGGGACAGCTGTACGGCGCATCCGCTGTTTGCACGGCTCTAGTGCTACTGTTTATCTCTGGTAACGCTACCACTTTTGCCTGCTCTCTGCATTGTGTCTCTTAGTTCCTACCTTGGAGCGCCTTTGATGGCTCCAAATAGGCTAACGCGTAACACTGTACAAGTCATTATGACGCCAATATACGACACTATGTTTTTCTTTACAACTGCGGTGATTCTCCGTTTCAGAGATTTCCAGTCCCTGACAACTGAACTGCCTACTGAGCTGTTCCTTATCGCTGTACTGTAGCCTCAGAGAACTTCAAGTGTATCTCGTCATTCCTTAGTGCTTCCGTATCCCATTTCTTGGCGTACTGATTCTCCCTGACTAATATCTTAAACTTCAGCCTACTCTTCATCAGTATTAAATTGTGATCTGAATCTATATCTGCTCCTGAGTACGCCTTACGATCCAGTATCTAATTTCGGAATCTCTGCTTGACCATGGTGTCATGAAACAGGAATATTCCTGTACCTCCCGGCCTTTTCCACATAATACCCCTCCCCTTGTGATTCTCCAGTAGGGTATTCTCTAATACTTGCTGACATTTATTGCAGAGCTCAATTAGTCCTTCTCGTCTCCCATTCCTAGCAAGAATCCCATTTGCTCCTATTACTCTTTCTTTTACTCCTTCTCCTGTAAACGCATTCCAGCCGGCCATGAATATTAAATTTTTATTCCCCTTTACGTATTGAATTATCCCTTCAAAATCCTCTCATACTTCTCTAGCTCTTCATCTTCAGCTTGCCACGTCGGCATGCCTGGCCTATCGTTATTAGTGTTGTTTTGCTGTCTATTATGATGAGAACAGCTACTGAACTCTTCACTCTCTCCTTACCATTCATAATCAATACAGTTATACTATTTTCCGCTGTTGCTGACATTACGCTTTAGTCATCCAGCTGTAAATACTTGTCTACTTTCCCTTCACTTCATTTCACTTTTCATATTTTCTGTCTTCCCTACCATGTTCAAACTTCTGCCATTCCACGCCTCGACATGTAGAACCTTATACTTTCCTTGGTAACTTGCTGCACTAAATATGATACAGTACGAATCGCAAGTTACAATCTGAAACGTTCTCAAAATAAAACAAATACTGTCATGCAACGTTCAGAAAAGACTTGAAATGATATTTATTGAATAGACATGAGACGCTCATTGTGTACCGCAAGTATTCGTCTAGTCGTAGCAGCAATGTTTGCTTACCAACATTCTGTAAACGTATTCGCTTCATGTTACATTAACTGTTTGTTATTCATAGCGCATTTTCTGCCATTAAACGCAGGAAAATGAGAACGCAGATGTGTAATCTGTGAACGTCATTTTAACTTACTTTATTTATCTAAAGCTAAATTTTAGAGAGGACTGTACCCTATCAAAATACCGTGATGTCTGTAGCGTAGTCTAGTAGTTGCTACACTGAAATATGAAGTACAGAGGTAACGTGCTTCATATCCATTGAGGTCGATTACAAGTGATAACGGAATAAAATTGTTAGACTCAGCTACTGAAGACGGCAGACGTTGTAAATAATCATCCATTTTTTGATAAAGATCCAAATTTAAGACAACAACTCAATGATATGTTACCTCGCGGAACATGTCGGACATATTTGAATTACTTCCCAAAAGAATTCCAACGGCGACGCTTTCATACAGGACACACGTCACCGGCGAATATATATTCTGATACAGGCAGCTGCTGCTGGATATGTACGACCGGGGGAAGGAGAGCTCCAGTACGGTATACGCTTACAAATGAAACATTCCACCGGCATTTGAATTACATTTTATTCTCTTCCATATTTTTTCCTCCACGTTCACATTTATAGTAGCCCGGTTCTACGGCCGCTGGTGCAGCCATCTGCGACACCTCCCTCACTCCCCTACCCTCCCCATACTCCCAATAATTGCGATCGCCGCGCGGTTGCGTCTGCAGATCGACCAGCACGAGCCCTTGTATTTGCATTGAATCGAGAGCGGACTCGAGGGCAGCGGTCGATACATCGATGCACCTGCCAGGTCCGGGCTCGCTCGCCTCGGCACGTGTTCCTCCCGACGCAGGATTACTTCCGACTTCGCGATAAGACATGACCGCCTTCTTGTTTCCGCTGCTATCTCCCTCGTCTTGTATCGCAGTCGTAAATATGTGTCCCGGCAGCGAATTCTGCCGGTATCTCTCTCTCTCTCTGTCTCTGTTCTGTCTCTCTCTCTCTCTCTCTCTCTCTCTCTCCGTTCCTCTTCAACTGCGTATTAAAGACATAAATATTTGCCCTGATACAGCGGAGATACTCTACCTGAGGCAGCAAGAATAATGTGCGCATCTACGGGGTACGGCAACAGCTGGAATAAATGGAAATTCTTGAGATATCACGACGTCTGCTTGCTACACAGACTCAGCAACAGGCATGCGCTGTCCGAGTATTAATCCTGACAAGATGATGTTTTGCCAAGATAGCTTGGCTCGCATTCCCATGGACTGACGAGTGCTCATTGTGCGTCTGGTGCTCTAGTGTGAGGAATAACTCACGTATCTAAACAAATTGAATTATCGAAATGTCCTTACTAAAACCATAAATTAGTGAAATCCACATTTTTCTTGGTCTGCTGATTTTCTAAATGTCCTTACTAAAACCACAACTTAGTGAAATCTACACTTTTCTTGTTCTACTGATTTTCTTACGAATATATTGGAAGACACTGAAGTCGTTGAAGGGGAGCAGTAAATCAGTTGGAGAAGAATCAAATAAGTTTTCAAGAAGATCATACGAAACATGGAGCAAACATATCTGATAATATCTAGTCCCCAGTTTCCCTCGATTCTGGTTCACCTATTGGGCAATGATCAAATCAATAAATTCATTTAATAAGATCCACTTGGATGAGCCTTACGTGGCTGTCTAAGCACATGTCTAGAGATAAAATTACTTTTCTATCGCAAAGCTCCGTTGTCCTTTCAGGTTGTAGGAGGTCTATCTACTAACCAAGCGTTCTAAGATTCTCGGTTGTTCTTGCACCGGGGTATCAGCTACATGTCTGCAAATATAGATCCAGAAGTGAAAATATACATCGAATCGAATAATCTAAAGATCTAGCCACTTTTCGACCAATTTATTCTCATGCTGTAAAAATCTTAACAACTCTCGTAAGCTCGAGACCACACTGTAAAAGAGCCAGCTACATATCGTCTCAAAAGATGTACAAATTCCGTTGAAGTGAACATCCTCTCATCAGTGTCTGCCATAAATATATATTCTACAAAACGGGACACGGCCCATCCCCAGAAATAATGTCACTAGGTTTGGAATACTTATGGTTTCATTTATATCTGTTAGACCTTGCATAAGCATGCTAACTAAGACCCTTCTATTTTGACACAACTGTCGTGGTGGCACCAGATATGAACTACAATTCCTATTTCGCTGGAACGGTTTTTCCTGAAGACGAGTCTCAAATATTTACATTCATACTGCAGATGGTATTCGTCAGAAATTATCATATCTCTGTGTGCCATTATGCTCTAGATTTGTTTTCTACAGGACAGTTAATAAATTTTGATTACTAGTAGTTGTGCGATGGTTTCCTCAACACTGAATGATGAAATCGGACAGATTTACCATGTACAGTTACCTATAGTCATTCTCTGATGTCTTAACACATGTCCCGTCATCGTGCATTTCGTCTTGCCAGTGGTTTGTGTATGTTCCTTTCTTGGCAGTTTCTGCGGAGCGGAGAATCTCGTCACTCCTTATCTTATAAGTCCATCTGATTATCAACATTCTTCTGGCATGTAATGGAGGAAAAAACCGGTGTCGTGTTCAGAGTTCGAACCTCAAACTATTCCCTGAAGAAATTCGCTGTTGCCGGTGACTGTGGAGATATCATCGCTTTGTCGTCCATCCCGTAATACACATTGCTGGACGTAAAAGACGTTGTCGGTAAGGTGTAACAGAGCAATTTCACGGAACTTTTTGTCCAATAAAAGTACACTATGAAAAAATTCGCTCAATTGCTTTGTTAAATGATTTGTCTGAACGTATGAAATAAAATTGATTGGACAAACATTTGACGTACCTCATTTGATGTAATAAACTTCGATCGTCACTTAAAGGTGTGTTAAATGTTTTTTCTAATCTGTTTAGCTTCTTAATGATGGTCACTTTCATTTGACCAACTTCGTCAGTCTTCCTTCCATGTTTTCTAGTTTTTTTCAGAAAACGTGATTTTATTGACACCTCATTCGCTTTCCAGCATTCTCCTGGTTGATAAATGTCTTAAATTTAATAACTGGTTCGGACGAAACCTTTTAACAGTTAAATATTACACCAATGAAACTTTTACGCGCAAAATAGCTAGGTGTGAAAAGATAAACTATTTGAAACTTCATTTCTCTTCTTAACGTTTGCTTTCTAAAAATTTCCTAAATGTAGCACTTAAATCGAATACAGCCGTTTTAAAAACCAAAAATCTCACCGTGTGTTACTTTTTTACACGAATTAGCTGCGTCTTGAAAAGCTAAACTTTTTGCCATGTTTGCCTCATAGTGTCGTCTGTTCTCGAAATATAGTGCTTAATTCGATGGAAGCCTTTTCGACAGTATCACACCTACATAATTTTACATGTGAAGAATACCTCGAAGGGAAGAACCTTTTTGACTATCTACTTAGATACTTTCAGCTGTTCGTGAACTACTTTAGTTTCCATTGAAATCACTAAGTTCTCTCAATTGCTCTGATTATTTTCAGAGTTAAATATATTTTTCCAATGCTACACGCCACGCTCGTCATTTTGATACATTTCCCACTCTTCGTTTGCCTACGAGGATTAGGGCAAACATTTTTCCTCAAACCGCTAACTAATTTTTATTGATTACCCTGATTACTTTCAAGTAAATAAATCATGTTTTGGAAAACTAAGTTTCAGGCTGGTCAATTTAATACGCAATTTGTCTAGTTTCCAATATTCTTTTGTCTATGAAAATTCAGACAGATGTCCGTTGTGAAAGTTATAGGAAGATTTGTTCACGCTACGCTCAAACATTCGACGAAAGAGATCTGGCATGTCTTCCACAGTAGCCTTCTATAAATATAACCTTAACGTTGTCTTGGTTGTCATAATCTTCTTGAGTAGTTAAATAAACACCTGCAAATTAACAAAGTGGTGCTGGCAACGTCCTTTCGTCTCCATCAGAAACTCTGCCAGACGTGATTAGATTACCTTTCAGTACCTACAGCGAACAGATCTGCATTCGGGAATCCATAAGGTTTCAGTGGGTGGGAAGCACGTGGTATTAATGTCTTCACCTCTTCATCAGGTATACTAGTATCTTGTAAGGGCTTCCCTGCTTTTGTAAGGACTGTTGGATCAACACTGAGTTTCCTGTATCTGTTGCGCTCCAATCGATATAACGTGTTCTGACGACAGTTGTCAGTGTTAATAATTAACGTAGCATTTTCTTTATCGGTCGGAAAGACAATCCAGATTCTCGTTATCACCTAATAAGCGTCACACCCGTCGGTCCTCCTGTCTGACCTTGTATTTCGGTAGCCTAGCTTTCGCTGGGATTCGTGTAGTAGTCAGCGTGACGTTCTCGGCTGGGTCGTGCGTGAGATGAGTAATGAATGCACTGTGCTGTTCTGTCAACAGTAAAATCAGTATTCATCGCAAGAGTGTACATAATGAAAGACGTTTGTTCAGTGCGGGACCAGGGACGTTGAATAGATCTTGGCTGGAAACGTTAAGCTACCAAATTTCCTTTACTGCTTAGCCGTCATCTTTTACATATTCGTAGGAACGCGTTACCCTTAAGCATTGCCAGTTAGTTAACAAGCTCTAAGATAGAAATTACATGCGTACAGGTAAACTGATGACGTCGACTGACCAACTGTTGACGGATGACAGTCAGGTCTGTCCAGTTGAAGCAGTATTTTCATAATGATAGCCATTAAATAAACAATACACAAATTCATCCACAATAATCTCTCAGAACTGTGATTTCTAAATCCTACACTTGACATTTCTTATCACTCCTTTCCAGACGAATACTTCCACTAGGTAAACTGTTCCGACTCCAGTATTCATACGTCGTAGTTATTTCAGTTTCTACAAAAATATCAAATTTTTATCATCATGTTTAAAAAAATTTTCTGCTCTCTCTACCTGTTCCATATGTTAGCAGTTAAAAGGATTTTCTGACAAGAAATGACTGATTTCCTTGTCCACGACTCGTCGATCCGAACTTCAGCTGCGTTTGCAATGACCTCGTTGACGACGATTGATTTTCCTTTTTATTCCTTTATATCGCGTCTCCGACACGATTTTCCCTAATATATGGGGAGGGCAAGATAAAAGTCGCCCGGAAGATATTTACAGTGAGACTGAAGCGAGATCAAGCCTTGCTGATGAACATCACAGTTTTTACTCGCTACACAACCACTTTCTTACCTTTTTGGCGTGGCCGAGCGGTTCTAGGCGTTTCAGTCGGGAACCGCGTGACTGCTACTGTCCTAGGTTCGAATCCGGCGTTGGGCGTGGATGGGTGTGACGTCCTTAGGTTAGTTGGATTTAAGTAGTTCTAATTTCTAGTGGACTGATGACCTCAGATGTTAAGTCCCATAGTGCTCTGTGCCATTTGAAACATTTGAATCTTTTTGGCACTACGTTTTGCTTTGCCTACAAATGCTTTCCACGAATTGTGCTCAACATACAGAAAGAACACTTGCTATTTTCTGTTGAGCCGCATTTTGTGTCGCATTCACTAAATACGTCAGTTCCTCTCACTTGTTCCTACGTAATGACGGCGAAGCACTGGGACAGAGCATCCTGGAGACGCGCATATGTAGCCACATGACACTAGTACACTGCTGCATCAAATTACTATTTTCTGTGACTGGTGACAGTAGGACACTGATGCATCAAATTACTATTTTCTGTGACTGGTGGTTCTCCTTTTCTTAACAAGGGCCATTTTCGCGTCAGCTTTGTAAGTATTTTCCGAGCCAGCATCATTTTTCCCATGCAGTGCAATGGAACTTGAAGACCGAGTTGACCCAGTGCGCTACGACTAGAACACGGGTGTGGAAAACTAAAGGCCGAATTTTGCACGTTGTGCCACTGCCAAGTAACTAAACGCCATAAATCGTGGAACATACATAGCGACAACTGCTACAGTACTGTACGGTACAGAAAGTAAATGATGGAAACACCAATGAGACGAATGGAAATGACAGTTTTATTCAAAGACTACAATGTCACTAGAGTTAACGCGTTTATAATGGTCTCCTGCCCATAACTAAACGCGGTATATGGTTTTTAAGGCACTGCTGGTCACACAAAATGCAACAAAGTAATCATCTAACTCAGGTGAAATTTTCATCGCACAATTGTGGCGACGAGAGATGCACATGATTAGAATTTCAGCACAGGCGTAGAGCATGGGTGCCAATAGTTCCAAGTCCGAGCGCTATGTAATTGGAAACAGATGGCCGTTTGGGCAAACTGAGGTTATTTTGCGTAATCAGTTTCAGTGTGCCTCGCAGAAGCCGGCGAGCGTCTTTCGAGAATGCCTCGGGGTTCGACCGAGCAAGAATACTTGCCTATAGTGATTTCCGATTATGACTCAGAGAAACTGGTGGTCGTGTCGGACGGAACCAAGCAACAGTGATGCGCGTCTGTAACCGCTGGATGCAGGATGGAACCACGGACCGACCAAACTGATAGTGTACTACCTCGCTGCACCGCTACACTTGCTGACAGGCATACCGTGTGCGTGTCAGGGACGGATCGCTCTGCAACATTACGAAGCAAATCACAACAGATTCAGTCTGTTGCGCAAGAAGCAGTGTCCGCGCGTGCAATTCGAAGTCGTTTGCAGCAGAGTGGACACTCCGCAAGGAGTCCATTGGTGCGATGAACGACAGACGGGGACAACCGAATGGAACGACATTGCCTTTAACGATGAATCTCGATTCCGCCTGCACCACCACGACTTTCGAATTAGAGCTTTGAGATATCGTGGTGAGAGACTCTTGAATTCTTGCCTTATGCTTCGCCATACGGATGCTGCATCCGTTGCTTTGGTTTGGTGTGGTATTGGATTCCACTCTCGCATATCCCTAGTAAGCACTGCCGGGACCCTAACCAGTCAGCGTTACAACCCGAAGTGTTGAAGCCTGTCGTGTTCCCGATAACTTTGGAGCTTGCGGACGGCCATACTGCAACACGATAATGCGCTACTACGTAGGGAACTCCGTGTTAAAGGCTTCTTCGTTGCCCATCGAACTACACATGTGCATTGGCGGCCCTACTCTAGTGATCTCTCACCTGTCGGAAACGTCTTCTCGATGATACGGAATGACTGGCCCGGGATTCATTACCCACTGCTACATGAGTTCAACTTTGGCAATATGTGGAAGCAGCATGGCTGTTATACCCCAACAACAGAACCACAACCTCTTTGGTTCACTCTCGGGCCGTGTAGCAGTGGTTACAGCCAGCAATGGCGGCAACACTCACTAATGATTTCATCATCTCCCTCATTTCACATGGGGCTGTACTTTCAATCATGTGATCTTTGCACGACGTGTTATCTTCCAAATCAATTTGGTTGTGATATCTCCAGCTTTTTTGGTGTCGCATTGTCTATGGCCGGCAGTCTAGCTTGTGTGACCAAATATGCAGCGTGCTCCCATACTGGCTATTGTGTTAGTGAAGAGTACTTGTAGCAGGGCGTTCCATGCCTCCGCCAGCGCGATGGAAAACAGCTACATGCTCGTCGGTGCATGTAGGACTGCTCAAATACGTCTCCGGAACACTTCTTAGACGTACCTGATGGCATTTAAAGTACGGGAACAGGCATGCTAGTCTATTCGCCGAATATCATCTTGTTCCAATACCTCCTCCACCTTTGCTGTTCCATGCGGCCGTGCATTGTCATGCATGCAAGTTCGGGCCGAATGCAAGCCTGGAAAGAGCACATAGGGGAGGAGTACAGCGTTATAATAACGTGGTTGGCTGAGTGCATCGTGCTCAATGGTTTGGAAGTCAGTATTTCCATGTAACGCTATGCTTCCCTCACTATAAACGTGGACTATCAAAACGGTCCTATTTAACAATTTTCCTGTGTGCATTACGTGTTCCCACATCTCTCTTATGTCCATTATGAATCGCTATACCTTAAGTATAGTTTTTGTCTTTCAATTAAAGTGTCTTTTGTGTTTGTCTCAGTACATATTTCTATGTTGTTTTCAGTTCTGTGCTGTAGCCGTTCTTCCCATGTATGGCCCGAGTTGAGTCGCATTTTCTAACTTCGCAGTGACATATCACGCGAACGCTACTTCGTCCTTAAGTTTTACGTACCAGTGTACATTCACTGTGTCCTATTTGCGACAGTACAAAGATCTGTTTCATCTTAATGTTTTGGATTCTGTGTGATGAATCTCATTAAGGTTCTCCAAGCATCTCAGTGTGCCACGCGGGATTAACCGAGCGGTCTAGGGCGCTGCAGTCATGGACTGTGCGGCTGATCCTGGCGGAGGTTCGAGTGCTCCTTCGGGCATGGGCGTGTGTGTTTGTCCTCAGGATAATTCAGGTTAAGTAGTATGTAAGCTTAGGGACTTATGATCTTAGCAGTTAGGTCCCATAAGATTTCACACACATCGTCATCATCTCATTGTAGATACATTTTTCATCCATAAAATATTATTTCATTCTTGTTCGTTACCTAAGACGTCGCTACCTTGCAAGCATTGTTTCCGGTCAGTAATTACAGGTACAGAAGCAGTCAGGATTCCCCCTTACGGCAGCTGTAGCCGCAAGCTGTTATTAAAATGAGCCTCCATTAGAGTAGGAGGCAGGACAGTGAGGCAGGCAGGCGGCACTCACGGGAGCAGTAGCGCGGCTCGTCCGACTTGTCGCCGCAGTCGTCTGCGCCGTCGCAGAACCTGTCGAGGGCGACGCAGGGGCCGCCGCCGCCGCCACCGCCGCCGCACGGGAACTCGGACAGCCGGCAGCGCGGTGGGGTCGGCGGCGGGGGAGGCGGCGGGGGCGACACGGCCGCCAGGCCCGCAGACACCAACGCCAGCGTCATCAGCCAGCGGCCTCCTGCTGCCACGCCGCAGTCCCCGCCGGCACTCATGTCTGTGGCCGCGACCTCAGCGCTGCGGCAAACCACAACCGTCACAGGGTACTGGTCCAATACTGCAAGAAGCAGAGGTCGAACTACAAGACAGGTGTGATTGTAAACAGTTTTTCAACATGCAGTACCCTGTAAAATCACGGTCAGAGTCGGATTTCATTTACCCAAGAGGTGGTCCGTATTGATTTACACTTTATTTTTTCCCGTCATTCACGGTATGTCCGTTGAATCATCGTTACAGTGGCACGTTTGTAGTACCTAAGGCCGACAGAAAGATGGCAGTAGAATCACTAGGAGTGTAATCCCTAAAAACTAAACTAAACACCGTCCGAAGAAGCCATGAAGCTCCAGCGGTACCAACCTGCCGCTGTGTCATCTTCAGCTCAGAGGCGTGACCGGATGCGTATATGGAGAGGCATGTGAGCAGCACGCCGCTTTCCCGGCCGTATGTCACTTTACAAGACCGGAGCAGCTACTTCTCATTCAAGTACCTCCTAACTTTAAAAGAGGTGCCTGGCCCATTACAAGGGATTGGGAATGGCAGGGCCTGCCCTTTCACCACATAACGTGGATTTTGCTGACAATTGCCCTATTAGTGTAACTTTCCCATGTCTAGAACGGAGGACTGGGGTCGAATTTAATACAGAAGTGTCGGCACATCAGAAAGGATTAGGGCCTGGCTCAAGGATCGTCTATCTCACTGCATAAAAAATGACCACTACGATCAAACAAAAACTACTCATTCGGTTTACAATCAATTTTATCATCTTAGGAGGAGCATTTTCAGTAGGGGGCCTTGCAATGCTAGCATTTCCTTGATATCTCTATAAATGGGGTTAACACTTTTCATTGAAAGTCGAATTAAAAGCACCACAATTTATTATAAATTGAAATTAAACTTGCACAAAAGAAGTATAGTTATTGAGTATACATATCTAGTTACCTATGGAAGTTAATACAAGACTGAGGGGCGTAGGGCAATATGGCCTAAATTCAGCAGTCACTCACAATACTAGCGTTGGAAATGGACAAGGAATGGTGGGTGCTCACCATTCAGAAAAGTATTTACTCAAAAAATTAGTGAAAGGTAAGAGATGGGATCAAATAGTTAATACGTAAATATGCTGAAAAGGTAAACTATGAACTACTTGTTGATGCACATTATTCAAGCGACCTCCCGTCGGTAAACTAATAAAATTCGTAAAACTCAATGTACAACACCTTGATTTACGTATATGAATAACAAGAAACGCGGGCCGTGCTACTTCTGGGTCAATTTACATATCGTGTGCAGAACTATTCGCCACGTGTTCACACGTGGGCGACAAAGAAGAGAAAACCTAACACGCAAAGGCCGTTATGAAATGTTCACTAATATCAAGGAGTATTGGAGAAGGAAAGACATTTGGTGCAGACGAAGTAGCTATGAAGGTGGTTGAATTATACCGAACGTGGTGACTGAGAATCCCACGTATGTTTTGCATACTGCAACCGACCAGGCTCTGACGCCAAGTCAACAAACGAAACAGCAAAATGAGAACGTAATAAAAGCAATGAGGAGCAAATCCTCCAAAAAATAAAGATAACCTAACACTTTAATATGTATTCGTGACTCAATCCGCTTTGAACCTAGCAAGAGCACGCATGCTTACCAGCTTGCAACCGTCTTCGTCTGGATCTCGCCACCGACTCCTCACGACTTCTAACCGCCCACCGGCCGTTGCTCCAGCGGAGCCGGGCCTTGTGGGGGTGGGAATTGGCGCATTTTTCGCCGGCCAATCCAGGGTGGGGGTATGGATCTGTCGCCGAACTAGCTGCCGTTCAAGCAGACATTCCTGACTTGGCGGAATGACTCGTGATTGTATAGATTTCAGAGCCAAATGTGCAGGAGAAACGAACTCAACAAATATGAAATTGATGTAGTAGCACTACGAGCAACAAGACACCGTGGAATACGAAAACACTAAATAGATAAACAAATTTCATACTATAGTAGACCGGGAAACAGAAATTTCCAAAATCAAATAGGTTTCATGGTCAGTAAAAGAATAGCAGGAAAAGTAATTTGTTTTCAACCTATTGGTGACAAAGTAACTGCGCTTAGACGAAGAGGTAGCGTGACTAATATAACAATGGTTACGTTGATGCCTCAATTGTGGTAGCGGAGTATAAAAAAAGGATTCTATTACATACTTGGAGATAACTGGTAAGACACCAGGTCACGATATAAAAGTATGGAACTTTCTAAATAATATATTGAGGTTCATTTAAATCAAGAAGTTGGAATTACATAAATGGAGGAACAATAAATATATTGGAACGTAGACCTGTCAGTTACACCACCGACAGTGAAAGAGGCTTTGACTCAAACAAAATACTAAGAAACAACCAAGCTCCAGGGAATTATGGAATAGCAGTTAAACTACTTAAAAAGGGAAGAGACGCAGCTATGAAATAAATTCACAAAATCTTGATTAACATTTAGAACGGAGAAAGAGTGGAAAGAAGCGAGTATGATACAGTCCACCAAAAGGGCAACAAACTAGAACGCAGAAATGATGGGGGTATTCCATTAACTAGCACAGCCTACAACGACACGTTACAGGTTCTCCAGAGACATTAGAAACATACCGAAAAGAGGTAATAGATAAGATACTGCATGATTTATGAAGAGTCGACCGACCATCGATCAGATATTTGTACTATAAGAAGCCGTATCAAAATACAGGAAATACAACAGCATAATCCTAATATTGTTCGTTGATTCTATAAAAACCCACTGTGGTATAGAAAAGGAAAGTTGTGGGAGATAGTGGAAAAGGTTCTATTAGCAAAGCTACACTGTGAAGCCCAATAAAGATGGTGAAAACGGAAGGAATATTCTATGGATTTTGACGTAGAAACACGAGTCAGGCAACGACATGGCATAAAAGCATTCTTGTTCAACGTAATAATATAGGAAGCACTGGATGCAGCAAGCAATGCAGAAGAGGAAATTAGGCCAGAAATAAAATTTAATATACTTGCCTTTTCCAGATGATGCACCATTAATCGCTGAAAATGTAGATGACCTGAAAATACTGACAAGAACGCTATTTAAAAAGCAATGGATATTGGACAACAGGTCAATGGCAACAAAACATAATTGAGGAAGATAGGAAGAAATTAAATGACAAATAGGCTGGATTACCTGAAGAATGATAAACACATGTCTGAGAAAGCAGATGAATTTGGATATCTAGGAGTTGTAGTAAACAACAGAAATGACGAGAAACAAAAAACACACATCAAAAAAGGTTTTGCATCGCCTCGGTTCCCAGAACTGCACGGTCATCGGCTAGTTTAATGCCAGAAAGACATCTTGTGCAAACAGGCTGAAAGCAACAATGTGGGTTGGGTTAGAATAACGCGTCAAGCTTGTTGGGTTGGTAAGACACACAGAGGTGCGCCACTAGCCCAAAGCAAATGTACATTATGCATGTTTTATTCAGTAAACCATTAAAAATAAAGAATACGTTCACATGAAATTCTTTCTTCTTATGAACGATCCTGTCTTATCCTTGAATACTGATCATTCCTCATGGGACACCTTATCTATCCGCTAGATTTCTGCAGGAACATCTTGCTCGTTATACGCGTACCTTCTTCTGACCTCCCTGTTCTTTCTTCTTCACCATTCTCCACTCACACAAGCTGATCCAAACACCTTGCACAGAATCTTACTAACTAAAACTTCCTCTTTCTCTCGATATTCTTATCTGTTCTCCATATTCCCGCCCCACACAGTAACACTGATTACAGTTTAGTATATCCATATTTTGGTTCCTCTTGAAAGAAGTTGGTATGATGGCAATTTGTTGAGTGAACATGACGCTCTGGATGCCAATTTCGTACTCGCTTCTACACACATCAAAAAAAGTTTTGCATCACCTCGGTTCAGAAAGTTCTGGAACCTGTACAGAAAACTGGAATAGAGAACAATATAGACATCATTTCATCCCTTTTTATTCCTCGGGAAAACGACACATTGCATGTTGTACCACCATACAGCGAGACCTTGAGAGGTGCTGTACACACCGGCACCTGCATGTCCTCTTCCATTGATGCATGCCTGTATTCGTCGTGGAATACTATCCACAAGTTCATCAACGCACTGTTGGTCAGACTGTCCCACTCCTCAACAGCGATTTGGCGTAGATCCTTCGGAGTGGTTGTTAGGTCAGGTCGTCCATAAACAGCCTTTTTCATTCTATCCCAGGAATGTTCGATGGGTTTCATGTCTGGAGAACATGCTGTGCTCTCTAGTCGAGCGACATAGTTATCCTGAAGGAAGTCATTCACAAGATGAACACGATGGGAGAACAATATTCTGCCGATATGGTTGCACTCTTGGTCGTAGGATAGCATTCACGTATCGCCTTCCACGACCACCAGTGGCGTACGTCAGCCCCACGTAATGCCACCCCAAAACAGCAGGCTACCTCCACCATGCTGTACTCGCTGGAATGTGTGTGTAAGTCGTTCAGCCTGACCGGGTTGCCTACAAAAACGTCTCCGACGATTGTTTGGTTGAAGGCATATGCGACACTCATCGGTGAAGAGAACACGATGCGAATCCTGAGCGGTCCATTCGGCATGATGTTGTACCCATCTGTACCTGGCTGCATGGTGTCGTAGTTGCAAAGATGGATCTCGCCATGGACGTCGGGAGTGAAGTTGCGCATCATACAGCCTATTACGCACAGTTTGAGTCGTAACACGACGTCCTGTGCCTGCATAAAACGCTTTGTTCAACATGGTGGCGTTGCTGTCAGGGTTCGTCCGAGACATAAACCGTAAGTAGCGGTCATCCACTTCAGAAGTAGCCCTCCGGCGGCCGGAGCGAGGCATGTCAATGACAGTTCCTTTGTCTCTGTACCTCCTCCATGTCCGAACAACATCGCTTTGTTTCACTCCGAGACGCCTGGACACTTCCCTTTTGAAAGCCTTTCCCGGATAAAAAAAAATTGCGGACGCCATCGAAACGCGGTATTGACCGTCTGGGCATGGTTGAACTACAGACCTCAAGGGCCCTGTACCTCCTTCCTGGTGGAATCACTGGAACTCATCAGCTGTCGGACCCTCTCCGTCTAATAGGTGCTAATCATGCGTGGTTGTTTACATCTTTGGGCGGGTTTAGTGACATCTCAGAACAGTCAAAGGGACTGTGTCTTTGATACAATATCCACAGTCAACGTCTATCTTCAGGAGTTCTGGGAACCGGGGTGATGCAAAACATTTTTTGAAGTACGTATTTTGTTTCTGGTCATGGAGAAGTGCGAGGGACTGAGACTGTATCAGAGAGAAACAACGGTGAACTGTGTGTGTACACGCGTTGTCTAAAGAGAGACAAATCTACACTAATGAAGAACATGCATATATGGTGTACGTTCTGTTTTTCTTCCATGGTAGTGGCACTGATTCTGTCGAAGAACACAGTCGGTGCTTCCTGATCGTAGAGTGTTTGCCAGAGTTTTCAGCACGCTGCTTGAAACACTTATTTTTCAACCGATACTTGGAGAAAGCGTGCTATGATGTTTACTAGGTGTTGTATATGGGTGACTGAGCGAAACTGACAATGTACTGAACACTACAGAAAATAACAGGAATGTACATTAAACATGTACAGTCTCGGAATAGGTTGTAAGACGATATGGAGTTTTTTGCTTCAGATTATGGTTCCTGCCGTATCCCTGAATAATGACCATTACTGCTGAGATACGACGCATAAAAGAGGAGGTATCAATGTCGGGAGAAGTGTCAGAAAAGGAAACCGAAGGATGAGTGGACACTGAAAATAAGATGGGGGAACCAGGTGGCCAATGATCTCCAGACTTTTGGGGTAAGGGAAGAAATTTCCAAGGACAGAACGCCGTGGAGGAGGGCTGAACCCTAGTGCCGTTTGTGATGCATTGTACTGAAGATGAATTGTTTCCATACCCATTAATCTATGTCTACGAATCACTTTGTATCCTGTCATTATAAATTGCTCAGTTCTGTGTAGCTACGTCTCCAATACAGCACCTGTGTTTACCCGATGTCTGCCTATTACTTTTGTTGAAGCGTGCGTTCAAGGGTAAGATTCTGCTTTAGAAACAGATATATGGCGACGATTCTAACAGGTCCTGATGAAGGTGGAGGGATCACGTGTGGCTTTCGTCTATGACTTCCGTAGTAGACACCCTCGCGTGCAAGAGACCGCTGACGGCAGTTCATTCAAGAGGCTGGACGGTGTGTTCAAGGGTTGTGTCGCTTGTGACATAGCACTTCCGCTGAAAATCTGAAGTCTTTTACGTACGGCACCCAACGCATTGGAGGTTTCGAAGAAAGTTTTGACGTAATGCAAATCATTCGGCCGTCATTTAAGTGTGTATACGTCGCTAATCTTACGGTTAATTCCTCGGAGGCATCAATTATTTAAATGCCGGTTGCCATATGCTCATTTTCGTCGCAAGGTACGAACACATGCTACATCGGCCTACTTTCTGCCTTCAGCTAAGACGACTTTGCAACTGAATTTCATAGGTGAATTTTTTAAAAATAAATATATTCTCCACTGAATGAAATCTGTATAGAGCAACACTTGCGGGATTTACCAACATTCGTTGCAATTCTAATCCGTATGCATTATTTCCATCATCCTTCATCTCCTAACGCCACTTTATTTTTGAGTCATGGTGTCGTACATATTTATACGAGGGTGTTTGTGTGTGTGTGTGTGTGTGTGTGTGTGTGTGTGTGTGTGTGCGGATAGAGAGCAACTCTTTGCGTGGGAGGGGATTCGTTTGCATGAGCGACCGTATTCTGTCATCCATATTGACGCGTACGACCTGGAAAAAACGGCAGTAACGACAGTTGTATGAGTTAATTAAAAACTGTGAGTTAGACGCCATCCCACTTTTACAGGGAAGTACTTGGGTGGCTGGCGAGTGCCTCCCATAGATGCCAAGGTGCGGATGTTGTTGATAAAATTTAATGTGCAACTCATTTTTGTGCTCTGCTTAGATGTATTTAAAAATGTTGAAAAACTGCAGCTGACCTATTCAGTAGAAAAGAAAGTTGATTCTTATCAAATTTGAACTAGGCGAGAGCTTTCCTCTCCCTTTCAGTCAACAACTCCCTTTCAGTCAACAACTACTCTTTTTTTTTAATTTATCGGCTTTCGGGACGTTCCAGTACAGCCATCTTAACAGTAGAATGTCGGTTATGACGATACGAACTTGAGGATAACACAGCACTCATTCACCAAGCGGAGAAAATCTCCGACCCGGCCGGGATTAGAGTCCGCGAGCCTTAGGTTAGCAATCCGCCTCGCTGGCTGCGTAGTTACCGAGGTGGACACCCAGCGTCCTCGCTGCAGCGAGAACACCGATTCCCGTCAGATCTTCGAAGGTAAGCGCTGTCTGGTTAAACATCAGTTGGATGGGTGACCATCCGGATCTGCCGTGTGTTGTTACGAAGTGGAGTCACTCATTTCTTGTGAGAAGAGCTGAGGAATTACTTGAGGAGGAACTAGCGGCTCCGGTCACAAAAATTGACAAATAGCTGGGAGAGCGGTGTGCTAACTACACTCCTGGAAATGGAAAAAAGAACACATTGACACCGGTGTGTCAGACCCACCATACTTGCTCCGGACACTGCGAGAGGGCTGTACAAGCAATGATCACACGCACGGCACAGTGGACACACCAGGAACCGCGGTGTTGGCCCTCGAACGGCGCTAGCTGCGCAGCATTTGTGCACCGCCGCCGTCAGTGTCAGCCAGTTTGCCGTGGCATACGGAGCTCCATCGCAGTCTTTAACACTGGTAGCATGCCGCGACAGCGTGGACGTGAACCGTATGTGCAGTTGACGGACTTTGAGCGAGGGCGTTTAATGGGCATGCGGGATGCCGGGTGGACGTACCGCCGAATTGCTCAACACGTGGGGCGTGAGGTCTCCACAGTACATCGATGTTGTCGCCAGTGGTCGGCGGAAGGTGCTCGTGTCCGTCGACCTGGGACCGGACCGCATCGACGCACGGATGCACGCCAAGATCGTAGGATCCTACGCAGTGCCGTAGGGGAGGACCATTCGCAACCGTCTCCATGAAGCTGGGCTACGGTCCCGCACACCGTTAGGCCGTCTTCCGCTCACGCCCCAACATCGTGCAGCCCGCCTCCAGTGGTGTCGCGACAGGCGTGAATGGAGGGACGAATGGAGACGTGTCGTCTTCAGCGATGAGAGTCGCTTCTGCCTTGGTGCCAGTGATGGTCGTATGCGTGTTTGGCGCCGTGCAGGTCAGCGCCACAATCAGGACTGCATACGACCGAGGCACACAGGGCCAACACCCGGCATCATGGTGTGGGGAGCGATCTCCTACACTGGCCGTACACCACTGGTGATCGTCGAGGGGACACTGAATAGTGCACGGTACATCCAAACCGTCATCGAACCCATCGTTCTACGATTCCTAGACCGGCAAGGCAACCTGCTGTTCCAACAGGACAATGCACGTCTGCATGTATCCCGTGCCACCCAACTTGCTCTAGAAGGTGTAAGTCAACTACCCTGGCCAGCAAGATCTCCGGATCTGTCCCCCATTGAGCATGTTTGGGACTGGATGAAGCGTCGTCTCACGCGGTCTGCACGTCCAGCACGAACGCTGGTCCAACTGAGGCGCCAGGTGGAAATGGCATGGCAAGCCGTTCCACAGGACTACATCCAGCATCTCTACGATCGTCTCCATGGGAGAATAGCAGCCTGCATTGCTGCGAAAGGTGGATATACACTGTACTAGTGCCGACATTGTGCATGCTCTGTTGCCTGTGTCTATGTGCCTGTGGTTCTGTCAGTGTGATCATGTGATGTATCTGACCCCAGGAATGTGTCAATAAAGTTTCCCCTTCCTGGGACAATGAATTCACGGTGTTCTTATTTCAATTTCCAGGAGTGTACATGGTTCTTAATGTCCGCATTCAGTGAGTCCTATCGACTGAGGACGCGAACGTAGTTTTTCGGTACCGTTAGGGCTTCCGAGTCCTGATCGGACGGAGTTTCCTAGCAATTTTGCTTCTTTCTTCCCAAAAAAGAAGAGACGCAAACTAAATGCACCGCCAGAAGAATTTAGTGCCTCCTTTTAGACGTATCCTATTCAATAAAGATTTATTGTAGCAACAGCGCATATGGGGTACATTAACTGATTACATTTACTTATCAATAGCACAAGCATTTCTGTAGTACAAGTATCGATCGATGTCGAAACACCCATAATAGTATTCAATGTAGAGGCTGATCCTGGAATCCAGTCACAGAGATGGGAAGTACTGTCGTGCTACACATTATACCTCGCTTGCTCATTTTGTTCACGTAGTTCTGCAAGAGTTGTAGGTCGACGAATTGCATGAGTCACTTCTCGTCCTATCGTATGCCAAAATTGCTCGACTGGAGACAAGTTCGGAGATGATACTGGCCAGGGAAGTTGCTGCACGTTCTGTAGAGCACGTTGAGTGTCATGGGCAGTATGTAGGTGAGCATTATCCTATTGGAACATCACCTTCCTGTAGATAGAATAGAACACTCTGCACATGCCGGGCGCTGGTTAGTGTCCCCCTCCAGAAATACCATAGGTGATTGAAAATTGTAGCTTATCGCACCCTAGACCATAAGTTCTGGGTTCACCTACATCTACATGGATACTCCACAAATCATATGTAAGTGCCTGGCAGAGCGGCTTCTCCGGCCGGGGTTGCCGAGCGTTTCTAGGCGCTACCGTCTGGAACTGCGTGACCGCTACGGTCACAAGTTCGAATCCTGCCTCGGGCTGCGATGTGTGTGATGTCCTTAGGTTAGTTAGGTTTAACTAGTTCTAAAATCTAGGGGACTGGTGACCTCAGAAGTTAAGTCCCATAGTGCTCAGAGTCATTTGAACCATTTTTGAACCATCTTCACGATTCTCTATTATTCCTATCTCGTATAGCGCGCGGAAAGAACGAACACCTATATCCTTCAGTACGAGCTCTGATTTCCGTTGTTTTATCGTGGTGATCCCTTCTCCCTATGTAGGTCGGTATCAACAAAATATTTTCGCATTCAGAGGAGACAGTTGATGTTTGGAATTTCGTGAGAAGATTACGTCGCCACGAAAAACATCTTTCTTTTAATGATATCCAGCCCAAATCCTGTATCATTACAGTGACACTCTCTCCAATATTTCGCGATAGTACAAAACATGCTGCCCTTCTTTGAACTTTTTCGATGTACTCCGTCAGTCCTATCTGGTAAGGATCCCATACCGCGCAGCAGTATTCTAAAAGAGGACGGACAACCGTAGTGTAGGCAGTCTCCTTAGTAGATCTGTTACATTTTCTAAATGTCCTGCCAATGAAACACAGTCTTTGGTTAGCCTCCCCCACAACATTTTCCATGTGTTCCTTCCAATTTAAGTTGGAGCCAGTGTGCCTTGGACGAATTGACTCTATGAGACAGCCCTCACATGTCTACGTTGTATGCACAAACGAGCATCACTTGCGAGCAGCGAGAATCTGCTTTCAGCACTGAAGACCATAGCAAGCCATTCCAAACGATTCTATGACGGATGGTCGTGCAGTGCATATCGATGCTGTAGCGTGAGTGGAATACAGGATAGATGTGTGCGTGCCCGTAGTCCCACTAATAATAACCGTTTTCAAGAGTTTATGTTGACTCGTCTGGGCTCAGAGGCTATCTTTTCTGTGGTTGCTGCACATTCTGCCAATGATGTCCTTACAGTACGACGATCCTCACTAGCGTCTGTGCTGCACGGGCGTCCAGAACTTGGTCTACGCTTGTGAGAATGTTCATGCGGCCGCCAATACAAGCATCGTTGCACAACTGATGCAGTACGTCCAGTTTGTGAGGCAATGCTTCTAAAGGACCATCTGGTCACTCTGAAGACCACAGTTTGACTCTTTTCAGACTCGCGACCGTTGGTATTAAAGGGTGGAAATAGATGGTGCTATGGGAAATATGCCACTACGCTGTCTGTTGGGGGACGACGTTGAAACCATTATCAGTATATCTACTATTCCCCATGTGGCATATGCCATCAACGAATCAAAATCGACGTCATCTCTCCATGTGTACCAGTTATCAGGCATTGTAGTATATTGTTTACAGCTCTAATGTGGTTACTGGACTGTCACTTTGTATTATAATATATAAACAGATTTTTAGAGCCCTATACCAATAACACTTCAACCTGCATAATTATTTAAATATCGAAGCTTGTTTTGAGGTTCGATCTCATCACCAGGCAAAGGCTGCAGTCCAAAAATTTTTAAGATAATTACACATTAATCATAATGTACATGTTTCCGGTCTTAGTAAGTGATGCGGCCTGCCTGCGGAGGAGGAGTACTCAGTCGAAAGAACATTTACTCCGTTTGCTAGTCTAATGGAAACACAAAAGCACTCAGCCTCTTAGTGAGAAATGGCTGTCTTCTTGTGATATATTCTACTTCTTCCACCGCTGCGGCTCTCTGTATCCACCCTCACATGTTTCCCACATTCCGTAACTGCTTCAGAATGACCTCGTTGAACCTTGGAACCAATCCTCGAAGATTAAAGAATCACCTTACAACTAAAGCTGTTTTTTTCCTTAATGTCCTCAGTATTTAGCTATGAACGTGCGTTTTTTTTTCAACCTAACGTTGTAGCGAGGCCACCTTTAGTAACTAAAACCACCCAATTTTTCCTGGGAAGCAACCTGTATAAATAGTGAAAGGTAACGAATGGGATTTTTAAGTAATTGGTCTCACGGAATTGCACTCGTTCTTCGAAAGACGAACAACTTGTCTCCAGTGTTGATCACAATGGATCGGTACTATTCCATTAAAGCATCAATGGAGTTCTTCACGCGTATCAAACATATCATGCAAATTTCCGTTCACCGTCTTGTTGGGAGAAGTTGGACTCCCAATCTGGATTAAAGAATCTTAATAATTACTTTTCTACTCAGTGTGATCTTAGCATGCAATGCACATCAAGTTATGACATACCAAGCTTCTAGGAAGCCTTCAAGTCGCTTAACTTGAAAGATTATTATACACTCCTGGAAATGGAAAAAACAACACATTGACACCGATGTGTCAGACCCACCATACTTGCTCCCGACACTGCGAGAGGGCTGTACAAGCAATGATCACACGCACGGCACAGCGGACACACCAGGAACCGCGGTGTTGGCCGTCGAATGGCGCTAGCTGCGCAGCATTTGTGCACCGCCGCCGTCAGTGTCAGCCAGTTTGCCGTGGCATACGGAGCTCCAGCGCAGTCTTTAACACTGGTAGCATGCCGCGACAGCGTGGACGTGAACCGTATGTGCAGTTGACGGACTTTGAGCGAGGGCGTATAGTGGGCATGCGGGAGGCCGGGTGGACGTACCGCCGAATTGCTCAACACGTGGGGCGTGAGGTCTCCACAGTACATCGATGTTGTCGCCAGTGGTCGGCGGAAGGTGCACGTGCCCGTCGACCTGGGACCGGACCGCAGCGACGCACGGATGCACGCCAAGACCGTAGGATCCTACGCAGTGCCGTAGGGGACCGCACCGCCACTTCCCAGCAAATTAGGGACACTGTTGCTCCTGGGGTATCGGCGAGGACCATTCCCAACCGTCTCCATGAAGCTGGGCTACGGTCCCGCACACCGTTAGGCCGTCTTCCGCTCACGCCCCAACATCGTGCAGCCCGCCTCCAGTGGTGTCGCGACAGGCGTGAATGGAGGGACGAATGGAGACGTGTCGTCTTCAGCGATGAGAGTCGCTTCTGCCTTGGTGCCAATGATGGTCGTATGCGTGTTTGGCGCCGTGCAGGTGAGCGCCACAATCAGGACTGCATACGACCGAGGCATACAGGGCCAACACCCGGCATCATGGTGTGGGGAGCGATCTCCTACACTGGCCGTACACCACTGGTGATCGTCGAGGGGACACTGAATAGTGCACGGTACATCCAAACCGTCATCGAACCCATCGTTCTACCATTCCTAGACCGGCAAGGGAACTTGCTGTTCCAACAGGACAATGCACGTCCGCATGTATCCCGTGGCACCCAACGTGCTCTAGAAGGTGTAAGTCAACTACCCTGGCCAGCAAGATCTCCGGATCTGTCCCCCATTGAGCATGTTTGGGACTAGATGAAGCGTCGTCTCACGCGGTCTGCACGTCCAGCACGAACGCTGGTCCAACTGAGGCGCCAGGTGGAAATGGCATGGCAAGCCGTTCCACAGGACTGCATCCAGCATCTCTACGATCGTCTCCATGGGAAAATAGCAGCCTGCATTGCTGCAAAAGGTGGATATACACTGTACTAGTGCCGACATTGTGCATGCTCTGTTGCCTGTGTCTATGTGCCTGTGGTTCTGTCAGTGTGGTCATGTGATGTATGTGACCCCAGGAATGTGTCAATAAAGTTTCCCCTTCCTGGGACAATGAATTCACGGTGTTCTTATTTCAATTTCCAGGAGTGTAGATTCTCAGTATCCCGTAGTATTCTTTCCCGCGTGAACACCATTTTGGCACGGAACAGTGAAGATGTTGAGTTGGTCTGGTGTTTTTACCTATGAAGTTTATTATATACAGTCACGTCACTGACAAGACATTGGGCCGTTAGTTTTCAAACTTATTGGATCCACGGCCCCCTTGACCTATATATAAAAACCTGCGGCTCGTTTTGCATATAATTTTTTTCTTTTAGCATATTTTTTAACTTGTGGGAAAAGTATTCTCATGATCCGTTTGCCAGACTACCTTAGTTTGACTCCAAAAGTCATTCCACTTTATTCGGAAGCCTGCTTTCAGCAGATAGGATTCGAAGACACTGTGGTTGTTCTCCATTCACAACAGCAATACGGGTGTAATCTAAATCCGGTTAACTGTTTCATTCTTCCTGTATTTTCATCTATTCATGTCTTTGTAACTGTGCGCTATGTTGGAAATATTACGTTTTGTACATATATTTATAGATTAGTCCAAGCTGACAGAGGAACACATATCACAGAACTCTGACAACAATCAAAACCGATGTGCATTCGATAAAACTGTCCTTCAACCGAATGGTTACCGTACGAACACAAATAATTCACGTAATAGGAGGCTACTGCCATCTACTACGCTATCACACCAGTTACTTGCCGTTGCGTTATATACAACTTCCAACGCACTAGCTGTTCGTTCAGTCGGCAAGCAAATAAACCAAATTATTATTTTTTATAACCCGCTGCGCTACTCTTGCCGTGACGGCGCGATACTCCTGGGAGCCGCGACGCATGGTTTGAAAATCCCTTCTTTAGACAATACCAAAATCGGCGTACTTGTTTTGCTTTTTATTCACAGACGAATGTTAGGCTCATCTGATATTACTGTATCAGCGTTTTTCTAGTCACTTTCATTATCTTCGTTATTTCTCCCCTAAGTTCTGCACCTATTCTAAAGGTAATATGGCAGCGTTGAATACATTTATCAGTTACGTAGAGGATGAATCAACTACACGAGCACCAACAGTTAGACCTCTTTGTAACTCCCTTAGAGAGACTGGCCGTGGCCGAGAGGATTTCCAAAGATAAAATTCCTGGTTCATTAAAAGTGGATTTACTAAGATATAAAATGGTACCAGTTGGACATGGATAAGAGGTGTGCGTGTGTTGTTAGCGTAAGTTAAAGGTGGATTAAGTTGTGTGTAAGCGTGGGGATCGCTGACATCTGCAGTTTGGTCCCATAAGACCTTACCGCAAATTAAAAAATTTATATGTATCAGAGATTTTGTCAGTCTTTGGGGCAAAACTGTAACACAAACTCTATTGGTTGATGGAATAAACAGAACATTTCCATATGTACAAAAAGGAAACACGCTGCCTGTGGACCATGAATTGAAATTTTCAGACGAGAAACTGTCATAAATAATCTCTTATGGGTGCACGATGATGAATGTAATCCACAAAATTCGTTTAAAGTCTGTCCAGTAGAGCTCAAAATTAGAAACACTTGCCGACCACACCACCGCTGATTTAGTCGGTTTACTGAAAGATATGTGGTTTTCAGAGGCGCATGTAAAAGTTGTACAAACTCGTAGCAACGTTGATCACAGAAGTTCTCACATGTTTCCAGCACTACTTACCGTGTTATGTACATCTAGTGTCTGCCCATCAAGATGATCACATTTTCATAATCGTTATCATACCGGAAACATATAAAGTCAGTTACCGTGTAATTCCGGTGAGCCAAAGCCTCGCTCGGTTTGACAGATATGTTTGAAAAGTAGAGTAGTACCTTAAGTAAGTAGCTTACTTTGCATGCTGAAGTCTGCTATTCATAATAGAGATAAAAATATGTTTTACATAATAACATATAAAATGCTGACTAAATTAATTCTGAAATGCATTGATGTTTATACCTCGTGCCACAGAAAAAATGCAAACAATCCTAAGGCCACTTAGCTATCACGGCTCCCTCAACTTCGTGTGAGCGTAAAATGCGTAATAACGGATACAGAATAATTCCAGAATTTCATGAGCAGTGAGAAACTTCGTCCATATCCATATAACATATCCACATAACCACCTTCGTCACTTATGATTTCCAACTATTTTAACCGTTTCAGACCTGGACAACGAGTTTACTGGACATCTGTCGCTTTTAGTTTCGTGCTTCTCGCTGTCCTGTCTCGCTGTAATGGTGCATTAGATCCGAAAACAGTGAAGATGGCTGATCCATTGGAAAGTCCTTCAAATAAGTCGTATTTAAATACTGGTGATTGTAACACCCACAAAAAATATGGTGCTAGAAAAAGTATTTTGGAGAAGAGCCACCTGCGAAGACTGAGATCATGGTAAGAGACATGAGAACAGGATACATTATGACTTAGATAAAAATACTATTTGGTGTGATGAATGACAATAGCTCTAAACGTAGAAAGATGTAAGTTAATGGAGATGTGTAGGAAAAACAAACCCACGATGTTCAGATATGGTGTTAGTAGCGTGCTCCTTGACACAATTACGTCGATTAATATATCTAGGCGTAACGTTGCAAACCAATATGAAATGGAAAGAGCATTTAAGGATTGTAGTAGCTAAGGCGAATGGTCGTTTCCGGATTGTTGGGAGAATTTAATGAAAGTGTGATTCATCTGTAAAGGTGACCGCATGTAGGACAGCAATGCGACCCAATTTTGAGTACTGTTCGAGTGTTTGGGATCCGCACAAGAATGGATTAAAGGCAGGCATCGAATCAATTCACAGGCGGGCTGAAGGAATTGTTACCGATAGGTTCGAATAACACACAAGTACTACAGACGTACTTTTGGAACTCAAATGGGAATCGATGGAGGGAATTGACTTACATTTCGAAGAGCACTACTGAGAAAATTTAGAGAACCGGCATTTGAGGCTGACTGCAGAACGATTCTGCTGCCGCCAACGTGCATTTCGCTTACGGACCCAGAAGGTAAGGTTAGGGAAATTAGGACTCGTACGGATGGACACACACAGAAGTTTTGCCCTCGCTGTGGGGGTGAAACAGAAATGGAAATGACTTGAGTGGTACGGGTACTCTCCGGCGTGCACCATATGGTGGCTTGCAGAGTACGTGTGTAGATGCAGATGTAGATGAAGTAATGAACAAACCAATTACTTTTTTCCGTCTGTCTCTTTTTCATCTTACTGTCCCTTTATATCTGATTTGTTATGGAGGGGTTTGAGGCGTGAGAAACAATATTCGTTAGAAAAGTGATAGAACCAAAGGAGGAAATTAACTTTATAATGTCTTACAATATGGTTAAAGATAGAGTTTTCTGTAAAATCATTTTAGTTCAGTCGATACAATTACTTTTCTTGCACTGCAATTGGTGAATGCATATGTAATGCTACCGTAAGGAACAGAAAAGCTCCAGTGCTTCCTTTTGTTTGACTCATAACATTTCCAGTGGATGATGTAAGGAAAAAATAGTAAATTAGTGATGTGTGTTTTGAGTCGAAGAAATTACACAACCACATTTGTGCTTGAAAAGTCTTAAGCACACTCAAAACAATCTACTTAATAACTGAACTTTAATTTCGTCAGTTGAAACTGAAGTCTGAAAAACTCAATTACCAAATTTTAAGATAAACAAATAAATTTGATGAATGTTTAGTTTGTCTCAGGATATGTTGACGTGATGGATGAAACATAACGTAGCTGCAATTTATCTTAGTTACACTGCATCCGGCGTAAACAGGATCGCATTGCTAGCCTATGTTTGTTTAGTTCAGTGAAGCAGTTCAGTGTGTACAGCGTGTATTGTTAAAGCATTTACATTATCGTTCCATTCACACTGCGCGCCGTTTGTATTAGATTTATAACGGATTTAACAATAAATGGATAACAATGACTATAGAGTTTACTATTGATTGGCTGTGTTCTTTACACTCGCTTTAAATTCCGTAATTCGTAATCTGATTAGAGGTTTCGTTATTAACAAAGACAGCGTTGAAAACTGGGACTCGCACAGTAACGTGAATTATTGCGGCAGCTGATGTTTACAGACCAGACATTTGGATGTTTTGTTAGATTTAATTTTGCTGGCATGATATTTCAAGGCATAAATGACCTCTCATCGTATAATTCTACATTTCAAACATATTGCGAGAGTTATACACGTTTGCCTAATTCCAGAAGTAGAATGTTGGTACAAAAGACTCCTCAGGTACGTATACTCGACTAACAAGAATTTTATATTGAGCAGGGAATCGATTCGACGGGATAGTACCGATTGTGTGCGGTAGATACTTCAGCATAACGTAGGACGTCCCATCGCGAGGGCACCATTTAAATTGTGTGCCGTTTTTGTTACGATCGGTTGGCAATGCTCGCTATTGTTCACGTGGCAGTTGTCGTCAATAGACATTGCAGTTAGTGAAAATGAATCACTTCTACTCTACATGTGTTTTCATCATCAAAAATTGACTGGAAAATGCAGGAAAAGTTCTTTAGAAACAGTTCGCAATTGCAATACAGTTTCCGACAGTCAAAATTTACCGGATACGTTGACAATTCAACTTCTAATTGGAAAGATCGAGTAGAGCTACCCGGTTGCTTATGTTAAGGCATGAAAGCGACGTCATATCGACTGGCAGTGATGGGAATAGCCGAGTGAAAACAATCAATTCAGTCGTTTTTCGGTAAAAGTTCGACCCATTCGGTTGTTGTTTTACGTACTGGTTTAATTATTCATTGATTCTTTAAGTGAAACTAGTCTAAGGAAGCAACCGAATGAAAACAATATATTCAGTTGGTTGTTGTTTTACAATTCGTCTTTATTATAATTCATTCTTTTCGTTCCAGTGAAATTAGGCTGTGAGAGCAACCGAATAAAACTAATCGATTATATCCATTGTAGTTTTGCACAGTGAAAGAATTATTCATTCTTTTATTTTCAGTTGGGACCTACACGTACTCTTTCCGTCGGATGAAGGACATATTCGTTCTTTCACATGAAACATCTGTTTAATATTTTTGCTGTATAAGCTACCCATTCACTCTCCTGACTCAATTAAAACAGTGGTTTATTACCAGGGTATGAATGGCACAGAAGGTCTTCCTACTTCCCTATCGGTACGCGAAACGTCTTAAGGTGCAGGTCAAAGTTAAAATAAAGCATTATCCACGTTCATTTAGAAATGAAGTCTATTTTTTCTTTTTATCATTTACAACTGATCAGTGTAATGCTGTGACTTAAGCCATTACAGATTTAATTAATGTATAATTAATAAATTTGATGTGTCATTGGTGATAAAAGCCGAGCGTAGAATTTCTCTTAACATGACGTAAAGAAGAAAGCATCATTGCCAAATTCTCGGGCAGAGTACATTCCGTTACCCTTTTAATAATAATTTGAACTTAGCCTTTAAACACTTATTCTGCCGTCTATTTGTGTAGAAAAGTATGTCTCTGGCAATGTACGTGCAAATCAAACCCCTGCGCACAAACTTGTCTACATTTTGCAGCATGTGGAATGTATCACGTGCGACGAATACGGATTCGCATTGGTACTTCAGTTTAACAGTTAAGCCAATCCCTAGTCAACACTGTAAACAGCCTGTAACCAAATGTGTACCCCTGTAACGCTGGAAGCGACAACTACACTAGCCTGTTTCAGTTCTGAGCAGAAACATTCGATCGTTTTGATATCATTAAACCATTATTATTGAGTGCACTCTGTTATCGCCTATTCTCGCTGTTATTGTTGTTCCGATATTATCTTTCATTTAGTACGACTACGTAGCTGTTATTTGAGATAGTCGTCTGCTTTTGTGGATAGTGCGTTTCGTTAATGGAGGAGTTTCTGTCTGTATCAAAATGGCGAAACGGTCAGTTGAGTGAATGTTTTGCATAAAAACTGACAGAGATGTTCCAGTCTGCACTGCCTGTGAAAAGTTCAAGTAATCTAATATTCCACTTAAACAAGAGGCAGCAGTTAGATACAGCGCCTGTGGCTAATTCGTTAGACTGTACAACAAGCAGTCATGTTGCCGGCAGCACGTCTAACCCTTCCATCTTTGGCTCCACAATGTGTGCTTTTCTTCTGTTGCCACTACAGCGTTCATGGACGTAGCAGGTACGGCCAGTAACTATAGGTACTACAACTGAACGAAAACTAATAAACTATCCCTCTAATCGTTCAAGTACTGCAGTCCCAAGGGGTCTAGAAAAACACCAAAGAGGCAATCATTTTGGTGTTTTCTCGTTGGGCTAGCTTGATTTTCTGATAAATTTTCCGGAGAATATCTCACAAGCTATAAGCCACGAGATGATAATATGTCAGTTAAGTCACTAGCATGTGTTTAAAGGATGTTTGTGTGAGTTTAAGTCACTAGCGTGTGTTTAATGAATATTTTTGTGAGTCAAGGCCTTAACTCTCAGACTACTGCTGTTACTAACCTCATTCCGTCACTACCGTATTTTGGTACACAGAAACCTGGAGACGTTTCATTTTATTTGCGTAATTGATACGTTAAATATGTTTACAGCTTTCAGGATGCATTTCCAATGCAAAATGATGCCTGCAATTAAACAGTTTGAGAATTCGCGCTGGAACTTGGTATGTTAAAATACCCATACAACTTGATAAGCCGGTCGTAGTGGTCGAGCGGTTCTAGGCGCTACAGTCTGGAAACGCGCGACACCTACGGTCGCAGGCTCGAATCCCGCCTCGGGCACGGATGTGTGTGATGTTCTTAGGTTAGTTAGGTTTAAGTAGTTCTAAGTTCTGGGGGACTGATGACCTCAGAAGTTAAGTCCCATAGTGCTCAGAGCCATTTGAACCAACTCGATAAACTTCGGTAAAGCACCTCGTATAAATCGTGAAGGCAGAGATTCACTACGTTAAGCGCGATTATTAAGGCTCAGAACAGTTCCTAAATCATCACTCTTAGAGTAATACACAAAAGTACATACATTCACCAACAGCCACTGCTCGTGCTTTTTAAGCATCTGAAGAAGCTACGCTTATTTTGTACACCCTTCTTATTGGTTCGTATGCTATCATTTTTGGGCAAGGTGCTCTTTTACCTTGTACGTCAGATTCTTCTTCCACAAAAACGCTGTTTCAGTAGTAGCAATAATTGTGCTTCAAGATTAATCAAAGGAAACTTGGCATATTTACCAAAGTTTGAATGGCACGGAATAAAAAGTATTAGAATGTTTATAACGGTGCATGAATTGAATCGTCAAAATAATATTAGACTGTATATATAGTAATAAGCAGAAAAACATTTTACCATCCGCTTTACGTAATATCGTACTATTTTTCATCTGAGAACTGACGTTTGTATGGCATTTAATCGTAAGAAAACTAAGGCACAGATTTCTAGTACTGACCCAACTTCGCAAATTATAACTGGAGAAATAACAAGAGACCCAAAGTACGAGGCCACGAATACCTACGTGCAGCATACTCCAGAAAATGGTGATGCGGTGCTCTCTGCGGGACAGCGAACTCGCCAGGGACGGTGACTGTGACGTCATAAAGCTGGCTGCGAAGGCGACGGGGGCTCCGAAGGCAGTCGTCAAATTGAATCCTTCAGACGCAGTTCAGTGTGCGACTGTCGCCACGCGGCGGAAATGGAAAGCCCCAGTTCGGTGCCAATCTCGGCGTGTATCACATTCTTTATTGCCTGTTTACGTGCTGTGCCGCCACTGGTACGTCCGCCATTCCCGAGATGAATCGGAGATTGCGTACCAGTGCGGTTCGGCACGTGGGGTGAGCCGATGACATTGTAATTCTGTCAGAGACGGCAAAGGCCTTGGAAGAGCAGGTGAACGGAATGGACAATGTATCGAAAGAAAGATATAAGAGGAAAACCAGTAAAATTCCAAACATGGTAACTGAATGCAGTAGAATTAAATCAGGCGATGAAGAGGGAATTGGATTAGGAAATGAGACTAAAATTAGTACGAGAGTACCCGAAGTAGACAGGATATGAAGTGTAGATTGACAATGACAAGACATGATTTTCTGAATATGCGAAAGTCGATAGTATCTAATATAAATTTTAGTGTTTGCAAGACTGTTTTGGGGAAAGTAAGATAGTTCCGCAGTAGCTATAGCTAATATTGCCGTATTTTGTTATAAGTCTGTTGCGATGAACCCATCCAATATAGAGATCCCTATTTTTGAAATAATCGGCATGACAATGAGTTCCCAAGTTTCATTAGAACTGCGTTTACTGGAGTAAAAATGAGCAAACCAGTTACTGTTGAACGACGCAATTCACCGTGGAAGCAGGGCTTTTGTCACTTAGTATCTGTATATAATATTTAGAGCAAGAGAAAGCAGGTAACATACATTTTATTTGCACTCAGTAGGTCTTATGAGGCCTATACTGTTACGTACGTAATGAATTTACTTTATTTATTTGGCGAAATATGTAAGGACAAAGGTCCTTAGGAAATCAGCGCTTGATGTTGCGGTTATCAGACTCCATCTTGTGTCACTCAGTTGGATGACTGTTAACGGTGCTCTTACATTAGTGCTATGCATTTCTGGAAGACGTCTAGAACAATGTTACACGAGGCAAGCATTACACACACTTAGCTACAAACAAATTTTGAATTTCACGCAGGCCGGCCGGTGTGGCCGAGCGGTCCTAGGCGCTACAGTCCGGAACCGCACGACCGCTACGGTCGTAGGTTCGAATCCTGCCTGGGGCATGGATGTGTATGACGTCCTTAGGTTAATTAGGTTTAAGTAGTTCTAAGTTCTAGGAGACCGATGACCTCAGATGTTAAGTCCCATAGTGCTCAGAGCCATTTGAAGCCAATTTCAAGCTACTGCCAAATAACCTAACCTACCTTCGCTTGTTGTTCCTAAGTTACCTTCCCCTTAAACAGGATAATTATTACAATATACACAGCTATTTAAAAGTTATTTGAAGTGTTTTTATTGATAAATATTATTTCGAAATTTCCAGGATTTTGTTCAACATGACCCCTGAAACGAAAGCTGCTAATAATTAAGGAAAACGTGTAAAATTCAGACCTAAAGAAACGAGTAATTTAAATGTGAAAAAAGTACAGAAACTACAAAGCGTCTGATCTGTTCGCTGTAGCTACGCGAGCGAAATATGAAAACTACTACATTAAAGGAATCGAAACAACATGGTGATGGTGTCCTCTACAACACTGTAAGGGAATTTCTCTCTCTCTCTCTTTTTTTTTTTTTTTTTTTTTTTTTTGACAGTGATTACAATGAACATCCACAAATCCAGTAACTTAACGGTCCATTAGCATTACGAACTGAAACAGAGCATCGTGTTGTCATGTCCAAAACTGAAATGTAGCAACTCAATTTTGTATTAACCGTGATCCAAGTCAGAAAAATTGCGTAGCATTTAGCTGCAACCCAAGTAAGAGAGCAGAAGTTTAGTCCAGTAAAACAAGTGGTGGTGGTCTAAATTCAGAGAACATTTTGGTTTGAGTTCCAGGGTGACAGAGCATCTATCGGCGTACCATTTAGCTGCAGTCCAAGTAAAACAGCATAAGTTGAATTCTGCAAAATAGATGGATAGTAAGTGGTGGTGGTCGAAATTGAAAGAACGTTCTGATTTGAGTTCCACGGCTCCAGAGAAGCTATCTGTGTACTGTTTCCTGAATTCTGATGCTGTTTCATGAGACGCAATAGCACGCAGTAAGTAATGTGCAGCATTCAATGACACCTTCATTTGACCAGGAAATCAGCTGAAATATGCAAAAGATCTGTTGAAAGTTCCCACTGCACCTAAGGAATCAACACTGGTGCAAAACGAGGAGAAAGGATCCCTTAGTAAAGTGGCTCGATGTAGCTGAGAGCAACAAAGATTCCAGTCTATCAACATCCAGTTCCACAACTTTAAACAATGTCTAAAAATTTCAGCATTGCATCTAGACAACCAAATCCAGGCAACAGGAAAGGTGACGATGGCACATGAGGCGGCTGCTTGAAGAAATAAAAAATAGTAGGTGCTCTATGGAGACAATATACTGTGGGAGTTAGATAAGGAAATGAGACACCTAAAGTAGTAAATGAGTTTTGCTATTTGGGGACCGAAATAACTGATGATGGTCAAAGTAGAGAGGATATAAAATGTAGACTGGCAATGGCAAGGAAAGAGTTTCTGAAGAACAGAAATTTGTTAACTCGAGTATACATTTAAGTGTCAGGAAGTCGTTTCCGAAAGTATTTGTATGGAGTGTAGCCATGTATGGAAGTGAAACATGGACGATAAATAGTTTGGACAAGAAGAGAATAGAAGCTTTCGAAATGTGGTGCTACAGAAGAATACTGAAGATTGGATGGGTAGATCACATAACTAATGAGGAGGTATTGAGTAGGATTGGGGAGAAGAGGAGTTTGTGGCTCAACTTGACTAGAAGAAGGGATCGGTTGGTAGGACATGTTCTGAGGCATCAAGGGATCACCAATTTAGAATTGGAGGGCAGCGTGGAGAGTAAAAATTGTAGAGGGAGACCAAGAGATGAATACACTAAGCAGATTCAGAAGGATGTGGGTTGCAGCAGGTACTGAGAGATGAAGAAGCTTGCACAGGATAGAGTAGCATGGAGAGCTGCATCAAACGAGTCTCAGGACCGAAGACCACAACTTCAACAACAACAACATGGAGACAAGGCTCCTTTCGCTTAATACTGTACCACGACATCCACCAAAACAGCCATCTAATGAAGCTGTCTACTTGTGTGCCGGTTGTTGTGAACATTCCACTTCTGGAGATAAAAACTGACGCAGTAGAGCGAATGAAACTTTATTTTGGCAGCTTAAAGTTTATTCACAGTTGTGACTAGTGCCAATAATAAGAATAGTGTAATACTCTTATAAATTATAAAAATTTTTGTTATTTTGCTAAAGAAAAAAAATGTAATGTTAAAATGGTCTTACCTTACCTTTTAGAGGTGTGACTCGTGGGCGGTAAGCAGTTGAGATAAGAAGAGAATAGAAGCTTCAGAAACGCGTCGCTTCAGAAGAATGATGAAGACTAGCTGGGTAGATTCCGTCACTCATAAGGAGATACTGCACAGAGACGGTAAGAAAGGAAATTTTTTGCACAGCTTGACTAAATGAAATGATCGTTTAATGGGAAACATTCTGAGAGATAAAGGAATCGTGCGTTCAGTATTGGAGAGAAGTCGTGGAAGGGGGGGGGGGGGGGATCGAAAATCTGCAGGGGAGACATAATCTATGATAAGTACGCAAAGAAGGTTCAAATGAATGTAGGTGGCAGGCAGAAGTTATTCGGAGATGAAGGGGGCTGTGCAGGATAGAGTAGCGTAGAGAACTGCATCAACCCAGTCTTCGGACTGCAGACAACAGCAACAAGAATAGGCTACCCTGTGATTCAACTCCAGCCTGGAGAAATTTTTTGGTAAGAAACCGGCAGAAACAGTATTTTAGAGCAATTTCCGAATTAATATCTCATAAAACAGCATTTAAGATTCATTACTATTGCTATAGAACATATGATTTAATTAACTCATTCGATGGGAAAAATGAAAACGTCTCAAATCATTAAGATATTCAATGTACTTGTCGACGTGGCTATGATAAACACCATCTTTCAAGAAAAGAGAAAAAAATAAATGTTTACATTCACGAGGATGCCAAAAGCAGTAGGGAAGGGTGTTGTACTTGAAGTATAGTGTACCTAGGAACACACGATCTTTCCGGGAGGTGTTTCAGTCTCGTGATCGATTTTAGAATCGCGTACAGCAATGCACACTAGAAACTGCCAAAAGCAATTTTCAACATTTAATGCTGTTTTTCTTGTTGTGAGACATGAGGTTGTGTTTTCTGGAGCCTTTGTTTATATTACGAGTCCTACGTATTTAAGTTCTGTGGAATATAACAAAGCATTTTGGAGGATATTATTAGTTCTTCAGATACAGAATTTCATGAGCCGTAACATTCTGTTTATTTTTAAATTAGTTACATAACATTTGGACAGTTAATCCGTACATCGTCGGTTGTGCACAGTATTGTAGCTTGAAATAAAAGGTGTCCTACAAGTAACACATGATATTTGATAACGAACTGAGCCTCGTTAGTGTCTTAACAGTTTCCCCTGTCTTGATAATGGAAGTTTGTGTTAGTAGACAATAGCTTCCTCTAAAAAATACAACACCGAGAACGAATTACCCGAATAGAGCCACTCTTGGTGGAAGTGGCGACAGCGAGATGGCGTACACGTAAGCCGAGCAGAGCCCTATCGTGTCGGTCCGACAGGGTCGTTGTTGCACCTAGTGTAGTCGGTGCAGAGCTGTCACACAAGGTGGAAACAATACAGTGAATGCTAGTATGCCTCGTCGGCGTCAAAGGGAGCCATATCGGCATGTAAGCGAGTTCGAGCGGGGCAGAACGATCGGTCTCCGCGAAATGGGTTATAATACCGTGACATTTCGTCTCGCACAGGGCATATTTCTACGATACTGACACGTGTGTGGAAGCAGTGGATAGAGGAAGGTCGTACGTAGCGGTGAGCGGGAACTGGACCACGGAACATGACCACAGCACGGGTTGACCAACATCTTGTCCACATGGGCATCACGGACCGTAGAGTGTCATCCACAGTGCTGGCTCGTATCTGGAGCACTGCAACAGGTGTGAACTTGTCTGCAACGACGGTTCGTCGCCGTCTGCTGCTGGTTGGACTGACTACAAGCATGCCATTACGTTGGCTTCCATTGTCCAGAAACCACAAGCTCCTTCGACTGCAATGGGCATGTGAACACCGTCACTGGAGTACTGGGTGACAACATGCAATCTTTTTCGGATGAGTCCCGGGGCGGTACAGTGCTGAGGGCAACCTGGAGGGCTGCATTGTCGAGCAGCATAGTGGACAAATACGAGGTTGGATGGTATGGGGCGCAATTGGCTACAACAACCGATCTCGCCTCGTACGTATTGCGGGCACTTTGAACAGCAACCGATACCTAACGCAGGTTGCGGAGCCTGAGGTACTGCCCCTGTTTCAACCATCTCCACAGGCAACATTTCAGTAGTACAATGCCCGGTCACGTATGCGAGGCCTTCTTAGAAAAGCGACCGGTACCGTTGTTTCCCTGGCCTGCAACCCTCTCCAGACATGTCGCCCACCGAACATGTCTGGGATATCGTTGGTCGGCACCTGGTGCGTCACGGTCCTCCAGTAACTGGTGTCACGGATTTGTGGGCTCGGAAACAACCAGCTTTGAGGGAAATCCCTCAGGAACGTTTTGAGAACATTATTGATTCAATGCCACGGCTTATAGCACCTCTAATTGCAGCACGTGGTGACCACCTGACGTACTGAATAGTAGGGCTCAAAGGTTATGTAGAGATTTGAAAAGGTAATCATTTGTTACTTGTCATATACCTAGAGTGTGGTACTAAATTAATTGAAATCATGCGTTCCCTTCTTGGTGTCGCAATTTCCACAGACGGTAGTAGATGTTTAGCTTGGAACTGGTTTTTGATAGTTTATGCTCAACTCGATTTTGCTTACTTATTACTGATGCGTTGTAGAATAATAATGAGATTATTAAATACGATGGTGAAGATATTCTTCCGATTCTTAATTTTTAAAATTTGCGAAAAAGATTGTGGCATTCATTAGGTGAATCCAATTATTTCAGAATGAAAAGTGTTACAAGGTTGAACACTCTCCCCTACTGCACTTTTAAATATAACGTATTGTAACTATAATCATTTTTGTTAGAGAAATACAAGATAATAAAACGCAAGTAACAACCAAACTACTTTTTGTTGTCATTTTAACAGAATCTTCCGTCGGTTCTTGGTAGAACAACATTATAATAATAAATGAAAAGCACCAGTTTGATTTTGTTCTACGATACTACTTTTATTGCAAACCGGTTGTGTATCACTCTCCATGTTTCATACCTCCTGATGCAGCCTTGTCTAGTACTAATTTTATCTTATTTTATTAGTTTCGTTTATTAATAGAAACTGTTATGTAGGCATGCTATTCCTATTTTGTGCTAAAGGTTTTCCTGTCGACTCCATTGTTATTTATGTACTGTTCAGTTTTTACTATTTCATTGCAAAGATGTTACTTACTGTGTGTTTCTACTTCACTCTAGATGTGTTACTTCTCTTCCAATGTTGTCTGCTAATATTTAACTTCTTTGATGATAATACTCACTAAATGTCTGAAGATGGCCTTGTAAGCCGAAAACCGGTTAGCAATAAAAGTAATATTGTAGAACAAAAGCAAACTGGTGCTTTTCATTTATTACTTTTTGTTGTATTTGAAATATAATCAGATGCCTTTATAGGCCTCCTGGGTCAGGAGCCCTAGTGGCAGAGCGCTTCAGGCAGAACGTGAAAAATATCATTAATAATTTTCCTGATTTTTTGTTGTAGTAGGGTGTAATATCAACTTCCCAGGTATAGACTGCGAGTGTCGTGCTATCAAAACTGGTGCCACAACAGTGATTCGTGTGACATTGTTCTAGATGTCTTGTCCGAAAATTACTTTGGGCAGATAGAGAAACAACTCGTTAGGGTAGCGTCTTAGCCCCCCTGGCAGCAACCTTATCGAATCACTTAACGTAGAGGGAAGTACCAATTATCATAAGACAGCGATAGCAACTATGACATCGGGTCTGAGAAAGAATTTTAAGAAAGGTAGGAAGATATTTTTGCTTAGCAAAAGTGACAGAATACAAATATCATAGTACTTGACCAGTCAGCATCAAATATTCGTTGACGAGGATGAAAATGTGGTAAAAGAATGGAAAAAAATTCAAAGAACTCGTGCAATATGCACTAGACAAGAATGTTCCGAGTAAGGTCTTACGGGATGGGAAAGATCCATCGTCGTTTAATAGCCGTGTTAGAAAACTGCTATGTAAACATAGAGAACTTCACCTCAGATTCAAGAGAAGTAACAACCTAGCTGACAAACAAAAGCTAAACGAAGCAAAATGAGCGTAAGTAGAGCAATGAGAGAAACGATTAATGACTTCGAAAGTGAAAGTTAGTCAACCGATCTGAGTAAAAATCGCAAGAGATTTTGGTCGTCTGTAAAGTAAGTGCTCAAAATCATCTTTCAAATGGTTCAATTTGCTCTGAGCACTATGAGACTTAACATCTTAGGTCATCAGTCCCCTAGAACTTAGAACTACTTAAACCTAACTAACCTAAGGACATCACACACATCCATGCCCGAGGCAGGATTCGAACCTACGACCGTAGCAGTCCCGCGGTTCCGGACCGCAGCGGCTAGACCGCACGGCCACCGCGGTCGGCTAAAATAATCTATCCATTCACTCAGTGATCATAATGGTGACGAAACGGAAGATAACAGAGAAGAGGCTAAAATAATGAATTCGCGCTTCCGGAATTGTTTCACTGCGGAAGATTGTTCCCCCTTTCAATGGCCGTTCTAACGTCGAAAATGCAGATATTGAGACAATCGATCGCGGAATAGAAAACAACTACAACCGCTTACTAGTAGAAAGTCATCAGAACCATATGAGATACCTATAATATTCTACGAAGATTATGCGAAATAACTTTCTCCCCTTTTAACAATAATTTACCATAGATCGCTGGAGCCTCGAAGGGTACCTAGTGACTGGAGCAAAGTGCAGGTCATTCCCGTTTTTTAAGAAGGGACGTAGGAGAGATGAACACAATTATAGACCTATATCGTTGACGTCAATCAGGATTAAAATTGTGGAACACGTTTTTTGCTCATAAATTGTGACGTTCTTGGAGAAGGAAAATCTACTCTATAAAAATCAACCTGGATCCAGCAAACAGGGATCCCGAGAAACTCAGTTCACTCTGCTCCTGCATGAGATCCACAGTACCGTACGTCAACTAAGAACCGCACCCAATCGGGTAGAGGTCAGTTAGGAAGCCAGACCTATAAACACTGGTTAGCATAGTGCAATGATCAGACAGCGCCGAAGATTACCTGTGTGTCAGATATGTAGAAGAGTGACACGTAAGGTTCCATAGGATGTTGCTAGATGATGGGTTGTTAAGAAAAGCCAAATTCCGAGCTAATATGATTTGTTCAGTCCATATGTAGAGAGAAGCTGACGACGAGAGAAGCATATCGCTGCCTGTATTCGCTTTCTGGAAGCCCTGGTGTGTGGCATCATATATCGAAGTCTGATGTCTTCAATTACGAATGTCTCTCTCGCTAGCAGGTACACTAGTCTAGATCTTGTTGTCTTTGAGAGACCTAGTGCTCTTTTTAGATAGGTCGATTTTACTTTTTCTAGTGTTTCTAGATTTTTTTCTGTCAGGTGGTCCCATATAACCTCCATCCCATAGGCCAGGATTGGCAAGATTTTTGCGTTGAATAATTTCATGGCTGTTTCTAGACTGAGTAGACGGATGTTTTTGATGTCCTGTATTGCTATTATTGCTTGGGCTGCACGTTCTGTTGTATGTTTTGTGAAGCATTTGGCTGTTGGTTGCAATGTCACTCCTAGGTATTTAAAGTCTGATGAGATTTTTATTTTTTGTCCTCTGATACTGATTTCCGCATTTTTGGGTGTTTTGCCACCTTTTCTGAAAATTACCATTTCTGTCTTTGCTATGTTTATGTGTAGTTTGTGTTCACTGCACCATCTGTCTATTTTCTCAATGATTCTCTGCAGCTTCTGTATATCTGTTGAACCTACGGCTATGTCGTCAGCGTATGCATATACATACACATCTTCTTCATTTTCTCCAATTCGGAGTACTTCTTCAGTGGCAAGGATGTATAGCAAAGGGCTCATTGGGTCACCCTGTAAGACTCCGTTCGATTGCAGAATGGGGTTCGAACGAGAGAGGTTGTCTGATATTGTAATTAAATTGTATTCGAGGATTGATTTGATTATTCTTGCCCATACACTATCTTCTCCCATTGTGTTTTCCAGTTTTCGGACTATGAGCTCTCTTTCCAATAGGTCAAAGGCTTTGGTAAAGTCTATGAACACTGTGTAGAACATTTGTTTCTTTTGTAGCGCATCATTGATGTTGTTTAGAAGAAGCCTGACTGCCGTAAGCGTTGATCTTCCAGATCTGAAACCCATTTGTCGTTCTGGGAGATGACTGTCCACAGAGGCTTGGATTTTTTGTGTTATTATCTTCGAAAACATCTTGAATTGAGTATTTTCCAGGGCTATGCCTCTGTACTTGTTTGGGTCCATTGGGCCTCCTCTTCCCTTGTAGAGAACTTTTATTGTCGAGTGTCTCCATTGTGTCGGAATTCTTCCAAGTTCCAGGCATTTGTTAAACAGTTTGGTCCATATGTGTTGGAGGGCCTCTTTTGCATCTTTTATGTGTTCATTGAATATATTATCAGGTCCTGCTGCTTTCTTGTTCTTCAGTGCTTTTATTACTTTTTTCACATCATCTTCATTTAGGGGTTCCCATGTATTGTCTTTTTCCTTAGTTTGATGTTGTTTCTCTTTCTTTGGGGGTGTTTTGAGTCCTTGTTTGTTCAGTATCTTACTGAAGTGGTCTTCCCATTCCTTCAGGTCTATATTTGGTGTATGAACCATTTTTCTTGGTCTTGCTGCTATGTATGGGTCTTTCTCTGCTTCATCCGCTTCTCTTTTTGCCTCACTTTCTATGTATTCTTTTTTCTTCTCTTCTATTAGTTTTTTGTAGATTCTCCTCTCTTCTGCGTACAGTTTGTATGTTTCCTCGTCATGCTGGTTTCTTAGTCTGTGGAGGATTCTTAGAACAGTGTTCCTTTTGCTGTAGCATTCAGCATCGAACCATCTTTTGGCCGTCCTTGTTTTGGGGATTGTTTGTATCACTGAATTTTTTAGGAGGTCTTCTATTTGGTCTGTTGCTTTTTCAAGGTCTCCTTCCTCTATGAAAGTTTCTATTTGTGTTAATTGTTCTTGCTCGTTTGTTAATTTTTCTATGTCAATTTTTCTTTGTGTGATTTGGTGGGTCTTTCTTGCTGGCGGTGACGTGACGATATTTATTTTTATCTTCATTGGAATGTGCTTTCGTACAGGAGTAATGGAGTCATGCCATATTGGTTGAATACTTCCTTCTATGTCTCCTCTTGTTAATGCGATATCAATGGTGCTCTTCCCATTGTGGCATATGTATGTAGGTATCTGCCTATCGTTAAGTAGGGTGAAACCATCTTCTTCTAGGGTTTCAACGACTAGTTTTGTTTTATAGTTTTCTGTGTCTATTCTGCAGTTGAGATCGCCTGCAATAATGGTGGGTTTGCTGTCGCATTGTTTGATGAGTGTGACTATTTCGTCAATTATTTCTACAGCATTTGTATGCGGTTTAAAATAGGCTGCAATTATATTTATGTTTGCCGCTTCTATTAGCATACTATTTTCTTATTTTATGATTTTTTTGGTGGGCGTCATCCAGGGTTTCAGTAGGATAGATATTCCTCCCATGGGTCGTCCTCTTTCTCCCTTCTTTGCCATTAGGTGATAATTATAGAAATCTTTATGTTGCCAGCTGTCTATCAGGAAGGTTTCTGTTAGAATTGCAAGACCCGAATTTTGTAGAATGTCTGTTGGTGTTAGGTTAAGAGCACTTTTTACTCCCTCTGTATTCCACAAGACTGCTTTTATTTCTTGCTCTTCTGGTTTTCTTCTTAGTTTAGTTGAGCTCTGCTCCCTCTTCCATTGATCTTCTTGGGAAACGAAAGGTTAATGAATAGTATGTGTGTTTTTCTGCTTAACACGTTACATATGAAATTTCAATTACGTATGTGCAGCATACGATTTCCCTCATTTCGTGTTACCACAGATAGTATTCTTTTCCATGACATATTAATGTACCAAAACATCGCAACACAGATTAAGATATTTCATCAAATGAAAACGAGGCAGATGGAAAAAACTAAATGAAATCTTTATTATTTCAAAAGTAATCGTCAGAACTGTTAATAAATCCATCCGACTGTGATACAAGATGATTAATACCTTCATGCAAAAATGTTTGTAGTTTCCTGGGGAAATAATGAGTGTATCTTTAATCCGAAGCAAACAGAAGACCACAAATTGGTTTCTCCAGGGCTCCACGTGGGGGGAGAGACATTGACTGTATGGAGTGTGTGAAACGGGTTTACAGCAAAACTTCTAGAGCGATTCGAAACTGCCTTGACAACTTGTGAACATTTGGGCGATAGTTATCCTTCAATAGAATGATGCCACCCACTAACATTTTTCTCGAGCAAGACGTTCGTGGTCGTGCTTCAAACGATCATTTGCACGCCTGGGTACAATCATGGTTCAGAAGACAATTTTTTCGTGAAGGCATTGACTGTCTTGTCTCATAAAGGGATAATTTTATTAAAAACTCTACCGACTACTTTTGAAGTAATAAGCGGATTACTTTCCGTTTTCCATCTATCTGGTTTTCATTTGACTGCCCATTATGAAAGAATATTTCAAAATTGACAGTCTCCGTTCAAAAGTAAATATTTTTTGCTATAATGAAGGCATTTTTGTCAAGTTACCAGGAAATGATGAGCTAGGTTTCAAAACTTATCCTTTCTTGTTTATGTATCAATTTCCAATTACTATCACTGAAGCTCATTTGTTTTCAAATGGTTCAAATGTCTCTGAGCATTATGGCACTTAACATCTGAGGTCATCAGTCCCATAGAACTTAGAACTATTTAAACCTAACAAACCTAAGGACTTGACGCACATCAATGCCCGAGGCAGGATTCGAACCCGCGACCGTAGCGGTCTCGCGGTTCCAGACTGGAGCGCCTAGAACCGCTCAGCCACACCGGCCGGCTTCCTTGGATTTTGTAAATAACATAGTGATATGTTGTTGAAATTCTACAGGCAGTCCGCAAGCTTTATCATTGAATATGATGATCATTCAGCAACTTCAGGAAAATAACGGTGTGGATTCCAACATCAATGTTTTATTAAAGCTGGATCACAGTAACTGTACATACTGACTCTCTAGCTTCATTTCTCTACATTTAACATATAGTGGCACGTCCTTGTTTCCTGGATATTTTTTTGCGTATGGGAAGGTGCAGTGCATCGGGACAGGCAGGTCGTAGAATGGAGGGAACACCCCCCCCCCCTCCCCCTTTGCTGTCAGCACGGACAGGAGCCGCAAGTGTCATGGTGCAGGGTTAGCCGTAGGGCGTTGCAGGCTATTGTCCGTTTTGCAAGTGAGACCTGCCCAGCATCCGAACTGAGACATGGGGGTGACTCAAGTAGTAGGAAAATGACACGTTTTGGGAGATATTGCTTTAAAATACTAATTTATTTCAAATTTTAAACTTCGCGGTGGATTTTATTTGTTGACTCAGTCCGGACGAATTTGCTAAACGGTATCAGATATGGTGGCTATTCTGATAGTGTATAACATAATCGGGATATGTGCAGTTATACAATCTCCGTTTTTCGAGGTGGCGCAATTAGTATGAATACCAACCACGCAACCCTCCCACCCCCCTTCCTTTTTCCTGTAATTGTTTCGCGTTGATTTGTGAATGCTATGTTTCATGCTGCTGCGTTGAGCGACACTAAAATTAATCCGTGCCTGCATCCCATAGTGTGACTGAACCTCCTTTTGCGCGTAAGAGAGAAAAACAAGGTAAAATTCTTGACACGTGTCATTAACTGAAACATGATTACCATATGAAGATTCAATGTTATATATGTTGTGGGTTGGCAGGAGAGCCAACACCGGGTACTAGAGGAAGCCGAAAGGCACGCGTTTTAGCTCACGCAGGCGGGTGTGAGGTCTGGAACAGGACAAGGAAATTAGTTTTTAGAAAAAAGGACGTAGCTGGTGGAATACTTAACTTTAATCCATTAATGATGAGCGTCGCTCTTGACGGTACATGATTACAGTATCAACAGTAACTGGTAATGGCGCCTTCCTAGGTCGTAGGAAATGACGTAGCTGAAGGCTATGCTAACTATCTTCTCGGCAAATGAGAGCGTATTTTGTCAGTGAACCATCGCTAGAAAAGTCGGTTGTACAACTGGGGCGAGTGCTAGGAAGTCTCTCTAGACCTGCCTTGTGGCGGCGCTCGGTCTGCAATCACTGATAGTGGCGACACGCGGGTCCGACGTATACTAACGGACCGCGGCCGATTTAAAGGCTACCACCAAGCAAGTGTGGTGTCTGGCGGTGACACCACAATATACATATTCGTGTCGACAGCAGAGTTTAAGAACACAAAATGTAGATAATTTTAAAGAACCACATTCTGAGATCGATATAATACGATCACCATTTCCTTTCTTTAGTAAATACGGATTGTGTTGAGCTCCAGGTGCAAAGAATAATGTGATATATGAATTAAAAGATATGCAGGAAGAATGAGTAATCATTTAATGGGACCGAATTCAGCAGCAGTTTAAGTACGGTCATATTAAGACAAACGCTTACAGCCCACAGAACTTAATGTTTTGGTTTGATGCGCGGTTAATGTTATCCATTGCTTTGTTAAATAGAATAGATTTCAGGCTCTGTGCAGGAACACCAAACGCAATTGATGGCGGAACATTGTTGTCAGTTTAAATTACTGTACCAAGTACTTTTGCATATAGTAAGAGGTTGAATTATCTGAGAGTAGATACAGGTATCAGCCCAGGTCACATAGGCATGAATAGAGAGCAAAATATTGCAGAATAAGAGGTATAGGTATTTCATGTATCCTAGACTCATTCTACCCCGCCACCAGTAACTGGTCATAGAGAAGAAAATAAAAAAAATTAATAGTAATGTTCATCAACATTATCGCCACGCTAGACATCCAGATTTTCGTCGTTCCCTCTTGCCTTCTTATGAGACCCTCACAAAGGCAAGAGAGAACTTACTCGGTACGTTAGCCTTTAGAGCCAACCTATCTTTCACGAGAGATCACTGATTGCAGTCAACATTGTTACTGTCGACGAATGAAATTTCTACTCCGAGAATGTTAACTAATCTGCAGCTAATATGCTGTTACGTAGTAGTAACTAGTAACTTCTTTAAGTTCTTCCAAAAATAATTTGGTTAGGAAAGGCCTTCATTCACGAAACGGAAGAGGAGTGACAATATACGGAGGGCGACCTCCATCTCAATTTGACCTCCCCATTTGCCTCAACCTGAGCGTAAAACGAGGCCAGGCGGGCACAGCGGACCATGAAACGTCGGGCCATTTAACTTGAATAGCAGAGGACAAGGGAATAATTTCTGAAGAAAAGAAAAGAGATTTCGCCGGCAATCCGGATTCCGAGTGCTATTTAGGGACGCCGCTGCGACATTAATCCCGCTTCTGGGTCAGATATCGTTAGCCGGTCACAACACTATATTTTAAATTAATGGGCAGTCTAAATTCCTTGACAGGCACGCCATTACTGCAGCGGAGTCAATTACGCTGTCCATTTTCTGCAGTGCGAGCAGTTCATTGCGATCTGGCGACACTGTTAACTGGGCGTCCCCCAGTTACTGTGCATCAACGGTGAAATTACTGCCACTGCTAACACGACGCGTGTGTTTGCCGCCGCGCGTCCGCTCTCTAAATAACAGAATAACCCAGTGCTGGGCTGACGCATTACGTCTGTGTGACCACGTACGTGTGTGACAGGGCGTGCATCACCACAGTGTGTCACTGACTCGATGGAAAATTTTACACCGCGTCTTGTAACGGGAACTATTTTCACGTGCGAGGATATCTCATATGAAATCGTTTGAAGTGCAATAAAATTCCTACTATCGATTTGACAATTGGCAGTTTTTCTTCTGTTTCGATAAATGACCGACATTGTTAGCCTGTCGTTGCAGCACAGAAAAGGAAACTGTGTCAGTGCAACGATGACCGCCCCGTTGTCGATTTGTCCCGCGTTGGAGTAGTGACGTTCGACGCGTCTTCAGAGTACTGAAGCTGCTGAACTTGTACCAGTTGAAACGTCCCCTTAGAACAATTATACACGACTGTGCTGATAAACCTCTTACACTATTTGCTTTTCAAACAGCTGAGCAAAACTGAACGTACTCAAACATTCACTAAAGTGACACACAATATTTTTAGCGCAACGCAATCTGACTTTCAAAAATCCCTACAAAAGAATGGCCCTGACTAACATTAAACTGTACCTTTCAGAGATCACTTACCTCACAAAAATCTTAATTACTCGAACTACTGCAATACAGCGAGCGCCACTACTGCCAGCTAAATAAAAGATTCAAACTACGGAAGGCACTAACTACTGATAGGGATAGTTAGCAAATGAAAGATATTAATAGAGAACAAACAATGTATTTACCTTAATAGTCATAATATGTATAGCAGTTCATGACAAATTACAAAACTCCGCCATCTCTCTCCCCACATCCACCACTGCTGGCGGCTCACCTCCAACTGCCCAACGCTATGCGCTGTTAACATCCAGCTGCCCAACAATACAATGGCAGACAACAATGCAAACTAGCCACAGGCTGCACATAGCACAGCCAGTGATTTTCATACAGAGAGCGCTACGTGGCGGCGGCGTTACCAATATAAGAACCTAAACAGCCTACTTACATAAAGAAAACATAAACAGCCTACTTACACAGTGCATCGCAGAATGACAGCGCAATGCGTTGTATGTCACTGAAGCAACTGTGCGGGTGCTTTAGAAAGATTTAAACGAGCGTGATTTCTAAGGATGACGATTCATGTTCGGCCCATGTACACCGCGTAGTGACGAGGTGCGACAAGCAAAAACATTGCCGCACTGGAATAGTTTCTGAAGGAAAACAGGCGTATTACTGTAATCTGAATCAATTAATTTGAAAATTGGAGCCGGTACAAAACACAGTGTCGTTTAGTATCTGCTGCTGTTCAATAAAGTGTCCACAGAGGAAGGTGTCCAATTGACAGTTGGTTTATCGATGACTGTGGGGAACGTTTACGTCAGTTCTGCGCGAAGGTGACGTAATTTTTGAGAATATTTCTCGTGGAGAAATAGCAGTCTGGCTAAAAATACTTTTAAAATGGATTACAAAAAGTCTCGACCTCAGTAGAGCGAATACTGTATTTATAATTACTACTTTTTGTCTTCAACATGAGGGCGGTGGCGGTGAATGGGGCGGATTTTATGACTCCACGAGTAATAGACCACTGATCCTTCATAGCTGACAACTGACGAAGGACGTTCAACTTGCGTAGCAATTGCCTGAAATGACCATCCTGCCACTAGAAAGGCTTCAGTTTGTCCTCTTTCAAACTCGCTCGGTTGGATGCAGGAAAAACGAGTGCCTCTCCTTGGCATGATTGCCGGCTTGCTCGACACGTTTGCAGCACACTGAGCCTTCTGGCTTTGAGCATTCCGCTCTGATAACTGTGTCACTACGCTATTTGTTGTTTTTCCGACTGTACATGTTCCTATAGGTTGTTATGTTATACGGATTGCCCATACGTGTGCATTGCATGGATGCTTCCGAAATAAGATTTCATTAACATGCGCTCTGTAAGGATGATTTCGATTAGGAACTGTTCTTTTATACTGATGCCCTCCGATACACATAATTCATTAATGCGAAGGTCAGATAACTTCAGAGATTGTCGTATTTAAGAATTGTCGGATGCCTATAAACGTCATGCTTGTAGCTAATCGCAAATAGCAGATAGAGAGGTAAACAAAAGTGACGAATAGATTTGTCAAACACATGGTGCTGATGTGTTTGGGAGGCAGTTCTTGCGCGTGGTCTGGGGAATAGTTTAACCAGGTTGCCCTATGGAGCGAAGATTTACTGTAAACAGGCGAAGGTATTATACTGTTAGGAAACTAAATATAACAAAGAATCGAGGGATTCCAAACAAATGTAATCAGTCGGATTTCTGTTGACAATAATGTAGTTAAATATTGATATTATATTTGTTAATTAATCTCGAGAATTCAGATAAGTAAAATTGAAGCTATTGAGTCGGAAGTGACGAATGTTAACATAATTTTGTCCAGTGTAGCTATCTCTTACTTCCAAGTTACATCCGCTTCTAAGTCGTTCTATCTTTGGTCGCCACAGCATCCGCTCAGATTGAGTAAGATACGACTTCTCAAGTAAGGAGTGTGCTTATGCTTTGAGAAGTAAAAATAAGCAGCAACATTTTTATTTAAATTCGGTTCTTTTTATTTTTAAATATCAGCGTCGTGGAAAAGTGGTTTTTGTCTATTGGTAATTTCCGCAGTAGAGTCTGATGCTGAAGGAATTTTAGCAGTTTATTTACGTTCAGTCTTCCGATATGAGGCGATCGACTACGCATGAATTAAATTTCCTTTGCTTTACGTCTGTGGTCACTAATTATTTTTTCGCCAGATTACCGATTTCGGTCTATAATGACCACCATCAGATCTGTTCTATAAAGACATGTCCTAATGTACTGCAGCTGCCCGCATCTCGTGGTCGTGCGGTAGCGTTCTCGCTTCCCACGCCCGGGTTCCCGGGTTCGATTCCCGGCGGGGTCAGGGATTTTCTCTGCCTCGTGATGGCTGGGTGTTGTGTGCTGTAGTTAGGTTTAAGTAGTTCTAAGTTCTAGGGGACTTATGACCACAGCAGTTGAGTCCCATAGTGCTCAGAGCCATTTTTTTGTACTGCAGCTATAGTGGCATCGCTGCAGAACAGTAGGACATGTTTTTATAGAATACATCTGAAGATGGTCATTATAGACCGAAACCGGTAGTCTGATAACGAAAAAATTTGTAAAATGCGGGAATGCAGAGAACTGAATGACTAATTAAACCAGTATCATTGCACCGTTGTACGTCCCTGTCTTTGAAATAGAATACATAAATTTTCTTTTTGCCTTGGTTAGATTTGAGATGACCTGACGTATAGCAATCAAGGAATGTTTCGAGACCCCACATTAAATTCTTACGTCGTTTTCGATCACAAAGAAGTTTCCTCTGTACGCAGACAAAAACTTGTCATTTGTGTTTAGGAAACATACACTCCTGGAAATGGAAAAAAGAACACATTGACACCGGTGTGTCAGACCCACCATACTTGCTCCGGACACTGCGAGAGGGCTGTACAAGCAATGATCACACGCACGGCACAGCGGACACACCAGGAATCGCGGTGTTGGCCGTCGAATGGCGCTAGCTGCGCAGCATTTGTGCACCGCCGCCGTCAGTGTCAGCCAGTTTGCCGTGGCATACGGAGCTCCATCGCAGTCTTTAACACTGGTAGCATGCCGCGACAGCGTGGACGTGAACCATATGTGCAGTTGACGGACTTTGACCGAGGGCGTATAGTGGGCATGCGGGAGGCCGGGTGGACGTACCGCCGAATTGCTCAACACGTGGGGCGTGAGGTCTCCACAGTACATCGATGTTGTCGCCAGTGGTCGGCGGAAGGTGCACGTGCCCGTCAACCTGGGACCGGGCCGCAGCGACGCACGGATGCACGCCAAGACCGTAGGATCCTACGCAGTGCCGTAAGGGACCGCACCGCCACTTCCCAGAAAATTAGGGACACTGTTGTTCCTGGGGTATCGGCGAGGACCATTCGCAACCGTCTCCATGAAGCTGGGCTACGGTCCCGCACACCGTTAGGCCGTCTTCCGCTCACGCCCCAACATCGTGCAACCCGCCTCCAGTGGTGTCGCGACAGGCGTGAATGGAGGGACGAATGGAGACGTGTCGACTTCAGCGATGAGAGTCGCTTCTGCCTTGGTGCCAATGATGGTCGTATGCGTGTTTGGCGCCGTGCAGGTGAGCGCCACAATCAGGACCTCATACGACCGAGGCACACAGGGCCAACACCCGGCGTCATTGTGTGGGGAGCGATCTCCTACACTGGCCGTACACCACTGGTGATCGTCGAGGGGACACTGAATAGTGCACGGTACATCCAAACCGTCATCGAACCCATCGTTCTACCATTCCTAGACCGGCAAGGGAACTTGCTGTTCCAACAGGACAATGCACGTCCGCATGTATCCCGTGCCACCCAACGTGCTCTAGAAGGTGTAAGTCAACTACCCTGGCCAGCAAGATCTCCGGATCTGTCCCCCATTGAGCATGTTTGGGACTGGATGAAGCGTCGTCTCACGCGGTCTGCACGTCCAGCACGAACGCTGGTCCAACTGTGGCGCCAGGTGGAAATGGCATGGCAAGCCGTTCCACAGGACTACATCCAGCATCTCTACGATCGTCTCCATGGGAGAATAGCAGCCTGCATTGCTGCGAAAGGTGGATATACACTGTACTAGTGCCGACATTGTGCATGCTCTGTTGCCTGTGTCTAAGTGCCTGTGGTTCTGTCAGTGTGATCATGTGATGTATCTGACCCCAGGAATGTGTCAATAAAGTTTCCCCTTCCTGGGACAATGAATTCACGGTGTTCTTATTTCAATTTCCAGGAGTGTAGTAAAATACTAAACTACCCACAAAACCAGATCACATATCCTGGTAAAACAGAAGCGACACCTAATTTGAAAAATAATGACAGTATAAATGGAAGGATCAATTTTCAACACAGATCCTTAAGCTTCCTATTGTCAATAGGGTTGAGAGGCAACATAGTCGATCTACTACCAGATACGATAGTGTTTGTTGATCACATGATTGTGTAGAGACTTTTTGTTTAAATGCAGTTACAGAATAAAATTTTGTATGGTCTTCCAGGTTTTCGGGGCGTGACTAATTGTGTACTTGCAGGTGTACAGCTAAGGAAGCAGAGATAGTTTCCGTCTCACTTTAAAAAAGAACTCCCAAATGTCGACAGGCAAAAGTTAGAAAGAATTCAAATGTTCATAAAAAGATCGATGCACCAAGCATACAATATGCTTCACCCTTATATCTTAGAGAAAGAGCTTGCCGAGAACCCGAAATAATTCTGCTCGTACATAAAATCAATAAGTGGGTCGAAGACTCCTACTCCGTTGACCAATCTGGGGTGGCAACAGAAGACAGTAAAAGGAAAACTGGTTTTAAATTTCACGTTTAAGAAATCATTCAAGCAGGAGAATCGTTCAAACATACCTTGATTTGACTAGCGCACAGAGTCCGACAAGGAATCCATGGCGTAGAAGCAACTAAAAGGGTGAAAGAAATTAGTCGCTAAGTCCTGATGCAGTTCCAGTGCGGTTTTAGATACGGTACTCTGCAGCATTTGGCCCTTACATAACGTTCTAGTCCATTGCAACGATCCAAGCGATTCGGTTCACTCCTATATATACGCTGCAGAATTCTGCTGCACATTCTGAACGCGAATATAATAAATTTTCTTGAGGCAGAAACTCTTCTCTCCACAGCCTGCATCTCGTGGTCGTGCGGTAGCGTTCTCACTTCCCACGCCCGGGTTCCCGGGTTCGATTCTCGGCGGGGTCAGGGATTTTTTCTGCCTCGTGATGGCTGGGTGTTGTGTGCTGTCCTTAGGTTAGTTAGGTTTAAGTAGTTCTAAGTTCTAGGGGGCTGATGACCATAGCAGTTAAGTCCCATAGTGCTCAGAGCCAATTTTTTTCTTCTCTCCACGTATCAGTACGGATTTAGAAAGCATCGCTCTTGCGAAAAGCTTGCTCTTTTCTCGCATGGTATTCGGCGAACCATGGATGGAGAGTAACAGGGAGATTCCACATACTAGATTTCCGGAGGACGGGGACATGGTGTCCTACTGCACACCGTTAATAAAGGTGCGAGTACAGGGAACAGGCTGCCAGGTACGTGTGTGGTTCAAAGACTTTTTAGATAATAAAAACCACTACGTCGTCGTGGACGGCGAGTGTTCTTCAGAGACAAGAGCATCTTCAGGAGCGCTTCAGGGAAGTGAGAAACGATCACTCTTATTCTCACATAATAAATGATCTGACTGACAGATTGAGGAGCAATTTACGGCTATTTGCAGATGATTCTTCGACTAACCCAGTCGTCTTCTTGAGGTGCTGCGAGCTCTACTGCTGAGTGTACTCGCTGCTTAGACCCCAACCAAGCTGTTTGCTGGAGTATAGGCAGCGAGTGACGTAACACCTGATATCACTGTACCTAACCGTAGATTACTAACGCCTCGTAAAATATACGTATGCTACGTTTCCAGTAGGATATAAACAGTACATTTTGTACTTAATTTGGTATGTAACCTGCCACGAGCGATCTAGTAATTCTGTTTAACTAATGCACAATACAAAGTCACGGCTTCCTTCGACTACATTTGGAGCCGTGTAATTTATGATGGTTTATTAGTAATGTAACATTTTCTCTCCTTCAATACTCTAGGGTTACGAAGATGCGCTTGTCGTCGAAATGTGCATAATACAGAAACAACAACTGCTCTGTACCACGAAAGCACGCAATTACTAGTGTTCTCCTGTAAGAAATTATATGGCGTTGCTGTAACGCTTTTAGAAAATAACTAAGTAAACGGAGTACAGTACTCAGCAGAAAGAGTGACAAATCCTACATTTACATATCTAAATGAACATTCCTTCCTCTTACTGCTTCATAAGTTACATACATCTGCACATTTTCTCAAACAGCATGTATCTGACAATGCAATTGTAGTGTTTCTGTAAGACAAGTTACTGTGTTATTAAACATGTGTTGTAAAGATCGGCGACAGCGCATGAATATGGTCATCTTGAGATGATAAAATGGCGATCTAGATACAGATATCGACAGACTGAAAAAGACATGGTTTTCGTTTTTATTCTAGGTTGCAGGACTTCTTTTCCTCTTCTGTGTTATCATATACAGGGTGGTCCATTGATCGTGAGCGGGCCAAATATCTCACGAAATAAGCGTCAAACGAAAAAAACTACAAAGAAACTTGCCTAGCTTGAAAGGGGAAACCAGATGGCGCTATGGTTGGCCCACCAGATGGCGCTGTCATAGATCAAACGGATATCAACTGCGTTCTTTAAATAGGAAACCCCATTTTTATTACATATTCGTGGAGTACGTAAAGAAATATGAATGTTTTAGTTGGACCGCTTTTTTCACTTTGTGATAGATGGCGCTGTAATAATAACAAACATATGACTCACAATTTTAGACGAACAGTTGGTAACAGTTAGGTTTTATAAATTAAAATACAGAACGTAGGTACGTTTGAGCATTTTATTTCGGTTGTTCCAATGTGACACATGTACCTTTGTGAACTTATCATTTCTGAGAACCCATACTGTTACAGTGTGATTACCTGTAAATACCACATTAATGCAATAAATGCTCAAAATGATGTCCGTCAACCTCAATGCATTTGGCAATACGTGTAACGACATTCCTCTCAACAGCGAGTACTTCGCCTTCCGTAATGTTCGCACATGCATTGACAATGCGCGGACGCATGTTGTCAGGTGTTGTCGGTGGATCACGATAGCAAATATCCTTCAACTTTCCCCAAGGAAAGAAATCCGGGGACGTCAGATCCGGTGATCGTGCGGGCCATGGTATGGTGCTTCGACGACCAATCCACCTGTCATGAAATATGCTATTCAATACCGCTTCAAACGCACGCGAGCTATGTGCCGGACATCCATCATGTTGGAAGTACATCGTCAATCTCTCATGCAGTGAAACATCTTCTAGTAACATCGGTAGAACATTACGTATGAAAATATATTGCACCATTTAGATTGCCATCCATAAAATGGGGGCAAATTACCCTCCCATAATGCCGCACCATACATTAACCCGCCAAGGTCACTGATGTTCCACTTATCGCAGCACTCGTGAATTTTCCGTTGCCCAGTAGTGCATATTATGCCGGTTTACGTTACCGTTGTTGGTGAGTGACGCTACGTCGCTAAATAGGACGCGGGCAAAAAATCAGTCAACGTCCCGTAATTTCCCTTGTTCGTAGTGGCAGAACTGTACACCACGCTCAAAGTAGTCGCCATGTAATTCCTAGTGCATAGAAATATGGTACGGTGCAATCGATGTTGATGTAACATTCTCAACATCGTTTTTGGGATTCTCGATTTTCGAGCAATTTGTCTGCTACTGATGTGCGGATTAGCCACGACAGCAGCTAAAACACCTATTTGGGCGTCCGCATTTTTTGCAGGTCGTAGTTGACGTTTCACATGTGGTTGAACATTTCCTGTTTCGTTAAATAACGTAACTATCCGGCGAACGGTCCCGACACTTGGATGATGTCATCCAGGATACCGAGCATTATGCACTCCTGGAAATTGAAATAAGAACACCGTGAATTCATTGTCCCAGGAAGGGGAAACTTTATTGACACATTCCTGAGGTCAGATACATCACATGATCACACTGACAGAACCACAGGCACATAGACACAGGCAACAGAGCATGCACAATGTCGGCACTAGTACAGTGTATATCCACCTTTCGCAGCAATGCAGGCTGCTATTTTCCCATGGAGACGATCGTAGAGATGCTGGATGTAGTCCTGTGGAACGGCTTGCCATGCCATTTCCACCTGGCGCCTCAGTTGGACCAGCGTTCGTGCTGGACGTGCAGACCGCGTGAGACGACGCTTCATCCAGTCCCAAACATGCTCAATGGGGGACAGATCCGGAGATCTTGCTGGCCAGGGTAGTTGACTTACACCTTCTAGAGCACGTTGGGTGGCACGGGATACATGCGGACGTGCATTGTCCTGTTGGAACAGCAAGTTCCCTTGCCGGTCTACGAATGGTAGAACGATGGGTTCGATGACGGTTTGGATGTACCGTGCACTATTCAGTGTCCCCTCGACGATCACCAGTGGTGTACGGCCAGTGTAGGAGATCGCTCCCCACACCATGATGCCGGGTGTTGGCCCTGTGTGCCTCGGTCGTATGCAGTCCTGATTGTGGCGCTCACCTGCACGGCGCCAAACACGCATACGACCATCATTGGCACCAAGGCAGAAGCGACTCTCATCGCTGAAGACGACACGTCTCCATTCGTCCCTCCATTCACGCCTGTCGCGACACCACTGGAGGCGGGCTGCACGATGTTGGGGCGTGAGCGGAAGACGGCCTAACGGTGTGCGGGACCGTAGCCCAGCTTCATGGAGACGGTTGCGAATTGTCCTCGCCGATACCCCAGGAGCAACAGTGTCCCTAATTTGCTGGGAAGTGGCGGTGCGGTCCCCTACGGCACTGCGTAGGATCCTACGGTCTTGGCGTGCATCCGTGCGTTGTTGCGGTCCGGTCCCAGGTCGACGGGCACGTGCACCTTCCGCCGACCACTGGCGACAACATCGATGTACTGTGGAGACCTCACGCTCCACGTGTTGAGCAATTCGGCGGTACGTCCACCCGGCCTCCCGCATGCCCACTATACGCCCTCGCTCAAAGTCCGTCAACTGCACATACGATTCACGTCCACGCTGTCGCGGCATGCTACCAGTGTTAAAGACTGCGATGGAGCTCCGTATGCCACGGCAAACTGACTGACACTGACGGCGGCGGTGCACAAATGCTGCGCAGCTAGCGCCATTCGACGGCCAACACCGCGGTTCCTGGTGTGTCCGCTGTGCCGTGCGTGTGATCATTGCTTGTACAGCCCTCTCGCAGTGTCCGGAGCAAGTATGGTGGGTCTGACACATCGGTGTCAATGTGTTCTTTTTTCCATTTCCAGGAGTGTACATAGCACACGCCCGTTGGGCATTTTGATCACAATAGCCATGCATCAACACGATATCGACCTTTCCCGCAATTGGTAAACGGTCCATTTTAACACGGGTAATGTATCACAAAGCAAATACCGTCCGCACTGGCGGAATGTTACGTGATACCACGTAACTATACCTTTGTGACTATTACAGCGCTATCTATCACGAAGCGAAAAAAGTGGTCCGACTAAAACATTCATATTTATTTACGTACTACACGAATATGTAATAAAAATGGGGGTTCCTATCTAAAAAAACTCAGTTGATATTCGTTTGACCTATGGCAGCGTCATCTAGTGGGCTAACCATAGCGCCATCTGGTTTCCCCCTTCAAGCTAGGCGAGTTTCTTTCTGTGTAGCGTTTTCGTTTGATGCTTATTTCGTGAGATATTTGGCCCGGTCACTATCAATGGACCACCCTGTATATTATGTCTCGAGTCGACGCTTATTAATCGCACAGGGATGAATGAGTTATGGTTGGAAAGGTTTTTTAGCAGGCTTCTAACACTGCATACTGATTTTGGCTTAAACTTACCACTTGTGGATAATTGAAACATAGAAGGGAATCAAGGATGCTAGGCTTCACACCTATGTTCCATAAAGCCAACTTATTAATCGCGAATAACAGACTCCCGTTTCATATCATCTTATTATAATTACCACATCATCTCGATAATTTTTATATAGCACCTTCAGAGCTAATAACCGTGACCACTGCGGTACTCCATTATCTCTGCCTGTCGTACAAGTCAACTTTTCTATATGAATATACTTTCTGAAAAGAGAAACGTGTGTATTACGGCGTCCTTGAATTGTGATTTACCGTTTGCTACTACGGCCTAATGTGCTTACTGCTTCTGAAAGTGTCTGTCGAGTTAAATTTACTGACAGTCCCTGATCTGTGCTCGTTGTGCAAGCCGCGACAAACGTTCTCAATGCAGAACACGTTTTTGAACACATGGAAGTTTATGTACAAGGACGTATCACGAACTCTTGATTAATATTTCATGTCGTTCGTTTAATTTTTAAAGATATTTTCTCTTCATACCCTCAACTACCCTTATCCAAACGACTATGCTTGTTCCAAATGCTCTCATGCCTTAAAATCATAAAAGTGCGAAAGTTTCGCAGGGGTGCCCTGGTTGTTGAAAGTAATTTCCACCCATAATTGATCAGAATAGTGATAGTATGTTTCGTTCCCAAAAGTCTATGATAAAAGAGTAAATACTGTATTGACGATGGAAATTTCGAGGGTCATATTGTACCTAATATGGCGTTGACGCCTAACTTCTCGTTGCCAATGTTCTGCTGAGGAGTCAAATTTTGATTCATATCGGCGCAAGTAGTATCAGACAGAACACTACAGGGATTAGAGCAGACTGGGAGGTGAAGGCGGATTGCCTCCGGCAGGTACTGGAAGATACGGTCACGGCAGATACGGCGCAGCGCTTGTTCGTGCCCCCGCGGGCATTATGCAAACTGCGGCCACTTCAAGGAGGCAAGCCGCGCTCTAGCGAGCTGGTGTGGGTCGGGCTAAAGCTCGGTGTCGGGCCTGCCTGGTGAGACATCTAGCGGCTGCCGTAGGGAATAATGCCTGTCCCGGGGCACCCCCGCTGACGTGCTTGGTACGAGGGGGTCGCTCGAATTTTATTCCCGCCGCCGTTCTGCCAAAACCTGTCTCTCTGAACTATTTTCTGGGTACTAGCTCAGTAACTTTATGCTCTAGTTATCCCTTTTTGCTGAAATTCTTGAATTAGACGAGCTGCCATAATCCTTAGTCTATAGACTCACTATATTTATAGGAAGAATTTCTCTTACTGACTTTGTTTTCCTCTTATGTTGCTTGTAACCAATATTGTTATTGTACTGAAGTGCCCCCAAATAGCTTGCTTGGCAATTGAGTAGAATTTTTGGTCGTCACTTGACAACGTATCAGGCAAGCGAAACAGGTCGCTGTGCGACATCCAGGAGGAATGCCAACAAGAAGTAACTGCAAAAGTTGCATGTAGTAATGCCACAGGACAGAGCTAAAGGATGAATACTGAAGAGGTGGGTGCCATCGTAGAGAGGCGGATGTCACCATTGTGTTGACCACGCAAAGGGAAGTACAAGGGCTTTCAATAAGTAATGTAAAACATTCTTTTTCTCAGCCAATTTCGTTGGAATAAATGCAGGATTTTATGTCGAACCTCGAGGAATATTTCCGCTTTAGCCCCTACAGTTTCATTAAGTTCCGATAGCTGGCGTCTGTAACGAAATCCAGAGCACCGCAAATACTCACAGGCACTTGCGTAATATCTGTGGAGACCTGTCAGTGAACAAAAGTACCGTGAGTCGTTGAGTGAGCGAGGCTTTTTTGCATCATCGCAACAAGGTCACACAAACCTGTCCTACCTACTGCGTGCCAGTCGGCTACACACAGCTGTGAATCTTGCAATGTTGGAAAGTACCGACACTCTCATTCGAGGAGATCAACGGATAATAATCAGGCACTTTGATGCTCAACTGGAATCTGCTGGTAGCGCTGACACACTCGTCAACCATTTGGAATGCTCAAAGGAGTGTCTCTGCTGGGAGTGTGTCCTAACCGCCTAAGAGAAACCCGTAAAGAGCAATGAAGACCTATCTGTGCGGAACTGCCTGCACGAAGCAGATTTGATAGTGACAATTTTTTGTCGCACAGTGTCACAGTCGATGAAACATGAGTTCATCACTTCAAACCGGAAACATAACTAGAATCATTGGAGTGGCGACACATCATCACCTCTCCTCTAAAAAAAAAAAAAAAAAAAAAAAAAAGGGTTATTCTGTTTGATTCTGCCGCAAGCTGCAACGATCAACTCTGAAGTGTATTCTGTTACCCTTAGGTAACTGAAGTAACGAACTCAGCATGTTCGTCTCCACATAAATGCAAACGATCTTCTCCCTCTCCATGCGAACGCAAAGCCTTACACAAGTCTGCGCCCCAAGCGGAGCTCACAAAAGTTGTCATCCACCCTACAGCCCGGATCTCGCACCATACATCTGCTTGGCTGAATGAAGGATGCACTCCAGGGGAAGCAGTACGTCGACGATGATGATGAGGTTATTCGTGGAGCAAGAAGTAGGCTCTGACGTCGGCAGCAGAGTAGTACCATAATGGCATACTGTAAGATGGTGTGAGGCCATCGTACTGAACTATTATTTTGAAATATAGGGTTCTGTAGCCAAAAGAGCTGGGAATAATACGTTGTATTAAAATTTTGAATGAAACCATGCTGTTTTCAGAAAAAAGTGTTATTTATTGAACGTCCCTCGAAGCATGACATGTAAGTTGAACATAAGAACGGTTATTCAGAGTACTTTGGCTGCAAAATACGTCTCCCAATGATTTTGAAAGTCAGAGTGGAGACAAATTTCAGCTGGAAACGGAGTGTCCAGAAAGATTATTAGTCAATGAAAGCAAACCAAGTGAAGTTATGATCACAACTGCAACGCGCGTGAGACACTTCTGTATAAATATTAGTCTTGTCCAGGTTGCTTGATCTAATTGTAACCAATCCACAGCCAACCAGTCTTGAAGTTGGACCTATTTCCCTCTCTCCTCTGCTCGTCGAGACCATCTTTGTTATGATGGGAAAGCGTGTAGCCTGTAGGACATGGAAATTGGATTGTAGCATTTCGAGTCAATACTAATGGGGAGCTATGGGCGACATCCACCACCAGGACGTTGGGTCCAGCGACCAGTCAAGATTTGTCATCATAGGGGACTTGCCGTAGCTGTTTCCTGTCTTCCTTTTCTGTGGCCCGCCGGTGTGGCTTAGCGGTTCTAGGCTCTTTAAGTCTGCAACCACGCGACCGCTACGCTCACAGGTTCGAATCCAGCCTTGAGCATGGCTATGAGTGATGTCCTTAAGTGAGATAAAGTAGTTCTAAGTTCTAGGGGACTGATGAGCTCAGATGTTAAGTCCCATAGTGCTCAGAGCCATTTGAACCATTTTCCTTCTCTGTGGATGTACTCCGATGCTGAGGGCCTTTCTCCTATCTCCTATCTCCTGTCGGAGGCTATTGTGTGACTGTGGATGCTTAGCGGGGTGCTGTCAACGATGTCATCGAGAGTGCCTTGTTTACCCACTGCTTCGAGCTGTAACGCCAGAGGCAGCGCGGGCACACCGACCTAGTGTCCCGTGACGTCAGTGGACGCTGAGTCTGGACCTCCACCACTACAGCGGCCAAGATGGACTTGCGCTCATGAGCGTCAGAGCATTCTGCTGAGTCCAGCGCCCCTTCTGCCCGTCGTTACTACTGGTATCCGAGAAAGACAACGGTATATTATGGAACAATAAATGCTTTACCGTTGATAAAGTTTTACTAGCGCCTTCGGGAGCCGAGCGGGCTGTCTCCTACTAAGACCCGGCTCGCCCATGCTCAAGGCGTGACGGTCCAGACGGATCCTGACACTAAAGACCTAAACCGTCACCTCACGTTATGTCCAATCTTCGAGCATTAGAGTATTGTCACAAAAATTGTCACAGTCGACTCTTTTGCTGTCGCTGTTGTATAGGAGGATAACGTTTCCCTATCCGTGGCCTCTTACCTCCGTTTCCGTCAATGGAGGTCAGACGATTTTTGACAAGCAGTGTATCACCATTAGCAACTATCAGAGTTGGAAATCAAACATCAGCGCTGGCTTCCAAGCTTTATTCTTATTAACAGATCGAGACGTAATGCCTTTCGGAACATTCAGTGATTATTTCAAATAAAACCTTTGATTGGAGAGAGTCGAAATAGGAAATCTTTTTATTCGCAACCAGTTTCGTTAAACTTACGCTATTGTGAGGCGTCTTTCGCGTTCTTCGAAGCTGCATCTACGTCAGAATTATGTAGCATTGGTACTACTTGTTACTAACTTGAATGGTAATTCCCAAGCAGTGGAGCTGATAACAAGTACGACCAGTGCATCGATTAAAAGGCAGAAAATTTTGAAGGTGCTCAGCTAAGCCACAATTAAACAAAATTTACGAGTTCCTAAGTGAACTGCTGTAATTAATGGATACTGTTTTGGTATTTTTTATATATAATGATGTTTATGTACGTTTAACCAAGTCTCTGTAGTTGATTGGTCAGCGCGACAGAATGTCAATCCTAAGGGCCCGGGTTCGATTCCCAGCCGGGCCGGAGATTTTCTCCGCTCAGGAACTGGGTGTTGTCCTAATCATCATCATTTCATCTCCATCAAAGCGCAAGTCACCGAACTGGGGTCAAATCGAAAGACTTGCACCCGGCGAAAAGGTGTACCCGACGGGAGGCCGTAGTGGCTCAAATGGCTCTGAGCACTGTGGGACTTAACTGCTGAGGTCATCAGTCCCCTAGAACTTAGAACTACTTAAACCTAACTAACCTTAGGATATCACACACATCCATGCGCGAGGCAGGATTCGAACCTACGACCGTAGCGGTCACGCGGTTCCAGATTGTAGCGCCTAGAACCGCTCGGCCACCTCGGCCGGTGAGGCCGTAGTCACACGACACACAAAATCTCTGAATTTATGAAGCAATTTTAATTCAGTTTGCGTGGAACGTTAGTAACCGTTCTGTGTATGGCAACGCTGCAAGAGAGCTCTCCTGTGCTTCCCACCTCTGTGCTGTTTGCTACACATACTTTCGAAGGCGCCAAAGATAAGTTGATAACTTACACGTGAGCAGATAACATGCTGAGTGGAGAGGCTACACTCTTCGAAACTACATGGCTCGAAGGAGCAATACAATACTATAGGGACAGGCGAAAACCAGAATATTCAAACCAGTATGGTCGTTTGTTGTATTAGGCAAGAGTACATAAAAAGATCAGCTCAGGATACGAGTATATACACATGTTCATGATATAAAAGGACTCAACTACGTATATTTGAAAGCTGGAATGCCACTCTCTCACTATAACAGTATTGTGGGTCAGATTAATACTCACATTTTAGGCCGTCCGCAGCTCGTAGTGTAGTAACAGTCCTGCCTTCGCAGTGCGGACGTGCTGTTGTTTCAGCCTGCGGAGCGCTCGCGCTCGCTGTTGTTTACTTTTCAGCGACCGTCACTTACGTGTGGCTTACGTGTTGTAGTACCACGGCCAACCTTTTTAGAAAATCAACACTACGATTCAGCTTCTGCAACGACTACACACGACCAAAGGGCTTGGAAGTGGAATGGTTCCTACGCGACGTTGCTAAGACTTCACTTCCGACATCTTCGGCATCCATTTGACCACATTAAGCAGTGCGGTGTACGTCAAATTCGACAATGACGCGGTGTGCGAAAGAATACTTCGTGGGACCAAAATCGGACTACGCTTTTGCCACGCCCACGGAAATGTCGGTGTGGTTACTGTCGACCACGCAGACTTGGGAATGCGCACCATAAGAGTTTTCGAACTCCCGTTAGAGCTCCCGGCGTAAGATGTTATCGCGGCTTTCCACCCCTATGGCACTGTACATGGCCACACTGCCGAACGCTGGGTGCAATTCCAAACGTACCCCGTTCTTAACGGTGTTACGACAGAGCACCAACGATCTCCATCGCCACGTGTCACTTACCTGCCAATTAGCGGGTACCGCGCGGTCCTCATGTACGACGGCAAACCCAAGGCCTGTTCCGGATGAGGCAATGAATGCCGCCTCAGGTCTGAGTGTCTTCGGCAACGAATCACCCAATTCTCAGCTGCTACCGTGGTGCCTCCGACTCCGACGACAGTTTTACCTAAGCATCGGCGCTCCCTTCTCCTCCCACAGGCCACCGTCCGTCGGACCATGTACCGGTGACCCTTCCCGCTGCTACGGAAACCTCCGGGGTCGATGCGTCGCGCTCACATCCTGACGCTACTCCCGCGCCTCTATCAACAGCGACGACTTCCAATCACCCCGGCAGATTATATGGACATCGTTCCCTTGACAGCCTTCCTCCCAGACAGCGGCGACTCCTTCCAATCTTCGGACACAGAGGGAGGAACACGCAAAAACGTTCACCTAAAAGTTGCAAGAGGAGGCGCCGCATGGTCTCGGAACGAGACAGAGCACCTTCCCCTGAGACTCCAGAGGCCGTCCGGCCTGACGTGGCCTCGGAGAATCTGCACGACGACACGAATGACGACAACATGACGCCGGCTATGGCTGTGCCTTTGCCTACTCTACTGGCTCGCCCAGGTACACCTGAACCAATAGATTCCACAGTTGCGACTGCAGCCGAGACGTCTCCGCTCCTACGTAAGAACATCACAACCACAGCACCTTCAATGGCATGGAGTGACGACGTCGACGAAGGCCCGAACCACACGCTGGGGACAGAATTACCCCACAGGGAAGCTTAGTTACGCCGCATATAACGCCGTCGGGTGGTGTACAGCATAACTCGTCTTTGATTCGCCCCTCTTCATCTTACACTGCTGGAGTTACCCTCCACGGCGGGGTACGAATGCAAACCTATTGAGTAGCGACGACCAACACTAACACCATTAGCTCCCCCATGAAAATATAACTGCTGCGAGAGATGGGCATCGGACGTCGACATCGTACTACTACAGAAAGTACACTTGGCCACGCTTCCAGGCATCGCGGGATATAACACTTATCCTTCTCCTGGTGGGCACCTAGGACGTGGCTGATATCACATACCTTCCATCCGCCAGAGGCATGACCGTCACTGTCATGCGGATGATTATTGTCAACATTTACGCTCCGTCAGGCTCCACCCGCAGACGCGACACGGCAGACTTCTATTCAGAAGCTTGGGGGTGATTTTAATTGTGTTATGCACCTTAAGGAACAAATGCCCCATTACAGTACCTCTCAAGAACTGCTCCTTGTCTATCGTGACCTGTTGCTCCGCGACACTTGGGAAGTTCTCCATGGCGACGAATCTGGACATATTTAACAGACGAGTCACACCGCGATCCGCCTTGATAGGATCTACGTTTCTCGGGAACTCACACCTGCAGTCCAAGGTGCAGAACGTTGGCCCTTGGCCTTTTCGGACCACTGTGCCTAGATCTGAAACATGCTCCTTCTGCAACAAGTGGTCTGGCGTAGTCGTGCACCGTGGAAGCTAAACACCTCCAGTCTTCCTGTTTCCGAATGTCTTCAACGTGTTACCGAGACGTGGGCCACCTGTGAACGTCGCTTACCTAAGTATTGCACAACCTTGACTTGGTGGCTTGAATGTGCCAAAACTACCACTCGACGTACCTTGGTTCAGTATGGCAAGGAAGTAGCTGCGTGGCGCCGGCGCACCACTGACCATTACTATGAGTTCTCCGCGACCTGGATGCCCAGCCGCCCACCCCTGACGCCCCGAGGGAACCCATATGGATTAAGGCACAAATCGTACCGTTGACCCGCCGTAGTCTGCCGGGGACAATGGAGTGGACCCGAAGTCAAGATTCGGTGGAACAAGAACATCCCACCATGCGTCGTATCACCTCCGATGGGAAACACCGACGACAACGACTCATCAGCGAGATCTGCACCTGACGCGCCCAGCAAGTCACTTGTCATGCCGAAATCGGCAAGGCCTTTGTAGACCACTACCGCACAATGTACCGGGAGGACACTATCAACAACCTCGCTGAGGAGTTTTTGTTACCACACGTAACTCGCGCTCTTGCAAGCGATGAAGCGGACGAGCTGATGAAACCAGTTACGCTCGTCGAAGTCCGCGATGCAATCAAGAAAGGTGCTCTGAATAAGTCACCTGGTATGGACGGATTGCTGATTGAATTTTATCGCTCTTTCCCTGCGCTAATGGCGCCACGGTGGACGACGATGTCCCATGAGCCGGTGGCGATGGGGAACGCCGTACCGCCGTCCTTTCTGACGGGAATTTTTATACCCTCCACAAGCTGACACCGGGAATAAAGGCAGCAAGTTACCATCACCAGACTCTCCTTAACGCAGACTATAGAATTTTTACACGACTCCTGGCGACTCGACGCCGCAAGATCCTGCCTAGCATTCTATTCCCGGAACAGACAACTCCGCGTAGCTTACTTAATACACTACTGGCCACTACACCAAGAAGAAATGCAGATGATAAACGGGTATTCATTGGACAAAAATGTTATACTAGAACCGTCATGTGATTATATTTTCACGCAATTTGGGTGCAAAGATCCTGAGAAATCAGTTCCCAGAACAACCACCTCTGGCCGTAATAAGGGCCTTGATACACGTAGGCATTGAGTCAAACAGAGCTTGATGGAGAGCACAGGTACAGCTGCCCATGAAGCTTCAACATGATACCACAGTTCTTCGTGAGTAGTGACTGACGTATTGTGACGAGCCAGTTGCTCGGCCACCATTAAACAGAAGTTTTCAGTTGGTGAGAGATCTGGAGAATGTGATGGCCAGGACAGCAGTCGAACATTTTCTGTATCCAGAAAGGCCCGTACAGTATCTGCAACAAGCGGTCGTGCATTATCCTGCTGAAGTGTAGGGTTTCGCAGGGATCGAATGAAGGGTAGGGCCACGGGTCGTAACACATCTGAAATTTAACGTCCACTGTTCAAAGTACCGTCAATGCGAACAAGAGATGACCGAGACGTGTAACCAATGGCACCCCCATACCATCACGCCGGGTGATACGCCAGTATGGCGATGACGAATACACGCTTCCAATGTGCGTTCACCACGATGTCGCAAAACACGGATGCGATCATCATGATGCTGTAAACAGAACCTGGATTCATAGGAAAAATGACATTATGCTATTCGTGCTCCCAGGTTCGTCGTTCAGTTCACCATCGCTGGTGCTCCTGTCTGTGATGCAGCGTCAAGGGTAACCGCAGCCATGGTCACCGAGCTGATAGTCCATGCTGCGGCAAACGTCGTCGATCTGTTCGTGCAGATGTTTGTTGTCTTGCAAATGTCCCCATCTGTTGACTCAGGGATCGAACGAGGATGCACAATCCTTTACAGCCATGTGGATAAGATGCCTGTCATCTCGACTGCTAGTGATACGAGGCCGTTGGGATCCAGCACGGCGTTCCGTATTACCCTCCTGAACCTACCGATCCATATTCTGCTAACAGTCACTGGATCTCGACCAACGCAAGCAGCAATGTCACGATACGATCAACAGCAATCGCGATAAGCTACAAACCGACCTTTATCATAGTCGGAAACGTGATGGTACGCATTTCTCCTGCTTACACGAGGTACCACAATAACGTTTTACCAGGAAACGCGAGTCAACTGCTGTTTGTGTATGCGAAATCGGTTGGAAACTCTCCTCACTTCAGCACGTTGTAGGTGTCGCCACCGGCGCCAACCTTGTGTGAATGCCCTTAAAAGCTAATCATTTGCATATCACGAAATCTTCTTCCTGTCGGTTAAATTTCGCGTCTGTAGCACGTCATCTTCGTGGTGTAGCAATTTTAAAGGCCAGTAGTGTATATAAAGGACAACAGGAGAATGTTGTCATTTAATTGCACTGGAAGCAGCTTGCCGTGGTGGTTGCCATTGATTTTGACAGCGCTTTCGACAGGGTGCGATATCGTTTTCTGTTCTCAGAATCGAGCCGAATTGGTTTTCCACCCACCTTCATCGATGTCATCCGCCGAATCGCTGATTCAGGTCAATGGCCGTGTGGCGGAATCAGTGACGATCCGGCGTTCCACAAGGCAAGGTTGCCCACTTTCGACCCTTCTTTTTGGGGTGGGTCATCAGTCTTCTGACTAGTTTGATGCTGGAGGCCACGAATTCCTCTCCTGTGACAAACTCTCTTCATCTCAGAGCAGCACTTGCAACCTAGATCCTCTATTATTTGCTGGATGTATTCCAATTTCTGCCTTCCTCTACAGTTTCTGCCTTCTACAGCTCCCTCTAGTACCATGGAAATCATTCCTTCATTCGTAACTGATATCATTCCGTCCCTTCTCCTTATCAGTGCTTCCACATATTGCTTTTCCTCTCCGATTCTGCAAAGAACCTCCTAATTCTTACCTTATCAGTCCACTCAATTTTCAACATTTGTCTGTAGCATCTCATGTCAAATTCTTCGATTCTCTTCTATTCCGGATTTTCCACAGTCCATGTTTCACTACCAAGCACTTCGTTCTTGGTTGAGCACTCTTATTATTCCCTCTTGGCTGTTGTACAAATTGTATACAACCAGTCTCTCCCTATAGCTTACCGCTATTTTTTCAGAATTTCTAACACCTTGCAACATTTTACATTGTCGAACGCTTTTTCTCGCTCAACAAATCTTATGAATATTGATTTTTCTTTAGTTCAGCTTCCATTATGAACCACAGCCTTCCGAATCGCTTCTCTAATACCCTTAACTTTCCTAAAGCAAACTGATCGTCATCTACGCATCCTCTTTTTTTTCCATTCTCCTGTATATTATTCATGTCAGCAACATCTATGCATGAGCTGTTAAGCTTACCGTGCGATAGTTCTCGCAATTTTCAGTTCTTGCCGCGTTCGGAATTGTGTAGATGATGGTTTTCTCCGAAAGTAAAATGATATTTCGCAGACGCATACATTTTACACGTCAGCGTGAATAGTCGTTTTGTTGCCACTTCCCCCAAAGATTTTAGAAATTCTGATGGAATGTTATCAATAAGTTATTTGGTCGTATGCCCTCTAAAGCTCTTCTAAATTCACATTCTAATACCAGGTCTCCTATCTCTCCAAAATCGACTCATGTTTCTTCTTCTATAACATCAGACAAATCTTCCCCCTCATAGAGGCTTTCAGTGTATTCTTTCCACCTATCCGCTGTCTCCTCTCCATTTAACAGTGGATTTGCTCTTGCACTCTTAATGTTATCAACCATGCTTTTAATGTCACCGAACTTTGTTTTGACTTTCCTCTATGCTAAGTCAGTCCTACCGACAATAATTTCTTTTTAGATTTCTTCACATTTTGCTTTCAGCCATTTCGTCTTAGGATCCCTGCACTTCCTATTTATTTCATTACTCAGCGACTTGTATTTCTATATTCCTGAGTCTCCCGGAATATTTTTATATTTCCTCCATTCATCAATGAATTGAAGTACTTCTTCCGTTACCCATGGTTTATTCGCAGTTACCTTCTTTGTACCTATGCTTCCCTTCCCAACTTCTGTTACCGCCCTTTTTAGGGATGTCCATTCAACTGTACTACCTACTGAGCTATTCCTTATTGCGGTATCTATAGCCTTAGAGAACTTCAACCGTATCTCGTCATTCCTAAGTATTTCCGTATTTCACTTCTTTGCGTATTGATTCTTCCTGACTAATGTCTTAAACTTCAGTCTACTCTTCATCAGTACTGTGTTGTGATCTGATGGTTGCTCCTTGGTACGACATGCAATCTAGTATCCGATTTCGAAAACTCTGTCTGATTATGAGGTTATCTAGTAGAAATCTTCTTGTATCACCCGGCCTTTTCTAAGTGTACCTCCTCGTTTTGTGATTCCTGAATAGAGTATTCGCTATTACTAGCTGAAGTTCATTACAGATCTCAATTAATCTTTCTGCTCTCTCATTCCTTGAAAAGCCCATATTCTCATGTAAACTTTTCTTCTGCTCTTTCCCCTACAACTGCATTCCAGTCCCCCATGACTATTAGTTTTTCATTTCGCTTTACATACTATATTACACTTTCAATATCTCCATACACTTTCTCTATCTCTTCATCTTCAGCTTGCGACGTCGTTGTGTATACCTGAACCATCGCTGTCGTTGTAGGTTTGCTATAGATTCTGATAAGAATAACCTTATCACGAACACTTCCCAGTAACACACTATTCTCCCTATCTTCCTATTCATAACGAATCCTACTCCTGTTATACCAACTTTACTTCACTGTCCCACACTATATGTAGACTGAGCCTTTGTATTTCACTTTTCAGTTTTTCTAGTTTCCCTACCACGTTCAAGCTAGTGTCATTCCCCGCCCCGACTCATAGAATGTCATTATTTCTTTGATTATTCAATCTTTTCGATCTTACTCTATGCCATAAACCTGGAACCACTTATAGGGTGTCTGATGAGCCACCTTTCTGGTCTCACTTTGCGAGAGCACAGTTTTAAGTGTCGTGCGTATGCGGACTACCTCCTCCTCTTGGTCCGCTCACGGAATGAAACACAACACGTGCTTGATTTGATGTTAACGCACGGAACTGAATAGGGCAGTAACATGAATGTGGCTAAATCCACGGTGATGTCCATTGGACGCGGCCTCTCACACGACGACTTAGCACCTCTCCCGTGTGTACAAGAATTACGATAACTTGGTATTATTTTCACCTCCACCTTGCGCCAATCAGCTGACATCAGTTTTCGGCGTGCACTCCAAATTTTCCTCACGGCGGTGCGACAAAATCTCCTCCGCCGACTCTATTCTTCACAATGTGATCAGTACCTCAATCAACATGTGGCGTCCAGATGTGTCCTCATAGCACAGATATTCCCGCTGCCATCAACTATTGGACGCAGCCTCCAGGCTACTTTCGGATACTTCCTTTCGGCCGGTATGCTCTTTAAGGTCCGTTATGAAAGACTCACCCTCACCCCGCGAGCGTGAGGTCTCAGTCTTGTCAATGTGCGACTCCGAGAGGCGTCCTTGTACATGTCCACCATGCACAAGCAGTGGAACGGGGGCATCTCCCTTATGTGCAGCTTGCTGGAAATTCTTGTGTCCGTGACCATAACGCTACCAGTACCAGTCGGACATATCAAGCACCAGCTGACACAGATATTTGATTTCATCGTCGACTTCAGTTGCGCTCACACACACTTACCGAACACACCTTCTCCTCGACCTAAAGATTTTTATGCTTCACTGCTTCATTACATACCCAGCAACAACATCGAACTCAGACATCCACCGATGAGGTGGCCTACTGTTAGCGTCATCTCCACCAGCTTTTCTTTCCATCCAACGTCCGGACAACACGGTACCACGTCGCATGTAGAAAATTCGTCACAAATCAATGTCTTCACGCCAACGTACTAACGGACTCACCGCTTTGTTCAATTTGCCACCGTCATGGTTAACCATGTCCACCAGCTGAGTTGCGCTGCTACCAGCGACGTCTGGAAACTTGGTCGACAGTTCGTTGCCTGTTAGCTCCGCATTCCGCCGGATTCGATTGACCCATGAACTTTTATCCATTCTGAGGACATTTATTTCCCTTCCGCCAAAAATCATGCGAGTGTGTGGATGAAGGGGTAGACGATCACCTACATGTATAATGATAATGACAGATCACGCCTTGACTTTCGACAGTACTTACAAACCGCCCACAGTGAAGTTGAGCACCGACCGCACTTTCTTCGCCTATCACCTGCAGGTGATCTTTACGTCACCACCGCTCAGCTGGTTGGTGCCACATGCGGACGACACTCAACCCCCATTCCCCACCCCTCCTCTCCTGCTGACATCTGCGACTCTCCGCGTAACCCACAGTGGAGTAGGCGCATGGACTCGTGCCTCATTTCTTTTATGCACTATAACACAACACGCTGGCCATTCAACTCTACTACCCCTCCTCTTTGGCTTCTACCCTCCTTGCGGGCGCTTCTTCCTGGTAGCGGTGCGGGGGACATAGTGGCCATGCCTGGCGTGGTGACCCCTGTCCACTCTGCCACCATACTCCATCTTCCGGGCAGCTGCCTGCGAGTCTTATCATACCCCCGCACCTTCTTCCCTTTTTGTATATTGCCTCACACTTCTTAGCGTACTTCGGTAATATTGTTTTTAGTTTTCCGACATCTTGCTAATGAAGACTTCTGCTCGCCTTGTTAGATAGTAGCATCTACTGATGAATCTGCCGGTAGGATGCCATTCCTGTTATGTTTATGCTTGTACAAATAAAGGTATTTAGTTTACTTATCCTGCTCCTGGTAAAAAGAAAACAAAGGATCTAGCATTGCTCCCTCTGGATCATGGGGACCCAGATTCGATTCCCGGCCATGTTGGAGATTTGCTCTTCCCGGGTTCTGCGTTTTTGCGTTGTTCTCATCATTTCATCATCATCATCATTTGTGACAGTTGCTGGATTGGACGGTGTAAAAATTGGGACATTTTACAAGAGCTGATGACCGCACACTTGAGAGAGCCACAAACCAAACATGATCATATTTTAGGTTATGATGTCGGTGTCCACCAGTACTATATTTGGTGTGTGTGGTTTATGACTTCCTTACATGAGTAAATTGTGGGCAGAATGTTCTTATAATCGCATGTGAAACCTGTAGAGAACTTATACCCGAAGGACAGTAATGAAGGCGACGGAAAACAGGAAGAGAGATAGATTGCGGGACATAATATTCTGAGTGCAGCGACCACGATGTGTGAGGGATTCTGGGAAACAGCTCTCAGTGGATCGTACTTCGGGCCGCAGGTCTGTCCTCCTACTACTTAGGGCGGGAGGAGGGTGGGGGCGCCGGTTCACAAAACATTTTGCCGGCCGGGGTGGCCGAGTGGTTCTAGGCACTACAGCCTGGAGCCGCGCGACTGCAACGGTCGCAATTTCGAATCCCGCCTCGGGCATGGATTTGTGTGATGTCCTTAGGTTAGGTTTAAGTAGTTCTAAGTCCTAGGTAACTGATGACCACAGCAGATTTTCTGTGCCTACCACCCGCCCTAACGACTCGAGTCTGCCAGTTCATAGCAGGTAAGTTGAAATCTCTTCTTTAACTATAGGATTACCAAGAAATTCACACTAAATATTCTGTTTCCCTTCAAATGTTCTGACGTTATGGATGCTGAGGCATCGGATCTATAACAGCATCCGATCACCATGTCTAATCCACTTACAACACTTATCTCAGCAAGTTTATTTCGCATTCTTAATCTGTACTGCCGGCCGCTGTGGCCGTGCGGTTCTAGGCGCCTCAATCCGGAACCGCGGAACCGCTACGGTCGCAGGTTCGAATCCTGCCTCGAGCATGGATGCGTGTGATGTCCTTAGGTTAGTTAGGTTTAGGTAGTTCTAAGTTCTAGAGGACTGATGACCTCAGACGTTAAGTCCCATAGTACTCAGAGCCGGTTGAACCATTTTAATCTGAACAATATTATTGGAATTATCGTATTGTTATGACTATAAACACAAGTCCATGTACCCTCCAATCAGAGTTAAGAATTTTATTGCTGTTTACATCGATACCCAGCTAATGTTTCGTCCATAGTACTACGTAGACGTTATTTCCGTTTAGAAGCGATGCGTTATAATGCCAATCACGATAAATGAAAGAAAAGACTATAGCCACATTCAATTTGCTAACCGTTTTCTGGAAAGATGAGGTGGACTCTCCAGAGTGACACAGTTATCCCAAAAGAAACAATCATTACCAAAGCAATCATCGCAATGCATCTGAAATCACGTCGGTTCCATAGTTCACGCTCCATGAGCCAAATACCTCTAAAATAATCATTTATATTTCCCCTAGCAGATTAATATTCGTACTTAACTGATAAAGCTATTGTTTCTACTTGCTGTTCTCTACATGATTAACAATGAGATATTGAGTTTCACAGTTAGACCTATTGAGTATCACTTTGCTTAGAATTTAAGGAGTCAACAGAAGGTACATCAACAGTCCTCTCTAAGTAAATGTTTACTTCTCAGCGTTACAATTCATAATTTTTTCGAGATGACCTTAGAGCCACTGCGGCCTAATACATCTTGCTAATATACTATTCAGGAACTTCGACAAATGCGTAGAAATCACCTTTGTACCCTTAGAGAAATCTCCAGTAAAGTCTTAGCAGAGCTTAGCAGAACCTGTGTTGTAGGACACCCCGTGGGGGCTTTGGACTGCCTCTGTGTCCTCTACAACAGCACGGCTTCTAACTGTCCTTATAGATGAATTTTTAATTAAAGCTTCTCAGCCGTCGACAGGTATCAATGAGCGAGGTTCTCGATTTTTTCATAATCATCAGGTGCGTTTACACCTGAACGCTTGCGGCTATTCGACGCCACAATGTACACTACTGGCCATTAAAATTGCTACACCCAGAAGAAATGTAGATCATAAACGGCCATTCATTGTACAAATATATTATACTAGAACTGATATGTGATTGCATTTTCACGCAATTTGGGTGCATAGATCCTGAGAAATCAGTACCCACATCAACCACCTCCGGCCGTAATAACGGCCTTGATACACCTGGGCATTGAGTCAAACAGAGCTTGGATGGCGTGTACAGGTACAGCTGCGCATGCAGCTTCAACATGATACCACAATTCATCAAGAGTAGTGCCTGGGGTATTTTGACGAGCCAGTTGCTCGGCCATCATTGACCAGACGCTTTCCATTGTTGAGAGATCTGGAGAATGTGATGGCCAGGGCAGCAGTCGAATATTTTCTGTGTCCAGAAAGGCCCGTTACGGACCTGCAACATGCAGTCGTGCATTATCCTGCTGAAATGTAGGGTTTCGCAGGGATCGATAGAAGGGTAGAGCCACGGGACGTAACACATCCGAAATGTAACGTCCACTGTTCCTAGTACCGTCAATACGGACAAGAGGTGACCGAGACGTGTAACCAATCGCGCTCCATGCAATCACGCCTGGTGATACGCCAGTATGGCGATGACGAATACACGCTTCCAATGTGCGTTCACCGCGATGTCGCAAAACACGGATGCAACCACCATGATGCTGTAAACGTAACCTGGATTCATCCGAAAAAAATGACGTTACGCCATTCATGCTCCCAGGTTCGTCGTTGAGTACACCATCGCAGGCGCTCCGGTCTTTGATGCAGCGTCAAGGGTAACCGCAGCCATGGTCTCCGAGCTGATAGTCCATGCTGCTGCAAACGTCATTCAACTGTTCGTGCAGATGGTTGTTGTCTTGAAAACGTCCTCATCTGTTGGCGCAGGGATCGAGACGTGGCTGCACGATCCGTTACAGCCAGGCGGAAAAGATGCCTGCCATCTCGACTGCTAGTGACACGAGGTCGTTGGGATCCAGCACGGCGTTCCGTGTTACCCTCCTGAACCCAACGATTCCATATTCTGCTAACAGTCATTGGATCTCGACCAACGATGAACCGCAATCGCGATAGGGGACAATCCAACGTTTATCAAAGTCGGAAACGTGATGGTACGCATTTCTCCTCCTTATACGAGGCATCACAACGACGTTTCACCAAACAACGCCGGTCAACTGCTGCTTGTGTATGAGAAATCGGTTGGAAACTTTCCTCATGTCAGCACGTTGTAGGTGTCGCCACCGGCGCCAACCTTGTGTGAATGCTCTGAAAAACTAATCATTTGCATATCACAGCATGTTCTTCCTGTCGGTTAAATTTCGCGGCTGTAGCACGTCATCTTCGTGGTGTAGCAATTTTAATGGCCAGTAGTGTATTTGTTATACTTACAAACAGAAGCCCGCGGGCAATTTGCATGCCTCATCTTCAGCATGTGCGTGCTTTGATTTCATCCACACCGGTGTTCACACTGGGCGCCTCTACTTCCGTGTGGGGTAGACTGTAGGAGCACAGTGAGTAGCGGCGAGGCGCACAGGCGTAAACTCACGTTTATGACTGGTCTGATGCGGCCCGCCACGAATTCCTCTCCTGCGCCAACCTCTTCATCTCGGAGTAGCACTTGCGCCCTACGTCCTTAAAGCCCTCTTTGAATGTGCTAGTTTGCTTTTTATGTCCTCCTTGCTTCGACCGTCGTGGGTTATTTTGCTTCCAAAGTAGAAGAGTGCCTTAATTTCGTTTACTTCGTGACCACTAATATTGATATTAATTTCTCGCTATTTTTATTACGCTTGTCTTTTTATGATTCGCTCTCAATCTATATTCTGTATTCATTAGGCTGCTCATTCCATTCAAAAGATTCTGTAAATATTAACTTTCACTGAGGATAGAAATGCCATTATCATTGATATCCTTTCACTCTAAATTCCAATCCCATTCGTTAACATTTATTTCATTTTCCTCATTACCTCTTCGATGTTTATATTGAACAGTGCGGGTGGATCACTGCATCCTAGTCTTACATCCTCTTTAGTCCGGGCACTACGTTGGCCGTTTCCTAATCTTTCTTCTCCGTGTAGGTTCAAATGGTTCAAATGGCTCTGAGCACTATGCGACTTAACTTCTCAGTTAACTAGAACTTAGAACTAATTAAACCTAACTAACCTAAGGACATCACACACATCCATGCCCGAGGCAGGACTCGAACCTGCGACTGGAGCGGTCGCTCGGCTCCAGACTGTAGGGCCTAGAACCGCACGGCCACTCCGGCCGGCTTCCTTGTAGGTTCTTGTACCTACTGCAAATCACCCGCCATTCCGTTTAGCCTACTTGCATTTTTCGCAGATTTCGAACATAGAACACCATTTTACATTGTCGAATTCCTCTTTTCGATCGATAAATCCTAGGAGCTTATCGTGATTATTCTTCAGATTTGATTCCATTCCTAAGCGCAAATTGCTTCTCTGATGGCTGTATCTCTATCAAAGCCAAACTGATTGTCATCTTACGCATCCCCATTTTTGAAACTTCGTGGCAGAGGACAGGGCGTGAGTCGTGATTGGGTAGCTCAGATGGTAGAGCACTTGCTCGCGAAAGGCAAAGGTCCCGAGTTGGAGTCTAGGTCCGGCACACAGTTTTAATCTGCCAGGAAGTTTTATTTCAGCGCACACTCCGCTGCAGACTGAAAATCTCGTCCTGGATCCATCCCCATTTTTAATTTCCTTCCTTCTATATACTAGTCTTGTCAACAGCTTTCAATGCATGGAGAGAATAAACTGATTATCCGATAGTTTTCACCTTGCTATCTTCGCAACAGCGTGGATGGTATCTTCCAAAGGTCTGAAGATAAGTCGCCGGTCTACAGACCGACGTGCTTAGTCGTTTTATTGCCAATTCCCGCAATGACCATAAAAATTCCGATGGAGTGTTATCAATCCGTTCTACTTAATTTGACCTCAACTCTTCCACAGTCCTCTTTCCTTTTCTATCAGGTCATCAGACCTTTCATAAAGGGCTCCAGCATACTCTTTCCATCTACCCACTCTTTCTTCTATGTCTAACTGTGGAGTTCCACTACACTCTTAATGTTACAAGCCTTGCTTTTAATTTTATCCAAGGTTGTACTGAGATTCCTACTTGCTTTGTCAGTCCTTCCGACGCCCAGATTTTTTCTTCACATTTCTTCTGTAATCATTTCTCCTTCACTGCCCTGTAATGCCTGTTCATTTTATGCTTAAGTGATTTATATAGCTGCAGTGCATTTTTGCACCTCCTCCTTCCGCCGATAAATTGAAGAATTTCTTGTGCTACTCTAGGTTTCTTCTAAAATACCTAAGATTGTCAGTCGGACACGAATGACTCCGGATTTTTTTTTCCGCCCGGAGTGGCCGTGCGGTTCTAGGCACTACAGTCTGGAGCCGTGTGACCGCTACGGTCGCAGTTTCGAATCCTGCCTCGGGCATGGATGTGTGTGATGTCCTTAGGTTAGTTAGGTTTATGTAGTTCTAAGTTCTATGGGACTGATGACCACAGCAGTTAAGGCCCATAGTGCTCAGAGCCATTTGAACCATTTGAACTCCGGGTTTTTAAAGATATCCATTCCTCTCCATTCCTCTGCAACAGAGCTGCCTACAGTGATATTCCTTACCGCAGTATCCTCGTCCTTAGCGAACTTTCAGCGCGTCTCATCATTCCTCAGTACTTCAGCACTGCACTTATTTCCATCCTGATTCTTTCGGATGATTTTCCTTAATTTCAGTCTGCTCATCATCATGACTGAATTATGATTGTATATCGAATCCAATATCTGGTTTTGAAATCTCTGTCTGACCGTGATAAAATTCAGCTGGAATTTTCCCGTGTCTCCAGGTCTTTTCCAAGTATACGTCATCCTCTTGTGATTGCTGGACTGTGTGTTCTATTTTTGTCGATTGTGGTTTTTCTGCCGAATATGACGAAGAAAAACCCATCAATGAACCGTTTGCGGCTAGTCCCGGCGGAGGTTTGAGCCTCCCTTGGGCATGGGTGTGTGTGTTTGTCCTTAGGATAATTTAGGTTAAGTAGTGTGTAAGCTTAGGAACTGATGACCTTAGCAGTTAAGTCCCATAAGATTTGACACACATTTTTTGAATAAACCGTTTACAGTGGTTTACACTCTTTCTACTTTCCTATTCATAATGAATCCTACTCCCGTTATACCATTTTCTGCTGCTGTTAATATTTCCCTATATTCCTCTCACCAGAAATCGGTGTCTTCCTTCCATTTCACTTCACTGACCCCCACTATATCTAAATTAAACCTCGGTATTGCACCTTTTGATACTTTGAAGCTTCCTTACCACGGGACTGCCAAACAATGCTCCGACCAGTAAAATGTCATAAGATTTTTGGTTATTTCATAGTTTCCTGTTGGTCACCTCCCTCTTGGTTGTCCCCTCCAAGAAATTCGAATGGGGGACTGGTCCGGAAAATTTCAACAATGGAGAGACCATCACGACATTTTTTCAATGACATGACACGTCCTGTGGGCATACACTGATGGGCCAAAACATTACGACCACGTACTTAAAAGCGTGTTAGTCCACCTCTGGAACGCAATTCAGCTATGATTCTGCGTACCATGGATTCTACAAGTACTTGGTGGCTTTCCAGAGCTTTGTGACACCAGATGTTTACGCACAGGACACACAGTTACCGTAATTTACGGCGATTACTTTTTGGTGCAGAGTTTGTAGCCGATAGCACCCCAGTTGAGTTTCATCAGATTCAGATATGCCGATTTATGGCCAAGACATCAACGTTTGCTCACCATCATGCTCCTCAAATCATTGCAGCACACTTCTGGCCTTCTGACACGGATATTTGTTCTTCTGGAAGATACTATCGCTGCGTAGGAAGACGTAAAGCATAAGCGGTTACAGCTGGCCCGTAATAATGTTCATGTAGTTCCTTCGATTACTGCCTCAGGTTCCATGGAAACCCAGGTAAATGTACCCCATAACATAATACTGTTCCAACCGGCCTGCGTAAGCGGCGCGCAGCATGTTTCGAGCAGCCGTTCCCCTGGATGACAGCGTATCTGTACACGACCATTGAACTAGTTTAACAATAAAAGGGATTCATCCGATCAGGCGACACGGTTTCATTTATCCGCCGACCAATCACGTTGATCCCGTGCTCACTGTAATCATAATTGACGATGTTGTTTGGTCGACATGGGAACACGTAGGAGCGCCTTTGCTGCGGAACACCTAGTTCAACATTGTGCACTAAACGTAGTGCTCCAAACCACTTGTCGCTGATCCAGCACTTCATTCTGTCTTCAGATCTGCCACAGATTGCACAATATCCTGGTTTAGAGAGCCGGCAAGCATCCGATCCCTATGTTTTGTGATGAGGTACAGACATCCAACTTCTCTTACCCCATTCGTGTTTTCAGCATTCTGCAACCACTTTCCATAGATGATCACGAGAGGACCACGCAAACAGCAGACTACCTTCGCCGTTTTCGAGATGCTCGCTCCCAGACGTAGGGCCACAACAGCCTAGCTTTTGTCGAAGTCCCTTAAGTCGGCGGATCTCCTCATTTACGCCATTTATCGTAGCTAGAATGATTCCCCATTCGTCTCTGCTCCGCTCATGTACTTCTCTTACCGCGTCAAGTGCCCTAGCTCCACCAGGTAGCTTACACCTTCGCGGTGGGCAGTCGTCGTAATGGTCTGGCTCATCGGTGTACATTTGTGTCTTTAACGCAGCGGTTTCATTTGCCTTCTGCACCCTCATGCCGTTGATAAACACTCATTCGTCCGCCTTTTAGGGGCAGTTCCCCACCTCAAGGACGGAATGGTGTAGTAAACCTCTTTCTGCTCCTCCATCTTCTTGGACAACACCGTCGACAGGGCGAGAGTTACTACTTATGCCAGAAGTCTTCGGCCGCCATTGTTGACAATTTTTATTTAAAGTATAAGCAGTGACTGATTTCAAAACCGCCCTACCGAATACGTTTTGATTACTAATTAAAGATACTGTCCGCATAGCACGTTGACCTGGTATTATTAGAACAGCGTTATTAGAGCTAGGAATTTTCCAGCAATAACTAAATAAGTAAATAATTATAGTTTGGTTGAAACGATACAACCGGACTCCTTCGTAACAGTATCAAGCACACCATTTAGTCTAATGCTCACTCCATTACTGTTAAAGATGTTTCCACAGTATTTAGTTTCACTTGCATCAGTAACTGAACAAGAGCGCCTAACGCTTGCGTATTATTGAAACAGATGAAATAATATCGACATTTAGTGAATGTTAAACAACTACGACATTTTTCGTGTGTTATCACCTGCAGTACAAGTTTCGGGTTCATATATTACAGTGCTTTCATAACATATTGCCAGCCATCCCACCTTACACTAGCGGTGTTTTAATATGACAAGATGCCTCTCGTTGCCCAGTCCGGATATTAACTGTATATATACCACTAGAGCTAGTTTGAACAGTTATGAATAAGGCGTAAAATTAAACCATGCGCATGTGATACCCTTAGATCAATATTCTGTTCCATCATACATCAGAAGTATCCTCATATAGAACATATGGTTTATGGTTGTTTCCTTCTTTCATTTATGTTACGAATTTTTCGCTCTGCAGTTTACACAAGCCAAGGTATAATTTTGTCCCAGTTGTCAAAGTTCACACTGAAATTTAAAATAAGCAGGGGATTCAATGTACTTATATGCCTAATCTAACCTTGAAGTTTTGCTTGGAGCTATCACCCTAAGACCCTTTTCAGGAAACATTCACATTTCACCCCAGGCTCACTCGTTCTCATATGAACTGATTATTAATTATTGCACAACTTTGGACTGTTTATGTGGGCCTTTGCGATGTTACAGTACAACTGCCAGACTTTATTGAAACGGAAGAGTTAAAGGTTGATTAATTTATAAGTTTTCATAAAACAAGTTTAGAGCTTATTACAAATATGTAGCTACCAAACCGTAGTGCGCCGTGCGCCGTGCGGAGCTGATGGAACTTTGGAATACTTGTCGGTAGAAGTATTCATGTTTTAGCTAATGTCTATAGAATCAGTAGCGTTGCCAACAGAGTCTTGAACACCCTAGTTGCAAGGCATTGAGATCCTCACTTTCATCTCACGGAACACAAAATGGAGAAGCAAGAAGACATTCCTTTTAACTGTGCAAACGTGATGGGTGACATGCATGTCCCAGTCTCATGAGGGTTGTTATAGACGACAGTCGTATCTCAGAGTAACGTGATTTATGGAATATGATGCAGTATTTTACATAGTACTGTCCTAATGTGAATTGGGGGACAGCCGTATCTCTTCTCGTTCCCTTAAGACGTGATTTCGCAAGGTGGAGATAAATTCAATGTTAAGTCATGACAGTGATATATACACACAAAGATCTAAAATGATAATATCAAGGCCGGCCGTTGTGACCGAGCGGTTCTAGGCCCTTCAGTCTGGATCCGCGCGACCGCTACGGACTCAGGTTCGTATCTTGCCTAGGGCATGGATGTGTGTGATGTCCTTAGTTTAGTTAGGTTTAAGTAGTTCTAAGTTCTAGGGGACTGATGATCTCAGATGTCAAGTCCCATTGTGCTCAGGACCATTCGAACCATTTGATAATGTTAAGAGCTATAGATTTATAAAAATCATTATTGCATCTGTGTGGCAACCTCCTCTATAACAATTTTATAACGTACAAGAAGAAAGACACTATCATTTTAGTTGAAAATAGAACAGAAACAAGACACACACGACATATAGAGTAAAGAGTAGTTACAGCAACACGAACAGTGCATTGGCTGCTGTCGTTTATCATCTAGTAGTCATCAGAAGATCAAAATCAATTCCAAAACGATTTAAATAAGGTATCTGTATGGTGCGAAAATTGGAATTGACCCTAAATAACGACAAAGTGTGAGTCATCCACATGAGTGCTTAGAGGAATCTATTAAGCTTCGGCTGCACAAGTGAATCAAATCTAAGGACCGTAATTTCAAATAAATACTTAGGAATTACAATGACGAACAACTTTGATTGGGAGGAACACATAGAAAATGTTATGAGGAAGGCGAACCAATGACTGCGTTCTATTGACACATACAACAGATCTATTAGAGACTGCCTACACTACGCTTGCCGGTCCTCTTTTGGAGTGTTGCTGCGCCATGCACATCGAGAAAGTTCAAAGAAGGGCAGCACTTTTTCGTATTACCCAAAAAGAGGGGAGAGAGTGTCACGGACATGGTACAGGATTTCGGCTGGAAATCATTAAAAGAAAGGTGTTTCTCGTTGCGGCGGGATCTTCTGACGAAATTTCGATCATCAGCTTTCTTCTCCGAATGCGAAAATATTTTGCTGACAATGACTTACATATGGAGAAACGATCGTCATAATAAAATGAGGGATATCAGAGTGCGCACGGAACGATACAGGTGTTGCCTTTTCCGTGCAGTCTTAGAGAATGGAATACCAGAGAATTAATGTAAAGGTGGTTCATGAACCCTCTGCCAGGCACTTATGCGTGAGTTGCAGAGTAGCCATGTAGACGTAGATGTAGAGGTAAAGCTCTCAAAACTTGTAATAAGCAGTGAAAGTTAACTTGTGATAGAATCCAATACACAAGCAAGCACACCTTATTTTACGCTAGTAAATGTAAAAGGTAGCTAATCACGCCATCTGAAGCTGAGAGGCTCTAAGTACTGCTGAGGTCATTGCCATCGGATTACGAGCAGCAGTAGTTCGGGGAGTGACTGCCCGGAAGCGAGAGACTCGGAGGGTTTCTGAGCATTTCTCTCTTGGAGAGAATCGGTGGTGGCATTATGTAATTACTAACCCGTTTTTATCTACTTAATTCCCTATCTTCTTCACACATAAATTGTTAATTTTAAGCACTTCCGTTTCCAATTACTTTCAAGCTTTTTAAAGCTCCAACATTGTTAAAACTTGGTCGGAATAACGAAAGCTTGTATTATGTATATACAAAATTTGACAATGTAAAAACATGATCTGTCTTAAAAGGGAACATACGCATGTGACAGTAAACGATCTTGATGAAATGGCGAGTGTGGAGGGGTAAAATAATGGAAAACGTACTTTTTTTGGTTGTGCCCAGTTTCAACCAACTTTTGCAATAATTTTAAATTTTGCAGGATACCCCACCACCATTAATTAATTTTGAAAAATGATAACTTTTGCTACAATATAATTTAAGGAAGCTCTCAAGTTCAAACGGTTCAAATGGCTCTAAGCACTATGGGACTTAACTTCTAAGGTCATCAGTCTCCTAGAACTTAAACCTAACTAACCTAAGGACATCACAAACATCCATGCCCGAGGCAGGATTCGAACCCGCGACCGTAGCGGTCGCGCGGCTCCAAACTGTAGTGCCTAGAACCTCTCGGCAACCCCGGCCGGCAGCTCTCAAGTCACGTACATTCTTGTGTAATGAAACTGTTTTCCGGAACCCCATTCACGAAAAATAACCTGTACGCAACGTGCTGTCGGGGGAATTTTCAATACTTTTTCTTAATTTTTAGTTTACTGTTTCACGTTAAGTGTAATTTGTTAATTGAAAAAAATAAAGAAATAATTTTTATGACTGAAAGTAATTACGATAATGGTAACCTTTAAACAGGTGCATAAAAAGTAGCAGTTTTCCATGATGTACGTAAAATGAACGAAAGTTCTTTGTGTAATGTACACAACAGAGGAGACAATATATAACAAAATTCAGCAGAATTTCAAATTGTCACGGATGATCTTCTAAATGTCCTGCTCTATATTAAGCGTATTTGAGTAAATTGGTAAGGTTTGGCGAAGAGAACTGATTCTGTACTTATGACTGCTGCTAGATTATATCGTTTCTTAAGTGGAAACTGACATCATAATCATTCAACAGAGCTAGATCTGAAAGTCTTCCCACAAAGTTCTTCCAACAGTGAAAACTGTACATGACATATGGCTGTAACTTTGCTGTCGAACCCTTTGAGATCACCAAATGAAAAAGTTACTTGTCCTCAGGCACGATGCTCTAAACAATTCTTTCACACTGGCCACGGCAATAATCTAACAATAATACAGATATTTCCCCGTTCTGAGAAAGAATACAAGTTTCTTATATCTTTTGACCTGCGAAGGCGGGTGGTCATTGTGTGACTAATCCGTTGTAAGCGAGATACGCGAGGACAAGAAACATCATGGGTTCGGTGGCAGACGTACAGCCGTGGAACATACCATACGGCTTTAGATACTGGAAGAAATTTGTAAGATTTTCAGATTAAGTTCTTTGTACGATTACTGAATGCATCTCCAGTTGAGAAACAATACAATCAAGTTGCAGTCACTAGACCATAATCAGTTCTCCTTGTCAAGGATTACAAATATACTGAAATTTGCCTTATAGAAACTAGGGTATTTGCAGGATATCCACCGACAACCTGAAATAGTGCTGGATTTTGTTTCATATTGTATTCTTCGTTGTGTATGTTACCTGAAGACTTTTAATTCATTTTACGTGCATGAAACCGTAAATGTAAAACGTAAAATAAGAATTTAAAACATTAAACAAATATAAGAAAGATAAATAGAATAATAATGAAAGTTTGGATATTTTAATTAGGTATGTTAAAAATACTCCGACAGCACATTGTGTACAGCTTATTTTCCAAAATGATACTTCAGAAATCAGCTTTACTACAGAAGTATGTACGTGACTTCGATTTATGTTGTAACAAAAGTTTTCACTTTTCAAAAATTAATTGATTGTGATGGAGTATTTTGAAAAATTTCAAATTAGTAGAAAGTTAATTATACTGTTTCCAAGATCATTAATTACGTATTAATTTTAATGTGAAAACTATTTTTATATAACATCGTTTCGAAGTTATTCCCTATAAACCCCAAACGCAAGATTTCTTTTTGGGGTATGTTTTGCCCCTTAAAAGTGAAATTGGACACAAACAAGAAATATGTACTACACTATTTTGCCCCACACTACACAGCCGCCAAGCATCATAAAGATCGTTTATTGACACTTCGCAATGTTCTTTAGTTATTCACTACGTGGCGACTTGTAAATGTCGGGGAAGATCTTCGACTACGCAAGGCCTAAGTAATTGGTCTACCATCATATTTCGTTTAATGTCAGTGTTTCCTTGGATGCAGAATAGTTGTATACGTTTAAGTTAACGTTTCACTCGTATTTGTGGAGCAATGTAAATGTGTCAAATGCATGGCTATTGGTTTTGAGCTGCATTTCTGATGCTCCGTTAATTCTACGACACAACTAGAATCATTGTCCATAATTACATCGTCGGATTAATAAGCTGATTACTAGAGGACTTCGTTTATCGTCAGAATTGGTAACTTCCATACGGATTACCCATCTCTCAAAAGCACCTCTTTTTTCGGTATATGGGCTACACGTTTCTAACATGGCCTCATGGAGCAGACCTAAGTTGTTCACCTCCTTGAGATAATATATGCTGCTTACAGCTATCTAGACATTAATTAGTTACCTCTTCAGTGTCTACGATTTCTCATTTTGACGCATACATGCTGAAATCCGAGGTACACATTGACAAAACAGCAAGCGACAATATCTACTGGATCTCATTTTATGGCGTCAATAATAGCCATTACTTGCGGAAAAAACAGACATCTGGAATGTGTCACATTCATTGCTTCGTTAAGTGTTTGGATCAGATATGTAGTTTTACCTCAGACGAAACGATCTTTTTTGAGAAGTAGTTGAAAGAGCAATTCCCTCGCAAACTATTTAACGTTGCAGGAATAGGATAGGTTTTACACTACATTATTTGGAAGTTCTAACGACTGTATGTGAGTGAAATGTTCAGGTAACATTTATTATTAATAATCACAGTTAGCCATAGTACTGTATCATCCATTAGGGCTGAGTTTGTGCAGCTCTGTTCACAGCACTGCACCGTATCGACAGGCAGCGATCTGATTAGAGGCTGCTTACCGCTGCGGTAGCTGCACCTCTCAAGCGTCAACCAGTATTGGACGTCCTGAGAGCAGTGGATTCCCGTAAGCTGTGCTTCCCTAATGAAGTGAAATTACAGGCTAAGGCGGACGGCTGTGAATGGACTGTTATTGAACTTGATACGGCACAGGGATGATCAGTACGTTTGGTACAAGTGGTAATTGAGAAAAGTTAATACTTAACCCTAACGTACTTCGAACACCTTCTGTGTAGTATATTCACTTGTGGCCCACTTCTGAAATATTTATAAGATGACTCATGTATTTCGTCAACTATACCGATATCTGAACGGGAATGTGTGTCAAATTTTCAAATGTGTGTGAATTCCTAAGGGACCAAACTGCTGATATCATCGGTGCATAGAATTATACACTACCTAAGCTATGTTAAGAACAACACACACACACATTCCCAAGCGAGGATTCGAACCATCGCGGGGAGAGGCCACGCAATCCGTGACGTGGCGCCCTAGACCGCGCGGCCACTCCGGGCAGCTGTGTGTGGAAAATGCGTATGTGAATTTATACTCTGTCGAGTCACATTAGCGTGATCACCTGCCATAAGGAAGAATAACTACCTTTTGCAGCATGGTCCACTGCGAGACTTGTAGGAAAGAGTGTCAAAAGCGACATGGATATGGAGTCATGCCGACTCCAGTACCCTGACGTACTGCCACTGGGTTTAGCGGTTGAGGAAACACGTACATCCTGATCGAGGTGGCCACAAAGATTGCCGACTGCTTGTAAACTCGGAGTGTCTGGTGACCAGACGAATACGATAAACTCATTAGTGGTTTCTGCGAACCATGCACGTAAGCTGCGAGCTGTGTGACGCGTTGTATTGTCCTTCTGATAGATGCCATCGTGCCGAGGGGGGTGTAGGTAGCGATGGACGTGACCCCCAAGGATAGACGTGTACATGAGTTGGTCCACTGTGTCTTCTATAATGACATCATCCAGGAAATGCCATGAAAACATTTGTCAGATCATAGCACTCCCTATAGCAGCCTGGATCCTTCAGACGATCCAGATTTTCAGTTTATATTATACCTTACACTACAAATTCATAATAGATAAAAATTAAAATTCTGCAGCTTGAATTTTAGAAGCTAGGTAGCATGTTCATAACCATAAACATCAGTGTTTGAAGCTATATTTGTGCATGATTATATGAGTCCACTGGATTTAATCTTGCACTGAAGATGATAACTCTCAGATTGAAATCTATATGCCAAAATAAAAGGAGGATGTCAGATCTGCACAACCAATGCTGGAGTTTCATATGTTTGCAATAATTTTTGTGTGATCACGGTGAACAAACTTCTTAATGGAATCCAATCTGAAGTTGCACGCCTGTTCGCCGGTACACATCTCCGCAACCGTCGTTCATGTCTGTCGTCCATGGCCTGTGAAGGCCGGTTTTAGATAGCGCTGTTTTGTCATGCACAGTGAACGTCAGCAAGCGAAAAGTTTGTACACTTTACCTCTCCGAAATTTTTCCAGTCTTGGCCCGAAAACCAATGATCATGCCTTTTTGAACATCAGATAAATAGCTCAGTTTCCGAATTACGCCTACGGCTGTACATACTGTACATACTGTACATACTGCTAGTGCTGCCACCTGCCATCTGTGACGTCGAACATAGGTGGTGGCCAAATTAATTTGACTGGACCATGCTGTTGGAGGAAAGAGCTTTGCAGTTTCGAACGCAATAACAGCACCTCCATCTTCATTTGTGTTACAATAAGCAACATTACCCTAAGTATAGGGGCAGGTGATTCGCCTGATGGCTGTTACCTTGGTAGACATAAAGTGACTCCTCAATGTCAAGAAACGAACATTAGATGATGTTTTTGCGGCGCTAGATAGTTTTCTTGAAGTCGACGTAATAAATCCTATTACTCATACTCTTGGAAAGAAAAAGATACACTGATTATGAAGTTGGAATGAGAACAAATCTGTCTGTTTTCAGAGTGAAGGTTCTGAGCGTTCGCCGGAGATGCAGTGATTTCGAATGGCACAGAAATGAAAGAGATAGTAAGATCGTTGTGCTTCCTTTGCCAGCCAAAGCTTGGTGGCGTCGGAAGCCATTCGGTGGGGATGATTGTACACTTGAAGAAGAATTTATAGAGGACAGAAGAAATGTACTGGAAAGGTTTGAAAGCAAAATTGCAGGTCATCCAATTTCCCGAAATGAACTATGTCTTCATATGTTCTTGCAGGAATCAGTTATTGATAAAAACTGTGTCCCAGAAAAGATCAGGAATGCGTAATATTTAAATATGTATTTTTAATACTCAAATTTGATTTTCATTTGTTGTTTGGTTAATATCAGAATTGACAACTTTGTCATTTGTACTGTGCTATCCTGCAGATAGGAGTCAGATGATCTGTTAATGAGTTGTTTCGCGTGTGTGTGTCAGTATTTAACCATCCTCTGTCAAGGCTTTTAATTTAGGAAAAAAAAGTACAGGAATAGCATTAACATGGATATAGTGAATTTGTATATTTCTTGAGTGTAATTGTTTATTCAGCCACAGATAATGTATATAAGAGAATGCAATCTTGAATGAGTGGTTTAAAACTGGCTAAATGTTAGCCTGCTGAACGTAAAAGAATGTGATGCTTACAGCCACTCATGATTCATTGATTTATACTGTGACTTAATCTTTAATTGCTTTAGTTGTTATTATAGAATTTTAAATTGATAATATAATGTTACGTTGCCCCAAGTGTAAATATTTACAGATTTTTCCTGAGTTTACAGATGTAAAAGATTGAAATACCGCTACTCTCCACAGTTTCACTGTTAGTTCGTGAACACTGAAAGACTGAACCAAGGGGGAAAGTCAAGTGTTAAATTTTAGCTACTTATAGCTAGTATTTCACTGATATATGAATTATTTACAGGGGTAGTTAACTTACAATCCTATCTATACTTTTGTTCTTTGGTTCAAAATTTCAAAGCAATTTCATTATAGTTGTAACTTTCCTTTAGCATGCAGAGAAGATGTACGTGGTTGCAAATTACAATCTCAAGTAGCAGTAATTTTGACACACAGAAATCCTGTGCCTGAAAGGAAAGAGATAGTGTCTTTGATTAATAATCGTAACGTCCTAGGTCCCAGGCTCGAAACACCCCACCCCTTAAATTTTTAATAAAAGTTGACAGCACTGGTGGACGAAGACTTCCAGCATAAGCAGTCACCCTCAATCTGCCAACGGCCTTCTCAAAGAAGGCACTGTCTCGCCCTTGGAGGTGGGAAGAAAAATCGCCAACGATCAACGACATGAGGATGCGGAGGGCAATGGAAACCACTGCATTAAAGACATAATGTGTACCCACAGGACATGTGGCCTATAATCGAAAAAGTGTTATGATGATCACACCATTGGCAAAAGGTTCCGGAAAAGCTCCTATTCCGATCTCCAGGAGTGGAATGGCAAGGGGGAGATTACCCTGAGGAAAAGGTTGAATAATCAACGAAAGGATAATATTCCACGAGTCGGTTCGTGTAATGTCGAAGTTTCAATGTGACAGGTAGGACAGAAAATCGAAAAGGGGAAATGAAATGTCTCAGCCTAGATATGGTGGAGGTCAGTGAAGTGAAATGTAGAGAAGGCAAGGATTTCTGGTCAGATGAGTATAGGGTAATATTAACGGCCGCAGAAAATGGTATAAGGAGACTGGTATTCATTGTGAATAACTAGATAGGGCTGAGAGTGAGTTACTACGAGCAGTTCAGTGATAGGGCTGTTATTGTCGGAATCGACAGCAAACCTACACCGACAACGATAGTTCAGGTATGCGTGCGGACGTCGCCAGCTCAAGATGAAGAGGAGGAGAAAGTACGACGGGTGTTCCGAAAGTAATGCCTCCTACTTTTTACGGGACTTCGGAAATCCGCGCCACATGTCGTTGCTGTAGTGCTAATGCTTGAAACTTCCTCTTTCATTTGCAGGTAGTTCAGTTGTTCTTTGGTAGTTGGCGCCGGCAGAGGAGTGTTCCAAAACAGTTTCTGATATTGATGAGTGAATAAAACAGTGATGTGTGATTAAAGAAATTGTGACTATTGAAATCCACCGAAGTTTTCTAAAGGTGTATGGAGGCGATACAGTATACGTGAGCAATGTGAGGCGATGTGTATGGCATTTACAAGTTGGTGAAAAGGGTGTGCACGACGGCCACGGCCCTGTCGACTCTGCACAGCTGTTCAAAAATGGTTCAAATGGCTCTGAGCACTATGGGACTTAACTTCTGAGGTCATCAGTCCCCTAGAACTTAGTACTACTTAAACCTAACCATCCTAAGGACACCACACACATCCATGCCCGAGGCAGGATTCGAACCTGCGACCGCTCGGCCACCCCGGCCGGCAATGCACAGCTGTCATCCATCGCAATGAAGATCAACTCATCCATACTGATCGGCGGATAACACCCAGAAAGATGTGTGCAAAACTGTGTGTCGGCTGTAACGCCTTGGGAACAATGTTGGGACGTCTTGGTTACCGCAAAGTCTTTGCGGGATGCTTCCCTCGGATGCTTACAGAAGAACAAAATCTCATTGAATGAAAATTTGTCTGGAACTGCTGGATTAATATGAAGCTGAAGGTGACAATATTCCGAATAGCATCGTCATCGGAGATACGGTTCAACGCTACGAGCCGGAATCCAAAAGACGGTTCATGGAACAGTGACATGCGAATTCACCGTCAAGGAAGACATTCAAGACACAGCTGTTTGCAGGCAAAGAGATGTCCCCAGTCTTCTGAGACAGCCACAGTGTGGTTCTTTCGGGTGTCCTGGAGCATGGGGAAACTGTCAGTTCAGCACGTTACAAGATAACAGTGACTAAGCTGGAAGCCCAAATTTCCAGGGTAAGGCCTGAGAAGAAGACCAACTTTCACCTGCAGCATGATAACACTACGTCCCATATCAGTTTTGCGACCACAAAAATCATTGCAAAATTAGATTGGGCTGGTTTACCACATCCACTGTACAGTCCCGATTTAGCAGGTTTACACATCCATCTCTCAAAGATGGACTACGAGGCGAACATTTTCAAGACTCGGATGATGTTTTCAAAGCTGTAAGGAAGTGGTCAGCCTCAGCTGGTTCCAGTTTTTATAATGGTGGCATGCAGGCTCTGGTTTATCATTTACAAAAGTACATAAAGAATTGTGGTGACAATATGGAGAAACAAAAGTCTGTAGCTGAAATATTGCTCCGTTTAGCTGTGCTGTTGTGAATTAGGTATCTACTATAGTCTGCATGATTGAAAATAGGAGGCATTGCCTTCGGAATGACCCTCTTGTATGAGGATACTGAACGGGTAATTCCATACGTAAAGGGGACGAAAATCTAATAGTTGTGGAGAACTGAATGCGGTTGTAGAGGAAGGAGTAGAAGAAAGAATTGCAGGGGATTATAGGATTGGTATTAGTCATGAGAGAGGAGAGAGACTAATTTAGTTCTGCAATAAATTTCATCTAGTAATAGAAAATACTCTTCTCAAAAAACATAAGATTTGGAGGTATACTTGGAAAAGGCCGATAGATACGGGATGATTTCAGTTAGATTATATCACTGTCAGACAGAGATTCCGAAATACTGGACTGTAAGGCGTACCCAGCAGCATATATGGACTCGTTTCACGCTCTAGTAGTATGAAGAGTAGATGACGTTTAAGAGAGTAGATAGAAATAATCAGTGGGCAAGAAATGGGACACGGAAGTTCTAAGGAATGAAGAGATACACTTGAGGGTCTCTAAGGCTAAAGGCACTGCAATAAGGAACAGCTCAGTAGGCAGTTCTGTTGAAGAGTGGACTTCTCTAAAAAGAAGCTGGGAAGAAAAACATATATACAACTAAGTTGCGAACAAACCATGGATAACAGAAAATATACTTCAGCTGATCGATGAAAGAAGTAAGTACAAATATAATCAGGAAGTTCAGGAATACGGAAACACAAGTCGCTGAGGAATGAAGTAAACAGGAAGTGCAAGGAAGCAAGGATGAAATGGCTGCATGATAAATGTGAAGAAATCTGAAAGAAATTACTGTCGGAAGGACTGACGCAGCATATACCGACGTCAAAACAATCTCTGGTAAAATTAAAGCAAGGGTGGTAACATAAAGAATTCTGTGGGAATTCCAGTGTTAAAAGCAGAGTAGAGAGCAGATAGGTGAAAAGAGTTCATTGAAGGCCTCTGTCGGATTTAACAGAAAAACAGACAGGGATCGACATGGAAGACTTACGGGACCCAGTATTTGGAATTTTAAAAAGGCTTTGGAAGATTGAATAGCAAATAAGGCAGAACGAATAGATGACAGTCCATCGGAATTTTTGAAATCATTTGGGAAAATTGTAACGAAAAGACTACTCATGTTGGTGTGTAGAACATGTGAGTCCGCGATGTACCATCTGACTTTCGGAGAACGTCATCCACACAATTCCGAAGATTGCATGATCTGACAAGTGCGAGAATTATCGTACAATCGGCTTAAGAATTCATGCATCCACGTTGCTTACAAGGATAATTAACAGAAGAATAGTAAAGAAAACTGATGACCGTTTAGATAATGATCTGTTCAGCTTTATGAAAGTTGAAGGCACAACAGGGGACGTATTGACGTTGGGGTTCATAATGGAAGGAAGCCTAAAGAAATTTAAGACCCTTTCACACGATATGTAAACTTTGGAAAAGCTTTGAAAAAAGTAGAATTTCGGAAGATGTTCGAAATCCTGAGGAAAGTAGGGGTAAGCTATAAAGAGAGACGGGTAATGTACAATGCGTACAAGAACCAAAAGGGAATATCAACAGTTGAAGACCAAGAACGAAGTGCTCGGATTAAAAGGAGTGTAATACAAAGATGTAGTATTTACCCTCTACTGTTCAATCTATACATGAAGAAACAGTAACGGAAACAAAAGAAAGATTCAAGTGTCGAATTAAATTTCACGGTGAACGGCTATCAATGACAAAATTCACTGATGGTGTTGCCATTATGATTGGAAGTAGAGAAGAATTACAGGATATGCTGAATGTAATGAACAGTCCTAGGAGTACAGAACATGGATTGGCAGTAAATCGAAGAAAGACGAAAGTAAGGAGAAGTAGCCGAAATGAGACCAGCGAGAAAATTAACACCGGGACTGAGTGTCACGAAGTAGATGAATTTAAGGAATTCTGCTATCACAGTAAAATAAACAATAACGGACAGTTAAAGTAGTCTAGGTATCACCTAAAGGGAATTCCTGTCCAAGAGAAGTCCACTAGTATCAGACACAGCTGTTAAATGGAGGAAGAAATTTCTGAGAACTTACGTTCCGGGCACAGGATTGTGTAATATTGAAACACGGACTGTGGGAAAACAGGAACAGAAGAGAATTGAATCAGTTGAGATGTTCCGCTACAGAGGAATGGTGAAAATTAGGTTAACTGATAAGGGACGGAATGAGGAATTTCTCCGCAGAATCGGAGAGGAAGGGAATATAAGGAAAAACTCTGACAAGAAGAAGGGACATGGTGATAGGATATCTGTTAAGAGATCAGCAAGTAACTTGCATTCTGCTAGAGGGAGCTGTAGAGAGTAAAACCGTGGAGGAAGACAGAAATTGGAATATATCCATCAAATACTTGAGGACGTAGATTGCAAGCTGCAAGTGCTACTGCCACACGAGAGGAATTCGCGGCGAGCCACATCAAACATGTAAACGTGTCAGAAGAATCATTACTCAAAAAAAAAAAGAAAGACAGAAAAGAGACTGTTAAGTGCAAGATATATAATTAGTGACTGCCAGGGTTTTCTTTCCACCGTTCCCACTAAACCACATTGAAATTTCATCAGCGAGTATTTTCGTGAAACAGTTCCTTCAGTACTTCTTGACGCTATCTAATTACTCTTTCAAGCCACGCGGGGTAGCGGTTCGGTCTCGGGCGCATTACCATGGTTCGCGCGGCTTCCCCCCGTCAGAGGTTCGAGTTCTCCCTCGGGCATGAGTGTTTGTGTTGTCCTTAATGTAAGTTACTTTAAGTTAGATTCAGTAGTGTGTAAGCATGGGAACCGATGACCTCAGTAGTTTGGTCCCATAGGAACTTAACACAAATTTCCAAAAAATTCACTCATTCAAGGAAAGAAAAAGTTCTTAGTACCGACTCGGATGAGCAAGTCTGTGGGAACTCAGTCTCAAAGTATGCTAGAAATTCCTCGTATCTGCAAGCTATCCACAATCTTAGAAAAATTATTCCACGTAAATTAAAATAAAAACTTAGTTCACTGTTATACTTCAAAATGGCGGAAACAGCGAAAACTCCAGACGACTCGAGATCAATTTGAAAGCTCTCGCACGCGCGTGCGCGTGTGTGTTTGAGGTCATCAGTCCCCTAGAACTTAGAACTACTTAAATGTAACTAACTTGAGGACATCACACACATCCATGCCCTAGGCAGGATTAGAGCCTGCGATCGTAGCGGTCGCGTGGTTCCAGACTGAAGCGCCTAGAACCGCTCGGCCACACCTGTGTGTGTGTAACATTCGGCTGTTAGATGAATTCAGTACAGGATACAACCTGATTATCAGACGCTTCGTCCTCTATTCTGTTTCTTAGTTATTAGCATCCGCATTGCAACTTCTCGCATACCAAATACCTTCCATCAACAGAAATACAGGATCGGAAAAGTCCAGCTTCCTCGCTGTCCCTATGCTTAACACTTAACCTTTCCCAGTTTTATTTCCCCTCTCCGCCATGCGACTCTGAAACAACATGCGTCGTCTTACTAAAATGAATCTTCATTCAAGGGAATATCAGTGCTTCATATGCTATCATCTCTTCTGGTCATATGTCAACTGTTTTCCTTCTGTCCAAGCTTCCCTCATTTCTATCTATCTCTATTTTCTTTCTGTCATCTCATTCTCTAACCGTTTACTTCTCGGGCTTCTCATAGCTACTTCAGTCTCACGTAAATAATGTGCTTTGAACTTGTGCAGTAAAAACCACTGAACTGGATCATTTCCAAAGAATAAGTACGAGTGTTAAAATCATTGTACATCGTCTTCTGTCTTGCGGCAAAAGTGAAAATTATAGAAGGTATCCATTATTATTCGACTTACTCTTGTCTTGGAACTGTACTGTCACAGACGCTGACTGATGTATGCATAGTCGTACATGTCGTCGTATTATCTTGCGACTTAATAAATTATCTGGTCGATTCCATTTCGATTTGTGAGTTATTATTTACTTCAACGCTGTCACTAGCACGAATTGTAAAGTATTTCTTTTTAGTTATTATATTCTCATTTATGTGGATTAAAGAACATTCCGTATATGAACAAGGTCCGATTAAGATATTAATATTATTTATGTATTACACCAGCAAACATTTTCTTCAATTTTGATTCCTTCTGCGCTGCCGTCATTAGTTTCTCTTAGATGTCATTACTCACATACGACAAGAACGTTATCAGAAAAATTGCTTAACGCAAACAAGAGACATTCCTGAAGTACACTATGTGATCAAAAGTATACGGACACTTCTTTGAAAATAACTTACTAGTTCGTGGCTCCCTCCATCGGTAAGTCTGCAATTCAATATGGTGTTGGCCACCCTTAACCTTGATGACAGCTTCCACTCTCGCAGGCATAGGTTCAGTCATATGCAGGAAGTTTTCTTGGGGAATGGCAGCCCATTCTCCACGGAGTGCCGCGCTGAGGAGAGGTATTGATGTCGGTCGGTGAGGCCTGGCGCGAAGTCGGCGTTCCAAAATATCCTAAAGGTTTCCTGTAGGATTCACGTCAGGACTCTGTGCAGGCAAGTCCAGTACAGGGATATTATTGTCCTGTAACCACTACCCCACAAGCCGTGCATTATGAACAGGAGTTCGATCGTGTTGAAACTTGCAATCGCCACCCTCGAATTGCTCTTCAACAGTGGGAAGCAAGAGGGTTCTTAAAACACAAACGTAGGCCTGTGCTGTGATAGTGCCACGCAAAACAACAAGGAGTGCAAGCTCCCTACCCCCCCCCCCCTCTCCCATGGAAAAAAACGGCCAAACCATAAGACCACCGACTCGAAATTTTACTGTTGGCACTAAATCCTAAATCTAAATACGCTGGCAGATGTCGTATACTGGGCATTCGCCATATCCACACCCAGCCATCGGATCGCCACATTGTGTACCGTGATTCGTCACTCCACACAAAGTTTTTCCACTGTTCAATTGTCCAATGTTTACGCTTCTTACACCGAGCGCGGCGTCGTTTGGCAGTCACAGGCGTGATGTGTGGCTTCTGAGCAGCCGCTCGACCATGAAATCCAAAGTTTTCTCATTTCCCACCTAACAGTCATAGTACTTGCAGTGGATCCTGATTCAGTTTGGAATTCGATGGGCGATGGTCTGGGTAGATGTCTGCCTATTACACATGACGACCCTCTTCAACTGTCGGCGGTCTCTGTCAGTCAACAGACGAGGTCGGCCTGTACCCTTTTGTGCTGTATGTGTCCCATCAAGTTTCCACTTCACTATCACATCGGGAACAGAGGACCTAGGGATGTTTACGAGTGTGGATATCTCGCATGCAGATGTGTGACACAAGTGTCACCCAATCACCTGACCACGTTCGAAGTCCGTGAGTTCCGCGGAGCGCCCTATTCTGCTCTCTCACCATGTCTAATGACTACGAGGTCGCTGATATGGAGCACCTGGCATTAGGAGGCAGCACAGAGCACCCAATAAGAAAAGCGTATGTTTCTGGAGGTGTCCGGATACCTATGATCACATGAGTGTAAATAAGTATACATAAATTTGCTGAGGGTACCAAGAAGGAGGACTGTGTCTCTGAGTGAGCTCTAGAATTCTTTAATTTTAGCCTGCTGGTGATTACGCTATATGTATGCGGAACAAATTATATTTTTGTTGATTCCTTGTGGAATGTGTGTTCCGGGAATTTTGTAACGCTGTCTGAGATGCGCAAGACTACGGTAGCAGCTCTTAATACAGTTCATTGTGCTCCTCCGTGACATGCAGATGATTTCTCAACCATCCGCTGACAAATTATGCAGGAATTTTTACAATTTGTTTGAATCTTTCGTTTCAACACTGTAATGGTTGTATCTTTTGCTTGTGGTACATCCACAGCTTTTCCACAACATGTTCATGATAAACAAATCCATCACCACGGGGGGTGGGGGTGGGGTTTGAGAGGGGAGCTATGGGGGCTGTGGGAGAGGATACTGGCGTATCTGTCCCGGGCAGCCATATTTCAGAGGGTGCCCAATTCATTTTCTTGAAGGAAAAACCTTGTTTCACAAAGCGCCTAGCATTCACCGCACGTTAGTCTATCGATTATTCATATGATTTTGAAACGCATCCCTGTTGGGTTCTGAACGTGTTTGAACACATTCTAAGGTGATTTCTGAACGAATCGCATCTTGATTTTTGAATGCATGCATAGTGCACGTGATGTCTCTGCCAGGGGAAACCCCGTCACATCTATAAATTAAACACTTTCCTGTAGTCAAAAGGGAACTGGGGTATACGAGCTGATCCGAACAAAATGGAACGGGTGAATGCGAATCGCTGTTTGTTTATGTGGTTGATGGGGTGTGCGAATGACCAGCGTTGTTACAATTATTAGCGAAATCCATAGATTCAGAGTGGAAATAAACGACTAACAGGGATAACAGGTAAGAAAGATGTTATGTTAATCATCTCGGTGTATCCAAGAAAATGAAATTTTGACAGAAAAGTTTAGCAGATCGATACACCACTAAGAGCCCTTTGTATAGCCCCAGTTAGCAGCCGCTTAAGTTCTGTTCTCGGAGTGGGGCGGAAAACACGTGTTGTACGCCTAACCGGAGAATACACGCGGGATAATTAAACTGGTGATTCTTGGAGTGTTACTGCATTTAACCGTAGAATAAGTTCTGACAATGGCAGAAATTGTTAAGAATTAGTGGTGAAAACATTGTCTGTTAGAATGAGGACAGACTGGGAGTGGGAACGTCACACAAATTATAAATGGATATGCCGTGTGGCTAGGGCCTCCCGTCGGATAGACCGTTCGTCTGGTACAAGTCTTTCGAGTTGATGCCACTTCGGCGACTTGCGTGTCGATGGGGATGAAAGGATAATGGTAAAGACAACTCAACACAGAGTCTCAGAGCGGAGAAAATCTCCGACCCAGCCAGCAATCGAACCCGAGTCGTTAGGTATGACATACCGTCGCGCTGACCACTCAGCTACCAGGGGCGGACACACACGTTATATAGATGAATATGACAATTCGAAATTTATTTAAAAATTTCGTACTACTATTTTCCGATCTCATGGTTAAGAAACTGGAGCGCGTGAGTCAAATGTGAAACTATTTCCTGACATAAAACTTTCTGCTTGTAGCAGGCCTAATGGGTATTTGATACTGGTATTTGGTTGATTATTTTCTGTCGTGTTATTTATGCTAATAAAGAATATAAAAATGATCATTTGTACCAAAACAGTCTTGCTCATTTGGCGCGTGTTACAAGTGCTGCAATATTAGAAAGGCCTATTTCGTTTTATCTGGCAGACAGACAGTGACAAAATAGACGTCATCAGATCTAGAAACCACACCACTCTTGTGTACTATTCGTATTAACAGCTTTTCCGATATTAAATAACTACATTTTGCTTTTTCATATACGAAAAGGTTTTACGAGCTTTGATGAGATAATAGATTCTTTCGCAGAAGGAAATGCATGCGGTGTAAAGCTTTAGCAAGCCTAGAGAGAAAAAATTGCTGGGACCTAAGTATTGAAGAAATGTGTACTCTCTTGCTTGTCTCTTGTCTTTACTGGTTTAACGTTTTCTGCATTTAATTTTATGTTGCACAAAAGAGAAAGTTATTAGCTAATAGGCAATAAAGAATACAAATTTTCTGAAGAGGTCTTACTCTCCCAGTTACACATAATCCCACCCAGTATTAATTGTGAGATTTTTTCTAGAGGTGTAGGATGTCAGAGCGGCCGACAGAGAGCAGGAGAGGCACCATAAGACATTTTAATTTCCACCGTCTTGAATACAGGTTGGATGGCTTCCACTACACAGTATATACAACTTTTAATCCCACAGAGCGAAACACAGTGACGTGCAATAGAGGAATGCTGCGGGAAAATGCATGGCACTGCACTTTGGCACACTTAAAACCAAATAACATGTTTTACATTTCCGTGAACGTACATTTTCTATGCATCAAACTCTTCACAAATATGTGCGCTACAAATCAACATATTTTCAAAAAGTAGATTATTTTAAAATTATGTCCTATCTCAAACGCTCGATGGGGAAAGTAGGGAGCGGCACCATCTAGTTTTTGCACTGGTTAACGAATATCGTAGATCTGGGGCTGTTCATCAGAGTCTTAAATTATTTTTACTGTCAGAAGTCTTGCACGACTGAAATCGCTATACACTACCACGGTTTAGCAGTCTTAGCCCCTTCATCAAAAATGCATACAGCTTATGGTGGGGCTAAGACTCCGAAACAGTGTTAGCGTATACCGACTTCTGTCGTGCAGAACGTCGGTCAGTAGAAGTATAAATTTATGTACACCTGATGATGGGGCAACTTTTTCGTGAAAGACCTTGGTCAATAAAAGTATTTTACGGCTGTGGCTTGTTTGTTTACCTTGAACGTGATAGTAATTGCTGGACGACGAACAATATAATTTGTTGGATTTATAATTAATTTTTTTCCTATATGAATTAAATGTCCTAACTGTCGTCTGCATATTCGGCAAAATGACTCCCTCATAGATTTATTCGTCCTAAAATCGTTCGGGAAAGACACTCTGCAAACGGCAGAGGTCATTGGTCCCCAGATTACACACTACTTTCACTAACTAACCTATGCTAAGAATGCACAACAAACGCGCGCGCGCGCGCGCGCGCGCGCGCACACACACACACACACACACACACACACACACACACACACACCCATGTCCGAGACACACACACACACACATGTCCGAGGGAGGGATCGAACCTCCGGCGGGAGGGACTGCGCACTCCATGACATGGCGCCTTAAACCGCACGTCTACTCCGCGCGACTCACAGATACACTTAACATATCGGCCTGGGAGGTAAGGAGCCACAGACAGGTCTACAAAGTCGCTAAAGAACTGACCCCAAAAGGTATTCCAGAGTTCAGTGCTTATTTTTACCTGTAAGAATGAAAAAACTTACACAGTGAAAATTACTCGATAAGGACCGACAGACTGATGACCCAGCAGAACATATCACTTATGTCAGTTATCAGATATCGAAGAAACCTACCATACCTCCAGATGTAATAGAAATGCGCTCAGAAAAACTTTCTTGGCGCACGCTCTTGTTTTCTGTGAGCCTTTGCGCCTGTGTGTGTGTGTGTGTGTGTGTGTGTGTGTGTGTGTGTGTGTGTGCTGATGTATTTGAGCACGAATGATGCCCTCAGTACGTTTCAAGAGTTTTGCGCATTACGTCGGAGCTAAGTGAATTCGAATGTGAGCAAATTGTTGGTGCTCTTATGGTGGTGGTTTCTGTAACCAAGACAGTGGAAATTTTTGGTTTTACAAAAGGCAACGTATCGGATAATCATACCGCGGAAAGTCGAAAACAACATCTGCTAAGTCATAACGCGGACGAAAGTGTATGTTGAGTGATCGCAACAGACGATCATTGAAGAGGATTGTGATGAACAGAAAGAGGGTGACAGATGAAAAAGTCCATGCATAACTGAATGTCGCTTTCGTGAACACTGTCGTTACTGAACACTGTCATTACCAACAAACCACCACGGAGAGAGCTCCAGAAGATTGGAAACGCAGGGCGAGATGAAATTTTAAAACTACTCATCAGTGATTCAAATGCCTGCGACTGGAAAACACTGTGACGAAATCACAAACCTTGTGTATGGAGCAGTGAAAGAAAATAATTTGGTAAGATAAGTCTTGTCTCGCTCAGTTTCCAACCTATGGCCGAGTTTACGTCCCAAGAGTGAAATATGGTGGAGGTTCAGTGATGGCTGGGCAGGAATATCGACGATATTCGATGAGCTCTGGAAGATCGATTTACTGCCAAGGATTATGCGATATGCGGCAATTATCAGATCCTTTTCGCGGTACATTGCTCAGTCCTTGTGGTTACTTTATAGAGAAGGCGTTCTCTATCCATCGATGCTACCTGCGTTTTCCTCTATTTTGCAGGAAGAGTGGTAAAAAATTCTCTTGAAAAACATACATGACCTGTTGTGGGCCATTTCGAGAGCACTGGAAGCTATTTTGAATGCCAACCGTTTTCCTTCACCGTGCTAGGCACATCAGTTGTTAAGTGTGCTATCAATGCTTTGACGTGTCCTCTAGTATCGATCCTTCCTAGCTTTTGCTCTTTGGTCGGTTCTGTCGGAATGAACTTCCGAATTCCTATGCAGCGGTACCCGCTGAGGAACAGTTACTTAAGGGGTAACATAAAAATACAATGGAGAGTGTCCTGTGAAGGAAAGCGCGTGCGTAGAGTGAAAACCTCTACTTTCCACCACTTGTTGATATCGCCAGTGGGTTCAAATGGTTCAAATGGCTGGCCGGAGTGGCCGTGCGGTTCTAGGCGCTACAGTCTGGAACCGAGCGACCTCTACGGTCGCAGGTTCGAATCCTGCCTAGGGCATAGATGTGGGTGATGTCCTTAGGTTAGTTAGGTTTAATTAGTTCTAAGTTCTAGGCGACTGATAACCTCAGAAGTTAAGTCGCATAGTGCTCAGAGCCATTTTTTCAAATGAACATCTCAGAATTTTGAACATCTTGCAACATTTTTTATTTTCGTACTCTTTTCTCAAATCGACAAATCCTATGAGAGTGTCTTGATTTTTCTTTTGTCTTGCTGCATTGTCAGCCGCAACGTGAGAATTGTCTCACTGGTGCCTTTAACATTCCAAAAGCCAAACTGATTGTCATCAAACGCATCTTCAGTTTTCCTTTCCGTTCCTTTGTACATTATTCTTGTGAGCAGCCTGGATGCATGAAATGTCAATCTGATTGTGCGATAAGTCTCGCACTTGACAGCTCCTACAGTTTTCGGAATTTTGGGGATAATATTTTTCCGAAAGTCAGATGGTATGTCACCAGACTCATACATTCTACACACCTACGTCAATAGTCCTTTTGTTGCCTCCTTCTGCCTAATTTATTCTTAAGACCTACAAAACTGTCTAAATTCCGGTTCTAATAATGGATCGGCTATCGCCTCTAAATGACTCCTGTTCCTTCTTCTACTACATCAGACAAATATTCCCTCTCATCGAGGCCTTCAGTGGAATTTTTCCATGTATCCGCTCTCGCTTCTGCATTTAACCGTGGTATTCCCTTTGCTCTCTTAATGTTGCCACCCTTGCTCTTAACTTCAGTGAAAGTTATTGTGATTTTCCTATATGTTGAGTTAGTCCTTCCGACAATCATTTCTTTTTATATTTCTTCACATTCTTCTTGCAGCCAATACGTTTTAATTTCCCTGAACTTCCTATATATTTAATTTTTCAGGGACTTGTATTTCTGTATTCCTGAATTTCCTGGAACATTTTTGTACTTCATCCTTTCACCGATGAACTGATGTAATTCTTTGTTACCTATGTTTTTCGCTATTTCCTACTTTACACCCATGTTTTTCTCCCAACTTCTTTGATTGTCCTTTAAAGAGATGTCCATCCCTCTTTAACTGTACTGCCTATTGACCTATTCCTTATTCCTGTGTCTATAGCGTTAGAGCACTTCAAGCGTACCTCGTCATTCACTAGTACTTATTTATCCCACTTGTTTCCATATTGATTCTTCCTGAGTAATATCTTAAACTACGGCCTATTCATCATCACTATTACATTGTGATCTGAGTCTACGACTGCTTCTATGTTCGCCTTACAATCCAGTAACTGATTTCGGAATCTCTGTCTGACCATGGTCTGACCTAACTGATATCTTTTATTGCCACTCAGCCTTTTCCCTGTATAGATTCTCCTCTTGTTATTCTTAAGGAGAGTATTCGTTATTACTAACTGAAAGTTATTACAGAACTCAGTTAATCTTTCTCCTCTCTCATTCCTATCAACAAGCCTATATTCGCCTGTAACCTTTTCTTCTGCTCCATCCGGTACAAATGGTCGAAATGGCTCTGAGCACTATGGGACTTAACATCTCAGGTCATCAGTCCCCTAGAACTTAGAACTACTTAAACCTAGCTAACCTAAGGACATCACACACAACCATGTCTGAGGCAGGATTCGAACCTGCGACAGTAGCGGTCACGCGGTTCCAGACTGAAGCGCCTAGAACTGCTCGGCCACACCGGCCGGCGCCCATCTGATAAAATTGAATATCCGTCTCCCATGACTATCAGATTTTCATATCTCTTTACGAACTGTATTACCTTTCCAACATCCTCATATACTTTGCCTATCTCTTCATCTTTAGCTTACGTCGTCGGTATGTTTGCGTAACTATCGTTGTTGGTGTTGGTTTGCTGTCGATTCCGTTAGTAACAATCCTATCACTGAATTGTTCACAGTAAAACACTCTTTGTCCTACCTTCCTATTCATAATGAATGCTACTGCCGTGATGCCATCCTCTGCTACTATTGATAATACCGTATTCTCATATGACCAAAAATAAGTGTCTTCTTTCCATTTCGCTTCACTCAGACCTGCTGTAACTACACGGAGCCTCTGAATTTCTCTTTTCAGATTGTGTAGCTTTCCTACCCCGTTCAAAATTATGAAATTCCACGCTCCAACTCGAGAACATCATCCTTTCGTTGGTTATTCAATCTTTTTCTCAAGGTCACCTCCCCTTTGGCAGACCCCTCAAGGAGTTGCGAATGGAGGACTTTTCCGGGAACTTCTGCTAATTACACACCACATGTCATGAGGACATATTTTATGTTTTTTTTAATGCAGAGTGTTCCATTGCCGTCTGTATCCTCATGCAGTTGGTCATTGCTGATTCTTCCCCATTTAGGGGCAATTTCTCATCCGAAAGACAAGAGAGTGTCCTGAACATCTGTCCTCTCCTGCGTCGTCTGCTAGGTCTTCGGCCTCCAACAATGCCGATAATTTTTATTCAAAATTTAAGCAGCGACCGGGTTCGAAACACGCTACCGGAGGCGCTTTGATTATTACGTGAAAGAACACCTACAGCACAAACCTGTACAGGCAGACCTCGTCTGTTGACTGACAGAGACCGCCGACAGCTGAAGAGGGTCATAATGTGTAATAGGCAGACATCTATCCAGACCATCACACAGGAATTAGAAACTGCATCAGGATCCATTGAAAGTACTATGACAATTAGGTGGGGGGTGAGACAACATTGATTTCATGATCGAGTGGCTGTTCATAAGCCATACATCACGCCGATAAATGTCAAACGACGCCTCGCTTGGTGTAAGAAGCGTAAACATTGGACGATTGAACAGTGGAGAAACGTTGTGTGAAGTGACGAATCACGGTAGCCAATGTGGCGATCAGATGGCGAATGTCCGGCGAACGTCATCTGCCAGCGCGTGTAGTGCCAACAGAAAAATTCCGAGGCCGTGGTGTTATGGTGTGGCTGCTTTTTTCATGGAGGGGGCTTGCACCCCTTGTTGTTGTGATGGCACTATCACAGCACAGGCCTATATTGATGTTATAAGCACTTTCTTGCTTCCCACTGTTGAAGAGCAATTCGGGAATGGCGATTGCATCTTTTGACAAGATCTAGCACCTGTTGATAATGCACGGCCTGTGGAGGAGTGGTAACAAGACAGTAACATCCCTGTGATGGACTGGCCTGAACAGAGACCTTAATCCTATAAAACACCTTTCGGATGTTTTGAAACGCCGATTTCGTGCCAGGCCTCACCGACCGACATCGATACCTCTCCTCAGTGCAGCACTCTGTGAAGAACGGGCTGCCATTCCCTAAGAAACCTTCCAGTACCTGATGGAACGCCGGCCGGAGTGTGCGGTTCTACGCGCTACAGTCTGGAACCGAGCGACCGCTACGGTCGCAGGTTCGAATCCTGCCACGGGCATGGATGTGTGTGATGTCCTTAGGTTAGTTAGGTTTAATTAGTTCTAAGTTCTAGGCGACTGATGACCTCAGAAGGTAAGTCGCATAGTGCTCAGAGCCATTTTGAACCTGATGGAACTATGGCTTCGATAGTGGAAGCTGGCATCAAGGCTAAGGGTGGGCCAACACCACATTGAATTCCAGCATTACCTACGAAGGGCGCCATTAACTTGTAGGTCATTGTCAGCCAGATGTCTGGATAGTATTGATCACATAGTGTATATACGCAACATTATCTGAATGGCATCAGAGGATTTCTCATTGGATGAATATTCCTCGTACTCTTTTTTGTGTTCTCATTATCGGTTGAGGCATGACATGTCACCAATATGACTCGGTCGACTGCCCCGCTTCACTGACGGAAGTTGCAACCCTCTGCCGCCAGAGGGCTCCGAATTATTGAATGTAACGTGGTGAAGTGTAACGTAACTATGTCGGTGCATGGAAAACAGCGTCCTGTAGGTGTCATTAACCGCAGAAAACTTCGTCCATCCACAGCCACACACGAGCGCTTCGACATCTGCAACAATCCGACGTCTTTGTTTCAGTGTCACCTATCGTTCTCGAGATGGTACCGTCGTGGGCCCATCGGATTTTCATCTGTTTCTTAATTTGAGGAACATCTTCGAGAACTTGACTTTGGCAGTGGCGAAGAGGTGCAAGCAGAGGTGAGGTTATGACTTCGTCAACAAAGTGAATCATACTACTGTGACACTATCAACAAACTGGTCTCGCTTGGGACGAAACATGATCACCAGGGCGATTGGCTTGAAAAACATCTGTATATACATGAAGAATAAAAATTCAGATACTTAATGAACTTCGTTTGCTTTAAAAACCATTAAGACATTTCACATAAGAAATTCGGAGGCGTTACGCCCTTGCATCAGCTTGACAGTGCTCACTGTCATGAAGCATCATCGTACGTAAGGCAATTTTTTGCGCTCAATAATATTACTTAAATGTTATTTGAAATTGCGGGCAACAGCAGGCAGTGCTCCACATTCTGAAAGAACTAATCCGCTTTGGCTGTTGAATACTTTTTATTAAACATCACGATCGATGATCACCTGAAAATGCTTCTTCGAGTGGCGCGCAACCGGTCGTGACTTTTATTAAAATAGTATTCTAGAGCCAAAGTGGATTAGTTCTTTCAAAGTTCCTGAAACGGACTGGCCTGCGCGGAGTCCTGACCTAAACATCATGGGATACCACTGACATTAGTTAGCTCTACGATTTCGCTCCAGACACCTGTTTCCAATGCCACTAACTTCTCTTGTTTCGACTCTTGAGAAAGAACGGTCTACCATTCCTCCACAGACATTCAGACGGCGCAATGAAAGTGTCCCTAGCAGAATTCAAGCCATCATAAAGGCGGAGGGAGGACACACGCCGTATTACCGTTCACCAAAAGGTGTCCGGATACTTTTGATGAGCTAGAGCACTTTGCCGGTACGTATAAGCAATGACTGTCATAAAGGCAGCCGGCAGCCGCTTGTCCCACACCGAACAAAAATGATTTTAAAATGTGGATATGTGAATATTCAGTCATCGTTGGTGTTCTATATCTATAAAACCTCATATCAGTGCACAGTTGGCGTCTGGAGTTTCTAGAAGCAAAAGTAACTCAAGAGGCAATGCCATAGAACAGAAAATTACGAGCAGCAGGTACATAATATTCTTAAGGGAGGTATTATTTGGTAAAAAGCTTAACATTAAAAAAAACAATAGAATAGTGTCAGAGTAAAATAGGGAACATATAATCGAGTAGAAGTTTCCAGAAAACAAATAGGTCGGAATCGCACCGTTGTACAAAAACGTCCAAAAAGACGTCATCCTAACAGCGATGACTACACGTAAGTGTGCACATTTAGAGGAATTTGACTCCGCTAACACCGGTTATGGTAAAGTGCGCAGTTATTAATTAAATTTAATGTAGATAAAAGTTTCAGCCGAACAGTCAAATCTGGGCAAACTTTAATGTCCTGTCCATTACTGGTTACGTTAGGCGCGAATTTTCTGTGCAGTTTCGTGGGTAAAACTTGACTATTACAACATCTGCGCAAAGAGTATCGCAACGCTGTTAGTTTGTTAAGACAGGAAGTTCCACTGCAGAAACAGAAATGTAGTCAATATGTAAAAAGATGGAATGGTATCAAAAATCGGAAACTAAACGACACGTAATTTAAACTTTGGAAAATTGGAAATTTGTGGTAAGGTCTTACGGGACCAAACTGCACTACTTAACTCAACTAACTTACGCTAAGGACAACATACAAAATAATGCGCGAGGCAGGACTCGAACATCCGACGGGGGGAGCCACGCGGACCGTGACAAGGCTACCTCGAGCGGTCTAAACTTTGCTTATCTACAGAGAGGACATATAAGTTTTTATTCTGTCATTTATAGTACGTGTGAACTAAGACAATGGTGGAAAGTAAGACAGAAAAATAGTTTTAAAAGCTGTTTTTTTCTCAATTTATGTTTCTAATTTAAAATCTGGAAATTTCCGTCTCCATCATCGTCATGTTCGATACCTAGGCCTATTATCAAATGATACGATCAAATCGAGTATCAGGCGAACTATGTGACTAGAGTGAGGATTTCTTGGTATGGAGGACGCAGTATATTGCCTTGAATGGAGTATAATAACAGACAATAATTTCGGGTGTATTGCGGGGAAGCATGTTGGGTCCCTTACTGTTCATGTTGTATAGTAACGCTCTTTCGGATAATATTAATAGTAACTTCAAATTTTTCGCAGCTGTTGCATTCATCTACAACGGAATTCAGTTTGAAAGAAGATCAAATATTCAGTTAGACTTTCATATGTTTTCAAAGTGTGCAGTGGTTGATAGCTTGCTTTAAATGACCAAAAATGTAAAATTGTGCACCTCACAAAATAGAAATACTTATTGTCCTTTGAATATAATGTTAGTCACAGTTGAAATCTTTAACTCATGCAAATGCTTGGTTGTAATATTTGCGAGGGATATGAAGTGGAACGAGCACATGGTCGTAGGTAAAGCCTGTAGCATACTTAGGTTTGCTCATAGAATACTAGGGAAATACAATGTCTTCAAATAGGATTTCTTGAAAATCATTCGTGCAAGCCATCCTAGAATACTGTTCAAGTGTGTGGGACCCATAGCAGACTGGACTGGCAGGGATATTGACTGTATAGAAAGATGGTCAGCACGAATGGTCACAGCTTTGTTAGTGTCATAGGGGAGTGTCATTGAGACGTTGAAAGAACAGAACTGGCATATTACCGAAGACAGATGGAAACTGTCCCGAAAAAGTATACTAAGAAAGTTTAAAGACCTGGCTTTAAATGACGGCTCTAAGAGAATACTTCAACTCCCTACATATCACCCATAGGAATTGTGAGGAAAAGATTAATTACTGCACGCATAGAAGCATTCAAACAGTCATCTTTCCCGCGCTTCATACGCGGATGGAACGAAAGAGAGCCCTAATAACCAGTACAGTGAGTAGTACCCTTTTCCATGCACTTCGTCCGCCGCTCGTGGTCTCGCGGTAGCGTTCTCGCTTCCCGAGCACGGGGTCCCGGGTTCGATTCCCGGCGGGGTCAGGGATTTTCACCTGCCTGGAGATGCCTGGGTGTTTGTGTTGTCCTCATCATTTCATCATCATCCAGGAAAGTGGCGAAATTGGACTGAGCAAAGGTTGGGAAATTGTACGGGCGCTGATAACCACGCAGTTGAGCGCCCCACAAACCAAACATCATCATCATCATCCATGCACTTAACAGTGGTTCGCAGGGTGTAGATGTAGACGTATATGTAAATACACAGAGCAGCACAACACAACAGACGCTTAGTCGGATAAAACTGCACTGCCAAACACAGCCAACACTTCAAAACACGAACGCTTACCGTGCAAAATTCCGTGCGTTCTCACTGATTGGCTGTTATTTTATAGCCTTGGCTCCAGAATGTTGTGCTTACGAATGACGGTCGTTTGTAAAATTTTGCACGTTTGATGTCCCGTATACTGTTCTCACCATATTACCACGTTGCTTTACGCAACTCTTTATACACGGTCCGTCCTAAGTTTCCGATACTAATTTTCTATTTCTAGCGCACAAGTGACTTCATCACGGTGACTAGCAACTGTAAGTAACTGACGTACATTCGGCGAGAGTTGTTAGGAGGTAGTATTCAATAGTGGATGTGTGACAATAGTGTGATTACGTATTTTTGTGTTAAAAATCGCAATGGTGCTACATTTCTAAATCAAATGTTAAGGACATTCTCCAGAATGTCTTGAATTGTGTGCAAAATATGTCTCGCACACCTTAACTCCCGAAGAAAATCAATGACGCGCAAATATGATTGAAACGCAAAACGCCGTAGGAACTCGCATCAAGGGTTTACGCTCTGACGACACAACCGACATCCAGCCAATGTGAGGCAGGAGTTCAGTAACATCCAAAAGCTAGACTTTCAGTTTCACGTGATTGCATGAAGGTTCTGTTCGTTGTATTGAGTGGGGGGACGCTGCATAAAACCATTATCTTAACGTTTCTCTAGTATCTTAATAGAGTTCTAGATTTTTCCCTTAACTGTCACTGCGGTGTAGAACCGCATGCGTGGCGGATTGTACATCTGCTTTCAATAATTAAGTCTCCTCTTCCTCCCCCGTTCATGAGAAGTGTGTGGAGGGGACACTTGTCGATGACGTCAGATGACGTGATATTCATGTCGTGTCGTGATTATTTCGTGAGAGTAATTTCAAGGAAATGTGCTGTAGCCAGATTCTTCTTGGAGCTCTCTAAATTTGAACAGTAAACAACTCTCTTAATTTGATTTGGGATGGATCCACAACCTTTAAGTAATCAAACATTGTCGTTTACTGTTAACTCTCCTAAATATTTTATTTTTCATTTATTGAGATTTCAGCTATGACTGCTACTCCTAATTTTCAAACAGAAGTCTTAAAACACAACTATCGACACAGACATAAATACAGTCGTTAGTGAAAACACCACCATCATCAGTGAAAGTGAGAAAGATGTCTGGGCCTGTTCAATGAGATGAACAGTCTAATGAACACATAAAATTTCTAGAGTTAAACCGAAGAAATATTAGCGACAAAACGCGTAGATGTGTAGTTATGGTGGCTGGGTCGTATAAAAGTCATGCAACAGGTGAAGAATGGCTTCATAGAACACAATGACACGTCCGGGAATTATTTCCATCTTCAGGTATCCGAGAGCAAATGTAGCAAAAGGATAAGAGCGTTACCAGCCTACTAGTTGTGCGTCATCTGTCAGTCTGATAGAGTGCTAATATTAAAGGCTGTAGGCAAACTGAAGCAGAAGAGAACCGAAGCCTTTGAGACGCAGTACTACAGAAAAGCATTGAAAATTAGGTCGACTCACAAGGTAAGAAATAAGGATTTTTTTCGCAGATTGACGAGGGGAGACACGTGTAGAAAACAGATTGATAGGACATGTTTTAAGACATCAAGCAAATGTCCAAACAACAAGCGAATACGAACGGTGTCCCAGTCATAAGCCACATGATAATCACAAATCCATACAAAAGCCATGAATATAAGAAATATGTTATTGTCGTCGTTTTTACCTGACTTTGTATTTCTGTATCTTATGATATGGATACTGTTTCCAATCGCTTAATATTTGGACTAGCGGTTGTATTTGAGCCAGTATGGATATCTGTATTTGATACTTCCGTCTGAAGATAGGGTGCAATACTAGAAATTCAGACCCCAATAAATAAAATAAGTATTTGGCAGCGGTAAGCGGAAACGACAATTACAAACCTTTCTGTTATGGATAACGGCTATCTTGGAGCGACTGCCACTGGAGTTTGATTATCTCGGTAGGACGACCACACATACTAGCGCTACCGCCGGCCGGAGTGGCCGTGCGGTTCTAAGCGCTACAGTCTGGAACCGCGAGCCCGCTACGGTGGCAGGTTCGAATCCTGCCTCGGGCATGAATGTGTGTGATGTCCTTAGGTTAGTTAGGTTTAAGTAGTTCTAAGTTGTAGGGGACTGATGACCTCAGTAGTTAAGTCCCATAGTGATCAGAGCCATTTGAAATACTAGCACTACCGTGATGAAAGGCACCGGTCTTCATTGGATCTTCGCTACGTCTGCCATTAATCTAACATTGTATGTGTCGCAAGCTGATGAGCAATATTCAAGATATAGTCGTAAAAACGTAATTAAGCTACTTCACTTGTGGGTTTTTCCTCAGGGTCTCACTCTTCTACAGGCTTTTCCTATAGACTGTTTTATTTGGTCACTCCGTTTTAGACCGATCAGAACAGCCTTTCCTAGATTTTAAGAGACTGCTTCTGTTTCTTGCTGTTTGTAGCCAAAACCTTAATGGAACCCAATGGATCTATTTGCCTGTTTCTGCACAGTGTCGGAGTCCCAATTAAGTGCTTAAAACCGATTGATTAAAACACTTCCGAAAGAGGCAGTATACACAATTTACAAGGGAGATATATGGACATGCTGCATAATCTTCAGTGAATTCGCACTACAGTAGTTCAAGTGATCGCACTATTAAGTGATCTGAAAGGAAGATAGAAATCATTATCAGATCCTTGTCACACATGTGTTAACATAGCCTTGTACCTCGGTGCAAAGGCTTTATTATAGGTAAGAGAGTTGAAAATGAAATATCGTATTCGTAACGTAAAATTTCTGTTTTTCAGTTTGCAGTTGAGTGAATTCTAAAAGACGTCTGGTGTATGTACATTCTGATCAAAGGAATCCGAACACCGGTTAGTGGGAAATAATACAGAGTGCGTCCTCCCTACATGATAGCTCAAACACTGCTGTGAATACTTCTGATTTTTCACAATAACTAAGCCGAAATCACGTAGTTTGCACAAAAATACAGAAATATGTCCGATCACAATGAGATCTCTGGATGTTTGTGTAGAGAAATGCAGTTCCTCAAGGGACAAACCAGATACGGATTCCATAGTCCACAGACCATTGTATCACAGACGCTGCTTTATGACACGCTGCATTGTCACCCTGGTACAATAATAATCTCCGAACTGTTCCTTAGCCTTCCGCAGTTAGCGTTTGATTTAGAACTATAAGGGTAAGACGCCCACGCCGTGACCACGAGAAACGTTCCCAAACATCACCTCATCCGTACTTCACTGTTGGTGTTACTCATGGTGGCCAGCGACGTTCCCACGCGTTCGTCAAACCCAAAGGCTGGATAAAGCGAAATTTATCACTCCATATCGCTCCTTTCCAGTCAACCACTCTTCTGTGGCGTCGCTGTTTACACCACCTCAAACGTCGCTTGACAGTGGCTATACAAATTTGTTTCTTAGGAGAAGCTCCTTGACTGTCGTAACCTGTCCTTTTTAACTCCCTGCACAGTCATTGTGTTAGCTAGACTGCAGGTAGAACTATGAAACTTACAAGTGATTGCTTCCGCTGCTTCTAGTCCACGCTGGAAGTCATTGAGCTCTCCTGGGCGATCGTTACGGCTGTTGAACATGATCGCCACAGTCGCCTACCGCAGCCGTAGCTCAACAGGACATTCCGTGGATTATTCTGCCCTGGAAATCTTGGCCTTAAACCATCCTTCTGGTTCAAATGGCTCAGAGCACTATGAGACTTAACTGCTGAGGTCATCAGTCCCCGAGAAATTAGAGCTACTTAAACCTAACTAACCTAAGGACATCAAACACATCCATGCCCGAGGCAGGATTCGAACCTGCGACCGTAGCGGTTCCAGACTGTAGCGCCTAGAACCGCTCGGCCACCCCGGCCGGCATCCTTCTGGGATTCATTCATTAAGGAATCAGCGTAAATGCGTTTTGCGAAAGATGTTATTAATCTTTGCGGGGGATCGGATGATTTGTTTAATTTCTACAGAGAGAAAACATTTTATGACGAACGCCGCGTGTATGTATATCTAATTTTATTAATTTTGAAATCTGAATTTTAACTATGCGCATACGCTTTCAGACAGAGAGCGCACATTTAGTATCAAATTACGCATGCGCCTGCCTGTCGTAGATGGAGCAATACTCAAAGAGGGCGCGAAACTCTACAGAGATCGCTCGCCTTTCGGCTGCCTGTGCTCAAGCGTTTTCTAGGCAAATTTTGGTAAACAGCTATCGACGTGAACTAACAATGTCCAGTGCAGAACACTTATTTGAAGATGGCTGAATGGTTATCAGCCGAAATATCGTAGCAAGAAATTGACCTGATTTGGCTACAGTCCTGAAACTTCATGGAGCGGGTTAAAATGTTCGAGCACTTCCTCAGAATCCAGACGTGTGTAGTTAGTCCTAATCGACGCTAGAAGTGGCGCAAAGAGAGACGCTGCTGGACAGCCAATGACTGGAAACGAACGATTTGAAAAGATGAACCGCCGTATACTCCTTTGGAAATCTATAAAAGGGTTTTGGTTGGGTGAATACTAAGATAATCTTACCTACTGTCATGTGTAGTACCAACAGCGAAGTACGGAGGATGTAGTGTTAATATGGAGAGTGTTTTTCTTGGTTTGTTGTGATACCGGTATTGTGCTTAAGGAAAGGCTTAATGCTGAAAGGTATTAATGTATTTCAGAGCATTTTCTATTGAATACAGTATGGGAACAGGTGAAAAACGATGAAGGTATTACCATGATAATGCACCCATCATAAACGATCATTTGTGAGGCAATGGTTTGTGGGCAGTGAAATTCCTGAAATCGAGTGGCGTGCTAAAAAGTCGCGACCTGAATCCTGTGGAACATCTTTCGGGTGAGTTGGAAAGCCCACTTCGCTGCAAACCCCAGTGCCCCAAAACACTACCTTCACTAATTTCGGTTCTTGAGCAAGAATGAGCTGCCGTTCCTCCACAGTCATTCAGACAACTCACTGGAAGTGTCACCAGCAGAGTTCAAACTGTCATATAGGCGGTGTGTGGTCGCACTTCATATTGCTACCCACTAATAAGTGTCCGGATACTTTTGATTATATAGTGTTTTATTTCTAAATAAGCCCGGTGGGAAAGAGCGATGTGCATGTAAATGATATTTACGTGCTCGGACAGTAACTTAGACTTCCTTTTATTCAATGACACGTTAACCGGAAGAAGGTTGAATAGTGTCCAGTCGCCGTTTGTTACACCGTGGAAGACAGCTTGCAAATACTGTTCCGTTATCTCGCCTGTCTGAGAAGGGACAGGCCACGGGTCTGCTGCGGTGGTTAATGTTTATCGTTCTCGCCGCACACAGGAGTTGCTTTTTGTCGCTGCTGCGTGACAGCAGTTGCCAGTAACTTCCAGATCTGGACTTGGAGATTAATTTCTACCGCTCACAATTTATGGAAACAAAACGCGGCTTCCACAGTGATCCGTTTTTGCACCCTGCAAACGAAATTTGTAACTTTTCTTGCTGCCGAGGTAAAGTTCTCGTCTGCTGCGTTGGCCAATTAATGCAAATACCATCAGCCTGAAAAGCAATGCGCAAAGCGTTCGAGAAAAACCCAGGCCTTCCCACCGTCCTTAAGACTCCTCTTTTACTCTAAATACTTAACAGCGAATCAAGCAAAAGTTTCTGCACTTATTTTCGCAGTGATGCGTAGGTAGCAGTCGTTATCTTTAGTTGACGTATTTCAGTTTTTTACTTGAATGAGTTCCATTCCTTAACTGCGAGAGGGACAGGACATTTTTTTCTCTTACCTAACTGCGAGAGGGACAGGACATTTTTTTCTCTTACCTTCTCCTTTCTTGCAGGGAAGAAAAAATTGGTCCAAACGGCTCTGAGCACTATGGGACTTAACAGCTGAGGTCATCAGTCCCCTAGAACTTAGAACTATTTTAACATAACTAACATAAGGACAGCTCACACATCCATGCCCGAGGCAGGATTCGAACCTACGAGCGTAGCGGTCGTGCGGTTCCAGACTGTAGCGCCTAGATCCACTCGGCCACACCGGCCGGCAGGGAAGAAAATAATGGGCTCACACCTGAGAACTATATTTCATGAAAGAAATCTTCCAAATCTAAAGTGTACTTCTTTGGTTGGTCGTATAGTAGTAACCGGATTTGAGGGTAAATCTCTATTAGTAAGTTATCGTCATCTTTAGCCAGCCTTAAAAATGTTGTAAGCAGGTAATAAAATAGGGAAATGAAGGTAAAAATTGCATATGCTTGTTAAAACCATCGCAGTCATCAGCTTTAAGCAGCCTTACCAATTGTTAAATGGTCAGAAAATAAGGATTCCATGATCGATTGTTAAAATCATCGCATTAAGCGACAAAATTTTTAGACATGATCCACGTTCTGCGGATAACGGTAATTACAATGACAATGTATGATTTGGTTACAAAGATCAGATGTGAACTTCGGCATTGTTTCCGTATGTTGTGGCCTGTTTACAGTTGTTAAGACTGCATGATGGTGATGAGCATTTCATAATGAGGCCTTAGCACACAAACTGGCCACGATAGAATCACTAAGCAGAGAAGTTTACACTAACTTTGGAAGATTTATCTGCTGTTGCAGTTTCACGGAATGCGTTTTCAAGGACGCCAAACTAAAGACAAACATTTAAGAGAAAGAAACTTTTTCCAGGTCTGCATCGATACGCGGATGATATTAGAAATATTATTTGCGCCGACAGCAGTCACTTTTTTTACACAATGATGCTTTTTGTGACATCTGCTGTTTATTTTATTACAACTGTGGAGAAAATAAATTTGTGGGACACGTGAATAGAAGAAAGGATCGATTGTAGGACACCTTCAGACACATCAAGGGATCGCCAGTTCAACACTGGTGGCAAGTATGGGGGTTAAATATTGTGGTTTAAAATCAGAAAAAGAAAACAGTAAACAGGTTCCAAAGGATGTAGATTGCATTAGTTATTTGAAGTTTAAGACTCTTGTACAGGATAAAGTAACGTAAAGAGATACATCTAAACAGTTGTCGAACTGAAGACCACAACGACGACAACATTTATTTCACAAATTAAGTTGATGAATACAAGAAATGCAAGATGGAGAGGTATTCTCTCTACAAAGACTAGGAAACTTAAGCCAATAGGAAGAGGAAACGAAAGATCTATTGCATAAATTTTGTTTTCATCCTTCATCTCTCATAGTCTTCCTAATTTGTGATGTGTCTTCTCACACCTATTACTATTCAAAAGTCTACCGCAGTCATTTGTTTGTTTTAGGCAATTATCATTGTGTCCTTTCCATTAATTCTCCCTTACATTCATCAATATTCATATCTTCAGCTGTTACTAAAGATTCACACAGTTTCTCAGTCTTACCCATTACTCTCTCTAATTGTGCCGCTTTCAAAACATGACGACATTTCTATTATTGTACCCCTTGCCATGTCTGAAAATAAAGTTTTAGTTAAGTAGCTACCTTGACTTATTACCACATGTATTCCTCACACAAAGTATAGGATCCTATGAGGGCACTTGCACAGACTTTTAAAACGAATAGGAGATTCAGCAAGACACGTTAGACACGTTAATCCTTGGCCACTACTGTTCTATCAGCTCAGGAAAAAATTGCTGAAGAAAGAATTGGAGGTGAAAAAGTATGTTAAAAGTAATTTAAACAAAGAATATAAAATAATAGCAGAAGACGAATCACACTACGATAAAGAATACTAAGCAAATATTCATTTATATTAATTTTGTGTAATCGGTGTTTATATCCTTGCAACAAAGAAAATTGGTGCATTTGAGTAGTAATTTACCTTTTCGTCCATATTCGTTTATTAAAATCAGAGAGAGTATATTTTTGCGCAGGAATCATGAAAATAATACAGGACAGCTTAAGTCAAGACATAATGGTTATAATATGAACAACATCCGCGTAACAAGACCACTCTTTCCCAGTGACAATGCGAAGCAGATGGATTAATATCAGTGTCGATAGTACTGGGAAAGTACTTCACAATAACAGAGTACTTGGTGGATGTACAATGTTGTGTATACTGATCAGCCAGCACATTATGACCACCGACCTACTCTCGATATAAACCCGTGTTTGTGCCGTTTATTGCTTGACATCTTGTCTTCGCGGTACTGTCGTCCCGTTTCTTATTCGATTTACTGACACCACTAAGTTGCTGCCACGCCTGCCTGTGAGTGGCAGCAGCAGCGCTTATCAATAAGTGCACTGTCGTACTAGCTTTGGCGTGACCGCTAGTATTTTCCGGGTTGTCGTGTGTCGGGAGTTCAGTGGGGACGGAGCAACAGTGAGGTCCGGAAAGCCATGACTCGCCTTACCGATGCCGACACACATGGCTTGAGTGGGGACGACCTGGGTTGGTCGTTTGGTCGGTCGTCTCATTGGACGACGTGTAGTTGGTCGCCGACTGCTTCTGGGTTGTCCGTGTGAGTCGACTTGTGATTCGCTCTTGTTGTTCCACAGTCACTGGTTTTACTATTGTTCGAGTTGTTTGCGGAAGTGTTTTCGTGGAACCATGTGTAGCTTGTAGGGTTTTGACTGAGCAGCTATTTTAATACTGTCTGCTTGCTGCAGTAGTCGGTCAGTTAGGACAGAGCAGCGAGGAAGTCTCCACGGCGCAAGGTCAGGCAGGGACTGCTGGCGGCCTGCACGCGCTGTCGGATTGTGAGGCGCTAGCTGCGAGAGCTATAAAGTTTGTTGCCCACCGAACCTGGACACTGAAGCTGAGTGATCAGTAACCTCTTATGAAACCTCAACTGCTGTGACATCTCCTCGTTCATTGTCGGTTGTTGCTTGCTGAGCCGTTCCGGCTAGCAGCAGTGTATGGTGTGCTGGAGTCGGCGAAACTTTGCAGCCGTCTTCCTGTATTGTCTTTAACTATTCAGTTGGTTGTTGGTCGGTCCTTCAACCGTCTGTGGGTCGGGTTGCCATCCGATTACTTAACCTTACTCTTCTCTGCCTGTCTCACCTCATCTTACGTTTGTGCTACCTCCTCAGGATGACCCTTGGAACCCTTTTGAGGACAACCGTTCTCTTGGTTTTAGATTGTGATTTTCATTTCAGTCTGATGTATTGTGTGAGGCCCTCAACTGTCTATTAATTTAGTTTGTTCTAAATTTAAAATAAGGCCTTCAGCTGACTTAAATTAAAATTTGAAGATTTATTTGTTTAATAACTAAAATTTTGATGGTTTGTTCTACCTGAAATTCTTGTTATCCAGGCCCTGAGCCTTGTGTTGTTCAATGTCTTGTGTGTGGCCTTCAGCCGAGTATTTACATGAAATATTTTTTTTTTAAATAAGGCCTTCACCTGCGTGTAATCTTTAAACAAGTTTTTTGTATCTTGTGTTCAGGCCTTCAGACTTTAGTGTTTTTGTTGTAGTTTGGCCCTTCAGTCCAAGAGGTATCGCAAGTTTCCTTAACTAGGACTTCAGCCATATTGTTTTAATTTGATCCTTTTCAGGCAATGTGTAATTAAGTGGTTCTTAGGAACATAAAAGTTTTTGTGTTTTGTGCAACAGTAACTGATTATGGCCCCCTCCACGACCATAACCTTATCCGCTCTATCCTGCGACACCAGATCTTAGCCATTCAGGCACCAGCAGCGTCACCTGGCGAGGAAAAACTGTTACACATACGCGCGGTGCATGTAGTATCAGTGAGCGTGGTGCCCATGGGTAGAATGGGGAAGGCGCCCAGTCTACCTGACTGTAATGGCCCAGAGGCTCGGCAAGAGCATTTCGGAAACTGCACGACGTGTAGTGTGTTCTAGGAGAGCTGAAGTGAGTGTTTTCCACAAATGGCGAAACTAAGCTGAGATCATTGGGTTGGGCGGCCACAACTCGTTGCAGATTGTGGATATCTTAGGTTGGGCAGACTGGTAAAACACGACGGATGGTGAACTGTGGCGGAGCTGACATCAGACATTAATGCTGGGCAGAATACAAGTGTGTCTGATTACACAATGCACCGAGCGCTCCTAGTGAAGGCCCTCCACAGCCGACGATCTCTGCATGTGACGATGTCAACACCACGACATCTGCAAATACGACTGAAATGGGCACGCGACCATCGGCACTGGACGTTGGTGCAGTAGCAGAGCGTTGCACGATCAGATCAATCCTGATACCTTCTTCATCATGCCAGTAGAAGTGCGCGAATTCGTCACCTTCCAGGCAACAGCTCCTTCAAAACCTCTACTGTGTCCGCAGCTCGTGGTCGTGCGGTAGCGTTCTCGCTTCCCACGCCCGGGTTCCCAGGTTCGATTCCCGGCGGTGTCAGGGATTTTCTCTGACTCGTGATGACTGGGTGTTGAGTGATGTCCTTAGGTTAGTTAGGTTTAAGTTGTTCTAAGTTCTAGGGGACTGATGACCATAGATGTTAAGTCCCATAGTGCTCAGAGCCATTTGAACCATTTGAACATCTACTGTGGGACGGAGACAAGCTGGCGGCTGCTGCATTACTCTCTGGGGAATATGCACACGGTCATTCATGAGTCTAATAGAGCTCGCGCAAGGCACCAGGACGGCCGCTGGTTGTACGCCACGTACACTCCTTCATGACGATCACTTTTCTTGACGGCATTGGCATTTTTCAGCAAGATAATGCGCCATGTCACAAAGCCAGAAGTGTGATGGAGTGGTTCGATGAATACAATGGCGAGTTGCAATTGATTTCCTGGCCTCCCAGCTCACCAGATCTGGATCCAATCGAACACATCTTGGATTTGACTGAACTTGGCGTCGGAGCTCATTGCCCCCTGCCCGTAATTTACAGGATTACGTGACTGTGTGCAGATGTGGTGGCAACTCCTTCCAGCGACCTACCAAGCAAGGCCTCACTGCTTCCAGTGCACGACGCGTCGCCGCAGTTATCCGTGCCAAAGGCGCATATACCGGCTATCAAGTGGGTGGTCATAATATTCTGGCTGATCAGTGTATATGTGCGACCACCAGAAGGATATTAACTCCCAGTGGTATTAATAATCTGAAAACCTAGGTGCCGCTTAAAATTGCAATATATGCACCCCAGAATACTATGCAAAAAATACCGAAAACACAATATTGAAGCAGTAATAGAGAGGAAGATTTAAAATGATACGTAATTAGAAGCTGAATGGCGTGTATGGAAAGATACGAAGAACAACATGTGGCCTGCGCTCAAGAAAAGAGACATCTAGGCAATGCGAAGTTGTACACTTGTTGGAAAGAATTGTCGGATGCACAACTTACGTCTGGAAAAGAGCAAATATTTAACACCCGATAGCGATCAGTGGTATGCCTATATTTCTTTGCTCTTACCAAATTCGGCTATGAGAAATGTGTATAACATCCATATTCAATCAGATTACCGTATTTTATTATGCACCAACAGATGTGAATTCCTAAAAACTGTATGCAAAGGAAATGCCAAATTTCTTCGTATTCATTTTAAAGAAAACTGTCAGATTTGTCTGTTGTTTTGTTCCCATTATGATAGGATGGCTGAAGTGCTCAGCTGCGAGGATATCGCAAAAGACTTACATTTAGCACACTTATGACCATGGTGTCAATGAAATTTCTTTTCTGTTAAGATGCAACTTGTTACGAAGTAACGAAAACTATGCATCGTTTTCCTAATATGTATGGTTTGTCTTACATATTTTTGTAACGCAGTCGTCTTGCACTTATTTCAGTCAAATTTGTATACTAGAATCCAGTGATTTGGGAGCACTCTTTGTTTCCCATGAACTATCAGCAACGGAAAATCGTAGGCTTATGCTGTAATTTTGTATGTTTTTTTGTCTTCCCTTTCCGACAGGAGAGGAATAAGCAGCGTTACTAGATGACAGTGTTTGAGTTCATTTACGTGGGCGGGACTTGTGAACCTATTTGAATTGAGTCTGGACTGATTAAAAAGTCCTCTGTCAAATACATATTGAAATTATGCACTGCACTCTTTCTAGATAATGTCTCATAAAGCATGGTTGCAATGTTCAGGGCAAACAATGTTGGTGCCATTAAGAGTCATACTATGAGCCAATTAGTAATAGTGCGTTTCTTAGATGTTTCATTCTGGTACAACACTTGCCCAGAAATGTCGCCATCTAGCCTTAAGTAATACAACAAAGTGTCCAGCGCAACTGAAACGGTTTTATGGCTACTGCATAGTCTTTTGGGCACCGCATCAAAGGCCTTTCATGGTTACAGATTAGTTATGAGTCACGCCGAGCCGTCTAAATATGTGGAGAAATCAAAGTCATTAGTACAAAAACCTGGTAATACGCTATAAATGGTTCAAAACGTGAATGAGTTTGAAGAACGCGGCTCATCGGCGAAGTGACTCAAAAAGTAGAAAATATAATTATTCACCATTCTCAGGAAACCCATTTTTAACATTGCGACAAGAGCAATCCAAATTGACTTTGAAACAGGCTGGTTCAAATGGCTCTGAGCACTATGGGACTTAACATCGGTGGTCATCAGTCCCTTAGAACTAAGAACTACTTAAACCTAACTAACCTAAGAACATCACACACATCCATGCCCGAGGCAGGATTCGAACCTGCGACCGTAGCGGTCACGCGGTTCCAGACTGAAGGGCCTAGAACCGCACGGTCACACCGGCCGGCTTCTGAAACAGGTTTCAACGCAAATTATACTAATTCGTAAGCCTTTTTCACGTGAATGCGCGGAAGGCATCGTTTCAATGATGCTTCGAAGATGCTAAGCAATTATTGGCGCTGTGGGTGACTCGACTTACTATTGATTGTAATTGTATTTTTCTTTTGTTCATACATGATGCATGAATATATATTCGTTTGTTAAAAAACTCATTTTTCTATTGATTAACCTCACAATGATCTTGTAGTATTTCTTACTAACTGTTATTTTAATTTTCACTCAAAAAATAATACCAAAAATTATGGGCAGGTATACCTATACTCAGAAATCAATGACAGAAATTACATTTGCGGTCTTTGCCTTTTAGGTTTAAGCGGGTAGCAGTTTATGCGAGAAATGTCTTCAAGGTGAGCGGTTCTTAATCTCGACAGATACTGGTTCTTCAAAAAATTCATTTTTGGAAATGAAATTTCGCTAATAGACATGGAGCCAAACATATTAGCCTTACGAGAAATAGCTTCTTCTAAAATATCCATATTTATCTGAGACCTGTTTACCATAAAATTCTTCGATGATTTCAGCTTTATACATTTGGAAGTAAATGCCTTCCTCCAAGTCCATTATCCCCATTTCGAGGAAGAGCATTGAAAGGTGGAACTACTTCGCAACCTATGCTCCTGGAGAAACTATAAAAGACGATTTTAAGAATCAAGACAACCTCTTTATCTCTGCGAAGTCCCGGAATCTTGCTGCAAATTCCTTCCTAAGGTCTATCGTAAAATGTGAAAACGTTGCAATGTCCCTTTCAGAATATGTTTTATGTTCAAGAAATGTTGGAATATGAATAAATTCCTGACTTACATTGCCTTTTTCAACGACATACAGCTTGCGATGGAAATCCGGCACACTTTGTATCATTTTAAATATTAATTTCCTTGTAGCTCAGCAATGAGAGTATTTATGTGTTTCAGAATATCTAAATACAGGAATTATATGGCCATCCGGTTGCAAATAACTGTTTGGTATAAATGACCTAGGTTTCGACACCTGTTAAGGGCGTTTTTATCAGACTGAAATTTTGAGCACGGTAAAACTACTTTGCGAGAAAGCCATGGTCAGAATTTTGAGCAACTCTGCTCAAGTAAAAAATAAAACACGTTCCCGAATTGTCATCCATGTCTAGCTAGGAATAACAAGAATAATTCCTAGACCGTTACTCTTATTATGGAATTTATAGTAAAATATAAAAAATAAAAGACGGGTAACCTCACCAAAATACATGTAGTCTGCAGTTCTTTCCATAGTGCTCTCATCCTAATCAAGGCTAATCTTTCATAAACATTTATATCCAGATAGGCATACATGACAATTCTGGAACATATTCCATTTTATTTTAGGTTTGAGCATAGCTGCCCTAAATTCACACCATTGCTTTCTCCCAATGTAATTCTACGCTTTCTCAAAATTTAAGTCTGTTGTAAACACCATTAGTAGGTGTCAAAACCTATGTCAATGTTACGAAACTGTTATTTGCAATCGGCTGGCTGTATAATTCTTATGTTTGAAAGTTATATATTGTTGCTTAGAAACAGCCTTGTTTGAAACTATGTTTCAGAATGTCTTTCAGGAAAGCCACAGTTAGAATATCGCGTTTATTTGCTTGGAACTCCTTATAATTCCTTGCTTCTTGTGTATCCAAACTGTCTACGAAGGAGGCTATTTCTTTTATTTGCCAAAAAGGTTCAGTCACTCGACCTTTTCTTAGACAACGAACTCTTAGACAACGAACGTGGTCGTTCTGAAGTGAATCAGAATGCGATGAATCACATTCAGATAGACACTCTTTGAACTGCCTGTACTGAAGAACAAAAGACTTCATAAAATTAATCGTCTTAACCAAGTTGCTCAATTCTTCTTTCAGAATGGCAGTAACTTTTCCACAAGTGGCTTCCTGGTGAATTACATACTGGTAAGACAGTGCCCAGTATTCTTAGCCTCGATACTCTTTACTAATACCTTCTCTCTGACGATCAACGCTGGGGCCCCGTCGGTTGAAAAAGACGACATTTTATCGTAACGAATGGTTGACTTTCTGATGAAGTCATCAAAAGCCTCTAATAAATTATCTCCGCGAGTCTTGTCTTTAAATGGCAATCATGCTAACAATTCTTGCCTAAGTGTTTAACTTCCAGTGTCGAAAGATCACATGAAAATAGACACTTGTTCTTCATGAATACTGTCTCATAATTCATCAGTTGTTATGGAGTGACTATGATTCTTCTGCGGAAGTTCGAGAAAATTACTTTTTACCGTCAGTAGCCAATATTTCGGTTATTCTTGTATTGCTTGTTGGAGTCAACGATTACCATAAACTGCGGCAACAGCTTCCTTTTTTCTTAAAAAAGTTCCGCGAGGAATTCCAACATAAATATTTTAAATATTTTTACTACCTCAGAGTGTGAAAAGGGCTTCTGGTGTTTATTAAGCGCCCAACACACACACAATGCTGTTTAGTCAGTCTGTTTTTGCTCGCCCGTAGAGTGATTTAGTAAGGCCGTGACTTTTTCTGTAAGACCCTAGATATTTTTAGTTTCACTTACGAGTTAAACCCTCCAAAGGAAAATTTTCATGGAAATGCCCATGAGATGTTTAGCAGTATCGTATTTCTATAACCGACAGTTTTGTTGCTTATGAGCCTAAGTGGAACAGCTGCAGGCCTGTCAGGCAGTGTAAAATAATATTGTTGAGTCCACTCAGTCAAAAAATTCCTATTTTTACTATCAGCATTGCGAATTTTGAGATCCATATCGTTAAAAATAAGTTATGAACCGAGGAAATAACAAAACAAGTTAAGAGCAGCTCCGCACGTGATCGCAACAGCTGCTGACAGAGTGATGGTAATATTTATCTATTTTATTTAGATTCGGTCTTTATAAAAATACTACCTCCCGGCACAAGGAGCGTGCTGACGCACTGAATTGGCGTTGCTTGTTTGTAAAATATGTCGACGCACCTCAAAGTAACCGCTTCCATGTCACAGGTAGCCGCCGACGTGTACACCTGCCAGTATGATAAAATTTATTGAGAAGTCGCATCAAAATTTCACGGTGTTAATCTTCCATTCGAGTTAGGAATACAAAAATTGTGTGAAAATGAATATTCCTGCTCCTATTAAAAGAGGCTTCAAAGGTGCCAGAGTTAGAGATCGTTCTATAAAATTTTCTATTTAATTAAATAACATTTTTGTGTTGCTTTCGGGAGCGCAGAGCTTCTGTGTGGATCAACATAACACGCTGTGCCGGTAGGCCATCTTGCTCCCCTCTGTTCCCTCTCTCCAGCGCACCCTTCAGTGGTACACAGCATAACAGTTGTCGATTTAATGTACCTTCTAACCACCAGCCTTCAGTGGTCCCGACATGGACCGCAGTCCGCCAGTTGCCAGTTGCAAAATTCAGGAAACGTCGGGGAAACTGCTATCCAAGAGCGTTCTTGACGTCGTCTGATACGTTTAGAAAGTCGCCAGCAGCAATATAACTACTGTTTAAGATTGATCTGAAGTGCTCATTTCAGATGTCGTTTCAGGGTTCCTTATGAGAAACTAACGGGTCCATATGACTCTCTTATTGCTGAGTAAAGATTCGCCGAGTACACGGTATCTGATATACTTCGGGGTTCCTGGGCTATTTGTCTTGATCGTTCGTACTAGAGATTTACATTATTGCTTGAGCTCTTCCAAACATATTTTTCTTGCCATGGAGGCTGGATCTTCAGTAAGATATGGACAAGAATCCCGGTTGACACTTATGAGGTTCCCACGACCGTGTTCCCGGGTTCGATTCCCGGCATGGTCAGGGATTTTCTCTGTCTCGTGATGACTGGGTGTTGTATGCTGTCCTTAGGGAAGTTAGGTTTAAGTAGTTCTAAGTTCTAGGGGACTGATGACCATAGATATTAAGTCCCATGGTGCTCAGAGCCATTTTTGACACTTATGAGGTTCTTAATCGCATCATTATTGTCATAATACCCTTCCAATTTTTGCACCGAAAGCAGTGACCTCAACTACAGACCTCCCCCCCCCCCTCCTTTTCTTTTTTTATGGACCTATCCTGATCAACATCTGTTGCGTTCTTCTAACTCGATCTGGAGGATTGTCTGAGAAAGAGAAACCAAACAGTTTTATCCTGCTGGCTGTCGATTCTGAAATTCATCCGCGAAGGGTTTGAGAAGTAGAACCGTAGTTTATGTTGTAAGAGGATTGTCAAATTGCTAACTAGCAATTTGTGATCAGTCCAACAGTCATCGGCGTTCCAAACAGTTTTGGTGATGAGAACGTCCACTCCTGTCAATCCTCCGAATGATGACGTAGTCAAATGGGCTGCCAGCGTTTGGAACGTAGATGCATCCATTTAGTCTTATGACGTTTGGGTAAGCGGAACTGCCTGATAGTGAGTACAAAGACCAGGAAGTATCAGACCATTTGTATCGCAATTCCCATGCCTTGTTTTTCCGTGATGTTTTCCAAAACACGACTGCCTCTTTTCACTCTAGGACTGACGTCGTCTAATAATGAGAATTTATCTTAAGTGGGTATCTTAGCCATCTTTTCGAGAACATTGTTCAGTTAACGAGAGAAATATTCCAGATGCGTGTGTATATTTGTGTGTGTGTGTGTGTGTGTGTGTGTGTGTGTGTGTGTGTGTGCTTGTGTATGTAGATTGTGTGTGGAATATCAGTGAAGAAAAGCAAATAAGAATCAATGCAAATTTGTAATGTGACGAAGTAGTACCGACGATATTTCAAAATGGTTCAAATGGCTCTGAGCACTATGACTTTACTTCTGAGGTCATCAGTCCCCTAGAACTTAGAACTACTTAAACCTAACTAACCTAAGGACATCAAATACATCCATGCCCGAGGCAGGATTCGAACCTGAGACCGTAGCGGTCGCGCAGTTTCAGACTGAAGCGCCTAGAACCGCTCGGCCACTCCGGCTGACCCGACCATATTTACAATTGAAAGTAACTACACTGCGCAACTCAGTTGAAGAGTCAATTTTTCGAAACATCGTAAATGTCTCCCATTCCGGAGCAGAAATTCCAAATTTGGTGCAAAAACGTGGCACCCTGTACGTCGTCCTCGGGCTCAGAGATTCATCAAACAGCAAGGTGTCGACACACGCGAAAACCAGGTCATAGCTCAGACGATCAGGTGTAAGACGCGTAATGTTGTGACGTTGGCACCAAATTTCATAGCAGCTTTCTCCAGCGCCACCACGGATGTGTCACACCTGCCTCATCCACTTTTCAACCTTTCTTTCAATGCCTTTGCGGCGGAGGTCACACTGTTTTCTTAAGCGTTGTCGAGGAAAAACATTTCAGATATCCTGTGGATCAGAGTCTACCAGAAAAGGCCCCCAAGGAATGCACTTGTTTCCTTTTGTCTCAATTTTTTCCAGTGATCACTCTTTTGCCGGGACCCGCAACGATTTCCTATCCTGTGCCAACCTTTCAACTCCCAGTAGTGTTTGCAATATCGTCCTCAATTGTTTTATGGATGTATTCCAGTCTCTGTCTACCACTATAGTTTTTACCCTCTCCAACTCTATGTAATACCGTAGAAGTTGGTCCCTGATATTTAACGGGGGTCCTATTGTCGTGTCCCTTCTTCTCGTCAGTGTTTTCCATATGTACCCTTCCCTGTCGACTCTGCAGACCACCTCCTTATTGTTTACCTTATTAGGCGACCTAATTGTCAAAATTCTTTCGTAACACCACATCGCAAATGCTTCGATTCCTTTGATTTCCCGATTTCCCACAGTCAGTGTTTCACTACCATACAATACTGTGCCCCAAACGTACATTCTCAGAAATTTGTTCTTCAAATTAAGGCCCACGTTTGGTATTAGTTGACTCGTCATGCCCAGGAATGCCCTTTTTATCAGAGCTAGTTTCCTTTTCATGTACTCCTTCCTCCGTCCGAGCAGTTATGCTGCCAAGACAGCATAACTGCTTGACTTCGTCTACATCTGGATCACCAATTCTGATGTTGCGTTTCTCGCTGTTGTCATTTCTGCTACTTGTCATTACTTTCGCCTTTCTTCGATTTACACTCAATCGATACACTGTAGCCGTTTTACTATGCATTCCATTGAACAGACCCTTTAATTCTTTACTTTCACTGTGGGTAGCAATGTCATCAGCGAATCTTATCACTGATATCCTTCCACCATGGATATTAATCCTGCACTTTCTACTGTTTCCTTCATTGCTTCCTCGACGTACGTATGATTGAACACTAAGGGTGAAATACTGCATCTCTGTCTCACATTCTTTAAATCCGAGCACTCCGTTCTTAGTCTCCCACTCTTGTTGTTCCCTCTTCGTTCTTATACGTATTATACAATATATTACCCGTCTTTCCATAATTTTCACAGAATTTCGGACACCTTGCACATTTTACATTCTCGAACGCTTATTTCCTTGTCGACATATCCTGTGCAAATTTCTCGAGGTTTCGTCAGCCTTGCTTCCATTGCTAACCCTAACTTCAGAAATACCTTTCTGGTGTTTTCGCGTTTCCTAAAGCCAAACTGATCGTCACGAACTTATCCTCAATTGTCTTTTCCATTTTTCTGTATATTATTCTTGTGAACAACTCCGATGGATAGGCTGTTAGGTCTGAAATAATCCAAATACCAAAGCGAATATTCGTTTCTTGTCACTTCAGCCAAAGATTTTAGAAATTCCGAAGGAATGTTATATTTTCCTTGAGCCTTATTTGATTTTAAGTCCTTCAGAGCTCTTTCAAATGCTGACTACATCTTTCCTACTCACTCTTGTTTGTTGTTCTATCACGTCATCAAATAAGTCCTACCCCTCATAGAGCCGTTCGGTATACTCTTTCCTCTGCCTCGAATGGCGGTATTCCCCTTGAAATCTTCATGTTTGCCCCTTGCTTTTAATTTCACCTGAGTTTGATTTGGCTTATCTGAATGCCGAGACAGTCCCGCTCACGGTCGATTCTTTTTCAATTTCTTCACGTTCTTCATGCAGCACTTTCGCCTTAGCTTTGTGTACCTCCTATTTTTTTAGTTCCTAAGTTATTTGTATTTCTGTATTCCTGAATTTCCGTGAACATTTATGTACTTTCTTCTTTCGCCGATCAGCTGAAGAACTTCTTCTGTAGTTAGTTTCTTATACCCACATTTTTCTTTCCAACTTTTGTGATAGTTCATCATGAAATGTGCCATTTCTCTTCAACTGAACTGCCTACTGAACTACTCATTATCTCGTCTCTTCGGCTTATTCTTCATCATTACAAAGCTGTGATCTGAGTCTATAGCTGCTCCTGAGAACACCTTACATTCCAGTACGTGATATCGGTATCTATTTCTGGTCATGATGTCATCTAACTGAAATCTTCCGTTATCTTCCGTCCCGTTCTCAGCATACTTTCTTCTTTTGTGACTCTTGAACAGAATATTCGCTATTTCTAACTTGGAATTTGTCGCAGAACTTCATTAATCTTTTTTTACTGTCATTCCTGCTAACAAGCCCATATTCCTCCGTAAAGCTTTCTCATAATCCTTCCAATACAACCGTACTCCAGATCCCCATGAGTATTAGGTTTTCGTCTCCCCTTACAAAATGAATTTCCCCTTCAATATACGCTTTCTCTGTATCCTCGTCTTTTGCTTGCAACGTCGGCATGTCCACTGCTGCTGTCGGTATTGGTTTGCTGTCGATTGTGATGAGAACAACTCTATCACTGAACTGTTCCCAGTAGCTCACTCTTTGCCCTACCTTCCATTTCACGAGCTATCCAAATCACGTTATGCCTTTCGTTATTAGCCTAGTTCAACTAATTACCTAGGAATTACAATTACGAACAAATTAAATTGGAAGGAACTCATAGATAATTTTGTGGGGAAGGCTAACCGAAGACTGCGTTTTATTGGCAGGACGCTTATTTAATGTAACAGATCTACTAAGGAGACTGCATACACTACGCTTGCCCCTCCTTTTTCAGAATACTGCTGAGCGGTGTGGGATCCTTGGCAAATAGGATTCACGGAGTACATCGAAAAAGTTCAGAGAAGGGTAGCACGTTTTGTAATATAGCGAAATACTGAAGAGAGTGTCACTGAAATGATACTGGATTTGGGGTGGACATCATTAAAACAAAGACTTTCTTCGTTGAGGCGGAATCATCTTTTGGAAATTTGTGGTAAGGTCTTATGGGACAAAACTGCTGAGGTCATCAGCACTATTTAATCTAACTTAAACTAACTTACGCTATGGACAACACACACACCCGTGCCCGAGGGAGGACTCGAACCTCCGACGGGAGGCGTGGGGGGGGGGGGCGGACCGTGACAAGACGCCTCAGACCGCGTGGTGGCTATCCCACGCGGCTCGGAATCTTTTCACGAAATTACAATTAGCATCTTCCTCCTCCGAATGTGAAAATATTTTGTTGGCACTGATCTACATAGGGAGTAAAGATCACCGTGTTAGAATAAGAGAAATCAGAGCTCGTATGGATAGATACAGATGTTCGTTCTTTCTGAGCGCTATACGAGATTGGAACATTAGTGAAGTGTGAAGGTGGTTCGATGATCCTTCTGTCAGGCACTTAAATGTACTTGCAAATTATCCATGCAGATGTAGATGTAGATGTATACTGATCTCACCGGAATTCCTCGTCTTCTTTCCATTTGACTGCACTGACTCCCACTATATCTAGATTGAGACTTTGCGTTTCCCTTTTTAGACATTTTAGCTGCCTTGCCTGGTTCCAAATTCTCACATTCGATTCGCTGGCTCGTAGAATGTTGTTACCCTTTCTTTGGTTCTACGATATTTTCTCAAGGTCACCTGCCTCTTGAAGTTCCTGCAGGAGATCCGAATGGAGGACTCGTCCGGAGTCTTTTCCCTTTGGTGAGATCATCATGACACTTTTTCAATTACAGGTATCATGTTCTGCGGATTTACATTACGCATTTTAACGCAGGGGTTTATATTGCCTCCTACACCCTCAATGCCGTTGATTATTACTTTTTCCTCCTCCTTTTAGTAGTAGTTTGCCACCCTAAGGGTAAGAGAGTGCCCTGAAGCTATGTGCGACCATCCACTCTCATTGGGTGCCGTTGACAGAATGAGGTGGTGGAAATCGTCGGTAGCCATTGCTGATTATTTTCATTCGGAATGTAAGCAGTGGCGGGGTTCGAGCCCGGGGCCGAGGACGTTTTGATTACTAGTTAGAGTTGCTAGAACTAGACTACGCCAATAAAAGCACTCCTTTCCCTTCATATTTCGAGGTTGAAAACGACAGACCTCTCTGTTATGAGCAACAAGACGACGTTCTTAACAACCTGCGTTACTACAGACTCCTTCGGGTGTCTCTAATGATATTGTGTGAGTGAAGTGAGACAGCAATTTTGGCTGTGATATATAATATGGAGCCACTAGAGGGTTTTCACGGCCATTCGACGAGATTTGACCGTGTTTCGAACCCAAAGTCTTTTACAGCTTTTCAGTTCTCATTTTACCTGTCTTCTTGTGGCGTGATCGGCGATTTCTCCGCGTAGTCTTCGACACCTTTCGGTACCTCTACATATTATTTGCGTCATTTTGTAATTTGATTTGAGTTTCAGAGAACTGTGTCTTCAGATACATTCCAAGAACCTTTACAATTTCCGTGGTTAGGCCTCCCAGTAATAATAAATACAGTACGCAAACACATTAATGTGACCACATGTCAAAAGCCTGAATAACCGTCTTTTGCAGTGCAAACCACTGCGAGACGTCCAGGAAATGAGTCAATGCGGGTCTTGAAGGTACTGACAGGAAAGTGGAGCAGTGCCGACTCCAACACCGTGGTAAACTGCATTAGCTTTCTCAATGAGGATCTGAGGGGCGTACAGCCCGATCCAAGTGGTCCCACAAATTCTCGATTGCGCTATTGCAGCACCGGTGTTATTCTGATTACGATGAAAAGTTCCTTTGGACATGCATGCACGCTCAAATGAAGAGGCACTTCGGCGACCATGGTTGACGAAATATGGAAGTTTGTGTCTGGCCGTGAGTCGTGCACGGGTAGCTCGAGATAAGCCGGAAATCCGGGTTCGACTCTCGGTCCGTCAAAAATTTTCACCTTCGTTATTACACCCTACAGCTGTTGTTAGCCCTTAATCGCAATTCCGAATTCATTGGGTTATATGTGGGAGGGTCAGAGGCCAGGGAAGTGCTATACTCGTGTAGATGCTCTTCGAAGCACGGAAGTACACTGCGGGTTGCGTGACATTTGGTATTACGCTTCTGATAAACGCCGTTGTACCGAGGAAAAATGAAGTGCAACCCAAGAATTGTTGTATACGTGTTTTGATTCATCACCCAGCGAATGCAACGGAAAATACCGCAACACTCCCTCTTCCAACCTGAACATTTCCGATGATTGCTGCAGGGTGCTTGCTTTCAGATGTTTCACTCCGTACGCGACAACGGAGATGGAGCATAAAACGTAATTTATCTGAAAAAGCCATCTGTCACTCCTCAATGGACGGCCAATTGATGTACCGCGGGAAAATTTCCAGGCATCGTCGCCGGTGAACAGAAGCCAGCTTGGGTGCATGGACCAGGGCTTCTTCTCTGGTACCCATTTCACAGCAACGTCCGCTCAACGGTCGTTGAGTACACACTGTTGGTAGAGTCTTGGTTCATCTGGGGTATCAGTTGCTCATCAGTTGTATGTTTATTCAGCGGTACACATCCCCGCTGCCGTCATTCGCCCCTCTCATCCATGGCCCGAGGTGCAACACAATTGCTTCGGCGCGCGGTCGGTTTTTTTATATCGCCATTTTGTCATGCTTGGTATACTTTACCCATGGCTGCACGCGAACAGTTTACACGCTTAGCTGTTTCGGAAATGCTTCTTCCCTTGGTCAAAAGCCATAGATCATGCGCATTTCAACGTCAGCTAAATCGCTCAGTTGACAAGGGCAGTGTGTGAACGCGTCGCATCATTTTACCTGGATTGCACTAGTACATTATCGAATGCTACGTTCGTGATTTCTATTCAATAGTTGATGTTCATTGCTATGTCATTTTTTGTGTGTAATACACACTTTAAAATCTCTTATGTGTTTGACGTTTCCTTCCGTCGCTAGTTACGATTTTAAGACATTCGAGTAAGTTTTTACTAGGTCTACAGATGTGCCACACTAATTCTCTTCCGTTTTACGAAAGCCTTAATTTGTGTCATTTTTTTAGAAATGTTTCACATAGTCTAATTCGGATGATAATTAACTGTTATATTCGGCTGCAACAAATAAAAACTATGTACTACTTATGAAGTCTCCCAGAAAAAATCTGCAACTTCATAAATGACGGTTAAATTGTAATCAGTATTTTGTACGTAGCATTTCAGTGAAACAGGATAAAAAATACTATACACCCAAGGAAAATGGTACTTTAAATAAAACATCAGCACTGCTAGGCAAATTCACATTTCGACAACGAAACCGGTGATTTCCATTATTTAGTGGCAGCATCTAGAGCAGGGATGATTACACATTCATCGCCTCATTTGTTGTCTGTGGAAGCCTTTAGAGTAGACGATTAAAAACGCTCCCTTGCACACGTTCAATCAAGTGACCAGTTTTTAGCTAGAGTGCTTAGCTGCGCCATGTGGTGTTGCTGTTCGTATATTTCCATTATTTTTATATTGCCAACAGTACAATTTAAACTATACACTGAAGAATTTAGAGGTAAAAAGTGAGTCGAGTGAGAGTACAATTGGGCAAGTAACCTTCGTGACAGCACCACAGGTGATCTACGAATCGGAAAGATATGCTGAAAACAGGGGATATTTTTAAAGGGAAAGCAAAATATTTTATAATTCAGCATCTTCAGGGCGTCGTCTCGTAGAAGACAGAGGCAACAGCGCATTTGACAATTAGTGGCAAGAGAAAACGACGGCGCCATTTTCGTCGAAAATTATTTAGGAATTAAACGTAAGTATTCTTCCTTTGAGTATATGCTCTTTACAGTGTAAAATTCTCAGTCCCTTTGTAACAGCGTTAACTTAATATATTACTAACTGATTTATCACAGAAAAGACGCAGAACTTCCAACAGTCATTTTATGGTACTTCTCTGCCCTTGTAATGATGATCAATTATCCATAAAATGCTCGTACTTTCCCTGCACAAACACGCCATAACTGTTTCTGTATCCTCTTGTGCTATACCACTCGGTTCACATTTATTTGTAAAAAAAAATGGTGTCCACGAATGTGTTTATAATCCAGCAGTTCTGAGTACTTTAGTATTATTCAGTCCTTATTCGACTATAGCTGTGTGTATAAGAGACGTGGTCATAGGATGTTACAGTATATCCAGAGAATTTTGGAAGTTAGGATCTACAATAACAAAACACCTATGAAAGCAACAATAATAAAACCATTCACGCTCGAAAATAATGTACTTCGCACTTAATACTGGCGACAGATGACGCTGGCCATGTCGGTAAAGCTGAAATCACCCAGATTTTCACCTCGCGTGTTTGGCAAAAACAGTGGAAAGCCCGACCTGCTCTTGAACGCTTAACCGTATTGTTCTGAACTGTTCAGTAAAAGAGCCGAACGAAATTGTGAGCAGAATGATGTGAACGATGACTTCGTAGCGTTCAAATGATTTCATATTATTAATTTCCTCACCTAAAATTCTGACAATTAGACTTATTCTATAACATTCACACACAAAACACATCACTAAAGATACTGAGCGAAGTAGTAGGCACTATACAATTATACATCGCATTTTCCAGAAAAGTAATGAAAAACTTAGGACAATATTGAGCTATTGGTTTTTAAACAGATGAGAATAAATGTCCGTGGGTTTGTACAACAAAAAATTATTCTTACATATTTCCAGAAGGATAATTGGCGGCCCCCCCCCATGAACCATGGACCTTGCCGTTGGTGGGGAGGCTTGCGTGCCTCAGCGATACAGGTGGCCGTACCGTAGGTGCAACCACAACGGAGGGGTATCTGTCGAGAGACCAACCAAACATGTGGTTCCTGAAGAGGGGCAGCAGCCTTTTCAGTAGTTGCAGGGGCAACAGTCTGGATGATTGACTGATCTGGCCTTGTAACATTAACCAAAACGGCCTTGCTGTTCTGGTACTACGAACGGCTGAAAGCAAGGGGAAACTACAGCCGTAATTTTTCCCGAGGACATGCAGCTCTACTGTATGATTAAATGATGATGGCGTCCTCTTGGGTAAAATATTCCGGAGGTAAAATAGTCCCCCATTCGGATCTCCGGGCGGGGACTACTCAAGAGGACGTCGTTATCAGGAGAAAGAAAACTGGCGTTCTACGGATCGGAGCGTGGAATGTCAGATCACTTAATCGGGCAGGTAGGTTAGAAAATTTAAAAAGGGAGATGGATAGGTTAAAGTTAGATATAGTGGGAATTAGTGAAGTTCGGTGGCAGGAGGAACAAGACTTTTGGTCAGGTGACTAACAGGGTTATAAATACAAAATCAAATAGGGGTAATGCAGGAGTAGGTTTAATAATGAATAAAAAAATAGGAGTGCGGGTTAGCTACTACAAACAGCATAGTGAACGCATTATTGTGGCCAAGATAGACACAAAGCCCATGCCTACTACAGTAGTACAAGTTTATATGCCAACTAGCTCTGCAGATGATGAAGAAATAGATGAAATGTATGACGAGATAAAAGAAATTATTCAGGTAGTGAAGGGAGACGAAAATTTAATAGTGATGGGTGACTGGAATTCGTCAGTAGGAAAAGGGAGAGAAGGAAACATAGTAGGTGAATATGGATTGGGGGGAAGGAATGAAAGAGGAAGCCGCCTTGTAGAATTTTGCACAGAGCATAACTTAATCATAGCTAACACTTGGTTCAAGAATCATGAAAGGAGGCTGTATACATGGAAGAAGCCTGGAGATACAGACAGGTTTCAGATAGATTATATAATGGTAAGACAGAGATTTAGGAACCAGGTATTAAATTGTAAGACATTTCCTGGGGCAGATGTAGATTCTGACCACAATCTATTGGTTATGAACTGCAGATTGAAACTGAAGAAACTGCAAAAAGGTGGGAATTTAAGGAGATGGGACCTGGATAAACTGAAAGAACCAGAGGTTGTAGAGCGTTTCAGGGAGAGCATTAGGGAACAATTGACAGGAATGGGGGAAAAAAATACAGTAGAAGAAAAATGGGTAGCTCTGAGGGATGAAGTGGTGAAGGCAGCAGACGATCAAGTAGGTAAAAAGACGCGGGCTAATAGAAATCCTTGGGTAACAGAAGAAATATTGAATTTAATTGATGAAAGGAGAAAATATAAAAATGCAGTAAATGAAGCAGGCAAAAAGGAATATAAACGTCTCAAAAATGAAATCGACAGGAAGTGCAAAATGGCTAAGCAGGGATGGCTAGAGGACAAATGTAAGGATGTAGAGGCTTGTCTCACTAGGGGTAAGATAGATACTGCCAACAGGAAAATTAAAGAGACCTTTGGAGAGAAGAGAACTACTTGTATGAATATCAAGAGCTCAGATGGCAACCCAGTTCTAAGCAAAAAAGGGAAAGCAGAAAGGTGGAAGGAGTATATAGAGGGTTTATACAAGGGCGATGTACTTGATGACAATATTATGGAAATGGAAGAGGATGTAGATGGAGATGAAATGGGAGATAAGATACTGAGTGAAGAGTTTGACAGAGCACTGAAAGACCTGAGTCAAAACAAGGCCCCGGGAGTAGACAACATTCCATTAGAACTACTGATGGCCTCAGGAGAGCCAGTCATGACAAAACTCTACCATCTGGTGAGCACGATGTATGAGACAGGCGAAATACCCTGAGACTTTAAGAAGAATATAATAATTCCAATCCCAAAGAAAGCAGGTGTGGACAGATCTGAAAGTTACCGAACTATCAGTTTAATAAGTCACAGCTGCAAAATACTAACGCGAATTCTTTACAGACGAATGGAAAAACTGGTAGAAGCCGACCTCGGGGAAGATCAGTTTGGATTCCGTAGAAATGTTGGAACACGTGAGGCAATACTGACCTTACGACTTATCTTGGAAGAAAGATTAAGAAAAGGCAAACCTACGTTTCTAGCATTTGTAGACCTAGAGAAGGCTTTTGACAATGTTGACTGGATACTCTCTTTCAAATTCTAAAGGTGGCAGGGGTAAAATACAGGGAGCGAAAGGCTATTTACAATTTGTACAGAAACCAGATGGCAGTTATAAGAGTAGAGGGGCATGAAAGGGAAGCAGTGGTTGGGAAAGGAGTGAGACAGGGTTGTAGCCTATCCCCGATGTTATTCAATCTGTATATTGAGCAAGCAGTAAAGGAAACAAAAGAAAAATTCGGAGTAGGTATTAAAATTCATGGAGAAGAAGTAAAAACTTTGAGGTTCGCCGATGACATTGTAATTCTGTCAGAGACAGCAAAGGACTTGGAAGAGCAGTTGAACGGAATGGACAGTGTCTTGAAAGGAGGATATAAGATGAACATCAACAAAAACAAAACGAGGATAATGGAATGTAGTCAAATTAAGTCGGGTGATGCTGAGGGAATTAGATTAGGAAATGAGACACTTAAAGTAGTAAAGGTGTTTTGCTATTTAGGGAGTAAAATAACCGATGATGGTCGAAGTAGAGAGGATATAAAATGTAGACTGGCAATGGCAAGGAAAGCGTTTCTCAAGAAGAGAAATTTGTTAACATCGAATATAGATTTAGGTGTCAGGAAGTCGTTTCTGAAAGTATTTGTATGGAGTGTAGCCATGTATGGAAGTGAGACATGGACGATAACTAGTTTGGACAAGAAGGGAATAGAAGCTTTCGAAATGTGGTGCTACAGAAGAATGCTGAAGATAAGGTGGGTAGATCACGTAACTAATGAGGAGGTATTGAATAGGATTGGGGAGAAGAGAAGTTTGTGGCACAACTTGACTAGAAGAAGGGATCGGTTGGTAGGACATGTTCTGAGGCATCGAGGGATCACAAATTTAGCATTCGAGGGCAGCGTTGAGGGTAAAAATCGTAGAGGGAGACCAAGAGATGAATACACTAAGCAGATTCAGAAGGATGTAGGTTGCAGTAGGTACTGGGAGATGAAGAAGCTTGCACAGGAAAGAGTAGCATGGAGAGCTGCATCAAACCAGTCTCAGGACTGAAGACCGCAACAACAACAACAACAATTGGCGGCATCTGAAAAGTCTTACAGAGCATTCTACAAGTAACCCTCATTATTGACTGTTAAATAGTTCTAATTTTCTGAGGAGACTTAAGACGTCAATTTTATATTTATGCCGTTTAGGTTTAGAAGCAGAATTCATTGCCGTAAGGCCTTGGTTCGAATCCCGTCTTGTTGTACTGCTTATACTTATGAGGGTAACTGTTCACCAACACCATAACGTATCTCTTCTCTCAATCACTGTGTAATGTAGGATGTTCCAAGTCCAACACGGTTCGAATAGGCGAGCACTATCATGCTAACGTTTTTTCTTTAGCTGGGAAAAGAATTCCAGCAGACGCAGTAGAGCTGTGCTATTGTCTCTGATTAATTCCAAACAAGGGATCAGTAGACTATTCTGTAGTTCAAATAAAAACTTTAAAAACTTCCCTTTCTTTAAGATACTGCAATTGCAATCTTGTTTCGTTTAGCGTCTTTCTAACTGAGCCGTGGGGGAGTCGCTGGCGCCAGTGATTCTACGAGGTGCATTCAAGTTCTAAGGCCTCCGATTTTTTTTCTAATTAACTACTCACCCGAAATTGATGAAACTGGCGTTACTTATCGACGTAATCGCCCTGCAGACGTACACATTTTTCACAACGCTGACGCCATGATTCCATGGCAGCGGCGAAGGCTTCTTTAGGAGTCTGTTTTGACCACTGGAAAATCGCTGAGGCAATAGCAGTACGGCTGGTGAATGTGCGGCCACGGAGAGTGTCTTTCATTGTTGGAAAAAGCCAAAAGTCACTAGGAGCCAGGTCAGGTAAGTAGGGAGCATGAGGAATCACTTCAAAGTTGTTATCACGAAGAAACTGTTGCGTAACGTTAGCTCGATGTGCGGGTGCGTTGTCTTGGTGAAATAGCACATGCGCAGCCCGTCCCGGACGTTTTTGTTGCAGTGCAGGAAGGAATTTGTTCTTCAAAACATTTTCATAGGATGCACCTGATACCGTAGTGCCCTTTGGAACGCAATGAGTAAGGATTACGCCCTCGCTCACCCAGAACATGGACACCATCATTTTTTCAGCACTGGTGGTTACCCGAAATTTTTTTGGTGGCGGTGAATCTGTGTGCTTCCATTGAGCTGACTGGCGCTTTGTTTCTGGATTGAAAAATGGCATCCACGTCTCATCCGTTGTCACAACCGACGAAAAGAAAGTCCCATTCATGCTGTCGTTGCGCGTCAACATTGCTTGGCAACATGCCACACGGGAAGCCATGTGGTCGTCCGTCAGCATTCGTGGCACCCACCTGGACGACACTTTTCGCATTTTCAGGCCGTCATGCAGGATTGTGTGCACAGAACCCACAGAAATGCCAACTCTGGAGGCGATCTGTTCAACAGTCATTCGGCGATCCCCCAAAACAATTCTCTCCACTTTCTCGATCATGTCGTCAGACCGGCTTGTGCGAGCCCGAGGTTGTTTCGGTTTGTTGTCACACGATGTTCTGCCTTCATTAAACTGTCGCACCCACAAACGCACTTTCGACACATCCATAACTCCATCACCACATGTCTCCTTCAATTGTCGATGAATTTCAATTGGTTTCACACCACGCAAATTCAGAAAACGAATGATTGCACGCTGTTCAAGTAAGGAAAACGTCGCCATTTTTAAGTATTTAAAACAGTTCTCATTCTCGCCGCTGGCGGTAACATTCCATCTGCCGTACGGTGCTGCCATCTCTGGGACGTATTGACAATGAACGCGGCCTCATTTTAAAACAATGCACATGTTTCTATCTCTTCCCAGTCCGGAGAAAAAAAGTCGGAGGCCTTAGAACTTGAATGCACCTCGTATTATCTAATAGGGGTAGTAATCCCCATCGTTCTTGCCTGCGCGTTTTCGCTTTGGTTTTCCTCTTCTTACAGCTATTTTAGCGCGGCCCTACCGGCTAGGGCTCTCTTGGTTTTCCGCTCCGGGGCCCTAGTGGTCGTGCTTGCCCGTTGCTTAGGTATATGTTGTGTTGGCGGGTCTTGGTTGCTCGCGGCGCTGTGTTAGGGTTTGAGGAGTGTGGCGGCGAGCTGTTAATGAATAGCTCCAATGCATTAGCGAGTGTGAACATTCTACTACCTGATGCTGGATGCCTGTGTATGCTATGTCTATTCTCGTCGTTTGCTGCTACTAACAGTGTGTAGCTCCTATTTCTTTGATGCTGTGTTTTGGGATCAATCTGAACGTAATTTGTGTTCACAGCCGGAAATAGTGATTTGTATGTGATCATCCCCGCCGTGGTGGGAATAATGAATTCACTCTTGGCTCCGTTGTATGTTGCGTAGTGGTGTTAAGAGGGTAAAACACTGCTCAGTGACGGGAGCTCTAAGCGTGAGTAGTGTGAAGGCTGTACAAGTCATTCTAGGATAGTGCAGGGGCCATGTTTAGTGTTAAGACACTGTGCTTGTAATGTTACTCGAGTGTCTCATTTATGCTGTGGTCTTCGTTTGAAGGTGCCGTGAATTTGGTATCTTGTATTGTGGGTTTTTATGTTCTTGGTTCGGCAGGCCGTTAACTTCTCCAAACTTTGCACTTGTTATTGGGGGTCTGCCTGAGAGTGTAGAGAATTATGAGCTGTAAGAAGTCAATAATTTTCCATGCTATTTGTTTGAGGTCTTGCATGTGTTAAGGGTATGAAATTTAAAAGGGGGAATAATTCTGTTTTTCTTTAAATGTTACAGTGTACCAAGAGCGATGGGCACAATCAGTTACGGCTTGACTCACACAGGGGGTGGCGCCTTAGTTGAAATTGGAAATTTGTGGTAAGGACTGTGGGACCAAACTGCTGAGATCATCTGTCCCTAGGCTTACGCATTACTTAATCTAACTTAAAACTAACTTACGATAAGGACAACATACACAACCATGTCAGAGAGAGGACTCGAATCTCCGACGGGGGGAGCTACGCGAACCGTGACAAGACGCCGTAGACCGCCCGGCGACCCTCCTCGGTGATTTGGGGGTTGGGTTCTTTTGGGAAGGAGACCAGACAGCGGGGTCATCGGTCTCATCGGATTAGGGAAGGATGGGGAAGGAAGTCGGCCGTGCCCTTTCAAAGGAACCATCCCAGCATTTGCCTGGAGCGATTTAGGGAAATCATGGGAAACCTAAATCAGGATGGCCGGACAGCGATTTGACTCCGTTAGCTCAGCCAGCTATTTTTTGGTGACACTCGGCCCTAACTGACTGCATCCGGTCAGAGTCGCTGCTCGTTCCAGTAGTTGTCAGAAGTTGAGTATTTTCTCTTGTAATTATTTGGAGATTCTTCTCGTTAATGTGTTCGGGCTGCACCATAATGCGCCCCCTGTTCCTAGTAGTTCGGTCACTCTTGTATGAAGGTGGGTCATCCATTGGGATGTCCGCTGTTGCGTGGAACTTCAACTGACTATTAGAGATAACTGTCTTTTCTGCCTACATGTTGTTTTTATACTTGAAAGGGATCTCAAGAGTGAGTTCAGTGGAATAAGTCACAATATAATTGGTGGAATTCCGCTGTTCTACGATCTCATTATTGGTCTATAGCTCCCGTTGCGGAATTTGCTCTTTTACCTAACATTTTATTTAATATTCTCTACTGTTGCTTGTGGTACCAATGGGGATTTAGTCCCGGTAAATTCCTTTTACAGTTGTGGGCAATTATGTTTGTCATCCATATTTATCTGGGAATATTTGTTATGTAGTTCAAACGAAGTATCTTTACTTAACTTTTTTCATTCCATATACCTCTGTAAAAACTGTATAAACTTTTTAATTGTATTTGTTATTGTTGGGAATGAAGGCTGGTTTTGTAAAACTGTTTTTGTGGATGTGTGTAATAAATCTTTGTGATCTACAAGCCTGCGTTTACGTATTCTTGTGATTGCCCTTCCTGACTGGTTTGAGGATTGTAAATATCACATCCCACGAACGACTGTTTGATTTTCCTTCTTCATCAGTCTTTCGACCGAACTCCATCTCTTCCTCTCGACATTATAATGTAATATTGTGATGTTGATGCAGTCATTAAGGCGATACATACGAAGTATTCCACTGTAACCAACCAAGACTACCATTAGTGATGAAGTGTATCATTTTGAAATGTTACAAAATTACCAATTACAGTTCATTACTGGTTCCTGTGTTTCTCGAAGATATGTCTGCTCTGGTAACACTACAGATAAATGTCTTCCCAAAGTGACCTTCATAATTTATGATTCACACACATAGTACCTCAAGATATTTTCTATAAAATGCTGAATTTCACATTTGATCATGTGATGGTTTTCATATTTACGTTCATACGATCATCGACAGTAACATTCGGTCATGTCTTTGACACGAACGTCTTCCATTGACTATCCACACGAAACTAAGTACTGTAGGAATCATTACAACATTTATCAGCAACCATAAAATCCTATAAATATTTCACATGTAGAACACCAGCAGATTATTTTTTTATTAAAAATATGAATTTCTTCTAGCTATCACCGATGGAAGAATCCAGCAAAATGATTGTATCAAAGTCGGGCATGTGCAATGGTAACTCCCACAATTACTTAAGTTGAAGTGCATGAGGTATAAATTTGTCAGTTATTATCTCAGAATTGTGCTCCATACTTTTTACACTTATATTTATTACAGCTGCTGTTCGAATAGAGAAAACCTGAGTGTAATATTAGCAAATTTCCATGACCTGAGATACGTTACTGTCTACCTGAGCTTAGAAGAACTGTGAAGGATAATGGCTGTTATTTAAGAATATATATGTTTTAATTGTATGCTCTGTTATTTTGTTTATTTGTTTTTATTTATGCAAGTCAGCTGACATGATTAGAGTCTGCAAGCTCTTTCTTTCATCTAACCACACATCGTTAATGAGTCAAAACCACAACAAGTATAGTATATGAACAGCACATAATAATAATAATAATAATAATAATAGTAATAATAATAATATAAATAATAATAAATATTATTATTATTTTTATTATTTTTATTATGCAGTAATGAGATATTAGATATAGTAGTGAATAAGCGGAATTTAAGAAATGTCAGTCTTTCTGACACTGTATTAACCAATTTTAATGAAACGTAATGACAGGCAACGGAATAACATGGCATTTGTCTGAAGGAATAAGAGATGGAGAAGAACTTAACTAGTCATGGGAAGTGCGAGAGGCATAACTGTACTGTTAGCAGGTGAGATGGTAGTGAAACGGCAAAAAGAGATGGGAATGTGAAAACCAATGAGGCAGTGATATTCGTTCACCGTTGGACAGAAGTAATTTGGGAAGGATATGTCGAGAGGGAGGTAAGGTGATCTTGAATGCAGAAGGGTTTTGGATAAGCTGCAGGTTACAGGGTAACTGTTCCTCAGTCTTACGGCTGAAGCGTAAAAACACTTAATTTAACGGAAATATACAGACAAGATGCTGGATGTATCCGATCTGGTGCTACAATAATGTGGTGATGAAGGTATCTGGAATGTGAAGAAAGTGGCTGAAGACACAGTTGACTAAGAGACCAATGAGAAAATAGAATGGTTAGAAGATAACGTTGCTTATCCGATCACACTTATCAAAGCTGAGCCTAAATCTTAAACACATATGTCACGCAAGCATTCTAGGTTACGTGAGTCGTCTGGAGTTATCACGACTTGTGACATGTTTACAGTCGTAAGGATTTGGCAGAATTAAAGAGTTTAGCAACATTTCTGTTGTCCTACATAGGACTACTTCTCTAAATTTTTGACCCACGTGTAGACAAGAGTGAGATTTTCTGCATGCTTTAACAGCTTGTTATCCAGTTATGAATGGTTACTTTCTTTTTTCTTTTTTTCCATATGGAGTATTGTACAAGCAGTTTAATGGAAATGTCTTCTTATATACATTCGCTACCATATGAGGATAGCCTGTGACTTTTGAGGGTTTAGATTAAGACTTTGACTTTTTATCATGTTTTCACGCCGATACTGTAGCATTTTTTTGGTGTGAATGTGTCTGTTCGCTCGCCGGTCGAAGTTTCTTGTATGATTTAACGAAATCAGATTTTAGTAGCTAATAACTACCAGACCAATAACGCGTAAATAATGATTGAGCCCACAATGAACAGATCGTGTAGCGCAGTATTTGTTTCACCTGGGATGTCTTCGTACCAGTGTATGCGTATGCATGTGATTGTTACAAATCAGTTATGTGCAAACTTAGCGTTTAGCTAGAACATTTATGGGGGTGTCAGTATCAAGAACCGCGGAATACCACGAGCATCCGATGTGAGACGATAAAAATATTGGCTGGAATATCAGTGAAAATCGATATTAACTATCCTGGTACCACTGGAATCATTATGGACCCATAAGCACTTTGAAAAAATACCGGGTGATCAAAAAGTCAGTATAAATTTGAAAAGTGAATAAATCACGGAATAATGTAGATAGAGAAGTACAAATTGACACACATGCTTGGAATGACATGGGGTTTTATTAGAACCAAAAAAATACAAACTTTCAAAAAATGTCCGAAATATGGTGCTTCATCTGATCAGAATAGCAATAATTAGCATAACAAAGTAAGACAAAGCAAAGATGATGTTCTTTACAGCAAATGCTCAATATGTCCACCATCATTCCTCAATAACAGCTGTAGTCGAGGAATAGTGTTGTGAAGAGCACTGTAAAGCATGTCCAGATTTATGGTGAGGCATTGGCGTCGGATGTTGTCTTTCAGCATCCCTAGAGATATCGGTCGATCACGATACACTTGCGACTTCAGGTAACCCCAAAGCCAATAATTACACGGACTGAGATCTGGGAACCTGGGAGGCTAAGCATGACAAAAGTGAGGGCTGAGCACACGATCATCACCAAACGACGTGCGTAAGAGATCTTTCACGTGTCTAGCAATTTGGGGTGGAGCGCCATCCTGCATAAACATCGTACGTTCCAGCAGTGTTTATCAGCCAGGCTGGGGATGATGCGATTCTGTAACATATCGGCGTACCTCTCACCCGCCACAGTAGCAGTTACAAAACCAGAATCACGCATTTCCTCGAAGAAAAAAGGCCCGATAACGATATATGTGGTAAATCCAACCCATACCGTCACTTTCAATGCAGTTTCCAAAACAGTATCTACAATACATTAAAATGTTCTCATGGTTTTTGCACTGAGTACCACTGAGGTCTATATGACCCCAATCTACATTTCTTTTTGTTTCTTTGAACGTAACATTTATGCTATGGGGCCTATTTTCGGGAATTTCGGTGCAATCGGCTGTAAAATTAAAACCACCGTGAAAAATTGATTTATTTGCAGCAATTAGCTACACCTTCCAGCAACTTCTCTACATAGTCGCTGCTCCGATTTAGACTTTTGTCGTAGCGTTGTACCAACTTTCCCAACACCCTCGTTATAGACGGAGGCCGCCTGTGCCTCCTGCTTTTTCTCTACGCTGGTCTACAGCTCATTGTCCGTGCCGGACTGTTGTCTTCATAGCTAGCGGTTCATTTGAGCAGACATGAAACTCAGGGAGAGTCAGTTACGTGGGTGATCAAACACTTCTTATGATAAACGCTGCAAGAGCATCTTAATTGCCCCTTCAGAGTGCGGCCGAGAATTGTCATGCAGAAGGAAACCTATGACAGTTATATTATGTGGGCTGCATGACATCAGGCGAAATCTCACACCAGGCCCTCGTACTTGGCGGGAGACCCTATTGTTGTAAGCATCTTTACGTTCTCACTTTGCGCTCAGAACTGAAAAGAGCGACGTGACGCAATCGACGGGAATACTAGAGACACTGCCCAAAAGATGTATGCAAAGCTTCTTCGGATTATCACTGTGGTGTATATTTGGCACCCTATTAGATCTTACCTTCAGAATAGCCCTCGTAGTTCGTTAAAATACTGCCAATATATCCTGTGTAAATTACATGTGGGGGGGGGGGGGGGTGCTACACACTGAAAGAAAATGAATCCTTGTAGTAGGAAGGTTAAATTGAAAATTACAAAATAATGAGTGATGTCATCTCATTGATGTCATCTCATCTGACACGCAAAAATGCTCAAAATTATCGAAAACGGAAGTAAGATGGAAGCTCGTGTCGAAAGAAATCCAAAACGCTTAGAAGAGTCAGTACCGAGGGAAAGCGACAGCTGTGGCAGCACCTGAAAGATACGAAGAAATCGGCGCAAAGCGGCTGTGTACCTTTCCCGTAACGGCCTGTGACATTTGAAAAGTCTACAGATCATGTTCAGGCGTTGTTAGAATGCAATAGAGAAAACAGTGACCATACACACACGGCAATTTGTCAGCGCCATACGAGTATGCATCGTGTCCACCAAATTTCCTTATGTTGTTAACCGACGCTGATACGTAGGGCGTCAATACGCGTAATGAAACGTTATGATTTCATTCCGACATTTTAAAGAAAAAACGGACCCGAATTGCACACGGAAGTTTTCTGTTGGAATCATCATCAAGCTATGTTTCTGCGATTACTACACCAAGTTTCTATTAGATTCATATTCTTAATTTCTTCTGCAGTAACAGTACTTTAGAAAGCCTTAGAGACGCTAAAAACTGTAACCATAAAGCAGAAACAGGCCGTTAACGCTTTCATATTCTGCTGATGAAATCTCGCTCCAGAGGGCAAACATTCATTCCTCGTCTGCTCCTCCGTCGCTTGCTCCGGCCCGTCCCGATGCCGCCCCGGGTAGCGCCGTTGTTTCTGACACAAAGAACATCTCTGGTGGGAACGGCGGCGGCGCGTGGACGGAGGGGCCTGGCGGTTGCCGGCGGCCAGAAGCGCTGCGGAAGGCATTCCAGCGCCATGGCTTGTTGATGAAGACGGCGGTGTTTGCGAAGCGGCGAGGCCCCGCCTCAGGAATGCGTCCGCACGATGGCCTCGATACGGTGGGGGCAGGGGAGGCCCGCCCTGTCCCGTTTTTACGTCTACGGCGTTTTGTTCTTGTTCCCGGCCTGCGTGCGGGAGAGGAGCCAGGCTGCGGCAGTGGCAGCCGCTACTGGCCGGGTCGTCCTTCCATTACTCACGGTTATCGAGCGCGCCACACCACGCCACAGCAGCCAGGGCAGGGCCTCGCTGAAAAAAGGCTGCCTTCTGGCGGTGCAGCTTTCTTCAAGGCTACTGTTTGACGACGAAGTGCTTAAAGGGGACGTGCGAGTGCGGAGTCACGGGGGAATAGTTCACCACTGCCTCGCAGGCCAAGATACGAGGGCTGTCCAGAAAGTAAGTTACGATGGATCGCGAAATGAAAATCACAGTGAAAAACAGAAATGTTTCATTTGTAACAGTTAGCTACTCCTTTCAGCTACCTCTCTACGTAGTCGCCGTTCTGACTCAGACATTCGTCATAGCGTTGTACCAACTTTCCAATACCCTCATCATAGAAGGCAACCGCCAGTGCTTTCCGCCAATTCTCTACGCTGGCCTAAAGCTCGTTTGTCTGGGCCAAAATGTTGTCTTCATAGCCAGCGGTTCGTTTGAGCAGAGATGAAACTCAGTGGGAGACAATTACGGGCTGTATTGTGGTTAATCAAACGTTTCCAATTGAAACGATGCAGGAACATCTTCATTGCCCCTGCAGAATGTAATGTTGGTTGCATAGCTTCAGGGGAAAATTCTCACCTGGACCTCGTACTTGGCGGGAGACACTATTTTCTATAACATCTATACGCGCTCACTAAGAGCTCAGGAATGAAAAGAGCGACATAATTCTACCTAGAGTCATAGTAGAGACACTGCCCAACACATCTTTGCAGAGCTTTATCGGATTTCCATAGTCGTTTCCATTTCGCGACCGATCGTAACTTACTTTCTGGACAGCCCTCGTATTTGTTAGGAAGAATGTAAGCGTTGTTCTTTGCTAGGTTGGGGGTGCTGATTTCAAAAATGATTTCCATTCAGTCATCGGGATCGCATTTTATGTGACGCTTGTTATGCTTCTGGCTTATTTTTTGGTGTTCGCTGAAAGTTGTGTGACCTCTGTTTTTATTCGCTATGTAGTGTTTCATATTTGTACACTTTTAAGTAGGCTGTTTAGGTTTTTATGGTCGTAACACCACGCAGCGCTCTGTATGAAAATCACTGACTGTGCTGTGTGCAGTCTTTGGGTGCTTTGCATTGTTGAATTATTTGCTATTATAGTGTTGGGCAGTTGGATGTGAACAGCGAGCAGCGTTGCGCAGTTGGAGGTGAGCCGCAAGCAGTGGGGAGAGAGATGGCAAAATTTTGAGAGCGGACGATCTGGACGTGTGTCCGCCAGAAAAAGGAAATTTGTAAGACTGGATGTCACAAACTGATAGATACATATATAATGACTTTTGAACGTTATTAAGGTAAATACATTGTTTGTTCCCTATCAAAATCTTTCATTTGTTGACTATGCCTATCAGCAGTTAGTGCGTTCCGTAGTTAGAAACTATTATTTAGCTGGCAGTATTGGTGCTCATTACATTACAGTAGTTCGAGTGACGAAGATTTTTGTGAGGTAAGTGATTCATGAAAGGTATAGGTTATTGTTAGTCAGAGCCGTTCTTTTGTAGGGATTATTGAAAGTCTGATTCCGTCGCGCTAAAAATATTCTCTGATTCTCTGTCAGTTTATTGATGATCAGAATAAGTAAACAGACAAATGTCTGGACACGTTCAGTTTTTCTCAGCTGTATGAAAATCAAATAACGTGAGATGTTTACCAGCACAGTAATTTATAATTTTTCATAGGGGACGTTTCGCACTGAATGTTTCAAACGGATGTCCTGAATAGCCGATGTAAAGCACTCCGTATACCGACCTCAACAAGAAGCCACTCTGAATCCCAATCAGAGGACAGTGTTGTATGCTTTGCGCGGCGCATGAAAATGAATCAGCGAATTTTGCTTAATTTTATTGCTCCACATCGTCAAATGGTTGGGTGTGCAACTCAAATAATAGCAGCCATGGTTGATAAAAGTTTTATCGGTTTCCTCCAGGTATGGCTCTTCGTGCGTAAAAGGTGGCTTGTAAAGGCAAGGGAATAAAATCGAGCAACTATCTGTGTAATTTAAGTAAATAGGCTGGTTTCTTCGTTTTGGAAATAGATGTGCTCACAGGTTGATGGTAATGAAATTATATATCTAAGACGCGTGTTTGTTTTGACCTTTCTGCAGACTATGTTTACATATCACCACGTAACATTGTAAGTTTAAAGTAAGGTACTTTTTTATTTTATTTGAAACAGCTGTATAAAACCACAAGTCATCTTAAAGAGCTGTTGATTTTATAGTAGGAGTAAATTAACAATACTTTATTGCAACTTGTTGGTAATGACGAAATATTTTTAGTTCTTTTACTTTTTAAATCTTCTGAGGGATTTCTTTTAAAGCTTTTGAAACAGTCAATAAAACTGGTACCAGCTATATAAAATTTTTCAGATTTGTGTGAAATCTTATGGGACTTTACTACTAAGGTCATCAGTCCCTACGCTTACACACTACGTAACCTAAATTATCCTAAGGACAAACACACACACCCATGCCCGAGGGAGGACTCGAACCTCCAGCTATATACTTGGGATACTCATGCAATTCTCCTTCGTGCTGACATGAAATTTTTGTGCCCGTTGTGTTGCATTTTAACATTATTCCGTAATTGTTTACGAGTGCAACTCTTACTTACCATAAACTTCATTCTATGTACCGTATACAAACCAGAAAATACGATACTGGTAACTCATTTTAACTGTTTTTGGTAAATATTTAGAACAGTAACACAGGACTTATACGGAATGTAAGTGAATGTATCATATCTCAAAATACTCGTCTAATCCCTTACTTAAATCTGCTTGCCTCTTAAAGGCAAATGTAAGCCAATACATTTACTGTGCTGCAATATTATCTGCGCAAGCACTGTACATTTGATGGTCTTAAGAGCATGTTAAAAAGTGTAAGTGTTCTGTAGAATTTAACGAGTGCCTTCAGCGTGTGATTGGGTGCTTGGTTGGTTTTTGGTTTACGCGGGGGGGGGGGGGGGGGGGGGAAGGGATTGAAGGGACCAGACTAAAAAGGTCTTCGGTCCCAGTGATTCAAAATGGCGGATTGTTCAGTTTGTACTGTACAGAGCTCTAATTCGATGTGTTACATTACAGAGCATCTCAGTACAAGCAATGTGATACTTGGTTGTCGGTCGCATTTTCGTTGCCAGTAGCATTGAGTGAGAAGTACCGTGAGGGAGTCGGGTGTTGGCTACATTGCTGTGCGGTTTGGAAATCTGGCAGAACAGAGAGATGCAGAGAATATTGCTTTTTGGAAATATGATTTTGTAACGACTGATTTGAGAAACGTGAGGATTTTCAGATAATTTGTCGCTGCATTACTTTTCCGTGGATTTGTGAAACGGAAATTTCCCGTGATTTTTCTTTATTGGTTTTGGTTAGGTTGTTTGACTGTCCATACTTTATTAAACAAAATTTTCTGTTCACATGGTTTGCACTCCTAATTTCTCTACGCCTTTACCATTTCAGTAACGTATTATATGGCAGAATAATACTTTTTTTAGGAAATAAGTTTTTTAATGATAGTTGTAGCTGTCCCGAAATGAATTTCATTCCAGAATGAGAATTTCACTCTGCAGCGGAGTGTGCGCTGATATGAAGCTTCCTGGCAGATTAAAAGGTAGGAGACGAGGCACTGGCAGAAGTGAAGCTGTGAGGCTGGGGCATCAGTCGTGCTTGGGTAGCTCAGTTGGTATAGCACTTGCCCGCGAAAGGCAAAGGTCCCGAGTTCGAGTCTTGGTCCAGCACGCAATTTTTAATCTTCCAGGAAGTTTCATGAATTTAATTATTCACAATACTGTTTCTGAACGCTAGTCTCTTCTCAGTGATTTAGAAAGTCGGGTTTATACCATCGCCTCATCACGAAAAATTTTATTTTGTAATTGAGTGTCGCCACCTTGCTCTTAGAGCAACAGAGTTGCTTAAGTGTACAGCATGACGTGCTGGACATAGCTGTTTTTCCTTGAATTGCACTGGGCAAAGTTTCTTTCCTTAAGCTGCATTTTTATTTTCAACGCTTTCGAACAGTACAAAAAAAATGGTTCAAATGGCTCTGAGCACTATCCGACTTAACTTATGAGGTCATCAGTCGCCTAGAACTTAGAACTAATTAAACCTAATTAAACTAAGGACATCACACACATCCATGCCCGAGGCAGGATTCGAACCGGCGACCGTAGCGGTCGCTCGGCTCCAGACTGTAGCGCCTAGAACCTCACGATCACTCCGGCCGGCCGAGCAGTACCGAGTTTAGTTGTCACAAGGTAAGTCACAAAATCTCTTAGGGCGAGCTTAACATCAGGCAGGACGAAGTGACAGCTTTGAAAAGCAATACATTTGAAAGTTGTTAACGGGTTCAGTTTAGGTGAAGTTCAGTTCGGATTTCACTTTTTATGCAGACGTTCTTATTCTTGCAGTGCAGTGTTACATTCACATGTGTATAATTTTGTGTTCGGCACTTTATTTAGTTAGTTCGCGTATTTTAAATTACAGAACTTTTCATGAATGCTTTTGGACACTTATTCTTTCAATATTCGGTTTGTAATTTTATGTAATTTTTTATTCTGTTAATTTTGTATGCTGGAACTGCAGGTCACGTACAGTTCACTGCACTGTACGACACAGAATTCCACAGGACAGTTTTACGTGTTCTAATAATTTGTGGTAACAGTTAATGGCAATACAGTTACATCCTTTTTTATGAGATAGTGCTTAGGTAAGCACACCACTTGCATTGTTCAGGTTAACATTCAACACAGACATACACGGGAGGTTAAGAATAGAAAACGAGTTTAGTTTGCAGCAACAACATACAAGAACAACATAAACCGCAACAGCTATAGACTGTTACGTCCTCCGCCACTCGTAGGACGATATGGTGGTACGGCATTGTGCCACAGGTTGTATAACCGTCAGGTGCTGCCCTTCGACAAGGTTGACAGCGATGGCCGCTTTAACTGGGCACCACACGTAACGGAACTACGTTTCCACGTCTTTCATAGGCGCGAGTCAACTGCCGCAGGACACCACGCTACGCGGAGAGCCAATGAGCAAGCGCCTGTCATCATGGCCAGCGGCCGCCAATCAAGCGTATCGAGAGTGCACATCCGCGTGTTAACATAACCAGTGCCGCCAGCCCTCTGCAGCGAGCCGACACTCGGCCTATATCGAACACACCAAGAACAAGGGAGGGCCAATCTGGTCCGAGGAAGCCGTTTAGGAATACAACTTGGTAGAAACAGATTTGTAAAAGGAACCACCAGAAATGAATTGCATTGTCAAGTTGTGGCAGTGACTTGTTCCAGGATGTTACTTGTGCTCAATTATATCAGAATTCCAAGTCCATTTGAGCGTTCTGATAATCACAGTTACGGTGCTTCGATTATTTATTTGTATACTTGCCTCCTACATTACACTGGCGCTGTTGTACTGAAGTGACGTGCTACATGACAGACAGCCACGTCACAACAGACGCACTACATTCTACAAATCGGAAACCTAATTTCACAGGTTGCATTAATCCAATTCGAACGTATCTCTGTTATTGTGTTCATGAACACGTCTGTAAATCAGCTGCACTTCGTCTGTTATCAGCCGTCAATAAGGTAACATTATGCCATGATGATACCGCCGATTATTTATTTTGTAAAAAAATTGGTCTGATAATTTGTATTAAATTTTTCTGTAAGGGTGACATTAATGGTAAAATGTTCTACAATGTAAAATATTGCTTTTGGTGAGTCTGCTAGGAGTAAAGCAAGGATTTACGAGTGATCTAAACATTCCCAAGAGTGCCTTGAAGACGTTGAGGATGACGAACGCCCTGGACGCTCTAGCACATCAACTAATGAAATCGCGCAAGAAGTGAAACGATTGTTAACTGTCACAGAATCTCAATAAGAGAGGCCGCTGGTGACTGGAAAAACGAGTGGCTCCTGCTGTGAAATTTTTCGGATGTTTCGGATATAAGACGCGTGAGAGCAAAATTTGTACTAAAATTGTTGAATACAGCAAATGCAAGTTACTGGCGAGTCTCGAGATGAAGTAACCAACGGTGCAGAGCTAATGAAACATGTCATAATACGTCACGAAGCATGTACTCATGGATATGATGTTGAAACTAATGGTCAATGGTCCCAGCGTAAGCATTCTGGATTGCGAAGACGGAAAAATTTGACAAGTGCGGTCAAACGTGTACGTTAGTCTCACCGTGTTCTTCGATTTCGACCTTGATTTATTGTAATAAGGTCAGTCAATAAAGGTAACTACTTACAAGCTCAGAGTCGTTTTCGTGAAGCAACCCGAGATAAAATCACGGATGTATTGCGAAGCAATTCATGGCTTTTGCAGCACGATGATGCACTATTTCACTCTTCTCTCCATTTCATGACGTTCCGGCAAAAATCAATACTCTAATGATTTCCTAGCCTCCGTATTTGCCAGATGTGACACAGTATCACTTTTTCTGTTCACAAAGAAAACCTTAAAGGACATTTTAAAAGCACAGCCTAGACCAAACACATATCGATGAGAGAACTACAAGCTATCCCAAACATCTAATTCCAGAAGTACTCCATCGATTAGGAAAGGTACTAGCATGGTGTACAATATTTAATAAGTGTTGTTTTGATGTGATAACAGAAATTCGCATTACGTTTTTGAACGCTCTTCCTATTTATAGTTCTTCTTCGACTTTACTTCAGCACTATGCAGATTTAGTTATGGGGAAATAATTCAGATATTTAAAAGTAATTGCCACACATGAGACGTCAGAAATTCATCCCCAGGAAATCAAGGTGATTTGACAGCACCAGCGACGAGTCATGCCTGAACCCGTATAATCACTTTGTACTATTTTTACCGCACCGCTGCGAGTTCTGACAATTGTTTAGGGTTATGGCTTGTTCTTCTAAGGTTTTGAGAAGCTGTTGTTTATATTTTTGCTGATTCAGAAGAAGATATACCTCATGCTTTTGTAAATACATCTAATGTACCTTTTATTTTATTTTATTTTATCATTATTGCGGAGAGGTAACTCCGAGATTGCATAAACGGTAGGAATGTCTTCTAAAGAAGTGCTGCAAACTTAATTTCAAGTGTACGCTTAGCGACCATAGCTGAACTATAATTTGGCTCCCCTCCCATATGCCGTCCGTCTTACACTACATTACTATTGACTGGATAAAAGGACCACATCAGACGTCCTTCGCTATTCACTTAGTTCGATGGTTACCAGCGGACCACACAATGGACTAATGTTTTTGTCTGATAAAATAAATCAAATTAAGGAAATATGCTCAATACCCTAATTTATGATCTGCTTCAATACATGGGTGTCATAATAAAGAACTGCCAAAACTATTGCAACCTAACAATGTGTCAGTGAGTAAAGATGGTTAAAGTAATAAGGAGGTAAAAGACATCGAAGAATATTTATAATGGGCAACTAAAGTGTTTTCATTCGAAGGACGTATAGTCCCGAATCGGTATGCCAATCAAGCAAAAGTGCCGTGAGCACTGAGGCACTTATCCGACCGACGGGCTGTGTAGGAGATACCCGTTTCGTTAAAAACCGTTTTCTATTAGCTGCAGAAGTCCGTAATTGCCTGCTGTACATTATGGACTCGTTTACCCTCCTAACCGAAGACGTGGGAACCGCATGGAAAGAGATGGACTATGGGGTGGATGTACGAGTGTGTCCCACTTGGATTGGTGTCACTTCTGTACTACGACATTTGAAATGCGGGGAGGAGCGTCATCATGTAGCAGAATAGTCTCTAGTCGTACCATTCCATAACGGTTGTTTACAACGAGACCTACTGCCCCATATACATTGTTCATTCTCCGATGAATGTCTTCCAATGTTTGTCCTTTGGCATCCAAAAACAGAATAACAGCATTTTGTTCCTGTTTGGACGCATTTGGTAATAGCTGCGCCATTGTTGAGGTTTTCGCATTTATCGTACGCACGTCGCAAAGACTAGAATGCGATACTGATCCATTGCTTACATATCGATGCTTATTTGGCTGCATCTGAGTCGGCCAACGTTGCTTACTCGCTGCAGCAACGCCTTCAATAGAAAGTTATTGTTCTATCGTACATACCGGCCCAAATTTTAAGGCCATTGTGAAACAAATGAGCCACACTTTTTGTCTGAAGCAGATCTGAACGATCTTCCTCGTGACTTAAATTTATGGAAAGAACAGACTTAGCTTTTAACTTCGCAGATAAAAAGACGAAATCTTCTTCGTCACGAAAGGAAAGTGACTGTTTGTGAAGACAGTAGGGCTATTTTTTCTGAATATTTCTATAAGGTAGGCTGACATTTTTATAATGAAATCGAGTCAGTTATAGAATGTCTTGCCACAATTTCGTTGGAAACAGGCAGCACTTGTTCATTCGAGGAGACTTCATAAAGTGAATCACACATAATTTTGGAAGGCCAAGTACGTTTTATTGAGTGCTGCATTACAGTTCAAAGTGACTCAGATACGTGACGCTGGTTGTAAACATCCGATTATTCGTCACAGAGCCATTCTATAACAGCTGTGCGACCGTCCTCGTCGTCAATTAATTCCCCCCCCCCCCCAAGATGTTCTTTCAGCTTGCAAAATGTTTGTCCCTACATTATCGTCTGTGTTCTGCTTCGACGACCTTCCCTGCCGATTAGTATTATACAGGGTGGTCCACTGATAGTGACCGGGCCAAATATCTCACGAAATAAGTGTAAAACGAAAAATCTACAAAGAACGAAACTCGTCTTGCTTGAAGGAGGAAACCAGATGGCGCTGTGGTTGGCCGGCTAGACGGCGCTGCCATAGGTCAAACAGATATCAACTGTTTTTTTTTAAATAGGAAGTCCCATTTTTATTACATATTCGTGTGGTATGTAAAGAAATACGAATGTTGTAGTTGGACCACTTTTTTCGCTTTGTGATAGATGGCGCTGTAATAGTCACAAACCTATAAGTACGTGGTATAACGTAACATTCTGCCAGTGCGGACGGTATTTGCTTCGTGATACATTACCCGTGTTAAAATGGACCGTTTACCAATTGCGGAAAAGATCGATATCGTTTTGACGTATGGCTATTGTGATCAAAATGCCCAACGGGCGTGTGCTATGTATGCTGCTCGGTATCCTGGACGACATCATCCAAGTGTCAAGACCGTTCGCTGGATAGTTACGTTATTTAAGGAAACAGGAAGTGTTCAGCCACATGTGAAACGTCAACCACGACCTATAACAAATGATCATGTTCAAGTAGGTGTTTTAGCTGCTGTTCGGTTCACAAAGGTACATGTATCACCTTGGAACAACTGAAATAAAATGTTCAAACGTACCTACGTTCTGTATTTTCATTTAAAAAACCTACCTGTTATCAACTATTCGTCTAAAATTGTGAGCCATATGTTTGTGACTATTACAGCGCCATCTATCACAAGCGAAAAAAAGTGGTCCAACCAAAACATTCATATTTCTTTACGTACTACACGAATATGTAATAAAAAACGGGAGTTCCTATTTTAAAAAACGCAGTTGATATCCGTTTCACCTATGACAGCGCTATCTAGCGGGCCAACCATAGCGCCATCTGGTTTCCCCCTTCAAGCTAGACAAGTTTCGTTCATTGTAGTTTTTTCGTTTGACACTTATTTCGTGAGATATTTAGCCCGGTCACGATCAGTGGACAACCCTGTATACCGTGTGTTATTACGGACCCTGTGGCTCTCAGCTACGTAATGTAAGTTATGACGTTGTTGTTGTTGTTGTGATCTTCAGTCCTGAGACTGGTTTGATGTAGCTCTCCATGCTACTATATCCTGTGCAAGCTTCTTCATCTCTTAGTACCTACTGCAGCCTACATCGTTCTGAATCTGCTTAGTGTATTCATCTCTTGGTCTCCCTCCACGATTCTTACCCTCCTCGCTGCCCTCAAATACTAAATTGGTGATCCCTCGATGTCTCAGAACATGTCCTAACAACCCATCCCTTCTTCTAGTCAAGTTGTGCCACAAACTCCATTTCTCCCCTAATTCTATTCAATACATCCTCATTAGTTATGTGATCTACCCATCTAATCTTCAGCATTCTTCTGTAGCACCACATTTCGAAAGCTTCTATTCTCTTCTTGTCCCAACTATATATCATCCATGTTTCACTTCCATACATGGCTACACTCCATACAAATACTTTCAGAAACGACTTCCTGACACCTACATCTATACTCGATGTTAACAAATTTCTCTTCTTCAGAAACGTTTTCCTTGCCATTGCCAATCTACATTTCATATCTTCTCTACTTCGACCGTCGTCAGTTATTTTGCTCCCCATATAGCAAAACTCATTTACCACTTTAAGTGTCTCATTTCCTAATCTAATTCTCTCAGCATCACCCGACTTAGTTCGACTACATTCCATTATCCTTGATTTGCTTTTGTTAATGTTTATCTTATACCCTTCTTTCAAGGCACTGTCAATTCCGTTCAACTGCTCTTGCAAATCCTTTGCTGTCTCTGACACAATTACAATGTCATCGGCGAACCTCAAAGTTTTTATTTCTTCTCTCTGGATTTTAATACCTACTCCAAATTTTTCTTTTGTTTCCTTTACTGCTTGCTCAATATACATATTCAATAACATCGGGGATAGGCTACAACCCTGCCTCACTCTCTTCCCAACAACTGCTTCCCTTTCATACTCCTCGACTCTTATAACTGCCATCTGATTTCCGTACAAATTGTAAATAGCCTTTCGCTCCGTGTATTTTACCCCTGCCACCTTCAGAATTTGAAAGAGAGTATTCCAGTCAACATTGTCAAAAGCGTTCTCTAAGTCTACAAATGCTAGACACTTAGGTTTGCCTTTTCTTAAGCTTTCTTCTAAGATAAGTCGTAGGGTCAGTATTGCCTCACGTGTTCACACATTTTTACGGAATCCAAACTGAACTTCTCCGAGGTCAGCTTCTACCAGTTTTTCCATTCGTCTGTAAAGAATTCGCGTTAGTATTTTGCACCTGTGACGTATTAAACTGATAGTTTGGTAATTTTCACATCTGTCAACACCTGCTTTTTTGGGATTGGAATTATTATATTCTTCTTGAAGTCTGAGGGAATTTCGCCTATCTTATACATCTTGCTCACCAGATGGTAGAGTTTTGTCACGACTGGCTCTCCCAAGGCCGTCAGTAGTTCTAATGGAATGTTGTCTACTCCCGGCGCCTTGTTTCGACTCAGGTCTTTCAGTGCTCTGTCAAACTCTTCACACAGTATCGTATCTCCCATTTCATCTTCATCTACATCCTCTTCCATTTCCATAATATTGTCCTCAAGTACGTCGCCCTTGTATAGACCCTCTATATACTCCTTCCACCTTTCTGCTTTCCCTTCTTTTCTTAGAACTGGGTTTCCATCTGAGCTCTTGATATTCATACAAGTGGTTCTCTTTTCTCCAAAGGCCTCTTTAATTTTCCTGTAGGCAGTATCTATCTTACCCCTAGTAAAATAAGCCTCTACATCCTTACATTTGTCCTCTAGCCATCCCTGCTTAGCCATTTTGCACTTCCTGTCGATCTCATTTTTGAGACGTTTGTATTCCTTTTTGCCTGCTTCATTTACTGCATTTTTATATTTTATCCTTTCATTAATTAAATTCAATATTTCTTCTGTTACCCAAGGGTTTCTACTAGCTCTCTTCTTTTTACCTATTTGATCCTCCGCTGCCTTCACTAGTTCATCCCTCGAAGCTACCCATTCTTCTTCTACTGTATTTCTTTCCCCCATTACTGTCAATTATTTCCTTGTGCTCTCCCTGAAACTCTGTACAACCTCTGGTTCTTTCAGTTTATCCAGGTCCCATCTCCTTAATTTCCCACCTTTTTGCAGTTTCTTCAGTTTTAGTATACAGTTCATATCCAATAGATAGTGGTCAGAGTCCACATCTGCCCCTGGAAATGTCTTACAATTTAAAACCTGGTTCCTAAATCTCTGTCTTACCATTATATAATCCATCTGATACCTTTTAGTATCTCCAGGGTTCTTCCATGTATACAACCTTCTTTCATGATTCTTAAACCAAGTGTTAGCTATGATTAAGTTATGCTCTGTGCTAAATTCTACCAGGTAGCTTCCTCTTTCATTTCTTAGCCCCAATCGATATTCACCTACTATGTTTCCTTCTCTCCCTTTTCCTACCCTTGAATTCCAGTCACCAATGACTATTAAATTTATGTCTCCCTTCACTACCTGAATAATTTCTTTTATCTCATCATACATTACATCAATTTCTTCATCATCTGTAGAGCTAGTTGTCATATAAACTTGCACTACTGTAGTAGTCGTGGGCTTCGTGTCTATCTTGGCCACAATAATGAGTTCACTATGCTGTTTATAGTAGCTTAGCCGCACTCCTATTTTTCTATTCATTATTAAACCTACTCCTGCATTACCCCTGTTTGATTTTGTACTTATAACCCTGTATTCACCTGACCAAAAGTCTTGTTCCTCCTGCCACCGAACTTCACTAATCCCCACTATATCTAACTGCATGCCCTCGGGAAAAATTACGGCTGTAGTTTCCCCTTGCTTTCCGCCGTTCGCAGTACCAGAACAGCAAGGACTCTTTGGTTAATGTTACAAGGCCAGATCAGTCAATCATCCAGACTGTTGCCCCTGCAACTACTGAAAAGCCTGCTGCCCCTCTTCAGGAACCACACGTTTGTCTGGCCTCTCAACAGATACCCCTCCGTTGTGGTTGCACCTACGGTACGGCTATCTGTATCGTTGAGACACGCAAGCCTCCCCACAAACTGCAAAGTCCATGGTTCATGGGGGGAGGAAGTTATGACGTAATAAATTTAATCTGTGAAATTGTCTTATTGTAAGGTGATGTAACACACGGTACTTTCAAAGTTACTCACACTGCAGTTGGTCGGGTGAAGGATCTAAAATACACAGAAAGATCCATAAGACTTGTGGCAGCTCTACAATTTTTATTTTAGGTGTTGTACACGTCTGTATGGTCTCGCTCATATTGTTGACGCCAAATCACTACTGCTGGACGGGATTCTGCATTTAGTCCGTATACATGTACAGAATGAAACTTTCACTTTGGCGCGGACTGTGAGCTGATATGAAATTTACTGACATATTAAAATAGCGTGTCGGTTCGAAACTCGAATTCGGGACCTTTGCCTTTCGCGAGCAAGTGTCCTACTGCCTGAGCTACCCAAGCTGTGATGGCAGCTCATATGTCATGTCTGGGTCGTAACTCAGTCGATGGAGCACTTGCGCGCGAAAAGTAAAGGTTCAGATTTTGAGTCTCGATCGGTCCTCTGCAGAGTGAAAATCTCGGGCTGTGGCTAAGCCATGTTTCCGTATTATTCAGGAGAGGTTATGTGAAGTTTGGGAGGTAGGACGTGAAGTACTCGCGGAATTGAAGCTGTGAGAAGGGCTTGTGAGTCGTGCGTGTTTAGCTCAGGCGGTAGAGCACATGCCTACGATAAGCAAAGGTCCCGAATTCGAATTTCTGTCCCGAACACAGTTTTTATCTGGTCACTGTCAGGCGTATTTCAACTGTGGAATACGTTTTCAGCTGCTCCTCAATTTCACTCGCTGTGACGTTCCTGTTCGCCATTTAATGCAGACGTTTTTCCCTGAACAACACATCTCGACTAGGAGCGATGTGTTCACTTATGCATTTTCAACACTGTTGCTCAAGATGACGCTGCTTTAGGACACGAAAGACGGTGTGTATCAGTGAAACAACAATGTTACCAGGTGTCGGTTGAATTCTTCTCAACAACATACCTTCCAACAGCTGCAAAAAAAAAAAAGTTTCAAATGGCTCTAAGCTCTATGGGACTTAACGTCTGAGGTCATCAGTCACGTAGACGTAGAACTACTGAAACCCAACTAACCTAAGGACATCACACACATCCATGCCCGAGGCAGGATTCGCACCTGCGACCGTTGCACCAGCGCGGTTCCGGACTGAAGCTCAACAGCTCAACAGAATATAAAATACTTAATTCACACGATGTGTCATACTTTTTGTACAACAGTCTTAGCGAAACGATATATTTATCTACTTTCTGACGTTCCGCCTCGATACATGTAATCATAACTGAAAATCTTGGATTAACTGATGTGTGGCATGTTGGTCCACCTCTGGAACGCAGCACAGCAACGATTCTGTACATTGTGGATATTTTGGTCCCCTGGAGGTATGTTACACCAGATGTCTATCCTCAGATCACGTGAATCCCGTAAATTACCGTCCGATGGACTGTGGACAGCAACGTGTTCCTAAGTGTTTAGATCAGGTGAATTTGGTTACCTAGACTCCAACGCGAGTTCACTATTTCTCAAATCAGTGTATCACAAAGCTCTTCCCGTGAAAATGTTATCACACTGGAAAATGATATCGCTGTCAGGGAAGGCAGTCATTTTCACGTAGTCAACAGCTGTTATATTGTTTTCGATTACTACCAAAGGTCCCATGGAAACCCAAATGAATGTACCCCATAGCACGGAACTGTCACACCGGACTGCGAGTACCGTGTAAGTTTCAAGCAGCGGTTCGCCTGAATGAAGCAGTATCCGGACACAGGTCAAGTGTGGCGCGGAACGGAAAGCTCTAGATCAGCACTGTACAGAGCAGGCAGGCTTCCCACCTACACATTCCGTGATGAGAAGCGGATGTCCAACACCCTGTCGCCTGATTATGGCTTAACGGGACATTGTATGTCCTATGCCTCCAATGTTAAATTATCGAACTTGTGAACCACTACCTTGGAAAGTTATTAAGACACCAACTTACAATTTTCTGTAATTATTGAATTCGACTTTCTAGATACATTGAACTAGAGCTATTACTAAAATTGTATTGTGCGGCACGTTATGTTTTTTTTTTTCACTCAAATGTTTGACAGAATTTTGTAAATAAATGAACATAAAACAAAACAACTTAGGATACTTTAATCATTCTAGTTCCATATGTGTTGAATCTCACACTTGGCATGCTGTCAAAATTTCATGTCTCTACTATCAGTACTTTTTTAGAAACGGGGTCATTTATTCCAAAAAATGTAGTGCAGAGATATTGAGGTTTAAAGTGTTTTTTATTACAAATTCTTATACAGGCTTACATACCTGCGTCTTTTATGCACTAGAATTTCCCTGGCACATAGTCAGTGTCTACGTTAGTGTCACAACGGCCCAGTGCTTGCCTCCTCCTTTTCTTTCTTGCTTCTTTTGTCATTTGCTGAGTAGCTAACTCTGCTTCACGTAGACGAAGCTCATCCAGTTCCCGCAGTCCTTTAGCTGTATTCTGTCCAAGTCTTACCCTTCACTTCTCCAGAACCTTAAGTATTTCATATTTCCCACCACGACACCACACAACATTACTGAAGGACTCATTCGCATTCTGGGACTTCCCATGTAAACACTACTTTAGTAGCTCAGGATTTGTTAAATCTCTGTAAATAGGTTTGATTGCGATAGTATCATTACTTTTACCACTGTCACCCGTTTCTAAAGCTACTTTCCTTTCCAGTGCACTACGGGGCGTCGTCACTTCAGAAACATTATCGTGGTTTCCTTCACTGCTAGCACACGTGTTTTCAAGCACTCCAGAAGAAAATGCAGGTCTCACATATCTGTTACCAACAGAATTGCGATTATTGAAGTTACTTTTACGCTTAGTCATTTTATTTACCTATTATAAAAAGCAACAGAAGTTAGCTTACTACAAAAATAGCCGATAATCACCCTACATTTAACGAAAACTAGAATCAGAAATAATGGACTGATTTGTTTATTCGTAATGCCAACTTCTGAGACGTAGCAGTAGGCACGAAACAAAGCAATTCACAGCCTTCTAGACTGTGTAGTTTTGACAGATATGGCTGCTCAACTGTGTAGTATATGCGTAGCCGCGAAATTTGACACTCACATGTCAACATTCAAAATATTATTAGAAGGTCTCACAATTGTCTGATTTTAATGTATTATATTCCAAAATGTTCAGGAAAGTCCAAAGTACATTATGGAGTAGAAAACAGAAAAGTCAAATCTCAACAAATTTTACGTACAATGTCGCCTTCACCATACTTGCCGCGCGGGATTAGCCGAGCGGTCTAGGTGTTGCAGTCATGGACTGTGCGGCTGGTCCCGGCGGAGGTTCGAGTCCTCTCTTGGGCATGGGTGTGTGTGTTTGTCCTTAGGATAATATAGGTTAAGTAGTGTGTAAGTTAAGTCCCTTAAGATTTCACACACATTTGAACTTTTTTTTCACCATACATAAACAACGTCCTGTAGATGCTCAAGACCTCAGCATAAGAACATCTGACAGGCCTCACCGATGTCAGAACAGCATCTCTGGTGCTTTTACCTCTCCTACAACCAAACTGATAGTCATCTAATAGTTCCTTAATTTTCTTTTCCATTCTCCTGTGCACTGTTACTATCAGTAACCTGTTAAGTTAAGCTGATTGTGCGATGGTAGAGTATTTGACTGTTTTCTGTAAACTGTCTTAAATGATTAATTATGTAATTTTATGCTCCTAACATGCTTTTTTCGTCTTTATTTTGAGTATATTGGTACAAAAACGAAATTTAAATTCAAATAATTTGAAAGTCCGCTAAAATACTTCATTCGAGTCACAGACGTCACTGGCTAGCTCACTGCCCTTACTGTCATAAGGCTAATCCACAGTGATGTCTTGTTTTGAAATTTACGTATCGGAAATGGGGTGTAGTACCATACTGTAGAAATACATCTGTAAAACCTCCTGAAAATATGTTTTTGAGTGTTGCATAAAATGTGGTTGCACGGTACTGGCAAACTGCCACCACGTCAACGCACAAGTTAACTAACTTCACCAAAAATTGTGCTCTGCTGTGAAGTTGACATTAACTTACCCCTTCTGTTACAAAGAAGGATAGCGTCATGCAGCGAAATTAAACTTTTTGTGAAAATTGTCGTTTCACCCAACTGCACGTCAACCGTTCGGTAGCTCTATTGTTTGAGCGGTGGACCGTCCAGTTTTACAAAACGACTCGACAGTTCTCTCATTTGAAAACCAATTCACAGTTACAAGACTTCGTCACACCGATTGAAAACAGAATAGTATTCTGTTTTCCTTTCTGTTCATATGCGCTTACATTTGCAACCACTATTCACAACTTTACGTTTAGAAAGATGTTTTCTAATTACTCTGACCAAACATTTGTTACTTTCTCAGAAACAATGTTTTTATCTTCATACTGTCTAGCTGAGATCCTTATAGTTTAAACTTTTGCAGTTTCACCGTCTTACATAAAGATGAGGTAAGTCTGCTTCACACTCTAACGTTAGCTTATACTCACAAACATCACAGCCCTTACTTTTATATCACCTGTGTGTTGTACACGCTTTATGGCTTCAAATGGCTCTGAGCACTATGGGACTTAACATCTAAGGTGATCAGTCCCCTAGAACTTAGAACTACTTAAACCTAAGTAACCTAAGGACATCACACACATCCATGCCCGAGGCAGGATTCGAACCTGCGACCGTAGCAGAAGCGCGGTTCCGGGCTGAAGCGCCTAGAACCGCTCGGCCACAGCGGCCGGCGCACACGCTTTATATCTACCCGTATAACCTCATCGTCCTACACCTCGTTGCACTGTGTACTTAAAGTGATATCTTCACTATTAGCAATGCTTTTGAAAAACGTGAATTGTTAGTTCGCAAAGCAAATTCGTTTATGCTCCGTCGTCCTTTTCTCAGACTAAGGCTAATGTGAAGCTATATCTAATGCATCCCACAATCGTTAGCATTTGGTGTCAAATTTCCAGAATATGTGACCCTTGCGGGATTCGCACATGTGAGATCTATTCCTCCAGTCCGATGTGTCATCCGTTGCGCCACCGAACCCCTGTTAGTAATATTTCCCCTGCTGAAAGTCTAATTTCCTTGTTCTTGCTTGGGGTCACGGCTCTATGACTTACCGTCAAGAGTCTACGCAGGACTCGGCAGGACCAACCATACCTATGAAGATGTCCAATGTAGCATTGGACCGATTCCTGCCGACGCAGGACTCGGCAGGACCAGCCATACCTCTGAAGATGTCCAACGTAGCATTGGACGAAACGTTAGGAATTGAAGAATTCCATGGACCACGGCCTTATAACCCGGAAGAATTATCAACAACAGAACCATCCGGTCGTGAAAGCCTTCATTGTAAGTCTAGTTATAATATACGTAACCATATTAAAAAGTTCTATCATACCTTAGTTCTGAGCGAGGTTAATGATGTCGCAGGGAACAGGTTCAAAGAAACTCTATCGTTGTACATATCGCCGCTCTAAGTGTTTGGAGCATAAACGCATCAACTTTTGCAAGACTTCAATTATCAGCATTCACAAAATTCCTTTCTATTGCTACTTAAAAGTTGCAGTTGAATTGAATATTCCGTCATTAAATAGCTAAACTATTTACAGAAACGAAAAAACTTCGTAATTTGGACTAACGCTCTTAGAACAGAAGTATAGCTTCGTCTTACTCCTAGCCTGTGACGTCAAAAGTGTATCATCGTTTTCGATAACGTGAACAAATCTGGATTATTTAATGATTTTTAAGCTTTAATTAGACCAAAATAACAGATATTTTGAGACAACATTGACCATAAATGCCACTTAAACGTTATAATCAATCAGAATAACAAAAATCCGAGGCATATTTTTAACATAGGAAAATAGTCAGTTCTGGCACTAGTTGGCTCTTGGAATCTTCGGAACTGTATGAATGATGTTTCTCCGAAAGTATGATGGTATGTCGCCAGGTTTATATATTCTATATACCAGTGTGAATAATCGTTTTGTTGCCACTTTCGTCATTGATTTTAGAAATTACGATGGAATCTTATCTATCACTTGTGCTTTGTTTAGCCTTCATTTGTCCAAAGCTGTTTAAAATTCGTCTTCTGGCAATGGCTCCCCTATCCCTTCGCTGTTGGCTCCTGTTTCGTCTCTATCACAGACAAGCCCTCCACTTCATACTTCTCTGTTTACCATTTTGCAATGTTTAACTTATCTTCCTGTGTGTTTTTCATATCTAAGCTTATGAATATACACGAAGGTGACCAAAGTCTTGGGAAAGCGATGTGCACCTAGACAGATGGCGGTAGCGTCAATAACACAAGGTACACACGTCAAAAAACAATTTGTCACCTCGGTTACGAGAGTTTGGAACCAGTACAGAAAATTGGAATAGAGATCAGCATAAACATCATTTCCGCCCTTTTCATTGCTCGTGAAAACCACACATAGATGGTGTACCACCATACAGCGAGACTTTCAGAGGTGGTGGTCTAGATTGCTGCACACACCGATACCTCTAATACCCAGCAGCACGCCCTCGTGAATTAATGCTTGCCTATACACGTCGAGGCATACTATTCACAAGTTCATCAAGGCACTGGTGGTCCAGATGGTCCCACTCCTCAACGGCGATTCGGCGTAGATCCCTCAGAGTGGTTGGTGACTCACGTCGTCCATAAACAGCCCTTTTCAATCTATCCCAGGCATGCTCGATACGGTTCATGCCTGGAGAACATGCTGGCCACTCTGGTAGAGCAGTGTCGTTATCCTGAAGGAAGTCACTCACAAGTTGTGCACGATGAGGGCGCGAATTGTCGTCCATGAAGACTAATGCCTCGCTAATGTGCTGACAATATTGTTGCACTATCAGTTGGAGGATGGCATACACGTATCGAACAGCCGTTACGGTGCCTTCCATGACCACTAGCGGCTTATGCCGGCCCCACATAATGCCAACTCCAAAGAGCAGGGAAACTCCACCTTGCTGAACTCGCTGGATCGTGTGTCTAAAGCTATCAGCCTGACCGGCTTGCCTCCAAACACGATTGTGTAGTTGAAGGCAGATGCGTCACTCATCGCTGAAGAGCACTTGATGCTAATCCTGAGGCGTCCATTCAGCATGTTGTTGGGCCCATCTGTACCACGCTGCATGGTGTCGTTGTTGCAAAGATGAACCTCAGCATTGACGTCGGTAATGAAGTTGCGCATCATGCAGCCTATTGCGCACAGTTTGAGTCGTAACACGACGTCCTGTGGCTGCACGAACAGCATAATTGAACATGGTGGCGTTGCTGTCAGGGTTCCTCCGAGCCATAATCCGTAGGTAGGTGTCATCCACTGCAGTAGCAGCCCTCGCGTGGAAAGAGCGAGACATGTCATAGACAGTTCCTGTCTCTCTGTATCTCCTCCATGTCTGAACAACATCGCTTTGGTTCACTCCGAGACACCTCGACTCTTCGCTTGTTGAGAGCCCTTCCTGGCACAAAGTAGAAATGCGGACGCCATCGAACCGAGGTACTTACTGTCAAGGCGTGGTTGAACTACAGACAACACGAGCCGTGTACCTCCTTCGTGGTGGAATGCCTGGAACAGATCGGCTGTCGAACCCGCTCAGTCTGATAGGCGTTGCTCATGCATGGTTGTTTACATCTTTGGGAGGGTTTCCAAATAGTTCATGGTTCAAATAGCTGTAAGCAATATGGGACTTAACATCTGAGGTCACCAGTCCCCTAGACCTAGAACTACTTAAAGCTAACTAACCTAAGGACATCACACACATACATGCCAGAGGCAGGATCCCAACCTGCGACCGTAGCAGCAGCGCAGTTCCGGACTGAATCGGCTAGAACCGCTCAGTCACAGCGGCCGACTGGGCGGGTTTTGTGACATCTCTGAACAGTCGGAGAGTCTGTTTCTGTGGCACAATATTCACAGTCAACGCCTATCTTCAGGACTTCTGATAATCGGAATGATGCAAAACGTTTTTGATATGCCATGCATTGCCAGAATGTGATTCGTACTCACGTGATTCATGATGGAAGGTTCGCGCCGTTATTATGGCCGCAGGTCGGAAAGTTAAAGACTTTGGGGTATGGAACATTCCATTTCGAAAATCACTAGGTAATTTAATATTGCGAGAACCTCTGTGTTAAGAATGTGCCGAGAATATAAAATCTCAGGAATTACCTCTCATCATGGACAACACAGTGCGCGACGTCCTTCACTCAACAACCGAGAGCAGTGGTTTTGCACAAAGTTGTTGCTGATAAGAGTCAAGCAGCACTGCGTGAAATAACCACAGATATCTATCTGATACCAGTTTGTAAGAGCTGGTGGTAGGGTTCGAGTGCGTCGAAGAACCACTAAGGCATGGACTCAAGTTGTCAACAAGGCAGTGTGCTAGCTGGTAGTGGCTCCATAATTATGTGAGTTGTGTGATTCTTGAGTTTCTCCCGGCGTATTTGATAATCAAAATATCCACGGGTGTGCTGCCGGTCTATAGTGTCCAACGGGCACAATATTTCGGCGATCATACATGTCGCCATCATCAGGTGAACTGACGGACTGAGCTCCTGTGAACGTGCCGGCACGGAAATCCGTACGCTATGGCTGCTCAGAGGAAACTGGGTTCGGTCGCGGCGGCGGCCGATTTAAAAACCTTCCGCCCGCGACGCGCTCCCTCCGCCGTCCGCGCCCCGCGCCACGGTCGCGCGGCGGAACAGATTGCGACGGCGTCTGAGATGACATCGGTGTGATGGCTCTGTCCGCCGTGGTCGTCACAACTATACGTTTGCTCGATTTACTCTTGATTAACCCAATCGCTGGTTCCCAAGCCTTGCTAAGATTATAGCCACAGTCACGGTTTATGAGGTCGTCATTGGTGCGAACTTCGATGGCTCCTCTAACAACGCTGTCCCAGTGTTTCGACGTCTGTACCAGAATCCTCGTGCGGTCATACTCCATGGCGTGATTTTCCGACATACAATGTTCAGCGACCGCCGGATACATCAGTCGAGTGTGCCTCTGGTGTTCACGGCATCGATCCTCGACGGTACGCATCGTCTGACCAATATACGACTTGCCTGACGATTGGTCAGGAGTATGACCGCACTAGGATTCTGGTACAGACGTCGAGATACTGGGACAGCGTTGTTAGAGAGGCCATCGAAATTCGCACCAATGACGACCTCATAAACCGTGACTGTGGCTATAATCTTAGCAAGGCTTGGGAACCAGCGATTGGGTTAATCAAGAGTAAATCGAGCAAACGTATAGTTGTGACGACCACGGCGGACAGAGCCATCACACCGACGTCGACGCCATCGCAATCTGGTCCACCGCGCGACCGTGGCGCGGGGCGCGGACGGCGGAGGGAGCGCGCCGCGGGCGGAGGGTATTTAAATCGGCCGCCGCCGCGACCGAACCCAGTTTCCTCTGAGCAGCCATAGCGTACGGATCTCCGTGCCGGCACGTTCACAGGAGCTCAGTCCGTCAGTTCACCTGATGATGGCGACATGTATGATCGCCGAAATATTGTGCCCGTTGGACACTATAGACTAGAGATGGGCAAAACTGTTCTTTTCAGAGATTGGATCAGAACTGTTCACTCCCTGAAATGAATTAGCTCTTTTTCATGACTCACCACTCATTTACAATAGAAAATAAATGGAAGGCACATTGCCCTTTAAACTTGGTTTATTCCAGTACTATACCTGTATTTTGATCTTATTTGATCCTATTTTGAAGTAACACAGATAATGAGTAAGAATTTTGTATTGTTTATTGAAATTTCCACGATATGACAAAGTTTTTGATTATTGATTTATTTTGCACTATCGTGGTTTTTTGGGTGATCGGAAAATGTTGTAACTTGAGATTTACATTAACAATATATTTGGCTATAATGTATTAAAATTTCATTAACCTCATACAAATACATCGCAAGCCATATATTTTTAAAGTGAACGTTTCCTTTTGAAGACGCCTAAAATCGCAAAATCCATACCAGAATAAGAAAAAAATATATAAATTTGACTGTAAAACGAAAGTGCTGCATATAGCCTTACGCAGAATAAAACAAGGAAAATATTGGTGTATCACATTTTGCGATACGTTTATCGGTTCGCTCGTAATTAAAGCGTAAATTCGAGTGTCTATAATAAAAATCCTATAGTAAGAGGAGTCATCAGGAACCTAATCTAATCAGTTTAAACAAATAAAAATAAAATAAAAACAATTGATGTATACATAACATAATAATGTAATATACATAGCGGCATTACTACGAAGAACAATATCCAGTGGGGACGAACTCCGATGCAGAGGCACTGAGTCGAGCAGGTCGAGCCGCGAGCTGTATTACTGCGTGAGCGAGACCGCAGAGACCAGAGTGACACCTGAGTCGCTTTGCTCGACGCTCTGGCTAGAGTCGAGACGGTGCGGCGAGCGTTGAGCGGGCGAGTTCCGAGGGAGGGGGTAGCGGTGAACTAACCCGCTCCGAGACAAATAGTTCGTTCCCTTGCGAGCGGGTTTTTGCAAGTAGTTCCTATGTTATCCGCTAGGTGGCTCTCTGTCCTGTTGCTCGCATCAACTGCCAAGAGGGCAGGACGTGCGACTGAAACGATCGCCGACAGAGTGCGATGCGAAGTTACGCTGCGCCAGACACTGAGCGGCAGACGACGCCCAAAATCCAATGGGGCACTGCACAATGCAGGCAGCCAAGGTAGAAGCAGGGCAGAGGCCGGCGCTGGCTGTGTTGTGTGGCGTGCACTGTGCTGTGACCAGCAGAGGCGCTGCTGATATGTTCCGTCTCTCTCTCTCTCTCTCTCTCTCTCTCTCTCTCTCTCTCTCTCTCTCTCTGCCGTGGGAAACGTTTGGAGCTACCGTTCTTTTTTTCTGAATCACTGATTGTTCACTCCTTTGAAAGATTGAACTCTATGAATTAGTTCAAGAGCGGATCCCCCATCTCTACTATAGACCGGCAGCACACCCGTGGATATTTTGATTATGTGAGTTGTGTTTACATATAGTGTACTGGGTTCTCTGATCCAACTGGATCGATCATTGTTTGGAAATCCTGATGTTTCCTTATTTGGATACCACTTGGACCCATTCATGAACTTCGTGTTCCCAAATAACGATTGGATGATTTTCATGGATGACAGCACTCCATGTTAATGGGCCAAATTGTTCAGGATTGGTTTGAAGAACATACTGGACAGCTCGAGCGAATGATGTGGCCATCCAGATCGCCTGACATGAATCCCATCGAACATTTATGGGACATAATCGAGAGGTCAGACCACGACCAAGATCCTGGCAACATTTTCGCAATTATGGAGGGCTACAAAGACAGCCTTGCTCAATATCTCTGCAGAGGACTTGCAACGAATTGTTGAGCCCATACCACGTCAGGTTGGTGCACCCCGGCGGGCAAAAACAGGCCCGACGCGATATTTACGAGTGTGCCATGACCTCAGTATACTGGGATACACCACTCCCCTTCATAAGCATATGAACCATCATTTTGATTATTGAGACATTTAGATTCATCACCGACCCCTTACAGGTAATGAAATTACCATTAAATCCAGACCTTTAGCTGCTTACAGGCGTTGACAAATATCAAAGAGGACATCTGAAAATGTGTACCCCGTCCAGAACTCGAACCCGGTATCTCCTGCTTACGTGGCAGATGGTCCATCCGTCTGAGCCACCGAGGACACAGAGGATAGTGCGACTGCAGGGACTTAGTTCTGGCACCCTCCCCGTGAAACCCACATTTTCAATTTACTGTCCACACACTACATTTGTAGTGCTCCTGCCCACTATACTCTTACTCGCGGCACTCAATCTACCGATTCCTGTAAGAGTTCGGGCAATGTGAGTGCTTCCGCACTGAAGAACATCATTGGCCGATAAGCCTTATCTATATGAAGATGGTATTTGTTCTTTCGGACATGTATCCCAATTCGGTTTTACTAAGCGTACTCTACGTCACTGGCCCTTACTTAGTTTGTATTTATTGTGAACCTCTCTACTAGAGCAGTGTATCAAGCGACTGGTGGAAAGCGCACAAGAATGGTAAAAGAAAGGACCCCCAAAATACAGACTAGTACTTTTAACATCAGCTTGCGGCAGAATTCTAGAGATTATTCCAAGTTCGAATGTAATAAATTTCCTAGAGACTGAAAAGCTCATATCCGCGAACCAGTGCGGCATGATAAGGCATCGATCATGGGAAACTCAGCTTGCTCTTTTCTCGTATGATATACTGCGAACTGTGGATGAAGAGCAACAGGCTGATTCTATATTTATAGATTTCCGAAAAACATTCGACACATTCGACCCGGTACCCAATAAAAGACTGTTAACGAAGGTATGTGCCCACGGAATAGGCTACCAGATAAGAGACTGTATACATAAATAATTTTGCAGACAGGGTGTGCAGCAATCTGCGATTGCTCGCTGATGATGCTGTGGTGTTCAGGACGCTGTCGAAGAAAAGTTAGTGTGGGGTGATACAAGGTGACCTAGACAAAGTTACTAGTTTCTGTGATGAATGGCACCTGGCTCTTAATGTAAGTTGCTGCGGGTGAGTAAGAAAAACAAACCGTAATGTTCGGATACAAGACTTGTAGCGGTTGCTCGCTGATGATGCTGTGGTGTTCAGGAAGCTGTCGAAGATAAGTTAGAATAGGGTGATAGAAGATGACCTAGACAAAGTTACTAGTTTGTGTGATGAATGACACCTGGCTCTTAATGTAAGTTGATGTGTATGAGTAGGAAAAACAAAACAGTAATGTTCGGATGCAAGACTAGCAGCGGTTGCTCGCTGATGATGCTGTGGTGTTCAGGAAGCTGTCGAAGATAAGTTAGAATAGGGTGATAGATGATGACCTAGACAAAGTTACTAGTTTGTGTGATGAATGACACCTGGCTCTTAATGTAAGTTGATGCGTATGAGTAGGAAAAACAAAACAGTAATGTTCGGATGCAAGACTAGCAGCGGTTGCTCGCTGATGATGCTGTGGTGTTCAGGAAGCTGTCGAAGATAATTAGTGTAGGGTGATACAAGATGACCTAGACAAAGTTACTAGTTTGTGCGATGGATGGCACCTGGCTGTTAATGTAAGTTGATGCGGATGAGGTTCAAATGGCCCTGAGCACTATGGGACTCAACTGCTGTGGTCATAAGTCTCCTAGAACTTAGAACTACTTAAACCTAACTAACCTAAGGACATCACACCCATCCATGAGCGAGGCAGGATTCGAACCTGTGACCGTAGCGGTCGTGCGGTTCCAGACTGTAGCACCTTTAACCGCTCGGCCACTCCGGCCGGGCGGATGAGTAGGAAAAACAATTCGTCCGATGTGTTGGTGCAACGCGGTCCGTCCAGCGATTCTACTGGATATGCCACTCACTTCCGTCTATCCCTGGGTAAGATCAGTGGTCGTAAAATGATTCTGACCGACAGAGACCGGAGACAAGGGACCTCGTCTTTGACAATCGGTTTCAAAGCCGATCACAATTCCTGCTGCCAGCGAATGTATGTCCACTTCAACAAGTTCTGAGAAAATTTTGCTAAAGGAACGGAACTCAGTTGTCGGGTACCCCGACTGTTCACTGTGGCGTACACCGGCGGCGTTATGATGTGCTCAACCGGTAATATGCGGAATGAGCAGTTCAGGACGGATATGTTTCTGTTATGTTTTGGGTGTGTTTTTCGTACCATGACGTGGGCACATCATTCACGTTTCCGTGAAAATCAACCAGAATTTTGTGTAAAAATTCTCGGTGAACAAATACAGCCTTTTCTTCACCATCATCTTGATGAGTACATGGTGGACACTTCCATCTTTCAAGATCACAACAGACGTGTTCACAGAATTCCACGCATACGTTTCTGATTTGCTGAACGTTACGGATCCTTAGACCAAGTTTACAGGTGCCACCCGACTTTAACTACATAAGCAATTTTTTGGATTATTTCGAATATCGGGTGAAAAGTACCAATCAAAATTCCAAAAATTTTTGGTTCTACGGAATCTAAATATCAGAAGATTACTCAAACTGGATATGGCATAGCATTAGAGACTTAGGACTTTCTCTCTGAATAGAACCCATGAGGCATTAGGGTTATGACTCCAGTGGGGCAGGAGACGGACTAATTTTATGCCTGGTATACGTAATTTTATATTCCTGACGTACCTTATTGTGTTTTCCACTACAATTCATTTCTACCACGAATTGCGTTCGCCCAGCGATTTCAGTAAGAAATTAACGCCGGCCGCGGTGGTCTAGCGGTTCTGGCGCTGCAGTCCGGAACCGCGGGACTGCTACGGTCGCAGGTTCGAATCCTGCCTCGGGCATGGGTGTGTGTGATGTCCTTAGGTTAGTTAGGTTTAAGTAGTTCTAAGTTCTAGGGGACTTATGACCTAAGATGTTGAGTCCCATAGTGCTCAGAGCCATTTGAACCATTTTGAATCAGTAAGAAATTAAGTTCCTCGGGGTAACGCAGCTGTGAATAACATTTTCTACGCGTTGAAAATAGTATCATGGACACAGAACAACATTAATAACGACAAGTGGTATTCGTCACATATATTCTGACAGTTCAGAATAATATGTAGTAGTAGTAATGATAGGAACAATAATAACTAGTTGGTCGACATAGATCAAATATTGCCTCTGAAGGTTCTGTGAAATAGTAGAGCAATTATCATGACTCAGTGAAAGAAAACTTTTCATAGTTCTTGCTCGGAAAGTTCATTGCGACTCTGCACTAATCGATAGTTCGCAGAAAAAAATTTTCTTCGTTTTTACGTGCAGGTAGTGAAGAATGGAAAAGTAGACTAATTAGAATATCATTTTCTCCTGTTATAAGCGATAATTTATTTGGAAAACAAAAATGTTTTATTATGTACGGTAACGACTTACAGTTGCCTCCCTCTAGTCCTGTACATCGCTGTAAATTTATTACAGACGACAGCGTTTGTACAGTGTAGTCTACGTTGTATTGGCTGAGTGTCGAATGCATGAAGTGGACCTACTGTAAGACGCAGGATCACTAAAAAGTCCAAGTTTCTTCAAAAACATGAACATAAAAAAATAAATAAGAAAACAATAAGAAGTCGGAAAGACTCGTATTTCTCCAAAATACATTTTGATTGAGTAGTGACAGTTACATCTACAGCTACACTCAGAAAATTACTGTGAAGTGCACTGCAGGATATATGTCCCAGTATACCTGTCATTAGGGCTTCTTCCCGTTTCTTTCACGTACGGAACGCGGGAAGAATTGTTTAATGCCTCCGGTGAACTGTAATTAATCTAACCTTTTTTTTTTTTTTTTAAATATTATGGGACTTAGCTGCTAAGGTCATCAGTCCCTAAGCTTACAGACTACTCAACCTAAATTATCCTGAGGACAAACACACACACCCATGCCCAAGGGAGGACTCGAACCTCCGCCGGGACCATCTAACCTTCTTCTCAAGATCCCTACGGCAGTGATACGTAAGGAGCTGCCCTATATTCCTAGAGCAATCATTTAAAGCCAGTTCTCGAAACTTCCGAAGTAGGATACCTAGTTGTAAATAAAACAATTTTGCCACCTAGTCTGGCTCTATTAATGAAATACCCTGCAACAGTTTACGTTAAATACTCCTTGTTAGTCGTATTTGGTAGGATGGGTCACAAGAGTGATTCTCAAGCAAAATCCTTTGTAAGCTGATTGCATTTCCCCAAAAATCTCACTGCTGTCTAATTCAGCTTTTAACTAGTTATCTGTGCCTACTATTATGTCATTTTCACTACTTTCTAACAGGCTTCAAGCTCTGGCTGTTTGTTGCGAATACTTTGATAGTTAATTACTAGAACATCAATACTCTCGCATGTGCGAGGCACTTTTACACTAACACATCTGAGTCTCCCACTGCTATCGTTATCTGGACTGAACTGAGTGTCGTCTAACCTACAAAACCATTGTGTGCACCTCACACGCGGCCAATTGCATGCTTAGCAGCATTTGATGTGTAGTTAGGATGACTTTACAGTTCTTAACCCTGTGGTGCAATTCTAGGAAGATATAGCCTAGTTTGTCACGAAAGATGTAGGAATATTTGTACCAATGTCTGTGGGTTGAGAAGCCCTGAACGATCTGAAGAAAATTATTTTATGACTTTCATCTTAATCTGCTGGAATAATGCTCAGAGCGAAAACACTTGGAATGGCTTTATCCTAGAAGGTGTCTCATGAAGACGAGGACGAAACTTCGGGAAATCGTTTTAAACGAGGGTCACTCCAAAAGAAAACACCTGTCATGAAAACCTTCGCTACAGTAATAAATCTAGGTACTGTTTCCCTTATACTCTAGTAAAATAAAACTATAACTGTCATGTAATCGAAGGTGGCTCCAACACGATGCAGTGCGGCATTTTTAGCATTATCATATTATCGCCAGAGCCGATAAGGGTAAAGTCCTTAAGCTCCCGACAGACGTTAGGATTTGTAGACTGAGATATTCACTGAATCAACGAGCAAAAACATATAGTTCCTGCTTGGAACAAAATCCTTCATATACCGTGGAAGCTTCAAATAGTTCGAATACGATTCCGGAAATTCAACAATTTTTTAGCCTTGTAGAGCTAGTTCTCACGTGTTTGGTCAACAAATGCAACATTTTACATACCGTAATATTTATGCGAACGTCCTTTCTCAGTGACAGGCCGTTTTTTTTTCTTCTTGGCGTTCAGTACGCCTCTAAAACGAGATTACAGTAATATGTGGAAATGTGTACAATGTAGCGTTTCACGAAGTTGGCGCCACTGCACTGGAAACGTGCCGGACTTCAGTTAAAACACCTCTACAGCAACAGTCTTGTGACAGCACTAGGCAGCATATGAAGCATATTACGAGTATAAAGTAGACACCGCTACGCTTACTACTATGTGTTACGTTTACCACTATGTCAACTACAATTTCTTGAATCACTTATGCAGCATAAGGGAGTGTGCATCATTATAGAACTCCCTGACAGATTACAGGCTCCGGATTCAATTGAATCCTTTACCATCCCTCTCCCGAATAATGTAGACAAGTGTAATGTGCTGCGAATACATAGAAAGAATGATCCCTTATCATTTAGCTGCAATATAGCAGGTCAGCAACTGGAAGCAGTTAATTCCATAAATTATCTGGGAGTACGCGTTAGGAGTGATTTAAAATGGAATGAAAATATAAAGTTGATCGTCGGTAAAGCAGATGCCAGAGTGAGATTCATTGGAAGAATTCTAAGGAAATGCAATCCGAAAACAAAGGAAGTAGGTTACAGTACGCTTGTTCGCCCACTGCTTGAATACTGCCCAGCAGTGTGGGATCCGTACCAGATAGGGTTGATAGAAGAGACAGAGAAGATCCAACGGACGGCAGCGCGCTTCGTTACAGGATCGTTCAGTAATCGCTAAAGCGTTACGGAGATGATAGATAAACTCCAGTGGAAGACTCTGCAGGAGGGACGCTCAGTAGCTCGGTACGGGATTTTGTTGAAGTTTCGAGAACATACCTTCACCGAGGAGTCAAGCAGTATATTGCTCCCTCCTACGTATATCTCGTGACGAGACCATGAGGATGAAATCAGAGAGACAGTCCTTCTTTCCACGAACAATACGAGACTGGAATAGAAGGGAGAACCAATAGAGGTGTTCAAGGTACCCTCCGCCACACACTGTCAGGTGGCTTGCGGAGTATGGATGTAGATGTAGATGAATGTTGCTATCGAATAGGCCACCTAGGCACTCCTCAATGCTGTGTTCTTAGCTACAGTTTAGCGAACACCACCCCTCACGTGGTTTTTATGGCAAAGTTTAATTCCCAAGGAACATCTTTCATCCCTAACATGCTTACGCAGCACGGTTTGCTGAAGAGCCCGCGATAAAATTCTGTTAAACTCTGCCCTTTTTATAATCGGAGATCGACTGCGACCAGTCGATCTATTCCTATCCTATTGCTTCAGAAGGATATGCCGTTGTTCATGGTCGTGACAAATTTGTTTCTGATGTAACGTAACAGACATCTACGACTAATACATAAAAAATTTGCTAGAAATTATCTACTTCTTTATTTATCAATGTCTTTATTTATAATTACTTCACCTTATTTCTTTGAGTGATTAAAGTTTTGGTATATAATTTTCATTTTAGAAATTATCCCCAGCACAGCTAACATTTGTGGGAATTTAGATCTACCAATCATTCCCACTGATTTAATAGTTTATGTGTAGCATAGCCTACATAAACTAATTCTTCAAAGCCTGACATGACGCATTGCTTGAAATACTTTTCGACGATTTCTTTGGAAACCAGTCTGAAGTTACTGAATTACCGCAGACAATGTACACTAAGCAGTAAAGTTCCGCATTCTGGTCCTAAACGGACCAATCGGGCTCGACTGCCTGCGCGTCAGCCTCTGTCTATAGCGTCCTTGGATGCGGTATGGAGAGGCATATCGTCAGCACACCAATCTCACAGTCGTTGTCACGTTGCTTGTATGTGACACCTCTATTAATCGGTGGAGTAGCTCTTCAGTTGGCCTTAAGGCTGAGTGCATCCTGTAGCATTCTTCCTACCAAGGAAAATACCCCTGGCAGTACGGGGAATCGAACCCAGCATGGTAGGCAAACGTGCTGACATCTGCTACGGTGGCGGACTCACAGTCGATGTACAACGTCAAAATAACTCGTTACAGGTAATGTGTTTAGTGCAAACGACAATGTTATTGTTAATATTAATTAATTGAACAATTAATAAATTACGAAATAATTTGTCCAGAAAAATCCAGCTCCAGATGTGTAATCTGTAATTACGCTCAATAATTTGCTAAATGCGTGAACAGTGTTCTGTGTAATTTTCACTGTACCGGCATTGTTGTCGTCGTCATTTTCGTGTGATTTTAACGTTTCTATCCATTTTACCAACTCATGCATTGAAGTTTCTGAAAGAGTTATGTACATAATAACAGAGAAGAAGACTGAAAATCTACGAGGATTAATTTGGATTTTGGAAAGATAAAGGTAACAGAAAGTCAATTATGATGCAGCGCTTTGTTATGGAAGCAACTCTTAAAAATATCAAGACTCCTTTATTGAACTTGTCGACCTTCAAAAACCGTTCGAATGTGTAAATTGGTACTGTACGGACGAAATTCTCAGAGAAATAGATGAAACAAGTAGGGGAAGACAGGTAATACGATGTATGTACCAGAACGAAGAGGTAACTAATAGAACTGAGGAGAAAGAACGAGCTATTTTGTTTCAAATATGTGTGAAACATAGTTGCAGACTTTCGTTTCTACTGTTCAGGAGAAGATGGAGTCACTCCAGTAACAGATAGTTTCAGGGAACGATAAGAATCGGTGAAGAAGTAGCTATCCTCAGCAATAGCGAGGTAGAATTGCAAGAAATACAATATTGAATAACAGTTAATGGGCAGAGAATATGGATTTACTGTAATTGGAGTAGTAGAAATGAAATTAGTGAGAGATTTAATATCAGAAATGCGGACCAAGTAGTAAACATAGTGACGCAGTTCTGCGTCTTAAGCATAATAACGTATGACGGACGAAACGAGGGGAGTAAAAAGCGGACTCCCACAGCCAAAGACGGCATGCGTGCCCAAAGTTCGGATGAATCGAAATAATTTTTGAAAATGTGCTTCTGGATTACACTGCCATATAGAAGTGAATGACGGATTATGAGGAGACCGAAAAAGACTGGAATCGAAGCATTTGAGACGTGGTGTTATAGAAGGTTGTTCAAAATTAGCTGGACTGACAAGATAGGAAATGAAAATGTTTTGTGCAGAATCTGGAAGGAAAGACGGGTGTGTATAACAATGACAAGAGGAACTGTCAGGGTGTCAGGTCATGTGTTAAAACAATAGAAGAAGACAGATATTAAAATACGCACGACAAAGAATTGAGGAGATTGGCAGTAGGTGCAACTCTGGGATGCAGAACTTGCTGCAGGAGAGGAAGTCATGGCGGACCGCATCGAACCAGCCGGAAGACTGACGACAAGGAGGAAAACGCGGTTCATTTCAGGTCCCTGAAAACCATTTGATCCACTGCATCATACGCAAACTTAGCCTTCAGCGTTTTTAGAAACTGTAGACATACTTATGTGATTCATAAGACGCTTAGTAATTCTGACATAGGTCTTGTTTGACGTGATACGAAAGACAGCACAAACCACCGAAATAAAAGGTGATATCTATGGCCACGTAGGGTAGCAGCGCAGTCTCAGGCGTCTTCCCACAGTTCGCGCGGCTCCCACTATCGGAGGTTCGAGTCCTCCCTCGGCCATTGGTGTGTGTGTGTTTTGTCCTTAGCGTACGTTAGTTTAAGTTAGAAAAAATAGTGTGTAATCCTAGGGACCGATGACCTCAGCAATTTTGTCCCATAGGAACATACCACAAATTTCCTTAAATTTGATATTTATGCTGCAGGTTCAGTTAGTTACGTCACTGGTTGATAATTCCAATTTATTAAATAGTATAGTGAGCCAGGTGTAGTATGATGTCTATGTTTTGTACTGAACTATATTTTTAAAAAGTTATGCTAATTCATTCTTTATGCTTTTTGTAAATTTTAAAAATGATAAAATGAAGACATGGATATACAGCCCTTGAGAAACCAGTGATGATAGGCTCTGTATTTGGAAACTGCTGAAGGGGCTCTGGCAGTTCTTTGATTAAACATAGAAACATGCTTATTTCTCAGGCTTCTGCAGAGTTTTGTACTGAATAAGAAGTAATCGTAGGACTGATGTTTCGACGGTCGTTTCGGGAGTCGTGTCTGGACATCTCAGTGCAAGCTATGCCTGTGAAAAGCAAGAGTATAAATCGAACCAGCACACAGATTTGATCTGTTATAAGTTTCAGTTATTAGAGATGTCTGTAACACGTGTTCACATTCATAGTGACGTGGCTAGATCCTGCGTTTCTTGGTTCTGGCTAGGGCCTGGTAATGTACATATCGACGCTAGAAATATTTAATAACTGAGTGGCATGTATAAATTGTCCATTGATATAGCTCGATTGAGGAATAACGTTCTAGAGAAGTATTATTGAAAACATAACGAAAAAGTCTTGACTGTAATACAAATACAACGGCGGAAAAAATCGTAACATCAAGAAGGTGTTGTGCGGTATAAGCGTAGTCGGAAGATGATATTCGAAGTGATCGCTGTATCAAGCATAGGTCGGCAGGTAGTAGTCGTGAACGCTGGCTCCTATTTTGTCCGGAACCGAGCTTGGAATCATCCTACACGTCGGTCTGGAGGCATGAAGATGGTGTAATAATTTACCGAAACTAATAGCAAAAAAAAAATAACAGTTTATAAATTAGACGGCTGAGAAGTGTTCCGTTTGACATTCTAACTGAAAAATGATGGGAGTGTTTCTACATCCGAAAGATGATACCTTTTCAAATTTAGCTCCAATCGCTTAAGACTATGAGGGTAAAACTCAGGTTTGCTTTAAATAGACGCTGTAACAGTCGTGACCGTTAGTTACGTCTGAGAATGGACATGGTGAGTTGATGCCAGTCAAGAATGCCTTTAAGGCAACCAAGATCCCATTACCAACAAGTCACTGAGTGAACGATGTCGTGTAGTGGGGCTACGAGAAACTGGATGTTCTTTCTGCGATACTGCAGAAAATCTTAGCCGGAATGTAGCCACTATGCGTGACTGCTGTCAGCTGTGGTCATGAGAATATACAGTCGCAGGAAGACCGGGTTGCGGACTGCCACGCTACACTACCGAGATGGAAGACCATCGTGTTCGACATATGGCTCTGGAGCATCGTACTGCATTTGCATCTGCAATTTGAGCAGCAATTGGTATCACAGTGACACAACAAACTGTTACAAATCGGTTACTTCAAGAACAGCATCGATCCAGACATGCTGCAGCGTGCATACAATTGCCCCGAACCACCGCCAGTTGCGATTTGAATTATGCCAAGGGAGATCTCATTGGAGGACAGATTAGAGATCTGTTTTGTTTTCTGATGAAAGCTATTACTGCTGCGGTGCCAGTTACAGCCCTGTGTGGATAGAAGGAGGCCAGATGAGGGTCTTCGAGCAACTTGTGTGCGTGCTGGACACTCTGGATCTGTAAGTCGAGCTGTGGTCTGGGGTAAGGCTACCTATAACAGCAGGAACGCTCTCGTGCTTATCCCACGCACCCTGACTGAAAAACTGTATGTCAGTCTGGAGATTCGACTTCTTGCTCTGCCACTCATGAACAGATTTCTAGGGGGTGCTTCCCAGCAGGATAACGGTCTCCCACATACCGCTGTTGTAATCCAATGTGCTCTACAGAGCGTTGACACTTGCGTTGACCTGCTCGATCACCGGATCTGTCTGCAATCGAACACATATGGGACTTCATCCGATGACAACTCCAGCGTCATCCACAAACAGCATATTATCCGTCCCTGTATTGAACGACCAAGTACAACAGACATGGAACTCCACTCCACGGTCTAACATCCTGCACATGTAAAACACAATGCGTGCACGGTTGCATGCTTGCATTCAGTATGCTGGCGGCTACAATGGTTACTAATGCAACGGCATTTCACATTCGCTTTGGCTTATCTTACACATTAACCTATGAACTTGCATTGTTAGGCATATAAATATGTTACCCAGACAAATGCATTATCGAAATTTCATCAAAAAATTGTTCAAATGGCTCTGAGCACTATGCGACTTAACTTCTGAGGTCATCAGTAGCCTAGAACTTAGAACTAATTAAACCTAACTAACCTAAGGACATCACACACATCCATTCCCGAGGCAGGATTCGAACCTCCAGACTGTAGCGCCTAGAACCGCACGGCCACTCCGGCCGGCGAAATATCATCGCTCTACATTAATTATGTTTCGGTGTTGCGATTTTTTTCTGTCAGACTATATTAGCGATGACCAATTTCGGTCCATTAGATAGTCTTTAGACCATACAACACCTTATTCAGCACTGAGCGGAGACGAACTGTATGACAGAAGGCACGTCTGTCTAAAACTGAAATCAGTCAAATGCCTTTGCATTTGCACAAGTATAGAAACATCATCATTCAAACCTGTCTGTGATATTTACGACTTCCGATAGTGAAATTCTTTGGTTTATTCTTAAATTGCAGGTACAATGGAAAGACTTTTTTCCATATAGAGATATCGATTTCTGCAAGCATGATTGTCGTTGCGATGTTAAGTGGCAGAAGGATAATCTTTGAGGTTCCGCTATCGACGAGAGGTGCTAATGGGGCACAGCGGTGTCAGGGTGTACAGGTGTGGTGGGATGCTTGATAACCGTGTAACATTTTAGTTCAAACATGTTCAAATGTGTGTGAATTCCTAAGGGTCCAAACTCCTATGGTCATCGGACCCGAGACTCACACACTATTTAAATTAACGTATGCTAAGACCAACAAACACAACCAAGCCCGAAGGAGGACTCGAACCTCCGGCAGGAGTGGCCGCGCAGTCCGTGACAAGGCGCCTCAAACAATGCGGCCACTCCACGCGGCAACATTTTAGTACTTATGAAGTTGAAGTCATTCACTCGCAGTTGTGGTGGTATTTATACATGCCTATTTTATTATTCGTGTTGCAAGGTTCGGCATGATGAAATTCGAAGTATTTTCGGAACATTAACGTGTGGTTTTGGTGTTGAGATGTCACGCACGTGGATTTGCACAATAAGTTGCAGAATCGGGTTTCCATTGATCCATCCGAATATTATGGCACTTAACTATGTCACATACCCATTTAATGAGCTTCTTGAAATATTTCTTTACGTATATAGATTTTGTTTCGTGCAGACAAGTCAAGTGTTTGTGTTTTCGCATGTGCTGTACGCATTTATACCGCACTCTAACATTGTTCGAAGTCTTTCTTAACATCTTACCATTATTTTCAAATACAGGCATGCCAACGGCCGAGCAGTATTGGCGATCTATATTAAGCTGTTCTTCGTGATGGGCATTTTTTCAACGGAGAGAGAGAAATTTTCTGAACCATCACTGAGATCGCTATTAAACAGTTTAATAAATTACGATGAGCGACTCGCTCGTTCTTTTCTGTGCAGACTTTTACAGGACCGAAAGTACCATTAAGTCGTCTGCTGTGGTCACTGAGGGTGCTGGTAGTTCATTATTTATGTGTAACTGTGGTAACTTTATGGTGTTTTTTCAGGTTTAAGGATCTAATGTTGTGCTAAAATACTGAGCTAAAAATGTCCATTCTATTCTTCAAATCAACAAGCATATCTGCTTACATGTTATTCGTACGAACTGATGCGTTTATCATAGTTTAACTCGGTTAACACAAATCAGTTATCTCTAATGGCCTTTATCAAGATGTTGTGCAAAGAAAGTTACACCTGTTCTTTGCCATATTTCCTTAATGTTCCAGGCAGATTGCGTTGTTATATGAATTCGTGTGTCTAAACTTTCCATATGAGAAGTGTCAATTTTTAATGCATATTTAAGGTTACACATTTGCATGTAAGCCAAATTTGACAAAAAGAACAAATGGCGTGCATATTTACAGAAAAGTCTCACACTAAACGATACAAAATATTATTATTTCATAGGCTTGTGTACATAAAACCTATGTTTTGGGTTCTTATTTTATCTTTAACGTCAAAGTTGTACTGCACTAGGGCCACTACCGGCCACAGTTGGCATTATTGGAGACTGGCGCTAGTGCGTGGTACGTTGCTGTTTGGATCTGATCAAGTATAACACTCTCTTTCATTTTATTGTAACTGTGGGAAAGTACTCCTCATTTGTTTTCTTTCAGACACGTAGACAGACACACACAGATTTCTGGTGACAAAACGCCTGAAGTAGTATCGTTTATGAAAATAATTTGCAGCAAGACGGAAAACTATAGTAATTACGTCAAAGAAGACCCATGTTAAACATAAAATAAAGTCAACTGAATGAAAATGCAGACGCTGCAAGTATTTTGGGGAGTAATCAGTATTTACTGCTTGACACCAAACTACGCGACATCTTCGCTATACTTTGCCGGCTGGTGCACATACGAAATTGAAACTACTGGAAAGGTAATTTGGAGGACTCATTCGAATCAGTATCCGCCTCACTTACAGCGATATATATCTAACTTACGAATTGGCGAAGATGACAAAAAATGAACGCGACTTTAAACAAATGTTCAAATGTGTGTGAAATCATATGGGACTTAACTGCTAAGGTCATCAGTCCCTAAGCGTACACACTACTTAACCTGAATTATCCTTAGGACAAACACACACACCCACGCCTGTGGGAGGACTCGAACCTCCGCCGTGATCAGCCGCACAGTCAATGACTGCAGCACCTTGGACCGCTCGGCTAATCCCGCGCGGCGCTGACTTTCACGTCGGAAAGTTTGGATGTCGTTTGTTTTGTCAATAGCAATGAGCCAATCTGTTATAATCTCAAGTTGGGGTAGTTAGAATTTGTTTAAACATATGTTTAGCGTACATAAATGCGTGGACCTCTGTTGGGAACTCGGGTTGTTGTCGAACCAAGAGACGGGAAACTACATAAACCGTCGCAGTGAAAGCTGTGTCAAACTATACAAGAAAACTGCCAGTGTACAATTCGCGTTTCAGTTATATAGTACCAAATGGAGGAAACGGACTACAATAAAAAAGAACACTTGGTTTAATAGCTGCAACTTGAGGACTGACCAGAGCATCACCATCGGTCTCTCCGGACAACAGATTAGCAGCGTCGGAAAAGTGAGGTCCCATTCAATGTAGTGTGAGTTTATTGTGGTGCTTATCAGGAGGTATGCTACGTAGTAGTGGCACACGAAAGTGTCCCAGTCGGAGGTGAGAACAAGATAGTGGCAACTGATGAGACGCATATCATCGCTCGTAAGTACGGAAGAGGGCACAAGCTGAAAATCGAAGTGCAACACATTTGTATTTTCGGAGGAAAAGAGAATCGAGGAAGTGTTTTATAGTCCGGGTGCTCTATATGGACAAAAGAACTTTCGTGTCCCCTGTAAAGCATTTTGTCCTACCTGGCACCAATGTCATCACTAATGGGTGGAAGTACTACCAAAATTTGAAGGAAGAGGGAGTTGACCATGAGTTCGTGAGCCACACGGTAGAATTTGTATCTTATGAAGATCCATCACTGCATATTCAAAACATGGAGCGGTTGTGGAAGCCACTGAAATCATCTATTAAAAGAAAGATCAGACATGCCGATAGGGACATTTTTCAGTTCCTCTATTTCCATAATTTACACTTGGCAGAAAAATCTCATCCTTGTGAAACTCGGTGCCTATTTCTTAGAGGTATTTTGAAAGTGTATCTAGAATACGGAATAAACAGTATGCTTCCCGCTACCTATATTACTCGAGGCATTGCTCACGATTTCGCTCAGGGGTCAAACAAGTACAATTAGTTCTTCTATCACATTCGTGTTAGTGATAAGAGTAGTATTATAATGTTATGTTTTGTAGTTGTGTGCTTTCAATACATATATCTTTAGTTGTCTCTTCATCAGGTCTTGCGTTCGCTCGCAGTGATGCCCTGACATCGACTCACAACGATTCTTTCAAATTACCACTGGAGAATCTGAAAAAGTACAGTCGAGTTCTATATAATTCATTTGTTCGCTGTGCATCACGTTTGGGAGATGCTGCTGTCAGACACGTTTAACTTTTCATTTTCAAAATATGTGACTATATTTTAGCTCTCCGAATACGATTTCGATTTATAGTTTTGCACTCAGTATTTATTTTGTTTGGATAATTAGCTGTTGCTAATTATCTTACGTCACGAGACTTAAATAAGCTGCTCACACTATTGGAAGATTTTTGTTCTTATTGTTTACACACATGACTATTTTCTGACTCTAATCATGTACACTGTTTCCCCAAAACGTTCAGAATATGTGTCCCATGGCAGACTGAGTTTTATTGTTGCATTGACATGGACGAGTATAATGTTGAGACTTGTTCATCTTCCATTGATATAGCACAATGATGTTGAGGATCTATCTACAGGTACAGTCGCCTGTAGAGTGGTATCACATATTACAGTTTGTTTTCAGATTTCACAAATGTGTTCATCAGTGTCTTTTCGTAGAGACTGCACTAATAAAGAACTGCTTGTTACAATATGTAAGTAATACAACAGCTTCTACAGACGGCTCAAATGGCACTGAGCACTATGGGACTTAACACCTGAGGTCATCAGTCCCCTAGACTTAGAACAGCTTAAACCTAACTAACCTAAGGACATCACACACATCCATGTCCGAGGATGGATTTGAACCTGCGACCGTAGCGGTCGCTCGGTTCCAGATTGAAGCGCCTAGATCCGCTCGGCCACACCGGCCGGCACAGCTTCTTCGTCGACTGGAGGTTCAACCACATTATGCTCAGCACATTTGGAACCCGTCCAACTTGCACCACATTGTGTTAGAATCCTATATCGCGTAAAAAAGGACTTCCTGATCAGAGGAAGAAACAGTTATCGAAATAGCTAGAGTAATAGTAAAATGGCAAAGGTCCCGAGTTCGATTCTCGGTCGGGCACACAGTTTTAATCAGCCAGGAAGTTTCATATCAGCGCACACTCCGCTGCAGAGTGAAAATCTCATTCTAGAGTAATAGTAAATAAGATCTGGGTACAACGTGGAACAAGCAATAGGTAAGATAAAGGTTGGGATCCGCGAACAGAAAGGGACAGTAACTGCATATGCTTGTAAAATTATTATTTTTATTCATATTTAGTCATATAAAACCCTGTCATAGTAAATCAGCGAAACCGTGCGCCCTCTTTCCACGCTTAACGAAGAGAATTCTTATATTACAGTTTCGCATTCCTCCACCCACACAGAGCTATTATTTAAAACTGACGCTGGGAGCAGCCTTTGTTTTGTGACGCATAACGTGGGATCCCTGCCAGAAGATGCACTGGCGCATGTGGACAAGTGTCTGAAGCGGATTTGCTATGCCCTAGTGAAACACGCAAGTATGTGAGTAAGTAGGTAAGCATATATTATGAAATACAGGCAGGAGTAAGACAAAAAAAAAGCAACCTTGTGACAGTGCTCGGAACTCCATGGGATTCAGCAGAATTCCGCGCATCTGGTCTCCCGGGCAAGAAGTCGGCATTCAGAAAAGTGACGCAAATTTATTTGCGTTATTGAGCAACAGTATCCCACCACTGACTTACAGCATATTTCTCAGTCTGACTAATGGTAGAAAAATGATCAGTAGTAGTGAAATTATAACCGTTTCCGCTTCGTCTAATGAAAATAAAATAATTTAGTATTCAAATCATAACGATTACTTTGTCCTGTGACGCTTACAGTGTTAACAACTGACTACGGCTTTGCTGTATAGTTGCGCTTGTTGGATATTCCTGGTATTCATAATAGACGGTTAAAATTATCACCAGCACGCAGACTACATTGGCAGAGATAATGTGCCACAAAATGTTTCGCTTGAACAAATTAGACATTCATGGATAAGATAAAATTTTGAGACGGATTTAACGATCACCATATGCGAAAGAATATACAAATATCGACTTCATGGCCTATGACAGAATATTCGTAGAATCTATTCCAATATCATACTTCCAGAAACTTCCATCTTATCGAAACTTTGCTTCAAATTCCGATGTATGTGAACTCCATTACGAAGTATGTGAGTGTTTGTGTGTGTGCGCGTGTGTGGTTATGTTTGTTTATGATTGTGTGCTCACACTTCATTGGGTGAGCGCGTGCAACTAAATCCACTGTCAGTGTGGTTGTATACCTGTGTGTACCCCTGTGAAACAGCGACTCAACCAAATTTAGACATCTTTGTAATCCTGGTACCCAAGCTTTCTTCGTAAAGGAAATCGTTTAATCAATCATTTCTGGGAATAATTTCGTTTACCTTTATACAATAAGTAACTATATAATACTCTCTACTATGTACCAGTAAATACTACACTCTTCTTTAATGTCTCTATCTTTTGTTCAACGGTTTAATCTCATTAACCTTCCGATTGCAAACTATTAGAAGACAATAGGATTTAGATTTGTAAATTAACTTTTTACATTGCTATCGAGGTGCCTGTAATTGTTTACTGGCTCCGCTCTGTGTGTTAGAACTACATTTAGCGGCGAAAGTATTTGTAAAAACTGTGCATTTCTTTGCTGTGTCTATCTTTCCTGCATGTACTTAATTTCATTATACTCCCGATAACAAAATACAAAAGGACAATGGGATTCAGATTTGTAAATTAAACTTTGCTATCGCAATCGAGGTTCCCATATCTGTTTACTGGCTCCTATCTCTGTATTAAAACTACATTCTCCGGCGAAAAGTGAGGGTAACTTTAGGAGGCTACAATTATTTCCACATAGGTTGCTTCAATGTATCACATATTTAATAAAAAGGAGGAGCATCGGTCTTCACAACACAGTACGAATGGATATGTGAAACTTGCTTGTAACTCCCATGCTTTTATTTTTGCTTTACAATTTCATGTGTCGCACTACTGGAACGTTCGAACCATTGACCAGCTGGAGCGGTAGTCAGTGCACAATGTGCGCATATCCTAACTATCCCCATTGTTATGCAAACAACATATGTAAACAACTTGTTGTGATGGATGTAGACGGCAGAATATTAGGAAACCTTTTGATCTTTTGTATTGCAGTGGCTAATTTTAGCGAGACTCGCATCATTGTTTAAAAACGGCATTTACAGAAATCTTTAAAAAGAAAGCTTTAATATTAATAAAACCACAGATAACACTTGGAAATAAACTGCGACGTGTTTATTTCATATGAAACAATGTTTGACAGTAATTACAAGCTAATACAGACTTGTGACATTACTATGCAATGCTCCGAATTATAGTCTGGTCTAGAACAAGATGAAAGAAAGCTAGGAGTATAGATTTTAAACTGGAAAAGAAAACAGCTGGTTCAAGCAAAATAACTGAGGATAGTAGTTACAGTTATTGCAGTGATTTATCGTCAAATTCTGCTGGATGTCACTGTAACGAGCATTGAAATGCGTAAATAGTGCACTTAATTTATACATTGTGACGGAATTTTAATATATTCTGTGGGCTGCATGCTCTAAATAATGTCTACTATTATAACTAAAATGTGTTAGACGGAACAAGACGACAGAGTGTCAACATGCAAACGAGCGCCTTGGAGGTAATGTGATGTTCAAATCAAAACAAAATACAAGGAAGCAGGCGTGAATAGAATGGAATGTATACGCAAGTGATGAATATAAACAAATTTTTATTCCTAATGTCAAAGACTCACCAAGTCTTTCAGCGATACCGATATTCTGCATTGTAAGTGTCGAAACCTCATCTGTTGACAGTTATACGGCGGTCGACGATCTTCTCATGCGTGTCCCAGAGAGTGGGCGGACAGTTCGAGGAGAAGGGGGACGGTAACTGTCGCTTGTGAGTGGTTCCCCGAGCCACCAGAACGCGGTCGTGTCATTAACGAGGAGAGCGGCAGCGGCGAGGTGGAGGCGCACGGCCGTCGCCAGTCGGCACCGCCGACGCACGCACAGTGTTTGGTGACGTCAGAGGCGCGCCTGGTGGGCAGACAGCCGGCATCGCGGCCGGCGCGGCGGTCGATGTGCGAGTGTAGGCCGGCCGCTCTCGGAGCTGCCGCTGCCGCTGCTGCTGCTGCTGCGCGCCCGGGCCCGCCGCCACCGCCGCCGCCGCCGCCCAGATCGATGCTCGGCGGGCGGCAGTGCGCGCGGCGCCGCGCTGCACGGCGGGTATCCGCCCGCGGCGGCCGCCTACCACCCGGAAGGTACGTCGCGCGGCGGCTCCAGCTGACTCCAGCCGAGGACGGTTCTCTGGTTCCAAAATCCTCTTCTCATGTTACGGAGGACAGGTGTCACAGTCCTCGACCGAGCTTTTTATCTATGGCACACTTGAAACCAGGACTGTTGACATTTTTAAAAATAGAGGAAAACAGATATATCGATATTTAAAAGCATAAAAAAAAGGTTCAAATGGCTCTGAGCACTATGGGACTTAACATCTATGGTCATCAGTCCCCTAGAACTTAGAACTACCTAAACCTAACTAACCTAAGGACAGCACACAACACCCAGTCATCGCGAGGCAGAGAAAATCCCTGACCCCGCCGGGAATCGAACCCGGGAACCCGGGCGTGGGAAGCGAGAACGCTACCGCATGAACAAGAGCTGCGGACATTTAAAAGTATCACTATCGTTCATCAATGTAAACCGATAAACACTGTCAACACGTGAAAGGAAGAAATATCGACGTACCAGCTGGAAACATGTAAATATATTCAAGTTTTAGAGCTGTATATTGAAATGACGATTTATTATTAAGAGAGTAATCCCAAAAGTAAGGTCTCCAGTTTTTTTATAAGTATATGGACCTGTTTATTTCCACAATGGTTTACATCAATTTACAGCTCAAATATTTAGCTATTTTTTGACATAATAACCATTTCTGTCGATGCATTTTTGTGGAGGCTGTGGCTTTTTTTTATGCCCATGTCATACCAGCTCGCCGCCATGCTGTTCATAAAGTTATGAACTTCTTCTTTCACCTCGTCGTCGGAGCCGAATCGCTGGGACTACAATTAACGCTGACAGGTACTGTGAGATTCTGAAATAACTCAAACGGGAAATTCAGAACCGGAGAAGAGAGATGTTGATCAAGGGCATACACATTCTCCATGACAACGCTCAGCAATCCGTTGTCCCCTGCTACAGTTTTAGTGGAACATAATCACCCACACACCCTGTAGTCCAGACTTAGCGCCCAGTGACTATTAGTTGTTCCCTAGGCTAAAAGGACATTTGGCCGGAAACTTCCGACAGCGAGGTGAAAGAAGAGATTCATAACTTTCTGAACAGCGTGACGGCGAGCTGGTATGACATGAGCATACAAATAGTACCAAAGAGTCTACAAAAATTCATCGATAGAAATGGTGATTCAAAAAAAAAATGGTTCAAATGGCTCTGAGCACTATGGGACTTAACATCTATGGTCATCAGTCCCCTAGAACTTAGAACTACCTAAACCTAACTAACCTAAGGACAGCACACAACACCCAGTCATCGCGAGGCAGAGAAAATCCCTGACCCCGCCGGGAATCGAACCCGGGAACGGGAAGCGAGAACGCTACCGCACGACCACGAGGTGCGGGCGATTGGTGATTAGGTCGAAAAATAGCTAAACGTTCAAGCTGGCCGGAAGGGGTGGCCGTGCGGTTCTAGGCTCTACAGTCTGGAACCGCGTGACCGCTACGATCGCAGGTTCGAATCCTGCCTCGGGCATGGGTATGTGTGCTGTCCTTAGGTTAGTTAGGTTTAAGTAGTTCTAGGTTCTAGGGGACTGATGACCTTAGAAGTTCACTCCTATAGTGCTCAGAGCCATTTGAACCATTTGTTCAAGCTGTAAACTACAATTCTACATCTACTTCTACATCCATATTCCTCAAGCCACCTGACGGTGTATGGAGGAGGGTACTTTGAGTACCTCTATCGGTTCTCCCTACTACTCCAGTCTCGTACTGTTCGTGAAAAGAAAGATTGTCGGGATGCCTCTGTGTGGGCTCTAATCTCCCTGATTTTATCCTCATGACCTCTTCGCGAGACATACGTAGGAGGGAGCAATATACTGATTGACTCCTCGGTGAAGGTATGTTTTCGAAACATCAACAAAAGCTCGTACCGAGCTACTGAGCGTCTTTCTTGCAGAGTCTTCCACTGGAGTTTATCTATCATCTCCGTAACGGTTTCGCGATTACTAAATGATCCTGTAACGAAGAGCGCTGCTCTCCGTTGGATCTTCTCTATCTCTTCTATCAACCCTATCTGGTACGTATCCCACACCGGTGAGCAGTATTTAAGCAGTGAGCGAACAAGTCTAGTGTAACCTACTTCCTTTGTTTTCGGATTGCATTTTCTTAGGATTCCTCCAATGAATCTGATTCTGGCATTTGCTTTACCGACGATTAATTTTATATGATCATTTCATTTTAAATCACTCTTAATGCCTACTCCCAGATAATTTATGGAATTAACAGCTTCCAGTTGCTGACCTGCTATATAGTCTGTGTACTGATAAAAAAAAAAAGGAGGCCTTACTTTTGGGATTACCCTCGTAGATACAGTGTTCTATTCATCAACAAGCTAGCAATCCGGTTATCTCCCTCAGAGCAAGAATTGAAAGGAAAATTATGAACTTCACGCTTGGCGATAAACACTTTGTTAACAACGGTAAATTCAGGTAAGTGGCGCAATAGAAATTGTCCGATGGGTCCATCGTTCGTTTTCGGTACATATTGGATTCGTCTGGAACACTTAATGTTGACTTCCCTGTTTCTTCATTTCTGCCAATGCCAGCGTCCTGACAGCTGTAATGTCAAAATCGCGTGGTGAAGTTAAAAGTTGCAGTTTCTGTCGGTAGCGCTGAGAGCCAATTATTTCAGCAATACCCCTCACGCGTCTCCACACACCGCAAAGATCAGCCTTGCCATTTTGGGTTTTGTTCATTATTTTCAGCAGCTGTTTTTGAAGAATGCCAATGTGAAGAAACAGCACACTAGCTGCGTTAAAATTTTTCTTAACGCAGCTTGTGTGCTGTTTCTCCATATTGGATATTGAATATCGATATGTCGGTGAAGAAATATCTCCCGTGTATATCGCCGCTACTTGTTCAGAAAGTTGAAATACTGACACATCGATATTTCATCAACAGTCTTAGCCCTACTTGAAGCCTGCTGCTGTGTCGGACCGGGACTCGTATCACGGACCTTTGCCTGTGACGGGCAAGTGCTCTACCTACGCCGGCCAGAGTGGCCGAGCAGTTCTAAGCGCCACAGTCTGGAACCGCACGACCGCTACGGTCGCAGATTCGAATCCTGCCTCGGGCATGGATGTGTGTGATGTCCTTAGGTTAGTTAGGTTTAAGTAGTTCTAAGTTCTAGGGGACCGTTGACCTTAGAAGTCAAGTCCCATAGTGCTCAGAGCCATTTCAACCATTTTGCTCTACCTACTGAACTGTCCTACAACTACTCCCTGATCCCTTCACACGCTGCTACTTGTAACAGTACCTCGTCTCCTACCTTATCCTTATTTAGATAGATGCCAGAACTCGACTGTTCAGTATCGGAAGTCGATTGAAAAACTTAGCCATAAAAAAATTTCTGTGTTTTATTTGAGTAACCAGTATCAGAGCTACATTATGCCATCTTCAAGCCCCCTGACCGACGAGTGGGAAGAGTACCACTTGTTACCAGTCAAAATAGGGGATAGGGGACAGCATTCAGTGGCACACAACGACCCCTTCGATCGTCACTTGCCAACCAATTGCTTCTCTGGACCCTTTATTCTTCCTTTACCCAAACTGATCGTCATCTAACTGATCCCCCGATTTTTTTCTATTCTTGTGCATATTGTTCTTCTCATCAACTTATATATAAGATCTGTTAAGCTTGCAGTACTTTAATTCTTATCAAATCTATTTTTGAGTAACAAAAAGCATACACGGGCCGCAAACTGGCTTATAGTGGAACGGCTAACTTTTTTCATTAACATGTACGTATCAATCTCTATTACAATCATTTCTTCATTTTCGAAATGTATTGCGTAAATATCGCTTGTGAATATTTTTTGACAAACTGTAGCTTTATATTCTGGTTTACACATGTGTAATTATTTATAGGTTGTAATTTTAACATTATCTGAAAATATTTTTATGTATGCAAGATATTACAAGGCCTAGTTACTGGTATATGGTATATCTATTGGAAGTGTTGTCAGAATGTAGGATGTTTTGTTGTTGAAAGAAGAAAAAATAGGGTAGTGTATCGGGAAGAGGACACGCGAAGAATGTTACAGGCATTCTGAAACTTTTTATAACAGTTTTGAATTTGACCCGTGAGCAGCTTTGTATATGGTTCTGCAGGGACCCTTTCGGTTGTATTTGACAAAATAAAAACAACGTTAAATAGTAATTTTGTACGCCTCAATGAAACAGAACTTTGTGGGACGTTGAAATTTAATAAGATAGAATTTTTGATAAGAACTACGAACGGCGTTAATTAGATGCTGAGGTATATCGGACTGTGATTTGTTCTTCAGACACGACGCACAATCCGCAGCGACTGGATGTGAAATGGACTGGGACTGCGGATAGATGGCGCTCGGTGGGAATGTGGATCGGCCGTGAGGCGTGCCGAGGGAGTCCGAAAGAACAGACACCACGCATTCATATCAGAGAGAGACCACATCAGTATTGCAAACATTAAAAATAATTATAGCTATACTAACGTTGAAGATTACGTAATACAAACAATAAACATTTGAATGACGAGTTGGCAACAGCAGTCGAGAAACCATTCAAACTGAACAGCATCGTAATATCATTTATTGTTTCGTACAAATGAGTAAAACGGAGCAGAAAGAAGTTTATGTTAAACAAGTAGTTTTGAAGCTCTTGGTGTTGAACGTCATTTAGAGCTACTTCTCACAATAGTCTGTTATCAGATGTCATAATACAAGCAACCGTGAAAATTGTATTACTGTTTCTAAATAGATTGCGCCAGTAGTCTTTAGTTACCTGTTACTTTAAATCCGTGGCATTTTATTTCAGCGGTGTAAAATCACTGAGATTGTATGTGTTGTATGTGTACCAATTACGCTTACCTCAGGCATATTGAAACTGGTGTTATCCCTTTGATAGGGAAATTAGTCATTGGGGAACAATAGCGTTTCCCTCTGTGCGTAATTTTGAGCGATCTGTTTATTGTAGGCTTTAATTCAAATATATAAGAAAAAGTTAAAAAAATCAGATTTACAGCAAGAAATTCGGAGATGGGAACAAAACAGTCGCCATATAACGTCAGAGTGTTCATGTGTCACCTTCAAGTCTCCTCCCAACCCCCACCCCCACACCTTCCCATCCTCTTCCTCCTTCAACACCCGAACATACTTCAACACTTGCACAAGTGTCTTCGCGTAATTTCTATGGATCTCATCTAGTACATAGAGCATGTGGTACGCATTGAAATGAGCTCAGACTAATGGCAGGGAGTTGCGCAGTCCCAGAAGGCTTCTCACATTTCGTGAAGAACGACCGCTGTCCGCAAAGCGAAACAGCTTGTACGCCGTATCAGGTAGGTTTCTGAAATTCATTTGCTCATGACTGTACAGGACAATCTAATATGTGCGACTTTCAAATCAAATGAGCATACAGTTCAAGCAGCAAGCTAATGACTCTGAAGGGACGCAGCAAAATTTATTGCATTAGAAAACAATTGAAAGCTACGAACTAGTTACGAGGGATGCCTCCTCATGTTTTTGTAAATACAATGAAGGATTTTCTGTTACAAAAGGCTTCATTCTATCTATTTTGCCTCAGTCTAATCATTTCGGCAAATTTTATGTTAGTATCTCAAAAACAATGACCAGAAGGTGTCCTTAAGTAACACATTTAGTATGTAACTACATAACATGGGCGATGTGGTATCACACTGAGATAACAAAAGTCATGGGATAGCGATATGCACATAACAGATGGTGGTAATATCCCATACTCAAGGTATGAAAGGGCAGTGCTTTGGCATGGTTGTCATCTGTAGTCAAGTGATTCACTTGGGAAGGTTTCCGGAGTGATCATGGCCGCACGACGGGAATTAACAGGCTTTGAATGCGGAACTAGATGCGTAGGACATTCCATTTAGGGAATCGTTAGGGAATTTAATATTCGCAGATACGTACTGTCAAGAGAGTGCCAAGAATACTAAATTTTAGGCATTACCTCCCATCACGGACAACGCAGTGGCCGATGACCTGTCGCTTAAGACCCAGAGCAGTGGCATTTGCGTAGAATTGTCAGTGTTAACACACGGCCTGAAATAATCACAGAATTCACTGGCGGACGTACGACGAATGTATCCGTTAAGACAGTGCGGCAAAATGTTGTGTTAATGGGCTATGTCAGCTGTCGACCGGCGCGAGTGCCTTTTTAACAGGATGACATCGCCGAAGCACTTCTCCTGGGCTAGTGACCATATCGGTTGAACCCTAGACGACTGAAAACTGTGACCTAATGAAACGAGTCCCGATTAGAATTGGTAGAAGGGGTTCGAGTGTGACTCAGATCCGCCGAAGCCATTGATCTAGGATGTATATAAGGCACTGTGGAAGCTTATGGTAGCTGCATAATGGTGTACATGGAAATGGCTACATTCAGCTACTTGGAGACCATTTGCAGCCATTCACGGATAGCATGTTAGGAAACAACAATGGAATTTTTACGGATCACAGTGCACTGTGTTACCGGGCCAAAACTGTTCGCCATTGGTTTGTAGAACACTTTGGATAGTTCAAACGAATGGTTTGGCCACCAAAATCGCCCGACGTGAATCCCACCGAACGTTATCGGATGTAAGATAGTTAGCTCCTCCACCGGCAACACATTTACAATTATATACTAGTACAGAGGCAGCATCGCTCAAAATTTGTACAGGGAACTTTCAACGAGTCTTTGAGTCCACGCCACGTCGAGCTGTTGCACTACGTCGGGCAAAAGGAGGTCCGACACGATATTAGGAGGAACACAATGAGTTTTGTCACCTCATTGTTTTTCATTGCCAATTATTTAAAGTGCTGTCCGCTATCTGACAACGCCATAATGAAGAATAATGAGAAGTTTTCAGTCATACATAAGTTAAGGTGAACAAGTTGATCTGTACCATTTAGCTTTAACTGTTTTACAATCTTTTAATTCGATAGTCGCCACATATCCAGTTTAGCGAAAGAAACAACCATTTATTTTTTGGAAGCACTTCGCGATCAAACTATTTTTACAGGTTTTGGTTCGTCTTGCAAAGCCAAAATCACTAATGTTGCTGTGTTTCCTGATCAGACGAATGTGCTGAAGCTTCATTTCCTGTTATGCTAATTGCTGCGTCGGATCTCAGCAGTCAGTTCTTCAGCGCACCTGAGGACTGGAACGAAGTCCTGTATTGAAATATTGTGCTCGTTGGACACCGACATTTTGCGACTCACTAAAAAACTATTTTGTCTGTGTAAACAACGTTTTATTAAGCAGTTTTATTAATAAAAGTTGAGGAAGCGATTCAAGACGTCGTCTTTGAGTTCGACTTTCATGAAAGTGTACTTACATCATGCAACTAAAACATTAACTCAAAATTTCCTTACTTAATATCTCTGTAGCTTATGTGCACAATAAAAAAAAATAATCGGCAAATTTCTGCGATTACCCTGTTTTAACAGTAATAAAGTTGAAATGGTAAGATAGCGTTCTATGGGTCGGAGCGTGGAAGTCTGATCATGGTATGAAAGCTAGGAAATCTGAAAGCGAAGTCTAAAGGCTGAAGTTGCATACAGTGGGGATGAGACAACTGAAACGTAAGGAAGGTAGGGAATTCTGGTCAGACGAATATAGAATGGTTTCCACAGCAGCAGAAAATTTTATAAAGAGGGTAGAATTCATTATCAACAGAAATATATGACACATTGTCCCTCAGTGATACAGTTTCTCTCACCACAATCGACATCAAACGAACCTCGTTGACAATGGTTCAGGTATACATGCCGACGTCAGAATCAGAACATGAACAGATTTAGAATATATGTAAGAATCTTAAACGGGTAGCTCAGTGGGTTTAGGAAGACAATAATCTAATAATCAAGGGGATTGGAAGGTGGTACTACAGACCGGAAAATAATAAAAAGTTATCAGGGAATATGGAATTGGTTGTAGGAACGAAATACGAGAGTGGTTAATTTACTACTACAACAGATCACAGCTAATAATACCAGATAGACTGTTCAAAAATCACGAGAGGAGGGGATGGAGTAGGAAACGGCCTGGAGACATAGTTAAGATTCCAGCTGGATTACATCAACTGTAATGAGTACGTAGGAGCAGACTCTGATCAATATTTGTTGATGTTGAAATATACACTGACGTTTAATAGAAAGGGGAAAAAATCAGAGTGGAAAGAAAAGGGACACGGAAGAACTGAGGAACGATGAGATGCGTTCGAAGTTCTCTAGGGCTGTAAATATTGCAATAATGAATCCAGTAGCACGCAGTTAAATTGAATTTGTGTGGAAACTACCAAAATGGGTACGCAGAGGTGTTGAGAAGAAAAAATATATAGGTACAAGTAAGTTAACTGTGCCAGAAATTTCTATGAAAGAAGTCTTTTTTTAATTATGCCACGAGAGAAGGGCACACATAAAAACAAAACTCTTCTTGACATGCATTTTCAGCTTCCCGCTGCCATTCAGTTCTGGGCACGGTGCTGCGCAAGTAAAATTTCTTCCACTGATATTTCGGCCACTTATCGTCAAACGATCCTCAGAGTCAGACGCTAGACTGCGACAAGGTTTTTTTTTTCCTTTATTGTATTTACAGTTCCCCATTTGGGGTGGGATGGCAGCAGCATAGGTGCTGCTATTCAGCCTGAGACGTTACAAGTGTACAGGAGGACATTTAAAACAATATAAAGGAGAAAACATGGTGGAACGTACACTACTAGCCATTAAAATTACTACACCACGAAGATGACGTGCTACAAACGCGAAATTTAACCGACAGGAAGACGATGTCTAGTTATGCAAAAGAGCAACTTTTCAGAGCATTCACACAGTGTTGGCGCTGGTGGCGAAACCTACAAAGCGCTGATATGAGGAAAGATTCCAACCGATTTTTCATACACAAACAGCAGTTAACCGGCGGTACCTGGTGAAACGTTGTTGTGATGCCCCGTGTAAGGAGGAGAAATGCGTACCATCACGTTTCCGACTTTGATAAAGGTCGGATTGTAGCCTATCGCGATTGCGGTTTATCGTATTGCGACATTGCCGCTCGCGTTGGTCGAGATCCAATGACTGTTAGCAGAATATGGAATCGGTGGGTTCAGGAGGGTAATACGGAATGCCGTGCTCGATCCCAACGGTCTCGTATCACTAGCAGTCGAGATGACAGGCATCTCATACGCATGACTGTAACGGATCATGCAGCCACATCTCGATCCCTGAGTCAACAGATGGGGACGTTTGCAAGACAACAATCATCAGCACGAACAGTTCGACGACGTTTGCAGCAGCATGGACCATAATCTCGGAGACCATGGCTGTGGTTACCCTTGACGCTGCGTCACAGACAGGAGCACCTGCGATGGTGTGCTCAACGTCGAACCTGGGTGCACCAATGGCAAAACGTCATTTTTTAGGGTGAATCCTGGTTCTGTTTACAGCATCATGATCGTCGCATCCGTATTTGGCGTCATCGCGGTGAACGCACATTGGAAGCGTGTATTCGTCATCGGCATACTGGCGTATCACGCGGCGTGATGGTATTGGGTGCCTTGATCAGTGGACGTTACATTTCAGATGTGTTACGAGCCGTGGCTGTACCCTTCATAAGATCCCTTCGAAAAGCTATATTTCAGCAGGATAATGCACGACCGCATGTTGCAGGTCCTGTATGGGCCTTTCTGGGTACAGAAAATGTTCGACTGCTGCCCTGGCCAGCACAATCTCCAGATCTCTCACCAATTGAAAACGTCTGGTCAATGGTGGCCGAGAAATACGTCACAATACGCCAGTCACTACCCTTGATGAACTGTGGTATCGTGTTGAAGCTGCATGGTCAGCTGTACCTGTACACGCCATCCAAGCTCTGCTTGACCCAATGCCCAGGCGTATCAAGGCAAAAAAAAAAAAAAAAAATGGCTCTGAGCACTATGGGACTCAACATCTGTGGTCATAAGTCCCCTAGAACTTAGAACTACTTAAACCTAACTAACCTAAGGACATCACACATATCCATGCCCGAGGCAGGATTCGAACCTGTGACCGTAGCGGTCGTTCGGTTCCAGACTGAGCGCCTACGTATCAAGGCAGTTATTACGGCCAGACACTCATGTCAGTTGTAGTATAATATATTTTTCCAATGAGTACCCGTTTATCATCTGAATTTCTTCTTGGTGTAGCAGTTTTAATGGCCAGTAGTGCAAGTATAATCAAGGGAGATCATAATGAAAGAAAGAATACAAAAAGTAGTCACTGTAAAATGGAGATAAAAAACAAAATAGTATTGTACACAAAAAACTACACGTTATAAGAATTAAAAGACACAATTCCAAATATGGCCCGAGCAAAGCGATTAAAACAGCCACGCAATGGGCGCCGTAGCACGGAAAAATTACGGACAGCAAAAGTTTATACAACTCGAGCACACAATTAAAAACAACAGCATTTGATTACACTGCAGAACTTCACCGAACAGAACACTGACGCAGCACACTCGATGATGAATCAAAAAAATGGGAGAATCCGACAGGGGTGGGGATACAAATGAGAAAGGAGTCGGGGGGGGGGGGGGGAGAGGGCGGAGCTAGAACGGGGGGAGAGAAGGGTTGATGGGGGATGCAGGGGTTGCACCGAAGGGGCCCGTGGTGGGTAAGGATGGCAGAGGGAAACAGCTGAGGTCGGAGTGCTGAGACTCAGGGAGGGGGGTGTAGGAGGAAAACCCGCTCACTGGGAAGTAGGGGGTGGGAAAGGGGGGCCCAAGAGGTGGGGAGAAACAAGACCAGGCTACAATTGGTAAGAGGGGTAGGTTTCAAGGCGAAGTTCATCATCTGGGAGCTGGAGACCCTGCAAATTGTCCTGATGAAGGATATGGAGCGTGTGCAGGTAGATAGAGGGTGAATACACTGATTCATTTGTGCAATAGGTGGTTGGTATGAGAGGTAGATGGACTCCAAGGGGTGGGTGGGATCAAGCCTGTGGACAATATAAAGGATGTCGATATGAGAGATGTGTGGAACATCGAAGCTACGCACGCTTATCACGGCCAGTCAAGTCGGCTGTGGCTGAACACTATATTAATGCAGGACATTCCCTGAAATACAGTGTTGTGAAGATTTTAACATCCACCTCTTCCTTTCCGGATTCTGTCTTCAAGGAAGGTTTTGAGATTACATTAGCTAATAATTTACTAAATGGAGATAGTGGCTTTGATTTGGACAAAGCATGGAATCCGGCTCACGGGGTAATTAAACTGCAGAGAAGTCGTCATGGTGTTACCGCCGCCGAACATAAATGGATAAGCAAATCGAATGTGTCTACGCCTTCGCCATAGGCTGCGCGCGCGCGCGCGCGCGTGTGTGTGTGTGTGTGTGTCTATTTGTCGCCTGCAGAGTACCGCCGTGGTGGACCATGTAAGGCCGCGCTTGGCACCTTGTCGTCAGTCTTGGGAGGCACTCTGATGAGGGCTGGAAGATACGCGGGCGAAGTATCAGTGGAGGAAATTTTATTAGCGAGGTTGCATGTCCGAAATTTAATGAAAGCTTTAGATAGATTCTGCCTCTGTACTTTCATCTTACAATGTGACACGTTTCTCCGAGCTCTGGACGACTTGGTGCCAATATTTGGTGAATAGATTCTTATTTTGACTGTTCAAAAAATCACTTCGTTGTCACTCTGTAAATGCCAGCTATCAAATAGTTTCCTCATCAGAGGAAGACATCATTGGCTGCCATATCGGGGGAACACCGGTTGAGCGTATTGGGGTTGCTATGTGGCAGTCGGTGGGGGAGGGGGAATGGGAAAGGAGTGAGGGAGAATTTGATGGCCCAAAGAAACAGCTGTAAAGACATTATTGTGAAGCCTCGTGTAACATTGTCAGATTTCAGTAGAATGACTCTGACAGTCTGCCACATATGACCACACCAGCCCATGACAGTCCCCAAAGAGCACCACCTCGCCTGATTATGGTTGCGTCTTCACCTTTTCTGTGGTGGTGAATCGATATGTGTCACTAACTGTTTTCTTCTTCTGATCGTGTTCACAGGGATACACTCAACACTCCTCCATGGTTATCAGGAGGCAAACAGTTGCAATACTTACGCTGTTGTGTCAGTTCCGTGGGCAGCGTCACGCAACCCAGCAGACAGCGACATTCATCGTGTCTGAAATATTGAAACCAGATCAATGACATTATAAGACTTGACAGTGTCAAGAATGTGGAAAAGGGATATTAATTTTCAGTATAACCGCACTTCCCACATTATAAAATTATATGACCGGTTTCAACTGTGATAGCAGTCATCTTCAGATCATAAAATATCGAAACGGGGTGTAACACGTTATGTTGCACAATCAAGTATTGAGTTATTACATACATGTACACCGTGACGAGCGACTATGTGGCGGTATCTTATGATCACTAGCACAATCGAAACCAGTCATTTAATTTTTAAACTCGTGACCTAGGCAAATAAAGTTTATACTCATCCATGACTAGACTCCTTCTTTTCTACTGTGTTCTCGATTGTCATACGGCCTGTGTTACAACACATTGGCTCCTGCTTCTCATGACGTTGTCGGTTGGATCGATTTAATTTTTCTTCATTCAGATTTGTTTTGTCTCATTGGGACAGTCTGCGCAACCTAATTATTGTGTAATATGATGATGCATGTTGTAAATTTCTACCAAATCATCATGGATTGTTCCAGTATATGTCCCTTCAAATGCATGAAACTATATCAAGGAACGAGGGCGCCATATTTTTTGCTCCTATTGCATACGAAACTGTAGTTTTATGGTGATAATAAAAATTTTAAATCTACTGCTAGCACTACACTTCCACGTTCACCTGCATACAGACATTGGTGTGGTGATGTCGGTCATCTATGACTGTGTGCTGGAAAGTAATGAAACCGAATTTTTTATGTGAAAACCTTTAAAGCGATTTAAATGAACAAACTTTAATACCTATCTACATCTTTATTCCTCGTGCTTATAGATTTCTCAACTTGGTAGCCGTGGCAACGAAGACATTTCTCCCAACAAGAGACCAGTTTTCTGATATTTCCCCTGTTGTTGACGAAGTCACACCTTACCTCTGCTTGCATCGCCTCATTAATATCAAAGTCCTCTAAGGGGTTCTTCAAGCTTTGGAAACAGAGGAAAATCCGATGGGGCCAAATCGGTGTTGTATTAGGATGGCCTACGACAATAAATCTTCTGCGTTGTATTGTTGCAAATGTCGCAGCGCTCTAGTGTGGTACGGCATTGTCATGCTGAAGGAGAGGAACCTTTGTTTGTGGACAGAATTTTCCGTGGTCAGAGCCACGATTCCAGCACGCCCCTTCTCTCACCGACGTAGTCACGTTTCACCCTGCAATGCTACACCCTACAATTAAGAGCCATCAAGCGACAGAGGGCTGCAGTTGTGTCAACAAAGCGGGAAAATCGGCAGACTGATATGCATGGTATTGATAACAGAATAAAATAATGCGAGACATTACTTTTCAGCACATTCTCATAAATTTGTAGCCAGTTTTTATTCACTTTATATTCATGCGTATGTAATATCACTGTCATAAATAAATACAGAAGAAAATTTACGTAACAGCTAAATTCCAATACTTTCTCTGATTTTCCAACATTTTGTTGCAAGGTGAATCAAGCTGTTTTTATCCCAATATTTGCACGTCATGATCAAATTTTCTGTTGTACTATACAAGCAAACACAGCATGGAAAGCGAAAAAATTGTTCATTGAATTGAACTGTGTTGAGAAACATCTTCGTTTGTGTACAAATAAGCGAGATAGTTGTATTGGTATGAACATCGTGGGTAACACAGCTTCTTCACGTTTCGCCAATTCAAATTCTAGCAGCAGCTGCTTAATATTCCAGCTCAAGAGCATTAAACACATAGAAACTTTAAATTATCCCTTTCATTGTTATACTGAAATGCAGTAAATAGATGTAGAAGCGAAACGTAGTTTACAATAGGAGACGGTTTCTGACATAAAACAGTAATTCGGCACGTTCGTGATATTTAACTGTTGTTTAGCAATAGCTCTTACTAACACACGCTAGTTAGGTGATGTTGAATATACGGTGTTCGTTGATTCAATTCTAATGATGGACAACAGGTACCATCATCACTGTTTGACCAGCAGTTGTAACTTGGATTGCTGATTGAAGTTCCTGATTGTCAGATATTCGGACAAAGCTCATATGTAAGTATAAAACCTCTCCCCACTGCCTCATTAGGTCAGAGCATCGGACACTATTGGCGATGACCCTTCCGTGAGATTATTTCCTTTTTCCTCGAACTGTACTTAACCTTTTCTACATATAAGTAGTTATTCCAGCAACATTACTTAAACAAAATACGTTTCTTATCATGTTATCGTTCCTTCGCTTTTCCTCTCATATCGGTTCTGCAACGGAACTGTCCTGTATTGTCTGATCTGGAGGCTTGACTAATTCGTGCAGTATAAAGTTCATCCTTTCGGGCACTGCCTGGATTAACTACTGCCAAGACATTATCTATCAGAAAAACGTAGTTAACAGGGTGCCTGACTACTTGTAACTGTCATGGTGACTGAAATGACCATGGAACCCTTAGCCCCCGCTATCATGGCGAAATAGGGCACTAGACTCGTAGGCAGGAGGAACAAATCCGGATCCTCGTCCGACCATGCAAATTTTTTTCCACATTTTTTCCCAGGCCGTTTTATAGGAATTTAGGTTTGGTACTATTAAAGAAGTCGCTATAAGTTTACTTGCCAGCCCGTGTCTATTGTCCAGGTTAAGCTTTTGTTCCAATTGCAATGATATAGCAACCGGCGATACTTTGATCACTGTTCTATTTTTCGGCGACTATTATGTTCACATGGAACCGGTTCGAGTCTCTCCGTTGTATCCCTCTCACTAAAACAACATCTTTGATGCGCACGTGGTGCAACCGGCGTTTGTACATCCATGTGTGCTTTACTTATCCTCACACAAAGTGTCTTATAATTTCTTAGGCGTACTTCCGTCCAAGAAGATTCTGTTGAGTATGTTGCGTTGAACTTTCACTTGAGACAGTTTTCTTCCAGTCCTGTGGAACATTTAGAAATGAGCTACTATGATATAATGTTTATATTCCCTCACACATAGAGTCCCATCTGATGTACGCCTCTCCAGTCAGCTTCTCTTCAAATTGCCGTCGTCACAATGCTACTGCTATCTGCACAGTAATGTCTGACTCCAGTAGTATTTACAGAGTTCAGCTGATGGTCTCAAAAATACTGCTAATCTTGCCAGAATTGTGGTTAATACTACTTTGTGACGAATAATCCAGTAAACTAGAAAGGTAAATTTGTAGGCAAAGAAAAAAATTTGTTATCTAAGAGTCAAGAGGGAAGAAAAATCACTGTAGCCGTCACACTGTCTATGAGATAATACGAATGGACTAAGTACGAATTGTAATAATTATGTTTTTGTTCTGCTTGAATAAAACGTTCTCGGTTTTCCAGCCACGTCAATTCGAATTAAATGCTCGAGCTTTCGATGACCATCTCCGCCATCGTCCGGGAGTTCACTGACTGCCGGGGCTGTTACGGTCTCCCGCTTCTATAGGCATGATGAGATCAACAGAAGCCAATCAAATTGATACAATGTGGCGCGCGCGCGTAAGTCGATCCGTGCAGCTAGCGAAGCAATTGCCCGTGACAGCACCGGTGACGTCAGGTGTCACCAGGGGCAGGCGCCACGTCTGAAACTGCCGCTCCCGCGTCGCGCATCTGTCTCTGCTTTCTTTCGATGTCCAACGCCCGTCCCCATGCCCTGCTGAGTGTGTATCCATGGACTCTGTTGAAATTGCTGTTGTTCAAGCAAATCTCGGCCGCTTCCTTTATAACGGAGTCCCAACATGTACGCGCATGATCCAACACTTTTGTATTTTCGAACTGTATTTTATGTTCGTTTTCTAGACAATGCTACGCTATGGCCGAATTGTCAAGCTACCTTTGTTTTATAAGGCGCTTGTGCTCAGTACAACGCTCCGCAACCGTGCGAATTGTCTATCCAATGTACATACTGCCACATTCACAGGGTACACCATACACACCGGACACTCGAAGAGCAATGTCGTCCTTAACAGGGCGCAACATATCTCGTATCTTGGGGGCGGGCCGGAACACTGGTCTTAGCCCATGTTTCTGCAGCAGACGTCCTAACTTACTGCTAGTTGCTCCACAGTATGGCAGGAATACAGTCCGTTTGGCCTCTTCTTCTGATTCACCAGGTCGGCGGCCCTTGAAAGCGTTTGCGATGTCTCTTTAGCTGTATCCATTTTCCCCGAAAACACCTTTAAGTTCTGCAGTTCAGACTGTAGGTGGTCGTCGTCAGAGATAATCTTGGCTCTATGAACCAACGTGTTCAGGACAGCTTTCTTGTGTACAGGGTGGTGGAAACTATTGGCGTTCAAGTACTGATCAGTGTGAGTTGGTTTCCGGTACACTGAATGACCAAGCTGGCCTCCTGCCTTCCGCTCAACCAAAACATCCAAGAATGGTAGCTTGCCGTGCATCTCCATCTCGACAGTAAATTTAATGTTGGGATGGACACCATTCATATGATCGACAAACTGCTGTAGTGTATCTTCACCATGAGGCCATATCAGGAAGGTGTCATAAACGTATCGTAGAAAGCGAGATGGCCGTAATGTCGCACTTTGCAGAGCCTGCTCCTCAAAGTGCTCCATGAAGAAATTTGCGACTGCTGGAGACAGTGGTGATCCCATGGCTGTGTCGTCAGTCATCTCATAATATTCATCGCAGTACAAAAAGTACGTTGTCGTTAGGACGTGACGGAACAACTTAATGATTCCAGATGGAAAATGTTGGGCCAAAAGCTCCAACGTATCTTGTATTGGCACCGTCGTAAAAAGTGACACAACATCCAGGCAAACAATTAGGTCGTTTGGGCCTATCTTCATTCTCTTGAGTGTCTCAACAAATTTTGCGAGTTGACAACATGGTGGTCCCAATGTCCCATTTTTGGTGCTAATAATCCTGCCAGATGTTTAGCAAGTCTGTAGGTAGGGGAACTGATTCCACTAACAATGAGCCTCAGGGGAACACTTTGGTAATCCATAAAGCCTGGGAGGTCTGGCGGCACGAGGCGTTAATTTCTTCACCACTTCATCCGGTAAGCCATCATCCTTCAATAACTTCCCTGTCTTTCTGACGATGGCCTGTGTGGGATCACGACTAAGCTTGTTGTAACGCCGGAAATGCATATCCTCTTGTTTCCATCTATTGTACTATAAATTTGTTTTCCTTATTTTTGTTACCTGAATATATGACATTTCTGTGTCTTTACATATTGTAATTGTTTTACTATTTGTATATATATACACTCCTGGAAATTGAAATAAGAGCACCGTGAATTCATTGTCCCAGGAAGGGGAAACTTTATTGACACATTCCTGGGGTCAGATACATCACATGATCACACTGACAGAACCACAGGCACATAGACACAGGCAACAGAGCATGCACAATGTCGGCACTAGTACAGTGTATATCCACCTTTCGCAGCAATGCAGGCTGCTATTCTCCCATGGAGACGATCGTAGAGATGCTGGATGTAGTCCTGTGGAACGGCTTGCCATGCCATTTCCACCTGGCGCCTCAGTTGGACCAGCGTTCGTGCTGGACGTGCAGACCGCGTGAGACGACGCTTCATCCAGTCCCAAACATGCTCAATGGGGGACAGATCCGGAGATCTTGCTGGCCAGGGTAGTTGACTTACGCCTTCTAGAGCACGTTGGGTGGCACGGGATACATGCGGACGTGCATTGTCCTGTTGGAACAGCAAGTTCCCTTGCCGGTCTAGGAATGGTAGAACGATGGGTTCGATGACGGTTTGGATGTACCGTGCACTATTCAGTGTCCCCTCGACGATCACCAGTGGTGTACGGCCAGTGTAGGAGATCGCTCCCCACACCATGATGCCTGGTGTTGGCCCTGTGTGCCTCGGTCGTATGCAGTCCTGATTGTGGCGCTCACCTGCACGGCGCCAAACACGCATACGACCATCATTGGCACCAAGGCAGAAGCGACTCTCATCGCTGAAGACGACACGTCTCCATTCGTCCCTCCATTCACGCCTGTCGCGACACCACTGGAGGCGGGCTGCACGATGTTGGGGCGTGAGCGGAAGACGGCCTAACGGTGTGCGGGACCGTAGCCCAGCTTCATGGAGACGGTTGCGAATGGTCCTCGCCGATACCCCAGGAGCAACAGTGTCCCTAATTTGCTGGGAAGTGGCGGTGCGGTCCCCTACGGCACTGCGTAGGATCCTGCGGTCTTGGCGTGCATCCGTGCGTCGCTGCGGTCCGGTCCCAGGTCAACGGACACGTGCACCTTCCGCCGACCACTGGCGACAACATCGATGTACTGTGGAGACCTCACGCCCCACGTGTTGAGCAATTCGGCGGTACGTCCACCCGGCCTCCCGCATGCCCACTATACGCCCTCGCTCAAAGTCCGTCAACTGCACATACGGTTCACGTCCACGCTGTCGCGGCATGCTACAAGTGTTAAAAACTGCGAGGGAGCTCCGTATGCCACGGCAAACTGGCTGACACTGACGGCGGCGGTGCACAAATGCTGCGCAGCTAGCGCCATTCGACGGCCAACACCGCGGTTCCTGGTGTGTCCGCTGTGCCGTGCGTGTGATCATTGCTTGTACAGTCCTCTCGCAGTGTCCGGAGCAAGTATGGTGGGTCTGACACACCGGTGTCAATGTGTTCTTTTTTCCATTTCCAGGAGTGTATATATATTTATGCATTTATGTCGATGTATAATTGGTTTGTTTCGTAAATATTATTTGTATTTTTACGCTGGGTCTTGCCTAGGGGAAACTGCTATCGAACGAATACGTCGATAGGTCGTGTGGAGAACCGGAGTGTTTAGGATCTTTGGTAGTGTTAACTCTGCCGCGTGGAGCGCGGGCTGGGCAGAGAGGGAGTCTGGCTGGGGTAGCGAGTGGAGCAGGTGTGTTGTGTGAAGCCCCCGCGAGTTGCCGCGCTTTCGGGGTTTGGCAGCATGTAATTGCGCTCGACTTGCGATGATAGTTTCTGACATGGTGTCGCGGACGGGAAGCATTATGTGGCGCACATCAAGAGCCCGTTTCGCGTGGTGGCCGTGTCGAGAAGGAGGCGCGCCAACATCCAGCTTCTGCAACCGCGACGGCCGACAATGAGTGACTGTTGCCACCTCCTCGATCGACGGCTTCAAACATTCAATCAACCAACAAGGAAGACTGAGAGCACGTAAAGTTTTAGAACTGTATGGCAGACCTCAGCTTTTCAAACTGTACCATTTTCGTAACTATAATTACAGCAACTTAGCATGAACATTTGTTGCTCATTGTCCCAATTGCATTACCAAGCAGGGTCCCTTCCTTTTCCGGAATGAACCCGAGTGTCGTTGAAATTCAAACGCCAGCATTAAAATAATAATATAGCATTTCACTGCTTTAATTTCAAAGTTCAGTTAAAGTTTTCATAGCTGGCTACAATATTTAGATTACACAAGCACGAATTAAGAGTGCGAGTTTTGTTACCGTATTTTAGCATACCTGTGACTGCAGCTCAGCTTGGTACGTACTAAATTTTACTATTGTTAATTGTTCAGAATCATTTAATTCAAGTTCAAAGTTAAATCCCTTATTTCTAAATTGCGTAGATTCAAGTAGCTTTTGAAATGATTGTTGAGGTAGTCCAAGACTAACCGTATTTTACTGAATTTCGATGTGCTTCAGAAAGAAAGCTCACTATTAACTTCAGTCACTAAATTAACTTTCGATTTTCCTGTTTTATTAACTCTTTTGCTAAATTAAGTCAGAGTGTAGCGAAATTTATTACTTCTGACAAACTTTCAGTTTCTCACACTACACGTGTCAACCTTCAGTTGCCACGCTTCAATGGTAATTATATGTGTAATAACCTTTCTTTTTCAGTTACTATAGTAATTGTCCTTAGGACTGGCGACCGTAATTTCCCCCAAATCTCAAATATCTAATTACCGCTAGTTAATTGTTAACGTAACGGCCGCACATTTACTTTCTTTATTAACTTTACCCCTTTTCAAAATTAATTTCCACCTGTTTCATTTGCATTTTTCCTTTCACTTAGATGTAACCCTTTCCTCCCTCTTTACCGACAGATCAACTTCGGTGACGATTGCTTTTCCCAAATTTCCATTAGGTACACGCGGTTTAATTTTTCACGGTCATTGAGGTCGATAAGTGAGGGGGAGGTTACAAGGTGGGGTCTTCTAATAAATGCAGCATCTTCCGGTGGTAGTCTGCAGAATTCAGAGTCACGGTGGCATTCCCTTTGTTGGCTGGCAAGACAATAAAGTCTTCATTCTCACGTAATAACCCTAAGAAACGTCGTTCCTTCTGCTTCTTGTTCATTAGTTTTATTATTGACTCCACGGTCTTGGCAAATCCGTATTCCTGCTTCATGCAGAGATTTGTTACCATCATGGGCGAGGTCTTTCAACGTCTCTTCCGTTTTCTCGTCTGCTATATTACTTTGGGAACTCTTTCGTCAGTTCTGTTTATATGATCATCCCATTTTCTTATTTCTATTCTACTTTCATTTTTGTTTCACCAAGATTTGAAGCTGTTCTTGTGGGTACTTATTCTATCCAACATACAGCACACGAAGTTCAGTCCTTCCTCGGTGATTTGTTGGCAATTGACTTCTTGTAAAATTTGGAATTTCCATAATAAGTATTAACTGATAGTTAAATGATAGAACCCGTGGTCTAGGGGTAGCATCTTTGATCCATAATCAAAACGTCTTCGGTCCTGGGTTCGATCCCCGCCACTGCCTAACTTTTGAAAAAATAATCAGCATTGGCGGCCGAAGACTTCCGACGTAAGAAGTCACCCTCATTCTGCCAAAGGCTTGTCAAAGAGGGCGGAGGAGCGGATAGAGGTTCAGGGCACTCTCTTGTCCTAGGGGAGGGAAATTGCCCCTAAAGGCGGAAAAATCAGCAATGATCAACGTCATGAGGATGCAGAAGGCAATGGAAACCACTGCATTAAAGACGCGTAACGTGTATCCATGGGACATGTGGCCTGTAATTGAAGAAGTGTCATGATGATCTCTCCATTGGCAAAAGATTCCGGAATAGTCACCCATTCGGATCTCCGGGACTGCCAAGGGGGAGGTTACCATGAGAAAAAGATTGAATAATCTACGAAAGGATAACGTTACGAGTCGGGGCGTGGAATGTCAGAAGCTTGAACGTGGTAGGGAAACTAGAAAATCTGAAAAGGGAAATGCAAAGGCTCCATCTAGATACAGTAGGGGTCAGTGAAGGGAAGTGGAAGAAAGGCAAGGATTTCTGGTCAGATGAGTATCGGGTAATATCAGCAGCAGCAGAAAATGGTATAAGAGGTGTAGGATTTGATATGAATAGGAAGGTAGGGCAGAGGGTCTGTTACTGTGAACAGTTCAGTGACCGGGTTGTTCGAATCAGAATCGACAGCAGACCAACACCGACAACGATAGTTCAGGTATACATGCCGACGTCGCAAGCTGAAGATGAAAAGATAGGAAAGTGTAGGAGGATATTGAAAGGGTAATGCAGTATGTAAAGGGGGACGAAAATCTAATAGTCATGGGCGACTGGAATGCAGTTGTAGGGGAAGGAGTAGAAGGAAAGGTTACAGGAGAATATGGGCTTGGGACAAGGAATGAAAGAGGAGAAAGACTAATTGAGTTCTGTAACAAGTTTCACCTAGTAATAGCGAATACCCTGTTCAAGAATCACAAGAGGAGGAGGTATACTAGGAAAAGGCCGGGAGATACGGGAAGATTTCAATTAGATTACATCATGGTCAGACAGAGATTCCGAAATCAGATACTGGATTGTAAGGCGTACCCAGGAGCAGATATAGACTCAGATCACAATATAGTAGTGATGAAGAGTAGGCTGAAGTTCAAGACATTAGTCAGGAAGAATCAATACGCAAAGAAGTGGGATACGGAAGTACTAAGGAATGACGAGATACGTTTGAAGTTCTCTAACACTATAGATACAGCAATAAGGAATAGCGCAGTAGGCAGTACAGTTGAAGAGGAATGGACATCTCTAAAAAGGACCATTACAGAAGTTGGGAAGGAAAACATAGGTACAAAGAAGGTAGCTGCGAAGAAACCATGGGTAAGAGAAGAAATACTTCAGTTGATTGATGAAAGAAGGAAGTACAATCATGTTCCGGGAAAATCAGGAATACAGAAATACAAGTCGCTGAGGAATGAAATAAATAGGAAGTGCAGGGAAGCTAAGACGAAATGGCTGCAGGAAAAATGTGAAGACATCGAAAAAGATATGATTGTCGGAAGGACAGGCTCAGCATACAGGAAAGTTAAAACAACCTTTGGTGACATTAAAAGCAACGGTGCTAACATTAAGAGTGCAACGGGAATTCCACTGTTAAATGCAGAGGAGAGAGCAGATAGGTGGAAAGAATACATTGAAAGCCTCTATGAGGGTGAAGATTTGTCTGGTGTGATAGAAGAAGAAACAGGAGTCGATTTAGAAGAGATAGGGGATCCAGTATTAGAATCGGAATTTAAAAGAGCTTTGGTGGACTTACGGTCAAATAAGGCAGAAGGGAGAGATAACATTCCATCAGAATTTCTAAAATCATTGGGGGAAGTGGCAACAAAACGACTATACACGTTGGTGTGTAGAATATATGAGTCTGGCGATATACCATCTGACTTTCGGAAAAGCATCATCCACACAATTCCGAAGACGGCAAGAGCTGAAAAGTGCGAGATTTATCGCACAATCAGCTTAACAGCTCATGCATCGAAGCTGCTTTCAAGAATAATATACAGAAGAATGGAAAAGAAAACTGTGAATGCGCTAGGTGACGTTCAGTTTGGCTTTAGGAAAAGTAAAAGGACGAGAGAGGCAATTCTGACGTTACGGCTAATAATGGAAGCAAGGCTAAAGAAAAATCAAGACACTTTCATAGTTTATCAAAACTAGACATAATTGTCTCACTGGGAATTCCGCGATCGTTCAATAAGTAAAATATGGAGTTTCAGTCTTCGATCGCTATTCTTTATTTTCAATTACCGGTTTCGGGCTAGCTGCCCATCTTCAGATCTGTTAGACAATGTTAAAAATGTAATTAATAAGAGAGATACAGTTAGTGAAAAACTATCTTAGTTTACAAAATGGACTTTTGGAACATATAAAATGCCAACATACCATATGTTGTAGTTACAGAGTAACTTGTCCGTACAGAACACACTGTTCACTGTCATAAGTAAAGTAAATTTCAATGTGTTAAAACATTATATCGCAGTATTTAAGAGTAATCTGATTGGTAACAGTAAAAAGTGCCCTCTACCTATAACAATTGTGCATCTGTTATTATTTCGCCGTATATATTATTGGCGAATATTCTTTTTAATAAAACAATTTTTAAGGTAATAACAAATGAATAATCTTTTTGAGTGGACCATGAAACGAAAAATTTTTACATTAATTTAAAATTTCTTTATAAAGAAACATAAAATATAATTAAAATGTAGATATCCTTCCGAAAATGTGCGTCTACTCTTCTTTGTTTTTGATTGGTGGTTGAGTGGATTTCCCTATGCCTGAGCGTATACAACGCCACGCCGAGTTGTCTTGCGCCGCGCCCAATTCACCTCGCCGCCAGTATGCTGAGGGCCGTTCCGCTGTAGCTGTTTCTTACTGGGGCGTGCTGCTGCGTTCAAGAGTAAGCCTAAAACAGGCCTTTAAAAATCTCATAATAATTCCTGTGCATAAAATCACTTTGCTCATTTAATAGGCCTGGGGTTTTTCTTTGATGTGCGTATATTTCAAGCTCTTCTAGCACGTTGAGATAGAGACTTTTTGGAGCTTTATGTAGCACCTCCATTTGTTGATTTATATTACTAACTTCATGTCTACTCTCTTTTATATGTGTTCCAAATGCTGTTCGATTGCTATGGCTACAATGTTCCCTGTATCGAATTTCAAAGTTCCGCCCTGTTTGTCCTATATAATAACTGTCACATTCAGCACATTTAATCTTATATACTCCGGAATTATTGTATTTCATTTGTTTCGTCGTTGCTGGTTTATGTCTTAATCTATGTGCCATTTGCCCTTCGTTCTGAAATGCCACTGCGATGTTTTTTGGAAAGCATTTAGCAATTCTTTCCGACACACGCCCTTTGTATGTCAGGGTGACAAACTTCTTCTTAACTTTAATTTTCCTAGAATCGCTAATGATGCCCGCGGATTTGTTTTTGATTTTGTTAAACATACGTGTAACATCTTGTGTCCTGTATCCGTTAGCTGCTGCTACTTGCTTAATAATACCCAGTTCTTTCTGCAACTCATCTTCCTGTAGTGGCAATCTGAGGGCTCTGTTGCACATTGCATGAAAGTACGCTCTTTTATGCTGTGCCGGGTGGTGCGACGTCGCTACTATGATGTTGTCGGAGCACGTGTCTTTTCTATAGACGCCGAAAACGTGCCTGCCTCCCTCCTTTCTGACAGTCAAATCTAAATAGTTAATCGTCCTGTTGTTTTCCATTTCTAGTGTGAATTGAATTTTTGGATGCTGCTCGTTTAAAACTTTAGTCATTTCCTCTACGTCTTCTTTTTCCCCTTTGAATAATAAAATAGTGTCGTCAACATACCGTCTGTAATAAATTAACTTCTCCTTAATTTCTGGAAAAGAGTTAAAAACTTTGTTCTCAAAGTCATTCATAAAAATTTCAGCTAAAATGCCTGATAGACTGTTACCCATAGCTAAACCTTCATCTTGAATAAAAACTTTATCGTTAAAGATAAAACTATTAAAACTCAGTGTGAACTCTAGCATATCTACGAGTTCGACGATTTCACCCATGCTCATTGACTTATTTTTTATCAGGTTTTTCCTTATAACTTGTAAAGTTTCTGGTATTGGTATATTAGTGTAGAGGTTCACGACGTCCAATGAGGCTAGGATTGCATCCTCTGGGATTGCAATGTCCTTCACTTCGTTCGCGAAACATACACTATTTTTTACGTTGTAAACTTGCTCGTATTTATATGCAGATTTTAACTTACGGTACAAAGCTTTATTCAAGAGCTCATTAACGGCTTCCTTCCCATTGCAAATAACACGCATTGGTTTATTCTCCTTGTGCAATTTTATTTGCGCTCTTGCTTCTGGTGTTCTTGGATTCATCTTTACTAATCTAGCTTTTTCATTTGGAGTGAATAAAAATTGTATTGCTTCTATCCTTGCCTTTAAATCTGTCTGAAACTTCTTTGTTAAATCTTTTTTGACTTCTTTAATTCCATTTTCCTGAAAAAACCGCATTGTCTTATCTATATATTCCTTTTCGTAAATGACAACTGAGGTACTGCCCTTATCTGACTTAATCACGATTGCGTTATTAGAATCCAGTTTTAAGTTAATTTCTTTCACTAACCTCATCTCACTATATTTACCGTTATGTAAAGTTTTCTGGCATTCAATTGCCTCTTTGGCTTTGATGGCGATACATGTCTCCTGGAATTTAGTTAACTTAGCATCCCTACATGCTACCTTAACTTCTGCGATCATTCTCTTGATGTCTCGATCTTGCAAGTTCGTTCGCGGATTATGCTTAAGCCCCTTATCCAAAAGCTTCTGCTCTTCTTTAGAAAAGACAATATCTGTTAGGTTAACGGTTCTGTCATAAAACTTATGTACATACTGTATTTTATCTGTTTCCCTCTCTGCCTTTGCTATTGTTCTACACAGATTAGTAATTTTCTTATTGTGTCTTTTTATGATTTCGTCCCTATGTACCTGGATTCTTGCTTCAATCTCATATTCAACTTGTCTAAACTGCAGTGGCGACAATAGGTTACCTAACTTCATATGTAAATCGTGCGTAAGCTTAATGAGTTTGTCTTTCTCGATGTACCCTGATTTGATCTCCTGTCTTATCCATGACTGTTCTGCTCTCTTCTTAACTTTTGTGGCTGAGATACTGCTGTTATTTATCTTTACCCTTGCGTACTTCGGCACAACACCTAATTGCAAACAGTTCTTATTGAAATGTATTTTTAAATTGGCTTTCATTATATTAAGCTTAGCTTTAAAAAATGTTTTCACATCTCCCACAGCCTGACTAGGCACAAGTTTATCAAAACTAGACATAATTGTCTCACTGGGAATTCCGCGATCGTTCAATAAGTAAAATATGGAGTTTCAGTCTTCGATCGCTATTCTTTATTTTCAATTACCGGTTTCGGGCTAGCTGCCCATCTTCAGATCTGTTAGACAATGTTAAAAATGTAATTAATAAGAGAGATACAGTTAGTGAAAAACTATCTTAGTTTACAAAATGGAATTTTGGAACATATAAAATGCCAACATACCATATGTTGTAGTTACAGAGTAACTTGTCCGTACAGAACACACTGTTCACTGTCATAAGTAAAGTAAATTTCAATGTGTTAAAACATTATATCGCAGTATTTAAGAGTAATCTGATTGGTAACAGTAAAAAGTGCCCTCTACCTATAACAATTGTGCATCTGTTATTATTTCGCCGTATATATTATTGGCGAATATTCTTTTTAATAAAACAATTTTTAAGGTAATAACAAATGAATAATCTTTTTGAGTGGACCATGAAACGAAAAATTTTTACATTAATTTAAAATTTCTTTATAAAGAAACATAAAATATAATTAAAATGTAGATATCCTTCCGAAAATGTGCGTCTACTCTTCTTTGTTTTTGATTGGTGGTTGAGTGGATTTCCCTATGCCTGAGCGTATACAACGCCACGCCGAGTTGTCTTGCGCCGCGCCCAATTCACCTCGCCGCCAGTATGCTGAGGGCCGTTCCGCTGTAGCTGTTTCTTACTGGGGCGTGCTGCTGCGTTCAAGAGTAAGCCTAAAACAGGTCTTTAAAAATCTCATAATAATTCCTGTGCATAAAATCACTTTGCTCATTTAATAGGCCTGGGGTTTTTCTTTGATGTGCGTATATTTCAAGCTCTTCTAGCACGTTGAGATAGAGACTTTTTGGAGCTTTATGTAGCACCTCCATTTGTTGATTTATATTACTAACTTCATGTCTACTCTCTTTTATATGTGTTCCAAATGCTGTTCGATTGCTATGGCTACAATGTTCCCTGTATCGAATTTCAAAGTTCCGCCCTGTTTGTCCTATATAATAACTGTCACATTCAGCACATTTAATCTTATATACTCCGGAATTATTGTATTTCATTTGTTTCGTCGTTGCTGGTTTATGTCTTAATCTATGTGCCATTTGCCCTTCGTTCTGAAATGCCACTGCGATGTTTTTTCAGGAAAATGGAATTAAAGAAGTCAAAAAAGATTTAACAAAGAAGTTTCAGACAGATTTAAAGGCAAGGATAGAAGCAATACAATTTTTATTCACTCCAAATGATAAAGCTAGATTAGTAAAGATGAATCCAAGAACACCAGAAGCAAGAGCGCAAATAAAATTGCACAAGGAGAATAAACCAATGCGTGTTATTTGCAATGGGAAGGAAGCCGTTAATGAGCTCTTGAATAAAGCTTTGTACCGTAAGTTAAAATCTGCATATAAATACGAGCAAGTTTACAACGTAAAAAATAGTGTATGTTTCGCGAACGAAGTGAAGGACATTGCAATCCCAGAGGATGCAGTCCTAGCCTCATTGGACGTCGTGAACCTCTACACTAATATACCAATACCAGAAACTTTGCAAATTATAAGGAAAAACCTGATAAAAAATAAGTCAATGAGCATGGGTGAAATCGTCGAACTCGTAGATATGCTAGAGTTCACACTGAGTTTTAATAGTTTTATCTTTAACGATAAAGTTTTTATTCAAGATGAAGGTTTAGCTATGGGTAACAGTCTATCAGGCATTTTAGCTGAAATTTTTATGAATGACTTTGAGAACAAAGTTTTTAACTCTTTTCCAGAAATTAAGGAGAAGTTAATTTATTACAGACGGTATGTTGACGACACTATTTTATTATTCAAAGGGGAAAAAGAAGACGTAGAGGAAATGACTAAAGTTTTAAACGAGCAGCATCCAAAAATTCAATTCACACTAGAAATGGAAAACAACAGGACGATTAACTATTTAGATTTGACTGTCAGAAAGGAGGGAGGCAGGCACGTTTTCGGCGTCTATAGAAAAGACACGTGCTCCGACAACATCATAGTAGCGACGTCGCACCACCCGGCACAGCATAAAAGAGCGTACTTTCATGCAATGTGCAACAGAGCCCTCAGATTGCCACTACAGGAAGATGAGTTGCAGAAAGAACTGGGTATTATTAAGCAAGTAGCAGCAGCTAACGGATACAGGACACAAGATGTTACACGTATGTTTAACAAAATCAAAAACAAATCCGCGGGCATCATTAGCGATTCTAGGAAAATTAAAGTTAAGAAGAAGTTTGTCACCCTGACATACAAAGGGCGTGTGTCGGAAAGAATTGCTAAATGCTTTCCAAAAAACATCGCAGTGGCATTTCAGAACGAAGGGCAAATGGCACATAGATTAAGACATAAACCAGCAACGACGAAACAAATGAAATACAATAATTCCGGAGTATATAAGATTAAATGTGCTGAATGTGACAGTTATTATATAGGACAAACAGGGCGGAACTTTGAAATTCGATACAGGGAACATTGTAGCCATAGCAATCGAACAGCATTTGGAACACATATAAAAGAGAGTAGACATGAAGTTAGTAATATAAATCAACAAATGGAGGTGCTACATAAAGCTCCAAAAAGTCTCTATCTCAACGTGCTAGAAGAGCTTGAAATATACGCACATCAAAGAAAAACCCCAGGCCTATTAAATGAGCAAAGTGATTTTATGCACAGGAATTATTATGAGATTTTTAAAGACCTGTTTTAGGCTTACTCTTGAACGCAGCAGCACGCCCCAGTAAGAAACAGCTACAGCGGAACGGCCCTCAGCATACTGGCGGCGAGGTGAATTGGGCGCGGCGCAAGACAACTCGGCGTGGCGTTGTATACGCTCAGGCATAGGGAAATCCACTCAACCACCAATCAAAAACAAAGAAGAGTAGACGCACATTTTCGGAAGGATATCTACATTTTAATTATATTTTATGTTTCTTTATAAAGAAATTTTAAATTAATGTAAAAATTTTTCGTTTCATGGTCCACTCAAAAAGATTATTCATTTGTTATTACCTTAAAAATTGTTTTATTAAAAAGAATATTCGCCAATAATATATACGGCGAAATAATAACAGATGCACAATTGTTATAGGTAGAGGGCACTTTTTACTGTTACCAATCAGATTACTCTTAAATACTGCGATATAATGTTTTAACACATTGAAATTTACTTTACTTATGACAGTGAACAGTGTGTTCTGTACGGACAAGTTACTCTGTAACTACAACATATGGTATGTTGGCATTTTATATGTTCCAAAATTCCATTTTGTAAACTAAGATAGTTTTTCACTAACTGTATCTCTCTTATTAATTACATTTTTAACATTGTCTAACAGATCTGAAGATGGGCAGCTAGCCCGAAACCGGTAATTGAAAATAAAGAATAGCGATCGAAGACTGAAACTCCATATTTTACTTTCATAGTATTTGTCGACCTGGAAAAAGCGTTCGGCAGTATAAAATGGTGTAAGCTGTTCGAGATTCTGAAAAAAGTAGGGGTAAGCTATAGGGAGAGACGGGTCATATACAATATGTACAACAACCAAGAGGGAATAATAAGAGTGGACGATCAAGAACGAAGTGCTCGTATTAAGAAGGGTGTAAGACAAGGCTGTAGCCTTTCGCCCCTACTCTTCAATTTGTATATCGAGGAAGCAATGATGGAAATAAAAGAAAGGTTCAGGAGTGGAATTAAAATACAAGGTGAAAGGACATCAATGATACGATTCGCTGATGACATTGCTACCCTGAGTGAAAGTGAAGAAGAATTAAATGATATGCTGAACGGAATGAACAGGCTAATGAGTACACAGTATGGTTTGAGAGTAAATCGTAGAAAGACGAAGGTAATGAGAAGTAGTAGAAATGAGAACAGCGAGAAACTTAACATCAGGATTGATGGTCACGAAGTCAATGAAGTTAAGGAATTCTGCTACCTAGGAAGTAAAATAACCAATGACGGACGGAGCAAGGAGGACGTCAAAAGCAGACTCACTATGGCAAAAAAGGCATTTCTGGCCAAGAGAAGTCTACTAATATCAAATAGCGGCCTTAATTTGAGGAATAAATTTCTGAGAATGTACGTCTGGAGTACAGCATTGTATGGTAGTGAAACGTGGACTGTGGGAAAACCGGAACAGAAGAGAATCGAAGCATTTGAGATGTGGTGCTATAGACGAATGTTGAAAATTAGGTGGACTGATAAGGTAAGGAATGAGGAGGTTCTACGCAGAATCGGAGAGGAAAGGAATATGTGGAAAACACTGATAAGGAGAAGGGACAGGATGATAGGACATCTGCTAAGACATGAGGCAATGACTTCCATGGTACTAGAGGTAGCTGTAGAGGGCAAAAACTGTAGAGGAAGACAGAGATTGGAATACGTCAAGCAAATAATTGAGGACGTAGGTTGCAAGTGCTACTCTGAGGTGAAGAGGTTAGCACAGGAAAGGAATTCGTGGCGTGCCGCATCAAACCAGTCAGTAGACCGATGACCAAAAAAAAAAAAAAAGACAGAAGGGTATGACGGATTTAACGACAACATATTCTTATGTCACAAGAAGCTCAGCCTTACGCACATATTCATGGCATCTTCAGCTCAGAAAAAACGCATTCTTATAGAAGAAGAATAGTGTGAGCTTGTGGACGGGCCTAATGTTACTAAAACTTTCCTCGTGGAGATCGCAAGACAGCATGCCAGGAAGACGTGTACGTGCATCTTCCTCTCTTTGAGAATGGTCGAATCAGTATCATTACACGCACGTCACTGTCAGTTGTGCAACGGTGCAAGGACTGCAACACGGGTGGTAATTATGTGTGCTAAAGACAACTGGGTAATAATGAAATGCTTCTGGAAATGCTTCAAGGCCACCATAATCACAGTGATTGCCCCACACTACAGCTAGTGTGAGCCACGTACTACCTCCAAACAGAGCCTGTACATCACACGTGAATTGCAATCGGAGGCCTCGAAAAACATTCGGGCCCCCAATCAATTGTTGCTTATTGGACTGTCCAGCCAGATCAATGTCTATTGCCTTCAATGCACGATACACAGGAACGCTGTGCCGCAAGCGACGTCACCAAGCACGTCGCCGAGGCATTGCTGTGGCACGTTAACACAAGTTCAAGACAGTCGCTGCGCTGAGCGCTTGGCGCGCTCTGATTGGCTGCGCGGCCTGTGGCGCGCAGTACGAATCGGGGCGGGAATTCAAATCGCCTGACACGGATCCTAGTATTACTAGGCCCGTGTTGCTGGAAAATTCGTTTCCGGTGCGGTTGCGCAACACTGATAACGCGCGCAGGCTCGAGCGCGCCTTATCGGGACTTCCGGCGCGCTGCCGCCGGCTGCAGCTGTGCCGCAGCACGCAGCGCCATTCGCCTGGCGACCGGCGTGGAGTGCGGACGCTTAGCTCTGGGCTGGGCGTTGGCTTGCTACGTTCACCTGTGTTAACGAGCCACAGCAATGCCTCGGCGACGTGCTTGGCGACGTCGCTTGCGGCACAGCGTTCCTGTGTGTCGTGCATTGAAGGCAATAGACATTGATCTGGCTGGACAGTTCAATAAGCAACAATTGATTGGGGGCCCGAATGTTTTTCGAGGCCTCCGATTGCAGATTGACTACACTAAGGAAAGATTATACGATTGTTCGATTGATTCTGATGAGTTGATGAGTAACAACAGCGTAAACCCTGGCAATGGCTACCGACTTGTCGTCTACAGATTACTGGAAGCTGGGTTGAGATCTCCAGTTACCGCTGACACCGTTCCATAGCCAACAGAGACTTGAATGGTGCAATACCAGTCAACTGGGACACTGCATGGCGTTCTGTGGTGTCCAACGCTAATTCTCGCCTCTGTCTAAGACAGGCATGGAGACTTCAGCGTTTTCGTAGACGATGTGGTGAAAGGTCAAGGGAATCATGCTGTCGAGAGCTGTTGGATATGACAGGAAGAATGATTTAGTAATATTCTTGAAGGGAGTCTGAGTGCTTGCAAGTCTGTGAGAAGAATGATAAATCCCTTTGCACTGGGGAGCCAGCTGGTAAGCATGATAATTCAATTCCGTACACTGAGATTCACTCCACAAACATTTTGAAGAATGTACTGATCCTTGACTGACTTGTCCATCCCCTTGACGTGCGATGCAGTGAGAACACGTGCAGTTTGACACCAGCGTCTAGCCAGCAACCGTCTTGAATTGCCGTTCAATATTTCAAGCATGACATGAAACTCCTTAAGGCGAAATTTGGAGGCTGTTTACCACAGCAAGCAGAACTGTGTATTAATGCCTGCAGGAGACATCTTCTTGATGGAGATTAGCTGGGAATGGAGTGAAAATGGTGCTTCAAAGTGTAACAAATTAGGTTTCTGTTAGTGTATCTTTGGCTTCGGATCAGCCATGATGCTGTCATTGTACAACTACAAATTTTATCTGCCCTTTATGTGCTGTAACGTTGCTTCTGGGAATTGAAAACTACGGGCCACTGCATGCTTGTAGTTTATATGCCTGTCTGAGAGACTGTATATTAAAGACAAATATAGACGCGAGCTAGGCTACTAACACAGAACCTGTGCACTACATTTTTGGTTATGAGTAGCCGTTATTTGAGACATTATTGACTTGACGATTTTTGGGAATGCATATATAGACCGTAGTAGAAAGCTTAGCGCACATACTGTAGAATTATAACAGAATGTACGTTACTCCTGTCTGCGCTCAATCCGCGACATCTCCACTCGTCATTACAGCCGAACGGGTGATGTCGGCTGGTAGCGAACGCCTCACATTTCATACGGTGTTGCATGTGGATATCTATACATCAAGCGTACGTCACGACTGTTGTTTCCGCTCTCCATATCTTGTATAGTTGCGTCCATTACGCAGAAGATACCACACGGCAGTGGATCAGTTAACAGCACTCATCTTGACTGTAATGGCAAACTTCTCAGTAGTCTCTTGTGATCAATCACTCACCCAACGAGTGATCATGATGCAATATGTGTTTTCAAACTGCCAGCTAGAGTGGTCGAGCGGTTTTAGGCGCTACAGTCTGGAACCGCGCGACCGCTACGGTCCCAGGTTCCAATCCTGCCTCGGGCATGGATGTGTGTGCTGTCCTTAGGTTAGTTACGTTTAAGTAGTTCTAAGTTCTAGTGGACTGATGACCTCAGCAGTTAAGTCTCATAGTGCTCAGAGCTATTTGAACCATTTTTTTTGTTTCAAACTGATTTTCTCCTTTGTTGCACAACGTTACAGTTTCCACATATCGCGTTATTAGACTGGAATAACGTAGACTAGAACAACTGCCTTCAAATAAACTGGCCAAAAAATTTCAATTACAATGGATTACAAACAAGTCTCGACCGTGAAAATATTTAATTTCTATGGTAACCGGTTCTGGCCAGCTTGTGACCGTCTTATCATGATGACGGGCGGTGGCGTTGGCGGTGAATGGTTCGGGTGATGTGACTCCACGAACGTCAATTGCGTTGTGGAGTCACATCACCCGATCCATTTACTGCCAAAGCCTACCATCATGGTATGAGAGTATTTTTTTTTTCTGCTTTCTAGTGTATCGTTACATTGGCTCGAATACGATTTCCAGTAAAATATCTTTCCTGTATGGGGACAAGTTCGAAGTTCAAGTTCTTTTTCAGTTTACTTTCCTCCATCTTCTTAATACGAAAAGTCCGATAATACGGCTGAACACTATGTAGTGTCTACGATCTCTACAATTACTATTTGCCTTTGAAGAGTGGTAACAGTTCAGATAGCCGATTTCAGAGGTGTTGCCGAACATGTTTCTTTCTATGTTAGATCAACGTTGTAGCACCTTTGGTGAAACCAAGTTCAGTGTTTTACAGTAGTGTGGAATCCTGAACAGAGTTAAATTTCTGAAGTAAATTCCAAATTGATTCCAGTGAGCGGTTTTTATACAATCGGCCGTTAAGAGGTCTATGCCTCGTAGGATAGACTAACCGTTTTGCGACCATGCGTTCATAGTTCATCATCTCACTTGTTGGCCGGAGGAAAATTACTTTCTACGGTAAGAACTACTATATATATTAGTTCTTACCGTAGAGTAATTTAAATTGTGGCACTACGGAAATAAAGAAATAAATCGACTGTATGTGTACTGTACAACACTGAACAAGACATCTATAATTGCCTATCCCAATCGCTTTGCTGTATTTGACACACTTGGAACGATCTTATCTCATGGTAGTACATGTAGTGTCTCCCTAGGCCATACGTTTAGCTCTAAAGCTATTAGAGAGTATTTTATTCAGTAACGTTAACTTTCCTGCAGAATGACCCCGAAGGCTGTAACTGTTACCGCTGCTGAACTGTTAACTATAGTTATATTTCCTGCCGATATATCTCCTAGAGTAACGGGAAAAGCGTAAATGGAATATTCAGAGGCGTCCACCGTTAATGGTTCTTTCGGCTTTCCGATTCCCTCTGGAGACGACGGGGTGGCGCTATCCCGGGTGAGGATATAGCCACCCTTAACTTGCTGACCGACGACACTAATGTTGATAAATAGCGCGAGGGAGGAAAACTTCGCCTGCAGTCCTGGCGGAATCTGAACAGAGTGCGGTGTGGTGCTTTGTCCCCCCTTGTGGCTTAACAGACCATAATCTGCCTGCATCCATCCCCTACTGCCAAGGACGCGAAAACAAGTCGATCCCTTCTCTCGCAGCTCACTGTGGCCGTGTGGGAGGTGGAGGGTTTGGGCTGACCATGTGAATGATTGTGTGCGCCGTGGCTTAGAGCGAAAAGATATCAAATCCTTCCTGCAGTAGATCGCTGGAGACGAAGTAGGTTGCGACGGATATATACCCGTATATGCCTCAATCAGTGTTAAATCTGGTACTGCGATTTCACAGGTCTTTCAGGATAACTGAGAAGGTACACACACTTTAACGTATTTGTTAATTTGCTTTGGTGTCCCTGTTGATTACCGGAACTAACAATGACTTAACTGTGCATGTATCCGGATTGTAGCTCATAGCTATTGGTGACTTGCCTGTATTGTTCGCAGACCGGCGAGAGAAACGAAAACGGGTGCAGTTGGTTTAGTATCTCTGGTTTTGCACACGCTGTATAACATTTTAATAAATGCTACCATAGTCTCAACTAAATCTGCTGCCTTCGCGTTTTCTTATTTCCAGCCCTGATGTGATCGCTGTCATGTGTACCAGTCAAGTCTACTCTGGAAGCTTGCGGTAAAGTACCTGACCTGGTCAATCTTTGTTCTAGCGCTATCTAGCAACACCAGTGGGCGTGTCCTTAAACCTGGTTGGTCAATTCAAGTTCATGTTTCCACCAGTCACTATTCCACGATTAAATAACCACACAGATGCGCCAAAGAACACTATTTTTTCTGTTAAGGATATCTGCAAATTATATGTATTCCAGTGATTAATATTCGTAACCATTCATTTGCTGTTACTGGTACGCTAATACTTATTATAAAGTTCGAAACAAATACTATCCACCCTTTCAAACTTAATTTCTACTTCGTTTTCAACCAAATATATTGTAACAGTTCGCATTAAGCGTCATCAGTTGCACATTAAACAAAATGTAATTGTGTAACTAGACGTATTTTCTTGCGAGTCTTGTAGTGTTGGTGGTAAAACATTAAAGCTGTCTTACTATACACGAGCATAGGACTATGATTTATCACGTACTTTTGTATTTCCTATTTTTTCTTGCTTGCATTTTATGTTTGTGGACACTAGGCGCACAGAAAATAAATTACATGAAACCAACTGAGAGTGCATACTTGTTCATCTAGAGTCTGCACTCATGAAAAGAATGGGAAACATAAAAGTAATTATTAAATCATATTTCTGTGATAGTAAATAGCAAGAAAACCTCAATGTGCGGCTTGGAAAAACTATGCGTCTTAACAAAATATGCATTACTAAATTACGATCTTATACTTTACAGGCCACAGATGATAAATAATGAGAACAGGTAAAACATGTTTGTTGGAAAAGAAAACATTTATTTGCAAAATATGGATGACATTTAGTCTACTACAATTGTCATAATTCTAGTAGAAATAGAGACGGATGGTCTGCAGCAACGCATTTACTTCCCAAATATCTCAATGTCTTGATATAACGAAGGATTACTTTTGGAGATTAAAAATAGTTTGGAGTATGTGTGCGGTCTTTTCGTCTTGGGAAAAGTGAACAGATCGCAGCGGTTATGAAAGTCAGTGGAAAGTAATAAATTTTGTGGATAGAAGAAAATCAGTTTGCCAGTCAAATGCATAAGTGTTTCTGTCCCATCTGGTTCGATAATGGTAGGCCAACTTTGAAGTTGTGGCATTATGTATGTCGGTGATCGACTAAAATATAACTAAGCCTCCATTCAGTATAGACTACCACAGGACGTTGCAGATTTCATCAATGTACTACGACGAATTTTATGGCAGTGGTTTTCTTCAGGTCTCTGGTGCTGAAATTCACTTGTGCTGTCAAGTTTTGTAACTAAGTGCGATGTAAATATCAATAAATAAAAACATGAAGTTTGCTCTCGGCGTCCAGCCAATCCTATTTAAATATGTAATTGTCCTCACTAGTTTAACGAATGTTATGTCACAAAACGAAATATATATATATATATATATATATATATATATATATATATATATTAGAATTAATCTGCTTGAAGTCTAGATCTACTATAGTTTATATTTTTATTAACTAAATAGCGCTTTTGAGATGCTTATTAACTTTATTTGATTGTATATTAATGTGATATTTGTGCCTATAGTTATTCGCACAATTGTGTCTACTATCTGAGCAACATAAAATACTAACTAATTTAAAATGAATGAGCAATTATGTATAAACTATTAAAATAATTTTGGTCCTAAGTACAAAACTGTTCTCAGATTTCATGAGTCTACCATATTTCCCATGTCTTAATCATTTAATATTCTGATTCATAATTTACTAATATTAATTGAGTCAGTGTGCTTGAATTGCACTTGTATGTGTAAAATGTGATCTTTCGTCATTCAGTATCTGTTGAGTAAATGATACTTCTCAAAATAAACTTTTAATTGTCCTTGAATATTACGCAGCATCTTGCAATTTGGAAATGAGATACAATTTTGAATTTCGCGTTTAAACTGCTCTGTCACGAAACTTACAAACCTTTTCCCATAGATAACCAGATCATACTCATATGAATTAAACAGGAACTGACAGAAAATTTCTTGTTAGATTTAGTCTGAAGACAAGTAGTAAGAATCTTGGCGTGCGCGGGTGAGCATTATCTTGCTGAAATGTAAGCACAGGACGGCTTGCCACGAATAGCAACGGAACAGCAAGTAGAATATCGTCGACATACCGCCAAGCTGTAAGGTTACCGCAGGTGACAACCAAAGGGATCCCGCTGTGACAAGAAATGTCATCCCAGACCATCACACGTAAGCGACAGTCAATTTTGTATCCCACCGCTGGCGCTATCTGGGGCGTCCCCAGACATATCTTCGGCCTGTAATCTCATTGACTAGCTAATTGTCCTCAGTGATGATTCCCACTTCGAAATGAGCTCCGATGATATTGTGGGGAGACGCCGCAGACTGCAGTGGGATACCAACCTGACTATCGCCCGCTACATGCCCCGACAGCTAGGATTGTGGTCTAGGGTGCAATATCTTTCCGAAGCAGGGCCTCTTTGCTTATCATCTGCGGTACCCTTACAGCGGTACGTTGGCCTCATTGCACGTTTTGTTGCCCTTCATCGCAAGCCATCCTAGACTCACGTTTTAGTATGATAACGCCCTCCCGTAAACGGAGAGAGTATCTACTAATTGTCTTCGTGCTTGCCAAAACCAACTTTGGCTTGCATGGTCGCCAGATCCCTCTCCAATTGAGAGGGTTACGGCCATGGCCTTCCAACCACCTCGGGATTCTGACGATCTAAACCAGCAGGTGGGCGGAATTCGGTACGATATCTCTTAGGAGGATATCCACCAACTCTATAAATCAATCCCAAACCGAATAGCCGCTTCCACAAGTGCCAGAGGTGGATCGACGGGCTATTGACTTGCTCACTTTCTGAAGCTCTTTGTCAGTATTAGAGAATCCAATTTTTTCGGAAATTATTGTGATTTGTTTGCCTGTAGATGTACCGGGTGATGAAGAAGTCAATATATATTTGAAAACTTAATAAATCACAGAATAATGTAGATAGAGAGGTAAAAATTGACACACATGCTTGGAATGACATGGGGTTTTATTAGAACTAAAAAAAAACATCTACCGTTATGGGCCTTTTTTCTTCGAGGAAATGCGAGATTCTGGTTTTGTAACTGCTACCGTGACGGGTGAGAGGTACGCCGATATGTTACAGAATCGCATCATCCCCAGCCTGGCTGATAAACACCTGCTGGAACGTACGATGTTTATGCAGGATGGCGCTCCACCCTATATTGCTAGACGCGTGAAAAATCTCAAGCGCGCTTCGTTTGGTGATGATCGTGTGCTCACCCGCCACTTTCGTCATGCTTCGCCTCCCAGGTCCCCAGACATCAGTTCGTGCGATTATTGGCTTTGGGGTTACCTGAAGTCGCAAGTGTATCGTGATCGACCGACATTTCTAGGGATGCAGAAAGACAACATCCGACGCCAATTCCTCACCAAAACTCCGGACATGCTTTACAGTGCTGTTCACAACATTATTCCTCGACTACAGTTATTGTTGAGGAATGATGGTGGACATATTGAGCATTTCCTGTAAGGAACATCACCTTTGCTTTGTCTTACTTTGTTATGCTATTTTGATCAGATGAAGCGCCATCTATCGGAAATTTATTGAACTTTTGTATTTTTTTGGTTCTAATAAAACCCCATGTCATTCCAAGCACGTGTGTCAATTTGTACCTCTCTATCTACATCATTCCGTGATTTATTCAGTTTTCAAATTTTTACTGACTTTTTGATCACCCAGTACATTTAGCGATTTCCGTCCTGTTCGGATAATTTCTTCATTATGCATTCTTTTCTTATTTTTTGTCTTAGAGTGAATAAAGTTACAGACGAGCAACCGATGTTCACTCTAAAATCAGATATTATAGAACACCTTTGTAGTTTATTGTCAGTAATATGTTGGTCTTAGATGCGGATACTTTCGGCAAACTAAATCCATGCATCGTGTAGAAAATTCTGTTATCCCGTATTGCTAACAAACCACTCATGAAGATTGGCAACGGATTATCAAAGTGCTTTCCAAAAGATTGCAATACTTGTGCATAGTCTGGTGCGTCCAAAGAAAAGATGGTCTGCGTCTTCTTCCTCTCTGCCCGAGCAGAAAAGTGTCACTACGATGAGCACACACAGTAAAGATTTTTATGGAAAAATCCGTGGTTAAACGTGAGTTTGGATATTAGAGAGACCAGGTGTATAGGTATTGAATTTGCATGAGACGTCGTGGACGACAGGTGACTTAATGCCTTGGAGTCTTGTTGTTTCCACCCAGTCCCATTGCCAGTCTCCTACCATGCGTCTGTGTAGGACATCGGCAATCAGTACTTGAAATTAATGTCCTATGACAGCAGCTTCTTTGGCTGTGCGCTCGATAGCTTCATTGCCAAGGATCCCATAGTGTGATTTCATTCAAATTAAATTAAGAGAGTGCCGTTCTCCTTCGATAATCTTGTATACAACGGGTTTTCAGTCCAAGAGGAGCTAAAACGTTACGTACTGTTAGAGCACTTGAAGAGCCACTGAGAAAGACATCTAGAGCTTCTTTCATTCGCAAGCAGAAAATAAAGGCTTCTACCATCGCAAGAGTTTCCACGGTCATGTTGCTCTCTTGTTAAGTTCAATAGCTTGTACACAGTGCGCGCTTCCTTAACAGTCACTAGATTTGGAGCCGTCAGTATAGACAAACGAGGTGTGTGGGGAAAACGAAGTACGTGTGAAAAATTATGAAACTGAATTTTTATCTACTAAAGTTTTTGTTTTTCCAGAAAACAATATGGTCCCCTTCAAAGTAGTTCTCTTCGACAGCTATACACAGGTGGAATTGTTATTTCCTCTTGGTAGCAGTGCTGAGAGGCTTCGAATGATAGGGCCTTTAACATGTCGGTCGTATTCTCTTGAATTTTATCCGGCGTCATTTTTCAATTTGAGAAAAAGAGAAATCTCGCAAGAACTCAGATCATTTGAATAAGAGCCTGTGGAAAAACGAGAATGGCTTCTGAGGTCAAAAAGCCGTGATGGAATTGGACGTGTGACAAGGGGGGCTATCGTGATGCACCATTCACTTGCCTGCAATGCCCGGTCTCATTCGTTCACCCTTGTCCTAAGCCTTTCTAGGACGTCTTAACAAATCGATAGATCGTTTGTCCTTGGAGAACAAATGCTTTATGCACGATATCCACAATGTCAAAAAAAGTATATCAGCATTGTTTTGATCGGAAGAGGTGATGTCTCACTCCTCACTTGGCCTCTTTGTCTCAGGACAGTACTCAAAAATCCAGGATTCATCAGACGACCGAACCAGTGGTCATCGGCAATCCTCTCAAGAAGGTCAACATACACGTTTCTTCCACTGTCCTTCTGTTTCGTTGTGACGTCTCTCGGCATAATTTTGGCACAAAACTTTCACATGTGCTAATTTTCAGCAAACTTTGATGTACGGTGAAAGTGTTTAACAGGTCATCCCTCATCCTTATTAATAAATGTCGGTCTGACCTCCCAAGAGCACGCACGCAATAGATTTTGTCGTCGTTTTTTAACCTGAAGGTCTCCCTGAGTGAGGTTCATCTACAACGCGTTTTTGGCTCTCGAAAACAATGATTTTTGCCAGCGAAAAACTTGTGTTTTTGGTAAGGAATCTTCCGTATAAACCTTAACTTGCCAAAGCTCACACTGGCGGATACGCCAAGAATAATACAAAACTTGATGGCATAACACTGATCTAAATTCCGCTTTTCCGCTTTCGTAACGTACAACACATCTTCCATGATGACGCTCTCAGAAATCACGTAATGGCTGTAAGGGGCTGAAACTCGGACTGACCATCTGGAAAGAATGAACACACCGACCTACATAAGTAGAAGGACACAGTATTGCCAGATCGCTCGTAGTGGTACCAATGTCATTACGTTTCTCACGTACCTTGTATATTACTTCCGGATACTGCGCCAAAGTTGAGCTGTTGATGTGAGCCTCATGGTCAAACATAATGCCAGGTATTATGGTCACCTTAGAAAATGTCAGTGGGACTGAAACGAGAAAGCTATTAAGTCTGAGTGCTCTAATGATCTTCCTTGAACACTCCATGGTATCTACATTCGCTTGTACTGGAGGAAAAAGAGTGCTAGTGATCCAAAACTGTCCGGTAAAGTGGTTCTAGGCGCTGCAGTCCGGAACCGCGGGACTGCTACGGTCGCAGGTTCGAATCCTGCCTCGGGCATGAATGTGTGTGATGTCCTTAGGTTAGTTAGGTTTAAGTAGTTCTAAGTTCTAGGGGACTGATGACCTAAGATGTTAAGTCCCATAGTGCTCAGAGCCATTTGAACCATTTTGTCCGGTAAAGCTCTACAGGGCTAGGTTTGAGGCGACCGATTTCAGATTTTAGGATTAATATCGATTCCTTTTAAGAAGAAATTATGCACATAAATATCGCTTGCTTCATGTGCTTCAACACAAGTGCATTTGTAGCAGTGGAGCGCTTTTCTTTTTACCCGTCTTCTGACTGGTTTAATACAGCCCACTACGAAATCCCTTTCCTATTCCAAACTCTACATCTCAGAGTAACACTTGTAGCATACGTCGTCAGTAATTTTCTGGGTGTATTCCTATCTCTGTCTTTCTCTACAGTTAAAAGTTTGTACCTCTACAACTCCCTCTACTACTATGGAAGCTACACTCCTGGAAATTGAAATAAGAACACCGTGAATTCATTGTCCCAGGAAGGGGAAACTTTATTGACACATTCCTGGGGTCAGATACATCACATGATCACACTGACAGAACCACAGGCACATAGACACAGGCAACAGAGCATGCACAATGTCGGCACTAGTACAGTGTATATCCACCTTTCGCAGCAATGCAGGCTGCTATTCTCCCATGGAGACGATCGTAGAGATGCTGGATGTAGTCCTGTGGAACGGCTTGCCATGCCATTTCCACCTGGCGCCTCAGTTGGACCAGCGTTCGTGCTGGACGTGCAGACCGCGTGAGACGACGCTTCATCCAGTCCCAAACATGCTCAATGGGGGACAGATCCGGAGATCTTGCTGGCCAGGGTAGTTGACTTACACCTTTTAGAGCACGTTGGGTGGCACGGGATACATGCGGACGTGCATTGTCCTGTTGGAACAGCAAGTTCCCTTGCCGGTCTAGGAATGGTAGAACGATGGGTCCGATGACGGTTTGGATGTACCGTGCACTATTCAGTGTCCCCTCGACGATCACCAGTGGTGTACGGACAGTGTAGGAGATCGCTCCCCACACCATGATGCCGGGTGTTGGCCCTGTGTGCCTCGGTCGTATGCAGTCCTGATTGTGGCGCTCACCTGCACGGCGCCAAACACGCATACGACCATCATTGGCACCAAGGCAGAAGCGACTCTCATCGCTGAAGACGACACGTCTCCATCCGTCCCTCCATTCACGCCTGTCGCGACACCACTGGAGGCGGGCTGCACGATGTTGGGGCGTGAGCGGAAGACGGCCTAACGGTGTGCGGGACCGTAGCCCAGCTTCATGGAGACGGTTGCGAATGGTCCTCGCCGATACCCCAGGAGCAACAGTGTCCCTAATTTGCTGGGAAGTGGCGGTGCGGTCCCTCACGCCTCACGTGTTGAGCAATTCGGCAGTACGTCCACCCGGCCTCCCGCATGCCCACTATACGCCCTCGCTCAAAGTCCGTCAACTGCACATACGGTTCACGTCCACGCTGTCGCGGCATGCTACCAGTGTTAAAGACTGCGATGGAGCTCCGTATGCCACGGCAAACTGGCTGACACTGACGGCGGCGGTGCACAAATGCTGCGCAGCTAGCGCCATTCGACGGCCAACACCGCGGTTCCTGGTGTGTCCGCTGTGCCGTGCGTGTGATCATTGCTTGTACAGCCCTCTCGCAGTGTCCGGAGCAAGTATGGTGGGTCTGACACACCGGTGTCAATGTGTTCTTTTTTCCATTTCCAGGAGTGTATATTCAGATGACTTTACAGATGTTCTATCAACCTGTCCGTTCTTCCTGTCAATGATTGCTACATATTTCTTTGCTCGCCGTTCCTGCGGAGAATCTCCCATCATTCCTTATCTTGTCAGTCCACATTCTTCTGTAGCACCGCATTTCAAATTCATCGATTCTTTTCTGTACAGATTTTCTCACAGTCAGGTTTAGACTCGTAACAAACACTTCCATAATCAATAACTGAACGAACTTTCCTACATTAAGTGTTAGAACTGTGCAGACGTTCAAGACGCACCGAAATGCTTTAATAGTATTGATTATGCCAATAGAAACCATTAAATACAATTTCGGAAGGATTATATAGGGTGTATGTCATCAGCAAGCCATCAGCAACATTGTTCTGTTGTCGTAAACATGTCTTATGTATGCGGAAGAAATAAAATATGGATTATGTTCAAGACTTTTTTGTTTTGTCACGACTGACTTTGCTTCAATATGTGATAATAGATCATGAAAATACATCAGGTAATTAATAGAAGAGGTGGCTTGGAATTTATGCTTTTAATTGTGTTTTCAATTTTCAGGGAATTGGGGCTTCAAGTTTACCTCAAGTGAGCGCCTATTGAAGAGTCTGTAATCACTTTTCAGCAATCGTTGAATTTTACTGTGTCCAACAGATATCGTTATGGAGTAGAATTACGGAAAGTGGAGGTAAGAATTTCATGTTCTAAGAAGAGGTATCCTTAAGTGTCTTAACGCAGAAGATGCAACGATGGACTCGCACAGTGAATTACTAAAATCCACCAGACCAAGGGCATGAGTAAAGAAAGAGAGAGACCACTCGATGAACTTGATGTAGAAAGCTAAAAAGCGACAGAAATTGAGTGTGGAGCTGGGTTCTTGTTCTGCTTCACTTTGAGGCTCACGGTAGCTTATTTCGGTATGCCACAGGCGCAAATATCTGTTGAACGTTATCTGAAAAAGCAATTGAGTTTGCTTCACGCAGGTGACAACTACTTTAAAAATAATAACTTTTTAGAGCTCAATGAACGCGTGTCAATCTTTAAATTGGACACCGCTACCCCAAACTGCGTGTTCCTAATATGCAGCAGCTATACAACGGAGGAAAGGCGAGTTTAACGTGGGATCTAAATCACGAGTCGTTCATGGACGTTTGGCCAGCACCTGCATTTATGTTCGACCATGCATATCTTGTGGGGTTTACATACTTTTTCTCACTTTTTGTTTGTGCTTTCAGGACCAACGCCAAGGATACACAAAGAGTTTACCCAGTAGATCGTTGTCTAACTGGACTTTACTATGTCCCTCAATTCTGATAGAAGTTTAACGAAAAGAAAAAAAAAGAACCTTAAAGTAATGTTGAACTTGAAGAAAAAAGGTGCCCTTCAATCAGTCACAGACGAAGATAAACCTATGTGAACTTCGTCAAAACCAAAAACATCTTCATGGTCGCAATGGTACTACGAGTATTATATGTAGAGCGTCTTGATTACATGCTAATTAAATTTAATCTACAGTATAATGATACAATTGGAACTATTTCTAAATTTATCAACAACATATTACGCCTATTCTTCTCTACCCAGTAGTCACCAGCTATAAACTGAAGCGCCAAAGAAACTGGTATAGGCATGTGTATGCAAATACAGAGCTATGTAAACAGGCAGAGTACGGCGCTGCGGTCGGCAACGCCTATATAAGACTAAAAGTGTTGGATCTGATACTGCTGCTACACTCACAGGTTTTCAACAATTTAAGTGAGTTTGAACGTGGTGTTATAGTCGGTGCACGAGCGATGGGATAGAGCATCTCCGAGGTGGGTATTAAGCAGGAATTTTCCCGTACGACCGTTGCACGAGTGTACCGTGAATATCAAAAACGCGTTTAAACATCAAATCTCCGACATTCATGCGGTCGGAAAAAGATCCTGCAAGAACGGAACCAACGACGACTGGAGAGAATCATTCAACTTGACGGAACTGCAACCCTTCATAAATTTCTGCAGATTTCAATGCTGGGCCATCAACAAGTGTCAGCGTGCGAACCATTCAAGGAAACAACATCGATATGGGTTTTCGAAGCCGAAGGCCCACTCGTGTACCCTTGGTGACTACACGACACAAAGCTTTACGCCTCGCCTGGGCCCAATAACACCAACAGTGGGCTGTTGATCACTAGAAACATGTTGCCTGGGTCGGACGAGTCTCGTTTCAAATTGTATCGAGCAGATGGAATGCGCATGCCGATGGACTTAGGCAATTCCAGTAGGGCAACGTAACACCCCACACGTCCAGAATTGCTACAGAGTGGCACCAGAAACATTCTTCTGAGTTCAAACACTTTCGCTGCTCACCAAACTCCCCAGACATGAACATTGTTGAGCATATGTGGAATCGTTGCAACGTGTTCTTCAGAAGAGATCTCCACCCTTTCGTACTCTAACGGACATTTGGACAGCCCTGCAGGATACATGTTGTCAATTCACTCCAGCACTACTTCAAACATTAGTTCAGTCAATACCACGTCATTGTTCGGCACTTCTGCCTACTAGCGGGGGCCGTACACAATATTAGGTAGGTGCACCGGTTTGTTTGAATCTTCAGAGTGCGCAATATCTTGAGAATTATCGCACGTAACGTGACGAATAGAGAACATGTCGAGGAACTAATATTCGTAGTTATCAGACCTGTAAACAACGCCTGTCAACTACTAATGTACGTTATGAAAGATGGATGTTAATTTCTTCCTGCTGCTTTACTCTCTGTACAATACAAACTTGTGAAGATGACAAGTACTAATTATTAATGCTAGCAAACATGTTGTGGAACTTTGACTGGAAACATTTAAGTGTCACAAAATTAATTTTCTGACTGTACGAATGGGTATGATTAATTACAAACATTATTTAGTACTGCATATTGAGTCAAAATGTTAATTCTCTCCTGTTTGCCGATTCGCTGAAAAATATTTTCGTTAGACTAGCATCACCTGCTTAGTTGGAGATTGACTACGAACCACATTGTTTGTTGTGTTGCAAACACATTCGTAACTCTGCTTGTTTGAAGTATTTTATGTACACAAGGAGAACCCGAGGTCAAGATGATGAAATTGGGGCTATATTTAACGTCCATTCTTGTAGGTAATAATTTTGATTGTGTAATCCGACAGTAATATAGCAGTACTTGTAATGCAGCATTTACAAATTAAATGTAGAGCATGCGAGAACACTCGTTCTCAACGCTTACATGTACAGCTTAAGGTCTGAGTTCAGTTACAACTGCTGCAAAAAACTGCATAATACAAGAATAACAGCAGGCTTGCAAAGTCCTTTGTCCCATATGGTGTAATAAAACACTATTATATAACAATTAACTACTGGTCCCAGCACATACTGATTTAGGTTACGGTCACGTTAAATCTTACTGGTAAACATATTAACCGCTCAGTAGCACTCGTCCGAGCTGATAACTGGAATAAGCACTGACCGAAAGAAAAGTTACATTTTTAAAATATGCCCTGATATCTTTTTGGTATTAAAAAAAGGTTTTCTTTTCAAACCATACCATACCTGAAACTCATTTTAAAGTGATAGAACAGTGAAACATCAACATATACTACCTTTGCACTTCATAGGGAATGCATTTTATATTTCAAGGGTTTTCCATAATGCCACACGTTAACAACCACCGAGTGAGCTACGAAGGAATGTTACATGATTTCAGTAAATAATTGTGAACACATGTCGTATAATAAAAATTACTGTTTTCACCTGGGTATTTTTAAGCATAATGCCATTTGAGTTGAATTTGTGATTAATTGATGAGGTTTCGTTTCCCTTTTCAATTTCAGCAGTAGAAATATGGTATTCTTCACTGCACATTCTGCGTAAAATACCATACACACCTTTGTATAGAATAAAGCACTGAATGAGCTATAGCTAGTGTAGCTGATTTTCCAGGGGAGTGTAGGATTAGGGATGTGGAACTTTAAGTCATTTGCCTATTTTCGTATAAAATTAAATATTTTGTATTAATCATTTATCTGTGCTAACAACTAGAATCATTTCAGTTAAAAATATAGTCCACATATTACTACTCTAAATTCAGCTGCAAAGAATTTCATTGTATCAACCTCTGTGGAGTGTTCATGGCGTTGTTATGCACTATGAATAACAAAAGAGATACAGTTTTTTCAAGATTCTAAAATTGTTTATCTTGGTCTAGTTCTTTCCCTAGCAATATGTTTCATATCCTACCATAGTTGTGTCGTTCGTGACTTCCCTCTTTTCGAAGTGTATACATAAAAGAGTAAGTACATCCAGCATCCCTTAGTATGTTCTAAGGCTTCGATATGGCACTATTTTCTCGAGTCTCCGAAGTAACGTCTGCTTATTTTGCACTTTATTGACTGCCACCTAATGTTGAGGAAACTTGTTGAGTAGCGCATTTTCTTTTCTTCTCTTTTTTTTTTTTTTGCTTCAATTTTTCTAAATTTTATTTCACACTTACGTATACGTTTCATTAGTTATACACACATACAGGACTCAAAACGCTCCAAATAATTCCTCAGTACTGTGCAATGGCGATCGTGGCTGGTTGAAGTTGTATATTCCGTCTCTGCTCAAATAACTCAAATGCACACTGGTTACTGTTGTACCCGTCACAGAGAATTTCATCTCTTACTCATTTATGTACCCACCGATAGTGTGTCTATGCACAAAGTTACATTAATATCCGAGAATGTCTTCTGGTGTTTCACTCGTTTACTCGGATAGTTGATTTTTTTAATAATTGAAATTGTCAGAATGTACTTGGTTGATTCCCACAGCAACTTAAAATGTCTTCTGGTGTTTCACTCGTTTACTCGGATAATTGATTTTTTTTATAATTGAAATTGTCAGAATGTACTTGGTTGATTCCCACAGCAACTTAAGCGCATACTTTGAAGCTGGTAATGCATGTCCTTTTTAACTTTGCAACTTAACCCTCCATGTTGAAGAGTAAACTGCGACTCCCATTTGAGCGCCGCTAGCTGCCAGGGCAGTGGAGAAGCCGTGAGGCCGCCCCACAGCAGCGCCAGGCCGGCGCGAGCTACACCGGCGCGAGGCCGGGGCGAGCTACACCTAGCCGAATTCTTCCATCGTCAACCGCGTACTGCACATGTGTGTGTACACGCGTATTCTGCGTGCGTGCGGCGACGACGACGTTCGCGAGGAGCTAAGGACATAACTTCAAAAAATTTAAATAATGTTATCTGTGGCCGGACCATAAGAGACGCCAACGAGGCAATTTCTAGCCGTCTTTATTCCGTAGAATAAACATACAATATACATAAGTACACTAGTACAGTAAAGATGGTGTGTTACTATGCCAATGTCCACCACCGAGGTGGGGACTTACAGGGCGAACACAAACTTATGCATATATAGAAAATAACACAAATAAACAATAAAACAAAATATAGAAAGAACAAGGAACAAAGACGGATTATTCCTCCTGTTGACAGGCCCTAGGAGTCAAGGCAAAGACAATATCCAGCAGCCTAGCCGACGCCGACTCGTTCCATCAGCCTAGGTGCCGTCATACGCTCGTAGATTCTGTAACTCCTGCAGCAGCTCTGCAGTACACGGGTGCTCAGTACCGCCAGTTCTCGGGGTCGAAAGCCTAAGGCGGCGAGGTCACTCGCCGACGCTGGAGACCATACACCCCTCCAGTTCAACGTCGCGGTGGACACAGTCACCTCCTCAGCGTCACGGTGCAGGTTGGAGACAGCACGCCGGATGGACGGCGTGTCGTAGTAGGCCGCCTTCTGGGAGTGACACCAGTCGAGTCGGAGATGGTCCCCGACTATCTGGGCGTCGATCACGCGGGCGATGCCGTCTTTGACCGCCACCACGTCAGGCTTGCGGATGCCCTCAGGTGTTCGGAGGTGGGGCTCCACGGAGATGTTGAAGCCCCTCTGCGCGAGTCCACGGGCGACATAACTCACGATCGCGTCATGCCGCTTAACCCGGGACCCGTGCGTCCTGAAGCAAGCCTGTAGTACGTGGTTGGCAGTCTCCACGGCCTGGCAGCCCGCGCGGCATCTGGTGTCCGCCTCCCGCCTGCGACTGCGCCGTGCCTTCGTGGGGAAGGCGTTGATGCGGGCGCGGAGGGCGTCGATATAGTCACGCCCAGATAGCAGGCGACTGGTGTCGGCGACCCACTGACGTTGGCTCTTGACGGCGGCAGAAGATGACAGCGCCGCACCGTCAATGGCGATGTGTAGGCGCGCCGCCCACATTTCCCCAACCTGCGTTGACGACTTGAGGAGGTGGCCCTCCCACGACAAGTGTCGCTCCAGCACCTCGATCTCACGCTGCACCTCATCCAGGCCTGCACCGTCGCAGGCTGGCCCTATCTTCTTTAACGCCAGGAGACGGGACCGACGGAGGGTTGGCCCCATCCAACGGCACGATGGGATGCCGAGGCCCCCCCTGGGCAACAGGAGCGTGGAAGTATCCCAGGGGGGGGGGGGGGGGGGGTTGTCCGCCGGAAGGCGGAACCATCTCCTGACTGAAGGCACAGTTCTGTGCCCCCATAAATTACCAGCCTAGTGTAATGCGGCTGCAAGAGCGGTCCGGATAAACGCAAAAAAAAAAAAAAAAAAAATACTTACGATAATCTGAAATTAATTAAAACAATACGTGGTGTGTAAGCAGCTAACTACTGGGCACATCGACAACTACGACAAGGTTTGCTACCAGCGGAATATCTGATCACTGCAGAATATTAAACCATTTCTGGCTGTGTTTTAATTAATTTTAGGTGGGCCGATCCCGGCGGTACTGCAATGCCGGGCCAACCCGCGACAGAGATGGAGCAAGCCCCTAGCACTCCGTCATGAGACAAAACGAGTTTAATATTCTGGTCCTGCGATGCAGGACGTATCAGATATTAAGCTGGTAAGAACAGAGTGTTTTGCATCCGACCTTGCCAGCATTAAGCTGATAAGAACAGATTTTTATTTTCAGAGATAATTCTTAAGATACATTACTACGAAGTATAAATTTAAGAAAAGAATATTAATGACTCTATAGAATTAAGAGTTTTACAGATTTAAGAAAGTTTAGATAAATTTTAGAAAAACGGTTCTAACCGTACTTAAGTATTCCATTGCTATTCTAATTCGTGGGTTAAGCCCACTACTTAAATATTGGAAGGCCGCGTTAGGCGCGGATAATTAAGTATATCACCTTAAGATTAATCCCGCGATAGGCGCGGCCTTAGTTATTTCAGACCCGGGAAGGTTTGGAGCTAGTTTAGGATCTATTTTGTTTTATTCCATTCTTCTCCATGCCCTGACAGCACACTGCACATGCACGGCTGCCAGCGGCTGATGTGCCACGCACGCAGGCGGGTCACTCACAGCCGGACTTCTCCCCTCTGTCCGCCTTGCGGCAGACGTCACTGGGGTGTCGTGGTAGGAGGGCGTTGCTTCCCACGCTGGCTGGAGACTGCCGGGCAGTAGGCACACGTTTGGCGCCGCCTAGTGCCGCGCCAACCGAGGTGGGGGCCATATTCGGCGGACACCACGGAGGGAGGGGCACCAGGCAGCACCGCACGCACCGCTACTGACTCGGCACTGCTGCGGTGCGGCGCGAAGATGGTGTGGCGCCGCATGTCCCGCGTCGTGGGGGAGAATCTCGACACCTCCGTCACGAAGGCACCGACCTCAAAGTTCTCCGACGACTGCAGTCTCGAGGTTCTCGCAGCCTGACGTCGGAGCATGCCACAGTCTAGGGGGACACATACTGGCGATGGCCAGTGATGTGTTCCACGTAAATGTCGCGGGACCACTTGATGGTATCAGACACCATCAGCCGCCGCATTAGTTGGCAGTAGCGGCTAGCGATGCCTAGGTGCCGAAGCATTGTATCGTTTTGGCGGTCCCACGCCCCCAGACTGCCAACAACCAGGGCGTCGACAGTGACGGAATAGCCGCGAGCGGCTAATCCGCGCGCAACGTCGGCGTACTTTATCTGCTTTAGTTGCCGAGCGTTGTCGAGCGCGATCCGCCTATTCTCGAAGGGGATCGTCACATCGACGATGGTCACAGACTTCGCGGCCTCGTCAGTTATTACGAGGTCCGGACGCAGCCCACTGCTGTCCCCTATGACGGTTTGGTTGATCCTGATGTCAGGAACAGCAGTGTTTCCTCTTCTTGGCCGCCCATCGACTGCTGTCGCGAGGCGGTTGAGGACCGCGTTGTGGCGATACTGCAGGGCTGCTGAGTGCACCATACACGCGTTAATCGCGTGTGGGAGCGTCTCGTTGTTGTGGCCACAGCGTCTGCAGGCTTTGTTGTTGTTTGCCCGCCCATCAAAGCGGCGACAGCCGTTCAGAGTCACGACTCCGAGCCTGACACTTGTATTGCTCCAAGATGACCGGTTTCAGCAGTCGTATAATACCATCCTCTGATGTTTTTGAACTTGTTGGAAAACTGCTACGTTACATTCCATGATGTCAAAGCATAAAAGGCATTTCATGCTTCCCACGCCCGGGTTCCCGGGTTCGATTCCCGGCGGGGTCAGGGATTTTCTCTGCCTCGTGATGACTGGGTCTTGTGTGCTGTCCTTAGGTTAGTTAGGTTTAAGTAGTTCTAAGTTCTAGGGGACTGATGACCATAGATGTTAAGTCCCATAGTGCTCAGAGCCATTTGAACCAGCCATTTGCATTTCGTGTTATGAAGCATAGCAATTTTATAGTAAGTTCCAGAAGATCAGATGACGGAAGCATGAGATCTTGGAGCAATAAAACTGAGTACACCGCCATCGCGGCGTATGAAATGTGTTCATTTTTAACTATACCGATAGCTCCACAGAATGGCACGTGAGCACGTGTCCCTTAAAGAATTTTGCTGTCGTCACGTCTGGTGATGTGCCAGTGAAACCTAGCATATACTGCTCTAAATTTTTTCGTGTCTGTTGTCACTCCCAGCCGTTTCTCTTAGCGTTGGTTTCTCATGAGGTCGTTTTTTCTGTCATCTTCGGACGAGTGCAACAATCCCATGACAAGTATTGATTCTGTACGCTTCGTTAAAGTTGCTCAACATTCTGAGCCATGTGACGCAAGTAAATGGATGAGTCTATAAACTTTTATCTTAAGTTGATTCGGTACTTTCTTTCCGTAATTTCGATGATTTAGCGGCATTGTAGTCGAGTGGCTGGGAATGTCTCTTCACCCTGTTATATGAGATCCGAGGTGTTTAAATTGTTAAGCTTTTCTGAGTGACTCTTATCACAATGTTGCGGCTAGTCTGAGGTTCACGTTCCAGATATATTTTCTTGATGTTTAACTTCAAGCCATTACTGATGTTCCATTTGTATCTGCTGTCGCTGCATCCGCATAAAAATGAGTATCGGGTGAGAGCACAGACTCCTGGTAATCTCCATTCTCCATTATTGAAAAAGGAGGTGACATTCCAACCGATATTTGAACTGCATTCATAGCGTTAGGGTAGAACGGAGGTGAAATTACAGCTGATATGCGAATTTCATTCGTAGCGTTAGAGTAGAGTGTCTGGATACGTTGGACATACACAATGTCGTCATAAAGAGCTTTCTATATGTCCTCATGAGAGGTGTATCCAATAGCTTTCTCGAGGTCCACAATTGCCGGTTATTATAAGTGGTTCTCGTCTCCTTGTTTCTCCATCAGCTGGTGGGATGCGTGTGTTTCGGATGTTATACTGATGCCCTTGACAATAGCACACTGGTACGAGGAAATTCACAAAATTACTTCCAGTACGATTGTCATCGATATGCTCAATAACATTCATCGTGTTGGAGATGAAATAGATTGGGGAGTGGTTGGAGCAGTCAGCCACATCTTTTTCACCTGCCTAAATAAGGATGGCGATACTAGTTCGCTATATTCTACGTAAGTGTCAATGATATGACTGAAGCGTGCAGGAAAAAATTCAGGTTCTCTTCGTCCTAATAGCTTCCATACTTCCGCTGGTACGTTGTCTTGGCCGGGCGCCTTAACATTCTTCATTCAAATCACGGCGGCTAAGACCGTCCTTATGGTGATGGATAGAACATTCGTAGCTATTGGATAACTCCTGTCACAGTACATCTGAATGTCGAGGTTTTTCATCGTTTGTTTCTATGAACTACATTCTCCGTCGATGCATGAAGGCAGCTGAAAACCGAACGTTATGGTGGGTGACCTCTTTCATGTGCATAATGCGACAAATCATCTCAATTTCCGACGTTGATGTATTGTGTAGCGGCAGATCTTATCAAGCGGGCCATATGGTTCATGAAAACGGCGATTCTTTGCCCTGGTGACTGTTTTGGCACCGAGTCCAGGATACTGTGCTCTCACTGCTCTTCATCTAGCTGAATTCTGAAGGCACACATTAAACGCCTGTTTGTTTTCTTTTGCCTCAAACTGTATTTACTGATTTCACCGCCCTTTTCTTTTATTAATAAATCTCTTACTTAGAGCGTGACCTAATATCGGTCCTAATCCAACACATAACGTTTCGACAAGTACAGCGTGCTAAATATAAAGCGATTATTTTTCGTTACTTATTCAATAAATAACTCCGATTTTTTTCTTTTTTTCTTTTTTTTGCGGTTCGTGTAATTACTTATAACAAAGAGGTTGAAATACACGGGAGATGGCGTTATTTATGCCGAGCACAAACGTCAGTTCAACCTGTCCATCTCCATGGTGAGGCTTAGAAGTCTGCTTCTCCGTTAAAGCTCTAACACACATTATTAAATACATAAACAAATTAAATAAAAATATATTAGAGGAATAAAAACAGAATTAAGACAGTAGCCTAATGTCTCTATGTTTCTTCATGAATAGCAAATGTCGGATATAAAGAAAGATATAGATGAATAAATTTATTTATAATCATGCCGCTACCGTTTTTTTCGTGTAACTGTGGAGCACTCATCGCCTGACACCATCGATAGTAATCGTCCACTTTGACCTCCAATAACTCATGTACAATTGAAGTTGCATGCCTGTAGTTCATACCAATTTAGTTTTACACTAATATCTCTCTAGAGACATGTCGATCGACGAAATCGGATGAAGCGTTTAGATTTTAGAAATTCGTTGCTGGATGTTACTTGTATAATTTACAATCAGATACTAATAAAGATATTGAAAATCTGATTACACCATCAGAATCGTCGTGCAAATAATGGTAATGCTCATGTTTCTTTTTGAGGTATCATCATTCATCTGGCTACTACTAACTTCTATATGAAGTGTGAAATATCGCCTTTTTAACGTTAAAAGCCCCAACGGATTTTTCGCATGCATAAGCTTGCCAAGTTCGTGCTTGGGAAAATCTCTCATCGTCCCATTACCGTAACTGTGACTCAGCCCGCTTAAAAATTCATTTTGGATCAGTATCTGCTTTGCCTCGCTCCAAAATTTATTAAAAAAAACACTTTTCGAACTCTTCGTACGATTTGCAAGAACTACATTTAACATTTGCCCAAGACTGTGGGTCTCCCTCCATATGCCGCTTAACGTATTTTATTTTCGCTTCATCCGACATGCCATGAACAAAAGCGTCCCTACACGCAGCCGAGAAATTTTCTGGGTGATATCTTCCATCATCTGTGTAACATTTCACAGATCCGGTATTTGCCTAAGGGATATTTATAACCGCTGTGGTTTGTTGGGAGGCTAACGAATGTAAATAACTTTTTATCTCTTGCATTTCCTTTTCAATTTCATTTTCACTAGTGATACTGGACTCAACTCAATTTTGTCTTTAATTTTGCCCACATCTTTCTCCCTCCCCCCCCCCCCCCCCAACTACACGATTGGCAATGACACTAATTTCTAAATTTACATCGCTTTTTTGAGTATCTTGCGCTTTTATACAGTCGCTTACCTTGTCTCCATGATCCGTTTGTATCTTATCCATTTTCTCCCCAAGATCTCTTTCCACGATTCGATTTCAGATTTTACTTTTGCAACGTCGTCTGTAATTTTCCCATATCCACCCAGACACATTTTAATTTATCATCAATTCCTTTTTCATGGTTACCAATAATTTTTTCAACTTCCTCTTTCCCAGCGCAACCTATTTCAGTTCGCATTGTATCCATATCAGTCCGAATTGTATCCGAAACTGTTTGCAATGCACCCATACCTGTTCGCAATGTACCCACATCCTTTCGAACTGCACTGATATTATTTGCTATTGCCTGGATCATTTGCATTAAATGAGACATCATATTTCCCCCACGTTCATTCCCCTTGCATGAATTCCTACTAGTTGTACTTTTGTGCTCTGATTTCGGACTAACCGGCTCACTCCCGTTTCATAATTACACATACTAAGTGACTGTTTTATATTTGCTAGATCTATAAGTGGAGCTTGGACTTCAGAGTCAAACAGTATCTCAATATTTGCACAGGCACTTATCTGATCTGAGATGGTTCCCTCTTCCATGGTGATGGCGTTGGTTGTAATGGAAGACGACAATGAAGACTGCTCTGGAGTACTCCGAAACACTGTCGTCGTACTGCTGCTGGACTGCGTCCGCCACTAGAGAGGTCGCCTGATGTAATTGTAGCTGCCGCCGGTTACCACGTCCACCAATCGTCTCTGATATCGCTGTCCGTGAATCGTAATAACCGCTACTGTTCCCTGCAATCAACTTGTGTAGACTCTGAGCTCCTGTGAAAATTGCCTTTCACGTGATAGATCTATTGCAATTGTTGGTTGTGAAATTTATTGCGTAATGTCACTATGTCCAGAAACTTACTTGCGAAAAAAACTGATCTCACACTGTGTTTTGTGAGAAGTTCACTCTACAGAAATCTCTACTGGTGTTACAAAGGTTTCTACACTTCGCATAGTATGCTGAATAACAGAGAGCAAAGGAATTACCACACTGCAGGGCACAAATCCCGGACGAGGAACCCTCAATTGCGGAATTTCACAAATGAAATAAAATGATGTGCTGTGATGGTGATGTGGTGGCCCACAACTACGTACACTCAAACTCAAAGTTGAATATTAAAAATTTTTGCTCGTTTCATTGTCTAGGGGCTGGGATACTTAGTTGCCGTATTACAGCCCAAATATTGCTAAGTTTACACTATACGATAAGAATACACACATGAATCCAATTGTCGAAGGTTTCTATCATTCGGCAATTGCGAATTGTGAATGTAACGTATAAGTTTATAAATGAAAGACTGCAGTTAAATAAAATCTGCAAGACTATCTTAATGACTTTAAATGATGAGCACGATAGTAGAAGTACTTTTGAGAATGCGGTATATTTCTTCTAAACATTTATTGGTGTCGATGGTCCAGCAGTTAAATAAAATATAAGGTAAATAACAGGGAAACAACAGAATCCTACTTCACGTAATTAGTTATGAACAACAACACAGCTGGCACGATATTCACTTCTGAACGCATACTAGGTCTTCATTGCAGAAGCCACGCAATCACACAAGAGCACAGGTCGGCACTCCGAAATATTTCTATCCTCCGTGACCACGCGCAAACTGCTCCACTGTCCAAGTTTTTCCACCGACTGTCACGTCCAGCACTTCCCGTGTCCTGTCGTACGTCGTACTCTCGCTCGCGCCACCCTGTTCAGAACTCCCCCTCCATTCCCTTCGGTAGTCGCATCTCTTAGTAACGAGCGCTGTAATTGCCGATAGCGCTTCCGTTATGTTTCCAAGACAATGCACACTCACAAAAAATTTTGAAACACATTCAAAATACTGTATTTACATTTAAATAACTTGAAAATAAATAAATATTCCTATGGCTGGACCATAAACACGCTCTAGCACACATTAATAAGTACATAAACAAATTAAATAAAAACATATCAAAGAAATAGAAACAAAATTAAGGCAGTAGCCTAATGTCTCTAAGCTTTCTAAGACACGGTAGAAAATTCCAGAATGAGATTTTCACTCTACAGAGGAGTGTGCACTGATATGAAGCTTCCTGGCAGATTAAAACTGTGCCACACAGAGACTCGAGCTCGGGAACTTTGCCTTTCGCGGGCAAGTGCTCTACCATCTGAGCTACCCAAGAACGACTCACGGCCAGTTCTCACAGCTTTTACTTCTTCCAGTGTCTCGTCTCCTACCTTCCAAACTTCACAGAAGCTCTCCTGTGACAGGACTACACTGAGACACAGTGTAGTGAAAACATGACTTCACCTACAGGACAAGAGCTTTTACCAGCAGGGAATACTTGCTCTTACTACAACACTAGTGTACGGCCATAGACTATGTAGAAAAATAGGGCATGGACAAGACATGTAGATGTATATTGTTAAAAATTCTGACCCTTAACAATAAATACAGTTGAGAAAAAAAGTGAGGCATAACTTATTGAAATACACTCGTATTGTTCTTGTTAGGCATGTAATACTTGATTAATTTTCTTCTTCATTCCATCACAATGTTGATACCTTACCCTCAGACTCATTAAAATTTGGTAATGTTGTATCTTTTATTGTAACATGTGAATAGTGTTGAACTGCTCATTTGCAGACGAACTGTTAAATCTTTACCGCCTCTCGTAAGCAAATAAAATGTAGTACTGATTTGAGCCGAGTAATATTGTTTAGAGGACAATATTTTCACCTTTGTCTTTTACGTTTCCAGAAAAATCATCATCAATGTTTAATGTATAGCCATGCATACCGGTTGCCTACTGTATGAGATCTCTTATTGCAGATTTGTTCAAATATAAAGGGAGTTGGCGTAGTGCGAGGATGTAATGCTGTTTCCACAAGCGTTATACTAATTATCAAATTGTAACCCGAGCCATAGCTTGTTGTTTTTATTGTAGTTACACCGTAATCTATCGTAGTCGCTTGCAAATGTGCCACGTGAGTCAGACATCACTTGATTCTTTGATCAGCGTCGATACTGTACAGAGCTTTGCGGCGTATCGGGGTACTTCGAGCCCGATCGGAGACGGGTATCGTTTGCCCAGCCCTAGAGGAAAGAACCGCTATTTAGTACGGACGTAAGTCTCTTCAGTGTTTATTACTAAGCATGATTGCCAACCATAAAGACAACTCTACTGACGCAGTAAAAGGAGATCATGTTGATATTAACAACGCCGGCCGCTGTAGCCGAGCGGTTCTAGGCGCTTCAGTCCCGAACGGCGTTGCTCCTACGGTCGCAGGTTCGAATCCTGCATCGGGAATGGTTGTGTGTTCTAAGCTCGAGGGGACTGATGACCTCATATGTTAAGTCCCATAGTGCTTAGAGGCACTATGAGATTAACAACGTTTAAGTAGGTGACATTACCACAGCCAAATATGTAAAAACTATGTTTTAACTGTACTAAGTAGAGCATCCAAAGTACAAAAGAAAGTAATCGGGCAGTTGACGATAAGAAATCGGTACACTTCCCTCTTCTTCCACACATTTCCGAAGATGAGGAGCAATGATTAATAAGCTGTGTTGAAACGCCTTTGCACCTATTCACATGTAAGTTTTCCGTTGTTTCTCTCACTCAATTTAGGCGAATGTGGAGCGGTCATGCCACTGCAGTACGATATTCAATAGCTGCTAATCCACAGCTGTGCGTCGTGTCGTGTAATTTCGTTTCATTAGCCCTGCGCGGCTTAGCACGGGTCGGCAGTGCTCCGGCGACGTCTAATGCTGTTTGACGCTTCAGAGGCAGCCGGTGAGCCGCTCAGCAGCATCTAATCAAATCCCGGCCTGCCAATACGGCGCAACACGCGTGTGTCTGCAGCCCCTCCAGTTCGCTATGGCTCTCTGGCTGCCCGTGCTCATTAATACCTAATGTTTCACAGCAGTTCCACTGACATTGCTATTGATGGAATGTTTGTCTGATATGTAACATCAACCTCACTAACCGATGTCGACAAACTAGGCGTGACACGTTCTCTATCGCTCAAAACGAATGATCGACGGACACTGGTATACATTTAATTTAACATTGTCAGTTTGAAGAGGAAAAATCACAATGTTAAATTAAATGTAGATGGCACCTCTACAGACTGTGTAACAAATGCATAATTTCTAGGAATAAATATTGATTCCCTGTTGAAGTGGTGTGAACACACAAAGACACTTGAAAACAAAATCTCATCAGCTTGTTATGCCCTTAGGATCCTATCATCAGTGTGTAACATGCAGTGTCGTATAGTTACTTATTATTCGTCTGTACACTCAATCCTTAACTATGGAATTCTTTTTTGGGGAACAAACGCACATAATGTCAACACAATTTTCAAACTCCAGAAAAGCGCAAAATGAATAATAATCAAACATACGACGCGAGCTCATTGTAAAGATCTGTTCTAAGCACTGCGGATTTTAAAAGCTCCATGTGAATACATTTACCAGTCAGTTGTACACATCGAAAATAACATTGGTAATTACTGCACAAACAGCTCTGCCCATGAGCATGTAACAACAGATAGACTCAACTTACATTTACAGCCGGCCGGAGTGGCTGCGCGGTTCTATGCGCTACAGTCTGGAACCGTGCTACCGCTACGGTCGCAGGATCGAATCCTGCCTCGGGCATGGATGTGTGTGATGTCCTTAGGTTAGTTAGGTTTCAGTAGTTCTAAGTTCTAGGGGACTGATGACCTCAGAAATTAAGTCTCAATGTGCTCAGAGCCTTCTGCATCTTCTTTTCTTTTTTTGCACATTTACCAAGAAAAAATAAACATAAAACTCAAAACAGCATTTTCTACCAAGGAATAAAACTGTAGAATAAATTACCAAAAGAGATTAAAGATATTGTTAAAAAACACTTATTTAAAAACGGAGCTAAAATGTACTAGTTATGCAATACATTATACAGGGTGGTCCATTGATAGTAACCGGGCCAAATATCTCACGAAATAAGTGCCGGCCGCGGTGGTCTAGCGGTTCTAGGCGCTCAGTCCGGAACCGCGCGACTGCTACGGTCGCAGGTTCGAATCCTGCCTCGGGCATGGATGTGTGTGATGTCCTTAGGTTAGTTAGGTTTAAGTAGTTCTAAGTTCTAAGGGACTGATGACCACAGATGTTAAGTCCCATAGTGCTCCTAGCCACGTAATAAGCAAACGGATATCAACTGTGTTTTTTTAAAAAATAGGAACACCCATTTTGTATTACATATCCGTGTCGAATGTACAGAAATATGAATGTTTTAGTTGGACCAATTTTTTCCTTTTGTGATAGATGGCGCTGTAATAGTCACAAACGTATAAGTACGTGGTATCACGTAACATTCTTCCAGTGCGGACGGTATTTGCGTCGTCGTACATTACCCACGTTAAAATGGACCGTTTACCAATTGCGGAAAAGGTCGATATCGTGTTGATGTGTGGCTATTGTGATCAAAATGCCCAACGGGCGTGTGCTATCTATGCTGCTCGGTATCCTGGACGACATCATCCAAGTGTCCGGACCGTTCGACGGATAGTTACGTTATTTAACGAAACAGGAAGTGTTCAGCCACATGTGAAACGTCAACCACGACCTGCAACAAATGATGATGCCCCAGTAGGTGTTTTTAGCTGCTGTCGCGGCTAAACCGCACATCAGTCTCAGACAAATTGCGCGAGTATCGGAAATTTCAAAAACGTCGGTGTTGAGAATGTTACATCAACATCGATTGCACCGTACCATATTTCTGTGCACCAGGAACTGCATGGCGACGACTTTGAACGTCGTGTACAGTTCTGCTACTGGGCACAAAGGAAATTACGGGACGACGAAAAATTTTTTGCACGCGTTCGATTTAGCGGCAAAGCGTCATTCACCAACAGCGGTAACGTAAACCGGCATAATATGCACTACTGGCCAATGAAAAATTCACGATGGCTGCGACAAGTGAAACATAAGCGAGCTTGGAGGGTTAATGTATGGTGCGGCATTATGGGAGGAAGGATAATTGCCTCCATTTTATCGATGGCAATCTAAATGGTCCAATGTATGCTGATTTCCTACGTAACGTTCTACCGATGTTACTACAAGATGTTTCACTGCATGACAGAAGGGCGATGTACTTCCAACATGATGAATGTCTAGCGCTATTGAGTAGCATATTTCATGACAGGTGGATTGGTCGTCGAAGCCCGCACGTTCACCGGATCTGACGTCCCCGTATTTCTTTCTGTGAGGAAAGTTAAAGGATATTTGCTATCGTCATACACCGACAACGCCTGACAACATGTGTCAGCGCATTGTCAATGCATGTGCCAACATTAGGGAAGGCGAACTACTCGCTGTTGAGAGGAATGTCGTTACACGTATTGCCAAACACAATGAGGTTGACGGACATCATTTTGAGCATTTATTGCATTAATGTGGCATTTACAGGAAATCGCGGTTTAACAGCATTCGTTCTCAGATATGGTAAGTTCACAAAGGTACTTGTATCACACTGGAACAACCGAAATAAAATGTTCAAACGTACCTACGTTCTGATTTTTAGTTTAAAAAACCTACATGTTACCAACTGTTCGTCTAAAATTGTGAAACATATGTTTGTGACTATTACAGCGCCATCTATTACAACGTGAAAAAGTGGTCCAACTAAAACATTCATATTTATTTACGTACTACACGAATATGTAATAAAAAATGGGGGTTCCTACTTAAAAAACGTAGTTGATATCCGTTTGACGTATGGCAGCGCCATCTAGCTGGCCAACCATAGCACCATCTGGTTTCCCCCTTCAAGCTAGGCAAGTTTCGTTCTTTGCAGTTCAGATAAAACAGTGTAGGAGTTTGATATAAAAATGTTATACAAATAAATAACAATAATAATGATAATAAAATGTGCAACATTCCACGTAACACCTTCACTTTACCCTTGTTTTCCTTCTTTATCCTTTCTAAATATACTTATCTCCAAGCTATGCATAGCACAATACTAACACCTCTTCCTCTTTATGAGCTCAACATCTCACTCATTATGGAGGGATGCCTACTCAGTTGCAACAAATAGGAAGTTGCGGTACAGAAAATGGCCCAGAGATCACCAGTGTGTGTGTGTGTGTGTGTGTGTGTGTGTGTGCTTGATTGTGGGTGTAGTGAGTGAAGTGTTATGAAACAATGTGTGTATAATGTGTGCAGTGACTGATATTGAGATACGAGTGAACAGTGTGGTATTTCATTATTTAATAATTTTTTTGTAAAAAATATTGTATACCAGGAGTAAATCTAATGATTGTCTCTAACTAGAAGTCTGTATATGTATGTGTATACAAATCAGCTTATTTTAAACTGATCTAAACTGGTAAATACTTTGACATGTCTTATATCCTTGTAAACAGAGATCTACGGATGAATAAAGCTGCTACTACTACTACTACTACTACTAGTAATACCACTACTACCAAAAGTGATGGAAGGGCGGCAGGGGGTTTCGGTGAATATATGACACTATACTGCGATATGTTGGGAATTACTGTTCAGGGAGAAGAAATAAAGAAATCCCTGAGGTTTTCTCGATGACGTTATAAATCTATCAGAAACAGAGACTTGGAAGTGCAGTTTAACGGATGATGATGATGTTTGGTTCGTGGGACGCTCAACTGCGCGGTCATCAGCAGCCGTACAAAGTCCCAACTTTTACACAGTTCGATCTGGTCACTTTCACGAATGATTATGAAATGATGAAGACAACACAAACACCCACTGCGCGGGCAGAGAAAATCCCCAACCCAGTAGGGAATAATATTGTATCCACAGGCAGCAACGCCAGCCACAAGACCACGAGCTGCGGACAATTTAAAGAAACGGACAGTGTCTCGAAAGGAGGATATAAGAAAGCAAAGCAAGGTTGTCGAATTAAATCAGATGATGCTGAGGGAATTAGGAAACGAGACACTTAAAATAGTAGATGAGTTTTGGTATCTGGGCAGAGAAACAATTGACGAAGGTCGAAGCAGAGGAGATTTATATCCACATCTACATCTACACAGATACCCCGCAACCCACCGTACGTTGCTGGGTGGAGGGTACCCTGTACCACTACTTGTCATATCCATTCCTGTTCCACTCGCAAACAGAGAGAGGAAAAAACGACTCTCTGTATATATCCGTATGAGCCCAAATTTCTCGCATCTTATCTTACGTGCTGTGTTTGTTGGCGTCAGTAGAATCGTTTGGTAGTCAGCTTCAAATGACCGTCCTCTAAATGTTCGCAACCGTGTTTCTCGAGAAGAACGTCGCCTCCCTTCCAGAGATTCCCATTTGAGTGTCCAAAGAAACTCCGTAACATTTGCGTGTTGTTCGAACCAACCGGTAACAAACCAAGCAGCCCGCCTCTGAAATGCTTCGATGTCTTCCTTCAATCCTACCTGGTACGAATCCCAAACAATCAAGCAGTACTCAAGAATAGGTCGCACCAGCGTCCTATATGCAGTCTCCTTTACAAGTGGAGCACTCTTTCCTAAAATTCTCCCAACAAACCGAAGTAGACCATTTGCCGACCACAGTTCTCACACGCTCGTTCCACCTAATATCGCTTTGCAACGTTATGCTCAGATATTTAAACGACTTGACTGTGGCAAGCAGGACACTAGTAATATTGTATCCGAATATTACAGGTTTCGTCTTGCTACTCATCCGTGTTAACTTACATTTAGGGCTAGCTGCCATTTGTCACATCAACTGGAAATTTTCTCTAAGTCGTCTTATATATTCCTCAATTGACTTAAGTTCGAAACCTTATTGTACACCACTTCGTCATCAACGAACACCCGCAGATTACTGCCCATCCTGTCAGCCACATCATTTGTGTATATAGATAACAACTGCGGTGCTATCACGCTTCCGTGGGCCATTCCTGACGATACTCTCGTCTCTGATGAATCCTTTACGTCAAGAAGATCCAACTTTGTACTATTATTTAAGAGGTCTGCGAGCCAATCGTATGTCTGTGAGCTTATTCCACATGCTTCATTTTATTTATTTACATTCCCTAGGACCAAACTGAGGAGCAAATCTCCAAGGTCATGGAACGTGTCAGTACATGAAATACAAAAAAGCAATAACAGATAAAAATAAAATGTTAACGACCCCGAAAAATGTCAGTCCATACGTTTACGTAAAAGCAGTCAACAGTACAACAAAAATCAGCTTCCTTTTTCAAGGAACACCTGGACAGAATAGAAATAGTGACCCAAGAGAAAAGCGCATGGATTACAGCTAAGCTTTTTGAATTCGAGTGGTTGCTTATTGACCTTTCTATACTAGAATTACGGAAGTCAGATCGACATACAGGTTTGACTTCTGCCGAGTATTAACTGAGTGAAAGCTGCTTATTCTTGTGAATACGCCAATATTGTTAACAAGAAATGACAGTAAGGAATATATATATATATACTGAGAGGCCAATGTCAAAATACCCAAATTCGTGAACAGGTGTCGGCAAGAGCTTCGTGGACTTACACCACTTATTGCCCGAACCACTCGTTTCTGAGCCAAAAGTATCCTTTTAAAATGCGAAGAGTTACCCTAGAATATAATACTATACGACATAAGCGAATGAAAACAAGCAAAGTAGACTAATTTTCGTGTCGAACCATCACTCACTTAAGATACCGTTTGAATAGGAAAAATGGCAGCATTAAGTCTTTGAACAAGATCCTGAACGTGGACTTACCTCGACAGTTTACTATCTATCTTAACACCTAAAAACTTGAACTGTTCAGTTTCATTAATCATATACCGATTCTGTGAAATTAAAACGTCAGGTTTTGTTGAATTGTGTGTCAGAAACTGGAAAAACTGAGTCTTACTGTGATTTACGTAAGTTTATTTTCTCCAAGCCATGAACTTAGGTCATGAACTGCACTATTTGAAACCTAGCCAATGTTGGACACAACATCCTTTGATATCAAGTTCGTGCCATCAGCAAACAGAAATTTTTAGAGTTACCTGTAATACTAAAGGGCATATCTTTTATATCCCTGGTTACCCCCCCCCCCCCTCCTCACTTGAACGTACCCCACTCAGACTCCACATCACAGCCATTCTCAACATAGTGAATAATGATCTTTTGCTGTCTGTTGCTAAAGTAAGAGGTGAACCAATTGTGAGCTACTCCCCCTATTCCATAATGGTCCAACTTAAGGAGCAATATTTTGTGATCAAACGCCTAAACGCCTAAGTTAAATCAAAAAATATGCCTAGCGTTTGAAACCTTTTGTTTAACCTATTCAGTACGTCACAGAGAAAAGAGAATATATAACGTTCAGTTGTTAAACGACTTCTAAAGCTGAACTGTACATTTGATAGCAAATCGTGTGATACAAAATAATCAATTATCCTTACATCCTTTTCTATAAATTTAGCAAACACTGATGGCATAAATATAGGTCTAAAATTGTCTACTTTATCCCTTTCTCCCTTTTTATAAAGTGGCTTTACTACTGAGTACTTTAATCTAATCGTTCAGGAAACTGACCATTCCTATAAGAAAAATTACAAATATGTCTAACTACAGGGCTAACATGAGCAGTATATTACTTTAATATTCTGCTAGGCACTCCTTCGTAACCATGAGAATCCTTATCTTTGGTGATTTAATTATTGGCTCAATCTCCCCCTAGTTTGTATCACAGAGGAGTATTTCAAGACATCAATCTCAGAAAAATATTTGCCAAGAGAATCATATGGTTCCCTGTAGAAAATAAGTTTTTATTTAATTCTCCAGAAATTCCCAAAAAATGATCGTTCAATATTGTACATACATCTGACTTACCAGTAACAGAAATATTTTTACTGTGAACTGACTTCATATCGTCGAACTTGTGCTGCTGACCAGACACTTCCTTCACAACTGACCATGTGGTTTTAATTTTATCCTGTGAATTAGCTATTCTATTTCCATACCACATACTCATTGCCTTCCTAACAACATTTTAAGCACCTTACAATACTGTTCGTAATGGGATACTGCAGCTTGATTGTAACTACTTCTAACATTTTGATATAATACCTGCTTTCTTCTACATGATATCCTTACCCCACTAGTCAGCGACCTGGGCTGCCTATTACTGCTAGTACCCCGGTTAAGACGTTCTAATGGAAAGCAACTCTCAAAGACCATGTTAAATGTGTTACAGAAAGCATTATGTTTATCATCTATATACACTATAAACATCTGCCACTTTTGTTCCTTGACAAAGTTTAAAAAAACTGTATATTGCTGTTGGATTAACTTCACTACATAGTTTGTAATTACATGTGACATTTGTTTGAGTGGAAAAGACTTTTAATGTTAAAGTTTGTGCATCATGGTCTGAAAGGACATTCACGGCTTTACTAACTGAATGCCCATCTAGTAACGAAAAATGAATAAAAATATTGTCTATGACTGTGCTAATGCTCCCCTGCACCCTAGTTCTGAAAAACAGTCTGCATCAGATCATATGAATTTAGGAGATCTATCAACATCCTTTTTCCTGCACCATCATACACAAAATTTACATTGAAGTCACCACACACAACTAATTTCTGGTACTTCCTACAAAGTGAATGAAGAGCCCTCTCTAGCTTGAACAGAAATGCCTTGATGTCGAGAGTTAGGGAACCTATAAACAACAACAATTAGAAGTTTAGTTTCACTAAATTCAACTGCCCCTGCACAGCATTCAAATACCTGTTCAGTGTAGTGCAGTGATATGTCAGTGGACTCAAATGCAATACTGCTTTTTACTTACATAGCCACTCCTCCACCGCACAAGGAACTCCTTGAAAAACAGCCAGCTAATCTGTATTCTGGCAACGAAACCCTCTGAACTGTCAAATTATGTAAGTGGTGCTCCGACATGCCAATAATTTGAGCGTCAACATGTGTAAGCAGTTCGCTACCTTTATCTGTAATACCTCTTACGCTTTGATGAAATACGCTAATTCCTTCTCTACTTGGGAACATGACATCCTCCGAAGGTGAGTCCTTAGCTAGAAGAACTTCCCTTAAGCAGGTTTACCTATCAGCTGACCTCAGTCTAAAAAAGTTGCACCTCTAACACCAACTACTAAAGGATTATTTCCATGAGGTATCCCACCACCACCCACTACACTGTCACCTATAAGCTTTGTCAGCCTCCCCTTCCCATATCTATAGAAGTTCAGGCCATGCCCAGTGAAACCTTACCTGCTGATAGACCTAACTGGCACCACTGAAATGTGATCCACGCCCTCTGTCATCAGTGTCATCTCCAACCCCATATCAGCGCTCCTAACGGCCGCATGAAGATGAGGCCGATCATGACGCTGAAACAGGCGTACATTCGTAAACAGCCTGGAATGGGGCATCGTGTCAAATGCTTTCCGGAGACATAGAAATATGGAGTTCACCTATTATCTTTCATCCATAGTTCTCAGCATATCAAGTAAGAAAAGGACAAGGCGAATTTCGCACGAGTGGTGTTTTCTAATACCATGTTGCTTAGGACACATAAGCCTCTCAGTCTCAAGAAAAGCGTTTTGTGAAGAAGACAAATTTCTATGTCAAATTTGAGTGTAGCCATGTACGGAAGTCAAACACTGATGGTAAACAGTTTAGACAAGAACAGAAGAGAAGCTTTTCAGATGTGGTACTACAGAAGAATGCTGAATATTAGATGACTAGATGCCGTAACTAATAAGAAGGTACTGAATACAACCGGGGAGAGAAGAAATTTGGGCGCAACTTGACTAAGGGAAGGGATTGGCAGATAAAGTCACATTCTGAGATATTAAGAGAAAACTAATTTAGTACTGTGGAGAAGTGTGTGTGTGTGGGGGGGAGGGGGGGCGTGGCAGAAATCGTCGAGGGAGGCCAAGAGGTGAAGACAGTATGCAGATTCAGAATGATGTGATTTATGGTAGTTTTTCGAAGATAAAGAGGCTTGCACAGAAATTTTTTTCTGTCCGTCTTTATACAGAGTGAGAAGGAAAAGATAGTAGGGTATGTGAAACAGAGATGGTTGTGATAAGCTTCGAGGCTACCTGTTGTCTATAACAATCATTAAGTTGTGACTGGGCACCACAGAATTTCCAGATCCGTTAAAAAAATCTCTTCACATATAATATTCTCAAATTCTTTCTATCGAACGAGCCGCAAACGTCTCCCCAGGATCCATCTTATTATAAAAATTTTTTGTGGTGCAGGAGTTATTGCATTCACTTCACCTCTCCAATGAGCACTTACTTGTGTTTTGAACATTGAACATTAGAATGAGTAAACCTAACTCATAAACTTTTGACACCATTCATTCCAATTCCCATCTGTATCACTATTGTTGCTGTTGTCGTTGTTACTGTGGTCTTCAGTCCAGAGACTGTTTTGATGCAGCTGTGCATGCAACTCTAACCTGTGCAATCCACAGCATCTCCGAATAACTACTGCGACTTACATCATTCTGAATCTGCTTAGCGTATTCATGTCTTGGTCTCCCTCTACGATTTTTACCCTCCACGCTTTCCTCTAGTACTAAATTGGTGATGCCTTGAGGCCTCAGAACGTGTCCTACCAAACGATCCCTTCTTCTTGTTAAGTTCCGTCACAAATTTCTGTTCAGTTGTATTCAGTATCTCCTCATTAGTTACGTGATCTACCCATCTAATGTTGATTATTCTTCTGTACCACCACATTTTGGAAACTCCTATTCTCTTCTTGTCTAAACTGTTAATCATCCCTGTTTCACTTCCATACATGGCGACACTCCATACAAATACTTTCAGAAAAGTCTTCCTTACACTTATCTCTGTACTTGATGTTAAAACATTTCTCTCCGTCAGAAAGCTTTCCTTGCCCCAGCCAGTCTACATTTTACATCCTTTCTACTCCATCATCAGTTACTTTGCTTCCTAAACGTCAGAACACGTATACTACTTTCAGTATCCTTGTTCCAAATCTAATACCCTCAGCATCACCTCATTTAATTTGACTACATTCCATTATCCTTATTTTGCTTTTGTTGATGTTAATCTTATATCCTCCTGTCAAGAAATTTGTCCATTCCGTTCAGCTGCTCTTCCAGGTCCCTTACTGTCTCTGATAGGATTGCAATGTCGTTGGCAAACCTCTAAGTTTTTATTTCTTCTCCATGGATTATAATTCCTACTCCACATTTTTCTTTTGTTACCTTTACTGCTTGTTCAGTGTACGGATTGAATAACATCAGGGGTGGGCTACAACCCTGTCTCACTCCCTTCACAACCACTGCTTCTCTTTCATGGCCCTCGACTCTCATGAGTGCCATCTATTTTGTGCAAAAATTGTAAATAGCCTTTCGCTCGCTGTATTTTACCCCTGCCAAGTTCCAAATCTGTAAGAGAGTATTCGAGTCAACATTGTCAAAAGTTTTCTCTAAGTCTGCAGTGCTAGAAACGTAGGTTTGCCTACCTTAACCTATCTTCCAAGACACTGTATCACCACAAAAATTAAAAATAAATGCCGCGCGGAAAAGCAGGAATTACACTTGAACGTTGGTTTGAGGGACGATGGCCTTCGGCGTGTTATAGCTTGTGACTAGACATTCTACGGCGCAGCTCGTCTTCAAGGATGTCACCCATTCTCCCCTAAACAGTTGTTAAATGAAAGAGAAAAAGATGATTTGCGTAGTCACATCGCAAACACATACTTTAAGAGGTAGTTCAACTGGTGCTTATTTTTTAATTCCAAAAGCGAAGTTTGTTGTCGTATCGCTCTTGGGTAGCGTTTCCTATCAGCTTGCTAAGCTATTCAGGAGATACAATGTTAAATAACTCTTCGTTCACTGTATAAGAGTACAAATTGACTTAAGAGATGAGAAACGTGCAAACATTGAGTGTATCAGCTGTGTTGACAGCGTTACGTGACACATACTGTATGTCAACGAACTCCGCGCTGTGTGCATTTGGAAACTTAATGTTTTCGCGACAGAGGAAGAAAGTGACTGCGAATATACACTCTGCGTAGACGATGCTGTTCTTCACAGATACAGCATTCTTGACGCTGGATTAATAATACTTTTTACTATGGCTTGAGACACTGGAACAGAAACGCGTGTGTAGGAGTGGATCTAACTCTACTGTGGCATGGCAGCCATTACGGAATGAGAAAATTGAGTATTTCAAAAACTGTGATGAGTAATATCTTGTGAACAAAAATACGAAAGTGAGAACTATCATATGGATAAATATTTATTCAAAGGTGAGCGATGTCAACTTTTTAACAACTTTAGAAATTTGTGTTTAAAATTTACATATATGTACGGTTAGACTTTAGTGACTTCGGCTTTTTGAATGTTAATTGGAGCCTTCACGTGGTCCGGTTCCTTCGCAAGGGGCATCTTTGCATTCGAACTGCAATTTACTAATATTTTCTCCCCCAAAACTGAGACTACATTCATACATCAAAGAGTTTGCTACGAGAGTAAGTGGCCACGCAAGTTTAACGTGGAAAATAAAATTAAATGAGCTTCCCTGGAAAGTGGTGTCCAACAGCAGCGGTGCGGGGTGAGGGGGCTACAGCTTCACGTAGCTACTAGTAAACTCATTTGATATGGGGATAGCTGGAGAGTCCAGTAATCGTAGATTCCTTTAAAGGCACCCTTCATTAACATATAAGTTAACAGTCACGTAACATTCAAATGAACTTTAACAATACAAGTTTAGTATTCATTGAGGTATACAGCAACATAAATTTCTCCCTCTTTATCTTTCTGTCTCCGTATAAGAAATGTGCATCTAAAAGCTAGTGGACATGCAGACCCTGTGCTAGAATTGCTCCAAATTTTGTATCGTGCACCCAAGAGCAAGAAACTGGCTTTGCTGGAGGATATGGAGATTGTGAAACACTCTCATGTATATAAAGACAGTAGTCTTAATAACCAACTGACCACCAAGAATCAGACATTATATGATTCAATAAAGAAAATTTTTGAAAGAATATAAACGAGCACTGGCATAATTCTCCTTATAAGGACGTCAGTTTACTTCTGTTTTCTGCATTTTACATCTGAATTATGGAATTTTTATATAACTTGTTTGTTTTGTAAACAATCTGTTATGCCCGTTTATTTCTTACGGACTTCCGGTCCTCACTTTTGGCGTTTGCTTTGGTGCTTAATCCCGTCTTTATTTGTTTGTACATCTGTTTTACTGTTATCACCTATTTTAAATCTACTTTTCATTTGGATGGACGTTAACTGCCACTATATGTTCTATTTTATTCTTATTCACTATACTTTAAAACATGTAGATGCCATCCAGAGTAGCTTCGTCCGTTGCGACAGCAGTGTCCTACCTACCACAAGCACGTAGTGTGTACACATGCAGTCATGCACTGAAGGCTACAACAATATATATACTAATATTCGTATCAATTTGGAAATGTGGTCCTATCTAAGCATAGCTTCATGCCTTCTCTAAAGGATCGGCGCATCGGTTCTGCTACCAATTTGCGATTTGGCTCATCGTTGCGAGTTAAAGGAACGATTTTTTAAAATTCTTTTATTTTTGCATTTTAGGTACACACCAAAATTTCGGCTACTTATGACTAATGCGTCACCCGCAGTTCCTATGTGTAATCTCTCCTGATTCTGACGCTTGTATAGCATTTTAAAAACGTTTTTACCACATTCTTATGCTGGACAGGGCAGTACACTTTATCTGCTTTTACGTATTATCCCATCTTCTGCAGATGCAGATGGACGACGTACACTGAGGTGAGAATACGTCTCTGGAAAGCTGTATTGTGCTCGTATCACGCAGAGCAAATGTTTTACCGAAGAAGTTTTTTTCGTTTTACGGTTCGATAACATAATTTATTGTAGAGAAACCGGGAAGAACGATGTATGTCATGCGCTTGAAGTATGTTTCTTACATTGAATATTAACAGCGCTACATTACATACGACTGATAGGTTGTAAACGCAGGCGATCTAACATTATAGCCCATTTTAAGTGCAGAACGTTGTAGCCTTAGGAGTGTGTGTGTTTACGTTCTCTCTTACCAATGCCTTCAGGTATCGGTCCTAGACTCTAGAGCAATACTTCAGAGTTGATAGCTTGGTTGATTTACGTAGAAATGCGTCGAACTTCATCCATCTGGAGCTCAATGGCATATAAAAATCATTCGTTTCTTGTTCTTCTTAACTCTCTGCTATTACATCACGACACTTTGAAATCTGTTACTATACATAGATAAAGAGTGCGAAGCTCCTCGACATGGGCGCATCTCGAGAAATCTTTTGCACTTCTATGAGTGAGGACTCGGAAAGTTCTATTGAATGACGAGACGTGGAATGTAGCTGTCTACTTCTGATCGGTTGCAGATTAATTCGGTAACGGTGCTGCAGGGCAGGTTGGTCAATGACAGTGTGACGAGGGTCTTTCAGTCTCTAATTTTACCCTAAGACAGCGAAAATGCTCTGCGACTCTCAAGCGCACAGAGATAGTTCGTAAATTATGCACTGTGCTCGAAGTGTTAGAAATATGTTGAGCGCTGTCTGGTATACTTTGATGTTTTATGTGTTAGAGAATTAACACTGAATGGACGTACTGTGCAGTCATCTATCTGCATTCGCAACGATGCTCGCAAAGAAGAGAAGGGGCGGCTTAGCTATGACACAGAAATTGGGGAAACATGCTATCACATCATTACTGTAAAATCGTTCGCACTATTGGCTGTGAAGCTTATTATTAGATTACGTCGATGGTGTCTTTCTCGTCTCATCCGAGCACTGGTACGATGTTGGTTACCACATAATGATTGACTGACAGGGCTTGTTTGAGTTGGGGAAAGAGTTTTGGTGGATGGACAGCACCTTTTGGGGTGGATAGCACCGAAACAGTGATCGCGTACATGAGTGCAATATGAGGAATCAGTCGAAAAGGAACTTAGAGCCATCATCTATTCCGTCGTTGTGACAGATCTGTTTAAATATAAAGGTCGTCAATCACCTTCGGACTGGAAACTCTCCACAGCGCAGCCGAACTCTTCTAATTTACTTATATTGTAACTGTCTTTTATTTAAAACCGTCCAGGGTGTGGAGTGTTATGATAGCCGCCGTAAAAAAATTATTTACAGCGTGCGATGTCTAGTTTTCTGCGAGAGGCCGTGGATCAGAGTGTCTTAATGTCAGTTTAGGATCTGACACAGACCTCGAAGTCGTGGCAGAAAACCAAAATGCATGTCAGTGTACAAAGCGTGTTAGAAAACAACGTTTCAAACAACGACACAGGGTCACAGGGAGCGTCTCTTGCGACTTGCAGTATAGCCTGTGGGATACGGTCATCATTCTACAGTACGGGTGATGAAACCATAAAGTGCCCTCTGCACTGGATCAAAAGCTGTATATTTAATATGACCGTTCTGCGTAGGCAGCAGCAGCATTTTGTCAGGTAAATTCTATGACGGGCGTGGTGTCCTGTTAGGAATGCTATTCTAGGGAGCATCGTGAAATCTCCCTCTCCGCACTGGACTGCACTGCAGCTATGCGTCATCGCGTGAGCGACGGTGGCTACGTGTGTTCTATATCAGACGAAGTTAGTAGAACTTCTATAGTTCTTAATTTGTATCTGTTGGGGTGGAGAATGACGATGATGGCATGTTGATCTGATAGATCTGCTTTGGATTGTAGAATCTGTATCTAATTTGGGGACGTACCACATTGCGCGCATTTGCACTGAATGGACAAAACACGATCCTGTAGCACTAACTCAGGTCGTTCTGTTTCTACACGGGTTGCAGAAGGTGGTGGATATGTCTTTCTCCGAGTTAAATTGGAACGATCCCATGCAGAAAGCTGTGGAAATGGGAGCAGCTGCAAGATGTGTAGGGGGGGAATAAACCACGTTAGAATTTTACTGTAGCAGACAGGTTCGAGAAAGGTGACTCGTTTCGTGATATGAGAGTGCCAGAAATACGATTGAGTAGTGGTTGTAATCATTAAAGGAATTGTCAATAGGATCCAATGCAAGTATTTGTTTGAATGGAAAGACCTGATTCCAAATCATGGAAATCATTTCTAGCAGACAGCGTAACACTAGAGATCTGAGAAGCTAGTGTACATTTTCTTATGACCTCAATCAGCACATTATCTACTACTACTGCTTGTGATCCTTCTCAATCACTCATCGCCTATAACTCAGTGGATATATCACTGAACCTCTGACATGGTATCGAGACAGAAAATTTTAAGTACTATATCTAGCTGGAGAGCCGTGATGAGTCCCAAATACCTCTTGCATTACATGTTCCTTCGCCGAATCACTTTCAGAGTTCATAAATTTTATTACGAGGTTGCACTGTTGGCGACGTGTAATTGGAGAGCTGGCCTTATACTATGTACTCCTGAGATCGCCGCCGTCTCGGTATTTGTCTGGACATAAAACTACCTCATTAAGTGGTCATGTCGTACCTCGATTCATAAAGCCTGTACAGCTTTTAACATGGATACTTGTGTGCACCTGTAGAACCATGACCGCTGGTGACAGTAACATACTGTAGTTGTTGGGACCGAAATTTTTAAGATATGGCAGTTAAATCTCTCTTTTTAGAACATGGTGGTGGCACTCGCAAGAAAAACTTATGAGACATGTCCACCCATGGTTGATTTTCTCTCAGTATTACTTTGTATCGTAGGTTATCAGTTATTGACGAAGTAGAGGCTGCGTTATATGTTCGCATTTGAGCACCAGGCTTATAAACTGCGTGTTTGTGCTCTGACTTGTGTAAAGGAAATGAATGTGTCCAGTCGTGAGGAAGGTATGGATTTGACGTGGAGTACTGTGATGGCGTGGGAAGAGTATGTCAAGTCATACGAATTTTACTGATATTTGCAGAGCCACAGCCGTCAACAGAGTGTATTTCCAATACTTCGCTCATTGTCGAATGTCGTTCAGCTGAGACCGCGATTATAACATTTAGTTGTAAGTACACGGATAAAATATATATGTGACCGATTTCTTAGGATCAACATTCTACTTGTACGTGCTACACCTGCAGTGCCGGTGACCTGTGCTGGGGTGATCCACGTTTCCCGTTAACAGTAGGAGCTGTCATACTGGAGATGCCTGTTGGAGTGTAGGAATGTACATGAATTAACCGTGTTGTCCTCTAGTAGACCGAATAGCGAACTAATACTTAGTATATGTTGGATAAACTTCGTGATCGTGTGGAAATTGGAGAATGAATATGGAAGTGCGTTTGCGCTGGATCGTTATTCCCGAACATGTAATTTGTTAAGTTGAATGCTTCTGCACATTTCGTGCCTTTATTTAGATGAGAGAAGATCGATTGTGGTGTGTGTATCTAAGGTGTGGAAATCATGTTTGCCGGTTCTCTAGGTTTTCGCAGACGGGATACATTTCTAATTACTCAATGGTCTAGAGAATGCTCCACATAGCTAAAGTTTTGGGTTTGTAGAGAAATAAATCCCTATCTACATCTTCGGAATTATCTTGCGTGAGCAATCGGTTCGATACTCCTGTGTGCAAACCATGCAAAAATATATACTACTGGCCATTAAAATTGCTACACCAAGAAGAAATCCAGATAATAACAGGGTATTCATTTGACAAATTATTTTACGAGAACTGACATGTGTTTACATTTTCACGCAACTTGGGTGCATAGATCTTGAGAAATCACTCCCCAGAAGAACCACATCTGGCCATAATAATGGCCTTGATACGCCTGGGCATTGAATGAAACAGAGCTCGTATGGCGTGTACAGGTACAGCTGCCCATGCAGCTTCAACACGATACCACAGTTCATTAAGAGTAGTGACTGGAGCATTGTGACGAGCCATTTGCTCGGTCACCATTCACCAGACGTTTCCAATTGGAGAGAGATCTGGAGAATTTGCTGGCCAGGGCAGCAGTAGAACATTTTCTGTATCCAGAAAGGCCTGTACAGGATCTGCAGCATGCCGTCGTGCATTATCCTGCTGAAATGTAGGGTTTCACAGGGATCGAATGAAGAGTAGAGCCACGGGTCGTAACACATCTGAAATGTAACATCCACTGTTCAATGTGCCGTGAATGCGAACAAGAGGTGACCGAGACGTGTAACCAATGGCACCCCATACCATCACGCCAGGTGATACGCCAGTATGGCAATGACGAATACACCCTTCCAATGCGCGTTCACCTCGATGTCGCCAAACACGGATGCGACCATCATGATGCTGTAAACAGAACCTGAATTCATCCGAAAAAATGACGTTTTGCCATTCGTGCACCCAGGTTCGTCGTTGAGTACACCATCACAGGCACTCCTTTCTGTGATGCAGCGTCAAGGGTAAGCGCAGCCATGGTGTCCGAGCTGATAGTCCATGCTGCTTCAAACGTCGACGAACTGTTCGTGCAGATGGTTGTTGGTGGTTGTTGTCTTGCAAACGTCCCCATCTCTTGACTCGGGGATCGAGACGTGGCTGCACGATCCGCTACAGCCATGCGGATAAGATGCCTGCCATCTCAACTGCTAGTGATACGAGGCCGTTCTGATCCAGCACGGCGTTCCGTATTACCCTCCTGAACCCACCGATTCCATATTCTGCTAACAGTCAGTGGATCTCGACCAACACGAACAGCAGTGTCGCGATACGATAAACCGCAATCGCTATAGGCTACAATCCGACCTTTATCAAAGTCGGAAACGTGATGGTACGCATTTCTCCTCCTTACACGAGGCATCGCAACGTTTCACCAGGCAACACAGGTCAACTGCTGTTTGTGTACGAGAAATCGGTTGGAAACTTACCTCATGTCAGCACGTTGTAGGTGTCGCCACCGGCGCCAGCCTTGTGTGAATGCTCTGAAAAGCTTATCATTTGCATATCACAGCATCTTCTTCCTGTTGGTAAAATTTCTCATCTGTAGCACGTCATCTTCGTGATGTGGCTATTTTAATGGCCAGTAGTGTATTTGTTCACGTAATCCCAGAGTCTGGAGATAGGTGTAGAAAAAAGCAAGCAGGGAAGCAGGTCCAGACCAGAAACAGTAATGCGTTTGTGTCTGGGGAGAAATGGGCCACTCTTTGTACGACAGTTCTGCGATATACGTCGATCCACTGACGGCTTTCTGTTGTAAAAGGGATGATTTTCTATGGTGGAACATATGAATTGCATTTTAACTACATTGACACGGTATGCAGTGATATATTGCTCGGTGGGAGATCGGTTTTACCCTTTAATATTCAAGCTGCTGTCCCCAGTGGGAGAGCAGAGGGTAATAGTCTTTCCGTATTTGATGATATGTATGGCACTGTGCAAGGTTTAGTTGTCGTTGCAGTATGACAATTAGTGAAAACTAGCTTTTTTGCTGATGAAAGTCACATCTGTAGAAAGAAAGAAAAGGAGGATAGTGCTTCTCTAGGACTGAGGAGAATGGTGTGAGTGTAGGCACAACATAATTTTTTCGGGTGCTTTACAGATAACTGCAGTGTTTGTGTAAAATGTGTATATATTGTATTGTAAAGTTACTGTGGCTTATGTTGTGGCATGACAAGAGAAGATGACTGTGTGTGCTATCGTGATAACTGGGAGGTTATGAGAGAAATTTCTTACATGGAAAATTATGTGCGCTATAGATACTGAGATTTGTTCGACAGGCACAGCTGTCACGAGGAGACATTACCTGTACATCGATCAGTGTCAGACTGTAGCAGCAATTGTAATATTTAATTGTAGTTATACTGGTAAATCTGTTCCTGGCTTCCACTATTCTTGTGAATCTACTATGTATTTGATAATCTATAGACAACTTCATGGGCTTAACTGTCAAAGCAATTGAGCGATCTCTGCAAAATAATTTTACCGCTGAAAGTCTCATCTGCAGAAAGAAAGAAAATGTGGATGGTGCTTCAATACTGGTGGCATCAGTAATTCGGCGGGTAAATTGGATAAGAGCCAATCATAATGCTCGATTGATTCACAAGACATCTCTACATAGCAGTGAGAACGTTTGCATATGTTGAGAACAGGAAGGGTATCACGTTAGGACCACTGGGAAGAGTGCATTCGATGTTCTTCTGCCCTATTTTCGTAAACAGGTTCTGTTAGGGAAAGAATTTCCGTGCATACAAGTTGAGACATCACGAAAACTCTTATAAAAGTGCATGTTAAGTATTTCTGGGACACTATGCAAATTACTAGAGTTCGACTAGGTTATAATTTTAGATAGCCATGCGGCTTCAGTATAACATTGAGAATGTTGATAGAGGCCCTTGCGATGGTATGTAGCTACAATTGCGATGCGTCAGCCACACGTCATGCATGGTCTGTTACAATCACTAGGGAGAAAGCAGCTTGTGCTGTCCCGGAACAGATTTCTGCAGCATTGCTTGGCAGTAAGCTCTTCACCGGACTGCAGGTAGAGGGAAGTTTCATGCCAGCAGTGATGAACACATCTGTGTGCCCCACCTAGGAGTGTCTGCACTCTGTATAGGTCTCTGCACCAGTCCGGTCGCGTCATCAATGGCGCCTAGGTGAAAATGTATTTCGAGAGGAATTTCTCAGGTGTTGAGTATGAAAGGGATGCCACCACCTCATGCGGGCAGGATCCTAATGGACGCATGTGTGTAGTTTGACAGCTGACAGCTGCATCACTTCGCAGGGCTGTTGCTGCATTTTTACTTCTGGGAGCATGTGCAGTCCAATGGACAGGGGGCAACGGGTGGTGTCTTTGTGTGTCTTTAGCGTTATTTTGCAAGCAGGTCAATAGTCTGTGCTATGTGATATTTGGATAGTTTACGAGTACTGAATGTGTCTACACCTCACTGTGCTGCCTTATTTAGCAGCAGTTTGCAGGTGTCCACTGAAATTATTTTGCTAAGTTAGGAGTTGTTTGCATTTCTGCAGAGCTTTATTTAGAAGTAGTTTACAGGTCTGCAGACTGTGTATTGTGACCCCAAGCATGTGCTTTGTATCAGTGTGATAAATATACTCCATCCCCAAATAAATTGTTCCAAAATAAATAAAGTACATTCCTTACTTACTCTCTCCAGCATCCCAGGGTAGGCTGAGTCTGTTTGCACCATTTTCTTCCTACAGATCACCATCTTGCATTATGTCACAAGAGGGATGACAGGAATGTCTGGTGGCAGTAGTGTGTACTAGGTCACTTGGACTCTAAATCTCTTGGTGGAAACACTGTCTGTTGCCATTTTCCATCGCCATCTTGGATTACGTCACAGATGACAGCGCCCTCTGCTGGCAGTACTGTGTACTAGACCACTTGGACTAGATTTCTTGGTGGAGACACTGTCTGTCACCATTTTCCCCCGCCATCTTGGATTACATCATAGACAACAGCGCCCTCTTGCGTCAGTACCGTGTTCTAGGTCGTTGGAGTCCAGACCCCTAGGTGACCACTTTGGATGTTCGTAGTGCCTGTAATTGTTTAAATAAAATAGTGCTTGCAAAATAAAGACGTATGTCCAGCACTGGTCGAGTCCTTTTCCCACGAATCCCTAGGAGGAGATGGTGGTCGGGTGACTTAGGTTAATGGAGGTAGTCTAAGTGTCCTTTCTTTCATGCCATTTTCTTAGCTTCGTAGAGATACGTGAATTGACCATTCTTTACGATCAAAATTCAAACTTGGCGCCAGTTCCTAGGAAGAGGTGGCAGTCAGATGACAGGTTAGTGGAAGTAGCGATTTTCTTATGTTAGTAGAGGTAACTGTGGTGTGATGCACTATCCTGATGGAATTTGAATTTCCCTCCATTTTTCTCGGTAAGGGGAGTGGGTTAGTTTAATGGAGGTAGCAAAATTGACCTAGCTTCCTGCCAAAATCTGTCATTTTGGATGACATCACATCCGCCATCTTAGATGATGTCATGTGCTGTTGCCAATTCTACATGCCGCCATCTTGGATGACGCCATCGCCGCAATCTTGGATGCATCTGGCTACTATACAGAGTAAACCAGAAGCTACTTTGTCCCAATACTTATGCTGTTTCATTTCGCCAGGTGCCAGTCCGTCAAATCTATGTTCATGGTGTCGGTCCCTGTCACGAAAGTGTCCCATTACACCTTTGAAATTTATCATAGGGTGTGTTCCTGTTACCGCTTCCCTTATCAAAACTGCTGTTTGCATTCCATTGATAACTTACCAGATGTGTTTCACAGTACTCACTTGGACTGAATTTATGATTTCCATTCTGAAAACTATTTTTCAGCTTAGTATTGTATTGTATTGTATTTCAACCGTGGGCCTAGAAACGATGGAGAGGCTCTGCCCTGCCAGAGCCGCTGTGGTCCACAACCCCACGACGACTACCGCAGTCCACTTTACCCCTCCGCCGCCCCACACCGAACCCAGGGTTATTGTGCGGTTCAGCCCCCGGTGGACCCCCACCCCCCCAGGGAACGTCTCACATCAGATCCCTATGTTTGCGTGGTACAGTATGGTGGTGTATGCATATGTGGAGAACTTGTTTGCGCAGCAATCGCCGACATAGTGTAGCTGAGGCGCAATAAGGGAAACCAGCCCGCATTCGCCGTGGCAGATGGAAAACCGCGTACAAACCGTCCACAGACTGGCTGGCTCACCAGACCTCGACACAAGGCCGCTGAAAGGATTCGTACCGCGGACCAGGCGCTCCTTCCCGCCCGGAAGGCCGTACGTTAGACCGCATGGCCAACTGGGCGGCCATTTGTCAGCTTACTTGGCACTTTAAATTTCAAAGCCCGTTATAATTTTTCTGCAAAGTCCACAAATTCGTCTATTGAGTTGCTATGACTGTGCAACAGAACGCACTGCAAATTTTCCGGTAACTGCCCTTCAGCATCGTAATTTGAGTAAGCACTCCCAATGGACATTTCACATGCATTAATCTCGCAAGTTTACGTTTATAAAATTCTCGCATCGACCCTTACCCATATGTTTGCCCTTTCAGAAACTCATTTTGGAGTTGCGTTTGCTTCGTTTCACTCAAGAACTTGTTCAGGAAACTGCCTTCAAATATGTAGTAGGTAGTGAACGTATCACTGTGTATATTAGCCCACGATAGCGGCTCACCTTCCAAATGTCGTTTTACGAATTTTTATCTTCATTTCGTCGGATATTCCCCTTATAAAACCATCCCTGCATGCTGCTGGGAAATTTACTAGGTGATATTTCCCGTCGTCTGCAAAACATATGACGCATGACCATCGTAGAGATTTGATGTGCAGCTAAAGAATTCTGTTCGCTTCATATTTCATTGCTTTGCCTTTTAACTTGACTATTTTCAGTTCTAATGCCAGATTCTACTTGTTTCTTTATTTCTCTACTTCTTTCTCCCCTTTACCTGTTGTAACGGGTAAGTTGCTAATAGCCTCTGTCGTCTCAGCCATTAGAGCATCTTGCCTACTCATACAATTTCTTACGTTGCCTCCCAGAGCTGCCTTCAACCTTCCCCCTTCAACGAAATTTTTCCCATTTCATTAGGAATGGATTTATATTTTCCGTCTCTCAATTCCTCGATTCCACTAGCCATTTTATCCACCTCGTCTTTCACAGCCGAAGGTATTTCGGATTAAACCGAATCAGTTTTTAAATTTACGTCACCCATATCGCTTCTAACAGAATTAATTTTGGATACTATATCGGTTGTAACAGAATCAGTTTTGGATCGTATTCCTCATACCATTTGCATTAAATGCAACATCCTGTCTCCCCCAAATTCATCTCCCTTGCCTGATTTCGGACTATTTGCTCTACTAATTTCACAGCAGATCACGCTCTACCGCTCCGACTTCGGGCTAAGGGGCTCGCTAGAATTTTCGGATGGCCGGCTGCTCAGTTTTAAGCGACGTCTACCATTGGCTATTGAACTATAGAAACATACCTAATCTCCCTATCAGCGCAGGTACTTAGCTTTGTCGTGGTGAATCCTTCTGCCGTGGTATTGCTGCCGATGTTGCAGTTGAAGCCGACGCTGAAGAACTCGTAGCCTCTACTGTGATACTGCAACAGACGCTGCGCGATAAATCTCCGTTGAAGATGCCGCTGCTGGCTGGAACCACGTGTTTTCGATGTCGCCTCTTCTTCCGTGTTACTTTTCTATCTCTCCTAACCACTGCTAAGAGTCGGTGTACACAACTGCTGCAAAATTCGTAGCTTAGATCCCCCAAGCAAACTGCCTAAACTGCCGCAGACTTGGGACCTACCGAGCGAGGTGGCTCAGTGGTTAGACACTGGACTCGCATTCGTGAGGACGACGGTTCAATCCCGCGTCCGGCCATCCTGATTTAGGTTTTCCGTGATTTCCCTAAATCACTCCAGGCAAATGCCGGGATGGTTCCTCTGCAAGGGCACGGCCGACTTCCTTCCCCATCCTTCCGTAATCCGATGAGACCGATGACCACGCTGTCTGGTCTCCTTCCCCAAACGACCAACCAACCAACCAACTTGGGACCTAGGTCACAGAATGTCGTTAACTGTGAGAATTACAACTGTAATTTCACAACTATTAAAGAAACCTAATATTCAGTCCTGAACCGATCTCACATGTAAATTTTGCGAGAGGTCCTCCCTATCGGAGTTCAGATAATACTTTTGAAAGCACTTTCCCAAATACAATCCTGTACCAACACTTTTCAAGATTCTTATCCCTCAACTAACACTCTCCTCGTTCCTATCCCGGACGAGCCCGCAGTTGCGAGCTAAATCCTACGATGTTCGGGCTCACATGTGGTTCCTCTCCGACGAAATGTCTTTGCACAAACACGTCTAGGGGTTGAACCGCACGTGTCGCATTACATGCCCTAATTTAGACACGTGTGACCCTTTGGTTAAATTATCTCACTGATGACAAGTTTGCGAAATACAAAGTTAACATAACATATAATAACAGCGATAATAATATCGGGACCTAAATTAACGACCCATAAATGATGTAAGCCACACAGTTGCGATTTGGTCAGAGTAATGTTTATTCAGAAATCCAACTAATAGCGAAAGTGGTCGTATTTAGAATCACTATTACACTCGAGCGCATGCCCATTTGTCACAGTTCGATCATTCACAATCTCATTGTGAATTGAAAGTCCAAGACTTCACCTCGTTAAGTATGCGAAAAGTTAGAGTTCACACCAGGCGAACTGCTGTTCACCGCTCAAAGTCCAGCAATACCACTTAACGCTAAATTTTCTAAGTCCTTTCACTTCCTAGCTGCGAAAAAACCAACCGTCCGCTTTCGCGTGTGGATCCGAACTGTTCACTTTGGTGTCTCCAGCCGAACTGTCCCTCTGCCCGCCTCCGGCCGCGTTTTCCCGCTCGCCGAACATCGTCCATCAACTGACCAGGGCTGTTTCCTTTCCTGAAATCGTCCATCTGCTTGGCTACAGCTTATTGTACATTATTTTACATTTTAACATATTTAAATAATCAGAGCTTGTCCACTCTCACGTTCTAAATAAAGTAACTATAATATCAACTACATAATACACGTCAAATTCTTTTAGTAAAACCAATACAATTTCCGTCTTAACTTTCAATGACACGGCCAGTAGCTTTGCACCAATGTGCTTTTTGATAAGTAAATAAAGAACAGAAATAATATTACGCACTAAACGTTATAACAAATATTTTACTACCTAATGATTCAATAAAGTGTCATGCTGTCATTGTTCAATGTGTTTTGTGTGGAGGAAATGATGATCTAATGCTGAACTGAAAATACCGATAATTTTAATTTACTATATCTTTTAAACAAATGAAGATACAGAGTTGACATTTACAACATTTATCATTTTAATGATGCGCTTCTGTATGAAATGTCCATCGTTAAGGTCGACCTAAGCATTCAGATTTTAGCGTTCAGGTCTTTGTTAAAAAACTTTTGAATTTCACTTTAACAGTAAATCTTAAACTATTATAGACATGATCAATATTCAAGTTTTATTGGGATCACCATGAAAATTTATGGAGGATGCCAGATTAAAATTACTGTGGCTTGATTCCCTGCATTACGAGAGAGTTAAATAGTTTTCTTAAATGTTTCCCTTTATGGCCGGTCTTAGGTCCGCCATATTTAATACTGCTACGTCTCCTCAGCCACAAACGGCATCTATTGGGTTCCCCTATGATGTAGGTTCTCGTATGTCTCACTCGCACACATCAGCGCTTAGGCCTCAATAGACAATAGACGCCTGTGAGTTTCCCCGTCTCGTGGTGTATCTGCGCTCTTCGTAGAACGCGGTCCTGGGAGACAGGGCTCGTTCCACAGTTCCCGTAGGCTGACTCTTTTGAACATATAGTTAAATAAGAGCGAAATGCTTGTTAACTCAGAAGTGGAAGTAATGTATAAATGGACCAGAAATTCTGCAAAGTACGCAAAGTGGATTTACGATATACTCGTTGCAGTATTACCACTAATTCCATATGATTTGTAGTGAATTGTAAGTTTTATAACCATAGCGTGATAGTAAAATAAGCTAAATGTCGTAGATAAGTGTCAAGAACATCGTAAAAGGCTTTAGAATGGTTTGTTGGCATATACCACCTTGCTCGTCTCGTAGGCATCAGTATGGCGGAGAACTGCAGGTTTTACCTAGAGAAAAGATATAGGAAGTAGTAATGTTAACAACGAAACATTAGTACTAGATGCAACAAATCTGCACCCACATTGCTAAGAAATTCAAAAGGGAGTATACGAAGAATACTTTTTGTCGTGAACCAATTTTCCACCCTGTAAGTGCACTGTTTTTAAACTTCGTTAGAGATTAAAGTAGTGTGTCTTAGCTAGATGCGTAGCCGGAACTTCGCTGTTTGTGAGAATCTCTCTTACCGGCTGAGACACTTCGGTAAGACAAACGGTCGGACCTCCAGTTTCATTTCAGGTGTAGCTCTGCCTTCTACATTCCATACTTCAATGAATCTCTGCTGAGCGGTTTGAATGACTAACACTTCTGGGAGGAAGGATGCAGCGTAGGAAAGGTTTAGTTACTGCTTAGGGACTATATAGTGTGAGCTTTTTCCAAACTTCCTCACACATTTAAACTACGTGCTGCACTGGAAGTTCAAAAATGGCTCTGATCACTATGGGACTCAACATCTTAGGTCGTAAGTCCCCTAGAACTTAGAACTACTTAAACCTAACTAACCTAAGGACATCACACACACCCATGCCCGAGGCAGGATTCGAACCTGCGACCGTAGCAGTCCCGCGGTTCCGGACTGCAGCGCCAGAACCGCTAGACCGGAAGTTCAAAAAGAAATCTTACTTCTCCCTGGTAGTTATCGTAAAAGAGATCGGTATTACGACACAATTCACCACCTGCACTGAAAAATTAATTCATCAAGATCGTTGCCAGGAACACGTTCGAGTCTCACTCTGGCACATGGATTTAAATTGTTAGAAAGTTTAAATACCTAAAAAAGCTGCCGACGTACCTGCAATCAAATATGGTATACGTAAACCTCGACTCTACTGCACCTGTTACGAATGAATATACAGAGCTAATCAAGCAAGTCGTATCTGAATTCAACATATTGCAGTTGAAAGTGTCATAAATTTCTTAGTTTCGCTTCGTTCTAGCTGCGGAAAGAACGAAAGAAAATACAGTTTAATAGATATTTGCTCTGCGATTCTGAGTCACTGAATTGTTCTCACTGACAGCTACTGTTATGAATCCCCCCTTCCCCCACCACATCCACGAGAAAAGGACAGCTGAAAATGACTGATAGCGTATTTATGTGGGTTGCTAGGAATGCTGGAAATCATTACATTCTCTCCCATTTTTGGTATAGGTAAAAATAAATAGCACTTATGTTCTTGGCGAATCCTGAGATGAAAAAATTAAGTGACTGTCCTCATACATAAACCGGATAATGAACATCTTTACTAGCCTTAACGTTACCGTTTAGCTGGTGATTATGAATACATGCTACGAACTACGTGTACACTTTCTGTAACTTGCTTGTTAGTGGCACACGCATTAACAACCCTCTGTAGCGGTTGTAATTCGTTACCACAACTACTTACACAACGAAAAGCGTGACTCGCATTTATTAGTACACTACAGGACAGGTACCCCGTTTACATTTGAAATTGCCCTCATTATCTAGCGATGATGAAAAGCCAGCGCGCTATATCGTTAATCAACTAATGCATTATGCAGCGTATCTGTTCACTGTTGGACAGCTTGTCCCTCTACATACATTTACATGCGAATGCTTGTGGCCCAGCTGATATGTAACGCTAATAATAGTACCATTCAATGTGGACACGAAATTCTGGGTCATGTTGTCAACATGGCGTTGTGTTTGGGCAGCAGCTTGCCTCCAGCGTGCGATGCGATTTCGGTAATCATCGCCCTAGCCGTCACGCAAATGTGAAGATAAACGACATTCTACCGCATCATTTCGACACTGATTTACTATTCGTTATCGAGCGCCCTTTGAAACTGAGTAATTTTGTCTTTATATCTTGCTGGGGACAGTTTTGCTGACTTCACTTCATTGCATTTATTCTATTTTACCAACCTTTTCGATTTCAGGCCACTGCTAATATTATTTGTGTGATGTATTTCGTATTTCGTGTTATTCTATAAGGAGACTATTTTATTCTATAACCAGATTTTCACGTTCTTCATAAACTTAACAACGTCTGATCTTTCACGCTGATTAAGGCAATGGAAGGAGAATCTGTTCCGAACTTATTTCTGTCCAAAAGGCGATTCAGGTAGCAGTAGTCAAATGTTCCTGTTAATCATACTTTTTTCGTTCTTGTGGTTATATTTCCATAGAAGTTTTTATCCCTTAGCACTTGTCTCTTTATATCTAACCAAGAAGTGAAATGCCAGTTTTCTTAGATCTTGGTGTAAGATTTTCTTATTATAAGGAAATATTTTCTTAAAAATTTTCATCGCCTATTTCATGCCTTTAGGTATTATTTCTAGCAAAGAATCCAAATAAAAAATTCTATAGACTTAGCTCGGAAAATGTTTCCATAATGAAATAATTCCATAAAACTTTTCATCCCCTACATCACACTATTTTGGATTTAATTTGCGAAAACTGAAACACAAACGCTTTTAATTTCCAACTGAGAAGTCAAATACCTATTTCTACAGATATAGCTTTAAAAGTGCATTACTAGTTCTTTAATAATGATATATTTTCAAAAAAATTGCACCCACTATTTTACCCCGTTATTGTCTGAATTTTGAAAAATGCTAGGGCACATATTTTTTATTTCTGACTGGGAAGGGAAGTACCAGTTTTCGAATTCTAGGTTCACAATCGTCTTAATAGTGACATACTTCCTAAAAGCTTTTAGTTTCTTATTTCACCTCCTAGAAGTGGAATTTCGGACACTCATCTTAAACGATAGCTACAGTATAAGATAAACACCTTCTCCGAATTTGAAGATTCTACCCTAACAGTTTGAGATGGATGATGATGTGACAGTGAATCCATGCAGGGCTATTTTACATCCTTAGTGGTTCAACTTTCAAATACAGTGAAACATTCTTTTTTTCATTCCCAACTGAGAAGCCAAATAACGCTTTCCAAAGGTTTTTTTAAAATGCTTTCACAATCAAATATTATCATATAAAACATTTCATCCCCTATTTCACCCACTCATGAAGCAGTGAAATTAATTTTTTTTTTATTTCTAACAGAGAAGCCGAACACAAATTTTCGTAGATTTAGCTCCAATAAGGTATGCATAGTGAAATATTTTCATAAAAACGTTTACCCTCAATTTCACTCCTATAGGCGTTGAAGTTACAAAGCAGTGGAACACATTTTTCTCTCTTTTTTCAAACTGAGTAGCCAAATTCAAATTGCATGGATTTAACTTTAAAAATGATTTCGCATTGAAATTTTTTATTAAAACATTTCTATTTCACCCCTTTAGGGTTCAAATTTGCAGAAATATTGAAACATATACCTTTTTATTTGTAACCGAGATGAGAAATACCAGTTTTCATAGAAGTAGCTTTAAAAACACTTTAGTGGTTCTTTCATGATGACTTATTTACAAAACTTTCACTCAATGTTTCACCCCATAGGGTTCAACTTTCAAAATTACTGATACACTTACTTCTTCATTTCTGACCTAGAGACATACTACCAATGTCTGTAGTTTTATCTTCATCGTTTAAGGTGCCTGGCTTATGTTTCCTCAGACAAATTATTAGCGGCACATCTAGTAGATTGCACTGCCAATGACACGGTACGTGTCGTTATGCCTACTGAGGAAAACAAATTCGTAACGTTTGAAACTACTCACCACCACCCATCCTCAGTGGTTTGGGCTGCTCGAAAGTCGGTTTGTGAGGACTCAGGCAGTCAGGATGTCTTTTATATATGGAGATTTTTTTAGGATGTTCCTGCTGATTTCATCCTTGTTTTCTAAAATTCAGAGGAATTCTTTTGGTTTACAGTTATTAAAATTTGTAACTTAGTACTGAAATAAAAACGGTATGAAGCTACGAAAATTATAACTAGGCTGCTTATGAGTACTCCGCTGGTGACAACGTTTGACCCTCAAAGCCAAATTAACAGAAAAATAATGTCTCATATTCATGAAGCTAATATATCTGCTACATGAAAGGTACATGAAATGTTATAGAAAACATTTGTCGATCACTGATCTCATCACAATTTTTTTTTTGTAAATTCCATAGACTTTGATGCAACGTTTTAGTTTCGCTTATGTATGCTGATGACACTTATGGGGCAACAATTTGTAAGATTAAATGCGGATTGTTATTCATCATGCTAAAAAGAAATTAGTCAGAATGAAGTGTAGTGAAAGTTTAAGTTTTGTTCGTAAATGGAGAAAACCAACTTCGATTAGTATTGTTACTGCCATGTTCATCGCGTTTATTACTTAGATAGTTTATGCACACACGATCTTTCCCCATGTAGTACCTAGCAAACTGCGCTTATGAATAAGACTGGAGAAACTGGAATCAATCTTCAAGGACAGATCAAATTTGTCGACAAGATTTCAGTTTCATCGCTACAGCACTCGCTTTTCTATCGAATCATTTTTCACAGACGTCTGTTCGTCTTGAACAATGGCACACGTTCTGATTGGTTTCGTTGTCCAGTTCGGATATGAGATACGCTTTGCTGTATTTGCCATCCGGCAGGAGTGTACCTGTTTTCTGACTGTAAAGCGCATTACATCGCTAATCCTACAGCACGTGCGCACCCAACTAGGATTCACAAACATATCTGATTGTCTCGTTAATCCGGAGCTAAACACTGGGGTGTATAAACAGAATAAAGTGCCGTATTCGGAGTAAACATTTTCTCTGGGATGTGTTATTACCACTGAAGAATCCATGTTCTATGTAAGGTTTAACGGTGAAAAAGTACAACTTAACACGATGCATTACGCAGTTGCTCAAATAAATAATATTTTCTTTCGCAGCTTTGATATGTATTAGGAGTGGCTTCATGGAAATCCGAAAGATATTCCAAACTTTCATCCACAGACCACCTGTGTTGTTCAAGTAGCCATCCCCAAGTCACGGATTATCACCACATCAAGTTTAATTAAGGCTCTTGGTAATAATTATGTATCCGATGTCAAGGAACGTGTCTTTAAATTGACAAAGTGTTGATCCACGACGCGAAGCTCGTAGCTTGACCGGACTGTCTGTGAATAGGTATGCACTGTAATCTGCTAAGTCGACAGTCGAGTTACGTCTCCAAATAACGTGAGCTTAACAGGTTTTCTGACAGATCTTAAAATTAACACGACTCGCTATTTCGGAGGTTCACGTGTCCGCCATCTGCAGTATCGTCGTCCAACATAGGCTCCCCCTACTGTACACTGTGCATGCACCGTCCACTACAGATGTCACCCCAAAAAACTGCGCTTGTGACGACGTCCCTAGTAGAAAACCGGGGCCGCCGCTATATCATCCTCAAAGAATATACTCAAATTCTCGGGCCGGATGCACCAAATAATATTGTGTGTTGATGTGAGATAGTACAGGTTTTCATTGCTACAACGAGTAAGACACTTGTGTCTGTTTATAAAACTGTCTGACAACCTAATTGCAAATGATTATTTATGAACATTGTTTCAAAAACCGGACCTACTGGAAACTTTCAGGGTCTTGTCGAATTTCATGCCGTGTCTCTCGTTTAAACAAAGTACAACTACAGCCGACTTTTCAGGCTGTTGTAGCCTCGTGTGGTGCCGATGTTCCATGCATCTGTCAACTATTCGAATCTACCAGCCGATGTAAGCGTTCCCTCAGTGACACGAAATTTTGTACATGTCATGCTTCCGAAGACCCATGCTACCTTGACTGATTTCAGTAGTACCCCAATGGTCTCAGGTGGACAGAATACACTTCTGATGACAAATCTTCTAAAATTTCTTCCAGTTTTAAAGGATCTGCCAGCAGCATAAGGAATAAAGGCCATAAATCAATGCTTCTCTTGATGCACCTCCGAGGATTCTCCAGACTCCGTAGCCTGACGAATCAGCTTCTCGGAGTATCCATTTTACTTAAAAGCAGCCGCCATATTTGACAGTTCTTAGGTGAAGCCAGGCTCATCCAAGAATTGCGCCCGGCGAGCGCGCACGCGCCAGGCAGTGTAGTTCAGCGCTCCGTCCGCGACCGTGTGTCGCTAGTGTCGGCATAAGAGCGAGGGAGACAGCTGCGCAGCGAGTGAGACTGCACAGCACTGCTCTGCCCTGGACAGTCCCGCAGTCAGATCCAACACAAACAAATTAACAGAGGAAGTGCACCTCTGTAAGAGAGGCCGATGGGCGGTAAAACAAGCAAATCAGTTACCGTTTAGGTAACAACTAGTGTTCGTGTGGCAGAATTACTACGCAAAGCTTTAGACAACAATATCCAAATCAAGAATCGAAAAAAATCTTAGTTATTTTCTGACCCACAGGTTCTTTCTATTAGTACTGCACATGCACACTCATCATATGTACAATAGGCGTCTTCTGAAAAATATATCAGTTTCTTAAATGAACTAGAGTCATAAATATTCTATTTTAGAAATAATTTTATGTAAGGTATGTAGAGTCCCATTCTTACTGTTAGCAGTTACAAGTAAGTATTTTTTGTTGTACTTCGGTCTACATGTCTTTGTATCCCTTTTCAGACTTTAGAAATCAGATCCTTAGTTTGCTGTCTTGTACGTAATAATTTTAACCAACCAAGTTTGAAAACTTATTAAAAAATAGAATTAAGGCTATAAAGCCCTTTAATTCTTACAGTCAACATTGTTAAAGAAGACTATTAACATTTTACACATTTTTCTTTTTCGAGGATACGGTTTTGTCAAAGTCTGGTACAATATTCCCTGAGACTGATAATCTAAAAGAATTAGTCAAATTTTTATCGTCAAGTAATGAACGATTCTTAGTTTTAGCGAGCTTTAAAAGAGAGAAAAAGCGCTCACAGATGAACGCAGAACCAAACATTGAGAGAACTTAGGCTGCGTGCTTGTGAAAAAGAGGATATTTCTTGTTGTGTACATAATTCCGCGTAGTCAGCGCGTACACAACTTTCCCATTAGAGCGCGCCCCGCTAAGCACAACAGCGCAGGTGCAGCGCTCGTCCATCCCCGCACTACGAGATGGCGCTGCCTTAGAGACGGACCAAATTCTGCTTCCGCCGATCCACGTATTAATATGTAACGCAGCCACTGAGATTGATGCTAATGTAGAACCTTTTCTCCTCGCGGATCACACTCGCGCAATGATACCTGAACGCTCAAGGTATTATAACTGAACAGACCTCCGATTAGTCAGTCTGCATTAGTGTGTAGTCAAGTTTCAGTCTGCACCTAATAAGGTTACCATATTCCTGCACATGTCAAGTATCAGATATATGTGTGAATAAGATTAATGTATCAAGACCAAAGGAACTTCAGATTGTCAATTGTAAATAGTATCCAGAATCAAGTTAAGTAATTTTATGCTTGTTATTATTTTAATAAATCTGTGTGAAAATTAATCAAGTTCTTTTTAAAGTTGGTCACCATCAATCTGCTACTCTAAGCGTGCAAGTGGCATTTCTATCGTCTGACCTAACGGCAGAAGATAAACATGCCACAATAAGACCACGACACATATTGCTGACACTCGCCTACTTCATAAGAGCGACAAGTCAAATAATCTGATGGTGTGTGTACCGAAGGTCTTACAGTATGCACACCACATTTCTCTCGTGGAAGAGAGCTGTAAAAGTCATCCAAAGTTTTACACATGAGAAAGCGGTCCTTCAGGCGGATATCGCACTGCAGGTCAAACAGCTCTAGTTGAAGCACTTGTGAGACGTTCTATGCCGAAGGGAAAACAGGCGAACAAATATATCTAAGGCCGATTGAAGCTCACTTATCTCCAAAAATCTGTTTTCAAATCGTTCTGTTAATTTGCAAATGATTGCAACATAATCTGAAAATCCAAATCTTCTTTAACGCTGTCTAGTGCAAAAAAGTGTCTACAATTCTTCTCGCGCAATTGTTTTTCCCCACAAAATAAGTTTTTTTTTAAATGCTTGAATCGTCTGCACTAAATCAACGACATAATGATTCTCGCGTTGGAGTGAAATGTTCAGAGTATTTAAATGACCAGTAAGGTCACTCAAAAAAGCCTACTTACGATCACAAAGTAATTCTTCTGGACGTCCTTTCATTTCCAAAAAGGTATTTATTTCGCCCCTCAAGGAGAAAAACCGATGAAGCACCTTTCCTCTGCTCAGCCATCTTACTTCGGTGTGGTAGGGGATGTCCGGGTATTCCGCTTCGATATCAGCCAGAAATTCTTTAAATTGGCGATGTGTGAGCCCATGCGAGCGAAGATAATTAACCGTTCGAAGAACTGTGACCACAACATTTTTTATGTTGACAATCTTCGCACAGATTGCCTCCTGGTGTATCAGACAATGGACTCTCGCGAATAAGGAACAGCCAACTTCAGCCATTTTCGACCTCACGTAACTCAGAAATCCAGTGCGTATCCCTCGTACCTCAGGGGCTCCATCCCTTGTTACACTGGTCAGGCGTTCCCGTTTTAAACCCATTGACTCCAACACGTTTTCCACGGTTAGAAAAATATCCAAACCCGTGGTTGTGCCTTTTAATGGTATAAGATGGAGAAATTCTTCGGTGACACGCAGATTGTCGTCGGCACCTCGAATGAATATGACGAGCTGAGATATGTCCGCAACGTCCGCGGACTCGTCAAGAGCGATAGAAAGTGAAATGAAGTTTTCCGCCGGCCGGTGTGGCCGTGCGGTTCTAGGCAGTTCAGTCTGGAACTGCGTGACCGCTAGGGTCGCACGTTCGAATCCTGCCTCGGGCATGGATATGTGTGAGGTCTTTTGGTTAGTTACGTTTAAGTAGTTCTAAGTTCTAGGGGACTGATGACCGCAGATGTTAAGTCCCATGGTGCCCAGAGCCATTTGAACCATTTTTTTTTTAAGTTTTCAGCTCTTCCCATTAATTGTTGCTCCATATCTGAGACCTTATCTTCGACTCTGTGAGCAACAGTTTGAGGCGAAAGAGCTATTTTTTTCAAATTTTTCCGTGAGGTCTGGTGGAAAAATATAAGCCGTCGAGTCTACCACGCAATCCTTGATGAGATTCCCAGCAGCAAAGGGTTTCCCTGCTTTCCCAATTCTCAGCGATCATTTGAAACTTGCGCACAAACTTTGCCCAAATGTTTCCTGCTCGTACCAAGCCAAAAAAGAACATACAATTAATTTGGTACAATCCTGTTTTTAAAACACTTTTATCACTTTAACAATTAATTGTTTCACTCATTGAAACTCAATTAAAAAACTAACTAAAAAAATTGGTTTTAGATGCGTTTTCCCCCATTTCCGCTGAAAAGGACAGCGATGTCTGGTCGCAAAATGAGTTTTTATCTATTGCAATATTTGCGTACAGCGGCATGGTGAGGCTCGGCGGGCGGTCTGCACGGCCAGCTGAGCGCCACGGCTCGGCCACTGCGACAACATACGAATTCGCCCGGGGCGCTGGCCGCGGGCGATCGCGGGCGCTAGCCCTCCAGGGGCAGTTTGGACGAGCCTGGGTTAGGCAGTCCGAGTCGGAAATGGCATGTGCTGTACGTATCAGAGTATCAAGGACGCAACTGCATTGGCTTGATGGATGGAAACTCTTAGCATGCACATACCAATCGTCGTATATCAGCTTTGAGTGAACACTAATCAAGGTGTACCGTCATCATTTTGTAAGCAAATTCGTCCAAAATGGGGAGCTTGCCATCATTTCTAAGAGCCCCTAAAGTTAAAAACGTGAAAAATACGGAATTTTTTGTTTTTGTTTAATAAAATTTTAGGAGAGTTTTCCGATTAATTTGCTTGAAGAATTACACATCTACCTTAATTCTAAGTATTTAAAAATAAATAAAAAAAAGCCTGCGCTTCGGTTTGTGGACATTTCCTTACCCTTTTGGCAATTTGTTTTTGTTTGTTGGAGAAAGATGTTTACATCTTTTGAACCTCCCACTATTTTCTTTAACGATACGGATAGCAATTTTGCGTCATGTGGATTCTGTGCAGACGTTGGCGGCTCAGGGAGAAAATAAGGCAGTTGGACATCGCAGTAGGTTGTGTGGTTTTCGAGCGAAGGTTTGAGTGTCTTGCTCAGGAGTGTGTTCAGCGAGTGGACAGAGTGAGTGCATTTTTATTTGAATATCATTTTTTGAGCGAAAATATCGCGTGTGAGTAACAGAAAATTTAAAAAGCGTAAAAGACAAAGGGAAGAAGCATGTTTGGAGGAATGTTTCTGCAAATGTTGAGGTTGGAGGTGAAACAGATCGTGAGGTTTCTTCCTCCCAGTGCAGTGCATCCAAGAGGAAACTAAGTACTAGTGAAGACAGCTACCATGAAATGGCTCAGGAAACTGAACAAAACAATGTAATTGAAATATCTGACGGAAGTGTAGTGTCAGATATTTTCAGTAATTATATCACGTGTATGAATTGTAATCAGGAAGGTCTTGTGCTTCAGGTCGAGTGATATGTTGGCCTTGCATACGAAATAATGCTATCATGAGATGTGTGTGTGCATCATTTTGTAATTGTCATTCTGTGAAAACTGAGTGAGAAAAGTTATCTGAAATTAATTTGTGACTGAGTTATGCCCTCCGCTCAATTGGAAAAGGTTCAACGGCAGAACAAATGATGTGTGGCCCTATGAAATTAGCAAAGCCTCCCAGAAAATTTAGTATTTATAATAAAATGTTAGGCTCTAGAGGAAGATATTCCACAAGAAACTGCGCAAGAGGCATTTGAAGAAACTGTTAGCGTCAATGACAATGTCAACAAAACAGACCTTACTGTAGGATAAGACAGTTTCTGGCTAAGGATAGGGTGTGGTAACAGCCAATAGTGGAGACACTGCAAAGGTGTTGGATGTTATAAGTTTATCAAAATATTGCAGATTCCCTGACAGAAATAAAAATAAACGTTCTGAAAGCTGTCAAGCTTGGTGATATGGCAGTTGAAGGGGTAAAGAAAATTTTGGATAGGTCCATCTACATCGCTAGAGATGTTAATTTGCTACGTGATGGTGACTACAAAAGTTTTTATATGTTGATAATATCCAAGAAAAAAAGTTGGTATGTATTGGTCACATTCAGAAGAGACTGGAGCCAAGACTGAGGCAGCTCAAAACAAAATTAGGCAGAAAGTAACTTGCTGACGGAAAGCCTATTGGAGATAGGAACAGGATGAAAGATGATGTCATAGACTGCAGAGATATTATGGGCTTTGTAGAAAGCAGAATACCAAATGTGTAAGTGATATGAGAAAGGTAATTCGGGCATAATTTTTTCATACTATGTCGACAGAAGCAAAACCTCAGCACATTTTGTTTGTGCCCACTACATCGTCATGTTGTAAGTACAACAAATTGAAAAATACAGGAGAAAGCTATCACCACAAACACGATTTACCTGCAGCAATTATGGAAGAAATTTAGTTAATATTTCGAGAATTATCGAATGGATCGTTATTGGCAAAATGTCTACATGAAAAAACACAAAATAGCAATGAAAGTGTGAATAATGTAATTTGGAGACGCATTTACCAAATAATTTTTGTTAAATTGGTATGCAACAGTTTGGATTCTATAATGCAGTAGCTGTTTACAATAAAGGAAATGTGATTAAATATGAAGTTCTGAAGACGCTAGGACTAAATCCAGGACGCTCCACAATTAAATCGATGGCTGCGATAGACAGAGAATAAGAAATGATGAAAAGATACAAAATGCTTATCTGAACAAACTTCAGCAGAACAGAAGTGTAAAAAGAAAATTATTAGAAGAGATTGAAGGCCCTGACAGTCCATTCTATGCAGCTTTAATGTTCTAAGCAACTAACTGATTTTAAAGCTTAGTTTCTCAAATTTACGTTTTCAATTATCAGTATCAATTTCTTTAAAACGCCAATGCATACAGGGCTAAAACTTTCACAAGTCATATAATACATATGTTTACTGTGCAGTTGGAGTTATATGGGACCCTTGAGACGTCTAGATACGACCCTGGAATGTGATGCATTCTTAAGCAACCTGTCCGACCGCCTGCATCCATTCATGTCCATTGTGAATTCCGACGGACTTGGACAATTCCAGCAAGACAATCCGACACCCCATGAGTCTATAATTGATACAGTATGGCTCCAGGAACACGTTCTGTCCACCAAACTCCCCAGTCGTGAACATCACTGAGCATTTCTGGGTTGCCTTGCAATGGGCTGTTCAGAAGAGATCACCGCCTCCTCCTACTCTTACGGATTTATGGACAGACCTGCAGGATTCATGGTGTCAGTCTCTTCCAGCACTACTTCAGACATTAGTCGTGTCCATGCCACGTCTTGTTGCGGCACTTCTGCGTGCCCGTGGGGGCCTACGCGATATTATGCACATGTACCAGTTTCTCTGGCTCTCACTGAAGCATACGTAGTTTTCAAGAAAAATGGTCTAAAACTTGTAGTTTTGACAAGGAAGACATACAGCCTTCAAATCATCTTATAGGTCAGATAACAACAGCTGAAGAATTTGTATACACTCCTGGAAATGGAAAAAAGAACACATTGACACCGGTGTGTCAGACCCACCATACTTGCTCCGGACACTGCGAGAGGGCTGTACAAGCAATGATCATGACAAGGAAGACATACAGCCTTCAAATCATCTTATAGGTCAGATAACAACAGCTGAAGAATTTGTATACACTCCTGGAAATGGAAAAAAGAACACATTGACACCGGTGTGTCAGACCCACCATACTTGCTCCGGACACTGCGAGAGGGCTGTACAAGCAATGATCACACGCACCGCACAGCGGACACACCAGGAACCGCGGTGTTGGCCGTCGAATGGCGCTAGCTGCGCAGCATTTTTGCACCGCCGCCGTCAGTGTCAGCCAGTTTGCCGTGGCATACGGAGCTCCATCGCAGTCTTTAACACTGGTAGCATGCCGCGACAGCGTGGACGTGAACCGTATGTGCAGTTGACGGACTTTGAGCGAGGGCGTATAGTGGGCATGCGGGAGGCCGGGTGGACGTACCGCCGAATTGCTCAACACGTGGGGCGTGAGGTCTCCACAGTACATCGATGTTGTCGCCAGTGGTCGGCGGAAGGTGCACGTGCCCGTCGACCTGGGACCGGACCGCAGCGACGCACGGATGCACGCCAAGACCGTAGGATCCTACGCAGTGCCGTAGGGGACCGCACCGCCACTTCCCAGCAAATTAGGGACACTGTTGCTCCTGGGGTATCGGCGAGGACCATTCGCAACCGTCTCCATGAAGCTGCACTACGGTCCCGCACACCGTTAGGCCGTCATCCGCTCACGCCCCAACATCGTGCAGCCCGCCTCCAGTGGTGTCGCGACAGGCGTGAATGGAGGGACGAATGGAGACGTGTCGTCTTCAGCGATGAGAGTCGCTTCTGCCTTGGTGCCAATGATGGTCGTATGCGTGTTTGGCGCCGTGCAGGTGAGCGCCACAATCAGGACTGCATACGACCGAGGCACACAGGGCCAACACCCGGCATCATGGTGTGGGGAGCGATCTCCTACACTGGCCGTACACCACTGGTGATCGTCGAGGGGACACTGAATAGTGCACGGTACATCCAAACCGTCATCGAACCCATCGTTCTACCATTCCTAGACCGGCAAGGGAACTTGCTGTTCCAACAGGACAATGCACGTCCGCATGTATCCCGTGCCAGCCAACGTGCTCTAGACGGTGTAAGTCAACTACCCTGGCCAGCAAGATCTCCGGATCTGTCCCCCATTGAGCATGTTTGGGACTGGATGAAGCGTCGTCCCACGCGGTCTGCACGTCCAGCACGAACGCTGGTCCAGCTGAGGCGCCAGGTGGAAATGGCATGGCAAGCCGTTCCACAGGACTACATCCAGCATCTCTACGATCGTCTCCATGGGAGAATAGCAGCCTGCATTGCTGCGAAAGGTGGATATACACTGTACTAGTGCCGACATTGTGCATGCTCTGTTGCCTGTGTCTATGTGCCTGTGGTTCTGTCAGTGTGATCATGTGATGTATCTGACCCCAGGAATGTGTCAATAAAGTTTCCCCTTCCTGGGACAATGAATTCACGGTGTTCTTATTTCAATTTCCAGGAGTGTATAATGTGAAGGACAATCTAACAGTTTAAAACCAGGTGTGTTTACATTTTGCGGCGTGCACTGCAGCTGTAGCAGTTATAAGCTAAGTACTGCCAAACTTATTTGTGCTCTGTAATACAGTTATTAAATTTAATAGATATGAGTGGTGATGCGGGCCGTTTGTGGCGAACTAACGGCTTAATAAACTTTTGTAATCTTTCGCTCGCTGTGTTTTTTAGAGTTTTCATTGCGCTGAAGTCGTTTAGTAAATTTCGTGCTTTAGTTTCCAATTGACATTTATTATTGTTTCTAGTGAAATATTTCGGTAAAATTTTCATTCAGTGCTTTAACTTCGCTTAGTGTTACAGTGCCCGTTAAATTTTTTTTGGATTTAGCTAATAATTTTCTGAAGCTTTGTTGGAATTGTTATTGGCTGTGTTGTAGTAGTATTAATACAAGTAGTTGCTTTCTTAGTAGACAGAGAATTTCGAGACCATTATTGTTAGTTCTTAAATAGTTATACTGGTGTAACTAAACTTTGGTAACGTAGACATATAGTTTTTTTCAGTAACTGTGAAATTTTAGCATGAGTGAGAAGTGTGCACTCTGTCATAGGTTTGTGAGTAGTAAATTACGGAGTGGGATTTGTTCAAAGTATTTTCATTGGGGGAATGCAGTGGGGAAGCCAGTGCTCATTTTAGTGAGATCCTCTCCTGGGAACGTAGAATTTGTAGTAGAAACAAGTTGATAGAGGAGCAGGAGCGTAAGATCTGTGCCCCTTAGGTGCAGTTACAATGCGCAAAGGAGGAACTAAATAGGTTGAGGAGGGTGAAGGATGGTGGGGAATGGGAACTGGCAGTTGGCACGAAGGCAGCTAGGAAGAGGAGGTATTCAGACAGTTTTACTTTGCATACAAGCAATACATGTGACCAACTGTAAGAGTTGAGTGGAGAGGAGCCTCGTGTAGCTGTAAATTTAGGTAACTTCCAGCAGTCCACAGCAATTAGGAGGCCTAGGTCGGAAAGTCTAGCAGAAAGAGGGTTCTGCTGCTAGGTAGTTCCCCCGGTAGAGGTGTGTGCCAGCAGTTGCAGGATGTGTTGGGGAGTGAGTACCAGGACACGAGCATTGTGAAGCCTAGTGCAGGACTGGCTCAGGTGACTGAAAGCATAAGAGAGTTATGTAAGAATTTTACGGAGGAGGATCATTTAGTGATAGTGGGTGGAGCAGGGGTCTCGATAGGGGCCGGGAATATGATGTCTGTGGTGACTTGAATAAGATAGCTACTCAAACTGGTGGCACTAATGTGCATTTTGTGCAACTGTCTCAGCGTCATGATCGGACTCACCTCAATGCGGCTGTTAGGCGCGTTAACGTGGGACTGGGGAAGGCACTGATCGCAGACGGCATGAATCACATCACAGTGGGGCCAGTTAGTCAATAAGTAGATCGGGTTTCACAAGGCATGGCCTGCACCTCAATATGTATGGGAAGGGGAGGCTGGCTAAGTTCATGGATGACAGTGTAGTGGGTGGTGGTGGTGGTGGTAGTGGTGTCACTTTTGAAAAAATTCCTGTAGTAGTTGGTGTTAGAGCTGCACCTTTTTTAGATTGAAGTCAGCTGATAGGTTTTTTTTTTTGGTCATCAATCTACTGACTGGTTTGATGCGGCCCCCCACGAATTCCTTTCCTGTGCTAACCTCTTCATCTCAGAGTAGCACTTGCAACCTACGTCCTCTATTATCTGCTTGACGTATTCCAATCTCTGTCTTCCTCTACATGGACTGTTCAACCCTCTACAGCTCCCTCTAGTACCATGGAAGTCATTCCCTCATGTCTTAGCACATGTCCTATCATCCTGTCCCTTCTCCTTATCAGTGTTTTCCACATATTCCTTTCCTCTCCGATTCTACGTAGAACCTCCTCATTCCTTACCTTATCAGACCACCTAATTTTCAACATTAGTCTATAGCACCACATCTCAATTGCTTCGATTCTCTTCTGTTCCGGTTTTCCCACAGTCCATATTTCACTACCATACAACGCTGTACTCCAGACGTACATCCTCAGACATTTTTTCTTCAAATTAAGGCCGGTATTTGATATTAGTAGACTTCTCTTGGCCAGAAATGCTTTTTTGCCATAGCGAGTCTGCTTTTGATGTCCTCCTTGCTTCGTCCGTCATTGGTTATTTTACTGCCTAGGTAGCAGAATTCCTTAACTTCACTGACTTCGTGACCATCAATCCTGATGTTAAGTTTCTCGCTGTTCTCATTTCTACTACTTCTCATTACCTTCGGCTTTCTCCGATTTACTCTCAAACCATACTGTGTACTCATTAGACTGTTCATTCCGTTCAGCAGATCATTTAATTCTTCTTCACTTTCACTCAGGATAGCAATGTCATCAGCGAATCGTATCACTGATATCCTTTCACCTTGTATTTTAATTCCATTCCTGAAGCTTTCTTTTAATTTCATAATTGCTTCCTCGATGTACAGATTGAAGAGTAGGGGCGAAAGGCTACAGACCTGTCTTACACCCTTCTTAATACAAACACTTCGTTCTTGATCGTCCACTCTTATTATTCCCTGCCCGCATCTCGTGGTCGTGCGGTAGCGTTCTCGCTTCCCACGCCCGGGTTCCCGGGTTCGATTCCCGGCGGGGTCAGGGATTTTCTCTGCCTCGTGATGGCTGGGTGTTGTGTGCTGTCCTTAGGTTAGTTAGGTTTAAGTATTTCTAAGTTCTAGGGGACTTATGACCACAGCAGTTGAGTCCCATAGTGCTCAGAACCATTTGAACCATTTTTTTCTTATTATTCCCTCTTGGTTGTTGTACATATTGTGTATGACCCAGCTCTCCCTATAGCTTACCCCTACTTTTTTCAGAATCTCGAACAGCTTGCACCATTTTATATTGTCGAACGCTTTTTCCAGGTCGACAAATCCTATGAAAGTGTCTTGATTTTTCTTTAGCCTTGCTTCCATTATCAGCCGTAACGTCAGAATTGCCTCTCTCGTCCTTTTACTTTTCCTAAAGCCAAACTGATCGTCACCTAGCGCATTCTCAATTTTCTTTTCCATTCTTCTGTATATTATTCTTGTAAGCAGCTTCGATGCATGAGCTGTTAAGCTGATTGTGCGATAATTCTCGCACTTGTCAGCTCTTGCCGTCTTCGGAATTGTGTGGATGATGCTTTTCCGAAAGTCAGATGGTATATCGCCAGACTCATATATTCTACACACCAACGTGAATAGTCGTTTTGTTGCCACTTCCCCCAATGATTTTAGAAATTCTGATGGAATGTTATATGTCCCTTCTGCCTTATTTGACCGTAAATCCTCCAAAGCTCTTTTAAATTCCGATTCTAATACTGGATCCCCTATCTCTTCTAAATCGTCTCCTGTTTCTTGTTCTATCACATCAGTCAAATCTTCACCGTCATAGAGGCTTTCAATGTATTCTTTCCACCTGTCTGCTCTCTCCTCTGCATTTAACAGTGGAATTCCCGTTGCACTCTTAATGTTACCACGGTCGCTTTTAATGTCACCAAAGGTTGTTTTGACTTTCCTGTATGCTGAGTCTGTCCTTCCGACAATCATATCTTTTTCGATGTCTTCACATTTTTCCTGCAAGCATTTCGTCTTAGCTTCCCTGCACTTCCTATTTATTTCATTCCTCAGCGACTTGTATTTCTGTATTCCTGATTTTCCCGGAACATGTTTGTATTCCTCCTTTCATCAATCAACTGAAGTATTTCTTCTGTTACCCATGGTTTCTTCGCAGCTATCTTCTTTGTACCAATGTTTTCCTCCCCAACTTCTGTGATGGCCCTTTTTAGAGATGTCCATTCCTCTTCAACTGTACTGTCTACTGCGCTATTCCTTATTGCTGTATCTATAGTGTTAGAGAACTTCAAACGTATCTCATCATTCCTTAGTACTTCCGTATCCAACTTCTTTGCGTATTGATTCTTCCTGACTAATGTCTTGAACTTCAGCCTACTCTTCATCACTACTATATTGTGATCTGAGTCTATATCTGCTCCTGGGTACGCCTTACAATCCAGTATCTGATTTCGGAATCTCTGTCTGACCATTATGTAATCTAACTGAAATCTTCCCGTATCTCCCGGCCTTTTCCAAGTATACCTCCTCCTCTTGTGATTCTTGAACAGGGTATTCGCTATTACTAGCTGAAACTTGTTACAGAACTCAATTAGTCTTTCTCCTCTTTCATTCCTTGTCCCAAGCCCATATTATCCTGTAACCTTTCCTTCTACTCCTTCCCCTAACACTGCATTCCAGTCGCCCATGACTATTAGATTTTCGTCCCCCTTTACATACTGCATTACCCTTTCAATATCCTCATACACTTTCCTATCTTTTCATCTTCAGCTTGCGACGTCGGCATGTATTCGTGAACTATCGTTGTCGGTGTTGGTCTGCTGTCGATTCTGATTAGAACAACCCGGTCACTGAACTGTTCACAGTAACACACCCTCTGCCCTACCTTCCTATTCATAACGAATCCTACACCTGTTATACCATTTTCTGCTGCTGTTGATATTACCAGATACTCATATACCAGAAACCCTCGTCCTCCTTCCACTTCACTTCACTGACCCCAACTATATCTAGATTGAGCCTTTGCATTTCCCTTTTCAGATTTTCTAGTTTCCCTTCCACGTTCAAGCTTTTGACATTCCTCCCCCCGACTCGTAGAACATTATCCTTTCGTAGATTATTCAATCTTTTTCTCATGGTAACCTCTCCTTTGGCAGTCCCCTCCCGGAGTTCCGAATGGGGGACTATTCCGGAAACTTTTGCCAATGGAGAGATCATCACGACACTTCTTCAATTGAAACTTCCTGGCAGATTAAAACTGTGTGCCCGACCGAGTCTCGAATTCGGGACCTTTGCCTTTCGTGGGCAAGTGCTCTACCATCAGAGCTACCGAAGCACGACTCACGCTCGGTACTCACAGCTTTACTTCTGCCAGTATCTCGTCTCCTACCTTCCAAACTTTACAGAAGCTCTCCTGCGAAACTTGCAGAACTAGCACTCCTGAAAGAAAGGATATTGCGGAGACACGGCTTAGCCACAGCCTGGGGGATGTTTCCAGAATGAGATTTTCACTCTGCAGCGGAGTGTGCGCTGATATGAAACTTCCTGGCAGATTAAAACTGTGTGCCCGACCGAGACTCGAACTCGGGACCTTTGCCTTTCACGGGCAAGTGCTCTACCATCTGAGCTACCGAAGCACGACTCACGCCCGGTACTCACAGCTTTACTTCTGTAAAGTTTGGAAGGTAGGAGACGAGATACTGGCAGAAGTAAAGCTGTGAGTACCGGGCGTGAGTCGTGCTTTGGTAGCTCAGATGGTAGAGCACTTGCCCGCGAAAGGTAAAGGTCCCGAGTTCGAGTCTCGGTCGGGCACACAGTTTTAATCTGCCAGGAAGTTTCATATCAGCGCACACTACGCTGCAGAGTGAAAATCTCACTCTGGAAACTTCTTCAATTACAGGCCACATGTCCTGTGGATACACGTTACGTGTCTTTAATGCACTGGTTTCCATTGCCTTCTGCATCCTCATGTCGTTGATCATTGCTGATTCTTCCGCCTTTAGGGGCAATTTCCCACCCCTAGGACAAGAGATTGCCCTGAACCTCTATCCGCTATTCCGCCCTCTTTGACAAGACCGTTGGCAGAATGAGGCTGACTTCTAATGCCGGAAGTTTTCGGCCGCAAATGCTGATTATTTATCGAAATTTAGGCAGCGGCGGGGATCGAACACGGGACCGAAGACGTTTTGATTATGAATCAAAGACGCTACCCCTAGACCACGGGTACACGGTAATACCTGCTTAAAGGAAGTCTCTCTACCTAAGGGCTCACCTTCAGATGATGTAATGTTTCCAAGTAGAGAAGGAATTAGCATATTTCATCAAAAATAAGAAGTATTAGAGATAAAGTTAGTGAACTGCTAATGGATGTTGACTCTGAAATTGTTGGTATATCAGAGCACCACTTAAATAATTTGATAATTCAGAGGCTTTCTTTACCAGGCTACAGATTAGTTGGCTGTGTCTCAAGGAGTTCCTTGCGGGGTGGGGGAGCGGCTTTGTACGTAAAAAACAGTATTCCATTTGAGTCCATAGGCATATGACGACACTGCACTGAACAGATATTTGAAAATTGTGCATCGTTAGTTGAATTTAGTGAAACTAAACTTCTAATTGTTGTTGTTTGTAGGTCCCCTAACTCCAACTTCAGAGCATTCTTGCTAAAGCTAGAGAGGGTTCTGGATTCACTTTGTAGGAAGTACCAGAAAGTAGTTATATGTGGTGACTTCAATATTAATTTTGTAAATGATTGTGCAAGATAAAGGATTTTGGTACATGTCCTAAATTCATATGATCTGATGCAAACTGTGTTTTTTCCAACTAGGGTTCAGGGGAACAGTAGCATAGTCATGGACAATATTTTTATTCATTCTCCATTATTAGATGAACATTCTGTTAGTAAAAGGGTGAATAGCCTTTCAGACCATGATGCACAAATTTTAACACTAAAATGCTTTTGTACTCAAACCAATGTCATATTAAATTACAAACTATGTAGGAAAGCAATAGAGAATTTTTTTAAACTTGTCAAGGAACAAGACTGGCAGGAAGTTTATGGTGCCGATAATATACATGATAAATACAATGCTTTCCATAACATGCTCTTTGAGAGTTGCTTTCCATTAGAACATTCTAAACAGGGTACTAGCAGTAACGGACAGGCCTGGTGTCTGACTAGTGGTATAAGGATATCATGTAGAACAAAGCGGGAATCATATCAAAATGTTAGAAGTAGTCACATTACAAACAGTACTGTGAGGTGCTTAAAAATGTTATTAGGAAGGCAAAGAGTATGTGGTATACAAACAGAATAGCTAATTCACAGGATAAAATTAAAACCATATGCTCAGTTGTGAAGGAAGTGTCTGGTCAGCACCACAAGGGCGATGACATAAAGTCAGTTTGCAGTGAAAATATTTCTGTTACTGATAAATCAGTTATATGTACAGTATTTAACAATCATTTTCTGAGCATTGCTGGTGAATTAAATAAAAATTTAGTTTCTACAGGAAATCATATAACTTTCTCGGCAAATGTCTTTCCAAGGTTGATGTCTGAAATACTCCTCTGTGATACAGACAAGATGGAGATTGAGTCAATAATTAAATCACTGCAGACTGAGGACTCTCATGGTTATGATGGAGTGTCTAGCAGAATATTAAAGTACCGTAATGCAGAAGTTAGCCCTGTATTTAACTATATTTGTAATGTTTCCTTTAGGAATGGGCTGTTTCCTGAGCGTTTAAAGTACTGAGTAGTAAAGTTACTTTATAAAAAGAGAGAAAGGGATAAAGTAGGTAATTTTGGACCTGTTTCTATGCCATCAGTGTTTGCAAAAGTTATTGTAAAGGCTGTGTATGTAAGAATAATTGATCATTTTGTATCATACGATTTGCTATCAAATGTACTGTTCGGGTTTAGAAGTCGTTTAACAACTGAAAATGCTATATTCTCATTTCTCTGTGAGGTACTGTATGGCCTAAACAAAAAGTTTTTTGATTTAACTAAGGCATTTGATTGTGTTGACCACAAAATATTGCTCCAGAAGTTGGACTACTACAGAATACGGGGAGTAGCTCACAATTGGTTTACCTCTTACTTTAGCAAGAGGCAGCAAAAGGTCATCATTCACAATGTTGATAACGGCTATGATGTGGGATCTGGGTGGGGTACTGTCAAGTGCGGGGGTGCCCCAGGGATTAGTGTTGGGATCACTCCTGTTCCTTACTTATATAAATGATTTGCCCTGTAGTATTACGGGTAACTCTAAAATATTTCTGTTTGCTGATGACATTAGCTTGGTAGTAAAGGATGGTGTGTGCAACATTGACTCGGTTTCAAATAGTGCAGCACATGACCTCAGTTCATGGCTTGTAGAAAATAAACTAACGTTAAATCATAGTAAGTCTCAGTTTTTACAGTTTCTAACACACGATTCAACGAAACCTGACGTTTAAAATTTCACAGAACAGGCATGTGATTAGTGAAACAGAACGGTTCAAATTTCTAGGTTTCCAGATAGATAGTAAGCTGTCGTGGAAAACCTATGTTCAGGATCTTGTTTAAAGACTTAATACTGCCATTTTTACTATTCGAACGGAATCAAAAGCGAGTGATACTTCGACGCGAAAGTTACTCTATTTTGCTTATTTTCATTCGCTTATGTCGTATGGTATTATATTTTGGGGCAACTCTTACCACTCTAAAAGGATATTTTTGGCTCAGAAACGGGCGGTTCGGGCAATAAGTAGCGTGAGTTCACGAACCTCTTGTCGACCTCTGTTCACGAGTCTGGGTAATTTGACACTGGCCTCTCAATATGTACATTCGTTATTGCCGTTCCTTGTTACCAATATTAGTTTATTCCCAAGAATAAGCAGCTTTCACTCGGTTAATACTCGGCAGAAATCAAACCTGTATTTGGATAGGACTTCCTTAACTCTTATGCAAAAAGGTGTCCAGATACTGCTGCACCAATTTTTAATAAGCTGCCACTCGAATTCAAAAACCTTAGCAGTAATCCACGCGCTTTCAAATCAAAACTGAAGAGTTTCCTCATGGGTCACTCCTTCTATTCTGTCGACGAGTTGCGTGAAAAATTCAGCTGATTCTAATTGTATTGCTGATAGCGTTTGCTTAAACTATGGATTGACGTTTTTCACGTTCATGAACATTTATTTTTATCTGTTATTACTTTTATATTGTAATTTCATGTACTGACACGTTCCACGACCTTGGAGATTTGCTCCTGAATTTGGTTCTACGGAACTTGACGTGTAAAGAAATAAAATAATAATAATAATATAGTTCATATGAAACTGACAAGGGGAATCCACGACGTTGGGATCACAGATTTACTTCAGACTTTGTACACCTTTAGCAGGCCATTAAAAACAACACAATGTGCAAATACTAAGGCAGACTACTGTGGAAGTGTCGAGAAATTCGCAAGAGCAGTTTTACGCGTGTATTACGTGATCTATCTATCTTTGCATAGTGTTGTGTATATGAGTTCATGGTGGTCAAGTGGTTCAGTCGGGCGTTGTCTGTGGTGAGGCGCACAGACCTCATTTGCGTCTCGCCTGTTGTGCTACTTGCGAACGAGGGCACGTTTGTTTAATTCCGCGTAGAGGCTTGTCTCAGAGTCCGACTTCATTCACCATCATGGCATTTTCTTCCCGCCAAGGCACGATCAAATTAAATTTTCCATTACATCACGAATGACCGAAGATGTATGAAGTTGAACGTTTTATACGGGGTGAAGTGAGTCTCCCACTACAAGACGTTCTCGGAATAGATTTTTCGATCCTCAGTGCTGTTGACTGAGTACATACAACTCTCGAATGACGAGCTGTTTGCCGATTTTGTGCGACGCCACTCTAATGATCTCAAGTTTCGATACTCTGACTGACGTAAAGGGCCTGTAGTAGTTTTTGGCTCCGAAAGTTGCGAGTTTTTGAACTCCCGTTTCAAGTACCGTCGGTCAGTGGGGTGGCCGTTTTCAAACCATACGCCAACGTCGTCAGTCACATGGCTGAAAAGTGGAAAACGGTCAAAACCTACCATGTCCTCAATGGTGTCCGTCAGATGAACATTGAACTACAGAAAAATGTGCCTTCCTATTCTGTTATTTCCGGCTGCAGGGTTGTTGTCATGTACGATGGCCAGCCACACACATGTTCAGGTTGTGTTTAGGAAGGCCATGTCCGTTTCTGAGTGCCTCCGGCGTAGACTGATTCCGATGCCGACGGGAGACGTCACTCCTCCAGCGGCGCCCTATGTGTTACCTCTGTCCTACGCGTCTGCGGCGGCGCTGCCTGCTACGCTGCCTCTACCCTCCTTTCAACGACGCAATGTATGTTCCGCCTGTCTGTCCTACAAATCTGCCTGAGTCAATACAAATGAACCACGACCGTCAGCATGTACAAGCTCTCTGTCCCAACCCATTGGTTGTTGGTCATGGAGCTGTACCTGCCTTGGCATTTCTGACACCTAGCCACATGTCGGATGATAGCCGCCCGTCTTCCGACACGGAACAGCATGTTAGGAAGCAACGGTCTCGAGGAAACGGAAGGGACAAAGCCGTAACCCTTCTGATGACTGCGTCAATCGGGAGTCTGCATAGGATGACGACCCTGCTACTGATGGTGCTCTGACGCCCTGACACCTGTGACACCTGACGACGCGACGTCATACCCTGTCTCCAACTCCAGTCAGCGTCCACCTCCGGACACCGACCTGGCCCTGCCTGCGTCGGATGCGGCTGCCTCCCTTTCTGTGTCTGACGCTACCTGTGGCGGACGATGTCGATGCTGAGGATGGACATTCTGGAGGTGTACAGAACGGTGGATCCACTTAGTGCGGTCGGCTCCCCCATCATCTCAGTGTCTCAGTGATGCGCCCTTCCGTGGGGGCCTAACAGGGAGTTCCCTGTGCTTCCCCCGTGTTTGAGTCGCCTGTCCTCCTCGTGATGGCAGCTTTCCTATCTTTTCGCGTAGTCACGGTCAATATCAACACTATTCACGTACGCCACAAACTGGCTTTATTCCATGAGATGCTGTATGCCGCGAACGTTGACGTAGCTCTCATTCAGGAGGTGCATGTTGCAACTTTTTGTACTCCAATGGTTTTACAGCACATGTCTCTCATGCTTCCGCTAATGGTAGTGGAGTATCTAGCCTCTTACTTGACGGTATCCTCGCTGATGCAGTCGCCTGATGTCATAGGTATGGCTCTCACGTTTAGTGGCGTCAAGATCGTCAATGTCTATGCGCCATCTGGTTCTGGTCGCCGCCATGAACGTTCCACCTTCTTTTCAGAGACAGTCACGCCTCTCTTCTTAGGCCGGCAGGACGCATTGATCATGGGAGGCGCTTTCAACTGTACCCAGGCAACCAAAGACCAACTACCACGTCAACCTCCGTGAGCGGCGCTAGTGACAATTCTCCAGAACCTCAGCCTAGTGGAGTCTTAGGAACATTATCATGGCGATCGTCCGGGGCCTACACATTTCACTAGCCATTCTTCCAGCCGACTCGATCGTGTTTACACATCCCTTGATATTATCAGTGGGATACAGGTTGCTGCAGTCTGGCCCATTGCTTTCTATGACCATGACTCACATACCTGTGCTATCAATCGGTCGTGGACCATGGAAGCTGAACACGGTCCACCTTACTTCACTCGGCAGCTCTTCGAGACCACGTGGGCAGCTTGTCGTCGACGCCGAGATACCTATCAGACTTGCCTGTCATGATGGGTGGTCTCTGCAAGGCCTGCTCTGCGCAAAGCCTTGACTGGTTACGGAAGGGACGCTGCAGCGTGACGGCGACAGACTCAGGAATTCTATTTCGCTATTCTCCGGGAATGTACTACTATCCCGTATTTTCAAGGGCGCCAGGCGATGGCGAACCGTGCCAAGGCACAGCTCACGACGTCTCTCGCCTTCACCTTGAAGGATCGATGGTCAGGGCGCGCACACATGATGTGTTAGTGCAACAGCGTCCATTTATTTATCATGGCATAGCGGAACGACGCCACCGTCGGAGGAATTTGATTAATGTTCTTACGGCTGATGACGGGCAGCGTTTTGACATCCAACTGGATATCGGATCTGCCCTCCATGCAAATTATGTTACGCTGTTCTCTGAACAACGTCACCGCCCTGCCAACATTACTTCGATCACCAGGCTCTCCTTTGGCTGATTGTTAAAGTCACGAAGTCCATGACGCTGTCCAGGCGAGTTCAATGAAGAGGTCGGCAGTGTGGTCGGAAATTGGTCAGGACCTCATTTCAGCTTTCTTGCCGATTCCAGAAGGTATCCTCGATGGTTTCGTCATTCCCAACGACAAGCCTCGGGGTACCTCACGGATATGCGATTACCGCCCCTTGACGTTACTCAACAGCAATACAAAGATCTTTATCCTGGTGTTGGCTGCGCGACTTAAACGGACAGCTCGGTAGGTGGTTTCCCCCGATCAAACTTCTTTGGGAGTTACCAATGACATCCTCACTGCCCTCTGCCGCTGTCGGGACATAATCGCTCTTGCTCACGCTCGCAGTATGCCTGGACTTTCCAAGCTCTTGACTTAAGCCAGACGTTCGATCGAGTCCCTTCCTGGAAGGGGTGCTCCGCAATATGGGCTACCCTGATACTACCGTCGACATCGTAATGCGTCTCCTTCGTAGAGCTACGTCTCGTGCACTCTACACTAGCCATCTTACTCCTCACATCTCGATCCATCAGTTGAAACGTCCCCTTAGAACAATTATACACGACTGTGCTGATAAACCTCTTACACTATTTGCTTTCCAAACAGCTGAGCAAAACTGAACGTACTCAAACATTTACTAAAGTGACACACAATATTTTTAGCGCAACGCAATCTGACTATCAAAGATCCCTGCAAAGAATGGCCCTGAGTAACATTAAACTACACCTTTCAGAAATCACTTACCTCACAAAAATCTTCATTACTCGAACTACTGCAATACAGTGAGCACCACTACTGCCAGCTAAATAAAAGATGTATGTTTGAGGCAGATGACACTTTTGACATGAGCAGAGAATTTTTTTAGGTTTTGAAATTATTGGAGGAAGCTACGATGATTTTGAGAATTGACTGAGATTTTTACGACGACGATGTGTATTATGCTGTAAGATTTTGCTTCTACACATTTGCAACGCAAATTCTTGACCTGTGAAATATTTTTATATGAGACTGTCACTGTAGCGGAAACTGCTGTCGTAAATATTTCCGTAAGAAAGTTGAGTGACCACCTGCACGTAATGCGTTTTGGGTGCCCAGCTGAGAGGTAGTCGTTTGACAAAAGAAAGCCATTAGGTGAAAAAAAAAGGGAGGCCATTATCCTCGCCATTGATATTCCTTTATAGAAAACATTGCAAATGCGACACCCTCATTACTTGGAAGGATACTTACATCTGCACACCTGATTATGACAAGCGTCTTTCTACGAGAGTTGAGAGAATTTCTACTAACTTATGAAATGTCACATGACTACTGAATGATATTTTTATGTTTTGGTTTGCGTAAATGCTTATTTCATTTAATATCTGGTTTCCAGCTGTGTTGCAGTGTTAGTTTTATAAAATAAACTTAGATGCATTTGCTAATGTGAACATTTTCTGTCAACAGATCTATTAAATAATTATTTTATGATCTACATTCTTCGAAAAAGGAGCTTTTGGAATGGAAAGAACAATAAGAAGGGACTGATAACGATAACTGCATACATAATTTTCTTTTCAACTTCTTGGTAATATTTTTCGTAGAATAAGTTGTGGTGCACCACTGTAATTACATAGACATTAAGATGTGAATATGCATTTCCCTTGTCTGTATTGTTGTCTTTAGTGTAATGTTTTTTTTTGCTTGAGCTATGTCATGTTTAGATATAAGTTGCTGCTGCTGGTTGCCAGGCATAGTGTTACTGAATTTGATGTTGTATTATGCTGTTAAGCCAGTTTTACTACTAATTTATTTTTCTTGTTTCCTGCACAGTGCCTTATATTAGTTGTAGTACTGAAATTGCTTTGCCTGTTTAAAATTTTTGTCCTTGATGTTTGTGTTAATTGTTTTATGCTGCTGCATTGATTCGTCCCTTAGTTTAGCATCTGAGCTCAGTAGATTTAAGTTAGCTTAAGAGGGGTAGACTATATAAGAAACTGACTATGGAGAATAGGTAAAAATGCATTGCGAAGTTATATGAAAAAGATTTGGGCCAAAATGAGTATTGTACAATGAGAAACAATTATTTTGAAAGAAATATGAATAGAATACAGGAAGGAGGTATAGATAGGACTTTTTGGGAATAATGATGAACGAAGGGAGATCTCCATACAAAATACTGCAGTAAAACAAACCCTGCCCTTTCCTTGTATTATTCTGCTATATGTTTGTGTACCCTTGTGTATTTGTTTTCTTTCTGTCTCTGTGTAGTTTCATAGAACTTTTTCTTCTTCTAATACTAACCTACATACACTATGATGAGGAATACTGTTATCCTCGAATATAATTAGCATTAATAATATGTTATTTACCTTGTAAATATGCTTAGACATTATTTATTCTGTTTTGTTTTAATGCTCATGTGTAAAGTTGATGTTTCGAAAGTGATTCTGATCTTTTATTTATGTACTCATGTCATAATTCCTGTAACACTGATGTATATGTTATTTAGATTCTGTTGTAAAGCCTGTATTACTACAAATGTTATCTGTATTGTTATGTTCTTTAATGATGTATTTTGTACCTTTGTAATTGTATTCTTATGTTATAAAATTGTAATTGACACCAGTTCATCAAATTAAGTAACTTGTAAGCATTCATTTCACTGCACACATTTCTGTTGGTCATAGTATATGGACAATATGTGAGAAGTAGGGACTGTTAGTGTTTGCACGTGTGTTAATAATTCAGCAAGGGACTGGATAACAACATTGCCGGTTCTAAGGACAATTAAAAAAAAAACTTTGTGAGTGCACAAGTGGTGGTTTATGAACTTGCTATATTCTCCGCAAGACTCTTCGATGGTGATTGTGCACCTGCACAGTCGCAGCAGATGGCTGCTGGCCATCTCTACAAGGACTACAGTGGGTCTGCACCTCTGGTGGCCCACCAATATCACAATCTCTACCAGGACTACAGTGGGCCTGTCCACAATTTCTACAAGGACTGCAGTGGGTCTGCACCTCTGGTGGCCCACCAATACCGTAATCTCTACCAGGACTACAGTGGGTCAACTCTGTGATGACCTACCTACCAATATTCATCGACTTCGAATGACTCTGCTGTGGGTTTGCTCTGTTGTGGCCCATTACCTGTCTGCATGTCAAGAGTCAGCACTGTCTTTCCGTTGGAAGGACAACACTACTTCTTCAAGACTGCATGGAAATCCACTACTTCTGTGTGCAATTTCTTTTACTAATGAGACTTTGTGAAAAACAAAAACTGTAATTACTATTATGATGAATGATCAGGACTATCTTTATGGACTGTGAGAAAATTTTAGCTTTTGACCAACATTGTATTAATAAGTGTGTGCATTTGATATCTTTCTTACTGTAATTATGAAAAATTTTTCAAATTTGTATTGGCCACTGCCCAAAAAAAATTTGTAAAACTTTTTGTGGGGAGCGTGGGAGCTATGTAAGTAGGCTGTTTATGTTTTCTTTATGTAAGTAGGCTGTTTATGTTTTCTTATTGGCAACGTTACGTAGCGCTCTATATGAAAATCACTGGCTGTGCTGTGTGCAGTCTGTGGCTAGTTTGCATTGTTGTCTGCCATTGTAGTGTTGGGCAGCGGCAGCTGGATGTGAACAGCGCGTAGCGTTGCGCAGTTGGAGGTGAGCCGCCAGCAGTGGTGGATGTGGGGAGAGAGATGGCGGAGTTTTGAAATTTGTCATGAACTGTTATATATATTATGACTATTAAGGTAAATACATTGTTTGTTCTCTATTAATATCTTTCATTTGCTAACTATCCCTATCAGTAATTAGTGCCTTCCATAGTTTGAATCTTTTATTTAGCTGGCAGTAGTGGTGCTCGCTGTATTGCAGTAGTTCGAGTAATGAAGATTTTTGTGAGGTAAGTGATTTCTGAAAGGTGTAGTTTAATGTTACTCAGGGCCATTCTTTTGCAGGGATCTTTGATAGTCAGATTGCGTTGCGCTAAAAATATTGTGTGTCACTTTAGTGAATGTTTGAGTACGTTCAGTTTTGCTCAGCTGTTTGAAAAGCAAATAGTGTAAGTGGTTTATCAGCACAGTCGTGTATAATTGTTCTAAGGGGACGTTTCACAGTGCATCAAGGCTGCCCGCTGTATGCCCTGTTGTATGCATTCGCTATGGAACCATTGCTATGCGGCCTCCGTCAACGCCTCTCTGGCATTTCTCTCGGTTACCATTTATTCAGTTGCACTGCATATGTAGACTATCTCGTCAGCGTTCTACGTAGCGGTGCTGAGGTCAAGGAGTTACTGGCATGGGGTACCACCTACGGCGAAGCTTCTGCTAGCTGCCTTACCTTCCGCAAATGGAGCACCATGGTTATAGGTTCGGGACTTCCTGCGGCCGGTGCTGTTCCTTCCCTTGTAGCTGATACTGACCGATGCTTGGGACTCGATTTCGCAAGTGATCTGCGGCGGACAACTGCCCTCAACTACTGACGTCTACTTTCACAACTACGAGCTGGGATCTTAGATCACCCTTTACGAGCACTCGTGCTTCTGCAACGCACACAATACCTAAATGTATGTTTGACGTCACGTATCCCCAACGTGGCACAGACACTTCCTATTCCGACATCAATGTCCCGCCGCATGCTAACGGGGTTGGGTTCGTTTGTTTGCCACGCTGGCTCTTAAAGATAAGGTACGAAGCGCGCATCCTCCCGCGGTGCAGGGGAAGTTTAGGTCTCTATCATGTGCCTGACACAGCGGTAGCCCTTTCTATTCGCTCTCGCAACACGTTGTGGTTCCGTAGTCCTACGTGCTTTACCAGGCTATTGCTGGAGGTCCTTTTACCACACTGTCTCTCTGAGCATCCATCCAACTTTCGGAAGTCCCGCCGTCCTTCTTTTATTTCCGCCAGTCTTTCCTTGATCTGAGCTACGTCCTTACTGTGATACTGTTGGCGCAGTTGACTTCGACGACGGCGATCTATGGTGTCCTTCAGCAGCACAGGTCACCGAATGTGGTTGAGAGGAGGCTTCCCCACGTCAACTAACGTGGTGATCGGTGTGCGCTCCTTACCTTGACACTGACGTCCAGTCTGCATGGTACATTACCGTCAATTGGAAGCAAGTACGCCGGTCACGCCTTCACAGGATTCACCTCGCAGACACTCCGTTATGGGTCGACTGTGATGTTATGGACACAGACGAGCCCCGCCTGGTGTGCAGATCGGCGAGAGGTTTCTGGTTCTTGAAGTGACAGATGTTGTCCCTAATCACTCGTACGACTCCTCATCAGATACCTACTCAACTGCTCCTCTTTCCGGACGCGGGATACCTCCCGCAAGCGAAGACGAACTCTGTGAGGTGGATTTGTGGACACGCCACACACTACATATTAGCTGATGGCGGGAAAAGTATTGTTGACATTAGGAAGTTTCTTAATGAACGCCGTTGTGCAACTGTCCGCAATCCAAAATACAGACAATATTTCCCCAATTTCCTCTGCAGTGCCTTCCTCAACCCACCCCGAGCTGGAGTGCTCTTGTCATGAAGAGCTTATTCCTGCCTCTTCCACACTTAGAACCGGGATATTCATTTGTAATCGGAAAAAATTCAGAAAAAACTTTAAGTTGATGGTCTTCACACTTAGAACAGATATACTCAGTTGTAATCGGGGTTTTCTTCCCGAAAAAACTTCACGTTGATATTCTCAATTAGTCTGATGTCATGCTGCGCACTCTTCCTCGCGTGGTGCCGGTTTACTGATATTCTCGGTGATATAAATGATAAAAATAAATAAATAACAATAAAAAAGGACGAGAAGTCAAATAAAGAAATAAACAATTTTCATTGTACCTCTACCCCATGTTCCCTACGCTTTCCTTGGTCCTGGAGGGTGGCAACGGGACATGGGTGCCCAGGCCTCGGGTTGCGACCCCTGTTCACTTTGCCCCAGTCCATCCCTTTGGGCGCCCGGGAAAGTTCCTTAAAAAAATAAATATTAGCGTTTGAGCTTCGGAAGATGAACACGTCTGAAGCGACGGGTCGACTCCCGCTCAAATTCAATTTTTAATCTATAATTTTTTGGTCTCTGGTCATATAGGATTTGCATCCAAACTATCGGAAAAAATGGAATTTCTTCAAAATGACGGTGTGTGTTTTCCCTTAGAAACTCCGAAGATACCCTGTAAATTCGGGAAATCTGCATTATTCCCATGTTATAGATGCCGTTTCAATTTGTGTTTTCCTTATCTGTATGAGAAATTCCTTTCTGCAACCTGTGATTCCCAGAGCACATTCGACTAGTACTTGTCTTTTTCTCCTGTGGACTGGCACATTGTGTCTAACTGTATTACTGAATAGCGTCATTCATATGATTATTTATCGAGGTTAGATTGTGCTTTCCCAGCCTGTCTCTCGTCATCGAAACTTTAATTAAAAATAGCCAATAGTCAAATGACAGATAAAATTCACTACAACTTCATGAAAATGCACGTGTTGTTTTTTCTTCATTATATTACCTTTTCAAATGTTATATTCTATAAATAATGTGACCAGCGATGAAAAAAATATAGGATAAATAATAATGAAGAGTCACAGATTAAAAAATTAGTATGTGTGGCATTTTCTTAAATCTCATTTACAGGGTGTTTCAAAAATGACCGGTATATTTGAAACGGCAATAAAAACTAAACGAGCAGCGATAGAAATACACCGTTTGTTGCAATATGCTTGGGACAACAGTACATTTTCAGGCAGACAAACAGTCGAAATTACAGTAGTTACAATTTTCAACAACAGATGGCGCTGCGGTCTGGGAAACTCTATAGTACGATATTTTCCACATATCCACCATGCGTAGCAATAATATGGCGTAGTCTCTGAATGAAATTACCCGAAACCTTTGACAACGTGTCTGGCGGAATGGCTTCACATGCAGATGAGATGTACTGCTTCAGCTGTTCAATTGTTTCTGGATTCTGGCGGTACACCTGGTCTTTCAAGTGTCCCCACAGAAAGAAGTCACAGGGGTTCATGTCTGGCGAATAGGGAGGCAAATCCACGCCGCCTCCTGTATGTTTCGGATAGCCCAAAGCAATCACACGATCATCGAAATATTCATTCAGGGAATTAAAGACGTCGGCCGTGCGATGTGGCCGGGCACCATTTTGCAGAAACCACGAGGTGTTCGCAGTGTCGTCTAAGGCAGTTTGTACCGCCACAAATTCACGAAGAATGTCCAGATAGCGTGATGCAGTAATCGTTTCGGATCTGAAAAATGGGCCAATGATTCCTTTGGAAGAAACGGCGGCCCAGACCAGTACTTTTTGAGGATACAGGGACGATGGGACTGCAACATGGGGCTTTTCAGTTCCCCATATGCGCCAGTTCTGTCTACTGACGAAGCCGTCCAGGTAAAAATAAGCTTCGTCAGTAAACCAAATGCTGCCCACATGCATATCGCCGTCATCAATCCTGTGCACTATATCGTTAGCGAATGTCTCTCGTGCAGCAATGGTAGTGGCGCTGAGGGGTTGCCGCATTTGAATTTTGTATGGATGGAGGTGCAAACTCTGGCGCATGAGACGATACGTGGACGTTGGCGTCATTTGGACCGCAGCTGCAACACGGCGAACGGAAACCCAAGGCCGCTGTTGGATCACCTGCTGCACTAGCTGCGCGTTGCCCTCTGTGGTTGCCGTACGCAGTCGCCCTACCTTTCCAGCACGTTCATCCGTCACGTTCCCAGTCCGTTGAAATTTTTCAAACAGATCCTTTATTGTATCGCTTTTCGGTCCTTTGGTTACATTAAACCTCCGTTGAAAACTTCGTCTTGTTGCAACAACATTGTGTCCTAGGCGGTGGAATTCCAACACCAGAAAAATCCTCTGTTCTAAGGAATAAACCATGTTGTCTACAGCACACTTGCACGTTGTGAACAGCACACGCTTACAGCAGAAAGACGACGTACAGAATGGCGCACCCACAGACTGCGTTGTCTTCTATATCTTTCACATCACTTGCAGCGCCATCTGTTGTTGAAAATTGTAACTACTGTAATTTCGAAAGTTTGTCCACCTGAAAATGTACTGTTGTCCCAAGCATACTGCAACAAACGGTGTATTTCTATCGCTGCTCGTTTAGTTTTTATTGCCGTTTCAAATATACCGGTCATTTTTGAAACACCCTGTACTTTGCTCGTTATTGATCTTTCATATGGTCGGGGCGGAAGTCCTATGACACACGTTGAAGTTCTTCGTTGATTCGTTGATTCAGCATTGTATTGCCGAGGGCAGCTAACCTTCTGAACGAGCACGCAGCGCTTTCGTGACGGCGGATTCATACGGTCGTTTTGTCATTCGTGCCATGCACGTATGCTAACCACATGACCACAGAGACTTCTAACGGGCGACAGCTTCGCATAGATGGATCAGCTACATAACAGTTGCGTAAACTTGTCTTGTGATTTTCTCGGAATTCCCGAGTAGTGCACCTTACTACTGATGGTTTAATGGACTACTAAAGGTGTCCAAAATTTGAAATAGATTCGTGATCACAACATCGTGTCCTCCACTTGTGAATGAAAGTTCAAATCCGCAATAACTGTTTATTGTGTTTTTAACCGTATAACGACCGGTTTCATTCACTGGAGGTATATCTTCAGATCATATCTACATATAGAATGAAACTACATAAGTGAAAACACAGATATTTAGCACTAACTACCGAAGAAAGTAGACAGTAAAGCGAGTTACTCACGACGCTAATAGTTCTTGTCCCCGACTTCTAAGGGCCAAGTGCGCATAAAAAGATCTCAGTCCTCGGTAAAACCATGGATGAAATGACAGACGGGCATCTGATTCGAATCGTGCATGATCAGTAAAACATCTCCCAAACTTTGTCAAAAGATGAACACAGACAGCACATGACAATCCGCGTCTGATAGATTTCATCATATTAGTACAAAACATTGGGGAATGAACGTAATGTAAACTAAAACATAACTCGCGGTATCGGTAGACTATAAAAGAGGAGCAACCTACCATCGTAAAAATCCGCGGCGAAACGAAGAATTAAAAGACACACAATCCTTGGCAGTCGTCAGATTACTAGAATATATTGGCAAGCGTCAAATAGAAATGCACATTACAACTCTAGGCACACACTGAACCAGTGAAGCTAAGTGATCTTAAAAGTAAGTAATTCTAAGTTTATCTTAGTCTTCAGAAGTGTGATCGATAATGTTTCTTGCTTCTTGTACCGGAATGTTATTTAAGATTCAGATCCAATTTACTACAGCGATTTATAGGATCCGGTCTGCGTGTCCTTTAATGTGGTTCCTACCGCTAGATGTCGTGATTTTCAAGCCGTGACCCATCGGCGCGTGCTTGGCTTCACTCTGTTCAGTGTGTGGTTAGCACTGTAACGTACAGTTCCGTTTCACGCAGGACAATATATTTTAGTATGTTGACGACTGCCAAGGGTTAAGTGTCTTTTTTAATTTTTTGTTTCCCCCACGGATTTCAACGTTGGTAGGTTGCTCCTATTTTATACTCTACTGACACCGCGAGCAATGTATTAGTTTACATTACGTTCATTCTGCCATGTTTCGTACTAACAGGTTTCATCCTGTCAGATGTGGATTGTCATGGATGATCATGCACGGTTCGCATCGAGTGCGCATCTGCCGTCTCATCCATGGTTTCACCAAGGACTGACACGTTTCTACGCCCACTTGCACCTTGGAAGTAGTGCACATTCAAATTCAAAGAATAGAGTTTGAAGCAGGCCGATCCATCATCTCAGCAGGTAGTGCAAACACTAGATCAGTACGATTCCGGTGCCCTGTAGGCTCATACATTTAAGGAGCCAACTGTTTGTCAGATTGAGTCCCTTGCTTGCGATCGCCCATTCCGCACTGGTGGCTTGCGATAGCCAAGCAGCCTAAACAACACCTCTCCCCGCCGTGTAAGGAGTTCGTTAAACAGGCGGCTACTCAGGTGAACAGAATTAAGTCCTAGGTGTTATTCACGGCACAAACGCCAAGACTGCCCCTACCGACGTGCTCAGTGTTATGCTTGTGGTAGGAAAGGACATGTGCAATCCTTATGTTTGCATCGGACCAGACATAAGAATTCGGCCCACTAACAAAAATCTAGTCACAAGGCCTATGTCACTGATGCAATACATTCCCAGTCTGCAACCGGGCCGGCCGCTGGTGGCCGAGCGGCTCTAGGCGCTTCAGTCTTGAAGCGCGCGACCGCTACGGTCGCAGGTTCGAATCCTGCCTCGGGGATGGATGTGTATGATGTCCTTAGGTTAGTTAGGTTTAAGTAGTTCTAAGTTCTAGGGGACTGATGACCTGAGATGTTACGTCCCATAGTGCTCAGAGCCATTTGTACCATTCTGCAACCGGCAAGCGTGGAGTTTCTCCAGTGATACGTCAGTCAAACAAACTTTTGTCCAATTACTTCTTTGTGGTAAACGTGTGAAATTTCAGTTTGTCACCGGTGCCTGTCTCACATTGCTAAACCGTCACACATATGAACTGTTAGGCTCCATAAAGCTATCTTAAACTAGCAAGCCACTGACGGCTTATAATGGAAAGTCATTTCCGCTCTCGGAACATGTACTTTGCCTGCTATGTATCGCTCGCATACCCGAACAGTGACTTTTACAGTACTTCAATCACGCGTATATGGGAACATATTTGGTCTTGGTTCTTTTGATTTGTTTGCTTCAACATTCAAGACAATGTGTTGTCAGTGTCTGCAATAAATGCAGAAGACACTGGTACTAGCTTGCTAAAAGAATTCCTGGATCTCTTTTCTGAAGGATTATGTTACACATATTACGCCGAAAGACAACGCTCTGTCGAATTTTTGCTGGTCCAGAACTGTTTCCATAACATTACGGGACAACGTGTCTCCTGAATTTAAAGAAATGCGTGATAACGGATTTATTGTACCCCTATCATATAGTCAATGGGTAAGTCCACACTTCAGGCCGCATGTGCCTCTGTGTTGACTTTAAGTCACAGCCCCAAACTGTCATTGATACTTATCCGTTGCCACGGCCAGAGGATCTTATGGACAAATTAGACACTGGGCGCCACTTTTCAAAAATTGATTTGCGCGATAATTATCTTCACATACCGCTCGTTGAAGAATCTCATAACGTGTGTGTCGTCAATACTCATTTGGGCTTGTTTAAGTACTTGTGTTTGCCATTTTTCAACTGTACTTGGAACAGCTGACTCCACAAGTGTCAAACTGTTCAATCTATTTGGACGATATTGTCGTCGCAGGTCGTACACCTAAAGAACATTTTGCAAATTTACGCGCTTTGTTTCGTGTGTTGTCTGAGGCAGGACTAAAGTGTATACTGGACAAGTGTGATTTTTTTAAATCTGACTTGGAGTACCTTGGTCATGTCATAAACAGTCAAGGTGTACATCTTCTTCAGTCGCATTTGTTAGCCATACGATACTTGCGAGTTACTCGCAATATCACAAAACTGCAGTCAGCCTTGGGGAAAATGAGCTATTACTTTCGGATCATACCGAAAGCAGCACATATCGCAGCTCCGCTGCATCGTTTGCATCGCGGGAATGTCCTGTTTGTTTGGGCAGATGAATGCCAAGTAATTTTTCAAAAGCTTAAAAATGCATTGCTCAGTGATCGATGCTTGGTTCACTTTGATTCTGACAAACTAGTGGTATTGCAAGTAGATGCTTCCTCTTACGGAATCGTAGCAGTGCTCCTGCATAGAATTAGTGATAGATACAGGCCTATTGCTTTCGCATCACGTGTTGTCCAAACCTCAGTGTAATCACTCACAAATTGGAAAATAAGCTTTGGCTACAGTGTATGGTGTCATCAAATTCCACCACTATTTGTACTGCAGATAATTCTACTTAGTAACGGATCATAAGCCTCTGCAGTCCTTGTTTCATCCGACGAAACCGGTTCCTGTACGAACTGCCCAAAAATTGCAAATATGGACTTCATTGTTTTCTCAAGACCAGTACGAGATTGTGTATCGTCCGACAGCTCAACATTATAAAGCGGACGCACTTTTATGCCTTCCGATGGGCCCTGACATAGACTTTGGCGCTTATGCTGCATCTTGTTGTTACGTCCCTGCTCAGGATTCTGGACTGCTTCAGTCTTTTCCGCTGAACCATAAGAAAATTCCACAGGTCATGGAAGCTGATCCAGATTTGAACATTTTGTTAAAGTACATTCGCACATCTTGGCTTCGTTACTTGCATAACATAAAGAACTCTCTAGTGCACCGATACTTTGCACATCGGCAAAGTCTCACTGTACAAAAGGTGTGATTCTTGTTCACAATCACGGTGGACAGTCACATGTAGTGATTCCTAAAGCTTTGCAAAAAGAGGTGTACTTCAACAAGGACACTGAGGGATTGTTTGTACGAAACAGTTAGCAAGTCGACATTTTACTAGGCAGCGTACGGACGTGAAAACAGAAGAGATGATTTCACAGTGTCACGCACGTGCGGAAAGTCAGTCCGCTCCACCACAAAAATTCTCTGCTAGGCCTAAGTCGCAATCACCATGGCAACGTGTGCACATAGACTTTGCGGGACCTTTTTAGAGTACTCGTTGGTTGATTGTGGTTGACTCGTATAGCAAGTTGTATTTTTTTTTTTTTTTTTTTTTGAGGTGCCATTGAACTCGATAACGTCACGTAGCACAGTTCAAATGTTGTCACCGATTTTGTGCCTTGAAGGTTTACCTTACGTAATACTGTCAGACAACGGTCCACAGTTCATGTCAAATGAATTTGTAACATTCTGTGAACGCAATGGCATACAGCCTCTAGCTAGTGCACCGTTCCATCCTCAGTCAAACGGCGAAGCGGAACGTTTTGTCAGAACATTCAAGCAGCAGAGGGGCGAACCTCGCTCCGCACACACCAGGGATCAAGAATTGCAACTGTATCTCGCATCATATCGTTCGTATCGTTCGTACTCAAGAGATGGACCATCGCCGGCGGAATTGCTCCAACTGCTTCACCCTCCTCAGCATCTGCTGCCGAAAGAAGGCCGCAAGTATCGCTTCGCACCGCATGATACTGTCCTTTACAGGGTTTTTACCGACAGCAAGTGGTGGGAGCGAGGCGAAATCGTCCGTCGACTTGACGCTTGCATGTATCTTCTTTCATGTCCAGACGGTTTGCAGAGCCGCCACCAAAATCAACTTCGCCTCTGTCATGTACAAGACGATCTTTCAGTCTCTCTTCCCCAGATTCCCGGGTCCAGAGAAAGGCGCGGCCACACCAGCCGCCAAAGGGTGTCATCACGGTATAGCGGGACGACACCATGGAGATGGAGCCTTCACATCCTCCGCCTCCTCTAGTTCCACGATGAAGCAGGACCCACCCACACATCAGCAGTCGCAAACTTCTTCATCTAGTTCATGGCAGCAGGTGGTCGACGCGTACCCTTCCGGACATTTGCGACAGAGCGCTGGCCGTGTGGCGGGCGGGTTACGGTGGGAAGCTTAACGCCCCCTGTAGCTACAGCTTCTGGCCCGTCGATGCGACTACACTCCTGCCCACCCCTCCCGCTGTGGGGAAAACAGACACAAGGCATTCATATAATATCAAATTGGACTATAGGTCGGATACGTGAGGTAACGTATGCAAGAATCATAGGTAACAATGTGCGACCTGCCAGTTTACCCACGAGGCCGCATATTTGTCACCTACAGAAGGCAAGCGGTCGTCCTCTTCTTACGTGTCTGGCGCTATCCCTGCCATCGCAGCTACTGGCAGCACAATATATGCCACACTAACACTTTCGCCGCCACTCCCTGTCTCCGCGTAGTTGTAGTGCAAGACGTTAGATGACGATCCTGAAAATTACTGCAATAAAAGCCACATACAATGTGGATTTCCAGTGTCGTATTTGTTCGAAATCCTAGAGCCGATGATGAAACAGGAAATTTGCAGAGCTGAAATCACGTAACTAATTAGCTTTTAATATTCCTGTTGATAAGGTGGGCGTGCTACCTTTGTGGAGAACTGGAGCTACTTGGTTGTAATTTCTTTCTGGATCCACTTTATCCAGTCTTCATAAGGAGTCTAAATGTACAACACTCTCCTGATAACTGGTAATATCATTTGAAACTTGTATATCTGGTTTCATTCACTGTGCGTCTGGCCAGACTGCTGTTTTCGCAGTTTTAAATACATAAACTTACACTAACCGAAGCTCTCCACACATTCACACACACATTTCGCACCCATCATCACTCCACATTTTCTAGGGCTTCAAAAGATGGACTCAGCGAGTTGCGAATTTTGGTCTGAGAGGTTCGTACTGATAAACAGAGCAGAAATCATCTGAGGCTTCCGTCTTTTTGCAGCAACAAGAGCATCAAAACTGCACTAAATACAAACACATGATTCGAAAATCTTCTATATGAAAGATATCAGGAGCAAAGGCCAAATATAAACTAACCGAGTGATCTGTCTGTGTGTGTGTGTGTGTGTGTGTGTGTGTGTGTGTGTGTGTGTGTGTGTGCGTATGTGTGTGTGTGTGTGTGTGTGTGTGTGTGGTTTGGGAACTTATGGGCGCCCAACGGCGAGGATATCAGCGCCCTGACATCGATGAAAACAAACGAATGTGGATAAGAACGAAAACTGTCGTACACGCATGCGCACGAAACGACCACACAAGGACTATCGCACAGGCTCTCTCATATGCTTTAAAACCAATGAGGAGGCAAGATAGCCAATCAGCAAAGTAAAAGAGGGAAAACAAACCACTATAGAGCTTAAAAAACAGCACAGGGAAATGAGCCTGGCTGACCACTTACGAAAAAGTTTGGGTGAGCCACCCACCCCGTTGACGCATTAAAAGTACCTCCCCAAAATCCGGGTGATCTTTGTGTCTGAACGGACAGTGGTATACTTTGCAACGACATGATAGTAAAACCGAGTGCCGTCCTTTATTACTCTAAATTGAGCAACATGAACTATGAAAGACTATTATAGTTTCCTATTGCTGCTTCCCTGAGATGAAGAGTTTGTCACAATAGAACAACTCGTGGTGGACCGCATCAAACCAATCATAAGACTGTCTCAAAAACAGAAAAATAGCCTTTCGCCCCAGTAGTGCCTTCCGTGGAACACGAAGAAACACAGAATATTACAAAAGCAAAGAAAAGTGAGAATATCTAACCCAAAAATGTCCATATATCTTTATATTTGCAACATAATCTCACGAAAATGCCACGGAACAATTTTTAATTTCTTGATAAGAATTTCCCAAATCTTCTGAAGTGAAGTGTTTTACTAAAAGATAGAAAATGCAGCGACGAATTGTTATTACACTCTTTCTTCAAACATTAGACAGTATGGTCCAATGCATCTTCACTTGTGAATGTTTGTACAGTGTCATTGGGAGTGTGCCAAAGACTATTCTTTTTTCTGGGTGACACTGGATAATTAATTTACGTCTGTTTCACGGAATACTGTCTATATAACGATACATAGATCTTTAAAGAAACAACTCTCTCTTTTGACTTAAAGACAACCAGCTGCTGCTGTGAGTCAACATTCCCTTTTCCATCGCTTCCCCTGAATTTTTGAACTGTGAGACGCCCGCTAAACCCGCTGGCAGGACAGTTAATTAAAATTGTGGAAAGGGCCAAATACGTTTGAGGTCAGTTTCACCTTCTAATTGTAATTTATTGTAATTTCATAACACATTTACAACCAAAGCGGCACATAGCCGAACCTTTACCAAATGCTACTCTTTCACGGCTGAAGGCCTCCAGACAAGAAATCTTAAAAATCAACAAAATAAAATGCAGTTAAAGTAGCAAATAGAATAATTTTAAAAAGAAAAACATATATCACAGCTAGGTGGAAAGCCTCAAGGCAAAGTAGGTACAACAAACATATGCAAGGTGCAATCAAATGGCTGAAGGCCACATTTAAATTTCAAAATTTTAAAATGTATTACCGTAATCCTTTAAAGACAGAAGGCTGCAATGTTTAGGCTTGAAAGATAATTTTAAGAATAAAGTTGCAAGACTGAAAGCCCACAATTCATTTTCCAAAATTTTTAAAAATATTTAACTATCAGCTTTAAATTTTAAATAGCTGAAAACAGATAACTAAACACTGGTGGGAAAGACAATAAAGACAACAGCATTCAGAAGCCTACATGGATGTCGATCTGCCCTCGTTCACTTTGGTTGGACAGGTGGTGATCCCAACTACACCTGATCCCTTGGAACCCAACCAGGGGACAGCCACGGACAGACCGACACAACGACTTCCTTGCCATCAATAAGTACATGAGAACTCAAACACAAAAGGTTACGAACGTGATAATCCACAGTGATTTATGTATTATCTGTCAGAAGTACGCAACTTGTTGGACAGCGACAACAGGTGAGGAAAATACGCTGCCTGAAATTACGATAGTGGTCAGGACAGGTAACCGGAACTCTAACGGCCACAAGGCAGAAAATTACGCTGGTGCACTCGAATTGTAGTCAACCAATATATTTAATTGCACTGCATGGCGGGTAAATTTTCAGCAACAGAAATACTCGGTGTTGCTCACAGGAATATCTCCCCAACAGCAAGCCACCGAAACGAACAATCACAACATGAATCGACGTGGCTTGGGTAGTTGAAACCACTACTCAACTTTGACGTCCTGGGTCGGTGAACCACGAAGCTCGTAGGGATCGGGCAGCTCCACGCACACTCCGGCACTGCGCAGGGACCGCCAGCGGACCCAGCCGCCTGCAACGCGCTGAGATAACGTCCCTAGTACGCAGCAACCGACCGACTCCTCCCAGAATGCCGACGCCATCTAAAATAGTTGTCAGTGGAAATAACGCCAACTACACACATTACCTGACAAACACTTGAACGAAGACCTGAACAATATCCAACAGTAACTTAGCAAGCATAAAGACAAATCGGGAGTCGATGCACACACAACACAGCCGACTCATAAACGATCGTCGAGCCAAAACGCGTCGTCCGGTAGGACAACTGACCGACGATCCACCAAGACGTTGGCCTGGCTCAAGTGATGCGTGGCGACAATGGTCGGCCGAGCCATGTCCACGCAGACCTCACTGCTCCAGCCCGACTGCACTAGTGCCCCATTGCAGCTCCGTGACTGGCAGGTCCGGACTGCACTCCAGACACGATCCAACTGACTGGCAGCCCGAACTCGTGACCCGAACTGCCTCAAGACAGACAACGACCCGGAAGTAATGGCAGTCGAGCAAAGATAGCTGCTAGCGCCGGTCACGGTCAGGCAAACAGCAACTCGGTGACAGTAGTAATTTAAATTTACGTAGTAAGATGCAAATACGTTAAAAACAAGGTGTAAAATACATAAGGGCAGGAACACGGGCTATACACGGCTCAAAGTGCTCTGAAAAATTTTCCAGGATGGGATTGTGCTTTTATATATTGATATCTATCGCTCACCAGAGCATGGGAAGGTTGTTATATTCATTGTTGTGTGAATTGTCCTAGCTTACTTTCCCAATGTCTTTCCAAAGATTTCTATGAGTATATCGAATTTTCTGACTGTGGATCAACATCCATCTCTTATATATGTGATATCCAGCATCGTAGAAACACGAATTAATTAACTCACTTATTGCAAGAGGTAGCGAAGTTTAAGTTTGCAGCGATGAAGACATTATTAACCGCATTACTTTTGTTTCCATCTCTACAGATTTTATCACAATTTGGACAAAACAGATGCAAAGATAATGGTAGAGAAACGTCACGAAATTGCTGCTAAAGCCGGATTACAAAGCCGTGTGAGAAGACAGAATACATTGAACATAACGCAACAGACGAAAATACATTGAAGAGCTAAAGAAACTGGTACACCTCCCTAAAATCGTGTAGGGCAGCCGCGAGCACGCAGAAGTGCCGCAGCACGACGTGGCACGGACTCGACTAATGTCTGAAGTAGTGCTGGAGGGAACTGACACCATGAATCCTGCAGGGCTGGACAGCCCGTAACAGTACGAGGACGTAGAGATCTCTTCTGAATAGCACTTTGAAAGGCATCCCAGATATGCTCAATAATGTTCATGTGTGTGGAGTGTGGTGGCCAGCGTAAATGATTGACTTCAAAAGAGTGTTGCTGGCGCCACTCTGTAGCATTGCTGGACGTGTGGGATGTCGCATTGACCTCCTGGAATTACTGAAGTCCTTCGGAGAGCACAATGAACATGAATGGATGTAGGTGATAAGACAGGATGCTTACATAAGTGTCATACTCTGTCCCTCTAGACATATCAGGGGTCCCATATCACTCCACCTGCACACGCCCCACGTCATTACAGAGCCTCCACCAGCTTAAACGGTTCCCTGTTGACACGCAGAGTCCATGGATACATGAGAAGCCGTGTCATGGACTGAGGAGGCCTACCGCCAAATGTTCGAGCCCTCCCTCGGGCATGGATGTGTGTGTTGTTCTGAGCATAGTTAAGTCTAGGGACCGATGATCTCAGCAGTTTGGTACCTTAGGAATTCATACAAACACTCGATGGACTTATGAATCTGTCTCCATGCCCGTACATGTCCATCCACTCGATGCAATTTGAAACTACACTCGACCGACAAGGCAAAATGTTTCCAGTCATCAACAGTTCTATGTCGGTGTTGACGATCGCATGTGAGGCGTGCGCGTCCGGCCATCCTGATTTAGGTTTTCCGCGATTTCTCTAAATCACTCCAGGCAGATGCCGGGATGGTTCCTCTGAAAGGGCACGGCCGACTTCCTTCCCAGTCCTTCCCTAATCCGATGAGACCGATGACCACGCTGTCTGGTTTCCTTCCCCAAGCCAATCAACCAACCAACCATGTGAGGCGTAAAGATTTGTGGCATGCTGTCCTCAAGGGTACAAGAGTGGGCCCATATCGATGATGTTTCGTTGAGTGCTTCCCCATGCTGACACTTGTTGATAAGCCAGAATTGAAATCACCAGCAATTTGCGGAAAGGTTGCACTTCCGTCACGTTGAACGACTCTCTTCAGTCGCCGTTGGTCCAGTTCCTGCAGGATCTTTTCCCGGTTCGCAGCGATATCGGAGTTTTGATGTTTTATCGGATTCCTGATGTTCACGGTACACTCATTAAATGGTCGTATGGGAAATTCCTCAGTTCGTCGCTACCTCGGAGATGCTGCGTCCCATCGCTCGAGCGCTGACTACAACATAATGTTCAAACTCATTTAAATTTTGATAACCTGCGTTTGTAGCAGTAGTAACCCGCCTAACAACTGCGCCAGACACTTATTGTTTTATAAAGGCGGGGTTTTAGGCACCATGTCGCAGATTGCGCGGCCACTGGGCACGGCCATTTTCTTCAATCTTTCTTCACTTGTGGTGTTATATGTTACATTGTGTCCATTCTCCCGAGTATTTAAGCCTCTCTATCTGTTTGATGTTTCTGTGTAGTTCTTCTATACATGAAACTTACTGGCAGATTAAAACTGTGTGCCCGACCGAGACTCGAACTCGGGTCCTTTGCCTTTCGCGGGCAAGTGCTCTACCAACTGAGCTCCCGAAGCACGACTCACGCCCGGTACTCACAGCTTTACTTCTGCCAGTACCTCGTCTCCTACCTTCCAAACTTTACAGAAGCTCTCCTGCGAACCTTGCAGAACTAGCACTCCTGAAAGAAAGCATATTGCGGAGACATGGCTTAGCCACAGCCTGGGGGATGTTTCCAGAATGAGATTTTCACTCTGCAGCGGAGTGTGCGCTGATATGAAACTTACTGACAGATTAAAACTGTGTGCCCGACCGAGACTCGAACTCGGGTCCTTTGCCTTTCGCGGGCAAGTGCTCTACCAACTGAGCTACCGAAGCACGACTCACGCCCGGTACTCACAGCTTTACTTCTGCCAGTACCTCGTCTCCTACCTTCCAAACTTTACAGAAGCTCTTCTGCGAACCTTGCAGAACTAGCACTCCTGAAAGAAAGGATATTGCGGAGACATGGCTTAGCCACAGCCTGGGGGATGTTTCCAGAATGAGATTTTCACTCTGCAGCGGAGTGTGCGCTGATATGAAACTTACTGACAGATTAAAACTGTGTGCCCGACCGAGACTCGAACTCGGGACCTTTGCCTTTCGCGGGCAAGTGCTCTACCAACTGAGCTACCGAAGCACGACTCACGCCCGGTACTCACAGCTTTACTTCTGCCAGTACCTCGTCTCCTACCTTCCAAACTTTACAGAAGCTCTCCTGCGAACCTTGCAGAACTAGCACTCCTGAAAGAAAGGATATTGTGGAGACATGGCTTAGCCACAGCCTGGGGGATGTTTCCAGAATGAGATTTTCACTCTGCAGCGGAGTGTGCGCTGATATGACACTTCTATACATACTGAAACGCCAAAGAAATTGGTACAGGCATGCGTATTCAAATACAAATATACAGTTTCTTTGGCGTTTCAGTATGTATAGAAGCACTACACAGAAACATCAAAGAGGTAGAGAGGCTTAACTGCTTGGGAGAATGGACACCATCTAACATATAACACCACAAGTGAAGAAAGGTTGAACGAAATGGCCGTGGGGAGTGGCCGCGGGTGTTTTAGGCGTCATGTCACGGATTGCGCGGCCCCTCCCCCGGAGGTTCGAGTCCTCCCTCGGGCATGTGTGTGTGTGTGTGTGTGTGTGTGTGTGTGTGTGTGTGTGTGTTGTTCTTAGGATATGTTACTTTAAGTTAATCTAAGTAGTGTGTAAGACTAGGGTATGCACAGGCATGTGACCTTTTTTGAAGAAAATGGAATTAGCATACAAGCTAGCCGAAAATTGAAGATCGGGATCTTCCAGACACAATTTAGAGACTGCGCGAAAGCACTGAAATCGAAAGCCATGGTGGGATCTGAATGCTTAACACTGAATGAAAGAGGCGAATAAGAATAACTGGAAAAGAAAGAAAGGAAAAATGCTCATACAAATTGTAGGACCATAAAAGAACAAAGAAATAACTGGACGAAGAGGAGAAATGAAGACCTGTAAAGAAACATAGAAGCAATCACAGACACAGTTAAGAGAAAGGAGATTAATGCTTTACGGTCACATTTAAAGAATGAATGACAGGTGGTAAACGAAGAAAATTTTTATTTTCTTTTATAAATTAAAAAAATATCACGGGATGGCTAGAAGAGACAAGATGGGATTTCAGAAAACTTAACGTCGCAAACAGCACAGGAAAAATTTCAGGCTGCTGAGTCAGTGTACGATAGTGGTATCACGAGACAACCGAGGCACTCTCAGCACCAGCCATAGGACGCCAAAAATTCTGTAGATGACTTTTACAACAGCCTAAACCGGCAAATAAACTAATTTATTTGATCTTGACTGTTCATTCTAACTTAAATACTGATCAGTACTAAAACATTTCTTGTCCAGCAACAAAAACCGAAATTTTGGAACGTGATGTCATATGAACGTCAGTGCTCTGGTCATCATCCAACGCATGAAAATAAGAAGAAAACGAGTGTAACTTAGTCATAGGCTCTAAGTGGTGTTCGGGAGTGGAATTAAAATTCAATGTAAAAGGATGTCAGTGATACGATTCGCTGATGACATTGTTGTCCTAAATGGGGAACAGTTGCCTGATCTGCTGAATGGAATGGACAGTCTAATGAGGCTAGAATACTGATTGAGAGTAAATCGAAGAAAGGTGAAAGTTGGAGAAGTAGCACAAATGAGAATAGCGAGAAACTTAACATTAGGACTGATGGTCACGTAGTAGATGAAGTTCAGGAATTCTACTATCCCGGCAGCAAAATAACCAATGACGGACAGAGCAAGGAGGACATCAAAAGCAGACTAGCACTGGCGAAAAGGGAAAACCTGCCCAAGAGAAATATCAAACGTTGGTCCTAATTTGGGGAAGACATTTCTGAGAATGTCCGTCTTGAACACAGCATTAGTTGGCGGTGAAACAGGGACTATGGGAAACCGGAACAGGAGCGAATCAAAGCATTTGATATTTGTTACTACAGACAACTGTTGAAAATTAGTGGAACTGATAAGGTAAGGAATGAGGGGTCCTGAGCAGAATTGAAGAGAAAAGGAATATGTGGAAAACACTGACAAGGAGACGCGACAGGATGATAGGAAATGTTTTAAGGCATCAAGGAATGACTCCCGTGGCCCTAGAGGGAGCTGTAGAGGGAAAAAATTGTAGAGGACGACAGAGACTGGAATACATCCAGGAAATAACTGAGGACGTGGATTGCAATTGCTACCACGGGTGAACAGGTTGGCACAGAAGAGGAATCCGCGGTGGGCCAATCAAAAGACAGATGTGTCAAAAAATTAGCCAAATTCTGTAAATATTATAATAATAAATGACTGCGTGTTAAACGTTAAACTACAATTGTGAAAATCATTGAAGGAGCTGCAGTTACTCATCGACATACGAATTAAAAACAATGGCTAGTGCACTGTACGGTTGTTGTGCAACCACGTTAGCATATTTTTCCTGATAATAAGGGCTCGTCTTGATTTTTCGTGCTTTGTACGGCCGCCACTATTTTTCAGTGCTAATGAGTAAAATGACGACGGTGTCTCGGTTTTTGCAAGAGGCCACGGTAACAGGCGAGTGCAGAGTATGCCAATACACGGCTACGTTAACACTGTAACTCCACAGATGGGGTTTCCGCATTGCGGACTGAGTCTGGGGCCAGCATGGCAATAACGACGACATAGCACAAAGGCAGTGCGAGTACAGCATCGGCAGGCTGTTACAACACATCTGAGCCGCGGCCCTGTTATGCTCTACGTTGTTGAACCCTGTGCTTCGTCAAAACAAATGCACACCAAACCAGTGCGAATATAGTGCCGTAGTCTCGAAACATCATTTGTGAGATGATGGTCACGCTGGTCGACGGGCTGACGTGGTTCTGCAACCACGATTCTTGGCCACCACCAGTAGCAAAATACTCCGTAATTCAGTATCATACCACTGTGGACGACACGGCCGGCCTCTGGCCGTCCGGCTGCATCAGTGCCTGCCAGCTAGCTGTTTTCAACGTCCACCCTGAGTGGTACTGCCATTCCCGAGCATCGTATTTCGTTCTCCAATAAAAGTATGACGAATGATGATATTTCTTTGAGCAGCCATCGGGAATCATTCTGACAATAATCCACTACAGAGGACATTCAACCTGGGCCTCTACGTCATTTTGCTTTGTCCCTTTATACCGAGTTTTCGAAAATTACACCCCCAAACTACGGGGGGATGCTGCAGAAGTCTTGAGGAACGGAATGAGGACAGGAACCTGTTTTCAGAAATATTATCCAACGACGCTACAGAGCGTCGAAGTTATAGGTACCAGGTCCTGTATAAGTACGCATACAGGCTGATCACGTTGCCCTACTACTAGGTTTTATGCAGCCTGCAACGTCTTTAAGTACCACTCGCAAGACTTCCATATTCTAAGAATTTTTAGAATGTTGCAGCCCCGTCAGCAACTGCGATAGACTAATATTTAGAAGGAATCAGTCTCAGTTGCGCAAATTTTCTAGGCTTTACCAGGTTTCGGCTAAATTAATTTAGCCTTCTTCAGAAGCATAAAATTGCTATAGCATGCCAGAGTAAGGCACGGTCAACACTAAAATTAAAACCTATAGTAATTCGACATGGTGCCACGGTACTATAGGTTTTAATTTTAATGTTGGCTGTGCCTTACTCTAAAATGCTATAGTAGTTTTATGCTTCTGAAGAAGGCTAGATTAATTTAGCCGAAACCTGGTAAAGACCAGAAAACTTGCGCAACTGAGGCTGATTCCTTCAAAATATTACTTCCATATTCACTCACATACTATTGGTCCTTCAGAAAAAATCAAATTGACCTTTTTTGTAGGAAATTTAATGTAGTTAAATTTTATAATGGGTTACGTTTACACTGGAGTCCGTGGTTTTCGAGTTACTGAAAAAAGACATTTTAAGGTCACTTTTGTAGGGTGCTCTTGAGAAACTCGAAAACTAAAGCTTCTAATGGAAACGCACTCTTCCACAAAATTTCGCTACACTAAGATCCCTAGAGAAAGATTCAGTTAATCTTTACTGTAGGACTAACAGTTTGCACATAGCGAGCTAGAGAATATGAGAATCTTGCGCATGGTATCTAAAGGTGTTGCGGTTTGCATAAAACCCAGAGGCATGGACAGTTGCATCACCAAGGATAAATGTGTGAATTTGAGTTAAGGGACCCTTGTATAGAAATGAATGAGTGGAAAGTTGTAAGTGAAAATCGTTCTGATACCTGTGAAGGTGCAACACACATACTGGTACTGGTGTTGCTAAGCTTGTAGGGTATGCAGCTTTCCGAGGTACTAGTATGGACCAAAACAAGAAGAAAATGTCCAATGAAAATAGACCCAAACATGCATAGCTTATGAGATATGAGCACCTGTTCAGTAAAGCAGATGGGTTTCAGAGTACTAAAGATAAAAAAGTGCTCGTAGCTACTCAGGTACATTTCTTTCTTGTTTGAGTTTATAGTACCACCTCTAACCTTTTTCTGTCCTAAAACTTAGCGACAACAGTAGCATTACATGTATTTCAGTGACAGAGATACCAAAACGATTTTGGCTTATAGTTTTTGACTGCTTCGTTTCCAGAATAGGGACCGTGAACTCAAATTCATACATTCATCCTTCTCAATGACCCCTGAATGCTTGTAACAAATCAAATGAGGTACGTACCATTTGCTTTCATTGCATCGAATATTATACGCTCATATTGTCTCTTTTAAATGTAACGTTAACAAAAAATCTGACGTAAATTGGCCTGGAATTATCAGCCGGGAGAGACAAACATAAGACTCCTAAGAAACTTGCCATCGTGAGCTGAAAGTCAGTCACAGGGCCGCCTGTAGCCCCATGGCTCAAGGGGCCACAGCGCGCCTCGGCGAGCACCTGGCTGCCACGCAACTTCCGAGCGCCGACACAAGTTCTCGCGGCGGGCGCCTGGTTAAGCCGCCAGTGAGAGCTGTAGTCCATTCTGCCGGCCCGCCCATAAATCCGGCCGCCTCCCTCCTCAGCCGCCATCCCTCTGCTGCCTGAGACGGCAGCCGCCTCGTTGGCGGCCCCCAGTTTATCTGGCTACTACAGCCTCCGCCTCCCCGCCCCCAGCCAGATGCAAGGCACCCTGCGAACTCGTGCTGATAAGCTGCGAAGGGTGGCAGCGCCACCAATTAAAGGGCAAGTCGCGCGCTCAGCAAGTGACAAGCCGAAGTCAACCAGCGGAACACTGCCCATTTAAGGGGCTTCAGAGCGGCACTCCCACTATTATATCTCATCAAATGTGGAATCAGACCTATTCATGACAGAAAAAAAATCGCAACAACAAAAAATTATTTAAATAGAGTAACGAAATTTCGCATATACATGTACACGTATTTAAATGATTCAAAAGGCTCTGAGCACTATGGGACTTAACAGCTGAGGTCATCAGTCCCCTAGAACTTAGAACTACTTAAACCTAACTAACCTAAGGACATTACACACATCGATGCCCGAGGCTGGATACGAACCTGCGACCGTAGCGGTCGCTCGGTTCCAGACTGAAGTTCCTAGAACCGCTCGGCCACAATGGCCGGCCGTATTTAAATGAGAAAATTTACAAGATCACAGGTTAATATAAGCATTAGATAAGTTATTGAAAATGTGAAATTCTGTATGAATGCATGCTTTCGCGGCGATATCCGTTAATAAAACATTCTCGGGATGCTCCAGTAGTAGTCAACCTCTTTATGGAGCATTTCGATTTCAAAGACATCGCCTTGGACATGGCTCCTGCAAAGCCGAGCTGTTTTTATCGCCACGTCGACGATACCTTCGTCATTTTGCCGCATGGACAAGAAATGTTAGCAGAGTTCCTGGAGCACGGCAGCAACATCCACGACCACATCGACTACACAATGGACGTGCTTGTCCTCTGTAAACCCAATGGGTCTGTAGGTCATAGCGTTTACCGCAAGCCCACCTTCTTGGATCGGTATCTGCACGCCACCAGCTTCCATCACCCAGCACAGTAACAGTCAGTTCTGAGGACGTTCGTACATCTACGTGAAACCGTCTCAGACGCTGAAAACTTGCAGAGAAAATGGAGCCACTTATGCAGAGTTCTTAAGGAAAGTGGTTACAACAACAAACAGATCTCACAAGCAGTGTTATCCAAGCCTCAAAGGAAGAAGACCTCTGAAGAAGACACCTAGCAGGTTTCATCCTTACCATTTTGTGGTTCGATAACAGGGAAGATTAGTCGGCATAAAATGGACACAATCTTCAGGCCTCCGGCAAAGATCCAGAAACTAATGAAACATTTGAAAGACGATGTAGGCCTCAGAACGCCAGGAATGTACAAGATACCGTGTGGATGAGGGCAGCTCTATGTCGGCCAGACTGTTCGCACTATTGAACAGCGCCACATAGAACATGAAAGGTGTTACCGTCTGTGATATCCCGAAAAATCAGCTGTAGCAGAACATGCACTGGAAACCGGACATCGAATTGCATTCGATGAGACGTCTATTATTAAAGGAACTAATGGCTTCTGGGATAGAGTCATAAACGAGGCCATAGAGATTAGAATTTCTGACAACACCTTCAATAGAGACGGTGTATTGCAGCTGAATGCAGCGTGGGATCCGGTGTTGAGGACGTTGAACCGGGCCCGGCGGTCTTGAGGTCAAAAAATTACCATATATGGTGCGGGACCGAGCACCAGTGACGTCACGAGCGACGGCGCGACTATATAAGCACGGCAATGACAACCACACGACAATCATCCACTTGACAATGGCAGAGGAGATCTCTGCCGAAAGCTCGTGAGCAGTAAACCATTTGACGCGGCTTGAGACCCGATAATGTTTTATTAATGTGAAATTATGGTAGTTAATAAACGGTGTAACCGCCAGAATGCTTAATGCAAGCATATAATGGAGTGGATTGTATTTTACAGGTGCCTGATGTCAGTTTGTGGGATAAAACTTATTGAAGGAAACATGTGGACATTCTGTAGAGCATGTTGCTTTACAACAGCGGTATGTGGTCGATCGTTATTCTGCTGGAAAACACGCTCTGGAATACTGTTCATGAATGACAGCACAAGAGGTTGAATCACTGGACGGACATACAGATTTGCTGCCAGGGTGCGAGGGATAGCCATGAGAGTGCTCCTGCTGTCATACGATATCGCTCTCTAGACTGTAACTCCAGGTGTAGGTTCAGTGCGTCTCACCCGCAACACGTTGGTTGCAGGTGATCAACAAGTCTTCTTTGAACCAACGCACGGCCATCACTGACACCGAGATAGAACCAGATTACCACGAAACACAACAGATCCCCACCCTGCCCTCCAATCAGCTCGAGCTTGAGACCACTGGAATCGCAAATGGCGCTGGATTGGAGTTGGTGGAACGTTTGCCATAGGGCGTCTGGCTTGGAGCTTTCCTTGAAGTAACCGATCTGCAACCGTTCGTTGTGTCACTGTGGTGCCAACTGCTGCTCAGATTGCTGCTGTAGATGCCGTACGATGCGCCAGAGCCATGCACCGAAAACGATGGTCAATCTCTGTACTGCTACGTGGCCGTTTGGAGCCCAGTCTTCTTGGGACCGGATATTCTCATGGCCACCGGTGCCAGCAGTCATGTACGGTGGCTACATTTCTGCAAGTCTTTCTGCACTACCGCAAAAGGAACATCCAGCTACTCATTGCCCTGTTACACGAACTCGTTCAACTTCAGTGAGTTGTTGATAATGGCGTCTTTGTGGCCTTAAAGGCATTCTCGACTAACATCAGCTCACCACGACTAAAGTCAAAGGTAACCAACTATCTTGACCGTTACAGCATGTATTTAAAGAAAGTTTGATGCGCATCTTTCTATTGGCGTTACTAGCGCCTACTGGCGTGAAATTTGAATTCATATCACGTTTTAGATCTAGGAACAAGCCTATCAGCTTTCGTTTATGTCTCACAAATACTTCTTGGTGTTACGATTTTGCCTGTCGGTTTTCGTTTATGTCGCACAACTCCTTCTTGGTTTTGCGATAATTTTCCTTCAGTGTGGTACACAGGTAACTGATAAAAAACAGTTACACCCTCTTCATAGTGGAATGTACAACGATGAGCCAAAATATATTCCCCACTTTCCACACTTTCTTAATAAGATGTTGGTGCACTTAAGGAGACCGTTATAGCTGAGAATGTTGTCGTGTCCTGACACAGGGGGGAGAGGAAAAAAAGGAGTTTCCGGCCAGTCTGCACCTCCGAGCGGTACAAAGAAGAAGGCATTTGATTGTTTTCTTCTATCTGAGCCAACACTGGCACTAGCATTTACTAGAAATGCAGGTGGTGATACTCGGTAGGGAACTTGTTGTGGAGACTCTTCGACAAACAGGGTTTTGAAATAGTTGTTTATTCCAGACAGGACTAACTAATACACTGGAGGCTAGTTCTAGGGTTAGAAAAAGCATGAGTAACACTGTTACAACAAAAGCCAGTGCAGAAGTCCCAGGAGTGCATGCTAACTACAGGAGCAAACACTGTCTACAACTTGGTTTCAAAACAAAACATACTGAATGTGACACTGTTCACTGAGGCACTCCAAGTGAGAGAGCAGACTTACGTGGAGCTGGACCGAGGCTGGAGTCGACGGATGCGGATTCGGCGCCCAGATCGTCTGACTGAGAACTCTGCTAAAATGCGGAATCTAGGGGTTCCAAAACGTCTCGTGGGGGCACTGTTTTTACCACTTAAAGCCGGACAGCCAATCCCCTAGGTCTCTTGCAGGTGCCTGCTCATCACGGTTTAGTTAGGTCCCCTCCTAAGGCGGGGATATTAATGCAGTAGCACTAAGTAAGTCCGTATTTGATACCAACATTGTGCAGCTGAAAGCTAAACGTAACTGCTCTGCCAAATAAGGCTTGCAACATTATTGTTGTAAGTCATTTAGTCCCACCCCTCGGGCTCCCCGGAGTAGGGACCGCTTGCTCAACAGTTTTTGGCGTTTCCGCTCTCCTTCTAAGCCTAGCGAGCCTACTAACGTTGCCGTTCTCATGGCTGGTATCAAGCTGGCTTTATACGCTACTACGTGCCTGTTGATTACAAAGTTCTTCGGTGGCAACCTACCACAGCGTCTAGACCACATATGAAGTTACATGTTAATTCCTTGAAGAGTAACTAACGCCCTGGGACTGCATCAGGGGGCGTCTGCATTTTGGCAGGGCTCTCCTCTGACGGTTTACTTCACGTAACAATGTCTCTCCTAGTTTCGTCTGCCCTCAGCATCGTCTCTGCTTCCGCGCCTTGGAACGCTTGTCATTCTTTCTCACAGCTTCAAGATAACACGACAGTAGCAAGGAATAATCAGTATATTACAATGTCCCTATTACTGACTCGGTAAGCCCGTGGTACTTTTCCGGAGGTAGTGGTCTACATGTCTTTGCACAGTTTCCCCTAAACTATGCGCTGGTGGTTTGAGGACGCGGAGCTAATGTCCTACAGCGTCCCGAGTGTACTCTGTCGGATTCAGGTAAGCAAATTTTCTCGGATAAGATATCAACGTGAGTTTGTTGTCATGCTCCGTTAAACATTGGAGCGTGATTCTGCCCTTGTTACGCGAACATTTGTCCTGCTGGAGGATGCGCCATTGTGGAAGGCATCAAGTTGCACGTTGTCCGCAATAATGTTCACGTAGGCCACAGTTGACATGGTACTTTCTTTTGCCACCACATGTCTCATGGAAACTCAAGTGATTGTTGGCCCCAGCAGCCTGCGTCCGCGGCGTTCTGTACGTTTCGAGTAAACACTTACGTAGATGGCGGCGTGTCCGGAACGACAGTCAGATTGGTGTGACAAGAAACGCGATTCATCCAATCAAACGACAAGTTTCCCTAGATCCAAAGTCTAATTTCTGTGATCCCGTGCTCACTAAATCGTATCTGACGACGCTTAGTCAGCATATCAACACTTACCAACACTTAAGGGTCTCTACAGTGGAGCCCCATGTTCAAGAATGTACACTGAACTGTGTGCTCTGAAGTACTGGTGCCTGCATCAGTATTCACTACGTCGTCAGATCTGACACTGGTCACAGCTTGCCCTGCTATACATGGCAGAAAATCCTACGATCTGGTCATTCTGTGACTAGGCGTGGAGGTCCAACACGATTGCTTATGGTTCCATCATTCCTTTATCGATTTCCACACATGCTGATGATATTTACATTGTCATAGCCCAGTAACTTCGGCATTTCAGAGAAACCTAGTCCCAGGTGCCAGATCATAAGGATGTTCCCTTTGTCAGAGTCGCATGTGTCAGTGTCTTTTTCCATTTTCAGCCCATTTCGTACCTACGATAGTTCCGTTTCGTTTCTGTTCCGCATATATACTTTCTGTACAGCGCCACATACATGCAATGGAGCTAGGTGGCATCCAGTCTGGCGGTGGATAATGGTCATAATCTTTGGATCATAAGTGTAAGTTTGATTACATACAGGGTTTTGTAAAACGATACCGACAAAATTCAAAGGGGTGTAGAGCGTGTCTTGAGGAAAGAACTAAGGATAGGAACCCGTCTCCGGAAATGGCGCCCACGGAGGCAACAGAGCATCACAAAAAAAAAAAATGGTTCAAATGGCTCTGAGCACTATGGGACTCAACATCTGAGGTCATAAGTCCCCTAGAACTTAGAACTACTTAAACCTAACTAACCCAAGGACATCACACGCACCCATGCCCGAGGCAGGATTCGAACCTGCGACCGTAGCAGTCTCGCGGTTCCCGACTGCAGCGCCAGAACCGCACGGCCACCGCGGTCGGCAGAGCATCAGGAGATAAGGCCTGTGTCCTCAGCAGCTAGCTCTATCTTCTCCAATGGCAATCCTGTCAATCAGAAGCGATCATTGGCTAACAAATAAATTGCAGGACGTTTCGCCTACGGTGCGTCAGCGTACAAAGTCACTTTGACTGCCAAAGGGATGGGTTAGAGGTAGGTGCCGGCACCTGTACCGTCCTTCGAGGACTTTTAGGGACAATGATTCCTATCCTCAACATTTCCCTGAAGATAACACCCTTTAAAACAACAAGAAGTTTGTCGATATAATTTTATAACACACCGTATAATGGTGAGGCAGAATTTTAGGGAGCAACAAACGTTGAGCATGATTGTGGCTATGGATTTTCGAGGTGCGATTATCATTTAGTAGTGACACTGTTTATTGACAGCTCTTCTACTGAACAAAATTATAAAATCTTCAGTAAAACACTTTCAGAATAGATTATGTACAATGAGAATATTAATTGCACGTAAAAGCAACATTTTAAAATAATAATACGTAAACCAGCAGTACCATAGTATTCAATGACATGTATAACAATACCTGTAGTTCATATGATAGCAGTGGTTCAAATGAAAAGGGAACTAAAACTATCTGCAAAGTTTAGATTAGAAGAATTACATAATCTTGAACTAGAGAATGAGGCAACTGGTGAATACTGAAACTCTAATCTAGCACACAAATTTGCTAGTATAATAATAATTTAAATTACACCAAATAAATGATGGATAGAAGACACAACAGGGTACACACGCGGTGTTGACTTGAAACAATATTCTTACAATAACTGAAAACCTGCTTCCTCATACACGTAGATGTTTCATCTAAGCCAGCAGAATAGCGTCAAATAGTGATCTCACAACAAGAAACTTACGCAGCTTAACACTAATCAGGTAAAGAATTTCTTCAATATTTGACAGTTTAGGAAACAATATTTTACCAGTATGGGCGTTAATCTACCGCATGGTCTTCGCAGCGCACAAGTTGTAATGACACTGAACAACGTAAAGAGAATCACTAATCACTGTGCTTAAGGATAGACACGTGCTATATATATATACTGTGAGTGGGTGGCGGGTGGCTAATTTAAAATTTTATGTGGGAAGCCACGTTTTCCATTGCAGATTACGATTTTATGGTCAAATCTACAAATGTGTTATCTGAAGTATTTTCCTCTTTTCGCCATAGATAGCGCTGTGAGTAGATTGTGGTGGTGGTGGTGGTTAGTGTTTAACGTCCCGTCGACAACGAGGTCATTAGAGACGGAGAGCTAGCTCGGGTTAGGGAAGGATTGGGAAGGAAATCGGCCGTGCCCTTTCACAGGAACCATCCCGGCATTTGCCTGAAACGATTTAGGGAAATCACGGAAAACCTAAATCAGGATGGCCGGAGACGGGATTGAGAGTAGGTTGTCTAAAGGCTGCACACTCTCAAGAACACAGCTAGCCCATATGCGTAAGTAGCATAGTGATACACGAAATGAAGACGTCGGTGGCACCAAGGAATTGTTTGCTGCCCTGTGAGACATTAGAGTGCCCTTGTGCCGTCCTATGTACGGGAGACGCAGTAACAGGCGCCGTCATGTCCGTCAACCCCAGGCTCAGTGGTCCAGGTCGCCAGGTCAAGGATTCGCAAGTCCTCTCGTCACCAGCAGCCAACTGCCACTCGGCTCCACAGGCACACGCTTGCAAGTCCACGCTGTTCCATTGTTCCCCAAAAGACTCAGGAACGTTCTCGGAAACAACACCTGACCGTTAGTACTCGTACACTCGGTGCGGCAACTCGCACGCTGTCAGCCAGCAAGCCGCCCAGGGCCGTCTTTAAATTCTGGCCGTTCCACTGTTCGCAGCAAGTCTCCAGGACCAAACCACCCGGGAACCAAAACAACACCGGAAGCCACACCCGCAGTGCATTCGACACGCCTGTCCTTGTGTTGCATCTCAGCAGTCGTCCATCGTCTTCCCAGAATCTGGCTTCAACCTAGCGCCATTCTTCTCTCTGACACAGGATTCTGGAATCAGCCACTCTGGAACAGGACATAAACGGTGTGTCCTCCATGCGATACCACTCCCTCATCTTTAGTTTCTAGAGTCGGTTGGTCCGCTGACAAACTCAAGATCTGCTAACCGTTCCGTGGTCGCAGGCTCGTCGACAGCAGTGGCGCTGTCCACGGCTGCTTTAATGCTCTGCTGCGAGGAGTCGCGACACCAGCACAGCTGTACTGTGAAATTATGACGCAACAAATAAATAACGTCACAATTTTGCCTAAATTCGCAGGTCTTAGTGGGGCTATATACTGAATAGCCAAAGTAACTGGTGCACGTGCCTAGTATCGTCTAGGGTTCCAGCGAGCTTGCAGAAATGGTACAACACGACACGGCATGAACTCGACTAATGTCTGAAGTAGTACTGGAGGGAGACCACGAATCCTGCAGGGTTGTCCTTATATCCGTAAGAGTACGTGGGGGTGGAGATCTCTTCTGAACAACAGGTTAAAAGGCATCCCAGATATGCTCAATAATGTACATGTGTGGAGAGTTTGGTGGCCAGTGGAGCTCAAAAGAGTGTTTCTGGAGCCACCTTGCAGCAATACTGGAATTGCCCAGGCCGCCGAAATGTGCTATGGACATGAATGGATGCAGGTGGTCAGACAGGATGCTTACACACGTCTCACCCATCAGAGTCGCATCTACATGTATCATGCGTACCATATCACTCCAACCCGACACTCTCCACACCATTACAGAGACTCCACCGACTTGAACAATTCCCTGCTGTCGCGCAGGATCCACAGTTTCACGAGGTCGTCCGCTCGATACAATTAGATACGAGACTCGTCCGACCCGGAAACATGTTTGCAGTGATCAACAGTCCAATGTCGGTGTTGAGCGACCCAGGCGAGGCGTTAATCTTTGTGTCATGCAGTCATTAAAGATACACGAGTGGGCCTTCCGTTCCGAAAGACCATATCGATGATGTTTCGTTGAATGGTTCGCACTTTGACTCTTGTTGATGGCCCGGCAGTGAAATCTGCAGCAAAATGCGGAAGGGTTCCATTTGTGTCAGGTTGAACGGTTCTCTTCCGTCGTCCTTAATCCCGTTCTTGCAAGATCTTTTTCCAGCCACAGCGATATCGGATATTGGAGATTCCATGTTTTACCAGATTCCTGATATTCACTGCACATTCGTGAAACGGTCGTACAGAGAAATCCCCACTTCTTCGCTACCTCGGAGATGCTGTGACCCATCGCTAGTGCACTGACTATAACACCACGTTCAAACTCACTTAAATCTTGATAACTTGCCATTGTGGCAGGTTATAAACTGCGCCAGACACTTGTTGTCTCATATAGGCGTTGCTGACCGCAACGCAATGTTCTTCCTGTTTACATAGCGCTCTATTTGAATACACGTTTACACGTGGTATATATATATATATATATATATATATATATATATATATTCATGATTTCATACGGGATACTCTACCTGTGCTGCTAGAACATGTGCCTTTACAAGTACAACACAACATGTGGTTCATGCACGACGGAGCTCCTGCACATTTCATTCGAAGTGTTCGTACGCTTCTCAACAACAGATTCGGTGACTGATGGATTGGTAGAGGCGGACCAATTCCATGGCGTCCACGCTATCCTGACCTCCACCCTCTTGGCTTTCATTTATGGGGGCATTTGAAAGCTCTTGTCTACGCAACTCCGGTACCAAATGTAGAGACTCTTCGTGCTCGTATTGTGGACGGATGTGATACAATACGCCATTCTCCTGGGCTGCATCAGCGCATCAGCGATTCCATGCGACGGAGGTGGATGCATGTATCCTCGCTAACGGAGGACATTTTGAACATTTCCCGTAACAACATGTTTGAAGTCACGATGGTACGTTCTGTTGCTGTGTGTTTCCATTCCATGATTAATGTGATTTGAAGAGAAGTAATAAAATGAGCGCTAACTTGGAAAGTAAGACTTTCCGCACACATGGCCACATAACATATTTTCTTTCTTTGTGTGTGAGGAATGTTTCCTGAAAGTTTGGCCGTACTTTATAAATATACACTCCTGGAAATGGAAAAAAGAACACATTGACACCGGTGTGTCAGACCCACCATACTTGCTCCGGACACTGCGAGAGGGCTGTACAAGCAATGATCACACGCACGGCACAGCGGACACACCATGAACCGCGGTGTTGGCCGTCGAATGGCGCTAGCTGCGCAGCATTTGTGCAACGCCGCCGTCAGTGTCAGCCAGTTTGCCGTGGCATACGGAGCTCCATCGCAGTCTTTAACACTGGTAGCATGCCGCGACAGAGTGGACATGAACCGTATGTGCAGTTGACGTACTTTGAGCGAGGGCGTATAGTGGGCATGCGGGAGGCCGGGTGGACGTACCGCCGAATTGCTCAACCCGTGGGGCGTGAGGTCTCCACAGTACATCAATGTTGTCGCTAGTGGTCGGCGGAAGGTGCACGTGCCCGTCGACCTGGGACCGGACCGCAGCGACGCACGGATGCACGCCAAGACCGTAGGATCCTACGCAGTGCCGTAGGGGACCGCACAGCCACTTCCCAGCAAATTAGGGACACTGTTGCTCCTGGGGTATCGGCGAGGACCATTCGCAAGCGTCTCCATGAAGCTGGGCTACGGTCCCGCACACCGTTAGGCCGTCTTCCGCTCACGCCCCAACATCGTGCAGCCCGCCTCCAGTGGTGTCGCGACAGGTGTGAATGGAGGGTCGAATGGAGACGTGTCGTCTTAAGCGATGAGAGTCGCTTCTGCCTTGGTGCCAATGATGGTCGTATGCGTGTTTGGCGCCATGCAGGTGAGCGCCACAATCAGGACTGCATACGACCGGGGCACACAGGGCCAACACCCGGCATCATGGTGTGGGGAGCGATCTCCTACACTGGCCGTACAACACTGGTGATCGTCGAGGGGACATTGAATAGTGCACGGTACATCCAAACCGTCATCGAACCCATCGTTCTACCATTCCTAGACCGGCAAGCGAACTTGCTGTTCCAACAGGACAATGCACGTCCGCATGTATCCCGTGCCACCCAACGTGCTCTAGAAGGTGTAAGTCAACTACCCTGGCCAGCAAGATCTCCGGATCTGTCCCCCATTGAGCATGTTTGGGACTGGATGAAGCGTCGTCTCACGCGGTCTGCACGTCCAGCACGAACGCTGGTCCAACTGAGGCGCCAGGTGGAAATGGCATGGCAAGCCGTTCCACAGGACTACATCCAGCATCTCTACGGTCGTCTCCATGGGAGAATAGCAGCCTGCATTGCTGCGAAAGGTGGATATACACTGTACTAGTGCCGACATTGTGCATGCTCTGTTGCCTGTGTCTATGTGCCTGTGGTTCTGTCAGTGTGATCATGTGATGTATCTGACCCCAGGAATGTGTCAATAAAGTTTCCCCTTCCTGGGACAATGAATTCACGGTGTTCTTATTTCAATTTCCACGAGTGTATATACCGGGTGATCAAAAAGTCAGCACAAATTTGAAAACTGAATAAATCACAGAATAATGTAGATAGAGATATAGATAGAGAGGTACAAATTGACACACATGCTTGGAATGACATGGGGGTTTAATTAGAACCAAAAAAATACAAAAGTTCAAAAAAGTATATTGCTAGACGCGTGAAAGATCTCTTGCGAGCTTCGTTTGGTGATGATCGTGTGCTCAGCCGCCACTTTCGTCATGCTTGGCCTCCCAGGTCCCCAGACCTCAGTCCGTGCGACTATTGGCTTTGGGATTACCTGAAGTCGCAAGTGTATCGTGATCGACCGACATGTCTAGGGATGCTGAAAGACAACATCCGACGCCAGTGCCTCACCATAACTCCGGACATGCTTTACAGTGCTGTTCACAACATTGTTCCTCGACTACAGCTATTGTTGTGGAATGATGGTGGACATATTGAGCATTTCCTGTAAAAAACATCATCTATGCTTTGCCTTACTTTGTTATGCTAATTATTGCTATTCTGATCAGATTAATCGCCATTTTTTCCGACATTTTTTGAACTTTTGTATTTTTTTGGTTCTAATAAAGCCCCATGTCATTACAAACATGTGTGTCAATTTGTAACTCTTATCTACATTATTCCGTGATTTATTCAGTTTTCAGATTTATACTGACTTTTTGATCACCCGGTATGTATACTGTGAGTGTGTGGCGGGTGGTAAATTCAAAATTTTATGTGGGAAGCCTCAATTTCTATTGCAGATTACGATTCTATGGCAAAATCCAGAAACGTATTGTCTGCAGTATTTTCCACTTCTCGTCACAGATGCCGCTGTAATCCAAGGAATGGAAATGTGTACACAGTCGTTATGTACGACCTGCTATTCAGTGATCCTGCAAATCCAATCTTCTGTCAAGTGAAATATTTACGAACGCAATCACATTTTTTTATTCGCTTTTGAAATACTGTAGTTAGCGAGGAGCCTAGCTGGGAGTGACAATGGGACAGATCGCAATGAAATAACATATCAACCAGGAAGGCCAATTTTAATTTTTAAATGGTACTGCAAATAGTTATTATGTATTTCTTTAACATGCAATTTCCCCTGGTAGTTGAGTGGTGCGCAGTTCGGCGCTAGCGGCCGTGCGAAGCGGAGGTCCGATACTTCCGCCTGTGCGGCGTGTGCGAGTGTTTGTTTACTTGTGGACTTAGTCTGCTCGCGGGCTAGTAACAACGATCATGGCGAACAAGTAAAGGAAAACTACATTACGATTCAATTTCTGCAAAGACTACGAACGACCAAAGGCTTTAGCAGTGGAACGATTCATTCGAAAGGAAGTCAAGATACCGCCAAACGATATTGTCCGAATTCACCTGTCCATCATTAGTCCCACGGTGTGTGTTAAGATGGTAAATGACGCGGCGTGTGAGAGAATTCTACAGGCGACAAAAGCAGGTCTCCGATTTTGCCATGGTGACGGGAATGTCGGCACGGTAACTGTAGAACATGTTGGTCTTGGTATACGGACAATACGTGTTTTTGAGCTGCCATTTGAGCTCCCGGCTGAAGAAGTTATCGAGGCTTTTAAGCCATACGGCACGGTACATGGTCACACGGCAGAACTCTGGACACAATTCGCCACGTACCCTGTTCTTAACGGAGTGCGACAGATCACTATTGATCTTCAGAAGCATGTACCGTCCTATCTGACAATTGGTGGTTGTCGGGCGGTGGTGATTTACGACGGTCAGCCACGTACATGTTCTGGCTGTGGCCAGGAGGGACACCTCAGGTCGAACTGTATGCAACGGCGGATTACGCAGCTACCTTCAGATGTGCGGGAGCCATCGCCGGCGATGACAGTACTACCGATCACCTATGCCAAAGCCCTCACTGCGTCCGATGATGACCGAAAGGACACAGCCCCGGTGGAAGATCAAGATGGCACTCTCCGAAACCTTGTAGCAGACGTCGGGATGACAGAGGATGCTGCTCCATCGAGCATACAATCTACGGCGACAACATCAGATGAGACCAAACTCCCACCAAGCACACCGATAGTACACGAAGCAGTTCCAGCCACTACGGATGCTGTTCCGTCTGGAACGCACTCTGAGACGACAACGTCAGTTTCGACCGAACTCCCGCCAAGTACAACGATGGGACTCGAAACACTTCCAGTTCCTACGAATGCTTTACTGTCGGGCAGCCGTGATTCCCCACAATCTGAGGACACGGAAGGAAGATCACGCAGACAACGTTCCCCGAAAAGGAGGAAACGGCGGCGTCGCACGACATCTCCTCGGGATGACTCCCCTTGCCCCTACGACGATGTGCATGTGGACCAAGACGACACAACAGCCTCTACGAAACAGGATGAGACGATGGGAACTGTTCGATCAGAACCACAGCGGTCTGTCACATTGACGGTACCGGGACGTAGTGATGCTGAAGAGGAATCACAGCCGGTTGGCTCTCCAGACGCAGATGCTGTGGCTATGGACACGAATCTATCACAGCCTGAAAAGATGTGGTATGACGATATTGAGGAGGCGCCGGACGTCATCCAGAGGCAGCCGGCACTCACGAAGACGGCCTAATAATTGCTGAAGGTGGAGGGGCGACAGAACGTCTTCTAACTCAGCCCCCAGCGCCGATGCATGGAGATGTTGTTGCGCCTCGACAGACTGCGATTCAACGCCATGCGAACCGTATTGCGACATTAAATATAAATGACGTGCGTTCACCTGCCAAAATACACCTACTGAAGGAAACGATTTGAGCATCTGATGTGGATATTGCTTTGCTGCAGGAAGTCCACATAGCTTCACTGTCATACATCGCAGGCTACCAATCCTATTCGTCACATGGAGATCTCAATGGGAGTGGGGTGGCAGTTTACGTGCGAGATGGCTTCCCAGTGGAAAACGTGTGTTACCTTCCGTCGGCTAGGGGAATGGCTTTCACGACGTTTGGAACACGCATCATCAATCTTTGTGCACCGCCGGGAAATAATCGGCGGCGGGAAAGGGCGCGATTTTATGCAGAAGACATTGCCCCACTATTCCATGGACGTTGTGTATGTGTAATAATTGGTGGAGATTTCAACTGTGTTCTCAGCCAGAAAGACCAATGGCCGCAGGCAAACATCCGCCAGGAGTTGCGACTCGTTGTCAACGACCTTGTGCTTAGTGACACGTGGGAATTACGACATGGAGTTGCACCGGGATACACCTATGTGACAAGTCATTCGGCGAGCATATTAGATCGCATTTATATCTCACGGGCTCATGCAAATGATGTCCAGGACGCGGAACGCTGGCCATTGGCATTTTCCGATCACAGAGCTTACATCTGTACGGTGCTTCTTCCTCGTAGAGAGGTGTGGAACAGTAAGGCCCCGTGGAAACTAAACATTCAACATCTACATGATCCTGAATGCCGTCAACGGATCCTTGAGGCATGGACGATGTGCAAGCGAAGGGTTGGAATGTATAGGACGATGCTTGATTGGTGGCTGACTTGTGCTAAACCGGCGCTTCGCCGTACGTTCATCTCATATAGCAGGGAGATGGCAGAATGGCGCCGCCGTGCGACCGACTTTTATTTTGCAGCACTGCGCGACCTGGATGATGGTCCACCGGGACAGGACATCTGGATAAAACGCAAAAGGATAAAAGCTAAAATAGTGACTTTAGCTCGGAAACATATTCAGGGAACAATGGTGCGCGCCAGATGTCACGATACGATAAGGCACAAGATTCCTTCCATGCACCACGTCGTGAATGAACGAAAGCACCGACGACACGTTTTGGTACGGGAATTAATTTCCCGCCGAGACCGAAGAGTGACGCGTCAAGCGGAAATTGTCTCTGCATTACCAACTCTCCATTACCAACACATCTATCGGGAAGAAGCAGCCCCTGTCGATGACCTCGACCGTATAGCCACGTACGTCTCCCGCACAATGACGGAAGCCGCAGGAACCTTACTGGAAGCCATTAGCTGTGAGGAAGTACATGATGCGATCGCACAAGGTGCGTTGAATCGGTCCCCAGGCGTTGATGGGCTTCCTGCTCAATTTTATCGAGAATTTCCCAACGAAATGGCACCGCGATGGATGGAAATGTACAACGAGATGTTAAATTCCGATGCGCCTGTTCCACCGGCTTTTATCGAAGGCCTCTTGGTGCCAGTACATAAACCGAAGCCAGGAATTACGGTCACACATTATCGTCCCATCACCCTGCTTAATGCCGACTATAAGATCTTTGCACGGTTGCTAGCGTCCCGATGTCGTATGTTAATTCTTAGCGTTCTCTCTCCAGAACAGACGACACCGGGTGGATCGGTGAATGTGCGAACAGCTACTGGCGAGTGCCGTGTTGTGATAGCGCTGACGGAGGAATGTCGGCTTAAAGCGGCGATGGTGGCGCTTGATTTTGACAGTGCTTTTGGCAATGTGCGCCACAACTATCTGTACGCTGTACTGGAACAAATGGGAGTTCCAGACCGTTTTAACGGTCTCATTAGAAGGATTTATGGGGGCGCACAATCCTTGGTACTGGTTAATGGGGCGTATAGCAGGGCCCATTCAAATTCGACGATCCTTTCGCCAGGGCTGCCCTCTTTCGATGCTTGCTGCTTTTCGCGATAGCGTTGGAACTATTAATTGGGAGGCTAACAAATTCTCTTTCTGGGATGGAACTACGGGGCTACACCTTCAAATGTCCTGCCTACGCGGACGACCTCCTGCTGCTCGTTCGTTCTGAGGAAGAGGTGAAGACGGTCCTTGAACTGTTGTTGGACCACAGTGTGACGGCGGGTAGTGCAGTGAACATGAACAAATCGGCGGCAATGCCGGTTGGAAGGGGCCTTACGCCGGAAGAAATCACTCCGTTTCCTTATGTGCAACGATTCTGCTATCTCAGCATAGACTTTACCTCATCTGTATAACGTACTGCGGCAGTTAACTACCGACGTATTTTAGAGACAACACGTACCATTGTCCGACAACATCTCCTACGGCGCCTTGATGCTTTGCAGCGAGTCGAGTATCTGAACACTTATGTGGTTTCTCGAATGGTGCATATTTCGCAGATACTGCCCCTACCACTCACTCTCGGACGTCGACTTCAATCAGCACTAGGATATTTTGTGATGATTGGATCGCCCCTCAAGGTGCGATACGAAACGCTCACGCTCCCTACGGACAAGGGGGGACTCGGACTTACGAATGTTCACTGCCGAGCGACGGCGCTCCTTCTAGCGACGATGTACAAGCAATGGCGTAGCGGGCGTGATTCCCTTACATCCCGCCTACTGGATCTCCTGGTTCCAGCGTCCCTCACACCTCCGGTGGCGGTGGGCAACATTACGCCACATTTTGCACATGTATCAACATTTATCGTGGAACTTAGTTATATCAGAGACGAGCTTCCGCACACGAGACCGCCATGCGCGAAGGATTTTATGTTTGGCTGCTACGACGGATAAGTCGTAATGCCATTGAACTGAAACACCCCAGGTTGCATTGGCCGAAGATTTGGAGACATGTGCACCAAAAATTCCTTCCTACCTTCGTTCGGGCACTGTGGTTCTCTGTAGCCTGTGGCAAGTTCAACACCAACCAACGGCTCCATGCAGTTGGACTAGTGGACACTCCACTATTCCCGAAATGTCGCCAAGTGGATGACGACCATCACCGCTTAACTTGTATCGCGGTGGAGGACGTCTGGCTCCTAGGAAGACAGATGGTGGCTTGCTACCTCCGTGTGACCCCGCAACATATTACACCTGCTTCCTCCTTACATCCGGAGAGTGACTACTTTCCGGCGACTAAATCACAGTCGATCATCTGGGTCAAAGGTTGGACGATCGCGTACCTCTATGGGGATGTTGCCAAGTCGCGACTTGACTTTTGGTATTTCTTGCAGCAAGCCCACAATGAGGTTCGTAGATGGTCACACTATCGGGAAACCTTTGCCAACTATCTTCAGGCAGTCTTCCTCGACCCCCCCCCCTCCCCCCCCCCACGCAGTTGGGATGTGCCGGGTGCAGTCGGTGTGCACATTTGACAGCTGATAATGAACCTCACGCTTCTCTCACCACTCAATATGTAATGCACATACTATACGATGAAATGATCTACATGTTCCTTTTAACAGAGTGATCTTTATTGAAAATAAATAAATAAAAAAACAACATACCTGTTCCTTTAAATCTGTGATTTGTTTTAATTTTTTTTTTTGTGCAGTGTATGCATTTCATTTAGTGTTTGTGAAGTGTCTAATTTTGTATCCAAATAGAATACCAAGAAATAAAAGTTAAAAAAAAGTGGTCGGCGTGACGGATTGCCGTCCTACGGGCCCGGGTTCGATTCCCGGCTGGGACTGGGATTTCTCGAAAAAAAAAAAAAGAAAAAGTGATCAGCGCGACGGAATGTCATCCTAACGACCCGGGTTCGATTCCCCGCTGGGTCGGAGATTTTTCTCCGCTCAGGGACTAGGTGTTGTGTTGACCTAATCATCATTATTTCGTCTCCATCGACACGCAAGTCGCCGACGTGGCGTCAACTTGAAAGACTTGCACTAGGCCAATGGTGTACCCGACGTGAGGCCCTATCCACATGGATAAAAAAAAAATGAAAGGTATCAAATCAGTGCAAGCAAACGAACAACACAATTTTAGAATTAAAATTGTACAAATTACTTTGTGATATAAAACCTTTGAGTTCCACACCACACCAGTGGTCCTGTTTCAACACATTTTAAATAAATCACAGCGTGAAGAAAAAACAGAGAAAAACATTTATGTTAACAAATGCTCCACAATGATAATCCCCAATGAAGAATCATTTGATTAGCAGATAATATAAAAATCCGTGGAAAAAGAATATGACAACGGTAAGAAGTGTATGAATAATATTTAAAGAACAACGCGTAACTGGTTTCAACAGCAAATTGTAAAGGATCGATCCAAGCAAACTGGTGGCTCGATTACTCAAGTTAGTTCCATAAGAGATGGTTTTAGTAAAATTTGGACGAGAGAGGTCACATAGTCTCAGCTGAGAAAGGAAAACTGGACACTATCGCTCAGAGTAGTATACAGTCTCCGGCAGTTGCTTATGTCATCTTTGTCCCATTGAGAGTTAGCTGATGCGGGGTGTCGGTAAGACAGCGCGCCAGAGCGCAGATGCCTCCTGGAGAGACGCAAAGGCGGCCGTTGCTTAGCTACAGGCAAACAGGTTATATCGCACTCTCTATTGCGGTTTTATTTTAATTTTCCTTTAGCATAATGTACTAGGGATGTATTTATGAGTGGATTATTGGCTTAAATTTGTTTTAGGGTGTGATTTTTACTCTTTTATATATATACTTTTAAACGTGCTATTATATCTTTTGGTTTTATCGAAACATCGCACGGTTCAGCTTCAGTCAATATTCAGACTATTATTTTGTCAAACGGCTACAGATTTCGGCACCATCAGTAAGCCACCGCCCAGCGCACTGTTGCCAAGTTCGCTTATCCAGGCAGGAGTAACCATTACATAAGAGACCTATGTAACGTGCATAAATAGGTATAAATTTCCGTTTTCACTGTTTTTTAACACGATAATCACTGGAAATGGTAAAAACAGCTAGGACTAAGCTTCTGCTCCAGTTTTTGGAATGACTGCGATAAACAAATAGCAAAATGGGTACCTGGTTGATGTTCACTGGCAGAATTCTAAGGTAACGTAATTCTGGAGTACTGTTTGCCAACCTGTTATTACCACTTATGGTGAATATAAGAAGTAGAGAACGTCAGAAGCAGACAAGCGCGGTGGTCACAGTTTCATCAAACTGCAAGGACAGACGCCAAAAGAGAGACATTGTTCAAAATGGTTCAAATGGCTCTGAGCACTATGGCACTCAACTGCTGTGGTCATCAGTCCCCGACCACTTAGAACTACTTGAACCTAACTAACCTAAAGACATCACATACACCCATGCCCGAGGCCGGATTCGAACCTGCAACCGTAGCAACCGCGCGTCTCTGGACTGGAGCGCCTAGAACCGCACGGCCACCGCGGCCGGCAGAGACATTGTTCATCTCAGATAAGTTTACTTTTATAATTCCTAGAGTGTACATTCGAAGGAAAGTCAGATAAATTATTTTTTACAGCTACGTGCATCTCAAGAGATCACCATGATGAGTGAATCACAAAAATTCGAGCTCATACAATCGTTCCTCCCACGCATAATGAGTAAGAAGATAGTGGCACCTAAAGTAGCCTCCGTCACATACCGTAAGTGCCTCATGGAGAATAGACGTATGTTTAGAGTCTGATTAAATTGGAGCTTCGGCCAGCCCGTCTCATATATCATCAGAGCACCTCATTAGGAAACGGTAAATGAGGTACATATCATCCAGGGATTTTAAAGGCAGAAACTTTTTTACTGTAAAAGTCGGAAATTTGGTGACTGAGTTATCATTTTGTAGCAACAGCGTGCTCCAGCCTTTTGTCTCAAATACTTCACTTCCCGTCAACATTCAACATACGCATCAGCTACAGTGTGTTCTAATATATTACTGCCGTTAATGATGGAAGCTACTAGGACGTGGATTAGACCTGAGGTGGTTACAAAGATATTTTGTTGATACGTGGAAATACATGATTGAAAATGTCATGTAACTTTCCGGTAGAACCAGTAGAACTTGGAATAACTGGCTAACATGAGGTTATCTGGTTGTGAGTAATATGTTCAGATCATTCTGAGGAAAGCGAAAGTACTTACTCAAATTTGCGTAGATTATAGGGGTGACTTTTTGACACAGTACATACCTGCAGATCGTAGAAAACATACTTTATTAATGAAATTAGCAACATAGATAAATGATTTAGTAAATTAGACGAAGTTTTATTTCGCATTATAACAGTTGTGTCATCCGTTCCTGTGCGCTGGTGATCAATATGATTTCATTTAACTGGAGTAGATGTAGTGCCTGTTGTAGCATGGCTAACTAGTGCTATTGCTCATGTAGATGCAGCTTAACGTTCTTCACTGGGCAGTTTGGAAAATTATCCTCCTTCTCTTCGTGTAGGACATTTATGATAACTGCAGCTGATGTTAAACTGGGAAGCGAAGGTCAAGTAGTTATTTTGCTGACAAATGACTGAGTGTGTATGTACTCGACCTATGTGCAAACTGCAGAAGCTCTACAGTCTCCATAGATAATATTTATCTTTCACAGACGACTATCGATTTGTTAAGTCTTACCTCTGACAAGGATATCTCTGATAGATGCGTGTAAAATTCTACCACACCGCTTACCCGTCGAATTTATGTCACTATCCGATGTCTGATCGTCAGTCAACAAGATTCAGCAGAACGAGGAGCACCTCTGAAGATGTCCAGCGCAGAATGAACTAAACATTAGGAGTGGAAAAGTTTCACGATCACGACTATACAACTGGGACGACTCACCTGCAGCCCGTTGATTGTTGCAGCAGAGTTAGTAGTTATAGTGTGGTCGTTAGTAGCGTTTCCGTGCTTCAGGAAGTTGATGGTAGAGTCCTGTTATGCCTTTCCTGAAATTTTCCTGTAACCTATGTAATTATGCTGAAGCCCTAGATGATTTTGTGCACAACATTATTTTGCTGTCTTGAAACGTTATTAACTAATGTCTTCGGTTAGGAAGGCAAGCTGTCGTCTTTAATGTAGTAGTGTAACTCTGTACTTTAACCCTTGTGAAATCAATTTCAGACTTACAAAATAGTTTCAGCTATGAATAGAACTTTTCTCTCCATGTTTGCTTATTTTGTTTCGTTTATAGGTTGATCTCGCAATGTTGGGCAAACAACGCTAGTCAGCATAAATATTTTAAATACTTTTTGTAATATTTTATAAATAAGTTGTGAGTCTATGTAAAACGTATTGCACGCGGTCTTTCCAGTTCTCCCGCTCCCTTTCTACCCATTCCCAGATAAGAATAATACTGCTTTAACATGATTGGCGCACTCGCTGCGTGTCGTAGTACGGCTTTCACCGTTCCACAAACGGCATCTCGGCGGCTGGGTCTCAGATCCGGAAGCACCCGGTAAGTGAACAAATAAGTTGAAGCACGTCCTCTAGAAAGCACTCGTGGGAGGCGGCGTTGACGTGCTCCGCGGAACGGAAGCCACGTGCACGGGGAGGCGGCCGGCCGACAGGCCGTTGTTATTTGGAAGCTGAGGGCTTGTCGACGAGGGCCGAGCGCCACAAAGAGGGCGCGACAAAGCGACCTTGTTTGGCTCGCGCAGGGCCCGGCCAGGCCGAGTAATTGCGTTAGGCCCGGCCTCGCCCCTGGCAGTGCGTGAGGACACGCACGCGGCGCGCAGAGCGCAAGCTGCCAGCAGCACGCTGGCCTCTCAGTCCACCGCCTCATGAGTCGTACCCTGATGAAGGCGAGAAATATTTCGTAATTAAAATTCTGTCCTTACATCCATCTTCCGAAACATCATGGGACAACTGCCGCTACTACAGGAAACCTACAAAGATATGGAAACATCTCCTGAAGATGATGTATACGCAATCCATTGAAACGTTGCGACTAGAAGGCGAGGCCACTCGGCTGATAACCCGTGAAGATTCCATAGCTGAAATACGCCGAGAAAGCCTGCAATCGCACCTCCAGAAAAGTCTCCTTGATTATATGCTGAGATCACAACAGTCATACCTCTTTATATTGTGTAGGACTTCCTTTTGTCCTGCGTAGTGCAGCAACACGACGTGGCATGGACTCAACACGTCGTTGGAAGTCCACTGCAAAAATATTGAGCCATGCTGCCTCTACAGCCGTCCATAACTGCGACAGGGTTGGCGGTGCAGGGTTTTGTGCACGAACTGACCTCTCGATTATCTCCCATATGTGTTGGATGAAATACGTGTCACACCATCCGCGTGGGCAGATCATTCGCTGGAACTGTCCAGAATGTTCATCAGACCAATTGCAAACAATTGTGACCCAGTGATATAGCGCACTGCTGAATGGTCTCCAAGTAGTCAAAGGTCGGCTCAGCTGGATCAGAGGACCCACCCAATCCCAAGTGCATGCAGCCCACATCATTATGAAACCATCACCAGCATGCACAGTGGCTTGTTGACAATTTGGGTCCATGGCTTTTTTGGGGTCTTCGACGCACTCAAAGCATATTATCAGCTCTTACCAACTAAAATTGGGACTCATCTGACCAGGTCATGGTTTTCCAACCGACTAGGTTCCAACTGACATGGTCACCAGGAGAGGCGCTGTAAGCGATGTTGAGCGGTTTGCGAAGCAACTTACGTCCGTCGTCTGCTCCCATAGCCAACTAAACAGAAATTTCGCCTCACTGTCCTAATGGATACGTTCGTCACACGTCCCACATTCGTTTCTGAGGCTGTTTCACCACTCTCACATGTCTTTTAGCAATGACAAGTCCACGTAAATATCGCTGGTCTCAGTAGTTAAGTGAAGGCCGTCAGCCATTGCGTTGTCCATGGTGCGAGGTAATGCCTGAAAATTGGTAGGCCTATCCTAGGCACATTCTTAACATTATGGATCTACGAACACTGAACTCCGTTACGATTTCCGAAATACAACGTCCGTGCGTCTAGCTCTAACTACTATTCCGGGTTTATATTCTGTTAATTCCCGACGTCCGGCATTAATCAAGAGGAAAAAATTTTCACACGAATTTCCAGAGTATAAACGACAGCTCCGGCGAAGCACTAGCCTTTGATACCTTGCTCATGCGATACTACCGTCATCTGTGTATGCGCATATCGCTATCCGATTACTCCTGTCACCTCATTGTCAAATGCAGATGCTAGACTTATCTACTAGTTGAGCCCTTGTATTTCCTAATTAGCGCCACCTCTGCAATGTTCTCAATACCTTGAAAATGTCAGGCGTGTAAGAATTTTTTTCCGTGTAGCTGTCAGTGCATTATATTGGAGCGAAGTGAATTACAAACCGGGTAGATTGTTGGTGCTCATATGGTAGGGGCTTTCGTCACCAATGGGGCCGAAAGGTTTGGTGATCCACGAGGCACTGTAACTAAACTTGATACCTCATACAGGGAAAGCGGAAAACTATGATCCGCTATATCACTACGCGGATAAAACATCGTGTGATCGTCATGGACTATCACTGAAAAGAGCTGTGCCGAAAACTAAGAGGCCGACAACTGAAAAAGTCATTGCAGAGCTAAATGTCGCACTTGCAAACCCTGTCAGCACCAGAACTTCACGAAGGAAGCTCCATAAGCTGAGAATTAGAGAGCGAGCTGGCGTTCCAAAACCAATCATCAGTGATGTAAATGTTCTTAGGAGGAAAAAGTTGTGCCGAAACTATAAGATCTGGTGTACGGAGTAATGCAAATATGTCACTGAGCCGGATGAGTGCTTTCTCACACTGTTTCGAACATTTAGGCGACCCTACAAAAATGGTTCAAATGGCTCTGAGCACTATGGGACTCAACATCTTAGGTCATCAGTCCCCTAGAACTTAGAACTACTTAAACCTAACTAACCTAAGGACATCACACACATCCATGCCCGAGACAGGATTTGAAACGGCGACCGTAGCAGTCCTGCGGTTCCGGACTGCAGCGCCTAGAACCGCACGGCCACGACGGCCGGCGCGACCCTACATCCAAGAGTGAATCATGGGAGGTGTTCGGTGACGATATGGACTGCCATGGTACTCCACGGTCCCCTTGGATATTCTGTAAGGTCGCTTACTCGCAAGTATTATGTGACGACTTTGGCTGATCAGGTCCATCGCACGGTACAATGATTGGTTATGGAGTGTATCAAGAAGACAGGCCCCAATCTGGATTTGTGAGCACCGTGATGAATTATCTCATCTACCATAGCCACCATACAAAATTATTGAGGCTTTTTTGGTCTACTTTAGAGAGCATGCTGAATTATCGCTGTTCATCTCCATCATGGTTTCCTGATGTTTCCACAATTTTGCAGGAATATTGGTGTAAGATTCGTTGGAAACTGTGACCACTGGAAGCTGTTCTGAATGCCAGTGGGTCCCCTACATAGTATCAGTCTTGGTAACGTGTTTTAGTCTTTTCGCGTAGCAGGGATGGCACCGTCGATTTCGACTTTTCGTTACACGTTGTGCGACCCCTGTATGACACCAGGTAATCGTCTGGACGCTGACTAATCATCGCTACACATCTTTTAGAAGATACAAAAAAGCGATGTTTGCTGTGCTGATCATTCTTTCCTCCAACTCATTAACCAGCTGCTAGTTACTAGCAGAGGTGTACACGTTCCGCTTTTAACCAGCCCATACTTCCCCGCTAGCCAGGCAGGCAGGTTGCCGCACGTTGATAGCCGAACGGGTGGCTGTTTTACTCCCTAGCCTAGCTATATCGGAACCAACCACGAAGAAGAAACCTTGCTTGCCTGTCTTCCCGCGGTGCTACGTTACATAGCGATTTATCCTGTACTCTTTTGTTGTAGTGTAATGGTAAGACGTGTGTAACCTGATTAGCGGAAGACGAAGGCCAATGTACTATCCATTGGTAGTGACCGGGCCAAACATCTCACGAAATAAGCATCAAACGAAAAAAATGGCGCTTGATTGGCCTGCTAGATGGCACTGCCATAGGTCAAACGAATATCAACTGCGTTTTATAAAATAGGAACCCCCAGTTTTTATTACATATTCGCGTAGTACGTAAATAAATATGAATGTTTTAGTTGGACCACCTTTTTAACTTTGTGATATATGGCGTTGTAATAGTCACAAACGTATAAGTTCGTGGTATCACGTACCATTCCGCCAGCACGGACGGTATTTGCTTCGTGATACATTACCTGTCTTAAAATGGACCGTTGACCAGCTGCGGAAAAGATCGATATCGTGTTGATGTACGGCTATTGTGATAAAAATGCCCAACGGGCGTGTGCTATGTATGCTGCTCGGTATCCTGGACGACATCATCCAGGTGAACGGAACGTTCGCCGGATAGTTACGTTATTTAAGGAAACGTGTTCAGCCACATGTGAAACGTCAACCACGACCTGCAACAAATGATGATGCCCAAGTAGTTGTTTTAGCTGCTGTCGCGGCTAATCCGCACATTAGTAGCGGACAAACTGCGCGAGAATCGGGAATCTCAAAAACGTCGGTGTTGAGAATGCTACATCAACATCGATTGCACCTGTACCATATTTCTATGCACCAGGAATTGCATGGCGATGACTTTGCACGTCGTGTACAGTTCTGCCACTGGGTAACACAGAAATTACGGGACGATGACAGATTTTTCGCAATCGTTCTATTTAGCAACGAACATTCGTTCACCAACAGCGGTAACGTAAACCGGCACTATTGGGCAACGGATAATCCAAGTTGGCTGCGACAGGTGGAACATCAGCGACCTTGGCGGGTTAATGTATGGTGCAGCATTATAAGAGGAAGGATAATTGGCCCCCATTTTATCGATGGCAATCTAAATGGTACAATGTTTCACCGCCTGACAGAATGGCGATGTACTTCCAACATGGTGGATGTCCAGCACATAGTTCGCGTGTGGTTGAAGTGGTATTGAATAGCATATTTCATGACAGGTGTATTGGTCGTCGAAGCACCATACCATGGCCCGCACGTTCACCGGATCTGACGTCCCCGGATTTCTTTCTGTGGGGAAAGATGAAAGATATTTCCTATCGTGATCCACCGACAACGCCTGACAATATGCGTCAGCGCATTGTCAATGTATGTCCAACCATTACAGAAGGCGAACTATTCGCTGTTGAGAGGATGTCGTTACACGTATTGCCAAATCGCACTGAGATTGACAGACATCATTTTGAGCATTTATTGCATTAATGTGGTATTTACAGGTAATCATGCTGTAACAGTATGCGATCTCAGAAATGATAAGTTTACAAGGGTGCATATATCACATTGGAACAATGGGAATAAAATGTTCAAACGTACCTACGTTATGTACTTTCATTTAAAAAACCTACCTGTTACCAACTGTTCGTCTAAAATCGTGAGCTATATGTTTGTGAGTATTACAGTGCCGTCTATCACAAAGCAAAAATAGTGGTCCAACTAAAATATTCATATTTCTTTACGTACTACACGAATATGTAATAACAAGTGGGGGTTAATATTTAGAAAAACGCAGTTGATATCCGTTTGACCTATGGCAGCCCCATCTAGCGGGTCAACCATAGCCCCATCTGGTTTCCCCCTTCAAGCTAGACGAGTTTCGTTCTTTGTAGTTTTTTCGTTTGACGCTTATTTCGTGAGATATTTGGCCCGGTCACGATCAATGGACCACCCTATATATTCATTGTGACTCATTGTATCCCAGAAAATACAATTTCTATTGTCCTTTTTTTCCTTTTTGGTATATTTCGGGCTTATTTATTTGTTTCGATATGAATGATCTTCTCTGTAACTTCTCCCTCTTTCGACTAGCGTTGGATATTCTCAGTTCGAGCAAAGGTTTTGGAAGTCTGTGACCTTAGTGTGTTTCAGCCAAATATGAACCCAGCTACAACAATTGTAATTACTTTTTCCGGAGCGTGAATTGCCAGTTCGGTGAATCCATTCTAAATGGCCAAAGTAGTTCATTATTAAGTCCCCAAACGCATTTTAGCAAATACGAAGATCGTTTTTCATACCATGTTAATCTAAAAGTACATGTATGGAAGAAGTAGCTTTTCCTTCACGTCTTTCATACTAAGCTTCCTTCGCATCTTGAAACTACGTTGCATACCACCAGTATGTGGTTTTGAATATCGACTTATCGGTATATTTTTCCTGTTCCAGTCAATATTCGCCCTAAATTTAGAAAGCCTATTGACAGCTAAGTGGCCTGAGGTCCTTAGCACACAATTCCACACACCTGTCAGCCAATGAGTCTTTGTCCTCTTTAGAAGTATTAAGGAGTAAGGAAAATCTCGTTAAATTTACAGTTATGTCGTAACATTTGTCGATGTTCCCGAATCTTTTTATACAATCTGCATTGCGACACACTTACCAATTTTCTGGAAATGCCTCATAAACAAACTAAAGCTTTTCCGATGCTTGACTTCGGCTCTGTTTCGTGACTAGTATATATTCCTCAGTCCTTAATTTCTCCTCAATCTCCTTTAACTATGGGTTTCTCATTTTGCTACTCCCACGTTTAAGACAGTTGAACTACCATGAAATTACCTACGCCAACATACAAGTGGCTATTCCGTGGTCCTGTTGGGTTTACAAGGCACTCTATTGTCAGGTACAGCAGGCTGAACGGGTCCCGTGAAGTTCGTCAGGCTTGCAGAATCCCAAGTTTGCCTGCTCTAACAACTGTCCTTCAGCAAACATGCAGGTTGCGCTGATTTAATGAATGCGTCGCTGATAGGGGCTGTCAGGCTGGAAGGACAATTTATACACCAGTGCTCACTAGCCGATGTGCTGCGGCCGGAAAGTAGTTTCAGCACAGCGGACATAGATGTTTCGTACCCTTATGCTGATTGTATAACGATTAAAAATGGTTCAAATGGCTCAAAGCACTATGGGACCAAACATCTGAGGTCATCAGTCCCCTAAACTTAGAACTACGTAAACATAAGTAATCTAAGGACAACACACACATCCATGCCCGAGGCAGGATTCGAACCTGCGACCGCAGCAGCAGTGTGGTTCCGGACTGAAGCGCCTAGAACCGCTTGGCCAAATTGGCCGGCTATAACGATTACTTTGTATCGATGTGATCATGGTGTCTTAGACATGTTTTTAGATGGTTTAATGTAACACAAAATAATCTAAGAATAAAATGACAATATTAGAATAAAATGATACCTAGATACTCAATTGAAGGTGTCAGCCCTACTAGATAACAATAAAGATGAGGTTGTAAAGTGACTGGTCGTATTAGATCGTTGTACTGGCAATTTCCTGAGGTTTCAGATTTTTTCCTACTGCAAGCTTGGCCTGGCGCTTGATTGCAGTGATGAAGGTAAATCAAGACTACAGTTGAGAAGCTGGAAGACAACACGGTCACACACAAATAACAGTCATCTATAGACTTAGTTAAACCGATATATTGTTTAGTAAAGACCTATAATTCATGTACAAAGTTGCTGATAAAAAGTGCTGCCACTCCGATCAGCCATTTTTCTCGGAGCCAGAGTCCGAGATGAGTAGTCACCCTCACCTTAAGTTGCTGTTAAAGAAACCAGTCGCAGTCACGAAGGGCCAAGGACCTGCCAATATCAAATTTCGACACTTGCTGACAGATGTTTTTCATTCTTTCACGAGGTCTAGTAAAATCTTGCAAAACCAAGCGGAACGTCAGCGCCAAGCTGTTTCAAACTCGACCAAGCAGTGCACACCAGTCGCTGGAAAACATGCAAATTACGCTCATCATAAGCATAAGAAAGCAAAACGGGGCTCTCCCCTCCACAAAGGAACCCGAAGAAGGCGTTGACTCGGTGCCCAGCAAACTCCTGTTGCGAAGGCTCTCCCGTCTCTAGTACAGCATCTGCGCCAGGAAAATGGATACAGCACGAAAAAGTACAGCCAGAGCAGGACTACGTTGGCCCAGCACGGCATCTCAACAGCCGCACAGACCTGCACGGAGAACGCCGACTGCAAACGCTTGCACCAGAAAAACGGTACGCCGGCATTGTTATTGCTGACTAATTACTCTCCAGGTGGCCCCTACGCTCCACCGGGCACACCATCCACCATAGCCGACCACTTTCCATTGTTCCCTCGGTTTCGTACAACACACCTTCACTCTTCCACCAGAGAAAAAGTCGAAGACCCTCTAACCGGCAAAGTCGGTGGTCAACTCACCAGGTATGAGCTGTAGAAGTCGGCTCACGGCTCAGGGATCCAATCTTTATTAGCTTAAATGTACTTTGCGAGTATGGTTCAGAGTAAGACACTACGCATTCTGCAAGAAAAGTTTGTTCAAGAAAGCAATGAGGTACACAGGGTAACCATGAGATTGGAACTGACCTTTTCTTCACACAGTCACCGTGCTTGTCAAAACTTTTGTTCCATGGGTGAACCACTTTGTCGAAATAGGCTTAAAAATTTTCAGAGTCCATTAATATCAGCCTGCGAAACGTCGGTCGTTACCAATTCTGAAACGACGATCAGCCAGGTACCACCTAATGTCAGCAGAGATGAGAATCGCTTGGAGCGAATCCGTTCCCTGTGGAGTGTATACCAATGTATTTCGCCCGAGCAGCTGGCCAAACTACGTGTAATGAAGGTCGTATGCGTTTGGGTGCTATCGTCCAACGTCACATCTTTCGAAAGTCATCCATTCATTTCCTCCAAATCGCCCTCTACAAGAATTCTTGTCGCGTGCAATAACTGAAATCATTTACGATCTCTTCGTAGGTGAGGGAATCAATCACATACACTTCCTGCATTTCCCGAAACCTGTGGCCACAGAATTCTTCGCAGATACCGTTCTGTTGAACTGCGTGAGGCTCACGATAGGGCAGTCTCGATTGATAGTAATTCTTTCCTCGCCTTATATGTTGCATTGTACATTTATGTTCGTATCGTGTACGGTACACGTAGGCACGGAACACACACGGTCCGATACCGCATTAAAGGCTCTGGAGGTAATCTTATTCCATTGGCTTTAATCTCGTGCGACATTTCTGCAGTACACAGTGAGAATGCGCCTACCGATCGTCGAACGTGTTGTGCACGATATTCAATACACTGCAGTGGAAGTGGTGAGTTCAGACGCAGTCGGCCTCACGAGAACGTAAACACTTCGTCATTGTACACACTATTTAAACGTGGGTGTTGTTTACGGCCTCAGCCTTCGCTCGACTCGCACATCTGTTTTTCCTTCATTAAATTACTGGCTCAAAAACCACAACTGTTATCTTGAATTTAAACAGACATACACCCTGTGAAGACGGTGAGGAATTACAGTTTGTGCGTTTTCTTTAAACGTGATTAGAATTCTAATTACAATCGCCACCACAGCGCTCGATCTAGAAATGTAGCAGGTGTCTTGAAAGCTTCAGTCCTCTCTTCCATCTATACATGGAGTTTAATTTATACGGGGTGACAGCTCTTACCTCACATTTAGACTCTGTCATCATACCCAGTTTAGGCATCCTTGTCTGTTCCAGTTTTAAGAAGCACTTTCTTATGCCTTTACCACACTTTTATTTTTGCAACAACCGCGTAAGGTTATTGGAAAAATAAAGACATAAGAAATGTTATCAAAAGTGCATCCAAATTGCCGCATCGTCTCCCAACATTTTCATGCGAACTGCAATTTTAAGTAGACTCCAGTTGATTTTTCCATCTCTTCTTAGGACGTCCATCACTTCTTCTCCTCTTGAGATGTACCTCTGTACATTAATTTAGGCATTCGCTCATCCTGAGCAAGTTTGGTACTGTCCCTAGTGCGATACATCGATTGTGATTACCTGTGCGACTTATCGCCGGCAAACACTGGCTGCTGCGCCCACCTAAGTCCCCTGGTGGTGACTAGAGGCTATCACGATTCCGTGTCGCCGAAAGAGGCTCCCTCCCAGTTCCGCAGTCTCAGTTGGCAGTCAGCGACATGCCTAAGCCCGAGTGATTTGAGACTGTATTCTGAGAGTCGGTCTGTGTTTAGCGACGCCGCAGTGTGGTCGTTTGCCTGCAAGAAGCCTTGTCACGATTCTGATTGGAGGTGCCACAAGTCAGTCAGATTTAGTGGTCCGTTTCTTCGGAGAACTACTTTCAGATGATTAATCTGTTCTGATTACAGTGCAGAGCAATCTATGCGGCACCATTTCCAGATTTATGTGACACTGTTGATGTCTATTGGAGAAAAGGAAATGCAGATCGGCGCAGGTTGTACCCCGCTCTGTGTGCAGCGATTTGGCGCCATTTATGATTTTCTGTAAGCCGGCCGTTGATAACTGGCACATCTTTTGGAATGAATACAAGCGTGCTGCAGAAGTTAACGCTGTAGTCGAGCCAGGTTTTACTAGATACAATTACGTTTTTTAAACGTTTTTGAAGAAAAATGACAGTTATACTGTCATGGTTTCTTTTCCAAGTTGTTATAAGGCATTACAATTTAATGTTAACAGTGTATTGTACAGTCACTAGCTTTTACGCTACCGGTTGCACTCTCTGTTGTGCTAATAAAGAAAATATTTATACACCAGCTCTCGACACTGTACTATCAGTTAGTTTTAAAAATGGTTCAAATGGCTCTGAGCACTATGGGACTTAACATCTATGGTCATCAGTCCCCTAGAACTTAGAACTACTTAAACCTAACTAACCTAAGGACAGCACACAACACCCAGCCATCACGAGGCAGAGAAAATCCCTGACACCGCCGGGAATCGAACCCGGGAACCCGGGCGTGGGAAGCGAGAACGCTACCGCACGACCACGAGATGCGGGCAGTTTGTTTTACTAACATTAATGTAAATGCTTCCAATATTTCTGCTACAGAACAATAATGGAGTTAATACCTTGTTTTAAGCCGTTGGTTTAATCTTAGCAATACCATAACGCGCGTTACCGAGGGAGGAGGTGATGGAGTGGGGGGGCTACTGAATGCTCACCCTCAAATAAAATTAAAAAATTCTTTAAATGTTGTTGACTTTTATTATCAGCATATTTCTTAAAGAGCTACTGATGTGTCAGCAGGGTCCAAAATCTGAATGTATGCTCTAGAACACACTTAGCAATATCAACGCATGCTGAATTACTTATACTATTAACGGGGAAGGGGGGAACACTTTTCGCCCATCAGAAAAGACATTTAAAAAAATATAAATAGTGTTAATACTGTGTTGTACACATAACATATTTTTACAGAGATGTTGAGTTGTAGGTAAGATCCTGAACCTGAAAATATTTAATACGACATTCACTGAGGAAAGTGACATCTACTAATATCATTTAAATTTTTGGCTTAAATATGATTGAAAATTTTAAAACATTTATGGAATCTGCTAGAATAATTCATTATAAATAATAATTTTTTTTTAAATTTTTAAACTACAATGTCAGTGACCAGATTTCAATATTTTGAATAGGTGGGCATAAGGTTTCCCGGCGCTCCCCCTTCCCTCTTGGCACTGCTTACGGTTATTCACTTGATAATTGGAGAAGATACATTGAAGTGAAACCAATTTTGTGCCTGGGTAATTACTCTGTTTTCAACTTATTGATGTTTTTTCAGTATGTTCCTTCACGTTTACTTGCATCAATAAGTTGTATCTTGAGTCTGTAGCGTAATCTTCTCTCTGTTTTAGCTGTGTTATCGAACTGTGAACTGGCTTCCGAAATGCTATGATAAAAGCCTTTTATATTCGTTAATTTCAATATCATACAAGAATTAAAATTACCGTCTTCCCTGTTACGCTTATTGAATTCAAGGTTCCAAGACAGCTTAATGAGACTGGTTCAACATACGTTAATGACTAATATTTAAGGATCTTTCCTATTACTTGTCGAGTTTCCTAATTAAGAGTGAAATAAAAGTTTGTGAAATTTGTTTTAAAATAAAGTTTTTTGTAGACTGATATCTTCCGTTCACGGAAATCACAGCTGAGTTCCTTTGAATGAGACCAAGCCCTTCCTTTCTGTATTTCTCTATTTTCTGAAGTTTACTTTTGACACTCGTTTCATTAATGTTCTCATCCGATCTATTAGCCTGTATCCAGGTAGTGGTCCTAGGAGCCTAATCTCTGCTACTTCGATCCTCTTCCTTTGACAGGCTATTACGACTCCGAAGTCCCTGATCCACAATTTAGTACTGGTACTGTCATCACAATATAAAATTGTAGTACTGTGTCTTTTGTATCTTTACAGTACCCACCAACTGTTGGAATTTTTGCAGTTTGTATCCTTGACCACTGTATGTAGTGTATCAGATCCCACATTCCAGATACAGGTTATTACTATTTTGCTCTTAATTTCTTATTATCATGGAATGCTAGTATCTTAGTTTATTTTTTTGGTATTGTCGTATTATAAACATTTGATACGTTGTGCGAGGGCCAAATTGCTCTTTGTAATGTATCTTCAGAGTCCAATTAAAATGGGAGTGTATTTACACCTTCATTATTAACCCTATAATGTTCCACTATTTTATCCTGCCATGTCTCTACGTCGTCATCTGTTTGTACATTAAGCAGTACAGATGATAAATCACAGCCCTGTTAAGAGATGATTCTTAAAAACGGACTTTCTTTTAGTACTTTGATATTGTTGTGTACGTACATATTTTGATTAACACTGATTATACGCTAGAGTACGTATTCATTTCTAAAATTTTCTATAAATTCACTCTGTTAACTGTTCAGCTTTGTCTTAGTCGATAAAGGCTCTGTGTACGGGATGATTGTATTCTCTACGTTTCTCAGTAGCGTGGCAGACAGGGAAAAACACTGTCTAAGCAAGATCTTCTCATCTGAAGTCCATTCTGCTCTTCTCTAAGAAACTTTTCTAAAGGAAACTTAAGTCTATTCTTATTAGTTTCACACATATCTTATACCCAGAGTTCCCAATATCTCGGTGAACGTCGCACATCCTGCAGCTCCAATTCGTCAAATACTGTGAGTTCATGATAACAACATCATTCTACCTTTAGCTAGAAATCGAAGAAAGAGTGTTCGCATTGAGCGCTTACCAGCTGTGGCTGCAGGAGAGTGGTCTCGGGTAGCACTCGATGGGCGAAAAAGGACAGGTAGAGAGGGAAGGGGTGTTCCTTGTACCCACCTTTTGAAAATATTATACTCCAGCTAGTTGCTCTGAATTTTAAAATTTTGAAAATGAAATTTACAGTTTCTAATGAATTGTTCCAATCGATTCCATAAATTTATTAAATTTATCTGTTAAACTGAACCCAAAATGTTAAGTCCCAGTAGTAAATGTCACTTTCCCCAGTGAACATCATACTTATTTTCAGTTTCAGGATCTTACTTACAGTGAATATCTCTTTAGAAAGTATGATGTGAGTAAAAATCAACAACTATTAACGAAACTGTGATTTTTCAAAAAAATTTCTATGGTGGGCATGAAGTATTACCTTCCTTAAAATAGACAAGTTACTAATAATGGCGTGTGACAAGGGCCTCCCGTCGGGTAGTCCGCTCGCTTGGTGCAAGTCTTTCCATTTGACGCCACTTCGGCGAATTGCGCGTTGATGGGGATGAAATGATTATGATTAGGACAACCGTACACCCAGTCCCGGAGCGGAGAAAATCTCCGACCCACCCGGGAATCGAACCCTGGCTCTTAGGATTGACAGTCTGTCGGGCTGACAACTCAGCTACAGACGACAAGTTACTGAAAATGTGTTGATGTTACTAGGAGTTTGCTAAAGTTTATTTTCATGTTCTCGATTCTGATAACACATCAAACGCTCTTTAAAAACTATGTTGTTGACAACAGTTAACGATTCAGATATCTCTAATTTTTTTGTTTTTTTTTAATTTATTATTATTATTATTATTTTGCAATAAAGTACATCCCCTCACCAAACCCCTTTAATACGCGTTATGAAAAATGCCTTGGGAGTGCCAGGATTAATGTTTTTATATACGCTACATTGGCCGAAATTTCTGGTCTTGAGTCTACGGTAAAAATTAAACAGAACTTACGAAATCAGTCACAGTAATCTTAATAATCATAGTTTAATTTTCACAGTGACGGTGAACAATAGATTCCTGTGAAAGTCATATGCCTTTGGTCACCTATGGGAAAAATTCTGTATTTATGAATTGGAAAACAAGAAATAACGAAAATGATGCAGATCTCCTCTCGTTCGTATGGAGAACGAAATGCCCATCTCGCTGGTTCAGCGAGGTGTCTGCGCGCTTGGCGAAGAGCGTCGCCTGTAACACCGAATGTGGCGGAGCATTTGGTATTCATGCCGTACCTAATAGCTGGTTGTAAACGCAGTCGTTGCTTGGCATCAGCATCCGGCCCCCGGTACGGCGGCTTTGTGTAAGAAGGACGGCCAGATATACGGCGGTACTCAGGAGCTTAATGCAGGCTGGGGCGCGCCGGCCGGCCGGCTCCTTTAAGAGGATCAGTCTCAAAGCCAGCGCGCCGCGGCCACCTGCGGCTCCCCCCGCCGTGTCTCTCTAAGACGCCGTTTCCATTTGCTGCGGGGGAAAGAAGGGCGGGGCACGTAGCCTGCTGATCCGCTGTTGCGCAACCAGCAGAACACCGGCGCCGCACTCAGCCGATCGCCGGCGTCGTAAGGGCAAACATCTTGATGCTCCTTTCTGAAGCACTACACCAAGCACTTTATGGGATTTGTATTTGAAGACTTAAAAGGACGGCCAGTGCCTTACGATTCCGTGTCGTCGACAGGAGAACTGAAGGAGGCCGACTGTACGTCGTGTCCTACTGCATTATACACTTATTTCGGTCATCGGTCCCATATTCTTACGTGCATATGGTGTCTGTTCTTTCGGACATGTCCTAAAGAACACACACCATTGATGACCTGCAGCCGTCTAGAATGAAATTAGAATTATGTTAATACCTTCAACTGCTGACGGGCGTTGATATAAAGGGGGTTCCTTGATCGTGACCGCGCCAAATATCGCACGAAATAAGCGTCAAAAGAAAAAACTACAAAGAACGAATCTTGTCTAGCTCTCAGGAGGGAACCAGATGGCGCCATAGTTGTCCCGCTAAATGGTGCTGCCATAGGTCAAACGGATATCAACTGCGTTTTTTTTTAAATAGGACCTCATTTTTTATTACATATTTGAGTAGTATGTAAAGAAATATGAATGTTTTAGTTGGACCACGTTTTCGCTTTGTGACAGATGGCGCTGTAATATTCACAAACATATGACTCACAATTTTAGACGAACAGCTGGTAACATGTAGGTTTTTTAAATTAAAATAAAGAACGTAGGTACGTTTGAACATTTTATTTCGGTTGTTCCAATGAGATACATGTACCTTTGTGAACTTATCATTTCTGAGAACGCCCGCTGTTACAGCGTGATTACCTGTAAATACCACGTTAATGCAATAAATGCTCAAAATGATCTCCGTCAACCAATGCATTTGGCAATACGTGTAACGACATTCGTCTCAACAGCGAGCAGTTCGCCTTCCGTAATGTTTTGTCATATACATTGACAATGCGCTGACGCATGTTGTCAGGCGTTGTCGGTGGATCACGATAGCAAATATCCTTCAACTTTCCCCACTGAAAGAAATCCGGGGACATCAGATCAAATGAATGAGCGGGCCTTGTATGGTGTTTCGACGACCAATCCACCAGTCATGTAATATGCTATTCAATACCGCTTCAACTGCACGCGAGCCATGTGCCGGACATCCATCATGTTGGAAGTACATCGCCATTCTGTCATGCAGAGAAACATCTTGTAGTAACATCGGTACAACATCACGTAGGAAATCAGCATACATTCCACTATTTAGATTGCCATCTATAAAATTAGGGCCAATTATCCTTCATCCCATAATGCCGCACCATACATTAACCCGCCAAGGTCGCTGATGTTATACTTGTCGCAGCCATCGTGGATTTTTCGTTGGCCAATAGTGCATATTATGCCGGTTTACGTTAGCGCTATTGCTGAATGACGCTTCGTCGCTAAATAGTATGCGTGCAAAAAATGTGTCATCGGCCCGTAATTTCTCCTGTGCCCAGGGGCAGAACTGTACACGACGTTCAAAGTCATCGCCATGCAAATTCCTGGTGCTTAGAAATATGGTACGGGTGCAACTGATGTTGATGTAGCATTCTCAACACCGACGTTTTTGAGATTCCTGATTCTCCCACAATTTGTCTGTTATTGATGTGCGTATTAGCCGCGACAGCAGCTAAAACACGTACTTGGGCATCATCGTTTGTTGCAGGTCGTGGTTGTCGTTTCACATGTGGCTGAACACTTCCTGTTCCCTTAAATAACGTAACTATCCGGCGAACGGTCCGGACACTCGGATGATGTCTTCCAGGATACCGAGCAGCATACATAGCACATGAACGTTGGGCATTCTGATCACTATAGCCATACATCAACACGATATCGACCTTTTCCCCAATTGGCGCAATTGGTAAAAGGTCTATTTTAACACGGGTAATGTATCACGAAGCAAATACCGGAATGTTATGTGATACCACGTACTAATACGTTTGTGACTGTTACAACGCCATCTATGACAAAGCGAAAAAAGTGGTCCAAGAAAAACATTCTTATTTCTTTACGTACTACATGAATATGTGATAAAAAATGGGGGTTCCTTTTTTATAAAACGCAGTTGATATCCGTTTGACCTATGGCTGCGCCATCTAGCGGGCCAACCATAGCGCCGTCTAGTTTCCCCCTTCAAGCTAGACGAGTTTCGTTCTTTGTAGTTTTTTCGTTTGATGCTTATTTCGTTTGACATTTGGCCCGGTCACTATCAATGGACCACCCTGTATATCAACGGGGACAGGTGAAAAATGTGTGCCCCGATCGGGACTCGAACCCGGGATCTCCTGCTGACATGGCAGACGCTCTGTCCATCTGATTCACCGAGGGCACTGAAGATAGCGCGACTGCAGGGAGTAACTCGCGCACGCCTCCCGCAAGACCCACAATTTCACCTTGTATGTCCACACACTACATTCGTAGTGTCCCACCGTAACACACTCATTACTCGTGGAAGACATTCTTACCTAGTCCCGTAACAGTTCGGGAGTATTGGCAGGACCATATACTTATATGGATATGGTGCCTGTTCTTTCGGACACCGAATAAAGGCCGTAAAATTTATTTGTTGGAAGAACCGGTGATCAGTTCACATGAAACATGAAAGAAAATATTGAATAATAAACTGAATTGTGGCTCAGTGAATTCCGTTAGATTCCTCGATAGTATCCGTAAATAAGAAAATAAAATAGTGATTCACAGAAATAAATACCTTCATATATAATATATAAGCTAATAGTCATTATGTTGACATACACGAAAATACCGTCTGCACAAAAGAATAGTGTAGATGCTAAGTGAACGATCTACAATGTTATCTCTGGTCCCCGCATGTACGTTTTTGATTGTTTGTTGTGGTGCGTTTTCTTTTTTCAACGTGTTCTGGACTCTGTAAATTGGGTGAGTGATTTTTAATATGTGCGAGCTAGTACATAAGTGGGCTGCAGGTAAACCGTAAGTAAAAAGATTTTTTTCCCAAATTCACCATTAATTGTATGTAAAGATCTGCCGAATAACTTCAAAAGTACGGGCGCATTTATAATAGAGTAAGGGCAACAACATAATGTTATACTAGACACACAGCGAAAATATTGCTCACAAATGCCACAAAACTCAAAGAAGAAACGCTCTTGAAAGTGGAAATCATTTCCCCAAAAGCTCGTGCAAGAAGTGAATAAAAGGAAACCATGAGAGGCAGCAGCGAAACAAACCCATAATTACCTATTTATCCTGACCGTCTTGCTAAGCATATTCTGCTCCCTCCTATCTCTCCGTGCAGGACGATGCTCCAGATTGTCCTTAAGTAACCGAAACTGGGTTAATAAACGAAAAGCGCAGAACTTTTGTTGACTTACTTACACACTTACTTACTTGCTTACATAGTCAGCAAATGTCTGAAGAGCCGAAAACCGGTTGACACCATAAAAGTTATACTGCAGAACGAAAACAAACTAGCGTTTTTCATTTATTATAAGAACCGACAGAAAATTCAGTTAACAAGGACCTAGGTTCTGTGCTAGCAGCCTCATGTGTGTCACTCCTTCGAACGCCTCCTCGGAAATTCCCGTTACAAACTTCTACGAATTGTAGGTGGGGGGTAGGGGCAGTAAGTACACAATTTTTGAATAGGAACCTGTAACACTTTAATACAGATGTACGTATTTAAAATTTGTAAATCTTGATACATATACGTATGGCTAAATAATGTTTATTGATCTGTGTAAATAATAAGTTCAAAACTGTAGTTTATACCGCATCAGTACCGGTTAAGGAAATGTTAAGGACATGTATCAAAAAGAAAAACGCACTGTGTAGCGGCGTCTCTCGTTGCGAATGGAGTGACGTCAGAGTGAGCGCCCTGCACGAGCACTTGGCTGCGGACAATAATGTGATCGGACGGGCGAGTTGCATGGCAGTGCGAGAAAAGTTTTAATTAGCGGCACGATGGTAATTGACAGGCGTGGGCAGATGAAAATCCAGCTCCTTTCACAGTGGTCATTGCTAAGTAAATCTGTGCTCACAAATTTTGCTGGAGCTACTCCGCAGCATGGTCGACGACAGTTACGGCTTCATCTCTCACAACAACGAACGACTGTGAGACTGTTCCACTTAGTTCACGTTTTTAGAACTGTAATGGCATGACCCAGTGGTATTGGTTAACTTTTAGTTTTAATAATCATTATCGCAAAAGCTTAGAAACTTTAAGCTAACAACCATCTCAAGTCATTGTTACCAAGTAGGTCCATGTCCATTCCTGTTATTGGAACAATCAGATCGTCGTTTATTGAAAAGAGAGAAATACATTAAAATTAATTTTAGTGCGAGTTCCTTTCCATATTTTCAATAATTTTGAAAATAGAAGTGAAACAATTTCTTGACGCACTTCAGTAACTTCAATGTTGAGATAAATATGTTTAGAGACAAAGTTATTCTTTCAGATCAAAAGTAAATTCAGTCATCTAAAAGTAAATTAATTACTACAACTGCAAAATAAAGAGATTATTTAACAGAAAACAATTATTTATACTTGCTAATTTTACATAAATTTGTGATGCTGTTTTTCGTGTGTTGGCCTGGTTCGTATTTCGGTTCTTTTATTTAAATAATTCTGAAATCAGCTGAGGTTTTCCTTCGTGTTTAGTTGCCAGTTCCCAAGCCAACAAAGGTGAGTAAACGCTACAGTGAGGTTAACCAGCTACAGCAGGCAGCCTCTAGTTGGCCAGTGCGAGGTTTATCTATTTTCAATTAATTTAATCCTGCCTCAAACAAGTGTACGCGTTTAGTAATAACTGAAATTCTTTTCCATTATTGTTTCTTGAAGTGTCTTGTTACTGCAAACGTGTGTGTAGCCTTTGTTGCAGCACGTATTCAAATTATCCCTTACTCGTTGCTGTTCGCAATTGTAGTTAGCTAGCGTAGAGACAGTGCCAAATTAGGCTGGCAGCCGTTTGTATCATTTATTCCAAAAGTATTGGCAAAATTTATTGTTTTGTTTCCCGATTCCCGGGGTTCCACCCTTCGTTGGAACAATACGTGAGCAAGTGCAGAATTTTTGACAATTGAACTAAATATGAATGAAAATAGAGTAGGCGGAATAAGTTGTCCTGTGACACAACTTGGTGTAAACCTCTCTCTCGCTAATCGGTGTTACATTTTCCTTCGGAGACGGTAGCGCTGCCAAATTTTACTTTCTGTTAGGCACACGCGGACACGGTCAAACATATTTTGGAAAAGCCGGCCGTGTAAAGAGGGACGTTACAAACCTGTGTTCCGTGGTACAGCCATCTAAAAACATGTTTGCTGGGTCGGTATGCAACTGGGTGGTCACAGTGGAGGAAAGTGGCTCTGAGCACTATGGGACTTAACATTTGAGCTCATCAGTCCCCTAGAACTTAGAACTACTTAAACATAACTAACCTAAGGACAACACACACATCCATGCCCGAGGCAGGATTCCAACCTGCGACCATAGCGGTAACACACTTCCAGACTGAAGGGCCTAGAACCGCTCGGCCACATCGGCAGGCTCACGGGGGAGGAAAGTGGCGTCGTATCGGCTGATGTCGTTTGGCATCTGTCCTACCTCTCTGACCTGGTTCGAGCCTCTGTTCACGATACACTGACGTGATGTTCCTGAATGGCTAAGCTCACGGTACTGTAAATGCTGATCCTAACCTTTATCGAGATCGTTATGCATAGCGTCAGACTCCATCGCGTATCCTCTTCGCCGTAATTACGCAACGGCTCCGAGAGAGGGTGCCTTGACCGTCAGCAGGCGTAACTGTGATGCTCTAAGAAGATGCCAGACATCCGAGCAGGAAGAGGCTGTACTGCATCATATTGAAGGGAACCCATCTACGAGTACACGGCCGGCTTGTTTGGTTATTAATGAGGAATTGTAAAACAAATAATGTACTGTGTCACGCCTAACCAGTTACTTGAAAAAGTAGTCACGTTACCAACATGTTTCCAAATGGTTGTAGCACAAAAACTGTTCGTTGCCGGACATGGATATCTATTCAAAAGATTATCTACTCACTCCCCTCCACAAATCCTTGAAGTTTTTAACAATATTTTCCGATCAGCCTGTAGGTATATCGAATGTCCTTGTTGCCGTTTATCGAAGAGTCGCAGGATATCGTGTGAAAAAACGGAAAGATGAGTTTCGTACTAATGATACATTCATTATTATGCGTTGATTTACGGATAGATAATTTTTTCTCTCAAGGAAATTTATCCAATTCAAAATTGGTATATACTCAAGGCTTCTGTTGGAAACCAAAGATATTAGTTTGTAGTTTCGTGGGTACTTTCTTACACTCTTAATATATACGGAAGTCATTGTGTCTTTATCCAGTCGCTTAGAGCTTTCTGCTGGGCGAGAGATACGCAATAAATGCAACCTTAGAGGGTGGCTAGTGCCAAAGAGTATTCCCGATTAAGAGAACTGTGCTTCCATCTGGACAGAGCGACAAATTTTTTTTCAGCTCTTTGAGCTGCTTTTCAACGCCAGATATGCCTGTTTATACGAGGGGCATTGAAAAAGTAATGCAATACTTTTCTTTATGGAAGCAGGTTGCTTTTATTTAGAATTCCAATACACCATATTATTCCCTACTCTTTTGGCTACAAAACTCTAATTTCCAACACAATCTCCGCTCAGTGCGATGGCCTTACGCCACCTTACTGGGAAGGCCCACATGATGCCACTACCTTGTTCGACGCCGATGTGAAGGTGTTGCTGCATGAATAACTTCCCCATCCACATATTGCATCCCGCAAGGTACATTCTCCATTGGATTGCACAGACGAAATTCGGTAGGTGCGAGATTACGGTTGTAGGGTGGATGCCGAAGAACAGTCAAGTTAAGTTTTATTAGCTTCGCTGGTCACATTTTTGTGAGTCCTTGCGTTGTAATGGAGGAGGAGAAGTTCGTGTTCATTTTTGGGGTGACGAAAACGAAAGTCCAACACTGAATGAGTCATAGCTGTGTGCGGCCGGCCGGCACGCGGGAGATAGGATATATTTGCGCGACCCTGTTTTGTTTAATGACAAACACCTTGCCCTACGACTCACCGTGTTTTTGTTCACTGCCAAGTCTCCGTAGGCATTCCGCAAGCGCCTATGAAAGAAACTCAGTGACAGTTCTCTGTTTCGAATATACATTCGGTAAAGACGCTACTTTGGAGGGGTAAACATAGCGCCCCCCCCCCTATATCTTCATGAAACTATAGGGGGTAAGATACCGAACAATGAATTCTGCATTTCTCCAAATTAAACAGGCGGTGGAAAACAATTGATTGAACGCCCCCAGTATGTCCCCCCGTATGGGAGGTTGTGGGACGTCGAAATAATGGCAGATCTGTGCGAGAAATTTTTTAAGCATGAAACCAATAACTCCAGCTTTGTCGTGGCCTTACATGTCAAATACAGGGTGTTTCAAAAATGACCGGTATATTTGAAACGGCAATAAAAACTAAACGAACAGCGATAGAAACACACCGTTTGTTGCAATATGCTTGGGACAACAGTACATTTTCAGGCAGACAAACTTTCGAAATTACATTAGTTACAGTTTTCAACAACAGATGACGCTGCGGCCTGGGAAACTCTATAGTACGATATTTTCCACATATCCACCATGCGTAGCAATAATATGGCGTAGTCTCTGAATGAAATTACCCGAAACCTTTGACAACGTGTCTGGCGGAATGGCTTCACATGCAGATGAGATGTACTGCTTCAGCTGTTCAATTGTTTCTGGATTCTGGCGGTACACCTGGTCTTTCAAGTGTCCCCACAGAAAGAAGTCACAGGGGTTCATGTCTGGCGAATAGGGAGGCCAATCCACGCCGCCTCCTGTATGTTTCGGATAGCCCAAAGCAATCACACGATCATCGAAATATTCATTCAGGAAATTAAAGATGTCAGCCGTGCGATGTGGCCGGGCACCATCTTGCATAAACCACGAGGTGTTCGCAGTGTCGTCTAAGGCAGTTTGTACCGCCACATATTCACGAAGAATGTCCAGATAGCGTGATGCAGTAATCGTTTCGGATCTGAAAAATGGGCCAATGATTCCTTTGGAAGAAATGTCGGCCCAGACCAGTACTTTTTGAGGATGCAGGGACGATGGGACTGCAACATGGGGCTTTTCGGTTCCCCATATGCGCCAGTTCTGTTTATTGACGAAGCCGTCCAGGTAAACATAAGCTTCGTCAGTAAACCAAATGCTGCCCACATGCATATCGCCGTCATCAATCCTGTGCACTATATCGTTAGCGAATGTCTCTTGTGCAGCAGTGGTAGCAGCGCTGAGGGGTTGCCGCGTTTGAATTTTGTATGGATGGAGGTGTAAACTCTGGCGCATGAGACGATACGTGGACGTTGGCGTCAATTGGACCGCAGCTGCAACACGGCGAACGGAAACCCGAGGCCGCTGTTGGATCACCTGCTGCACTAGCTGCGCGTTGCCCTCTGTGGTTGCCATACGCGGTCGCCCTACCTTTCCAGCACGTTCATCCGTCACGTTCCCAGTCCGTTGAAATTTTTCAAACAGATCCTTTATTGTATCGCTTTTCGGTCCTTTGGTTACATTAAACCTCCGTTGAAAACTTCGTCTTGTTGCAACAACACTGTGTTCTAGGCGGTGGAATTCCAACACCAGAAAAATCCTCTGTTCTAAGGAATAAACCATGTTGTCTACAGCACACTTGCACGTTGTGAACAGCACACGCTTACAGCAGAAAGACGACGTACAGAATGGCGCACCCACAGACTGCGTTGTCTTCTATATCTTTCACATCACTTGCAGCACCATCTGTTGTTGAAAGTTGTAACTACTGTAATTTCGAAAGTTGGTCCGCCTGAAAATGTACTGTTGTCCCAAGCACATTGCAACAAACGGTGTATTTCTATCGCTGCTCGTTTAGTTTTTATTGCCGTTTCAAATATACCGGTCATTTTTGAAACACCCTGTACATACTAATTCAGGCAACAGAGATGAAACAGATAAGGAAGCCCTACATATGGGAGGCTCGGTGGCGCTGAAACAATGGCATGTCTGTCCGATTCTCTTGCGCAAATGATTTTTTAAACGTGGAATGAAATACGTCAGTTTGTCGGGCTATAAACGTTAAATGCCTGAAAATCGGTAAATAAGGATTCGACATGTAAGGAAATCATCCAGACAAGAGGTTGACCAGTTGTGGAATGCTGACATGTTTGTAGAAACCTATTGCGGACATTATTTTTTACACTTGAAATCAAATACGCCACCGTGTCTGTAGACATCAGATACCTATTAATTTAGACAATAGGGATTCGATAAATTTAAGAAGGACCTCGATACGTTGGCTTGGGCAGTCGCGAAACGTTGACATGTCTATACGAAAGATTTTCACACTTGAAATGAAAAGCCTCGCTTTTATTGTGTCCTCAAACTTCAAGTACCTATTAATTCAAGCAGTAGTGATCTGATAAATAAAGGAGACCACGAAGTGATGGTGCGTCTGTGTGATGCTCCTGAGAAAATTATTTTTCACACGTGAAATCAAAACAATTAGTTTTTCACAACCTTAAGCTTCAAATTCCTAGTAATTTAGAGAACAGGTATATAAGAGGAAGAGGTCCTCCGTACGGGAGCTCGTGTGGTGGTGAAGCAATGCTATGTCTGTACGATCCTCCCAAGCAAATGATATTTTAAAAGTTCAATCAAATACTTCAGCCTAGTCGAAAATTTAACGTTAAATTCCTACTACTTCAAGCAACAGAGATTTGATAGGCAAAGAAGTTCTCCATATGGGAGCATGCGCGAATGTGAAATGATGGCATGTCTGTACAGTCCTGCTGTGGCTACGACATTTTATGTCCGAAAACAAAAACATCAGGTTTGTCGCAGCATTAAAGGTCAAATGTCTAGTAATTCAAGCAGTAGGAACTCGATTCATAAGGAAATCCCTCATCCGAGAGCTTTATGTCGCTGAAATGTATGTACGATCTTCTTGCGCAAATTATTTTTCTGAAATGTGAATCAAAAAAGGCCAGCTTTCTCGTAGCCTTGAAGATCAGATGTCTGCTAACTCGGACAATTAGCATCCGATGGATACAGAAGTCCTACGTACGGGAGGTTCAAATATGGCTCTGAGCACAATGGGACTTAACTTCTGAGGTAATCAGTCCCCTAGAACTTAGAACTACTTAAACCTAACTAAGCTAAGAACATCACACACATCCATGTCCTAGGCAGGATTCGAACCTGGGACCGTAGTGGTCCCGCAGCTCCAGGTTGTAGCGCCTAGAAACGCTCGGCCACTCCGGCCGGCCTACGGAAGGTAAGACGGTTTTGAAACTATGGCATGTCAGTACGATAATCTTGCGCGAATGATGTTTAAACGCGAAATCAAAAAGGTAAGCTTTGTGGCGGCCGTGAGTGTCAAATTCCTACTAGGCCTATGCCTCAGTACATGCTCCACAAGCCTATGGTGCGTGGTGGAGGGTAATTCGGGCAATGGCGATCCGATATTAACACAAAACGCCAGCGGAATTTATGTCGGTCTCCGGTCGTTACGCGCCGACCGGTAGTTTTCGCCTGGAGTACTCTGAGTGCCTACGTGAATAAAACGCTGCGTCATGAGCTGTGCATGGCGCGCCCCTAAGCGGGCGGGCGAAGGGAGGGTTTTGGGGAGGAGCGCAGCGGCCACGCCGCCATCAGGCCGTGATATTGTGCTCATGAATACTGCGCTGCGGCTGACACGCGCATTGTGTGGCGCGCCGCAGCTGCCGTGTAATATTCCCGATGAATTTTAAATTGCCTGTTATCGGCGCGCTCAGCTGCTCGCGCCCTCCCGGGGGTGAGGAAAAGCGAGGGGTAAGGAGGGGCGGGAGGGTAGCCTCTTATGGAAATACGAGTGCCCTCCCCAGTCGGGCGTGCCACTCTCGCAAACCTCCCGCCAAAACCGCCGCCCGCTAGCTGTCAAAAGATACGGTCTTGTGTGCGCAACAGACGTGCGCCGAGAGTGTGGGCTGAAAGAGTACGAAATAATTAACAAGAACAAAGTGACTTGCGGATGTGGGTTGGAGAGCTGCACTCGAGATGCGACTGAAATGCTCGTTACCATCAGTTAGACGTCGAGGTCAGTGAGCAGCCTCTCGATACGAGTAGGTTCTCTCGGAGGCGTACGAGAGGTTATTCCGGAAAGAATACCACGGCGGTGCCTGGCACTACTGTGTATAATGTGTACGGAGAAGCATTGACGAACTGTTTTCCACAGAACGATTTCGAACGAATGAAAAAAGTTGAAAGACTTACGGTCAATATGAAATGTTCCTGTGAATAAATTGAAACACTCTAGATACTCTTGTCAATGGCCCTTTAGATTTGGGTGTATTGATAAAAACCGCACAGAATGTTTACCGCCTTAAAAGTTCGTTCTTAGCACAGTTCGTAAACCACAGAAACATTCGTTAATATTTCATTCAACCTCAATTCGGCGTGGAAATCTTTGATCACCAACCCAGTGAATGATGAATCAAATATACAGGGTGTTCCAAAACGAATATACGGGATTTAAGGCTTTGTAGCATTTCATTACATTCAACTTACAATTATAAATAACACTTCAAATGGAAGACCACCTCAAACAGCTTCTCTTACAGTTGTTCAGTGTAAGCACCAAACGCCACACATCGAGTCGATTGCCCAGTTCCTCCCTAACCTTGATCAATGTGTCTGGAGTAGTTGTTGCAACAATGCTGTTTCTGAAGTCGTGCAGATCAGATGGTAGTGGAGGCACATGCACATAGTTCTCTATGAACTTCCACTGGTAAAAATCGCTTGGCGTCACATCGTGTGTGGACGTGGAGGCGTTCAAATCAAGCTCCGGCATCCGTCCCTTTACGGCCAGTCCAGCGGTGGGGTGCAACGCCGTTTAACCAATCGCGTACCGAGTTATGCCTGTGAAGCAGCGCACGTACTACATCCCAAATAAATTTCTGTAGTTGTACTGTTTCTAACTGAAGAAAGAGCAATGCTTCTTGCACTCACCGAAAAAGAAATTTCCTCCGGGATGTGGCACCGTACCTTCTGTTAGCAATTTGTTGACCCCCAGATGCGCACATATGTGTGTCTCCAATTTCACTTAAGTGAAACGTCGATTCATCACTGAAGACGACACCATCCAAAAACTCCTAATGATCAAGCAGCAACATTTTGGTTGCAAAGTTAACTCGTAAACAGTAGTCAGTAGAATTTAGGGCTTGTAACAACAGCTAACGATAAGGAAGTAGTTGTAAATGTATCCTTAAATGTCTTCGCGCATTCGTCACTGGCACTACTAATTCATGAGTAGTCTTCCGAACTGATTTTTTGGACTTACACATGACGGAGTCTCATTCCTTCAACACGTGTTTCAGTTACTCCTGGTCGTTCCACACTCTTCTCTTACATCACAAGCATAATGACAAGACCAAATGAGTTTCTCTTCCATTTGATATTTATCTGTAATTGCAAGAAGCGCGGGATTAGCCGAGCGGTCTAGGGCGCTGCAGTCATGGACTGTGAGGCTGGTCCCGGCGGAGGTTCGAGACCTCCCTCGGGCATGGGTGTGTGTGTTTGTCCTTAGGATAGTTTAGGTCAAGTAGTGTGTAAGATTAGGGACTGATGACCTTAGCAGTTAAGTCCCTTAAGATTTCACACACATTTGAACATTTTTGTAATTTTAAGCTGCATGTAATTAATGCTATAGAGCCTTAAAAGGCGTATATTCATTTTAAGTACCTTGAATATAACAATAACACCTTCTGATAAAAACTAAACATTACAACTGATATCTATGCCTGACAACTCCTCGTACTGCACAAATAATTTTTTGAATGTGTAATTTCACTTTATTGCGTGTGTGTGTGTTTGTGTGTGTGTGTGTGTGTGTGTGTGTGTGTGTGTGTGTGTGTGTGTGTGTGTGCGAGAGAGAGAGAGAGAGAGAGAGAGAAGGGAATGGTTCTGCAGGACAGCACATAGAATTTCGCTATGGCAGATTATTGTATATTTCCTTAAGAACTGAAAAGTTGCACTTAATAGTGAAAGATAGTAACAACGGTCTGTGAAAAATGCAAATGAAAAATATAGACGTTTAAATAAAAAAAGAACGCTGATGGATTTCTTGTCCTCGCAAGAGAATGGAATGTCAATCTGTACACAGATCTGTCCTGCGTGTTGTCAATTTTAGGTTTGTCCTTGCGGCGATAACTTATGTTCCGTTCTGTAAAGAAGCAAATTAATTACAGTAAATGCTTCATTATTCCAGGAATATACCCCGCATACTATCGTAGGCAGACTACCAGTGTGAGGGGTCCTAATTGCCATAGAAGCCTCTTCCAGTCCACTTGACACCAGTTGATAATACATAGCAAATGAGTCACTCTTATCGCGGAATCAAGCAGAGCCCTTTCATGTGTGTCAATTCCTACGGGAGCCAAACTGCTGACGTCATCTGTCCTAGACTTACACACTACATAAACTAACTTATGCTAATGACAACACACACAGCCATGCCCAAGGGAGGACTCGAACATCCGGCGGAAGGAGCAGCGCAATCCGTGACAAGGCGCCTCTAACCGCTCGGCCTCTCCGCGCGGCCAGAGCGTTTCGCATAAATTTCAAGCCAGTAAGGGTTGCTGATGAACGATTGTCTAGGAAGTGTTTGTACCTCTTGTCATTTCGATCGCATCACTTTCACAGACAGGCAGTTTTCTTGGATAAGCACAGAAAAAAAGTTTATTTCACTCTTTATTTACACCGCCGGCTACCTAATTAGTTTTCGTCCGAACACTGCTATCTATAAAAACATTCTAATGCCAAGACAACAAAAAATTTCCCTTGTTTTCAATCACTGGTTTCAACAGACATTACTGTCATGTTCAAATCTTTAAAATTTTTGTTACAGAACGTGTTCATTGTAACAGCTGTAAACGAAATTTTGAACAACTGAAGATGACAGCAAAGTCTGTCAAAAGAGGTTGTTAAAAATGAACAAATATTTAGGCAATCTTAGCTCTAAAAAAATTTTCACCAAGTAAAACGGATCGCTCTTTCTCTTTTGTCAATATGAGAAAATTCATCTCCTGTCTGTACTGTGTAGCAGAAAATTTCGTTCTCGCCCAAAGAAAAATCATCTCTGTACTGTGTTGGAGTTACAACCCTTCACAAGAAAGTTAGTGGTACACTGATGTCGTTACGGAAACTCACACCCGACATGTTTTAATTTTGTTCCACTATGTCGATTATTCATTAACACCATAACTTCTTCTGATGGTAGTATTACTTTTGTCAATTGAAACTGTATTAATTACTATTACTCCAATATTTAGGCATCCGTAAAAAACCACAAATATTTAAAGCGGAAGAAACCTGTGAAATTATATTTTCTGTAGCCTTGATATACTTTGTTCCTTGTGATCAAGCTAATTAAACCAATAAATAAATAACTTAACGCATTACTGTACTGTGACAAATTAAAGCTTCTACACATACATTTACATCTACATACATACTCCGCAAGCCACCGTACAGCGCGTGGCGCAGCGTACTCTGCACCACAAGCAGTTACTTCCTTTTCTGCTCCACTCGCAAACAGACCGAAGGAAACCATCTACACTCCTGGAAATTGAAATAAGAACACCGTGAATTCATTGTCCCACGAAGGGGAAACTTTATTGACACATTCCTGGGGTCAGATACATCACATGATCACACTGACAGAACCACAGGCACATAGACACAGGCAACAGACCATGCACAATGTCGGCACTAGTACAGTGTATATCCACCTTTCGCAGCAATGCAGGCTGCTATTCTCCCATGGAGACGATCGTAGAGATGCTGGATGTAGTCCTGTGGAACGGCTTGCCATGCCATTTCCACCTGGCGCCTCAGTTGGACCAGCGTTCGTGCTGGACGTGCAGACCGCGTGAGACGACGCTTCATCCAGTCCCAAATATGCTCAATGGGGACAGATCCGGAGATCTTGCTGGCCAGGGTAGTTGACTTACACCTTCTAGAGCACGTTGGGTGGCACGGGATACATGCGGACGTGCATTGTCCTGTTGGAACAGCAAGTTCCCTTGCCGGTCTAGGAATGGTAGAACGATGGGTTCGATGACGGTTTGGATGTACCGTGCACTATTCAGTGTCCCCTCGACGATCGCCAGTGGTGTACGGCCAGTGTAGGAGATCGCTCCCCACACCATGATGCCGGGTGTTGGCCCTGTGTGCCTCGGTCGTATGCAGTCCTGATAGTGGCGCTCACCTGCACGGCGCCAAACACGCATACGACCATCATTGGCACCAAGGCAGAAGCGACTCTCATCGCTGAAGACGATACGTCTCCATTCGTCCCTCCATTCACGCCTGTCGCCACACCACTGGAGGCGGGCTGCACGATGTTGGGGCGTGAGCGGAAGACGGCCTAACGGTGTGCGGGACCGTAGCCCAGCTTCATGGAGACGGTTGCGAATGATCCTCGCCGATACCCCAGGAGCAACAGTGTCCCTGATTTGCTGGGAAGTGGCGGTGCGGTCCCCTACGGCACTGCGTAGGATCCTACGGTCTTGGCGTGCATCCGTGCGTCGCTGCGGTCCGGTCCCAGGTCGACGGGCACGTGCACCTTCCGCCGACCACTGGCGACAACATCGATGTACTGTGGAGACCTCACGCCCCACGTGTTGAGCAATTCGGCGGTACGTCCACCCGGCCTCCCGCATGCCCACTATACACCCTCGCTCAAAGTCCGTCAACTGCACATACGGTTCACGTCCACGCTGTCGCGGCATGCTACCAGTGTTAAAGACGGCGATGGAGCTCCGTATGCCACGGCAAACTGGCTGACACTGACGGCGGCGGTGCACAAATGCTGCGCAGCTAGCGCCATTCGACGGCCAACACCGCGGTTCCTGGTGTGTCCGCTGTGCCGTGCGTGTGATCATTGCTTGTACAGCCCTCTCGCAGTGTCCGGAGCAAGTATGGTGGGTCTGACACACCGGTGTCAATGTGTTCTTTTTTCCATTTCCAGGAGTGTATATTCCTCCGTATGAGCCGTAATCTCTCTAATCTTATATTCTTGGTCCTTAGAAGAAATGGAGGTTGGCGGCTGTAGAATCGTTCTGCAGTCAGCCTCAAATACCGGTTCACTAAATTTCCTCAACAGTGCTCCTCGAAAAGATCGTCGCTTTTCCTCTGGTGAGTCCCATTTGAGATCCCCAAGCATCTCAGGTTGGTTGGTTGGTTGGTTTGTTTGTGGGGGTTGAAGGGACCAGACTAGAAAGGCCATCGGTCCCTAATACATCTCTATAAAACCTGCATGTTATTCGAACGTATTGGTATTAAATCCAGCAGACATCCTCTGAATTGCTTCAATGTCTTTCTTTAATACGACCTTGTGCTTAATGTAATGTATTCAGTCTTCTATGATTAATCCTCGTTAGAGTAATGAAATTCACCGGGCATATTTCACTGGACGAAAACCAATGATAGCGAAAGTAATTAACGCTGCAGACCTAACACAGATGTAAGAATGGAATAGAATATTTCAAAGTTTAATTTTTGAGCAGAGGCAGGAAATCATTTACGCACCGTTTCGGAAGTGGTCCAAAACTGTCGAAAAGCGTTATTACTTGAAGAATGTATCGGTAAAGCAGCCGTATACATCGCAGAACTGGTGTTGGTAGCTCATATCAGTTTCTCCTAATCTCTTTCCCTGCTTAGAATATTTCTTCATTACATCTGCCTCTTTGGTAGTCATGCATGCGACCATCACATGAGTGTTGCAATCCTATAATTTTATTGACGAAGTCATCATGCACATTGAATTTGCTAATCAAATCCATATCACTTTTTCCGCGTTCTACATTACACAGCATGTACAACATGATTTTGTGGTTGTTTATTAATTATACTCAAAGCATATTCGAGACACGCGTACATGCCACATTTCACACGATAACAATGATAGAATCGGGATTCCAACAGAATATCCAAACTTGATGTTGTTCCTTGCAGCGATGCAAATCTGAGACAACAGAAGCCAACTTTAAGTCTCCCTGAAGGATAATTGTACTCCAGTGCACAATGAACTGTGCTATTCTGGTCATTTTAACTTCGAAATTTCGCAGTCTCCCCCCATCCTCCCCGCCACCCAATCCAATTGTTTCAGAGATACGTTATGATCCTGTTAAGATATCTTAGATGTCGATTTATAAACATCGTTTCAGTTTCCCTAAAGTACAACTTCTTCCATACTTCGAATCTTATAGCAGTTAAGAGTATTAACTGTACAGCAACTTAATCAGTCAGTCGCGCATTATCACTTGTGCAAAATAATATTTCAGTCTCTAGATTCTGTGATGAAATAAAAGTGAACCGCACTGCGTTGTTCACAACCAACATGAAAGGGGGACAAAAATAGAACCCCTAAGACAGGAATGTGAACGCTGTGCAACGTAGTGATAGTAAAACGGAATTTTGCTGTATGCCGGTTCTAAAGTAGATGAGTGAAGAAGAGATAAAATCGCACTTGTTAAAAAAGTGATCTAACTTAATGATTTAGGTCAAAAGAACACTCTGTGTTTTCACTCGTATTGTGACATGTACTGATTATTACGGGCTGAGGTAGCCTAAGTGGAAACTCAGTGTGAATGTGCCAACAAAACTCGTTTAACGTCTGACTTGTGGTAGTGAGAATAATGTTTCCATGCTTATTCCGGCTCATACCTCCCACAATAAACGTTTCTGCTTAGCCACGACTGCAAAAAAAAATCACCAGGACGGTACACAAGCCCAACACAAATACCAGTCTACAGGTTTTACGACTGGAGTCAGGTTTAAATGAGTAATGGATATAAAAATATGGTCATGAGAAGGCATTTATGGCTGCTTGCAATTTGAGTAGAAATTGCTTAAATGTAAGTCAGGCAAGTACACCGAAGGACTCAATCAGGGGCCAAAAATAGACTGAAAAATAGACAAGAAATTAAGTTTACTTATAGAATAGACATCGTTTCAACGACTGAATATATTTAAACTAGCTTAGCACCCGCTGCTTCGCTCGCGTAGACTTTATGGCCTGCAGATTTTTTCTTTTTATTTAATCCAATTTTTATCTTGTTAACAAAATGCAACACCTTCTAAGCTCTTCGCGCTATTGAAGGCCATATAAGCACCGTCTTTTCCGAGTACACTTCTGATCAAAAAGCGATTCTGGTACCTGGAGTCCAACGGTTTTGTTAATCATGCCTTTTGCGTTCTTGTGGAGCTATTTCCACAGCAACTTTGATCCCTCAACAAATATTTCTTCATATGTAACCGTGAACTGAAATACCAATTGTCATAAATTTTGCTTTAAAATTTTTAAATGTAATGAAATATTTTCTTAAAAAGTTCATCCCCTATTGAACTACCTTAAGGATTGAATTTTCAGAAACACTGAAACACATATTATTTTTATTTATAACCGAGAAGTCAAATATCAACTGTCGTAGACGTAGCCATAAAAATCTTTTAGTAGTTCTTTAATAAAGATTTATTTTCCAAAAATCTTTCACCCACTATTTTAAGCTCTTAAGGACTGAATTTCCAAAAATGCTGAAACGCTTATTTTTTATTTTCTAAGAAACGAAGTACCAGGTTCGGTAGTTCTACCTTCAAAATTCCCTTAGTAGCGACATACTTTCAAAAACCCTTTCATCTACAATTTCATCGCCTTAGGAATAGAACCTCGTACAATCCCTTCTTAACCGAGGCATACAGTATAAGACTCACACTCTCTCTAAACTTCAAGTATCTATTGTCAGCGGTTTGGGCTGAGCGATGAATCAATGAATCAGTCTGGCCCTATTTCACCCACTTAGGGGTTGAATTTCCAAATCAGTGGAAAAAATAATTTTTTTGTCTCCAACAGAGAAGCTAAACACCAAGTTTCAAAGTTCTAGCTTTAAAAATGGTTTCGCAATGAGAGTTTTTCATAAAACGTTTCTCCTCCTATTTCATCCACTTAGGGGTTCAATTTCCAAGATAAGTGACATATAAATTTTCATAGATTTAGCTATAAAATGATTACACAATGAAATATTTTTATATAAAATTTCATCTCCTTTTTCAACCTCATAACGGTTGAGCTACCAAAAACAGTGGAACAGGTATTTCTTTAAATTTCTAATTGAGAAGCCAAATTTAAATATTCAAGATCTAGCTTTAAAATGCTTTCGTAATATAATATTTTATTAAAACTTCTCACTCCTTCGGGGTTCGGTGTCGAAAAACAGTGAAGCAGGTATTCTTTTCATTTGCGAGCGAGAAGTCAAATACCAATGTTCGTAGATGCAGCTTTAAAAATGCTTTTATAGTACTTTAAAAACGATTTATTTTCAAAGAATATTTCACGCACTATTTTACCCAAACAGGGTTAAATTTCCAAAAAAGCTGAAACACGTACTTCTTTATTTCTGACCGCGAAACCAAATACCAGTTTTCTTAGGTCTAGCTTCAAAATTGCCTTAATTGAGACATTTTCCAAAAATAAATAAACGTCATCGACTTTAGGGTTGGAATTTCGAAACTTCCCTTCGTAAACGACGCCTGCAATATAAGATGCACACCTTCTCCAAATTTCAAGTTTCTGCCCTTAGCGACTTGGGCTGGGCGCTGGTGACTAGGTCAGTCAGGGCATGCATGACCTTTTATATGAGACCTATTTCCTGCCGTACAAGAATGACATCCACAACGTTATTAACGTATAGAGTATGTAGATGTTTAAGATCACACACATATAGTGTACTGTATGTGCCACTGTAGACGCGTAAGGTACCATAACCGAGTCCATGTCATTACATCGCTGTTCCTCGAATGCATTTTTGAGTACTTTCGTTGTACCACAGCCGTTTCTAAAAACAGACTTACAGTATTCGGGGCTGGAACGCTGGACTACGTCATCAGTGTCTTTAACCACTCCCTACAGGTAGATGCTTCATTGATGACGATTTTTAGGCACGTTGATGCCTTTGACGATGTACACCATCTAACGCAATACAACCTTCATTTCGGAGATGTGTTTTTACTGTAGTCTTCACTCCCAACTCTTGATACAGCTCTCCACGCAATTATTTCCTATGCCAGACTTCATCTCTGCATAAATACTGCAGTCAAGAGTCATTGAACTATGTTTACTACATTCAAGCTCTTCTAAAATTCTCCCCTCACCACAATCCACTCACACGCTCATTCATCCCACCATAACCAAGTAACTGTTCCTTGACATATCAGGCACTGTCCTTTCAGTACAGAGAGTTTATAAGTTCAAAATATTTCCTAAAACTATAGATATGAATCCAGTAATTCCAATCTGAAAACTCCATGTATATATTCACCTATGGGGCCTTCTGCACCACGCCTTTTCAGGATTTTGTTTCATACTTTCCTTGTGACCATATTGCTTTCATTCTCACCGAATGTGCTCGTTTCCTCTTGTTTGACGAGGTTTTTCCAGTTTTCTTATGTTTGTCTGCCAGGCCAAATGTCCTGTCGTGGACTTTCTGGGTATTTTTTTTTCTGTGTCGTAAATGAAGCTGTTTATCTCTGCTCTCTTCGGTCATTCTTAAAGAGCATCGATAATTATTTCGATTCCATGTTTAATGTGGGTTCCGTAGAAATGCAAAAGCTGCATAGGTCATTTGCCAAGGCCTTGTCGCATTGATAACACCGGTTCCCATCATATCACCGTGTTGAAGTGCTGTCAGACTTGCCTGGCACTGATGAGTCTCCCTCAGGGTCAGCCGTTGCTGTTGGCAAGTGGGATGCTCTCGGCCCTTGTGAGGCCCATTGAGGAGGTATTTGATCGAGAAGTAACAGCACCGTTCACGAAAACTGGTCTGGGAGAGCAGTGTCCTGACTACTTGCTCCTCCGTGTCCGCATCCAGTGCCGCCTCAGGGCTGGGGATGGCACGGCGGCCGTTCGGTACCATTGGGGCTTCAAGGCCCGTTTGGACGGTGATTGTCTGATTGTCTATCTAATCTGGTTGGTTCCATTTTTGTAATATGCCCATAAAGTTTTAGCATGCGTTTTACCGTATAAGAATAGGTGTTGGTATATTTTTCAAATTTTTTATTTTCTAACACTGTATCTTCCTTATACAGTATAATCTGGGCCTAAATTATCCTGATTACCTTTCTTTCGCTCTTTTAGATTTACACATTTTCCCTATTCCCATTTCCAAAGGATATTTCAGCCCTATAAAGGTACTCTGGTTTGATGACTGGCATGCAGTGTCTCCGTTGGCTGTATTTTGAGATCTGTTTTTGTAACATTTAGGGAGTTCAGAAAGTTACACCTGTCGCCCCACGCTAAGGCAATTGCGCGACAGCGATAAGTGTTGGTTTACAGTCAGAAGAGAGTATGTATACGTTCCGGATGGCCTGCAGACTCAGTTCTACTGCGGAACTGATATAAGGCTATTGAAATGTTGTGCCAACAGGAAACGTACACCTAAGTTGAAGTAGCGGGACGGTACGATACTTTAGGGCTAAACGTCTAAATTGCACACGAATTCACCGGGAGAATACTGGCTGTATATGAGCCCAGTGCAAAGCTTCGGACAGCAGCAGCGAAATGGTACCAATCATTTGACCAAGGCTGCACAGACGTCGTCGATGCTTATCGAGAAGTTCGGATCTTGCACCATGAAGTTTCCATTTCTTCTCCAAAGCGCAACAACATATGAAGGAAACAGGTTTTTTAGCGATGAAAACGTTCAAACAGCGATTATTTAATGGCTCCTTGACTAATAAGCGGATTTCTATTGTCGAGGAACTGAACGATCGGTAGAAGTTTAGAACTATTGTATATGGAGACTTGGTCACTATGTTGGAAACTAGAGTTATGTTTCTGGGCAACTTTCAGTTGCGGTGCTGCATACAATAAAAGTTACTTGGCATGCAGTAATAACGTGTAACTTACAATTTTATGTGCCCTCATAGATGTCTTTCACAAGCGTGAAAGCTTCTTTGCTAAAACGAATTTCGTTATCAATTATTCCCGGGCCTATTTGCTTAATGGTTTCACCTAAATATTTAGACTGAGAAACTCTCTCTATTTGCCTTGTATTTAGTTTTTAAAATTTTGCGTGTCAGGTAGTTGCTACACATGTATTTCGCATTTGCAAATGATGTTTAGTGGCCCATCCTACTTGCTTCTTTTTCTTTCTTTTTTTGCGCTCTTTTAGCGCCAGGTTGTGTGCAAAAGTAATTTGTTCTAACATCGATACTTCTTGTTGTTGGGTTCATCAGTTTTAAGTTCTGATTTCAGTTTTCGTCACTCTTGGGTTACTTTTTCTAAGCCACTGTTGAAAAGTATTGGAGAGCGTCTGTCACCTCGATTCAGTCTTGCCTCAGTTTCAAAACTTTCCGGTATTTCTCTCCTGAACTTTACCTTACCTTCTATACCATTTAGTGTTTTACTAAGGATAGCTGTGGTTGGAGGTGCAGACCTTCTGTCACAATTTGCAAGACGGTCTTTCAGTCCATTGAGTCATAAATTTTTTGAAAATTAACGGAAGTACGAACTACTTTCAAACCATAATTTTTTTTTGAAGCCAGAGAAAATGTTACAGATGAATAATGTGTCCGGTGCAAGATTTGCTTGTTTTAAAACACGATGGATATGTATGAGTTTTGCATTCAAGTTGTTGTTATGTTCAGTTCACGAGACTCTGAGCTAGATTTTGAGTAGGAGAGGCTGAAGAAATATTTCTCGGTAATTATTATTGTCCGTTCTGTCTCCATTTTTAGGGTTCATTAGTGTGCTAATATAAACGGAATCCTTATAGGATCACTCTGTTGCTTGCCTGATTGTTAAAAACCTTTTTTCTCCGTAAAAACGTTGAAGTCGAAATCTACGACACTTACAAAAGGCCTTCGGTCCTTTGGCAGTGAAATAATTGAAGTTTGCAGGTGCAGGTGTTTATGTCACATAATGTGATACACCCAAACTCACTCATCAAAACCTAAGGGGTGATAAAGGAAGATTTCACAGTACAACTAAACAAAAACTAAAAAATGGTAAATTCTATCACGGACACACACACACACACACACACACGCGCGCGCGCGCGCGCGCGCGCGCGCACACACACACAAATATTTTGTCAGTTCATATTCGATTGTCTGTCTGGTTGTCCGTCTGCTATGACCCATTCCTTTCTATATGGTCAGTGAAATGATAAGGTACAAACATGCAACTTTAGCAACAGGCAGCTAAAGGTCATTATTCACAATGTGACATGGAGTCTGAGTGGGGCACAGTCTAGTTGTGGGTGCCCCAGGGATCAGTGTTAGGGCTACTCCTGCTCCTTATTTATATAAATGATATGCCCTCTAGTATTACGGGTAACTCTAAAATATTTCTGTTTGCTGATGACACTAGCTTGGTAGTAAAGGATGTTGTGTGCAACGTTGTCTCGGTTTCAAATAGTGCAGTACATGACCTAAGTTCATGGCTTTTAGAAAATAAACTCACGCTAAATCTCAGTAAGATTCAGTTTTTACCGTTTCTAACACACATTTCACCAAAACATGACGTTTTAATTTAACAGAACGGGCATATGATTAGTAAAACTGAACAGTTCAAACTTCTAGGTGTTCAGATAGATAGTAAGCTGTCGTGGAAATCCCACGTTCTCGATCTTGTTCAAAGACTTAATACTGCCATTTTTTCTATTCGAACGGTATCTGAAGTGAGTGACCGTTCGACACAAAAATTAGTCTACTTTGCTTATTTTCATTCGCTTATGTCGTATGGTATTATATTTTGGGGTAACTCTTCCCATTCTAAAATGATATTTTTGGCTCAAAAACGGGCGGTTCGGACAATAAGTGGTGCAAGTTCACGAACCTCTTGTCGACCCCTGCTCACGAGTCTGGGTATTTTGACATTGGCCTCTCAATATATGTATATATATATATTCCTTACTGTCATTTCTTGTTAACAATATTATCTTATCCCCATGAAGAAGCAGCTTTCACTTGGTTAATACTCGGCAGAAATGAAACCTGCATTTGGATCGGAATTCCTTAACTCTTGTGCAGAAAGTTGAGTAGTATACTGCTGCATCCATTTTCTATAAGCTACCACTCGAATTCGAAAATCTTAGCAGTAATCCACGCTAATCCACGCTCTTTCGAATCGAAACTGAAGAGCTTCCACATGGGTCACTCCTTCTATTCTGTAGAGGAGTTCCTTGAAAAATTAAGCTGATTCTTATTGTGTGGTTGATTCCGTTTACTTAATCTTATGGACTGTTTTTGTCGTGTTCGTAAACATTTAGTTTTATCTGTTATTACTCTTATGCTGTAATTGCATGTACTCACACGTTCCATGACCTTGGATATTTATTCCTCAATTTGGTCCTACAGAACTTCACGTGTAATTAAATAATTAAAAATTAAATATCACTTATTTTTATATTCGCAGGGTACTTCCCTTCCTCCGAGAATCAGGAAAATCGGTAAGAAGCAAGTTTCCAGGAGCCAACCAAAGGAAAAAAATACGAAAATTGTATGTTTCTTATTATATCAAACGAAAATCAACGATGTTTTCATTTCTTCTGTTAATCCCCATTTTTCTCAAGAGGAGGCGACGTATCATGTTGACATTTATGTGACATAGAATGGTCTATTGTGTCTTGGTGGTGTAAAAAGTTAAGTTTCTAACTCAATGCTTTCATAAGATACGGCTATTTATGTCATATATTTTGATGCATGATATGTACTCGCAGTTGCGAGTATGAACAACCACCAGCTGTATAATGGAATGACGACAATGAAAAATTTGTGCCGAGAGGGGCCTCCAACTGGGGTTTACCACTTATTGCGAGGGATCGCCTTACATTTTCCCCATTTTCTTCGTCTTTGTTCTCGTTATTGGGTCTGAGCGGACGTCACATTGCAACTCTTCAAGTTGGTAGTTGAATGCTTCTCATAGCTTTCTTTTATTTTTTTATATTTTTATTACAGAGATTTACCATGATTCTACAACCAATACTCGTACATCCGTTACGAGCATTCCCGTAAAGAGGACGCATTTTACTTGAAGGCGTTTGCCCGGTATCGGCGGGCAAATACGATATTGTAGTGCCTGTGTTATACCGAACTACGATGCATGCAAATCCGAAGGAACATCGCAGAATAACACAGGTACCGCAGTATAGTATTTTGCTATTCGCAAATTCACCCATGAAAACCTACAGCTTGAATCATGAGATCTGGCAAGAAGCCAGGCTTCACAGTACAACTAATTGAAAAATACGAAAACTGTAAATTTGTAGTTATCGCTCACTAAGGGAAAACATTTTTATATTATTTGTTATCCAACTTCAAACTTATAAGAGGTGATGAACAAGTTTCTGTTCGAAATCCTTACAGTCCAGATCCGACGTGCCAGTCAAACAAAATCACCCTGAGCACTGACGTAATCATTCCGCAGACACATGAGGCTGAAGCTTCCCGTTTGGCAAAACACCGTGTCCTGCTGCGTGAAGAATTGCGTAACTGCGCACTGCAGAAATCTCTGCACAGTTTTTCCAGTCTCTTTCCATTTTGATTGGTCTGTTTGTACGCCGATTAGTCGCCAAGGGTTTTCCTGAGTTTTCCGTTTTTCCTTAAGTGTGCATTTAAACCACGCAGTAGAATTTTCACTTGATTTTGTAGAATTTTAGAGAGTGTGTTTTCTACCACCTGCCACGATTCATTTACAGTTTCTACATTTGTTTTATTTTCTTGGTGATCGTTATATTTGCTTTAATCACTGTTACACTTTAACTGTACTTCTAAGGAAAGTTGTCATTAAACCAATGTCCACTGGGCTTACTTCGACTACGTCACTAAGACCATCCTGCGAAATTGTGAATGTAGCTCAAAAATAGAGTGAATATTCTACGATTGTCTTGTCCTAGCTTTTTAACAGTCCGTAATTTCCGAAATCCATGATGATCTCATCTAGCAATCTTCTTCTTTGCATGGCTAAGGTTTTAATTCTTCGTTCTTTAACCTTTCCTGGCTTTATCCGATAACTAATGTTGATTGTGCCAAAGCCAGTTCTCATTATCTGACTGACTTGGTCACAGAGTTGTGATTTCCTCTGGTTTGGGGTATAACGTCTTAGTCTAGTCTCTCCATTGCGCTGCTGATGGCGGAGGATTTGTTACTACCTGCAGTATTTTTGTGCTTACTACAATGATCCATTTTCTTACTTAGAATTGGAGGGTTTGGTCTTTAAAGAAATCGCAGTGGTTAAGACTGAAGGGGTACTTTCTGATTTTTTAGTTCCAGGGGTACCTTTGATGAGCAGACGCCTACGGCATTACCAGTTTATCCCAGTCAGATGCAAAGTAGATTATGTTAAGCGTTCGTCCAATTGCTGTGTCGCGTGGATTCATTCTCTCCTCCTTCACTACCGTTGAGGTATTCGATGTTACCCTGGCATGAGCCCATATATGGCTTTGTCACCCCTTTCTTGTTCCTACTAGCTCGATGAGTCCCCAAACTTGGGACTGGTAATGCATTAATAGAAAGAAGAATATATCATATGGAAAAAGTGTGCCGTTGACTGATTGTTAACTACGTGTGCATGGAGCATCATGTTAAATGACTGACTTAGGATATGAAAACAAATAGTTTTGATTTAATCTTGTAAAAATATCAGTCACCATATAAAAGAAATAATTTTGTTCGATCAGCTAAGTGTTAAAGCAATAAGGATTTACTCTGAAGTCAAAGAAATCTGGTTAACACAAATTTTTGAAATCGTGTAGGTTCCTCAGCATTTGGGTGGATTGAGGTTTAGGCTTGGGACAGTATAAGCGTAGGCTTAATTTACAGTAGCATTTATTTAACAACGTATATTAAACCACGCAATCGCATTGACTTCAGTAGAAATGATTTTCTGTTAATAAGAGTTCAACAACATTAAATAGTTCTCATGTAAAATTTGGCATTCCACAAAAGAATAGTTAATACAATTTGTAGTATTAAAACTGTTGTTTATTAGCTAACTATGATTTTACAATGAAATAAACACCCTTAGCTGCTTACAGGCGTTGACATACGTCAACGGGGACAGATGAAAATGTGTGCCCCGACCGGGACTCGAACCCGGAATCTCCTGCTTACATGGTAGACGCTCTATCCATCTCTCTTTTTTTTATCTCATTTTGTTCGTTTTGGTTCGTTGTATCTGTTATGGGCGGACGTCGTAAGACACCCGTTTCAGTTCGTTGTTGATCCATTAACTCAGTTCTTTTATTACAGAGAGCAGCTAGCCCTCTGACCGAACACGCTGATCTACCGTGCCGACATCCATCTGAGCCACCGAGGACACAGAGGATAGCGCGACTGCAGGGATTTATCTCTCCGTAATGCCCCCGCCCATTATACTCATTACTCGCGGCGCGTTGCCGATTCCCGTAAGAGTTCGGGCACTGGTTGTGCATTCGCGCAGAAGAAGAAGATGGTCAAGTGGCCGGTGAGCCATAACTATATGTATATATATACTAAGATGGTATCTGTTCTTTCGGATATGTCCGAAGGAACAGATACCATCTTAGTATATATAAAGCTAGCTATGATGTTAGAAATGCGCTGTGTGTGTGGCCCGACTTAATACAGGACGTTATTGCCCCAATCAGATAAATAAATTGATAAAAAATAACGTACAAAAAACAATAAAATAAGGAATTTACTGTAAGCAAATGATATAGGTTCATCTCTGTCTGACTCACTCCCTAGAACACACAGATGGGAACCAACGATGAAATTTCAAAAAGAAATTACAGAAGTGATACTTTGAAACTGCAATAATCATAATCTAGCAATCATAAATAATATAGTATCATAAATGAATAAAATCAGAAGAGCTAGCTCTACCACCAAAAGGCTTCACGGATTGATGAACGTGTTATGGCTGACTCCAATCCATGCGTTGGCTGCCTTCAATAGGAGAATCAAAATTGGTGCCAACGTTTCTGAACATTTGCTTCTGACGTTTTTTTTTTTTTTTCTGCCAAGATTCATCAACTGCTGGAACGACGGTTTCTTATATTGTGTTCAGTACTCGGTGTAGCCTTACTTCTGCTTATTGTAAAGGTCAGTGTACTTGGAGTAACTGATGCCTGTTGTTTGTTTTGGATATTGTAAAACAAGTTGTGTTTTGCTATGGTTCAAGAACACTGATTAATTTTGCTGTGTATTTTAGAGCTTCACAAACTTATTGATTTCACGTTGTGTTTTGCCTAAGACCAAATTTTTGTCTCGCGAATTCTGTTGCGTGTTTGGTGAGGGTTAATCTTCCTACTGATATTTTTACTATTATAGTGTGGCCAACTGTCATGGGAATGTAGTCAGGCAGGCGGTTGGAGTGTATGAGCAATACTGATGACTGGGCTGGCTCCTGGTTACATGGATTATCCTCCTTTCTGTACAAGAATTTGGTGTATTTTTTGCACTCTTTATTGTATATCGTAAGCCTTTTTGCAACTATTGATGATTATTATTTGATTATTGCAGTACTGGCCTCAGCAAATTAAATTTTAGTTTCCTTTGGCAATTGGTGTTCTTCTTCTACTCCATTTCAGCTTAACAGGCCCATTTAGTATTTCGGATTCCACGACACACTGTATGAGATCTCATCTCCTTACAATTTTTCAGCTGTGAGATGCGACTCTCTATACTTCAATGAATGAAATTCCTTAGAGCTTCCACTCACAGCTCCTCAGTTCCTAACTTTTAGTGGTATCAGTGTGTGGTTATTTTGGTTTACGTTAAAAATAATACTAATTGTACATAAACAGTGCCATAATGCCTACAATAAAAGACTTAGATTTCTAAAGATATACCAAATAATTTGACAACTGTTGGGACAAGTCATACAACCAGGAGCCAGCTCCAGTCACCACCTCTTGACTATTGCCCGACTCTCTAAGTTTCCGCAGTAACTACCTGTAGTACAATATTCGAAAAACAAATCATTAAAAATAGGCTTGACACTTTTACGTAAAATAAACAGGATGAATCCCTCATCATTCTTAAGCTGAAAAGTAATATGAAGATATACCCCCAGGAAATACCCATCAAAATTAATGAAATTGCCATTTTGACTTTAGGAAAGACACACTATAGGGAAGCAGCCTACTCAAGCCATATATAATTCATATGCTTTCCACTGTGTGCCAGCTTAGTCCGCTGTAACTAGCTATGACGTTACGAATGTTGCGCAATACCTTAAAACTAAAGTAAATAATCTGAATAGTTAATAGCACGTCAGGTGTGATGCTAAAATGACAATCTGTTAAGTTTCAGTTTAGTAACTTTAACAGTTTTCAAAATTTGGACATTTTACATAAAAATCATTGGTGCAACAGGAAGGAGCTAGAAACATCAAACTTTATATTCGGATTCCTTTCTGATTGTAATATAATGGCAACAGCATGGTTTATCTCACAAAGTAATATTTTGGCTGAAATTCATGATTTTCTGTTTTTGTGTCCTGAAAGTATGGAAGTCATTAGTAAGTCATTAGATAAAGCTAGGATGTTTAGGTTTAGGTAGCATGAAGATACGCTGTGACAAAGATGTGAGAAGTTTCCCAAAGGTAGCTATAAAACTATAGCTGTAGCGTCTCTCCAAAGGGCAAGTTCAGAGCTTATCTTTTGCGTACAGTGCAACTAAAATAATTCTCTCGCCAAAAGTATTTAACGTAGCCGCACCAGAATTTTATTATAGATACTTACCTGTGTGCTCCCCCCCCATGAACCATGGACCTTGCCGTTGGTGGGGAGGCTTGCGTGCGTCAGCGATACAGATGGCCGTACCGTAGGTGCAACCACAACGGAGGGGTATCTGTTGAGAGGCCAGACAAACATGTGGTTCCTGAAGAGGGGCAGCAGCCTTTTCAGTAGTTGCAGGGGCAACAGTCTGGATGATTGACTGATCTGGCCTTGTAACATTAACCAAAACGGCCTTGCTATGCTGGTACTGCGAACGGCTGAAAGCAAGGGGAAACTACAGCCGTAATTTTTCCCGAGGACATGCAGCTCTACTGTATGATTAAATGATGATGGCGTCCTCTTGGGTAAAATATTCCGGAGGTAAAATAGTCCCCCATTCGGATCTCCGGGCGGGGACTACTCAAGAGGACGTCGTTATCAGGAGAAGGAAAACTGGCGTTCTACGGATCGGAGCGTGGAATGTCAGATCACTTAATCGGGCAGGTAGGTTAGAAAATTAAAAAGGGAGATGGATAGGTTAAAGTTAGATATAGTGGGAATTAGTAAAGTTCGGTGGCAGGAGGAACAAGACTTTTGGTCAGGTGATTACAGGGCTATAAATACAAAATCAAATAGGGGTAATGCAGGAGTAGGTTTAATAATGAATAAAAAAATAGGAGTGCGTGTTAGCTACTACAAACAGCATAGTGAACGCATTATTGTGGCCAAGATAGAAACAAAGCCCATGCCTACTACAGTAGTACAAGTTTATATGCCTACTAGCTCTGCAGATGATGAAGAAATAGATGAAATGTATGATGAGATAAAAGAAATTATTCAGGTAGTGAAGGGAGACGAAAATTTAATAGTGATGGGTGACTGGAATTCGTCAGTAGGAAAAGGGAGAGAAGGAAACATAGTAGGTGAATATGGATTGGGGGGAAGGAATGAAAGAGGAAGCCGCCTTGTAGAATTTTGCACAGAGCATAACTTAATCATAGCTAACACTTGGTTCAAGAATCATGAAAGGAGGCTGTATACATGGAAGAAGCCTGGAGATACTGACAGGTTTCAGATACATTATATAATGGTAAGACAGAGATTTAGGAACCAGGTTTTAAATTGTAAGACATTTCCTGGGGCAGATGTAGATTCTGACCACAATCTATTGGTTATGAACTGCAGATTGAAAATGAAGAAACTGCAAAAAGGTGGGAATTTAAGGAGATGGGACCTGGATAAACTGAAAGAACCAGAGGTTGTAGAGAGGGTAACAGAAGAAATATTGAATTTAATTGATGAAAGGAGAAAATATAAAAATGCAGTAAATGAAGCAGGCAAAAAGGAATATAAACGTCTCAAAAATGAAATAGGCTGGAAGGGCAAAATGGCTAAGCAGGGATGGCTAGAGGACAAATGTAAGGATGTAGAGGCTTGTCTCACTAGGGGTAAGATAGATACTGCCTACAGGAAAATTAAAGAGACTTTTGGAGAAAAGAGAACCACTTGTATGAATATCAAGAGCTCAGATGGCAACCCAGTTCTAAGCAAAGAAGGGAAAGCAGAAAGGCGGAAGGAGTATGTAGAGGGTTAATGCAAGGGCGATGTACTTGAGGACAATATTATGGAAATGGAAGAGGATGTAGATGAAGATGAAATGGGAGATAAGATACTGCGTGAAGAGTTTGACAGAGCACTGAAAGACCTGAGTCAAAACAAGGCCCCGGGAGTAGATAACATTCCATTAGAACTACTGATGGCCTCAGGAGAGCCAGTCATGACAAAACTCTACCATCTGGTGAGCACGATGTATGAGACAGGCGAAATACCCTCAGACTTTAAGAAGAATATAATAATTCCAATCCCAAAGAAAGCAAGTGTTGACAGATGTGAAAGTTATCGAACTATCAGTTTAATAAGTCACAGCTGCAAAATAGTAACGCGAATTCTTTACAGACGAATGGAAAAACTGGTAGAAGCCAACCTCGGGGAAGATCAGTTTGGATTCCGTAGAAATGTTGGAACACGTGAGGCAATACTGACCTTACGACTTATCTTGGAAGAAAGATTAAGAAAAGGCAAACCTACGTTTCTAGCATTTGTAGACTTAGAGAAAGCTTTTGACAATGTTGACTGGAATACTCTCTTTCAAATTCTGAAGGTGGCAGGGGTAAAATACAGGGAGCGAAAGGCTATTTACAATTTGTACAGAAACCAGATGGCAGTTATAAGAGTCGAGGGGCATGAAAGGGAAGCAGTGGTTGGGAAAGGAGTGAGACAGGGTTGTAGCCTCTCCCCGATGTTATTCAATCTGTATATTGAGCAAGCAGTAAAGGAAACAAAAGAAAAATTCGGAGTAGGTATTAAAATTCATGGAGAAGAAGTAAAAACTTTGAGGTTCGCCGATGACATTGTAATTCTGTCAGAGACAGCAAAGGACTTGGAAGAGCAGTTGAACGGAATGGACAGTGTCTTGAAAGGAGGATATAAGATGAACATCAACAAAAGCAAAACGAGGATAATGGAATGTAGTCAAATTAAGTCGGGTGATGCTGAGGGAATTAAATTAGGAAATGAGACACTTCAAGTAGTAAAGGAGTTTTGCTATTTAGGGTGTAAAATAACCGATGATGGTCGAAGTAGAGAGGATATAAAATGTAGACTGGCAATGGCAAGGAAAGCGTTTCTCAAGAAGAGAAATTTGTTAACATCGAATATAGATTTAGGTGTCAGGAAGTCGTTTCTGAAAGTATTTGTATGGAGTGTAGCCATGTATGGAAGTGAAACATGGACGATAACTAGTTTGGACAAGAAGAGAATAGTAGCTTTCGAAATGTGGTGCTACAGAAGAATGCTGAAGATAAGGTGGGTAGATCACGTAACTAATGAGGAGGTATTGAATAGGATTGGGGAGAAGAGAAGTTTGTGGCACAACTTGACTAGAAGAAGGGATCGGCTGGTAGGACATGTTTTGAGGCATCATGGTATCACAAATTTAGCATTGGAGGGCAGTGTGGAGGGTAAAAATCGTAGAGGGAGACCAAGAGATGAATACACTAAGCGGATTCAGAAGGATGTAGGTTGCAGTAGATACTGGGAGATGAAGAAGCTTGCACAGGATAGAGTAGCATGGAGAGCTGCATCAAACCAGTCTCAGGACTGAAGACCACAACAACAACAACCTGTGTGCTAATTGCACAATTAAATTAAGAGCTTCATCGGCCTTCGGCTATATAAATAAGAGCGCTGCGAGCTGGATTCAGCCCCAGTTCTCTTGGATGCCGTGTTACGTAACTCGGTATGCACGTAACAATGAGTTCGCATTGTGGTAAAGTGTTAATTGTGGAACGACTTCAATGATTTATTCTCAGTTTTCGTGTGCAGTATTTTCATGTGTAGCCGCAGGACAGACCTTCTATCGTTACTAGCTTGGCGTTTGATAAGAATTAACATCAAATTGTGGCAAGCATTCACTTTGAACATTAAATTGATAACGATTATTGAACAGTTTCGTTATCTAGGGACTATAGGACCCACGCAATAGACTCTGAACAGCTCTGATAGTACAAGAGCTGATAGTAGAATTGCTTGGGTAAGCTTTTGTCAGGAGCTATACGTTTTATAGTTTTCAGAATATGGTGGAAATTTTTATAGTAAACTGCATATTCTTTTAATCGGAGACATTGTCCTAAATCCTCAGCGTAAGAAACTTCAATGGTGAATAACTTTATTTCTTCATCAGAGTGGGCACACTGAACTTTATTTAAAGGCACCCCTTTCTGCTAATCACTTTCTGGTTGCCAACATTGTAGATAGAGAGCCTGCGTTGAGAATGGCAACAATAAAAAATTTCCACCCGCCACCCAACAACATGGTAAAGTCAGTAGGTTGTTTTACTTCAAAACACAGACAAAAATTAATCGAATAACTATTTGGAACCTTAGGTAGACAAAAATCTGATTTTCAAGCTCCAAAAACACAGAACGGATCTCGATTAATCCAAGTTCACAGGTCTCTACTGTAGCCAGAAGCTAGAAGGTGGCAGGTACCTAAAACAATGTTCGTTGTTGCTGTAACTGACAAAGCTTGGCAGCCCAAACAAAACTAGGAATGATAAATGTCAACAGGCATAGTTTGGAGAACACAGAAATGTCTGAAAAATGCTCAGAAATGTGTTCACCAATTTTAATACTCCTGGTGATGGCAGCCGACGCATGGGATGGAGTTAACCGCAAGAAGTCCCTCTGTCCGTTAATCTTCTGCATTACCACAAATAGGGGCCGTCGGAGACCCACATACTCTCGTAGAAGAGAGTCTTTCAAGAAAGTGCACTTCCTCTTGCGAGTCTGCATAGCCCCGGAGTGCGGCCGTCGGCAGACGCTGCCTTGCCCATTCGCTCTAGTCTCAGTGGCGAAACAAGCCTGTCCGGCGAGCTCTGTGAAAGATTCCGCGGTCCCAGCTACCCAACACATCTCGCATCCATTGGAACAGATGAATTTCCTCCAAATTCTCATAAATTTCAGTCTACGATATTTCACTAACTAGGTACAGACAGAAAGACATTTCGCAGTAGGTCGTATGTAAACAAAATGAGCTATAAACAACATTAATTTGCCAATGAAATTGTTCTGGACTTATTATATAGTGTATCTAAAACGTACATAAACAAAATTTCAGTGTTATCAAAGCCATCCCTAGACATATCAATATATTCTTCATATACGGACAGAAACGAATCTGTGGCCTTTTAATAGTTAGAGAATGTAACGTATAGTGTTTCCGTTTTAATGAGCATTCCTTCACAATACTAATAGTTGCCAGTGTACAGTTCCAAACAGATTGTTATAATTCGCAGATATTGTCTGGTAATTTACACAAATATATGCTTATGCAAATCTTGGCGATGATTTCATTTTAGCAGTTCAAAGTTGCTTTTTTAATACTTATGGTTAAGTAATCACTATGATGAATGAATTATTCTGTCGCTAGTCGTTCTTAAATTTCCTCTCTTCCATTTAGAAGTGTCCGACTATGTAATGCCTTGACTAGTGGTAGATATTTTTCATTCCTTTTTCTATCAGAATTTTAATTCAGTTACATTGTACGTACATTTTCGTCTGCATTCTGCAAAAAGCTGTTTTGCATAAAAGAAAGTTTCTCTTGGGGATTGTTTGAATAAATACTCGTAACAGCAAAATTTACGAAGGTAATTGCGTTAGCTAATTTACGCCGCTTTCATACCCACAAATTTTCAGTTAAATATCAGAGCAGCATAATGTACAGTACCATCACCTTTTACTGTCACATGTTTACATAACCATATTTGCATTTCAGCCGATCTTTTGCTTTCGTTGTATGTAAGGAGATGTTTTGGCTGCAGAATCATTTTTCTACCGTTATTTTTATATGTTCATATAACCAAACAGTGGTTCATGGTGTGGGTTCCTGTAGTCATGTCCTAGTTCATGAACCACGGGCAACGTATGAGTGGCCAAGTAAGTGGTCCCGACAGTCGGGATACCAATTACTTTGGAATAAGGCTGGACATCTCGGACATATTCTGAGTCGTGGTCACCTTTGTGCTCATACGGCAAAGACTACCAAATCCACCGGTTAGTCCCTCAGCCGTTAGGGGTAAAACCCAATGGGACTCGGGGCAAGTAAGGCTAGCAACCTGCTTCCCTGGTACTTTAAATATGATGCTGGCAACAATCAGAGCAAAATGCCTCGGACCTTTGGAGGTGACGGAGTCCCACCTCTAACTGACAAACCAGGGACTCCTAAGATACGACTTGGCAAACAAATGGTAATGAGATGGGGAGCTATTAATATCAATGGGGGCTACTCTGGGAAGAAGGTAGAGCTGGCAGAGGCTGCAAGTAAGATGGGGCTGGACGTTTTAGCTGTTAGTGACATTCGGGTAAGGGATGAGAAAGAAGTGGAAGTGGGAGAATACAAGGTCTACCTGTCAAGAGTCAAAGCAGGAATAGCACAATGGGGTGTAGGACTTTACATCAGGAAAGAAATGGAACCCAGCGTAGTTGCAATAAGGTATGTAAACGAACGACTGATGTGGATAGATTTGACAGTGTCTAGCAAGAAAATTAGGATTGTGTCAGTATATTCGCATTGTGAAGGGACAGATCAAGATAAGATGGATAGTTTTTATGAGGCACTCAGTGATGTAGTTGTTAGAGTAAAGGACAAGGACAGTGTTCTGCTCATGGGTGATTTTAACGCCAGGATTGGAAATCGAACAGAAGGGTATGAAAAGGTTATGGGTAAATTTGGAGAGGATATGGAGGCCAACAGGAACGGGAAACAACTCTTGGATTTCTGTGCCAGTATGGGCTTAGTAATCACAAACTCTTTTTTTAAACATAAGAACAATCACCGGTGTACTTGGGAAGGCAGGGGAACCAGATCTGTCATTGACTATATAATAACAGATCAGGAATTCAGGAAGGCTGTGAGGGACACACGTGTATTCAGGGGATTCTTTGATGACACTGATCATTATTTAATCTGCAGTGAAATTGGGATTGTGAGGCCGAAAGTGCAGGAGGTCAGGTCCATATGTAGGAGGATAAGAGTGGAGAAACTTCAGGATAAGGAAATCAGGCACAAGTACATAACAACGATCTCAGAAAGTTACCAGTTAGTTGAATGTAGCCAATTACAGTCATTGGAAAAGGAATGGACAAGGTACAGGGACACAGTACTAGAAGTGGCTAAAGAATGTCTTGGAACAGTAGTGTGTAAAAGTAGGAAGAAGGAAACAGCTTGGTGGAATGATACAGTCAAGGCAGCCTGTAAAAGGAAAAAGAAGGCGTATCAAAAATGGCTACATACCAGAACTCAGGTGGACAGAGAAAGTTATGTTGAAGAAAGAAACAAACCCAAACAGATAATTGCAGCATCCAAGAAGAAATCGTGGGAAGACTTTGGAAACAGGTTGGAGACTATGGGTCAAGCTGCTGGAAAACCATTCTGGAGTGTAATTAGCAGTCTTCGAAAAGGAGGTAAGAAGGAAATGACTAGTATTTTGAACAGGTCAGGAAAACTGCTGGTGAATCCCGTGGATGCCTTGGGAATATGGAGGGAATATTTTGAAGAGTTGCTCAATGTAGGTGAAAATGCGATCAGTAATGTTTCAGATTTCGAGGTAGAATGGGTTAGGAATGATGATGGAAATAGGATCACATTTGAGGAAGTGGAAAAAATGGTCAATAGATTGCAGTGCAATAATGCGGCTGGGGTGGATGAAATTAAGTCGGAACTCATCAAATATAGTGGAATGTCAGGTCTTACATGGCTACACAGGATAATTGAAATGGCCTGAGAGTCGGGACAGGTTCCATCAGACTGGACAAAAGCAGTAATCACACCAATCTTTAAACATGGAAACAGAAAAGATTGTAACAACTACAGAGGTTTCTCTTTAATCAGTGTTGTGGGTAAAATCTTCTCAGGTATTGTTGAAAGGAAAGTGCGAGTATTAGTTGAGGACCAATTGGATGAAAATCAGTGTGGGTTTAGGCCTCTTAGAGGTTGTCAGGACCAGATCTTTAGCTTACGGCAAATAATGGAGAAGTGTTATGAGTGGAACAGGGAATTGTATCTATGCTTTATAGATCTAGAAAAGGCATATGACCGGGTTCCTAGGAGGAAGTTATTGTCTGTTCTACAAGATTATGGAATAGGAGGCAAACTTTTGCAAGCAATTAAATGTCTTTACGTGGATAGTCAGGCAGCAGTTAGAGTTGACGGTAAATTGAGTTCATGGTTCAGAGTGGTTTCAGGGGTAAGACAAGGTTGCAACCTGTCTCCACTGTTGTTCATATTATTCATGGATCATATGTTGAAAACAATAGACTGGCTGGGTGAGATTAAGATATGTGAACACAAAATAAGCAGTCTTGCATATGCGGATGACTTAGTTGTGATGGCAGATTCGATTGAATGTTTGCAAAGTAATATTTCAGAGCTAGATCAGAAATGTAAGGACTATGGTATGAAGATTAGCATCTCCAAAACTTAGTAAAGTCAGTGGGAAAGAAATATAAACGGATTGAGTGCCAAATAGGAGGAACAAAGTTAGAACAGGTGAACGGTTTCAAGTACTTAGGATGCATATTCTTACAGGATGGCAACATAGTGGAAGAACTGGAAGCGAGGTGTAGCAAAGCTAATGTAGTGAGCGCTCGGCTACGATCTACTCTCTTCTGCAAGAAGGAAGTCAGTACCAAGACTAAGTTATCTGTGCACCGTTCGATCTTTCGACCAACTTTGTTGTATGGGAGCGAAAGCTGGGTGGATTCAGGTTACCTTATCAACACGGTTGAGGTTACGGATATGAAAGTAGCTAGGATGATTGCAGGTACTAGTAGATGGGATCAATGGCAGGAGGGTGTCCACAATGAGGAAATCAAAGAAAAACTGGGAATGAACTCTATAGATGTAGCAGTCAGGGCGAACAGGCTTAGATGGTGGGGTGATGTTACACGCATGGGAGAAGCAAGGTTACCCAAGAGACTCATGGATTCAGCAGTAGAGGGTAGGAGGAGTCGGGGCAGACCGAGGAGAATGTACCTGGATTCGGTTAAGAATGATTTTGAAGTAATAGGTTTAACATCAGAAGAGGCACTGAATAGGGGATCATGGAGGAACTGTATAAGGGGGGCTATGCTCCAGACTGAACGCTGAAAGGCATAATCAGTTTTAAATGATGATGATGATGATATAACCAAACAATTAATGCCTCAGGAGCTCAGTATTCGCTATTCTGTGTACATGCTTGGCGACAACGGGGTTTCTGGCCTGGGGTCTCGTGAGCTCCCCGAGTCGTGTGTCACGATAAGCCCTGAGCATGCTTCAGCTACCATCGTGGGAGGTGGTAAAATGTTGTGTCTCTCAGGGAATGGGCGTCTTGGCTTGACCGTTCGCATCGCGAGAATCGAACCAAACTCTATAAACTCTCCGCGCTGAGTTGATGTATGGCTGTTAAGGTAGAACAGCCGCTAGCGGCCACCTCTCTGGAACCAGCTGCATCTCACTTGTGTAAGGCTTATCCTGGGCGGACTCTTAGTTGCATATCTGCTCGTGGGACCAAAATAGACCCTTCGAATTTTAATTTTACACATGGCAGCGGGATGCGCCGACCGCTGGTAGGCACCAACACCAAACCTAACGAGAGCGATCGGTTAGTCCTGTACATGTTAGAGTAACTAAGAACAAAGTAAGCAAGGGTAACAGAGCACACGCTGGTAATCAGTATGTGTTTCAGTAATAAAAAGGAGAGAAGGAAGTTTCGGGAATGTCTCGCGTTTCTGGATCCAGAAGGGATTAGGAGGAATAGCTAGGAAACTAAGATCTGAAAAGCTGTTGCAAATGGTACTCTGGTGATTGAAATTCCATTTCCCAACAAGCTGACAGATATGTGCCTGAGGGAATATGCCATCGGCACAGTACTCCACAGCACCTTGAACATCAGAAAAAAAATGTTGTGTCATATAAGCACCTCATTGATATTCGTATAGAAAACTGAAGAGTGAGTGAACTCTGGACGGAATCGTTGATGTTCAGAACACTATGAAGAGGATGCAGGGAGACGTGGTGAAATCTGACTCCTTCATTATTACCTTCTGTACCAACAAACTCCCAGAGCACTTCAAGGCAGGCTTTCTTCACCTAAACGTCCTCCCGTATGCCCTAAACCCAATTTGCTGTTTCAAATGCTGTATGCTGGGTATACAACTCTAAAGTGTAAGGGAGAAACGACGTGTGGAAACTGTAGTAAAGCTGCTCATGAAGGAGTTGGTTGTTTGTCTGCTGTCTAGTGTATAAACTGATTTGAAAACCACCTAGTTTGGAGTATCAACTGCAGTATCTTTCTAGAGGAACGTAAAGCGCAGGAAATTAAAAAAAAAATGAGGCGTATCCTCTACAGTGAGACGAAAAATATCTAAAAGGCCATGCAGCCTCGCACGTTTGCGACATCTTTTGCAACAATCTTTCAGGTGCTACTTCAAATACTGATACCTCTACATAAACGGAGATTGCGAGTTTCAACAGTAACTGCCGCACATATTAGCGCGCTTGCAGAGCAGCAAGTGTTTTGGTGCTTGTATCCCCCACCCACACGAACAGCACTCCGAGGTACAGTGGCTAACATGGGAGAGCCCAAAAATATCCAAAGGCTGAGGCTGTTCAAAATCCCAGCGTGGCTGTTACCACTTCTACCCGAAATCCAGTAATCCTTCAAAATAAGGAAAAGCTACGTGGTAAGGTAGCAGCAACAGAGTATGTCGACGAGATTCTAATTGATGTTTCATCTGACTATTCCTCAGAGCTGATAGAGTTTGAGGTATGTGCAGAGCAATCATCTCGTCGCAAAACCGAAGCTCCACTCACTGCAGTCACTCCACCCCGATGGAGAGATAGGATGGATGGCTCCCATGCAACAGTGGAACTTGCTCGGGCTCAGGACGCCTGTAGAGGAATTTCGTCTAGTATCTCAGGGTAGACCACTGAGTCTGTGTCTCTAGCAGACTAATTTCACTCATGCACCCTCAGCTACGAGACTATGTTCCCCACAAAAAGGACGACCTGAGTCGAGAGAAACTCGAAGAGGAACAGGTATTTTCGTCAGTACCGACCATCACCCCTCGCCTCTCTCTCTTACAACGAATTTACAAGCAATTGTAATGTCAGTTCAGATGCGTCATCTGTTGACAATATGTTCCCTTTGTCTGCCTCCACATGATACCCTCGACGAAGAAGTTCTCAACGACCTACTTACACAGCTCCCCCACCTGTTCATTCTCTGTGGTGATTTTATGCATGAAATGAGCTTTGTGGCTCTGCAACTACCTGCTCCATAAGTAGAGCAGTTGAGAGGCCTCTCAGGTCACCATGTTCATATTTGCTAAATATGGGACATAGCACACACTTCTGCACTGTAACTGAGTCATTCTCTGGCATCTGTGTCACGCTTTCCTCTCCAGCCCTTGCTCACACAACTCAATTGGAAGAGGTCGATGAGGTGTGCAGAAGTGATCACTTCTGGATCTGGATTCACCTGCCAGATGGAGTGGAGCCCTAAAGGAAGATGCTGCGATGAGTGTTCAGTAGAGCAGACTCGACTCTACAGTCAGCAAGCCTAGTCTGAACATCGTGTCAATGATCCACCGCGCCACTCAGGCATCCATTCCACAGTCCATGGGACATCTGAAGAGGCAGCCTGTCCTTTGGTGAAGCGGCGATTGTCAGACAGTCTTGCAACCTGTCGGGTGGCGAGGGCAAAATATCACCAGATTATTCGAGAGATCTAGAAGAGGTCGTGGAAACAGTTCCTGAACACGTTAATCGCTCCACGATGAGTTCTGTTGTATGTGAGACCATCAGGAGAATTTCTGGAGGAGGAGCGAGATTCCCATGGCTGCTGTAACGGGGAACTGCACTCTCCAAACCTGTCCACGAGATATTGCCCAGACTATGGCGGACTATGTTCCCACAGTTGCTGCAACCGCCAGTCAGGATCCAGATTTACAGTGCCACAGAGCGGTTGCTGAAAGGAGAAGTTTGGACTTCGGACCTGATGAAGATTACAACTGTCCATTGCCCATGTTGAAGTTGGATTCTACACTGTCCGTTGCTTGTGACACATCACCTGGTCATGGCAGAATCCATACCAGTATTCTACGGCACCTCATAAGGCGAAAAAAGTTGAGGTCTTTTTTAATGCCATTTGGGCATCAGGCAATTGTAATCTATCTTTTAAAATCTGATAAAGACTGTGCATGCACGAGTAGTTATCATAGCGTTGTTCCCACTAGCAGTGTGAGAAAGACATTGGAGAGAACAACTACAGCCTTGTCTAGATCTTGGAATCCAGGCAAGTACTTAGTCGCTTTCTGCGTGGTTTCAGGAGATATCGCTCCACCTTTGATAACCCGGCCCTCCTGAAGGTCACTCTGCAACAGGCTTTCCTGCACCGTTATCAGTTTCTTGGTAGTTTTTTTGACATCAAGTTCGCCAGCGATACTACTTGGAGGCATCTTATCCTCGAGCAGCTTCGCGAACGGGGATTTTATCGATGTCTTCCCATTTTCATTCCGTCCTTTCTCTCGCCACAGTCGGTGACGTCCTATCTGATCGCTTTCAGTAGTGATTTCATTGTGACCGTCTTTGCCAAAGCTACTGATAGCATTACGCCAGTAGTAAAGTGTTCTTTGTTTGTGGATGACTTGTCTGTGTTTTGCTCAACTTCAAGCCATGCAACGACAATACGTCAGTTGCCAGTAACTCTTTGAGGAAAGAATGAATGGGCACAGAAAATGGGTTTTCAGTTTTCAACGTGAAGTCTGTGTTCAAATGGCTCTGAGCACTATGGGACTTAACATCTATGGTCATCAGTCCCCTAGAACTTAGAACTACTTAAACCTAACTAACCTAAGGACATCACACAATACCCAGTCATCACGAGGCAGAGAAAATCCCTGACGCCGCCGGGAATCGAAATCTGTGTGTATTCTTTCTAACTATGCTTAATTGAGGATGAGGGGACACCGTTCTTAATTTTAAAGACATGGGGAGGTTTCTGGTTGCAACATATGAAAGACCAGAAAAAACGGTCGCTTAAGACTCAAAGTATTTTAAAATAGCCGTAATATGTGGAGAGCAGACAGGATTTGACTGCTCTGGATCTACAGATACTTTGAGATCTCAACTAGATTGTGAGCGCACAGTGTATTGTTCCACGAGACCCTCTTATATAAAAATGTGGGACGTGGTGCACCATGAAGGGATACGGTTGGCCACTGGGGCTTTCAGATCAAGCGCCATGCCAACCCTCTGTGCAGAGGCTGGTGAACTGCCGCTTCACATTGGGCGACGGATATATACTGTACGCCAGGCATATATAACAATGTCTGCTCCATACATACCTGCATACCGTACCATTTCTCGGCCTCCAATTGTAATGAATAAATATGGTATTCGAGCAGAGGATTGCCTTTTAGAGATGGGTATGGCCGGTCTTAATGTTTTACATCGATTTTGGAGCAGATTTCCAACTTGACTCCTTCTAAGGCCCTGACTTATTTTAGAGTTGACCAGTTTTAGGAAAGACAGTCCACCAGATTTTACATTTCAATCTGTCTTATTACATTTTAGGTATGCTTCACCGTTTAGCAGAAGTATACTCCAAACAAGGGAATTCACTTGATTGTTCCGTAGTGCACCCTGACCACGTCACCATAATTCGCCTTCTTGAAGGGTATTCAGTTTTCTGAGTGGAGCTTCAGGCGATCCTGAAGGTAATGCAGCCGATGCGATGTATTCAAGACAAACCGATTCTCATCTGCTTAGATTTTCTTAGTGTCTTATAAGCGTTACAGAACCTGTACCCAGGTGAGAAGTTGAACCAACTAATATATGAACAACTATATTGTTCGAAGGGAAGGGAAAGCAGGTATCATTCTGCTGGATGGCAGGGCATGTGGGGGTGTGGGGAAATCAACAGGCCGATTGGGCTGTCAAGGAGGCTTGGATATAGTACAGTTCCCCTGCAGGCTGTCGTTTCTGCACTGCACAGGGAGTTCAGGCAGTTGTGGGACAAGGCATGGCCGGCAATCACGGACAATAAGCTGCTGTAGGTGAAGTCAACTACGAGTATCTGGCCGTGGCGTTCCTCCTACCAGTTGCTCAGGCTGGATGGAGTGACCCTCACAATTCTTAGGATTCGGCGCTGCTCTCTTACACGTGGTTTTTTACTACGGCGAGAGGAACCGACGATTTTCGTTCTTGTGGCATGCAAATCTCTGTACACCATATTCTAACAGAGTGCATTTTATATTGTGATGCAAGGGCTGAAGCATATACCGGTGGGGATCTGCCATCTGTTTTAGCTGATGATGAAACGAGTGTGATTGAAGTTTTAAAGTATTGTGATGTGTTAGGACTCTGGCCTAAGCTTTTAGGCTGAAGGTTCTAGGGTGTCGCAGAGTGACTAGCTCTTTCTTTTTTATTCTTGCAGACAGTCAGCCATTCCCGGCTGCCATATCCTTTTACCTCGTTCTACCACTTTTTTCCTGTTTAGTTAGTAGTGGCATGATACTTTATTTCATGCTTCCAAATGGATAAGCACATAGTTTTCCACATTTAGTTACTTTCAGCTCCCGTGCTGTATTATACTCCTATTTAGCGTATTTTACCTACACTCATCTCAAACGGTGTTCTCGCGGGCGCTGGTGACCTTGCTGTTAGTTCCCACCCCAACATATCCATCCACACAACAATCCAAGCAATTAAAAACTAAATCCGTTATAATGAGTATAGCACACAATGTGTTCGGAAGATTCTGTTTTCTGTCACATTAATGTTTTTATTATCTTTATATTTCCACTTAATTATAGCTTCATATCAGTTTTCTGTTTAGGGTTAGTTAGTCTAGAATATTCACTCTAACTACTGCTCAACGGGAGAACGCGTATATATCCCTGTCATTAGTCATACTCTAACAGAACAGATCGATTTTTCCGTTGACAATATATACTAAGCTTCTTGCTTCCTGACCCCGTAAAACAGACCAAAATCAAAGTTGTCAGTGGTAACCGCCGTTTCTTGTGTCCTGTACGCATGGTGTTCTACGTATCATGATTCATAATAAGTTCTAAATGCAGATTCATTTATTCATTCATTTATTTTGAAAGGGTACTAGGTAGAAAGGTGTTTAAGTTGCTATATGGCGACTACTCTTTTATAAAGCGTTTACGTTTGTTACTCTTCTCAACAAGAAGCTTCCTGAAAAAGTGAGAAAATCTATCAACGAGTCGACGTCTGCAATTTCAGTGCTTTTAAAATTTTGGGAAAGACACAAAGAACAATGCTTGTCTCTTGTCATTTGAAAGGGGCGAAATTATTCTCATCATGTACTACCTTGGTTTCATTTGTACAGAAGATAGTTCAGTACATATCTTTGATATGGCACTTTGAAGGACACGATGACAGCCAGTCTGAGCTGAAAGCTTACGTGAAATTAGTTTACAATACTAACAGCACCTCTGCAAAAACTAAGAATTTCAGGCACTCACAAAACAGAGATCTTATGTTCAAAACCTCTCTACTGTATTTGCCTTTAATGAACAGCTGCTTAACAGCAAGTTTTCAAACATGGGTCCTACGAAACAACTAAACATATTTGGTTCATACAGAGACCAAGAGAAATATACGCTGTGACAAAAGTCATGACATACTTCCTGATGTCTCCTTATATCCGAAACAACGCAGCAACTCGTTGTGGCGTTGACATAAGAAGTCGCTGGAAATCTGTAGAAGCATTGAGCCAAACTGCGTCTACAGCCGTCCCTACGTGTGAAAGTGTTGCGGCGCAGGATACTATGCGTGAATTGACCTTTCGACCATGCCCCATAAATGTTCGATGGGATTCATATCAGGCGATCTGGGTGGCCAAACCATTCGTTCGAATTGTCCAGATTGTTCTTCAAACCAGTAACTAACAATTGTGGCCCAGTGTGGCGTACTGTCATCTATAATAATGGAGTCCATGACTGACTGAGCGATCTCCAAATGGCCGAACGTATTTCCAAAAACGGTTCAAATGGCTCTGAGCACTATGGGACTTAACTTCTGAGGCCATCAGTCCCCTACAACTTAGAACTACTTAAACCTAACTAAAGTAAGGACAACACACACATCCATACCCGAGGCAGGATTCGAACCTGCGACCGTAGCGGTCACGCGGTTCCAGACTGTAGCGCCTAGAACCGCTCGGCCACCCCGGCCGGCGAACGTGTTTCCAGTCAATGATCGGTTCCGCTGATCAGTAGTTCCAATCCATACCATGTAAACACAACCTACACCATTATGGAGGCACCACCAGCTTCCACAGTGCTTCGCTCACAACTTCGTTCCATGGCTTCGTGGCGTCTGTGCCACACTGGAACCTTACCATTAGCTCTTACCTCAGTTAAGCTATTTACTCGTAGTATCCTTTCTTCTAGCAATGGTATTCTCGCAGGGTATGCAGGAGAGCTTGCGTGGAGTTTGGAACGTAGGACAGAGTTACTAGTGACGGTAAAGTTGTGCCGACGGGTCGTCAGTCGTGCCTTGATAGCCCTATCGGTAAAAGCACTGAGTACGAATTGTACTTCCCGGCTCATTTAAACTGCAAAAGAAATGGAAAGCATCACACATTTCACTGCAGACTGAAGGATGCAGTGTAATTTCCGTGACATTGCTTGATATGTGTAAATGGCGAGAAGCATCTTTTCCGTCCAGGAGAACATCTGGTAAAATCCGCACTCTGTCGTATCTTAAGAGATATTTGTACGTGAGTTCCAATACTGTTCAGTGCAACAGTAGAGTGTATCAAACGACTGACTTATGTAGCATGCTTTATAATTTGGCGTTTCTACTTGTTTATACACTATCCGATCAAAAGTATCCCGACACTTATTAGGAGACACTAAGATGAGTTGCGTCTAGCCTTTGCTTATATAACGGCTTGAACTTTGCTAGTATACTTACCTCTGTGGTGGAATGACAGCCCATTTTCCCAGAGAAACTAGTAAGTACTGTTGATCGCTGTAGTCTTGAGCGAGTTTAGCGTTTTAACTCATATCAAAGACGCTCCACAGGTATAAGGTCGGGACACAGGTCAGGCCAATCCATTTCAGGAACGCTGTTACCTGGCAGATGCTGTTCTCTCACACGGCTAATGCAATCACCGTCTTCGAACTGTTCCTCTTATGTACACAGTACACATTGCTGTGACATGTCTCCATGTCATTCTGCTTTTATCGTTTTCTTAAATGCGAGAAGGCGGTCACACGCTAACAACGGGAAGCACTCCTATACAGTAAGACCACCTACTTCACAACTCAGTCTTGGGACTATACGTGACAGCAGGTAGCGTTCTCCAAACATTCGTCAATACCAATGATTTCCATCGGATCATTGCAGGTTATAGCGTCATTCACCAAATCACTAGTTTCCAGTCATCTACTGTCCAGTGGCGTTCCTCTTTACACCACCTCAAGCGTCGTTTGATGTTCACTATAGACATTCTTTTTAACTGCCTGAGCACAAACATTGTGCTAACTCGATATCTAGTATAAATTTGAAACAGTACAGTACTCTTGTTCTGAGTAGATAAGACAGGTTACTAGCGCTATTACTTAAATCTGAAGATTATACAGTGTGATCGAAACATGAAGTCTACTCAAAAATGTGCAGCTCAGACGAAACTCTAAATAAATATTGTCTTTAGCAATTAATTCCTTCCGCTAATTTCATGTTCGAGGATCCCTGTCCGTCAATGCATGAAGTCTTCTAGTTTTGATTTATCTGTGATTATTCTTTTGGGTATTCTCTTCATGTCATCACAGTGATCCTGGATAGCTTTAAAGGGATTAAAATGTCTGACGGATTTGTTGCTCGGGTCAATATGACAATAAATCCACGTTCAAAGTGAATGAGGTCTTCTGAGCGACCAAATCTGCTGTTACTGCTTCCCTAGTGACAACACAATACTTCCCGTCTTCTTTTATATTGGGTGGTTCGCCTCTCCTGATTTCTGGTGATCAATTCTGCATTACGTAGGGTGTTCGGATACCTGAGATCATTTAGTGTATGTGGGATGAAGCATATATATGCATTCTGTGACTTCAAGATACTTTCATTAATACTGACCTTTCAAAAACACAATTTCAGCGAAATCAGATCGAAGCCTGTACTATTGAAATTTGATTTAAGTTACGTAACTGCCAGTTGTCTGAAACACAACTGTTAGAAAGGGAATGGCATGTGAACGTGTGTTTTATCTCTTAGATTACGCGCTTTGCCCTGTACTGATATTTTCTGACTGCGAGAAAGTAATTTTAATTTAGCTGCGAGAGTGTAAACTGTCAATAACATTAAACCAACCCCAAATGTCATGAATTTACGTAACACAAAAACTGAATCTGATGCCACATATCGATTTGAAATTCTCCCCGGTAATGGAACAAAACTTGGTCAATTTGTAATTAATGGTCCCTGTGCTTAATGAGTGCTATCCCTGAAATAATAAATTTTCTTACCATTATCTGCGCAATGTGACGCTCTTCGCACTGCTTTCTGTTAGAAAGCAAACAGCTATTGCGCATGGCTGTTGCGTAGCATACGTTTTAGTTAAATCGAATATGACGGAGACAATACATTTTAAAGAAAAATAGTTAATCAAAAATGACACGGATCTGAGAACTGGTACTGACTTGCGGTAAGTAACAGTATGGCACTAACTTTAAAACCTCTAATTTGACTCTTTGAAAATTAATAATGCACACAATTTTCACACTCAATAAACAGATTATACATTAAAAACTAGCTTTACAAAATCACTGGATTAGTGCTGTACATTATCTCAATCAATCACTTGTGAATATGAGCACTGCATTAGTAACAAAACAATTTTCTCTATCTTAATTATTTCCAATTTCTGTGGAGATTCCTTTTACGGTTAGAAAACATCATAGTGTCTTGCAAATAAAAGTCATTACCGCCTGTAGCGAGTAAGTACGTTTCCAGCACACGTCAGATACAACACATCTTTATACTTGAGAGTCCTCCATACATCTCTCGATCTAAAGTTACTCCAACACATTATTAACACGTATTGAGCGGCGACGCTACTACACAATCGCTACTACATTTGACCATCTCTGGTTCAATATAACATGTTCTTATAAAACCTGAATTAATTTAATCTTTGTATATAGCTTTCATAACCATAGCTGTCTCATTCTGAAGAATTGGCAGGGTTGTTATGGCAGTTGCCAGAATAACACAACAAATACCTAATACTACGTAAGTTCGAGAATGTAGCATAAAACAGATGATTAATAAAGAAATTCAAATATTTGTGAGCATCTGCCTCTTTGAGTAGTATCATGATTAATTTGTAAAGCTTTTTTCTTTAACAATCTAACGGCTGTGGTTAGGAATCATGAATGTATGTATGGTCAGATATGACAGCCCTCATGTGCACTATGGAACTTTAAAATGTAGATTAATATCTCAGAAAAACACAATAGTACGAGCAACTCACTCTTTAGAACGTACACGGGAATTAAAGCGGCCTGAGTTATACAATTCAGTGTTACAGAAAATCATTACTAAGTATTTATAAATTTGTTAAAAAATGTAGTGCTTATATGCACTACTATGTGCAATCAAGTGAACATTTAGAACGCTCATTTCCATTTTTATGATTAATCAAAGACATTGTTGCACAAAGCATAGTGTAGCTATATCGTAAGGATAAAATATAAAATGAAGAGTGAAAAGACAATGATAAAGTCGTGGTTGCGGTAAAGTTACCGTCTCGATGGTCTGAAAATCGAGGCTCCATATACTGTGTTTCATATTTCTTCATTATATTTTTAAGTCACGTTACCTTGAATATTTTTTAACACGTCTAGGTATGTCAAAGTAGTGAGATTTGACATTGAACAAACTCATTGGTGGCATCAGTAGTTATGAAACTCCGTGACATCTCAGCCAATTATATATTAAGTGCTGTCTAGTATGGTCGTGAGCCCAAAGAATGTTGTCATTACAGCTCTATCATTTGCAGTATTATCATCGACATCCGTGTATTTGCATATATTTATACTGTTACAGACAAGTAAATCACAGTATGTTTCGTGACCATCTCAGTGGATAAGGCAGAGAAGGAAAATACTATAAAGAGAAAATAGTACTTTAAGAGTCATTAAATTCTTTTAAGACTGTAGAGTATGACAATAGTGGATATTAATACAAAATCCTAAAATAATGCAGGTAACAACTGCATTATTTATGGCAGTGCCATCAATATATAAGTGAGAACTTGTGTTCATTGTTCATTATCAAACAATATGGCACATAGAGTATGTTTTAGACTCACAGTTGAGCAATTCGAGTAGCAAGCTAGTGACAATTACATTTACCACAGAACAGTAGCGGTTACATATAGAATGACAGTGGTTGTGCCAGTCTGTACACTTGAAACCTTAAGGCATACAGGCAATAATTCTATAAAATAGTACATGAAGATTGACAGTAACAAACGACAAAATACATAGTTCATAATTCATCAATCTATATGCTGTCAGAGCCCCTACGAAAGGTCGGTATACTAAATATCTCTATAGTACATGAGGTCTAAGACTGATATTTGTGGGATATAGTGACTGTAAATAAGTAATATACCTTATACAGAGAAGTGAAAATAAAATAATTGCAGATGTAAGGAATATGCATAATTACTGGGAAAAGTAGGAATAAGGCAAAGGATAGTGCAGTTTTGCTGCAAAAGAAAATCATTATCGTCCATAGTCGTTAAATTGGTCAGTCAAAATGAAGTAAGATAAATATGAGTGACACAAGACTATTCTGAGCACAGGCATGAAAATGTTAAGGAAATCAGAATGACTTAACAGCCAGAAGCATATAGTATAAGCATAAATTTCAGAGCATACAGAAGGAAAAAAGTAGGTGATGTGAAATGGCTTGTTGTACCTGTAAAGCACGAGGAAATTATTATACTAGAATCGTCAGTGGCATAGTTAATGCAAGTAAACGTAATATCAGCAGGTGCTAAATGTCAGTGTACACTTTATGTAAAAGCATCTTTAGTTTAGTAAACCGCAGTGTACTACATTGAACAAGCATGACTATTCTACCATTCGAAAACAAATCTTTCCTTTGTAATAAAAGGAGTAATATATGTGTGTACCAAGTAATGTCATTTTCTTCTACAATAATTAAAAATAGTATCAGTACCTCCATTAAACCATTATTGTATTTTCATTAACTTCAAATTATCATAAGACATTTCTTATTGTAATAGTGTGACCTATATGTCATCACTTTTCTTTACCTTACCATTCACATATAATCATTATTATCATTAGTAGAACATCATTTTGTCTTCATCATTATCACTTCATAAAATAATACCACAATCAAATTGAAACTTATATCTACCATACATAGAAAAATCGTTAGTACATGTCATTGTTGGTATTGCTACATTACTAATGTAGCACGCTAAAAAAGAATTAATTAGTTGTAGCATATAAGTGAGTTTGTAATGTATGGATGTTGCCCGGAAGTTTAAACTTTGTTGTTTCCAGTAAAACCAGACAGAAAGAAAATTGTTGGTATATGATTAAGAATGACCTTTGTTGCACTTGTTTTGTTCGTTTTTCATTAACGTGTTGCATATCCTAGGTGCTTCAAAATGTATATATGTTTACTTCTTACTATTTTACTTTACGTGGTAACAAGTTCTGTTGAGTTTCCTTTTACAGTTAGAAATCATCACAGTATCTTGAAAAATATATATCATTACTGCCCATAGCGAGTAACTATATATCCAGCATACATAAGATAAAACACGTCTTTACACCTGAGAGTCCTCCATAAGACACTCGATCTAAAGTTAGTCTAACACATAACACCTTGAATCAGCTATCGCTATTGAGTAGCGACGCTACTACGCAGTCGATTCAACATTTGACCATCTCTGGTTCAATATAACATTTTCTTACAAAACTTGAGTTAATTTACCCTGTGCACATACCTTTAAAGATATAGTGCCTAAATTTTCAGTCCATCTTAGTCATTACACAGTCAAAATTACTCGTAATCTCTTCACTGAAACGGATGAAATGAATCGACATGTGAGATAATATGGATGAAAATAAACGTAAAGTCTTGCCACTATTACCTATCTTTTACTTTTATTTCCCACTTACAACAATAATCATTTGATGGAATCGTCCAGAGGTCACAGATCTTCAGTAGCATCAGTGATCACTGAATGAAAACTCAAGAAAAGTGAGACAGTACTTCTGTGAAATAAGACCAATCATTACAAAAAGGGCTCTGAGCGCATGGGACTTAACAGCTGAGATCATCAGTCCCCTAGAACGTAGAACTATTTAAACCTAACTAACCTGAGAACATCACACACATCCATGCCCGAGGCAGGATTCGAACCTGCGACCGTATCGGTCGCGCGGTTCCAGACTCAAGCGCCTAGAACCGCTCGGCCACCACTGCCGGTACCAATCACTACACTCGAAACTTGAATCTATAGTTTACAAAGCTATTTTGCCCGCTGCGTATTGCAGCTTCAGGAGGTGTAATTGTTGTGAACAATATTATCTTTGGTTGTATTAACAGACGCAAATCTGAAACTCCCCTTTATTCCGGTTGTACATAAATTCTTTTCCCCCAGTTGGATTGAGAATCTCTTCGCTAGTTATCCGATCTACCTGCCTGAACTTCAGCGTTCTTCTGGGACCCACATTCTTCCAGTGTGTAGTGCACATCGCCCACGTTTCACGCTCGTATACTTCTATAATCTAGCAAATACTTCAAAAGAACACTTCCTACCATATTAATGTTGTATTTATGTTATTCAGAAATGCTTTTCTTGACGTTGGAAGTATACATTTGATGTCCTCTTTGCCCTTGGCATCGGTCGTCAGCAATTTTTTTCCTAAAACAGCAAACCTCACATAACGCTTTCAGTGCTTCTTTATGTAATCTAATTTTCTCGTCATCAACAGCTTTGTTTAGTCTACATTGCATTACTATTTTTTACATCTGTTGATGTTCAAAGTGTAAAACCTGCTCATGATTCACCCAACTCATTCAACTGAGGACTAAAGTCATTTGCTGTCTCTGACAGAGCCACACGCCGTCGTAAAACATTGAAGTTTTTATTACTTCACGCTGGACTTTACTGTGTAAATTTATATGATGTTTAGTCCGAAATAATATATGCAAAGTTCAATGTAAGTAGGTTGAAGATGGTTCAAAAACAGTATCTAAGAGTTACTAGGGAAGAAGGCAGACTATCAAGAAAAGAAACCGGAAAACAGATGACCAACAAAAGCTCAATTTGTCGAAACAAGTGCTAATTCACCTACGATAGTAGTGTCAACAGCTGTCGAGTACCGCAACTCAGCTGCAGAGTTGTCAAAAGTGTTCTAATTAACCCAAGTAAAATCAGACGAAGTAGTCTGTCCAGGCACTCTTTGATCACGATGGTACAGAAACGAAAGAATAAAATGAAGGCTAAATATCAAAAACTCTGTACTCTGAAGTTGCTTCGGCTACTATCGCAACACGAATCCTACTTTCAACAGAGCACGGATTAAAAAGTATCGAATACCGAAATAAGTTATCGCGGAATAGAGTGAGAGTTGAAGACGTTCATTGTACGAAAGCCATTAGAAAAACGTGCGTTATCCATCAGATTACATACCGAATATGTGGAAGTATTGGCTCCTGCTGCACACTGACGTCATGTTACTGTGAGGTGCTACAATACATTTTGTCTAATGAGAAGAAAATCATGACTGCTTGCAGATCACTCTTCGAGCAGATTTAACACAAGTATCGATCTAGTGAAACTCAGATTTCCATTTCAAACACGAAATCAAGCTATTTATACAGGAGACAATTCTCATGACGTTCTTTCTTCCTTCTGCAAATCCTTCGATTCAGCACTTCGTCGTCGTTATTATCCACATATTATATCCTGTTTCAATCTTATCTATTCATTTTCCATCTTATTTGAACTCCGAAGATTAGTATATATGCAATTTGTAAATGGAGTCAGTTTAATTTTTACGCTGAGAAGATTAATTTTTTCACGATGATGTTGTAGCAGTGCGAGAATTTCCTCTTCGTAAGCCTCTACGTAAGGAAACCGTAGACATGGGGAAGAGACTAATGGATACTCATCCTAGTGCGAATACGGGCCGCAAAAGGCGAAATCCACTGACATTAGCAACGTTGGCCCAGGGCAGATTATTATAGCACGGCGCCAGGCAGGAACATCTCCGAAATGGCGAAGATGGTCGACTGCTTGCCTGATACTGTCGCTAGAATCTATGGAAAGTGATGATGATGACGTCATGATCAGCCGATAAGCTGTTTGACGCCCACGCCTCACCTTAGTGTAGGCGTCCCGGTGGTCCCGGTCGCCTACGGTGGACTGGATGGCCGAGCGGTGACCTCTCCAGTTGTCAGGATGCCAGTAAATGGCTGTAGAAGCGTCAGAGACGCGAAAGAAACATTATTAATTCATAACACCTTTATTCCTGCCGAGTACAATGTGGCTTGGTGATATCAACGACCTTCCCCGAGTCCTCGCTGACTCGTAGCGATAACACCAGATCCGGGCCGCACAGTCTTGTTAGCGCAGCGCCGCGTGCTGTTACGTAGCGGAGGAATGCCCTTACTTCGGCCGCATGTGGCTGGCGGAGTCCGGCTGCCCGGCAGGCTCGGCGGCGGACAGCAAGCCGCTGCGCGTAGAGGCTCTGGGTTGGAGTCCTGACGCTATCGACACGAGAGACGTTCTCGTAGTGCGGAGTGTACTCTATCTCACCCCGTCTTCTTCCCTGCTCCTCCTGGTGGCTCGTCCGAGGTGGACAGGCGGAACGGGCTGCAGTCCCCCAACGGTGTCGGCTCACCCGGTTGTAACGGCGGATGCACATGGCCTAGGCTCCGCACGATCTCGACGACGGATCACTGATGTGGTCAGCATTGGCGGCGAGCGAGTCTGCCGCGATGTCTGCTAATCCTGGGTGATGATTGACAGTGGCAGCAGAGAGGACCAGAGCTGGTATTGTCCCCTCACGTCTGCTGCTGGATGGGCCGCCTTTACTGCAACATCTCCTTAATAAAGATTAACATGTTGATAACTGAGCCGGCCGGTGTGGCCGAACGGTTCTAGGCGCTTCAGTCTGGAACCGCGCGACCGCTACGGTTGCAGGTTCGAATCCTGCCTCGGGCATGGATGTGTGTGATGTCCTTATGTTAGTTAGGTTTAAGTAGTTCTAAGTTCTAGGGGACTGATGACCTCAGATGTTGAGTCCCATAGTGCTCAGAGCCATTTGAACCATTCGATCACCGAGCTGATTCATCTGCCGTACTCGCCCATTAGGTGTTCTTGCGACAGAATTACGTGTTGTTGTGGCAGACCTACGCGAATTTGTGAAATGTAGTACAGCTGACGCTATACCTTGCACTCTACGAAAGTCTCCGTCTAACACAACCCCGCGTGCTAAGCAATTCTCTCTCGCCTGTTGTGTGGAACCAGGCCATTGCCCTTGCGTGACGACACACTCCATACATGTGCAATCCTCTTAGCTCTTGGCTAACCTACTGCCTCTGGCTCTCGGCATAGGCAACGAAACTTTGACAATATTCCACGTTTGCAACTCTTTACTATTGCGCGACACTACAATAGAACGCGAAGGTCGGAGGCTCGCCCGCTCTGTAATAAAAGGCTAGGAAACGATCTGTGGCAGATCTGACGGAATAAAACGCTGTTACTTGCACACGTGTTTCGGAGCACATCGCTTAACGCACATTGTTGAGAGTGAGGCTTCGCATCAGACGTCCAATCTGTGTTCTCGTTTTGACGTGACGTAGCCATCTGTGAGTGTCGTATGCTCGGGCTCATCAAGATAGGAACAAGGATTAATGGAACTGCTTCGTCTGGTCGGATGAATCGATTTTCTTGTTACACCAAGTAGATGGGCGTGTCCAGATACGTCACCCGGGCGAATGGCGGCTCGAAACACGCACCGTGCCATATATGTACGACAGTGGGGACACTATTAGCTATTAGGGATATTCATCTCGTCTTTCCCTGATAATCGAAGACGTCATGACAACTGTGAACTACGGGAACGCCCTGCTGGCCATGGACTTATGAAGTAAGGAATGATGAGTTTCTCCGCAGAAGCGGCGAGGAAAGGTACATATGAAAAATACTGACAATAAAAAGGGACAAAATATAGCACATCTGTTAAGGTATCAGGGAATAACTTCAGTGGTACTAGACGGAGCTGTAGAGGGTAAAAATTGTGTAGGAAGACAGAGATTTGAGCAACTGAGGACGCTGCTTGCAAATGCTGCTCTGAGAAGAAGTGGTTTGCACAGAAGAGGTATTCGTGGTGCGCCAGTCAAACCAGTCAGAAGACTAAATGGCAACTTGCATGAGGACAACTGTCGTCACAACGCCAGAACCATACTGAAGTGGTTTGAGGATTATTGCAGTGCATTGACATTGTTGTCCCAGCCACCAAATTGGCCTGATCTTAACACGATGGAAGAAATCTGGTGCCAAGTAGCTCCGGAAGCCTAGAACACGAATCCATTCCAAACAGAGTCGTTGCTGTTGTACGTTTGAGGTGAAATAACAGTCTGTTAATCAGGTGGTGATAAAGTTTTTTTCATCAGTGTACGTCTACATATACCCACCACAAGTACCGGTATAATGTGGAAAAGAAATCGTACAAATGTAAGCAATTTTATGTTCTATTTTAGTTTTGTGTGATTTATGTGCCTCTCTCCTCACCCTAATGGTTCTTATTGTAATAAACTCTATGCTAGGTGTACGATGCTAACAGAAGGATGCTTACTTGATAAGCACCCTAAAAGCTTGCGCAATATGCCTGAACTGTTTGCACTATCGTCTTAACAGAGATTTTCTTTGGAGATGCACAGGAGTTTCGCGGAAACGAACCAGTAATTTCAAATCTTTAATTCGTCTTTCCTAACCTTGCTTGTAGGTGTTCATTCCGTTTCAAAGCGGATCGTAGAAATACACCTACCCAGATAGACCCTCTGACATGTCCCAGATATTCATCACAAATGTTGTAATCAGATACTATCGCTTTTAACTAACGATTTAATCAGGGCCTGCAGTTTTTCCACTTGTTGTAGGCATTATCTTTCATTTACGTCTATTGTGTACGACTTTACACAGTGGTGGACTAGAGAGTGATCTGGCAACTGCCATCGACGGAAAGCTGAAAAGGAGAAGAAACGATTAGCGAACAAGTTAACGCAATAAATAAAAGATGGAGTGCATTACTCCAAGTGTACGAAGATTCACTAAAAATAATGTAGCAAGAAACGGAGTCCCGCTGATACAATAGCAACAAGGGTGAGGCTCTAGGAAGCGCAAGTGATAGAGCCATGACTACACCACATCTGTGTAGCATCACGTAGCGAAGAGGCTCCAAGTACTAGTTGCTTTGAAGCTGCCGCTGACGGCCCTGTATCCTGGCAGCAGGAGACGCTCATGGTACAGAGCAGATTCAGTGGGCATGCTCCACTATGTCCCCAGATCCCGCATTACCACTGTCGAATACTGACATAAACTTGCAGTTCCGTTTCCAAATTTGACACCGGTAGGCTGGTATCGATACGTGATACCGAATCTTGTACGTTATAAGAGAGTTGAAATTCTATAAATCAAGTGGACATTTTCTCAATATCTTCGTTATCATATTTTTCTTCTTCTATAGATGTACCTATGAAATACATTGGTTTTATATCCTGCAGTCTGTTCATCACATATTTGCCTATATGTAGAAAGGTTGTGACGCCAAATAAAGTGCTCTGATATATTACTTAAACTGAGACCCCGAACACGGATCAGGATTGATTGTAGGAAAACACCGGGGAGGGTGGGCCAATTTGACGCATCATTTGTCATTTCCAAACTGACGCAGAGCTAAATTTCATTGTGCATTTGCACCGACAACTTTCTGTCTGTAATTCGAGCCCTCAGCTGTCTTATGGAACTCTCATGTCACAAATTTCACAGACCAAGACATTCAGTGTCCCTTTTGTCAACGGATAAAGCAATAAAAGGATCACATGGTGCGGTATGGGCAGGGCATCAACACGAGACTCAAACCTGACAATCAGCGACAGCACTTGTTGTACTTGATGAAAATCATCAACAGGCAACTCAGATAGAGCGGTAAGTGGACACATAACAGGCTTGGGTAATTTGGCGCAGTGATCAGACCTAGGGCACACGACCACTTATCATCAAGGAGCTAATTGCGAAGTAATACTTCCTGCTCCAACCCCGCACCCTCGCTCTATAAACTCAGGGATACCGTCCTAACCTGCAAGTCCCTCACCCGATATAGTAACTGTGTACCCCTTGTTCTCGGAATAGTTAAGCGGTTCCCTCACTCTGCTACGTATGCCTTGATCACAGAAGACTGCTTACATGTGGGTTGGTTGCCCTCTAGGAAAGACACTTTACGTTACACATCATCTGATGCGACTGAAATAATATTAAGAGAAGCACCTTAATCCCCACTGGTGTCCGAAGAAAGGCAAAGTGGAATGTCCACCGCTGCACGAAACCTGGCTACCAGTTCTGGGACGCTACCTTCTATAGGCAGATCTCAAATCTTTAACTCTTACTGCAGGTGATCCTTCTTAAGATGCGAAATCTCAGGTTCCCCCGAGAATCCACGACAGGTAGCGTCCTCCTGAAAACAACCAGAAGTATTAATGTAGTAACTCAAGGAAGGACAAATATATTAGCACAATAACTCAGAGGAACGACAAATGACTTCCAAGGTTAGATATCTCTAACCGCCCGCCCCCACCCTCTGCCCTCTCTTCCTGCCAAACGGAACGTAACCGCGCTCTACGGCTTCCAATTGATACCCTGAACAAGGTTGGGTATCAATTTAAGGAAAACACGTGGAAGGGTGGCTCAACTTGATGTGTCAATTACCATACCCAAACAAATATTTTTATCTAGTAACAATTCTGTCATGTGCCATCTGACGGCTACCAAAATACTTACGAAAGTAATCCCTAAATGTAACTGATATTGCATAAGGATACTAGCATTCAACACAAAACTACAAAGAGTACTAAAAATGTCAACTTCGCAACACAATGGTGGCCGACTGTAAACGGTTGATTAATTAAATAAACCTGCAGTGGCCCTCTGTCCTCACAACTATATCACACCTGTAGCTAACTCCACAACAGGATTTGCATATAAGTTCAACAAACATAAAATAAGAAACATTAACAAGCATACATCTCCACTCGTTATTCTGCTCTCATATAGACAAGATATGGTCAAGTAGCCCAAAACCTACCTACATGTAAGACCGAAGCAACAGTAATTCTTCAGTGATTCGCCACAAACGTGTTCAAAATAAATCACATTAACCACTTAAATAATGGCCGGCCGCTTTGGCCGTGCGGTTCTAGGTGCTTCAGTCCGGAACAGCACCACTGCTACGGTCGCAGGTTCGAATCCTGCCTAGGGGCATGGATGTGTGTGATATCCTTAAGGTAGATAGGTTTAAGTGGTTCTAAGTCTAGGGGACAAACAGCTCAAAGTTTTTGATAAAATTAACGTACACAGTAATACTTAAACGCGCAATTAAAGATTTAGATATTAAAACTTCATTGTGGGAATGGCCTGCTAATAATATTGTAAGTTAACTTTCCCAACTGTAACAAGAAGCAATGTACAAGGTCACTTAAAAGAATAATTACATAATGATTCAAACAATATTCAAAATGGCCACTGGCAACTTTACTGTGGTCTTTTACGGGGCTAATAGTCACTGTAACTGAGATGTGCACCAAATGGAAGATGGTCGGTTAGATTGTGCACCTGAAAACCGAAGTGCTCCGTAACTTGAAGTGCCCCTCAACGCAAAGTAAGAGAGTGTGCAAATACAAGCATGGACACGCACATACCAACACACGTATCTACATTTAGTTACAGCCACAAATCCAATAACTCACACCGGGAAGGGCCATGAGGTCTGTAACAAACAGAAATTACACTCAGTGGTATTAAATACTCAATAATAACAAACTACGACTTCATGCACAAGATCAACATTGCAAAATACTAGCTTGGCGGATACAGAAATCTGTAGATTGAGACACATAACTCCAAAGTGGTAACCGAAAGGTATAAAGAAATTGGATTCCTGGCCAGCTCACACCGGGCAGAAGTAACATCTTTAAGTACAGTACTTACTAAACAGTCTTCATACATAAATTCAAACAAATTGCAAAGAGGCCAATAGCTTCTGGACTCCAGGTAAGTACAAGGTAGTACTGTCCTGCTGCTCATGACAGCTATCAAGCTGTTCAACGCATGTTGCCCACTAAACTCGCCGGTAGCTACGGTCAACGGTGTTAACTCGCTGCAATCGCCAGGAGTCAGAGTAGTGAGGCACACCTGTCCAGCTCCGTGTCCGCCACACCATTAGCTACCACATAGTCTCAGAGGGAACACATAACTCAGCAAAGATTACATGACGAGGGCCAGAGTCCTTAGAACGCGCTCACAAGTGTTGCCATTAGGTTCGGGTACGCCCTCACAGAAACCGCCAAGGCTCATAGACTCTTACAATGATAAGGCATGTAATCCTAATTTATTATTTAACTTTCACAGATTCATAAAAAGAACCATAAAAAATTCTAAGTTTCACTTTACAAATTCGTATTTTAACTCTCAATTATTCTTCCTTTTCTATTTTTTATTGTTACAGACATCGTTAGACCAATTCTGTCGGCACGTTAGCACACCAGATGACACATTTTTAATTAAAAGGAGATTAAGCCACCAGGTCATTGTAGTAGGAGAGGAAAAGGCGATGACGGACGAGTCGGACGAAAATGGGGCGAAAACTGGTCGCCGGCGCTTGAAGCGAGTCATAGAAAAAGCAAAGAAAAAGGCCACAGAATATTGCAGAAGATGAAACCAAGGTTTGCTGAAAATTTCAAGAGCCTAAAATTATTTCATGTTAAATTCACTTCGCCTTACTATTTCCAAATAATAAACTATGATAGTCGCAGGACTGTATCAGCAAAAGTTTCAGACAAGATAAAGAGACGTGGAAAGAGTAGCTCCAACGTAAAGGGGTTCCCTAAAAGCAACAGACTCGTGATTCATCATGTGTTCTTTTGTGCTCCTACAACTAAAACAAGGTAGAATTCAACATAAAAAGGAACTGAGGAAAGGACTGTTAGCAATGAACAACGTGCCGTTTCTGTCTATCGCTCTGAAAATTAATCCAGTGCGAACCGCCATATTCCCGATATTTCATGCAATGCGGCAGTGCACACAGCTTCCAAGCGTATGGATAATTAGTATTAATGCATCCGGTGGTCTCTTCCCGTGGCACTCCAACTGTTTGTTTCCAGTCCGCTGCTGGAAGATGTAATTACCTTTAGAGCTTGTGTTCGCCATGCCGAAGTGCCTGGTATTCAGGCATCCCGCGGTGCGCGCTACTCTCGTCGGCTAACCACGCTCTGCAGCTGAGACATGGAGCATTAAGCCGGCCAGTAGCCATTAACGGTGAATCGGACAGTTCCCTAATGAAGCAGGTCAATTTTATGTGGTGCCATCCCATGAACCGTTGCTTCACTAGCGGCTCTTGCTCTGTTATAGAGCGAATCGTCGCTAGATGAGGTCAGGCAATAAACTCTTCTGAACATGATTAGCTGAAACGTCGTCCTCATCATTTCAGATTGGCCTATCGATAGCGTCTCAAGGTATGCAGTACAAGAAAAAATGCCACGAGAACATAAAATTGATCAAAGAGATTTGTTTTAGACTTGGATACTCTACAAAGGTCTTGCAACGGGTCAGTAAATATTTTTGCACTTTGCGCTATGCTGCTGAATCTACGCTATAGTGTGTCGGACCGCTCTCAGGGCCCCGATTCTTACCTTTCGCTGGTAGTGCTCAGACCGACTGAGATAAACACTACAATGCCTCTCTCCCTCTATCTTTAGTTTTCACATATATGTCGACAGCTTTGCATGTGTGGGAAGTTAGAGAGAATTACTGTGGGCTGGTTAGTGTGTCGTGACTCGATAAACTGGTCGTCTACAGTCACTCTAAGACAAAGTTTCTGTCTACGACGAAGTTTCGGTCATAAAGTTGTGATACAAAATAATACGGGAAGGGAACTTGTGGCCCTCAAATATTCGGGAAGAAAATATGACAATAACAGTTTGAAAAATTGAGTGCAGGCTCAGGTTGTCAAGTTTGGTAAAAAAGATATTTATGAAGTATTAAACGAGATGATGAAAGTAATTTCTTCGAGACAGATAGCATATCGTCGCTGCTTCCATTTATTTCATAACTCTACGCATGTCTCGTTCGGAGGCAATGGAAACCTCGCTTGCTAATTCCACGTTTGAGTCCCTCATTACTTTCTCTTACCAGATGACAGGAAACAGAAATATTTGTGAGACACTGTCAGGAGCGAAAAAGCATCAAATGGTCGAATCCTTGTTCCATGGCAATTCTTAGACCGAGGAAGCGTCTGTGAGTTAACGAGCATTTCGCTTTTATTTACGTATATGGGGGAAAGAGTCAGCCTACAGGAAATGTGAAACGCACCCAGTATTCCAGGACCGCGTGCCACAAAGGGTGCAGATTCACCACGAGGTCGGGAAACTCACAGGCGTCTATTGTCTATTGAGGCGTAAGCGCTGTAGTGTGCGAGTGAGACAGACGAGAATCTACGTTATAGGGAAACAAGTAGAAGCCTTTCGTAGCCAAGAAGACGTAGCAGTGTTAAATATGGCGGACCTAAGATCGACCATAGAGAAAAACATTTATGAAAACTAATTAATTCTATACTATTGCCGGGAATCAAGCCACAGTAATTTTATTCTGCCATCCTCCATAAATTTTCATGGTGATCCCAATAACACTTGACTATTGATCATATCTATAATAGTTCAGGAATTAGTGTTAAAGTGAAATAAATAAGTCTTGTAACAAAGACCTGAATGCTAAAATCTGAATGCTTTGGCCGACCTTAACGATCGACATTTCATATAGAAGCGCACCATTAAAATGACAAACATTGTAAATACCAACTCTGTGACTTTATTTGTTTAAAAGATATAGGAAATTTAAATTATAAGTGTTTTCAGTTAAGCATCAGATCATTATTTCCTCGACACAACACACAGTGAACGATGACAGCATTGCACATTATTGAATCATTGGATAATAGAATATTTGTTGTAAAGTTTAGTGCATAATAGTTACTTTTGTTTTTTATTTATTTATCAAAAAGCACATTGGTGCAAGGCTACTGGCTGTGACATTCAAAATTAAGAAGGAAATTGTATTGATTTTATATAAAAGAACTTAACCTTTATTATGCAATGGATATTGTTGTTATTTATTTAGACGGTGAAAGTGGTCAAGCTTTGATTATTTAAATATGTTAAAATGTAAAGTAATGTAAATAAGTTGTAGTCAATCAGATAGACGGCTTCAGGAAAGGAACTGCGCTAGCAAGTTGAGCGATAATGTCTGGCGAGCGGGAAACGCTGTCGGAGACGGGCAGAGGGCAGTTCTGCGGATGACACAAAAGTGTACAGTTCGGTTGTAGACGCGAAAGTAGTCGGTCGGTCTTTATGCAGCTAGGAAGTTAAACAACTTAGAAAATTTCGCGTAGTGTGGCATCGCGTGACATTGTCTCTTAGAGGCGAGCACCCGCGTGGCTTGTGTGAACTCTGACTTTTCGTGTAGATAACTTGTATTTCGCGATGAGGTCGTGAATGATGGGTCTGTGTCAAATGGATATGCACTCCAGTGTAGTAGTAAATCATATTACGATCACTTTAGCTATTTGTTTTCTTTCTGAATGAACAATATTCTAACCAAATAGCAAATGTGTGGCCTACAACATTTATGGGACGTTAATATAGTTCCAGATATTATGTTTTAAGACAGGGGCAGATGTGGACTCTGACCACAATCAAATGGTGCAAATGAGTCTGAGCACTATGCGACTTAACTTCTGAGGTCATCAGTTCCCTAGAACTTAGAACTACTTAAAGCCAACCAACCTAAGGACACCACACACATCCATGCCCGAGGCAGGATTCGAACCTGTGACCGTAGCAGTCGCGTGGTTCTGGACTGAGCGCCTAGAACCGTGACCACAATCTATTGGTTATGAACTGTAGATTAAAACTAATGAAACTGCAAAAAGGTGGGAATTTAAGGAGATGGGACCTGGATAAACTGAACAAAACCAAAGGTTGTACAGAGTTTCAGGGAGAGCATAAGGGAAAAATTGACAGGAATGGGGGAAAGAAATACAGTAGAAGAAGAATGGGTACCTCTGAGGGATGAAGTAGTGAAGGCAGCAGAGGATCAAGTAGGTAAAAGGACGAGGGCTAGTAGAAATCCTTGGGTAACAGAAGAAATATTGAATTTAATTGATGAAAGGAGAAAATATAAAAACGCAGTAAATGAAGCAGGCAAAAAGGAATACAAACGTCTCAAAAATTAGATCGACAAAAAGTGCAAAACGGCTAAGCAGGGACGGCTGGAGGACAAATATAAGGATGTAGAGGCTTATCTCACTAGGGGTAAGATAGATACTGCCTACAGGTAAATTAACGAGACCTTTGGAGAAAAGAGAGCCACTTGTATGAATGTCAAGAGCTCAGATGGAAACCCAGTTCTAAGCAAAGAAGGGAAAGCAGAAAGGTGGAAGGAGTATATAGAGGGTCTATACAAGGGCGATGTACTTGAGGACAATACTATGGGAATGGAAGGGGATGTAGATGAAGATGAAATGGGGGATACGATACTGGGTGAAGAGTTTGACAGAGCACTGAAATACCTGAGTCGAAACAAGGCCCCGGGAGTAGTCAACATTCCATTAGAACTACTGACGGCCTTGGGAGAGCCAGTCCTGACAAAACTCTACCATCTGGTGAGCAAGATGTATGAGACAGGCGAAATACCCTCAGACTTCAAGAAGAATATAATAATTCCAATCCCAAAGAAAGCGGGTGTTGACAGATGTGAAATTTACCGAACTATCAGTTTAATAAGTCACAGCTGCAAAATACTAACGGGAATTCTTTACAGACGAATGGAAAAACTGGTAGAAGCCGACCTCGGCGAAACTCGGTTTGGACTCCGCAGAAATGTTGGAACCCGTGAGCCAATACTGACCCTACGACTTATATTAGAAAATAGATTAAGGAAAGGCAAACCTAAATTTCTAGCATTTGTAGACTTAGAGAAAGCTTTTGACAATATAGGCTGGAATACTCTCTTTCAAATTCTGAAGGTGGCAGGGGTAAAATTCAGGGAGCGAAAGGCTATTTACAATTTGTACAGAAACCAGATGGCAGTTATAAGAGTCGAGGGGCATGAAAGGGAAGCAGCGGTTGGGAAGGGAGTGAGACAGTGTTGTAGCCTGGGCCCGATGTTATTCAATCTGTATATTGAGCAAGCAGTAAAGGAAACAAAATAAAAGTTCGGAGTAGGTATTAAAGCCCACGGAGAAGAAATAAAAACGTTGAGGTTCGCCGATGACATTGTAAATCTGTCAGAGACAGCAAAGAACTTGGAAGAGCAGTTGAACGGAATATACAGTGTCTTGAAAGGAGGATATAACCTGAACATCAACAAAAGCGAAACGAGGATGATGGAATGTAGTCGAATTAAGTCGGGTGATGCCGAGGGAATTAGATTAGGAAATGAGACATTTAAAGCAGTAATGGAAGTTTGCTATTTGAGGAGCAAAATAACTGACGATGGTCGAAGTAGAGAGGATAAAATGTAGACTGGCAATGGCAAGGAAAGCGTTTCTGAAGAAGAGAAATTTGTTAACATCGAGTATAGATTTAAGTGTCAGGAAGACGTTTCTGAAAGTATTTGTATGGAGTGTAGCCATGTATGGAAGTGAAACATGGACGATAAATAGTTTGGACAAGAAGAGAATAGAAGCTTTCGAAATGTGGTGCTACATAAGAATGCTGAAGGTTAGATGGGTAGATAACATAACTAATGAGGAGGTACTGAATAGAATATTGGAGAAGAGGAATTTGTGGCACAACTTGACAAGAAGAAGGGAGCGGTTGGTAGGACATGTTCTGACGCATCAATCACCAATTTATCATTGGAGGGCAGCGTGGAGGGTAAAAATCGTAGAGGGAGACCAAGAGATGAATACACTAAGCAGATTCAGAAGGATGTAGGTTGCAGTATGTAGGGGGAGACGAAGAAGCTTGCACAAGATAGAGTAGCACGGAGAGCTGCATCAAACCAGTCTCAGGACTGAAGACAACAACTACAACATGTTATTATTACTGTTATTATATGTTATGTTAACTTTGTACATCGCAAACTTGCCATCAGCGAGAAAATTTAACCAAGGGCTCACAAGTGTTAATTTAGGTTGTGTAATGTGACACGTGGGGTTCAACCCCTAGACGAGTTTGAACCGAGACATTTCGACTAAGAGGAACTGCATGTGAGTTCTAACCTGTCTGGGGTGATAGCTCACACGTCTATTCTTTTGGATGAATTGTACAACAAAGGTCGAGAAGTATTCAGTGGAAAGTAAATCCATCATATGAAAATTCATCACGTGACCGATGGAACCATTTAGATTACCTCCTCTGAATGTGGCCTGATGTTTTGTCCAGCTACAATAGGAAGGCTCATAGATACACTATGTGATCAAAAGTATCCGGATAACCCCCAAAACATACGTTTTTCTTATTAGAGGCATTGTGCTGCAACCTACTACAGGTATTCCCTATCAGCGATTTCAGTAGTCATAAGACATCGTGAGAGAGCAAAATGGGGAGCTCCGAGGAGCTCACGGACTTCGAACGTGATCAGGTCACTTGTGCCATATGTCTGTTCACGATATTTCCACACTCCTAAACATCCCTAGGTGGACTATTTCCGATGTGATAGTAAAGTGGAAACTTGAAGGGACACAAAAGCGTACCGGCAGACCTTCGTCTGTTGACTTACAGAGGCCGCCGCCAGTTGAAGAGGATCGTAATGTGTAATAGGCTGACATCTATCCAGACCATCACACAGAAATGCCAAACTGCATCAGGTTCCATTGCAAGTACTATGACAGTTAGGCGGGAGATGAGAAAACTTGGATTTCATAGTCGAGCGGCTGCTCATAAGCCTCACATCACGCCGGCATACGCCAGCGCCTACTAGCTTTGTGTAAGGAGCGTAAACTTTGGACGATTGAGCAGTGGAAAAACGTTATTTGGTGTGACGAATCACGGTACACAGCGTGTGTATGGCTAATTCCCGGAGAACGTCATCTGCCAGTGCGTGTAGTGCCAACAGTAAAATTCTGAGGAAGCGGTGTTCGGTGTGGTCGTATTTGTCATGGAGGATGCTTGCACCGCTCGTTGTCTTGTTTGCCGCTATCACAGCACAGACCTACATAATGTTTTAAAAACCTTCTTGTTTCCAACTGTCCGCAGCTCGTGGTCGTGCGGTAGCGTTCTCGTTTCCCACGCCCGGGTTCCCGGGTTCGATTCCCGGCGGGGTCAGGGATTTTCTCTGCCTCGTGATGACTGTGTGTTGTGTGATGTCCTTAGGTTAGTTAGGTTTAAGTAGTTCTAAGTTCTAGGGGACTGATGACCATAGATGTTAAGTCCCATAGTGCTCAGAGCCATTTGATCCATTTTGTTTCCAACTGTTAAAGAGCAATAGGGGATGGCGACTGAATCTTTCAACACGATCGAGCACCTATCCATAATGCACGGCCTGTGACAATTTGGTTACACGACAATAACATCCTTGTATCGGACTTGTCTGCACAGCGTCCTGACCTGAATCCTACAGAACACCTTTGGGATGTTTTGGAAGGCCGACTTCGTGCCTGGCCTTACCGATCGACATCGATACCTCTCCTCAGTACAGCACTCCGTGAAGAATGGGCTGCCATTCACCAAGAAACATCCCAACCCCTTATTGAAGGTATGCCTGCGACAGTAGAAGCTGCCATCAAGGCTAATGGTGGGGCAAAACTATACTGAATTCCAGCAATACCGATGTAGGGGGCCACGACCTTGTAAATCATTTTCAGCCAGGTGTCCATGAAGACGGATAACTTTCGCCAAGCATGCTCTAAGCCCATACCCTACTACTTGGTTGCCCTACGGAACAGTGTGATTTACCACGCACAATTATTCGCTTGGAACCATCCAGTGCGCAGAGAATTCGCTCTGTTCACCGACTCTGTTGTTGATTAGCGGTGACTACAAAAATATGTGCCTTATGAGGGGCTTGTTGCTGAGATCTTAAAATTAAGATTACACTTTGCTAGATTCTTTTTAACTCTCTACGCGCAAACATTGCATAACAGGAATTCTTGTACATCTACATCTTCATCTACATTTATACTCCGCAAGCCACCTTACGGTGCGTGGTGGACAGCACTTTACGTGCCACTGTCATTACCTCCATTTCCTGTTCCAGTCGCGTATGTTTCGCGGGAAGAACGACTGCCGGAAAGCCTCCGTGGATGCTCGAGTGTCTCTAATTTTACAATCGTGATCTCCTCGGGAGGTATAAGTAGGGGGAAGCAATATATACCCCATCCAGAAACGCACCCTCTCGAAACCTGGACAGCAAGCTACACCGCGATGCAGAGTGCCTCTCTTGCAGAGTCTGCCACTTGAGTTTGCTAAACAGTTCCGTAACGCTATCACGGTTACCAAATAACCCTGTGACGAAACGCACCGCTCTTCTTTGGATTGTTTCTATCTCCTCTGTCAACCCGACCTGGTACAGATCTCACACTGATCAGCAATACTCAAGTATAGGTCGAACGAGTGTTTTGTAAGCCACCTCCTTTGTTGATGGACTACATTTTCTAAGGACTCTCCCAATGAATCTCAACCTGGTACCCGCCTTACCAACAATTAATTTTATATTATCATTCCACTTCAAATCGTTCCGTACGCACACTCCCAGATATTTTACAGAAGTAACTGGTACCAGTGTTTGATCTGCTGTCATATAATCATACAATAAAAGATCCTTCTTTCTATGTATTCGCAATACATTACATTTGTCTATGTTAAGGGTCAGTTGCCATTCCATGCACCAAGTGCCTATCCACTGCAGATCTTCCTGCATTTCGCTGCAATTTTCTAATGCTGCAACTTCTCTATATAATACAGCATCATCCGCGGAAAGCCGCATGGAACTTCCGACACTATCTACGAGGTCCTTTATATGTATTGTGAATAGTAATGGTCCCATAACACTCCCCTGTGGCACGACAGAGGTTATTTTTACCGTCTGTACGCATCTTTCCATTGAGAACAACATGCTGTGTTCTGTTTGCTAAAAACTATCCAATCCAGCCACACAGCTGGTCTGATATTCCGTAGGCTCTTACTTTCTTTATCAGGTGACAGTACGGAACTGTATCGAACGCCTTCCGGAAATCAAGGAAAATGGCATCTACCTGGGACCCTGTATCTAATATTTTCTGGTTCTCATGAACAAATAAAGCGAGTTGGGTCTCACACGATCGCTGTTTCCGGAATCCATGTTGATACCTACAGAGTAGATTCTGGGTTTCCCGAAATGACCTGGTACGCGAGCAAAAAACATGTTCTAAAATTCAACAACAGATCGATGTCAGAGATATAGGGCTATTGTTTTGCGCATCGGCTCGACGACCCTTCTCGAAAACTTGAACTACCTGTACTCTTTTCCAATCATTTGGAACCTTCCGTTCCTCTAGAGTCTTGTGGTACACGGCTGTTAGAAATGGTGCAAATTCTTTCGCGTACTCTGTGTAGAATCGAATCGGTATCCCGTCAGGTCCAGTGGACTTTCCTCTGTTGAGTGATTTCAGTTGCTTTTCTATTCCTTGGACACCTATTTCGATGTCGGCCATTTTTTCATTCGTGCGAGGATTTAGAGAAGGAACTGCAGTGCGGTCTTCCTGTGTGAAACAGCTTTGGAGAAAGATATTTATTATTTCAGCTTTACGCGTGTCGTCCTCTGTTTGAATGCCATTATCATCTCAGAGTGTCTGGATATGCTGTTTCGATCCACTTACTGATTTGACGTAAGACCAGAACTTCCTAGGCATTTCTGTCAAGTCGGTACATAGAATTTTACTTTCGAATTCACTGAACGCTTCACCCATAGCCCTCCTTACGCTAACTTTGACATCGTTTAGCTTCTGTTTGTCTGAGAGGTTTTGGCTGCGTTTAAATTTGCAGTGAAGCTCTCTTTGCTTTCGCAGTAGTTTCCTAACTTTGTTGTTGAACCACGGTCGGTTTTTCCCGTCCGTCACAGTTTCACTCGGCACGTACCTGTCTAAAACGCATTTTACGATTGTCTTGAACTTTTTCCGTAAACACTAAACATTCCGTTGATTTCATGAGATTTATTACAAGTGCTTTCCGCAAAGCTCGACCAAGTCACGGACAGCGCGGCCCCTTCTGCTGGAGGTTCGAATATGTGTGTTGTTCTTAGCATAAGTTAGTGTAAGTAGACTGTAAGTCTAGGGACCGATGAACTCAGCAGTTTGATCCCTTAGGAATTCGCACACATTAATACTCGATGGTCCGTGTCTGGTAGTACATAAGATGGGCCTTGTCGTGGTTTAGCAGTGGCTTTTCTTTCGAGTTTCCACTTCACAATCACATCGCCAACATTCGTCGTAGGTAGCTTAATGTCCCTCATGAAGCTTTGAGATAACATCCAATGTGTAGTGCTCATTCGACGGCATTTATCACTCATACATCTACATCTGCGTGAATACTCTGCAAACCATATTTAAGTGCCTGGCAGAGGGTTCATCGAAACATTTTCACGATAATTCTCTATTATCTCAATCTCGTACAGCGCGCTGAAATAAACGAACTCCTACCTCTTTCCGTGCGAGCTCTGATTTCCCCTATTTTATTATGATGATCTTTTCTCCCTATGTAGATAGATGTCAACAAAACATTTTCGCATTCGGAGGAGAATATTGGAGATTGAAATTTCGTGAGAAGCTCCTGCCGCAACGAAAAACACCTTGTTTTAATGATGTCCATCCCACATCCTGCATCACTTCAGCGACACACTCTCTCTCCTATTTCACGATAATACAAAACGTGCTGCCCTTCTTTGAACTTTCACGGTATACTTCGTCTGTTCTACCAGGTAAGGATCCCACACCGCGCAGCAGTATTCTAAAAGAGTACGGACAATTGTAGGCAGTCTCTTTAGGTGATCTGATACATATTCTAAGTGTCCTGCCAACAAAGCGCGGCCTTTGGTTAGCCTTCCCCATTTTATATGTGTTCTTTCCAATTATGTTGTTCGTAATTGCAATCCCTAGGTACCTAGTGGAATTAACGGTCTTTATATTTGACCGATTTATCGTGTAACCGAATTTCAACGTTCTCCTATTAGAAGTCATACGGATGACTTCACACGTTTCATTATTTATGGTCAGCTGCCAATTTCCTAACCATACAGACATCTTTCTATATCATTTTGCAATTTATTTTGATGTTCTGATGACTTTACTAGTCGATAAACTGAGCCAGACAACATCTAATTCGCATTTCTATGCTAGCTCCTCACCCCCTCCGCTACATTGTCTGTAGTGATAGAGGACCGTGATTCTTAGTCGATGGCATTAACCCGCTCTTCCTGGACTGACTCGGTCGTCCCCATACAGGGACCAGCTGTGGCTGCTCATAATATGTAGCTGAAACTGCACAAACTGAAGTCAGTGTCCAAGAAAATGGAGGAACACGAAGCAACTGCCAAAGTCTGTATCTACTATTTTTATTTCGTTGTCATTGCCTGTGTACGCCAAATGTTACGTTGTTACAACTGTCAGTTCTACCTTTACCCCGTTTTTGTATCACTTACTATATGCGATACGTCTTAAACCTATTCTTTGGTAGTCTCTTCAAGTACTAATTTTATTTTGTTAGGACTGTTTCCTTAGTTTCAGTTTTTATACAGGCACTGCTCCTAGAGTTTGGTGTTAATGTTTTTCCTGGTTCACTCACTTTATTTGCTGTTCAACTGTCTACCTTTAAATTCCATTTCCACTGCACTGTCAGAGATTTCACTAAATATTATTATATGACAGACAATCTCTGATCGGTTACCGTGAGAGAAAAGCTATGCGTTTTGTGTCGCGCAGCGCTTCTCTCTGGACTTTGCAAATATTGGTATTTATTATTGAAAGTCACTCATTTTGAGAAATTTTGAAATCCTAAAAGCCAATGAAAGCAGAAAGTCGAAATAAGTTAAATACGAATGCTAATTACTGATGATTAATACCGCTTGATAAGAGTCTGGAAAAATACGTCCTTGTTAAATTTGAAAATATCACGATTTTTAAGTGATTCTGTGTGTATGAATTCCCTGTATTGCACGTCGCAATAGAAGTTTTGACGGATGGGCTTTGGTAGATACTGTGCAGGGAATGATTTTTCTCACCACAAAATTGTTTTCTTACTTTTTGAGGTTTACCTCGCACGGATAACGGATAGTACTACCAAATTCCAATCTCGTGTGGTACGATTGCATAAGATAGTTCCGAGTTTTCTCTTACAGGGAAATGTAATTTGTTTTGGCGTCCGCGATGAACTTCACAGCATTACGTCGGATAGCAGAAGAGTAAATTAGCCGAGTTTGAGAGAGGAAGTGCCACTTAATAAGCAAACTGATAAATACAAAAATGGTTCAAATTGCTCTGAGCACTATGGGACTTAACATCTGTGGTCATCAGCCCCTAGAACTTAGAACTACTTGAACCTAACTAACCTAAGGACATTACACACATCCATGCCCGAGGCAGGATTCGGACCTGTGACCGTAGCGGTCACGCGGTTCCAGGCTGAAGCGCCTAGAACCGCACGGCCCCACAGGCCGGCTGATAACTACACAAACATTACCTGAATTCTAGAAGATTACCCTTGATATTTCCATTAAATTCCAGATAACATCAGAGAATAGGGTTGACGAGAAATGTTTTTCTTATACAGGGTAGATAAAAATTGTGTCACGATATTTTTACTCCGAATAGCTGATGCCAGTAGGAACCAAAATTACTAATCTTATATACCGGGTGATCAAAAAGTCAGTATAAATTTCAAAACTGAATAAATCACGGAATAATGTAGATAGAGAGCTACAAATTGATACACATGCTTGGAATGACATGGGGTTTTATTAGAACCAAAAAAATATAAAAGTTCATAAAATGTCCGACAGATGGCGCTTCACCTGATCAGAAAAGCAATAATTAGCATAACAAAGTAAGACAAAGTAAAGATGATGTTCTTTACAGGAAATTCTCAATATGTCCACCATCATTCCTCAACAATAGCTGTAGTGGAGGACTAACGTTGTGAACAGCACTGTAAAGCATGTCCGGTGTTATGGAGAGGCATAGACGTCGGATGTTGTCTTTCAGCATCCCTAGAGATGTCGGTCGATCACGATACACTTGCGACTTCAGGTAACCCTAAAGCCAATAATCGCACGGACTGAGGTCTGGGGATCTGGGAGGGCAAGCATGACGAAACTGTCGGCTCGGCACACGATCATCACCAAACAACGCGCGCAAGAGATATTTCACGAGTCTAGCAATATGGGGTGGAGCGCCATCCTGCATAAACATCGTAATTTCCTGCAGGTGTTTGTCATCCAGGCTGTGGATGATGCGATTCTCTAATATGTCGGCTACGGTCGCAGGTTCGAATCCTGCCTCGGGCGTGGATGTGTGTGATGTCCTTAGGTTAGTTAGGTTTAAGTAGTTCTAAGTTCTAGGGGACTGATGACCACAGATGTTAAGTCCCATAGTGCTGAGAGCCATTTTTTGTAATATGTCGGCGTACCTCTCACCCGTCACGGTAGCAGTCAAAAAACAAGAAACACGCATTTCCTTGAAGAAAAAAGGCCCGATAACGGTAGATGTGGTAACTCCAACCCATACCGTGACTCTCTCGTCGTGCAGTGGAGTTTCCACGACAGTTCTAGGATGTTCGGTAGCCCAAATTCTGCAGTTGTGGACGTTGACAGACCCTCGGAGCGTGAAATGAGCTTCGTCGGTCCACAACACGTTACTCAACCAATCGTCATCTTCCGCCATCTTTTGAAACGCCCACACCGCAAATGCCCACCGTTTCACTAAATCGCCAGGTAACAGTTTATGATGCCGATGGATTTTGTACCGACAGCATCGGAGGGTACGCCTCAGTGCCAACCAAACAGTAGTGTATGGAATGCCGGTGCGACGTGCGACTACACGAGCTTTGACTTCCCCGTGCATAGACGAACCCACTACAGTCTCCATTTCTTCCTGAACAGTTTCAGCAGCATTACGCCTTGTGCTCGGTCGGCCACTACGGGGTCTATCGTCTAAACAACCCGTGGCTTCGAACTTCGTAATCATTCTCGCCACAGCTGCATTTGTCAACGGACCTTTACCCATTCGAATCCTCTTCCTATGGCGATAGGATCGTAATGCTGAACTAGGACATTCCCCATTCTGATAATACAGCTTCACTAAATGTGCCTTTTCAGGTAACGTCAACACGCTGCGACTGCTGGCGCATCTATCTTTTTTTTTTCCTTTATTTTAATTTTAATCACCTCATACAGGCGGGCTGTCAGCAGCATATTACGCTGCTCTTCAGCCTTAAGTGGTACAATAACATGACATATAGGTGATACAGACAATACAATGAAAACGGCGGGCAAAAAATGGAGATACAAAAAACAATAAACATGAAGCCGTTCACGCTGGACGCGAAAAAACAGTAACACGTGAACAGTGGAGGCGTGACGGTGACAGAACACTAAACATAAATCGAGGCACACACACGACACACAGATGGCGATGATCTCCGGCGCGCAAAAATCCACTGAGCATGTATGAGTCCAGGGACCTGCCAAGAGTGGTGCAGGAGGAGGAGGGGAATGGGAGAGGGGAGAGAAGAGATGCCATGGGCAGAGGAGCGAGGGGGAGGGAGGAAGGGGGAGGGGAAGCCCGGGGGAAGAGGGGAGGAGGAAGGGAGGAAAGGAAAGAGAAGAGAAGGGAAGGGAGGGAGGGAAGGTGCCTAAAGGAAAGGACACGGGGGGGGAGGATCAAAGTTGATAGGAGGGGTAGATGGAGGGGAGGAGGACATCATCAGGGAGGGGGAGCTGGCGGAAGCCACCTTGGGAGAGGGTAAGGAGGGTGGAGAGATGGAGACCAGGTGGGACGTGGGAATACAGGCGCGGCAGCGGGCTGGGGTGGGAGAGGTTCGGGGATACGAGTGGGTGAGGAGGATCAAGTTTGCGGAAGGTGTACAGGATCCATATCCTTTCAAGGAAAAGGAGGAGGTGGGGGAAGGGGATGAGATCATACAGGATCCGTGTGGGGGAGGGGAGACGGATGCGATAGGCAAGGCGGAGGGCATGGCGTTCAAGGATTTGGAGGGATTTATAAAAGGTACGGGGGGCGGAGATCCAGGCTGGATGGGCGTAACAAAGGTGAGAGAATGTGGTGGTGTGGAGAATGGTGGAGGGGTCCAGACCCCACATACGGCCGGAGAGGAGCTTGAGGAGACTGAGGCGGGAGCGTGCCTTGGCTTGGATTGTCTGGAGATGGGGAGTCCAGGAGAGGCGACGGTCGAGGGTGACGGCAAGGTACTTAAGGGTGGGAGTGAGGGCGATAGGACGGCCATAGACGGTGAGATAGAAATCAAGGGGGCGGAAGGAAAGGGTGGTTTTGCCTACAATGATCGCCTGGGTTTTGGAGGGATTGACCTTGAGCAACCACTGGTTGCTCCAAGCGATGAACCGGTCAAGATGGGATTGGAGAAGGTGTTGGGAGCGTTGCAGGATGGGGGCAAGGGCAAGGAAGGCGGTGTCATCGGCAAACTGGAGAAGGTGGACGGGGGGTGACGGCGGCGGCATGTCCGCCGTGTACAAAAGGTACAGAAGGGGGGAGAGGACGGAGCCTTGGGGCACACCGGCGGAGGGGAAAAAGGTGTAGGAGTCTGTGTTATGGATGGTGACATAGGAAGGACGGCGGGAGAGAAAGGAACCGATCAGACGGACATAGTTAATGGGAAGGGTTAAGGTTTGGAGCTTGAAGAGGAGACCGGAATGCCATACGCGGTCATAAGCGCGTTCGAGGTCAAGGGAGAGGAAGATTGCGGAGCGACGGGAATTAAGCTGGTCGGAATGAAGATGAGTGAGGTGAAGGAGAAGATCGTCGGAAGAGAAGGACGGCCGAAAGCCACACTGGGTAACGGGAAGGAGGCGGTGCTGGCGGAGATGCTGGTGGATGCGTCAGGTGAGGATAGATTCCAGGACCTTGCTGAAGACCGAGGTAAGGCTGATGGGACGGTAGGAGGAGACGGCGGACGGCGGTTTGCCAGGTTTAAGGAACATGAGGATACGGGAGGTTTTCCACAGGTCGGGGTAGTAACCGGTGGACAGAACTACATTGTAGAGCCTGGCCAGTGTGGAGAGAAAAGAGACAGGAGCTTCACGAAGGTGACGGTAGGTGACACGATAGTGACCAGGAGCGGTGTTGCGTTTTGTGCGGAGTGTATCAATGAGATCCTGTGTAGTGATGGGGGCATTGAGTTCCGTGTGTGCAATGTTGTCCAAGTACTGGAAACCAGGAGCGAGAGGAGGGACAGAGGTGTCGGTTCGATCGCAGATATCCGGGAAAAGGGAGTAATCGAACTGGGGATCATCGGGGATGGAAAATACATCGGAGAGGTAGGAGGCAAAGTGATTGGCCTTACTAAGGGTGTCAGGGAAAGGGTGATCATCATGGAGAAGAGGATAATAGGAGGAGGGTTTAGTTCCAGTAAGGCGACGGAAGGCCGACCAGAACTTGGACGAGTTGATTGGGAGGGTAGCATTTAAACGGGTGCATGTCTGCCGCCAGTCCCGGCGTTTTTTTGCCGCGAGCAAATTACGAATGTGTCGCTGGAGTTGCCAGTGGCGTCGTAGTGTGTCCGGGTCACGCGTGCGGAGGAAGGCACGGTAGAGACGACGGGATTCACAGAGGTGGAGGACGGCCTGTAGGGGTAAGGTAGGATGGTGGGTGTGGACGACGACAGTGGGGACGTGGGCCTCCACGGCCTCAGACAAGGTCTGCTGGAGAAAGGAGGCGGCATGGGTGACATCGTCAGGGTGGTGGTAGGTGAAGGGGTGGCTATCGACCTGGTGGAAAGGGTAGCCCGGTAGGCATTCCAGTTTGCACGGGAATAGTCATGGACGTACTTAGGAGGAGGGTCATTTCGAGGGTCGGGGCGGGGGCGACGACCGTCTGAAATGGTGAGGAGGACAGGGAGGTGGTCGCTACCAACAGGCTCCAGGACATCCACCGTTATGCGGCCAAGGAGGTTGGGGGAGGAGAGGAAACATCAGGCATGGAGTTGGATCGGGACGGGTGTGCTGGGGGATGGGGATGAGGTCGCCTTGAAGGGAGGAGAGGAACCGATGCCACCGACGGAACTGGGCAGCGGAACGACTATGGATGTTGAGGTCGGTGGCGATCACGTAGGAGGAGAAGGTACGGTCGATGTGGGAGAGGAAGTCGAAAGGAAGAGGGGCGTTGGGGCGGACATAAATGGTGGCGCAGGTAACGGTAAGGCCGGGGAAGAAGAGACTAAGGATCAGGTGTTCGGTGGGGTCGGGAAGGAGAGGTTGGAGCCGAACGGGGATCTGGAGGTGGTGACCAATGGCAACTCCGCCACGCGCAATTGGGAGGGGATTATCGGAGCGGTGGAGGAGATAGGGTGGGGTGTGGATGGAGTGGTGGGGTTGGAGGAAGGTTTCATTGAGGAGGAAGGCATCCACGCGGTGGGTGGCAAGGGTGTGCAGGAAGAGGTTCTTGTTGGCGGGAAGGGGGCGGATATTGTTGAAAAGGATACGTTGCTGTCGTGCCATGACAGGGATTTAGACGAGGATGTCAAGACGGGAGAAGGTGAAATGGGCCTGGTTGTTGGCGTAGGTGGCGTACATTTTGAGGTGGAAAATGGAACGGGCGGCGAGGGAGATCTGTTGGAGGGTGTGGGGGCGCTGAAAGTGATGAACATTCTGAAGGACGATGGTGAGGAACCTGATGATGTCCTCAGCGGGGGGGGGGGGGGACGAAGGGAATTGCCAGGAGGGGTGGGGGCGTCCAGAGGACGGACAGGTACGGTGAGTTCAGGAGAGGTCAGAGGGGGTCGGGCTTTACACTTTCGGGAGTAGGTGGGATGGGGGAGATTGCAGGTATTGCAGGAGGGAGGGGATTGAAGGTTAGGGCACTGCCGGAGGAAGTGCGCTTGCCTACAATGCGGGCAGGTGGGGGCCTTGCGGCACTCAGCTGTTGGGTGTGCGTTATAGCGCAGACACCTCTGGCAGCGCAGGGATTGAGGAGGGGAATGGGAGGGATCGACCTTGTAGCGCTGGTGGAAGAGGAGGGCACCCTCCTTCAGGAGACGGTCAATGGAGAGGGCGTCCTCGGAGAAAACCCGCATAAGGCGGGTGGGGCCGGCCGAGTTGAAAATGCGGCGGACCGCCCGCACCTCCAGCATGGGATGCGCCTTGAGCTCCGCCAACAACTCCTCCTCCATGATCGACGGACTGAGCCGAGTGATCACGGCGGTGAGGGTTGGCGGGCGACGCGGGGGTTGGGGTTGGTGGGTAGAAGAAGGAGAAGGAGCAGGTGTGAGGGAGGCGTTGGGGCCAAAACGGGTGATGGGGATTTGGGAGAGGATGTCAGTATGGAGGGTTGGGCTGGGGAGGAGATGAGAACAGAATTCCGTCTGGGAGTAAGGAGAGAGATGGGGGCACCAGGGAAGTGTTGGCAGAGGAGGAGGGAGAGATTCCAGGCCTCGAGATGGGATGGATCGGGATGGGAGAGGAGGTATTTGTATGAACGGGGGGGTGAGGAGGAGAAGGAGGAGGAGGCGGAGGGAGCAGGGCCAGGTGGGGAGACATCCATGGCACCCTGGGGGGGCATGGAGGACGGGGCGGGGCCTTTTTGGGAGCGGAGGAGATGGTGGTGCCACTAGGGCGTTTAATGGCGGCAGAAGGGCGGGTGGTGATATGAGGGACGGGAGCTATAGGGAGGTGGTGGGAAGGGACAGGTCCCGGCGTGGACGCAGCAGTCGGCGCCGGAGATGGTGACGGTGACGGTGAAGGCGACGGCGACGATGACGGTGGCGGCGGTGATGGCGAAGGCGATGGGGAGAGCTGGGCATGGACAGTGGCCCGACGGGCCACCACCCTAGCCGGAGCTGCAGTGACAGGCTGGGGGAGTGGGGGGAAAGGATCAGATCGAGAGGAGCGGGAGGAAGAAGCTGGAGAGGAGGCGACAAAGGGAGAGGGCAAAGGGAGAGTGAGGAGAGGTGGGATGGAAGGAGGGGGGTGTGACTGGGCACATCATGTTATAGTGGTGGAGGCGGCGGAAGGGAATGTATAAACTATGGCGGTGGTGGTAGTGCTGGCGGTGGTGGTGGGGGCGGACCTGACGACAGGGAGAAACAAAAACGCACAGGACGAAAAGGAAAGGACACAAACTGGGGACAGACGAAGACAAAGACGGAGGAAGACGAAAACGTACGAAGACCAGGGTCGGACGGCGACGGCGACGGCTACGGCGACGGCGGGGGGCAGGAACGCCGCAGCTGCTGCTGCTGCTGCCGCGGACGGGGCCGGGGCGGGGCTGCTGCTGCTGCTGCTGCTGCTGCTAGCTGGCTGGCTGGCTGGCTGGCTGGACCGCTGCAGTTGCTGCTGCTGCAGCTGCTGCTGCTGCAGGAGGACTGGCTGGCTGCTGCCGGCGGGACCGCTGATGCAGGCCGGGACCGGGACTAGGACCGGGACCGCTGCTGCTGCTGCTGCTGCCGCTGCTGCTGCTACTAGACCGCTGCGGTTCAGCTCGGCTGGGCTGGCTGGCTGGCTGGCTGGCACCTGGAACAACTAGCACTTCGATTAGTGCTGGAATGGCACAATCGAAGGGCGGTAACATTGCGGTGTACCACCGGAGATGGCGCATCTATCTCGTTACAGCTCCTTTCATACACGATTGTCATGCGCAGTCACTGACATTTGCTGTCCAGCGCCATCTGTCGGACATTTTGTGAACTTTGTTTTCTTTTCTGGTTCTAATAAAACCCCATGTCATTCCAAGCATGTGTGTCAATTTTTACCTCTCTATCTCCATTATTGCGTGGTTTATTAAGTTTTCAAATTTATACAGACTTTTTGATCAGCCGTTAGGTCGACAAAGCACAATTTGTAATCTATGGCAACTTGGCGCCACGCGCTCCGAATGGCCGCTGAATTGCCCTATTGTCGGCTGTTCTGGACCACGTATAACCAAAAAATGCTTTGCCTGTCGGAGATAGCGATGCATCCAAGGCGGCGCGCACGCTCGGAGGTAGCGCGCCAGCCTTGCAAGCTGGGGTCCTGGAGGCGAATCCCGCCGGGCTCCCGACATATCCATTGTAGTTTCATGATGAGACGTACCGGGAACAAACCCGTCAACAGCCGTTATTTCACGTACGGAAAGTCTTTTACAAAATGTGTCGGCACTGAGAAGGGCTTTTTTTGTAGCTAGAACATTGCTTACTTAAAGGAGGTGTACGAACTGGCTACCCTCCGACGCGACAATAGCTGGGTAGCGTCGAACGGTGTTTTGCCGAACTCTTTCAAAGATTCCTGGCATTGCCCAGATGTAACTAGCGCCTTGTGGGAAGCGACAACCAGCCGGCCGGGGTGGCCGAGCGGTTCTAGGCGCTACAGTCTGGAACCACGCTTCCGCTACGGTCGCAGGTTTGAATCCTGCCTCGGGCATGGCTGTGTCTGATGTCCTTAGGTTAGTTAGGTTCAAGTAGTTCTATGTTCTGGGGGACTGATGACCTCAGAAGTTAAGTCTCTTAGTGCTCTGCTCAGAGCCATTTGAACCAATTTTTTGAACCGGTAGCCATAGCGCTGGCAGTCTCCCGACGAACGGGAAGAGGACAAGCCCACGCCCAATAGGAGTGATTGGCGCAAAGTTTCCGCATTGAAAATGATGCGTTGTCGACCAACACAGCATTATTAATTTTGGTTGCTACTGGCATCAGCTATCCAGGGTTAAAATTTTGTGATACAATTTTTCTTCACCCTGTATATTATAACTTCAGTCTATACGAGGAACATTTTTCCAACCTTCTTTACAAATATTGTAACTTCTTGGACGATAATATTCGGTTACATTCTGATGATAGCTAAATAAACTTATCCTGTAGAACACACACAATATCCTGCTTTTCATTGACATGTGTTAATCGTCGGAGATAGTTTTCGCCGTTCTGGAGAGAGCCGTAGAGGGCAGAAACTGCAGAGGAAGAACGAGACGAAAACACATCCGTCAGACAAAGGAGGACGTTAGGTGTGAATGATTTTCTGAGATGGAAGTAGTTCACATGGAGAGAATTCTGTGATGGTTGGCCGCATAAAATTAAATTGACAGAAGGATGATGAGTCAAAAATACATTAATAAACTCTGACTTTGGGAGTTGGGAACATTAAAAAACGCTTGCAGTGGTGGGAATGAGTTCCTCGTCCCTCCTACATCATCCGGTTTATTTAGTAGCGTATTGTGACTCGCTTAATTGGCTGATGTTGCAGAAGAGCGCTGACAACGTGGTACGCCATTTGGAAGCGTTGCGGTACAGTTAGAGACACTTCAGCCAGGGACAAGCTGCGCGCTGTTTTGTAGGCGGCATTTGGAAGTACAGTAGTTGTCGCGAGAGCGGAGTGGCAGGTGGCGCGTGGCTCAGCGGCGGGCTGCTGCGGAGCAAACAGCCCGCTAATCCCTGTGTTTGCTCAGGGGACTCCCGGCCCCAGAGCACAAACATCCTACGCACTCGTTTGCAAACGCCCTTCTGTTTACACTTTCGTTGATCTGGCTTTGTAAAACTTTCCCAACAGCCCGTCCGTGCCCCTACGTATGTTAATTGCATGCAAACAAAAAAAAAAAAAAAAAACAAAAAAAAATGCCAGAGTAGATGTAGTCATCAGAGGTATGTCAAAGTAATACTTTGATTCCTCATGTTTTTCTTCGAAGCATCAAACAGTATTTGTTGAGTGGTTTGGTATCTCAGTTGTTCCCTGTAAAGTCCGTTTATTTTCTGAAGGTTAGCTAATCTGATCGAAGTACAGGGTGTCCGAAAAGTCTTTCCCTGATTACATAAATTGATAACTCAGGCTAGAAGTAAGACACAAATATGAAACTGGTGTCTAATTGTTTACAAACTATCAAAGTTTTTTTCACACATCAGTAAACTTCCACATGGGCACCCTTGGTAGCACGTAGCACATCTAGGCGATATTCAATTTCCGTCCACACATTAGCCAATATCACTGGAGGGATCGATGCAACGACTGTGGTTATCCGTTGCCGCAAGGGTTTCAAGATTGGTGCACGTGTGCGGTAGACCTCGCCCTTGACACAACCCCATAAAAAGAAGTCTAATGGGGTTATGTCAGAATGGGGTTATGTCAGGAGAGCGTGGAGGCCAAACCGTTGGCCCATCACGACCAATCCATCGTCATGGAAAGGTCATATCGAGATAGACACGGAAGTCCAAACCCCAATGAGGCGGTGCACGGTCTTGCTGAAACAAGACATCGGGGTGATACTGAAGCAGCTGAGGTAGAGCATACAGTTGCAACATGTCCAGATACAGTGCAGATGTGATGGTAGCCTCAGAAAAGAATAATGGCCCGATAATTCGATCGTGCAATAGCGCGCAACAAACATTCACCTTTGGACTGCCTCTGGTGCATTCCATGACCTCGCCAGGCAGTTGTGAACCCCAAATGCGCACATTATGGCGATTCACTACTTCACTGACAAAAAAGGTCGCTTCGTCGGAATAGGCAATTCGTCTGAGATAACCATCATCGTCCTCAATACGTGGTAGCATTCCGACCGCAAAGTCATATCGACGTGTACTGTCATTGGGCAACAAGGCCTGAACGATTTGCACTTTGTATGCACGAAACAATAAACGTTTGTGTAAAATGTCATTGAGAGAGCTTTTTGGCATGTGTAATTCACGTGAGGCCCTGCGCTCCGATTTCTTCGGACGCCGCAGAAAGGACTGCCTTACAGCTTCCACCCTATCTGCTGAGGTTCTTGGTCGACCGGACCTTCGAAGACTTCTCATACCAGGCTTTAATGCTCTTTACATCTCGTGGATTCCTTCCAAATGTTGTCTGGAAGTGTCTCTGCACTGTGGTTGGTGATCGTGTCTCATGATAACACAGGACACACTGTGCCGTCTCCTGATTGGTTAACGTGGCTTCTTGGGCACTGCACCTCATCCACTCCTTACTTACTGAGAACCTAAAACAGAAAAAAACTTTGATAGCTGTAAACAATTCGACACAAGTATCACATTTGTATCTTACTTCTAGCCTAAGTTATAAATTTATGTAATCAGGGAAAGACTTTTCGGACACCCTATACCTGCAGAACACCATCTCACTGTAAAAAGTAGCTCCAGCGACTGTTTTGGCAAAATGCTGTACTAATCGCCAGGGTACCCGTCCGAATGTTTCGCACTTTTAGAGTGTTAAATAATGACAGTATTTGGAAAAAGAGTAGTCGCTTCAGTCTGCATGTATATGTCATAGATATTGGGACCACAAAAGGGCTCTGGGACCATCTAATTTCTTTGATTACAGCGTCTGTGACGGGCTTTTAGGGAGGATCCCCCCGTTTCGTTCGATGCTGAGGTGCTGTTCCAATACAGTTGGTGAGCCTCTACAGTGCTGTTCGAATTTAGGTAGAATACCAAATGGGCTGAGGCCTGAATGGAAATTTGTATTGAGACGGGAAGTGCAGTTGTGAAAAGCCGCTGTGCAATGATGGCTTACTGATTTTCGCAGCTGCTCAGTAAGCAGGAGACACGTATCCGAATCCTGGTCTTATTACAGATTTTCAAAATGTTTCAGTTTGCACTTCTGTCTGAGACTTTAGGAGCTCTCTTGAACTACATAGTTTCTTTGATAAATGTAATCGTTGTGGTAAGTATATTTGTGCGACTGAAGAGAACACATCTTCAGAAATGAACCGAGCTACGTGAAATATTAATCATGGATCCTTGCGTATGTGTTTCCATGTGCCTAAAAATGTGTTTTGCATTCGGAATGTTTGCCCTGGCTTGTACCACGGGCAGAGGGCCACATAACCTATAAATCTAAATCAACAACATTTTAACTACAGTAAGCATGTTGTGGCATAATAGAAATAGGTAAATCACAATTATTGGCGACAACGACAAACATGTTGTCGTTCCGGGAGGACATTCGTTTAGTAAAGTCTACTAACACGAGGGTCAGAGATAACGGATTACCAGCAGTGGGCTAGGTTATTATCTGTGGCAATTCTGTATACATATAATAAAGTTAATAAGTTAATGAAATGGTATTTGTAATAAGATAATGTGATAAGGGAGTCTCTTAATCGTGACTGACAGCTTATCTTCTTTTTTGTTAAAATATTCGATTACGCGTATGCTTTAGCGCAAAATCGGTCTTTCGTATCAGAATCCGGTTAAAAAACGTTTCTAACGATACCTCGTTCATCCCTGTGCGATTGCAATGTGTTGAAAAAGAAAATGAGATGTCGACTCAAGAAATAATACATATGATCACTTGGAATTTCAAACTCGTTAGAACAAATTGATCGAAACGAAAATAATTATTAGTAAGTATCAATTCTCAGAATTATTGGAGTATGCTGAACCGTTCTAAATGATAAGCATATTGATAACATAGCTTAGAAAATAGACTGCATAAATACAAACTTCCGTTTGTTGCATTTTTACGAGGAGACTTCACGTGCCGTTACAAACTAAGAAGAGGTTCAAAATACCGCTTCAGTTGGAATTTTTTTTATTTCACGTGACCGGACTTTTGTAAGCCATAATCAGGTGTCGTAACAGTGCTGTGGTCCCCGATCGCCGCGTGTACAAGGCGCGGCGTGCTGCCTATGAGCGCAGAACAAGTGTTCTAAAAAATTGCATTTCTTCTGACTGCATATAATTTTTGTTTCTTTTTCTCACAGTACACGATTCGCTGCTATAAATTAGCAGAGGCACCGCCTTTGTTTTATACAGTTTTAATTTTGTGATTTGCTAACTTTATTTGTCAAGATTTTGTTTTTAGTTCCAAAGGTTGAAATTTAATGGTTTTGCCTACGTCTTTGTCTACGTCCAAACTTAAGTCGCTGTTTAAATAACTTTTACTGGAGACTTGCTCAATATGTTGTTTTCGAAGACCGACTTTTTCGATAACAGTCTTAGATCGAATTAGGAAACTAACTTTAGTTTAGTAGCAGGTATTTCTAGACTGTAGTGTTTCCTTCCAAACTCATATAAGTTATACGCAGAGTGTTGTAAGCGTACCTGTGTCTTTTATAATACAGTTAGACAATTTTCATACATCACAGCATTTAGCTGGTAGTTCATTTTCAGGTTTATACTTTCAGTTTATACTTTCACGGACTTCCTTCTAGCAGTTTCTTGTGAGATCTTCAACGCAGATTGTAAATTGATATTCTCCTCACAATTAGTGCTTCATACACAGTAAAGGCAGCCTGTGGCAACTTCTTAATAAACGTTTAAGAGTGGTAATGTGTGTTTGTGCCAGTATGATTATTCCATCATCTTCGAAGCTCCACCAGACAAAACGGTCCTTGCAGATAATGACTATGTTTTATTTGGTTAACGAATGATTTATATTCCATAATTCATTTCTGAAAAAAGGTATTCTTCACTATTTCTCGACCTGACTATACTAGACCAATGTAGCAGCACTCCAACGTCAATGTCAATACTTCCCTGTCTCTCTGGAAACAGTTCAGATGAAGGAAAGCCAATGGGTGTGTTGTGTCATTCAACAACTTTTTTTTTTGTTTCTTTGTAAAAGGCAAGTGTTCAGCAGCTTCTCTCGGTTTTCAGACGCCTGTCGTGGGGTTCTCTTTCCACCTCCAGCATCCTCCAGAAAATTAACTATCAACTGCCTTCAACCGACAGTAGCGCCTTTCGCAAAAAATTCTTCCTTTCTCCACCCTCTAGAAATGTTTCTCGATACAGGATGCCCTAACTGTTGTCCATCTGCATGGCAGTGCCCTGGGGAATCACAAAGATGCATGCAGGGGACGTCTGTGGCAACTGCCGCCTCCCGTCAATATCGTTCTGAGAAGAGCTCAGCAGGGTTCCTGACTGTTCTGGCGTTTGGCTCTGCACTTATATCGGGCAGTATTCCTCCAAAACATTCCATTATTTCCTACTTGCATGAAGTTCTGTTTAAGATTACTATGGAAGCTGACAGTCACACTGCGTGGGGTAGCCGCCCTGTCGTTGGGGCCTTGAACCACTTCGCGCGGCTTCCCCCGTCGGAGGTTCGCGTCCTCCCTCGGGCATGGGGGTGTGTGTTGTCTTTAGAATAATTTAGTTCAAGTCAGATTAAGTAGTGTGTAAGCCTGGGGAGCGATGACCTCAGCAGTTTGGTTCAAAAGGCACGTAGCACAAGGGATGACAATTATTCATACGTTTAGCATCAATTCATTCCTCTGATTGCAATTAATTATTCATGTCGAGGGTGTATCTGTAATATGAGTTTGTGTGTTGTGGGACTGCTCAGAAAAACTATCCCATGACAATATTTTCGTATATATGTCTGCTTTTGCGCACAAGAGTCTAACATTCTGCGTGGTGTCTGTTTGTTCTATATCGTGTCTCCCTACCAACTTAGCGCAACGATGCTCTGAGCGTGTTTTTTAGGGAAATGGCTAGTTTGAACCTGGGACCTGTTGCTGATAAGGAGACGTCAAACCACACATGACATGTAGAGTTCAGTGAGACCAGCGATGATATAACCAGATACTTAATGATTTCAGCATCAGCTCCACTGCACTCCCTGTAAAAGAATCTTAATACTAACTAAATTCAGTGGAAGGGGTTCAAGACTTTCCTATTTTTAGTTAGCTGGTAAAATAACGTCGAAAAAGCAGTTAAGTTTACCATTGGAAATTTTATTCTACTCACAAAACATTGTTTATAAATTGCACTATTGATAAAAGGAAATGTTTTAATACAGGATGGTAAAAACCAACTGCGTTCAACAAAAATGTGAACGAATATTCCCTGAATGGGTTTCCAGGTTCTACAATGGATCGAAGGATGACCTATGCAATATCACATCTATAATCTAGGTTTAAATTAAGTTTCACAAAAGAGAAAACTGTCAAAATGGCCTACAGTGACCCTCAATTACCTTTAATTACTTATCTAACTTGTCGTAAATTACAGTGGCTGATGAGGCTTCTCAATAACTATCTAACAGAAAAATCATCGCGTTTCAGATTTTTACTTCAAGTGGCAAATGTGAACACCATGAGCTTCAATTGACGATCGACACTAGTATTACGCAAAAAGGGGGTGTAACAGATGAGGCCTCTGCAGTTCTGAGTGAAGCTTTATGCGCTGTTATGAGGCATCGCGTGCGTTCATTACCTTGTCGGTTCATTACCTTGGCGGCGGGCAGCACAGCTCCGCTCACCTTTCTGTCTCGGAAGCAACTCGCTCCTAACTTCTCCTTACTACAATTTACCGAAGTTGGTTTAAAAAAGCTATCTGGCTGTGTTTTCATCTGACCAATCAGGGTCTCAATGTTAATCTTAAGCTCTGACTGCAAAAAATCTGTGTATTCAATGCAAAACGCTATACTTTTTGTGGTGGGGCAATGTTTTTAAAATTTGCAACGTAACAGAGGCGCGAAAAAGTCTCACACTAAAACCTGCAGCTGGTGTGGACTTTAAGATCTGTACTTTTCCTTTGCAGGGCTCTATCTCTTAACATGGGCTGGGGGTGGTCCTAGCGGTTATCTGGCGACGTAGGTGTCCGTCCCTTATCGTAGGGCCTTCCAGCTTAACACGGTTCTCCTCTTCGCTTTTGTTCTCGATTCTCCCCTCGGAACTGTGTCTGTCTCATGGTGGGAAGATATGACATGCATTTAGGCATTCTTGCGGTAGTCTGTGGTATTCCATTTGCTCACTCATTACTCGTATTACTTTGGTTAATTTAATGTCACGATTTATTCGGACATATATGATATACTACTGGATTTGCTTATCATGTCAGGGTTTTCATGGAAGGTGTTGGATCTTCCTGTCACCTTATATATCACCACCCTTCGAACTTGATTTTTGCACTGAAGTTAGGCAATGATTGAATCGTTGTCTAAGTCAGCCAAAAATTATTCCATTAGCTATACTTTGTTGCCTACCTTTCAGCCATGTTATTCCTTTCTATGCTAGTTTGTATTACTAATTTATATTTTTATATTCTTCCACATTATTATCAAACATATGTTTATATTGACAAGGGAAGAATATTTTTATTCTATTATAATTATTATTTTTTAATTATCTTCGTTCTTTATTTAATTGTGAAGTTTGTTTTTTAGGAAGTTTGCTATCGAAAGTGAGAAGTCTTTCACATCGATTTTCTTGGAAATATTGTTTTTTAAAATGTAGTAATTAAGTAATATCTATTCCTAACACATTTTGTAAATATCATGCACAAGTAAAATGTTTTTGTTTCTAGACACTCATTTCAACATTGTTACACTATTAGATAAGAATTATTTCCAAGAATTGCTTTGACAAAGAAATAAACATACATAAGTATTGAGATATTATCCTAAAAAATGGTACAAATGTAAAAAAAAGGAAAACGTCCTACAAGATAATTTTGTATTCTTTGTTTTTATAAGGAGAAAATAAGTAAAATGTAGTTATTCATTTATTTTAATGAGGAGAAAATAAGTGGCATATGGTTTTAGTGTTTACTATGTCTTACTTTTGTTCTTTATATACTGTCCATTTCAGAATTAATGACATATTTTATCGATAGTCTATTTTTTACTTAAGTCCATAGTCAATGACTGTTATTTTGTAGTTTATTAGCTGTCTGGTGAGCTTCACTTATTTAATTTTTCACATGTTTCTTTTGCACAATTCCTACATCACATAATCTGATTTCACACATCACACAATCCTATGAATGTTTAAGCATGAGGTTGGCGAATGTTTTTTGCACGAAGGTCATGGACTTGAGCGAGATGGATGTGGGCAAGTATTTGATGTACAGCTTCGTTCGTCATTCCTTGTTGGCTTTGCAAGTGTGTGTTGCTGTTGTGGAGGTCCCATAATGGAATGGAGCTGTGAGTGCAGAATATCGTGGTTTACTGGCTTTGTACACATGAAAGTCATCGTTATGTGTCGCTGAAAGCAGTCATTTTTCGTTATAATACTTTGCAGACGACTAGTTTACAATAGGATAGGGATTTGGGAAGGTATGTCGTCTATTCTTCACCCGTCTTCTTTCTTGGTCTCAATCCCGCGAATCTTCAACTTCTGTTCTTCCTGCTTTTCTCTGCTTCTTACTTGCTTCTTGGTTCTTCTCTGGGCAGGATATGGAAATATTTATTGATAACTAGTCGCTTTGAAGTTCTCCTTTTAGTAACAGTTTGATAAATTGTTTGGGCTTGTCATTTTTACTTTGTGGAAGTTTTCTTCAGTTTCGTGCATCAGCGTGCTATTTAATAGCAGTAGTGTGACTTTTACACATATTTTTTTGCCAGTGGTGGCTTGCCCAAGCGGTCTTCTCGTCGGGCCGTTTTTTTCCCGCTCCACTGATCGGGGCGTTCGGAGACCCTTCTGGAGTTTGGTGTCCTGTCATGTCTCAGCAGGGTTCCGCCATTGTGTGGTCCCCTGTTCTGTCCCAGCAGGGTTCTGCCACACCCTGTGGTTCAGCTTGGCAGCAGATTTATTTACTGCCCACTTCGGCTACAAGGGCCTTCTGTTGGTCTCACTTTCCTTTCCCTTCTCTCAATGCTTCTGCCTTGTAGGAATCGTGTCTAGCTAATTACGTCCTTTCCTTTCTTGATACTTCTCGCGTTGCAACTTGTGGGTCGTTGTATCTCGTCCTTGCTGCAGTTTTTACAATGGTTCTTACAAAAAGTTTTACTTATAATCCTCTAACATATGTCTAGTACCTACATTGTTTTACGCCTTTTTAAAAGCTTTACAAATTTTGGCGCCCTTTCCATGGTACAATTCTAAGATAGTTTGAGTCGTAACGTCTACAAAAATCCTCAAATTCGTTTTCTATTTTTGTGTAGTGTTGTGGTGTATAGCTTTTTAGTATTTCATGCTGTTAGACTATCTACACTTTATCCCTTCCCCTTAATCTATGGTACTATTGGTGTTATTTTTGTTTTTGTTTTTATTGAAACTACTTTCTTTTTCCCACCTTCCTCTCTCTTCATTCTTCTTTCTCCTGACGATCTTATCTGCAACATAATCTTGAAATATTGTGCTGATACCAGTAATAAAATTAATCTTCAAAATTTTTGATATGGCTCACATGGTGAAGTCCTAAGGTTTTGCCTGTTTTTGGGCTCATTAGTTCCACAGCATTATCATCAGCAATTTGGCTAATTGTAACAGGTCCTTTGTATGCAGCGTAAAACTGATATATTTTGTGTTTCTGTTTGCTGGAGAGATGGTGTGTTTTTACAAATACTTTCTGGCCTATGGAGAACGTTCTTTTAATTGCTGTTCTATTTCCTATTTCTTTCGTGGCTGCCTTTCTGATGTTGGAGAGTGCTGTTGATATGACTTGTTTGTGCTTTCTATGTGGTACAATAGGAAATCTAACATTTTCTCTGGTTATGTTTGGGGCTTCAATATTTTTAAGTACAGTAACTGGAGGTAGTAGTGTAGTGCTATGTGGCATTTCATTTATTACTTCCTGAAAATCTTTAAGGTATATATCCCAAGTGTTGTGTCTTTTGCCTGCATATAATCGGCATAAAGTGCCTATGTCCTTCATAGAGCGTTCTGCTGGATTTACGATAGGTTTGTACTTAGATATGTAGATGGGTTTTATTTTGTGTTGTTTTAACGTGTTCTGCCATTGCACTGATTTGTATTGTGGGCCATTATCCGAAATTATTTGTTCCACTCGACCTACTTGTCTGAGGAAATCTTGTCTAAATGCTTTACTTATAGTAAGGCCTGTTGCATGTTTTAATGGTGTCAAGGTAACATATTTAGAAGTAAGTTCCAAAACGACAAATATGAAAATATATCCATTTTTTGTGTGTGGGAGGGGCCCCATCAAATCTCTTGCAGCCATTTGTTTTAATCTTTTAGGGATTATTGGAAACATAGGTGGTCTGGTTTGGGAAGTGGAGTGTTTAGCCCTCATACATTTTTTTGCATTTGACTAATACTGTTCTAATTCATCTTTCCATATTAGGAAAATGGCTTGTTTGTTTTATTTTAAAAAAAATATTTCTTTGGTCCAAAGTGGCCATTACTTAAATGTGTATACCATATGTACTTATTAATTAGTTCATCTGGGATATAAATTAACCATTCATTCGTTGCAACATTTCGTCTAAAAAATGAAACATTGTTTTTTAAGAGATAGTGCTGTCGAATGTCTGGAAAATCCTTACTTCTCCACTTGTGTTTGATTCCTAGTATTCCGGGATCCTTGTCCTGTTCTTTGCCTATGTTTTCCAATTCTGTCGTAATGTAGTTTTCGAAAGGTACTTGTTTCATATAATACATTGTAAACTGGTCTTCTGCTGCTTCCAAACCTATGTTATTGGATGCACCCTGTGGACATCGTGATAAAGCACCTGGTTGTTGATCCCATACCCATGGCGTGTTTTTTCCAGTCAATGCACATAGGCGTGGTGTTGCGAGAGAGTCGACCCAAATAAATTTTTTATAGAATCCGGTGAGACCTAGAAATCCTCTGAGAGTTTTCTTATTATATGGAGTACAGCCGTTAGTTTTTCTGGGCCGGGCATTACTCCTTTCTCTTTGGCATGGGCTCTTAGCTGTCAATTCGAACGTTTATCGGGGTTTGGTGGTCTTAACTCTACCTCTTCTATCTGTATTCTCTTTTCTTGTTCACCTTGTTGGTAGTGGTTTCTTTGTTGATAATTTGTCGGTCTATTGGTTCTCCAGTACCCGTTCCGGTTGTCGTTATTCCCTCTGCAATAGTTGTTGCCGTTCCTGGGTGAATTATAGTTATTGCCATATTCTCTTCTAAATCCATAACCGGTTCTTTGTTGAAATCTATTGTCGTTTCTTGGTGCTAAGTTATCAAGTGGTTCGTAATTATTGTTTCTTCGTACTGTGTCTTGTGAATTCCACTGCATTTTGCTTTCGTTTTCACGTGCGCTTCGTGTTTTTCTTGCGTCATCTTCCGAAAATATGAACTCTAGTTCCCTTAGAATACCTTTAAATGCTTCGACGTCACTGCCTCCGCGACCTACTAATGATTGCTGGTATTTCAATGGTAGCTTCATCGCGCATAATTTAATCAACTCTCCGTCACTGTATGGTACATATAAGCATTGATTTTTCTTAGCCATTAATTCGAAAAGTTTCACGGGACTCTTCTCTCCTGAATTTTCAAAATATGGGTTCTGTAATAATTCGTACTTCACTCTGTTCTGTGCTTCGCAGGACCAATATCGTGAGAGACACTTCTCTCTGAAATCTTCGTACGATCGGCATGTCGCTGCAACATTCTGCATGGTTTCTGCGGCTGTTCCTGACATGTGTGCACATATAAAGTCTAATTTGTGTGCTAGCGTCCAGTGTTCTGGTAATCCTACTCGCAATTGTTCAATAAAAGTTCGTGGATGTAATGAGTTTCCTTCTCGAAAGTGTTGAAATTTTCTGACTGTGAGGAAATGATCGTTGTCGTACTTGGTCATAGTTCCATATGAAATTCGCGATTCTTCGCCACTTTCGTTTCTGATCATTTCTCCCGTCGTTCTTTCCGGTTGTGGTAGATCCATTGGTTATTGTCCACTGTAACTTTCGCCTACCCTTGCGTAGTATCGTTGGGGTGGTACGCAGTAATTTTCTTTCATCGGTTGTGAACGTGTAGCTGAATGCATTGCACTGTACTCTTCGCGACCTGGCTTTCCATAGTCAGGTATTGGTTCGGTATCTTATCTGGCTAACCTTGCTGCTTCACTGCACGATCCAAACGGTCTTGAAACATACATTTGTGGTTCCTCATGTGTTTTTGATGACGTTTGTTCATCAAGAATATCGAAACGTGTTTGTTGCTGTGCAGGCTGTCTGATTTCACGTATGTTACTTTCCGCCTGTGATTGGAATTGCAAATGCGTAATATCTTCGTTAATGGCTTGTTTTTCCGGTGCTGTTACAGATACGGATGTGGTTGCAGACTCTGTGCTTGTTCCATCCTGTTCACTACGCTCTTCAATGGTTTGCAACAACTCTGTTCGCAGTTTCTGAAATTGTCGCTTCGTTTGCGCTTCTATTTTGACTATGCGGTTATCATATCTTTTCAGCGCTGCTTTTGTGATACGTTTGTGTAACACACTGTTTTCAACAACTTCACGCGCTGTACCTGCTGCCTGTCTAGTAATTTCGTTTATCTGTTTCTCTAGTTTCTTGACTTCTCCCTGGGGGTTGTTACGTAATGTTTTGATCTCGTCCTGAATGTCATTACGCAATGTTTGTACGTCCACTTGTACCTTGTCAATGTCTGTTCTCAATTGATTGTGACCTGTTATTAAATTTCCTATCACTTCTCGAGATTCTTTTGCCTCGTCTTCAATATGATTTAGGTATAACTACATTTTTTTTTGTTTTGTTCTTTAATCGCACGCATTTGTCTCGTGGTTTCTGCATTCTGAATTTGAATTTGGTTCGCTATGTCTTTATTTTGCATTGTCATGGTTTCCGTAATTTGTTGTAATAATTCTGCCTGATTGGTGGGTCCTATTGCGTTTTCCTCCGACGTCCTACGCTCTGTGTTTTCGCCCAAGTGCTGGTTCGCAACCGATTGCATTGAACTGTGCTGTGACACGTTCCTGCTCGCATTCCTTGTGTGGTGAGGGAACTCTGATTACTTGTACTATGGGTTCTACGTATTCAAGACGCAAGTTAGAATCCTCATCGACTGTCTCTCTACTTTCCTGCTCCTCTGTCGTATGCTGACTTACGTTTTCCATGCCTTGACGTACATTATCCTCGTTATGGTGCGTTATATGTCCTATTTCTCGCGATTCTGCATCGTCTGTTGTACTGTCCTCTGTTCTCTGTCTTTTTCATGCTGGGTCTCTACCTCAATTCGGTCAAGGTCTCGATTTGCCATTGCTAATCTTTCCGAATCCCTTATTTTCTGTTTTAAAGGCAATTCACGCGCCATACTTCGAGTCAACATGCGCTCATACGATCTCACGCGTTTCATAAGCTTTTTGTTCACACGACTTGACACTTGTTATACCCAAGACTGACAATCCATTCACTTAATTGTTGGGTCAGAACCAACTTGTCAACGATGTATCCGCCACCTGTGCGTTTGCATTGAGGAGACAACTTAATTCTAACAAATTTTAAAATTCATTACTTAATTATGCTGTTGTCTCTGCTAGAATGTCTCACTATCTATCGCTTCAGCTACGGTTTTCAACTGTTCATGCTTTTGAAAATAATTCTTTTTATTACGAAAATTTTTTTAACAGGATATTTTTCTGACCTAGTTAGGCATGTTGTCGACCTTCAATCATGGTATTTTACCATCGTGGCAGGGTCGCCATTTTCTAACATTCTGCATGGTGTCTATTTGTTCTATATCGTGTCTCCCTACCACTTTCATGCAACGATGCTCTGAGCATATTTTTTAAGGAATTGACTAGTTTGAACCTGGGACCTGTTGCTGGTAAGGAGACGTCAGACCACACATGACATGTAGAGTTCAGTGAGACTAGTGATGATATAACCAGATACTTAATGATTTCAGCGCCAGCTCCACTGCACTCCCTGTAAAAGAATCTTAATACTAACTAAATTTAGTGGAAGGGGTTCAAGGCTTTCCTATTTTTAGTTAGCTGGTAAAATAACGTCGAAAAAGAGTTAAGTTTACCATTGGAAATTTTATTCTACTCACAAAACATTGTTTATAAATTGCACTATTGATAAAAGTAAATGTCTGAATACAGGATGTTAAAAACCAACTGCATTCAACAAAAATGTGAACGAATAATCCCTGAATGGGTTTCCAAGTTCTACAATGGATCGAAGCATGACCTATGCCATATCACATCTATAATCTAGGTTTAAATTAAGTTTTACAAAAGAGAAAACTATCAAAATGGCCTACTGTGACCCTCAATTATCTTTAATTACTTATCTAACTTGTCGTAAATTACAGCAGCTGATGTGGCTTCTCAATAACTATCTAACAGAAAAATCATCGCGTTCCAGATTTTTACTTCAAGTGGCAAATGTGAACACCATGAGTTTCAATTGACGATCGACACTAGTATTACGCAAAAAGGGGGTGTAACAGATGAGACTTCTGCAGTTCTGACTGAAGCTTTATGCGCTGTTATGCAGCATCGCGTGCATTCATTACCTTGTCGGTGTTCGTCAGAGGACGACGGGCAGCACAGCTCCGCTCACCTCGCCGTCTCGGAAGCAACTCTCACCTAACTTCTCCTTACTACAATTTACCGAAGTTGGTTTAAAAAAGCTATCTGGCTGTGTTTTCATCCGACCAATCAGGGTCTCAATGCTAACCTTAAGTTCCTCCTACAAAATTTCTGTCTACAGGGACGCGAAAAAGTCTCACGCTAAAACTTGCAGCTGGTGTGGTCCTTTTAGTGTTATCGTAAGATCTATACTTTTCTTCTGGAGGGCTCTAGCTTTTAACATGGGCTGGGGGGTGGTCTTAGCGGTTAGATGGCGACGTGGGTGTCCGTCCCTTATCGTAGGACCTTCCAGCTTAACACGGTTCTGCTCTCGGCTTCTGTTCTCGTTTCTCCCCTCGAACTGCGTCTGTCTCACGGTGGGAAGGTATGACATGCATTTAGGCATTCTTGTGTCAGTCTGTGGTATTCCATTTGCTCACTCGTTACTCGTATTACTTTGGTTAATTTAATGTCACGATTTATTCGGAGCTATGTGACATACTACTGGATTTGCTTATCATGTCAGGGTTTTCATGGAAGGTGTTGGATTTGCCTGACACCTTACAGGAGGCGTGGTCTGTCCTTGCTTATCCATAATTTTCCACAGTCTACAATATAAAAAAAGGGTCAGATGTGATATTCTGACCTCGCAACACAGAAATAAGATCATCAACTACCTTCATTCCCTGATTTTTTTTCTGTTGCTGCTCCACATTCCGTTCTGTATAAATTTGGGCTTTCAGTGTGTATCAAGTTTTGGTGTTGCACAGAGACAATTTTATGATCCTGTTTCTTGTTGTTTCACTTGTGGTACGCTGACTGAATTAATAGCAGTGTCTAATCGCCGCTAATTTCTAGACAGTAACAGTTAAGGTCTTGCAGCAGCTACCAAATACTATGAATTGCAACAAATTCATCAATATGTCGTCCTTCATCTATAATGGAGCTTTTATCAAATAGCAAGCTGCATAGTGTGTTACATGACTATCTTACATGATTGCTCAAAATACGTTCTACACACTATCCTTATGTCACAAACTGCTTTTAGATTCCCCATGTATCGATACACCCTCGCAAGGTATAAGCATTCTAAGTAAGAGTGAAGAACTGAAACATCAGTGTTTGTCCATTATTGACGATGAACTTTTGCTGCTCTTCAATATCTTATATCTCTCTTATTTCATTTTCAAACACAGTATAAAATTCCGCATCAGATTAACTTCTTACGTCACTTACTCTGCTGGCTGCAAACCTGGTAACTCCTGAGGTAGTCGCGATGACATTAGAAGCTGATAGGTGGCCATTCTGCGTTATTGGCTGCATCTACCATTCAGTATTCCCATTTTAGAAAGAGAAGGCTGTACGTTATTTTGAAGAGACTGCGAGCTGTCTTCGCTGTAATCAGACCACTTGCTAGTTACATGAATGAAAGTCTTTCTTCATCTGTTGAGGTGATTGTTAACTCTCGCAACTCAACATCAGTCAGTGGTCTAACTGCTATAGTGTCACAATTGAAACTGAGAAGATACTGTACAGATTGAAACAACTGAGAAGTGGTGAAGAATTTCTAGGAAAAAGCGAGTGACTAGGTAACTTTTACATACACAGAGGTTTGGTTGATCGTTCAAACTAAGGGATAACGATAAAAATAATTATTACCATAAAGTACAACAGAAATCTAAAAATTATGTGTCCCTATTTTATACATGTCGCAATTAAAGTTGTTGACAAAAGAGCTTGAAATATTTTAAAATATCTGTGTACCTGTATCGCTCATGCATTTGCAGACAAAATACCTACATTCGTTAAGTTAATGGGTATTTAAATAACGAGAAATGAAAATTACAACAATTTAGGTCATTTAGATCAGAATAGAACAGTAGGATTAAGAGAAAGTCATTACTTAATTACAGGGATGTGCTGCCACCATCAAGAGATCGAATGTAACGTTAACGCAAAAGAGGGAAAAAATACAAATGTTGTTTGGCGAAAAAGAAGAAATACTTCAGGTTGCATAAAAATGGTGTCCATTTTATTATACCAAGATCGATTTCGAGGCTTCTAGAGCCATGACGACGTGCACTTTTCCGCAGTAAAAAAACACGATACACAAGTGTGATATATGCTCTTCTACATTTCATTGATTAGACATTCTTTCCTGCTTCACAGTTGCCTTCAGTGTGTCCTGGGTCGTCCTCGATCACTTAATCCTTTATGCATGTAATCCAGTTCTGCCTTGGAAATCTGGTATTTTCCATTCTTTGTGAGTGGTCGGTCAAATTCTGTTATTTAATATTTTAATTTGAACCGATTCTATATTTAGTTTTCCTCCAATATCTTCATTCAGTATCCAATCCACCCTGTCGCATACTGTAATACTCCTAAAAAAAATCTCATTCCTGCCTATTTTACTCAGATGCTTATGAGTAGGCATCAAGGCATCGCGGGCAATGAGCAACATAAATAAAGCTATTGGTTTACAAAAACTTATTTTCGTTTCCTTGCTAACTTTATTTTTAAAAGGACCTTGATGCTCCCACATAAAGCTTTATATTTGCTAAATTTCTTGATAATGTCCTTGCTATTATAGAAACATTGTCACAGGAAAGATATTTAAAATTCGATACTTTCTCTAAAATGTTGTGTCCTATCACACTCTACCTGACTGGATCCTTTCCTCTAACAGGTGGAGATTTTAAAAATAATAAGATTCACATAAATTCTGCAACGTATTTGGATTTCTGTAACTGTGTTTCTTTCACTTGAATAGTTATATAGTTGTCTGCAAAGAGGAGAGTATTTCAGCGGACACGGCTTTATAATACAGAGGGGTCCAAAAAATGTATCCACTGCTTAAAAGTCCCTAACTGGCAAACTAATTGACGGAGTTGTCTCATGATTTTTAGTGAAATAGTTTGTAGTTCCTGCAATCGCCACACAAGCGTTGTACTGCATTGTTTTGTTTTGTCAGATGACAGTCGCCAGATAGTCAGTGTTTTGTTCTTAGTTGCACCTCATTACTCGAGTAAACATGGCTGGCGTAAGGCTTACATTTGATGAAAGGGAGTCAGTTTTGATGTAGTATTTTAAGTACGGAAACATCAATGAGATTCAACGGCAATGGCGAAATGAGTATCAAACAGAGCCGCCGACATTTTTAACTATTCATCGCATTCGAGACAAATGTGAAGCCGAAGGCTGTGTTAAAGATGTACACAAACAACCATCTGGACTACCTGTAACAGTAACAATTCCAGTTAACTCCCGTCGTGTACTACAACAATTCACTCGCTCACCACAGAATCTGTGAGACAGTGTGCCCGTGAAACTGGAGTGAGTCGCTCGAGTGTTCGGCGAATTTTGAAGACAGCAAAGTGGAAGTGCTACATCCCATGATTTCTACACGTAATGAACGAGGACGACCCAGATCGTAGAATGGAGTACTGCGAGTGGTTTACTAACATGGAGCGCAACGATGAAGAGTTTGCAGAGACGATTGTGTGGTCTGATGAGGCACAGTTCAAACTCAATGGTACAGTAAATCGCCAAAACTGCATCTACTGGGGCGTCGAAAATCCGAACGTCCATGTAGACAAAGACGTGAATTTGCCAGGAGAAACTGTGAGGTGTGGGTTGTTTTACCAGGGCTTGATTGGGCCATTCTTCTTTGACGGCACAGTTACCGGTGAGGTGTACTTTCAGAAGCTTCAGACATCCATTTTACATGCCATCCGAGACTTGTATGGAGACGGAAGAGTTTACTTGAAACATGATGGTGCCCCAGCTCACTAACAAAATTGTGTTAGGGCGTATCTCGACGGAAATCTACCAGGAAGGCCGTAAAGGTGCTGTGGAGTATCCACCATGTTCCACAAACCTAACTTCTCTGGCCTTTTACCTGTGAGGAACACTAAAGGACGTCGTTTATCAACAAAAGCCACGCACATTGGATGATCTTCGAGAATCCATCGTACATTCATGTGCAAATATCCAACCAAACACGTTGGAGTCAGTAGTTCGTACTGCAGTTTGGCGGCATCGTTTGTGTGTGGATGTTAATGGTGTCCTACAGTGATATCTTTAACTTGGATTTTAACTAAACTTTCACCAAAAATGAGACAACTCCGGCAATTAGTTTGCAAATCATGGACTTTTAAACAGGGGATACATTTTTTTGGACCCTTCTGTATAATTCCTTGATCTACGAGATATTTTCATTTCTTTAAAATATCATTGTATGCATATGAAAAAGGCTGGGTGATAAGACACGCCCTTGTCTAAGTCTTGTATTTGCTACCATTCGTTCACATTCTTTAATTCCCATGTCTGTGAACCATGGACCTTGTCGTTGTTGAGGAAGCTTGCGTGTCTCACTGATACGGATAGGGGCAACATAGATGCAATCACAATGTAGGGGTGTCTTTTGAGAAGCCAGACAAGCGTAGGGCTCCTGAAGGGGGGCAGCAGACTTTTCAGTACCTGCAGGGGCAACAGTATGGATGATTAACTGATCTGACCCTGTAACATTAACCAAAACGGCCTTGCAGCGCTAGTACGGCGAACGGCTGAAAGTAAGAGGAAACTATAGCTGTAATTCCCGAGGGCATGGAACTCTACTGTATGGGTAAATGATGACGACATCCTCTTGAGTAAAATATTCCGGAGGTAAAATATTACCCCATTCGGATCTCCGAACAAGGGCTGCTCTGGGGGACGTAGTCGCGACGAGAAACAAAACTGACGTTCTACAGATCTGAGCATGGAATATTAGATCCTTTAATCCGGGAGGTAGGTTAGGAAATTTAAAAGGGTAAATGTAGAAGTTACAGTTACATATTGGGGGAATTAGTGAGTTCGGTGACAGGTGCAAAAGGACTTCCGGTCAGCTGAATGCAGGGTTAGAAATACAAAATGAAATGGGGTAATGCAGCAATTGGTGTAATGAAAGAGAAAGCGAAGTGGTAGAATTTTGCACACAGCCAAAATTAATCATCTTTAACACTTGGTTTAGGAATCTGGAAAATAGCTTCTGTACGTGGAAGAGATCTGGTGACACTTTTAGGTTTCAGGTTGATTGTATAATGGTAAGGTTGTTCATTGTTTCTAAGGGCAGATGTGGACTCTGATCACTATTTTTTTGATTTTGATCTACTGGCTAAAACAAATAAAGTGCAAACAGGTACGAAATTAAGGAGATAGAATCTGGGTAAGTTGAAAGAACTAGACGTTGTTGAGAGTTTCAGAGGGAGCATTAGGCAACGTTTAGCAAGATCAGTGGAAAGAAATACAATAGAGGATTGGGTAACTTTGAGAGGTGAAGTAGTGAGGGCAGCAGACTATGAAATAGTTTAAAAGAGAAGCCCATGTAGAAATTCTTGGATAACACAGGAGATATTTCATTTAATTGATGAATGGGGAAAATATGAGAATGCAGTAAATGAAGCAGGTGAAAGACAATACAAACACCTCAAGCAGGAATGACAAGAGGGCAGGAATGGCAAGAGGAAAACTGTAAGAATTTAGAAGCATATTGCACTAGGGGAAAGATAAATAATATCTACAGTAAAATTAAAGGAGTGATCTGAGAAAAGATAAGAGGCTGTATGATCATCAGGAGATCAGATCGAAAACCAGTCCTAACCAAAGGAGAGAAAACTAGAATTTTGAGAGGGTATACAGAGCGTCCATACGACGGGCATAAACTGGCAGCAATGTTATAGAAGCATATGAGTACATGAATAAAAGTGAGATGGGAGAGATGATACTGTGAGAATAATTTGACAGACCACTGAAATACCTAAGTCTAAACGAGGCCCAGGAGTAGATGATATTCCGTCACAACTACACATAGCCTTGGGAGAACTGGCCATGACAAAACTCATCTGCTGTGCAAGACGTATGAGACAGATGAAATACCCTTAAACTTCAAGACAAAATTCATAATTCCAATTACAAAGAGAATAGGTGCTGACAGGTCTGGATATTACCGAAGTATTAGTTTAATAAGTCATGGTTGCAAAATACTTACAGGAATTCACAACAGGAGAATGTAAAAACTGGTAGAAGCCGACCTCAAGGAGGATCAATTTGGATTCCGGAAATGCATAGTAACATGTGGGGCAATACTGACTCTACGACGTCTCGTAGATGATAGGTTAAGGAACAGCAAACCTTCGTTAGTAGCAGTTGTATAGTTAGGGAAAACTTTTGACAAACGTGACTGGAATACTTTCTTTGAATTTCTGAAGATAGCAGGGAAAAAATACAGGGGTGTGAAAGTCTATTTACAACTTGCACACAAACAAACTGTCAGTTGTAAGAATTGAGGGACATGAAAGGGAAGCGGTGTTGGAGAATGAAGTGAGTCAGGGCTGTAGACTGTCTCCAACCTCATTCAATCAATGCACTGAGCAAGCCGTAACCAAAACAAAAGAATAATTTGGATTAAAAATTAAAGTCCAGGGAGAAGAAACAAAAACTTTGAGGTTTACCGACGACATTGTAATTTTGTCAGAGACAGCAAAGGACATTTAAAGTCAGTTGCACAGATTGGACACTATCTTGAAACGAGGATATAATACGAACATTCACAAAAGCAAAACAATGATAGCGGAATGTAGGCAAAATAAATCATGTGATACTAACAGAATTAGATTAAGAAACGAGACGCTTGTTAGATAGGTTTAGCTATCTGGGCAACAAATTAACTAATGGGAGCTGGAACAGAGATGAGATATATGAAGTGTAGCAATGTGTGGAAGTGAAATGCGGACGATAAACAGTTTAGACAAGAAGAGAACAAAAGTTTTCTAAATGTGGTGCTACAGAAGAATATTGGAGATAAAATGGGTGGATCGCATAAATAATGAGGAGGTACTAAACAGAATTGAGAAGACAAGAAATTTGTGGCACAACTTGATAAAAAGAAGAGATTGGTTGATAGTACACGTTCTGTGACATCAAGAGATCACCAGTTTACTATTAGAAGCAAGTGTGTGTGTGTGTGTGTGTGTGTGTGTGTGTGTGTGTGTGTGTGTGCGTGCGCGAAGGGGGTGGAGGGGTGTAAAAATCACATAGGGAGACCTAGGCTTGCACAGGACTGAATGGCATGGAGAGTTGCATAAAACCAGTCTTCAGACTAAATACCACAACAACACAAGATGGAATTAATATTTCTATACAGAAACCTTGTTACCAAAATTGTGTAGTGACACAATTTTCTACAGTTTATCATAGTTTCATTCAATTTACCCTCTTCTCTGTTCTTTGTTTTATTAACTGTCTAAAATTGCACGATCTTCCTTTTCGAAATCCACTTTGCTTTTCTCCTAGCATACATTCTTCAAGAGTCTTCAATGTTATTTACTATTTGGGAATAGATTTTATTTTCACAATTTCTGTGATCTATTCTTTTATAAAGATTTTTAACTACTGCTGCTGAGTAACAGAAAGGTGTTTGGCGATTTTCCAAGCATTTATAGAAGAGATGTACAATACTTAATATGCATATTATTCCACTTTATTTGATATATTTCACATGGCCTCAGTGTAGTGCAGGTGCCTTCCCAGTTTTGAAGCTCATAATACTATATATAAGTCCTATGCTATCGTAGGGACTACCAGAACTTTATTCCCATGGGAGCTATTAATGTGTGAGTTACTCATTTCCTCGTCATATCAGTATTTTTGTAATGCTTTATCCATTGTCTTTCACTTGTTAGGTTTAATCTTGCAGTATATTACTTATGACCTAATTAATTCATATCGAAGGAGCTGCAATTTATATCCAAATAGCGGCCTCCCATGTGCCTCACTTATTAAGTTATACCATGCTTTTTCTTGACGCCATCTGGTTATATTCTTGGCACCTCTTCTTTTCTCTTTATACACCTCGTATAATACTTTATTTTGTAAATATTTTTCGCATGCTTTTCATTTTTCCTCAGTTGCTTGTTTTACTTCTGCTTTCCATATTCTCAAACTCTTTTCATTTCCTATCTTCATTTACTTTATTGAGCTTCATTTACAGTTCCATCGCCTGTATTGTATTATCACATTATTATTTACACTTTCATCAGTATTTATTTCCACTAGATACATTGTAATTCTGTTCTCATTAGCGGTTCTTATTCTTCTTACAGAACGCACACCTTATACACTTCTTCATTTTCTAGTTTAAATTTTCTGTTTCTTTTCCTCCACTTTTCGATTATCCTAATTTTTCATATTACAATGTAGTGGCCTGAAGAATTCTCACTGCCTCTGTTTACTGTGACACCTTTACTATGGAACTAAACGTATTATTCACTATTTCATAATAGAGTTATAGTATTCGTTAATTTCAATAGGTTGAAAGCTGCAAATTGGCTAAGTTCTTGGCCATTTCATTTACTGTCGCTCCTTAGAATGTCCCCATAACATTTCGAGTATGTATTTCGCCTTCTCGAGCATTTAAATCTCCGCTAGTAATAAATTGGTCACTCTTGTTACAATTGTCTATTACAGATTGTAGTATTTCATAAAACAGTTTTGTTTCGTCTTTTCCCCTTCTCCAACAGCGTATATCGCTATCATCATCGTATGTCATCTCTCCATTTTAATTTTTGCTGTTACGATTCTTTAATTTATGTAGGTAGTATTTTCTAATTTCTTCTTGCCGTTTTCATCTATAAACATGGTTAATCTGCACCGAAGTCTTTCTTTCTATATATTATTGAGCATTGGTTCAAATCTCTCTTTCCTTTAAACTTCCCTTTTGTTCCAGTTGTGGCAGTTGTATTTATATATTACTTCTTCAGTTCTTCTAACACTTGTTCGTTCGTATTTATGTTCTTCACATTCCAGGTGTCACCCATTATCATAAATTTCATTGCAGGTTATGGTCTAGCGTTTTCAACATATCCATATCTATTTGCTTTACACCTATTTAGCTGTATACTGTTAAGCGTCGAGGGAAATTAGATTTACGTTAGGGAGATATCGTCACTCTGAACAACACCCTGCTGGACGAACAGGATTTGATTTCGGGCTCCTTCTTTTATAATGGTTACCTTCACTACAGTTCACGAGCGTGTTCCACTCGGGCTCTTTATCGGCAACCATGTGCTCTTCTCTGTTAATTAAACCCCAACAGTAAGAGTTGCTGTTTCCGTTCTTTATGGCGTTGGAGGAAGCACTTGGCCCCACGTTTCCACGTCGATTGTTGCAGTCTTCACTTTAATCTCTGAAAGGAACCCTCATAAGTTACTAACACCAGTTTTTTTTTTAATTTTTAGACAATATAGTTGTATGACGATAAAGAGCGATTAATTTACTTATAATCGATTATTCAAAATGACAGTCACAATCGCATTATTTATTTTGCCGCCAACCGGTTTCAACTTGCGATGGGGTCATCTTCATGGCAATTGGCGGCAAAATAAGTAATGCGACTGTGACTGACATTTTGAATAATTTACTATCACCAGTGCAGGTGAACCAAGGATTTTTAAGGAACTAAGGTATTTTTTCTCAACTGGAGTTGGGATCCGCTATGGCGGAGTTGCGATACGTGTTATAGTGTGTTGTATATGGAGCATATGCCAGAAATATATTACTAGCCCATACACTAATACGGAGAGTGTACATATTACATATATAACAAATGTTGTAATAATGACAAACAATATCTATATAGTGATATTTTCTAAGTTACGTATTTGAGAGTAACATGGTCCTTCCTTTACAAGAGGAAGACTTAAGAGTCATTTGTGACTGACTTATGAAGTCTTTATTAAAATATGCGAGACTTCAAGTAATTACCACCCCCCTTCCTTCTGCTCTGAACTGCGGACAACCTTCTACAGCAGGTAGTATTACCCACGCTCTAAAGGTAGCGTCTTTTATTAGGAATCAAAACGTCCTCGGTCCGGGGTTCGACATCCGCCACCACTTAAATTTAGATTAATAACCAGCATTTGGAGGCAGTAGACTTCCGGCGTAAGATGTCACCCTTATTTTGCCAACGGCCTTGTCAAAGAGAGGTGAGGTGCAGTCAGATGTTCATGGCACTCTGTTATCCTTGGAGTGGGAAACTGCCCCTAAAGACAGAAGGATCAGCAGTGACCAACGGCATGAGGATGCAGAAGGAAATGGAAACCATTGCATTAAAGACACATAACGTGTATTCACAGGATATGCGGTCTGTAATTGAAAATCATGATGATCTCTCTATTGGCAAAAGATTCCGAAATAGTCTCCCATTCACACCTACTGGAGGGGAATGTCAAGGTGGAAGTGACCAAGAGAAAAAGAGCCATTAACCAACGAACGGATAGCGTTCTATGAGTCAACGTATGGAATTTCGGAAGCTTAAATATGGTAGGGACACTAGAAAATCTGAAGGGGGAAATTCAAAGGCTCGGTCTACACATATTAGGGATCAATGAAGATAAATGGAAATAAGACAAGGATTTCTGGTCAGAAGAGTATAGAGCAAAGTCAACAGGAGCAGAAAATAGTTGTACGGATGTAGGATACGCTATGAATAGGAAGGTAGGGTAGAGAGCGTGTTGCAGTGAACAGTTCAGTGATAGGTTTGTTCTTGTCAAAGTCGACAGCAAACCAACACCGACAACGAAAGTTCACGTATACTTGCCGACGACGCAAGGTGAATATCAAGAATATCAAGAGATAGAGGAATTATATGAGGATATTGAAAGGATAATACAGTACTTAAAAGGAGATGAAAATCTAATAATCATGGTGGACTGGAATGTACGATAGTTGAAGTGGAAGGAATAGAAAAAAGTTTACGTGAGAATATGGGTTTGGGAGAAGTGATGAGAGAGGAGAAAGAATAATTGAGTTCTATAATAAATTTCAGCTATTAATACCCTGTTAAAAAACCACAAGATTAGGAGGGATACGTGGAAAAGATCGTGTGATACGGGAAGATTTCAGTTAGATTACATCATGGACAGACAGAGACTCCGAAATAAGGTACTGGACAGTAAGGCGTCCACAGGAGAAGATATATATTCAGATTACACTATAGTAGCTGTAGTGATGACGAGTAGGTTGAATTCAAGAGATTAGTTGGGAAGTGTCAGTACGCAAAGAAGTGGGATACAGAAGTACTCAGGGATGACGAGACTCGCTTGAAGTTCTCTAAGACTATAGATACATCAATAAAGAATAGCTCAGTTGCCAGTACAGTTGCAGAGGAATGGACATCTCTGAAAAGTGCAATCACAGAAGGTGTAAGGAAAAACGTAGTTAAAAAGAATTAACTGCGAAAAATCCATGTGTAACAGAAGAAATACTTCAGTTGATCTATGAAAGAAGGAAGTAGTAAAAGTTGGACAGAAGTTCAGGAATACAAAAATAGAATTCGGTGAGGAATGAAGAAAACAGGAAGTGCTGAAAAGCAAAGAGGAAATGGCTTCATGAAAAATGTGAAGAAATGGAAAAAGAAATGACTGTCGGAAGGATTGATTCGGCACACAGGAAAGTCAAAACAACCTTCCGTGAAATGAAAAGCAAGGGTGGTAACATTAGGAGAACAATGGAAATGGCGGTTATGAAGCAGAAGATTTGTCAGATGTGATAAAAGAAGAAATAGGATTCGATTTAGAAGAGATAGGGGATACAGGATAAGAACCAGAATTTAAGCAAGCTCTGGAAGAAGGGATAGATAACATTCCATCAGAAGTGCTAAAATCATTGTGAGAGGTGGCAATAAAACGACTATTCAAGTTGGTGTGTAGAATGTATGAGCCTGGGAAAATACCATCTGACTTTTGAAGAAACATCATTAACACAATTTCGAAAACTGAAAGAGTTGACAAGTGCTAGAATCATCGCATAATCAGCTTAACAGCTATGCATCCAAGTTGCTGAAAAGGAAAATAAAACGGAGGATGCGCTAGATGACGATCAGATTGACTTAAGAAAAGGTAAAGACACCAGCGAGGCAATTCTGACGTTGCGGTTGATAATGGAAGCTCAAAAATGGCTCAAATGGCTCTGAGCCCTATGGGACTTAACAGCTGAGATCATCGGTCCCCTTGGACTTAGAACTACTTAAACCTAACCAACCTAAGGATATCACACACATTATGCCCGAGGCAGGATTCCAACCTTCGACCGTAGCGGTCGCGTGGTTCCAGACTCTGGCGCCTAGAACCGCTCGGCCACTCTTGCCGGCTGTATGTAACAACGGGCAACCTGGAAACGGAGTAAAAATAACCACCACGCCTCTTTAAGTGACGTTCACACTAATCGAATGCTCACCGTGATTTCCCGTAAAATCCAACGCCCATTGACTAACGCTTGCTTAGAGAGCGCCGAGAGAAGGATGTAACGAAGATTATCCGTAGTCGGAAACCCACAGGTATCTTCTAGAAGACGCCACCGCATCCAGTACTTGCGAAGGTCAGATCGGACTCCAACCAGGCACCACAATGGACACACTGCTTACAGCTTCAGTAGCAGAGGACACGCGGAATACTGTGCGTCCTGCCGAAGTAGCTTTTAACGAGCAATGTTCACGGCGGCGGCCAAATACGCACTGAGCGACGAACCATGGCAGACGCTTGGCCACAACAACGCGGCGCCTCACTTGCTCCACTCGCCGCCCTTCTCAGATCCTCCCTTCTCCTGGTCGCCACAGCCTTTAACTACCATCTCTTCCGACCTGCCCTCTACCGGCGACAGTAACGCTCCATGCGCTCTTGCGGCCAGAGGAAGTCCACGGGAATCACACGGAAGTAAACGCGAGTGCAGGGGACAGTCTCGGGCAAAGCATTGTATGGTAGTGAAACATGGAAGATGGGAAAACCGGAACAGAAGAGAATTGCAGGCGAATGTTGAAAATTCGATGGACTGATAAGGTAAGGAATTAGGAGGTACCACGCAGAACTGGAGAGGAAAGGAATATGTCGAAAGCACTGGCAAGGTGGAGGGACAGGGTGATAGGACAACTGTTAACACATCAGGGAATGACTTCCATGGTACTCGAGGTAGCTGTAGAAGGGAAAAACTATAGAGGAAGACAGAGATTTGAATACACCCAGCAAATAATTGAGGACGTAGGTTGCAAGTGCTACTCTGGAATGAAGAGGTTGGCGCAAGAAAGGAATTCGTAGCGGGCCGCATCAAACTAGTCAGAAGACTGGTGTCAAAAAAAAAAAAAAAAAAAAAAAAAAAAAAAAAAAAAAATATTTGGTGGCTCCATCTAGTGACATATTCGTGATTGAGCAAACAGCACTACCGTCTTGTACTAAATGACTTGAATTGCCGTAAGCTGCACTTAAATGTGTTGCTCTACTGTAAGAAAATTTATAGTTTGTTGCAAGCAGTGACTGAAACTAACAGATGTCCGTTACGGTTTTTCAAGTGACACATTATCCTGTGCTCACATGTTTCTTAAACCAATTTGCTACAGGTGCTGGACTCGTACTAAATACAGTCCCAACACAGAGTGATAGCGTCAGCTACGGAAGAGCAGTTAACAAACAGGAATTCCTGTGGGGTACTACAAGGTTTAATACCGTGAAGTATCCAGTTTTTAATAATACAAAAGTAAAAATTTAGAGATACACGCTTTAACTATTTTTCTACACAATCGCCACTCACGTTGAGACAAGTATTATATTGTGGCACTGGTTATTCAGTACGTCTCCGTAATAATCTTCTGTCTGACGTTGCAACCATTGGTTTATACCGCCACGCAGTTGGGTGTCAGTATCAAAGCCTTTATAGCGGGCCATATCTTCACTGCCAGGAAGTGGTGACAGTCGGTCGGAGCTAGTTCCGAATTGTATGATGGACGATCAAACACCTCCCATCGAAAACTCCGATCTGGATCTCTACTACGATTGGCCATGAGTGGACATGTATTGTCATGAAGATTCAAAACATTTGCCCAAAGTTTTCCCCAATGCTTGTTTTGTGTCGCCAGGGTTAACTGTGTCAGCGTTTGGCAATACCTCAGTTGAACGCTGTCCGACGTTCAAGGAAATCAATGACAATAACACTGTTAAAGTCCCAAAAAACAGTAGCTCTGATTTTTCTTGCTGATATCTTTTGCAAATACTTCCTTGGTTTCTTGGGAGGATGTGTGTGTCTGCATTCTATCTACTGCCTTTTTGTTTCACAATTGATATCCTTCATGTAAGTCTCGTCTCCAGTTAAAATACAATCGATTATTTCGTTACCATTTTACTCGTAATCTTCGACGAAGGCCACTACTGAAGCAGTCTCTGTTTTTTGTGGTCTTCCGTTAGGATTTTCGGAATATTGTTAACACAAAATTTGTTGTACCAAGCTTCTCCACCACAGTTTCATGCATCAAGCTCCGTGAGATTTGCGGAAAGTTTTGTGTAGGTTCCGTGAGAGCGAAACGACGATTTTCACGGTTTAAGTCTGGAGAACGCCAAAAGAAGCCTACAGTCGTGATTGCTTGATTCCAACCGTTAAACATGGAGGTGGATGTGTGATGGTATGGGCAACCATATCATAGTATTCTGCTGTTCCCATCATTACTCCCAAAGGCCGAGGTACAACCAACGATTACGTGAACATTTTAGGTGACCACATGCACTAAATGATTCAAATGTTGTTCCCCAACAATGACTCCATATTTTGGAACGATAAACCACCCATTAAAACAGCCATGAAAGTACAATTGCAGTATGAGGAGCATGCAACTGAATTGCAGCGCCTTCCCTGGCCAGTACGGTTCCCGGAACTGAATATTATCAAAGCCTTGTGGGCGATATTGGAGCGCAGACTCCGGAGCAGATTTCCGCCCCCCTCTTCAGTACAGGAGTTAGAAGATGTTCTAACTGAAGAGCGCATAACATTCCACTGGAGACTATACAATCCTTATATGCCAGAAATCCAAAGAGGATCGCAGCTGTATTACCGGCAGAAGAGGGTCCAGCCATTTAGTAATAAACCATTCCCAAGTAAGAACAGGTATTCACATTATTTTGCCAATCCCCTGTGTATTGGTATAAAAACCCAGCCATCCTGGATGATTTGCTAAATTTACGCTAAATATTATTTTTCTCGTCATACACATAAACTGATATTCTGTAAAATATCTTTGCTAATAATAACTCATGTTTAGCTACGCCTTCATCCTGTCCATTAGAAAATGAAGGCTTCCTGCCCAAGATGACTTTAGAACAGTCTCTTTCATTTAACCTATCTCTTAAAGTAGAAAAAAATCTTCCGTACATTGTTGCGGCTTACTTTTAGCTTACCTTTTTGTTGTGTCATGGAATCCACAATTCATTTCATGTTCCGTCCACCCTTTTTCTCTGTCGTTATGATACTTTTTCTCAGTATCTGAGAAAAACCAACTATTAAGTTTTCAAACATTTTCAGAAATGCAATTCACCGCAGTCGCTAAACGAAATTAACGTATCGCAAATAGCAATCACCCTGGAGGAATTGTTTCACCTTGCACGGCACTTCCCTGTGAAGACATGAATAAATTTTTAATCGTAAACTAATAGCCACGACGTTTAACTGCTAATGCTTGGTCTTCAAAACAAGTTCCAGGAAGAGTGTAATTAGAGTTATTTTGCATATTGTTACTGTTAACTTATTCACTTACTTCTAGATTTCAAATCCACAAATTTAATAGCAAAAGCAGCTGAAATCAAATAATGGGGTACTACGAACAACATCGTGCCGTTCGAAGCTGACAACAATTCTGGATCTGAGATATTCCTTTCGCTGTGTGGCAGCAGTATGAGGCTGACCATACTCCGGTTGCACAACTGAGGTGAATAGCTGTAAGCGGCGGTGCGCGAGCACCGTAGCTACACTAACAGCACAGGGCGGAGAAGGGAGAGCCGAAGGAAGAGTCAAGTGGAGGATGGAGAACAGGACAGTTGCTGTCGCATTATCGTCAGTCAAGCCACATGGAAATCACTACAGTATATATTATTGCTACAAAAGAACGCAAATATTCACGTGTCACATAGTTTTACTTACATTTACTTCCTTTTCTTTTATTTACTTGTGAGAATTTATACAAAAATGAAGTGATTAAAGTGCGGGATTATCGGCTCTCTTGCACTTTTTCCCCTTAAAAAACTCTTCTCACTCTTTCAAAATGATGGAGAACAGCAATCAACTGTCCTTTCCTTTCAGGCTTTATCAAAGTAAATCGAGATTTCGTCTGGTAACTAGCTATTATCAATGCAGGATTCAGAGTTTTAATACATGCCCCAGTACATCAGTCCCCTGTTGTGCGGGCTTCTGTCACAGTTCGTTCAAGACTAGTTAAAACTAAACTATACTCCTTCCGAATAGGGAATGGAGGAGCAACGATACCCACTGGCCACAGTGTCGTCCTCAGCCCACAAGCGTCAATGGATGCGGATATGAAGTGGCATGTGGTCAGCACACGGCTCTCCCGTCTGTCTTGTCAGTTTACGAGACCAGAACTGCTACTGCTCAATCACTTAGCTCCTCAGTTTGCCTCACAAGGGCTGAGTGCACCTCGCTTGGCAACAACGCTCTGCAGACCGGATGGTTAATGATCCAAGTGTTAGCACCCCCTCCCCTCTTCCCCACTCCCCGCCAGAGCTTAACTTCGGTCATCTGACGGGAACCGGAGATACCACTATGGCAAGGCCGTTGGTGGCTGTTCAAGACTACTTACTAACCGAAGTCTACATTTGCTTTAATAAAGCCTGAAAGGAAAGGACGCCTGGTTGGTGTTCTCATCATTTTGAAAGTAATATCAAAGTAACTCAGTGCATTCCACATTTCTAATGGAAGGTAGTCTCATAAATCCCTTCTCTGTTCAGAGTAATTGTTCTTGACTGTTGTAGACACTGTGTGCAGTCTAGATTACTGTCAGGCATGTGATTTCTCTGATTACATTTCACTGCAAAGAACAATTGTTCAGAAACATCCGTGTTACTGAACATTAATGTTATTGTAGCTTCCTATTTGGTGGAAACATGGAAGTCTGTCCTCAGACAAGTGTCCATAGTATTCCAAGATGTTTTTATTGTCATTGCCTTATTTTGTCTTTGTATTCTCTGCGACGCTGCAGGTCAATAGCTTCCAGTTTCAGTTCAGAACGAATCTGTTCAGTATTCTCTAAATATGGAGAGGAGAATGGACCAAAATCATTTTGTAATGCCGTCATATCTTGGAAACGTTGCTCAAGTTCTTTCTCAAGGTGTATAAGGCATGTGAATAACGTTTAGTGTCCTTTTTAACAGCAACATCTTGCACGGACGATAATTTTTGATGATGTGCTTCATTTCAATTTTCCTGCTGCCATTTTGCGTATCCATCGTTTTCTGTTGAAAGATAATGTTCCTCGCAGGCAGAGTTGAGATGCGAGGTAATTGTCGGTGTTACACACGACTGACTCACCGTTGCTGCTGTTAGATGACAGTGCTGTCAAAACTGACTCTCCCGTGTTTCACAGTTGGCACCTCTCCCATGTTGTCGTGACTGAATGGTGTGAGCGCATTTCCCTCACTCCCTACCACGTCGAACTTTCTCTGCTCACTAGTAATAACGTCAGCATGCGCTAAGATTCAAGCTCAAAATCTGCAAGTTAAGCTGTGCGTTAGCATAATAGAAACAGCAGTGCACCTCATTATCCCATTGCACCGTATTACCCCACTCACCCCTACATCTGATGATAGGCTTGAAGCCTCCAAATCGACCACACCATAATAAAATGAAAAAAATGGCGACGAGTTAATTCAGGTCAACCACAATTCCTCTTTTCCTGATGAAGTATACAACTGCGCACCCTGTAGCTCCGTAAACAACGCTCTGACATAAATGTTGTTCTATCGATAACAGTGCCGTGTCATTTGCCACGGGCGTTCCTCTTCCTTTCGGGGTCACAACTTCCGCCCGCTTTTACAAGTTCGCCGGCCGCCTGCGACCGGGCAGGTGCGGGTTATTCAATTCCGGACAGAGGCGGTGAAACGGCGCTCGCGGTGGTAATGAACGAGCGGGCGCGCCACTTTGCCCACGCTGCCGTCTGCCGGCGCGCCTCGCACGCTGTGGGCCGTTCTGCGTGCTCGAGGCGGCCGAGCCCGCCTGCCTGCCTGGCCGGCGTGTAAACACGGCGCCGCCTTGTCTCGCGTTATTTCCCCGGGGAGCGGGCCGGCAGCGCCGCAGCTCCGTGGCGCGCCGAAAACCACTTGTCCTGCCGTCCCCAGGAATCTGCCGGGCCAGGAAAAGGAGGCGTCCCTCACAAAGGCTCCTCTAAGTACCGAATCTGGTGCGCACTTTCTACCTGTTTTACTAAATCAGTGTGTTCTCACTCGGCGTAACATCAACATGTATGTATTTTTTGTTCGATTTGAAGATCTCAAAAATACGAGGGGCGTTCAGTAACTAATGTAACACTTTCTTTCCTCAGCCACTTGAAAAAATGCGGAATATGTTACGGGACATTGTGGAACATTTCCGCTTCAGCCCTTATAGTTTAACGAAGTTCATGTACACTACTGGCGATTAAAATTACCACCATGAAGATGACGTGCTACATACGCGAAAATTAACCGACAGGAAGAACATGCTGTGATATGCAAATGATTAGCCTTTCAGAGCATTCACACAAGGTTGGCGCCGGTGGCGACACCTACAACGTGCTGACATGAGGAAAATTTCCAACCGATTTCTCATACACAAACAGCAGTTGACCGGCGTTGCATGGTAAAACGTTGTTGTGATGCCTCGTGTAAGAAGGACAAATGTGTACCATCACGTTTCCGACTTTGATAAAGGTCGGATTGTAGCCTATCGCGATTGCGGTTTATCGTATCGCAATATTGCTGCTCACGTTGGTCGAGGTCCAATGACTGTTAGCAGAATATGGAATCGGTGGCTTCAGGAGGGTAACACGGAACGCTGCGCTGCATCTCAACGGGCTCGTATCACTAGCAGTCGAGATTACAGGCATCTTATCCGCATGGCTGAAACGGATCGTGCAGCCACGTCTCGATCGCTGCGTCAACAGATGGGCACGAATGCAAGACAACAATCATCTGCACGAACAGTTCGACGACGATTGCAGGAGCATCGACTATCAGCTCGGAGACCATGACTGCGGTTACTCTTGACGCTGCATCACAGACACGAGCGCCTGCGATGGTATACTCAACGACGAACCTGAATGCACGAATGGCAAAACGTCATTTTTTCTGATGAATCCTGGTTCTGTTTACAGCATCATGATTTTCGCATCCGTGTTTGGCGATATCGCGGAAAAGGACTTCGGAAGCGTGTATTCGTCATCGCTATAATGGCGTATCACCCGGCGTGATGGTATGCTGTGCCATCGGCTACACGTCTCGGTCACCTCGCATTGACGGCACTCTGAACAGTCGACATTACATTTCAGATGTGTTACGACCCGTGGCTCTACCATTAATTCGATACCTACGAAACCCTACATTTCAGCAGGATAATGCACGACCGCATGTTGCAGGTCCTGAACGGGCCTCTCTGGATACAGAAAATGTTCGACTGCTTCCCTGGCCAGCACATTCTCCAGATCTCTCACCAAATGAAAACGTTTGGTCAATGGTTGCTGAGCAACTGGTTCGTCACAATACGCCAGTCACTACTCTTGATGAATTGTGGTGTCGTGTTGAAGCAGCATGGGCAGCTGTACCTGTACACGCCATCCAAGCTCTGTTTGACTAAATACCTAGGCGTATCAAGGCCGTTATTACGGCCAGAGGTGGTTGTTCTCGGTACTTATTTCTCAGGATCTATGCACCGAAATTGCGTGAAAATGTAATCACATGGCAGTTCTAGTATAATATATTTGTCCAATGAATACCATTTTGTCATCTGAATTTTTCGTGGTGTAGCAATTTTAATGGCCCGTAGTGTAGTTGGCGGCCTGTACGCAGCCTTCAAAGTCGCTTCTGTTTTCCAAAGAGACAGCTGAGTTTCTTCTGGGGGAAAACCAGAGCATCGCAAAAATTTATGGGCACTTGCAGAATGTCTTTGGCGACCTTTCACTGAGCAAAGCACGGAGACTTGTTAGGAGAGGCGTCCGTAAACATCACAACACTGTCGCGCATACCTGTCCTATCTCCCGCACGCCTGCCCGCCGCATACATCTGTTACTCCTGTAATGTTGCAGTGTGCAAACACTCTCATTCGAGGTAGTCGACAGAACGCGAACAAACACCTCGCTGTACAAACGCACGTCTCTGTTTGGTAGCACTGCCACACTCGTCCAACAGTTGGGGGTACTCAAAAGCTGTGAATGAGAGGCACTTCAACGCCTTACAGCAGAAAACAAGAGTAACGAAGGACCAACAGTATGAAACTGTTTGTGTGTTACGAGGCTGATATTGATTTTTTTGTAACATCGTCACAGGCGATGAAACTTGGATTTGTCACTTCGAACAGGAAACAAAATGGAGTGGAGCCACAGCATCTCACCTGCGAAGAAAAAAGTCTAAGTCGGAACCTCAGCAGGTAAAGTAATGGCGACGGTCTCCTGGGACTCTGAAAGGGTTAATCTGCTTGATGTGATCTCTCATAGTGCAACGGTCAACACTAAAGTCTATTGTGCTCTCCTCAGGAAACTGAAGAAACGACTTCGGCTCGTGTGTCGCCATAAAAACGCAAACGAACGTCTCCTTCTCCGTAACAAAGCTGCCCCCCCCACACACACACACAAGTCTGTGCACTTGAGAGGAGCTCAGAAAACTTCATTGGAATGTTCTTCCTCATCCATCGTCCAGTCCGGTTCCCTCACCTTCCGGCTTCCGTCTGTTTGGCCCTGTGAGTAGTGGTGCACTCCGTAGGAAGCTGTACTTAGATTATTGGGAGGCAACTGATGCAGCAAGACCTTGGCTCCAGCGTCGACCAATAGGTGTGGTACCGTGCGGGCATACAGAACGTTCCATAAAGGTGGCGTAAAGCCGTTGCTCATTAACGGAGATTATGATGGGAAAAAAGGGGTTTTGCAGCCAAAGTATGGTGTATTGGAGTCCTGAGTAAAACCAACCTGCTTTCAGAAAAAAATATGATATTTATAATCCGTCTTGATTGCAAAAATGTTTCTTCACATGACCGGTTTCGGTTCCTCTAGAACCACCTTCAGATCTGCTATTTCGGTTATAGGAGTAACCCGTCCACACACAGCAATCTTCACATGCGGCGTCACATGCTGCAGATCTGAAGATGGTTCTAGAGGAACCGAAACCGGTCATGTGAATAAGCATTTTTGCAATCAAGACGGATTATAAGTAACATTGTATAACCAATGATTTCTGTATCCCATCAGACATTATGTCTATTTTTGCAAAGAAAAAGAATTCTTGATTACTTGCTGAACGCCTCTCGAACTTACAAATCTTATGACCGCCGTCACACACCGTCTCGAAATCTATCAGAATCAAAAGAGATTATAATGGTAAGCAAAGTTCACCATCAGAAAGACACACACTGCTCGATAGAAACGGCAAAGTTACCGACGACATTGGCATAAAAGTGGAGTTACTCCAACGCCAATGGTGCAGAGTTAGACACCTACAAAAGGGGGACACATAAGTTCATTTACACTATGTAAACTGAGCTACTCCCGTCTTTGAAGGGTATAGGTTCTACTGTGGCACTGAGTTATATACAAAGAGAATAAACTTGAGCACTGTTACACACTGATAATCTCTCAATAATGATGAGTTGTATCACGCTACGTTGATGTAATATCCTCAATGTAATTTGTCACAAAAATATTGATAGGTCTGTAGATGCAATCAATCCGGGGGTGACTCTGTGAGTGCAACTGCTTAAGACGGTACACTAGCGTGTCAGAGTCGGGTCAATGAGGTGACTTCAATTTAGCGTCCTCTGGTGTCGTGCATGCTTTGCGCACCCCATTAGAGACCAACACCGATAGTGGTGTGTTAGTGAAAGATTAAGACGTGCGGTCTTTCTCCTAGCTTTGTGTGGTCCGTGGCGGGTAGATGCGATCGATACCGCAGTTACTAAATACGTTTTCACCAAAGAAGACTTAGTAGATATTTCAAAAATCTAACGGACTACAGCTGCCGAGTTACGTAGAAACAGTTATGGTTGGAGTATCGAAGGACAGAAATCACTTAATAAAAGTAAGTCTTCAAGTTCAGATTGTTTATCAGTTAGGTTCTTTTTAGAGTATGTTCATATAATAGCTCCATACCTAGCTATTTCATACAACTGCTCGCTCGAAGAAACATCCTGATCTAAACACATACTCAACAACGGTACATCACAAGTGTCCTAAACAACTAGTTCTTTATTCTCATGAAGTAATGTTATTGACAAGGAGGGATCTCAAATTGGTTACATATTTCTTGATTTCATAAGGCTTTTGATCCTATTCGTCACAAAAGACTTCTAATCTAAATATATGCCTATGTAATATGTTTCAGGGGTGCTACTAGATTCGTGACTTGTTAGAAAGGTCACAGTTCATAGCAGTTTACGGAAAGTCACCGAGTAAGACAGAATGGAGGTTTCACTTTCCTCAAGGAAGAGGTATGGTCGCTCTGCCGTTCCTAATCTACATAAATGATTTAGGGGCCAATCTCAGGATTGTCTGCAGATGATGCGGTCATTTGCCATCTAGTAGTGACATCACAAGATCAAAACCAATTACAAAATGAGTTTTTAAAGGTATCTGTATCATGGAAAAACTGACCATTGTATCAAAATAATAAAAAATGTGACGTCATCTGCTTCACTACTAAAATTGCACACCTTTTAAGTCCGTCAGTTAAACTAAGTATCTAGAAATTACAGTTACGAATATCTTAAATTGGAACCATCACACAAATGACATTGTGGTTAAGGTGAACCAAACACTGTGTTTTCTTGGCAGGACTCTAAGAAGATGCAACAAATCGACTAAAGAGAATGCCCACACAACGCTATGATGTGATTATTTTTTAACCTGCGTTGGGTGCGTTCATTTTTCAAATTGGAAAGATTTCCATGTCGCTCAGAGCAGCAAAGTTACTTCGCGTATTTAGCACGGAGCCTTTAGTGTACTTCTTCAGAGTCTGTGTCTGTGACGATTGCTGCTAGAATTTAGTAGAGATTTTGGGTTAACAGTGAAGGGAAATGGTAAAATCTGGAGGTGCGATTAACCTACACCTCTCGATTGACACCAATGGCGTAATTGGCTTGGCTGTTATGAAACTGTGAGTACGTGTAGAAATGTCTACAGAAAATTAGCCTGATCAAAAATGTACGCTTACAAATCGTGAACAGTGACTAATGTAAGTTTTATTTTAAACTATCTGAATTCATTCAAGAACAAATTACCACAGGGATCACTTACTAAGAGCAACTGTTAATCAATGGACGTAAATGAATAAATAACACCTTAATGACCCTTGTTCTTGCGAGTGAAATGATCAGTTGATGCATGAAATGGATTGAGTCTCTATCTTACACATGAAGCATGTCCCATGAGCTTAGCTCAGAATTGTAGCTTAATTAATTATCCACATAAAGACTGAAGATATTGAGTAACGGAATAAACACTGAAACATACAATGAAATTGTTTCCTGCTTTGAAGATCTTGTAGCAAATTGGCCTTCTGTAATCTGGAAGAACCATGCGAAAATGATGATAGCTGTTTTTTTCTGTGTAGATGGGCACCCACTGTGCAAGCAACACTTATTGAATGAATAGATTTCCTGACTGCTACTGATCATGATAAAATTCCCACTATCGTTTCATTTATAAAGTGCATCAGCAAGTAAAAATCAGACAGTAGTCTTCAACGAATGCTGTCAGTTTAATAACGGCAAGGAGCGTGATTAAATTCGTTCCCCCACTAATGCATTAAAATATGTACCACGTTGGGGTACATACGATAACTACAGCTCAAATCGGACTTCTGTGAGTATCAGCATTTTAACTATAACCACCCGAAATAACACGCCAAACTGCGCCTTTCAAGGTGTTACCTTATAACTCTTAGCTCATATCCATAAAATACAGGAAGCAAATCTTATTGTTAGTTTTCACGTACAACCCAAAGTTGCCACCGCCACCCAATGTTTCTATATACATCGGACCATGCACAACTAAGAACCAGACAGGACTAATTTTGTCCCATTTACATACCAGACACATTGCACTCACTCAGTCACAGACAGGCTGATTTCTAATCGGACGAAACATACAGCTCGCGAAAGAGCGTTGTTAGGCTCCCTCTCTCAACCCTATACACTCCACCTGGCAGTATGATGATGATAAAAATTTCTTTTCCAACAAGATTTGAAGTGATGTACTGACAACTCGGCCTTCACTACACTTTAATGGCCACATCTCCAGAAGAAGATAATTGCTAGCTGGCGTTATACTTCGCACGATGGCATCGATTCGGTTTAAGAAATGAAGAGCCGATCGTAAGACCTTTTCCTGGCGAAATGGGAATGCTCGTATAATGGACGATATTTTGTATTTTTGTGTCTGACATACTTTTTCTATGAGCATCTTGTTGTTGCATTTACTTATGTTTTGTATTAAATATTTTCTATGTTGATATAAAATTGTCAACAATCTGTATTCTGTATATTGTCCGCAATTGTGCAAATCTCTGTTATGTTTCTATGCAACGTAGGATGAAAGAGATCTATTCTGTATTAAATATAATGGAATAACCATTTGGGCAGATTAAAACAAACATTTGCTTAATATTTCTAACTGGAGATTACTTTTCTAAAACAAGAGACTGTTGGTAGCCGTGCTGCCGTGTCGACGCAGGAATGAAACGAGGGTCGTCTAATTTGACAAACTAATCCGGTTGTTCTGGAATTTGAAGACTTAATATGAAGTGGAATCTATTTTGAAAGACATAGAAGAGAGGAGTTGGCAAGTGGGTTGCTGAATCAAGTCGGTTTGGTGAAGTTGAAACGCGATTCACTGTGATGCATCATTAAGCAGCTGTCGGACTGTTCCGTTAGTAAAGAGTTCCCACTTCGATAACTTTGATTTCCCCTCCGGAGTGAGTGTCTCTTCAGACACCATGAAATTAATGGACAGCGTGACAGATGAAGGAATTATAAGCCAAAATAATTCCTTGAAAAACTGAAGTGCTGCTTCAGTTACACGTAAAACTTAAAATTATTTTGCCTGATAACAAAACATCTCGTACCGACAATATTTAATACGTGTTATTTTCTTGCTTTAGCCAACTGCTAAAGACAGAAAGGTTGGTAGGCTATCTCTCATACTTTTAATGCTATTTGGCAAATGCCCAAAGACTTTTGTCACTAAGTAATTTACCCCTTTCTGTGTCAAAGTCAGATTTATCTCAGAATAGTGAAATTCATCCTTTCTTCTAACGTTATTGATGTGCACTTTGCTGTTATTTTTGAACTGGGATGGGTTATTAAGAACAAATTTCATAAGTGAACATATGTAATGAGAAAGTAGTGTGAATATGCAGAGTCCCTTAAATAAACATGTGGAAGGTTACCTTCGGTGGGCTCCAGCTGCTATTCTGATCATACGCTTTTGTGCAATGAATACTCTTCCCTTTAATGATGAATTACCCCAAAATATGTTGCCAAATGACTGCAGTGTATGAAAAAAGTCACAGTAGGCTAATTTACTGATATGTTTATCACCAAAATTGCAATAAACCTAATAGGATAAGGAGCTGAACATAATCAATTCAGCATATCATCACTGTGTTTCTTTCAATTCCATTTCTCATCAATGCACACACAGGAAAATTTTGAATATTCTGCCCCAACAATAGACTTCTCTTCAAAGTCTGTATCTATCAATGAAGTAATTCCATTTACTGTACAGAACTGTATATACTCTCAAAATTTTGTGCGCATCGATTTGCAGAGAATGATTCAATAATTTTGTGAAAGACATTATTTACAATTTACTGACCAAATTCTTGTTTGTTGGGTGTGATTACTGTACTTGTATTATCAGCATAAAAGACTAGCCTCGCAACCTAAAGAATGTATAGTGGCAAGCTGATTATATATATTAAGAACAATAAGAGGCCTAGGACTGAATCCTGTAGCACACCATTTTTGATACCTCCCTAGCTAGAGGACAATGCTGATTTTTTCATACTATCTGTACTGTACACATAAAACTTATGCATCCTTCCTGTTGAATAAGAATTAAACTATTTGTGCACTGTCCCACTCATACCACAATACTTAAGCTAATATAGAAGAATCTCATGATTCACATAGTCACAAGCCTTTGAGAGATCACAAAATATACCAATGGGTGATGTATGATTATTCACAGCATTTGATATTTGATCAGGGAAAGCATATATAACAAGTTCTCTTAAAAGGCTTTCTGAGAAAAAAAGTTGCATTTTTCCCAGTACTTCGTTTTTATGAATATGCGTACCTACTCAGGAATATATTATTTTTTCAACAATTTTGGATAAAGCCGTTAGAAGTGAGATTTGATGGTAGTTGTTAGCATCGGACATATCACTTTATTATGCAATGGTTTAACTATAGAGTATTTCAGTCTACCTAGATACATTCTGTGTTTCAGTGAGATACTACCTATGTGCCTGAGAACCTGACTTAAATGTTGCAGACAAGATTTTAGTACTCTGTTGGAAATGCCACCAACTCCATGCGAGACTCTACTTTAGAATGAACTTATTGTTTTCCTGATTTCAGTAGGAGAGGTGTGACGAATTTAAATTTTATCAAATTTCATAGATATTAGCCCTTCCATTACAGCCTTGCATTTTCTAACGAGTAGCTGGATCCTACTTTAACTACAAGACTTAAAAATGACTATTACTCATTTCTACTTATGAATTTTCGTTAAAGAATTTTTCACTGAGTTCGACAGAAATATAGTATCTCTGTGTTCTTGGTTGCTGTGTTTTCCTTTTAACAATATACCAAATTCTTACAATTTTACTATGAGATGCAAATCTCAGACATAATGGACATTCTTCTGGATACTTAAATATTTTTTCTTAATGTAGTGCGATGGTAACACAAGGATTTAGTTACCAGGTTTTAAAATGTAAGACATTTCCAGGGGTAGATGTGGACTGAATGGATAAATGACTAAACCAGAGGTTGTACAGAGTTTCAGGGAGAGCATAAGGGAACAATTGACAAGAATGGGGGAAAGAAATACAGTAGAAGAAGAAGGGGTAGCTTTGAGGGATGAAATAGTGAAGGCAGCAGAATATCAAGTAGGTAAAAAGACGAAGGATAGTAGAAATCCTTGGGTAAGAGAAGAAACGTAAAATTAAATTGATGAAAGGAGAAAATATAAAAATGCAGTAAATGAAGCAGGAAAAATTGAGACACACGTCTCAAAAATGAGAACGACCGGAAGTGCAAAATGGCTAAGCAGGGATGGCTAGGAAAAAAATGTGAGGAATTAGAGGCTTATCTCACTAGGGGTAAGATAGATACTGCCTACAGGAAAATTATAGAGACCTTTGGAGAAAAGAGAACCACTTGTATGAATATCAAGAGCTCAGATGGAAACCCAGTTCTAAGCACAGAAGGGAAAGCAGAAAGGTGGAAGGAGTATATAGAGAGTCTATACTAGGGCGATGTACTTGAGGACAATATTATGGAAATGTAAGAGGATGTGGATGCAGATGAAATGGGAGATACGATAGTGCGTGAAGCGTTTGACAGAGCACTGAAAGACCTGAGTCGAAACAAGACCCCGGGAGTAGACAACATTCCATTAGAACTACTGACAGCCTTGGGAGAGCACGTCCTGACAAAACTCAACCATCTGGTGAGCAAGATGTATGAGACAGGCGAAATACCCTCAGACTTCAAGAAGAATATAATAATTCCAATCCTAAAGAAAGCAGGTGCTGACAGACGTGAATTTACGGAACTATCAGATTGATAAGTCACAGCTGCAAAATACTAACACTAATTCTTTACAGACGAATGGAAAAACTGGTAGAAGCTGACCTCGGGGAAGATCAGTTTGGATTCCGTAGAAATATTGCAACACGTGAGGCAGTACTGACCCTACGACTAATCATAGAAGCTAGATTAAGTAAAGGCCAAACTACGTTTCTAGGATTTGTAGACTTAGAGAAAGCTTTTGACAATGTTGACTGGAATACTCTTTTTCAAATTCAGAAGGTAGCAGAGTTCAAATACAGGGAACGAAAGGCTATTTACAATTTGTACAGAAACCAGATGGCAGTTATAAGAGTCGAGGGATATGAAAGGGAAGCAGTGGTTGGGAAGGGAGTGAGAGAGGGTTGTAGACTCTCCCCGATGTTATTCAATCTGTATATTGAGCAAGCAATAAAGGAAACAAAAGAAAAGTTCGCAGTAGTTATTAAAATCCATGGAGAAGAAATAAAGGCTTTGAGGTTCGCCGATGACATTGCAATTCTGTCAGACAGCAAAGAATTTAGAAGAGCAGTTGAACGGCCTCGATAGTGTCTTGAAAGCCGGATATAAGATGAACATTAACAAAAGCAAAACGATGATAATGGAATGTAGTCGAATTAAGTCGGGTGATGTTGAGGGAATTATATTAGGAAATGAGACACTTAAAGGAGTTTTGCTATTTGGGGAGAAAAATAACTGATAATGGTCGAAGTGAAGATGACATAAAATGTAGACTGGCAATGGCAAGGAAAGCGTTCTGAAGAAGAGAAATTTGTTAACATCGAGTATAGATGTAAGTGTCAGGAAGTCGTTTCTGAAAGTATTTGGATGGAGCGTAGCCATGTATGGAGGTGAAACATGGACGATAACTAGTTTGTACAAGAAGAGAATAGAACCTTTAGAAATGTGGTGCTACAGAATAATGCTGAAGATTAGATTGGTAGATCATATAACTAATAAGTAGGTATTGAATAGGATTGGGGAGAAGAGAAGTTTGTGGCACAACTTGACTAGGAGAAGGGATCGGTTGGTAGGGCATGTTCTGAGGCATCAAGGGATCACCAATTTAGTATTAGAGGGAAGCGTGGAGGGTAAAAATCGTAGAGGGAGACTGAGATGAATACACTAAACAGATTCAGAAGGATGTAGGCTGCAGTAGGTACTGGGAGATGAAGAAGCTTGCAAAGGATAGAGTAGCATGGAGAGCTGCACCAAACCAGTCTCAGGACTGGAGACCACAGCAACAACAGTGAGATAGTTTGTATGGTGTTTAAAAGTTTCTCGATCATTGCTCCTCCTAGCTGTAAGAAACATTTACCTTTTCTGTTTAAAAGGTGTCTTTATATCTTTAATAATCCAGTGATATTTAGATGATTTGTTACAATTAGGTTGCACCTCTGTCTTAGGGAAACTGTTTTCAAATACACTCACAAATATATCATTAAATATGTAAATTAAATTTAAATCATCAATGAGTCTCTTAGACCTCATCCCATTCTTTCTGTTTCAAGGGTTCCCTAACATGTGCAATTGTTAAATCGATTGTTGAAAACATTATTTTGCTTTTCTGTATGGTTCTATGTCATATACTGTAAGCAGCTATGTATCGTGATCAAACAGACCATTCTTAACAGGAAAAATTCTTATTTGTTTTAATTATACCTGGACTACAAAAACCTTTCATTAAAAAAATATGAAGACAAGCGCATTGCTTCAATAGAAAGAGATTCATATTATCACTAAAAACGTTTTAACAAGACAGCATAACTGCTATTAAACAAACTAGCTTTTGTGAGTGAGGCTATGTAAACATTTAAGATGCAGGTGCATTAGGTAACAACACATACTATCGACTACAAGATACCGCACAAGCAGCTTTTTTTCACAATACAGGCTTATATCATTCTCAGACATATTCACTGAATCCAAATCAACACTATAACATTCCAAGTTCAAATTAGTCACAGAGCTTCAAGCTTTTTCTGACGTTGTATCTGGAGCATGGAAACAATGCAACAAATGCTTTATGTGATAATTAGAATTTCAGAATATATTACTTCGACAATGTTACACAGAACAAAAAATTGCTTACCAGATTTATGGTTAATTTATCCGTGTCTCAATCAACTGTTTAAATTTAGCAAGAAGTGCTATTTACTTTTCTGTTTACTATTACTTACAGTGGTGCGCATGTGTGATCTCTGTCTCTATCTGTCTGTCTCTCTCTCTCTCTCTCTCTCTCTCTCTCTCTCTCTGTCTCTCACACTCAGAGTGCGTACGTGTGTGTGCGTACTTGTGTGTTTGTGTGCGTGTGTGTGTTTGTTTATCAGTGTGTGTGTGTTCGTGTATGTGTTTGGAAGACAATCTGTTATACGGAGTGTCTACCACTGTACTGACGTCAATCAAATTCTTTTAAAGGCATATGCATGTGTAGAAAAAATATGTAACAACTTTCGATACAACAAGTAACTACTAACATTTGAGTTCTCAATAACAATAGTAATGCGTTTTTTAAAGAAAATAAATGTTGTTATGTATATTAAAACATTTATCAAACTTGCCCACTACAACAAAAGCTGTTAGAATGGATTATCTGCAAAACACAAAGTACCAATATGTGTTCCTCAGCAGTTACTTACTGTGTTCAGTACACTTAAGTGAATCAGAGAAATGAGTTTCCGTCTACAGCACATCACGTGAAACGTATTCCTTACGGGAAAAGAGATCTGCTATATATCCAAATCGTTGTGCAAGCAATAGGAGTTATTCGTTTCCATGTATCAAGGAATATTCTGATCTCCGATGTGAGAGCAAACAGTAAGAGAAATGAGATTTTCTTATAATAGATATGGATGAAACTTTGTGAAACAGTCAAGTAAGGTAATTTTTTTTCAACGTATAGCTTTGTGATGGTAGTTTGTCTCTAGGGCACTTTTCCATCCCAAGGACAAGAGAGTGCCCTGAAACTCCGTCCGCTCCTCCTCCCTTATGACAAGGCCGTTGGCAGAATGCAGGTGACCCCCTATGGCGGAAGCCTTCGGAGGCCAAAGTTGATTATTAATCAAAATGTAAGCGGTGGTGGGTCTCGAACCCAGGACTAAGAACGTTTTGATTCCTAATGGGATATGCTATCCCCAGACTGCTGATGTATTGCGAAAAAAGATTGATTTCGTAATGCCTCTCGTTAACACAGGAATCTGCATCTGCTCATCTGTGGAAAACTGGTATCATTCATTCACGGTAATCAGTTCTGGCGAATTCGATTCGAGGAAACTTTTTTATCATGTTACTATTTATCGTTTTGAGGTTTTTATAACTATGCTAAAAATTATATTCACCTTCAATACACTTTGAGTCCCTTTCTTACGAGACTCAATCGTCTAGGCGGAATACCTACTGTTCTGATTCATTAGGATCCATATCACTGTGTACAAGCAACGGAAGTTGTTTAAAAGTTGATGGCTTCAGCACAATAACACACAATAATCGTTTAAGTCATTCTTTTTCATTTCTGGCATGCAAGATATGTGATTTAGTACCGAAGCAGAACTTACTTTTAGAAAGTTTTTCATGCAGCAGAAACCAAAATTGGACTACCCAGATCCAGGTTATGAATATTACACTACAGAGGTGAATGTGACTTAAAGATATAGATTGTCATTATATCCAGATTTTTTTGTGTCTTTTAAACCGTATACTTTTGACATCTGATTTTAAATGGATGGAAAATTTAAATAATGCTCCTGTAATATAGTTATTAAAATTTATTAGAAAGCTTAACAAAAGAGAAGTGCTACTGATGACATTGATTTTTCGTACAAAGTTTATTTTGTATGGAATTTTAGAAAGCAGTTGCGACCTATTGTTATACAAAGATGGAGCTGAAATTTGGCACACTGCATGTACGTTTTAGCTTTCCCCCGGGATTTTTACATCTACATGGCATTTCTTGCTGATCAAAGAATGATAAATGGTTCAGAGAATCATATCTAATATCCTCTACCTGTTTCATTCTACGCTTTGCAGGTACGTACACTGAGGAATCTTATTTTGAAGGACTGCTCCTCTTCTCTATAATCCGTTTTCGTGTCATAATCCACGATTCTGCAATATCCTGTTTTCGACAAGGAAAAGACTTTTGCCTCATGCACATATTCAAGTCACGACTTGGTTACAGTTACAGCCACATGAATTGCCTGAGTATACATGCGCTGTGTCCACTTTCGTAAGTGAATAAATAATAAATAAATTAAAATCAAAAGTTATACTTGTCAGCATCCCCTATGCCGTTGTTGTACTGTTTCACAAACTAGCTTTCAGAACATTAAAGTAGAATTTGTTCTTCTTATCCCAACATCTTAAGGTATCCTTGCTTCCAACGCTTTTGAGGTTTCAGCCGGCAGTCAAAGACCTGTTGTCAAACCAATTTGTGAGGATTACATCATCATCATTGCTGATAACCCGCATAAATCCATGTGGTTCATTTTTCTTTACACGTGCGTTAGTATGCCAGCCGGAGTGGCCGTGCGGTTCTAGGCGCTACAGTCTAGCACCGAGCGACCGCTACGGTCGCAGGTTCGAATCCTGCCTCGGGCATGGATGTGTGTGTGATATCTTTAGGTTAGTTAGGTTTAATTAGTTCTAAGTTCTAGGCGACTGATGACCTTTAGAAGGTAAGTCGCATAGTGCTCAGAGCCACTTGCCTCAGTATATCAAAATCAAGTTCTTTGCTGGCAGTCAGTGAGGAAAAATGTCAGCACTTTCCAGTTCTTACTATTTTCCTGAATTTCTAAAATCTCTTTCAAACTTTTCTTTTCTTTACAGTTTCTGGTAACGACTGAAGTGGTTCCAAGTAATTAGTAACACCAAAGTATTTTAAAAATGATAGCCAACACTTAGAACTAGCACAAAAACAAATCGTGAACTGTCTTAGGAAACCAAAAGTGAGGGTGGTTATAGAAACTTTGTCCTATGTCAATAACTTCCACTAACGTATGACTGTGGTACCTTAAGTTCACTGAACACTTGAAATAAAATGTGTACAATTCTGGAAGCTAAGTAGTTACACTTAGCCAGAAACTTAGCACTGTTGACAGTTTGTGCATGTTGTAAAAGTTGAAAGATGGGTCAACAGATGCTGAATTGAAGAGACCCTCCAGAATAAAATACGCTATACCCAGTGACTTACAAAGCTTTTAGAATATGTGTATCGACTGAAAATAAAATCGTCCCCTACGATGGACGTATGCATCAAAAAGTTTAAGAAGAAAACAACGTATGCTCCTTCGAAACTGTTCTGTTTCTCAACTGTAGATTAAAAATAATATCGACCACGCAACAATTTGGTAATGAATATGTTATTAGAGGTGTTACGAACGTGCTTTCGCAGATATGACGAACAGCTTAGCCATCGAGTTTAATGTGGCGATTTAAACAATCTGTAGCTCTATTTTTCTTAAGCACTAGGCATTGTTAACAACTGAAGTCATTTTAACTGCTAGGAAAACAACTGGCTTGAGTTCTTTAAATAATATAATCTGTTTTCTGATTATTGTCTACACAGCTACTAACTCATCAATTTCATTACCACAGAAAACAATGTGATTTAAAAGAAATCCAATTAAATTTGGCCTACAGTATCCTCTATCTGAAGTTAAATAGTTTTATATAAAATTAAATGTGTACAATACTAAGACGAATTGAGAAATGACAGCAAATTTGAAACAATTATAATCTTATTAGTCTCATAAAAAGAACAAATTTTGAAATAGGGAGCAGCAAATAAAATACATAGCATTCTTTCTCGGTAAAAATTGTAGTTTTGTGATGGTAATGCAAGTAGCTAGGGTCTGTTTCCCAAACACAAATGGGATTTATCACAGCAGGAGAGAGTTATATACTAATAAATAATCGTATCAAACATTCTGGAAAATTCTGTAAGTTCGCAGTTTCATCTACCGGCCTAGTCTGCTGAGGCAGTACTTGATACCTAACCACATCCGTCACAATCACCTTACTTTGCGTCTGATATACTCCATCTCTCTAACGCTGATCATTATGGAGCACCACGTGGTCTTGTGCGCTCCTTCTCGGTCACTTTTTGCCTCTGGGATAAGAGTGTAGGGAGTTGTCCTCAGACTCCTGGATTGCAAATCACTTAAGTGTAACAGTGATGGCTGTTGTGGTGGTTTTTCAAGCGATCTCAGCGACCAGAAGGCTAGACTTATCGACAGCCTTCCTCCGGTGACGGCGCACGGTGAAGAAGGCGCCAACGGCTGCTATGGTGCAGCAGATGACCACCACGGCCACCACGACGATGGTGACTGTGTTTGTGCCGGTTGCAGCTGGAGGGTGGCCGCGGTGTGGCGCGCGGACTGCAGGTGGCATGGTACTGTTTTGGGGCGCGCAGTCCAGTCCCGAGACCACGTGCACCACATGCCGCTCCCGCACAGCTCGCGGGCCATCGCAAGTCAGCTGCTGGTCCAGGGAGTCGTGCGTCCGCAGTAGCTGCAAGGTACCAGCAAACTGTTAGCTAAATATTTGGTTCTACGACACACATTGAGCGACTACTAGAAGACAGTAGGAACGTATCTGTTACACGTGGTGACCACTCTCTTACAGTGTCGTCGATCCGGCGAGGGGGGGGGGGCAGCGTGGAGGGGGGCATATCTCGGATGAAGCTGAAGGTAAGTGATACTGCCGCTCTTAATTATACAAGCGAATGAAACTTCCTGACAGATCAGAACCGTGGGCCTGATCGAGACTCGAACTCGATCTCGGAACCTTAACCTTTCGCTGGCAAGTGGTAGAACACCTGCCCGCGAAAAGCAAAGGTCCCAAGTTCGAGTCTCGGTCCGGTACATAGTTCTGATCTGCCAGGTTGTTTCTTATCAGCGCACACTCCACTGCAGAAAGAAAATTTCATTCTGTATACATCCGAATGTTTGCTGTGTATATCAACGTCGATAAGGCGAGTTTGCAGGGCCTATGCGGTCAAATCTTTATCTCCATCTCTGGACCAACCAAGATAGCAATCTGAAATTTTTTCAAGAAAGTTAACCTTTCTATTTCTGTCGACTGAAGCAGAATTAAGAAAGAAGATACAAATGAGCCATATATATTTTAAATTATGCCATTTTTATACTGAATATTTCTCCATCGAACCCACTAAGTTCACACTTATTCAAGTCAACACAATGATTGTGCTTTAGTAGGTAGAGTATGTGATTGTAAAACAGGTCACAAAGTTTTACGTAGCTATCAAAATTAGTTTTCGATATAGAGGTACATAAAATAGAAAAAACATGCTTGAGAAAATCAGGTTTAAAGTTTAAAATGATACATATCCACTCATATACTTAAATTAAGGCTCAAAGGCACCCTGAATCATGGTTAGCATCATCATCTTTGTCATTCACCATGTGTAAAATATTCTTCCTTTTGGTTCAACTTGCTTCTTTCGTCCTTTTTTCGACTGCACGCTGTGCACATTACAAATCTTGCCTTTTCTAATAACTTCAACCACTTTACAGTATTATAGCCGGGGGTTATGTTAAGTTGTTCTAGAACTCTATACCTCCATGTTTACGTCATTAAATATTAATACAGGTTCACTAACTGCCAGTTTCATTGCACGTAACCCCAAAGTATGAATGGTCTTATCTGAAAAGGGCAATCACAGAAGTAGGTACGTGTAACAGAAGGAATACTTCAATTAATCAGTGAAAGAATGAAGTACAAATATTTCCATGGAAATTCAGGAACACAGAAATACAAGTCACTCAGGAATGAAATAGATAGAAAGTGCAAGAAGCTAAGGTGAAATGGCTACATGAAAAACGTGAAAAATTAAAAAAAGTAATGACTAACCGAAGCGTATATAAAGGTCAAAACAACCTTCGGTAAAATTAAAGGGGACGGTGGTAACACTAGTAACGCAATGGAAATTCCACAGTTAAATGCAAAACAGAGAGCAGATAGTACACTGAAGGGTGGGGGGGGGGGGCATTTGCGTGATGACGTGATAGAATAAGAAACAGGAGTCCCTAGGAAAGAGACAGGGGGTACAGTATTAGAATCAGAATATAATAGAGCATTGGAAGACTGAAAATGAAATAAGGCAGTTGGAATAGAAAACATTGCATTAGAAATTCAAAATCACTGAGGGTAGTGGTAACAAGAGGATTAATCACTTTGCTGCGTAGAATGTGACTGGTGGAAAAACATCATCCACACATTTTCCGATGATTTCAAGAGCCGACAAGTGCGAGAACTAACGCACAGTCAGTTTAACTGCTCATGCATCCAAGTTTCTGATAAGAATGATGTACAGAAGAATGAAAAAGTAAATTGAAGATGTGTTGGATGTTAGACGTCGAGCAGCTAGTTTTAGGACAGGTAAAGTCATCAGAGGTGTGGTTCTGATGTTTAGATTGATAACGGAAGCAAGACTAAAGAAAAATAATGTCACATTCACAGGGTTTGTCGGCCAGGAAAAAGCGTTGGACAATGTAAAATGGTGCAAGACGCTCGAAATCTTGAGGATAATAGGGGTACGCTGTAGGGATAAACGAATAATATAGATTACTGGCTGATCAAAAAGTCAGTATAAATTAGAAAACCGAATAAATCACGGAATAATGTAGATAGAGAGGTACAAATTGACACACAAGCTTGGAATGACATGGGGTTTTATTATAACAAAAAAAATACAAATATTCAAAAAACGTCCGACAGATGGCGCTTCATCTGATCAGAATAACAATAATTAGCATAACAAAGTAAGACAAAGCAAAGACGATGTTCTGTACAGGAAATACTCATTATGTCCACCATCATTCCTCAACAATACCTGTAGTCGTGGAATAATGTTGTGAACAGCACTCTAAAGCATGTCCGGAGTTATGGTGAGGCACTGGCGTTGGATGTTGTCTTTCAGCATCCCTAGATATGTCGGTCGAACACGATACACTTGCGACTTCTGGTAACCGCAAAGCCAATAATCGCACGGACTGAGGTCTGGGGAACTGAGAGGCCAAGCATGACGAAAATGGCGGCTGAGCACACAATCCTCACCAAACGACGCGCGCTAGAGATCTTTCACGCTACTAGCAATATGGAGTGGAGCGCCATCCTGCTTAAACATCGTACGTTCCAGCAGGTGTTTATCAACCAGGCTGGAGATGATGCGATTCTGTAACATATCGGCGTACCTCTCAACCGTCACGGTAGCAGTTACAAAACCAGAATCAAGCATTTCCTCTCAGAAAAAAAGGCCCGATAACGGTAGATGTGGAAAATCCAACCCAAACCGTGACTTTCTCGTCGTACAATGGAGTTTCCACGACAGTTTTAGGATTTTCGGTAGCACAAATTCTGCAGTTGTGGGCGTGGACAGACCCTCGGAGCGTGAAATGAGCTTCCTCGGTCCACAACACGTTACTCAACCAATCGTCATCTTCCGCCATCTTTTGAAACGCCCACACCGCAAATGCCCTCCGCTTCACTAAATCGCCTCAGTCCGAACCAAACAGTACTGTATGGAATGCCGGTGCGACGTGCGACTGCACGAGCGCTGACTTCCCCGTGCATAGGCGAACCCGCTGCAGTCTCCATTTCTTCCTGAACTGTCTCAGCAGCATTACGCCATGTACTCGGTCGGCCACTACGGGTGTCTATCGTCTAAACAACCCGTGGCTTCGAACTTCCAAATAATTCTCGCCACAGCTGCATTTGTCAAAGGACCTTTACCCCTTAGAATCCCCTTCCTATGGCGATAGGATCGTAAGGCTCAACTAGCACATTCCCCATTCTGATAATACAGCTTCACTAAACGCGACTTTTCAAGTAAACGTCATCATGCTGCGACTGCTGGCGCATCTGATTCTCTCTCTCATTACAGCTCGTTTTATACACGATTGTCATGTGCAGTCACTGACGTTTTCATGTCCATTGCCATCTGTCGGACATTTTGTGAACTTTCCTTTTTTTTGTTCTAATAAAACTCCATGTCATTCCAAGTGTGTGTGTCAATTTTTACCTCTCTATCTACATTATTCCGTGGTTTATTAAGTTTTCAAATTTATACTGACTTTTTGATCACCCGGTATGTACAAGAGCCAAGAAGGAATAATGTTAGTATGCCACAGGTTGCCCTGAACGGCCACACAAATTTGGCGCAAAGTAACGGCACTGCCGTGCACCAGAACGGTCCAAGGGCGCTAACTGTCTGAAATTTAGCGTCAGGTGTTATTCAAGGTTGAATGATCTCTGCTGAATTTTGCTGGAAATTGGCCAAAGAAAAATTAGTCAAGAATCGGCCACGTACGCGGCCGTTTCCTTTTTTCGACCCATTGTAGATGATGTAGGTCAGGATCACTGCGTAATGTTAATGCTAGCTTACTGCTTACGGATGTGGCACCAGTTATGTTTTCATTAAGTTGCCGTAGATTTACGCTAACTGAGCTTGGTCTGAAGTCAGTGTATTGTAATCCCCAGTAACACAAGTCGACGTATTATGTCGACAGAATACGTCTTCAGTTAAAGTAAAACATTTGCCATCTATTTCTTTGATCAGTCATATCACTTCAGGGTAATATTAAGTAGGCACGTCTATAATGTTGGAGGTGGGTAACATGGTCATTTATTTTTATTGTCCTGGAGACTGCTACACCCTAGTGGTGAACATTTGAGACTATTTTTTGGTTTTGTCAGTGAACTTCACGGCTGTAATTGCGCGCGCTCCTCTACAATGAAACTTTTAGGGTTTTTTCTACGTCTGATGTAATGCCAGTGAGAAATTCATTTGCATGTATATTAGAAACATATGCATTATGTCAGTTAATTGCTGAAGTTCCGACGAAACATTACGTTTTAGCCTTTGAAACCACGTGTTTACGAGTTGTCTAGGTTATTTTAATTTCGTATTCTGACAACATTTAGCATAATGGAGCCCAGTCGGGCATAGTGGCCAGTTTCCTGATTGTATTTTATTGCGTAGTTTGAACACAAATTAAGTCCCAAAAAGGCAAGAGCATTTCATAAAATACACAAGCCGAGACATCATTGTATTAACGAATTGTTGAAAAGCCATGTCCTGTGGCTCTGTAAGAAAAGAAAAAAAAAAGAGAGACGCTACAGATGACAAGAAAATTCTTGCGAACTTCAGAGGCATATTCAACCAAGTGCGAGAGGAAAAGCTCCTTTAACATATTTTTGACAGGGAACGAAATCATTGTGACATTTCAGCTTGCTGAGCCGACTGATCTATAACACTCATTCAACAAAGTGGAAAAGATAGGACGAGGTTTGGAAGGATAGACTGGGAAGAAAAATCCAAACATAAGCATTAAACAAACAGATTCAGTCTTACAGAATTGTTAAGGCTTTCGTGGCCACTTGTTGACAAACTGCCTATTGGCTTCTGTCTCGGGTTCTTCGGCCGACGTTCATCTAATGATTTTACTGACCTTTCGCTAGCACGAGTGGCTGGCATTGTCAAAGCTTCACCCTCCATTACTGGTGGTGAACTGGACCCGAGCTCGCGGCCGCAGACTATATGTACCTGGCGCGCCAACGTCCGTGGGCGTCTCCGCGGTCATTTCCGGTGCGGTTCTCCTCTTGCTACCTGCGACGGCCGTTCGCTGCAGTACGGGAAGCCAGGATCCCTTTACCTTAATGCTTTCCTCTTTCTTATTGAAGCTGTGCGCGTGTTTTTGTATTTCTACAGCTTCTCTGAACGAGCGCGTGTGATAGTGCTTCTCTACAGCCAGGGCTTCCGCGTCGGCGTATTTCATTACGTGGTCGGTTTCACACAGTACGTGCTCTGCCACGGACGATTTCTCCACCTGCTCCAACCTGCAGTGTCGCTTATGTTCTTTGATCCTGGAGTTGACTGATCAAAAAAAATGGCTCTGAGCACTATGGGACTCAACATGTTAGGTCATAAGTCCCCTAGAACTTAGAACTACTTAAACCTAACTAACCTAAGGACATCACACACACCCATGCCCGAGGCAGGATTCGAACCTGCGACCGTAGCAGTCCCGCGGTTCCGGACTGCAGCGCCAGAACCGCTAGACCACCGCGGCCGGCAGTTGATTGATCGTCCAGTCATTCCGCGGAAAAGTTTATGTCGAAATAACAGATGTTGACTGAAATTATATTTTTATTGTATCGGTCTACTTTGCTATATGCGTTTGGAAGTTTACTTCATCACCAACTTTGGAATATACAGTGGGCTGTAAGAGTGATATATTGTGTTTTATCTTTCAATTTAACTGCTAGTACCTCATCTGAATATAACAAATGCGTGCCTCCCATGAACTAAATGTAATATGAGCATGTTATTAGGTGGCATTGATTGACTATGAGCGAGCGGGATATTTGTCAAATAAAGGAGAGCTCTCGGGGTAGTTATAGCAGAGCTAATGTATATTTTATTTAGTAAATTATTAGCTGAAGTGGTTTTACTTGATAAGTCATTAATGTGCAAGTCACATAAGTTGCGTCCGTTGCAAGTTGCTTTCTGTGAGGGTTAGTATTATTTTTGTGCCATGCTATCTAATTTTAATCAGCTTTGTCTTGTTTAGTGCTGAACTAAGTTGAGCTGCACCTTGGACAATGCTTTGAATCTGTTCAAATTGGTTCATGTCGAGCCCACGCTTGAGACCCACATCCATGCCGAGAGCCATTCTTGTACTAAAAGTTTTTGTAACCTGTAAGATTCAAAAATTTTTCTTAATTTTTTCGTAAAGAAACAAAGATAACAACCTTCAATAAAAACTACCTTTGGTCTCATTTGGTCAAGAATTTATGTTTCTCTGAAATCTTTGACTTTAGCAAAGAATTCTTAACATAACGTGAAATGTTAAATCTTCTGACTGGTTTGACGCGGCCCACGGCCCGCCACGAATTCTTCCTCTGTACTAACCTTTTTATCTCAGAGAAGCACGTCCTCAATTATTTGCTGGGTCTATTCCAATCACTGCCTTCCTCTACCGTTTTTGCCCTCTACAGCTCCCTCTAGCACCATGGAAATCATTCCCTCATGTCTTAACAGATGTCCTATCATCCTGTCCCTTCCCCATATAAGTGTTTTCCACATGTTCCTTTCCTCTCCGAATCTGCGCAGAACCTCCTCATTTCGTACCTTATCACCCAACTAATTTTCAACATTCTTCTGCAGCACCACATCTCAAATGCTTCGATTCTGTTCTGTTCCACACAATCCATGTTTCACTATCATACAATGAGGTACTCCAGACGTACGTTCTCAAAAATTTCTTCCTTAAATTAAGGCTGATACTTCATATTAGTAGACTTCTCTTAGCCAGGAATCCAGTTCTTATCATTGCTAGTCTGCTTTCGACGTCCTCTTTGCTCCGTCCGTCATTGGTTATTTTGCTGCCTAGGTAGCAGGATTTCTTAAATTCATCTACTTCGTGAACATCCATCCTGATGTTAAACTTCTCGCTGTTCTCATTTCTACAATTTCTCATTACCTTCGTCTTTTTTCGATTTACTCTCAATCCCTACTCTATACTCATTAGACTGTTCACTCCGTTCAGTAGATCATGCAATTGTTGTTCACTGTCACTCAAGTACCCAATTTCAAACGCTTAGAATTTTTTTTAAATCACGTATTTTATTGTATCAGGTATTAGAAGGAAACATCCGATTCAAGATAATGAGTATACGCTGTCAAAGGACGTCATGAAATACATACAGTGAATCAAGAAAGAGAGGTAAAGTTGTTGGCCCACCTCTGCCAGTGGAGAAAGAGTGCAGTCACACTGCCAAGGGTTGTCGTGTAGCCGCAAAGTGTCGAGATGAGATAGTTGGCCGATGGCCGCCACCACGTCCACTGGGAGAACCCTCATCTCATTAGAAGAGGCGTCCAGTTCCACCATTGACGAGCAGGAGCTGATCAGAGGAGCCGGCAGTGTGGTGAGATGGTTCGTACCGACGCGCAAGACGGCTTGTTGCCCGCAGCCGGTCAGTAGGTCGTCGGGCAGAGTGGACAGGTAGTTCGAGGTCAGCTCCAGTCTTCTCAGATGCGGAACTTTCTTGAACAGGCCGCGTGGCAAACTGTACAGCATGTTGCCCGATAGGACCACGACCTGAGAAAGGCAATGAAAATTCAATGTAATTCTCTGTATTGAGTTAGTGTTAATACTGCTACAAGATAAACATGAGAAACTCGCTTGGGTATAGGTGAAGATGGGATTAGCGACTAGTGAAGAATACCTTTAGCTACACATTACGGGGAATTTTTTCTGTTGCACATAGTACATGATGGAGCTACATGCACGAAACACGGATCCAACCGGACAGAAATTTACACAACTTCAACAGCGATCTAATGAGCAGAAAAGTTAGCTCTAACTTGGGGTAATACTTCTTAGGGAAACAACTACAGAGTTTAAGAACAGAGTGATGGTCCATCCCAATTATTAAGCACATGACTCAATAGTATCACGAGACGGACAAACCACTCCGAAACACTTTTCCAGCAAAACAAACTCACAGCTTAAAATTTTATTCATAATGGGTAGTTACACTGGAGAGTTCGGACCTAATGAATCAGTCAGTTTCGTAGGCAAATTTTCTCTTTCTCTGTGGGAAATTTTTGGCTGCATAGTAGCAGTGGCGAGCTAGAGGCAGAGAGATGTAGTGAGTTCCCCTACTTTGCCCACCCTGTCTGAACGTCATATTGAGCGCTTCTTAGCCGTTTATCGGCAGACAAGACATTGCAAGTGTGTACAGGGTGATCAGAAACAGTCTGAAAAGCTTATAATATTGTTGTAAGGTACTTTTTGCTGAGAAATAATAGTTCAGCAAAAAATTCGATATATTTCGCCTATTTCGAGTTAATTAGCATTGAACATAGGTCTTCAAGCGAAACTTCAAGATCCTCGCCGAAGACGGTGTTTCCAAAAGTGTTCTTCGTTTGATTTTCTAGAACCGAACAAGGGAACGATACAAAAATTGGACATAGACGGACCATAAGAATCAAACTCGAGCTAGACGCTGAGCCGTCTCGTGCGCTACCATCTACTCTATGAGAACAACTATGTTAATTTTGTCTGGTAGGCCTCTTGAACTTGCGTGCGCAATGGCCTGATTCGCTAAATTCAATGCTAATTAACTCTGAAATTGCTGCGTCTCACCACAACCTACCTTGCAACACCCCTACAAGCTTTTCAAATTGTTTCTGGCCACCTGTATAGTTTTGCGATGCCTTGAGTGCCAATACACGGCTAAAGAACCGAATTTAAATATTGTTAGAACACAATAATTCGACCCTAGAACAGCGTAGAATAATGCAGAGTTAAGAAATACGAAGCTGGAGATAATATGAATAAGTACTTTCCACAAACATCGATATCTTTCGTAACTTTTAGAGGTGGCAGGAAAAAAGATAAGAAGACTAAATTTGGAGTACATGCAGGTACATATTGTGACATGTGTTTGGTGGAATTTTCTTTAATACCTCTCTACATTTTACAGTAAATGTAAATGTTGACCTAAAAGCTAGTAAAACGCAGTAGATTGTCATGTATCTAGACATAAGAGGAAGGAGAAAATAACGTACTGTATCCAACAAAATAGGTAATTACCACGTACCAAGTTAAATGTTAATCGATTTTTCAAAAATACATGAATAATACAGGGTTCACTTCGGAGGTTAAATCCTAATCAAGATTCCATGGAAAAAATCATAGCGATCATAATTAACGAGATACGTTTCTAAAATAAAATGAAATGTTATTCTAACACATATTTATGACAGAAAAAAATGGAATCCCTATGAAAGCAACAGAAATGTGAAAAAACTTTAAGATAGCTCGTTTATAGAACTGGCGAAAGTGAACTTCAGCGTGAACTGCAATATCTGGAAAGCCCCTATCGTTTCAGTCTAATATAATTTGTGTGCTGCCTGCCGTGTCAGAAATGAGCGCGGCGAACAGAGTATAGAAATTTACCACCTAAAGGCGAGTAACAAATGTTACCATCTTCATTTTCGAAACAGCAATTTACGTAAACTGAAATGTTAAGTCGATTTAGGCTCTGAACTGTGCCTAGTACCGATCAGCGTATTACAGGTTGATACGATTTAAAAAAAAAAAAAAACAAAAAAATGTGTGCAAGTGAAACTAAAGATTTAATAGTGAACTTTACAATTTAATAGAGTGAAGCTTATAATTTACCGCCATTATGTCTTTATTCCAAGCAGCGTAGTGGGTACGTCTGTTCGGTACAGTGCTGAAACGAGGACAGGTAGAATGTTGGTTACGATCATCAGGGTTTAGTCTACTTCCTGGATATTCATCAAAGTAATCTACAAGCCCTTGAAATGGTAGGTAAAAATCTCTGGCACACACACTCGCTACGTTACTAAATATTCCAGCAGGTATTAGCCACTTCGAGGTACCATCACTACTTGCTTAAGTGCAATTCTACGGTCTGCCGAAGGCAACTACAAGCCCTGCTAGTGCCCGACAGACCCAATCGAAATGCTTCAAGAAGACCTCGTCGTAGAGAGGTTTCTTCAGCCACAGATATTATCTTGTGACATCACACGACATTGAGATTACTTTGTGTGTTTCAGAGAGAGACAGAGAGAGAGAGAGAGAGAGAGAGAACAATCTATCTCAAATGAAGATGGTAAGAGGACTCCAGTAGACTCCATTCAGTCGATTGCAAACAATGTATCATGAAAAATTCCAGAAATCGTGTGTTACTAATAATAATTACTTCGACCTGGTCGTAATATATATTGGTGGATGTGACATATTTTGGTAGTAAACATGTATTTAGACCATGGGTGAAAATTAACAATACATGGAACATCAGTCTTGGTAATTAGTATAATGCTTACACGAATATTATATTAAACTTTGCACAATGATTTCCAATCAGCTTCAAGTGCTATGATCTAAATATCAGTATCTTTAGATCGGTGTAGTAGTTTTACATGTACTTTCATTAAACATAATGTAATATGATATCCTTGTAACGTGTTGTAGGAACTAATATCGCCGGCCGGAGTGGCCGAGCGGTTCTGGGCGCTCCAGTCTGGAACCGCGCGACCGCTACGGTCGCAGGTTCGAATCCTGCCTCGGGCATGGATGTGTGTGGTGTCTTTAGGTTAGTTAGGTTTAAGCAGTTCTAAGTTCTAGGGGACTTATGACCACAGCAGTTGAGTCCCATAGTGCTCAGAGCCATTTGAACCATTTTCAACTAATATCGCTAATAACTGAAGAATGCTATACGAACATTAAAGGAATTAACAGTGCAAGATTAAATGTGAACTTCATAGTCATGATAACCACTTAAATAGATAAATGTTTGCTCAGTAGCTTATGTTGCTTCAAAATGATTAGCTATCTGTTAGTGAATGTCGTGTTTCATGGATAATTAATCTTAGTTTTATAGAAATGGTGTCGAACAAATAAGCTTACAAGCTGCCTGTATATGATGCGATTACGTATATTACGTGGCTGGTAATTTACAGTTGTGTGAAAAGCCTAATAGATTACATAAAAATGGCTATATTAATCTTTGACATCACTCATCTTTCTGATGACATATCTAAATCTGATAACAAAAGTAAACTACTTTTTCTACTACACTACACATGCAGGTCGTTGTTACTTTCTTTGAGTGACCATAGTTACTACTTTAGTATTTTCCTGTTATCACTATCACTATTTCATTACTAATAAAGTGGCAATTTGTCATTTATGTTGTTAAATAGTGTATTACGTGAATTTGCTGAGCTAGAGTTAGTACAATATCTACCAAAAATCTGCGCCATGTTATGAAGTTATATGCCTGTACTTCGTGATCTCCAGTAGCTTTATTTATTGATACTAACCCTAAATTTAAATAAATACAGAACAGTTTTGTGAGCCGTTGAGGATGCTTAACAAAATATTCTCAGATCGGGCACCAATGGTCGGAAATCGACATTTCACTGGGTGTGAGGTACTGAATGAGCAATGTTCGAGTGAAAAGTGTCTGTAGACTGCTAATGGCATGGGTTTGTGAGACAAAACCATGAAAAGCATAAATAATCTCCTGCCTTGTCCGCAGGTTGGGGATTAACACCGATTACTGTTCACGACTGACTGTCTAAGATCGAAAAATACTCGTTATAATACGTTGCAGAGATGCATGTAATCTATTACGCAGCAGGATATCCTGCTCAGGAAGCCAAACGAATTTAGAGGAACACCCTGCAACAGAACTAGACGTTGACTTTTTTGAAACCCCGCAATTTTCTCCCATTCCGAAACATAAGATTGAAATTTGCCTCAAAGGCCATCCTCGGGCTCGACACTGCTTCTAACAGCTCGGTGTCGGCACATGCGGTAGAAAGGCCAGAACTCAGAACTTCATGTGACGTATAAAGCAGGTTAAGGATTTCAAATTGGCGTCCTATTTCACCACAATAGTGCCCAACGCCACCGTGAATGTGTCACATGACAGCAACAGCCCATCTTACCCACATTTCACTCCTTTCTCTGACGCATCTGCGATGGGAGTCATAACCGCGACGCCCAGCATTGATATCACGCCATTTTCCTATGAGTGGCTGGGGGAAACATTTCAAGCACACCGCCGCTCAGAATAAGAACGAGATGGCTTCAGGGGGTGCCATACAGGGCACAAAGAAACCACCCCGTTCCTTGGAACGTTGATAAAATGCCCTGTGGCTAGGGCCTCCCGTAAGGTAGACCGTTCACCTGGTGCAAGTTTTTGGAGTTGACGTAACTTCAGCGACCTACGTTTCAATGGGGATTAAAGGACGATAATAAGGACAACACAACACCCAGGCCCTGAGCGGAGAAAATCTCCGACCCAGCCGGTAATCGAATCCGGGCCGTTAGGTATGACATTCCGTCGCGCTGACCGCTCAGCTACCAGGGGCGAACGGAGCGTTTATTGGCACACGTTTCGCGATCGAAGACATTTCGCAATTCGATAACCAAAAGGACAACGCTCTTCACAACCTTTGGAACTGTTGACACCTCTCCGGAGATTCAACCCTCCTCAACGGACATTACGGTGCAGCACCCCATTGGACGTGATGTCTCCGCTTTGGAGTGCAGTGCAATCGCAATTATTGAGCTGGTGTATAGGGCGGAACCACTAGCGACCGACGAAAAACATTCAACGAAATTTGAAGGTGATCTGAAGCAGTAAGAGTTCCTTATGCTGCTTCACTGCGTCTGTTACATGACCTCCTGTGGTGTGATCATAGAGGGTGCAATATTGACACATATTTGAATAAAACGGCAAAGGGTCTGAGACTATCTAGTTCGGAAAACCCCTGGTGCCACCCATCCACATTTATTGAATATTTTCAAAATGTACCTTCAAGAGAAAACCTGGGAAGTAGCTCAAGATGCCAGCAGGTAGACAACCACTTGACACACCTCTGAGGCTAATACCCTGCTTGCAATCACCTAGGAGTATTTTTCATATTTCCTCTGTAAAGGTGCACTTTTAAAATTCTTAATAAACGTGGGCGGGTGCCAATGAGGCTCTTGCCGAACTGGGGGTGAAAGAGGTGGGGGAGAAGGGGCGGCCACAGGAGGACACTTTGGAGTTTTATTCACCACTGTGTGATCACATCACAGGAGGGCATGAAACTGGTGCACTGATAAATCGTAAGCATCTTTTGCTGCTTCATATCACGTTCAAATTTCGTTGAATGGTTTTAAACGGTCCCTAGCGGGTCCAACTATAGCAGAGCAAAAACTGCGATCCAAAGGGCTAAGTTCACATTCAACGTAGGTGTCAACAGTGTGAACGACGTCGTTCTTTTGCTCATCGCACTGCGAACTGTCGTTTTCGATAGCGAAATAAGTGGAAATCAACGTACCAATGTAAATGGTGGTTTCACTGACGCCCTTAATCCCACCATGAGTCCTTTAGACTCTGTAGATTATTGCCGAGGTAACGCATGAGAAAACCGTGTGACTTCAACTCTGGGCGTCGTGGTTCTGACCTCCACAGCAGTGGCGTCAAACGAAGGGGTAAAACTTGGGTAAGACGGGTTTTGACGACCCTCCTAATGTGTGACGCGTCCACGGTGGCGTTGGGTAGAATTGTGGAGACATTTTGTGACAATGTGACGTCACTAGCAAATTTTACACGTAAAACGTTCTGAGCTCTCTTCTGTTTCCTGCACACCTCGCTACTTGAAGCGTCATCGAGCCCGAGTGTGACGTCGCGGGGCGACACGCTGTTGCACCATTGCAGAGGGAAGCTGTAGGCATCATTAACACAAATTTGAAACATGCGTTGGAGTGGGGGACAATTGGGCGGTTTCGAAATAGTGATCCTTTAATTCTGTCATGCAGTGTATGTATAAGTTAACGTTACCAGTATTCTAATTCTAAGGAAAAATTACGCATGGCATCTGGCCGGTTGCCAATGAGGGTCTTGCGTTATTCCTAGGTTGCGAGTTGGGAGAACGTCTACCAGCACATGTCGCAGTTACACAGCGATAGGATATGGAGACAGCTGTATTATGTTTCGCGATATTGCTGTTCGTGTTGGTCGAGATCCCAAGACTGTAATTCGATTATGGCATCAATGGGTTCAGGAGTGCTGAGCCGTGGCTGTTTTGAAGAGCGCGCTGCAGCGCGTAGGGTGAAACAGTCGCTCTCCGTTTCTAGCTGTGGCGCCGCTGTGGAAGTCGCAGCTTTGGTGTCTCCCTCTAGTGAGAAAGGGAAAAGGTTGCCTGTTCACGTGCATTGAAGGGGCGCTATGAGCTCGCCAGGAGGGAGTCTTGGGTCAGTCTGGGTCAGTCTCTCGTCTCTAGCATGCTGGTCTGTCTCTCGTCCGCAGTTGTGAGACAGCTAGTGTCTGTCGGTCAACCGGAGTGCTAGTACGTATTTCGTTCGTATCAACCTTTAGTGCCGGCAAAATGAGAGTCTTTGCACTCCGTCAGTAAGAGAACTCAGCGAGTGGTCGCTCGGTCGGGGCTTGGTTCCTGCATCTGACTCTGCGCGTTAGGCCGCCAGTTTTCTCGAGTTTGCTCAGGCAATGGTCAAGGCATTTGGATCGATCGGTAGGTCGGTCGGTCGGTCGCGCACAGCGCCATCTGTCACAAAGCGGAAAAAGTGGTCTATCTAAACCGTAAATATTTCTTTACGTACTACACGAATATGTAATAAAAAATCGGCGTTCCTATTTTAAAAAACGCAGTTGATATCCGTTTGACCTATGGCAGCGCCATCTAGCGGGCCAACCACAGCGGCATCTGGTTTCCCCCTTCAAGCTAGACAAATTTCGTTCTGTGTAGTTTTTTTCTTTTGACGCTTATTTCACCTGCTCACGATCAATGGACTACCCTGTATCCCAGGACAGGGATGTAAGCTTTTCGTGTCATATTGCACAACATGGGAAGTGTCATGTTGGATGAGATGATGGATGTGTGATGTTACACAACATGATATCGTGTACCATGTTACTTAGCGCGAAGCATTATTTTACATACTAACACGTAAAATAGCACGAAGATGTCAAAATGTTCTCATTTAAATGTCTTTGAAGTTGCCACATGTCTAGAAGCTAGTTCATTTCTTTTACATCCCTAACCCTGCGCAGGTCATATTCGCCTTTCTTGTCGTATGACAGGAGCATTTTTCATTCCGATACACAACATGCACAACAACGAAGAGGGCAAAATAACGCTGGAGGACAAGAACGAAGTGATCCGAATAAAACGAGTGTAAGACAGATATTGCCTTTCGCTCCTACTGTTCAGTCTATATGATTAAAATTCAAGATAAGAGAACGTCAGTACTGAGATTGGCTGATGACACAGATATCCTCAGTGAAAGTGTAGAAGTATTAGAGGATGTGTTGAATGAAACGAACAGAGCAAGGAGTGCAGAATATCAAATGAGACTTACTCGGAAAAACAGAATGGTAATAAGCAGTCGCAGAAACGGGAACAGCGAGAAAATTCACATCAAAGTTGATGATTACAAATGAATGAAATTAAGGAATTCTGATGTCTTGGAAGACAAATAATCCATGATAGACGGAGCAAGGAGGACATCAAAAGTAGACTACTACTGTTAAAGAGAGCATTACTTGCCGAGAGAAGCCAACTGGTATCAAACATTAGCTTAACTTTGAGGAAGAAATTTCTTACAATGTATGTTTGGAGCTCAGAATCGTATGTTAGTGAAACACGGACTGTGGGAAAACCGTAACAGAAGATAATCGAAGCATTCGAGATGTGGCACTACAGACGAATGTTAAAAAGTAGGAGGACTGAGATGGTAAGGAATAAGGAGGTTTTGCACGGAACAGGTGAGAAAAGAAACATTTGGAAAATACTGACAAAAAGAAGGAACAGGATTATAGGACACCTGTTAAGCTATCAGGGAATAACTTCCATGTACTAGAGGGAGCTGTAGAGGTTAAAATCTCTAGAGGAAGACAGACATTGGAATACATCAAGCAGATGACTGAGGGCGTAGATTGTAAGAGTTACTTACTCTAAGACGAAGAGATTATAGCACGGGAGACGGGCCGTATTAAACCAGTCATAAAACTAATGACAAGATAGCATGTTCTCGAGATGTACATTAAAAACTGTTGGTCACGACTCAAGTGTTGCCAAGAGACTGGCATGCCACAATTCAGTAGCCATTACGCCTGTTGAACTCCGGCACCGAGTTGGAACAGCATGGAATCGCCTACCCTGATCTGTTGTCCAAACTCAGGTCCCCTCGACGGCCAGACGGGTTAGAGCCTTGCTTGCTGCCAGAGGAGACAAATCTGTCTAGTACATTTTGTGCGCTGTGTACGCCCAAAGCAACTACAAATATAATCATGCATATTTACTGCTGCGCTATATATGCATAGTAAGTAAAATCAATTGCTGTCCTTCTTGGTGTTTAAATTTAAAGGCCAGCATCGTAAGACAAGAGGGCTCAGGCAAAAGTTCTGCTCTGTAGTAAGACTGTATATGGTAGGAAACGATAAAACCTAATACTGAATATACCTAAAAGGGCAGACACAGTAGAATACATTACATTAAATAGTTTTGAATGTGGAACATGTTATGCGGAATTTGGCAGGTCCATAAAAGGAACCATATTATACGGAGGATTCAATGAATTTTAGAAGTCAGTTTACTAATGAAAATTTGAGCCGGTGTATATTATTCTCAAGATCTTCCGACAGAATGCGCCTTTGGTTTTCTTTTTTGTTACAATGGGGATGCCATGAGATTTGTCATGAACTCGTGGACATGTCTTTCACTCACCACATTCTACATCTACATCTAAATCTACATGGACACTCTGCAATTCATGCTGAAGTGCGCGGCAGAGGATTCATCGAAACACCTTCACAATAATTTCCTATTATTCCCCTGCCAAACACCTACATCTTTCCGTGCAAGCTCTGATTTGATCGTTTCTCCCTATGTAGATCGGGTTCAGCAAATAATTTTCGTATCCGGAGGAGGAAGCTGGTGGGTGAAATTTCGTGAGAAGAGCCTGCCGGAACGAGAAACGAGAAATGTCCACCAAAAAGTCTTTATCATGTCCATGCCACTCCATCACCCATGCCTCAATAATACATAACGTGCTGCTCTTCTTTGAACTCTCAATGTAAAACGTTCATATCATCTGGTAAGAATTTAACACCGCGCAACAGCACTCCACAAGAGGGCGGACAAGCATAGTGTAGGACGTATTTTTAATAGATCCGTTCGATCTTCTAAGTGTTCTGTCATTTAATCACAGTCTTCGCTTTCCCGACAATATCTTCTAAGCTAACATATCTGAAATTAACATGAAGTTTTAACATTAAGTGGTATGTTAATATTAAAACTTCATGTTATTTTCAGCTTATAACTACCATACCTGTAACCTATTTCTGTGCGTTACGCCTGCATTCATTGACTGCCTATTTCGAATGTATTTTGGTGTGTCTCCCCTTCGTATTCAAATAATTTAATCATAATATCGAAGATACATTTCACTCTGCAACACTCGTATTGAGTTACATGGCTTTCCAAAGGTGATTACTATGAGTGGCAATGAGAAGCAATTGTTGCCTGACCATGGAGTTTTACAGTCTTGTTCATAATTCCCTAGTTGTTCAATGAAGATATTTCGTTAAAGAGATAGGAGAGTTACCAACTAACCTCGAGGAGTGGTGTTGCATCGAAGAGGCCGGCTGGTATTTGACGTATGTTGTTGTGGGAGAGTTGAACCTTACGCAGCTCCGGCGTCGCAGTAAAAGCAGTGACCGAAACGTTGGTGATGTGGCTGCGGTCGGCATCCAGATGCCGCAACTGCGGCATGTGCACCACGAGGTTGGTATCCAGTTCGGGTACGATGTTACCGGAAAATTCCAAGATTGTCGTATCTTTCGGCACACACGATGGAACTTCCAATAGGTCCAAGTTGGCACAGTGTGCAATGGTCCGATCATCGACCGCACTTAACTTGCACGGGCACGTCAGTGTTGCTGACATAGCTGTCGTCATCATCAGCACTAGGCAGACGAGCGCCTTCTGTAACCAACAAATAACATGAAAATTTATTGTACAGAATACGCAAAATGATCATGACAGGTTAACGTAGGCGCAATGGACAAAAAATCTGTCACCGGACGTGTGTAAGTAGGCTGTTTACGTTTTCTTTATGTAAGTAGGCTGTTTATGTTTTCTTATTGGCAACGTTACGTAGCGCTCTATATAAAAATCACTGGCTGTGCTGTGTGCAGTCTGTGGCTAGTTTGCATTGTTGTCTGCCATTGTAGTGTTTGGCAGCGGCAGCTGGATGTGAACAGCGCGTAGCGTTGCGCAGTTGGAGGTGAGCCGCCAGCAGTGGTGGATGTGTGGAAGGAAATGGCGGAGTTTGGAAATTACATATATTATGACTTTTGATGATATTAAGGTAAATACATTGTTTTTTCTCTATTAAAGTCTTTCATTTGCTAACTATGCCTATCAGTAGTTAGTGCCTTCAGTAGTTTGAATCTTTTTTTTAGCTGGCAATAGTGGCGCTCGCTGTATTGCAGTAGTTCGAGTAACGAAGATTTTTGGTGAGGTAAGTGATTTGTGAAAAGTACAGGTTAATGTTAGTCAGGACCATTCCTTTGTAGGGATTTCTGAAAGTCAGATTGCGTTGCGCTAAAAAAAAAAAAAAAATATTGTGTGTCAGTTTAAGCACAGTCTCGTGTACAAATTTTCTAAGGGGACGTTTCATATGTCGACCCTTAGCCAAGGATACCTCACTGGAATCTTCTGATTTTTTCTTGTAGTTTGTGTAATTAGTGTAGATTTTGTTTATTGCTAGCGCGTAATTGTAGGGAGAATCTCCTTTGTAGTTGCAGCCTAAGAGTCAGCACTGTCTTTCAGTTGGAAGGACAACACTACTTCTTCAAGACTGCATGGAAATCCACTACTTCCGTGTGCATTGTCTTTTACTGCTCAGACTTTGAGAAAAGAAACGGCAGTTTCACAATGATGAATGATCAGGACTGTCTTTATGGACTGTGAGAAAATTTTAGCTTTTGACCAACATTGTATCAATAAGTCTGTGCATTTGATTTCTTTGTTATTGTAATTATGAAAAATTTTTTCAAATCATTATTGGCCACTGCCCGAAACAATTTGTAAAATTTTTTTTGTGGGGAGCATGGGGGCTATGTAAGTAGGCTGTTTATGTTTTCTTTATGTAAGTAGGCTGTTTATGTTTTCTTATTGGCAACGTTACGTAGCGCTCTATATGAAAATCACTGGCTGTGCTGTGTGCAGTCTGTGGCTAGTTTGCATTGTTGTCTGCCATTGTAGCGTTTGGCAGCGGCAGCTGGATGTGAACAGCGCGTAGCGTTGCGCAGTTGGAGGTGAGCCGCCAGCAGTGGTGGATGTGTGGAAGGAAATGGCGGAGTTTGGAAATTACATATATTATGACTTTTGATGATATTAAGGTAAATACATTGTTTGTTCTCTATTAAAGTCTTTCATTTGCTAACTGTGCCTGTCAGTAGTTAGTGCCTTCAGTAGTTTGAATCTTTTATTTAGCTGGCAGTAGTGGCGCTCGCTGTATTGCAGTAGTTCGAGTAACGAAGATTTTTGGTGAGGTAAGTGATTTGTGAAAGGTACAGGTTAATGTTAGTCAGGGCCATTCCTTTGTAGGGATTTCTGAAAGTCAGATTGCGTTGCGCTAAAAAAAAATATATATATATATTGTGTGTCAGTTTAAGCACAGTCTCGTATACAATTCTTCAAAAGGGGATGTTTCACGTGTAACTACACTCCTGTCCTTGATAATGGCTTCAGTTTGGGAAAGAAGACCAAAGTTCCTAAAAGTATGACGTACATATCTTAAAGCACCAACTGTTGATTAGATCCCGTGGAGATACCAGATCGCGGGGATGTTGACTCACATACATCTACATCATGGAGCGTGGGAAGAATGATTGTCGCTAAGCTTGTGTATTTGCTGTAATTTCTGGAATTTTCTCATCGTGGTTGTTATGAGAGACGCATGTGAGGGGAAGTAGTATGCTTTCCGACTCTTCCCGGAAAATTCCAATAGTAAACCTCTCAGTGATGCACAGCACCTGTCTTATAACGTCTGCTAATGCAGTTTGTGAAGTAACATGATAACGCTGTCGCGCCGACTAAACGATGCAATGATGAAACGCGCTGCTCTTCGATAAATCTTCTCTATCTCTTCTATAGTATTACCTGTTAAGGATCCGATATTGGCGGGTACTACTCAAGAATCGTTCTTAATTGACATCATGTTCGCCGTTACTGTAGGAACTATTTGTATCACTACTGCAATTTTCGGCCTTTGTGCAATTTTCAAGTGGTGCTGCACAAGATTTTTCTTCAGCACATGTCAGATTTTAAAATCCTCCAACATCTATAGGCCTACATATCGTCGTGGAAACCAGGTCTTTTCACTGTAGAAATACAGTAGATGTCCTTCGTGGAGGACTTACACTTCCTTGAAATTCTTCCTTTGAATTTCAGTCTGAGATCTGCTTTCCCTAATGTTTTTTATGTGGTCGTTCCGCTTAAGGTCGCTGAGGATAGTTACTCCTAGATATTTTACAGTAGGTGCAGATTCCAGCAGTTTCTCATCAGTAGTGTAACTGTACGATAATGGCTTTCTTTTCCTGTATGTGCACAATAAGTTACATATATTTACGTTCAGGGACAACCGCCAAAGCCCGGGCCATTGATCAGTCCGCAGTAGATCATTCTGCAAACCGATACTAACTTGCCTCATTGCTACTACCGAATCTTCTGCGAGCAGTTTAACCTTTTACCCACCATTAGGCCTCAGGGGCCCGTCCGTGATGTTTAATATTTTCTCTGTTAGTAACTACGTTTCATTTTGATGAAATCGTATGACTTTCCTTAAAATGTCACGTTAGTCATAATTTTGAAAAAAAAATTATAATAATTTACCTATGCCTTTGTATTAAAGTGCTTGTGTGAGCCTCGCAGTCCCAGGCGATTAAAAGCAATTTTTCAACAACAAAATGTCTATGTACGCAGTGTGTGTTCGTCTTTGCCGTTGTAGACCTGCGCAGTTATTCTTTCAGCGTTCAACAGTTTTCCTTGTGATAGCTTTATTTTGGTGCATTATTTCATAAGAGTTGTCTGTACTGAAAACTGAAAATGCTACTGAGAAGAGAACTATCAGAAGAGGAGATAGGGGAATTGTTGCAGCAGTCTTCTGATTCTGAAAACCCACATAGTGAATGTGAATCTTCCAGTGATGATAATGGGATAGATGTCGCTGAAAACTCAGAACTACGGGAAGATGATGATCATGAACAATTACTTTACGAAGGTGTAGAAAAGTAGTTAGTGCAAATTCCGTTGACTGTGGCTTATTGTTTCCTCGTGATGGGAATGAAATACGGGCTAGACATCCTGAAGCTATAATTTCTGGTAGGCTGAGCAAAAATGATGTACTGAAAGAAGAGCAGAGACCTTCAAACTATTAGATAAGGAACGGTAATAATGAAGAACCTTGTTTTACATTGTTCGGTAGTGTACCCCTCATTGACAAAGTGTATGTGTGGACCATCAAGGAAGGTCGATCGGTTACGAGGACATACATACATACATGCATACATATGCAAGAAATGAAAGTGTTTCTTAGTGTTGTCATCCTGAAAGGGTTTACTAGTGAAGAAATGAAGATATTGGTCAGCTTTGGAGTGACAGGAATGGCCGAACACTGTTCACTGAAATTACGTCTCGGAATCGTTTCCATGCTATTCTGAGAGTGCTGCGATTGACAGCGCAGCAGCCCGACATTAACACAGGTCAAGTGACAGATTGCAACCAATTATAGAAGAGTTTCAGATGTGGGAAATTGCTCTTAGGCATGCCTATATTCCAGGGCGGTGCATGACTGTGGATGAACGTTGATCACATTTTGAGGTCGCTGTCCATTTCGACAATACAGCCCATCCAAACAGTAGATACAGAATAAAGCTGTGCAGTTTGCGGCAGTGCAACAGGCTATGGCTGGAAGATGAGAAGTGTATTTGGGGACTGCAGAAGAAACCAGAACCGTGCGACTTGGAGAGAATGATGGGAAAATCCTGGCGACTGAACCTGAAAAGTCGGGATGTAATATCTCCTGTGATTAACTTTCTTTCCATGTCTCGTTTAAGCTCATTGTTTGTTTTCAAAAGATCTTATACTAGAAGGCAATATCCGGGCAATAAGGGTGAAAAGCTTATTTTTATACTACAAGGGTGTGAAGTAGCTCTACGTTATTTGAATTTCAGCTATTTTTGATGATAACGTCTTATGTTCCTAAGAAAAACAAAGTTGTTACCGTCCTTAGCTCTTTTCATGATTAACCAATGGTGTCATCATTACAAATAAAGAACTTACGATCCAGCAAAGGGTGGCATTGACACCATGGACCAGACGACGCGACGCTACAGTGTGACGATAAAATCAAGGCGATGGCCATTGTTGATTTTCTTCAACATGATCGATGCAGTTGTAATGAATGCATACGTAATTTGTTTGCTGCTGGCTACCAATAAGTAAATGAGGCGTCAGGCTTTCATCATTAGTTTGGGAAAGCAGCTAGCAGGTGTGAATGAATCAATGATTTCACTAGTGGCACCGAATCCAGAGAGGATAATGAAATCACTATCTAAGAAAAGGAGAGCATATGCATATTGTATAGAGAAGAAAGTTAGAAAAAGTCATATTAAATGCTATAACTGCACCAAACCTGTACACTAAGAACAGTATGGTATTGTTGTAGATCCAGCGCAAATTCGCAAAGTATTTTATAGTGTAAACTTTAAACAAATAAAATTATTTTACAAGTATTTCCACCTTAAAAATCGTTTGCCCCATAAGTAGTAAAAAAAGAGGCAATTAACGTCAATGTAAACGTAACGGGCCTGAGAGTCCTGACTTGTAGTCCACGCTGTACATATGAGGGTTATTCGGAAAGTAACGAACGATCGGTCTCGAAATGGAGAATACAGTGAAAGTTTGATGAAGCATTGCACAGATGCGTTGGGCACTGTGTCTAGTATGCATGTCGATCGCATCATGTCGCTCTTTTCAGTTCTGAGATTACAGTGAGAACGTAAAGATGGCTATAAATTAGCGTCTCCCGCCAAGTATGAGGGCCTGGCGAAAGATTTCGCCTGAAGATATGCAATCCACATAACATAACTGTCATGCGGTTCGTTTTACGCAATATTTCTCGGCCGAACTCTGAAGGGGCAATTAAGATGCTCCTGCAGCGTTTCCGATGGGAAGTGTTTGATCACCCACAACACAACCCGTAATTGGGTACCCCTGAGATTCAACTCTGCTCAAATGAACCGCTGGCTATGAAGGCAAAATTTTGACACAGACAACGAGCTGTAGTCCAGAGTAGAAAGTTGTCAACAAGCACTGGCGGCTGTCTTTTATAACGATGGAATTGAGAGGTTAGCACAACCGTACGACGTATGTCTAAGTCTGAGTGGTGACTGTATAGAGAAGTAGTTGGAAGGCGTAGCTCACCGTTGCAAATAAAACAGTTTTGATTTTCACTGTGGTTTCCATTTCGCGACCTATCGTTTCTTACTTTCCGAATAGCCCTCGTATTTTCTGGTAAGCAAAAGGTGAAAGAGCATCCGACGCTTTCTACTAGATCATACATAGACATTGAAAACAGTAATGGTCCTATCACACTTCCTTGGGGTACACTGGAAATTACCTACACATCTATCGATCTTGTTAAGTTAAGCGAAACGTGTTGAGTTCCACATCTCATCCGCTGTTCCACATGACCGCAGAAACATTCAAAGGATCGGATGATTTAGCAGGCCAGTCGATCTGCTATGGAGTGCCCGAGTGATTGTGAAACCAGGAACGTATGTGGTTGTTACCAACTTGGAAGACGAGACGGACGTGTTACTGTATACTTATCATGAAGATGTAGAAAAAAATAGGTCTCTATGACTTTCCTTTTCACAATCACTCCACTTTAACTTTTAATTAGAATTTTCAGTTATTACTACCGCACATGTACACTACTGGCTATTAAAATTGCTACACCACGAAGATGACGTGCTACAGACGCGAAATTTAACCGACAGGAAGAAGGTGCTGTGATATTCAAATGATTAGCTTTTCAGAGCATTCACACAAGGTTGGCACCGGTGGCGACAAGTACAGCGTGCTGTCATGAGGAAAGTTTCCAACCGATATCTCATATGCAAACAACAGTTGAACAGCGTTGCCTGGTGATACGTTGTTGTGATGCCCCGTGTAAGGAGGAGAAATGCGTACCTTCACGTTTCCGACTTTGATAAAGGTCGGATTGTAGCCTATCGTGATTGTGGTTTATCGTATCGCGACCTCGTTGCTCGCGTTGGTCGAAATCCAATGACAGTTAGCAGAATATGGAATCGAAGGGTTCAGGAAGGTAATACGGAGCGACGTGCTGGATCCCAACGGCCTGGTATCACTAGCAGACGAGATGACAGGCATCTTATCCGCATGGCTGTAACGGATCGTGCAGCCACGTCTCGATCCCTGAGTCAACAGATGGGAACGTTTGCAAGACAACAACCATCTGCACGAACATTTGCAGCAGCATGGACTATCAGCTCGGAGACCATGGCTGCGGTTACCTTTGAAGCTGCACCACAGACAGGAGCGCCTGCGATGGTGTACTCAACGACGAACCTGGGTGCACGACTGGCAAAAAGTCATTTTCGTATGAATCCAGGTTCTGTTTACAGCATCATGATGGTCGCATCCGTGTTTGGCGACATCGCGGTGAACGCCCACTGAAAGTGTATTTCGTCATCGCCATACTCACGTATCACCCGGCGTGAAGGTATGGGGTGCCATTGGTTACACGTCTCGGTCACCTCTTGGTCGCATTGATGGCACTTTGAACAGAGGACGTTACATTTCAGATGTGTTCCGACCCGTGGCTCTACCCTGCATTCGATCCCTGCGAAACCTTACATTTCAGCAGGAAAATGCACAACCGCATGTTGCAGGTCCTGTACGGGCCTTTCTGGATACAGAAAATGTTCGACTGCTGCCGTGGCCAGCACATTGTCCAGATCTCTCACCAACTGAAAACGTCTGGTCAATGGTGGCCGAGCAACTGGCTCGTCACAATACGCCAGTCACTACTCTTGATGAACTACGGTATCGTGTTGAAGCTGCATGGGCAGCTGTACCTGTACACGCCATCCAAGGTCTGTTTGACTCAATGCCCAGGCGTATCAAAGCCGTTATTACGGCCAGAGGTGGTTGTTCTAGGTACTGATATCTCAGGATCTATGCACCCAAATTGCGTGAAAATGTAATCACATGTCAGTTCTAGTATAATATATTTGTCCATTGAATACCCGTTTATCATCTGCATTTGTTCTTGGTGTAGTAATTTTAATGGCCAGTAGTGTATTATGTTACTGTCTCGTTCTGAGAGGACTACAGTATCGTAACGGCAGGCTGCTGTCAAGGCTGGAGGTAACTTGAAAAGCACATATTACACGACGCATGTTGCTTACCGAAGTTCTTTGGGGCCTAAAATAAAAACGTGATTTTACGGTGTGGGCAGTCACATCTTAACTGATACATTTTAAAGATACCTGTAAATATTCTTTTTTAAAATCTTCTAAAAAAGCTTCTGCAAGCCACTTTAGCAGTTGATAATACTTTATTCCATGATCATGTAGGACGAGTTTTCGTGATACTACACTTGTATCTTATAGTGAAAAATTATAGAAACAATGTCCATCATCAGATGTTATAGCTTTGTGCTGCTACCGAGAGCGCCGCAGTGCAACTCTACAAGACGCGGTGCCTCACCAGCGAGGGCAAAGCACGAACTCCGAGTCCTGTACTGGTCCACCGCGGCGCTTTGGGTCACAGCACAAAGATATAACACCTGATGATGGTCAGATAAGAGCTCGAAATCGGTTTTATTTTAAATAAAAGGAACCTTACAACTGAGGCGGTATTTTCAAACTCTGTGAAAAAATGTAGCTCGTTTAGATCACTGAGACAGTACGGGGGTCCAATGTTGAATTAACTATATTTTTTCATCTAAAACTGCGACTACACCATCGTAAAACGGTACTGTGTAATCTTAGAACAAAGGATCATCAACAGTTAACACAGTTTGTGTACAGGGTTTTAACCAAAATAAATTTACAGAAATATTTCACGTTAAAATGAACAACTTATATCAAATCAGTTTCTGGAATTGTGACTACTTAGAAAAATGAACTGTATATTGTAAGTAGGCTCTTTATGTTTTCTTACTGGCAACGTTACGTAGCGCTCTTTATGAAAATCACTTCACTGGCTGTGCTGTGTGCAGTCTGTGGCTAGTTTGCATTGTTGTCTGCCATTGTAGTGTTGGGCAGCGGCAGCTGGATGTGAACAGCGCGTAGCGTTGCGCAGTTGGAGGTGAGCCGCCAGCAGTGGTGGACGTGGGGAGAGAGATGGCGGAGTTTTGTAATTTGTCATGAACTGCTATATATATATGATGATATTAAGGTAAATACAGTGTTTGTTCTCTATTAAAATCTTTCATTTGCTAACTATCCCTATCAGTAGTTAGTGCCTTCAGTAGTTTGAATCTTTTATTTATCTGGCAGTAGTGGCGCTCGCTGTATTGCAGTAGTTCCAGTAACGAAGATTTTTGTGAGGTAAGTGACTTTTGAAAGGTATAGGTTAATGTTAGTCAGGGCCATTCTTTTGTAGGGATTTTTGAAAGTCAGATTGCGTTGCGCTAAATAATATTGTGTGTCAGGTTAAGCACAGTCGTGTATAATTTGTTCTAAGGGGACGTTTCAATGTTATTCATATTGGTTATGGTAGCTAAAACAGCTACACAATTTTCTTAAACTTTCAATGCCGTTTAATGTATATAAAAAAGTGTTTTGACGTAGTTTGTTCGAGTTTAAATGTTTAAAATCGACCGGAGAACTGAAACTGCAGTAACACAAAAAATGATACAAGTTGAGCAAGCTGTGAAACCAAGTTGTCATTTAGAAAATTCTTAGTGGGTGACTGTATCTACAATTTTCTAAATCTTTCGTTGACGGATTGTAAATAATATCGTAAAATATAAAATTACGTTCGCCAGGCAAATAATTCGTGCACTGTAACACTGCGATGGAGAAATATCATAAATGTAGTCTCACGGAGCACATCGTTTTATGCAACATTTTAAGTTATTTTCCGAGATGACATACGCGACACTGTGTGATTTATACTCGGGAAACGGATGTCAGATAAGGATATAATCTGTTCTATTGTTCGGCAACACTGGGTCCGGCAGTTACACAGCTGCAACTTCCTCATCTCTAGAGACACTGTATCCCAACTCGAAGGGTATCATGGAAGGAAAGTCACACTTCCTGATGATGGCTACAGGCCAACTGTCAGTTCACAAAATGGTACTGTACCTCGAACAGCAGTTCGCACTTAAGGCGAGGCACAGAGGGGGTACAAAGAAAAGAAGAAAGAAACAGAACTAAGATTTAACTGGGGAGAGGTAACCAAGTTCTTCTACACATTGTGTTCCCTATCTCCTACTTATGAGTAGAAGCCTTTCCCTCTGCCCGCAGCTGTAAATGCACATCTCAGTATCATTCCTGCAGCGTCATTTCCTCCAAGTAGCATCGTAAAGACACGGGTATCGTCCAACACACGCCTATCGCTAACACGATTTATGCGTAAACGGCGAGATTCGTTCACACACAGCTCCCACCTCGCTCCTGTTCAACAGTTATGTTCTTGCTGCTGGTTCGCCAAGGTACCGTAGACAGTCATATATCGATGCTGAAGCAAATGTGCTACTTGACCGAAGACTCGCAATTTATGACAATTTCTGCCGACTTACAGACAAACGAACACTTAAAGAAGTCAAAACTGTCGTGAGGAGGGCTATGCTTGAAGCGTTCAATGAATGCGAAAGTAAAACATTATCGACCAACACCACAAAAAAAAAAAAAAAATTAGAAGTTCTGTTCTCACATTCAGTCAGTGAACGGATATGAGGCATGTGTTCAGGTACTCTATGGCAGTAATGGTATTAAAACAAAGAATCGCATAGACAAAACTTTCACAGAGGAAGACCGCACTGAAGTGCCTCTTTTAAATCGTTTCACCAATGACCAAAGGTGACATACGAAATACGTGACTAAAGGATAGAGAAGCAACTGAAATCACTCAATAGAGTGAAGGCCACTGGATGAGACGAGATACCAGCTCGATTCTATACAGAATACGCGAAAGAACTTGCCCCTTTTCAAGCGGTAATGTACCGGAGGATCGCTTTCCCGTTTTAAAGAAGGGACGTCGAAAACCCGCACACAGCTGTAGAAGTCTATTTCTGACCGGTCTATTGTAGAATTTTGGAATATGTTGTAAGCTCGGGTATTGTGGCTTTCCTGGAGGCCGAAAATTTCCTCTGGATCCACCAACAACGGTTCCGAAAACAACGGTCGTTGAAACCAAAATCTCTCTGTTCGTCCACTAGACGCAGACAACAGCAGTTGCAGCACCAAGGTACATGCAGTGTTCTTTAACGTCCGGAAGATATTCGACACAGTTCAACACCGCAACCTAATGAACAAAATACTAGCGTAAAGAATATCAGATCAACCGTGTGGCTGGATTCAAGAGATTTTTGCAAAAACAACACAGTACGTCATTCCGAAAGCAGAGAAGTCTTTCGAAGTAAAAGTAATTTCGGGAGTTCTCAACGGGACAGTTACAGGACCACTACTTTTAACAACATACACAAATAACAGAACAGATTACGTGGAAGTTCCATGAGGCTTATCGTGGATGATGCTGTTGTATCCACAGAAATCGCGACACCTGAAAATTGTAGCGAGTTTCTCGAAGAGCTGCAGAGAATCGGCGCTCGATACAGGGATTGGTAATTGACCTTCAACATACACAAATGCAATGTATAGCGAATACGCTGTTTATTTTGCGACTACACAATTGCAGAACAATCACTAGAAGCCGTTACTTCCATATAATATCTAGAAGTATGGGTATGGAGCCATTTGAAGTGGATCGACCACATAACATTAATCGCAGGTAACGCAGATCCCAGGATGAGATTCACTGCAGGAATCCTTAGGAAATGTAGTCCATCAAGAAAGAAAATAGCTTACAAACACTCGTTCGACCAGTACGTAAATATTGTTGTCAGTATGGGATCCGTACCACAGAATGGGACTGATAGACGGCATAGAAAAGATCCAAAAGAGAGCTGCACGTATCGTTAAAGGTTCATTTAACAAGCGCGACAGCGAGACGGAGGTACTACGGAGGTACTCAACTAACCCCTTTGGCAGAAGCCGCAAGAGAGGCAAGGTGTGGTCTGCTGCTAAATTTCCGGGAGCGTAGGTTCCGAGATGAAAAAACTAAGGTATTGCTTCCTCCTAACTGTATCTCACGAAAAGGCTTTGAAGATTAAATTAGATTCGAACCCACACGGAGGCCTTTCGGCAGTCTTTCTCCCGACCATGCGCTTGTGGAACAAGGCAAGGGTTATGTCACACTGGTACACCCTAAGTTGGTTTGCGCAGTGTAGATGTAGATGCGAAGACTGGTGCGAGGCGCGGAGGTGGAGAAAGCAAGGCTGAAATATAGAAATGGTAAGTAATTTACTTGCCCCTCCAGTAAGTACTGTCAGTAAGATGTGCTGTGTAAATTAAAAATGAATTGAAGATTCAGCCATCTGTTCCTGAACTGATAATATTACCGAACTTGTTAACTATTGTATTGGATAGCTACACGCTGTTCATCTAACAGTAGGTTGAACCCTCTTGTAAACAAACCTATTCTCCGCCTTGACTTGTCAAGCATCTCGAGTGGTTGGACCAAAGGAGGTAGGCCTTACCTAGGTATGAGGTATTTTTTTGTTATTCTACCGCTTCATGAAACTGTGACGCATGCTGATGTACTGAAAGTTATTTCTTTGCCAATCACTGTGCTAAACGTCTAACGCAAGCACTTTCATATGGATTGCCACCGGACAGCCCGTTTTCTCTGTGCCTGCCAGTCATTACCGTTTTGCAATTTTTCTAACTTCGCATATGAAGTAAAAGTCCAATTGGTTCGTGTGTGAGTATGCAAAACTAGAAATATTGCAAAACTGTAATTTCACGGCAGCTTCACCATTGCTGCCAGGGGAGCAGAATCACCTAGGTATGGCTCTGTCTCGAAAATGAGTAATAGCAATATTTGCAGTCCGTATGTCGCTATTCTTGCTTAATCACTGCCCTTACTTGGACGTGACAACAGTCAACTAATAATTAGAGTATAAGCATTTTAAGCTGTACTATTGTGAATCTGTACATGAGAATCTCGCGTGTAATGTGAGGATAGGTAAGATGGGAAGGCTACTCATGTCACGATAGACTCGCACCTGACATTTACGAAATATAATGCACCCAAGACGGACAATAAAAATCTGTTTTAGAAACAATGATAGTGGATTATCATCGTCTACACTAGAGTGATAATTGTGTCTCTTTGTCAGCGACGATGATGATGATCTAATGACTAATTCTGAAGGCGTATGTTCAGATAATAGATCAAAATTGGAGCGAAGCTATGCTGATAATTTTGAGCCTCGGCCTGTAGGCAACACAACAAATACAATTCTGCAGTCATGGTCTGTGCGACTGGTTCCGGCGGAGGTTCGAGTCCTCCCTCGGGAATGAATGTGTGTGTTTGTTCTTAGGATAATTTAGGTTAAGTAGTGTGGAAGCTTGGGGACTGATGACCTTAGCTGTTAAGTCCCATAAGATTTCACACATATTTGAACATTTTTTTGTTTCAATTCTATTTATTACGCAGTATTGCCAGTGGCCTGAAGTAGATACAGATTCACGCAGCACGTTTTGTTACAGATTTGGCATCGTAGTTTTTTTATTATAAACATTATTCGATATTTACGTTACGACTTAGCAAAGTCTATTAGATTGCATGGGTGCCTGCTACTGGTGTGTCTAGTTCTTTTCATAGACCACAGCATTCACAGTTCATCACAACGAATGAACTGTTCATGCGTTATTCTACCATGATATTATGCTGTGCCTCAGTAGTGTTGACTGTTGACAACAGTAATTTAGCATATGGTGCAGTCTGAATCAAGAACGTCTGAGAAATAGGCTGACAAAAAAGACGAAGAATCGCCGGCTCAAAGAACGGTGTCTCCTACGGAAACATGGCATCCACTTTATTTCGACTCTATAAAAAAAAACTGTTAAAGACGATCTAAGTCTCAGAAAGATGGATATGTACCGCATTCTGTGCGAATGTGACCATTTTCACGTGGGAGAGACTATCAGAGCATCAACAACACAGTGGTTAAAGCAACCAAGAAAATTATCTATCACAAAACACTTCCTCGAATGTAGTCATGAAACGCAGCAAACGCCAAGTTTCTGAGAAAGATTCGTTACCGATTCCATCGAAATAAATATGACGGAAACGAAGGTTTCACTTAAAACGGGGCTTGGGTCCGGCAGCCAGCTTACGTATTAAGATCTTGCCGGTCATCACATCCACAAGTGATTGGAAAGTTCATGCTCTGCTTGGAGTCCAGTACTTATAGAACTTGCAGATGACCACTGTATATGTTGTAGAAATACTGTGCATAAAATGCAAACAATAGATCGGCTGAACACTCGGAAGCACACCATTATCAGTAACTGGAAGGAAAAAAAGTACTGTCTCTTCGACAGAGAGACGAAGAGATTGGTGTGTAGGATCTAATAAGCAAGTAAATTGTAGGTTGTGACAAGTACCCAAATGGCACACAGTCGATGGAACACAAAATTTCATGAAAATTGTTGCTACCTGGGATCTATTACGGGATCTACTAGGTGCAGATTCACAATATAATGATCAGTCCACCAGTATTTCTTCAAACAAGAGCACTAGCTTCGTATTTCTTTTCCTGTGGAGAGTGGGGTGTGACAGGAGGGAATGGACGGGGGTCGGAGAGGGGGGGGAGGGACGAAAGGGAGACTGGAGAGTGAGGAGGGTGACTTACACTGACTTCTTACTAATTATTTCAGTACCTTTATGCCCGGAAAACCTGCCGCCCTACCACTTAGGATATACAATGAGGTGACAAAAGTCTTGAGATACCTCCCAATATCGCGTTAGCCCTCCTTTCCTCCGGCGAAGTGCAGAAACTCGACGTAGTATGGACTCAACGAGTCGTTCGAAGTCCCCTGCAAAGATATTGAGCCATGTTGTCCCTAGAGCCGTCCATAACTGCGACAGTGTTGCCGGTTCTGGATTCTGTGAACGAGCTGCTTTCTCGATTACGTCCCATAAATGATCAATGGGATTCATGTCGGGAAATTTGTGATCAGATCTTTCGCTCTAACTGTCCAGAATGTTCTTCAAACAGACCGCGAACAATTGTGACCTGGGGACATGGTGCATTGTCAAACATTAAAATTCCATCGTAGTTTGGGGAAATGAACTCCGTGAATCGCTGCAGAGGTCACCAAGCAGCCGAACATAAGTATTTACAGATAATGAAACTCCATTTGAACCTAGCCCACACCACTGTGGAGCCACCATCAGCTTGGACAATGCCTTATTTATAACTTCGGTCCAAGACTTTGTGGGGTCTGCGTCACACTCTAACATCAGCATTAATTCTTACTGACTGAAATCGTGACTTGTCTGACCAGGTGACGGTTTCCCAAGCGTCTCGGGTCCAGCCGATATGGTCACGAGCCCAAGAAAGGTCCTACAGGCGATGTCGTGCTATTGGCAAAGACAATGGCGTCGATCGTCTGCAAATATTCGCTACACAATCATAGCAGATACGTCCCACTCGATTTCTGCAGTGTTGCTTATCTGTTAGACTGACAACTGTACGAATCACCTCTGCTCTGGGTGGTTAAATGAAGGCCGTCGGCCATTACGTTGTACGTGGTGAATTTTGATATTCACGTCACACTCTTCACACTGTGGATCTCGGAATACTTAATTCCCTGATAGTTTCTGAAACAGTGTCCCGTGAGTTTACCTCCATCTACCACTCGGCGTTAAATTGTGTTAATTCCCGTCGTGCGGCCGTAATAATGTCGAAAATCTTTTCACATCAATCACCTGATCACAAATAACGGCTCCGTCAATGCATTACACTTCATACTTTGTGTACGCGATAGTTTCTAATCGGTGTATGTCACATTAGAATAATTCCATACATGATGTCAAAAGTTGTCTAAAAAGCTTGTAAGGGTATTGTGGATATGTCTTGGTGAGAAACAATGATCAAGAGTTCATTAGCACTGAAGTTAGCCAGTCTCTAATAGAAGAAATGCAGCTTTGCTCACCAAGCTTGTATTTATTAATTGCATGGAAAGCACATTGTAATTGATAATGAACATTTAAACAAGTGGTAACTCACGAGACCACAGACGGTCGTACATTACCGCATGTTAGCCCGTTCAAGTGACTGAATTCGCACTTGCAGCCATCTGATCGGCCACCATCAATGCTAATTTAATCGGGAATGGTGCATCTTATCGAATCTTTTTCCTTCAACATTACTTCTCAGCACACCTTATCCTGCAACGCTTTACAAATTACTCAGACTTTTATCACCAACCTCTAAATTCTTCAGAATTCTCGGCTCTTTTCAAACATCGATTCTCAATTGATACATCCATTCCTAATCGAAGGCTTCATCTACATCTACATTTATACTCCGCAAGCCACCCAACGGTGTGTGGCGGAGGGCACTTTACGTGCCACTGTCATTACCTCCCTTTCCTGTTCCAGTCGCGTGCGGTTCGCGGGAAGAACGACTGTCTGAAAGCCTCCGTGCGCGCTCTAATCTCTCTAATTTTACATTCGTGATCTCCTCGGGAGGTATAATTAGGGGGAAGCAATATATTCGATACCTCATCCAGAAACGCACCCTCTCGATACCTGGCGAGCAAGCTACACCGCGATGCAGAGCGCCTCTCTTGCAGAGTCTGCCACTTGAGTTTGTTAAACATTTCCGTAACGCTATCACGGTTACCAAATAACCCTGTGACGAAACGCGCCGCTCTTCTTTGGATCTTCTCTATCTCCTCCGTCAACTCGATCTGGTACGGATCCCACACTGATGAGCAATGCTCAAGTATAGGTCGAACGAGTATTTTGTAAGTCACCTCCTTTGTTGATGGACTACATTTTCTAAGGACTCTCCCAATGAAAACCTGGCACTCGCCTTACCAACAATTAATTTTATATGATCATTCCACTTCAAATCGATGGTTGAAATGGTTCCAATGGCTCTGAGCACTATGTGACTTAACATCCACTGTCATCAGTCCCCTAGAACTTAGAACTACTTAAACCTCACTAACCGAAGGACATCACACAACACCCAGTCATCACGAAGCAGAGAAAATCCTTGACCCCGCCGGGAATCGAACCCGGGATCTTCAAATCGTTCCGCACGCACACTCCCAGATATTTTACAGAAGTAACTGCTACCAGTGTTTGTTCCGCTATCATATAATCATACAATAAAGGATCATTCTTTCTATGTATTCGCAATACATTACATTTGTCTATGTTAAGGGTCAGTTGCCACTCCCTGCACCAAGTGCCTATCCGCTGCAGATCTTCCTGCATTTCGCTAAAATTTTCTAATGCTGCAACTTCTCTGTATACTACAGCAGCATCCGCGAAAAGCCGCATGGAACTTCCGACACTATCTACTAGGTCATTTATATATATTGTGAAAAGCAATGGTCCCATAACACTCCCCTGTGGCACGCCAGAGGTTACTTTAACGTCTGTAGACGTCTCTCCATTGATAACAACATGCTGTGTTCTGTTTGCTAAAAACTCTTCAATCCAGCCACACAGCTGGTCTAATATTCCGTAGGCTCTTACTTCGTTTATCAGGCGACAGTGCGGAACTGTATCGAACGCCTTCCGGAAGTCAAGAAAAATAGCATCTACCTGGGAACCTGTATCTAATATTTTCTGGGTCTCATGAACAAGTAAAGCGAGTTGGGTCTCACACGATCACTGTTTCCGGAATCCATGTTGATTCCTACATAGTAGATTCTGGGTTTCCAAAAACGACAATATACTCGAGCAAAAACATGTTCTAAAATTCTACAACAGATCGACGTCAGAGATATAGGTCTATAGTTTTTAGCTTCAAGCGGAGGTCCATTTTTTTCGACATAACCTAGATTTCCGTGTAACAAAGTTTGGTTCTGGAGTGACATAACAGTGACTGATGGTGACTAATGTTATTGCTTGAAGTTATACTTCTCATTCACTTTTCTTACTGGACCACCGTCATTCCTCTGCCTGATTTGATGGGCATGCCTATTCCACTCCAGTGCCAACCTGTTCATCTCAGAGTAGCCCTTAAACCCAACGTCTTCGATTATTTGTTGGGCGTATTCCTATCTCGGTCTTCCCTTCACAGCTCCCTCCGGTCCAATAGAAATTATTCCTTGATGTCACATCTCAAACGCTTCGCTTCTCCTCAGATTCCCCCACAGAGTCTGAGTCAATGCCACACAATGTTGTGCTCCAGACTTACATCCTCAGAGGACTATTCCTCAAGTTAAGGCCAGGGATACCGTCTCTTTCCGTGTTAGTCTGCTTTTATGACCTGCTTGCTTCGTCCGTCGTACGTTATTTCCTTTTGAAGGTCTACATCAGGTTCCCAGTTTTGATGTTAATTTTATCGCTAATCTTGTTTCTGCTACTCCTTACTACTTTTGTCGTTGTTATGTTCACTGTCACAGCATATTCTGTATTCAGTATGCCGTTGATTCCGTTCAGTGCGTCATGTAATTCTTTCTCAATGAAGGTAGCAACATTATCAGCGAATCTCAGCGTTGGCATTCTTGCAGCCTAAATTTTAATCCCCCTCCATGACCTATCTTTTATATTCAACATTGCTTCTTCGAGGTACAGACTGAAGACTAGGGGAGAAAGAATGCAGATCTGCCTGGTACGTTTCGTAGTCGGAACATTTGCTGTGCCTCCATATTTCATAGACATGCTGCGTTATACCCGTCTGTCCCTATAGGTTTATCATGTGTTGTTGTTGTGGTCTTCAGTCCAGAGACTGGTTTGATGCAGCTCTCCATGTTACTCTATCCTGTGCAAGCTTCTTCATCTCCCAGTATCAACTGCAACCTACATCCTTCTGAATCTGCTTTGTGTATTCATCTCTTGGTCTCCCTCTACGACTTTTAACCTCAACGCTGCCCTCCAAAACTAAATTGGTGATCCCTTGATGCCTCAGAACATGTCCCACCTACTAGTCCCTTCTTGTAGTCGTCCCACAAACTCCTTCCCAATTATATTAAATACATCATCATTAGTTATGTGATCTACCCATCTAGTCTTCAAAATTCTTCTGTAGCACCACATTTTGAAAGCTTCTATTCTCTTCTTGTCCAAACAATTTATCGTCCATGTTTCACTTCCATAAATAGCTACACTCCATACCAATACTTTCAGAAACGACTTCCTGACACTTAAATATATATTCGATGTTAACAAATTTGTCTACTTCAGGAACGCTTTCTTTGTCATCGACAGTCTACATTTTATATCCTCTCTACTTCGACCATCATCAGTTATTATTCTCCCCAAATAGCAAAACTCCTTTACTACTTTAAGTGTCTCACTTCCTAATCTAATTCCCTCAGCATCACCCGACTTGATTCGACTGCATTCCATTATCCTCGTTTTGCTTTTGTTGATGTTCATCTGATATCCTCCTTTCAAGACACTGACCATTCCGTTCAACAGCTCTTCCAAGTCCTTTGCTGTCTCTGACAGAATTACAATGTCATCGGCGAATATACCTACTCCGAATTTTTCTTTTGTTTCCTTTACTGCTTGCTCAATATACAGATTGAATAACATCGGGGATAGGCTACAACCCTGTCTAACCCACTTCCCAAACATTGCTTCCCTTTCGTGTCCCTCGACTCTTATAACTGCCATCTTCTTTCTGTACAAATTGTAAATAGCCTGTATTTTACCCCTGCCACCTTAGAATTTGAAAGAGAGTATTCCAGTCAACATTATCAAAAGCTTTCTCTAAGTCTACAAATGCTAGACACGTAAGTTTGCCTTTCCTTAATCTATTTTCTATGATAAGTCGTAGGGTCAGTATTGCCTCACGTGTTCCAATATTTCTACGGAATCCAAACTGATCTTCTCCGAGGTCGGCTTCTACAAGTTTTTCCATTCGTCTGTAAAGAATTCGTGTTAGTATTTTGTAGCTGTGACTTATTAAACTGATAGGTTGGTAATTTTCACATCTGTCAACACCCGGTTTCTTTGGGATTGGAATTATTATATTCTTCTTGAAGTCTGAGGGTATTTCGGCTGTCTCATACATCTTGCTCACCAGATGGTAGAGTTTTGTCAGGACTGGCTCTCCCAAGGCTGCCAGTAATTCCAATGGAACGTTGTCTACTCCCGGTGCCTTGTTTCGACTCAAGTCTTTCAGTTCTTTGTCAACATCTTCACGCAGTATCATATCTCCCATTTTATCTTCATCTACACTCTCTTCCATTTCCATAATATTGTCCTCAAGTACATCGCCCTTCTGTAGATCCTCTATATGCTCCTTCCACCTTTCTGCTTTCCCTTCTTTGCTTAGAACTGGGTTTCCATCTGAGCTCTTGATATTCATACAAGTGGTTCTCTTTTGTCCAAAGATCTCTCTAATTTTCCTGTAGACAGTATCTATCATACCCCTAGTGATACACGCACATACATCCTTACATTTGTCCTCTAGCCATCCCTGATTAGCCGTTTTGCACTTCCTGTCGATCAAATTTTTGAGACGTTTGTATTCCTTTTTGCCTACATCATGTACTGCATTTTCATATTTTATCCTTTTATCAAGTAAATTCAATATTTCCTCTGTTACCCAAGGATTTCTACTAGCTGTCGTCTTTTTACCTACTTGATCCTCTGCCGCCTTCACTGCTTCATCCCTCAAAGTTATCCATCCTTCTTCTACTGTATTTCTTTCCCCCTTTCCTGTGAATTGTCCCCTTATGCTCTCCCTGAAACTCTCTACAACCTCTGGTCTAGTCAGTTTATCCAGGTCTCATCTCCTTAAATTCCCACCTTTTTGCATTTCTTCAGTTTTAATCTACAGTTCATAACCAATTGATTGTGGTCAGAGTCCACTTCTGCCCCTGGAAATATCTTACAATTTAAAACCTGGCTCATAAATCTCTGTCTTACCATTATATAATCTATCTGATACCTTCTAATATCTCCAGGTTTCTTCCATGTATACAACCTTCTTTCATGATTCTTGAACCAAGTGTTAGCTGTGATTAAGTTATGCTCTGTGCAAAATTCTACCAGACGGCTTCCTCTTTCATTTCTTTCTTCCTATCCATATTCATGTACTACGTTTCCTTCTCTTCCTTTTCCTACTATCGAATTCCAGTCACCCATGACTATTAAATTTTCGTCTCCCTTCACAATCTGAATCATATCTTTTATCTCATCATACATTTCATCAGTTTCTTCGTCATCTGCAGAGCTAGTTGGCATATGAACTTGTACTACTGTGGTAGGCGTGGGCTTAATGTCTATCTTGGCCAAAATAATGCGTTCACTCTGCTGTTTATAGTAGCATACTCACACTCCTATATTTTATTCATTATTAAACCTACTCCTGCTTTACCCCTATTTGATTTTGTATTTATAACCTTGTATTCATCTGATCAAAAGTCTTGTTCCTCCTGCTCATATTTCTCTGAATTTCGATACCTTGAACTATTTTACATTGTCAAACGTCTGTCTACGTCGACAAATTGCCTCGAACCTCAATTTTCCGTTCCATTTCTATACTTTATTCTTGTCATTAACTATGATGCTTTGGTTGTTACGCTGACTGTACGGTAGTTTTCGCATTTATCTGCCGTTGTTGCCTTCGCGATTATCATTTTTCTCAGCGTCGGGTAGTACGTGTCCACTCTCATTTATACTACAAACCAACTTTGATTGTCATTTGGTTCACACTTCCCGCATGGTTTCTGAAATTGAGAATGAATGTAATCTACTTCTGTGATTTCCGTCTTACTTGATCGCAAGTTTGTAAAGGTGTGTTTAACTTTAATACTGGATTCTCTAGGTCTCTCATATGGACTTCAGCTTCTTCTTGCATCACGTCGGTACGTAAGAACTCTCCCTCATAAATTTCTTCAATGTATTCTTCACGTATCCCATCTCTCCTCTGCGTTTAGTAACATAATTCATCTTGCACTCTTAACGTTGACTCTTTTGCTTTTGATTTCATCGAAGGTTCTTTTTTCTTTATAATATGCCGAATCTGTCCTTGCGACTATCGTTTTTTTCCCTATCTTTTTAATTTTCTTCCGCTGCTATTTCGTCTTAGCTTCCCTGCATTTACTGTTGCTCTCATTCCTAAGTGAGTTATATTGATGTATTCCTGTCCTTTCCTGTGTATTTTTATGGTTCCTCCTTTTGTCGATAAATTTAAGTATTTCTTCTGTTAGCAAAGGTTTCTTTGCAGTTATTTTCCCTGCATCTCTGTCAGTTTTCCCTAATTCTGTGATTATACTCTTTAGAGGCGTCTCACTCCGTATTGGTCTTGTTACATGTACTTGTTTTATCATGTTTATTCAAGTCTTACAGCTGGTTTGCCTTTTAGAAATGATCCATATCTTTACCAGAACGTATTGCAAATGAGAACAACTCTTATCCACAATGACGTAATAGATTTTTTGGGGTGTATCTTCCATGAATTAACCATGCAAAGCCTCATTTGAGAGAACTGCTTAACTTACTATTCAGTATGTTTTTATATTAACACGTAATTGATGTATAACGATGTATATGATCGAATTACTTCGTTACAGGTAATTTGTTTAATCCAAATGACAACGTCGTAACTAAGTTAAACACTCATACAAGTGCAACGATACCTTACGAATACTTTGTCCTGGAACAGTCCAAGTATAGATTCCTCATCTGGTTAAATTGCATTATTTTATACTGTAAATTAAACAAATTCTGTATAGTTTTATCATCGACATTTTTTGTAGTGAATTTCGATTTTGTATGTTTTTAATTGTTGTATGCCAACGTCAAGACAGTTCAATGAACATACTACAAACATCATCTGAATGCAAACATAAGGGCAATCTAAGACTCTCTCAACACTCGTCTGATCCCATCAAACGTAGGAAAATTTACGCTCAGCGCCATCGGAAACAGTAGAAATATTCATTGGTTCTTGAGATAGTAATCTTGACGTAGAGTTAGTTTAATGCCTCAGGAATGACGGAGGTATCTGGGAGGGGCACCATAATAAAAGAAACTATCTCAGTTGAACGTAGGCATTGTCAGAAAAAGTCCAAAGGAGGACAGTTCGTTTTGTATCATGGCGAAAGGGGCGAGCGTCACGCATGTGATAAGCAAGTTAGGATGGCGATAATTGAAACAAAGGTGATTTCCTTTGAGGCGAGATCTTCTCGCGAAATTTCTAGAATACAGAGGGGGAAAACATCAAAGTAAAGAAATAAGACAAATAGAAACTCGTACAAAAAGAAGTGTTCATTTCTCCCATGTACTTTTAGAGAGTGGAACGGTAGAGAAATAGTATAAAGGTGGTCCGAGTAACCCTCTGCCAGACACATTATTGTGAATTGTAGAGTAATCATGTAGATGTAGAAGACCAGATAACTTGCAGAACGATTTTGATGATTCATTTCTATAAAATTGTAGTAGTAACACCGACTATGCCAGGTGGAAGTGGACTAACATATTTCTGTGTTTTAATGAACGATAATAAACAAACACTGCGCTAAGTTTGTGTTCGTTGCTTGTAAATTTTAAAGATCCAAAAATATAGACTTAATACGTGGACCTACGGTCTTAAAAAAAAAAAAAAAAAAAAAACGAATGACATTTACTAATCGCACACTTTAAGTTGGTAGGTATGCAGAGGAAAACTCGCAACTGGCTAGTTGTTGCTACAGCAAGCCTTGCTTCCCTTTACAAGGCCAGCCAACTTACTGTGAACGTGTAATATTTTAACGTGTCTCTAGAAGGACTAGTTACAACCTCTTCGCTCACTATTGTAAAATCACCATGCGTAAGGCCGCACACGACTCAGTACTTCGCTCCCAATGACTGATTGCTGGCACGGCGCACAGTGCTGTTACGTTAGCTAAGGTTAGGAACGAGCATAACCATTTAGACGCGGCGCGACGTCAGTCGATTTTCAATTATCAGAGACGAGCCAAGTAAAGTCCACAGTTTGTAGGTAGATCTCTGACTTATGGTCTAATATAAATGACAACAAGTGAATCACCAATAAAACGATGCAAATAAATGTGACGAACTCGTTATATGGAACCCATCACTCAATGAACATCTACAGACCTCCACTACAGTATTCGGTCTAAATACGTAAAGCTATACCTTTACATTAGGCAGTGCCTCGAGCAGATCCAATTAACATATTTGGAGAACAATATGAAAAAGCTATCCAGCCAGACATTCCGCAGAGGGTACATGAAATAACAATTACTGTCACTACCGTACGGTGCAGTCAACCTTACTTCGGAAATGTGATAAGCAGCTGATGAATATAGAAGAGAGATTCGTTGAGAGACATGGTGGACAAAGAGGAGGAGTGAGGGGAACAGAGTATCAAACATCTTAATAACCTCACAAAATTTGGAAAAAATTACTAGGGTCTGATATCATTATGGGCATCGATATTGCCGCTGTCGGGACTGAAATCTGCTAGAAAAAGTCTACTGCCACGAATGCAGCTCTGCAAATGTGAAACATCAAAATGTTTAAATTTTGGGAACATTTCGAAAAACAGCATTTTTGAGGTTTGAACCAATTTCCTCTCAGGTCAGCACCCTAAGATCAGGTGGGTTGAGCAAGGAAGAAACATCTGAAATACATCTCCTAGTTCAACCATAGAGGAAGAGGAAAATTTTTAAAGTTTCCGTTCATTTTAGTAACACAGGTGGGATATATCCAACTTTGAAATTTGTTCGCTATATTGCGAACTTAGAGGGACGCCTTCGGTGATAGCAGAAGCGAATCACTCGTTTCACATATCGAAAACACTCACTACGAAGCTTCTGTCATATCACCCATAGAGAGGGCCATATTCGGTTTTGCGGTCTTTGGGAATGAAGTCTGCTACAGAGGAACACCCCAGTGAGGGAGAACATGAACATCATTTTAGTGCAAGTAAAATGAGTATACGGCCTAGTATGGGATCTCTGCTACTCCCAAAGCTTTCAGGGTCCTGCAACACGAACCGTTCTGAAACGTGCCTCACAATCACTTGGACAAATTCTACATAGCTCACAAGCCCCCGCACGGTTCATGCTGTAGTGTACTCTGTTCTACCACTACTCGCAAATCGAGCGAGGGAACGCAACTGTTTATATGCTTCCGTACGGTCCGTGATTTCTTCGCGGACCTTACGCTAGTTGTACGTTGATGGTAGTAGAATTGTTCTGAAGGCTACCAAAAATACCGGTTCTCTAAAGTTATTGGACAAAGTTTCCACAAAAGAACATCTTCTTCCATCTATGGAATCACATTTGAGTTCACAGAGAATTTTAGTAATGCTGGCGTCTTGGTCAAACCTACGGGTAACAAATCTAGCAGCATGTTTTTTAAATTACTTTGATGTCCTCTTAGGTGGGGAGCAGAACTCAGAAGTTACGTCGATAAACCGAATTCCACCATTCACCTTCCGTACAACCGACCTTACGTGCTGGTCGCATTCCATTCGCTTTGCGACATTACGCATTGATACACAACATGATCAAAAGTAATCACACGCGCCTGCATAATGCAGAACTATCACTAGATATCACGAGAGGCCGATACGTCAGTATAAATTCATTGTGTTGTCAGTAGAGAAACGGTAGCGGCACAACCTCCAGGTCAGAGCTGTTCAGCGACTTCGAACATAGAGTAGTTATTCGATGGCACTTGGGTACCAAGTGCATCAGGAAAATTTCATCTAAAGGTACCCCCTCCAAAGCTGTCCAACTCGACTGTTGATGACGCGATTATGAAGTGGAAGTGCAGAAGGAACAACAGTACCTTAAAGACCAAGCAGACCTCATTTAAAGGACATCAGGGACCGTCGGATATTGTGAATGGTGATTGTAAAAAATTATATGAAATTTACGGAAAGACTCACTCGTGATTTCCAAAGTGCTACCGGCAGTACAGCTAGAAGAATGTGTGTTGATTGTTATAAGGAATGTATCATAACGATCTAGCAGCGCCTCATGAGCCACAGTTCTTTCCTTGTAGTCAATAACAAGTGACGCTTCAGATGGTTTAACAGGCGACGCCACTACTCAATGGATGACTGGAGACGTGTGATTTGGAGGGAAGGCACGTTATCAAGTGCCAATCGGACTGAAGGGTTTCGAATTGGCGAACATCTGGGGATCGTTACCTGTCAACATGTGTAACGCCAACAGTGAAGTACTAGTACAGAGGAGGCGGTGCTGCGATGTGAAGGTGTGTTCCGTGTTTAGGCTGCAGTACACATATCGCACTTCAGCAAACGCTAAGTGCAGAAGCATATGAACACATTTTACAGCATTGTAAACCGCGTGCCCGACGGTGTGGCCGAGTGGTTCTAGGCAATTCAGTCTGGAACCACGCGTTCGCTTCGGTCGCAGGTTCGAATCCTGCCTCGGGCATGGATGTGTGTGATGTTCTTAGATTAGTTAGGTCTAAGTAGTTCTGAGTTCTAGGGGCTGATGACCTCAGATGTTAAGTCCCATAGTGTCCAGAGCCATTAGAGCCATTTTTTGTGAACCGCGTACTGTGGAGTAACAGTTTGGAAACGGTCATATTATCTGCATAACAAAATACTCTGTCTCAAAGCACCATATTTGGTGCAATTGTTTGTGAACAATAACATTCCTGAAACAGACTGGCCTCCCCACGCTCCCCTCTTGAACGAAATGGTTTAACTTTTGCATTGAAATTATATGGTTTCGGAGACATCTCCAAGTCTCAAAAATTTATGCTGGGAATGGAACCAAGGTCCCTCGCTCATCTGGCTTATGCAGTAACAGCTATGACACCCGCGCACATTGGTTTTGCACATATGCACGGACTGGAATGAGAATTTCACTCAGCAGCGGAGTGTGCGCTGGTATGAAACTTCCTGGCAGATTAAAACTGTGTGATCGACCGAGACTCGAACTCGGGACCTTTGCCTTTCGCGGGCAAGTGCTCTACCATCTGAGCTACCGAAGCACGACTCACGGCCGGTACTCACAGCTTTACTTCTGCCAGTACCTCGTCTCCTACATTCCAGACTTTGCAGAAGCTCTCCTGCGAACCTTGCAGAACTAGCACTCCTGAAAGAAAGGATACTGCGGAGACATGGCTTAGTCACAGCCTGGGGGATGTTTCCAGAACGAGATTTTCACTCTGCAGCGGAGTGTGCGCTCATATGAAACTTCCTGGCAGATTAAAACTGTGTGACCGACCGAGACTTGAACTCGGGACCTTTGCCTTTCGCGGGCAAGTGCTCTACCATCTGAGCTACCGAAGCACGACTCACGGCCGGTACTCACTGCTTTACTTCTGCCAGTCCTCGTCTCCTACCTTCCAGGCTTTACAGAAGCTCTCCTGCGAACCTGCACGGACTATCACAACATGCATCCCTCCTCAATCCAAAATCCAGCCCATCAGGTACTCCCCCCTAACCTCGAACAGCACTGGAACAGCACCTCAGTATCAAACACAACAGCGGATACTTGCTGAAACACAGGCATAGGTGTTTTAACCAAACGAAATAGTATAGTGCAAGAAATCTTTCCAAATCTCAAACATCAATGAAGTATATATGCGGACTGAGCCGACAAACGAAAATTTCTACAAAGGCATTGATTCTAACCAGTTCTCCTGCTCAGTAGGTACTACGCCACCCTGGCGCAGCGGGTTTGCACAACTGCACGGAATAGCATAGCGTGCCTCCCTCCTCAGTCCAAATTTCCACCATGCAGCAACACCAGCCTTGGTACAAATTTTCATTCGTCGCTTCAATTGCCTAACTACATACATGTAGGATGAGTTAAAACGCACTTCCCTCCAGACGACAGAGTTCAATATGACTAGATTCTCCGGTTTCGGCTCTTGCAGACTGGGCTGCTATTCCTCCACAGGCATTCAGATATCTCATTGAAAGAGTACAGAAAAGAATTCAAGCCGTCATGAATGCGATGTGTTGACACACCCCGTATTAATGTTCCCAGATATACAGGGTGGTCCATTGATCGTGAGCGGGCCAAATAGCTCACGAAATAAGCGTCACACGAAAAAACTACAAAGAACGAAACTTGTCTAGCTTGAAGGGGGAAACCAGATGGCGCTATGGTTGGCCCGCTAGATGCCGCTGCCATGGGTGAAACGGGTATCAACTGCGTTTTTTAAAATAGGAACCCCATTTTTATAACATATTTGTGCAGTACATAAATAAATATGAATGTTTTTTTTTTTGGTGTACCATTTTTTTCGCTTTGTGACAGATGGCGCTGTAATAGTCACAAACATATGGTTCACATGTTTAGACGAACAGTTGGTAACATGTCGGTTTTTTAAATTAAAATACGGAACGTAGGTACGTTTCAACATTTTATTTCCGTTGTTCCAGTGTGATACATGCATCTTTGTGAACTTATCATTACTGAGAACGCATGCTGTTACAGCCTGATTACCTGTAAATACCACATTAACGCAATAAATGCTCAAAATGATGTCCGTCAACCTCAATGCATTTGGCAATACGTGTAACGACGTTCCTCTCAACAGCGAGTATTTCGCCTTCTTTGATGTTCGCACATACATTGACAATGCGCTGGCGCATGTTGTCAAGCGTTGTCGGTGGATCACGTTAGCAAATACCCGTCAACTTTCCCCACAGAAAGAAATCCGGGAACGTCAGATCCGGTGAACATGCTGGCCATGGTATGGTGCTTCGACGATCAATCCACCTGTCATTAAAAATTGCTCTTCAATACCGCTTCAACCGCACGCGAGCTATGTGCCGGACATCCATCATGTTGGAAGTAAATCGCCATTCTGTCATGCAGTGACGCATCTTGTAGTAACATCGGTAGAACATTACGTAGGAAATCAGCATACATTGCACCATTTAGATTGCCATTGATAAAATGGGTGCCAATTATTTTTCCTCCCATAATTCCGCCAAGGTCGCTGATGATCCACTTATCGCAGCCATTGTGGATTTTCCGTTGCCCAATAGTGCATATTATGCCGCTGTTGGTGAATGACGTTTTGTCGTTAAATAGAACGCATACTAAAAATCTGTCATCGTCCCGTATGTTCTCTTGTGCCCAGTGGCAGAACTGTAGACGACGTTCATTTGTTGCAGGTCGTGGTTGACGCTTCACATGTGAGTGAACACTTCCTATTTCCTTAAATAACGTAACTATCCGGCGAACGCTCCGGACACTTGGATGATGTCGTCCAGGATACCGAGCAGCATACATAGCACACGCCCGTTGTGCATTTTGAACACAATATCCATACATAAACACGATATTGACCTTTTCCGCAATTGGTAAACGGTCCATTTTAACACGGGTAATGTATCACGAAGCAAATACCGTCCGCACTGGCAGAATGTTACGAGATACCACGTACTTATACGTTTTTGAGTATTACAGCGCCGTCTATCAAAAACTAAAACATTCATATTTCTTTACTTACTACACGAGTATGTAATAAACGGGGATTCCTATTTTAAAAAATGCAGTTGATACCCGTTTGACCGATGGCAGCGGCATCTAGCGGGCCAACTATAGCGCCATCAGGTTTCCCCCCTCAAGCTAGACAAGTTTCGTTCTTTGTAGTTTCTTCGTTTGATGCTTATTTCGTGCGATATTTGGCCGCTCACTATCAATTGACCACTCTGTATGTCCAAATATTGTTGGCGAAATAGTGGCTGTGTCAAGCTGAGCACCATTAATGCAGTTGCAGATTGCTGCTCACCCAGCCCTTCAGATCTCATCTAACTCACATCCCTGGAAAGGAATCTCACGGATTATTTCAAATAAACTGAAAATAGCCACCGTGGAATCGCAAGCACTAATGGAACACGAGGCATCCCGCGCAACTCCGGTGGCGCGGTATACATTAGACCGTGTTAATAATCTAGAGGTGGCTGCTTATTAACTCAATAACTCTGTGTGATGGCTTTGCGTTTGGTAACCACCGCCAGTAACAATGCGGCCGTTAATGACGAGCGCAGTTGGGTACACACGGGTGGCGCGCGCGCGCGAGCAGCTGGGGAAACGGGCGGTGCGCGGCGCTGCACCACAGGGTAGCCGAGCGGCTGCTGCTGCAGCAGCAAGCTCGCCTTTCTCTCTCGCCACTATTGTAGCCACGGGCGAAATTTAATAAGCTTTGACGGCGAAGCGCTGCTAGTTAATTACCGTTACACTGAAGTACAGCCGCCAAACTCACTCCACACACCAGTTTTCGTGGATTAGTACATCCAGCATTCCTTTTAGCTATAGCGCCTACGTAGACGTACGTTTTGAACACATTGTAACTTTCGTAAGTAATTTTTTACCTGATAGTTTCATAGCACCATATTACAAAAGCGTGCTATTGCGTAAGGTACAACAGCATCAATACAGGGCGATTCAGCTGCCCCTACCCCTGGGTTTCATGCAACCCGCAATATGTTATAATACCACACACAGGATTTTCACAGTCTCTCGCTCGCCACTTGCAAACTATTAGCCCTACAGAAAAAAACTAACATGGTCTTTTTTAGGGAATTTAGTACAGTTAAATTCTGTACAGGAAAGCTTTATTGCTAGAGGATGCACTTTTCAAACTGACTTTCTAACAAGTTTTTCCTGAATAACTCGAAAACCATCACTTCCAGCGGAGACTTATCCCACTACAAAATATCGTTCCATTACATTTCCTATAGAAATATCTAATTTTTTTTTCTGTAGGGATAATAGTTTGTACATAGCAAGCTAGAGAATATGAAAATCTTGTGTGTGGTATTTCATGGTGGTGTGCAAGGTTAAGTTAGGGCAGGGTCCCAGTTGCAGGTTGCCTAACGATTTGCAGGGGAACCAAAAATTTCATTTCCAATATTTTATACAGCTATTGTCCTAATTTAGAAATTGAAAATGCTGTTATAATCAACTCATTTAGAGCTGTGACCAATATTAAATGTTTAACACCAGAAATCGAGTAATGTAGGTGGAAAGTGCAAATATATCTTGAGGCAGCATAAATCACATCATGCAGATTATCTCAATTACTATCACGCAGTATCTGCGAACAAGAGCACTTGGCAACATGTAACAAACTTTACACAAGATATCAAACCTCTACAAACTTTTTTCTTACTGACACCTCCAGCAAAATTATGAAACGAGGAAAAGCTTATATTTTCGCGGTTCATGGCGTAAACCAGAGGTACCAGGCGTGACGATTTAATGTATTGCTTCTTTACCACTAACTCTATTCGCAAAACACTTTGAAGATAGTATTCAAATATACCACTGTAAGTACCAGAAAAATTGTGTCTCTGTGCGACACATAGTGCAGGAGATACGACACATAAGCATAATAGCAGATTATGTGTATGAAGCTTTAGGAGGTGTTCAGAAAAGAAAGACGCTAGGTGATGTATTCGTAGGTGATTGAATAGAAATGGTTGAGGCCAGAGGCAAAATAAAACAAAAGCAAATTTCACAATTGCTTGCGGAATTTCTGTGGAAGAAAACAAAATGGCTCTGAGCACTATGGGACTTAACATCTGTGGTCATCAGTCCCCTAGAACTTAGAACTACTTAAACCTAACTAACCTAAGGACATCACACACATCCATACCCGAGGCAGAATTCGAACCTGCGACCGTAGCAGTCGCGTGGTGGAAGAAAACAACGCCTATAATTACGGAACTGAGTAGTCAAGATAAATTATCGTTTAGTCTGGGTTTCATAGACGTTGAAAACATTTTTGCTATAGTGAACTTTTCCCTCTGCAGTGGCGTGTGCACTGATATGAAACATCCTTAGGGATGAAAACTGTGTATCGGGCCGGGACTCGATCCTGGGAACTTTACCTTCCGCGGGCATGTTTTGACCGCCTGAGCTACCCAAAAACGACTCACGATCCCATCCTCAAAACTGTATTTCCGTCAATACCTCATCTCCCACCATACAAATTTCACAGAAGTCCTCCTGCTTTGCTTGTGAGCCTAACAAGTTACATTGAAATCTGTAATAACAGTCCTTGAACATTTGATGAAATTAACTTCATATACTGATTCCATTAGAATTCATTAGGGCAGCGAGAAATTTAAATTCGATAGAGGACCAGTCAAGGTCATCCCACATCAGCGAGACTATTCTCAGCAGTCCTACTGGTTGTTATCAGACACTAAAATAGGGGAAACGAAGAAGTAACTGGAATTTACGGGACAACTTTCGCTTGACTGGTATGTTTTCCTTTTAACCAGTGCACATAAACCTTAGAAACTAATGGTACAACGTAGCATAACAAGCATTAATCATAAAGCGACAAAAATAACGGTCAATGAACAAATCTAAAATAAAATAGTACAAAAGTAGGAAAAGTGGAAGATCTATCTTAGAGGCTTAGCATTTATGGCAGTTAAGGAAATTATAGTGAATGACGAGGAAGAGTAGAACGTAGAAACGTAAAAATGGCGTTTATCGTATTTGATACACTAGAGTGGGTATTCAAAACTAAATTGCCGACACAAGTGTATAGTGAAATTTACAGTCAAAAGACCCGGATGTGTAAAATTAAGGTTGAAAATAACTTTCGCGTGATGTGCACTGCCAAGTAACACAGCGCGATGAAAGTTAGACCATACGCAGAAAGGTACAGTATAATATAGAAGGTAACTACAACGAATGTGTAATCACATGAACAGAAATGGCACCTTACCTCAAATAAATTATTACATTCACGTCAATGGGGTTCATGATGCACCGTGGACGCCACAAAAAGGGGGGATTGGTACTTAACAAAGTGCTTGGTCGCCACGAACGGTAATACATAGCGGGCCGGTGTGCCCGTGCGGTTCTAGGCGCTTCAGTCTGGAACCGTGTGACCACTACGGTCGCCGGTTCGAATCCTGCCTCGAGCATGGATGTGTGTGATGTCCTTAGGTTAGTTAGCTGTAAGTAGTTCTAAGTTCTAGGGGATTGATGACCACAGATGTTAAGTCCCACAGTGCTCAGAGCCATTTGAACCATTTTTTGGTAATACATATTCTGCAAAGTGTTCCCATGTTAGCCACACTATTGTAAATTATTGTGTTACGGTGTTCCATTCCACCACCACTGCAGCTGACAAATGCTTGAAGATCGTTAGTGCGACCGGGCATCCTGCAGCAAGTCTCCCCAGCGCACCCTACACGTGCCCGATAGGATTTGAGTCGGGGAAACGACCAGGCCAGTCCATTCCCTAAATATCCTCTCGTCCCCAGATCTCCTCCACCTGTGCTACTCGATACGGTCGCGCATTGTCATCCACAAAAATTAAGTCAGGGTCTATTCCACTCCTAAAAAGATGCAACTACGGAAGAGTACAGGGTCATTGACAGGTGAGTGTTACGTGTTCAATGATTTGGAGGTCAGTAAGCTCACATAACATTATACCTCCACCACTAAAACGATCATGTTAGTCAACATTTGACATACCGTCATATGGTGACAGGTGGCAACATGTAATGCAACCAGGGTCAGTCATGCTGGTTAAACAAATCCGCGACGAATCGCGAGGATCTTCATTGCAGCTTTTCTATCCGTTCCGTTGCCCCTAGTTGGTATCTAGAGCCGGCCGCAGTGGTCTCGCGGTTCTAGGCGCGCAGTCCGGAACCGCGCGACTGCTACGGTCGCAGGTTCGAATCCTGCCTCTGGCATGGATGTGTGTGATGTCCTTAGGTTAGTTAGGTTTAAGTAGTTCTAAGTTCTAGGGGACTGATGACCACAGCTGTTAAGTCCCATAGTGCTCAGAGGCATTTGAATCATTTTTTTGGTATCTAGATACACATCTACATACATATGCCACAAGCTACCGTGACGGAGGGTACCCTGTACCACTACTAACTTTTCCCTTTCCTGTTCCATTCTCAGAGAGAGGGAAAGCGACCGTCTATGTGATTCCGTACGAGGCATAATTCCTTTTATCTTCGTGGTTCATACGCAAAAGATACGTTGACAGCAGCAAAATCGATTTGCAATCGGCTGCAAATGCCGGTTCTGTAAATTTTCTCAGTAGATTCTTCGAAAAGAACGTCGCTTTCCCTCCCGAGATTCGATTTGAGTCCCGAAGCATCTCTGTAACACTCACGTATTGATCTAACTCACCGGTAACAAATCTATTACCCTGCCTCTGCATTGCTTCGTTGTGTTTCTTTAATCCGGCCTGGTTGAGGATCCCAAACACTCGAACAGAATGTGTCACACTAGTGTTCTACACCGGTTATCACTTACAGATGAAACACACTTTTCTAAAAGTCTCCCAATAAACCGAAGTCGACCATTAGCTTTGTCTACTACAAACCCTTCATGCTCGTTTAATTTCCTATCGCTTATCGACGTTACGCCTGGGTATTTAATGCACCTGACTGTGTCAAGCAGCACATTACCGTTACTGTATAACATTTGGATGTTGCTTTTCCTACTCATTTGAATTAACTTTATTAGTCAAGATCGCAGAACTATTTATAATCATTCGTAAGTAGTTTTGGCTAAAACACTAAGCCATCTTTAGATAAAATATGGCAAAAATTGCTGTGTATAAGCACCAGCTCGGTTGGAGACACACTGTCACTAAAATAATATTATTCGGATCTCAACCTTTGGGGTAGCAACCTGAATAAATCATATTCACATTATTACTCTGTAACGAGCCATCGCAGCCCACTGCTCCCCTAACCAAAATTCTTGGAAAATATTAAACAGAAGCTCGGTAATTTTTTCGATGGGGTTCTGGTTCACATTGTGTATTGTGTGTCTACCTCGAAGTAGGGGGGGGGACGCTATCGTCACATCTGGTGACGCCCACTATTACGAACGACACGTATTTTTGCTCTATTTAGATTCTGCTTGAACAGTGTTACTAGGGTCGCTAATCTGTTTTGGTCTTAATTTTAATTTTAACCCGTTTCAGTATGAACTGGTCTAGTGCCTTATGGCCATAAGATGTGTGCTGCTCTGTAACGGAACGTGTGAAGCTGGACAGTGTGTCACAGTAGAGTACAGACTAAAGAACGGATATCCAAGCTCCCAAAAAGGCACAAAAGCTTTTAAAAAATGAGAAATATAATACTTAGGTACTTACTTTTAAATCCATTGTAGAAACTGCTCTTAGTTTCCTAGTGACAGTGACACACTTTGCACGTCTTATATTTCATAATACTGACACGGTAACTAAATAAGTAATTACGGTATACGAAGCGTAGTACGTTAACGCAAAAGCAAGACAAAAGTGCTACAGCTCTGCTGTACGCTGTGTTGGTACACCCAGTGAGGCGGTCGGTCACTACGGCAGGTCCACTGTACACAGTACACAGCACAATGTGTGTTCCTCGAACACTGGCGGTGGCTGTCGGGGCTCGAGGAAGTTGCGGCTTCCTGGTGTGGACGAAACTTCCTGCGCAGGAAGCAGCGCGGTCAGTTCAGAGTCTTGCAACAGACGCCTTGAGTCCCGAATTACGGACATATTACGTGTTTGTCCGCTTTGCAGCTTTTGTAGATGATTTCATAATCCAAAAAAAAAAAAACTAACCAGGGAAAGAACAATATACCAGGACATGACACGATCGTTTGAACCAAACACCATTTTGAGGAGACTGTATACCCACGTAGGAAATAGTTTACATATATATAGAGAAGATTATTCTCCGCGGTACTGCAAACGGCTACGACGTATAGTAGAGGTTGGCACATTTAACAGAAGGGTGATCCAGGGGCTTGATAGTGAAGAATGTTGTGTGCAGTATTTGCACAGTATCAAATAATGCATTCCAAGACATATACTCATAGCTTGTGGAAAAACATTACTGGTAAATCAGAGTAAGACTCAGCTTGTACAGTTTATAACGCACAGTTCAACAAAAACTGACCTTTCGATTACACAGAATTGCGTATGATTAGCGAAACTGAAAAGTTTAAATTCCCAGGGGATAAGATAGTAAGCTGTCGTGGAAAGCCTGTAATCAGGTTCAAAATGCTTCAGATGACTCTGAGCACTATGACACTTAACTTCCGAGGTCATCAGTCCCCTAGAACTTAGAACTACTTAAACCTAACTAACCTAAGGACATTACACACACCCATACCCGAGGGAGGACTCGAACCTGCGACCGCAGCGGTCGCGCGGTTCCAGACTGTAGCGCCTAGAACCGCTACGCCAATCCGGCCGGCCCTATAATCAGGATATGCTTTCTTTATCATTAGAGCAGCGTCTGAAATAGTGGTAGATCAACACGAAAAGTAGTCTACTTCGCATATTTTCGTTTGCTTATTGGTTAAGTTTAGGATTGGTAAGCAGGGAGCATGGGCTGCTGGAGCGGAATGCTGACCCCATTTGAGGATACCAAAATTTATTTGCACCACGTTAATTAAAACATAGCACTGGTAACAACACACTGATAAATTGCAGTGATCTGCATCGATTATTCAATTGTCTAAAACCAATGAGAATAATTCAGAAATTTTGAAAGGGAAACAGCCTTATGGCCCCAACTTTAAATTAATTAAAAATTACTCCACACAAATATAACTTTAACGTAACTGCACATCTGAGCTCACTAGGCGTGAAATTAAGTCAATTATCAGGGCTTGTGAATAAAAAAATGGAAATGTCGTGTGGCTAGGGCCTCCCGTCGGGTAGACCGTTCGCCTGGTGCAGGTCTTTCGATTTGACGCCACTTTGGCGACCTGCGCGTCGATGGGGATGAAATGATGATGACTAGGACCACACAACACCCATTCCCTGAGCGGAGAAAATTTCCGACCCAGCCGGGAATCGAACGCGGGCCCTTTTTTTTTTTAGGATTGACAGTCTGTCACGCTGACCACTTTTATTTTTTTTTATTTTATTTTATTTTTTTTTTTTTTTGAAGTGGGAAAACAGGAATCAACAGTAGTGGAAGGCGTTGTTATTTATTTATTTGCATGTGTTTTTGTAAGATTCAAAATGAAATTATGCGAACACATATGTGAAAGAGAATGAAATATAAATTCTGGGTAAAGAAAAAGAAAGGAAAAAGGAAAAGCAAAAAGAAATAAAATCCGCGCAATCTGCGACGCGCTCTCCCATCCGCGGAGATCAGAAGTAGAATAGATCGTAGGCGGTTGAAACTCAGACACCGCCGGGGGAGGAGGGGTGGGTGCCCTCTGTGCCAGGCACCCCCCAACTCAGTGGAGGTCTAACAAAGACCGCTCGAAGATAGTTAGCAAATAATGTTCGGTAACGGGGCGTGTTTTCGAGAGCTGCATGGGCTGTTCGTAAATAGGTCCAGAAGTCGAGGCGGGATTTAGGTCCCTCATGAAAGAGATAAGCGACCGCCCACCCTTTGACCCACGTAATAGCATGACATTTGGCGGCGGGAAAATGTCGGTCCTCCGGGTATAGAAACATTCGAGGCTCGACTGTGTCTGGTGGCACCCGGAGATAGCAGGCAATGATTTGCTGCACGAAGCGCCATACATCTCGCGATGAGGCGCATGTCAGACGGTGTTCATCAGTGTCCAGTTGCTGGCAAAGGAGACAAAGAGGGGATTCTGACAAGCCAATGTTGTGCAGGCGCTGCTTCGTGGCAAATTTCCTGTTGACTATGTGATACCACAGTGCCCGGACGTTCGTAGGGAAGAAGGGCTGGTGGACGGTAGTCCACACTATGGGCCACTGGATGGAGGGGTGTTTGGTCTCCATCACATTCCGGGGAACACAGCGCAGCAACAGGCTGTAAAAGTCCTTAGTCCTAGGTGGGCGTGTATCTGGGAGACTGGTATGTGTGTAACTGTAGTCGACGAAAAAGGTCGAAATATGGGACAAATGAGGCACGATATGGCCGACAGACACCGGTGGTGAGGTGGAAGCAGGTAGGAGGACCTCAAGCAAGCTGCGTGTTAGAGATGTACCCTGGCCCATCCACTGTTTTCTCATGGTACTCATGTACAAGGCTGCAGCTCGCATACGGACATTGACGAGCCCGACGCCACCATACCGTGAGGGCAGGGTAAGTGTCTCATAACGGACTTTAAACATTGAACCAGCCGTGAGATAATAGCCAAAAGCCGCCTGAAGGTTGCGCCCAATTGCAGTTGGCAGAGGGAGAACTTGCGCGAAGTGAACCAATTTTGATGCTACATAAAGATTAATAAACGCAACCCGTTGAAGTGTGTCCTGGCGGCGCAAGAGGTTCTGGCGGACGTCGTTGCGGATGACGTGTAACAGGCGACGGAAATTCGTTGCCGCTGTGCGTGTGACCGTGGGGGTAAAGGTAATGCCCAGGTACCGGAAACTCCGCACAAGCGGCAGTGGTGCCACTTCACCCTCCTGGAGGCCTCGTTCAATGTGCATTGCAGAAGATTTGGCGACATTCATGGCACTGCCAGCGGCAGCCCCATAACGGGTAATCAATTCGAGGACATCCCGAATCTCAGAGCCGGAGCGAATGAGGAGGAGGAGGTCATCAGCATATGCCCGACAGCGAAAAGTGTGTTGGCGTAGGGTGAGGCCAGAGAGCTTGGTCGTCAAGCCCCCAATAAGGGGCTCAAGGGCAATAGCATACAGGAGGGTAGAGAGGGGGCACCCCTGCCGTATCGAACGGCAGATAGGTACCGGTCCTGCTATACGTCCATTGACTTGGACACGTGAACTGGCACTGGCGTAAAGACGCCGGATGACGTCGAGAAACGGAGGGGGGATGCCCATTCGGGCTGCCACTGAAAACAGGAAACGATGACGCACTTTATCGAAGGCGCTGTCGAAGTCTATAGCGACGACCGCTGCCCGGAGCCTGCAGGCCGCCGCTATCGCAATTAAGTCGCGGCATTCCCCTGTGGCAGTCTGTATGTTAATCTGTCCGCCAGGCGTCGTTTGCTCTGGCGAGAGGATATGAGGGAGTGTAGTTCGGAGCCGCATCGCCAGTAAGCGCGCGAAAATCTTGTAATCGGCATTGAGGAGGGTGAGCGGTCTGTAACTCGTGACCATCGAACCACGGGCTGGTTTGTGGACTGGTATAATGATGCCCTCAGCAAAGGCGGGTGGGATTGCTTGGTCAGACGTTATCAGTTCTTGATACATAGTCGTCCACCGTGGGGCCATGAGGTCCCGAAAAGTACGGTAAAACTCAATCGGTAAGCCGTCAATGCCGGGCGATCTGTTGACTGCCCCCTTGGCGATTGCGTTGTTGACTTCGTCTAGCGTGACCGCCACTGTCAAAGCATCCGCCTCCGTGTGGGGGAGGGTGTGCGTGACGTAATTCAAAATGGAGTCGTCTGCTGCAGTTTCAGCGTCGTCATCACTATAAGTACGACGGTAGTGCTCGACGAATGTGCGGACGATGTCATTCTGAGTGGTCACCTGCGTTCCATGAGGCGTGGTCAGAGTGCTGATGATCTGCCGACGACGCCTTCGTTTGTCGGACACTATATCATGCATGGATGGAATTTCTAAATCCGCGCGATCGTGGCGCCGCGTTCGTATCACGACCCCTTGCAGTTTCCGGCGTGCCAGCGCAATTATCTTCGCCTTAGTGCTTTGCCGTTCCAACTGGTTGTCGGGGGTTGGCGGTTGAGCATCCAGATCTCGGAGAATCGCGTAATAGAAGTCAACAGTGGTGCGATGCCAGTCGGCCATGTCCTTCCCGTATCTCATCAGTGTCCTCCGGATCGCCGGCTTGGCGCAGTCCAACCACCATGTCAATGTCGAGTGGTAGCGGGGAAGGCGTCGTTCGCAGGCTGTCCACGTTTCAGTGACTTGTCGGCGACACGCCAGGTCATGCAAGTGTGAGGTATTGAGTTTCCATGGCGCACGGCTGCGCCATACTGATTGCGGCGGAAGGAGGACCGTACAGATGTAAGCGCAATGGTCGGAAAAGGCCAGCGGCCAGCGTTCGGCGCCCCGTATCGCAGATCTAAGAGTTTGTGAGACATATATCCTATCGAGTCGGCTTGCGGAATGACTTGTAAGAAAGGTATGGCCAGAAAGGTCGCCGTGTTGTACTTCCCAGGTATCGTGAAGCAGGAGGTCTCGCACCACTATACGTAGCTCCTGGCATGTAGTATAGTGGGGAATCTGATCTTTAGGATGCAGAACGCAGTTAAAGTCACCTCCTAGTAGGCAATGGTCATAACGCCCTAAAAACAGGGGAGCGATTTCCTCGGAATAAAACTGGGCTCTTTCATGCCGTCGGTCGGTGCCTGAAGGAGCGTAGACATTAACGATGCGTGTCCCCGTGGCAGTGAGTGCCATGCCCCGAGCTGATGGAAGGAAGGCGACATCGGTCACAGAAATCCCGTGGCGGACGTAGATGGCCACCCCGCGGCCCATAGGATCACTCGCGGAGGCGTGGGCGGTATAGCCATTGATATCCGGGAGACTAGCCAAGTGAACTTCCTGCAGAAGGGCGAAATCAATATCCGAAGCCCAGAACATCTCCTGCATAAGGCGGATTTTCACCCTGGAACGGATGTTGTTGGTGTTGATGGTTGCTATCTGGTAGGCCTGGTGTCGGATTGCTGGAGGCTGGTCCACTCCGCCGTCCGCGCAAGGGTGTGGGCGTCGCAGCGGAACGTTATCCCGCTGGCCCGCAGGGGAGTCTGGGGAGAGTATGATTAGTGACGCGGCCGTGACGGCGCAGGGTCCCGTAACGGCTCCTGCTCCGTGACCTCCTCCTCGTGCCACGCCGTGCAAGCGGAAACTGGTGGATCGTCCATTTTGTCTGCAGAAGATGATGTAATTTTGCGTGGTGTAGTGTCGCCTGTGGGACGTTCATGATTTAGTTCAGCGTCAGGACGGGGCGCAGGCACACCGAGAGATGTCTCCGCGCTCATTACGTCTTCGTCAGCAGTAGCGGGTTCTGAGGCCTCGTGTTGGTCGACGGTTACGTCCTCCTCGACTTGTAACGTCTCCTCTTGGCCGGAAACGGTGCGACGTCTTCGCTTGCGACGTTTCGGGGAACGTTGTTTCCTTGTGCGACCCTCCGTGTCCGACGACGGAAGGGAGTCGCGTCGTTCTGGCAGAAAGGCTGCTGTAGGAACGATGAGCGAGTCGATCCCCATCGTGTTTCCGAGGTCAGGGTCAGCGTCTGGTTGCGCCGGCGTCTTCGGAGCGGCGTCAATGGCCGGCCGAGGCGGCGGGTCGTCCGAGGCGCTCTCCGTCGGTGTCTGGTCGGGCTCGTTGGTGGCGTCGTTTGTGGTGACCGGGCGACGTTGCAAAGTGGTAGGAGAAGCTAGAGCAGCGGCATAGGTCACCGGTAGCACTGTAGGTTGCGACGTGGGTGGTTCTTCGGCAGCTGGAAGTTGCGTAATACGCCGTTGTAGGCATTCGGATCTAAGGTGGCCTTCCTTGCCGCACCCGGAACAGGTCCGAGGCTGGCCATCGTATATAATTATGGCACGGCATCCTCCGATCTGTAAGTAGGACGGGACGTGGCTTCGGAGATCGATGGTGACCTGTCGGACCCCGTTTAGGACAGGATACGTCCGAAACTGTGTCCACTTCTCCGCAGTGTGGCCGTGGACTGTGCCGTACGGGCGTAGTGCCGCGACGACTTCCTCAGCTGGAAGTTCGAATGGCAATTCGAAAATGCGTATCGTTCGCATACCTAAGCCTGCGTGGTCGACGGTTACCTCCCCCACATTGCCATCAGCGTGACAGAAGCGGAGCCCCTGTTTGGTCTCACGTAGTATGCGTTCGCACGCCGCGTCGTTAATGATTTTCACATAGACCGTGCTGCTCACGATGGACAAATGTATGCCGATAATATCGGTCGCCGGGATCTTCACTTCCTCTCGCAGAAAACGCTCCACCTCGAGTGCTTTGGGTCGGGCATAATCGTTGCAGAAAGTAAATCGGAGTGTTGATTTACGGTAACGGTTCGCCATGGATCGTACAAAGTAAGCCGGCACTTAAGCAACGGCCGTCAGAAAGTAAACAAGGCGAGCTCGCGCGCCGCACGAAGTCAACACGTACGCGTCCGCTCTGTTGCCCTGCCGAAGGCAGACTGACAGTCTGTCACGCTGACCACTCAGCTACCGTGGCGGACGCTTGTGAATATGAAAAATAACAATTTGTTAAAGCTATTAAGAAGGTTTCAAAAATACTCAAATAGCAATATCTCACAAATACTTGAATTAAATATTGTGTAAAACATTCGGCAATATGATATTATGATAGCCTGATAGATCTACACAGCAATGAACATAGTCTCGACGCTTAGTGTTCACATCGGCCGCGCGTCTGAATTCCGTGCTTGAAAGCTCAAGTGACAACAACAGGCAAGAGGGCCTGCGCATACAAATAACTGTTTCTAGAACACACAAACCCAGTATTAATATACAATTCACTAAAATACTAAAACTATGGCCGGCCGATGTGGCCGAGCGGTTCTAGGCGCTTTAGTCTGGAACCGCGTGACCGCTACGGTCGCAGGTTCGAAACCTGCCTCGAGCATGGATGTATATGATATCCTTAGTTTTAAGTAGTTCTAAGTTCTAGGAGACTGATGATCTCAGATATTAAGTCCCATAGTGCTCAGAGCCATTTGAACCATTTTGTTAACTAAAACCAACATCTACTAAAGCAATAGTTCCTTCAACAATCTCCAATGACGTGAAATTTCACTTGCTAAATCTATAAGCCACAAATAGCTCAAGGTGATGACGACCAGACAATCCGCACATAGCCTTAAATACCAAAGCACCGTTTGACGGCGCAAAATTGTTACTACTATAGTTGCCAACAAGGAAGAAGTTTGCGATTCTAATTTAAATAAGCGGCTGAAGTTTTATACAGAGAATGAACTTTGATTCATAAAATTGACCACTTAACATATTAACACTAATAATAAGAAACGGAATCGCCGAATATCGGCCACACATGTAATTCAAGATAAATGCAACGGAACCAGGGCGCAGCGAAGCTACATGGACTTGCAAACGAAATATCCCGGACCCACGTTCAAGTGGTTTAAGGAATGACTAGTGAAAATCAAAGTGGCTACAGGGAGCAATCACATCCATAAGTTCCACCACTAAATGGCTCATCATTTAAAGTTAGTCCAGGAGTTCGCTGTTAACATGCACGACAGGGTAAACCACCTCGCTCTCCTCAGGATTCGAGACAGACACGACTCTTAAACAGAGCCTATGTTGACCGGTGACTGCTTCTGCACTCCAGTTCCAAAAAAAAAAGTTCAAATGTGTGTGAAATCTTATGGGACTTAACTGCTAAGGCCATCAGTCCCTAAACTTACACACTACTTAACCTAAATTATCCTAAGGACAAACACACACACCAATGCCCGAGGGAGGACTCGAACCTCCGACTCCAGTTCCTCTCGCCTCAGACCAAGGCTCTAGAATGTCAACCTCGCAGTGCACAAAGCACCGACTGATTACTCGCAATGCTCCGTGCGCTGTCTTCCCTCCGTCGCTTTCCGACCGAGTCTCCTTCACTGGGAGTATCCGTCACTGCCAGCGGCCGAATCTTACCTCGCGAGCCGCGGCCGTACTAATAGACGCCGCTAGCCAACCAGGATGCCGCATAGCGCGTAACTTTGACGATGAAACTATCCTGCCAACAGCAACGCAGGAAGTCACGACTCACTTATTATATGTATGGTATTATTATTTTGGGCAACTCTTCTGATCCAAAAAGGATATTTTTGACTCAGAAACGGGCGGTTCGACCAATGTGTGATGTAAGTTCCCGAATCTCTTGTCGACCGCTGTTCAACAGTATGGGAATTCTGACACTAGCCTCTCAGTACATATTTTTTTAATGTCGGTTCCGTATCTACTTATTCCCAAGATTTAGTAGTTTCCACTCAATTAGTACTAGACACATATCCCACCTGCATTTGGAACACACATCCTTGCCTCTTGTGCAGAAAGGCGTGCAGTACTCTGCTGGATCCCTTTTTATTAAGCTGCCACAAGAATTCATGTTATCCACGTATTTCACGTCGAAACTGGAAAGTTTTCTCATGGCTTACTCCTTCTGTTCTGTCGAGGAACTTCTGCTAATGTTAAAAAATTAAGCTAATTCCTATGTTACGTTCTTCATTATGTTTATTCAGACTTACAGCTTGTCGTCTGCATGGATTCACATACGTGTCATCTTATCCATTTTTACTCTTCTAATACAATTTCACGTGCTGACTCGTTCTATGAATGGGGAGACATTCTCCTAAATTTTGTCGTACGGATCATGACATATAAAATATACAAAAATACAAAAGTAATTGCTTTATAATCGACGACTGAATCCTTCAAGTCGTGGCCAGTGAATATCGACCTATTAGGCAATGGAAGAAGCGGTAAACCTCTCCAGAGCGCGCTTTTATGGCTTTTAGTGTTCAGAGCAGTTTTTATTGTGGCGGGAGGGACATCGCTGGCTGGGTTTAGAAAGGCATGGACGGTACTCTGTACAGTCTTCGTACACAATGTTTTCTTGGGCTCATATTGGCGACCGAGAGGCATAAAACCTGAACGATGCCGGTAGAGTGGAAGAAAATGAATTTATTTATCATGGTTAAATATAAAGTTCAGATAATAAACGTGGCACATAGTACACTGTTACTTGCCATGAGTTTAATACAACCTTTCTTCTTGCAATAAACAATCACTCATTGTACGATAACTGTACTTCAACTTTATCAAACACAAACTTTTATGAGCAATGTTTACTTGCAGCCCGCCCGGCTAGCCGCGTGGCCTACGCGCTGCTTCCCGAGCGGAAAGATGCGCCAGTCCCCGGCACGAACTCACCCAGCGAACTAGTGTCGGAGTCCGGTGTGCTAGGCAGCCTGTGGTTGATTTTTAACGCGGTTTTCCATATACTTCGGCGAGTGCACCTTGGTTCCCCTTGTTATGCATCAGTTACACTGTGTAAGCGATTGCTGCGCAAACACCATCTCCACGCACGCCTACACCACAATTATTCTACCAAGCAAACATCTGGGTTAACACTCGTCTAGTATGAGACGTTCCCAGGGGGTCCTCTGAAGGCCGAATCGCACAATAAAAGTGGGTTTGGTGTGGGGCGGGGGTACGGTGGGTGGACTGCTGTGGGCTTGTGAACCACTGAGGGCTACCACGCAACAAGGCCTCTCTGTCGTTTCTAGGTCCCGGTTTAATAAATACATACATACGTACATACATACACGTTCACTTATACTGACCAGCCAGAACATTATGACCACCTGCCTGATAGCTGACATGTCCACATTTGGCACAGACAACAGCGGCGACACGCCGCGGCATGGAAACAATGAGGCCTTGGTAGGCCGCTGGAGAGAGTTGGCACCACATCTGCAGACTCGAGTCACCTAATTCCCGTAAATTCCGGGGAGGGTTGCGATGAGCTCTGACGCCACGTTCAGTCACATTCATTCCAAACGTGTTCGACTCGGTTCAAATCTGGTGAGTTCGGGAACCAACACATCAATTGGGACTCGCCACTGCGTTCCTCGAACTACTCCATTACACTCATGGCTTTGTGGCGTGGCGCATTACCTCGCTGAGAAATGCCCTGCCGTCGGGAAAAATGATCGTCATGAAGGGGTTACGTCGTGTGCAGCCAGTGTACGATGCTGCTTGGCCGTCGTGCTGCCTTGCACGATCTTCACTGGGCCCGTCGATGTTCACTTGAATGTTCCGCAGAGCATAATGGAACCACCGCCAGCTTGTCCCCGTCCTACAACACAGGTTTCAAGGAAGACGACAGATTCGAGCCCTCACATCTGCATGATGATGAAAGTTTCGGAATTCATCAGACCATGCTACGCTCTGCCACGCACTAACTTCGACTAGCGATGGCCACGTGCCATTTCAGTTGTAGTTACCGATGTTGTGGTGTTAACATTGGCACATACATGGGTCGTCGGCACCAGACGACCATCGCTAGGAATGTTCGTTGCACTGTCTATTCGGACACAGTTGTATTCTGCCCAGCATTAAAATCTGATGTTAGTTCCACCATAGTTCGCCGTCTGTCCTGTTTTTCCAGTTTACTCAGCCTAAGACGTCCAACATCTGTAGTACAGGGTGATCGCCCGACGTCACTTCGTCAGGGCATGGTCTCCCCTTGGTCTCGTTACGTGTTGAAGAACTCACCACAGCACTTCTTGGGTACCCGACATGTCGTGCAGTTTCCGAAACGCTCATGGCGAGCCTCTTGTCCATCAATATCTGACCTCTGTCAAACTCAGACAGATCGGGCGCCTCCGCCATTCTCTACAAGGAGAGCACGCTCACTGATACTACATGCACCACACGTGTGTCTAACAGTCATTCCTCACCAGGTGACGCTACTATCACCTGGACTTTTTCTTTTATACAGATAGTAGGTCGGTTGCACTAACGTTCTGGCTGATCAGTGTGTTACGCTATCACGAAGAAAGGGAAGAAATTTGAATAACGGAAACACAACAATGATTAAGAACTATACTGACCGTACAAAGTCGGAGTAGTAGAAAGTGATCAAAGTCGACTCTAAACTTGAATATCAGTTATAGGATATCCTACAAGGTGACGAGAGAGGTGGGACTGTGATCGGACAGTAGTTGGGTAATGTCAGGTTTATGCACTATTTTCTGCATCTTTACGATTTTACCTAAATCTAATAGACACTCTCTAGAAGAAACAGTAACAATGTGTACCCCATTACCTCAGATGCATATGCCGAAAATTTCAAAATAAATTTTCTGCAGTTTTAATGCTATGGTACTATAGGTGGAGAGATGCAAAGTGGTACATGTTACAAGCAGGTATTCTAAATTCTACCACTGAGATTATAAGTTGTTCTAATAAATTCTTTCTAAACTACACCAAGAAATACAGAAATTTGGTGTGACTAATACTTATTTTAATTTTTAAGACATTAACATATTCATTATCTAAAACATTAGGCAACATATGTATCTACACTGAACAGTTTCAACATTAGCTGCTCATTGAGATTTAGTGCTATCAAATTTGATATTCTTTTTCCTTCGCACTTCCGCACATCGGGTGTGGAACCATACACTATACTTACGGAACGTTATTCTCCCTCCTACCTGCCTCCTAGGGTGTTGCAGGACCAGTTTGAAGGCGAAATGCCACTTTTGGTTCCGTGAGTTTTAGATGTTTTAGGACTAGATTTGTCTTTCTCAGATTCTTTGGCAAAGAGGAGCCACCTAAAAGCACTATCGCTCGTCTCGACAGCAGATGGTGTTCCTCTTCGTGTTTTGTTTTTCTTTCCTCTCGCCACTTGAGTTTCTCTCACTGTCAAATATGAGGTAACAAGGATTTTTGTCACTGAGATATACGTCCTCCAATGTTTAAATAATCGTCTTATAATGTACCATTCCGGTTCCATATCCTTATCATATATTTCCGTCATTTATCTCCACCATATTCATTAAATTCTCATTAATATCAGTTATCATTAGTCAACCTCCCTTTAAGGAAACAGGTCTCAGGCGACCATCAATATTTCCACTTACAGCCGGAACATCAACCTCAGTCACTCTAAGATATCGACCTCCTGCTGACCAGTCTTCCCAATGTAACCTTCACAGATACAAACATTTACCTTAAAATCCTCTATTTCCGTCCCCCTTGTTACTTCTAACCCCTCCTCCTGTCATGCTTTCCATTATCCCATTCAGCCGGCCGCGGTGGTCTCGCGGTTCTAGGCGCGCAGTCCGGAACCGCGTGACTGCTACGGTCGCAGGTTCGAATCCTGCCTCGGGCATGGATGTGTGTGTGTGTGTGATGTCCTTAGGTTAGTTAGTTTTAAGTAGTTCTGAGTTCTAGGGGACTGATGACCACAGCTGTTAAGTCCCATAGTGCTCAGAGCTATTTGAACCATTATCCCATTCCTTATTTATTCCTTATCTGTATCCTGAATTAGTGGTCTGCGCTGATTTCTCCCCTCAAATTTCCGCTGCCCTTCGTGATTTCACATGTTTCCACCTATGAGGTTTCTCCTTTTAAAATTTTTCCCATTTGGTATATTAAAGTTATTATTATTATTCACTTTCTGTCCCTGAAAATCGCCACGCTGACCTGTTGGTGTGCACCTACCTGCCTATTATTGGAATTGATACCGGCTTGTAATTTAATGCCTTGTCCAGTTTTTCAACAGAATATAAAAGCTCGTCAATGCATTATGTCGCATTACGTACCACATCGTATTCCTATAAACTTTTGTTAAGATTAGTTATCTCCATTACGCTATACAATCGCCTACTTATGTGAACTAATTTTACCAGATCCTGCACGCAAAATTCCAGTATGGATAAACCTCCACTTCGATAGCTCGGCCCATTCAAGAGCTCCATAAGTAGTCGGGTTCGTGAGGCCTCGCACCCAAATTTACTCAAGAACACCTTTCCAAATGCTTCATAATTAGTGGAAGTACCACTATTATGATTCGACCAGTGGTGCTCTCTCCTTTCTAAAAGTCTTTTCACAGTTTTTATCTTTGAATCATCCAGAACAAATCTAACCGTGCATGGCGCTACAGTCTGGAATTGCGCGACCGCTGCGGGCACAGGTTCGAATCCTGCCTCGGGCGTGGATGTGTGTGATGTCCTTAGGTTTAAGCAGTTCTAAGTCGAGGGGACTGTTGACCTCAGAAGTTAAGTCCCATAGTGCTCAGAGCCATTTGAACCATTTTAACCCCGTATGCAGCAATAAAATTCACCATATGATGTTTACCATCGTTACCAAAACACTTGACATCAATAACTCCAAACATAGTACATTTACTATAATAGCAACTTCACTTGTTACCACAGCATTCAGTTTCGCACACTTCTCTTTAATCTGTTGTTCATGCTGCTGTACTCTGTCATTGAGCTACCGTATTTTTACATTCGTTACCATTCCAGGATAGAGTGTTGAAAGCTTTGCCAGTCACGACCTCAACCTTGTTTTGCGCAAGTACGTGCTCCGCAACACTGCCGAATAATTCATTCTGCAATTTTCCTATTCTCGTGTCTACTGAACTGTTTATTGATTTCATTTTGCTCTGTATTCGCCGTCAGATTTCGGATTTTCTGATGCGCTTGTCTTCCCCGGTCCGTGACTGAGTGCTTAATCACTGCACACTCTGCTTCCGACGTTGGCCGTACAAAGTGAATAAGGTTTCACTATCAGCGTCAGTACTTAGCTTGTCCGTCACTCTACCTGTTGCTGATGCCGCCGTCGGTAGAAGCGCCGAACTTGCTGCTGTTGACTCAGATGCAGGAGCTGATGGCGACGTCTGCGCTGGTACCTACGTACTCGCTGCTTGCTGCCACCGAATCTTGCATACCACCAGCCACGTGCTTCTATTTCCCCTTTCTAATTGCAGACACGCTTCATATGCACTCAAGCTGTTGTGAATCTTTTGCTCTGAGCACCCAAGCAATAGTGCCTATCAGGTACTGGTTTCTAGACTTCCATCACTGCAATGTCAATCTTATTTGCCGTTAAAAACGGAAAAAAATGTTGTCCACGGAACATGGGGTCAAAATCATTCCTACAAACCGCAGGAAAAAACTTACTTGCGACCTACCGGTGAAAAGAGAGGAATGAATGAGGAAGCTTATGATAGCATTTGATTATCCCGGATTTCCGACTATCCGGGAAAAAATATGATGAATATCTGTACTGGAAAATGTGTGGTTCGGATTAGATGTTCTTTTCACCACTGTCGTAGATGTTCAGCCAGCCCCCCCCCCCCCCCCCATGTACAGGGTGAGTCGGTGAGTAACCTAACGTTACCGCTGGATATATTTCGTAAACCACATCAAATACTGACGAATCGATTCCACAGACCGAACGTGAGGAGAGGGGCTAGTGTAATTGGTTAATACAAACCATAAAAAAAAATGCACGGAAGTATGTTTTTTAACACAAACCTTAGTTTTTTTAAATGGAACCCCGTTAGTTTTGTTAGCACATCTGAACATAAAAACAAATACGTAATCAGTGCCGTTTGTTGCATTGTAAAATGTTAATTACGTCCGGAGATATTGTAACCTAAAGTTGACGCTTGAGTACCACTCCTCCGCTGTTCGATCGTGTGTATCGGAGAGCACCGAATTACGTAGGGATCCAAAGGGAACGGTGGTTGACCTTAGGTACAGGAGAGACTGGAACAGCACATTACGTCCACATGCTAACACCTTTTTATTGGTGTTTTTCAATGACGGACATGTACATTACCATGAGGGGTGAGGTACACGTACACACGTGGTTTCCGTTTTCAATTACGGAGTGGAATAGAGTGTGTCCCGACATGTCAGACCAATAGATGTTCAACGTGGTGGCCATCATTTGCTGCACACAATTGCAATCTCTGGCGTAATGAATGCCGTACACACCGGAGTACATGTGGTGTAATGTCGCCGCAGGCTGCCACAATACGTTGTTTCATATCCTCTGGGGTTGTAGGTACATCACGGTACACATTCTCCTTTAACGTACCCCACAGAAAGAAGTCCAGAGGTGTAAGATCAGGAGAACGGGCTGGCCAATTTATGCGTCCTCCACGTCCTATGAAACGCCCGTCGAACGTATACCTCACCCCTCATGGTAATGTACATGTGCGTCAGTGAAAAAGACCAATAAAAAGGTGTTAGCATGTGGGCGTAATGTGCTGTTCCAGTCTCTCCTGTACCTAAGGTCCATAACCGTTCCCTTTGGATCCCAACGTAATTCGGTGCTCTCCGATACACACGATCGAACAGCGGAGGAGTAGTACTCAAGCGTCAACTTTAGGTTGCAATATCTCCGGATGTAATTAACATTTTACAATGCAACAAACGGCACTGAGTACGTATTTGTTTATATATTCAGATGTGCTAACAAAACTAATGGGGTTCCATTTTAAAAAACGTAGGTTTGTGTTAAAAAACAAACTTCCGTGCATTTTTTTATGGTTTGTATTAACCAATTACACTAGCTCCTCTCCTCACGTTCGGTCTGTGGAATCGATTGGTCAGTATTTGATGTGGTATACGAAATATATTGCGTAATATACATCAATAGCTAGTGATATTGTATGTATGTATTAAACCGGGGACCTAGGAACGACGGAGAGGCTTCGTCCCGCCGTAGCCCTCAGTGGTACACAACCACACAACAGGCTACAGCAGTCCACCCACACCACCGCCGCCCCACATCGAACCCAGGGTTATTGTGCTATTCGGCTCTCTGTGGACCCCCCTGGGGGCGTCTCATACCCGACGAGTGCAACCCCAAATGTTTGAGTAATAGGATAATTATGGTGTACGCGTACATGGAAACAGTGTTTGCGCACCAAGCGCCGACACGCTTTAACTGAGCCGGAATAAGGGGAACCAGCCCTGGTGATATTACAGCGTTATTTAGCAGAAACAGGCACGCCACTGCCAATAATAAATTATATAAAGAGGAACTGGTTGCCTTAAATAAGATAAGTAATAACAGATGATGTTACAACTAAATGATGTAGTAGATCAAGATGCCTTTAAGGGGGGGTGGAGGGGTAGAATGTCAGACGAGTAGACTTGGACCAGGAGAGGCACCACAGGACATTTTAATTCCCACTGTCTACACTTTCAGAAATAAATCCATAAAACTTTGTCAGTAAGACCAGGAAGGTTTGAGAATTCACACTCATAGCAGTGGAAATTCAAAAACACAGCAAAATAATTTTTTTACGTGTGAAGTGTCATCATTTTTTCACTTACTATTAGCTACATTTATTGCTGTAGATTTACTGTTCTTCATAAGTAAGAGAGATTGTTCGAAGAATTTAGCACAGCATACAAACCATACTTGGAGGTGCATAAAACTCCACTATTTAATTTATGAAAAAATGAATGAGACGTTACATTTTAAAATTCATGTTTAGAAAAAAATCGAATTTTATAGATAATTATCTCAGTTTTTACCACAGTTTTTAATAGATATGTAAAATTCTAGAGTTTCATAAATCTGTAAGTATGGTTTCTATGCTGTGCAAAATTTATCGAACAATCTCTCTTACTTATGAATAAATGCAGATAATAGTAAGTGAAAGAAATGATGAAATTTCACACTAAAAAAAGTTTATTTTACTATGCTTTTGAACTTCCTCTGCTATGAGTGGAAATCCTGAATCCTTCCTGGTCATGCTGCAAAGTCTTATGAATTTATTTGTGAAAGTATAGACAGTGGAAATTAAAATGTCCTGTGGAGCCCCTCCTGCTCCAAGTCGGTCCGTTTAACGTCCAATGCGCCCTTCACTGAAATTATTCGTTCATTCTTTCAGTAACTCTTTGAAACAATTACGTTCTCTATAGTTCAGTAATATACAAGTGTAGCAGACTCCTCCCTCACCCTCCCACCGTCCCCTGATCAATCCTTTGCCGTTGGTGGGGTCTCTTGTGTGCCTCAGCGGTGTGCGTAGCCATACCGTAAGTGAACCCACGTCGGAGACGTATCTGTTCAGAGGTCAGACGACCGTGTGGACCCTGAAGAGGTGCAGCAGCCTTTTCGGTAGTTGTAGGGTAATAGTCTGTGTGATTGACTGATCTGGTCAACCAAAACGGCCTTGCTGTGCTGATACTGCAAACGGCTGAAAGCAAAGGGAATCTGCGCTCATAATGTAGCTCTACCACATGGTTAAATGATTATGGAACTCTCTTAGGCTAAATACTCTGGAGGTAAAATAGTCCTCCATTTAGATCTCCCAGAGGGGACTACTCAGGAGAATATCAGCATCAGGAAAAACAAAACTGAAATTCTATTGAATGTTAGATCCCTTATTCGAATAGTTACACAAGAATATTTGAGAAGGGAAATGGATAGGTTGAAGTTAGATATAGTGAAAATGAGTAAAAATTGGCGGCAGCAGGAACAGGATATTTTACCAGGTGATACAGAGTTATAAATACAAGAATATATTGGGATAATGCAGGATTATGTTCATTGCTGAGTAAGAAAATAGGAATTCGGGTAAGCCACTATGAACAACAAGGTGAATGCATTATCGTAGCGAAGACAGACATAAAGCACACACCAGACACAGTAGTTCTAGCTCATACGCCAACTATCTTCGTGGATGATTAGAGGAATATATGATCAGATAAGACAAATTATTAAGGTAGTCAACGGAGACGAAAATTTAATTGTGATGGGGAACTAAGGTTCGATAGTAGGAAAAGGAAGAGAAAACATAATAATAGGTTAACATGCTCTGAACACAATTTTTGGTTATGAGCTGCAGATTGAAAATAAATAAATAGCAAAAAATAGGATATTTAGGAGCTGAGACCTCGATAAATAGAAAGGACCAGAGAGTGTTGGGAGTTTCAGAGAGAGCATTAGGCAAATATTGACTAGAACACGGGAAAGAAATACAGTGGGATACGAATGGGTAGCTTTGAGAGACGAAATAGTGAAGGCAACTGAGAATCAACTAGGTAAAACGACAAGGCCAAGTAGAAATCCTTGGGTGATACAGGAGATATTGAAAATAATTGATGATGGAGAAAGTATAAGAAAGCAGCAAATGAAGCAGATGACTGCAAACGTTCTAAAAAAGGAGACTGACAGACAGCACAAAATGGCTAAGCAGTAATGGCTAGAGAAAAATGCAAGGAGTTAGAAGCACGTGTTACTAGTAGGGAGGTAGACAGTGCCTACAGGAAAATAAAAGAGGCTTTTGGAAAAAAGAGAAACAGTAATATGAATACAAAGAGCTCAGATTGAAAATCAGTCCTAAGCGAAAAAGGAAACGCAGAAAGGTGGAAGGAGTATATACACTGAAGAGGCAAAGAAACTGGTACACCTACATAACATCTTATCTGGCCCCCGCGAGCAAGCAACACGACGTGGCGTGGATTCGACTACTGACTGAAGTAGTGCTGGAGGGAATTGACACATGAATCCTGCAGGGCTGTCCATACATCCGTAAGAGTACGAGAGTGTGGAGATCTCTTTTGAACAGAACGTTGGAAGATATCCCAGATATACTCAGTAATGTTCGTCTGGGGAGTTTGGTGGGCAGCGGAGGTATTTAAACTCAAAAGAGTGTTCCTGGAGCCACTTTGTAGCAATTTTGGAAGTGTGCGCTGTCGCATTGTCCTACTCTAATTACCCTATCCATCAGAATACACAATGGACACGAATCTATGCAAGTAATCAGACATGATGTTTACGTGCCGCCTGTCATAGTCATATCTAAACTTACCAGAGGTTCCATGTCACTCCAACTGCACACCTCCCACATAACTACAGAGCTTTTACCAGCCTGAACAGTCCCCTGATGACGTGCAGAGTTTATGGATTCATGACGTTGTCTCCATACCTGTACACGCCCATCCGCACCATACAATTTGAGACGAGACTCTTCCGACAGGGCAATATGTTTCCCGTCATCAACAGTTCAATGTTAGTGTTGGCGGGCCCAGGCAAGGGGTAGAGTTTTGTCTTGTGCGGTCATCAAGGGTACATGAGTGGGCCTCCGTCCCTGAAAGCCCATATCGACGATGTGTCTTTGAATGGTTCGCACGTTGACTTGTTGATGACCCAGCATTTAAATCTGCAGCAGTCTGCGGAAGGGTTGCACTTCTGTCACCTTGAACGGTTTTCTTCAGTCGTCATTGGTCCCGTTCTTGAAGGATCTTCTTCCTGCTGCTACGATGCCGGAGATTTCGTGCTTCACCGGATTCCTGATATTCGGGGTACAATCGTGAAATAGTCGTATGGGAAAATCCTCACTTCATCTCTACCTCGGAGAAGCCGTGTCCTACCGCTCTTGCGCCGACTATAAAATCACGTTCAGAGTCATTAAATCTTGGTATCCTACCACTGTAGCAGCAGCAACCGATATAAAAACTGCGCCAGACTCACGTTGTCTTATAGAGGCGTTGCCGACCCCAGTGCCGTATTCTGCCTGTTTAGATATCTGTGTATTTGAATACACATACCTACACCAGTTTCCTTGGCGCTTCAGTGTAGATGGTCTATACAAAAGAGATGAACTGCAGGCAGTTATAGGAATGGAAGAGGACCTAAATGTAGATGAAATAGAAGACATGATACCGCGAGAGGAATCTGACAGACTTCTGAAAGACCTAGTCGTTGCAAAGCACCAATGGTAGACAATATTCCGTCAGACTTACGGATAGCCTTGGGAGAGCGAGTCGTGACAAAGCTCTTCCCTCTGGTGTGTATGATATATGTGACACCCGAAATACCCTCAGGCCCCAAAAAGTATACAATAATTCCAATTCTAAAAATAGCAGTTGCTGAAAGGTCTGAATGTTACCGTCCTATCAATTTAATAAGACATGGTTGCAAAATACTAAAACGAATTCTTTACAGAAGACTGGAAAAACTGGTTCAAGCCACCTCGGCGAAGATTCCAGGGAAATTTAGGAAGACGCGAGGCACTACTGACCCTACGGCGTACCTACCTTAGAAGATAAGTTAAAGAAAGGCAAGTATTTGTATACATGGATAAGGTTTTGTAGAATATTAACTACAGTACTATTTAAGACTATAGGGGTAAAATACAGGGAGCGAAGGACCGTTTACAGCTTGTAGAGAAAGCAGTCGAGGGAAATGAAAGGGAATCAGCGGTTCAGATGGGAGTAAGACAAAGTTGTAGCCTATCGCTGATGTGATTTGATCTGTACGTTGAAAAAGTGGTAAAGGAAACGAAAGAAAAATTTGGAGAAGGAATTAAAGACCAAGAATAAGAAATAAAATCTTTGAGGTTTGCCAGTGACATTGTATATCTGTCAGAGACACCAAACGACTTGAAACAGCAGTTGAACGGAATGGATAGTGTCTTGAAAGGTGGATGTAAGATAAACATCGACAAAGGCCAAATAAGGATTATTGAATGTGGTCGAATTAAATCAAGTGAATCCCAGGGAATTAGATAAGGAAACGAAACTCCTAAAGTGGGAGATGGGTTTTCCTATTTTGGCAGTGAAATAAGAGATGATGGCTGAAGTAGACAGGATATAAAAAGTATACTGCCAATATCAAGAAAAGTCTTTCTAAAAAAGATAAATATTTTAACATCGAATATATATTTGGTGTTAGGCAGTATTTTCTCAAAGTATTTGTATGGAGTGTACCATGTATTGAGTGAAACATGAACGATAAATGTCCGCAGCTCGTGGTCGTGCGCTAGCGTTCTCGCTTTCCCGTGTTCGATTCCCGACGGGGTCAGGGATTTTCTCTGCCTCGTGATGACTGGGTGTTGTGTGATGTTTTTAGGTTAGTTAGGTTTAAGTAGTTCCAAGTTCTAGGGAACTGTTGATCATAGATGTTAAGTCCCATAGAGCTCAGAGCCATTTGAACCATTTTTATTAACGATAAATAGTTTACATAAAAAGAGAATAGAAGCTTTGGAAATGTGGTGCTACAAGATAATGCTGAAGATTAGATGGTTGGGTTACCTAACTAATGAAGAGTTACTGAGTAGAACTAGAGACAAAAGAAATCTGCCGGCCGAAGTGGCCGTGCGGTTAAAGGCGCTGCAGTCTGGAACCGCAAGACCGCTACGGTCGCAGGTTCGAATCCTGCCTCGGGCATGGATGTTTGTGATGTCTTTAGGTTAGTTAGGTTTAACTGGTTCTAAGTTCTAGGGGACTAATGACCTTAGAAGTTGAGTCCGATAGTGCTCAGAGCCATTTGAACAAAAGAAATCTGTGGCACAACGTGACTTGAAGAAGAGATCGGTTGATAAGACACGTACTGAGACCTCAATGGCTCACCAACTTAGTATTTGAGGGAAATGTGGGGAGTAAAAAAAGGTTAGAGGGAGACCAAGACATGTATATGGGAAGCATTATCAAAAGGATTAAGTTGCAGGATCATTCGGAGATGATGAGGCTTGCACAGGACAGAGCAGCATGGAGAGATGCATAGAACTAGTCTTCTAACTGGGGACAACAACAATAACACAAGAACGTAAAATTTCGCACTACTTGCTGTTCATAGACCTCAACAACACTCTTAACTACCGAATATTTACAAAGTCCCACATCACACGAATATTTTTAGTCCCAAAAGCTGTTGAAGTATTTTGTGCAAGTTAAACCGTCACTTGAAACTTTTTTTACGAGTCCCCGAATGTAAGTGGTTATTCGCTGCCTTGAAACGTACTTCGAATTTCAAACTGTCAGCTGGCTACCCGCTGGTCTCCGGACAATCCACCAGCACTGGTCAGCGCCAATAAGACCCGCAACCGAAAATGAGCTACAGTCCGTCTCTCACCTTGCAGTCGTCCGCCCCAACGGCTGAGTGATCAGCGTGACGGATTGCCGTCCTACGGGCCCGGGTCCGATTCCCGGCTGGGTCGGGGATTTTCTCCGCTCAGGGACTGGGTGTTGTGCTGTCTTCATCATCATTTCATCCCGATCCGGCGCGCAGGTCGCCCAATGTGGCGTTGAATGCAATAAGACCTGCACCAAGGCGGCCAGACGTGCCCCGCTAGGGGCCTCCCGGCCAATGACACCAAACGCTCAATTCCCTTTACCTTACAATCGTTCTGAAATTTAAAGCTAAATAAAACAGAACGCTTAATTAAAAGGGATGACTAATGAGATGAACCACCACACTCTAGCCGCGCGGGGTAGCCAAGTGGCCTGAGGCGCCTACCAAGGTTCGTGCTGCTCCCCCTATCGGAGGTTCAAGTTCTCCTTTGGGCATGTATGTGTGTGTGTGTGTGTGTGTGTGTGTGCTGTCCTTAGCGTAAATTAGTTTAACTTAAGTAGTGTGTAAGCCTAGGGACCGATGACCTCAGCAGTTTGGACCCACAGGAACTTACCACAAATATCTAATTTTCCACCATACTTTGCGTAATACTATTGGAACGAGAGTATTTACTTTACGTAAAAGTCTTGTTCCTACTGGTTCGAACGGCACGAGACAAAAAATTTTGCATTCATGATTTCATATAAGTAATTAATAACGCACTTCCTCGTAGAGTGGTATTAAAGAAATAATCAGTAGCTAGAATTCGTGAATTACTCATGATGAAAGTGTGAGGATGGATTCAATGATTGTGTTCATGTGGAAGACGTGACGATTCGAGCCTTGTATGCATCGAATATACAGGGTGACAATCATTGTACTATATGGAAAATAAAGTAAATTAGTTACCAACTAATGCGGTCACACACTTTCTCCAATATGTAAGCATCACTACAGATATTCGGATTTAGGTTAAGACAAGTCCGATATGCCTGTCATCATTGGCGATGATGTGGCGGGGACGAGTAGCGAAAGTCTGGATGACCCGCTGAAGTGTCGGAACACCGACGCTGTCGATGATCTCCTGAATGACTGTTTCCAGCTCAGCAATGGTTTTGAGATTATTTCTGTACACCTTGTCTTTAATATAGCCCCACAAAAGGAGTCGCATGTGTTGAGACTCGGTGAATATGGCGTCCAATCGAGGCCCATTTCAGTGGCCTCTGGGTACCCGCAGAGCCAGAATGGGCTCCCAAAGTGCACCTCCTGGACATCAAACACACTCCTGTTTAGATCGGGTCGGCCTCCACCTAGAATGAACCACACCTTGCTGTAATCAGGGTCACATTGAATACATTGGATGATGTCATCTTCCAAAACCTTCACGTAGCGTTAGGTAGTCATCGTGCCCTCAAGGAATATCGCACCGATTATTCTGTGACAGGACACTGCACGCCACTCAGTCACCCATTGAGAGTGAAGAGACTTCTCGATCGTGAAATGCCTATTCTCCGCCCCACAAGAGAGCCAGTTTTGCTTCCTGACGAACCCATGCAAATGAAAGCGGGCTTTGTCGCTAAACCAAACCACAATGCGCATGCTAATTCGCATCATGCCCCGCGGCCAACCGGGCAGTTTGAACGCACTAATGCCAACCGTTCAATAGTTCCGACGATTGTATGACATATAGCTCAAAAACTGTCACCCCGTATCTTACAACTTAATACTAGATTTGTCCTCACTGTGTAGTGTTCCCGACAGACAGCTAGAGTGCGTTGCTACGTCTAATACAACGTCTGTCGGGCTAGAGCATAGCACTGTCCTATGATTTAACTCTACATAATTTTCAACTGGTTTGCTTGGTTTCAAAGGATAACTTCTGTAGTATTAGAGATATTACACGTATCAGTATGCCAAGGGAAGTATTATGACTGTTTGGTGATTTTGGTGTATTGAGATTAGTTCTATGATGAGCGATTAAATTAGTATTGAGTCTTTAATATTTGGAGACTTCTTCAAGTGGTTCAAATGGCTCTGGGCACTATGGGACTTCACTTCTGATGTCATCAGTCCCCTATAACTTAGAACTATTTAAACCTAACTAACCTAAGGATATCACACACATCCATGCATGAGGAATGGAGGTTTAATTAGTTCTAAGTTCTATGGGACTGATGACCTCAGATGTTAAGTCCCATAGTGGTCAGAGCCATTTGTATCAACTCGCTAGCTGTCGCTGGGCGAGTAATTCCCCGGTGCGGTACAAGTTGGTTGGATCGACCGTCGCTGCCGCGGCTGAAAATTACAATCATGCTCCCAAGACTATAAGATCTTAACTCAGCTGGCTGGGCATTCCCCAGCATTCGTGTTATGTGACAGGCCTACCGATATCCTCCCACTACCGAGTAGGTTTATGGGAGTTGAAAGATTCAAGAGTGCAACATTCGAATTAGTATTGATATTATGGGGAGTTCTTAATTTGTCTGCCCGCATATTTTTTTCTTTGCCTTTTATAGCTTCTAATTAAGGCTTGGATTTAGTCTGAATGCCAGAAAACCGCGTGGATGCAATGGATAGATTCCAGTTTTGGCGGTTTTGGCGGTGTTGGTAATTACACTGCTGGCGATTAAAACAGCTACACAAAGAAGAAATCCATATGATAAACGGGTATTCATTGAACAAATATACTATACTAGAAGTGACATGTGATTACATTTTCACGCAATTTGGGTGCATAGATCCTGAGAAATCAGTACCCAGAACAACCACCTTTGGCCGTAATAACGGCCTTGATACGCCTGGACATTGGGTCATACAGAGCACGGATGGAGTGTACAGGTACAGCTGCCCATGTAGCTTCAACACGATACCACAGTTCATCAAGAGTAGTGACTGGCGTATTGTGAGGAGCCAGTTGCTCGGCCACTATTGACCACACGTTTTCAGTTAGTGAGAGATCTGGAGAATGTGCTGGCCAGGGCAGCAGTCGACATTTTCTGTATCCAGAAAGGCCCGTACAGGACCTGTAACATGCTGAAATATAGGTTTTCGCAGGGATCGAATGAAGAGTAGAACAACGGGTCGTAACACATCTGAAATATAACGTCCACTGTTCAAAGTGCTGTCAATGGGAACAAGAGGTGACCTAGACGTGTAACCAATGCCACCCCATAAATACCTTCACGCCGGGTGATATGTCAGTATGGCAATGACGAAATAGGATTCCAATGGGCGTTCACCGTGATGTCGCCAAAGACGGATCCGACCATCATGATGCTGTAAACAGAACCTGGATTCATCCGAAAAATGACTTTTTGCCAGTCGTGCACCCAGGTTCGTCGTTGAGTACACCATCGCAGGCGCTCCTGTCTGTGGTGCAGCTTCAAGGGTAACCGCAGCCATCGTCTCCGAGCTGATAGTCCATGCTGCTGCAACTGTTCGTGCAGATGGTTGTTGTCTTGCAAACGTCCCCATCTGTTGACTCAGGGACCGAGACGTGGCTGCACGATCCGTTACAGCCATGCGGATAAGATGCCTGTCATCTCGACTACTAGTGATACGAGGCCGTTGGGATCCAGCACGTCGTTCCGTATTACCTTCCGGAACCCTCCAATTCCGTATTCTGCTAACAGTCATTGGATTTCGACCAACGCGAGAAACAAGGTCGCGATACGATAAACCACAATCACGATCGGCTACAATCCGACCTTTATCAAAGTCGGAAACGTGAAGGTACGGATTTCTCCTCCTTACACGAGGCAACACGACAACATTTCACCAGGCAACGCCGGTCAACTGCTGTTTGTATATGAGAAATCGGTTGGAAACTTTCCTCATGACAGCACGCTGTACTTGTCGCCACCGGCGCCAACCTTGTGTGAATGCTCTGAAAAGCTAATGATTTGAATATCACAGCATCTTCTTCCCGTCGGTAAAATTTCGCGTCTCTAGAACGTCATCTTCGTGGTGTAGCAATTTTAATAGCCAGTAGTGTACATGTGCGGTAGTAATAACAGAAAATTCTAATTAAAAATTAAAGTGGAGTGATTGTGAAAAGGAAAGTCATAGAGACCTATTTTTTCTACATCTTCATGATAAGTGCCCCCCCATGAACCATGGACCTTGCCGTTGGTGGGGAGGCTTGCGTGCCTCAGCGATACTGATATCCGTACCGTAGGTACAACCACAACGGAGGGGTATCTTTTGAGAGGCCAGACAAATGTGTGGTTCCTGAAGAGGGGCAGCAGCCTTTTCAGTAGTTGCAAGGGCAACAGTCTGGATGATTCACTGATCTGGCCTTGTAACAATAACCAAAACGGCCTTGCTGTGCTGGTACTGCGAACGGCTGAAAGCAATTTTTCCGGAGGGCATGCAGCTTTACTGTATGATTAAATGATGATTGCATCCTATTGGGTAAAATATTCCGGAGGTAAAATAGTCCCCCATTCGGATCTCCGGGCGGGGACTACTCAAGAGGATGTCGTTATCAGGAGAAAGAAAACTGGCGTTCTACGGATCGGAGCGTGGAACGTCAGATCCCTTAATCGGGAAGGTAGGTTAGAAAATTTAAAAAGGGAAATAGATAGGTTAAAGTTAGATATAGTGGGAATTAGTGAAGTTCGGTGGCAGGAGGAACAAGACGTCTGGTCAGGTGACTACAGGGTTATAAACACAAAGTCAAATAGGGGTAAAGCAGGAGTAGGTTTAATAATGAATAGGAAAATAGGAATGCCAGTAAGCTACTACAAACAGCATAGTCAACGCATTATTGTGGCCAAGATAGATACGAAGCCCAAAGCTACTACAGTAGTACAAATTTATATGCCAACTAGCTCTGCAGATGACGAAGAAATTGAAGAAATGTATGATGAAATAAAAGAAATTATTCAGATAGTGAAGGGAGACGCAAATTTAATAGTCATGGGTGACTGGAATTCGAGTGTAGGAAAAGGGAGAGAAGGAAACGTAGTAGGTGAATATAGATTGGGGCTAAGAAATGAAAGGGGAAGCCGCCTGGTAGAATTTTGCACAGAGCATAACTTAATCATAGCTAACACTTGGTTTAAGAATCATGATAGAAGGTTGTATACATGGAAGAACCCTAGAGATACTAAAAGGTATCAGATATATTGGTAAGACAGAGATTTAGGAACCAGGTTTTAAATTGTAAGACACTTCCAGAGGCAGATGTGGACTCTGACCACAATCAATTGGTTATGACCTGTAGATTAAAACTGAAGAAACCGCAAAAAGGTGGGAATTTAAGGAGATGGGACCTGGATAAACTGAAAGAACCAGAGGTTGTACAGAGTTTCAGGGACAGCTTAAGGGAACAATTGACAGGAATGGGGGAAAGAAATACAGTAGAAGAAGAATGGGTAGCTTTGAGGGATGAAGTGGTGAAGACAGCGGAGGATCAAGTAGGTAAAAAGACGAGAGCTAGTAGAAATTCTTGGGTACCAGAGGAAATATTGAATTTAATTGATGAAAGGAGAAAATATAAAAATACAGTAAATGAAGCAGGCAAAAAGGAATACAAAAGTCTCAAAAATGAGATGGGCAGGAAGTGCAAAATGGCTAAGCAGGCATGGCTAGAGGACAAATGTAAGGATGTAGAGGCTTATCTCACTCGGGGTAAGATAGATACTGCCTACAGGAAAATTAAAGAGACCTTCGGAGAAAAGAGAATAACTTGTATGAATATTACGATCTCAGATGGAAACCCAGTTCTAAGCAAAGAAGTGAAAGCAGAAAGGTGGAAGGAGTATATAGAGGGTCTATACAAGGGCGATGTACTTGAGGACAATATTATGGAAATGGAAGAGGATGTAGATGAAGATGAATTGGGAGATACGATACGGGGTGAAGAGTTTGACAGGGCACTGAAAGTCCTGAGTCGAAACAAGGCCACCGGAGTAGACAACATTCCATTGGAACTACTGACGGCCTTGGGAGGGCCAGTCCTGACAAAACTCTACTATCTGGTGAGCAAGATGTATGAAACAGGCGAAATACCCTCAGACTTCAAGAAGAATATAATAATTCCAATCCCAAAGAAAGCAGGTGTTGACAGATGTGAAAATTACCGAACAATCAGTTTAATAAGCCACAGCTGCAAAATACTATTACGAATTCTTTACAGACGAATGGAAAAACTAGTAGAGGCTGACCTCGGGGAAGATCAGTTTGGATTCCGTAGAAATACTCCAACACGTGAGGCAATACTGACCTTACGACTTATCTTAGAAGAAAGATTAAGGAAAGGCAAACCTACGTTTCTAGCATTTGTAGACTTAGAGAAAGCTTTTGACAATGTTGTCTGGAATACTCTCTTTCAAATTCTAACGGTGGCAGGGGTAAAATACAGGGAACGAAAGGCTATTTACAATTTGTACAGAAACCTGGTGGCAGTTATAAGAGTCGAGAGACATGAAAGGGAAGCAGTGGTTGGGAAGGGGGTAAGACAGGGTTGTAGCCTCTCCCCGGTGTTATTCAATCTGTATATTGAGCAAGCAGTAAAGGAAACAAAAGAAAAATTTGGAGTAGGTATTAAAATCCATGGAGAAGAAATAAAAACTTTGAGGTTCGCCGATGACAATTTAATTCTGTCAGAGACAGCAAAGGACTTGGAAGAGCAGTTGAACGGAATGGATGGGGTCTTGAAGAGAGGATATAAGATGAACATCAACAAAAGCAAAACGAGGATAATGGAATGTAGTCGAATTAAGTCGGTTGACGTTGAGGGTATTAGATTTGGAAATGAGACACTTCAAGTAGTAAAGGAGTTTTTCTAGTTGGGGAGCAAAATAACTGATGACGGTCGAAGTAGAGAGGATATAAAATGTAGACTGGCAATGGCAAGGAAAGCGTTTCTGAAGAAGAGAAATTTGTTAACATCGAGTATAGATTTAAGTGTCAGGAAGTCATTTCTGAAAGTATTTGTATGGAGTGTAGCCATGAATGGAAGTGAAACATGGACGGTAAATAGTTTGGACAAGAAGATAATAGAAGCTTTCCAAATGTGGTGCTACAGAAGAATGCTGAAGATTAGATGGGTAGATCACAAAACTAATGAGGAAGTATTGAATAGGATTGGGGAGACGAGAAGTTTGTGGCACAACTTGACCAGAAGAAGGGATCGGTTGGTGGGACATGTTCTGAGGCATCAAGGGATCACCAATACAGTATTGGAGGGCAGTGTGGAGGGTAAAAATCGTAGGGGAGACCAAGAGATGAATACACTAAGCAGATTCAGAAGGATGTAGGTTGCAGTAGGTACTGGGAGATGAAGAAGCTTGCACAGGATAGAGTAGCATGGAGAGCTGCATCAAACCAGTCTCAGGACTGAAGACCACAACAACAACATGATAAGTATACTGTAACACGTCCGTCTCGTCTTCCAAGTTGGTAACAACCACATACGTTCCTGGTTTCACAATCACTCGGGCACTCCATAGCAGATCGACTGGCCTGCTAAATCATCCGATCCTTTGAATGTTTCTGCGGTCATTTGGAACATCGGATGAGTTGTGGAACTCAACACGTTTTGCTTAACGGAACAAGATCGATAGATGTGTAGGTAATTTCCAGTGAACCCCAAAGATGTGTTATTGGTCCATTACTGTTTTCAATGTGTATGAATGATGTAGTAGAAAGCGTCGGATGCTCTTTCACCCTTTGCTTGCCAGAAAATACGAGGGCTATTCGGAAAGTAAGGAACGATAGGTCGCGAAATGGAAACCACAGTGAAAATCAAAACTGTTTTATTTGCAACGGTGAGCTACGCCTTCCAACTACTTCTTTATACAGTCACCACTCAGACTTAGACATACGTCGTACCGTTGTGCTAACTTTTCAATTTCATCGTTATAAGAGACAGCCGCCAGTGCTTGTTGACAACTATCTACTCTGGACTACAGCTCGTTGAACAACCACCTCTGGCCGTAATAACGGATTTGATACGCCAGGGCATTGAGTGAAACAGACCTTGGGTGGCGTGTACATGTACAGCTGCCCATGCAGCTTCAACATGACACCATAGTTCATCAAGATTAGTGACTGGCGTATTGTGACGAGCCAGTTGCTCGGCCACCATTGACCAGACTTTTTCAGTTGGTGAGAGATCTGGACAATGTGCTGGCCACGGCAGCAGTCTAACATTTTCTGTATCCAGAAAGATCCGTACAGGAACTGCAATATGCGGTCGTGCATTTTCCTGCTGAAATGTAAGGTTTCGCAGGGATCGAATGAAGGGTAGAGCCACGGATCGTAACACATCTGAAATGTAACGACCATTGTTCAAAGTGCTGTCAATGCGAACCAGAGGTGACCGAGACGTGTAATCAAACGCACCCCGTACCATCACGTCGGGCGATATCCCAATATGGCGATGACGAATACACACTTCCAATGTGCGTTCACCGCGATGTCGCCAAACTCGGATGCGACCATCATGATGATCTAAACAGAACATGGATTCATCCGAAAAAATGACGTTTTGCCATTCGTGCACCCAGGTTCGTCGTTGAGTACACCATCGCAGGCGTTCCTGTCTGTGATGCAGCGTCTGGGGTAAGCGTAGCCATGGTCTCCGAGCTGAAGTCAATGCTGCTGCAGACGTCGTCTAACTGTTCGTACAGATGGTTGTTGTCTTGCAAATGTCCCCACCTGTTGATTCAGGGATCGAGACGTGGCTGCACTATCCTTTATAGCCATGCAGATAAGATGCCTCTCATCTTGACTGCTAGTGATACGAGGCCATTGGAATCGAGCACGGCGTTCCGTATTACCATCCTGAACCCACCGATTCCATATTCTGCTAACAGTCATTGGATCTCGACCAAGGCGAGCAACAATGTCGCAATACGATAAACCGCAATCGCGATTGGCTATAATCTGACCTTTATCAAAGTCGTAAACGTGATGCTACCGATTCCTCCTCCTTACACGAGGCATCACAACAACGTTTCACCTGGCAACGCCGGTCAACTGCTGTTTGTGTACGAGAAATCGCTTGGAAACTTCCTCGATGTCAGCACGTTGTAGGTGTCGCCACCAGCGCCAACCTTGTGTAAATGCTCTGAAAAGCTAATCATTTGCTTATCACAGCATCTTCTTCCTGTCGGTTAAATTTTGCTTCTGTAGCACGTCATCTTCGTGGTGTAGCTATTTTAATGGCCAGTAGTGGAGTATGGGACCAAACTGCTGTGGTCACCGGTCCCTAGGCTTACACACTACTTAATGTAACTTAAACTAACTCACACTAAGGATAACACACACACACACCCGTGCCCAAGAGGGGACTCGAATCTCCGACGGGAAGGGGGGGGGGGAGGGGGGAAGCCGCGCCGAACCGTGTCAAGGTGCCTGAGACCGCATGGCTAACCCGCGTGGCTCCAGTTTTGGAGAAGCCTAGTAGCACTTTTCACGGTCGCAGCCCTGCCATTGGAACCATCTGACGCCTAAGCAATGTTTGTCAGACCAAAATTGTTATCAGGGTTTGTGCGAGGTTATTTTTCAGTTGTTGGTTGCAATAAGGTGGAAGTGACTTAAAGTGTAGCGCCCGGTAGCTTTACTCTATGAGTGGTGTGTGTTGTATGTACGCAGGCGAAGCATAAGTGCACAATTACCTTTACCTATAGTTATAGCAGGCAGCAAATATAGCAGTTGTTACATCAATTATTACAAGAAATCGTTCGTTAAAATATGAATACGAAACATTATTTGAGTAATTGCCAGTAGAATATCTAACAAAAGTGGTTGTGTGATTTATAATCCTTTTGAAACTTACCTTTTACTGCACAGAGACTTGATAATTTAATATATTCCTAAACTGTAGTATCACAGAATAAGTATAGCTTTCTACCACTTAAGTTATAAAGAATTTTTTGATGTCTGTAAGAGTACATATGTTATTCCTCGCAAACAAATATTATTTCCCAGAGCACAAAATAAACATGATCCAATAAACACAAAAATTAACATCACTCTGTGAAACTGGACATGTACAACTGTTAGATACAACGTCATACACAATCTGTGCAACATATGGTGTTTTTATTTAGACAGTTTGCTAGATATCTTAGTGACACATTTAAAAGGGGGTAAAATTTGTAAGACTTCGTCCTACAGGGATGACTTTGTCCTACAGGAACGACATTTATACCATTTCATCATTTCTATGTATGCAACTTTTTAAATATTTCTCTTGAACATGGCTCTTTAGTAACAGGTTTGGCTTGCAATCTGAAAAGCTATTATACTGAAATTATCAGTTATTTTACATTCTCTCTAAATGTAGATTTAATATAGGCAACAGGAAAACGGTCGACCACATGTGCCACATACCATCGTAGTTCTTCTGTGACAGCGTCTTCCAGTTCCTGCGTTTCTAATCACTCTTTGGTCTGTTGTTTCCAATATCTCTCTGTTTACTGTACTCTAATCTTTGTCTCTACGTATTATGTTACCCGTGTACTGGCTACACATCGTACAACTAATACATCGAACCCACATATAGATGATACTGACTGCGTCGTTTCCAGCTAGCTATGGGCCTAAGTCGTTCGCACTACACTAGTGCTGCATAGTGAAGCACTATTGACAAATAAGAGCATTTTCAACATATGCTAATCAATCGACTCTCATTTAAACTTGCGCTACATGGAGCAGCAACAGGAAAACGTTACCAACCGTAATAGCAATTAGAATACTGCTGTTCGAAACGAATTATTAGAAAAGTTGGCATAGGAGGTATGTAGAAACGAAAATATTACCACAGAAAAGTAAAGAGAATAGAAAAGTAATCTCTAAAAACAGTGTAACTGATCACATTTATAGACGAAATATTCCTTTGCTGAAACTATGGGTAAATGCTGTCATACATATTGTAGAATCTGTTCTAAGCAAGAGTAGTTGTTGTTGCGGTGCTGAGTCCGAAGATTGGTTTGATGCAATTCTTGAGGATACTCTATCCTGTGTAAGCCTCTTCATCCCTGAGTAATTACTGAAACCTGAATGGTTCTGAACCTGCACACAGTCCTGGGCTCCCTCTACAATTCTCCCCCCCCCCCCCCCCAAACCACATACACACATTTAACTCAAATACCAAACTGATGGTGCTTTAATACTACAGGTTGTGTCCTATCTATCGATACCTTCCTTTATTTCAAGCTGCCCCATAAACTATTTCTTCTCCAATTCTATTCAGTAACTACTCATCAGCGAATCAAGACAAATCTGAAGATGTTGAAACCAGCCCTACGTACACGGTGAGGGAGTTGAGTGTAATTTACTCTAACAACCAGCTGAAACCAAAGTGTGTACGTTCCATCTTAAGCACAATCACTCAGGTCACAAACTTATGTCGCAAGGAATATAATCAGTCAATATGGACAATCCTGAATATCTCCCTGGATGGTACTCTGACGTGCAAGCAGCACTGGGAGAAAACGAAAATGATGGTGGAGGTCAGAAATAATATCCTCCACGTCACTGGTAGTATTCGGGGCTCTCGACCACTAACTCTCAGAACGACGGCACTAGCAGCATGTACAGTGCTGCAGAGTGGTTTCCCAATGCGATACGAATCCTTCGCATAAAGTTGACAAGGCACGAAACTAAATGTATAAACTTATTACAGGGCGTCTGAAACCTAAGCCACTTGTAAAACTATATCAGCGCGCAGACATAGGGTCACCCGCTATTTATCGTGAAGTGTCTGCCAATGCGGATAGGCTTATCAGGAATACCATCCATTAAATGGGCACATTCCAGCGGCCCTAATGCTGAGGTACAGAAGAAGTTTTATCAAGACCACTTCACTGTTGTAACCAGCAGCGCCTACTGCGGATTTCACTACTTGAGTATAAGCAGACCTGACCATCCCCTTCGGAAACCCTCCCATCTCGTCGTGATCAGAATTCGATCGTGTGGAAGTCACCAAATCGCCTTCTATTTGTAGATGGAAGATCTAGGAGTAAGCTCCAGAAATGGCACTTCCCTGTGGATACCACCAACTATGACTGCGGAGAGGAACACATTATGGAAACCTTACAGGTCTGTGAGATATTTCCTGCATCTTGTACAAAAGAAGATCTGCTCACGATTCCGAGCGCAACTGATGTTGCAAGATTTTGGGAAAGAGAAATGTAGCTCAATAATTCCTCCTCTCTTCCGTTTTAATGGTAATTACCATTTATTGTGTTTGCTTCTGCCTCGAATAAATAACCTCTTCGTTTACACGACTGTTAACTGCCAAGTGTCTGAATTAATTACAGCCTACAACGAAACAGTTGCAGAAATTGTAAAATGGAATCGTCCTTGAATGCAGCTTACCTTGTAAGTGTTATGGCAAGCTTTCTATTATTTGATACTTGAATAGTGTGAAAGCAATAAAACAGGATTTATACTCTCTAATATGCTGTCTATTATTTGTTATTTAAACAGCGCGTCGTTAATAAGACTTCTGTAAAATTCTTTATTCATGATTTCAGTACGTTCATCCAAAATGTGCAACATACGACTCGAACGCTGGTCATTGTTCGGGCTCTAAGCTAACTGAACTCTTACACAGTTTACGAAATGTCTATTGATTCGTTCCCTATTTCATAGTCGCCTGGGTTACATTTCGATTGTCTCGACTGTTTTGTCCATGTTTGTCACATAGACCTGCTGCTTATTCCCGTAATCAGTGTATCTCTATGGCCAAGTGGACTAGAAGATACTGCTTAAAGTAGAAACTTCGTTTACAACGTGTTAAGCGGCGTTACTGGTGAGAGAGGGAAGAGCAGTTAGGAATGACGGCCTCATTCGACGGAGGCTCTGGACTGATGATAACAGAACAGGGTATGACAATAGCCTCATTCTTTTCTTGAATTTCTTTTTTTGTATTGCCATCGGTATACTGACTGACTTTTTGCAGCATGCATCCTCCACCTCCTTTCTGTGTCAGTCTCTTCATCTCAGAGTAGCATTTCCATTATACGTTACGAATTGTTTGTTGTATGCATTCCAGTGTCTGTCTTTCCCAATATCGTTTACTACCTACAGCTTCTTCGTGTACTATGGAAGGTATTCCTTGATGTCTTAACACACGTCTTATCATCTTGTCCCTTCTTCTTGTCAGTATTTTCCACATCTCACTTCCATCGCCGATTCTGCGGAGAACTTCTAATCCGTCCACCCAGTTTTCAATCTCCTTTAATAATACAACATTTCAAACGCTTTGATTCTCCTCTTTTCCGTTTCTCCCACAGCCCATGATCCTCTTCCATGCAATGTTGTGCTCCTAAACAGAGTTTGAGAAATTTCTTCGTCAAACTGACGTCGATGCTTGATACTAGTAGATTTCTTACGGCCAGGAATGCCCTTTTACCTGTGCTGGTTTGCGTTTTATGCTGTCCTTACTTCGTCTGTCATCTGTTGTTTTTCTTCCAAGAAGAATTCCTTCAAATCGTCGATTTTCTGGTCCCAAATTTTGATTTTTAGTTTACCGATTATCTCATTTCTGCTACTCTACTGTATTTCTTCAGTCCACTCTCAGGTCATACTCTGTAATGATTAGACTGTCCATTCCATTTAACAAGTTCTGTAAGACTTCCTTACATTAACTTTGCATGGCTTTGTCTTCAGCGAACCTTATTACTGATATCCTTTCACTCCTGAAGCTTCCTTTTACTCTCATCTTTCCTTCCTCGATGTATTGATTGAACGGTTGAAATGAAAGACTACACTCTTGTTTTGTACGCTAACTAATTGGAGTATTTCATTCCTAGTCTTGCGTTCTTCATATTCCCTCTTGATTCTGGTACTAATTTTATATTACTTTTCATTCTGTATATATCATACTTTTTTCTGAGAATTTGGAACATCTTCCACCAGTTTACATAGTCGAAATCTTTTTAATGATCGACGTATCCTAAGAACGTGTCTTGATTTTTCTTTAGTCTAGCTTTCGTTACCAAGCACAACGTCAAAGCTGCGTCTGTGGTGCCTCTACCTTTGGGAAGATAAACTAATTGCTAGCTAAAAGAGCATCAACTTTGTATCCAAGGTTCTCGGGTGTCCAGCCGGATCCGATCGTCGAAGTTCCACGATATTTCGGCGGATAACCGTTCCGCCATCATCTGGTGGTGCTGATGGAATGATCTGTCTGCGCTGTGTCCGTGGTATTTATGTCCGCGGGGCCCGAGTCGTACCCCGGCGCGGGCGGCCGGCGGGGCGCCGCGTGGTGGGAGGGGTGGGGGTAGCTGCAGCCACGCCCGGTGGTAGGCGCAGTCCATCTCCGTCCGCCGTGGCGGAAGGATCTCGCGTCAGCTCGCGCCGTTGCTCTTTGATGGTGTTTAATAATGGTTTCCAGGCCTTGCTAAGTTGAAACCCGGTGTCCCTGTTGATGAGGTTATCTGTTACTCGAATTTCTATGGCCTCCTTGTAGATACTGTCCCAGTAGGCACTTGTGGGCGTCAGGATTTTTGTCTCTTCGAATTTCGCTGTGTGTCCGGTTTCAATGCAGCCATTCGGCCCTAGGAGAACACTGCACTGAAACAGGACACCTACACCCCTTCTTTTCGGTATGCAGAATATTGCTATCGCCTATGGCTAAAGGCACGTGTCCAGTAATTAAGAGATGATCGGCAAAGGATGAACTTAGGGGATTGGTGCCGTTCTTTCTCAAAAGATTTTCTTCGTATCTGAAGGTGAAAGCACGTCCAGTTTGCCCTATGTAATAGGTGGAGCAGGTATCGAAGATGATCTTATAAACTCCAAAACTTTGCATAGGGGAGCGAATGGATTTCAAATTACGAATGAAGTTTCTCTTCAGATTATTATTAGTAGAGAAGGCAACATTGCAGTTGTATTTGTTGCGAAACATGCGCTGAATCTAATAGGAAATGGATCCTACAAAAGGAATAGAAACTCTTTTATATGGGGGGTGGGGTTAATTTCAGTGCATGAGGTGTTGAGCGTGGTAGTTCTTGCAGTTTTCTTTTTTCGGATATCGTCCACTATGTTAGGCGTATATTCATTATTGACTGCTATGGTTTTAAGTAAATTTATCTCCTCATTAAACCTTTCTGTTGTATAGAGGAGGATCGGTGGACGGCGGAGTGAAAAAATGCCATTTTTTGAGACTGTGGATGAAAAGAGGAAGCAGGCACGATTTGGTCAGTATACGTTTCTTCTCGAAAAATATTGAAAGTGATGTTATTGTCTTCTATTGTAAGCGTCAAGTCTAAGTAATGTAATCGGCGGTTTTCGTTTTCAAGTTCAATAGTGAAAGACATTTTTTCATGGAGGTCGTTAAAAAGTTTAAATATATGATCAATTCTATCAGCGGGTCCGATATAGATGACTAGAATATCATCAACGTATCTTGTGCAAGAAAGGATACCTAGTGAAGCGGCTGAGACACGGTTAAACAGCTTTTTTCCAAGGAATTGATAAAGATGTCGGCAAGGATGTCGGCTAAAGGGTTGCCCATAGCGAGCCCATCAGACTGCTGATACAGTTGTCCTTTGAATTCAAAGTAGTTGTACTTGACAACGACATTAATGAGATTCATAAAATGGGTAATCTGTTCATCTCATAGATCTTTTTTAAATTGACGTAAATTTTCTTCCACAATGATGAGCGTCTCATGTACCGGGACATTGGTATAAAGATTTTTAATATCTAAGGAAAAGAGCTTGGTGTCTGAACAGCATACAAAGCTTTTAATATTTTGGACCAAAATGTGGCTGTTAGGAACGGAATAATCATTTGCGAAAACGAAAGATTTTTTCAAAGTTTCGTGTAGAAATCGGGCCAAATCGTGATATGCGCTATTCATGCTATTGGAGATTGGACGTATTGGATGATTAGGTTCATGAATTTTGAATTGGGACCGAAGTTTAGGGGGCTGAGGGTTCATATTGATGAGTAGCTTTTTTGGGAAAGTTTTATAAGAAATATTGCATTGTTTATGACCGACCTCACATCTTTCTGTAATGTAGGAGTCGGATCACCATGCATGTTGTTTTCACTGAAGAAATTTTCAGTTTTAGAAATATACTAAAAAATATAAGCAATGACTAGACGGCAACCTGTATCGGATTTAGTTATTAAAGCATTTGCTGTTTTAAGTTTATTATTAATGGAAGTTACTAAAACTCTGTCGTTATGCATAGCATAAGGCAAAGTAGCTCTATTTTTCTCTAGCATGCGGGTTACATCATACGCAATTCTGGCTTGAGAAGCATTATCTATCTTATTATAATCGAGATAGATTTTTAAATCAACAAGCATATTTTCTCTCACGTTTCTGTCTGACAGGTTAGGCCTGACATTGTATTTTAGTCCTTTTCCTAACAGGACTTTTTCATTCTGAGTAAAGACGATGTTGGTTTTATTTAAAATTCTTTCATGAAACACGTGACTGCTTTTTTGAAAAGTATCCTGAGGGCATTTTTAATTAGAAAGCAGACAAAAAAGACTGCTGAGCTTCTTCTCGTGTTCTGAATTATACCTATTTTACAAATCTCAAGATGTTTGTTAATTTGCGTTCACATGTCGTCAATCTCAAAATTATAGGTGGGCATTTAAGGAGATGGGACCAATATAAACTGAAAGAACCAGAGGCTGTACAGAGTTTCAGGGAGACCATAAGGGAACAATTCATGGGAATGGGGGAAAGAAATACAGTAGAAGAAGAATGGGTAGCTTTGAGGGATGAAGTAGTGAAGGCAGCAGACGATCAAGTAGGTAAAAAGACGAGGGCTGATAGAAACCCTTGGGTAACAGAAGAAATATTGAATTTAATTGATGAAAGGAGAAAATATAGAAATGCAGTAAATGAAGCAGGCTAAAAGGAATACAAACGTTTCAAAAATGAGATCGACAGGAAGTGCAAAATGGCTAAGCAGGGATGGCTAGAGGACAAATGTAAGAATGTAGAGGCTTATCTTACTAGGGGTAAGATAGATACTGCCTACAGGAAAATTAAAGAGACCTTTGGAGAAAAGAGAACCACTTGTATGAATATCAAGAGCTCAGATGGAAACCCAGTTCTAAGCAAAGAAGGGAAAGCAGAAAGGTGGAAGGAGTATTATAGAGGGTCTATACAAGGGCGATGTACTTGAGGACAATATTATGGAAATGGAAGAGGATGTAGATAAATATGAAATGGGAGATATGATACTGCGTGAAGAGTTAGACAGAGCACCAAAAGACCTGAGTCGAAACAAGGCCCCCGGAGAAGACAAAATTCCGTTAGAACTACTGACAGCCTTGGGAGAGCCAGTCCTGACAAAACTCTACCATCTGGTGAGCAAGATGTATGAGACAGGCAAAATACCCTCAGACGTCAAGAAGAATATAATAATTCCAATCCCAAAGAAAGCTGGTGTTGGCAGATGTGAAAATTATCGAACTATCGGTTTAACAAATCACAGCTGCAAAATATGTTGCGAATTCTTTACAGACGAATGGAAAAACTGGTAGAAGCTGACCTCGGGGAAGATCAGTTTGGATTCCGTAGAAATGTTGGAACACGTGAGGTAATATTGACCCTACGACTTATCTTAGAAGAAAGATTAAGGAAAGACAAACCTACGTTTCTAGCATTTGTAGACTTAGAGAAAGCTTTTGACAATGTTGATTGGAATACTCTCTTTCAAAGTCTAAAGGTGGCAGGGGTAAAATACAGGGAGCGAAATGCTATTTACAATTTGGGGAGTGAGGCAGGGTTGTAGCCTATCCCCGATGTTATTCAATATGTGTATTGAGCAAGCAATGAAGGAAGCAAATTAAAAGTTCGGAGTAGGTATTAAAATCCATGGAGAAGAAATAAAAACTTTGAGGTTCGCTGATGACATTGCAATTCTGTCAGAGACAGCAAGGGACTTGGAAGAGCAGTTGAACGGAATGGACAGTGTCTTGAAAGGAGGGTATAAGATGAACATCAACAAAAGCAAAACGAGGATAATGGAGTGTAGTCGAATTAAGTCAGGTGATGCTGAGGGAATTAGATTAGGAAATGAGACACTTAAAGTAGTAAAGGAGTTTTGCTATTTGGGGAGCAAAGTAACTGATGATGGTCGAAGTAGAGAGGATATAAAATGTAGACTGACAATGGCAAGGAAAGCGTTTCTGAACAAGAAAAATTTGTGAACATCGAGTATAGATTGAAATGTCAGGAAGTCGTTTCTTAAAGTATTTGTATGAAGTGTAGCCATGTATGGAAGTGAAACGTGGACGATTCATAGTTTGGACAAGAAGAGAATAGAAGCTTTCGAAATGTGGTGCTACAGAAGTATGCTGAAGATTAGATGAGTAGATCACATAACTAAAGAGGAGGCATTGAACAGAATTGGGGAGAAGAGGAGCTTGTGGCACTACTTGACTAGAAGAAGGAATCGGTTGGTAGGACATGTTCTCAGACATCGAGGGATCACCAATTTAGTATTGGAGGGCAAAGTGGAGGGTACAAATCGTAGAGGGAGACCAAGAGATGAATACACTAAGCAGATTCAGAAGGATGTAGACTGCAGTAGGTACTGGGAGATGAAGAAGCTCGCACAGGATAGAGTACCATGAAGAGCTGCATCAAACCAGTCTCAGGACTGAAGACCACAACAACAACAACAGTTAACACGATAAGTGTTTGTGTTATTTAAGTACAAATGGTATGCTCCTTCATTAAGACGGTTCTTTTTAGCGTACAGCTCTTTCATCCTATTACAAATAATATTCTTAATGATAGGTCTAATGGATTTTGGTTTTTTCTTACATACAGAAAAGTTGATGAAGGCTTTGTGTAAGTCGGGACAAGTCCCCTTTTTTCATACTGCTTGTTAAAATAGGTAGCCATTCTTATATCTAAATTTTGTTTTTTAATTCTTTATATTTCGAAGCAGCCTTAGATACCTAGGCAGCTAAAAACGTAAAAAACGTAAAACTTTGAACATAGCTGCTAAGGTTCAGTGACCGTGTCAGAATTATATTAGAACAAATGAGCCCTCGGTCACAAACATTAAGTCAAAATTGACCAGGTTTCGACGCTACTATGAGCGCCGTATTCAGAAATAAACTAAAAAAAAAATCACAAAGCTGTGATGCAAAGAGGAAAAACGATGAGGAACAACCGCATCGAATTTTTTAGCCTTTCTCAAGCCATCAAAAAACATAGACTAACGAAAATGTATGCCTCAAGATAACAGAAGGTCAACTGGAAAGAAACTCTGTGAAAATCTGAATTTAACTTTCTTTCTCAAGGTTCACAAAACTTGATGACAAATTACGGAAATGCACGACTCTGGTAAGTTCTATAATCTGACAGTTATGTTAGAAAATTTTAAGAGGGCCATAGACAGGTTACCGTTAAATATAGTGGGAATTAATGAAGTTCGGTGTCAGGAGGAACAGGACTTCCGGTAACGTTAATACAGAGCTATAAATACAAAAGCAAATAGGGGGATTACAGGAGTAAGCCACTATGAGTATCATAGTGAACGCATTACTGTAACCAAGATAGGCATGAAGCCTACGCTCACCACAGTTGAACAAGTTTAACAAATATAATTGAGAAATTATGTATTACAAATATGATTGACAAGAGGCGCAAAATGGGTAAAAGGGTATGGATAGAGGACATATGTAAGGATTTACAAGCGTACATCATTAGGGGACAAGACAGATAACGCCCACAGATAAATGGAAAAGGCCTTTGGAAATAAGAGAACCAGAAGTATGAACATCAAGAGGTCAGTTGGAAAACAAGTCCTAGGCGTAGAAGGGAAATATGAAAGGAGTATATAGAGGAAATGTGCAAGGGAGATTTCTACAGAAATGGAAGAGGACGTAGATGTAGATGAGTTCCGAGATATCAGACACTGAGAAGAATTTACGAGAGGACTCAAAGAGATACCCTATGTGATCAAAAGTTTCCGGACACCTGGCTATAAATAACTTACAATTTCGTGGCGCCCTCCATCGGCAATGCTGGAATATAATATCGTGTTGGCCAACCCTTAGCCTTGATGACGGCTTCCACTCTCGCAGGCATACGTTCAATCAGGTGCTGGAAGGTTTCTTAGAGAATGGCAGCCCATTCTGCACGGAGTGTTGCACTGAGGAGAGATATCGATGTCGGTCGGTGCTCATAATGCACGACCATTGGCGGAGTGGTTACACGACAATAACATACCTGGCACGAAATCGGCGTTCCAGAACATCCCTATACCATTCAGGACAGAACACTGCACAGGTCAGTCCATTAAAGGTATGTTATTGTCGTGTAACCACTCCGCCAAAGGTCGTGCATTATGAACAGTTGCTCGATCGTGTTGGAAGACGCAATCCTCATCCCCGAATTGCTCTTCAACAGTGGGAAGCAAGAAGATGCTTAAAAGATCAATGTAGGCATGTGATGTGATTAGTGCCACGCAATACAACATGGGGTGTAAGGCCCCTCCATGAAAAACACGACCACACCATAACACCACCGCCTCCGAATTTTACAGTTATCACTACACTCGCTGGCAGATGACGTTCACCGGGCATTCGCCATACCCACACCATGCCATCGGATCACCACGTTGTGTATCGTGATTAGTCACTCCACATAAAGTTTTCCACTATTCAATCGTCCAATGTTTACGCTCATTACACCAAGTGAGGCGTCATTTGGAATTTATCGGTGTGATGTGTGGCTTATGAGCAGCTGCTCGAGCATGAAATCCAAGTTTTCTCACCTCCTGCCTACCTGTCATAGTACTTGCAGTGGATATTGATGCAGTTTGGAATTCCTGTGTGATGGTTTGGATAGATGTCTGCCTATTACACATTACGACCCTCTTCAATCGTCGATGGTTTCTGTCAGTGAACAGACGAGGTCAGCCAGTATGCTTTTGTGCTGTACGTGTCCCTTCACGTTTCCATTTCACTATCACATCGGAAACAATAGATCTAGGGATGTTTAGAAGTATGGAAATCTCGCGTACAGTCGTATGAAACAAGTGACACCCTATCACCTGACCACGTTCGAAGTCCGTGTGTTCCTCGGAGCGCCCCATTCTGCTCTCTCACGATGTCTAACGACTACTGAGGTCTCTGATATGGATTATCTGGAAGTAGGTAGTAGCAAAATGTACCTAGTATGAAAAACGTATACTTCTGTGGGTGTCCGGATACTTTTGATCACATAGTGTAAGTTGAAACGAGGTCGCAGGAGTAGACGTCTCTCTGGTAGAGCTACCGACAGCTTTTAGAGAGCCAACCGTTACAAAACTTTTCCGTCTGTTGGGCAAGATGTATAAGACATGCGGAATACCCTAAGATTTCTAGATGAATATGATCATTCCATACCTGTCCATTATAATTATCCGCACTGTTATGCCGTGGTCGGTTTATGAATTCTGTGTCGATTCCGAACGTTTCGTCTTCGACTGCGCATTACAGCCCGGATAATTATAGTGGACATGATATTTCCGGCCGTGAAAGTCTACATTTTAGTATCAGTCCAGACCTACAAAAAACGGGTGATGAAAGTTGTAAATTTTACCGAACTATCAGTTTAATAAGTCATTGTTGCAAAATATTAACGCGAATTCTTTACATAAGAAAGGAAATACTGGTAAAACCTTACTCCTCGAAGTTTACTTTGAATTCCGAAGAAATATAGTAGCACTGATCCTACGACTTCTTTTAGAAGATAAATTGAGCATTTGTAGACTTAGAGAAAGATGATGATGTTGACTGGAATACTGTCTTTGAAGTTCTGAAGATAGGAGGGCTAAAATGTAGGGAGCGAAAATCTATTTACAAATTTACAGAAATCAGTCGAGTGACGTGAAAGGGAAGCAGTGGTTCAGGAGGCTGTCAGACAGGATTTTAGCCTACCCTGACGTTATTCAATTTGTACACTGAGAAAACACTAAAGGAAAGCAAAGAAAAATTTGCAGTAGGAATTAAAGTTCAGGGTGAATAAACAAATGCTTGAGGTTTGCCTATGACATTGTCATACATAGACAAAGTACTTGGACGAACAGTTGAAAGGACGGTGTCTTGAAAGGAGTATATAAGACCAAAATCACAAAGGCGAAACAAGGATAATGGAATGTAGTCGAATTAAATCAGGTGATGTCGAGATAATTAGATTATGAAACGAGCACTTAAAGTAGTTTACGACATTTGCTATTTGGACGGCAAACCAACTAATGATATACAGAGGATATAAAATGTACGCTTGTGACGGCACGGAAAGCGTTTCAGAAAACAGATATTTGTTAACATCGGGTTTGGATTTAAGAGCAAGGACGACTTTTCTGAAAGTACTTGTATTTAGTGTAGCCATGTACGGAATTAAAACATGGGAGATAGATAGTTTAGACAAGAAGAGAATAGAAGCTTTTGATATGTGGTGCTACAGAAGAATGCTGAAGACTAGAAGGGTAAATCACGTAACTAATGAGAAGGTACTGAATAGACACTGGGAGAAAGGAGGACTTGAAGAAGGAGTCACTTTATAGGACACATTCTGAGACATCAGGAGATCACCTCTTTAGTACTGGAGGGAAATGCTAGTCTGCTTTTGATATCCACCTTGCTCCTTCCGTCGCTTGCTGTTTTCGTGGCTAGGTACTACTTCGTGACCATTAATCGCGCTGTTAAGTTTCTCGCTGTTGTCATTACTTCTACTTCTCATTACTTTAGTCTTTCTTCGATTTACTCTCAGTCCATATTCTGTACTCATTACACTGTCCATTCCATTCAGCTGATCATGTAATTCTTCGTCACTTTGACTCAGGACAGCAACGTCGTCAGCGCACCGTACCACCGGTATCCTATCACCTACAATTCTAATCCCGTTTATGATCATTTCATTTATTTCCATCAATGCTTCTTCGATGTGTAGATTGAATAATAGAGGTGAAAGACTACGTCCCTGTCTTACACCCTTTTAAATCCGAGCACTTTACTCTTGATCGTCCACTCTTATTATTCCCCCATGGCTCTTGTAAAAATTGCGCATTACACGTCTCTCTCTATAGCTTATGCTACTTTACCCAGGATTTCGAACATCTTTCACCATTTTACACTGTCAAACGTGTTTCGCAAGTCGACAGATCCGATGAACGTGTCTTGATTTTCCTCTACTCTTGCTTCCATTATCAACTGCAACGTCAGAATTGTCTTTCTGGTGACTTTACCTTCCCTAAAACCAAACTGTTCGTCATGTAACACATCCTCAATTTTCTTTTCCATTTTTCTGTATATTATTCTTGTCGACAACATGGATGCATGAGCTGTTAAGCTGATTATGCGATAATTCCAGCGTTTTTCAACTATTGCCGTCTTCGGAATTCTATGGATGACATTTTTCCGAAACTCAGATCGTATATCGGCAAAACCATACGTTCTACACACCTAAACCAACGTTTGCTTTGTTACCACTTCCCCTAATGATGTTAGAAATTCTGCTGGAATGTATATTAAAAAACTAGAAACCCACCTCGATTGTGAAAAACGCATCTAGTGTTAACCTAGGTTTCGGCGTAGATAATTACACCTTCTTCAGAACAATAAAACCCACAAGTGCCTGAGAAGACCTTCGTCAATTATTAAAAGAACACCATAGCTATACATTTATAAACGAAAAAAAGAAAAACACAAACAGTACATATGTACAAAGTCAAAACCACTACTTAACTTAATGGTGTAGTGGTTTTGACTTTGTACATGTGTACTGTTTGTGTTTTCCTGTTTTTCGTTTACAAATGTATTGCTATGGTGTTCTTTTGATCATTGACAGAGGTCTTCTTAGGCACTTGTGGGTTTTATTGTTCTGCACTCACAGTTCCATTCCATTATGGGACCTCCACAACAGCAACACACACTTGCAAAGCCAACAAGGAATGACGAACGAAGCTGTACATCAAATACTTGCCCACATCCATCTCGCTCAAGTCCATCACCTTCGTGCAAAAACATTCGCCAACCTCATGCTTAAACATTCATAGGATTGTGTGAATGTGTGAAATCAAATTATGTGATGTAGGAATTGTGCAAAAGAAACGTGTGAAAAACTAAATAAATTAAGCACACCAGACAGCTAATAAACTACGAAATAAGTCATTGACTATGGACTTCAGTAAAAAATAGACTATCGATAAAAATAAGTCATTAGTTCTGAAATGGACAGTATATAAAGAACAAAAGTAAGGCATAATAAACACTAAAACTATATGCCACTTATTTTCTCCTCATAAAAATAAAAGAATAACTATATTTTACTTAATTTCATCTCATGAAAACAAAGAATAAAAAATTATCTTGTTGGATGTTTTCCCTTTTTTTAACATTTATACCATTTGTTAGGATAATATCTCAATACTTGTTTATGTATATTTCTTTGTCAAAGCAATTCTTGGAAATAATTCTTATTTGTTAGTGTAACAATGTTGAAATGAGTGTCTAGAAACAAAAACATTTTATTTGTACATTATATTTCGAAAATGTGTTAGGAATAGATTTTACTTAATTACTACATTTATAAAAAAATATATTTCTAAGAAAATCGATGTGGAAGACTCCTCACTTTCAATAACAAACTTCTTAAAAAACAAACTTCACACTTAAATAAAGAAAGAAAATAATAAAAAATTAATAATAGCATAAAAATATTCTTCTCTTGTCAACTATTGCCGTCTTCGGAATTCTATGGATGACATTTTTCCGAAACTCAGATCCTATATCGGCAAACCCATACATTCTACACACCTAAACCAACGTTTGCTTTGTTACCACTTCCCCTAATGATGTTAAAAATTCTGATGGAATGTATATTAAAAAACTAGAAACCCACCTCGATTGTGAAAAACGCACCTAGTGTTAACCTAGGTTTCGGCGTAGGTAACTACACCTTCTTCAGAACAATAAATCCCACAAGTGCCTAAGAAGACCTTTGTCAATGATTAAAAGAACACCATAACTATACATTTATAAACGAAAAAAAAAGGAAAACACAAATAGTACATATGTATAAAGTCAAAACCACTACTTAACTTAATGGTGTAGTGTAACAATCCACTGATGTGACAGTACATAATGACTACCTGCTCAAGAGATAGCTGGCCAACGCAACACAGCAGTGACCGTTAGGTCATCTCGTAGGGCAACCGTAAGTAGAATTGTTGAATTAAAAACAGTCTTCGCTGCTACTTGTCTTTTTATTAATAACGCGTTTCGCCCTATTCTTTAAGAATAACGTCGTAAAGTTTCATAATCGAGTTCTGACTAGAGATATATTCTAAAAAATGTTTGTTTCGGCGTCTGCGTCTACCCCCCCCCCCTTTTCTATGCTGTGATCCACACCTTCTCTTGGCTAGAAATTTTTTGTACGTTAATTTTTCGCTTAGACTATCAAGACGATCGGCAGATCAGTCTACAAAGCTGTGATAAAGATTTGTTTACAGTGTGGTTATCTTAACAGTATGGGCTACAAATTTATTTCAGTTCTTAGTTTTGCATAATTCAAAATATATCATGGAAAAGCTGTCAGGGATAACTCACGTAGTGTGAAGACAATGCAGCAAGCCGTGTGGGCAATATTCTTTCAAAAACTTCCCACTGAAGACACTCCTCAACATTCCTTTTATGATGTATCGTGGTACAAATATCTTCAGACAATGTAAAACTGTACACATACAAAAGTAGGTATCCACTTGCTGTTTTTGGTGGTGTAAAAGCATCTTTCCGGTAGCTAGCCAATCATGAACTGCTGAAAAAATGCGTACATGGGAAAACGCAGATTATAGATGAGAGTTACAATCACTTTGTTTGGATGCGTTGTACAAAAACTGTATTTGTGTCCTCAATTGCTGTGTAGACAGATGCATTTGATTTCTACTGTTCAGTAGTGGAAATGTAGGTAGGATTAAGCGCCCGCAGAGACTAGGCTTCCATTCAGATGCATTGACACTGAAGATACTCAGAAGCATAGATGAAACTCGGCTGGATAAAGCTCAGGCAGCAAAAGGAAAAAAATGGAAACGTTGGCTAGGCAAAGGAAGCAGGGGGAGAGATTAATCCAGGGAGACGAAGAAGGGAATAAATATTACGGATATTGACAGCATTAGTCAAAATCTTTAACAGCAAATTGCTAATGTTTTTAAGTTTTTCTCAGAAAATGGAATTAGGCATAGTTCTTAAGAATTACTTACTGACTAATCCTGTCAGCACTCTTCCGTTATCTTTACTTTAAGAAAAGTTCTCCTTTAAAATTTGGGAAATAAGTAGTATTCCCGCGTAACACAAAACTCGAAAATTAATGTCAAAGCAAATATGACATTAAACAAAAATCTGTTCTACATCTTCTATTAGCGTCTTATGCACATTTAAACTGTGAAATTTCAGTTTTATTGCTTGGTTACTCAACGAGAAAATGCATATTATAGAAACAAAAGAAATTAAAAGTTCCAATCCTGATAAAGTGTATGTCGATGCACAGTTTCAAGCAAAAATTGCATTGAATATCAAGCATTATGATATACATATTAGTCTCATGTTAGCTGTAATATTTTTGGAGAGATATATATTATAGTTCAAGAATGCATTTTGCTCTACTATGTCCTTAAGATAATTTGAGGATGTCTCACGAAGGCGAATCGCGTTGTTATTAAAAGAACAAGGAGCAACCAAGACTGTTTTTAATGCAAATAAGCTCCTTCGGTTTTACATCAGGCAGATTGGGTAGCCGTTACGTCAACATCTGTTCACTGTCATGCTCCTCACACCACTTTAATCTGATTTTGGTCTTATTACAAGGACATTTATCATCCTGAAAGATCTTATTCGATTAGGAAATGACATCAAACCTGAAGGGATACCAGTACTCCGCAATAAGGTTCACATAGTAACAGCTGTCGTAGTTACTACAACATGTTCAATGGAAGCCCAGATGAGTATCTCAGACTGTATAACACTACCGCCATAGACCTAGTCCATGGGACGGGGTATGTTTCGAGCAGCTGTTTGCCTAGATGTACGGCGTGTCCATATACGACCGTCAACCTGATGTAGTAAGATAAGTGACCCATCCGACCAGGCGACCCGTTTCCTTTGATTCGCCGTTCAACCTGGATGATCCCATGGTCACTGTAGTGGTAACTGACAATACTGTTGGGTCAACATGTGGATCGTCAACTGCGGATCAACATTTGAACAAGTATGAATCGTCAACTGCTGATCCCAGTGTTCGACATTGTGCAAAGAACGATGTGCTGTGAAACGCTTTCGTCTGCTCCATCACAGTATTCTGTTGTCTGACATGCCACAGAGCACCGTCTATAACGACTTGCACAATGAGCAAGTATTCAGTCACCTCGTCTAGGTGATGAGGCAAGGTCTTCTATCGGCTTGTCGCCTACTCAAGGTTTCAGGATTGGATTCCCCTTTTGGCGGGCCGTAGACACTAGAATGAATCTTGTGGACTCTGAACAAACTTTTAAACGCCTAGATCGCTGGTAAAACATTCATTAGATCTAGGTAACCGATTTAGGCAGGGTTGTTCTGGTCAATATTACACTACTCGCCATTAAAATTGCTACACGAAGAAGAAATGCAGATGATAAACGGGTATTCATAGGACAAATCTATAATACTAGAACTGACATGTGATTACATTTTCACGTAATATTGGTTAATAGAACCTGAGAAATCAGTACCCAGAACAACCAACTATGGCCGTAATAATGGCCTTCATACGCATGAGCATTGAGTCAAACAGAGCTTAGATGGCGTGTACAGGTACAGCTGCCCATGCAACTTCAACACGATACCACAGTTCATCAAGAGCAGTGACTGGCGTATTGTGACGAGTCAGTTGATCGGCCCCCATTGACCAGACGTTTTCGATTGGTAAGAGATCTGGAGAATGTGCTGGCCAGGGCAGCAGTCGAAAGTTTTCTGTATTCAGAAAGGCCCGTACAGGACCTGCAACATGCGGTGGTGCATTATCCTACTCAAATGTAGGATTTCGCAGGTATCGAATGAAGGGTAGAGCCACTGGTCGTAAAACATCGGAAATGTAACGTCCACTGTTCAAAGTGCTGTAAATGCGAAGAAGAGGTGACCGAGACGTGTAACCAATGGCACCCCATACCATCTCGTCGGGTGATACGCCAGTGTGGCGATGACGAATACAAGCTTCCAATTTGCGTTCACCGCGATGTCGCCAAACACGGATGCGACCATCATGATGCTGTAAACAGGACCTGGATTCATCCGAAAAAAATGAAGTTTTCCCATTCGTGCACCCAGGTTCGTCGTTGAGTACACCATCGCAGGCGCTCCTGTCTGTGATGCAGCGTCAAGGGTAACCGCAGCCATGGTGTCCGAGCTGATAGTTCATGCTGCTGCAAACGTCGTCGAACTGTTCGTGCAGATGGTTGTTGTCTTGCAAACGTCCCCATCTGTTGGCTCAGGGATCGAGACGTGGCTGCACGATCCGTTACAGCCATGCGGACAAGATGCCTGTCATCTTGACTGCTAGTGATACGAGGCCGTTGGGATCCAGCACGGCTTTCCGTATTACCCTCCTGAACCCAACGATTCCATATTCTGCTAACAGTAATTGGATCTCGACCAACTCGAGCAGCAATGTCGCGATAGGGTATAATCCGACCTTTGTCGAAGTCGGAAACGTGATGGTACGCATTTCTCCTCCTTACACGAGGCATCGCAACATCGTTTCACCAGGCAACGCCGGTCAACTGCTGTTTGTGTATTAGAAATCGGTTGGAAACTTTCCTCATGTCAGCACGTTGTAGGTGTCGCCACCGGCGCCAACCTTGTGTGAATGCTCTGAAAATCTAATGATTTGTATATCGCAGCATCTTCTTCCTGTCAGTTAAATTTAGCGTCTCTAGCACATCAACTTCGTGGTGTAGGAATTTTAATGGCCTGTAGTGTAATATAGGAAAGAAAATTACAGAATAATGCACAGATAAAGGCTGAAAATGAACCTGGGCTACCGATTTTGCCTGGCCCTACTTTCTTTTCTTGCAACATGTAGGAACCGTATTTCTTCTGATGCAGACAAAAATTGTGCGACACAGTTGCATGGGCAACTACTATCAAGATATGGAAGCAATATCGACGGGAGAATAATTCACAGACAAGATAAGAAGAATGCTGATGAGTATAATATCTAAAATGAAGATTTGTCGAACAAAGGGTGTTTCTGACTTAAATAGATATAAAATTAAACTAAAGGTGTACCCAACCTCATTTTCCATAGTCTGCAAGTTTATGCTGCCAAGAAACTGCAACAAGTGAAACTACGTACGCGATTTATCACAATTAATACCAAATACTCTCACGAGTGAAGGAATATGATAACAAAAGCAAAAATCCAACCTTATACATGTGTCCATAAAAAATTCCTTCGTAGATAACGGGATGTATGTAATTACATACTCTCACTGTCTTCAGTACAAATTATTGTCCTAATTAGCACAGACAAGTTGGAATGTAAGGTATTTCATTGAGTCCGTGTTTAATTGGGCTTAAATTTTAGCCCTATCTTACCTAGATGAAAAATACAATGCTTCTTCAGGATGTTACAAGTTACAACTTACTTTGTACTTGTGCGTATTGAAGGGGTTTTCCACGAGTAGCCCTCGCTTATAGATCCAAAAACGCACTCGTCCTGCAGCTACAAATTCCTTCAAACACATCGGATAACTCTTGAGAACGCTCTACAAATTGGAGCTTCAGTTCTCCAACCATATCAATGTGACTTCTGTGCGCTTAACTTTTGAGTTGATCACACACAAGAATTTAGATCACTGAGGTCAGATGACTTTGGAGACCAGGTTACAGGCCGTGATAGACCTGTACATCTTTGACGATATTGGTGCGCTATATATCTTTTGGCAACAGCATAATGTTTCGATGCTTTGCGATGTATGTTTCACATTCGACAACCATGGTCGTTGGGTGAAACTTGAAGCCAATTGGATAGAAATTTGATCGAGAAGTTGCCACTTCAAGTACGTTTGAAGTAACTAAGTGAAAAATTGGCACTGAAGTCATTGTCGGCTCAAGAGCCCACATTCAGAATTATCTTGTAGCTATCTCGTTTGCGAGAAGGAAAACGAGAGCCTGGATGACAGCAAAAGAGATGCCCAGACTGAAGATGGGGTATGAGCTAACTCTTGGCAGCGAAAACGCAGAAGAAAATTTTGACACTAAATGTTTTGGCCAATGCATACGGTCGAAAAGGTACTCATTCTCATGCACTTTAGTGTGAAATTCGGAGAATAACTGTACACGAATTGGCTGTTCACGGGATTGAACAAGAGCTGGAGGGATGCGCACCTGCAGTTCGATCACTCTGGACGCCGCGTGAGGTGTGGCCGACTTCCACAACTGCGCCGCTGTCTGTCGGAAGCGGAGGGGAATTCTCGAGAAGAGTGGCCGGCGCCGGAAGGCTAAACGAACCTGTCTTTGAAATTCCGATGGCCGCCCGGCACATCGGCGCGGCGCATTTAGATGCAGAAGCGAGAATAATATTTCCCGGAGCAAACGCCGTAAACCACATTTCCGTTCGGGTGAGGGCGCCCTTTTTTTCTCCCCAAATAGCGTACGTGTTCCACATGGAGTGGGCAGCACGGGCCACGCCGCCGGAAGTAACGCCGTGCGACGGGCAATCTCGCGCCTAACGCGGCCGGCGACGTGAGCAGACTGCCGACCGACCTCGCCGCCGCCCCCCACTCCGCCAGTCCAGGAGACAGATCACTGCCGCACAGTAGCTTTGTCTCCTGCCCGCCGCTTCACACAGACCCTCTGCAACCGTCTCTCAAGTTAGACTATCTTGCCGCAGGTCGCTTATATTGCATCGCGTGGCTTCTCACATCCTCCTCTACATCGTCTCACCCGAACAACCCAGCATTGTTCTAGTGTGTTTTATGATCTTCTAGATGCAATCTGCATCTACCGAGTGTACCAAAAGCTATATTACAAGTCACTGCGGTTAGTAGATGGGTGTCTGTGATCATATTGTGCCTGCAGGAGTGGCCGTGCGGTTCTAAGCGCTACAGTCTGGAACCGAGCGACCGCTACGGTAGCAGGATCGAATCCTGCCTCGGGCATGGATGTGTTTGATGTCCTAAGGTTAGTTAAGTTTAACTATTTCTAAGTTCTAGGTGACTGATAACCTCATAAGTTAAGTCGCATAGTGCTCAGAGCCATTTGATCATATTGTGCTAATACACTAAGGTGACCCTGAGTCATGGTTTAGCGATATGCCCTTACACAGACGCCATTATACAGCGCACACGAGGTATGAAAGGGCAGTGCTTTGGCATAGCCGTCATTTGCACTCATGTCATAAATATGGAAAGGTTTCCGTCGTCATTACGGCTGCACGACTGGAGTAAACAAACTTTGGACATTCCACTTGAGAAATCGTTAGGGAGTTCAGTGTTACGAAACTCACAGTGTGAAGAGTGTGACGAGAATACCAAGATGCTGGCATTACATCTCACCTTGGACAGCGCAGTGACCGACGGTCTTCAACTAACGGCCGAGGGCAGCGGCTTTTGTGCAGAATCGTCAGTGCTAGCAGAGAGGCATAACTGCATAAAATAACCGCAGAAATCAAGAACGTACCCACATTAGGGCAGTGGGGCGAAATTTTCTGTTAATGGACAATGGCAGCAGTCGACCGACGAGAGTGCCTCTTGCTAACAGCACCTATCCTCAGCTCGCAGCCATATCGATTGGGCCTTAGATAACTGGAAAACCATGGCCTGGTAAAATGAGTCCCGATTTCATTTTGTAAGAGCTGATAATAGGGTTAGAGTGTAGCGCAGATCTCACGAAGCCACAGACAGAAGTTGTCGACAAGACAGTGTGTATGCTGCTGGGGATTCGATAATGGTTTGGGCAGTGTTCACTACGTCCTCTGGTCCAACTGAACCGATCACTAACAGGAAATGTTTATGCTCGGCTATTTGGAGACTACACACACTCAAGGATGGAATTTCTACGGATGACAATGTCCCATATCACAGGGCCACAATTGTTCGTGACTGGTTTGAAGAACATTCTGGAGAATTCCAACTAATCATATGTTCAGCCAGATCGCCCGACATGAATCCCATCGAACATTTATGGGACATAATCGAGAGGTCAGTTTCTGCACAAAACCCTGCACCGAAAACACTTCCGCAATTATAGTGGCAGCCTGGTTCAGGATTTCTGCAGGAGACTTTCAATGTCGTGCTGAGACCACCACGTCGAGTTTCTGCACATGCCGGGCGACAAGGCATTAGACGTCCGCAGCTCGTGGTGTACTGTTTAGCGCTGCTGCCTCTGGATATCGGCATCCCGCTTTCGATTCCTGCCAGGTCTGGGATTTTCTCCAGGCGGAGACCGAGTGTTTCTGTTGTCCTTAATATATCATCATCAGTCGGGAAAATGGCGAGGCTGGACAATGAAAAGATTTGGAATTTGCATTGGCACCGATAACCACACTGTTGACTGCCCCACAAACTAAAATCATAGTCGCGGTATTACGATATATCCCACGATTTTTGTCGTCTCTGCGTATAAAGCCAAGTCGTTGATACACAAAATCTCGAAAAGTTAGTGGCTGATTTTCTTCACAATTTATACGATATTCAAATAAACTTTCAGATGTACACAGGCTACATATTTTTCATATCTATGGTATACTGTTATGTATATGCCATATGAAAATCGGTAACGTTGTTAGCAGAAATCACGAAAACATTTTGACCGCTTTACTTCAAAAATTTTGAAGGTATTCTAATACAGGTACGAAAAGGCACAGGTATTTTTAAATTTATATCGTATATAAATATATATGTACAATGTAGAAGCAAAAATGTTGTTAGGAAAAATCGCGAAAAGTTCTTTACCGATGTACTCAAATGTTAATAATCTAACAAACTGTCAGATGAACGTGGGCTACAATTTATGTAAACAATAATGTACAAGTCCTCTGATAAATCGGACTGCGGGATAGAAAATTCTGTACCACGCTATAAAATTAAGCTACGAAAACACGACATTACACAAATTGTTCCCCTCAAAAATAATATTCTTTGTATACATACACACCACAATGTGTTGATTTGTACTGTTGCAGTAGTTCTTAACAGAAAACAGGAATGTTGTATTTATAGCTTATCGCCTTGTATGTACAGTACTGGCCATTAAAATTCCTACACCAAGAAGAAATGCAGATGATAAACCGGTATTCACTGGACAAATATATTATACTAGAACTGACATGCGATTACATTTTCACGCAATTTGGGTGCATAGAAACTAAGAAATCAGTACCCGGAACAACCACCCCTGGCCGTAATAACGGCCTTGATACGCCTGGGCATTGAGTCAAACAGAGCTTGGATGGCGTGTATAGGTACAGCTGTCCATGCAGCTTCAACACGATACTACAGTTCATCAAGAGTAGTGACTGGCGTACTGTGACGAGCCAGTTGCTCGGCCACCATTGACCAGACGATTTCAATTGGTGATAGATCCGGAGAATGTGCTGGCTAGTCAAACATTTTCTGTATCCAGAAAGGCCCGTACAGGACCGGCAAAATGCGGTCGTCCATTATCCTGCAGAAATATAGGGTTTCGCAGGTATCGAATGAAGGGTAGAGGCACGGGTCGTAACACATCTGCAATGTAACGTCCACTATTCAAAGTGCCGTCAATGCGAACAAGAGGTGACCGAGACGTGTAACCAAAGGCATCCCATACCATCACGCGGGGTGATACGCCAGTATGACTGTGACGAATACACGCCTACAATGTGTATTCATCGCGATGTCGCCAAACACTGATGCGACCATCATAATGTTGTAAACAGAACCTGGATTCATCCGAAAAAATGACGTTTTGCCATTCGTGCACCCAGGTTCGTCGTTGAGTACACCATCACAGGCGCTCCTGTCTGTGATGCAGCGTCAAGTATAACCGCAGCCATGGTGTCCGAGCTGATAGTCCATGTTGCTGCAAACGTCATCGAACTGTTCGTGCAGAAGGTTGTTGTCTTGCATACGTCCCCACCTGTTGACTGAGGGATCGAGACATGGCTGCACGATCCGTTACAGCCACGCGGATAAGATGCCTGTCATCTCGACTGCTAGTGATACGAGGCCATTGGGATCCGGCACGGCGTTCCTTATTACACTCCTGAACCTACCGATTCCATATTCTGCTAACAGTCATTGGTTCTCGCCCAACGCGAGAGGCAATGTCGCGATACGATAAACCACAATCGGGATAGGATACAATCCGACCTTTATTAAAGTCGGAAACGTGATGGTACGCATTTCTCCTCCTTACACGAGGCATCACAACAACGTTTCAGCAGGCAACGGCGGTCAACTGCTGTTTGTGTATGAGAAATCGGTTGGACACTCTCCTCATGTCAGCACGCTGAAGGTGTCGCCACCGGTGCCAGACTTGTGGGAATGCTCTGAAAAGCTTAACATGTGCATATCACAGCATCGTCTTAATGTCGGTTAAATTTCGCGTCTGTAGCAGGTGATCTTCGTGGTGTAGCAATTTTAATGGCCAGTAGTATATAATACTACTATAGAATCCAAGTCGCCCCAAACTTTGTTATTCTACGTGTTCGCAAATTGAAACTATGCAAAGTACAGACGCGGAGGCAACTATCGCCAGCCGCCCAGAGTGGCCGAGCGGTTCTAGGCGCTTCAGTCTGGAACCGGACGACCACGACGGTCGCAGGTTCGAGTCCTGCCTCGGGCATGGATGTGTGTGATGTCCTTAGGTTAGTTAGGTTTAAGTAGTTCTAAGTTCTAGGGGACTGATGATCTCAGAAGTTAAGTCCCATAGTGCTCAAAGCCATTTTTTTATTATCGCCAAACGTTCCGGAGAGCTCTCTCATACGCATGTAACAACAATAAAGAGTCAATGTCGGAGAGAGGGAGAAGAGGAGACGGAGAGAAAAGAGGCGTGCAGCAGTGGACATAGGGAAGTGGAGGAGGAAATGGGCAGACAGACATGTGGTAGAAGAGATGGAGAGGGATATGGGCAGGAAGAGATGGGCTGAGAGAGGGGAGGGTGGGGAGGTAATTAACAGAGTGTGAGGGCAGGAGCAGAGGAGCAGGGGGTGGACAAAGACAGGGAGGGGAAGGAGATGTATAGAGATGATGACGTATAAGCAATTCCAACATTTATTAAGCAATTGTGAAGCATTGTCGGGTTCGCTCTGATACAAAACATATGGTCGTAAAGGTTACCCAAGGCGTGAAGAGGACAATAAAACATTTAGGCCAATAAACGCCAGTTTCATTCCCTTACAGATGGTGCTCAATACGAGCGTCACAAACTTTTTTTTTCATCAATCCTCTCGTTTGATGCGGTCCGCCACGAATTCCTCCTCTGTGCTAACCTCTTCATCTCAGAGTAACACATGCAGTCTATGTCCTCAATCATTTGCTGGATGCATTACAATCTCTGTCTTCCTCTAAAGTTTTGGCCCGCTACAGCTTCCTCTAGTACTATGGAAGTCATTCCCTGATGTCTTAATAGATGTCCTATCATCCTGTCCCTCCAGCTTTGACACATTTTGTATACCAGCTGATGATGCCTTGCCTAACCGTTTCAGAAGTTTCAAGCATATTACGGATGACTCCAGCTGCTGCTTGTGCTCTTGCACAAGTGTTTCGTACACTAGGGTTTTCATGTATCCCCAGGTGTCAGGTCTGGTGAGTGAGGGGGCAAATCTATTGGGCTTCCCCGTCCATTCTATTTGTTGCCAAAGGTGTCATTCAAGTAGCCGCCTACCGCATTGCTGAAACGGGCACGAGTCCCAGCCTGGTGAAACCATATCACAAGACGGGTGTCCAAAGGCACCTCGTCCAACATTCCAGGTGAGATCTCTCGCAGAAATACGAGAGGCTTCTAATATGTGTAGGCATCCGGGAGGATAATATGACATGGTCATCAATGAGATCCGTTCCAACGTTGAGAGCAAAACGTTGTTGCTGGCCTCGGATATGGAGCCAGTGAAGATTTTCTTCCATACAAACATGGCTGTTTCTAGTGTTTAAGATGCTATCCCCAGTAAAGATGCTATCAGAAAAAACGAAATATTATATGAAGTGACAATCTTGCCTACTTTTGTTCGAGTAGCAATCGGAAAATGTTCACACGGACAGGGAAGTCAACCTCACGAGGAAGGCCTTCAGTACAAGGTCGCAAGTTGAATCTTTAGTAAGGCTCATTCTTATGTGTGGAGCTAACAATATATTATGCTAATGGCTTACCTTTTGCATTAGGAGCGTGACATAAAATAAGTGTCCGGGAGGTACAGAAGTCAATCTTCTATAGGATGCATGTCTTTAGCTTAAAAATAAAATGCTTCAAAAGGCTCTCGGTACTATGGGACTTAACTTCTGAGGTCATCAGTCCCCTAGAACTTAGAACTACTTAAACCTAACTAACCTAAGGACATCATCACACACATCCATGCCTGAGGCAGGATTCGAAACTGCGACCGTAGCGGTCGCGCGGTTCCAGACTGTAGCGCCTAGAATCGGTCGGCTTCAAAAAATGAACATCGTCATCATTCAAGAAATGTTCAAAACAAACTGTTAACTTACACCATGAACATCGAATGCGAAATGCCGCGACACGGTAATCACAAAAAAATGGTTCAAATGGCTCTGAGAACTATGCGACTTAACTTCTGAGGTCATCAGTCGCCTAGAACTTAGAACTAGTTAAACCTAACTAACATAAGGACATTACACACATCCATGCCCGAGGCAGGATTCGAGCCTGCTACCGTAGCGGTCGCTCGGCTCCAGACTGAAGCGCCTAGAACCGCGCGGTCACTCCGGCCGTCTCCGGTGATCACAAAGGTTCGCACCATCAAGATCGTAGGCGATCTTCTTATTTCTGGGTATTTTATTAATTCGCAATTCTAATCAGTGCATAGAGTATTTGACTGCAGAGTCACAGCTACAGATTATTTTTTGCAGAGTATTAGCTGCCTGCATGAAAACAGACGTGCGCGGCCTAGGAATACATCGAGGTATCCTTTTCAACCACAGCCGTGCATAGCCCAAGTATTAAAGTAACCACAAGTAAAGTAACAACTGATTTGCTCGTATAGGATGCTGTTAGGATGAGCAACTACTACTGAGCAGTAACCGTTAGGCACCATCGCAAACAGAAAATGAATACACGATAAACTACCAAACACACATTAGTAACCAAACTTTATTTAAACTAATGAAACATATAGTAATTAAAGAGAAGCGACCTACACACCACGTAAAAAGTGTCACACCATCAAGGTTACCTACTGTGTGACCTAGATTACCCACCACTCTATCATAATAATTTGCACACATATAAGGAAGTCTCGCTTCCCACGCCCGGGTTCCCGGGTTCGATTCCCGGCGGGGTCAGGGATTTTCTCTGCCTCGTGATGGCTGGGTGTTGTGTGCTGTCCTTAGGTTAGTTAGGTTTAAGTAGTTCTAAGTTCTAGGGGACTGATGACCATAGATGTTAAGTCCCATAGTGCTCAGAGCCATTTGAACCATTTGAACCAAGGAAGTCAGAAAATATTATCTCTCTCTCTCTTTCTCTCTCTTCCCCCTCTCTCTCTCTGTCTGTCTCTCTCTCTCTCTCTCTCTCTCTCTCTCTCTCTCTCTCTCTGCCTCTCAGACTCATACACATAAACACACACGCACACGCACATACACACACACACACACACACACACACACACACACACACGCACACACACACAGAGAGAGAGAGAGATAGGAAGCAGACGTTGCTGTTCATCCAAAACAAAATAAAAGGCGAACACATCTCACAATACGAAAACTAGTTAAATAGTATGCGAGATAGAGATGAAACTTCACGACAAAAAAACCTGAATATATTTAGTGTTAGTGAAAGTAAAAGTGCTGAAATCTACCAGATATGTGTAGGAGAACGTGAAGATACAAAAAAACATTGATAAGTGAAGTACTTCAGTACTGGTTTTACTAGTAAGTGAAAACATAAGGAATGTTCACAATCGCAGCAAATAAAATTCTAAGAGAAGCCATACTGTTACAGAAGCCACCGAAGAAGGTTTCAAATTAGCGAATCGCGTTTGGTCTTAATATGACTTTTATTGCTATTGCAAAGGTGATGACATTGCCCCGCAAGCGTTAGCTGGGATATACACCGGGAAAAACATCAGACAACGCCCGAAGGACAATACCTTGAATACGTTGAGGTTGTGAGGAGTACTGGCAGAGACCTTTTGTCTAATAAAAGTTTTTCTTTATCTTTAAAATTTCTCAACTTTATTAATTTAATTTCAAAATAGTAAGTGAACGTACCTTATCATGAACAGCAAGATCCTGAACATAGTTCCTTAATGAAAGTTCCTCAGGCCTTATTTAACCAACAGTCTCCTGAATAATAACAGATCAATGAACAGCTCTCAGAATCAATTTACAACGTTTGAAACTCAAAATCCCTTTTTAAGCAACGGAAAACATGCAAAAATTGCTTAATGCAAGGTTAAATAAAAGATTCTAAGACCACATGGCAATACCAAAATGTTCATAGATATCACCTGTGATCTCTAAATGCAATAAAATATTGATCAAATAATTTTAATTAAATCAACAACTTAAATGTAATAAAATCTGATTACTATCAACATACACTCAAACTTCGTAGTCTCTACGAAGCGTACTGTATCTCAAAATGCTTTCCTTCCTTTTATACTCTTTGCATCGTAAACGTCCCCACATGTGATGCATACGACGCCCAAAGAATTATGACAAATAATTAAGCATAGATGTTACAATTAACCAGGTATGTAAATCCTTTCCTTTCATAATAAATAAAAAAATACACAAATCAACTCTTAAGCTCAGTGGTTACATTCATTAAAAAATAATATACAATACTTATCTTTTGATTTCGTAGTGGTCATGCGCTGTTGTGCACCGTCCTGTCCTTCAGGATCACATGCTGAGCGTGAAAGATTTTCCACGATGTTCAAAACGTTAACAGGGCGCAACCAAATTACACAAATCGCACGTTGGGGCTATACGTCCATATGGATATGGCTCGCAAATTTTAAAACGGGTGAAGGATTGGATGCGGTACTACTGAATACTTCGACTATACCGCACCACACCAAACAAGGTACACAACAGACAAATCAACAAATGTAGCAAGGTAACCTCAGCAATGGGAGTAAGAAAGTATTTGGGGCTTTAAACTTTTGGGAAGGCCACACCAAACCACAGAATGACGTCGGAAGCTAAGTTATAAAAGTACTATCATCGATTTAGCTACGACAAGTACAACCGTAAAATACCATATGAAGTTAACTGCAAATAACACGTTTCATTAACGTCCGACTGAAAAACTCCTCAGTCAATCTGTCCATTACTACGAACACTTAACAGTACCTCCCAAGTTCACTCGTGGACACTGTCAGAGTGCCAAATTACTCGTTGTAAATGTGGATAAAAGAGTTTAACGTGCTGTGGCCAACTGAGATTTCTTAATAAGACAAGAAGTGATTCGGTCCCGCACCTTCGATCCAAAACAGTCATTTACCTTAACGCAGCTAAATAGATGACAATGCCCATATCAACGCTCTTCTCCCAAGCAGCGCTCTAACTGGACACTGCAGTACCGAAGCAAAGCTTACAACAGTCACAAGTCTGATATGTGCGCCACGAACGTGCACCTTTTTAGAATTCTTATGTCACCTTGTACACCAAGCTTGCCGTAATTCTTCGTCGAAATCCAAGGGCAGAACCAAGAAATCAATTCTTGGCTCTTGAATGACCACACTATGACCGCCATCGGGACAACAATGGCCCTCCACACTAGGGCCTTTGAGCCCACGACCGACTGCTTCCGCTGGTTCCACCGACCAAGAGGCCTTGCCCTCCGACACCGACGTCGTCCTAACGCACAGTTCAGAGCTCACTCACAGCAACCTCCTCCTTCATTGTTCTGTCGCCTCGCGGCGCGGGAACCCAACTCGCCAAAATATGTGGCGACCGGCGACTCAAATCCGATCTCGATATTGACATCGCGGCGAGTTCTAAGAAGGCGGGTGATTTAAAAAAAAAAAAAAAATAAAAAATTAAATAGCAAGCCGTACCGGCTGGTACATTCAAATTATACAAATCATACGATAGTTTGGCTAATGAATCCCCACCGACGAAAAAGATACATTGCCCTTTTAAAGGTAATACAAATCTTTATGTATGTTACCTACATTTCGTGTGCAGCAAAGTAAAACCTAAACTGCACCAACCGAATGGTGGTAGTACTGCTCTTAAAATTTTTATGTATTCGTGAGCTTCTAAAAGAAAGAAACAGACATGAGCATGATCTTCTTCCCGCATAAAAAACAGAGATGGAATGGAATTCAGAAATTCCTTGCGAATGATTGCAGAAGATTTAAAAAAAAAACACAACAATTTCACATTGTTAGCTTCTTCTCCCGTCAGATTAGCCACCAGAGTTCGTACAAATAATTTCTTTTGTTTCCGCTGGTGCCATAATCTATTCGGGGAGCAGCGAAAATGGCATCCGTTGCATCGTTTTTCGTCACTTTGGTTATTATGATGACGTCTCACTCACTAAGCGTCGGCAGTTGCTGCACCATCGACAACATCTTCATTCTTCAGCTCTCCCTGCGCCAGCGTCGCTCCAAGACACCCTTGTCAAGGCTGTGTCACCTACTGCCATTTTCCGTTCTGACGTTTGCTGCCGGCTTATCTTCATGTATCAACTGTGTTGTCTAGTACGGACAAGAAGTGACGTTTAATTGAACCACTTCCACTACGCCACTGAGCCACTCGAAGTCATTAATACCACAATCCTATATACCAATCTGTATACATCTTCTACACAGTTTAAAAATTAAACTTCCCCCGCGCATTCTTCTGTCTATATGTGATGGACTGTATCGGTATCGACAGTACGAATGCTGATACGGTTAGCACTAGTAGATAGACTCATTCAGGACCGATGAGAAAGTGCGGCAGCTCGCGGCTCCTCTCGTTTCAAGACACCTCACTCCGGACGCCAATTACAGATGTAATAGATAACATTCGTGTCTCCTTAGGACTAATGCAGATGCTAGTGGACATGGTAATGTTTTGGTCACTGTGGCCATAGTACGTGGTGGTTAAGTAGAGACTGTAGCATGCCTGGAGGCTTTTAACGGTCGAGAAATTATTGCTTATCGGACATTTCAGATTTATGAGATGTACAACTGATATATTGATACACCTTATTACGTGTCCACAATGCCTTTGGTTCTTAGAACGAGGAATCATAGCAAAATGAGTGAGTCAGAGTCTGTGTCTGCCGGCCGCTGTGACCGAACGGTTCTAGGCGCTTCTGTCTGGAACCGCGATGCTGCTACGGTCGCAGGTTCGAATCCTGCCTCGGGCATGGGTGGGTGTGATGTCCTTATGTTAGTTAGGTTTAAGTAGTTCCAAGTCTATGGGACTGATGACCTCAGATGTTAAGTTCCATAGCGCTTTGAGCCATTTAAACCATTTTTGAAGAGTGTGTCTGTATGGGTTAAAGGAGCTCTTAACTGCAGCAAGATTAATATCGTTGGTGATGTCACACATTATTGTAGACATTGTATCTGAATTCAATTTAATAACACGCCGGCAGTGGAAGATGCGGTTGATAAGGAAGTGCTATACAAAAAAAAAAAAAGGTTCAAATGGCTCTGAGCACTATGGGACTTAACATCTATGGTCATCAGTCCCCTAGAACTTAGAACTACTTAAACCTAACTAACCTAAGGACAGCACACAACACCCAGCCATCACCGTGCTATACAAGTAATGTATTTGGAAAGACGGCGTCAGTCTTCGACCAGCCGCACTTGCAGCAGCATTGAACGACTTAAATCGTATAAGTTATGTGAAAGTAGTCGTCAATTGGGTCCAACCTCACTTACCTAAGTTTGAGGAACAAAACATGAGCTTTGTAACTCTATTACAGTTATGGATCAAATGGTTCAAATGGTTCTGAGCACTATGGGACTGAACTGCTGTGGTCATAAGTCCCCTAGAACTTAGAACTGCTTAAACCTAACTAACCTAAGGACATCACACACATCCATGCCCGAGGCAGGATTCGAACCTGCGACCGTAGCGGTCGTGCGGTTCCAGACTGTAGCGCCTTTAACCGCTCGGCCACTCCGGCCGGCTATTACAGTTATCTCTGTTTTACTGTCAATTACAGTTTTTAGCTTTAAAACCAAAATCCTTAACAGTGGAACGTTTATTACACGATGAAACTGAAAGTACAACTGCTATACTTTGTACATTAAACGCCGTTTGAAGTGGATTCGCACTGTTTAGAATATGTCCAACATACGTAAACAGTTGTGATATTGTATACCGTGTTTGTATGGTGCAATAAGCAAATGTGAGCACTATGTATATGGACACAGCCTGTTGTACAAGGTGATTCATGCTTTTAAATGTTTTAGCAACGACAAACGTTTTATAATGTGCTATTTTTATCCATTTGACATGTGCGTGAGGTCAGCGTAAAATTAACATGTTTTGCAACGAAAGGTTTTAAGACCTTAATATGACACCGTAGTCTGTCAAAACCGTTTGTCTTAAACAAAACAAAACCAAAAACATGTTCGTGCAATCTTGTCTGTTGAATGGTTTTCAAGAATCTGAATGTATCATTATAGCATAAGAACAGATATATTTGCCTAGAGTTGTCAGTGATAACAGAAAAAAACAAGGCAGTAATGAATGTGGGACGTACGACGAACGTATCCTTTAGGACAGTGCGGCGAACTTTGGCGTTATTCGCTATGGCAGCAGACGATCGACGCGAGTGTCTTTGCTAGCAGCACGTCATCTCCTGCACCTCCTCTCCTGTGCTCGTGACGATATCGGTTGGAGCCTATACGACTGGAATGCCGTGACCTGATCAGCTGAGTCCCGATTTCAGTTGACAACAGTTGACGGTAGGGTTCGAGAGTGACGCATACCTTCTGAAGCCATGGATCCAGGTTGTCAATAAGACCCTGTGCAAGGTAATGATGGAACCATAACGGTGTGGGCTGTGTTTCAACGAAATGGACTGTGTTCTGTAGTCCATCTGAACCGATCATTGACTGAAAATTATCTTCAGCTACTTGGAGACCATTTGTAGACATTGCTGAACTTTATGTTTCCAAACAACGCTGGAAATTTTATGGATGCACAGTTGTTCCTGAGTGGTCTGAAGAACATGCTGGAAAATTAGAGCGAAACATTTGACTACGTAGATCACCCTATATGAATCCCGTCAAACATTTGTGAGCCATAATCAAGAGGTCAGTTAGTGCACGAATTCGTGCACTTGCAACACCTTCACAGCTATGGGTCGAATGGTTCAAATGGCTCTGAGCACTATGGGACTTAACATCTATGGTCATCAGTCCCCGAGAACTTAGAACTACTTAAACCTAACTAACCTAATGACAGCACTCAACACCCAGTCATCACGAGGCAGAGAAAATCCCTGATCCCGCCGGGAATCGAACCCGGGAACCCGGGCGTGGGAAGCGAGAAGTTATGGGTCGCTATGGAGGTAGCAGTGGAGTTGTTGAATACATTTCACGTCAAGTTGCTCCACTACGCAGCATAAAAGGAGGTCCGACACAATATTAGGAGATATCTGATGACTTCTGTCTCCTCAGTGCATAAAAGTGAATATTTGTTGGTTCTCTTCTGCGCGTTCCTATACTATTCCATCGACTGCCATGAAACACTGTGCATAAGACCGCTACAGTTTCTAACTTCTGTAGGGATTGGGGTGAAAAGCGGGTGACACAGAAGCATAGTTCAGGAACGTGCACAGCAATTTGAACCACATTTTGTATTTACATGACTCATTATTTCTATAAATATTACCATAAAAATACTGGGAGGGCAGCATGCCCCAACCACACCTTGGGGCAGGTGTTGGGGTAAGAAGCCGTGGCAAGTAAAAATATTCGATAACAAGCGACGTTTGTATCGAATGCATAGTGGCCAAGGACATTTGGCTCATTGGCGGCAGTTCACATAATTTTGTGTGTGTGTGTGTGTGTGTGTGTGTGTGTGTGTGGGTGGGTTGCAGGGGATCGAGGGTTCAAGAGACAGTGACATATCAGCATATGTCTGGGACTACTGAAGTTATTTCTTCCAGAAATGGTACGCGTATCACTGCAAACGATTACTGTGACATTAAGACAACCCTAATACCCTATCGCTCAGAATGGATACGCAAATGGGTCACGCAAAAGCATAACTCAGGAACGCCTGGAGCAATTTCAACCAAATTTGGTGTACATAAAAACGAGTGATTATTTGTGTAGATCTCTCGCCTTTGCATATTTTAAAATATTTACATATATGGAAGTAAATAGGGGCATCGGAACGCACACTGGGCATGGAATTTGGCAGATTAACATCGTTTCTATCTTTCAAATAGCCGTCGTTTTGGAAACAAAAGAAGTTCGAAGGAAATGGTTTGACGTTGCACTTCGTAATTCGCTTAACAGGCAACAGAGAGGAAGCGGCGGTTATGAGACTGAAGTTACAGCACCGCTAATCTCACCGTTTCACGGTGTCTTTACACTCTTAAAGGGAAGAACACTGATTAACTGCACGGACTTCTGTCAGCTGCAGAAACTGTGTATGTTCAGTTCGGAGGTTTGTTTTTTGAAAAGGTATTTCGTCTTGGAACTTACATCCCTTTGACGTGTAGGGGAAGTGAAAAAATTTTGCCACTGTTATAACAGCAGCTAAAATCACTTAATAAAGAGTGATCAAAAACATTCCGCCTGAGGGCATTGCTGCAACGTACATGCAATGTACCGCGATTACGATACGGTCTCCATATCGCAAATACTGTAACGTGAAAGTCAGGCTAACTCAAGTGGGGCACACTCTAGCGTCCCCTCAATAATCCATGCTGTTATCGCGCCTTCGGCCACTTAAAAAAAGACCTCGAAGACTCAACGGTTCCTGTCGGACGAGGATGTGCTGCAGACAGTCACGGACTTATCACTACCAGGAAGAGGATCCCATTATTACTCGCAGTAAGATAAGCATCAATAAATATGCAGCAGGTGATCAACAGTTGATCTAACATACTGCAGAAATCGGTAACCGGGAGAAACATTAATTTACATAAAAATTTTGTTAGTTGAATTGTTAGCTGCAGTATAGTAAATATGACGTGTTAACCAGCACATACGAATTTCTCTGTAATGAATTTCAAAGATCGAAACAGAAGAGCTACCAAATAAGAAACTTATCTCGATCTCAAAAATTGTTAATCTCTTAACTTTTTCATAGACTATTTTCTACTTTGGGCAAATGGTATCGATTAGTTCAGTTTATTCCAAAACACCATTATTTTCTAGTTTCGCTCCCGGTGCTGGCACATGACAGCGAAATTCATAAACATGCAGTACGTTACACATACCATGACTCACAACTCGTCTCTGACTTTTCAAAACCATCTTACAAATTTAACAGTACATTTAAATTGTTTACAAAGATTATTCAATTGCCACAAACAACTTTTCTTTAATAATGTACGAACTGATACGCAGTAAAGTATCAGGAATATAAATTAATACTGGAAATGTTTTGTCAATGAAAGCAACAACCACATATTTTTATGGATCAGACATTTCGTTTCTGTTTTGTGCTACACTGAACTTGCGCCAAGTTCCACAGAGATTGTAGTCACTTATGCTTTCCGCATGAGAAAATTATTTAGTGTATTTAGTGTATTTTACCCAGTGCTGAATATCCACTCCATAGACTCAACAAATGGAATGTATCTGTTCTGATGCGATTACAACACTTTACAAAATTCAATTTTTATTGAACTTTTCGCTGTTAAATGTCTTGGTTTTAGATCTATAAGCTGTATTTGACTATAAAATTGAGAGAACAGCACTTGTGTTGCCCCTCAAATGAGATTGGAAACATTCAACGACTGTTTAAAACATGGAAAAAACTTGTTTTATTTATTCTGTTTTGTAGTTGTTACAACATAAAGTATTACTGGTCTTCACAATATTTATTCTTGAACAGAAGATGAAAGCTCTTACCACATTTAACACGAGAATAATTTAATCAGGCGGGGAAAATATTGAAACAATGTCTACACGTTGAAAGCCAAGAGGACGAGCCGGGCGGCTATACCACGTGGTCTCCGGCACCTTATCACGGTTCGCGTGAGTCTCCCCGTCGGAGGTTCGAGTACACTCACTACACTCTTCATTCCATTCGGCACATCATGCAATTCGTCTTCACTTTCATTTGGGATAGCGATGTCACCAGCGAATAGTATCACTGATACACTTTCACATTGAATTTTAATTCCACTCCTGATCCTTTCTTTTATCCTTTCTTTGATCCTTCTCTTACACCCTCTTTTATCCGAGCACTTCATTCTCGGTCTTCAACTCTTATTATTCCCTATCGGCTCTTGTACATATTGTACATTACCCATCTCTCACGACAGCTTACTCCTAGTTTCCTCAGAATTTCGAACATCTTGCACCATGTTACATTTTTCCAGTCGACAAATCCTATGAAGGTGCCTTGATTTTTCTTTGGTCTTGCTTCCATTTTCAACCACAACGTCAGAATTGCCCCTCTGCTGCCTTTACCTTTCCTAAAGCCAAACTCATTTTCACCTAACACGTCCTCTATTTTCTTTTCCATTTCTTTGTGTTTACTCTTATCAGCAACTTTATGCGTGAGTAGTTAAGCTGGTTTTACGATAGTTCTGGCACTTGTCAGCTCTTGCAGTCATCGGAATTCTGTGGACGATACTTTTCCGAAAATCAGATGGTATGTCGCCAGACTCGTACATTCTACTCTCCAACGTGAATAGTTATTTTGTAGCCACTTGCCGCAATGACTTTACAAATTCTGATGGAATGTTATCAAACGCTTCTGCCTTATTTGTTCTGAACGCCTTCAAAACCTCTTAAATTCTGCTTTAATGCTGTACCTCCTATCTCCTCTAAATCGACTCTTGTTTCTTCTTCTGCCACATCAGACAAATCTTCCCCTCATAGAGCCCTTCAGTGTACTCTTTCACCCTATACGATATCTTCTCTGCACTTAATAGTGGAATTGCCATTGCACTTGTTATGTTACCACCCTTCCTTTTAATTTAAACGAAGATTGTTATGACTTTCCTATATGCTGAGTCAGTCCTTCCGACAAACATTTCTTTTTCGATATCTTCACATTTTTCAAGCAGTCATTTCGTCTTAGCTTCCCTGCACTTCCTATTTATTTCATTCCTCAATGACTTGTATTTCTCTATTCCTGAATTTCCCTGAACATTTTTGTACCTGCTTCTTTCATCTATCGACTGAACTGTTTCCTTTGTTGTCATGGTTTCTTCGCAGTTACCTTAACTGAACCAGTGTTTTTCTTTAGAAACATTCATGATTGCTCTTTCTAGAGATGTCCATTCCTCTTCAGTTGCACTAATGCAGTGGTTTCCACTGCCTTATTGCTGTATCTATAGCCTTAGAGAACTACAAGCTTAACTCGCCATTCCTTAGTATTTACGTATCCCACCACTTCGTGTATTGATTCTTCCTGACTAATCTCTTAAACTTCCGCCCATTCTTCATCTCTGCTACATTTTGATCTGTGTCTACAGTATATCTAATCCTGGGTACATCTTGCTACTCAGTATCTGGTTTTGGAATCTCTGTCTGACGATGATGTAATCTAACTAAAATCTTCTCATATCACCCGGCATTTTCCATGTATACCTCCTCCTCTTGTGATTGTTGAACGGAGTATTCGCTATTACTAGCTGAAATTTATCAAAAACGCAATTAGTCTTTCTCCTCCCTCGTTCCTTGTCCCAAGCCCATATTTTCCTATAACCTTTTCTTCTACCAAATCAAATGCTTCTGAGCACTATGGGACTTAACATCTGAGGTCATCAGTCCTCTAGAACTTATAACTACTTAAAAGTAACTAAGGTAAAGACATCACACTCATCCGGGATTCGAACCTGCGACCGGAGCAGTGGCGCGGTTCCAGATTGAAGGGCTTAAAACCGCTCGGCCACACCGGTTGGCTTTCTTCTACCATTCCTCCTACAATTGCATTCCAGACGCCATGACTATTAGATTTCGTCTCCCTCTACGTACTGCATTATCCTTTCTGTATCCACATATACTTTCTCTGTCTCGTCATCTTCGGATTTCGACGTCAGCAAGTCTACTTGAAACATTGTTGTCGATGTTGGTTTGCTGTCGATTCTGATAAGAACAACCCTATCACTGAACTGTTCATAGTAGCACACTCTCTACCCTTCCTTCCTGTTCGTAACGAATACTACTCCCTTTATACCGTTTTCTGCAGCTATTGTTGTTAACCTATACTCATCAGACCAGAAATTCTTGGTTTCTTTCCATTTCACGTCACCGACCCCTACTATATCTATATTGAGCGTTATCCTTCCGTTGGTTATTCAACTCTTTCTCATGGTCACCTTCCCCTTGGCAGTCCCCTCTCGGAAATCCGAATGGGGGACTATTACGCAATCTTTTTCCAATGGAGGCGTAATCATGACGCTTTTCCAATTACAGGCCAGATGTCCTGTGAATACACGTTATGTGTCTTTAATGCAATGGCTTCCATTTCCTTCTGCATCCTCATACCGTTGATCATTGCTGATTCTTAGGCCTTAGGGCCAGTTCCCACCCCTAGAACAAGAGAGTGTCCTGAACCTCTGTACACTCCTCCGCTCTCTTTAATATGGCCGTAAGCAGAATGAGGTGACTTCTTACGCTCGTAGTCTTCGGCCACCAGTGCTGATTATTAATCGAAATTTTAGCGGTGTCGCGTTTAGAACACGGGTCCAAGGACGATTAACAATTGACGACGTTACCCGTAGACCACGCGCACATGCCCCTACCAGGGGTGCAAATAAAGTATAGACGATAAAAGAACTAGGATGAAAATAGCAAGAAATGAATACCTCAAAAAGAGGACTCTGCTAACACCGAATATAAATTTGAAACTTGGGAAGAACTTTTTGAAACTGTAAGTGTAATATGGATGATAATTCAGACCGACTATTATGAATCATAGTGATAATAACAATATTATGAATAATAATTTTTGAGAAGAGTAGAGAAGAATGCTGAAGGGTAGCTTTGTTAATCGGATGACTAATGAGGAGCTACTGATTCGAATTGGGGAAAAACGAAACTTCCTGGCAGATTAAAACTGTGTGCCCGACCGAGACTCGAACTCGGGACCTTTGCCTTTCGCGGGCAAGTGCTCTACCATCTGAGCTACAGAAGCACGACCCGCGCTCGGAACTCACAGTTTTACTTCTGCCAATATCTCGTCTCCTACCTTCCAAAGTTTTGCAGATGCTCTCCTGCGAATCTTGCAGAACTAGCACTCCTGAAAGAAAGGATACTGCGGAGACATGGCTTACCCACAGCCTGGGGGATGTTTCCAGAATGAGATTTTCACTCTGCAGCGGAATGTGCGCTGATTCGCAGGAGAGCTTCTGTAAAGTTTGGAAGGTAGGAGACGAGATACTGGCAGAAGTAAAGCTGTGAGTTCCGGGCGTGAGTCGTGCTACGGTAGCTCAGATGGTAGAGCACTTGCCCGCGAAAGGCAAAGGTCCCGAGTTCGAGTCTCGGTCGGGCACACAGTTTTAATCTGCCAGGAAGTTTCGTTGTTGGAACCTCTCATTCAAAGGCTGGTTTAATATAGCTCTTCACGTTAGTTAATTCTAAGCAACAAGTCTGCCTTCGGCAGGGCAACAGAGCGGACGCGTACGTGTTGACTTCGTGCGGCGCGCGAGCTCGCCTTGTTTACTTTCTGACGGCCGTTGCTTAAGTGCCGGCTTACTTTGTACGATCCATGGCGAACCGTTACCGTAAATCAACACTCCGATTTACTTTCTGCAACGATTATGCCCGACCCAAAGCACTCGAGGTGGAGCGTTTTCTGCGAGAGGAAGGGAAGATCCCGGCGACCGATATTATCGGCATACATTTGTCCATCGTGAGCAGCACGGTCTATGTGAAAATCATTAACGACGCGGCGTGCGAACGCATACTACGTGAGACCAAACAGGGGCTCCGCTTCTGTCACGCTGATGGCAATGTGGGGGAGGTAACCGTCGACTACGCAGGCTTAGGTATGCGAACGATACGCATTTTCAAATTGCCATTCGAACTTCCAGCTGAGGAAGTCGTCGCGGCACTACGCCCATACGGCACAGTCCACGGCCACACTGCGGAGAAGTGGACACAGTTTCGGACGTATCCTGTCCTAAACGGGGTCCGACAGGTCACCATCGATCTCCGAAGCCACGTCCCGTCCTACTTACAGATCGGCGGATGCCGTGCCATAATTATATACGATGGCCAGCCTCGGACCTGTTCCGGGTGCGGCAAGGAAGGCCACCTTAGATCCGAATGCCTACAACGGCGTATTACGCAACTTCCAGCTGCCGAAGAACCACCCACGTCGCAACCTACAGTGCTACCGGTGACCTATACCGCTGCTCTAGCTTCTCCTACCACTTTGCAACGTCGCCCGGTCACCACGAACGACGCCACCAACGAGCTCGACCAGACACCGACGGAGAGCGCCTCGGACGACCCGCCGCCTCGGCCGGCCATTGACGCCGCTCCGAAGATGCCGGCGCAACCAGACGCTGACCCTGATCTCGGAAACACGATGGAGATCGACTCGCTCATCGTTCCTACAGCAGCCTTTCTGCCAGAACGACGCGACTCCCTTCCGTCGTCGGACACGGAGGGTCGCACAAGGAAACACCGTTCCCCGAAACGTCACAAGCGAAGACGTCGCACCGTTTCCGGCCAAGAGGAGACGTTACAAGTCGAGGAGGACGTAACCGTCGACCAGCACGAGGCCTCAGAACCCGCTACTGCTGACGAAGACGTAATGAGCGCGGAGACATATCTCGGTGTGCCTGCGTCCCGTCCTGACGCTGAACTAAATCATGAACGTCCCACAGGCGACACTACACCACGCACAATTACAACATCTTCTGCAGACAAAATGGACGATACACCAGTTTCCGCTTCCACGACGTGGCACGAGGAGGAGGTCACGGAGCAGGAGCCGTTACGGGACCCTGCGCCGTCACGGCTGCACCACTAATCATACTCTCCCCAGACTCCCCTGCGGGCCAGCGGGATAACGTTCCGCTGCGACGCCCACACCCTTGCGCGGACGGCGGAGTGGACCAGCCTCCAGCAATCCGACACCAGGCCTACCGGATAGCAACCATCAACACCAACAACATCCGTTCCAGGGTGAAAATCCGCCTTATGCAGGAGATGTTCTGAGCTTCGGATATTGATTTCGCCCTTCTGCAGGAAGTTCACTTGGCTAGTCTCCCGGATATCAATGGCTATACCGCCCACGCCTCCGCGAGTGATCCTATGGGCCGCGGGGTGGCCATCTACGTCCGCCACGGGACTTCTGTGACCGATGTCGCCTTCCTTCCATCAGCTCGGGGCATGGCACTCACTGCCATGGAGACACGCATCGTTAATGTCTACGCTCCCTCAGGCAACGACCGACGGCATGAAAGAGCCCAGTTTTATTCCGAGGAAATCGCTCCCCTGTTTTTATGGCGTTATGACCATTGCCTACTAGGAGGTGACTTTAACTGCGTTCTGCATCCTAAAGATCAGATTCCCCACTATACTACATGCCAGGAGCTACGTATAGTGGTGCGTGACCTCCTGCTTCACGATACCTGGGAAGTCCAACACGGCGACCTTTCTGGCCATACCTTTCTTACAAGTCATTCCGCAAGCCGACTTCATAGGATAGATGTCTCACAAACTCTTAGATCTGCGATACGGGGCGCCGAACGCTGGCCGCTGGCCTTTTCCGACCATTGCGCTTACATCTGTACGGTCCTCCTTCCGCCGCAATCAGTATGGCGCAGCCGTGCGCCATGGAAACTCAATACCTCTCACTTGCATGACCTGGCGTGTCGCCAACAAGTCACTGAAACGTGGACAGCCTGCGAACGACGCCTTCCCCGCTACCACTCGACATTGACATGGTGGTTGGGCTGCGCCAAGCCGGCGATCCGGAGGACACTGATGAGATACGGGAAGGACATGGCCGACTGGCATCGCATCACTGTTGACTTTTATTACGCGATTCTCCGAGATCTGGATGCTCAACCGCCAACCCCCGACAACCAGTTGGAACGGCAAAGCACTAAGGCGAAGATAATTGCGCTGGCACGCCGGAAACTGCAAGGGGTCGTGATACGAACGCGGCGCCACGATCGCGCGGATTTAGAAATTCCATCCATGCATGATATAGTGTCCGACAAACGAAGGCGTCGTCGGCAGATCATCAGCACTCTGACCACGCCTCATGGAACGCAGGTGACCACTCAGAATGACATCGTCCGCACATTCGTCGAGCACTACCGTCGTACTTATAGTGATGACGACGCTGAAACTGCAGCAGACGACTCCATTTTGAATTACGTCACGCACACCCTCCCCCACACGGAGGCGGATGCTTTGACAGTGGCGGTCACGCTAGACGAAGTCAACAACGCAATCGCCAAGGGGGCAGTCAACAGATCGCCCGGCATTGACGGCTTACCGATTGAGTTTTACCGTACTTTTCGGGACCTCATGGCCCCACGGTGGACGACTATGTATCAAGAACTGATAACGTCTGACCAAGCAATCCCACCCGCCTTTGCTGAGGGCATCATTATACCAGTCCACAAACCAGCCCGTGGTTCGATGGTCACGAGTTACAGACCGCTCACCCTCCTCAATGCCGATTACAAGATTTTCGAGCGCTTACTGGCGATGCGGCTCCGAACTACACTGCCTCATATCCTCTCGCCAGAGCAAACGACGCCTGGCGGACAGATTAACATACAGACTGCCACAGGGGAATGCCGCGACTTAATTGCGATAGCGGCGGCCTGCAGGCTCCGGGCAGCGGTCGTCGCTATAGACTTCGACAGCGCCTTCGATAAAGTGCGTCATCGTTTCCTGTTTTCAGTGGCAGCCCGAATGGGCATCCCCCCTCCGTTTCTCGACGTCATCCGGCGTCTTTACGCCAGTGCCAGTTCACGTGTCCAAGTCAATGGACGTATAGCAGGGCCGGTACCTATCTGCCGTTCGATACGGCAGGGGTGCCCCCTCTCTACCCTCCTGTATGCTATTGCCCTTGAGCCCCTTATTGGGGGCTTGACGACCAAGCTCTCTGGCCTCACCCTACGCCAACACACTTTTCGCTGTCGGGCATATGCTGATGACCTCCTCCTCCTCATTCGCTCCGGCTCTGAGATTCGGGATGTCCTCGAATTGATTACCCGTTATGGGGCTGCCGCTGGCAGTGCCATGAATGTCGCCAAATCTTCTGCAATGCACATTGGACGAGGCCTCCAGGAGGGTGAAGTGGCACCACTGCCGCTTGTGCGGACTTTCCGGTACCTGGGCATTACCTTTACCCCCACGGTCACACGCACGGCGGCAACGAATTTCCGTCGCCTGTTACACGTCATCCGCAACGACGTCCGCCAGAACCTCTTGCGCAGCCAGGACACACTTCAACGGGTTGCGTTTGTTAATCTTTATGTGGCATCAAAATTGGTTCACATCGCGCAAGTTCTCCCTCTGCCAACTGCAATTGGGCGCAACCTTCAGGCGGCTTTTGGCTATTATCTCACGGCTGGTTCAATGTTTAAAGTCCGTTATGAGACACTTACCCTGCCCTCACGGTATGGTGGCGTCGGGCTCGTCAATGTCCGTATGCGAGCTGCAGCTTTGTACATGAGTACCATGAGAAATCAGTGGATGGGCCAGGGTACATCTCTAACACGCAGCTTGCTTGAGGTCCTCCTACCTGCTTCCACCTCACCACCGGTGTCTGTCGGCCATATCGTGCCTCATTTGTCCCATATTTCGACCTTTTTCGTCGACTACAGTTACACACATACCAGTCTCCCCGATACACGCCCACCTAGGACTAAGGATTTTTACAGCCTGTTGCTGCGCTGTGTTCCCCGTAATGTGATGGAGACCAAACACCCCTCCATCCAGTGGCCCATAGTGTGGACTACCGTCCACCAGCCCTTCTTCCCTACGAAAGTCCGGGCACTGTGGTATCACATAGTCAACAGGAAATTTGCCACGAAGCAGCGCCTGCACAACATTGGCTTGTCAGAATCCCCTCTTTGTCTCCTTTGCCAGCAACTGGACACTGATGAACACCGTCTGACATGCGCCTCATCGCGAGATGTATGGCGCTTCGTGCAGCAAATCATTGCCTGCTATCTCCGGATGCCACCAGACACAGTCGAGCCTCGAATGTTTCTATACTCGGAGGACCGACATTTTCCCGCCGCCAAATGTCATGCTATTACGTGGGTCAAAGGGTGGGCGGTCGCTTATCTCTTTCATGAGGGACCTAAATCCCGCCTCGACTTCTGGACCTATTTACGAACAGCCCATGCAGCTCTCGAAAACACGCAACGTTACCGAACATTATTTGCTAACTATCTTCGAGCGGCCTTTGTTAGACCTCCACTGAGTTGGGGGGTGCCTGGCACAGAGGGCACCCTCCCCTCCTCCCCTGGCGGTGTCTGAGTTTCAACCGCCTACGATCTATTCTACTTCTGATCTCCGCGGATGGGAGAGCGCGTCGCAGATTGCGCGGATTTTATTTCTTTTTGCTTTTCCTTTTTCCTTTCTTTTTCTTTACCCAGAATTTATATTTCATTCTCTTTCACATATGTGTTCGCCTAATTTCATGCTATTAGTGAATCTTACAAAAACACATGCAAATAAATAAATAACAACGCCTTCCACTACTGTTGATTCCTGTTTCTCCCACTTCCCTAAGCACCACAGGCTCGGTGGTGGTGAGGGGGACGCTGTGGCCAGGCCTCAGGTTTCGACCCCTGCCCACTTTGCCCCCCGAGCCCCCACCGGTCCACTTTACAAAAGAAAAAAAAAAGCGTGTTCGGTCAGAGGGTTACGTGCCCTCTGCAATAAAAAAAAAAAGGTTGGTAGAGCACTTGCCCGCGAAAGTTTAAAAAAAAGTTTGTAAAAAAAAAAAAAAAAAGATGGTAGAGCACTTGCCCGCGAAAGGCAAAGGTCCCGAGTTCGAGTCTCGGTCGGGCACACAGTTTTAATCTGCCAGGAAGTTTCGTTGTTGGAACCTCTCATTCAAAGGCTGGTTTAATATAGCTCTTCACGTTAGTTAATTCTAAGCAAGCATGTGTATTCCTACGTAAGTACTACAACCTACACATGTTCAGTGACCAATTGGAAGGTAGGAGACGAGATACTGGCAGAAGTAAAGCTGTGAGTTCCGGGCGTGAGTCGTGCATCGGTAGCTCAGATGGTAGAGCACTTGCCCGCGAAAGGCAAAGGTCCCGAGTTCGAGTCTCGGTCGGGCACACAGTTTTAATCTGCCAGGAAGTTTCATATCAGCGCACACTCTGCTGCAGAGTGAAAATCTCATTCTGGAAACATCCCCCAGGCTGTGGCTAAGCCATGTCTCCGCAGTATCCTTTCTTTCAGGAGTGCTAGTTCTGCAAGGTTCGCAGGAGAGCTTCTGTAATGTTTGGAAGGTAGGAGATGAGATACTGGCAGAAGTAAGGCTGTGAGTTCCGGGCGTGAATCGTGCTTCGGTAGCTCAGATGGTGGAGCACTTGCCCGCGAAAGGCAAAGGTCCCAAGTTCGAGTCTCGGTCGGGCACACAGTTTTAATCTGCAGGAAGTTTCATATCAGTGCACACTCCGCTGCAGAGTGAAAATCTCATTCGGGTTCCAACAACAACTCTTTACTCCTTTCTCTTCACTTGTAAATTTCTAAGGGCAATAATAATAAACTCACAAACAAAAGAAAGTGGTTTATCGTTACCGAAAGTAGGAATATACGTTCGATCCACAGTGTATACGCATTGTTACTTAGAACACGTCGTCTGGAAGCGCGAGTCTGCCCGATAAGAACGCAACCACACCATCCGGCGGAAGTTCACAGCAGCGTTCCTGCCTCGCCAACACTAACCTCCGAAGAAAGGTCGAAGCGGCTGCGTGTAGCGGCAAGCTGATAGCCTATTCAGCACAAACTTAGGTTGCATACGAAGTAGAATGGTACAGCCTGTGTATGATAATGAAAACTCAGGAAATCTCTCATAAAGGCTAGAGCGTAAAAGCTAAACAACTAGCTGAGCGCTTGTCAGATTGTAGAGATGCAGAATATCCCGGGGAAATTCATGAGTCCTCTGTCAGACAGGCGAAGTTGCGACAAATTCGGTTAAGATGATTCTTCCGCATGTAGGCGCCTACTCCGAAACAGTAATGGGCTATCAGTAAGTTCTATATATCTGGTATATGAAAAGCAGGCAAAATTCAATATCTGTAACATGTAAAATATTACTAACAGATTACTGTGTTTAAAGTGTCTAAGATGCGGAAAATAATCACTGGAAGATAATTACCTTCATAAACATGAAAAATATACAGATTAATGACAGATGATCTATACATTACTCCACTGATACCTAATATACGTTATTTAAAGTACAGAACAGAATAGGGCAGTTAATTATCTAGAATCATTGTTTGCCGTAGCAGTCATGTGCTTCGATAGTAGCATGTGTACGTCATTTTATCGACCATTTTCAAATGTGCTTACGGAATGGAATTTTAGATTGCTTGTGCGGAGAACAATGCCCACCTGTCGCGTCCGAATTTATTACCCTACCAAAACCAATCGTACAATCGCAGAGCAATGGGCGCTCCATAAAAGTAGGGTGCTTTTCCTGCTTCTGGTTAGTTACGAAAAGAGTTTGCCATAACAGGCAGCTCACATCAAGTGGCGTCTCGCTACGGTTTGACAACCATCGTCATCAGTTGGTAGACAATGTTGACAACTGGTCCTACACAGATGCATCAAGAAACACCGACACGTGGATACAGAGTGAATTCAGCCGTAGTTGCAAAAAAGATAAAAAAAAGATAGTTTTATTAGTTTTCCATTTGCAACTCGCTTCGCCTGTATTTAAAGGCATCTTCGGAGAATCTAGGAAAATTACAAAATCCAGCACAAATACAATGGCCATATACAAAATCTAAGACAAAAAACCATGTGAAAAGTCTTTCACTCTACAAACATGGAACTCCTAAATTGCGTTTAGGGGAGGGGAGTGGTGGCTAAAGTATGTACTAGCTCGCATAGTATAAAATATAGAAACAAAATTAACAGTTACCGAACTATGGGTAAATAACAATGTAATGAAATGAGTCAATCGTATAAAATTACAGCCGGGCAAAAATGTGTCAAGTGAATATATAATGCTAAAATACGGAAAAATGCCGATAGTTGCAATTTGTACCTAAAACTACACGGACATTATTAGGAACAGCCATAAAAAGGAAGCAGATAAAAACCTAATTTATTAAGGTTTGCAGTGGTGTGGTGACACACTGCCAGTCAATAACGGTAATAAAGGGGAATTCCCATATGGTAAGATGAGAGGCGGCTTTTTTAAAATACATGTTCTATCAACAGCATAAAAAATCATGTGGAGAAGGAAAACAACACTGGTAAAATATATAAACCATGAATTTGAACAAGAGGAGAAAGAAAACTGTCTGCACGTCAAAAGAGCTAAGACACATACATAATTTGACTTACCACATGGAAAAAAGGCATCTTAAACGCAAAATGCGACCTATTGACACCCGTCATACACGCATAGCCTTACGTGCTAGCACTGGTCTACTCTGTCGTAGTAGCAGTAAGCTTACCAGGTGACGACATTTCAACTATGGAAAGGCTGTGTGTAAACATTGGGGAAAGTGTCCAGTGTCTGAACTAATAAACGTGAAAAACTCATTTGGAGACGAGCATCACAGCTCCGTAAAACGCCTGATTTTTCAAAAATAACTGTTCGTTTAAAAGCCTCGGAGATTTGAAGCAAATATATTTCAAAATTTAGAATTCCTCAAACAAATTTATTTTTCGCAATTTATTTTCTTCGTGCAGAACTATAATATTTTTGAGACTAGGAGACTGACGTCCTGAGGCTTTCGAATGTTCTGTGAAGGTTGACAAGTTTTTTTGTTTGCAAGTGTTTGCTGAATCCTACAGTAAATGACCTCCCCATCTGTCTGATATATTCGGACGCACGTTCTGGGCAGCTAATTTTAGAAACTCCCGATTTTAAAAAAAAGTGGCTAGTGGGTTACTCGTAATGAGGAAGAGCATACTGAATCGAGCTACCCGAGAAAAAACAATTTGGAGGTTAATGTGTTTAAGTAACTTTGCCAAATTATAAGGGAAAGGACCCTAAAACGGAATCGCAACTCCTACGACCTTACATACCTCAGAAGCGGCGGGAGGAGGGGTGGCCCATGTTTTCAAGTCGTTTTTGCCTTCGGAATGTAACCGGTGTACGAACGATGGGTTGCATCCATTTCTCTGTGGTGCATAAGACAGATCATTCTGTTCATTCCCAATAGCATTGTCAAAAGTGGGAGCCCACATCTTCTTACTACAGCTGTTCGAACACAACCAAGCTTGTATTGTCTCGGATGATTGAAGATGGAATATATAACAGACATCCCAGTGGATGTTTTCCTGAAGATCGCCAAACCATCGTGTTGTTTGTAAACAATATTGTTAAATGTAAAATCCAACCCAGGGAGATTTGTGTGCCTCAGCAAAACAGATAGCCGTATCTATTGAGAGGCCAGACAAACGCGTGGTTCATGAAGAGGAGCAGCACCCTTTTCAGTAGTTGCACGAGCAACAGTCTGGATGATTGACTGATCTGGCCTTGTAACACTAACCAAAACGGAATTGCTGCGATGTTACTGCGAACTGCTGAAAGCAAGGAGAAACTACAGCCGTAATTTTTCCCGAGGGCATGAGCTTTACTGTATGGTCAAATGATGTTGACATCATCTTCGGTAAAATATTCCGGAGGTGAAATAATCCCCCATTCGGGGCTCCGGGCGGGGACTACTCAGATGGACATCTTTATCAGGAGGATGAAAACTGGCATTCTGCGGATTGGAGGGTGGAATGACAGATACTTTAATCGGGCAGGTAGGTCAGAAAATTTAAAAAGGGAAATGGATAGGTTAAAGTTAGATGTATTGGGAATTTGTGGCCGGCCGGTGTGGCCGTGCGGTTCTGGGCGCTTCAGTCTGGAACCGCGTGACCGCTACGGTCGCAGGTTCGAATCCTGCCTCGGGCATGGATGTGTGTGATGTCCTTAAGTTAGTTAGGTTTAAGTATTTGTAAGTTCTAGGGGACTGATGACCACACACGTTAAGTCCCATAGTGCTCAGAGCCATTTGAACCATTTTTCTGGGAATTTGTGAAGTGCGATGGCAGAAGAAACAAGACATCTGGTCAGTTGAATACAGGGTTATAAATACAAAATCAAATAGGGGTAATGGTGGAGTAGGTTTAATAATGAATAATAAAATAGTAACGAGGGTGGGCTACTACAAACAGCATAATGAACTCGTTATTGTAGCCAAGATAGACACGAAGTTCACACCTACCACAGTAGTAAAAGTTACTATGCGAACTAGCTCCGCAGATGACGAAGAGATTGCAGAAAAGTACGATGAGAAAAAAATATTCAAATAGTGAAGGGAGACGAAAATTTAATAGTCGTGGGGGAACTGAAATTCAATAGTAAGAAAAGTAAGAGAAAGAAAAGTAATGGGTGAATATGGAATATGGCTAAGGAAGACGTTTTGTAGAATTTTGCACAGAGCATAACTTAATCGTAACTAACACTTGGTTTAAGAATCATGAAAGTAGGTTATGTACGTGGAAGAGGCCTGCAGACACTAGTAGGTTTCAGATAGGTTACATAATGGTAAGGCAGAGATTTAGGAATCAGGTTTTAAATCATTGCCAGGGACAGACGTGGCCTCTGACCACAATCTGTTGGTTGTGAGGTGTCGATTAAAGCTGAAGAAACTGCAAAAAGGTGGGAATTTAAGGAAATGGGACCAGGGTAAACTGACAGAACCATAAGTCGTAGAGTGTTTCAGAGAGAGCATTAGGCACAATTGACAAATATGGGGGAAAGAAATACAGTAGAAGAAGAATGAGTAGGTTTGAGAGATGAAATAGTGAAGGCAGCAGAGGATCAAGTAGGTAAAAAGGCGAGGGCTAGTAGAAATACTTGGGTGGCAGAAGAGATACTGAATTGATGAAATGAGAAAATATGAAAATGCAGTAAATGGAACAGGCAAAGAGGAGTGCAAACGTCTCAAAAATGAGATCTACAGGAAGTACAAAATGGCTAAGCGGGGATGGCTAGAGGAAAAATGTAAGGATGTGGAGGCATATATCGATAGGGGTAAGGTAGATACTGCTGACAGGAAAATTAAAGAGATCTTTGGAGAAAAGAGAACCAGCTACATGAATATCAAGAGCTCAGATGGAAAACCAATTTTAAGCGAAGAAGGGAAAGCAGAAAGGTGGAAGGAATATATAGAGTGTTTATACAAGGGCTATGTACTTGTGGGTAATATTATGGAAATTGAAGAGGACGTAGATGAAGATGAAATGGGAGATGTGATATTGCGTGAAGAGTTGACAGAGCACTTAAAGACCTAAGTCGAAACAAGGCGCCGGGAAAAGTCAACAATCCTTTAGAGCTACTGATAGCATTGGGAGAGCCAGCCATGACAAAACTCTTCCATCCGGTGAGCAAGATATATGAGACAGGCAAAATATCTTCAGACTTCAAGAAGAATATAATAATTCCAATCCCAAAGAATTTAGGTATTGACAGTTGTGAAAATTACTGAACTATCAGTTTAATGAGTCACGGCTGCAAAACACTAACACGACTTCTTTACAGACGAATGGAAAAACAGGTAGAAGCCGACTTCGGGGAAGATCAGTTTGGATTCCAAAGAAATGCTGGTACTCGTGAGGCAATACTGACCTTACGACTTACGTTAGAAGATAAATTAAGGAAAGGCAAACCTACATTTCTAGCATTTGTAGACCAAGAGAAAACTTTTTACAATGTTATTGGAATACTCTCATTCAAATTCTGAAGGTGGCAGGGGTAAAATACAGGAAACGAAAGGCTTTTCCAATTTGTACAGAAACAAGATGGCAGTTATACGAGTCGAGGGGCATGAAAGAGAAGCAGGGGTTGGAAGTGAGTGAGACAGGTTTGTAGCCTATCCCCTATGCTATTCAGTCTGTGTACTGAGGAAGCAGTGGAGAAAGCAAAAGAAAATTTGGAGCAGGAATTAAAATCCATGGAGAAGAAATAGAAACTTTGAGGTCTGCCGATGACATTTTAATTCTGTGAGAAACAGCAAAGGATCTGGAAGAGCAGTTGAACGGAATGGACAGTGTCTTGAAATGAGGGTATAAGATGAACATCAACAACAGCAAAATGAGGAACAGAAAAACGAGGATAATGGAATGCAGTCGAATTAAATCAGATGATACTGAGGAAATTAGATTAGGAAATGGGAAACTTAGAGAGGTAGATGAGTTTTTCTATTTCGGGAGCAAAATAACTGATGATGGTCGAAGTAGAGAGGATATAAAACGTAGACTGACAATGGCAAGGAAAGCGTTTCTGACGGATAGAAATTTGTAGATTTAAGTGTCAGGAAGTCTTTTCTGAAAGTATTTGTGTGGAGTGTAGCCCTGTATGGAAGTGAAACACGGACGATAAATAGTTTGGACAAGAAGAGAATAGAAGCTTTCGAAATGTGGTGCTACGGAACAATGCTGAAGATTGGATGGGTAGATCACGTAACTAATGAGGAGGTAATGAATGGAATTGAGGAGTAGAGATATTTGTGGCCCAACTTGACTAGAAGAAGTGATCGTTTTATAGGACATGTTCTCAGGCATCAAGGGACCACGAATTTAGTATTGGAGGGACGTGTGGAGTGTAAAAATCGTAGAGGGTGAAAATGAGATGAATATGCTAAGCAGATTCAGAAGTTACAGTAGCTACTTGGAGATGAAGAAGCTTGCACAGGATAGAGTAGCATGGTAAGATGGATCAAACCAGTCTCTGAACTGAAAGCCACAACAACACAAATGTAAAGTAATTGTTGGAGATGGTACCTCTAAAGGAGGTTAATTTCTCCCATTAGGAGGGATCCTTTCTCAGACAATATTCTTGGAATAAGTCTGTAGTTTCCGATAGGGGGACATTCGTATACATCTTTTTATATCGAGAGAAATGAAATGGCAACCTTCTGGGAGATCCTGATCGTGCAAACACGCAACCCTTGACAGTCTTGTTGTTTTACCTTCTTTATGAGTTTTTGTCTGTACTCGGTGACTGTGTTTTTAGTATTCATTACTTTCAAATCATACAACTCTTGTGGAGGCATGATGTACAGACAACTATCAAGATGATTTCTTAAAAGCTTGTCAGACGTAACAGTGGCATTCAGTGAATCCCAGTTTCAGCACAAAATTGTTTTTAACTTTACTTACATAACACCGTTTGTAAACCACAACACTGCCCTTAGTAAAATCACCTCGTCTTCACCTAATTTTTGTTATATGGTCTTCAGAGTCTTTTGTTCGTGACAAAAGGAAGGCTGCTTGGGTGCTCTCTGTATAATTTCACTAGTTTTAAGCGTCAATTGGATCGCGTCTCCTTTTCGATAGCAGCCCTGTTAAGGTCATTTTTACTTTAGTGGCAAAGGGAAGTAATCTCCCTATCGTTTAACTGTGGTGTTAACTGGTAATTTAGGCCTTATTCAAGAATGCTAGTTGCTGTGACTGAATGAAATAACAGTGAGATTAATTATTGGTCAGCAAAACGAAAGCTATGCTTGTCTCCACTGTAGGGGGTATTACATTTTTTGTTGCACAATGGCATGAGCTCATCCAACTTCCTAGTTTGGCCATCACTAATCAGTTGAGCTTTCTCCCATACACGTAAATTAACAAGAAATATCATATTGTCAAAGCAATGCACATCAAACTCATTAACAGCCTCACAGGAAGCACTTTACGCTAGGTCATTAAGCCTGTTCATAACCATATTCCATCTTTTAATTTCATTCGAAACTACAATCTTGGCGAATTTGATCATAGCACGAGATGTGTTTTCTAAATGATAAATTTTTTAGGTATCTGTTCACATATACAGGAATAATGTTATCATTTAAACAACTCTTACTGTAAGTAATATTCAAGGAAGCCTTCATTATTTTATACTCAAGTTAGCAATATTCCAAAGCCACTTTTTTTTACCCAACTAGGTGAGTTACAACAAATGTTCATCCACTCCATTCTCAAACTATGTGGCACTGGTACAGCAACCGTAGTAATGTTGCAGAGACAATTCAGTCGTGGTTGCAAGAAAGATGGTTTTATTAGTTCTACATTCGCGATATGTTTCGCCTATATATAGAGGCATCTTCAGACAATCGAAGTACGGGTAAGTAATCATCTCGTGAAATAAGGAGTCAAATGTATAAAATTCCACTCAAGCAAAAATGGGCCAGGTGCTTGAACAACTCTAAAATATGGAACAATGACAATAGTCGCAATCGTAATCTTGTGAGATTTTACAGTAGTTTGGTCATTACTGTTATATTCAGCGGACACTTGCTAACAAAAGAATATCAAATTAAAAAAAATTCACCCTTCTCTGAACATCTTAAAGCTTCAGACCGTCAGTCACCTAGTTTGGAAAATCTTATAATCGAGCACGTAGAAAATAAAGGGCGAAAATTAAATTTGCTTGAGGAATTTGAAATTTCGAAACACATTCGCTTAAAATATCCGTGACTTTTAAACGAACTGTTATTGTCGAGAAATCAGCGTTTTTTACGTAAATCCAAGGTTATGGTTAACTGTTGAGATGGCTGCACAGATTAGATGTTTCCCTCTATTGTGTTTTTATGTCAACACCAATTCCTCATTTTATTCTTCATATGCCTCACTATCGTCATTCTTCACCTCTAGGCCAATCTGATGATGCCCCAATAGGGCAAAACGCGTCATTTCCTGTGTGCAAAAAAGATTTTGCAATCGGGTCTGTCTTATTTCAAGCACTAAATTTAAACGTGTTGTAATTTGTGTTGGCGATAAATTTTCAGTCATAGACCAGTTGAAAAATGACACTAGTGGACTAAGTCTGAACGCGGGATGTGGAATTGGAAATGTAATATCAGACACTAAAAAGGAAAGTGACTCCATTGCAGAAATTGCGAGTGCACCTGAGAGAGATGATGAAAGTTTGCACAGTCCTGTGTTTTATCCGTTAGATGTTTCATACAATGCATACAAGGTGAAAGGCGTAGGACGTAACATTGCTTTAACTGGGTGAACAGTTCAAGGTACTGAAATAGTTTCACGCAGAAGGACGCATTTTGAAGTATGTTTAATACTCGTAACTTCTGCATCAACTACGGTATCGAAATAAGTTCCTTAATTAGAAGGACGCACTTTTCTTTAAACTGCATTGTAAAACTATTGGGAATATGAGAACAGTGATGCAACACTCGTTAATGTTAACGCTGAAACTCTTCGCAACGTTATCTGAGAAATGTTTAATACTAGTAACTTCTGTATCAATTACTGTATCGAAATAAGTTTCTTTATTAGAAGGACGTACTTTTCTTTAAACTGCATTGTAAAACTGTAGGAAATATGAGAACAGTGATGCAACACCGGATACGTTTGCCAAAAATTTCGCTTTCAATATTAACAAACGTTACATCACTGTACTCGTGTTTTCACCAGCTTACGAGTACCGTTAAAAATCGTAACATTACACTAAAAACATACTTGCTTCACATTTCAATTGATACAAGAGTATTAATCAGGGAACAAACGTCTTGCCCTGTCTTACTGAACACTTCATTTCAGTATATTGAACCGTTCGCGAATTGATAGGGTGTTACGCTGTGGCAGTACTGGACAGTGGAATAGAAGCATGGGACCAATTGGTTCAGTTGCAGGTAGTCAATATGTAAATAGGGAATTTTTGGCGGATTAAAATTATGTGTCGAACTGAAACTCGAAATTAGTACCTTTATCTTCCTAGGATAAAACTCTACCGTCTGAGCTATTAAAGCACGACTCACAACACGTTCTCAGAACTTTACTTTTGCCAGTACCTCATCTCTCACCCGCGATGGGAAACGTACCGATTCGAGTCGCGGTCCGGCGCCAGGAACTTTCAGTTCAGCGCACACCTTTCTGAAGGGTGAACACTTCCTTCTGCAGAATCTGTACATTTATTTTCTACAATTATCTTGAAAACACGCAAAAAATGACGACCAAAGGGTTTTCAGTCGAAAAATTCAGTAAATCTTGAGCAGTTAAGAATTTATATACTTGAAAAATATCTGATAAACAAAGAAGGTAAGACTCATCAACGACTGCAAAGAAAAGGCTAAAACTTAATTTCTGGAGATTTTCAAATGGTTAACCACTGGTAGAAGACCATTAAACATAAACAGCACTTTTAGAAAATCAGGTTAACGATAGTAAAAATAACATTGAAAACAAGACTGCAGAATGATTATAGCATGAAAATCGAACTATCTAACTTAATGAAACAGAAGGTCCACTTCAATACTTCTTAACTGATTCCGGATTTATATCTCATAAGGTCTAGTGCAACTTGGATAATATTGACGTCCAGCTGGTTCCATTACGCATGAGGACTGATAAATTACGATTCCTCCGCGGCCTCTGCAGTTTACATCATAATGAACTACAAAAATGTTTACCTGAAACATTCCGTTATTTGCCACAGGACATACCATATTGCAACATCAGTTTAATTAATTTAAATAATAACTGATTCTGACAGGTTGTACCCTCTCACGGGCAAGACTAGTTACGGCCTGTAACCTGTAATCTGTAGCCATTAATGCAAAGCGCAAGTTAACCAGTTCCCATGGAACCAAAACACTTCAATCACTGCCGCTAAATCGGGGCAGAAACTGCAAATCATCAGTTTCCGGAATATGCTCGAATCACTACCACACCAGGTAGGAGATAAATATATTTACTTGCGGGACTCGCAACAACGCAGCAATACAAACGATATTTTGGTACAGCCTTGAGTACTTCCAGCGACGCAGTTTTTATTTCTTCAGTCGTTGAAAATCTTCATCCTTTCATAGGTCTCTTCAGTTTTGCTAACAGGAAAAAGTTGAAGGATGGCTAAGGTATGATTGTCGTGTTCTTTTTGGCTAAAATATCTCTCACAAGCAACAATGAATGAGCAGGTGCATTATCGTGATGCAAAAGCCATGAATCGTTTTTCCACAATTCCGGACGATATTTACTTATTGCTTCTCTCAAACGGCACTCCATACTGACCGTACAACGTTGAGGCCAAAATTCATGATACACTACGCCGCGATAATTGAAAAAAACCATGAGTAAATGTATGACATTTGTTCTAAACTGGCGTGCTTTCCTCGGTCTTGGTTCTCCGGGATGCTCCCATTGGGACGATTGTGCTTTGGTTTCGACGTCATAAACGTAAACCCATGTTTCGTCACCAGGTATGAGCCTTTTGAGCAACTCAGGATCATCATTGACGTCATTCAAGAGCTCCTGAGCGATGCTCATGCGACGGTTCTTCTGATCAAAAGTAAGGAGTATTGAAACAAACTTCGTTGGCACACGTCTCATGCCCAAAACATCCGAAAAAATTGCATGACATGATCCGAATGATATGCCAACATCCTCAGCAACTTCTCTTACGACGGTTCGACGATTTTCCAAAACAAATTTCTTCACAGATTCGATTTTATCATCTGTTGTTGATGTGCTGGGGCGTCCATAGCGAGAGTCGTCATTACGAACTTCTCGGCCCTCTTGGAAGAGCTTGTACCACTTGTAAACATTTGTTTACTCAGGTCAGACTCACCGTATGTCACTGTCAACATTTCAAGTGTTTTAGAGCACTTTATTAGATTTTTCACACAAAATGTGATGCAAATTCTTTACTCCACTTTTTATAATAATCGAAAATCGCCGAGCACACTAAAACATGTCTAACCTCTCTGTCTTTCAAAAACAAACAAAGCATGCTGTACACTCGAAACTGTGAACATATGTTCGGGAAATGTGTACCAATATAAAAAAGGAGATCGATAGTAGAAATGTCACTTTACTTTTTGAGCAGCCCTCTTATATCATTAACAGTAAATTGTATCATCCCTTGCACGCATACTACGTCGTCAGCAGAAGTTAATGAAGCACGTACGCCTAGTTATCATCTAAAATCTGTCACAACCATTTTTCATGAAACGTACACTATTTATTAACCAATGGCTTCTCTTAAAATGTTCCTACATCTTAAAAGAAAAGTAAATGATTCACAAAAGAGCAGACACAACTTCAAGATTAAGAGAAGAGTTTCACAAACAGTAAACGGCCACGGTAAGAGTAGAGTGAAAACAAAGATTAGTTACTACTTTTTCAATCTTAAAATTTTTTCTTTGAGCTGTCAAACATCTTTTTTTAAACTCATTTCTCCTTTACCACATGAATTACCTTATTACTGATGGTGTTTTTCCAGCCTCTGACATACTTGTAAATAAAAAAATCTACACGTATTCTTAATATATACTGTTCAGAAAAGTGGGTTTTACGAATCGTTATTCCGATTTTTAAACCTAAACAGTGAACAGTATTTATCTTCTCTTTTTTCTGGTGTCCATATTTACTTTAAAATGTGTAGAACTGGCTGTGCCCAAAACCCCTCTTTCCTCATCAGAAGATGTTCCAGATGAGAATGAGTTCGCACCATCTGTAGGTTCATTTATATGATGAACAAATATGAAAAAAGTGTATCACTGAAAGACTTCCTCTGTTCGGCCTACCTAGTGCTTGGTATTTCACTACCAGAAGTTTCTTCTGATCCAACTCTGGTGTTAGTAGCTACATAAAGAACGCTCGTCACACGTTCAGCCTACGCCTAGTTTTATTCGCGACAGCTTTTTGGGGAAAAGATGGTCCTCAGGAAAAAAACAGTCTCAGTTCACATCAGGTGACAGCTCACAAGAACTTATCCACATGGGAATCAACTTTTATAATTTTCTGGGAAGCCTGTAGAAATTCCTGTAGTCAACTTACACCCATAGGCAGATGAAAAGCCCGAAAATTTACTGGAGTACTTCAATGTCAATTTCTTTTGTTGAATTTCTTAAAACTGTTCTTGATTAGATTCAGTTAAACGATCATCAACGATACGACAAATTTTTTTAAATGAAAATGCGGAAAACATGTAGCTAAACTCATGATAGAAAATAATCGATTTCATTTGTGTGTAATTCAAATACTGTAAGTTAAATATGTTAGTACTAACGCTGCATATTTATTTCAGTAGGAATTCTCTCCAGATCCACAGTAGAGTTATGAAATTGATAACGAAGACGTATCCAAATTTAATTCGCTGTATACGGACAGGACACGATAGTACTAGCCGCCATTCGACAGCTCTCATCAGCCAATTAGATGGTTTCATTTGTCGCTAGCACCCCACGTGATATGGAGATGATCTAATCAGCGTATTTCCAATTTTTTCACACAGCTTTCACCTCGCCACTGTCTCAACCCACAAATATCACAGTTTCCGCTATAGGGAGCAAACACCATCTCTGCCAAACGACTCAATGAAGCAGAGGGTTGCCAACCTACTTCACAAAATAATAATATCGTGCCACTCTTGGTACCACGTCTTGGCCGACTCACCCTTTATATGTAATTTTTTGTTGAATTCAGTGTTGAACACAGGTACAACACGTTTTTATAAATTATGTTTTATCCTAAATGCGCCCGAGTGCATCCATTCAACACGTGTTTCGGATAATCAGTATTCTACCTTAACTTGTAAGGAGAATTACAATGGAAAATAGCGCAATATACATACCACTTTGCAGCGCCCGATAATTGTGTTTTTCACTAAATATTCTCAATTTCTAATTGTTTTGTGAGATCATTAAATAATAGAGGGTATCCAAAAATTATCTGTAAAACTTAAGACTTTAATACCTTTAAAACTATACTTTACTATCTGTAAGATTTAAGACCTTAATAACTTTACAACTATACTATATATATTAACAAATGGTTTTCAGTATGTGATACCTTATAAAGGTTTGTTTCCTCATTCACACACATCAGTGGGTGACCCATAGTGGTACGGATAATGTCCAGTCGAAATTCCGTTTCTCTCCACATATTATTCAAGATCCCCACGGTGACATCATCAGATATATTGCGAATACTTGTCTTCTCATCCCTTACAAAACCCCACACGAAGAGGTCTAGTGCTCGGAAGTATCCTATCACTTGGGTATCGGACTCCTCTATGAAGCAGGCGACACAATGAGCTATACCTTGTGGCGTCCACATTTTATCAAGTTTTCAGGTGCAGTTTTGCGCCGAAATGGCGTCACCGGGGATCATCTTACCACATGTTGAAAATCATTTTTTAATATCTTGTTTTAATTGTAAATCATTTAAGTATTAATTTTTGAAGATCATTTTGGATACCCTGTACGTATAAGATATTCAAAATGGTAGTGCTTCGAATAGCGTGGTTGCACGATTCCGGCACTCAGATGGTCTGTTGCAAATAACAGATTAGTTCCTCCACCACGGAACGCAGCAACTGCTTTATAGCGGTGATAGCTACATGTATCGCATTACCCAGCAGCAAACTACCAGTGCAACTCGTTACAGTTCCGATCGGAGTTTCATTGCAGCACGAGCCCTGAAATGAGACAGGCATCGTGGCGCGGCTCGCCCAGGGCGCACCGCCCCCTCTGCAAGGGCGTTAAGCACAGCGAGTCGTGAAAAGAGTCATTTAAAACGCTAAACGGATCTCTGGTTGCCGAAGGACTCCGGACGCGCTGCGGCTCAATCTGCGCCGGAATTGAATCTGCAGCTGCGGTCAGATGGGGGATGCTCCGCAGGCCCGGGGGCTGGAAGGCGAATGGGGGCGGCCTGACAGACGGGCCGCTCGTGGAGGCCGTTGATCACGCGGAACGCCGCGGGCCGCGCTGGGGGCGATGCTGGGGGCGGCAGGGGGTAGGGTCTGGGGCGGCCGCACACCCCACTGTACCACTGCTGACCGATAGCCTCACTTTCCGTGCTCTGCGCTGCTGGTCCCCACCACGTTATACGGTGCAACTTTTCCCGTATCTCCTGTTGCTTCTCTTAGTAAGTACGAGCCACTCCTCTACGCTTTCATAGGACCCCTATTACGCAAAATGTGACCTATAATTGTTTACGTTCTGACAGTGGGTCCTACGTTCGTTCATTTCATAAGTTTCGATTGTAAAATATTACTTGTAGAGTAATGGAAAAACTGGTGGAATCCAAAATCGAGTAAGATCACTTTGGATCCCAGAGATACGTAGCAACTCGCGAGGCACTAATGGCCGTACGATGTGTCTTAGAAGAAGGACTGAAGAAAGGTAAACATACATTTATAGCCTTTGCAGACTTAGAGCTAGTTTCTCACAACATTGCCGGTGATACACTGCACTCATTTTGCTAAGGAATAAGCTACAGTCCATCCACGAATTCTCTCCGCAGAGGCGAGAGCCGCATGTCGCCTTGCGAGATACGTTGCGGCACATTCTTGTCACTGTATAAGCTATAGGCTGGTATTCACTGCTACTGGCTCAATTACGTTGAGAGATTGGATTCAACAATACTAAAATCAAAATGATGTAATTATTTAATTATATTAATTACAATTAAATACACATTACTCTCCAATATCACAGTAGTCGTTAGAAACATTTTTCTCTTTCTTGAAGGCATAGTTCAACATGTTTACTGTTATTTGTGAATACATTTACCAATGTCTCACGTGTAATCAGATGCAGATAACCAGTTATCACTGAATTGAGCTCATCTATTGTCTTTGGGTTATTCTGAAACACAAATGTTTTAGCCCAAAGGAAATAGTAGCGCGGAGAGCCATACGTCAGCGAGAGGGCTGAAAACTTTTCGTAATTTCTCTGTCTCCAAAGATTTCATTTAAATGCCGTAGGGCTGGTGTGTCGAATGAGCAGTAATGTTGTGTAGTTGGAAAAGTGGATCATTGATCTCATTTTAATTCGTGAGGACAATGAATGTGTAAATTACACAGTCCAACGAAAAACTTTTCTTGAAAAACTTGTTCTACTTTGATAGCTGATGTTTATAGATTTTTATGAGCTGAATCTAAATCTAGACTTAATTTTTTGTGTCACCATAGTTTTCAAGCAATATTCTTTTTATTATGTAGAATAAATTCCTATTCTATACGGTAAACGGAGAAATGTCACAACATAAGCATGGTTTGTATTTACAGTAACCTACTTACAACAATGATATTTGTTAACAGAGGTTTCACTTGTCAGCTGGAATTGGTTTCCATTTCCTTTCTATTTTTTCTTTGGAGCTTGTTGTGTAGCTTTTTCTACGATGAGTCGCTTGCTGAAATTCTCGGTGAAGTGACCAACACTAGACCCCCCATCATGTTGATGTTCCAGCGGCAATGGTAGCGTTTTCCCATCTCTTTAATGTCCTGGTGGAAACGCTCTCCTTGCTCCTCACTAACATCTCCCATATGGTACGGGAAGTAATCGAGGTTACTGTTCAAAAAGTGAGTCGCCGCTGTGGCCGAGCGGTTCTAGGCGCTTCAGTCCGGAACCGCGCTGCTGCTACGGTCGCAGGTTCGAATCCTGCCTTGGGAATGGATGTGTGTGCTGTCCTTTGGTTAGTTAGGTTTAAGTAGTTCCAAGTTTAGGGGGCTGATGACAGATGTTAAGTCCCATAGCGCTTAGAGCCATTTTGTTCTAAAAGTGAACTTTCAGGCTCATTAAACATCCTAAAGTTTTAAACTTCTTTAACATTGTATCTATAACAGAAACATATTCTGGGGCTTTTTCGTGTCCTAAGAACCTTGTAACGATTTGCTTGAATGAGGGCCATGCTTCTATCTCATTTAAGGTCATTGTGGATTCACAGTTAGCAACAAACATCAATTTTCTAATGTAAGGTCCGACATAGACGCCTTCTTTTAGTTTAGCTTCTGAAAGGTGTGGAAACCTTTGGCAGAGATAATTAAAATATGGTCCATCTTTAGCCAAAGCCTTTACAAACTGTTTCATTAGGCGCAACTTTATATGTAGTGGTAGTAGAAGTATGTTTCTTGGACCTACAAGGTTTTTGCGAAGAATGTTCTTCTCGCCATGTTTTAAAAACTCCCTCACATGCCAGTTCTTTCTGCACCATTGTTGATCCCTACAACTACGGTCCTATTTACACAAGAAACATGAAAATTTGGTATAGCCACCTTGGTGACCAAGGAGCATCCATGTTACTTTTAGATCGTCACATATCATCCAATAAGGAGCAAAATAGCCTATTTTATTTAGCACTATTTCTAGGTTTTCACAGCTTTCTTTCATATGTACAGAATGTCCAACAGATGTAGATGCATACATGTTTACCATTGTGTAATAAAACAGTCTTTAAACTAGTTTTGGATGAATCAATAAATAGCCTCCAGTCTTACTTTTTCTGTTCAGTACCAAACTCACTCATCAGAACGCGAATGACTGAGCAGTACACTAAATCACCTTCTCGTCGAAAAGTCCGCAGCTCGTGGTCGTGCGGTAGCGTTCTCGCTTCAACGCCTGTGTTCCCGGGTTCGGTTCCCGGCGGGGTCAGGGATTTTCTCTGCCTCGTGATGACTTGGTATTGTGTGATGTCCTTAGGTTAGTTAGGTTTAAGTAGTTCTAAGTTCAAGGGGACTGATGACCATAGATGTTAAGTCCCATAGTGATCACAGCCATTCGAACCATTTTTTTTTTCGTCGAAAAAAACTTGAAAAATTGTTGCTCTCTCTTTCTATACATGTAAATGCTGGTTCCAACTGCCAATAAGTTAGTTTCCTTTAATCTAGAGCCAAGAATTTCAGCTGATCTTTCGTTCAGCCCAGATTCCAAGCCAAATCGTTGAGCTCGGTCTGAGTAAACAATTTGGGCTCTAGACATTCTGTATTACAATGGAATTCATTACCATCTGGTTCATCTAAATCACATTCTACATCAGAAAACACTTCTGTTGGGATAGAATTTAAATCATCTAGTGGTTCATTAATCGGTAAATCTACACCATGCCTTATTGGTCGGATGGCGGACGGAAGGTTAGGGTAGCTTATTACCTTCCTGCTTTTCGAATTATAACCAGTAATATCAAGACTGCAAAAGTAGTAATCATAGGCATTATTGTTTGGCTCCCTCCATAGCATAGTAACAGCATATCTGAATGCTTTATTCTCCTTTTTGGACTATTTTCTCAGATCTTTAACACACACATAACATACCTTACGCGCAGCCCAAGATTTATCTTGATCACCAGGTTTAGATCAAAAGTATGATAGATAAGCCTTTTTCACAAAGTATGTAATGTACCTTTGGCGTTTCTTTAATCACAAATTCACCACAAAATATAACAGAAACTGTTATCAGAGTTTTACAAGCGCGAAGACATTGTACTGAGCACATGTACAGGAAACGGAAAAGTGAGGTTAGTTTGACAGTGAACAAAACACCATCTGTTACCACAAGAATTGAATCGACTTTTTTTGCCAGCAAATGTTTTTCAGCACTGCTACCAACATCATATACATTTACTACACCTCCTTTTTCAATTATTTTAACTGTATAAAAGCTGTTAAATTCTTACAAATCGCTTAATTTAATAAATTTAACTATAAAAAGTGAAGAAATGGTGGGTGATACAGTTTTTTAAGTATCGTATTTGGATTTACCACCCTACAAAACATAAGAATAACGTATTTTCAGCAAAAAAATTTTTCCGTCGTTGGCCTGTTTTATCTAACAACAATAGACACCCGAAGCGACAGTAGTACCTAAAAGGTTCGGCCCTAAAATTCGCGCTCGCTTTGTAGCAACCAACACTTCGAGTTTCACTGTGTGCAAAGGTGTTTTTCTTAAGAAATGTGGATCTTCTGATGACCGAGTTCGTGAATTCTGGGTATTAATGTAGCCAGACAGATGGCACCGTACCTCAACAGCGGATAAGGTTCGATCTAAAACACCAACTCGTTTAAAACATTCACAATACACTATTCGTTGCGCATCGTCCATACAATGCAATTGTTCCAGAGCAGTAATTTTATACGGCTACATTTCCAGTTCTTTGGCTACGGCCTTTGTACTGTCGTACGAGAGACTTTAGCCTATTGATATGATCTTCTCAAAGATTTTGTTGGACTCCGCAACATGATGACCGAATTGTAAGTTTCCATTTCGTTAAAATTGCAAGCCGACCAGTTCGTAGTTCATCATGTACTGAACCTGTCGTCTGGAATTCGCGATTTAAATCATATACAGTGTCATGATGTGGACATCTCTGGCAGGAAAACTCGGTCTAAATTGCCGCATCACATGCTCTGTAATCTTTCTTCCTGCACAGAAAATCTCTTCCACTAAAAGCTCTGTCTCTGCAAGAGTAAGCATTCTCACTACAGTCACCTTACTCAAGAATTGGACAATAATGCTACTAATAGCTGCAACGCACACTCAACACTGTTACCCCCCCCCCCCCCCTACCACTGCAGGTCCACGGAACACCTGAATGTGCTGCCAACATTGCGCTCTCCGCAATGTGAGATATGAAATGGAAATAATTGAACAATGTGATTTTTGAACTATTCCCAGCTTAAGAACTATTCCAGGAAGTTTCAGGATTGGACGATAATTCGGCTGACAAACATTCAGCCACCTTCAGATGAATTTCTTGCACTCTCCCCGCGAAGTGTGGTCCGTCTGTCGACATGAATTTTGAAGCATGCGCCAAATCTTTGTAGCATGCTACATATAGAGGAACAGATCAAGTGTTCGTTAATCTCCGACGGCTGACCTGAAGATGACTGGAAGGCGTCCAGTCGAAATGCGAACACAGTTGAACACCTTCCTCCAGTCGAAATGTCTTCCGATGAATTAAGCGACTACCAGATGAAAGCCAGAAATTAGTTTGGACAGAATGACAACAGTTTACAGCCACCATGAAACTGTTGAATTTATAATGTGAGTGAAATTGACAAGTGGATTACTCGAGCGCTGGCTGGGCCTTATATCTGCAGGAATCACAGTTCCTTGGTGAACAAATGCCAGGGAAAAACAATTTCTTTGCCAACTCGTTATCATGAGCACCCACTGGTCTAACACGTGAACATATCGATGAACTTACGGAGACAAATTTTGGTATGCGAGGGCTATTCGGAAAGTGAGGAACGATCGGCCGCGAAATGGAAACCACTGTGAAAATCCTACCAGGCTTTTGACAGAAATTTTGGGCAGTGTCTCTAGTATGCCCGTCGATCACATCAAGACGCTCTTTTCAGTTGTGAGCCCACTGTGAGCGAGTAAAGGTGCCTAGAACAACAATGTCTCCCGTCAAGTAGGAGGGCCCACTGAGAGGCTTCGCTTTAATGAATGCGGCCCACCTAGCTGCCTCGCACTTCCTCCTTCACGGCAGCCTTTTCCATGGGAAGTATTCGATCACCCACAACACAGCCCTAATTCACTCGTCCTAAGCATCATCTCTGTTCACATGAAACGCTGGATACGAAGACAACACTTGGGCCCAGGCTACGTGCTACAGACCAGCGTAGAGAATTAACCGGAAAGCACAGGCGCCTACCTTCTATGACGATATTGGAAATTTAGTATAACGCTCCGAAAAATGTCTACGTCGGACCGTCGACTATAGAGAGAAGTACCTGGAAGATATAGCTAAAGGTGTCAAGAAAACAGTTTTGATTATCACTGTGGTTTGCATTTCGCTACCGATCGTTCCTTACTTTCCGAACAACCCTCGTAGTATAAAGTAAGGGAGTAGCTTTCGAAAGATTTGTAGAGCCCATGTTTTGCAGCTTTTGACGAAGAATGAGTCAAAGATCTCATCTTGAAAGTAAAAGTGAAGTGGAAAGATGGTGAAGCGTTTAATATCAGGCAACTAACTAACTATGCTCAACGTATTGTTCAAGCGAGCCAATCTGGATGAATGCAGTTGGTTAGTAATGTGCCAACGAGTATATCTCTAAGCTGGGGTGGTACACTCACTTGAGTCACTTTCATGTCGAGCCATGAAACTGTTCCAAGAATCTCAGGGAGTCTGCATACTTTAATAACATGGATGAGTGAATTAGAAAAGTACTAAGGTTCTTGTGACCTCCCATAAGGATAATCCAGATACAGTCCCATATGTTTAACATCTGTTTTCCATAGTAGAAAAGGAGTTGTGAGTTACCGCCGCTCCAAACTCTCAAGTTCATCTCACATCTCTGAGAAGTGCCACTGGCGGAAAATGACAAGTCATTAGGCAGGAATTTTCTTGGTGTGGTTGAACGAATTAAGAGGATCCTGTCCTACAATGGACCGCAATTTCCGCCTCAGCTCTGGAAAAATTTATTGTCAGTTAAGAGGATGACTACTGACGACATATAATTTTTCTGGATGTGGTACCGCGTCATAATGTATAAAACTACTGCTGCTGGAATAACGCGGTACCACAATCTGAAAACTTTTATGTCAACTGACTCTGGCCGCGGAAGCCTACGCAATTATAAGATAACGACTGTGTGCATCTCACGCTTTTACTCAGCATCGATCCCAATGTGTTAATCACGAGGAAGGTCAAGAAATTTGGCGGCTACCGTTGCCACAAACAATACAAGTCCTGCGACGAGAGTATCTAGCAGATTTTGAGAATATCTTTAACGATCTACCTCATTAAACGACAGGTATGGTCCATAGATTAGGGCCGCTGAATCAATAAGCCGCACACATAATGAGGGAAAGCATTCAAATAAATGGCTCTGAGCACTAAGGGACTTAACATCTGTGGTCATCAGTCCTCTAGAACTTAGAAGTACTTAAACCTAACTAACCTAAGGACATCACAGACATCCATGCCCGAGGCAGGATTCGAACCTGCGACCGTAGCGGTCGCGCGGTTCCAGACTGAAGCGCCTAGAACCGCTCGGCCATAACGGCCGGCTAGGAAAATCATTGATTACTCATCTCTTTGAGGCAAATGCCATAATAACATTCTGGTTACTGCTGGAAAGAACAGCAGAAAAAAAACAGGGAAAGCCAGAATAGTTAGAAATCGCAATAATTTCAGTAATTTAGCATCTTTGCATGTACGTACATGGATCAGATCCAAGTACATTTGTGCATTGTCAGTTTAACACAATAGCGCCCAGGCCATGCGTCGCGGTGATTCTGCATGCGTACACTAATTCAGAAACGAGTGCATGTGTGGTATCAACATGACGCGTTCGCGATGCGCCGAAGATTGAGCAATATTTGAAGAGGGCTAGAAAGTCGACATACTTTTCTCATGTATCGGCTGCTTTTGCGCATTGTCTCAGCGCCAATTTTTGGTGTAAAGTTAGCGATGTGATGTAGAAATCTCTAGTGCAAAATATTTACCTGAAGATGCCTGAATGATTGTCAGCTGAATTATCGTGCAACCCCGAAACTTCTTGGAATAGTCTTTAAGCCGGGACTAGTTCAAAAATCACAATGTTCCATTATTTTCGTTTTACTCTCGTTCCAGTGGCACGGAAACTCTGAAGACAGGGTTTCTTTACTTTAAGAGTAGTTTCTGCCGTGTACCCTCGCAGTCTTTCCGCAGTGGCGAGCCTCACGTATCTTACCTTGCGGAAAGCGCAATGTTGGCAGCACATTTAGATGTTCCGTGGAGCTGCAGAGGTACGGTGGGGGCAACAGTGTTGAGTGTAAGTTGCAGGTATGGTGTTCAGAATCATATTTCCTTTATACTACATAACGGACTTGCTTGGTTGCAAAAGAGTACAATGTTGATATTCAGTGCAGCGTCCATTCACAGCGTTTGTGGTCTGTCCTATGTGAACCATACCAAACTGACAATTTATTTTGTAAATTGTGCCCTTCCCCAATAACAAGTCGTATTTCACAGATCTTAATAGATATGCAGGCTTAGATGGTGGACGGAAAATTACTGTCACCTGAAATTTACAGAGGATTCTACCTATTTCAAACGAAATGTAGCCCACAAAAAGAAGAATAGCTAAAGATTTTGCGAGCGTGTCGTTTTATTCATCCAGTTCATGATTCTAGATTTTAGCTGACAGTGTCCTGTCAATCTGCTGGTTGGAATACCTATTCTTTCCTGCACAATGTCTTTACGGGGCAGAGCTCTTTAGGCGAACTATCGAGATCTGTGACAGTGTGAGGTCTGTGTACGAGTGTTTTAAGCACGCTCATAGTTGGCAACTGGTGATGACGACTTGGCACTCTCAATACGCAAATCAGTATTAATGGGCCTACAATAAACTGAATATCCCGAGATACATCATTGTTTCGTTTAATCAAGAAATCGAAGCAAGGCCGAAAACCATGTTTATTCACTGTCACAGTGAACCGACAGTTGTTATCAGTTGAATTGATGTGGTGGAGAAACCTCTCAATTTATCTTCTCCGTGAGGCCAAACTGTGAAAGTATTATCGAAATACCCCCAAAATAAAACTGGATGAAACGCAGCTGATGCAAACGCTCTCTCCTCGAAATACTCTCTGAAAAGGTTGGCGCCAAGGGAGAGAGGCCGTTGGTCCGTTCAAAATAATCTTGGTTGAACATAAAATAGGTAGATGATATACACTATATGATCAAAAGTATCCGGACATCTGACTGAATATGGCATAAAACTTCGTGGTGCTCTCCATCGGTAATGCTGGAATTCAATACGGAGTTCGCCCACCCTTAGCCCTGATGACAGCTTCTATTCTCGATGGCTTATGTTCAATCATATTAGAAAAAATAAGCGCTCGGTCACAAATATTAAGTCAAAATTGACCAGGTTTCGACGCGGCTATGAGCGTCGTCTTCAGAATTAAACTAACTGTTCTAAAATATATTAGGTATATAATACATTAATAAAATTAAAGTTTGTACTGACTGGAAAGAGATGCAGTACTTACAAGACACATTTTAAAAAATCTAAGCCGCAAAGGTGTCGTCATGAATAGTTGTTCTAATACAATTCTGACACGGCCACTGAACCTTAGCAGCTATGTTCAAAGTACGAGTATTATGTTCAATCAGTTGTTGGAAGGTTTCTTGGAGAATGGCGGCCCATTCGTCACGGAGTGATGCACAAAGGAGAGGTATCGATGTCGGTCGGTGAGTCCTTGCGTTCCACAACATCCCAAAGGTGGTCAACAGGATTCTGATCAGGACTCTGTACAGACCAGTCCATTACAGGGATGTTACTGTCGTGTAACCACTCTGCCACAGGCTGTGCATTACGAAAAGATGCTCGCTCTTGCAGAAAGATGCAATCGTCATCCCTGAATTGCTCTTCAACAGTTGGAAGCAAGAAGGTGCTTAAGACGTCAATGTAGACTTGTTTTGTGATACTGCCGCACAAAACAACAAGGTGTGTAAGCCCCTCCGTGAAAAACACGACCACACCATAACACCATCGCCTCAGAATTTTATTGTTGGCATTACACACGCTGGCAGATTTCGTTCACGGGCAATCGCCATACTCACACCCCGCCATGGTATCGCCACGTTGTGTACCGTGATTCGTCACTTCACACAAGGTTTTTCCACTGTTCAATGTTCACGCTCCTTACCCCAAGCGAGGCGTCCTATGGCCTTTACGGGCATAATGTGTGGCTTATGAGCATTTGTTCGACCTTTGAATCCAACTTTTCTCACTTCCCGCATATCATAGAACTTGCAGTGGATCCTGATGCAGTTTGGAATTCCTGTGTGATGGTCTGAATAGATGTCTGCCTATTACATTACGAACGTCTTCAACTGTCGGCGTTCTCTGTCAGTCAACAGACGAGGTCGGCCTTTACGCTTTTGTGCTGTACGTGTCCATTCACTTTACTGTCACATCGGAAACAGGGGACCTAGGGATGTTTAGGAGTGTATAAATCTCGCGTGCAAGCGTATGACACAAGTGACGCCCAATCTCGTTCGAAGTCCGTGAGTTTCCCTCACGAAGTCTAATGATTACTGAGGCCGCTGATAAGGAGTACCTGCCAGTAGGTAGCAGCACAATGCACCTAATATGAAAATCGTATCCCAAATACTTCCGCAGTGGTCACAGAATCTCAGTAATTCCTTTTGGTCTTACTCAGGATGTGACTGCAAAATGCGATCATCTGTTTGACAACCTCTGCATCATATTGCACCTCTCGGAACAGGTCGTACCCAAGACCGGTTTGTGATACGTCCATAGACAAAGAAGACTCCTTGTTCAATTCACGTTGTAACAGAATGGAGCTCTCAACAATGCGTCTCTCATTTGCTCAGGTTCTTGTTGTTCAACCTGTCCAAATCCATATGGCGTTCTTCCCTGTCAAATGATACAATTTGGGTGTCATTAATGTTTCTTTTATGAAACACTTGTAGAGAATGGATGAGATCCAGGAACGCATATACTTATCTCTTTGTTCTTAGTACAGAGTAATTTTCTATTGCTTAGAGTTTCTTGGTTCAAGAATCATAAAAGAAGGTTGTATACATGGAAGAATCCTGGAGATACTAGAAGGTATCAGATAGATTATATAATGGCAAGACAGAGATTTAGGAACCAGGTTTTAAATTGTAAGACATTTCCGGGGGATATGTGGACTCTGACCACAACCTATTGGTTATGAACTGTAGATTAAAACTGAAGAAACTGCGAAAAGGTGGGAATTTAAGTAGATGGGACCTGGATAAACTGACTAAACCAGAGGTTGTACAGAGTTTCAGGGAGAGCATAAGGGAACAATTGAGAGGAATGGGGGAAGGAAATACAGTAGAAGAAGAATGGGTAGCTCTGAGGGATGAAGTAGTGAAGGCAGCAGAGGATCAAGTAGGTAAAAAGACGAAGCTAGTAGAAATCCCTGGGTAACAGAGGAAATATTGAATTTAGTTGTTGAAAGGAGAAAATATAAAAACGCAGTAAATGAAGCAGGCAAAAGGGGATACAAACGTCTCAAAAATGAGATCGATAGGAAGTGCAAAATGGCTAAGCAGGGATGGCTAGAGGACAAATGTAAAGATGTAGAGGCTTATCTCTCTAGGGGTAAGATAGATACTGCCTGCAGGAAAATTTAGGAGACTTTTGGAGAAAAGAGAGCCACTTGTATGAATATCAAGAGTTCAGATGAAAACCCAGTTCTAAGAAGGGAAAGCTGAAAGGTGGAAGGAGTATATAGAGGGTATATACAGGGGCGATGTACTTGAGGACAATATTATGGAAATGGAAGAGGATGTAGATGAAGATGAAATGGGAGATACGATACTGCGTGAAGAGTTTGACAGAGCACTGAAAGACCTGAGTCGAAACAAGGCCCCGCGAGTAGACAACATTCCAATGGAACTACTGACGGCCTTGGGAGACCCAGTCCTGACAAAACTCTTCCATCCGGTGAGCAAGATGTATGAGACAGGCGAAATACCCTCAGACTTCTAGAAGAATATAATAATTCCAATCCCTAAGAAAGTAGGTGTTGACAGTTGTGAAAATTACCGAACTATCAGTTTAATATGTCACAGCTGCAAAATACTAACGCGCATTCTTAACAGACGAATGGAAAAACTGGTAGAAGCCGACCTCGGCGAAGATCAGTTTGGATTCCGCAGAAATGTTGGAACACGTGAGGCAATACTGACCTTACGACTTATCTTAGAAAATAGATTAAGGAAAGGCAAACCTATATTTCTAGCATTTGTAGACTTAGAAAAAGCTTTTGACAATGTTGACTGGAATACTCTCTTTCAAATTCTAAAGGTGGCAGGGGTAAAATACAGGGAGCGAAAGGCTATTTACAAGTTGTACAGAAACAAGATGGCAGTTATAAGAGTCGAGAGGCATGAAAGGGAAGCACTGGTTGGGAAGGAAGTGAGACAGGGTTGTAGCCTATCTCCGATGTTATTCAATCTGTATATTGAGCAAGCAGAAAAGGAAACAAAAGAAAAATTCGGAGTAGGTATTAAAGTCCATGAGAAGAAATAAAAACGTTGAGGTTCGCCGATGACATTGTAATTCTGTCAGAGACAGCAAAGGACTTGGAAGAGCAGTTGAACAGAATGGACAGTGTCTTGAAAGGAGGATATAAGATGAACATCAACAAAAGCAAAACGAGGAACAGCAAAACGAGGATAATGGTATGCAGTCGAATTAAATCAGATGATACTGAGGAAATTACAGTCCTGGAAATTGAAATAAGAACACCGTGAATTCATTGTCCCAGGAAGGGGATACTTTATTGACACATTCCTGGGGTCAGATACATCACATGATCACACTGACAGAACCACAGGCACATAGACACAGGCAACAGAGCATGCACAATGTCGGCAATAGTACAGTGTATATCCACCTTTCGCAGCAATGCAGGCTGCTATTCTCCCATGGAGACGATCGTAGAGATGCTGAATGTAGTCCTGTGGAACGGCTTGCCATGCCATTTCCACCTGGTGCCTCAGTTGGACCAGCGTTCGTGCTGGACGTGCAGACCGCGTGAGACGACGCTTCATCCAGTCCCAAACATGCTCAATGGGGGACAGATCCGGAGATCTTGCTGGCCAGGGTAGTTGACTTACACCTACTAGAGCACGTTGGGTGGCACGGGATACATGCGGACGTGCATTGTCCTGTTGGAACAGCAAGTTCCCTTGCCGGTCTAGGAATGGTAGAACGATGGGTTCGATGACGGTTTGGATGTACCGTGCACTATTCAGTGTCCCCTCGACGATCACCAGTGGTGTACGGCCAGTGTAGGAGATCGCTCCCCACACCATGATGCCGGGTGTTGGCCCTGTGTGCCTCGGTCGTATGCAGTCCTGATTGTGGCGCTCACCTGCACGGCGCCAAACACGCATACGACCATCATTGGCACCAAGGCAGAAGCGACTCTCATCGCTGAAGACGACACGTCTCCATTCGTCCCTCCATTCACGCCTGTCGCGACACCACTGGAGGCGGGCTGCACGATGTTGGGGCGTGAGCGGAAGACGGCCTAACGGTGTGCGGGACCGTAGCCCAGCGTCATGGAGACGGTTGCGAATGGTCCTCGCCGATACCCCAGGAGCAACAGTGTCCCTAATTTGCTGGGAAGTGGCGGTGCGGTCCCCTACGGCACTGCGTAGGATCCTACGGTCTTGGCGTGCATCCGTGCGTCGCTGCGGTCCGGTCCCAGGTCGACGGGCACGTGCACCTTCCGCCGACCACTGGGGACAACATCGATGTACTGTGGAGACCTCACGCCCCACGTGTTGAGCAATTCGGCGGTACGTCCACCCGGCCTCCCGCATGCCCACTATACGCCCTCGCTCAAAGTCCGTCAACTGCACATACGGTTCACGTCCACGCTGTCGCGGCATGCTACCAGTGTTAAAGTCTGCGATGGAGCTCCGTATGCCACGGCAAACTGGCTGACACTGACGGCGGCGGTGTACAAATGCTGCGCAGCTAGCGCCATTCGACGGCCAACACCGCGGTTCCTGGTGTGTCCGCTGTGCCGTGCGTGTGATCATTGCTTGTACAGCCCTCTCGCAGTGTCCGGAGCAAGTATGGTGGGTCTGACGCACCAGTGTCAATGTGTTCTTTTTTCCATTTCCAGGAGTGTAGATTAGGAAATGAGAAACTTAAAGTAGTAGATGAGTTTTCTATTTCGGGAGCAAAATAACTGATGATGGTAGAAGTAGAGAGGATATAAAATGTAGACTGGCAATGGCAAGGAAAGCGTTTCTGAAGAAGAGAAATTTGTTAACGTCGAGTATAGATTTAGGTGTCAGGAAGTCGTTTCTGAAAGTATTTGTATGGAGTGTAGCCATGTATGGAAGTGAAACATGGACGATAAATAGTTTGGAGAAGAGAATAGAAGCTTTCGAAATGTGGTGCTACAGAAGAATGCTGAATATTAGATGGGTGGATCACACAACTAATGAGGAGGTACTGAATAGAACTGGGGAGAAGAGGAGTTTGTGGCACAACTTGACAAGAAGAAGGGACCGGTTGGTAGGACATGTTCTGAGGCATCAAAGGATCACAAATTTAGCATTGGAGGGCAGCGTGGAGGGTAAAAATCGTAGAGGGAGACAAAGAGATGAATACAATAAGCAGATTCAGAAGGATGTAGGTTGCAGTAAGTACTGGGAGATGAAGAAGCTTTCACAGGATTGAGTAGCATGGAGAGCTGCATCAGACCAGTCTCAGGACTGAAGACAACAACAACAACAACAACAATCTACTGTGCATGCCGTTGAGTATTGTAACAATTCTTGTAAGGTTTCCAATTCATCAGTGTAAGTCGCAGTCGTAGTATTAATTTGACAGTGAATGAAGACCGAGCAGGATGGAACTGTTCTTCTTAGTAACACAAAGGAGGAATTGTTATCAGAGCTGACTGCTCCCTCAGTAATAACTTCTTGCAGCGTATCCCTAATCTGTTTCTATAACTTACCTTTGTACACCACTGGGATGTGGTATGGTTTTACAAAGAATTTCCAGTGTGTCTGAATTGGTACAGAAATGTGCGGACGTCCCCAGTGCATCTGAGAATATGCTAGAATGCGATCACAACATTTTTCTTGAATCTTTGCTCCCGGTAGTAAATTCAGTGTGCTGTAACTTTTAGTTAATTTCCTTGTCAGTCTCTTGAGATTTACTTCTGCCTGTTCTTATAATCATCAGTTCGGTCTGCTGTCTCCGTCAACATAACCAAAGATGTATATGCTCACTTATTAGTTTGCGGTTTCACCACAATGAACTTATCTGCTAAGCGCATCACCATATTATAATTGTGCATGTAATCAAGGCCTAATATGGCATGAAGAGTGAGTCCCTGATAACCATAAAATTGGCACTCAAGTTGTCCCCTGACGTTTTAAATCAACATGCTTTTGGACATCGTAAGTTTTATTGTTAAAAGCACCACAAATCTTGACACCTGTCACTTTCAAAAATGGACGTTGGCATTCTCGGTCCATACATACTACACTGATGAGCCAAATAATTATGATCAGTTGCCTAATAGCCAGCTTGTCCGCCTATGGAACGAAATAAATCACTGATTGTTGGTATCAAGGATTCGACAGATATTTGGTAGGTTTGTGAAGATATGTCACACTAGATGTCTACGTGCGGGTCATACAACACGCGTGCCACAACGGGCTACTAATTTGTGTACGCGTGGTGACACTCGATAGCGAGCCAGATGGGTTCCACTGGAGTTACATCAGCCCGAATTTGGTCGCTGTGGCATCAACTTGAGTTCATTATATTGCTCCTCAGACCATTGTAGCATGGTTCTGGGTCTGAGACGCGTACAGTCATACTGTTGAAAGATGACATCTCCGTCGGGAAAGACATCAACCATAAAAGGTATGCAGCCGTAGCGTGTCCTTGATTACTACTATTGGTTCTATGCAAGGCAGGATAATACCTCCCATAGCATAATATCGCTCACACCAGCCTGCGTCCGTGGCGTGCTGCATGTTTCGAACCGCCGTTCACCTCGTTGACGGCCTAGTGTTGAAAAAACATGATCGATCGACGATCGAGGCCCGGTGGTCCCGTGCCCACGGCAATCGTAACTGATGAGTTCCGTGTTCAACAGCGTGCGATGAACAGTGTGTTCCGAAACAACTGTGCGTGCACCAGCGTTCTGCTTCTTCAGCAAAGGTGCCACAGATTACCATGTATCGCACTTTATCGAGAAGTTCTGTGAAGAGTCGTGGACGTCCAACCATTTAATGCCTAATGGTAGTTTCGGTGTCCTTCAGCTTGTTTCCGTAGATGCCCACGACAGTAGCACTTGCACATTCGACGAACTTCGTTGTTTTCGATATACTCGTTCACAGGCTCTACGTAATAGTGATGTGCCCTTTGTCAGAGTGGCTTATTTCAGCGGATTTCCCTATTTGAAATCTGTGTCTTCGATAGGGTTAGCCCCCGTCCGTGTCATCTCTGCTGTTAGCCCCCGTCCGTGTCATCTCTGCTTACACAACTCGTTACCGAATCACGTTCCCGTAACACCACCAGACAACATCCAACGTAGCAGTGGGCATTGCTCATAATGATTTGCCTGTTTAGCGTAAATAAACTTATTTGAAACCAATTATTGCCTTCCGCGTCTAGAACACACTGAAGAATCCTATTCCTTATTTACACAATGATTTCAGGGTAACCAAAACTAACTAGAATCTCTTCTTATCCTAGTTTTCCTAAGCTCCCTAAAATCAACATACAGTGTTATTGGCTTCCTCATGTGTTATGCATTGCTTTCGGCCGTGGAAGTTATTTGTGCGTCATGTTTCTCATTACTACTCCCTCCATCATTTATCTTGGTTTCTTCAAGGATCTCGACTTCGTATTTCATCAATTTCCACATTTTCTCTACACTGATCGTTTTTCCCGCCATTACTACACTCCTGGAAATGGAAAAAAGAACACATTGACACCGGTGTGTCAGACCCACCATACTTGCTCCGGACACTGCGAGAGGGCTGTACAAGCAATGATCACACGCACGGCACAGCGGACACACCAGGAACCGCTGTGTTGGCCGTCGAATGGCGCTAGCTGCGCAGCATTTGTGCACCGCCGCCGTCAGTGTCAGCCAGTTTGCCGTGGCATACGGAGCTCCATCGCAGTCTTTAACACTGGTAGCATGCCGCGACAGCGTGGACGTGAACCGTATGTGCAGTTGACGGACTTTGAGCGAGGGTGTATAGTGGGCATGCGGGAGGCCGGGTGGACGTACCGCCGAATTGCTCAACACGTGGGGCGTGAGGTCTCCACAGTACATCGATGTTGTCGCCAGTGGTCGGCGGAAGGTGCACGTGCCCGTCGACCTGGGACCGGACCGCAGCGACGCACGGATGCACGCCAAGACCATAGGATCCTACGCAGTGCCGTAGGGGACCGCACCGCCACTTCCCAGCAAATTAGGGACACTGTTGCTCCTGGGGTATCGGCGAGGACCATTCGCAACCGTCTCCATGAAGCTGGGCTACGGTCCCGCACACCGTTAGGCCGTCTTCCGCTCACGCCCCAACATCGTGCAGCCCGCCTCCAGTGGTGTCGCGACAGGCGTGAATGGAGGGACGAATGGAGACGTGTCGTCTTCAGCGATGAGAGTCGCTTCTGCCTTGGTGCCAATGATGGTCGTATGCGTGTTTGGCGCCGTGCAGGTGAGCGCCACAATCAGGACTGCATACGACCGAGACACACAGGGCCAACACCCGGCATCATGGTGTGGGGAGCGATCTCCTACACTGGCCGTACACCACTGGTGATCGTCGAGGACACTGAATAGTGCACGGTACATCCAAACCGTCATCGAACCCATCGTTCTACCATTCCTAGACTGGCAAGGGAACTTGCTGTTCCAACAGGACAATGCACGTCCGCATGTATCCCGTGCCACCCAACGTGCTCTAGAAGGTGTAAGTCAACTACCCTGGCCAGCAAGATCTCCGGATCTGTCCCCCATTGAGCATGTTTGGGACTGGATGAAGCGTCGTCTCACGCGGTCTGCACGTCCAGCACGAACGCTGGTCCAACTGAGGCACCAGGTGGAAATGGCATGGCAAGCCGTTCCACAGGACTACATCCAGCATCTCTACGATCGTCTCCATGGGAGAATAGCAGCCTGCATTGCTGCGAAAGGTGGATATACACTGTACTATTGCCGACATTGTGCATGCTCTGTTGCCTGTGTCTATGTGCCTGTGGTTCTGTCAGTGTGATCATGTGATGTATCTGACCCCAGGAATGTGTCAATAAAGTATCCCCTTCCTGGGACAATGAATTCACGGTGTTCTTATTTCAATTTCCAGGAGTGTATGTCATTGGGCCATCGTGGTGCCGCACCATGATCTACATTGACAGTTGCTGTTCCACATCTTCCTGTTCTTACAGCGTATATGTCTCGTACATCAGTTCAAATTACTTTAACCATTTTCTTCCAACTTCAAGTGCGTTTGTGCGAAGTGTACAGTCTCTCTTACTTCAGCTCTGCAACCGAACCGAAGTTTATGGAATAAGTTCTAAGATTGCATTAATATCGTTCACACTGCGGTCCAGAATCATGATACCTTTCCGAACTGGATTTTTATGAATTTTTTCGGTTCATAGTGCATGTCCCATCTGGTACACATCCCAGACAAGAAATGTCCAAGTGCAGGTCAAACGAGGGTTTTGAAAGCTCCTTCCTTTATCAGTGGACCACATTTCCTCAGAAGGCTTCCAATGAACGTCAGTGTGGCGTTTTCCTCCCCTACTGTTAGTTTCATGTGTCCGTTCTACTTTAATGCGCCTCATAAGCAAATGTTTTAAAGTTTCATTGACGTGACTATTTTCAATGATTGTTCTGCTATCTGGTAACCATACAACGCTGGGTCTTTCTGCCTTCTTGTGTACAATAAACTACAATTATCCATCTTGCAGGTCACCTGTTAGTCCCTACACAAACGTCGACTTTCTGCAGGTCTTCCTGGATTTTCCTACAATTTTCTGTTGTCGCATCACCCGCAAAAAGCCTCATGGAACTTCTGACATTATCACCTAGGTTGTTTATATATATTATTAGAAGCTATGGTCCTGTAACACTGCCTTGCGTACCCCCGAAATTACTTTTACGTTTGAAAGTTTCTACACACTGGGAATGACATGCTGTGTTCTGTTTTCTAGAAAGTCTTCAATTCACGCACTCAGCTGTTCTTATATTTGCACGCATGTACTTTGTTCATAAGATGGCAGTGCGGGCTATATCGAACGTCTTCAGGAAGTCTAGTAACACGGCGTCAGCCAGGGAACTAATGAAATGAAATGATTGTATGCCTTTGATGTCCGAGTGTCCCCCCATAGAGAAGTTCGGTCGCCAAATAGCAACTGTTGTAAGTAGGCTGTATAGGTTTTTCTTATTTGTAACGCCACGTAGCGCTCTGTATGAAAATCACTGGCTGTGCTGTGTGCACTCTGTGGCTGGTTTGTATTGTTGTTGGCTATTGTAGTGTTGGGCTGTTGGCTGTTAACAGCACGTAGCGTTGCGCAGTTGGAAGTGAGCCGCCAGCAGTGGTGGATGTGGTGAGAGAGATGATGGAATTTTGAGAGCGGACGATCTGGACGTGTGTCCATCAGAAAGAGTAAATTTGTAATATTGGATATCATGGACTGATATATATATATATATATATATATATATATATATATATATATATATATTATCACTTTTGAACACTATTGAGGTAAATACTTTGTTTGTTCTCTATCAAAATCTTTCATTTGCTAACTATGCATATCAGTAGTTAGTGCCTTCAGTAGTTTGAATCTTTTATTTAGCTGGCAGTAGTGGCACTCACTGTATTGCAGTAGTTCGAGTAACGAAGATTTTTGTGAGGTAAGTGATTTGTGAAACGTATAGGTTAATGTTAGTCAGGGCCATTCTTTTGTAGGGATTTTTGAAAGTCAGATTGCGTTGCGCTAAAAATATTGTGTGTGAGTTTAGTGTTGATCAGAATAAGTAAAGAGAGTAATGTCTTGAGTACGTTCAGTTTTGCTCAGCTGTTTCAAAATCAAATAATGTAAGAGGTTTATCAGCACAGTAATTCAATAAATTTTTTAAGGGGACGTTTCACTGTTTTCAGTTGGAGTTAAGTTGGGTGACTTGCATGTCGATGAAATGATGACGAGGACAATACAACACCGAGTCCTCGAGCGGGGAAAATCTCCGACCCGACAGTTCATCAACCTGAGCCCGCTGCACGGTAGTAATAAGCGCTGACCACCAAACTTAGATGATGGACTGAGAGCCAGTGTGTACTGTTTTTTAAGTCTCGTGGATGAACAGAGCGACCAAGGTCACACAACTCATTCGCAGGTATGTAGCTCCAGCGTAACCCTTTGTGCCTAATTCGTGATGAAGCTCGACTTGCTATGATGTAGTCTGTAGCCATCCTTGGCCCATGGGCTATTGAAAATTACTACCGTTATAACCACAGAAACATTTACTCGAGTTTTGACTGTAATTGTGACTTGGGGACGAGATGCTGTGTTCTGTTTCTTAGAAAGTCTCCAGTTCAATCAAACAGCTGTTCCTACAGTCCGTAAGCTGCTATTTTCTTCATTAGGCAGCAATGCGGGAATGTATCGCCTTCCGGAAATCTAGGCACTCACTGCCACTTTGGGCGCCGGTATCTACCGCTTTCTGAGTCTCGTGGACGAGTAGAGCGAACTGGATATCACGCAGTAGATGGTTTCTGAACCGACCTTGATTCCTAGAAGGCAGAATTTCGGCCTCCAGAAGTGTCACAATGTAGGAGCATAAAAGCTGTTCTAAGATTCTACAATCGAGCGACGTCAGAGATCTAACAACTCGTTCCTAGCTACGTAACAGTTGTGCTATGTCACAACATGAGCCTGATTTTATGGATTGAACTAATTATTGTTTAATAATTCATCAAAAATTTATGTCAGAAACAAAAACTCTATACGCTGTATGTCGATCAGCTTCCTTCGTGTGTTGGGTATCGTGGTCAACGGTGAAAGTGATCGCGGCATAGCCGGCTGGAAAGGGCGCTCGCCTCACAGCACACGGGCAGCTGTATCGCTGCGCGCCGTGACGGCTCCACTGTCGCCGGGCCCGGCGCCGGTGATTTAATTCCGGCGATACCGCAGCGACGCGCTGGCGGGCCTTCATTAACATCGCTCATCCTACGGCACGGCCGCTGGGACACCGGGCTGGCACAGAGCATCGCCACCCGGGCCGGATACGCCGAGCCTAGCCGAGCCGAGCCGCGCTGCTTCCAAAACGCATTAGCCGCGCAGATAAACCTCTCCAGGGAGCAGCGCCGCAGCGCGCCGGCGCGGCCGCAGGCTTTTGTTCCCGTGCGCTGCGCTGCAGGTAGCCGATAAAATAGGGGCCGTCAGTGTCCCAGTTCGCTTCCCGAGTTCACAAGCCTGTAATGCCGACCCCGCACGTCCAATTTAGCGCTCGCCAGTGTTATTAGCCAGTGAGGCACGCTCTGGAGATGCCTCTCGATTGCCGAAATGACGGACGCTGTAGTTGTTCGGAAACTGAGATGTGCTGAGAGTCTCAACTCTCAGCGTTGTTGTTTGTTCCCATATTCTTCCTGCATCATTACCAGTAGTACTGACATGTTACCGGCTTTAACCAGTTGCAAAGTATTCCGGGGTAATTCATACAGCGATAAGGTAATTTTCCCATTACTAAGTGTTATACGGGTATAAATGAAAAGTATAAAATAATGGATGTTCTGCATTATTATGGTATTTTGAACAGGTTTTCGTCTAACAAGGCGATCATCAGACTTCAATTGTCAAAGAGTGTACAACACTGGTGAGCAACACTAAAAATGATGTTACACATCGAGAGAGAGAAAGAGAGAGAGAGAGAGAGAGAGAGAGAGAGGCAAACATAGAGGTAGCGGATTTATTTTATTTATTTAGGCGTCTAGTTCCGTAGGACCAAGTTGAGGAACAAATCTCCAAGGTCATGGAACGTGTCAGTACATGAAATTACAGTATACAAGTAATAACAGATAAAACAAAAAGTTTATGAAACCAAAAACAGTCAAGCCATCAGTTTAAGTAAACGCAGTCAACAATATAATATAAGAATTAGCTCAATTTTTGAAGGAAGTCGCCCGCATCTCGTGGTAGTGCGGTAGCGTTCTCGTTTCCCACGCCCGGGTTCCCGGGTTCGATTCCCGTCGGGGTCAGGGCATTTCTCTGCCTCGTGATGGCTGGGTCTTGTGTGCTGTCCTTAGGTTAGTTAGGTTTAAGTAGTTCTAAGTTCTAGGGGAGTGATGACCATAGATGTTAAGTCCCATAACGCTCAGAGACCCCCACTTTTGAAGGAAGTCGTCAACAGATTAGAAGGATTGACCTATGAGGAAACTCTCCAGTTTCAATTTGAAAGTACGTGGATTACTGCCAAAATTTTTGACTCCTTGTGGTAGCTTATTGTAAATGGATGCAGCAGTATACTTCACACCTTTCTGCATAAGAGTTAAGGAAGTGAGATCCAAATGCAGATTGGATTTCTGCCGAGTATTAACTGAGTGAAAGTCGCTTATTCTTGGGAATAAGCTGATATGGATAACAAGAAACGACAGTAAAGAAAATATATATTGAGAGGGCAATGTCAGAATAGCCAGAGTAGTGAATAGGGGTCGACAAGAGGTTCGCGAACTTTCACCACTTACTGCCCGAAATGAACGTTTCTGAGACAAAAATATCCTTTGAGATTGGTAAGAGTTATTCCAAACTATAATATCATACGATATAAGAGAATGAAAATAAGCAAAATAGACTAATTTTCATGTCGAACGATCATTTATTTCAGATACCATTCGAATAGTAAAAATGGCAGCATTAAGTTTTTGAACAAGATCCTGAACGTTGGCTTTCCATGACAGTTTACTACCTACCTGAACACCTACAAACTTCAACTGTTCAGTTTCACTAATCATATGCCCATTCTGTGAAATTAAAAGGTCGAGTTTTCTTGAATTGTGTGACAGAAACTGTAAAAACTGAGACCCACTATGATTTAGCGTCAGTTTATTTTCAACAAGCCATGAACTTATGTCAAGAACTAATGTTGCACACAACGTTCTTTACTACCAAGCTAGTGTCATCAGCTAACAGAAATATTTTAGAGGTCACCATAACACTACAGGGAATATCATTTATATAAATAAGGAGCAAGAATGGCCTCAACACTGATCCCTGGGGCAACCCCCCACTTAACTGTAACCCACTCGGACCTCACATCACAGCCATTCTCAATATTCAGAATAATGGCATTTTTCTGTCTGTTACTAAAGTAAGAGGTGAACCAATTCTGAATTAATCCCTGTATTCCATAATGGTCCAACTTCTGGAGCAGTATTTTGTGATCAACACATCAAACGCCTTAGTTAAATCAAGAAATATGCCTAGCACTCCAAAACTTTTGTTTAATCCATCCAGTACCACACAGAGAAAGGAGAATATAATATTTTCAGCTATTAAGCGACTTCTAAAGCTGAACTGTACATTTGATAGCGAATTACGTGATATAAAATGAGCGATTATACTCACATGCAGAGTCTTTTCAGTAACACTGATGGCATAGAAATAGTTCTAAAATTGTCGACATCATCAATTTCTCCCTTTTTATAAAGCCGCATTACTACTGACTATTATAAACATCAGGAAACTGACCATTCCTAAAGGAAAAATTACAAATATGGCTAAGTACTGAGCTAACATGTGCAGCAAAAAACTTTAATATTCTGCTCAGTACTCTATCATATCCATGAGCGTCCTTCGTCTTCAGTAATTTAATTATTGACTCAATCTCTTCCTTGTCAGTATCATAGACGAGTGTTTCAGAGATATGTATGGGAAAGGCATTTTCCAAAAGAGTTATATGATTCCCTGAAGAAAATAAGTCAGTATTTAATTCACCAGCAATGGTCAGAAAGTGATTGTTAAATTCTGTACATATATCTGACTTATCAGTAACAGAAATATTTTTGCTGCGAATTGACTTTATATCCTCGACCTTGTGCTCCTGATCAGACACTTCCTTCGCAACTGACCATATGGTTTTCATTTAATCCTGTGAGTTAGCTATTCTATTTTCGTTCCTCATACATTTTCAGCACCTTACAATGCTGACTCTTCCTGGTAGATTAAAACTGTGTGCCGGACCGGGACTCGAACTCGGGACCTTTGCCTTTCGCGGGCAAGTGCTCTACCAACTGAGCTACCCACGAACGACTCACGCCCCGTCCTCACAGCTTTACTTCTGCCAGTACTTCGTCTCCTACCTTCCAAACTTTACAGACGCTCTCCTGCGAAACTTGCAGAACTAGCACTCCTGAAAGAGAGGAGTCCTAGTTCTGCAAGGTTCGCAGGAGAGCTTCTGTAAAGTTTGGAAGGTAGGAGACGAGGTACTGGCAGAAGTAAAGTTGTGAGGACGGGGCGTGAGTCGTGCTTGGGTAGCTCAGTTGGTAGAGCACTTGCCCGCGAAAGTCAAAGGTCCCAAGTTCGAGTCTCGGTCCGGCACACAGTTTTAATCGGTCAGGAAGTTTCATATCAGCGCACACTCCGCTGCAGAGTGAAAATCTGATTCTGGAACTTACAATGCCGTTTGTAATGGGCTACTGTAGCTTGATTGTGACTACTTCTAACATTTCTATATAATTCCCGCCTTGTTCTATATGATATCCTTATCCTACTAGTCATCCAACCAGGCTGCCTCTTACTGCCAGTATACCATTTAAAACACCCTAATGGAAAGCAACTGTCAAATAGCATGAGGAATGTGTTAAGGAAAGCATTATATTTGTCATTTATGTTATCAGCAGAAAAAACATCCTGCCACTCTTGTCCCTTAACGAGTTTTAAGAAACTCTCTACTTCCATTGGATTAGCTTTCCTACATAGTTTGTAATTACATGTGACAGTTGTTTGAGTGCAAAAGCATTTTAGGGTTAAAATTTGTGCATCATGGTCTGAAAGGTCATTCACCCATTTAGTAACAGAATGCCCATCTAATAATGAAGAATGAATAAAAATATTGCCTATGGCTGTGCTACTGTTCCTCTCCACCCTAGTTGAAAAAAAAACAGTCTACATCACATCAATGAACTGTGGATGAAGCCCAACCAACAGGCATTACATGAATTTATCAAAAATGATAGTGCATTGAGAATGGATAGTTTATAGTTGAAATCTGGACGTAACAATAAAAATGCCAAAGGATGACTTATAGCTGAAATCTGTTATTTACAAGTCAATATAACAGTCGCTGGGTGCAACAGCCTCTGAATGGAGGGTAACCTGATTATTTACGAGATCATATGAGTTTAAGAGATCTACCAACATCTTTTTTCATGCACAACCATATACAAAATTAATACTGAAGTTACTAATTTCTGGCACTTCCTATAAAGTTAACCAAGAATCCTTTCTGACTTGAGCAGAGATGCTCTGTAGTCAGAGTTAGGGGACCTATAAACTACAATTAGGAGTTTAGTTTCACTAAATTCAACTGCCCCTTCACAACATTCAAATACCTGTTCAGTTCAGCGCCGTGATACGTCTATGGATTCAAATGGAATACTGTTTTTTACGTACATAGCCACTCATCCACTCTGCAAGGAACTCCTTGAAAAATAGCCAGCTAATCTGTATCCTGGTAAAGGAAGCCTTTGAATTGTCAAATTATTGAAGTGGTGCTCCGATATATCAGTAATGTCAGAGTTATTATCTATAAGCATTTCACTAACTTTGTCTCTAATACCTCTTATATTTTGATGAAATATGCTAATTCCTTCTCTACTCTGAAACATTACATCCTCTGAAGGTTATCCCTTACTTAGAGGGACTTCCTTTAAGCAGCTATACCTATCAGCTGACTTCAGCCAAAAAAAAAGTGCTGCTCTAGCACCAATTACTACTGGAATTTTTCCATGAGTTATCCCACCCACACTATCTACACTGTCACCTATAAGCTTTGCCATCCTCCCATTCCCATAGCTACTGAGGTGCAGGCCAAGCCTAGTGGAACGTGATCTACTGATGGACTAAACTGGCACCACTGAAATGTGACCCATGCCTTCTGCCGTAAGCACCTTCTCAAACCCCATGTCAACACGCCTAACAGTCGCACTGAGATGAAGCCGATCATAGCGCTCAATCAGATGCACGAAATGCACGTTAGTACCACCTGTTTTGGTAGCTATCCTTACCAGGTCACCACCTATATCATATTCCCCGTCCCTATCAAGACTATTGGCTTCTCCACCCACAATCGCTACCTGATCCTCTTTCGCAAAATTCGTACATAACTCCCCTACGCTATTAGTCGCCTGAGCCAACCCTGCACTAGGCTTCTTCCCCGTATCTCGTCTTTCAGAGTTGCTGTTGCAAAATACAGAGTGACGTTAAATGCGTGTTATAAAGTGTTCGTTTACCGTGATTTAATCGTATACTGTAGATGGTTCACATTGTGATATTGTTGTATTGCAGCTCTGGAAGTTCCTTAGTTAAGTCACTGACGTCTCAATCTGCATTACAGAACGTAAGCACTAGTGTTGGAAGAGCGGTATTCTGAATCCACGCATTCAAGCTGCTTCTTCACTTCATCCACAAAAAGTCACTTCTGTGTACAAACTGTGCAAAATGCATTATTGGGCCCATTTTTATTTAGGAACCTGTCACAGAAGACAAGTCCGGGAACGTGAATTCGTACCGGCTGCACGGCGTCGCTGAATGATCTGGAACTACTGGTACATGTAGGATGGAATACGTCGACACCGTACTGCAGACTCTTCCATTCTCTTCAGACGACATTCAAACGTCGGATATTCACCCTGGACACCTTCGTATTCATTGGACATAGTGTGGAAAGGCACCCATATAATCATCATCTCATCCCGTGTGATTATTTCTTATGGGCTTATCTAAGGGGCAGTCTTCGAAGATGTTCCAGCAACACATCAAGATCTCCGTACTACAATTTCCAGACAGATTCGCGCAGTTCATGATGCTGTTCTTCAGAAAGTCGTCACGGAATACAGTTCTAGAGTCTGCAAGCTCACTGCTGTGGAAGTAAACCTCTTGGAAAACCTTCTGTGCTAAATTTCCGGTTGCCTGCTGCAGAAGAAATATCACAACAAAATTGTATAACCCCTTATTACACCGTAGTAGATACAAAGTTTCTATCACCTATTTCGCCCATCGTGTATGTATGCTCTGCTTTGGAAGTGTAGCCAGTAACACCGATGCAGACGACATCCATCGTTCAGTGGCAGAGTAACACTCCAACTCATCGCTCAGGGAGTTTCAGTAAAGAATATTAGTCGCTGTGAGAGGAACCACTGATTCTACTCCAATAGCTGTTAATCAGATCGTGTACAGCCGTTATTAGGATTTCCAGACATGATTTCAATGTATGATGCAGCAGGATGTAGTTCCACGACAGACAAATGAAATCGCAGGAAAAGCCTCAACAGCAGGTGTCTTCGTAATTGAGAAAAAATTCTCTCGCGAAAACGAACAATGGAGAAATTTGTTCGTTCAAGCCAGAGAGAACAAACGATGATTATCTGGAAAGAATTTGCAGAGTAGGGGAGAAAATTGTGGAAGGAGAGGGGGGCAACTCATTAACAAGCAACCACCAGTAATGTGCGCACGTATTGCTAACTTTGAAGATATGGTTGGAGAGTAGTGGCTTAGGAGCAATTACAGACACTTAATTGGGCATTTTAAACATCTGGCATTTAGCAGTGCACCACTGAAGCTTTCTTCCACGTTATGCATCGTGGATGGCACATTTGTTATAGGGCCGCATAGTAAAGAAGAGGTTTATAGATTTCATAGTTTTTTTAAATGACATCCACCCCAAAATCACATAGAGGCTAGTGTCAAATGACGTGTTGCTCTGTAAAAGATCTGACAGTAGGAGAGACTGGAACACATTTATGAGGAATTCTTTTCGGAATTTTAAAATTGTTTTGGTCAGATGTATCGTGTTTGAGTAGTCTTATAACATACATATTACTGGGTATATACACTGATGAGAGAAAACATTATGACTACCTACTTAAAAGCCTGATTGTCCATCTTTGGAACGAAATACCTCACTGCTTCTGGGTATCAGGGATCTGACATTTATTTGGTAGTTTGTGGAGGTATGTGCCGTAAGATGTTTACGCACAGGTCACGTAATTCGCGTAAATAATGGGTAGCAGATTTGCATATGCGACGATGGCGCCCGACAGTGACCCAGATAGCTTCCATAGGATTTACATAAGGCAGATCTGGTTTCCGAGATATCAATGTGAGTTCACTATAACGCTCCTCAGACCACTATAGCGCATTTCAGGCCACGAGACACGGACTATTATACTGCTGACGGATGACATTGTCAATCTCACCTTTGTCAAAGTCGCTTATCTCAATGGATTTCCCCATTTGCAGCCTGAATCTTGGCTAGGGTGATCCCCCAACCGTCTCTGCTCGTCTTACATACTTTTTTTGCCGCATCAGGTTTCTGCAACGTCACCAGGCGACATGCAGCGTCGGGTTGGCAGTGGTCATAGTGTTTTGGCTGATCACTGTGTATTTCTAACTCAAAATTAGTTTTAAGAGTGCCAAATAAGAGTGTGTAGACTCGTCACGGTTATGGGGCCAGTTTACGCTTCTATTGGGGAACGCTTTTGCATGTCACAGAACGCAATAATGAGTAAACAAAATACACGACTAAACTTTTCAAAAATGTTAATTGGCAGTAAACAAAATTGCGGACTTACTTACACCAATTGTCATGGTAAAACACCACTATTTCCTTTTATATATTCAATGTTTTTGGTGAACTTGCAACTGTTAGCATAATGTGGCCCACATAGAAGTATGAATCTTAATTAAAGGACTATTCGCTATGATTGTTCGGGTCACAATTCATGCACACGTAAACAATGTTTCCTTTGGCACAATCGTCGTAAGCCCACCTTTTAGATCCAAGGCAAAGGACCTATTATTTTGAATGGTTGTATCGTTTCGAGTTGGCAGTTTTCAACCTCTTCATCAGACTGCTGCAGCTTGTAGGAGAAAGGAAGAAAAACTTTTCACGACATTCGTTGAAGCGAACTACTCGTAGTTTGTAAGAGCTCTCATTAGTTTGTGAGAGCAAATTGGGAGGAACGAGAAGATAAAATATGATACACGACATAAATTACGCGGACTTAGACAGGATTGCAGGAGAGAGGAGAGCATGGAGAGTTACCATACGCAAACCTGCCTTTGGGCAAAACACGAATGGTGCCATCAGAAGTAGACCTACCAATATTTCTCCTTGTTTTTCATTTAGCATTTTCTCGCCGTTATTAGTTTTGCCCTCACAGAACTATTTTCTTATGCTTGAGACACATTAGCTTCAAGTAGATTTTTAGCTATTTCTACGTTATATTCTCCTGTGCCTTCATTTTTATGGATTACGATTCCAATTTTTGTTGTCTTAAAGTTTCCTTGAGTGGGGTCTCAGTTGGGATCGCAAAGTAAAATACTGTGTAAACGACCTCAAATAGAATTGCATGCACGTGCCCTATTGGCATGTTTGAGTTAATTTCGAAACAACAGTAGTAACTTTCCGGCTTCCATATTACATAAATGTACCTTTCAAAGTAGAATAAACTCTTTTAAACGAACATGTAATTACGTATCCTCAGTTCTAAAAGATATGCTTCCTAGGAGCTTCTATATTTGAGTAAGAAATTTTACTCGCCTCGCTCAGAAACAGAAATATTTTCTGCGCACAGATACGTTCACTCACCTGCTGCCGTTAATCTTGTGAGAGCTCTCAGTAGAAGGCAGTAGTAATCTTCCATTGCCGGCAGCACTCTAGCAATAACGATTCCTGAGAAAAGTGTTCTGCGTAAACGTGCCCTTCGCGTAAACCTGTACCGGACTCCCCTATTGTAGGAGACTATATGCACAGAAAACATACAAAAAAGACTTACGTGTATTAGATGCCACTTTCCACTACCCGACAGCACAGACGCAAGCATTCCTGTACGCGTGGCTTTCACATACCTTCAGTTTCAGTAGCAGACTGGCATCGGGGCTGAATTGCAAAAAGGAGACATAGAAGACGATGTGCTGCGATAATATGTCCATAGACAGGGCTTTCAAACGAAATCATGTTAACTATCCTACTAAGATGTACGAGCAACCACCTTCATAATCTGTAAGATTAGCGTTCGTTTGTAGAGTTACTGACTGCATGAACCAAGTTCTTCGATGATACGGTATAAATACTACTTTTTTTCACTCAAAACACAATGAAAGACATTTCCCGATGTAAAAATGATGAATTTGATCATCTTCACACTCTGGGACTCCATGAAGTGACTTACAGGTGCCGTGGGGTGTGTAAGGCGAAACTGGGGAACTGGTAAAGAATGGATCAAGCCAAACGAACGTTGCACACAAGTAAAACACAGTGAAATCTGCGGTAGCGGAGCTTCGGAGCAAAAGTGGCAAAGGACATAGAATGATTCAATGTACGACTGCTAGCCGTAGTACGTAGCATTTATGGAAACTAAACCTGAGACGCGGCTGAGATCTCTAAGAACGAAAGTTATTTCATTGGAAAAGACGGCTGTAGCCTTCACGTCAACAAGGCAGTAAATATCCAACCACGATGCGCGAGAAATACGAACAACTACCAGGAATCTTGTTCCAAGGCACGATGAGAATATTTCTCTTTCAGCTATCGCTCTCTTCCAATGACAATAGCGCATCGAGATTTTAGGTCTGTTAGCGGACTATCTGGCTTAGTATTGTAGTGCAGAGCTACTAACAATTTCACTGATAAGGCATTTTTAAATCGTCGTGTGTTTTCACCTGCCGCTCCAACTTTATTTAGTCTGATTTGAACACATCCGCCAGATTCTCAGATCGCTACCAAGGATTTCGTAGAAGGACTAGATCAAATGAAAGGATATTATTCGCAGTATTTTGTTTGAATAGTACTTGGTGTTCACTCGAGATGGGCTGATCATCTGCCCGTTGAAGTCATTCAATGAATATGCGTTCATCACGACGGTGCACCATCCCAGTACCACATAAAATGACTGCGTCCACTAGAACAACAGACAACCTCATTGGTAGATGTAAAGGTGAGGTGTTCTCCCTTGGACAGTGTGATCTGTGTATCCTCAAATCAACCATTTGATTAACCTGTTAGATTGGTTACTGCTGCTACAATGGCAGGTTATCAAGATTTATGGTGTTACAGTCGGCGCACGAGCGATGGGACACGGTATCTCCGAGGTACCGATGAATTGCGGTTATCCTGTACAACCATTTCACGAGTGTACTGAAAGTATCACGAATCCGATAAAACATCAAATCGCCGACATCCTTGTGGCGCAAAAAGATCCTGCAAGAACAGGACCAACGTCGACTGAAGAGAATTGTTGAACGTGACAGAGGTGCAACTCTTTCGCAGACGGTTGCAGATTTCAATGCTCGGCCATCAACGAGTGTCAGCGTGCGAACCATTCAACAAAACGTAATCGATATGGGCTTTCGGAGCCGAAGACCCACTCGTGTACCTTTGATGATGGCACGACGCAAAGATTTACGCCTCGTCTGGGCCCCTCAACACCGACATTGAACTGTTGATGACTAGAAACATCTTGCCCGATGTTGTGGCGTAACAAGACAGCCACGCCACTCGGAAGTAGCCTAAATGCACGCGTTAAACTCACGCAGATGGGCGTGAGGTCTGAAACAGGGTACGTAATGAATGCTATAAAGAAAAGTACGTAGCTCCAGGAATACTTAACTTTAATCCATCATTTGTATACAGCATTCTTGATGATACAAGTGAGACTCTCTCTACAAATGTTTAATGGCGCCTTGCTAGGTCGTAGCCTTGGACTTAGCTGAAGGCTATTCTAACTATCTCTCGGCAAATAAGAGAAAGGCTTTGTCAGTGTAGTCGCTAGCAAAGTCGTCGTACAACTGGGGCGAGTCCTAGTACGTCTCTCTACACCTGCCGTGTGGTGGCGCTCGGTCTGCAATTACAATAGTTTCTGGAAGACCTTCAATGCAAAAGATAGCAGACAACGCTTGGATGGTGGCAGATGACGTCGTGGAAGACATCCGGACAACAAAAGGAAAATTACTGAAGGAATCTACCACAACCAACCATCGAGCATTCCAGAATGGACCAGCAAAATCTATGTGTAAGCGTTGCCAAGGGGAAGTTGCTTTTGGCCATGCAAAGAATTTCTGCGGTGGCGCGGATTGTTGTTCGGCACATGCCATGCAAGAAGAGCACATATTCGTAATTGCAGCATCGATTCCGAACCAAGTACAGTGCCGACGAGCAAGTTGTTTCGTCCGCACTATTCCCCAATGTCCTTGGTGGAGAATCTTTAAGACATAGGACTGTAATGAACGTGGGACCACGACCCTAGACTGATCTTTATCAGAACGCAACAGCAAAACACCACGTCGAACAAAAAGTCTCTCCTTGTGAGCAAAAAATCGACGAACCAACGGATCCTCGATCCGTGACTTTGACAAAGGCCATTGCGTAGCAACAAAACGCAAAACGGTAGCAAGGACAGGGTCGGCAGCTGTGGCTGTAGCTACACGACGAAAATCAATCGGAAACGATTCGACCACGTCATCAGTTTCCGCATCAATGAACATGCAAGCAAGTTCGGAAGAATCGAATGCTCTATCCTCAGCAACAGGCAAACGGGACAACGCATCGGCGTTTCCGTGCTTAGCAGTGGACCGATACAAGATATCGTAGCGGTACTGCGAGAGGCGAAAACGGCGCGGCTATCCGATGTTGAATACCATTGGCCGTGCAAAATGACTGAAATTCTGCGGACATGAATTGTGGGCCATTGTCGGAAACAATAGTTTCTGGAAGACCTTCAATGCAAAAGATAGCAGACAACGCTTGGGTGGTGGCAGATGACGTCGTGGAAGACATCCGGACAACAAAAGGAAAATTACTGAATGAATCTACCACAACCAACCATCGAGCATTCCAGAATGGAACAGCAAAATCTATGTGTTAGCGTTGCCAAGGGGAAGTGGCTTTTGGCCATGCAAAGAATTTCCGCGGTGGTGCGGATTGTTGTTCGGCACACGCCATGCAAGAAGAGCACATATTCGTAATCGCAGCATCGATTCCAAACCAAGTACAGTGCCGACGAGCAAGTTGTTTCGTCCGCACTATTCCACAATGTCCTTGCTGGAGAAGCTTTTAGACATAGGACTGTAACGAACGTGGGACCACGACCCTAGACCGATCATTATCAGAACGCAACAGCAAAACACCACGTCGAACAAAAAGTCTCTCCTTGTGAGCAAAAAATCGACGAACCAACAGATCCTCGATCCGTGACTTTGACAAAGGCCATTGCGTAGCAACAAAACGCAAAACGGTAGCAAGGACAGGGTCGGCAGCTGTGGCTGTAGCTACACGACGAAAATCAATCGGAAACGATTCGACCACGTCATCAGTTTCCGCATCAATGAACATGCAAGCAAGTTCAGAAGAATCGAATGCTCTATCCTCAGCAACAGGCAAACGTGACAACGCATCGGCGTTTCCGTGCTTAGCAGTGGACCGATACAAGATATCACAGCGGTACTGCGAGAGGAAAATAGACCAGCGAATGAATTTCTGCGCTGTACGTGGAGGTACCGGCTTGTTCGGATGAAAAAGCGATGTCAAAGGTTTGTGGTCTGTGATGATGGTAAAGTGACGACCATACAAGAAATCGTGAAACTTTGAAACACCAAACACAAGAGCCAAAGCTTCTTTCTAGATCTGGGAATAATTTCTTTACGCTGACGAGAGCAATTTGGACGCAAAGGCAATAGGGCGATCATGCGAACCATCTTTGTGCGCAAGCACAGCACCGATCCCAAAATCCGATGCATCTACCATCAACAAAAGGGGTTTCTGGGGATCGAATGGCGTAAGGCAAGTATTTGAAAGCAACGCCGATTTCAACTGGCGAAAGGCGTGTTCGCATTCCGTCGACCAGACGAACGGAACACCCTTACGGCGTAAGCGATGAAGCGGAGCTGAAATGGAAGAGGCATGCGGAAGAAAGTTATGATAATAGTTAATTTTTCGAAAACATACTCTGTAGCTGCTTCAAATTCTGCGGCGAAGGCAAGTCTTGTATGGCACGGAGGTGCTCTGGACTCGGATGTATGCCTTGGGCATTGAGTACATGTCCCAGATATGGTAAGACACGAGCAAAAAACACACATTTGTCCTTCCTCAAGCGAAGACCGTTTTGTCGCAAGACCTGAAATAATGTTCGTAGGTTTGCAAAATGTTCGTTTTCAGTCTTTCCGGAGATCACTATATCGTCCAGATAGTTTGCTGCAGTAGGGACCGACGCACAAACAGTTTGTAAATATTGCTGAAACAAAGCAGGGGCGGATGCACACCCGAATGGTAGTCTTTTGAATCAGTACAAACCAAGATGCGTGTTAACCACCAATACGCGCTGGGATTCTTCGTCCACCGGTATTTGCAAGTAAGCATCTGCTAGGTCCAACTTTGAAAAATATTTTCCCGGGCACAGTTTGTCAAAAAGATCTTCTGGGCGGGGCAAAGGAAAAGTAGCAGTCACAAGTTGTCGATTCACTGTTGCCTTGAAGTCCACACAAAGTCTCAATTTTCTGGAAGGTTTTTGCAAAATTACTAAGGGTGAGGCCCAGAGAGAAGCCTGCACACGTTCAATGACACCTTGTGATTCTAAATCGTTTAATGTTCTTGCGACCTCATCACGCAATGCATGGGGAACATTGCGCGCTCTGAAAAATTTCGGTTGCGCATTGACTTTTAGTTTCAAATGTGCTTCATAGTTCTTAGCGCAACCAAGGCCTGATGCAAAAATGTCTGCAAATTCTTCACATAGACGAGAAACACTGGCGGAAGGCACAGTCTGGTTCACTGATAGGACCTGATTTACGATAGACAAGTTAAACAACTGAAATAATTCTAAACCAAACAAGTTCACTGCAGAAGAAGAATGAAGAACGTAAAATGACACAAGTTTTGTTTGTCCCTTGTATGTTGCAAGAAGGCTGCACTGTCCTAACACAGGGATATTCTGTCCTGAATAACTAGTGAGCTGAACATTTGCAGCACGCAACGGAGGTGCGCCCAGTTGTTTGTACATGGCGTGATTGAGTAGTGAAACTGCAGCTCCGGTATCGAGCTGGAACGGTATCACTTGTCCGGCAAAGTCCAAATCTACAAAAAGTTTATTGTCCTGCTGACAAGAGCAACTGTTTTGTGCAACTTGAACAGACACTGGTACAGAATCACTTGCGACATGATGGGATTTCCGTCGACGTCGACGCACACTTTTTGTGGGACAAACACAGTGACTGTTAGAGAGAGTAGCACTGGACGGTGTGGAATTAACTACATGAATGTCCATGGGCGAAGGTTTACGAGCCTGAGTGTTCTTGGTTCGATTCCGGCGTGAAGCAAAGGGCCTGGGATGGTTGGTAGTGTCCGATCTAAGCTTTTTCTTGCAAACACTTTGAACATGTCCTTTTTTATTACAGAAAAAGCAAATAGCTTGGCGTGACGGGCAATTCTCACGCGAATGTCTAGTTGCACACCACGGGCATGATTTCAGCACTGCATTTGCTTGCTTGCACGGCACACGAGGCTGTGCGGACGTGCGCGAAGGCTCTTTACAGTTTCGTGCAGCGCGCCCGGCGGGCCGGTTAATGCGACACACAGCTGGCGAAGTTTCAAATGATTCCTGAGCAAAGTCAAGTGTGTCTTGCCTATCGAATATGTCTATCACTTGTTGAAGGGAGGGATTGACTAGTTTCAAAATCTGTTCCCTTATGCAAACATCAGAAACGTTCTGTGCAATTGCATCACGCACCATAGTATCTGAATAAGGGAGTCCACATTTATATTCAAAAGCACAATCCCTTGTAAGGCCTTGCAATGTTGCAACCCACTCCCGATTAGTCTGACCGGCCGTATGTTTTGTACGAAAGAACGTATACCTTTTTGCAACGACATTGACTGTTTCTTTGAAATAGGCATCTAATGCTGACAAAATTTCTTCGTAGGACAGAGTTGCTACGTCACGTCGGGGAAACAAGTTCACTATCATACGGTACGTCTGCACCCCAATGGATGCTAACAAAAAAGGCTGCCGCTCATTACCTTGAATTCTGTAGGCGGCGAGATGGAATCCAAATTGGCGTGACCACTCCGTCCAGCTTTCTACATCCGGGGCAAATGGCCGGAACGAGGGTGCAACAGCATGTTGTGGCTGCAGTAGCGATGAAGCGGCGGCGGCCGCATCGTTTTGCATTGCTCGTTGACCCTGGACGAGCTGTCCAAGGGCATCCAATAACGCCTGCGTCTGCTGATTCTGCAAGCGATAAAATTCGGACAGTACATCTGGAGAATGTGGCGAAGCCATGACACAAGCAATTTAGGGCAAAGCAAATAGAAAGAACAAGATCCTTTTTGATCCTCGTCACCAACTGTTGTGGCGTAACAAGACAGCCACGCCACTCGGAAGTAGCCGAAATGCACGCGGTAAACTCACGCAGATGGGCGTGAGGTCTGAAACAGGATACGTAATGAATGCTATAAAGAAAAGTACATAGCTCCAGGAATACTTAACTTTAAACCATTATTTGTATGCAGCATTCTTGATGATACAAGTGAGACTCTCTCTAGAAATAGTTAATAGCGCCTTGCTAGGTCGTAGCCATGGACTTAGCTGAAGGCTATTCTAACTATCTCTCGGCAAATGAGAGAAAGGCTTCGTCAGTGTAGCCGCTAGCAAAGTCGTTGTACAACTGGGGCGAGTCCTAGTACGTCTGTCTAGACCTGCCGTGTGGTGGCGCTCGGTCTGCAATTACTGACAGTGGCGACACGCGAGTCCGACATGTACTAATGGACCGCGGCCGATTTAAAGCTACCACCTAGCAAGTGTGGTGTCTGGCGGTGACACCACACCCGATCGGACGAGTCTCGTCTCAAATTGTATCGAGCTGATGGACGCGTACGGGTGTGGAGACAACCTCAGAATCGAAGGACCCTGCATGTCAGCAGGAGTCTGTTAAAGCTGGTGGAGATTCTGTAATTGTGTGGGGCATCTGCAGTTGGAGTTATATGGGACCCGTGATACGTCTAGATACGACTCTGACAGGCGACACTTTCATAAGCATCCTGCCCTATCACTAGCATCCATTCATGGCCGTTGTGCATTTCGACGGACTTGGCCATTTCACCAGGGCAATGCGATATTCGACACGTCCTGAATTGCTACAGAGTGGCTCCAGGAACACTTTTCTGAGTTTAACCTCTTCCACTGCCCACCAAACTCTCCAGGCATGAGAATTATTGAGTATAACTTGGATGCCTTGCAACGTGCTGTTCAGAAGAGATCTCCACCCCATCGTACTCTTAAGGATTTATGGACAGCCCTACAGGATTCATGGCTTTAATTTCCTCCAGCACTTCTTCACACATTAGTTGAGTACCTGTCACGTCATGTTGCGGCACTTCTGCGTGCTCGAAGATGCCCTTCACGATATTAGGCAGGTTTACCTGTTTCTTTGGGTCTTCAGCCTATATGTGATATGTTTGTATGTGGGTTTGTAGACGTCACCATTTGGTAACTTAACAGAGCCTTAGCCAACTCGCTTGACACATTCTTGCAGTCTCACTACACGAGCAAGTAATCTATGCGACCTGACTGCTATTTCTGCACCAGAACAAGAATATTATCAAAGGTCACAGATGACTGGAGATTTATCTGGCGCTTTGTGTTCTGTTTTGATACAGCAGAATATAATTAGTCTCTTTACAAGGTTGATACACCTTTAGCAGGGAGATCAACGGCTCGAAATGTGTACTGCGCCTCGGACGTAGGCAACAGTGCAGTACAAATGGGTAACACACAGGCGGGAATCCGCAGAGTGCCTGACGCACTGGTCGCTGAGTGACGTCACACCCAGTTTTAAGTGTTTAATGCGTTCGGTGGCTGAATATCAACATATATCACACTAGCAATTAGAGCGAAATTAGATGATGGGACATTAGACTGACATTTCCAGTGCTGTTGGAACTACGTTGTTACATATACAGATGAGTCACTGCCAATTGCGAGACTGAATGCCCCCTGTTGGCATCTTGTGGGCGTAACGCTGTATGGAAAGTATTTTAAAGGAACGTGGTCGAATGGAAACTTACACAGAGGTGAAATAGTCGTGGAATACCTTCTAAAGTCATGTCGTACCTCCTTTTGTCCAGCGTACTGCAGAGATCGACTTGGAAAGGACTCAACAAGCTATTGAAAGTCACTTGCCTCACTGGTTCGATGCGGACCGCGACAAATTCCTTTCCTGTGCTAACCTCTTCATCTCAGAGTAGCACTTGCAACCTACGTCCTCAGTTATTTGCTTGACGTATTCCAATCTCTGTCTTCCTCTACAGTTTTTGCCCTATACAGCTCGCTCTAGTACCATGGAAGTCATTCCCTCATGTCTTAGCAGATGTCCTATCCTCCTGTCCCTTCTCCGTTTCAGTGTTTTCCACATATTCCTTTCCTCTCCGATTCTGCGTAGAACCTCCTCATTCCTTACGTTATCAGCCTACCTAATTTTCAACATTCGTCTATAGCACCACATCTCAAATGCTTCGATTCTCTTCTGCTCTGGTTTTCTATCTACATCTACATCTACATTTATACTCCGCAAGCCACCCAACGGTGTGTGGCGGAGGGCACTTTACGTGCCACTGTCATTACCTCCCTTTCCTGTTCCAGTCGCGTATGGTTCGCGGGAAGAACGACTGTCTGAAAGCCTCTGTGCGCGCTCTAATCTCTCTAATTTTACATTCGTGATCTCCTCGGGAGGTATAAGTAGAGGGAAGCAATATATTCGATACCTCATCCAGAAACGCCCCCTCTCGAAACCTGGCGAGCAAGCTACACCGCGATGCACAGCGCCTCTCTTGCAGAGTCTGCCACTTGAGTTTGCTAAACATCTCCGTAACGCAATCACGCTTCCCAAATAACCCTGTGACGAAAGGCGCCGCTCTTCTTTGGATCTTCTTACCTCCTCTGTCAACCCGACTTGGTACGGATCCCACACTGATGAACAGTACTCAAGTATAGGTCGAACGAGTGTTTTGTAAGCCACCTCCTTTGTTGATGGACTACATTTTCTAAGGGCTCTCCCAATGAATCTAAACCTGGTACCCGCCTTACCAACAATTAATTTTATATGATCATTCCACTTCAAATCGTTCCGCACGCATACTCCCAGATATTTTACAGAAGCAACTGCTACCAGTGTTTGTTCCGCTATCATATAATCATACAATAAAGGATCCTTCTTTCTATGTATTCTCAATACATTACATTTGTCTATGTTAAGGGTCAGTTGCCACTCCCTGCACCAAGTGCCTATCCGCTGCAGATCTTCCTGCATTTCGCTACAATTTTCTAATGCTGCAACTTCTCTGTATACTACAGCATCATCCGCGAAAAGCCGCATTGAACTTCCGACGCTATCTACTAGGTCATTTATATATATTGTGAAAAGCAAAGGTCCCATAACACTCCCATGTGGAACGCCAGAGGTTACTTTAACGTGTGTAGACGTCTCTCCGTTGATAACAACATGCTGTGTTCTGTTTGCTAAAAACTCTTCAATCCAGCCACACAGCTGGTCTGATATTCCGTAGGCTCTTACTTTGTTTATCAGGCGACAGTGCGGAACTGTATCGAACGCCTTCCGGAAGTCAAGAAAAATAGCATCTACCTGGGAGCCTGTATCTAATATTTTCTGGGTCTCATGAACAAATAGAGCGAGTTGGGTCTCACACGATCGCTGTTTCCGGAATCCATGTTGATTCCTACATAGTAGATTCTGAGTTTCCAAAAACGACATGATACTCGAGCAAAAAACATGTTCTAAAATTCTACAACAGATCGACGTCAGAGATATACGAGGTGCGTGGACGAATAGCGCGAGCTGGGTTTCACATGACCGTCTTTTTCGAAACCCATGCTGATTCCTACAGTGTAGATTTCTAGTCTCCAGAAAAGTCATTATACTCGAACATAATACGTGTTCCAAAATTCTACAACTGATCGACGTTAGAGATATAGGTCTATAGTTTTGCGCATCAGCTCGACGACCCTTCTTGAAGACTGGGACTACCTGTGCTCTTTTCCAATCATTTGGAACCTTCCGTTCCTCTAGAGACTTGCGGTACACGGCTGTTAGAAGGGGGGCAAGTTCTTTCGCGTACTCTGTGTAGAATCGAATTGGTATCCCGTCAGGTCCAGTGGATTTTCCTCTGTTGAGTGATTCCAGTTGCTTTTCTATTCCTTGGACACTTATTTCGATGTCAGCCATTTTTTCGTTTGTGCGAGGATTTAGAGAAGGAACTGCAGTGCGGTCCTCCTCTGTGAAACAGCTTTGGAAAAAGGTGTTTAGTATTTCAGCTTTACGCGTGTCATCCTCTGTTTCAATGCCATCATCATCCCGGAGTGTCGGGACATGCTGTTTCAAGCCACTTACTGATTTAACGTAAGACCAGAACTTCCTAGGATTTTCTGTCAAGTCGGTACCTAGTATTTTACTTTCGAATTCACTAAACGCTTCACGCATAGCCCTCCTTAAGCTAACTTTGACATTGTTTAGCTTCTGTTTGTCTGAGAGGTTTTGGCTGCGTTTAAATTTGGAGTGAAGCTCTCTTTGCTTTCGCAGTAATTTCCTAACTTTGTTGTTGTACCACGGTGGGTTTTTCCCGTCCCTCACAGTTTTACTCGGCACGTACCTGTCTAAAACGCATTTTACGATTGCCTTGAACTTTTTCCATAAACACTCAACATTGTCAGTGTCGGAACAGAAATTTTCGTTTTGATCTGTTAGGTAGCCTGAAATCTGCCTTCTACTACTCTTGCTAAACAGATAAACCTTCCTCCCTTTTTTTATATTCCTATTAACTTCCATATTCAGGGATGCTGCAACGGCCTTATGATCACTGATTCCCTGTTCTGCGCTTACAGAGTCGAAAAGTTCGGGTCTGTTTGTTATCAGTAGGTCCAAGATGTTATCTCCACGAGTCGGTTCTCTGTTTAATTGCTCGAGGTAATTTTCGGATGTGCACTCAGTATAATGTCACTCGATGCTCTGTCCCTACCACCCGTCCTAAACATCTGAGTGTCCCAGTCTATATCCGGTAAATTGAAATCTCCACCTCAGACTATAACATGCTGAGAAAATTTATGTGAAATGTATTCCAAATTTTCTCTCAGCTGTTCTGCCACTAATGCTGCTGAGTCGGGGGGTCGGTAAAAGGAGCCAATTATTAACCTAGCTCGGTTGTTGAGTGTAACCTCCACCCATAATAATTCACAGGAACTATCCACTTCTACTTCACTACAGGATAAACTACTACTAACAGCAACGAACACTCCACCACCGGTTGCATGCAATCTATCCTTTCTAAACACCGTCTGTACTTTTGTAAAAATTTCGGCAGAATTTATCTCTGGCTTCAGCCAGCTTTCTGTACCTATAACGATTTCAGCTTCGGTGCTTTCTATCAGCGCTTGAAGTTCCGGTACTTTACCAACGCAGCTTCGACAGTTTACAATTACAATACCGATTGCTGCTTGGTCCCCGCATGTCCTGACTTTGCCCCGCACCCGTTGAGGCTGTTGCCCTTTCTACTTGCCCGAGGCCATCTAACCTAAAAAACCGCCCAGCCCACGCCACACAACCCCTGCTACCCGTGTAGCCGCTCGTTGCGTGTAGTGGACTCCTGACCTATCCAGCGGAACCCGAAACCCCACCACCCTATGGCGCAAGTCGAGGAATCTGCAGCCCACACGGTCGCAGAACCGTCTCAGCCTCTGATTCAGACCCTCCACTCGGCTCTGTACCAAAGGTCCGCAGTCAGTCCTGTCGACGATGCTGCAGATGGTGAGCTCTGATTTCATCCCGCTAGCGAGACTGGCAGTCTTCACCAAATCAGATAGCCGCTGGAAGCCAGAGAGGATTTCCTCCGATCCATAGCGACACACATCATTGGTGCCGACATGAGCGACCACCTGCAGATGGGTGCACCCTTCATGGCATCCGGAAGGACCCTTTCCACATCTGGAATGACTCCCCCCGGTATGCACACGGAGTGCACTTTGGTTTTCTTCCCCTCCCTTGCTGCCATATCCCTAAGGGGCCCCATTACGCGCCTGACGTTGGAGCTCCCAACTACCAGTAAGCCCACCCTCTGCGACCGCCCGGATCTTGCAGGCTGAGGGGCAACCTCTGGAACAGGACAAGCAGCCATGTCAGGCCGAAGATCAGTATCAGCCTGAGACAGAGCCTGAAACCGGTTCGTCAGACAAACTGGAGAGGCCTTCCGCTCAGCCCTCCGGAATGTCTTTCGCCCCCTGCCACACCTTGAGACGACCTCCCACTCTACCACAGGTGAGGGATCAGCCTCAATGCGGGCAGTATCCCGGGCAACCACAGTCGTAGTCCGATCGGGGGATGCGTGGGACGAGCTGGCCGTCCCCGACAAACCCCCATCCGGACCCCCACAGTGATGCCCATTGGCAACAGCCTCAAGCTGTGTGACCGAAGCCAACACTGCCTGAAGCTGGGAGCGAAGGGATGCCAACTCAGCCTGCATCCGAACACAGCAGTAGTAGTCCCTATCCATGCTAAGAACTGTTGTGCAAAGAACGTCTGAACTAATGTACAGAGAGCGCAAACAAATCGACACAAAATTTAAACAGTTATTAAAATACAAGATTGCCTAGTAAATGCAGTAATGCTGCCACTTGTGCACTGCTGACACACTGCTCGGCGGCGGAAGGAGACTACGCGATTTTACACTATTCAGGTACTAAAACTCGATGCTACAACTCTCAAATACTATAATACGCCCGAAATTTATGAATTAAACAATGCAAGTACCAAAAACACGCAAAGAAATTAAGAATTAAACTATGTAACAAATGAGTGAGCTAGGAGTATACGACTTGCTGCTGCAGCTGCTTATCCAACGGCGGCAGGGAGCACACAGTCCATGTTTTACTACAATACAATGCTGTACTCCAGACGTAGATCCTCAGAAATTTCTTCCTCAAATTAAGGCCGGTATTTGATATTAGTAGACTTGTCTTGGCCAGAAATGCCTTATTGGCCATAGCGAGTCTGCTTTTGATGTCCTCCTTGCTCCGTCCGTCATTGGTTATTTTACTGCCTAGGTAGCAGAATTCCTTAACTTCATTGACTTCGTGACCATCAATCCTCATGTTAAGTTTCTCGCTGTTCTCATTTCTACTACTTCTCATTACCTTCGTCTTTCTCCGATTTACTCTCAAACCATACTGTGTACTCATTAGACTGTTCATTCCGTTCAGCAGATCATTTAATTCTTCTTCACTTTCACCCAGGATAGCAATGTCATCAGCGAATCGTATCATTCATATCCTTTCACCTTGTATTTTAATTCCACTCCTGAACCTTTCTTTTATTTCCATCATTGCTTCCTCGATGTACGGATTGAAGAGTAGGGGCGAAATGCTACAGCCTTGTCTTACGCCCTTCTTAATACGAGCACTTCGTTCTTGATCGTCCACTCTTATTATTCCCTCTTGGTTGTTATACATATTGTATATGACCGGTCTCTCCCTATAGCTTACCCCTACTTTTTTCAGAATCTCGAACAGCTTGCACCATTTTATATCGTCGAACGCTTTTTCCAGGTCGACAAATCCTATGAAAGTGTCTTGATTTTTCTTTACCCTTGCTTCCATTATTAGCCGTAACGTCAGAATTGCCTCTCTCGTCCCTTTACTTTTCCTAAAGCCAAACTGATCGTCACCTAGCGCATTCTCAATTTTCTTTTCCATTCTTCTGTATCTTGCCTCCATAGCTGACCATAATTGCCAAAGTGTTGTCAATGCGGGGTCTTGAGCACAAACTGACCTCTCGGTTGTGTCCCGCCGGGTGATTTCGGTTGCCAAATCATTTTCACGAATTTTTCAGAATGTTCTTCAAATCACTGGCGAACAACAGTGACCTGGTGACATGATGCATTGTAATCCATAAAAATTCTATCGATTTCTGGGAACATGAAGTTCATGAGCTCCTGCAAATTGTATCCAAGTAGCGAACATATTCATTTCCAGTCAGTGATCGGGTCAGTTAGACCGGAGGACCCTGTCCATTCATGTAAAAACAACCCACACCGTTTACGCTTCCACAGTTTCTTGTTGACAACCTGTGTCCATGGTTTCGTTTGGTCTGCCTCACACTCGAACCCTACCGTCAGCCCTTAACAACTGCAATCGGCTTTCAGCTAACTTTCAGTTATCTGGGAACTAACCGACATGGCACAGGTGGCCAGGAGGGTACGACAGGCGATGTCATGGTTTCAGCAAAATCACTCACATCCGTCGTCTGCTACCATAGCCCATTAATGACAAATTTCGTGGCTATCTCGTAACAGATACGCTCGTCCTACATGCTACACTCATTTCATCAGTTATTCTACACAGTCTTGCCTATTAGCTCTGATAACTCCACACAAACGCCGGTGCTCTCGGTCGTTAAGTAAAGGCCGTCGGCCTCGGTGTTGTACATGAAGAGAGGTAATGCCTCAGATTTGGTATTCTCGGAAAACTCGTGACACTGTGTATCTCGGACTACTACATTCACTAATGATTTTCTAAAGGGAATGTCCCGTTCTATAGCTCCAACTACCATCCGGCGTTCAGAGCCTGTCAATTTCCGTCGTGTGGCCAGAATCAAGTCGGAATCCTTTTCGTATGAAGCATCTGAGTAAAAATGACAGCTTCGCCAATGCACTACCCTTTTATGCTTTGTGTACACCATATTACCGCCATATGCTTATATGCCTACCGCTATTGCACAGCTTTTGTCACCTCATTGTATTCTATCGACACAATTTGACACAGGGTAGATATTTTATGAGGACATTATATTCGTCGTTCATTGTAGGAATTATTTTTTCACGATTATCATGTCGGACTTTGATTCAAAAAAAAAAAATGTGGGTGTCCGTGAACTCCGACCATGAAAGTAATACCATGATGTCAATCAGATTGTTAAGATCCGCCACTTTGGGGACGTGCATCTCGGAAGAGGAAAAGCTGCCCTGCTGTTCTTCGTGTGATGTTGTCCTGAGCATTATCTGTGAAGCGTGAGCGGTTACAGCACGAGGAGACGACAATGTGTTGGAAGCATACGACTCATCAGAGAACATGGAGTCGGTGGCTTGCCCACACTGTAATACAGCATAGGCGGCGATTGTGATAAAGATGACGACAGGGTACAATGCTGGAGCAGGGTCAAGTGTGTTGAAGCACACTGTTCAGTTCACAATGTTGAACACGGTTCTCTTCATCAGACGACCCTCGCATATTCTCATACTGACACAACGACACCGCCATTTACGATTCCAGTTGGTACAGGTTCATCAAGAGTCGGCTCTGGATGAGTGGAAACTTGTCGCCTAGTCGTATGATTGAAGTTTCTTGTTAACACCTCATCATCGTCGTACCCAGATACCCTGTCGTTTGGGTAAATAGTTCTTCGTAAGATAAACTGTGCCAGGGACGTAGGAAATGAGTTACGGTGTCATTCTATGGGGGTCCTCACTTGGGCTGCAGTGGGACCAATGGTAGTGATCAATGGTAGCTGTATGTTTCATGAACATTATCTCGTACCACTTGCATCCCTTCATAAATGATGTCATTCGCAACGTCAATGGCACTTTCAGCAGGATATCTGTCCATGTCACTACACAGGAATCGTGCTACAATGATTTCAAGATTAAGAGTGTGAACTTATGTTGATGCCGGGTCTGAACCGAATTCAACAGATCTGTGGCGCTCCAGCTCACATCCACAAACCACCGTCCAATTATTTATTGTAATGGCGTGGCATGTTTGTAGTCTTCTGGTTTCCCAATCCCCGCAATCCTACCAAGTACTAGCCGGATCCACGCCCCAGGCGATCGTTGCCTCATTGCCTACCAAAAAAGAGCAACATAACATTTTGGCTCACCTGTGAAAGTGAGGGAATTTTGTGCAACGTTGTAATAGACGCACTGGTATTGGCTGTCATCACTTTGAATATTATCCGTTCTTTATGTCAATAAAAAAACTAAATATTCATTTCCAAACGAGTCCTCTATCAGCTCGATGACCCTGAATGACGCGGCGAACAATACATTCTGAAGTCTATCATGACGATAGTTTTATGACTCCGTACCACAAGCGGGAAAAATGGAAACTTTATAGGATCACTTTGTTGTCCGTCTGATAACAACCCTTTTGCTCTGGAATGGGAGGAGATGTGATGTTGAAATTTATGTCAGATACTGAGGTCTATAGTTCCTGGACAGTATAATAGAATTTCTTAGTCAGTGCAGTCAAAAGATAATGCCATTTATGTGACATATTGTGGACCTCGCAAATTCACCTATAAATTAACTATCTATAAAAACAATTAAGTTTGTACGGAAGTCTCAGATCGTGAGCCCTACCCGCACCTGTACGGTTTTTGTAATCTGCTGCTGCTGCTGATTACGATCACGATATCTGTCGTGATGTGTACCAGACTCCAGTTACTACGACTTTGGAGTTGAGGGTGATACATACCATATAAGGTAAAAAGAGGTAATACACACCCATCATGGTCATGACACTGTTGTAGAAGCAACGAAAAAAAACATGACAAATTTAAAAGACGATAAATCCCAAAGATTTGCAATGTTTAACGCAAGCTCAAACTTTACCGCGAACTTCAGTGCGAGGTGCTTTTAACAGTTTCCAAAACGAAGCTGTCTCTCAAAATCTGGCAGGAAATGCACAGGTATTTTGGCCGTAAGTAAAGTAGGCCAGCGGAAGGATGCAATCAATACGTCTGCCACGTTATAGCAATGGTAGTGTCACTGATGAAAGTGCCAATGAGGCAGCGTTAACAAACATGGTTTTCCGTAGTTACATCACCGAAGAAGACAAAGTAAAATGCCACACCTCGAATCAAGAGTGGCTTCCAACATGACTAACTTAGAAGAAGATAAAATCAGTGTATCGAAGCAACTGAGGTCACTTAATAAACACAAAACTTTTGTTCCAGTTTGTATCACGTTCCTTTTGATGTGTCCTGCTGTCATAGCTCCATATTCACGTATCATATACAACCGCTCGCTCAACGAAATATTCGTACCTAAAGACCGGAAAGTTGTAGGGGCCACACCAATACGCAAGGAAGGAAATATGAGTAATGCGCTGAATTACAGGCCCGTATCACTGTCGTTGATTTGTACTATGATTCTGAAACGTATGCTGTGTTCGAGCCTTATGATTTACCCCGGAGGAAACATTCTATTGACACATAGTCATCACTAATTCCGAAAACATCGTTCTTGTGAAACTCAGCTAGCTCTTTATCGGCGCTAAGTAATGGATGCTATTGACAAGAGATCTCAAATTGATTCCATATTTCTGTATTTTCAGGAGACTTCTGACACCGTACTCAGAAGCAGCTTGTAATCAACTAGCGTGGCTATAGAGTATTGACACAGTTGTGCGTCTGTATTCGTGATTTTCTGTCAGAAAGGTCATCGTTTGCAGTAACTGACGGGATGACATCTAGTGAAACCGAAGAGATGTCTGGGTTTCCCATGGAAGTATTATAGACCACCTGTTGTTCTTAATCTGTATAAACTGTTTGAGAGAGAATTTGAGCATGTCTCTTACTGTCTACAGATGATGTTGTCATTTATCGTGCAGCAAAGACATTATCAGATCAAAGCGAATTGCAAAATGTTTAGACCAGACATCTGCTTGGCACGAAGAGTGGCAATTGACCCCGAACAATAAAGAAAGTGGTCTGCACCAGATGAGTACAAAAAAACTCAGATAAATTTCAATTACACCATAAACAATACTAATTGGATGGTTATCTGTTCATCTAAATATAGTTTTGTATTATTGTGATATATGGGACAGAGTGTCACGGATAGGATACGCGAGTTGAGGTGGTGATCATTAAAACAAAGGTGTCTCTCCTTGCGGAGAGTTCTTTTCAAGAAATTTAAATCACCAGCTTTCTCCTTCGAATGCGAAAATATTTTGATAACTGCCACCTACTTCGGGAGAAATGACCCTCGTCATGAAATAAGAGAAATCAGAACTGCTACGGAAAGATTTCAGGTTTAATTTTTACCACGTGCTTCTAGTGAGTGGCGCGTTAGCGAAATAGACTGAGTGTGGTACGATGAAGCTTTTGCCTACCACTTACATGTGCGATGCAGAGTAGTCACGTAGGTGTAGATGCACTTAGACGTAAATGTATTCAATACGTATCTTCGTATCCTCTTGTGAACGCTTGGCAAACCTCTTTCTGTCTGGAGAACACTGCATCAGTCCTTACACGGCATTTTGTTTCTCTTCCAGAGCAGTTTATGAAACGAATTTTCCCTATAGATACTAGGCGATGACGGGTCTCAGTAACATGAATTCATACTCCTTACATAAATGTTAAGATACAGAAAGTAAAATAGTATTCAAAACTGTTTTCCTCTGAAACAAATAAACATCACAGCATACATGGTGTCTGTGTACGTAAAACCTAAAAGGTTTTTACAGAATGTGAAGGGACGACTGCATTAAGGCGTTCTACCCTTTTCCGATTCCACGTCGCTAGCTTTACGCAGAAAGAGTCTCAGCACGCCTCGATGTGCTTCCGGTGTGTTCTGATTTGACTCCTGTGATCCACAGGTGAGATACGTGCAAGAGGGAGTACAGCCTATCTGTACCCCTCTCTGAAATCGGCCTTTCGAAATTTTTCAACTAAGGCTTTCACTACAGCACATCATCACTCGTTTAACGTCTTAATTTAAATTTTTTCCAGTATTCTGGTGACAGCATCAACCCATCTAAATACACCAGCAACGAATTCAACACTTACCTGAATTTCGTTTGTCTCCTCCAAAATTCTGACTTTTTAAACATCTGAGTCTGCCGAATTACACACAGGAGTCAGGCGATCATTCGTTTCACAATACAACTATAGTTAATCACGTTTCGTACTTTTTTATCTCTTCTTTTTTTTTAGTAGGGTTGGTTCACAAATGGTGCAGGACGAAGAGAATAAGTAGATGAGGCAAGTAGAGGACCACATAATGAAGTAAGCAGTTCACCAGATTACCACATCCTCCTTTAGACATGATCAAGAATTTTTTACAAACTTATTCTAGAAACTGTTGAATTTCTGTACTAGATGGAAGCTATGAATGGGTAAAAGGAGATGTGTCGGTTAAGCCATACAGAGATTTTGCAGATATTATATCAAAATGTTGCGGGTGCAGAGGTTAGCTAGAGCCATTATTGCTAAAGAAATGGTGGCAAGTTTCCATGAGCAGTTATGTAGAAGGATGATTCCATCTATTCCATCTAGAGCCGTGAGGAAACAGATCGACGCTCATTATGAACTCGAGCATGGAGCATGGAGACCGTTCAGAGGATAGATGAATCGCGTAAGAATAGCTGCTACATACAGAGGCAAAGCCTGTAGGAATCATAGTGGAAGTTATTAAACCAGCAGTTTAGTCGCTCATAATGATAGCTTAATCCCTTCAAACGTTCTCTGACTTGGAGGAATTACCACAGAGAAATGCAAATATTCTTTGTCAGATTTTTGCTGCAATTTTTGGAGGAATTAGTACAGAAAATTGAAGGTTGAAGGTACAATGATCAAGGGAGCGAGCAGAAAGTGAGGAAGCCAGTAAACATAGATCGATGGGTCGGACTAGACAAGGGTATAGTTTCATTGCTTGTTCCTCTGTGAGCTTCAGGATATTTTAGATGAGATTGTCCTCAGGGAGAGAGTTACTAACATGAGTAGATGATGGTTCCCTAAGGGCATGGTACGAGACTTTGTGTACTTACTGCCTTGTCGAAAGCACTGGATGCTGGGTGCATGGTCCCACCTCAGCTGATCATTCTCTACGTCTTGTCGTGTTTGTTAAATTGTATTTTTTGTAGTTGCTGTCCTCGGGTTGTCCCTTCCTTCTGTGAGGTGAAGATGGTTAGCAGCTATTCGGGGACGAGGGAGTTTTTGTACTATGAATAAGCTATCTCACGCCACGCTTGAACGTCCACCTCGTCCAGTAGGACAAGACAGTACAGGTCATGAACACCAGTCGTGCTAGATGGCGCTAGTATCGGTGAGTGGCATCACCGCTGGTGGTGCAGCACAGCAAAAGGGATTTGCAGGACTCGAATGGAATCGGCCGCACCTTCTAGGAGCCAGCACCAGCTCGCTGTGGGAAGTGTCTGCGAAGCCTGTGGTGTGTCACTGGAGGAAGGCAGTGGCACAATGGCCGTGCTCATTTGGTACCAACCTGTTTGGCCCCAGATGTGATGCGGTTGTACGGCTATGTGTGACAGGGACGGGTGCTCGGTGGTCAGTATGAGATAGCTGTGGTGGAGCCAGAAACTAAAATACGTCGGAAAAGCGGACCCATACTGGGGGAAGCTCATCAGTGGCACCCGAACTCGCAGCAGATGGCGTGGACGCACCTAGGTGGTGGGGATGCTGACCATTAGCTCTGGGTATGGTGCGGTGATCACGTGAGGCATCCTTTGCTCCATACATACAGAGGAGCTCGTAGCCAGAAAACATTTGCAGAAGATTCCAACGTAGTATTATACAGCCAGCGGTTGCTAATAACTGTTTGGTACATTGACCTAGATTTCGATGCCTACTACGTGTGTCTTCATCAGAATGAAAGTTTGAAAACCGTAAACTTACATTACGAAAAAGAAATGGTCAGAATTTAGAGCAGCTATGCTCATGTTTAAAAAAAAAAAAAAAAGAAAAAGAAAACGTTCTAGCCTTTGCCACCTGTACCTTGCAGGCAAGAACATCCGACAGAAGAAATACTTCTGTTAAAACGGGTGGAAGGCTGTGTATAAGAGTGACTTGTGCCATTTGGTTGTGCTGACCATTGAGTCTGTAGTAACATTAGAGAAAAGCCAATGTTCGACCGATCTCCTTTTACCCAGAGCATTTCTGTGATCACTATTTAGGTTAGTGTGATTAATGCTCTTTCAGCGCAACTGTTGATTAACATTAATCTGGAGAACGTATTTTACTCATTTATTCAAATAGCCATACTGGTCGATCAAGTGTGTCGAAGCAATCAGTGAGTCACGGGAAATCAAACATTCGCAAATAAAGGTCGACATCAGAGGGTCACCACCATTGCTTGGCGACAATCACTACAGTGGTCTCTGATTCAGCATTGTAAACAGAGGCGCTTCCTACACCGAGAGGACCGCGCGACGCGTCTTCCCTCCAAATGACCATTTGGAAGCGACCTCTTGTTCGACCACAAAACACATTGGCCTTTTTCCGGGAGGTTGCTTCAGAGAATCTCCAGCAGCGGCTTTTGCCGTTTTGGCAACCCACATGGTCGTTGACATTAACTTTCTCTTCTCTAAAGAATTCGAATTTACTCACTTTCTGCCCCAACAAGCTGCCACTGTGCAAAATCGCCCCGGCCACGCAACCAAGAGCCGTATGTCGACAAATATGCGCTATGTTGTCTCTCTATTATCTACCCCGCTTACGCCGTAAAACTATATCTACAAATACATAAAATTTCACCATTAGCACACGTCCTGTGGTGTCGTAAAGCCTCAAAATGTTCGTATCACTACAACTGCTTGTGAATGTTGTACGTCAGATATTTAAAAAATGATGTTACTGCTCTGTAAATGTGTAGCAACATATTAAAGTTTACACATACCGTGTCTATTTGTCAAGGTGAAAGAATATAGGTAAATTTATCAAATATGCATCATAAGTCCACGGTGGAAACACGAAGCTACATTGTCGCTGTACATTCTGGTTTCATGGTAAGAACTCCGGTAAAAACAATTTTACACACGATTATGTGCAATTGTTAACTCACTGCAACTGTACCCCAGAAGAGCGCCCGCATCTCGTGGTCGTGCGGTAGCGTTCTCGCTTCCCACGCCCGGGTTCCCGGGATCGATTCCCGGCGGGGTCTGGGATTTTCTCTGCCTCGTGATGGCTGGGTGTTGTGTGCTGTCCTTAGGTTAGTTAGGTTTAAGTAGTTCTAAGTTCTAGGGGACTGATGGCCATAGATGTTAAGTCCCATAGTGCTCAGAGCCATTTGAACCATTTGAACCCAGAAGAGCGGTACTCTAATTCAGGTCAAGCAACTTATAAATCAGTCAAATGAGAGGTGCAGGTCGAACAAAAAATTTGAGGCAACCATTGGGACTCGAGTATCAGTATAATCGGGCCCATTTAATTTCATTACTCTTTAAATTTCAATGATAACAACAAAACAGTTCATTCATACGTCATATTACAAAGATTTTGGGAAAGAAAGTAACAATAATGTTATTATTCTATGACAGTTCTGTAATTCGTTACAGGTGCAATTACTGCTGAGAACAAAATAGTTTGTTCAATATGCTATTTTGGATTTTATTCATTACAAAGAAACTCTATAGAGAACCATTAATATTCTTGAACTTCGTGACGTTCTCTCTATGTTCTAGTAAAAAACGTTCCATTTCCTGAGACGACGGTGTATTACTGTATTAACGTCCACGAGCATCATATCTCCGTATCCGTTTTGCTTGATATTTGGTTTCTCTGGTGTTTTTAACTCTAAATTCGCTGAATTAAATATGCTTTTACTTTTATCAGAAACTACAGAACACGTAAGACTGCGACATATGCAGTACAAACATTTGAATAACAACTATCATATCAGAATATGCAGTGGTTAACACAATATGTGTTTCAGATGTAAAGAATTTGACGTTGTACTCCCCAAAGTAAGATCTAAGAACTGGCCTCTGTTAAGTTTACGAAACTTCCGTGGTGTAAGTTTAGTTTGGTAATGTGGAATATCACTCTTTACTTCTATACGTCAGGTAATACTCTACATGACAGGACCAACTACAGCTGAATACTATAAAGCTATGTGTAATGTAGGTATGATTCTATCTAATTAATATCTTGGTGTTAAAGGTGAAGCTCAAGTGGATATAACGTACCGATATTAGATCTTCAATTATCCTGAGACCTCCCACAATTATTAATTTTAAAGGGTCTGACTTCTACCAAAAGTAAGGTGTCCAGTGCGATTACACGGATTTTTTGTGAAAATACTCAAGGGCGAAATTCGATGAGCAAACATAAATCTTAATTAGATTGGATAAATTGCTGTGGTGAACTTGACAGAGACGGAAGTTGGTGGAATAACTTCACCACCGTTCTCTCTTACAACGTGGATAACTTTATCAAATTATAATTCACTAGATTGACAGACACTACGGACGGCAATATATGTCATACATATGTGCAGCTACGACTGCTGCTGTTCGTGGGGGCAAATGCCGTACACCATGAGCAGTTCATCTCCAATATTTCTCAAACAAGCTTACCGCACAACATCGGGAGTCTGCGAAGCGGCACGGTGCACCACAGTGGTACCGAAGTACCAGAGTCTCCACTGCTCGATATTGAAGCCAGATCAGTGTCTCCAAACAAGACACAAAACTGCATTGTCACGTGAACCAACGTTTGGTCAGAAAATCGGCTCAGTTTGGCGACAAACCAAAAGTCGACCAGAGCAACCTCGAACCAGTCGCCTAATCTACGCTGACCTTACCACACAACACTTACGCCTCCATTTAATTATAAGTCTCACTTCAGCATTCTGATCGTGACTCTCCTGTAGCTCCGTCTTCCCGCTACTCACTGCCTCTACTCCTCCTTAGTACTCTTCAGAATAACCGTACACTCCACATGGAGCTCCTTCAAAACGCACAATCCGCCAATGGCGAGCGGCATAGAACATGCTCCCTGTAGTACACGCATTAACACTATGTTTCATCCCGCCACTGATGACGTATTCTCCATTCGTGGAGAAACAATTGCGTTTCAAAGTTGCTTAAGAAATGTAGTAATCCTTGCAACGCCTGCGAGGCGGACGTCAAGCAGTGCCGCTGCTAGGGCCGTCTTGCACGACCGGAGCACACTGACGTCGCACTACTGGGCGAGGTGCGAATTCAGGTGTCCCGTGAAATAGCTTATTCACAGTACAAACTCTCCCTCCCCACGCATAATTGTTCGCTACCTCCACCTCACAGGGATAAGGAACAACAAGAGGACAGCAACTAGAAAAAATACAATTTAACAAACACGACAAGATTACACTAGAATTGCAGAGAAAAAAGTGGCTGTTCTGAGTGGCCACCACACCCGGAAGCAGCTTTAGCTGTCCATCAGGTACACACGCTTCCAGATTGAGCACAAATACCATCATCTCAAAACATCGTATGCAAAATTCATTACAACCAACACTCTGCCTCGTCCTTGATACTGTTCATTGAATTTGTCACTGTGCCTCTCTAATGCAACAAGAATGCCATAATGTGAATTCTGCCCATAATTTTGATTAATCAGATGAAAGAGGGGTGAGTCCAAATTATTACCCACTTTTCAGATTTCCTGGTAAGATCTATTTTGCGCGTATCCTGGGACTGACGTTACACTTCGTCTTCTTTTCCGACTTTTAATTTAACGGCCCACTCTCACTTACCGTCAGAAGAAGTGTGTAAAATCGTTCCCTACATATAACTAAGAGCTCCGCGTTGCAAATGTTTTGCGTCTCTATTTTTGCTCATTTGAATCTCAATACTATATCTACAAACACAATATCGACCAATTAGTATATGTCTATCGGTGAGGCAGAGTGTCAGAATGGTCGTGTCACTACACTATGGTAGGCATGTGGACTGCCATTTCTCATTCGTATTATTTCTTAAGATGTAGTATACTGCTTATTGCTCTTACAACTAGTTATCATTCAATAAGAAATAGCCTACAATCTTCTCGACATGTTACTGAAGAATGGAGATGGAAATAATTTTGGCATGACCTGGCATAGAATGCTGCAAGAATTCCTAACGATGAATATTTGAAAACGCGTTGGCAGATTTAACAACCGTATTGCACGTGTCCATAGCACTGAAATGTTCTAGTTATCTTTCACAATGAACTTTTTTGAAGGCTAGCACCTTATATTCAGATGTGGTGGATCTACGTGTGGAGCATATTAAGTTCCCTCAGATTATTTCTATGAGGAGTGAACGAGAACTATATATCACGATCATATTGACTAAAAGAGCATTTGAATTTCTTGTAATACCTTAACTCTGCTGATATTTTCAGGACTTGAAGTTAAACGGCAGCCATTTGTCACTGGTTCTAATAGTGGAGGGGCAACTATGTTCATAGGAAATCAAAAGTACCGACATTGTTCTCTATGCCTTGAGCTATCATAACCCCTTAATATCCCATTACAGCCCTCCACAGAGCTACCGTTATATCAGCCTTAGCCACGCAGATAAATTACACCTACTCATTACGTTTTAATCGGGTAGTAATCTGACTGGGGAACTGAACAGGTGACAAAAGACAATGAGATGGGTAAAGGAGAAGAAAACATGATGCCATGTGCGTTAGCTAGGTGGTAGGAAAACCGGTAGATGGGGACGGAAAAATGACATCTGAGGTAATTAATAATTTCAACAAACATAAGAATTTTAATATGTGACGTAAGTAATACTACTACAAAGACTCGAGCAGAAATGGAACAAAAATCAGAAAAACAAAAGAGTTACGCAGCCCAACAAACTTTGCACCGGAGCGAAGCTTCGAATGCAATCATTAAATTAAAGACGACAAAACTGAAACCTTCCTGCTGCCTCGAAGTCTCATGAATAACACACTTCAACGAAGCAGTGGTGTCGTAAGGTTCAAATTAAGCTATTCTTGTGATCTCGCATGCTGTTTATAAATAGTTTTGCTATCATTTGATGTGTCATGTGACTACTGTAGCCATCAGATGCAATATCTGGATGAAGGAGGCACTCTCATACCTAGGAATAATATGCCGGAATTTTGCCTAATCCTCCTAAATCGAATGTGGTCGGAGCCTACATGGCTCGTACACATCTATCTAATTTCCCAGAAATTTGTCAAAGTCGTGCCGCAGAGCAGAGTCTCACAGAAGTTGTATTAGCGGTAGTAGGAAACAGCCTATGAAAATTTCTGCATTCTAAAGTTTTCTTGAAATTAATGCAACCAGTCGCCTTTTGTTTTGTTCTTCAATTTTTATTATCCCATTACCGGTTTCGAACCGCCTACGGACTCATCATCAGATGGTACATATTTATTGATTGTCTGCAGCAGTGCGGAAACAGTGTAGCTGTGGGAAGTTGTATAAACGGAACACGTAAGTACTGAGTGTGACGAGAATTATCACGTTTGACATCGATCTTGTATTAAGAATAATTCTCACTACACTCAGTACTGACACGTTTACTTTTGTATACCCAGAGTTACTTCAGTCCCTTCGCCATTGTGCGAGAAGAAATATTTTGCTAAGGAGAAATCGATTATTGCGTCTTTCTCGCTCAAAAAATCTACACCTATCAGGCAATCAGAAACTAACGGTCAGTTACCAGGAACGGGCATTTCATCACTTCATTTCCCAACTTGTTACAGAAACCTGCATCCTAACCCCCCCGTAACTCACCGTCGACTGAACTCATAATTTAGTATTTCTAGAGAGGAAAATGTGGAATGGGGCTTAATTCCCTCATCTTCTTATACAAATTGTATGACGCAGCACACATTGTTTTTCCCATATTTGTATCAATTATGGTTGGTACACTGCCCACCATAAGGTGTGCTGTGGCCTATATCACTTCATTCTTTGGGCCAAGACTTTCATATTTTCTTCAGTTAACTAGTCATGAAGATCCATTTTATAGTTGTACCTGAATAAGAATACAGGAGTGGTGTGTAGTTTATTTTGGTACTTTCTATTACTTTTTGATAGGTTCTTACCCCTCCCGCCCCCCCCCCCCATCCTCGGACCCGTTATGATCACCGGTTACAGTTTATACTGTGTCATACCTCACCTGTCTAGGTTTGTTTATTTATTACTCTGAGATGGATGATAACAATGTTCATGCAGATCGTTTGGCTGTTGTCTTTTGTTTATGCGCTGCTTAAACCATGGTTATGTCGTCATAATGCAGGTGACAGTACGGCTGTTGGTCTTTTCGTTTCTTCTTATCATACAGTACATGATTAAGTTTCTGTTCGACAGCAGAATCATTTACCAATAAAATTTTTGTAACAATGTTTTCGACCTGTTAAATGAGTCCGAGCAAAATGTTGCATAAGATGAAAATTTGGGAGAATTTCACTACTGCCTCCGGTTTATATGCCATTAAGTGGTGGGGTAGGATCCTCTTATGCCTTTTGTGTGGCGTGTTACTAGGTTAGCTGATGTCACACAACATTATCAGAGCATGAAATCACTAAAAAAGTAAGCACTGCCACCATATCGTAGGGTTGGATGCGGAAAGATGCTTTTCTGTGGAGCATATGGCTATAGTGCTTGGTTTCAAAACAGTCTTTCACGTTCACTGAAACATTACTGAAATTTGGATACAAGTTGTCGAATGGTCGCAATTGAGAACATGCATTAAAAACGTCAAATTCAGTTCACGTTACACTGTGTTCATTAGTGATGTGAGATTGAATGGTCATTTCAGGGTCTTTTTTATGTAAATTCTTTTAAATTAATTCACAAACGTGACGCAGTTCACTTGCCTAACAAATTTAGTTTGTGATGACCCTTCACGGGTATTCCGTTAGACTACACTTACTGTGTCCCCATTTACTGAATAAATCGTCGTTGCAAACGGCAAGACGGAAAATACATTTTCAATTTTTTGTAGTATTGGAATCATCTGTTAATCCTGACGTGGAAAATGGCAGAATATAGGTCATTTTTTATTTCCTACGTTAAGTTCATTCAGTTGTTCAAAATTTGCAAACGGTAATAAAGAGGAATCATGTATAGAGCCTTCTACGTGTTTACTTATGTTTCAAGTTTGTGTCGTGAAATTTTTCTTCACTTCATTGAACGCAGGTCATTTCATCTTTAGTGGTTATATTACCTAATATTTTTTGCAAAATTTGTCGAATATCAAGTTCACTAGAAGCTTGTACGCGTGGCAAGGTCGCCTGAAGGTCAAACCATTGCTCTTGCGATTTATTCGGTACTGGTAGTGAATTCCATATCTGACGGAAATTTATCACTTTCAGATTTCATACTGGTTTCACACAGCAGCATTAATATTCTCCACAGCTGTACTACTTTCTACTTTACTTTCTTCATCAGAAGATATATTACTTGAATTTGTATCTGCCATTTCTTGTTTCGTACCAACTTTTACAATAATACTGAAAAATTAAAAATTTATAAAAAAGCGTTTATTGCAATAAAGATTAGTTGGAAAAGGAAAATATTAACACCGTTGAGAATGACCACAATAGAGATTGCATTCATTTTGGTAATGAAGCGCGCCATTGCGCGTGAGATGTAAAAAGATGGTCCTCCTTGGATCAGCTTAACTGCGCATTTTTAGCTTTGTTATTGTCTTATATGAATGTATGTGACTAAGATATAAAAGTAACGTACTACTGACACATTTACATAAAAAATCAAAAGACTGCAGCCTAGCAATCACTACCCCAAGCAGTAAACCGCAGTAATGCACTTCCTTTTACATTAAATGTATCTATTGCGGTGCCGGGTAGTTATTAGTTTCTTTCTATATTTCCTTGCTTACTTTATCTTACATTTATTCCTGTTAGAGTAGTTCCAATTCCAGGTTTTCGTTTAATTCGTATGTTCATACAATAATACTTTGATCGGTCGACGACAAAAGAAAGACGAACGATTAGAACAATCAAAGCAGTAGAATGTCATACAACAGGCATTATTTAATAACTGTATGGGCGTGGTCGCCAGTGAGAGCTGGCCTCCATTTCCACTTAGAAATATATTTTTTTTTAAAACTTTACCCGAATGAAATCCGTAAGAATCCCAAACTGGTGTTGGAAGCGGCGGTACAGAGGATACGGGTCGAAGGAATTTTAGAAAATGTAAGCTGCATATCACTCTTTGATAACCGTTCTATCCAGTAAGTTCGATCAAACAAAATCTCTTACGTCTTCCCGAATGACAGCAGCCTCTGTTCTTCCTATAAGCAAAAATGAACACTGGAGATTAGTAATAATAAAGATACAACGCGTTAAAAATGAGTTCCTTCGAGATCATTAATAAGTACAGCCCAGGGTACTAACATTTTGACGGTTAAGAAAAAAGACCAATGCGGAGACCAAGGCTACTCGCAGCTGCTCTCAAAAAATGTTGCAGGCTGTGCCTTCTTCTATTAGACAAGTATTTACCCATGAAATCTCCGACTCTTAAATTATACGTCAAACTCTTACACACAAGCAAAAAATAATTCGTAGGAAGGAATATAGGGTGAATCAACTAAAACCTTCACCGCAAACATTGCGGAAATGGGAAGTTCTATCGATGTGCAGTTTACATGGAATGGATTGGTAGTCATCGTCTCATATTGTTAGCCAATCAAACGCTTGCAATAATACTTATGAAGGTTTTCTGCAAACAAACGCTTTTTATGTCAGTGCCGTTTGTTGCAGAATTCTAGTGCGAGCCGTTTAGCGATATCGTATTCTGAAAAGTTCTCACACCGACATTTGTGAAATACCTGCGGCAGCAGACGCTGCAGAACAACAGAAGTGTGCATAACAGTTATAAAGATTCTGACCAGTGAGGAGACGGTTGACCATCACTCTTGTGTTCAGAATGACCACCGGCAGCGGCAATATACGCTTACACTGTGGTATGGAACTAGCTTTTTCCACAGATTTCCCACAGCTTTACCACAGGTTCCTCCTCGTCTACAGAGGAACGTATTATAGCATCCGTAGAAGATGTCCTGATAGTAGGCTGCTATACTTGTGTGTGTTCAGTGTAAGGTCTATGAAAAACGGGCACATGAGCTGATTGCTCACTAGCCCACGCCGTACGTTTGTACTCCATGGATCCTGACAGCTTACCTTCAGATTGTCTCGAACTGCGGAGACCACATTAGTCATATTTAAAAGCCCTGTTACATTGGCGTTAGGGCACATGTTCTGACTCGGAGACTGAGGTTAGTGGTTGTTAAATATGACTGATTCCGTCTCCGGTGTTCAAAATAATCTGAAAATGCTCCAACTACGCGGAACGCGTCACTACCTATACTACATTTGCAACAGAGACTGTTTCCTACTTTTGGAACATTCAACCACTGTCGCTGTATCAGACCAGAATACTACAGTACAATTTTGTAATAATCTTCGCCCACCACAGGAAGAAAAACAATAGTACATCTGACGTGGTTTGTATACAAGGAGTTTGTAAAGCTCAGATACAGGACTTTTGAGGAAAGTTCATAACGATAGTTACACAAGAATGGCAAGAGTGACATATTCAGGGTGAATCACGCAAATGTTGCACAGCAAGTATTGCGGGAATGGAAAGTGCTATTGATACGCAGATTTCACAGAATGTGTTGGTAGTCAGGGGCTCGTATTGCTAGCCAATGCACAGATATTAATAATACTTGTAAAGTGTCCAATCATAAACTTTTTTATATGAAACAATGCCTAATGACACTGACAAACTAAAAGTAGCGTAAATTAGAATGTCTGTGACGTTGGTTGCGGGACTCTAGTCAGTGTGTCGCAGTCCAAGCAGTAGGTGGTGAGTGGACAAGAGGATTCACTAATCCTGAAACAGCCGACATGCTAGTGATGTATAGAGAACGTAGGAAGAATGTAATTCGTTTTCCGTACGGTGTATGCGGCAAGACATCTGAGACCGGGTGGTCAAGGAAGGCAGGATTCGATTACGATTGTGGACGGGGCCGTAATCAGTTACTATTGGTTGACTTTTCTTTTAATCACACACAATTTATTTAAAATCAACAACAAATTAAAATAATGGCAATAATTTAAGCATTGTTTAACGCCTGGAGGCCTTAATGGCAATAAATGAAGAATTGTTTGACTTGTTTCAACTCACAAACTGTAGTTATTAAAATATTGAAAACAGATCATCAAGGCCTTAAAGTTAACTGCCACATTGGAATTTTAAGACAAGTAGCGATAGTCACGACTGAAGGGCTTTAACGCCAAGAATGGCAATTATTAAAAAAAATTTAACCTACGTACTGTCCAACAGTAAGGCAATAGCAAAAGTTGATTTAAAATACAGGCAACTGATCACCAAACAGGTGAGACAAATGATGGTAACTTGGTAATACAGTAATAAAATAATTACACACTAATAAAACACAAGGGCTAGTCACTGACAGTGCTCCAGGTATCGACCTTTGAGTAGGTCAGACCAAAAACACTTCCCCGAGTAATGAGAAAGGCAACCAAGAGTTGCATTCACTTCACAAGATGGTAACTCAGACTAGTGGCAGTCTAACGAGTGTCTAATAATAATTTGCTGAAGCTGCCTAACATCCGATAACCAATGCAACGATGGAACACCACGCCAAAACCGGAACTTGAGGTCAGCACTACGTCCTCAGAATGCTGTGTTTAGGGTGTCCAAAAGGAGCAAGGCAGCCCTACTACCAGTGTAGAAGAAACACCAACCGACCTACAAATCAAGGAAACTGTCAAAACTAAACACCTTACCTGACAGCAGCGGCAAGGCAAGGAAACGTACACTGTCGTTACATACACTAACCTCCAGGGCAGGTCACTGGGGCGTTAGTGGCCACCAGGCACGAAAAATATTACTGGTTGAACTTAACAAATACTAACACATAAAATGCAGCAATTAGTAACCAGAAGTCGAAGAAAGCTAACTAGATCCGCCTTCCCCAAGCACTCCACTCGCTGCTCTTCGTCTCGGCGACAATGAGAGCAGCAACACGCACCTAAGTCACTGGAGAATCGCGGGATCTCACAATGGTGGAGGTTTCACTCTAGGAGTAAAATCCACTCAACTCAAAGCTTGTTGGATCCGGTTGACGAATAGGTCGTGTACCCTCACGACCAAAACCATTCCATCTGGCAGTGCATGCGTGCCACACCAGCGCTCCCGGCGTGTTCCAGCACTGCCCTCCTGGCTCCTCTGGAGCCCTCAACCGAACTGCTCACTCACACGACCCGGAAGAACAACGACGTCATCCCAAAAATAGGGCCACAGTTACTACATATTGATAACGCAGCTGCTGTCACTAGCGGACAGGCAATGCTTGCAAATCCAAGTGTCGCTAGTCAACACAAGAAGACTACAACAACCGCAACCGTGTCAACTAAACGATACAGTCTGGCCTCCAACAGAGGACGGAAACCTACAACAGCACCAACGCGAGCCGCAGCATGGCTCAACATCACAATAGGCGTCAGCCGGCAGTTATTATTGATAAAACATTTCCAACAGAGACTGTTTTATATTTTTGGTACATTATACCGCAGTAGATATTTTTCCTACAAATTTATACACTGTTTCTCCTTATTCCTATGTATATCATAAGTGTTCTTACTTTATTACACAGATATAAAACGGATAAAATTATGTAACAGTATACAATTTCATGTTAATTCAAAATTTCGTTCTATAGAGCAAAATTTATTGTAACTTCATCCATTTTACAGAAGTAATTAGGACCTTTGTGACAAATGCCTCTACCCTCAAACCACTTCATATGAAGTAGAACAAAGAAAATATTTCTATATTAAAAATTGGTTTTCGCTTGTTGGTGGTGCTGGTACTGGTGGTACTAAGGAAATGAAAAACCCAGGGTGGACCAAACACTAACATACGCCTAAACCCATTGGTGACCTTTCAGAGATTCAACGGATAGTCGTTAGCGTCTGTTCACCAAGTTGGCGAGGCTGCTGCAAATATGTCTTGATCTCAATAATCGAGTCCTTAACTTCAAAAATTATCGTCGAACTACGTAGGAAAAATACCCACTACCCCGGCTGCAGTAAATACATTGAACTTTCCTGGTCACTGGATTCTGGGGAACCAGGAACGTCACGAGAAGGAGATCAGTCGGAGATTCCATAATCTCTTTGCAAACACTTTTATATTGGTACATTTGTGTTAAATACGCTGGACACGACAGGCAAACTCAAACAGCTTACGGATGTCCTGGAAAAATTTCACATCAAAATCTTTGCAATGCAAGAGACACCTTTGGCAGACGAGAACCACTTTAACACAGAAAACTACAAGATATACAAAGGAAAACCTGCTGTCAGAAAAGGAACAGCGACAATGTTTGGCACTGTATTTTCTGTTCACAAATCACTCATAGACAACAGCCTTGATTTATGTGCAGTTTCAGAAGGAATCTCTGCAGTAACCTTAAGATAAGGAAACAAAAGATATACAGTCATCAATGCACGTGCAGAGACAAACTACCACAACAGAGAGTAACCAGAAGAGATTGAAGACTTTTGGAAGGACATGAAAAAAGTAACAAATGAAATACCAGAAAGATTGGTTAACATTGTTTTGGAAGACTGCAATTCACAACTAGGAAAAAAGATGAAGTACAAGCAAATCGCAGCCCCATACACAGCACACAAACGCACCGACAAGAATGGGAAACATATTTTACTGTCAAAATTTGAGCTTAAAAAGTTGTGTCAAGACAATTTCAAAAGCCAAGACGAAAAATCACAACATGAAAAACGCCTAGAAACACGTGGGGAGGATCACAGATCAATCACTTAGCCATAACAACAAACAAATATACAAGAGAAATTCTAAATGTGAAAGCAGGCAAAGGATTCTTCGAGATCGACCATTAGGTGCTACAAGTAAAAATTAGGCCAATCTCAAGAAACAGAAATTACACCTCATGCCAGAAAGACAAGACAAAAAAGTTATAAGACCAGGCCCAGAATACTTGAAGATTAACAAAGATAATATTTTTAAAGAAAATTGGACAGACCTCGCGAAGACAGTTCAGAAGACAATGCGTTGGGGTAAACCTCCTACGAAACGAAAACATCGATGGTGGAATGCAATTCTTGATCAGGCCATTGAACTTAGAAACCAGGCCTGGAAGAAATTTAGCAGCAACAGAAAAAAGAGACTAGGCAGGTTTTCAACAAAATTCAGAAACAGTCATCGGAAGATATTAGAACAGTGAAAAGGAGATACAACAAAAGTAGAGTAACTGAAATAGAGGAAGACTTGAAGAGATGTAATACGAAAATTTTCGACAGAATCTTCATGGGAAATATGAAGAGTTATGAGCCTCAAAGTACTTGCGTCGATAGAAGAGACCGATCTCTGCGAACAAATACAAAAGAAAACTGAAAATTCTTAAAACTGTTTTGGTAAACGCCGCAACTGCTGGAAGCCTAGAGAAAAATCACGCTTAACCAAAACAATATCAAACGCAGATTCAAGATCGCCTACAGAAACAGAGTTACAGGAGATTACAAAACAACTAAAAAGAAACAGTGCCTCGGGAGAAGACGGAAAATACTGGAACAGTTCCAATATATTGGGAAATGTATACAAATTGGAGGATCAAAGGAAAAACTTTAGAAAGTGCACAGAGTGACTTGAACGTACTACTGTAAAAGAAATATTTGAAAACAGGCCAAACCCAGGTACTGCAATGGATTTATACTACCAGAAGCACTATACGCATCAGAAACAAACACAATTGGAGCGTCAGGCATCACAGGGACCTAAAATGTAGAACGTAAAATCCTCAGAAAAATTTTTGGTTGCAGTACCACATATTAGGTATATGGATGCAAGGACCAACCAAAGAATTGTATAAAAGCACAAACAGGATCACAGACACGATCAGAATACACGGACTAGCATTCTATGGACACATACAAATTAGTGTAAGCAGTTGAATAAAAAAAGAAAGAAAGAAACGAAAAGCCAATTGGTTTCAAGAAATAGAAGACCTAACACAAGCCGAGATCAGTACTGAAATGAAAATAACTGAGACAAATTCAGAAATAAAATTATCAATACGAAATATGAAGCAAAAGTAAGGAAGGAAACAGTCAAAATATGGACAGAGCGAAGGAAACAGGAACACAGCTGAAGAATGAAGAGGTTTTGGGAGGGAAAAAGATGAAGGAATCAATAAAAAATTCATGATCTTGTAGCATTCAAGTTAACCACTGTAATGGAGTCAAAGATGTGTAATAATAATAATAATGATAGCAATAATAAGATTCGTTTTTTATGCAAAGTATCTGAATTGCATATATATTTTTTCAGATCAGATTGTAATTGATATTTAGATTAATTTCGATCGCACATTGTTTACTGCTCCTTTCGTATGTAAATGAACATGGAAAAAGAATCATGGTCATTAACTTGTCCACTACAAAATAAGTAGTAGCAACACCCTTAAGGAAATCCTGGCTACATAAAGAACTGTGCGAAATGTCTGTTGCATACGGTAATTCAGTATTTAAGGGAATTCCGAACATAAACTGGAAAAAGAGATAACAACCCAGAATTAATACAGGAAGGATAAACCAGAAGAAGATATGAAATACCGAAAAAATTTCTTTACTGTGGGAAGTATCAAGCAGTCTTCTGAAATGTTGCGTTGGATGAAGATGCAAGGTTGACCTCACGGAAGTTCACATCCAGAATAACGGCAGGGACGGAAGACGAATTACTAAGCTGAAAATATGACGAGGGGGCAAGTTACTCGCAACCTCCGTAAGTAAATATCGCATTAATAACGCAAGAGGAAATTTTTTAAAAAAATGTGTCGCAAGCCATAGATTTTTCGCAACAAGATAGTTTACTGTGTTGACCGAATTAGCCAAAAATTAAAGTCGTAAAGCATAGGTCTGATTAGCAGATCGAAGGGTACAGTGAAAGAAATGTCTTTTAGCGTCGTTGCAAGCTGTAGCATTAGCGAGCTGTCAGAGCGCAGTGCCACAGTTACCAGTGTACGGGCTTTTGCTTTTGTCATGTCATCTGCGCGAAACTGCAGATCTGTTGCGCATCAGAATGAATGACAGTCATTTGAACCCGTGTCGCCTGATTCATTAATCTGGCGCGCCCCGAATTATAGATGAGTGATGGGTTTGGCGCCGCGGCGTGTTTGTATCATCAGCCGGTCTAACTCTACACGACAGACGTCACGGTCGGGAACAAAGCGGAGAGACCGGCGGCGGAAGACTACGCCCGGCACTACTGCGTCATCGGATTCCTGTCCGCAGCAATTACCTAGCGCTTCAGTTCTGCGCAAAGGCAAGAGAAAACGCAAAAGGGCCACGCAAATAATTCACCGCACCGCGTAAAAGTACGCCACTGCACGGAAAAAGATACCTGACAGTTACGCAATACCCGACAGGTTTACTGAAGCGACTGATTACCAACGACAAGTGGACAGGTCTGGAATCCACAGTGAGTGTCAGATCAGACCGGGTGCTAAACATGAACAATATTCATGTTGTGTAGTATTTCGAGACGAGAGAATCTGCACTCACTGTATTCCAGGTGCCACGGACAGACGTTGATTTTGTGTCTCTAGGCATTACAAAAGCTTTTGTCTTACCACATGCACGCTTTCTGTAGAAAATATGTCATTATGTGGTCGGGGTAGCATCTTTGACTGCCAGTCAAAACCTCCTGTGTCCCGGGCTTCGGCCGGCCGGAGTGGCCGAGCGGTTCTTGGCACTTCAGTCTGGATTCGCGAGACCGCTACGGTCGCAAGTTCGAATCCTGCCTCGGGCATGGATGAGTGTGATGCCCTTAGGTTAGTTAGGTTTAAGTAGTTCTAAGTTCAAGGGGACTGATGACCTCAGATGTTAAGTCCCATAGTGCTCAGAGCCATTTAAACCATTTTTTGAATCGGGGCTTCGGACCCAGTCACGGCTTCAACATCGACTAAAAATCATCAGCAATAACGGCCAAAACTTCCGCCATAAGAAGTCACCCTCATGGCGGAGACCAGACAGTGGTTCAGGCCTCTCTCTTGCACTTGTTGGGGAGAACTGTCCCTAATGGACAACGGCATGAGGTTGCAGAAAGTATTAAAGGCACATCTCCATTGTCAAAAGGCATATCCCCATTGTCAAATGATTCCAGATTACTGCTCGATACGGATATCCAGCAGGGGACTGCCAAGAAGAATGCCGACCATGAGAAAAAGGTAGCATAACCAAAGAAGTGATACATTCTACGAGTCATAGCATGGAATGTCAGAAGTTTCAATGTAGTGGGAAAGTTAAAAGATACGAAAAGGTAAATGCAAAGACTCAGTCTAGATATGGTGGCTGTCAGTGAAGTGAAATGGAAAGAAGGATTCCTGTCATACAAATACAGCGTGATATCAACAGCAGCAGAAAATTTTATAACAGTTGTAGGATTCGTTATGAATAGAAAGGTAGGGCAAAGAGTAGGTTACAATGAACAGCTCAGCAATAATGGTAGTTATCATCAGATTCGACAGTAAACCAACACCTAAAAAAGGAGAAGAAGATGAGGGTACTGAACAGACAATTCAGTTTGTGAAAGGAGAAGAAACTATAATAATCATGGGGGACTGGATCGCGGATGTACAGGAAAGTACAGAAGAAAGGTTTAGGGTGAATACGAACTTAGCAATAAAAGAGAGGAGAAACGGTCATTGATTTCTGCAATAAATTTCAGACGGTAATAGCGTATACCTTGTTCAATAATGACAGGAGTTTGAGGTATACTAGAATATGTCCAGCACACAAGGGAAGATTCCATCTGGATTACGTCATGCTCAGACAGATATTCGAAAATCAGTTACTAGCCCGTAAGGCGTACGCAGGTGCAGTACTAATGATGAATAGTTGACTCAAGTTTAAGAGAATATTCCGGAAGAATCTGTGTGACAGGAAGTGGGATACTGGAGTAGATGCGTTTTTAGTTGGCTAAGGATATGGCTTCTGGTCAGTAGGTACTCCATTAAAATTGCATTCTATTTGTGGTGTCACCGCCAGACACCACACTTGCTAGTTGGTAGCCTTTAAATCGGCCGCGGTCCGTTAGTATACGTCGGATCTGCGTGTCGCCACTATCAGTGATTGCAGACCGAGCGCCGCCATACGGCAGGTCTAGTCTAGAGAGACTCCCTAGCACTCACCCCAGTTGTACAGCCGACTTTGCTAGCGATGGTTCACTGTCTACATACGCTCTCATTTGCCGAGACGACAGTTTAGCATAGCCTTGAGCTACGTCATTTGCTACGACCTAGCAAGGCGCCATATTCAGTTACTAACATATAATATTGTGAATCATGTACCGTCAAGAGCGACGTTCATCATAAATGGATTCAAGTTAAGTATCAACTAGCTACGTCCGCTTTCTGAATTCTAATTCCTTGTCGTGTTCCAGACCTCACGTCAGTATAGTTCTTCCCTCCTCACGCCAGCCTGCGTGAGCTAAAACGCGTGCATTTCGGCCTCCTCTCGTAACACAGTGTTGGATCTTCAGCCAACATACACTATTCATTTACATTCGAAAATGATCATCAACTAACAGTAATGATTCTTAAATACCTTCCGACTCATAAGTCTTAGTTCTTTTTTTAAACAAAACCACTTAAAACACAAGAGGCATTTCGTGCTGAAGTTCTTACAAACCGTACATGTGTCACCTATCGCTGTCTGCATGAGAATTTTTTTAGGCATTTGAGTTAACAGCATGCTAGCCATTATGTCTTGTTAGCAAGCATTTTGATTAATTGTTTTGCTTACAAGAAAAAATACCTAATAAACTAACCTCCTATAAACTAACGAGTTGTCTTCTTAGAAACCAGTTATTTTCAACTATGAACAACGCAATAAAGCGTAGGTTTTGACAACATATCAAAGTTCTGCGTGCAAATGAAACTGAGGATATATTTTAGCCAAATGAGGGTGCTTAAAATTGAGAGAAACACATTGACAAAGCATAAATTAGGAATCCCAGAATATTTTTTTCGTTCTTGGTGGAGGGTGCACTGTTCCTGTTCTTCCTGACAGATATATTAAAACTCTGTCGAACAGAAATCGAATTCAGAACTTTATTTTCTATGCACAGTGTTCTTACTGATCTGAGTGATGTATTATTCACGGCTCATATGCCCTCCTGACAGCTTCTACTCGTCCGTTACCTTTCTCTATTCTACAGTACACATAATTTCTCTTGCATACCTGGCAGATATTAACGCTCCTAAGAAAAAGTATATTGGGCAGCCATATGTCTTAGCTACAGCTTACAGCGCAGCGTATTCCGTTTTTTAACCTTATAAAAGTGGTGTACTGAGATATCATAAATGAAGAGTTTGCGACAGGTGATAACCGAAATACCGTGGAAATCCGTTAGCAGCATCAACATCGTTGCGCGCAAACGAGCCACGCTGCCCACGAGAATTGCGTCCCCTGGAGCGGCTGTCCTTCCAGGAAGAGAGACGTCCTCCTAAGTGACCGTCCATTGGCGTAAGATGCAAGCTGTACGTTAGTCGGGGTGTTGCTATGGAGTTCCTGCTCAGCGTTCGCCGTGTCTTCAAGTCTTCAAGACGGTAGATACAGAATGGAGAATAGAATGATCGGGTATGGACAGAGGCCGCCTGCGTGGAGATTTAGCTGAGTACTGTTAGTTTGGAGCTGTTCTTCGAACACTACATCAAGACAGAAGACTAGTTTTCCTCCGACTTTAGTTAAGAGAACATTATTTAATCTGTGTTCAAGAAATTGCAGTCAACGCAGGACAGGTAGACTAAACATGCATCGTACAATTGCTGAAACCAGCTTTATCATCGTTGGATAACATATTTTACATAATTTACTATTCCCAATTCTGTGTTACTTTCGTTGTGTATGTCCTGCCCTACAACCAACGCATCCGTCCTACCAGGTCACCCGTATAGTCTTTCACAGCAGCCGCGAGAATTCCATCGAACTGAACGCCCCAATCCACAACAATATATGTATACAATTTGCAGTTATCCGGTTGCACACAGACAACAAAATATATAACGTAATATTGCTAGTAATAGATCCACAGAATTGTAGACGTCTCAGATTAAGATATATTAAACTACGACGTCTGTTCGGAAAGTAAGCTCCGATCGGTCGTGAAATGAAAAACAGAGTGAAAAATTAAATTTTTTTTTATTTGCAACATTTAGCCACACCTTCCAGCTACCTCTCTAAATAGTCGCCGCTCCGACTTTGACATTTGTCGTGGCGTTGTACAAAGTTTCCAGCACCTTCGTTACACAAAGCAGACGCCTGTGCTTTCCACCAATTCTCTACGCTGGTCTGCCTATCGTTGCTTGTGCCAAAATGTTGTCTTCATAGACAGCGGTTCATGTGAGCAGAGATGAACAACGGAGGCAACGAGTAAAGGACTTTATTATGGGTGATCAAACTTCCCATCGAAAAGGCTGCAGGAGGGTCTTCACTGCCCCTGCAAAATGCGGCTGGAAATTATCTTGAAGGAAGAAACGCATGACATTCATGTTATGTGGGCTGAATATTCTCACGCGAAATCCATCACCAGATCCCCGTACTTGGCGGGAGACGCTGTTGTTTTAGGCATTTCTACGTGACCACTTTGCGCTCTGAACTGAGCGACGTGAAGCGATCGATAGCCACACTAAAGACACTGCCCATCACATCTGTGCAAAGTTCCATCGGATTTTCACAGTGGTTTCCATTTCGCACCTAACAGGACTCTACTTTCCGAATACGCCTCCAACTTGAGGCTATTAAGACCAACCCGTCATATTCAGTGTGTAACAAAAATACTCCGACAGCCTTCGAGGGACTATAGAGGATGTCATCAGGAAAAACCTGAAGATAAGAACCAATACGCAGAAACGGCATCCGACGACGCTGCAGAGCTTATCCTACTGCACTACGAAGCGGCGAAGTGACAGTGGAAACCTCTGGAGGAAGACCACTCTCACAGGCAGTAAATGTGAGCTGGCACGCAATCGCTCCTGCTGCTATTGCACTTGCATGAGAACCTTATGATCTTACCGTGAGCGATTTGATTTATATTGACGGGATGTGAAGGGTACAACTAGAAATTCAACAGCAAAACGCAACTTAAGAAAATCAAGTGTGAAAATGTTAGGCATGCGTCTATGCTTCGTAGGGCTGGTAGTATTCAAAGAGTCAGCAGCCGAACAAGTAAGCGCTTGACTTCGAAAGCGCGAGCTCTCTGCATCGAATGTACCTTTCGGTACTCCTCTTTCATCTTTTTGTTTTTTCACTACCAAGAAATTGAATCAACTGATATGTGTGAAACTGTGTGACGAGCGAAAATCGTTTGTGATTGTAAACCTAATTTTTTTTTTTTTTTTGCAATAGACGCATTGAAAGAACCAGTCACACCCAAAAATTAAGCGTTCATTTTTTCTACGATCAGGATCATCTTGATTCCTGCAGTGCTCTGCAGGTTACATATTATACTTTTTACAAATATAGACACAACAATATAAAACCAACGACTGACTGAAAGCTTTTCTCTATCGTCTTTTTATTTCCTGTCACCTTACCAAAAATTTTTCTCGTTTATCCAGGTTGTTAGAATGACATGGGATTTAGAAACAGAAGAGAGATTCGATCCACAGAATTTGCGGTTATAAAACCAAGCGCTTAACTGCTCGCTACGGACTTCTTCAGTGCAAGCAAAGATAAAAATTAGGCTAAAATTTTCAGAGACGATTTTCTCTAAAACGGTGGAGAGTTGCGGTTCCCTGTGTACCTGTGTTCGTATCCTAGCCGTCACCTAGACTCTCTGTCAGTATGAATCAAATCGGAGGTCTTTTGGTCCCCTTCTCAGTACTCGGTAGTGTTGTTAGACGCTTATGCGTTCGACGATATCGAACGTCCCGAAAACTGTCATTCCATTGAGAGAAGTTTCACTTATGGTACAGCGTATAGACGTACGATCGCTACTAAACGGGGTGCTTAGGAGCTCGCACTGGGCTGCATAACTCGGACACTGTGATGCAGTGATAAACGACGTTTCTACGGATAGGTTTCTATTTTGAATTTGTTCCTCAGACCACCCTTTACATACCTCATATGTTCGTTTTTTTACACTTCGTTTAAAATAAACAGCGCTACCTGACAACGATGAATTGTTCGACTATAGAAAGAAAACTTTTTAGTAAATATGAATCTTCAAAGAAGCCGATATAAATACTAATTTTTGGTGTATTTAGTACGAATGTGTTTCAAACGCAAACCTTCCAATTAAGTATCCACCCAATTGGGTTTCTAATTTCCCGTTCCCCGTGCTTGTCGAACGCGACAGATGCATGATGAGGGAACGTCACATTTTTCTGCTGTTATAAGACGACAAGTAGGGGCCAATATGGTCTAAGAAACACGTTATCTAGGATGGGGCACCGTGGCCAGGCATTGCATGACAGCCCCTGCCTCTACCCTCCCATTTACCGAGCAGGGCGGATGCCTGCAAATCTTATCATACCCCCGCCCCTTCTTCCCGTTTTGTCTACGGCCTCATACTTCTTAGCTTACTTCAGTGTTATTGTTATTTTATTTTTCCACATCTTGTTAATAAAGGCCTCCTTGGAGTGTAATGTCTCATGTCTTTTCCGCCGAAAAGAAGGCCTTTCTAATGTATTTATGGTTGCACAAATAAAGCTATTTTGCTTCCTTAACCTGTTTAGGGCTAAAACAAAATCTAGAGGGGAGCGATTCAGAGATGGTAATGGGGAGACATAGTGACCAGGCCTCGGGTTCCGATCCCTGTCTACCTTCTCTCCACCGACTTAAAATTTACCACTCTACTCTACAACCCGAAAAAAAAAAAACGTGGTAGGGTAGTCGAGTGGGTAAAAATACAAAAGGAGGTAGCCTTATCTATTTAAGAAAATGGTAGCGACTCTGATTAATAATCCGAACGTCCTTAGTCTCGGGTTTGAATCCCGCCATTGCTTACATTTTGATTAATTAGCAGCAATGGCGATCGAAGACTTGCGGCATAAGAAATCACCCTTTTTCTGCCAACGGCGTTGTCAAAGATGGCAGAGGAGAGAACAGACGTTCAGGGCACTCTGTTGTACTTGAGGTGGGAAAGTGCCCCTAAAGGCGGAAGAATCAGCAATGATCAACGGCGTGAGGCTGCAGAAGACACTGGACACCACTGCATTAAAAATGCGTAACGTGTATCCACAGAAAATGCGGCCTGTAATTTAAAAAAATGTATTACGATAATCTCTCCATTGGCAAAAGATTCCGGAATAGTCATCCATTCCGTTATCGCGGAGGGGACTGCCGAGGGAAAGTAACCATGAGAAAAGATTGAAAAATCAACGAAAGAGGATAAGTCTACGAGTCGGAGCGTGGGGTGTTAGAAGCTTAAAAGGGCTGAACATAGAGCGAGCTGTGTGACACATTATCCTGCTGCTAGAATGACGAGATCACCCAGGGAATGCTATGAAAATAACCCGAAACCATGACGCATACAAGTTCTTTGCCCTCAAACGTTTCACGTAGTACACTCCAACGGCCGTCTGTACGATGGAGCATAAAGCGTGTTTCATCTAAAAAAGGTCGCCTGTTGTCATTCAGTGGACTCCAGTTGCAGAACTGGCACGCAAATTCCAGCCTTCATCGCCAATGAATGCTTGTGTGCCTGAACCAGGCACCTCTGCAGAGCCCCACACGCAGCAACGTTCGCTGAACGGTTGTTGAGGAGGCACTGTTGGTAGCCCCTTGCTTCATCTGCACGGGCAGTGGTCCAACAGTTGTACTTCCAGTCGCCTGTACTCGTTTCTGCAGCCGTCGTTCACCCATATCATCTATATCCCGTGGTGCACTACAGTTGCATCGGCACCAGTGCCAGTTTCCCATGCACGGTATGATTTACCCACGACAACACACGAACCGTGTCGGGAACGCTTCCATTCCTGACCCGAAAGCCAATGATGATATCGCTTTAGGCGTCAGATAAAACCCTCCGTTTCCGCAGTACGATACTCATTACGTACCGTTCACCGCTAGTGCTGCCACCAGTCGTCTGTGAGTGATTAATGTAGTCTGATGCCAAACGTAGGTGGTGGTCGCATCAATGTTGCTAGGTCGTGTATTATACTCACTACTGTGCCTGAAACATATCGGCACTGTTCAAGACCGTTGTTTTCAGTCAGATATTTTGCTAGAGTTGCTTGTGTCCCGGTGCTGCAGATGCCGTTGTGAAGTGGAAACGTCAGGGAAACTCGAAACACGATACAGTTCTGGTGTACCTACGAAGCAAAACTGTGATGCATACTGATTGTGCACAAATTATCATACACCCTATCTTATGGCGTGTACTATTTTTACTTGATCTCAGTGAGTGACATAGGTCATAGGACGACGTATGAAGATACAATATAGTCCAATTTACTTCGTCGTTCTACTGACAGGAGTCGTACGACAGCAGAAGCAGAAAGTCTTTAGGAGAGACGAATTAAGGCTCATACGGTAACATTTCGAAGCCATGTTTGAGGTTGCCGATATTATACCCAATCTCTTTGACGTGAGTGCTTTGTGGTGACAGTGAAATTCAGTGAAGAGATTGCAACAGAGTGACTATTTATTTCAAAAACAGTAATAGCGAACAACGCCTTCGTAAGACGCAATTAAATCAGCACATACCCGTGATGTGAAACTCTTTATGATCTGTTTGTTTGAAACACCTAGAAGGCTGTTGATGGCAGAGACGCCGAGTTTCACGACTTCAAGAAAGTGTTCGGACCTGTTGTTCACGTCTTCACTCTGAAGCCTGATTTGATGCAGCTCTCCACACTGGACTATGCCATGCAAGCTTCTTCATCTCCAAATAACTACAGCAACCTACATGCATTTGAATCTGCTTTCTGCGTTCATGCATTGGTTTCTATTTACTGTTTACTTTCTCACTCCACTCCACTACCGAATTGACAATTCTTTGCTATTCTTTTAGTCAAGGTGTACCACAAATGCTTTTCTCCCCCAGTTCCATTTAGGACATCTTTAATTGCTACCTATCCATCTGATGCTCATCATTCATCTGAAGTACACATTTCAAAAGCTTATATTCTCTTCTCGTCTGAACTATACACTTCTGTACAGGAGTACGCTCTAGAGAAATATTTTCAGGAAGGACTTCCTAACAAATTCATATTCGATGTTAACAAACACCTCCTTTTCAGAAATGCTGTCCTTACTATAACCAGTATTTACTTTATATTCTCTCACCATCAGTTATTTTATTGCCCAATAGCAAAACTCGTCGAAAGTTTTAGTCTCATTACCTAATCTAATTTCATCAGCATCGCTTAATGAAATTCGACAACAGTCCATTGCCTTTGATGCGCACCTTATAACTGCTTTTCAAAACACAAATCCATTCAGTTGTTCTTTCCAGTTCTGTATTGTTTCTGAAATTTTCCCCGCTGAACTGCTATTTCTTCTACAATTTTTTCTTTGGTGTCCCTTACTGCTTGCTCAATGCACAATAGAGTTCCTTCGGGAATAATCTATAACCCTGTGATTCAACCACTTCTTCCCTTTCAAGCCCTTCGACTCCTATAACTGTCGTCTGGATTCCGTACAAGTTGTATGTAATCTATATCTCCCTGTATTATAACCCTACTACCTTCAGAATTTCAAACGGGGTATTCCAGTCAACATTGTCACAAGCTTTCTGTATGTCTACAAAGGCTTTAAACGTATGTTTGCCTTTCTTTATCCTGTCTTCTAAGATAAGTACTGCCTCCGGAACCGAAACTGATCGTCCCCGAGGTCAGGTACTACAACTGTTTTATTTTTCAGTAAATAATTTATGTCCGTATCTTGAAACCATGACTTATTAAAATGACTTATTAAGTCACACTTGTCTGCACCTGCTGTCTTGGAATTAGAATTATTACATTTTTTTCTGAAGTCTCAGGTTGTTTTGCCTATCTTGTACATTACTTTAGTCACACCCGGATATCAAGGATCTCAATAGTTCTGTGGGAACATCATCTACCCCACGGACCACGTTTTAACTTTCAGTTTTAATACTCTTTGAGATTCTTCTCGCAGTTTTATATTCCCCACAACATCTCCTCTCCCCTTCCTATAGCACTGTCTTCAACTTTGTTTCTCTTAAAGAGACACACTATATATTTCTTCTACCTCTCAGCTTTCAAATTTTTGCTCCATAATGGCTTGCCATCAGCGGTTTTGCTATTCATACAGTTGCTTATCTTTTCTCCAAAGGTCGTTGTAATTTTCCTAAAGGTGGTATTTATCATTCCCCTTGTTACACATGGCTACTCAGCCATTTTGCACTTTCTGCCTTCTCATTTTTTTGACGTCTGTATTCCTTTTAACCTCCTTCATTTGTATTCTTTCTCTTTTCATCCATTATATTTACTACGGTAAGAAAGATCTGTGAAGTACCTAATAGGTATACGACTGAACTGAAGACTTAGTAAGTGGCGGAGAAAGTATTCAAGCAAGTTGTAGGCTCTAATCATTCATGAGCGACTGGATCTGAAATACGTTCTTTGTTACACTTTTGCCCTAATGGGGGTGACGCGCTTTTACATGGATTCCATGAGACACAGAGGTGGTGCGGAAAGCCAGAAACTCACGGAGTATTAATGAATGTGTGCGTGAAGTTCACCAAATATTTGTTCAACTGCGTTTTGAATGTTTTCAATAGGACTTATATCAGGTTGCGGTAGTGACCACGATGTCAGTGTACAGTGAACAGTGGTCAGTACTACTACTATGATGTGGCCGCGTACCAAAGTATTCTCTAATGGTGGAATGGCCTCTCATGTTGTGATAACGCACCATTGGCATCGGTTACTGACACTGGCCACGACGGTATATTTACGGTATACGCTTGACACTGTGGACATGAAAGGCCAAGTGGCCACAGGTTTCCGTCGACAAACAGTTCAATACGTCCGGCATGCACAATCTGGACTGTACCACATGTCCCGATATTGTGCTTCTTGCTTATCGTGTGGTCGGATGTTACTCAGGCGTCCTGAAGTTCCAGTCATACGAATTATTCCATTTGACATTGTGATAGGAACACTGTCTTTCACCATTACAGAAGATAACCCTAACTAAATTTTCCATGAGTTGAGGCTGCTAGAGAAAGTAATAACGGCCTGCAGCAGTCGGCAGTGTTGCAGATAGCGTTATGTAATTCAAACTTAGCAAGATATAAGATAAATCAAGACAAGTTCCTTTGTAGACCTACGATGTAATATGTGGGAACGTTAACTTCTCTGCAGAAAAGCTGTAAGCTGTAGAGAAAGACTGGTAATATCCAACATGTGCAACAATCAAGAGGAAGGCATTATGAATGGAAGACCAGGAACGAAGAGTGCAGATCAGATCATGTCTAAAATAGAGATACAATATTTCGTTCCCATTATCGAATCTATTCATCTACAAATCTGTGACGGAAATAAAAGTGTCAGGAGTGAAAGTTAAGTTAAGGGAGAAACGATATCAATGATAAGGTGATAACACTACCGTCTCAGCGAATGTGAGGAAGAAATGTAGGATCTGTTGAGTGTAAGTAAGTCTGATGAGCAAACATTATGGACGGAGAGTAATTTATGAGAATGTACGATTGGAATACAGCATTGTATGGTAGGGAATCATGGACTATGGGAAAGCCAAAATAGAAGAGAATCGAAGAGTCTGGGATGTGGCGCCACAGAAGGATTTCACATTGGTGAGATAAGAATAAAGGCATTCCCCACAGAGGGGAACATATGGACAACACTGATAAGAAGACGGGATAGTATGGCAGCAACGTGTTAAGACATCAGGGAATAACTTCCATGCTACCAGAGGGAGCTGCAAACGGTAAAAAATATGGATGAAGACAGAGACTGTAAAACATCCAACAAATAACTGTGGACGTACGGTGCAAGTGCTACAGTAAGACGGAGAGCTTGCCCCAAGATAGGAATTTAGGGCTGGGACTCATAAAACCAAATCCATAACTGTCGATTAGAAATAAAGTAAAAAAAAAATACAAGACATCAAAATTCGATATTGTGTGTCAGCACATTATCTAAGTGACACCATCAGTTGCACTTCAGCGACCTTCGCTTTCCCTGGGCAAGGAGAAGCAATCAGAGACGCGAGGTTAGTGCCGGCCCTTCGCCACACGATCGTGGTTGCGGATTTAGATGTAATGTAGTCACTACTTACGGTCACCACTGGCCACACTGGAGTTACCACATGAGTTTACATGGCGTAAGATTGATAGGTATACAGGAAATATCAACAAAGAAAATAAATTTTCGTATTGACTTTGCGATCACTGTAGAAGTTTGTTAATAAAGCCGTGTAAATAGCCTATTTTATTCGTTTAGTTATAACGACATTTTGCTACACCCCCTTTTAGATCGAAACTTAAAACTCGTAAAATTACGTTTATTATGTGTGCTCAGAGTCTAGTTTTGAAAACGGATCACTTTCAAAAGTAATTCCGCAATAAGCCCTGACTTGAAGAGCCCTCTCATACAGAGTGATTTTTTCTTCTGTGATCAGGACGAGGATACGGAATAAAAAGGTGCTAATGAACTTATGTCCGGAAAGGCTAGGTTTCCATACTAAAGACCATCTTTTCAAACATACAGTGTTCTAATACGCGATATATCACGCAGACACAGTTACAGGATGTGTTGAAAATGGTTTCCATGTGCCCCAACGCATGCGTGCAGACGCCGTTCTGTCTCACACGTCCACATCGGACAGGCTGCATCCGAAGAGTGCCGAACGCAGCATGAATACGCTGCTCCTGTGTCTCCACATCTCGAGAGAGCTACGCATAAACGATACTTTTGAGATGGCCCCATAACCAAAACCGCACGGATTCAGTTTCGGCGAATGAGCAGGCCATCCAACTGGATTCCCTCGCCCGATACTTCGACCTGGGAAAATACGATTGTGATGCGTCCGGACGTTAACGGCGAAGTGGGCTGGCGCAACATCGTGTAGCAGGCACATAACCCTTCGAATTATCAATGACACTTCTTCCAGCAGGGAAGGAAAAATCATCCGTAAGAAATGCCGATAGTTCCGGCCAGTAAGGTGACGTGGAAGAAAGACTGGTCGCAAAACACGGTCGCCAATTATCCCGCCCCATACATTCCGGCAGCACCGATGCTGATGATTCGCTGTCACCATGCCATGGGGGTTATGCATATTACCGCCCAGATGACTTGTGAAAGCTGAAGATACCACTCTGCGTAAAGGTGGCCTCGTCTGTGAATAAAATGTATGACACAAATGCCAGATTAGTGGTTGTCTGGTGAAGCAACGAGTGACAAAACTGCTCCCGATGTTCCACAGAGCCGGCCGCGGTGGCCGAGCGGCTCTAGGTGCTTTAGTCCGGAACCGCGTGACTGCTACGGTTGCAGGTTCGAATCCAGCCTATGGCATTGATGTGTGTGATGTCCTTAGGTTACTTAGGTTTAAGTAGTTCTAAGTTCTAGGGGACTGATGACCTCCGATGTTAAGTCCCATAATGCTCAGAGCCATTTGAACAATTTTTTTGTTCCACAGTGTTAATCACAATTTTCTCCATAACATTTCGGCTACGTGCTTCATTATTTCCTGTTCCCTGAAACGACCCTGTGTCAGCAAAACTGTGAAACGGTGTTGCCAACACTAAATACTATGCTTGTTGTCGGCGTGGATACGTCTCCTGATACAATATTGCTGCGTGTCGCCCGTTGCCACTTGCTTTTCCGTAAGTAAACACCCTGTAGGCAAGCGCTCGATTCATACACTGAACCACTGTGTACATATAACATCCACCACAAGATGAGTCAGGGAGAGAAGTGAATCGGACACAAAATCACCAATTACCATGGAAGGAAACCGGGCATACTGTAACTGTGGATGCATTGTACACTCCGTATTAGACCGCAGTCTCTGTAACAAAAGATGAAGAATATATAGTCACTGGCGTGGAAACAATGCATTTTCGGACCTAAGTTTATTAGACGATTTTGTTCGGTATCCTGTCATCGATGAATCCCTGGAGTTTGTAACACGGAAAAAATCACCCTGTATATAAGGTTTAGACTAATAAATTTAAGAAGCATCGCGATCTGACTGCATTATTTGTAAAATATGACTTAGGACAGGAAAGACGTACTTTCCACAGCGGTTTTTAAATGCCTTACAAATAGTGAAGCGATTCGTGTGAGCCTGATTAGTCGTAGAAAACATGTAAATTTACCTTATAAATTCATAAACTGTGGTTCTCACAGTACCGTTGGATGCAATAGGCATGGCTTATCTAGACTGTTACCGTGCTTCAGAAATACAAGACGTAAATAATCACTCTTGATTAGGAATAACAATCTGCAACACTGCCACTTCCGTCTGCTCCGTCACATACCTACTGTTGTGAAAAACAATGCATAGAAAGACGATACATTACGCCCACAGATAGGTGAACAGCTTGAATGTGTTCCTTAACGCAGGAGAAATTATTTATCCTGATGGAGTTTTACACTCTTTCTCGAGTGTAATTGTAGTAATAGCAGTGCTACTGCCCGTTAATTCGTCATAAAAGCAAAATAATGGCGAAGATATTTAATTGCTTTAGAAAATAGGTCTGTTCGTAAGCGTATAATGTCTTCGAAATGTAATTAAGCCAAGATCGCTCCCACATCTTTAGTACTTCTACAAGCGGTTACAACGTATGCAACCGATTCTGTACCGTGCATCATAGACACAAAAGTAACATCTCCACATGGAAGACACGCTTGAAGCCATGGAACATTCTGTGAAATTCTCCACCTTAATCTTCGCAATATGAAGCACAAAAATCATTGTGTATTAACTACGCAACATCCGTGAATGACATTACCAAATATTCAGCAACCAGTCGTGAAATCATGTTTTATTTATTCACTTTTGCAAATCGATTTCAACTGATTAACAGCCATCATGGGTGCTTTCAACCAATATGTGCCCTGAGTAGTAGTAATAAAGTGATTACTTTATGTTTGACCTCTACTTAAGACAGTATTACTACTCAGGGCACATATTGGTTGAAAGCACCGATGATGGCTGTTAATCAGTTGAAATCGATTTGCAAAAGTGAATAAATAAAACATGATTTTGCGACTGGTTGCTGCATATTTGGTAATTTTATGGTTTACGGTTGCTGCCCAACTTGGGAACCTCATGGAGCCCACCATTCATCCGTGAACTCGGATTGTAAAAGTTCTGAGTCTCTGATCAGCCATGTGGCAGGTTACATGAATAGTAGCGTCCCCTTTAGCTACCTAAGAAAACAGCAGACAACACAAAGGTAGTAGAAAGTGCACGTCATTGTGTCTTTCGAACACGCCGTTCGCCATGAGGCGCACTTGAATCTCTTTCTCTCGTGGAACCAGAAACTCATCAAAAAGTACGTTGAACAGTGCATATTTACTAAGCAGCTTCATTTCTTCTCAGTGTATTTTGCCTTTTCTGATTCTTGTACATGTTATACGAAAGCTTGCGCTAACCAGTTTCGGACCATCGATACAAGTTCTTTAGCAAAATCGTCGTTTAATCACTGTGACAAACTAAGTCTTTGGCGAATGGGTTTGCTCTCGATCAACAGTATTCGTTCACGGGCGTTGGGACTTGTGGTCCTTCCCGTCCCAAAGTAGTCCGTCATAACTCTTGGTCAGTTGTCATTCGAACTTGGTATGGTGAATTGGAAGGGGCACTTTGTGCTGTGTTCTGAAGTTGAGGAGGAAACTGCGTTTGTCTTGACGAGGTCTACGCTGTTTAACAGACATGCAGCAATGCATAAAGAACTGTATGAACCAACTCAGCTCATTTACAGCGACTAATGTTAGTTCTGGGCGACGAGATGATCAGTTAAAATATCGCGTGCTTCCCTGAAGCAATAGAGTGTTATAAGTTGCTATTACGAACTTTTTGGAAGCTTTACTTTATTCTACGCTATTATAACAATTGATGAAGAGCAAACATTAGTTTTTAAAGGAATCAGAGTCACGTATTTCATACGATGACGCTGTGCACGGTAAAGTTAAAGCTTGAAGTTGAGGGCTGAGTTTATATTTTTGTGTCACTGATACTATACTGCTTGTTAGGCTCACTTCTCAAGACTTCATCTTACCGAGAACCGTATCACTCTTTGTCTTTAATCTACTTGAAAGTGCCACGCTGGTTGCCTGCCGCCTTATTGTCTTACTTAAATAACTGCTAATGTGTCACGATTCCGATACTTGGGAATCACTACAATTCCTAATAGCAACTCCACGTACAAATCCCTGCGGAATATTTCTAAGAGTCTTATTCTGCTCCTTTGCTATGAAGTTATGCGAAATCATAGTTACAGCACAGAGTATTAGGTTCCATTGATCCCTTTTGAAGTTCCAATTAGCAGACTCCTGTGAAGTAATGTCGGGAACTCCAGACTGGCTGTGCGGCTGTGCAGCCATGATCGGAAGCGCGATGTCGGCCGGGTCATACCAGCGCCTTCGGACACAATGCGCGCCCAGAAAGATTAGGGTAACCACCCTGGTCCGAAGGAAAGCTACACAGTTTACTGTACGGAAATACGCAAGCTGGAAGACTGTCACGTGTACGTTCTCGACGCCTCTTGAGTCGCAAAACATAGGTCTTATCGATTTTTAGCCACGTGAGAAAGAAACCACGTGAAAAAAAATCAGTTGAAATCCAAGGTTCCTACTCCTTAACATCAAGAAACTGTGGGGTAGAGAAAGATAGAGATAATGGGGAGGGGGGGGGGGAACTCGTGGTAGGGAGGAGAAAGGAAATTTAGAAACTAAAATGAACCCTGCTACCGAGTGAAGACAGCAAAGTGGGAATCGAGAGGACATTTTGGCCTCCTGAGAAACTACTGGTTAACGACTATAAGCAGTAATATAGGAAGGAGAAGTTTATAAAAGTAGCATTTATTATGATTCGCTGAAGCCCACCCCACCTCATTTGAGAGGCACCTCGACCCCATAAACCGAACCGGAAAGGTAGATCTCATAATTCCAGAAAGAACATTCCTGTTGCTGCCGTGAGTAAGACGGTTTTGCTTATGTCGCTCGAAAAGCGCCGTACCGTGGCATTTGACGTAGCTGCCTACAGCCGTCATTAATTCAGCCCTTGCCAGATGAAGTAATGCATCACAACAAGCAGCCATCTCACGTATCCATATCCCAGCGGACGACGTGGTGAGACAGACTAAGCAGCAGTTAAGGCGTAGGGAATTATACTGGACGAACAATGGTCAATAATCTTCAGTTATTTCAGTTTAAAATCCACATTCTGACATGCATTTGCTAATGACCTCATTTCAGTTACAGAAATTTCAATGCATTTTCATCGATTCATCTCTGAATTGCGCATTAGATTCAATTAGTTGTTTCCACTGTTTTCACAGTCCATTACACGTGACCATTTAATTTTAGAGCCAGATAGCGTTTTGGAGGGTTTGCTTTTCTCTGAAGTGAGATTTCATATCGAGAATGTTTTAAGACAAATGTTGATGGTGTTGGGACAGCAACCATCCATATTCTTCAAATAACAGCCACGATCTCCAACCGCGCCATCATATGACAAAAGTGCAAGGAGAATATTTTACCTTTTAGACTGCATATTAGGTTAGATTGACTACAATTTAAGATAAGATTAAGAAAAATGTGCGCCGTCCGTTACGCCAAACACATCTGAGTACTTTGATGGTAATATTTTATGCCATTATGTACATGAGTGTAATTAATAAATAGATTATATTACATATCAATTTAAAACTATTCTCCACATTTGTTTACAAATAAAACACCTTACAAGAGCGATGAATAGATATTTTCTGTTTGCTAATTAAATTTCAGTTGCTGATAGAAAGTAAGTCTACATCTACATCTACATACATACTCCGCAATCCACCATACGGTGCGTTGCGGAGGGTACCTCGTACCACAACTAGCATCTTCTGTCCCTGTTCCACGCCCAAACAGAATGAGGGGACTGCCTATATGCCTCTGTACAAGCCCTAATCTCTCTTATCTTATGTTTGTGGTCTTTCCGCGAAATATAGGTTGGCGGCAGTAAAATTGTGTTGCAGTCAGCCTCAAATGCTGGTTCTCTAAATTTCTTCAGTGGCAATTCACGAAAAGAACGCGTCCTTTCCTCCATAGACTCCCACCCGAGTTCCTGAAGCATTTCCGTAACACTCGCTTGATGATCAAACCTACCAGTAACAAATCTAGCAGCCCGCCTCTGAATTGCTTCTATGTCCTCCCTCAATCCGACCTGATAAGGATCCCAAACGCTCGAGCATTACTTAAGAACAGGTCGTATTAGTGTTTTATAAGTGGTCTCCTTTGCAGATGAACCACATCTTCCCAAAATTCTACCAATTAACCGAAGACGACTATCCGCCTTCCACAGAACTGCCATTACATGCTTGTCCCACTTCATACCGCTCTGCACTGTTACGCCCAAATATTTAATCGACGTGACTGTGTCAAGCGCTACACCACTAATGGAGCATTCAAACATTACGGGATTCTTTTTCCTATTCATCTGCATTAATTTAAATTTATCTATATTTAGAGTTAGCTGCCATTCTTAACACCAATCACAAATCCGGTCATCTTGTATCCTACAGTCACTCAACGACGACACCTTCCCGTACACCACAGCATCATCAGCAAACAGCCGCATATTGCTATCCGCCCTATCCAAAACATCATTTATCTAGATAGAAAACAACAGCGGACCTACCACACTTCCCTGGGGCACTCCAGATGATACCCTCACTTCCGATGAACACTCACCATCGAGGACAACGTACTGGATTATATTACTTAAAAAGTCTATTATTTAAGAAGTCGTCCTGAGCTGAATCGCTGACTGCCGCTAGTAGACGAGCCTGACTGCCTCATTTACTTAATACCACGTTACTTGTATACGAATTAGGATTTTCAAGCGATCTTTCTACTAATTGTTTATTTTCTGCGTTCTGAATTTATGGGTACACCAGCGAAGAGACTGCCTCATTACAAAAAATGGCTCTCAAAACTATAGGATTTAACATCTGAGGTCAGCAGTTCCCTAGAACTTAGAACTACTTAAACCTAACTAACCTAAGGACATCACAAACATCCATGCCCGAGGCAGGATTCGAACCTGCGACCGTAGCGGTCGCGCGGTTCCAGACTGAAGAGCCTAGAACCGCTTGGCCACACCGGCCGGCTTTCTCATTGTACAAATGGACACTAAAAGCAGAAGGCCAATATATGTTTAAAATAACTATCAGAGCTTATTTGTTACTACCACCTTTGCCGAGTGAGATGGCGCAGTGGCTAGCACACTGGACTCGCATTCGGGAGGACGACGGTTCAATCCCGTGTCCGGCAATCCTGATTTAGGTTTTCCGTGATTTCCCTAAATCGCTCCAGGCAAATGCCGGGATGGTTCCTTCGAAAAGGGCAAGGCTGACTTCCTTTCCCATCCTTTCCTAATCCGCTGAGACCGATGACCTTGTTGTCTGGTCTCCTCCCCCAAAAAACGACAACAACAACTACTACCACCTTTGAGAGTACTCTATTCTTCTTTCTTCTTGCTACACACACACACAGACACACACACACACACACACACACACACACACACACACATCTATTGAAATAGGTAAATGTATAATGAAAATTGTAAATTTTAACTTATTATCCAAGTGTACGTGCGGAAGAACGCTGTGAGGCAGCTATCGCTGAGGCAGAGTATGTGTAGCAAAGAGCTTATGCGAGGGTGGGCGGCTGCAGGCAGTGGTTGCTCGGTGGTAAGAGGAGCAGCGCGCGAAAGGCTGGCAAGGTCTGTTGCGATGCTCCTGAGTGGGCAGTCGCTTAGTGTTAAATACTTAGCGTAATAATTTCAGCGTTGTGTAGTAACGATTTATGGTAGAAATAAGATTTGAAGTAAAATTAAGTAAGAAAATGCTACAAATATTATTACAAAATTTTGTTTAAGAGTCTTTCTACATATTGTTACATAAACCTACAATAACGTAATTAATACTTGTGTATTTATCGGCTTTTGCTGTAGAATGAATTAATGAGACTAGCTTTGTATGTTTTTTATTGTATTGCAAATTCATAAAACTCTGCAAACACAATTTTCAAATTAACAACAGCTATACCACGTGACCGCCAATATCACACGATGTGACCGCCCATTTCAGAGTCACGAACTTTGGCTACATTGTGTTCCGGTGGTCTGCTACTTAACTCACCACGACGATATTAGCGGATACGCTACAGTCAATTAGTTAACAACATGTTAAACAAATATCAAATCCCGAAAAAGATCTCTAGGTACTGAACAAAGTAAGTTCACGGGTAAGACGCAAGCCATCAGCTCAAAATGCTCTTTATGTTCCCATGAGCCGTATTTATCTTCATTGCTCTCAATTCCCATCATAATTTTTTGGTAGCGAAGAGAAAGGAAACTACGATTTTTTTTTTTTTTTTTTTTTTTTTTGATGTGCCGCGTGTCGCCTGATGTCTATGTATGTATTGGTACCGCCGCACCTTATTAGGACATATTGTTTCCAAATGCCAACAAATGACGTGAAATCAGTAACTAAACTGCAAAGGACATAACCTGCAGAGATCAAGTGGAAGAAAATTATTATTTTGGGTTAAACAGCTCCCGGCACTAAATTTAATGCCTTGTTTTATCTGCTGAACAAATACGGAAGATGATATTTTGTCTTAATCTGTTAAGCAAGTCGTACATAGCCTTTTATCGAGATATGTAGTATACTCAGGAGACACAAGCCATGGGACAGCGATACGGACATATACAGATGGCGGTAGTATCTCGTACACAAGGCAGAAAAGCGCAGTGCACTGACGGAACTATCATTTGCATACAGGTGATTCATATGAAGAGATTTCCGACGTGAATTATCAGACTTTGAAAGCTGATTGATAGTTGATGCTAGGCGCATGTGACATTCCATTTCGGAAACCATTACGGAATGCAATAATCTGTGATGCACAGTCTCAAGAATGTGCCGAGAATACGAAATTTCATGCATTACCTCTCACCATAGACGACACAGTGGCCGACGGCTATCAATTAACGACCGAAGGCAGCAGCGTTTGCGACGAGTTGTCAGTGCTAACAGACAAGCAACACTGTATGAAATAACGGCAGAAATCAATGTGGGACGTATGACGAACTCTCTGTTTAGGATATTTCATGAAATGTGTGAAGTACGCAGCGAATGAAGCATGAGATATGCCTGAACGGGGCTATGCCCGAAAATTTAGATTTACGGAGGAATACAGGTGCAACAGTACGTACTTAATTCCCTGTATCTCTCTCTCTCTCCCTCTCTTTTTTTTTAATCCGGGCCGTTGTGCCTCCTTGCGCTGGCTGTACGTGCTCTTGGCTGCGGCTCGCGTGATTTCGCTCCGCGCCGCCCTTCCTCCCTACACTGTGCAGGGCTCGCCTGGCTGCCAGCCAGCCGGCCGCCGCATTGACAGCCGGCGATTAATTGCTCGGCCGCCAGCACGACCACACCGGGACCAGGAGCACGTCCACGACCGCAGCCGCAACAGCGGCAACGGCACGATCGCGCGGCACCCGATCCCGGCTCCGTGCTCTCGCGCGCCGACAGAGCTCGCATCTCCGACGCCGTTCTCACAGTAAATGACTGCCCCTATGCCCCTAGCTCTCTTCCGAAAAGTTGGGAGGAAGCGGCCAAACGTGTGGTTCATAAATAGGGACTCAACGAAAGCAGACGGCTGCATCCATTCTTGATACTGCTGGTTCGTCGGTAAGACAGATTTAATACTACCTTCTAAGGAAATTGAGTAGATGGACCAGTATAAGCTGAAAGAACCAAAGGTTGGTGGGAGTTTCAGAGAGAACATTAAACAACGTTTGACTCTAACAGACGATAGGAATACAATAGAAAAAGAGCGGGTCGCCTGAGGAGATAAAATAGTGAAGGCAGCAGAGGATGAAATAGGTTAAAAGACAAGATCTAGTATTAACTTTTGAATAACACAGGACATATTGGATTTAATCGCTGAAAGGAGAAATTATAAAAATGTAGCAAATGGAGCTGGAAGAAGGGAATATAAAGGTCCAAGAAATTATATTGGCAGGAAGTGCAAAATTGCTGAGGCTGACCGACAAATGTAAGGGCTTAGAAGCATATTTCACTGAGGGAAAGATAAATACCGCCAATAGGAAAATTAAAGAGACCTTTGGAAGAAAGGGAAGCAGGTGTATGAATATCAAGAAGTCATGTGGAAAAGCATTACTAAGCAAAGGACGGAAAGCTTAAAAGTGGTAGGCGTATATAGACGATTTGTTCAAAGGACATACTAGATTGTAAGCCGTACCCAGGAGCATTTATAGTCTCAGATCTCAATTTAGTAGTGATGAAGTGTAGACTGAAGCTAAAGAGAATAGTGAGGAAAATACAATGTACAGAGGAGTGGGATACGAAGGTACTAAAAAATCAAGACGTACCCTTAAAGTTGTCCGAGTCTTAGGTACTGCAATGAGGACTATCTCAGTAGACATAACAGTTGAAGAGAAATGGATATTTCTAAACAGCTCAATCACAGAAGTTTGAAGAAAATCCATAAGGTCAAAGATAATAACAGTGAAGAAACCATGGACAAAAGAAGAAATACGTCAATTTATCGATGAAAGAAGAAAATACAAAAATTTTCAGGAGAATTCAGGGATGCAGAAATATAGCTCACCTGGGAATTATACAAATAGCAAGTGCAAGGAAACAAAGAAGAAACGGCTCCATGAAAAACGTGAAGAAACTGAAAAAGAAATTATGGTGGGAAGGACTGACTCAGCATAAAATTAAGAGTGCAATGGGAATTCCGCTGTTAAACGCAGAGGAGAGAGGGTGTAAGTGAAAAGAATATACTGAACGTCTTTGTGAGGAGGAAGACGTATGTTTTATGATCGATAGGGAGGAGAAAGAGGATCCACTATTAGATTCAGAATTAAAAAGAGGACTGGAAGACTTAAGATCAAATAAGGCATAAGGGATAGATAAAACTCGGTCAGACTTTTTAAATTCACTTGGCAAAGTAGCAACGAAACGACTATTCACGTTACTGTGTAGAAGATATGAGTCTGGTGATATACCGTCCCTCTTTCGAAAAAAATATCAATTACGCAATTCCGAAGACTGCAAGAAATGACAAGCGCGAGAATTATAGCATTATCAGCTTAACAGCTCGTGCATCCAAGTTTCTGACACGAATAATATGTAAAAGAATGGAAAATAGTTGAGCATCTGGTAGGTGTCGATCAGTTTGGCTTTAGGAAAAGTAAAGGCGCCAGACAGACAGTTCCGAAGTTGCGATTGATAATAGGAAGCAATACTAACGAAAATTCAAGACACATCCATAGATTTATCGACCTGGAAAAAGCGTTTGGCAATGTCAAATAGTGCAAGATTTTCGAAATTCTTAGAAAAATAGGCCTATGCTATAAGAAAAGAGGGTTATATAGAACATGTACAAGAACCAAGAAGAAACAGTGAGACTCGAACGCCAAGAACGAAAATATCGGCTTGAAAAGAGTGTGAAACAGAAGTATAGTCATTCGCCCCTACTATTCAATCTCTACGTCGAAGAGGCAATAACGACAAATAAAGGAAAGTTCAATAGTTTACTTAAAATTCAACATGATAAGATCTTGGCTTTTGAATTATTTCTGCAACAGAGTGATCGCCCCACTGCACACTATATGTTCACTGCAAAATGATAAAATTCTCTGTCGACGTTGCTGTCCTCAACGAAAATGAAGAAGAATTACAGGATCTGATGAATAGAATGAATGGTCTAACGTGTACAAATTATAGACTGAGAGTACATCGAAAAAAGACGAATGTAATCGCAAGTAGCAGAAATGAGAACATCGAGAAACTCAGCATCAGGATTGGTGATCACGAATTAAGTGAAGTTAAGGAATTCTGCTACCTAGGCAGAAAAAATAACCCATGTCGGACGGAGAAAGGAGTACATAAATGGTAAAGTAGCAATGGAGCAAAAGGCCATTCCTCGCCAAAAAACGTGTACTAGTATGACACATGGAGAGAAGGAAGAAATTTCTGAGAATGTGCGTTTGCAGTGCAGCATTGTATAGTAATGAAACATGAACTGTGGGAAAACCGGCACAGAAGAGAATCGAAGCATTTGAGATGTGGCGCTACAGACTAATGTTGAAAATCAGGTGGACTGACGAGGTAAGGAACGAGGACATTTTAAGCATAATCAGAAAGGAAAGGAATATGTGGAAAACACTGGAAAGAGTAAGGGACATTCGAAACAAGGCAGCAGGAGAAGACGACAATCCATCAGACTTACTGACAACTTGTGAGAGCTAGACATGATAAAACTGTTCCACCTGGCGTGCAAGATGTATCAGATAGGAGAAATACCACCAGACTTCAAGAAGAATGTAATAATTCCAATTCCTAAGAGATCAGGTGTCGACAAGCGTGAATATTACCGAACTATCAATTGAATAAGTCATGACTGCAAAACACTAACTCGAACTATTTACAGAAGAACGGAAAGACTATTAGAAGGTCAATTTTTGTCCCGGGGAAATGTAGAAACACGCGAGGCAGTACTGACTCTACGACTTGTCTTACAAGATATGTCAGGGAACGGTAAACCTACGTTTATAGCAATTAGTAGAATTAGATTTTGACAAAGTTGACTGGAATACACTCTTTAAAATTTTGATGGTACCAGGGGTAAAATGCAGAGAGCGAGAGACTGCAGTTACAATCGTCGACAGGCATGAAAGGGAAGCTGTGGTTGAGAAGCGGGTAACACAAGGTTCTAGCCGTTGTAGCCTATCGTTTATGTTATTCAATCTGTACACTGAGCAAGCAGTCAAGGAAACCAAAGAAAAATTTGGAGAAGGAATTAAAGTTCAGTGAGAAGAAATATAAACTTTGAAGTTTGCCAATGACAATGTAATTCTGTCAGAGAGAGCGAAGGAGTTGGAAGAGCAGTTGAACGGAATGGACAGTGTCTTGAAAGGTGGATATATGATGAACATAAGAAAAAGCACAATATGAATAATAAAATTTAGTCGAATTAAATCACATTATGCTCAGGGAGTTCGATTAGGAGACGCATTTAACGTAGTAGATGAATTTTGCTATTTGGGCAGAAAAATAAGAAATGATAGTCAAAGTGGAAACTGATAAAAAATGTAGACTGCCAGTGGTAAGAGAAGAGTTTCTAAAGAAGAGAAAGTTGTTAATATCAAATATAGACATAGGTCTTAGGACGACTTTTCTAAAGATATTCGTTTTGAGAGTAACCATATATGGACGTGAAACTTGGACGAGAAACAATTTAGAGAAGAACAGAACTTCTAAAGTGTGATACTACAGAAGAATACTGTAGATTACATGGACACATTGTGTAACTATTGAGGAGATAGTGACAAGGGGACTCCTCGGCATCACCAATAGATTTAATGGTAAGATGGCGAAGTGGACAGCCCGTCAAAAACAGCACACAAATCAAGAATGAAAGCAAGAAGAAGGTTTACTGAACTGCGAAAAAGGAAGCAAACTCGAAACAGTGAAAGGTCCAAGCTCAAGATGTGCAGGATCGAGTCGTGGTTATGTGGTCACCGTATTGTGCGCGAAGGGGGAGATTCGTGTCCAGAAGTCCCTCGTGCCACACAATTTTTTTTATTCACCAAATCATGAACTGTCCACCCGGTCACTGACATATCAGGTAGCTATGTTCCAATTTGTTTCGTGACGTAACGTCCGTTTCAACAGCGAGGTATAAGGAAGGGACCACCAGACGTATGTACCCCTTATTTGTTCTACACAAGTACCACATGTTATGGCTCTTGAGATCCGTTCTGTAAGCTTTGTCCCTTGAATTCCTTTGTTGTAACGTAGTTCACATCTTTTTATTTGCTCTTTTCATTTATGTGAGTGGTCTATGCGGCATCTCGCCTGCTCTCACAATTCTTCACATTGACTTGCGACGTTAATATATTCTTACCACATGACTCGTAATCTATGACGGAAGTTTTGTATAATATGACAATTCCAAGACTACAGAAGAAGAACATGCACGTCAGTGACCGGACAGAATGTGGGCAGAAGGGAGACTAGAACACATATCTCTCGCTTTGCTGTCCAACACCGTGACGACACAACGACGATTCCGTGATTTTTTACTCGGTGTTGCACATCTTGAGCTTTGATCGTTCACGGTTGTATCTTTCTTCTTTTTTTCATAGTTTAATACAACTTCTTCTTGTTTTCCTGCATAGTTTGTATTCAGTGTTTGACTGACTAACCACTGGGTCATTTTAGCACCAAATCTCAGGGGATAGAGAGTTTCCCTTGTGAGTGGAGATGTGCCACCAGGAATTTGTGACACATCTTGACCGAAATAAGGGATTGGTTGGTAGGACACATTCAGAAACGTCATGGGATCATTGATTTAGCATTCGACGGAAGTCCTGTGGAGGGGGAAGGGTGGGGGGGGGGGGTTGAAAAGTCGTAGAGAGAGAACAAGAGATGAGTACAGTAACCAGAGTCAGAAGGTTGTAGATTTCGGCAGTTATTCGGATATGAAAATGCTTGCACGAGACAGTGTAGCATGGAGAGCTACATGAAACCAGTCTTCGGACAGAAGGTTACAACAACAACGGTGTTTCATGAAGAACTCAAATTTTGAGTACGCAATTACATGCAAATTTGTTAATGAAATTAAGTAATTTCCGATATTATTCCAGTATATGCAAGCCACAATTACGTATGAAATATGATATTATTGATATATCCGCCATGATTCTGCCGACACACTTTCATTCTTGAGATGAAATTTTACATTACCCTTCAGGATATTCGAACCACTGTTACAGAAATTGTCCTGTGAACTCGGGCGTTGAGCTCTGAAATTGATTGTGCTTCGCCAGCGTACACACAAAATTCCCAGTACCCCAAGAGAAAGAAATCACATGGTGTTAAGTTACAGGATCTCGTTAGCCATTTCACTTAACAATTGCGAGAAATCACCCGACCAAGCAACATTTCTCCTAACAAATTCATAGTCTCAATCGATGTTCCGTAACCGGCCGAAGTGGCCGTGCGATTAAAGGCGCTGCAGTCTGGAACCGCAAGACCGCTACGGTCGCAGGTTCGAATCCTGCCTCGGGCGTGGATGTTTGTGATGTCCTTAGGTTAGTTAGGCTTCACTAGCTCTAAGTTCTAGGGGACTAATGACCTCAGCAGTTGAGTCCCATAGTGCTCAGAGCCATTTGAACCATTTTTCGATGTTCCGCAAGTTGCACCTTCTTATTGAAAATCTGACGATTCAACTCAGACCGTAAACACTCTCTTAATACTTTTCAGCAGCAATGGCCGTCAACTGTTAATACGTTTTTGCACCAATGACACTTTCATTCCAAATGCCACACCATAAGGTCACTCTTTGTCGATGTAATTGTTTATCGGTAACTACTCGATTTTTAATGGATTGGAAATAACATACGACCAGCTACAAAATGCAGGTTTATTAAGCCGTGAAAAAAGCTGTAGAGCTCTGTCGCAAAACTTTTACAAACATCACACTTAGAAAAGTACTTAAGACAAAGCTCTACGGTAGATAGCTACTAATTTTAAATCATGTGTTTTAAATGGTGATTAAGTGGGTGACACGTACACGTATTTGACAGAATTAACGACTCTGACACTGAACATAGACAATGTGATTCTACGTACAAAATCTTCTGAAGAAAACAATTTGCAAATTGTCAAAATCATGGTAAAGGTTTAATAATCGTGTATTTTTCAACTGGTTGGCTATTATTTTCAATTCGCTGAAGCTCTTGCATGCACAGTTTCTGATGCGCAGCCATGTTAAAAGTCTTATTTACTTGAAGGTTATCTGTGAACAAATCCTACAAATTTGCTTCTTCACAAAGCCGCTCAACAAAAGTGTGCATCAGTGAACATTATTTTGCAGATAAAGTTTGATTTCGATTTTTATTTAGCAGGCACCCAATTGAAAAATCTTGGCGCTTCAGTCCTTGGGTAATGACCAAGGGTGCAGTTCTGCTTTCAGAATTCGTTTCGTTCTGGTTCTGGGAACACCCAGTTGTTGTGAACATCAGCAAACAGATTACACCAGCCTTACAGCAGATCTATCACTCACAATGGCAATGTTTTCGACACTACGACGACACCCGTAGGGTTTAATGTCCACAACCTAAACAGTGGTGTTCTTTTTTTTTCAAATTTAGCTATGAATCTCATCGCAATCGACGTGCAGTACGTTGACGAAACGTGCCACGGTTTTAGAGATTTTGCGAACAGTCTTTGGACGGCATTCAGCACATTTAGAATTACCTTTTACTACGAAAACATGCTGTTCCTTCCTGAAGCTCTCCATTACTAACAAAAAAAAGATGAAAATCGTATAACTTTCTGTGCTGCAAAGCTTACTAGAGTAAAAATTTAAAAAAAATTTCTTTATGGGAGACTCTTTAAGTACTGTTTGGATGTTTTTAAATTACGAGAGTTACGTTAGAGTAATGAACCGCATTTTTTTTCTCAGCCGAAAACAATGCTACGAACACAAACGTTACATATGTACTTGAAGTCTCCTGAGCGAATGCGCCAAGTTTCCGTCACTTCCGACAGGCAGCGTAGCTGTAGGACAGTTTCAAAATGGCGTCTGCAGGTGATGTACGTTACAAGCAACACCCCTCATTGAATTTCTCACTGCAGAGAAAGAAATGGTGGGGAATATTCGCCGGCCGCGGTGGTCTAGTGGTTCTAGGCGCTCAGTCCGGAACCGCGTGACCGCTACGGTCGCAGGTTCGAATCCTGCCTCGGGCATGGATGTGTGTGATGTCCTTAGGTTAGTTAGTTTTAAGTAGTTCTAAGTTCTAGGGGACTTATGACCACAGATGTTGAGTCCCATAATGCTCAGAGCCATTTGGGAATATTCACAAACGCTTGTGCAAAGTTTATGGAGCACGCGGCTGCTGCGGTCGCAGGTTCGAATCCTGCCTCAGGCATGGATGTGTGTGATGTCCTTAGGTTAGCTAGGTTTAATAAGTTCTAAATCTAGGGAACTGATGACCTCAGATGTTAAGTCCCATAGTGCTTAGAGCCATTTGAACCATTTGAGCATCGACAGAAGTGCAGTTGGTGGCTGGGCACGGAGGGTGAGGTCATCAGAAGGCAGTTCGGCGAAGCTCCACGATTTGCAGCGGTCGGGGAGACCATCCATGGCTGTCACACCTGACAGCTCTGAACTAGCCCCCTCGGAATTTCACTTGTGTGTAGATAAAACACCATTCTTTCGAATGTGTCATTCTCATTATGTTCAATAGAGAACTGTCGAAGAAAAAACATGCGGTGCACTACTTTCTAGGCAACCCTCGTTGTTATAAAAAAATAACCTTTATCTGTGAAAATGGTAAGTAACTGACAGAAACGTTTTAACAGCGCTGAACGCAGTATATCTTCACGTTTTATTTACAAATGTTCAATATGGCTACCTTATGTAACACGACAAACGTCTCACGGATAATCAGTTTCCTGACACATCCTTTGAACCAAGTTATGATGTGTAGTGGCAACGCTTAAGTTATCCCTTGTCGCATCTCATCGACGTTTCTCGGGAGTGGAGGAGCAAACACTTTGCCTTTAATGTAACCCCTTATTTAGAAGTCGATTGGGGTTCAATCACGTGATCTTGTTGACTAGCACAGTGTTCCACCGCATCAATCCAAGTCGGCACATTCCTGTGGAGATACGTGACAACTTCAGGCCGATAACGTGTTGGTGTCTCACCGTGCTGAGAAATAAATTCTGTGCCCATATCCTGTTGTAATTTAGGCATTATAAAATGTTCAAGAGTGTCCAGACGCTATACGGCAGTTACAGTTGATTAGGCAAAAAAGATATGAACTTAAATATTTTTACACAATTTACCTCAGGGGAGTCTCGTACATGTTCGATTACGTGTGGAGTTTCTGTTCACCCCCTATCCGAACACTACGCTGATTCACTTTACTGCAAGTATGGAAGACGGCTTCGGCAGTAAAAACAGTTTTATTACAGAAATCATATTCAGTCCCCAATTTCTGACTCATTGCAACACAAAACTCACCTCGTTTTTCGTTGTCTCATTTTCACAAAGCTTGCAACAGTTTCAATTTGTAAGGTTTGAATGACAGGCGTTTGCGTAATACCTTCCATGCTGTAAAACGAGCAATATTCTAGTCTAAGTTGGCAAGCGTCGCTGATTTAGTCAAACCGGAGTACGAACGTAAGAGTGCCAAACTTCAGCTGCTGCGTCAGAGATTACTGGCTGACCCTGACCCGCTGCCCTTTGCAATACACTACCAGTTTCCGCAAAACGAATGAACCTGCTGATAACAGTTTACGAACTTCCAGCATGCTGGAGCAGATGCGTTTCAGCAATTTCTGTTGATCAGTAAAACAAGAAAGCAGACCGAAAGTGCAAATGTTACTTTTTTATTCACTCGATTACTAGTTTCAAACCGAGACCCATTTTGAAATAATCGACTATGTTACGATGACTTGAAAATGGTTCTCGGCCCTAAACTGGTCATCGAGTGAATAATAAAGTAAAATTTGCAACTTTGGACTGGTTTTTCGTTCTACTGATACAAGTTTGTCTTTGAGATGGTGGCTTGCGGTATTTAGTCCTCAAATGTTTCTGAATCGTAGTAGCGGATTTGGATTCGTGTAACCATAAACAACACTGCGAGTACTATGCACCGTTATACGACTCTATGATGACTGTTGGAATAACTCATATGCGCATGCCACCTAGTGAGAACGTCGCGAACGTACAGGGTTAGGGAGGAGTAAAACTTGAAGATATACTGCATTCGGTACAGTACCAAACATTTGTATCAATTATTTACCCTTTTCACATTTAAAGGTTACATTTTTGTAACTAAGTTATAAAGATCCTGTACAGTATTTTTGTAAATACTCGTACATGAGCTTCAGCAGGTGGTGAGAAACTAATTAATATCCTTCCAGGTGTACTGCCGTATCAGCCTTTGAAATACTACTTCTCTCCTGCATTTCAAGTGATAAGCCTTTGCTCGTTACAGAGCCTATGTCCTCCTTAGTCTTCCCAGATTTCTTCGGCTCCCTCGACTTTGGTGTCACTGACGTCGTGTCAACAATGTCTATATATTCTGTAAGTACAGTAAAGTAGGAGTGTTCATTTGTAAAAGAACTTGACACTTTATGTAGCAACTGCTCTATGAAATGCTACGTTCTTTCATTAATGACCAAGACTCCTGTCTTATTTTACGCACGGAATATGTAAAAATGAATGACAAAAGGACACTGTCCTCTTTAAAAGAACGATGCATTGACGCACTTTATTAGCTGTCACCTGAATATGGCATTGTAAACTAAAACCGATATTTCGGTGGCTAAATAAACTTAATAACAGGCCAGGCGGAACAATGTGTAGTTTCAAAAATATTGCGCGACTGCGGACACGAGTAAACAGAAAATAACCAAATAACTGAAATGTTAACATACAAAGGTAACAGACATTTTGAGCTTATTGCAGTGTTATTCTCAGAGCAGATGATGTTACAATATGTTGCATTTGTACTGGTGTCATACGACTAACGACGTCATATTTATTACATTTTATCAGCTCTAAACACGGTAAGAAAAGAAATCATCAACGCCGGCGGCCAAAGACTTCCGGCACAAACAGTGACCGTCATTCTGCCAATGGCCTTGTCAAAGAGAGCGGAGGAGCGGACAGAGGTTCAAGGCACACTCATGCCCTACGGGTGGGAAACTGATCCTAAAAGGCAGGATGCAGAAGGTAATGGAAACTACTGCATTAAAGACACATAATGTGTACCCAAAGGACGTGTGGACTGTAACTTAAAAAGTGTCATAATGATCTTTCCACTGACAAAATAAATAGTCCCCCATTCGTATCGCTGGAAGGGACTGTCAAGGGAGAGGTGGCCACAAGAAAACTACGGAATAACTAATGAAAGGATACCTCTCAACGAGTCGGGGCGTGTAATATCAAACATGGCAGGGAGGCTAGAAAATATGAAAAGAGAAATTCAAACGTTCAATCTAGATATTGTTGGGCTCAGTGAAGAGCGCAATGGAAAGAAGACAAAGACATCTGGTCAGAGTAATGTCAACAGCAGCAAAAAATGGTGTAACGGGATTACGAAATGTCGTGAATTGGAAGGTAGGGCAGCAGGTGTGTTTCTGTAAATAGTTCCGTGATACGGCTGTCATTAGAATCGAAAGCCAACCAACACCGATAGTTCAGGTATACATGCTGACGTAGCAGTGTCAAAATGAAGAGACAGAGAAAGTAAAAGCTGGTACTGAACGGGTAATAATAAGTAAAGAGAGATGAAAATATAATAGACATGGGAGACTGGAGTGCTATTATAAGGAACATAGTGGAAGAAAGTGATACCCGAGAGTAAAAGCTTATTGCTAGGAATGCGAGAGGAGAAGATTATTTGAGTTCTGCAATAAATTTCAGTTAGGTATAGCGAATGCTCTGTTCAAGACACGAAGCCCCCACCTTGAACCTCTGTCCGCTCCTCTGCTCTCTTTGTCAAAGCCATTGGCAGAATGACGGTCACTGCTTTTCCGGAAGTCTTAAGCCGCCGGCGTTGATGATTTCTTTTCTTACCGTATTTACAGCTGATAAAATGTAATATATATGACGTCGTTAGTCGTATGACACCAGTACAAATGCAACATATTGTAACATCATCTGCTCTGAGAAGAACACTACAATAAGCTCGAAATGTCTGTTACCTTTGTATGTTAACATTTCAGTTATTTGGTTATTTTCTGTTTACTCGTGTCCGCAGTCGCGCAATATTTTTGAAACTACACATTGTTCCGCCTGGCCTGTTATTAAGTTTATTTAGCCACCGAAATCGCGGTTTTAGTAGTATAAGTAGTAGTATAAGTGAAGAGGGGCAGCAGCCTTTTCAGTAGTTGCAGGGGCAACAGTCCGGATGATTGACTGATCTGGCCTTGTAACATTAACCAAAACGGCCTTGCTGTGCTGGTACTGCGAACGGCTGAAAGCAAGGGGAAACTACAGCCGTAATTTTTCCCGAGGACATGCAGCTCTACTGTATGATTAAATGATGATGGCGTCCTCTTGGGTAAAATATTCCGGAGGTAAAATAGTCCCCCATTCGGATCTCCGGGCGGGGACTACTCAGGAGGACGTCGTTATCAGGAGAAAGAAAACTGGCGTTCTACGGATCGGAGCGTGGAATGTCAGATCCCTTAATCGGGCAGGTAGGTTAGAAAATTTAAAAAGGGAAATGGATAGGTTAAAGTTAGATATAGTGGGAATTAGTGAAGTTCGGTGGCAGGAGGAACAAGACTTTTGGTCAGGTGATTACAGGGTTATAAATACAAAATCAAATAGGGGTAATGCAGGAGTAGGTTTAATAATGAATAAAAAAATAGGAGTGCGGGTTAGCTACTACAAACAGCATAGTGAACGCATTATTGTGGCCAAGATAGACACAAAGCCCATGCCTACTACAGTAGTACAAGTTTATATGCCAACTACCTCTGCAGATGATGAAGAAATAGATGAAATGTATGACGAGATAAAAGAAATTATTCAGGTAGTGAAAGGAGACGAAAATTTAATAGTCATGGGTGACTGGAATTCGTCAGTAGGAAAAGGGAGAGAAGGAAACATAGTAGGTGAATATGGATTTGGGGGAAGGAATGAAAGAGGAAGCCGCCTTGTAGAATTTTGCACAGAGCATAACTTAATCATAGCCAACACTTGGTTCAAGAATCATAAAAGAAGGTTGTATACCTGGAAGAATCCTGGAGATACTAGTAGGTATCAGATAGATTATATAATGGTAAGTCAGAGATTTAGGAACCAGGTTTTAAATTGTAAGACATTTCCTGGGGCAGATGTGGATTCTGACCACAATCTATTGGTTATGAACTGCAGATTGAAACTGAAGAAACTGCAAAAAGGTGGGAATTTAAGGAGATGGGACCTGGATAAACTGAAAGAACCAGAGGTTGTAGAGAGTTTCAGGGAGAGCATAAGGGAAAAATTGACAGGAATGGGGGAAAGAAATACAGTAGAAGAAGAATGGGTAGCTCTGAGGGATGAAGTAGTGAAGGCAGCAGAGGATCAAATAGGTAAAAAGACGAGGGCTAATAGAAATCCTTGGGTAACAGAAGAAATATTGAATTTAATTGATGAAAGGAGAAAATACAAAAATGCAGTAAATGAAGCAGGCAAAAAGGAATACAGACGTCTCAAAAATGATATCGACAGGAAGTGCAAAATGGCTAATCAGGGATGGCTAGAGGACAAATGTAAGGATGTAGAGGCTTGTCTCACTAGGGGTAAGATAGATACTGCCTACAGGAAAATTAAAGAGACCTTTGGAGAGAAGAGAACCACTTGTATGAATATCAAGAGCTCAGATGGCAACCCAGTTCTAAGCAAAGAAGGGAAGGCAGAAAGGTGGAAGGAGTATATAGAGGGTTTATACAAGGGCGATGTACTTGAGGACAATATTATGGAAATGGAAGAGGATGTAGATGAAGACGAAATGGGAGATAAGATACTGCGTGAAGAGTTTGACAGAGCACTGAAAAACCTGAGTCGAAACAAGGCCCCGGGAGTAGACAACATTCCATTTGAACTACTGATGGCCTCGGGAGAGCCAGTCATGACAAAACTCTACCATCTGGTGAGCACGATGTATGAGACAGGCGAAATACCCTCAGACTTCAAGAAGAATATAATAATTCCAATCCCAAAGAAAGCAGGTGTTGACAGATGTGAAAATTACCGAACTATCAGTTTAATAAGTCACAGCTGCAAAATACTAACGCGAATTCTTTACAGACGAATGGAAAAACTGGTAGAAGCCGACCTCGGGGAACATCAGTTTGGATTCCGTAGAAATGTTGGAACACGTGAGGCAATACTGACCTTACGACTTATCTTAGAAGAAAGATTAAGAAAAGGCAAACCTACGTTTCTAGCATTTGTAGACTTAGAGAAAGCTTTTGACAATGTTAACTGGAATGCTCTCTTTCAAATTCTGAAGGTGTCGGGGGTAAAATACAGGGAGCGAAAGGCTATTTACAGTTTCTACAGAAACCAGATGGCAGTTATAAGAGTCGAGGGGCATGAAATGGAAGCAGTGGTTGGGAAAGGAGTAAGACAGGGTTGTAGCCTCTCCCCGATGTTATTCAATCTGTATATTGAGCAAGCAGTAAAGGAAACAAAAGAAAAATTCGGAGTAGGTATTAAAATTCATGGAGAAGAAGTAAAAACTTTGAGGTTCGCCGATGACATTGTAATTCTGTCAGAGACAGCAAAGGACTTGGAAGAGCAGTTGAACGGAATGGACAGTGTCTTGAAAGGAGGATATAAGATGAACATCAACAAAAGCAAAACGAGGATAATGGAATGTAGTCAAATTAAGTCGCGTGATGCTGAGGGAATTAGATTAGGAAATGAGACACTTAAAGTAGTAAAGGAGTTTTGCTATTTAGGGAGTAAAATAACCGATGATGGTCGAAGTAGAGAGGATATAAAATGTAGACTGGCAATGGCAAGGAAAGCGTTTCTCAGGAAGAGGAATTTGTTAACATCGAGTATAGATTTAAGTGTCAGGAAGTCGTTTCTGAAAGTATTTGTATGGAGTGTAGCCATGTATGGAAGTGAAACATGGACGATAACTAGTTGGGACAAGAAGAGAATAGAAGCTTTCGAAATGTGGTGCTACAGAAGAATGCTGAAGATAAGGTGGGTAGATGACGTAACTAATGAGGAGGTATTGAATAGGATTGGGGAGAAGAGAAGTTTGTGGCACAACTTGACTAGAAGAAGGGATCGGTTGGTAGGACATGTTTTGAGGCATCAAGGGATCACAAATTTAGCATTGGAGGGCAGTGTGTAGGGTAAAAATCGTAGAGGGAGACCAAGAGATGAATACACTAAGCAGATTCAGAAGGATGTAGGTTGCAGTAGATACTGGGAGATGAAGAAGCTTGTACAGGATAGAGTAGCATGGAGAGCTGCATCAAACCAGTCTCAGGACTGAAGACCACTACAACAACAACAAGTTTATATGCCAACTATATCTGCAGATGACGAAGAAATTGATGAAATGTATGATAAGGTAAAAGAAATTATTCAGGTAGTGATGGGAGACGAAAATTTAATAGTCATGGGTGACTGGAATTCGAGAGTAGGAAAAGGGAGAGAAGGAAATACGGTAGGTGAATATGGATTGGGGCTAAGAAATGAAAGAGGAAGCCGCCTGGTAGAATTTTGCGCAGAGCATAACTTAATCATAGCTAATACTTGGTTCAAGAATCATGAAAGGAAGTTGTATACATGGAAGAACCCTGGAGATACTAGTAGGTATCAGATAGATTATATAATGGTAAGTCAGAGATTTAGGAACCAGGTTTTAAATTGTAAGACATTTCCAGGGGCAGATGTGGACCCTGACCACAATCTATTGGTTATGAACTGTAGATTAAAACTGAAGAAACTGCAAAAGGGTGGGAATTTAAGGAGATGGGACCAGGATAAACTGAAAGAACGAGAGGTTGTACAGTGTTTCAGGGAAAGCATAAGGGAAGAATTGACAGAAATGGAGGAAAGAAATATAGTAGAAGAAGAATGGGTAGCTTTGAGGGAAGAAATAGTGAAGGCAGCAGAGGATCAAATAGGTAAAAAGAAGAGGGCTAGTAGAAACCCTTGTGCAACAGAAGAAATATTGAATTTAATTGATGAAAGGAGAAAATATAAAAATGCAGTAAATGAAGCAGGCAAAATGGAATACAAACGTCTCAAAAATGAGATCGACAGGAAGTGCAAAATGGCTAATCAGGGATGGCTAGAGGACAAATGTAAGGATGTAGAGGCTTGTCTCACTAGGGGTAAGATAGATACTGCCTACAGGAAAATTAAAGAGACCTTTGGAGAAAAGTGAACCACTTGCATGAATATCAAGAGCTCAGATGGAAAACCAGTTCTAAGCAAAGAATGGAAAGCAGAAAGGTGCAAGGAGGATTTATAGGGTCTATACAAGGGCGATGTACTTGAGGACAATATTATGGAAATGGAAGAGGATGAAGATGAAATGGGAGATATGATACTGCGTGAAGAGTTTGACAGAGCACTGAAAGACCTAAGTCGGAACAAGGCCCCCGGAGTAGACAACATTCCATTAGAACTACTGACAGCCTTGGGAGAGCCAGTCCTGACAAAACTCTACCATATGGTGACCAAGATGTATGAGACAGGCGGAATACCCTCAGACTTCAAGAAGAATATAATAATTCCAATCCCAAAGAAACTAGGTGTTGACAGATGTGAAAATTACCGAACTATCAGTTTAATAAGTCACAGCTGCAAAATACTAACGCGAATTCTTTACAGACGAATGGAAAAACTTGTAGAAGCCGACCTCGAGGAACATCAGTTTGGATTCCGTAGAAATGTTGGAACACGTGAGGCAATACTGTCTTTACGACTTATCTTAGAAGAAAGATTAAGGAAAGGCAAACCTACATTTCTAGCATTTGTAGACTTAGAGAAATATTTTTACAACGTTGATTGGAATACTCTCTTTCAAATCCTAAAGGTAGCAGGGGTAAAATACAGGAAGCGAAAGGCTATTTACAATTTGTACTGAAACCAGATGGCAGTTGTAAGAGTCGAGGGGTATGAAAGGGAAGCAGTGGTTGGGAAGGGAGTGAGACAGGGTTGTAGCCTATCCCCGAAGCTATTCAGTCTGTATATTGAGCAAGCAATAAAGGAAACAAAAGAAAAGTTCGGAATAGGTATTAAAATCCATGGAGAAGAAATAAAAACTTTGAGGTTCGCCGATGACATTGTAATTCTGTCAGAGACAGCAAGGGACTTGGAAGAGCAGTTGAACGGAATGGACAGTGTCTTGAACACCAACAAAATCAATACGAGGATAATGGAATGTAGTCGATTTAAGTCGGGTGATGCTGAGGGAATTAGATTAGGAAATGAGACACTTAAAGTAGTAAAGGAGTTTTGCTATTTGGGTAGCAAAATAACTGATGATGGTCGAAGTAGAGAGGATATAAAATGTAGACTGGCAATGGCAAGGAAAGCGTTTCTGAAGAAGAAAAATTTGTTAACATCGAGTATAGATTTAAATGTCAAGAAGTCGTTTCTGAAAGTATTTGTTTGGAGTGTAGCCATATATGGAAGTGAAACGTGGACGACAAATAGTTTAGACAAGAAGAGAATAGAAGATTTCGAAATGTGGTGCTACAGAAGAATGCTGAAGATTAGATGGGTAGATCACATAACTAATGAGGAGGTATTGAATGCAATTGGGGAGAAGAGGAGCTTGTGGCACAACGACTAGAAGAACGGATCGGTTGGTAGGACATATTCTGAGGCATCAGGGTATCGCCAATTTAGTATTGGAGGGCAGCGTGGAGGGTAAAAATCGTAGAGGGAGACCAAGAGATGAATACACTAAGCAGATTCAGAAGGATGTAGGTTGCAGTAGGTACTGGGAGATGAAGAAGCTTGCACAGGATAGAGTAGCGTGGAGAGCTGCATCAAACCAGTCTCAGGACTGAAGACCACAACAACTACAACTGTTCAAGTATCACAAGAGAAGGAGGTGTACCTGGACAAACCCGGGAGATACGGGAAGACTTATGTTAGTTTACATCATAGTCGGGCAGAGCTTCCGAAATCAGATACTGGACTGTAAGGCGTACCCAGGAGCAGAAATACTTTCAGATCACAATGCAGCACTGATGAAGAGCAGGCTGAAGTCTAAGGTCAGTAATTTTTGAGAACAGTTCTCGCGGACAACACCCGTTTCTAATAGTACTTTAAAATAAACGTAAACAGTCTCGACCGCAAGAAAGCATTACTTTTCCGTGTACCTGTTTCGGTCAGTCACTGACCATCTTTAAACATCATACCGTGTTGGTAGGCGGTGACGGTGTACGGAGCAGGAACTTCACGAAGGCCGACTGCTTAGTTTACGGGATGAATGAGCACGAATCAGTAAGCAAAGTATTGCGATACGGAAATAGAAAGGAGTGGAGAGATACACTTGAATTTCTCTAAGGCTATACTGAGATAAGGAATAGCTCAGTGGTTAGTTCAGTTGAAGAGGAATGAAATCTCTAAAAAGGGCAAAAAACCATGGGTAACAGAAGAAATACTTCAGTTTCTTGATGAAAGAAGGAAATGCAAAATTATGATCTAGGAAATTGAGGAATACAGAAAAAAATTGTTACGAATGTAATAAATATGAAGTGTAGGAAAGCTAAGGTGAAACGGCTGCTAGAAATGTGAAGAAATAAAAAAAGAAATGATCGTTGGAAAGACTGACTCACCAAACAGATAAATGGAAACAACCTTCGCTGAAATTGAACGAAAAAGTGCTAATATTAAGACAGCAGTGGGAATTCCACTGTTAAATCCAGAGGAGAGAGCAGACAGGTTCATTGCAGGCTTCTTTGAGGGGGAAGATTTGTCTGATGTGACAGAAAAAGAAACGGGAGGCGATAGGGAAAGCATAGCTTATTCAGTATCAGAGTCAGAATTATCAGAATTTAGGAGAACTTTGGAAGACTTAAGATCGTATAAGGCAGAAGGCATGAATAACATTCCATCAGAATTTCTAAAATCGTTGGGGGAAGTGGCAACAAAACGACTATTCTCGTTGGTTCATAATGTATGAGTCTGGCGTCATACCATCTGACTTTCGCAAAATATCAGCCACACAATTCCGAACACAGCAAGAGCTGACAAGTAACAGAATTGTGGCACAATACGTTTAACAATTCATTAACCAATTTTCTGACGAGAACAATATACAGAAGAGTGAAAAAGAAAATTGAGGATCCGTGAGATGGCGATCAATTTGGCATTAGGGAAGGTAAAGGCACCAGAGAGGCAGTTCTGACGTGGCGATTGATAGTGGAAAGGAGACTAAAGAAAAATCTAGACACGTTTATAGGATCTTCCGACGTGGAAACAGCGTTCAACATTTATAATGGTGCAAAATATTCGAAATACTGAGGAAAACGTGGGTAAGCAACAGGGAGAGGGCATTCTATGACATTGAAACATGGACTCCGAGACAGCCGGAAAGAAGAGCATCGAATCATTTCAGACGTGGCGCTACAGACCATTGTTGAAAATTAGGTAGAATGATAAGGTGAGAAATGAGAAGGTTCTGCGTAGAATTGGAAAAGAAAGGAATATGTGGAGAAAGACACAAGGAGAAGGGACAGGATGATAGATCATCTGTTAAGACATTAGCAATAATCACTATGTTACTATAGGAAGCAGAGGGAGCTGCAGAGGGTGAAAACTGTTGAGGAAGACAGAGATTAAAATACATCTAGCAAATAATTGGGGATTTATGTTCCAGGTGCTACTCTGTGATGAAGAAGTTGGCACAGGAGAGGAATTCGTTGCGGGTCGCAAGAAACCAAACAGAGGTTTGACGACTCAAAAAAAAAAAAAAAGTAAGAAGGAAAACAATGAATAGGCTCCCAGAAATTCCTTGCCGATTCGTGTTGGGCAACTAGAGTCTGGTAACCCACAAATAATTTGCAGCATATTTTCTGTCTCTCTTTCATAGCTCCATTGGCATTTAGAGTCGATAAAACGTAAGACACTTAATCAATGGGGATTTTGACACACTTGGAAACTCACTTTATTGAAGAAACAAAATTAATATATGCCCTCAGAAAGGTCTTTGCAACACGTCTGAACCTCAGGTGTTTCACAATTTTAGCACATCTAGGAGGATTTTAATAAGTGCTAAAATATTGTTATGTGTTTTAAGATCAGTGTAAGGCCAGTAAGAAAGCTACAAGTTGTCATGGAAATGTGTATTTAATCATACAACTGTAGCCTAATGTGCAAGCTTTTGCCAGTCTATGGAGCTTTCTGTATGTTCGCTTCTTTCGAGAAACAAATTTCACCTCTGTAGGAGTCAATACGTGTTCTGCAAAAAGTAAAGCTGTGAAACTTAGTATATGCGGTTCGTACATGAGATCCAGAAATGGTTCAAATGCCTCTAAGCACTGCCGGACTTAACATCTGAGGTCATCAATCTCCTAGACTTAGAATTACATAAACCTAACTAACCTAAGAACATCACAAACATCCATGCACGAGGCAGGATTCGAACCTGCGACCGTAGCAGCAGCGCGGTTCCGGACTGAAGCGTCTAGAATTGCTCGGGCACAGCGGCTGGTAAGGACCAGAAGGTGGTAGAGAGGGTTGAGGTATTAGACAAATTTCCACCCACGAACAAAATACGAGGATAGCGGAATCCAGACCAGAATTGTTATTGGATTCATGACGTCCTACCTAATACAAGTCGTAATCATTAGTTTAGTGTCATGGTCAGACATACAGGTGTTGTAGAGGAACGATCAGTATTCAGGAAAAGGAACGATGATTCTAAGCAAGGAAGTCACGTAAAATTGCCTTCTACAATGCATGCCTTAACAGCAATAAGCACTTGTGCAACCGAAGAGGTCTGTTTCACGGTAGTAAATATGAACAAGTGCTCCTAGCTCTAAATCTATTTACTTTCGAGTCCATGTTTAATGCATATTTTCTTTCTTGCTATGGTTCATACTACCAACTCTCAGAGTATGTGAGGCAAAGAACTTCCAGTAGAAGTGATTCGTTTCACTTATAGCAAAGATGAAGTGCTCATAGCTTTTAAGGTATGCGTTTTAGAATGCATGTTTAACAGACTTTCTTCCTTCGAACTGTTGTTCCTGTAATGTTGCTGAGTACTGACGATTCCCTCTCCAACACCCTGTATATCTAGCGATGTCACTACACTAAGAATTCCGAGTTCTATCAGATAGGACTCCCTAAATATAATCACAACTCTGGTCTGAATTCCGCTACGCTCGTATGTTTTTCGCTGGGCTCAAGTGCGGACATTTGTCTAATTCCTTCACGCTTTCCACTACCTTCTGGATGCCATGCACGAACCGAGTATGCTACGTTTAATAAGCTTACAATTTTCCGAATACATGTTGAGTTATACAGAGACGAAATTTCTTTACTAAATGTAGTAAGCTCAAAGCTGGATCCATAATTTTGCAACAGTAAGTACACTGGTCTATCGTTAAAATTTTAAAGTCTTTCCCACACTGTACGTAACTTTATTACAGCCCTTAGATTTATCTTCCGATACATAACAACATTTTAGCAAACTCTTTAAAACTCTGCTGGATGTGGTGCCACGTGATCTGATAAGACCTTTGATTTGCAGTAATTCTAAAAATCTGAAGTTTCTGTCGTGTTGCAGCGACCTTTCTGAGGGCAGAGATTAATTTTGCTGGGCAGTTGGTGCTTAAATTATTTGGGTTCCTATCCTAATGTTTTCCCTTGCTGCTCGCGATATTCACACCGGATAAAACAAGTGGATCACCAAGAAGACATGGATGGACGTCAGTGTAGTTACGTGCACGTACGTAAAGTCGGCGAATGTGTAGATTATTACAGTTGCAGTTCTCTGTGACACGTAAAACGGCCACTTTGTATTATTTTTGTCCGTGGTCAGTGTCGTCGCTAAGCCTGCTAAAATACATAAGGGACGTTAAAAGATCAGGCACTGGGTGATCACTGAGGACACGGAACTACCGCGTAGTTGTGTGAGACCGCGTTATCAACACCTGTCAGCTTGAACAACTTGAATGAAAAGTTACTGTGAGTTCCCATCTGGCCGAGTGGTCGAATTACGCAGCATCCAGACTTGTGGGACATTCGGATGTGACAATTGCCCACAGTTGGACGGCATTGGAAGGTAAGGTAAAACGTTTGGCCGCCACCCAGAAGGTTCACCGTATTGCCCGTCAAGCACACCTTTACGTCTGCCCCTGCCATCCGAGAACATATAATGGAATACATTGCTACATTCTGCGCCATTAGCGGAGCTTAGCAGTAGCCGGCCTAGGGTATTACTGTCTCCTGCAGAGACTGCTATTAACACAGCAACACAACTGGATACGTTTGGAGAGGTTCCATTAACAGGAAACATGGACTGCTGATGAACGGCGTCGCACTGTGTTTAACGGTGAATTGCAGCTTTGCTCAATCCCGGATGACCTCGATGGCAAATTTGGCAGCTACAATGCGGAGGTCCTATTCTTCTAATGTTTCGGAGAGTCACAGTGCTGCCACTCCTGGTGTCGTAGTGTGCGGAGTCACCGGGCATGACTTCAGGTCACAGCTGGAGGTAACTGAGAGAACGCTGACGGCATAATGTTACGTCACGGATGTCTTGCGGCCTCATGTGTTATCTCACGTGCCACACTCATGTGGTATTAGTTTCCACCACACATGAATTAGTCTCTGTTCACATTTTGTGTTATGTTGAGGTATTCACATGGCCAGGAATCCCCAGATCTGTTTCCTACTGAACACGTATGGGACGAGATTGGATGTCAGATTCGTTTAAGTGCCAGTACTCAGTATCAAAGATCAATCACAAGGGTTATGGGCCAGGTTATCTCAGAGGAGTATATAATGGCCTTATGGCATCCTGTCCAACAGAGTCAGTGAATGCATTCAGGTCAGACAGGGTACAACGTCGATCTGATGAAAGGGGTCGTATTGCAAAGTTCTTTGTAAATTTGATTCAATTTTGTAGTCACAGAAATAACATCACGTAACTTCTCATCCGAGAAGTCCCATATACACCTCCTTTTCTACTGGGGGCTTCGCATTTTTGTCACGGTGCGTGTACAGCAGTTGTACAAAAGTTTGGAAATACCAAAAACTCATTACCATACTATGCAGCGAATTCGCTGGCGTACAAAACTGCTTCTAGTCGTCTCGGATAAACACAGGTTCTGTATGGTTTTCGAGCAAGTCATATACCGTTCCTCTTGCTAAGTAGTGGAAGTTTCATGTACAAATGTATGGAGATGGACACGGATCATTCTCTCCAAATATTATTGTGATCAGGAACTGTGACCGCCAGCGGAGAAGAAAAAATAGATCCTCGTTCTCTCAACACCAGTCCTGGAGGATGCGAGCCTTGTGAACGGGGGCCCCGTCGTCTGTGAACTCAGCACCAGCACTGAGGAACAAACTTACCACGACGAAATGGTCACGTAGTCCTTGCCGATAGTACGACAATGCAGAAGAAAAATGGCACCCTTGGAATATCGCGATATGGCTGACCAACCGATACCATGCCATTTTCACATTATCAAACCATCGCCTAATTCTAAGTACTGGAACATAATACAAGAAGCTCATCTGCAAATGGTGTTAGGTACTGTGTGGCAGGAAGCACTGATATATTGTAGATTTTTGACAATTTTGCACATATTACTCATGACTGTCGATTGGGTACTTCTTGTATTACTTTTTCAATGCTTCCGACGAAGGCGATGGTTTGATAATAGACATCGTTTTCGAAATCATTCATCGAAAATAAAGAATACTTTTCATTGCAGCTTGGGCCAAAATACACGGAGTACGTTTGATAAAAATTATGTTGCTGTCCCGTTTTTCCTGCACTATGCTAGAGGTTTTTTTTGTCGTTATTTGTTTGGGTACTGCAGCTACTGGATACTCATACGTTACAATAAGCACTTGCCTGTCTCGACGTACTTTTCGACGTGGGATATCTGTTACCCCAGGCACTAGCACCTACCGCTGCACAGGCAGAGGTAGCTCATACTATATCTGACTTTTAAATTAATCGCATGCTTCCGTGAAGGCCACTAGACCAAGTCCAATAGCTTTTAAGCAAACAGTTGAAAAAAAACATGTCGTCTCTGACGTAAATGTCAAAAATTCATCGAAAATTTTAATGTTTGTTTTGTCTAACTCTGAAGAATATTTTCAGCTGGGAAGATTCCGAAATCAGATGTTGAATTGTAAGCCACCCAGGAGCAGATAAAGACTATGATCAGACTTGAATAATGCTGGAGTGTAGGCTGAAGTTTGAGAGAGTATTCAGAAAGAATCAATCGCAAAGAAGAGGGGTTGGGAAATACTAGGGAATGAAGGGATAGGCTTGAAGTTCTTGGAGGTTATAGATAATTCAGTAATGAATAGCTCTGTAGATAGTTCAGCTGCAGAGGAATGGACGTCCACAATATGGGCAAACACAGAATTTGTTAAGAATAACGTAGGGATGAGAAAATTAACTGCAAATGAACCACGGATAACAGGAGAAATACCTCAGTTGATCGATGAAAGATGGAAGTACAAAAATGTTCAGGGAAATTCAGAAATACAGAAATACAAGTTACTCGGAAATGAAATAAGTAGGAAGTGAAGGTAAGCTAACACGAACATGAAAAATGTAAAGAACGTGGAAAAGGAGAGACTATCGGAAATACTGACTAAGTATACAGAAAAATCAAAACAACCTTCGGTGAAATTAGCCCGGCGAGGATGTGTTAGGGTCAATTTGGCCCTGTTCATTTTGTTTTGTTGGCAGTTCTTTGTTGCACAGTTGCACAATGTCTAAGTTCTCAGTAGCTATAAGTTTTGAACTACCCTCCCTAATGCGCTCTCGCACTCAGTCGCCTGCCGTCTGTGAACGGAGATAAACGAGTTCAAACGGTAAGAGGGCAATTTTGACCGTTCCAAGAAGTATTTCTGTGCCGTTTTTCAATTTATCTTTTTTCATAAATGTTTCCGATTTTCTGGTGTTTTTTTGGCAAATGGACAACGGAGAAAGGGAGGCTGAAGTATATGTCTTTGGCTGGCGGAATTATCAGACAATGGATACGACTTTATGACAGATGTCAGTGAAAATGAAGATTGTGTAAGTGATCGGTGTGGCACTAGTAATACTGACTATGATGCAAGTGAAGGCAGTGACAAAGAAAGTAATATAGTACTAAATCAGCTACAAAATACAGCCCACAATGCTGCGTTACCAGAATTAGTCGATCGATCGGAAAATGAGGTACGCAGTTCATTTTATTTTGGTAAAGATGGATCCAAGTGGGGCAAAAATCCACTTCAACAATAAAATCGGACACGTTCTGAAAATATCATCAGGCAGGTACCTGACGTGAGTTTAGCGGCAAGATTAGCAAAGACAGATCTTGAATGCAGGTGTCTACTTTGCAATGAAAATATACTTATTATTATCTTGAGACACACAAACTTGTAAATTGCAGAAAGGAAATCAGCTTGAGAAGTTGATGCAAATCACTATTTTATGAAGGAAATTACCGTGAGAGAGCTGAAGGCTTATATAAGCTTGTTTTACATTTCTGGATTTTACCGATCTTGGAGACAGAACGCGGTTCACCTTTGGCCTCAGACGGGACAGGCACTGAAATATTTCAGCTGACAATGACACGACAACGTTTTCATTTTATTCAAAGCTGTCTTCGTTTTGACGCTAAATCCACACGTGAAGAAAGAAAACAGCTGGACAACTTAGCACCAATACGTCAGATGTTTAATATATCAGTTGAAAAATGCAAGAAAGCCTATATACTAGGAGAATATACAACCACAGGTAAAATACTGCTAGCATTCAGGGGCAGATACAAAGTTAGACAATACATTCCATCAAAAACGGCCAAATATGGCATAAAAATATTTTCTTTTGTCGACGCAAAGAATTTCTATAGTTTCGACCTCGAAATATGTGCTGAGAAGCAGCCAGAGGGACGGATTTCATTGAGTAATAAACCATTTGTTTTCGTGAATCAGCTGGTGCAACCCATTTTTAAAACAAGCCTTAATGTGACTTTTGATAATTGGTTTGCAAGCTATGAACTAGTGTCACATCTGCTGAAAGAACACAAGCTAACTTCTGTGGCAACAGTGCGTAAGAACTGGCAACAATGCGTAAGAAAAGCAGGAAAATTCCTCATGAATTTTGCTGAACTCGTGGTTGAGAAATCTATTCATCTATGATCGGTTTCCAGAAGGATATTACACTTGCTTCGCATAAACCAAAGAAAAACAAAGTTGTTTTACTCTTGTCTAGTCTTCACCACAATGCTGAAATCGATGAGTCGACAGGAGATAAAAAGAAACCAGAGATAAACTTGTTTTATAATTGTACGGGAGGTGGAGTTGACGTTGCAGATGAGCTGTCAGTGACTTATGATGTAAGCCGCAACTCAAAAAAATGGCCTCAGACTGTATTCTATGCAATTCTTAATATGGCCAGCCTACATGCTTCTTTTGCTCAGCGATCAAATAACAATGAAAACCAAAAGTGTCTTAATTTCATAAGAGCACTAGGTCATATGCTTGTCAGCGAGCACTTGAGTGCCCGACAAGAAATACCTGAACTGCCTAGCACTTTGCGTAAGGGAATCAGAATTTAGTGGAGAATCTTCACAAGAATCACCTACCAGAGTCCAAAGTGTACGAAAAAGATGTAAAAAGTGTCCCTAAGCTAGACATTGTAAGACACCTCATGTTTGTGAAGGTTGTTATTGAGTACATTTCTCAAAAACACATCGTTCCATTCTGTCAACAAAAGCTATGGCAAGAAATGATTAACAGCTTATGTCAAAAGTTAACTGTTCATTTTGTGGTGAAAGAAGATTTATCTCGTAAATCCTTAGCAAAATTTCGGAATTACTGAAGAGAATCTACGGTTTTATAGATTTTAAGAAATGTGTTCAGTGAAGAGCTGTTAAAATGATTATTTTGTAGACTTTCAGTAAAAATGAAGTAATAAATTATATATACACTTAATGGTGTTTATTTCTATGAAAAATTTTTAATTAATAATTAATCCATATATTTAATTCCCATTTTTTGTTGAAAAGTGCCAATAAATGCATAAAAATATAAATGAAAAACATGTACCCTTTTTGCACCACATCCTCGCCAGGTTAAAAGTGAGGACGGCAACTTTAAGAGTGCAAAGGAAATTTCACTAGTAATTGCAGAAGTAAGAGTGGACAGATGGGAAGAACACATTGAAGGCCTCCATGAGGGGGAGAACGTTTCTGATGATGTGGTAGAAGAACCAACCGGAAGGCATAGGGATCCTGAATTTGGAATCAGATTTTAAAAAGCTTTCAACGACATAAGATTAAATAAGGGAGAAGGATAAATAACATTCCACCAGAATCTGTAAAATCGATTGATGAATAAGGCAGAAGGAATAAGTAACATTCCGTCAGAATTTGTAAAAGCATTTGTGAAAGTGGGAACAAAATGATTAGTCACGTTGATGAATAGTACATACGAGACTTGCGATTAACCATCTACTTTCGGGCAAATACCATCCACACAAGTCCCAACATTGTATGAGCCGAAAAATACGACGATTATCTCACATCAGCTAAGCAGCTCATGCTTCCAAGCTGCTCACAAGAATAAGATACATGACAATGGAAAAGCAAGAGAATCTGTTAGATGACGAACAGATTTGCTTTAGGGAAAGTAAAGGCACCAAACGTTGCGGCTGATAAAGAAAGAGAGCAAGAATAAAGAAAAATCAAGACACTTTCATACGATACGTCGAACTGGGAAATGCGTTCGTCATTGTCCAACGGTATAAGTTGTTCCACATTCTGAGAAACAAAGGAAGTAAGCAATAGAGATGGACGCCTAATATACTCGTACAATATATGTACAAGAACCAAGAAAGAACAGTAAGGCTGAAGACCAAGAACAAAGCGCTCGGATTGAAAAGAGTGTAAGGCCGGGACTTTGCCTTTCTCCCCTACAGTTCAGTCTATGTAGTGAAGAAGCATTTACAAAAATAAAATGAAATTTCAGGAGAGGGGTTAAATTTCAAGGTGAAAGGGTGTCAGTGATAGGATTCTCTGATGACATTCCTATCCTCTGTGGAAGTGAAGAAGTATGACAGGACCTCTTGAATGGAATGAACAATCTGACGAGTAAATAATATGGCTTAAGGCCAAACGGAAAAAGGGGGAAGTAATGAAAAGTAGCAGAAAAGAGAACGACGAGGAACTTAACATCAGGATTGGCAATCTCGAAGTAGATGGAGTTAATGAAGTCTGATACCTACGGTGAAAAATTATCCATCACAGACGGAGCAACTGCATTCCTGGCCAAGAGAAGTCTAGTAGCATCGAAGATAGGTCTTAGTTTAAGGAATGAGTTTGTGAGAATGTGCATTTGGAGCACAGGACTTAACGGTAATGAGATATGGACAGTGGTAAGACCGGAACAGAAGAAAATCGAAGCATTTGAGAAACCTGAAAATTAAGTGGAGTGCTTACGTAAGGAATGAGGTTCTCCACAGAATCGATAAGGAGAAAAATGTATGGAAAACAACGACAAGACGAAAGGACTGGGGGATGGGGTATCTGTTAAGACAATGGGAAATAGCTTCAGTAATAAACTACTGGCCATTAAAATTGCTACAACACGAAAAAGACGTGCTACAGGCGTGAAGTTTGACCGACAGGAAGAAGATGCTGTGATATGAAATTGATTAGCTTTTCAGAGGTTTCACACAAGGGTGGCGCCGGTGGCGACAGCTACAACGTGCTGACATGAGCAAAGTTTCCAACCGATTGCTCATACATAAACAGTAGTTGACCGGCGTTGCCTGGTGAAACGTTGTTGTGATGCCTCGTGTAAGGAGAGGAAACGCGTACCATCACGTTTCCGACTTTTATAAAGGTCGGATTGTAGCCCATCGCGATTGCGGTTTATCGTATCGCGACATTCCTGCTCGCGTTGGTCGAGATCCAATGAATGTTAGCAGGATATGGAATCGGCGGGTTCAGGAGGGTAATACGGAACGCCATGCTGGATCCCAACTGCTTCGTATCACTAGCAGTCGAGATGACAGCCATCTTATCCGTGTGGCTGTATCGGATCGTGCAGCCACGTCTCGATCCCTGAGTCAACAGATGGGGACGTTTGCAAGACAAGAACCATCTGCACGAACAGTTCGACGACGATTGCAGCAGCATGGACTATCAGCTCGGAGACCAGGACTGCGGCTTCCCTTGACGCTGCATCAAAGACATAAGCGCCTGCGATGGTGTACTCAACGACGAACCTGGGTGCACGAATGGCAGAAGGTCATTTTTTGGGATGAATCAAGGTTCTGTTTACAGCATCATGATGGTCGCATCCGTGTTTGGCGACAAGGCGGTGAACGCACATTGGAAGCGTATATTTGTCGTCGCCATACTGGTGTATGACCCGGTGTGATGGTATGGGGTGTCATTGGTTACACGTCATTGTCACCTGTTGTTCGCATTGACGGCACTTTCAACAGTGGGAGTTACATTTCAGATGTGTTACGACCAGTGGCTCTACCCTTCATCCGATCCCTGCGAAACCCTACATTTCAGCAGGATAATGCACGACCGCATGTTGCAGGTCCTGTACGGGCCTTTCTGGATACAGAAAATGTTCGACTGCTGCCCTGGTCAGCACATTCACCAGATCTCTCACCAATTGAAATCGTCTGGTCAATTGTGGCGGAGCAACTGGCTCGTCACAATACCCCAGTCTTGATGAACTGTGGTATCGTGTTGAAGCTGCATGGGCAGCTGTACCTGCACACGCCATCCAAGCTCTGCTTGACGCAATGCCCAGCCGTATCAAGGACGTTATTACGGCCAGAGGTGGTTGTTCGGGGTATTGATTTCTCTGGATCTATGCACCCAAATTGCGTGAAAATGTAATCACATGTCAGTTGTAGTACAATATATTTGCCAATGAATACCCATTTATCGTCTGCATTTCTTCTTGGTGTAGCAGTTTTAACGGCCGGTAGTATACTAGACGGAGCTTCATAATGTAAGAGAAAGACAGAGGCTGGAATACAGCTAAAAAATAATTGAGGACAGGAGTACAAATTCTTCTCTGATATGAAGATGTTGGCAGCATCAAAACAGTCAGAAGGATGATAACTCAAAAAAATGGGGAAGGATGAAGGTGAAATGATTCCGAGAGTTAAAATGTGATAATTACTGGTAATTTTTACCGTTTCCATCTTAAGTTACAGTTAATTAAAACAGATATTTGTTATTTGTATGACTCGACGCATTAGGGGTGTAAGGGGGGTAGTACTTTCCGCATATTCGCTTGCGAGGCACAAGTGCGTATTCGGGCACGGGCGCGCCGCGGAGCATCTCGATACACAGCCGGCCTCGCCTCCCTCAGGGTATTGCGTGTGAAGCTGAACGCAATAAGTCGAGCGCCGGCGCCCGGCGCGCTTCCAGTCACGCACGAGCGCCGCGCCGCCTGCCGGAGGGCCCAACACCTGCTGCATGGCCGCCGCTGCCGCCGCCGCCGTAAGGAACCCTGACGAACGGCTCAGGCCGGGCGTAAAAATACGTCCTCTGGCCGGAAAATACGCGCCTCCCGCACGGCAGCTGCTCGTAAAGCAACGTTGTATTTTGTGCACTCGAGCAATACTGCTAGCCTGAGGATGGAAAATTCTCTGTCTCTAGGGCTTGGCAGAAAGTTTCGACACACCGAACGTCTGTGCAGACTATTTCAAGGAGTACTTTTGACAGCCTTAGCACACAACCTCATACGGGCATCTATTTTCACTGCAACGACTAATTAAACGGCTTTCGGTGCTGTATTCATGACTAAGAGTCTTGCCTGCTTTGTTGATTTTTATGTGGAGAGAATATATAGAGGAAGTTTGACGAGACGCCTTTATCTGCGTGTGATATAGGAGGAGAAGGGGAAGCAGATAAAGTGACAAACGAGACGATTTCCTGCATGAAGGACTGGAGAAAGCTCTTAAAAATATAAGGAGGAGCCAAGATTCGGGAATTTATAATATTCATGAAAAATTACGAAACTCCTGCAAAATTAACCAGGAATGCTGGTTACTGCATGAAAATGACGCTACCGAAACTGATTAAGTCCCTCTAGAAAACAGCTTCGAACAAAACTTCGTTCATAGGTGTAGCTCAGCAGCTTAACAGCTGCTTTCATAAACACAAAAATCAACCACACGCTGTAGTTTCTTTCAGCAGTATCAGAATATTGCTTGATATCCGTCACATATATCATGTATGATATGTGATTTCTCAGTCTTTTGCTCGCTACCCACCTCTTATATAATGTATCCTTTTACGATGCGACTCAGCTTGTTGCTTCTGTAATTATGAACGCCTTCGTCCGATCCTTATTCCACGTCGACTTACCTGTGATTTGAGCTTATTTCAAACTTCTGAAGACAGAAAATTATACTTTTCAAACCAGTACATTGAATCCTACACAATTTTTATGCAGCTGACAGTTGATTTATATATTTGTTGAAAAAAAAAATTGAGAGACAAGAGAGATACCAACCGAATTCCAGAAATGCATAATGTTTACCATACCAAAGCAGACGGCAGCTGCTAGATGAACATTACCTAGCCTTAAGACTAATATCAAACAAATCAAAAAGGATCAAAAAGATAATGCTGATGAGAATAGTAGAAAAGGTGCAGGATATGCTGAGTGAAGACCAATTTGCAATCAGGAGGGGATTAGGAACAAGCGAGGCGATTGTAGCGGTGAGGCTTCTTATCGAAAAGCAAATGTAGAACATTAAACCGACTTACACTGCCTTTGTAGACTTGGAAAACGCATTTGATAACGTTATCTGGCAACAGTTCGCTGAGCAAAGCACATCAAAAGTGTAACGACATGCGGGTGACAGCTGCGGACGATAGCTTCTGTAGGAACGAAGCGGCTCTGATAATAAATTTACATTAGGAATGATAAGCAAACATTAAAAAAGGTGTTGTACAAGGATGTACACAAATGTTCTGAATCACTGCACGCCCTTGCAATATTCTTTTAAGTTACGCATCTACCAGGTGTAGATGTATGAAACCGGTATTTAGTTGCAATAATCACACGTCTGTTGTTTGAAACTGGTAAACAATATTTTATTCAAAATTAGCTACATTGCTATTTATACGTTTCTTCCAACTCTCCGGCAGGCTATGAATGCCACGTCAAAGAAAACTTCTCTCTCTGAAGCGAACCAGTCAGCAGGCATACAAATTGGAGCATTGTTCAGCGAGAGCGTGTCCCAGTGAAGCAAACAGATGATAATCGGAAGAAACTAAGTCTGGGGAATAACCCGCCTGCCCAAGTATTTCACAACCGAACGCCTTGATCACTTTCCTGACCCGTATTGCTGTGTATGATAGGGCGTTATCATGGAACAATATGACTTTGTCTTCAGTTGAAACTAACGGGCTGAGAGGCCGTGGTCGATGTATAAAATTTCCACCTAACGTTTCGCCTCCATCTGCGGGAGACATCTTCTGAGGTCGTCCGGCTACTACTGAAGTTTCAATTGAAGACAACACCGACCGTGGAAGCCTACATTGTATGAATATGACTTTGTGTTGCCTTTTTTAATATTCTGGTAGTTTTTCACATAATGCTCGATTTAAATTGATCATTTGCTTTTGGTAGCGACCAGTGGTGACTGTTTCACCAGGTTTTAGCAGATGACGCCCTTCTGGTCCCAACAAACATAGAGCACTGTCTTCTTTCCAAAGCGATTTGGGCTTGCAGTGAATGTCGATGGTTGGCCTAGATTCACCCATGGTTCTCGGCGCTTCGGATTCTCATAATTTACCCATATTTTGTTGCCCGTCACTATTCAATGGAGAAACGACTTTCTTTTTTATCTGGTAAGCATAAATTCACAAATGGTCTTTCGAATTGTTTGCTGTCTTCCACTGCGTTCACGTGGAACATGTTTTTCTACTTTCTGCACCTTTCACGTAGCTTTCAACCGAGGAGAAGTGGCTTCAATTGATCCGCAAGTTCCTGTTGAGTTTGAGTATCATCTTCAGCCAGTAAGGCCTGCCAAGTCGTTGTCTCGAACTTTTCGGCGGTTTCCCGCGCTCGTCGTTTCTCACGTTAAAATCACCACTTTTGAATTTCTTGCAACAAGCGGAAAAATATGTTTTCCGAAGAGCATGTGCGCCGAAATCTTTGACAAGCATTCGATGCGATTCTGCAGCTGTTTTCTTCAAACGATAACAGAAAACCGTTGCTGTCCGCAAATCGTAGTTCGTAGACACAATACTTGACATGTTTATCGGTTTGAAACAGATGGTACTGTATGGAACTTGGGTCACTGTGCGTTGACATTCGCCGTCTTGCAGTGGATGCTGATGCGATTTGTAATTCCTGTGTGATGATGTGGCTAGGTGACTGCCTATTACACACTACTACCCTCTTCAACTGTCGGCGGTCTCTGCCAGTCAACACATGAGGTCGGCTTATACGCTTTTGTGTTGTGTGTATCCCTTCACGTTTCCACTTCACTATTGCATCGGAAACAGTGGCCCTAGGGATGTTTAGGAGTGTGGAAATTTCGCGTGCAAACGTATCAGACAAGTAATATCCTATCACCTGATCACATTCGAAGTCCCTGAGTTCCACGGAGTGCCCCATTCAGCTCTTTCACTATGTCTAATGACTACTGAGGTCGCTTATATGAAGTACCTTTCAGTATGTGGCAGCACAATGCTCCTAATATGTAAACTGTATGTTTTTGGGGGTATCCGTATACTTTTGATCACATAGTGTAATTTGGTGAGTGAGTTTTCATCAAATTTCTCACGAAATGTGTGACATAGGTGAACGTATGTTTTAATTTTATCAATTTAGATGCCTAAGTGTTTTACAGTGCCAAGGGACCGTAGACTTTAGTGTGTGACATAAATTTCAACTTGGATGCATCTACATGTTCCCGAGGGAAAGGTTTTTACCAGTCGGATAGACAGGTAGAGAAGCATACCGTTAACAGATTGTAGAATAACAGTTGCTCATTAACAAGGACGATGTTGTTTATAACAAACGCTCAACACGTCGGCTGACATTCATCAATAACACCAATGGTCGAGGAACAGTGTTGGGAATAGCACTGCAGGGCGTATTACTAGACATGGTGAGCCAATGCCGTCGGATATTATCTCTCAGTGTACCTAATTTCAGTTACTGACCGGTGTGAAAATTACCGACCTATCAGTTAAATAAGTCACAGCTGAAAATACAAACATGAATTTTTTTTACATAAGAATGGAAAAACTTAAAAGCTGACCTCGGGGAAGATCAGTTTGGATTCCGGAGAAGTATAGGAACACACGACTTATCTTAGAAGATAGGTTAAGGGGAGTTACGCCTACATTTACAGCATTTTTAGACTCGGAGAAAGCTTTAGACGATGTTGACTGGAATACTCTCCTTGAAATTCTGATGTTAGCTGAGGTACAATACAGGCTATTTACAACTTGTACGAAACCAGACAGCCATTATATCGGTCGAGGGGCATGAGAGGGAGGCAGTGGTTGAGAAAGGGTTGAGCCAGGGTTTTAATCTAAACGGATGATATTCAATCTGTACACTGAGCATGCAGTAAAAGAAAACAATGAAAAATTTGGAGTCGAAACAAAAGTTCAGGGAGAAGAAATAAGAACTTGAGGTTTGTCTATGACATTGTAATTCTGTCAGAGATTGACGAAGGATTTTGAAGAGCAGCTGAACGGAATGGACAGTGTCTTCAATGGAGGATATATGATGAACATCGTCAAAAGCAAAACAACGATACTGGAATGTAGGCGAATTAAATCACACGATGCCAAGGGGATCAGATTAGAAAACGAGACTCTTCAAGCTGTGGGTGGGTTTGAGTTTTGCTATTTGGACAGCAAACTAACTGATGATGGCTGAAGTACAGAGTATATAAAATGTAGACTGGTAATGGCAAGAAACACATTTGTGAAGAAAAGAAATTTACTAACACGAACTATAGATTTATGTGTTAGGAAGCCTTTTTTGGAGGTATTTTGAATATAGAAATGTATGGAAATGAAACGCGGATGATAAACAGTTCAGACAAAAAGAGAATAGAAGCTTTCGAAATGTGGTGCTACAGAAGAATGTTGAAGATCAGATGAGGAGATCACATAACTAATGAGTAGAAACTGAATAAAATTGGAGAGACAAGAAATTTTTAACTCAACCTGACCTAAAGAGTGGATTGGTTGACAGAACACATTCCGCGACTTCAAGGGATCACCACATTGATATTGGAGGGAAACGTGTGGTGTAAAAATCGTAGAGGGAGACCATGAAATGAATACAGTAAGCAGATTCAGAAAGATGTAGATTGCAATAGTTATGGGAGATGAAGAGCCTCCCACAAGATAGAGTAGCCTGAAGAGCTGTATCAAACCAGTTTTCGGACTGAAGACCACAAAAAAAGACAACTTTGAGGTATGACAATCTCGGTAGATCTGCGACGTCAGGTACCGCAAAACCAGTTACCACACTAACTGACGTGTGGGGAACGGAGACACCAAGCCTGCCGAATTTGGTGGCTCAGCACGCGATCCTCATCAAACAATGTGAGCAAGATATCTTTCACACGTCTAGCAATGTGGGGTTAAGCGTCATCCTGCATAAAATTTAGCCGGCCGGAGTGGCCGAGCGATTCTAGGCGCTTCAGTCTGGAACCGCGCGAACGCTACGGTCGCTGGTTCGAATCCTGCCGCGGGAATGGATGTGTGTGATGTCCTTAGGTTAGTTAGGTTTAAGTAGTTCTAAGTTGTAGGGGACTGATGACCGCAGATGTTAAGTCCCATAGTGCTCAGCGCCATTTGAACCTTTTTTCTTTTGCATAAAATTTGTACCTTCCAGCAGGTGTTTAACAGCCATACTGGGGATAACCTGACCCCCTCCCTAAACACAACCTACTTTACGTTTCGGTCCAGTGCCATCCGTTGGAGAGTCTTTTGCATTCGTTTTTTTTTTTTAAACCTTACGTCATTTCAGGCATGTATGTCAACCTTTACATCCACCTACATTAGTGCTTGAATAACTATATTTTCTATTTTAATGAATTTTTGGATGACCCCGTACATTCAGCTATAGTAATGTATTTACATACGCTACGGCTGCTGTCGCTTTTTCAGCTATGCAGGGCCCGTTAGTGACTAACGGCTTTGCCTTGACCTGCAATCCGTCACGTACATGGGCATGCCGACTACACATCTAAGGAGGGGTACACAGGTGGCAAATGCTGCAGCTTGCTCAGATTTGAGAGCCAAGTCCTTGTTAGGAACACCTTTTGGTAGCGGGAAGGATAGGTGACCTCGATTGGAACGTGGACTTGATCTTGCTGATTCGAGTGTAATTCTGGTCGCCGCATGCAATTGTAGCGTTTTTCCACTGTTGGCTGAACCTCTAGTTCACTACTGTTATCCTAATCTGTGAACAGAAATAAAATTTTGATTGTGATCTGCTTAGTATCTCTCAATAAACTTAAGTTTCAGTGTCACGTATACATTATGTTAATCTGTCAGTGAGAAACTGCGGAAGTATTATTTCCAATCCATTGTGGCGCGGTGGTGCTGCAACCTTACATTGTGATTAATACCAAAAGACGGCACTAGGCTGCACAGTGCTCTTTTGTGGCTGGCTGCACAATGCTCTTTAGTGGCTCAAAAACAACACGTTTCACCCGAGCAGGACATAATCATAGTATCTTGTGCGATGTGGGTCATCACTCATAGCAGCGTAGAGTAAGACCAAGCTCATTAACTGTATACTGGGCCCATGAACAAAGTACTCGTGGCTGATCAGCGTACACACAGAGCAGATTCTTTATACACTCATTTAAATCGTTATTTGTTAAGAGACGACAGTGCTAATTAACAAACACTGAAGTTTCCATTAAAAGGAGTACTTTTTATTTTTCATTATCGCAAGAATATATGAATATTCACAATAAATGAAAATTAGGTACAAAAATTTGGAACATCAAATGGAAAATGAAATACTTTTTGTATTTCAGGAAACTGAATAGTAACATTGGAGTACGGTAGATATTTTTTTCTGTTAACGATAAGGTGTTTCACATGTCTGTATCAAATTTTAACATATTGTCATTTAGTTAGTAATGAAAAACTAAAGATGCTATGCTTATTAGAAAAATTATTGGGTACTTGTTACTGAACCTTTCCATTGGATAATAATTACAGCAATTAAATAAAAAATCTATTTGCTATTTGCTTCTAGAGAGATAAGCTAAACCGGCATTACGATTACTTGAGTTTTACATTGCTCACTTTCTTTACTTTTTTTTTTAATTTTTAGCTGTGCATGTTGTACAACCTTGCGGTTAATGTTATCAGTATCCTCAAATTTTCGTGGATGATACAGCTATTAGACTGAAGTATTTCCTGGAAAGCTGTACAACTTTTCAATTGTATCTTGATATGATTTCAAATCCTTAAACGTTCAGAAATGTAAAACAATGCACTTTGCAAAACGAAAAACCGTGCTATCACGTGACTATAAAACTGTCTGAGAGTCATTGTGGACTCAGTCAACTCATACATATATCTGGGTCTAACGATCTGGAGGAACATGAAATGGAATGATACGTATTTAAAGCTCAGTCGTTGGTAAAACGACTGGCTGATTTCCATTCATTTGGCAGATAAAACGAAAAATGCAGTCAGTACAAACGACATTTCTTACAAAACACTCGTGAATTCCATCCTAGAAAATTGTTTGATTGTGTGGGTCCGTATCCAAAAAGGGTTGACAGAAGAACAATACGACTGGTCACACATTTTATTGGCTCATCGCAGAATGTCATGGAGGCGCTGAAAAAACGCATATGCATGATGTTGAAGGTAGATGCAAACCGTCCCGCGGATGTCTGTTTACTAAATTTCTAGAACCAATTTTATGAGAGGAATGTAATGTGTAGCGTCCTAAGTAATACTCACGTAGGGATTGCGGGGATCAGAGTAGTCGCAGGGAACACATAGTTGTTTAAGCATTCTTGAATGGAACAGGGAGAAGGTCTGATAACTGCTACAGTTGGAAGTACCATCTGATAAGCATATCACTGTGGTTGCAGACTATTGGTGTGCATGTAGGCGCAGATGTAAATACGAGCCACGAAGTTGTGTGTCATATTTATTTTACTTGGGACTTAGATGCAATTGCTTTTTACCTTTTAATGAGTTTTCATTGACTTAACGTAAGTATTTCATGTGTATTAGTGCGCCGAACCAGATAATGAAGAGCATTATCACTCACTTTTTTACATCTCGGTGTCATCAATGAGTGACAAATATTTGGTGCCTTTGTGACTAATGAGATGCTGTTTCCAAGAGAGAGAACAGGCTCTTACGTTGCAAGAAAATGTTAAACGTTCACCATCAAATGTTTGACGCTGCCATGGTGATTTTAAATGCATCTGTTGCTTGCGAGTAAGTTATCAGGAACAAACCTCATCGAGTTAAGAAAACAGTTTTGAAGATATTCTGAGTTTGAAGCAAAAGCAAGAAATATATCATTGTTTCCATTATTCCTAAATTTCTATCATTTATCGGAATACAACTAAAATCTGGTGACTTAGAAACCCAAGCGCTCTCTTACATTTGCAGTAAGCGGACAAGAACGATCCTCAAGACATTAAAGAAACAAAGTTTGTTTTCTGAAAATAAACAGAGATTACCTTCCAGTTGAGGGGACTTGGGATTGAAAACTTAATTAATTTAATTAATTTAATTAATAGGAAATACTTGGGCTGAAGGCCATATCACAACAAGAACAAACAATTTCCCGGTAAATGACCAAGACAGCAAAATAGCTCTTGGCAGGAAGCCAGTTCTAATAAGAACAACAACAATTACATCAATTAATTAGTTCTTGTGGAAGGCCGCCAGTGGAAAGTATTTAAAGAAAGTGAAATTAGGCAGACGGCTATCAATGTAATTGATAATGACAAGTAGGTCAATTACTGTTTCTGGAGTTAAACTTCAATCACTGGTAATACGGTATGCTGATAATCAATATACCATAATATTACACGTAACTGAGGAAGACAGGAGTAAGATGTCGATCACTGATAGTCAAGGCCCAAAATGGTTGACAGGCTTTTGAGTTCCATGTAGCTAAATTTAATAACCAGTACTAATCCAAACAGTTGATACGGCGTCGCCGGCCACACGTTGACTAGTAATCATCCAGAGCATCGCGGTTCCCCTCGGACGACGCCTCAGTGGTGTAGATACCGATGGACTGCGACGCCGCTTCCTGTATGCATCGTAATAAGCCCCTGATTGTGGAAGAACTGTGGCTCTTGGTGGCTGGCGCAGTGGCTTATTGGGCCAAGACTGCTTTCTGCACCGCCTTAATGGGCTTCTCGCAGCAGAATACTTCGCGCACTATTTACAGTCACGTGTTTATGAGTAATAAACTAGTTCGTGTACGCCGCGACCAATAGCGGCGCATCAGACATCTCCTGACGGCTGACGGCTTGACCTGGTTTCTGCTTGACGGCAGACAGGTTTGCCCCTTCTCGGTCCAGGACCCGCATGACGAATGTGTTGTGCAGGTGGCCAGGGTGTGAAGGCGCTAGGGTGAGACAAAGCAACATCTTTGGGTGAGATGGACTCATTTCTTCTAAACAGAGCCAGCCAATACCTAATTATGTTAAAGTATGCTACACGCAAACAGGATTTGACATACCCACCTAGAGCGTAAGTGGCAGGAACGACGTTAGAAACAGAGAAACATGATGAGCAGTTTAGAAGGCTTTGTTCACAAAATGTCTGTTACCATTATTTAAAAAGGAATAGTTGTCGATAGTAGAAGAATTAGTCCGTGGATGATGTGGAGGTTTGGAAGCAGTGCAGAAGAGGTGAAGAAAATTACTTCGGATTTCGGAATATTTAAAATCATAGGTATTATAGCGAAGCAAACGATTATTCGATTATGTCGATTCTATGAGATATAGAAATGTCAACAGAATTCCGGAAGAATGCCGTCCACACTATCCGGAAGAGAGCAATGCCATCCGGAAGAGAGCAATGCCAGATAAATTCAAGACACGAAAGTTCATGTATACAAGCAGTTAACCAGAATCATATACAGAAGAATGAAAAATTAAATTAAATTTTTGTCATATGACTGTGAGTTTGACATGTAAAATCACGGGACAGAGAGTTCTGACGTTATGATACATACGGAGACCTGCATATACGTAAAGGGCGTTTGATTACATAAAGTATATCCAAATGTTAAAAATCCTCAGAAAAAAACTATACGCTGCAGGGGAAAGCGAGTAATACTTAACGGCACAAAAACCGTATTTCCTATAAAAGGAGTGGTGTAGTAACAACTCTCGTGTAAGCAGTTGTAAATTAAGTATGTATAAATCCATGCTCTCGACGCGATATCGATTAATAATTCGCGTCAAGTGGTTAACTGCCCACGAGCTTTCGGCAGAGATCTTCTCTGCCATTGTCGAGTCAAGCACTTTATAATAGCAGAGAAGTTCTCTGCCGAAAGCTAAAACTTGACGCGGTTTGGAACCCGATTATATTTTCTTAATAAACTAACTATATTGATCTTGTTCATTTTCACCAGAAGTCCCAGCTATCATTGTCAGTGGTATATTGCATCCGACGAATCGATTTAGGCAACTGGTTGCGACGAGGAAAACGTACTTGACAGATTTATACCACATCCAGCCAGTGCAAAACAGTCGTATAGAACAATTTATGTTTAAAATCGTCACTTAAAAGTTCTTTTATCATATTTTTAAAGGGTCACTAAAAGAGCCTGCATTAAACGCAGTTATTAATTCATCACTAGAAATAACAGAAATTGTAATTTTTTTGCCTCATGCGTGTATTTATGTCAAGAGGAGAACACAGCAGGTGCCATATGCCAATTTCACAAAAACTTCACTCGGTGGAAGAGGAGGCAAAATGAATAAACGAATATTTTGTCTTATCCTTAGATACTCGACCGTTTCTGAGAAAACGACCGTCAAAGTTCTCGATGGAATTTAGAAGCCTTCTAGCGATCAGTAACCTCATCACAAGTGGTGGCACAGCGGCTAACGTCATGGTCTTTCCCTTTAGCATCGCTTGTTCAATACACGATGATTAGTTTTATTTTATTTTTCTCATTTATCCACTCATGTCCGTAGAAGATTAGTACACTAATGTTTATTTTCTAGTTACGGAAAACAAGGACGTTATATTAATTTGTCTATGGTATTTTCAGGGATTACTACCTTTTTAAGTCTCTCATCTTGTTTTTCATTCTTAATACGCATATTATACTCTTATGTTTATTCTTCAGGGAGATTTTGTCCATTTCCTCGGATTATACCAATCGTAGACACACTCGAAAAACAGAAATTCCGGACACCACGAGCATCATGTGAGGACAGGTTTGCTAGGTACCTTTCTCTGACTCGGGAAAGAAACATCCTGAAAATTGGTGAATACTTCTCACAATTGCAATAATTTCGCTTCATACCATGCTTAATGGATCACTTTTCCTAAAATTGGCGCCACTGTGACCACTGGAGCAATTTATTTTACTTCTTTTATGTTTACCGTTAGTTACACGTTTAATTGTTTGTTAAAGAAAACCCTAAGTTACGTTCTGAAATAGTATTTTGTTTCTCCACTAGACAGTGCCAAAAAAATTGTAACACAACACACACAAATGTCACACTAACAAATGTAAATCCACTTGATGGTGGAGGCTTAAAGCTTTGAAACGTGTCATGGAGATAAATAAACAGTGACTGGTAACAGTAAACCTGTTGTTTCTTTTAATAAACTTTAACAATTATACAATTAAGAGCAGAGCTTGACACCAGAAGTATACAGTTCCCAAAAACAAAAAAACACCAACTGGGGGTGGCTACAGGCAGGTTCAGCAAAAAATTTTATTAACTAAGTGAATTACAACCGTAGCCATTAAATGTACTAACAATTTCCAAACTTAGGTGACCATTACACAATTGGATAACATTCATCCAAATACAGGAAAGATCACAAGTCACACCACAGTTTTCAGCTGTTGGCAGGCCGCTTAGCAATGTATAGGCCTTAATAAAAAAATCAGTTAAGCAATAAAATATACAATCCCTCAAAACAGACAAACAGGGAAGGTATAAAATTTAAATATTAATCCCAACCAGTACAATCCAACCAAACACTGAAACTGACTTTTAATTAATATAGAATTGCTCAAAATTCCAAATAAGTTGGCAGTAAATGTAATTGAAATGTACTCCAAACTGGTACAAACCAGCAGAAACGTTGACAATAACCTGTAATACATATACAGTTGCCCAAAATTTAAAGTTAGTTGAGAGCTACAGCCACAACTATCACATCCAGCAAGGAACAGGTAGCCAAGTTTCACAATAAGTAGAGTTGGCTAATGACTGTGGACCAAGTTAAGGTTCGACAGTTTAGTTTGATACGTAACAGGTATTCTGTGTCTCTGCCCATTTGGATACTTCTTCGCCGTCTTGGTTGGTGTAGTTGTATCTCCACTGAGTGCTGTGACAGTTTCAGTCTCCCATGATGACTTCAGGGTGTCAGATATCTCGGATTGTATTGTCATTCCAAGCTTGGGCTGGAGGTTTATAATTTCCATATTAGGAATTTTAATGCGTGTAACATACATGCCTCCTTATGTAATGGATACCGTGTTATTCACTGTCTCGATGTCATTCCTGACATAGGTGGTAGTGCCATATGTCGTATGGTATGTGGCAGCAGATAGGAAGAAAACAGGTAGTTTTCATGTGTTTCTTAGTTGTGTCTCATCAGTATAGTGTGGTTCCTGAAGTAAAACTACATCAACAGAGTGATCAGTCATACATCAACAGAGTGATCAGTCATGATCTTTAGTAGGTAATCTGCCTTTGATCTACTTGCACCTTCTGTGTTCAGTTGTAATATTTTCCAGACATCTCCAATATCCTTCGTCGGATGGTTCTGGTCAGAGCCGTTTGAATTAGCATTTCCTATAGTATTCATTATGCTGTATTTCTAGAAAGCTAGGAGATCCCGTTTAAGTCCAGCAGCCGGTATTGTAGCCTATGTAGCCGTGACAAGTCGAGTTGCCTGGGATGCATGACGTGGAGGCTAGACTACTTTGCATCATCAGATATTACTCTTGAAAACGACCTGAAAAAGATGGATGATTATTTCCGATTGTGGTGACTTGAACCAAACGCTGTGAAGACAGAAACAGCCTGCTTTCACCTAAGCAACCAGCAGGCGCACTATGACACAGAATCGCTTTCAGAAACCAAATATTGAGGTACAACCCTGAACCAAAATACCTGGGAGTAATGCTTGACCGCAGTCTTACATTCAGAGACCTCCTGGAGAAGACAGCCTGCAAAATAAAATCTAAAAACTGATAGGAAATGGCTGATGAACGAATACGGTAATCCTCAGAACATCGGCCCTTCCTCTTGTCTATTCGTGCAGCAGAATACTGCAGCTGCACGTGGTTAAATAGCGCACATACTAGGGCAGTAGATACTCAATAACAATATGAGGCTGATATTGGTAACCATCAAATCAACACCAAACCAGTGGGTGTTCTCTCCAACATCCAGTGAGTGTTCTCTCTAACATCTACTCTCCACGCTTACGATAACAGCTAGCATTGAAAAACAGTGGCAAAAATGCCTAGACAACCGTCTACGTCCTATACATCAAGACCTCATCTCCCAATCTCGACTAAGGTCTCGTGAACCATCCTGGAAGGTGGAAGAGGGTATAGTGAGAGACAATATTAACAATTATGACGCTTGGCGCCGAGAATGGTCTTCCTCCAACCCAAACTCAAATAATCCAATCAAAGATCCGAGACAATGCCCTGTGGGATTTGAGCTACCAAGGAGATCCTGGACATCATTCGACCAGTTCCTAACAGGGTGTGGAAATTGTCACTGCTAGAGGCATAAACTGGGTGTTGTTGATAGACCTGACTGGGACTGTGGACACAACAAGCAGACACTACAGCACATCCCCTCTGAGTGCCGTTTAAGGAAATTCCGAGACACATTCTAGGACCTTCATTTGCTTAAGGGAAAAGCTTCGGCCTGGCTGAAAGGAATGGACATCCATCCTTGAGCAGTACAGTAATGCCAACTGCATGGTCGCCTTATGGTATTATACATCACTTATTACTTTATTCTCTATGTCTTGATATTATGTGCACTTGTCGTTATCAGTATTTTATTTTATAATCAGTCCATAGTATACAAATATCGTTTATCTCAAAATGTACCAGAGGTAATCTGATGCTGTATTATTGATGTAATCTGATGCCGTAATTGAAGCCATACGAAATAAGTAAATAAATAAGTAACAGGTCTTCAACTTTACGGATTGAGAAATAGTAATAAGAGTGAAAGGTTTAAATGAGTGGTTAAAGAGGTATAACGAGGAGGTCTTAAGCCCCCTGAAGTTATGAAATTCACCAAATATAGCAAAGATGAACGAGAGCTTATAATCCTGAATGTATGCGTACTGGACCCTGTATTTACTGGAAATTTTGTTTTATTTTGGTCTACGTATACTACCACCCCTCAAAATATGAAATACATTTTTCTTTACACGCTGTACATAGGTTCCGTGAAAGTACTTACAGAATCTATGATACTAGGTTTCCTTTTTTTGCCTTGATAACCAAATAAATTTTGTAACCTATTTTTAAGTATTTCTGATACTAGTCCCTGTTTTTCTACTAACAGAGTACGAAGGAATGTTTCGATCCACAACTCGAAAACAACTTTTTAAGGAAGTTACGCAATAAATATTTTTCCACGTGTAGGTTTTCATACTGTGGCTTTTGTTGCCCCACGAAAACGAAAGCCAGGAGGTGCGACCAACTTTTCTCTGCGTTTATCATCCACTGGATAAAGACTTAATCACTGTTTAAGGGAAATATTCAAGCTGTATCATCTATACGGTCATTCAAAAAGTATCATTGGTCTTCCACACCTCATGACAGACCTCGGAGGTCGGAGGCTTGCCTCCACTGTAAAGTATATCTGTCGCAGATCTGTAAACAAGAGTACAATTATGGTGCAGGCACAAGTGTTTACGAGTATGCTGTTCAGTTCACACTGTTGAGCATGGGGATCTGCAACTGTGGTCCCATATGTACCCCATGTCGATTCAAGGACAGAAACCATTACAACTGCAGTGGACACGGAAACAGTGAGTTTGTAAGGTGGATCAGTCGAAACGTGTCGTGTGGCCTCGTAGGTTCAATCACGTATCTTGTTATACCAGATCCTCACTGATAAGTTGTCATCAAGGCAAACAGATACTCTAAACATAACTGCGCCATGTATTAATGGCCGGTGGTGATAGTACTACGCTGCGGGTGGGATTGGGGGGGGGGGGACTTTAATCAGGGCTTGCGTGGGATCTATGTTAGTAATCGAAGTCAATATGACAGCTGTCGACCAGGTGAACATTATTGAGGACCACATCCATCCTGTCATGGTTGATGTCTACCATGACAACGGTATTATGTTTCAGAATGATCACTGTTGTCGCCACATGAGACCAGAAGTGAACTACAGTGGTTTGAAGCACTTGACAGTGAAGTCACTTTGATATCGTGGTTACTAGATTCACCCTGATCTTAACTCGACGAGGCACACCTGAGACATGTCGGATGCCAGCCCGCATTTGCAAGCAACCGGCGAGTAATTTACTGGCACTGTGTGAGCTGTGTGTAGACATCTGATGCTACATACGAAGGAAAACTTTCCAAGGATTTGTTTTAACCAAGCCACGCTGCTGCATCGAGTTCCAAAGTTGGGCCGATACGCTAATAAACAGGCGGTCATAATGCTTCGGCTCATTATGTGAGCTAGTGATCGATCTTCGATAATGGTGTCACGCCTTAAATGATAGATTTCCTAAAGCGAGGCGAATGTGGTCCGGGGCAACGTGAATTGGGGTGGCTCTCAATTGTTTCTTAGCGGGCTACGAGGAAGTCATTCACTCATGTCTTAACAGATGTCCTGTCATACCTTCTCCCTGTCAGTGGTTTCCACATATTCCTCTCCTCCCCATTTCTGCACAGAACCTCCTCATTCCTTACCTTATCAGTCCACTTAATTTTCAACATTCGTGTGTAGCACCACAACTCAAAAGCTTCGGTTCTCTCTTATTCCGGTTTTCCCACGAGTCTTGATTCACTAGCATACTATCGCATGTCGTGCTCTAGACGTACATTTTCATAAATTTATTCCTCAAATTGAGGCCTATGTTTGATACTTCTCTTGGCCAGGAACTCCCTTTTTACCAGTACTAGTCTGCTACTGATGTCCTCCTTGCGCCGTCCGTGATTGGTTATTTTGCTGCGTAGGTACTAGAATTCCTTAACTTCATCTACATCGTGACCATCTATCCTGATGGTAAGATTCTCGGTATTCTTATTTCTGTTGCTTCTTTAGTCTTCATTCGATTTACTCTCAGTCCATATTCTGTAGACATTAGACTGTTCATACCATTCAGAAGATCTTGTAATTCTTCTTCACTTTCACTCAGGATAGCAATGTCATCAACGAATCGTATCATTGCTATCCTTTCACATTGGATGTTAGTTCCCCTCGTGAAACTTTCGTTTACTTCCATCGTTGGTTCTTCGATGTACCGATTGGATAGTAGGGGCGAAAGACTACACACCTGTCTCACACACTTTTTAATCCGGGTACTTCATTCTTGGTCGTCCACTGGTACTATTCTCATTTGGGTCTTGTACGTATTGTACATTGCCCGTCTCTCCCTCCAGCTTACCCCTAGTTTTCTGCGAATTTCGAACATCTTGCACCATTTTATATTGTTGAATGCTTTTTCCAGGTATACAAATCCTATGAAGATGTCTTGGCCTTTCTTTAGTCTTCCGTCTATTATCAGCCACGATGTCAGAATTGCCTCTCTGGTGCCTTTACATTTCCGATAGCCGAACTGATTGTCATCTAACGGGTCCTCAGTTTTCTTTTTCATTCTTCTGTACATTATTCTTGTCAGAATTGGAATGTATCCACCAAATAATTGACGACGTAGGTTGGAAATGATACTCTGACGTGAAGAGGTTAGCACAGGAGAGAAATTCGTAGCGGGCGGCATCAAACCAGCCAGAAGACTGACGACTCAAAAAAATAAAAAAAAGGAGTGTGCTTTAGTGACCTGCAGTGATTTTAGGGCGGTTGACATGTGGTCAGATACAGAGTAATATAGAGCGTGTGCAGTGTACGTTGAAGTGGCTAGATTTCGTCTTTACAGTATTATGTGTTCATTGCAGTCCAATTATTGCACTCTATGGCCGTGGCAGGGGTGGGAGAATACTGTGCCTTTTGTTGTGTTTCGTTACATTTGTTGACTGGGTGTTACCACTGTACAAAAGAGGAAGTTCTATCAATTGTTTTTCTTTTTTTAAATTATGCTGAGGACGCACATTGTACATAGCTATAAGTTACTACGTTTCTTTGTAGTTGCTGCTTTTCATTGCATTGGTAACTTGGTTGCCATGCTGCCTGTAGTGGTTGACCTGGGTGGAAGAGGTATATTCTATTGTGATTTCATTCGTTTATTGTACTATACTGATCTGGTCGCCAAATTGTAACAGTCTTGGTGAAAGGCTTATTATTTTTTTCTCTTTTTGTTGTTCATGCTTGATGCTCCCGTTTTGGGTTACAGGAGCTGAATAAAAAATTTCAGAAGGGCTGTTTTCTTTTCATTCCGTTATGGTTTGGTGCCCAGTTTATACAAGAGGTAGCACTGGGCAGTATACTGTTTATTTCTTATTATTGTTTAATATTACGTCGTGTCACTGTGTGGAAATATTTACGCAATTAATAAATGTTGTTTTGAAATAAGCACGCACAACTCCCCGCCGAACGCTACGCCACTCCATGTCAACAAGGCTACTCGCTTTGATGATTTCACCCTTCGACACTGTTCGATCCCGAAAGGAGTGTTTTGTTGGCGAACAGCCCCCATAGCATACAGCCCCTGTAAAATATTGGCCAAGTGCGTCTAGAGACCTGAATGTCATAGTGTGTGGTTGGATTGCCCTGAGGAAGTGTGTTGCTATCGATAATCAACCTAATCAACTCACGAAACTCTCTCTGTACTGGGAACAGAGTAGCCACAGACTGCTGCTCATGTCAGATAGTGTTGGTGGACACCCCTCAACAACGTCACTCAGCGCTTCATGAGCTCTGCTGCTTCTCAGGATGACAACACTTAGCTGTTTAAGATACCATTGACTTATTGTTTATTGTCTCATGATTTATGAAACCAGTTTGGGAGAATATCATTCTATGGCATGAACACAGTTTAGTGCCGATCGAAGCGTGATTATACAAGGGACGATCAATAAGTAATGCAAAAGTTTTTTTTTCCGAAATCAGGTTGGTTTTATTCAGGAATCCAATACAACGTATTACTCCCCACTCTTTGGCTACTGAATACTATTTTTGAACATAGTCTTCGTTCAATGCTACGGTCTTACTCCACCTCACTGGGAGGACCGGTATGCCCGCATGGTACCACTTTGCTGGTCTGACATCGGAGTAAACGTAGTACTGCATCAGCTATCTACCTATCATCCCAGTACTGCTTCCCGTGGAGCGGATCCTCCATTGGACCAAATAGGTGGAAGTAGAAAGGTACGAGATCCGAGCTGTGTGGGGGATGAGGACGAAGAGTTCAATTTTTATGTGCTCCTCCAGAGTGCACGGACCTGTAATGGAGGACGAGAAGTTCGATAACATTTTGTAGCGACCACCACGCTGACGACGTTTCTTCAATTTCCTGAGGGGTATCACGACAGACTTTCGAGTTGTTCATTGCACCATGAGGACTGACATCAGAGTCCCAGGTTTTGACATTTTTCCTCGGAGGAAGTTGGAGTTGCACCATTCCATGGAGTGCCGTCTTCCTTCCTGTTAGAAGAGATAAACCATGTCGAACGCCCGTAACCATGTTAGACAAATTATTGGTTCGATCAGCCTCGTAACGAGCAAGCGACTCCGCACACATGGTCCTTCACTGCTCTTTATGGTATTTCGTTAGGCGGTGAGGAGCCCAGTGGGTACCTGTCTTTGAGGAACCGACTAGTCCAGTTCTGCAGAGAGGTGTTTGGCTGTGATCCGTCCATCACCTCGAATGAGAGAGTCCGCACGTTTCAACATTGCCGGAGTCGCAGCTGTGTGCGGCCGGCCGGCACGCGGAAGGTCGGACGGAGCAGAACGAGTTTTTTGCGGCGTTGACAGACGCCTCACCCATCGACTTTTCATGCTTTTGTTCAGTGTCATGTCCCTACAGTTGCCTACGAATATCTGCAATGCTCTCGTTTTCCGCCAAAGGAAACTCATTGACACCTCTCTGCTTTGAACACAGCTCCCGCTACTGACGCCAGTTGGAAAGGTACATATAGTGCAGCCACCTGCTGCAACATCGTGAACCAATAGGAACTGAAGCTGGAATATTCCACGATATTCCACAGTAAATCCCACATTTTTTTTTCAACTGAAACTGGTCCAGGAAAAGAAAGTGTTGCTGTTGAATGACCCTCGTAGTACAAATGTAATTTTAGTTAAGTCTCTCGCACTTAACGGACACCCCCCGCCTTAAATTGATGGGACCAAAAAGTGAGCGTAAAGTAGTGGACTGAGGGCGGCGGGGTATCTCTCGGGAGCGGTGCCTTCGGCGGCGGCCGAGATTGTCACTTTGCGGGGATGAAGATGTGCGGCGGCTGGAGGCGGCCTGCCACACAACTTGCCATCAGAGTGGCTCGTGTGGGCACAAGGGATGAAACAGCGGGCTACTGCTGCCGAGGTATACAGCCAAGTGGGTGTCGGCCACGGGGAATGAATATTGCCTCTTACACGCCACTGACGAAAATCATCATTACAAGACAGAAGGAGCACTGCAAAGAAACTTCAGATACGACATAAACTAGTGTTGAAAATCATACTTGCAAAAGCAGGAAGTCGAAAATATTACAGCTAGTCACGGTTTTCGGAGAAAAGTCCTATGTCCTTATAGACAGTTGACAACGAGTTTTGCTTTCTTTTGCATGTGAAATATGCTAAAACTGCTAAAATTATTGAACCCAAGCCAGAGAACTTTGATGATTTCGTGCTAGCTATTAAGTATATCTCTGTTAAGACAGTACAGTAGAAAAACAGGTTGCATATGGAAGGTATTATGGTCTCTCCAATAAGAATCCACTCTCCAAAGAAACAATCGAGTCTGGGGAGGAATTACTGGCAGCTTTAGGTGGCCAAAGACACTGTGAAGTTGTAAACTTGAGGGCGTGGTCATGACGCATAGCAGTATAAAAGCATAAGGACTTATTAAGAAACTATCAAATGATCCCACCATAAACGCTCCGCACGTTAATGTAACACTTAACCTAATAACCAGCCAGCACCCAGGGATTTCGCCTTAGATTTTGATAGTACGAACCTTAGTCGTCACTGTGAGTCACCGTTTTTCGTTCGATGTTCATGATGCAAGTTAATAGTTTGTTCTGAACATTTTTCAAATGCCGACAAAGTTCATTTTGAGAAGTACAATACATACATCCCACAGAAAGTTGACCTCTGTACCTCCTTGACACTCATTTTCTGTCGCCCTCCTGACACACACAGTGAGTAATTAGCAGCTAATGTCTTTTCTGTCGTAACTGTTAACAGAACACTTTCAAATAAGCCTTACTAAAGGTTGAACGTGCGACCTCACACTGAAGGGCTTCCTTGTCAGCCACTGGTTACACCCTTCTGCTGAGCCGGACTGCCGAATTCGTCGAATCGTCCTGCAGTACTGCCATGGTAATTTGTCAGCAATGCTCAATTCTGAAACATGTCCTCTTCATGTGTGTGCTGCCGTGGATATCTAGTGGAAAACTGTAAAACTGCTCGTGTCATTGCGAAGTGTCCGTTTAAGTAATGGAAATTCAAATGCCAAATCCTTCCACTGCCGCGATATAAGTTGTATTATTGGTCCATAGTCAGTAAACATTGTTACCGTGAAAGTGTTTATTTATTGCTGCAGGTTACAACAAAATGTGGGTGACGTGAGGGCGACGTCATCTTAGAAGGAATGAATATGCATAAACAGTGTAATAAATCCCATCCATAATAAAATAAGAAATGTGACTGAAAGGAAATCAATATACATAATTCCTTCGAAAAACTAATTTTTCAGAGGTCAGAGGTGAGTCAGAAGGATCACTGGAAAAAAAGTTTCATTTCCACCTCCTACCTTGAACAAAGAACCTTTTTACTACCAAGTAAAATATGATATGTAGATAAGTCATTTTCCCTGTACACTTGTACATCTTGAACAACACCCTTTGTTCCCTTATTAACTGTTACATAGTCTACGAATGACCTTAGCCCTCTGGCACTCCAATATTTGGGAAATTCTTTTTCTTTAGTAATACGTTGTGGTGATATTTACTTTGTTATAACCTCAGAATTCTCTTATTTCTATGAAATTTGCTTTCCCAATGTTTTCTTAATTTATCTAGTTCCGTGTTCCCGTACTGTTGAATTTAAATCTCCTGATAGATCTAAATATTCTGCTTTATTCTTTTAGTCCGTTTCTGCTGCAATATATGGTAAAACGTCTATACATCTTCCTTCATTCCTTGCCCTGGAGAATATACTTCAGAGAAGGTCAGGATCCATTTTCCAATCTTAAAACGAGCACTAATTATTCTTCCATTTTTACCTGTAGGACGTGAGACCCGTTCAGCACACCCTGCCTGTTAATATTCCAGTTCCAAGACTTGCTCCGTTTTAATGCTTTATGTCACTGCACTCATATATCAACATGTACTCTGTCGATAATTGTGTAGCTCTTAAGTCTTTCACAGGTTCACTAATCACAATCATATTTATGTGACGCATGAACGTGCTGATGTAATTGAAACAAACAACGATGACTGCGAATCTAACAAGTACTTTCATTTCTATACGGTGAAACACTTAATGCTTTTCCATATGCTGGGTCGACTGGACGACTGAGGGAAAGTTAGGACTGCAACTGCTAGCTAGTCAGAAAACTGTTCCTGACTGAAGGGCGGAGAGTCCTGAACCAGTCACACAGCGAACGGATGGCCACTTGAAGAGACAATGTCCAACATTCCGATAGGAGCCTCACAGAAGGCAGGAATTCGTATTCGGCAAGTTGTAAATTTCCGTCGTGAAAAGTAGTGTAAGGAATGCTTTCTAAAAGCTTAAAGACATACAAGCAGATGTGAAAACATGGTGCACTCAGAACGAAAAGAAGCTGCTTCAAGGGAACTCGGGACGGATTCACCAAAATTATATTCATAGTGCCGATGAAGACTCGTGTGTGCGTACGTGCAGCCCCTGTGACACATCTATAGGTAGAACCACGTTCATAGCGAGAGAGAATATCTGCTTTCTGCCCCACTCTGTATATTACTAGATAATCACAACAGTTTCTTAGGAGAAGGACGATTATTGCTACAGTTATAAATTTTCCACTGATGGGATGTGGAAGATCTTCGCCGATTGCCTAATGAGAGTCCAGTGCTGGCAGAAAATCAGCAAGATTTTAGCAAAAATATCAAATGCACACTTTGTCTTACATCTCTAAACGGAACTTCAGTGGCTTGGATGGAGAGGTGTCTTCAGTTTACAACTGCAGAGAGGGAGGACTTTTTCCTAGAGCCGATCTAAGTCTTAGAACGATGCTAAGCCTGAGCGTCTTGACGGGGGAACCACGAAGTTGTTCGTTTAAAGTTAGAGTTGAGTTCCAAATTAATTCACACGGTCCTCTAGAGAAACTCGCTATTCACTTAGGCAACGAAGGAAGCTGGTGCTTATGTGTCCTTTTCAGGTCTTCCTTTATTCTGTTGACTAATTCAGCTATCACTCTGGCGTGTAAGTGGACATAGCTAACTGTATCATTTCATTTCCAATTCCAGAAACCTGTGGAAAGGGATTATCTTGTTCTTTTTTAGGATTAATTGCAACCTTTATGCACTTTACAATGTACGAGGGTCGTTCAATAAGAAGTGCCCCATATTTTCGTCCTCAGAACATTTTTATTGTTAAGAGGCAGAATTTGGTAAAATTTACGTTTAATGTCTTGTCCATGTCCTATTTCTCTTCGTAGTCTCCATTACGTTCTATATCCGTACGTCTATGTTGTGGAAGAGCATTTATTCCCTGCTGGTAAAAACTCTTGTCCTGTAGGCGTAGCCATGTTTTCACTGCATGACTGACACTCTCGTGTATTCCCCATAGAGAATCTATAAGCGGCCCAAAGAGATGGAAGTCGGAAGGCAGCAGCTCTGTATCGTAGGGCGAATGAAGCAGTGTTGTTCAAGCCAATTTGGCGATGTGTTCCCGGGTTCTTAGACGTGTGGGGCGTGCATTATCGTGTTGGAGCAAGATTTATCCTTCATTTTTGTCCGATCGAACACGTCGGAAACGGTTCTTGTGTTTATTCAGCCTTCACGTATGACTCTGAATTGATGGGTGACCCTCTTGGCATCACATCCACGAGAATGACGCAATCAAAAAACCAGAATTCTGTCACTACGACGTTTCTGGGAGAGGAGGTTGTCTTGAATTTCTTCTTTTGCGGTGCATGGGAATGATGCCACCCCACGGACTGGATTTTGTTTCCGGCGCAAAGTGGTGCACCGGCCTTTCGTTCTCCGTAACGATCCGTGACAGAAAGGCTTGTCCGTCGGTCTCACAACGATCCAACAATTCAGATGAAATGGCCTTTTTTTAATCTTGTGGTCCGCTGTGGGCATTCGTGGGACCCATTGCAGTCGCCCTTCCAATATGACCGACAACTCTAGAGCCATTTGTCTAGTTGTGATGCGCCGGTCGGCACGAATAATGTCATCCTCACGATTCAGCTTGTCTGAAGCAGTGGCTGTGACAGTACGTCCCGAGCATGGCTGATCATGGAGCTCTGTCTCTGCATTTCCTGAGTTTGTAACTTTCTTCACCCATTACTCAACTGTACTTCTATCAACTGTAGCATCGCCATACGCTGTACACAAACGTTTTGTGGATGTTCACCACGATTTCTTTTTCTGCACACAACAATTAAATAACAGCAGGCTGCTTGTAACGTGAGTCGCATGTAGACGTCATTTTGACGCCATACTACGGCTCTGCCATGTACCAGGACGGTTCGAAACTTCACGGGCGCACAGAACAAAAATCAAATGCGAAGCACCAACAAGGCCCTTTGTTATGTATCTTAATGGCATTTTTTAAAAAATGTCGAGCATTGCTTCTCGAACGACCCTCGTACTTGTTTTCCCTGTCCAATGACTGCAATCAATGAACATTTGTAATAAACGGGATTTTATTGCGACCTTCGGTTTCATTTCATAGTTTGATGAAACCTCTTTCTTATTATATCCATTTCACCTATGGTGCTCATATTTCATGTTTAATGGGGGTACCCATGTTTATATTCAAATGTTGAATATTTTCCGTTCCGCCACTTTTCGTTAATGTTCCACTTTTTCTCACGGAGGGCAGTCTGTCCATTGTATACGTCACCGGGTTGAAATTTTATTAGCATCGTAATGGTATCCAAATGTTCAACCACAGTTTCACGTAAGAATTTGTCGACCCTGGTCCATGATTTTTCCAAAGACTGACGATTTTCTGATATCTGCAAACACCTTATAGCTAGCCCAATTAAGAATTTTGCAATGCCTGGGCTAAGATTTCACACACACTAGTCGTTCTGTTCTTACATTCCAAGACCAGAAAAGAACATGAGGGCATCATAATTATAACACTCACAAAAATTTAATTATGTTGCTAGCACTACGTTAATTTGCACTTTTGTTACAGTAAGAAAATGGAGGTAAGGATAGTCAGTGCTTCTCCTGAGTCACAACACTGAACTTTTGGGATTTTCTTTATTTGTGTTTATACTCTGGCAAATGTTCATCGTGTTTCCTTGGGGCCAGAGATTACGTGGTAGGCGAGAAGTATTCTGTTGTTTGTGTCAGCGTCAGTGGGTGTCAAAGTTGACTGGTGCTCATGTATGTGGTTTAGCTAGCGCGAACGAGAGTAAAAAATTAGTACTCGGCCAGGCAGAAAGTGCTGATTCTGATTTAACTACAAAATTCTACCGGATAGCATGGAAAACAGGGACTAGGGAAATTCAGATTGATAATTTATAGGAAAATGAAGCCAGTAATCTGCAGGAACGAGGGGACCAGTTAAAAACTAAGTCTGTGAGTGAGGAAAATGTGACGATGTCACAGGCGACGAAGATATCTGAATCTTCCAACCACGAGGAAGTAACACAGAGTGTTACGAAGCCTGTGCGAACTCCTTCCCTACCGGTGACATTTCATCATCAATCTTGAAAATCGAGTTAGAGCTCAGCAGCCCTAACTAACTCAAATAATTCATGACTTATTGCGTGATTGCAACTGTGAGATAGGTACATTGTCGCAAGAAATAAAAGGCACAACTTATGAACCACGTAAAGACGTTCAAGTTATCAAAGAATGAAAAGGTTAAGTCACAGAAGACGTGACTAACGTGAAGGAGGGAGTCGAACGGCTGTCATTGCGAGGCCTTATGCATCAGGCAGTACAGTCCCGTTTAACTTAAAAGATTGGGAAGAAATCAAAATATTACTCCAGTTCACAGAAATTCAGGAGGTCATTAACCGCAGAAACTGTGAAGCGTTGGTCTAATTATGTAAATAAAATGAACCAAGCAGTTGATCAGGAAATAGCAGCAATGATAGGGACCCAGTTAAAGTAAAGAAGATAGGAGAGAGGGGGAGGTAGAATTACGCCAGAAACTGGCAAGTTCTGTCATATCCACAGCGAGTCGGATCACTCACCTCCACCTGAACTCCTAACGACATCAGCAGTTATGTGGTAGCAGTTGATGAAGACGAGATACGCAAGCATTTTGTACAAAGATATGCTCTATTCGCTGACGATTCAGACAGCCTTCGTCCAAAGATTTTGACTGAACAGTTTCAAGACGGACTGGCAAGTGAATGGTACGCAGGATATAAGATAAATTATTTATGCGCATCTCAGAGAGGAAGCCTCAGCAACCATGAGCGTGACTGCAGTCAAGTACAAAACGTATGAGGAGTTCAAGAGTGCATTTTAAATGAGCACTAGGAACCAGACAAATAAGACCACGTAAAACTGAGAATCTCAGTGATTGAACCGTATGCTGAATCGCAGTTCCGGCATTCGATACACTGAGATGGTGAGACGTAATCTGTGTCTTACGAAGAGAAGTACTTGTTCGGAATGAAATTACTACATACAGTTCGGAGGTATGTCGTGATTGCACAACATGGTATGAACGATGTTGCTGCATTCCAGAACTTCTTACAAGTACTAGTGTTCGCTCGTAGAGCAAGAGTTAAGGAGACTGTACAGTTCGTACAAACTCACTTCAGCCAGCACTATATGATTCCAAAAATCTGAAATGACGGGCAGGCCAGCCATCGTGCAAGAACAGGAGTAAGTGACACAAAATCAACCATCATGGATCACAAGGGCCACCTACCGACCATAAGACAGACGTAGTAATAGAGATCCCGATGATCAGCAGAGAGAAAGTACAGAACTTGTTGATGTCTATAGTCTAGACCAGCGAAGAAATCAACGAAACAGTGACGGAGATAAGAATAAACAGCGCAGTTGACTAGTGGCCGAGGCTCCAACTTTGCCTTTAGGTAGCGTACAACTACATGGAGCCTTAATTGTCTGTTGCGATGAATTAAAAAGAAGTTGTCAGAACGTTTCGTGATGTTCGGTAACTGGGCGGAGAATGTTGCATATCCCATCATCGACGTTAAAATGGGAGATAAATCTCTAAGACAAAAAAACTGCGCACCCCGTAGGAATCATCCGACTGGGATGGATATTGGTACGTGTGATGTGCATGTACAGACAGACAAATCGCTACAATTTCAGAAAAAAAGTATTATGTTTCAAGAGAAGGAGTTTCACAAATTCAGCAAATGAATAACTCATTGGTCCACCTCTGGTCCTTATGCAGCCAGTTACTCGGCCTGTCATTGACTGAGAGAGTTGTTGGTTGTCTTCCTGAGGGATATCATGGCAAACTCTGTCCAATTTGCGTGTTAAATCTGCACAGTAAAATTCACTGTCCTAGTGTGAGATTTGTAATTGGAAGGCAAACTACGCTGTCCAAGCACTGGAATTTCCTGTCCTCTCTATGTAAGTAAGCTGTTTAGGATTTTTTATTGGTAACGCCGCGTAGCGCTCTGTATGAAAATCACTGGCTATGCTGTGTGCAGTCTGTGGCTAGTTTGCATTGTTGTCTGCGCCATTGTAGTGTTGGGCAGCTGGATGTTAACAGCGCGTAGCGTTGCGCAGTTGGAGGTGAGCCGCCAACAGTGGTGGATGTGGGGAAGTGAGATGGCAGAGTTTTGAGAGCGGATGATCTGAACAGAGACAGTAAATTTCTAAGAATGGATGTCATGAACTGCTATATATATTATGACTTTTGAACACTATTAAGGTAAATACATTGTTTGTTCTCTATCAAAATCTTTCTTTTGTTAACTGTGCCTATCAGTAGTTAGTGCCTTCATTAGTTTGAATCTTTTATTTAGCTGGCAGTAGTGGCGTTCGCTGTATTGCAGTAGTTCGAGTAACGAAGATTTTTGTGAGGTAAGTGATTTGTGAAACGTATAGGTTAATGTTAGTCAGGGCCATTCTTTTGTAGGGATTTTTGAAAGTCAGATTGCGTTGCGCTAAAAATATTGTGTGTCAGTTTAAGCACAGTCATGTATAAATATTTCAAAAGCGGACGTTTCAAATCGTCAAAATCCACAGCTGATTGGAGGGCCCAGTCCAAAATGCTCCAGAGTTCTCAAAAGGGGGGAGATACAGCGACTTCGTTGGCCAAGGAAGGGTTTGATAAGCACGAAGGCAAGTAGCAGAAATGCTTACCGTATGCAGACGAGCATTACCTTGCTGAAATGTAAGCCAGGATGGATCGTCGTGAACAGCAACAAAAAGAGGTGTAAATATGGTCGACGTACAGATGTGCTGTACAGGTGACGTATTGACAACCAAAGGGGTCCTGCTATGAAAAGAAATGGCACACCAGACCATCATTCTTGGTTGTCAGACCATTTGACTGGCGACATCCAGGTTGGTATCCCACTGTTGTCCAAAGCATCTACAGACACGTCTTCGCTGGCCATCAGCTCTCAGTTCGAAGTGGGGTTCAATCACGGAAGACAATTATATTCCAGTCAATGAGATTCCAGGCCAAAGACGCGTCCGGAGAAGTCCTGGACAGATACCAACCTGTTTGTCGGCCACCATAAGGCCTGACAGCAAGTAGTGACGGTCTGGAGAGCCATTTTGTTTTTCATGGCAGGACCCCTTTTGTTCTTATGCACGCCAATCATGCAGGAAAAAGATACATTGACATAATTTATGCTTCGTTTCGTTTGCATTCACGGCAATTATCCTGGCTTACATTTCAGCAAGTACTGTCCATCCCCACAAGGAAATAGTTTCTATTGCTTGTCTTCATGCTTGCCAAAGCCTACCTTCACCAACAAGATCGCTGGATCTCTCCGAAGTTGAGAACATTTGCAGCATTAATGGGGGAGGGGGGGCGAGTGTTCCAGTCAGCCAGAGATTTTGACGATCTAACATAACATGCCAATTGGTCAGAACCTGGCACATACCCCACAGAAGACGTTCAACAACTCTGTCACTCACTGCCAAACCAAATATCTGCTTGGGCATAAGAGTCAGAAGTTAACCAAATGTTACTGATTTGCTCCATTTGTGAAGCTCTTGCTATTGAATAAATCATCAACTTTTACTGAACCTGTAGTAACTAGTTTTCTTTAGGTTTACATCACAATTACTGATTCCATCCCACTTAGATAATACCTTTTGGTGCGTTTCTTTTTTCCTTATTCTTCTTAGACTGTAAATCTGATATGAATTGTACACTCAGGCAGTCAATTCCAGTCGTAGATAAAGATGTTTACCAGATGTACAACAAGAAAAAACAGTGGGAAATATTCAGAATGCCTTGGACACAACTCTACACAATGCAGTATAAGAGAAATGAACGGAAGTCGAAGATCAGATCAAAGCCGGAGTGTCAATTTCAAGCTTTGATCATACAGAATGCGACAGTGAAGGCTATTATAGGTCTCGAATCATTGAAATTCCATGGAGTAGGACAGCACCTGAAACAAAGACTTACATTGGCACACCTGAACAGAAAAGAAAGTACTTTAAAATCAGGGACAATTTAAGTTGCTTATCTGATGAAAGTCAGGTATGTTAGGGACTGTGCTCACTCGCGAAGAAAACAAGCCATCAGAAGCGAGCAAGAGCAGTTAAAGAACGTGGCTGAAAGAGAATTAGGGGAAGAGGAAGAAGAGAGTAATGAAATAGGTTTCTCGTATGTTCCAGTGCCAATAAAGACAGAATTACTGGCTGGAGGAGAGGTGTCTGCTGTGTAGTCCGAACAAGACACAGCCAGGGAATAAGCACCATAGGCGCAAAGGTGAGAGCTGATTCCATTGTCACAGAGACTCGCAACTTGCGCGAATTCCACCAGCACCACGAGCGGCCCTGGGGTTGAAGATACCGACTTCGCCTCTTGCAATTGCCGGCCGAGTACAATCCACCAACGACCAGACGACAACGGACAGAAGCGTTCTCGGAAGATAGAAAAGCTGCTCTCGCCCACTTGGTTACAGCGACAGGGAACGTCGTTTAGCGAACTCTTAGAAATGAGCACACATTTCTTGCAAATGCATTTGCTATGGACTGTGAAGTTTACTTCCGATTATTTGCATTTATCCATTGAGGGCCTTTTTTGTGTTATATCACAAGCACTATTGCAGAATTAATCATTCAACAAATCACAAAGACAAGTAAACCTTGTAACTCATTTGTGTGGCTTTGTTACTAATTTGCCGGAGTGTTGTAGATCCTTCGTTGTCCTATCCTGTTACCCGACTCTGGGGCACAAATGTGTAACAGTTGCAGGGGAGAATTTGTCTTAGCGGTGTACTGCACCAGAAGCCGTTACACGAACTCACAAACTCGGCCTGCCGTAACCACAGTGGCAAATCGGCCTCCACAGCAGTTGCGACAAGGCCTTTACAAAACTGGCGACGAGGGTTTACAAACCTGAGGACGAGGTGGCGGCTTCCCAAGCCAGAAACTGTGGCTACAACTGCTGGTGTGGCTTTTGCTTCACATTTAGGGTCTTAAATGCCCTGCTTCTCGTACTCCAACATTGCACGTTTGTGACGTCTTTGTTCTAGTTATTGTACGTCACGCCTATTGCTTTTGTGTCATTGCCATTGTCTAACTAGTTACGATGTCAACCCCATCCGCTACCCAACCACAATTTATAACTCATTATCAGGTGACAAAACAGACACCTACGTCTGCACCGACTCCAGCTCCAAATCCACAAATCCAATTGTATCTGTTCCTACCGAAACATTACCTAACGTGGATGAACAATCACTGAAGGATCTTAATGCGTTCCTTCGGTTTCAGATGGTGTCTCTTCAGAAGCTAACGGAATCATGATACAATTCGTCACACTTCAAGCGGCAGCTCAAACAGTAAGCAGGGCGTCTGCCACTACGCCTGCAGCTTCCGTACCACAGTTCTTGCCGCAGTATCGCACCTTCGACGAAAACGAAAAATACTGGACGGAGTATATTGCACAATTCAGGGCCCACCCAGCTGCTCACCAAATATCAGGTACTGTGGCGCAGGCTTACTTCCTTTCCGTAGATGGTGTGTCTATGTAGGACTCTTACGAAACTCTTCCCTACGTAACGGCCTGGAGACGTACACTTTGAGATGCAGCGCATTAAATAAATACTACGAAGACCATAGCAACATTGCAGCTGCTAGGTTCAAGTTTTTTCGTTTAAAGAAGCAGCCAAGACAAACCTCCCTCAGTGGGTGACTCAATTACAAGGATTAACACGGAAATGCAAGTTCAGTTGTGACTGTGGACAATATAAAAAAATGGTTCAAATGGCTCTGAGCACTATGGGACTTAACTTCTAAGGTCACCAGTCCCCTAGAACTTAGAACTACTTAAACCTAACTAACCTAAGGACATCACACACATCCATGCCCGAGGCAGGATTCGAACCTGCGACCGTAGCGGTCGCGCGGTTCCAGATTGAAGCGCCTAGAACTGCTCGGCCACTCTGGCCAGCGGACAATATTACAGTGACTGTATTATCAGGGACGAAATCGCACGGGATTTGTCAGACAATAGGATCAGAGAACAGATTCTGAAATATTCCGATTCTACTCTTGAGCAGTTACTGCACATCATTGATTACCAAGACTCTTGTCATTTTGTTGCAGACTGTTGTCAGCAGTCTGGTAACATTCGTGCTGTAGAACGGAAAGGCAGTAATAGCTCTAGTGCTCCGCGGCCCCGTAAACAACCACACTTAACGACACATAAACAGCCTCGCGGACGGAACGGTGTAACACGTGAACAGCTTAAGCGCAGGCCGCACTTCACTCACAGTGCGGTACAAAATCTTGCTCCTGATGCCATTCAGAACGTGAGTGTCAACATTGCCCGTCACGTCAATCCACTTGCTACTCCTGTCATCTCAATGGACATGTCCGAACTGTTTGCTTAATAAGGCAGAATTTCCCGGGTCACAATGTGAAACAAATGCGCCTGCTATTCCAGTGCATGTTGAAAATTCAAAACAGCTTGCTCCCACAGAACAATCGTGTGCAGTTATTCAGAACACTAGTTCTACAGCGAAATGTCTTTCTAAGAAATTGTATGTATCCCTTAACGCGAAACATCTCTGAAATGTGCGTAGCTAGAAACATGCTGTCTCCAGACCACCTAACATTTTATATCACAGAACTCCAAATAAGTTGACAGAAATGAAGTAAATAGTCAGTTAATTCATGTTATAAGTACATTTAATACTCTTCAGCCCATATAAACACTTTGTTGTCTAAATTATATAAAATAAACACGAAATATCACAAGTACATGCAGTCATTCAATGTCAGATTTCATATGATTGTCATCACTCTTATACCAGACAATAATACAATATAAATACAATATTGCAGAAAATGTAAAAAAAAAAGATAGTAATCAACTGAACTGAAATTTTAAATCACATCTCTTTTGCACAGTCGACACATTTTTCTGCTGCGTTCCACGCAAACTGGGTGACCACATTTGAGCCACTTGTACGCCGTTTTCCAATTCTTGGACGCAGGGCATTTCATACACGTCTTCCTTTTGTCCATTCTATCACTTGGTATGCCTTCGCTTGACTGATGAGTATCTCCCAGAACGTTGTGGATCATTTCTTGATATTTCTAGGTAAATTTTGAATTTCCAGGCGTCTTCTTAGATGTGACTCTATCAGCTCCATGCCCAGACTTTCGGTAAATTTGAGACGAGTTAGAATGTGGTTTCCTCTGTAGCACAAGTACAGAGCAAAACTGTTCACACAACTGATGTTTACAAGTGTGTAAGAGACTGCCATTGTCCACCGCCTTGTACGTCTGTTTGTCGTGCGGTAGCGTTCTCGCTTCCCACGCCCGGGTTCCCGGGTTCGATTCCCGGCGGGGTCAGGGATTTTCTCTGCCTCGTGATGGCTGGGTGTTGTGTGCTGTCCTTAGGTTAGTTAGGTTTTAGTTCTAAGTTCTAGGGGACTGATGACCGTAGCAGTTAAGTCCCATAGTGCTCAGAGCCATTTGAACCATTTTTTTTTTTTTTTTGTGCGTCTGTTTGACGAATAATTGGCACATTTCATGTCTAGCAAATCTACTTCAGATTTCATTGCATTGTAGTAACAAATAATTTCTGGGTTATTTTTGATGGTTTCATTTTCAATGGAATGATGCATTGACGACACAAGAATTACTGCCTTCTTTCTCTTAGGAACAAGTGAAACCAGTGTTGTATTCTCAGAGAATTCATAAAATGCTGACCCATCTGGCCTGCTTTTATCAGCCAAAGCCCTTGGGTAATTTCGCGTTTGTTCTTTCTGACCGTTCCTACGTATGTTACTCCTCTTTTTCTCAGCTCACGAAAGATTTCTATAGATGTAAACCAGTTGTCAGCGGTAATATTTCTGTTACTTCTTCTATTGGTTTACACAGACGTAAAACAGCCTGAGTTGGTTTGGCAAGCTTTTCCTCTTCTTCTGTCAGGCCACATCCATCACTATCTTTCCTTGAATGTATTTAGGCATTGAAGAGGTAAGCACTTCCAGATTCTGCCAGGCACATAATTTTTATGCCGTATTTGATGGTTCAAATGGCTCTGAGCACTATGGGACTTAACATCTATGGTCATCAGTCCCCTAGAACTTAGAACTACCTAAACCTAACTAACCTAAGGACATCACACAACACCCAGCCATCACGAGGCAGAGAAAATCCTTGACCCCGCCGGGAATCGAACCCGGGAACCCGGGCGTGGGAAGCGAGAACGCTACCGCACGACCACGAGATGCGGGCTAAGCCGTATTGGGATGGTTTGCTAGCCATGTAAACGCGGAAAGGACATTTTCCCCTGAATGGTACTAACATATCATCGACTGTGAAGTTGCCTTTTGCAGAGTATAATAGCTGAGAATTGAAAATGAATTTCTCAAAAATGTTTGATAATGCAACTGCGCGATCTGACTTCTGTCTTTCGTCTCTGGTAGTCGCATCGTCAACTCTCAGGCTGCTTAGTATTTCAAATCGCTTTGCCGACATTGTCATCAGAAATATAGGACAACTGGTCGGACCCTTTTCGAAAAGAGACAACATATCTTCATGAGACGATTTGAATGTTGATGTCATCATTAGAAGGCCTATGAAAGCTTTGATTTCAGCGTTATCAGTATCTCTGTAATTGGAAAGACTAGTTGTTTCTTGCGGCTTGTCCTTGTATTATTCAGTTTCACTTTTGCGTGTAAAACTATTTATTTATTTGTTGTTCCGTGGGACCACATTATGGAGATGTCTCCATGGTCATGGAACGAGTCAATACATGAAATTATAACACGATTGTAGAAACAGATAAAATGAAACATAAGAAACATATTCAGGCAACACCTCATTAGTTTAAATAAAGAAAATCAAGAATGTAACACTGGAATTTGCTTAATTTTTTAGCTCTTCCAGGAGCTCCTCGACAGAGTAGAAGGAGTGAGCCATGAGGAAACTCTTCAGTTTAGACTTAAAAGCGTTTGGGCTACTGCTAAGATTTTTGAGTTCTTGTGGTAGCTTATTGAAAATGGATGCAGCAGAATACTGCACTCCTTTCTGCACAAGAGTCAAGAAAGTGCATTCCACACGCAGATTGGATTTCTGCCTAGTATTAACTGAGTGAAAGCTGCTAACTATTGGGAATAGGCTAATATTGCTAACAACAAACGACATTAAAGAAAATATATACTGTGAGGACAATGTCAGAATTCCCAGACTATTGAATAGGGGTCGACAAGAGGTTCTAGAACTTACACCACATATAGCTCGAACAGCCCGTTTTTGAGCCAAAAATACCCTTTTTGAATCAGAAGAATTACCCCAAAAAATAATACATGACATAAGCGTATGAAAATATGCGAAGTAGACTACTTTTCGTGTAGAAATGTCACTTATTTCAGATACTGTTCTAATGGTAAATAAAGCGGCATTTAGTTTCTGAACAAGATCCTGAACATGGGCTTTCCACAACAGCTTACTATCTATCCGTACGCCTAGGAACTTGAACTGTTCCGTCTCGCTTATAACATGCCCATTCTGTCTGATTAAAATATCAGTTCTTGTTGAATTGTGAGTTAGAAACTGTAAAAACTGAGTCTTACTGTGATTTAGCATCAAATTATTTTCCACAAGCCACGAACTTATTTCATGAACTACATTATTTGATAATGTTTCAATATTACACACAAGATCCTTCACTATCAAGCTGGTATCATCAGCAAACAGAAATACTTTTGAATCACCAGTAATACTAGAAGGCATATCATTTATATAAATAAGAAACAGCAGTGGCCCCAGCACCGATCCTTGGGGAACGCCCCATTTAACAGTGCCCCATTGGGACTGAACATCATTACCACACTCAATATTGCGGAGAATTACCTTCTGCTTTCTGTTCTTAAAGTAAGAGGCGAACCAATTGTAAGCTACTCCCCTTACTCCATAATGTTCCAACTTCTGCAGTAATATTTTGTGGTCAACACAGTCAAAAGCTTTCGTTAAATCAAAGAAAACACCTAACGTTCGCAACCTTTTATTTAATCCGTCCAAAACCTCACAGAGAAAAGAGACTATAGCATTTTCAGTTGTTAAGCCATTTCTAAAACCAAACTGTACATTTGACAGCAAATTATGTGAATTTAAATGCTGCAGTAACCTTGTATATACAACCCTGTCGATAACTTTAGCAAACACCGATGTCATAGGAATAGGTCTATAATTATCAACATTATCCCTGTCTCCCTTTTTATAAAGTGGCTTCACTACCGAGTACTTAAATCGGTCAGGAAACCGACCACTCCTAAAGGAAAAGTTACAGATATGGCTAGGTACTGGGCTAACATACATGGAACAATACTTCAGTATTCTGCTAGATACCCCGTCGTATCCATGAGAGTTCTTGGTCTTTAGTGATTTAATTATTAACTCAATCTCCCTCTTGTCAGTATCATGGAGGAGCATTTCAGGTAACAGTTTCGGAACACTTTTTTCTACGAGCGCTATATGATTCCCTGTGGGGACTAGGTTTCTATTTAGTTCACCTGCTATATTCAGAAAGTGATTATTAAATACTGTACATATATGCGACTTATCAGTAACACGGACATTCCGACTACGCACTGATTCTATATCCTCGACCTGTCTCTGCAGACCAGCCTCTTCCTTTACGACTGACCATATGGTTTTAATTTTATCCTGAGACTTAGCTATTCTATCTGCATACCACATACTTTTTACCTTCCTAATAACTTTTTTAAGCACCTTACAATACTGTTTGTAATGGGCCACTGCATTTAGATTGTGACTGTTTCTAACGTTTTGATACAATTGCCACTTTGTTCTACAAGATATTCTTATACCTTTAGTCAGCCACCCAGGCTGCCTGTTTGTGCTAGTACCCTGTTTTGAACGTTCTAACGGAAAGCAACTTTCAAAGAGCACGAGAAAAGTCTTGAGGAAAGCATTCTACTGTATCAGCACTATAAACATCTTGCCACTCTTGTTCCTTGATAAGGTTTACAAAAGTCTCTACAGCAACTGGATCAGCTTTCCTAATATGTTGGTAACTATATTTAACCTGTGTTGCAGCACAAAAATCTTTTAGACTTAAAATATGTGCATCATGATCTGAAAGGCCATTCACCATTCTGCTAACAGAATGCCCTTCTAGTAATGACGAATGAACAAAAATATTGTCTATGGTTGTTCTACTGTTCCCTTGCACTCTCGTTGGAAAGAATACGGTTTGCATAAGATTATATGAATTAAGGAGGTCTACCAGCGTCCTTTTCCTTGCACAATCACTTATACAATTTATATTGAAGTCACCACATATAACTAACTTTTTGTATTTCCTATAAAGTGAACCAAGAACCTCCTCTAGCCTTAGCAAAAACGTTGTGAAATTGGAGTCTGGGGATCTATAAATAACAACAGTAAGATGTTTAGATCCACTAAATTTAACCACACCTGCACAACATTCAAACACCTTTTCAGTGCAGTACTTTGAAACATCAATTGACTCAAATGGGATACCGTTTTTCACATACATAGCTACTCCCCCACACCGCAAAGAGCTCCTAGAAAAGCTGCCAGCCAACCTGTATCCTGGTAAAGGAAGCCTCTGAATTATCTCCTTATGTAAGAAGTGTTCAGATATACCAATAATTTCAGAGTCAACATCTATAAATAGTTCACTAACTTTATCTCTAATGCCTTGTATGTTTTGATGAAATATACTAATTCCCTCATTAATCGGATACCTAAGCTTTGTCGAAAGTGGTTTCTTTGTTAGAGAGACTTCCCTTAAGCAGGAATACCTTTCAGCTGACTTCAATCTAAAAGAGGTACAGCTCTAACACTCACAACTACCACAATTTTCCCATGAGTGATTCCACCACCCCCACCTATGCTGTCACCTATAAGCTTTGCCAACCTCCCCTTTCCATAGCTGTTGAGGTGCAGGCCATGTCTATTTCATCTATCATGTCATCAACACATAATTTCCCATATTCGAGATTTAGTGTGACTTTGTCCTGTTAGGCCAGGCATTCCTCCTTTCAGAATGTTGTGCTCAGGTGTTCTTCTCGTTCTAACAGGCTCAGAACGTTCCAATTGGAAATTGTTTTTACCATAAAAGTACTGTGTTTGCTGTGAGGTATTATTTGTAGTACAGACTGCTCCAGGCTCTTCTTCCAATAAAATATTTTCTTCATTACTATCACTCTCTGTTTCATGGTGACTATCACTTATCACTAAATCTGAAGCATCATTAGACTCGTCAAATGTGTCGTCATTGATCTCATTTTCCTCTTCATCTAAATACCATAACTGTGCTTGCATCCAAGCTTCCAAATCTGGATTAGCTCTTCATAGAAAGACGATCCATGTTATACCTGAAATATGACGTAAATTCACGCCTAGAGGAAGACTCTCTAAAATAACAGCCACTGAAACCAGAATATGTCGTAATAAGAAACATGCGGTCTATTGGATCTGGCAAATTCTTGTACGTAATACGAAACATGCGATATTTCAGGCACACAACTTCATGCACTCCTCTAAACAATACTCTGTATGTCTTCACTGAAGAAGTAAACCTGATTGTTGATTGAAGCGTTACACGTATCAATTATTGCAGCGAAGGTACTGGGAAAGTGAAGAAGCGCTTTTTTGCAGTGCTGCCACACTCAACATTTAAAATAAACGAGGGTTCTGAGTGATCGATGTTTCGGGTTAAGGGGTATCTTTAGTTGTGGCTGGCTATAAAGTAAAACTTCAGTTAGATGCAGGTGCATCAGTTTCCTTGTTAAACTATGAAACAAATGAACTGTTAGGCAAACCAAAACCGTGCCACTTTACAAATACGCTTATAACAATGGCCAGAACATTCCAGTGACAGGAACAATAACATTGCGGCCACTTATCAGGATATGAAGAAGACGGTTTCCCTTCAAGTGTTAAGAAGTAGACAATCAGTTAAATTTTTGGTCTCGACTTGTTTGGTCTAAACATTGTGGCCAGTGTGCTAGCTGTGTCTCATTTCTGTTCAAGTGTCAGTCTCGCTAAGCTCTGTGACGAATTTCAAGAATTGTTTGTTCCTGGTGTAGGAAAGGCAAATATCTTTGTAGTGCACATTATGCTTAAAGAGATCGCGGAGCCGCCTTTGTTAAAAGCACGCACAGTGCCTATTGCACCTCGTGTATTGGTTGCAGAAGAACTGGTTCACTGGCAAGAAAATAGCATAATCACACCAATCTCTTCACGTCAATGGTCTTTCCCAGTAGTTGACGTTCGCAAACCATCAGGTAAAAATTAGGATTGGTGCTGATTTCAAAGCCAGTGTCATTTCTCAGGCAGTTGTGGATACTAATCCATGTACTCGACTGACGAACTCATAGATCGCTTGGGTGTAGGTTGCTATTTTTCGAAAACTGACCTTCGCTATGCCTACCTTCAGATTCCTCTAGATGAATCACAGCAAAAGTTTTGTCATCAATACACATTTAGGAATTTTCAAATTCCTTAGTTTGCTCTTCAGTAGCGCATCAACACCAGACATTTTCCAACGCTACCTAGAACAGCTGACTACTTCTGTAACTTCATTTACAAATTACCTGGACGGTATAGTAGTTACTGGGCTCACACTAGAAGAACATCTTTCCAACTTGCGCACTATATTTCAAGTTTTATCTGAAGACGAATTCAAGCGTAATACAGAAAAACATGCCTTTTTCCAGACTGTAATAAAATAATTAGGTCTGTTATCAATTCTCGAGGTTTTCGTACGATAAGGGAACATTTGAAAGAAATACGTGATCGCAGACCACCTCAGAATGTCAAAGAATGGCAATCTATCTTCGCAGCTCATATAGCGGCTCCCTTGCATCGCCTTCGCCGCAAAAATGTTCGTTCTGTTTAGTCTCGAGATCGTGACATAAACTTTCAGAAACTGAAAGCGGCATTGCTCTGTGATCGATGCTTGGTTCATTTCAATCCAAACAAACCTGTCGTTTTGGCCAAGACGCATCATCCTATGTAATTGCTGGTGTTTTGTCACTCCGCACTGGTTCGTCAGACAGACCTATTGCCTTTCTTTCCAAACCTCCGAACATAGTTCAGCAGAACTATTCCCAAATAGAAAAGGAAGCTCTCGCCATCATTTTCGGAGTGACTATATTTCACCAGGACTTATGTGGCCAAAAATTCTATTTGGTCACGGACCTCAAGCTTTATCAGTCATTCTTCAATCCGGCCAAACAGATTCCTATTTGTAATCCTCAGAAACTGCCACGTTAGGCTCTTCTTCTCACTCACTAGCAGTGCAAGATCATTTATCGTCCCACTTCTAAGCATACGAATGCAGACGCTCTCCATGGCCTACCTACGTGACCTGATGCTGACTTCGAAACTTCCGATGCAGCATATTTTCAAATTGACCCCCAAAAAACTGACATTGTCGTGTAGCTTCTCCTGGGTTATCGCAAAGTAGCGCAAGCCACTTCTTACGATCCAGATTTGCAATTTTTTTTCTGGTACATCCGCACGTATCGCTACCTTCTATCAAGCACATTCTTGGCTTCATTATTCGTCGATATATTGCACGTCTACACGATCTTTCTGTTGTGCGTGGTGTCATTTTGCTTCACACAGGATCAGAACATTTGCGTGTGGTGATGGTGAAAGTGCTTCAACGACATGTACTCAGCTTATTGCATCAACGTCATTGGGGTGTTGTTCGCAGATAACAATTAGCGCTCAGACATTGCGCATGATTTGCCACAGCACCACCGCTGCGGCTCCAGGCCAACAAGAAAATGCCCTGCAGATAGGTGTGTCCCAGCCGGTGTTACCTCGCAGTCTAAAGAAGAATGTCAGGGTGCGACCAGCGACTCGGCATCGGCTACATCAACGGTCACCGCTCCAGCACTGGTTGCAATACCCACGCCTCCCCCTCACCATCGGCATGGTGCTCGGCCGTACTTGAAGATGGTGCGGCGATTTGCGATTTGGGGGGGGGGGGGGGCAATGGTGTGTCGTCAGAACAAGAGGCACCAGGGAAGAAGAACCGCAGGCGCAAAGATGCGAGCTGGTGCCATTGTCATGGAGATTCGCCACGGGGGCGCTGAGGATGAAGATTTCGACTTTGCCTCGGGCAATTGCCGGCCGAGTAAAATGTGCCAGTGACCGAACGACAACGGACAGAAGACTACTCGGAAGACAGAAGAGCAGCTCTCACCCGATTGGTTATAGATAATTGTCCAGGTAACGTCGTTTAGCGAACTCCCAGAATTGAACACACAGTACTAATTGCATTTGCTGTGTATTGTGAAGTTTACATACGATTATTTGCACTTAGCCATTGAGGGCCTTTTTTGTGTTATATTACAAGCAGTGCTGCAGTCTTCATCATACAACAACTCGCAAAGATCAGTAAAAAAATTTCTAATTCATTTGTATCGCTTTGTTACTAATTGTCGGAGTGCTGTAGAGCCTTCGTTCTCCTATCCTGTTACATGACGCTGGGGCATAGCTGTGTGATAGTGGCAGGGAGAAATTGTCTTAGTGGTGAACTGCACCAGAAGCCGTTTCACGAACTGACAAACTTGGCCTACCGTAACAACACTAGCGACTCAGCCTCCACAGTAGTAGCGACGTGCCGACGAAGGTTTACCGCTACAGTCACAGGTTTGAATCCTCCTTAGGGCATGGATGTGTGTGATGTCCTTAAGTTAGTTCGGTTTAAGTAGTTCTACGTTCTAGGGGACTGATGACCTCAGAAGTTAAGTCCCTTAGTACTCAGAGCCATTTGAACCATTTGAAGAGGGTTTACATTACTGGCGATAACGGGTTACAAAATTGTCATATACTGCAGCAGATTGCGAAGACGACGTTGAGTGGGGAGATGTCCGGCCCAACGACTCTGAAAATGAGGAGACAATTTACTTAGGGTGCAATACTTTAGAACTGACTTACAGCATATCCGACTCATTTCTTCATATTAGATAATGGATAGATAAAGTATTAAATGTACCTGAAGAAGATGATGAGTTATGAGTGCTAATGTGTAAACCACGAATGCATGGTAAAACCCCAGTAGGTGAAATTTGTTGCGAAAGCAGAAACTCGCACTGTTTTGATTGTTGAAACAGAAACGAAGGTCGAAGGAGCAGCAAACAGTGGCGACAAGGATGACTCATGGGGCAATTTATGCAACTTGGAAGACGAGCAACGACAGCACTTACAGGAAATATTGGGATACATAGCACACTTTTCAACTGGCCGTGCGGGGTAGCCGTTCGGTCAGAGGCGTCTTGTCCCGGTCCGTGCGGCTCTCCCCGTCGGAGGTTCGAGTCCTCCCTCGGGCATGGGTGTGTGTGTTGTCCGTAGCGTAAATTAGTTTAAGTTAGATTAAGTATTGTGGAAGCCTAGAGACCGATGACCTTAGCAGTTTGGTCCCATAGGAACTTACCATAAATTAAGTAGTCAACGACAATATCTGTGTATCTGCGCCTGGAAATTAGAAGTGTGTTTTATAATTCATCAGTAATGTGCAATAAGACATATTAGGTTCGCTGAAGGCGAGTGTACCACAAATTTTTCTATATGTGTTGCGGATCCTACGGTATTTGAAAAATTATCCCAACAACGGAGTAGAAATCGAAATCCGAGGAGGCTTAAAAAGAAGGGATGACGTCACATTTCTCATCTCAAACTATTTGCTGAATAAAGAGAATCTGAAACTGCATTCCAAGTCTCGCATCCGAGGAAGGAGGTGAACTCAAAAGAACAGGAAGTACAACGTAACTTATAGTTAAATACGAGTTTAGTTTTGGTGAACTAACTTTTGATTGACCTTCTGGGGAATTTTGACCAATTTTAACCACACAGAAGATGACAAGGAAGAAAGTAGCGGACGAATTATTGGATAAATTGTCCCAGTGAGTATCGTTTGTGTCTCAGAGTTTTATCAGGAACCAGCAGTGAGATGCACTGAGGCATATTTGACAATAACTAAAGGAAGCACTGGGCCTTTATTGACTTGCTCGTGATGAAGTAGCGCTGTGCTACTCTGAATTCACTGAGCTATTGAAAGTATGAGTAAGGGTAAGCAGGCCACTTTGTGTAGATGATAACGATGATGATGTTTAGTTTGTGCGGTGCCCAACTGCGCGGTCATCAGTGCCCGTACAATATCCCAATTTTTTCACACTCCAATTTTTTGCGCAGTCCAATCTAGCCACTATCACGACTGATGGTAACTATGAAATGAAGTGGACAAAACAAACACCAGTCACCAGACAGAGAAAATCCCCAAGCCGGCCGGGAATCGAACCCGGGACCCTGTGATTCAGGGGCAGCAACGCTAGCCACTAGACCACGAGCTGCGAACATTTTGTGTAGAGATTCTTGAGTCCGATGAATCGAAGATGCAGAATTTTTTTGAGTTCACTGTAATGTTCATAGTTAGTACAGTTGATTTCAGAACCAAGTCCATGCGTGAGCTACTCTGTGAGAAAACGACGTGAATAGAGTTTGAACTGGCACGTGGAATAAATCACAAACATGGATTACGATGAGGTAACGGCAAATCTTTGAACTGTTATGTGTGTGGTATCTTTTATACATCAGAGATTATTTCCAGTAACGATACCAGCGAGAAGAATTCAGCGAACTGTTTCACGATGACCAGGACTGTTTACCAATCAAAAGAAAAATATGCTGCAATGCAAATATTGCGGAAAGAGCATATAGTTTGGCACTGTAGTAATGATAACATAATTTAAAAATATGGTGACTATAGTACACGAAAAGGTAACTGTGTGATGTTTGCAAGGCATCGGTGTATGTTCCAGGTATTAGCGTATTTGCAATTTGACAGAATTAACAGCATGGAAACCGACAAATTAACACTTCCCTGCTGTTCTAGTTTAGAATAAGATCTGTTCAGTACTGTCTTGCATGTTGTTTTCCAAATATATTAAGCCGTGAAATTCTCATGGTCACCTAACGAATTCCTTTGAAGAATTATAAAGTTTCAATATTAGTTTTCCAGTGTGAAGGTCAATAAACGTTTAATTTTAATGCTACGACGCCTCATGATCTGTGACCCATTCTGTTATAAACTTATATTTTTCAGGGTGAAACTTTATAAAATTAATTACCTGTATCTCATTTACGATTCTGTAGCTCTGCTGGAAACATGACGAAACCACTTGGCGTAACAGAATACGAGACGGGAGAAATGCTAGAAGATGGACTATGCTGTTGCAAGGACATGCCCGACCTCGGGTATAGTGCAAGGCATAGAATCGTATTTACTTGAGTCGGCTGTTGTCCGCCATTAGCTTAGCTCTCACTCAAGGATATTCCCACTCTAGGGGCACGGCCCCAGCGGAAGTTAACAAAAAATGGCTCTGAGAACTATGGGACTTAACTTCTGAGGTCATCAATCCGCTTGAACTTGTTGTTATTGTTGTTGTGGTCTTCAGTCCTGAGACTGGTTTGATGCAGCTCTCCATGCTACTCTATCCTGTGCAAGCTTCTTCATCTCCCAGTACCTACTGCAACCTACATCCTTCTGAATCTGCTTAGTGTATTCATCTCTTGGTCTCCCCCTATGATTTTTACCCTCCACGCTGCCCTCCAATACTAAATTGGTGATCCCTTGATGCCTCAGAACATGTCCTACCAACTGATCTCTTCTTCTGGTCAAGTTGTGCCACAAACTTCTCTTCTCCCCAATCCTATTCAATACTTCCTCATTAGTTATGTGATCTACCCATCTAATCTTCAGCATTCTTCTGTAGCACCACATTTCAAAAGCTTCTATTCTTTTCTTGTCCAAACTATTTACCGTCCATGTTTCACTTCCATACATGGCTACACTCCATACAAATACTTTCAGAAATAACTTCCTGGCACTTAAATCTATACTCGATGTTAACAAATTTCTCTTCTTCAGAAACGCTTTCCTTGCTATTGCCAGTCTACATTTTATATCCTCTCTACTTCGTCCATCATCAGTTATTTTGCTCCCCAAATAGCAAAACTCCTTTACTACTTTAAGTGTCTCATTTCCTAATCTAATACCCTCAGCATCACCCGACTTAATTCGACTACATTCCATTATCCTCGTTTTGCTTTTGTTGATGTTCATCTTATATCCTCCCTTCAAGACACAATCCATTCCGTTCAACTGCTCTTCCAAGTCCTTTGTTGTCTCTGACAGAATTACAATGTCATCGGCGAACCTCAAAGTTTTTTAATTCTTCTCCATGGATTTTAACACAAACTCCAAATTTTTCTTTTGTTTCCTTTACTGCTTGCTCAATATAGAGATTGAATAACATCGGGGAGAGGCTACAACCCTGTCTTACTCCCTTCCCAACCACTGCTTCCCTTTCATGTCCCTCAACTCTTATAACTGCCATCTGGTTTCTGTACAAGTTGTAAATAGCCTTTCGCTCCCTGTATTTTACCCCTGCCACCTTCAGAATTTGAAAGAGAGTATTCCAGTCAACATTGTCAAAAGCTTTCTCTAAGTCTACAAATGCTAGAAACGTAGGTTTGACTTTCCTTAATCTTTCTTCTAAGATAAGTCGTAAGGTCAGTATTGCCTCACGTGTTCCAGTATTTCTACGGAATCCAAACTGATCTTCCCCGACGTTGGCTTCTACTAGTTTTTCCATTCGTCTGTAAAGAATTCGTGTTAGTACTTTGCAGCTGTGGCTTATTAAACTGATTGTTCGGTAATTTTCACATCTGTCAACACCTGCTTTCTTTGGGATTGGAATTATTATATTCTTCTTGAAGTCTGAGGGTATTTCGCCTGTTTCATACATCTTGCTCACCAGATGGTAGAGTTTTGTCAGGACTGACTCTCCCAAGGCCGTCAGTAGTTCCAATGGAATGTTGTCTACTCCGGAGGCCTTGTTTCGACTCAGGTCTTTCAGTGCTCTGTCAAACTCTTCACGCAGTATCGTATCTCCCATATCATCTTCATCTACATCCTCTTCCATTTCCATAATATTGTTCTCAAGTGCATCGCCCTTGTATAGACCCTCTATATACTCCTTCCACCTTTCTGCTTTCCCTTCTTTGCTTAGAACTGGGTTTCCATCTGAGCTCTTGATGTTCATACATGTGGTTCTCTTATCTCCAAAGGTCTCTTTAATTTTCCTGTAGGCAGTATCTATCTTACCCCTAGTGAGATAAGCCTCTACATCCTTACATTTGTTCTCTAGCCATCCCTGATTAGCCATTTTGCACTTCCTGTCGATCTCATTTTTGAGACGTTTGTATTCCTTTTTGCCTGCTTCATTTCCTGCATTTTTATATTTTCTCCTTTCATCAATTAAATTCAATATTTCTTATGTTACCCAAGGATTTATACTAACCCTCTTATTTTTACCTACTTGATCCTCTGCTGCCTTCACTACTTCATCCCTCAGAGCTACCCATTCTTCTTCTACTGTATTTCTTTCCCCCATTCCTTTCAATTGTTCCCTTATGCTCTCCCTGAAACTCTGTACAACCTCTGGTTCTTTCAGTTTATCCAGGTCCCATCTCCTTAAATTCCCACCTTTTTGCAGTTTCTTCAGTTTTAGTCTACAGGTGATAACCAATAGATTGTGGTCAGAGTCCACATCTGCCCCTGGAAATGTCTTACAATTTAAAACCTGGTTCCTAAATCTCTGTCTTACCATTATATAAGCTATCTGATACCTTTTAGTATCTCCAGGGTTCTTCCATGTATACAACCCTCTATCATGATTCTTAAACCAAGTGTTAGCTATGATTAAGTTATGCTCTGTGCAAAATTCTATCAGGCGACTTCCTCTTTCATTTCTTAGCCCCAATCCATATTCACCTACTACGTTTCCTTCTCTCCCTTTTCCTACACTCGAATTCCAGTCACCCATGACTATTAAATTTTCGTCTCCCTTCACTATCTGAATAATTTCTTTTATTTCATCATACATTTCTTCAATTTCTTCGTCATCTGCAGAGCTAGTTGGCATATAAACTTGTACTACTGTAGTAGGTGTGGGCTTCGTATCTATCTTGGCCACAATAATGCGTTCGCTATGCTGTTTGTAGTAGCTTACCCGCATTCCTATTTTCCTATTCATTATCAAACCTACTGCTGCATTACTCCCATTTGACTTTGTGTTTATAACCCTGTAGTCACCTGACCAGAAGTCTTGTTCCTCCTGCACCGAACTTCACTAATTCCCACTATATCTAACTTTAACCAATCCATTTCTCTGTTTAAATTTTCTAACCTACCTGCCCGATTAAGGGATCTGACATTTCACGCTCCGATCCGTAGAACGCCAGTTTTCTTTCTCCTGATAACGACATCCTCTTGAGTAGTCCCCGCCCGGAGATCCGAATGGGGGACTATTTTACCTCCGGAATATTTTACCCAAGAGGACGCCATCATCATTTAATCATACAGTAAAGCTGCATGCCCTCGGGAAAAATTACGGCCGTAGTTTCTCCTTGCTTTCAGCCGTTCGCAGTACCAGCACAGCAAGCCCGTTTTGGTTGTTGTTACAAGGCCAGTTTAGTCAATCATCCAGACTGTTGCCCTTGCAACTACTGAAAAGGCTGTTGCCCCTCTTCAGGAACCACACGTTTGTCTGGCCTCTCAACAGATACCCCTCCGTTGTGGTTGTACCTACGGTACGGCTATCTGTATCGCTGAGGCACGCAAGCCTCCCCACCAACGGCAAGGTCCATGGTTCATGGGGGGGGGGGGGGGGCGCTTGAACTTAGAACTACTTAAACCTAACTAACCTAAGGACATCACACACATCCATGCCCGAGGCAGGATTCGAACCTGCGACCGTAGCGGTCACGCGGTTCCAGACTGTAGCGCCTAGAACTGCTCGGCGACACCGACCAGCTGGAAATTAACAGCTCAGGCATCTATCATGCTGCATCACACTGTAGCTGACGACAACAGAAGAAGTGGCGTGTGGCACAAACCTGGTGTCGATTGCCTGCCCTCCTCTCATCCTCCAGATAACCAGCTTACCAAGACCCACCAGCAACGTCAACAGTCTACACCTTGAGTGATAGTTCCGCTGTCTCTACGATAGTAACCAGTCATTTTATCAGTTGATCTGAAACACCAGATGCTTCGTGAGGCCTCTGCATACTAAGACAAGAGACTTTACAATTAATGTGTTGCTAATACAAGTCGATGGGCATCATGGAGCAAATATCACTTGTATACCAACCATTTCGATACTCTGTTATAAGCGCAGACATCGATTACTTTACAAGCATTTCTATCCATTCTGATGAGCATTACATGTCTTGACCTTCTAACATTCACACTAGCATCACTGCATTGGTCACTGAGAGATATTCGCGTGCTTCGTTGTCACACAGGTATTGTACTACAATTTTGCACATTGAGAATACTTTAATGTACAATGCGAAGAGTAGCGCTTCTTAACAGTGTGATTGTGTCGTCATGTAGGCTATGGCCGTGCACGATAACAATAATTAGCCTTTAATAACCAAACATGGATGAGTGGGGAAGCTACACGCATAAACTTTAAATTCATAATCGCAAATCGCATCGCACTTCTCTCGAACTGGTCTTTTACGTGCCAGTAAACATAAACCTCATCATTATATTTCTCGTGCTGGGCAAATAGACGGATCAATTCGTGTGATCAACAGTGCACTTTGCCTAAACCAGTGAAGTGTGTTTACCCATTTTCGACATGGTGCTTTCAGGGACATTATATGTGTCTATAAATGTAATATTCGCATTCTTTCAACACTGTATTATAATGGACAATGCATACTTCAATATTTAAATTTTACGTTTCTGCAGTTCTACATTTTAAAGGAAAATTTATATATATTTTTATGAATTGTCCTTGGACTGGCAATAACAGTCGTCGATCGGAACACGGCTTCTTCTTCTTTCTCCTTCTTCTTTTTTGAGACCGAGGTCTGTTATTGCTTTAATTTTACTTTGTAAACGGTCGCTGACCACGCAACCACGTTCAAAACTTTAAGGTTTCTGCCTGCCCAAGCATCCAATGTTGCCTCTAAATATAAGGATTTAAAGAAGAAACTGTTAAGTATAGATACGGCCATTCATTTTAATAAGCAATCGGAAAAGGAGGGGGGGGGGCGATTCCCTAATTACGTGAAAGCCTATATTAATTGGGCAAATTGTAAGAAAGACCCCAAGTTTTTTAGACCTGTAGTTAAAAATATCATTTCTGATCTTGTTAAAAACCTATGTGCTAAAAAAGATGTTCTTTATGAAGATGAGTATCTATATTTATATATTCAGTATCAATTATAATTTAAACGTTGACAATTTCTGGATACAGATTAAGTACCACTTAGAAATTTGTAAACAAAGCAAATCGCGTAACCACGAAAAGAGGCTTAGTAAACTTTAAAGTCTATTTCCTGCTGAAATATGTTCTTAGAGTACTTTTTAGAAAAGCAGTCATGTAGTTTGTAAAAGAATTGTAAATAAGACTAACATTACTTGTACACAGAGTGAAACTGTCGTACTTGAAAAAGGCCTTAAGTACAATGTCATGTCCAACTTGGCAAACGAACGTGTAATGGAAAAGATGCTTGTCGACCTAAAAATTAGTCTCGATTGCATAAAAATGGATAATTCGTGTCAAACTAGAATTGCCTTTGATGTAGCTAACAATCTCAGTAGAAGCAGAGCCTTTCATAATGTTTGGATTAACAGTGGGATGATGGTTAAATCTATTAATAGTAAACTTAAAGAAGCTGATGCTATAATAACTAAGTCTGACAAAGGTTGCTCTTTGCTTATTACCTACAGTTCTGATTACATTTCTAAAACCTTAGATTTTTAACGAAACAAATATTTCGGAACTGCACGGAGATCCGACTCTGGCATTACAAAAAGAAGTCAGATCAGCTATCATTAGCGCAAAATTTTTTATCAAACCTTTCTATAACAAAACGCTTATCAACATGAACCCTCAACCACCAAAACTACGTTCTCAATTCAAAATTCACAAGCCTAACCATCCGATACGCCTGATCTCTCATAGTATGAATATCGTGTACCATGATTTAGCCAAATTTCTGCTTAAAACTCTGTAAAAATCATTCGTCTTAGAGAACAAGTATTCCATCCTCAATAGTCATGCCGTAGTCCATAAAATAAAAGATTTAGAATGCAGCCCAGATACCAAGTTGTTTTCACTAGACACCAAAAATATTTGTACAAAAATTTTCCCATACAACAAACGCTTAGTATCGTAGAAAAAAATTATGTCATTTTAAAAAAGAACTTTCAGATGAACAAATCATTGACTTTATGAATCTAATCGCAGTCGTAATCAGACACAACTATTCTAAATTTAATGAACAATTGAATCATCAATCCGACCGTTTCGCTATGGGAAACGCGTTAGCTGGTATCCTTGCCGACATATTCACTAAGTCTCTGGAAGAAAAGTTCTTCAACTGTTTCTCAGCTACAGCGTAAGGCATTCTCTCCTATTTCAGATGCGTCGATGTTACGTATTTTAGTCATCTATTAAGGACCTGTTGACGGCACTGACCCTGTTTTCATCTCTTTAATCAATTTCACGTGAAATTATTCTTCATCAGTTTACTCGAAAATGAGGTCCGTCAATTGAACTTTCTTCACTTGACTCTTACTGTAGAAGAAAATAAAATCTCATTCAATGTTTTTCGTAAAGAAACATATACCGGTCAGAACGTATCTAAGACTTCCATGCACCTACAATCTCATAAAAACGCTTTCTTTCACTTTGCTATTCACAGATCTACTTCTTTTCCGCTCTCGAAAGAAAAATTCGAGGAAGAAATTACTTTAATCAAAACGATAGCAGTTATGTGCTGTAGGTTACTTCAGACATGATACCACCTGCGCAACCTTTACCAACTTGCACATAGCTTACCATACAGTGATAAAAGTGTACATAATTACGTATTTTGCCATATTCCAGTTATTAATGTTGTACTGTCATTTGAAATTTAATATTTATTTCCGAAATTTAAATGTGTGTTAACGAGTTTAAGTGTGTTATGGTTTTTATTGTTTTTATCGTGACTGAATGTGTGAATGATTAACCGTTATAAATTAGTGAGACTGAATGTTTATTCATTAATTGTATACTCAGTGTCGAATGTAACTGAGTTTTCATTAATGAACCATCCATCTATAACTGAGAGCTTGAAGGTTGTGCCAGTTTAGCTGCCTGTAAAATCATGAACTAAATGCGAATGGAATTTTATGAGTTGGTACTTCTTATTTATATGCAACCAAATAAATACTTAACCCGACACGAGCAAATGAAAGGACTTCTGTAGAGGGATGTGTTTATATGTTTGTCATTGTGAATGTAAAACAAAACTGTTACGTCGGCAGAAAGATAACCACCTCAGTGCCGTAATCTATGTTATGAAGCACATCTTTCCAATTTCCACAACGGAAAAAAAATTAAAAATTAGGATGCAGGCCCCTTGGATGTACTTATGCTATAGGCAAGTCCGAGCACAAGTACAGTGGCATACATTTGAGATGTAGCGCTGTAGAGGATTGTCGAAAATTAGGATGACTGATAAGGCAAGGAATGAGGCGGTCCTGCACAGAATAGGCGAAAAAAAATGTATAGAATAAGAAGACGGACATGATGGTAGGGCATCTGTTAAGATGTTATGGATTAGGATATATCCATCAAATAATTGAGGGTGTTGGTTGCCACTGCTAATGTGAAAAAAAAAATTTAAACCACGGTGAGGGGGGAGGGGGGGGGGGGGCGGGAGTTTTCTCGGAACTGCTCCATAGCTTAACCGATAAACCACTGTTCCAATTAAACTACCAAATAATTTCAAATTAGTAATGATGCATGAAAGTGGGGACCTAACTCAAACAAACACCAATTTTTGCAGTGAAAGATGTGTAATGCTTTTCTGTAAAATGGCTGGCGGACTGTGAGAAAGTGAGGAGCTAATCTGCAAGTGAGTCGTAAAACTGTTGCTCTCTCAAAGCAGTGTCCTCAGCCACGTACTCAATGAATGGATGGACGCTGTCAGAGACGGTGTTCCACGTTCTGAAGTAGAAGGTGGAAGTAGTGTAACGACTGCTTTCTAAAAGATAAAGTCTTCAAGCGGATGGGAAAACACGTCACACTTAGAGGAGAATCTGTTGGATTCAAATGAAGCCAGCAGTACCTGATGTTTCAATTTTGTACGAGAGTTTAGGATTTATTCACCAACATTATTTTCATAGTGGAGATGAAGACTAGCAAGTGCATACATGTAGCCACTATCATTAGTCGAAGTATGAAACTACTCTCATAACGAGAGAGATTACTGCTTTCTGTCCCATTCTAATGTAAGAGAGAAAGTATATTATTGGTTTATCACAGCAAATTCTGTAGAAGAGGATGATTGTTGCTATTGTTATAAATTTTTCACTTGTGGAACTCAGAAAGCCTACAGAGATTGGTTTATAAGAATCCTGAGCTGTCAAAACCAAGAAGAGTTTGAGAAAGACTACCTCCAGAGGGGGGACAAGTTTAGCTTGGATCGTCGTAGGGAGAGGAGCCTTCTGCTTAGAAGCGCAGAGAGGGACGATGCCATCATAAGCTGATCATTGATGCCGAGACTGAGAATTTTCAGCTGTCACAGCATGTATTTCCTGCTGAATTTTAGAATGATGGTAAACATGAGCTGCATTTGCACGTGTTGTGACGATGGGATGGCGAAGTAATTTATTTCATATCACAGACAGCTTTTATGAAATAATTCACACAGTCAGCTAGTTTCAATCAACATGCATTTAGGCGAGGGAGCTTATGTCATTATTTTTCTGGGTTCTTTCTTTAACCTCTTGACTAATTCAGCAAATGTTGAAGATGGACATAGCCAACTGTTTAATTTCATTTCCAATTCCACCCACCTGTGCGAAGGAATTATCATCTTCTTTTGTAATTCATTTGAAACGTTGTGCATTTTATAACTGTTTCCTTTGTTCACTGAATTGTTGGGAACTAGTTCCTGCATCATAGTAATAGACAGGATTTGATTGTGACCTTTCATTTCATTTCCCACGTCAATAGAGCCCATTTTTCATTATGTGAGCTATGATACTATTGTACATGATTAATTTGAACACCTTAGTTTAAATTAAGATGTTTATTATTTTGCATTGCATTACTTTTTCTTAGTATTTCACATGATTCTATGGTGAGCAATCTGCTCAGTGAATATGTCACTGGGCACAAGTGTTATTAGCATTTCAGGGGTACACATAATTCTCAACCCTAGCCTCACACCTCTCAAGTGTCGCGGGAAAGGGTTCCCTTCGGGGCCTACTCTGCGTCTGGTCCCTCACCAAATGACTATTCTTGCATGAGAGACCTTGCTGGGAGACAGGCTCCGTGTTTCACTGGGATACACAAACCTCTCCACCATAGAAAGGTCATAGTCTTTGACGAAATACAAATAGACGAAATTTAGTGGTACATATTTATTACAGTATCGGCCTTGGTGTAATGTGAGATGTCACTCGCAACGACAGGTACGTCGAGACCACCTAACTGTATAGAACAACTGAAGTAAGAAAGTGTAATGTAATGCCAAGGAACTGTTAACACTGGAAGGTACGATGTGCTGCTATAATACATTAGCAGAGCTAAGACGATGTTTTCTTTACAAAATAGTAAAGACAGTTTAAATATTGCACTTTGGAACAAAAAGGAACTTTGATTTCTTTCGCTTTCAGAGGCTTGTGATCGTACATTCATATTACGATAAGCAACCTGCATCTATTTGCATACTGCAATAGGACCTAGTGAGGTAAACTTTATGAACTGTGCAATACCGCCAAAAGATAACTTTTCGGTATGCTAACAAATCCACATTACACAGAACTCAGTATGTAATGGATCGTCGTTTGCTTCATAACTTACGATCAGGTGCTAAAACATAAGTTACAGCCACTATGTAGTATAATTAATTAGCTTACAAGCCTACAAGCAGAAATTATTTACCCAGCGCCTGTAATTAACAGTAATGCATTATTTCGGAATCATCAATTTGATGACAGTTATGAGAAAACTAATTATGTAACTTTTGAAAACACTACCTGAAGATGTTATGATAATGTGATCATGAAATTTCTGTTTGTATCTAATTAGCAGATTATCAATACAATTCGATTATTTAATATGAATCCAAGTTAACAACCTTAGGAAACCACGTTATTAAAGATGCAAGACTCAGATGCATGCAATTTGTTTTCTAGCTACACCATCTAGAAATGACCTTTTTGAGATTCTGCCAAATCAAAGTTTTTGTGTACAATGCTAATCTTGTAATCTTATTCCACAGTCTATAAGGTTTTCCAGTTTGCGGTAACATAAAAAGTTTTTCAGTAATTAATAAGAAATCTGTAATTTTGTGTCAAGTACTGTTTACTGCATTACATTTCTTTCGTCTAAAAATCTGAAAACCAATACTTGAAACTACATTCATTCGAAACGTACATTTGTTTACTTCATTTCTGTATTAATTGAATATTTTGTGACGAAACTTTGTAGTTGCAATTCGGTACATCTGTTTCGTAAACAAAGAGATCAAGAGAGCACGTATTGTCAAGAAAGTAAATAAACAGTTCGGCTATTAAAAAAAAAAAAGGAAGTTAAGGTTATGTTATTGTTTTGTGATGGAAGGTCTCTGTATTTCAGAAAATATATGACTGTCAAAACGAATATTTTATAGAGTTGACTTTTATTTAAAACATCACATCTTCACATTTTGAATCCTCACGACTACCAGTGTTCAGCAATGTTCAGTTTCTACAATGTGTTGGCGATTTCCACTACAAAAGCTAAGTAGTCGCCCTCTAATGTTTACTTAAACTGACAGCAGATTGTTATTAAGTTAGTCATTTACTTTAAAGTGTTGTGAGTGTTTATTAAACCTCAGATTAAAAACATGATATTTTCTAAAAAAGATTTCTTTTCATTACCTCAAGCACACTTACACTATATAGGAACATTTTACATCATCAGCATATAACAGCTTTCTAAATGTAAGAGCTATGATCGAAAGTGATCATGTGACCAGCAGTGTCCAACATCTTCCCATCTTTAGAGTAAACAACTGATCAGTATTGTCCGGTGGCAGAAATGCTCTAACCTCTCTTGCTCTAAAGTACTAATCATCCCTCGGCTACTAAGGAGGAAGGTAGGGCTACCAATGAATCTTTTCATGTGTGGTTATATTTTGATAAAATGACACGCTCCTTATTAAGAAGATATTAAATTTCCCTTCACCTGTTACAGTACCGTTTTGTGACAACATTATGGTGTTTAAAATATGTGATTATATGGACTGTCAAGAATAATTGAATAATGGGTGGTCTGTAATGTTATAGTTGGAAGTGGCCTGTTTCACGGTCAGCTATTTGGCAAATTCTCCGAATTCCTGCGCATGTTGTCAAGGGGAAGCTGTCATTTCTCTTTCACGGGAATTGCAATTGCAAGAGGAGTATTGGACAACATTAACAAGTAAACACAGAAAAACATTTCGAAGAAATATAAAATTTCTGTAACTATACAATACAAAGTGGAATTGGTCAACTTTAAAAAGAATATTCTAATGTATCAGGTGCCTGGAGCATTGCAAGAGCTTTATATCTTCAGGCTGCTGCCTCGGAGTGTTGCGGTAGTGGGGAGCCTGATGCGCCGTATGGTACACCCCATGTGTTACATGCTTCACCCACGGTACCTGATGTCGATACATCTTCGCGGGTACCGGGCGCGGTTGGGCCACTCTCTCTCCAAGGGGAGTGGCGGGTTCACCGGCGGTCGCGTCGAACGAGGCGGAGGGCCAATGTGGAGGCTGGCCGTGTGGCATCGCCTTCTCTGCCTGTGAGTGGACATGTGGCCGATCCTTCAGCAAGATCCGAGCAGGTACTTGGGGGGAGGGGTTTATTAGTGACAGGGAGCCCCTTAGGGATATAGCGGAACGGTCGGGGAAGAAGGCCAGTGTCCACTCTGTCTGCTTGCCAGGGGGTCTCATCCGAGTGGAGGAGGCCCTGCCGGCGGTGATAGAGAACACTGGGTGCACCCGACTGCAAATTGTTGCTCATGTCGGCACCAATGACTCGTGCCGTCTGGGTTCAGAGGTCATCCTAAGTTCATACAGGCGGTTGGCGGAGTTGGTGAAGGCGGAATGCCTCGCTAGCGGGGTGGAATCTGAGCTAACTATGTCTAGTGTCGTTCCCAGAACCGATCTCGGTCCTCTGGTTTGGAGCCGAGTGGAAGGCTTAAACCAGGGGCTCAGACGATTCTGCGGAGATCTGAGGTGCAAATTTCTCTACCTCCTCTATTCGGTGGAAAATGTAGGGCCCCCTGAATATGTCAGGCGAGCACTACAAGCAGGAAGTGGGTACAAGGGTAGCGGAGTACGTGTGCAGTACACATGTGGGTTTCTCCCTAGGCCCGACAAGATGCCTCCTGAGGTGTGTCAAGGTAGCAGTAGGCAAAACGCAACAGAGGATGACAAAATTAATGTGGTATTAGTAAACTGCAGGAGTGTCCACAGAAAGGTCGAAGAACTGCTCTTATTAACAAACGGTCACAATGCCCACATAGTACTAGGGACGGACAGTTGGCTGACACCAAAGGTAAACAGTAATGAAATTCTAAACTCAAACTGGAATGTATACCGCAGAGACAGGCTGGACAGTGAAGAGGGAAGCGGTTTGTAGAGATAAAAAGTGCAATATTACCGAAGGAAATTGAAGGAGATCCCAAATGTGAAATAATTTGGGTGAAGGTCACGGTTAAAGCAGGCCCAGACATGGTAATTGGATGTCTCTATAGGCGCCCTGGCTCAGCAGCTGTTGTGGCTGAGCTCCTGAAGGATAATTTGGAAAATATTTCGAGTAGATTTCCCCACCATGTTATAGTTCTGGGTGGAGATTTTAATTTGCCGGATATAGACTGGGAGACTCAAACGTTCATAATGGATGGCAGGGACAAAGAATCAAGTGAAATTTTTTTGAGTGCTTTATCTGAAAACTACCTTGAGCAGTTAAACAGAGAACCGACTCGTGGCGATAACGTATTAGACCTTGTGGTTACAAACAGACCCGAAGTATTTGTAACAGTTAACGCAGAACAGAGAATCAGCGATCAGAAATCGGTCACAATATCCGCGGTTTCAGCCGTAAACAAAAAAATTTAAAAAAGCAGGACGATTTTTCTGTTTAGCAAAAGTGACAAAAAGCAGATTTCAGAGTACTTGACGGCTCAACACAAAAGTTTTATCTGATGCACACATAGTGTTGAGGATCAGTGGACATAGTTCAAAACCGTCGTTCAATATGCCTTAGTTGAGTATGTGAAAAAGCAAGATCGTAAGAGATGGAAAAGAGCTGCCGTGGTACAACAACCGAGTTAGAAAACTGCTACGGAAGAAAAGGGAACTTCACAGCAAACATAAACATAGCCAAAGCATTGCAGACAAACAAAAATTACACGAAGCGAAATGTAGTGTGAGGAGGGCTAAGCGAGAGGCGTTCAACAAATTCGAAAGTAAAGTTCTATGTACTGACTTGGCAGAAAATTCTAAGAAATTTTGGTCTTATGTCAAAGCGGTAGGTGAATCAAAACAAAATGTCCAGACACTCTGTGACCAAATTGGTATTGAAACAGAGGATGACAGAGTAAAGGTCGAAATACTAAATGTCTTTCTCCAAAGCTGTTTCACAGAGGAAGACTGCTCTGTAGTTCCTTCTCTAGATTGTCGCACGGATGACAAAATGGTAGGAATAGAAGTAGATGACCGAGGGATAGAAAAACAGTTAAAATCGCTCAAAAGAGGAAAGGCCGCTGGACCTGATGGGATACCAGTTCTATTTTACACAGACTACGCGAAGGAACTTGCCCCCCACCCACCTAGTTGCAGCGGTGTACCGTAGGCCTCTAGAAGAGCACAGCGCTCCAAAAGATTGGAAAAGGGCACGAGTCATCCCCGTTTTCAAGAAGCGACGTCGAACAGAAGTGCAGAACTATAGACCTATATCTCTAACGTCGATGAGGTGTAGAAATTTGTAACAAATGGTCGAGTATAATGACTTTTCTGGAGACTATAAATCTACTCTGTAGGAAAGAGCACGGGTGTCGAAAAGGACGATCGTGTGAAACCCAGCTCGCGCTATTAGTCCATGAGACTCAGAGGGCCATAGACACCGGTTCCCAGGTAGATGCAGTGTTTCTTTACATCCGCAAGGCGTTTGATACAGTTCTCCACAGTCGTTTAATGTACAAAGTAAGAGCATCTGGACTATCAGACCAATTGTGTGGTTGGATTGAAGATTCCTAGATAACAGAACGCACCATGTCATTCTCAATGGAGAGAAGTCTTCCGAAGTAAGAGTGATTTCAGGTGTGCCGCAGGGGAGTGTCGTAGGACCGTTCAAAACTGGCTCTGAGCACTATGGGACTTAACATCTGAGGTCATTAGTCCCCTAGAACATAGAACTACTTTAACATAACTAACCCAAGGACATCACACACATCCATGCCCGAGGCAGGTTTCCAACCTGCGACCGTAGTGGTCGCGCGGTTCCAGACTGAAGCGCCTAGAACCGCTCGGCCACACCGGCCAACGTAGACCGTTGCTATTCACAATGTATATAAATGAACTTGTGGATAATATCGGAAGTTCACTGAGGCTTATTGCAGATGATACTGTAGTATACCAAAAGGTTGTGACAATGGAAGATTGTACTGAAATGCAGAAGGATCTGCAACTAATTGACGCATGGTGCAGGGAATTGCAATTGAATCTCAATGTAAACAAGTATATCGTGCCGCCAATACATAGAAAGAAAGATCCTTTATCATTTAGCTACAATACAGCAGGTCAGCAACTGGAAGCAGTTAATATTATCTGGGAGTAGGAGTGAATTAAAGTGTAATGATCATATAAAATTAATCGTCGGTGAAGCAGATGCCAGACTGAGATTCAGTGGAATAATCCTAAGGGAATGCAGACCAAAATCAAAGAAAGTAGGTTACAGTAAACTTGTTCGCCCACTGCTTGAATACTGGTCACCGATGTGGGGTCCGTACCAGATAGGGTTGATAGAAGAGATAAAGAAGGTCCAACGGAGAGCACCGCGTTTCGTTACAGGATCATTTAGTAATCGCGAAAGCGCTACGAAGTTGACAGATAAACTCCAGTGGAAGCCTGTGCAAGAGAGACGCTCAGTAGCTCGGTACGGGCTTTTGTTGAAGTTTCGAGAACATACCTTCACCGAGGAGTCAAGCAGTATATTGCATCCTCCTACGTATATCTCGCGAAGAGTACACGAGGATAAAATCAGAGATATTAGAGCCCACACAGAGAGATACCGACAATCTTTCTTTCCACGAACAATACGAAACTGGAATAGAAGGGAGAACCGAGAGAGGTATTCAAGGTACTCTCCGCCACACACCGTCAGGTGGCTTTCGGTGTATGAATGTAGATGTATATGTAGATACATGAATGTTACCTTATGGACGTTGATATGCACACGATATTACTAGGATTTTAAATGAAATTAAGGTGTGGAGCTATCTAAAACCCTTCCACGACTTCGCTTTGCATGAAAATGGCCAAGAAAATAAGAATGTCACTGTAAACAATTATAAGGAAGTTGGATTAGACTTATATTTCAAATCACAAGCCCAGGAGTGAAGACAGATATCAATAATGATCGACTTTATAAAGTCTCCTCTCACGTATCTACTAGAAACTAAATCTTTTTTGGAAAATAATGTAGTATTACTAGACTGAATGTTATAATTTACAGCTGTAGAAAGCATAATGTGTTAAACCTTCTGCAACACTTTTGAAATGTACTTAGATTAGATTAGACGTACTTTTCGTTCTCATAAATCCTTAATAAGGAGATCCTCCATAATGAAGAACATTAAATACTAACAACAGAGATTTACAACTTCTTCCAGCGCACTCTGTGCCAGTCACTTCTATGTGTTGCACGTTATCAGACGGCTTCTAGAACAACTGATGTGTTCTGTCTAACGCTGTTCTGCAGTTTGTCTATTGGGACAATACGAATACGAATACCGAATGTTGTCTGGTGTTCAATAATGATCAAGATAAGACTATAAACCATGTTCTCTCTGCCTATAGTTCTAATTATTTATCTGTATATTACAGGGAGGTTGTTAATTCGGACTCTAATAAAAAAGATGGAATTATTATACAGAAGTACTACACTAAAACTGGAGAAACGTGTATGGTGATTGTTTTGTGAACCTTAGCACCAAAACAGGCTGCTCAAGGCACCCCACTCTCCCCCTGCTAAGATCCATTAATCACAACAGGAGTACTGTTCACATACGAGGCTGGTTTCACGTGATATGGGAATGTCAATATTCATAAGCGAAGTTTTTGTACTGTTCTAAACCGACATGCAGTTCTGGCGATTTTCAGTAACTGTATGGACAGAAATTACTGATGACAGACCAGTAGGACCTTTCATATCACCAAATTGGTTGTCAAATGAACATCTTCAGTTCTTGCCAAACGACTTGCTTGTCACACCAGAGTAGGTACCATACCAACAATGGCTGAAATGTGACTCATGCATATTCTCCGAAATATCCGAGGATACCTAACACATACATTTATAGAATAGATTTTTAACAGCCTGTATGACATTTACCTCATCTATTGTGTGCGGAAATGTCTTACCGGAGGTCCAGCTGATTTTATTAACATTTCTTCCGTAAGCGGCCTGCAAATGTTATCGTCCAGTCAGTTGATCGAGATTATGGGTTCTACACAATAACGCCGTATTCTATTTACCTCATCTTCTTGTTCTTGAGTTACGGGCTCTGTAGGATTGTGAGTCATCTCTTCGTGTAACGTATTTTCTTTCTCTGCTCCAAGAACATCTTCATCTTTTCCCTTCTTTTCTCGCATTTATCTCCTGGGATCCTCAGTATCCTCTTCTCTTGACTGCTTCACTGGTGACTACCTATTATTTTTCAGTATCCATTTTTGTCAACGATCTTTGGCATATTCTGGTTTATTTTGTTTGTCAAATATTAGTTATGGACGTGTAGATAGACGATTATTAATTCAATCATGAAGAGTCTTTCTGGAATCATCAACCCACTTGATTCTTGTCTTTCATTTTGTCCTCCGTGTTGTTTCAAGTACTATTTACGTCCTTCCGCTATTCATCCTGATCACATTCCCTTTTTATTCTTATTTCTCCTGGTATTTTCCTCAAGCTTTGCTACAGTTGTACGTTGGTCTTCGCATCCATCCCTCACCATCTCTTTTACAGCTTAATGTTTCCCACATTACTTTCCTCTCCTCTTCTTTCTATGTGTTCTCCATTATTTCTAGCTAGTGTTACCGGCTCATCCGCATACCAGCCATGATACTTTTGTATTTTGCCTTAATCGGAAACAAGTGATGACGTCACAGTAAACAAGTAAAGTAGCGACTGAGGAAAACCCACCACACCATCAATGGTTTCAGGTCATTTGTACACCTTCACTAAGGCGACAAAGTCATGGAATAGCGATGTGCACAAATAGAGATGGCGAGTAGTATCGCAGACACAAGGTATAAAAGGGCAGTGCATTGGTGGAGCTATCATTTGTCTCAAGCAATTCATGCGAAAAGGTGTCCGACGTGATTATGGTCGCACGACGTGAATTGGTAGAGCTAGACGCTTGGAAAATTTCATTTCGGAAATCGTTAGGGATTTCAGTATCCCAAAATCCACAGTGTCAAGAGTATGCCGAGAATGGCAAATTTAAGGTATTACCTCACACAACCTAGTGGCCAACGGCCTACACTTAACGACCGAGAAGAGCGCCACTGCGTAGAGTTTTCAGTGCTAAGGAGCAATGCGTGGAATAACCGCGGAAATCAATGTGGGACGTTTCCGTTAGGACAGAGCGGTGAAATTTTGATTTCATAGGCTATGGCAGCAGACGACCAAAGCGAGTGCCTTTTCTAACAGCACGATATGGCCTACAGCGATTTTTCTTTGGTTTGTGACGATACCTGTTGAAACCTAGACGACTGGAAAACCTAGGCCTGGTTAGATGAGTAGCAGTTTCATTTGGTGAGAACTGATGACAGGGTTCAAGTGTGGCCCAGACCCCACGAAGCCATGGATCCAAGTTGCCACAACAAGGCTCAGTGCAAACCGGTAGTGGTTCCATGGTGGTGTGGGCTGTGTTTACATGTAATGCAATTGGGCCTCTTGCTCAACTGAAACATTCGTTAACTGGAAATGGCTATGTTCGGCTACCATTTGCAACCATTCATGAACTTCATATTCCCAGACAACGATGCAATATTCATGTGTGACAACGCAACATGTCATTGACGTACAGTGGTTCGCGACTGCTTTGAAGATCATTCTTGTCACTTCGAGCAAATGATTTGGCCACCCAGTTCGCCAGATCTGGGAGTTAATGGAGAGGTCAGCTCGTCCACAAAATTCTGCACAGGGAACACTTTCGGAATTATGGACTGCTGTAGAGACAGTATGGTTCAATATTTCTTCAGGGGAATTGTGGAGTCTACGCCATTTCGAGCTACTGCACTACGCCGGGGAAAAGGAGGTCTGAAATGACTTCTGTCACCTCAGTGTACTGTCAAGCCGATTAAGTGACTACTTACGGTATGCGGAGTGAATTCCCCCTACTCGTAGCTGCAATAATATATAATATGGTCGACATATATTACCACTTTCCTCACCGTTGTCTTTTTGTGTCTGATCTTTGGTTTGTGTATATATTCTTCGTATTGTATACATTTGGTCATACAGAAGACTGACCTTATTTCTTTACCGTCTCTAATCTTACCAGAATGTTCGTCGTTCTTCCTTCTTTACTTCCTCCCAGATATATATACGTTTGGCCGTCTTACTCGCATTGTGTTTTGGCGTTTTCCAGTCCCACTTACATTCCGTGTTTTTCCTTTGTTTTAAGCGATAATCATTCCCACCCTTCCTGCTGTTTTGCTTAGGTTGTCGAGCTGTGTCTTTGTCTGTCTCACTTGCTACGCCACTGCTAATTACAGGAAGTCTCCTTGGGCCAAATTGTCCCCTACGTCACTCTTTGGTATTCCTATTTTGTCGTTTATTGACCTCAACTGCCTGATCACGTCGTCCAGTGTTATGCTGAACCAAACTGATGACAGTCCGTCTCCCTGTGTTATACTGCTCTTGATCTCAAATTCTTTTGACAGTGCTCCTCTTAATCCCATGCATCCCCTTGTATCTGCCAGAACTTCCATAGTTAGGTCTCGTGTAGTACCGTAGAGTCCTCGGTTCTTCAGAACCCTTTCAAGATTGTCTGTTGGTGGAACCACATGCCCACCTGAAATCAATGAAGGTTACTATCTTAGTTTTGTACTTTAATCTGTATCAATTCCTGTAAATACTTGTTCTATGCATCTTATTGCTTTATTAAATTCCGCTCAGCCTCAATCAGTACTTTCTATTTCATCTAATCCCCTCAGGAGAAATTTCTACAGCACCTTGCAACCGACCTGTAGCAGTGATATTCCGCTATAGTTGTCTCCATCCCTCTTGTTTCCCCTGTTATGTACTGACACTGTCGTCGCATTTTACTATCCTACTGGTAACTACTTTGTCCTCAAAACCTGGCATATAACGTTCGTCATGTTGCTTACCACCTTGTCGCTCCCCAGTTCTTCTGTCTTCTCCAGTTCCCCGATTTTTCTGTAGACCTCATTTGGCCTTTGCTACATCGTCAATGGTTGGAGGAGCTGACTCTCTCTCTTCTGTGTCCGTCTCCTATCCGAGCTCGTTTTCAGATGGTTCACATCATTAGGATGAGCAAAGCACTGCTTAGGTTGTCCACACTCTTGTTGACTGTAACTGTAATACATACTGATACTAGTGTTTCAGCCCTACGTCACCATACCTGCACCTAACGGGAAATCGTACCACTAACACTAATAACAATGTATTTCTGCAACACACTGTCTGAATATAATTTCTACGTAGTGTGGTACCCATAGGATAAAAAGTTTTCCGTATACACTGGCTCAAGTAGCGAAGGTTTATTTACGACCACTCTTTATTCTGCAAGTATCCTACAGTTCTCCTTCGCATTAATGGCCAGTTCCCCTTTCTCATTTCTTATAAACAGTTCTCTGCTCCTGTATCCAGTCGGACTCTTTTTGAATTTACAGAAAAAGTTTCGACTGTTATCTCTCGTATTATTTTGCCAGTTTCGAGATCCTTTCTCGTATTTCGCTCGATTGCGTCTTAATTTTTCTTTGTCTTCATCATTCCGACTGCTCTCTTTGCCTGTGGATGCCTACCTGTATTTGGAATGTAGTGGCACCTTCTGTAAGACTGCGATTCGATGCTATTTTTATGCTCTTCCTGACCTTGATGATCATGATCTCTTTAGCGTGTCCTTCACTTTGGTATTTGGTCTGTCTTGAATTCCCTAATGTAAGTGGATGTACGTTCACACTCTCTTTGGCTGTGAAGTCTGTTGTTATCAGTCTCATTTTGTGTTCTCGACACAGTTCATTTAACTTTTCCCCAAATTTGTTTGTCCTCTGGTGTGCTGCACCTTCCAATATGTGCATTATAACCGTCTACTGGTATCTTCACTTGTCTGTGTGATAACATTTAGTTCCTCCAAGAACTGTCTACAATCGGTATAATTCGGAGAAGAGATCCCAAATAATAATTTGATGCATCGTTACAGCATTTCAGTTAAGGCAGTGGAACGAAGATTAACAGGTACCTTAAAATTACAGTACTGAAGAAAATACCTTCAATTAGAAGAAAATAGTAAACAAAAGCCTCCTCCCCACAATTATGATTTCGTGCTTTCATCGCCGACGTAATTCACGTGTTCCATGTATCGTTCTCAGTACATTAACTGTGCTATAAATCCTATTAGTAAGCTGCCTATTTCTGTTACCGACGTGATCTATTCAGTCGGAGCCACTGAAACGTTTACGGGCTATCAAAGACTAAATGATGTCCTTTAAAATCCAGTTTCTTTCCTGATAGGATCATAATGCTTGTGCTAAGAAGATGTTAATCTGAACGATGGCGGGAAGACATGTGATTCACAAACTTATTACACATATGAATAGAAATAAACTTTTATCTGTGTCTGTAGTTACATTTATTGAATAGGGACGTGTAGCACCTTCTGGGACAATTTCCCTTTAAAGTTCTTGGCAAATGCCTCTGTGAAACACATATTACGAAAATTACAACACATGTCTGGGCGATATTCTCACTATAGGGAAAATCTGCGTGGCAGCACTCAAATGTTCTCTATTCCTTTTCGTTAACTTTAACCTCATAATTCACACAATTCGTAGAGAACACATCTGCCAATATTACATATCCCAATTATTAATTTTACTTGTTGTTACGGGTTCTTATATCAAGGGAGTCTTTTCTAAGACTCTTGCGAGGTTTCCGTTTCAACCTCAGCTGCTTCACTGACATTATAGCTGCTTGTTCTTACAAATATAGTTTTGCCCAACAAATATTAACAATTCAATGAATCACGAGGACGATAAACCAAAGAGTAAGTTGATGTCGGTTTGCTCCAAAGGAAGCATAACAGAGAATTCAAGAGCTCAGAATTCATTTAATTTTTTATCAAACGAAGTTAGCGGTAGTCCCTTGTTACTTGGTTACAATTTGATATCAACAATAATGCGTTATAATTTCGAAAACAGAAACGGGCAAGAAAGAGAGTACCATTTAGTCGATATTATGCCATCTACAGACGGAACATTATTTATGATCCACAAAGATGAGGTAGAAAACAGACCCTTACTTTCTGAATAGATCGTCCTGTCTGATTTTAAACCTGACTTACGGAAATCAAGAAAAATTTAAATCTTGTTGGCATGACGCAGATGTGATACCCTGTTTTTCCGAACAGGGGCCATTACCTCAAGCACAGTATCTCTTGTCTAGCTAAAGAATTTCAGCAAAGCTTTCCGGATTCGAGAGAGAATTGTCACTCTCTACATATGATACTTCAAGAATTTCCCAAACTGACTTCGTGAGGCACCGAGAGCAAATTTCGTTGCTCACTGTTCGGACTACAGCTCTGCTGCAAACCCAAAAACTTGTAAAGGCTAAGGAATCACAACCTCAGAAAGCCCTGGATAGAATTTGACTTTCTGTAACGAATAACATTTCATCGTAGCTGCTGAAATTATATGTGATCTATAAAAGCCAAACGTAATTCTCATACTATGCATTTTATACAGCCTGTTAATAAAGCTTTAGTTATGAGTAGAGACCGGATTATATGCATCTTAAAGCCGGCCGTGGTGGCCGAGCGGTTCTAGGCGCTACAGTCTGGAACCGCGCTACCGCTACGGTCGCAGGTTCGAATCCTGCCTCGGGCATGGATGTGTGTGATGTCCTTAGGTTAGTTAGGTTTAAGTAGTTCTAAGTTCTAGGGGACTGATGACCTAAGATGTTAAGTCCTGTAGTGCTCAGAGCCATTTTCACACCACGTCCTGATAGTTTTCATTCCACCAGCACCTCGTCTCCTACTTTCCAAACTTGACAGAAGCTCTCGTGCAAACGCATTTGATTAAAATTTTACATTTCTCATTCACATTTTTAAATTTTTTATTTGCCTGCCAATGAATATTATTAAGTGTAACTTATTGTGTTGGTTTTGTTAATGCTCAAAAATTTTTAACTGAGCCACCCTTTTACACAACTGGCCATTAAAATTGCTACACCACGAAATGACGTGCTAAAGACGCGACATTTAACCGATATGAAGAAGATGGTGTGATATGCAAGTGATTAGCTTTTCAGAGCATTCACACAAGGTTGGCGCCGATGGTGACACATACAACGTGCTGACATGAGCAAAGTTTCCAACCGATTTCTCATACATGAACGGCAGTTGACCGGCGTTGCCTAATGAAACGTTGTTGTGATGCCCCTTGTAAGGAGGAGAAATGCGTACCATTACGTTTCCGACTTTGATAAAGGTCGGGTTGTAGTCTATCGCAATTGCGGTTTATCGTATCGCGACATTGCTGCTCGCGTTGGTCGAGATCCAATGACTGTTAGCAGATTAAGGAATCGGTTGGTTCAGGAGGGTAATACGGAACACCGTGCTGGATCCCAACGACCTCGTATCACTAGCAGTCCAGATGACAGGCATCTTATCAGCATGGCTGTAACGGATCATGCAGCCACGCCCCGATCCCTGAGTCAACAGAAGGAGACGTTTCCAAGACAACAACCTTCTGCACGAACAGTTCGACGACGTTTGCAGCAGCATGGACTATCAGCTCGGAGACCATGGCTGCGGTTACCCTTGACGCTGCATCACAGACAGGAGCGCCGCCGGTGGTGTACTCAACGACGAACCTGGGTGCACGAATAGAAAAACGTAATTTTTTCGAATGGATCCAGGTTCTGTTTACAGCATCATGATGGTCGAATCCGTGTTTGGTGACATCGCGGTGAACGCTCATTGGAAGCGTGTATCCGTCATCGCCATAGTGGTGTATCACTCGTCGTGATGGTATGGGGTGCCACTGGTTACACGTCTCGGTCACCTCTTGTAAGCATTTACGGCACTTTGAACAGTGGATGTTACATTTCAGATGTGTTACGACCCGTTGCTCTAACCTTCATTCAATCCCTGGGAAACCCTACATTTCAGCAAGATAATGCACGACCGCATGTTGCAGGTCTTTCTGGATGAAGAAAATGTTCTATTGCTGGCCTGGCCAGCACATTCTCCAGATCTCTACATCTACATCTATACTCCGCGAGCCACCTTACGGTGTGTGGCGGAGGGTACTTATTGTACCACTATCTGATCCCCCCTTCCCTGTTCCATTCACGAATTGTGCGTGGGAAGAACGACTGCTTGTAAGTCTCCGTATTTGCTCTAATTTCTCGGATCTTTTCGTTGTGATCATTACGCGAGATATATGTGGGCGGTAGTAATATGTTGCCCATCTCTTCCCGGAATGTGCTCTCTCGTAATTTCGATAATAAACCTCTCCGTATTGCGTAACGCCTTTCTTGAAGTGTCCGCCACTGGAGCTTGTTCAGCATCTCCGTAACGCTCTCGCGCTGACTAAATGTCCCCATGACGAATCGCGCTGCTTTTCGCTGGATCATGTCTATCTCTTCTATTAATCCAACCTGGTAAGGGTCCCATACTGATGAGCAATACTCAAGAATCGGACGAACAAGCGTTTTGTAAGCTACTTCTTTCGTCGATGAGTCACATTTTCTTAGAATTCTTCCTATGAATCTCAACCTGGCGCCTGCTTTTCCCACTATTTGTTTTATGTGATCATTCCACTTCAGATCGCTCCGGATAGTAACTCCTAAGTATTTTACGGTCGTTACCGCTTCCAATGATTTACCACCTATGGCATAATCGTACTGGAATGGATTTCTGCCCCTATGTATGCGCATTATATTACATTTATATACGTTTAGGGAAAGCTGCCAGCTGTCGCACCATGCATTAATCCTCTGCAGGTCTTCCTGGAGTACGTACGAGTCTTCTGATGTTGCTACTTTCTTGTAGACAACCGTGTCATCTGCAAATAGCCTCACGGAGCTACCGATGTTGTCAACTAAGTCATTTATGTATATTGTAAACAATAAAGGTCCTATCACGCTTCCTTGCGGTACTCCCGAAATTACCTCTACATTTGCAGATTTTGAACCGTTAAGAATGACATGTTGTGTTCTTTCTTCTAGGAAATCCTGAATCCAATCACAAACCTGGTCCGATATTCCGTAAGCTCGTATTTTTTTCATTAAACGTAAGTGCGGAACCGTATCAAATGCCTTCCTGAAGTCCAGGAATACGGCATCAATCTGCTCGCCAGTGTCTACGGCACTGTGAATTTCTTGGGCAAATAGGGCGAGCTGAGTTTCACATGATCTCTGTTTGCGGAATCCATGTTGGTTATGATGAAGGAGATTTGTATTATCTAAGAACGTCATAATACGAGAACACAAAACATGTTCCATTATTCTACAACAGACTGACGTAAGCGAAATAGGCCTATAATTATTCGCATCTGATTTATGACCCTTCTTGAAAATGGGAACGACCTGCGCTTTCTTCCAGATCTCTCACCAATGGAAAACGTCTAGTCAATGGTGGCCGATCAACTGGCTCGTCACAATACGTCAGTCACTACTCTTGATGAACTGCGGTATCGTGTTGAAGCTGCTTGGGCAGCTGTACTTGTACACGCCATCCAGGCGTATCAAGGCCGTTATTACGGCTACAGGCGGTTGTTCTGGGTACTGATTTCTCACGATCTATGCACCCAAATTGCATGAAAATGTAATCACATGTCAGTTCTAGTATAATATATTTGTCCAATGAATAATCATTTATCATCTACATTTCGTCTTGGTGTAGTAATTTTAGTGGCTAGTAGTGTAAATTACTTCATATTTATTGTTCATTAAGTAATTCTAATTTGCTGCTTCCTTGAGAAGGATGCCATTGGTCATTTTGGAGATTGTTTTACGACGGACACGTGTTGATTTGTACGTCAGCTGGTTTTATAAATGTGGTCTTAAATAAATTATTGATCTAATAGTTGATGTGTTTAAGGAGTGACATTATATGGGTCTTGACATTCCATGCTAATCCCGACTTCCTACGTCACAATCGGGAAGACAGGTACGTATGGAAAATAACGACAAGAAGAGGGGACAATATGGCAGGACGTATTTTAAGACACCGGTGAGTAGCATCCATGTTATTATAAGCAACTATGGATGGCACAAGACAGAGATTGGAATACATCAGCCAATAATTCAGAACGTGGGCTATTCCTAAATGGCGCAGGAGAGGAATTTCTGGCAGGCCGCAGCAAACCAATTCGAAGCATGATGACAGAAAAAGAAAAAAATGTTACACTCAGAGAGAGGATACGTGACGTTTTCCTCAGCGGTACTTCAGTCGGCTAACTGATACCAGAATCGCGTAAAGGAATGCGCACTAGAGGGCTCCATAAGCAGATCACGCCATTTTTAAGTATATATTGTTGTTAGACGTGAGAATTTGCTTTGTTAACATTTTTGAAAATTTTCGGTCCAGATATAAAGTTCTGTATAATATATACACATCCAAAATAGTTTTGCATCACCTCGGTTCGAGAGTTCCGGAAGCTGTACAGAAAATTGGAACAGAGGTCAACATAAACATCATTTCCACCATATTTATTGCCGATGAAACCCGCACATTACACGTTGTAGTACCATACAGCGAGACCTTCAGAGGTGATGGTCCAGATTACTGTACACACCGATACCCCTAATACCCAGTAACACGTCCTCTTGCATTGATGCATGCCTGTACTCGTCGTGAGATACTATCCACAAGTTCATCAAGGCACTGTTGATCCAGATTGTCCTAGTCCTCAACCGCTATTCGGCGTAGATTCCTCAGAGTAATTACTGGGTCACGTCGTCCATAAACAGCCCTTCCCAATGTATCCCAGGCATGTTTCATAGCGTTCATGTCTAGAGAACATGCTAGCCACTCTAGTCGAGCGATATCGTTATCCTGAAGGAATTCATTCGCTAGATGTGCACGATGGGGGCACGAATTGTCGTCCATGAAGACGAATGCCTTGCCAATTTTCTGCCGATATGGTTGCACTTCCGATCGGTTGATGACATTTACGTATCATACAGCCGTTACGGCGCCTTCCATGACCACCAGCGGAGTTCATCGGTCTCACATAAAGCCACTCCAAAACAGCAGGGAACCTCCACCTTGCTGCACTCGCTGGACAGGGTGTCTCCAACGAGTGTGTGAATAAAGGCACATGCGACACTCATCGGTGAAGAGTACGTGATCCCAATCCTGAGCTGTCCATTGGATATGTTGTTGGGCGCATCTGCACCGCGCTGATGTCGCGGTTGCAAAAATGGACCTTGCCAAGGACGTGGTGAGTGAAGTTGCCCATCATACAGCCAATTGCGCACAGTTAGAGTTGTAACACTACGTCCTGTAGCTGCACGAAAAGTATTATTCAACATGGTGGCGTTGCTGTCAGGATTTCTCCGAGCCGTAATCCATAGGTAGCTGTCATCCACTGCAGTAGTAACCCTCGGGCATCCTAAGCGAGGCATGTCATCGACAGTTCCTGTCTCTCTGTATCTCCCTTCCTGGTACAAAGTAACAATGTGTACACGATCGAACCGCGGTATTGACCGTCTAGGCATGGTGGAATTACAGACAACACCAGCCGTGTACCTCCTTCCTGGTGAAACGACTGGAACTGACTGGCTGTCGGACCCCATTCATCTAATAGGCTCTGGTCATGCATGGTTGTTTACGTCTTTGGGCGGATTTAATGAAATCCTTGAACAGTCAAAGGGACTGTGTCTGTGATACAATATCCACAGTCAACATCTATCTTCAGGATTTCTGGAAACCGGGGTGATGCAATATTTTTCTGATGTGTGTATTAAAGGTGTTTGGATATTTTTGTTAATTCCTTATATACATAATTTTTTGGTGAATAAAATACTACATGACTTAAAGTATTTATATAACATGTTGACAGTTAAGCCAATGTGCGTCGTCGTGCACCGCCTTGTATCGTGACACGTGCGAGTGCGCAGGATCGATAACTCGTGTGTGAATGTATCGTTGCTGGCCTATAGAGAGGCAAAAAGGGGAACCAGCTTATGCAGTCTTAAGCGGAGCGTTGGTGCTCACCGAGGAATATCGTCTGTTGGAGCGAATGCGGGTTATGTCGTCCCTCATGTATGTGCTTCTTTTTTATATAGGTCCCTAATGTGGCCGACCAGAAAGCTTCTGATTGGGGCCTTTCTTTCCGGTGCGTTTCCGGCAGAACCTAACTGGCTGTTGACATTGAGGAGCACCCTAAGAAGGAAATGGATCCGAGTTCACTAACAATGGCACATGACTTATTGTTCCAGAATGGGCACTGACGAAAATTATTTTCATGGGAACATTATGTTAAACATTGTCTTTTCCGATTTCACAGTACATTAGCTTTGAACTATTACTTACTGCTCTTTCTTAGACATTTTGTGGTTGTGTTCATCTGTGTTACTTATTCTGACTGTTAACACGTACTGACATTATTGTGAGTCACATCCTAACAGGTGAATATTGTGTTTCTTTCTAGTATTACCTCAGGCTGTGGAGTCTATTTTAACATAAAAAAAATGGTTCAAATGGCTCCGAACACTATGGGATTAACATCTGTGGTCATCAGTCCCCTAGAACTTAGAACTACTTAAACCTAACTAACCTAAGGACGTCACACACATCCATGCCCGAGGCAGGATTCGAACTTGCGACCGTAGCGGTCGTGCGGTTCCAGACTGAAGCGCCTAGAACCGCTCGGCCACATCGCAGGTGTGGATGACTTTTAAGGCGGTTTTCCATCTACCTCGGCGAATGTGGGCTGGTTCTCCTTATTCCGCCTCAGGTAGACTGTGTCGGTGGTTGCTGCACAAACACCGTTTCCTCGTAAGCGTACACCCTAATCGTTCTACCATGCAAACATTTGAGGTTTCACTCGGCTGGTATGTGACGTTCCCGGGCGGAGATGGGGGAGGGGGGTGTCCACTGGGGGCCGATCCGCGCAATAACTTGGGTTCGTTGTGGGGCGGCGGTGGCGTGTGTGGTCTGCTGTGACCTGTTCCGGGGTTGTGAACCACTGAGGGCTACAGCGGGACGATGCCTCTCCGTCGTTTCTAGGTCACCATTTGCTTTTTGGGAACAAAATTGATTCATTAATACAGCTGGTTACAGTGTGCTGTTATAGTCTGACTTGTATTTAAGGTACACGTTGTTAATCAATTCAGCTACCTGAGGGTTGTACTTGCTATTAATTTGACGGATATAACTTTTTATTATTGAATTTAGCAAATTCTTTTATGATGAATCGTGGAAATGTGACTTCACAGTAAAATTACTCGGTTACATAAGAATCCAGGGGAATTATCAGTGTGCCAATGTTCTAGGAGCTCCAAACCAAAGAGTATGAATTGTGGCCGATGCCTCCCTGTTAATTCAGCCAGTGTATAGATCTCCAGCGAGAACTACCCTACGTGGCCACACTGGTTCCCAACGCTTTGATTCTTATGCACCTTCAAAGCATACTTTCAACTTACGGTAAGTCACAGAAGTAGTTAGGTTCACAGATTTACGGAACAAAATTTGGCTGTATAACCCTTCACTTTCGACATTCTCTACAGAATATTAGATTATTGCGCAACAAGTAGCATAAAGGTGGAACGAGGCGAAATGGAGCGGAGATTCGAAGCTAATTCTACTTTATAAATCCCCTTACACGTATACAGTGCATACAAATCGTGTATTACAATTAAATTTTGTAAGACTGTCGTCTTTTCCTTTATTGACTTCAGTGAAATGCTCAGTACATACGCCTCTTTCATATCAAATTTTGGGCAGAGAGATATTTAATAACGGTACGTGACTACGGTTTCATAAATGTATTAACGAGAAGGGTATCTCACTTTGCGGAATGGGAACGTGTGTGTGGTACCTAGATGTATATTTGAACGAGTTTACCAGAACCATTAAAAATGGTTCAAATGGCTCTAAGCACTATGGGACTTAACATCTATGGTCATCAGTCCCCTAGAACTTAGAACTACTTAAACCTAACTAACCTGAGGACAGCACACAACACCCAGCCATCACGAGGCAGAGAAAATCCCTGACCCCGCCGGGAATCGAACCCGGGAACCCGGGCGTGGGAAGCGAGAACGCTACCGCACGACCACGAGATGCGGGCCAGAACCGACTCGAGTCGGTTAGGTGAACTTATAATTCATCTTTCTTGTTGGTAGGTCACGTGCTATGATGATGTGAGCAAAAGTCCGTTAGCCTTATACTTGTCCACACAAGAACATGAAATACCAGCAAATCACCAATCGAACTTCTATGTGTGTAACAACTCCAAGCGTCTGATTACTTTACAAATGAGTTAATGTGTTAAATACCTGATGTTGAGCACATAAGTGAAGAAAAAGTTTAGAAAAGGTTTGAAATTATGTTTAAAGTTGTTCGAAGTTGCTAAATTCTCTCATTATGAAACACTAGATGAATATGGTATGGGTAATTTGCAATCCATTTTAGTCACAAGCTCGTTTCTCGCGCTTCTTAATGTCAGCGACGTCGTATATACTGAACTATGTCCCGAATAGTAATATAATTTAGCAGGTACATTAAGTGTTATATGTGGATACTGCCTGCAAACAATGTTGCAAGTAGAGTCGATAGTCAAGCTAAAATAAATTAAAACGTCATCTGCAATACCGAAATTTTACTATATGAACAGTGAGAATGTAGTACCGAAAAAGTTTTTCCTTTCGTCATTTTGTGATGAGTATCCTCAAGAAAAAGTGACGTAAAGGTTTGTAATTATAAATTTTTTGGAAATCGCTAAGTGCTCTGGGTCTCAAATACTGGATGAATAAAAGCGGGAGCCGGCCGGAGTGCCCGTTCGGTTCTAGGCGCTTCAGTCTGGAGCCGAGCGACCGCTACGGTCGCAGGTTCAAATCCTGCCTCGGGCATGGATGTGTGTGATGTCCTTAGGTTAGTTAGGTTTAATTAGTTCTAAGTTCTAGGCGACTGATGACCTCAGAAGTTAAGTCGCATAGTGCTCAGAGCCTTTTGAGCCAATAAAAACGGATATTTTCGCGTCGTCAGTAACGCTTCCTCACGACAAAAAGACAGATTGTACATGCAATACTTGTCCTGCTGTGTTAAAATTTTAACGTAAGATTGTACCAGTTAATGAGAAGATTAAGACACCATTTTAAATTTCTACATTCGGTCAGAAATTGCGCGAAATACCGAAAATCATATCTTTGTTGCTCCTGTGAGACGTTAAATAGGTTTTACGTTTCGTGTTCTGGGAAGTTAGCAATGTAGCTAACAATCACGTCGAACATAATGAGGTAAACAGCAAGTATACATGGCGTCTCTGCAGCACTAATTACCTCAGTAGCTATAAATGCATGCAAAGAAATGAAAAATGCTTCTCCTGGTTGCAGTTTGCTTTCGCGTTGATTATTTCTGTATTTCACAATACATTTTGTGCTCAAATTAAATACAGAGTTAACGGCAAATACAAAAGCATGTTGCCAGTGGAATTTTTAGCAGGAGCTTCATTAACTGAATCTGGAAAAACATAAATTGTGAATATTTTGCTTAAATTCCTGATTACTGAGACTCATATCAAAAGTAATAACAAATGAATGATTCTACGTGTTCTGAAATGGGCCACAGTGAATAAAGGGACACGATACATAACAAACTGAACAAACAAAAATTCTAAACATATCTGCAAATCCTAACCACATTTAAGGGAAAGGGAATCTCATGCGCCAAGTACGCCTACTATACATATTGGAGAAATATAGATAGAATACCATAAAAATGGACTGCAATCGTCCTCTCTGAACAACGAAGGTTCTATTTAAAGTGAAGACCTGAAAAGGCTGAAAACAAAATATTACGCCCATTTGCTACTACAAGCAACGACTTCAAGGTAATTCTCGTAGCTAGGTGCGTGAATGCGGCCACCCGAAAGTAACCACAATGCAGACACCCAGCATTCGTATGCAAGTCACACCAATGGGGTACAGAAAAATGTAGAAGTGTCGATATGAGCCAAAAGCCAGGAACGGAACAAAATGACGGTGCCTTGACCGCCGTTCAACGGGGCTCACAAACACACGAGACGTGCTGGAGAAGGTGTGTGACTGGCTCGTACACTACCTCCGAAGTATATGCTAGCAGACATGCCTCCACTCTAGTAATCGAATATTGTAATACATTAATAAATCGATTACCTGTTACAGAGTGTCTTTGCAAAAGAGTTGCGATTCAGACTTTCCAGCCGGCCACTGTGGTCGAACTTCAGTCTGGAACCGCACGACAGCTACGTTCGCAGGTTCGAATCCTGCCTCGGACATGGTTGTTTGTGATGTCCTTACGTTAGTTATGTTTAAATAGTTCTAAGTCTACGTGGCTGATGACCTCAGATGGTAAGCCCCACAGTGCTTAGAGCCATTTGAACCAGAATTTCCATAAGAATGACTGACATGACAATTGGCATTTTACTGAATGACTTTCATTTAATCGGAACTGTATATTGATGTCGTTCTTGAAGTTATAGTTATAAAAAGACTTATCCTTCATTTTCATTCCGCAAAGCTGTGTAACATTACCATATATCCATTTGAACTGAGAGTCTTTTTAAGTATGTGGTAATAAAATGGAAGCATATGGGGTTGGTGTGATTTGATATCTTATATAGTCTATGAACTCTGCCTAAGGGGAACACACTGATTATCTCGTGAGCAAAACTCTTTATTGTTTTTTTCCACGGTTATCAGCAGTGGGACTGGTTCAGCTCTGCGCTTCCTCGCGTTGTCGCACATCACACACATACTAGGTCTCCCCTGCAGTACGTGTCTGGGCTAGTACCGTCTGACACCAGCAGCCAATCTGCTGCTGAGACGCCGCCACGGGCGCCGATCTCTACAAAACAAAGCAATCAGCCGGGGGCAGAAGACTCCCCTCCGCTTGAGACGTCGTTTCATTTCCGTAGGCAGGGAACTTGTTGGGGACGAATCGAAGCTCTCACGCCAAAGCGTCAGGCGGCATTTGATATCTGGCTGGAGACAACAGTGCCCAGTGCGATGGCAGCTTTACTGCGATCTCGCTCCCTCGCTCTCACATGTAGTCAGAAGACACAGCGCGAGGTGACGCAGCAGTGAAACAAAGGACGTGTATTCGGGGGAGGGGGGAAGGGAAATTAGGCGGTTCGAATCGCCATTTAGCCAATACGATTAAGGTAGAAACCTGGCTTCGCAGGACAGAGCGGATCAGATTATGGTTGTGGAAAGGGACCAAAATCAGTTACTGTTAGTTCCACAAAACACGCAAACTTTACTTTCCTAAAAACACTTAATTACACATACCCTTAGAAGGATCCAGAAACAATACAGCAGAAAGCCCGAACACAAGTCATTAGAAACTGCTTTAAGGAATACACGCAGCTGAAGGCCTTACTTCAGAAAAAAAATTTACGTAAATACTCGGCTGGAGGCCAGTCATTATACATAAAAAAAACTGAGACTTAAGGCCTGGATAACAAGAATTTCCAATAGAGAAGAAAATTTAAGAAGGTTTTAAACAAGTGAATTTTCAAAATTCTAATTTAAGACGGCTGAAGGCCTTATCTTAAAAATATTTGTCATGGAAGCTCAGCTGAACGCTACATACTGAATATAGAACAACACAGATGCACGAAAACACTTCCACAAGAACTCGAACAGTCGCAAAAGCAGTCACTGTGGAAAAAATTGGTTCAAATGGCTCTGAGCACTACGGGACTTAACATCTTAGGTCATCAATTCCCTAGAACTTAGAACCGCTTAAACCTAACTAACCTAAAGACATCACACACATCCATGCCCGAGGCAGGATTCGAACCTGCGACCGTAGTGGTCGCGAGGTTCCAGACTGAAGCACCTAGAACCACTCGGCCTCTCCGGCCGGCCACTGTGGTACAACCAGGACGAATAACAAGTCGACTCACACAGAGAACCCGAAGCGGTCGGCGACCAAATATACGTCGTCCGATGAGACGACCGACCTAACGACCAACCAAGGCCGTCCCCACTCAAGTCATGTGTGTGAGCAACAGTCGGCCGAGTCTTGGCTATCCGGACCTCACTGCAGCTCCATCCGGACTCAACTCCATATCCGTTTGGAACTCGGAGACACGGCGACCCGGGTACACTGGGTCGGATTCAACCATGTAGAGGGAACACTTGACCATTGGCCACCCGACATCTCTGCACAAGGAAGGAACCGACTCGCGTCCGGCAAGATGATCAACTGACGAGGCCCAGAAACGGTCAAAAGACCAAATACATTTCGCCTGATGAGACGACCGATCGAACTACCAACCAACGGTCGCCCCTGCTCAACTCTCCATCCGTCGGACAGTGCATGTGTGTCGCCAGCGGTGGGATGAGTACTGGCTGTGCAGACCTCACTGGAGCTCCACCCCGACTGCCCTCACCACACACCACGACCCGGAAGTACTAGCAGTCGCTCCAAAGATAGTACTACAGTGCTCTTATCGATGGCGCTGCTGCTGCCACTCACGGGCAGGCAGGCCAGCAGTTTAGTGACGCCACTAAATCGAATAGGAAACGGGACGGCGGTACCGCAAAGACAAGAGGTCGAGTAATAAACAGCAAAAAACACGAGTCGCGCGCGGTTCAAAGGTTCTATAAATTTTATTTTATTTGTTTCAGATCTAGGCTATTTCACTCATACTATAAATTTTATTTATTTCGGCAGTAGGCAATATCTGTCATACAACTTGCGTTTGTCATAACCGTCGGACTTAAAGTTCGAGTTAAGCCAACTGAAAGAACAAGCTCGTCATTGTGGTTAGTACGATCCTTAAGGAGATTTAATTAAAATCATGATTATATTACGAACCAATCTATTTAAAAATGGTTTCGTACGGAGTAACTTATTTGAAATGGTTTTAAACTTCGTATACAAAGAGCAGTTTTCTGAAAAGTAAGTGACAGTGATAAAACGCCTTATTCCAACGATCGAAATTTAGGTTTTCCGTGATTTCCCTCTATCGACTACTCTGAGTGTCAGGTTGGTTTTTTTTTTTTTTAAGCGCATGGCTGGCGGCCTTCAGTCTTTCTGTATCGCCTTTGTTGGAACTGGTTTTATGCTACCCACCACGAATTCATCTACTGTGCCAACTTCGTCATCGCAGTTCAGCACTTGCATCCTAAGCTCTTCATCACAGTGGTGCGCAGAAGTTAACGACGAAAGTAGCTTACATGTGATGCGTCGCCGCCAGTAACGTAACTCGGTGAAATATGAACCTTGTCTTTTCAGCGGTGAACTGTTGGAACGCTCTCAATATGCGAGAACCTCTCGCCATATGATAACACGTAAAACAGTATCGAACACTATCGTCTTGTTGGCCCTGCTGATGCGGTGTATAATGTTTCATGGACATACTGATCTCCGGATCTTTGAACACGTTCGGCTAACCTAAAAACGTTATTGTGACACTGTATTACTTTTCCAAGTGCGTCTTTTTAGGGATGCATTCGGTCCAGTCTTCAGTTTAACTGCTCACAATGAGCGACCGCAAAGAAGAGTGCAGGAGGAGGAGGAGGAAGAGGAAGAGCAGGAGCTCTTGGAATGGTTCGATACTAAGCAAATGGACTGCAATGCCACTAACCCCTATTTAGATATCATGGACCACGTGTGGGATGCGTTAAGACACTTTGAAGCACGTCTACCGGCGCCACCGACCATCCAGTAGTTATCAACTGCATTGATGGAGGTATGGAACTCCCTACCACAAGAGGTCCTTACCAACCTTGGGGCCCAGGTGGGAGCACGTTGTAGAGAATGCATTGTCGTCCATGGTGATGAGGTACACTAGTAAGAACCATGTCCTACCGCTTGTAGTGTTTAGTGCACCATCATCAATCGCGGTGACTTTAGTGTAAATAATGTCCTTGAATGAAACCATGTTACCTATTTGTCTTATTGTATATTTCTGTACGATACTGCAGCAGGCCTTTCTGCGTGTGATTCAAGTTTCATCAAGCTACTTCATTATGCAGTTACACATCGTGGGAAAATTATTTTCGTACTTAAGTCTTGCACAGGACGGTACTTTTTCCCTTTTCAACTCCCTCAGTTACCATGGAAGCTATTGCCTTCACTTTTTCAGTGTCTGATATCCTCGTCGATTCTGCGAATAAGATCCTGATATCTTGTCAGTCTATCTAATTTACAATACCATACACTTCGATTCTCCTGTTTTCGGGTTTCCACAATCGATGATTTACTTTCAAACGATGAAGAGCTCAAAATATATATTGTAAGTAATTTGTTTCTGTAATATTAAGACAGATGCTTGATATAGGTACACTTATTTTCGCCGGAAATGCTCTCTTTGTCGTTGCTAGTCTGCTTTCCATGTCCTTCTTTCGACCTCCATGAAGTGTTATTTTGCTTCTAAGGAACCGTAATTCCCTGAATTTGTCCAGGTCGTGGTTCCCATTTTTGACGTTAAGTTTTCGGTAATTCTGTTTCTGTGCACTTCATTAGTTTTGACTTCCTTCAGTTTACTTTCAGTCTACAGTGTTTTCTCATTACACCGTTCATTCCATTCAACGCTGTAAGGTGCCCACATTTTCCGGCCTTACATAAGCTCCATAACGACGATATCGAATAAAATCCCCAGCAAATAACGATATCAATGACAACAGGAAATAATACGAGCCATATGATGTACGGAATAACAAGCGATTTACACTTTTAACGACAGGGCATGAGTAATATAAGAAAGCGAACACAGTTTGGAGACGGACAGAGCAGGTGGCCAATGACACTGGAACGACTCCATTACCTTGAAGATATGAAAGCCCAGGTGCACTGCAGAAAGAAATAAGGGGAAATCAATATATTACCTATCAGAGTAAACACGGCCGAGACGCAATTAAGTGGACAGGGTACATTAACGAGTGGAGACCCGGGCAAGAAAAGAATTTACGTTTAACGTGGGGGCGGTCGACTGAAGCCAGCAGTCAGACGTAGTAGAATCAAGGTGGGAGTGATAACGTAATATAAAAGCACTTTGACAATTCAGTTAAGACAGAGAGAGAGAGAGAGAGTGCTCACATCTAGCGGCGGACCACACATCTGCGTGTGGGAAAGGCGCGACTCTGACTCTACTTTACGTTTGCGAAGTGACGGCGATAGCTTCACGTATCGTGGCGATAAACATAGAGCGATAGTTAAATATTCCTGCTACAATCTTTTCGGGCTGAATTTTGCGCACGTCGCTTAAACCTAGAGCGAGTGTGCAATGGCATTAATTTCAACTAGGGGAATTTGAACGTTCCACGGAACGCATAGCGTTTGAGACTGATTACTTTCAGTCAAGGCCAGAGTAGGGAATTAGCGATTTCAGATCCAGCACGGAGACAACGCCACCGCAGTTGCCGTTTGGCAATGTAAGAAGCGCTTTTGTCGAAATTAAATGTTGAGTCCAATTTTGTGAGAGTGGCATACTCCTTCATGCGTACACTTTGAATAGAGAAGTTCAAGAGCTAATTACTAACCTACCCTCGGCAATGAGTACATGATAATAGATTAGATAAAGTCATCCTCCCTCTGCTTAGTTCACTGTACAGCTACGACGTAGGTGTAATTTTTATTGGTAAAGATTTACTTGTTTCAATTGATAACATTTTCACATATAGAGATAAAGTTTGATTAATTCCATACTCAATGTTTAAATGTTAATTGATTTATTGAGAGAAGAAGTAATTAAACTTGCTTATTGATTATAACTTGATTCTTTACAGATTTGGTAAATTAAATGTAATATGGAAAAGGGAGAGATTGTGTTATCATTTTAGGTTAAATCCCAAACTTGCCATTAATATCAATTTATGTGTTCTTGAAATGTCACAGTAGCATTTTTGATTACTTTGAGATAGGGCCATAATTAATAAATATGTTGAATGTCAGTTTACCACCCTGGGCTTGAGAAGACAGTCATGACGTTATCCTTTTCACCATTCAAAATTAACAAATCCAATGACACATTGCAGTGCTCCTTACTTTCACTGAGAATAGCAATATCATCAGCGTGAATCTTATCATCAATATGGTTTCAACCTGGCTATGTGTATTCCTGAAAATTTCTTTAATTTTCTCGATAGATTCTTCTGTGTGTAGTATGAACATTAGGGCCGAAACACTACGTCTCTCTCTTATACCCTTCTTGATCCAAGCGCTCAATTCTTTGTCTTATATTCTTTTCTACTCTTCCCTTGCGCTTCGTCTCGATGTTCCCTCTGCACGTTTTTCCTTTAGTGTAAAAATACTTATTAATTTACTGTTCGTTCCATGAATGGCTGAAGCACCGACAATTTCTTTTTTCTACAAAAAATAAGAAAAATAAGGGTTAATTTTCTGCCAGCGGTATGGCTGTTGCGAAATGGACAAGAAGCTACTAAAGGTGTAGACTGTTGAACGAACTCGGCCTTGTCAAGCTCGCAAAGGGGAAGATTGGCGAAAGTACTCAGCCGTGTCCTTTTCGAAGAATACATCCTGATAGTTGTCTAGAGTGATTTAAGTAAACATCTGAAATCGCAAATTGGGAAGGCTAGATGGGGATCTGAACCGCCGCTTTGTCGAATATGAGTTTATTGTCTTACTACTGCACCTCAACCTCGGTTCGTTTCAAGTGGATTATTGCTATGTAAACACGCCAATATACTCTCAAAAAAGTTCAGTCCTCTACATTGTAAATCAAAACTAAATTTCAGTGAAATACCATTTCACCATGTCCTGTCCAAGTACATGTAAAACTCGTAGAACATTTGGTAGTATAAAGTATTTAACATTGCATTTACTGTCTGACAGCGATATAGACTAAGATAGTGCCAAGAAACAGAAATGTTGTCGTACGAGGCGTTTTTTAACGTGGCGTGTCGTTGCTGTGTCTTGGACTGGCGTATGGTTACTTACGTCTCTTATAATAATTACAGGAACTGTCTATGGGGATCCTACTCAACTAGCTGTTTAAGTTGTTCCGTGCCCTCGCTATTAACACAGTCTTTATGCCACGTTTTCGTAGCGTGTCGAAGTTTACATACTCTTAGACGCTGAACAAAAGAATCCATAGACAAACATCTTATAAAAAACGGTGTACGTATGTGTGTATGTACCTCCCACTTCTCCTCACTGGACCGGTCTGTACTAAACCTGGTATGCATACCACTTACTGTCAGAAAACTATCGCTGTACGTGTAAAAACCACGTATCTATCAAAGGGATGGGGATGAAAAGGTTATGTAATCCACGACACGTGACACCCATAGTTCATTAATCCAGTGTTTGAGAATGAAAGCACTTACAAACTTGCAAAAAACTTTACCCGTAATTTGAGACTTTTACGAAACTTGGTCTTGCTGACGACCACCTCAATAAGATAAAAGGAAACAAGTTTATTGCTTACTACATTTTAGCTGTTAAGGCAGTAAAAGTGCCCCATGAAGTACGAAGTTTTAATTTTTTACTTATTTACTGTCATTCACGACACTACTGAATGTGTGAGAAGAATTGTATCATTGCACGACACGTATATCAGGAGATATAACGTCAATCAGAGGTGAAATATGTGTACAAAAAACCTGTGAAATATGTGAAATATATGTGAAACATATTTTATATGTGCGTACACAGGCAAAGACATAGGTGAAAAGCTCAGGTAGCAGTAGACAGAACGAGGCACAAGAAGCAACACAGAAGTAACCGATTTTGTGACTTTTACGAGTTCCTAACCAGGAGCAGATTTTATAATATCTGTGTGCTTTAATAGTTTCGGTTGTTGAGTTTCTGTGTGTTAATTTAATATCTAATAGCCCATTCTCGCGTCTTCGTTAGCATCGAAAAATAGACCGATTTTGTGACATATTACAGGTTCCTAATCAGGAGCGAATTATTCAGTTTCACTTGAGTGCTTCCGTAGTTAGGTTATTAATGTAATATATTAGACGCAGTTCCTGAGTATTCTTCAGGGGCCGGCCAGACTGGCATAGCGGTTCTAGGTGCCACAGTCGAGAACCGCGCGAACGCTACGGTCGCAGGTTCGAACCTTGCCTCGGGCATGGATGTGTGTGATGTCCATAGGTTAGTTAGGTTTAAGTAGTTCTAAGTTCTAGGGAACTGATGACATCAGAATTTAAGTCCCATAGTGTTCAGAGCCATTTGAGCCATTTCTTCAGGGTCTACAATAGAGTATGGGCAGGGACTGTGATTGTTGTGTGCGGATGCGAGCCAAATTGGAGATGACACTTTGCTCTTAGCTTCAGGCTGTGATGGCTTCGGTTAACAGCTTGAGGCTGCAGTGGATGGGCACCACTGTTGTGGGCTGGCCATGGGGATCCACGATTACTGCTCGCACGAAGGTTGACTCCTCACCTGTGGTCCAGTGGGAGGTGGCCCTGGGACATAGCAGGCGGCGAAAGACTTCCCAGGTAGTCACACGTAAGATCTCCCAGGTTTGCCTGACAAACAAGTTCCAGGCGCCATCTGTGGCTGACTCTGTTGTTGAGCCACATGCTGTAGCCTGTCCTGTTTCAGAGGAAACCTCTCAGCGTGCAAGATCCGGACAATCACAGAGGGTGTGATTATTGGTAATTGGGAGCTCTAACGTTAGGCACGTTGTGGGGCCCCATAGGGACATGGCTGCCAAGAAAGGAATGGAAACCAACGTGCCCTCCGCGTGATTACTGGATGGAGTCATTACAGATATGGAATGGGTTCTCCCAGATGCCATGAAGAGCACAGGTTGCAACCAACTACAGGTGGATGGTCACATCGGTACCAATGGTGTGTGTCACTTTGGATCAGAAGAGATTCTCTCTGGTTTCGAGCGGCTAACAGAAGTAATAAAGGCTGCCAGTCTAGCTTGCAAGATGAAAGCAGACCTGACCATTTGCAGCATAGAGGACAGGATCGATTGAGGACCTCTGGTACAGAGCCGAGTGGAGGGCCTGAATCAGAGGCTCAGGCGGTTCTGCGACCGTGTAGGCTGCAGGTTCCTCGACCAGGGTGGTTGCGTTTCAAGTTCCGCTGAATAAGGTGTCCAGTATATGCAGAAGGCGGCTACATGAGTAGCAGCGGCTGTGTGGACTGGGCGGTTTTTAAGGTCAGAGGGTCTCGTGAAAAGACAAGAAGAGCTTCAGTCGCCAAGAGCGCAGGCCGAACACAGGAAGAACGTACACTGACGCTCATAAATTAAGGATAATTGCAGGATGTGGTGCCACACAATGTGGCACTACACAAAATTGGCGCTAATAGCATATGCACATAGGGAACAGACAAGACACAGATCTGTAAGTCCACAGTATTGGTGATCAGTTGAGAAAACCGTACCGAAACACATGTGCTACAAAACGCCTCTGTTTCCTGCGCATGTACCCCGACGTCAATATGAGATATAATCACCACGCACACGTACACTGGCCGCACAACGAGTTGGCACACTCTGGATCAATTGGTCGAGCAGCTGCTGGGATATAGCGTCCCATTCTTCCACCAGTGCCTGTCGGAGCTCCTGAAGTGTCCTAGGTGTTTGAAAACGTGCAGCGATACGTCAACCGAGAGCATCCCAGACGTGCTTGATGGGGGTTTGGTGTGGAGAACAGGCAGGCCACTCCATTCGCCTGACATCTTCTGTTTCAAGGTACTCCTTTACGATGGCAGCTCGGTGGGGCCGTGTGCTGTCATCCATCAAGAGGAAAGTGGGACCCACTGCACCCCTGAAAAGGCGGACATACGGGTGCAAAATGACGTCCCGATACACCTGCCTGTTACAGTTCCTCTGTCAAAGACATACAGCGGTGTACGTGCACCAATCATATTCCAGCCTAACACCATCAAACCATGACCTCCATACAGGTGCTTTCAAGGACATTAAGGGTTTGGAATCTGGTTGCTTGTTCACGCCAGATGAAAACCCGGAAGGGAATCATTGAACAGACCATACATGGACTCCTCCATGAACATATTCTGGGACCACTGTTCCAATGACCATGTACTGTGTTCTTGACACCCGGCTTTACGGGCTCTCCTGCGACCAGGCGTCAGTGGAATGCACCTTGAAGGTCTCTGGGTGAATAAACCATGTCTGTTCAGTCGTCTACTGACTGTGTGTCTGGAGACAACTGTTCCAGTGGCTGCGGTAAGGTCCCGAGCAAGACTACCTGCAGTACTCCGTGGCCGTCTGCGAGCACTGATGGTGAGATATCGGTCTGCTTGTGGTGTTGTACACTGTTGACGTCCCGTACTGTAGCGCCTGGACACGTTTCATGTCTTACTGGAATCATTGCCATTATCTTGAGGACACACTTTGTGGCACACGGAGGGCTCGTGCCATGACCTGCTGTATTTGACCAGCCTCCAGTCACCTTAGTATTGTACCCCTCATAACGTCATCAGTATGTGTTCTTTGAGCCATTTTCACCACACAGTCAACATTAGCACCTCTGAAAACATCTGCACACTTCCTCGCTGCTCTGTACTCTGACATGAATCAACACACCTCTTCGTATGTGGACTGCTGCCAGCGCCACCGTGCGACGACCGCAGGTCAAATGCAAGACATGGTCATCCCCCGAGGTGATGTATCAGCATTAACCTTAATTTATGAGCATGAGTGTAGATACAGGAACCACTGGTATAACAGTTGTAAATTGTCGTGACTGTGTTGGGAAAATACCGGAGTTCCAAGCGCTAATAGAAAACACTAATGCTTCGATCGTTATAGGCACTGAAAGCTGGCTGAAGCCAGATATAAGCTCAGCTGGAATTTTAGCGAAGAACCTAACGGTATTCCGAAAGGATAGACTAAACACGGTCGGTGGTGGCGTGTTTTTTGCTGTTAGAAGTAATTTATATTGCTGCGAAATTCAAGTGGATTCCTCCTGTCAGTTAGTATAGGCAGATGGTCATTGTGGACAATCGGAATAAAATAATAACTGTATCCTTTTACCGACCTCCCAATTCAAATGATATAGTTGCTGAAAAGTTCATAGAAAACTTGAGTTTGATTTCAAATACGTACCCGAGTCATACGATTATAGTTGGTTTTGAATAATTTACCCTCGACATGTTGGCGAAAATACATGTTTAATTCCGGGGCTACGCGTAAAACGTCATCCGAAATTGTACTAAACGCATTCTCTGAAAATTATTTCGAGCTCTTAGTTCATGAGCCCACGCAAATAATAAACGGTTGTGAAAACACACTTGACCTCTTAGCAACAAATAACCCTCAGCCATTAAAGAGCATCAAAACCAATACAGGAATTAGTGAACACAGCGTGAGATTGAGTGTTGTAAACCCCAAATCCTCCAAAAATAAACGAAAAATATACATTTTCAAAACAGCAGATAAAAATTCACTTGACGCCTTCCTGAGAGACAATCTCCACTCCTTCCAAATTAACAATATAAGTTTAGACCTGATGTGGCTTGAATTCAAAGAAATAGTATCGGCAGCAATTTATAGGAAATAAATTAAGAAACGACGGAGCTCGTCCTCCTTGGTAAACAAAACGTGTCAGAACACTGTTCCAGAAACAACGAAGCAAATATGCCAAATTTAAACAGATGCAAACACCCAAGGTTGGCGGTCTTTTACAGAAGCTCGAAATTTACCGGGAACTTCAAGGCGAGATGCTTATAACAGTTTCCATAGCGAAAATTTGTCTCAAAACCTTGCAGAAAATCCAAAGGGAATCTGGATGTATCTGAAGTATATTAGCGGCAAGAAACAATAATTGCCTTCTGTGCGCGATAGCTGTGGAGATACTATCAAAGACTGTGCTGCCAAAGCAGAGTTACTAAACACAGCATTCCGAAATGCCTTCACAAAAGAAGACGAAGTAAATATTCCAGGATTCGAATCAAGAACAGCTGCCAGCATCAGTAACGTGGAAGTAAATATCCTTGGAGTAGTGAAGCCACTTAAAACACTCAATAAAAGGAAGTTTTCTGGTCCAGACTATATACCAATTAAGTTCCTTTCAGGGTATGCCGATGCATTAGCTCCATACTTAACAATCATATACAACCGTTCGCTCGATGGCAGATCCGTACCCAAAGACTGGGAAGTTGCACAGGTCACACAAATATTCAAGAAAGGTACATTATGAGTTCTTCGAAGTAAACAGTCTATTGACACACAGTCAACACGTGTTTAGAAAACATCGTTCTTGTGAAACACAACTAACTCTTTATTCCCATTAACTGTTGAGTGGTACTGACAAGGGATTTCAGTTCTATTCCGTATTCCTGGATTTTCGGGAGGCTTTTGACACTGTACCACACAAGCGGCTTGTAGTGAAGCTGCGTGCTTATGGAATATCGTCTCGGTTATGTGACTGGATTTTTGATTTCCTGTCAGACACTTGCTGTTCGTAGTAATTGATGGAAAGTCATCGAGTAAAACAGAAGTGATTTCTGCCGTTCCCCTTGGTAGTGTTATAGGCCCTTTCCTGTTCCTTATCTATAAAAACGATATAGGAGATAATCTGAGCAGCCCTCTTAGGTTTTTTGCAGAACAAAACGATTTAGAAACGATATCTGAATGGTGCGAAAGTTGACAGTTGAATCTAAATCACGAAAAGTGTGAGGTCATCCACATGAGTACTAAAAGGTACTCGTTAAAATTCGGTTACGCGATAGATCAGCCTAATCTACAGGCTGTAAATTTATCTAAATACCTAGGTATTGCAATTACGAACAACTTAAATGACAAGGAACACACAGAAAATGTTGTGGGGAAAGTTAACCAAAGACTGCGTTTCATTAGCATGACGCCTAGAAAATGTAACAGATCTACTAAGGAAACTGCCTACACTAAGCTTCTCCGTCATCTTTTAGAATACTGCTGCACAGTGTACATCGAAAAAGTTCAAAGAAGGGCAGCACGTTTTGTATTATCGTGAAATATGGGAGAGAGTGATACTTAAATGATACAAGATTTGGGCAGGATATCATTAAAAGAAAGGCGTTTTTCGTTCCGACGGAAACTTCTCACGAAATTCCAAACTTTCTCCTCCGAAAGCGAAAATATTTTGTTGGCACCTTCCTACATAGGGAGAAACAATCACCACGATAAAATAAGGCAATTCAGAGCTCGTACAGAAAGATATAGGTGTTCATTCTTTCCGCGCCCTGTATGAGATTGGAATAATAGGGAATTGTGAAGGTGGTTCAATGAACCCTCTGCCAGGCACTTAAATGTGATTTTCAGAGTATCCATGTAGATCGATGTAGATGTAGCTCCTAAAGCCCTGGAACGATTTCAACTAAATTTGCTAGCTGTATTAGTTACTACACGGAAAGAAATACTATGGGAGTAAGAATCACCAGCCACCTACTGGGGTGAGCATGACAACGTTAGGTGAGGTGGTGGAGGAGGAGATGGAAAGTCAGCGAGAGAGAAGCAAGAGATGGGCACATATAGAAAGGAAGAGGAAATGGAACTAGAAATTGGAAGGAGAGAACTGAAGAGAGAGAAGGGGAGGAGATTGTCAGAGAAAGGAAAGAGGAGGAGATGAACGGGGAGAGGGGAGGAGGAGATGGACAGACAGACTGGGTAAGGTGGAGATGAACTGAGAGAGGAGAAAGAGGGAATGGACAAATAGGGAGGAGCAGATGGGGGGGGGGGGAGAAGGAGATGGAGAGAGGGGAGAGCAGCAGGTGTACAGAGGGAGGATCAGATTGACAGAGAGAGGGGTGCAGAGGAGATGGGCAGAGAATGGGGGAGGGGGTGGAGAAAGTGGACAGCGGTAGGGTAAGAGGAGATGGAGTGACGGAGGAGTTGGGCAGAGAGAGGGGAAGGAGGAGATGGACTAATAGAAGACGGCAATAAATATATACTCAGCTAGTATTTTACTAAAAGCACATACATTTATGTATATCAGTTCAAAGTTCCTTAGATAATTGATGGAAAATAAAGCCACACGATAAAAGTTTGAAAACAGTGAAGATTTCTACAAGTTTACAAGCTACGTTTAACACTGGACACTCTTCTGCTGCTCGCTTCTGGGACAGCCCACGAGAATTCGCCAGCGGACTGCTCGGCTACGGAGAGCACCCTAACCAGATAAAGGCTTACACTCAAATGCTGTCTATACCCACTGTCAAAACAAACAGGACACGTTCTTTGAGTAAACAGGCACAATCGGCAAACTACAGGAAGTTGAGTAAGGAAACACAGGAGGGGGAAGGCCATCCACTAAAGGGTATATAAAACAGACAATTACTTCCATGACCCTAGGTGGATAAGACTGAGAGAAACAATATTCCGCTTATTTACACCCTCGTACTTACAGAGACTTCAGACCAGTGCTCACCAGTGAGCTAAGTAAAATACCGGTAATGCTGACGAATAGCCCTGTGAGTGCAAGGTCGCAAAACGTCAATAATGGTTACGGCATTTGACGCTCCACATATTGCCTACCATGTAACGACAATATTGGTGCTAAAGACAACCTGGGGTAGGACTGGAGGTATACAATGGTGAGCAAAGCATGGGGTTACGGAGCATAAAATTGTTCAAATAGCCCTGAGCACTATGGGACTTAACTTCTGAGGTCATCAGTCCCCTAGAACTTAGAACTACTTAAACCTAACTAACCTAAGGACATCACACACATCCATGCCCGAGGCATAGCGCCTAGAACCACTCGGCCACTCTGGCCGTCTACGGAGCATAGTAGAACTGCTTATTCGACGAGTAACTCACAGAGCTAGTGGTGTCGATACAAATCATAGCAATGGCAACTGTAAACAAAGCAAACAGTCGCCGAAGCTGACATTTCGTCAGAATGAAACTCAAGAAATTTCGCAAGTTGAGAAAGAAGTGACAGATGAAACATTCTCTTTTCTGCAAGATAAGTCACTGGAATGTGTAGTGTCATTTTTTGTTGACTCTGAGGACGACGTACATGAGTAGTACAATGATGAACCTACTTGCTTAACACGTAAAAGTAATACTGAGACAGGTGTCGAACCATGAGCATCATTTTTGTCTGACAGGGACCATGAATTGTGTCTTAAGTGAAACGTAGTAAAGGGCAATCGTTGACCTAGCTGGTGTGTCCAGTGAGCGGTCTAGACGTTCAGTGACAATGGAGACCGGAGGAGGTCTGTCCAATCAGCTAATACTAAGATGGCTAAATTGAAGTCTGAGAAAGTTATGGAACTTGGCTGAGATATAATCAAAGACAAGACTTGCCTAACTATCAAATTTAATTGCTTGTCTGAGCAAATCCTTGATAATGGCTTGAGTGAAAGTACACTACTCTTGACTACAAAATCCCTTGGAGGGACGCATGCGGCTAAGTATGAGTCTCAGCAGAGCCAGAGTGAATCCTTCAAGTCTAGGCCCCAGGCGTGGCCTACACAGACATCCCTCCTGGACCGCTGTCTGGTCAGAACTCTCCCACAGGCTCTGGCATTTCTGCCTTCATATCGTGCGGCAGGCCACACTGCCCCTTCCACGTTGGTGCTTCCGGACATGCGTGGGTTCGTTTATGACAATAAGTGGCCACCGTCAATGCAGTGCCATGCCTCACGGCTCTCCAAAGCAGCTGACGTGATACCTCATGAGGCTATGTAACCTACCCCAACCCCCAAACCTAGTGCCTCCTTTGTCCTCTGAGTACTTTCTAGAAAACTTCTGGCTGCTGTTCTGTTGCAATTTTTAAATATGTGACACGTCCTCTTCTTGGAAAATAATTGTATATGCTGTCCTCAGCGACTACAAATGTTTATGCATAGTTTTTCACCAATTTTATTATATGAATCGGGAAACATACACATTTCCTTTACAATAGTGTATAAGAGACACGTAATTGATTTACAACTGTCCACGACAGAAATATATGTATATCAATCTATTCTGTTACAGAAACGTTTACATTTTTACATTTCGTTTTTAATATCATCATTACATATACTAATACATGGAATAAAGATACATTTTATTTTACTATATGAGACATTCCATATTATAGGATAGGTATATACGCTATTTTAGAACCAACTTTACGATGAATTACAATCAATACATTGATGTTCACTTCATAACATATTTACAATTTCAGTACTTTAAAGAGAAGATGCTTCACACTAGGTTTTTCACATTTCTACCGATGTTATCAGTCTTCGGCGTTCACTTTGGTAAAGACCACTTATAACTTCATTTCTAATGTGTCTAACAGCAAAAATTCTCTCTTCATTGTCTCTCGATGTGCTTCTCGTAGGACGGCACCTGACTATAACTCTCTCTGGGTACTGATTTACAATAGCGTTTTTAACACAAATTTTTCTACAACAATCGTTATCCATTGTTTTGCACGAAAATTTTAAACAGTCTCAGCAACATTTATAATATCTGCACAGACAACGTAATATTACCATAATTACTTCACCAAAGACTATGAAATCCCATAAAGAGAAATGCCTTAACAAGAAGTTGCTGATCGGATTTCTCTCCTGATATTGGATCTCACTTTGTGGCCCATCCAAGTTATGTCCTTGGCATCTAACTACCTAATTGTAGGTCGTATTCGCAGTTTCAGCTTAAGCTCACTTATATTCTTCCTCTCATTATTCAATACGCAGCAATCTATTTCCATGCTTAAGTTCAGCACAATATGACTACTGGTGACATTTTTTCGTAGAGAATGTTCAGACTGTATTACCATCTGAGCTGTATAACCACGACCTTTACCTAAAAATGTTGTCTTCCCTGTGCCTCGTAGCATGATATCTCTGGGACTTAAGTCATGACAGATGACGTTAATGCCTTCATCTAGCGGGGCAATAAACAGCCATTCATTATTACTTTATGGTGCCCACAGACTTTGGTTTATTCCTTCGGCATGCAGTCCTTTCTAACTACTCACACTGGTGGCAGCATCTTAGCCACACACTTGACATAATGTGTAAATACTTGCTTGCATGTTGAGAGGCTCTGATCTACCGTCTCACACTGTAATTTCTCGTTATTTAACTTCGCGTATTGAAATTTAGCGTCATCAGTTAGGAGTAGCTCTTACTCTGGGGAAATAGGCGTAAGGAAATGTCTCGTTCAGTCCACTTCTGACGATAACGATAGGATTTTGTATAGGTGATACACGTCGTTCTCTACTAACGGGACATTTAACACATAACTTAAAATGTTTCAAGCAATTAAAACATCCAGATCAATGATTCTCAATGAAACTGATCAAGTGGTATCCTCTGTCTACCTTAAGGTCGACATGGAACCGCTTTTCATTGATATAATCTTTTTTGGCTCTAGGTACTTTAAGATGTAAACTGGCCTGACCAGGTGCGGCTCCAGAATAGCTTTCTGAGTTTTGACAATCCCTGATATTAACATATTGTATTTCCTTTCTAGCTCATTCAAAATGCCTGTCAGTTGTATCACCTGTTCTCAAATTTTTCTATGTGCTGGCTTACTGCTTCGTTCCATGCGTGATAATCTCTTCAGTTTCTGCTATGGAGCTTCCCGTTTGATTGGTTTAACAATTATCACTATTGTCCTTCGAAAGTCGGAGTAGCTGTTTCTGTTCTCCTTCTCAGACACCTGGCTTCGCCTTGAAGTACGTGGTATCACATTCGTCCAGTGTTCCGAACAAAGACTTAGTTCTCAACAAATTCTTAGTGACCTCGCCCACAAAGTTTAAGGTCCCTTGTTTCTCTATGCGAAGTCATGCCGTGCTAATTGTCCACGTAGTCCCTGTGCCTTTTTTAATTTTTCCTACGTTAAGAGGCATATATGTTCTGCATTTATGCGCTCTACTGTACTCATGCTACATAATTACAACTAAAAAACTCCTTTAGACTGTGGGCATCAACTGTTTGCTTATACCACCTTGTATGGAACTCGCACTTGCGTGTCTAACTGCATGACATGCCTCGCTGAGTGCTCTCATCGAACAACAGAACATTATATCCACAAGGGAATTCCTTTGGGTTATGGATCCTATCATAATATTCCTTGCTTTTTATTTTAAATTGCGCATTACGTGTTCTTGTACAACGGTGAAATGTAGCTCTACGACATAATCATCAAAATTATACCTCACTTCAGCTGGCTATTTCCAAAGTATCCCTGAAATGTTTCATGTTCTTTCAAAGAACAATTCATGCGGCGTATAACCTGTCACCCTACGCGATGTTGTATCGTACACAAAAACCGCGAAGGGAGCATAATTGTTCCAATTTGCTTGTGCTCTATTTATATAGTGTCTCAACATTGCTGTTACTGATCGATGCGAGCTCTCTAAAGCTCCCTTCATTTGAGGGTATTAACTTGTTGTTTGCATTTTCTCGATACGCAATAGTTTACATACTCTTTTCGTAGTCCCACTCATGAAATTACGTCCTACGTCACTTAAAGATACTGACGGTACTTCATACCTCAGTATAATATTCTCAACTGACACCCTCACTACTGTTTCGGCATCTTGGTATCTTGGTTCCAGTGGGTTCAGCTACCATAAGCTTCGTGAGTGCATCTGAAACGTAAGGATATACTCGTTTCCTCTGTCCATCTGATTTAATGGACCTACTACGTTAACGTCTCCCTTTCGTTCGGGGGTCTTCATGATCTCTAGAGGCATAAGTATTAGTTTATGTGTTAGTGAGCTTATTCTGTTGGTAATTTTTGCATTTGCGGATACTTTCTTCTATATCTTTCTTCATACCATTGTGTACTTCTTGATTTGCACACAGGTTCTTCCTATGCCTTGGTGTCCTTCAGTGGGAGAATCGTGAAATTGTTTTAATATTGCAACTTTTCCTCCACCTTTCCCGACTCAGCGGTTTCTCGTTTCCTGGTATACTTTCCTATATCCTGGGTGTAGTTATTGCGTTCTGAATGGTATCTTTTACCGTTCTTGGATCAGCTGTGCCTGCCACCTGCTCACCTGAGCCACAGCGCCGCTGTTGACGCCTGCCGGTGGCTCCCTGGCCCCTACCACACTTTCTGTTTCTGCTGTGTCTTCAACTAGGCTTCTGTCACCTTCTGGTCGCGTGCCAGCAGCTTCTTCTATATCTTTCTTCATACCATTGTGTACTTCTTGATTTGCACACAGGTTCTTCCTATGCCTTGGTGTCCTTCAGTGGGAGAATCGTGAAATTGTTTTAATATTGCAACTTTTCCTCCACCTTTCCCGACTCAGCGGTTTCTCGTTTCCTGGTATACTTTCCTATATCCTGGGTGTAGTTATTGCGTTCTGAATGGTATCTTTTACCGTTCTTGGATCAGCTGTGCCTGCCACCTGCTCACCTGAGCCACAGCGCCGCTGTTGACGCCTGCCGGTGGCTCCCTGGCCCCTACCACACTTTCTGTTTCTGCTGTGTCTTCAACTAGGCTTCTGTCACCTTCTGGTCGCGTGCCAGCAGCTCTGACCTTTCTCTCTCACGAGAGTGAGTTAGCGACTCGTTTTCGTTTGAAACTTGTACAGGGTCTGATAGTAATATTCCCCCAACTTTAACCTAAATTTCAGCAATTTAGATGATTGATCTGATGTACTATCTATCTGTGTTAGGAGCTTATGGTCAGTATATATAGGAAACTTTCTTCCAGGTACATTCGGTCTAAAATATTTCACCGGCCAACAAATGGGCCACATGTCGCTCTCAATCGTAGCGTTAAAACCACTCCTAGCCGGCCGCGGTGGTCTAGCGGTTCTAGGCGCGCAGTCCGAAACCGCGCGACTGCTGCGGTCGCAGGTTCGAATCCTGCCTCGGGCATGGATGTGTGTGATGTCCTTAGGTTAGTTAGGTTTAAGTAGGTCTAAGTTCTAGGGGACTGATGACCACAGTAGTTAAGTCCCATAGTGCTCAGAGCCACAAAACCACTCCAATACTTCCTTCACAATCGTTCGGTACCCTCTTTCTGCCTTGTTCAGTGTCCTCGAGGCGTACGCAACTGTAAAAATCCCTTCCGATATATCTTTGAGAATATACCACTCCGATACTTGATTGGGTAGCGTCCGTAGTAATTGTGAAGTTCATTTCAAAGTCCAACTGCTGTAGTATATGCAGAATAATTAGCTTCTCTTTCAAATGCTGAAAAGTGGTTTCGTGTTTTACACCAGAGGTGTAAGGCATTCCTTTCTTTAATAATTCATGCAGTGCCCTCGCGATTTTGTTGGTTAAATATAAAATGCCTATACTATTCCACAAGATGTTAATACGACTTTAATTGCTTCGTTGTTTTGAGCAGTGGATATTCCTTCACCACCTAGACCTTCTGTGGATCTGGCTTCAGTCCCTGTGCCGATAAAGGTTGACCCAAACACCACAACTTCTTTTCGCAAAAACTCGTACTTGTCCACTGGTAGCTTTAAATTGTGGGGCCTAAGCCTTTCTAATACCTCCGTCAACCGAACATTATATATTACCTCATCATCAAAAGAGATGATAGATTTGTCGTAGCCGTGTAAAAAATGTAGTTCACTAGCCTCTAAACTGTGCTAGGAGTTATTTTAAGACCCACGTGCACTCTAATGCCCACGCGGTGCACTAAAAGCCGTCTTCCCTCGATCTTGCTCATCTAAGAAGACTGGATTGTAGCCCTTCGCGAAGTCGAGAGTCGAGAAGTACTTTGTCTTTTCTAGATCGTTAAGAGTTTCGTTTATTCTCTACAATGGATTCACTGAATTTAGGGAGATCTCATGAAGTTGCGGTTTGAGGCGTCAGGTCATGGAGTGCACGGCCCCTCCCGCTGGAGGTTCGAGTCCTCCCTCGGGCATGGGTGTGTGTGTTGTTCTCAGCATAGGTTAGTTTAAGCAGTGTATAAGTCTAGGGATCGACGACCTAAGCAGTTTTATCCCTTAGGAATTCACACACATTTCAACATTTTGAACATTAAGTTGCCTATAATCCGCCACTATTCGTCACTTTTGCTTTCCACTGGCACACATCATTTTCGGAACTGAAATCCAGGGAAAGTCACTTTCACTTGGTACTATAAATCATCCTCTAACATTTTTTCAACTACCTACTAGAGCACATCCTTTTGTGCTTAAGCTATTCTGAAGGGTCGCGAACATATCAACTTACTTTCTGCTTCTACAGAAAAATGGAAAACGTCGCTGTACATGGTGCATAACTCCAAGATTCTTGCCTTCTCTTCTGCATTCAGATGACTCTTGCGGATGTTCTCCTTTAGTACACTTATTCTTGATTTCAGTTGTAGCTTACTTTTACTGAACTTTTACCGAGCGGTTGCCACAGCAACGTCCACTCTGTAACTGCTTCTGCTATCACTCGTGGGCTGTCTACTGACACACTCTCATTTGTAGTGTTCAGCACACTCGTTAGGTATTCACCTACTTTTACTTATGCCTCAGGTAAATGCACGCCTCTGGTCATTTCCTGTTTCGTAATGATAGACTCTCTCACTCCACTCATCTCTATTTTTATTCAACACATCCATTTTGCCAAGCGTCCTATTATTAATACTGAAACAATTTGTTTGTGCTCCTTCTACATCTACATCTACATGATTACTCTGCAATTCACATTTAAGTGCTGGGCAGAGGGTTCATCGAACCACAATCATACTATCTCTCTACCATTCCACTCCCGAACAGCGCGCGGGAAAAACGAACACCTAAACCTTTCTGTTCGAGCTCTGATTTCTCTTATTTCATTTTGATGTTCATTCCTACCTATGTGGGTTGGGCTCGACAAAATATTTTTGCATTCGGAAGAGAAAGTTGGAGACTGAAATTTCGTAAATGGATTTCGCCGCTACGAAAAAGTCTTTGCTTTAATGACTTCCATCCTGACTCGCGTATCATATCTGCCACACTCTCTCCCCTGTTACGTGATAGTACAAAATGAGCTGCCCTTTTTTGCAGCCTTTCGATGTCCTCCGTCAATCCCACCTGGTAAGGATCCCACACCGCGCAGCAATGCTCTAACAGAGGACGAACGAGTGTAGTGTAAGCTGTCTCTTTAGTGGACTTGTTGCAACTTCTAAGTGTAGTGCCAATGAAACGCAACCTTTGGCTCGCCTTCCCCACAATATTATCTATGTGGTCTTTCCAACTGAAGTTGTTCGTAATTTTAACACCCAGGTACTTAGTTGAATTGACAGCCTTGAGAATTGTACTATTTATCGAGTAATTGAATTCCAACTGATGTCTTTTGGAACTCATGTGGATCACCTCACACATTTCGTTATTTAGCGTCAACTGCCACCTGCCATACCATACAGCAATCTTTTCTAAATCGCTTTGCAACTGATACTGGTCTTCGGATGACCTTACTAGACGGTAAATTACAGCATCATCTGCGAACAACCTAAGAGAACTGCTCAGATTGTCACCCAGGTCATTTATGTAGATCAGGAACAGCAGACGTCCCAGGACGCTTCCCTGGGGAACACCTGATTTCAGTTCAGTTTTACTCGATGATTTGCCGTCTATTACTACGAACTGCGACCTTCCTGACAGGAAATCACGAATCCAGTCGCACAACTGAGACGATACCCCATAGGCCCGCAGCTTGATTAGAAGTCGCTTGTGAGGAACGGTGTCAAAAGCTTTCCGGAAATCAATAAATACGGAATCAACTTGAGATCCCCTGTCGATAGCGGCCATTACTTCGTGCGAATAAGGAGCTAGCTGCGTTGCACAAGAACGATGTTTTCTCAAGCCATGCTGATTGCGTATCAATAGATCGTTCCCTCCGAGGTGATTCATAATGTTTGAATATAGTATATGCTCCAAAGCCCTACTGCAAACCGAAATCAATGATATAGGTCTGTAGTTCGATGGATTACTCCTACTACCCTTCTTAAACACTGGTGCGACCTGCGCAATTTTCCAATCTTTAGGTACAGATCTATCGGTGAGCGGGCGGTTGTATATGATTGCTAAGTAGGGAGCTATTGTATCAGCGTAATCTGAAAGGAACCTAATTGGTATGCAATCTGGACCCGAAGACTTGCCCGTAACAAGCGATTTGAGTTGCTTCGCAACCCCTAAGGTATCTACTTCTAAGAAACTCATGCTAGCAGCTGTTCGTGTTTCAAATTCTGGAATATTCCATTCGTCTTCCCTGGTGAAGGAATTTCGGAAAACTGGGTTCAATAACTCCGCTTTAGCGGCACAGTCGTCGGTAACAGTACCATCGGCACTGCGCAGCGAACGTATTGACTGCGTCTTGCCGCTTGTGTACTTTACATACGACCAGAATTTCTTCGGATTTTCTACCAAATTTCGAGACAATGTTTTGTTGTGGAACCTATTAAAGGCATCTCGCATTGAAGTCCATGCCAAATTTCTCGCGTCTGTATATTTTAGCCAATCTTCGAGATTTAGCGTTCTTCTTAACTTCGCATGCATTTTCCGTTGCCTCTGCAACAGCGTTCGGACCTATTTTGTGTACTATGGGGGATCAGTTCCATCTCTTATCAATTTATGAGGTATGAATCTCTCAATTGCTGTTGCTACTATATCTTTGAATTTGAGCCACATCTCGTCTACACTTGTATAGTCAGTTCGGAAGGAATGGCGATTGTCTCTTAGGAAGGCTTCTAGTGACACTTTATCCGAACAGACACGAATACTCCACCACCAATTCTGCCTAATATATCTTTCCTGAACACCGTCTGAGACTTCGTAAAAATTTCTGCAGAACTTATTTCAGGCTTTAGCCAGCTTTCTGTACCTATAACGATTTCAGCTTCTGTGCTTTCTACTAGCGTTTGAAGCTCGGGGGCTTTCCCAGCACAACTACAACAATTTACAATTCCGACTGTTCCTTGATCCAAGCACGTCCTGTATTTGCCATGCACCCTTTCAGATTGCAGCCCACCCCGTACTTCCCTGAGGCCTTCTAACCAAAAAACCACCCAGTCCACGCCACACAGCCTCTGCTACCCGTGTAGCCGCCAGCTGAGTGTAGGGAACTCCTGACCTATTCAGCGAAAGCCGAAACACCACCACCGTATGGTACAAGTCAAGGAATCTGCAACCAACACGGTCGCCAAACCGTCTGAGCCTCTGATTCAGACCCTCCACCCGGCTCTGCACCAAGGGTCCGCAGTCGGTTGTGTCAATGATGCTGCAGATGGTGAGCTCTGCCTTCATCTCGTAACCAAGACCGGCAGCCTTCACCAAGTCAGATAGCCGCTGGAATCCAGAGAGAATTTCCTCAGATCCAAAACGACACACGCCATTAGTGCCAACATGTGCCACCACCTGCAGCTGGCTGCACCCTGTGCTCTTCATGGCATCCAGAAGGACCCTTTCCACATCAGGAATGACTCCACCCGGAATGCACACGGAGTGCACACTGGATTTCTTCCCCTCCTTAGCCGCCATATCCCTAAGGGGCCCCATTACGCGCCTAACATTGGAGCTCCCAACTGCCAATAAGCCCACCCTCTGTGATTGCCCGCACCTTGAAGGCTGAGAATCATCCTCTGAAACAGGGCAGGCTACTGCATCTGGCTCAGCCAGGGACAGTACCTGAAACCTGTTTGTCAGACGCACCGTTGAGGCTTTCTGATCAGCCTCCAGGGACGTCTTTCGCTACCTGCCACGCCTTGGAACGACCTCCCAATCAACCACAGGCAAGGGCTCAGCCCAAATGCGGGCAGCAACCAGGGCAACCACAGCGGCAGACCGATCTGGGGACAGACGGGACGAGGTTGACATCCCTGTGATACGCAAGTCTGGCTCGCCACAGTGGTGGCCATTGGCAACAGCCTCAAACTGCACGACCGAAGTCAGCGCCGCCTGCAGCTGTGAGCGAAGGGATGCCAACTCAGCCCTCATCCGAACACAGCAATCACAGTCCCTGTCCATTCTAATCGATGTTGAACAACAGTTACTGAAACACGAGTCCGTGCCAATATAACGCAAGGGAAACATGCAAAGAATGTGTGAACTAACCTGTACAAATGCCTAACGACTGCGCTACAATCTGCCTGAATTTACGATTACAGCAACTAAAACTCGAAATTACACCTCCTTTACGAAACTTAGACGCAATTTAAGTAAGAATCTACGAAGTAAACAGAAAAGAAGCTATATACGTATCTTTCTGCGCTGTCGATGTGCACCAACTGGGAGCTCAGGCCACACTGGTCTCTGAGAGCCTACTAGACAGACAAGTGCCACTGACGTACCAAAACAAAACAAATGCCTAACGACTGCGCTACAACCTGCCTGAATTTATGATTACAGTAACTAAAACTCGAAATTACACCCCCTATACGAAACTCATACGCAATGTAAGTAAGAATCTACGAAGTAAACCTATCTTTCTGCGCTGTCGATGTGCACCAACTGGGAGCTCAGACATTAGGCCTATCTGTTGCCTGCCTGTGTTGAGTTCTAACAGTTAATGAGTTTGTGTCACTATTCCATCTCGCCTTTCCACGTTTTACTCGCTTTGCACCTAAGCGTCTCTCACAGGTGCCTTCTAGTTTCTTTTAATGTGTTACGCAGAGCTTCCTTTCCTTACACGATTTTCACTCCGCATGTGAGTAGCGTTCTCTTTTCCATACCTGCACAAACGTATTAGCAAGTGTCCGACCCCCAAAACCAATCTGTACCCGGCGGTCCTCATACTCTTCCTTTGAATTCGTTCTGATCCGTCCCCTGTGGATACGCAGGCTTCCGGTGGCACAACCGATTATGACCCCACGTCCTTTGAAAAAGTCTTTGCTCACCATTCCGTCAAATGGAATATTTACATCTTCCCCAATTACGTGGAAACGATGCCTCACTTACATTCCGTTTCTTTTTCGTAATTCGAGGGTTACAGTTCCCCCTGTCGTTCCAACCGTATCAGCAATTCCCCGAATCCTAATACGTAAGGCCGGATTATAGTTTCTGCCATTTACCAAAGTACTTCTCCTATGTAGGCTTATCTGCGTACCGCTATTCAGGAGAAATCTCAGGCAATTATTGATGCCGTCCAGACATTATTTTGACTTTCGTAGTTGACCGTTAATATTTTTCTAGATACGGGGTAAGGCGACTGCTTTCTCATGCAGTTACCCAGTTTTCCTGGCTGTTACTTCTCCCATATGCATTCTGCGGATGGCAAATGCTTTCTGGGCAGTCTCTCGCGTAGTGACTGTTTGGTTTGCATTTAATAAACGTTATAGACTTCAGCTGCACACATGGGCCTCCATGAGTCAGGGAATTACTTTGCGAACACCTCACTACTCGTGATTAGTCAGTTTCCCTGCTTTTTTTTTTATTCATCAGGTCCTACCTTCCTTATTCTTCTGATTAGCACGACACTTTCACGCCATACGGCATGGCTTCCCCACGTGAAACACTTCTTTGTCTGTGGCACTGTACCACAAGCCCGGGCGATCGGCATGGCGGTGGAAGAGTGAAATTTTCCCAAGATACTAAAAGTGACGGAAACAATCGTAGCAGATTATAATCGAATGCCGTGCACTGAAAGAGAAGCGGCCGCAATGTAGTGACAGACATGGAAAGGTAATTTCGAAACAGGACAGTGCTCGACCGCAAATACGAAAACCCTTCAAAACACGCTTGGAAACATTGAAATGGGGAGTCCTACAACATCCACTGTATTCTTTAGTGATTGCGCTGTCTGACTACCACCTTATTCGAATAATGGCGCCCTTACTGACTGACCAGCATCTACCGTCATGTGAATAAGTGCAAAATTAGACTCATTCTTGGATCTACTCAGCAGAAAGCAGATTCGTATGCTGCGAGAAAGTAGTGGCCTCAGATGGCCTATACTCCGTAAATTGTTTGTAAGTTTTCACAATAAAGCCTCGAACTTCAAGCGAAAAAGAATGAGGATGTCAGTGAATTGTATTAGGTGTTTTGGGTGGGAGGGGTGAGGAAGGAGAAATCCCCCCCCCCCCACACTCCCTTACCCAAGAAACACTATCGTGCCGTCGTTTTCAACAGTATACTCCTCGCCCATGCGAGGTACTTCTGTGGCCAGCAAGCTTCTCAGATACACCATGTGATCAAAAGTACCCTGACACCTGGCTGAAAATGACTTACAGGTTCATGACACCCTCCGTCGGTAAGGCTGGAATGAAATATGGCGTTTGCCCACACTTAGCATTTATGACAGCTTACATTCTTGCAGGCATACGTTCAACCAGTAACTGGAAGGTTTCTTGAGGAATATCAGCCCATTCTTCACGGATTGCTGCACTGAGGAGAGGTATCGATGTTGGTAGGTGAGGAGTGGCACAAAGTCGGGTTTCCAAAACATCAATTGGTTCAAATGGCTCTGAACACTATGGGACTTAACATCTGAGGTAATCATTCCCAAGAACTTAGAACTACTTAAACCTAACTAAGCTAAGGACATCACACACATCCATGCCCGAGGCAGGATTCGACCCTGCGACCGTAGCGGTTACGCGGATCCAGACTGAAGCGTCTAGAACCGCTCGGCCACTCCGGCCGACTCCAAAACATCCAAAAGTGTTCTGTAGGATTCAGGTCAGGACTGTGTGCAGGCCACTCCATTACAGGGATGTTATTGTCGTGTAACCACTTCGTCACAGGCCGTTCATTACGAACAGGATCTCGATATTGTTGAAAGATGCACTCGCAGTCCCCGAATTGCTCTTCAACAGTGTGAAGCGAGAAGGTGCTTAAAACATCAGTGTAGGCCTGTGCTGTGATAGTGCCATGCAAAACAACAAGAGGTGCAAGCCCCCTCCATGAAGAACACGACCCCACCACGACACCACCGCCTCCGAATTTTACTGTTGGCACTACACACACTGGCAGATGACATTCACCTGGTATTCACTATACCCATACACTGTCATCGGATCACCACATTGTGTACCGTGATTCATCACTCCACCCAACGTTTTTCTACTGTTCAATCTTCCAATTTTTATGCTCCTTACACCAAGCGAGGTGTCGTTTGGCATTTACCGGCGTGATGTGTGGCTTATGAGCAGCCGCTCAACCATGAAATCCACGTTTTCTCACCTCCCGCCCAGCTGTCGTAGCACTTGCAGTGGATCCTGATGAAGGTTGAAATTCCTGTGTGATGATCTGGATAGATGTCGTCTGCCTATTACACATTACGACCCTCTCCAATTGGCGGTCTCTGTCAGTCGACATACGAGGTCGGCCTGTACGCTTTTGTGCTGTACGTGTCCCTCCACATTTACATTTCACTATCACATCGGAAACAGTGGACATAGAGATGTTTAGGAGTGTGCAAATCTAGCGTAAACATGTATGAAAGAAGTGTCACCCAGTCACTTGACCACGTTCGAAGTCTGTGAGTTCCGCAGAACACCCCATTCTGCTTTCTCACGATGTCTAATGATGACTTAAGTTGCTGATATAGAGTACCTGGCAGTAGGTGGCAGCACAATGCACCTAATATGAAAAACGTATGTTTTAGGGCGTGCCCGGAGAATATTGATCACATAGTGTATGTCCCTAATACAGAATACTCGTATGTGTGTCTAACTCCAATGTGAACTCCGTCCCGTGCCAGCATCGAGGTTACACAGGACCTGTTAAAACAGGGCCCATTTACATGAGGACGGGATACAACGTCTTTATGACGCCCTTCCCAGCAAAAGCAGTGGGGGTGCGAAGCCACATTAATAACAAGGCTCATACTGGGAAGTTATTTTTACATTTGACTCGATTTTGTAATAACTGTAGCAGCATCAGACACGCTTTCGACCAGCAAAGTTTCATATTGTTTCCACTTGCATTCTGGATGCTTCACTTCTTTGTCGGGTACTGTAACTGGTAAACACGATAAACGCAGCAGTCACAAACCACAGCTGAGGATAACTGAGACTCTCTCATTCTTCGTGTTTACTGTTTCCTGAGAAAAAATTAACGGTTTGCTCCTTTTTGCGGAAAAGAGAATTATAAGAATAGTATACCTGTATGTAATGATGGTCTGAAATTGTACAGTTGCGACGACATGCTGAAAATATCGTTTAGCGATAGAGCGCCATAGTATCGGCAATTACCTGTATGAGATTTCCTTAACAGTAATCTAGTTCAACGACGGATAGGCAGTAACGGGTGTAAGGATCTCGAATTGCATAACTGGTCTTCCTTAATTGCTTTGACAACACAAGCGCTGCATTTTTTAAAAGTTTAATAATTCGAAAAAGACGTATGGTAACCAAATTAAAGCAATAACAACAACAAAAACTAATAATTGTTGTACATGCAGATGATAACTTAAGGATATAAGGAATGACAAGAAAAATACAAAATTTATTTAAAGACAACTACGCACAGGCTGTATGAATGATTTTTATTAAATCTGCTACCTGTTTCTCACCACTTATCGGTGCATCCTCAGGCAATCTGTAAAAAAACTAATGTAATAAGAGCTCGTATAAACTATTCGATACCCTAATTCTGTGGACTAAATTAAACTTTTAAATAGCCAGTTTTTTGAATGAAACAAGAAACTACTCACATACGCTATTTATAACATAGTAACGTTGAACATTGCCCTGTAGCCACTTCCCACCATTCACATCCAGTATACCGTCATCTGGTGAAAGCGGTAGTTAAAATTTAAATTTTTTTTTTATCTCGAGAAGCCATGGATCGGGAATTTAAAGTAATACAGTTTGTCGCCTTTTCGAATGAATATGACGCGGATTTTGGTGAAAAGATTAACAGGGGTGTATTGCGGAAGATAAAGATGAAACATAACACTGCTCGCATCCCACTCACACCCGGAACTGTCCGCCGCTCGTGGTCTCGCGGTAGCGTTCTCGCTTCCCGAGCACGGGGTCCCGGGTTCGATTCCCGGTGGGGTCAGGGATTTTCACCTGCCTCGAGATGACTGGGTGTTTGTGTTGTCCTCATCATTTCATCATCCTCCAGGAATGTGGCGAAATTGGACTGAGCAAAGATTGGGTAATTGTACGGGCGCTGATAACCACGCAGTTGAGCGCCCCACAAACCAAACATCATCATCATCACACCCGGAACTTTCACTTCCCTATAGCCAGCAAACAGCTGATTTGCTATTGGGCGTAAATTCCACAGGGTGCCTTTCTATGGTAACATTTCAAGCAGAATCGGCAAATGCTTAAGTTCTAAGAGAATAAATACGGCTTTTTATATTCCTAAAACGATGGACACAAGTTCAAGCACAAGGAGGCTGCAATATGGAATAGTTTCAAGTCGTCGTGGGTATACAGTATCGCCTTTGGTGATTGTGATGCGGAGTACATAGGCCAGACAGGAAGAAGTCTTGAGACCCGCTTTAAAGAGCACATCAGCGACCCAGCCTCAAAATCGGGCGTAGGTGCGCATTTGCGGGAAACGGGTCACCATATCACCCTTATCCTGAACAACATGCGGGTGTTACACTTGAAAAGTAAGGGCAACACGCTTAATGTTTTAGAAAATTTTGTTTACTTAAAGAGGTAGCCTTACCCCTATAGCTTACTTGTTAGTAGGTTCTGTCCAATATATTTTTATGCGTACTCGGGGCCTTACGCATTCAGAACCACCACATTTATTACCCTTATGGATTTAACTTACTGCCCATTTTTTATCTTGGCCATCTAGTATGGTATTAGACTTTTTCAAAAAATAGACATAAGGAATTGTTCAACAAATGTTCAGCATCACCCTCTTTTCACACCTTGTACACGTTATCCGGCTTCTGGCGATTCTCGTACACTGCGTGAGCGCTTTCCGGGTTTCGGCCAGTCAGTCTGGCCGTGTCCGCTGCCGCGCGGCTCTTCTCAACTTGCACTGTATGTTCTGATAAGTTTTCATGGCCCTAATTCTGCTGTTTGTTCATGATAATGTTCCGATCTTCGTCGATTTATCAGCACCGTATTTTATTTTTACTTTCTAGGACACCGCCGCTACCATCATTTAAAAAATTAAAAGAAATTGTAAATTTTAACTAGAGCTTTCACCAGATGATGGTATATTTGACTAGAATGGTGGGGAGTCGCTACAGGGCAATGTTCAACGTTACTACGTTATAAATAGCGTATGTGAGTAGTTTCTTGTTTCATTCAAAAAACTGGCTATTTAAAAGTTTAATTAACACCTCAGAATTGGGGGATCGAATAGTTTATATGAGCTCTCACTATATTGTTTTTTGTACAAATTGCCTGAGGATGCACCGATAAATGGTGCGAAACCGGTCGAAGATTTAATAAAAATCATTCATACAGCCAGTGCGGAATTTTTTTGAATGTCGAAGTATGGCTGTGGTTGCCCGCCCTACAAAACAAAAATACAAAGGGCAACAGTCACACAGCTCAGTGTTTAACGATATGTGAGAACATATGCGATTGAAGTTGGGTAGCTCAGTTACCATCTTTAAATTGTGCATCCATCGATCGCAGCAAGGGTGTGACACAAGCAACTTGTCGATCTTGAGTATGTTCGCTAATATCACTGCAAGACAGTGACATAAAAACGGTCTTAACCTTGTATGTGCTTCAGTCTGTATGTGCTTCATCTGCTTATTTCGTAACCTAGCGCTCTTCGTGCCGCAGTGGAAGAGGAGGTCCGTCCAACCGATTTACATGAAATATGGAAAATAAAAATTACCCTCGAATACAGCCCTGCACCGTGTCTTTTGGAAACCTTCTCTCCTCACAGAGGAAGTGGCTGAAATTTGGAAATGAGGATCTGAGGCCGCCGAGAGGCACAGAGCATGCAAAGTGAGTAAGTAGCGCGGGTTGCTCTCCTTAGGCGGAAGAGGGATGCGCGGCAGCCGCCTGGGGACCAGGCGGTGTTTTGAATATGGAACAGGCGGCGCGAGTGGACAGCCAGATAACAGCGGATTTGCATTTGGCGGCCGCGGCCGGCGCTCTCGCTGCGTCCGGTGGCTGTGGCTGCGGAGCAGACTCTAAAGCCTGCACAGGGCGGGGCCGCGAAGCCGCTCTTATTTCCACGAGAGGCCGCGAGGGCGCGCTAACTATCCAGCACCGGCCGGCGCAGACAAGTGGAGCCGCGCCCTGCCAGCTGCTTCCTGCACCATTCCTGGATCATCACTTTGAGAGTTTGCCGTTGGCGGGACTGAAATCGGGAATAGGAGAAATTCGGCACTGTCTTGCTACAAGCGGATAATGAGAATTAAATGTTGTTCCCATGACGAGCCGTCCCTGATGGACAGCAGAAAGACGTCTGCTTACCACGTCGTTTCACTGACAGTAATATGAGACCGTCCTGTAATATTCAATAAGGAACGAACGGATATAAGCACTGGTCCATAACGAGCTGTCGTCACCCTTGCAAACCTCTACACCACTGTTTTCCCACAGGCTATCCAGACCCGTAGCAAATCTCCAAATTCCTACTTTTCTTTAAAACAAACAACCCTCCCGCTGATACCTCCCCATACCGCCCCATCTACCTCACCTCAGTGTCCAGCAAGGTCCTTGAATCCATCCTACTATCTGCTGCAACACCACCTGCTTCGTATTACCCAGAGTGGCTTCTGTCCATCAAATGGTTCAAATGACTCTGAGCACTATGGGAATTATCATCTGACGTCATCAATCCCCTAGAGCTTAGAACTACTTAAACCTAACCAACCTAAGGACATCATACACGTCCATGCCCGAGGCAGAATTCGAACCTATGACCGTAGCGGTAGCGCGGTTCCAGACTGAAGCGCCTAGAACCGCTCGGCCACACCGGCCGGCTTCAGTTCATCCTTTTCTGCCAATGATCATCCCCTGAACCTCACCTATCTCCTATCCCAACAACTCAACATGTTCTTTTACCTTGACGTACAAGCAGTATACGACATCGTATGGCTTTCTGGTCTCATTTTCAAAAAACAGACTTAGAAATACTTCCAAATCATTATGTTGCTTTATTACGTCCTTCCTCACCAATTTCCCATCATATGTCACTGTTAACATCACCCCTACCTTCCACACCACCGCAGGGGTGCCCCAACGTTCCGTTCTTCCCCCTCTCCTTTGCCTGCCACACACGATCGGTATACACAAACCACCTTTTCCCATCCATCTCCTTCAGTATGCTGATCACACAACTTTTTTCGCCCTCTTCCCTACTCTCCAGAAATCCCAACTATCCTTCCAAATACATCTTAATCAGCTTATCTCCAGGTTCAAACAGTGTTCCTTAAAGTTAAGCCCTCCAAAACCCTCGTCATAATTAGAGGAACACCACCTGCACCTTCTGTCTTCACAACTTCCACTTCACCCACCTGGCTATCGCACTTAAATAGCTTGGACTAACCTTCGAGCGGAAACTAAATTTGAAACCTCTCCTACAAACCACTCGACAGAAAGCCACAACAGACTAAACCTATTACAATTATAAGGAGCCAGACATGGGGAAAATACCTCTCCACTGTCCTTCACACTTATAATTCCAAGATCTGTCCCATCCTTTGCTATGCAAGGACTGCATGGATATCTACCCCGCCCAAGACCTATAAGTCCCTCCAGATCCCTAAATGACATGCTTTCTGCTTCGGTTTCCACATCCTCTTACATTGCCCCACAAGGATCCTTTATCAACTCATCAAATTTCCACCACTCCTCACTCGCATTCACCGGAAATAATCTACACCATCTGTAAATTCGACTCTAACAATCCTTCTCCTTCCCTATCCCGCAGCGTCTCTTCCTACACTTCCTACCAGTCCTCCACCTGCCCACCCTGGGCGACCTCTGCCAAAGAAATTTCAGCTCTCTCCCTCTTTTGGACTACTAACTCCACCCCATCACATACTCATCCTACTTACTGTGAATCCACTCCCCCTCCCCATTCTCCCCAAAGGACTTCCTCCTCGTCCTCTCCCCACACCACCCTTCTTTCCGCTTCTCTGTCACCCCTTCTCCCACGCCCTTTTCCTCTCAAATTTATGGATCCCAATACCAGTTCCATGTCCCTGCTTGGCCCCCACAGCCACCCCTGTCTCGTCAGTAACTCTTACCAGTCCACAGTTCAAATGGTTCAAATGGCTCTGAGCACTATGGGACTTAACATCTGTGGTCATCAGTCCCCTAGAACTTAGAACTACTTAAACCTAACTAACCTAGGGACATCACACACATCCATGGCCAAGGCAGGATTCGAACCTGCGACCGTAGCAGTCGCGCGGTTCCGCACTGAGCGCCTAGAACCGCGAGACCACCGCGGCCGGCAGTCCTCAGTCCTCATCACCAACACTCTCCTGTCTCTCACCATACCCGCCTTTCATCTATCATCCCAGGGCAGGTCCTTTTCCAGCTCTTGTGAAAGTGTATGGGAATCCAATTTAAAGGTCACTTAAACTTCTGTCGCGTCCAGTGATTTCCAAGCGTTTTTTTGTTCAAGTTTTTGGTGTTCTTCAAGTTTTTTCAAATGTTTTAACTGTGCTGTCTGTCCGCATTTATATCACCGTTCTTAAACAATTCATTAAGGCAGCATTATTTGCTCCCACTAACATAACCTATTAAACAACACATGTTTCCTTATTTCTTTTGATTTAGTGTCTAAGTTAGAGACAAATGTCTACTGGTTGAAGAGCGGATTGATTTATCGTTGCCATCACACCGCCGGCCCGCACTCTGCGAGGGGAGAATGAAACAACAATAAAGAAAAAAATATACTGTCTTGCATAGCGCCTTGCATTTGTAGCAAGCCGAAATGTGACATAACTCACCGTAGTTTCTTTCGTGAATGCAGCCAATCAGAAACGTGCCGCGAGAATTCCTTCTTTCACCAACTACGCTGCGCCATGGTGTGATTCTGTTATTCTTGGTTTTAGTTGTCCAGGCGATGTCGATCGCTGTGTTGACTCTGTTTCGTTACAGATATGTTGGTGAGATCACTAAAATGCTTTTGGCTGAAGCAACGCACTGCTAGGACAATCGTATGCATTCATTTACAACGAACTTATTTTTCCGATGCCCCGGTTATGTGTAGTAGATATATTACTTTCCCTTGGTATTACAACAGACCAATAGGGATATTAGTTTTTGTGGATGGCTTTGAGTCAACGTGTGTCACCGTGGACCGGGACATGCATGTAATCTATTGCCATTCATGATCATACTACACTGTCCGAAAAAAAAAAAAAAAATTGTGTCACCTCGAAGGGGAGAAGGAAACAAATTAAAATTTTGCAGGTTGAGATTATTTTGTGATTTCAAATTTGACTCTATTTTATAAAGAACTTTGTAGTATGAACTCAGTTATCAGTATGTCGTTGCAACGTCTCTGACTTCGATGAATACATTTAAGCATGTCATAAAGCTGTTGCACCCCCTCTTCAAGAAAATTCTGTTCTGTTGTTCATACTGCACATTACCCGTTTCTCATTGTAGCTTACGTTTATTTCTCTCAGAATTTCGAGGATTTTGCACCACTTTACATAGTGTAACGGTTTTTCCAGGTCGACTAGCCCTATGAACGTATCTTTGTTTTTCCTTTAATCTTGCTTCCTGTACTAGCCACAAAGTCAAAATGGCCTCTCTGGTGATCTAACAGATCCTCATTTTTCTTTTATTCTGTATATTATTCTTGTCAGCAACTCGAATGCTTGAGCTCTTAAGTTGATTGTGCGCACTTGTCAACTCTTGCAGTCTTCGGAATTGTGTGGATGATATTTTTCCGAAAGTTGGTATGTTACCAGGCTCATACTGTCTACACACGTACGCAACCAGACGTTTGATACCACTCCCACTAGTGATTCATATGATCTCAAATTTTTGAAGCTCTTTTAAATCCTGATTTTAATTCTCATCCTACTACATATCAAACTGATTACACAGTTCTGGTTTTATGATACGATCTTAAAATTTAATTGCGAGACAAGTTTATGTTGCCATTACTGTAATCAGTACTCGGTGAGGTAGGGCTGGTTATTTCCTTAAGAAAATGTTATCACTGGATTGAAAATTGAGTACACTTCAGTGTAATATTCCGTATGAAGTCTGTTTTTGTATGACACGTCAACATATAAGTAGATGGCGGCTGTTAGTTGACTGATGAATCGGAAGCCGACGCTTTTCTGTTCTCAGAGATCGCTGTTCTGCTGCAAGTTGGCGACTGCGATCTGGTTAATTAGCTAAATTAATGACAAAATTCAAATAAAATTACACTGCTGCTCCAGCACGTCGTTTCGTAGTACATACTGTAAACAAAACTTACATGGCTTCCAGGAGCTGTGAGACAAAATTTGTCGGATTAATTAATTTAGCGGAAACTGATTGGCCACTTTGAACAATGTGTATTTAAATAGCAGACTGTCGGTTTATTATTTCACTCAACATTAATTGATCTGAAGCTGAACCCTAACTCTGTTAGAAAACAGTTTTAAAGTAAATAATTCATAGTTATATGCACAGAACACTGACGGTCGACTATCACTCGTAAGTCCATAAAACGGTAAAACCGCACAGCTTCATTGATGAAATAACACGAAAATTGTTAAGTATAAGCTTATGTTTCGGTTGCCGTTGTCACTGTCAATAAAATTCTTCTGGGCTCTTGACCACATTGAAAACATTTAAAATTGTCCGACGTTTCAGCCATAATGCAAGCGGCCTTCCTCGGTTTCTTTCTGGAGAAGAACATAGTGGATGTGCGTCCTGCTGAGGTGAATTCTTAAGGCTATGGACAATTAGCTGTATTTCAGCTTCTTCTTTCGATCACCTTTTCCCGTGATTTTGTAAAATCACCTTACTTTTGATTCCTCCTCGCTTTTCCGACAACACTTGCGATTCGTCTTCTGAGGTGATTTCTGAGAAATGAAACCTTCTTCGGAAAGTATTAGTAATTTATGACAAAATGGGGCTGCAATCATCTACTAGAATGTTCCAAATTCGAGTCTTCTCTCTCTATAAAATAACAGCATTCTCCGGCTCACGACACTGCCTCTGATTTCTTACAAACTTTTCCTGCTTTCATGGCTACTGAAAATGGTCTCCTTCCACAAATTATTTAAATTTCTCACAAAATTACTCCACGCTCTTGAACTTTACTGATTCTCTTAGTGACTATCATTTCCTCTCAGATTTTTGTTACACAGATAAATACATTCCTTATTGAGCCGAAGCTTCCAGCACTACGCAGATAATATTCACAGATGTACTGAAGATAACATTACAGTACAAATGTTACTAATCAATATACAATTTTTCGTTACAAGTTAACTCAACAACAACAAAATAATAACAATTATAAGAAATTAAAGATATTCCTACACAGTGTTTACAATGCATCCGATTCCTGATACAGGTGTAATTTTTATTGTATTTTCTAATTTTATATTATGTGATAGTGCATCGGGTTTCTGAATGGTTAAATACAGCGGGTCTTGTACAAAACACGTACAGCTATTTAGAACTGACACAGAATAGAGGGTACAATTGGTTTTATGATTCCACTTTCAAAGACGTATGACGATGCTGTGTGCACACATGGTCGTATCTTCACTACGTACAATGCCCAATACTGATGTGAAGTTAACTTTCATTTCACCCAAAATTGTGTACATTATGTTTGCCTTAGCATCAACAAAATGGCCCCAAATTTTAAAACACAGTATTTCGGGGCTCTGGATGCTGTTGGTCTGCTTGACTGAGTGAATGTGTATGCTTTCCTCACAAGTAATTTTCCTGAAGCTCTTGAGGATATTATACTTCATTTTCGGCAGAGGGGATGATGATGTTTGGTTTGTGGGGCGCTCAACTGCGTGGTTATCAGCGCCCGTACAATTACCCAATCTTTGCTCAGTCCAATTTCGCCACTTTCCTGGATGATGATGAAATGATGAGGACAACACGAACACCCAGTCATCTCGAGGCAGGTGAAAATCCCTGACCCCGCCGGGAATCGAACCCGGGACCCCGTGCTCGGGAAGCGAGAACGCTACCGCGAGACCACGAGCGGCGGACATTTTCGGCAGAGGTTGTGGTTACAGTATGATGGGGTATCTGCACACCACTATCTCACTTCGAATGAAGAGTGCGACAGTACTGAAGCAGAGCCTTTCTAAGAAATGGATTGGCCAGAGAGATTTTGTTTTATAGCTTCCGCGTTCTCCTGACTTTAATCCCCTGGATTTCACAGAGCCGTGACATAAACTCACGCAGGACGAAACCGCCCGTGGTAAACCATGTACGTAATCTGTGGAAAGCTGAGTAGATCGCAAGATAATAAGTTACGATTTTATTGATCCAAAATGATGCGTTTAGTCGTTTGTTATCATAAGATAATCTAAAAAATGACAAAATGCAAAATTATTCTAAACGAGGCATGTATTCTGGCAGTGAAGGTAACGAGTGAACCTAATAGTTAATTGATATTAACGTAACTAACATGAACAGACTGAACAACAATCCTGAATTGCGTACCAAGTAAAATGTTAGCAGATGGCGTTAATTGAATCGCTACGGGATATTACAACGCAATCAAGCCTGGCGAAGACCTGATTATAAATGACAATAATTCGGTATAATATTCCAAATTTATAAAAGAACGAGACAATAATTTTCAGAGCAAAAGATTTTTTTTATGTACATGTTCCTTGCAAGATGCCGTTAATAAGGAACTGGAACATGTTTTACACACGCCACACGCAGTCGCATTGCTCTATAGCGTTACAATTTTTATATATAGCGCTTACCAAATGTAAATTACTGAGTAACTAACGACAAATAAGAAAAAATACCAAATTTATTGAAATGGTGGATGTGATACCTGTGACCTAAACTACGAGTACAAGATCACTGATGTATGTGATGAGAGAATCAAAGTAACAATACATTAGGCGCACTTCCTAGTGTGCTTCGTGAAGAAAAATAACCATATGACATCAAACAAATAAATTTACCATAGCAAAATGAACCGTCAATATTAACGTTATGACTTGTGCGCGTAAGCGCATACGCCCTGTACAGCAAAAATATTAAGGATCTTCTCTTGTGGAGACAATCGAAAGATCCAGTTTTTGTATACGGAACGACAGATAGTGCGCCCCTGTGTTGCTATTGCTGCTCTGAAGAATAAATACTCTAGAAAGAAAAGCTGCACTGGTAGTGTATTTAAAATGTTACAACTTTTAATTATTTTTGTAGTAAAACAACAGGTATGTAGTTCCATAACTAAACTGACTATTCTCAGGATGCGTCCTCTCAACGGAACCTTTCTTTGGTGATGTTGTATCACAAATCAGTTTTTTCCTCTGTTCCATTTAGTAGTTCCTCATAACTCATTCAACATGTCCATCAAATTTCCAACAATCATCTGTGGCACGCCTTTTCAAAAGCTCCTATTCTCTACTTACCTTTGCTGCTTACAAATCTGCACACTTTCATAATAAACTTGCTGACAATTAAATTTGTAAACGATTATCATAAATTTCTCTTTTTCAGAAACACTGTTTTTATTATTGCCAGTCTTCATTTTGTATACTGTCTACTTTGACCGTGGCCACTTACTTTGCTGTCCACGTAGCAGAGCTGTTTCACTACTTCGAGTGTTTTAAAATGGTCCCAAATTCTGTATCTTCCCCTGAGTGTTTTAAAATGGTCCTAAATAAAGTTTTTGTCACTGCTGGATTGTTCAAAACAGATTTATAGGGGTTAGTTGAGTTTTTAAACCGCTTACGTAATCTACGACATCTACGACTCTAATTGTCAAATACGAGTCGATTCATGGCTCTCTCCAATCTGTCTACGATTCGATGATAGCGAGAGTTGGCTGAGCCATCACATAAACTTAAAAACTCAGTACACAGAGCGCCCACAACAACATCTTGCTGGCCAAACTGACTCTAAGTGCTAAGAAACTTTGACTGGATCGGTTATCCCAACACGCTTCGATTCCGACAAAATAAACTTCCCTTTACGCTTGACTAAGGTAAGAAAGGCAATATACTCACACAATTGTATTCATTCCAACAAAACAATGAGTACAGTATAGCATGTCCGAATATACAACGAAGAGCCAAAGAAACTGTTACACCTTCCTAATATCGTGTAGGGCCGCGCGAGCACGCGGGAGTGCCGCAGCACGACGCGGCATGGACTCGACTCATGTCTCAGGTACTGCAGGAGGAAATTGACAACATGAATCATGCAATAGTACGAGCGGGTGGATATTTCTTCTGAACAGGATTTTGTCAGGCATCCCAGATATTCTCAGCAATATTAATGTCTGGTGAGTTTGGTGGACAGCGGAATGGTTTAAAATCAGAAGACTGTTCTTGTAGCAATTTCAGACGTGTGGCTGTCGCTTTGTCCTGCTGGAATTGCCCAAGTCCGTCGGAATGCACAGTGGACATGAATGGATGCAGGTGATAGAATGCTTACGTACCTGTCACCTGTCAGAGTCGTATCTACACGTACCAGCGGACCCATATCACTCCATCTGCACACGCCCCATACCATTATAGTCCCCTGCTGATAAGAATGGTCCATGTATTCATGAGGTTGTCTCCATACCCGTTCACGTCCATTCGTTCGACGCAATTTGAAACGAGAGTCGTCCGACCAGGCAACATGTTTTCAGTCATCAACAGTCCAATGTCATGTTGATGGGCCAAGACGAGGTGTAAAGCTTTGTGTCGTGCAGTAATGAAAAATACATGAGATGGCCTTCGGCTCCGAAAGTCCATGTCAATGATGTTTCGTTGATGGCCCAGCACAGAAATCTGCAGCAATTTGCACTTCTGTCACGTTGAACGATTCTCTTCAGTCGTCGTTGGTGTCGTTCTTGTAGGATCTTTTACCGTCCCAACGATGTCGGAGATTGGTGTTTTACCGGATTTCTGATATTCACGGTACACTCGTGAAATGTCGAACGCGAAAATCCCTACTTGATCGCTACCTCCGAGATTATGTGTCCCATCGTTCTTTGTATTTGACCACGCATGTCTATACCAGTTTCTTTGAAGCTTCAGTGCACAAATATGCAAGTGCTTCAAAGGTCTGCTGTAATCACCATTAGTGTGAGGCTAACTACTTACTATTGTAAATGGGTACGTGGACAAGTTACTCAATTATGTTTGATGTAGTTGTTATGCAAAGGAAAAGTGGATAGAACGCTTTACTGACATATATTAGCTGTTCGGTTTAGCGTAAGATATTCAAATACAATGTGGTAATAAAATGTTGATTATCGTAAATGTCAGGTGCATATGGCAAAGCGAAACGTAACTGGAATTAATTAACTTTTTTTAGTCTTTAATTCCACATCTAAAGTAGGTGGTGGGCTGGAGGAGAGCATTGCCCTTTTCTGCCAATAGTTGCAGTTTATGTAGTTATGGTACCATTTGTCTAAGACAGTTGGTTGTTTGTTTAATTTTGTAGGATTTTCAATTGCATATGGGCGAATAGTTGAGAGGAAGATATTGATCATTAAGTTTCCTTCGTCCAAATTCCGTCACTTGCCTTACTGCTGATGGAAAAACCGCTCGCTCGATAAAAACCCAGCTGGGACAGGTTGCCAGTTGTTCGGCTTATATATATTCATATCTCAGTGGTCTTGATAATGTTATTCTGCCATGTTTGAATTTTATTGATATAGAAAATTTCCCTATAATTGTGTGGAAGATGAAAAACTTGAAAATCTTGTCGTTGTAGAGAATATTGTTTTTTTCCGTATTAGTTGATTGAAGTAATTTTGATCAGTGAGTTTTTCTTTCTACATCAGGCTGCTAGATGCCCCAATTCCTTGTAGGTGTTGTTCGTCTGTTGACAATTTAGTAGATTTCTTCGTTTTCCAGAGCATTCCTGCAGATTGGAAAACTGCAACTTTGTGCCCCATATTTAAGAAGAATGATCCACTAGTTTTTGATAACTACAGAGGAATTACCTTACTGGATGTCACCTACAAAAACTTATCAAGCTGCCTATTAAACAGGCTGATACCAATAACAGAAGAACTGATTGGGGACTACCAACGCGGTTTCCGCAGAAACAGATCCACATTAGATCACTTATTCACCCTCAGACAAGTGACTGAGAAGGCGTGGGAATTCAATGTAGATGTCCACATATTATTCGTAGATTTTAAAAAAGGCCTATGATAGCATACACCTACAGACACTCCTAAATATAATGAAGGAATATAAAATACCATCAAAATTAATCAGATTAGTTAAAATGTGTATCGATGAAACTTTATGTCGCATAAAGACACCGTTAGGAGAAACTGAACATTTTAAGGTGTACACTGGACTGAGACAAGAGGATGCCATTTCACCTATTTTATTTAACCTTGTCCTAGAGAAGATTGATAGAGACTTTTCTAAAACCAGTCCACAAGGGATCCAGCTACAGGATGTGGAAATTGCAGGACTTGCCTATGAAGATGATGTAGCACTAATAAGTAGTTCCAAAAGAGAATTAATCAGAACGATGCAAAATTACTACAAAATTGCTGAGAAAACAAGATTACATGTTAATGAAGAAAAGACAGAATACCTGCCCATAAGTAAGAAAACCAGAAAAGGTGCACCTTTGATTGTAGATGGATACAATTTCAAGACTGTTGACCACTTTAAGTACCTAGGAACTATTTTTAGTAATAATAACAGAACAGAAATAGAAATAGATGCCCATTTATCAACAGCAAACAAGATACTTTTTAGTTTCATCAAAAGTCTAAGGAAAAGATCACTTAGTAGTAACTTCAAAATCCGCTTATATCAATCGTCCATTATACCTGTGATGTTATATGGATGTGAAACATTAATATTTAGAAATAAAGATGAAGAAAAACTGTTAATATTCGAAAGAAAAGTACTAAGGAAAATTTTTGGAACTGTACACGACGAAAAAAACATTGAATGGAGAATAAGAAGAAATGAAGAATTAAGAGGGCTGTACAAACACCGTAACATCGTCGAAGTGCTTAAGAGGAGAAGGTTGAATTGGGCAGGCCATATAGCAAGAATGACAGAGAATGGACTATGTAGAATGGCATTCAGCATAACAATACAAGGAACGAGAAGAAGAGGGAGACCCAGAATCAGATAGCGGGATAACATTTGGGAGGACACAATGAGGACGAACAGCAGCAGCAACTGGACAAACAGCGCATTGGACAGGCAGAAGTGGAAGAGGCTCATAGAGAGGCGTATAGTGGATAAGGCCCTTGCCACATGTAAAGTAAAAAAAGTAAGGATGGTGTTACAAGAGTGATTTTGTAAGTCCATCGTTACATAGTCGGTTGAGTCCGAATCCGGGGATTTGTTCTTTTATTCCGTCTAGCACGTTCTTGGTTTTAAGTGTTTCTTGAAAGAAGTTTGCCGGCCGTTATGGCCGAGCGGTTCTAGGCGCTTCAGTCTGGAACCTCGCGACCGCTACAATCACAGGTTCGAATCCTGCCTCGGGCATGGATGTTTGTGATGTCCTTAGGTTAGTTAGGTTTAAGTAGTTCTAAGTCCTAGGGGCCTGGTGACCTGAGATGTTAAGTCCCATAATGCTCAGAGCCATTTGAACCATTTTGAAGGAAGTTTGTTGGAAAGAAACATTGTAGATCTCCAGCTCTTCGAGGCAGACAGAATTTATTTCGTTTGGTTGGGTGACATAATCCATGCTTTAGATCAATACTTGAGAATAGCGCTGAGAGATACACTCCTGGAAATGGAAAAAAGAACACGTTGACACCGGTGTGTCAGACCCACCATACTTGCTCCGGACACTGCGAGAGGGCTGTACAAGCAATGATCACACGCACGGCACAGCGGACACACCAGGAACCGCGGTGTTGGCCGTCGAATGGCGCTAGCTGCGCAGCATTTGTGCACCGCCGCCGTCAGTGTCAGCCAGTTTGCCGTGGCATACGGAGCTCCATCGCAGTCTTTAACACTGGTAGCATGCCGCGACAGCGTGGACGTGAACCGTATGTGCAGTTGACGGACTTTGAGCGAGGGCGTATAGTGGGCATGCGGGAGGCCGGGTGGACGTACCGCCGAATTGCTCAACACGTGGGGCGTGAGGTCTCCACAGTACATCGATGTTGTCGCCAGTGGTCGGCGGAAGGTGCACGTACCCGTCGACCTGGGACCGGACCGCAGCGACGCACGGATGCACGCCAAGACCGTAGGATCCTACGCAGTGCCGTAGGGGACCGCACCGCCACTTCCCAGCAAATTAGGGACACTGTTGCTCCTGGGGTATCGGCGAAGACCATTCGCAATCGTCTCCATGAAGCTGGGCTACGGTCCCGCACACCGTTAGGCCGTCTTCCGCTCACGCCCCAACATCGTGCAGCCCGCCTCCAGTGGTGTCGCGACAGGCGTGAATGGAGGGACGAATGGAGACGTGTCGTCTTCAGCGATGAGAGTCGCTTCTGCCTTGGTGCCAATGATGGTCGTATGCGTGTTTGGCGCCGTGCAGGTAAGCGCCACAATCAGGACTGCATACGACCGAGGCACACAGGGCCAACACCCGGCATCATGGTGTGGGGAGCGATCTCCTACACTGGCCGTACACCACTGGTGATCGTCGAGGGGACACTGAATAGTGCACGGTACATCCAAACCGTCATCGAACCCATCGTTCTACCATTCCTAGACCGGCAAGGGAACTTGCTGTTCCAACAGGACAATGCACGTCCGCATGTATCCCGTGCCACCCAACGTGCTCTAGAAGGTGTAAGTCAACTACCCTGGCCAGCGAGGTCTCCGGATCTGTCCCCCATTGAGCATATTTGGGACTGGATGAAGCGTCGTCTCACGCGGTCTGCACGTCCAGCACGAACGCTGGTCCAACTGAGGCGCCAGGTGGAAATGGCATGGCAAGCCGTTCCACAGGACTACATCCAGCATCTCTACGATCGTCTCCATGGGAGAATAGCAGCTTGCATTGCTGCGAAAGGTGGATGTACACTGTACTAGTGCCGACATTGTGCATGCTCTGTTGCCTGTGTCTATGTGCCTGTGGTTCTGTCAGTGTGATCATGTGATGTATCTGACCCCAGGAATGTGTCAATAAAGTTTCCCCTTCCTGGGACAATGAATTCACGGTGTTCTTATTTCAATTTCCAGGAGTGTATTTTGTGTGTAAGAAGGACAGCTGGCTGCTCCATTCCACCTGATCGGTATTTCATGACGCGTACTAAATTAAGTCGGCTTTCATCCTGAATAATCTTTCCAGTAGTGTTTTCATGCCAAATTAAGAGTTCCTGTAAGTAGATTCCAAGATATTTGACTTATGGTTGTGGAGTAATTTCTTGTCCCCAAAGTCGAAAGTTGAGTTTTTGGGAGTCCTATAGTTGGCGGTTCGTCTGGTTTCTATGGCTGAATACGAAAGTTGATTTTTGGTTGGATTAGATCGGTTGTTACATTTATTGAGCCAGGTTTCAAATTTATGTAGCTGTATGCCAGTTCATTAATTGCATTGCAAGTGAGTGCATGACACCAATAAGTGTTTCGTCCGCGTACAGAGCTATGCCTTCATCCTGCCACTTGTGTCTTGGAATGTCAACTGTATACATCGTATACAACAATGAATATATGATGGTACCCTGATGTTCTCCCAACTCGTACTTGTACTTTGGTATTTCTAATGCGGTTAACAAATAATTGTTCTATGGGAGGTTTTATTTTAACATTTTTTGAACAAATTTCGCATGCCATACCTTACCAAAGGCGCTTTGTACATCCAGATATTGGGCAGCGACTCGCACGCTACTTTGCTGGTTAGTCTTCTACATCTACATGGATACTCTGCAAATCGCATTCAAGCGCCGGGCAGAGGGTTTATCGAACCACCTTCACAATTCTCTATTATTCCAATCTTAATAATGGACTGTTTCTGAAGCCGGCTTGTTCTTGGGATATAATACTGTTGTTCTCTATTGTTAAATATTGCTTCAAAATGGTTTTGCTAATTATTGGGAGCGATGTGATGGATCTGTATGAGTTAGGGTTGTTTCTCGGTTTTCCAGGATTCGGAATCATTTTAATATGCGTATGTTTCCATTGGGTTGGTACAGTTTTTTGAGTAAAGACTGCATTAAATAAATGTTTAAGTGTGTGAGCATGTCCGTGTAGAAGAAGCAGTCTGAGATGAAATTGTCCAGTGCCGTCATTTCCAGGAGCTGCATGATTATCGCTTAGTATGGCAGAGGCTACCACATATTCTGTTATTTCTTTCAATAGTGGATGATTAGCAGGTGTGGTACTTTAGTATAGAAGTGAATGAAGTTCCCTAGAAATAATTTTCTCGTGACTCTTGTCAAATTTCGGGTCCTCTGGATGATCGTGTATTTTTTCGAGTGAATCGCGGAATATTTCACCCTTCTCCCTTTCGTCCATCGTGATGTGGTCAGTGATCTGTAAAGGTGGTTCTTCGGTGACGGTTTTCCCCATCATTCTCTAGAATTTATTGCAAAAGAGAGTGGGGTTGCGGGGGTCATGTCGTTGTAACTCTCGTTCCTATCTATTTCCACCGAACTGGCGAATCTCTGATCTAACTAAAGACGATTCCATTCCGTTTCTCCCCTTTCATTAGGCTGTTGTTTAATTTGTCTACGTAATTTCCTTCTTCTTTGATTAAATTGAAAATATGTGTAGGAAGCTTGTCCTTATGTTCCTTGGTGGTTTTTCTCCGGCGCATTGTCACCGATACCAGTTTATATCGTTTGCAGGATTAGCTAGGCATAGCTGTCAAGCTCTTCTGTAGTATTAATGGCTGTCGTGTTGGGCATTTTGCTTAAAAATTCTGTTCCAAAGTTTTTGATACTAAGATTTCTGGAGTCGATGAAAGTTTTCGTACTGTAGTTGTCATTTTTGACTTGGTTAATAGCCGTTGTTTTTATGACAGTGTGTGGATGGTCGCTGGAAATGTTATCACCTATTTCCACTTCACTGCAGTGACTAGCAATTTGCGGTGTGCAGATAATGTGGTCAACTAAGGAGGTTTTATTATGATTGATGAAAGTAGGTAAATAACATTCTAGGTATATCAGATAGTCGTATAGAGCTGCAGAGAGTGGATCGCCGTTTTTATTGTTGTTGGTTTTGTCACCAAGAACATTGGAGTTGGAGATGTCGCTGGCCAAAGAAAGTGTACAGACACACGTGCTTTTTGTGAATGAGCACCGTCATTTTAAAAAAAATTTGCGCCACCGTATTGTGCATGCTGTCCTAGCGATACCGTTGTGGCGTCAGGGGTTCCTCAAACACTACCAGCCGTGACACTATCACATATGCGGTGAAGCCTCACTCAACAATGCGAGGAGTAACACCACTGCGCCACTCCAAAACATTCAAAGAATGGGACCTGAACCCATGTAGCCACCATGCTCGCCGAAGATGGTCATCCTAGGTAGTGCAGAACCGCAGTTCACTGCTGAACACAATGTGACGCCATTCATCAGCAATCCATGCTTCCCGCTCCAAACATAGCCGTTTGCTTTTAATGTTAACTGTAACCTACGCGTATGACGGTAATTCCCTAATTCTGTTGCTGCTAGTCTTTGACTAACTGGGCGAAATGACACAAATGTTCCAGGGAGTCCACTACTTGTCTCTGAAGCAGGAACACAAAACAAGGATCCTGTTTTGTGATGGTCAGACCTTCAGACATCACTGTCCCTGTACAGTCCATAGTCGGACCCACGTTTCTCCTGAATGCCCCACAAATCTGGATACTGCACCATTCAACCAGCTAGCCAAAGGGGAGATCCACAATGAGGCCCCTTTGAAAATCATTCAGGTGCTGATAACGCTGTCTCACACTTTTCGGCGTCACCGTGTCCTTCCCATCAATCGCTGAACGTCTGACCCTGTTCATGTCTCTTATAGACCCCAGCTCTTTGTCTTATCCCTCAGCTACTGACCAATCTGGTACGGGTGACGTTACCGGGAGCATAGCTCCCACCAGCGTAGCTCAGTGGACCACTGAGACACGCAAAACCTCCCCACAAACGTTAAGCTGATAATCCACTGGAAAGGGATGTAATAAAGAGGTGAAAATTCGTATGGTAACTACCGGAGATGCATTTAGTAAGAAGATGAAACGTCTCTGTGGGTGTATTGTCAGGGACCTGAGGAAGAGATTGGCGGAGCACTCTGTATGGAGTGTGGCGTTATGCTGAGCTGAGACATCGGCACTAATGACAGTGGAAGAAAGACGAATGGAACCATTTCAGATGTGGATTTGGAGGAGGATGCAAGGGGTAAAATGGGTAGACAAAGTGAGAGGTACTGAGAAGGGTGGGAGAAGGGAGAGAAATTGTAGCAGTACTCACGAAGAGGAAACGCAACTGGCTTGGAGACTGAGATCTTATGAATGCTATGGAAGGAACGCTGAAGGGTAGGAGAAAAAGAGGACGCACGTGTTACCACATGCTGGGTAGTATCAGGATAGGAAAGAATTATGAGAAAACGAAGAGGGTAGTAAGTGACAGAACTGCGTGCAGAAATGAATGTAATGATGGTGACACGCCTACTAGTAACACTATAACACGAACAACACTAATATACTCTGGCGGTTGTTCTACTTTTCAAAAAAATGGTTCAAATGGCTCTGAGCACTATGGGACTTAACAGCTGTGGTCATCAGTCCCCTAGAACTTAGAACTACTTAAACCTAACTAACCTAAGGACATCCCACACATCCATGCCCGAGGCAGGATTCGAACCTGCGACCGTAGCAGTCGCGCGGCTCCGGACTGAGTGCCTAGAACCGCTAGACCACCGCGGCCGGCTCTACTTTTCAGTGAGAGTTCAACCATTCATGTACCCACTGATGGTGTATACGTGTACACATTGTCATCCAGCCATGACTTCCAGATGCTTCACATTTTTGTCAGGCAGTGTGTATAAGAAAGCCAGTGTGGAAAAATCTCGACTCAAGAGATTTTTGAGACACGTTGTTTCCAAACACATGTCCATAACCAGAAACCAGTAACCACCCGACTTACTTCAAAGTAAAATAAGATTTACATTAGTTGTAGTTCTTGACATTTCCGTCATTATGTATTTCAAACAAAAGGAAACGGATCTCGAAAGGTCCTTCACCAGGAGTAGAAGCGCTGAATTATTTACGTGGGCGACGAGGTCTTTAGCGGAAACGTACGGAGGTACGCCGCGTTTCACTTGGCCCGAGCTGCTCCCTAACAAAAGGCGAGCGTCACGCCGGAAACAGAATCGGCTGACGGCCGGGGAACAATGAGCCTGCGAGATGTGGCGTGCGGGTTTTGCCGGCGCTGCCTCCAACGCGCGGAATCATTGGTATTCCTGCTCGCGGCCGCGGCGCCAGTGAATACAGAGCGCTGTTTTCACACCCTCGGCACCGAGTGCGCGGTATAGCAGATCTGAGAACGGACCGCTACGTGAGCTGACTGCCGCTCGGCGGCCACCCTCGCTTCCTCCAGATGACGTTTGCATCGTTTGAGCTCGCGAGGTGCGCGTCTGACGATCTCTTCGTCTGTATCTCCCCGTGGATCTTCTGCACGGCTCTCCGAGATGTGGTTTCTGCACTGCTCGGTTATGCCGTCTTCCCACTAAGTCTGAGTATCCGCTGAAGCAGCTGTTCAGAGGAGTAATAACGATATCTCTGAGTTCTTGAACAAAGTTCCATCAGTTTATCCACACGACATAGAGTGGTGCGGGATGAAGCGTTTGCAACCATCCGCGTCCCAGTCAGGAACAACTGCCTACAGTGGACATGTATACAGGTTCTATAACTGTTAATCGAATCACAATGTAAGAAAAGACGAGAAAGAGCAGTGGGAGGTCGCATTTTGGTTTATATCCTACACCTAATTACAAGGAATCGATTTCGCCTCCCAGTGTGACTTCTAGATATTCTATAGAATCCACAGCTCAACAGCTATACTTGCAGCTTAACATTACTGCAAAGCCTAACAGTTAAACACCGGACAAGGACCAGTAGGACTTGTGGTGTGAGGATTACGTAGAGGAATGTACATAGATAATAATAATAATAATAATAATAATAATAATGATACTAATAATTTCGTGTGGCTCAATGGCCTGAAGGCCGGCGACTTGCGCGGCCTTAACCTACCCCAGTTATTCAACTAGGGAAAGGGACCCACAGTTTAACGTGGAATCCGAACTACGAGTTGTTTCTAGCGACATATCAAATCATTGAAAGGTGGACACTGGGCTATAACGGAGACTGAAAAATTTATTCTTCGTTTCCAGCCAAGGGCTTTATTGCTAGTCGAGTAAGCCCGAGATGTATATGGATAAAACGTAAAATCACCTTTCAGTAGTCTTAATTTCCAAATCGTTAATTTCTTGGTCCACCAGTTTCGGTGATATACACTCCTGGAAATGGAAAAAAGAACACATTGACACCGGTGTGTCAGACCCACCATACTTGCTCCGGACACTGCGAGAGGGCTGTACAAGCAATGATCACACGCACGGCACAGCGGACACACCAGGAACCGCGGTGTTGGCCGTCGAATGGCGCTAGCTGCGCAGCATTTGTGCACCGCCGCCGTCAGTGTCAGCCAGTTTGCCGTGGCATACGGAGCTCCATCGCAGTCTTTAACACTGGTTGCATGCCGCGACAGCGTGGACGTGAACCGTATGTGCAGTTGACGGACTTTGAGCGAGGGCGTATAGTGGGCATGCGGGAGGCCGGGTGGACGTACCGCCGAATTGCTCAACACGTGGGGCGTGAGGTCTCCACAGTACATCGATGTTGTCGCCAGTGGTCGGCGGAAGGTGCACGTGCCCGTCGACCTGGGACCGGACCGCAGCGACGCACGGATGCACGCCAAGACCGTAGGATCCTACGCAGTGCCGTAGGGGACCGCACCGCCACTTCCCAGCAAATTAGGGACACTGTTGCTCCTGGGGTATCGGCGAGGACCATTCGCAACCGTCTCCATGAAGCTGGGCTACGGTCCCGCACACCGTTAGGCCGTCTTCCGCTCACGCCCCAACATCGTGCAGCCCGCCACCAGTGGTGTCGCGACAGGCGTGAATGGAGGGACGAATGGAGACGTGTCGTCTTCAGCGATGAGAGTCGCTTCTGCCTTGGTGCCAATGATGGTCGTTTGCGTGTTTGGCGCCGTGCAGGTGAGCGCCACAATCAGGACTGCATACGACCGAGACACACAGAGCCAACACCCGGCATCATGGTGTGGGGAGCGATCTCCTACACTGGCCGTACACCACTAGTGATCGTCGAGGGGACACTGAATAGTGCACGGTACATCCAAACCGTCATCGAACCCATCGTTCTACCATTCCTAGACCGGCAAGGGAACTTGTTGTTCCAACAGGACAATGCACGTCCGCATGTACCCCGTGCCACCCAACGTGCTCTAGAAGGTGTAAGTCAACTACCCTGGCCAGCAAGATCTCCGGATCTGTCCCCCATTGAGCATGTTTGGGACTGGATGAAGCGTCGTCTCACGCGGTCTGCACGTCCAGCACGAACGCTGGTCCAACTGAGGCGCCAGGTGGAAATGGCATGGCAAGCCGTTCCACAGGACTACATCCAGCATCTCTACGATCGTCTCCATGGGAGAATAGCAGCCTGCATTGCTGCGAAAGGTGGATATACACTGTACTAGTGCCGACATTGTGCATGCTCTGTTGCCTGTGTCTATGTGCCTGTGGTTCTGTCAGTGTGATCATGTGATGTATCTGACCCCAGGAATGTGTCAATAAAGTTTCCCCTTCCTGGGACAATGAATTCACGTTGTTCTTATTTCAATTTCCAGGAGTGTATTACGCAAATTTCAGGTCCCCTGGCCGACGTTTAGGAACATTCCCACCTCAGGTCCAGTTAATATGGGGGCCAGCATTGGATGACTGGTATCCGTATAATTTTGAGAAAACGATCACTTCAAACGTCACAAGTCGACAAGTGATATTTGATGTGATCGCTGTCTCTCAAATCTGCGGAAAACAGTCATTGAATGCTGTGCCGCTATTTTGCCTGGACAAGAGGTGTGAATATTCTTAAACGTCGGCCAGGCTGCCTGAAGGTGACGTATTATATCGCCAGAACTGGTAGCCCAATGTGGAAATTTAGACAGTTGAAAGGTGTTTGATTTGACATTCTCTACCATACAGCCGAGGTCCCGCAACCATCTACGAAAAGATAGTTATACAGACAGTTAACCTATAGTTTTTGATGAGTGACTTTGCAAGTACCAAATAAGTGACGTATATGGCCTTATCGTTTATTGCACTGACATAGAAGGTTAAATTATTTACTCTTCCAACGGAGAGTAGACCTCAGTGTTTGACAGAAATTTCAACTTCGTACCTCTACCCGTTCTTGATACAAAAGGTGTTTACAGAGATGGCAGTATCTTTTGATTTCATTGACTTATAAGCATAGGTCTTTTCATTTCACTGACTTATAATCATAAATTTTTGACACCGCCAAGGGACCGTAGATCTTAATACCAGGCATAAATTTTAATTTGATACCTTTACATGTTCCTGAGATAAGGACTGTTAACAGATGGACAGACATACAGACCGGCGATAAATGGCCAAAAAAAGATTATGTGATATACAGTGATTAGGGATTAAAGGTTTTCAGCTTTCTGCCGTTACCAGTACCGTCAAAGCTTGTTTCTTGTCATAACTTCATGATCCTATGCCAAGAGGAAATACGCTGGGGGCTGTGATGAGTAAATTTACGAGCATCGAAGTGTGTGACATAAATGGTCGTATCTTTTGATTACTTTCACTTAAAGGCTAAAATTTTTCATACGCTAAAGGAGCGTGACCTTAGTATGTGACAAAAATTCGTTCCTTATAAAAATGGGGTCTCAACTGCCGGACACACAGACAGGCGTATTGACGGACAACAAAGTGATCCTAGGTACAAGGGCTCCGTTTTTACAGGCTGAAGTACGGAGACCTAAGAATATTTTAATTTTAACGAATTGCAGAAGTCTAATAAAAGTTTTACAGCCCCTTCCAAGAATACTGCATTGGTAATGGATGATCTGAAAGACATCAAGGAAAACGGAAAAATGTGGGAAGAGAGTAAAATTTCTGTGGGTCAAGGTACTCGCTAACGTTAACAGTTACACTGGATTAGCCGATGACTTAGCGGGAACAGGAGTCCAGATTGGTACACCTACAAAACATCTTACTATCGAAAACAGGACAGAATGCTTCATTATTGAGAATAACCAGTCGCCAATGGGAAGATGCATTTAAGTCATTGAACCGCAGTATGAAAAAATATTATGGATAAATACGGCCAAGTACTCCCTCGGAGTTGTGGTTCCACACAATTAAGACAAATAAAACGTTTGTATGTTTCATAACTCGTTTGCAATTTAATCATGGATCATTCTTCAGCCATCTGCGCCGAAAAGACGATTGAGATTTTCTTTACCGTGACTGTGGTGGGGTAACCGTTGGAGATATAATTTTTTACGAATTTAAATTATAATCAGATCAGCAAAATGATTTCTCACAACAGTTAATCGGATTTCATAAACCCCAACGAATCATATTGCAGCTCTCCTTAACCTATTGCGAAGTTTTTAAAGTAAACGCTGAGATTTGGCTGCATAAGGTTCAGCCAGTAACAAGTAACGTGTAAATAAATGAATAAAAGGCTACACTGTGTAAGCTAGCGAACACAAGAGCGGCATTGCCAATACCGAACTTTTCCATAGGTTTCCGACAGGGCTCTTACACATTTTCAGTATCCGGAAGGGAAACCAGTGCAATTCAGCACTTACTAGAGCGCACATGTAACGCAAATGCACGAAGTAAACAGGAAGTCAATGGGCTTGCCATACTTCAAAATAGAAGATTGAAAGTGGTCTTATAAAGGACAATACCCCAGACATTCCATGCCGTAGTAGACAAAACCAAATCGCATATGTTTCAAACAATTGGCGTTCATATAAAGAATTATAACTACATTTTCATAAATTTCACTCAAATTATGGTTATGATTGAATAGTTTATCTGTAGCCTTACCTTTCACATTCAGAATCAAACCAGACCATTCTCCATGATCTGTGACGTTATTCTGGAACGCTTCGCTCTTTTATGGCTCAACAGCTGTAGAGTTAATATTTGCTGAAATTCTAGGTCAGTGAATCTTGAATACGACAATGTGGTGCTAGAGGAAATTGGCATTTTGGAGAGAAAAGTGATGAATACAATAGATAAGGCGTTAGCATAGATAGGAAGAATCGTTATTAGATTAAGCGAAACAGATAGATTAATAGATATGTTGCTTATATTATCAAGCGCAACGCTTGACAACCTCAAGAACCAGAAAGAATTTGTGTACAGCCTGGAAAAGAAAGAGAAGCACCCAGAAGACATGGCAGAATGTGACTAAAACTGCGGACACGCACACACTATCGGCGTGTACGTCAATACTACAGTTGCAGTTCTCTGTGGCATGTAGAACTGTACAGACTGCATTAGTGTCATTCGTGTGTTGGCAGGCGTGATGGCGTACGTAAGGGGCATGAATAGCATTAGATGCTGTCTGATTACTGTGAAGGACACGGAGATACCGCCCACTTGTATGAAAGAGCGATATCAGCACCGGACCGAATTTGAAGGCCTCATTATGGCTCTCCATCTCCCCAGCTGGTCGAATCGTGGAACATCGAGATTTCTGGGGCATGCGGATGCAACACTGGCACGATGTTGGACAGCATCGAATCGTTATGGCAGGCGTACCCCTCGACATGGCGTTGCATTGTGTTCAGCGATGAATCTTGGTTGTACCGGGCGATCATCGTCGGCTAATGTGATGGCGAGGTCCCATTCTTCCACTGTTTCGGAGAGACCCAGCTACGTTACTCTTCGCATGATGACGTGAGGAGCCATGGGATACGAGTTCAGTTGATGGCTGAAATTGACTGAGGGTCAACAGCACGTCACCGACAGCCTGCGTCCTCATGTGGCTCATGCGATGGAATCGTAGTTCCGTTTTTCAATAGGCCAATGCTCCTCCACACACGACATGTGCCTCTTTGGCACGTTTCTCTATGAACTGTTTGCGTAATTTCGAGATACTCCCATGGCCAGCAAGATCACGATAACTGTCCCCAAAGGAAAATGTTTAGGGCGAGCTCGGACGTCAGTTCTGTCTCCCTGCCGGTGTTAAGTATATCAACAACCAGAATAATAGCTGTGGGCCAGTTTGCCTGAAGAGAGTTTCAATAGCTTCCTGACACCCTTCTGAACCGAATCAGTGGATGCAACCAGGTAAGAGATTTGCAGTGGGCAAAGGGACCGACATCATACTGCTGAGTGAACAGGTTTTGCAAATTTGACTCGATATTGTAATCACTGAAATAAAGTGACATAGCTTCTGAATCTGGAAGTTTCATTTCGATTCCTCCTGACCTTCTGGGTGCCACCTTTTTTTTTATCAGCCAGTGTATGTATGGAACTGAGACAGCTGTAATTGAATTTATCCAGGAGGTGTTGTTATGTTCTTAAAATAATGTGTGACTCTCGACAGATCTGCGCGAAGCGAATTGAGAGGAACGTGGGTACTAGCACGAGCAGAGCTTGGCCCGCCTACATTCGGTGCGTCGTCGTTAACCAGCAGTCAGTACAAAATTTTTATATTGTAAACAAACGATAACATTGGACAGGTCTGTTAATTCAGTGAATATTTTCTGTATACTTAATATTATGGTGTAGGTGGTACGACTCCAACGAACGAAGCGTCACTGTTCTCCTGTCGGACCTGTAAGTTACTATCTGTTCCCTTTATTCCTTTTCATGACGAGCTACTTGTAGTAAATAATACACAAGTGGCCCTGAAAAATCATGCACACCAAGTATAAAGGTATTAACAGAAAGAAAGGAAATTATTGTTTGAACTGAATATCTACATACTTCTATAATCATTTAGTATAAATGTTCACATTACAAATTAAATAAAACGGAAACCCACTGATGATGGCACTGTGGTGCTGAAACATGTTTGGGAAATTGAAAGAAAAGTTGTTTGCATAACTGGCGGACCTTACGTCCTACAATATTGCAGCTGATATGATATGTTTATGCCACAAAATACAGGAGGCATTACTCTGACTAATCTTTTTATCTTCATAGTCGAATATGGAATCAGAATGAGAGTGTAAAAAGAATGATACAGACCAGAATTCACGGCCCAAAAACAATGAAAAGTCTTTACAATAAATGTCGGAATTCATATCTCAAACACAGTCGCAACTTGTGGTATCGTTGTCCCCGCTATCACAAGAAACAGTTAATATTTCGTTATTTATGGACCTTAGTGAATATTTTTTGTTTTTAAATACTGGGTGGTTACAATTAAAGTGCAGCCATTCACAGAGACGCAGCGTAGGCTCTAACTACAGTGTAGCAGAGAAACCTGATATATTTTCTAATGCATTACTGCAAAACCGATTACTCTAGAAAAAAATTAGCTCCTGTTTTGGTCACCAGATACAGATCTGGCGCTGTGATGCAAGGAAGACGTATAGATGTGTCTCTATATGTAGTGGATTAGGAAAGGGCCGTGAGGAGAAAAGGTCTGACAAGTGTCAAAGGCATTATCATCAACTGAGGCTTACGCAATTCGTTCAGTATGAGCACTGGGGACGGCGACGAGATGTTGCATCGGTAAAATGAGGTAATCAATAGTTTCTCGCAGCAGTTTCGGTAGAATCTACATGTTCCTGCACACAGGCCTTCACACCAGTTAGAGACCGAAAATGTCCCTCGTAAACACATCCTGTTTTGAGTAGCATGGATTTAGGTCAGGTGATATTGCGGCCATGCATCTGGAAAACTTCTGGAGATAACAAGTTCTCTGAAGGTTGGATTAAGCAGATCGTTAAGTGGGCGATGGCGATGGACGGAGGTGCGGTGCCCTCTTGCATGTAAACAGGAATAACGTGCTGTAGAATGTTTCGATAACGTGCAGACGTTACTGTACCTCTGAAAGGCCCTCTGGGTGTATTCCCTTCAAAGAAGAACAGACTGACAATAAAGCTCCTGGTGAATTCACACCACACAGTCACAAATGATGAGTGCAGTGGCTCTCCGTGCATAACGCGCTGTTTAGCAGCACCCTGTAGTTTAAAATTTGCCTCGTCACTCCATAGTATATTGGCCGGTTGCATGACATCAACTTCGATCCGTGCGAGAAACTGAACAGCAAATTCAGGACGTTGCTGCGGATAATGAGAGTTCAGTTGCTGCACCCTCTAGATCTGGTGCAGGTACCAGTGTAAAATAGACCTTAAAACTTTACATACTGCTGATCACCTCATGAACAATTCTCGTGAGACTGCACGAGCACTAACACTACCTGGGACACGTGCTGCATGGTTTTACAGTAATAGCAACCTCGCCACTAACGTCCACCGTGATAGGACGCCTTCCTCCTTCAGGTGCCACACCAAGCTCTCCCGCGTTTTAGAATTTTAGTGTCATCTTCTTTAAACCATTTAACGACATCGGGCCTCATCTTAGATCGCCCGAATCTCGTGGTCGTGCGGTAGCGTTCTCGCTTCCCACGCCCGGGTTCCCGGGTTCGATTCCCGGCGGGGTCAGGGATTTTCTCTGCCTCGTGATGGCTGGGTGTTGTGTGCTGTCCTTAGGTTAGTTAGGTTTAAGTAGTTCTAAGTTCTAGGGGACTGGTGACCATAGATGTTAAGTCCCATAGTGCTCAGAGCCATTTGAACCATTTTTTGAAGCATCTTAGTTCTTTCAGTCTGCGACATTCTTCCAGTGGAGCACTGTAATTACTGCCGTCCACATATAGAGGTTTCAGTAACAGCACACGGTCTCTCTTCTCGATAGTCGTACAGTTGTCTCGTGTTATGGCTTGTCAAATGACACTGAGGATGTCATAGTGTCTTGCAAACAGTGTACAGTGCCAGATTTGCACCTGGTGGCCACAATTAGAACTAATTTATTTTCCAGCGTAAAGCGGTTCCGCAATGCGCATTAGGATATCTACCAAGTTTCCTTGTAGTAGCATAGCTATAGCCCACAATGGATTATTTAACGCCATCCTGTTCTTCGTTACTGAATCGTGCCATGTTTGCACTGAACTAGCACTTCATTCACACAGCAACAGCAAGGATGTTCTATTATTATCGAGACTCTACGTTTGAAACCTAAATATTTTCTGAAGAAACCATGTTAGCCAACTATGGAAACAGCTTCTATACATATATTATCCGCCAAATTGTTTAATGGTTGGAAATTTTCTGCATGGATTGTAATGTATTAGTGAAATATGTTGCGTTTGCTGGTGAGATTACTTGGTGCAAAGAGAATGTACTTGGAATGAGACTACAATAGTGTGTGTATATATATATATATATATATATATATATATATATATATATATATACACACACACACACACACACACAGAGACACACACACACACACAAAGGTGCGCTCACATTACTTCTGTTTACAACAGCTCAGGTGTTGATTTTGTCATCTTCGGTGACTGTTACGAGCTCCTACGTCTCACTATGGACAGTGACCAAAAATTGTAACCAGTGACAGTTACTGCCCATTAAAATAAATAGATTGGAGTAATGAATTATGCAGAATAGTAATTTAAGTTTAGGTGCGCAAAATTTTGTTGTTTATGAGGAATCTTACGTAATTTATTATTACAATAGGGAGAGAAAAGACTTCGAACATTTTGCTTTACACAAAGTCAGTACCAAACTCCCATACAGAAGGTCGTGATGACTGTGTGATGTGATCTCTAAGCAGTTTATAGTAGTGTGCTGAAAGTTCAAAGAACGTCTAGTAAAAAACTTTTGACCGCACGTCGAGATACGAGGTGCATTCAAGTTCTAAGGCCTCCGATTTTTTTTTCTCCAGACTGGAAAGAGATAGAAACATGCACATTGTTTTAAAATGAGGCCGCGTTCATTGTCAATACGTCCCAGAGAACCCGGCACCGAACGGCAGATGGAATTTTACCGCCAGCGGTGAGAATGAGAACTGTTTTAAATACTTAACATGGCAACGTTTTCCTTACTTGAACAACGAGCAATCATTCGTTTTCTGAATTTGCGTGGTGTGAAACCAATTGAAATTCATCGACAGTTGAAGGAGACATGTGGTGATGGAGTTATGGATGTGTCGAAAGTGCGTTCGTGGGTGCGACAGTTTAATGAAGGCAGAACATCGTGTGACAACAAACCGAAACACCCTCGGGCTCGCACAAGCCGGTCTGACGACATGATCGAGAAAGTGAAGAGAATTGTTTTGGGGGATCGCCGATTGACTGTTGAACAGATCGCCTCCACAGTTGGCATTTCTGTGGGTTCTGTGCACACAATCCTGCATGACGACCTGAAAATGCGAAAAGTGTCATCCAGGTGGGTGCCACGAATGCTGACGGACGACCACATGGCTGCCCGTGTGGCATGTTGCCAAGCAATGTTGACGCGCAACGACAGCATGAATGGGACTTTCTTTTCGTCGGTAGTGACAATGGATGAGAAGTGGATGCCATTTTTCAATCCAGAAACAAAGCGCCAGTCAGCTCAATGGAAGCACACAGATTCACCGCCACCAAAAAAATTTCGGGTAACCGCCAGTGCTGAAAAAATGATGGTGTCCATGTTCTGGGACAGCGAGGGCGTAATCCTTACCCATTGCGTTCCAAAGGGCACTACGGTAACAGGTGCATCCTACGAAAATGTTTTGAAGAACAAATTCCTTCCTGCACTGCAACAAAAACGTCCGGGAAGGGCTGCGTGTGTGCTGTTTCACCAAGACAACGCACCCGCACATCGAGCTAACGTTACGCAACAGTTTCTTCGTGATAACAACTTTGAGGTGATTCCTCATGCTCCCTACTCACCTGACCTGGCTCCTAGTGACTTTTGGCTTTTTCCAACAATGAAAGACACTCTCCGTGGCCGCACATTCACCAGCCGTGCTGCTATTGCCTCAGCGATTTTCCAGTGGTCAAAACAGACTCCTAAAGAAGCGTTCGCCGCTGCCATGGAATCATGGCGTCAGCGTTGTGAAAAATGTGTGCGTCTGCAGGGCGATTACGTCGAGAAGTAACGCCAATTTCATCTATTTCGGGTGAGTAGTTAATTAGAAAAAAAATCGGAGGCCTTAGAACTTGAATGCACCTCGTACAATAAATAAATACATAAATAAATAACAGATAATCATGAGTTAATAACGAACATCAGAACGGATACAGGGATTAGTGAATTCAGGGTTGTCGTAGTGAGATTGAATACTGTAACCTCCAAAGCCTCCAAAAATATACGAAGAATATGCGTATTACAAAAAGCAGATAAAATTCGCTTGACGCCTTCCTGAGAGACAATCTCCACTCTTCCAAATTAATATAAGTGTGGATCAGATGTGGTTTGAATTCAAAGAAATGATATAGGCAGCAACTGAGAGATTTATGGCGAACACATTAACAAGCCACGGAGCTGACCCTCCTTGGTACACAAAACGGGTCAGAACACTGTAGCAGAAAAAAAAAAATTAAATAGATGCAAAATCTTCAAGATTGGCGATCTTTTACAGAAGCTCGAAATTTAGCGCGAACATCAATGCAAGATTCTTATAATAGTTTCCACAACGAAACTTTGTCTCGAAACGTGGCAGAAAATCCAAAGACATTCTCGTCGTATGCGAAATATGATAGTGGCAAGACACAATCAATGCCTTCTCTGCGCGATATCAATGTAGATACTACCGAAGACAGTGCTGCCTAAGCTCAGTTACTAAACACAGCCTTCCGAAATGCCTTCACAAAAGAAAACGTTGTAAATATCCCTGAATTCGAATCAAGAACTGCTGCCAACATGAGTAACATAAAAGCAGATGTCCTCGGAGTAGTGAAGCATTTAAATAATTTAATAGAAGCATGTCTCCTGGACCACACTGTACACCAATTAGGTCCCTTTCAGAGAATGCTGATGCAATAGTTCCATACCTAACAATCATATACAACCGTTCGCCATGCGAATTATCTGTACCAAAAGACTGGGAAGTTGCACAGGTCACACCAATATCCAAGAAAGGTAGTAGGACGACTAAATTACAGGCCCATATCATTAACGTCGAAATGCAGCAGGATTTTGCAACATATATTATGTTCGAAAATTTTACCACGAAGACAACGGTCTATTAACACACAGTAAACAGGGATTTAGAAAACATCGTTCTTCTGAAACATAACTACCTCTTTACTCGCATGAAGTGTTGAGCGCTGTTGACAAGGGATCTAAATTGATTCAGTATTACTGGGTAACCGGAAGGCTTTTGACACTTACCACCAGCGGCTTGCAGTGAAATTGCATTCTTGTGGCATATCGTCTGCGTTATGTGAATGGATAGGTCAGAGAGGTCACAGTTCGTAGTAAAGTCATCGAGTAAAACATAAGTGATTTCTGGCTTTCCACAAGGCAGGGTATAGGCTCTTTATTGTTCCTTATCTATATAAACGATTTGGGAGACAGTCTGAGCCGGTCTTAGGACAGGACAGTCTTAGGTTGTTTGCAAATGACACTGTCGTTTATCGACTAATAAAGTCATCAGAAGATGAAAACCAATTGCAAAAAATGGCTCTGTGCACTAAGGGACTCAACATCTTAGGTCATAAGTCCCCTAGAACTTAGAACTACTGCAACCTAACTAACCTAAGGACATCACACACACCCATGCCCGAGGCAGGATTCGAACCTGCGACCGTAGCAGGGCCGCTGTTCCGGACTGCAGCGCCAGAACCGCTAGACCACCGCGGCCGGCGAAAACCAATTGCAAAGCGATTTAGAAAAGATATCTGCATGGTGAGGAAATTGGCAATTGACCCTAAATAATGAAAAGTGTGAGGCCATCCACACGAATGTTAAAAGGAATCCTTTAAACTTCAGATCACAAAGGCCTTAAATTCAACTACATAGCTAGGAAGTACAATTACCAACAACATAAATCTGGAGGAACACACAGAAAATGTTGTGGGGAACGCTAAGCAAACAAGGCTAGCCAAAGACCGCGTTTTATTGGCAGGACACTTAGAAAATGTAACAGATCTACTAAGGAGACTGCCTACACTAGGCTTTTCCGACCTCTTTTAGAATACTGCTGCGTGGTGTGGGATCCGTACCAGATTGTTTTGACGCAGTACATAGAAAAAGTTCAAAGAAGGGAAGCACGTTTTGTATTATCGCGAAACGGGGAAGAGAGTGTCACTGAAGTGAAACATGATTTCGGATGGACATCATTAAAACAACGGCGTTTTTCGTTCCAATCAACAATTTTCTCCTCCGAATTCGAGAATACTTTGTTGGCGCCGACCTTCATAGGGAGAAACGATCACCACGATAAAATATGGGATATATGACCTCGTACGGAAAGACATATGTGTTCGTTCTTTCAGCTCGCTATACGAGATTGGAATAACAGAGAATTGTGAAGGTGGTCCGATGAACCCTCTGCCAGGCACTTAAATGTGATTTGCAGAGAATCCATGTAGATGTAGACGCAGAACCAGAGCTCAAGTTATTAAAGTAAAAATCCACTCATGGAAGAGGACCTAAATTTGGAAATGTGTTCCACTTCGTAGTGAGCGAAAGACTCGCCACGTACGCAACAGTTAAGAAGTATTAACAGAACGTGGTGATTATAATAGTTCTGCTCTCTTAAAAAGTATTTTGTAACAGTTACAGCTACTATCTTTGTGAAGCATTCTTCAGCTATTCAATTATAATACTTTAATACTGACCTGATTCAGATCTACTATGAGTAAAACTGAGCTTTATTATTATATTTATGGGCTTTCTAATTATATTTTATCTAGAGGGACGATACCTTTGAAATGGAGGAAGAAAGAGCTGTTTTTTTCTAATTTCATGCTACTGTTGATATGTCTGGAACTACACTTAACAGTTGCGTCAACAGCACCTTCTTAAAGTTATATAATTGTAAAGTGTTCTTGAGGATCTATTAATGCTAAATTAATTGCGAAAGATGATTTTCATAGAAAACAGAAACAGTGTATTCAGAAAATCTACTCATACTGAAAGGTATCTATCTGCACGCACTCGGCCTCCACCACCAGGGCAAAAAAGCTCGCTGTCTAACGACCTTGGATCATCGAGTTAAAAACCGTCTCTGATACCGAGAACTTGTCTGAAGAAGTAAATCCCCCACTGAAATGCGTCCGTGAGAGTCACCATAAGAATGAAAAAAATTTTTAGCCTTCCAGGAGGTATCCACAGGCAGAGTAGCGCTGAGAACGAGAGAACAAAATGTTTGTAGGTTACCGCTCTGTGACTCATTGACATGGAAGATAAGAGACATAAACGGGTGTCTGGGTTCAGAGCTCGAAATGAAACACGCACACCCAATAAGCCTTGTGTGAGTGAGGGCAACATTACCTCAATGGGACTGTGCATATGACAGAATGATGACAGGTCGATCATGAGAGGTGTATCCGACAACGCCATAACAATCGGTCGTAGGTGAACATGCGATGGGAAATGGACATAAAATTGCACGCAGCGACACGTCTATCATCACGAACGTTAACAGGTTCTTGGGAACCTTAATTAAAGAGGCTTTAGAGATCAAATTACATGATAACATCATCAACAAAGGCAACGATTTAGAGATTAGTATACCCCGTCAGTCCAAATTTTTGGTAATTTGTGGTAAGTCCCTGTGGGAACAAACTACTGAGGTCACCGGTCCCTAGGCTAACGCACTACTTAATCTAACTTAAACTAACTTACGGTAAGGACAACACACAAACCCAATGCCCGATGGAGGGCTCGAACTTCCGACGGCGGGCGTCAGTCTAAAAAGTTCCCTGATTGTATGAATAAAATTGGGCAGGTGTAAGTAGGACTTGCCTTCTGCGAGTTTCGTGCACTCTCAGTTGTTTATACAGACCATTCATCATCCTGAGAATTGAGAATATCGATGATTTGTTCGTGTTATCGACTTTGATAGTGGCAAGATTTCGGTAATGGGAATTCCAAGACATTCAAGTATGTTTTAAGTTTCAAGATCGATAAAAAATGACAAAAAAATATATTTCTGTGATATAATTAGAGATTAACAATCTTCTGATTCTTTCGTATACTTGTACTATGAAACATTACTTCTTGCAAAATTTCGTGATTCTAGTTCAATGGAATGTATTCTATAGGCTTTGATGAATGAGTTCGCGTGTGTCAAAATATGTGACGCAAATGGACGCATTTTCTGACTGCATTGACATAGAGGGTCAAGGATTTTACACCACCAAGAGACCATAGACCTTAGGTTGTGACGTAAATTTCAACTCGACACGTCTACCCGTTCCTGAGGAAAAGATGTCTTAATAGACGGATGGACAGTCGGACAATAAATGTCAAAATATTTCCTTTGTTTTTCGTGTGTTATACGAGCATAACTACATACAAACCGTTTTTGGGTTTTTTAATTTACTTTCACTCTTGAAACCTTACTTCATGCCAGATTTAATAATTCTAGACTAAAGGGAAATAACCTATAAGATGTAACGAGTGAGTTTTTGAATATCGAATTATCTTACATATAAATTTCAGTTGTTTCAAACAAAATGCCTTTTTTGCATGCTGCACAAAGAAATTTTTATTTTATTTATGTACCCAGACGCGTTTCGCCTTTTTTACAAGGCATCTTCAGTGGGTGTCTTGAAATATTACATCATTTGTCCATTTGTACACATAGGTTATGGTTTTCACATCTAGGTGATAGATTTAAAAACAGTTCCTTAACGTTCTTTTATGAAATGGAAAGGTACTTTCAGGTAACTTCTAATTCATTGCATCTAAGCAAACCGCTTTTTTCTCATCTGGCAACCAAGTGGACATCTTACAGTTTACTTTCAGTTCACTGTTTACGTTACACGTATTTTTAATACTGAGATTCATCTGTTTTGCTAAGATCTTTTGATTGCACTGACTTAGAAGCTCAAGTCTTTTATACCGCCAAGGGACCGTAGACCATAGTATGTGACAATATCAAAACTTGATACGTCTACCCGTTACAGAGACAAATGTTTTTTAACAGCTGGACAGCAGACAGCCAGACGAACAACAAAGTGGTACTACAAAACTTCCGTTTCTATTGACTGACGTACGGAACCCTGAAAAGATAGAGGAAAGTTAAAATGGTGGTTTTAATCCTTGAGGTGTTCTGCATTGCCTCCCGCTATTAAGAATAGCACACAAATCAGTCGTACAACCAAGTGAAACTGTCAGAAATGTTCTCTTGTGGGATGCTGTTTAATTCGCACGTCACGTTAACTCGAATATCTCTCTTGTGGTCAGAGCGGTGATACTTCATGAGAAGTTCGTCGTTTGGTAGTTCTGTGGTAGGCTTTAATTGATAGCACCAAGTCTCTTCACTCACAATGATTTTTACCAGAAAAGAGACATCCCCGTTTAGCATTTCAGTCACGGCGAGGGAGTGGTCTACGTGTCGTTGTTTTTGTACGGGAGTCAACCTGAGCATGACAAACATTACACAAACATTTCTTTTCTTCAAATTTTTTTCAAAAATGACTCGAACAGTCCTGATATAGAGGTGTTGGTTCAAAATGGTTCAAATGGCTCTGAGCGCTATGGGACTTAACAGCTATGGTCATCAGTCCCCTAGAACTTAGAACTACTTAAACCTAACTACCCTAAGGACACCACACAACACCCAGTCATCACGAGGCAGAGAAAATCCCTGACCCCGCCGGGAACCCGGGCGTGGGAAGCGAGAACGCTACCGCACGACCACGAGTTGCGGACTATAGAGGTGTTGCTCCATTGCAATGTGTAAGACAACAACGCTGATACACTACTACCGGGAGTCCACTAATTTACACTTCCTGATCACAATTTTCTGGTCGAATGAACATCTCTATTTTACTGCTGTTATTTAAAATTGCCACTTTAGTTGCTGCGCTGATGTCGCTTAGATACAGGAAAGAAAATCAGTCTTACAACTTCTTGGACTGATGTAGTATGGAACCCGGCGATGAAGAGTTTAAAACGGACACGGCAGACGCGGCACGAAAACATTGCTTTGTGTGTTGATGGACTGGCACCAATGACGTCACACTCGGTACTACGACTGTATAACGATGACACCAGCAACCACACGGCAGTCATTTATTCCTTCTCAATGCCCATAAAGCACTCGCTCGATACCTCGTGGGCGGCTGGAAACCCCGCAAGGTGTGTAGAGTAATGTCGTCGCGAGCCATCTATTCCAATTCCATCAGTGCTCTACAGGCTATTGCATACCCAGTGAAAAATATGCTCCAGTTTATTCAGGACTGCACCATGCATTTCCACAACCAGGGAGAGGAAGTAGAATTTGGTACCCTGCGTTGCCCTCTTACTATCCGTTTCCATGCTGTCGAGTCAGAAAGTCATTAGGCACTGGGTTGCAGAGTAGCTGGCAGTGTAGGCTGCAGTATGTGAAACCAACTGTCCGTCCATTACGATCCACCTGCTCCCGGGCCCAAAGAGATATGAAGCAACTCTGACCCATCCCTGAACCATGGCTTATTGCTCCAGCGAGATGACCCATCATTTCGTGGAACTTGTTGCGTTCGTACACTACTGTCCATTAAAATTGCTATGCAGATGATAAACGGGTATTCATTAAACAAATATATTATACAAGAACTGACATGTGCTTACATTTTCACCCAATTTGGGTGCATAGATCCTGAGAAATCAGTACCCAGAACAACCACCTCTGGCCGTAATAACGGCATTGATACGCCTGGGCATTGAGTCAAGCAGAGTTTGGATGGCGTGTACAGGTAAAGCTGCCCATGCAGCTTCAACGCGATACCACAGTTCATCAAAAGTAGTGACTGGCGTATTGTTACGAGCCAGATGCTCGGCCACCATACACCAGACGTTTTCAATTGATGAGAGATCTGGAGAATGTGCTGGCCAGGGCAGCAGTCGAACATTTTCTGTATCCAGAAAGGCCTGTACATCATCTGCAACATGCGGTCGTGCATTATCCTGCTGAAATGAAGGGTTTCGCAGGGATAGAATGAAGGGTAGAGCCACGGGTTGTAACACACCTGAAATGTAACGTCCACTGTTCAAAGTTCCGTCAATGCGAACAAGAGGTGACCGAGACGTGTAACCAATGGCACACCATACCATCATGCTGGGTGTTACGCCAGTATGGAGATGACGAGTACACGCTTCCAATGGATGTACATCGGGATGTCGCCAAACACGGATGCGACCATATGATGCTGCAAACAGAACCTGGATTCATCCGAAAAGTGACGTTTTGCCATTCGTGCACCCAGGTTTGTCGTTTGGTACACCATCGCAGGCACTCCTGTCTGTGACGGAGCGTCAAGGGTAACCGCAGCCATGGTCTCAGAGCTGATAGTCCATCCTGCTGCAAACGTCGTCGAACTGTTTGTGCAGATGGTTGTTGTCTTGCAAACGTCCCCGTCTGTTGACTCAGGGATCGAGACGTGGCTGCACGATCCGTTACAGCCATGCGGATAAGACGCCTGTCATCTCGCTGCAAGTGATACGAGGCCGTTGGGATCCAGCACGGCGTACCGTATTACCCTCCTGGACCCATCGATGCCATATTCTGCTAACAGTCATCGGATCTCGACCAATGCGAGCAGCAAAGTCACGACACGATAAACCGCAATCGCGATAGGCTACAATCCGACCTTTATCAAAGTCGGAAACGTGATGGTACGCATTTCTCCTCCTTACACGACGCATCACAACAACGTTTCACCAGGCAACGCCGGTCAACTGCTGTTTGTGTATGAGAAATAGGTCGTAATCTTTCCTCATGTCAGCACGTAGTAGGTGTCGCTACCGGCGCCAACCTTGTGTGAATGCTCCGAAAATCTAATCATTTGCATGTCACAGCATATTCTTCCTGTCGGTTAAATTTAGCGTCTGTAGCACGTCATCTTCGTGGTGTAACAATTTTAATGGCCAGTAGTGTATTTAGATAATGGGATTTAAAATTTTGTGAACTGTACGGACTTCAGCATATGCTGTTAGATGCAGAGTGATGGAGAGTGGTTGGTGCCTGGTTTTTTAATTAGTGATTAAGCAGACTCGGGTGGTTCTTATTGACTTTTAATGCATTTTCATGAGCTCTGTCTACCTTTTTTACACACATTTTAGGAACCAAGACTTGACAGTCTTTCATATTACGCTTTCCAGTACGTCTTATGATATATTTTGTTCCTTTATTCCGCAATTTTTAACACTTCTGCTCATTTTATTCACACTCGTCTTCACAGACTTTAGTATAGGCTCCAGTGACTTAAGTGTTGTGCACCTACGCAATCCTATCATCATCGACGACGTCGTCGTCGTCGTCGTCGTCGTCGTCATTGTCGCGAGACCAAGCTTGTAAACATGGTTGTCTATTACTCTTATCATTCCATGAATTCAGCAAATATTCCGTGTGTCTTTTTACCATCTCGCTCGGAACAGCTGAGAAGAGGTAATTGTTAAACTTTTTATCTTCAAGGAACTGTTTTGATAGTAATTCGGGGAATGTCTTTTAGTTCAAACCTTTATTTTCCTCGTGGGAGATACGCTTCTGACGACCAGTGAACCTTTATGTGTCTGGAACGCACCGACAGAAAGTGAAATCAAAATAAGTTCAATTCCCCGCTGTCCCGACAGATGTCAGTCGCATTCGGAAAAGACGGAATTAACCTCTCGCTTTGAACGCACGTACAACAAAGACTTATTGCTCCACGGAGTTCAGCGACACGTAAAAAACAGCTTTTCAGCGGGAATGAGGTGGGCGCTGTGCCCCCTCAGTGCTCACCGACGCTCCTCCTTCGTTCCATTCGGCGCGCGTGCGCTCGAGAGACACAACTCGACGTATCGATGGGCCTTTGTTTCGATGTCAAACACAGAGAAGTTGCCGGTGTGCTCGGAGAGAGGACCGGCAGGGGTGGTCGGCGACGGGCCGGCCGAGTGCCGCGTCGAGTATCAGCGGGCTCAGGGATGGGCCACGTCTGGAGCGCGGTGGAGGGGGCGGGGGCGGGCAGGAGCCGGCGTGCCGTGACAGCGCCCAATAGCATCTCCATGGCAACGCCGGCCTTGTTTCCCGGGCCGGCGCCGCAAACACGCGGCCCGCCTCGCAGGCGCCGCCAGCGCGGCCGGCGGCGGCGTCTCATATGCGCCGAGCGTCTCGCGGCAGCGCGCGCAATATGGGCCGGCGTCAAAGAGACTGCCGCCAGACCTTCAGGTATCACTCCGCATTCCTTCTGACTTTATTTCTCAGTTGATACCTCCTTCAGCTCCACTCTAACGTAGGTGTAGGTGTGATACGGTATACGTCGTTTTGCGTGCATACAAGTTTTTAGGTGTATGTGTGTACATATGTGTGTGTGTGTGTGTGTGTGTGTACGCGTGTGTGTGTAGGGGGCTAGGAGAGGCTGAGTGTGTAAATTACGTGACATCTTGGAACAATATTGCACACCCTTATTTTCCTAATTACGGTTCAACACTGATGGCGAGGTTAAAATAAGAAAACAAAAAGCGATCAAGTGTATGTGCAGAAGCTTTCACGTCAATCTGATACACTGCCCCTTTTTGTACATGAAATTCTTTCTGCATCTACTGGCGTACTTCCAGAGCCAGTTAAACATCTAACCGATACAAGCCACCGCGTGGGGCACCAAGCTGAGTGGGATGCTAGTAGCGCCCAAGTGCAACACTAGTATACATTTGTATCACAGTTAGTAGCGAAAATTGACATGTGTGAACGTGTACGTGTGATAAAGGTTGAAAGGGGAGGGGGGGAGGTTAAAAAATGGTTCAAACGGCTCTGAGCACTATGGGACTTAACTGCTTAAGTCATCAGTCCCTTAAAACTTAGAACTACTTAAACCTAACTAACCTAAGGACATCACACACATCCATGCCCGAGGCAAGATTCGAACCTGCCGACCGCAGCTGTCACGCGGTTCCAGACTGAAGTGCCTAGAACCGCACGGCGACACCGGCCGGCCCAGGGAAGGGGGGGACGGGGGGGTGGGAGAGGGACGCCAGTGATAAGTCGATTGTGTGGAAACACATACTGGCTCTGCCTACATCTGTATTCTGCAAAGCGCTGTTAAGTGCGTGATACAGAAAACTTCCTATAGTATAACAAATACTTAGAGTTGTTAAACTATCATAGCCTTCCATGCACTATCATAAGTAATTGTAGACTACGGTAGTCCTCCGAGCAGCTTTAGTCACTTAAGTTCGTAATAGCGATACGTATAAATTAGGTGTGTTGTCCACCTATTGGGCGTTAACTCATTACGATCGCTTTCTTTACATATGCAAGCAGGTCTCCTAGGTACTGGAAATGGTGAACTGTCGACGGCCGGCCGTTGTGGTCGAGCGGTTGTAGGCCCTTCAGTCCGGAACCACGCGGCTGCTATGGTCGAAGGTTCAAATCCTGCCTCGGGCATGGACGTGTGTGATGCCCTTAGGTTAGTTAGATTTAAGTAGTTCTAAGTCAAGGGGGCTGATGACCTCAGATGTTAAGTCCTATAGTGCTTAGAACCATTTGAACCGTCCAGAAATTGAGTGACGATTATGAAGGATCACATAACATACGGAACATCTTTGTCTACATAGAAATTCTCCTGTCTGTTACACAAAAATAAACAGTATTTATACCAAAATTGACAATTTCAGTGTTATACTCTAATTCTTCGGTGATAGTCCTGTTTGCCATAATTCTACACTCTTGAACGATACTCTTCGGTGGGCCCCACGAACGTTTTACAAGTAATCTGCAGAGTAACACTTGGTATTGAAATCTACATCTACATTTACAAACGTACTCCGCAAGCTACCACACGGTGTATGACGGAGGATACCGTAACTACCACTGGCCACATCCTTTCCTGTACCCCTCGCACATAGAGCGAAGGAAAAATTGCTTTCTCTTATCTTCGTGGTCCTTACGTGGAATATATGTTGGTGACAGTAGGAACGTTCTGCATTCAGCTTCAAATTCTGGTTCTCTAGTTTACTTCGAAACAGAAACGTTGCCTTCCCTCCACGAACTCCAATTTGAGTTCCAGATGCATCTCCATAATACTTACATGTTGTACGAATCTATCGGTAACGAATATAGTAACCCGCCTTTGAATTCTTCCTTCAATCCGACCTAGTGCAGATCCCGAACATTCGAGCAGTACTCAAAAACTGGTGGCACAAGTGTCGTACGAGGAGCGTTCAGTAAGTAATGCATCAGATGTTTTATCTGAAAGGAATTTGGTTCATTCAGGATTCCGATAAACGATATTGTTCCTCACTCTTTTGGCTATAAAAGTCTATTTTTTAACGTAATCTCTGTTCAACACTACGGCCCTACAGTACTTACTGGGAGGACCTGCATGTCTGCATGGTACGTCTCTAATGGTCGACGTCGATGCCAAAGTTTGCTGCATCAATAACCCGGGGGGCCCCGCCCAGCTCATCCAAGTACTGCTTCCCGCGGAGTGTATCCTACATTGGACCAAACAGATGGAAGTCGGAAGATGCGAGAGACTGGCTCCAAGGAGGATGAGGAAGAACAGTCGAGTGAAGTTTTGTGAGGTGCTCTCTAGTTCGCAGACTTGTGTGAGACCTTACATAGTGACGGAGTACCAGACGTTCGTTTACAGTGATGTGGCGTCGAACACGCTGAACTCGTATCTTCAATTTCGTGAGAGTAATCCTCTGGTAGGATGGGAGAAACTCACATATGAGTACCCCAGAAGATGGATGACTATGTCAGTACTACCAACAGAGACGTCCAGTTGGGCAGAAAGGCGTTCGACTGTGATCCGTCGATCACATCGAATCCACGTTCTAAGAGTGCAGGAGTCACGATTCTCTGCGGCCGTCAGGCACGCGGAAGACTAGACAGGTTTGCGCGAACTTATTATGATGATGACAGACGCCTTGAACGCCTTGACGCCTTGAGGACTCACTGTGCTTTCGTTTACTGCCAGATAACCGGAGACATTCTGTAGGTGCCTACGAATATTTACGATGCTCTGTTTTTCTGCCAAAAGGAACTCAATGGCAGCTCTCTGGTCTTAACGAACCTCTGCCACTTTCTTTATTTTTTAATTTTCTATTATATTTTAGTTATTTACTTAGTTTCTTTTGAGTCATCAGTCTTCTATCTGGTTTGATGGAGCTAACGACGAATTGAGTCATCAGTCCCTAAGCTTACACACTACTTAACCTAAATTATCCTAAGGACAAACACACACACCCATGCCCGAGGGAGGACTCGAACCTCCGCCGGGATGAGCCGTACAGTCCATGACTGCAGCGCCCTAGACCGCTCGGCTAATCCCGCGCGGCTTTTCTTCTCTAGCACCATATCTGCAATGCTTCGGTTCTCTTCTTTCGCTGTTCCCTCACAGACCGTGTTTCACTACCTTTCAATTCTGTGCTCCAACGTACATTTTCAGAAATTTCTTTCTCAAATTAACACCTTTGGTTGATACTACTATACTTCTCTTGACCAAGAAAGCCTTTTTGCTCGTGCTAGTGTTCTTTTCATGTCCTCCTCGCACCGTCTGTAATGGGTTATTTTGTTCCTAGGACGCAGAATTCCTTAACTTCACCTACTTCGTAATCACTAATCCTGCTGTCAAGTTTCTTGTTGTTCTCCATTCTACTTGTTCACATTACTTTCGTACTTTCTCTCAGTCCACATTCTGCGCTCATTAGACAGGTCTTTCCATTCTGCAGATCCTGTAATTTCTTCACTTTCATTGAGGATACTAAGATCATCAGCGAATCTTATCATTGATAGACGCCCATTCACCACGAATTTTAATTCTACTCTTGAACCTTTCTTTTATTTTCGTCATTGCTTCTTCCACGTACAAACTGAACAGCAGGGACCAAAGTCTACAGCCCAGCCTTACACTCGTTTTTAATCCGAGCAGTTGGTCTTCCACTCTCATTGTTCCCTCTTTGATCTTGTACGTATTGTATATTACCCGTCCTTCCATATAGGTTACCTCTATTTTTCTCGGAATTTCGAATATCTTGCACCGTTTGATATCGTAGAACGCTTTTTCCAGCTCAGCAAATCCCATGACCGTGTCTTGAGTTTTTTTTCCATTGTCAACTGCCTCTCTGGTGCCTTTATCTTTCGTAAAGCTAAACTGTTCGTCAACCAACAAGTCCACAATCTTGTCCTAGCTTCCCTACCTTTTTCAAATCCTGACGTTCCACTAGCAGACTCCTACAATGTTATCCTTGTGTCGGTTATTGAATATTTTCCACATAGCCACCACCTCCTTGGCAGTCCGCTTCCGGACATCAGAATAGGGGAGTAGTCCTGAACCTTTTGCCAATGGATAGCTCATCATGACAATTTTTCAGCTACAGTCCTCATATCCAGTGGATACGCATTATGAGTCCTTAACGCAGTGGTTTTCGTTGCCTTTTGCATCCTCATGCCGTTGATCATTGCTTGTTCTTCCACCTTTAGGGGCAGTTTATCATTCCAAGGGAAAGGGATTGCCCTGAACCTCTATCCGTTCCTCCCCCCTCCTTGACAAGGTCGTTGGCTAAATGAGGGCGATTTCTTATGCCGAAAGACTTCGGCTACCACTGCTGATGATTTTTGTTCAGAACTTAAACGGGGACGTGGTTCGAAACCGGGACCGAGGACGTCTTGAGTATAAATCAAAGACGCTACCCCTAGGCCGCATGTGTCACAACCTCCGTTACAGCCACTTGTTTCAAAGCTATGTATAGTGCCACCAAGTACGAAAACTTTGTGGGACTCTAGGGGCTCAAGTGGGAATATTCTAATAGACCCCACAACAAATTTAGCAATTTTTCAACCTAAATTGTCGTAGAAAAAATATATTGCGTTACTTACTGAACGCTCCTCATATATGAGGTCTCCTTTACAGATAAACAACGCTTTGTATTGTCCCAATAAACCAAAGCCGAACATGCGGCTGCCTTACTCCAATACTGATATACTCGTTCCATTTCATATCGGTTTGCTATGTTACGCCTCGATATTTAAGCGACGTGGCTGTGTCAAACAGTACACTATTAATGCTATATTCGAATATTATGAGTTTTTTCCCCTACTGATTTGCATTAAGTTAAGTTTTTGTTCATTTAGAGCTAACTGCATTCGTCACACCAACAGGAAATACTTGCTAAATCAGCTTGTATCCTCTTACAGTCACTCAAAGACGACACTTCGTATACAAGACACCTTCATCAGCAAATAGCCGCAGATTGCTGCTCAGCTGCTCATCCTGTCCGGCAGATCATTCACAAATATAGATAATAACAGGTCACTTCTGACGATATCTTTGTCTCTGATGAACATTCGCCGTCGAGCACAACCACCGCGAGTCTGAATGCTTCCTTGTGGTGTTGCAAACACGTCACTTAGTAAGGAAGAAATGTAGGCGGAAGAGAGACGAATGTTCAGTCATTTAGCGAAGATACGGGCATTAAATGCGGAAACACTCTGACATAAGCGTTTTTCACAAAGGCCACATTGCAGTGGCGCTGCGGCTGCAAAAGAAAATCTCTGAAACGGCGAAGCTGATCACGTGTTGGTTGCATACTACTGTTACTACTGTCGTGAGCAGCTATGGAAAGTGGTTGCAGGATGGTGAAATAACAAGTAGAGAGGATGGTACTGGACGATCACGTCTCATGAAATAGGTAGAAGTCGGAGGATCCTCCACTGTGTAATCCAGAACAGGCACCGATCTGTGGCAGATCTGACGACCGAGTATAGTACTGGTGCAGATACAAGTGTTTCAGAGCACACCTTTCAAAGGCTTGTTTTGAACACGAAGCTCCACATCACACGATCCCCACGTGTTCCTGTGATCACCTAGCGACATCATCATTTATGGTTGCAGTGGGCACAGTATCACTGAGTTTTCACCATGGACTAATAGAAACGTGTCGCCAGTAGAATTAATCGCATTTCTTTTTACACCAAGTAGATGGTTTTGTCCTTACATGCCGTCATCCAGGACAATGGGTGCTCGAAACATGCACCCGGCCACAGATACAGGCCTGAGAGGGCAGAACTGTGCTATGGGATACATTAAGTTGGGCTTCCATGGAATTTGATATGGTAATCGAGGGCATCATGACGGCAGTGAAGTGCTTGAACATTATTATGGTTTACCTGTATCGCATCATGCATGGAGTCTCCAACTGCGGCGATGACATCTTCTGTCCGTGTTGCAAGGTCAGAACCGTCCTACAGTAGTCTGAGGAGGACTGTAGCGAACTCAACAGTGATGTCTTGGCCTGATCCGTACCGACTGGAACACATATCAGCCGCCAGCTGCATGCCTGTGGACCACCATCCCGTAGATTGCTGGAATTGCTTGACCACTGCGTGGACATCTGGTGCCACATACGTCTGGAATCTTTTCAAGGACTTGTAGAGTATATGCCAAGCACGATGTCTGTTCTAGTGTGTTTGGAAACTGGAACCACACGTAATGTTCCGGCTAATCTATGTACATCCATCATTGAATCTCCCCGTTTATCGGCAGTCCATATCAACTGCCTTTTACGTGACTGTAATCTGTGCAATTCGTAGACTACTGTCTGTATTAATTGTGATGATGTGCTGGCACAAGAATTCAGTCAGCCATAGCAGTTTGAAAAGTCACGCCAACAGATTTACGACTGTGGCAGCGTGATTTCATGAGAGCGATTCCAGCGAGAGTGCCACAATTCCAGCAGCGGTGAGAGACGGCTTGCACGACCACCTGGTCCCATTGGTCAGAACTGGCAGTACGACCGAATGAGTAACATGAGAGAGAACTCGACAATACCAACGAGCAGCCGAACAGGACGAATTTGACTGGACGCCTGGGTGGGCGTGGTCTAGTCGGCGGCCGATGAGAAGAGTAGAAGAGTGTGCTGGCCGAACTGTGGAAGTGTGACACGCCCGTTGGTGCTGGCCACAGACCTCTCTCTTCCTGGCTGTTCCTGGAAACTACGAATTGGACCAGCGTCTTCAGCTGCGAGCGTGTGTGTGTGTGTGTGTGTGTGTGTGTGTGTGTGTGTGTTGTAAGACAGGGCATCCCCATTTCTGGTGCAAGCTGTTGCGAACTATTTGTTTTATAAGAGCAGTCGTGTGCTTGTAGGTAAGAGCAGACACTACTACTGATCTATTGATGCGTACACAGGTTCATAATCTGTGAAAGGGCGACTGTTTACTGATCTATTGATGCGTACACAGGTTCATAGTCTGTGAAATGGCGACTGTTTATTACTGTGTGGCTCTTAAAGATTTTTTCTATAGATTACCCCTAATTCTGTGCACTTTCAGTCGTTTCGGCCAGTTGTGAGGTAGTGCTCGGTATACCACCCGCTTACGTTTTGTACCTGTAAAGTGTGTAACTTATTTTTGGAACCCAAGAAAAATGATGTAAACAGTACATTCGTTCTGTGTGTCATATTTCATATCTGTATAAATTTTTCAAACAGAGGTTTTCAATAATCGAAATGTCGTGCCCCGTGAGTCCTGAGTGCAAACAATGCGATTTGTGGTTGCTAGTACCTTTGTCGTTGCTGTAGTATAACACTAACGTATCGTGAAACACGCAAATGTTGTCCTCTGAGAGGATTTTTAAGTTCGGCCGTGCTTGTGTCTAATGGAAAAGGGTATCGGACTATATTTTCGAATTTTGTGAAGTTAACAGTAAAATTAACAGGCCTTGACCATGGGGGTTAATAGAAATGGTAAAATTATAAGTGAATGAAAAAAATTAACGGTCACCAGCCTAATTAGGCACATTAATTTGGAAACACATATTTGAAAAAATTGGATATTAGTTACTGAAGTTGCTTTTGTTCAGATTTCTGTTTGAATAGCAAACAGGATACAAACTGACACAGTGTACTCTGTACTGTGTGTAGCAGCAGTCACCTATAACACACCCACCAATAAATAATGGGGTGCAAAATTGCACCGAGCTCATACTAATGACGGCCACAATCAATAGCATTAATTAATCAAAATACTAAAGCATCAGTGCATGAAGTGCAGAACTAATTTTGGACATGAGGGGCTTCCATCTTGACTGACATGAATAACATAAATAAAGATGACTAACATCTTAAATACACTGTTTAAGCTCCTCTGCCTATAGCAGATTTCCTTAGTAACAGTAATAGTTCAGTTTTTTCTTCGTAGGAGGGCCCATAAACCGGTATAGTTTCACTAGCCGAGGGTCTTTCATTATTGCAAAAGTAAAAACAATCTCTAAAAGCTAATCATTCACTTAAATTACTTTGTAAGGTAACGAAATGCAACACTGGGCTTCATTAACTTCAAAAGAAACCATTCATGATGGGTACCAAAACTACATTCTCTTTGAAAATGTGCATAACTTCACTTCTAATAATACTACCGCAAATCGGTTGATTAAAGATTTATATGTACTTGCATTTTAATCACCTGTGAACCAGGTATTCTTGGGAAAAATATTTACACAAACTTGCGCTGTAATCCTACAAAACTACATTCTGTAATAAACTAAGGATACCTTAGCAAAAGCCTATCCTACTTCACTTTTATGGTTTTAGTTTTTAAACAATAAAGGTTTTCACTTTCCTGTTGATTAAACTTTAAATTTTTGTGCTTGAACTTCCTATCTTAACAATTTCACTTGGAGTAGTCCATAAACAAAGCATCCAAATTTAACTCTTATTTTAACTTTTGCTACTCCTTTCACTTTTGGAAAAAAAATCACTTTTAATCACATGAATGCCAGAACTGTTCATTTAAATCAGGATACTCGGTTTTAGTAGCACTTAGCTGAGGACCCTGCGTAGGTTCATGATCGGTATTGAAGTTATGGTTTCGAACACGAATTGATGTTTTATGTGATTATTTTTGAAACAACACACAAATTAAATGGTCCATACCAAAATACATTACGTAGCTGAATGTATAGAGTCTGTGAAGCAGTGGCGAAGATTAGTGGCACGTGAGATGGCGGCTAACCGTATTCATGGCTCTTGATGTGAGAATGCTCTATAAAATCTCTTCTTAGCGTCGGATTATCGACTTATTACAGCCATTCCGTTATACCATGAATACCAAATAGTAGCCAGATCCACATCCGAGCAAATCCATTCTAATGCGGCTTCCAATTGCCTCTCTGAGCATCGGCGAGGTGTACCGTGCTAAGGCTAGCCACCCACTGTGTGCCTTTCACACAAAGAAGCCGCTCAGTTCGACCGCCAAACCCACCTTTTAAATCGTGCCATGCCACTTTTGTTGTGGAGGGACTTCCCTACAGCGTTTACATGGTACAAATACAAGTGCCCTAAGCATGAACCAGCTGAATACGTAATTTTACAGAGCATTTTTGTGGAAATATTCTGGTTATTTATTCTTTCAAAATTCGATAGGTTAATTGATGTAGCATTTTTATTCCGTTAGGTTTGTGTGTTGAAAACTGCAAGTCACGTATTAAGACGTCATACGCTGCAGCACTGTTCACTGCACTAAGCAGTTCTGTAACTGCAGTACAGTTATACAGTTTCAGCCAATCGGCGGCTCCTTCTCTCACACAGCTTTTTCATAGTTACTAAATTCTCTCACACAGCTTTTTCATAGTTACTAAACTTGGATCGTTTAGGACAAAAACACAGCACAAGGAATTTAAAGTAGGAAAGGAGTCCAGGCTTAGTCCACTACAAATAAACATTTTTATTCAGAAAAGTTGCAACATTTTTGACATTTGACGCAAACAAGTCTAAATAAGGCAAACCATTGGCAGATTTTGGTGCCTTAGACCTAGCGTGTTGTAATTATTGCACTGGTTCCTTTTGCAACAAGCGATTTATGATGCTTGCATATTCTTCTTAATGTTGTTGCATAACGCTCGTTTTGAGAACAAGGCCAAAAACTATTTTGGTAATTTATGTAAAAACTTTCTCTCATCACGTTGTAGTATTGAATTGCAACGAAATTGCTTACTCCATGCTGCACTTCTTGTTTATTGTCACCGTGTTATTGGGGAGAGATTGTGCACGTGATTATTTAGACCAATCTCTCATACGTAAATGTGCAGTCAAACGTTCATATGCATGTGTAGTCCATTCATTTTTTAATCTGGTATATGTTTTTAAATTATTGGCGTTTAGTGGGTTCTCCAGTGTAATTTTACTGTTATTTGTTTTTAATATTATGGTTAGTATGTTTGGGGCTTGTAATCTGATTTTAGATTGTAGTTAACTGTAATGGTACTTGAATTTTGCCTTTATTGATAATGATTATTTATTGTTATTCTGGTAGATGTTGTCGGATGTGAAGGCATTTCCCTTATAACTTTCTTTAATTGTTTATTTTACCTAGCAAATAACTAAAAAAAGAAATTTTTTGTTATTGGTGGTTACGGTTGTTTGAAGTATGCTTTATGCGAATGCGAAAGTATTCTAAACCAAATCCTTGTTTAAAAGTACTAAATGCCAGCTCAAATGGCAACTTGCAGGATGAGGCAGCCCACTTGTTGCTCTGTGGCTTTTCTTCTTTCAATTCCTAAGCCTAGAGTCTTTTTCTTTTCGATCCCCCGATATTTCAACTGTTGCCTGCACCGTTCGTATCCCTGAATTCAGTTGTTTTCTAAAGCAGTAACGTAACAAGTTGTTTTCCCGAGCGACGAAATACTGGACCCAACCCCCAAGGTTTTCAAGAAAAGACCTTGAGAATCTTGAAGGAAGAAAACAGTGAATATAACGTAACCAGTATTACGTTTTTGTATGGCATGCCTACTACTGGAAATGGGTTAACACAGGGGAAAACTTTTTGCCATTATAGACTTATCAAGTCCTCCTACAAAATTTCTGAAGAATAATTCTTCGCTGCGTGCTGCTTATAAGTCAGTGGCAAAGGAATCTATGAACAGATGCATGAAAGAAGCTAAGAATTTGTATGATTAATGCGTAGCAGAAATGTATTAAAGACATTGTAAGTGCATTTTAACTTCAAACTCAGTTTCCCGTACTTTTGTTTGTCGTAGCCTAATGTACCTTATCTCTAAAACTATTTGTTCCAGAGCATTTAGCACACAGGACTCGCATTCGGGAGGACGACGGTTCAAACCAGTCTCTGGCCATCTTGATTTAGGTTTTCCGTGATTTCCCTAAATTGTTTCAGGCAGATGCTGGGATGGTTCCTTTGAAAGGGCAAGGCTGATTTCCTTCCCAATCCATTCCTAATCCGAGCCGGTGCTCCGTGTCTACTGACTTCGTTGTCGGCGGCACGTTGAAGACTAATCTCCTTCTCCTCCTCCTCCCAGAGCATTGAAATGGTAACTACCAGTTGTCTAAGTACACGTGCAATAAAGTGACATTTTTAGCGTTCTAACTATACTCTAAATGATCTTATGATCTTATTTATTTTAAAAATTGCTCCCAAAACGAATCATTACTAAAACATTTTCCAAAATTATAATTTTAATATATGAGTTATAAGGAATATCAGCTTGTTACCAAATAGTCATTTTGATCATTATAGAATTTTCAACGTCTCAGTTCCATATATCGATACGCACACACCAGGGAGCAAGCCATCTTGATCCACGACCTTTGCTTGCGTTGTTACGCTGTCTCTGCCTGAGGGCGCGCACAGAGAGAGCATTATTACTATTTCAGTTGGGACTCACACAGGAACCGAATGGTCGGGAAAAATTTATCTCGAAATGAGGAGCTAAATATAGACTATATATTTCCTAGCACTGATTGAATAACATATTGAATAAGATGATGATGAGATTACCTACGGATTTTGGAAAGAGTATTATGAAGAAATTTGTTTCAAGGTAAATTCGCAGCTTTGTATGCTTGCGTGTAGTTACCGCTCTGTTGTGAAATTAATTGTTGCATTGAAATATGGTTGAAACATGTTTCATGGATTGCTCACAGCTAGGGACGTTAGTTCTCCTCCTCCACATACGCATTTTGTGAAAGAATCTAGATCATTTTGAGTGGGTAAATCTTTCGTGTAAAGTAAAATTTTGAATAATCAACCTGTTAGAACTGTTTCTAATTGCAATCCTTTTTGTATAAACTCAGTATATTTCGCGATTTTCAAAGTTAAGCTAGAAAGTAATTCTTTGCTGTAAAAATGTTTCAGAAAAGTCAGTGGTGAAACATGAACATAAAAAATTAAACCCATGCAAGAAATAGTATGTTGCTTGTGTCCGCTATGATTCTCCAGTTTTTGCGGTTGGGGGAATACTGAGACAGAAATGTCGTATTAAAGCTCACTCCACGATGGAACTCGTAAACGGCCAAAATAATCTTGGGGGACAGCTAACATTGAATAGTCGTGTGGGGGTTGGGAGAGACTTGCAGTGAGCAGCTTGCGAACGGTGCACCCTGTCGACGGAAAGTTGTGCACCATTGATCGACTTCTGTAAGGCCAGATTAACACAGTTTTTCCTGGTTTTATAAAGGGAGATCATCACCTGTTTGATTAAAAAAATGGTTTAAATGGCTCTGAGCACTATGGGACTTAACTGCTGAGGTCATCTGTCCCCTAGAACTTAGAACTACTTAAACCTAACTAACCTAAGGACATCACACACATCCATGCCTGAGGCAGGATTCGAACCTGCGACCGTAGCGGTCGCGCGGTTCCAGACTGTAGCACCTAGAACCGCTCGGCCACTTGGGCCGGCCTGTTTGTTTCGGTGACCTGTAAAGGACAATAAACGTAGCTAAGATAATTGTGAAAATGTAACAGTACGGTAATCAGTAGTGACGGTGTTATATTTGTGAAAGGTTTTGGGGGTGACATATAACGAAGTACAGTTTGAATATTCCTTTAAATCTCCAAAAATGTAAAACGGCGCATTTCACAAAACGAAAAAACCTAGTATCTTATGATTGTATTATTAGTGAGTTGTAGGTGGAGCTGATCAAATAATACAAATAGTTGTGTGAGTTTAAAATGGAACTATCACATAGTCTCATTCGTGCATTAAGAAGGTTTATTGGTAGAATACCAGGTGAATGGAATCCGTCTACGAAGGAGATTGCTCTCTTGTGCGACATGAACCGTCACTCTAGCGGCTGCATCTGTCGGTCTCAGAGAGATATTGCGGCTACCACTGGGATCGACAAGCAGCATCTTTGACCAACGGCTAAGTCAGACATGCTCAGCATGCTAGAGGCACAGTGAGAGCAGAGACAAAAAGGAAGCAAGACTGAGGAGCGAGAAGACGGACAGTTAGCGTGTGGCGTCTCTCTCCCTCTCTCTCTCTCTCTCTCCCTCTCTCCCTCTCTCTCTCTCTCTCCCTCCCTCTCTTGCTCTACCGCTGACATGTGTACCGAGGACAGCGCGCTGTCGCGGACTGCGTCGGTGACTTCCTATACTGTTCCATTTGAAAGTGGCATTAACAGCCAGCTAGAGTGGCAGCTGGTTCAAGAGGACGTAGCCGCTATCAGAGGTCGCCATGACTTTTCTTGTGGGTGAATGGCTCTGTGAACTCCAACTCTCGGTAAAGGCCGTTCCAAATGGTTTCCTTTTGGCGGTGTTCAAGCAGTATTTGGACGGCGTTGTTCTACAGAAATTTTGGAGTGGTCAAAATGTCAAGTTTCTCAGTGACTGTTCTGATATGCGTTCATTGTTGATGCATACAGTATGAGTTTGTGTCCTGGAACACAATATTACATTCTGTCCGTTTTCTTCATTGCATTTGGTTTAGTATAAGTTCACTGATTCTCTGGTTGACTAAGAATAACGGTTCTGCCCTGTTCTGATTGCTTTTAAATGTCGTTAAGATGTTTAAATTCATAACTATAAATATTCTAGTGTAGTATTTAATCTATTACATAGTTTCTTGAAAGTGAGCACGTACAATTGTTGTGTCAAACCGGTTAAAGCGTTGTTGGTGCCGCATATCCTTTCAGTTAAAATTTTGTCTTTCATTCTTGTAGTTTTAAGAAAACAAGTTTCCTCTAGGTTAGAATAATTGAAGTTTGAAAATATGTAAATACCTTGAAGAACATTCAGTATGTAACTGAAGTGTATGCTACTGAGATTGTGTATTGAACCAGACATATGTGGGTGGCAAATGCCTCGAGTTTTGAGCAGGATTAATTGTTTTGTGTGCACCATTTCTGTGGTCGATAACTTGTGCTACTTCGGATACGGCAAAGGGGTTCTTGGAGCCAGTTGTCAAATTTTAGATTTGTTTTTATTGATGTAATAAATTTTTAAAAGTATAACTTGTTCAGAATTACTCCAGCACATTCCACATCCCTCGCTATGCTCCCTGCCGTCTCAAGAGCCTTTACCGAGTACGACTATTAAAGGATATTGGATGCAAAACTTCCTGGCAGATTAAAACTGTGTGTCGGACCGAGACTCGAACTCGGGACCTTTGCCTTTCACGGGGAAGTGCTCTACCAACTGAGCTACCCAAGCACGACTCACGCGAAAAGTCCACAGCAGAGCTTCTGTAAAGTCTGGAAGGTAGGAGACGAGGTACTGGCGGAAGTAAAGCTGTGAGGACGGGATGTGAATAGAGCTTGGGTAGCTCAGTTGGTAGAGCACTTGCCCGCGAAAGGCAAAGATCCCGAGTTCGAGTCTCGGTCCGGTACACAGTTTTAATCAGCCAGAAAGTTTCATACCAGCGCACACTCCGCTGCAGACTGAAAATCTCATATTGGACGTATATTAAGAACGTCAAGAGTAATGGTGACGGGTTTTCCTGACCATCGGGATAGTGCCACAGAGATTTTGAAGGAACTGAACTGGCAAAATCGTGAAGACACACGTAAACTATCCCCCGAAAGTCTTCTTATACAATTTCAAGAACAGACTTTCAACGATGACTCAAGGAATAAACTGCAACAGCTGACACCTTGGTTCCTTAGTGATCGTGAGGACAAGATTAATTACACAACGCACGTAGACATTTAAACATTCGCCCCGCCCTCCATATGTGAACGAAAAACAGGTACATAGGGACTTAACGATTGCCATGCACTTTTCATTGATTTATAGAGTACGGCCGTAGATGTAGGTATTTTCAGAAATTTCGACCAGTGACTTCGAGGCATAGTAACCCAATAATTTACGTACTCCTACTGTGGCAACTAAAGTTAGAGTTATCATTTCAGTTTCAGGTGCACTCAAGGCTAAATTACCATAGTAATATTCTTTTGAAATTCTTAGTGAAAGTAATATAATTACTTGTATATCTTACTGCTTCGTGAAAAATTTGTGTTGGATTTCAAATTGAATGGATCAGTCTTGTGACAATTTTTGTAAATTTATTTGATGAGAAAACGTATTTAGTACAAATAAATAGTCAGCCTCTTCTTGTTTCACCTCATTTTAACTACTGAAGCGATAGAGGTGTACGAAAGACGATTATGGAGATCCAGCTGGTTTAGAACAAAATAAATAAATAAAAAGAAACAAAAATCTATCGACGACTGATTTAAAACAATGTAACAGATTCACAGGTGCATTAATGGAAGGTAAGTGTACTAGTCCCTGCCTTCGTTTTATGTACTGGCATTACGGTTCCAAAGATGAAGGTATTCATGGAAGCGCTGACAGCTACGTAGTGATAAAATCAGTTTCAATGTGCCTCGGAAACAGCCGTGATACTTTATGTCAGGTTATTGGCAAGCTTTGATTTCTTTGAAAGTCATGAAAACAGTTTTCATTCCACCATCCAGTCAGCTAAAACTAAGTCAGAGAGAATATTATTTCCGAATGGTTTTGGTAGTAGCTGTACAGAGCTGCACTGCGTCGTTTTGGATAACTCTTTGTCGTAATAATGATGGTTTTCGATTGTACTTTAACGTTAACTTTACAAAGTATAAGGGCTGCTTCCGCTGAAAGAAGTGTTAGTCTGATATTTTGTTTGTACTTAACTTCAGGTTACTACTACACGTATTTTTTGAAAACTTGAAATAAAGCCCGTAAAAGTCTAAAGAACAAACAAATTTGAAACAAGGACATATACGAGAATCTTGACTCACTCTGGACACTTATTTATTGACGACCAAATATCAGGAAATTGTTTCCAGAAAGTAGTTAGTCTCTCTTATGTTCCACGTCTAGGTGCAGATTTAAAATCTATAACAGATAAGAAGGAATGAGAAGTGTAGGGAACCATCCTGAGATTCGGTGTTACGTGTAATGCTATAGATAACAAAATAAATACATCCGTTTCATTTAGCATATAGCTACAAAGTTTGGGGGACTAGAAAGCACGATCGAAAATTACAGGATACTGAAATCAATTAATGACTGTATCTTCTAACCAGCACTGGTCTGGAATGAGCAATATATTGTTTGCGAAATTCTGACAGAAACTAAGTGGTATACTGTTCCGAACCACATGGAGTGCGGTAACCAAGATGGACACTAAGTTGAGGCCGGAAACACTGTAGAGAGTGAAAATAACGACTACCAGTAACGCGTGTCCAACGCAGTAGCGATGAACGAAGCTAGAAACGTAAACAGAACACACACAATCGAAGTCGCAAAATAAAAGCGCAGGTCCATAAAGCGAGGTGTCAGCAGATCGTCATTCTGAGTTTTCAACAACAGTATACGAACTGCCGGTCCAGCTACTGGATCGGACCGACGCTCAGCCTCATGTGACGGTTTTCCGCAACCTCTGCTGAACTCTCTGCTATAGAGATACCATCGCCGCCCTTTCGCGTCTCGGTTGGCGTAGCACAGAAGAGATGGTGTATTAGACATACACGGGCATTAGGCACAAGTAAGTATACAGAAGCGGTCCCCTCACATTACTACCAGGAAAACAACATTAGTATCAGCCAAGTGTAAAGGACAATTTAGGTTGCCTCAGAACGATGTGAAAGTTAGGCCCCTTGCGTCATATGTAATAGGAAATTTTTAATGATGGTTTCTTCGTACTGCCTGCATCATTCAATTACTATTCTCAGAATGAAGATTTCGTAGTTTCCGTCACTGATTTTGATTCTGAATAGAACAACCCATTTGCATTTGGTAGCTATTGTACTCTGTAGTCTAACAATGGGTCGGGAAAAACTCAAAGAGAGACTGACATGTGCATGATGCGGTACTATTCACCGTTTCTGGCAGATGTATTACAGTCTCGTACTAACAAAAACGTTGGGATAACCGATTCTTCAGCGGCCTCTACTGATAAAATCTTGAATTCTAGATTTTCAGAGATGTGTACCACAAGGTAATCCCACAGCTCCTTTGCTGTTGTTACTATTAATATCAATAGTACTCAAACAGACAAATGTAACAAAGGCTTGTACCTGTTTCCTGGAGTTTTCTCGGTTACCTACGTTTCATCAGCTTTTAGGCATGCACTTCTGACAACATCATCTCTTCCTCAAATATTGTTTTCAAATCGGTACAGACATTGTCAAAGAGACTTAGTGTCTGACTTCGGATCTTTACATTTTCCTATTTATTCCTTTAGAGGGCAAAACCCGCGGCGCATTGATACAATGTAAAATTTTAGGCTTATTCGTTGATAATGACGAACTACACGCATTTAATCCGTGAAATTTATAGAATATTCCAAGAAACATAATGCCACCTAAATTTGCATTGGCGTTTAGTAGGAACAAAGACAGAACTACTCGGCATAAATTGGAAAAACAGGCTGATTATGAGACAGCTGAATAGGCATCAGAAATGATGGCAGGCATCAGAATGCCAGGCAACAAAGATTTACGGTGGAATAGAAGTTCCTCCAACATCTGGTAGGAGACATAAACGAATTCCACATGTTCTTTCCGTTGCCTACGACTGAAACCGGCCAGGATTTCTGCCGGATAGATAAAAGGAACAATAATTTCCCCGTTGCGTGGACGAAAGCGGTTGGTAACTAAAAGGAACTATTACAACCACAATCGAGCACTGAAGATAAGCCATGGCAACCGACATTGGTTATGCTACACTTGCGTCGCTGATATCGAGACTCGTCTGGTCTCTGTATCTCTGACTGTTCCGCCTTTGGATTTCCTGCTTGGCGTGTGGCCGGGGTTTTCTCCGGTCTGTGTTCAACGGCACAACATGTTTTGAAGGCAGGCCCTCGTCACGATCAGCTGAGCCTGGGCCTCGCCGCCCTCGCCGTTTTGCCGCGCGCCGGGTGTGCGGTGCTGACTAGTCGACGCGTTTGCGTGCGAAACGGTGGCGGGTCCGTCATCTCAGGCTGCACATCTTCACATCGTGTAACTGGAAGCATGAAGCTACGGATGATACATATTCAGCTGTTAACCTTTGAAGATTTATGAAACTTATGGTGGCATGTTGTATCTACCATAGATCAGTTAAGGATGGTTCTCAAAAAGAGAGTGTTTTACGGAACGTACGAAGTCTAAGGCTTCCAAGTGTCGTTTCCGCGGAGCGAAGTCTAATCATTTCGGAAAATGCAAACAGGAATAGAGTTTCACTGCTTGTTTTAAAGATTCCTTGCAGCGTTAATCTGATGTAGTATTTTAATTAGTTTGCTCTTCCCCCAGTTTTGGTTCTAGACTTTCTTTTAATATGAAGGGCAGAGCTTTTGTTAAGTCAATGTAATTTTAATTGTTCTTTTATTTGTAAATGACAAAGTTTGGTTTTCAGTTATGTTACAGATAGTCACGTAGTTAGTAAGCCTTGCATGGTCTTGAAAAAACTGAAACACGACTTGAATTTGTCTGCCGCGTGAATTATTTGCTGTTGCAGAAATGGTCTGGTATGTGGGGAAGATGGGGTTTGTCGCCTAGGCGGGCAGGCTGAGATCGTGTGTGTGTTCGACGTGTTATCTGCCCTGGCTTGCAGCCTGTCATCTGCTTGGCGGTTGCTTTCTACTCGTTTGTTCTGAGTACCACCGTGTATAAGCCGCGCTTCCATCCTTTAGAACGAGATATTTTCATAAGTAACTCCAGGTGAATCATTAGTGTTGTGTAAATTTTGGTTACGTAAGCAATGCACTTGGTAGTGTGCTTATGGTGATGACTGTCTTTGATCCTTTTGCAATCAGATCTAATTATCAACTTTAAAATACTGTTTGTCATATTAATTCATGATCTAATCACATAGTTTTCTAAGTTTGGTGAAGGACAAGCGTCCGAAATTTAAAGACTTGATCTTTGATAATTCCACTTGTATCCTTTTCTTAAAAAAAAAGGAAAATAAAGAAAAAGGATAGACTGTTAAAGTTAGTTGTATATTAAAAGGTCTGAATTAAATTTTTATATTATTCTGATTCTGTAATTCTGTAATAATGACATTTGTTCTTTAGTTACAATTAAAATTATGTACCAACCACAAGGGATACTAAAGGGTATCAGATAGATTATATAATGGTAATACAGAGATTTAGGAACCTGGTTTTAAATTGTAAGACATTTCCAGTGGCAGATGTGGATTCTGACCACAATCTATTGGTTATGAACTTTAGACTAAAACTGAAGAAAGGTGGGAATTTAAGGAGATGGGATCTGGATAAACTGAAAGAATAAGAGGTGGTACAGAGTTTCAGGGAGAGCATAAGGGAACAATTCACAGGTATGGGGGAAAGAATTACGGTGGAAGAATAATAGGTAGCTGTGAGGGATGATATAGTAAAGGCAGCAGAGGATCAAATACGTAAAAAGACGAGGGCTAGTAGAAACCCTTGGGTAACAGAAGAAATATTGAATTTGATTGATGAAAGGAGAAAATATAAAAATGCAGTAAATGAAGCTGGCAAAAAGGAATACAAACGTCTCAAAAATTATATCGACAGGAAGTGCAAAATGGCTAAGCAGGAATGGCTAGAGGACAAATGTAAGGTTGTAGAGGATTATCTCACTAAGGGTAAGATAGATACTGCCTAAGGGAAATTAAAGAGACCCTTGGAGAATGGAGAACCAGTTGCATGAATATCAAGAGCTTTGAAACTTCCTGGCGGATTAAAACTGTGTGCCGGACCGAGACTCGAACTTGGGATCTTTGCCTTTCGCGGGCAAGTTCTCTACCAACTGAGCTACACAAGGACGACGTGCTTGGGTAGCTCAGTTGGTAGAGAACTTGCCCGTGAAAGACAAAGACCCCGAGCTCGAGTCTCGGTCCGGCACACAGATTTATTCTGCCAGGAAGTTTCATATCAGCGCACACTCCGCTGCAGAGTGAAAATCTCATTCTGGAATCAAGAGATTTGATGGCTACCCAGTTCTAAGCAAAGAAGGGAAAGCAGAAAGGCGGAAGGAGTATATAGAGGGTCTATACAAGGGCAATGTACTTGAGGACAATATTATGGAAACGGAAGAGGAAGTAGATGAAGATGAAATGGGAGATATGATACTGCGTGAAGAGTTTGACAGAGCACTGAAAGACCTGAGTCGAAACAAGGCCCCCGGAGTAGACAACATTCCATTAGAACTACTGACAGACTTGGGAGAGCCAATCCAGACAAAATTCTACCATCTGGTGAGCAAGATGTATGAGATAGGCTTCATTCCCTCAGACTTCAAGAAGAATATAATAATTCCAATCCCAAAGAAAGCAAGTGTTGACAGGTGTGAAAATTACCTACCTATCAGTTTAATAAGTTACAGCTGCAAAATACTAACGCGAATTCTTTACAGACGAATGGAAACTGATAGAAGCCGACCTCGGGGAGGATCAGTTTGGATTCCGTAGAAATGTTGGAACATGTGAGACAATACTGACCTTACGACTTATCTTGGAAGAAAGATTAAGGAAAGGCAAACCTACGTTTCTAGCATTTGTAGACTTAGAGAAAGCTTTTGTCAATGTTGATTGGAATAGTCTCATTCAAATTCTGAAGGTGGCAGGGGTAAAATACAGGGAGCAAAAGGCTACTTACAATTTGTACAGAAAGCAGATGGCAGTAATAAGAGTCGTGGGGTATGAAAGGGAAGCAGTGGTTGGGATGGGAGTGAGACAAGGTTGTAGCCTATCCTCGATGTTATTCAATCGGTATATTGAGCAAGCAATAAAGGAAACAAAAGAAAAGTTCGGAGTAGGTATTAAAATCCATGGAGAAGAAATAAAAACTTTGAGGTTCGACGATGACATTGTAATTCTGTCAGAGACAGCAAAGGACTTGGAAGAGCAGCTGAACAGAATGGACAATGTCTTGAAAGGATGGTATAAGATGAACATTAACAAAAGCAAAACGAGGATAATGGAATGTAGACGAATTAACTCGGGTGATGCTGAGGGAATTAGACTAGGAAATGAGACACTTAAAGTAGTAAAGGAGTTTTGCTATTTGGGGAGTAAAATAACTGATGATGGTCGAAGTAGAGAGGATATAAAATGTAGTCTGGCAATGGCAAGGAAAGCGTTTCTGAAGAAGAGAAATTTGTTAACATCGAGTATAGATTTAAATGTCAGGAAGTCGTTTCTGAAACTATTTGTTTGGAGTGTAGCCATGTATGGAATTGAAACGTGCACGATAAATAGTTTAGACAAGAAGAGAATAGAAGCTTTCGAAATGTGGTGCTACAGAAGGATGCTGAAGATTAGACGAGTAGATCACATAACTAATGAGGAGGTATTGAATAGAATTGGGGGAAGAGGAGCTTGTGGAACAACTTGACTAGAAGGAGGGATCGGTTGGTAGGACATGTTCTGAGACATCGAGGGATCACCAATTTAGTATTGGAGGGCAGCGTGGAAGGTAAAAATCGTAGAGGGAGACCAAAAGATGAATACACTAAGCAGATTCAGAAGGATGTAGGCTGCAGTAAGTACTGGGAGATGAAGAAGCTTGCACAGGGTAGAGTAGCATGGAGAGCTGCATCAAACCAGTCTCATAACTGAAGACACAACAACAACAACCACAAGTTTGTCCATCAGCAAAGATCCCTAGCTTCCTATCTCCTTTCAGTGCCTAGGGTAAATTGCAATTTTGGTTTCCCTGGCACGTAACTTGAGCAGTAACACAGCACAACTGGTAGCATAACTAATGAAGCGGTGATATGGTGGGGGGGGGGGGGGGAGGAAGGGTGTCCTTTCCAACCCTTAGTGTTGATGGTCAAAGCTTGTGATAGTAGTGTCTGATACATTTTGCTCTTTTAGGAAGTTTCCCAGCATGAGTGGACGAATCTGCCCTGGAATTTCATATTTGCGAGCATTTAATGTACGAGCTTCGTGTACGCGGTTTGTCCGTGAAGGGCAATGTTGACGAGTTGGCGGCGCGGCTCCAGACGGCGGCGGCAGATACTCCGGTCTCCCTTCATGTTGGTTACCTAGCTGGTGTGGGTGAGTGGCTTGCACACATCAAAGTGTCGGTGGACGACTTTGGTCGTACACCCGACTTTTTAAGCAAAGGCACGTTAAGCAGAAGCAAATTTGCCGCGTGCAAGCTCACCTAAATCACAATAATGACTGTTTAACGGATTTATCGACTGTCCATCTCAGTGGCGCAACGCAGAAACTTCGAAATCAAATGGTTTGTGACGTTCAGGATTTGCAAGCTTCTACCGTTGCGCTAGCTTTGGGTGTGGGGGGTTTGGCACACAAGCCCGTTGGACAGAGTAAAGATAAAGGTGTGGGAGTGCAATGTAAAGCTGTGCATTCTGATTGTTTTTGGAAATTTCCGAATCCCATTGTAAAATTGTTTGAAGGGAGTTCAGAATTACATATTGAAACCTTAGATCATATTCAGGAATTGTTGTGGTTGTTAGTCCGGTTACAAATTCATGCTGATGCGTTGGGGGTGAAGCATTAAGTAATTTTGTCTTTCTTGTATTCGATGGTTCGATGGTGCTTTGATAAGATCTTAGCGGAAGAGTTGCAGAATCAAGGAACATTGGTTGAACACCATCGGAAAATTTGGTGGAGAAAGCTCTCGCATCGAATACGGGTACTGTTGGAAAGTAGTTTTTAGTGGATACAAGCAGATGAGATGCCAGCCCAATATTTTGATCGAGTGCATACTGCAGTTGTTGCTCTTGACACGTCGGTATCAGAAATAGATAATATTGAACATCTGCTTGAGATTATGCGTCCCCAAGAGCGATCGCGCTTAACTTTTGCGCAGCGTCCGACTTCATTGGCACAGCTCCAGCTGCTAAATGATTACGTGGTAAAGGTCTCCCTAGTTTATCAACGTCTGCAATGACAAATTAAACAACCTTGAGTGGTAATTTCCAGTGGTGATAGAGAAACGGGGTCCAATAGTCTTCGCGTGTTACGACGTTATCGTTGTCAAGCAACCGATCACTTATTTCGGCAGTGTCCCGCCTCCAGGAGCCCTAGGCGGAATAGCTGACGCAAGAGGCGAGGTAAGGGTGGCAAAGATGGTAACTGGCCTTCGAATTGTAAGATGACTAAGGGTGTAAGTCGTTATTTCTTACCATATGCTTGTGCTCGGGTTGGAAATGAGCCGGTTTGTGGTTTAGTTGATTCCAGTAGTTCGGTGTCTGTAATTGACCAAACGTGGTATCTAGAATTCCGACATTTGCGTAAATTTTCCCTACCACTACCTCCTGCGCAAAGATGTCGGGTTGCAGAAGGCCGTGACTTGCCTTTGGCAGGGGAGGTGCGGCGTTATTTGCACATTAATGGGTTTTCCTGGCCACAAAACCTTATTATTGCTAGTAATTTGAAGATTCCCGTGATATTGGGATGCAATTTGCGCAATGTACCGGGTTGGTTATTTATTACGCGGCCGGTGTTTTCCATTTTAAATTTGCTCCTAATTCTGTAATGTCGCTTTGTTCGTATAATCAGTCCAGGGGGGCCAGTGTTGACTACTTGGGTAATGTGTGGGTGGAGATGGGTCATGTTCCCACCGAGCAAGTGCAGGTTCTTGAGCGGTACCCAGAAGTATTGTCCGGGCGGGTAGGAGAGACAAAACTGTTGGAGTACGACATAATCTTGACTGGCAGTGTTCCTGTCCGCCAGGCGCCGTATAGATTATCACCTACGAAGATGGGGATATTAAAGAAAAAATTTATAAAATTCTTCAGGAAGAGGTAACTAGGTCATCCACCTCGCCGTATGCTGCACCCGTTTTCTTGGTTCCGAAGGAACAAGGCGAAGATTTTCGTGTTGTTATAGATTACTGTCATCGTAACAAGAAGGTAGTCCTGGAATCTGTGCCACTTTCAGATTTACACCTGGCTTTCTGGTGCGACCGTGTTTACCGTCGTCGATTCAAATCAGGCGTCTTATCAGATTCCCTTATTTGAAGAGTCGAGGCCGGTCACACGATTTTGCACCGACTGGAACCTTTTCGTATTCAATCGAGCTCCCTTTGGTTTGGCCACGGATGCAGCTGTATTATATCGTTTGCTAGATGCCGTTCTGGGCTATTTCAAATTTGTCTGCGTGTATAACTATCTTTACGATGTAGTGGTTCATAGTCGCACCCTAGAGGGTCACATAGGTCATCTAGATCAAGTTTTTGCGCTCTTACATTCGGCAGGGCTGACCGTGAAACCCTCGATGATTGCCCTTTGTATGTCGCAGTTTTCGTTTTTGGTACACTTGGTCTCGGCTAAGGAGGTCAGCATTGATCAGGAAAGAACTAAGGTTTTACGCGAGTTTCCCCCTCGACGGTGAAGAAGGAAATTGCCCGTTTTGTGGGAATGGCGAATTTCTTTCGCAAGTTCATTCCTATTTTCCCAATTAGCTGCTCCCCTCAACGACCTTCGTAAGAAGGATAGGGAGTTCATTTGGGGTGAGGCCCAGCAAATTGCCTTTCAAGAACTTAAGGCTGTCATTTCTGATCCACACTTACCGGCTGTACCGAATTTCGATAAGAACTGGGTCGTAAAAACTGGCGCTTCCGATGCGGGTATTGCAGCCGTCTTATTCCAGGAGGAGGAGTGAGAAAGGAAGCCCTTAGCCTACGCGACACGCTGTTTATCTGGTCCCGAGTCTAATTATTCTGTTTATGAACTGGAGGCCCTGCCAGTTATATTCGCCGTAGAGAAATTGAACTTTTATCTTGAGCATAACCACTTTCTCCTGGAGACAGATAACCAGGCATTGAGCTGGGTTCAGGCAGGGCTACGAAAAACCGGTCGAATTGCTTGTTGGGCTGTGCGTATTTCAGCATTTCGTTTTGACGTCAAACATATTAAAGGTTCCGACAACGCGATAACTGACACATTAAGTCTTATGTTTACTGAGGAGCCTTCCGAGGCACAAAGACCTGAACCGCAGTGTGTGGTGGGAGCTATATTGTTGGATGTTCCCGAGCTATTTTGCGACCTGCAAGAAAAGCATTCAGAGGACTCGGTCTGGGGACCAGTGAGGGAGAAGTTAACGGTTGGGGAGTTTTCTCCGGGTTATTGTCTTAGTCGTGGTGTCCTTTGCAAGCAGGTGGGCAAGGACCAGCTGTTAAAGATTTGCTTGCCGATGTGTTTGGTACCTATGGTATTAAACTACTTCCATGTGTCTGTAATTGGTGGCCATTTAGACTTCCCATAAGATCTTAGCCACGGTACGTGAAAGATTTGTTTGGCCCTCACTCTATCGCGACGTGCGTCGTTTGGTTGCAAGTTGTCAGACATGCAAAAGGGCGAAACCCAAAATGGTTCCAATGGCTCTGAGCACTATGGGACTCAGTCCCCTAGAACTTAGAACTACTTAAACCTAACTAACCAAAGGGCATCACACACACCCATGCCCGAGGCAGGATTCGAACCTGCGACCGTAGCAGCAGTGCGGCTCCGGACTGGAGCGTGTAGAACCGCACGGCCACCGCGGCCTGCGGCGAAACCCAACTCGGGTGCCCCTCATGGGCTGTCATCATCTCAAAGGAAAGATTATCATCTCGATAGAGCCTTTATTGATTACATCGGACCGCTGCCGCGCACTAGAAGTGGTAACAAATATGTCTTGGTTGTAGTTGATGCCTTTTCTCGCTTTGTGTGGTTGCTACCAATTCGTGGGGCTAAGGCTGATTTTACCATTCACCAGTTGGCTAGAGTAATTTCATGGTTTGGGCCACCTAAATCCTTGGTAGGTGACAATGCCCCAGCTTTCTTATCGAAAATATTTAAGTCCTTTTGTTTCAATCACGGGATCAAACATATTACCACCATTCCATATTATCCGAAGGCGTCCTTTGCGGAGAGGGTCAACTGGAACTTAAAGGCGGCCTTGACTATATACCATTCTAAGACACTGAGTAGATTGGATTTGAGTCTTCTGCCGCTTAATCAGGCATTTAATTCCGCGATACATGAGTCCACTGGTGTCGCACCCAATGCGTTAATATGCGCGTATTTTGTTAATTCTCCCCTCTCGAACTTACGGAGTATCAGTGATTTGTTTCCGGAATCGATCACTCCTGAAGGTTTCAGAGAAAATTCGCAGCGGGCTTGGAATAATATTTATTTATAGCACAGTCGGCAGGCGAAGAAGTACAATAAAGGGCGAAAACCCTTTTCGGTGAAAGTAGGTTATTTGGTATTTGTTCGCAATTTGGCCACACCCACTGGTCAGGATGTAAAGGGGAAGCTTATGCCGAGATATCGTGGGCCGTGCCGAATCTGTAAGATTCTTAGTCCAGTGAATTTCCTGGTAAAGGAGCTTAGCTCGGGTAGGCCTTCCAGAGTAGCCTTGAGCCAGGTTAAGTTGGCGTGAGAGATGTTTTTGGGCGTTAGCCCCTCTAGCGGGTGGTTCTCGAATAGGAGGGCAAAGTTGAGCATTGGCGACCGGCGCAAGTTATGCACCACTTGCGTCGCTGATATCGACACTTGTCTGGCCTTGTATCTCTGACTGTTCCGCCTTTGGATTTCCGGCTTGGCGAATGGCAGGGGTCTACTCCAGTAGGCGTTCAACGAGACAACATGTTTTGAAGACAGGTCCTCGTGTCAATCTGGTGTGCCGGGTCTCGCCATCCTCGCCGTTTTTGCCGCGCGCCGGGTGTACGGTGCTGATTAGTCGACGCGTTTGGGTGCGAAACGGTGGCGGGTCCGTCATCTCATGCTCGACGTCTTCACATCGCGTAACTGGAACCATGAAGCTACGTATGATTCTTATTCTGCTGTTAACCTGTGAAGACTTGTTAAACTTATGGTGGCATGTTGTATCTACTGGAGATCAGTTAAGGATTGTTTTGAATAAGAGAGTTGTATACGGAAATTACGAAGTCTAAGGCTTCGAAGTGTCTAATTATTTCGGCAAATGCAAAAGGGAATAGTTTTAGTTTTACTGTTTTTTTAAAGGTTCCTTGCAGCGTTCTTTTGATGTTAATTAGTGAGCTCTTCGCCCAGTTTTGCTTTTGCACTTTCTTTTAATATGAAGGACAGAGCTTTAGTTAAGTCAGTGTAATTTTAATTGCTATTTTATTCGGTAAATGTCTCAGTTTGGTTTTCACTTATGTTACAGATAGTGACGTAGTTACTAAGCCTTGCATGGTCTTGGAAAAGGTGCATCACGAGTTGAATTGATCTGCCGCGTGACTTATCTGCTGTTGCAGAAATAGTCTGGCATGTGGAGCAAGCAGATGGGGTTTGTCGTCTTGGCTGGGAGGCTGAGGTAGTGTGTGTGTTGGGCGAGTTTTCTGCCCTAGCTTGCAGATAGATCATCTTCGAAATTGCTTGGCGGTTGCTTTCTACACGTTTTTTCAGAGTACCACCGTGTATAAGCCGCGCTTCCGTCTTTTAGTTAAATATCCGGCCTATCCGCCGGGACGGACGAGATCCTTTCATAAATAACTCTAGGTGAATCATTAGAGTTGTGTAAATCATCGTTACATAAGCAATGAACTTGATAGTGTGCTTAAGGTGGTGACTGTCTGATCCATATGCAATCAGATCTAATTATTATCTTTAAAATACTGTTTGTTATATTAAGTCCTGATCTAATCACATAGTTTTCTAAGATTGGTGAAGGACAAGCTTCCGAAATTTAAAGACTTGCTCTTTGTAATTCCATGTGTACCTTTTTTTTTTTAAAAAAAAAAAAAAGGAGGCAGACGTTAAAGTCATGTGTATACACTCCTGGAAATGGAAAAAAGAACACATTGACACCGGTGTGTCAGACCCACCATACTTGCTCCGGACACTGCGAGAGGGCTGTACAAGCAATGATCACACGCACGGCACAGCGGACACACCAGGAACCGCGGTGTTGGCCGTCGAATGGCGCTAGCTGCGCAGCATTTGTGCACCGCCGCCGTCAGTGTCAGCCAGTTTGCCGTGGCATACGGAGCTCCATCGCAGTCTTTAACACTGGTAGCATGCCGCGACAGCGTGGACGTGAACCGTATGTGCAGTTGACGGACTTTGAGCGAGGGCGTATAGTGGGCATGCGGGAGGCCGGGTGGACGTACCGCCGAATTGCTCAACACGTGGGGCGTGAGGTCTCCACAGTACATTGATGTTGTCGCCAGTGGTCGGCGGAAGGTGCACGTGCCCGTCGACCTGGGACCGGACCGCAGCGACGCACGGATGCACGCCAAGACCGCAGGATTCTATGCAGTGCCGTAGGGGACCGCACCGCCACTTCCCAGCAAATTAGGGACACTGTTGCTCCTGGGGTATCGGCGAGGACCATTCGCAACCGTCTCCATGAAGCTGGGCTACGGTCCCGCACACCGTTAGGCCGTCTTCCGCTCACGCCCCAACATCGTGCAGCCCGCCTCCAGTGGTGTCGCGACAGGCGTGAATGGAGGGACGAATGGAGACGTGTCGTCTTCAGCGATGAGAGTCGCTTCTGCCTTGGTGCCAATGATGGTCGTATGCGTGTTTGGCGCCGTGCAGGTGAGCGCCACAATCAGGACTGCATACGACCGAGGCACACAGGGCCAACACCTGGCATCATGGTGTGGGGAGCGATCTCCTACACTGGCCGTACACCACTGGTGATCGTCGAGGGGACACTGAATAGTGCACGGTACATCCAAACCGTCATCGAGCCCATCGATCTACCATTCCTAGACCGGCAAGGGAAATTGCTGTTCCAACAGGACAATGCACGTCCGCATGTATCCCGTGCCACCCAACGTGCTCTAGAAGGTGTAAGTCAACTACCCTGGCCAGCAAGATCTCCGGATCTGTCCGCCATTGAGCATGTTTGGGACTGGATGAAGCGTCGTCTCACGCGGTGTGCACGTCCAGCACGAACGCTGGTCCAACTGAGGCGCCAGGTGGAAATGGCATGGCAAGCCGTTCCACAGGACTACATCCAGCATCTCTACGATCGTCTCCATGGGAGAATAGCAGCCTGCATTGCTGCGAAAGGTGGATATACACTGTACTAGTGCCGACATTGTGCATGCTCTGTTGCCTGTGTCTATGTGCCTGTGGTTCTGTCAGTGTGATCATGTGATGTATCTGACCCCAGGAATGTGTCAATAAAGTTTCCCCTTCCTGGGACAATGAATTCACGGTGTTCTTATTTCAATTTCCAGGAGTGTATTTTCTTTAGAGGACAAAGATCCGAATTAAATTTTTATATTGTTATTCTGATTCTGCAATTCTGTAATAACGAAATTTGTTCGTTAGTTGCAATTAAAATTGTGTAAAACCACAAGTTTGTTCATCAGCAAAGATCCCTAGCTTCCTATCTCCTTTGAGTAGCTGTGGTTAATTTGCAATTTTGGTTTCTCCAGCACGTAACTTGAGCAGTAACACAGCACAGAATCCATTATCTATATTCTGAAAAACACCATTTGTGTTAGAAGTTTTGTGAGGTGTCAGCATACAGAATGGTGCTACAGTCTCCAGTTGAATATAGTTGACGTCGTGAAAGGCCCAGTTTACTGCTCACAGTACTAATGATCGTCGATGACAGGTTTTTAGCTGGTGTACATAAAATGGTAGAGAATATTTGTGCGTGACGTGTCCAATGTACGCACACACCTATAATTAATAGGTGTATTATCGACGTCACGTGATATTTTATTATATCACGACTCGTTCAACTAACAGGAATCTTCCCTTAACTTCCTTCCTCCGCTGTGGTAATATCTTCGTATTTACAGAATGTCCTCAGCAATATGTTTTTCACATTGTGCTCACTATCTGTCCCTACTATTGTTCCCCTCTACTTCTTCCATCTTTAAATTAGCTGTTGCTAGGGCCTGTAGCAGATGTTACACTCACCTGCCGCTTCCTCTGACAAGGGTCTTATATATACTTTCCCCTACCTACTCTTTTATTAAACCCTTATTTCATACTTTATCCGTCCAATTTTTTTTTTTATATTCTTCAACGCGGTGCATTTCTAATGCTTCCAATTCCTCTTTCTCTGGATTTCCAATAGCCCCCTTCCATAAAATCTGTGCTGCAGATGTGCATTTTCAAACATGTTTTTCTCATTTTCATATATATATGAGACCGTGGTTCTCATGAACCAGTCTCCTCTGACATCTTCTTTGCTTTGGTTATGTCGTGTAAAATGACTTTCTAGAAAGGAGACTTATTTCGTTTCTTCTACTACGACTGCTCCCTACTCTTAATATCTTATTGGTTGGTTTGTTAATCCTTAAGCTATGTTCTGTGCTTAATATGTCGTCCATTCCTTTCTCTACTCCTCGGCACTTTCACCTTTGGTTTGTTACTCCTTAAGCCATATTCTGTGCCAAATATGTTGTCCATTCCTTTCTCTACTCATTAATTTCATATTTGGTTTGTTAGTCTTTAAGCTACATCCTGTGCCGAATATGTCGTCCATTCCTTTCTCTAATCTCCATCACTTACATATTTGGTGTGTTAACCCGTAACCCACATTCTGTGGCAAATACGTAGTCCATTAATTCAACAGATTTCAATATTCTCTATGTCCGGAGACCGTTTTGTCGTTTGGTTTGTTCCCCTTGCATTTTTGTACATATTCCAAAATTTTCTTTCGCTTCCTTCATTGCTTCCGCATGTTCGGCTTGAAAAACAGCAGTGATAAAATGCAATCCAGCCATACACCATCCATAGCAAAAACTTCTTGACCTTCCACATTTATGACTTTTCCTCGGGTTTTGATATCGAAATAAATTGTTGCTCTCTCCACTTTCGCCCCAATCTTCCATGGACTATTAACATCTAAATCTGCTTTGCATTCTCGAATGCTTTCTTTACACCTAGGAAAGTGTCCTAATTTTTCAGCCCTCCGCTGTCAAGGGCAGCGTCAGAATTGCTTCCACAGAACCATTTCTTTTCCTAAAACAAAACTGATTTTTACCAACTGACTAACGAGGTAGTTACTCTGTTTTATAAAACATTGAATATAAATGTAAACGTTAGAACGATAATTGATAAGTTTCTCACTTTCCTCATTTCTGCTGCTCCTCATTACTTTCGTCTGTCTCCGATTTACTCTCGGTCCATACTCTGCACTCATTAAACTGTTCATTCCACTAAACACATCCTGTAATTCTTCTCCACTTTCCCTGACAGTAATGGCATCAGCAAATATTATCAATGAATTTTAAGGCCCCCGCCCCCCCCCCCCCCCTGGACCTTGTTTTTATTTCCCTCACTGCTGCTTCGATTGAACACTAGGGACGAAGTACTTCGCACTTGTCTTACACTAGTATTAGACAAAGGCCTTAATTTGTGGAAGAATATTCTGACTATTTACATTTGGAGCACAAAACGGTATGGTCGTACACCACAGACTGTGGGAAAACGGGAAGAGATGAAAGTCGATGAGATTGAGATGTTGTGCTGTAAGTAACGTTAAACGGTAGGTGAACTGATAATGTAAGAACTGCACAGAAGCGAAGATGAAAGAGATATTTGGAGCACACAAGAATAGTCAGTATGATAGTACACGCACTAAGGCATCAGTAACTAACTTCCATGGCTGTAGTAATGGAACACATTGATTGGAATATGTCCGCCAAATAACTGAAGACTTAGAGCGTGTTACTTTGAGATGAAGAGGTTGGCAAAGGAATGGACTCGTGGCGGGAAGCATCAAAGCTTTAGGAATACTGATGCAACGAAAAATACATAGAAATAAGACGTTCTGATGACACCTGTTACGAGAGGATCTTCAATTTTTTCGGCGCAACAAAATTAAAAATAACTTATTCCAAACCCCATAGTCGTTTCCCATTCGAACACACAAGCTTGAATTTTGGCTCAAACGCTTCTCTATAATGGTGCAAAAACGTGGCTCCCCGCGATGTCACTCCTGGGCTCAGCGATACTTCAAACGTCAAAGTGTCGACACGAGCGAAAAAAAGGGCACAGCTCAGGTAGTCATGTGAGCTTTGATCTCGGTCATTCACATTGGCACCAAATTACACTACAATTCTTCCCAGTGCCACCATGGATCCTCCTTTTGCCACCTCTGCGATGGTTGTCAGAAACGCGACACCAAGCGTTGAAATCTCGCGGTTTTCTTCTTAGTGGCCAAGGAAGACATTCCAGTGACACCGACGCTCAGAACCGACACCTAAAGAACTCATGGGGTGGCATAAAGGGCCTGAATGATACTACCCCTTCCCTTGGGGGTGTTGATTTACATATGTTTTGCCGTTGAAAACAATTTCCAGCGTGTGAGCAAGAAAACGAAGTTCTTGACAAGGTTCGACACTGCTGCTAAACCATAGGTGTTTCTGCACTTCTCTAACGACATCGTGAGGCTGCAACCTCATGAACGCGATCTCACCATTTTGGTGTGTATTGCGACCGCTAATTTTGCTCTTGTTCCCAGGGTGGAAGCTCTAGGGACCATTGAAAACCATTCGAGGGTCTTTATGGTCATCCGAAACAGCGAAGGGCATTTTATACTGTTTCGCTCACTACTGTAGCGTGATCACGGGGATGGGGTGTATCCTACGTTACCATGCTGATGAATAAAACGGCAGAGGGCCTCTCCACGACCCCACAGTACGGCAGCTCCCTCGGTATCCCTTGCGGTTTGGGCAATCCATTTCTACGCCCCTTAGATATAGTTCGCTTACCTTCAGGCGCTAGAGCATCCGCGAAACCAAATTGGTACCGTGTTTCCGACAGGTACAATTTTAATGTGCTCAACAAAGATGCATGGGTGGCACCGAGGATGTTGACGAACTGGAGGGGCGGGGAGGGGGCGGGGTGGAGGAGAGAGAGGTCGTCTTAAGACTACCCTTTTCCGTTTTACACACCACAGGAGGCATGAAAAAGAAGCGCTGATTAAGCATGAAACACCTTCGCTGCTACGAATCATTTCTAAATTCCGTGGAATTGTTTCGAATGTCTGTAATGGTTCCACCCTGTGCACCAGAGTAAGAATTACTGTCGCACTACCTTCGAAAGGAGTCACACCATTTCCTTGGTGTTCCAGTCTTACGATGTCCTTAGAGTACGGTTCGAATGATCAGAGGGTGGCAGCAGTGTCGAATGTTGTCTAGAACATCGCCAAAAGTGATGTTTTCGGCAGCGAAATGTTTTCAAAATGATTCCTTCTGAGGAAAAGTAATGTTTTACGACTTTTAAAGTGTTATACAGTTCCTGAACTGAGAAGTACCTGAAAGAGCACTGTTTCCCAAGGGAAAGGATGGTTTCATTGACTTCCTGTAAGCCCTTCCTGAGGCCTCTTCGCGTCGATTCTGACCGGCGGTGTATCTGAAATGTTAACCTCGCTCTCCCCCCCCCCCTTTTAGAAACCTGCTTGATTTCAACCCTGTGTGTCGCGGTTCTGACCTCCACCCTAGAAGCGGCGGAGGTAGAGGTGAAATGTGGGTAGATTGGTTGTTGTAACACGCCCGGGAAGAAAGGGTGTAGGCCTAGATATGCATTACTAATAAAAGCTAGCCTTTAGCACTCGAGACTGTACAACACCACCTAGACACAGTAACGGTGATGGATATTTGACGACCGTATGCCTATACCCACGTACCTGGTCCTTCCCGCTGCGGTTGTTCTGCTTGTAACGCCGGAAATGCATATCCTCCTATTTCCATCTATTGTACTGTAATTTTTTCCTTGTTTTGTTACCTCAAGATATGACATTTCTGTCTCTTTATATATTGTAATTGTTTTACTGTTTGTATATATATATTTATGCATTTATGTTGGTTTGTTTCGTAAATATTATTTGTACTTTTACGCTGGGTCTTGCCTAGGGAAAACTGCTGTCGAACGATTACATCGATAGGTCGTGTGAAGAATCAAAGTGTGTAGGATCTTTGGGAGTGTTAACTCTGCCGCGTGGAGTACGGGCTGAGAGAGGGAGTCTGGCGGGGGTAGCGAGTGGAGCAGGTGTGTGGTGTGACGCTCCCGCGAGTTGCCGCGCTTTCGGGGTTTGGCAGCATGTAATTGCGCTCGACTTGCGATGATAGTTTCTGACATGGTGTCGCGGACGGGAAACATTAACTAGCGCACATCAAGAGCCCGTTTCGTCTGGTGACCGTGTCGAGAAGAAGGCGCGCCAACATCCAGCTTCTGCAACAGCGACGGCCGACAATGAGTGACTGTCGCCACCTCCTCGATCGACGGCTTCAAACCTTCAATCAACCATCAAGGAAGACTGGAAGCAAGTAAAGTTTTAGAACTGTATGGCAGACCTCAGCTTTTCAAACTGTACCATTTTCGTAACTATAATAACAGCAACTTAGCATGAACCTTTGTTGCTCATTGTCCCAATTGCATTACCAAGCAGGGTCCCTTCCTTTTCCGAAATGAACCCGAGTGTCGTTGAAATTTAAACGCCAGCACTAAAGTAATATAGCTAATTCTATTTCACTGCTTTAATTTCAAAGTTCAGTTAGCTGGCTACAATATTCAGATTACATAAGCACAAATTAAGAGTGCGAGTTTTGTTAGCATATTTTAGCGTACCTGTGACTGCAGCTCAGCTTGGTACGTACTAAATTTTACTATTGCTAATTGTTCAGAATCATTTAATTCAAGTTCAAAGTTAAATCTCTTATTTCTAAATTGCGTAGATTCAAGTAGCTTTAGAAATGATTGTTGAGGTAGTCCAAGACTAACCGTATTATACTTAATTTCGATGTGCTTCAGAAAGAAAGCTCACTATTAATTTCAGTCACTAAATTAACTTTCGATTTTTCGGTTTTATTAATTCTTTTGCTAAATTAAGTCAGGGTGTAGCGAAATTTATTACTTCTGACAAACTTTCAGTTTTCACACTACACGTGTCAACCTTCAGTAGCCACGCTTCTAGTGCTAATTATATGTGTAATAACCTTTCTTTTTCAGTTACTATAGTAATTGTCCTCAGGACTGGCGACCGTGATTTCCCCCAAATCTCAAATACCTAATTACCGCTAGTTAATTGTTAACGTAACGGCTGCACATTTACTTTCTTTATTAACTTTACCCCTTTTCAAAATTAATTTCCACCAGTTTCATTAGCGCATTTCCTTTCATTAAGATGTAACCCTTTCCTCCCTCTTTACCGACAGGTTAACTTCGGTGACGATTGCTTTTCCAAAACTCCCATTAGGTACACGCGGTTTCATTTTTCACTGTCATTAAGGTCGGAAAGTGAGGGGGAGGTTACATGCTGCTCTCTGCACTGTCTGCTATGATGTGTCCTGTAATACGAGTAACTATTGTCTAGCAGGGAGATGAGCCACACCCATCAACAACACAAAGTTCATCTGGTGGAATTCACTACATTCAGTTAAACACTCGCACAGGGTGGGGCTGCACTGTTCACAATTAACTTTATTCCACAATGGACGTGATCACTATTTGTACTCCATATAGGTGTCCTTTGTGACGTACAAGGTTGCCATCTAAATGATGGTATCCGATGCAAAAACACTGTGCATAGAATACAAAATAATCACTGATCAACGTATGTTTTATCAGTCGACGATTGGCACAGTTCTTCCAGCAGTACTAAATAATTTAATAGCTTATAACACGAGCGTACGCGAGACCGAATCGCGATGCGGATGCTCCATAAAATTTCGAGTACGGTACGATATACGAACGACAAAGTATCTACGTTCGTGATAATCAGCCAGTCAAAAAGTTATGTGTTTCTTTCACTTAGAACTTGCAGTTAGGGTCATACTAGTCGAAATTTTTTTTCCGTAACCGTCGCGACGCGGTTGATCGTTGTTCTCCCGATACGACACGCGAAAACAAGAAACATAAAATTTTGGATAAACATTGATAGTGCGTCGCGAACACTGAAATTAAACGCAAAAATTGTGTCACAAACAATTTCAATTGCTTCACCATAACTTGGAAGTTACGTGCTGGAGCCACGGCATCACCACAACACTCCGCCCACGCTCCACGAAAGCTATTCACGATTCCCCACTGTTCCTCTGGGCTCTGCAGAGAGGCGACTGTCGATAGTCAAAGATACAATTCTATGCTTACGGTCTTCTGATCATATAACACGTCCATGGTGACGTTGGAAAGAATTGTGGTGAAAATTGGTGCCTATGTGACATCATTAATCCACCTTGATGCTGACATCAGCTTCTATGCTGTGGTCTTTATTTCGCATGTGTTGATGCCATGACGTTTGAAACGCCACTAAGCCCGAGGGAGAGTTCACATTGAGCCAAATTTCAAACTTAGACGTCCAAGTGGGAAACAGTTATGTATGGACTATCGAAAATGGGGTCCTCTAATTTTCTTGTGGACTGTGTTTATTAGAGTCCAGTAAAGGACTGATGAAACGCCCCCTTAGAAAATTAAGCGTGACTGTGCTGGTAAACTTCTACGTTACTTGACTTTCAAACAGCTGAGCAAAACTCAACGTACTCAAACAGTTTTCTCTTTACTTATTCTGATCATCACTAAAGTGACACACAATATTTTTAGCGCTACGCAGACTGACTTTCAATAATCCCGACAAAAGAATGGCCCTGACTAACAATAACCTATACCTTTCATGAATCACTTACCTCACAAAAATCTTCGTTACTCGAAGTACTGCAATACAGCGAGCGCCAATACTGCCAGCTAAATAAAAGATTCTAACTAGTGACGGCACTAACTACTGACAGGCATAGTTAGCAAATGAAAGATTTTGATAGAGAAGAGAACAAACAATGTATTTACCTTAACAGCGTTCAATATATATATATATATATATATATATATATATATATATATATATATATATATGCTCCTGGAAATGGAAAAAAGAACACATTGACACCGGTGTGTCAGACCCACCATACTTGCTCCGGACACTGCGAGAGGGCTGTACAAGCAATGATCACACGCACGACACAGCGGACACACCAGGAACCGCGGTGTTGGCCGTCGAATGGCGCTAGCTGCGCAGCATTTGTGCACCGCCGCCGTCAGTGTCAGCCAGTTTGCCGTGGCATACGGAGCTCCATCGCAGTCTTTAACACTGGTAGCATGCCGCGACAGCGTGGACGTGTACCGTATGTGCAGTTGACGGACTTTGAGCGAGGGCGTATAGTGGGCATGCGGGAGGCCGGGTGGACGTACCGCCGAATTGCTCAACACGTGGGGCGTGAGGTCTCCACAGTACATTGATGTTGTCACCAGTGGTCGGCGGAAGGTGCACGTGCCCGTCGACCTGGGACCGGACCGCAGCGACGCACGGATGCACGCCAAGACCGTAGGATTCTATGCAGTGCCGTAGGGGACCGCACCGCCACTTCCCAGCAAATTAGGGACACTGTTGCTCCTGGGGTATCGGCGAGGACCATTCGCAACCGTCTCCATGAAGCTGGGCTACGGTCCCGCACACCGTTAGGCCGTCTTCCGCTCACGCCCCAACATCGTGCAGCCCGCCTCCAGTGGTGTCGCGACAGGCGTGAATGGAGGGACGAATGGAGACGTGTCGTCTTCAGCGATGAGAGTCGCTTCTGCCTTGGTGCCAGTGATGGTCGTATGCGTGTTTGGCGCCGTGCAGGTGAGCGCCACAATCAGGACTGCATACGACCGAGGCACACAGGGCCAACTCCCGGCATCATGGTGTGGGGAGCGATCTCCTCCACTGGCCGTACACCACTGGTGATCGTCGAGGGGACACTGAATAGTGCACGGTACATCCAAACCGTCATCGAACCCATCGTTCTACCATTCCTAGACCGGCAAGGGAACTTGCTGTTCCAACAGGACAATGCACGTCCGCATGTATCCCGTGCCACCCAACGTGCTCTAGAAGGTGTAAGTCAACTACCCTGGCCAGCAAGATCTCCGGATCTGTCCCCCATTGAGCATGTTTGGGACTGGATGACGCGTCGTCTCACGCGGTCTGCACGTCCAGCACGAACGCTGGTCCAACTGAGGCGCCAGGTGGAAATGGCATGGCAAGCCGTTCCACAGGACTACATCCAGCATCTCTACGATCGTCTCCATGCGAGAATAGCAGCCTGCATTGCTGCGAAAGGTGGATATACACTGTACTAGTGCCGACATTGTGCATGCTCTGTTGCCTGTGTCTATGTGCCTGTGGTTCTGTCAGTGTGATCATGTGATGTATCTGACCCCAGGAATGTGTCAATAAAGTTTCCCCTTCCTGGGACAATGAATTCACGGTGTTCTTATTTCAATTTCCAGGAGTGTATTTTGACGGACATGTTGACGTTAAGGCGGTAGCTTCCGTGTTCGAAGTGGCTGTTGGCTTCCTGCTTGGCAATGACGAGTCACGGATTGGAATCAGTCCCCGAATACGCTACCTTGCCAGGTGGACAGGGGCGGTTTTAATTTCATCCACGAACAACGTGAAAACTACGGTGAGGATTTATTGCCGTTTGGCGATGGGGCGTGGACTTTTGGAAAATCCCTGTGTTCGGCTGTGAGGTTATTACACTGTAATATACCGATGTTCCGACGTCTGTGCACGCATTGGCTATACTCCGTTCTTGTAGTATCAAGTGTGTTACTTCTTATTAAATTTTTATGAAGTTTTGTCACACATTTGGTGGTGGCTTCTTTGTCAGTATAAATGCAATAGGCTGGCGAGTGGACATTGTTCGTATGAAATACGTTTTATGTGTATACGTTGTACAAAAAATTGCTTGAAACCGGAAGAACTGACAGAAGCACTGCACAGGATTATTATTGTTTAGTTTTAAACTTGTTCTGGGCCGCTTTGGCGTTAATTGGTGTTTATTTTTTAATTCTTGCGGCCTCTCACGCTGGTAGCCGACTGATAACTACTCTTTGATGTATTCGTTACCGTTTCTTTTACTGTCTCAGAAATAAATATTTGATCTGCTTTGTCTATTAAATTCAGATTTAATTCTGTGTGTTTGTCAAAGTAGCTTTTAACAGCTTAAAGACTTTTGGTTTGTTGCAGGCAGCCTCTTTCTGTTTACAGCGTTGATATTGTAGGGAATTTAAAATCTCATCTTTTATTGCTTATGTCCTTATTATTCTGAGTGTATACCAGAGCGTAAAATTTAACAGTGCGTTGCTTTTCTAAACTGTCCGCCTGCAACATTATGTAAGCCAAAAGTTTTGTTATTACTGATGTTTGATCTCATTGGTAAATAAAATAAATGAAATTGCATCAATTTATTTGATGCAGCACCTTACCAATCACCAGCTTAGCTCCCTGTCGTTTGTCACAAATCTCACGACGTCTCGGTGCAACACTTACTAAAATGACAGAAATAACTATAGTAAAATCTTCTCGGTCTACAAGCCGTAACATTTCGAATAAAGTCTGGACACTGTGTCACATTTTACCAGAGCACTGATGCAAGACACGCTGGATCTTTTGGTCCAACAATTTCCACCTGAGATCGTCACCCTGTTCCGCTATGCCTTAACGACAACGTACTTTATGTACCGCAAACAATACTATGAAAGGTCGGATGGCACAGCCATGGAATCCCCAGTGTCTCCAGCTATCGCAACCTTTCCATGGAGCACTTTGAGGTTCAAATGGTTCAAATGGCTCTAAGCACTATGAGACTTAACATCTGAGGTCATCAGTCCCCTACACTTAGAACTACTAAAACCTAACTAAGCTAAGGACACCACACACATCCATACCCGAGGCAGGATTCGAACCTGCGACCGTAGCAGCAGCGCGGTTCCGGACTGAAGCGCCAAGAACCGCTCGGCTACAACGGCCGAAGCACTTTGAGGAGCAAGCTTTGAACTCTGCGAGGTTGCGACCACCTTTCTTCCCACGGCACGTTCACGACACCTTCTTGATGTCACCTCATGGTGAAAGTACACTGCAGCAGCTCGTCGACGACATGGACAGTCTCCATCCCAATATTAAATTTACTGTCGAGTTGGAGAGCGATGGCATACTTCCGATCTTGGATGTTTTAGTTGAATGCAAGGCAGAAGGCCAGCTTGGTCGTTCAGTTTACAAGACATCAACGCACACTGACATACTTCAACGCCAGCATTTTCACCAGCGGTACTGACTACGCTTGTACTCAGGGCAAAGTTTCCTTCTGACGGCAACCATCTAGAATCTGAAATTCATCATTTGAAGCGCTTGTTCAGAGAAAATGGTTGCAGCAGGGAGAAATCGCTAAAACTTTCAAGTATCACTGATGAAAGAGCCTCGTGAACGGCCATAAGGTGTCAAGCCAGCTTCATTCCTTCCACACTTTCATACTTTGCGGCAACTACTTGCAAGATGGGATGCGTGCTGAAGAAACATGGACTGAGACCAGTGTTCCAGTCCACCACCAAGATAAGACATATGTAAAGCCCCTTTAAAGACAACATAAATCTTCGAGTTCCTGCGAGTAAAGTCTTCCCTGTGAATGTGTTAGTACTTATAAAGATCAAATTACTTACGTTGTTGCCGAACCTCGTGCACAGTACTCACGACATATCAAATAAATAGAACTTGGGAAGTCGGCCGTGGCTGAACATTGCTAGAAAACGGATACAGAATACAATTAAAGAAAAAAGAGAGGTTTGGCTCAAATAGCAACGTGGTGGGATTCTGTTATCAAAAAAGCTGTCGAAATTAGAATAAAAAGCAACAGTTTTAACAGACACCAGGGGTACAAACTTACCACAGCATGAGGCAGGCCTTCGGACAGTGGGTCTTGACGCTTGTAGTTTCGAGTGCTGCACCGACCGCTCGTGCCATATGACGTCACTCGGTCCCGCTGGGGACAGAGCCACTAGTAGCTGCCCAACTCGCCTTCCGCGCATGCGCCGCTCCCACCCTCCCTGGAAGGTTCCAGACGCCGACATTACATCTGTATAAACGAACACCGTGTCAGCCCTGGCGGTCAGTGGTTTCAACTCTTCGTGACGCTGGTGGCGACAGCTATCGAAAGCTCGAGTGTTTTATTTGAAATCACACTCCATGGAAACCGAGGAGATTTAATTGGAGCATGCCAACGTGAAAGATTCCGAGGACAGGAATCGCTGTAGGGATCTCTCGAAAGCGGCGGGACACGATAAGGGACTCCGTAATTGTATCACTTTATTGATTGTAGCTAACCATTACTGTATGATATCGCCCTACTTTCCGCGGCAACTGGGACGTCCTTTATGTTCAGCATGCACAATTTTCCCCTTATAATTTCGTTGACACTATTGTTTATTTTACTACTCTAACCGCGTGACGCTACCTATTATTTCATTAGATTGTGAAGCTCTGATATCTGAATGGTCACATTTTACACACTAGAGGTCATCCAATAAACTGTACCACACGCTCTTCTTTATACGTCTATAGTGCTGTTTCAGTCAGCGTGAAAAGTAATTTGAGCCTCTTGTTTAACAATTAACTGGAATTACGATACTGACACCATTCGCGTGAATGCGCCATGTGTTGTATTCGTCACACGTTTGTTCCCGCTGCATATACGCCAAGAGCTGTTACATATACTAGCAAATGGACGTCACAGATCCCTGTCATTTTAGATCGTAGCTAGGGAATACGAGTTTTGCCGTTAAATAGCTCACCAGTCTCACCATAGTTTCAAATTTCAATACATTTGATCCATCACCGACTTTTTTTTTTTTTTTTGCCACTTACACATTTTTCTTTGTCCAATCCAACAAGTAGAACTACGAAATACCCGTATGTGACAATAGTTTCCATCAGTGATATACTCAGGTATATATTCATAAAACGTCACTGAGAGGCGAAATTAATGATAAGTTTTACAATCTTTTCCTAGGGCAGGAGTCGATATTTGCCATTGCACTCGAAACACTACCGTTCCCTAAGTCCAACTGAACGTCATTACTACGTAGTTCGATAACAAAGAAGAGCATTTCTTCAGCTGGTCAAATAGCTATGTAAATGTGTAGTTGTATATAACGGGGAACGGCAGTATAGATAAAAAAATTCTAAAATGGTTTTTTCAATAAGCAAAAAGTCTTAATATCCATCTTATTTCGTCGATATAATTGTGCCTCCGTAAGTTGTCTTCTTCTTATGTACGGTATGACGGAGAGGTGAACGATTAAAAAAATTGAAGATAATTATTCGCATTTCTATGATACTGTGACTTACTTCCTAGTCACGCATCGCAAGCAGTGAAGTTTATTCATCAATATGCCCTATGTTAATGGCAGTCTTCTTGCAAATTTTCACAGTTTTCATAATTACCAGTGTCCTTGATTTACAGTTTCGTTAAAAATTTCGAATGTGTTCTCAGTTACAAATCAAAGATTGCAGCATAAAAATCGTACGTGGTGCATACTTTCTACACAGGACAAGGACTAACATGCTGTGCAACATCCCGATAAAAGATTATCCCACTAGACTTCGAAACGGACTCAGTCTTGGCAAGTATGAGTAACGATACGACGCAGATACTTCTACATTGTTCCAGAAGTGGTAAGTGATCAAATTAACTTTTACATATATTTTTCTGCATATCTGAGTCAACAGCTACAAGGCAAACATGCCACTGGATGTTCACAAAATTTGTAAAAATAAAAATAATTATATATTATTCTATGCATTTTTGAAACAGTTTTTTTTTTAAATTACAGATCGTGTCATATCAACAAAATAATATAAATTTCGTATTTTCTTTTATATGTCTGTTTTTTTAGAAAGAAAGTCATTTGGGTTTTCAAACATTATAAAAGCTCTTAGTTTAATAGACAATATAATGTAATCAGAAATGTCGTGAGCCAAACTTTTCAAGATGCGAAATATTTGTCAATTATGGTCAAATGAAACAAATGGAACTGATACAAAAAGTGACTTCTTTAAAACTAAATGTAAAATTAGTATTCCAAAGTATTACAGGAAAACCTGTAAAACAGATAACTTTAAGGAAATGATTTCAAAAAATACGTCGACCCCATAGGTTCCCTTTTTGTACTACGGATTTGCGATTTTAGGTAACACATGGTTGAAATATGAATGGAATCGCAAATTCAGTCATACAGGCTTCGTGCCGTAACCTACTATTGGAAAAGGGCCCCATCATTCCAATTCATTATAGCTTACACAACCGATGGAGCACTCATAGGTTCAAATGACTCGGACTATTCGTCGATTTACGTACGTCACCTCATGTATAAGTTTGAAAATGGAATGAAGGACCAGGGCGAATGACATTTGCTACAAATGCAAAGTCTTACTTCTCTAGGTGGTTAGGTGTCAGCATTCAGCCGGCCGCGGTGGCCGAGCGGTTCTAGGCGCTTCAGTCCGGAGCCGCGCGACTGCTGCGGTCGCAGGTTCGAATCCTGCCTCGGACATGGATGTGTATGATGTCCTTAGGTTAGTTAGGTTTAAGTAGTTCTAAGTTCTAGGGGCCTGATGACCTAAGATGTTAAGTCCCATAGTTCCCAGAGCCATTTGTCAGGAGTCAGCTCCTGGCGAAACACTAGAATCGCAATCGTTCGGAATTCGGTTCGAATCCGCCTCTAATTATCCCGAGTTACGCTTCCCAAGTTCTCGGACGTGTACTTTGAGCAGGCCTCGTCCGCTTTAATTCCTCGTTCTATCCTAAAAGAACACTGCCATTGTTTGCAACGACCTCTTCAAGGCGCTATAATAAGAAACTTTCTTCCTTTTCCGTCCGGATCAGCAGAGAGCTCCAAATTATAACAAACACCAAAAATGGCTCTGAGCACTATGGGACTCAACTGCTGAGGTCATTAGTCCCCTAGAACTTAGAACTAGTTAAACCTAACTAACCTAAGGACATCACAAACATCCATGCCCGAGGCAGGATTCGAACCTGCGACCGTAGCGGTCTTGTGGTTCCAGACTGCAGCGCCTTTAACCGCACGGCCACTTCGGCCGGCTAACAAACACCCAAAAGTAAGTTCCATGAAGGACAGAAGAATTTTCTGGCGCACCATTGCGTGTACCAACTGTAGTAATTTTCAATAATATGCCGCGGCCGTCCGCGTACATCCTTCGTAAACGAGACTCCCAAATATTGACCGATTACCCTCCCGATGACTTGTGTACCGGTACAAGAAGCCCTTCGACTAAGGTAGGAGGTATAGTGCAGACGGGTGACATGAATTCTCAGCACATCACGACTCTGCGGAGCATCATGATGTCACGGAAGTTCCATTAAAACTCGATTGGTAATCCATCTGGCTCTGGGGAATTATTGACAACACCTTTGTCCAAGTTGTTCCCAACCTTCTAAAACGAGACTTCCTCCATTAATTCCGTCACTGTTGCTATGTCGATAGTGCATGTCACCTGTTGTAATGCTACCGCAGTGGCCTCGTCATCTAGCGTCACTTCTTGGTAAAGATGACGAAAATAAGCCTAAGCGACTTTCACTGTGACTGCTTGAGTCGTACGGGAACGACTGCCTCGCGTATTAAGGCGTATGATTAACCGTCAGCTGTGCTAGCGCATGTCCGCACAATGTGGTGCATGGTGGGGACCTCTGCAGCTATTCGATCGTTCCGTCGCGAGCGAACTATGGCGGCTGCTAATCGACGCTTCGCCAACGATAGGACATTAGTCTCGATTCTGTTCGTTCTCATTGTCTGTCCAGCGGTGGGTATTGAGGTCGAGGCCTCTGAGCGCTACTTAGCAGAAGTCCACGATCTGCTGGTCGCACCCAGACGTGTCCTTGCCAAACTGCACAAGTGTCTTGCGGATTGCCGATTTGGCACACAGGGGCCATCACACTAAAGTCGAGTAGCATCGGTAGTGACGTTGTTCACAGTTGGCTCTCGTTGCGAAGACTTGCCGGAGGTAGATTGGGATATGGAGGTGTTATGTTCACCTTCCAAAGGCCGTTACTGTGCCAGAATTGTCGAGGGTGGAGATTCATCGTGCAGATATAGGCGCTATGAGCAGAGAAGACCAGGGGGCGCCGTTTGGCGTCCACTGTTTCCTGTGCAAGACCTTTTGTCACTTATGTGCGAGCCAGTCAGCTCGCAGAATGATTGGTAGGGTGCATATGCCCTGATCTGCCTTCGCGTACCGTTCCCAAGTGTCGCAAAAGTGAAAAACGTGAATCACTCCATCAAGATCTGGACAAGGCGTACAGTGCGGTGTTTAATCCTTGGGACGCAATTAAAATCGCCGCCGAAGACGTTGTGTTCCCACTGTCCTAGGAAAACCGGTCATTGTCAGCGGAGCAGAATATGGCCCAGTCAAAACGTGTGATGGTGCCCGACGGTGCATCAACGTTAATGAATCGGTTGTCGAGTGCCGTTGAAAGTTTACCAACTGTTGCTTCCGTTTTAACGATATTGAATGTTTACTCATTGACTAGTGTTCTAATATTACTGCGCGTTATGCGCCACTGTTGATAAGTCGACTTCAGTTATTTTAATGAACAGACCCGATAATCTATTTAATTAATGGTTAATAGTACAAGGGCAAATTATGTGTATTACCCACATCATGGTCACGTATGCATTCAGGGGCAAACCAACTGTTCTCCTTCCAACGACAGGTCACTAACCTATGGTTCTCTTTTGATTGACAGGTCCTTAACCTATTGTTCTACTAAAAGGATCCTTCCTTTTGATTGACAGATCCTTAACCTATTGCTCTTCCACACCCTCCCCCTCCCCACTCCCCTCAGCACACCTTCAATGCACCCCTCCCCTCGCTGCTACAGGTACACTTTCAGGGCTGAGTTATTGGAATAGACCCTCTCACTCTTATCAGTATGATTGACTACTTAATTAAATTGATCAATTAATTAACCTCTCCTTCTCTGGTAAACCCCCTCACCTCCCACCCTCCTTCCCAGAAATTGGCGGGAAAAATACTCAGTTGCTCGGTCATTTGGAGGGAATTCCATTGCATTCTATGGAATAATGTTTAAACAATTTATACAATGCATAGAACATATTTTAATTATTTATGGCAGTATTTGCAGTATAGTTCATTTATTTAAAGAATTTGTCTGGAAATCGATTGCTGTGTATGTAACATCGTTTAAACAATTTAGACAATGTGTCGAATATAGTTTAATTAAACAATTTAGCGGATTCAAGGCAACGTATGGAATATAGTTTAATTATGTAAAGAATTTTTCAGGAAATCAAATCCCCCATCTGCCCCTCCAACACTCCCCCTTCCCTCCTCTAGCTGGAAATTGGCGGCTCTGCAGTAGAGAGTAAGGCTCTCACGAAGGGATATTCTAGGGTATATTGTTTATTTACAAAATAATTGTGATTGTGGGGCTTGGATTTCTCTTGTTCATCATTCTCTGCTGTTTGGAAAGATGTAGGTCCTTTAAGAAGTAATTAAATCGATCGCCCTCCTTTTTAATCCGATCATGCAAGGAAGACTGTCATGAAACACACATCGCACGTAATTACAAAGGTAAAAACCTTTCAATCGCGAAGCACGCACCGCCCGCCGTCCTCTCTCCTCTGGGCCATACAGAACACCACCGCACAAACTGGCAGGAGTGAAGACGCACCGACTGCCCCTGCAGAGCAACGACACGGCCATCAGTTGGTGAACCACGTTCAGGAGTCAGTTCGGGTCCCGCGAGCATGAGGCGGCGGGATCCCTTTCATACTTGGCACTTGAGAAATACCTGTCGAAACACGTGTCTACACAGGCACTGTTACTGGCGCGATGACGCATATCCTTTGCACCTGCAGTCGAACATGATGTTCGCATAGCGGATCACCTTCAGTGAGATGTTTCCATAACAAGTCACCCTCGCCGGAGCAGGTAAAGGGCTGTCAGTCTTATACTGATGTCACATGTCTATGTAAATAAAAGCCAAGTCTACATCTCGGAAATCGTAAAGTGTTGCAGAAATAGTTAACGGTCGCTTTTGGTATTGTTGTAGCAGCTTGTCTCCATGGAAATTCTTGTCCTAACAGGATCTGTTTATGAATATAATCCAGAATGACACCGAATGCTTTCCTCCAGATTGTCCTCATGAGGTGTCACGTGTTTCTGTCCTGGAAATCGTGACGTCCTGCTTTCAACATACCTCTCAGAAACTGTAAACATTGTCACCGCTAAAAGCCTTCATCATGTATGCGCACACTTGTGGCATACAAGCATACGTGTTGTAACGTTGTTGCTTTCATTTTTTATGAAAGCGGCGCTGATAGACAATAAAAGCGGTTTAAAAGCTGTGAGCTGTCTGGGGAAGTTAACCTTGCATTACTGCGCAACTGTTTCACCAGGTATCCAGTCTAGGTTACCAAATTCCCAACCAGACTAACATTAATTATAATCTTTTAATAGTCATACGACATCCAGTGATTAAGTCAGTTTATATTTGGAAATTTATTTTAACATTGATCATTGAAATTTCAACATATTAAACGTGAGTCATAACTAAGCTGGTGCCTTATTTAGGACTGTGAAAATGTGAGTTTGTAATCTTACGGAACACATCAAATATGGAGCCAAGATTGGGAGACTGCATACAACACTGCATTCATAAAATAACACACGAAGAACGTTGAAACATATGCAAGAGGAAATTAACCACAACCAACCGATTCAATTTTCACCCAAAGAAGTTACTTCGTAGCGCAATCCTGTCCGTCATGAAATTACCACACACTGGTATACTAAATTCATACTAACTTTCTGTGAAATCTTCCCGAAAAGAGTAGCTGAGGGCTATTTGATGCTTACACCACATGCTTCACGTGGTCAACTTGGTTTACACAAAGAGTGTAACTCCACAATAATTTTGATAATTAAAATAAATTACATCGAAACGCGATTTACTAAAGAGAAACCTCGAACTGGTTACTATCGTCTTACTATTAACCTGATGGGTCAAACAACTGTATAAGCACGTGGTACTGGTCTCACAAAGTACACCCCACGTGGGTTGAACATAAAGAAAATTTTTTATATTGTAAAATATTGTCAAGACGAGACGATATCATCTTACGCACATTCGCATTTAAGATTGATGATCTTAGTTAGAGTTACTGATCAACACGTGGTTCCACTTTACTCACAAAGTAGTGACAAAGCAACTGCCGGAAGATATTCTGAACTCCACACGCGAATTACACTGCGTTGCAATTTAAGATAACATTAGATATTTTAGAGCTAAACCTGAAATAAAGGTGATTAAATTTTCAGTTAGGCTGAACTTAAGAAATCCATTGTCCTACGGACTTAGCAGACACGCGCTTAGCCGGAGATCTTATCACTTCAGACGCTCGCCACGGACAGAATGACCTCCTGGTCCCTTCCTGAGGGGTGGCTCACAAATACAAACGGAAGTGGCCAGAGAGGCAGCTTCCTATACCAACATGACAAGGGATGGACAGGACCATACTAAGGATAGAAACCTCTTTGCTTTTAGAAAGCGTAGCTACCTGTTCCGATGTTGGTCCTACTGTTCTCTAGCAGACAGGCTTGTCTGCTACCCTCAAGCATGCAACTAGAAATACATTTGCTAATTCATCCTCTCACACAGAAGGGAAGGGGGATGACAGTATCTTATCATATACAGTATATAAAAGAAAGCGGATGTAGGTTCCGTATGAGACTGTGTGACATGAATTACATATAAACTGTGTTTTAAAGTGTAGTAGTGTGACAGATCGTTCTTGTTTATGTGTAAAAGTAACACGTTCCGCTACTCACTCTCCTCCCAGATAGTCAGAAACACCACAGTAAATTTAGAAGAGGAATTTATGCCGTAAATGACAACGGATTTAAGAAACTAACATGAAAGGAATCCAACAGGGACCTTTCAATGTTGTTTGGAAAGAGAGCGCTGTCTAAGCACAGACAGGAAAATCATAACAATTACACAAACTGAATTTGAAGCGCTCTCCTGCAGAAGAGAAAAATGGCTGGAATTTTCGATGTCCTACAGCTGCTTGAGATGTCATAATGCAACAATGGCCGATGAGGGACAGCATCCAGCCATAGATACCTTACCCCCCCCCCCCTCTTGTTAGAACCAGTCCATATAAGTTCCTATATCCCCGCACAAAGGATGTCATGTGAATGAATGGAGCATTCAGTTTGGCTCTTACTGAATTTACTCGCCAAACTGCTGCTGCTGCCAGTGTGAGAGCACTGTCCGCCGTTTTTTCCTGCAGACGAGACTTTCAGTGGCAAAAACTATTTTTTACACACCTCCATATTGCACTGACAGTGAAACCTTGTACAAGTGGTCTACAGATCATTAAATACATCCCACGTACTCACTGTGCTGCAGTGAAGCGCTGATGGAGGAAGCTGCCGCTGTAAACCTGACCCGTGACCGCAACCGCAGGAGTGCTTGTCAGCCAGAGAGAGGCCAGTCGGCCGTGGAAGACCCCCACCCCAGGAGGTTCTGAGTGGTAGGAGTTCGAACACACAAACTCTCATCGCATTGACTCTTCTCAAAGTACTGCAGAGTATACATGCGGCACGTATGATCTTGAAGGCAACTCGACGCAAACTGGCCTTTAGTTCATTACTCCCCCGTCCAGGGGGAACTGTGCGAAAATTGAAAGGGATGCCACCGCCTCATGCTTGCAGTACCTGAACTGACACCTTCGCGTTGTTTGGCAGCTGACAGCAGCTTCGTCACCCTGCAGGGGTCACCAGTGCATCCCGACTACTGCAAGTATGTGCAGTGGTGTTCTGTGTGTTCCAGTACAGAGGAGATGGCGGGCGGTGTGTGCTTCGTGATTGAAAGGTTTTTAGCTGTGTAATTACGTGTCATGTGTGTGTCATGATGGTATTCCTTGCATGATCAGAATAAAAAGAAGGGCAATCGTTTTAATTACTTCTTAGAAGACCTACATCTTTCCAAACAGCAGAGAATGATGAGTAAGAGAAATCCAAGTACCTAAAACTGAATTGTTTTAAATAAACCTTGATTTTCACTTTGCGAGATTCTTCCTCTTCACTGCACAGTCACCAGTTTCCAGCTAGAGGTGGGGGCAGGGAGTGATGAAGGGGGGAGAGGGGGGATTGATTTCTGAAAAATACTTTAAATAAGTAAACTATATTCTGTACACTGCTTTGAATCCTCTAAATTGTTTAAATAAACAATATTGCACACATTTTCTTAAATGAACACATTGTCCATACACAGCAATCAATTTCCATACAAATTGTTTCACTAAATAAATGAACAGTATTCCATATGTGCCATAAATAATTAAGCAATAATCAATAAATTATCTAAATTCTGTAAACAATATTCCACACACTGCAATCGATTTCCCTCCAAATGACCGATCAACTGAGTCTTCTTCTCGCCAATTACTGGGAGGGAGGGTGGTAGGGGAAGGGATTTACCAGAGCAGGAGAGGTCAATTTATTGATCAACTTAATTAACTGGTCAATCATATTGGTAAGAGTGAGAGAGGCTATTCCAATAACTCAGACCTGAAAGTGTACCTGTAGTAGTTAGGGTTAGGGGTGGGTTGCAGGTTTCCTGAGAGGGTGTTGTGGGGAGGGGAGGGGGAGGGTGCGGGGGGAACATTAGGTTAAGGATCTGCCAATGAAAAGGAATGATCCTTTTAGCAGAACAGTAGGTTAATGACCTGTCAATCAAAGTGAAAGATTCTCTAAGCATAACACTATATTACTGACCTCTCAGTCAAAAGGAGGGATTCCTTTAGTAGAACAATAGGTTAAGGACCTGTCAATTAAAAAGAGAGCAATAGGCTAATGACCTGTTAATCAAAAGAGAACAATAGGTTTAAAAAAATGGTTCAAATGTCTCTGAGCACAATGGGACTCAACTACTGTGGTCATAAGTCACCTAGAACTTAGAACTACTTACACCTAACTAACCTAAAGACATCACACACATCACAGGATTCGAACCTGCGACCGTAGCGGTCGTGCGGTTTCACACTGTAGCGCCTTTAACCGCTCGGCCACTTCGGTCGGCTCAATAGGTTTACCCCTAAGTGGATATGTTCCCCTAATGTGGGCAACTCGCACTAAAAAAATTTGCCACAACATTGTTTGCAATACTAGTGGTAATGTAAACCCTCTACAGAACTGTCATGGAAATTAATTAAGAATTCAATGGGTAACCAACACTAAATACACAATTTATCTCAACATTTGAGTCCACAGAGGGTGGCAATGCAAGCAACAATGTTTGATCTATTTACAGATACAGTTATTGTTACACATCATTTATTGGTGAAAGAGGAAGTGGAATATGAACATTACACTCAAGAATACGACAAACGTGCCACTACAAATTCACGTGCATGCAGTTAATCCAATAAAGGGCATGTACTACAAAATATGCAAGGCAGTGGGCGATTTAAGCACAGTCTCGATCTCATCTCGGCTACCTATGGCCGATGAGCACATTTTATTTAAATATTAGCAGGTCACAACGTTATACAAAAGTAATGGCAAGACGATTTGGAACTGGGCAAATATCGTTCTTCAGTTGACGTAAATCCGCGTAATATTATGTCAGTAAATTCGATAGCAACACGAAAACACCCGGTGAAGCCTGTTCACATGGATGCAGACCTGACATTTGTCAGCAGGGGAAAGGGGGAAGGATGATTATAACAAGGAGGAAAAGTTATCACGTGGATTACAATAACCTAAGAGTTAATTTGTATTCAGATGGAATATGACAGTATTAGTGATGATTCTGTGATCAGTGTTAAATACAAAGTGGACTTTAAAGGAGGGTATGTTTGGTCGGCAGACCCCACAATGAAATCACACCAAAATTATTAAACTTCCGGTCTAAGGCGCTGAAGTCATGGACTGTGTGGCTGGTTCCGGCGGAGGTTCGAGTTCTCCCTCGGGCATGGGTGTGTGTGTTTGTCCTTAGGATAATTTAGGTTAAGTGGTGTGTAATCTTAGGGACTGATGACCTTAGCAGTTAAGTCCCATAAGATTTCACACACATTTGAACATTTATTAAACTTCCTACTCGAAATAACCCAAAGAGAATAGTTACGTTTGATCACTAGAAGCCCTTAATCCTTCCTATAGCAAGCAACATGCACACGTGGAAGTACACTAAGCAAAAAGAAAACCTGCTGAAACAAGTAAACTTTCCCCACAAAATTTGTATCAGTGTATTTATATCTATGTTACTAAACTTTTGAAGCAAGTGGATCGTAACAAAATGCCATAGGCGAGGAGGCATTTAATCTAATGTATCACAGAAAGCATGAACATGCGGTTGGACACCATCCACAAAGACACACAATAATATTAAATAAAATTCTCGCATAAATGGTCACTGAATTTACTTATACTCCGAAACATTTATGTTTGAATAACGTAACATTTGTCCTGTCTGACTGCGAGAATATAAACTGTCAATAACCTTAAACCAAACCTAAACTACCTAAATTTACGTAACACAGAAACTGAAATTGATCAAATGAGCCCTCGGTCACGAATTTTTGGTCTTATTAACCAGGTTTCAACACTTCTAAGAATGTCTTCATCAGAATTTAGACATTTATACCCTGTGGCTGTACGGGTATGAGCAGCCCTTAGAGGCTTGCCTTCACACATTACTTTTTAAATATTTTGTGACTAAAGCTCTTCTGGCCTATTATTTATTTTATACGTGACATGTCATTATTGTCTGTGTCTTGTATTGTTAGTCAGTGCTTACACTTTTTATAGAATTTTTTTTCGCTATGATTTTGTCGCTGTACGGCTTCAGTAAATGTCGGACGGAGGAAGTAAACATTTTTTTTTCTTTTTAAAAAATCGTGGTAAGTTCTTATGGGACCAAACAGATGAGGTCCCTAGGCTTACACACTACTTAATCTAACTTAGACTAACTTAAACTAAGGGCAACACACACACCCTAGCCCGAGCGAGGACTCAAACCTCTGACGGGCGGAGCCGCGTGAGAGGACGTAAACATGGTGGTCGCACTGCAGACGGAAACACACAGCACGTCCGCTCGGCTCGGTTGCTAAAGCCAGAGTACTCCTAGGCCACGGGTGTACGGTTGGTAAGATGATTTAAGAACAAAATATTGGAGTGCTCCACCTTGCTTAAAGATGTAAACTGTAAAATCCATGTCAAACTATGGCATCAGACATCACTCAAGAATGTCAAGGTAAATATTTGTTGAAACACTTAACTCAATAAACGAAAATGGGCCATACAATTTTAATGCCAAGAGCGCACAGAACTTACGGTAAGTGACGGTGATGTTCAATTACACATGAAGACCGTGCCGGTTAACTATGTCACTTGAGGGGAAAGTTGCCTCATCGCTAAAAATGAGATGTGCAACATTTGTTTCTTTCTCTATGGGTTCCAGCATAACAGTAGCATAGTTCTTACATTTTACTTGGTCCTCCTGCTTGAATTCCCGTAAATTTCAGCTATGCATCGCGTCATTTTCAGTTTCGTTCTGAGAACACTCTAAATCATTGTGTCTGTTATTTTCAACTATCGGCTGGCTTCGTACATCCATTTCTGTGTGTTCTGTGTGCTACATTCAACGGAATAACGAATTTTCTCAACGTTTTCTGCTGGCACCCGTACCTAGTCGGTATTTTTTCCCTTGGACAAACCACCTGTTTCCGCATACCGTTGACACCATCTGCTAATGTTGATCGTATTTGGAGATGTATGACTGTGTCTCTAACGAAATCTCATTTGCACAGTGCTGGCAGTACGACAATCATCAAGTATTAACATGCGGAAATGAATCTGAACCTAATCTGTCAATTTCACTTATGACACGAAACTCTTCGCTTAAGCACCAACGCGCGTGCACCGGATTCCGATTCAGAGCGATTTAACAAGGATAGAAATTTTGAAGCTTCTTTCACATTATTTATAATTCTTATCGTATGTATAGCTATGTATTAAGTAGGTACAGACGTCCGTAATCGTCATATTAATTTTAAGTGCCTCCTACTTTACACGTCTTTCAAAATACAGCACAGGTTTTCAAACCGAACGTCACACCTCACAGGGGCGTCAACACCTTACGTTAGGGGCGTCGCTGTGGTGTCATGAAAATAATAGTTTTGTTTATTTGCTTTCTGAGTAATGGAACTATGTGTGCTCTCGTAGTGGCATGTATCGGGTCGGAAGTAAGTGTTGCTGCTATGCCAATGTGGTGAATGGCAGTCGCACCATTCGTCTTTTTTTTATCTTTATTCAGTAACAATCAATCTCAAGGTTAGTTCTATCGAATGCATACCAGTTGTTGTTTGTCTTCTGTGATTTGTTTCGTTGTCGGAATGGAAAAATTTTTAGTGTAATTACAAAACGTGATATTTCAAATATATTTGTGTCATGCAGTCCCGAAGACATGAACAGACGAAAATGCAGGAATTATGACGACCGTCAGATTAATTTCGGTTTTAGGAATACTGGTATTGGCAGTGAAGGAGGCCACAGCATGTCATTTGCTTCAATTCCTATCTACTGAAATCAAGCGTACTATTAAAATGGAACGACATTTCTTACCAAATCGAGATATACATACTACGAGAATACTTTTCCCACAAGTGAAAAGAAATGATGGAATAGAAGAAATAATTCACTAAACAAGCTACTGTTCCTGCAGATGATTACCAAGTTGTTTACCGTGTAGCAAAGAGCTGGTTCAAATGGCTCTGAGCACTATGCGACTTAACTTCTGAGATCATCAGTCGCCTAGAACTTAAAACTAATTAAACCTAACTAACCTAAGGACATCACACACATCCATGCCCGAGGCAGGATTCGAACCTGCGACCGTAGCGGTCGCTCGGTTCCAGACTACAGCGCCTAGAACAGCACGGCCACTCCGGCCGGGTTAGCAAAGAGCAAGAGATCTCATATTATAGTGGAACACCCTCTTTCACCAGTTGCTCGGGACATGATTTCTCCACGAGAAGTCAGTCAGTTGCCAAGTAAGTGTGCCTTTGTCAGGCAACACTATTAGTCATCGAATACTAGATACAGCTGATGAAATTAATGATCAATTGGTTGAAAAACACAGGTCAGTGATTATTCTCTACTCAGTTTAGATGTAGTTACAGACAACCACAATGATGAGCTTCTAATTTGATAAATGCGGTTTATACATGACAAATAAATTTCATGAAGACTGGTTTTTTTGCAGGAAAATAGCTCTTCGAACAAAAGCAACAAACATGTTCGAAATACTACGTTCTTTTATGGAACTAAACAACACTAATTGGGAAAGGTGTAGAGATGTGTGTATAGATGGAAAACATAGTACGGCCGGTTGTCATGCCGGATTGCAACCTGTGGTCAGTAAAGAGGCTCCTCATGTTCTTTGACACAGAAAAAGTTCAAAATGCATAATCCCTGTCCTACATGAGGTTCCTAAATCAGCAACCGAAACGGAAAATTTCATGAAAAGTCGCCCTATCAAATCGATATGTTTTCAACAAATGAGGTTTTATATGAGGACTAAGCATATTTCCATAGTTTATTGCGGTAACTCACGCTAGCTTTCCAGTGGGAATGTCTTGAAAAGGATGTATTAATCTTATGGGGCCCACAGCAATTAATAATTATTATAGGTTGTTGTTAGCAGAATATTATTTACTTTACCATCAGATTGGAGGACAAATGGACAACTGTTAGGCTTTTTTCTGTTTTTAAGTGGTTTTTTTTTACAATGTGTTACATTGGAATTTAAGGCAGCTGTATCGGGACGGGTACGATAAATATATGTTCAAATTTCTGCGTTCTGAATGGGTTTATTACAAAAAGGCAGTCAATAACGTAAAAATAAATATATTTACGTACAGTTCCTTTAGTAGTACAATGTCCTGAAGCAATTTCTGCCTTTGTTGAAGCGCAGAAAAGCTCTGCATTTTTGACACTGAACTCTGGTAATCTGTCTCTGGAAAATTTTGCAGCTACCTCTTGTCTTATTCCTCTGAGGAAAGTGGTTAAATACTGTTGGTGAAATTTGCTACACCCAGAAGGAAAGGTCTGAATCACTCCAAAATAGGACGTGTAGACGAATGGAGCCATGTTACTTGTTTAAGATTGCAGAGAGAAGGCGTTCACGTAGTTCCAAAATTGCCCTCTTATTTGTGATCGGATAGGTCAGTATTACGCCACGCTCAGTCGGTGCACAGCCGTCATACGAAGCGGAAACGAGCAAGCAGGTGCCGATAAACCTCGTCGACGTCAGAGGACGCAATATCAGCATATCAGTTGGTTTGAACAGGGCCGGTTGATTGGTATCAGGGAAACGGGGTTCTCGTACCGTGACACTGCGGCTCGCTCAGGGTACGCTGCTACGACAGTGATGAGTCTGTAAAACCAGTGGACAGTAGAGTACCGTATATAGCGACGAGCGGGTATTGGAACACACACTATGACGACAGCACATATGACCTCCATCTTGTTTGTATAGCCTTAACCTTCAGAACAGCTGCGTCTGCAGTGTCGCCTTGATTCTGGAACAATGCAACGGCTGAAGCCATGTCTGCTTCAACGGTTCGACACCATTTTCTGTGGGCTGTACTGGCGGCATGCATGGCATTGCGTCGGACGCCTCTGACCAAATACCACAAACGTCTGTGACAGCAGTGGACACCTCAAAGCCGTCACTGGCATGCTTAATGGGAAAGTACAGTGTTTTCCGACGAGTTCCACTTCAAGTTGACCTACAATTATAGCAAAGTTGGTGATAGACACTACCTTTGTGATTTAATTGTTGAGTGGTATTGCGGTCAAAGGCCTAGTGTGATATTTCGGGCCGGCCGGAGTGGCCGTGCGGTTCTAGGCGCTACAGTCTGGAGCCGAACGACCGCTACGATCGCAGGTTCGAATCCTGCCTCGGGCATGGATGTGTGTGATGTCCTTAGGTTAGTTAGGTTTAATTAGTTCTACGTTCTAGGCAGCTGATGACCTCAGAAGTTAAGTCGCATAGTGCTCAGAGCCATTTGAAACTTTTTTCCTTTTTGATATTTCGGGGCCCCGTTGGCTATAACTTGCGATGTCACGTCATGCGCATTGAGGGCAATGTGAACAGGAGCCGCTACATCAGGGATGTTTAAGAGCCCGAGTCGGTGCCCCTCCTGCACGCTGCTCCACAAGCCATATTTCAGGTGGAAAATGCCAGCCACATGTGGCAATGAATGTGTAAACATTCTTCGAAGAACTAGGTGGCATCGCTACTTCCCTAGTCTCCACGTTTCCCTGGCATCCCACCCATGGGATATGCCTGGGATATGGTCGATCAACGACTTGTTCTTATGGTCCTCCAGTAGCCACTGGCAGTGGTTTGTGGACGCATTCAGAGACCACGTGACAGTGTGTTCCACAGCAGCACATCCAAGCTCCCTCTGATTCCACGCCACGTGTTCTAGAGGTTCTGATTGCAGCACACGGCGCTTCATACAGCACTCAATTCTCATGATCAAAGCGCATGTAGTGTTATGTAATTCTGATCGTTTGTGTATTGTCATGTCAGTAATATATGGGATAAATTTCAAGGCAACTATATCTCTGCTTGAAACTTCCTGGCAGATTAAAACTGTGTGCCGGACCGAGACTCGAACTCGGGACCTTTGCCTTTCGCGGGCAAGTGCTCTACCAACTGAGCTACCCAAGCACGAGTCACGCCCCGTCCTCACAGCTTTACTTCTGCCAGTACCTCGTCTCCTACCTTCCTAACTTAATCTCTACTATAACTATATCTCTACTTCTTGATGTCGCAATTTTCCCAACACACGAGTGATAGTAGCAGGATTCTTGTTTTTTTGTTTTTTGTTTTTGTTTTTTCCTGATGTTATGGTAAATTTGTATAGAAGTGTCTAACGTATGTCATGTCAGTAATATATGGTATTAATTTCAAGGCAACTATATCTCTGCTTGAAACTTCCTGGCAGATTAAAACTGTATGCCGGACCGAGACTCGAACTCGGGATCTTTGCCTTTCGCGGGCAAGTGCTCTACCAACTGAGCTACCCAAGCACGAGTCACGCCCCGTCCTCACAGCTTTACTTCTGCCAGTAAAATGTACAATTGTACATTTTAACAGTGGATGACCTTGGGGCGAAATAGTGTTTCTCAATCTAATTCCGTCTTTTGCCATGTCTTTTCAATCTACAGCGGTCATCAAAGATAATAATGGAACGCATTTATTCTCATTAGATTTCACAGTATCAATTGTGAAACTGCAGTACCACGTCTTTGCACTTCCATCTGCTTTCCGTCGAGAAGAATACATTGCTTAAATTTTTCATTTCTCATTGTGCCTGTATATAAAATTGCTATTGTCTTCCAATGCTTCAGTTAATTTCTTCACAACATTATAATCTAGATATTTTCCAGGTACTTTTCTTCCTTAGAAGCCATAACTTGGTAGAAATAAAAAAATTGGAATCTGCTCAATTCAGCAATTTGAAGTCCCATCTTGTTGACTTGTTTTGCTTGTTTGGTCGAAGACTACTACGTCCTTGAAGGGGGTCATTACTTCGTCAGCACCCTGATCTGGTCCGGCAGTTTCCTCTGGCAAGGTCGAATTTTCGATAGCTCTTCTTTCTTTGTCAGTTCAGCAATAGTAAGATTGCCAGGGAAATGCAACAGAGATACCAGTTTCTGAAATCGGTATCGAGCCATTATATTAGAATCCAATTTGTACTACATATATTTTTCTCGTCGTCATTGTGCATTAGGCATTTGAGCTAAGCTCATTCGCAAATGCATACCTGAAAGGTGCTCTAGCTTGCCTTTGGTAATGTCAGTAGTTCTACCCACTTCTGAAAGCATAAATATTAGTTTCTTGTACGTAGTTTCTCAGCGTATCAAGTGTCATAAGAGATCTGAAGAAATTCAAGGGGGTGAGCAGTTCCTCAAGTTCATCAGCTGGAAGCCGCAGAAACGGATGAAATTTTGAAGTAAAGACACCATGGCTTCATTACATCTCTGTATCTTCTAAGACATCCTCAGCACTTATTAAATCCTGCAGTAGATTTTTTAAATATTTTCCTCGGTCCCCTGAATGAGAAGTTGCGAGCGATGTGCTGACACGAGGCCTACGTCATAACAGACCTGTAACTGCCTTTTGTAAACTCACCGACTCAGTGCTTGTTCAGATGTAAGAGAGGACCCCAAAGCCGCCGGAACACGGACCGTGCATTCGAAAGCTGAGCGTTGATCGAACCGAGTTTCTGATGTCATAGCGTGCAAAAAGTACGTTCCGAAGGTACAGAGCAGTATCTAGCGTGTCAGATATTCTGAACCTGTGTTTTAAAAGTAGACCAATGAGATGGGAGAGAGCCACCTGCGTCACTTGCACGCCATCTCTCTCCGGTACAAAATCGTGAGACGCCATATTGGCCTTTCTTAAAACTCATGTGCATATATGCCATTTTTAAGAACCAGAAAAAAATATCTCGAAAATCCGTCGTTAATTGTATGATTTGTTGGAATAAAATAACGGGATACTTTCTATTGGAGGTTAAAAAATTATTATAATTTGCATCTTACAAAAGTACGCAATTCCAAGGCAACGTCAGATTGAGGATCCATCAAAAATGTATTGTCATTGGTGAATTTGTTATAATTAAGTGTTAGTTAATAACATATCTATGATTAAGACTTTCAGGTGATGGTAAGATGCAAAATTTTGTAAGTTTCCAGCATCACTGCTTAAAATATTTATTGATTATTACGACAGCTGTTTGGGAAGATTTAAATTTTCAAGTACACTGAAGCGTCAAAGAAACTGGTATAGACACACGTATTCAAATACAGACATATGTAAATAGGCAGATCACGGCGCTGTGGTCGGAAACGCCTAAGTAAAACAGAAGTATCTAGCGCAGTTGTTAGATCGGCTACTGCTGCTACAATGGCAGGTTATGAAGATTTAAGTGAGTTTGTACGTGATGTTATACTCGGCGCACGAACAGTGGGACACAGAAACGCCGGGGTAACGAGGAAGAGGGAATTTTCCCGTACGACCATTTCACGAGTATATCGTGAATATGAGGAATCCGGTAAAACATCAAATCTCCAACAACGCTACGGCCGGAAGGATATCCTCAAAGAACGGTACCGACGACGAATGAAGAGAATGGTCCAACGTGAGGGAAGTGCAGCCCTTCCACAAAGTGCTGCAGATTTCAATGCTGTGCCATCAACAAGTATCAGTGTGCAAGCCATTCAACGAAACATAATCGCCGGCCGCTGTGGCCGAGCGGTGCTAGGCGCTTCAGTCCGGAACCGCGCGACCGCTATGGTCGCAAGTTGGAATCCTACTTCGGGCATAGATGTGTGTGATCTCCTTAGGTTAGTTACTTTTAAGTAGTTCTATGTCTAGGGGACTGATTACCTCAGATGTTAAGTCCCATAGTGCTTGGAGCCATTTGATTTGAAACATAATCGATACGGCCTTTCAGAGCTGAAGGCCCACTTGCGTATCCTTAATGACTGCACGGTGCTAAGCTTCACGCCTCGCGCCGGCCAGAGTGACCGAGCGGTTCTAGGCGCTACAGTCTGGAGCCGCGCGACCAATACGGTCGCAGGTTCGAATCCTGCCTAGGGCATAGATGTGTGTGCTGTCCTTAGGTTAGTTAGGTTTAAGTAGTTCTAAGTTCTAGGGGACTGATGACTTTAGAAGTTGAGTCCCATTGTGCTCAGAGCCACTTGAAGCATTTTTTTTTTTTTTTTTTTTTACGCCTCGCCTGGGCCCATCAGCACCGGCATTGGGCTGTTGCCTGGTAGGACGAGTCCCGTTTTTAACTGTATCGAGCGGATGGACATGTACGGGTATGGAGACAACCTCATGAATCCATGGACCCTGCATGTCAGCAGGGGACTATTCAAGCTGGTGACGGCTCTGTAATGGTGTGGGGCCGGTGCAGGTGGAGTGATATGGGACTCCAGATACTCTGACGGGTGACACGTACGTAAGCATCCTGTCTGATCACTTGCACCCATTCATGACCATTGTGCATTGCTAGAGGCTTGGGCAATTCTAGCAGGACAATGCGACGCCCCACACGTCCGGAATTGCTACAGAGTGGCTCCAGGTACACTTTCCTGAGTTTAAGGGACTCCGGAACGCCCTATACTTGCAATGTTAAAATAACGCTTATAAATTACATCTTTCCTCACAAAGTATTTGAGGTAGGAAGTTGAACTTTTTACAGATTATTTATTGGAATATGGGCCACAACTTAACACAGGGGTTTTACAAAATTTTAGTTCAGGTATTAAAGATGATTTTTTTCAATTGTAATGAAAATTCACAACATTTTTTGCAATTTTTTATTTATATATTCAAAAATATACAGTTTTTTGGAAAAAGGCTGTGTTAAATTATGCAGAAGGTACTGTGTAACATTTACTGAAAGTTTGAAACAAATATGTTTGGAAGATCCTTAGAAAACATGTAATTAGTATGAGAAAATAAAAGTTTTGGGAATCGAGCGACAAAGATTGGATTAACTTTTTAGTGCATTCCAGGTCCATAGGATGGATTATCTTCATCCTCTGCAAACTCCTCCTTCAGCTTCCTTTTGTTCCTCCTCCTGTTTACTCTTGCTTGTATTTCTAGACAGCCCTGTCTACAGCCCGAAGGCGTTCCTTGTCTAAAGCAAGCATCGCTCGTACCATGTTAGAACCTATCTTCATTCCCATATTTCTAAATACCTTGCACCTTACAATGTTGCCATCATTGAAAGTCGCAACAGCAACTTTACTTTTACTCATTATTATACTTCAACAAAACAGAGACTCAAGAAACAGAATTAATTACGAATATTTTCGAGATAACGACAGAGTAAATAAACATGAAACAATCGACAATCACACCATTGATATATATTGAATCATCACAGGTTAGCCACAACACATACTTAATCTCACATCACTAAAATGTACCTGATGAACACGGACGTTAATAATAACACCATTTGATAGCAGTTTAACAGCGCCACAGTGGGTCACGCCCATGTAGAACACATTTCAAAAAAAAAATTTGAAAATAGTTGCAGTCTTCGGAATTGAATAAATTATATATCTATTAAAAGGTAATAGTCTGCAGATTCAGAAAACGCAAAAAAGTAAAAATTGAACTTTTCATTATTTTGAGCCTTTCCGGAGCCCCTTAAACACTTCCGGTGGCCACTAAACTCCCGAGACACGAATATTATTGAGCATAACTTGGATGCCCAGCAACGTGCTGGTCAGAAGAGGTGTCCACCCTTCGTATTCTTACGGATTTTTGGACAGCTCTGCGGGATTACCTCTAGCACTACTAACATTAGTCGAGTCCATGCCACGTCGTGTTGCGGCACTAGCAAATAAACCCAGTCACTCTAACTTCCATAATCATTCCACGGACTGCAGTGGACAGAAAAAGAAACTGTAAAGGGAACTAAAACAGGTGGAGCGTAACACAATCCCATGACGCGAACCATAGTATCACCAACACAGCATGTGCCAACTTCCGCTTTTGGAGTTCCTGATGTATGCAGTGGCAACAATAGACGCCACGAAACGAGCAGTTTTATCGCGGCAGTTAGCGGGAATGGAACCGAAACGGAATGAGCCGAAGACGTTCTCGTGTTAGTGCGCTCATACGTGGTGGAGCGGAAGGCGTCGCGCCCGCGGCGGCAGCTGGTTCCGCCCACGGCTGCGAGACCCACAAAGGCGAGACGCGCTTGGGCGGCGCCGCCACACTAAAACTTTGATGGACTTCCGCCCGCGCACGTGACCGACTCGGCACTGTTCCTTCAGATTTACTCCTTCTCCTCTCCCCTGCAGTCGGTCTTCTTTTACAGCCCCGGGATGTAAAACGCAGCGCCTGGGAGTCGTGATATACCCGCAAGCCGCAAATACAATCCTTTCAGCTCTCATTGCCGAAGGGCACTAAACCGCCTTCTTTATCTCCCTGAACGTATTCGGTATAACACAGGTGCTTTCATTGGAATGGAAGACGGACTTTATTTATGTCTCTAAAGGCGTCTCGCAGCTGGGCAGTATTAGAAATTTCCAGCCGACAACAGCTTTAGGAAACTGAATATCAGCAGGAATTGAATAATACCGGACTTTGATGACGGAAGAATTCGTGCCGAGACTCAATAACCCAGCGAGAAAACAAGACAAAAAATATATATGAAATGCTGTCGAATTAAGTCGGGTGATGCTGAGGGAATTAAATTAGGAAATGACACACTCAAAGTAGTATAGGAGTTTTGCTATTTGGGGAGCAAAATAACTGATGGTGGTCGAAGTAGAGAGGATATAAAATGTAGACTGGGAATGGCAAGGAAAGCGTTTCTGAAGAAGAGAAATTTGTAAACATCGAGTATAGATTTAAGTGTAAGGAAGTCGTTTCTGAAAGTATTTGTATAGAGTGTAGCCATGTATGGACGTCAAAAATGGACGATAAATAGTTTGGACAAGAAGAGAATAGAAGCTTAGAAGCTTTGAAAATGCGGTGCTACAGAAGGATGCTGAAGATTGGATGGATAGATCACATAGCTAATGAGGAGGTATTGAATAGACTTGGGGAGAAGAGGAGTTTGTGGCACAACTTGACTAGAAGAAGGGATCGGTTGGTAGGATATGTTCTGAGGCATCAAGGGATCACCAATTTCGTACTGGAGGGCAGCGTGTAGGGTAAAAATCGTAGAGGGAGACCAAGAGATGAATACACTAAGCATATTCAGAACGATGTAGGCTGCAGTACGTACTGGAAGATGAAGAAGCTTGCACAGGTAGAGTAGCATGGAGAGCTGCATCAAACCAATTTCAGGACTGAAGACCACAACAACAACAACAACAATATGAAATGTTAGTGTCAACACAACAGTGTAAAATACCAGTAACCCGGATTAATATCGACATTTTGCAGCCCTGTCAGCAAGTGTATAAATATTAATTTGAAATTAACAACAGCCTCAGTTGCAATGTTTACCTAGATTTACCTAGGTTTCAGTTAGGATAACCCAACCTTCTTCAAAATAAAGGGAACTACGATTTCTCCATAATGGACACTATCGCGCATGCACTCTCGAGGCTATAGCCAGTTCCAGCACAACACCCGTTGCTGTCGTACTACGGTCGCGAAGTGCGGCCGAGGCTGTTTCCCAGATAAGATATTGCAATATGACGATGTACTACTATATTATAGTTTTTACTTTTCGACGTTGTCCATCATGGACAAATCGCAGTTCCTTTTATTCTGAAGAAGGTTGGGTTATCCCAGCTGAAACCTAGTAAATCTATGTAAACATGGCAACTGAAGCTGTTAACTAAAAATTAACAGGATTATTATTATACGCTTAAATTGGCGTCGTCTTTTCAGTACGTTTAATCAACTCCACAGAGACTGGCTGTGGCTCGATTCAAGTCTAAGCCTCACGGAGTATAGATTTCACAACTTGCTGCAATAAGCGGCAGAATTTCGGCCATCAGTGAAAATAGTCACCAGACGACACATTTCTCTTAAACAGAGGAGCATCGTAAGCCCAGATCAGCAGACGACACGCCTTTGGCTTTTGCACTAAGCTGGAGGAGCACTCCTCAGACTTTGGTGGTAAAAACCTCTTGCAATTTTTCGAGAAAACCATGGACAGACCACATATCAAACGCAAAATTCCGTTGATACGTGCGCTTGAAACAGCTGTAAATGCCGCGGCTGGATCTTTTAATGACCAATGTTGGAGAGTTTATAAACTGACATGGAACAATCGGCGATGCAAAGCTGAAAAGAGTTGTCAGAAACGGAGGGAAAAGTGGAGATCTCAAACTATATAACGGACCCCATGACTAGCAAGGATCAGTGTCCCCCGAATTACCGTGGGCCCTAAGGCGCCACTTGCGGAATTTCGAGAAACGTGCCCGACCCGAACCGAATCCGCTTATAGGATTAATTATGAGTGTTCCTCATACGGACCATCTGTTGAAACATCCCCTTTGATAAATTAATGAATGACAGTGCTGGTAAGAGCCTTACGTTATTTGATTTTCAAACAGCTAAGCAAAACTGAACGTACTCAGACATTACTCTCGTTACTTATTCTGATCAACACTAAACTGACACACAATATTATTTTAGCGCAACGAAATCTGACTTTCAATAATCCCTACAAGAGAATGGCCCTGACAGACAATAACCTATACCATTCATGAATCACTTACCTCACAAAAATCTTAGTTACTTAAACTACTGCAATACAGCGAGCGCCAATACTGCCAGCTAAATAAAAGATTCTAACTACTGAAGGCACTAACTACTGATAGGCATAGTTAGCAAATGAAAGATTTTGATAAAGAACAATCAATGTATTTACTTAATAATGTTGAAAAGTCATTTTATATATATATATATATATATATAAAACAGTTCATGATATCAAGTATTACAAATTTAGTCTATCTGGCGGACACACACGTCAAGATCGTCCGCTCTTATAATTCTGCTATCTCTCTCCCCAAATCCACCATTGCTGGCGGTTCACCTCCAACTGCGCAACGCTACGCGCTGTTAATTGCCAACAGCCCAACACTACAATAGCGAATATTCCAACAATGCCAACCAGCCACAGACTGCACACAGCACAGCCAGTGATTTTCATACAGAGCGCTACGTGGCGTTACCAACATAAAAACCTAAACAGCCTACTTACACTGTATGTGGTTTTCAGGCGGTCTCCCACATTTCACTAGGTGATTACCATACTCTTACCCTAAGCCCCTCCTCAGATATACACTACACAAACGTTTAGAAAACTTTTTCATGCTTGCGCATGGAATTAACTCCAGACGCACGCAGATAAGGTCTGGAGTGAATAAAAGACTGATGACGTTATACGTTTAGTCTCTTGGAACACTTAATCAGCAGCAGCTGCGAGGACCTGTAAAGATTCCAGTCAGGCACAGTGAAACCAGGCTTGGTACCAACGAGAGAAGATGAGAGGTGGAAGCCCTGCGTTTCAGAACCCTATTCGCAGTGTTTCATGTCTTACATGTGTCTGTTCCGTTTGTCTGTGGGATGAGTTTAGTGTCGCTGATGACACAAGGGCGAGGGTGAAACCCGGTGTCGGAGAACAGCACTTTTCTCTTAAATAACAGTAAGGCCGGTGTCAAGCTTTCCATCCCTATCGGACGTATCAACATAAACGAGGACACATGTCTTTACTCCAACAGGTTTAAAATTCAATGCACAAAATGCGCCCTAAGCCTGTCTCACTGCCGTCCATGAGCCCCACAGCCACATTTACGGCTATTGGCAATATCCGTTCGTAAACTCCTGGCGTTGCTCTGATACATGCGTTGTCCGTCTGGGTCCTGTCCAGGATCGAAATTGTTCTATATCATACTGATCACACAACTGTGTGGTTGTATGTACTGCGAAAGAAATTCCTGGAGAAGGAGACAAAGATATTATCAGAAACAGAACGTACGCTCGCCCTGTTCGTGGATGAGAAACGAGATAAGCCGTGTCCTTTCCAAAGGAATCTTCGAAGCATACATCACAAACTTAACAGAGAAAACACTTAAATCTTAATTTGGTAAAATTCCCTGTCCGACAATCTACTTTCAGATTTATATCAGTTCCCCATGAAGATTGTGATGAATGCAGCTACGATTCCTCTGTAAAGTGCACGGCAATCCCATCCAGTCTGAGCTCCGATTCTAATGGTCCTGTTGTTTCCTTCTCCAGCAGTGTTCTGAAACGTAAATTTATACCCGAACATACCATGTTTTTGCCGGCTGGTGTGGCCGAGCGGTTCTAGGCGCTACAGTCTGGAACCGCGCGACCGCTACGGTAGCAGGTTCACTGGCCACACCCCCGTGTTCCAATGTAAACACAATGTCTCGAGGTCATGTCTTACTTACAGATATTAAGATCTACAGCGCTATTACTGTGTAACAGGCGTAGTATGGCAGCTCAAATTATCACTATGGTGACAAATATGCAGTTGATATGTGAAAATCTAAATGTGTTTCTAAAAAACGAGCAATTACAATTTGGATATTAAAGCTATATGTAAGTACAGTAATGTTTACAACATATGTCACAGCTTCATTCACAAGCCTCTTTAATTAACATCATGTAATTTTTCTTTTATTTAAAAGGTGAACTCTAACATTGAATGTGGAAACATGAAAATAAATCTATAGTCACATGAAGATGGCCACAAGCCTGAAATAGTTCCTGACTTACATAAATCACCTCCTTTTGTGAGTGGTAGCGGATCTTATTCTATACCCCATAAAAGAACAATCACGGAGTTCAACAGCGTGCTTCTAAATAAATAAAAATGTAAATGTTCGTTTGTATAAAATCGTAGATCTCCTAAAGTTCTTCATCGATTGCTTCAAAATGCTGACACAACGTTGTGTACTAACACTCGCGTGCGTGCTTTCATATACCTACAAGAGCGCCACATGTAATATACAAACATACGTGTAACAACTGTAGGGGAAATAGATATAAAAACCAAATGTTCGTTGGTTCAAAATCTTCAATCTCCGAACGTTCTTCACCGACTGCTTCGAAATTATGACCAAGGATGCATATGCACGTGTTTTACGTGTATGTTTTTGAATATGTATAACATATAAATAAACATGCAATATACAGAGCGGAAACGTTATTAGAAAAAATCTCGAAAAGTTCTGGACCAGTGAACCAGTTTACTTTAAATTTTTACACAATACTGCAATGAACACAGACATACGCACACGCACACACACACACACACACACACACACACACACACACACAGTTATAAATATGTATAATGTTCAGTAAACTAGATAAACAGTACAGTGGTGTCATATCTCAATGAGGAACTTGAATCTTTCAGCCCAGGCAAGAGCATATAGAAGAACCATGGCTCAAGTTTAAAAGAATAGTTGACCATGCAGTGGATAGATATATACCCAGTAGAAAAGTAGAACAGTTGATAATAGGAGGGTATCTCCATGGTATACAGTTACTGTAAAGAAACTTCTAAAGAAGCAGAGATTACGGCATAATATGTGTAAAACGAAGCTTAGAGCTATAGGTACATATATTGAATGAAACGGGTTTGGTTGTCAAGAGAATAATGCGTGATGTCTTCAACATAGCGTATACTCTCTAGTGATCTTTCACAGAACCCAAAGAAATTCTGGTCGAGCATCACAGCTACCAAAGTTCGTGTCCGGACCCTAGCGAACGAGACGGGAACTGAAATTAAGGATAGCAAAGCAAAAGCCGTTTGGAATTGTTCCTTTACAAACGCCTCAGTTTAATGCTCGTAGTACTGAAAAGATGAATGAAATAAGTATTAGTGTCAGTGGTGTTGAGAAACAGATGATATCATTAAAATTGAACAAAGCTGCAAGGCCCTGTGGAATCCCTGTCAGATTCTATACTGAATTAGCGACTGAGTTAGCCCCTCTTCAAACTACAATCTATCGTAGATGGTTAGTGTTTAACGTCCCGTCGACAACGAAGTCATTAGATATCGTAGATCCGTCGAACAAATAACAGTGCTCAGATCTTGGAAAAAGTCTCCAATCAATAATGCCTACAAGAAGGGTACTACAAGTGTTGAACAAAACAACCGTCCAATATCTTTGACATCGGTTTGTTGTAGAATCTTAGAACATATTCTGAACTTAAACATACCGGGGTTTCTTGAACAGAATGTCCTCTTCAATGTCAAAGCATGTATTTCGAATACACCGATCATGTGAAACCCAAATCGCACTTTCCTCACTTGACATACTGAAAGCTTCGGACCAAGGCAATCAGGTAGCCGCAGTATTTCCTGATTTCCGAAAAGCGGTTGACTCAGTACCACACCTACGCTTATTGTCAAAAGTACGATCATGTGGGGTATCAAGTGAAATTTTTGACTGGACTGAGGACGTTTTAGTAAGCAGGACGTAGACTGGTGTCATGGATGGAGAGTCATCGTCAGATGCGGAAGCAACTTCGGGTGCGCCCCAGGGAAGTGTGTTGGGACCCTTGCTTTTCATGGTGTATATTAAAGACCTTCCAGACAATATTATCAGTAAAATCAGACTTTCTGTACATCATCCAGTTGTCTGTAATGAAGTACTATCTGAAAGAAGCTGCATAAATATTGTCAGATCTTGAAGAGATTTCAAAGTGATCCAGAGATTGGCAGTTTGCTCTAATTGTTCAGAAATGTAAAATTTTGAACTTCACAAAACGAAAAAAATGTAGTATCCTATGACTTTAATGTCAATGAGTTACCGCTGGAATCGGCCATCTCATACAAATACCTTGGTGTAACACTTTGTTGGCATGATCACATAGATTTAGTCGTATGTAAAGGAGACGGTAGACCTCAGTTTATTAGTAGAGTACTGGGGAAGTGCATTCAGTCTACAAATCACTCGTGTGACCGGTTTTACAATATTGCTCGAGTGTGTGGGCCCCGTACCAGACAGGATTAAAAGGGATGCTGAACGTATATAGAGAAGGGCTGCACGAATTGTTACAGGTTTGTTCAATTCTTGTGAGTGTGTCATACAGTTACTGAAGGAACTGACTTGGAAGATTCTTGGAAATAGACGTAAACTGTCCCGAGAAAATCTGTTAACGAAGTTTCAAGAACCAGCTTTAAATGAGTACAGTAGGAATGTACTACAATCCCCTATGTATCGTTCACATGGGGATCGTGAAGGTAAGATTAGTGTAATTACTACACACACAGAGGCGTTCCTACAATCATTCTCCTTGCCCTCCATACGTAAATGGAACGCAAGGAAGCCCTAATAACTGGTACTATGGGACGTACTCACCTGTTTGCGGAGTATAGGCATATATGTAGATGTAGATGCAGACCTCGAAAACTACACATCGTTTCAAAACACTTAAAACTGCAATTTATTTCTCTCGGAGGGGGACATTCAACGATCCAACGATACCACACTCGACCCGCCATCCCACCCCATAAGTGGGTCATGGGAGGCAACTTTGAAATCCTCACCGGAAACCCCAGTTTTTATTGCAGATTACGATTCTACGGCAAACTCTACACAAGTTTTGTCTGAAGCAGTTCATTCGCTTCGCCACAGATGGCACTGTAATTGGAGGAATATAAATGGGTACAGAATCGTAATTTACGATATGCTACTCAATGCCCCTGGATATCCAACGGCAGGTGAGACCCCACTTCCTTGCTGCGAGGGTAGGACAGGCCAGTATTTCATAATGTCTAATTAGAGGCCCCATTCGCAGCGTTGTGTTTCCCCGACGTACCGAACAGGGGACTGGCTACTCGACTAGCCGCGGTAGCAGTGTAGCGAACTACAACAGGCATTTCTCTCCGATCGGAGCTCATGTAACGTGCAGACGTACATGAGACGTCGAACAGACAGCGGCTCTAAACATTACAGTATTTGCGCAATGTTCATTGTCTGCACACCTACCTATCATTTGGAGAACAAGTGGACGATGAATGTTGCAGCCACAAAAGAAAATATTGAAGTGATTCTAATTTACGGATAATGTAGGAGATGTGGCTGCTGTTGCCTTGGATGCCGAGCGTTTTCCAGCGAAAGGTCGCTCTCTTTTATTCTTTTACAACATTGTGAACGCCTTTATGTCTGATGGCAGCAGAAGGAAACGAAGCAAACATGTTGCACAAGAAGCTCATGAAATAGCTGTACCGGCAGCAGTGCACCACAACCCGTGGATAAGCGCCTGCCAATAACACTCTATCCACGTATATCCGTAGGTAGTATTGTCACAATACTGCATCGTCATGAGTATCATCCACACCATCCGGTTACAGCAAGTTCGTCATAATCATCCTTGGTCTGTTAACGTGTGGTGTAGCATCATCGGGGAACAAACTCGTTCGTCCTAACTTTCGCGATGGCATGTACGATGGACGCAAATATCGAACTTTTTTAGGAACAGGAACTACCGGTATTACTGCAGGATGTTGCCCTGGACGTTCGACAACGTATATGGTTACAGCATGTCGGTTACCCTACGCATCACGCAATTGAAGCACGGGAGGTGTGGTTTCCGATTAGAACTTATGAAAAGCTGGCCTATCCCAGTCTCACAGCATGGAAGTGGAGTCCTATATGCCATTGTCATTCAAGGGCCATTGAGCAGCATGTAGCAAATTACGATTGTGTACCCATTTCTGTTCCTCCGATTACAGCGCCATCTATGGCGAAACGAAGAAAATTTTGCCGTAGAATCGTAATCTGTAATACAAAACTCAGTTTCCCACTGAATACTTCAAAGCTTTCCTCAACTCAGATCGCACTGAATGGGGTGGGGGATTGAGTATAGTATCACTGGATGTCCCTCTCAGAGACGAATAAATTGGAAGTATAATTTTCTCTGATTCGATGTGTAGTTTTAGAAACATCTCAATGTCTTCAGTCGAAATGAACAACCTGGATACATATCGAAACATTGTCAGCACACAGGAAACTTATATTTATGATTAGAATACTACTATACAATCTGAATATACAATACCAATAAACAAGGCTCCTGTCAGGGAGAGGGTGGAAGAGGAGATGTACAGAAGGGTAGGTGGAGATAGAAGGAGGGAAAGAGATGGCCGGGGCTGGGGAGGGGGGCGGATCGAATTGGAGAGGCAGAAGGTGGACAGGAAAAGGGGTGAATAGTTGATGGACAAAGAGAGGGGGAAGGAGGAGGAAGATGACCAAAGAAAGGAGGAGTAGGAGGTGGACATAGAAAGTGCTTTCTGTTTTATTTCTTTTGCATTCATCCAAACTGAGCCACAGCATAATGAATTTCGCGTTACGATGACAATTTTCGCTTCCACAAATTTCTTGCTTCACTCCAAACAAATAGATTGCTGTCATCCCTCATTGGCACGCTCAGCTTAAGACGAGGCCATGGAGTAATATACAGTATGTTATGCGCTGACTGGGTGAAGGATCCTCCAGAGAAAAAACACTTATTGCCTGATGGGCGAATGAAAACAATGACCTCGTACAGGTGTAGCGGGCTTGGACGGGGCTGCTTTGCAGAAACCCAACTGCCACGTAGCTTTCCACGCCTGTGGAGGGAGGGGGGGGGGGAGGGGTGGTCGGGGTCAGCACTTAGCACGGCGGCTAACTTGTGTCCCCAGGGGCAGGCCGCCAGCTGCAAGCGGCGCCGCTTTCGGCTGGCCGAGAATTACAGCCAAGTTTCCCCCAGGCCGTCCGGACCAGCGAGAGCCACTCCTGGGCCCTCGTAGCCCGCCGCCCGCTGTCCCGGCACACTGCATTAATGGCTGCCACGCAACTGCAGCGAGGGACTACTGGACACCTAGTAGTAGTGGAGGGGGGGGGGGGGGGTGCCTCAGCTCGGCGTGCTACGGCTACAATCGTGAACTGGCTTTCTGGTGTTCAGCATCCCTGGTGAATTCTGCATATAACGATGCACCACAAAAATAATGTTCAAGACAAACGTTTTCGAGGTGAGTCACTGACTGATGGAGATTGAAAGTTACAAATATTTTCGTGAGAATGTGTTCTGTCCTGTATCTTCGTTGACATTTGGAAATTCAATACTGCACGGAATAATGCAGGCAGAGACGTAAAAAACTGACATACAGGGTTTTAATGACATGGGGTTTTAATGGAACCAAAATAAAGTGCACAAAACGAGCAACGGATGGCGCTTCATACGATACAAAAGCAATAATTAGCACAACAATTTATAAGGTGTACACGCTGTGCTGTGCGGTGATCGGTATGGTTAAAAAGAGTCAAACTTCATACGCCACGACCGCAGTGTAGACACTTCTATTGCTCCAAGATGGCCGGTTTCGACAGTATTACTCTGCCATCGTCTGATCTAAGGGTAAAACAAAGATAATAAGAGGCGGTGGAGGGAGACTGCAATTCATATGCCGGAGTATATTCACTACTGGCCATTAAAATTGCTACACCAAGAAGAAATGCAGATGATAAACGGGTATTATACTAGAACTGACATGTGATTACATTTTCACGCAATTTGGGTGCATAGATCCTGAGAAATCAGTACCCAGAACAACAACCTCTGACCGTAATAACGGCCTTGATACGCCTGGGCATTGAGTCAAACAGAGCTTGGACGGCGTGTAGAGGTACAGCTGCCCATGCAGCTTCAACACGATACCACAGTTCATCAAGAGTAGTGTCTGGTGTATTGTGACGAACCAGTGGCTCGGCCAGCATTGACCAGACGTTTGCAATTGGTGAGAGATCTGGAGAATGTCCTGGCCAGGGCAACAATTGAACATTTTCTGTATCCAGCAAGGCCTGTACAGGGCCTGCAACATGCAGTCGTGCATTATCCTGCTGAAATAAAGGGCTACGCAGGGATCGAATGAAAGGGAAGAGCCACGGGTCGTAACACATCAGAAATGTAACGTCCAGTGTTCAAAGTGCCGTCAGTGCGAACAAGAGGTGACCCAGACGTGTTACCAATGGCACCCCATACCATTATGCCGGGTGATACGCCAGTATGGCGATGACGAATACACGCTTCCAATGTTCGTTCACCGTGATGTCGCCAATCACGGATGCGACCATCACATGCTGTAAACAGAACCTGGATTCATCCTAAATAATGACGTTTTGCCATTCGTGCACCCAGGTTCGTCGTTGAGTACACCATCGCAGGCACTCCTGTGATGCAGCGTCAAGGGTAACAACAGCCATGGATTCCGAGCTAATAGTCCGTGCTACTGCAAACGTCGTCTAACTGTTCGTGCAGATAGTTGTTGTCTTGCAAACGTCCCCATCTGTTGACTCAGGGATCAAGACGTGGCTGCACCATCCGTTACGGCCATGCGGATAAGATGCCTGTCATCTCGACTGCTAGTGATACGAGGCCGTTGGGATCCAGCACGGCGTTCCGTGTTACCCTCCTGAATCCACCGATTCCATATTCTGCTAACAGTCATTGCATCTCGACCAACGCGAGCAGCTGTGTCGCCATACGATAAACCGCAATGGCGATAGGCTACAATCCGACCTTTATCAAAGTCGGAAACGTGATGGTCCTCATGTCTCCTCCTTACACGAGGCATCACAACAACGTTTCACCAGGCAACGCCGGTCAACTGCCGTTTGTGTATGGGAAATCGGTTGGAAACTTTCCTCGTGGCAGCACGTTGTAGGTGTCGCCACTGGCTCCAACCTTGTGTGAATGCTCTGAAAGGCTAATCATTTGCATATCACAGCATCGTCTTCCTGTCGATTAAATTTCGCGTCTGTAGCACGTCATCTTCGTGGTGTAGAAGTCTTAATGACCAGTAGTGTAAAATATACCAAGTTCGGGTTACCTTACGAAACTTGCTATAAAATTGCCATGTTACTTTGCAAGAAGTCAAAGCAAAAAGGAGCTCCCTACGCATACATATCTTGATAAAAATCCAGTTGGTAAAATACACGAAGTTGGCAAAATGCTCGCAGATGATACAGAAGGGGTACTACAATAGGAGACAGAGCGTAGGGGACTTTGGCTGTAACATAGGAGACAGTGCCAAAGAAAAACGAACACATAATGATAATGAGTTCAGTTGACTGTGTGAGTGAGAAAAGGCGATTGGGAGTGGATGTGTACGAGCGACATACAGCGACGGACTAGTGGGTGTGAAGCGTTACAGTTAGGGATGCCTGTGGGAGTCTGAGGTGAGTTCCGTGTCACAAAAATGGCGCAAACAAGTTCGCATGCCAACGATTTTGGGAAAATTTTTAAAGTTACTGAGGAAGATAAAATGAGACAGCCACTTTTCAGTCAGAGTATTTTAAATAAACATTAACATTTTGGGATTTTTTGTGCTCCGGTAGGAGCATTTTTTCCACTGGTGTTTTTTGAAACAAACTGACGATAAGCTAAATGAACGATACAACCCCGTCCAAAACAACGCTAGCTTTGCTGTCATGATCTCGACATATCTTGCGCGTGTTAGGATGTTTTCGGCGGTCATCAGTGCTTTGACGATTCAATTGCAGTTTGAAATTCACAGCTGAGATTCAGCGTCCAACACTGCAGTGGAATAATCACATGTGTTAATATACGACGACATTTATTGAATAACTGAGGAACGAGCAGAGAACAGAACGAGTAACCAGAGTCTAAACGCTTCTGAATACATACAACTGTTAGTTGAATGAAAAAGATATATTCGTTGGAAAAAAAAATTGTTCAAATGGCTCTGAGCACTATGGGACTTAACTTCTGAGGTCATTAGTCCCCTAGAACTTAGAACTACGGAAACCTAACTGACCTAAGGACATCATACATATCCATGCCCGAGGCAGGATTCGAACCTGCGAATGTAGCGGTCACGCAGTTCCAGACTGTAGCGCCTAGAACCGCTCGGCCACTCCGGCCGGCTATTCATTGGAGACAGCAGAGAATAGGTAAACAAGTTAAAATTTTGACCCTGAGTTAACGACTTATTTATTCAAGCTTAGGGCCCATACTGTGTCTCAGTTCCAACTGTCATTGCACCCGGTACTTAAAGACCTGTGGTGTTCTAACGTACTCCTCCGGTCGTTATGACCCATCTTTACCACTTGCCACGCACGGATATACCTGAAAGAACTGAAGCACCTGTGACCTCAGGCCCTGCACGGTAAGGAGATCACGGATGAAGTCACGATAAACATCAGAATAACAGCCATCATACATGCCCCAAAATATTTCAGTGAGGAAGGGGTAGCCTCTTCTCTAGAACACACAAACAACTGTTACCTGTACTAAGTCGTTTTATTACAGTTTCACCATATACATTGGGTTCAAGTGTGTAGTTGGAAACATTGGAAAATCCTTTGTAATTAGGAAGATCCCGACAATGATTTAACATATTAAATGAAATTAATCGTGATATACACGAACACATAACAATCTTTCAGAAGCGTTCCTAAATGAGAAAAGAACCCCTAGCATAACTTACAATAATGATATTTACCTTCCAAACATTAGACTCCAACACTTCAATATGCCCTATTGTTTATGCTATTTTAGCTGGACAATAACGTATATTTACCGATTCCTTTCTCGCCTTTTAAGTTCTGTGAACGCACACGCGATACGTGGCTAGCATGGACTAGAAATGAGGAGACAATACTTAACACAAGTCCAATTCCAACTGAACTGAAGTGCACACACAAGCTAGCGGCTCCCTTACTGAGCGCCTGAGCAAATGCAGTATTTACCGTGCTATGTCGGCGGCTGCTGTGGTTGGCAGTGGCGTCGACGCTGTGCGGACCTGTAAGCCTCAGTACTATTCTGGCCTTGACTATATCAGCAGTCGGAAACTGCCTTGAGTTTTCGGAAGGCGAAAATAGGAGTTTTTAGCTTGTTAAACTATTGGCAATGTCCATTCGATCTGGCTTAGCGACATGTGCAGCTCTCTCTGCCCTCTTTAATTGTTTCTTCATAACTTAACTAATTCGGGTCGAAATCCGTAATCCCCCTCCGCAGACGTTACGAGATTTTCGAACCCTGTGAACGCGAGTGCTCACTAAAAAGCTCTTCAAGGACGACATAACAGGTTACTCTCAGTGAAATGCAAATTAGTATTACGTTACTTGAAATAGGGCATGCGTGGTACCAAACTTGTCGGCCTTCTGAGTAGATTACGTTTGTATTTTTGAAATAGTTTGTTAAGGGGCAAAATTGTACCGCCATCTTATAGTTTGATGCAAGTACCAGCAGCTTAAACAACTACACGGATTAACCAGTACATTATGACCACCTACCTAATAGTCGGTATGTCCACCTTTGGCACGGATAACAGCGGCGACGCATTGCGGCATGAAAGTGGTGCTGCCTGGTAAGTCGATGGAGGGAGTTGACTTCTCATCCTCAAACTCAAGTCATTTACTGCCTGTAAATTCCAGGGAGCTCTGCCACCACATTCCATCACATCCCAGATGCGTTCGATCGGGTTCAGATATGGCGAGTCTAGCGTTAAAAGGTTTTTTGCTTTTCACATTTAACCAAATATAACATTGATGATGATAATTTATGGCAATGTTTGCCGACAAGATAAAGAATGCAACCTTTAACACTAGATTGCGTACTCACGGCAGTTCTCCTTGGCCGTTTTTTGGTACGACTTGGAAAGAGAGAAAAATTAATGAATGATCGCCGATGCGTCGGTTCTCGATTGTGTTCAGGGACGTACAGATTGATTACGCGAAAATAGTTTCTCAAATGACCTCTTAACCCGTATTGCTTTCACGCAATCAGACTCTTCAATGAAATTACCTAAGGGACCTATTTGAATAATAATTAAAAAAATTGGAAATGAATGCAAAACAGTGAAATTTTGTAAAAAAAGTTGTCAGATCGGAAACTGAACACATTAATGGTCTCCCGAATACAATCGAGACACCACGATAAAGAGCGAACCTGTAACAAAGTTCATTTAAACATAAACATTATTTGTGGTTAATTTAAAGAAAAGAATAAGCATAGATTTTCTGTACAGTGAAGCATCAATATATTCTCAAAGAACAAAGCCGTTAAACTATAAACATTAACAAATTTACAATGAATATAAAACTTACATTTTTATGTTTTTCTCGTAAATGGAGCAGTCCAACAATCGCTGCTTTTCTATGTGTGATATTTTGTAAAAATTAAATGTCCTGGCGTGCACGTAAGTATTTTTTATCGTCACAAGGTTTACAAAAGCGTTTTTTTTTCTTGGTGATAACTTGGTTTTTCACACTAAATGAAATATAGCTTGTGATGGTGCTACACAACACGTCTTAACAAGTCGGCGACCAAACATCAAAGGTAATGAAGTACATGTTAACATATCGGCGACTAGAAGTACAACTAACTTATAGTTAGTTGTAGACTCTAGAATTTTCCTAACAAATGATAAATTGTTCTTTCTTCTGTTTCGCAGCTTCTTGCTATCAAGCGCTGCGGCAATGATTTTAAATATCTGCGCCCAGCGAGTCATAGTGTTTAAAAGTACCTTTTAAACGCTGGCCGCGCGTCTTGGTATAGGCGCAAGTTATAAAGAGATTTCGTTTCTTTACTCTCGCGTTGTCATGCTTAGTATCATTACAAACTACAGCTCGATGGCTGTCTTTTTCTCATATGCAAAATGTCTGAAATCCAATAATATCACATTGCTTCCCGCGTGAGGAGCGATGACTCCGTCAGGATCATCGCAACTCACGCGTAGTCGTGATATTATTGCTTTCGTGAAACAAGTTAGTATTACTTGGAAAAATTCTTTACAATAGATTTTACACACTACATCAGGCAAAGTGGTTAACATACAGAATATCAGGTAAGTATATTCGTACGACTGAAATTGATAGATATTTGTCCATTGGGTAACTACATGACAATTGAACTGTGCTCTTTCTAATGTATTGTACAAGGATAACAAATGTTCATTTCTCGGTAAAAGATAATGAAATTAAGATAAAGATACACATACATAGATACATTATATATGGCATAATAAATATTAAAAAATAATAAAGAAATTAATTACTTGACTTCGCAGGAAGTCTGGGTGCTGTGTGCACTCGTGGAAAAAATATGTTACAAAAAATTGTCATTCTTGTTTTACAATGACATATTACAGTAATATTTTTGTCGTTGTTTCGTCGAAGATTTCTTGCAGTAAATACGTAGCACTTTACTTATTTGTAGCTTTCGTGACTTGCAAAAAAAATGTTTCACTACGCCTGGGTAGGTACGAGTTGCACTGGGAGTGGTAGAACTTCGGGTATAAATGATAGCACTGCACTTGAGTGGGGAAATTCATTACACTTTCACAGTGGAGGAAAAGGAGGGCATCACTTTCACTGTGGAAGTTGGAGTAGTTGTCGGGGTGTGATGTTGCGTTGGAAATACGTCGTGGGTCAGGAACTGGAAGACTGGTTCTGCAACATGTTGAGCCGTATGGTGGCGGTCTCTGTTTCACTTGACGCATGTCCGTGCTTCCATTTATGTTTTCGTACATGAAAAATACAGAAAAAACTCTGCATTAGAATGTGCTTACTTACTAATAACTTAGTCTAAAAGAAAATTGGATTAGGTAAGGATAACAATTGTTTATGTACATAAGGTCTCATTCTCTTAGGAATGCTTAGTTCTCACATTTATCTATTTTTCTGGTTTTATTTGGTTCGACACGTTTTCGTCATTACTCGGCCTGGTCAGTAAATTCGGTAGCAATTGTCAAAATCGAGCTTAAGACTCTTCCGATTAGTGTCTTTATAATTTCACAAGGTACATGAGTGCTTAATTCATTGCTTTATCATATTTTATTTTGAATGCATTTCAAACACATTTGGCATCCGCGCTCGTTGTGCAAAGAAAAATTGATTGTTGAGCGCTCAGCGTACACAGTGTTACGTCCGTTTGTCACAATCACGTGATAATAACTTGACAGTCCCACAACGCTAGCAGCAGTATTCTGCGAGAAGCAGAGCGTTTGGTGTATACTAGCTGTGGTGTGAGTTTTTACACAGTTTTTCATCGACTCTGGATTACGGAAGCAGCCAGATGCGGCGACTCCCGCAGCTGTTTCGAAGAATGTGTCCGTGGAAAGGCGTACAGTACCGTTTGTGGTAAGTGCAACACTTGCTTCGGCTTTCTACATCGCGGTTACGTGGTACAAGTACTTATAAACTTACTTCACACGCGGTATTTCACACGTGTCCTTGGAGTTATCACCTTTTCAGTTCACACGTTATTATTAATTCATGTTCACATTTATTTGATCGTCATGTTAAGGTTCACAAGCACCACTTTTATACGTGTCCATTAATTACTTGTCCATAATCGGTTCACACGCAGCAGCATATGCGTGTCCATTTATTACTGACTGCATTATTACTACAAAGTACAGTTAACATTTAGTATACATATCATGTCTAAAAATTATTTACAAATAAATATTTAGTCTGTGTGACTACAAGGCCTGACGAAAAGCGTGTCTCTTGTTCGTAGTATGTGCTTCCAAGGCACTTTAGGTTTACACTTTGTTCGAAATCTTGTTATTCTTTTCTTTTTACAATAGTTACTCTTTTATCAAGTTCAGTTTTTTTTTTATTTTCTCTCTATTACGTCGTTAGTTTGAAGACATAGCCAATGTGGCTTCGTTTACGTGATGAACAGTTCGTGTTCAAACTACCATTAGGGAAATTGGGAAGCTTGGTGTTCCCTGTCGTGCAATTGCACATAACAAATCTTAATTGAACTCGCAATTTGCGGAGAATAAGCATAGCCCGTCGACAACCGATGTGTCACGACTATCCATTCGTATAGCCCGTATGTATCAATCATGCAACCAGCTCGCAAAATTCACTTCTCTCCTGGTTAAGGTAGGACGGTAAGGATACTGGTTAGAGGAAACACAAAAGAATTTTTTGGAGTGAAGAGATTTGAAGACATGTTAATGACGTATGATATGATGAGCTTAACATAAATTATTATCACCTTAGTTTTTCATGACAAATAGTATAATTAAATCGACACAGTAGTTTCAGTGTCGTCTGATCCAGCTCTCTAAACAATTTTCTATGCATATCTAAAATTACTTAAACCATGCATTAGCAGTGAACTGTGTCTGTTCACTATCTTCTGTTCCATGTATCGTAAAATTGGTTTCGTCGTATGTCGAGGACCTGAAATAGATATTTCTAGTACTAAATTAGTTTATTTATAAATGATTTTTGTAAGTATTTCAGCTGCACTGTGCTGTAAAATTGTTATGAGCGTATACGGTTTTCTCCGTATTATAATAAAATAACTGCGTTGCGCACTTATTTCCTGCTACCTGGATCGTTATTGTCTTATTTGATTCTTATATGCTAAGCTGCTGCTTTTTGTCTGCTGCGCTTCATAGGTGGTCTCATAAAATTTGTTGTCACACACTCCTTATGCATAACATAACATTTACCTCATTAGAGTAGGCGACCTTAATAAATATTTTTTTTATACCTACGAGCAATCATTCTGGTCTGAATGATCATTTTAATTTATTTCATTCAAGAGGAGAGAGCTTTGCTATACTTAAAACTAGTGGTAGCAGGTGGCACTTAGCACGTCCGTACTATAATATTTGTCAGCTCTTTCGGCTGTGGCCGTTCATGGCTCAATTAACTTAAAACTAACTTACATCTAAGGCAAATCTTGCTCTCCTACAATAAATGTGTTTTACTTCAGGTGCTCATATAAATTACTTATCTTGTGGCAGGTCGACAGGATGTTAGTCCTGTGCATTACTCTTACATACGTTGGTACTTCACACATAGTATGACAACTTATAGTGTGTGTATATTTTATTTTAGCAGCTTAACTTAACAGATATTTTCAGTGGTTGACTCGGTATTTCTTCAAGTCTGCTTGATGAAACAACCCTTTTATTCGTCCAGATACAGGGTCAGCTAATAAATAGCAACCAATGTGCGGCTTTCTTAAGATAATATATGGTTCTTCATACAAGTGCTGCCACTTTGCTAATGTGTTTGTCATGCGCCTTTTTTCTAAGGTTAGCATGAGTGGTTAAAGATATGAGAGCTTGTCTTAACTTGTCGTCTAATGTTACTTCAGGGTGTTGTAATGTTGGGTGGGGTCTACCCATTCATTTCTTTCTAGTCGTTTAGAGACTAGTTCTGATGGTGTGAAACCAGTTGATGTGTGAGGTAAATTATTAACAATCTCTTCAAAGGGTGTGACGAAATCAATCCACCGTGTCTGCTGGTTTGGAATATACGTTCGTATGAAACGATTGAACTCTTTGAATACTCTTTCTGTGGGATTACTTTGCAGTCGATACCGAGATATCAAAATTTGTCTGATGTTGTTGGTTACAAGGAAATTCCTCCATCGTTTCCCCACGAAAGTTGATGCGTTATCAGATAACATGGCTTCAGGCTTGCCAAAGCGAGGAAAATAGTCTTTCTCAATACGTCTAATTAGTGGAAGTATATTAGATGACTTCATTGCATAGAGTCTCACGTGTTTGGTAAAAAGATCTAACAATACGACGAGATAAAAAAAATGGTTCAAATGGCTCTGAGCACTATGGGACTCAACATCTTAGGTCATAAGTCCCCTAGAACTTAGAACTACTTAAACCCAACTAACCCAAGGACATCACACACACCCATGCCTGAGGCAGGATTCGAACCTGCGACCGTAGCAGTCCCGCGGTTCCCGACTGCAGCGCCAGAACCGCTAGACCACCGCGGCTGGCTACGACCAGATACTTCACACCTCCTCTTCCCTGAGGAAGTGGACCTGCATAATCCAAACTGACGATTTGGTTTGGTCTTTCTGTACGTATCGGGTTTAAAGGTAAGGCATTTGACAAGTTGAAAGGTTTCGCCTTTTGGCAAATGGAACAATTTCTTAATAATTGGTGCACCTCCTTGTGAAGATTAGGTACATAGCAGTATGTTGAAATCTTGCGTTTGCATTTTTCTGGGCCATAGTGACCCCAGGAGAGGTGAGTGTACCAAATGAGATGTTCAACATAATCTTTAGGAATACAGACACACCACCTTCCTGTCAACAGAGAAGTTCGGTGAAACAAAACTCCATTGTGTACTTTATAAAATTTTGACAACGAGTGATCAGGGTTGTTTTGAAGAAGCTGTTTAATTTCTAGCCAATTGCGATCTGTGTCCTGAAAAGTATTCATTTGACGGCAAAGACGCAGAAAGTAACTCGGATGTAGAGGATCTTCAATAAGAAGAATTTTGTGATTAGATATCTGTTCTATTAATTCAGTAGGCTCCGGCAATCCTTGCGGCATACGTGACAATGCATCAGCAATGATGTTATTCTTGCCCTTTACGCAAATAATTTCAAAATCATACTCTTGTAGAAATAAACACCATCGAGTAAGCCGAGGATGATACAGTTTGCAAGAGAGTAAGAAGCTCAGTGCTTGATGATCTGAGTATACTCTGATTTTATGACCATAAATATTGTAATTAAAGCGGCGAAAAGCCCACCACAACGGCTAATCCCTTTCATTCGGTTACCGAATATGATCTCTCACATTCGGTTAAGACCCGACTGACAAAACTGATTATTTTGACTTCCTCCTGCCCATCAGTTTTGTCTATTTGAAATAAACATGCACCTAATCCTTGAAACGATGAATCGCAAGAAATGCAGAAATCTAAACTCATGTTTGGATGACTTAAAATGTTACTCTTTAGAAGAGCTTCTTTGATCTTGTCAAAGGCTTTTTGGCATTCAGAAGTCGACATCCAGTGGACGTTTTTCTTCAGCAAATTTAACAATGCGGGATTGTTCATTGATTGATTCGGAATGAAGCGACGGAAGAATGAAGCTAATCCAATGAAACCTTTCAGTTGCCTTTTAGTGCAAGGCACAGGGAAATTTTCTATTGGTGTTAACTTGCTGGGATCAGGTGAGATTCCTTCCGAAGAAATTATATGTCCTAAAAACTTGACTTCTTTCTTGGCAAATTTGGATTTTTGTAAATTTGCAGTAACACCAAAATCAGAGAATCTTTGAAAGATCTTTTGTAGGAGAGTTAAATGTTCTTCCCAGGAAGTCGTTGCTATCAGTAAATCATCAACATAGACAGTGACTTGGTCAAGTAACTCTGGTCCTAGCACATGATCAAGTGCTGCAATAAAAACACCAGAACTAATGTTGAGACCGAAAGGTACTACACGAAAATGATAGGATCTGCCGCCAAAGATAAAGGCTGTGTACTTCCTCGATGATGATGATAGTTTCACCTGCCAATAGCTACTTCGGAGGTATATTGAGGATAAGAACCTCACACTATGGAATTTTTGTAGTTGTTCCTCCAGTGGTTCTGGTCTTGTGCATACTGGAATGATGATTTTATTAATATTCCTTGCGTCCAAGACAAGTCTGACGCTTCCATCGTGTTTGAAAACAGGTAACAACGGGCTACTGTAGGGAGAGTCGGACGGTTCTATGATTTTCCACTTAATCATTTTACGTATTTCTTGTTTGACGGCTTCTTTACGGGACTGCGGAACTGAATAGGTTGTTTTGCAAAAAGTATCATGGGGTTTCACTCTCATGTTAAATTCATAGTCTGCTATGATACCTTGTTTTCTGGAAAAAATGTTCACAACTGTTGATAATAGGTCATGTAGTTCATACTTCTGTCTGTTGTCGAGTCCGTCTGTTTCCACAATTTTTATGTGTAACTCGTCGGCAGTTGGTAATAAGTCAGGGTCATTGTTGACGTCACTGAACTCGTCAACCGCACGGTGGTAATGTTGCCTGTCAGAAACTCTACGTATTTTCACTTTACGTTCCAGGTTGGTTATCCTGACTTTGGTTCTCATTAGATGTATGACCAGTGTCCTTAGTCTTAACGTGCACTTACCTTCAACTAAATCAATGATGGCACGATTTCTTCGTAGAAAGTCCATTCCTAACAAGCATGGCACTGACAGGTTCTTTACTACTAAAAATGTGCACTGTATACAGTCGGATTTAAATTGTATTGTTGCTTGTACTTGCAAGCTAACCTTCTGTACTAGGGAGCCTACTGCTCCGGATACAGTACATCCTTGCACAGGAAGTGAAGGAATTTTTGTTACAGAGCACACCTTTTTTTATACATACATAGACATAGCATTAATATTTGCACCTGTGTCGATGATGGCAATGTTTGGTATATCATAAATGTGAATCAGAGCTGATGCTTGTACTTTGTTTTCCCAAAGGTCGTTGTTTTCGTAGGTGTTCTTTTCTTCTAATAGTTCGTCCTGTAAGTCTCTGTCGTCTTCATATCTAATTACGTTGATATGTCTTTTAATGAAATTGCCCCCCATTGGTTCTGCAGCCTAAAGAAGCTGCTAATGGTTTTCCGACTGGGGTGGAGCTGAAATGTCAGTTATTTTTACTTGACTAGTATTTTGCGATATACCAGGTCGAAAATTGGCGCTCGTATCCCATACGACTTGTGCATGTCTTGATTTCGTGTTATTTGACATCGCGTTTGGTGCTTGGTTCGCCTGTGTGTAGGAAATGGTCGGATTTCCTTGGCTATTATGACCGGCTGTGTCAGGAAAAGCATGCGACGAATTGTCCTGACTATTGTTCCTGAACTGTTGGTTGGGTTGGTGAGAAAATGTCACATTTTTCGGCTGTGAAAAATTCATTTGGTGAGAGGGAGTGAAGTGACTCGGCTGACTGTACTGTTGTGATCTGTTATAATTGTTCCATTTCTTTCCCTTGTGACTATTTCCATTATTCGTCTTGTTGTTCTGGTACTGGTAATTACCGTTGTGATTTATCGGTGAATTATCGTATTGCTGTTGTGTCTTTTGATTAATCGGATTGTATCTATTCTGGTGTGGATATTTGTTATATTGTTTTCCATTACGGCGGTTGAAACTGTTATTATTGCAGTAAGGCTGAGCGTTTGGTTTTCCCGTGTTATGTTGGTACGACATTCCATTGACGCAATTTGTTATGTGCTGCTGCGGAGCGGGCGGTCCATTACTATAATTATTCCGCGCGCCCGCACGCACATCCTCATAGATCATGTCCAAATTGTCAAAATAAGAAAGAAAGGCTTCTAGGTCTTCTTCACTCACATTAACTAGTTTTTCTCTTATTGACACAGGAATTTTTGACTTTAAGATCATGATTACATCTTTGGTTGAAATGGGCGTGTCCCAATACTGAATTTTGCGTAGATATTTTTCAAAATAACGTCTCAAACCTCCTCCTTTGGTGTTGAAAGGTTCAGCGTTGTAAATCTCCTTTCGGAGCCTTTGTTGTATACCTGAACTCCAGAATTTATTCAAAAAATGCTTTTCAAAATCTGCATAGGTGTGACATTTGTCTATTATTTCTGTACCCCAAATTGATCCTTCACCGTGTACATAGCCTAAGATGAACTGTATCCGCTGCCTGTCGTTCCATGATTTTGGAAAAGCACCTGTGAATGATTTTAGAAATTCCATGGGATGTATATTTCGTTTTTCAGGTATAAAAGGCTGAAAAACTGTGTTTTAGCACACTCTCGTCTCGCATTAGTCAACGAGGGTTAGTTGATCGGCATGACTACGTGACGTGGAAGTTTCGTCACGCGTATTATTTACTGTTGATGAGAATTGTACCTGACACTCGGGATATTGACGATTATCGTGTTCTGGCGGTAGCGAATACTCACTTTGATTGTCACTTTGCAATTCCGCAACTTGTCGTTTCAGTTGATCATTGCTTAGCTGACGTTTCCATTCCAGAAGATCGTGGCTAAATGCTCGTCTGATTTCACCTACACTGGTTAAGTGTCACCAGAAGTACCGGGAGCGGTTAAGATTTCTGCTGTAGCAGATTTAACCGTACCCTTTAGATCAGCGTATACCTTGCTGACAATGCACTGTTCTTTGGATTACGTCCACTCTTCAAATTCCGTATTAAGTGTATTGCTTATACCGGTGTTGACAGCTGCGATCTTTTTGTCAATATTGACATCGCATATTTGCTGAGCAAGGTCTTCAACTCGCTCGCCAACGTATTTGACATCTTCTGTTAATTGGCTTACTCTCTTTGAAACATCACTGTAATGTTTCAGAGTTACTCGCAGTTGATTTACACACATCTATTTGGGCCAGCATATCTGTGAACTTGCTACCAATATTGGTCTCGGCGGATTCCACCATCGAAAGAACACTATCAATTTTTGCGGTACGCTTGCGTTTAGCTCGCTTGCGTAAGCAGTGGTAATGGCTTTAATTTTTTCCTCCATGGTGTCATTCGAATTTTTGGTTTGTGCTTGGATGTCGGTAATAACAGAATTTATATTGTTCATTCGCACTTGAGTGTCCTCTATCCTTGATTCTAAACTGTTGAACCTGAACCTGCTGTCACTTTGATTTGATAACTGACTGATTTGCGTTTCAATATTGTCACTTTGGTTTGTTAACTGTCCCATTCAAGTGTCAAGATTACCCATGTGAGCTTCAATGTTATCACTCTTGTTTCTAAGCTGTTACATGTTTGCTTCAAAACTGGTTTTCATATCAGCAAACAATTTTAGTATATCTGACAGCCAGCATTCACGTGACTGCGACGCGGTCTGTGGCGCCGACAGCTCACGTGGTGCTTCGTCGTCTGTTGTTCCCTCACTACGAGATTCAGGTTTGTTTACACACGCGCACGGTCTAAGTTGCCTTGGTTGCTCATCAGCCATCGTAAATTTAAAGTAGTTACACCGCACGAGCTAGAAAAAATAATTTTTTTTTAAATTATGATTTTCACTTGTCAGGCGCGCCAAGGATTTCGCGTCCTGATTTCTCAGATATTGCTTGCGCGTTATAAACAATCGAAAGTCTGACACACGAAAATGCCAATATGGCAACGGGAGTGATAAAATAAATGAAAAACACTTATAGAGCACTGAAACTGGCACAGATAGCAGCCATTGTGATTCACTAAAATGCACAGCAATGGAAATTCTTGCCAACTAATTCTTACTATTGTAAGCGAAATGATGTGATAGAGGCGGATCTAATAGCAAAACGAAACAGAAATTTGGAAATTAAATTGCTTGAGGAAAAGGCAAAAAGCGTATAGAGTGAATGTCACGGTACGCAAAGCTTCAAACATAATGAAAAATCGTACTCACATTAGTTGTCTTGCGCGCTGCTATTTATTGCTGTTGCGGATTCTTACTGCGATTTTCTGCATATGCGTCTTTTTTTTTTATCTCGGGTTTTGGCTTCCAATTTTCTCCAGATGGTAGCATGAAAATAAAAAGAACAAATTAGTTTTTTAGTCAAGTCCCTGTTCGGGCGCCACATCTAGCGTTAAAAGGTTTTTTGCTTTTCACATTTAACCAAATATAACATTGATGATGATAATTTATGGCAATGTTTGCCAACATGATAAAGAATGCAACCTTTAACACTAGATTGCGTACTCACGGCAGTTCTCCTTGGCCGTTTTTTGGTACGACTTGGAAAGAGAGAAAAATTAATGAATGATCGGCGATGCGTCGGTTCTCGATTGTGTTCAGGGACGTACAAATTGATTGCGCGAAAATAGTTTCTCAAATGACCTCTTAACCCGGATTGCTTTCACGCAATCAGACTCTTCAATGAAATTACCTAAGGGACCTATTTGAATAATAATAAAAAAATTGGAAATGAATGCAAAACAGTGAAATTTTGTAAAAAAAGTTGTCAGATCGGAAATTGAACTTATTAATGGTCTCCCGAATACAATCGAGACACCGCGATAAAGAGCGAACCTGTAACAAAGTTCATTTAAACATAAACATTATTTGTGGTTAATTTAAAGAAAAGAATAAGCATAGATTTTCTGTACAGTGAAGCATCAATATATTCTCAAAGAACAAAGCCGTTAAACTATAAACATTAACAAATTTACAATGAATACAAAACTTACATTTTTATGTTTTTCTCATAAATGGAGCAGTCCAACAATCGCTGCTTTTCTATGTGTGATATTTTGTAAAAATTAAATGTCCTGGCGTGCGCGTAAGTATTTTTTATCGTCACAAGGTTTACAAAAGCGTTTTTTTTTCTTGGTGATAACGTGGTTTTTCACACTAAATGAAATATAGCTTATGGCGGTGCTACACAACACGTCTTAACAAGTCGGCGACCAAAATCAAAGGTAATGAAGTACATGTTAACATATCGGCGACCAGAAGTACAACTAACTTACAGTTAGTTGTAGACTCTAGAATTTTCCTAACAAATGATAAATTGTTCTTTCTTCTGTTTCACAGCTTCTTGCTATCAAGCGCTGCGGCAATGATTTTAAATATCTACGCCCAGCGAGTCATAGTGTTTAAAAGTACCTTTTAAACGCTGGCCGCGCGTCTTGGTATAGGCGCAAGTTATAAACAGATTTCGTTTCTTTACTCTCGCGTTGTCATGCTTAGTATCATTACAAACTACAGCTCAGTGGCTGTCCTTTTCTCGTATGGAAAATGTTTGAAATCCAATATCACACGAGGTGGGGGCCAGCACATCAACTGGAACTCGCCGCTATGTTTCTTAGACCTCTCTATCATGTCCCTGGTCTTGTGACATGGCGCATTATTTTGTGGAAAAGTGCCTCTACCGCCAGGAAACATGATCGCCATGAAGGGGTGTACGCGGACTGCAACCAGTGCACAATACTTCCTGGCCGTAATGGTGCCTTGCACGAGCTCCACTGGACCCATGGAGAGCAAGTAAACGTTCACTAGTGCATTAAGGAGCCACCGCCAGCTTGCCTCCGTCGCATAGTGAAGAGTTCCAGGAAGACGACTGATTCGCGCCCTCCGTTCGGCATGATGAAGAAGGTATCAGGATTCATCAGACAACGCTCTAACGTCCAGTGCCGATTTTCAAGTGCCTATTTCAGTTGTATTTGCCCATGTCGTTGTGTCAACAGTGGCACGAACATAAGTTGTCTAATATTGAGTCCCATCTTAGGGAGTGTTCGGTGCACTGTGTGTTCAGACAAACGTATACTCTGCCCAGCATTTAAGTCATATGTCAGTTGCACCATAGATCGCCACCTGTCACTTTTTTTTAAGTCTGCCCAGTCTACGAATCCGACATCTGTAATGTAAGGTGGCCGCCCAACACCATGACGTCTGGTTGTGGTTCCGCGCTAGCCACTTATCGCTCGTGTGTTCACAGGGCTCAAACGTCGAGAAAGATATGTTACTGTCCAACTAAAATAGTATAGTTGCTGCTTTGTTTGGACTCAGTCATTTCTTTCTTTTCTTTATGTTCATATAAAGACACCACTTATCATAACAGATAACGATACAACGTAAGAATGGCCGGTGTTGATCACGACTCAATTCATGACGAGCAATCAGATACGTCCATGCTAATTTTTGTGATTTGGCTTGGAGGTTGCGGCAGTCATACACCCGAGGTTTCAACCTTCCCCATTACATGCCAATGTCGCACGATGGTGAAATCATCACAGTTCACCACATTTGCCATATCGTAAGTACAATGACTTGCATCGTTGTGAATTATTGCGTTTAAACAATCTTCGTAAAACAACAATGGTCTTCCTGAACGTGGATAGTCACTAACGTCAAAATTATCCTCCTCAAAACAAGTAAACCATTTTATAGCCATGCTCCATCCAGAGGTGTTACCCTCGTATATGGCGCTTATGTTTCTGGCTGGCGCCGCTGTTGTCACCCCTCTAATGGACTCAAACAGAAGAATATGTCGAGAGAGTTCCGATTTCTCCACTTGGCACTCCATTTTATAGCGTCCATAGCTCCACTCCCTATCTCCAGTCGACGAAACGACAGTGTGTAAATTGAAATAGCGACAGTTAACTTCAAGTAAAAAGTCACAATCTATAAATAAACCCATAGCAACTGGAATACCAACATACGGCCGGCCGAGGTGGCCGAGCGGTTCTAGGAGCTACAGACTGGAAGCGCGACCGCTACGGTCGCAGGTACGAATCCTGCCTCTGGCATGGATGTGTGTGATGTCCTTAGGTTAGTTAGGTTTAAGTAGTTCTAAGTTCTAGGGGATTAATGACCTCAGAGGTTAAGTCCCATAGTGTTTAGAGCCATTTGAACCATTTATCATTTGGCGAAGAAGTATTCGAAGATGAACAAGAGCCTGGGACTTGAAGGACGAATCGGAGGATCTGACAAAGTACTATTTACTTAGTACCTAGATAGCTCAGCCACATTAATCGAACTCTTTAAGGTTCCATTACTAATCCTCCGTTCGTGGAGAAGAGGAGGAGATTCGTGTTAAGCGTCCCGTCGACAACGAGATCGTTAGAGACGGAGCACAGCCTCGGATTAGGAGAAGATGGGAAAGCAAATCGGCCGTGCCCTTTCAAAGGAACCATCCGGGCATTTGCCTGAAGTGATCTAGGGACATCATGGAAAACCTACATCGGGATTGCCGGACGCGGGATTGAACCGTCGTCCTCTCGAATGCGAATCCAGTGTGCTAACCACTACCCCACCTCGCTCGGTCGTGGAGAAGATAGTATTATTTTTGTAGAAGTATTTTTAAGCATTACGTAGAAATTTAGGAGACATTTCAGTTGAATGTTCTTTTGTATAAATCGGCTGCAGTCCAGCTGCGTCACAATGGGATGTTTCAGTTGATTGCCCCGTTGTGGTATGATGGATCTGAACCATAAAGAACATACGAACTCCCATTTAGAGCAGCACAAAGTAAATGCAGAAGACCTCATTGTTAGTCACATATTTTTTCCCGCCAGTTTTCGCGCTGTATTGGAAATGGTAGGGTGCTACGATCTGGAAGTTGTAAGATGCTGAGCATAAGGAAAAGGAAAATAATGCTGTTACCATTTTTACTGACCACAGAAGCCAAATTTAGCATATAAATGATGAACAATAGTTATTCGTCACAGACGCCAAGTTTAACATAAACAGTTACGAACCATTAAGTTCACGGGAACACCTAAAATAATAAAAAGAATTAAATTTCTAGACAAGTTCAGAAAATTCCCTTTCTGTAATAACAGATATTCTTTGTACTCTAAAACATAACAAGTATGTCCCAAAGCCATCTACTGGGTCTAAAACTGGTTTTTGCCATTATGAAATCAATATTCATAAGACCAGAATATGCATACACTTTACCCACCAAAAAAACTTTAAAAAGTAATAGAATGTGCAACTTCTGAACTGGCTGTAAAATACGACTTGAACATTAGCAAACCAACAAGCATAAGCAGTTATTTGAAAGAGCAACCAAGGACAAAGCAAAAGCAAATAAAAGGGCTGAAACGCGTGGATTAACCAATGCACGGTAACGGGCATGAGCTTGGGCCACGCCGCATACGACTGCTCGATTCAGTAGAGATTCTAAAAGATAAATACGGAAAATACATTAAATTTACGTAACATGTAAATGGGAAACACGACAAGGGCCTCCAACAACGACAGAGAAATTAATGGAATAAAAAATTCGCTTCAGCTGCCCGTTGCTGGCAACTGAAGCGTATTTTTTATTCTGTTAGCACTGTTCCTGAGTTGCAGAAGTTCTCCTGACCAAATATTGTATACACGAATACGATTTAGTTTAGAGAACATCCACAACTGAGCTGCATGGGAGACTGAAAATATCAGCTTCCGTTGTTATTTTCTGTAATATAGATGCTAGTCTCATGATCCTCCACCTCCACCCTAAAGGAGTGTTCTTTGATGTTTTACAGGTAATAGAGTAGTTCAGACCAGAGCCCTTAATGCTCTCTCAAAGAACAAACCGTGCTAAGGCACTGGGTTCTGTTGAATAATTATGACTTTTTTGAAATAATGTTCAGGATTCGTCCTATATCAATCAGACTTCTTCTCGGGGTTCTTGCACTTATCGCATATTGGATCAAGTATCGTTATGTGTTTTAAGTTGTTTCTATACCCCTGCTCACTGTTCCTCCCTCATCTATTATGACAAATCTATTTCTCTACACATTTCCCTTCTATATCACTGATACTATTTTTTTTCTGTTTCCTTTTCATTCTTCTTCAGTTCTTTTAGATTACAATTGTACGACGTATTGCTCTTCATACCAAACTAGCAACAGTAGTATGCTGTGTCTACCGCTCAACCCCTTCTTCCCTCACCCTTCCCTCCTTTCCTTTACGTTTTCATTTTATTCTCTTGCTGCTTACCCTGTTCCGTCAATGTTATTAATGTAGCTTGTAACAGTCTTTTACGAATATTGTTTTATTCACCAAGAATCATCACCAAGAATTACACACATTGTGCCTGAACCACTAATTCTTACGTATCTTTGTCTAATGCCGTATTGTAACCGTACATATAGCTTAAGTATTCCGTTGCCTCGACAAAATACGTATGGGACGTATATTCTAAATCTACACGTACACAGATACTCCGTGAGCCACTGTACGGTGTGTGGCGGAGGGTTCCCTGTACCACTACTAGTCACTTTCTTTTCTGTTCCACTCGCAAACAGAACTAGGAAAAACTGTTGTCCACATGCCTCCGAGTAAGCCCTAATTTTTCGTATTTTATCTTAGTGGTCCTTCCGCAAAGTGTGTGTTGCCGGCAGTAGCATCGTTCTGCAGTCGGCTTCAAACGCCGATTTTCAAAATGTGCTCAGCAATCGCCGGCCGGTGTGGCCGTGCGGTTCTAGGCGCTTCAGTTTGGAACCGCGTGATCGCTAGGGTCGCAGGTTCGAATCCTGCCTCGGGCATGGATGTGTGTGATGTCCTTAGGTTAGTTAGGTTTAAGTAGTTCTAAGTTCTAGGGGAATGATGACCTCAGATATTGAGTCCCATAGTGCTCAGAGCCATTTGAACCATTTTTTTGCTCAGCAATCTTCCTCGAAAAGAATGTCGCTTCGCTCCAAAGATTCCCATTGACCTCCCGAAGCATCTTCGTAACACTTACGTGGTACTTGAATTTACTTTACGTCCTTGGATTTCACCACAAAGTGCCCCACACGTGACCCCTGGGTCGTGCCAAGAAAGCAACAACGTTGGCTGCTGGACTCGAAGTTTTCCTTCTGAATATCCCAGCAAGTGTAAGATATAGCAACATGACTCTAGCTCAAAATGGCCGTTATCAGAGCCCAGTTTTCGACCATACATTAAGAGTCTTACATTCAATATAGAAGGAGTAAGCCGATCAGAAAGTGAATATTTAGCAAAATTATTGTCCAACCACAGAGTGAACGTTGTCCTGCTGCAAGAGACTCACTGCGAAAATCAAGATTAGCTTAATGCAAGATGCAAGATTCCAGGAAATAGCTTGTTTAATGCAACATTTCACAGAATTTATGGTACTGCAACGTATGTAAAAAGCAACGTAGATGAAGTTGAAATAATAAGCACAAATATGAACAATAACATGTTCGCCTACAAAATAAAGATTGAGGCACTGAAATTACAAACATCTATAAGCCTCCATCACAGCCTTAGAGCTTGAATGAGGCCATCGAGAACATCCAACACCCAGCTGTAATCCTGTTATACTATTCCCAAGAAAAGGGCTCCTTCCACTCTGCTAGATTGAACAAGGACTGTAGCCCAAATCTAAGTTTTATTTCAAAGGACTCATCCGGAAGACCATGAAGTGCAGCAGGAAGATTATACACAACTTCCCACGAAGTCAGCACAGACCAGCACTCGTCAAAGTCGGCCTGGAAACGCCTGCAATCAGATCAGTCCCATTGACACGCTGGAACTTTACCAAAGCCAACTGGTCAAAATTTACTAGCGAACTGGAACATAATATACAGTGGATTTCATCTAAAATAGAACATTATCAGCGCTTTACGCGATTACTATGTGCCACCGCAAAAAATCACATCCCAAGAGAATACAGGAAGGCTTATATCCGTGGCTGGAACCTAAAATGTAATGAGCTATAGGAAGAACATAAACTCAGCAGTGACCCTGAAATCGCACATGAATTACTAAATTCCCTTGACTCAACTAGAAGAGAACCTCACGGAAAATGCAAATTTTCAGCTCTCCAGCCGAAAAGCACTGTCTCTTTTACGGAATCTTGGTAGCAGTACCCCTAATTCAGTGCTAAGCGCTCCAAGCTAGAAACAGATGCAATAGCAAAGAGATTAGTTAGTCTGACAAAAAAAAAAACCTGCCGACAATGACAAAGATGCAAAAAGAATTCGGTCAGAATTAAAACCAAAGATGTCCCAGGCTGAAGCCGTTTCTCAGTTTCCACTTGATATCACGGTTTTTGAGGTTTCATCTGCGGTAAAGGAAGTAAAATCAGGAAAAGCATCTGGACTACATGGTATTTATCCACAATTTCTATTACACTGTGGTCCTCGAACAACTGAATGGCTTGCTAAATTTTACAACATCTTAAGCAATGGACAGCCACCACCACTACTCAAAAGAGCTAAAATTGTCGCAATACTGGAACCTGGGGAAAGTTGAGATAATGCAGAAGATTATAGGTCTATTGCCCACCTGAGTGTCTGTTATAAACTGCTGGAAAGAATAATATATAGTAGAATATCGGCTACAACCCAAAATAACATACCAATAGAGCAAGCTGACTTTAGACCAAAGCGCAGTTGTACGGAGCTGGAGCTGGCCCTAACCACACAGAGAGAGGGTTTCAGGATCGCAAGAAGACTGTAGCTATGTTTGTGGACCTGACATCACCATACGACACAGTTTGGCGAAAAGCGATGATCCTCAAATTCCTTAAAATAATCCCCTGCAAAAAACTGGCCACCATTCTGAACAGCATGTCGGCCAGTGGTGCGACTGAAGTGCACCCAATGTAAGAAGACCTTACAACCTGAATGATGGATTACCACAAGGATCAAAAATGGTTCAAATGGCTCTAAGCACTGTGGAACTTATCATATGAAGTCATCAAAAAAATGGTTCAAATGGCTCTGAGCACTATGGGACTTAACTTCTGAGGTCATCAGTCCCCTAGAGCTTAGAACTACTTAAACCTAACTAACCTAAGGACATCACACACATCCATGCCCGAGGCAGGATTCGAACCTGCGACCGTAGCGGTCGCGCGGTTCCAGACTGAAGCGCCTAGAACCGCTCGGCCACAACGGCTGGCCTCTGAGGTCATCAGTCCCCTACACTTAGAACTACTTAAACATAACTAAGGACATCCTACACATCCATGACAGAGGCAGGATTCGAACCTGCGACCGTAGCAGCGGCGCGGTTCTGGACTGAAGCGCCTAGAACCGCTCGGCCACAACGGATGGCACCACAAGGATCGGTCCTTGCTCCATTGCTGTTCAACATATTCACTGCGGATTTATCAGCTACTCCTGTTAGAAAGTTTATATGCGCTGACGACCTTGCACTTTCGCAGCAGCAGAAACCTCGCTCACAGAAAATCTTCAGAGATTCGACAAGTTCTTCAAAACCTGGAGCCTGAAAGCAAACATAACGAAAAGAGAAGTCAGCAGCTTCCATCTGAGCAACAGACAAGCCAACTATATTCCTAAAGTTCAATATCGTGGCCACCTGCTGAAGTTCAATCCTCGCCCTAATTATCTAGGAGTCATCTTGGATCTATCCTTGACCTAAGTACACATCTAAGCAAAGCATCTGCTAAAATCAAAGGCCATAACACTCACAGGAACAGGTTGGGGTCTCTCTCCATCTACTCTCAGAAGTACAGCACTTGCCCTAGTATACCCAGTAGCTGAATACTGCAGTCCAGTATGGCTTAACAGTACCCATACAAAGAAGGCAGATGTCCAGCTAAATGACACTATGAGGATTATATCAGACACCATCGAGTCTACTCCTCAGAAGTTGCTACCGGTACTTTCTAACATTCCACCTCCTCATCACCGAAGAGCATTGATACTGAAGAAACAATGGCATAAGTGCTGTGACAACGCTCTCTTACCAATACATGAAAACTGTCTACATGAAGGTCTCAGGTTTAAATCTCGGAATCCGTCTTGGATTCTAGGAAAGAAGCTGGCCCAAGATCAGTTTACAGTAAGTGAAGCTTGGCGCATCGGTCCGCTATCTTCAAAGCCAGACAGATCTGGACTGATCTCGGACCCAACTAGCAACCCCCTGGTTTTAACCAACCCAGGAAAATCTGGACATCACTTAACCAGATAAGAACCCAACACTGCACATGTTAGTTTTGTAAGCACAAGTGGAAGATTGTTGATAGCCCTTTTAGCGACTGTGCAGACGTGCATCGTTATGGATTGCGCTCTCCGAAGGTTCAGTGGTTCAATGGAGGAGATCCATCAGGCTAGTGAGGAAACTGTGGGTTAAGGACACTGTACATCCATGTGTAATGATACTCATGTTACTTATAGATTGAGGTCTAAACCTGTATATGTTTGTAAGTATTTTGTAACAACACATTGTATCTTCAAGCCATACATACGGGTAAGAAATCTCGCAGCCCATCTCTGAGATACTTCATCGGCTTCCTTTAATCTCACCTGGTACAGATCCTAAACAATCAAGCAGTACTCAAGAATGGGTCGCACTAGCTTCCTATAAACGGTCTCCTTTTCGGATGAACCACTCTCTCCCGAAATTCTCCCAATAAACTGAAGTCCATCATTCGCCTTCCCTACCACAGTCCTCACTTGATCGTTCCTTTTGATATCGCTTTGCAACGTTACGCTTGGATATCTAAACGACTTGATTGTGTTACACAGACATCTACTGAAATACAGGATTAAAGTACCGGTATGCTACCGAATCCACATTCCACAATACTGTATAATAGTAACTAATATCATCTGCAAAAATAGCTCTAGACTCAGAAAACTTACCTATAAAACAGCAGAATGAAATTGCTATCAAAATAGGAAATGTACAGAAAGAGAGCTCAAAATCAGGAAAAGCTATAATACCTACTCACATTACAAAGCGCTACGCAAAATTAATGAAAAATTGACGAATAACAAAGCCCTAGCAATTAAATCAGATAGGGGGAATTAACAAAACTGACTACACACAAAAAGTTAACGATTTCTTTGGTATTAATGGTATCACTCAAATCGATAGAAATCCCACAAACAAATATGTGGCCCAAACTAAGAAAACCATAAAAGTATATCACACAATACTTACAGAATATAAAAAAGTACTTGTATACCCATAACCCCAAAAAATGGTTCAAATGGCTCTGAGCACTATGGGACTCAACATCTTAGGTCATAAGTCCCCTAGAACTTAGAACTACTTAAACCTAACTAACCTAAGGACATCACACACACCCATGCCCGAGACAGGGTTCGAACCTGCGACCGTAGCAGTCCCGCGGTTCCGGACTGCAGCGCCAGAACCGCTAGACCACCGCGGCCGGCTCCCATAACTCCAGAACACCAAAGCTAAGTGGACACACTAAGATACACTAACAATTTGTTCCTATATGTCCTGTAATAGACAATGTTAATAGTCCCACATATTACATAAGCAAGAAATTAAACAATCTTCTTAATAAATTTTACATACACAACGAAAAGTATACAATAAGAAATTCTAGAACATTAGCTAAAATCATCAAAGATATAAAAATAACCTCAAATGAAAATTTTGTATGTTTCGGCATTGCTAGGCTACATACGAACATTCCATTCCAGGAAACAATAGATATCATAAAAGACGGCCTACCTAGATACATAAAAATCTCAATACAAGGCGCTACAGAAATTTTGCAACTACGTAAAATTGTCTTACACCAAACGTACTTCGAGTCTGATAATAAAATATGTACACAAAAAGATGGATTCGTGATGGTCTGTAGCATTGCTGAAACCATAGATGACATATTCCTTAACAGGTTGAAAGAAAAATTTCTTGAAACAAGTAACATAACTAATCAAAAAATCATATAGTATGGCAGATACGTAGACGACACTTTAATGCTTATAGAAGGTAAGCCTACTGATATAGCACAGAATCAATTACAACCAAAATGAAATTTACTTTAGAACACGAAACCAACAAAACAATTAACTTTCTCGATCTAACTATTAAGAACACTAACAACAAATATTACTTCGAAATTTACAGAAAGCCTACCACAACAGACTATATTTTCAGGGCTCACTCATCATCCAAAGACCCATAAAATCGCATTCTCCTAAACAATACTGAACAGATTACAAAAGTTAGCACTATAAGACGAAGCAAACCAGGAGTAAATAAAATTCTTAGAATATATAGCCCACCAAAACGATTATGACCCCAAAGTAGTAACACAAGTATACCACTGTAAAACACTACGTGAAAGACACAATATACATAAAAAATAGCGCTAAACATACACACAGCGAAAAAGAGGAAAACAAATTATGTAAAGACGACCTATCTAGGAAACATCTCGAACAAAATTAGCAAATTATTCAACAAAACAGACATCGAATTTGCATTTCAAATCGCACACAGCCTCAGATACAAAATTCACGAAGGCTGCTCAAAAATCCTCATAGACAACAACCCTGGCGTTTCAAAATTTCGTGTAACGTCTGCCACAGATTCTACAAAGGACAAAATGGTAGAAACTTCAAAATCAGATATAAAGAGCACACCAGAGAAAGTGATAATAACCCGTTCATATTTTTTCAACATCTACAAACAGAAAAACACGTCGCAAAACCTCTAAATGAAGAAGTAGAAATCCTCTACGTTACGCAGAAGGGAACATCGTCGAGGAAATAGAGAAATATTCTCATGGATACAGCAACTCTACAAATTTACTGAACGAAGAAACCGACCTAAAGGGCAAGAAGCACATAGAGAATTTTATTCACATTATAAATCAAGAAAATGGATAAAATAATAATTCAGAGACGCTGAATAACACATATCCGTAGTAGCAGAGATAACAACATGAAAAGTATAAAGCAGAGACATAACACCAACATAAATTGTAGGCAATAACACAATTATTATGAAGAATTAAAAACTTAAAATAAAAATCTCAAATAAAATTTAAACAAACTCTAGGCAAAAACATTATTAGAACCAAACCTATAAAATAATACAAAACTACTGAATTCCACACATCACTTATTTATAGTGGTAACTAAGTAAATGTGTAATATCGCTGATCAACTTTCATCCACGCTGTCAGAAAAGTAGCATACATGGAAACCAAGTAAAATCCGATATAAATCTCCAATGTACACCTAGGAGAAAGTAATAACTCCAAAACGACATGACAGCAAGGATGTTACATCTAAGGTGAGAAAATCTAACGATGTATTACAGCTTTTCAGATCATAGTTACAGACCATTGTATTAAGACTATCACTTACATGTGTATTTACAAAGTATCTGTTGATGGCAATATGCAGAAATTGACTCATCGTGAATAATACAAAATATAAACAATTTACAGAGCAGTGGAGGTGACGTTATTCATAATAATAATGTCATTAAAAGACACGTTTTGCACTGCAGACCCCAAAGACCAAAAGTTGTCTCTGATGAACATTCGTCGTCCAGCACAACGTACAGGATTCTAATTTCTAATATCAGAAGTCAAGGTCTCTCGACGTGTAATAATTGGTTTGATGGCCAATTTCGTTAGTAATTAGCTGCCGTCATCATATTCTCAGATTTACAATGTACAGATTGAATAACAATAAAAAATGACAAGGTGCACAGCACAGAACAAGGAAATAACCAGACGTAGGGCCCAATGGATTATATATGTATATATATATATATTGTTGTGAATAGGTATTAAGTGAACGTGATGATAGGTACATACCTAAAGGAAGAGAGATTATTATGTTATGTAATTCACAGCCAGTAAATGGAAGCATATAAACGTGGCTTGGTGCTGGGTACATCCTTACACAATACTTAGGCACATAACGTAGTTTATTAGTTACAAAGTGCAAACTAATAAAACAACTGGATAAGAATGGACTCATAAAGAATATTAGTAGCAATGGATGGTACTTATGAGCGGTAAATAATCTCAAAACATCCCACAAGCTAGCTGGGATAGTATATAATAATGGCGTGTGACGAGGGCCTTCCGTCGGGTAGACCGCTCGCCTAGTGCAAGTCTTTCGATTTGACACCACTTCGGTGATTTGCGCGTCGATGGGGATGAAATGATGATGATGAGGACTACACAACACCCAGTCCCTGAGCGGAGAAAATCTCAGACCCAGCCGGGAATCGAAACCGGGCCCTTAGGAGTGACAGTCTGTCGCGCTGACTACTCAGCTACCGGGGGCGGACAGCTGTGATGGTGAGGAGGCGGGAGATGAGAGAGTGGCGTGGGTGGTAGTGGGAAGTAGAAAACAAATTTAAAAGGAAAAATGACATAATAAAACGACAGATATAAAAAAAGTGTAATACTGACGTAGCTCAAAAATAAGTTTTCTACAAAGAAACGTAAAGTCATATACATAGACACAGATATACGTAATGATAGCGCCACAACTAAATCAACAGAGATTCTTATGTTTCGTAATTTACAGCTAGTAAATAGAAACATACAGACATTGTTTAGTGCTGAATACATGTTTAGATACATCAAATGCACATAACATACTATAATAACTATAAAAGCGAACTTACAAAACAGCTGGATAACATCGGCTACAGGAAAACATTATAAACAGTGGGTGGTACATTTGTAAGGTAAGTGGCCTAAAAAACGAACAAGGAGTCGGGTCGCTGATAAAGGAGAGGGAAAGAGGTGAAATGGGTGAGGGAAGGTTACACAGGGGTAGCGACGAGGGAAGAAAATGGGGCAGTGGGCTGGAAGGACTGAGTTGGAAAAGGGTTTTTTTTCGGGGGGGGGGGGGGGGAGGATGGGGATAGTTACTCATTAAAGTGTATACATAAAGAAATGTAATACAACTTATTAGTACAATATACAAGTCTTTCTTGGCGGTAACAAGTCCACAATCACCAATTTAAAGCTGCCTTTCAGTATACAAAAATTAACTGTTTGTATAATAATCCATTGCAAACAGGACCATTCGTTGCAGTGTTATAATTGTGCAGCCTCTTGCTGTTATAGAAAGGAACGCCATTTAAAATATTACAATTGTTAATCTTGAGCTTAGCAAGGAAGTATACATTAGAGCAGCTTCAACAATTCATCACAATATGCAAATAAACTGTGAGGTTAAGTGGTAAAAAGAAAAAGGGAGTAGGTTGTGTACTCTACAGAAGAGGTGGGTAAAATATCCCAAAAAGCAACAATAGATACAACTCGTACAAAAAATACTACAGTGTCAATGACGTACGGCAAACACAAAATGGTGCCAGGAAGCAAAGAAAGAATGATATACCTAAAAGCAGGAATAACACAATAATTGCTGTAAAAATATAGAAATATATTTAAAAAATAAGTTTTGTGTATAGAAACTGGCAAAAACTTGGAAAAACAATTGGAAAAAAAACAAGAATTCTCAGAAACTTGGCCAAGACATGGAAATAGGAACCTAAAGCATAACTAGTGTAGTAATAATAAAAACTCAAGTGTAGTCCTGTGAGACGTGGGCATACGTTATAGTTAAGATTAGTAATACTGATATAGTAGGAATAAAACTCATATGTAGTCATGTAAGACAAAAGACTGGTCTTATGGAAATCACATTATGAAAAGATATTACATAAGATGCTAAGATGCACCAGGAGTGAAGTAAAGGAATGGGAAGGAGGTCATAGCTAGGTGGGCGGGGACGGGGGGACGGAGAAGGGGATGAAACATTTAACAGGAAGTGTTAAGTTATTGAGGGCTGTGCAAGATATCTTCAAAAATACTAAAAATGTTTTGATCTCCTTATTCCAAATGGTCATTTAACACTAAATTGTAGATCGGAGAATCTCAAGATGACAGCCATTTACTGTTGTCACTGGTCATAAAATAAACTATTTCACATCACGCGATCTTGGCTTATAATTTTACAAATTATATTAGTTAACCCCAACATCCTGCTTAAACTTATCTGGGTTCTGTTATTTAAGAATCGTCGAGCCACAGACATATCTGGGAACCTATTGCATTTGTTCACACTCTCGTTAACAGTTTGCAGTGGGGCACCGTGTCAACTGTTTCCCGAAAATTTAGAAATATACACTCCTGGAAATTGAAATAAGAACACCGTGAATTCATTGTCCCAGGAAGGGGAGACTTTATTGACACATTCCTGTGGTCAGATACATCACATGATCACACTGACAGAACCACAGGCACATAGACACAGGCAACAGAGCATGCACAATGTCGGCACTAGTACAGTGTATATCCACCTTTCGCAGCAATGCAGGCTGCTATTCTCCCATGGAGACGATCGTAGAGATGCTGGATGTAGTCCTGTGGAACGGCTTGCCATGCCATTTCTACCTGGCGCCTCAGTTGGACCAGCGTTCGTGCTGGACGTGCAGACCGCGTGAGACGACGCTTCATCCAGTCCCAAACATGCTCAATGGGGGACAGATCCGGAGATCTTGCTGGCCAGGGTAGTTGACTTACACCTTCTAGAGCACGTTGGGTGGCACGGGATACATGCGGACGTGCATTGTCCTGTTGGAACAGCAAGTTCCCTTGCCGGTCTAGGAATGGTAGAACGATGGGTTCGATGACGGTTTGGATGTACCGTGCACTATTCAGTGTCCCCTCGACGATCACCAGTGGTGTACGGCCAGTGTAGGAGATCGCTCCCCACACCATGATGCCGGGTGTTGGCCCTGTGTGCCTCGGTCGTATGCAGTCCTGATTGTGGCGCTCACCTGCACGGCGCCAAACACGCATACGACCATCATTGGCACCAAGGCAGAAGCGACTCTCATCGCTGAAGACGACACGTCTCCATTCGTCCCTCCATACACGCCTGTCGCGACACCACTGGAGGCGGGCTGCACGATGTTGGGGCGTGAGCGGAAGACGGCCTAACGGTGTGCGGGACCGTAGCCCAGCTTCATGGAGACGGTTGCGAATGGTCCTCGCCGATACCCCAGGAGCAACAGTGTCCCTAATTTGCTGGGAAGTGGCGGTGCGGTCCCCTACGGCACTGCGTAGGATCCTACGGTCTTGGCGTGCATCCGTGCGTCGCTGCGGTCCGGTCCCAGGTCGACGGGCACGTGCACCTTCCGCCGACCACTGGCGACAACATCGATGTACTGTGGAGACCTCACGCCCCACGTGTTGAGCAATTCGGCGGTACGTCCACCCGGCCTCCCGCATGCCCACTATACGCCCTCGCTCAAAGTCCGTCAACTGCACATACGGTTCACGTCCACGCTGTCGCGGCATGCTACCAGTGTTAAAGACTGCGATGGAGCTCCGTATGCCACGGCAAACTGGCTGACACTGACGGCGGCGGTGCACAAATGCTGCGCAGCTAGCGCCATTCGACGGCCAACACCGCGGTTCCTGGTGTGTCCGCTGTGCCGTGCGTGTGATCATTGCTTGTACAGCCCTCTCGCAGTGTCCGGAGCAAGTATGGTGGGTCTGACACACCGGTGTCAATGTGTTCTTTTTTCCATTTCCAGGAGTGTAGTTCTTAAAGAAAGGTATGAAAGCAAATGACACTCATGCCGATTTCCAGAATACACTGGGGGACTCTGCTCCTTCATATTCAACTGTTGCCAAGTGGACAAATGAATTTAAATTTGAAACTTCCTGGCAGATTAAAACTGTGTGCCCGACCGAGACTCGAACTCGGGACCTTTGCCTTTCGCGGGCAAGTGCTCTACCAACTGAGCTACCGAAGCACGACTCACGTCCGGTACTCACAGCTTTACTTCTGCCAGTACCTCGTCTCCTACCTTCCAAACTTTACAGAAGCTCTCCTGCGAAACTGGCAGAACTAGCACTCCTGAAAAAAAGGATATTGCGGAGACATGGCTTAGCCACAGCCTGGGGGATGTTTCCAGAATGAGATTTTCACTCTGCAGTTGGTAGAGCACTTGCCCGCGAAAGGCAAAGGTCCCGAGTTCGAGTCTCGGTCGGGCACACAGTTTTAATCTGCCAGGAAGTTTCATATCAGCAACTCCGCTGCACAGTGAAAATCTCATTCCTGAAACATCCCCCAGGCTGTGGCTAAGCCATGTCTCCGCAATATCCTTTCTTTCAGGAGTGCTAGTTCTGCAAGTTTCGCAGGAGAGCTTCTGTAAAGTTTGGAAGGTAGGAGACGAGGTACTGGCAGAAGTAAAGCTGTGGGTACCGGACGTGAGTCGTGCTTCGGTAGCTCAGTTGGTAGATCACTTGCCCGCGAAAGGCAAAGGTCCCGAGTTCGAGTCTCGGTCGGGCACACAGTTTTAATCTGCCAGGAAGTTTCATATCACCGCACACTCCGCTGCAGAGTGAAAATCTCATTCTGGAAACATCCCCCAGGCTGTGGCTAAGCCATGTCTCCGCAATATCCTTTCTTTCAGGAGTGCTAGTTCTGCAAGTTTCGCAGGAGAGCTTCTGTAAAGTTTGGAAGGTAGGAGACGAGGTACTGGCAGAAGTAAAGCTGTGAGTACCGGACGTGAGTCGTGCTTCGGTAGCTCAGTTGGTAGAGCACTTGCCCGCGAAAGGCAAAGGTCCCGAGTTCGAGTCTCGGTCGGGCGCACAGTTTTAATCTGCCAGGAAGTTTCATAACAGCGCACACTCCGCTGCAGAGTGAAAATCTCATTCTGAATTTAAATTTGATTGGGAGAGCTTAGATGACAATCCGCCCAGTGGTCGGCCAGCATGTGGCACTTCTCCAGAAATCATTGCAAAAGTACACAAAATGGTCATGGAGGATTGCCGATTGCCGACCGGTGTGGCCGAGCGGTTCTAGGCGCTTCAGTCTGGACCGCGCGACCGCAACGGTCGCAGGTTCGAATCCTGCCTCTGGCATGGATGTGTGTGATGTCCGTAGATTACTTAGGTTTAAGTAGTTCTCAGTTCTAGGGGACTGGTGACCTCAGATGTTAAGTCCCATAGTGCTCAGAGCCATTTGACCCATTTGATTGCCGATTGAAAGTGCGTGAAATTGTTCACGCTTGCCAGATGTCTGAAAGGGTATATCACATTTTAACTGAAGAATTAGAAATGAAAAAATTATCTGCAAGTTGGGTGCCGCGAATCTTGACGCTGGATGAAAAACATGTGCCGTCGCCATGGTAAAATTACAGGAACTAAGGTACGAATTGTTGCCACACCCGCATTTCTCACCTGATACGGCTCCGTCAGACTTCCATCTCTTCGTAAAACTTAAAATTTTTCTTGGTGGACGAAGTTTCACTTGAAATGAAGAATTGATAACCGGAGTTGGCAACTATTTTGCAGGCCTGGAGGAAACTCATTTTGGAGACGTGATCAAGGCACTGGAACATCGTTCGACCAAGTGCATTAATCTACAAGAAAACTACGATGAAAAGTAGAAAAAGTTTCAGTGATGTAAGTACTTTTTTTTCTATTCTAGAAAGTTTGCAATCGCGACCTTGGAAGTGGCAGAGAAACAGCATAATTCTATATACGCTTGGACATTTGCTGCTTGCTTTGAGCTGATTACTGGTCCATATTCCAAAAATCCTGTCATTAAAACATCTAAATTATATCGTCTGTTATCTAACAGGATGATAAGGTATTATACTGTTTCGTTTCCCTCGTAGGTATGGTCAAGTAGTTGCAACAGTTTTAGGCAACCAAACAAGAGACGGAATCTCTTTCTTATAGTATAGAATCAAAGCTAATACAAATTTTTAAATGATGTCATGTTGCTTTTATCTGTTACTGGTTTTGGTTCTGCTGTTCCAGTTTCGCTAATTCCAAAATTGCTATAATAAGAGCAATACTGTAACAGCTGAAAGCAATATGGCATCATTCTGAGAAGGAAAGTCATACCACATGTCTCATTTGCGTGACATTTTTCTGCAGATATGTCTAATGGCTATCACTTAAAAACAACAAATGTCCAAAGATATTTCCAGATTGCGTTTTCCTGAACATACCTGTCAGTTGAGTGAGGAAATAATTTAAATGTAAAGTAAGATATGGTAAAGTGATCTACAGTGGTTGTTTCAATGGTTCCATTCTGTCAAAAATAAGAATAAGGTCTCTGCTCTTCTTTTAGGTTCCTATGAACAGTAATATGTACGGCACTCAGAGTCAGTGAAACATGTTTTGAGTAAATTCTCAAATTCAGTAGCCGTGCACGCTGGATGAAAACTTGATACAATTGTGTTAGAGCAACAGCCTGTGTATGTGGAAGTAGCGAGAAATGGTCTCTGTACTCCAAGCTGTAATACAGCAGGACATGAACGCAGCCACGTCGAGGTTAATTAACTCCTAGTGGATAGAGTCCACGAAATGCAGTTAAGGAGACAGTGACTAATCACATACAGGATGTGGAAAAACTGTTTGACCAAAAGTGTAGGGCATAAAGATAGCAACGAACGAAGGAATTTGAGCTTAGGAACCAAGGGTTGCAGTTGAATGTTTACGGCGACATGCCAGCGTGAAAACTCTGGCTAGTTTGATCATTTGCTAGAACTTACTTCTGCTACTTAAGTGGTAGGAAGTATATATACAACAGAATACTCATTCTTCACTTATTTTGACCTCTTTAGCACATACTGAAAAATCAGACTTGGACATATGATGGTTTCGTTTCTAAAGAAGTGCTGTATGGTACGTCATCAAAGTTGGTCCAACTGTTTTTCCTCACCCTATATAACATGGATACGTAACAGGGAACACTTCCCTCATCCTCGGGAGTTTTTTGGACGCCATTATTATTGGTATGTGGGTTTTCGAGTACCTTTATCTATATCTATATTCTGCAAGCCCCATTACCGCGTGCGGTGAAGGGTGTCTTAGTACCACTATAATGTTTCATTCGCGAACGGTCCGTGGGAAGTACGATGTAGGTAAACTTCTGTATGATGTCTAATATCCCCAAATTTTTCCCGTCGTGGGAGGAAGTAATATGTTGCCCACTGTTTTTCCAACGTACTCTTTCGGAATTTCAACAGTAATCATCTCCTTGATACAATGCGCTTTTCCTTGTAACAACTGACACTGGAGTTCGTTGAGAATGAAATCGCAAATTGCTATTATGATTCCACATCAGCTACAGAATATTACAGAACAAATGGAAACTAGTGCCGGATCGGGACTCGAAACCGTATTTCCCTTGTGGCACTTCGACAGGGATTTAAGCGCGCGCGTAGCTCACATTTATGGTCTGTGTTCCGTGTGTTGACTTTCTGGTAAAGAGTCTCTCTGGACCGCTGCCTGAGCCTTACAGTCGCGGAAGTCCGTTCGCCACGTTTGAATGGCGAATGTTCCGTGTAGTATACATGGAATTGTAGAAAAGTAAATACCAATGGTAACTCCAAGACAGACCTAACGGAGAAAGTGCGTCGGGTTAGCCAGTTCATAAAAGAGGGATCCCGGAAATGGGAAATTAAATGTATGGTGGCATTCACACCATGTGAGTGAAAAACCGACCAAAAGTTGGAAGCACTAAAATTGAACAATAGAACGGGAATTCACGTAGTCAGCCGCGTGGCGGTTGCACGCTGTAGACACCAGACATGCCTGTGGAGAAGGCGGACTGGACGCTGTGCTATGGAGTCGTGCGAGCGGGCATCGTAAAACACAAACTAGCGACCGGCATGGATGGCCGGAAAGAACAGCCATCACGTGGAAGGAGAGCGAAATGAATAACTGAGTCAACTGACTGACCCTAATACTCACAAGTAGTTGAACGTAAATATTAAAATTGAAATGAGAATCAAAATAAAAAGAAGATAAAAAAATAGTAAATCTGTAGTGCCGTGGTGAAGGTATTTATGGTAGAAAAATTATTAATAGTTGTGAATTGGCAATAAATTAATACTATTAATGCCGCATGAGACAAATATGTCCAAGAGTCAGCACGGTATTTGGAAGCATCGCTCGTGCGAAATTCAGCTTGCCCTTATCTCACATGATATACTGCAAACTATGGATAAAGTGCGACAGGTAGATACTACACTCCTGGAAATTGAAATAAGAACACCGTGAATTCATTGTCCCAGGAAGGGGAAACTTTATTTACACATTCCTGGGGTCAGATACATCACATGATCACACTGACAGAACCACAGGCACATAGACACAGGCAACAGAGCATGCACAATGTCGGCACTAGTACAGTGTATATCCACCTTTCGCAGCAATGCAGGCTGCTATTCTCCCATGGAGACGATCGTAGAGATGCTGGATGTAGTCCTGTGGAACGGCTTGCCATGCCATTTCCACCTGGCGCCTCAGTTGGACCAGCGTTCGTGCTGGACGTGCAGACCGCGTGAGACGACGCTTCATCCAGTCCCAAACATGCTCAATGGGGGACAGATCCGGAGATCTTGCTGGCCAGGGTAGTTGACTTACACCTTCTAGAGCACGTTGGGTGGCACGGGATACATGCGGACGTGCATTGTCCTGTTGGAACAGCAAGTTCCCTTGCCGGTCTAGGAATGGTAGAACGATGGGTTCGATGACGGTTTGGATGTACCGTGCACTATTCAGTGTCCCCTCGACGATCACCAGTGGTGTACGGCCAGTGTAGGAGATCGCTTCCCACACCATGATGCCGGGTGTTGGCCCTGTGTGCCTCGGTCGTATGCAGTCCTGATTGTGGCGCTCACCTGCACGGCGCCAAACACGCATACGACCATCATTGGCACCAAGGCAGAAGCGACTCTCATCGCTGAAGACGACACGTCTCCATTCGTCCCTCCATTCACGCCTGTCGCGACACCACTGGTGGCGGGCTGCACGATGTTGGGGCGTGAGCGGAAGACGGCCTAACGGTGTGCGGGACCGTAGCCCAGCTTCATGGAGACGGTTGCGAATGGTCCTCGCCGATACCCCAGGAGCAACAGTGTCCCTAATTTGCTGGGAAGTGGCGGTGCGGTCCCCTACGGCACTGCGTAGGATCCTACGGTCTTGGCGTGCATCCGTGCGTCGCTGCGGTCCGGTCCCAGGTCGACGGGCACGTGCACCTTCCGCCGACCACTGGCGACAACATCGATGTACTGTGGAGACCTCACGCCCCACGTGTTGAGCAATTCGGCGGTACGTCCACCCGGCCTCCCGCATGCCCACTATACGCCCTCGCTCAAAGTCCGTCAACTGTACATACGGTTCACGTCCACGCTGTCGCGGCATGCTACCAGTGTTAAAGACTGCGATGGAGCTCCGTATGCCACGGCAAACTGGCTGACACTGACGGCGGCGGTGCACAAATGCTGCGCAGCTAGCGCCATTCGACGGCCAACACCGCGGTTCCTGGTGTGCTTGTACAGCCCTCTCGCAGTGTCCGGAGCAAGTATGGTGGGTCTGACACACCGGTGTCAATGTGTTCTTTTTTCCATTTCCAGGAGTGTAAATACCTTGTATATACCGGGTGGTATTAATTAAACTTTCCCTGTGTAACACGTTATAACACGAAAACTAATTACCGTACGAGTACCAAACTTGTTAGCATTAATGTTCAGAGTATGGGGTGCATGATTTCCATGAGTCGAAGCGCCATCGTTCTTTTCCAACTATGACGACCAGGTGCCGTGATCAGTCATAGACATTCATAGTCTCGCACACCTGACCAGTCGCAGTGCACCTGTTGACATGTCTACATGAGCTTGAGAAAAACGAGAAGGGCATTATTAATGAAGCTATACTATCAAAACAATAGTAATACTGCAGCTACATTTCGAGAATATCACCGGCTGAAAGGATTACGACAGGGTCTTCTTTCTCCACCTACTCTGCGGAGCATGCATGATAAAGAAGTTCGAATCAACTGCAGAACTGGGCGTCGCTCCGGGAAGAGGCCGATGATCGGTAGCACCACAGATGGTTGATGAAATCGCTGTTGCTCTGGAAGACAACGCTGTGCGCAATTCCCGATCGCCAGGTAGTGCGCGTGCTACGTCACGACAGCTGAATATCTCTTGGCCCATTGTACGGAAGGAGCTTCAAACCATTCTCAAATGGTATCCGTACAAGATTCAAATCGTGCAGTAGCCTGCACCACAGGACGCAAAACGACGTGTTAACTTCACTCTCCCTTTCTCGCAAAGGTTGAAGTTGACGAGGGCTGACCCTGGACCATCCTATGGACAGACGAATCCTATTTATCTTTGACGAGTGAGGTGAAAGTGAAGACATAGAATTGCCGAGTGTGGGGATCTTCACCTCCAGTCACTGTGCAGGAAGTTCCTCTGTATGACGAACGTGTCACTGTATGGTGTGTCTTCACAGCTACGTTCGTCACTGGTCCAATCTGTTTTGAACAGGTTGGCGCTCAAGGGCCAAAGACGCGTAGTGTGACTGGCCAGCGTTACTACGATATACTTCGCCAGCAAATCATACCCTCCGTACAGGAGAGAGGCGCACCGAACTCAACAGCTCTCGTGCAAGATGGGGCTCCACCGCACACCTGCTTCTCCGAAACACATTTGGAAACGATCGAATCATCAGCCGACTGTTTGGAAATGCTTGGTCGGAGTGATCACCTGTTCTCATTCCCTGTGATTTCTGGTTGTGGGGCTACGTGAAGGACAGGGTTTACGAGGGGAACATTCACACATGTGCTGATCTGAAGCGCAGCACATCAAGTGAGGTAGCTAGCATATCTACGGACATGCTTCATTCTGCTGTGCAGAATGCAATCCTGTGCTTTCGAACTCTTCTGGACATTGATGGGCGCCATGTTGAGCCCCTTTTGTTGCAGTTATGGTACCGGTATGTAATGGTATGATGTGCCGTAGCACTACATCAGAGGTGTTTCAATTGAATTGCTTCAGTCTGGGACCCCGTGACCGCTACGGTCGCAGGTTCGAATCCTGCCTCGGGCATGGATGTATGTGATGTCCGTAGGTTAGTTAGGTATAAGTAGTTCTAAGTTCTAGGGGACTGATGACCACAGTTGTTAAGTCCCATAGTGCTCAGAGCCATTTTGAATCATCAATTGAATTGATTCTGCACTATTTCTCTTTCCCATGTAGCTTACATTGATGCTATCAAGTTTGGTACTCGTACGTTAATTAGTTTCCGTGTTATAGCGTGTTAAATACGGAATGTTTAATTATTACCATCCTGTAATTTAAACAGTTTTTTGTACAAGGGTAACATGAAAATTCTCTAGTCGTGCGCCAACCTCAGAGGTTCATATAAGCGACGAGTTGGAAAATATGTGGCGGATAGCCGGTCGCGGTCTGTCAGGACAGTTAGCGAAGAAAGAGGACTTTAAGTTTGGCTGCACGGGGCAAATGAGGACAATTGCTGTTGGATAATAGGAACGCTGTGAGTGTAAACAGCTAACGCGGCGCGTCACTGCGAATGCAAGACCGAGGTAATGGACGTTCATACATTCGGCGGAGCACTACCGATGACGGCAGCCGAGACTGGGTACTGCGTGGTCTGGTGTGGCTTTCAAGTTTGAGTTAAGGTCCGTTGAGCGGACGCACCGTGGATTCATTCTCGACTGCACTTTCTGATGAATGACAAACCTGTGAATTTAATAGGTCTTAAATAATTCAGCATTCTGTTAACCAGGTGTCATTATTGCGTACATTGAATACAAAAGGTGCGTAGTCCCCCTACAGCGTTTCAAGATTTATTAAATTGTTTTGCTGCTATAATACGCTCGTAACTGTAGCGACTGATTGAATTCTGTATATATGTGCGTAGCGTTTACACCGTTTGGGACCGTCAATTTCCAATAGTTTTGTGTTGGTTTCTTTCATGTGTGTTATTCGTGTCAAAAGTTACAGGCAGCTACAGTAGCAGTATCTGATCCGCCCAAACCTTGACTGGCACTATTTGCACTTGGACCACTGACTGTAACATATGCTGTGGAGATCTTAAACGATTTAATTTCAGTGGGCGTGGAGTGTAAACAACGCCCCCAGATTTCTTCGTCTTGTGTTGGCACAATTATCTATTGAAATTTTACTGATCGCATCATTAGTAGTAATCTGTTTTAGTAGTAACCGGTTACGTCAATGCAAATTGCCTGTAATGTCTTTCTGCATGAGGTGTGTTATGATTCTCGTTTGGTTGGTGACTCCAAAGATTTAAATTCCATTCTGTTCCCTTTATATAGTGCAAACAGTTGAATAGTGGCGCCACTGAGTTAGTAGACTGTTTTGTCAGGCGCCACTGGATCAGGTGTAGAATTGACTATCCCTCATGCGGCCCCATTGCCAATATCTATGAGGAGGAATCGGTACCTGTGGGCTGTGTCTTTAGGAGGTCTTTAAAAAAAATGGCTCTGAGCACTATGGGACTTAACATCTGAGGTCATCAGTCCCCTAGACTTAGACCTACTTAAACCTAACTAAACAAAGGACATCACACACATCCATGCCCGAGGTAGGATTCGAACCTGCGACCGTTGCAACCGAGTGGTTCCGGACTGAAGCGCCTAGAAACGCTCGACCACAGCTGGCCGGCTTAGGAGGTCTTTGCTTGCCGATATATATATGACCTGATACAGGTCGAAATCTGATCTGCGTTGTGACTTTAAATGTCATATTAAAACAACTTGCTGAGTGATGCTCTATCTAACCCAATATATACGGGGATCGCTGCCCCGAGGGGGAAGCACACAGCCTGGGGACTGGCGGTAGCGTCGCGACAAGAGCGGGTCTCGAGTTCCGAGAGGCCGAAGCCACGAGCTGCGCAAGGAGGGCCTGCGCAGAACAAAGATACCGGAGTACTTCACCGGGGTCAGCGACGGCTACAAGCAGCAGCCCGACATTCCGTCGGTTGGTTGGCAACATTCGTGTCGGACGACCGCTTGTGGCCTGGCTGCTCTCTTCTACCTGCATCACTCAGTAATCGCTGTGACGCACCGTGGATCCACGGAACTGCTTTCTGATAAACGGAAGTAACATTCCGTAATCCTCGTGTGATTTGTTTCAGTGTCTACCCGGCCTCCTCATTTTCTGGTGTGTACCCGACCCTCATAGTTTTACTCGGTCGGCTCTTTTTGTCGTAGATATAGGCACTAGTATTGTATTAAGACACTAGTTGTCGCTTGAAAATTTGTCCCACTATTACATGGTGCTTATGTATAGTTTCCTCTGTGTTGCAGAAGGGCATTTAATAAGACAGTCTGTGTCCAGCGCGATAGTAAATACCACTATTCCACCCGATAACGGGATGGCTGCAGGTCCGGGCGGCTTGTAATCATTGTCATATTGTATGCTGTTTTGCAGTACAGCACGTCATATGTCTTTTGCAAAGCTTAAAAGCTTATCTAAGTTACGGTTTAAGGTCAAAAAGATTTTGCAAAACTTTTCATTTTTTCAAAGAAAATTTTATAGTTAAATGCTTTCACTACCTGTAAAACACAGTTTATATATTGTTAAATAAACAAGTTTCATGAAAAGAAAGTAATGTTGCTGGGTCCTCTATTCCATGTTTTCCCTATTTCCACTAAGTACCACGTATCACAGATACAGTTTACTCCGTATATAAAGCGCTGTTAGGCACTTATTGTACACGATTATTATTTACTGCAGCTTGTTTGTTGCTTTGATTGCTTGAAGGTACTTGCGTCTCTTTTAAAGCTCAGTCCTGTTTAACTTTACGCTGCGTAAGTAAATTCAAGAATTGTCTTATTCATGGTTATTTGTCCTGGAAGTTCTTTATTCTGGTCCTGAAACAAGCCGCTGGCCGTTACCATAGTTAACCGTCACTTGTGGGACTTGCCTAGAGCTTCATTACCTCTTAACTGAATTACTTAATTGTTTTCCTTTACTACTGCTATACCCGTGATGCGGGCAGTGGAGCCATTACGCCGACTTGTTATTTTTACTAGCTTGTATCTCTGTATGATTGACACGGCATTGTACGAGGTGCATTCAAGTTCTAAGGCCTCCGATTTTTTTTCTCCGGACTGGAAAGAGATAGAAACATGCGCATTGTTTTAAAATGAGGCCGCGTTCATTGCCAATACGTCCCAGAGATGGCAGCACCGTACGGCAGATGGCATTTTACCGCCAGCGGCGAGAATGAGAACTGTTTTAAATACTTAAAATGGCGACGTTTTCCTTACTTGAACAGCGTGCAATCATTAATTTTCTTAATTTGCGTGGTGTGAAACCAATTGAAATTCATCGGCAGTTGAAGGAGACATGTGGTGATGGAGTTATGGATGTGTCGAAGGTGTGTTCGTGGGTGCGACAGTTTAATGAAGGCAGAACATCGTGTGACAACAAACCGAAACAACCTCGGGCTCGCACAAGCCGGTCTGAGGACATGATCGAGAAAGTGGAGAGAATTGTTTTGGGGGATCGCCGAATGACTGTTGAACAGATCGCCTCCAGAGTTGGCATTTCTGTGGGTTCTGTGCACACAATCCTGCATGACGACCTGAAAATGCGAAAAGTGTCATCCAGGTGGGTGCCACGAATGCTGACAGACGACCACATGGCTGCCCATGTGGCATGTTGCCAAGTAATGTTGACGCGCAACGACAGCATGAATGGGACTTTCTTTTCGTTGGTTGTGACAATGGATGAGACGTGGATGCCATTTATCAATCCAGAAACAAAGCGCCAGGCAGCTCATTTGAAGCACACAGATTCACTGCCACCAAAAAAATTTCGGGTTACCGCCAGTGCTGAAAAAATGATGGTGTCCATGTTCTGGGACAGCGAGGGCATAATCCTTACCCATTGCGTTCAAAAGGGCACTACGGTAACAGCTGCATCCTACGAAAATGTTTTGAAGAACAAATTCCTTCCTGCACTGCAACAAAAACGTCCGGGAAGGGCTGTGCGTGTGCTGTTTCACCAAGACAACGCACCCGCACATCGAGCTAACGTTACGCAACAGTTTCTTCGTGATAACAACTTTGAAGTGATTGCTCATGCTCCCTACTCACCTGACCTGGCTCCTAGTGACTTTTGGCTTTTTCCAACAATGAAAGACACACTCCGTGGCCACACATTCACCAGCCGTGCTGCTATTGCCTCAGCGATTTTCCAGTGGTCAAAACAGACTCCTAAAGAAGCCTTCGCCGCTGCCATGGAATCATGGCGTCAGCGTTGTGAAAAATGTGTACGTCTGCAGGGCGATTACGTCGAGAAGTAACGCCAGTTTCATCGATTTCGGGTGAGTAGTTAATTAGAAAAAAAATCGGAGGCCTTAGAACTTGAATGCGCCTCGTATATAAAACTTATTAGAAGACGGTCAGTCTAGAGACAGATTTATTTGGCCGTGAGTGCTGTAGAAAAATTGTTTACTTGAATTTGTACGTTATCTCTGTAATTAACCGTTTACCTAATGGATTACATAATAATTCCTTCTAAGATTTCAATATTGAAACGGGCTGAATGTATTTGTTTTAAATTTTCCATCTTTATTAATCCCGTATTATTTAGGGTCAAGTATGCCTCAATTAACGGTTTAGTATGACGTGTTAAAAAAACGATTTTTTCATTTAACTCGCCTAACACCACTCACCTCACGCGTTCCAAACGGAAATAATCATGTCGTATTATAGGACAAAAGTATTATTTTTTTTTACAATATATCCTCACTGTCGTCTGGTGATGGACTCAGTTCCGAAACTAGTAATGGCCAAACAAATCGTTCATCAAAAAGCAACGAAAACGGCAGAGGTATCCTCAAACCGTCATGGATAACATAACTTTCGTAAATATCTATAATGAAAATTTTTAGGAATCGAAGCTATACCTCTGTGCAAACTTGTAAGGACGATTTCAAAGCTGCCGTTTTTATTCAGCGTAAATCGCGACATTGTTGTCTGTTTCCTAGAGTGAGGTTAAATATATTGTCTCTGCCGGGGTATTACATCGCTAGTGCGGAATATCTATACCTTCAGAATTCGAAGAAACTTACTTTTTCAATATCTTCTGCAAGATTACCACAAGTATTATACGAGATGAAAACATTCATCACATAACTGTCTTTAGGAGCATTATTACAAATTAGGCACTAGCGGGAAATTCCTATAACACATGCAAATATTTTTAACGTGCTAATAAGATTGAAATTTATTTTAGGCCAGCTACGGTCGCAGGTTCGAATCCTGCCTCGGGCATGGATGTTTGTGATGTCCTTAGGTTAGTTAGGTTTAACTAGTTCTAAGTTCTAGGGGACTAATGACCTCAGCAGTTGAGTCCCATAGTGCTCAGAGCCATTTTTTATTTTAGGCCATAGTTTCTACGTTTGTGAACAGTGACTGCGTGTTTTTTGTTCTTGAAGAACAGAAACCAATGCTTCTCATAAATATTGATTAACGACTCGCCTGTTTCATTTTAACGGGCTTCTGAAATTTTGAATTTACTTTTAAAATTTTTTCGGTAATACCTGATTACGGTAAACACGGCATTTCATGCTTTGAATCGTCTAGTACGACATTATTAAAAGCTGTGAGGTTGCTCGGTTAATATCGCTGAGAGGTACAGGGTGTTGTTAAAATTAAATAACGTACATTGAGGAGAGAAGAGGGAAGTTTTTGTGCTACTTGCCCTATCGCATCGATTACAAACTCACTTCCACACTATGTATTCCAATCTCTACTTCCTTTTGGGCGAAAGACAAATGATAATAGGCTGTGACTTGCAATTCGATTGTGGCCTTCTGTAATCAGGGTTTTCTGTCATAGAATAGAAAACCGTTTTGGCAATCTAATTAACCGTTTGTGGCAATAATCAACAATCGTATCATTTGTTCATTAGCAGACAAGTCAAAAGTGGAAATTAAAACGTGGTGATTGTATTAGAAGTCATTAATGTCGGATACAGGGCACTCAGAATTCGCGAAAGGTGCCTGATCGTAACAAACGGTGAACAATAAAATAAATATGGACGACGACGGACTAACAGGGATAGTATCTACACTCTTCTGTACACATTCAGTTGAAATGTGAAACAGCGCAGTACAGCATTCTAAAAAGGGCATTAGTTGAAAAACTCTATTCAAATTAAATTAATTTTGTGTGACTGGCAGACAGTAGACAGTAATAAGATTGAGTGATGATACATAGAAACGCCTTTGTAGTTACCGAAGACAAATCATCCAGCTTTTATATTTTTCCGTAAAAAATATAAAAAAATATATAAAATTTATTTCCGCAAAGCTCAATTATTTTTAGAAAATAAACCTGTTCTTCACAATCAGTGGCGCTGGTCATATATCTGCCTAGACATGGTCTGTCATTCGATAATGGTGGGACACCACACTCCATACAGATCAACGGAAATCGAGTCACAGATAAATTTTCTCTGCTCGTATTCCATTCGCAGCTATATCTTTCATACATAGTGGGCCAGTTTCTACAGTGTATACCAACGTAATGACCTCAGTTCAAATATGTTTAAAACGTTTACATACGAACAAAAGTATAGAGATTTAATGTATTTCGATTCTACTCATAATGAATATGGAAATGACAAACCAAAAATGAATATTAGAACTTCATTGAAAAGCTGCAAAATTTTCAGCTATGTTTCATGACTCCTTCCGTCACTATCTTGTTTTAAATTAGTCTAAGACACGCCCATGTATCTAGGACGCATATCCGTATATGGATTGAATTAAAGAGAAAAACAAAATAATTGAACTGAAGTTAAGTGTAAAGTGTTATTTAGACTGTATAATTACTAAGTTTTAACCTGATAAATAAAGTGGTAACAAAACCTAGCGTTAACGTACATAAAAGGTATTCTGAACATGGCTGCACTCCAGCAATGGTTAGAGATTAGTTTCCTTTAATTTACGTCTATGGTCACAATCTTTTCTGTTTAACAGATTACCGGTTACGGTCTTTAATGACCATCATCAGATCTGTCTCATAAAATCAATGTCCTAATGCACTGCAACCATAGTGGAATAGTCAACTGTTAAATGCGGAATCAGCACCAGCATCGCATTTAACAGTTGACTATGCCACTATGACTGCAGTGCATTAGGACTTTGTTTTTATGAGACAGATCTGATGATGGTCATTAAAGTCCGAAACCGGTAATCTGTTAAACAGAAAGATTGTGACCATAAACGTAAATTAAATGAAACTTATTACATATACGGGGCACTGTTTTTTCGCGACGATGTCGCAGCTTGTCGTTAGAGATTAGTAAATGAATCCAAAGGAGCCAACCAAATGCAACGAAAGATGATTTTATTCAACCTTTAACCATGGTTTTGACGAATGTAAACCCGTCTTCATAGGAAACACACTTATTGTTAGTCTAAAGACAATGTAATAGCAGTAACTGCAAACCTCGAAACGTACATATCAAATTTAAGCTTCATACAGAGAGTAGATCCCCGCACAAGGGTGGGGTTATCACATAAATCATAAAATATAACCAAAAGGATAAAAACTGGTACATATAACATTTCACATTGGAAAAACACCAAATAATGACGTTATCTCCCATATATGCAATGAAAACATTCAGTCAATGCACATTATTTTGTTCATCATTATATACAATGGCTCCTATGATCAGGGATTATCAAGTAAGGACAGCTACAATCCAGATATAAAACCAATCAAATAAAATGTCAGGTCATGTTACGAGCAGCATATCGACTGACTGGAAACGGAGAGCTTGAAACCAGGAAAGCAAGACATGTGGCACCTGAGCGGAGATTGAAGTACGCTTGCGGGATAAACGGCCAATGAGTGGAAACACATTGAAGGAGTGGGGAGAATGAGAGAAAGGTGAGAAATAAAGAATGTTAAAGGATGTTATTGTAAAGTAAAATATGCCAACTTATATTAGAGACCATTTTAGACCACAAGTACCTTGTTGTACGAATAGTAATAAAGTTAATGAGTGAACCTGTTACAATTTCCTATGGTGTTACATCGGCCAGACAGGCAGAGCTATGAAGACAAGATGCAAAGAACACCTGTCACGGGAGAATGAAGTGGATAAATCAAATGCCAGACAGGCAGAGCTATGAAGACAAGATACAAAGAACACCTGTCACGGGAGAATGAAGTGGATAAATTAAATGCCTTCACAAAATATGTAACGGGAGAAACGAACGCCTGTTCAAAAATAATGTCTATCAGAATTTTGAGGAACGAGCAACTCGCAAATGCTACCGGCAACTGTATGACGATTTTATACACGATATACGTTTGAAGCCTTCAAAAAATTGTCTGCAATACGCAGTTGGTCATTCAGTAAATTTCCGTCCTTGAGCTAAAGATGTTTAAAGATTCCTGATTCTTCCCGAAGATCCAAACTGCGCGCTCTGACTCCTCTGAGAAGAATAACTCTTCCAAATTCTTCGGGGTGTGGTTAGCAATCAGTATGTGTTCAGCAAATTTACAATTATGAACACCCACTCCTCTCTTATCTAACAGATGCTCTTCATATCTTCTCTTTACACCTCTGCCTCTTTGACCGCTGTAATAGCATAGGTAATCATTGCATGTTCACGCATTAAATTTATTACTGTTCGTACAATAATGTACTTGCGATCTTACAAGGGTTTTAATGTAAGTTTGCATATTTTACTTTACAATAGCGTCCTTTAACGTTCTTTATTTCTCACTGTTCTCTTCTCCCCCCCCCCCTTTCCCTCAATGCATTTCCACTTATTTGCCGTTTATGCCGCAACCGTACTTCGATCTCCACTCATGCTACACCTACCTTGTTTTCCTGGTGTCTACACTCTCCGTCCCTTGTCACTCTGCGAGCAGCTCATAACATGACCTGACATTTTATTTCGTTTTTATTATTTCTGTATTTTAACTATTGTTCCCTGACAAGCCCCGATTATAAGGGAAGTCATATTTAATAACGTATACAATGATGTGCGCTGACAGCATGTTTACACTGAACAAATGACAGTTCACTTTATTATTTTTTTTTCAATGTGAAGAGTTAGTATGTACTAGTTTTTATTCTTTTAATTATTTCTTGTGATACATGTGATATTCCCATCCTTTTTGGGAATCTAGTCCCTGTATGGCCTATAATTTTAACATGTATTTTTCTGGGTTGATGGTTATTGCTGTTAGACTGTCTTCAAGTTACATGTATTTCTGTGTAAGAGGGGTTTACATTCATTGAACCATGGTCAAAAGATGAATAAACTGTCTTACATAGAAGCTGGTTGGTTACTCTGGATTCCTTTACTGTAGATGCAAAACATAAAGCTTTCACCAATTTGGTTTCAGGTCCAGCGCCTCTTCTTCCACTGATGGTCCACATTCTCTTCCAGCAGCGCAACGACACACAGTGAAGAATTTGTACCGAAATCATGGCCAAAATTGTTTCAGTACCGTACTTTTCTAAAGTTTAAATCACTGATCCTGACTTTTATTATAACTTTAATATTACCTCGGCCTGTTTTACTTTAAATATTCGTAACTATATCTATTTACTTATTTACATTTATTTATTTATATTAAAAAACTAAATGTAACATATAAATTTGCGTTAACACTTTTTTCATGAGGAAATGATGATGGATTTATATATACTTTCAAATAAAATGCAGTTATAATATGTACAACTTTATTCGTTTGTGCAAATAGATATATACGCACATTTGTATCAATAATTTTAGTCTGATTCTTCAGAACTAAAGCATCTGTCGTCTTCTTCAGATTATTCTTGTTCACTTCTCTCTTCTTCTTCATCATGAGGGCAGCCATCAGATTTTTTGTCTGGAAGAAGAATTTGTAACGCCTCGCTACAATGAAGCTTGGTTCTTTTCACTGACAGTTTTCCAGAGCAGCTGGTGTAAGGATCGCTGCTCAGAAGTAGTCTGTTTAAAAAGTCTCTACTGCAATGTTCTTTACTGCAATTTCTAGAGTAATTTGTGCGGTATAGTCGAAAGCGTTTATTTCTAACTTCAGCAGCTTCTTCTGAGAGCTGACCAATTGGTGCTATCGCCTGTTTTATTATAGTGGCCCCATGAATCAAAATTGTATGCATTGTTGGCGTCATGGGGTGGCAACTGTAAAGTTCGACATACAGTTTTGCTGTTTCATATGCACATGCTTGGGATTGGCTTTCATCAATGTGAAACCCCACTAGTCACTGCTTCCAATATTACTTTCAACTTTTTAATTAGTTGTAAATCTATTGCAGTAATTTTTTAGACAGTTTCCGGATCGGAAAAGCAGGGTCCAGCGGTGATTTCGTCGAATTTTCGTTGAATGTTTTTCTATGTTGTTAATACAATTATTTTGTTTTCTTCACTTCTTGTTTGCCACGTTCGATTTTTAAGTCTGTATATAACTGAAGTATTGTCTCAAATAATCTTATGCGTGTGTGCAAATTCGAAAAACAAAACTTCAAAGTATCACGTTTTTCCGGTAAGCTTTTATCTAGGTTATTGAAATCTTTTGAAGTAAGCCCACAGATATAGCACCTCATTGTTGACGTAGTTCCTGTTGCAGCAATGCATATTTATCCATCAACCATTTTCAGTAATAAAGTGTGTTTAATCTTTAGCAGTCCTCCAGTAATTGCTACTTCTGTTTTGTTCAACATGTATATTTGTCCCTGTACGTATTTTATTTCTTCGTTTGTTAGTCTGATGTTTCATGCACAAAGCGGATCCGGATTGGTCTACAGAATCTTGTGGAGGAAGGGTTTAGATTTTGCCACAATGTTTTCTTTTCCTTTAACATTGGTAAATAATTTAATTGGTTCAAAGAAACTTTGAAATATATTAGCATCACTGTCACTTAAACTTGAGATTTTTGTTTGAATTGTGACTGCTGAGAGCCATCACAACCCCATTTTGATGTTAACCGTAAGCTGTGCTTTTCTTCTAAATCTATGACCTGCAACACTTCTTCCATACACTTGCACAATCTTTAATATGGTGTGATCTAACAGTCCTTACAACTTTACTTCTGCTAATGCTTCAGTTACAGTAATTGAGTCTTCTTTAGGATAGCATTACGTTTTCGCTTTGCTTAGTAATGAATAGCACGGTTATACACCCTTGTTTGCACTATAGATGACTTCATATTGCTTTATTGTCAGCTCTGCATTAATAAAAATTGCCAATGCTTCTTCAGGAGTATGTTATACACTCCTGGAAATGGAAAAAAGAACACATTGACACCGGTGTGTCAGACCCACCATACTTGCTCCGGACACTGCGAGAGGGCTGTACAAGCAATGATCACACGCACGGCACAGCGGACACACCAGGAACCGCGGTGTTGGCCGTCGAATGGCGCTAGCTGCGCAGCATTTGTGCACCGCCGCCGTCAGTGTCAGCCAGTTTGCCGTGGCATACGGAGCTCCATCGCAGTCTTTAACACTGGTAGCATGCCGCGACAGCGTGGACGTGAACCGTATGTGCAGTTGACGGACTTTGAGCGAGGGCGTATAGTGGGCATGCGGGAGGCCGGGTGGACGTACCGCCGAATTGCTCAACACGTGGGGCGTGAGGTCTCCACAGCACATCGATGTTGTCGCCAGTGGTCGGCGGAAGGTGTACGTGCCCGTCGACCTGGGACCGGACCGCAGCGACGCACGGATGCACGCCAAGACCGTAGGATCCTACGCAGTGCCGTAGGGGACCGCACCGCCACTTCCCAGCAAATTAGGGACACTGTTGCTCCTGGGGTATCGGCGAGGACCATTCGCAACCGTCTCCATGAAGCTGGGCTACGGTCCCGCACATCGTTAGGCCGTCTTCCGCTCACGCCCCAACATCGTGCAGCCCGCCTCCAGTGGTGTCGCGACAGGCGTGAATGGAGGGACGAATGGAGACGTGTCGTCTTCAGCGATGAGAGTCGCTTCTGCCTTGGTGCCAATGATGGTCGTATGCGTGTTTGGCGCCGTGCAGGTGAGCGCCACAATCAGGACTGCATACGACCGAGGCACACAGGGCCAACACCCGGCATCATGGTGTGGGGAGCGATCTCCTACACTGACCGTACACCACTGGTGATCGTCGAGGGGACACTGAATAGTGCACGGTACATCCAAACCGTCATCGAACCCATCGTTCTACCATTCCTAGACCGGCAAGGGAACTTGCTGTTCCAACAGGACAATGCACGTCCGCATGTATCCCGTGCCACCCAACGTGCTCTAGAAGGTGTAAGTCAACTACCCTGGCCAGCAAGATCTCCGGATCTGCCCCCCATTGAGCATGTTTGGGACTGGATGAAGCGTCGTTTCACGCGGTCTGCACGTCCAGCACGAACGCTGGTCCAACTGAGGCGCCAGGTGGAAATGGCATGGCAAGCCGTTCCACAGGACTACATCCAGCATCTCTACGATCGTCTCCATAGGAGAATAGCAGCCTGCATTGCTGCGAAAGGTGGATATACACTGTACTAGTGCCGACATTGTGCATGCTCTGTTGCCTGTGTCTATGTGCCTGTGGTTCTGTCAGTGTGATCATGTGATGTATCTGACCCCAGGAATGTGTCAATAAAGTTTCCCCTTCCTGGGACAATGAATTCACGGTGTTCTTATTTCAATTTCCAGGAGTGTATTATATTCTTCTCTTCATACGTTGAAAGCTTCTGCTTTATTTTTGTTGCCCTTGTTGGAGTTTCTAAATCAGCGTTTCCAGCAGTTCTGTGACTCATAGTTGCAGCAAACTTCAGCTCTTCATGAGCTGAATATTGTCGTAGGACTTCAGTTTTCCTGAGTTTGCTCCTTTCACTTGACTCACTAAAATCTTTTTGGGGGCGGCCGGTGCCTACAGCAGTAGAAGAAAACTCAGGTACCCTTTTGTTTATTGCCAACGAATCGCGATTCTTCTGCAGGAACCTCTCCTATTTTCTGTTTGCGAACATCCATTTCTTTTTAAAATTTGTTTTAGAAATAACTGAGTGAACGACTGAGTGAAGTTCTCTCAGCGTCTGTGCACTTTGTTATATCAGCGACTGTTTTCCATAAACTGAAGTTTAACGAGGTGGAATAAAGTGAGTCTCGAAAATTCTTTTTCCATTTTCAAAGATTGAAAAACGAAACAATGCTGACCTGCAAAACGTAAGTAAAATTCTAACTTATATTTTGCACAAAGGGTGGCTAAAAAATAAAACATTGAAATATTGCTAACGCCACCTCATATATAAGACTATCAAAATAAAATCCAGATTGGTTATTGACAAAGATGAACTTTTATAGGATTCTGTTATAAAATTCACACAACACAAAGATAATTTTAAAAATATTATAAATGTGTTATCTTACCAAAGCTTACATTCCAAAAACATACAGAAACGCTCGTATTAGATCCGTTTCTCAATGGCAGTCGTCACAGCACACACCACAGTAGCGTAATGGCAGTGAAATTAAAAAGAAATCTCTTCTACAGCTCTAAAGGTAGCAATATTTAATGATTTCTATGTTGTCATCAGTTATGCAGGTTAGATGTTTAACAGTAAGCTCACTTTTAACATAAACACAAATGTAAGTAGTGGAAAAATAAAAATTATCGTGGCGTTCAAAAAATTATAAATAAAAATAGCGCAAGTTTGCGCAATTTATTATTTCTGAAATGGGCTCGCAATGCTATATCAGTAGTGACTGTTATTTAGAAACGGAGTGACAAGACGTGACACACCTCTAAAAACCCTTATCAAAATGGCAGGCGATCCAAAACCTTGTTTAACTGAACTTTGAAATGTTGTAAGGTTATGATAAAAGCATTTAAATTAATACATGAGTTTAAAAAGAAGCTGTTACCTTCCTGTAACACGCAAACCTGTTTCAAATAGGAACCATCATTTAGTAAAGTCGCAAATAATTCAGATTCAAACTAACAACTCAATCAAGAAACGCGTTGTCTGGCAGTAAAAGCCAATCTTCAAACGACGGTAGGAGCTCCTAGGTATGTGTCAGGCTCCCGGAAATTTATCCATCGACCCAACAATTAGTCAGTTATCACAAAATGCATTTTCTAACATTTTTGAGTAACCTTGAATTTTTCTTTTTGGTCAGGATTTCGGTGAAAAACCACTGTGCGACAGCCAGCTTTGCACACTGTTGTGAAGACAGTTCGTTACCAGTATGGTAGTTACACCTGACACCGCGAACTATTGTCTCTGTTCCAACCATCAGATGAGTGAGGACTGATGACCTCAGATGTTAAGTTCCATAGGGCTCAGAGCCAAGATGAGTAAGAATTGAGCATGTTCTTTATAGAAGTGGTCTGGCAGGTAGACCTCAAGCAGTATTAATGGTTATAGCGTAGGGGACAGTGTTGTACCTAGGAATACACGATGTCGGTCTTTTAGTGTAATGACTGATTTTTAGAATCACACGAAGGAATGCGCACTTTTTTGTAGTTGTGAGACATGTGGTGCCTTTGAGGCATCATTTGTCAATATTTCTAATTTTCCACATTTCAAAGGTGTACTCTGAATTAAAACTATTTGGAACACATCCTTAATTCTTCAGGTACAGAAGAGTGGCGTGTAAACTTATATTTTCAGAACTACTTATTATTAATATTATTATTATTAATGGAATTAATAATTGTAATAATAATAATTATTATGGTAATTCGAACGCTAAAAAACAATCAGTATCATGTAATTTTTTCTCTCTTTCTTTGTTCTTCCCAAAAACCTTTTATATATTCACTGCGTTTCTTCTTCCTCTCTTCTGTCCACTTCTTTCTGTTTTCTTCTCTTTTGCGGTTTGCTGATACTTTAGTTTTCTGATTTTCCCATGTACTTTTCCTATCTTTCATGTCCTCTGTGGAGATGTTCAATTTCTTGATTTGCCACTATTTCCTTTACCCAGTTGGTTTTCACTGTAATATTTGTCACAATGTTGAAAATCTTGAACAGTCTGTTTTCGTTCATCCTATGTATGTGTGTGAAGAACTTTGGCGTACTTGCCCTGATGCTGTTTGTCATCGTCTCTGTCTGTTCATAGAGTTCTTTTCTCTGTGTTTCTTATCCAGACACTGTCTTTCTGAACCGACCCATAGATCCTTCTAAGTATTTTCTTCTCTTGTTTTTATATCTCTATTTTCCTTCTTCCATTAATAACTGTTGTTTCTGTTTTGGATAGAATTGTATATGTCACAGGCCGTTTTAAAATCCCTTTGTAGTTATAAAGCGGTTTTGTCTTCTTTCTTGTGGAGGATGGTGTATTATTGCTTACTTCCATTCTTATGGTACCTTTTCTGTTCCCCAGATGGTTTCGATGATTCTGTGTATTTTGGGTGTAATGACTTCCTGGTCTAATTTCCGGATTTCTGCACTCAGCCCAACTTCTACAGCTGCTCTGTTTTTTTCATCTTTTTATTATTTTCCTGATATCTTCATGTGCTGGGGGCTTGGAATCGAAGTTAGCTTCCAGCTTCTCGAAGATTACATTTTTCATAGCTTCGTCACAGTCTAGTGCTGTGTCTAATGTATTATACTAATTGGTGTGTCGAGTGTATTATACTAACATTGCACAGCTATTTTTCGTGTGAGTTTGAAGTGTTCTGGCTTGTCTTTTTAAGCATAAGTTCGATGGCCGACATCCTGTCGTAGTTGCTCTGACTGCTCCGTAAAAATTTCGTGTGTAGTTTTCGTTTAAATCCCCTTCTATCTCTTTCAGTCGATTGTTTTCCTTACTTCTTTTTTCTCTACGAATTATTGTCGAACTGGTCTTCTCTATCCTGTTGATTTCTCCATACGTTACATTTTACAGTCTTGTATATTCTCTTTATGGCTTTGTCAAGTGTCATGTCCCTCCATCTGCGTTTCCGTTACGTCGGTGGTTGCCCCAATACTATCAGTTCCTTCATTTTTTCTGACAGTTCTGTCCAGTCGTTGTTGTCTGTTTTCTTAATTTTTCCTGTGATTCCTTTCTTGTTCAATTGTAGCAACTCTCGGTCTGCTTTGAAAGTTCTGTTGGTTCTCTTGATTTGTGTACTGGGTATAAATTTCACTTTGATTTGGAGTAGGTGATAAATGGATTCGAAAAATCCTTTCCTTGTTTCTATATTTATAATATCTCTCGAGTTATTCGTTGATATCATTATGTGATCTGTGTGAAATTCTACTATGACTTTGTTGTGAGATTTCCAATTTCTTAGTTTCTTGTATGATTTCTGGAATTTCGTTGATACGATTCTGAGTTCGAAATTCCGACAGAAGTTTATCAGGTTCTCTCCATTTGTGTTTGCCCTCTTTTGAGCAGTGAGTTTTCCTGTTGTGTTTTGGAACTTTCTTTCCTGGCTTAATTGGTTATTAAAATCTCCTAGTAACGTTTTCACGTGCTTCGTTGGAATTTCTTCCAGATCTTCACAAGAATCTATCGTCTTTGAGTTTTTCTTGTTGTTGTTATTTGAGGGAGGGGCATGTGCAGTGATCGTTGTACATGCCTGGTTTCCAGGTCTTAACGTGAGTGTTGACATTCTTTCTGATTTGGAAGTGGAATCCTTTACAGAGTATTGTATCGATTTGTGTACTCTAAATCCTGTTCCGAAGAGTCTGAGATTTCTTCCTGGACTGGAATAATTTTAGAACTTCCTAAGTACCATGTCACCAGGAGAAATAAAACTAGCATTCTACGGATCGGAGCGTGGAATGATAGATCTCTTAATTGGGCAGGTAGATTAGGAAATTTAGAAAGGGTTCAAATGGCTCTGAGCACTATGGGACTTAACATCTATGGTCATCAGTCCCTTAGAACCTAGAACTACTTAAACCTAACTAACCTAAGGACATCACGTAACACCCAGTCATCACGAGGCAGAGAAAATCCCTGACCCCACCGGGAATCGAACCCGGGAACCCGGGCGTGAGAAGCACGACCACGAGCTGCGGACTTTAGAAAGGGAAATAGATAGGCTGAAGTTAGATACAATGGGAAATACTGATGTTTGTTGACAGCAGGAACAGCATTTTTAGTCAGGTGAATATAGGGTTACAAATACAAAATTAAATTGGAGTAATGCAAAAGTAGGTTTACTGATGAATAAGAACACGAGGAAAACTACTCTCAACAACATACTGAACGCATAATGGTAGCCAAGAGACACACGAAACTTACACTCACCACAGTAATACAAGTTTATACACCAACTAGCTCAGCAGATGATGAAGAGATTGAAGAAATGTATGACAAGACAAAATAAATTATTCAGGTAATTGAGGAAGAAAAAAATTTCATTATGATGGGAATTGGAGTTCGATAGTAGCGAAAGGAAGAGAGCGAAATATTGCAGGTGAATATGAGGGAAAGAGATAAAAGAAGAAGCCACCTGGTAGAATTTTATACCAAGTATAAATTAATACTAGCTAACACATGATTCAAGAATTATAAAAGAAGGCTGTACACGTGGAAGAAACTAGGAGACAAAGGAAGGTTTCAGATTCATCATGCAATGATTAGACAGAGGAGCCAGATTTGAAATTGTAAGACAAGTACTTTTGTTCACACTGACCGCAATTTATTCCCAGAATGAAATTTTCACTCTGCAGCGGAGTGTGCGCTGATTTTGAAACTTGCTGGCAGATTAAAAATGTGTGCCGGACCGATGATGATGATGATGTTTGGTTTGTGGGGCGCTCAACTGCGTGGTTATCAGCGCCCGTACAATTACCCAATCTTTGCTCAGTCCAATGTCGCCACTTTCCGGGATGATGATGAAATGATGAGGACAACACAAACACCCAGTCATCTCGAGGCAGGTGAAAATCCCTGACCCCGCCGGGAATCGAACCCGGGACCCCGTGCTCGGGAAGCGAGAACGCTACCGCGAGACCACGAGCGGCGGACTGTGCCGGACCGAGACTCGAACTTGGGACCTTTGCCTTTCGGGGGCAAGTGCTCTGCCATTTAAACTACCCAAGCACTACTCAGGACCGGTCCTCACAATTTTACTTCTGCCAGCACCTCGTCTCCTAGCTTCCAAGCTTCACAGAAGTTCTCCAGCTTAACTTGCAGTACTAGCACTACTGAAAGGTAGGAGACGAGGTGCTGGCGGAAGTAAAATTGTGAGGACGGGTCGTGAGTCGTGCTCGGGTAGCTCAGTTGGTCAAAGACAAAAAAAAAGTTGGTAGATCACTTGCCCGCGATAGGCAAAGGTCCCGAGTTCGAGTCTCGGTCCGGCACACAGTTTTAATCTGCCAGGAAGTTTCAAAATCAGCGCACACTCCGCTGCAGGGTGAAAATTTCATTTTGGAAACATCTCCTAGGCTGTGGCTAAGCCATGTCTGCGCAATATCCTTTTTTCCAGTAGTGTTAGTCCTGCATGTTTAGCAGGAGAACTTCTGTGAAGCTGGGAAGGTAGGAGACGAGGTGCTGGTGGAAGTAAAATTGTGAGGACGGTTTGTGAGTCGTGCTTACGTAGCTCAGTTGGTGGAGCACTTGCCAGCGAAAGGCAAAGGTCCCGAATTCGAGTCTCGGTCCGGTACACAGTTTTAATCTGCCACGAAGTTTCGCAATTTGTTGGTTACGAGTTGTAAATTAAAACTAAAAAATTTGAAAAACTGCAGGAAATTTAAGAGAGGGGACCTGTTCAAACTGAAAGAACCAGAAGATGTAGCGAGTTTCGGAAGGAGGATAGGGCAACGATTCACTAGAGCATGGGAAAGTATGACAGCAGTAGACGTATGGGTAGCTTTGAAAGATGAAATAGTGAAGGTAGCAGAGGGTCGAATAGGTAAAAGATAACGTATAGTAGAAATACCTGGATAGCACAGGAAATATTCAGCATAATTGATGAAAGGAGAAAACATAATAAATCAGAAAACGAAGCAGAAGAACGGAAATACAGACATCTAAAAATTAAAACAGATAGGAAATACAAAATGGCTAAGCAGCAGTAGCTAGAGAAGAAATATAAGGGTTTATAAACACATAAGGTATAAACAGGTGAAAGATAGATATTGCCTACAGTAAAATTAAAGAGGCATTTGGAGAAAAGAGAAGCAGATGTATGAACATTAGGAGCTTGGATGGAAAACGGAAAACCAGTCCTCAGGAAATAAGGGAAACCTGAACGGTGGATAGAGTATACGAGTAGAGAATGTCTATAAAAGGCAGATGTTGCAGGTAATATTATGGAAATGGAAGAGGACGTAGATGAAGTGTGGCGAAACAAGCGCTGTATCATTTGAGAGGTACAGGGGCGAGCGAGGATGCCTGGACTTACCCCACTTCATTGCTAATAAAGCCACGTCACCATAACGCGTCTGAGCGTAGCGCGCAAGTATTGCACCACAATTTTAGAATGTAATTAAAAATTAAAGTTGGTTTTTCAAACTTTGTCAACATATACTTTAGTATGTTAATGTTTAAATTGTCATATATTGATGTGATCGCATGAATATCTTTCCCTAAATATATGGTTTTAAGTAAAAAATAAGTGGCGCTAAAGAACAGAGCTAGAAAGCCAAAAATTTGTTTGAAGCTTCAGTTCAACATAAAAACAATAACTAAGAGACCCCACTGAACCACCTCTAATAGTTTTGAGTAATTTACTGACAATAAATCTGGAATAAAAACTTACTTATTTGTATTAGATAAAGTATTATTTATAGCAATGATAGAAAGTTCTGATTACAGCAAGTGATTAAACCCATAAAGTTATGACAAGTTTCAAGACTTTGATGTAAATAACAATCAATACAAGGTCTCTTAAAGTTGAAGTTCATAGCTCATGTTATACTGTCAGTTCCGTTCTAAAAACTCTAGCCGCGCAAAGTCTAAACGCAGTCGAGCTAAATCTTTTTTCTGCGATTATAGCCAACTTAATTACATTTATTCAAAAATTACGAAAAGTCTAAATGAATATACAACAGTGTTATAAAATATTATGTGTCCGAGAAAGCGGCCTTTTGAAGGCTACTACCGGCGCACAGAACGGTTGACGGCAGGTGTTCCTTTGACCGTCCGCTGCGCCCATATGTAAATAGGGTCTGAGAGGCAGTGACTTCATTCCGAGCTGAGATGCCATCGCGTGCGGACCGCAGTGACGAAGCGCTTGGTGTGGCGGCTTGCTGTCCGGCCGAGCTCGCTCGGTCGGCGGCCTCATCGGGCCCCCCACCAAAGACGACCACGCAGACGACAATGGACTCAGAGACGGCTACGGAAAGGCGTTCGAGAAGTCGTTATGCGGCTGCGGCTTCGACCGCGGGAGCGAGTAGTGCGGTGGATCGGCAATCAGCAGAGCTTGCTCTGCTGGAGGCTTCTTCCTACCCACTACCTACGACTGACCGGCGCATGGAATCGGAGATCGAGAAGCATGCCACTACTGGCTCGGAGCGGCGTTATGCGGACGCAGCCACGGATGTGGAAGCGAGTGTTCCTGTTTCTTGCCCGCCACCTACGACGTTACGACCCAGGAAGAAGTGCACAACGCAGCAGAGATGGCCCGTGCACTCTGCGGACGGGGGTTTCCCCTTGAACGCTTTTGCACGTGCACTTGATGTAGGAGGACCTCCTACCTCTTGCCCCACGACTATGAGCAGTGTTGCGGACCAAGTGTCGAGTCCGCACGCCACGGCGCCAGCATGCCGGCCCGCGGCCACGAAGAGCAACACGACGTTGCAGTGCACGCCTTCAAAAAGGACGTTGACACAGCACCAGAGGCAGAGGAGGGCCTTGCCCTACTGCTGGGCCTCATACCAGGGGCAAAACCGGCAGCTGAGAAGATGGAAGTGGAGCAAGCGTCGCGGAAGCGCACAGCTGACGCAAACGCGTCCACAACCAGTACGAAACGAACGGCCACTGGCGCCATCAGCGGCGCTCCCACGCTCCGCACGCAGCAGAAGGCATCCAGGAAGGGGACCAGGGCCCCACAAATGCCAGACGAAGACGGCTTAGTGAAGCTGAAACGCAAGCACACCGCCAGGGTGCTGGTGCTCGCAACAGCCGACAACATAGGCACCAACTACCGATTCTCCGACCTCACCGAGGATGGTGGTGCGACTACAGAGAATCAACAGCAGAAGAAGACGCCCCCACCACCGCCTATCGTCGTCTAATACACGGGCGCCTTCAAAACCTTCGAAGAGAAGATAAGATTGGTCTTAAGGGTCAACTTCACAGCTCGCGTGACAGGACGCGAGTTGTACAAAGTTGTCACACACACGACTGATGACATCAAAGGGCTCATGGACTTAGTGAAGAAGGAGGGCCTGCACTGGTTCACCTACTCTTCGGAGCCGGTGAAAACGCTGAAGGTGGTCTTCCGCGAGCTCCCCTTCAGCATGGACCCAGCTTACCTAAAAGAGCTGCTGCAAATCATGGGCTACAACATTCGTGCTACGTCGCGAATGAAGTCGCGAAAGGACAACTCCGTCACACCGCTCTTCCTGGCCATCCTCGACGACAACGTGGAAAATAGGAAGATTTTCCAGTTCAAGAGAGTGGGCAGTGTCGGAGTCACGGTTGAAAAACTTCGCAGAAGGCGAGGTCCTGCGCAGTGCTTTAACTGCCTTGACCACATCGCGAAGTTCTGCCAGATGCCTCCACTGTGCGTGAAGTGTGCGGGAGCACACCTCAGTCGGGACTGTACAATCCCAATGACCGACCCACCTCGCTGCTGCAACTGCCCGGAGCAACACGTGGTGAACTACCGTGGCAGCAGCGCCTTCAAGCGCAGCCGCAAACCAGAGGGAACGGATGGCCCCTTCAAGGCCAGTACAGCAGGAAAGGAGCTACGCCACAGCAACGAGAGCAACACCAGCCGGACCAACGCAACGACCTCCAGACGCAGCCACAGACGACTGCGGCCGCGGGCGACAGACGGAGCACGCCACTGCCGCGGCAGACGCGACTGGGAGCAGACCCAAGACGGAGCAACACCAACAGACACCTGCCAGGACGGACCAGGGACGCGGTAGGAGGGTTCAACGGCCGCCACGGGCCGCCACCGACCCACAAACTGCCGAACAAGCCCAGCAGGTGACACCACGCCTGAAGCAGCGGAACTCGAGGCTATGCTAAGCGAGTTTAAGCAGCTCGTTATGCAGACTCCGCAGCTCATAGTGGCTGCAGTGCAAGCGGCCACCCAGGCCAACACCACAACAGCAACTCCAGCGCCCAGACCTGGCTAACACGCCAATACTGGGACTCACAGCCTGCGTCTGGAATGCTAACAGCGTCCGCATACAAGAAGGCGAGTTCCGGCAGTTACTGCGCGACGAGGCAGTGGACGTTTGCCTCGTCAAGGAAACTCACCTGAAACCCGGTGTCAACGTGCGGGCAGCAAATTACCGCTGCTACCGCGCAGACAGAGAATAGGTGGGAGGTGGAACGGCGGTGTACGTGAAAACATCGTTACGACACCACCCTGTACAACTTCCCGAGCTGGCGACTGTGGAAGCGACTGGCGTCGCTGTAAGTACGTCGGCGGGGGAGATTACGTTCGTCGCAGCATACCGACCACCGACAGGGGCACTACAACAGAAGACTTCGAAGCGCTGCTGGCAGTGCGCGGCAACGGCTCCAATAACGTATAGTGCGCGGAAAGAACGAACATTTATATCTTTCTGTGCGAACTCTGATTTCCTCCTATGTAGGTCTACGTCAACAAAATATTTTCCCATTCAGAGGAGAAAGTTTGGTGACTGGAATTTTGAGAGAAGTTTCCTCCGAAACGAAAAACGGCTTTGCTTTAATGATGTCCATCCCAAATCCTGTACTATTTCAGTGACAATCTCTCCCCTATTTCGCGATAATACAAAACGTGCTGCCCTTCTTTGAACTTTTTCGACGCTGACGGTCAGTCCTCTTTGGTAAGGATTCCACACCGCACAACAGTATTTTGGAAGAGGATGGACAAGCGTAGTGTAGGCAGTCTCCTTAGTAGATCTGTTATATTTTCTAAGTTTCCTCCCAATAAAACGCAGTCTTCGGTTACCTTCCCCCACAACATTTTCTATTCATTCCTTCCAATTTCAGTTGTTCGTAGTTGTAATTTTTAGGTATTTAGTTGAATTTACGGCCTTTATATTTGACTGATTTATCGTGTAACCAACGTTTGAGGGATTCCTTTTAGCTATCATGTGGATGACTTCACATTTTCGTTGTTTATAGTCAATTGCCAATTTTCGCACCACACCGATATATTTTCCAAATCGTTCTGCAGTTTGTTTTGATCCTCTGATGACTTTACTAGTCGATAAATGACAGCAGCATCCGCAAACAGCCTGCTCAGGTTGTCCCCCAAATATAGATAAGGACGTATATCACTACCTCGGGGAACGCCAGAAATCACTTCTGTGTTACTCGATGACTTTCCATCAATTACTACGAACTGTGACCTATATGACAGGAAATCACGAATCCAGTCACATAGCGGAGATGATATTCCATAAGCAGGCAATTTCACTACAAGCCGCTTGTGTAGTACTGTAGAAAAAGCCTTCCGGACATCTACAAATACGGGATCCACTTGAAATTTATTGTCAATATCACTCAACACTTCGTGCGAGTAAAGAGCTAATCATTTTAATAAATCATGGTTGCAGACCACTAGCACGAATTCTGTACAGAAGAATAGAAAATCTGATAGAAGCCGTCCTCCGGGAAGATCAGTTTGGATTTCGGGGAAATCTGGGTACGCACTAGGCAATATTGACCCTACTACTTATCTTAGAACACAGGTCATGGAAAGGTACTCCTACGTTTATAGCATTTGTAGATTTACAGGACCCTTGACAGTTTCGTCTGGAATAGCCTCTTGGATATTCTGAAGGTAGCATGGATAAAACGAAGGTAGGGGAAAGCTATTTACAACTTGTACAGAAGCCAGATGGCAGATATAAGAGTAGGGTGGCATGAAAACGAAGCAGTTATTGAAGAGGGAGTGAGACACCATTGTAGCCTAAAGCCGATGTTATTCAATCCGTACTCTGAGCAAGCAGTACAGGAAATCAAGAAAAATATGGAGTAGGAATTAAAGTTCAGGGATAAGAAATAAAAATTTTGGTTTGCGATGACATTGCAATTCTATCATAGACAGCAAAGGACATGGAAGGGCACTTGAACGGAATGGACAATGTCTTGAATGTAAGATGAACAGCAACCAAAGAAAAAAAATGATAACGAAATGTGTCAGAATTAAATCAGTTGATGCTGAGAGAAACGAAACACTTAAACCCGTAGATGAGTTTGGTATTTGGGTAGTAAAATACCTGATGATGGCCGAAGTGAGGGATATGAAATGTAGATTGGCAATGGCTAAAAAGCGTTTCTAAAGAAGATAAATTTGTTAACATCAAATATAGATTTAATTGTTTCGAAGTCCTTTGTAAAGTATTTGTAAGGAGCTTAGCTGTGTATGAAATTTGAACATTGACAATCGACAGTTTAGACAAGAAGAGAATAGAAGCTTTTGAAATAAGGTACTACATAAGAACGCAGAAGATTATTTGGGCAGATCACGAAACTAATGGGGAGGTACTGAATGTAACTGGGGAAAAAGAAATATGTGGCAGAAATAAGACTAGAAGCGAACGCTTGGTAGGACACATTCTGAGACATCAAGGGATGACCAGTTTAATATTGTAGGGAAGTGTGGAGAGTTATAATCGCAAAGGGACACCAAGAGGTATATACAGTGTGCAGATTCAGAAGGGTGTAAGCTGCAGCAGTTATTTGGAGATGAAGACCCTTGTACAGTGGCGTGGAGAGCTGCATCAAACCATTCTTCGGACTGAAAACCACTACAACAACGCATAAAATGTGGGAAGTTAAATCATACGTTATCAGTTATGCATCATCTTGGACTCTGCAACAGAAGAAGGTCTTTTACCAGGGAACGTGATACTTGCAAATAGCCTGCGTTAGTTTAATGTCTCAACTTCACCTGCCTTGAAAACGGAACTTGTTACTCGTTTTTGGTAATACTTTTGCTTTATGTGATTTCACTTACTGATTATTGATGTGTAGTACAGTAATAATGTAACGTATAGATTATTAAATGCAATAATGAAAAGGTTTTCTGGATTGCAACGCTTTTAATTTTCAATTTTTGTATCATGGAACATGTTTTCACATTTAGATAAAATGCTAGTAAATTAATTATCCGGAGCAATTTATTTAGTTTCAGAAAAATCTGCGAACATAAACGTGAATATGATCAATTAAAAAAATTGACTTCAAAGCCAAACACTCGGAATGGAACTACCGAATGACAAACAACAGCGGACCGCGGCTTCTCCGAGCAGCCAGGAGCCACGGTGCGATTGTGGTAGGACTTACAACCCTACCATATACCAACGATGCGGCCTCCCCGGGGTCTTCGACGTCGCTATCATCAAGGGGGCCGCCTGCAACACAGTCGCGTCTACCCGCTGTGCCCTGTCGTCAGATCACTTGCCAGTGATATTCGGCATGGACACAGATAGGGTAGCACCACCGGAGAGCCACATGCCGCTGCACAACACCGACTGGGACCACTTCCGAGTGAACCTGGCATAGACAGTCGCCGCCACGCCCGACCCGATCGTAATGGGAGCAGACGCGGCCATCGCAGCATTCACGCGTCTCACGCTGGATGCAGCAACTGCAGCCACACCGCAAGGCCAGAGGAAACCACGGGACTACTCCCGCCACCTGCCTCCTGGCACCATAGGCGCTATCAGGCAGAAGAAAAGGTTTTTTCGTGACTGGTAGGTCACAAGAGACCTCGCCACGAAGCGAGAGTTGAACCGACGCCGCCACCACATTGTGGCCGCAGTAGCAGGCCACCGAAACCGAGACTGGGCGGGCCTGATTTCAACGCTCAGGATCGATGACGGCAGCGCATGGAAAACCACCAAGAGGTTCCTGCGGCGCCGCCAACACATTCCGCCGCTGCAGGTGGGGCGTGACGTGTTCGCGGGACCAGACGCCATAGCCAGCGTACTAGCCGACACCTTTGATGCAAAATTCACGCCGCTGGAAGACATCGTCGACGATGAACGCGTCCGTCTGGTGGAAGAGCGGCTGCCCGCCTGCCTGGCCGCCAGAGCGCACGATGACGTCATAGGAGAAATAACCGAAGAAGAAGTGCAACAGCAGCTCGCCCTCCTGACAACCAGGAAGGTGGGTGGTTGCGACGACGCAACCAAAGCGCTGCTGAAGGAATTGCCGGCTGACTCAGTCCGCGTCCTGACGGCTATTTTCAACGCCATCTTGAAGAGCTGCAGCTACCCATCGGTGTAGAAACACGCTGAAGTGGTGGCCATTCCAAAAGCAGGGAAAGACAACAGGCTGGCTCAGGACTACAGGCCAATCAGCCTCCTACCTTCCACCTCAAAGGTGTTTGAACGCCTTTACGCGAGAAGATTGCGCCGCCACGTCAGGGAAGAAGGCCTGCTTCCCGACGAGCAGTTCGGGTTCCGCCGAGGACACTCGACACAACAACAGCTGCTGCAACTCGTGGAGCAGGCGATGGGAGCGCTGGAGCGTCGTGAGTACCTAGGGGCGGTGCTACTGGACGTCACTGGCGCCTTCGACTGCGTATGGCACAACGGCCTCCTGTACAAGTTGCTTGTGCAGGGGGTGCGAGTGTCGCACGTCCGCCTATTGCAATCATACCGCGAAGAACGCACCTTTCACGTGCGAGCCGACGATGGGAAGTCTACAGCACGCCCCATCAGAGCGGGAGTACCACAGGGGTCCGTCCTCGGCCCCCTACTGTACTGCCTCTTCACTGCAGACGTCCCGAAAACACCAAGGGTTCACCTGGCGCTCTACGCGGACGACACTTCGCTGTTCGCGAGGAGTATGAACGCGCAACTGCTGCGACGCCGCCTGTAGCTCACCTGCGACGAGCTAGGAGCATGGGCCACCAAATGGCGGCTCAAATTCAACGCAGGCAAGAGCCAGGCAGTGATTTTCACGCGGAAGAAGGTGCCAGTGGACGTCAGGCCGGTGCAGGTCACGGGTGGCCCCATACCATGGTCACGTTCTGGTCGATACCTCGGCGTTACCCTCGACAGGCGCCTGACGTGGAAGGGACATATTCGGGAGGTGCGGGCAAAGGCGCTGTCCAGGATGCGCCTGCTGTACCCGCTGCTACACCCAGAGTCGACACTACCTCCAGACTGCGGCAGAACACTCTATCTAACACTAATCAGGTCAGTGTTGGAGTACGCTGCCGTTGTGTGGGGAAACGCAGCCGACACTTCAGTGAAGATGCTCCAGACCGTGCAGAAGAAAGCCCTCAGGCTCTCACTGCACCTGCCACGCGATTTCCCAATGAGGGAATTGCACGAACTTGCCAGAATACCGCCACTCAAACAGCGCTTCCGGCAAGCAGCGGAAAGTTTTTACGCGGCAACGTGTGAAGCCGACAACCAACTTGTCAGGGGCTTGGAAATCAAGTACACTGGCGACCGACCACACGCTGGCCGGACCTGCTGCGCGAGTAGCGACCACGCACCAGCAGCAAAACAAGAAGAAGACATCACTAGTGACAACCAGACGACAATTCGAGAAAGAGATGGAAGAAGAACACATAGGAAGCTCTAGGAACAGCAGTGTAGGCTGCTTAACCTGCGTATCAACTAGGCCAGACGCCTAATAGAAGTCATGGCATTAGCAGTGACTTCACTTCGTACCTAGCTACGGCATGGTCCACATCAGTCAAATACCGGAGTACGGCTTCCAAGAATGACGTCACAGCCAGGCTGCAACCAAACCCATGTTTTCGGTACAAATACGAAGTGAATTTGCAATGATGGCTCAAATGGTTCAAATGGCTCTGAGCACTATGGGACTTAACATCTATGGTCATCAGTCCCCTAGAACTTAGAACTACTTAAACCTAACTAACCTAAGGATAGCACACAACACCCAGCCATCACGAGGCAGAGAAAATTCCTGACCCCGCCGGGAATCGAACCCGGGAACCCGGGCGTGGGAAGCGAGAACGCTACCACACGACCACGAGATGCGGGCAATTTGCAAAGACTGTGCACCGTCCTGGATCCCAGAGATTTCGCGGAAGTAACTGTCAGTGTGCCGCACGTAATGTTAACAAAACCTCGTGACAAGTGGTGATATTTTTCCACTTCTGTGGGATGCAATTATTATTTTGATTATCAGAAGCCAGGGCGAAAGACCATTTGATGGGAAGATCACCTCTGAATTACTGATAGTGCTGTTTAGGATAGAGAGATTTATTATCAGTATTAACATCATGAATATTGCGATGTTGTACATGTGAAAATTTATAAAATATATCTGTCAATTAGAACTCAAGATCTTCACTTATAATCATAGATCCTGATCACGCTGAGTAAACATAGAACAGAAATATTTCTTTTACTGGGCTGGACAAGAACGTGGACTTGCAGAGAGGAAACTATGGTCAGTATGTTCTCCATCGGCTTCTGGCTGGCCACAGAAATAGTTTTCCGGCTATCGTAAAAAGACGACGCCGCCACCTCACAAGATGGGAGACATGGTAAAGCTAGAAGAATCGACAGAATAGTGTATGACATAAGTTGAAACAATGCCCCGGGAGTAGACGACATTCCGTCAGATCTACTGAAGGCCTTGTACCACGACAAAACTCTTCCATCTCGTGTGCAGGATGAATAAGTCAGGCGAAATACCCCCAGACTTCAAGAAGAATGAAACTGTTCCAAATCTAAAGAAAGCATGTGCTAGCATCTGCATCTACATGGACACTCTGAAAATCACATTTCAGTGTCTGGCAGAAAGTTTATCAAACCACTTTCGCAATTCGCCATTGCTCCAATAACGTATAGCGCGCGGAAAGAACGAACATTTATATCTTTCTGTGAGACCTCTGATTTCCTCCTATGTAGGTCTACGTCAGTAAAACATTTTCCCATTCGGAGGAAAAAGTTTGGTGACTGTAATTCTGAGAGAAGTTTCCTCCGAAGCGAAAAACGGCTTTGCTTTAATGATGTCCATCCCACATCCTGTACTATTTCAGTGACTATCTCTCCCCTATTACGCTATAATACAAAACGTGCTGCCCTTCTTTGAACTTTTCCGATGCAGACCGTCAGTCCTCTTTGGTAAGGATTCCACAGCGCACATCAGAATTTTGGAACAGGATGGACAAGCGTAGTGTAGGCAGTCTCCTTAGTAGATCTGTTATATTTTCTAAGTGTCCTCCCAATAAAACGCAGTCTTCGGTTACCTTCCCCCACAACATTTTCTATGCGTTCCTTCCAATTTCAGTTGTTCGTAGTTGTAATTCCTAGGTATTTAGTTGAATTTACGGCCTTTAGATTTGACTGATTTATCGTGTAACCAACGTTTGAGGGATTCCTTTCAGCTGTCATGTGGATGACTTCACATTTTCGTTGTTTATAGTCAATTGCCAATTTTCGCACCACACCGATATATTTTCCAAATCGTTCTGCAGTTTGTTTTGATCTTCTGATGACTTTACTAGTCGATAAATGACAGCAGCATCCGCAAACAACCTGCTCAGGTTGTCCCCCAAATCGTTTATATAGATAAGGACGTATATCACTACCTCGGGGAACGCCAGAAATCACTTCTGTGTTACTCGATGACTTTCCACCAATTACTACGAACTGTGACCTATATGACAGGAAATCACGAATCCAGTCACATAGCGGAGGCGATATTCCATAAGCAGGCAATTTCACTACAAGCCGCTTGTGTAGTACTGTAGAAAAAGCCTTCCGGAAATCTAGAAATACGGGATCCACTTGAAATTTCTTGTCAATATCACTCGACACTTCGTGCGAGTAAAGAGCTCATCATTTTAATAAATCATGGTTGCAGACCACTAGCACGAATTCTGTACAGAAGAATAGAAAATCTGATAGAAGCCGTCCTCCGGGAAGATCAGTTTGGATTTCGGGGAAATCTGGGTACGCACTAGGCAATATTGACCCTACTACTTATCTTAGAACACAGCATTTGTAGATTTACAGAACCTTTGACAGTTTCGTCTGGAATAGCCTCTTGGATATTCTGAAGGTAGCAGCGATAAAACGAAGGTAGCGGAAAGCTATTTACAACTTGTACAGAAGCCAGATGGCAGATATAAGAGTAGGGTGCCACGAAAATGAAGCAGTTATTGAAGAGGGAGTGAGACACGATTGTAGCCTAAAGCCGATGTTATTCAATCCGTACTCTGAGCAAGCAGTACAGTAAATCAAGAAAAATTTGGAGTAAGAATTAAAGTTCAAGGATAAGAAATAAAAATTTTGGTTTGCGATGACATTGTAATTCTATCATAGACAGCAAAGGACATGGAAGGGTACTTGAACGGAATGGACAGTGCCTAGAATGTAAGATGAACAGCAACCACAGAAAAACAATGATAACGAAATGTGCCAGAATTAAATCAGTTGATGCTGAGAGAAACGAAACACTTAAACCCGTAGATGAGCTTGGTATTTGGGTAGTGAAATACCTGATGATGGCCGAAGTGAGGGATATGAAATGTAGATTGGCAATGGCAAAAAAGCGTTTCTAAAGAAGATAAATTTGTTAACATCAAATATAGATGTAATTGTTTGGAAGTCCTTTGTAAAGTATTTGTAAGGAGCTTAGCTGTGTATGAAATTTGAACATTGACAATCGACAGTTTAGACAAGAAGAGAATAGAAGCTTTTGAAATAAGGTACTACATAAGAACGCAGAAGATTATTTGGGCAGATCACGAAACTAATGGGGAGGTACTGAATGTAACTGGGGAAAAAGAAATATGTGGCAGAAATAAGACTAGAAGCGAACGCTTGGTAGGACACATTCTGAGACATCAAGGGATGACCAGTTTAATATTGTAGGGAAGTGTGGAGAGTTATAATCGCAAAGGGACACCAAGAGGTATATACAGTGTGCAGATTCCGAAGGGTGTAAGCTGCAGCAGTTATTTGGAGATGAAGACCCTTGTACAGTGGCGTGGAGAGCTGCATCAAACCATTCTTCGGACTGAAAACCACTACAACAACGCATAAAATGTGGGAAGTTAAATCATACGTTATCAGTTATGCATCATCTTGGACTCTGCAACAGAAGAAGGTCTTTTACCAGGGAACGTGATACTTGCAAATAACCTGCGTTAGTTTAATGTCTCAACAACTTCACCTGCCTTGAAAACGGAATATGTATTTAACTTGTTACTCGTTTTTAATAATACTTTCGTTTTATGTGATTTCACTTACTGATTATTGATGTGTAGTACAGTAATAATGTAGCATATAGATTATTAAATGCAATAATGAAAAGGCTTTCTGGATTGCAACGCTTTTAATTTTCAATTTTTGTATCATGGAACATGTTTTCACATTTAGATAAAATGCAAATAAATTAATTATCCGGAGCAATTTATTTAGTTTCAGAAAAATCTGCGAACATAAACGTGAATATGATCAATTAAAAAAATTGGTAAGGAAATATATTAAACTTCTCTTACATGGAGCCGAAAGTCTGGAAAGAGTACTAAGTAACAGTACTCTCGACTTCTTCATTTTCGTGGACCAAAATGTGCGTAGCTGAACTGAATGTACCAAATGAGCTTATTAACAAAATCGTCTGGAATGCAAAGTACCCATAGCTGGTCATCAACAGTACCGCGTTTGAAGAGTATGTTGTTTCTAACCAGATGTTGTTGTTGTTGTGGTCTTCAGTCCTGAGACTGGTTTGATGCAGCTCTCCATGCTACTCTATCCTGTGCAAGCTTCTTCATCTCCCATTACCTACTGCAACCTACATCCTTCTGAATCAGATAATAATGCCGAATCTGAGTGTGCGTCTTTTCATACCATTTACTTTTGATGTCTTTCCAAATCGGATCTTTATCTTGTTCATGAGCAATGTCCTTTAAAGATGTGGTGATGAAGTTTTCAAAGGCGACTTTCTGAATGTAAAGAATACTGAAACTTTTCTCGAGGTTGCCTTCTGTGTTACTTTTCTCAAGCCCAGCTGGTGCGCGTGACAGTGCGTCCGCAACAATGTTCTCCTTGCCGGGAATGTAGACTATTATGAAGTGGAATTCTTGCAGAAATAATGCCCAACGTTTTAACCTGTCATGATTTAATTTTGAAGACATAAGAAATAGTAATGCACGATGATCACAGTGTACTTTTACGTACTTACCAGAAAGAAAGAAACGGAATTTGTTAAATGCCAAAACGATAGCTAAAGCTTCTAATTCAGTAACGGAATAGTTTTTTTCCGATTTTGTTAGCACTCGGCTAGCAAAAGTAATGGTTTTCCGAACAGTAGTGTTATTTTCTATGGCGTCTTGAAATAAATGGGCACCAAGACCGACTTTAGAAGAATCCGTGCTAAGGCAGAAATCTTGTGACAGATCTGGATGAGCTAGTATTGGCGCGTTAAGTAGCGATTCTTTCAAAGAATTGAATTCCAACTGTGCTTGTTCGTCCCAGTTCCAAATAGTATTTTGTTCCAGTGAGAGAACAAAGTTTTGGTGTAACTAGAATTTGCATATTCAGAAAACGACGGTAAAAATTTACGAGACCTAGAAAACTGCGAGCTTGTTTTTTTGTATATGGAACTGGAATGGCTCTGATTGCTTCTAACTTTTCAGGATCCGACTGAATGCCTTCAGAAGAAATAATATGTCCCAAAAACCTCACCTTTGATCTACCCAATTCAGACTTTTCCAAGTTAACTGTAATTCCAGATTCTGCAAAAATACGTAAAAAACTGTTGAGGATGCGATTATCTTGTTCCAATGAGGCTTCTGCTATCAGAATATCGTCCACATATAAGGTGATGTGACGTTTTAAGAACTCAGGTAATATGGAATTTAGCCCGCAAATGAATGCTGCCGAAGAAAAGTTCAAACCAAAAGGAAGTTTCCGAAACTGATGATAAACGCCGAAACAAAGGAAAGCTGTGTATTTTCTACGTTCTGGATGAAGTTCGATCTGATAAAAGCTGGATCTGAGAGCAATAGAAGAAAATACTTTTACACCATTAAAATTTTGAAGAAGTTCTTCCAACGTTTGCGGCCTGTCTGTTTCAGGAATGATGATAGTATTGATTTGTCTCGAATCTAAGACAAGCCTGATCGATCCATTTTTCTTCTCAACAACATGTATTGGATTGTTGTATGAGCTTACTGCAGTTCAATAATGCCCTCGTCAAGCATAGATTGTATTTCTGTTCTAACACGGTCCCTATAATGTGCCGGAATTGCGTATGGTCTAACACAAAATTTAGTATGCTCACAAACACGAAATTGGTATTGAGATCCCTTGATTGTTCCTGTTTTGTGAGTAAAAACTGTGGAATGTGCTTGTAAAATCTCAAAAAGGTCTTGCCTATCAGTGTCATTACAATTCTCAATTGTTTGAATTTTATTCTGAATTAATTAAATCATTACTATCAAATGCGCCGTCGATATCATCCCTGTCAGTACTTGCAGAGTGATTGTTAGTGTCAAGTTTCGTCGAAAATTCCGAACTGTTATCTATCAGAAGGTAAAGCCGATTAATTTCCTCGTCATGGTTTGAGAGCCAATCTTCAAGTTTCAAAGCAATTGACTTACTTTTTTTCTCTGAACTTATTTCAGCATCGTGAAAGTTTAAGATTGCTTTTTATTCATTCAAAAAGTCTATTCCCAATATAATTTCCGTCGACAATAATGGAACAATAAGAAAGTTCATAGAGAAGCTGTGACTTTGGCAAAAGAATTCTAAGTTGGTTTGTTGGCGTACATCTACAATTTTTCCAAAAATCGCACCTTGTAATTTAATCTTAAGTAAAGGAAGTGTGGGGCAATCGTTCGATTTATTGCATTTGCTAAAAGCTGTTTCATTAATTACTGAAATGGGACTGCCAGAGTCAAGTACTGGCGTAAATTTTACGTCATTTACTGTAATGTGAATCACAGGATATGCAATGTTGTTATGTTTTACGTCGTGTTTCTGGAGTACGATGTCCCTAATGTCTTTCATTTTTACGTAATTACTAGCTATGGCAGCTGCGTCGTCAGTTTCATAAGTACGTTTTGTGGCTGCCAGCGGTATGAGTCATTGCCTATTGTCTCTTTGTTGGCGCGCGTCGTTATTGGGATTTGGAGACCTAACTTATACAAATTCACCTTGTCGAGAGGGCCCCGCCCTGTTTGATCCCGCCAGTTCTGATGCAATTCAGGTCTGTCGTTACGATCATATCGTCTGTCGTCATGTCGGTAGATTCCATAGTTTCTTTCTTGTCGGTCACGTGGTGGAGAATTTCTCCGTGAATCACAACTGTGCGCTGGACCATTGGGTCTAAAGTTATTCTGTCTCCCTTGATAATAATTATTTTGGTTCCCATATTGTCTGTTTCTCTGATTGTGTCTGTGATAGTCACTACTGCGGAGAGGTGATCTTTCCATGTAATTATTACTACTCTGCCAATGGTTGTCATACGGGTGGTGTCTGTTTTGGTCACGATTTGTGTCGTGAGAATAGCCTTGTCGTGTCCAGTTATTATTTCTTTCATCGTGGAATTGTGTCTGATGTGACCTGTAATTGTTGTGAGCCTGTTTCCGCATTCCGAGATTGTCAGTGTCAATTTCCAATTCTTGTAACAGTCCCTGAAAAGCTTCAATGTCTTCTTTGCAACGTCCTGCCAAAATAATATGTCGTAAATATTCAGGTAAATTGATTAAGCAAATGCGGATGAGTTCTGAGGGGCTGTATGGGTTTGACAGGTTCTGATTCTTGTGCAACATGTCTTCAAAATATTTCACACGACTGGAAAATTCAGATTGTTCGAAATGTTTTATCATTATGATGCTATGTTTTACTTGGTCTTGTGTAGCTTGAGACCAATATGCTGAGAGGAAGGCATGATAAAATTCTCCTTCACTGTGGCAATCGTGAATGACCTATCGCATTCTTACAGCTGGTTCATTCTCTAAATAGCCACACATAAATTCTAATCTGTGCTCTAATGACCGGTTGGGGGGGGAAACAATGAGAGAATTGTTGAAGCCACGCTTGTGGATGAATGTCGTTGCCAGAATTCTTAAACGTTTTGAACTTACGTGTAGTAATGAACAGCTTATAGTCAAAATCATCGTTTTGGCGAGTCGCATGTCGGTCATTGTTACGTCGTGTCAGCGGTTCCATCTCAAAATTCGATGCACATTGCCAATTTCTTTCATAACTTCCGAAATGCCCTGTGTTATTATTTTGCGGCTTCTCCGTATTTAGTCCCTCTTCCCATGTTGGAGCGCAAGTGTCACCTCAAATTTGTAATTTTTGTATTACTTGTGCCAACCGATCTTGTAGTTCCCGGATTTCTCTTTTGTGTTGCGTATTAATTTGATTCTGATTTTGTTTGAATTTCTTGATTTGTTCAAACTCTGTGTCAGTGCTGGCTACAGGTCTTGTGTCATTCAGATCATCGTCTACCTTTGTAGATAAGTTAGTGAACTGATCCGAAAGTTTGGCTTCTCTCTCTGATAGTGTACTTATTTCCTCAGTGTGTTTTTCTGAACCAAGTTTCAGAGTGTCCATTTGTGTTGAAATCGTATCTACTGTGTCCTTGAAGTTTTCCTGAGTTTTTGCAAGTAGCGTAACCGAATCGGTAGATGCAACTGAGTCAATTTTAGCCTACAAGGTCTCATGATTTTCATGAACAATGGTTTCAGTTCTTCTATGACTGCTTCGTGATTCTGTAATGTATTTTCATACCGCGAAAAAATAGGTTGAAAATGCTCACAAATTTGTGTTTTTACATCATTACAGACTTGTTGACATTTCGATTCAATGTTATGTAACTCAGTAGTTAAATCTTCACGTGTTTGTTCAAGTGTGGTGTCTAACTTTTGAAGCTTTTGCTGTGTTTGTCTCTCATTTTGTTCCATTGTGTCTAACTGTTGCTGTGTTTGTCTCTGGTGTTGTTTCATTGTGTGTAACCTTTGGAAGATTTTGTTCCATTGTATCTAACTGTTGCTGTGTTTGTCTCTGGTGTTGTTCCATTGTGTCTAACTTTTGAAGCTTTTGTCCCATTTGTTGCATTAATTGTAATAACAATGCACTGGTGTCTGAAACATGTTCCTCAGTGCTATTCGGCAATGCATTTGAACCGGCAATATTCTCATTTTGAAAAGCGGCGAATGTGTCTTGACTTATTTGAGAAAACGGCGAGGACGCAAAACCTGAATCTACAGTATTCGCAATATTGTGTTCTGTCATTTCGGATTCCTGAGGCGAGCTGTTGCCGACCGATCGATGATAATGCTTCCCTGTTCACTAATTGTTTCACTGCCTACACCATTATTTGCAGCCCGCTCCATTTCCCTGCGCACAATTACCAAATTACTACTTTGAACATTAGTTAATTCATTACACGGTGGCGCTAACACGCTGCTTTTGTCTTCACTGTCATTTCTCAGTTTACTTTGGAGCCTAGTATTACGTTTCTCACACGCCATTATTGTCACAATATTTCGCACGACAACACAGAAAAGCACAATTTGAAGAGCAAAATAAGAAAACACATTAACATAGCATTGAAAATAATATCTCGTTAATTGCAAGCGCAGCTACGAAATACTTGGTGCAAATCTACATGCATACCATAACTGTTTTACTGTACAACAATGAAAAACTACAACTACAAAGGAAATTCTCTCTACAATTACGCGCTAGCAATAAACAAAGGCTGCACTAATTGCACAAACTACAAGAAAAAAATCAGAAGATTCCAGTGACGTATCCTCGGCTAAGGGTCGACATATGAAACGTCCCCTTAGAAAAATCATACATGACTGTGCTTAAACTGACACACAATATTGTTTTAGCGCAACGCAATCTGACTTTCAGTACTCCCTACAAGAGAATGGCCCTGACTAAATTAACCTATACGTTTCACAAATCACTTACCTCACAAAAATCTTCGTTACTCGAACTACTGCAATACAGCAAGCGCCACTACTGCCAGCTAAATAAAAGATTCAAACTACGGAAGGCACTAACTACTGATAGGCATAGTTAGCGAATGAAAGATTTTAATAGAGAACAAACAATGTATTTACCTTAATAGTCATAATATATATATAGCAGTTCATGCCATCCAGTCTTACAAATTTCAAAACTCCGCCATTTCTCTCCACACATCCACCACTGCTGGCGGCTCACCTCCAACTGTGCAACGCTACGCGCTGTTAACAGCCAACTGCCCAACGCTACAATGGCGAGTATTACAACAATGCAAACCAGCGACAGACTGCACACAGCACAGCCAGTGATTTTCATACAGAGCGCTACGTGGCGTTACCAATATAAAACCCTAAACAGCATACGTACAACATGCGCAATTTATTTTTCTTTAAATTGGCTTTTAATTACACCCTGCTCTGTCTGCTTCACAGACGTTTACAGTTTGTATCCTTTGGAAAAGTTTGCCCATATTACTTATTTGTATTAGTATAGATAAAAAAATATTAAACTCTGTCTGTTTCACAAAAGTGTACGAAAGTTCTCCTAAAGTAATTTGGATTAATGGTTCCACGGTGTGCTTCACAGGCATGTATAATTCATAGGGAAATGTTCCGTCTTTACGACTAAATGAAAGGGTTTTTCCTACACACGTTTCACTTCTTTTATTTATGACCCATCTGCAGTGGCGATTTCCAATGCCATCATTCCATTAATGTCGTCGTGGAGATGTTTCCTAGATCTCCAAATTCCATATGGAAATGAATAAATAACTATTTTTAATTATTTACGCCAGTATATTACTGCTTACAGTTCCCAGCTCCCTGTTAGCTCGTTGACATTTAACCAGTCGCTTGCTTGTGAATGATTGTAAACGGTATAGCTCCAGTCAACATGTCGTGACTTCAGGATTCCTTTAATATCCTGTTAGAACGAATAGGTTGGTATTACCTTATATGTGCCACTGGGCGCTAACAGTAACCCTCCAGTCAAAACTGGTAATTCCGTGACCAGAAACGTACTACCATCACACATCGCATTGGTGGCATTTTTCAGTGAATTAAATGCTTGAAGTTGAATGAATGGATCGATTACCATGAAACCATTGGTGATGTAAAGATATTAAATGATGACAGTGCAAGCCTTGCAGATACAATGATCCTGCTATGTAGTTAACATGTAGTGACATTTTAAAATAAATACTGGAAGTTCAGGCATGACTACGAAGCTTAATGGTTAAGACGACTGCTTGCGATAAGCAGGAAATTCTCTTGATTACCAAGAACTGCAGAAATATTCAATTGGCACATATATTCTGTGAGTACCGGGTATAGCTCTCCTTCCAGATGAGTATATAATCTGAAGACGGATTCACATGTGAAGACTTCCTTCGTGTTCAGCTCTTCCGTGAATGGGACACATACTGCTGGACTCTGGGCACACAGACGAATTACTCTAGCCCGCATCTAGTGGTCGTGCGGTAGCGTTCTCGCTTCCCACGCCTGGGTTGCCGGGTTCGATTCCCGGCGGGGTCAGGAATTTTCTCTGCCTCGTGATGGCTGGGTGTTGCGTGATGTCCTTAGGTTAGTTGGGTTTAAGTAGTTCTAAGTTCTAGGGGACTGATGACCTAAGATGTTAAGTCCCATAGTGCTCAGAGCCATTTGAATTACTCTAGGCCGTCGATATACAGTTTATCAGGATAAATGCATCAGACAAATTAACTTTTACAGACATCGGTAGAATTCATAAAACAGTGGAGGTCAAATATCGGCACAGACTGGGTGGACGTCTCTTAGTGAAGCTTGTACTAGCGCACCTCGAAGATGTCACGAGTCTCGGAATCTTCACCGAAAATTTGTACTTACATTTTGTAGAACATTTGTCGGTGCCGAATTCCTGCCTGTGCTTCAAGACGTCTGAGGTTTCTGTCAAGCAAATAAAGGTACAAACGTTGTATCTATGGCGTTAAATTGTAATATATGCTCACCTTCAAAGTGCGAAAACGGCTGATAAAACACAGAAATAAATATGGACATTTAGTCAAAAACTTTTTTTTTTTTTTACAGCACATTTCAAATTCTGATGACTGATCTTAAAGTCATAAATGCCCTAACGATAACAGGACGTGGCATGCGAAATAGAAAGTTAGAAGACAAATTTCAAAGAAGTGCCATGTGCAATCCGACGTACAAATCTCTGACTAACCGACGGTGTCGGATTCGAGAATGATCTGAAATTCGCGCCCACTTCGAGGACACCTCCCGTTCTGGACATTATTAACTATTGTAATTAAGGCACTGAAATTCTGATTTTGCATTGAGTTCTACTAGTTAAATGCAAAGTATAAAATACGTCTCAGTAAAAAACAACTCTCAGCATTAGCGGCTAGCCAAGTTGAATTCATATGATTTCACACATTTTCCGTAGCTATATTATTTGACATACATTCTTCGACGTATTGCAAGTGCTCCAATATGGCCCTCTGCCCGCCCGGCTAGCCCCTCGGTCTAACGCGATGCTTCCCGACCGGGAAGGCGTGCCGGTCCCCGGCATGAATCCGCCCGGCTGATTTTGGTTCAAAATGATACAAATGGCTCTGAGCACTATGGGACTTAACATCTATGGTCATCAGTCCCCTAGAACTTAGAACTACTTAAACCTAACTAACCTAAGGACAGCACACAACACCCAGCCATCACGAGGCAGAGAAAATCCCTGACCCCGCCGGCTGATTTTGGTGACTAGGTCCGGTGTGCCGGTGAGACTGTGGATGGTATTTAAGGCGGTTTTCCATGTGCCTCGGCGAATGCGGGCTGATTCCCCTTATTCCGCCTCAGTTACACTATGTCGGCGATTGCTGCGCAAACACTGTTTCCACGCACGCGTACACCATAAATACTCTACCACCCAAACATTGGGTTGGGGTTACACTCGTCTGGAATGAGACGTTCCCGGGGGGGGGGGGGGGTGGGGGGGGGGGGGTCCCCTGGGTGGCGAATCGCACAGGAACCACTGAGAGCTACGGCGGAACGAAGCGTCTCCATTGTTTCTAGTTCCCCAGTTCAATACACAATACACACAAGGTGCCCGTCTACTGCTTCTGCATGTATCAGGTCGATAATAAGTGCTTCGCACGTTCGTTGTACTATGTCCCTATTAAGCAGTTCAAAAGCACCGTTGATACAAACTCGCACTTCTGGTAAGTTTGTTGGTCGAGGAGGAGTAAACACTGAATCTCTCACGTAACACCCAACACAAAAATCGCTTGCTTATCGGGAGAGCGTGGAGGGCACGACATGAATTGCTGATCATTAACCCCATCGCGACCCATCCACCGTTTCCTCCATTTCCTGTTTAAGAATTCACCAACATCATGATGTAAGTGGAGTGGAGCACCTCGGTCTTCAGTTGTTGTGTCAGCCAATTTTCCAGCATGTCCATGTACGCACGTCAACCATTTCTTCCCACACTGCACGTCGACCCGTTGATTCCCCCTTGCAGAGGCATCCTGAAGATTTAAACTGCACATACCATCTCCGAATAGATTTCGCACTTCTGAAGTGTCGTTGCACTGTTATGGCAAGAGTAGCGTGAATGAATTTCACTGACACGTTGTCTCGGCGCCTGTAACCGTGTTCCCTAACTGCTCACTGCTGCACTCTAAAGCCCTAAATCTGAAGTGCGGTTGCAATAATACCAAAAATTTTCTTTATAATTGTTGTGTTTTGTGACAATATGTCAATTAATTTCGTTACAGGCAGTTTATGAAATCATGTGAATCATAGTAACCCTGGTATCTATGGTACCTGGCTTTGAGCATGGTCATTTCGTACCAAAAAAGAAATATGCTGTTAGCGCTTGATATCTGAATCGAACGCAAGAAAATGAACAGATAATTCCGTTCTTCATTTACCTTAGAATAATTTAAAAATGTAGCGATTAAATCCTGCCTCTCCTAAGCATCCAAGAAAATTTTGTCTGGATATTTAAACCGAAATATCTGTGCCTGTGATTTTTGTTTGTAACTTATCGCAGATAGGTCAGTTAATGCGACCTCATTTTTAATTCTCTGCCATTATCAGGGACAATTATCTTGCTAGCTTGAACATTATATTGTATTCCAGGCAATTAGTTTTCTCCGTGGCATTTAAACAAGGCCATTTTCTTTTCGCTAGACGATTCTAATAACTTTGTCTTTCTTATTCCTACATCTACTTGAATTGCACAAAGTATAATAAAACTTAATTATGCATGCAATTATAATGTCTTACACATTATCATTTTTGGAAGAACTGTACTGTAAATTATCTGTCAAATGTTTCTCTGAAATACTACTATATATCCATATATCAAAACATAAAAGTGTTCAGCTCGAAGTAACAGAAACTATTATCTCATTTATTAAAAAACACATATTTCAAACGTTATAGAAATGAGCGAAATTAGTTTCCTTTTTCGCCGTCAGCTATTCTACCGCAACACAAATATTACTACGAGTGCATCAATTGCTAGTAACTTCGCTGTACAGAACGTCCATTCGCAAGGGAATACAATAGCAAACTACATCGTATTGGATTACTGAAAACTGGACCCGGCTGTCTCATTAATGTGGAAGGAGTTTTGACAATTAGCATGTTATCTAAATATGTACTATATGTGTCATCAGACTTGATAATTAATTTCTATAAAAGATTAATAGTGTTGTGAAGATGTTTAATTGCAATTTAAAATTGCAATTCGGTGTACAGAATTTAAAACAGACAATAGAACTTCATTCACGTAAGATGTAACAATTGCGCACTCCACTTTGGGCACGAACTTGTGTTAAACATGTACAGCATTCGTTATAAATTTCAACAACTTTACTTTTCATAGTATTAAATGGAAACAGTTTAATAAGCGCCATAAGTTAACTACAAGAAAAAAACCCTATTAGTAACTTAGAAGAGTAATGGAATCCAATACTGAAGCCATATCGAGGTCTAAATGGCTACTCTGCAGTTCACGCATAATTGCCTGGCAGAGGATTCATCGACCCACCTTCAGACTGCCGTTCCACCCTCGAACAAAGCGCGGAAAAAACGAACACTTAAATCTTTCCATGTTAGCTTTAATTCCTCTTATTTTATTCACTATCGTTTATGCGTGTGTAGGTGGACGTCAACAAAATATTTTCGCATTTTGAGAATAAAACTGATTACTTCAACTTCGCGAAAAGATATCGCCTCGACGAAAAACGCCTTTATTTTAATGATCGCCACCGTAATTCACCTATCGTATCCATGACATTCTCTCCGCTATTTCCTCGTAGTAATATATACTGTTGTGATATGACTATCTTTTGGTACCACGCTTTCTAAATTATTGATAATTGCACTATAGCAAAACTAATACGAGGATTGCCTAGAAACTAATGCAACGCATTTTTTTTCCTTCAACAATTATTTATTGAACATAACGATAATTACACACACGAAAGAATGGTGTTTTGTCTGCACGCCCTATTTTTCCATGTAATCTCCATCCCATTTGATTGCCTTCGCCGGTCAGAGTGAGCGAGCGATTCTAGGCGCTGCAGTCGGGAACCGCGCGACCGCTACGGTCGCAGGTTTGAATCCCGCCTCGGGTATGGATGTGTGTGATGTCCTTAGGTTAGTTAGGTTTAAGTAGTTCTAAGTTCTAGGGGACTGACAACTTCAGAAGTTAAGTCCCATAGTGCTCAAAGCCATTTGAACCATTTGATTGCCTTCCTCCAGCGAGAAACAAGGGTGTGTACACCCTGCCAGTACCAATCCTTGTCCTGGTAGCGGGCCAGTGCTTCACTGTGTGAATCATCTCCTCATCGTACTCAAAATGTTTTACACGAATGGCTTCCTTTAATAAATGACATCAGCTCGTTGCAACATGTCCGATGTAACAGCCGTGGATGGTCTTCCAGACAGCTGAAAATCTTGGAGCTCCGCAGAACCATCTTCTGATGACCTCACCCTTCGTGCCCAGCGACTAATTGTACTTCTGTCTACAGCAGATGCTCCATAAACTTAGCAGAAGCGTTTATGAATATTCCCCACAGTTTTCTTCTCTGCAGTGAGAAATTCAATGACGGCACGTTGCCTGTAACGTACATCACCTACAGACGCCAATTTGATACTGTCCTGCAGATACGCTATCTGTCGGAAGTGACGGGAACTTGGTTTGCTCACGCAGGAGACTTCAAATATTGAATACGTTGCGTTTCGCATTCATAGCGTTGTTTTCGGCTGAGAAAAAAATGTGGTGCATTACTTTCTGGGCAAACCCTCGTAAATCCATTCAGAAACGGTACCTTCATAGAGTCGCAAAAACTCGCGAGGAATCACAATTTTAGAATCATTAACTAATTTCATTTTTTCAAATTACTAGAATCTGAAATAAGGTTTTAATTTGACCAGTAAAAATTGTATCTTCCAGTGTACTTGCCTCAAAACATTTATAGCACACAATGCACGATTTTGACAATCATTTTAGTTCTTTCTTGTAATATTTCAGCTATTAGTAAAAAAGGTTAGGCCAGGATGTGTGAAATGGGTTAATCACAGCCTACATACAGAACTGAATTCATAAATTCGACACAAATATCGATCCATGCATTTACGACACTAATCGGTACTACAAAATGAGACACTAAAAGTAATAGGTAGCTTCATTCTTTGGGCAGCAGAATAACAAATAATATGTGAAGTACAAAGGATATGAAATGCAGAGTGGCTGCGGCAAGAGAAGCATTTCTAAAAAGAGAATTGTGTTAACACGGAATATAAATTTAAGTAGTTAGAATTTTTTCTGAAGATATTCGTAATGTAGTGGTGTACGAAAGTGAAATGTGGACGATAAGGGCCGGCCGTGGTAGCCGAGCGGTTCTAGGCGCAACAGTCTGGAACCGCGCGACCGCTATGGTCGCAGGTTCGAATCCTGCCTCGGGCATGGATGTGTGTGATGTCCTTCGGTTCGTTAGGTTTAAGTAGTTCTAAGTTCTAGAGGACTGATGACCTCAGAAGTTAAGTCCCATAGTGCTCAGAGCCATTTGAACCATGTTTTAGACGATAAGGAGCTCAGAAAAGAAGAATACGTCAGCTTTAGAAATATGGTGTTAAAGTAGCATGATGAAGATCAGAATGGTAAAACGAGTAACTAATGTGAAAGTAAAGAATGGAATTGGGAAAAACATAAGTATTTGACGTTACTAGACTAAAAGAAAGGATCGGTTGGTAGGACACATCATGAGACATGAAGGAATTGTCAGTACGGTGATTAAGGAAAATGAGAATAGTAAAACTTACTGATGTAGACCAAGGCTCGAATACAGTAAGCAGGTTAAAACTGATGCTGTTTGCAGCTGTTATTCAGATACTAATGAGCACAGCAGCATCAAACCAGTCTCTGGAGTGAAGGTAAGATAAACAACAATAAGAGAAACAATAGAAGAGTTTCCCTGTAATCTGTAGGAAGAAATTTGAAAGTGGTCTACTATGACTGTCAGCTCCCAATTCATTATGTTTTTCGTGTCGATTAATTCCTTATCAATCTCCTACTAAAAATAATCTGTGCCCACGTGTCAATGTGTTCTATATTTTATTTCTGTTTGATTATTTTATATTTCCTCAATGTCTTTGTGATTATCTTTGTAGTTGCTATCGGCTCAGCTACGGTGATTTATATTCACTGCGGTCTTTAGGATGACCGGTGGCGCAGTCATTCAGATTTGGAAGTGGCACGGCCTGTTGGTTCGAACAAGAACAAAAATTAGCATTCCTGTCTGGTTTCCGTTCTCTTCGGTTCTTGTATGTGCTATCGCGTCGAAAAAAAAGTAGCTGCTATAAATTATATAAAGAATGAAGAAGAGTGATGAGTAACTGCAGCTTTAGATTGTATATGTGAGGCGGCAATGAGAACTGCGAACAGCATCTGTGGACGAGCGCCAGTGAACTAGGTGATATTTGCTGCAAATGCTTGGCGAGTCATGATGAAACAAGGTATTATTGTCGGTGCTGAGCCATTACGTGTAACTACGTGGGGTACGCTGTTTCGATTAGTGTGGACCAGTTGTCGTTTTCTTCATACAGCGTATTTGATTCGTAACCGAGCAGAATAGCAATGATGTTATTCACCCAACATCTATTTGCATTTTCGTTGGTTTTACAAATATTTTGTAAACGAAGCCTTTGACTTACCGTAGTATAACCACCAAGTGGTTATTGTAACATTAATTACTTAATTTCATGTCATTTATTTGTATTCTATGGGTATCACCGATTATTAAGCGGGACGAAATTTAGTCTATTTATTGCAACACCTTTCCATAGTTAAACTGAGAATATACAGGGTGTTTAACTGGTGTAAGTACAAATGTTTCTATAGGATACTGAGTACTGTTACATTAGTAGTTACATCCTTTCCAGACTATTATATACATTACAGGTCGAATGTTTCTAGGTTGTTTAATACCTCCAAGTACACGTGGCAAGAACAAGCCATTACTACTTAATTTGCCCGTGAGCAGCAGGACGAGAGGTGAAGTATGGACGCGTAGACGCAGAGTGGGAAGTCTATATTGACAAGTGTAGTCCTCTTAGCGGTGTAGTTCGTCTGTACAGAAAAGTCAGGTCATAAAAATTTAGAAGACTGATCAACGCAAAGAAAAAACACTCTGATATGTGTACATATAAAAATGTCTGCACCAGTTATACCCAGTATATTTATATGAAGGCTGTTTTCAAAAAGCCCTGTGGCTGTGGTCTTACACAGGGTGCTCTTTTACGCCGCGTACTAACTCTAGGGATTGATCGATGAGAGGATACGCAACCAAAAGGGTCTAATGAACTTATGTCCTGAAATGCTCGGTTCCCATGCTAGAGACCATGTATTCAATCATACATTGTTACAGAGACTGCGGTCTAATGCGCGCTGTACATGCAGCCATATTCACAGTATGTATTGAATATGGTTTCCATGTGCCTCAACGTATATGTATACCACCTGTAGCACGTTCTGTCTCATACGTTCACATCGGCCAGGCTGCATCCGAACAGTGTCTACATCTGCATCTACATCTATATTTACACTCCGCAAGCCACCCAACGGTGTGTGGCGGAGGGCACTTTACGTGCCACTGTCATTACCTCCCTTTCCTGTTCCAGTCGCGTATGGTTCGCGGGAAGAACGACTGCCGGAAAGACTCCGCGTGCGCTCGAATCTCTCTAATTTTACATTCGTGATCTCCTAAGGAGTTTTAAGTAGGAGGAAGCAATATATTCGATACCTCATCCAGAAACGCACCCTCTCGAAACTTGGACAGCAAGCTGCACCGTGATGCACAGCGCCTCTCTTGCAGAGTCTGCCACTTGAGTTTGCTAAACATCTCCGCAACGCTATCACGCTTCCCAAATAACCCTGTGACGAAACGCGCCGCTCTTCTTTGGATCTTCTCTATCTCCTCTGTCAACCCGACCTGGTACGGATCCCACACTGATGAGCAATACTCAAGTATAGATCGAAAGAGTGTTTGGGAAGCCACCTCCTTTGTTGATGGACTACATTTTCTAAGGACTCTCCCAATGTATCTCAACCTGGCACCTGCCTTACCAACAATTAATTTTATATGATTGTTCCACTTCAAATCGTTCCGTACGCATACTCCCATATTTTTTACACAAGTAACTGGACCACTGTTAGTTACGCTATCATATAACCATACAATAAAGGGTCCTTCTTTCTATGTATTCGCAATAGATTACATTTGTCCATGTTAAGGGTCAGTTGCCACTCCCTGCACCAAGTGCCTATCTGCTGCAGATCTTCCTGCATTTCGCTGCAATTTTCTAATGCTGCAACTTCTCTGTATACTACAGCATCATCCGCGAAAAGCCGCATGGAACTTCCGACACTATCTACTAGGTCATTTATATATATTGTGATAATCAATGGTCCCATAACACTCCCCTGTGGCACGCCAGAGGTTACTTTAACGTCTCTAGACGTCTCTCCATTGAGAACAACATGCTGTGTTCTGTATGGTAAAAGCTCTTCAGTCCAGCCACACAGCTGGTCTGATATTCCGTAGGCTCTTACTTTGTTTATCAGGCGACAGTGCGGAACTGTATCGAACGCCTTCCGGAAGTCACGGAAAATGGTGTCTACCTGGGAGCCTGTATCTAATATTTTCTTGGTCTCATGAACAAATAAAGCGAGTTGGGTCTCACACGATCGCTGTTTCCGGAATCCATGTTGATTTCTACAGAGTAGATTCTGGGTTTCCACAAATAACATGATACGCGAGCAAAAAGCATGTTCTAAAATGCTACAACAGATTGGTGTCAGAGATATAGGCCTATAATTTTGTCAAAGGCAGCTGAAACGCCGCTTCAGTGTCTCCATATCTGGAATGAGCTCTCCATACACGGTGTATTTGAAATGGGCCCAAAACCAGAAATACAGTGAACAACAGGATGCCCTCGTCCGATTCATCGACGGCTGAGATGCGCCCGGACGTTAACGGCGAAGTGTGGTGGAGCATCACCATGTAGCAGCCACATACCTCTTCGAGTCATCAATGGCACTCCTTCCAGCAGATGAGGCAAAGTCACCCGCAAGAAACGCCGGTAGTTCCATCGTGTGAGACGACGTGGATAAAAGACGGGTCCCAAAATACCGTCGCTAATTATCCCGGCTGACTTATTCCGGCTACTCCTAAGCTTATGATTCGCTGTCACCATACCATGGGCACTTCTGCATACTATCCCACAGATGGCTGTTGTGAAAGCTGAAGATACCACTTCGCTTGAAGGTGGCCTCAACTGTGAACAGGATGGATGATAACTCGCGAAAGCCGCGCGGGATTAGCCGAGCGGTCTTGGCGCTGCTGTCATGGACTGTGCGGCTGGTCACGGCGGAGGTTAGAGTCCTCCCTGGGGCATGGGTGTGTGTGTTTGTCCTTAGGATAATTTAGGTTAAGTAGTGGGCAATCTTAGGGACTGATGACCTTAGCAGTTAAGTCCCGCAAGATTTCACACACATTTGAACATTTGAACTCCAGAAATCGTGGTTGCCTTGTTAAGAAACCAGTGACAGAACCGCTCTCGATGTGCAAAGTCTGTCGCTTGTAAGTTCTGCACACGCTGTAAGTGATAAGTACTGCAATAATTGTCATGGGGAATGTTCCACACAATCATCTGGCTTACTTTGTCCTCGCGGCGTGCGGTAGCGTTCTCGCTTCCCACGCCCGGGTTCCCGGGTTCGATTCCCGGCGGGGTCAGGGATTTTCTCTGCCTCGTGATGGCTGGGTGTTGTGTGTTGTCCTTAGGTTAGTTAGGTTTAAGTAGTTCTAAGTTCTAGGGGACTGATAACCATAGATGTTAATTCCCATAGTGCTCAGAGCCATTTGTCCTCGCGGGCCAACAGCCTGGAGGTCGCGTCCCACAGAGTTAATCACGTTTTCTTCCATGTCTGGCGTCCAAACATTTCGACTGCGAAACTTCGTTTCAGACAAATGGCGAAACACGGTTGCAAACATTGAATGCCGTAGTTTTCGGCGGGGGATAGGTCTCCTGATACAACCTTGCTGGCCGCCGGCAATTGCCACTTGCCTTTCTATGAAAAACACCACGTCAGCAAGCTCTCGTTTCGAATACGGATCCACTGTGTATCACAATAATTACAAGGTGAGTCAGCAAGAGAAGTGAATCGGACACAACATTACCAGTTACTACGGCAGGAGAGGGCGCAGTGGCATGACGTATGAGGAACAGTACCACCCTCTAGGAGGAAACCATGCATAATGTAACCGTGGTTGCATGGTACATCACGTATTAGACCGTAGTCTCTCTAACAAAGTACGATTGTATAATGGTCTCTAGCATGTAAATCATTCATTTTTGGACACAAGTTCATTAGACCTGTCTTGTTCCGTACTCTCTCATCAATCAATCCCTTGAGTTTGTACACAGTGGAAAAAATCACCCTGTATGGTATTCAGTAATAGAAGCGAACTGTCTTTGGCCTTCAGCCCTTCACCGGCTCAACCAGACCTGCATTTCATGCACAACAATCATTGAGTTGACATCAGATTCCAGTATTTTTTTGTACATTCCTTCCAGATTCCAGAAGGTAAGCGTCATTCGTACCTTGGTACCAGCACTTACTGTACCATTTTCACTGTCATGCTCTATGATATTTGTTGTGTCCTGCCTACTGGTCTAATACGGGAGGCCTAGGAAACCTGCTTTCTCTGATCGCTAGATCACAATTCAAGCACCGTGTTAATTAAGTTTATTACAAAAGGCAATGATTACATTACTTAACCTTGAGAAAAACAGATGTGTGGCAAGCAGTGGACGACAGAGAAATGTGAAGCTTCTTCAGTATGTACGATCCATAATACAAGTCAAATTATGCAGTTTCTAAGTCGCTACTGTAGAACTTGTAGAACGGCTGGTCTTCAACTGGTCTGCGGCCAGGCGGAGCGGCGCTTATGTTCTCTACACCTAGAGGCCGCTGCTGTCTCGGTGTCATCCTAGAGAGGGGTCCGTCAGCATAGTACTGGCTGACGCCGTCTCACAGCCGTCTCTGCTCAAACGTTCTTGACCGTCTTGCTGGCGCTTGACTTTACACCGAAACAATATTCAGTATTACCAGATGTTTTGTGGAAAAGTGTTCTGAATTACTGTTGTGAGCCAAGCACGCTCACTGGACCAGTTTTGCGTATAAGATGGGGGCATGTGGAACTTCACCGAAATGTTCCGGTATTAACATTCTTTATTACTTAATGACTAGTTTCGAGTCTCAGCTCATTATCAAATTCTCCACAGTAATATACATTATGACAGCCAGATGAATGTCCGTTCTAGTAAAACATTCTTGAAAAGCGGTGCAGCGCTGAAAATCCACTAACTGATAATGAGCTAAGGCTCGAAACTAGTCTCAATATAATAAATAAAATTCATATAGGAACCTCGTTGGTTCTCTACAATTTATTGCATAATTTGGTAAACCGCAAAGTTGCTGACGTAAGGCATCCAGAATCCTGGAAATTACTAAATATGAAACTTACGCAAGATCGAATGTCAGTTATTCCGATAGGAAACTCAGCCACTGAAAGAGCTTACACAGTGGATGCCTAATTTAACCATTGCGTGAAGTAAGTCTGTCTTTGTCAAATTATTCATGTAATGAAGTCATATTGCATCATAACACTACTTTTGTGGGTCAACATTCAAAGTAGGAAAAAAATATGAATTTCATCAAGGCAAATTTCTGTGCGGGTTTCAATCTGCAGTCAGTTCACTTATAAACCACAAATAGTATACAAGTTGCAGATAACATTGGTAGGATATAAGCAGTGTACCGTGTGTAATGTTTTCTGCGTAACATAAACGATTTTCTTAATGAGAGTTCCTATAAACCAACATCGTTACATCCTGAGGACTACATTTTATGAGGATGCGAGTAGGTGAACTGGAGTAGGTAGTTTGGCAGCAATCAGAGGAAACGAGCGGCTCGTCGGTCGTCAGGTGGTGTGTGGGAGGCAGTAACTGGCGAGGTGAGGCCAGGTAGAGACGGAGGCGCAGGCGCTGGGTGCTGGGAGCCGTGCTGTGCTGAGTTACGGCTGGGGCCAGGGGTCGCGCCGCTCCGCCGGTTCACCTGCGGTCTGCCAGTTAACGGCCGCTCCTTACTCACTGCAGGGCGCCGGCCTCGCTGCTTCTCCACTCAGCACAGTAGCTCAGCGTCGGCTGCTGTTACGTTTCCACCTACAGGCTGAACACGAGTTCCACCAGGAATATTTCTGATGTTGTTATACTCTAACAACACAGGGTGATCCAGTGATGGTGTCTGGGCCAAATATCTCACGAAATAAGCGTCAATCGAAAAAACTAGAAACAAAGAAACTCGTCTAGCTGCAAGGGGGAAACCAGATGGCGCTATGGTTGGCCCGCTAGATGGCGCTGCCATTTGGCCAACCGGATATGAACTGCGTTTTTTTTTAATAGGAACCCCGATTTTTTATTACGTATGTGTGTAGTACGTAAAGACATATGACTGTTTTAGTTGGACCGCTTTTGTCGCTATGTGATAAATGGCGCTATAATAGTCACAATCGTATAAGTACCTGGTATCACGTAACATTCGGCAAGTGCGGACGGTATTTGCTTCGTGATACATTACCCGTGTTAAAATGGACCGTTTACCAATTGCGGAAAAGGACGATATCGTGTTGATGTATGGCTATTGTGATCAAAATGCCCAACGGGCGTGTGCTATGCATGCTGCTCGGTATACTGGACGACATCATCCAAGTGTCTGCATCGTTCGCCGGACAGTTACGTTATTTAAGGAAACAGGAAGCGTTCAGCCACATGTGAAACGTCAACCAGCCGGCCGGTGTGGCCGTGCGGTTCTAGGCGCTTCAGTCTGGAACCGTGTGACCGCTACGGTCGCAGGTTCGAATCCTGCCTCGGGCATGGATGTGTGTGATGTCCTTAGGTTAGTTAGGTTTAACTAGTTCTAAGTTCTAGGGGACTAATGACCTCAGAAGTTGAGTCCCATAGTGCTCAGGGTAATTTGAAAGTTTGAAACGTCAACCACGACCTGGAACAAATGATGACGCCCAAGTAGGTGCTTCAGCTGCTATCGCGGCTAATCCGCACATCAGTAGCAGACAAATTGCGCGAGTATCGGGAATCTCAAAAACGTCGGTGTTGAGAATGCAACATCAACATGGATTGCATTCGTACCATATTTCTATGCACCACGAATTGCATGGCGACGACTTTGAACGTCGTGTACAGTTCTGTCACTGCGAACAAGAGAAATTACCGGACGATGACAGATTTTTTGTACGCGTTCTATTTAGCGACGAAGCGTCATTCACCAACAGCGGTGACGTAAACCGGCATAATATGCACTATTGGGCAACGGAAAACCCACGATGGCTGTGAAAAGTGGAACATCAGCGACCTTGGCGGGTTAATGTATGGTGCGGCATTATCGGAGGAATGATAATTGGCCCCCATTTTATCGATAGCAATCTACATGCTGATTTCCTACCTAATGTTCTACCGATGTTACTACAAGATGTTTCACTGCATGACAGAATGGCGATGTACTTCCAACATGATGGATGTCCGGCACATAGCTCGCGTGCTGTTGAACCGGTACTGAATAGCATATTTCATGACAGATGGATAGGTCGTCGAAGCACCATACCATGGCCCGCACGTTCACCGGATCTAACGTCCCCGGTTTTCTTTCTGTGGGAAAAGTTGAAGGATATTTGCTATCGTGATCCACCGACAATGCCTGACAACATGAGTCAGAGTGCGAACATTACGGAAGGCGAACTAATCGTTGTTGAAAGGATTGTCGTTACACGTATTGCCAAATGCATTGAGGTAGACGGACATCATTTTGAGCATTTATTGCATTAATGTGCTATTTACAGGTAATCACGCTGTAACAGCATGCGTTCTCAGAAATAATAAGATCACAAAGGTACATGTATCACATTGGAACAACGGAAATAAAATGCTCAAACGTACCTACGTTCTGTATTTTAATTTAAAAACCTACCTGGTACCAACTGTTTGTCTAAAATTAAGAGCCATACGTTTGTGACTGTTACCGTGCCATCTATCACAAAACGAATAATGTGATCCAACTAAAACATTCATATTTCTTTACGTACTACACGAATATTTAATAAAAAATGGGGGTTATTTAAAAAAACGCATTTGATATCCACTTGACCTATGGCAGCGCCATCTAGCGGGCCAACCATAGCTTCGTCAGGTTTCCCCCTTCAAGCTAGACAAGTTTCGTTCTTTGTAGTTTTTTCGTTTGACGCTTATTTCGTGAGATATTTGGCCCGGTCACGATCAATGGACCACCCTGTATACCTCTAAGAGTGAGATCGCGATAGCCTTGGGAGAACTATACAAGACTCTTCTATCTTGGGTGTATGATGTGTGAGAAACGCCAAACACCCTCAGGCTTCAATAAGAATTTAATTGTTCCACTTCCAAAGAAATCAGGTGCTGACAGGGGTCAATATATTACACATCCATTACTTTAAAGAGTCATGGTTAGAAAATACTAACACGAATTCTTTGTAGAAGAATGGAAAAACTGATAGCAGCCGACCTTCAGGAAGATCAGTTTTGATTTTAGAGAAATGTAGCAACATTCGAGGAAATGCTGACCCTACTACTGTAATAGAGAGAGATGCATCTTTTGAGAAACTTAAAGAATATAAATAATATGAATACAGGCTAATTCACGGCAAATATACGTTTAAAGTTATAGACTTAGAAAAAGCCTTAGATGTTGTAGACTGGAGTACTGTCTTTGAAATTATGAAGATAGCATGGGTAAAACAGAGGGAGCGAAGGGCTATTTGCAACTTTTACAGAACACAAACCGCAGTTATAAGAATTGAGGGGGATGAAAGGGAAGCAGTGATTGATAAGGGAGTGAGACAGGTTTTAGCCTATCGCCGATGCTATTCAATCAGTACGTTGATCGAACAATAAAGTAAACCAATGGAAAATTTGGAGTTGGAATTAAAGTGCACGGAGAAGAAATAAAAACTTTGAGGTTTGCCAATGACACTGCAGTTCTGCCAGAGGCAGAAAAATACTTGAAAGAGTAGCTGAACGGAGTTTACAGTGTACTGAACGCTGGATGTAAGCTAAGCAGCAACAAAAGCGAAACAAGAAAAACGTATTGTAGCTACATTAAATCAGATGATGCTGATGTAAATTAGAGCATGAAAAAGCAGTGGATGAGTTTTACTATTTGGGCAATAAAACAACTTATGATGGCCGAAGTAGATAGGATATGAAATGTAGACTCGCAGTGGCAAAATAGCGCTTCTGAAGAGGAAAAATTTGTTAACATACAATATAGATTTAAGTGTTCGGAAGTCTTTTCTGAAAGTATTGATATGGAGCGTAGTCACGTATGGAAGTGAAACATGGACATGAAACAGTGGAGACAAGAAGAAAATATAAGCTTTTGAAATGTGATACTGCCATATAATGTTAAAGATTAGATGGATATATCGCATAACTAATGAGGAGGTACTGAACGTAAGTGGGAAGAAAAGAAATTTGTGCCACATCGTATAGGATAGTTTAGTGAAACCCATTTTTAGGATTATTACCGCATCACATCTCACTGTAAAAACGAGAGATGCTTCCTATGGGAAATGTAAAGAGACCTTTGGTGAAAAGAGAAGCACCTTTATGAATATTCAGGGCTCAAAAGGCAAGCCAGTAGTAACAAAGAAGGGCAAGTTGGAATGTGGAAGAAAAATATAGAACTACGTATAGGAAAGGAGCTCGATCACAATACAATGGAATGGGAAAGGAGGTGGGATGGCCGTTGTGGCATAAAGGTTCTAGGCGCTTCAGTCCAGAACAGCGCTGCTGCTACGGTCGCTGGTTCGAATCCTGCCTCGGGCAAGGTTTTGTGTGATATCTTTAAGATAGTTAAGTATAAGTAGTTCTAAGTCTAAGGGACAAGCATGACCTCAGATGTTAAGTCCCATAGTTCGTAGAGCCATTTGAACCATTTTTGAAAAGGAGGTGGACGCAATGAGATGGAGGAACAGCGTTTGTGGGGAGGACAACTTTCCCACAGACTTACTTGCTCCTTCAGTGAGCCAACCGTTACGAAAACTATTTCACCTCGTATTCAACACATGGGACACGTGGGAAATACCCTCATACTTGCGATAACTGCTTTTCCAAAGAAGGAGGTGTTAGGTTAAAGATCCAAAGTATCAGTTTAATGAGACATAGTCACAAATTGATGACAATATTTACAGAAGAATGACAGAAAATGATATAAGCCAGAGATCAATTCAGAGTGAAAGGGTGTCTATGAAAACATTAATTGGTGACATTGCTATCGTTATTGAATGTGAGGGAGAAATGCAGGGCCTATTGAAGGGAATGAACAGTCTAGTGGGCACACACTACGGGTTAAGAGTAAACCAATGAAACACGGAAATACTGGAGAATAGCAGAAATAAATGTAGCACTAAGCTTAACGCCACCATTACGTGAAGAATTATTCTATCTTGGGAGCAAAACAGCCCACGACGGTCAAAGCAAGGACATACACAGTAGACCAACACGAGAAAAGACGGCACCTATGGCCATAAGAAAGGGACTAGTATCAAACATCGAGGTTAATTTGGGGGTGGAACACCTTAAAATACACGATTAGAGCATATCATGAGTAATGGACTATAGTTAAAACCGGAAAACGAGAAAATCGAAGAATTCTATTTGATTGAAAACATTATACTGAACAAATATGAAGGCTCTCCACTGAATCGGCGGGCATAGGAACATGCGCCTCCCCCCATGAACCATGGACCTTGCCGTTGGTGGGGGGCTTGCGTGCCTCAGCGATACAGATGGCCGTACCGTAGGTGCAACCACAACGGAGGGATATCTGTTGAGAGACAAGACAAACATCTCGTTCCTGAAGAGGGGCAGCAGCCTTTTCAGTAGTTGCAGGGGCAACAGTCTGGATGATTCACTGGTCTAGCCTTGTAACACTAACCAAAACGGCCTTGCTGTGCTGGTACTGTGAACGGCTGAAAGCAAGGGGAAACTACAGCCGTAATTTTTGCCGAGGGCATGCAGCTTTACTGTGTGAATAAATGATGATGGTGTCCTCTTGGGTAAAATATTCCGGAGGTAAAATAGTCCCCCATTCGGATCTCTGGGCGGGGACTACTCAAGGAGGACGTCGTTATCAGGAGAAAGAAAACTGGCGATCTACGGATCGGAGCGTGGAATATCAGATCCCTTAATCGGGCAGGTAGATTAGAAAATTTAAAAAGGGGAATGGATAGGATAAAGTTACATATAGTGGGAATTAGGGAAGTTCGGTGGCAGGAGGAACAAGACTTTCGGTCAGGTGATTATACAGGGTTATAGATACAAAATCAAATAGGGGTAATGCAGTAGTAGGTTTAATAATGAACAAAAAAATAGGAGTGCGGGTAAGCTACTGCAAACAGCATAGTGAACGCATTATCGTAGCCAAGATAAACACGAAGCCCACGCCTACTACAGTAGTAAAAGTTTATATAACAACTAGCTCTGCAGATGATGAAGAAATTGATGAAATGTATGATGACATAAAAGAAATTATTCAGGTAGTGAAGAGAGACGAAAATTTAATAGTCATGGGTGACTGGAATTCGATAGTAGGAAAAGGGAGAGAAGGAAACATAGTAGGTGAATATGGATTGGGGCTAAGAAATTGTAAGTAGGCTGTTTAGGTTTTTATATTGGTAACGCCAGGTAGCGCTCTGTATGAAAATCACTGGCTGTGCTGTGTGCAGTCTGTGGCTGGTTGGCATTGTTGTAATATTCGCTATTGTAGTGTTTGGCAGTTGGATGTGAACAGCTTGTAGCGTTGCGCAGTTGGAGGCGAGCCGCCAGCAGTGGCGGATGTGGGGGGAGAGATGACGGAGTTTTGAGAGCGGATGATCTGGACGTGTGTCCATCAGAGACAGTAAATTTGTAAGACTGGATGTCATGAACTGATATATATATTATGACTTTTGAACACTATTAAAGTAAATACATTGTTTGTTCTCCATCATAATCTTTCATTTGCTTAAGTATGCCTATCAATAGTTAGTACCTTCAGTACTTAGAATCTTTTATTTAGCTGGCAGACTTGGAGCCCGCTGTATTCCAGTAGCTCGAGTAACGAAGATTTTTGTGAGGTAAGTGATTATTGTTAGTCAGGGCCATTCTTTTGTAGGGATTACTGAAAGTCAGATTGCGTTGCACTAAAAATATTGTGTGTCAGTTTAGTGTTGATCGGAATAAGTAAAGAGAGAAATGCCTGAGTACGTTCAGATCTGCTCAGCTGTTTGAAAATCAAATAACGTAAGAGGTTTATCAGCACACAAATTCAATCATTTTTCTAAGAGGATGTTTCATATGACCGGCCTGCCAGGTTACCTCACTGGATTCTTGTGATTTTTTCTTGTTGTTTGTGTAATTAGTGTAGCTATTGTTTATTGCTAAGAGAGAATCTTCTTTGTAATTGTAGTTTTTCATTGTTGTACAGTAAAACAAATAGGGCATGCATGTAGATTTGCACCAAGTACTTCGCAGCTGTGCTTGCAATTAATTAGATATTATTTTCAATGCTACTTTAATGTGTTTTCTTATTTTACCCTTCAAATTGTGCTTTTCTATGTTACAATGTGAAATATTGTGACAATTATTACGTGTGAAAAACGTAAAACTAGGCTCCAAAGTAAACTGGGAAATGACAGTAATGACGAGAGTAGTGTGTTAGCGCCACCGTCTAATGAATTAACTAATGTTCAACATTACAATTTGGTCATTGTACATAGGGAAATGGACCAGGCGGCAAATAATGGTGTAGACAGTGAACCAGTTTGTGAACAGGGAAGCATTATCGATCAATCAGTCTGCAACAGCTCGCCTCAGGAATCCGAAATGACAGGACACAATCTTGTAAATATTGTAGATTCAAGTTTTGCGTCCTCACCGTTTTCTCAAATAAGTCAAGAGACATTTTCTGCTTTTCAAAATGCGAATATTGCCGGTACAAATGCACTGCCGAATAGCAATGAGGAACATGTTTCAGACACCAGTGCACTGTTATTACAATTAATTCAACAAATGGGACAAAAGCTTCCAAAGTTAGACACAATGGAACAATACCAGAGACAAACACAGCAACAGTTAGACACACTGGAACAAAATCAGAAACAAATTACAGAAACACTTCAACAAACACATGAAGATTTAACTACTGAGTTACATAACATAGAATCGAAATGTAAACAAGTCTGTAATGACATAAAAACAAAAATTTGTGAGCATTTTCAACGTATTTTTTTGCTGCGTGAAAATGCATTACAGAATCACAAAGCAGCCATAAAAGAACTGCAACCTATTGATCATGAAAATCACGAGACCTTGCGGGCTAAATTTGACTCAGTTGCATCTACCGATTCGGTTACGCAACTTGCAAAAACACAGGAAAACTTAGAGGACACAGTAGATACTCTAAAAATTGATTCAGAAAGACACTTGGAGGAAATTAGTTCATTTTCAGAGAAAGTAGTCGAACTTTCGGATCAGCTAAATAATTTATCTACGAAGGTGAACGATAATCTCAATGACACAAGACCAGTAGTCTTTAATGACACAGAAGAGTACGAACAAATTAGGAAATTTTAAACAAAATCACAACCAAATTAATACGCAACACAAAAGAGAAATCCGGGAAGTACAAGATCAGTCGGCACAAGTAATACAAGAATTATATATTTCAGAGGAGACTCGCTCTCCAACACGGGAAGAGGCACTTAGAAATACGGGAAAGTCACAAAATAATTACACAGGGCATTTCGGAAATTATGAAAGAAATTGGCAAGGTGCACCGAATTTTGAGATGGAACCGCCGACACGACGTAACAATGACCGATATTCGACTCGCCGACACGATGACTTTGACTATAAGCTGTTCATTACTACACATAAATTCAAAACATTTAAGAACTCTGGCAACGACATTCATCCACAAGCATGGCCTCATCTATTCCCTCATTGGTTTCCTCCCAACTGGTCATTGGAGCACAGGTTCGAATTTATGTGTGGCTATTTAGAGAATGAACCAGCTGTAAGAATGCAATCGGTCATTCACGATTGTCACATACAAGGAGAATTTTATCATGCCTTCCTCTCAGCATATTGGTCTCAAGTTACTCAAAACCGAGTAAAACATAGCATCATAATGATGAAACATTTCGAACAATCTGAATTTTCCGGTCCTGTCAGATATTTTTAAGACATGTTGCACAAGAATCAGTACCTGTCAAACCCAAACAGCCCCTCAGAACTCATCCGCATTTGCTTAATCAAATTGCCTGAACATTTAAGACATATTACTTTGGCTGGATGTTGCAAAGACGACATTGAAGCTTTTCAGGGACTCTTACAAGAATTAGAAACTGACACAGACAGTCGCGGGATGCAAAAACAGGAAAACAATCATTACCGGTCACATCCGTCACAATTCCGTGACGACAGAAACAATAACTGGACACGACAAGGCTATTCTTACAACGCAAATCGTGACCAAAACAGACACCACCCGTATGTGAACCATTGGCAGAGTAATAATAATCATAGGGGAAGATCACCTCTCCGTGTTAATGACTATGACAGAGGCCATCAGAGAAACAGAAAATACGGGAACCAAAATAATTATTATCAAGGGAGACAGAACAATTTCAGGGGCAAAGGTCCACCGCGCAGTTACGATTCCGGGAGGAATTCTCCCCCACATGACGGACAAACAAGAAACTATGGAAACTACCGCCATAACGACAGACCTGAATTTCATCAGAACTGTCGGGATTCAAACAGGGCAGGGTCCTCTCGGCAAGATGAATTAATACAAGTTAGGTCTCCTATTCCCAATAACGACGAGCGCCAACAAAGAGACAGTAGGCAATGACTCACATCGCTGGCAGCCACAAAATGCACTTACGGAGCAGACTATGTAGCTGCCAAGGCTAGTAATTACATAAAAATGGAAGCAATTAGGGACATCTTACTCCAGGAACACTACGTAAAACAGAACATTGCATATCCTGTAATTCACATTACAGTAAATGATGTAAAATTTATAGCAGTACTTGACTCTGGCAGTCCCATTTCCGTAATTAGTGAAACAACCTTTAGCAAATGCAATAAATCGAACGATTGCTCACACTTCTGTTACGTAAGATTAAATTACAAGGTGAAATTTTTGGGAAAACTGTAGATGTACGCCAACAAACCAACTTAGAATTCTTTTGTCAAAGCCACAGTTTCTCTATGAACTTCCTTATCGTTCCATTATTGTCAACAAAACTTATGTTGGGAGTAGACTTTTTGAATGAATACAAAGCAACCTTAAACCTTCACTATGCTGAAATAAGTTTAGAGAAAGAAGGTAAGTCAATAGTTTCGAAATTTGAAGATTGGCTCTCAAATCATGGCCAGGAAATTAATCGGCTTTACATCCTTTTGGATAACAGTTAGGAACTTTCGACGGAACTTGTCACTAACAATCACTCTGCAAGTATTGACAGGGATGATATCAACGGCGTATTTGATACCAATGAGTTAATTCAGAATAAAATTCAAACAATTGAGAATTGTAATGACATTGACAGACAGGACCTTATTGAGATTTTACAAGCACATTCCACAGTTTTTACTCACAAAACAGGAACAATCAAGGGATTTCAATTACAATTTCGTGTTTGTGAGCATACTAAATTTTGTGTTAGACCATACGCAATTCCGGCACATTATTGGGACCGTGTTAGAACAGAAATACAATATATGTTTGACGAGGGCATTATTGAGCCTGCAGTAAGCTCATACAGCAATCCATTACATGTTGTTGAGAAGAAAAATGGATCGATCAGGCTTGTCTTAGATTCAAGACAAATCAATACTATCATCATTCCTGAAACAGACAGGCCGCAAACGTTGGAAGAACTTCTTCAAAATTTTAATGGTGTAAAAGTGTTGTCTTCTGTTACTCTCAGATCCAGCTTTTATCAGATCGAACTTCATCCAGAACGTAGAAAATACACAGCTTTCCTTTGTTTCGGCGTTTATCATCAGTTTCGGAAACTTCCTTTAGGTTTGAACATTTCTTCGGCAGCATTCATTTGCGGGCTAAATTCCATATTACCTGTGTTCTTAAAACGTCACATCACCTTATATGTGGACGATAGTCTAATAGCAGAAGCCTCTTGGGAACAACATAATCGCATTCTCAACAGTGTGTTAGATATTTTTGCAGAATCTGGAATTACAGCTAACTTGGAAAAGTCTGAATTCGGTAGGACATAGGTGAGGTTTTTGAGACATATTATTTCTTCTGAAGGTATTCAGTCGGATCCTGGAAAGTTAGAAGCAATCAGAGCCATTCCAGTTCCATCCACAAAAAACAAGTCCGCTGTTTTCTAGGCCTCGTAAACATTTACCGTCGTTTTCTGAATATGCAAATTGTAGTTACACCAAAACTTTGTTCTCTCAATGGAAAGAATACTATTTGGAACTGGGACGATCAAGCACATTTGGAATTCAATTCTTTGAAAGAAGCGGTACTTAACGCGTGAATACTAGCTCATCCAGATCTGTCACAAGATTTCTGCCTTAGCACGGATTCTTCTAAAGTCGATCTTGGTGCCCATTTATTTCAAGAAGCCATAGAAAATGACACTATTGTTCGGAAAACCATTACTTTTGCTAGCCGAGTGCTATTATAATCGGAAAAAAACTATTCCGTTACTGAATTAGAAGCTTTAGCTATCGTTTTGGCATTTAACAAATTCCGTTTCTTTCTTTCTGGTAAGCACGTAAAAGTATACAGTGACCATCGTGCATTACAATTTCTTATGTCTTCAAAATTAAATCATGACAGGTTAAAACGTTGGGCATTATTTCTACAAGAATTCCACTTCATAATAGTCTACATTCCCGGCAATCCTGTTGATCCTTTAACTCTTTTCCAAAGGATTTGTATACTGAAACAAAGTGAAGAAGAGTTAAAAGCCTTTCTGAAATATGAACTTGCTCCTTACACAATGTCCCTATTCTCACAAAAAGGCATGCAAACAGGAACAAAATCTTCATTCTACAATGTCCTCGTTCCAGTGGAAGATGTGAAGTCAGGTGGACCGAGTAAATTATTTGTCATTGATGGAGGGTACCTTATCTACAAAGTGACTTGGACTCGAAATGTTCGCTTCAAGTCAATAGCCCAAAGCTATGTTTATTACTTGCAACGTGATTTTGGATCTCAATTTGCTATTGTATTTGATGGGTATCCATGTGAGGGAGACAAATGTAGCCCAAAGCGTGCTGAGAGGATTCGTAGGTCCAAACAACATTCTTCGGTTAACGTTGTGGTTGAATCAGAGATGGTGAACCAAGTCCCTCAGGACAAGTTTTGTACAACGAAAGAAACAAGATGCGTTTGATCACACTTCTTAAAATGGAATTTCTGGAGTGTAGCATTGAAGTGCACCAGGCACAAGAAGATGCTGACGTTATAATTGTAAGATCTACCATTTCAAGAACAAAAGATTTTGGAAGTGTTGTCATTGTAGGAGAAGATGTTGACCTGCTTGTGCTCATGACCGGTTTGGAGTAAGGCATTGAAAACTTATTTTTCTTAAAGCCAGGAAGAGGAAATGCAGAAGACAAGTGGTTTTCCACTGCATCTTACAAGTTTGACAGTAAATATATTCTGTTCACTCACGCCTTTAACGGATGTGATACAACATCTGCTTTTTTTGGTCAAGGAAAAATTAAGTGCTGCAATATTGTTGCGAAAAATGAACACCTAACCTCAGCGCTTTGCACGTTCAATAAACCACATGCTACCCGTGAAGAAATAATAACTGCAGGAGAACAGGTTGCTATCGCATTGTATAGTGGAGGTGTCAGCAGTTTCCAAACACTAGACCATTTGCGGTACCAGCTTTTCGCCAAGTCTGCCACAAAGCAAACTGAATCTTGCACGGTTGCCACCTACACAAGATGCTGCACAACATCATTCATTGCGGACTTACCAACAAATCCAAAGTTGGATGGGAAACTGGGAATCTCCTGAGAAATGGGGCTCGAACCACAGTGACCACGGTGCAATACCCGTTATAATGAGCCAAGATCCAGCACCTCAAGCACTTCTTCACATTGTTTCATGCTCATGGAAGCTGAACTGTGGCGGAGCGTGCTCCTGCAGAAAAGTGGGTTTGAAATATTCTTCAATTTGCAAGAAATGTATTGGGGTCAGCTGTGAAACCGTGCCAAAATTTTTATATGAAGATAGTGAAGAAGGTGTTATGGAGGATGTCGAGAAAACCGCTGACGAAACCAACGAACTTGCTGAGGCTGACTCGCTGTTTAAAGAAGAGGTCAATCTGGGATCAACTCTATGTACAGACCCTGAATCCGTAACTCACGGTATTTCTGGTGACACTGACGAACCTGGCCCATCTAAACGTTGGAAGTGATGCTCATATCTGTCTCAAGTGCGCTTAAGTGCAATATTACAAGTATTACACACACAGAACTGTCAACATTTTTTAGTAACTGACAATGCATTTTAATTGTAATAAAGCTACTTATTTTTAATGTAAACTGTGTGGCTTTTATACATAAGAATAATTACCTACCTAATTAGGTTGCCTATTCCAGCTAATAATAGTTTATTTGTGTGTGTGTTCAGGTCTCTTAATGATGGATTTTTATATTTATAGTTTTACGAATACCATGGCTGAGGTGCCCCATAATGAACTTCAGGTAATGATGTAAGAATCACAATAGTTGGGTGCCCAGCAGTCCTCATGTTGCATACAGAGAAATTGAATACCTGAAAGTGAGGTGGAAAATTCCAACTTATAACATGATGTATAATATATTTATACTACGGAAACAGAAACTGAAAAAATTGTGTTCAGAAACAAGGTATCTTGCCACTATGCTCAAAATTTTAAAAATTGGTAATTTTTGAGGCGCTGTAGCGCCTTAAATATTGGGAATAGAAAAAAATGGCAAGAATCAAATTTGTGGAGAATTTTGTGCTCTTTAAAAAAGAAAGTAGACATTAAAGCGATAGGAGCAAATGAACCTGAGATATTTTGAAAAAACTGAAAAAAATCCGAAATTTTCGAAGTTTTTTGACCGCTGAAAGTTATCCCAAGCGAAATTTTGTTGGCAAAACTCGGTTTTCTAATCTTTCCAACCACATGAACGAGTTGAAGAAATAAACTCTTCTACCCCACCTTTTGCAAGGTATATCTACTATTTGACTGGACTAAACGGACATTGCTCATGAACTAGATAAAGATCCGATTTGGAAAGACATCAAAAGTAAATGGCATGAAAAGACACACACACAAATTCGGCATTATTATCTGGTTAGAAACAACATACTCTCCAGACGCTGCACTGTTGATGACAAGCTATGGGCACTTTGCATCCTTGACGATTTTGTTAATAAGCTCATTTGGTACATTCATTTCAGTTACGCACATTTTGGTCCACGAAAATGTTACCATATTCTTCGGACGACTTGTTATTTTAACAATATGGAAAAGAGAATTCGAAGAGTCTTGTCTATTTGTAAACTTTGTCAAAAAGCTAAACCATCTACAATCTCACATCGTGCTCCGTTGTTTCCTATCATTCCTTCTAAATTAAAAGAATTTGCTGCTGTTGATCTCTTGGGACCCATTGTCAGAACATCTAATAGAATTTCGTACGTTCTAGTCGCTGTTGAACTTACTTCAAAATTTGTTTCTTTCACACCGTTACGTAAATCCACTGGACGGTCTGTATCCAACGCTTTTGTTAAAAATTTCTTACGTGAAGTTGGACACGTTAGTAAAGTCATTTCAGATAACGTACCGCAATTCAGGTCTGCTGTTGGTCACGTATGCTTCGGAATAACAAAATCAAACCTGTTTTTATTTCATTGTACTAACCACATTGTAACCCGTCTGAAAGGATTATGAAAGAAATCAATAAGCTTTGCAGACTTTATTGTCACAGAAAGCATCAGCATTGGGACATATATTTACACTTATTTCAAAACGTGCTGAATGAAATGCCTCATGACTCCACTGCTTTACACCTATTCTTGTATTGAAGAATGAAGAACCACCGAACAGAATCAAAGAGCTTGTACCTCTTCCGAATACATGTGAACTTCGACACAAAGACATAATTGACTTGGTATTAAAAATATAAATTCCGCTGCAGACAAAAGGAGAAAACTACACGGTAAAGCAAATGCAAAGAAATTATATATTGGTCAGAAAGTTCTCATTAACGCTCATTCATTGTTACATAAGAAGAAACACTTGAGTCAGAAATTCTTTCTGATTTACAATGGACCTTACAGAATCCGACGTATACCACATGATAATTGCGTTGAAGTTGAAACTCTGCGTACTAGGAAGAGTAAAGGATTGCACCACATTTCAGATACAAAACCGTTTATTGAAAGATAATCTGCCTTTTAACTTTGTCTTTGCCATAAAATTTTTCACTTTACGTTACTAGTACGCTTCGTCACACTTAGAAACTGTGAACATGCAACAATGTTTTGAAGTCAACTATCTAGTCAAGAACACAGAGAACTTAGTTAAACAGAAATTGCGAATGCACTATTATAGTGAACAGACGACACAGTGTTATTGTGTGCGTACATTCTTGCTTGTTAGTTGCACGATTACATAACGACTATAAGGCTCACATACTTACAATATATACCGCTAATGAGATTTTAATGCAACATTTCGGTTTACTTGAAAAGACATTCTTTATTTGAAGTACCTTCTGTGAGATTAAAAGTGACTTAGTATTTGGTTTCTTTGACAGCTGCACGATTATGTGTCGACGCTACTAATGTGTGACCCAATTTACATTGTTGCTTTTGCGGTGTATCTGTTTTATATCTGCACAGTTTTTCTATATTACTCTGGAAAGTAAAACATGTTTTAGTAGTAACTTTGTGGTGTAGCTACAATGAGACAGCCTTTTCCGTAGCACAACAATACGTTACAGTACAATACTTTCTTGATCACGGTACTGTACGTAATAACTACAATATCTATACGCATAGCACTACGCTTTTGTTTATTACGAGGTAAGTACATTGACTTCTACAGAATTTTGCTTACGGACGACGATAATTACGACACTTCGCACATTTATTTGCCCTTAAGTAATGACAGATTATCTTACAACAAGACGCACAGTTTAGTGCTACAGTACACGTATTTGAGTGATTAACTTTGTACTTAAAATACATATTTTAAAAGATTTTTGAATTACAAAGATAGAAACGTTTTCCGTGATACATTTCATTTCATTGCTGTAATCTGTAACACCTCAGGGGGATACACGTCTACTTTGTGTACTAAGTGTGTAGCGAGCGCTAGGAGCCCTAGCTAATATGGTATTTGCTTATACAACTTTACACATCGGTGCCATATTTCTGTAACACAGAATTACACAGCTATCTGATCATTTAACTGAGAGAGACAAACATTTTTTTTTACTGCGTCAGTGACCCATGTTTACGCAGTTACACAATTGGATAACTTCACACTTATGAAATTGTATTTTGTCTGTACTTTGTGAACTGTTCATATTTTTTTCCGAACCATTGTGATACTATGAGAGCTTTGAATGATAGATTTGGTATGGGATCATGATTTTTAAAGTACGTTTGAGATAGATGACACTATTGAAATAAGCAGAGAATTCTCTTTAGGTTTTGAAATTATTGCGGAAATCTACGATGTTTTTGAGATTTGACTGAGGTTTTATGATGTTATTATTACGGTGACGATGTGTATTATGCTCTTGGGGTATGTTTATGGTCAATAAGATGGTGCTACCGTATATGAGGAATGTGATTACGCCAGCTGTTGAGCAATTCAGCAAAAGCCTTATGCAAAGTATTAAGCCTTCTGGTGTCACTCGTAACTACTTCTCTATTTGATATTAAAGCAAATTAACACATTTGTTGTAAAAAATTTGCAAGTCGTGCATGAAACTGTAATCGTAGAACAAAGTAATGAGTATAAATTACCACTTTGCCTGGGATTTAAAAATTCTGAGAGCGTTTTGATCCCGTTCCAACAAAATCGATACTCACATTCACTGAGGAACAAGACACTGACTTATACTATTCAACATTAGTACTACAGCTAAGACTACAGTTGGCATTACATTTCATAGGTATTTCGGGAAATTCAGAACTGAAAGACAATCCTGGCATAAAGATTTCACACTGCCGATCCTTTTATCATCGATCCCAAAGGAAGTTTTGAGAACCTTAAGCTGGGAGAGAAGGAGCAGTAATTTACGTGAGCCACCTCCGTTTCTCCTGTGGCGATAAATTTCAACAATGAATAGACCCTCTTATTAAAGATGGTTTGCACGTAAACCTAAGATCAATTATAATGGGACTCTACGTCGGTGATTTCTGTGCAAACACTGTCTCTACGTACGCGTACACCATAATTACTCTACCACCCAAACATTTGGGGTTACACTCGTCTGGTGTGAGACAATTCCGGGGGATCTACTGGGGGTCGAACCGCACAATAACCCTGGGTTCGATGTGGGGCGGCGGCTGGGTGAGTAGACTGCTGTAGCCTGTCATGGGGTTGTGAACCACTGAGGTTTACGGCGGGGACGAAGCCTCTCCGTCGTTTCTAGGTCCCCAGTTCAGTACAAACAATACAACACAATAATAGAACTAGATCATCTTCAACCATGGCTTTGAAAAATAAAATGTACAATACAACAATTAACTCATAAACCAATTGATGAGTTTTGTGTTAAGAGCCGTTAGAAGCTGCAAGAGTCCTAACAGGAAATAAACAGGAGTAAATACGGTCTATAGTGCTTTTAGTAAAGTGAGTGAGTTTCCCATTGTATCACAAAATTCGAAGTTCTGTTTATCGTGTAGAATGTGCAGAGATTAATTGCTCCACAGCTGCACAGACAACGTGGGAGGGGAGGAGGCAGTGGTTAGTAAGCCATGAATGGTCTCCACATGATATGGAAAGTGCAGTTAGACAGCTGAAGCCTGTGCGGAAACTCACATATCGCATAACTTGGAAGCAAGAGCTAGCGTGTCTGCAAACTATCATACTAACAGGCCATATCAGCACGACCTCTAATTCGACAAATAATGCGTTATTCGTAACAATCAGCAAGTTTTTAGAAGGCGACTGCGTGGAAACTTCAACGCATACGGAAAAAATGGCGTATTACCAGTGGATACAGCATCTACCTAAGTTTCAGTATGTGATATCCGCTTAGGTATGGTAGCAGAGAGCATCACTACGTGGCAGGCATGTGAAAAAGCATATAAAAACGTCCACTCAATAACCTCCCATCAAATTAATTTGTGCCTCCTGATAGGCAAGCCAATGAACATACCTACAAAGCGGGCTGCTGTCGCTGCGCTTTTCCCTGCATCAGCAGCAAATACAGTAAATTGCATGCGCTCTTCTGCCCATTCTGACTTTCGCCAATCTCAAATGATGCCCTTATTGAGCACCTGTAGACTGGGTAGCTTTGAGAGATGAAAAAGTGATGAAAGCAAAGAATAATATAGTAAAAAGCCAAGGCCTAGTAGAAACGGCTGGATATTACAAGAGATATTTAATTTTGTCCATGAAAAGAGAAAGTATAAAAGTGCAGCAAGTGAAGCAATCGGAAGAAAATACAAATGTTTATAAAAAGACATTGACAGGAGTGCAAAACGGCTATGCACAAATAGCTCGAGGACAAATGTAAGGATATAGACATTTATATCGCTATCGAAAGAATTTTTTTTTTTTGAGTTATCAGTCTTCCGACTGATTTGATGGGGTCCCCCACGGATTGCTACCTTGTACCAAACTCTTCATCTCAGAGCATCACTTGCAACCAACATGCTCAATTATAGGCTGGATGTATTCTGATCTGTGTCTGACTCTACAGTTTTTGCCCTCCACAGTTCCCTCTAGTACCATGGAAGTTATTCCCTGATGTGTTAGCAGATGTCCCACCATCCTGTCCCATCTTATTCTCAATGTTTCCCATATATTTTTTCCTCCCCAATTCTGTGGAGAGCCTCCTCGTTCCTTACCTCACCATTCTACTTCATTTTCAAAATTCTTCTGTCGCACCACACCTCAAATACTTCGATTCTCTTCTTTTTCGAATTTACCACAGTCCATGTCTCGCTACCGTGCAATGCTGTGCTCCAAACGTATTTTCTCAGAAATTTCTGACTTCTTTTGTCCTGGAATGCCCTTTTTGCCAGTGCAAGTCTGCTTTTAATGTCCTCCTCACTCCGTCCGCCATGGGTTATCATGCTGCCTAGGTAGCAGAAGTCTTAAATTTAATCAATTTAGTGATCACAAACCCGACGTTAATTCCTCGCTGTTCTCATTTCGGTGCATCTCGTTACTGTTACCTTTCTTCGATTCGATCTCAATCCATATTCCGTGCTCATTAGACGTTGATTCCATTCATCAGAGCCTATAATTCTTCTTTACTTTCACTCAGGATAGCATTGTCATCAAAGAATCTCATTCTTGATATCTTTTACCTTGAATTTTAATCTTCCTTTTACTTCTTGCTTCCTTGATGTATGGACTGAACAGAAGCTGCGGAAGATTACATCTCTGTGTTACACCCTTTTTAATTTGAGAATTTTGTTCTTAGGCTTCCATTCTTATTGTTCATTATGGTTTCGTACATACTGTATATTCCCCATCTTTCAATGTAGCTTATCCCTGTTTTTCTCAGAATTTTGAACATCTTGCTCTATTTGACATGCTCGAACGCTTTTTCGATGTCGACAAATACTATGAAAGTGTCTTGATTTTTCTTTACTCTTGCTTCCATTATAATACGTAACGTCAGGACTGTCTCGCTGGTGCCCTTACCTTTCGTAAGGCCAAAGTGATGGTCATCTAACAGATCCTCATTTTTTTTACCATTTTTACATATATTATTGTTGTTAGCAACTTGGGTGCGTGAGCTGTTAATCTGATTGTGAGATAATTCTCTTTCAATGCTGCGAATTGAGTGGATGATGTTTGTCCTAAAATCTGTTGATTCATCGCCAGACTCACATATTCTACACACAAACCTGAATAGCCATTTTGATGCAACTTACCCCAATAATTTTAGAAATTCCGATGGAATGTTATATATCCCTTGTTCCTTACTTGACTTTAAGTCATCCCACTCTTTGAAATTCTGATTCTAATAGTGTATCACCTATCTCTTCTGTATCGACTCTTCCCCCTTATAGAGGCTTTGAGTGTGCCCCTTCCACCTACCCGCTCTCTCCACATGGATATAATAGTCAATACCCACTGCACGCTCAATATTGCCACCCTTGCTTTTAATTTAACCTCAAGCTGTTTTGGCTTTTCTGTATGCTGAGTCAGTCCTTCCAACAATCATTTCCTGTTCGATTTATTAACATTTTTCATGCAGACATTTCGCCTTAGCTTCCCTGCTCTTCCTATTTATTTCATTCCTAAATGACTTATATCTCTGTATTCCTGAATTCCCAGAACATTCTTGAACTTCCTTTCGTCGATCAACTGAAGTATTTCTTCTATTACCCATGGTTTCTTGGCATTTACCATCTTTGTACCTATGTTTTTCCTTTCAACTTCTGTGACTGCCGTTTATGGGTATGTCCATTACTTTTCAACTGAAATGCCTAGTGAGCTATTCTTTATCGCATTATCTGCAGCTTTAGAGAACTTCAAGCACAACTCATCATTCCTTAATACGTCCGTGTTCCACTTCTTTGCGCATTGATTTTTCCACACTAGTCTCTTAAACCGTAGCCTACTCTTCATCACTACCAACTTGTCACCTGAGACTATAACTGCCCCGGGTATGTATTAAAATCCTGTATATAATTTCGGAATCCCTGCCCGACCATGATGTAACCTACCTGAAATCTTTCCGTATCTCCCGGCCTTTTCCAAGTACAGCTTCTTTTCTTGTGAGTCTTAAACAGAGTATTCGCTATTACTACCTAAATTTAGTTGTAGAAGTCAAACAGCCTTTCTCCTCTCTCATTCGTGATACCAAGCCCATATTCTCCCGTAACCATTCCTTCCACTCCTTCCCCTACAAGATTTTCTTCTCCGTTTACTTACTGAATTACCTGTTCAGTATCCTACATAACTTTTGTATACCTCATCTTTCGCTTCTGATGTCGGCGTATATACCTGAAGTAATGTTGTCGGTTTACTGTCGATTCTGATGCGAACAACACTAGCACTGAATTGTTTCCAACAACTCACTCTGCCCTATCTTCCTATTCATAAGGAAGCCTACTCCGATTATACGATTTTCTGCTCCTGTTGACAATGCCCTATTCTTATCTGTCTAGAAATCCTTGTCTTATTTCCATTTCACTTCTCTGACACCCACAATTTCTATATTGATCTTCTACATTTGCAATTTCAGATTTTCCAGCTTCCCTACCATATTCAGATTCCTGACATTCCAACTCGCAGATCCTTATCCTTTCGTTGGTTGTTCAGTCTTTTTCTCAAGGTCACCTTCCCCTTGGCAGTCCCTTCCCGCAGATCCGAATAGGGAAATAGCCCGAAATCTTTTGCCAATGGAGACACCATCATGACACTTTTCAATTACAGTCCATATGTCCTGTGGGTACCCATTACACGTCTTTGATGCAGTGTTTTCCATTGTCTGATACATCCTCACACCTTTAATGATTGCTGATTCCTTCACTTTTAGGGGAAATTTCCCACCCAAAGGGGGAGACAGTACTCAGAACTATTGTCTGCTCCTCAGCCCTCTTTGGAAAGGCCGTTGGCAGAACTACAGGAAAATTAAAAAGTCCTTTCGATAAAAGATAAGTATCTCATCTGCATGAACAAGAGCTCAGATGGAAAACTAGTAGTAAGTAAACAAGGGAAAGCTGAACTTTGGGAGTAGCATGAAGATGGGGTATACAGTTGAGATGAAGCATGTGGCAGTATTATAGATATAGAGGAGGACTTCAATGAAAATTAAATGGGGTATGTGATTCTGCGAGAAGAATCTAACTGGGCACTGAAAGACCAAGCCGAAACAGCGTCCCTGGAAAAGAGGACATTCTGTCAGAACCACGGATATTCTTGGGAGCACCAGATGTGACAAAACATTATATCTGGTGTGAAAGATGTATGAAAGAGGCGAAGTACCTACTGAATCCAAGAAGAATATAATAATCCCTATACCAAAGGAAGGAGGCGCTGGCATGTGTGAATATTACGAACTATCAGTTTAATTAACCATGGTTGTAAAACACTAACACGAACTATATACAGAAAATTGGAAGAACCGGTAGAAGCTGATCTCGAGGAAGATAAATTTGGGCTCCAGGGAACAGTAGAACACGTAAAGCAGTACTGGTACTACGATTTCTTTTACAACGTAGGTCAAGGAAAGGCAAACCTACGTAACGTTTTTTACAATGTTAACTGAAATGCAATCTCTGAAATTGTGAAGCTAGCAGTGGTAGAATACAAAGAGCGAAAAGCTGTTTACAACTTGTACAGAAAGCAGACGACAGTTATAAGAGTCGAGGGGCATGAAGGGGAATCAGTGGTTGAGAAAGGAGTCAGACTAGGTTGCAGCCTATGGCCATGTTATTCAATCCCTGCATTAAGTAAGCACAAAAGGTAACCAAGAAAAAATTTCGAGAAGAAATTAAAGTTCCGGAAGAAAAATAAATACTTCGAGGTTCGCCGATGACATTTTAAAACAGTCAGAGACAGTAAAGGACTTGGAAGAGTATTTAAACGGAATTCTGAAAATTAGTTTGGAAAATGACGTAACTAACGAGGAGGTACTGAATATCATTGATAAAAAAAGAAATCTGTGGCACAACCTGACTAAAAGAAGGGTCGGTTAACAGGACACATTCTGAGACACCGAGGGATCAGCAGTTTAGTATAGAGGGAAGTGCGAGTGGTAGAAATCGTAGAGGTAGACCAAGACATAAGCACAGTAAACAGATCCAGAAAATAACACAATAAAAGATTGTGGATTAAGAAACTGTCCTACAGTTTCTCCATTTTATGAAATAGAAAATTATAGTTGGCAGTAGTTGTTCGGTGACGAAGTTGCTTGCACAGAATTGGGCAGTATGGAGAGCTGCATCAGATCAGACTTCGGACTGAAGACCATAACAGCAACAACGATAAAAATGTGACTAAAACTTTGATGGATGCTCTATCCTCTGTTATGAGTTTATTTTCTGCATGTGTTCAAGATCTGGCCCAGTCTTCCGACAACTCAGAGGTACTTCTCCATAGGCATCGAATGTTAATACTTTTCCTCTAGAGAAAAAGATATAGTCACATAAACAAAGAATCAACAAAAGTAAAACAAGTCCAGCCGCGTACTTCTATAAAAAAAATGATGTAAATGTATCATAATTGACAACCTTCCTTACTTTAACAGAGACAAAGTAAAATAAAGAACTTGTCTCACGTGTACATTATGTGTTCCGTGAGAGCCTGCCGTTGTGGCCGTGCGGTTCTAGGCGCTTCAGTCTGGAACCGCGTGACCGCTACGGTCGCAGGTTCAAATCCTGCTTCGGGCATGGATGTGTGAGATGTCCTTAGGTTAGTTAGGTTTAAGGGGACTGATGACCACAGATGTTAAGTCCCATAGTGCTCAGAGCCATTTGAACCATTTGTTCCGTGAGAACCTGTTTGGCTACATTATCTAAAAAAAATCATTTGCTTCTTTCCGTCTTTATGAAGTAATGAAACCTTATGAAGTACTTGTAGCTACATTTTCTCCTCATTCTTTATGATTTTAAATGTACTCCTAGAACCCTTTGAAGTAAGGTTTTTAATCAGATCTTTGCTTTCACACATGCCTTTCCGATAAAATTTTAACAAATTTTCATACAGCTGATGTCTAGAAAAAAGTTAAGTGGTACTCTAGGTCACCTGTTGCCATTGTCTAACGTCTCCAAAGTATTGGTTTAAGGAACTATAACATACCTTGAAGGTGTATCTTAAAATAAGCAGATAAATTCAATTCAGATCTATATATAACTAGCTGACTAACCAACATTGCCCGGTATTCATTTTCTCAATTTTGTATTAGAAACGAGAACAAAATATTAACTGAGTTTGCAGTGAAGTATCGAAAATACTTCACTACCACGTTTTCGTGTAAACACCGTTGCAATTATGAAACAGTCGCAATAAATATGCATAATTAACAAATGTATAGGTACAGTATATAAATTAAGAAACATGACCCCGGACAGTTTCTGAAGCTGGCGGCAGCTTCATTGCATGTCTAAAGCACTATTTTGTAAATTTCTCTATAGCTTCGGCTCTTCATAGCTCTATAGACAGCTACAGTTTTCGCCTAATGCCTTTTGCGCTTCGCAGTTTAAAGCTGCCGAAAGAACTGCCACGTGTCAGTGTTTTCCTTAAGTTAACTCCTCTAGAGAAATTATAAAAAGTTCATTCATTTTGTGTCATTTTATCGCTTATCTGTGTTGATGACGTCATATCTCTTGAACTATGCGTATAAAATGATACGTTTCTGTAGGTACATTTAGCGACGTATGTGGATACTCTCAGCGAAATATGTTGCCTATAGTGTTTGTTGCAGCGAAGTAATAAATTTAAATGTCATGCAAGATGCAGCAATTTTCCACTCATCTCTGTGTTTATGGCACCAAATCTCCTGAAATATGATGGGCAGGTGGTTCTTACAAGATGATTGCCTGATAGTGTGGGGTATATCTGCCAAGTTTGGTTAAAATCTGTCCAAAGATTTAGGAGAAGATGTGACGCATACTCACCCACCCAGCACACCCATCCACCCAACCACCCAACCCCCCCCCCACACACACACACATTTTATAATATATAGGAGTATCTAGAATTAAGTTGAAAAGAGTTATCTTGAAAATGCGGACGTCAACGCACAGTGCGTACATCAGGCTTGAAGAGGAGCCGTTAGCACTGCTGGAAAACACACCATCAACAAGCTCGCTGGGTGTCGCATGGGAAATGGATGTAAGCCACTCCACAAGTTCGCGATTTTGGCATGAAGATGATTTGCATCCATACCGCGTACAGAAGGTTCACGCCCTTAACCCAGTTATTTTCCACGTCGAATTGAATTGCGCCAGTTGTTTTTGCAAATGAGAGCCATTCAGCTGGACTTTCTGAACCATTTACTTTTTACGGGTGAAGCATCCTTCAAACGAGAGGGTACGTTCAGCTGCCACAATCACCACATATTGGCGGGGGAATATCCACACTCCGCCTTTGTTTGCGGTTACCAATATTTCTTCGCTGTCAACATTTGCGCCAGTTTGGTCGGTGGTGCTCTGGTGTGTCCATACATGATCCCCTGGCGACTCAACGCAAACAGGTACATAATATGTTACTATTGGTTAAAACTACTCAAACTCTTTACGAGAAACTCTGCCACAGTTACTGGAACAGCCTCTCACTGAACATACAACAGCAAATGTGATCCCAGCACTATGGTGCACTTACGCTCTTCGCACATGCAGTATAAATGCATTTTGATGATAACTTTGGTGCGAACTGGATAGGGCGCAGCACGCTCCCCCGACTTGCCCTTCGATTTTTTCATCTGGGGCTACCTGAAATCTTTCTTCTATAAAACACACGTTGAAACTGATGAAGAGCTGATACCGCGCGTTTTGGTAGCCTCTGATACCATTTCCATTTAGCCGGGAAGGTTTGAAAGAGTGCGACAGTCACTCCAGCGTCGTTGCGAGGCTTGCATTCAAAGAGGAGGGCGTCATTTCAAGCACTTTTTGTAACCGTTTCCACAAACACGTAATAAAACTTCACCCGGACGTCACAAATACACTGAAAACGTTGCCCTGCAGACCTGCTACCATGTTGGCTCGGATGACATGTTCTGTGCCTACCATCTTGGCGCCACTCGACGAAGTTCAACGACGCGTAGAGTCAGGGATGCAGACATTGGTTGCTATGTGAAATATGCTTGTTATGACCCACTCTCCCGACCCTTTAGTTTCTACATTCATTTCAGATAAGCCCCAGGGTGATCAGAATCAGTTTGAAAAGCATTCGAGGGTATTGCAGGGGAGGTTGAGTTGAGAAATAATAGGTAAGAAAAAAAAATTCCATACGTGGCACCGTTTTCAAGTTATTGGCATTGAATTTAGTCAGACAAGTTGTCACGCGCGCAAATCCAAGCAGCCTGCCGCAGACAGTGACGCCAAACGTATTCTTCGTTTGTTTTCCTCAAACCGAACAAATGTAGCTTTTACTCACGTAGCTTTATTTTATCACTTCCGAGAAAGGCACATCTTAACTGGCATGGCGTATTTCAACAAGTGGTAACTCACGGACTCCCAGGTGTCTAGGCATTGCCGCATTTTAGCGCGTGCAAGTGCCTGAACTTACCTACACGCCGACCTGACCGGCTAACTTCAGTGCTGAATAACTCAGAAACGGCGTAAGGTACGGAATTTTTTTCTTAAGAATTACTCCTAAGGACAACGCCCCCTGCAACACACTTAAAAACTTTCAGACAGTTTCTGACTACACTGTGTATGTGTCTGTAGGTGTTTCCTAATCTCTACACTGGACTCGCATTGGAAAGGACGACGGTTTTCTGTGATTTCTTTAAATCGTTTCAGGCAAATGCCGCGATGGTTTCTGTGAAAGGGCACGTCCCATTTCCTTCCCTAACCCGAGATTGTGCTCCGTCTCCAATGACTTCGTTGTCGACGGGACGTTAAACACTAATCTCCTCCTCCTCCCATTTCATAAATTCTATTGACCACAATTATACAAATTTATAGCCCTATAACTGATTTTCAGCTTCTTTTTTATTACAAGGAAAGTTTCACTTACTCACCAAACTTCTTCAGAAAAAAAGTATTTTGAAACAACCGCAAACAGCTACCAATTTTCTGATAATCTTAGAAAATTTTCTGGAACGTTTTGCTGATAAAAATTAGTGTTTTGGTGTCTGTTCTTGGGGGTCATTATCTCACAGGTACTAGACGATCCTAAACTGAGTAATTTTAGCTCAGAATTAAATGGTCGTAAAGGAATATGTATGTCTTGAGTAAATGATATGCTTGAGCTATTTGTTTGTAAACTGCTTTTGTTTCATGTCATATCAGGAAAGGGTATACCTACTTTTAATGTTATGCCAATGGATAAACAGAGAAATATTTCGTAAATGGCGTCGTCATGACTGGAAGAGGGTATCTTGTGGACGTAAACGCTTGTAAAGTTTGTTTGTTTGAATCAGAGAAACTGTTTATTGACTTCCACAAAGATTTGTTCACTCAGTAGAATGCGCGAATATGTTGTTGGATTCTTTGGATGAAGAGTCATTACGAGAACGTATCAGTTTATTAATGAATTGGAAACCTCTAGGAATGCGAGTTGTGGAGGATATTGGCAGAGTAGCCATTACATCCTCACAGTAAACAATGTTTTAAAAAATGGTTATAACTGATCGAAGGACTCTGTTATTTGATTCCAATGTTTGTCACTTATAACAGCTGCTGTCAGCTGAAGTAGTGGCTATAAAGCCTGTTTTACAATATAGACTTTCTTGTCCAAACAGACTGCAAGGTTCGCGTCCTGTAGGAAGGCGGCCAGATTTTCGCCCGTTCTAGCTAGCAGCCAATAAGAATCACTCTCTCGACTGAGCGGCTAGTCGCGAGTTACAAAAAAGACTGCGAGAACCTCTCTCCGGCGTGCTGCACTGTTGCCGTACTTCGCGACAGTGCAGTTTCATTCACGGAGCGACCGAATAATTCATTCAGATGTCGATGTTATTTTCTTGTAGCAGTATAGCTGCGAATGTGTATGGGTAAACGTTTAAGCGTGATTTCCGAATAAGTATATCAGGTGAGGTAATAATGATGAAGTTCCTCACACCCAACTTTCTAATCAGATTGGGTGCCTCTGGCGTATCGTCTCAGTTGCGCGACTTCAGTTTTGGTTTACTGTCAGAAAGGTCACAAAGCGTCATAATCGACGGAACATCATCGAGTAGAACAGCATTAATGTCAGGCGTTCCCCAAGGAAATCTTATAGGATCTCTGCCCTTGCTGATGTACGATTTACGTGACAATCTGAGCAGCCATCTTAGATTGTTTGCAGATGCTGCTGTGATTTTCCGTCTTATGAAGTCATCTGATGATCAGAAGAAATTGCAAAGCGATTAAATAAGTAATCTGTACGATGCGAACTTCACGTCAACCGCATGAGCGCTAAAAGATATCCGCTACATTTCGGTTACAGGATAAGAAACACAGAACTAAAGGCTGTAAATTCAAGTAAATACTTTTTCTTTTTTTGTTTATTTTCGAATCATAGGTCTTCTGGACCGTTTGATGCGGCATGCCACCAATTCTCCCCTGTGCCATCCTCTTCATCTCAGAATAGCACCTACAAACTACGTCCTCAATCATTTGCTGGATATGTTCCAATCTGTGTCTTCCTCTAAAGTTCTACCATCTTCAACTATAGTATCATAAAACGTATTCTCTGATGTCTTAACAGATGTCCTGTCATCCTGTCGCTGTACATATTTGTATTACCCGTCTCTCCGTATAGTTTACCCCCATTTTTCTCAGATTTTCCAACATCTTGCACCATTTTACATTGTCGAACGCGTTTTGCCAGTTGACTAATCCTGTGCGCATGCCTTGATTTTCCTTCAGTCTGGCTTACATTATCTGCCGCAACATCAGAATTGCCTCTCCAATGCCATTATCTTTCCTAAAGCTAAGGTGATCGTCATCTAACACGTCCTCAATTTTGTTTTCCTTTCTTCTACACATTATTCTTTTGAGCACTTAGATTCATATAGAATGATAGTGCGATAATTCGCTCAATTGTCATCTCTTGTAGTCTTCGGAACGGTCTGGATGATATTTCTCCGAAAGTCAGATGGTATGTCACCAATCTCATACCTTTGTCACATTAAGGTGAATAGCCGTTTCGTTGTTACTTCCCCCAATGACTCGAAATTCTGATGGAATTTTATCTACCCCTTCTGCCTTATTTGATCTTAATGCCTCCAGAGCTCTTTTAAATGCAGATTCTAATACTGAATCCCGTATCTTTTTTAAACAGACAACTGTTTCTTCTTCTATCAAATCAGACAAATCTTCCTCCTCGTGTAGGCCTTCAACGTTCTTTCCCAGCCTATCCGCTCTCTCCTCCGCGTTTAGCACTGGAATTGCCGTTGCACTCTTAATGTTACCACCCTTGCTTTTAATTTCACCGAAGGTTGTTTTCACTTCCCTACACTTTGAGTCAGTCCTTCTGACAACAATTTCTCTTTCGATTTATTCACGTTTTTCGTGCAGTCATTTATTCTTAGCTTCCCTGCACTGACTATATATTTCACTCCTCAGTGACTTTTATTTGTATATTCCTGAATTTCCCTGAACTTTTTTTGCTGATTTCTTTCAACGATCAGTTGAAGTATTTCTTCAGTTACACATGGTGTCTTCGGAGCCATCTTCTTTGTACCTGTGTTTTTCTTTCCACTTCCTGTAAATGCCCCTTTTAGACATCATTCCTCTTCATCTCTACTGCCTACTGAGCTATTGCTTATTGCTGTATCTACAGCCTTACAGAACGAGAAGAATATCTCGTCATTCCTTCGTACTTCTCTATCCCCCCCTCTATGCATATTGATTCTTGCTGATTAATCTCTTAAGCTTTAGCCTACTCTTCACTACTGCTACATTGTGAGCTGAGTGTGTATTTGCTCCTGAGTACTTCTTACACTCCAGTATCTGATTTCGGAATCGCTGCCTGACCATGATGTAATCTAACTGAAATCTTCCCTTATCACCCGACCTTTTCCAAGTATACCTCATCCTCTTTTGATCTGGAACAGAGTATTCGCTATTATCAACTGAAATTTATTACAAAACTGAATTAGTCTTTGTCCTCTCCCATTTCTTGTCCCAATCGCATGTTCTTCTTTAACCATTTCTTCTACCCCTCTCCATACAACGGTATTCCAGTTGCCTTTCGTACATCGTATTATGTTTTCAGATCTATCTACATGATAGATCTAACTACATGATAGAAATCTTACGTCATGTTTTGACGTTGTCCAGTGCACCACAACAATTGTTCGTTTCAATTCGGAAGGCGAGAACAGCTGACGCAGCTTTGTGAAGAAGTCTGGCAAATTTTTTCTCAAAATGATGTTTGTCGAAGGACAAGATCATCGAAAATTGCTGCAACAATTACAATTTTTTGCTATTTGGATTGAATTACAAGTAAAAAAAGACTATCTTCAAACTCAAACGAAAAACATTCTGTTTGCTTCACAACTGCTTCTACTCCGTATAATGTTTTTAAATGCATATAATGCATATATGTGGGTGTGTCGTAAATCGTTGTGTTTGAAAAGGAATTACTGATAATACAGACTACTGCAAAAGACTATCATAATAATTATCAGTATGTTAAATTTTTCGGTGTCAACAGGTATCGAAATAACTCGTTCGACATTAGAGTTAGAGGCTGGAATTATGATCCATTGAGCAAGCAAACAATTAACCATCTTCTGTGAATAACTCGTCGGAATGCTGACCGATAACGTCGAAATCCACCAGTATCTCGACAGGTAACACTCCCTTTCACTTTATGGCGTTTTCCAATTCTTACCTTGAAAATAACATGGGTTTACTTTTATAGATTTTTCAGGGACTTACCCAGCAGTATAAAAGAGCTTATAACACTCTGGGAAAAGCCAAACTTGTCCTTGGGGTATGTGTTGATCGTTATAGTCTGAATACTTCATAGGCAACAAATTCCTAATCAATCACGTCTAGGAAGTTCTCATGTGCTATCTACGCATTTGATTTACTGGCAAGCACTTTTTTTAAACAATGAGTCTTTAAAATCAAGGATATTATTACTTAACTTTGTTCCAGAGTCTGCACCGTTCAAATGTGTGTGAAATCTTATGGGACTTAACTGCTAAGGTCATCAGTCCCTAAGCTTCCACACTACTTAACCTAAATTATACTAAGGACAAACACACACACCCATGCCCTAGGGAGGACTCGAACCTCCGCCGGGACCAGCCGCACAGTCCATGACTGCAGCGCTAATCCCGCGCGGTAAAGTCTGCACCGTAACACTATCGTCACTGCTATCCGAGTCTACGTCCAAACCATCTAACAGTAAATTGAGGATCACAGAAGACTTATACCATCTTCACTTTCTTGGCAAAGTCTTCTTTCTGAAACTGTTCAGCGTGCCGCTCACAGTGTGCCCACGCTAAATGGCGATGTCGTCTGTCGCTTCATGCACAAGCACATCTTTTGTTGTATTTCCCAAATTAATTCTGTCTGTTTGTACTGACAATCATTTGTCGGTAAATGCAAAAGTATGTGACCACATTCAAGCGCAAGAAGGTCAAATTTGTACGTTCTGTACCGTGTCTAGTTTAAAATAAGGAGCCGCAAGAGTTCGTCACGAGTCTGGCATATTCCTGAGGTTTCTACAGCTCTGACACTTTTGTTTACTACTTTCTGTATAGTTTTCCTACCGACACGTGCTTCTGCAGTTCGTTCTTGAGTCTTCAGAATGTCAAAAATATGAATTCGCATTCAGATTCACATTTTAAAAATTTATCAGTGCGGTACATAAACCTTCACATCTGCTTGTGAAGCTACTCTATCTGCGTCTACATGATTACTCTGCAATTCACTATTAAGTGTCTGGTAGAGAGCTCATCGGACTACCTCCAAGGTATTTCTCCGACGTCAAACTCTCGAACAGTTCGCGGGAAAAACGAACACTTAAACATATCCGTGCGAGCTCTGTTTTCTCTTATTTTATTATGATGATTATTCCTCCCTGTATAGGTGGCGCCAACAAAATATTTTCACTCTCTGAGGAGAAAGTTGGTGGTTGGTAACTCATGCGAAGATTCTGCCGCAAGGAAAACGGCTTTGTTCTGACGAATGGAACCCAACTTCGCGTATCATATCCCTTACATTCTCTCCCCTACTTCGCAATAGTACAATATGAGATGCCCTCCTCCGAAATTTTTCTAGGTTCACGGCCTCTCCGTTCTGATGCGGATTTACACGGACAGCAATAATCCAAAGGCATAGTACAAGCTGTCTTTATAGCAGACCTGTTGCGTATTCTAAGTGTTCGCCAAGAAATCGCTGTCTTTGGCTTGCTTTCCCCAAAACATTATCTGTGTGATCGCACCAACTGCAGATACTCATAATTGTAATCTTTAATTATTTGCCGTTACCCGTGGTCTATGGGTAGCGCCTTTCATTAGTTATCAGAACCTTCTCCGTCCCAGATTCGAAACGTCCAAGCACTTAGTTTAGATTAATAATTAGCATTGACGCTTGGAGACTCTCGGCATAAGAAGCACGCTCATTCTGCCAAGCGCCTTATTAAAGAGGGTGGAGGAGAGGACAAATGTTTAGGGCACTCTCTTGCCCTTGAAGTGGGAAACTGCCCCTAAGGTCAGAAGAATCAGCAAGGATCAACGGCATGAGGATGCAGGTGGCAATGGAAACCACTGCATTAAAGACACATAACGTGTATCCACAAGACATGGGAACTATAACTGAAAACGTGTGTCATGACTATCTCTCCATTAGCACAACATTTCAGAATAGTCCCACTTTCGGATACCCGGGAGGAGCCGTCAAAGGGGAGACGACCTTGAGAAAAAGATTGAATAACGAAATAAAGGATAACGTTCTACGAGACGGGGCATGGAATGTGAGAATCTTGAACGTGGTAGGGCAGCTACAGTACCTGAAAAGGGAAATTAAAATGATCGATCTAGATATAGCAGAGGTCAGTGAAGTAAAATGGAAAGACAAAGATTTCTGGTCATATGAGAATAGAGCGATAACAACAGCATCTGGAAACGGTATAACGAGGGTAGGGATCGTTATGAATAGGAAGGTAGGGCAGAGAGTGTGTTTCTGTGAACAGTTCAGTGATACGATTGTTCTTATCAGAATCGACAGCGAACCAACACCGACGACGATAGTTCAGGTATATTGTGTTCAGGTATACATGCCGAAGTCACAAGCTGAAAATGAAGAGATAGATAAAGTATATGAGGATACTGGAACGGTAAGTACGTAAAGGGTGACACCAGCTTTATTTGGCCGTTCTCTGCTGCCACGTAGGCGCAGACCTCCTCCTGAAAGCGCGAAGGCGCCGTCCTACGTTAGGAGGGCCACATTGCATGCTAGTGTGTATATCAGCCGTCCATCACACTGCGAGCTGGTGGGTGACACCAATCAACAACTGAGTGTGCTGAGTGTAGTTTTAAAATCTGAAGTATGGTGAAGACTAAACATGCCCAGACACAGGGAGCTGTAGCTCCTCTGCTAGCAAAGGCAGTAAAACAATTCCAGCAGCCCTTGGTTAGTATATAGTAATGGACCTTGTTGTGTTCAGGCGAAACTGTTTTCATCCGGCCGCAACTGTGGGCCCTTTGATTGCTCTGGGAGAAGGTTCATGAAATAAGATCACATGAAACATTAGTTTACTTTATTAAATTAATGAATAAAAGATTTACTGAGCTTTGAAACATATGCTTATCGCAGTAGTACTGGATAATTTACGCCTGTCTCTAATTAGCAAAGCATCACGTTATGTACTAATCAACAAACTGTACGCTTGAGGTGCAATGTTCAACATTGAGAACACTACAAGTTCATCTGTAACTTTAAATACATATTGTTCCTGGGCGATGATGTTGACTGCTGTAGCTAGGTTCTGAAACGTCTGAGCTCTTGCATGGCCAATATTATATTGACTCAGCGTAAGGGTGCTGCTGTTGCAGCTTCCCGTTTATTTGAGATGTACTTTCTTGAATAAACATTACTCATCATTATTCTCCGTCATCTACATCAACTACAGATGTTACTATAGAACCCTTATTATGAATTAATTAATTTGCTTTTCATTTTTGATACATTTTACTAACTCGCAATTCTAGAGAGTGTATAGAGTATTTTACTGTAGGATCACAGCTATAGGTTATTATTTGATGTGAATTAACTGCAGGGCATGAAAGCAGCACCTCCCATATTTTGTTGCGGATTGCAGACACCAATTGATATTTTCTGTGGTACCGATTCGCGTTGCAAATTTTGCCGTGGCATCGCGACCTCTAGACGATACCACAGATCTTATTCCTCAGTATCCTAAAAATCTGTATTTTATTGATTAATTTTTTTGGGATATATTCAAATGTTGCTTGAGGACTTGAGTGCCCTTCCACAAGAAACACCAAGTATTTAAAAGCAAGAAGGAACGTAGATTATACGTGACAGAGGTTATACCTGATCAAAAAAAAGTTTACACAGTGTATAAAAAAGAACACTAGCAGATGTACATTGTTTCAACATTGAAATCTTTAACTTTAGTGTAAAAGAAAAATACAGTTTTTCGACTTTATTTGGCACTAGAGAGGAAACCAGACACGATTAATGAAATAAATAACCCCATGCACTCTCTTCGAAACATTTTTTGCTGTGTTGCTATGTATATACCTTCCTGAGCAAGTAAAGTTTGTATTTGGAAAGTTTTGGACCACAATTTTCCCACTCTTTCAGGTCTCAGCCGCCGACCGGTGTGGCCGAGCGGTTCTAGGCGCTACAGTCTGGAACCATGCGACCGCTACGGTCGCAGGTTCGAATCCTGCCTCGGGCATGGATGTGTGTGATGTCCTTAGGTTAATTAGGTTTAAGTAATTCTAAGTTCTAGGGGACTGATGACCTCAGCAGTTAAGTCCCATAGTGCTCAGAGCCAAGTCAAGCTCTCAGCATATGGAGCATTTATCATAAGGCCCTTGGTCAAGAAGCATTCACTTTTGATTTTACTCTGTGGTTAATAAATGTTATTGTCATTGCTGTTACGATCAGTCTGTTAGTATAGGAAGGATGCGTCCTGACGGAATCGTCTTTACCGATCTATCACCAAACTGTATAGAAGACCCACACAACTTTGGCTCCGACGTGTGAACAAAATTTAGTACTCGTAAGAAGCGAGTCTCACAATCAATACAGATAACATTCGAGAGAAACGCTGCCTTAGACTCACTTAGCACAAGACATCGAGTGAGATAAGAAGGTTACTGTGAAAATAGGGTTTAAAATGTGAGCTCCTTGTAATTAAAACTGTATATTCACTTCCAGCCATTGTCCAACCTCAGAGAACTCAGTTTAAAATTCATTGGCATCGACGTAACCTTGAACACAAAACATACAATGTAGGTTTTCACTGCCAGTATTGTCTTCTCTTAAAATTTCCGGGCTGATAGGCCGTAGTTGATGTATGAAACTGTGCCCCCGACGTTTCGTCTCCGACTGCGGGAGACATCCGCAGGGGTAAAGCGGCGATCTGCCGTTTCACACCGGAGGATGTCTCCCGCAGTCGGAGACGCAACGTCTGGGAAGAGTTTTATGTATTGACCACGGTCTATCAGCTTGGAAGTTTTTATGTGTTTGAACACAAAGACTTTGAAAACCATGCATAGTAGTACTGTCCTTAATGTAGATTACGTGTTTCACATCTTTATGTCTACCCTCTGCGGCGTTTCTATTCGAAAATCGAGTGCCGGAATATTCTAATCGGGCTATTGTCCATCATATACTGATCGTTACTCTGCTGCCTTTTCCATGACTTTAATATTAATTGCCTTCACCCACATGAATCTCAGCAACTATTACACTACTCAACACAAAAAGATTACTGTAATCATTTACCTTAGGTAAAACTGATCAAAAGGTTTAGATTATCATAATAGTGTCTTCCGAAGACTTTTGACTGTTTTGAATGGAATAAACTGTTTGAATTTTTGAATGTAAGAATGATACATAACAACGAGTGAAGCGTTATCTGCAGATTGTACAGAAACCTGAGTGCAGCTACAGAGGTTTAGGGGCAGTAGTAGTTGGGAAGGGAGTGAAACAGGGTTGTAGCTCATCCTCGAGTTATTCTGCCTGTATGTTTATGGGACGGTGAATTAAACCAAGAAGAAACTTGGAAACGGAATTAAAGTTAATGGAGAAGACATAAAACTTTGAGGCCAGACAAGCCAAAAGACCTAGCAGATTAATATCTCGTAAGGAGATTACAAGATTAACATCAACAGAAGCGGAACCAGTGTTTTGGAATGTTGTAGAATTAAATAAGGCGATGATAAGTTAATTACGCGATGGAAAGAGACCCCGAAAGTTTGATCGGAATAGCAATGACAAAGAACAACTAACGATGCCTAAATTAACGTGATATAAAATGCGAACTGGTGACAGTATGAAAAGTATTTTTAAGAGACTGAAAGTTGTCAACATCAGATTTAAATTTTGACTTTCATACTTCGACCAATGTCAAAATTGTTTCTGCGATACCATTTACCTCCTGAGATCAAACCAATCTTCGCCAAGAAATTAACAAAGTACTTATTTTAACTTCTGAAAGGTCGCGTATAATTTTAAATACTTGTAAGTGTTTTCTAAACGTATTTATCGGGAGTTTATGGACGTACGGAAGTGAAACGTGGACAGCAAAGAGTTATGAAGGGGATGGAAGCTATTGAAAGGTGGTGATACAAAAGAATGCTGACCTTTATATGCGTTTTATTGAACAGGTATTGAATCGAATTGAGAAAAGAAATTTATTGTAAAACATGAATAAAAGAAGGGATTTGGCGATGGGATGTTTCCTGAGGCATCAAGAAATCGTAAACTTTGTAATGGAACGATAAGTATGAAGTTGTGAAAATTGTAAGAGAGACCAATGCTTCACTGTAGTAAAGCGGTTCAAATGATTGTTGAGATTAGGAGACTTGTGTAGGATACAACAGCGTGGAGAGTTACATAATACGTCTTCTAACGGAAGACTGCAACAACATAATCATCTGATATTTTCAGTGCTTTTTTGAGAGCCTGTAGGATTGTAACCAGCTGTTGTACCGTTATTGCTGCCATCGGAGTAAGGTGTCATAATACAGAATACATCTGATCAAATTTTGAGCCCTGTGCATGTAATAATTCTTCTGCACCAGTTGCAAGCTCATACACAATGCCGCTGTAGAGAGAAGAGACAGTCATTGTAGGGACATTATTATGTAACCCAAACTGACATGCGTATTCGATAATGCAGCATTATACGATTACAGGTTAACTGTAGTTGTCGATCTGTTTATTATGTTTTACTGTCTCTGTACACCAGGGGCGTTCGATAAGTAACTCAACACATCTTTTTTCCGATTTTAGGTTGGTTTTATGCAGGATTCCAATACACCATATTATTCCTCACTCGTTTGGCTACAAAACTCTATTTTTCTACAGAATCACCATCGTCACCTTAATGGGAGAACATGTATGCCCGCATGGTACCACCCTACTGGCCGACGTCTTGCTGCATCAGTAGCCTCCCCGCCAGCCACGTAATTTGTCCGCGGAGTGCATTCTTCATTGGACGAGAAAGATGGATATCGTAAGGCTAGGAACCCAGCGTGCACACACCTTACAGAACCACCACTGGGGAACGAATGTGTAAACGTTACCAACAGAAATGTTCAGCTGTGCAGCGAGGAGTTTCACTCTATTTGTCGATTACCTCGAATGAGAGAGTCCGCACCTACTAACACAGAAGGAGGCACAGTTTGTGCGACCGGTCGGCACACAGGAGATGGGTTTGTGCGAATTTCTTGTTATGATGACAGACGCCTCGCCGACGACTATACATGCCTTTGTTCACTGCCAGGACTCCGTATGTTCACTGCCAGGTCTCCGTATGCATTCTGCATGCGCCTATGAATTTCATCGATGCTCTGGTAACCCCAAAAGACAGCTCTCTGCTTGGAATCATCTACGTTACAGACGCCATTTTGGAGGTGGAATGTGGTGTCTCCACGCCACCCCCCCACCCCCCCACCCCCCCACCCCCCCACCCCCTATTGGGACTTCATGAAACCATAGCGGCTGAAGCGAAAATATAGCAGCCGGAATATTACAGCCATTATGGCTGTTGGTACGTTTGTCAGTACAACCGTACTTCTACGGATCTCTCTCCGTCTGGTGCCTCCAGCAGCCATAATAGCCGTGCTAAGCCTGAAGATAGTCTGAGGAAAGGGCTGAAGCCGATTGCTAAAAATAAAAAATATGAAAACGCGATCGAGACTGTTTTTATTGATTTTTAGTTGTCATGGAGTTGTTTTGGTAGGCCATTCTATGCCTTCACCAACGCGGTTGGCAACTGCTAGATTCTTGCATGTTGGCGTACTCCATTACGCGTCTTCAACGCGTTCCACACTTACATTATGAGACTGAAGTCGGGGAAACGAGAAGGCCAGATCATTCAGCGAATATCCTGTCCAGTTCGATGCGACCGCGCGTTTGTACCCATAAAATTAAATTAACGTGATAACGAACCCCTAAAAAGACGCACATAAGAAAAGAGTACAGTGTCGCAATAATATTTACCGGTGAGTGCAGAGTGTTCAAAGATTAGGAGGTCAGAATGATCATGCAACATCGTGCCAGCTCACACTGGAACACCAAAACAATCGTGTTCGACAAAACCGGACGCACCCTCAGGATGAATGGTCGTTCTGGTGGTCCAGATGTTATGGTGTGGGGAGGCATAATGTTTTGTGCACGTACTGAACACCAAACCTTTGAACACGGTACTCTCACTGGCCAACGTTATTGGGGCGCTGTTGTCCTTCCTTATGTTCCTCTTCTCTGGGGTGCATTGCCCCCCGACTCCAATTTTCTGGGTGACAATGCGCGACCACATTGAAGTGAATGAACTCTTGGAACGAGAGGATATTCGGCGGATGGACTTTTTTTTAATCCCATCGAGCACCTGTGGGATGCGTTAGGGAGAGTTATTGCAGAACGTTCATATGCACCAACTACCTTTCAGCAATTTGTATCCTCTTTGGCGAGTGGATGGAGTGCCCTACCACAAGAACTAATTACCAACCTCGTGACATTAAGTTTTGCACACCATTGTGTATCGTTGGAGTAAATAGGAGAGGGAAATTATTGATCGTAAAAATCTTTCAAACGGAATTCTATTTCTGTTGCTTGCCTCATTGAATTCCACTGATCTGTCCTCAGAAATAAACCATATTACACACTGTGAGACTTTGAGAACTTTATCTTGCGATGTAAATGTCATTTTCTGGAGGTGAGGGAGGTCTAAGGGATTCAGTTGGTTGGAAATGTCAGTCGCACTACTTTATTGTCAGTAACTTCGGCGAAAACCTCAGTCACTGCCATTGATGTACATCGTGGCAGTATTTGGTGCCACTCGAGTTATCACGGGGGGAAGGACACAGAAAGTTAAACGTTATGTCCGAGAGAGGGAAATATGAGCTGAAAATCCGGACTTGGCGCGCCTTAGAGGTGCCCCGGATAAGCAGCCGGAGCTACGGGTGCGTCGCCGGGTTCAGTCGGCGCAGCGAGAGCAAACACGCTGAGTAAACGGCGGCTCCGAGCGGAAGCGAACTTCGCCCCCAGTACGAAGCGGAGACCGCCGTGTAACTTGGAACGGATGCGATGTTGGCACAAAGCGATATGTGCCGCTCTCCTCAGGCCGGTATGTTGGAACATGACGCGGGGTACGGGTGCACCGATACCCACAACACTCGCGGTTCACGCCGAGTATTCGGAGGACATTCCCGACGGTAAATGATATCTGCAAAATGGAAAGTGATCATTGTCAGAGTATACATCATATGCAGAGTAAACGTGTTGTGTTGTTGTGACTGTGCCTCCTTTCAAGTTTTCTAACAAAAGCGATGAAGGAGAATTTGGCTGAGAAGCAGTTTCATTTTAGAAGGAATGCAGAAAGAAAATAAGCAAATGGCCTGTTGCTACTTTTGGGAGAGGTTTACTGCGAAGGAGTGATACTTATACATGATTTTATACATCAAAAAAGACATTTGACAATGTGGATTGGGATTAGTTTTCAAGCATAATGAGCGAAAAAGAGAGTGGATTGTAAATGCAGCTGAAAGAGGAGATAGGAAAAGAAGTAAGACAAGTCTCTCCTACACTTCGTACTTGGAAAATATGCTTGAGCGATGCCCAATAGATAATGATGGTGTCAGGAGGTACGGGGGTATACGGAGAGCTAAAAATTGGAGGAAAAGGAATATGGCGTTTGAGTTTTGCAGACCTCAAGGTCCTTCTGGCTTCAGATAAGGAAGCGTTACAAGAAATTAATTCATTAAACCTCTAGGAAAGAACTAGGAAATAAAAATAATACAAAAATTCTAATGACCATCCGAGGAAATAGAAAGGTAAGAAATATGCTGCATGGAGAGCGAATGAAAATAGTGTAATGGAATATCAGTAAGAGCAACAAGAATAAGAATAAATAATGAGATATCATAAAAATGAACAGAAAATGCTGAATGGAGAAAAAGTAAAACATGTGCAGTACCAGGATAGCAATGGTGAAAGAGGCCTCTTGTTGGAAATGGACGGTGTTCCGCGGCTATGTGAGCAAAGTTTTGATGAAATGAAATATGAAGTGCTCGTGTGGAGTGTCCTCTTGTTCGATAGTGAAACGTTTACAACAAGGAAGGAACAGAAAGTCTTGATACTTTCGAGGTGTGAAAGTGGCGAAGAATGGAAAAAGTAAAATGAATGGACACGATTAAAAATGAAGTACTGAGACGATTGGGTGACCAGAGAGCAATCGCTGAATTTAATGAAAGGGAAGAAAAGAAATGAGAATTGACATACATCAAGAAATAAGGAGAGGGCAACAAAAAGAATTAGAAGAACATGTGGAGGACTGGTATTTTAGATAGTGGATGATATACTCGACGGCACCAGTTACAAGGAAGTGATGGACCGCTAGAAATGGACGCAAATAACCTCCTAACATAGCTGATAACGTAAAATGATGGTTTAATAAACTACCCATGGACGCGGTAATAACATCAGCAGTTACCTAATACAACATTCGGCAGAAAGTTTTATTGGTTTGCTTCTACACATATTTTACCTGACTGAGATTCAGTTTCGTCTTATGTTCATCAGGTAATCATCATATCATTTCACTTCGTAGATGGAGTCATCAAACCTATTTCATATTTACATGCAAAAACCAATGGTTGTTTCGCGATATGAAAAGTGGAAAAGTCGCAATTGGGCTGTTAGCGTAATTCCTTCATATTAATCAACGCACCAACGCCAATGCAAAGTTAAGTGATTGAAGTGGAGACTTGTATCCCATGCAGATCTTTGGGGGCGCCAGCAGCTGGAGCCAATGCAATCTCCAGATATCTAAGCAAATCTTAGTGCAGTCTCATGAGTGCCACATTGTGCACGAAACCAACGTCTTAAGGCAATGGGCGGCCGGTGTGGCCGTGCGGTTAAAGGCGCTTCAGTCTGGAACCGCGTGACCGCTACGGTCGCAGGTTCGAATCCTGCTTCGGGCATGGATGTGTGTGATGTCCTTAGGTTAGTTAGGTTTAATTAGTTCTAAGTTCTAGGCCACTGATGACCTCAGAAGTTAAGTCGCATAGTGCTCAGAGCCATTTGAACCATTTTCTTAAGGCAATGCCCTTGTAGTTCACTGTTCAACTCGGACTTGCCGCTTTTATTACGAAATTGACGTCCAAGCTTTCAGTTTATCGCAAAACAGGAAAAAGAAACAGAGTAGAAAACTGGAACACAAAAATAGATGGGAAGTCTACATTTCTCAAGAAACAAACAAAACGAAAGCAATCGAGGTCGACGTCAATTTCTGTTATTGATCTTGACCACTTTTCAATTAAACATGTCATTACTACTGCTAGGCCGGCCATCTCGACCATACAAGGCTTCAGATATGTCACGAGAAGTCTTCCACGGTCTACACTGCAAGAGCTGCAGAGACCCCCCGAAGCCTGATATTAGCCAAGGTTCATACATGGGGATTACAAAAGATCTAGAAGTCGAAGATTACAAGAAAAAGTACAAGGACCTCCTTCTGCGTGAGTAGTATTCATAAACGAAGAATCGCCGTCCATCCTATGATACTAACACAATTTTCTTGCTTGCTTTACACAGTACTCTTCAGTTGAATAAAGAAAAGAGCTTTCGTGCTAGTCTTGAATTTTTTGAGGGAAATAAACAATACAACTTTATAACACAGTTCTAAGTGCCCAACAACTCATTGAAGTGTTGCAGTTCACTCCGCGCAACTCAAGAGGGACATAATTTTTTTTTTTTTTTTTGCTTTTGAAAACAAAACAAAAAATACTTAAGTTAAAACAACAGTCGAGACCGCAATAAAATTTGTTTATTATCAGCGGTCATAAATTTAAAATGTTATTATGATCTCGACTGTTCGTTTAACCTAAGTATAGCACAAAATCGCGTCGCTCCACAGACAATGTTGTCTAAATTTATGTACAAAGAAACTCCGTATCATATGGTTTACTCAAAATTCTTGCTATATCTGATAATTGAAGGTATTCTCAACGATTAAAAAACAATAAATAAAGAAATTGTTTAAGTTCTTACCACCACACAATCTTTTCACTCTCCTGCAAAAACGTTTTTGGCATCTACAACCATATCAGCTTCCAATCAGATGCAGTGCTTTGGCCCTTCCTCGACGTCCTCTCCCGCCACAAACCAAATGGATACCTTGGCGACAGGGTTTACAGAAAACTTACCCACATCGATCTGTAGTTACACGCAATCATCCATAATCACCCAGCACCGAAGCGCACTGCGTTACAAACATTGGCGCGTCCAGAAAAAATGATAACAGACGCTGATAACTGGCCTCATCATATGAGCCACCTACGCAATGTCTTCTGGAATAACAGATATACCACCCATGATGTAACCGAAGTGAATCAAGGAAAAACGACAATAAGACCACCAGCGAGAAGCGGGAAAATAAACATGTTTTCATGTTGTTCTGTGGTTACGTATCGGCCAAGTAAGCCGCCTGCTAGAAGGATGCAAGATCAAATCGATCTTCAGATCCCAGACAAACATCCCTCAGTTACTGATACCGGTTAAAATCGTAGTCCGTCTCAGAACACATGGGATCTACAAACAATGTACCTAGCGAATGTGGCCAGACTTCTTTCTTTTTCTTTCTTTTTTTGCGTCATTAGTTTTCTTAATAGTTTGATGCGGACCACCATGAATTCTACTCTTGTGCCAACCTCTTCATTTCAGAGTAGCACATACAACCTACTTACTCAATTATTTGTTGGATGTATTCCAATCTCTGCCTTCTTCTACAGTTTTTGCTTCTACAGCTCCCTCTAGTACCGTGGATGTCTTTAGAGATGTCCTATCATCGTGTCCCTTCTCCTTGTCAGATTTCTACATATTCCTTTCCTCTCCGATTCTGCGGAGAACCTTCCCATTCCTTACCCTAACAGTCTACCTCAATTTCTACATTCGTCTGTAGCGCCACATATCAAATGTTTCGATTCTCTTCTTTTCCGGTTTTCCCCCAGTCCATATTTCGCTAACACACAATGCTGTGCTCCAAAGGTGCGTTCTGAGAAATCTCTTCCTCAAATTAAGGCCCCGTTTGATACTAGTAGACTTCTGTTGGTCAAGAATGCACTTATTTCTATTGCTAGTCTGCGTTTGATGTTCTCCTTCCTTCGTCCGTCATGCGTTTATTTTCCTGCCTATGTAGCAGAATTCCTTAACTTCATCTACTTCGTGACCATCGATTCTGATATTAAGTTTCTTGCTGTTCTAATTTCTATTACTTATAATTATTTTCATCTTTCTTCGATTTACTCTTAATCAATATTCTGTACTCATTGGACTGTTCATCCCATTCAGAATGTCATGTAATTCTTCTCCACTTTCACTCAGGATGGCAATGTCATCAGCAAAATGTATCATTGATACTCTTTCACCTTGAATTTTAATTCCACTACTGAATCTTTCTTTTATTTCAATCATTGCTTCTTCCATCATTGATTATTCTTACCAGATTTTACTCCGAGAGCTCCGTTCTTGGTCATCCACTCTTATTATTCCACCTTCGCTCTTATGCGTCTTGTATACTACCCGTCTGTCCCAACAGCTTACCCCTGTTTTCTCAGAATTTCGAACATCTTGCACCATTTTACATTGCAAAATGCTTTTTCCAGGTCAACAAATCCTACGAACGTGTCTCGATTTTTGTTTGGTCTTGCTTCCATTTTCAATCGCAACGTCAGAATTGTCTCTTTGCTGCCTTTGCCTTTCCTGAGCCAAACTGATTATCCAACACATCCTCAATTTTCTTTTTCATTCTTCTGTATATTACTCTTATCAGCATCTTCGATGCATGAAATTTTAAGCTGATTGTGCGATAATCCTCGCATTTGTCGGCTCTTGCAGTCTTCGGAATTGTGTGGATTATATTTTTCCGAGAGTCAGTTGTTATGTCGGCAGACTCACACATTCTACTCACCAACGTGAATAGTCGTTTTTTGCGACTCCTCCCACTGATTGTAGAAGTTTGGAATGTTATCTATCCCTTCCGCATTATTTTAAATTCTGATTCTATACGTGATTCCCTATCTCTTCTAAACCGAATCCTGTTTCTTCTTCCATCATATCGGGCAAATCTTCCCCCTCCTCCCCTACTGAGGCCTTCAAGATACTCTTTCCACATGTCCCCTCTCTCCTGTGCATTTAATAGTGGAATTCCGGTTGCATTCTTAATGTTACCACCCTTGCTGTTAATGCCACCGAAGTTTGTTTGTGACTTTCCTGTATGCTGATTCAGTCCTCCCGATAATCATTTCCTATCCGATTTCTTCACATTTTTGATGCAGCCATTTCGTCTTAGCTTCACTATGATTCCTATTTATTTCATTCCTCTGTGACTTGTGTTTCTGAATTCCTCTGAAGATTTTTGTACTTCCATCTTTCGCCGATCAACTGAAGTATTTCTTCCGGTACGCATAGGTTCTTCGCAGTTACCTTCTTTGTACCTATGTTTTCCTTTCCAGATTCTGTGATTGCACTTATCAGACATGTCCATTCTTCTACAACTGTACTGTACTGAGCTATTCCATATTGTTCTATCTATAGCCTTACATTTCTTCAAGCGTATCTCGTCAGCTCTTGGTACTTCTGTATCCCACTTCTTTGCGCAATGATTCTTCCTGACTAATCTCTTGAACTTGAGAATACTCTTTATCACTACTACATTGTGAACTGAGTGTGCAGCTGCTCCTGGGTACGCCTTACACTCCAGGAGCTGATTTCAGAATCTCTGTCTGACCATGATGTAATCTAACCGAAATCTTCCCGTACCACCTGGTCCTTTCCAAGTGTACCTACTCGTCTTGTCATTCTTGAAGAGAGTATTCGTTATTACAAGTGAAATTTATTACAGAGATCAATTAGTTTTTCTCCTCTCTCATTCCTTGTGCCGAGCACATAATCTCCTGTAAGCTTTTCTTCTAGTCCTTCCTACACAACTGCATTCCATTAGTCCATGATATTAGGTGTTCATCTCCTGTATTACATTTTCAGTATGCACATATACTTTCTCATTCTCTTCATCTTCAGCTTGCGACATCGGCAGGTATACCTGAAATATCGTTATCAGTGTTGGTTTGCTGTCGATTCCGATAAGACCAACCCATTGAACTGTTCATAGCAACACACTCTCTGCCATACTTTCCTATTCACATCGAATCCTACCCCCGTTATATCATTTTCCGCTTCTGTTCGTATTACCGTATACTAATCTGACCAGAAGTTCTTGTCTTCTTTCCATTTCACTTCACTGACACCTACTATATCTACACTGAGCCTTTGCATTTCCCTTTTCAGGTTTTCTAGCTTCCCTATCACGTTCAAACTTCTGACATTCCACGCCCCGACTCGGAGTATGTTGTCCTTCCTTAGGTTGGTCATGATTTTTCTCATGGTCACCACTCACTTGACAGTCCCCTTCCAGATATCCGACCGGAGGATTATTAAGGACTCTTTTGCCAATGGAGAGATCATCACGACACTATTTCAATTGCAGGCCGCAAGTTCTGTAGATACACATTATGTGCAGTGGTTTCCATTGCCTTCCGCATCCTCATGCCGTCGATCATCGCTGATTCTTTCACCTTTAGGTGCAGATCTCACCCCAAGGACAAGATATCCTGAGAAATCTGATTTAGTTTAGTACGCTTTAAAATACGGTCACCGAATAAAATTTGGTGAAACATCCGTCCAGGCTTGCCCCCACGAATTCTGTGACTGTGTATTTAAAGAAATCATTGAAATAAAAATCACCGATAACACGCTAATTGGAGACGGTGGCCTGCATCTCAACATGGCGTGGGGTCCATCGATCGAGTCTTCGAAGCGGGCCCATCAATCGCAGAGTTATCATACGCCCATATACGGCTATGTAGCCAGTTCTAACGCCGTTCACAACCTTCAGATATTTATTGTATAAAACGGGTGTACCAGCAGCACACTGGCATTCATACCACTTAACAATGACCAAGGAGTGCTTGACCGAAAGCTCGTGTTATTTTAATTGCTTGACGCAGTTGGAAACTTGAGAACTTTTTATTCGTCTTGTTTCCTGTCTTTTCATATAATCTGGCAAAATTATTGACCTCGTTCCGGCATTGATCCCATTTTCAGCGTTTCCAAACTGTTAGTTGAGGCTTGTTTGTTCCGTTCTTGACCGTCCTTCGCCACTAAAGTTCGCTTTCCCACACAGACAAGAACGTGCCAAAGAACGTCGCAAGCGAATGGTATCTTAGTGGAATGTTGAGTATTTTAGTAAATTGATATTTCTGAAGTTTAGTATATAAATGGTGCGCATCAGGAGAGGTCTGAACACCACCTGAACTTTCATTTCACTCTTGTTTATTTGTGGTCTACAATTACTGTAGTTCAGCCTCGCGGTCCAATCAAATTTGTTATTATTTGTAAGCAACTGGAGTACTTGAGATACATAAGGCGCCCCATGTACAGTTAATGTTTCTAGTTGACAGGTATTTTTGAAGAAATCTAAGCATCATATAGTAGAAAGGAAGGAAATCACAACATGAAGTAATGTTTTTGTAGGTATGACTTCCTGTAGAAGTGTACTGAGTTACTAAATTCCAGCCCATATCTCCCCTTAATGAAAACTGGAGTCGCAAATTCCTGTTTTCCTTTTCTCTGACCTCCATAACGTGTCACAATCTTCCACTTGCGGCTCGCTGTTGGCTGCGTGCGTAGAGCTAGTCATATTACGGGGCTTACTGCTTCACAGATTTAATTAATTAATTAATTTTTTTTTTTTTTTTTTTTTTTTTTTTTTTTTTTTTTTTTTTTTTTGTCGTCAGTCTACTGACTGGTTTGATGCGGCCCGCCACGAATTCCTTTCCTGTGCTAACCTCTTCATCTCAGAGTAGCACTTGCAACCTACGTCCTCAATTATTTGCTTGACGTATTCCAATCTCTGTCTTCCTCTACAGATTTTGCCCTCTACAGCTCCCTCTAGTACCATGGAAGTCATTCCCTCATGGCTTAGCAGATGTCCTACCATCCTGTCCCTTCTTCTTATCAGTGTTTTCCACATATTCCTTTCCTCTCCGATTCTGCGTAGAACCTCCTCATTCCCTATCTTATCAGTCCACCTAATTTTCAACATTCGTCTATAGCACCACATCTCAAATGCTTCGATCCTCTTCTGTTCCGGTTTTCCCACAGTCCATGTTTCACTACCATACAATGCTGTACTCCAGACATACATCCTCAGAAATTTCTTCCTCAAGTTAAGGCCGGTATTTGATATTAGTAGACTTCTCTTGGCCAGAAATGCCTTTTTTGCAATAGCGAGTCTGCTTTTAATGTCCACCTGGCTCCGTCCGTCATTGGTTATTTTACTGCCTAGGTAGCAGAATTCCTTAACTTCATTGACTTCGTGACCATCAATCCTGATGTTAAGTTTCTCGCTGTTCTCATTTCTACTACTTCTCATTACCTTCGTCTTTCTCCGATTTACTCTCAAACCATACTGTGTACTCATTAGACTGTTCATTCCGTTCAGCAGATCATTTAATTCTTCTTCACTTTCACTCAGGATAGCAATGTCATCAGCGAATCGTATCATTGATATCCTTTCACCTTGTATTTTAATTCCACTCCTGAACCTTTCTTTTATTTCCATCATTGCTTCCTCGATGTACAGATTGAAGAGTAGGAACGAAAGGCTACAGCCTTGTCTTACACCCTTCTTAATACGAGCACTTCGTTCTTGATCGTCCACTCTTATTATTCCCTCTTGGTTGTTGTACATATTGTATATGACCCGTCTCTTCCTATAGCTTACCCCTACTTTTTTCAGAATCTCTAACAGCTTGCACCGTTTTATACTGTCGAACGCTTTTTCCAGATCGACAAATCCTATGAAAGTGTCTTGATTTTTCTTTAACCTTGCTTCCATTATTAGCCGTAACGTCAGAATTGCCTCTCTCGTCCCTTTACTTTTCCTAAAGCCAAACTGATCGTCACCTAGCGCATTCTCAATTTTCTTTTCCATTCTTCTGTATATTATTCTTGTAAGCAGCTTCGATGCATGAGCTGTTAAGCTGATTGTGCGATAATTCTCGCACTTGTCAGTCCTTGCCGTCTTCGTAATTGTGTGGATGATGCTTTTCCGAAAGTCAGATGGTATATTGCCAGACTCATATTCTACACACCAACGTGAATAGTCGTTTTGTTGCCACTTCCCCCAATGATTTTAGAAATTCTGATGGAATGTTATCTGTCCCTTCTGCCTTATTTGACCGTAAGTTCTCCAAAGCTCTTTTAAATTCCGATTCTAATACTGGATCCCTTATGTCTTCTAAATCGACTCCTGTTTCTTCTTCTATCACATCAGACAAATCTTCACCCTCATGGAGGCTTTCAATGTATTCTTTCCACCTATCTGCTCTCTCCTCTGCATTTAACAGCGGAATTCCCGTTGCACTCTTAATGTTACCACCGTTGCTTTTAATGTCACCAAAGGTTGTTTTGACTTTCCTGTATGCTGAGTCTGTTCTTCCGATAATCATATCTTTTTCAATGTCTTCACATTTTTCCTGCAGCCATTTCGTCTTAGCTTCCCTGCACTTCCTATTTATTTCATTCCTCAGCGACTTGTATTTCTGTATTCCTGATTTTCCCGGAACATGTTTGTACTTCCTCCTTTCATCAATCAACTGAAGTATTTCTTCTGTTACCAATGGTTTCTTCGCAGCTACCTTCTTTGTACCTATGTTTTCCTTCCCAACTTCTGTGATGGCCCTTTTTAGAGATGTCCATTCCTCTTCAACTGTACTGCCTACTGCGCTATTCCGTATTGCTGTATCTATAGCGTTAGAGAACTTCCAACATATCTCGTCATTCCTTAGTACTTCCGTATCCCACTTCTTTGCGTATTGATTCTTCCTGACTAATGTCTTGAACTTTAGCCTACTCTTCATCACTACTATTTTGTGAACTGAGTCTATATCTGCTCCTGGGTACGCCTTACAATCCGGTATCTTATTTCGGAATCTGTCTGACCATGATGTAATCTAATACTTTTCCAAGTATACCTCCTCCTCTTGTGATTCTTGAACAGGGTATTCGCTATTACTAGCTGAAACTTGTTACAGAACTCAATTAGTCTTTCTCCTCTTTCATTCTTTGTCCCAAGCCCATATTCGCCTGTAACCTTTTCTTCTACTCCTTCCCCTACAACTGCATTCCAGTCGCCCATGACTATTAGATTTTCGTCCCCCTTTACATACTGCATTACCCTTTCAATATCCTCATACACTTTCTCTATCTGTTCACCTTCAGCTTGCGACGTTGGCATGTATACCTGAACTTTCGTTGTCGGTGTTGGTCTGCTGTCGATTCTGATTAGAACAACCCGGTCACTGAACTGTTCACAGTAACACACCCTCTGCCCTACCTTCCTATTCATAACGAATCCTACACCTGTTATACCATTTTCTGCTACTGTTGATATTACCCGATACTCATCTGACCAGAAATCCTTGTCTTCCTTCCATTTCACTTCATTGACCCCTACTATATCTAGATTGAGTCTTTGCATTTCTCTTTTCAGATTTTCTAGTTTCCCTACCACGTTCAAGCTTCTGACATTCCACGCCCCGACTCGTAGAACGTTAACCTTTCGTTGATTACTCAATCTTTTTCTCATAGTAACCTCCCCCTTGGCAGTCCCCTCCCGGAGATCCGAATGGGGGACTATTCCGGAATCTTTTGCCAATGGAGAGATCATCATGACACTTCTTCAAATACAGGCCACATGTCCTGTGGATACACGTTACGTGTCTTTAATTCAGTGGTTTCCATTGCCTTCCGCATCCTCATGTCGTTGATCATTGCTGATTCTTCCGCCTTTAGGGGCAATTTCCCACCCCTAGGACAAGAGAGTGCCCTGAACCTCTATCCGCTCCTCCGCCCTCTTTGACAAGGCCGTTGGCAGAATGAGGCTGACTTCTTATGCCGGAAGTCTTCGGCCGCCAATGCTGATTATTTATCAACATTTAGGTAGTGGCGGGGATCGGACCCGGGACCGAACACGATTTGATTATGAATCAAAGACGCTACCCCTTTTTTTTAAATTAATGTATCATACCCCCTTTTTTATTTTATTTTTTTTATTTTTTTTATTTCCAATGTCAGATTTATCACTTTTGCTGACACACATTTTGTTGTACTACCACATAAATAGTGTCTACAATGTCCATATGTTGACAAATAGTGCCTAATTAGGAAATGAAGTAATTAAGGAAATGAATAAAACTGAAAATGCCCAAATGAAAGACATGAAGGCATTGCGGATAGTACAAATGTAGAATTCGTGTCGGGGCGACACCTGCTCACGACCCGACGTTCGATAGAGCAAGAGAGCCATCTATCGACTCGTTCTCCTGACGTTGGTGTAAGACTGGGCCGTCTTCTCGAAATTAACTAAGGGTCCGTAAGTGTGATCGATGTCTATCTCGCCTTCTTCGTCTATCTGATCTCTCACCCGTCACACCCCATCTGGCCGGCGGGTCGGTAAATTTAAGTCGCAAGTAATTAGCTAAGTCTTGCCCATATTTCTTATGCTGTTGCAGCTTCGTGTGTCCATCCAGGACAAAATGCCAAAAATCAATTTTGTCCTTTTACGATTCGTTATACACGTAGCCCACCACCATTCCCCGTACCCATGTCACTGCATTGATTTTTTTGACCGGAAAATAAGATTCTTGGGGGAACAAAAGTGTGTCTGATGAAATTGTGTGAGGGGCGGAGCGTAACAGGAACGCCAATATCTGTTGTGCCAAGTGCCACACTGGAGCCGTCCCACTACATGCTAAACGATGTTCATCAGTGTCCACTGTTGCGCAGCCTAAACATAGTGGAGTGTCTGCCAAATGAATCGCATGCCGCCGTTGATTCGTTGCGAACTTCCTATTTACCACCACATACCATGTTGAGCGTATCGACGTTGGGAGGTGAACGTTCCGTATAACGCGTCATATCTGTCACCAGTTCTTGTCTGGGTACTTCTTTTCCAGGGTATTCCTGGGACACCGGCGCAGTAAGAGTTGGTATACATCTCGCGTCGTCGGTAGTCGTGTTGTTGGGAAGGAATCTCTGACATAGCTAAGCTCCAAAAAAAAAAAAGACTTCAAATGTGACGTGAAATATGGCCCACATTGACTGGGGGCAGCATTGAAGTGGGCGCTAGTACATCGGCCAACGCACCCGAGATATTGCGAGATTGACCGCGCCACTGTCGGAAAATCGTACTGACGAATAACGCCCGTGCCTTTTCATATACGTTCACTAGACCAAGTCCACCCTCTCCAGGTGGTAGCGTAAGCGTTGTGTATTGGATCTTAAATAGGTGTCCCACACTCACGTAGGTTCCGAAAGTTGCTTGTATCCGTGATGCCATTGTGCGCGTTAAAGGCAGGACATGCGCTACGTGAGTGAGTCTCGGTGCTAGGTATACGTTAACATAGGTCACGCTCTGAATCATATCCAGCGCTCTTAATTTCTGTAACTGCACCATTGTCCGCATCAGCTTCAATATGCGTCGGTAGTTATCTGCTGCTGTCCGCTGCACAACTGTGTGGAACGTAATACCTAGGCATTTTATGGTCTTCACTAACATGAGCGGGCCTTCCTCCCCCGGTTGTAATCCTCGACCGACATTCATGCAGCGTGATTTTTGTAGATTAAGCACGCTTCCTGCCCCCATCCCGTATCGCTGTATCCATGCCAACGCCGTACGTATTACTTCGCCTGTCCGTGCCACCAGTATCACATCGTCAGCATAAGCGCGGCATTGAAAGGTCAGTTGTGGCAACGGCACTCCCTCCAACCGTCTTCGGAGACATATAGACAGGGTTCCAAAGCCATTGCATACAAAAATATCGAAAGGGGGCAACCTTGACGAACTGACCTTGAAATAACAATGTAGTCAGTGCCCCGTCCATTCACCGAGACCTTTGATCGCACGCCGTGTAACAGTCGCATGATCACTAGAATGAAGGCCTGTGGGATTCCCAATCTGCCAATCACCGCATGCAAAAAGGTATGATTCACTCTGTCGAACGCATGATCGAAGTCAATTGCGACGAGTGCCCCACGCACTCGGCATGCCGCTGCTAATGCGATAATATCTCTGTAGTCACCGAGCGCCGTATGTACGTTACTCTTACCGCCGAGGCAAGTTGGATCTATGAGGAGTCTATCAGAAATTGAAGACCACAGGCGAGCCCCAAGGATGCGCGCGAAAATCTTATAGTCGCAGTTCAAGAGAGTGAGTGGTCTATAATCTCCTGGCCTTCTGCCACCGCGTGGTTTGGGTATTGGGATGATGATACCCTCCGTGAATTCGGCAGGTATCTCAGTCTGCGGTAACAGGAGTTCGTTGTACATCTGAATCCAGGTCCGTCCCATGAGGTATGCAAAGGCGCGGTAAAATTCAATTTGGAAGCCGTCCTGTCCCGGGGACTTGTTCGGAGCCCCCTGGCAATTGCATCCGTCAGCTCGTCCTCTGTTATCGCTGTGATGAAAGTCTCTGCATCCAGTGGTGGTCCTCTATCTGGCATTTCCGAGATGACATCATGTAGTATCTCGTGGTTCACTTGTACAGGTCCATATAACTGGCGGAAATAGTCAGTAAACACATGCGCAATATCACGCTGGTGCACAACTTGCTGGCCAGTTTCAGAGATTAGTTCCCTTATCAATGTCCTGCGTCGTCGTTGGCGTTCACGTACTACGCGGTGCATGGAGGGGGTTTCGGCAGCAACTGTGTCCGCCAATCTCGCCCGGACCATTATACCTTCCATTCTCAGTCTCATCAGCTGTAATAACTTGGCTTTTATCCTGCGCATGGCCATGTGCCTTTCCGGCGATGGTTGTTGGGTCATCAGCTCCCTCAGGGCTGTAAAATAAAAATCAGCCGTCGTGCTGTTCCACTGCGATTTGTCCTGCCCGTATCGTATCAACGTTCTCCGTAACGTTGGTTTTGCGCATTTAATCCACCACTGGAGAAACGAGGTGTATGCGCGTTGGCGGCGAACGCAGGTCTCCCAGGCCGCCTCTATCGTCCGGCGACATTCAGTGTCACGTAAAAGTGCACAATTCATTTTCCAGTGACCCTTACTCCGCCATATTTTCTGATGCGTTAGTGAAATCGTACTGACGTACGCCATATGATCCGTAAAAGCCGCTGGCCATCCAGTATTGCCGTCCGTAGAGCTCGTGTCACATACACTCTATCAAGTCTACTCGCCGAGTGTCGCGTTACAAACGTATAACCCGGTCTGTCGCCATGCTGCAGTTCCCAGGTATCCAGAAGCGCCGTTTCGGTAATCAACGCACGCAGTTCCATGCATGGCACATAATGAGGTACTTGGTCTTTTTTGTCGACGACACAATTAAAGTCGCCGCCCACTATATAGTTATCATAGCGTCCAGCGAACAACGGTGCTATCTCTTCGGTGTAAAAGGTCGCCCTTTCTCTGCGTTTTGTGGAGCCAGATGGCGCGTATAAATTGATGAAACGAACGCCGTCGACAGTGATCGCTATGCCACGTGCCGAAGGGAGAGATATGACGTCCTCCAGTCCTATTCCTTCCCTGGTGAGAATCGCCACACCGCATCCACTTTCATCGTGCACTGAATAATGTGCCTCGTAGCCGTAGAACTCTGGCGGCGACGTGAAACGCACTTCTTGTAGGAGTACAATATCCACGTCCGCAGCGCGTAACATATCTTTCAGCATTTGAATTTTAAGCGGTGTGCGAATGCCATTAATGTTTATCGTGGCAATGCGGTACGCCTGGCGTGTGTTCATCAGTTGTAGGGCGGTGTCATTAAGCGTCTATCTGCACCCCCGGCGCTCCTCACCACACTAAGTTGTTCAACATTTCCCGACCCCTCCCGGCCTCTGGCCAGGGCTATCCTCAATCGTCGCGTTCGTATTTTCATTCTGTTCCTGTTGGTCCATTTCTTGCGCCCAGTCCCCCAGCATATTTCCGGAACTGGTCGAAGGATGGGAGGCAACGTTGTCACCGCTCTGATGTTGGACAATTGTCATCTCCACTTCTGCCTTCCGGTCACCAGAGGAGAGTTCAAGTTATCGTCGCTGTGTAATTCCTGCATCTTCATCTCGGTATCTGTTGAATCCACTGGTCTCAGGTCGATACTGTCGTTGTCGTCCACTGTCCCCTCGGGACTATGGCTATCGTCAGCAGAAGTCAGTCGACGCTTCTTTCTTCTCTTCGGCGAACGCTGTTTCCGTTGCCTTGCTTCCGCATCGGCTGTTTGGGTTGCGTATCCTCCGTCTTGGTCCTGGCCTATCACGCTCTCGGTGAAAGCACTGGCAGCCACCACGGATGAGCCTGGAGCGGCCGTCACCTGCATCTCTTGTGTGGTGTCCTGTGTCTGCTGTGGTGGAACCGGTGGTCGGAGTTCCAGTCCGTTGGTGTCCATGTTCTCTATAGGGGGCCGCTGCTGGTGCCCATCGGAAATCTCCCCCACATCGCCTCTCAGGGCTTCCACAAAGATCAACGGTAAGACAGTCATCTGTTGTGGCGCCTGAACGTCATCATGTGGAGTTTGCACTAAACGTCGCTGGAGGCATTCCGAGCGGACGTGACCTTCTTTCCCGCACCCCGAGCAAGTGCGAGGTTGCCCATCATAGATTATAATCGCTCGACAACCTCCTATGTACAAATAAGAGGGGACGTGCTTTCGCAGTTCTATCCGTATTTGTCTCACTCCATTTAAAACGGGGTACGTGGTAAAACTCGTCCATTTTCCGGCCACATGGAATAGAACTGTACCGTATGGTCGAAAGGCGTCGGTAACAAGTTCAGACGGGACCTCAAACTGAAGTTCGAAGACTCGTATTGTGCGGATCCCCATTCCCGCGTGATCGACTGTAACCGCACCAACATTCCCGTCGGCATGACAGAAACGATACCCGTTCGGTGATCGTTGTAGAAGTCTTTCACAAGCAGCCTCGTCAACAAGCTTGACATAGACGACGCTAGAAACGATCGATAAATTGATTCACACGATTTCCTGTGGATCGATTTTTACCTCTTCTCTTAAGAAACGTTCAATCTCGTGTGCCTTTGGTCGTGTGTAGTCGTTCGCAAAACTGAACTTCAAAGTCGTTTTTCTGTACGAGTGTGCCATCTCGTTCTAGACTCACAACACTGCACACGCGAAGCTGCTCCGGCGTAAACAAACAGGCGCGCGCACCACAGCGCGGCCGGCAGGCAACACGGTCCGCACTGTGTCACTGCCGAAGGCAGACTGCTAGACCACGGGTACACAGATTTAATAGAAAACTTATATTGGCGGACCCAGGTTTTAGCTCTGGTCTACTACCCTATCAAATGAGTTAAAATAAAGCTAGCCGCGCGGCATTAGCCGAGCGGTCTTAGGCGCTGCAGTCAAGGACTGTGCGGCTGGTTCCGGCGGAGGTTCGAATCCTCCCTCGGGCATGGATGTGTGTGTTTGTCCTTAGGATGGTTACATAGTCTGTTATCTTAGGAACTGATGACCTTAGCAGTTAAGTCCCATAAGATTTCACACACATTTGAACATTTTGAACAAAATAAAGGTCGCCATCTTCGCTTTGACTCGCGAGACAGGGTTAAACGTTTCACCAGTCCGAAATGAACACTGAAAAGTCCTGTAGCTGTCTAATAACATCCAGAAAACCGAGCAGGAATATAGCTGAAAGTCACTAGAGAAAAGGTCGTACAAAAGCATCACACTCGAGTTTCCACGTGTGTGAGTGTCTGAGTGAGTATTTCTAGGTAGGGGTGCTCAACGACGAAGTTATCAACGCCCTTACAAAATGAGTTGATACAAACGTGGTTAAATCCGAGAAAAGTGGTAAAAATCAATCTGACATAAAATCTCACTAGCTCTCACCTAGTGTCAGCCATTATCGCTAACAGAATCACACGAGCTAACATCATGCAACATTGCATTAAAATTGTTCAGTGTTCTAAAACTATCAAGTAAAATTAAATAAAACACTAGAATTGGTGCACGGAATTATGTGGCTTCTGACCAAAAAGTAGTCACGTAAGTAGTTCTACCTGTTGTGAAGTAAGCTTGATAGCGGCGCAGCTAGTGCTGTCGCAGGACGTGTCCTTAAAATGAATAGCCGTGAAAGTCTTTCTTAAGTTCAAAATTCAAAGTTCACCGATCTTTAATGACATCTTCAGGAACCTACCTGTGATGAGCAGTTCTCTTACAGTCTCTAATGTTTAAAAACAGGTAGCTGGAACGGAACTTTTCGGAGCTTTGTTGTTCTTATCTCGTCAGAAAGTAAAAAAGCACACATTGTAGATGAAGTGCTCAAAAGTTGCTTCACATGTCACTAAGTAGAAAAAGTCACGGACCTGTTACTATAACCACAAATATTATTCAAACAACCCAATATACACATTTCGATGCCTATTGCTCATAATTATAAAGTGTGTTATCTCAACTTGAATTAAAGGAAATGGGCCACCGCAAACGTTTACCAAGGCTGGTCTAGAACGCAGACTAGCTAACCTGAAGCTATTTTACATGGAGACTAAGAGCAGAATGAATAGACTGACACTGACCAAAATGAACGACACCGCAGACTGGTTGACCTTATAACGGAACTTATTATTAATGAATTTATTATTACTGAACTTCGTAATTTATAATAGTTTACAAATTCTATACGTCAGAGAGTTCATTATTGGCTGCTGATTTGGTCCTAATATTTTATTTATATATTATCGTCTTCAGCATTTTTTAAAGTATGCTGTACTAATTTATGCCTACACAGTACGAATCCCGGGTTTATTTTTACGAGATCCAGAGTTAGTAAGTTAAAATTTACCTACTGAAACTTATTAATTTTTAATGAAAGATCCTTGCTCATTAGTATAGGTTTCAATATATTCCGAAAAATCAAGCTATCGATAATATATCGAAATGCCTCGGAAATTCACATAGTTGAGCTGTAAATGGCATTGAAAGTCGGTCGCAGGTGAAACTTTAATAGTTCACAGTATCTGTTAAACTGGTTGTGACTGGATTAATATAAGCAGTTGACTGAAGACAGAAAAAGTAGCTTTTTAATTGGTAAGTGCCTTACTTTTCTTTTTTTTTTTTTTTAACTCATCAGTTTCCTGACTGGTTTGACGCAGCCTGAAGTGTATTCCTCTCCTGTGAAAACCTCTTCATACAAGTGTAGCACTTGCATCCTATGTCCTTAGTTATTTGTTGGATGTATTCCAGTGTCCGTCTTCCTCTACAGTTTTTGCCTTCTACAGCTCCCTCTAGTGCCATGGAATTTATTCCCTGATGTCTTAACAGATGTCTTGTCATCTTGTCCCTTCTCATTGTCATTTTTTTTCCACATATTCCTTTCCTCTAAAATTCCACACAGAATACTCTCAGTCCTCACCGTACCAGTCCCCCTAAGTTTCAACATTCGTCTATAGCACCACATCTCAATTGCTTCGATTCTCGTCTGTTTCAGTTTTCCCACTGTTCATGTTTCACTACCATACAAACCCGTGACCGTAACGTACATTGTACGAAATTTCTTCCTCAATTTAAGGCCCATGTTTGATACTAGTAAACTTCTTTTTGGCCAGAAAGGCCCTTTTTGCCACTGCTAGTCTGCTTTTGATATCCTCCTTGCTCCGTCCGTCACTAGTTATTTTGCTGCGTAGGTTTTTGCAGTTCCCTAACTTCATGATCATCAGTCCAGATGATAAGTTTCTCGCTGCTCCTAATTCTTCTGCTTCACATTACTTTCGTCTTTCTTCGATGTACTCTCAGTCCATAGTCTGTACTTACTAGACTGATCATTCCATTCAGCATATCATGTAATTCTTCTTCACTTTCATTCAGGATAGCAACATCATCAGTGAATGGTGTCACTGATACCCTTCCACATTGTATTTTAATTCCATTCTTTTCTTTCCATCATTGCTTCTTCGGTGTACATATTGAACAGCAGGGACAGAAGTTTACATCCCTGTCTTACACACTTTTTAATCCGAACTACTAGTTCTTGGTCGTCCACTCTAATTATTCCCTATTGGTTCTTGTATATATCGTATATTACTAATCTCTCCCTATTGCTTACTGCTTTTTTTCTCTTATATTGCCGAGCGCTTTTTCCAGGTCGACAATTCCTAAGAACGTGTCTTTGTTTTTCTTTAGTCTTGCTTCCATTATCAACCACAACGTCAGAATTGCCTCTCTGCGGCCTTTGCCTTTACTAAGCCAAACTGATCATCCAACACATCCTCAAATTTCTTTTCCATTCTTCTGTATATTACTCTTGTCAGTAACTTCGATGCATGAGCTGTTAAGCTGACTGTGCGGTAATTCTCCCATTTACCATCTCATGCAGTCTTCGGAATAGTGTGGATAAGATTTTTACGAAATTCACAGAGTGCAATTTTAGAAATCCTGATGGAATGATCTCAAGTACTCCAAAGTTCTTTTAAGTTCTGATTCTAATACTGGCTCACTATCTTCTATGTGCCGATTCCTATTTCTTCTTCTATCACATCAGACAAATCTTCCCCCTCATAGAAGCCTTCAGTGTACTCTTCAGCTATCCGCTTTCTCCTCTGTATTTAACAGACGAATTCGCGTTGCGCTATTAATATTACCACCCTTGCGTTTAATTTGCCCGAAGGTTTTTTTCACTTTCCTACATGCTGAGTAAGTCCGTCCGAAAATCATTACCTTTTTCTTAATCTTGCATTATCAGCGACAGTTTACAAAGTATAATTAAAACAATAACAGCCCTCGGTCCCAAAACTTAAGTCCTCTGACTTGGTTTCGGCACTACTATGTGTGACTTCATCAGAAGTAAAATATTAAAACTGGCTTATAACACAAGTACAAAAAATATTTACGTTTTTTTATATAAGTCTGAGGACTGCCTAACAGTACAAGAAAGGAACAGTACTTACATGTCACGTATAAAATAAATATCAAGCGATAAAGCTTTGGTCACTCAATTTTTAAAGTAGAATACGTAGAATGCAAGCCGCTATGGCACACATGTCGAGCTACAGGGAGCATCAGCCTGAGGTGCCAACGTTAGCAACTCCGGGCAGGTGAACAGTACACCAAGAGTGCCATCTAGTAGCCGCAAATACAAGCTGGCTACTTAACATTCAGAATATAGACAGACGAGTAGTATGATGAACATTATTTAGTACATGAAGTAAAAGGCAATATTTTGTTTGACAGCACCAGACAATGTAACATTTTGTCTACATAAGAGCTTAGAAGTATAGTTGAAAGGATGAAAATGCCATTGTAGAATTACAAAGGGAGCCTGAATTACACAGCATGTAGCAAAACGATATAACATGAAACGCAGAACATATAAACCATTTAATAAACAAAAATCATGAGTCGATTTAGATACACCAAAACATTTCCGTAACTGCACGAAGGAACACTAAATCAAATATCAAGTAACGGCTTTATACCGTTGAAGAAGTTTTTATTACGTAATTTCAGCTGCTCATGAAAAATGAGGCCATTTTTTTCGAGAAAGATGTTTAAAAATTTCTAATTCTTCGAGAATATCTAATCTATCTTTCTTCTCGGTGTGCAAAATGTTGATATGTTGTTGTGCTTCAGGCACGATACCTGTAACAAAAGGTGGTCGGCAAAAGATGAATTTTAGATGCTAGATGTTCTGTGTCTGATTGTAAAGGCACGTCCTGTTTGTTCTACGTAGTAAGAAGAGCAGGTGTCGCAGAAAATCTTATGTATACCAGAGCTTTCCAAAGGGGAACGAGTCCGTTATAAATTATGAATGATATTCTTTTTCTAACTGTTATTTGTTGAAAAGGCGACACTACAGTTGTCCTTATTACGATGAATGCATTTAGTCTGATACGAGATTGTCTCCAAGAAAGGAATATAAAGAAACTTTAGGTTTAATTCAAAGACAGAGGTGCCGCGTTTTCTTTTCAACGATGTCATCCACTCTGCCAGGTTGACATTCGTTATTGACTGCTGGCGTTTTGATCAAATTAATTTCTCCACCGAATTTCTCTTTCGGGAGTGGAATACAAGTGACTATGAATAGCAAAGTGAAAGAGAGCGTTTTTATGAGATTGTAGGTCCATGGAAGACGCAGGTACGATGTGATCAGTATATGTTTCTTTAAGAAAAACATTGAATGAGATGTTCTTCTACTGTAAGCGTCGCGTCAAGAAAATTTAATTGACGGGCCTCGTTTTGGAGTTTCCTGGTGAAGGATATTTTCATTAAACGATAAATTCATTAAAGAGATTGAAAATACGGTCAATGTCATCAGCAGGTCCTTTGTAGGTGACCAAAATATTATCAAAATATCTGAAATAGGAGAGAATGCCTAGTTGATGTTGATGTTTCGTTTGTGGTTTTCTCAACTGCGCGGTCATCAGCGCCCGTACAAAGTCCCAATTTTTACACAGTCCAATTTTTACCCAGTCCGATCTAGCTACTGTCACGGATGATGATGTGAATGATGAAAGACGATGACAACACAAACACCAGCCCTAGAATACCTAGTGCTGAAGCTGAGAAGCAGCTGAAAACTTTTCTTCTAGAGAGCTAAAGAAAATGTCAGCAAGGATGCCAGCTAACGGTTTGCCCATATCGAGATCGTCTGATTCCTGATACAGTTGTTTATCAAATTCAGTATAGTTGTATTTGACTATGACTGTGATTATATTCGTAAAGTCTGTGATTTTTCGTCTGAAAGCTCTTTTTTCAAATGACGTAATTTTTATTCTACGATCCTAAGCGTTTCTTGTACGTGAACGTTTGTATAAATATTTTTTATGTCTAGTGAAAAGAACTTGGTATCTGGACTGAACTCTAAATCTTTTATTTTATGGAGTAAGGCGTGACCATTGGAGATGGAATAATTGTTCTCGAAGATGAATGACTTTTTCAAAGTTTCATGCAGAAATTTGGCTAAATCATGGTACGTGCTTTTCATTCTACGAGAATTTTGAATTGAGAACGAACTTTTGGGGCTGAGGTTCATGTTAAGAATCACAGTCATCTAAAAAGGTTTGGCTAAAAATTTTGCGTCATTGATAGCTGACCTGACTTCTTTTTGTAATTCCGGAGACATATTGTCATGCAGTTCCGAAATTTTATTTTCATTAAAAGAAATCCAAGGTTTTAGAAATATATCCAGAATTGTAGGCAATAACCGAGGAGCAACCTTTCTCAGACTTCGCTATTAAAGCTTCTTGAAGTTTATTATTAAGGGATTTAACCAATTTCCTATCGTTATGCGTAACATTTTGAACTCAGGCAGTGTATTTACTGAGAATGTTTGGTACGTCAAAGACAATTCTAGTTTGTCATGTATTATACATTTTTTTACAATCAAAACCAATTTTAGGTCGACAAGCATGATTTATATTACATATTTGTCTGCCAAGTTGGACATGTCATTGCACTTTAGGCCTTTTTCAAGTGAGACAGTTTCGTACTGAGTAAAAGTAATGTTAGCTTTATTTAAAATTCTTTTATAAAATACGTGACTACTTTTCTTGAAAGTACTTTGAGAACAGTTTTCAGCAGGAAACAGACAAAAAGTTTACTAAGCTTCTTTTCGTGCTTACGCAATATGCCTTGTTTAAAACTTGGTAAACGTTCGTTAATCTGAATCCAGAAATCACCAATGTTAAATTATTAATACGGAAGATATTTGTGAGCTCTAAAAATAGATAATATTCCTCTTCATTGAGAACATACTTTTTAGCATATAGCTTTTTGCCATGATCCGAAATGAGATTTTTAACTACAGGTTTCAAAACCTTGTGACCTTTCTATCAATTTGCGAAATTAATATAATCTTTCACATAATTACGGATTAGCCCTCTTTCTTCACATTGCCTATTACACCGAATACCCATACCTGTGCTTAACAGTATCTTCTTTATTTCTTTATGTTTGGAGGCAGCCTTGGACGCTTGAGTAAGCAGAAATCTTGAAGTTTTAAACATGGCTGCATGGTCAGCGACCGTTAAAAAGTAAAATTAAAGTCTTTTGACCTGGTTTGGGCACTACTAAGAGTGCTTTCATTAGAGGGAAAACATTAAAACTGGCCTAAAACATAAATACAAAATTATGGGAAAAAATTTTATATACGTGTAAGAACTACCGAACACGACAAGAAAGAAACAGTACTTGCATATCACGTATGAAATTAATATCAGGCGATAAAGCTATAGTGACAAAATTTGTGAAATAGAATTATGGAAGGAAGCCACTACGGACTGCTCACACATGTCGAGCTACAGGTAGCATCAGATTGAGGTGCCCTCGTTACCAATTGCAGGCGGGTGAAAATTACACCAAGAGTGACATCTAGTAGCCGCAAACACAAACTGCCTACTTCACATTCAAAATATAGACAGACGAATATTATGATGAACATTATTCCTGGCCAAGAGAAGTCGACTGTTTTCAAACATAGGTCTTCGTTAGAGGATGTCGTTTCTCAGAAAGTACCTCTGGAGCACAGCATGTATTAAAACCTGTATTGTCGGAGAACCAGAACAGCAGAGAATCCAAACATTTGAGTTGTGATTCTAATTGAATACTTAGGTTGCAAGTGCTATTCCGTGATGTAAAGGCTGGCACAGAAGAGGAATTTGTTGCGGGTTGCAGAAAACCAGTGAGAAAGCTTATAACTTAAAAAAAGAAAAGAAAAGAAAAGCAGAGGGAGAGATTGAGGATTCCTGGGCAGTGGAGTTACTCCTGAGTCAGAAAAGAGTAAAGTATTGCACGAAAGAGATGATTATCCCGGAGCTGTTCTTGCGGCATGATGAGACACGATGGTTGTACTCCAACTTCGATAAAGTGATAGTAGTGTACGGTTGTAACGAACAGGAGAAACTCAAATCAGCGAAAAAGATGGAAGTGGATTGGATTGCTAACGAAAAGGACATCAAACGAAATAATGGGTCCCACTTTCCGTCTATCTACCATGATTTCAGAAATGCCACAATTGAGCATTTCGGAGCCTCGGTTTCATCGCCAGAGGAACCTGTGGAAGTGTTCCCAGCCGCAGATTGTTTTGAGCCAGACTTTAGGGCCAAAGCCACTTCAGTCCATAGAAAAACTGTTAACTGAGGAGCGAATCTCCAAGGAGACTCAAGTGTAGTATTTGGATCGGTACAGGGAGAATCCGTAGCAGAAAGAAACAACATTGACCACTGTAATACAAAATACCGCAGTAACAATGTCTCTGTTAAGCACTGGCCTTGTGTACATGTTCAAGAAGCAGACCCAGCCGCTCTTCTGGTGATTCCCAAAGCCAAATGGGCATCAAAGGGAAATATAATAAATTAAGCTTAAAAGAAGTCTACGAAGCTTAGGATATGTAATGCATAAGATAATGTTATGGTACGAACAGTTTTAAGTAAAAGAGCGGACTAGAGCCAACTGGGCCAGTTGCAAGGGAACCTGTTGCTCTAGTTTACGTAAGGATGATCTAGTTTAAGGCGACCCATGGGATTGTGTGTTGTTAAAGAAGAGAATAGTGTAGTCCACCGACCACATGTGGTCATAAAGTTGGAAGTGAAGTACAGCAGTGCCACCCATAGGCAAGTGCAGGCGTTATGCTTTACAAACTACAACACAGCCATTACAGAGTTGCCAGGCGTGCCGGCCTGGCAGCGTGTGAAAACCGCTGACCCTGCAGTTCCAAAGCTGTGGATGTCACAAGACTTTCCACTCCGGCAGCTATCGAAATTTTTTGTATAGGTGCCGCAACGGATAGCAAAAGCGAATAAAGTGTAGCTCGAGAGCGTGTAAATGCATAGCCATTTATAGTAAGGTCACATTTTTTACCTCAGGACTGTGTCATTTGACCTCCATCTGGAATGCTGTTCATGGATCACAGTTCGACTGTGTGTCAGGACAGTCTGCTGGGAGACCAAGCGACTTGGAGCTGCTGCCACAACTGTCTATCACCGACACTGGAAAACAGCTTTCTGACCTTCGACTCCGGAAAATGGGTCCAGTGCCACCATCCAGCTGTTTTCTGGGCCATAACACATGCAGTCACAGCTAGCCACGGCTGTATAGATGTAGAGTTACCGCTGATGGAAGCTGTTGCGTCATGGGCCACAGCACGGCTGACATTGTTCTCTCTTAGCATTTCGGGGTAACAACACCAAGGAGGCACCTGAATGCCGCTGCCAAGATGCCGGTTTTTTGTTCTGAGCTACGACGGTGCGCCGTAGTAAAGCATTCGGCATTAAAGGCTTTTTAATTGGTGCCACATTATGTACCCCCGCCCCCCTCTACCCGCTGACCCATCACCACCAGTTCACTTACAGGACATTTCTGCACTGCCGCCTACTGACCATAATAGGAGCACATGGAATATCATAACAGTGCGAGTGGATTGAAGATCTTCTAGCAAACAGAACACACCATGTCATTCTGAACAGAGAGAAGTCATCAGCGTTAGATTAATGCTGGATGTGCCGAAAGGGAGTGTAATAGGGGTCCTCCTTTTCGCGAAATACAGTGTGTCTATAAACCGAGATATAAATTTTAATGCTGTTAACTGTAAGCGTTGTGGGGTGTCAATTCAAGGTCACAACGAATAACTCAAAACAGTTTTAGATAAGCACATAGCGAGTAGTGTTTTGTTGTTTTCCCAGTTCCAGTGCTACACATACAAAATGGGTAGTCGTTAATGTAAAGTGTTTTGTGTTATGCAGTTTGCTAAGAGGGAGTCTGTAATTTCAGTTCACCGTACGTTTCATTTAAAGCTTAATAATTAATCACAATTATTGTGATCCCCATGTGGCAAAATAATCCGCCGATGGTGAAAATGGCTCTGAGCACCATGGGACTTAACATCTGAGGTCATCAGTCCCCTAGAACTTAGAACTACTTAACCCTAACTAACCTGAAGACATCACACACACCCATGCCCGAGGCAGGATTCGAACCTGCGACCGTAGCAACAGCGCTGTTCCAGGCTGAAGCGCCTAGAGCCGTTCGGCCACACTGACCGGCGTCGATGGTGAAAAGTCAATTCTAAATCTGTGTAAAGGTAAAACACGAGACCACCAAAAGTGTCGGATGATGATGACGTTGACAATGTCGGAGCATCTTATCCTCACAACCCTAATAACTCTGTTTTGAAAGCAATTTTTGAACTTCAGTTGCCATGATAATGTGGAGGGCTTTAAGAGAACATCCATAGTGGTTACAGTTCGTAAATTCGTTAAAGCCAGACGACTTGACGTTTATTACAACTTTGCAAGTTAAGCGTCGCAGTAGTAAGATGACTTTCTTCATAGCATGGTATTCAGTGATACAACTTTTCATTTAATGAGAAAGATAAATATCTATAATGTTCGTATCTGGTGGTCAAAACAATCCCATGAGCCTGAGCAATTTCGAATACGTTCCCCAAAATTAAATATTTTCTGTGCTGTTTCCGACGTCAGGTGTACAAACCATTTTTTAAGGTTTTTATTTCGCTGAAGCTACCATAACAGGGGGCGCTTATTTGAATATGTTGCAAGATTGGCTCTTTCCCCAGTTAGAAGTTGAACGTGGAAATTCGGTTTGGCAACATAATGCAGCCACTCCCCATTAGAAAATCTCTGAACAGGAATTGTTAAACGTCGAAGTTCCCGACCACTGGATTGGTCCAGTTGGTCAATACCACAGTTCGTTTACGCTAGCCTCCACATTTACATGATCTCGCACCATGCTATCTTTTTATTTCGGCTTTTTATAGAAGATATATCTACGTTCAGCCACAATGTAGGAAGAATTATTTTTTAGGTTGCCACAGAAAATATGATACACATATACAACATTTACAAGAAAAACTAAGTTATTTTTTCTTCAATTTGATCTATTACTTTTTGTAAATAGTCTAAATTAAACTGTTTTTATATACCATTGAAAATGGGACATTCTGTTACGGACACCCTGCGTGTAAGTCACCTAGTAGATGACTGTAGTAGTCCACCGAGGCTTTCCGCGGATGGAGTTGTTGCATGCAGAGAAGTCGCAATGTTCAAAAACTGTAACGAAATGCAGGAAAACACGCAGGGGATCGGTGCTTGGTACAGAATAAAAGAATATAATGTGTTAGAAGTAAGTAAATAAAAAGACCTTTTATTGTGTAATTAGACCCACACGATTGCAGAACAATCCATAAAATATAGGGAAATATGCGTATGGAGTGACATGAAGTGGAATGACCGCATAAAAGTAATAGCGGATAAGAAGGATATCAGACATATGCAGTTGAAGAATCCTCAGGAAATGCAGAACACCAACAAAGGAAGCTGCTTTCAAAATACTATTTCGACGAATACTTAAATATTTGCTTTCAGTCTTGGAACCGTACTAGATAGGACTGCTAGAGGCAATAGATAAGATTCAAACAAGAGCAGCAGGTTCGTCTAGTAAACGTGAATGTGTTATGGAGACGGTCAACTGATTCCAGTGGCAGATGCTGCAATAGGGGCGTCCTGCATTGCGATGTGTCTACTGTTAAAGTTCCGAGAGTATACGTTCCTAGAAGTGTCATCCAATATATCTCTTCCTCCTACGTATATCTCGCGAAAAGACCATGAAATTAAATCAGAGAGATTCGAGACCACTAGGAGTCTTACTAAAAATCTCTCTTCCCGCGAACCGTACGGCGACTCTTATGGGTGAAGGGGGAATCGACACTGCTTCACAAAACACAAGCCGCCGCACAGCATCAGGTGTCTTGCGAGGTATAGAGATATAGACTTAGATAATACACTACTGGCCATTAAAATTGTTACACCAAGAAATATGCAGATGATAAACGGGTATTCATTGGGCAAATCTATTATACTAGAACTGACATGTGATTGCATTTTCATGCAGTTTGGGTGCATAGATCCTGAGATATCAGTACCCAGAACAACCACCTCTGGCCGCAATAACGGCCTTGACACGCCTCGGCATTGAGTCAAACAGAGCTTCGATGGCGTGTACAGGTACAGCTGCCCATGCAGCTTCAACACAATACCACAGTTCATCAAGAGTAGTGATTGGCGTATTGTGACGAGCCAGTTGCTCGGCCACCACTGACCAGACGTTTTCAATTGGTGAGAGATTTGCAGAATGCGCTGGCCACGACAGCAGTCGAACATTTTCTGTATCCAGAAATGCCCGTACAGGACCTACAACATGCGGTCGTGCCTTATCCTGCTGAAAGGTAGGGTTTCGCAGGGATCGAATGAAGGGTAGAGCCACGGGTCGTAACACGTCTGAAATGTAACGTCCACTGTTCAAAGTGCCGTCAATGCGAACAAGAGGTGACCGAGACGTGTAACCAATGGCACCCCAGACCATCACGCCGGGTGATACGCCAGTATGGCGATGACGAATACACGCTTCCAACGTGCGTTCACCGCCACGTCGCCAAACACGGATGCGACCATCATGTAGTTGTAAACAGAACCTGGATTCATCCGAAAAAATGACGTTTTGCCATTCGTGCACCCAGGTTTGTCTTTGAGTACACCATCACAGACGTTCCTGTCTGTGATGCAGCGTCAAGGGTAATCGCAGCCATGGTCTCCGAGCTGATAGTCAATGCTGCTGCAATCGTCGTCGCACTGTTCGTGAAGATCGTTGTTGTCTTGCAAACGTCCCCATCTGTTGACTCAGGGATCGAGACGTGGCTGCACGATCCGTTACAGTCATGCGGATAAGATGCCTGTCATCTCGACTGCTAGTGATACGAGGCCGTTGGGATCCAGCACGGCGTTCCGTATTACCCTCCTGAACCCCCCGATTCCATATTCTGTTAACAGTCATTGGATCTCCACCAACGCAAGCAGGAATGTTGCGATACGATAAACCGCAATCGCGATAGGCTACAATCCGACCTTTTTCAAAGTCGGAAACGTGATGGTACGCATTTCTCCTCCTTACACGAGGCTTCACAACAACGTTTCACCAGGCAACGCTGGTCAACTCCTGTTTGTGTATGAGAAATTGGTTGGAAACTTTCCTCATGTCAGGAAGTTGTAGGTGTCACCACCGGCGCCAACCTTGTGTGAATGCTCTGAAAAGCTACTCATTTGCATATCACAGCATCTTCTTCCTGTCGGTTAAATTTCGTGTCTGTAGCACGTCATCTTCGTGGTGTAGCAATTTTAATGGTTAGTAGTGTAAATATGATATCGCCAGCCACTACTCCTCTTGTGTAAAATTGAAGCGGTATGCAAAGACATAGCCACATGAGTTATCTAAGCTCAGTTCAGCTCAATGTGCAACCAGATCTGGCAGCTCTGTGTTGTGGATTTCGCACTCCATATACTCCCAGATTACATACAAAGTTAATCATGTACTTGTCCTACTACACCGTCTACGCACAGTTTGTAGACCTACTGTTTTGCAGCCTTCTCCAGTGTTGTAGTTTGAATGGCTAGCTTCCTTCTGTATCACATATGAAACGTCTTTTTGGGATACCCATGCAATGAAAACAACTAAACTGAAAAACACATTTGATCGAAAACCAGTTTTTGCCTGTAACGGTATGGGATGTACATGCCCAGACTATAGCTTACAACAGCAGCAGAATGCTCCTCTCCGAGCACAGAAAAATTCGAAGCTCAGCAACTTTTAAAACTTTCCCACGGCTATTGGCATGCGAACATATTCGCGTTTTATTTTTTTTTTTTTTTTAATATGTAACTCACCTCGACGTTTCACAAGTTTCAACTTCAACGCGCTCATATCCACTAGCCCATCGTTGCAACTCTACTCCCAGCTGCCCTTTCTGTTCATTCTGATCAACTCATTGTCATTATCTGTCTCTCTGTCATAGTCTCCTGTGTCAGAGCCATAGCCTCTTCGTTGTGTCTACTACTACTACTTCAGTCTCCTCTGTTGCCGCGCAGGTAACCTCGCGGATTAGGGCGCCTTTCCACGGTTCGCGCCGCTCCCCCCGTCGGTGGTTCGAGCCCTCCTTCGGGATATGGGTGTGTGTGTTGTCCTTAGCGTAAGTTAGTTCCAGTTAGATGAAGTAGTGTGTAAGCATGGGGAGCGATGACCTCAGCAGTTTGGTCCCATAGGACCGTACCACAAACTGTCATTTTTTCCTTCTTGTTCTGTCTGGCTGATAATAGGTCATTACTTTCTCCCTTCTTCCCTACTGCTGCTGTCTCTTCTCGCTGCCACTATATCTCTTTCTCGTTATCATTGTCATATAATCTGTCTCTCATTATCACTAGCCATTACCATTTCCCCTTGTGTTTATTCCTCCGCCTTGGAACTGTGTTCTTCACCCTTTTCGTAGCACTGTTCTGCCACTGTCAACTATGCTCCGCTGACACTGTGTCCGTGTCTTTCTCTTGCACTCCAATTGCCTCCTTCGCTCTTTCTACAACACAACCATTGTCTAGTACCTTTCAGCATTTACTATTTTTCCATCTGTTTGCCACAAACATTGTATTCTTCTCAGTATAAAAAAGCGCGGAAATGTATGCATGCCAAAAGTTGCTGAGGAAGATAGCGCTATGCAGCTGGTACACCAGTCAGTCTTTATAAATAAACAGGAACTTATTCGCAGTTTTTGTGCTCTGATAGGATCACTTTTTGCTGGCTCCTTTCTCTGCACTGCTGCAGCAGGCCTGGCAACCCGTGTTTAAAGAAATGTATTGCTCAATAAAATTTAGATAGTTTACTTACGTGAAACTGAAATAAGGCGAAACTAATTTTACACTTCATAACACTCTGTACGTGCTAAAAAATTTTGCATGCGTCGAGATATGGGGTTCCCAAATATCAGAGATACTATACATCATATTTCTCCGTGCTATGTCACTTTATAAACGATGTTTTGGCCTTAGATGGGACATTACGTGTAAAAGTAGGGTAACTTCAAACCACTGAATCTCCGAAATGGATGAGTATGAAGAACATTACCACTGTTGTTTGAGATGATATTAGGAATACATCGTACAAATTAGAGCCATTTGCTGTCGATAGCTGTCTCGGAATCCATGGCCGACATTTGACATCCAAGAAACAAGTTTTAGGATTTTAGATAACGCATTAAGATTTTTGAAAACGGGGTGATAGCTCTTCTAGATAAATTCCTACGGAATGTAACTTAAAGTTTGAGCAATTTGCTGGTGTTATTTATCATTTAGATTTCGTCTCGCAGCGGATTTTACGAGTAGAAGTAGGGTAACTTTGACACTCTGCATCTTGGAAACGGATGACGAAAGCAAGAAAACTTTGAATTTGTGCGAGATCGGGATCTTAGGAACATATCGCAAAAGTTTGAGCCATTTGCTGTGCATAGCTGTCTTTGAATCCTCGGCTTGGTTTTGGTCCACTGGTGGCGGCAAAGATATAGTACAAAATAATTTTTGTGCGTTTGCCGAGGAATCGCCCTTCAACTAATGGTGCCTCCGTAAGTCCCATGAGGCCTACCGTAGACCACATCAGATGCATATAGAACCACACGATTTTCTCCGTTTTCCTAAGCAGGAGGAAGTGTGTAATATTTATACTTTGACCCCGTACAGTAGAATAGTGATGCTAATACATTCCCACTGTTGAACGTACTAATGGACCGTAGCCAAAGGGCTATCAAAAACAATTCGTCCTATTTTTTATCACCAGTGGAACCGGAGGAATGAGCATTGGAGCCGGCCGGGGTGGCCTAGCGGTTCTAGGCGCTGCAGTGTGGAACAGCGCGACCGCTACGGTCGCAGGCTAGAATCCTGCCTCGGACATGGATGTCTGTGATGTCCTTAGGTTAGTTAGGTTAAAGTAGTTCTTAGTTCTAGGAGACTGATGATCTCAGAAGTTAAGTTCCATAGTGCTCAGAGCCATTTGAAACATTTTTGAGCATTGGAATATCAAAATTTTATGCGCGGCGTTTTGGAACATACTAGGTACGCATGCTGTCGCATGTATACCGATACAACTGCCAACTGCGCTTTCATCATTGGAAGTCTACGATCATGTTCCCAGTTTCAAAATAATGACACTGGCCACTTATTAAAACAATAGTTCGTCGTTTGCAATAAAAATTATACATTTTGTGCGAAACAGGGAACAGCTTGTTCCAGATCATTATAATTAGCTTGTTCCGTAGCATTATACTGAATACTGCAGATGTTTGAGATACTTTCATCATTTTTCCAAATATAAGAAGTATAATAACTCCAGCGAAGAAATGGACTACATGTTTATTTAATTCATAATTACATAGATGCACTTCCTTTCCCTAATCGCTCTACGTTGCCGCTGGTTAATTAAATTTGAGTTTATATTAAGAGTACATCTGCTGGTAGTGGTAAGGCAGAGATGTGGTCACTCTGTAGGTTGGTTGGGGCAAACATAAATTTATTGTAATGGTAGCGATGATGACCCTATTTGCCAGGAGTAGATCGGTGTTGGTAACAGGTTCCCCTCCACTCCAGGGTGGAGAAGAACGACCGGTGAGGGCCGCCATGACAGGGACACTCTGGGGGAAGCTGTTGAACTGAGCGGACGAAATCGGCGGCGATTTCCGTCTTTGCCGCCAAATTCTTTGTGGGATGAGGTATAATTTATTGTATTGTTATTGATGTGCTCGTTTTCAGGATCTTAGTTGTTAGCATGTCATTACGACCATTCTTTTTTTTTTTTTTTGAGAAATTTTGCCAGTAAAATTTAAATTTTCAGTTAGGGTTTCTTTTTTCCAGATGTGAACATGGGGGATCATGTTATTCATTTGTAGTAATGAAATCAGTTAATACCATCAGCACACAAGAGCAGCGAAAGTATCAAAAATCATATAGTTCCACTTTTAGCAGTAGCGTTCTACAATTTTAAATTTTTGACTGGTCTTGCTAAAGTAACATGGGGCCTCACCCCACCTAGTTAGCTTAACAAGAGGTCGTGACTGCTGATGAGAAATTTGGACGATGATTCTATGTGAAACCTGCTAGGAGATACGTGTGCTTTGTGTGAATTTCTTAAGGATTTAAGGGTGACGTAATGTTTTGGGCAAATTCATAAATTTTGTGCTCGGATCTTTTGATTCATGACTACCCCTATTTGCAAGCAGCAATCTAGACGATGCTCTACGTCCTAAGTGACTGGTAAATAATAGTTTGTGCGTATGATTAATTGTATAGATTGAAAACTGGAATGAACAGCGGGGTGAGTACAAAAAAATTAGAAGTTCGTGTCGATAACCCACGTGGTGTCGAATTGCACCGCCAGCGAGCTACCAGTTTGGTCTTGAAAATAGGTAAGGTGAGGATGCTTGCGTGTGCCGTAAATTGTTAATTTGCATGTGCCAAATTTTATAGGAGTTTTTATTTTTAAAGAAATTTGGTTTTTGTGTATACGAGAGATGTTTGTATCTGCTTTGTTCTCCCCGTTTTTCCGCCAAGAATCTTTCCTCTATTTTTGACTAAGGGAACGGAGCTGAGAAATAATGGGGTGAGTGACCATTGAGGAACTGAAGCGCTGTTCATTAATTCATAGCGATGCTATCCGAGTAACAACGTGGGGTGCGAATTTCGATCACTGTCCAAGCAAACGGAATACAGATGTGGCAACGTAGATCCCTCCCCTTTCCCCGTGTACAATATTATAAACGAGACCAGATTTCTGATTGTATAGGCACCTTCAGTGCTAGATAAGATAGAATTTATTTGTCTTTGCTTTGTTAACTGCAGTTACGAGGTCGCTTAAGTAGTGAGTAAAAAAATGGTTGTAACATTTGTAAAGTTTCTGAGTAACTAATAAAAATGTCATATGAATTTAATTTCAGGGATTCAGTGACTGATCATAACACCCCCTTCCTGTGTAGAGAACATAGTTAGTACCAAACTGAAGTCATGATAATCTGGCCAGAATGAAAATTAACAAGGGTAGAGAATATAGAGCGTGGTACTTTGTTACGTGCATACTTCGTTGCGAAATCGTAAAATGATAATCACCTAATCAATCAAATAGTAACTTCGGGCCGGCCCCCTTTCAATGAATCCTTCCGAGCATTGAACCAAGCTGGTAAGCAGCGTGTATACGAGATGCCTTGGCACAGACGTAACCAGCACGCTCGAACATAGATTGGACGAGACACAAAAAGGGTAACAATGGAGAAGGTAACCGTTCAACACTCACTGACAGAAAGAGAATAAACTTAGATTGTCAAAACTGCTAAGGACTGGCAGTGAATATCCGTTAAAATCAGCACTAGAAAATAAATGTAATTCGTATAAATGAGAAACATCTTTGAATCCTGGTTATGTGAAGGAGACAAAAATAAGCAAAACACTAAATGTATTAGTTCCTTACAAATAAAGCGACTTAAAAAGGACGAAATTGCTTTAGTGATGCTAATACGTATATACGACCTGCTAATTTTTAGGTCATTCATTCACAATTCTTTGAGCTCACCTATACTATTTCGCTAAGAAGATCGCTGTATAAGAATGAAAAAAACAAAGAACTGTTTCTTCAAGTTGAAATTGTAAACCGGATTTTTGTTTAGAATTCCATAAGTAAGGAAAAAGTATGATATCGTAAGCAGGAAACGGGCCAGTGGTTATCTGATGATTGGGTCGTAGCCGTAAAACTAATTAATGGCACAACGGAGAAGAATACTGATTCCTGGTTTTTATGGCGTACGACACATTGGCCTCAACAGTCATAAAATTTTACAACCAATGCTGTGCTAATAGCATCCATTTTCTACCTACCTCGATGAGACCTGCTAATTCGTTGCGGTGATTCGCTCTATACATCGCTCCCCCTAACAGGTCATACGAAGCAGGCCTTAATACTCACTGTGACAGCAGCAGGTAAAAGCTGGAGAGCTGTAGTGTTTTAGAGATGCCTTCTACGCTTTTGTGCTGCAAAATTAACCGTGTGACTCTGTCGTGGGACTCGTCAGAAGAGATTCGTATACGGAGACAGCACCAGTAGGTGCTTTCAGTTATTTTTGTTTCTAATGTCCAATGGCGAGGACGAAGATAACCACTACGGGCAGTCGCAACTTCAGTAGAGATCTCGGATTACTTGCAGAAATTTTTAGGACACAGCTAAGAAAGACTACAATTAGAAATCGCTTGCGGTGAACCTTGTTACCTGTTCCTATGGTTCCAGGTAACAATTGGGCTGTCGAAAAGATGAAATGAAAATTATAGGCTGTAACCTGAATTCCATAAAATAATTATTTCGACTGCGCACGAATCAGCTTACAATTTTAGTTTGATTTTGTTAATTGCTCTATTTTTATTTGGCACCTCGAAACAGATCCAACACTCACAATAAGGGTGTTTTAATTGCTAACGTTAAATGAAATGCTTTCCAAGTTTCATCAGTGCTGCCTGAATGTTCCGAGAATGGGAGAAATCCAATACCGAAGGCGGTGCGGGGCTTCGGTATTCTATCCGTGCTGTGAATTTATGTCGTTTTTCCATATTTTCTTTTCTCTTTTCCCTCACATGTCGTGTCATTCATGAAAATCTACCCAGTTTTGAAACACTTTTTTTTTTTTCAGTTCACAGCCTTGTCGCTGTTTAAGACTGTTGGATACATGTTTATAACCGAAACTGAACTGTAACACACTGTAGTTCCCTCGAAACCAGCGATTGGGTCGCTGTTTAAGACTGTTGGATACATGTTTATAACCGAAACTGAACTGTAACACACTGTAGTTCCCTCGAAACCAGCGATTGGGTTATTTGAAAATAGTGTTAAGTGTGTGTGATACGTTCCAGATGGTATAAATAGAATTTTTAACTTAAAAGTCAACGACTTGTGGCGGCCACGAATTTCGAGCTGCTCTGGTACATTTCCTTTCTTTGAAACGAGTCAAGACGACGGCGCCATGCCTCTTTTTATCTGAAATAATGAAATTTGACGTTACTTTGACAAACTGTCGTTAATTTGGACACGATTGCCTCCTCACATTCGGCTTGGACTCTAAAGTCGTTTTCACATTAAAACAGAGAAAAAGAATTGCCGGAGATATTCTAAGGACGAGTTTTGGGAAAACTTGACAGATCAGATATGCAGTATAAGGACCACATGATAAGCGTCTGCCATGAGGGTGACATAACACAAGGCTGAAAGGTGGAAAGAAACGTCGCGTGAGATGACTGAATTTGTCATTTTTAGTGTTTCATACCAGTACACCGCCAAGCTGTAGAACGCTGCCATTTCATTCATGTGCGCAATTTAAAGCTCAGATTTGTGTAACGGATTAAAGAAAAGGTAAGTTTATATATTTGATAAGAGAAATAAAAGGTCCAATTAACGCCCTACTTATTTTTAATGTTTACAAAAATAGAAACTGTACCTAAAGGAAATTTATATTCCGATATAATAACAATACACGGAAAACTATTTATGTTACATGAAACAGATTCTGACACGCTTCTGAGAGGGCTCCAGAATAAAAGGGAACGAACAGAAACGTTGCCGAAGTGGTTCAGTCTAGCGTCTGCTTTCGTTCATAGTACAGAAATAATGGCATCGACCAAGCTGTGATTTCTGGACAGAAATGAGAAAGGAGTTAATGGCATACTAACTGCACTGTGACGAGCAGTAGCTTCGCTCATCGAAGACGCAGTAGTCAGGTCGTAACAAAAATGAAATTATACATTGAATCGCTTGCTAATTCGTGTAAGTAATTTCCACAATATCTACAGCAGTTCCCGTAATGGTTGCATGAGAAAGGCCAGATCTCCACTTGCAATCGTGTGCGAGATTGTAGCTTGCTCCACATGCTTCGGATGCACAAAGAAATCCACGGGAACTCATAAAATAGATCACCAACAGAACCACAGCAAGTTAACCACTGCAAAGCTAATCCACTTTAAAGGCAAGAAGGCGACGACAGAACTTACAGAGAGCAACTCTTCAGCATCATAATTGCCCACACCAGAAAGAAACCATGATTGAATTTGAAGTTACTTGAACGATGATTACTGAAGGGAATAGCGCTGACTGACACATGAGTTGAATTGAAACTTTGAAGAACTCCATATCACACATGTGCACCGTTATCACAATGAAAATAAATCTAATACCAGACGAAAAGAACAAGCAGGTATGTCTAAGGTAAGATACAGACATGATTTGGACGAAAAGCCGTGAGTGCGAAGGACTCTGTGAGCCCTATCGTAGCAGAAACACTCTACAAATCCACAGAACCTCCTGGAAATGAGCACACAAAGACACATCTAGAAACTAGGGTACAATTCACTCACGGATCACCAAAAGTTAATAATGCGTTACTAATCAACTGAAATACCACCTAAATACCACTAAAATCAACCGACGCCTTACCGAATCCAAATTTTTCCAACCTCGATTCATGCTTACTGTCAGGGCGAAGTAGCACTTATCCTGGCTGGATGTTGACCCCACGCAGCCAACATCAAGAGTGACGACTCCGCCTCTGTCCTCCTGGAACTACCATGCAAAAGGCAGGCCTAAACTCCTACGATCAAGCGAGGGGCACAGCCCGATGCCAAAATTTGCACATCGCTGGATATCGCCCACGGAAATCTCTCTGCCCAGAGATATTCGAAATGATAGACCAAACATAAACGCGAATTTCCATCCTCGCTAATGGCTGGACTTGTAAAATTGCTGAAACATAGCTTGTGTTAAGAGATAGAATTCCTGAGAGATACGTTAATGGTCATCGAGTACTATAACCTTTCCATAAATGGGGCCTTCAAACGAACCGGTAATAATAATAACCCGGGCAAGGAGAGCGAAGAACCTAGCGCACATTCTGCAAACTTATCATCTGTGACTATAGTAACCGACTGCACCGGCGTAATTTTTCTTAAGAATGGTGTAAGGACTACATTTTTCAGCCAGAGCAAGATAAAATTCTGCCGACCTACAGCGTACGTGCCTAACCGCTTCCTTACTGTGTGACTACATGGAGCGAAATACGGTATACATTGACGAAACTGGAAAGGCAGTTTATTAACGCGTTAAAGAGAACACACGCCACACACGTTTGAGACAAAATGTAAAATCAGCTGTAGCGGAGCACCAAGAATAATGCGACCAGGATATGGATTTTACGAACAAACGTTAACTAGACAGTGAAAACAATATTTACAGAAAGAAAGTCCAGCCACAGCGAGCTTGGAACATAAACAACTACTAGGAAGCAACCAAGGCGCCACAGAGACAATAATAGTTTGGACTGCCGCTCTCGTCCATGTCTGATTTTAGTATTTATCCCACGACGACGGCAGTACAATAGGAGCCTGAAGATTTTTGCAATCTTCACATCTCCAAAGAACGTGGGAATACAGCCTTTTGTTAAGTAAGCGGAGGCCATCTACGGACGTCAGTGGAATCCTGAAGAACATCCCAGCAGGGTGAGACGTGGATCGATGAAGAAGTTTCAAGAGAAACATCATAATACCTAATAACTCACATTTAATTATGACAGTAAATCGTTTATATTAAGCCGACAGTTGCAGAAATATGGCATTATTAGAACGAAGTAACAATGTACAATTTTGAAATTTTCGGACGTTTCATAAGAATATCTTTGTATTTTTGTGGAAATTCAGTTCCGCTTGTTCTACGAACGGGACTTTTTGTATCCCAGATTTGTTTCTACACCTTTGCGTATCATCATAGCGTACTTTTATTCAGTACAGGTCAGTACAGCGGAAGTGACAGCTACAGGATTCCAACTTCGTGGCTACCCGCTATCACGGAAGTACACAACCAGCCACGGCGGAGCGTCAAACATGAACAACTACCGAGAAAGAACAATATTTTCCAAATAATTCCAAGGAATTAGGCGAAAATTAAAATACCTAGTGGTGATAACACGAAGATATCAAACCATGTTTTGATTATAAAAAGACAGGTTGTTTACATAATAGGGGGAAAAGAGTTCACGTAACTTATTCTGCTGTTCGAGCTTCAAAACAGAGTCCTCTCGACTAAAAGGGCTCTCGTCCCAAAAATGTTCAGAGGCCTTAGGTTCCTGTGATCTGTGTTGTACGGCATCCCTAGTTACGCTCTAACATTTAGCTCTACCCCTCCAGTCTAGTACAGTGTCATCCCTCGTATTTTCTTCCTCCTTGGGCAGGTAGAATCCCTTACTTTCCGTCCTTTGCCACCAGTTGACACAGACTTGTTTAGAGACAGCCACAATGTTGCAAGTTTTTGGATGTGATACGACCATTAAAGTTTAAACGCATCCGCCAATTGCCTGGCTGCCTCGACTCCTTTTATATCAATTTCAGCCACTTTTATTGCATATTAGTGCAAAGATATGAAAAAAATAACAAATATCGGTAGTGAAAAGTAATTATCTGTGGGACATTCCGTCCACTTCTGGATAATTATATGATTTTCTTCTTTTTTTTTTTTTAACTGGCTATGTTTGAGCAATTTTACAAGTCCCGCCATGTAGCGAGGATGGAAATTCGTGTTTATCTTTGGTCTGTCATTTCGAGTTTCTCTGGGCAGAGAGATTCCCGTGGGCGATATTCAGTGATGCGCAAATTTTGGCATTGGGTGCGCCCCTAGCTTGATCGTAGGAGTTTAGGTCTGCCTTTTGCATGGTAACAGAAATATCGGTAGTGAAAAGTAATTATCTCCGGGACATGTTCAGAGCGGCTTGCTTGTGTGCTGGATGGTCGTACGAAGGTGAGGCAAGATACCAGTTTGGTTGTAAGGCTTTCTATAAACTTTGTGGACTAGACTATAGTCAGGTTCGAAGGAGCAGTGTTCTTTGTAAGCAGTGCTGGAAAACAATATTAGTGTGTGTTACTGTTTTACTCCAAAGATATGAATTTGAGTTTCCAAGATAACAGATAGAGATAATGATGGTGTTAATGATTATTTGTTTTGCCTCTTACTTGGATTCTAAAAAAATGTTCAAATGTGAGTAAAGTCTTATGGGACTTAACTGCTGAGGTCATCAGTCCCTAAGCTTACACACTACTTAACCTAAATTATCCTAAGGACAAACACACACACCCATGCCCGAGGGAGGACTCGAACCTTCGCCGGGACCAGCCACACAGTCCATGACTGCTGCGCCTGAGACCCCTCGGCTAACCCCGCGCGGCACTTTTATTCTAGTAGTAATTACTTCTCCCAAGATCCACTATGAATGGTAAAATTCTGAACTATATACTGTCCTTATACTGTCAATGTTTTTTTTAAATATGCCTAATGACTCAGTAAGTTACTCTTTTATGTACTAAACGAATCCTGATCTATTTCGTGGGAAGTGTTATGGATAACGCTACATAACATTAAATTAGGCTGTTCGTATGACCACTAACCATACTGTAAACTGAGAAAACATTACCCCCTCTTTCATCTCAAATTCTCGTGATTGTTTAATTCAGTGATTTAACATGTCATCCAGTGTATATTGTAATTACCCAAATGACTCCATCATGCGAACAAATCTTACCAATTTGAAAGTCTCCAGAATATTAGCCAGAAATGCATCACACAGCCGATTTGCTGTAAGGGGAATTTCCATTGATTTAGTTATATCACAGCAAAGTATTCCAAAATATAAGTAACTGGATCCCCTCATGCTGGTTTACTCTAATTATGAATGTAGAACAGTCTGCTGAGCTTAACTAGCACGTTCATATCACACAATCATTATTAAAAAAAAAATAAGCAGACCAACGTGTAATTCCTAACAACAAGCAACACATTCAAAACGGACTTTAACTGCGTGTGGCTGTATATGGAGTTGGTTTACTTGAACTGCCGAGTCATAAAATGGCCGAGTGTGTCATACAACCGTTACCTAACTGCCGTTTGGATGAGTGATCAATGGTTCACGCCTTCTGTCACAGCGTAGTTCCAGAGCTGAAATAGTCACCTGCTCACTGGTGTGCAGGATTTTCCCACATGCAGAAACTGGCACAGAGCTCCGTCACTTTGCCGCAAGGTGCTGCTGCTGGTGCGCCGCTGAAACCGCTCCGTCTCGGCCGCTGAAGTGCCGCCGGTGACACGTACTCAACTGCAATGTACTCACTTACACCACGAATTTACATGGGTGCTATCTAATAAAAACTCGTGGTCGCGCCCTCGGATTCTATGTTACCTTGCTCGTGCAAAATCGGGCACAACACCACTGGCTTTCACACTCGCTGTCATTTACGTACACAATGTACAAACTTCAGTGTTCCCAAAGAAATCAAACTACTAGTCTTTCTGTGACGACACGTGTGACTACTGCACAGAGTACAGCTTGCGCCACCTCCAGTATTCGCCACCGCATCTCCGCCACACGCAGACTTCGCAGTCACGTCACATTACCCTGTCTCCTGACTACTACTGTCCTAAAAATCTTTGGCTTCTTCCCTCTTTTCGATATATTAAAAAACTAAAAACCCGCGTAGATAACTACACCTTCTTCAGAACAACAATAAAACGCACAATTGCCTAAGAAGTCCTTTGTCAATGATTAAAAGAACACCATAGCTATACATTTATAAACGAAAAAGAAAAGGAAAACACGAATGGTACATATGTACAAAGTCAGAACCACTACTTAACTTAATGGTGTACGCTACACCTCACACCGGCCTATGTTCGATGGGCCATGAGCTGCCATAAACTGCAGCTACAAACGTTCGCTCACTTACAAGCCTGACCCGCTATCTATGCACATGCGCAAGACGAGGGAAGTTACTAGAATGCGCATGCGCATACGAATACGAGAAAGTTTATACATAGGTCAGGGCTAAATAGCTCATATATTCCCAACCGTGGAACACCGTATATCAAAAAATGAAATGGATAGAACAAGAGACGAGCTAAATAGGAGATGAAACCTAAAAATAACCGCACACGGTTGCTTATGCTAGTAAGCTGAACGTTCTAAAATGTTGAACGTTCTTCTTTTCGATATTTCCGCGCCACCCCGGTTGACGTACCAGTATTGGTATTAGGCATTTGATTCCAAACATTGCGGAGATTTCCGTCGGATACTACTTTCTTGCAAAACGTGCACGTCTCCTACCAAACCCAATCATACCAGAACATCGTCTCCTACTACCAAAATTAAGGCAACCCACGCCGAAGACACTAACGTCGCAAGCTCTGCGCCCATGACTCCATTGCAGTCATTCAACGCTATAATCTCTCATAGAGACACTGGCATATAGAGGTCATTGCACCAGTTCCGAGGCCACACGACCCTCAACAGCCACCCCCATTCTCTTTTCTCTCGAGAGTTTAGCTCCCGAGCTTCTTAAAAGCTTCACTGTTAACAATAAGGCGCATACCGCAAAATGCAATCTTACTGTTGACACTCGTAAATATTTCGATAGTTACGCCCTTCTGAAGTCCGAAACCAGTAAAGAAATTAAATTTCTTTAAAGCAACTAATTGCTTATTATTTCATTATATACGATTACAGTTTCTGTGGATGCATGCAGTACGTTTTTATTGATTTGTTAGTCATAGGACAACAATTGCAAGAGCGAATATATTGGATCAGCAACTGGTTAATAGCTTCTTCTTTCTGTATCTTATACTAACTGGTGGTGACAGACTCTGGATTTCCTTGCGTGTAAGTTTGTATGGATCGAGGTTAGGCTGGTGCTTCTTGCCATGGAAGGGAACAGAAACCTTTCTGGCAGCTGCATTGCGGACAGACCCGAGCTGTAACGTAAGGCATTGTTGGCGAGGTGCCGGACGATCCCTAGGGATCTGGCATGCATTGTTGCGGCCAGCTACGTACAGACTACACACCGCCAGGCCGGTCTGATGCAACAAGGAGGCTTTTAAGAAGCTCGGCCGCTAAACTAGCTGCAGGAAAGAGCGTGGAGGTGGCTGCAGACGGTCGTCTGGTCCCGACCCGGTGAGTAACCTCTATATGCCAGTGTCTGTATGAGAGGCTATAACGTTGAACGATTTCAGGGAAGTCATTGGCGAGGAGCTTGCAACGTCAGTGTCTTCATGGGGGGTGGCCTATAATTTGGTAGTGGGAGACGATGTTTTGGTATGATTAGGTTTGGTAAGAGACGTGAACTTTTTGGTAGAAAGTTGTAACAGAGGAAAATCTCATTGTTTGGAATCAAGTGTCTTAACTGCTACTTGTACATGAACCGGTAAATAATTTAAACATTTTTTTATTATTTCGTTACGAGTCCGCATCGATAGCTGAGTGGTCAGCACGACGGAATGCCATGCTAGGGCGCCCGGGTTCGATTCCCGACTAGGTTGGAGATTTTCTCCACTCAGGGATTAGGTGTTGTGTTGTCTTCATCATCATCTCATCCCCATCGACACACAAGTCGCCGAAGTGGCGTGAACTAAAAAGACTTGCACCAGGCGACCGGTCTACCTGACTGGAGGCCCTAGCCACACAACATTTCATTTCAAACATCTTTTATGCAACTCGTTGTTTATTATTTCATTATATACGAGTACAGCTCCTGAAGATGGAGAGAATGCTACACCAAATAATTGTTAATATTCATGATGAAATCTTCAGCTGTCCTTTATTTTGCAGAATTCGCTACTAGTTTCGGTCCATGACCATTATCAAATTTAGCTGCCGTTTATTTTTATAATTAAAAATGCTACGAGAGAAAAATAATAAAAATCATATTAAACAAATGTGAAAGTCCGCTGGCAAAAATAGATCAACAAATCTAAAATCGGGAGGCCGACCTCACTCTTCACATCCATGGTGAAGCTGATATTCGGTGAATGTTGTTCAGAGCCGGCCGGAGTGGCCGAGCAGTTCTAGGCGCTGCAGTCTGGAGCCATGCAACCGCTACGGTCACAGGTTCGAATCCCGACTCGGACATGGATGTGTGTGATGTCCTTAGGCTAGTTAGGTTTGAGTAATTCTAAGTTCCAGGGGACTGACGACCAAAGAAGTTAAGTCCCATAGTGCTCAGAGCCATTTTTTGTTGTTCAGAAAATAGCGGAATTGATGTAGCTCTTTCCTGTTGTGTGACTAAACAACAAGCGTGGTACACCGATAGTGGAGCCTGAAGGTGATTGTAGTTCCTCATTAATTAAGAGGTTTGTTCGAATTACTCCATAACAACTTCAGTTATTAACGCAGCAATGCATTACACAACAGAGATGAGCTCAAAGCAGTTCCGTCACATTGTTCAATAAAATTTTCCCTTATATCTGAAATAATTGTAACGCAAAGATAATGCGACGAGGTCGTAACTAAGGATGTTTTACGGCTACCATATCTAGTTATGCCACTGCTTGTCAGACAAAATCTACTCAGCATTATTCCAGCACAGCTTAAAAACTTTCTTCAACCAGCAGCATCACGAAACCACCAAAAACTGCTATAATGTATATCTTCTATATGAAAAACCAATTTCGGCCAAGTAACCATCTTTGAGACTGCCTTACACCAGGTTAAAAAAAAGGTTTCTTGGCGACAAGTGTATGATTATCAGTTTCAGCATCTGTCGTACTTCAGAGTTTTCACTATCCTATACCTCCCCACAGGGACTGATTATCCATAAATGAGCAAATTTAACAGCAGCTTTTAGTGGTTTCATGACGCCATTCTTAAATACACTGACAAAAAAATCTAAACACCAAAATACAGTTAATGTAATGAAATTTCTGGAGTACATTCGTCAGGCAACAAATTTAAGCGATTAACGTTGGTAGATCACAGGTTAATGTAAGCGAGAAACGACCCACTGCAAATGCGAAATGATGATATCCGATGTAACCTCTAGAATTCCCAATGCGAGCATGTAAACGTCCACGCATTGTGTTGTACAGGTGCCGGATGTCAGTTTGTGGGGTGGTGATCCAAGTCTTTTGCACTTGGTCGGACAATAAACGGACGTTTAATGCTGGATGTGAATGTCACTGAAGTTGTTGTCCGATTATGTAGCATATGTGCTTGATTGGAGACTGGTCTGGCGATCAGACAGGCTAAGGCAATATGTCGACACTCTGTAGAAAATGTTGGGTTACAACAGCGGTTTGTGAACGAGCGTTATCCTGTTGGAAAATAGCTCCTCGATTGCTTTCCGTGAATGGCAGCATAACATGTCGATTCACCAGAGTGACGTACAAATTTGTCCTCAGTGTACGTGAGATAACCAGGAGAGTGCTCCTGCTGTCATGCGAAATCGCACCCCAGACCAGGAGTGGGTCAAAGTGTTTAGCAGACACACAGTTCGGTTACAGACCCTGCAACTGGCTTCCTTCTGAACAACACACGGCCGTCACTGGCACAGAGGGAGAACCAGCTTTCATCAGACAACACAACAGACCTCCACCCAGCCCTCCAGTTGAGCTCTCGCTTGACACGACTGAAGTCGCAAACAGCGGTGGTTTGGGGTCAGTAGAATTCAGGCTACAGACAACTGTCCCTGAAGTAACCAATTTGTAACAGTTGGTTGTGTTACTTTGGTGCCCAGTGCTGCTCAGATTGCTGCCGAGCAGCAGTGAGTACCAAGTCAAAGAACAACTGTTGCAAATTGGTTACTTCAAGGACAGATGCGCCAGAACGTACGCCGGGCATGATGCTTTTACCTCTCGGTACTGCGACGTGGCGGTCTGGATTCCGGTCATGTTGCGACAGTACATTCTCCTCACCTCCGCTGCCAGCAATCACGTACAGAGGTTACATTAATGTGAAGACTTTCTGGCAGTTTCTCGTAGTCCTATTACACGTCCTCGTCTAGACATAAGTCCTGATGATGGCTTCTTTGTCGTGTTGAAGGCATTCGTGACTAACATCAACTCCCCACAGCCAAAGATGAACAACGCTCACGGCCGTTACAGCGTGAATTGAACGCTAACTTCATTTGCAACTTCATTGTGGTACTACTACCGCGGACATATGTGACTGGTGTCAAATTTGAATAGACATTATCTTTCGTTTATGTCGCACAACTCTTTCTTGGTGTTGTGATTTTTTCTTTCTGCAGCACTGTTTAGAGAAAAGAAAAGTTTAATGTCTCTACGAAAAATCACGAAGGCTCCTTCCACGGTATGCAATTCACGTTGATAAGACCAAGAGAGAGAACTGATGACATATTGCCATCGGAAATGCCACAGCTGTGCATTTTTAAAATAACTTAGTGTTCCGTACGTCAGTCGGTAAAAACAGAATCCTATCAGATTACTTTGTTGTCCGTCTGCCTGTCCGTATCGAGTTGAAGTGTATGTCAAATAATAAGGTGTACGGCCCTTTGGCGACGTAAAAGAATCTGAGATTCTAAGTAAATGCAATGAAAATATACGGCTATTTACTCGTATTTCACATATTGTGAAGCAAGCAAAACCACTCACCAAAACTTGTAGATGAAATATCAATATACAGAATTTAAGTTTGTAATAATCTCTCCGAGAGCGAGTCCTACTGTCACTTGAGCGGTTTTTGTTGTAACAGACACAGTTGCAAATTGTCAGAAGTTATAATAATTTCGATCACCAAGGCGTCTTGAAACACTCCACTGCACTCAGCTAAACGCTTTCTCCGTCACGTGGATGACACCATCGTTGTGCGGAAACACCACAAAGAAGCCCTGAATGAGTTCCTGGACCAGCCCACGATGGGGCTACAGAAGAATGGATGAATTCCCTTTTTTAGATATTCCAATAAAATGAAAAGCAGACGTTGCTTGCACAATGCAGCCTACATAAAGAAGACCCATACAGATCTGCACCTCCGTACTGTCATCATCCGGCGCAGTGATACATCCTTTTAATAACTCTGAGTCACAGGCACGTGCCATTTGCGACAAACGTGTCCTCCCAGGTGAGCTGTACACCGTAAAGACGTTTTTTTGGCAAAATGGGTACAGTGAAGCGCAGATTAGAGGTGTATTGAAGAAACGAGTTATACAGGTATCTGCAAAGAACAGGCAGAGGAAGAGAAATTTACCTCTCCTCTGTTTTTCCTTATTATCTCCTTCTCCTCTCCTATGGTTTTCCTTCTCCAGCCAGTATTGCGAGAATATTCGAAAAGAAAGTCCAAGCAATCTTTCGACCTTCACAAAAGACGAATGACAAATTGCAACTGCAAATACCGGGCTGTAACTGTAAATACCAGATATATAGACGATGTCGTCATGGTTTTACAAATTTTCAGCTATGATGGAGAAGGGTAAATGTGTCAGTTTGAGGTTAGGGACCCTGATCCCGAAACGAGCGACTTTAAGTTGTAAGCTGAAATAGTTCTACTGCAAGCGCTTGGTTTTTTGTATTTTTGGAGTAGGTTAGGCGGATCAAGACAACAAAAAACGTCCAGTAAATACAGGCTCCAAAAATGCATACCTTTATGAGGAGTCGGACAACATATTACTTCCCCCACGTACATCTCGCATACTGACACGAGGAGAAAATTTGAGGAATTAGAGCCAATACAGAAGCTTACCGATAGTCATTCTTCCCACCCACTATTCGCTAGTGGAACAGGGTTGGAGGGATCAGAAGTGGTACTAAAAGTACCCTCCGCCACACACCTTTAGGTGACTTGCGGAGTGTGATTTAGAAGTAGATGAATGGGCACTTACTCAGCAGACTATTTCACGGTATCGAACATGAGCAACTACTCATAGCTCTTAGGGTATGCATTTATTGTTTTATTTGATACTATCGCCACTCAAAGTTGCCTCCTTAACTATCTTAGCATCAACAGTATCGGTGCGCGTATTGCACTGTCAAAGGTAGAAGGACGATGTTCGCTTACAACATTTGACTCGATTGCTTGCGGGCCAGTATCTCTTACGGCAAATTGATCAGTTTATGTTTCTCCATCAGCCCTGGAAGTTTGTAAAATCACCTCGGAATCACCGTGCACATTGGTCCTCTTGCAAAGGTTGCCTTCAGAAGACTGGGTAAAACACAGCGCTGTATCTTGCAGGGTTGCGTGGGATACGTTAGTTGTGTACGTCTGGTGCATAAAGATACGTCGGCAGTGTTTGAACACAGTTTCAACGAAGGACATACGTTTGAATTTGAGAAAAGAAATGTTGTACCAAGTTAGTCAATTTTGTGATAGCATTATTGTAGAATCACCTGAGGTAATGTTCCATTACGATTTTGGCTACAGAACGAGGCTTATCCAGTAAGCTCAGCGCGGAACTCTGCACTAGCAGCTACACGTCGAGACCGCGTTCAGAAATTGACGCTTGGCGACTCCGGGCAAGGCTGAATTTGTCGAGAATCGAATAGCGATCTGCCCCCCTCGCACACCTCCCACCCACCTGGCCATGGGACGTCGACTATGGCGCCAGAGGAAAGGGGTGAGGAGAGGTGGCCATTACTTAGGTATTTCTGTGGAATCTCAAATCCTTGTCAGAAGACGGTGAAAGTGACACCACGGATACTCAAAGCGGCTATCCAGTTGTGAGTATGTATTTAAACTGAAAAAAAAGAATCAAATTATTTAAAATTTCACTTGTGGCGAAAGGTAAACATACACTCCTGGAAATGGAAGAAAGAACACATTGACACCGGTGTGTCAGACCCACCATACTTGCTCCGGACACTGCGAGAGGGCTGTACAAGCAATGATCACACGCACGGCACAGCGGACACACCAGGCACCGCGGTGTTGGCCGTCGAATGGCGCTAGCTGCGCAGCATTTGTGCACCGCCGCCGTCAGTGTCAGCCAGTTTGCCGTGGCATACGGAGCTCCATCGCAGTCTTTAACACTGGTAGCATGCCGCGACAGCGTGGACGTTAACCGTATGTGCAGTTGACGGACTTTGAGCGAGGGCGTATAGTGGGTATGCGGGAGGCCGGGTGGACGTACCGCCGAATTGCTCAACACGTGGGGCGTGAGGTCTCCACAGTACATCCATGTTGTCGCCAGTGGTCGGCGGAAGGTGCACGTGCCCGTCGACCTGGGACCGGACCGCAGCGACGCACGGATGCACGCCAAGACCGTAGGATCCTACGCAGTGCCGTAGGGGACCGCACCGCCACTTCCCAGCAAATTAGGGACACTGTTGCTCCTGGGGTATCGGCGAGGACCATTCGCAACCGTCTCCATGAAGCTGGGCTACGGTCCCGCACACCGTTAGGCCGTCTTCCGCTCACGCCCCAACATCGTGCAGCCCGCCTCCAGTGGTGTCGCGACAGGCGTGAATGGAGGGACGAATGGAGACGTGTCGTCTTCAGCGATGAGAGTCGCTTCTGCCTTGGTGCCAATGATGGTCGTATGCGTGTTTGGCGCCGTGCAGGTGAGCGCCACAATCAGGACTGCATACGACCGAGGCACACAGGGCCAACACCCGGCATCATGGTGTGGGGAGCGATCTCCTACACTGGCCGTACACCACTGGTGATCGTCGAGGGGACACTGAATAGTGCACGGTACATCCAATCCGTCATCGAACCCATCGTTCTACCATTCCTAGACCGGCAAGGGAACTTGCTGTTCCAACAGGACAATGCACGTCCGCATGTATCCCGTGCCACCCAACGTGCTCTAGAAGGTGTAAGTCAACTACCCTGGCCAGCAAGATCTCCGGATCTGTCCCCCATTGAGCATGTTTGGGACTGGACGAAGCGTCGTCTCACGCGGTCTGCACGTCCAGCACGAACGCTGGTCCAACTGAGGCGTCAGGTGGAAATGGCATGGCAAGCCGTTCCACAGGACTACATCCAGCATCTCTACGATCGTCTCCATGGGAGAATAGCAGCCTGCATTGCTGCGAAAGGTGGATATACACTGTACTAGTGCCGACATTGTGCATGCTCTGTTGCCTGTGTCTATGTGTCTGTGGTTCTGTCAGTGTGATCATGTGATGTATCTGACCCCAGGAATGTGTGAATAAAGTTTCCCCTTCCTGGGACAATGAATTCACGGTGTTCTTATTTCAATTTCCAGGAGTGTATTTTTCTGTAAAATAAGTAGAATGGTACTACAGCAGACTTGTAACAACATTCAGTGGTATCCATCATTTTACCAATACACTGCAACGAATGAAGAGTAAATGGGAGTGGGGGAGGGTAGCAGGGGGAGGAGCGACTAGACAACTAACACTGTGTAGTATTAAAAAGTGATAGTGGTATTGTCTAAAACGTGTAGATAAATGCACAAAATTTTCTTACATTGTCACATTTTTTGAACACAATAATAATTAAATTGTAACACTGTTCTTAAACACTGAGTGCACGGTGTTTTCATCAGAGGCTGTCTAAGGTGTGTGTCTCTCGCTGCGTACATTGGGCTCACTGCTGCACTGGAGTACGATTCTAATTATCCGGGCAGTTGACGATACACCTCGAGCATATCGGGCTTTGCTCATGTTTTCAATTGCTGCACGATCGAGCTACTACTGTTGACACTCTCTTCATAACGTGTCATAGTGTTATAAATACGTCATAGATTTTAATCATAAAGTAACCGCGAAATATACACAGTGCAGATCATGTGTAAATAAAGCCGCTAATAAATAAATCATCAATCACAGTCACGATTCAGTCTATTTCTCGAAGCCGCGCGGTATTAGCCGAGAGGTCTGGGGCGCTGCAGCCATGGACTGAGCGGCTGGTCCCGGCGGAGATTCGAGTCCACCCTCGGGCATGGGTGTGTGTGTTTGCCCTTAGGATGATTTAGGTTAAGTAGTGTGTAAGGTTAGGGGCTGATGACCTTAGCAGTTAAGTCCCATAAGATTTCACACACATTTAAACTTTTTTTTTTTTTCTCGAACCTTAGTTTGTCCTGCTATCTGGTGACGATCGTTGATACTATCTTCACAATGGATCTTGCCACTGTTATTTATTCTCCCAATCACAATTCGATTTAATGTGGCGACGGTATGTGTGAGTGGTGACGCCGGGTTAAGAGGCATGCGCAAAAATATCCCAATTTTGTTTTATTATCAAGACAAAAGCATGCACTTTTAAGCAAAACCCATTTAAGAAAGCAATCTACATTTAGCTTTATAATTTTAATGTCGTGATGTATCATGAAACCAATGTATAATCATTAAAGAAGGTGAGCATCATGTACAAAGGCAACATAAATGTTAATAAAGCGTGTCCGTAAATACTGAACGGGAGCTCTCACTATAAACTACTTTTTAGTATTACAAAATTTTGTGTGGCGGAAGTAGTTATTTCTATTACTATTTGTGCTTTACGAAACTGTCAGTTCCAACAGAACGGCATCTTGTTCTTATGGTAAATTTCTTGAGTTCCTCGTGATCGCTTGCTCTCACGCCGCATAAGTCAAATATCACGTGATCGTTGGCGCAGCCCTCGACACTAGATCGCGTTCTGCAAAGTATCGGGAAGTATCGAGCTCGTTTGAACGCGAGTATCGTTTGCCCAGCCGTAATTCACAGTTCAAAAATGGTTCAAATGGCTCTGAGCAATATGGGACTTAGCTTCTGAGGTCATCAGTCCCCTAGAACTTAGAACTACTTAAACCTACCTAACCGAAGGACATCACACACGTCCATGCCCGAAGCAGGACTCGAACCTGCGACCGTAGCAGTCGCGCGGTTCCAGACTGTAGCGCCTAGAACCGCTCGGCCACTCCGGCCGGCTTAATTCACAGGCTGCGCGCCGCCACGCTGTTAGGCTGCCTAGATGTGCGGCCCGCTGTTGACAAAGGAAACTCCCCATCACATTCCCCTCAGATTTAGTAGTGAGGTGGTCCAGTAAGTAGTCCGTCAAAAAGTGAACACAGATCAAGCATGAAAACAGGAAGGAGATGCACTGAACTGTTGAAAAAGAGGAAAATCAGAAACAGTCAGTGGTATAAGCTTAAGATGTGCAACGTCGAAGGAAGCTGAATAGATGGGGCACTGTGGTTAGGACGTTGTACTGCCAAGGGGCAGATCCGTATTCAAATGTACTTCGTGCCCAATATATATATTCTTTTTAAAGAATTACGAACTTCCCGTCCGATCGCTGACGTGTCTCGTCGCTGTATTGAAATTTGTGTCTGTGTTGTGCTGTAACGTCGGTTTATAACAGCGAAGTATAAGGAACCGTCCTCCAGACGTACGTACCTCCCATTTGTTCTCTACAAGTACCACATGTTATGAGTCTTGTGTTCCGTTTTGGAAATTTTGGCTCTTGAATTCCTTTGTTGTAACATAGTTCACACCCGTTTGTTTCTTGTTTTTGATTCTGTGAGAGGTCTCTGCAGCATCTCGTCTGCGCACACTATTCATCACATTTACTTGCGACGTTAATATATTCTTACCACATGACTCATTTTCTATAACCAACGTAGAATATAACAATTGCCAAGACTACAGAAACAGAACCAAAACATGAATGACCAGACGGAAAGTTCGCGATACTGTGAAGAAAAAAAAAAAGGGGGGGGGGGCGCGAGGGAAACTTGGATACGGATCTCACGCTTTGCACTCCAACACAGTGACCACACAAAAATGACGACGTTATTCTTGTTAATGCCTCAGTGTTGCACATCTTGAGCTTGGGCAGTTCACTGTTTCTATTTTGCTTCTTTTTTCAAAATGCAGTACAAATTCTTCCTGTTTGTATGGTTGATCTGTATTCAGATTTTGACGGGCAATCCACTGGACCGTTTTACCACTAAATCTGAGGGCTATGCGATGGGGAGTTTTCCTTCTAAAGACGTTTTCCACCGAATGGGATTGTAGCAAACAAGGAGAGTTGCGGTTCACTGAGGCGTCTGAGTGCGTAATCAAAACTGTTAATGTAGACTGATCTTTGGCAGTCACGCTGGACACTGGGTATTTTAGATGGTTCTTTCAGGTGGTGTTGTCTGTCTGCTTGCTTTAAAAAAAAAATAAAAAAATAAAAACTTATTTAGGAGGGACCTGTAAAAAAACTGCAAGATGTGTGACTAAAGGCCCTATCGAGTAGTTAGTTTGGGTCAGATTGTCTCCAAATCCTATCTCATTGTTTCGTTGTGAAATGTGTTCTTTAAAACGGATCTCAAACACTCTACCAGTATGACCAGCGTACTGTTGAGGACAATCGTTGCATTTAATTTTTTTATTCACAGCATTAAATGTAGATCACAATTTTTTGCACAAAGTTTTATTTCAAAACGAACAGTTTCATTTGTGTGAAAGCCAGTTCTTAACCCGGTTTCTCCGAAACCTTTTATCGTATCTGACACCTTTCCTGTTTTTTCAACAAGTACATAAATTGATTTTGTGCTTTTGGTCCCTGTTTTAAAGTAATTTTACATGTTATATACTCACTGTTTTAAGATAATATTAGATATTATGTACTTAAATACCTACTCACTAATGTTTTATTTTCACTTGTAGATCAGAAGATGCCCACAAGCGGCTTCTAATTAAATTGCTTGCCTGTGGAGTATCGTCTCAAATGTTGGTCTGTATGCGTAATTTCCTGTCAGAAAGTTACAACGCGTAGTAAGTGACGGAAAGTCATCGAGGTAAATAGAAGTAACAGCTGGCGTTACTGAATGAAGTATTATAGACCTTCTACTGCACGTAATCCATATAAAGGATTTACGAGGCTACGTTAGAGGTCATCTTACATTGATTACGGATGTTGCTATCATTTATCATCTAGTAAACTCATCGAAAGATCAAAACCAACAGCAAAATGATTTAGGCAACGTGGCTTTATGGTGTGAGAAGTCGTAAATGTCCCTAAACAACGAGAAATGTGAGGTTATCCCTTTGAGTAGCAAAACGAATCCTTTAAATTTCGGTCACACGATAAATTACACAAACCTGAAGGCTGCCAGTTCAATTAAATACCTAGGGATAACAATCACGGACAACTTAAATTCAAAGTATCACGTATATGATGTTGTGGAGAAGGCGAACCAAGGACTGCTTTTTATTGGCACAACACTTGGAAGATGTAACAAATACCTCTACTTGCCCGTTCGTTCTCGGCTAGAGCAAGGGGATCACTACCAGATACGGTTAAAGTAGGACATTGGAAACGTTCAGTCATGGCCATCTCATTTTGTATTATCGCGAAATAGGAGAGAGAGAGAGTTGCAGATATGATATGCGCCGGGCAGAGTGGCCGAGAGGTTCTAGGCGCGACCGCTATGCTCGCAAGTTCGACTCCTGCCTCGGGCATGGATGTGTGTGATGACCTTAGGTTAGTTAGGTTTAAGTAGTTCTAAGTGATAGGGGACTGAAGAGCTCAGAAGTTAAGTCCCATAGTGCTCAGAGCCATTTGAACCGTCCTGAAGATGTGATATGCGATTTGGGATGGCAATCATTAAACCAAAGCCGGATTTCGTTGCGACGGGATTTTTTCACGAAATCTTACTATCGAAATTTCTTCCCTGAAACCGAAAATATTTTGTTGAAGCACACCTACATAAGGACGAATGGTCATCGTAGTAGAATACGACAGCTCGCACGGAATGATTTATGTGTTCGTTTTTCTCTCGCGCTGTCCGTGAGTGTAACGGTAGAGAAACAATGTGAAAGTGGTTTGATGAAACCTCTGCTAGACTACTTAATTGTGGATGTAGACGTAGATGTTGGAACAAATATTTTTAAGAAAGGATCTGCCTCGTCTACTTATGACATGTTCTTCAGCAGCCTGCATATGTATTCATTAATGCACTCTAGTGTCCCAAATCTGTAACTTCTGCAGCTGACCATAACATGGCCTACCTTTACGTCTCGGTCAGGACAACGATCCCTAGGGAATTTTCCCGGTCCCGCCCAACGGCCAGCAGTGACGGAGCCCTTGGCACAGGGCTGGGGCGGCGGCTGAGCCGAGGTAAACCGCAGGTGCGCGGTGCCCTTTTGTCAAAATTCCGCTGCCAGAGTTCCAAACTGCTAAACAATGCTTGCAATACTGCGCCAACTTCCCACATTAATCTTAGTTAGCGTTAATTTAGGCGGCAGCCGCGTTTAAGACGTTCATCGCAGAACAGATGGGACCCGCACCCGCAGCAAGAAGGGCTGGCGCGGGGGCGGCGGAGGCGGTGGTGGCAGCGGCGGCGGGGGCGGTGCGAGCCACCTGCGGGCGATGTTTCCCTGCCGCCGACTGCCACAGCTGTGTCGCGTCGCGCCTCCGGTCTTCAATTAATTTAATCAACTAGGGCGCGCTGTTTTCGCATTCGTCTATGCGCTGGCCTTCTGCTGTGTGGTACGACAGACTAGGCACTCAGCGCATCAGGAAAGATTTACGAATTTACGAGTATAGTTCGGTTAACTTCGAATAAAATTCACTGCGCAGGGAGAAAAGCGCATCTAAGAAGCTAAAGGACAAAAGACTTCAACATAATTAACAACGACGAGTCCCACTGCGGTACAAGGGCAAGCCTGCACGATGAGTTTTGGTTCAATGGTGATAAAACCTGTACCACGCATGACTTTTACATTCTCTCTTTACACAGAGTGAATCGAAATGATTCGTACCTTTACACTCGAGTATACAGGGCATGGACAAAAATATGGAAACTAAAATAGAAGACAGAACACTTTATCATGCTTGGTTTTCAAACCAGCTTCCAGGGGTCTCAAATTGGATAAATGCAGGTCCTGTACTGTTGTCAACGGAATCTTACATCATAATATCAAAACAGTGACAAGTTCAGGTAACGCTGATGGAGGAGTATAGCGATCATGCAGCCTTCTCCCCAAAGGAGACCAACAAGGCTCAATAACATTGAGGTCTGGTGACTGTGGCGGCCAGACGAGGTGCGACAATCCACCTCGTGCTCACAAAACCGTACCTCATTTATTTTTCAGTTTCTATCCATTTCTCATGCAGCCATTTCTCCTCTGCTAGCGTGTACTTCCTATTAATTTAATTCCTGGACCGCTTATACCGGGTGATCAAAAAGTCAGTAATATACCACGGAGTAATGTAGATAGAGAGGTTAAAATTGACACCAATGCTAGGAATGACATGGGGTTTTATTACAACTGAAAAAAAACAAAGTTCACAAAATGTCTGACAGATGGCGCTGGACAGCAAAACGTCAGTGACTGCGCATGACAATCGTGCATAAAATGAGCTGTGATGAGAGAATCAGATACGCCAGCAGTTGCAACATGTTGACGTTACCTGAAGAGGCACTTTTAGTGAAGCTGTATTATCAGAATGGGGAATGTGCTAGTTCAGCGTTACGATCCTATCGCCATAGGAAGGGGATTCGAACGGGTAAAGGTCCGTTGACAAATGCAGCTGTGGCGAGAATGATTTCGAAGTTCGAAGCCACGGGTTGTTTAGACGATAGACCCCGTAGTGGTCGACCGAGCACAAGGCGTAATGCTGCTGCGACAGTTTAGGAAGAAATGGAGACTGTAGCGGGTTCGTCTATGCACCGGGAAGTCAGCGCTCGTGCAGTCGCACGTCGCACTGGCATTCCATACACTACTGTTTGGTTGGCACTTAGGCGTACCCTCCGATGCTATCCGTACAAAATCCATCGGCATCATGAACTGTTACCTGGCGATTTAGTGAAGCGGAGGGCCTCCCATGTCCCAAGACCTCAGTCCGTGCGATTATTGGCTTTGGGGTTACCTGAAGTCGCAAATGTATCGTGATCGACCGGCATCTCTAGTGATGCTGAAAGACAACATCCGACGCTAATGTCTCACCATAACTCCGGACATGCTTTACAGTGCTGTTCACAAAATTATTCCTCGACTACAGCCATTTTGAGGAATTATGGTGGACATATTGAGCATTTCCAGTAAAGAATATATCCTTGATTTTTCTTACTTTGTTATGTTAATTATTGCTATTCTGATCTGATGAAGCGCCTTCTGTCGGACATTTTTAGAACATTCGTATTTTTTGGTTCTAATAAAATCCCATGTCATTCCAAGCATGTGTGTCAATTTGTACCTCTGTATCTACATTATTCCGTGATTTATTCAGTTTTAAAATTTATACTGACTTTTGGATCACCCGGTATTTCTGTATTCCTGTATTTTCCGGAACATTTTCGTATTTCCTTCTTTCGTCTGTCAACTGAAGTATCTCTTTTCTTTTCAGTGGTTTCTTCGCATTTACCTTATTTAAACCTACATTTTTTTCCAACTTCTTTGACTGCCCTTTCTAGAGGTGTACATTCTTCTTTAACCTAAATGCTAGTGAACTATTCCTTACTGCTGCATCTATATCGTCGGAGGAGTTCCAACGCATCTCATCATTCCTTAGCACTTTGGTACCCCACTTACTTGCGCATTGAGTCTTCCTTACTAGTGCCTTAAAACGTCAACCTTCTCTTCATCGTTATTAAATTGATATCTGAGTCTATATCTGTTGCTGGCTACGACTTACCGCCAGCGCAGCCACAGTCGAATGACTCATACAGAGGGGACAAAACTCTTTCTTTGCTTGTCAAGCTGCTCAAAGTTAGTTAAAGTGTCATCACGTCAGACAGAAAAACCACAACCACTGTACAAATATAAAGCAGACACATTCATTCACATTTTCATGCAAGACGGGAGGAAAACAACACAGGAATATGAAATACATGTAATATAAGACTAGTGTGTGGGCTAGGTGGGAACAATGGAAAATGTTTTCCCATGCTGAAACTTCTTCCGGATTAAATTACGAAGAGCACCGATAACAGAGGTCCCAACATGAAATGAAATAGTAAGGTAACCCGAGAAAAATTTTATGAAATCGGTCTTACAGAGACGATTCACCACCTTCTAATAAACAAAAAAAAGTAGGACTATCTGTTGCTGATCATGCGTCATGTCGCTGTGGCGCGCCCTGGCAGCCGTGTCTCTGGAGATGTGGACGGACTCAGTCGAGGACACGAATAGAGCAGAAGTAGTCATTAGCCCGTATCACCTGCCACGTTTGGTGAGGAGTGTAGTTTGCTGATGTCGGGCGTGGCATATATGTATGTCGGGCTGTTTGATTTCCCTCAGTATTTATAAGACTGCACTGGCGGTTTTAGTATGGCGCTGAGTTTACGCATAATCGTCAACGTAGTGGTCAGTTGCGAACTGGCATAATCGTATGTATCAGGCAGAGTCCGCCACCTCGTTTGCAACTTAGGAACCGACTAGCTTACTTTCATGCTAAGGCGGTCAATGAGTGAATCAGTGCGTTTTCCGGAGAACAGTGGCATCGTGTCTTTCGAAATCTGCACTGACGGAAAGAAAAACCGCAGCACCGAGAAGGAGAAGCACGACGAAAACGAAGCTCCGTAGACGTGTTTCCGCATCTGAAAGATGATATCTGAGTATGCAAACCAGGATGTCTTTAAATACACGCTGTAACGGTCTCGAGCGTTAGTTACCTTTCATATTGGATATAGTGTGTCGGTGGTAGTCAAGAACGCCTTCAAGACGACAAAGACGCCATTATCAACACCTCACTGAGCTTCAACGAGATCTTACAAAAGGCTACGAGACGCGGGATGTTTCTACTGCGATTCTGCAGAAATACTTGGCAGAAATGTAGCCACTGTACACGACTGCTGGCAGCGACGTTCACAATAATGTACGGCCGCAAGAAGACCGGGCTCCGGACGGCAATGTGGCACTCCCGAGATGGACGACCTTCGTGTTCGGCGTATGCCTCTGGTGCATCGCACTGCATCTGCAGCAGCAATTTGATCAGCCGTTCGCAGTTACATATCGGTTACTTCAAGAACAGCTCCGAGCCAGGTGCCCTGTATCTAACCCCACCTCAAACCACCGCCTTTTGCGACTTAGGGTCTCAAGTGAGAGCTCACTGGAGGGCATGGCGGACGACTGTTGTGTCTTCCGTTGAAAGTTGATTGTCATTCGGGCCAGTGATGTACCTGCGTTGATTAGGTGGAGGCCAGATGCGGGCCTGCGACCAACCTATCTGCTTACTAGACACAATTGACATACACCTGGAGTTATGGCTTACGGTGCGATTAATTATGACAGCAAAAACACTCTCGTGATTATCCCGCGCACCCTGACTGAAAATTTGTACTTGAAATTGGGGATTGCACGTGTTGTGGTGACGTTCATGAACAGCATCACAGGGGGTGTCCACGAACAACATAACACTTGCTGTTGTAACCCAAGCGCTCTACGAGGTCGACATCTTGCCTTGGCCTGTTCGATCACCAGATCTGTCTGAAATCGAGCATGTATGGATATAACCGGACGACATCTTCTGTTTTATCTACAGCCACATTAACCATCCCTTTGTTGTCCGCCAAAGTGCAACGGACTTCAATTTCCATATCACAAACTGACATCCGGCAAGTGTACAACACACTACATCTACGTTTGCACGTTTGCATTCTGGCGATTCCACAGGTTACTAATGTACCAGTATTTCAGATTTGGAACGGTTAACCCTTGCGCTCACATTTACCTGTCGTCTTGTAATGTTAATCACTTACACATGTTACCTAATCAAATGTGTTCGCAAAATTTCATTACTCTAAATTAGTTAATTTTTGGCGTTTTGTTTGCGTCAGTGTAGTTTTGCCTGGTGTTGTTGTTTCCACAAGGACGTGAGTTTGGTGTGTCAGACATTTACTTCTATTGTCGCATGCAAACCGCCTGGAAGCTCAAACGCTGAAGTCCATATGTGCGTGTGCTTTCCGGAGCACACTTGCAACACGACTTGAGATATTGAGTTTTTCTGTGTTATTTGCACAATTTTGTGAGTGATTTTTCGGACATCTACTCTTATCGTCGCTTACAAACCTCCTGGAAGCATAGTTGTCAGTAGCATTTGTTTGTGACTGTGCCCTTTTTGCCGTTGACTGACGCCGTTGAATTACGAAATGGCTCTGAGCACTATGGGACTTAACTGCTGAGGTCATCAGTCGCCTAGAACTTAGAACTACTTAAACCTTGCTAACCTAAGGACATCACACACATCCATTCCCGAGGCAGGATTCGAACCTGCGACCATAGTGGTCACGCGGTTCCAGACTGTAACGCCTAGAACCGCGCGGCCACTTCGGCCGGCTTCAAATGCGAGCATTGGCTTTAGTGTTGATAATATTCCTCTACTACAGGGATATGAGTTCAGTGAAGGCTGTGAATCAGTGGAGAGGTATGCTGCGTGTCAAACAGGAGACCGTTATAACTGAGTTGACTGTTGAAACTTCCTGGGAGATTAAAGCCGTGTGCCGGACCGAGACTCCAACTCAGGACCTTTGCCTTTTGCCGGCAAGTGCTCTACCAACTGAGCTACCCAAGCACGACTCACGCTGCGGCCTCACAGCTTTACTTCCGCCAGTACCTCGTCTGCTATCAGCGCACACTTCACTGCAGAGTGAAAATCTCATTCTGAGTTGACTGCTGTTTGAAAAATTTGCAACGTAGCGATTGTAGCCGCACCATCGTTGGCTAAGCAAGTGTACTTCCGCTTGTTGTATTGGCGAGGCCATTGTGAAAGATATATCTGAGAGACGTGAAGTTTCTTGGATTCTGCTTTGTGTATATTAGCGTGTTCGCTCGTTTTGTTTTTCCTGATATCGTTTGTAGTATTATTGCATACAAGTGCATGGAAAATTTGTTGTCGTTTGTCTGGCTGTGACTGCTTGGTCTAATGCCGTCTTTCGTCCTTGGTGTTATTTTGTCAATCTCTGAGACATGCTACGCATGGGCATATATTAGTTAGCGCTGTATATTCGCAGAATTTAAATCTGATCGGAGCTTAAGGAATAAGCGTTCTACTTTAAGATATTTGTCAATGGCAAATAGCTTTAGTGCCCTGACCACTCTCTAGTTCCAAACAAAGGTTTGACTTAAGGAACTAATTGAGTCACGCTAATACCTGCGGAGAAAGAGAGGAGATACTCAGCACAGATAACTAATGTACATTTAGTGCCCGACAGCTTACATAAAACTTAGTATTAATTAAACTTCCTGGCAGATCAAAACTGTGTGCCGGACCGAGACTCGAATTCGGGACCTTTGCCTTTCGCGGGCAAGTGCTCAACCATCAGAGCTACCCAAGCACGACACACGCCCCGTCCTCACAGCTTTACTTCTGCCAGTATCTCGTCTGATACCTTCCAAACTCCTCATAAGCTCTCCTGAAAACCTTGCAGAACTAGCACTTTTCCCTTTCCCACCAGAGGGAGACACCAAAGCTGCGATTGCCACAGCGGCGCCACCGCCAGAAACGGAGGGCGACTGCTTCACACAACGCGCTGCTTCGCGCTCTTCAAAACAGCAATTTTTACCATAGCTCACTATCTTTGGGACGCTGTAGATTTTTTTTGTATGTCTGATAGTAAATCTCAAGGCCCATACATTCTCGACCACTTTCTCCAATGATTTCAGAAATTTCGATGAAATTGCATCTGTACTGTCCACCTTATTTGTTCGAATGCTTCCCAAAGCTCTGTTAAATGCTAATACTGTCTCACTTACGTGTCCTATACCTACTTCTGTTTCAGCTTTTATCACATCACACAGCGCCTCTACACCCTTTCCTCTGCGTTTGGCAGTAGAATTCTTGTTACATTCTTCAAGTTTGACGCCGTTGATTTTAATTTTAGGGAAGATCATTTTGGACCTTTCTATACTCCAGGGCTTCCCAACCTTTTCAGCTGGCGGACCCCTTCTTCAGTCGAAAATCTATGGTGGACCCCTTGTCGGTCAAGAGCACAGTAACTTTAAATTTCAGAGCGAAAGACATGGGAACTGAAAGGTTCTTAATGCAAATGCCATGTTCCCAGTGACCCCTCCCTCCCCCTGAAGTACCAATAGTCTTTGGTTTAGAGATCCAATTTTAATTCCCACTGCATCCAGACACTTACTAGTGGATTCACTCCCTTTGTTCAACACACTATAGCCTGATTAAAATTACTTGGTAATTGACATTTCACTCGTTGGAGCCGCCTTCCTCCAAGAGCAATCAACATCACGTCCACACTGTATGCTGTTGACAAGTTGCCGCTTGAGGTCTGTTCACTTCCACTGTTTGGGTACTGTTGTTTAAGAAGCATGCATATTTCGTGACAGTCATGTGTGTGTGTGTGTGTGTGTGTGTGTGGTTTCTCGTGAAATCCGAAGAAAAATCTTCACATGTATGTAAGGTCTATGGGGCTTAACTGCTGAGGTCATCAGTCCCTAGTCTTACCCACTATTAACCTAAGTTTAACTTCCGCTAAGGACAACACACACACACACACACACAAACATGCCCGAGGGAGGACTCGAACCTCCGGCGGGAGCGGCCACGCAATTCACGACGACATGGCGCCTTAGACTGCGCGGCCATTCCTCGCGTCTGTGAAGAAAAGAGGCATACCCATGATTCGGGATACCACCACATCACGAAAGAAAAGAGGCCAAGGAATTGCCTTCAAAGGACTATTGTGACATCTGTTGTGCAATGTGTGGGAATACATCCACCCAGTTTACATGCGTTTCCAAAACCGGATTTCGTAAGCCGATGTCGCAGTTCCGCTTTTGGTTGGACACGTAAACACTTCGAAATCAATTCTGGAAATCTGCTTTTATAAAGCCATTTTCCAGTTGCACAATCGATTTTCGTGCCCATGTAAACAGCTCGAAAAGTCTAGTTATTTTTATTTTTTTGCGTATCTACTGAACGGCAGCTGTCAGTCCATAGCCGGCAGCTAGCAGGCGGCGTAGCAACAGAGTACTGTCAGTTGGTAGCTGGCAACTGGCAGGTGGCGTGGCAACATTTTAGCCACAGCTGACAACTTCAACTACTACTTGGACACTATATCGTGGCAGTCAGCCTCGACTGTAAACAAATTAGGAGAACAAACAAGCAGACTCTCTTATTTCTATATAAGATTACAAAGCATTTCACAGAACGTAAGACTTTTTTTCTCAAAGGAAACAATTCTATCAGAGGAGGTTTACCTTTTACAAGGTGGCGTTTTCACATAATAAATCCGGCTGCGGAGCATCTTGCGTTTGTTCTTCCTTTGGTCGTCCTCCCTCCTCATTCATTTCAACTGGAAACTTTCCTTGTTGTGAAGGCGATGGAGAAACTGCGTCCTTCTTCAATGATCTTGACTTCAGCCACCGATCCATGTTAGAGCCAATAAACTGGTCAAAAATCGACTTATGAAATAGATAGTGCACCGACAAAGCAAGTTTAACATTTAATGATGCCTGGGACCGCATAAGTGCCAGCGAGCGCTGTGATTGGTCGACAAAGCTCGCTATGCGCATGCGTAAAAGGTTTCAGCGCATCTAGCGCCGTGAGCCGGCGCACAAACGACCCCCGTATTGTTGCGAAACAGTCGATCAGAGAAGCCGCATTCTCCGCCACTAAACTGTGTATGTGTTCTCACTTAGGAACCACAAACGCCGCTTGGGAATACGGCCTGAAGTAAAATTACACATGTTTTTCACACACACCAAAAAATAAATAAATAAATAAATAAATAAAAAAGTGATGAATTTAATTTTCACATTTTTATTCAATAATTTCACTCAATATTTAACACGATTTGTTGAAAGGTGGCCGCGGACCCCCTAGAAAGAGCCGGCGGACCCCAAAGGGGTCTGCGGACCACACATCGGGAAGCCCTGCTATGCTCTGAATGCCATCCTGACGGCCATTTTTTCCCGATTTCTTTACAGTTTGTCACCTCCCCCTCACTTATCGACCTTAAAGACAGTGAAAAATTAATCCGCGTGCACCTAATGGAAATTTGGTTCAGATGGCCCAAATGGCTCTGAGCACTATGGGACTCAACATCTTAGGTCATAAGTCCCCTAGAACTTAGAACTACTTAAACCTAACTAACCTAAGGACATCACACACACCCATGCCCGAGGCAGGATTCGAACCTGCGACCGTAGCAGTCCCGCGGTTCCGGACTGCAGCGCCAGAACCGCTAGACCACCGCGGCCGGCTGGAAATTTGGGAAAAGCAATAGTCTCCGAAGTTAATTTGTCGGTAAAGAGGGAGGAAAGGGTTACATCTAAATGAAAGGAAAATGCAAATGAAATGGGTGGAAATTAGTTTTGAGAAAAAGGGTAAAATTAATAAAGAAAGTAAATGTGCGGTCGTTACGTTAACAATTAATTGGCGTTAATTAGATATTTGAGATTTGGGGAAAATTACGGTCGCCAGTCCTATGGACAACTACTATAATAACTGAAAATGAAAGATTAATGCACATATAATTAGCACTAAAAGCGTGGCAACTGACGGTTGACACGTGTTGTGTGAAAACTGAATGTTTGTCAGAAGTAAAAAATTTCGCTACACTCTGACTTAATTTAGCAAAAGAATTAATAAAACCGGAAAATTGAAAGTTAATTTAGTGACTGAAATTAATAGTGAACTTTGTTTCTGAAGCACTACGAAATTCAATAAAATAAGGTTAGTCTTGGGCTACCTCAACAATCATTTCAAAAGCTACTTGAATCTATGCAATTAAGAAATAAGAGATTTAACTTTGAATTTGAATTAAATGATTCAGAACAATTAACAATAGTAAATTTTGGAACGTATCAAGCTGAGCTGCAGTCACAGGTGAGCTAAAATATGGTAACAAAACTCGCACTCTTAATTTGTGCTTGTGTAATCTAAATATTGTAGCCAGCTATGAATGCATTAACTGAACTTTGAAATTAAAGCAGTGAAATCGAATGATATTACTTTAATGCTGGCGTTTGAATTTCAATGACACTCGAGTTCATTTCAGTAAAGGAAGGGACCCTGATTGGTAATGCAACTGGGACAATGAGCAACAAAGGTTCATGCTAAGTTGCTGCATTTTTGCTAATGGCATAGTTTGAAAAGCTGTCTGCCATACAGTTCTAAAACTTTACGTGCTTTCAGTCTTCCTTGTTGGTTGATTGAAGGCTTGAAGTCGTCGGTCGAGGAGGTGGCGACAGTCACTCATTGTCGGCCGTCGCTGTTGCAGAAGCTGGATGTTGGCGCGCCTTCTTCTCGACACGGTCACCAGGCGAAACGCGCTCTTGATGTGCGCCAGCTAATTCTTCCCGTCCGCGACACCGTGTCAGGAATTATCATGGCAAGTCGAGCGCAATTACATGCTGCCAAACCCCGGAAGCGCGGCAACTCGTGGGAGCGTCACACAACACACCTGCTCCACCGCCCTACTCCAGCCAGACTCCCTCTGCCCGCGCTCCATGCGGCAGAGTTAACACTACCAAAGATCCTAAACACTTTGGTTCTCCACACGACCTATCGATGTAATCGTTCGATAGTACAGTTTTCCCTAGGCCATATATATATATATGCAAATAGTAAAACAATTACAATATATAAAGACACAGAAATGTCATATCTTCAGGTAACAAATTAAGGAAAAAAATTTATAGTACAATAGAGGGAAATAGGAGGATATGCATTTCCGGCGTTACAAGTTTTCCTTTAACCATTCGCTGTAGCTTCAATACATTTCCTATTTGTCGCATTCTTAACTGATTTATATTGCCGTATTCTCGCGTTATCCTGAGCATTTTTGTGCTTTCTTCGTTCATCGTTGAACTGAAGAATTTCTTCTACGAGAGTGGGAACTTAAATAGTGGCAACTATTTATTCACAACAATCTGGTAGCAAGTGATGCTCCAAAAACGAACAGTAATACTGTGCATTGACGGTCTGCTGTCGAGAAACGTAATGCGTTAGGAGAACACCATCACTGTCCTACCGAGAATCACCGTAAGTTTCACCATGCTAGGTCTCTGACGCACTTTCGGCTTTCGCTGTGGCTCATAATGACGCCATTCATTGTATTGGCGTTTCAGTTTTGGCTCGTACGATGTGGCCCATGTCTCATCCAGTGTTACGACACGGCGTAAGAAAGCCTCTTCTTCGCGCTCACAGCGCTCCAAGTGTGTGTGAGCAGCGTCGTAACGCATCCATTTCTGCATTTCCGTCAAGTCATGCGGAATCCATCGTGATACAATTTTTCGCATGCACAGGTGTTTCTTCAGGATGCGAAGCACAGTCATATGCGCTAATCCGGTTTCGTGGGAGAGCTCACGAATCGTATGGCGTCGACCACTGTCCACTAACGCGGCAACAACATGTACATCTTCTTCAGAGACGCTAGGACGACTTGCCCAATGCATATCTGCCACAGTCTGCCGACCTTCATTGAAATCTTTTACCCGTCGTGCCACTGTTCTGTACGGCAATGCCGATTCCCCGCAAGCCTCTTGAAGACTTTGATGAAACTGTCGTGCTCTACGACCTCTGGCACATTCAATCTTGATCCAACTCCGTTGTTCCTGTTTCGAAAACATAGTAAGACCGTTACGTTAGACCGTTCGCTCAAAAGTGACTGTTTCCCTCGATTGCGAGCACGCCGGTGACGTGGGACGGGCGAGACCATTTGCTCGGAGGTATGGTAGGTATGTCAACAACGTGTGCTATCAGCGACAATAGTACTTGCCATTGCATATTGTCTTCACAGCAGTGTTGCCACTATTTAAGTTCCAACCTACGTATTAAATAGGGTTTCTTTAGAGTTACAATGGTTGTACAGTGTTATAACTTATGTGACTGCATTTTATCGATGACATTTTCTCTTCAACTGCACTGGTCGCTGTGGTATTCGTTATCTCAGTATGTACAGGTACAGCCTAAGAGAATGTTGAACTCACTTTATCATACCTCATTACTTCAGCATCGTACTTGTTTCCACAACGTTTGGTCTGGACTCTGCTCGTAATACTTACTTATTCTTCATTACTGAATTCTGATCTGAATCTAAAGCTACTCATTTTAACCAGATTTCGGACTCTCCGTCTCACCATGATGTAATCCAGCTGGAAACGTCCCATGTCTCCAGGTCTTTTCCAAGTATAAATCATTCCCTAGTAATTTTGATTACTGAATTATTAGCTGAAACTTACTGCAAAACTCAGACTTTCTCATATGTTGCTCCTACTGCCCACTCCGTATTCTCCCGTAACTCTTTGTTCTACTCCCTCTCATTCTATAGCGTCCCAATTCGTCATGAGTATTAGAATTTCATCTCCCTTTACACCCTGAACTCCCCTTTAGTATTCTCATAAACTATCTCTACCTCTTCCAGCTTTTGATGTCATCAAGTACACCTCACCTACTGGCGCTGTCGTTGGTTTGCTTTCATTTCTGATCAGAATAATATTTCACTGAAGTTGAAACGACAACATTTGTGCCGTTCCATAAAAATATAACAATATAAGATTGTCTGTCGTAGTATTAAAGTCGGGACGACGCGAAGGCAATAACTCAGGCGGCTGCTCCGCCACCTTTCATATGGAGTGGCCCAGCCGTGGGCGTCACGCAATCCCATGTCGACGGATGCCAGTAGTCAAAAACACTGCAAATAAGTTTATAGATGTAGTTAATATTATTAGGTTAGTAACGAAGCGCAATTTGTGAGTATACATCCCACGTCCTTCCCCTCGCATCCCTGAGCGTAGTCAGCGTTAGTTGGCAAGCAAACGAATTTTCGTAGCAGAGAAGCTCTACAGATTAACACCAACTTAGTTTCTTCCACTCTGGGATGAGAGCAGAGAGAACACAAACAGGTAGTGACCAGAGATAGTCGGTTGACTGAAAAAAGCTTGGAGGTGGAGAGGTTAGTCACGGCAGTTTTTGGCGCGTCCATCCTCTCCACCGAAGCCCAGCAAAACCGTAGCGGCCGGCAGTGACTGCGGGCAGTTGACTACTGCTCTTAGGCAAAGCAACGGAACATATGTCGTTGTAACTGCTCTGCAGTCAGCCGCCGTGACGTCATTGCGATTGCCGCGTCTCGGCCGCTGCAAAAGCAGTCAAACAGTTGGGCCGCGACTGCCAGGTGTGTGACGACTGCAGAAATCAACGACGCGCTGTGTGAACAGTTAGTGGAGTATGTAAGCAGATACTCTACACTGTATGATCATAAGCATACAGATTTTGCCGGTCGCGGTGGTCTAGCGGTTCTGGCGCTGCAGTCCGGAACCGCGGGACTGCTACGGTCGCAGGTTCGAATCCTGCCTCGGGCATGGGTGTGTGTGATGTCTTTAGGTTAGTTAGGTTTAAGTAGTTCTAAGTTCTAGGGGACTTATGACCTAAGATGTTGAGTCCCATAGTGCTCAGAGCCATTTGAACCATACAGATTTCAGAAATGTGATGGCAAAGGATAAGGTGTGGAAGAAGATAGGAGAAGCAATGAAAAAAGATGGTAAGTGTTTTGCATATAGACATTCATTTATTTATGTTTTTTTTCCTACTGTGACAAATCGTACAATATGGAGGCTACAACAATGCTTCCATTCTTTCTGTCACCAAACGATTACAACAATAGTCGTTATGAGTAGTAACAATAATTTATTTCCTTTATTTGAGCCTTAGTTCTTTTCCAGGTTGTAATCATTGATTTGTAGGTTCACAGAAGTAGAATCCCCCTGTTCGGGGCAGGGGAATAATGTTCAGTGGTAAACTCACGTCATGGTCAAGTTCATAAAAATCTCGTCCTCTTTTTTTCTAAATAGGCGTCCCTGAGGAGATTGTGTAGACAGCAACAATCTGTAACGAATTTATCACATGTGTTAGGTTGAAGATTCAGATTTGTGTAGAACACTCGAAATATCTGACACAAAAGTGCTAAAGCGTTTTCAGAAACTCGGCGCCCTCGTGACAGTTTATAGTTGAAGGTCGCTTTTGATTTATTTTGCTGGGCAGACGAGCGAGTGTAAGTCTTGAGAATATGCTTTCGCAAGCGGAATGCCTCGTCGCCTACTATAACAAATGGCATCTTGATGTCAGTTAATGGAAGCTTTTCATCTGCTGGAAACACGTCTCCTTTCATGATAATTTTCCCCATTGCTGACTTATTAAATATGCCACTGTCTCCTTCCTTCCCATATGAACCTACGTCTATCGCAACGAATTTACAGTTCGCATCAACCAATGCCAAAAGTACTATGGAGAAGTACCCTTTGTAATTCCAGGAAAGGGAACCACTTTTTACAGGACACCGTATCCTTATATGTTTCCCATCAATCGCAGCACAGCAGTTAGGGAAACCCCAAAGAGTGTATAATTCTTTCCGCGCCTTCCCTGAAAGATTCTCGAGATGGAGGAGGCAGGAAGATAGGTGCGAAGTGTTGGCACATAGCTTCTACTGTTTCACGAACTATGATGCTCACGTAGCTTGGTGATATCCGGAAACCATATCCAAGGGATACGAAACACTCCCCTGTAGCTAGAAACCTGTAACACAAACCATAATTATTATTAATACATGAAACATAAATAATATGTCTTGTCCTAATTACACAGCTTAACAAATATCGTTCCGTTTTAAGTAACCAGTGTAAGAAGAGATGGAAAGACATCAGAGATAACTACTGGAAAACTGTTCGAAAAGAACAACTGCAAACAGGTTCTGCAGCACCAAGTTCAACAACAAAATGGGCGTTGTTCAACAGACTAGACTTTTTGAGAGATGTAGAAAGGGAGCGGTCGTCTTTTTATAGTGTCCCGCTAAAGGAGCCAACAAGTGTTGAAGGACTGCTATCTGTTGAAGACGGACAAAATGCCAATGAAGCAGGACCTGACACTCCACAAGCCATTGCTTCCTTGTCCTCTAGTGACGCAGCTGCTGCAAACTCTTCCATCTCAGCTCGCAGATCGAGGAAAACACACTGGGATTCAGTCAACCGAAGGGGCCAACAACGATTGGAATTGCTGCTGCGCTTGGCTAATAATCGGGAGCCGGAAGATGATGTGGGGCTGTTGATGAGAAGCATCGCAGCGTCCATTAGGAAGCTACCACGTCATCTCATTAATAAAGCGAAAATGTACATTTTAAGCTAGGTTACGGGACTTGAAAGTTCTTCAGAATCATCTCTTGTGCCACTACCTGCCAGCATCAGTCCTTCCGGCTCGTCTTCCCTTTCATCCCCTTTCGAACGAACTTCATCGGTTGGAGACGATACGTACACTTTCACCCCATTAATAAACGTCGAACAACAAGCTGGTGATACTACTTTTGAAAATAATTACTAATCATAATGTAAACACAGTGTAAAGATAATGTAAAAATAAACAACAAACTATGCAGGCCCTGAGTCGTTTCCAAATAATCCTATTATTTTAATAGAAATTGTCCATTTTAACCCATTGTTGATGAATACGTATGTTTTTATACAGCTACTTACTGTAAAGTCACTGCTATTTTTTCGTCGGCTTCTATTGGAGTTTGCACTGCACTGGTAGCTGTTCTTGCTATTATCTTCTTTCACCAGACTCAAAACAAAATCGAACTGAGTCTAAAGAAATTTCTGAACCTCTCTTCATCGTTTCGCAAGTGACCGGTTACTAAGTTAGCATAAATTCCTTCACTTTTCCGTGTTTGGAAAATGCTGTGGGGAGAAGATCTTGTAAGCATTGCAATAATTTCCTCTTCTTCCTCGTCCACCAAAAACCTAGAACGGTGTTAGCATCCACGTTGCGAACTCGCGTGCGTGTTCCTTTCACAGAGGTAACTCACTGAGCGGCGTGGCCGCTGGGGTCAGCAGTCTCAACGAAATACACAGCCAGTGACGGTCGGCAGTTACGGCTGGCAGTTACTGCCCGCCGCTACGGCGGACAGTCGCAGCGAAATAGTACCTTTAGGTGCCGGCCAATACAGCAGACGGAGGACAGAGTGTAAGGGAGCAGACATACCTTCAGTACGTATGTCTCCAAATTCAGGACAAAGGTGTTTGAATATTTTATAAATGTATTAATCCGTTCTGTTTCTAGCACATTGTTGCATAGGGAAAGATTTAATGTATGCTTTCTGTGAAATTTATTACGATTTGTCTTAAATGTGTAGGATAGGACTCTGTGCCTCGTTCTTCGCAACGTGGTAGCCAGTGCTTAAGTTTAAGCCTCTTTCATTCCTATATTACATTAACTGCAAGCCGTTATAGCGTATGAAATGACTAGATTAACGAAAGATCGGATCTCCGTTCTGGCTAGTGAATTTCGTGACGGTTTGTTCTTTGTGACTGATGAAGCTTCCTGTGGACCACGTACACAGTGTCGCTCTTAAAGCGACTGTTACCCACAGCCGATAAAATCAGATGCCGAGCGGAATCGATTCAGTAATCCTTGCCGCTTCTCGGCCCTTTTCACACACGCGTTAGATCGATTTTGGAAACAGGTTAGCGGGTGAGGTGTGTAACAGCACCACGTGGTTATCGGCACAATAGGCGAACGCAGTAAGATAGGCGCGCACGTACGGAAGATGATTACAAAGTGAAACGTTTTCTTGTGCGCAAAAAGTAACCTCGTGTCCGTTAAAGATCTGAATGCGAGTAGTGAATCTCTGCTCTCTCCCCAGCACTATCTGTCTTACTGCATTCCTGTCTTATTATATTTGATTTCTCATTTCGTGCAGTTGAATGCTTGCATACTAGACTAACGAATTATGGGTTGTGGATAGTTGACGAAACGCAATCCCAACCACTCCCTCATTTGTTCACGCACTGTGCGCTCATAGTGATAATAAGTCTCTATCTTAATTGTATTGTGTGTCAATGAAAGGTCTGTTTAAATCGTAGCGAAAGTTTTGTCTAAATCGTAGTGACGTTAATATTTTTCTTAACAGTGGTGTATGTCGATGACTATGTTGTATTGTTCAGTTAATTCAATTAATAAATAATTAAATGATGAATAGAAGAATCCTTAATATGCTGACAAATATCCCCCATAAATTAGTAGAGTAAGTCGGATGCCATCAGCACAAGGCGACTAGAAGTTTTAGTGGGTCACGTATTACTATGTGCAATCCCAGTCCCTTTGAAAGCCAGTAAATACGAAAGAGTAAAGACACGTTCTGCTCTTCAGTTTGAACCTCTCTCATTCTCTCCCCAGTTATCCGTTGCGCGCTTATAATATCAGGCAATATTAATTCAAGTTGCCGTAAACTTCCGGTTTTTTCTCATTCTCAGCCTTTCCCTCCGGTTGCGGGCCGTAAGTTAAGTAATTCCACGCCTGTTTGAGGGCTGTTCCAAGAGAAAAGGGGAGCGTCCCAAAGAACAGCTTGAATAAGAAGTGACAAATAACAAATACGGCTGATCATACAGATTACGTGTAGGAAATCAAGTAGCCGTTAAGTTTTATTTGGTCTCTCCCTCTCCCAGAATTATCAATTCTCTTCTGTTTCTCACCTCCCCACAGCCGTCTACTTTCAAAAAAAAAGTGTTCACAATAACTCACCCCCTGTCTTACCTTGTTCTTCATGACGAGTCTTACTTCAGTTACATCACTTTCTGCTGCTTTCGACATTACCCTGTGTATATCAGACCAGGAACACTTATCTTCTTACGACTTTCTTCAAAGCTACCGTCATATCTAGACTGCGCCTTTGCATTTCCCTTTTCAGGTTTTCTAGCTTCCCTATCACATTCAAACACTCACAGCACCGATTCAAAAAAAGCGCCCTTCCTGTCTGCTACTTATGATCACCTTATCCTTGGCAGTCCTTTCGTAAGATCGAAAGGTGGACTAATCCGGATATTTATGTCTGTGGAAAGATCATCAAAACAGTTTTTCAATTACAGGCCACATGACGTGTTGATAGGCATTAATGTAGTGGTTTTCATTGTCTTCTGCATACTATGCCATTGATCAATGCCGATTCTTTCGCCTTTATGTGCTGTATCTCAGTGCAAGGGCAACAGAGTGCGCGAACCTCTGCCCCCTCCGCCACCATCTTTAAGAAAACCGTTGGCAATACGAGGATGACTACACCGAAAGTCTTCTGCCGTCACTGCAAACGATTTATATATAGAACTTAAGTAATGGCTGGGACCGAACGTAGGACGAAGACGTTATGATTACTTATCACTCTACCCCTTTCCATCACATAAGCTTCAATTTATTTTATTTTCCTTTATGATTACTACGCCTTGCCTTCATGTAAGCTTCAGTTTCTTCTATTTTGCCGCTTGCTCACTTCGCGAGACGTGCGTAGGAGGAAGTAATGGACCATACGACTCTTCACGGTCGTTACCGGATCTGTAGCGCAAAATGTCTCACTTACAGTTTCATGTGTTGCTGGGTACGATCTGACCTTTATTGGTAAATAAAAATTTTTACAGCCAAGAGCAGGTGTTGAAATATTTTTATTTTCACGACGATGGGTTTCGAAAGGTGTAGCTGTCATTTTCGGATCTTCTGGAAAAAACTTATTGCGCATGAATTGTACAACAATAATGAGAACATTTTGTCTTAAAGCATCTACAATTGGAGTTTGATATGTTTCTCCATTATATTCTCTCTTCTAAAGGAACGTCGTGTTTAAATCTTCTCTTTTACTTGAATTTTGGTATATCTCTGTAACTCTGTAATTCATATACTTCTTCAATCTTTAATTTCAGTTTTCCCTAGTCCATGACTCTCTTCCAGTTATAAATTCCTCTAGACGTGGAGTTTCAAAAGGCATATACTCATCTTCGTCCCATAATTGATCGAGTAGACTGTCCCCTTCGTTGGAGTAAGCTTACATCCCCATTGCCAACGGTTTGACGTCGTCTTTGCTTCGGCCATTATGTATAATTTTGCTGCCGCGATAGCACAATTCCTTTACATCATCCGTTCTGTAGTCACGAAATCTCTTGGTTAGCAAATCAATATTCTCTTTCATGCTATTGTTCATCACTTTCATTTTCACTTTATTTAAGCATGAATCACTTTCTGTGCTCTCTGTAACAGTTCCTCGGGTCCTTTACTTTCTGCTAGAAGGATGACGTCATTTACGAACAATTTTAGTGCCACTATTCGTATCCCCCCTGCTTGACTAATTATCGAAATTTCCTCTCTCTTTTTTCATGGTCTCAGATTTATTTGCAGTGTAATAATAACCGAGAGACGTTCATGGGAACTGTCGACTCGGAAAAAGCATTAGATAAAGTAAAGTAGTGCCAGATTATGATATTCTGAGAAAAATAGGGATAAGCTGTAGGGAAAGACGGGCAACATTGAATACGTACAAGAACCAAGAGGGAATAATAAGAGTGGAAGACCAAGAACTAAATTCTCACACTAATGAGGGTGTAAGACGGGGGTGTAGTCTTCCATCACTTCTGTTGAATGTATACATCTTAGAAGCAAGAAATAAAAGAAAGATTAAAATACAGGGTGAAGCGATATCAGTGATAAGATTCACTGATGACGACGCTATCCTCTGTGAAAGTGAAGAATAATTATAGAATCTGTTGAATTAAAGTAATAGACCAATGAGTATAGAATATGGATTAGAGCCAATCGAAAAAAGAGGAAAGTAATGAGAAGTAACGGAAATGAGAACACCGAGAAACTTAAAACGTCGTAATTGGTAATCACTAAGTAGATGAAGTGGAGGAGTTTTGCTACCTAGGCAGCATAATAACCAATGATAATTTTCATGGTACTAGTGGGGGGGGGGTGTAAATGGTAAAACTGTAGAGGAAGTCAGATATTGGGACACATCCAGCAAATAATTGAGGACGTAGGTAGCAGGTTCTGCTCCGAGATGAATAGTTTGGCACGGGAGAGCAATTTGTGGCAGACTACACCAAACCAGTCAGCAGACTGACGCTTCCGAAAATGAAAACCAGCAAAGTGAGCCTGCACAGCCATATTCCCTGGCGCTAGTGATATTGCTCTCGACTACGTGGTACTGGTGCTGCCACAGTGCGGCCGCTGCGAGACAGGTGGCCGACGGGAGTTCTCTGTTGCCGTGTTGGGGAGTGACATGGACGGCGTCGGGCTGTCAGCTGGACTGTAGTAGGAAGGATATGTTTCCTGGAAGCAAGCGCCGAGTCTGTGGTCAGGGCTGGAGGCGCATGGTCGACAGCTTGCATTGGGCACGGAGGGCTGTAGCGACGGCCGAGGATGGATGCTCGGCCTGGGCTTAATAATAATCCAGCCCGTACTTAGTAAAAATCCAGTCACTGAGGTGTAGGGCAGTGGTGAGCGCGAAAAACACCGTGGAAAGCAGTTCAGCGAGAAGCCAAGTCCAAGACTCCCACTGACTTGGCGTAGGCACCGACACCGGAAGGACACCGTCAGCACGGGCGACCGTGGCGTGTGGATGACAACCTGTTGGAGAGGGAGCTGTTTCCTCTGGTCGCAGACACGGCTTTGCAGTAAGACGAGGAACAGCACATTCAGAGTGCATTTGAGTTAGAGCAACAACGCGCTGGGCGGGCGCCGAAGCTGGCTACAACGCAATGGCTCGCCACGCGGTTCTGGGATTTCCGTGCTCTACAGCGGACTGGCCCGCCGAATGCCGAAGCGTTTGAATCAGGTCTGTCCGTTTGTTCTGAGGGTCCTGTTAGAGTTCTCGCTCTCTCAATCGCTTCCATCGGAACACGGCGGACGGACGGACGGACGATTTGTTGGAAATAATAAACCAATATGCACATCAAATAACCTCATAGGTCGGACGATCACAGCTAATAAACTTGTATATGATGTGAAGGGCAATCAAACAATTTAAAATCAGCTATGGTAAAATAATCTACATTAAACTGAGCGAAAGTGCAAATGCGCAATAGCTTTTTATTGTGTTTTCACCGTATGACGACCGTTTTCATACAGAGGACGTATATCATCAGGAACTATAAAATTAATACTTGATGTGTCACGACTTACTTGATGCAAGTTAGCATAAAAACATATCACTCCTCGGTAAAAACTTGGATGAAACAGCCCATCTGCATCCGATCCGAAACATACATGAACAGCCATAACTCTTCAAAACACGCAAAACACGAGTCCTGACAGCACATAATAATCCACGTATAATACGATGAAACGATAGTCAGAACCCGCGGGGGAAAGAAAGAATTAAAAGACACGCCATCATAACGCTGTAACGTGTAGTTCTATATGACGGCTGCCAATATACACTGAAGCGCCAAAGAAAGTGGTATAGGCATGTGTAGTCACATACAGAGATATGTAAACAGGCAGAGTACGGTGCTGCGGTAGGCAACCCCTATATAAGACAACAAGTGTCTGGCGCAGATGTTAGACTGGTTACTGCTGCTACAATGCCAGGTTATCAAAATTTAAGTGACTTTGAACGTGATGTCATAGTCGGCGCACGAGCGATGCGACACATCATCTCCGAGGTAGAGATGAAGTGGGGTTTTTCCCGAACGACCATTCACAAGTGTACCGTGAATATCAGGAACCCAGTAAAACATCAGATCTCCGATATCGCTGCTGCCGGAAAAGGATCCTACATGAACGGGACCTACGACGACTGAAGAAAATCGTTCAACGTAACAGAAGTGCAACCCTTCTGTAAACTGCTACAGATTTCAATGATGGGCCATCAACAAGTGTCAGCGCGCGAACCATTCAACGAAACATAATCGATACGGGTTTTCGGAGCCGATGGCCCACACGGGTAGCCTTGATGACTGCACGACAGAAAGCTTTACGCCTCGCCTGGGCCCTTCAACACCAACATTGAACTGTTGATGACTGGAAACACGTTGTCTGGTCGGCTGAGTCTGGTTTTAAGCCGTATCGAGCGGATGGTCGTGGACGGGTATGGAGACCCTGCAAGTCAGGAGGGGACTGTTCCAGCTGGTAGAGGCTCTATACTGGTGTGGGGGGCACACAGTTGGATTGATATGAGATCCCTTATAAATAGGACTCTGACAGGTGACACGTACGTAAGCATCCTATCTGATCACTTGCATCCATTTATGACCATTGTACATACCGGCAGACTTGGGAAATTCCAGCAAGACAATGCGAAATCCCAAACGTCTAGAGCTGCTACAGAAAGGTTCCAGTAACACTCTTCTGAGCTTAGACACTTCCGCTGGCCACCAAACTCCCCAAACATGAACATTATTGAGTATATCTGGGACGCCTTGCAACGTGCTGTTCAGAAGAGATCTCCACCCCCTTGTACTCTTACACATTTATGGACAGCCCTGCAGTATTCAGCGTGTCAATTCGCTACAGCGCTACTTTAGACGTTAGTCGAGTCCACGCCACATCGCCTTTCGGTACTTGTGAGTTCTCGCGGGGCGCCACACGATATTAGGCAGGCATACAAGTTTCTTTGATTCTTGAGTGAATTTTAGTATGTTGACGACTCCAAAGGATTGTGTGTCTTTTAATTCTTTGTTTCCTCCGTGGATTTTGTCGATGGTTTCATCCTACGATACGAGGATTGTAATGTGCTGTCCGATCTCGTCTTTTGACATTGTTTTGGAAATGTATTTCTGCTCATGTATGGTTCGGGTCGGATGCCCATCTGCCATTTCATCCAAGGACAAGCTGCTGGTAACAATCAGGTAACCATTTTGCTATTCAAATGTTTTGAACTTATAGGTTTTCATATGATACAGTATATAGATCAGTAATTCAAACATTTTCATTGAAACTTCATACTGACTGTTCGTAATGGATTGGGAATGATCCATATATATATATATATATATATATATATATATATATATATATATAGGGTGAGTCACCTAACATTACCGCTGGATATATTTCGTAAACCACATCAAATACTGACGAATCGATTCCACACACCGAACGTGAGGAGAGGGGATAGTGTAACTGGTTAATACAAACCATACAAAAATGCACGGAAGTATGTCTTTTAACACAAACCTACGTTTTTTAAATGGAACCCCGTTAGTTTTGTTAGCACATCTGAACATATAAACAAATACGTAATCAGTGCCGTTTGTTGCATTGTACAATGTTAATTACATCCGGAGATATTGTAACCTAAAGTTGACGCTTGAGTACCACTCCTCCGCTGTTCGATCGTGTGTATCGGAGAGCACCGAATTACGTAGGGATCCAAAGGGAACGGTGATGGACCTTAGGTACAGAAGAGACTGGAACAGCACATTACGTCCACATGCTAACACCTTTTTATTGGTCTTTTTCACTGACGCACATGTACATTACCATGAGGGGTGAGGTACACGTACACACGTGGTTTCCGTTTTCATTGTCGGCGACGAGCATTTAACCTAGTAACACACGTTTTGGTACCACACGCAGGAAATAGTTTAAGTAAAAACAAAAGAATAATTTAAAAAATGATTCTGAGCACTATGGGACTTAACTTCTAAGGTCATCATTCCCCTAGAATTTTGAACTACTTAAACCTAGCTAACCTAAGGACATCACACACATCCATGCCCGAGGCAAGATTCGAACCTGCGACCGTACTGGTCGCGCAGTTCCAGACTGTAGCGCCTAGAACCGCTCGGCCACCAGGGCCGGCAAGAATAATTAATTGTCGGCTCAGCAGAGCGCTTTGATACATTAAATATGCTTTTCCTATTTTTGCTAACAAATAGCTAATATTACACCGACCTCTAAATGTTAAGAGAAACTTGGCAGCTTATTAAAGCTTGTTGTGTACTTCACAATTTCACATGTGAAAGACGTGGTGTTAATTTCGAGCAGACTTTGCATAAGCGACTATAAGGTTTGGAGGATATTGAAAACAGAACAGGTCAGAGAGGAAACCGATCAGTTATTCACAAAAGGGATGTACTAGCAGATTACTTTGTAAATGTCAGTCGACTAAAATGGCAAGATCGTTTCGCTTAGCATCTAAAGCACTGTATTCAAAATCATGTGAAAAAATGTAATAATGTTATAAAAATAAAGGCCAATCTCCTTACTTATTATTTTCGTTTCATCCTGTGAGAATTCTTTTCCTCTAAATATGTCTACTATCTGTTCCCACAATTTATGGTTTAAAATTCTGTCACTGTATTCGTTCACCGTCATATTCCGGATGGCTGGACGGTTTTCTACTTCTAAAATAAAATTCTCTGTGTCGAAATCCATACAGTGTGATCGTGGCAGAAGTCAGGAGTGGAAAGAGGCGTACAGACCGGTGTGGCCGAGCGGTTCTAGGCGGTTCAGTTGGGAATCACGCGACCACTACAGTCGCAGGTTCGTATCCTGCCTCGGGCATAGATGTGTGTGATGTCCTTAGGTTAGTTAGGTTTAAGTAGTTCTAAGTTCTAGGGGACTGATGACCTCAGATGCTAAGTCCCACAGTGCTCAGAGCCATTTGAATTATTTATTTATTTATTTATTTATTTGGGATGAGGAAACGTGTGTTGACTCCTGTGCAAGTCTGCCGAACTGCACAACCACGCCACCGCGTGAATGCACCGTTGTCGAGTTTTCCACAGGCAACAGCGCCAGTCACTAGCGGTTTAATGCCAAACAGCGCATTGTCATTCATATATACCAGCCGCAGTGCCCTTGTAGCCTGTCAACAAGAGTTTGGAAAAAAGGAGCAGGCCATTCTTACTGAATCTCTATTATCAAAACAACAGTAATGCTGTAGCTGCACTTGGAGAATATCGCCGGCTGAAAGGATTACAGCAGCGTCTTCTTTCTCCACCTGACGTGCGGAGCATGATAAAGACTATCGAATTAAATGGAGAACTGGGCGTCGCTCCGGGATGAGCTCGACGACCGATGGCACCACAGGTGGTTGATGAAATCGCTGTTGCTGTGGCAGGCAACGCTGCACGCAGTTCCCGATCGTCAGGCAGTGCGCGTGCTGTGTCGCGACAGTTGAATATCCCGTGGTCCAATGTACGGAAGGTGCTTCGAACCATTGTCAAAAGGTGTCCGTGCAAGAAACCACGTCGTACAACAGCTTCCACCACAGGACGCACAACGATGTGTTGACTTCGCTCTCCACTTTCTCGCAAGGATTGAAGTTGACGAGGGCTGGCCCTGGACCATCCTACGGGAAGACGTAAACACACAGAATTGCCGAGTGTGGAGATATTCACCTCCAGTCACTGTGCATCAAGTTCCTCCGTATGGCGAATGTGTCGCCGTATGGTGTGGCTTCACGGCAACGTTCATCATTGACCCATTCTTTTTTTGAACAGGTTGGCACTCAAGAACCAAACGTGCTGTATGACTGGCCAGCAATACAACGATGAGCTTCGCCAGCATTTCATACCCACACTATAGGAGAGAGACTCATTGAACTCAACAGTTTTCGTTCAACACGGGGTCCCACCGCAGCCCTACGAGTCTGAGTATTTTGACATTGGCCTCTCAATACGTATGTTCCTTATTGTGGTTTCTTGTTACAAATATTAGTTTACTCCTAACAGTATGCAGCTTTCACTCGGTTAATACTCGCCAGAAATCAAACCTGCATTTGACTCGGACTTCCTTACCTCTAGTACAAAAAGGTGTGTAGTATACTGCTGCATCCATTTTCAATAAGCTGCCACTTGAATTCAAAAATCTTAGCAGTAATCCACGCGCTTTTAAATCGAAACTGAAGAGTTTCCTCATGGGTTACTCCTTCTATTCTGTCGAGGAGTTCCTTGAAAAATTAAGCTGATTCTTATGGTATTGCTGATAGCGTTTACTTAAACTTATGGACTGACTTTTTTCAGGTACATGAACATTTATTTTTATCTGTTATTAATTTTATGTTGTGATTTCATGTACTGACACGTTCCATGACCTTGGAGATTTGCTCCTCAATTTGTTACTACGGAACTTGACGTGAAAATAAAAATAGAAAAATAAAAATCATTCGCGATGTTCATTTGCTTCTCCAAAACACATTTTGAAACGATAGAATTATCAGCCAATCGTTTCCAAATGCTTCGCCGGTACGATCACCTGATATCACTCCCTGTAATTTCTAGTCGTGGGGCTACCGGAAGGACAGGGTTTACGAGGGGAACATTCATACATGTGCTGATCCGAAGTGCAGCATATCAAGAGAGGTAGTCACATACCTAAGCACACGCTTCGCTTTGTTGTGCAGAACGTAATCCTGCGCTTTCAGACTCTCCAGGACACTGGTGAGCACCTTTTGTAGCAGTAATGGTACCGGTACCTAATGGTATGATGTACCGTTGCAGCACATTAACAGTATTTCAGTTGAATTGATTCTGAATTATTTCTCTTCCTCATGCCCTTGACATTAATACTACCAAGTTTGATCGTCGTTCCTCGTACTACTTCTTAAGGGGTATGCTCTTTTTTTTTTCATCGGTATTCTGACTGCTTTGATACGGCGTGCCACCAATACCTCTCCTGTGTCAAACTCTTTATCCCAGAATAGCAATTGCAAACTACGTCCTCATTTATATATGGATGTATTCCTGCCTCTGTCTTCCTCTACAGTTTTTGCCCTTCACAGCTCCATCCAGTACCATGGAAGTCATTCCCTAATGTTTTAGGAGACCGAGCGAGGTGGCGCAGTGGTTAGCACACTGGACTCGCATTCTGGAGGATGACGGTTCAAACCCGTCTCCAGCCATCCTCATTTAGGTTTCCCGTGACTTCCTTAAATGCCCTTTGAAAGGGCATGACAGATTTTCTTTCCCATCCTTCCCTAATCCAGGCTTGTGCTCAGTCTCTAATTACTTCGTTGTTGACGGGACGTTAAAACACTCATCTCTCCTCCTCTCCTCTCTTAACAGACGTCCTACCATCCCGTTTCTTCTCCTTGCCAGTGTTTCCCACATATTCCTTTCCTCTCCGAGTCTGCGCAGAACCTCCTCATTTCTAACCATGTCAGTCCACCTAATTTTCAACATTCGTATGTAGCGCCACATCTCAAATGCTTCGATTCTCTTCTGTTCCGTTTTCCCACAGTCGATGTTCTACTACCATACAATGCTGTGTTCAAACGTACATTCTCAGAAATTTCTTCCTCAGTAGACCTCTCTTGGCCATGAGTGTCCATTTCGCCAGTTATAGTCTCCCTTTTATGTCCTCCTTGCTCCGTCCGTCGTTGGTTGTTTTGCTGTCTAGGTAGTAGAATTCCTTAACATCATCTTTTTCGTGACCATCAATCCTCATGTTTAAGTTTCTCGCTTTCCTCATTTCTGCTACTTCTCGTTACTTTCGTCTTTCTTCGATTTACTCTCAATACATATTCTGTACTCATTAGACTGTTCATTACCTTCAGCTGATAATGTAATTCTTCTTCACTTTCACTCAGGATAGCAATGTCTACAGTGTATCGTATCACTGACATCATTTCACTTTGAATTCTCGTTCTACTGCTCAATATTTCTTTTATTTCGATCATTGCTCTTCCAAGTACCGATTGAACAGTAGGAGCGAAAGACTACATCCCTGTCTAATACCCTTTTTACTACCAGCACTTCGTTCTTGGTCGCCAACTGTTATTATTCCCTCTTGGTTCTTCTAGATGTTGTATGTAACCCGTCTCTCTTTATAGCTTAGTTCTGTTTTTCTCAAAATTCCGAACATCTTATACCATTTCACATTGTTGAACGCCTTTTCGAGTTCGACAAATACTATGAACGTGTCTTGATTTTTCTTTAGTCTTGTTTCCACTATCAACCGCAACGATGCCTCTCTGGTGCCTTTCCCTTTTCTAAAGCCAAACTGATCGTCATCTAATACATCCTCAATTTTCTTTTCCATGCTTCTGTGTATCATTATTGTCAGCAACTTGGTTGCATGATGTTTTAAGCCGATTGTGAGACAATTCTCGCACTTGTCAGCTTTTACAATCTTTGGAATTGCTTGGATGATTGTTTTCCAAAAGTTTGATGGTATGTCGCCACACTCATAGACTCTATACAATAACGCGAATAGTCGCTTTGTTGCCAATTCCGCCCAATTATTTTAGAAACTGTGATGGAATGTTAACTATCTCTTCTTCCTTATTTGTTTTTTAGTCCTCTAAAGCTGTCTTACGTTATGATTATAAACCTAGCTTCACAAGTGTTGGAATTTAAAGAATTGATTCTCGAAAATAATTACGTGCCTTTCTTTGAGTGAGGTTTACTCCGTTTCAGAATACGAAGCTTGTGGCCCTTCAGTGTGCAATGTTCTTTGTCAGCGTACGATTTCAAAATGTGCAAGATTATAAAGCTGATCACTATAACTCGTTACTTTTGGTGATGTACCGGATGTAAGGTGAAAACGAATACGACAGCTGAATTTGCTTGTTCCCCTAAATCTATGAATTCCATGAGGTAGTTTCTACATTCAAAAGAATGAAATGTTTGACTGGTGGATAAAAGGAAGTTGTGTGTGATAATTAGCATGTCACTTTCCCCCAGAGATTTACGCAAACGCATTGACAGATTTCCTATAGAAATATGCATTTAATTCCATTATTGGCTTCATTACCACGTATTTTCATACAAAACACGTAGGCATACAATAATTAAAAACGAATTCATAATTTAAAAATTATTTAATTTTCAGTTAATTACTTTACAGTAGAAACAAAAACACATGTCAATACAGAAAGGAATATTTGTTTCAAAATACAAACACCATAATGAATAGCCACAGGGCAGAAAATTTAAACTTAATCTCTGATTAATAGTACTTGCTTTCACCAATGATGCAAAACGGAAGGTAGTTTATCAACAGTAAACAATCATATTTATGTACTGTGAACTCTTTTCGAATGCGGCTTACAATTTTTTTTTTTTTTTTTTTTTTTTTTTTGCCGCTAAAGGAGTGGGGAGGTTAAACTGTAAGTAGTCGCGTGCAGAGTGCGGAAATTTGAAATTTGGCAGGTGGACCTGTTGATACCTTCATTATTTATGAAGGTGCAATTGATACTGGATTGATGTTCACAGTGCGCTATGATGTTAGACCAGACGACTCGACGAAGTTCATATATATCTCTCAGTGGGAGTTACAGCACGTATGAAGACGATACTAATAATTTTCCCCACTCCTCTATTATCAGTAACCTACTGAGTACGTTTAGAATGCTCCGTTTTAAAACAGGAGTGCAGCAACAGTACACGAAGCGAATCTCGGATGTGGCAGAAATCAATGGAAATATTTGTAGCTAACAATGCTCAACGAGCATATCAGCAAAATGCTGGCTAAAATTTCGTCTCATAATCAATGAATCTCTTGTTTACACATTTCGAATGTTAGCGAACGTTTCTCTTCCTGTAGGCTGACAAAATTAAACTTCATGAAACTGTCTTTTCTTTTGTGTGTGTGAGAATTACTGATTTCAGTAGATCTAATTTCCTTATCCTTGTTATTTTGTTCACATTGGATATAATCCAGTGTAATTTTACATTGCATAGTCACTCCGAAGGATATCCTTTTAGATCCCTTTTTGTTCTAAAGGACTGGAAAACGGCATAAGGTGATTAGGATACTAGCATGACCCGCTCGTTATACTGTCCCGTAACAAAGCTGGTCAACTAATTGATATCAGCGTTCGTAGAGGCACTTTGTGATCGAAATCGCCAATGCTGCTCCATCACCTGTACATAATAAATTGTCACTACTTTTCCGAACTTCTCTCTTTCATTCCTACATTAACCAAGAAAAAAGTAAAAGGCTACGGAGTTCAGAAAAATTTACTAAAATGTGTTGTGGAAATGACAAGATCTTCGTATGTTCCTTCCTTTTGCTGCAGCTTCGGTAACTGTTCACGGGTCGTTAGGAAATTTATTGCACAGAATAAAATTTTAAACTGTCCTTATATTATCTTTTGGTACAACCGACTTGGATCACTTTACACTTCAAGGATCATGATTAGGGCTACAGATCGTCTCATATATCTGGAAGCGTCTCTTCCAACATGTGAACACGGTAGTTTTATCTGTGAGTGAAGCAAATATTTATAGTTTTGCAACTACGTGCCCGTCTCCTGCCTTTATCACTTAATGGTTGGTGTTGGTACACTACACAAAATTTACTATACAGGGTGATTCCGTAATGATTTTACGAACTTTCAGGGACAATGGAGAAGGGTAAATGTATCAGTTTGAGGTAAGGAACTCTGGTCCGGAAATGACTGAGCCGAAAGCTATAAGCGAAAACGATCTGATACATCTACCAGTGGACACCTTCAACTGCAAGTTCTTGTTGTCCATATTTTGGAAGAAGGTAATGTGGAAAAACGCAAGAAAGAAAATCCAGTAAACACAGGCTTTAAAGCGCATACCTTAAGAGCACGCATGAGCAGCTTCAGTTGATCCTCGGGCATGATTCATATATTTACTTAATCACTGCTACAAACACGTCGTCCTTAGTAGTTTCCAGCCTATAAGCAAAATAACAAGACAATTTTTTTTATTTATTTATGATATGCGTGCTGGCTGACGCGACATACAACTAGCAGTCAGTTACATTAAATGATTAAAATACTAAAATATAAAAAAATATCGCGTATAGCTGCTAAACAATGAACCCGCTAGTGTGTACTCTCAAGACGTTGTCAAGATTACACAAAGACCAAGATGACAGCTAAGACATCAGAGACGTACAGGGTGGGACGCCGATATCTTTAAATACCTTTGCGTGGACTATTCCGAGATAGGTCTCTGGAAAACATTGTGACTGAGCGTTATATGATGTTGTTGTTGTGGTCTTCAGTCCAGATATTGGTTTGATGCAGCTCTCCATGCTACTCTATCCTGTGCAAGCTTCTTCATCTCCCAGTAGCTACTGCAACCAACATCCTTCTGAATCTGCTTAGTGTATTCATTTCTTGGTCTCCCTCTACGATTTTTACCCTCCACGCTGCCCTCCAATACTATACAGGTGATCCCTTGATGCCTCAGAATATGTCCTACCAACGATCACTTCCTCTAGTCAAGTTGTGCCACAAATTTATCTTCTCCCCAATTCTTCTTAATACGTCCTCATTAGTTACGTGATCTACCCATCTAATCTTCAGCATTCTTCTGTAGCACCACATTCCGATAGCTTCTATTCTCTTCTTGTCTAAACTATTTATCGTCCACGTTTCACTTCCATACATGGCTACACTCCATACAAATACTTCCAGAAACGACTTCCTGACACTAAAATCTATACTCGATGTAACCATACAGTAGAGCTGCATGACCTCGGGAAACCAGCCCGCTGACCGAGCACGCTGAGCTACTTTGCCGGCTGCCGTCTGAGCTACCCAAGTACGACTCCCGACCCCGCCTCACAGCTTCACTTCCGCAGGACCTCGTCTCCTACCTTCTAAACTTCACAGAAGCTGTCTTACATATTTGAGCGTTTGTTTTTTCATTTAAAAACCTTTAAAGAAGATTTACCGTGTTTGCAACACTTTGAAATCTTATCAAGTGAAGGCGGGAAATTTATGCATATTTATTGGGTAATAATTTTATACAATGTGCCGTAGCAGAATGTCTGAGTTTACCATTGACGCCGTTCTATCAGATCATTCATAAACAACAATAACACCAAGAATACATTACATTCCCTTGAGACACGCTTGGTGCTATGTACACGTGTTCTTAGCTCCACATTCGAGGTAAAAATCTTCGTCATCCCTACCTAAAATCTGCAGTCCAGTCAAACATTACGTTTGATCGTAATATCGTTAGTAAGTGTTGGCTAGTTACTGAGTGAAACGCATTCCGAAAGTCAACTAATTCGGCAACTACCGTACCGCTTTGAAGCATGACTTTCAAGATGGCATATGACAAAAATGTGAATAAGATTTCTTATGACCGGCGTACATGAATATTACACTGTTCAAGATAACTTATTCTTCTGTAACACAAAATACACTAATGGCCATTAAAATTGCTACACCAAGAAGAAATACAGATGATAAACGGGTATTCATTGGAGAAATATATTATTCTAGAACTGACATGTGATTACATTTTCGTGCAATTTGGGAGCATAGATCCTGAGAAATCAGTAACCAGAACAACCACCTCTGGCCATAATAACGGCCTTGATACTCCTGGGCATTGAGTCAAACAGAGCTTGGATGGCATGTACAGGTACAGCTGCCCATGCAGCTTCAACACGATACCACAGTTCATCAAGAGAAGTGACTCGCGTATTGTGACGAGCCGGTTGCTCGGCCACCATTGACCAGACGTTTTCAATTGGTGAGACATCTGGAGAATGTGCTGGCCAGGGCAGCAGTCGAACATTTTCTGTATCCAGAAAGGCCCCTACAGGACCTGCAACATGCGGTCGTGCATTATCCTGCTAAAATGTAGGGTTTCTCAGGGATCGAATGAAGGGTAGAGCCACGGGTCGTAACACATCTGAAATGTAACGTCCACTGTTCAAAGTGCCGTCAATGTGAACAAGAGGTGACCGAGAGATGTAACGAATGGCACACCATACTATCCCGCCGGGTGATAACGCCAGTATGGCGATGACGAGTACACGCTTCCAATGTGCGTTCACCGCGATGTCGCCAAACACGTATGCGACCATCATGATGCTGTAAACAGAACCTGGATTCATCCGAAAAAATGACGTTTTGCCATTTCGTGCACCCAGATTCGTTGTTGAGTACACCATCACAAGCGCTCCTCTCTGTGGTGCAGCGTCAAGGGTAACCGCAGCCATGGTCTCCGAGCTGATAGTCCATGCTGCTGCAAACGTCGTCGAACAGTTCGTGAAAATGGTTGTTGTCTTGCAAATGTCCCCATCTGCTGACTCAGTAATCGAAACGTGGCTGCACGATCCGTTACAGCCATGAGGATAAGATGCCTGTCATCGAGACTGCTAGTTATAAGAGGCCGTTAGGATCCAGCACAGCGCTCCGTATTTCCCTCCTGAACCCACCGATTCCATATTCTGCTAACAGTCATTGGATTTCGACCAACGCGAACGGCAATGTGGCGATACGTTAAACCACAATCCCGATAGGCTTTATCAAAGTCGGAAACGTGATGGTACGCATTTCTCCTCCTTAGACGAGGCATCACAACAACGTCTCACCAGACAACGCCGGTCAACTGCTGTTTGTGTATGAGGAATCGGTTGGAAACTTTCTTCATGTCAGCACCTCGTGTGAATGCTCTGAAAAGTTAATTATTTGCATATCACAGCATCTTCTTCCTGTCCGTTAAATTTCGCTTCTGTAGCACGTCATCTTCGTGGTGAAGCAATTTTAATGGCCAATAGTGTATTTTATAAGAATATTACGGATGAGAAAGATATTAGATGTTAGTTTAATTTATCACTTCCGATTCTCATCTTGTAGACAGCTGTAGCCTTTACTCTTTTTTGACTCACCAGTCTTCTGACTGTTTTGATGCGGCCTGCAACGAATTTCTCTCTGTTCACCTTAGACCAGTACGTATACCCTACAGTATCAGTTATTTCTTGGACGCTGTAATACACTCCTGGAAATGGAAAAAAGAACACATTGACACCGGTGTGTCAGACCCACCATACTTGCTCCGGACACTGCAAGAGGGCTGTACAAGCAATGATCACACACACGGCACAGCGGACACACCAGGAACCGCGGTGTTGGCCGTCGGATGGCGCTAGCTGCGCAGCATTTGTGCACCGCCGCCGTCAGTGTCAGCCAGTTTGCCGTAGCATACAGAGCTCCATCGCAGTCTTTAACACTGGTAGCATGCCGCGACAGCGTGGACGTGAACCGTATGTGCAGTTAACGGACTTTGAGCGAGGGCGTATAGTGGGCATGCGAGAGGCCGGATGGACGTACCGCCGAATTGCTCAACACGTGGGGCGTGAGGTCTCCACAGTACATCGATGTTGTCGCCAGTGGTCGGCGGAAGGTGCACGTGCCCGTCGACCTGGGACCGGACCGCAGCGACGCACGGATGCACGCCAAGACCGTAGGATCCTACGCAGTGCCGTAGGGGACCGCACCGCCACTTCCCAGCAAATTAGGGACACTGTTGCTCCTGGGGTATCGGCGAGGACCATTCGCAACCGTCTCCATGAAGCTGGGCTACGGTCCCGCACACCGTTAGGCCGTCTTCCGCTCACGCCCCAACATCGTGCAGCCCGCCTCCAGTGGTGTCGCGACAGGCGTGAATGGAGGGACGAATGGAGATGTGTCGTCTTCAGCGATGAGAGTCGCTTCTGCCTTGGTGCCAATGATGGTCGTATGCGTGTTTGGCGCCGTGCAGGTGAGCGCCACAATCAGGACTGCATACGACCGAGGCACACAGGGCCAACACCCGGCATCATGGTGTGGGGAGCGATCTCCTACACTGGCCGTACACCACTGGTGATCGTCGAGGGGACACTGAATAGTGCACGGTACATCCAAACCGTCATCGAACCCATCGTTCTACCATTCCTAGACCGGCAAGGGAACTTGCTGTTCCAACAGGACAATGCACGTCCGCATGTATCCCGTGCCACCCAACGTGCTCTAGAAGGTGTAAGTCAACTACCCTGGCCAGCAAGAGCTCCGGATCTGTCCCCCATTGAGCATGTTTGGGACTGGATGAAGCGTCGTCTCACGCGGTCTGCACGTCCAGCACGAATGCTGGTCCAACTGAGGCGCCAGGTGGAAATGGCATGGCAAGCTGTTCCACAGGACTACATCCAGCATCTCTACGATCGTCTCCATGGGAGAATAGCAGCCTGCATTGCTGCGAAAGGTGGATATACACTGTACTAGTGCCGACATTGTGCATGCTCTGTTGCCTGTGTCTATGTGCCTGTGGTTCTGTAAGGGTGATCATGTGATGTATCTGACCCCAGGAATGTGTCAGTAAAGTTTCCCCTTCCTGGGACAATGAATTCACGGTGTTCTTATTTCAATTTCCAGGAGTGTATATCTTTCGCTGTTTTGTTGTTGTTGTGGTGGTGGTCTAAGTCCAGAGACTGGTTTGATGCAGTTCTCCATACTACTCTATTCTGTGCAAGCTTCTTCATCTCCGAGTAACTACCGTAAGCTACCTTCTGAAACTGCTTAATGTATTCATCTTTGGTTCCCTTGGTCGTGCGGTAGCGTTCTCGCTTCCCACGCCCGGGTTCCCGGGTTCGATTCCGGGCGGGGTCAGGGACTTTCTCTGCCTTGTGATGACTGGGTGTTGTGTGACGTCCTTTGGTTAGTTAGGTTTAAGTAGTTCTAAGTGCTCAGAGCCATTGTTTTGGTTCCCTCTACGATTTTTATCCTCCACGCTTCCCTCCAGTATTAAATTTGTGAACCCTTGATGCCTCAGAACTTGTCCTACCATTCGAACCCTTCTTTTAGTCCGGTTGTGCCACGAATTCTTCTTCTCCCTAAATGTATTCAGTACCTCCTCATTAGTTACGTGGTCTACCCATTTAACCTTCAGCATTCTTATGTAGCATCAAATTTCGAAAGCTTCTATTCTCTTGTTGTCTTAACTATGTATCATCCATGTTTCACTTCCATGTATGGTTACACTCCATACAAATACTTTCACAAAAGACTTCCTGATACTTAAATCTGTACATGACGTTAACAAATTTCTCTTCTTCAGAAGCGCTTTCCTTGTCATAGCCAGTCTACATTTTATGCCCTCTCTTGTTCGGCCATCATCAGTTATTTTGCTCCCAAAATAGCAAAACTTATCTACTAACTTAAGTGTCTCATTTCCTAATCTAATTCCCTCAGTATCACCTGATTTAATTCGACTACCTTCCATTATTCTCGTTTTGCTTTTGTTGATGTTAAACTTATATCCTGCTTTCAAGACACTGTCCATTCCGTTTAACTACCGTTCCTTACTGCCTGAAAAAATATTTCGAAAAAATACGTCGATGTTAAAGAAAGTATACAATGCATTTAGGAATGGTTTACCTCGGGAAAGGTAGGTCACAAGAGCGACGGCACGATGCAGTTACCCGTCTGACATACATCAAGTAAAAGTGAATTATCGTGAATAAACTCGTCAGCTTCTTCTTTGCCATTTCAAATGCCAACACATTTACGTTCGTTTTTTGATGTATCAAGCCCCTGATGGCTGTTGTATAATATCGTTGTTTCAAATCATCCTGTGACCGAGAAAATACCGCATTGACTTAAAAAAAAAGTGGTAACAAGTACTATACCAAGCTTCAAGAAAAATGATACGCAGGTTTGACTTTGTGCGAAATTAGCATTCGGTCGTTCTGCTCTCAAACGATGAGTGCACATTTCTGACACATATACCTGAAACTAGAAAATCCCACACAACAAATTCATGTGATCAACCATAGGATTCTACAAATGACTTGCAGACACTATTTGAATAAAATTTTGTTTATTATTCAACAAATAGTACAATATGCAGAGGGTCCTGGTAACATAAATCGTATCATGTCGACTGTAACATCAGAAGTGACACACCAGAAGAGGTAGTCAACTTTACACAGTACTTTGTTTTAAGAAAATTGAAAGTGTCACAGAGAATGTCTGTAATATTTCGCTGGCAATGTCTATTCACTACATGTAATACGGACTTCTTGGCCTTTAATATATGAGACGCTTTATGAAATATTTTTCGTTACATGGTAATCTGTTCATCTTAAAAATTTACAAAAAGGAGCAAAAAATTAACACACTTCAACATATTCCAGTCTCTGTCTTCCCTTACAGTTTTTATCCAATATGTGCACAATATTATGCTCAAATCAGAAGCTCTCCCAGCTGCACTTTCTGTGTAGAATCTCACAGTAATGCCATCGGACCTAATGGCTCTGTTCAGTTACAGTTATTTAAATTATTCCGTAGGGCCAATAATGCTAACCTCCACAAGATGAACACGAAATTCATCGTTTATATTTCGGAGGTTGTTCATGTTTATATTCTAAGTATTTAGGCTTCTAAGTGCCTCATTGTAAACTATAATTATGGTTAATTCGGTTTATTGCTCCAATTACTTTCCCTTGCGTGAAAATAACTCAAATGGTTCAAATGGCTCTGAGCGCTATGGGACTTAACAGCTATGGTCATCAGTCCCCTAGGACTTAGAACTACTTAAACCTAACTAACCTAAGGACATCACACAACACCCAGTCATCACGAGGCAGAGAAAACCCCTGACCCCGCCGGAAATCGAACCCGGGAACCCGAGCGTGGGAAGCGAGAACGCTACCGCACGACCACGAGCTGCGGACGAAAATAACTCCACAACTGTGACAACGTCTCTGAGATGTAATGAACAGAAGGTACAACAGAAACGAATTAATCTTCTAAATTGACTAGTAGCAGCTGCGGCACTCAGTATCGACAAATAACATTTCTAACGAATTCTATAACAATATCATGAGTAAACACACTCAGTCCAGCGTGATAATATGTAACCGAAAAATTTCCAGTTAATACAAGAAATTCCGCTATTATGACACTGTAATGTCCACTGTTATCGAATATCAGTTCCCATCTCTACTAGTTGGTATAGTTACTGACAATTTATAACTGCAGCCGCTAGTGTTACATATGATATTATATATACTGGTTATCGCGCGAGGTAGCCGCGCGGTCTAGGGCGCCTGGTCACGGTCCTCGCGGCTCCCTCCGTCGGAGTTTCGAGTCCTCCCTCGAGCATTGGTGTGTGTGTTGTCCTTGGCGTAAGTTAGTTTAAATTAGGCTAAACAGTATGTAAGCTTAGGGACCGATGGCCTCAGCAGTTTGGTCCCATAGGACTTACCACAATTTTTTTATGTACTGGTTGGAGTTTTTTTGCTGAACTGAATATAGTTTTGAAAAATAGCCATTCCATACCTCTCAAAGAGAATGTTTTGAATCAATGGACAGACTGTATGAAAAAGAATCATCCAATTTAAGAAAATCGTAACTATTATGTTATTTGAGATGTGTGCGTGAACAATATACTGTTGGAAAGAGCAAACTCTGGAGTTTTACATGGTTCCCCCTAGGTAGCAGCAGTGTGCGTCGCTTCAGTTCTAGTAAAAATGGTGTCGGGACAATAGAAAGCGTTCTGTATTCTACGTTTTGCGCAATGTGGGTCAGTAATAACTGTTCAGCGTGACTTTCTTACCAAGTATGATGTGGATCCTCCTGCAGCACAGAGCATTAGAAGCTGGAATGAACGATTCGAAGGAATACGTTGTTTGTGTAAAGGCAAATTGCTGATGCGTCCCCGAGTGTCTGACACAGACGTCGAACACATCCGCCATAGTTTCACAAGGAGTCCGCAGAAATCTGTTCGCCGTGCATCCCGACAGCTCAGCATGCCCCCGATGTCCGTCTGGCGTGATTAGCGCCAACGTTTACACCTGAAACCATTCAAAATTGAGCTACTGCAAGCTCTTCGTGAAGGTGACAAACAACAACCTGTGGAGTTCCGTAATTTCGCACTTAGCAAGATGGAGGATGACAGTCTTCTTCCACTCTTAGTGTTTAGTGACCAGACACCATTCCATTTAAATGGAAAGGTGAGCCGTCTTTGTGACAGAGACCCTAGGTGCCATGTCATCTCCTACCAATCTATAAGCTCACTTATTTTAACATTAAACAGACTACTTGTTTGATGATCTGTAACTGTTTACCTATTTATATATTCTTACTCTGTTTACGATAATTCACTTTGTATACAGGGTGTCACAAAAGGGTACGGCCAAACTTTCAGGAAACATTCCTCATACACAAATAAAGAAAAGATGTTATGTGGACATGTGTCCGTAAACGCTTAATTTCCATGTTAGAGCTCATTTTAGTTTCGACAGTATGTACTGTACTTCTTCGATTCACCGCCAGTTGGCCGAATTGAAGGAAGGTAATGTTGACTTCGGTGCTGGTGTTGTCATGCGACTCATTGCTCTACAGTACTAGCATCAAGCACATCATTACGTAGCATCAACAGGTTAGTGTTCATGACGAACGTGGTTTTGCAGTCAGTGCAATGTTTACAAATGCGGAGTTGGCAGATGCCCATTTGATGTATGGATTAGCACGGGGCAATAGCCGTGGCGCGGTACGTTTGTATCGAGACAGATTTCCAGAACGAAGGGGTCCCGACAGGAAGACGTTCTAAGCAATTGATCGGCGTCTTAGGGAGCACGGAACATTCCAGCCTATGACTCGCGACTGGGGAAGACCTAGAACGACGAGGACACCTGCAATGGACGAGGCAATTCTTAGTGCAGTTGACGATAACCCTAATGTCAGCGTCAGAGACGTTGCTGCTGTACAAGGTAACGTTGACCACGTCACTGTATGGAGAGTGCTACGGGAGAACCAGTTGTTTCCGTACCATGTACAGCGTGTGCAGGCACTATCAGCAGCTGATTGGCCTCCACGGGTACACTTCTGCGAATGGTTCATCCAACAATGTGTCAATCCTCATTTCAGTGCAAATGTTCTCTTTACGGATGAGGCTTCGTTCCAACGTGATCAAATTGTAAATTCTCACTATCAACATGTGTGGGCTGACGAGAATCCACATGCAATTGTGCAATCACGTCATCAACACAGATTTTCTGTGAACGTTTGGGCAGGCATTGTTGGTGATGTCTTGATTGGGCCCCATGTTCTTCCACCTACGCTCAATGGAGCACGTTATCATGATTTCATACGGGATACTCTACCTGTGCTGCTAGAACATGTGCCGTTACAAGAACAACACAACATGTGGTTCATGCACGATGGAGCTCCTGCACATTTCAGTCGAAGTGTTCGTACGCTTCTCAACAACAGATTCGGTGACCGATGGATTGGTAGAGGCGGACGAACTCCATAGCCTCCACGCTCTCCTGATCTCAACCCTCTTGACTTTCATTTATGGGGGAATTTGAAAGCTCTTGCCTACGCAACCCCAGTACCAAATGTAGAGACTCTTCGTGCTCGTATTGTGGACGGCTGTGATACAATACGCCATTCTCCAGGGCTGCATCAGCGCATCAGGGATTCCATGCGACGGAGGGTGGATGCATGTATCCTCGCTAGCGGAGGACACTTTGAACATTTCCTGTAACAGAGTGTTTGAAGTCACGCTGGTACGTTCTGTTGCTGTGTGTTTCCATTCCATGATGAATGTGATTTGAAGAGAAGTAATAAAAATGAGCTCTAACATGGAAAGTAAGCGTTTCCAGACACATGTCCACATAACATAGTTTCTTTCTTTGTGTGTGAGGAATGTATCCTGAAAGTTTGGCCGTACCTTTTTGTAACACCCTGTATAACTTTATTATGTCACATTATGTGAAGCGTTTACCATTGGCTGGGGCTGACGTAATCTGTTTTTGGCGAGAAAATTGTGCACTAGTTAACTCGTGTCTTTGCTGCCCTCAGTGAGCAGTTTACGACTGATTTGCCGCACGACCATCAGAGTAGCCACGAGCAGCAGACAGATGGATAAATATTACCTCCTTCTTCTCTATTCTTTCCTCTGACGCTATGATCATCAAACTTTCTGTAACTTTTCTATTCTTGCTCTAACAAAGCTTATTTCTGAAGTCGACCTCTACATAAAGTCGTAACCGGTGATTAATGAAAGTATTATTGCTATCGAGACTGTTGTTTTAACCCAGTGAAATGAAATTGTTAAATACTCATTCTTCTGTGAAGCAAGTAGCAGACTTCGGTTCACTGGGAAAGTGCAGTCAGACCATAAGGGAGACAGTTTACAAAACGTGACGGCGACTCATCACAGAATATTGCTCAGTTTGATTAACGAGGGATGTTCAAGGAATAGAACAAAAACTGCACGAATGGTCTCAGGTTTGTTTCACTCACAAGACAGCGTCACGGATGTTCTGAAAAATACCTGTACTGGCAGGCGCTTGAAAATGAACAACCATTCTTCGAAAGCCTACTTATTACGTTCCAAGGAACAATTTTAGGCGCGCGGCCGCTACGGTCGCAGGTTCGAATCCTGCCTCGGGCATGGATGTGTGTGATGCCCTTAGGTTAGTTAGGTTTAAGTAGTTCTAAGTTCTAGGGGACTGATGACCTTAGAAGTTAAGTCCCATAGTGCTCAGAGCCATTTGAACCATTTGAACAATTTTAGGTGAGGAATCTAGGCCAGTATACATAAATAGACCGTTGAGAATACACACTGTTACAATGGGAAGTACCAACTGGTACATATTTCTCAGTGGTTTACAGAATACACATACACGTAGATGCAGTTCATTTGAGACACACTCTGCTACTGTTTTTCTTTCTTTTTTTTCTTTGTTTTGTTTCCTTGGCTAGCATCGGTGCAGACACAACCCCCCATTACCCCATGGGACGGACTGCGAGTTGTGTTAGACATGTGAAAGTGAATGGAAGTTTTCTAAATGTTTTCGAATCGTGTTAACTGAGGCGAGACTCGGGTAACAGACATGTACTCACCTAACGGTACGTGGTAAACCGCCTAAAAAGGCATCCAAGTTCGCCTCACACCGACCTGTCTCGTTAATCCGTTGGGAGAATTAGAGTGGGAAGCGACGCACCTACCTGTTCCGGAAGCGGTGCTTTAACAAACACAGCTATCTGGGCAGGTCTAGGCAAAAGGTTTTCTTCTTGCACGACAAAGTCTACCCACTTCCATTCATGTGGTGCTCAAGTACAGCACTGTGATATGTTTCGATTTACTTCGATATTGACGACGCATCTTTGTTGTTTTCTCCTTCTTTCATTTACCTGTACAACATTGACCAGACAAAGCCTATTTTTCGAAAGGAGAAAAGAAACTTAGGGAGAAAGAGAAGCTCTGCTGAAGTTGCGTTCCACCTGAAACTGAGAAAATGGCATGAAGAAACGACGTGGCATGGGCTCGACTAATATCTGAAGTAGTGATGGAGGGAACAGACACCATTAATCTTGCAGGGTTGTCCATAAATCCGTAAGAATACGAGTGGATGGAGAACAGCACATTGCAAGGCATCCGAGATATGATCAATAATGTTCATGTCTGGGGAGTTTGGTGACCAGCGGAAGTGTTTAAACTCAGAAGAGTGTTCGTGGAGCCACTCTGTAGCAATTCTTGACGTGTGTGGTGTCGCGTTTTTCGGAATGTACAATGGACATGAATGGATGCAAGTGATCATCTGGAATGCTTACGTACATGTCAGCTGACACAGTGGTATCTAGCCATATTAGGGGTCTCATATCACTCCAACTGCACACGTCCCACACCATTACATAGCCTCCACCATCTTGAGCAGTCCTCTGCTGACATGCAGGGTCCATGGATTCATGAGGTTGCCTCCATACCCGTACAAGTGCATCCGCTCGATACAATTTGAAACAGCCATCAACAGTCCAATGTCGGTTTCGACGGGCCCAGGCGAGGCGTAAAGCTTTTCGTCGTGCAGCCATCTAAAGGGTACATGAGTGGGCCTTCGGCTCCAAAGTCCATATTGATGATGGTTCGTTGAATGGTCCGCACGCTGACACTTGTTGATGGCCAAGCAATTGCGGAAGGGTTGCACTTCTGTCACGTTGAACGATTCCCTTCAGTCGTCGTTGATCCCGTTCTTACTGGATCTCTTTCCGACTGCAGCGATGTCTGAAATCTGATGTCTTGGAGATTCCTGATATTCACGGTGCACTCATGAAATGGTCGTAGGAGAAAATTCTCACTTCATCGCTCTACCTCGGAACGCTGTGTCGCATCGCTCTTGCCCCGACTATAGCACTACGTTCAAACTCACTTAAATCTTGAAAATCTGCCATTGTAGCAGCAGTAACCTATCCAACAACTGCGCCAGACGCTTTTTGTCTTATATGGGCGTTGCCGACCACATCACCGATATCTGCCTGTTCACGTATCTCTGTATTTGAATACGCTTGCCTGTACCAGTTTCTTAGGCACTTCAGTGTAAATGAAAGTACGAAACAGTATGATTTTTTACACTTCACAATGATTCGGCTATAAAAGTTCTAAGCAAACAAGAATTAACTACCAACATGACTGAGAACGCGATAAGCAACTAGTTGACTGTACGTATACGTGCACCCCTAAAAGTGTATCGCTTGATGTCATTCCAAGTTTTGACATCGTTTTAAAAAATAATGGCTATGATTCGGAAGCTTCATTCATAGTTTTCTGAAGAACACAGCTCGTTTGAAAGTTGGCAGTAAAATTTTGGTTCCATTGGTACAATGGCGCCGGCCGTTGGTGCTTCAGTCTGGAACCGCTTGACCGCTACGGTGGCAGGTTCGAATCCTGACTGGGGCATGGATGTGTGTGATGTCCTTAGGTTAGTTTCGTTTAAGTAGTTCTAAGTTCTAGGGGACTGATGACCTCAGATGTTAAGTCCCATAGAGCCATTTGAACCATTCTTTTTTTTATCATAAAATGGTCGACCATGTTACGTCGTCCAACTTCTCTACGTATGCTTCACTGTTATTTTCAACATTGCACACCGACTACATCCATTCTCCCCAACACACTGTTCATCACAAACCTACACCCTGTCTCCTCTTAAATTTTTTTCCTGTTGGATGCATTTTAGAATAAGCTCCCACAACGTGCCCCTTCTATTAATGGCTTTCCCAAAAATTTCCTTCCTCAGCTGTCAATTACAATATGCATTAAATATCTGTATTTTCTGTGTGTTCATGTTTTACATTTATATACCGGTGGGTCAAATAAATCTAGTCTATTTTTCTAACAGTCCATGATGCTAAAGTTTTAAATTTTACGTAATTCTGTTCTCCGGGTGTAACTAATTCTTAATTCCGTTAATCAGTAATAGTAAATCAGTTTTGTTGAGAAAAATTTTTCCACTAGCTCCAGTTTTCCTCTGATACTAACTCTTTATTGAGTAGTCCTATTGGCTAAACAGGAGATGCTTCACTAAGGGAAAGGATGCAACAACTCCGCTGCTTCATAGGTTGCAACAACACGCAACTTACAGCAGGGATTTGTGGTTGTCGTCGAAGTTATTAGGAAAAGACTGGGATAACATCGCCAGAATAACTTAAGCAAGCCTACATGGACGGAAAACTGGTCAGCAGTTGACAGAAAAAGAAATTTGAGGAACTAACAGGAAATAACGTACACAACCAACTATGGATGTAGGCCGTACAGTGATAAACATATCGACGCAGACCAATAGTGTGGCGGCGACCGCAGTTCTACTCAAAGGATTCACCATTGCACGATGATTCCCACAGAGGAATTCATTCAGTCTGTGGAGGCGTCGCTCCAATGAGTACCACATGTGGAAACAGAAAAGAGAAGGCAAGAACCCGTCAGAATATTACAAAGAGCTATGCCACCAAGTCACAACACTACACATGAAGAAAAACAAGCCACAAAAGAACCCAGGAACAACAAGGACATTGAGCTCTACTTGCAGAAAAGGAAACGCGACTGTTTTGATGGGCACCTCCGAGTTTGAAAAGAAAATATGCAAACTACTGAACGACCCGATTTAAATAGAATTAAGAATTAACCCGACGGTAGAGAGAGTAAAAAACAAGAAGACCTTCGTGAAGGACCCAATAACTGACTCGGACACTGCCAAGAGACTCGTCAAGAAAGTTCTCGTGCCTCTTAGAATTTATGAAGTACCTAAGCTCCATGAGGAGCCTAACCCACTGTGGCCTGTAGTGAACGGAATCAACTCAGCTAGCTATTACGGAGCGAAATATCTGGCACCTAAACTGCGCCGTCTTCTGGGATAAACAGACTTTTATGTGAAGGTTTCTTCCCACTTTATGTAACTGATTAAGGAGGAATGGATACAGTCAACTAGGACAATGGTTACAATATTGTAGGGCCTGAGTTATTCCGAATTAAGATTAATTACTGCAGTAATTAAAGCCGTTATGGAATACAAGAAATTTATTCGCAGTTGCCAATATGGACAACCATCAGCTGTATAATGAATTGATGAAAGTTTAAATTTGTGCCGGACAGTGACTCGAACCCGGATTTCATATTTATTCGTATGCACCAGATGAGCAACTTTCGAGTTAAGTGAATTCCCTGTACGGGAATATACATAATGGATGTAGGAGTTCTGGTTGTAGACACATGGTTGACAGCAAATGGAAGTTTGGTTTTAGCCGTGAGTCGTGCTCGGACAGCCAAATAGTAAAGCGGTTGCTCGCGACAAGCGGGCAATCTGGGCTCAAATCTCGGTCTGGTACAAATTTTCACTGTCGTAAATCCGTTATACAGCTGATGATTGTCCATATTCGCAACTGAGAATACATTTCTTGTATAACATTATGGTTAGTTCCTATATCAAGTCGCTCTTTACCAATACAATACACTGCTCCCATCCTAGAGGAGCAGATCCCACCTCATGTTGCGATTTGGTGTGCCTATCCTATAGTCAACGTACTTCACCTGGCTCGGAAAGTTTTACGGGTAATTACGTGAAGCGACAATGGGCTCCTCCCTCTCCACAGTCACTGCTAACATCTTCGGGAAAGATTTGAACAAACGGCCCTGTCTTCTGCACTGTTACACAACGTTTTATGGCTACGGCATATCTAGATAAGGCATTGTATGTTTGGGCACAAGGGGGAAGCGGAGTTAGAAAGTCGGCATAGAAATACCGGGCGATCAAAAAGCCATTATAAATTTGAAAACAGAATAAATCACGGAATAATGTTGATGGAGAGGTACAAAATTACACACATGCTTGGAATAACATGGGGTTTCATTAGAACGAAAAAAATACAAAAGTTCAAAAAATGACCGACAGATGGCGCTTCATCTGATCAAAATAGCAATAATTAGCGTAACAAAGTAAGACAAAGCAAAGATGATGTTCTTTACAGGAAATGCTTAATATGTCCACCATCATTCCTCAACATTAGCTGTAGTCGAGGAATAATGTTGTGAACAGCACTGTAATGCATGTCCGGAGTTATTGTGAGGCATTGGCGCCGGATGTTGTCTTTCAGCATCCCTAGTGATGTCGGTCGATCTCGATATACTTGGACTTCAGGTAACCCCAAAGCCAATAATCGCACGGACTGAGGTCTGGGAACCTGAGAGGCCAAGCATAACGAAAGTGGCGGCTGAGCACACGATAATCACCAAACGACGCGCGCAAGAGATATTTCATAAGGGGTGAAGCGCCATCCAGCATAAACATCATACGTTCCAGCAGGTGTTTATCAGCCAGGCTGGGGATGATGCGATTCTGTAACATATCGGCTTACCTCTCACCCGTCACGGCTGCAGTTACAAAATCAGAATCACGCATTTCCTCAAAGAAAAAAGGCCCGATAACGGTAGATGTGGTAAATCCAACCCATACCGTGACTTTCTCGTCGTGCAATGGAGTTTCCACGATAGTTATAGGGTTTTCGGTAGCCCAAATTCTGCAGTTGTGGGCGTTGACAGACCCTCGGAGCGTGAAATGAGCTTCGTCGGTCCACAACACGTTACTCAACCAATGGTCATCTTTTGAAACACCCACACTGCAAATGCCCTCCGCTTCACTAAATCGCCAGGTAACAGTTCATGATGCCAATGGATTTTGTACGGATAGCATCGGAGGGTACGCCTAAGTGCCAACCAAACAGTAGTGTATGAATGCCGGTGCGACGTGCGACTGCACGAACGCTGACTTCCCCGTACATAGACGAACCCGCTACAGTCTCCATTTCTTCCTGAACTGTTTCAGCAGCATTACGCCTTGTGCTCGGTCGGCCACTACGGGGTCTATCGTCTAAACAACCAGTGGCTTCGAACTTCGAAATCATTCTCGCCACACCTGCATTTGTCAAACGGACCTCTACCCGTTCGAATCCCCTTCCTATGGCGATAGGATCGTAACGCTGAACTAGCACATTCCCCATTCTGATAATACAGCTTCACAAAGAGCGCCTTTTCAGGTAACGTCAACATGCTGCGACTGCTCTGCTGGCGCATCTGATTCTCTCTCTCATTACACCTCCTTTTATACACGATTGTCATGCGCAGTCACTGACGTTTTGCTGTCCAGCGCCATCTGTCGGACATTTTGTGAACTTTGTTTTTTCGGTTCTAATAAACCCCATGTCATTCCAAGCATGTGTGCCAATTTTTACCTCTCTATCTACCTTATTCCGTAGTTTATTTCGTTTTCAAATTTTACATTGGAAACAGAAGCCAATCCCCACAAATCGGTACCTGCATGTCGAGAGCCACCATTATCCAGCTCAGAAGTATTCCATTCTGCAGACATTCACTGCTTGTGCCTTCCGGGTAAGCGACTCTAACGACGTCAAAGAAGAACTGAGGTTTCGCGCTAACGTTTACGGCAGCAAAATGGCTCTGAGGAGTATAAGACTTAACATCTGAGGTCATCAGTCCCCTAGAACTCAGAACTACTTAAACCTAACTAACCTAAGGACATCGCACTCAACCATGCCCGTAGAAGGATTAGAACCTGCGACCGTAGTGGTCGCGCGGTTCGAGACTGAAGCGCATAGAACCGCTCGGCCATAACGGCCGACATACGGCAACAACATTATAAGAACGACGATGAAGGACAACCGAAATAAAATAAGAAGAGAAAGCAAGGACGGGAAGCTTCCGATATTGCGCTTACAGTATGGGAAGGGCGTTCAGTGAACGGCTAAGCAACGTCCTCCACCAACGAGGTTGCACACAGACTTTCCTCAGGGGCCACAGGATACACAACATGATAGGATCCCCCCAAGTATGCTGACCACAAAATAAACACTGCTGGAGTACACGAAATATGTTATGAGTGCAGAGCTGCCTACGTAGGGGAGACGTGGAGACCACTTAGCACGCGAGTAGCAGAACATGAAAGGTACGTGCGATTGGCACAGCTTAATAAATCGACCACAGCGGAACATCACCATGACTGTGGACAGCCTATCTTGTTCCAGGAAGCTCGAGTGCTGGTGGAAGTCGTGGACGTGCCAACGCAAAATTAGGGAGGCGACTGAAATTATTAAGTAGCCACGCAATATCAATGGAGAGGACAGCTACACACTTCCGGTGTCCTGACTGCTAGCTATCCGTGTCCAAAAGGCCGCAAGCGGTCTATTTTTTATTTAGCGATTAAAGACCACCGTGAGCCACTGAACGGGCCATAAGCAGTAGCCTGTCGTACATAGGGCCATTGACTCCATGGGAGGCAAAGAGCCAGAATCTTTAGAAAAACACAACTTCCATGCCACACCGGATTCGAACATAAACCCATCTGGGACGAATGATCAGACTGCTGCGCCACCAGGGCGGTTAATAAAGGAGGAGGAGATTAGTGTTTAACGATCTGTCAAAAACGAGGTCAGCCGGCAGGAGTGGCCGTGCGGTTCTAGGCGCTACAGTCTGGAACCGAGCGACCGCTACGGTCGCAGGTTCGAATCCTGCCTCGGGCATGGATGTGTGTGATGTCCTTAGGTTAGTTAGGTTTAATTAGTTCTAAGTTCTAGGCGACTGATGACCTCAGAAGTTAAGTCGCATAGTGCTCAGAGACATTTGAACCATTTTCAAAAACGAGGTCATTAGAGACAGAGCATCAGCTCGGATTGGGGTAGGATGGGGAAGGAAATCGGCTGTGCCCTTTCAAAAGAGCGATCCGGGCATTTGCCTGACGCGAATTTAGGAAAATCACGAAAACTTAAATCGCGATGTCCGATCACGGGTTTGAATAGTGGTTCTCCCGAATGCGAATGTAGTGTGCTAACCACTGCGCCACCTCGCTCAGTAGTTAATAAAAGTTGTATGAATTTCAATATAAAATGAAAGCAGGCGTCATTTACATAGTTCGTCGAAGGAAAGTAATGCTGAGAAGGTGAGATTTATTCTCCATTATAAAAATATTTCAATTAAAACCGAAACGAAATAATACCACAAGTATTCAGATGGCCTAGTATGACACTTCGGCATGTGCCCCAACAATAAAGCATAACATCTCAATTCGAGGAAACATTTATTCGCATCAAAGAATATAGCTCTACACATTTATTAGTCCATTTCCTTGCAATTAAATAAAATGGGTAACTGACGCGAAATTTCGTTGCACTATATATTTAGGGGAGTTCGAGTTTAATATGATCACCACATTATTGGTATTTCAAGTATTTTGGGAGGTCTGAAAATCAGAAATTGAAGACAAAAAATGAAAACTGAGGACTGTCCCCACAAAATTCTCGCATCTGGTCACTTCATTTTAGTGACTGAATGAAAAATGGGAAATTTGCGTTCTCGTATTGTTGGATGTTGTACTGTTGGATGTTGATATTGGTGGTGGTGGGGGCGGGGTATCGGGAAGACCAGTTGTAGTAAAGAAGAGGGGGCGTCAGTTTTAATTTCTCGTCTAGGGCGGTAAAAGACTTGGCAACTGCCTTGACTGCGGATTTGTTACATGATTATCAGGTGGGCTTTAGGAAAGTTGAAGAGAATCGAAGTACTTGAGATGTGGCGCTACAGACGAATGTTGAAAATTAGGTGGACTGATAAGGTAAGGAATGAGGAGGTCCTGCATAGTATCTCCGAGGGAAGCGATCAACGGAAAACACTGAAAAGGAGAAGGGAAGGGGTGACACGACAACTGTCAAGCCATTAAGGAATAACTTCCATGGTACTAGAGGAAGCTGTAGAGGGGAGAAACTGCAGATGAAAACAGAGATTCTAATATATCCACCAAATAATTGGATTCAGAATGTTGCAACTGCTGTTCCGAGATGAAAAGTTTAGCACAGGAGTGGAATTCATGGCGTGCCGCATCAAACCAGCCAGAAGACTAACAACAAAAACAGATGAATCTGCTGCGGACACCCGTCATCCAATATAACATCTGTTTTCACAACGAACATTATCGGAATCGCGTTACCCATTACACACCCGGTATCGGGAGTGGAACCTAATAATCACGCTTGCCAAGTGAGGAACATGGAACTGTGGATGGTGGCTGTGGGCTTCACTCATTACGTGCTCCAGTTGCGTTCATGTTCAGCGAGATTAGTTGCAATGTTTCTTCCTGGTTCATTGTTCAGCCTTTTACTTCTTTAATTGCAGTACCACCGCACTGACTTTTGCCTTGTGCTGTGCATCAGTCTATATGAGTAACGTGCTAGAAGAATGAGATATACCTATTTAAACTATATGCATATAGTACGCATTCCCGTAATTTATAACGGTTGTGTACAGTGGGACTTCCGTATGTTATGCTCGGCGCCACTGTTTTGGCCACACAGTCGAGAAAGATTCTTGGAAAAAGCCAACAGACGGAACTGGCACGCAGCTTACGGGCAGCAGATAAGCCGGAGCTGAACTAACGCTGACTCAGACCCCTGCAGTACAAAGACACTCCTCGGAAACAAAGCGAACGTGGGCGTAAACAAGCGACCGCCGGAGTGCGCGCTGGCGTGGCGACTCTGAGCAACAAGTGTCTGGCGGCCGGTTGCTCGCACGGACGCACGTGTGTAGTCCACAGTACAGTAGGCGCAGGGCGTAGTGCGGTGTGGAGGAGGAAGGGAGGGGTTCCCCCGCCCCCCAAGCCCCTCCAGAGTCATCCTGCCGTCGACCCCGCCCCCTCTTGCGGCGTTCCATATCTGGGTCCCCGGGCCGGCGATGACACGCGTAGCGACATGCCTCTTCAACGACAGCCGAGTAGCTTGCCGGGACGACGATAAAGAGGAGAGGAGGTAGTGGAGGAGGGTGGGGAGGAGGGGCGCCGGGGCACCGTGGCAGCTGCTCAGGCAGGAGTGCAGTGCATACCAGTCACCGACGACGCGGCCCGCGAACAGAGCAGCTGACACCGCATCGCCGCTATGACGCCAGCTGCTGTTCTCAGCAGACGCTGCCTATAAGTGAGTATGAAAGATGCCGCGCTTACCTTGCCCCAGTATATGGAGACAGTATTTCGTGCTGTAGTTCAGCTCAACCCGCTCTGTACGCGCTGTTGTTACTACTGCAGAGAAATGACAGTTTTCATATGTTGTCTGTACTGCTTGTAGTAGAGAATACTAAATCTACATCTACACGTCACACGCCACCTTATTATGTAATGAGGGAACTTCGTTAAGGTGACCGTATTTCTGAGAGTCGAAGCTGGGACCAGTTTTATAATTGCTCACTGCTCGGAATGTAACAATCCTGAACTATTACACATTATTAAAGCTTACAACGAGATGAATAGGAGTCACCGCAAGCTAACATAACAAACATAATTTACAACCTAGGCACATTCATATTTATTATATAGTTACGTCGTTGTTGTGGTCTCCAGTCCTAAGATGCAGCTGTCAAAAATGGTTCAAATGGCTCTGAGTACTATGGGACTTAACTTCTAAGATCATCAGTTCCCTAGAACTTAGAACTAATTAAACCTAACTAACCTAAGGACATCACACACATCCATGCCCGAAGCAGGATTCGAACCTTTTACCGTAGCAGTCGGGCGGTTCCAGACCGTAGCGCCTAGAACCGCTCGGCCAGTCCGGCCGGCATGCAGCTGGCACCACAAACTATACTCCTCTGAGTCGGCTTACTGTATTCATCTCTTCGTCTCCCTCCAGAACTTTTACCCACCACTCTTCCCGCCAATACTAAATTGGTCATTCCTCGACGTCTCTGAATGTGTCCTATTAACGATCCCTTGTTCTAGTTAGATTGTGTCACCAATTTATTTTCTCATCAATTCTATGCAGTAGATCTTCATTCACTACATAATCCATCCATCTAATCTTCAGCACTCATCTGTAGCACCAAATTTCATAAACTTCTATTCTCTTCTTGTCTGAACTCTTTATCGTCCACGTTCCACTTTCGTACATGGCTACAATGAAAACGAATACCTCCAGAAAAGACTTTATAATACCTAAATCTATATTCAGTGTTAACAAATGTCTCTCCTTCAGAAACGCTTTTCTCCCCATTTCCAATCCACATTTCATATCTTCTCTACTTCGGCCATCAGCAGTTATTTTGCTGTCCAAATAGGAAAACACGTCTGCTACTTTAAGTGTCCCATTTTCTAATCTAATTCCCTCAGCATCACCTGATCTAATCCGATTAAATCCTTATCCTTGTCTGGCTGTTGTTGATGTTCCTCTTATATCCTTCTTTGAAGACACTGTCCATCCCATTTGACTGCTCTTCCAAGTCCTTTGCTGTCATCAGTAGATCTCAAAGCTTCTTCTTTCTAATTTATTTGACTTCAGTACAGTAGTCCATCCATAGTTTCAGTAAATTACGGAAAGTTTACAAGACTAGTTTCGGTGAAGTTCAGCCACCATTATCAAATGTAATAAGTATGAAATATTCAGGTTCTCATAATTAATAACCGACTTGTTTCATACTTCCTACATTTGATAATGGTGACTGAGCTTCGCCGAAACAACTCACGTAAACTTTCTATATTTTAGAGCGACTATGGGTTGACTACTGTACTGAATAATGGTTCAAATGGCTTTGAGCACTATGGGACTTAACATCTCAGGTCATCAGGCCCTGGAACTTAGAACTACTTAAACCTAACTAACCTAAGGACATCACACACACCCACGCCCGAGGCAGGATTCGAACCTGCGACCGTAGCGGTCACGCGGTTCCAGACTGAAGCGCTTACAACCGCACGGCCACACCGGCCGGCTACAGTACTGAGATACAATTTGAAAAAACTTACATTTAGTCGCACTCCTTAAGACAGTCATATCTCGCTCAAAGTTTTATTTCTTCTCACAGAACACTGACTCTTATTCCACATTTTTCTTTGCTTTTCATTACTGTATAGTTATAATACATCTAAATGTTAAAAGATAGTTTAGATAACTACACATAGCTTTTAACACTCAGTTATTTATGCCACCATACTTTGGCGATGAATGAATTTGAATCAGCTGATATTCACTGTCCTTTAATTTTAAGAAGTCTTAGAAATCCGAACAACGGTATTTCAAATTAACTTTCGCGATCGTTATTGTTTTCAAAGTCGTCTACTTACGTTTGAGTTATGACGTCCGCGTCTTATTCGTTAAGGGAAGTATACGCTCGACTGCTGCATTTGTACAAGGAACGCATAACACGAACTCCACAGTGTTAAAAATATTTTCTTAGGATATATATTCCAATGTGAAGTGCTGTAACAATTGTATCCAATGCTAATCAGTGACAATTTTTCCTGTGATTCAAGCCGGACGCAGTGGCCGAGCGGTTCTAGGCGCTTCAGTCTGGAACCGCTCGATCGCTACGGTAACAGGTTCTAATCCTGCTTCGGGCATGGATGTGTGTGATGTCCTTATGTTAGTTTGGTTTAAGTAGTTCTAAGTTCTAGGGGACTGATGACCTCAGATGTTAAGTCCCATGGCGCTCAGAGCCATTTGAACCATTTGAACCTGTGATTCATTTCCCTATGTGCAGCATGTTAACACGCTTTGGGAACAAGTTATTATCATTAGTTTTGCAGTTTAGCAACACATTTGTAAGAGACTCGTAGCATTTTTGCACTTCAACCAATGTAGGTAAGCACAGCGAAAGAACCCAATTGCAGTCTGAAAAGACGTGAAAAGTTCCGTCCATTGTTCAGTATACTGCTGTCATAAAATTCTCACTCCGTTTCACTGAGCTTCTTAACGTTTGTACCCTCCTCCCGCCCCCCCCCCCTTCAATGAAGCCGCATGAGAAGTACTACAGAACTCTTGTGAAAAGAAATACACGTAAAAGCATTAGGGTTCCCGTTAAGGAAATCCAGCTCGGTAACGTCAACTTCAGCCCATGTTCTATTGAAGATCTCGAACTTCAAAGCAATTTGTAATACGGCGCTTCACGTATGTTAGGTAAGCGTTACGATATTGAAGTAAAGTATAGATACCTGCTGGAAATATAAAAAGTCATAGCCTTTGTGGACACCTCACGGGACTGAGAATGTGATTTGATTTCAAAAACCCGAAACACTGAGGCGTCCCAGCAGATCCCGATTGGGACAAAGGAACTGGACTCCAATAATCCGAGCTTTCCTGGCCAAAGTGAGATGTCTCGTCACTTTAACTCTGTGTACTACTGCCACATCTACCCGTTTCCGTTCCAGCTGCGAATGCTTCGCCAGAAAAAAGACTGTTTCTAAGCCTCCGCCTGAGTTTTAACCTCGCTAATTTCACGTTCATGGTCTTTTCGCGAGACACAGGTGGGATGAAGATTGATTCGTAGGAACAAGCGCTCTCGGAATTGTGGCAGGCAAAACCAGGCTGCGGTGCAGAACGCCTCTTTTACAATGTCTGCCACTAGAATTGGCTGAGATTCATCTTGACGCTTTCGCGCTTTCTAAACGAAGCTCCAAGCTAAACGAGTTACTCTTATTTGGACCTCCTCTGTTTCATCTGTGAATCCTATCTGGTGTGGATACCAGATTGACGAGTTATATTCGAGAACTGATCGAACGTGGACTTCGTAAGATACCTATTTTGTGGATGGACTACAGATTCCTAGCATTCCTCCAATGAATCTATGTACGATTGATTTTACGTGGTCGTTCCACTTTAAATCGCTCCATGGGCATACCCCTTCATATGCAATGGATGCGAATGCTTCCAGTAATTATTCGAAATCGTGTAATAATAAAATAAAATAGTAACTTTCAAAATAATGGAGAGCAACTACCAGTTGTCCTTTCCTTCAGGGCTTTATTAGAGCAAATCTAGATTTCGGCTAGTAACTAGATATTATCGGTGCTGAAAAGCATAAAAGTACATAGGCGATAGCATAAAAAGTTATAAATCGTGGCGTAACTTATATCGCTAATGCAATATATTATGTACCAGTATTGCATGGTTTTCATACATGTACCAGTACGTCAGTCCTCTGTTGTTCGGGCTCCTGTCACTGTTCGTTGAAGTCTACCGTATAATGAAGGTAAGCTTTACGGAGAACACATTGGTTGGCTGTATGGCACCTTCTTAATGAACTACGTAATACGTAACATGCATAGTAAAACAGTTATGGTTTTTACCTAGAAACAAAATTTGCATAGGAATAATACAAAATAATATACAAGTAAAATTATTTATGTTTGTGTCAGACTTGCTACCACTACGAAGTTTGTTGTCATGTCCTCTTGCTAACTGCCATAGGAACATGAAAAAAAAAAATCATTCATGTCCCCAATATTGTCTTTTGACAAAAGGATATTGCGTCATATTTTATCACGATAAAGCACTAGTTTCCCTCTTCACAGTGCTTTCTGAATTTCTTTCGCAACATTTGCATTGGGAATTTATACTACAACAGCATGAGGTGACTTGTGTATCTTCCCGCTTATCTTGGGACAGCCCGGTGAATTTACTCAGTTTGAATTCCCGCTAAGTATCTAATCTACGTCGGTTTCTGTATCCATAGTCTGCAAACCACTGAGAAGTGCATGGCAGAGCGTACTTTGCTCTGTACTACATATTATAGTTTCCTCCTGATCTATTCACAAACACTAAGTGATCAAAAGTATCCGTACACCCGCAAAACTGTATGTTTTTCATATTAGGTGCATTGTGCTGCCACCTACAGCCAGGTACTCCATATCAGCGACCTCATTTGGCATTAGACATCATGAGAGGGCAGAATGGGATGCTCCACGGAACTCACGGCCTTTGAACAAGGTCAGGTGATTGGGTGTCACTTGTGTCATACGTCTGTACGCGACATTTCCACACTCCTAAACATCCCTAGGTCCACTTGTGTGATAGTGAAGTGGAAACGTGAAGGGACATGTAAAGCACAAAAGCGTACATATCGACCCCGTATGTTGACTGACAGAGACCGCCGAGCGTTGAAGAGGGTCGTAACGTGTAACAGGCAGACATCTATCCAGACCATCACACAGAAATTCCAAACTGCATCAGGATCCACTGCAAGTACTACGACAGTTAGGTGGGAGGTGAGAAAACTTGGATTTCATGGTCGAGCGGCTGCTCATAAGCCACAAATCAGGCCGGTAAATGCCAAACGACGCCTCGCTTGGTGTAAGCAGCGTAAACATTGGACGATCGAACAGTAGAAAAACGTTGTGTGGAGTGAAGAATGACGGTACACAAAGTGGCTATCCGATGGCAGGTTGTGGTGGGTATGGCGAATGCCCCGTGTACGTCATCTGCTAGCGTGTGTAGCGCAAAAAGTAAATTTCGGTGGCGGTGGTGTGATGGTGTGGTCGTGTTTGTCATGGATGAGGCTTGTATCCCTTGTTTTTTTGCGTGGAACAATCACAGCAGAAGCCTACATTGATGTTTTAAGCACCTTCTTTCTTATCTCTGTTGAAGATCAATTCGGGGATGGCAACTGCAACTTTCAACATGATCGAGCACCTGCTTGTTCATAATGCACGGCCTGTGGCGAAGTGGTTGCACGACAGTAACATCCCTGTAATGGACTGACCTGCACAGAGTCCTAACCTGAATCCTATAGAACACTTTTGGAATGTTTTCGAACGCCGACTTCGTGTCATGCCTCACTGACCAATATCGATACCTCTCCTCAGTCCAGAATTTGCTGCCATTCCCCAAGAAACCTTCCAGCACCTGATTGTACGAATGCCTGCGAGAGCTGAAGCTGTCATCAAGGCTAAAGGCGGGACAACAATAAATTAACTTTCAGCGTTACCTATGGAGGGCGCCACTAACTTGTAAGTCATTTTCAGCCAGGCGTCCTCGTACTTTTGACCACATATTGTATGATATCGAAAATAATGAGTGAGTTGGCTAATCTCGTGTATTGTATTCTGGGGTGCTACATACTGCAGATAGAATCCGCCAATATCATAGTGATTCATTGTGTGTAAACTGACGGGGATCACTGCAGTCAGCCGCAGCGGGACATTACGAGGAATCAGTGGCGACGAGCAAAAATGTATACCGGACCGGCATTCGAACCATGGATCTCCTGATTACTTGACAGGTGCGGTAAGCACTGCGCCATCCGGGACAGCGTTATCACAACTGCGCAGACTATCTCAACACGCCTCACAGCCGATAAACTGTCCCACCGAGCGCCACCTAACAGCAGTCCCTGTCCATTGTACTCCAGTTCGCTACTTAGAGATTCCCGCAGGAGATCGGACGTATTTGTCCATCCGCACTGTAGAAGGTTGTTCCATTGCCCAGCTAGACGTATCAATTCATATATGAATGCGTGGCGTCTGTTCTTTCAGACATGTCCGAAGGAACATACACCACAGATTCATATAATCAACATAACTAATTATTACATCGTGCCTCCCCTTGCCCCACTCCCAGATCTCCGAGATACAGCCGCATATATACGAGAACCCAACATGAACCATAGGCCTTGCCGTTCGTGGGCAGGCTTGCGTGCCTCAGCGACACAGATAGTCGTACCGTAGGTGCAACCAGAAGGGAGGGGTATCTGTTGAGACGCCAGACAAACATATGGTTCCTGAAGAGAAGCAGCAGCCTTTTCAGCAGTTGCAGGGGTAATAGTCTGGATGATTGACTGATCTGGCCTTATAACATCAACCAAAACGGCCTTGCTGTTCTGGTATTGCGAACGGCTGAAAGCAAGGGGAAACTACGGCCGTAATTTTTCCCGAGGGCATGCAGCTTTACTGTATGGATAAATGATGATAGCGTCCTCTTTTTTAAAATATTCCGGGGGTAAAATAGTCCCCCATTCGGATCTCTGGGCGGGGACTACTCAAGGAGGACGTCGTTATCAGGAGAAAGAAAACTGGCGTTCTACGGATCGGAGCGTGGAATGTCAGATCCCTTAATCGGGCAGGTAGATTAGAAAATTTAAAAAGGGAAATGGATAGGTTAAAGTTAGATATAGTGGGAATTAGTGAAGTTCAGTGGCAGGAGGAGCAAGACTTTTGGTCAGGTGAATACATGGTTATAAATACAAAATCAAATTGGGGTAATGTAGGAGTAGGTATAGTAATGAATAAAAAATATAGGAGTTCGGGTAAGCTACTACAAACAACATAGTGAACGCATTATTGTGGCCAAGATAGACACGAAGCCCACGCCTAACACAGTAGTATAAGTCTATATGCCAACTAGCTCTGCATATGACGAAGAAATTCAAGAAATGTATTATAAGATAAAAGAAATTATTCAGGTAGTGAAGGGAGACGAAAATTCAATAGTCATGGGTGACTGGAATTCGATAGTAGGAAAAGGAAGAGAAGGAAACGTAGTAGGTGAATATGGATTGGGGGTAAGAAATGAAAGAGGAAGCCGCCTGGTAGAATTTTGCAGAGAGCATAACTTAATCATAGCTAACACTTGGTTCAAGAATCATGAAAGGAGGTTGTATACATGGAAGAAGCCTGGGGATACTGCCAGGTTTCAGATAGATTATATAATGGTAAGACAGAGATTTAGGAACCAGGTTTTAAATTGTAAGACATTTCCAGGCGCAGATGTGGACTCTGTTATTTGGTTATGAACTGTAGATTAAAACTGAAGAAACTGCAAAAAGGTGGGAATTTGAGGAGATAGGACCTGGATAAACTGAAAGAACCAGAGGTTGTAGAGAGTTTCAGGAAGAGCATAAAGGAACAATTGACAAGAATGGGGGAAAGAAATACAGTAGAAGAAAAATGGGTAGCTCTGAGGGGTGAAGTGGTGATGGCAGCAGAGGATCAAGTAGGTAAAAAGACGAGGGCTAGTAGAAATCCTTGGGTGATGGAAAAAATACTGAATTTAATTGATGAAAGGAGAAAATATAAAAATGCAGTAAGTGAAGCAGGCAAAAAGGAATACAAACGTCTCAAAAATGAGATCGACAGGAAGTGCAAAACGGCTAAGCAGGCATGGCTAGAGGACAAATGTAAGGATGTAGAGGCTTATCTCACGAGGGGTAAGATAGATACTGCCTACAGGAAAATTAAAGAGACCTTTGGAGAAAAGAGAACCACTTGTATGAATATCAAGAGCTCAGGTGGAAACCCAGTACTAAGCAAAGAAGGGAAAGCAGAAAGGTGGAAGGAGTATATAGAGGGACTATACAAGGGCGATGTTCTTGAGGACAATATTATGGAAATGGAAGAGGATTTAGATGAAGATGAAATGGGAGATATGATACTGCGTGAAGAATTTGATAGATCACTGAAAGACCTAAGTCGAAAGAAGACCTCGGAAGTAGACAACATTCCATTAGAACTACTGATAGCCTTGGGAGAGCCTGTCCTGACAAAACTCTACCATCTGGTGAGCAAAATGTATGAGACAGGCGAAATACCCTCAGACTTCAAGAAGAATATAAAATTCCAATCCCAACGAAAGCAGGCGTTGACAGATGTGAAAATTACCGTACTATCAGTTTAACAAGCCACAGCTGCAAAATACTAAAGCGAATTCTGTACAGACGATGGGAAACACTGGTAGAAGCCTACCTCGGGGAAGATCAGTTTGGATTCCGTAGAAATATGGGAACAGGTGAGGCAATACTGACCCTACGACTTATCTTAGAAGCTAGATTAAGAAAAGCCAAACCTATGTTTCTAGCATTTGTAGACTTGGAGAAAGCTTTTGACAATGTTGACTGCAATAATATCTTTCAAATTCTGAAGGTGGTAGGGGTAAAATACAGGGAGCGAAAGGCTATTTACAATTTGTACAGAAACCAGATGGCAGTTATAAGAGTCGAAGGACATGGAAGGGAAGCAGTGGTTGGGAAGGGAGTGAGACAGGTTTGTAGCCTCTCCCCGATGTTATTCAATCTGTATATTGAGCAAGCAGTAAAGGAAACAAAAGAAAAATTCGGGGTAGGTATTAAAATTCATGGAGAAGAAATAAAAACTTTAAGGTTCGTCGATGACATTGTAATTCTGTCAGAGACAGCAAAGGACTTGGAAGAGCAGTTGAACGGAATGGACAGTGTCTTGAAGGGAGAATATAAGATGAACATCAACAAAAGCAAAACGAGGGTAATGGAATGTAGTCGAATTAAGTCGGGCGATGCTGAGGGAATTAGATTAGAAAATGAGACACTTAAAGTAGTAAAGGTGTTTTCCTGTTTGGGGAGCAAAGTAACTGATGATGGTTAAAGTAAAGAGGATATAAAATGTAGACTGGCAATGGCAAGGAAAGCGTTTCTGAAGAAGAGAAATTTGATAACATCGAGTATTGATTTAAATGTCAGGAAGTCGTTTCTGAAAGTATTTGTTTGGAGTGTAGCCATGTATGGAAGTGAAACGTGGACGATAAAAAGTTTGGACAAGAAGAGAATAGAAGCCTTTGGAATGTGGTGCTACAGAAGAATGCTGAAGACTTGACTAGATGAAGGGATCGGTTGGTAGGACATGTCCTGAGGCATCAAGGGATCACAAATTTAGTATTGGAAGGCAGCGTGGAGGGTAAAAATCGTAGAGGGAGACCAAGAGATGAATACACTAAACAGATTCAGAAGGATGTAGGCTGCAGTACGTATTGGGAGATGAAGAAGCTTGCACAGGATAGAGTAGCATGGAGAGCTGCTTCAAACCAGTCTCAGGACTGAAGATCACAACAACAACAACATGAAATTGGCAAAAATTAAGTGACATACTTCGAGAAAGAAATTTCGAAAAGAGTAGTTTTTTACAATTTTTAACAATGGCCGATAAAAAATGATGCAGACGAGGAGGAAACAACGAAATGAAACTCCACGGGTTGAAAGGGTTTCTGATATTATTTCGGTATCTACATAGTTGAGTTAAATGTACAAATAACTTTAGTATGAGAATACTTACCAGTGGGACTTTGCACCCCCTCTGTTATGAATACATGCACTGATTCGGTTGGCAAGGATGTCATAAAGCTGTTCCGTCCTCTCCTGAGGCGAGATAACGCACATACATCTTGGATATTTGCATTGGAACGTAGTTGAAGTCGGAGCATATCCCATACGTTCTAACGATGACAGATTTGGGAATCTTGCGGGGCACGGGACTGCCTCAACATCATGCAGACAGTTAAGAGGGATACGTGTCATCTTTGGACCTTAAGACGGTAGTTCCTACTATACTATGTTATGATAACACTGCAGTGACTCTCCAAAACGTTGGAAAAATGATGGAAGAACGTACGACGTCATCAGGGGTAGTTTGGGTCTTATGACGGATTTGATACAGCCCGCTACGAATTCCTCTCCTGTGCCAACCTCTTCATCTCAGAGGCACTAGCAACCTCTGTCTTCAATTATTTGCTGGATCTGTTACAACCTCTATTTCCTCTACGGTTTTTATCCGCTATAGCTCCCTCTAGTACCATGGAAGCTATTCCTGGGTGTCTTAATATATGTTCCACCACGCTGTCCCTTCTTCTTGTCGGTGTTTTCCATACGTCCCTTTCCTCGCGCGTCTGCAGAGAATCTCCTCATGCCCACCTTATCAGTCCACATAATTTCTAGCATTCTTCTCTAGCACCACATATAAAATGTTTCAATTCTTATCTGTTCTGGTTTTCCCATTGCCCAATGTTTCAGTACCATACAATGCTGTGTCCAAACGTACATTCTTAGAAAGTCCTTCCTCAGATTAAGACGTATGTTTGATTGTAGTATACATCCCTTGGTCAGGAATATCCTTTTTGCCACTTCTAGTCTTCTTTTTGTGTCCACCTTGCTCCGTCCGTCATGGGTTATTTTGCTGCCTGGCTAGCAGAAATCCGTAACTTCATCTACGTAGTGATCACGAATCCTCATGTTAAAATTCTCGCTCTTTCCACTTCTGTTATTTCTAATTGCTTTCGTCTGATTTCGATTTACTCTCAGTACATATCCTGTACTCATGAGACTACTCATTCCATTCAGAAGATTCTGTAATTCGTCTTCTCGTTCATTGAGAATAGCAATTTCAGCACCGAAAGTTATAACAGATATCCATTCACATTCAATTTCAATCCCACTCTTGAACCTCTCTTTTATTTCCGCCATTACTTCATCGATGTAGAGATTGAACAGCAGGGGCAAAAGATTACATCCCTATCTTACACTCTTTTTAATTCGAGCACTTCGTTCTTGGCCCCCCACTGTTATTGTTCCCGCTGGGCCCTTGCACAAATTGTATGTTACTGCGTTTCCATTCAACTTATGCTCACTTCACTCAGAATTTGCTCCATGTGGTGCTGTTGTTCCTATGAACGTTTTTTTATTTTTCTTTAGTGTTACTTCCATTATCAGCCGTGCCTTTATCTTTCTGGAAACCAAATTGATCGTCATCCAACACATCCTCAATTTTCGTTTTCATTCATTTGTATATTATTTTTCTCATCAACTTGGATTCATGAGGTGTTTAGCTCATTGTGTGACAGTAAGCATTTGTTAGCTCTTAAAATCTTCGGAATTGTGTGGAAGATACATTTCCAGAATTCAGGTAATATATCGTCTTCCTCACACATTCAACACCAACGGGAATAACCGTTTTGTTGCAACTTCCCCTAGTGATTGTATAAGTCAGACAAGTCTTCCCCCTCATAGAAGCTTTCAGTTAGCTCTTTCGTCCTATCCGCTCTTTCCGCTACATTAAACAGTGGAGTTCTCGTTGCTCTCGTAATGTCAATTTCACCGAAGTTTGAGTTGACTTTAAGGTATGCTGAGTCAGTCCTTCCGACAATCGTTTCTTTTTAGATTTCTTCACAGTTTTTAGCCAGCTTAGCTTCCTTACACCTCTTATTTATTTCATTCCTAAGTGACTTGTATTTCTGTATTCCTGAATATTCCTGAACTTCCTTCTTTCACCGATCAACTGATATATTTCTACTGATACCCATGGTTTCTTTGCCGTTACCTTCGTAGTAGCTATGGTTTTCTATTTCCGTGATTGCCCATTTAGAGACGTCCACTCCTCTTCAATTGAAATGCCTACTGAGCTATTCCTTACCACAGTATTTGTAGCCTCAGAGAACCTCAAGCGCCTGTCTTCATTTCTTACTGTTTCCGTGTCCCACTTCTTTGCGCATAGACTATTCGCGACCAGTGTCTTTAACTTCAGCCTACTCTCCATCGTTATTAAATTATAGTCTGAGTCTGTATCTGCTCCTGGGTACACCTTACAATCCAATGTCTGATTTCGGTACCTCGACTTGATGTAATCTAACTGAAATTTTCCCAAATCTCACGGCCGTTTGCATGTGTACCTCTGGTGAGTTTTGGATAGGGTACTCGCTGTTACTAGCTGAAATTTTTTGTTTAATTCAATAATTAGTCTTTTTCTCATTCCTACTACTAAGACACACAACTATTAGATTTTCATCTCCCTTTATGTACTGCTCACATACTTTTTCTACCTCTTCATCTGATGCTTGCGACGTCGGCATATATATCGGAGCTATCGTTATCAGTGTCTGTTTGATGTGGATTCTGATGAGTACAATCCTATCACTGAACTTATCACAATAACTCACTATCTGTCCTGCCTTCCTATTCATAACGAGTCCTATTATCAGAGCATCATTTTCTGCTGCTGTTGATATTACTCTATACTCATCTGAGCAGAAATTCTTTTCTTTCAATTTAATTTCACTGACTCTCACTGCGTCTAGACTCAGCCTTTGCATTTCCCTTTTCATATTTACTAGCTTCCCTACCTTGTACAAAATTCTCACATTCCACGCCGCGAGTGGTAGAATGTTATCCTCTCGTTGGTTGTTCAGTTTTTTTCTGATAGTCACCTCCTCTGTAGTCTCCTTCCAGAGACCCGAATGGAGGACTAGTCCGGAATCTTTTGCCACTGGAGAGATCGTCATGAGACCTTTACACTGTCAGACCACATGTCGTGTGGTTACATATTATGTGCTTCAATGTAGTGGTTTCCATTGCCTTCTGTATCTCACGGCGTAGATCATTGCTAATTCTCCCGCCTTTGGAGGCATTTTCCCACGCGATGGGCTAGAGGCTGCCCGAACATGTTTCTTCTCCTCCGCTCTCTTTGAGGAGGTCGTTGGCTGAATAAGGGGGACATCTCATGCCGGAAGTCTTTGGCCACCATTCCTGATGATTTTTATTTAGAGTTTAGGTGGTGAAGGGATTCGAATCCGGGCCCGAGGACTTTTGGGTTACTGTTTGGCTGCTTCTAGTCTGCAACTAATGATAGGGGATGACAAAGTGTCCGTTAACTGTCGTCGGATGGTAGGCGCAAATGTGAAGGGGTTACGAAGTGCTTGTTGTGCAATACAGCGATCTTCCCTTGTGATGGTTAGTCTTGGTCAGCGCTAACTTCCCTATGTACTCCTACACCGGGTCGTTGTCACATCTGAATCCCGACAAACCTGGATGTTGAACGATTCAACCAGTCATCCAAATGGAGACCCACAATGAGACTTGTTTCACACTTTGTCAGGTTGTCTCACACTTTCTGGCCTGCCCTCGTATTTAGAAGCAACCCTACTCCAGTTTCACCACTTTCCGCTGCCATTAATGTTGCAGTATATTCGTGTGACCAGATATCCTTGTTGCCAATTCATTTCACTGTCCTCCAAGATATCTATATCAGCATTTATATTTTATTTTTCAGATCTTCTAGGGCAGGAACTAGTGGTCTGTCCATCAGACCAGTCAGAATCTAGCTGGTGACTATAAAAAAAAAGAGAAACATTTTTAAAAAACCGAGTTGTCAATGTTACCTCCCTCATCCTAATCGCCTCTTAGAGTTCCAAATGGGGCACTAATCCGGAAACGTTTGTCGATGGAGACATCATCACGACACGTTTCCAATAACAGACCACAAATCCTATGGATATTTACGGTCCAATCATATCAATGTGACACCTGTCAAAAGGCTGAATAACCACATTTAATCATGCCTTCCAGAATGACGAGATCTCCGCAAGGATGCCACAACATTCCCTAGTTCATAAAGCTGGACCCATCTGTCCGACGGAGCGTAACACGTGATTCGTCTGGAAAGGTCACCTGTCATCATTCAGTGGACGTCAGTTTCTTTATTGGCGGGGAAACACCTGATTTCGTCGCTGATGAACAGCAGTAAGCATAGGCGCATGCACCAGGCGCTTCTGCGGTGGATCAACGTTCAATAAATGTTTAGGGAACCCCTTGGTTCATATGGGCGCTCAATAGTTGCACGTCGATTCGCCACATCTCCGCAGCCGTTGTTCATCCCTGTTATCTATGAGCCGCGGTGCGCTACAGCCGCCTTGGTGCCGGTTTTGGATAGCGTCAGTTTTCCATCCATATACGACGGCGCGCGAACGCTTTACAGACTTAGCCGTTTCGGAAATGCTTCCACCCTTCTCTTGAAAGCGACTGAACTTGCTTGTTTGGACGTCAGATATAGCTCTCCGTTTGCGCATAATGGCGACTTCACTGTTCTCCGCGCCCCCCTCCTCACGCCTTATATAGCCTCCTCTGCTAGCGCTACCACCTGCTGTCTACGAGAGGTTACTGCACTTTGACATCGAGTTTGGTCAGAGGCCATATTAATGTGACTGGATCGCGTAGAAAGTGTATCTTTAATGTAGTAGTTTTTTGCTTTCTGCATCTTCATGTCATTCATCTTTGCTGGTTCGTCCAGCTTTTAGTCAATTTCTTATCCCAAAGACAAGACTTCGCCCTGAAAGTGCTCCCTCCCTCGTTGGAAGAACGAGGTTGCGTTCTTATACCGGAATCCTTCAGCTGCCGTTACTGATGACTTTCATTCGAAATGTAAGCAGTGGCTGTTCTGAATCCAGGACGTTTGGTTATTAGTGACAGACGGTGCTCCTAGACCTCGACTGCAAAATTCTTCTACAGCACCGTGTTACAAATACATTTATTTTCATTTTATCCAGTTTTCCTGTACTGAGGGTTTCGCTCTCATACAGTTCTGTACCCGTGCTCTCACGGACTCTTCCTAAAACAATGCCAAAATTGATATAAGAGCTCGTGGGGAAACAACTGATTCCCTACTTAGTACACTTGTGAAGCACGTTGTGATTAAACAGTTCCGTGTGATCTTTCTTCCTAGGAATCAAAAGGTTTTGAATTATTCTGATTCTCCTTCAGAACTGACAAATCATATGTCGTAATTGTACCTTCTAATATCCTTTCTCGCATTCATATTCGATATGTATGCATTTAACTTTGGTTCTATTCCTAGGAAGCAATCCGGTCCATTGAAAAACTCTTCCCATATATTCCTTAATGTTAGGCAAAATAGCTAAGTCGCCTTCTAATCTGAGCGTGGCATCTCTTATGAAAAGCGGAAAGATTATCTCTGGAGCAGTCCATACCCTTTACAGGCAGCATTTTAGTCTTTTATAAGGGGTTGTTCGTTACACCGTCAGCCCGCATCTCGTGGTCGTGCGGTAGCGTTCTCGCTTCCCACGCCCGGGTTCCCGGGTTCGATTCCCGGCGGGGTCAGGGATTTTCTCTGCCTCGTGATGGCTGGGTGTTGTGTGCTGTCCTTAGGTTAGTTAGGTTTTAGTAGTTCTAAGTTCTAGGGGACTGATGACCATCGATGTTAAGTCCCATAGTGCTCAGAGCCATCGTTACACCGTCAAGTTGTGTGTTTATAAATGGCTGCCTGTGAGGAATAATAAATTGCCATTATTTGAGTCAATGAATGAGAGAGGCCATGGAAGGTAAATTTGTAATGCCACAGCACTACTCCTGTGCAAAATAATGGAGAGTGAGCGAATAATATAATGCTCACGATACATTGTCAAGCTATTGGGAATAATCTTAGCTCAATAGACTATCGTGCACATGTGGCATTTTTATAACTACACGAGACCCTGGGGACAAGTAAGCCAGATTCTTTCTGAGATGTAGTCAGCCCAGAAGGCGGTGGTCGCCTTTAGGTAACGTAGTTTCGTAACACAACGTAACGTAACGTACTGCCGTGACCCACTTTCGCCGGGACAGTCCCGGCGCGACTGCTTCCTGCTTCCCCTGAGCCTCGCGTCCGAATACACTCTCTTCCTTGATGGAGCCACTTTTCTCATCATGGAAGAGCACCACTCCACAGGGACCACCAGTCGCAATACTTGTTCCGCTACACGTGATACGGTTCCACGGAAAAAGTCGTTAAAGTTAGGCGATAGAAGTACCCTTCAGGCAAAATAACGCAACATCCTCATGGACAAGGATGTTTTCTTGACAAGTGAGGTGAAGAGTAGTTCATTGGAGGAATATACTATAGCAAATTCATACCAATGAAACACAAATGTTACAGTAAAAGGCGCCCAGAAAGTCCCATCACTTCACCGTGTACCCCCCCCCCCCCCCAACCACTACCCTCCCTCTCCCCACCCCGTCCGCCACCCACTTTCGGCAACGCAAGCGTGTATTCTCGGATGTAAACAAAAACGGTAATAAGGGTACCAAATGGACTTACCCAAGTGTCTTGCACTTTTTGTTGCGACTCGGCAACGGTTCTTCCAGGGCGCGGAGAACGAATAAGTTCACGATTAATCATATACTATTGTTCTTGACGTGGTCTTCAGTCCGAAGACTGGTTTGATGCTGCTCTCCATGGTGCACTACCATGTGCGAGCCTCTTTATCTCCGAATAAATAGAATTGTAATTAAAGTTCAGGGAGAAGAAATAGGAAATTTGAGGATGGCCCATGACATTGTAATTCTGTCAGAGACACCAAAGAACTTGGAATAGCAGTTGAACAGAATGGACAGTGTTTGGAAAACAGGATACAAGGTGGACAGCAACAAAAGCGAAACAAGGGTAATTGAATGTAGTAGAATCAAATCAAGTGATGCTAAGGAAGCTAGAATACTAAACGAGACACTTAGAGTAGTAAGGAGTAGTACAGTAGTAGAGCTCCTTGAGCTCATTCACTCTACATGTTTTGTTCAGTTGGTCTGGTAGCTTTCAACATGATGTATGATGAATTTCTGATGTCATGAAATTTACCAACAACCGTGTAACTTAAAATGTTATTTTATTTTATTTTGGAGGCTACCAGTTTCAGCATTTCACTATGCCATCTTCAGGCCGCTTATTCATCTCTCCAAATAAACGAAAATGTCATAAAAATCTGGATGTCATGAATTTAGTCGTTGTAATAGTACTTCAATCGAGAACTTGATAGCGAGTCAAGCTATAAAGCCTTCAAATGAAGCACTAGTGTAACGATTGAAATCACATCTAATGATTTATAGCTCTATATGACATTTTCGTTTATTTGGAGAGATGCATACGGGACCTGAAGATGGCATAGTGAAATTCTGAAACTGGTAGTCTTCAAAATAAAATAAAATAACATCGTAAGTTACACGGCTGTTGGTGAATTCCATTGACATTGACAATTCCTTAACCAGTTGATGTCCGCTGTCCATGAAGGACCAACAGTAATTGATGCACGATGGGATCCATTCTAAGATCCTTCAACATATCTTCATTTCTTTCTTGATTCCATTTGGTCTAGCTGTCGATTCGTCTGAAGACTTTCATTTAACGGGCTGTTATTGTCTGTCCAGGCTTGTCCAGACTAGGTCTTACCACGATCGTACAAAAGAGTATTCCGGTGTGCTTTTGGACTTGGAAAAATTTCATTACATTAATAATGACTCCCATTGTTTTTGTATACCTCGTTACTTTTTCAGCTAGGTGTGTTTCCTACAGAAAGGACAGTTCATAGCTTAAATCTATGAATGATTTCACTCCTCCCAGAATTTAATTTTTTAGGCATATCTTACTTTGTCATTTACCTTTGAGACCGTCCTGTTGCCGAGGCTCATTGTCTCTGAGCACTATGAGACTTACCTTCTGAGGTCATCAGTCCCCTAGAACTTAGAACTGCTTAAACCTAACTAACCTAAGGACATCACACACATCCATGCCCGAGGCAGGATTCGAGCCTGCGACCGTAGCGCTCGCGCGGCTCGAGACGGTTGCGCCTAGAACCGCTCGGCCACCCCGGCCGGCGGCTCATTTGGGTACTGGGAGTAGTCTGTGTTTTCTGAGAGCTGGTTACCAGCCATCTGCTCAACCCCTTCAACGAGGATGAGGATTTTCTTTCGGAGAAAGGATGGAGAGTGAGAGACTTCCCTTAAAGGCAAGAAATTGTAAGTGCCGTCGGAGAAGAGACAGAGGAAAACACCGACGGATATGGGTACCGTAACAGGCAATTCCTGCCTAATACCTGAAGAGAAGATGAAGATAATCTTACTTTGTAGTCGATATTTTCCGCAGAAGGCCATAGTTTTTGTGTTATCAGTGTTGATATCCAAGACATGTTTCTCGGATACCACTTGTAAACTATGTCCAGAACGCTCATCGGTTTCAGATGCTATAACAGCTAAATCTTCTACATAAAGTAAATCATCTAGCTTTGTGTTCCTGTTCATTGGAATGAAGTCGTGTGGCATTTATCTCACTCTTGGATGATTTTACTTCTATGAATAATAAATAAGAGTCGTGAAAGGTCGCATCCCTGTCGTACAACTGCATGTCTTCCTTCTTGGCACTGTTTAATTTTGTTGTGCAAATTTTCATTGTAATTTGTTCCTAAACTGCCACCTAAATAAGACGCGATACCTCGGTTTGCTGACATTAAAGCAGGTGATTATTCTTATGGCTTCTGAAGAAGCCTACAGATCAGTTACTGAGTTTTTGGAACAACAGATCTACCACACAAATGATGCTCTGCTTCATCCCAACGGAAATTTTTTGATTCCACTGTTTGACGTGTGTTTAGCTGTTTCAGTTAAAATTTATGCCTGAAAGTGTTTATAGCTTTTGCGACATGCAGAGACAAATGTGTGTGTGAAATCATATTGGACTTAAATGCTAAGATCATCAGTCCCTAAGCTTACACAGTACTTAAGCTAAATTATCCTAAGGACAAACACACACCCATGCCCGTGGGAGGACTCGAACCTCCGCCGGGACCAGCCGCACAGTCCATGATTGCAGCGCCTGAGACCGCTCGGCTAATCCCGCGCGGCTCGCAGAGACAAAAATCTTCCACCTTACAACGACCATAAGTTCCGAATTGTAGCTGTAATGACTGAATTTAAATTGGGAGTCACAAGCTAAAATGTGGGCCTTAAAAATTTTTGTGTGTAGAATCCATTCACTCTAACATACTGAAATACATTAACTAAAGTGGCGCCTGTAAAATGGGACGGCTGTCCTTCACCGCCAGGTTGGAAACGTTTTAGTTTGCCTTTACTCAACGTTTATTACACCATTTTGTTTATAAGCAGACTGTGTACTGCAGAGTTCTTATAAGGACAGTGTACAATTGGAAAGAGTCCAAGGGAAGAAGGGGACTGGCTTTTGTCAGTTACATCTTGGACAGCGGTATGAACAAGCGGCAGTGACATGTTATGTTATGTTATGTTAACCGGGGACCTTGAAACGACGAAGAGGCTCCACCTCCGCCGCAGCCGCAGTGGTCCGCAACCCCACGACGATACCGCAGCCCACTTCACCCCTCCACCGCCCCACCCCGAACCCAGGGTTATTGTGCGGTACGTCCCCCGGTGGACCCCCCAGGGAACGTCTCGCACCAGTCGAATGTAACCCCTATGTTTGCGAAGTAGAGTATGGTGGTGTACACGTACGTGGATCGCCGACATAGTGTAGCTGAGGCGGAATAAGGGGAACCAGCACGCATTTGCCGAGGCAGATCGCCTAAAAACCATCCACAGAGTGGCCGGCTCACCGGACCTCGACACAAATCCGCCAGCCGGATACGTCCCGGGGACCGGCGCTCCTTCCCGCCCGGAAAGCCGTGCGTTACAACGCACGGCCAACCGGGCGGGCAGAGCAGTGAGATGAGTCACCCGCGTCGACCTTCGGACATAATGAGGCTGACAGCGGTAACCACCAGTACGTACAGCGACTTTCTGTTGCGGCGGTGGCGCCTGCTCTGCTTATGGGTTTGTGCGTCATTTCTCGCAGTTTAATCACTTAAATACCAGGTGGTTACAATTAAAGTTTACCTACTTATGAAGGTCCAGTGTGGGTTGTAATTGTGTGGCAGCGAAACTTGGTAGATTTGGTTCAAATGGCTCTGAGCACTATGGGACTTAAAGGCCTGGCCAGACAGAACCCGGCCTGCCGCTGCGACGGACGGCTCAGCGGGAGGCCGGGCCAGTTAGCGGCCAGGGACGCCATACAAGCAACGGCCGGCCGCAGCGGCTCTTGATGCATCAGCTGTTAACACTGTGGAAACGGCCGATCCCCATTATTAAGCTTGCATGCGTAGCGCGATTGTCTTGGCGTTAGACGATTTGGAAGCTTCACGAGGGACACGTTACCTTTGTGCGAGTCCTTTTTTTTTATTTTTTTTTAAGTGCAGAAATGAGTAGCTCGCACTAGCGATACGAAATGGCACCAAGAAGAGGAGATTTTGGGTGCACGACATTAGTAGCAAGAGAGAAAGCTTCGGAGAATACCATCGTCTGTGTATTGATCTAGAGTCTGACGCAGATAGGTTCTTCAAATATTTTCGTATGCGGCGGGAATGTTTCGAGGAACTGCATCGCCTGATAAAACGGTAGCACCGAGAAGTGCACAACGAACTGGAGAAAGCCAATTGATACAAGGCACAGACTAGCCATTTGTTTGAGGTAAGTTTTACCGTTTGTGGCCTCTTTGTGCTTCAAACAGAAGTCATAAATTATTCCATTTCAGTTTTGCTGTATCATATGAAAGGTTCGACGGAAGAAAGTGCTATCGCACTACGTAGTTACGAGTGGAGTGATAAATTTAAATGCAGTGTTTTCGAATACAGCAAACGATAGTAACATCTAGTTCCGCATGTCCCGCTAGAGAGAACTTTCTACTTAATAGATTGTTTTGTTTCATTGTATTTATAACATTGTCATTGTATTTAAACAAATTTCTTTGGTCGTTAACTTATATATTCGTTCTATTGGCATAATTTATTTTAATCTTTTCCAGATACTTGACTACAAGCGACAGTCACCAGAACATAGCTTTTTCTGTTCGGTTAGGTCGTTTAACAGTCTCAGAAATTGTGAAACAAGTGTGCCAGGCAATATGGACTGTTCTACAGCCCAAGTACTTACCTACTCCTACAACAGAGATGTGGAAGAAATCTGAAGAAGGATTTCTAGAAGTTTGGAGGTTTCCGAACTGCCTTGGAAGCATAGACGGAAAGCATATCAGGTTAAAATGCCCGAAGGATAGAGGATCCCAGTTCTTCTGTTACAAGCAATTCTTTTAGCTGCTTTTCCTGGCGATCGTTGATCCATACTACGAGTTTACAGTAGTTGATATTGGAAGTTATGGACGTCAGTGACAATACTCTTTCTGAGAATTCAGCTTTCCATCAAGAGTATATCGAGGGCAAAAGTATTCTACCTCCAAATCAGGATCCCGCGTGTCATACAAAAAGCTGTATTCTCTCACCTCCTCTCTAAGTCTTTCTGTGTCCATGATGCATGCACTATGAACTCTAAGACAAAAACCGCCTCACGCCGCTGCTTCCAGTGTGACAGCAGAGCAGTTGAGTGCGCCAACAGAGGCAAGCAGCCGCTGCGGCTTGCGGCGAATCTGTAATCTGTGACAACCCGGCGGCGGCCGGTGCGGCAGGCCGTATGCCGGTGCGTCAGAGCCGCACTCTGTGTGACCGCCACCATACAGTAACGAGCTATTCAACAGTGCGGCCTGCCGGCTGCGGTTCAAGGCCACAGGCCGGACGGCCAGGCCGCATTCTGTCTGGCCAGGCCTTAACATCTGAGGTCATCAGTCACATAGAACTTAGAACTGCTTAAACCTAACTAACCTAAGGACATCACACACATCTATGCCCGAAGCAGGATTCGAACCTCCGAGACCGTAGCAATCGCGCTGTTCCGGACTGAAGCGCCTAGAACCGTTTGGCCACGGCGGCCGGCCTGGTAGATAAGCTAATGTGTTAATGCGTAACCGAAGTACGCTGAATATTCTGGCCACCACGCGCAAATCTGACACTGTACAGCATGTCGTCTATGTATTTGGTGCCCATATTGAACAAATAATGTAATAACAGAATCCACATTACACCTTTCTCGCTTTTTGACCTTTCCTGCCCTCATCCCGCGTCTAATCCTTTACACATGAAAACATTGCTATACGCATTTCTTGCATTCATAGTTCAGATTCGCACCTGGTGGCCAAAATTGGAACTAATTTTCTCACCATCGTAAATCGGTTCCGCGTTAACGTGCTAGAACAGGCCTGTTTGTCGAGTTTCGCTGCCATATGATAATTACAGCCATACTGTACTTGTGTGAGTGCCTGTTATTTCATTATAACCACCCGGCACGTATTTATTTACTCAACCGAAAATGGGAATCATTTTACTGGCGAACAGGCAGCAATATCAACCATATTTGATGATGAACTTGTGTTGCCCTCTGTGGGTACAACTCCCTTCTATGGCACTCCCAGACAGATTCGCCATCCGGACCCTTTCGTGTTCCATGACTCATACGTGTGCCTTGTTAAGATGAAATAAGAGGCGAGCCAGAGTGTAGGACGGAGTACACGAATCTCACATGACCGATACTCGCAGTGAAATTCTCGCAAAGTTTTCATCCTAACTATTAGCTTTGTGTCGAAGAAAGAAGAAAAAACTTGTCTCAGCCGACGTTGTACACGTTTCTTACTCTCTTGGTACATTCGCTCAGAAGAAATTAGACGAAATACGCTTCACATTTATCCGTAATTCTCTTATCGATTCTAAAAGAAATAAGCACTGTTCCGAAAGCTAAATTTTCAGTAGGTTTATTGCACGAACGGAAGCTTTGTGTACGAAACTTAAGAATTTGAAGGTGGAAGATTTTACTAGGCAATACTCGTTTCACTGTGCACAGGAAGACTTTGTAGTAATTTAATGCCTTCTGCTGCCATGCAGCACTTATCGAACGCAGTGACTCAAGTCATAGCAACATATTCTTGATTCTGAATCTGCGGAAGTATAGCCTCGCTAAATCACTGTCTGTCCGCCCGAGCAGCTGAGTAGTCATCGAGGTTGACCGCGTTTCGGAGGATCCAGGTTCGTTCGCCGATACTGGCAGAGAATTTTCCTTCGTGAAGGAATGGAAAAGAGTGCACGTAGGCTTTGTGATACTGAGGAGCTACTCGAGCGATTAGTAGCGGCTCCAAATCACTAAAAACGGCTATGGCCTGGAGAGAGGTGTGCTGCATCCAAAGACAGAATTGGCGGGGGATTTCACGGCGGTCAGTCTAAACCGACGAGCCTGCCAGGGCCTGTGAACGAAGTTATATTTCTGCTTCAGCCTCTTACCAGCGGCGTTTCGAAATCTTGTCGTGAACGTCACGTTATCATTGGACCTTGCCTATGGACACAGGGTGTGTCGAGCCTGTTTGTCTCGTAGATAGAAGCCCACACAAATAAACCTGAACAGCTGATGACAGTAGTTTTCCAAACTACGGACCGTTAATCGCCAAATCAGCATAGCTTCTGCGGTACGTCATCTAAAAACGTACTAGTCTGCTATTTTCAGAGAAATTCATTTGATTACAGTAAAAATTGATACTTGCGGTATATAGCGATTTGGAGTAAATTTCGCTTTCACCTTCCAGCCTGAAGGCCATCATGACAGCAATATGTTTACTTTTTTTTATTTTTACTGAGCCACTACACTTCGTGCTTCATATTCCGAAATATATAAACTGTAACGCTGAACCAATCGCTTAGGAAGTATAGGCAAAGTCGTACGGCATGAACGGCTGGGAGAAGCTAAAGTACAGGCGCAGCCGCCTAATTGAAAAGGTTTTTCCTATCCTTCGCGCCCGCAGGCACCTTTTCTTCGCGAAGAATGAGCTTTGTATGGAACTGTAGCTATTAATTGCAGGTGACTGTAATAGTTGTGTGTGTGTGTGGTGTGTGTGTGTGTGTGTGTGTGTGTGTGTGTGTGTGTGTGTGCATCCGTGGTTAGTGCAGCGTCGTGTTCGTGTTGGAGCTGATGAGAGAACGGAGTGGGTAAAAGTCGGTGCCGACACACAACCTACTCCCCTCGAAGAGTACCAAATGGGCCTCCAAGCTTCTTAACATTCCCTCTGGACGGAAGGTGATCACCTTCAACAGCGTCGCGTGCCTTCGCTTCGCGAGACACTGCGCAGAGGTTTAGAGGTTTGTAACTGATTCTAGGACATCGGCTCGAATATTGGTGTGTGGGACTCAACGCCACCTTCTTGTCGCCTCTGTCGTAAAGGCAAAGGTAAAACTGTCAACAGCAAACGGCTTACCAGGGCGGTCGGCATCCAAACACTGGCCACAACCGATGGTGCTTCACTTGATATTCTGACGGGAAATCGCTTAGAATTTAACCGGCTTAGTTTATATTAATGTTGCACAAAGTAAGTTACAGTATAATCGTACCAGGAAAAGCGACAAATATTGATATAGTTCCAGTATTTTCAGAATTATACATATAAATCAAAATCTGTGACCTAAATACGTCTAGTATAGTGAGCTTCTAATATATTATTGTGCACAGTGAATTTCGTAAACTTTCTTTACATTTACCTGCTCACTATCGTCTTAATCCCGATTTCCAATGTACATTCGTGTCTACTGGCCAGAGTGCGTAATGGCATCACAGCGTTTAACGAAGTAAATTTTTTTTTAAATTTTCGAATTTTCTCCTAAACACAACCAGGAATAAGTTCCGTTCCCCATTCAGTGGAATTATTACAGTATTTTACGACATGATTATTTATATGACAGAGAAAGAGAGGTCATCGTGTGTCAACAAGTTTGATTAAGGCAAATTATGTTGACGCTTGCAGCCGTACTCGAAGCTTCATGTGCACACACACACACACACACACACACTAGCTAGTATCTTATATGACACTATGGCGCGCTGCACGGGTGAGATTCCCTCAATGAAACTGAAAGGAAGAAGCTGCTAGAGCCGACCGCAACATCCCGTACTCCGAGGTTGCGACGACATGGGCGACCACATCCTTACTCGTTATCCTTCCGTTATTCCCCGAGGATGCGCAACAACGCATAGCATTATGCAATATCCTTTCAGTTTAGTACTTTTCGCCACAAGGACAACGTGCTTAGTATGTTTTTTCGTGCTCCTGGTATACCTTACTTCCTGCTGAAGTGAATAACGACACTATCCACATTATAACCTACACTTTTGCCCCAAAGTAGGTCCAGGAAATACACAAAGGTTTTCGAAACTTTGCAAGACACTCGAGTTTTTACCTATGTAATTGGGTAATTAAGAATCAGAGTGCCTGTCGTGGACGGTGCGTGATGTGGGAGGAGGACGATGGAGTAGAATAAACGCTTAGAACGAAGTACGACGGGACCCTGACAAACTGAAAGCGAACAGTCTATGCAGAAGACAAAGATTTTCTATGAAGCGATGGATTTCATTTATAATTAAAACGGCATACTTCGTGAACTAGTAGGAGAAGAAATGCAGTACAAGTGACAGGATTACGTAATCGTGACAAACACAGTTCTGGAGATTCTAGTGGAAATAAAATGGTGCAAAAACGTTTTATAATAGCGGAGAAACTGAGAGTGCCCTTATCAAGACATGAAGATCGCCCTAAGATATTTCTGAAAATAACAGACAGCCTCTTCTATTGCGGACCTCAAAATTTTGGAGATATTTCTTGACGATTTATTCGAAGATTTTTGCAATCGGAACTGTTGTTGTTGTGGTCTTCAGTCCGAAGACTGATGTGGTGCTGTTCTCTGTGCTATTCCATCGTGTGCAAGCCTCTTCATCTCCGAATAAGTACTGCAATATATATATTTCTGAGCTGCAAGCCTTCCGGGAAAATTAAGGCTGTAGTTTCCCCTTGCTTTCAGCCGTTCGCAGTACCAGCACAGCAAGGTCGTTTTCGTTGATGTTACAAAGTCAGATCAATCATCCAGACTGTTTCCCCTGCAGCTACTGAAAAGGCTGCTGCCTCTCCTCAGGAAGCACACGTTTGTCTGGCCTCTCAATAGATACGCCTCTGTTGTGGTTGTACATACGATATGGCTGTCTGTGTCGCTAAAGCCCAGGTCACCTCACCAACGGCAAGTTCCATGGTTCATGGGTTTTGAGGAGTTGACAAGACTCCATTGATGGAGACGCCGTCATTCAGATTTCAGTTCAGGACACACAGAGGCCCCGCCATTAGTACACTTCAGGGCCGTCGGCACCCGCCGTACTGAAATAACAGGAAATACAAACTGAAAGTCTGTCTTAAAGCCAGACAGAATATATGTACGCCTTAGAAGGTCACATTTAGTTCGTTTTTCTTGGGATATTTCTTGGGATATCTAATTTATTATTATGAGCTTGATGCTAAAAGCCGATAACACGTTTTGGCTACCTATTATCCAATTACATACAATGTTCTCTCGAAAGACCACATATCGTCGATGTCGCAGGAAGTTAAACGTAATGTTCTGGATTTGTTCTCCGTGTATTCTGCAATTTCAAAGCAAGATCAGGAATTTAACGTCCTTCCGTCGACAAGGCAGTTGGAGACGGAGCACAATCCCTTTTGGTGGACAGATGCGGAAGGGAAGAGGCTGCTTCATTTTAAAGCAACCGTCGCGGCATTTAACATGAGCGAATTAGGGTATCCAAGGGAAACCTAAATCATGGACCGGAGCCGCTGCCGTACCCGAAGCGAGTCCTAAGTCCAATCCTTTAAATTCTATCTTTTCTCTATGAACGAGATCTATGGCTCTTCGCACCGTACTCTCGGTGTTTATCCTGGATGTCTCTGAGCTACATTCCACAAGTAGCCGCTCTTCAAATCGACGCCACACGAACGAAATCTCTGACCTACTCTAAACACGACGTATTGCAAATTATCTCTCCATTCCAACTGTAAACCCTAGCAAGCGGCACGATGATGAAATGTTCTGTATCTGCATGTACGCTCCTCAAGCTAATTTACGGGGTGTGGCAGTGTGTGCTTCGTGCCCACTCGTCACTTACACTAGGCAGATGGCGCGTGGGTAGAGTGACTGTTTGTAAAGCTCTGTACGACATCTAATTTCTAAAATTTTACCTTTATGGTCTTCTCGCGTAACGTAAGTTAGAGGAAATAATATACAGGTTAGTCAGAAACAGCATGAGAAGATTGTAAAAGTGTTGCAGGGGAGGTTGTCCTGAGAAATAATTTTTAAGAAAAAAATTCGATCTGATGTACCATTTCCGAGATATTTAGCATTGACGTTAGAGGATCAAGTCGTCGGGCACTGAGATTCAAGCAGCTACCAGAGACAGTGTCACAAAATGTATTGCCCGTTTTGTTTCGACAAATGGAACAAGTGTAGTTTTGGCTCACCTACCTTAAATGCATCACTTTCGAAAAGGCATATTTTAACTGGTAATGAGCATTTGAACAAGTGGTAGCTCACGGAGCACTGATGTCTGTGCGTTACTTCGCAACACGAAGTGTAATGTACTCGACTAACTTCTGAAATAGTACTGGAAGGAAATGACACCATGAATCCTGCAGGGTCTGTCCATAAATCCGTGCGTGTGCGAGGGGGTGGAGACACCTTCTGAACAGCACGTTGCAAGGCATCTCAGATACGTTCAATAATGTTCATGTCTGGGGTGTTTGGTGGCCAGCAGAAGCGTTTAAACTCAGAACAGTCTCTTTGTAGCAATTTGGAAGTGTGGGGTGTCGCATTGTCCTGCTGAAATTGCCCAACTCCGTCTAAATGTACAATGAACATGAATGGATACAGGTAATCAGACTGGATGCTGACGTATGTGTGACCTGTCAGAGTCGTATCAGTGGTCCTATATCACTCCAACTGCACACGCCCTACTCCCTTACAGAGCCTCCGCCAGATTGAACATTCGGCTACTGACATGCAGGGTCCATGGGTTTGTGAGAGTGTATCCATATCCGTACACTTTCATATGCTCGATACAATATTAAACGAGAATCGTCCGACCCGGCAATAGTGCAATTTAAGTATTAACGGGCCCAGGCAAGGTGTAAAGCATCAATGATACAAGAGTCATCAAGTATACACGAGTGGGCCTTCGGCTCCGAAAGCCCACATCGATGATGTCTCATTGAATGGTTCGCACGCTGACACTTGTTGATGGCCCAGCATTGAAATCTGCAGCAGTTTGCGAAAGGGTTGCATTAAATCATGTTGACCGATTGTCTTCAGTCCTCGTTGGTCCCGTTCTTTTAGGATCTTTTTCCGGCGCAACGATGTCGGAGATTTTTTACCGGATTCCGGATATTCACGGTACACTCGTGATACGGTCGCACGGGAAAACCCCACCTCATCGTTACCTCGGAGATGCTGTGTCCCATCGCTCGTCCGCCGTCTGTAACAGCACGTTCAAACTCACCCCAAATAACATGTCATTGTAGCAGCAGTAACCGATGTAACAACTGCGCCGGTCACTTGTCTCATACAGGCGTTGCCGATCGCAGCACCATATTCTGCCTGTTTACATAACTCTACCAGTTTCTTTGGCGCTTCAGTGTAATTTTCTTCTTAAGATTTATTTCTCAGCATAACCTCCCCTGAAACACTCTTACAAGGCTATTAGACTATTTCTGACCATTCTATATTAGTTGACTTTCTAGTAACTTATGCTTTCCAAATTTTCTAGTAGTAAACCACACCATGATGCATAACGTCGGTCCTGTGGCGTTTGCCATTGTAGCTGAATGACTTCCCTCATACTACTGTATGCTCGTAATGAACAAAGTTACAAGAAATGTTATAATCATGTTGGTTAATATTCCCCTGGAAGGAAAACGTCTTTTCCTTCATGTATTATTTTATTTTCCTTCTGGCCAAAAAGTTATTCTAGGTGGTAACGATGAAGGGGGCGAACTGTACGTATATTTGCCGTCGACATGTGTAGTTCTTGTTCTTCTTCCTTATGAGCTTCTTCGTAGTAAAATTGAAACGGAACATTGCCCTTTCCTTCTGTCACTAGAAGGACTGAGGGCCGCTAGAACATGACCAGTCTGTGTGCTTCAGACAGAATCACTCCCCTTATCTCTTAATTCTTCTAAACGTCCAGATCTTTAGGAGTACCACAGGGTTCACAACAGAGATCGATCCTTTTAATGCCTCAGCGATAACTGCATTCACAAACAGTGACTTGGTCAGTTGGGATCAATTTCAATGTGCAACGAGAAATAAATGTGTGTATATCTTTATAACTCAGCTTCACAAATTAACGTCGTTCGCTGAGTATTTAACTACCCAACACCACCGCATTCAGTTATTCCAGAAGTGCTTCGTACGTTGCTTGTGCCTCTCACGTTCGATTTCTTGCCATGTGCTTTCCATAATTCTTTTCTTAAAAGGTTTCCTGTTAATAAAGGTCCCCTTAAGTTTACCACAATTTTCTTTTCAACATCTTCGCCTGTGTTTCGTTTCAGTCGTCGCTGTGGCATTTTAAAGATTCCACGAAGCGCTTTTCTAGACCTGCAGCATCTTCCATCCCTTTCGGAGAGACACGTTCGGCTGTTTACGTAGCCGCAGGTAAGAGCAATAGACCGGGCCTCGTCTTCGATTTCCGAAGACACGGCTCGGTAAGAAGGGGCTTTTGCTATTGGCGCCAAACACAGGAGTCCCGGATTGTCAAACAGGGCGTTTCAGTTTCTCGGAGAAGCAACTCTCTTCAGCTGTTTCACCTATATAGTCACTATCCATTGTTTTCCAAGTGCTCTTGCAAAACTCTGTGCAATCCTGCATTAACAAGTCGCATACTTCGATGTATCGACGGTTCCTTCAGCGTTAGCGTACGTCATTAACACCAGAAACATTTTCCGTTGAAATGTATTAATCGTTTCTCACTTCAGTAGATGAAGTGTACGTCATAGCATGACTCAAAAGCGAAAATTTAATTCTACTAATGTTATACACATAGCAATGAAACGGGTAGCGATATTACAAGGAGAACTTCGTACACTACCACACAATGCCAAATGTGACACTAATGTGAGAACACTGAACGATCAAAGCAAGAATTGTTACAGTAAAGCATATCGTTAGAAACAGCAAAAAGTAAACAGTTACAGTAAAAACGTTAGTGCCCAAGAAGAAATGTAATAAATAAAAGTTACTTAAATTACTTACACTAAGCACTCATGGCCGCTACAGAAAACTCATTACGATGTTTTCAATGAAGTTACAGGGTCTCATTTCCTGTTCTGTCTTTTTCTGTGTATAATTTTTCCTTTTTACAGGACTCGTGAATGAGGGACAAGAGTGACAACACGTGTTTCTGTTTTACAGGGAACACTTAAGTGAGCTTCATCTGATTGTCTGGCCTCAGTGTACAACATGCTGATGCTCGACATGTCTTTCAAGGTGAGTTATAAAATCTGTTTTCATGTTTACTTGAGTTTATTGAATCTATCGTGAAGAAGAAACTGATATTTCCGTATCACCACACATCTTTTAAAATGATGTTATCAGTGTCTTTTCCGTGAAATTAGATTAAAAATGCCCAGAGATTTTAAAAAACTAGAGTAACACTGACAGAAGAAAGTCACAGCACGAAGGAGTTGTGCTACATAAACGGAAGTTGGTAGACATGTTTCTACATCTGAAAGATGATGTCCATTCAAGCATGACACAGGTCACGTAAGATTGGCGCTAGTAACGCCCAAAGGAGGACGATAAACCAGTATTAATAATTTTTCTTATGTCTTGACCGCATATTTCTTTTCCCAACAACCTTACGCGTTTCGACTTTCCGTCATTTTCAAAGGTTATAAAATACAACCAAAAACTGCTATCAGAAGGTATGAAGAGATGATACATTTCACCCTTGATACGAGATATATCTTAACGACTACAATATGGCTTCCTAGCTTATCAGTGTTATGTCAGTCATATAAAATTGGTCGTTAGATACATAATATCACGTAAAGATTCCCAATAACGATACAAGTGCAAACTACTACCAAGGGAAAATTTTGTAAGTCAGGAGGTGTAAACTGCTAGACGGCGCAGGGTATGTGGTACACGCTGCAATTTGTTTCTGTTTACAGCCACAATTTTCATCGTATAAAGCAGTGTCATCTAATCTAGATGGATATTCTGCAAATCACACTTAAGTGTCTGCCAGAGGGTTCATCGAACCACCTTCACAATTCTCTATTATTCCAATCTCGGATAGCGTTCGGAAAGAACGAACACGTATATCTTTCCGTACGAGATCTTATTTTCCTTGTTTTTTCATGGTGATCGTTTCTTTCTATGTAGGTCGGCGTCAAAAAAATGTTTTCACATACGCAGGAGAAAGTGGGTGATTGGAATTTCGTGAGAAGATTCCGCCGCAACGGAAAAGCCTTTGTTTTAATGATGTCCACCCCAAACCTTGTATCATTTCACTGACACTCTCTCTCCTATTTCGCAATAATACAATACGTGCTGCCCTTCTTTGAACTTTTTCGATGTACTCCGTCAGACCTACCCGGTAAGGATGCCACACGGCGCAGCAGTATTCTAAAAGAGGAGGGACAAGCGTTGTGTAGGGAGTCTCCTTAGTAGACCTGTTACATTTTCTAAGTGTCCTGCCAATAAATAGCAGTGTTTGGTTAGCCTTCCCCACAACATTTTCTACGTGTTCCTTCCAATTTAAGTTGTTCGTAATTGTAATTCCTAGGTATTTAGTTAAATTTACGGCCTTTAGATTTGATTTATAGTGTAACCAAAATTTAACGGATTCCTTTTAGCACTCATGTGGATGACTTCATTTTTCGTTATTTAGGGTCAATTTCCAATTTTCGCACAATACAGAAATCTTTTCTAAATCTTTTTGCAATTTGTTTGGATCTTTTGATGATTTCACTAGACGATATACGACAGCGTAATCTGCAAACAACCTAAGACGGCTGCTCAGATTATCTTCCAAATCGTTTATGTAGGGTGTTACAAAAAGGTACGGCCAAACTTTCAGGAAACATTCCTCACACACAAATAAAGAAAAGATGTTATGTGGACATGTGTCCGGAAACGCTTAATTTCCATGTTAGAGCTCATTTTAGTTTCGTCAGTATTTACTTCCACCTACGCTCAGTGGAGCACGTTATCATGATTTCATACGGGATACTCTACCTGTGCTGCTAGAACATGTGCCTTTACAACTACGACACAATATGTGGTTCATGCACGATGAAGCTCCTGCACATTTCAGTCGAAGTCTTCGTACGCTTCTCAACAACAGATTCGGTGACCGATGGATTGGTAGAGGCGGACTGATTCCATGGCCTCCACGCTCTCCTGACCTCAACCCTCTTGACTTTCATTTATAGGGGCATTTGAAAGCTCTTGTCTATGCAACCCAGGTACCAAATGTAGAGACTCTTCGTGCTCGGATTGTGGACGGCAGTGATACAATAAGCCATTCTCCAGGGCTGCATCAGGCATCAGGGATTCCATGCGACGGAGGGTGTATGCATGTATCCACGCTAACGGAGGACATTTTGAAGATTTCCTGTAACAAAGTGTTTGAAGTCACGCTGGTACGTTCTGTTGCTGTGTGTTTCCATTCCATGATTAATGTGATTTGAAGAGAAGTAATAAAATGAGCTCTAACATGGAAAGTAAGCGTTTCCGGACACATGTCCACATAAATATTTTCTTTCTTTGTGTGTGAGGAATGTTTCCTGAAAGTTTGGCCGTACCTTTTTGTAACTCCCTGTATAGATAAGCAACAGCGAAGTGCCTATAACACTACCTTGGGGAACGCGAGAAGTTTCTCCTTTTTTCTCGTTGCTTTCCGTGAATTACTACAAACTGTGGCCTATCTGACGGGAAATCGCAAATCGAGTCACATAGCTGACACGATATTCCATAAGCAAGCAGTTTGTGTGGTACAGTGGCGAAAGCTTTCCGGAAATCCAGAAATACGAAATCATCGGTAAACATGTAAATCTCTTTACAATGTTTTACACGAACAATTTTTTTTTTAAATTATTGCCATGAAAGAGCGCGGTGATTGGCATTGAGGCCAACTGCCTGTTAACTAACAAATCTTATGGTTTTTACAGCTTACAGCACATAAAACACTATCATCAGTGAAAGTATGCCAATAAAATTTAAACTCATAGAGATTACTAGAGGATTGGAAGGGAACTGGTTAAAGCTGGCGTACTTAAGGTAACGTACCTAAGCTCTTTCGTGGTTGTATGCCCAGAATACTGTTTTCCATTAATAATAACATTGCAGACGATCACGACGCAGTTAAAGAAGGGGGCGAGCGGAACAGTGGTACACTACATAAATCTTGACATATTAATAATGAGTAAGAGGTAATACCTCATGATAGAAAGTGAGAGGCAATGATAGAAAGTGAAAGGTAATAACTAATCTGTAGCGAACTGAAATGTAAGGCACGCAGCTGGCTGCACCCAGTAGAAGTTCTGATGCAGTCCACAGATGAAGCTGAAGATGACGGTGTAAACGCGTCGTGGAAGAATGTAGTTGATTGACGCCGATAACTATTTCAATTTATCACCTGTACGATAAAATATTTCGATAGGGTAGTCTAACACGGACAAAATGAGAGGAACACCACATTTTTACACTTAACATACCAACGATGGCAAGCGTCTGCCCTTTGCACTTTGGGATGTTTATGATTTATGGAGAGTCGAAGTAGATACAAAAGCGTGTGCGGCACGAATCCAGTCCATAGCAGATGAAGTCGACCTGTCCTCGCAGACACCATGGCACCCTTAGTACTACGATGTGGCTTTCCAGATCGTCACCGAATCGCCGCCATATTTCACTCTTGGGACGTAAACTCAACTATAAATAGGAAACAATGTGAAACAAGACTAACCCGATCAAATGACTTTTTTCCTTTCCTGTAGAGTCCAGGTATTAAGGCTTCGGCACCAAGTTTTCCTGTAACGAGCATTTGCATCACAGATGAGTGGTTTTGGAATTCCAGCTCAATTTGCAATTTCCTGATTATGGAGTTCACTTCTTGTTATTTTGGTGCTGAAAAGGTTTGCGAGTGCGACATTCAGTTCTGCAGACACTTTGGCAGTTGTCATCCTGCTGTTTTCTGTCAGGTCCTCTTTAGCAACTGTCTCTCACGACCACTGAACATACACTTTCGTCCGCGTTGTGACTTAGCAGGAGATGTTTCTGCACTTTTGCTGGATGTGGCATAAATCTCCGATAAGGTGGCAGTTTAAACGTCAAACACTTCAGCTTTCTTGGTTGAGGAAGTTCCCACCATACTTGTCTAAGTTAGAATTAACTTACCTTCGACGTAATCCACTCACAACAATGCACTGTACTAACCGCGACTGACACTTGCAACGTATTGAGGACATTGGTGGTCATATACAACAGTACAACCTGCAGGGTTGGCTATCATCTGTATTTATGTTCAAGCATGCATTTTTCGCAGTGTTTCCATACTTTTGTCCAGACGCTCTATCTCCTTCGTTGATGTTATGCTCTGCCAATGCAGGCATCTCGATTTGGCCAAGGCAAATACTTCTCAAATGTTGTGAACAGCGTCGCGGTATGGATCGCTGCGTATGGCCAATGTCTTGCATAGCACACTCATAACTGATGCTGTAGACTCCAGGAAGCCCTGGCTCCAAATGGTCTTTGACTGTCTCAAGCATATTATTGACCATAACCGTTGAGTGGAAAACGGTTGTTATGTTATGTTACCTATTATGTTGGCAGTCTTGGCTGTATGTCAAAATTGAGCCAGGAAGGTAGCTAGGTTAATGCAAAGAAGCACAATCTGAACTATGACCCCCTCTGACAGATGTATAAGATAGGCCAGAGAGACAGTCGAACTCAGGCTTTTGCTATCCGCGAACGACTTAGTTTCTCCTGCAGATTTTGTTGCAGTTTTAGATAGAATGACAAGATTTCCCCCACTGGAAAATATTTATAGCAAGAGGTATTACGTACAAGTTACTAATAGGAATTCCTGCTATAATGAAGTGGATCCAATATCTGTTGAAGACTGTCCACATCCACATTGTTTATCATATCAAATATGTTCAGAGAGTTTAACCGAATCTCAGCCTCGTATTAACTCCCCCTGCAAGCGACTGAGCAGAATGTTTTATGGGACTGAATAAACCTCCTAGATAGAACTATGAATACGTCGCCTAATTTGATCCGGGTGGTGTAGTTCAGAGAACGTCAATCCACAGCAACTATATAAAACAATCCCGAATAATAAACGTGGAAGTTTGTGGAAGCCAGTTTTCTGTTAACAAAGATTTAAGGTACGGCAGTTGCTTATCGTCAAAACTGTACAGCTTGTATATCAAACGTGTCACGAAGGAAGCGAAGAGAAATTAAAGATGAAGAATAAAAGTGCGGTGGTAATTTGCGATTTGGTTCTGGCAGAAATAGAGCGGAATAGAAGAACTGTTGAGTATGTTGGACATCAGAAATAGAAAAACTGATTACCATCAATAACGAGAAAAACATAATAGTAGTGGGGAAATACTGCTAGATGGAAAGTGAGTTTACACTGTGTGATAGGTTTAAGGAAGATATTAAAAGCAGATTTCCACAAGTGAAAAATACCTACTTCGAACAAAACTACCAATAATATAACGTGTTACAGAGGAACCTGAATGTATATATCTGATGCACTGAACTGTGTCGCAAAGGAATGTCGACCGTGGGAAAAAAAAAAGAAACTGCCAGGGTCAATACTTCTATCATAAAGGTATTGAATACATTATGGGAGTGGCAGTGATCATTCTCTTACAAATATTTACTATTAAAAACAGTCTTGATCACGATTTATTTATCAAGGTGACCGGTTTCGACCACTGCTGTGGTCATCTTCAGACCATTGAGTAGGAACCTCTTTCTGTTGGAGAATCACTCCAATAGAAAGAGGTTTCTGCTCAATGGTCTGAAGATGACCACAGTAGTGGTCGAAACCGGTCACCTTGATAAATAAATCGTGATCAAGACGGTTTTTAATAGTAAATATAAAGGTACTGGTTTCTGTAATTATGCCTCCGGCTCGTTTCTTTTTGAACGCTCCTGATACATTAATCCACGGCCAAAGTCCCTCAAACATCCAAGCAGAAGAATGGACATACAAAAACAATAATAATTCTCCGATGGTGGACAATGGCACTGAGCACTATGCAACTTAACTTCTGAGGTCATCAGTCCCCTACAACTTAGAACTAATTAAACCTAACTAACCTAAGGACATCACACACATCCATGCCCGAGGCAGGATTCGAACCTGCGACCGTAGCGGTTGCTCGGCTCCAGACTGTAGCGCCAAGAACCGCGCGGCCACTCCGGCCGGCAAATGGTGGACACAAAAGGATAATTACAGTCGATGGGGAAACGTTGTCGTTTCAGAAATTTTATACGGCTGCGGTACCTGACAGAAGGGAAGCATATCTGAGAGTTTGAAAATGTGACTGACTTATGTTAGTACAATTTTTAAACGCCCATTTAAGAGATCGAATATTGTACTGACACACATTACTTGGATGCGGAAGTGGAATCTTGAAGTCACGCAGCAGGTGGTACTCTCTCTCTGACAGTGAAGCTGGTAGGCCAGTGATTTCGACGGCTCGGGCACAGCAGTCCCTCGGGGTCGCCACGGCGGCGTCCTCCTCGCCGCACAGTGCGTACGTACGCGGCGGAACAATTTCCGGCGTGACGTCACCGCCCAGTGCGTGGGCGCGCCGACAGCGGCACGTTCAGCCGCTCGGGCAGCTTCCGGCCGCTTCATCACGCTCACACTCCTTCCTGCTGCCCGCCGGCACTCTAATTCGTCGCTCCGCCAGAGCGAGGTGGCGTGGCTCTCTCACAGCCTCTGCTCGTGGTCAACGTTGTTAAAAGCAAGTGCCGCTGCTCGGTCAATGTGCGCTGCATAACAATACGTGTGAACTGAGTAAACAGCCTCAGATCACGTGTTTAAGTCGACATTACCGACGACGTCTGAGCTCCTGTAAAGATACTGAACTACTGTGAAGAATCTGAGCTTGTGGCGGTCGTGTTCAGCGTCATTATATTAGAAAAAAAAGAAGAAAAAACGGCAACCTGGAATCACCAGAGACTGTATAACGAAGTATTTAGTCACAAAAAAGCGGTTTTACAGCCTCAGTGGCTCAGTGGCTAGTGTCGTTGCCTTCAGTGCGGAAGAATGTAGGTTTCATTCATGGTAACTCCTCCAGTTTTTGCTAAGTTAGGTGGCTGTAACACGGCTTCCACTCGCTCTCGAAAGGCCAGATGGGGAGCTGCTTGATTAAAGAAGCAGCAGCATCACCAGGACTCATCTACAGGGAATAACAGCTGGAGGGGTTGGCGACAAATTGGCCACATGTCCTGCTATCAAAGATCGCTCCTCGTGCTGCTTTGTAGGCGGCAGTCGTTTAGCCGTAACAGGACTAAAGCTTAATCCATGAGTGGTGTAGTTTCGGTCGAGTAACTACGTTCAGCTCGTGCAGTACTACTGTATTAAGCTTAAGGAATGCTCCGTAGGGTCAAAGAAATAACTCAATATATATATTCCCATACAGTGGAGACAAACGCTATATGATCAAAAGTATCCGGACACCTGGCTGAAAATGATTTACAAAATGGCTCTGAGCACTATGGGACTTAACATCTGAGGTCATCAGTCCCCTAGAACTTAGAACTACTTAAACCTAACTAACCTACAGACATCACATACGTCCATGCCCCAAGCAGGATTCGAACCTGCAACCGTAGCAGTCGCGCGCTTCCGGACTGAAGCGCCTAGAACCGCTAATGATTTACAAGTTCGTGGCGCCCTCCATCGGTAATGCTGGAATTCATTATGGTGTTGGCCCACCCTTAGCCTGGATGACAGCTTCCACTGTAGTAGGCATACGTTCAACCAGATGCTGGAAGGTTTCTTGGGGAATGGCAGCCCATTCTTCACGGTGTGCTGGACTGAGGAGAGGTATCGATGTCGGTCGGTGAGGCCTGGCACGAAGCCAGGGTTGCGAAACATCCCAAAGGTGTTCTATAGGATTCAGGTCAGGACTCTTCGCAGGCCAGTCCATTACAGGGATGTTATTGTCATGTAACCGCTCTACCACAGGCCGTGCATTACGAACAGGTGCTCGATCGTGTTGAAAGATGCAATCGAAATCTCCGAATTTCTCTTCAACAATGGGAAGCACGAAGATGCTTACAACATCAAAGTAGGCCTGTGCTGTGATAATGAGACGCAAAACAACAAGAGGTGCAAGTTCCCTTAATGAAAAACACGACCACACCATAACACCACCGCCTCCGAATTTTACTGTTGGCACTCCACAAGCTGGCGTTCGCCATACCCACACCGTGCCATCCGATCGCCACAATCTGTACCGTGATTCGCCACTACACACAACTTTTTTCCACTGTTCAGTCGTCCGTTGTCTACGCTCCTGGAACCAAGCGAGGCGTCGTTTGGCATTTGCCGGTGTGATGTTTGGCTTATGAGCAGCCGCTCGACCAAGTTTTCTCACCTCCCGCCTAACTGTCATAGTACTTGCAGTGGATCCTGATTCAGTTTGGAATTCCTGTGTGACAGTCTGGATAGATGTCTGCCTATTACACATTATTACCCTCTTCAACTGTCGGCCGTCTCTGTCAGTCAGCAGACGAGATCAGCCTGTACGGTTTCGTGCTGTACATGTCGCTTCACGTTTCACTTCACTATTACATCGGAAACAGTGGATCTAGGGATGTTTAGGAGTGTGGAAATCTCGGGTACAGATTTAAGAGGTAAGTGACACCCAATCACCGGACCACGTTCGAAGTCCGTGAGTTCCGTGGGGCGCTCATATGGAGTGCATGGCAGAAGGTGGCAGCAAAATGCAATTAATATGAGAAACGTATGTTTTTGCGGGTATCCGGATACTTTTGATCACATAACGTATGTCTTCCATGTACAGGGATATATATAATGAATATACGAGTGCAGGTTGTAGACACAGGGAAGACGACGTATGGAAGTTTGGTTCTGCCAACGAAGCGTGCTCGGGTAGGCGAAGTGGTTAAGTGGAGAGCTCACTAACGGGGGAAATCTGAGTTCGAGTTCCAGTTCGGCACAAATTTTCAATGTCATCATTCCATTATACACTTCTAGATTGTCCACATTCGCAACTTCAAAGTCTGTATTGGCTTTTTGCAAAGAAGCATTCTGAGATTCGCAGGAAATATGAGAATCCTAAGACTCCATTACTGGAGGAGTATTTGTACACGGTTTTTCTATACCGTAAGTGCACTTCCGTAATACAGGGTGTCCGAAAAGTCTTTCCCTGATTACACAAATTGATAACTCAGGCTAGAAGTAAGATACAAATATGAAACTGGTGTTTAATTGTATACAAACTATCAAAGTTTTTTTCACACATCAGTAAACTTCCACATGAGCACCTGTGGTAGCACGTAGTACATCTAGGCGATATTCAGTTTCCGTCCACACATTAGCCAACATCACTGGAGGGATCGATTCAACGACTGCGGTTATCCGTTGCCGCAGGGTATCAAGATCTTTACACGTGTTCAGTAGACCTCGTCCTTGACATAACCTTATAAAAAGAAGTCTAATGGTGTTATGTCAGGAGAGCGTAGAGGCCAAACCGTTGGCCCATCACGACCAATCCATCGACCAGGAAAGGTCATATCGAGATAGGCACGGACGTCCAAAACCCCAATGAGGCGGTGCACCGTCTTGCTGAAACAAGTCATCGGGGTGATACTGAAGCAGCTGAGGAACAGCATACAGTTGCAACATGTCCAGATACACTGCAGATGTGATGGTAGTCTCAGCCAAGCAGAATGGCCCAATAATTCGATCGTGCAATACGCGCACCAAACATTCACCTTTGGACTGCCTCTGGTGCACTCCATGACCTCGCCAGAGGGTTGTGAACCCCAAATGCGCACATTATGGCGTTTCACTACTCCACTGACAAAAAAGGTCGCTTCTTCGGAAAAGGCAATTCGTCTGAGATAACCATCATCGTCCTCAATACGTGATAGCATTTCGACCGCAAAGTCATATCGATGTGTACTGTCATTGGACAACAAGTCCTGAACGATTTGCACTTTGTATGCACGAAACAATCAACGTTTGTGTAAAATGTCATGGAGGGAGCTATTTGGCATCTGTAATTCGCGTGAGGCCTTGCGCACCGATTTCTTCGGACTTCGCAGAAAAGACTGCCTTACAGCTTCCACCCTGTCTGCTGAGGTTCTTGGTCGATTCGCACCTTGCGGCGCCACTGTAAGTCACCGGTTGCCTTTGTTGCAACTGTGGTGGGGCACTTTAAATGAATCATTAACTGAACATCTTAATATGACAGTATATGTTTGACAAAAGTAGATCATTGCCCTCCACAACAATGCTAAAGGAATTTGTCAGACTACAAAATTAAACATGGATCTCAATGAACTTAATTTATTACATGTAAATGCAAAAGATATGTTTCAACAGTCATTGAAAGTAATAAATCAATGCCTTGGAATGTGGTTCAAAAGAATGCGTATTTGGCTAAAGCATTTACATTCGTGGAAGTCATACAGTGATTGAGGAAATGTTAGTGCGTAGAGAGAGAACATACTACAGTAGGATTTGACTGTTCACCTGTACCAGAGTTAATACGTGTTGAACCTCTAACTGCAAACAAGTCTTTGATATGAAGATTATAATTACTGAACATTGTTGAAAATGAAATGATTTTTCCTATAGATCACCTTGTTCGTGCACCTGCAGCTCATCGTACTCATAATCTGCAGCTGGCAGCTAAAGTGGTTGCAGAATATGTCGTTGGGTCTTTACCAACAAGTACTCTCCTTCTGCCTCTAAGTTCAACTATATTCCAATGCGAGACTCAGTAAGTCGTCAAGAAGTGTAATCTGCCCATGGGGAACCATGCCAGAGAAGAATACTGCATGTCAAGTCTCCAGCCCAAGAGGTTTCCGCAGTGCGCTTCCGACGAGGAAGTCTGTTCTCTGCACCCTTCAGCGTCACGCAATTTTAATTCACTGAATCAAAATATTGTAAGTGCCAATCAGTAAGATCTTATAAGAAGCTAGTCTCCCTCCTTTACTCGCATTTCAGTTGATTAATCAGTTACAGAATTCATTAGACTTGCGCTCCAGAAAGTGTCATTCTCATCCCCCCCCCCTCTATCTCTGTCTACGTTCTTGTACTGCCCGTAATGGCTTCTAAAGTGCCTTCGTGAATTGGTGGTAGCTATTTTTACGTTTCTGAAACGCCCTGGTAAACCCGCAGGACAGGACAGGTAGTTTAAATTGTGGAAAGGGGCCAAAATAAGGGGCTGTCAGTTACACTCGAACGTACAACTCTATTATTTGATCAAAGAATACAAGAGACCCCCCCCCCCCCGCCAAAAAAAAAAAAAATTCTTAAACACACAGCTTTAATCTTTGGGATTTAATTACCGACTGAAAGCCACTTTAATTTAACAACAGCTGAAGGCCAATAACTTAAAACGCAAGCATAATCAGAAATTTAAAAGACAAGCCTTATCTTACAACAGTTCTTCATTTAGGCTGAAGGCCCAAAGAATCTGAGATTTTCAGAGCAAACAGTTTGACTGCAAAATCACACTTAAGGCTAAACAACATTAAATTAAAAAAAAAAACAAAGGTCTTACGTATAACAGTTCTTAATAAGGCAAAACTCAACCAAAACAGAAATTTCAAAGACAAAGTCTTATCTTAAAACATTTCTTTACTTAGGCTGAAGGCCCAATGTATCAGACACTTCAAGAGCAAATAAGTTAAATTCAAATAGGATGAAGGTCTAAGACTTAAAACTCCATAAAATTAGTTTTTTTTAAATACCAAAGCCTTACGTGAAACAGTTCTGTAATTTAGGCTGAAGGCCTTAAGAGCAAAACAACTCAAACTCAAACTCAAAATCGGATGAAGGCCCAACACTTAAAATGCCATGGGTCTCACGTGAAACAGTTCTTTAAATTAGCCCTAAGGCTTAATGAATCTTACGACTTAAGGGCAAAACAATCTTGATTTTCATAAAAAATCGGCTAGAAACCATACAAGTACAAACAACAAAAACACATAAAAAAGGCAGTGCATCCAAGTGTGCACAGATGTTCGACGATCGGCCTGGAATTCAAACACTACGCTCGCTTAGGTGAAACACGCAGTGGGGCCAACCATTCACGATCCGACGACAACCCAACCAACCGACAGTCAACGGACCCACCGACAAGATAACTTCCACTTCACCCGACCAGGGCACAACAGAGAGTTCAATGGAACAACGTGGAAGATATTGTCGCCCACAACCACTGTCAAACTACACACTAGAGTGCTGCAACGCTCCATGTTTGACCGGTCACGGCTCGCCTGTTGACGGGGGGACCGAGCCGCTCGTGTCCGGCCCCACACGACTCGGCTCGGTCACGTACTCGCCCCATGTCTGATGTCCGGATTCCGGACACGCGGATAACCGAGCATGACCGGTCACCGCTGACGTCTCACCTCGCCTCGCCACGGCTCGCTGCTCTGTACTGTACTGTGCAAATCCAACGCCTCTCTCTCTCTCTCTTTCTTTTAATACAAAAGTAACGTTTCCAAGAACGGGTACGTTACACAGCTAAGTTCATAGAGCACTTTCTTTTATAATATTTACTCCCGTCTTCCTAACGTCCGGGAATTTTGTTGTAAATAAAATATTGATCAGAAGAGACCAATCTGTGTTAATGTAATGAGATGTAAGCGTCAAATAGTGCACCTGATTATGCGGATCAGTCCACATATCAACTATCGCAGCACATGTTTTATTAATAACTTCCGCAATAACAGAAGGCATTATACTGTTTCGTATTGCATCAGCTTGTTCTTTGACATGTCTGCTTATAGTAGAGGGATGTGGCATGACATCTGCCACGTTAACTTTTCCGTAATGCGCACCTAGATGTATTAATTCTTGGCCTAGTTCTCTGAAGCCTTCACCGCTAACACCATTAAAAGGTCTCATATCATTAGAACACATTGCAACACACTTTGCTGTAATACTATTTTTTATTACTGCCGGTATTCCTGAAGGAGCTGTATCTTTGTGAGGTTTCTTGAAACTGTGTTTATTTAAAAGAGTGGTTCCCGATTGAAAACACAATAATGTGGAGCAGTTTATGCACGATACGTATCCAGTAGACGCACTGTTTTCGTCTACAACCACCAAAAATATGCTCCGTACTTGGCTTTTTAGACCTTCCCGTCTCTTCAATGTGTAAACATCGATTTCAATCTTACGTCTTACTGCACTGGTTTCCTCGCACTGCATGATTGCAGAGAGACTGAGAGACACACCACAAATGAGAAGCCCGTACTGGCAGCAGTCTCACACTGATAATGACACATGTGATGTGTTTGAAGTTACGTGCTACGTATTCGGTCACGGCTTCTATGCTCGGTCACTAGAACTAGTGCGGGTAGCCTATCTAGTTAGGGTGTGCTCGCCCCATCTCGTATTTTGTGCTCGCTTACTCGGTCATGCAGGACTCTACTACACACCATGCTGGACAGCAAAAACAAGATGAGGAAACTTCACTGCCTGAAATTTACGTCAACGGCCAGGGCAGGTAACCGGAACGTTAACGGCCACAAGGCAGAAGATTCTGCTGGTGCACTTCAATTGAAATAACCAAATACAGTGAAACTACAGGAGTGTGGCTAGAATTTTCCAACTTGAAAACCACGTTGCTGCTCGCGGGAATATCCCAACGGCCGAGAACGAACTCCACAATGTGAACAGTCTTGACTTGCTGGTAGATTAAATCAGAACTCAACTTCCGTGTCCAGGATCGGTGAGCCACGGACCTCGTAGCAAGGCGAACAGCCCCTTACACGCCGACACCGCGTAGAGATAGCAGTAGCCCTGGCCGAACTACGTCCCGGAAACGGTGAAAGGACCAAATAAACGTCGGCTGATGAGACGGCCAACCGAACGACAAACCACCGGTCGACCCGCTCCAATCTCCCTCCGTCGGACAGTTCATGTGCGTCGCCAGCGGGCGGCGAGCACTGGCTGTCGGCGCCTCACCGGCGCCCCGTCCCCGACTTCACTGCTGCTGCGTCCCGACTGCACTGCTGGTCCGTCTCCAACTGACTGCCAGACACACGACGACCCGGAAATACTATCGTTCGCTCCAGAGATGGTACGACAGTGCAGTTATCGATACGCGCTGCTGCTGCTGCTGCTGCCGCTGACGGGCAAGTAAGTCAGGAAGTTAGTGACGCCAGTAAGTGGAATAAGAAAACGAGGCGACAGTACCGTAATAATAAAAATAATAATGAGCGTATGGCATTGGTGGCCGGGAGACCACTTGTGGGGCGGTTCGGCCGCCGCTCCACAAGTTCTTTAACGCCACTACGGCGACTTGCGAGTGAATGAGGATGAAATGGTGATGAAAGACACACAACACCCAGTCATCTCCAGGCAGAGAAAATCCCGCCGGAAATCGAACCCGGGACCCCGTGCGCGGGAAGCGAGAACGCTACCGCAAGACCACGTGGAAGATGACAAACAATAAATGGGATAAATGTGAGCCATGCACGGCTCAGTTCCCTTAAGCGTTTCTGTTTCTGCGGGATATGAGCGCGATGTTGGTGTCTCCCGCTCTGCAAAGGAGCGCTAGACTTTCTTTTCCCATTTCACTTTCTAATATGTTATCCTTAACAGCCTCTGTTGTTCAGCTAGTCCAGCATGCCTTCATTTCCTCCCACAATTGCTGTCCTTTCACGGCTCTGCCAAATACTGCAGGCATGCCACGATCACACACAGCACTCTAAGATGGCCTCTGATGTCCCCGCACGTTCTGGAGATATAATAGCATTGTGACTTTGGGCCGCCGGCGCCAACGCGGCTTTTCTTCAAAGCACCACCCAGCCTGACGGCTGGACTGACCGTTCATCCCAGCGCACCTCCCTCCTCAATCTAAATTCCAGTCACGCCTCAGCCCACAAAGTATTCCTCCTCAACTCGAACAGCATTTCAGAGGCTCTCCAGCTGTATTGGAATAGTATCTGAGCACCGAACGAAACCGGGGAGCTACGCGGGATTAGCCGAGCGGTGTTAAGCGCTGCAGTCATAGACTGTGCGGCTGGTCCCGGCGGAGGTTCGAGTCCTCCCTCGGGAATGGGTGTGTGTGTTTGTCCTTAGGGTAATTTAGGTTACGTAGTATGTAAGCTTAGGGACTGATGACCTTAGAGTTAAGTCCCATGAGATTTCACAAACATTTGAACATTTTTTTTTTTAAATCTGGGATTCTGCTTGAGGTGTTTTAATCAAATGGAACTATATGATTATAGAGATCTTTCCAAGTCTCAAACATCTATGATGTATGTATGCAGACTGAAATGCCGAATGAAAATTTGTACCGAGGCAGGAATTCGAACCCGTGTATCCTGTTCAGTAAGTAGTATGTATGTGCGCTAACCAGTATGCCAGACTGGTACAACGGATTTGCCCAGCTGCACGGCCTACCCCAACATGTTATTTACGCCTCAGCCGACTTGGAATTTCCGTCTTTGGTAAAAATTTTCATTTGTCGCTTCAGTCTACGTATATACGTCGTAGATGTTTGAGGAATTCTGCTTGTGATCTAGGGGCCGACGGTATTCCTAAGGAATTTTGTGTACAACTTTGAACATTGCTGCTCAGGTTCAGTGACCGTGTCAGAATTATATTAGAACAAATAAGCCCTCGGTCACAAATATTAAGTCAAAACAGACCAGGTTTCGGCGCTACTATGAGCGTCGTCTTCAGAATTAGACTAACTCTTCTAAAACATATTAGGTATATAATACATTAATAAAATTAAAGTTTGTACTGACTGGAAAGAGATGCAGTACTTACAAGTCACATTTAAAAAAAATCTAAGCCGGAAAGGCGACGTCATGAATAGTTGTAAATAAGATGGCGAGCCGCTAAGGGCTGCGCGTACTTGAGTGAACAAGGGTTGCAACAAGAATTCTGAAGACAACGCTCATTGTAGCGACGAAATCTGGTCATTTTTTACTTAATATTTGTGACCGAGGGCTTATTTGTTCTAATATAATTTTGTGTACATTTTTGGCCTCTTACAGACGATACCATTACGTCACTGGTAAATGAGGTGATCCGGGGAGATTTGATTCCGAACACCTTTAAGGTAGGTAAAATCGTTCTAATTCTGAAGACAACCGGACGCCCTGACATGAATAAATTCCGCCCGATCACACTAATTAATTTCGATTAAAAAACTGTCGCCCGGGCGGTTAATAGCTGGTTGTCGATTCTGCCAGAAAAATGTTCAAATGTGTGTGAATTCCTAAGGGACCAAATTGCTAATGTCATCGGTCCCTAGACTTACATACTACTTAAACTAACGTAAACTAACTTATGCTAAAAACAACACGCACTCACAGTTCCGAGGGAGGACTCAAACCTCCGGCGGGAAGGGAAAAACGTTTTGAAGATCAGAAGATGCAGTTTCAATTGTCGAAACCAGTTGTAGATAATGAATATTAAATAATGCGATATTCATTATACAAAATTTTTCCTTGATACTGACTTCTCTTGACAATAAATCCAGTCTTTACCTTTGCTAAACTACTTTTTATGTCCTACTTTCCTCACTCGTCGTGTGTCATTTTGCTCTAAGTGTAGTACAGTTCCTTCACTTCATCCACGTGATGGTTCCCAAGTATGATGATAAGTGCCTTACTAATCCCATATCTGCTGCTATTCACTTCGGTCCTTCTTCGGTTAACTCTGTGCTTGGCATCTTCTCATTGAATGAGGCTTTCACTAAACCTGGCTTTCACTGAACCTTACACACGTACATACACTACTGGCCATTAAAATTGCTACACGAAGAAGAAATGCAGATGATAAACGGGTATTCATTGGACAAATATATTATACTAAGACTGAAATATTACATTTTCACGCAATTTGGGCGCATATATAATGAGAAATCAGTACTCAGAACAACCACCTCTGGCCGTAATAAAGGCCTTGATACGCCTGGGCATGGAGTCAAACAGAGCTTGGATGGCGTGTAAAGGTACAGCTGCCCATGCAGCTTCAACACGATACCACAGTTCATCAAGAGTAGTGACTGGCGTACTGCGACGAGCCAGTTGCTCGGCCACCATTGACCAGACGTTTTCAATTGGTGAGAGATCGGGAGAATGTGCTGGCCACGGCAGCAGTCGAACATTTTCTGTATCCAGAAAGGCCCCTACAGGACCTGCAATATGCGATCGTGCATTATCCTACTGAAATGTAGGTTTTCGCAGGGATCGAATGAAGGGTAGAGCCACGGGTCGTAACACATCTGAAATGTAACGTCCACTGTTCAAAGTGCCGTCAATGCGAACAAGAGGTGACCGAGACGTGTAACCAATGGCACCCCATACCATCAAGCCGGGTGATACGCCAGTATGGCGATGACGAATACACGCTTCCAATGTGCGTTCACCGCGATGTCGCCAAACACGTATGCGACCATCATGATGCTGCAAACAGAACCTGGATTCATCCGAAAAAATGACGTTTCCACACAGTTTCGTCGTTGAGTACACCATCTCAGGCGCTCCTGTCTGTGATGCAGCGTCAAGTGTAACCTCAGCCACGGTCTCCGAGCTGGTAGTCCATGCTGCTGCAAACGTCGTCGAACTGTTCGTGCAGATGGTTGTTGTCTTGCAAACGTCCCCATCTGTTGACTCAGGGATCGAGACGTGGCCACACGATCCGTTACAGCCATGCGGAGAAGATGCCTGTCATCTCGACTGCTAGTGATACGAGGCTGTTGGGATCCAGCACGACGTTCCGTATTAACCTCCTGAACCCACCGATTCCGTATTCTGCTAACATTCATTGGATCTCCACCAACGCGAGCAGCAGTGTCGCTATACGGTAAACCCCAATCGCGATAGGCTACAATCCGATCTTTATCAAAGTCGGAAACGCGATGGTACGCATTTCTCCTCCTTACAGGGGGCATCACAACAACGTTTCACCAGGCAACGCCGGTCAACTGCTGTTTGTGTATGATGAATCGGTTGGAAACTTTCCTCGCGTCAGCACGTTGTAGGTGTCGCCACCGGCACCAGCCTTGTGTGAATGCTCCGAAAAGCTAATCATTTGCATATCACAGCATCTTCTTCCTGTCGGTTAAATTTCGCGTCTGTAGCACGTGATCTCTGTAGTGTAGCAATTTTAATGGCCTGTAGTGTAGACGACATGTGTGCAGTATCATGTGCGTGCTTGTTGCAGCTGTTGCTGGTGTCTCTGGCATCGATGAGGGAGCTCGCCTCCGGTGAGGGCGGCGTGGGCCCGGCGTGCGCCTGCGGGCCGCAGGGCCACCTGGCCACCTGCAGCTTCATGGACCTGACGCGGGTGCCGGCCTGCCTGCCCGGGGAGGCGGTCACCCAGCTCTACCTGGACCACAACAGCATACAGCAGCTCACCGCCGACCAGCTGCGGCCCTTCTCGCTCCTGAGGTTCCTCTCTGCAGAGGGCAACCTCATCACCGACCTGCCGCAGGACCTGTTCCGCTACACGCCGCGGCTGCGGGAGGTCTACCTGTCAGAGAACCGAATAAAAAGCGTCTCCCCATCGACGTTCCTTCCCGTGGCAAATCTGCAGAAACTTGTTCTCAGCGAAAACCATCTGTCGGCTCTACCACCGGAAATCTTCAGGTAAAAATAAGAGACTGCCAGTGTCACTTCTATAGTGACATCTACGGGGTGTAACAAAGAAAGTATGGCCAAAGTTTCAAGAAACATTTCTCAAACATAGAGGAATACAATGCGTTGTACTGACATGACTCCGCAAACGATCTATTTCCGTGTTAGATCTCGTTTTCTACTTCGTATTCTCATTAATCATGAGAAACACAGGCACAGAATATACCAGCATTACATGGATCGTCTTCTGACATAGCATGTTCTAAATACATGCTTCGTTTTGTTTGGTTAGAGTGTACGGTAAGTTGTATTTCTCAGGTTCACTTCAGCGTTTGGTTTTCCAACTGAACAGAAGTAATGCTTACGTGTGACTCGCTACATTGCTTGTGTTTACATGTGACACTTCATTTCTCTATCAGCATCAAGCACTTAGCATAAATAGTGCAGTTACCGGTTTCGAACCGACAGGCAGATCTTCAGACGGCTAGTTCACATTTTACATTAGATTTTCACCTTTCGTTTTTCCATCTGATGAAATTTCCATGGGGTGGTGGTGCCCTACACCCAAAACGAGATGTGAGACAATGTCTTTTTAACTGTAGTTGTGCCTCACAACGATTTTAAATGACGTAAACAAATTATTAAAGGGAAGATGTTTTTTTTCCATTTAATAATTTGTTTACATCACTGAAAGGGAAGAAACATCTTCCCTGCAATAATTCGTTTGCATCACTTAAAAACGTTGTGAAGCACAATTACAGTTAAAAATACATTGTCTCACATCCTTTTTTGGTTGTAGGGCACCACAACTCCAAGGAAATTTCATCAGTTGCGAAAAAAAGGCGAAAACTAATGTAAAACGTGAACTAGCGTCTGAAGATGAACCTGTCGGTTCGAATCCGGTAATGACGCTCTTTAAATAAATAAATAAAAAACACTCCGTCTACAGGCCACAAGTGACCCGTCGGGACCATCCGACCGCCGTGTCATCCTCAGTGGAGAATGCGGTTAGGAGGGGCCTGGGGTCAGCACACCGCTCTCCCGGTCGTTATGATGGTATTCTTGACCGAAGCCGCTAATAGCGTTGTAAAAAGTGGCTGGTTGTTGTTGTCTTCTATATGACATCACCTGTATTTTGGTCACAGCCACTGGCTCAAAATGTTTGTTTTTGACAAAATAGCAACGTAGCACAAGTGTTTGGTGTTCATCACAAACTTGGTTTTCGGTACAGTGCAATGGAAACGTACTCAAATGCAGAATTGCCAGACGCACCGTTTGCTGTAAGGATTAGACAATGGCAGTAGCCGTGGCGCTCACCGTTTGTATCGGGAGACATTTCCAGAACGATGGTGCCTTGGCAGGAGTACTTTCGAAGCAATTAATCGTCATATAAGGGAGCATGGGACGTTTAAACGTTCTACTCGTGGCTGCGAAAGGCCTAGAAGGACGAGTACACCGCAACTGGTAGACGAACGTCAACTCTAGTCTCAGCGCAAGGAAATTAACTGCAACAATTAACATTGATCACATTGGTACAGCGTACGCAGTCACTATCGCGACCTGGTATTTTTGCACGGGTACACTTCTGCAAATGGTTTATTCAACAATATGTCAGCCCTCAAATTTTTGTAAATGCGCTGTTCACGGACGACGCTTCGTTCCTAAGTAGGTGATAAATGTGTTGAAAAGTTGCAGAAAATGAGTTCCAACACTGAAATAAAGCGCTCCCGAACCGATGTTCAAATAACATAGTTTCTTTCTCTAAGTGAGAGACATCTTTTCTGCAAGTCTGGCCATACCCTTTTTTACAACCTGTGTTATTGCCTTGCAATATCTAGGAGTTCCTTCAGAGCTTCGGCTATACACTTGCAAGATCATATAAGGAGAACCGTTTCTTGAGCATGATGTATTAACTGTTACTTGTCATTTACGACTTATTACCGGCATTGCAGAGCACTAAACACGACGTGCACACCGTCGCTCTCTTCTAATACTTCAGTGCTCGTACCAGTTATTGGCTGTATGTTAGGTTCTGTACCCCGAACATCTTCCATTCTCTGGCATAGAACGATCCATTTCGCATAACATCTCAACTCTGGCCAACGGTTCCTTTACTGTAACAGTACGCATGTTCAAGGCGAGCCGGGTTAGAGTAGACAAGACGTAGGCATCGTTTGGTTGCGTGCAGAAGTTTTTCTCGTGGAACACAAGGAAGGCCATACTTTGTGCGAGGTACAGCTGGTTGCGCCCAGACTAGCTTGAGAGATCTAGAGGTGTCTACGAGCCAGTCTACGAGAGATCTAGAGGTGATCAGTTCACAAATGTAAACTGTCTTTTCCGTGTGGGCGTCTGTAGGATGCTTACGATCAGAAGAATAAACTTGTCAAGGATTACAAGAAAAACGGGGTGCAGCTGCGCACGCCCAGATTGATTTGCAGAGTCACTAGACTGTCTAGGTGGGATCGTGCGTGAGAATCATTTCTGACCTAGGTCCACACAGGAGTTAGGCAGCAAACATTTACCAGCTCGTAGCCGATGGTTAAGAGAGCTTACTGTTTATACACGTCGAGTGCATAGGGAATCAAAGAACCTCTGTTGTGATGAGGACCTTGCCTGGCACTTAGGCCGCAGTGATTTATACTTCAAAAAATCAAGAAAATATGTTCATGAAAAATTAGAGAGAATAATTAAATTGAAGGAGTGATCTATACAACAGTAACGATTCTGTCTTTCGAGTACGCGTGCTATTCACAGATGCGGCCTACCTGACTCAGTTTTTTATTTTCATGTTTATATAAGAATCTTGTTATTAACTGTTACTAACTAACGTTCCATGAACAGTTGGGTTAGAGTGACTGGACTGATGCTACGCTTCTGAACACGGAACTGTCGATGCAGTAACACGTGTCCTAGCCAGATGGATGTTCAGCGTGTCAGGGTGCTGATCCACAACTACAGCAAAATATAAACTTTGTGGAACATTGGCTGTGTCGATCAGGCTCTGATGCGTATGGGGCATTCTCAAAAGATTTAAAATCTTTTCATCACTTAGAAAATTTTCTCAGGGAGAGGGAGGAGAGTGAGTATTACTTTAATTATCATCAGAGTTGAGCTGATTTACTCATATGCTTTACATCACGAAAAGTCCTGTCATACTTATTGCTGCGAGGTCGTACAGCACATAATGCCACTCAGACCGGGCAGAATGTCTATTGTAAATTTAGTTTAACACAGCATTAAGGAAGTGCAGTTATAGAAATAGGTTTAAATTACAGAAATAGAAGCATTATGTACAGCGTGATGTACATAAACACAGAGGGAACATAAAGAATGGAAGGGTCAGAGAGAAATATTGGATTAGGGAGTAGACGAACAAACAAGAGAGGTACTCCTATTAAAAAGGGTGGAAGAGAATGATGCAGCCATTCGCTCCTACTGTTCAGTATATGTATCGACGAAATTACGGAAAAAAGAAAGGTTCAATTGTGGGATAGAAATTCACGATGAAACGGTATCATTGGTAATATTCACTGATAACATTGCTTTTTTTCAGTGCATGTGAGGAAAACAGGACCTAGTGAATGGAATGAACTGCATAATTAACGCGGAATATAAGCTGAAAGTAATGCAAGGAAAGAGCAACGTAATGCGGATTAGCCCGAAATGACTTATAGTTTTAACATCAAAACTGGGGACACCATAATAAACTAAGTGAATGAATTCTGCTTCGCTGGAGGGAAAATAACTCACGAACTGAGCAAGGATGACAAAAGATGCAGCTTAACAGAAGCAAAAAGAGCATTCGTCACTAAAACAACTCTACTAGAATGAAACATAGATATCAAAGACAGGCCTTAATATGAGGAAGAAATTTTGTGACTTTACATCCAGTGTATAGCATTATATAGGACAAAGACTGTGGATAAACAGGACAAGAAGACAATCGAAGCATCGAAGCATGTGGCAACTGGCGTTTCAGATTGCTGAACATGAAGCGGCCTGTGATAAGAAATGACGAGATTCTCCGCAAAATAGGCGAGGAAAGGAACTTTTGGAAAACACTGTCTAAAAGAAGAGACAGGACGATAGGTGTGTTGCAGCATACGGGGATCAAGGTGACAGGAGATGATACGGGAATCAAGGTGATAGAAGGAGATGCACAGTGAAAAATCTGTAGGGAAGATAAATTGCCTGAAATGTGTGTAACAAATAATCGAGGATGTTGCTACTCTGAGAAGAAGAGATTAGCACAGGAGAACAAGTTGTGGCAGGCTGCATAAAATCACTGGAAGACGGAATAACAGCAAAAATCACAGCATGTGAAGAACTGGGTCAGCCGTCTAAACACTGTGCATAAAATGGATAAAACAACTCGACTGAGCACCCGGTTACACACCATTAATCAATCACACAAAGACAATCTGAAAATTCAAAACACATCTAATCTGATGAGTTATTGGACCTAGTCTATACATAAGGAGCACGACTCCGCACCATTCCGATTCTGATTTTACCTACTCTCAGTGAATCGTATCCGATGACTAAGTCTGCTTTCATCAACAAGAACTATTGCCAAATACCACAGTCGTCTCTGTCAAGCAAAATGCTTCATCTCTAATGACGTCAATGTTAACGAAAACGTATGGCGTCCCACAGTATCTTAGCTCCTACTCATTCAGTAAAATGTTAAAAAAGAAGCACTTTAAATGGCCAGTGAATACTGCAAATGAACTGCCGGCGTTTGCCTTTAGGACAGCTGACGTAAAATGGATAAATATCAAGTTCTTGTCTTTATCGTAAATTCACTGGTTGTTATTTATACACAAATGCGTTACAAAGCGATTGGGATTATCTTGATCTCAGAGCACTGAAATTTTCGATTTACATTAATTTTCTACGTTCTTCTTTTGCGAAGAATTATGAGTAAAACTGTTAAGCGCGATTTTACAGGATTGCTCTACTAAAGAACGCACGTGGGACAGGCACGAGACTGACATCACCAGCGGGCGGCTGCCGGAAGCGCGCGGCGTGCCGCTGGATTCCACGAAGCTTCGCCTCACAGCACAAGGTCTGCACAGTGGTGGGGGATTCCCCGAACCACCCAGCGCGCTGTTCGCCTCATTGGTCGGGACGTCCCACGCGTGTAGTCGTCCGTCAACAGTTGCACGTGCTGACCGCTCATGCATTAGGCCAGGTGCAAACGATACGTGCTTTTTCTGTCATCCTGCAGCTCGAAAATTCTGGGGAGTAGTATCGTTTGAGGAAAAAAAAATATGAATACCGTTACTGAAACTTCCATAGCGAGGTCAGTTTGAACGAAAGATTTTTTCTCTCCGTATAAAACGTTCAAATGGCTGGTGGAGAAACAGCAGCGTAATGTCCTCGACAATCGCTGGTATTTCGATTGGTGAGCACCCTGTCATTTTCAACACACAAATGAAACGAGAGATTAGCGGTTTATGCAGAAAGACAAACGAAGACACACTAAAACACACACACACAGTATACTACTAGTGCGATGACACAGTGGAAGAGAGCAGGATTCCAAGCAATTCGAGCAAAAACCTCCATTTCTATTAATGAGGTTACTTGCTAAATAAAATTTCAGCTGCCTCCTTGCTAACATTAGCGCAATAGTTGGAGGTGCACCGAGGAATCCCAGTATGTTATGTTCCATCGAATGACCTGTACCAAGACAATGTTCTACAACAGCAGATTTGCCCGACAGTTGTAAGTGTGTGTGACGCTCAAGCCCTATAGATGGGTCCTCCACCGTCCATGCTCTGAGCAATGCGTGACATGAGCACAACTTCAACGGATACGGTGGGCACCTGCCTCACGCAAACCAACATCATCCTTTATAGAACCTAAAACGGCACTGATCTTAGGTGGTGATCGAAAAAATACGTTTGACTAACAGTTGCAGAAGACGTTAATCTGCCGCATTCCTGTAAGTTGTCTGAACATCCTTCCAGGTATTCCGTTCGCTGTGTCAATCGTGAAACAGACGTATGGACCGGAAGTGCAACAGTCCTCTTCAATGTGACTGAACAGTTTAGTTACCCTAGAAAGGAGATCTGCAGAGACAGATAAGTCCTTTTTGTAGTTTTTTAAGAGATTCATAATGAAGATCTGTTATACGACAAGCAGTTTGGCTTTAGGAAAGACAAAGGCACCACAGAAACAGTTTTGCCGTGAAGAAGAAAAATCAAGATGCGTTCATAGGATTTTTCGACCCAGGAAAAGCCTTCGACAGAGTTAAATGGTGCAAGATGTTCGAAACTCTAAGAAAAATAGTAGGAAGCTTTAGGGAAAGACGGGTAACATAAAATATGTACAAGAACCAAGTGTAAACAATAAGACTGGAAGACAAAGAACGAAGTGCTGAAATTAAAAAGGGTGTAAGACAGGAATGTAGTCTTTCACCCCTGCTGTTCAATCTGTACGTCGAAGAAGTCACGAAGGAATTGAAAGATTCGAACAGTCTGATGAATACAGAATGTGGATTGAGAGAAAATCGAAGAAAGCCGAAAGTAATGAGAACTAGCGGAAATGGGAACATGGAGAAACTTAACAGTCTAATTGGTGATCACGAGGTAGAAGAAGTGGAGGAATTCTGCTATATTGGAAGCAAAACAACCCACGGTGGATGAAGCAGAGAGGACAAAAAAGCAGTAACACAGGCAAGGAAGGCATTCCTTGCCATAAGAAGTTTACTAGTATCAAACGCAGGTGTTAATTTGACGAACAAATTTCTGAGAATGTACGTTTGGAGCGCAGCATTGTATGGAAGTGATACACTGATAGTAGCAAAACCGTAACAGAAGAGAATCGAAACATTTGATATGCGGTGCTGCTGAAAAATGTTAAAAGTATGTGAACTGATAGGGAATGAGGATATCCGCTGCAGAAGCTGCGAAGAAATGAATTCTGGAAACACTAAGAAGAAGGAGGGACACGATGACAAAATATGTGTTAACGCACAAGGGGTGGTACTGCAAGGGGCAGTAGAGGATGAAAACTATACAGGAGGGCAGAGATGGGAATACATTCAGTAAATAAATGAGTAAGTAGGTTGTTAGTTCAACTCGGAGATGACAAGATTGGCACAGGAGTGGAATTTGAAGCAGAGTACAACAAACTAGTCAGAAGACTGACGTCGCACAAAAAGTAGAAATAAAAATCTGACTTGTCCTAATACACAAAAGAAATTTATTCGAAATGCTTTTTTTGTTCGACCTATTACTTATTTCTTATATCAGATTTAAAACAATTATGTACTAATCGTAACAACTTAGATCTAAACGGAATAATTCTGGTGGAACCTATTTCAATTGGCATATAATTTATGGCTCAACGTAGCTAATGTCGTAATATTTACTTTTCAATTTCAGCCACAGAAATTCTTGACAGTGCTAACAGACCGAGCCATGTGGATCTGTATTAAGACGCTGCACCGGAGTTCGTGGGTACGGCGGTTCAGATCACCCGTCCTCCATCTAAATTTAATTTTTTCAGTACTTCCTTACATCTCTTAAGGCGATTTCCGGGATAGTTCCTTTCAAAGGTCGTGACATATTTCCTTCCCATCTTTCCCAAAATCAAACATTGTGTTACGTCTTTAATGACCTCTTCGTTGACGAGACCGAAGCCCTAATCTTCCTTCCTGAAAAAAAAAATAACAAAATTTTGAGGGTGATGTAATCAGAGATGACACAACCAGAATGTTGAGCTGAGGAAGTCAAAAGCTAACGAGTATCGGACCGGGAGTGATTAACTTTTCCTCACGTGACTCACTTTTCCATTACAGTCTATTACTCCCGTTGTTTTCATTAACACAGGTTTCGAGATGTGAACTTTGTATTACAAAGACGACTGTGATACGTGCTTGAAGGGCTATAGTGGCATATGGCTTGTTCTCTACCTTATTCTGGATGTGACTGCAGTGTGTGCTCATAGTCGACGCTCATCTAGGTGTCATATATGGTATGATTCATAAATGAATCACAAGTCTTTCTTATTTCTCTTTAAATCATAATGAATCATTATTTTCCTATAATTTTTATACACAATTCCCGTGAAGCAGTTCAGCAAACGTTGTTCACAGTTTTGTTTTACTGTGTAACACTATCGAAGTTTCACAGTTATTACCGGGTTCAGACTAGATAGTGGAGTCATTTTTAGACATACGAAGCGTGTAGTGGCACTATATTGGTGCCATACAACGTCTCCGTTTAGGTCAGTTGCAAGATTAATCTTGATGGCGCTGGGATGGTATTATTAAAGAAAGTGTTTACTTTAGACTAGCCCTGTAAATAGCGGCAGAGGTTTAACTTAAATGTTGATTGGAATGCGACTCTCTCTCTTGTCAAATAACAGAGAGTCCGAGTAAGACCTAACTGGTCAACTGTTATTGCATAATATAAATGGTTCATATGGCTCTGAGCACTATCGGACTTAACTTCTGAGGTCATCAGTCCCCTAGAACTTAGAACTACTCAAACCTACCTAACCTAAGGACATCACATACATCCATGCCCGAGGCAGGATTCGAACCTGCGACCGTAGCGGTCGCGCGGTTACAGACTGTCGCGCCTAGAACCGCTCTGCCACTCCGGCCGGCTGCCTAATATATCAGTGTTGACATCTGTCTTCTTTGATTGTTTGCTGTTTTCCCGTATACGCCTTCTTTTGGTATGACTGTTGGAGCAACACTGCCCACCGAGGGTTTCAGTTGACATGAACAGCAGTCTCTCTTTGTGCCTTGAAAATTAGGGGGTGTGCACCTGTCAAAATATCGGCGATTGTCGCGGATGCTTGCCGGTTGCATTCTCGCATATTATTGTTTGAGCATCGAGAAGCTGTAAGAAAAGAAATGGTACAAATGGCTCTAAGCACTATGGGAGTTAACATCTGAGGTCATCAGTCCCATAGAACTTAGAACTACTTAAACCTAACTAACCTAAGGACACCACACATAGCCATGCCCCAGGCAGTATTCGAACCTGCGACCGTAGCAGCAGCGCGGTACCAGATTTAAGCACCTAGAACCGCTCGCCCACAGCGGCCGCAAGCCGGAAGAAGTTCAAGTTTATTCCTATAAAATTAGCCTTTTATAATTGCATCTACATGCATACCTTGAAACTCATTATGAAGTGCATTTCTTCAGGACCTAATGACTAGAAAATTTTGTGTCTTTTGACCTCTAACGCTTCGCTTTGAAAGTTAGGTGTGGTGCGGTTTCAACTCCGTCACTGCACAGTCTACAACTAGGCTTCCTTTCTCCATACACATCGAGTGCAGATGACCACTCAGTAGTTCCACCATGAGCGTGGCAGACGATATGTCTTATTGTAACACATACTAAGATTTCTTCCCCGGGAATAATGCACCAAATGTCTGTGTGCGCTGTATTCTAATCTTGTCCTCGCAGTCCCGACGCGAGATGAACTTGTAGGTTTAGGCTACATTTCTAGAATCCTCACTTAATTCTGTTTCTTGAGACCTTGCGAGTGAGGTTTCCGAGGCTAGTTGGCATATATCTTCAAGCGCCTGCCACTTCATGTTGTCACGTTTCCATGTGACGCTTTTTCGTGGATGAAACAAACTCGTGACAATTTACGCTTTACTTCTTTATATGCGTCAAATAACCCCCGTTAGACGCGACTATTACTGGGTTCCACTCACTCGAGTAGTGTTGTAGTACGGATGACATGACTGTTTTGTAAAGTATCTCCTTTGTACCCTCCTATTTATTGATATTTTATCAATAAACCGAAGTCTGTCCCCTGTTTTATCTACGGCTGAACCCATGTGGTCGGTGCATTTTGCATTCATACTGTCATACAAAAGTAATTGTATCAGTCAGTTGATTCCAATTGTGATTCATTTGTAATGTAATGACCAGAGTCTATTTCTTGCGAACGTTTTCAACAACTTCCTAATCTCTGCGTCGTCTTGAAATCTTAACAGTTTCTGAATGAATATTTGTGCAGTTTGTTTCACGCAATAGCTCATGACAGATTACTCCGTCATCCTCAATGTTTCTGACATTAATAGTAATATTGTCTCCGAGTCATTAATATACCACGAGAACAGCGAGGACCCAACACTACCCTCTAGAGTACATCCGAAGGTCACTTCCGCATTTGTCGATGACTGTCCATCCAAGACAATATGTTGCGTCGTCCCTAACAGTCCAGTTTTCAATGCAGATTTCATTTCTGCATCTACATCTATATCTACATACATATTCCGCAAGCCACGATACGTTGCATGTCGGAGGCTACCTTACAGCATTACTCATCATTCCCTTTCCTTGACCACTATCATCCTGTCTTCGCCGTCTAACGCGGTATGTATCTTGGGCGAAGTAGAATCATTCTACTGTCTGTCGCAAATGCCGGTTCTATAAACTTACTCAAAAGAGTTTATCGAAAAGAACTTCTTCGCCCATCTTAGCATTTCCATAATACTAGCACGTTGATCGAAGCTACTCGTAGAAATTCTAGTAGCATGGCTCCTAACTAATTCGATGTCTTTAACGCGAACTTGTCAGAATCGCAGACACTCGAGCAGTACCCAAGAATGTGTCTTAGAAGCGACCTGTATGTGGTCTCCCTTATACAGGGCTATTACAAATGATTGAAGCGATTTCATAAATTCACTGTAGCTCCATTCATTGACATATGGTAACGACACACTACAGATACGTAGAAAAACTCAAAGTTTTGTTCGGCTGAAGCCGCACTTCAGGTTTCTGCCGCCAGAGCGCTCGAGAGCGCAGTGTGACAAAATGGCGACAGGAGCCGAGAAAGCGTATGTCGTGCTTGAAATGCACTCACATCAGTCAGTCATAACAGTGCAACGACACTTCAGGACGAAGTTCAACAAAGATCCACTAACTGCTCACTCCATTCGGCGATGGTATGCGCACTTTAAAGCCTGGATGCCTCTGTAAGGGGAAATCATCGGGTCGGCCTGCAGTGAGCGAAGAAACGGTTGAACGCGTGCGGGCAAGTTTCACGCGTAGCCCGCGGAAAATTGGTTCATGCCACAACTGGAGACCGACAGCGCCGACTTCATCTTTCAACAGGATGGTGCTCCACCGCACTTCCATCATGATGTTCGGCATTTCTTAAACAGGAGATTGGAAAACCGATGGATCGGTCGTGGTGGAGATCATGATCAGCAATTCATGTCATGGCCTCCACGCTCTCCCGACTTAACACCATGCGATTTCTTTCTATGGGGTTATGTGAAAGATTCAGTGTTTAAACCTCCTCTACCAAGAAACGTGCCAGAACTGTGAGCTCGCATCAACGATGCTTTCGAACTCATTGATGGGGACATGCTGCGCCGAGTGTGAGAGGAACTTGATTATCGGCTTGATGTCTGCCGAATCACTAAAGGAGCACATATCGAACATTTGTGAATGCCTAAAAAAACTTTTTGAGTTTTTGTATGTGTGTGCAAAGCATTGTGAAAATATCTCAAATAATAAAGTTATTGTAGAGCTGTCAAATCGCTTCAATCATTTGTAACAACCCTGTACATTAGATCCACGTTCCTCGAAATTTTCCAGTAGGCCAAAGTACACCATTCGCCTTCCCTGCAACCGATCTCACGTACCGATTTGTATCTTATCTTCTTTATGTATCTGTCTATGTGTACAGTAGAGTACACGAAATAAAACTTCCGTCCGACCATCCATAATTAGGTTTTCCATAATTTTCCTAAATCGCTTCTGGCAGGTGCCTGGATGGTTCCTTTGAAAGGTCACGGCCGATTTACTTTCCCATCCCTACAGTTTGTGTTCCGTCTCTAATGATCTCGATGTCGACGGTACATTAAACTCTTATCTTCCTTTACGGTTATGAAACTAATTACTGAAAACAATTGATTACTTAACCCCTGCATTGTGCAGTCGAGAGAACGTTTGAATGTTGATGTGTTGCCTGACATAACAGTGGATAGTTTCCAATATACCCAAAATTGTGCCAAGTTAAAACGAATAAAAATCGCCCATCACATGAACTACAAAATTTTCTCTCAACAAACTATCCAAATTACTGTAATTAAAGTGCACTGCTGATTTACATACCTAACTTGAGGAACAAAACTCAGAATACCAAAAATCTTTCACACACGTATATATCATACTGTTAACTGAAATGTACTTTGTATGACAAGAAAATCACTCTGAAACTGAAAGTAAGTTATCTGACGCAGTCACCGATATAACTGTGTAGTGGCGTTGTTCTGTATGTATAGTGTAATTGTATGACTATGGCCTGAACTATTCTTACACTAACCTGGAAACAGTAAAAGTCTTCTCTCGCCACAAAGCTAAATGAAAATAGTAAACTAAAAATTAAATGCAAAAGCGTGTGTACCTCCACGTTCAATGTGAACACAAGCAATGTAGAATTTCTTGCATGGGAATAATTTTGGATACTAATGTTCTATAAATGATTTTTCTAGAACAATTTTATAGAAATGAATTACTTTATGACTTCACTTTTTAAGATCGTGATAAATTTTGACTTTGTCTTCTTACAGAATCTGGTGTACCGCCGGTGTTCCACGTCTTCCCAACACGATATTTCGTCTTCGTAGCTCGGTGTCTTCGTCGGGTGTTTCCTGATACTTTATGATATTGGATTTATACAAAATTGACAGGTTTTAGAAACAGTTCTAAATAACCTACTTTACGCAAAAGATTGACCAATTCAAAATGATCTCTATTTTTCACAAAAAATGTATGGAAGGTAGGATAATTAAGTTCGCCAGCTGCGAGCAATCCATACTTCAAGCAAATGTCGGTACGACAATTAATTTTGCAACAGAATGTTAACTACGTGCAGGTAGACAAAGCTGCGAATTTACCTTGAACCGAAATTCTTCACAAAACTCTTTAAAATTCGTAAATACTCCCATCATCGTCTTATTCAATAATTTAAGCAAAAATGTATTCAGTATTTTGCAGCTCGATTCTAGACAAAAATTTCCTGACAATTCAGTTCCACGTCTGCTTTCCAACTCACATCGAGTAGTAATAATCTTTATTTAACAAAGAAGTTCGCCAAACAGTCGTGCAAATTGAGAAGTTGTATCGGCTTATTTTCGCTATCAGTTTCTGCAGTTCGTTACCTGCAGGCCTCTCAAAAATAATCTATATTTGCACACTGGAGCCATATGTTTCTAGATGTCGTGAATCCTTAAGTTCTTCATTCAAAGACTTGACTGCATCTGCAAAAACTGAAAAGAACTTATTAATTTGCGAATTTTTTTGTTAAATATTTGACCAGCCGCTGTCCCCCGTCCACAATGGACCAACAGAGATTAGTAATAATCTCTCTTTTAGTGCCCTCAGGCAGAGATGGTGTAACAACACAACCGAAGGTTGCAGATCAACTTGGCTTACTCTCAGATGTGTGCATATCGATGTATGGAAGTAAGAAGTTAAACTGACGTGTACTCACACGTTTCATTCCGCTTTGTAGCGTTACGCCTAGATATTAATCGACATACTTTGTCAAGCAGCACACCGCTAATAATGTATTTGAACAATACAGGGATTGTCTTTCCTATTCGCCCTCATACTTGTTTTCACATTTACAACAAACTACCAAATCATTACACCAAAGGGGCATAAGTCTTCTGACCGAGTTGAGGCGCTCTGTGACATCCTTATCATCTCAGAGCAACAGTTGCAGCCTACGTTCTCAGTTATCTGCCGAATGTATTCTTATTCTACAGGTTTTACCCCCTACAGCCCCGCCCTCCCTAGTACCACGGAAGTTATTCCCTGATGTCTTAACAAATGTCCTATCATCCTATACCTTCTTCCTGTCGGCGGTTTCCGTATGTTCCTTTCCTCGCCAATACTGCAGAGGAAACCTCCTCATTTCTTACCTTGTCAGCCAACCTAATCTTCAACATTATTCTGTAGCACCACATCTCAGAGCCTTTCATTTCGTCTGTTCCAATTTTCCCACAGTATATGTGTTGCTACCATACAATACTGCGCTAGAGACGTACATTCAGAAAAATTTCTTCCTCAAATTAACACCTACGTTTGATATTAGTAAACTTCTCTCGGCCGATAATGCCGTTTTTGCCGATGCTAGTTTGCTTTTTATGTCCTTCTTGCTCCGTCCGTCATGGGTTGGTTTGCTGCCTAGGTAACTGAATTTCTTAACTTCATCTACTTCGTGATCAAATATGATGTCGAATTTCTAGTTGTTCTCGTTTCTACTGCTTCTCATTACTTTCGTATTCCTTCCATTTACTCTCAGTCTATTCTGTACTTATTAGGCTCTTCATTCTATTCAACACAACCAGTAATTATTTTTCACTTTCATTGAGTATAGAAATGTCATCAGCAAATCTTATCATTGATATATTTTCACTCTGAATTTTAATCCCACTCTTGGACCTTTCTTTTTTCCGTCATTGCTTCTTCGATGTATAGAATGGAAAGGAGGGGTTCATGACTGCATCTGAGTCTGACACACACATGGTTCGTGCACCCTCTCCTTTGGTTCCTCTTGCTTTTTATAAATATTGTACACAACCCATCTTTCGCTATATCGTATCCCTAATTTTCTCAGAATTTCAAACATCTTGCACCATTTAACATCTCCGAACCCTTTTTGTAGGTCTACAAATTCTATGAACATGTCTTGATTTTTCCTCAATCTTGCTTCCACTATCAACGCCTACGTCATAACTGCCTTTTTGGTGCCTTTATCACTCCTAAAACAAAACTGAACGTCGTCTAGCAGTATCACAATTATTTTTTCCGTTCTTCTGCGTATTATTACTGTCTGCATCTTGGATGTATGAGCTATTAAACAGATCGTGCGGTAAGTCTCGTACTTGTCGGCTCTTGCTGTCTTCGTAACTGTGTGGATGACGTTTCTCCGGAATTCTGTTTCTGCATTGCCACACTGACACATTCTACGCGCCAACGTGAATTGCCATTTTGTTACCACTTCCCCCAGCGATTTTTAGAAATTCTGATGGAATGTTATCTATCCCTGCTGCCTTATTTGATATCAAGTCTTCCAATACTCTTTCAAATTAGAATTCTAATACAGGATCTCTTATGTCATCCCTGTGGGCTCCAGTTTCATCTTCTACCACGTCATGAGACAAGCCTTTCCCTCGTAAAGACCTTCAATGCACTCTTTCCACCTATCCAATATCTAACCTGCATTTAACAGAGGAATTTCCTTGCAATCTTAATGTTTCCGTTCTTGCTTTTAGTTACACTGAAGGTTGTTTTGACTTTTCTATGGGTCGAGTCCGTCCTTCAGACGATCCTTTCTTTTTAGATTTCTTCAGATTTTCCAATCAGTCACTTTGCCTTAGTTTCCCCGCACTTTCTGTTTATTCCGTTCCTTAGTGATTTGTACATCTGTATCCTCCTACAGAACTATCGAGTAACAGCCTCAGATTGCTGTTCACCGTACCCGTCAAATCGTTTACTCGAATAGAGGAGGCGAGCGGTCCTTACACATCCCTGGGGCAATCCTGACGGTACTTCTGTCTCCTATTATCACTCGCCATCAAGGACAACGTACTGTTTTCTGTTACTGAAAATGTTTTCAAACCACTCACACATCTGATAATCTACGTTAACAGTCTGGAATGCGGCACTGTGTCAAATGCTTTACAGACAACTAGGAATATGGTATTCACCTGTTGCACTTATATATATCAAAACTTTTAGCCAAAAGGCTACTTTGCGGACGTAGTGACGGAAGTTTGTCTCGGAACAGTGTCTCAGATTGTAAGATCCTACTTCCGAGTATTCAGATCTTGTCTCTACTAAGGTTGCACAACATTGCCTCCTATGATGTAATAGTTAATGCTCCTTGCTGACGCATAATTGTCAGATGTACATGCAGCCTGGCTGCTACTGAGCATTCCCGAGCGCATAAATGTGCGTAGTACTTGGCATAAGCACGTGAATGGAATGCACGAATGCATTACAGCGTCAAATGCTTAAAATACCACGACTTTCGGCCAAGCACTCTTTGACCATTGTTAAGTTGTAGGCCGCTTGTACGCCCTTATGTATATACTGCCAGTTGTAGCGTCACCGGTGCTCATGGTACCGCCGTATATTGGCTTATGTTAAATCGGCGTTTAATGTGTCCACTTCAACCTCGCGGTTGATGGATACCACACCGCGATGAGCTGCAATCGTTTATTCGATGGCTTCTTTAATTACAGAATCCGAGGTGCCCTTAAACCGAGCCATGAATACCGATTTGATCGTGTGTCTTTTCAGCAGGCGACTTATCTTGCCCTACATGGGGTGAAGGAACGCTTAGTTTCTTTCCGTGCTCTTCGCCAATGGTCTTAGTGTGATTCTTGCGTGAGATCATTTCATTCATACGGTGAACGTTGTAGCCCTTGCCCCTGAACACATTGATTAGGAGGCTCAGCTTATGTGGCACGTAATCGGCGTGAATAGCTGAGAATCGACAAGATACCTTGCGAGTGTGGTCAGTCGTACGTGGGACGAATAGAATAAACGCAGGATGGAGTATGACGGAGTTTGTTTACGCTGCTTCGAGAAATTCGCTTTAGCTGAGCATGCTTTACGGAACGGTCACCAGATCAAATTTGACGAAACCTCGTCCTGGCTCACACTAACGGCTTCTCCGACGGCGTAATTAAAGAAGCCATCGAAATGAAAATCGCCGATAATACCCTTAATACAGACGGCGGCCGGCAGCTCACTGCGTCGTGGAATCCAGCGACTGCGAGGTGGCACATCGAAGGCCGAGGCAAAGTGTGCCCATACATGGCGGTACCGTGAGCACCAGTGACGTCACAGCCGGCAGCTAGCATACATATGGTCCTTCCAACCTCTTCACAATGGCCGAGGAGTGCTCGGTTCGAAAGCTCGTGAAATGATTATCACTTGACAGGACTGGAACCCCGAGAACATTTTATTCAGTTGGAGGTTCTTCCCGGACTGATCGACCGCAAATGTCCAATACAAAATTCTGTGCCTCGACTTTCCCTACACACCGTGATACGTTATAACTGTTACCGTGTTTCTCCAGCAGCAGGAGTATATGACGCGGTACCATACCCAGAAAACTTTTATGTCGACTGACTCTAGCCACGAAAACCTACGCAATTATGTTATCGTTTACATTCTGCACCCCTGCTTTTATGAAATTGCTTGGTCCTCTCCGCTGGGCGAGAGATTCACATGCTGCGTCGTCCCTACCAAGAAATCCTCGTTTGATGCTCTGTATAACTGTGTTGATAATCTTGTTCTTCCTCTTCTTCTTCACTTCATGTATCAGGCAAATTACCTGTTACACTAATCATCTCTCGCATGGTCTTCATACATTTCTTCTTCCAGGGCCTCTGTTATTTAGAATCTTTATAAGGAAAGCTTTTGCTCCCATATTCCTTCCATTTTCTCCTATTTTCTTTTATTTTCTCGTTTACGTTATATTTTCCTAAATCTTTCCTTATATCTTCATTTCCTTTCCGATCATCCCTTGCATATCCTTCCAGTCTTCTAATAACTCCCATTTCTTGACCCTGTATTCTATTTTCTAAATGTAATTTTATATGCGGATGACCACTCTCTGCTTACAAGGATTGTAGATGACTTTCAGGCGGGAGTGTATAAGCTGGAGCAGATAGCCACAAGTAACAACATAACACTGCCGGTAGATGAATTTCAGTGTAGACAACAGTAAGATCTAAAATAGTCCTGAATAATAACAATATCTTGGAGCAAGTAAAAGGTCTTAAATATCTAGCATGCGACATCACGTATGAATATAACCGTGACGTTAGCCAAATATTAATAAATTTACTTCCATGTGTGGAACCATCGTAAGATTTTTGCAGAATATAGGCAGCAAAGAAATGCGGCTGAAGTTTCCTACACCAATAGCAGTACCAGCCCTTAGTTATGGAAGCTAAGCGTAGGCAGTAAGAAGACAGTGTGACGTTAACGCCCCATGTCATAGTATTGTGATATTGTTGCAGTGGGCTGCCGAAGCTGCTGGAACTGGACCTGAGCGGCAACCAACTGACGTCGGTGCCGGCGGACGCGTTCCCGCGATCGCTGCGGCTGCTGCGGCTGCACAAGAACCAGCTGGAGAGCCTGCCTGCCGCTTGGCCCGCAGCGCTGGAGGAGCTGGACCTCAGCGACAACATGCTGCGGCGCGCGGACGCGGCCGCCCTGGACCGGCTGGCGGCGCTGCGAGAGCTGCGCCTCGAGGGGAACCCCTGGCACTGCGCCTGCGACGCCACCGGCGACCTGGCCGCGCTCGTCGCCCGCCGCAACTTCCTGGAGGACATGGAGGACCCCATGGTGTGCGCCTCGCCGCCAGACCTCAGGGACTCGCAGCTGCTGCACGTGCTGCGCTACTGCTACGTCGACCCCAGCGCCACAGGCGTCTCCGCCACGGCACCCACACTGCTCGGCCGTGTACCGACAGGTATCCCAGAGACGAGTGCAAGACCTTCTGCAGCGGCTGCCAACTCTTCCGTGACACCCGCTACCGTCACGAATACTACGGACGTCCCTTTCAATCCGGCGTACAACCACGCGCAAAACACACTCGCCTTCAGTTTCATCCTCCTCGTGTCGATCTGTCTCGCTGTAGTGGTCGTCATCCTGATACGCAGGATCTACGTCCTGTGCCGCGAGAAACGCTTCTGCGTCAGGCACGACGCGGAGAAGCTGACGTCAGAAGACGAGGAGTCAGTAGTCTAGCACCATCATCCATAGAGCCGCCACCGTGCCGCTCAATACCGCATGAGAAGAACAAACCACTTTTTCATATCTTTGTTCTGTGTTGTTATTGAAAAACTGTCTCCTGCGCGCAGCGTCAATGAAACGGTACAGCACAGAAACTTGACACAAGAACCTAAACAACAAAATTGTGTTCAATAAAATTCTTCAGGGTATCAGACCGATGACGATGCGGTCTGATACCCTGAAGAATTTTATTGAAGATGACAACGGCCGCGGAAGCCTACGCTTACAACAAAATTGTGTTTTATATTTCAGGCAAGAAAGCGAAGTAGATCCTCGGCAACGGACTCTACTCGTACCTAATTGCTGTCGTTAACTAGTCTGCAACTCTATACTTATCAGATTCTTCTTAACACGTTCTCCATAGAATGGAACTGAAGTTCCTGCTAAATAGTGGAAGTAATTTTCCAACGGCAGTGAAAATTGTGGTGCATTCTATTGCTGATACGCAGTTTAGAGACCTCCATAGATTTCATCAGTCTGTCTAGTGCCGATTGTAGGAAGAGGATACGAACGTCGTCTACTATGGAAGATGTTGAATGAAATATTTTCTGTTATTTGTTACACGTAACGACAAATAAACTGTGGGCGACTTCCTTCAACCTATACAACTGCAGGCGAAAGTTCTCGTGTGAGTTTTGCTGTTGGTAGAACGATGAATTTCTCGTACAAACAGATGTTTCATGTGCACAAACGATAAATAACGGGACATTTCTATATGTGACATATATGTGGCTTACCATTAAACTGTTACCGTTAGAAATAAACCATTCTCTTTGCAGTAAAGTGGTAAATGTTTCCACGGAATCAAGAAGGAGATTTTCTTTCATAAACAATTAATGAATTAGGAAATATCTGTTTGTTGTACTCTTCTGTGAACACATATGAGCTATGAATAATGAGACAGACATACAAACCGTTGACGTTTGTCTGTCAACAGTACCATGATAATGGTACATCATTCAGAAAAGCTAGCTATTCAGATGTTTAATATGTTGTAGTCGTTCTCGTGATGAAAAACAAATGCAGAAATTTATGAGGTGCTTGTAACACCTAGAATATCACCTCAGGTACTGAAATTTGAAGGGGAGCGCCGGAAAATAACGGGAGTAATTGTTACCGTAGTCTTAAATGTTTTTGTATTCTGAGATGGAAGGCTCGTGAATTATCAGCATATGTAAGACTGAGTGTAAATAAAGACTTTCCTATTTATAGTAAAAGAGATATTTTATTTCCGTAAACTTTTATCCATTACAGAATTTTTATCTACTTGTGAATATTTATTTCGATAATGCAAACTATGAATTTCAACCAGTCCACTCCATGCCTTATTTGCTCCCGCTTTTCCATATTTTTCTTGCATAATTCCGCAGCTCTGCACATCTAAATTCTACACAACTGAACGGCCTTCAGACCGGTGCAGCGGGATTGCACACAACTGACTGACACAAATAAGGCTTCCGACTTGATGTCTAAGATGCTGGTGAGTTTTCCGGGTTTTATGACGGCAATCGAAGACAATTTTCGCTTCCTGACGTTTCGTCCAGAGCTGCGGAAGTCATCTTCGGATTAACTCATCGCGATTGCTGTCTCAGTCGACAAGACCCCACCACCACGAGCACCTCCGATGATTTCCGGCGCTGCTCTGCACGAAACGACAGGGCCAGAAAAGTTTTTAAGGCCACGCACATACAACCCGGGCCGGCTGGTGTGGCCGAGTGGTTCTAGGCGCTTCAGTCTGGAACCGCGCGACCGCTACGGTCGCAGATTCGAATCCTGTCTCGGGCATGGATGTGTGTGATGTCCTTAGGTTGGTTAGGTTTAAGTAGTTCTAAGTCCTAGGGGACTGGTGACCTCAGATGTTAGGTCCCATAGTGCTCAGAGCCATTTGAACCATACAACCCGGAAGATTCACCAGCAGCTATTCGACAGCCACTGTTGTTTCCATTGTGTCCTGAGCCCCGTAACAGAGTGCACCCATTGTAAATAGCAATAACAGTGATCCCAGTGAACAGCAATAAAATATAATATATAACAGTATTTATCGCATAAAAACACTTTCATTTAAAAGTGGCACACGGTTTCGACCCGTGGTTGATCATCCTCGGACCATACTCCAGTGATGACGTATAGAGACGATGGCACGAAATGGGTGTACCACCTACTGATGGAAGCAGTCAACATCAGTGTGTTGTATTTGTAGTTTCTGCTGCAAGCCTTCGTCTCCACATGTCGTCGCTGGAGTATGGTCTGAATATGATCCACATCGAGTCTAAACCGGTCACCACATATGAATAAATGCGTTTTTATGCGACCAAGACTATTTTATACAATATTTTATTACCGAATCCATTGTTTATCCTACACTGGGCGCACCCTCATTGGAACAAATAGAGCATTTGTCATGGGCATCAACACTAACACGAAGGTCTCTTGCTTTGTCATTAGGGGCTCCTGGAGTATCGGTTACGTTTGGTAGTTTTATAGTATTATGCAATACATTGGCAGTAAGTTCCAGACAGTGAAGTGATTTTGCGCTAACTTCTTGTCAGTCTCTGACGTGAAAGGATGGTACAGATGGTTGCCAGCTGTTATTTGGCCATTGGGCTTTCTTTGCGCACTCGGAAAGGAAAGATGGCGAATACTCAAGTCAAATAATTATTGCAACTGTCTATGGATGGACACTCGCTCGTTTGTGATACTTCTGCAAAAAAAAAAAAAAAAATGTTCAAATGCGTGTGAAATCTTATGGGACTTACCTGCTAAGGTCATCAGTCCCTAACCTTACACACTACTTAACCTAAATTATCCTAAGGACAAACACACACACCCATGCCCGAGGGAAGACCCGAACGTCCGCCGGGACCAGCCGCACAGTCCATGACTGCAGCGCCCTTGACCGCTCGGCTAATCCCGCGCGGCGATACTTCTGCAAATGGTTGCAACTACAGTTAAGAAAAGGGACAGTAATTTCAAAGACAATACTGAAAGTAATTGCCTATAGTGATTCAAGTTTGCAGAAATCAAAAAATCCAGAAAAACAAAGAATAAACAATTTGATATAATGGAGTGAGATGACGAAAACATGCAGTATCAGATAGGGAATATACACTCCAACTGGTTTGCGCGATAAAAATCAAATTATCGTGTGTTCGTCAGTATACTGTAAAACCTTCAATCTTTTTCACAAAAGGATATGTTACACAATATTATTGATATTCTAGGGTCCACTAAAGGCTCTTCGTTTTATGCCGATGCTAAGGTGAGCGCAGAAAGTTTCTTGTACGCTGATTGGATGCAGATCTGGTTGTGTCTGGATGTGTTTGTGGAAACATCGGTGGAATCTGTCATTTTACGCAGCTATAAAATGACGACAAGAATGACTGAAACTGAGTGGCGGAGTGGGCCTCGTAAGCGAAATCGCGCATCCTTTTCTGGGACACGCATTCGGGAGGACGACGGTTCAATCCCACGTCTGGCCATCCTGATTTAGGTTTTCCGTGATTTCCCTAAATCTCTCCAGGCAAATGCCGGTATGGTTCCTTTGAAAGGGCACGGCCGACTTCCTTCCCGTTCTTTGCCTAATCCAATGAGATTGTCTGGTCTCCTCCCCCAAACAACCCAACCCTTACAGGAATGCTCATCGGGTGAGCTACGCAGGAGAGCTTTTTTTTGTTCGGCAAGTAAAAAAGAGATATTTAGTAAGAGTAATTCCCACGAAAGATAACGTTTCCAATCAAGTCTTTGTCCGGAACGCGGTTTTAATTTGCTCAGGAGTATTTAAAAAAATAAAAAGTAAGAAATTTAAAAGAAAATGCTTGGACTGTGACAGGTAAACTAAAAAAAGCGTCACTGTTGTAAAAACCATACGTTAGTACCGCTATCAGGAGTTCGTGACGAGAAATGTACTGTGGGAATGAGGAAATGAAGTTGGACAAGTATTGTATTATATTTGCATCATTAATCAGTTTTTAATTACTCCCCTATCTTCAGTCATGTAACACAATGCAAGGCATCAGAATTGAAACACTATGAAGACCACATGCAAGAAATGTAAAACTAGCATACAATAAGCCAGGCAGTCAGGCTCCAGTTCTCGGCTGATATACGACTACAGAGCGGCAAGTTGTTTATCTTTTTGCGTGTTTCTTTTCTATTTAAGAGGTTCAATCTCGTGTGTTTGTAAGTGTGAATTGATTCAGTCTGTAGCGCAATAGATGCTCACTAAACAGCCAGCTACGTAGCTCATTAACGCATCAGCGTCTATTGGTGACACATCAAGAGGGTAGCAAAATGCATATCTAGAATTGTGTGCTTCTATAGTTCACTTCTTCAGTTAGTCTTGCTGAGATGGACAGGGTATGTCCATACTGTGTGCGGACGCAGGTTGAGCTGGCCAGAGTTCGTCAACAGCTGACTGTGCTTTTGGCTACGATCGGTCACCTTCACGCTGCTGCCTTGGGGTACAGCGGTGGCGGAGAATCTGGAGCGGCGCCTGAGAACCTCAGATGTCGCTTGTATTGCCCACGGCTCTGCTTCCAAGGCACCTCCTAGTGCACCCGAGGCGGTGGATCCGCCCTCACGGCAGGATGAGTGGCGGGTGATAACGCGTACGCGTCGCTCGAGGCGGGGGCCAATGTGGAGACAGGCCGCCTGGCCTCGCCCGTTCACCATAGGAGTAGACAGGTGGCCGCTCCTTCAGCAGTATCCGAGCAAGCACACCGGGGGAGCTTCAATGTTAGGCGCGCTATGAAGTTCTTTAGGCAGATAGCGTACATGGCTGGAAAGAAAGATGATGTTCACTCTGTATGTCTGCCTCATCCGAGATGTGGAGGTGGCCTTGCATCTAGCTATCGAACGTCAGTGTGCAGTCTTCTGCATGTTGTGGCTCATATCTGAACCAACGACGCCTGCAGCATGGGTTCTGAGGCGATCCTCAGTTCTACAGGTGGCTGGCTGCGGTGGTGAAGACACTTGTCCTCACGCGCGGGGTGCATGGAGAGCTTGGAATTTTGCAGCAGCGTTCCCAGAGCTGATCGGAGTATTTGGTTTGTAGCCGAGTGGAGGGTCTCAAACAAAGGTTTCGTCACACTGCGACGGTCTTGCCTTCAGATTTCTAGACCCGCGGTATCTAGTTCGGATTCGCAGGCCTCCTCTTGATAGGCCAGGGGTCCACTACACAAAGGAAGCAGCTAGACAAGTAGCAGAGTACTTGTGGAGTGCATACGAGAGTTTTTTTTAGGCTAGGCACTGCTCTGAGGTGCTCTGATGAACACTCGCAGGTCTTTGTGCAACAAAACGGAATGCAGAATAAAGACACTTCGACAGTCACAATTTTATCAGTAAACTGTCTAAATAGTTGTAATAAAGTTCCCGAATTTGCTGCCCTCAAGGAAACTTCTTGAGCTCAAATTATTCCTGTGATCGAGAGATGACTGAAACCGGAAGTGGAACGTATATCGGAAAGACAGGTTAGAGGTCATAAGAGGGGGGAGTGTTCATTACAGTCGACAATAATATTGTTCTATTGCGGTCGAAGTCTAGGGCCAATAGTGCGTAGATACCCCGATCATGAAATACCAGTTGGAAGCGATTTTAACCTGCCGAATATAGGCTGGGATGTCTATGGATTTATTTCGGGGGGTACAAACAGACAATCATGAAAAATACTTTTGAACACTTTTGCTGAAAATTATCTTGAGCAGCTAGTCGGCAAACCACACGCAATGGAAATCTCTTATAACTCGTAGCTACAAATATTCCCGACCTTATCGACAATGTCGGTACAGAAACGGGATTAGCGATCATGTTGTCGTGATAGAAACGATGATTAAGTAACTTAATAAATCAGTCACCAAGCCTAGGAGAGTGTTTCTGCTAGATAGTGCAGATCAGCAGTTATTAGCATCTTACTTTGACAGTGAACTGGCATCAGTTGAAGAATGGAAAAGACCCATCATGGTTTAATAACGGGATTCGGCCAACGCTGAAGGAGGGTGTTGCACTCTCGGTTCAAAATTGAACGCACAAATGGCGAAACGCGAAGGCTAGTAGAGATTCTTGCGTCTGTGAAAAGACCTATGCGCGAAGCGTACAACCACTACCACCGTCACAGCAAAAGATGTGGCAGACAACCTTTGAACATTCTTGTCTTTCGTAAAACCGCTAAGTCGGTCTAAGGCTTCCATTCACTCCCTTGTTGAACGTATGGTGTGGCAGCTGAATACAGCAAAACGAAAGCTGAAGTTTTAAATTTCACGTTCAAGAAATCGTTCACACAGAACGATCGTACAAACATACCGTCATTTGACCATGTTACTTCAGCATACCAGGAATAGGAAGCAAATAAATCGTCATGTCCGGATGGAACCCCAGTTCTGTTTTACAAAGAATGTCCTGCGGCATTAGCTCCTTACTAGCTTGCATTTATCATGAATTTCTCGTCCAACACAAAGTCCCAAGGGAGTGGAGAAAAGCGCAGATGACTTCCGCATATAAGAAGAGTAAAAGAGAGGATCCGAAAAATTACTGACCAGTTAACTTCTATTTGCTGCACAATCCTTAACATATTCTCAGTTCGAATATAATTAACTTTCTTGAGACTGAGAAGCTTATGTCCATGAATCAGCATGGTTTTAGAAAGTATTGCTAGTGTGAAATTAAGCATGCCATTTTCTCACACGATGTACTGCGAACAATGGATAAAGCACAACAGGTGGTTTCCATATTTCTAGATTTCCAGAAAGCATTGGCACGGTGTCCCATTGCAGGCTGTTAATGAAGGTACGAGCACATGGAATACGTTCAGAGATGTACGAGTGGCTCGAAGACTTTTTAAACAATAGACCCCAGTATGTTTTCCACGACGGCGAGTCTTCATCGGAGACCAAGGCATCGCCAGGAGTGCTCCAGGGAAGTGTGATAGGCCACAATTATTCACTATATACGTAAATGATTTAGCCGTCAGTATGGGTAGCAATCTGCGATTATTTGGTGATGATGTGGTGTACGGTAAGGTGTCGAAGTTGAATGACTTTAGGAAGATTGACAAAATTTCCAGTTGGTGTGATGAATGGCAGCTAGCTCTAAATGTGAAAAAATGTAGGTTAGTGCGTATGAGTATGAAGATCAGACCTGTAATGTTCGGAGACGGAATTACTAGTGTCATGCTTTACACAATAAAGTCGCTTAAACGTCTGGGCGTAACGTTGCAAAGCGATACGAAGTGGAACGAGCATGTGAGAATTGTGGTAGGGAAGGCGAATGGTTGACTTCGGTTTATTGGGAGAATTTTAGGAAAGAGTGGTTCACTTGTAAAGGGGACTGCATATAGGACGCTGGTGCGACCTATTCTTGAGTGCTGCTTGAGTGTTTGGGATCCGTGCCATATCCGACTGTGGGAAGATATCGAAGCAGTTCAGAGACGGGCTGCTAGATTTGTTACCGGTAGGTTCGAACAACATGTGTTAGGGAGATGCTTCGCGATCTCAGATGAGAAAAACTATTGAGAAAATTTAGAGAACCGGCATATGAAGCTGACTGCCGAACGATTCTATTCCCGGCAACATATATTGCGCGTAAGTACCACAAGATAAAATACGAGAAATTAAGGCTCATACGGAGGCCTATAGATAGTCTTTTTTCCCTCGCTCTGTTTGCGAGTGGGAGAGGAAAGGAAATGAGGTGGAGAACTGTAGGGCCCCCCTAGACAGGTCAAGCGTGCACTACACACCGGAAGCAGCTACTAGGGTAGCAGAGTACGTGTGGCGTGCACACGGGGGTTTTTTAGGTTAGAGGGACCCCCCCTTGGGCGAAACGATAAAATACCTGACGGCTTACCAGAGAGGACATTATCATCGTTGATAAAGAACGTCCGTCCTCAGAGACCAAAAACAGGAAAAGTTAACGTAATATTGGTAAACTGCAGGAGTATCCAGGGCAAGGTTCCTGAATTAGTATCTCTTATTGAAGGAAATAGTGCGCATATAGTATTAGGAACGGAAAGTTGGTTAAAACCGGAAGTGAACAGTAACGAAATCCTAGACACAGAATGGAATATATACCGCAAGGATAGGATAAACGCCAATGGTGGAGGAGTATTTATAGCAGTAAAGAATTCAATAATATCCAGTGAAGTTATTAGCGAATGCGAATGTGAAATAATCTGGGTTAAGCTAAGTATCAAAGGTGGGTCAGATATGATAGTCGGATGCTTCTATAGACCACCTGCATCAGCAACCGTAGTAGTTGAGCGCCTCAGAGAGAACCTGCAGAATGTCGTGAAGAAGTTTCGTGATCATACTATTGTAATAGGGGGAGACTTCAATCTACCAGGTATAGAATGGGATAGTCACACAATCAGAACTGGAGCCAGGGACAGAGACTCTTGTGACATTATCCTGACTGCCTTGTCCGAGAATTACTTCGAGCAGATATTTAGAGAACCAACTCGTGAAGCTAACGTTTTAGACCTCATAGCAACAAATAGACCGGAACTTTGCGACTCCGTGAATGTAGAAGAGGGTATCAGTGATCATAAGTCAGTGGTTGCATCAATGACTACAAGTGTAATAAGAAATGCCAAGAAAGGTAGGAAAATATATTTGCTTAACAAGAGTGATAGGGCACAAATCGCAGAATATCTGAGTGACCACCATCAAACGTTCATTTCTGAGGAAGAGGATGTGGAACAAAAATGGAAAAAATTCAGAAACATCGTCCAGTACGCCTTAGATAAGTTCGTACCGACTAAGGTCCAAAGCGAGGGGAAAGATCCACCGTGGTATAACAATCATGTACGAAAGGTACTACGGAAACAAAGAAAGCTTCATCATAGGTTTAAGAGTAGTCGAATCATAGCTGATAAGGAAAAGCTGAACGAAGCGAAAAAGAGCGTAAAGAGAGCAATGAGAGAAGCATTCAACGAATTCGAACATAAAACATTGGCAAACAATCTAAACAAGAACCCTAAAAAGTTTTGGTCATATGTAAAATCGGTAAGCGGATCTAAATCCCCTATTCAGTCACTCGTTGACCACGATGGCACCGAAACAGAGGACGACCGAAGAAAGGCAGAAATACTGAATTCAGTATTCCGAAACTGTTTCACTGCGGAAAATCGTAACACGGTCCCTGACTTCAGCCGTCGCACGGACGCCAAAATGGAAAATATTGAAATAAACGATATCGGAATTGAAAAACAACTGCTATCACTTAGTAGCGGAAAAGCATCTGGACCAGACGAGATACCCTTAAGATTCTACAGTGATTATGCTAAAGAACTTGCCCCCTTTCTATCAGCAATTTATCGTAGATCGCTGGAAGAACGTAAAGTACCTAGCGACTGGAAGAAAGCGCAGGTCGTTCCCATTTTCAAGAAGGGTCATAAATCAGATGCGAATAATTATAGGCCTATTTCGCTTACGTCAATCTGTTGTAGAATAATGGAACATGTTTTGTGTTCTCGTATTATGACGTTCTTAGATAATACAAATCTCCTTCATCATAACCAACATGGATTCCGCAAACAGAGATCATGTGAAACTCAGCTCGCCCTATTTGCCCAAGAAATTCACAGTGCCGTAGACACTGGCGAGCAGATTGATGCCGTATTCCTGGACTTCAGGAAGGCATTTGATACGGTTCCGCACTTACGTTTAGTGAAAAAAATACGAGCTTACGGAATATCGGACCAGGTTTGTGATTGGATTCAGGATTTCCTAGAAGAAAGAACACAACATGTCATTCTTAACGGTTCAAAATCTGCAGATGTAGAGGTAATTTCGGGAGTACCGCAAGGAAGCGTGATAGGACCTTTATTGTTTACAATATACATAAATGACTTAGTTGACAACATCGGTAGCTCCGTGAGGCTATTTGCAGATGACACGGTTGTCTACAAGAAAGTAGCAACATCAGAAGACTCGTACGTACTCCAGGAAGACCTGCAGAGGATTAATGCATGGTGCGACAGCTGGCAGCTTTTCCTAAACGTAGATAAATGTAATATAATGCGCATACATAGGGGCAAAAATCCATTCCAGTACGATTATGCCATAGGTGGTAAATCATTGGAAGCGGTAACGACCGTAAAATACTTAGGAGTTACTATCCGGAGCGATCTGGAGTGGAATGATCACATAAAACAAATAGTGGGAAAAGTAGGCGCCAGGTTGAGATTCATAGGAAGAATTCTAAGAAAATGTGACTCATCGACGAAAGAAGTAGCTTACAAAACGCTTGTTCGTCCGATTCTTGAGTATTGCTCATCAGTATGGGACCCTTACCAGGTTGGATTAATAGAAGAGATAGACATGATCCAGCGAAAAGCAGCGCGATTCGTCATGGGGACATTTAGTCAGCGCGAGAGCGTTACGGAGATGCTGAACAAGCTCCAGTGGCGGACACTTCAAGAGAGGCGTTACGCAATACGGAGAGGTTTATTATCGAAATTACGAGAGAGCACATTCCGGGAAGAGATGAGCAACATATTACTACCGCCCACATATATCTCGCGTAATGATCACAACGAAAAGATCCGAGAAATTAGAGCAAATACGGAGACGTACAAGCAGTCGTTCTTCCCACGCACAATTCGTGAATGGAACAGGGAAGGGGGGATCAGATAGTGGTACAATAAGTACCCTCCGCCACACACCGTAAGGTGGCTCGCGGAGTATAGATGTAGATGTAGATGTAGACAAATAGTGGTACAAGGTGCCCTCCGCCACGGGCCGTTAATTGTCTTGCGGAGTTGGTGAGAAGTCCACGACATACCTGCAAAAGCAAGTGTCCAGGATATCAGATCATGTGCACAAAGCAGAAGTTGCAGTTGAAATTTAGTTGCTTGTGAGAAAGTGATAACATTGGTGCAAGAAGGAGAAACTATCACGATTCAGAATTCGACAACAACAGAATCGCGGCCTGACGAGACTGTGGTTCGTTGTTCCGCCCTGCGATAGCAGCCGCCACAATTGTAATGCGAATGTGGATCTGACGGGTTAAAGATGACCGTACTCAACGCAGTACCATTTCGACGCCACGCGACTAGCGTCCAAGAAGACAGACACAGTATTCGTACAATCATTCATGTCATGTACCTTTAGGCAGGAAACGAGCTCTTACAGTGCGGCGTACAGAGCACCATGAATTGTCAGCGAAGCCATCACTGTTTCAGTTCCTCTTGAAGTGGCAGCAGAAAAACGCCTACAGTGGTGAGCACAACAGCAATACTGGACAAAGCTGTCCTGACTAGTCAAAACATCATATGGACGAATCAGTGTGTACAAGCGACGACAAAACCAAATGTTGCCAGGCTGTATTCAGGCCCAGCACTTCGTGATATAGTATGGGATGCCATAGGTTGGACGACGCTGTCAGATCCAGTGTGCATAGCAGGTGTTATGTTTCTAACATGTTAAGGCCGGTCACTGTGCCCTGCAGTCGAGGGATCTGTGACGTTATCTTTCAACACGATAACGCCAGTGCTCTATTGACCTTTTCCGATATAGAAGGTGTTCGACTGTTGCCACGTCCAGCACGTTGCCTTCGTCTCTCACTGCTGCTTGACTGGCAAGCCACTACACGACAGATACTTTGTTTGGCGTTGCCGCAGCGTGCAGTGACAGTTGCATGACGTCTACAATGCAAGCTGGGTTCGACACGCTGCCCAGCTGAGTTAGTCCTGTTGTTGCTGCCAGAGCTGCTGCTATGTGGACTGAGACAGCTCGCCACGAATTCCTCTCCAGTTCCAAGCAATTCATCTGAAAATAACTCATGCATCCTTTGTCCAGAATAATTTATTTGACATTTGCCAATCTCTAACTTCCTCTACAGTTTTTACCCTCTACGGCTCCCTCTAGTACCATTACCTGATGTCTTAACACATGTCCTGTCATCCAGTCATTTCTTGTCAGTATTTTCCATACGTTCCTTTATTCACCGATACCGTGAGGAGTTCTCACTCATTATATATTCAGTCTACCTAATTTTCAAAATTCTTCTACAGCACCACAACTCAGACTCATCGATTTTCTTCCTTTCCACGTTTCCCATAGTCCATGATTCACTACAATACAATAATTCACTTCAATACAATACTCTACTCAAAATGTATTGGTTTAGAATTAATTTTCTCAGATTAAGGACATTGCTTGACATTTATTTTTAACACTAGTAGATCTCTTTTGGCCACGGTTGCCGTCAATGCCGGTGCTAGACACATTTCTTTTCCCACGTTGCTTCGTTTGTAATGTTTTAATTTGCTTGCAAGGTAGAGTAAACCAATCATTTCACCACTTTGTGACCATTTGTCTTGATGTTAAGGGTATCCCTGAACTATTTATTCTATTTCTCATTATTTTCTTCTATCTTCGGTTTACTCTCAATCACTGTTCCGAATTCATTAGAATCGCTGAACTCATTTCTGCCATCGCTCATTACTTTCTCCTTCGGCAAACGCTCAATCAGTGTTCTGTACTCACTAAAACGTTCATTCTATTCAACAGATTCTGTGCCTTATCTTCGCTTTCGCTAAGGAAAGGGATGTCATCACCAAGTCATATCACTCTTATCCTTTCACCATGGATTTTATCCCCATACTTGAAATTTCATTTTGTTTCCGTCATTATTTCTTCGAAGTATAGAGCGAATAGCAGAGTTGAAAGACTGCATCCCAGCCTTACACCCTCTCCTACCATTTCTATTTTGGCCTTACACTTCTATTGTCATCTCTTGGTATTTAGGTATCACACCTGCATCATCTAACAGATCTTCATTGGATGATATATTCTCGCCATTCCCTGACTTACTGTCTCCGGGACTGCAAGGATGGCATTTTACCGAAGGTCTGATGGAATATCTCTGGTTTGATAATTTTACTTACGAACTTGAACAATTATTTGATTGCCGCTTCTCCCAGTGATTTTAGAAATTTTGAAAGAATGTTATTTATCTCTTCTGCCTTATTTAATGTCTAGTCTACCAAGACCCTGTTAAACTCTGACTCCATTACCTGATATCCTACGTCTTCCACACCGATTCCTTTTCCTCTTCTATGAAGCCCTCAGGTACTTCTTTGTCCAGATACTGTCTTCAATGTGCTCATTCCAACTGTCTGTTCTTCCCTCTGGGTTTAACAATGGACTTACTATTCACTCATAGTGTTGTGTCCTAGCTAGGCTACTTGGGCTTTTGTACTTGCTGAATCAGTCTCTACATGATCATTTCTTTTTCGATTTCTTCTCAGTTTTGCTGCAGCCATTTCACATTGGCTCCCTGCACGTCCCGTTTCTTTCAATCCTAAATAATTTGTACCGCAGTTTTCCTGTCTTCCCCAGAACATTTTTGATATTTATCCTGTTACTCATGGTTTTTTCACAGTTACGTTCCGTGCGTTGCCCAACTTCGGTGACTGCCCTTTTTAGAGAAGTCGATTCCCACTGTGGTATTCATTATCGCAGTATCAACAACTTCATCATTCCTCCATACTTCACTATTCCACTCCATTCCGAATCGATTATTCCCAACCGTTCTCTTCAATTTCGTTACTAAATTGTGATCAATGTAAATGCACCGCACATGTGAACCTAATGTGTGCTACCATTTTAAGTGAAAATTGGTAATGGTTAATCATTTCTTCATCAAAAAACTGATTTGTGGTATCGACACGAATAACTGACAATATTGCACACCAATATTCGAACATTCCGATAACAAAATCAGAAAAATATATTAGTACATTCGGCTGTTAACGATCGTTGATATATATCAACGGGGACAGGTGTGCCCCGACCGGGACTCGTACCCGCGATCTCCTGCTTGGCAGACGCTCTGTCCATCTGAGCCACCGAGGGCACAGAGGATAGCGCGACTGCAGGGATTATCTCGCTCACGCCTCCCGCGAGACCCACATTCTCACCTTGTATGTCCACACATTGCATTCGTAGTGTTCCACCCCAACACACTCATTACTCGTGGAAGACATACTTACCAAGTCCCGTACGAGTTCGGGGAATATGTGTGCATCCGCACAGAAGAAGAAGGTCATGACCGGTATTGCCAGAACTATATAGTTATATGGATATATCCATATAACTATTCCGGTAGCACGCTCACTCAGCGTCCGGACGAAGGCTGTAGAACTGCGTTTGTTCACTGTTTTGTCTCCAACTTCCAAGATGTGCACGGGTGGAGAAGTTCGCATACGGGGTGGAGACCAAAAATAAAAAAGTGCCGAAGAAGAAGGTCACAGACAATACTTAAGGAACTAATGCTGAATTTAAAGTGCTTACTAATCGAGTAGTGTGCACGTTGCCTCATTCAAGCGAGCAGAATTGCAAGAAATGGACTTCGTTGCTTCGGCCGTTGTGGTGTGTCGTTACACTATCTACTGAACAGTCATTACACTTGTGAAGGTACTGGAGACACTTGTTTTTCGGGAAACTTATCATGAAGTGCGTTCCACACAGTCACAAGCGTTTAGCGGTACACCAGACTTGTCGAGCTATGCTTAAAATTCACTTCCTTGCACAGGTGGTTACGTCATTGCTGAGCGAGGTGAAGTCACGCTTGTGGGTGAGCACAATGCACAGCTTTATCTGCAATACTGTTGGACGGTGTTGCAGATTTTCGTCCCACACGTGCTTCTTGGTGTAACTAGGTAACAAACGCGGAATGCCACGCGTAGTGTTTGTTCCTTTCTGTGGAAGTGATGACGTTCGAAAACTTTCCGGAGGTGCAGATCTGCTGACGCAACCAGGTCTCAAAATTGTGGGCTCTGTCACAAACTGTCAGAATTTGTTACCGATCTCCTCTGTCAACTCTGAGCCAGCGACCGGAAGTACACAAAAAACAAAGGTTACAAACCTGTTTCATGCGTTTTCCGATACTCTTACGTCACCAGCATTGATGTCGACGTGAACGATCAACTTTTTCCTGTCGTAGCAGTCATTCCTAAGCACCACTCATCCACCGTTAGAATTCTTTCTTGTTGTGCTAATCGTCTATTAAAATCCCCACTAATACCCACAGGTGACAAAACCGTAGATTTTTCAATAGATGGATAATGTCGTACCCTAGGAATCAATAATATTCCGCACCGAACAGTTTGCGATGTTGAAACGCTTTACGTAGTGGTATAACATACAAAAATTAAGAGAAAGGAAAAAATATTCACAAAGCAAGCCAGCATTCTGTGACTGACTCTATCCTTGCCAGTAAAGAACGATAGGTTACAAGTTCACAGTGATCAAGATATGAATACTGACCTATTAAAATGTTCAAATGTGTGTGCATTCCTATGGGACCAGACTGCTGAGGTCATCGGTCCCTAGACTTCATACTACTTAAACTTACGCTAAGGACAACACACGCACCCATGCCCGAGGGAGGACTCAGGCAGGAGTGGCCGCCCGATTCGTGGTATGGAGCCTCTAAACGCGCGGCCACTCCAGCCGCAATACTGGCCTGTCGACTGAAGATCTAGAAGTGCTATAAGGACATTCTTTGCAATTAATGAGACTCGCCTCGTTACAAAAATTACTCTCTATAGTTTGTGTTTATTAAATTATCGGCTAGCAAAGAAAAATACTTCACTCTATCCTCCGAAGATCGACGGAAAGTAGAGAACATGAGATTCACGAAGCTGCAAATAAAGCTTGTTTATTTGTGTGGAGAAATAGATGTACGCGAGTCCGAACTACTAGTCATTTTTCAATCGCTCAATCGTGTATGAAAATCAATCAAAAATTATAAAATTCGTTCCAGATTATTTTTCTATTAGTCAGTTCTTCTATTAAACAGTTTTGTAGTATGTGCAGCTAGACGAGGAAAAAAGGGAGGAATTCAGTATTGTACTTGTGGTAAACACACGGGATTCTCATTGTGAAGTAGTGGCATTTTTATTTTACACTTTCTGTGATTACACAAATCGATTCAAGGCTAACATCGTACATATCGTGCAGTGAGAAGACGCTGGATGGCTTCTTTTTCCATCGTTATCAGCGAGTGCTGTATTTGTAACTACTTCCCAGTCGATATTACATATAGTGAATCGGCTTGTATAAAACAGTTAAAGTTTTTAAATTAATAGTCTACACCTATGTTATGCTCACCATCTTTTCAAAGAATGTGCTACACCCAGCTTCTTTTATAAACTTTCTCAGCGCATTCTAGGATTTTTCCAGCCTTAGTATTTTCTTAGAGCACTTATCCTTTCAGCTCCAAGTTATTTCTGGACGGCGTGCGAGATGTCCCATCAGAGTGTCTGTCTTCAATAGACTTGTTACCCACTGCCCCACCGACTAGACGTATCCGATATCTTTCACATTCAGTGCGGTGCCTTGCCTATCCATTAAACTGTCTCTGCAGATTCTCGATGGTCCACGTTTCACTTCCGCATAATGCTGCACTTCCAGTAACCACTTCCCTCTTTCCACACCAACGTCTATTCGCAACAGAACTTCATTATCGAAGAGAGCTTTCTTCTTCTTCTTTCCCCTAGTGTTAATCACGTTTTGTAGAGAGTCCGCTTTTTAGGACTTCGCAAATTTTGTTTTATTATTAACCCCTGTCGCCGATGCCCTTTCTGACGCCACGGTCTTTATGGTAACATACGGGACGGAAGTCGTGTGCGCCATTTCTCTGTCAGTCGTGTAACCACGGGTCTGTTCGTGCGTGACCGTATCTTAACTGTTTGTGTATCGTATTCGCTGAAACTCAGTGTTGAGGTGAGCTCAGTATTTGCCGAAATTAGCGCGGGAAACCTCCGAAAAACCACTCTTATGCTGTCGGGAGTACCGTACCTGCCCATTGTCATTACTCTGCCGAGCAGATTCGGGCTGTGGCGACTCACCGAACTGTTTCGAAAGTTTGGGCGCTGATCGTTAAGCTACGAAGGCAGGTGGCGATTGCTTTCTTTGCCAGTACCAATCCTGGTACTGACCTGTTCCTTGCTCCTTGTGTTTTGCGTAAATTTAGTACCTAGACAGAATTCTTTTACCTCTCCCACCTCTCAATTTTGATGTTAAACAAGATATTATTCCACTTTCTACTATTCTTCATCAACTCATTTTATGCTTTGTTTGTCGCTTGTACGTATAGTGAGCTAAGTATACTGTCCATTTTTTTGACCAGGTTTGATAAGTCTTGCGTACATCCGTCCAGAAGCAGCATACCGAGCCACTGGATTTGTGTATGTTCTCCTTGCAATTGGATTAATGTTACAAACTTTTCTGTGAACATTACTGCTTCTGAAAACACAGTCATTTGCAGATATACATTAATTTACATTGGACGTATTTTTAGAGTGGTTTTCAGTGACATTGCATAGTATACATTGTAGTATTACTATGCACCGAAGGAAGCTCTCCGCCATTAGTTTCCATACTGCGAACGCTTTTTGAAAGAGAAGAATTGTAATTCCCGTCCAACCATGCAGGTTTAGATTTTCTGTACTTTCTCTAATTCATTAAAGAAGAGCGTCTGAATATTTCCTTCCAAAGTGTGACGCCAATTTTCTTCATCAGTTTCACCATCACAAATTTAAATTTGGAAATTACGAAAGTTATTCGTAGTTGCGAATGTGGACAACCCTCAGCTCTATTATAGAATGACGACAATGAAAACTTGTGCTGGACCGGGAATCGAACCCATTTTTCCCGCTCATCATGAGCGGACACCTTAGCACTTATTTTTCTTTTGTATGGGCAAGTGCTCTACCGACTTCTTCTTTTACGCCACCCCTTTGCTTCTTTTGAGTTTTTATTTTATTTTGTTAGGTATTTCAAATTGAACGAAGAAAAAGACTAATGTGAACTTGAACCAGTGATCGATAAACTGTGCTTATTTTTGTTTTTGCTTACTGAGTGCGGAAGAAAGAAACAAAGTCAAAGAAACACTTCTACAAATCGCCACATGCGGCATCGATCCTCCTCGAGCGCTACAGTCTATCAAGTTTTTTATTTTATTTTTTTAATTTTTTTTATTGAGAAGCACAGTCAGCAGCAGGCTGCAGGAAGAAAGGGGGCAGTGGTCGAATTCCGAAGCCTGACTGTGATGTCTTTCCCCTCCCACCACCGAAGGGCACCGTCCCAATTTTTGTCTTTTGTTTTGTTTTAAATTAACAAATACAAGGGCACCATATGCCAAAAATTATGACGATCATGTGAACGAAAAAGCCATTTTACCCCCTGGCATCACTTTATCGAAACTGGTGGCCAGTAGGTGGCGGTCGTCATTTCAACGGGTATCATCAGTCGTCAACCGTCGGAGTGTCCGGGACCGCTGCACACAGTCAGATATTGTTTCTATTACCGTACGGGGATCGTGGAAACATCACGCCGGCAGTTCAACTTTTTCTCACACCCGGCGCACCCCAGCTCGGCGGTGGGTCTATGAACGACGACACGAAATGGTTAGAAAAAGGTTGTGTTATCGCATTCTGTTAGTTAAGAACTCGCCCATCATGTACTGCGACAAATCGATTTCCCTTTCGCCGTCGCGGTACGTCTAGTGAATCGCCATCCCTTTTATCCAACTGAATGCATTCATCCGGGTCATCAGAGAATAGACGGCGTCGGGATGAAAGACGCCCAGGGGCACAGTGGAAGCAAAGGGGCGGCGTAGCAGGAAAGCCAGTACCTGGCGGGTCAGTTTCCAGCACATGCGTGCGAGGCCACAGCTCAATCTCAGTTCGTCCATATCTACCATCGCGCAACGGGGGTATGGGATCGTCAGTGAGGTAACTGTCATGAGGCCTTCGTCGGGTCGGAAATTTCTCATTAGTGACCACATACCACGTCGACAGCACTAAAGTGGACCGGAAGGACGAACGGATGCCTCGCCAAATCAGCGTCCAGTCGACGTGGGGTGTCGTGGTACAATGTCGTTAGCCGGATTCCAGCGTTGGAAAACACTGTAATGAATCTCCCGACATGTAGCTGTGTTCCACGAGAGACGTTCTAATATGAGGTAGCGAGGGCGATAAATTTCCAGCGGGTATCGGTCGTCTCAGCGTGTGTGGGGCCACCTCTGCTATCAGGATGCCACAAAGATTGTCTGTTGATGAATACCAGAGTCGTTGCACTGACCGAAGGTACAGTGCCAGTGCTCTGTGCTTGAGTAAGTCCAGCACCTCCTTTATGGAAGAGTAAAGTAAGAGCAACAAAACGGATTTAAAAACTGCAGCGTTCATCAAGTGTGCGTACACTGCTTGTATCCTGGAACCCACCGCGTTTGTTATCGGTAGTACGTGGGCACAATGGTTAAGTTGAGAAGCCAAGTATACAGTGACGTACTGAGCTCGTCGCAGAATGTCCAACGATCTAAATTTGTTTAGGCAAGCCTCTGTGCGGAGTCGTTGTAAGACCTTACGATACGTAAAGGCCGCCGTACGCTGTATTCGTCGGTCGAACGATGTTCCTAAGCATTTGAGCATTGGGAATTTTGGCAAGGTACATCCAGTTGCGCAGAAATGCCTCGTCCAACCTCCACGTAGCCCGATTTCCGCAAGTTGATCACAGTGTCTGCTACAACTCATGGAGCCAGGAAAGCTCCGTAAGTATTTCGTCACCAGTCCGTGCTAAGAACATCAGATCCTCGGCCTACACGCCACATAGGAAGATCTTTGAGCGGAGGTTAAGTACTTCCAAGCGTCACCGTACTCCACGAAGAGCGAGTTCGAGGGCAATGGCGAATAACAAGGCAGAAAGAAGACAGCCCTGTCTGACGGACCTGTTGACACGGACGGGGCGGACCAATAGCCATTTACCATAATCTTTGTGACCGCTCCAAGGATCAAACGAAGCCAACAGATGTCGTCACGCGAGGGATATACCGATGCCTTCCATAAATGTGCGCAGGAAATCGAACGAAATCCTGCTCAAAATCCAGCACAACAAGAGTGCCACCAGGTCTGTATAAGTGATCAATGTCGTAAACACATTAGTGTTGCCTCCAAGGCAGGTTTGATCAGTGTGAATGGGCACCATTACCGTAGATTTGAGCTCCTCACTGTGGACGCGAGTCAACAGTTTGTAGTCGGTGTTAACCACAGTCAATGGGCGAAAATCTTGCGGGCGATAGTCACGGCCGGGTTTGGACACCAGAATCAAGAGACCCTCACTGAAAGCTGGTGGTACTTCAAAATCGGGGTTCAGAAGCTCTCTGTACATCCTGACCCACGATGGGAACATAAAATCAAAAAATCTTTTGCAAAATTCAAGACGGATTCCGTCTGGGCGTGGCGTTTTGTTGGGAGCTACGAGCAAGTTCTTCCAAAGTAACATACGACAAGACCGTAGCATCGTCTTGTGGGTTCCGAGAGACGGGTAGGTTTTATAGGACTTCCTGACTCGTACATCCACGTTTGGCTCGTAGAGAAGTGTAAATGAGTGTGTGAATGCTCGGACATAACCATCAGCGTTTCGGCTCGTTGTCCGCCCCCCGTCTCGACCTCCTTACTGAGCTTCCACTTGCGTCTTCTCATGTCTCGAGTGATATGGTGGAGGGAAAGTTGTTCTCCGCTAACATCATCAGTTGTCTGCTGCCGCACCCGCACATCTGCGATACGTAGGAACTGTGCCTTGACGTGGTGTTCTGCCGATTGTCGTTCCGGCGACAGTTCAAAATGGTTCAAATGGCTTTGAGCACTATGAGACTTAACTTCTGAGGTCATCAGTCCCATAGAACTTAGAACTACTAAAACCTAACTAACATAAGCACATCACACACATCCATGCCCGTGGCAGGATTCGAACCTGCGACCGAAGCGATCCCGCGGATCCAGACTGAAGCGCCTAGAACCGCTCGGCTACATCGGCTGGCCCGGCGACAGTTGTTACACAGCCAGTTCGGGGAGCGCAGTGTACTAGAAATCAGTGGTCCCGGTGTACCAGCGCGGTCTATCACTTCCATAGCTGGTCAATGTGCGGCACAGGGCGAGTAACCACCACTGAAGTGTAGAATGTTCAAATGTGTGTGAATTCCTAAGGGACCAAACTGCTGAGGCCATCGGTCCCTAGACTTACACACAACTTAAACTAACTTACGCTAAGAACAACACACACATCCATGGCCGAGGGAGGACTCGAACCTCCGGTGGGAGAGTCCACGCAATCTATGACATGTCACCTCTAACCGCGCGGCCATTCCGCGCGGCGGAAATGTAGAACCGTAGGCGGGTAACCGCCATTGGCATCTGTTCCACATGGACTCAGCTTCGCGTCTGCAATTTACCTTATTAAGGAGGGCCACAGTGAGGCGTCACGGACCTTTAATTCGTCGAACGCGTTGGCGGGGAAGGGTGAGAGTACAAACATACTGCAGACGGTCAGCGAACGCTGTCAGCCACATGTCAGCGTCGACAAATCCCTATCGCAGGCCGCGTGCGACGTAAACTCGAACCAAACGGCTCGCGGAATGGCTAGTAAGGTAGGTGTATGCCTGTCGATCGCCGAGATGTATGGTCCGTGTGTGTAACAAACCAAGACGTTTACAAGCAACTGATGTGACGTGCATGTGTTATAATGCGCCATTTGGTCGGATGGTCTGAGCACACAATTTAAACCTCCGCCAAGTGGACGGCATTGCCCTGTCACTAAGTCTTCTGCAGAAAAAGTGCGGCGTTCTCTCCTTCTGTCGCTCCTCGCAGAAATGTACACGTTCACCATGCGAACTGTACCAGCCGTGTATGCTACCAATCTGGCTGGCGGCAAATAAGATACATCACCTGCCATAATCCCTTTCCTGAGGAAAGTAGCCATACCTCCTTCTCCCATGCCTGAAGGAATTGTTCAGGCGTCATATCTGTAGGTAACGAGACGGAGGTCTGATCAGACATCTTGAAGGAAAACAATATACAGATCCGCAGCTCGTTGTGTAACTACTGGCCATTAAAATTGCTACACCACGAAGATGACGTGCTACAGACGCAAAATTTAACCGACAGGAGGAAGCTGCTGTGATATGCAGATGACTAGCTTTTCAGAGTATCCACACAACGTTGGCGCCGGTGGCGACACCTACAACGTGCTGACATGAGGACAGTTTCCAATCGATTTCTCATACGCAAACAGCATTTGACCGGCGTTGCCTGGTGAAACGTTGTTGTGATGCCTCGTGTCAGGACGAGAAATGCGTGCCATCACGTTTCCGACTTTGATAAATGTCGGATTGTAGCCTATTGCTATTGCGGTTTATCGTATCGCGAAATTGCTGCTCGCGTTGGTCAAGATCCAATGACTGTTAGCAGAATATGGAATCGGTGGGTTCAGCAGTGTAACACGGAACGCCGTGCTGGATCCCAAAGGTCTCGTATCACTAACAGTAGAGATGACAGGGAATTTATCCACATGGTTGTAACGGATCGTGCAGCCACATCTCAATCCCTGAGTCAACAGATGAGGACGCTTCAAGACAAGAATTATCTGCACGAACAGCTCGAAGACGTTGGCAGCAGCATGGACTATCAGCTCGGAGACCATGGCTGCGGTTACCCTTGACGCTGCATCACAGAAAGGAGCGCCTGCGATGATGTACTCAACGACGCAATTGGGTGCACGAATGGCAAAACGTCATTTCTCCGAATGAATCCAGGTTCTGTATACAGCATCATGATGGTCGCATCCGTGTTTGGCGACATCGCGATCAACGCACATTGGAAGCGTGTATTCGTCATCGCCATACTGGCGTATCACCCGGCGTGATGGTATGGGGTGCCATTGGTACACGTCTCGGTCACCTCTTGTTCGCATTGACGGCGCTTTCCACGGTGGACGTTACATTTCAGAAGTGTTGCGACCCGTGGCTCTACCCTTCATTAGATCCCTGCGAAACCCTATATTTCAGCAGGATAATGCACGAGCGCATGTTACAGGTCCTGTACGGTTCTTTCTGGATAGAGAAAATGTTCGACTGCTGCCCTGGCCAGCACATTCTCCAGATCTCTCACCAACTGAAAACGTCTGGTCAATGGTGACCTGCAGTGCCCGGGATGTACCGCACCGTTCCACAGTGCGATGCCGATTTACCGTCAGGCTATCTAAGTCCGCTTCACAGCCAGATCCAAACTTTCATACGTCGTCAATTACGTGTCTGCAACTTGCACTCTTGTATAAGTCCGAAAGAACACACAGCCGTGTGTGTGTGTGTGTGTGTGTGTGTGTGTGTGTGTGTGCGCGTGTTTGCGTGTGGGGTGTGTGTGGGAGGGGGGTGCGTGTGGCGCCTGTTCTATATATATATATCATAATTTTTCATTTTTTTCGTAAGAAGTAATATGGGGTGTCCATTTAAAGAAAATAATAGTCGCTAACGTTTTACAGTGTCTCATATTGTTTACTTTCACGAGCCCCTGCCTTGCATTCATACCAGTGAAAGACATTTCTCAATATCTATAGTTTACCAAACATATTTGCACTGAAACGTTAAAGGGGGCACTCTGTGCTTGTATCACCAAGGTCAGACAACTGATGTATGTGTATGTGTATATATATATGTGTGTGTGTGTGTGTGTGTGTGTGTGTGTGTGTGTGTGTGTATTTGTGTTCGTGTGTGTGTGTGTGTGTGTGTGTGCCACCAGTTACCTCGGATACACCCGAAAGAACAGATACCACTTTTACAGGTTGACGAAACAACGTTGCACTTGGAGGTCGGCAGGCGATTTCTCTTGCAGATTCGAGCAACAGTTTGCCTAGCAAAACGGGATTGGTTGCATTTTGGAAACACATGTATGAAAACGAGGAGCTGGCAACTCTTTCACATTGTGAAGCGCATCGGATAGTACAGAGGAATGTTTATCACCCCTCACTACCCTGCCAGCAGCCATAGTTCATTGCCCGCCGGCACAGTAGCTCAGCGTGTTCGGTCAGACGATTAGCTGCCCCCTACAATAAATTTAAGAAAAAAATAAAAAAATTAAAAAAAACTGAGTGAATGGATGAACGATGAATTTGAACGGGTCTCATGGTTCGGCCGCCTCGAATAAATACAACAAACAATAACGAGCAAACGACATTTTGTCCATGGAGTGAGTGATTGATTATTTTGTAAAATATTTTTTTTATTTATAGACGCAATCACATTCTTATGGCACAGTCATAACCGGTTTCGGATGTACAATGACCATCTTCAGATTCTAAAACAATACAAAAGAAAATTTATATTAAAACCTAAAAATAAGTACAATATTTAACCGGGCTTGTTAGTAATGTAACTGAATTTATGCGAAATACATATAGTTCATACTTAAAGACGGCATACACCGAACACAGGTTCATGCGTTGTCAAACTAATGGACAATGGCATGAACAGACAAAAGCCGGAAATACAGCGCCATTGGGCGTCAGAAATACACTTTACAAGTGCTACTACTATTTTCATCTACAGCAATGTTTTCTCCTTGTTCTGAAAAGTCATTTCACTGATTTAACGATCTGTTCTGTAATTTCAAATTTTATATACATCTGACCTAAATATTAATACTAAATCTGTCATATTTTACACTTTTATATAGGACGAAGTTATCCAGCGCAAAGAGGGTGAACAAAATGTAACAAATTTTTATATCTATATAAGACAAGTGTTTTACATTTTGTAGCTAGTTTGACAACGCATGAACCTGTGTTCAGTGTATGCCGACTTTAGGTATGAACTATATGTATTTTTCATAAATCCAGTTAGATTACTAATAAACCTAGTTAAATAGTGCACCCTGCCCACGCAGGAGGGGTGATAAAGACAAAAAAATGTTTCAAATGGCTCAGGGCACCATGGGACTTAACTTCGGAGGTCATCAGTCCCATAGAACTTAGAACTACTTACACCCAACTAACTTAAGGACACCACACACACATCCATGCCCGAGGCAGGATTCGAACCTGCGTCCGTAGCGGTCGCGCGGTTCCAGACCTAGAACCGCTCCGCCACTCCGGCCGGCGGTGTTTAAGTGGTGGGAATTTGTAGCACAGACAGCTGTCCCCTTTACTAAAATTGACTTTCCAACTAGAATAAGCTTTTCGTACGATGCGTCGTTCTCGTGATATTCAGTTTTCTCAGAACAAACATTCTGTACAAAAATAACGAGAAATTAAGGGAGAACATATCAAAAAGCTATTTTCCATCACTCTAAAACATGTGGCAGAATGCACTAAAATACCCTAAGCTGCTAGCAAAGAAAAACAATTTAGAGATAACACAATCAGTACGACACAGAGAGCTTTCCGGATTAGAGTGCTGACAAGGAATTAAGAGAGTATGCGTGTAAGCTGGAACTGGAAAATTCAGTATACTGTTGCTGCGTACATTTAATTTACCTGTAGCTGTCGTCACTTAATGAAAATGGAAGCTGCTTATTGTTAGGAGCACTCTAAACAAAAGCATCTCCATTACGCAATCACGGTTCAATTAATCTCGGCGCCGCATTCTGGAATAATTCTTTTCTCTGTCTGCGAACACTTCCACTATTCGAGATTGGATTAATGGCAGTCAGGAGAATTTATATCATGAGATCTGCTTCTCTGATACAATTAATTTCCTAACAAGTTTGAACCAAGAGTAAATGCTTGAGAACAACCTGCTTTATTAGAGGCTTTGTTTACTCACTGTGGTCATAAGTTATTGTAAAATACACACACACAAATCAAACAAATAAGCAGTGGTAATTTTATCGTATCTCGAACGCAGAGTGTATCCCTTTTTCACCCGCCTTATCATTTACACAACTGTATATGTTTTTCAAACTTACTTACTTTTACGGGTGTTTTATGCCACAAGATGCAGTACGATGACGAGATAGCTAAGCATCTAGATAAAGTTAAATGAAGAAAGAAGGATGAGTTGAATGAAAACGGAAGCGCTTCACAAGAAATAGTGATTTGTAGATGGTGTGTCCTTAGATTACTCAGATCTTTACGAGGGCACATTCATTATATTTTGGTAGGTCTGATGTTTGTATACTCCTCATCGTCGCAACCCAACATTTACAAAGAATTCAAAGTGCTGACAGATATAAAAAATCAAGTGCGAGAAAAGAAACAGGACCATTCTTGGATCAAACAGCAGACCACCAGAAGTAACTCAACTATAGCAAAGCGCCGAATCATAAAGAATTATACGATGTACTCGTGTTCTGGTGTCCTGGAGCCAAATATCCATCCAGCCACCTAGATTTAGAACTTCAGAAGTTTCCTCTAATTTATACTTTTCGATAATATTTCCGTTGGCGTACGGCAGGTATTTTTTTAAATTTTTTTCAGCATCATAAGAAACGAACAAGAACAGTCACAAAGGCAAGAAACGTTTCCTTTCCTTTTCATTTCGTTGGCTTTTTTTTTTTTGCGGTTACCAGTTTCAGTCAGTTTAGACCATCTTCAAACTTCACACCCTGAAAGTAGACGGTGGTTGTGAACGGAGCAGGCGCTACGACTCCAAGAAGGCTAACTGCTCATTTTCTCTGAGAAAGAAATTCCTAAGAATGTACGTTTGGCGCACAGCATTGTGTGGTAGTGAAACATGGACTGTGGGGAAACCGGAACAGAAAAGAATCAAAGTATTTGAGATGTGAGGCTACAGACAAATGTTGAAAATGAGGTGGACTGATGAGGTGAGGAAAGAGGAGTTTCTGCGCAGAATCATAGAGAATAGGAATATGTGGAAAACACTGACAAGGAGAAGGGAGAGGATGACAGTACCTCTTTTAAGACATCAGGGGGTGACTTCCATGGTAATACCGGTAGAGGGAGCTGTAGAGCGCAAAAAGGTAGAGGATGACAGAGATTGGAGGACACCGAGCAAATAATTGAAGACGTAGGTATCAGGAGCTACTCTGAGCTGAAAACTTTGGCACAGGAGAGGAACCAGTGGCGGTCCGTATCAGACAAGTCAGAACACTGAAGACTCAAAGAAAAAGTATAATATATGTAATGTTAAGACTCAAAGATAGACTCATTAAAACAGAGTACAACTACCTTGCATGTTACAGTATGCATATATCGTACTTTGTGTTGTTTACTGGTAAGGAAAAATGTGAATTATGATTATGGTGTAACGTCCCGTCAACGGTTGGGACATTAGAGAAAGTGCTAAACTGAAACAGCAAAAATTCAGAAGGAAATTCCTATATTATTTCAAAGTAGTTATCTCTAAATTTAACGAGAAGTGAAGATGAACAATCACAACCGCAAGAAACTTTTCTTTAATGATTTTACAGGTTTCAGTCTCAGACCACCTTCAGACCTCGCACACTACATCTACATCTACATCTACATTTATACTCCGCAAGCCATCCAACGGTGTGTGGCGGAGGGCACTTTACGTGCCACTGTCATTACTTCCCTTTCCTGTTCCAGTCGCGTATGGTTCGCGGGAAGAACGACTGTCTGAAAGCCTCCGTGCGCGCTCTAATCTCTCTAATTTTACATTCGTGATCTCCTCGGGAGGTATAAGTAGGGGGAAGCAATATATTCGATACCTCATCCAGAAACGCACCCTCTCGAAACCTGGCGAGAAAGCTACACCGCGATGCAGAGCGCCTCTCTTGCAGAGTCTGCCACTTGAGTTTGTTAAACATCTCCGTAACGCTATCACGGTTACCAAATAACCCTGTGACGAAACGCGCCGCTCTTCTTTGGATCTTCTCTATCTCCTCCGTCAACCCGATCTGGTACGGATCCCACACTGATGCGCAATACTCAAGTATAGGTGGAACGAGTGTTTTGTAAGCCACCTCCTTTGTTGATGGACTACATTTTCTAAGGACTCTCCCAATGAATCTCAACCTGGTACCCGCCTTACCAACAATTAATTTTATATGATCATTCCACTTCAAATCGTTCCGCACGCATACTCCCAGATATTTTACAGAAGTAACTGCTACCAGTGTTTGTTCTGCTATCATATAATCATACAATAAAGGATCCTTCTTTCTATGTATTCGCAATACATTACATTTGTCTATGTTAAGGGTCAGTTGCCACTCCCTGCACCAAGTGCCTATCCGCTGCACATCATCCTGCATTTCGCTACAATTTTCTAATGCTGCAACTTCTCTGTATATTACAGTATCATCCGCGAAAAGCCGCATGGAACTTCCGACACTATCTACTAGGTCATTTATATATATTGTGAAAAGCAATGGTCCCATAACACTCCCCTGTGGCACGCTAGAGGTTACTTTAACGTCTGTAGACGTCTCTCCATTGATAACAACATGCTGTGTTCTGTTTGCTAAAAACTCTTCAATCCAGCCACACAGCTGGTCTGATATTCCGTATGCTCTTACTTTGTTTATCAGGCGACAGTGCGGAACTGTATCGAACGCCTTCCGGAAGTCAAGGAAAATAGCATCTACCTGGGAACCTGTATCTAATATTTTCTGCGTCTCATGAACAAATAAAGCGAGTGGGGTCTCACACGATCGCTGTTTCCGGAATCCATGTTGATTCCTACATAGTAGATTCTGGGTTTCCAAAAACTACATGATACTCGAGCAAAAAACGTGTTCCAAAATTCTACAACAGATCGACGTCAGAGATATAGGTCTATAGTTTTGCGCATCTGCTCGACGATCCTTCTTGAAGACTGAGACCACCTGTGCTCTTTTCCAATCATTTGGAACCTTCCGCTCCTCTAGCGGTACACGGCTGCTAGAAGGGGGGCAAGTTCTTTCGCGTACTCTGTGTAGAATCTAATTGGTATCCCGTCAGGTCCAGTGGACATTCCTCTGTTGAGTGATTCCAGTTGCTTTTCTATTCCTTGGACACTTATTTCGATGTCAGCCATTTTTTCGTTTGTGCGAGTATTTAGAGAAGGAACTGCAGTACGGTCTTCCTCTGTGAAACAGCTTTGGGAAAAGGTGTTTAGTATTTCAGTTTTACGCGTGTCATCCTCTGTTTCAATGCCTTCATCATCCCGGAGTGTCTGGATATGCTTTTTCGATCCACTTACTGATTTAACGTAAGACCAGAACTTCCTAGGATTTTCTGTCAAGTCGGTACAGAGAATTTTACTTTCGAATTCACAGAACGCTTCACGCATAGCCCTCCTTACGCTAACTTTGACATCGTTTAGCTTCTGTTTGTCTGAGAGGTTTTGGCTGCGTTTAAACTTTGAGTGAAGCTCTCTTTGCTTTCGCAGTAGTTTCCTAACTTTGTTGTTGTACCACGGTGGGTTTTTCCCGTCCCTCACAGTTTTACTCGGCACGTACCTGTCTAAAACGCATTTTACGATTGCCTTGAAGGTTTTCCATAAACACTCAACATTGTCAGTGTCGGAACAGAAACTTTCGTTTTGATCTCTTAGGTAGTCTGAAATCTGCCTTCTATTACTCTTGCTAAACAGATAAACTTTCCTCCCTTTTTTTATATTCCTATTTACTTCCATATTCAGGGATGCTGCAACGGCCTTATGATCACTGATTCCCTGTTCTGCGCTTACAGAGTCGAAAAGTTCGGGTCTGTTTGTTATCAGTAGGTCCAAGATGTTATCTCCACGAGTCGGTTCTCTGTTTAATTGCTCGAGGTAATTTTCGAATAGTGCACTCAGTATAATGTCACTCGATGCTCTGTCCCTACCACCCGTCCTAAACATCTGAGTGTCCCAGTCTATATCTGGTAAATTGAAATCTCCACCTAAGACTATAACATGCTGAGAAAATTTATGTGAAATGTATTCCAAATTTTCTTTCAGTTGTTCTGCCACTAATGCTGCTGAGTCGGGAGGTCGGTAAAAGGAGCCAATTATTAACCTAGCTCGGTTGTTGAGTGTAACCTCCACCCATAATAATTAACAGGAACTATCCACTTCTACTTCACTACAGGATAAACTACTACTAACAGCGACGAACACTCCACCACCGGTTGCATGCAATCTATCCTTTCTAAACACCGTCTGTACCTTTGTAAAAGTTTCGGCAGAATTTATCTCTGACTTCAGCCAGCTTTCTGTACCTATAACGATTTCAGCTTCGGTGCTTTCTTTCAGCGCTTGAAGTTCCGGTACTTTACCAACGCAGCTTCGACAGTTTACAATTACAATACCGATTGCTGCTTGGTCCCCGCATGTCCTGACTTTGCCCCGCACCCGTTGAGGCTGTTGCCCTTTCTGTACTTGCCCAAGGCCATCTAACCTAAAAAACCGCCCAGCCCACGCCACACAACCCCTGCTACCCGTGTAGCCGCTTGTTGCGTGTAGTGGACTCCTATCCAGCGGAACCCGAAACACTACTACCCTATGGCGCAAGTCGAGGAATCTGCAGCCCACACGGTCGCAGAACCGTCTCAGCCTCTGATTCAGACCCTCCACTCGGCTCTGTACCAAAGGTCCGCAGTCAGTCCTGTCGACGATGCTGCAGATGGTGAGCTTTGCTTTCATCCCGCTGGCGAGACTGGCAGTCTTCACCAAATCAGATAGCCGCCGGAAGCCAGAGAGGATTTCCTCCGATCCATAGCGACACACATCATTGGTGCCGACATGAGCGACCACCTGCAGATGGGTGCACCCTGTACCCTTCATGGCATCCGGAAGGACCCTTTCCACATCTGGAATGACTCCCCCCGGTATGCACACGGAGTGCACATTGGTTTTCTTCCCCTCTCTTGCTGCCATATCCCTAAGGGGCCCCATTACGCACCTGGCGTTGGAGCTCCCAACTACCAGTAAGCCCACCCTCTGCGACCGCCCGGATCTTGCTGACTGAGGGGCAACATCTGGAACAGGACAAGCAGCCATGTCAGGCCGAAGATCAGTATCAGCCTGAGACAGAGCCTGAAACTGGTTCGTCAGACAAACTGGAGATGCCTTCCGTTCAGCCCTCCGGAATGTCTTTCGCCCCCTGCCACACCTTGAGACGACCTCCCACTCTACCACAGGTGAGGGATCAGCCTCAATGCGGGCAGTATCCCGGGCAACCACAGTCGTAGTCCGATCGGGGGATGCGTGGGACGAGCTGGCCGTCTCCGGCAAACCCCCATCCGGACCCCCACAGTGATGCCCATTGGCAACAGCCTCAAGCTGTGTGACTGAAGCCAACACTGCCTGAAGCTGGGAGCGAAGGGATGCCAACTCAGCCTGCATCCGAACACAGCAGTTGCAGTCCCTATCCATGCTAAAAACTGTTGTGCAAAGAACGTCTGAATTAATCTACAGAGAGCGCAAACAAATCGACACAAAATTTAAACGGTTATTAAAATACAAGATTGCCTAGTAAATGCAGTAATGCTGCTACTTGCGCACTTCTGACACACTGCTCGGCGGCGGAAGGAGACTACGCGATTTTACACTATTCGGGTACTAAAACGCGATGCTACAACTCTCAAATACTATAATACGCCCGAAATTTATGAATTAAACAATGCAAGTACCAAAAACACGCAAAGAAATTAAGAATTAAACTATGTAACAAATGAGTGAGCTTGGAGTATACGACTTGCTGCTGCAGCTGCTTATCCAACTAATGACAAATGGTCGCCGTGAACCGAGTAGGCGCTACGACTCCAAGAACGCTAACTCAGACTAAGACTTATGTTTGATACAGCATACTTGGCCAGTGCTAGTCTGCTTTCAATGGCCTCCTTGCTCCGGGTCCGCAGCTCGTGGTCCAGTGGCTAGCATTGCTGCCTGTGAGTCACGGGGCCCCGGGTTCGATTCCCACCCAGGTTTGGATTTTATCTTCCCGGGGACTGGGTGTTTGTGTTGTCCTCAACATTTCAGCATCATCGTCATCATCATTCGTGACAGTGGCTAGATTGGACTGAGTTAAAAACAGGACTGTGAAAACATTGAGATTTTTGCACGAGCGTTGATGACTGCGCAGTTGAGCGCCCCACAAACCAAACATCATCGTCATCATCCTTGCTCCGTCCATCAATTGTTATTTTGCTGGCTAAGTAGAAGAATTCCGTATCTTCATCTGCTTCGTGAACAACAATCCTGATGTAAACTTTCTCGCTGTCCTCATTTCTGCTACTTCTCGTTGCTTTCTTCTTTCTTTGATTTACTCTTCGTCCATAATCTGCCCTCATTAGACAGTTCATTCCGTTCAGCAGATAATGTAATTCTTCTTCACTTTCACTCTGGGTAGCAATGGTTCAAATGGCTCTGAGCACTATGGGACTTAACATCTGTGGTCATCAGTCCCCTAGAACTTAGAACTACTTAAACCTAACTAACCTAAGGACATCACACACATCCACGCCCGAGGCAGGATTCGAACCTGCGACCGTAGCAGTCGCGCGGATCCTGACTGCGCGCCTAGAACCGCTAGACCACCGCGGCCGGCTCTGGGTAGCAATGTTATCAGCGAATCGTATCATTGATATCCTTTCACCTTGAAATTTGATTCCACTTCTAGACCTCTCTTTTATTTCCATCATTGTTTCTTCGATGTACAGATTGAACAGTAGGGGGCGAAAGACTACATCCCTGTCTTACAACTTCTGTAATCCGAGAACTTCGTTCCTGGTCGTCGACTCTTATTATTTATTCCTGACCCTTGTACTTATTGTATATTACCTGTATGTTCCTATAGTTTACGACTATTTACCTCAGAATTTGGAACATCTTCCACCATTTTACATGTTCGAAATCTTGTTCCAGGTCGCAAATCCTATGAACGTGCCTTGATTTTTCTATAGTCTTGCTTCCATTATCAACCGTAACGTCAGGATTGCCTCACTGGCGCCTTACATTAACAGGGTACACTTATGTAAGAGAGAGCACTTTCTGTTCAACACACGTGGTCTTAAGGCAATAACAAAAGTCTATCTGAAACAATAGTAAAGTTATCGCGTTTCCAGGGACTATAGATAAAGACTTCGTATTTCTGTCAAAGTCGGTAAAAGACTTGCAGGAGTGACTGAACGGAATGTATAGTATGTTGAAAAGAGGTTATAAGATGAATATCAACAAAACAAAGGTAATGGAATGTAGTAGATTTTAATCAGATGATACTAATGTAATTAGATTGGGAAACAGACACAAAATTAGTCGATTAGTTTTGCTATTTATGCAGATAAATATTTGATGAAGGCGTTAGTAGAGACGATATAAGGCGCAGACTGGCAATAAGAAGGAAATCGGTTCTAAATTTGAGGAATTTGTTAAGATCGAATACAAATTTAAGTATCAAAAAGTTTTCTTCTTGAGATATGGCGAGTGTAGCTTTTTGCGTCACTAAAACGTGGACAATAAACAGTTCAGAGAAGAGAATAACAGGAGCTTTTGAAGTTTGGTGTTGCAGAAGAATGTTGAAAATTAGATGGGTAGATCGAGTAATTAATGTAGAGGTGCTGAATGGAATTAGTAAGGAATAGATTTGTAAGCACAAGTTGACTAAGAAAAGACATTGGTTGAAAGGACACATTACGAAGCATCAAGGAAACGTCTGTTTTTAATGGAGTGAGGTGTTTTGTGGGTATAAGTGCAATTAGTGAATAGAGTAAGCAAATGCCAATGGGTGTAATTATGCAGTAGTTATACAGAGACGAAGTAGCATACACTACCTTTGCGATTTGCATCCGATTAGTGCTCAGGCATAAGATCAGGACAGAAAAATAAGTACAATATGATAATTCTCATGTACAAGGTAACAGATAAATTCTCGTAGGAAAGTCTGCTGCACAATCTAGTCAGTTTCTATAGAAGTCAGTTGCTGTTAAGAGACGAATGTATTATTCCAATGGGCTCGGAGAATACTTGTCTCAGCCGGCCGTTGTGGTCGGGGGTTCTAGGGCCTTCTGTCTGGAACCGCGCTGCTGCTACGGTCGCAGGTTCGAATCATGCCTCGGACATGGATGTGTGTAATGTCCTTAGGTTGGTTAGGTTTAAGTAGTTCTAAGTTCTAGGGGACTGATGACCTCAGATGTTAAGTCCCATAGTGCTCAGAGCCATTTGAACCATTTGAATACTTGTCTAGAGAGAAGTTTCGGCGCTTGATAAAATAATCCGGACCTATTTCTCCCATAACCGCTACCTCCACACCAATTCCATCTGTGGAGCATCTTAGCTCACGCAGGAGGTAGAGAACTGCCAACGTAAATATTATAATGATTCAATTTTGGGTCCTATTAAAGCACACTGCGTGGTTGTTGCTGCTCGACCGAAGGCAGCAGGTGAATATGCACCTGTGGAGTCTTTGGTTCGAAAGGGAAGGTAGAAATGGACCGAGTGGACAGCTCCGTAAAGCCGGATTTTCCTAATAGCACGGATTTAGAGCTGCACAGTACGTAATGCACTCGATGTAACGTGTTTTGCGCTCGACAGTGAGAGGAGTGAAAGTCTTTGACGATAGAGCGCAATACGTAGAGCGTCAGCGCTTTACGTCAGGTGTGCAGACCAATCGGTTGTGGGCGAGTCTAGTGCGTTGCACCCTGAGGAATAGTAAAGCAATTAGTACAATTTAGGTAATGGCGAAAAAGGGTGCTAGGAAGCTACTAAGTGAGTTCCGGTGCCGAGGAAGATAAATTAATAATGGGCGAGCAAACCAATCACGGGTAATTGTAAGTTCATCCTTGTAAATTGAGGTCTGAGGGACTTCCGCCGTTTGCCTATGTAATAAAATAGGACACCTACAGCCTTCCTTACGATGATTTTTATTTTATGGCTACCAATTTTTCCGTGTTTCAGTGCACCATCTTCAGGTCTTAACTGATGCTGAAGGGGTTAACATCATTTGTATGAACGATTCATCAATGGCCTACATCTACAACTGATTTTCACGATGTTGTCTCTCCAGCCGTCATCTATAGATTTAATAGTTCAAGAATCTTCACAGACGACATGTGTGGACTGAACAGTTAAAGCGTTTGAAGTTACATTTTGTAGGAAAGCACAAATAGCCGACGTATTTAAGTTTTGTGTCTCTGTAGAAGCCAGACGCCCTGTCTTGCTCATACGTCGCAAAATTCCAGCTACCAGGAACAGCCAGGTTAACTGCAACTGGGCGAGAGAATCGACTTTGCGTTCTGATCAACGTGGAAGTGTTGCTGGACGCGGTGAGTGTCCGACAGAACTGCTACGTCACCGCTAGCAGCGAAACAGTTATAAAGTTGAGAGGAACTTTTGGGGGCAGTTTTCTTATCAAGAAGGAGTTGCTGAAAGCAACCTGTAACTTAGTCAGAATCATTCTAATATGTGTCACTTGTAATTTGAAGACATTAGTATAAAACTTGATCTTGATTCTGTTTTCTCTTTTTTTTTAATAGGTGCTGACGCCTGAGTTAAATGTGTTTTTAATTTGGCCGTGTCGTTTGATGATTACTGTGGATAATTACTTTTTTTATTGAAAGGTAGTGAATGATAACCCATGTCATGAATCCGTCCACTCACTTACCACTCTCCTGCTGTATTAATAACGAAATGACGCCTGGAAGAAGGTGTTATATTCTCGAGAAAGGGAAGTTTCCTCTTTAAGCAAAACAGTCGTTCAGAATAATAGAGCTTGAGGATCGTTAAAATGCCACATCAAGAACGACACATAGCCCTCGAAAGAGACATTAAAATAATTTCTTCTCAAAAGAAGCATTTCGATTTCAGGTTAAGAGAAAAATGTTTGTTGACACAGTGTTTGTGTGTGCGCAGTCAGGTCTATGCACCTGGTCCAGACGTAGGTGTGGCCGTTTAAAACAGCCCCGGGTCACGGCAGTCCATCAAGATAGGCGCCACAGTGGTGGCAGAGGCGCCGTTAAGCCAGGGCGATTCCACCGGAGGTGCACCAGGTACCGTTTCAGGCAGCCGCTGCAGCGCCGTAAATCCTTTTTATTACCAGACATACAGTTTACACCGCTACACGTAACAGCTTTGATAGAACTGCACTGTATGCTACCCAAAACCGGTTTCGTACGAGATATTTGGGGAATAGAGTTTAATGTTAGAAATCGCTGACCGTACACTTGTTATTGAGGTATAGCTGTGCTCATGATATTTTCCAATCACTTGCTTTCTGTTTCTAGTTGGACCTGCAAGTGTTTTCATATCAGAAAACATGAAAGTTTCATAAAGAATCGGCGGAAGATTTTGTAATCGATAACTCGTCACTTGTTCCGTGGCCACTGAACACATCTCTTACGGTGCATATGTCTGCTACGTTCTTTGTGACTTCCACGTTACACACTGCAAAGTTTTGTGTTCAGATACTCAAAGATTTTTTATGTCTTACTGACATAAAATAGAGAAAGGGCATCAGATTCGAGTAGCAAATGATTCAAAGATCATGCGCTTGGGGTTTACAAACGCGCCATAATCGGTTATCTCCCAAAGATATGATGCAATTCCCGGAAATATAAAAACTACCGGAAATGGTCGTCATAGAGCAGAAAATGGTCTGCACTAACAAGGGAATGGTCAGACTTGTCATGCCGAAACCTGTGTTGCTTTTCTTACCACTGTGAGTTAACATTGTAAGAAGTCTGTATGCAGAATTTTAGCTGCTGACATGAACTGGAAGTCTGTAAACAATTTGATGAAGTAAGACATTATTGTCGCATGGTTTCCGCGCGTATAACTGCCTCTTGTACAACCCTGACCTCTCTCGCTACGTTATACCAACGCCATCTAGGGACAAGGTGGCGTTAGCTACGCGCCGCTCTCTTTCCACAGCAGTGAGAGAGCCGATTCCCCCACTGAAAGGGATCGTATGATAATTAAACATTCGTTGACAAATATGGCTGATATGTTATTTACAACATTCTTTCCAAATAGTTATGAAATAGACACAAATAAATATACGGTTTAGAACACGTCCAAATTTTATTTCTTGTAATTACCTCAAAAATGTGAAATATTGATACGATGTTCAAAACATAGGTGTTTTGTGCACCAAGAACATACAAGCAAAGATGACATATGACAGCCCTGCGAATCACAGACGTTGTTAGGTGTCCGTAGACAAAACTGGGCTGGCGTTAGGAATGAATCAGGCCTAGTATCAGTATATTTCGAGGAGTGCCACGCATATTTAATCAAATTCTGAAACCGTGGGGAGGAAAATTGATAATGTACTACTGATTGCAGCTTGAGAATATTGTCTTGGTGATACACAGGAAATTGCAGTGTTCTGCACACAATAATTTCCTCTGTTAGTTTTCTGTAAAATGCCTTCCACTGACGGAAAAATTCTCTGTCCAAAGGTTGAATTACGTTCGTCGTGCCGGGTGGAATCTGAAGTATCTCTACTTCTTTGTCAAAGCGGGCTCGAAATACAGCTTTTAATGAATCAGACCTTTTATGACCTGACCACGAATCTAGAAGGAGAAGAGATTTGTTCCCGCAGAACGGAAGAAAAGCATGACGCATGAAAAGTGTAACGTTTTCATTTCCCATTTTTCCAGACTTCGATGCGTCTACCACAAGATTGTTTGCGTAGAACATTGTTCTTTTGACACGTGGTCCAAAACGTCCAGTTGGTTCTTGAAGACACACATATAGGCTAGTTTAGGCAGCACTGAACCATCCAGACTAATTATGGGCATTATAGTGTATGAATGGGTGAGTGCAGTCGTGGACTGCGCAATCGCCTCAATATGTTTTTCCCCTTTGAATGTCAATGTTCTTTTCGCACGCATTTCTTTTTGAAAACCTGACTGATCTGCATTGTACACGTACGATTCACTAAAACTAGCGCTCTTATTTTTTGCATTCGTAAGAAAAGCTTCTATCATTTAGATTTGTGTCACTTCATTTTCCGACCTGTTTCTCGATACAAATTTTATTATTTTTATTGCCACAATTTTATGTGATCTTTTGAAGCGACTAATCCAACTTTGAGAAGCTGTAAATTCTTTAGCGCCTATCGCGTTGGCAATCTCTAACGCCCAATCACGCAAAGTTGTATCGCTGACATTAAATGACTGTTGTCTGGCATCGGTAAATAGCTCAAAAAGTTGCGCATTTATCTCCGTCGCAATTTCCAGTCGACTCTTACGTCGTTCACCGACTTCCTTTTTCCATCTATACAATTCACGTTCAGAACGGCCAAACCGATACCTATTTTGAACAGTACTTACACACAGGCGTTTCTTACCACTTTCGCTCAACCAATACGTCACCGCTTTTTCTATGTCTGATAAGGTAATTGTAGTTGCTGGTGTTCTTTCGGATGGTACGTGGCACTATCACTCGAGGAGTCTTCATGAGTGCAACTTTCGTCGGTGTCTTCGTCGTCTGTAGATTCACAGTCTGCAATATCGAGCGTTTCAGTTGTTTCTAGCCACATGTCTGCGCCATTTACACTCTCGTCTAGAAGTTTAACAACCATGTCGCACAACACATAGTCTTCATGCGTGTTCTCTGTTGATTGCTTCATTTGGCGTCTGTGGCATAGCTCCATGGCAAGCAGCAAAAAAATTTACAGGGTTCACCATCACCTGGGAGGGGAGACTGAATGTTCACCGTAAAGTGGCTTGCGGAGTATAGATGAACATGTACAGAACATCTTTCACATCTCTAACCAGTTTTAGGACGGTATGTTTGAAAATACGTACCAGAAATTAAAAGGACGTGCATACCACAGAAACGAATATTCGTTTCCCCTTTCCACCAAAACCTTGCAGCGATATTCCTCTTTAATGAACGCCGCGATAAGACGGCCGCACTTCCCGCGCACAACGCTCGCGACTCGCCATTTCCAGTGGTGGCCAGCCGTCACTGCAAGCGCCAAGCAGGAAACACAGCCATGTTCGTGATTTTTTTTAGGTGACTTCCAGTTCATGTCAGCAGCTACAATTCTGCATACGGACCTTTTGCACAGTTAAATAACAGTGCTAAAAAAAGCAATACATGTTTCGGCATGACAAGTCTGACCATTCCCTTGTAAGTTGAATGTGAGATATGTGCGATATCCTTTCCCTTTTCAAAATAGTGAATGGTTAATCTTTAAACATAATACATTCACATCAAGTAGCATACAAAAATGTGCTATCAGCGCACTATATGAATTTCAGGGTTTTAAACACAGCTATTAGCATTTCTTTCTTTTACAAACTAGAGCTACAGATTGTAGATTGATTATCATCATCTATGTGTTCTTCTTCTTCTTCTAAATACTTTAGCCCTTTCACTGTCTGGCTGTATTTGGGTCGTAAATTTCACGTATAAAAATGATAAGGTTTCGTGTTGTTTTAAAAAAAGGAGTTTCCCGTCCATTCGAATGCAAATCTTACACAGTGTTTTGTTTCCCAAGGAAAATGCATCTTCTTCAGTCACAGGACGTTACATGTAAAGAAAAATTTTGTGCCTCTTCTCTCTTTCCCTGCAGTATATAGAAATAAAACTGAAAATACCACTGAAGTAGAAATTACGAAAGGGAATAGGTGTTAAATGACCACACTTGCTTCTATTAGCTGAAGTCGCGCTGTCGGCTACATTGTGTTTATAAGGTGGTCATTAGATTTAGCTTGTTGCCAAAGCTTTCATTATGACAAACTCTGGGTGGTTGTGCGGAGCACCGAAACAAATATTTTTCTCTCATGTTATATTTTCCTGTGATGATTTTTAAAGCTATCCCTGGACGGAAATTAACTAAACTAACAAACTCTGGGAGATAGCATGGGACAATGAAAATACTTTAGCTAATGTGTTTTCGTGTGAGGACAAAAAGTAACAAATACTAATATCTACTCTACTGGGAACTATCGATTTAAGAATCGTGGCACAGAAGGACTGACATGTTCCGGCAGCCCGTCATCCTGGAGACATACTTTCTACCTTTTAGCGAGTGGCACACCATCTAGCAATTCTGGCAATGCTCTGACGAGGAAACTATAATAATACCTACCTTTTATTGGCCTAGGTAGGAGGTGTGGCCCAATTAAACAGTGAACATCAACATCCACCTACACACTCAAGTACATCCGCAATTTATGAGTGCGAGTAAATGTGGCATGTGGATTAACCTCGCTAGAAACATGTGAATTGTGGATGTTGAACGCCGTTCACGCTGCTTCTTCTGTAAAAAGCACAGACGACGGAAGTGTAAGATGCATTTGACACTGCTCCAGGTACCAGTGGATAATCATCTGGTTTCAAGTTATACTCATGCTGTAAGTAAAACGGACTAACAATTGGTCATGAAGGACGTTCCTTACAGTCATCTGATTCCTTATTGTGTTATGTGCAATAGCTGACAGCGATTACGCCCTCAACCGCATTAAAAAATTCTCACAGATAATTACGACATTATAGAAGTATGTTTGTTTTTGTCCCCGTTCAGCCTCGAGAGTTGGCCGGTTTAAATAATTTTCGTCCTGTACGTGTCGCAGCATGCGCATCCATCCATATCTCAGCGTTATACTTTGTTCTCGGTTACGTAAGCCTTTCGAGCCGCATTAGTTCAGTTGTACATACATTTTCGGGGTTTGTCCCAAATCATTGGCAAATTCTGATAGAAAATTCCACATATGACCTGCGTTATTCTGTGGGGTGATGTATCAGCACCGAGCGAAGTGGCGCAGTAGTTAGCACACTGGACTCGCATTCTGGAGAATACCGTTTCAAACCGGTGTCCGTCAATTCCGAGTTAGGTTTTCCGTGACTTCTCTAAATCGCTTCAGGCAGATTACGGGATGGTTCCTTTGAAAGGGAGCGGCCGACTTCCTTTCCCATCCTTCCCTAATCCGACGCGACAGATGAACTCACTGTTTGGTCGCCACACCCAAATCAACCAACCAACCAACAAACCAATATTTCAGCATTCCACTATATAATTCAAATCAACCAACCAAGGGAGGCCACAACGTCGAGATCACGGATTTACTTCAAATTTTGTACTACTTTAGTGGGCCGTTATATCAACATAATGCGCAAGTAGTAAGGTGCACTACTCTGGCAGTTCTGAGAATTCAAGAGAAGTTTCACGCGTCAATTGCAAGACTCATCTACTTGAGCAAGAAGGCCGTAAGAAGTAATTGCGGTGAAGGAGTTACGGTTCGAGTGTGGTAAAAAGGTCGTGAACGGAGTGATGATTCGAATCGCGCAAACACTGATTTTTAAATCTATATTTTTCGTATCACTGGTCACATTATTTAAATTTTACTGACATTTTAGAGGTAATATAAGGAAAAGAAATCTCCATGTAGCATTGTTATGAAGTTTCAGTAAATTTCAAATGTTATTTGACTATTTTCAATTAAACTTTGCAGGACGAGGGACAGGCTTGGAAAGCCCAAGTGCAACCTCGAGAAATGATGATGCCAATGGCGTTATTCACAATTTAATAATTCACAATGTGTCAGACCACAAGAATAACGTACAATTACTCGTCACATATGCTCTCTACATCACACGTTGCAGGATGGTATTTGTCATACAGATACGGAAAACATAATGTGAAACGGCGTCTACTACATCGAACGGATGTGTTTTCCTGCATTTACAGGGAATGTTCTGAGTCGTTAAGGAAAACACACCTCGTTGACATTTTCAAAAATTACTCTTTCTTCCGATAGTTTGGATGCAAACCATGCGTAACGAAATGTTTTGGAATATATAGGTCCTGACATTTGGTGATGTACGATGGAATTTAATTAAAAATAGTAAGTAGTCAAATAATATGAAATGCACTAAAACTCCATGCAAGTACACGGGGATTTCTAAAAAATTGTATTACCTATCAAATGTCATATAAATTAAAGATAATGACCAATGACTAAAAAATAGATTAATAATTAAGTTTGAGCAGAAGTCGAACCCTCGCCTCATACACGTTCGTCTCACGTAGCTTACGTAGCTTGATCACCACCAACTCTGACGTCCGGTTGGTTGGTTGGTTGTTCGGGGAAGGAGACCAGACAGCGTGGTCATCGGTCTCATCTAATTAGGGAAGGATGGGGAAGGAAGTCAGCAGTGCCCTTTCAGAGGAACCATCCCGGCATTTGCCTAGAGTGATTTAGGGAAATCACGGAAAACCTAAATCAGGATGGCCGGACGCGGGATTGAACCGTCGTCCTCCCGAATGCGAGTCCAGTGTCTAACCACTGCGCCACCCCGCTCGGTCTGACGTCCGGCACCTGCGCACAGATACATAAGCCACGTAACAGATGCGTCAGATGTCTCGTTCCATTTTCTCGGAATTGCCAGAGTAATGTACCTTACTATTTGCATATTAAGTTGTTTTAATGGCCTACTAAAGCTGCACGAAGTTTGAAGTAAATCTCTAATCCCGACGTCCTGGTCTCCCTTTGTAAGTTGCATTTTGTAGAGGTTTTCTTTCGTCGGAAATTTGTCTTTGACGATGATGTACCATTTAGATTTCGCGACCGACGTGAAGTGAATGTTGTGTACATTCCTACATGGTGTTCCGTTTCGATCCAGCACATTGTTCCTCGATTCGGTTACAGTGAGCTCTTGCTGTCAGGATATTGTAAATGTCTTTGTAGGCCAAACACTGACCATTTGAACAGGTAGAGGAAGGGAACACTTTCTGGTCACAGCATTCCACAGCATTCATTCTCAGGATGCTATGCAACTTGATTCGTCGTAGATGCAGAGCCGTTGTTGGTTTGGTGACATCAGTGTAGTACAGCTTGAGCTGCAGAGAAGCTTAATGTCTTTTGCATTTAGCGATTTCCTCTGTTATGAGTTACTGTTTAATTACATTTTTGAAATAAATTACTATGCAAATTCTAAACATGATTTTTCTTCGGAAAGCGACAAAGATTTTAGGAAAATGAATAATAAATCTTTCGTTATTTAATGTATCAATACACTAGGTATAGTAAAGTCATTGCTCCTACTATCTGATGCGTTCTGAAGTTGCGTCATATATTTTATACTGGAGCTGGGCTGTTCTTCTATAAACTTCTTGGACCTTAATATACACTCCTGGAAATTGAAATAAGAACACCGTGAATTCATTGTCCCAGGAAGGGGAAACTTTATTGACACATTCCTGGGGTCAGATACATCACATGATCACACTGACAGAACCACAGGCACATAGACACAGGCAACAGAGCATGCACAATGTCGGCACTAGTACAGTGTATATCCACCTTTCGCAGCAATGCAGGCTGCTATTCTCCCATGGAGACGATCGTAGAGATGCTGGATGTAGTCCTGTGGAACGGCTTGCCATGCCATTTCCACCTGGCGCCTCAGTTGGACCAGCGTTCGTGCTGGACGTGCAGACAGCGTGAGACGACGCTTCATCCAGTCCCAAACATGCTCAGTGGGGGACAGATCCGGAGATCTTGCTGGCCAGGGTAGTTGACTTACACCTTCTAGAGCACGTTGGGTGGCACGGGATACATGCGGACGTGCATTGTTCTGTTGGAACAGCAAGTTCCCTTGCCGGTCTAGGAATGGTAGAACGATGGGTTCGATGACGGTTTGGATGTACCGTGCACTATTCAGTGTCCCCTCGACGATCACCAGTGGTGTACGGCCAGTGTAGGAGATCGCTCTCCACACCATGATGCCGGGTGTTGGCCCTGTGTGCCTCGGTCGTATGCAGTCCTGATTGTGGCGCTCACCTGCACGGCGCCAAACACGCATACGACCATCATTGGCACCAAGGCAGAAGCGACTCTCATCGCTGAAGACGACACGTCTCCATTCGTCCCTCCATTCACGCCTGTCGCGACACCACTGGAGGCGGGCTGCACGATGTTGGGGCGTGAGCGGAAGACGGCCTAACGGTGTGCGGCACCGTAGCCCAGCTTCATGGAGACGGTTGCGAATGGTCCTCGCCGATACCCCAGGAGCAACAGTGTCCCTAATTTGCTGGGAAGTGGCGGTGCGGTCCCCTACGGCACTGCGTAGGATCCTACGGTCTTGGCGTGCATCCGTGCGTCGCTGCGGTCCGGTCCCAGATCGACGGGCACGTGCACCTTCCGCCGACCACTGGGGACAACATCGATGTACTGTGGAGACCTCACGCCCCACGTGTTGAGCAATTCGGCGGTACGTCCACCCGGCCTCCCGCATGCCCACTATACGCCCTCGCTCAAAGTCCGTCAACTACACATACGGTTCACGTCCACGCTGTCGCGGCATGCTACCAGTGTTAAAGACTGCGATGGAGCTCCGTATGCCACGGCAAACTGGCTGACACTGACGGCGGCGGTGCACAAATGCTGCGCAGTTAGCGCCATTCGACGGCCAACACCGCGGTTCCTGGTGTGTCCGCTGTGCCGTGCGTGTGATCAATGCTTGTACAGCCCTCTCGCAGTGTCCGGAGCAAGTATGGTGGGTCTGACACACCGGTGTCAATGTGTTCTTTTTTCCATTTCCAGGAGTGTAGGTATTAGTACAATAAAACAGATATTTAGCATTTACAGAAAATGTTTAGCTACTCTTACAGTAATCCCTGCAAGTTCCCAGCATTCACGTAGCCACAAACAGGCAGCTTTCCATTCAGTGGTGCATCAGCTCATATCTGTTCCGTTATCAAATGTTCATATGTGTGTGAATTTCTAAGGGACCAGTCTGCTGAGGTCATAGTTCCCTAGACTTACACACCACTTAAACTAACTCAAGCTATGAACAAAACACACACCGATACCCGAGGGAGGACTCGAGCCTCCGTCGGGAAGGGCCGCGCAGCCAGTGACATGGCGCCTCTAACCGCGCGGCCACTCCGCGCGGAGTTCCGTTACTCAAATCACCCTTCAGACAGAATTACAAACCAACAAACGAACTGCTTCCAGCAATGACTATAGTTCTGGATTGATTGATAATATTCTGCGAAAAAATAAAACGAATAAAATTACACTATTGTACTCTCGCCAACAACAATCACTCATTAGTTTCAAATCCTGATGCTAAATTCCATATCTTGGCAACATTTGAGACAATCTTGCAAAAAAGTTAAAGTCTCGCAATTAAAGACCTGAATTTTACGACACCAATAACAAAAAAATTTTTTTTCATTAGTGAAGACAAAATGCAACCCTTGTCACAGAGTGGCATATGAAGTGTGAGTCACTAACTATTGCCATCAATAATAACTCAGAAAGTATGGTAGTAGCTGAAAAGTTTGTGGGACAAATGTTACATGGGTTGACGGGAGCCATAATATGATGTTGGTTTTTTGTTCCTAGGTGGGGTCGCGTCAGAGATATGAAGGCCAACTTAAATTTTTTAAAGGGATGCTCTAGTTTGGTGCTTGTTTTCTGATAGCGGCTATCGAGACGAATCCAATGATGTGTAACAGTAAGGTCTTTGACAAGCAGACAAATTATTTATCCACTGCGATAACTTAACCCTTACTAACTATTGCTTACGGTGCGATATTAAGATGTTGTATCAAGCATGCGACAGTACTTTATATTGTGGTCACTTGCGTATATGAGGCCATTTAAAACCACTTACGGAGAGTGAAATAGAGTATCTGGGTTCATAAAATAAAATATGAGTATGTGCTTGGTCTGACAACGAAAGCAGGTCAGTTATCAGAAAAAGAAATTAACATGCTAAGTTTATGTAGATTTAGGATATTTCCATTTAGTATAAAGTGCGCCACCACATACCAAATACTGTATCAAATAGCAGCAAACAGAGCTCGTGTCATGTACAAGGGACTGCAACAACTACAAGCTAGTTGATGGACAAAACTACTTAATGTAGAACCATCTTTAATAGTTGAGTTAGCAATAACAACAATAATATGTTAGTGGGATTGATGGGTGGGTTGGCTTGGTGGAGTGGACCAAACAGCGAGGCCATCGGTCCTAGCGGATTAAGGAAGGATGGGGAAGGAAGTCAGCCATGCCTTTTCAAAGAAACCACCCCGGCATTTGCCTAAAGCGATTTAGGGGAATCACGGAAAATCTACATCAGTATCGCCGGACGCAGTTTTGAACCGTCGTCCTCCCGAATGCGAGTCCAGTGTGCTAACCACTCTGTTACCTCGGTCGGTAGGGTTGGTAGCTGAAGCAAGTAATTAGGAACTTGAGTCCGGTGAGATTGTTAAGAGACAAACCAGATGTTCACACAGGCAGCGAATGAATACCATCAAAACTCACATATAATATTGTGACCTTTCCCTGCACATCAGCAGTTGGTTACGTTAACAAGTAAGAAATGGAATTTGTGCGATGTCTTTCAGTGATTAGCAGCGTTTTTGTCGAAGAGAGATCTGTGTAATAACATATTACAGTTATCTGGAATACGTTTCAGTCATCACCAACGAAAGATCCCATCGCGCAGAGGAAAAACGGATCGCTTTTAGGGTTTTACATGATATCGAAGGTTAGGTACATAATTGTGTTGATCCGTTATGCCTTCCAGAATGACGAGATCACCCAGGGAATTCCACAAAAACATTATCCAGTCCATAAAGCTTACTCCTCCGGCCAGAACCTGTCCGATGAAGCACAAAACATGATCCACCTGTAAAGGGCACTTATCGTCACTCAATGGATCTTCAGTTGCGGTAATGAAGAGAAAATACTAGCCTTCGTCGTCTGTGAATTACAGTCAGCATGGGTGCATGAACCAGGAGCCTTCCAGAGGTTAATACGCAGCAACATACTCTCAACGGTCGTTCAGAAGACGCTATTGTTACCCCCTTGGTTCATCTGGGCGTTCAGTTACTCAACAGTTGCACATCTGTTCGTCCGTACAGAACAGTTTACAGACTTAGTCCTTTCGGAAATCCTTGGACCAGAAGCCAATGATCATGCCCTTTTGTCGTCACACAAATCGCTTCACTGTGTTCCGCGTCCCCCGGACATGCCTTAAATATGCCACACTGCCAGTACTGCCACCTGCTGTCTGTGAGAGCTTACTGCACGTAGATGTGTATGTCTGTCATCTCGGATCAGCGACGGTGGGACCTTAGATATCCTGTATAAGACAATCTTGAGTTCATCATTGCATATTCCCAGAACAGTTGTGGGATCCTGACCAACGCGAACACATATTTGTCGGATCGATAACGGCAATTCGATAGACTAGGACCGTGTCGGTGTCGAATTTCCATACTATCTTTCAGGCGTTACTCTTTGCACGAGACGTAACACTAACTTCTCACAAACAGTGAACATTCTTGAGCCGTGGCGTGGTCGCTGGCGTCGCCTTTCGACTTCCTGGCGCCACTAGTTCGATCTGTCGTCCCTCTGGTTTGAGACCACTAAAAGTTTCGCTCGAGGTTCTTGATGGGGACGGGGCGTCTTCTGGCGGGACGAGTTGGAGAGTGGTAACTGAGCTAGGAGGACGTGTGAGAGGTCCGCCCGGCGAGTAAGGCGACCGCTTGCGCAAGCATCTTCGGCACGCAATCTGGCGAGTGATTTCTGGGCATATTTGTGGGCCGATTTGTATCCGTGGCTGAATTCGAGTGCCGTCTTCGTACGTAGCCTGACCAGACGTTCTGGGACATGACTCACCGATGAGAGAGTAGAAACCAGCACCGCTGTGCTGAATTCTGAGCCTCCTTTGGAACTGATAAGTTTCAGCTTCGATTGGTGAATTTAAGTTTTCGATTTTGAGATCTTAAAATCTATTTTCTTATTGATGTCTATAGGTCTGCTGCGATCATTGGGATTTCTTAGCTGGTCTAGTTCACCACCATTTGGTTCCTTGAACGTCATGCAGTCCCTAGATGGTTGAGTTTCAGCCGACCTCCCTGCAAAACGTCTTACAACAGCAGTTAAATATCTTTCTGGTATAATACGGCCGGGTACCGGTTTCGAGATACCTTTGGGCATTGCAGACGCAATCAGTCCGTTAATTACACTCCTGGGAATTGAAATAAGAACACCGTGAATTCATTGTCCCAGGAAGGGGAAACTTTATTGACACGTTCCTGGGGTCAGATACATCACATGATCACACTGACAGAACCACAGGCACATAGACACAGGCAACAGAGCATGCACAATGTCGGCACTAATACAGTGTATATCCACCTTTCGCAGCAATGCAGGCAGCTATTCTCCCATGGAGACGATCGTAGAGATGCTGGATGTAGTCCTGTGGAACGGCTTGCCATGCCATTTCCACCTGGCGCCTCAGTTGGACCAGCGTTCGTGCTGGACGTGCAGACCGCGTGAGACGACGCTTCATCCAGTCCCAAACATGCTCAATGGAAGAAGGATCCGGAGATCTTGCTGGCCAGGGTAGTTGACTTACACCTTCTAGAGCACGTTGGGTGGCACGGGATACATGCGGACGTGCATTGTCCTGTTGGAACAGCAAGTTCCCTTGCCGGTCTAGGAATGGTAGAACGATGGGTTCGATGACGGTTTGGATGTACCGTGCACTATTCAGTGTCCCCTCGACGATCACCAGTGGTGTACGGCCAGTGTAGGAGATCGCTCCCCACACCATGATGCCGGGTGTTGGCCCTGTGTGCCTCGGTCATATGCAGTCCTGATTGTGGCGCTCACCTGCACGGCGCCAAACACGCATACGACCATCATTGGCACCAAGGCAGAAGCGACTCTCATCGCTGAAGACGACACGTCTCCATTCGTCCCTCCATTCACGCCTGTCGCGACACCACTGGAGGCGAACTGCACGATGTTGGAGCGTGAGCGGAAGACGGCCTAACGGTGTGCGGGACCGTAGCCCAGCTTCATGGAGACGGTTGCGAATGGTCCTCGCCGATACCCCAGGAGCAACAGTGTCCCTAATTTGCTGGGAAGTGGCGGTGCGGTCCCCTACGGCACTGCGTAGGATCCTACGATCTTGGCGTGCATCCGTGCGTCGCTGCGGTCCGGACCCAGGTCGACGGGCACGTGCACCTTCCGCCGACCACTGGCGACAACATCGATGTACTGTGGAGACCTCACGCCCCACGTGTTGAGCAATTCGGCTGCACGTCCACCCGGCCTCCCGCATGCCCACTATACGCCCTCGCTCAAAGTCCGTCAACTACACATACGGTTCACGTCCACGCTGTCGCGGCATGCTACCAGTGTTAAAGACTGCGATGGAGCTCCGTATGCCACGGCAAACTGGATGACACTGACGGCGGCGGTGCACAAATGCTGCGCAGCTAGCGCCATTCGACGGCCAACACCGCGGTTCCTGGTGTGTCCGCTGTGCCGTGCGTGTGATCATTGCTTGTACAGTCCTCTCGCAGTGTCCGGAGCAAGTATGGTGGGTCTGACACACCGGTGTCAATGTGTTCTTTTTTCCATTTCCAGGAGTGTATATTGGCGTAGCAGGTGCCTCACTCAAAATTTGCAATTTCTGAGGCTATGTTATTGGATTTGGCAGCCTAGTTTTCTTTCGGCGTTTTGCAGTCATTGTAGAGGCGATCTTGCAGTGGCGAGGGTATATTGTCTGGCTATTGTTGCTTTCGTGCAATTAACCTCGCTGTCTCAATATTTCTTTTCCAATCTGTACCCAACGTAAAAGGGCCTTGGAAGGCCAGTCCTCTCGTTGTAAGCTTTCTTAGCATTCGTGTTTGGTGTAGTCCTGCGCTCCTACTGGTGCCCCCCTTGTGAGGAGGCAATTCGACCTCTTAGTTACCTAACTGAAGCACTTACTCATGAAGGCCTATCTGTTTTCTGTTGTGTAGTCTTACTTACCTGAAGCTGTTACTGAAGAATGCTCGCTTGTTTTATATTTGGTAATTTCACTTAATGGAAGCTGTTATTACTGGAGGCCGGCCTGTTTCCTATTTGAAATTTTAACTAACTGAAGCTGTAATTAACGAAGGCCTGCCTGTTTTATATTTGGTAATTTTACTTAGGCTGACGTTGTATAAGGATAGCAGGCGATTAGTTGGTGACTATGAAGCCTGCAAGAAGGCTAAAACTAGTAACAATTTTCTGAAGGGGTTGTTACAATCTGAGCATGAGGAGAATCCTACGGGTAAGCTCTTTATCGATTACGTTTACGTAGGGCCTATTCCTTGCATCAAGAAGGGGACCCGTTCTTCTGGTTGTTGACACGTTTTCCAGATTTGTATGGTTAATCCCTACTACCACTGCACATCTGACCAATGTCTTCAGCTGGTTGGACACGCTAAGGCTCTTGCTAGAGATAACGCTCCGGCGTGTGTTTCCGAACAATTTAAGCAGTTTTGCTTTCGCAACGCTGTTAAGCATCTAAGCATCTAACCACCACACCATATTATCCTCAGCCATCTTTTGCCGAGAGAGTAAATCGCAACCTTAAGTCATCTTTGATCATTTACCATCACACTTATCTGAGTAAGTGGGATACGACCTTGCCTTGGGCTCGCTTTGGCATTTAACACTGCACAGCACGAAGCACCCAAGGCAGTTCCTGCCCCTCTCCTGTTTTCGTATCCCATCAATTGCCCTCTAGCCAACTTGCAGATGTCAACGACCGCCTGCCTTCGTCCGTTGTTCCTGAAGATTTTAGGGAAAATTGGAAACAGTACAGGAATTAGATTAGGTTAGCCCACTGCATCCAGGCACAGCGATATAATAGGAATAGACGCCACTTTCAGGGCAAGGTATGAGACGGTGTTCTCATGAAGAACTGTGCCTGTCGGGGGAAGTGTGATACCAGGCTCAGGATGTTCACTCATCGTCTCTAAGTCCATGATCTGTCATCAAAGTTGTGGGACCGATTATCTTTGTAAGCAGGCTGTTTAGGTTCTTATATTGGTAACGCCACCGCCACGTAGCGCTCTGTATGAAAATCACTGGCTGTGCTGTGTGCAGTCTGTGGCTGGTTTGCATTGTTGTTGGCTATTGTAGTGTTGGGCAGTTGGCTGTTAACAGCGCGTAGCGTTGCGCACTTGGAGGTGAGCCGCCAGCAGTGGTGGATGTGGGGAGAGAAATGGCGGAGTTTTGAAATTTGTAAGACTGGATGTCATGAACTGCTATATATATTATGACTTTTGATGACTATTAAGGTAAATACATTGTTTGTTCTCTATTAAAATCTTTCATTTGCTAACTACGCCTATCAGTAGTTTGTGCCTTCCGTAGTTTGAATCTTTTATTTAGCTGGCAGTAGTGGCGCTCGCTGTATTGCAGTAGTTCGAGCAACCAAGATTTTTGTGAGGTAAGTGACTTGTGAAACGTGTAGGTTAATGTTAGTCAGAGCCATTCTTTTGTAGGGATTTTTGAAAGTTAGATTGCGTTGTGCTAAAAATATTGTGTGTCAGTTTAGTGTTGATCAGAATAGGTGAAGAGCGAAATGTCTGAGTGCGTTCAATTCAGCTCAGCTGTTTGAAAATCAAATAATGTGAGAGGTTTAATTAATTTTTCTAAGGGGATGTTTCATCTTGCTTGTCAACAATCTGTCCACTGGAAAGATCCTCAGGGCGCACGTTAATCAACTTAAGTCATTAATTAACCTTCCCCTTCTTCTGTAGCATGGTTGGTGGTCCATTGGTTTAAGGGGGGCAGGCTGAGCCGTGGCCGGGTTGCTGGCGTCGCCTTTCGAATTCTTGGCGCCGCTAACTCCATCTGTCATGTAATACCCCTGTCGTTTGAAGGCCTACGAACTTTGCTCCAGGCTGTTGATGGGGACTGGGCGTGTTGTGGCGTGGCGAGTTGGGCAGTGGTAACGGAGCGAGCAGTACGGTGTGAGATGTCCGCTCGGTGAGTAAGGCGAGCACTTGCGAAAACTTCCCGGCACAGAGAGTGGCTGCTGGGCATAACTGCGGGCTAATTTAGTCCCTGGCTGACTTCGAGTGCCTGGCCAGTCAGCTCTGGGACGCGACACACAAATGAGTTTTGTGTTGACTGTAGCAGAGGACACATGGCAGCCCAAGTGGTTTGCACCTCTGTTGCATTTTATTTTAATTCCCACTATCTGACGCTGTCAGTATGACCGAAGCTTTCGTAATTTTTCGTACGTTACGCTATAACATTTGGTTTTAATTTTGTCCGCAGAAGGTGTCCCTTGTGACACCGAAATCTAGGTTACAAATTAATTGTGTTAGCGACTCAGGGCAGTGTTTTTCAAAATTTTGTACAAATGGTTGGGTTGAAGCTGGTCTAGCTGTGCTGACATCTGGGCCCTCTCTGGAACCGGAAGTTTCAGTTTCGATTCGTGAACTTATGTTTTGGAATTTGGGGTCTTGAATATTATTTTCTTTATGATACTTATAGGTCCGTTGTGATCATTTCCATTTCTTAGCTGATCTACTTCACCACCAGTTAGTTCCTCGAATTGTGGCTGCTGTTAAAGAAGGTCTGCTTGTTTTCTATTTGGTAATTTCACTGAACTGAATCTGTTACCACTGACGGCCAGTCTGTTTCCCCCTTGTGATTTAATGAATGAGAACCATTTACGTTTCAGTTTCTGTTTGTTTCATCTACTTTGGCAGTGCTGTCGCGTTTAACTTACGTGCTCAAAGATTTAGTCGGTATTGTTGCCTTCTGGTACTGTTTGGCATCGTTTTAGCAAAATCGTTATTATTAGTACTGCAGCCTACCCGAGTGGCCGAGTGGTTCTAGACGCTACAGTCTGGAACCGCGCGACCGCTACGGTTGCAGGTTCGAATCCTGCCTCGAGCATGGATGTGTGTGATGTCCTTAGGTTAGTTAGGTTTAAGTAGTTCTAAGTTCTAGGGGACTGATGACCTCAGATATTAAGTCCCATAGTGCTCAGAGCCATTTTTTTCCATATTAAATTGCCTACAAATATTGGAGGTTAAAACATTACTCTCTCTGTCGTCTTGCAGCCGTTAAAGTTGTAAGTGCCTGTGAAGCTCGCTTGAACGATTAGGTAGACTTCGTTTGTCCTTTGATAGTGAAAGACGCCATTGGAGGCTGATATTTGTAAAAAGTGTGTACATTCAATTTATGTTGATTTTTTGAATATAGAAATTGTTAAAATTATTACCTGTAATAACTTATTGCTAGCTTGCCCAAGATTTCATTCCACATTCTTAGCCGTTTTCAGCATAGTAGGAATTTTTCATGATGCAGAGCCGTGCAGCGATCGCGGGAACCGCTGCCGCGGCAAATTCAAATTAAATTGAATGAAAGCAGTTTTCCCGCAATATAGGGGTCAGGTAACGGCACATTAAAATTATTTCTTTCAGCTTCCTGGAGACTTCAGAGGGAAATTGTGGATTTCATTATGTCATTCTCAGGTGGACATGGGCAGCTGCTATCATGTTATCAGTTACGTAAATAATTAATGAGTGATAAGATTTTACTTATGTGTGATCAAAGAACGCTCTGCAAACCCTGTTTCGGCTCATAACATAAAAATCATATTTAATTTTTGTTAGGTTCATGCTCTCACGTTAGTCGTGGCAGTTAATAGTGCTCATATATTTAAAAAAATCCACTGCAGCTTTTACGTTTAGCGAACATAACATACTGTAACATCTGTACAGGTGATACGAGCAATTTTTAGTGCATTCAAGAGATGAAAGTGGCGAAGCGCATTTTTTATTCCATAATTAGTTACAGTAATGATACCATGTTCCATATTTAACAAGCCATGTCAGTGTTACACAAAAATAGTTTGCAAATCAAAGATCGTACGTCCACAGCAGGAAATCTTTCAGTGTTTTGCGTATCCCTACATAATAGGTTAAAGTGCATAGAGTTAAAATATTTTCAACTGCAGAAACTAATAGTGAGAATCGTATTTTTGTCTGTCGTGCTCGCAACAATAAGCAATATAAAATTAATTAAAGTACTATGCCATATAAACTGCATATAAAGTAAAAAAGGGTGTGCGGTGCGGATTACGTGACAAGCTCAAGCAGAAATTGCATCAGCCATAACTGATTTGCTTTCTGAAACATCCTTTGACCGGACTACCATCTCTCAGACTCCTTGCTGATGGGTGTGGTGGCCAGAATGAAAATGAACATCTCATTGATGCTACTGCATTCTGTCTACTGAAAAGTTCTCCATTACATATAAGGGATTTTACAGTTCAAGGGCAGTCTTTCTTACCAGCTGACAGAGTCTTTAGATGAGTTGAGGGAACACTGCTCCAAAATCCAGAAATCTTGAATGCAGAGAAGTCTGTACAGATCTATAATGAAGTTGGGGAAATGCGGGTATTTGGGAGAGACTGGGAGCTTAGGAACTATAAATAACTCTCAAAGGAATGGGGAAAGATAGATGGTATCAGTGAAGTAAGAAGTCAGAACTGAAGAGTGTTAGTGATCAGAATATAAAATTTAAAACAGAAATTCACTATTACTTCGACGACCCTTCTAAATCATTCACAACATTGAAAAAACGTGCACATAAGATGTTCTCTGCTACTGAAAGTCCTATACTAGCATTGTCAAACATGATAAAGGAAGAGAAATAGGAAGGTGTGAAGAAACTGCTCACTTTACGATCGGCGTGCAATTGAAAGAAAAAGAACAACTTAATTTTTTTACGGACTTTAGAGGTTCCATGCAGCAGCTTCACTGCAGAATATATCGAATATGGTTGTTTACAAGAAGAACCATGAATGGACAAAAATTAGTTAATTCTGCCTATAACAAATTATTATATTGAACAGCTTTGTATGCTTCTAGAATGAAATTTTTACTGTACAGCGGAGTGTTCGCTGTATTGAAACTTCCTGGCAGATTAAAACTGTGTGCCGGAGCTAGACTCGAACTAGAGACCTTTGTCTTTCGCGGGCAGTACGCCAAACTGGGAAGCGACTATCGAGGAAACTTCAAACTTTCGTGAGAAAATGAGATGGTTCGCCGTCTTTCTGCTAGTAAACTATCCCAGCCCGCCCTGCTAGCCGCGCGGGCAAGTGCTCTACCAACTGAGCTACCCAAGCACGACTCACGCCCCGTCCTCACAGCTTTAATTCCGCCAGTACCTCGTCTCCTACCTTCCAAATCTCACAGAAGCTCTACTGTGAACCTTGTGAACAAGAACTCCTGGAAGAAAGAATATCACGGAGACATGGCTTAGCCACAGCCTGGGGGATGTTTCTAGAATGAAATTTTCACTCTACAACGCTAACATTTGGGGTTCCACTCGTCTGATATGAGGGTATGAGACGTTACCGGGGAGGGGGGGAGGGGGTGCTGGGGGCCAAACCTCACAGTTACCCTGGGTTCTGTGTAGGGCGGCGGTGAGGTGGGTGGACTGCTGGCATCTGTTGTAAGTTGCGAACCACTGTGGGTGGTTACCTTGTGGATGCTGTGAGTATATGTAGGTCCCCTTTGGCTGATCTGAGGGAGTCGCTGAATTTCTTGAACGGTCAGATAGCCTTTGTATGGCACAGTCTTCCTTCTGCCACGATGATATTTTGCCAGGTGTGGGACTTTGTATGATAAGATAACAGAAATTATTCAGGTAGTGAAGGGAGACGAAAATTTAAGTCATGGGTGACTGGAATTCGACAGTAGAAAAAGGGAGAGAAGGAAACAGTAGGTGAATATGGATTGGGACTAAGTAATGAAAGAGGAAGCCGTATGGTAGAATTTTGCACAGAGAATAACTTAATCATAGCTAACACTTGGTTCAAGAATCATAAAGGAAGGTTGTATACATGGAAGAATCCTGGAGATACAAAAAGGTATCAGATAGATTATATAATGGTAAGACAGAGATTTAGGAACCAGGTTTTAAATTGTAGGACATTTCCAGGGGCAGATGTGGACTCTGACCACAATCTATTGGTTATGAACTGTAGATTAAAACTGAAGGAACTGCAAAAAGGTAGGAATTTAAGGAGATGGGACCTGGATAAACTGAAAGAACCAGAGGTTGTACAGAGTTTCAAGGAGAGCATAAGGGAACAATTGACAGGAATGGGGGAAAGAAATACAGTAGAAGACGAATGGGTAGCTCTGAGGGATTAAGTAGTGAAGGTAGCAGAGGATCAAGTAGGTAAAAAGACGAGGGCTAGTAGAAATCCTTGGGTAACAGAAGAAATATTGAATTTAATTGATGAAAGGAGAAAATATAAAAATGCAGTAAATAAAGCAGGCAAAAAGGAATCTAAACGTCTCAAAAATGAGATCGACAGGAAATGCAAAATGGCTAAGCAGGCATGGCTAGAGGACAAATGTAAGGATTTAGAGGCTTATCTCACTAGGGGTAAGATAGATACAGCCTACAGGAAAATTAAAGAAACCTTTGGAGAAAAGAGAGCCACTTGTATGAATATCAAGAGCTCGGATGGAAACCCAGTTCTAAGCAAAGAAGGGAAAGCAGAAAGGTGGAAGGAGTATATAGAGGGTCTGTACAAGGGCGATGTACTTGAGGACAATATTATGGAAATGGAAGAGGATGTAGATGAAGATGAAATGGGAGATACGATACTGCATGAAGAGTTTGACAGAGCACTGAAACACCTAAGTCGAAACAAGGCCCCGGGAGTAGACAACATTCCATTAGAACTACTGACGGCCTTGGGAGAGCCAGTCCTGACAAAACACTACCATCTGCTGAGTAAGATGTATGAGACAGGCGAAATACCCTCAGACTTTAAAACGAATATAGTAATTCCAATCCCAAAGAAAGCAGGTGTTGACAGATGTGAAAATTACCGAATTATCAGTTTAATAAGTCACAGCTGCAAAATACTAACGCGAATTCTTTACAGACGAATGGAAAAACTGGTAGAAGCCGACCTCGGGGAAGATCAGTTTGGATTCCGTAGAAATGTTGGAACACGTCAGGTAATACTGACCTTACGACTTATCTTAGAATGTAGATTAAGGAAAGGTAAACCTACGTTTCTAGCATTTGTAGACTTAGAGAAAGCTTTAGACAATGTTGACTGGAATACTCTCTTTCAAATTCTAAGGGAAGCAGTAGTTGGGAAGGGAGTGAGACAGCCTCTCCCCAATGTTATTCAATCTGTATATTGAGCAGGCAGTAAAGGAAACAAAAGAAATATTTGGAGTAGGTATTAAAATCCAGGGAGAAGAAATAAAAACTTTGAGGTTCGCTGATGACATTGTAATTCTGTCAGGGACAGCAAAGGACTTGGAAGAGCAGTTGAACGGAATGGACAGTGTTTTGAAAGGAGGATATAAGATGAACATCAACAAAAGCAAAACGAGGATAATGGAATGTAGTCGAATTAAGTCGGGTGATGCTGAGGGAATTAGATTAGGAAATGAGACACTTAAAGTAGTAAAGGAGTTTTTCTATTTGGGGAGCTTTTGAAATGTAGTGATACAGAAGAACGTTGAAGATTAGGTGGGTAGATCACGTAACTAATGAGGAGGTACTGAATAGGATTGGGGAGAAGAGAAGTTTGTGGCACAACTTGACTAGAAGAAGGGATCGGTTGGTAGGACATGTCCTGAGGCATCAAGGGATCACAAATTTAGCATTGGAGGGCAGTGTGGAGGGTAAAAATCGTAGAGGGAGACCAAGAAATGAATACACTAAGCAGATTCAGAAGGATGTAGGTTGCAGTAGGTACTGGGCGATGAAGGAGCCTGCACAGGATAGATTAGCGTGGAGAGCTGCATCAAACCAGTCTCAGGACTGAAGACCACAACAACAACAACAACAACAACAGGGACTTTGTCACTCTTGCAATATCCAATGTCCCTGAGAATATACCTCAAAAATAACGGCTCGTGTGGGAAATACAGCAGCTGTCATATTCTTCTCTCACGTGTTCATATCCCAGATTGTCTCTAATTATTATCCTCGTCTTTATATACATTTCAATACATGTTCGTAGGATTAATAACTTTGATGGCAAGTAGTTTCGTTCTTTCAGTTTACAACCAAATCGTAACGGCTCTAATTTTCCTGAAATCAAGTTATAGAAAATATGACATCGATACGTTTAAGTGAGAACTAAAAGCTGATCGCTAAAGAACGCTGTCGAAAATGACCTAGTTCTTTATTCTTTAAAATTTTCTATTCTGTATGAGCTTCCAGGGCAACCTTAGCGTGTCCGTTTCTGTATGAAGTGCTGTCCTGACATTTGGGTTTCAGTATTTCAGTGTTTCATATCTTCTTTAATCCTCGACGTTATGTTGAACAGCCGTTGTGAAATTTGAAGGTGGTTTTACGTGCGAAATTTCCGGGACAGTTTTAACAGGACCAATGTATACTCTCCGAATTTGAAACAACAAGCAGTTGGAGAGTCTTTCATTGAAAATTACTGAAGCAGTAGGAAATAGCTGACACTCAGAAAAAGGAAGGACAGCCGATGCTAATTTGAGGTGGAACACGGTATCCAAACAGTTGCAGAAGCAGTAACTTAAAAAGAAGAATATGAACGTTTATTCTGTGGCCGAATAATTTATCCGCCGAGCGTGAATGTCGCAGCAGCTCACGACACACACGCGACCATTTTCAGCAGTACGAGGTCTGAAGAGGGTCTGAAAATAGCCATTACGTAAATTGATGTTGTACGTCTACCAAAAGCAAAATATGCACCCAATATTTATATTGTTCCTCACTGGTACTGTATGATGCGTTGAAAATACTGCCCTTTGCCGCCCTACTGCTGACAGAGGAACACCATGGGTAAATACACATGACGAGTCCCGTTTTGTAAATTAGTAGTGTGGCCGGAGTCAGCACAGTCAGTCAACGAGCCAATAAAAGCGGTGTCGATCGAAGCCATCTGCTCAATGGGAAAGTATATTTGCGAAAATATTAAATATGACGGACGCGTTTGTCTGCGCACAAAACACACGCAAATGGGGCGGCCGCCTGCTGTCGACCGAGGGCAAGGTTGTCCAGCTCCGCGCTGGAGGCAAATGAAGCCAATTAAAACAGATTCACTATGGTAAAGACCACTTTACATAAGCGGGCGCCCGATGAGATTCGCCGGACTCAAACAAAGGGGGCTTTGCATTGCAAATAAAAGCATGTGTAAATAAACTTCTCACTACCTCTACGTATTCACGCTGCGAGGGACGATGCGTTTTACTGACGTTTTCCGATCCTCCATTAGCATGCACGATTCAGCTGAATGCATAAAAAGAGGAGCCGGTGCTTCGATAAAAAAACATTTGTTTAAAGAACTGTTAATTTTATTTCTTAGAAAGAACTGACAACGTTCAATCTGTGAAGGAATTCTTTAGTAGTTTCGATATCGTAATCAATACTCGAGAACTCCTGAAGCAGTTAGTATTACTGTCGTTTCCTAGTTAAGATTTCTCTTGCTCTCGGACAGTAAGAATCAATTTTCCGCACTTAAAGAGAAGTTTCTGCTAGTAGGCAGCGAACGCACCTAATACAGTCGTCTATCAATCGGCAGTCGTCTATCCATCAGTTCAAAAGACTCCCACGTATTACAAGTAATTACTTATTAGTCCAGGTCCTTGATGGTTTCCAGCTTCACAGGTAACTAAGGTACGTTTGACAGATACAGCGTGAGTAAGAGGGAAAGCTCTTCATTTTATTACGTGCTATCACTGTACGGGTGAGTCAGAAGGACTTCACAACTTTGGAATCGTACAGATATTTATTGAGATAACTCACAGAATCGATATATGTGTCAAATGAGGCTCTGAGCACTATGGGACTTAACTGATGAGGTCATCAGTCCCCTAGAACTTAGAACTACTTAAACCTAACTAACCGAAGGACATCACACACATCCATGCCCGAGGCAGGATTCGAACCTGCGACCTTATCGGTCGTACAGTTCCAGACTGTAGCGCCTAGAACCGCTCAGCCACTCCGGCTGGCGATATATGCGTCATTTTGTAACAAACAACCTCAGGTTAGAGTGACGTAGTGAATCAGTACCCCATTCCACCACGAGGAGTGCCAGCAGAGTTGGTTCAGAACGAGCCCGCTGTGTGTTTTGATTTCATGAAACGAACTCTGCGACAACTGTTCGGAGTAAATTTCGCACCATATACATTTTATCGTGGGACACGTTCCTGACAGCCCCAAAGTTAATGTGTTCTGTGCCCTCACCAAGTTGAAAGTGTACGGCCGTTTCTTCTTCATTGAGAAAACTGTCACTGAATTGGTGTATCTGGTTAAGCTTAAAAACATTTTAATTTCACATATCGATGAATATCATCGAGATGGAATAGTTCGTGTATTGTGTTTTGCGCCAGGGACCTAGAAATGACGGAGGGGCTACGTCCCGCCATAGCCCACAGTGGTTCACAACCCTACAACGGATACCAGCAGTCCAACCACCTCACCGCCGCCCCACACTGAATGCAGGGTTATTGTGAGGTTTGGAGCCCCCCCCCCCCCCTGGAATGCCTGATACCAGACGAGTGTAGCCCCAAATGTTTGTGTTGTAGTGTTAACTATGGTCTACGCATACGTGGGGACAGTGTTTGCGCAACTATCGCCGACACAGTGTAACTGAGGCGGAATAAGAGCAACCAGCCCGCATTCGCCGAGACAGATGGAAAACCACCTTAAAAACCATCCACAGGCTGGCCAGTACATCGGACCTAGACGCTAATCCGTCGGGTGGATTCGTGCCGAGGACCGGCACGCCATCTCGCTCGGGAAGTGGCGTATTAGACCGCGCGGCTAGCAGGGCGGGCTGGGATAGTTTACTAGCAGAAAGACGGCGCGAAGTTTCCTCGATAGTCGCTTTCCAGGTCGGTGTATTGAGCGACAAGGGACAATCGCATAGTCAGCTCTCTCCCCAGACTTTACACGACTAGATTTCCTTCTCTGGCGGTCCATTAAAGACCGTGTGTATGGTCCTCCACTACCAAACAATTTAGGCGACCTGAATAATCGAATCTACGCTGCCGCTGCACAAGTTACGCTCGATCTGTTGCAACGAGCGTGGGAAGAAACTGATTACCGGCGGGATGTTTGCTGCATCATGAACGGTAGTCAAGTAGAACCAAAATGACACTTTCATGTGAAACTTCAGGTTGCTTTCTACAGGGAGAGACATCAACCGATTCTGTAAGTTATCTCAATAAATTTCTATATCATTTAAAAGCTTTAAATTCCTTTTTGACTCACCCAGTATTGCTAACTATTTATCAAAAACGGTTCAAACGGTCTGAGCACTATGGGACTTAACACCTAAGGTCATCAGTCCCCCAGAACTTAGAACTACTTAAACCTAACTAACCTAAGGACATCACACACATTCATGCCCGAGGCAGGATTCGAACCTGCGACCGTAGCGGTCGCGCGGTTCCAGACCGAAGCGCCTAGAACCGCTGTCCAAACTACTTATCACTTGTAATATATATCTTCATAATTAATATATAATACAGTATCTTGGTCATTTATACCACTTCAAAAGCGAGAAATATCAGTTCGAGACCCACATGGATCTCTCATAATTTAAGCCATGTCAGGCTTATAATACACTCCTGGAAATTGAAATAAGAACACCGTGAATTCATTGTCCCACGAAGGGGAAACTTTATTGACACATACCTGGGGTCAGATACATCACATGATCACAATGACAGAACCACAGGCACATAGACACAGGCAACAGAGCATGCACAATGTCGGCACTAGTACAGTGTATATCCACCTTTCGCAGCAATGCAGGCTGCTATTCTCCCATGGAGACGATCGTAGAGATGCTGGATGTAGTCCTGTGGAACGGCTTGCCATGCCATTTCCACCTGGCGCCTCAGTGGGGGACAGATCCGGAGATCTTGCTGGCCAGGGTAGTTGACTTACACCTTCTAGAGCACGTTGGGTGGCACGGGATACATGCGGACGTGCATTGTCCTGTTGGAACAGCAAGTTCCCTTGCCGGTCTAGGAATGGTAGAACGATGGGTTCGATGACGGTTTGGATGTACCGTGCACTATTCAGTGTCCCCTCGACGATCACCAGTGGTGTACGGCCAGTGTAGGAGATCGCTCCCCACACCATGCTGCCGGGTGTTGGCCCTGTGTGCCTCGGTCGTATGCAGTCCTGATTGTGGCGCTCACCTGCACGGCGCCAAACACGCATACGACCATCATTGGCACCAAAGCAGAAGCGACTCTCATCGCTGAAGACGACACGTCTCCATTCGTCCCTCCATTCACGCCTGTCGCGACACCACTGGAGGCGGGCTGCACGATGTTGGGGCGTGAGCGGAAGACGGCCTAACGGTGTGCGGGACCGTAGCCCAGCTTCTTGGAGACGGTTGCAAATGGTCCTCGCCGATACCCCAGGAGCAACAGTGTCCCTAATTTGCTGGGAAGTGGCGGTGCGGTCCCCTACGGCACTGCGTAGGATCCTACGGTCTTGGCGTGCATCCGTGCGTCGCTGCGGTCCGGTCCCAGGTCGACGGGCACGTGCACCTTCCGCCGACCACTGGCGACAACATCGATGTACTGTGGAGACCTCACGCCCCACGTGTTGAGCAATTCGGCGGTACGTCCACCTGGCCTCCCGCATGCCCACTACACGCCCTCGCTCAAAGTCTGTCAACTGCACATACGGTTCACGTCCACGCTGTCGCGGCATGCTACCAGTGTTAAAGACTGCGATGGAGCTCCGTATGCCACGGCAAACTGGCTGACACTGACGGCGGCGGTGCACAAATGCTGCGCAGCTAGCGCCATTCGACGGCCAACACCGCGGTTCCTGGTGTGTCCGCTGTGCCGTGCGTGTGATCATTGCTTGTACAGCCCTCTCGCAGTGTCCGGAGCAAGTATGGTGGGTCTGACACACCGGTGTCAATGTGTTCTTTTTTCCATTTCCAGGAGTGTAAGAGCGACTGTGACAGTCAGAAATATACAGGGTAATTTTTTCCAACGTGTACAATCTTTAGGGATTGCTCGATGAGAGGATACGGAACGTAAAGAAGTCTCATATGTCCGTAAATGCATGGTTTCCACGCTGAAGACCACTTGTACAATCGTACATTGCTGCAGACACTGCGTTTTAATACGCACTCTACCATGCAGCCAAAGTTAGAGTATGCATGGTTTCCTGTTAGAGGACGGTACTGACCCTCATACCTCATGCCCTAGCGCCCTCTCCTGCCATAGAAACTGGTAATGTTGTGTCCAGTTCACTTCTCTTGCTGACTCACCCTGTAGTGGATGTGATACAGAGTTTTACAGAACGGTTCCGTATTCGAATCGAGAGCTTTCCGACGTGGTGGTTATTGCGGAAAGGCAGATGGCAACGAGTGGCGGGCAGCAAGATAGTAACAGTACAAGAACCACAGCATTCAATATTTGCAACCGCGTTCGCTGTTTGTTCTAAGATATGATCGTTGCAGGGATCAGGAAATAATGTAGGATGTACCCGAAATGTTCGGACACCAGACCTGGAGGAAAATGTGTTTAACACTGTGAAAGGCGACAGCCGTGTCAATACCAGGCAGCTGACCCGCCAGTACGGGGTAAGCCAGACGGCCGTGGTGAACATTATCCGTGACAACTGTTACTACCCTTATCACTTACAGTGCGTACAGGGCTTACTAGCGACTTTCCACATCGGGAGCAGATTTATCACTTGTTTCTTCACCAGGCAACGACGATTGTGGGATTTGTGTCAGCCATCCTATTCACAGATAAGGCCATCTTTACGCTGCGTGGTGTCTTCAACCTTTATAACAGTCGTCTGTGGCATAGTATGGAGAAACCACATGGGATGGTGACAGTGAATCATCAACATCGATGCAGCTGGAACGTGTGGCCGGGATAACTGGCGACCGTATTTCGGGACCAGTCATCCTTCCATGTCGCCTAACAGGCCGGAACTATCGGCGTTTCTTGCTGGAGACTTTGCCTCCCTGCTGCAAGAAGTGCCATTGATGATTCGAAGGCTTAAGTAGCTGGTACATGATGATGCTCCAGTCCACTTCTCTGTTAACGTCCGGACGCATCTCAATCGTGATTTGTGGCGGCGTTCGTAGCGACAAACACTTCGCTGTAGAAACGGCTTACGAAGTCACCGCCACACTTTTAATAGCGGGCCGACCGGTCTGCTGGAACAGTGAACAGAAAGATGAAAACCCAAACACTCTGCCGGCCGAAGTGGCCGTGCGGTTAAAGGCGCTGCAGTCTTGAACCGCAAGACCGCTACGGTTGCAGGTTCGAATCCTGCCTCGGGCATGGATGTTTGTGATGTCCTTAGGTTAGTTAGGTTTAAGTAGTTCTAAGTTCTAGGGGACTAATGACCTCAGAAGTTGAGTCCCATAGTGCTCAGAGCCATTTGCCAACCCAAACACTCTGATTAAATAAAAGTCGGTACTTATCTTTATTAACGAAGATACAGAAACACAGTAGTGAACTCCGTGTCTACAGAAATCTGTCTAGTTCGAGTCGGAGCGGCTAGGTCAGCGTCGGCTGACGACAAACAACAACTCTGCTGCGATGAACACACAACTCACTAGCAAGTACACAAATCGGTGGCGAGTATACCACTGAGCGGCGAATACAGAACTGTCCTAGCGCTCGCGACTCCAGCGCTTAAGAAGCCAGAAGCCAGCGGTGGCGCGCGCAGACTTGCGGCGATTTCCTGTCTCGCTGGCGCTGCTTATGCGGACGGCGTCCGGACTTTGATGCTGCCAACCTTTTGGCAGCGGGCTCGGTTGGCATTACTGGCTAGGATATAACACGTGTCTTCTCCCGTCGTTGGGGATCGGACGAGGGGGTCAGTTTACATGGCTCACTCGTTCAACGGATCTCAACCCGTGCGATTGCTGGTTATGGTGCCATCTCAAAAGTATCGTTTATGCAGATCTCATTCCAGATGTGGAGACAATGGTGCAATGTATTCGAGCTGCCATTGACACTGCTCGGATGCAACCTGGCCGATATGAAAGTGTGAGACAGAACATGCTACGCTTGCTTTTGAGGCACATAGACCATTTTCACCACGTAATGTAACTGTGGCTGCATGATACAGTGCGTATTAGACCGCAGTCTCTAAAACATGTATGATTGAGTACATGATCTCTAGCGTGGAAACAATGCATTTCCGAAGTTCATTAGCCCATTTTTGTTCCGTATCTTCTCATCGATTCTTAGAGTTTGTACACGGTGGAAAAAATCACCTATATAAGTTTGTATCGTTTCTCCATAAGTTCAATAAACACGACAGATACACACAACAGACAGTTCAGTCATCAATAATAATATTCTCCCTCCCTATTTTCAACAGTCTTCCAACGCCGGGGTAACTTTAGGATTGCGCGACTGTAGAAATCACGTGGTTTTGAGATGAACAACTCATTAGCAATATTCGGGGCACATATTCGTCCGGAAAGGAAGTTCCTTGAAAACTGTTCGACAGGGAGCGGAAAAGGTAAAAATCTGAGCTTGCAAGATCAGATGAGTAAGGTCGGTGCGGGATGACTTCCCAACACAACTCCTGTAGAACGGTTTTTGTCAGTGTAGGAGAACTCGGGCGGGCTTTACCGTGCAGTATTATCACTTCACACAGCCCTAATGGTCGTTGTTCTTGGACTGCGTCTGCAAGATGCGCTACACACTGGTGAGAAAAAGGTCAGCAGTGGTGATTACAGAGTACCGCTGTGGCCGAGCGGTTCTAGGCGCTTCAGTACGGAACTACGCGGCTGCTACGGTCGTAGTTTAGAATCCTTCCTCGTGAATGGATGTGTGTGATGTCCTTAGGTTAGTTAGGTTTAAGTAGTTCTAAGTCTAGGGGACTGATGACCTCAGAAGTTAAGTCTCCTAGTGCTTACACCCATCTGGACCATTTTTAGTTGTGATTACACCACGTGGATGCAATTCGTAGTACACCACACAGCTGCTCCACCAGACACACAACATTATCTTGTTTCGATGCGGGCTGGTCTTTGTGCGCAGAGTTGCTGCTTTTTTTAGGTTCAACTATTCCTTTCTCTTCCTTATGTTAGAATAAAGACATCATTTCCCGAAACTTCCTGGCAGATTAACACTGTGTGCCCGACCGAGACACGAACTCGGGACCTTTGCATTTCGCGGGCAAGTGCTCTACCAACTGAGCTACCGAAGCACGACTCACGCCCGGTACTCACAGCATTACTTCTGCCAATACCTCGTCTCCTACCTTCCAAACTTTACAGAAGCTCTCCTGCGAACCTTGCAGAACTAGCACTCCTGAAAGAAAGGATATTGCGGAGACATATCTTAGCCACAGCCTGGGGGATGTTTCCAGAATGAGATTTTCACTCTGCAGCGGAGTGTGCGCTGATATGAAACTTCCTGGCAGATTAAAACTGTGTGCCCGACCGAGACTCGAACTCGGGACCTTTGCATTTCGCGGGCAAGTGCTCTACCAACTGAGCTACCGAAGCACGACTCACGCCCGGTACTCACAGCTTTACTTCTGCCAGTTTCATATCAGCGCACACTCCGCTGCATAGTGAAAATCTCATTCTGGAAACATCCCCCAGGCTGTGGCTAAGCCATGTCTCCGCAATATCCTTTCTTTCAGGAGTGCTAGTTCTGCAAGGTTCGCAGGAGAGCTTCTGTAAAGTTTGGAAGGTAGGAGACGAGGTACTGGCAGAAGTAAAGCTGTGAGTACCGGGCGTGAGTCGTGCTTCGGTAGCTCAGTTGGTAGAGCACTTGCCCGCGAAAGGTAAAGGTCCCGAGTTCGAGTCTCGGTCGGGCACACAGTTTTAATCTGCCAGGAAGTTTCATATCAGCGCACACTCCGCTGCAGAGTGAAAATCTCATTCTGGAAACATCCCCCAGGCTGTGGCTAAGCCATGTCTCCGCAATATCCTTTCTTTCAGGAGTGCTAGTTCTGCAAGGTTCGCAGGAGAGCTTCTGTAAAGTTTGGAAGGTAGGAGACGAGGTACTGGCAGAAGTAAAGCCGTGAGTACCGGGGGTGAGTCGTGCTTCGGTAGCTCAGTTGGCAGTCTGCCTTCGGCAGTGACACAGTGCGGACCGTGTTGCCTGCCGGCCGCGCTGTGGTGCGCGTGCCTGTTTGTTTACGCCGGAGCAGCTTCGCGTGTGCGGTGTTGTGAGTATAGAACGAGATGGCACACTCGTACAGAAAAACGACTTTGAAGTTCAGTTTTGCGAACGACTATACACGACCAAAGGCACACGAGGTTGAACGTTTCTTCAGAGAAGAGGTGAAAATCGATCCACAGGAAATCGTGGGAATCAATTTATCGCTCGTTTCAAGCGTCGTCTATGTCAAGCTTGTTGACGAGGCTGCTTGCGAAAGACTTCTACAACGATCACCGAACGGGTATCGTTTCTGTCATGCCGACGGGAATGTTGGTGCAGTTACAGTCGATCACGCGGGAATGGGGATCCGCACTATACGAGTCTTCGAACTTCCGTTTGAGGTCCCGTCTGAACTTGTTACCGACGCCTTTCGACCATACGGTACAGTTCTATCCCATGTGGCAGAAAAATGGACGAGTTTTACCACGTACCCCGTTTTAAATGGGGTGAGACAAATACGGATAGAGCTGCGCAAGCACGTCCCCTCTTATTTGTACATAGGAGGTTGTCGAGCAATTATAATCTATGATGGGCAACCTCGCACTTGCTCGGGGTGCGGGAAAGAAGGTCACGTCCGCTCGGAATGCCTCCAGCGACGTTTAGTGCAAACTCCACGGAATGACGTTCAGGCGCCACAACCGACGACTGTCTTACCGTTGACCTTTGTGGAAGCCCTGAGAAGCGACGTGAGGGAGACTTCCGATGGGCACCAGCAGCTGCCCCCTATAGAGAACATGGACACCAACGGACTGGAACTCCGACCACCGGTTCCACCACAGCAGACACAAGACACCACAGAAGAGATGCAGCTGACGGCGGCTCCAGGATCATCCGTGGTGGCTGCCAGTGCTTCCACCGAGAGCGTGATAGGCCAGGCCCAAGACGGAGGATACGCAACCCCAACAGCCGATGCGGAAGCAAGGCAACGGAAACAGCGTTCGCCGAAGAGAAGAAAGAAGCGTCGACTGACTTCTGCTGACGATAGCCGTAGTCCCGAGGGGACAGTGGACGACAACGACAGTATCGACCTGAGACCAGTGGATTCAACAGATACCGAGATGACGATGCAGGAACTACACAGCGACGATAACTTGAACTCTCCTTCTGGTGACCGGAAGGCGGAAGTGGAGATGACAACTGTCCAACATCAGAGCGATGACAACGTTACCTCCCATCTTTCGACCAGTTCCGGAAATATTCTGGGGGACTGGGCGCAAGAAATGGACCAACAGGAACGGGATAAAAATACGAACGCGACGATTGAGGACAGTCCTGGCCGGAGGCCGGGAGGAGTCGGGAAATGTTGACCAACTTAGTGTGTTGAGGAGCGCCGGGGGTGCAGATGGACGCTTAATGACACCGCCCTACAACTGATGAACACAAGCCAGGCGTACCGCGTTGCCACGATAAACATTAATGGCATACGGTCACCGCTTAAAATTCAAATGCTGAAAGATATGTTACGCGCTGCGGACGTGGATATTGTCCTCTTACAAGAAGTGCGTTTCACATCGCCGCCAGAGTTCTACGGTTACGAGGCACATTATTCAGTGCACGATGAAAGTGGATGCGGTGTGGCGATTCTCACCAGGGAAGGAATAGGAGTGGAGGGCGTCAGGTCTCTCCCTTCGGCACGCGGCATAGCGATCACTGTCGACGGCGTTCGTTTCATCAATTTATACGCACCATCTGGCTCCACAAAACGAAGAGAAAGGGCGACTTTTTACATCGAAGAGATAGCACCGTTGTTCGCTGGACGCTTTGATAACTATGTAGTGGGCGGCGACTTTAATTGTGTCGTCGACAAAAAGGACCAAGTACCTCATTATGTGCCATGCATGGAACTGCGTGCGTTGATTACCGAAATGGCACTCCTGGATACCTGGGAACTGCAGCATGGTGACAGGCCGGGTTATACGTTTGTCACGGGACACTCGGCGAGTAGACTTGATAGAGTGTACGTGACACGAGCTCTACGGACGACGATACTGGATGCCGAAATCTGGCCAGCGGCTTTTACGGATCATATGGCGTACGTCTGTACGATTTCACTAACGCGTCAGAAGATATGGCGGAGTAAAGGTCACTGGAAAATGAATTGTGCACTTTTACGTGACACTGAATGTCACCGGTCGATAGAGGCGGCCTGGGAGACCTGCGTTCGTCGCCAACGAGCATACACCTCGGTTCTCCAGTGGTGGATTAAATGCGCAAAACCAACGTTACGGAGAACGTTGATACGATACGGGCAGGACAAATCGCAGTGGAACCGCTCAACGGCTGATTTTTATTTTACAGCCCTGAGGGAGCTGATGACCCAACAACCATCGCCGGAAAGGCACACGGCCATGCGCAGGATAAAAGCCAAGTTATTACAGCTGACGAGACTAAGAATGGAAGGTATAATGGTCCGGGCGAGATTGGCGGACACAGTTGCTGCCGAAACCCCCTCCATGCACCACGTGGTACGTGAACGCCAACGACGACGCAGGACATTGATCAGGGAACTAATCTCTGAAACTGGCCAGCCAGTCGTGCACCAGCGTGATATTGCGCATGTGTTTACCGACTATTTCCGCCAGTTATATGGACCTGTACATGTGAACCACGAGACACTACATGATGTCATCTCGGAAATGCCAGATAGAGGACCACCGCTGGATGCAGAGACCTTCATCACAGCGATAACAGAGGATGAGCTGACAGACGCAATTGCCAGGGGGGCTCCGAACAAGTCCCCTGGACAGGACGGCTTCCCAATTGAATTTTACCGCGCCTTTGCATACCTCATGGGACGGACCTGGATTCAGATGTACAACGAACTCCTGTTACCGCAGACTGAGATACCTGCCGAGTTCACGGAGGGTATCATCATCCCCATACCCAAACCACGCGGTGGCAGAACTCCAGGAGATTATAGACCACTCACTCTCTTGAACTGCGACTACAAGATTTTCGCGCGCATACTTGGGGCTCGCCTGCGGTCTTCACTATCTGATAGACTCCTCATAGATCAAACTTGCCTCGGCGGTAAGAGCAACGTACATACGGCGCTCAGTGACTACCGAGATATCATCGCATTAGCAGCGGCATGCCGAGTGCGTGCGGCACTCGTCGCTATTGACTTCGATCATGCATTCGACAGAGTGGATCATACCTTTTTGCATGCGGTGATGGACAGATTGGGAATCCCACAGGCCTTCATCCTAGTGATCATGCGACTGTTACACGGCGTACGATCAAAGGTCTCGGTGAATGGGCGGGGCACTGACTACATTGTTATTTCAAGGTCAGTTCGTCAAGGTTGCCCCCTGTCGATATTTTTGTATGCAATGGCTTTGGAACCCTGTTTATATGGTCTCCGAAGACGGTTGGAGGGAGTGCCGTTGCCACAACTGACCTTTCATTGCCGCGCTTATGCTGACGATGTGATGCTGGTGGCACGGACAGGCGAAGAAGTACGTACGGCGTTGGCATGGATACAGCGATACGGGATGGCGGCAGGAAGCGTGCTTAATCTACAAAAATCACGCTGCATGAATGTCGGTCGAGGATTACAACCGGGGGAGGAAGGGCCGCTCATCTTAGTTAAGACCGTAAAATGCCTAGGTATTACGTTCCACACGGATGTGCAGCGGACAGCAGCGGATAACTACCGACGCATATTAAAGCTGATGCGGACAATGGTGCTGTTACAGAAACTAAGAGCGTTGGATATGATTCAGAGGGTGACCTATGTTAACGTATACCTAGCACCGAGACTCACTCACGTAGCGCATGTCCTGCCTTTAACGCGCACAATGGCATCACGCATACAAGCAACTTTCGGAACCTACGTGAGTGTGGGACACCTGTTTAAGATCCGATACACAACGCTTACGCTACCACCTGGAGAGGGTGGACTTGGTCTAGTGAACGTATATGAAAAGGCACGGGCGTTATTCGTCAGTACGATTTTCCGACAGTGGCGCGGCCAATTTCGCAATATCTCGGGTGCGTTGGCCGATGTACTAGCGCCCACTTCAATGCTGCCACCAGTCGATGTGGGCCATATTTCACCGAAGCTGTCACACTTCAAGTCTTTTTTTTTGGAGCTTAGCTATGTCAGAGATTCCTTCCCAACAACACGACTACCGACGACGCGAGACGTATACCATCTCTTACTGCGCCGGTGTCCCAGGAATACCCTGGAAAAGAAGTACCCAGACAAGAACTGGCGACAGATCTGGCGCGTTATACGGAACGTTTACCTCCCAACGTCGGTACGCTCAACATGGTATGTGGTGATAAATAGGAAGTTCGCAACGAATCAACGGCGGCACGCGATTCATTTGGCAGACACTCCACTATGTTTAGGCTGCGCAACAGTGGACACTGATGAACATCGTTTAGCATGTAGTGGGACGGCTCCAGTGTGGCAGTTGACACAACAGATATTGGCGTTCCTGTTACGCTCCGCCCCTCACACAATTTCATCAGACACACTTTTTTTCCCCCAAGAATCTTATTTCCCGGTCCAAAAAACCAATGCAGTGACATGGGTGCGGGGAATGGTGGTGGGCTACGTGTATAACGAATCGGAAAAGGACAAAATTGATTTTTGGCATTTTCTCTTGGATGGGCACACGAAGCTGCAACAGCATAAGAAATATAGGCAAGACTTCGCTAATTACTTGCGACTTACATTTACCGACCCGCCGGCCAGATGGGGTGTGACGGGTGAGAGATGAGATAGACGAAGAAGCCGAGATTGACATCGATCACACTTACGGACCCTTAGTTAATTTCGAGAAGACGACCCAGTCTTACACCAACGTCTGGAGAACGAGTCGATAGATGGCTCTCTTGCTCTATCGAACGTCGGGTCGTGAGCAGGTGTCGCCCCCGACACGAATTTCATTTCATTGCTACAGGAGCATGTTTCTTTTGTATTTGTACTATCCGCAATGTCTTCATGTCTTTCATTTGAGCATTTTCAGTTTTATTTATTTCCTTAATTAATTAATTTTCTAATTAGCCACTTTTGTCAACATATGGAATTTGTAGACACTATTTATGCGATAGTACAACAACATGTATGTCAGCAAAGGTGGTAAGCCTGACATTAAAAAAAAAAACGCGCTGCTTTTTGGATTCGGGTAGGCGCGCCGGCCCCGGATCGAATCCGCCTGGCAGATTAACGACGAGCGCCGGTGTGTCGGCCAGCTTGGATGTGCGGTCGGGCACACAGTTTTAATCTGCCAGGAAGTTTCATATCAGCGCACACTCCGCTGCAGAGTGAAAATCTCATTCTGGAAACATCCCCCAGGCTGTGGCTAAGCCATGTCTCCGCAATATCCTTTCTTTCAGGAGTGCTAGTTCTGCAAGGTTCGCAGGAGAGCTTCTGTAAAGTTTGGAAGGTAGGAGACGAGGTACTGGCAGAAGTAAAGCTGTGAGTACCGGGCGTGAGTCGTGCTTCGGTAGCTCAGTTGGTAGAGCACTTGCCCGCGAAAGGCAAAGGTCCCGAGTTCGAGTCTCGGTCGGGCACACAGTTTTAATCTGCCAGGAAGTTTCATATCAGCGCACACTCCGCTGCAGAGTGAAAATCTCATAAGGGAACATCCCCCAGGCTGTGGCTAAGCCATGTCTCCGCAATATCCTTTCTTTCAGGAGTGCTAGTTCTGCAAGGTTCGCAGGAGAGCTTCTGTAAAGTTTGGAAGGTAGGAGACGAGGTACTGGCAGAAGTAAAGCTGTGAGTACCGGGCGTGAGTCGTGCTTCGGTAGCTCAGTTGGTAGAGCACTTGCCCGCGAAAGGCAAAGGTCCCGAGTTCGAGTCTCGGTCGGGCACACAGTTTTAATCTGCCAGGAAGTTTCATATCAGCGCACACTCCGCTGCAGAGTGAAAATCTCATAAGGGAACATCCCCCAGGCTGTGGCTAAGCCATGTCTCCGCAATATCCTTTCTTTCAGGAGTGCTAGTTCTGCAAGGTTCGCAGGAGAGCTTCTGTAAAGTTTGGAAGGTAGGAGACGAGGTACTGGCAGAAGTAAAGCCGTGAGTACCGGGCGTGAGTCGTGCTTCGGTAGCTTAGTTGGTAGAGCACTTGCCCGCGAAAGGCAAAGGTCCCGAGTTCGAGTCTCGGTCGGGCACACAGTTTTAATCTGCCAGGAAGTTTCATATCAGCGCACACTCCGCTGCAGAGTGAAAATCTCATTCTGGAAACATCCCCCAGGCTGTGGCTAAGCCATGTCTCCGCAATATCCTTTCTTTCAGGAGTGCTAGTTCTGCAAGGTTCGCAGGAGAGCTTCTGTAAAGTTTGGAAGGTAGGAGACGAGGTACTGGCAGAAGTAAAGCCGTGAGTACCGGGCGTGAGTCGTGCTTCGGTAGCTCAGTTGGTAGAGCACTTGCCCGCGAAAGGCAAAGGTCCCGAGTTCGAGTCTCGGTCGGGCACACAGTTTTAATCTGCCAGGAAGTTTCATATCAGCGCACACTCCGCTGCAGAGTGAAAATCTCATAAGGAAACATCCCCCAGGCTGTGGCTAAGCCATGTCTCCGCAATATCCTTTCTTTCAGGAGTGCTAGTTCTGCAAGGTTCGCAGGAGAGCTTCTGTAAAGTTTGGAAGGTAGGAGACGAGGTACTGGCAGAAGTAAAGCTGTGAGTACCGGGCGTGAGTCGTGCTTCGGTAGCTCAGTTGGTAGAGCACTTGCCCGCGAAAGGCAAAGGTCCCGAGTTCGAGTCTCGGTCGGGCACACAGTTTTAATCTGCCAGGAAGTTTCATATCAGCGCACACTCCGCTGCAGAGTGAAAATCTCATAAGGGAACATCCCCCAGGCTGTGGCTAAGCCATGTCTCCGCAATATCCTTTCTTTCAGGAGTGCTAGTTCTGCAAGGTTCGCAGGAGAGCTTCTGTAAAGTTTGGAAGGTAGGAGACGAGGTACTGGCAGAAGTAAAGCTGTGAGTACCGGGCGTGAGTCGTGCTTCGGTAGCTCAGTTGGTAGAGCACTTGCCCGCGAAAGGCAAAGGTCCCGAGTTCGAGTCTCGGTCGGGCACACAGTTTTAATCTGCCAGGAAGTTTCATATCAGCGCACACTCCGCTGCAGAGTGAAAATCTCATTCTGGAAACATCCCCCAGGCTGTGGCTAAGCCATGTCTCCGCAATATCCTTTCTTTCAGGAGTGCTAGTTCTGCAAGGTTCGCAGGAGAGCTTCTGTAAAGTTTGGAAGGTAGGAGACGAGGTACTGGCAGAAGTAAAGCCGTGAGTACCGGGCGTGAGTCGTGCTTCGGTAGCTCAGTTGGTAGAGCACTTGCCCGCGAATGGCAAAGGTCCCGAGTTCGAGTCTCGGTCGGGCACACAGTTTTAATCTGCCAGGAAGTTTCATATCAGCGCACACTCCGCTGCAGAGTGAAAATCTCATTCTGGAAACATCCCCCAGGCTGTGGCTAAGCCATGTCTCCGCAATATCCTTTCTTTCAGGAGTGCTAGTTCTGCAAGGTTCGCAGGAGAGCTTCTGTAAAGTTTGGAAGGTAGGAGACGAGGTACTGGCAGAAGTAAAGCTGTGAGTACCGGGCGTGAGTCGTGCTTCGGTAGCTCAGTTGGTAGAGCACTTGCCCGCGAAAGGCAAAGGTCCCGAGTTCGAGTCTCGGTCGGGCACACAGTTTTAATCTGCCAGGAAGTTTCATATCAGCGCACACTCCGCTGCAGAGTGAAAATCTCATTCTGGAAACATCCCCCAGGCTGTGGCTAAGCCATGTCTCCGCAATATCCTTTCTTTCAGGAGTGCTAGTTCTGCAAGGTTCGCAGGAGAGCTTCTGTAAAGTTTGGAAGGTAGGAGACGAGGTACTGGCAGAAGTAAAGCCGTGAGTACCGGGCGTGAGTCGTGCTTCGGTAGCTCAGTTGGTAGAGCACTTGCCCGCGAATGGCAAAGGTCCCGAGTTCGAGTCTCGGTCGGGCACACAGTTTTAATCTGCCAGGAAGTTTCATATCAGCGCACACTCCGCTGCAGAGTGAAAATCTCATTCTGGAAACATCCCCCAGGCTGTGGCTAAGCCATGTCTCCGCAATATCCTTTCTTTCAGGAGTGCTAGTTCTGCAAGGTTCGCAGGAGAGCTTCTGTAAAGTTTGGAAGGTAGGAGACGAGGTACTGGCAGAAGTAAAGCTGTGAGTACCGGGCGTGAGTCGTGCTTCGGTAGCTCAGTTGGTAGAGCACTTGCCCGCGAAAGGCAAAGGTCCCGAGTTCGAGTCTCGGTCGGGCACACAGTTTTAATCTGCCAGGAAGTTTCATATCAGCGCACACTCCGCTGCAGAGTGAAAATCTCATAAGGGAACATCCCCCAGGCTGTGGCTAAGCCATGTCTCCGCAATATCCTTTCTTTCAGGAGTGCTAGTTCTGCAAGGTTCGCAGGAGAGCTTCTGTAAAGTTTGGAAGGTAGGAGACGAGGTACTGGCAGAAGTAAAGCTGTGAGTACCGGGCGTGAGTCGTGCTTCGGTAGCTCAGTTGGTAGAGCACTTGCCCGCGAAAGGCAAAGGTCCCGAGTTCGAGTCTCGGTCGGGCACACAGTTTTAATCTGCCAGGAAGTTTCATATCAGCGCACACTCCGCTGCAGAGTGAAAATCTCATTCTGGAAACATCATTTCCCGTTAGCATTAACGATACAGGATAGGAATGGTCGATGTTCACGAGCCAATTGGTGACGATCAAGGAGACATGAATGTATAGCAGTTCGCTGATTTTTGTGATTTCTGCTTGGAGCTTGCGGTACCCAAACACCCAATTTTTGGAACTTCCCCGTTAAGGTCAAATTCACGCGATATTGGAATGATCACACCTCACCATATTTGCTAGTTGTCGAGTACACTGAGGTGAATTATTGTGGATTAATGCGTTCAAACGACCATCAGTCCCCGAATGCCTTTCTGACCGTAGAGAGCAACTGTCAGACGATCCTCCTTAAAAGAAGAAAATCATTCTGTTGCCTTGCTCTGTCCAGGGCATTATCCCCATACACGGCGCAAATATTTCTGGCTGCTTCCGCTGCTGTCACCCTTCTACCGAACTGAAACGCAAGAAGATGTCGGAAATGTTCCGATTTCTCCACTTCGCACTGCATTTTCTAGTGTCCACGTCAGTATCTCCCAATTACAAAATCTCACTATATAATCTCAATAGCAAGAGTGAACAACAAATCGATAAACAAACGGAAGACAGCAAAACGAAAGCTGAAATTTTAAATTTAGCATTCGAGAAATCCTTCATGCTGGAGGATCCTACAAACATACTGCCGTTCGAGTCTCGTACAGATTCCCGTATGGAGGACTTAGTGATAGACATCCCAGGGGTTATGAAGCAGCTGAATGGGTTGAAAATAAATAAATCGCCAGGTCCTGATGAGATATCAATTCGGTTTTACAGAGAGTACTCAACTGCATTGGCTCCTTACTTAGCTTACATTTATCGTGAATCTCTTGCCTAACGTAAAGTCCCAAGCGACTGGAAAAAAGCGCAGGTGACGCCTGTATATAAGAAGGGTAGAAGGACGGATCCTCAAAATTACAGACCAATATCCTTAACATCGGTTTGTTGCAGGATTCACGAACATATTCTCAGTTCGAATATAATGAATTTCCGTGAGAGAGAGAAGTTGCTGTCCATGCATCAGCACGGCTTTAGAAAGCATCGCACCTGCGAAACGCAACTCGCCCTTTTTTCACATGATATCTTGCGAACCATGGATTAAGGGTATCAGACGGATGCCATATTCCTATACTTCCGGAAAGCAGTTTGACTCGGTGCCCCACTGCAGACTCCTAACTAAGGTACGAGCTTATGGGATTGTAATAGAACCCAGTACGTTTTCCTCGATGGTGAGTGTTCATCGGAGGTGAGGGTATCATCTGGAGTGCCCCAGGGAAGTGTGGTAGGTCCGCTGTTGTTTTATATCTACATAAATGATCTTTTGGATAGGGTGGATAGCAATGTGCAGCTGTTTGCTGATGATGCTGTGTTGTACGGGAAGGTGTCGTCGTTGAGTGACTGTTGGGAGATACAAGATAACTTGGACAGGATTTGTGATTGGTGTAAAGAATGACAGCTAAACTCTAAATATAGATAAATGTAAATTAATGCAGATGAATAGGAAAAAGAATCCCGTAATGTTTGAATACTCCGTTACTAGTGTAGCGCTTGACACAGTCACGTCGATTAAACATTTGGGCGTAACATTGCAGAGCGAATGAAGTTGGACAAGCATGTAATGGCAGTTGTGGGGAAGGCGGATAGTCGTCTTCGGTTCATTGGTAGAATTTTGGGAAGATGTGGTTCATCTGTAAAGGAGTCTGCTTATAAAATACTAATACGACGTATTCTTGAGTACTGCTCGATCGTTTCGGATCCCTATCAGGTCGGATTGAGGGAGGACATACAAGGAATTCAGAGGCGGGCTGCTAGATTTGTTACTGGTAGGCTTGATCATCACGCAAGTGTTACGGAAATGCTTCAGGAAGTCGGGTGGGAGTCTCTAGAGGAAAGGAGGCGTTCTTTTCGTGAATCACTACTGAGGAAATTTAGAGAACCAGCATTTGAGGCTGACTGTAGTACAATTTTGCTGCCACTAACTTACATTTCGCGGAAAGACCACAAAGATAAGAGAGATTAGGACTCGTACAGAGGCATATAGGCAGTCGTTTTTCCCTCGTTCTCTTTGGGAGTGGAAAAGGGAGAGAAGATGCTAGTTGTGGTACGAAGTACGCCACGCACCGTACGGTGGATTGCGGAGTATGTATGTAGATGTAGATGTAGAACCCATACCAATCTGCAAAACAAAAACGCTACAAACTTATGCACCAGCCTAATAACACCAAAGGTCCTTGATGGTTTCCAGCTACACATATGACTAGTTACAATTACAAAAGAGTGTTTCATCAGCGAAATTTGTTACAAAAAAATTGTTTCACACATCGATACAACACAGATGCAGAGACTAGTTCCCAGCTGGCCGCTGTGGCCGAGCGGTTGTAGGAGCTCCAGTCCGGACCCGCGCTGCTGCTACGGTCGCAGGTTCGATTCCTGCCTCGGGCATGGGTGTGTGTAATGTCCTTAGGTTAGTTAGCTTTATGTAGTTCTAAGTCTAGGAGACTGATAACCTCAGATGTTAAGCCACATAATGCTTAGAACCATTTGACCTATTTTTTTTACTACTTCCCATTGCCTTATCTACGCGATAAGCCATAAACTCCTCGTCAAAAATGTTCAAAAGTGTGTGAAATCTTATGGGACTTAACTGCTAAAGTCATCAGTCCCAAAGGTTACACACTACTTAACATAAATTATCCTAATGACAAACACAAACACCTATGCCAGAGGGAGGACTCGAACCTCCGCCGGGACCAGCCGCACAATGCATGACTGCATCGCCTTAGACCGCTCGGCTAATCGCGCTCGGCTAAACTCCTTGTCATTTAGGGAAAGCTTTCGGCACTAGCAATAGGTGCTGTGAAAAATTTAATTAAATCAGTTCGTATTCCAGCTATCAGTTTCGACCCCTTCTCCGCAAACTCTGCTCCTGATGTCACCTATGAATGCAGATATTCCTTGATTATCTGTATTTCACCGTTAATCGATGACACCGTGCTTCGAAACGCCCTCCGTTTGGTGGAATTTGCATACGGTCAGGGACTGCGCGGTATCAGTTGCCACAGTATCATTCATTACAACTGTCCCCGCAAGTTTTCATTACCAAGCTGTCACTTGCTGTCTTATCTGGAGTACCGGTTAATTTCTCCTGTCAAAATTTCGTTTCATTTTCCCTTTTTCCTCTATGTTTTCCATTTGTAACGCCTGCGGCCTGGCGGACGTGACGCGCCAGTGTTGTTGCCCGTAGTCCCCCGTTTACAAACAATCTGTCACACGGTTATCGCGGCGGCCTTTTCATGGATTTAGATAGCCGGACGTTTCCTGCGGGAAGCAGGCGCTGCTAACGGGTCATCAGCTCTGGCTTGCCCCGCCCGTCCCCGACGTAGTAAACATGTCGCGCGAGGCGATAGCGCCGGCACAGAACCTTCCGGGGACAGATCAATGTGAGACTCTTGCAGTATTTTCACAGCTTCCATCAGGAAACCATCGTCCAAAAGTCGGTAGAATGAAACAGCTGTTGCAGCCCCTGGAATAATATTTAACAGTTTTGTGAGAGTACTCCTCTTTCACAAACACAGTAGGGACGGAAGTAATTGAGTACTAACCAAAACGTTCTACTTTCAAAATTATCCAGTGCTATCGGAATAATGAATTATTTATCGTATGTCACGCGTTAAGGGGTTTGGAATCGCGAGAATAGCTGTAAATAAACTAATATTACTAAACTACTGCCGGTCGGTGAGGCCGAGCGGTTCTAGGGGCTTCAGTCTGGAATCGCGCCGCTGCTACGGTCGCAGTTTCGAATCCTGCCTCGGGCATGGATGTCTGTGATGTCCTTAGGTTAGTTAGATTTTAGTAGTTCTAAGTCTAGGGGACTGATGTACTCAGATGCTAAGTCTCATAGTGCTTAGAGCTATTTGAACCATTTTACTAAAGCTACTACACATCAACAATTCAACACAACTCTCCAGCATAATACACTGAGGTGACATAAGTCATGGGATACCACCTTATATCGTGGCATCGTGTCGGACCTCCGCGGGATTAACCGAGCGGTCTGGGGCGCTGCAGTCATGGACTGTGAGGCTGGTCCCGGCGGAGGTTCGAGTCCTCTCTCGGGCATGTGTGTGTGTGTGTTTGTCATTAGGATAATTTAGGTTAAGTAGTGTGTGAGCTTAGGGACTGATGACCTTGGCAGTTAAGTCCCATAAGATTTCCCACACATTTGAACATTTTTTTCGGACCTCCTTTTGCCTGGCTTAGTGCAGCAACTCGACGTGGTGTGGACTCAAAAAGTCATTGGACGTCCCGTGCAGAAACAGTGAGCCATTCTGTCTCTATAGCCGTCAATAGTTGCGAAAGTCTTGTTGGTGCAGGATTGAGTGCGCGAACTGACCTCTCGATTATATCCCATAAATATTCGATGAGACTCGTCTCGATCGATCTGTATGGCCAAATCATTCTCTCGAACTATCCAGAACGTTCTCCAAACAGCTCCCAAACAATTATGTCCCGATGACATGGCTCATTGTCAGTCACAGACATGAAGTCCATAAATTGCTGCATATGATCTCCAAGCAGCGGAACATAAACTTTTTCACTAAAAAGAGCGGGTCAGTTTGACCAGAGGACCTTGTCCATTCCATGTAAACACAGTCCACATCACTATGGAGTCACCACCATCTCCACAGTGCCTTTTTGACAACTTGGGTCCATGGCTTCGGGGGGTCTGCGCCACAGACGAACCCTTCCATCAGTTCTTACCAGCTGAAATCGGGACTCCGTCTGACCAGGCCACGTTTTCCAGTCTTTTAGGATCCAACGAATATGGTCCCCAGCCCAGGAGGGGCCCTACAGGCGACGTCAGCTGTTAACGTAGGCATTCGCTTCGGTCGTCTGCTACCATAGCCTATTAACGCCAGATTTCACCTTACTGTGCAAACGGATACGTTCGTCGTACGTCCTACATTGATGTCTGCAGCTAAGTCACTCAGTGTTGCTTGGCTGTTAGCACTGGCAGCACTGCACAAACGCTGCTGCTCTCGGTTGTTAAGTGAAGTCCGTCACCCTGTGTTGGCTGTGGTGGGGGATAATGCCTGAATATTGGCATTCTCGGCACAACTGTGGACAATAACGACCTCGGAATGTTGCATACCCTAACGATTTTCGAAATGGACTATCCCATTCATCTAGTTCCAATTACCATTCCGCATTCAAAGTCTGCTAATTCCCGTTGTGTGGACATAATCACGTTGGAAGCCTCTTCACGTCAATCACCTGAGTACAAATGACAGCTTCGCCCACCCACTGCCCTTTTACACCTTGTGTACACGATGCTACCGCTATCTGTGTCTGTGCATATAGCTGTGTAATGACTTTTACCCGCCTCTGTGTATAATAACTTTCTACGTTAATGACCCTGCTAATGATATAATGCGACTGCAAGAAGAGATATTATTGAAAGAATCTACGACATGCTGTAACTAGTATTGAGTACTGAATCCCATAGTCCTTTCGTTGAAGTATATTTTGATCTGACTTCTACACTTGGAGTCACGCTTTCCGGAATCCGAACAATGTGCCTGTTTTACTGCGTCACGACAGCGAACCTTGTTTGAGTGTGCTGCTCCTTTCGTGATGACGTCACTTTGAATCTTCGTTGCAGTAGTTTTTTAGGGGACGATGATTAAATTAAAGAGGGAACCCACGAATAGGCTTTCTCTAAATGAATTCATTTAACACAAAGAAATGTTCACTTGGCTTCTCGGCAGCAGCTTCTAACGCACAAAACTATTTTTCTTTTACGGTACTTTTATAACCAAGCATCTATATCAAAATAGAATTGAGTTCAGGCGCGAGTTCAGATATTCCTTTACACAAGAAGAATAATTTTAATCATTTAAACTAAAATAGGAAGTGTGGTCTTGAAGAATCCGAGGGTATGGCATCCTACAGAGTGTTAGAATAGGTCTCGGGCTGCCACTAAATTAAATTTTCAGGGAACATAAAAGTGTAAGTAGGCTGTTTATGTTTTCTTTATGTAAGTAGGCTGTTTATGTTTTCATATTGGCAACGTTACGTAGCGCTCTGTATGAAAATCACTGGCTGTGCTGTGTGCAGCCTGTGGCTAGTTTGCATTGTTGTCTGCCATTGTAGTGTTGGGCAGCGGCAGCTGGATGTGAAGCGCGTAGCGTTGCGCAGTTGGAGGTGAGCCGCCAGCAGTGGTGGATGTGGGGAGAGAGATGGTGGAGTTTTGTAATTTATCATGAACTGCTATATATATTATGACTATTAAGGTAAATACATTGTTTGTTCTCTATTAATATCTTTCATTTGCTAACTATCCCTATCAGTAGTTAGTGCCTTCAGTAGTTTGAATCTTTTATTTAGCTGGCAGTAGTGGTGCTCGCTGTATTGCAGTAGTTCCAGTAACGAAGATTTTTGTGAGGTAAGTGATTTCTGAAAGGTATAGTTTAATGTTACTCAGGGCCATTCTTTTGCAGGGATCTTTGATAGTCAGATTGCGTTGCGCTAAATAATATTGTGTGTCAGGTTAAGCACAGTCGTGTACAAATGTTCTAAGGGGACGTTTCAAAAGTATAGATTTATATTACACATATCTATACAGTTTAGCCGTTCAGGAGTCAGTGTAACGTGGTGTAACATTCTACTGCCGCTCTATCGAGCTCTAAAGCTCCGAAGATGTAGTGAATTGAGATTATGCTTAGATAATTTGAATAATTGCTGGGTGGCCTGATTTTCTCAATCAGATAGTACGGTAACTATTAGCCGAAACAAGTCTTCTTATCCTGAATGTGAGCTACACATTGGAATGTGGTGTACAGGTCAGTATAACAGGTCAATACTGATAGTAATTTCAAACATGGAATAATCGAAATAAGGAAAGTACCGAAAAAGGACTTTAATCACAAGTCGATTTGGTGGAACTGACACGCCTCATTGACTCGATCTATAGAAAGCTAAGCGTTCCCCGATGTGCTGGCTTGGCTTCTCAGATCTCACGCATGTCTTATATATCGGTTGATAGCTGCGGAGATACGGCGGTCGGCGGACGGTAACGTGTGTTGGGCTTCTGGCAGATGCTTCTGGGCGAGCGGTCGACACGTAGCGGATGATTAAAGGTTGTTGGCATTTCCTAGTGATTTCTAGTACGAAGCTGCCCCACTACGGACTTCTGCCACCTCCGCTATATGTGATGAAGCACGTTTGATAATTTTTTGTGTGTGTTCATGGTATTTACAGCAGTAGCAATTTTATATGAGACTGTACAAAGATTTATTAATCTTTCCACAGTTTGGGGCCACAGTCATATAATACCGTTTAAATGAGTTCCTACATTTGACTGTATAACCTGTTTATTCTACTGTACAAACGAATTCTGTGTTTGGCCTCTTTGTAGTACCACAATGTCTGTGATTAGGAATCGAAATGACGACGGTCCCTGGTTCGAAACCCGCCTCCGCTTATATTTTAATAATCAGTATTGGCGGCCGCAGACTTCCGGCATAAGAAGTCACCCTCATTCTGCCAACGGCCTTGTCAAAGAGGGCGGAGGAGCGGACAGAGGTTCAGGGCACTCTCTTCTCCTTGGGGAGAGAAACCGACCGTAACGGCGGAAGAATCAGCAATGATCAAAGGCATGAGGATGCAGAAGGCAACGGAATTCACTGCATTAAACATACATAACATGTATCCATAGGACATGAGGCCTGTAACGGAAAAAATGAAATGGAAAGAGGATACGGATTTCTGGTCAGATGAGTATATGGTAATATCAAAAGCAGCAGAAAATGGTATTACGGGAGGAGGATTCGTTGTGAATAGGAAGGTAGAGCAAAGAGTGTGTGTTACTGTGAACAGTGAATCACAAGAGGAGGAGATGTACTTGGAAAAGGCCGGGTGATACGGGAAGATATCAATTACATTACATCGTGGACTGACAGAGATTCAGAACTAGGATACAGGACTGTAAGGCGTACCCAGGACCAGATATAGACTCAGATCACAATGTAGTAGCGATGAAGAGTAGGCTGAAGTTTAAGAGATTTGTCAGGAAGAATCAATACGCAAAGAAATGGAATAGGGAAGTACTAAGAAATGCCGAGATACACTTGATGACCTCTAAGGCTGCAGATACAGCAATAACGAATAGCTCAGTAGGCAGTAAAACAGTAGAAGAGGAATGGACATGTTTAAAAAGGGCAATCACAGAAATTGGGAAGAAAAACAAGGTACAAAGAAGGTAACTGCGAAGACGCCGTGGGTGAATAAGAAATACTTCAGTTGATCGATGAAAGAAGGAAGTACAAAAATGTTCAGGAAAATTCATGATTACAGAAATACAAGTCGCTGAGGAATCTAGTACACAGGAAGTGCAGAGAAGATAAGACGAAATCGCTGCATGAAAAATGTGAAGAAGGAGACAGTAGGGAATGACTTCCATGGTACTAGAGGCAGCTGTAGAGGGAAAAAATTGCAGAGGTTGACAAATTAGAAGACATCCAGCAAATATTTGAAGGCGTAGGTTGCAAGAGCTACTCTGAATTAAAGAGGTTGGCACAGGAGAGGAATTCGTGGCGGGCCACATCAGACCAGTCAGAAGACTGATGACACCCAAAAAATTAGGTCCTACACCTTTCTTTACAAGTCCGGCAGCCAAGATTACCTTTATTATTAAGAAAATTCATATGTCACAGACATGATTTATACGAGACAGGAAGGCCGGTATAGGGGTACAGTATACCCCTCATGTACCTGCAGAGCGCCGAACTTCTGTCCGCTCTTGTTATTTGATGATATGTCATTGACAGCTAGAAGATTCAACTTGGGCGGTTTTCTTCCACTTCATTCATTGTTCCAGGTCGTCAACTCTCTGCTGCGCTAACTAAAATTCCGGAAAATCAAGTATTTGCCGTCTCGCATCCACATGTCTCTCAGATGGTCTCACAGAGTTGTGTTCTCTGAAATTTTCCCCGGAGGTTCCCACTGGTCTTGAGTGGCTGCGTAATGAATGAACACCTGCAGAAATGTTGCGCTCTCCTAATGTTTGTGTAGGAGGCTCTGGATTAGCGGAAGGATGTGCTCTCAGTGAAAAAAACCTTAAGCTGCCCTAAGCTCCAGTGGTTTCGAACGGCCAGAGATCCTCTCCTGAGTCGTACGAAGCTTTCAATTTATCAAACAGCAGCATTTCGGGGGAATGTCATCCCTGTGGGAAACGGTACGCTGTCCGTACGTCCACCTTGTCGATAACTCACATTCCGAGGTTTCCCCAACGTAACCAACGACACATGAAGGCATCCCTTCAGTATAAGACGCCAGTGCTCCTCATTCACATACTATCTATAATTCACGCTCAGAACATTCGTATAAAACTCTACAGGAAATATTTCAACAAAAAGAACAAAAATTTTTACTCGTAGTGTCAGCTGCGTTGATTCGTCACAAGCTCAGACACACAAATGCATTACTGAATTTCCTGTCGTTTCACCGAGCATACACTCCAGTGAGCAGAAACTAAAATGGTTCACGCGAATAATGCGTGTTTACCATTACCTGCCCCGGTCAGACGTTGGCCAGCGCGTTCAGCGGGGTGGATAATTTTCTAATGAGATTCGAAAGTAATTTGTCCCTGTCAAAACAGTGCCGTCACATGCTGGTGAACACATTAGCGTGATAAAGCCGCACCCAAACCAGTTGGGCTTAATAATAATGGTCCCTCGCGCGTGCGCGCGCCCGAGTCGCAGTAATTCATGACAAATGAGCCAATTACGAAGGACGTATGCGATCAGCCGGCTGCAGCGAAAGTGTCGCCGGCGCAAGGTAACCGTGTTAGAGCCGACGCTCCAATCCCGCTAATGAAATTACGGCTTCCTGCCGATTTGGGACACTGTTCCCTCGCTGCCGCGCCAAAGTCGCCAGGCAGACGTTCAGCTGGCGACGAGCATTGGTGTCAGGATGGAAACACGAAGTACCTGTAATGCTCAAAAGCTGAATCGCTGTACAGTTCGAATGAAAGTGGGTAAATGGTACAAGAGAAACAAAATATTCTGTAGGCAGTTATAGCTATTTTTGAGCCAAAGTCTGCATACCAGACTAGTACACTAATAGATATAAGTGCATTCTCTGCATCGTCGGCCTTCAGTTTAACTCTCGACGAAGGCAGTACCATATACATTATTTCGCAAGTCAACATCCCATTTTCTACTCGTACAAGGTTGAATGAGGTATCGATACAATAGTTTTTAACCGTCTTCTAACACTGGGCACTGATTTTGTGATAAAACATTTATTTTTTATGGATAATTGTAACATAAAAGACACTTTTAACTATCATAGGCAAAAGGGCATCATAAATTCCAAACTGCATACATGTATTTTACGAAGGTATCTTATTAATCACGGATAAGAGACTCCCTTTTCGTATTATCTTAGTACAAATGTAGTTTTATATTCCATTTCATCTGTTTTAAAGTACTTATTAACTGGATAATTTGTATACAGCATTGCCATGCATAATAACCGTGAGCATTGCAGTAGTCAATTTTCCCTGCCCGTCGTTGACTTTTCTACAGTAATATAGTTTGCGAAACGACAAACATATTTGTCATTGTCGCCTTGAACTGTCGTTTACCTATTGCTACTAAGGTCTAACGTGCTTACGTAAAGTACGAAATGCAATTAAAATCCCAAAATGCAACTATATACTATTGAGACCTTCGTCGTGTACCACGTAAGAACAAAACACTACATTCTAAGCTATGCAATTATGCATTTATTCATTCCCTTGTATTTTATATTCATGTTTCCCAATTCACTTCTCTTCAAAAGCGGGTAAAAGTAAATACTACAATTAAATGTTAGTTCGGCACATTTTTAACTTCTTTTAATTTCTACAACTACCCATATCCAAACGATTATGTTTATTCCAACTTCTTTTAATTTCTACAACTACCCATATCCAAACGATTACGTTTATTCCAAATACTGTCATTATTTAAATTTACAAAAGCGCAAAAGTTTCGCACGGACCTCCTCGTTTTTTTTATATTACGACATAACGTGTCTCATACATAGTGTATATTTCGTATGCAGGAAAGTTTGCTGTCACGAGTAATTCTCTCATCACGAATGAATGCTGCTCGTTTCTGGTACATCACTAAACAAATATCTACGACTCTTCTCTTCGCTACCAATGAATAAACAAATATATTACAAAGTGTTGTAGCATTAGAGGCACTGGATTTGGGTGGAGAGTGGCTTGCGATGGGGTGAGGGGAGGACGCTGGCTGTGCAAGCGCGAGCCTATTTCACAACAACATTTATTCAGAAATACATATCACAACATAAAACTCAAATGACCAATAGAAATGCTTGGCATTTAATATCGAATGAACAATATTCCGGCCTGAAATAGTTCTTACTCAAATGGCATAGAACAAAAGTAATAATCAATCTGATATCTAAGCAGATACATTATTTTGAGACACTAATGGTATTCAGCCCCAGACGACATACAAATGGGCACCAACCCAAAACTAAGATAACAAATCACAACATTCACAGCATCATACCGTAGTAACTTTATAAGTAGGCAACCAGAATAACATAGTATGTCAAATGAACAAATGCCACAACATGAGCTGCACTCTGCTGCTAAGAACGTCCATCGGCTGCTCACTAATACTACAGACACTGCTACTACATAGTTACCCAACATACTGAGGGCGGGCAGCAGCATCACACAGAAAACTTAGGCCTATGTACAATTATTGAAACTCGACCTCTGAGTGAATACAAACACAACAGAGAAATAAATCTGCAGTACAGATTTCAAAACTTTCGATGGTTACATCGTATTCTATTTGTTATCAGATGATGCTTCGAAATATACGCAACCTGTGATCTAGGGGTAGCGTTCGTGATCAGTAATCTAAACCTCCTCGGTCCTAGTTGCGAAACCCGCCAGTGCTTAAATTTTCATTAATAATCAGCATTGGCGGCCGAAGGCTTCTGACATAAGAAGTCAACCTCATTCTGCCAATGGCCTTGTCGAAGACGGCGGAGGAGCGGACAGAGATTCAGGGCACCTTCTTGTCCTTGGGGTGGGAAACCGCCCGTAAAGGAGGAAGAATCAGAAGTGATCAACGGCACGACGATGCAGAAGGCAATGAAAACCACTGCACTAAAGACACATACCGTGTATCCGCAGGAAATTTGGTATGTAATTGGAAAAGTATCATGATGAGCTCTCTATTGGCAAAAAATTCTAAACATTCATTTAACATTTGTGTTTGTGTCTCATTTTAAATAACGTATTTCAATACAAGCACACTTACTGTTACCACTCAATTAATTACTTAACTTCGTCAAGCAATTAGTGTCATAATTTTGGGGCTGCTGAGAATGGCAGCAACTTGAAATACAGAATAGTCGACAGAAAGCGTTCTAAATGGCTCTTGCTTTTAACAACAGTACTTGATGGCCGGTGGTCGACTTACCACTCCCTTACTGTAGCTAGTCTACTGGCGATTCATAACACATTAATTCATATAGGTTATTAATTAGTGATAAGATCGGTACATGTGCGGCCCTTGACACCGCTGCACAATGTAATTATTAGCTCTAGAGCGCAAAAGACGAGCAATTGCCTAGCACAATACGGACAGGCGTTATCGTGGATTACCGTCTCCTCACGCAGTCTTTCTCGTCGTTGTTCTTATACTGCCTCTGCAAAACGTCTCTGTTGTTGCAGGACAGTATAAGAAGAAATGGGTACACACTGGAGAAGCAGTTCATAGCCCTCCAAATCGTTTCTGATCTACCAGATACATAACACTATCTATTGTGAATGAGCTCAGGTCGTTGTATGGGGAGTTATCACTTTGTGTAGGCTCAACCACTCCCTCGTTTCTTTATCTTAGCATAAAGATAGCAGGTATGATCACCACTAACAATGCATAATAGGAATGGTCGGTGTTATTCACGAGCCAGTTGGTGATAAACAAGCAGATATGCAGATATGGTAATCCTCTGATTTATATGATTTTGGCTTAGAAAATGCGGTACCCATAAACTCGATTTTAGAACTTCCCCATCGCAGGCAAATGTCTCACGTTGGCGGAATGATCACAGTTCGTCACACTGATCATTTGTTGAGCACACTGACGTGGATCTCTGCGGATTAATGCTTTTAGACGATCATCAAAGCCCGAGGGTTTTTCGAATGTAGGGGGTCACTAATGTCCTTCTTAAAAAAAGGTAACCGTTTTCTTGCCGTGCTCGGTCCAGTGACATTTTCCCCGTAAGCGGAGCAAATATTTCTAGCTGTTTCCGCTGCTGTCATTCCTCTACTGAACTCGATGGAGAAGAATATGTTGGAGATGTTCCGATTTTTCCACTTGGCACATCGTTTTCTAGCGTCCACATCTCCACTTACTGTCCCCAAATGATAAAATGATAATATGTAAACTCCAATGGCAACAGTGAAGTAGAAATATACAATGATCATCCATAAATAAAGCCCTAGCAAGTGGAATACCAAAATGCAAAAAACAAAAACGCTACGAACTTATGCACCAATTTGATTCTTCATTCTTTTTTCAGCTGCTGAGATGATATCCCGGGTAAGTATTAAAATATTATTCCTTAAATTAAAAACTTGTTTTTACTAGATTATGTCACAAAATTTCGTTCGTCTTTACACATTTGCAGGAAGCAAATAGTGTTCCGCGTCAACAATTTGAGTAGTTATCAGAGATATATTTATGTTTAAAACGTAATATTTACTCTGCAGCGTAGCTGACATAAAATCCAGAGGGGTACTCTTCAAGGTAGTGTCGCGTCGGTATGATATTTTCTATTGTCGCAGTGGCTGCCCTGCGTTCTTCCTACACTCCCTAAATCTGCGGGGATTATTGACCCCCGTCATTTATTCCGCAGCGGTTTCCCGGTTTTATGCCCGCTGGGGTTTTCCAGTTTTAAGCGTTTGTACATATATAAATGTATATCGAAAGCCGCTAGAGGGGGGGGGGGGGGGGGGGGTTCACCAATAACGGCAGCGCACAGTTTCTGTAGCGCACCATTTAAAGCCCTTTGATTTACCGTGGACCGCCCTAACGGCGAACATAAATTCTACGCGGGGAGGGGAGTGGAAGGTCTTTTCGAATTGTGGCTATTGATTTACGAATTCTGAGATTCCGCCAGAGCTATTGTGCGCTCCCCTCACGGCGAAACCGAGAAATTCTCGTGAAATACTGCCAATACGTTGCGACAGACGCAGATTGGGCGCCCTCGAGGTTACTCGCGAGTGAAAACGGAACTTAAGTTCCTCGCGTTATGGAGAAGGCGCAGATTCAATGAATGACACCCTCGCTACACATTCGTAAACCACACCAAAATCATGACTTTCAGTTGCGGCATTTTTCCTAAATCCCGAGACATGCTTTCATTTTAGGTTTCTAGTATCACTGTTTTTATTAAATGTGCGTGGGTAAGTAGAAGAAGTAGTAATAGCAGCTGTTTTCGTTATTGTTGTAGTGATAGTTTTATTCATGCGTGAATTACTTTTACAAGGTTATTGGGCATGTCATGCTGTTAAAATTTAAGAACAAAAATATGGTTCAAATGGTTCTGAGCACTATGGGACTTAACATCTATGGTCATCAGTCCCCTAGAACTTAGAACTACTTAAACCTAACTAACCTAAGGACATCACACAACACCCAGTCATCACGAGGCAGAGAAAATCCCTAACCCCGCCGGGAATCGAACCCGGGAACCCGGGCGCGGGAAGCGAGAACGCTACCACACGACCACGAGCTGCGGACAAAATTTAAGAACAAAAAAACTTAATTCATATATACAGAAATTTATATGCTTGCAAACCTGTTGGTCGGCCGTGGCCTTATGGTAGCTATCTAAGGAAACCACGAAAACATAAACTACCTTACCTAACTGACTTGTATTTCTGTGTTCCTGAATTTTCCTGAACAATTTTGTACCTCTTTCATCGATCAGCTGAAGTATTTCTTATAGCACACATGGTTCCTTCGCAGTTACTTTCTATTTTTTTCTTTCCAACTTCTGTGAATGCCCTTTATAGATATGTAAATTCCTGTATAATTGTACTGCCTACTGAGCTATTACATACTGCTGTATAAAACACATTAGGGAACTTCGAGCGTATCTTGTCCTTCCGTAGAACTTTCGTAACCCACATCTTTGCATATTGATTCTTCTTGAGGTGCCTCAAATGGGAGCTCAAACGCCCGCAGAGTTCAGAGGCTGAATCGTGCATGGTCCACTATCACTGTCACTGCAGTCCTTGAATTTTAGTCCGGTGGTATGTCGTTGGACAACTTCAGCGATAACTCCGCGTCGACGTCTTGATGTATACAACCCTCCCTGTGGTGGAACAACGTATTCCAAGCACGTCCCTGGGGATTCACACGCAGATCCTCTCGTATTAACTGTTCAACTTCAAAGGCTCATGGTCATGGATGTTTGGCCTGAAACTTTACTTTGATCGTCGTGTGGTAGTAAGAGTGCAGAATGAGGTAAGTAGTAGTATGATGGGGGCATGAGAACACATTTGATATCAAATTGATATGCAAATCAACTAAATTGCTCAATTAATTCAATCCCAACCCCGACCATGCCCTCCTGACCCTAACGACATCCGTCCCCACCACCAGATGATATCATGCGTTTCTGTCAGTCTGCACATGGGCCACAGCCCCCTCCCCTTCGTCATCCTTCTCTTCCTATACCGTAGTATATTAGTGAAAAATACGAATTTTGGCGGGAATTTCGAATTTTGGCGGAAATTTAACATTTTTATGGGACTACTATTCTCCCAGGTTTATGCTGATGTCCCACCCCACAACTAATCCAGGAATTGGGGAAAATTAAAAATGGTAGCACTATTTTTGGGAATCAATCGCAAACGCTGGTCCTCCTAGACGGAAAGCTCAAGTGCTACCTCTTAAGATAATTATAGCACCAGAGGAGCTTGGAATTGACGGGAGATTAAAAATGGCCGTGCGCTTTCCGGGACTCAAACCCTGATTCAACTGCGTGGAAAGCCCAAGCGCACCTCCCAGGCGCAGATGCAGGAGAGAAAGGTTAGGTTAGCGTAATTTATTTATTTTTGTCAGGAAACTGATGCAAAGATCAGTCATAATTACATAATAAATCATAAAAATGGGTCCTTATTACATATGCATAGAGCTACACAAGGACGCCCTAAAATTGCAATGACGGTGCCTTACAACTGTTGCTACCCCGTTGGAAAAAAAATTTCGCAATACCACTCGAAACTAGTGACAAACGCACTCGAACTTAGCCCTACATCTACCAGCTGGCGGGAAAAAAAAGGCTGCGATGTATGGTACTATAATTATTCTTTTTGGTGGGAAATATGTTCAACTGATGATATGCTGGTGTTTGACAGAGCGAAGTTTAAAATGTGTATTACCTGTAAGCATACGGCTGAGGAAAGTATCTAGAGATGTTTGACGTCAGAGTTAGCTACAGACAACTACTTGAAAACCATCCCGCAACCAAGTAACTGAAGCCAATACAAAATACCACAACTGATGAGGAAAATGCATCACAGTTCTAATTGCATTTCGAAATTGTCATGAAACAACCAGTACTGATAATTCATAACGAACGGGTCATAACGCAATACCTGTACTCCAGACAATCGTAGTCCTAAAAGACTGCAGAGGGGGCCGGTAGATGAACGTGCGTTTTCCTTGATTTAAAAACTACTGAGAACTGAGGCCCCTCACCCATCATCTCTCCCCCTCCGTAAGTCACCCCTCCCTCCCTCCATCTACCTACATGGAGGATATCGGCTTCTTCAAACAGCCAGCTGTTCTGCAAAGTGCTTTGCTGTTTTTCTGCAGCCCCTCTGCAGTCACTGGTCATACCAGGCCTTTGCTAACCTCTGCGGTTGTTCGCGGAACGTGGCCTGCCTTAAGGTGGCGCCCCTTAGTACAAAAGGGAAATGCAGTAGGACCACCCTGCCCCTCTGGAGAATGTTCCAGATGGCATTTTCAAAAGTCTGCTGATGGAAAACAGGAGGCCTTCCGCCTAATGTAACCATAGCCTCACACCGCAGCGTCTTGAGTACAATGAGCACTGGCGAGAACGCTGCTATCGTCGCCGACAAAAGCTACATCTACAATAAAGTCTGAGACTGTCATCCCTCAAAACAAAACTGTGATAAATCAGGTCTATTCTTACCACAGGTTATTTGTCTAAAGGGACAGCTGCGACCTATTACGGAACTCGGCCATCAAGCCATTCCGAGCACTGCGTTGTAACATCTTTATTTAATGTCAATGCGACTCCTGTAATAAAGCAACCATTAAAAATGGAAAACATAAACACGATGATAATAAATATTCTCTTTCCCCAAAAATAAGCACAGTCAATTTTCTTTTAGTTTTATGAGCGAAAGTGATATACACTCCTGGAAATGGAAAAAAGAACACATTGACACCGGTGTGTCAGACCCACCATACTTGCTCCGGACACTGCGAGAGGGCTGTACAAGCAATGATCACACGCACGGCACAGCGGACACACCAGGAACCGCGGTGTTGGCCGTCGAATGGCGCTAGCTGCGCAGCATTTGTGCACCGCCGCCGTCAGTGTCAGCCAGTTTGCCGTGGCATACGGAGCTCCATCGCAGTCTTTAACACTGGTAGCATGCCGCGACAGCGTGGACGTGAACCGTATGTGCAGTTGACGGACTTTGAGCGAGGGCGTATAGTGGGCATGCGGGAGGCCGGGTGGACGTACCGCCGAATTGCTCAACACGTGGGGCGTGAGGTCTCCACAGTATATCGATGTTGTCGCCAGTGGTCGGCGGAAGGTGCACGTGCCCGTCGACCTGGGACCGGACCGCAGCGACGCACGGATGCACGCCAAGACCGTAGGATCCTACGCAGTGCCGTAGGGGACCGCACCGCCACTTCCCAGCAAATTAGGGACACTGTTGCTCCTGGGGTATCGGCGAGGACCATTCGCAACCGTCTCCATGAAGCTGGGCTACGGTCCCGCACACCGTTAGGCCGTCTTCCGCTCACGCCCCAACATCGTGCAGCCCGCTTCCAGTGGTGTCGCGACAGGCGTGAATGGAGGGACGAATGGAGACGTGTCGTCTTCAGCGATGAGAGTCGCTTCTGCCTTGGTGCCAATGATGGTCGTATGCGTGTTTGGCGCCGTGTAGGTGAGCGCCACAATCAGGACTGCATACGACCGAGGCACACAGGGCCAACACCCGGCATCATGGTGTGGGGAGCGATTTCCTACACTGGCCGTACACCACTGGTGATCGTCGAGGGGACACTGAATAGTGCACGGTACATCCAAACCGTCATCGAACCCATCGTTCTACCATTCCTAGACCGGCAAGGGAACTTGCTGTTCCAACAGGACAATGCACGTCCGCATGTATCCCGTGCCACCCAACGTGCTCTAGAAGGTGTAAGTCAACTACCCTGGCCAGCAAGATCTCCGGATCTGTCCCCCATTGAGGCGCCAGGTGGAAATGGCATGGCAAGCCGTTCCACAGGACTACATCCAGCATCTCTACGATCGTCTCCATGGGAGAATAGCAGCCTGCATTGCTGCGAAAGGTGGATATACACTGTACTAGTGCCGACATTGTGCATGCTCTGTTGCCTGTGTCTATGTGCCTGTGGTTCTGTCAGTGTGATCATGTGATGTATCTGACCCCAAGAATGTGTCAATAAAGTTTCCCCTTCCTGGGACAATGAATTCACGGTGTTCTTATTTCAATTTCCGGGAGTGTAGTTTTTACATATAACTGCAGGATACATTCATATCTTATTATTTTGCGACATCCATAGAATTGCACCGCTGCCAATGACAGATGATTACATGTGTATTACAGACGTTTGAGACATGGGAAATAACTTTAGACAATGCAATCTTTCACGCCATTAGCTCACTTGTCAAAACAAAACACATTCATTTTACTTTCGACAGCAAGCTATAATTCAAGAGGACATAGCAGTATTGTACACTGTGACAGGTCCCATTTTACCAGTGCGATACTATATCATACTAGCATTTACGAAACAAATCGTGAGAGCCTGTCTTGCCCTGTGTAGGTTGGAGATCGACATTTCGTTAAAAATATCGACACAACAAAAGTAAAGGAAGAAAAAAGAATTTCCTGTCAAGAATCATCACGTGGTGCCCTTACCTTTTCCTTACCTTTTCCTTACCTTTACTTAGCCTATCAGTTTGATAGGCTAAGTAATTACATTGATCATGAGATTTAGTTTGCATGGCGACTAATTTTTTTGCAGTAGTCGGATCACACTCAACAGAAAGGTAAAATGGGAATCCTTGGAGGCAGGAGGATGTTCTTTGAGAGTAACACTATTGAGAACTGACATATGAAAATGACTGGAGAGTGGTTCTACTGCCCACACCATACATTTCGTCTAAGAACCGCGCTATTAAAATCATGATCGTATAATCGTAGCAACTATGTTACCGTCACCCTCACAAAAAGCAGTCTTGAGTCTACAGGCACACACGAGTTGCTGATAGTGTTATGCTTTATGGTGGAAATGCTGTCTGTAATTTGGTATCAAGTCTATCCATTCTACCACATACTTGCCTTTTATCCCGTAAATACGTCTTTTAATGATTACAGCCACTGGTGAATCATATTCGTGCCACTCTCATATCTTGAAACGAGTCACCTTTTTGAACCTATCTGTTAACGATCCCACACTCCAGCACTGTTTTTTAGACGGTCCCTCTTCATCTTGAACTGCTCCTTAGTTTCTGCCCACACGCACAGGCACAGTCATGGAAAAAAAGAAAAAAGAAAACAGAACGAATGCCAAGCGTCTGTAGAATATTTGGTTGTGAATGACTAGGTGCAGTCCAGTATAGTACTATACTGATTGACTATGTCGATCTGTACTGTACATATCAAAAATCCCCTTGAAGGATTCGCATCCTCCATCTGATGGACATCTAGCACACAAAACAACAGAATGGGGATGATTATGATCCATCATCGTGTTTGGTAAAAGACCACTGAAATTTGTATACACGTCGTAGAACGGACGTAAGTGAGGACTTGTACTAAATGTGTCAAAATTCAGTTCACGTTGCATTGCTTTCATGAAATTGCAGGGCCATTATGGTGCCTTTGTTATTTAAATCCTTCTAAATTTCTTCGCAAGAGTGACAAAGTTCATATACCTCACAAATTTATTTTGTGACAACTGTTCACTTGCATACCATTTGTCTGAGGAAACTGAGAAAACAATTTCACTTTCACTGAGCACATCGTCATCTAAAAATGGCAGGATGCAAAAACAATTTTCTAATTTTTCTGCATTATTGCAAAAATCGGCTAGTTCTGCCATGTCTTTTTGTGTACGATTGAAATCCGTGTCTGGGGATTAGCTGCACTCGATGAGACTTCTGAAAGTTGAGTCGTGAAATTTAATGGTACCTCATCGAAGTTTGTGATCATTTCAGCCGATACCATCGTACCAGTTTGACTTCTTATTTTATCTTTTTATTTCCTTTTTTATTTTTTCTTAAGGGTGGTCATACTAATATCAGAGCGGATAGATGAGTGGTCATTTCAGTTTTAGTAGTACTATTATTTCCAAGAGTGAACATTTTTCAGTTATTTCAGTTTTTAACGTAGTCATATGGTCTTTAGCATTCATACCACTTAATATTTTTTGCAACATTTGTTCCGCTAAAAGCTTGTGCTGGCGGGAATGTGGGATCGGCAGAAGATCGAACCATTGCGTTCGCGATCTTTTCGCTACTAGTGCAATATTGCACATCTTGTTTTACTGTGGAATTTTCGGAATACATATTGGATTTACTCACAGCAGCGTTAATATCTTTCATATTTTGGCTAATTTCGATCTCGTTACTTTCTTCGTTTGACGATGAGGTACTTACATTAGTGTCCGACACTTTCCGCTTTTAGCCAATTTATACCATGATAACAAAAGACATGAATTGCAATAAAGCGTTTTTTGAATAAGTCACATTAACTGACAATGAAAATACCGTCACCGCTACTGAATAGCCACAATATTGATTGAATTTATCTCAATAATGGAATACGCCATTACACGCCAGATGCAACAAAATCGTCTATCATGTTGCAGCTAAACTGCGTATTGTTAGTTTGTTACTGTTACTGTACTGTAATGTGTTGTACAGCGGTGTGCTACTAACCGAGCTACAAAAGCAATGTACTGCTGCTATGTTTAAATCATCAGGCATAAGATCCCAGCCAAGCACACACTACTCCGAGTAGGAAAGCGCATTAATGAATTTCTCTTGCCTTACGTACACATTCATTCTGGTTCTGTACTATTATTGGTTTCTTTACATAATTGATTTGCTCTTTTTCTCTTTCTAGATGTTTTAAGTTAAGGCTTTTTTATACATTCAAGCAGTATTAGTATGAGCGATAGCTTGACCATGAGAAACATGAAAAAGACAAACGTTTAGTAAAATGAAAACAATGACAATTACATGCAGTTGACATTATGTAATAATTGTGCCAGTGTAAATTGACGAAATCTCTGCCAGCTTTAATGTTTTAGAATTTCGCTACCAGAATGGAGATTGGCGATGATGGAGGCGCCACAGGCGATGTGGACCGACTGAACTTCAGAATAAGTAATTTGCGGTTTCTTTGTCACTCTATGGGATTTGATTGAAGAAAAAAAACCACTCGTATTTCTTTTATAAATGACTATAGGCTCCGAAGATATAATAAGAATGGATATTGTAAATTACTAGTGAAATCACGCGAATGGCAAATCGGTGCCACATACAAATGTTCATCTTCCCTGAAAGAAACGCTGAAAAATGAAACTCATAGTACTAAAGAAGAATGAAATAAACACGTGGGCTGGTTAACTGACAGTAAAAAAGCACTTAAGTAATGCAAAGTAAGTTAATATATTGTGAAATCACTACAACTAAAGCCCACGATGATTGTATGTCGAAAGCTAAAAGCAGAAAGACACTTGCAAGCAGCCAGACTTGTGATAGCTGCTCTCAAAAAGTATTACTAACACAACAATAGCTTGCCGACACTTACTTGCAAAATAGTCTTTGCACTATGTAAGACGATAGTGCTGCACTGTTCATTCATTTTCCCAAACTGCCCGCTTGACGCACTGCACTCTTCATATACAACTATCAGTTGACATCAGGATCTTAACGCTGATGTTTGCTTTACATTTCACACGCCGTAATTTTCCATTTTCTTGTGTAAGTATTGTGCCAGTATCCATAAGGAGTGACATATGGAACTCATAAAGATGTTAGCACTCTCAAGTGCAGAATTTCGGCGTAAGGTTTACCAAGAAAACAAAAACATTGTCGTGGAAAAGTGTATTGTGAAATTACAGAGGTGTTTTACAGTTATTTATCCATGTGACATTTTTGCCACACTATTCTGTTTTATCTTATTATACACTGCATAAAATGTGATATTTAACAGGTTATTCCTTCACAGTAAATGTTGATTTGAGTTTATGTTTATTCTATCTTGGGAAGTTCGCTCTAGATCTAGTTCCACGATCATAAATAGAGGTGTGTGTTTAGTAGAATATTATTTTTTAATGTTTACAACTGGTTGGTAAATGTACCCACATGCTGTAGCTAAAATTATCTCCCGTCTTAAAAGATATTTACAACGAGACAGGCTGCTACTTTTGCTAACTTTTCTGATGATGTTTTTCTCTAGTTCGGTACTGTTATAGCCCTTTCCTGTAATTTGAAAAGTACCTTCGTACTTTGATCATATGTCCCTCAATTTAGGTCAATAGCTAAGAAGTGAATGTACATATAAACAGTTTTTAATTGACTGTTACACAATGACAACAGGCTTAAGATCATAACATGCCGATGCCATTCTGTTCGAAACTATTTGTGTGTTCACTCCATCCTAAGTGACTATCGATATTCATTCGTTGATATTTAGTGTTTGATCGAAATTCTTTACTGGTGCCATCTACACATTTAATTTAATGGTGTCATTTCCCAATTTCAGACTGTAATTTGTGGCATTTGTTTTCCTTAAGTTGACTGGTACTTTATTATGTACTGACAAATTGTGATTGAGGGTTTCATTGTCTTTTCCTACAAGGAGTCCTAAAACCATCGCTATAATTATACTTCCATCCCCAAAAACAATTGCTTAGCCACGACTAAAACTACTGGAAAAAGCTGTTGACGTCTATCAGGGAACCGAAATTGCTGCTAGTATTCTACCCAGAGGAAAGCGAACATTACCGCATTTTTCTGGTGGCAAGTGTTTAACTAAAAGGTTAGCATTCTTTGAGATTCATGCTTTCTGTACTCTTTGTGCCCTCTCTATTAGGTATGACCGAAACCAATATTTAGCTACACTCATCATTTCAGATTTATTCTAGCTTATTTAATAGACCCCTGTGACTAGCAGAATAGAATGCCTCGGACATACCTATGAATGATTCCGTGACACCACTACCCTTGTTGTAAGCATCAAGACTGCCCCTTATATCAACAAATACTTTGTTACCTATCACTCACTTACGAGGTAAGTCTACAGTGCTACTTTCGGATATATCTAGTCATCAGATATATTTCTAATATAATGAAAACTATGTTTCAGTTGACTATCACTTCTACAGTAGAAAGTGGAAGCTTCATCGTGTACGAGAAAAGTTGTATTTTCGCAACTTTTACCAGATGAAGGATAAGGTTATTCCAATGCACTTCAGTCGGAAAGGCGCAGTTATTTGTCGTGTGTCTTTCTCTTCAGGTCTACGGAAGTGTTGGGTTAACAATGGCTGTCAGAGACAATTCACGGTATTTATAGGTGACTCATGAACAACAGAAGCAATTTCATTACTAGTTTTTTTCATTAACGTATTGAAAACTGTCCAAATGATTAGTAGAGGGGCTTACTTTTTCCCAATAAAAGATGGACGCCATTAATCAATCCAGGCCCTAGTGCAAAATGTCATGGCAGCTTCAATGTATCAAAGTAATTACACAGATCTTAACTGAATTTATGTGTCGGTGTGAGCTCTCGACGATCCAGCTTATTCTCCATATGTCCGGGATACACGTATCTGTCGCTGACAGTGCACCACAGCGTGGTACATATTTAATCCCATACAGTGCAGACTCTGTTGGCCCTGCGAAACGACTGAGACTATAGTTTACTAAAATAATCACGCAGTTAATTGCACCAATAAACCATAATAAATTTGCTGCTCTAAACCGATTCTGAAGGTTATTACGACGGCACGGGCGCGATTTCGTCAATTAGGAGTAATTATATTTGACAGTCTAAATTGTGGCATTTATAAATTTGCTACGAACGCTTTTCTGCCGCAGTTGCGCTGGAATAACCTCGGAAAATTTTTTCGGCCTCCATTAAATAATGGCTTCACCTATTAAACAAACCGCTGCAAACTCGCAACGCTTCCTGACTCGTTTTGCGGAATTTCGCACGATATATTCAGGCGTGTAATACCACGCAAATCCGCCGGAAATGCGAGAATGCATTGTGTCCAACCACCTAGTTATTACTGTCACCTGCCAAAGTCATTATTTACCAGAAAGCCGAGCTCGCAGTGATTATAACGTGTTTGGAACGGAAACGCAGCGTCGGGCCATTGGCAACAGAACACAATCGCAGAACAGCATTTCTTTTCTCCTCCGGAAAATACACATTGTATGGAACACAAATCGACATTTGTTGTTTGCTCTAACGACGCGATATTGTCTTTCTCTTCGCTCACAAACCACACGAGCAAGCGCCATGAAAGCGGAATTTTCACGCTATCCTCTGGTCACATACGAAAATAACTTGCTTGGTATTATCCCTCATTTTCTGCTTGTCACACTCTTTTATGATGCTGACATGAAGTAAACATAACGCAACTACAGTTTCTGCAAGTAAGTTGAACATCGTTAAAAATTATGTGCCTCAGTCAAGTTCAAATGAAAAATGCATTAACGGTACTTAAAAATCGAAAAGATTAGATAAAGCAGGAACATTAAACGGTTTTCTGGATACGGTTTGAGGTCTGTCCACCCTAAGGCGAGCTCAAGGGCTTACACACTGTACCATCTCGTACAACTCAAGTATGATTATCATTTATTAAGGTATTTCATTATTGCCGGCCGCTGTGACCGAGCAGTTTTACCGCTTCAGTCTGCATCCACGTTGCTGCTACGGTCGCATGTTTGAATCCTGCCTCTGGCATGGGCGTGTGTGATGTCCTTATATTAGTTAGGTTCAAGTAGTTCTAAGTCTAGGGGACTGATGACCTGAGATGTTAAGCCCATAGTGCTGAGAGCCATTTGAACCATATTTAATTATTTTCCTTTCCTGCATCTGAGAAAACATTTTTGTGCCACTATTTCGGCTAAGGACTTTTTATCTAGTGTCAAGACAAAACAATGACTCCTTCTTGTGAAGGCATGACTGTTTATTCTCTGGGGCGACAAAACAACGTGATTGCAAGACGTAGTAGAGAGGTCAGTGTGCATGCATCACAGATGATAATTGGCACGTTTCCCCTGTCTCAGACAACTGATTGACACGCATGAAATACACAATGATTTTATAGGGTGTTTCATTGTTCATATTGGTGACATTTGGTATTAGGGGCTTTCAGTAAGTAATGGAACACATTTCTTTCTGAAAACAGGTTGGTTTCATTCAGGATGCCAGTACACCACATTTTGCCTACTGTTTTGGCTACTAAACTGTTTTCAACCTTTTTCAACACAATATCCGTTAGTGTGCTGGCCTTACGCTAGTTTAATGGGAGGTCCTGTATGTCCACATGGTACCAGTCTACTGGTCGACGTCAGATCGAACGTCTTGCAGCACCAGTAACATCCCCACGTACAACTTTCCGCAGGTTGCGTCCTTCATTGTGCCAAGCAAATGGAAGGTGCGAGATCCGGGCTGTAGGGTGGATGAGGAGGATCAGCCCAATGAAGTACTTTGTGAGTGGCTCGCGAGTGCACAGACTTGTGTGGTGGCTTATGTTGTCATGAAGAAGAAGGAATTACTTGTCGACTGTGTTTTTACCACATGCTATTGGGTTGTCGACTGTTTTTACCAGATGCTACTGGGAGTTTGTGTTTTGAGAAACAAATAGACATTATTTTTGGATAACGGCAACTGTCATCGCTTTAATGTGATGCCGTTTGTGCGACTGTCCTCACGCGAGTCCTTGAGAAAATTGTAGGATAAATTTCAGATTTTTATCTGACCTTGTTCCACAGACATTTCAAATTTCTTGCAAGATGGCATTATGCTGTTTATGTCACCACTAAAAGCCAATTTATGCGACATAGTTATTTTAAGGTGGACGAGTTCATTAATGTATGTCGTATAACCACAATACATCAACCATGGAATCTAACTATACTATGTATCATGTCATTAGTAACTGTGTGATCTTGAGTACCAGAACAGTATTGATACACTGTTCTTAATGATGAATGCCGAGTATGAAAACGAGGAGAATGCTGCACACTATGTATCGGATGATGTTCATTTTCATGTAGACGGTGCCGATAGATGGGGAATTATCGGTCACTGGGGTAAATTCGGACGTAAACGCTATATTTCTATTCTTACGTTGGTATCACTGAATGCAAGCTGTTATTTCGCTTACGCATTTTGTTGTTTACACCTTACGTACTGTCAAGCATATTCGAACACATTGTTGCACTTGAAAGTTTAGACTGGGGTGTGTAGCTGTTTTCAGTGCAGTGTACATTCTTTTTGTTTGTTACCTTTATGCGAATACGTTCGTCATTGTACTGGAAGAAAAAAATGACAGGCACAATTTCCTTATAATTTACTTCTGTAAGTGCTGAGAGGGAAACGTGAATGTAGTGTATCCGCATATATCACTTGCATTAATGTGTAGTAAGCTATTTATTATAAAATCGTCATATGGAGAATATCAGGTCAGAAGGTCACAGTTTGTAATTGATGGAAAGTCATCGAGTAAAAGTAAAGTGATTTCTGGCGTTCTACAAGGTAATGTTAAAGACCCCCTTCTGTTCCTTATCTATATGAATGACTTACGAGACAATCTGAGCAGCCGTGTGAGTTTGTTTACAGATAATGCTGGCGTTTAAAATATAATAGAGCCATCAGAAGATCAAATCAAATAGCAAAACGACTTAGAGAAGGTAATTGTATGGTGCGAAAATTGGCAATTGATACTAAAAAATGTAAAGTGTGAGGTCATCGACATGAGTGCTAAAAGGAATCCGTTAAATTTCGGCTACACGTTAAATCAGTCAAATCTAAAGGTCGAAAATTCATCTAAATACCTAGGAATTACAATTACGAATAGCTTAAAAAATTGGAAAGGACACATAGATAATGTCGTGGGGAAGGCAAACCAAAGGCTGCATTTTATTGACAGAACGCTTAGAAAATGTAACAGATGTACTAATGAGACTGCCTTCACTAAGCTTTTCCCTGCTCTTTTTGGATTACAGCTGCGCTGTTGAAATGGTTCAAATGGCTCTAAGAACTATGGGACTTAACATCTGATGTCATCAGTCCCCTAGAAATAGAACTACTTAAACCTAACTAACCTAAGAACATCACACACATCCATGCCCGAGGCAGGATTTGAACCTGCGACCGTAGCAGCAGCGCGATTCTGGACTGAAGCGCTAGAACCTTTCGGCCACAGCGGCCGGCCAAAGATATAGGAGCTCGCTTTTTCCGCGCGCTGTTCGAGGTTGGAACAACACAGTATTATTGTGAAAGTGTTTCAGTGAACCCTCTGCGTGGCACTTAAGTGTGATTTGCAGAGTATCCATGTAGATGTAAATGTAGATGTAGGTGCCACAGATTATAAAATGAGGCACAGTGCTCTACCGTGCCCGGGTTCCCGGGTTCAATTCCCGGCGGGGTCAGGGATTTTTCTCTGCCTCGTGATCACTGGGTGTTGTGTGACGTCCTTAGGTTAGTTAGGTTTAAGTAGTTCTAAGTTCTAGGGAACTGATGACCATAGATGTTAAGTCCCATAGTCTCAGGGCCATTTTTGAGCTCTACCGTGGTGCAATTATGACCTTCAAAATCTTGAATAGGCGGTCACAGCTGTAAGATCAGGTAAACTATCGTCCAAAAAGGCCTCAAGCAAATTTAACACATAACGCTCAACTTTTGAGAATAAAGTTCATAATGCAGAACCTTGAATGACTGGATGCCTTCTGTCTATAGCACGATTGAAGAGAAAGCATTTGTCCATGCTGTTTTAAGGGTTTTAAGTCGTGCTTTAACTTTTACCTCTCATGATGTAAGGTACAACGATGTCTCACTTGAAATAGACGAAGGGGGAAACGATTCGTTTTATAACATGCCATAAACAGAAAGGACGCTTTCATGCTAACCGCGTCCCTCTGAAATATTGACGATCCGACTGTATGGAACATTAAACGTCAATGCGCGGAAGTGAGTTACTAGTTCCAAATGTTTTCTGAACACATGTAAAATATCTTGTAATCACGTGCAAAATTTTCTTTACACATGTAAAAAGAATTTAAAACCATGAGTACTTTTATAAAGGTAGTTTGTTTCCTTAATTACCTGGTTAGAGGGAAATATAGAACTTTGGATAGAAATTCCGTGATTGTCCGTAATACCCCATTACAGAGGGTAACATCGGACTGTTTTACTTGTTAGGATCTGGTAAATTAAATAATTTTTCAGGTTCAAGTTTTTTTATCAAATTATTCTTCACTCGCCGGTCGGGGTGGCCGAGCGGTTCTAGGCGCTACAGTCTGGAACCGTGCGACCGGTACGGTCGCAGGTTCGAATCCTGTCTCGGGCATGGATGTGTGTGATGTCCTTAGGTTAGTTCGGTTTAAGTAGTTCTAAGTTCTACGGGACTGATGACCTCAGAAGTTAAGTCCCATAGTGCTCAGAGCCATTTCTTCTTCTTCACTTCCATGCCAAACACCTCGTGCTTTTGTCGCCTTAATTTAATATTCTTTGGGAAGCTACCTCAAAGAATACCAAAATCCCGTCCGATATTACCCCGTCTTACAGTAGTTGCAGTAAACAGAATTACAGATACTAGGTGCAACTAATGAAGTCAGTCGTGGTCGGCTGCATGGGAAACTCCTGCACTGTGTACGTGGGACTGTGGGACGCAGTGTGGCACTTTTTGCATCATCTGTGCTTACATTTTGAGGATCGTCATGGTCGTGCAGTAGAGACTACAAAAGATCGCTATGCTTAAATTTTAAACGGCTCCCTCGTTCAAAGACTGAACAACTACGTTTGGTTCCAACAGTACGGGGCAATAGCTCACACGGCCCACCAGCCCATGACTATCTTGTAGTGTCATTAACCAGATTACCGGATTTGGAGACATTCATTCGCCAGTACGATTACCTGATTTTACTACCTCTGACTGCTTGAAGAGTCAAGCATACGCTACAAGCGATGGAAGCTTTCGTTCGGCACCTAGAGGAAAGCACGGAACGGAGGTTAGACTATCTATATCAATGTGCGTGTAAGAGTCGCCCGCGGATAGCACGTAGAAGTAATCAATTATTCTGGCGTCCCACAGTTGGCAGACGTATTTTACAAAGAGCATCTGAAAAGTTCGGCGAATAGACTCAGAAACTATAAGGAAACAAAAGTCACACTCAAAGTACCCTTTACTTGCCTTCAGAGTAATCATGTGTAGCTACAACACACTTACGACATCGATTGTAAAGCTGTTAGTAAGTCTCAGCAAATGCTTCTTGACTTATCACTCAAAGCATCGGGGTCACGCGCAAAACACATGAAACGTAAGCCTTTCCAGAGGTAATTTACGGCTTGGAAACAAAAAGAAGTCAACCGGCCCAGTATCTGGAGAGAAAGATGGTGGTAAAGAAAAGTCACATTACCTTGAGCGAGAAAGATGAGAACGCAGACGATGCAGGTATCAAATAACGTGTAACCACGGTGCTTCGAGCGGTTCCACAATGTGCATTTGCTGACAGTTTCTAACAGCCTTACAACCTACGTCATAAGTTACTTCTAGCTAATGGTGATTATTCTCATGGCCAGTAAAGGTGTAGGGATAGCGTCTTTGATTAGTAATAAAAGCGTCATCTGTCCCGGGTTCAAAACCTACCACCGCTTAGATTTTCATTAATAGTCAGAAGTGGTGGCCGAAGAACTCCGTCATATGAACTCATCCTCATTCTGCCAATGACTTTGTCAAAAAGGGCGGAGGAACCGACAGAGGTTCAGGACACTCTTATGTCCTATGGGTGGGAAACTGCTCCTACAGGCGGAAGAATCAGCAGTGACCAAAGGCATGAGGATGCAGAAGGCAATACAAACCACTGAATTAAAAACACGTACCGTGTATCCACAGGAAATGTGGCTTGTAATTGAAACAGTGTCACGATGATCTCTCCACCGGAGGAAAGAATCCGGAATAATCCCCCTTTCGGATCCGTGGCAGGGGACTGTCAAGGGGAAGGTGACCATGAGAAAAAGATTGAGTAACCACCGAAAGGACAACGTTCTACGGGTCGGGACGTGGAATGTCAGAAACTTCAACGTAGTACGCAAGCTAGAAAATCTGAAATGGGAAATGTAAAAGATCAATGTAGATATAGTAGAGGTTAGTGAAGTGAAATGGAAAAAAGACAAGGATTTCCGATCAGATGAGTATAGGCTTATATCAACAGTGGCAGAAAATGGTATAGTGGGAGTAGGATTACTTATGAATAGGAAATAGGACAGTTCAGTGGTAGGGTTAATCTTATCAGAATCGACAGCAAACCAACACCGACAACGATAGTTTAGGTATACATGCCCATATCGCAGCCTGCAGACAAAGTGTGTGAGGATACTGAAACGTTAATACACTATGTATAGGCAGTTGACAATCTAATGGTTATGAGGGAATGGAATGCTGGTTTAGGGGAAGGAATAGAAGGAAATTTTACAGGAGAATATGGGCTTGCAATAAGAAATAAGAGAGAAGGAAGACTAATTGAGTTCCGTAATAAATTTCAGTTAGGAATAGCGCATACTCAGTTCATGAATCACAAGAAGAGCAGGTATCTTGGAAAAGGCCAGGTGATACGAGACGATTTCCATTACATTACATCATGGTCAGACAAAGATTCCGAAATCAGATACTGGACTGAAAGGCGCGCCAAACAGCAGGAATGCAGAAATAAAAGTCGCTGAGGGATGAAATAAATAGGAAGTGCTGAGAAGCTAGCAATAAGACGAAATGGATGAAGAAAACATGTGACAAATCGAAAAAGATATGATTGTCGGAAGGACTGACACAACTTATACGAAAGTCAAAACAACACTCAGTGAAATGAAAGGCAAGGGTTGTAACGTTTAGAGTACAACAGGTATTCCACTGTTAAATGCGGAGGAGAGAGCGGACAAGTGGAAAGAGCACATAGGAGGCCTCTTTGAGGGGTAGATTTGTATATGTAATAGAATAAGAAACATTAGTCGATATAGAAAAGTTAGGGGATGTGGTATTAGAATCAGAATTTAAGAGCGCTTTGGACAACTAAGAACAAATAAGACAGAAGAGTTAGACAACATTCGATCAGAATTTCTAAACTCACTGGGGAAGTGACAACAAAACGTGTCGAGCCGTCTAAGACGCTGCAGTCATGGACTGTGCGGCTGGTCCCGGCGGAGGTTCGAGTCCTCCCTCAGGCTTGGGTGTGTGTGTTTGTCTTTAGGATAATTTAGGTTAAGTAGTGTGTAAGCTTAGTGACTGATGACCTTAGCAGTTAAGTCCCATAAGATTTCACACACATTTGAATTTGAACAAAATTTCTACTCACGTAGGCCTCTAGTATGTATGTCCGGCCATATTTCGTCTGATTTTCGGAAAAATATCATCCGCACAATTACGAAGACTGCAAGAGCTGACAAGTGCGAGAACTATTGGACAACCAGCTTAACAGCTCAGGTAGCCAAGCTGCTGACAAGTATAACATACAGAAGAATGGAAAAGAAAACTTTGGGTGTGTTAGATGACAATCAGTTTGGATTTAGGAAAAGTAAAGACACCAGGGGCAATTCTAAAATTGCGATTGATAATGGAGGTAAGACTAAAGGAAAATCAGGATACGGTCATACGGTTTGTCAACCTGGAAAATGCGTTAGACGATGTAAAATGGTGCAAGATGTTCGAAATTCTGAGGAAAGTAGTGATAAGCTATAGGGACCGGAAGTAATATACGAGTACAATGGGTGAAACAGCCAAGAGGTAATACAAAAGTATTTATTTATTTCCACGTCATGTTCCGTAGGACCAAACTGAGGAGCAAATTTCCAAGGTCACGGAACATGTCAGCACATGAAATTAGGCTACCTAGAACGAAGTCCTCGGATTAAAAAGGGTGTAAGATAGGGATGTAGTCTTTCGCCGCAACTGTTCAATCTGCACTTCAACGAGACAATCATGAGTATAAAAGAAAGTTTCAGGAGTCGGAATAAAAATCAATTTGGAAGGATATCAATGACACGATTCGCTGATCACATTGCTATCCTGAGTGAATGTGAAAGAGAGTTACATGATCTGCTGAACGGAATGAACAGTCTAATCAGTAAAGAATAGGGATTGAGAGTAAATCTAAGAAAGTCAAAATTAATGAGAAGTAGTGGAAATGAGAACAGCGAGAAACTTAACATCAGGATTGAGGGCCAAGAAGTAGATGAAGTTAAGGAATTCTGCTCCTAGGCATCAAATTAGCAAATGATGGACAGAGCAAGGAGGACATGATAAGCAAACTAGCTATGGCAAAAAGGTCATTCCTCGCTAAGAGAAGCCTACTAGCGTCAAAAATGGTTCAAATGGCTCTGAGCACTATGCGACTTAACTTCTGAGGTCATCAGTCGCCTAGAACTTAGAACTAATTAAACCTAACTAACCTAAGGACATCACACACATCCATGCCGGAGGCAGGATTCGAACGTGTGACCGTAGCGGGCGCTCGGTTCCAGACTGTAACGCCCACAACCGCACGGCCACTCCGGCCGGCACTAGCATCAAACACAGGCATTAATTTGAGGAAGAAATTTCTGAGAATGTACATTTGGAGTAGCGTATTGTGTGGTAGTGAAACGTGGCTGTGGTAAAACCGAAACAGAGGAGAATCTAAGCATTTGAGATGTGGTGCTAGAGACGAATGCTGAAAATTTGTCGACTGATAAGGTAAAGAATGAGGAGGTCCTGCGTAGAATCGGAGAGGATAGGAATATGTGGAAAACACTGACAAGGAGAAAGGATAGGATGGTAGGACGTCTGTGAAGACATAAGGGAATGACTTCCATGGTACTAGAAGGAGCTGAAGAGGGCAAAATCTGTAGAGGAGGACAGAGATTGCAAAACATACAGCAAATTCTCATTCTGGAAACATCCCCCAGGCTGTGGCTAAGCCATGTCTCCGCTAAATCCTTCCTTTCAGGAGTGCTAGTTCTGCAAGTTTCGCAGGAGAGCTTCTGTAAAGTTTGGAAGGTAGGAGACGAGATACTGGCAGAAGTAAAGCTGTGAGTACCGGACGCGAGTCGTGCTTCGGTAGCTCAGATGGTAGAGCACTTGCCCGCGAAAGGCAAAGCTCCCGAGTTCGAGTCTCGGTCGGGCACACAGTTTTAATCTGCCAGGAAGTTTCATATCAGCGCACACTCCGCCGCAGAGTGAAAATCTCATTCTGGAAACATCCCCCAGGCTGTGGCTAAGCCATGTCTCCGCTATATCCTTTCTTTCAGGAGTGCTAGTTCTGCAAGTTCCACAGGAGAGCTTCTGTGAAGTTTGGAAGGTAGGAGACGAGATACTGGCAGAAGTAAAGCTGTGAGTACCGGACGTGAGTCGTGCTTCGGTAGCTCAAATGGTAGAGCACTTGCCCGCGAAAGGCAAAGGTCCGGAGTTCGAGTCTCGGTCGGGCACACAGTTTTAATCTGCCAGGAAGTTTCATACAGCAAATAGTTGAGGACGTAGGTTGGAAGTGAAACAAAAAAAAAAAGCGATATCTTGTTTGTATCTCTCATTTTCTTTATTCTCCGAGATCATTCATCGAATTTCTCTGACCTACCTTGTACAACGGTATGAATCTATCAGCTAACAAGCGAATTTAGAAACGTAAGTTAAAGTTAGGAGATTCTTAAGAGGGTAGTTCTCCTGCTCAGTAACAAATAAAAATACAGATACGGTAATATCTTAAGACGTGCTTAATTTTAACTGACGTTTGGGAATTCGGCCGTGAATTAAGCAACGTTGGCTGCATAAAACAAGTAGCGATGCCACTGAGTGATTAGAGTATGTGAGAGGGGGAATGTTTTATTGTCTGCATTCCTGTACCGACAGCTCACAGGTACGCTCGACTTATACCGATTAGATGCTATGGTTTAAATTTTAAAACAGGAACAACATGGGTTCGTGAATATACATTATAGGTCGACCGTCTTAAAACGCGGCGTATATTTGTGGCAAGGAATATGATATTAAATTAAGGCTCTTTCCCCAATGGCTACACCGGTTCCTGTCAGATCACTGAAGTCAAGCACTCAGGGGCTCTGCTAGCACTTGGATGAGTGACCACCGGTCTGTCGAGCGCTGTTGGCAAGCAGGGTGCACTCAGCCGTTGTGACGCAAACTGAGGAGCTACTTGACTGAGAAGTAGCTGTTCCGGTCTCGTAAACTCACATACGGCCGGCAGACCAATGTGCTGACCACATGACCCTCCATATCCGTATCCAGCGACGCCTGTGAATGAGGATGACATGGCGGCCGGTCGGTACCGTTGGTTCTTCTTCGCCTGTTCGGGCGGACTTTTAGTCTAGTTTGTTGTAACAGAACACAATGAGCAGGAAAAAAAATAGCATTCAAACCAGTCAGTAAACTTTTTTCATCATGTGTCGTGCTTTATAGCGCATTTATGTATAAATACGATTACTGTTATTAAACTATCATCCGCTCACACGGAGAACACTTCGTCATGCAACCACTTTGTCACAATTTTGGCAAGCCAAGTGTGGAAGCAATGTGAAACAGAACAGTCGGAGGGAAGTGCAGTACATGGGACCGGCGGCCAACTTTTCTCGCCCTTGCTAATAACTAATCTGTTAGGAGCTAGTAACATATCAATTTATGTAGGCTACCAATTAATATAAGGGGCGATCAAGAAAGTTTCCGTTCGAAGGCAGTACAATCCAGAATCAGTACCTAAACAGTCAGAATCTCACTGAGCACTGAGGCAATCATCCCACTGACTCACCGTGTTCACGATACCCATTTGGTTCAAAATGGTTCAAACAGCTCTAAGCACTATGGGAGTTAACAACTGAGGTCAACAATCTCCTAGACTACGTAAACATAACTAGTCTAAGGAAATCACACACATCCATGCCCGAGGCAGGACTCGATCCTGCGACCGTAGCAGTCTCGGGGTTCCGGTCCGAAGCGCCTAGAACCACCCATTTGGTAAAACTCCGTGTTCAGCTGATTGAAGTCCGTAACTGCCTGCTGCACATCCGACAGATATCGTTGACCCTTCAAGACTTTTCTGAGCGCCGTAAAAGAGATAATCACATGAGCAGAGATCAGGACTGTAGTGGAGAAACTCGGCTGTCTCCCGCCTGAATCGGGTTATTTCTACTTTACGACATTTGCGCTATGGAGACGTGCGTTATATGAAGCAGCAGCACTCCTTGACGTACCATTCCACAACGGTGATTGCCGACGGACATGTTGCCCCTTACACATTCCTCACTCTCCTATCGATAGCAACGCGTGTTGGTCCTTCGGCAGCCAGGAAAAGAGTAACAACGCGCTGGTTCTGTTTGGACGCATTTTGTAATGACGTCGCCTTAGTTCACGTTCCCGCATTTATCACAGACACACAAACGTCACAGTAACCTCTTGCCTACATGTCGGCGTTTATATACCCGCATCGGAGTTTCGCTACGTTGCATGTACGCTGCAGCAGCGCCCCCAAACCGAAGCCTTTTGATCGAACCTCAGAATTTTGACGACCACTAATCTACACCGATGAAACAAAACATGACCACGTGTTTAATAGCGTCTTGTTATGCTTTGCAGCCGGCCGTTGTGACCGATTGGTTCTAGGCGCTTCAGTCCGGAACCGTGCTGCAGCTACGGTCGCAGGTTTGAATCCTGCCTCGGGCATGTATGTGTGTGATGTCCTTAGGTTAGTTAGGTTTAAGTAGTTCTAAGTCTAGGGGACTGATGACGTCAGATGTTAAGTCCCTTAGCGCTTATAGCCATTTCAATTTTTATGCTTTCCAAACACAGTACAATAGAGAGTATGCTTGGAGTGGATTATTCAGGTACTTGATAGGAATATAGAAGCATGTGGTACCGGATGTCTACGAACAAGTCGAGCAATTTCCGCGACTTACGGTATGGTGGTGTACGGACACACAGCTGGCGCCCGACATACACTACTGGCCATTAAAATTGCTACTCCACGAAGATGACGTGCTACAGACGCGAAATTTAACAGAACAGGAAGAAGATGCTGCGATATGCAAATTATTAGCATTCCAGAGCATTCACACAAGGTTAGCGCCGGTGGCGACACCTACAACGTGCTGACATGAGGAAAGATTCCAACCGATTTCTCATACACAAACAGCAGTTGCCCGGCGCTGCCTGGTGATACGTTGTTGTGATGCCTCGTTCAAGGAGGAGAAATGCGTACTATCATGTTTCCGACTTTGATAAAGGTCGGATTGTATCCTATCACGATTGCGGTTTATCGCATCGCAAGATGGCTGCTCGCGTTGGTCGAGATCCAATGACTGTTAGCAGAATATGGAATCGGTGGGTTCAGGAGGGTAATACGGCACGCCGTGCTGGATCCCAACGGCCTCGTATCACTAGCAGTCGAGAAGACAGGCATCTTATCCTCATGTCTGTAACGGATCGTGCAGCCACGTCTCGATCCCTGAGTCAACAGATGGTGACGTTTGCAAGACAACAACCATCTGCACGAACAGTTTGACGACGTTTCCCGCAGCATGGACTATCACCTCGGAGATCATGGCTGCGGTTACCCTTGACGTTGCATCACAGACAGGAGCGCCTGCGATGGTGTACTCAACGATGAACCTGGGTGCACGAATGGCAAAACGTCATTTTTTCGGATGAATCCAGGTTCTGTTTGCAGCATCATGATGGTCGCATCCGTGTTTGGCGACATCGCGGTGAACGCACATTGGAAGCGTGTATTCGTCATCGCCATACTGGCGTATCACCCAGCGTGATGGTATGGGGTGCCATTGGTTATACGTCTCGGTCACCTCTTGTTCACATTGACGGCACTTTGAACAGTGGACGTTACATTTCAGATGTGTTACGACCCTTGTGTCTACCCTTCATTCGATCCCTGCGAAACCTTACATTTCAGCAAAAAAAAAAAAAAAAAAAGGTTCAAATGGCTCTGAGCACTATGGGACTTAACAGCTGTGGTCATCAGTCCCCTAGAACTTAGAACTACTTAAACCTAACTAATCTAAGGCCATCACACACATCCATGCCCGAGGCAGGATTCGAACCTGCGACCGTAGCAGTCGCGCGGTTCCGGACTGCGCGCCTAGAACCGCGAGACCCCCGCTGCCGGCACATTTCAGCAGGCTAATGCACGACCGCATGTTGCAGTTCCTGTACGGGCCTTTCTGGATACAGAAAATGTTCGACTGCTGCCCTGGTCTGCACATTTTCCAGATCTCTCACCAATTGAAAACGTCTGGTCCATGGCGGCCGAGGAACTGGCTCGTCACAATACGCCAGTCTTACTCTTGATGAACTGTGGTATCGTGTAAAAGCTGCATGGGCACCTGTACCTGTACACGCCATCTAAGCTCTGTTTGACTCAACGCTCGGGCGTATCAAGGCCGTTATTACGGCCAGAGGTGGTTGTTCTGGGTACTGATTTCTCAGGATCTATGCACCCAAACTGCGTGAAAATGTAATCACATGTCAGTACTAGTATAATATATTTGTCCAATGAATACCTGTTTATCATCTGCATTTCTTCTTGGTTTAGCAATTTTAATGTCCAGTAGTGTATGTTCCACAGGTTACAGATCAGGACATTTGCTGGCCAAGAGGTCGATGTGAGTTCACTATAACGGCCCTCAAACCACTGTAGCACGATCCTGACCTTGCAACACGAACCTTTACCACGTTGGAAGGTGTCATCGCCGTAAGGGGAGACTCCAAGAATCAAGCGATGCAGGTGGTCGGCAGTAACGTTCACATAATTTCCTGCAGTCATGATGCCTTCGATGCTACCATAGGTCACACATAAGCCCAGATCAATGTACCCCTTAGCAGAATTTAGCATAATTCTGCCCTCACCGGCCTACATCTGTGGCGCGGTGTATGTTTTGTGCAGCCATTCGCCTGGCTGACAGTGTGAAAGGACCCAGCCATCGACCTCGTGTAGCAGTAGACGTTTCAATTGATCCACGGCGAAAGCTCTGTGACGCTGTGCTCACTGCAGTCATAACGGACGATGTCGTTGGGTCAACACAGGAACACGTAGTGGTCGTGTGATGTGGAGCTTCATAGACAACAATGGCCTCTGAACGGTGTGCTCTGATACACTTGTGTATGCACCAGCACTGTACTCTATCATCAAATCTGCCGCAGACCGCCGTCCATCATAGATTACGAAGCGGGGGATCTACTATCTCTTAACTTCTGTGATGTGGTCGTCCAGTACCTTATGGCCTACTTTTTATTTCATCGTCCTGCAACCACTTTCCATAGGCGCTCACTACAGTAATCCGTAATACGCTGCCTATACGTATCACAATGATCAGGTTCGCCGTTTCACAGATTCTCGTTTCAAGCTGCAGCACTTCAATAATGTGCCCTTTGTCAAAACTGCTTATATCAGTAGATTTCCGTATTTGCAGCCCACATCTTCGCTATAATGATTACATATTCGTCTCTCTTTGGCTTACATTTTTCCCTTATTGCGTCACGTGCCCGCAACACCGCGAGGAGGCATTTAGCCTCCCGGTGGACAGTGGCCATAATGGTCACCAGTGGTCATAATGGTTTGGCTCACCAGCGTATATGGTGTAGTATTCAATGCCAAGTAAAGACTGTATATGATAAGCAATTATGTGTATTCCTCCTAATTTTCAAAGTGTGTTTCAATAAAATTGTCGATTTATTTAAAAGTTCTGATCTTATTTTATGATTCTATAAAAATGGTTAACATGGCTGTAAGCTGGACTTAACATCTGAGGTCATCAGTCCCCTAGACTTAGAACTACTTAAACCTAACTAACGTAAGGACATCACACACATCCATGCCCGAGGTAGGATTCGAACCTGCGACCGTAGCAGCAGCGTGGTTCCGGACTGAATGGCATAGAACCGCTCGGCCACAGCGCTCGGATATCATTCTATCCATTCCGCGTTAGCATGTACGTTCCTATACGTATCACAATGATTACTATTTCCTGCTCGACGTGATCAAGATTAGTGACCGACTAATATCGCTATCTGGCGTTTGGGTGAGTTCGCACGTACCGACGACAGCGGTGAAGGCGAGGCCGCGCAGGGGCATACCGACCCGTCCGTGACGCGTGCCGCATCGCATCGCAGCAGGCTGACGGCAGGCAGGAGGTGGCATTGTCTGATTTGCGGTGAGGCGCACGTGTGGCTAACGCGATCACGCCTAACGGGGACAAATCGCGTTAAGCGCTCGCCGGACAGCTGACTACTACGCGCGGCTCACGGTTCACGTAGCTACCTACCTGCACCCAGCGCACGCCACACTCCCGTAGCCACAGCACTCCCCACTCTAGCTTACGCTAGCAGTACAGTAGCTCACAATGAGTGTTTATAATGAGCATGCGCTCAAAAGCAACCTGTCGCATAATGTTTGGCAGCATCGTAATAGGCACTGACGAACCGAGTTGCCATACTGCAAGGACGCTTTTCACTCAAGACGTTACCGAAGTCACGTCTCTCTGTAGAATACAGGTTATATCACACAAAACGTGTACCCCTTTTTGTTTCGTGATCGGATCAAGAAACGCGGTCGAGATTTTGCTAGGAAATGATAGGAGCCAGAGGGGAGTGTAATCTGTGGCACAGATAATACTCGTAACTTTTGTATCATTTTATCAACATTTTATCAACATCAGAAGGGAGACAAAGCGAATCCTAAGAGCAGAGAAGAGAATATATGTAACCAGTTTGCTATAACAATTTGAGGCAGAGAGCCAAAACAAGAACTCAAGGCAATTCTTCCAATCCATGAAAAATCGGAAACGTGGGTTTGAGAGCCCAACTTATTTCATAAGAGATAAGAATGACAACTTGATAAATGACGAAGAAAGAACTGCAGAAAGATGGAAAGAATACTTCCCAGAACCGTTGACCAAGATGAGATAGTACCTGCAAACACTACGGAGGAAAGGAAAGATGAAGAAGAATGGGAAGTTAGTGAAGAAGACGTGAAAATCGCAATCAGAGGACTCAGAAACAACAAAGCTCCAGGGGAGGACAGAATAACATCAGAATTAATCAAGGAGGGAGGTGAGAGCTTACACTTCCAGATATATAAACTGATCCAGTTGATATGGGAGAAGGGGACACTACCGGAAGAATGGAAATTGACTATAATATGCCCAATATGCAAGAAGGGAAGCAAAGTGGAATGCGGTAACCACAAAGTAATCAGCTTGTTGAATGTAGCCTATAAGATGCTGTCCATCATTATCCTCAGAAAATTGCAACCATTCATAGAGTACAACATACAGGAGTACCAAGCTGGCTTTCGACCAAACCGATCGACAATAGATCACGTCCTCAGACAAAGACAATTTTTGGAAAATCACTGGGAATATGATAAAGGTATATGCCAGCATCCACAGGAGTAGCCTATATAATGCAATTTGTGACTTCAGAATCCATGAGAAGCTAGTGAGAATGGTGCAGGCTTGTATGGAAGGGTCAAAGGCAGCAGTACGTTTCCGAGGAGCCACATCAGAAACATTCGAGATTGAGACAGGTCTCAGACAAGGGGATGCTGTCTTATGTGTTCTGTTCAATGTCATCTTAGAGAAAGTAATAAAAGAGTGTAGGCAACAGGAGTGGGCTGGAGTAGAGATGAACGGTAACTTCAATTGCCTCGCATATGCAGATGAAATAGTACTACTAAGTGAATCAAAGCACGAGTTGAAAGAAATGTACCAGAAAAGAAGGTAGGCTCAAAGTGAATCGAGACAAAACAGAGGTCATGCAATTAGGAGGAAGACAAGAGCAGTAAGAATTTCTTGAGCTAGATGGCAAGAGGTTCAAGAGAGTACACCAGTTCAGATACTTGGGATCTTGGTTTATCACGGACAACATCATAAAAATGGACATCAAGGAAAGAATAGCAGTGGGACTAAAATGTATGCAATCCTTCAGAGAAACGCTCGGCTCTAAATCCATCTCAGTGAACACTAAGATGAAAATGTACAACACAGTAAGATGCCCAGCAGTGATGTACGGTACAGAAACATGGGGCATTACTAAGCGAGAAAGGGAAAAACTATTAATATTTGAAAGAAAGGTAGTGAGGAAGATATGTGGACCACTTTTAGATAACGGAGAATGAGGGAGGAGGAAAAACGAGGAAATCTACCTTCTGATGCGACAACCAATTATCCTACAGAAGATAAAGAGCAAAAGTGTACAGTTGGTGGGCCATGTAACCCGAATGCCAGATGGCAGACAGGCGAAGATGGCACTAGGGGGCAAACCAAACATCAAGCGCCCCATTGGACGACCAAGGCAGCGCTTGGTGGACGTCCTGACGAAGGATCTAGCAGCCCTGGGAATTGAAGACACCTTAAGGAACCGGGCTCAAAACAGGAAGGAATGGATGCAGTTTGTGGAAGCAGTGCGTGGTCTGCAGGGCCTGTGATCGCTGAATGTCTATCTATCGAGCTATCTAACTTTTGTATCAACCGAGATATTGAAGCAAAAGTGTCTGTTTCAGTGTAATAATATTATTTTTGGTGTCACTGGAAAGCTAATGAAATAATGATTACAGAGATGTAAGGCTCGTTAATGCCAGCGTCAAAACATTTCGCAAAAGTTGAAAACCAAGGTAACAGGAATCAGCTGTTGCGGCTTATACTCCGCCAGTGGGTCTCTCGTGCGAGTAACCGTCGTTATGTGCATCGAGAAGACGGGCCTACGAACAGTTGGCTCAGATGCACGCGAGTCGCCGAAGAGGAGTAAATAGAAAGACAGGCGACCGGCGACCCAACAACCCTAGACGGAGTCTTCCGATTCACTGAGTCGCTACTAAGACAAAACGTTTCTCTTCTTGGCTCTGCAGACGTTGAAGAGCCCCAGGGCTTGTACCGTGCATATCCAATGCAGGGTACAAGTGCTCCCACTTTGTTACCGCTATGTTGGGGCTACAGACGTCAGTGTTATAAACATCTGTTCACAGCTGTAAGGGAGTCTGGAGCGTCCAAATAATCAAGACACCACGAAAGTTTAGATGTTGCGAATAAATGATGATGTGACATCGTGCTGCAAACATTTCAAGAAAGACATTTTGGATAAGGAATGAGCGCAGAAGACTTGCAGTACCAGGCCAAACGGTCTTTCTGCAACTCCGAGGGTGAACAGCAGGATACAGGACAACCAGAACAAGAAACATCGTCTGTAGGAGTGACTCCAACTGTCCTAAGCGACAGATGACGCAATGGAAACCCACATTTTACTCTAAATTCATCGGATTAGTTTTTATTCTTTGAAAATGAAATTATACTGCGATTACTCTGTGTTTATCACAGTGTGTCGATAACACTAAGAACCCACTATTGTTCACTTGTGTAAAGTATCGGGAGCTTCGTCGTCTAAACAAAATATCAAAATAAAGAGAAAAAGATATCTGATAGGAGTTACAAATCTCGACATTTGCGTAATACAAGGGAAGCCTTTGCAAAACCTTGGTAGGAACCGGGAAGTGGAAACTATTTTTAACTTGCTTCTGGGACGATATATCCCGCATAAAAATACGAAATAGTGGTGTATGTGTAAATGGATTTGATTGAATGACTAAAAAGAAGAAACAATGTGTTGATCAACGTACGCAGTGTGGACATGTCGCAGGCGATGGCGTGCACTGCGATCGATGGCGACTGATTTGATTGGTAATTTAAGGGTTTAAGGAAGGGCATTTAAATTAGTCACTTGTTGTTAAATAGGAGCAATCAGAAAGAAAACTAAAATGATGGAAACGACGCTGGAGGCCTAAGTATTGAAGAAATCTAGAAGATTTCATTTACGTTGGGTTAGAGGATAGCCAGATAGCAGACTTCTTTTGATCTTTTAGACGTTATCAAGCGGTACTTGCATCTATTTTCACGTCAACAACTTTTCTGCACTGACCAAGTATTCATTTTGACAACATAGACTTTAGTATACATATGTTGCTGGACATTTGTTTCATGAAGTGAGATCAGAACTGTCTCGAATATAAACGAATTGAAAAATGGAATATGTCACGTACGTATCAGCGCTACTGTAAATGCATCAATCTATGTATACTAAATGATGTGTTGATGTACAGATACTCTAAAATGACAACATTCTCCCCGTAAAATTTTTTTTTGATTTGCATGTATAGGCTGTTTAAAAATAAGTGTCACATACTCGTACAAGAGGTAGTGTAGATCAAGCCTAGAAGAAAAGTTCCTATAGTGGTACGTTCGGAAACCAATAACTGTTGAAATATGAGTCTCTAAAGATCCGCAAGATCCGTAGTACACAGTCTGCATTTCATTCCAGTCTGCATTTCATTCCAGATCAGGCAGAGTTCACAAGAGATGGCTCACAAAATTATCACAGTAATCATATGCGAGCAGTTGCAAATCTTCGAGCAGTCATGGAAGTAAGGAATCAGGATCGCTTCAGTACCAGTGTACTGGCAAGAATTGTCGGTGACACTCATGGAGCTATATCCTCTACCAAACAGACCAACAGGTGCTGTGTATCACCGACTTCCGTGCGACGAATTACCAGAGGTACTGGAGAACGTTAGGCTTGCAGAGAAACAGCAAGCATGGCTTATTCACGACAGGGCACCACTCCATTTTCTACGGATCGTGTGACAGTATCTCACCACAACGTTTCATGGGCTATGTATTCGTCGAGGAGTTCCTTCCCGTTCATCTGCTGGATTTCTAGCTATGAAGACATTTAAAGGCATTAATGTATGCTCAACCCATCGACCACGTGCAGACGTTACAGGAGCGTGTGACTAAAGCATGTCACACAATCCGAATAGAGCTATGTGTATTTGAAAGTACGTGCAATTCACTGTAAGGACCGGCTGAAGGATCTGTCGGGATGCGTGGCAACGACATGCAGCAAAGCCTATAGGAGCTACTGCTACGTAAGAGACCTACGTTGAAATATGGTGATGAGAAGACATGCTGGCCTTTACGTCAACAGATATTAGTTCCCACACATTTACTTATAAAAGGTTTTCTTCTAGTTTCGACCAATACTACCTCGTGTAGAAATACGTGACACTTCCTTTAATCACCCAATATATCCTAGTATCGCTTTATACTAGCTTAAAAGCCCCAAGAGTCCTATGGTGGATGTTACTAACAAAAATTGCGTTTTCACAGAAAGTTGCACCCAAGGTTCAATAGAGCTTAAATCTTCAACAAAAATCTAGAAAATTTTCTTAGTATCTTCCATTCTCTACACCTGAGGTCAGGTCATGCTGTGATGAATCGTGGTATCTTCATCCAAATCCCATCATGTTCGACATGAGGCAAAAGCGTTCTCAACTATGTTTGGGAGAGGATCTGCAATTTCGACATGCAGGTGATAACCGAAGGAAACCTATGAAGACTGGAATTAAAGGCCGGATCGCATACTATAGCTGACAGTACTCTATCAGCAGAGGTACCACGTACACCTCACGAAATGAGTAAACACGCCATTATGTCGCAGTCGGAAGGTAATTCATACGGAAGGCTTGAGGAGCACCCGGTGATAGTAGACGCTTTCACTTGGCTCGTCAACAGTGCTCGTAGAGCACAATTGGTAGGGCACTGCATGAGAAAGGCTGGGATCCGAACTCGGGTTCCGCTCCAGCCCACAGTTATCAAATTTAAGCAAAACTTCCGTTGTTTTCTTCAGCTTGGGCGTATGAAACCGATAGTTATTTTCAACTTACTGTTCGTATTACAAAGTCGAGATGAACAGCTTCATTATGTGGATGACTATGGCACAGCTTAGCGGTGTGTAAGAGTTATTATGCATGATAATGAAAATAGTAAGAAAGAGACGTATATGAAGTCGAATAGTATCAAGTTATACTTTCCCGTCGGATGTCTTACATGGACACTCACTCAATGATACAATGATGCACTGCGCAGAAGTTTTCGAATTTCCCACAGACATCACTCAATAAACAGGTGCAGGTGAGTAGGTAGACTTCGTCGTTTCCAAATTCATTCAACACTGCACCACACCATCGAGTAGCAACAAAGATATGATCGTACGGAAATGCGGCTGATTCGAGGAATACTGAGCTAACATGAACCCAGTACGTTATATTAGAAGTCATGAGTTCCACAGATACAAAAGTAACACCGGCTGGGCCACAACAAAATGTACTGGGTGACCCGACAGTCTCTCATCATTTCAAAATGCACTAATTCTCTGAATAAAGTAGATAGAGAGCTAAAAATTGACACACGTCCCTAATATGATATGGGGTTTTATTAAAACCATAAACTAGTGCAAAAACTGGGCCACAGATGGCGCTGGATAGCAACACGTCAGTGACGAAGCATGAGAATCTTGAATCGTGTGTAAAATGAACTGGAGAGAGGGAATCAGATGCGACAGCAGTCTTAGAATTTTCACTTTACCGAAAACGCACTGTTAGTGAAGCTTTGCTGTCAGAACCGATAATGCTCTGTTGCAGCTATACGGTCCATTCGCCATAAAAAGGGTACTCTAACTGATAAAGGTTCTGTGACAACTGTCACAGTGAAGAGAATGTTGACGAAGTTCGAAGCCACAGATTGTTTATACGATCGGCTCCGTAGTGGGCTATGAGACACAAGTGCTGCTGCTGTTCGGACAGCACAGAAAAAACGATGACTTCAGTAGGTTCATCTCCACTTGATGAAGCCACCTTCCATGAAGTCGCAAGTCGCACCTGCATTCCACGCACTGTTGTTAAGAGAGCACTAAGGTGTACCCTCCAACGGTATCCGTACAAAATCTGTCGTCATCAGGAACTCTTAGTTACCGATTTTGTGTCTCGGAGAGCATTTACTTCAAAATGCGGGGGAATATGATGATTAGTTGTTAAACGTGTGTTGTAAAAATTTTATACGTTGTTGTGATGGAAGTCAGATCTAGAAGCTGGAGAGATCTCTAGAGATTGAATAAGGGCCCCTAACCGTTGTTTCCACGAATTTGTCGTCTTCTAAAGTTGTGTCCCAAGTGCAGAAGACAGCTAGTCGGTCGTTGGATCTTCTTCGGCGGAGGCTGTTGTGCTTTCATCTCGAACTTGAACCTGTGTTTGTGCATTTTTTGTGGGATGCCACTTGCCCAGGAGAGTCTCTGTATCTTCAGAGGAGTAGTACTGACAATGATGATGATGAGCGTTTGGCATCATTGGCCGGGAGGCCCCTCGCGGGGCAGGTCCGGCCGCCTTGGCGCAGGTCTTATTACATTCGGCGCCACATTGGGCGACCCGCACGCCGGATGGGGATGAAATGATGATGAACACAACACAACACCCAGTCCCTGAGCGGAGAAAATCTCCGACCCAGCCGGGAATCGAACCCGGGCCCAGAGGACGGCAATCCGTCACGCTGACCACTCAGCTACTGGGGCAGACAGTACTGACAATGATGGTAGGCGACCCATCTCATTAATGTATCCTGTTACACTTTCTTCTACAACACTCGATATAGCTTTCTTAATAGTACGGTAATTTTTCTGACAACTTCCGATGTAGAGTACTACATGTCCGTCCGAAACAGAGATATACGTTCGGCTCTGAAGAACACAGAGTGACTAGTGCAGCCAAAGTACTACGTCTCCTCAACGTGCCAAAGCGACGCGAATGTGTCGAAAGCACTGCGATTGTAATATCATTACGCTTATGTTTCTCAACACTAGCGAAATTCAATAAAGAAAACGGTGGACTCGTAGGGTACCCATGAGAGACTGTCATACTGAAAACTGGGTTAAATACAATGTAAAGTATATAAATAATTAATAAGAAAGCTAGGTGTTTTGACGCCTAACACCCGAATGTGCCGACCAATCAGAGGCAAGTTTAGTACAATTGGCGGACTCTCCCACGGGAATGCTACATATTGCACCATCTGATGCTTGTACCTCATTCAACTTTTGTACCATATGCTACTTCACGTGTATGAAGGTGCATCACGGCGAGCTTCTAGCAAGATAAAATACTGTCGGCCACAGCCAGGAATATCACAAGTTGACTGTCGACACCAATTTCACACTAAAAGGGACTCTCAGCACCCACAAGTTTAGATTCTGGGCTGCCGAAAATACTACAACAGTCGTGAAAATGCAGCTGCATGACGGGAAAATCACTGTGTGGTGTGGATTTACCACATGAGTCGTGATAGGACTCTTTTTCTTCAAGGAAATGGCGTTGCTGCTTTTCAAACTGCTAGCGTGAGGGGCACGAGGTATGCCGATATGTTACACAATCGTATGATCCCTAGCCTGGCTGATAAAGGCTTGCTGTGAAGCATGACTTTTATCCAGAACGGCGTTCCACCCCATACTGATACACGTGTGAAAGATCTCTCGCGCACATCGTTTGGCGAGGGTCTCGTGCTGAGCCCCGTTTCCGGCATGCTTGGCCTCCTAGATCCGCAGACCTCAGTCCATGTCATTACTGGTTGCGAGGCTGCCTGAAATCGTTAGTCTACTACGACAGTCCGACCTCGTTAGAGACACTAAAAGACATCATCCGACAGCAGTCTCTCGCCATACTTGGTGATATCCTATTCGGTTCTGTTAAAAACATTGTCCCTCGACTACAGGTATTGTTGATGAATGATGACCGACATGTTGAGCATTTGCTATAAAGACAATCGTACTAGACAAAAATAAATTGTTATGTTTTCATTATTGCTTTTGTATCACACTAGCGTAATAGCAATGCTTCTGAATGGCCAAATACGTAAGGGAACTGAACTGGGTCATAATCTCCTTCTTCACCCTCTCTCTGTCCATTTCCTGCTCACCGTCTCTTTTCCCCCCCTCTCTTTAGCCATCTCCTCCTTCTCCCCCGTCTTATTGGAGATCGCCTCCTCTCCCTACCCCCAATATTTCCAATATTTCTCCGTCTCCTTCTCATCCGTCTCCCTGTCCATCTTCCCCCCACCCACTCCCCTCCATCGTCTCCCTCTCTGATTATGCGCCCTGTTTATTATTAATGCAAATGGAACATTGAACATGGAATGAAATAAATAGGAAGTGCAGGGAAGATAACACGAAAAGGCAGCAGGAAAAATCTGAAGACATCGAAAAAGAAATGATTACCGGGAAGGCAGACTCAGCATAAACGAAAGTCAAAACAGAACCGCTGATATTTGGACATACCTAGAACCGCGGCTGGGTCACTAATGATCCGCGATCTTTCCCTTTATTTCCCCTATGTCAATGGGTTATTGTTACTGTCAATGAATCTATTGTTAGAAGCACAAGGAAATTTAGGATGAAATTAACAAAAATAAACAAGGTTTACACACATTATAATTTTATATTTTAAGACTTACATGTATTTTCTGAGTGTTTTTATTGGCTACCGTTACGTAATGAACACAAATAATACTCTTTTGATGTACATTAGTTGCACACAGTTTTCTTGCAGATGTGACACTTTACAAATGGTTTGTTTCCTTTACAGTTAGACTTAACAAGGCAATGTGTTCGCTTTTTTTGTCTGTCAGGAATATCTTCAGGTCTGACAGGGACGCTAGTCTTTCTAGTCGCTGCGTACTTCTCAGCAAGTTCCTCCCCCAGCTGCAGGATGAAATCCCTGCGTTTCAATTTTTTATCATTAAGAGAATTGAACAATACCCACGTATTTATCCCAGCCAAATCCAGCAAGTTGTAAAATGTGTGAACAGGCCAACGTCTCGATGGTGCTTTGACAGAGTACTTGCAAGCCATTTGGTCGACCACGTCCACTCCATATTTAGAGCAGTTATAAATCGTAACTGTATCTCGCTTCTTTTTTCTACCATCCTCAATCGTCACATAAGGATGCATAGTGCTCAGAATCAGGACATTCTTGTTGCTCTTACCCTGATAAACAGTCAGTGTGGTATCATCTTTTTTCAACAATACTGTGCTGTATAACTGTTCTCTTGCCTTTTTGATACAGACTGGTATTTCCCTGCGAGATCGATTTATTGTGCGCACAAGACTCGTAGAATTAGCTTTCAGTGTCTCCGAGAGCGCTAAGGAGGTGAAAAAATTGTCACATGTGACATTATTCCTTTGTTGAGGTAAGGTTGCATCATTTTTTTTTTTTTTTTTTTTTTTTTTTTACCACAAAGTCACCAAGACGCTCATCACTCCGCCTAGTGTCATCCTTTCCTAGATAAGGGATAGCATTCACAATATATTTTGAGTCTTTATCTACCGCCATCCAATACTTTTGCCCGTATTTGTCCGGTTTTGAGGCCATAAACTGCATGAATCTGCAACGGCAATTTGAAGGAAAAAGCTGTTCGTCGGTTGTTATATTTGGACCCGGTATGTAGCTAGACTGTGCATTCGCAATGAACTCATTCCAGATTTCTTTAACGAAACTTGTCTTCTCTTAGTCGTCCTGACCTTGTGCATCTAATGTCAAATCTGAGATAACACATTATCTCTCTGAATCTGTCACGAGCCATTGTTGACTTCACAAAATTATTTCCCCACTTCACTGACCACAATGTGTCTAGTTCTAAGCTCTTAGCTCCAATAGCACCACGGACGTACAATATAGCTATAACAGCTTCCAGTTCTTCAATTGTTATAGTCCACTCATCTGAGATCAGTACACGACATGCCTCAGTTTCTGAACATTTTACAATATGTTTCAAAATTTTGTCCGTTATCATTAGATGCCATACACTGTAACAGGTCTCAATCACGATTCGTTTTGCATGCGGAGATGGTCCTGTCCTATCTTTGAAAACATTCTGTTGTCCGTATCTTCCAGCTGAACAGTCACCTATTACTCCAACTTTCCAGCTTGTTCCATTGGGTGCTACAATATCGCTACCTGAAGGAAACTGAAGTAGTCCAGAACCCTGGGCATTTTGTTGTCCACGCCGACCTTGAGGACGTCCACTTCCTCGAGTTCACTTAGTCTTTGTGGCAGCTGTTCCTGTAATAGTAGTTATACGTATTAGAACGCGATTTAATATTGAATATATTGTATAATATTAGAACAAAATACACCTTCATAAATTTAATATATAACTTGTAAAAATTCAACACGAAACAAATTATAAACATAGTGTCTACGCAACATACACATAAACAAAAATTATTATAAAACAAACACATAAACAAGCATACCTTTCTCATCAGCATTCAGTAGAACCTTCTGATGAAGAATCCGGGACTTTTGGCGATGCAAATTCTTCCTCAGATAAAGACTCCAGCGGTTCGCCCACAGATTCATTATCTAAAATCTCATTTAGAGCATTTATAATGTCCTCTTCTGTGCGTAGAAATTTGGCCATAATATATTCGTAAGTTACAAGCACTATCTACACAGACAGAATGTACTACTAAACACGTTTTCGTGGTACAAAACTCTGGGTGAGCAATATCTGCATGCAAGGTGAGACTTGTTTGAACCTCTCTCCCTCTCGTCCCCCGCTGAAAATTCGAACGTCAGCCGGAAGTGAAGTAAAATCGAGTTTTGCGATTGTTGACCAAACACACACTAACAATAGGCATGAAGCTACATGAAAAATGCGATTGTTAGAGCGACTGCGCCGGTGGGCCAGAACTGACCCTTCCGCAGTTCTAGGTGATTCTTCACATTTATCTTTTATGTTTTCGCCATAAAATGTGAAATGAAGTATAATCACTAATTAACTTATTTCATAAAAAGTCACAGAAATGTAACACTCTAGGCAATAATACAAAAGAGTGACAAACAAAAGGATTATCAAGTGGGTCACGAGTGACCCAGCCGCGGTTCTAGTGTTAAAAGCAAGAGTGGTAATATTTTGAGTGAAACGGGAATTCCATTGTTAGATGCAGAGGACAGAGCAGATAGGTGGAAAGAATACATTCAAAGCCTCTATGAGGGGAAGATTTGTCTGGTGTGACAGAAAAAGAAACAAGAGTCGATTTAGAAGAGATAGGGGATCCAGTATTAGAATCAGAATTTAAAAGAGCTTTGGAGGACTTAAGGTCAAATAAGGCAGAAGGGATAGATAAAATTCCATCAGAATTTCTAAAATCATTGGAGGAAGTGGCAACAAAACGACTATTCACGTTGGTGTGTAAAATATATGACTCTAGCGACAGACTTTCGGGAAAAGCATCATCCACACAGTTGCGAAGACGGCAAGAGCTGACAAGAGCGAGAATTATCGCACAATTAGCTTCACAGCTCATGCATCCAAGTTACTTACAAGAATAATACACAGAAGAATGGAAAAGAAAATTGAGAATGCGCTGGATGACAATCAGTTTGACTTTAGGAAAAGTAAAAGCACGAGAGAGACAATTCTAAATTTGTGAGTTAATAATGGAATCAAGACTAAAGAAAAATCAAGACACGTTCATAGGTTTTGTCGACCTGGAAAAAGCATGCGACAATGTAAAATGGCGCAAGATGTTCGAAATTCTGAAAAAGTAGGGATTAGCTATAGGGAGAGACGGGTCATATACAATATGTACAACACCCAAGAAGGAATAATATGAGTGGAAGACTAAGAAGTACTGGTATTAAAAAGAGTGCAAGACAAGGATGTAGCCTTTCGCCCCTGTTCAATCTGTACATAGAGGAAGCAATGATGGAAATAAAAGAAAGGTTCAGGAGTGGAATTAAAATTCAAGATGAAAGGATATCAATGATACGATTCGATGATGACGTTGCTATCCTGAGTGACAGTGAAAAAGAATTGCATGATCTGATGAACGGAATGAACAGTCTAATGAGTACACAGTATAGACTGAGAGTAAATCGAAGACAGACGAAGGTAATGAGAAATACTAGAAATGAGAACAGCGAGAAAGTTAACATCCAGTCTATGAAGTTATATAATTCTGCTACCTAGGCAGTAAAATAAGCAAGGAGGACATTAAAAGCAGACTAGGTATGGTAATAAAGGCATTCCTGGCGAAGAGAAGTCTACTAATATCAAATATCGGCCTTAATTTGAGGAAGAAATTTCTGAGAATGTACATCTGGAGTACAGCATTGTGTGGTAGTGAAACATGGACTGTGGGAAAACCGGAACGGAAGAGAATCGAAGCATTTGAGATGTGGTGCTACAGACGAATGTTGAAAATTAGTGGACTGATAAGGTAAGGAATGAGAAGGTTCTACGCAGAATCGGAGTGGTCGCGCGGTTCCAGAGAGTAGCGCCTAGAACCGCTGGCCCACACTTTCCGATGTAAAGAACCTTAGTTTGAAGTTACGTTAGGATAAAATTTTTCCCGCTAAAGCAGACAAAAGTAACAGTCTCGTGCTGATTAGCGAAAGCGATTTCATTTCAAAGACTTAGCAATTTTTCACCAACAATGAAATCGTAGAAGTTAAAAAGAAGCCCCTTTTCGTATTTGACAATGACATTAAAACTGTGTGAATAGCTCTATCGTTGTTCTGGAGTCAAAATGGAGCAAAAAGCGCTTAATAATGATGAATCCGAAAATGCCTAAACTGCGTTCGCAGACTAAGCTGCATAAAGAACAGCTTCTTATTCGCCCTGTTGTCAGTGCATGCCAAAGTCGAAACTAATATGATAATAGCTTTTATCAGGCTAAGATAAAAGAACTTTTCACATTTCAGCAGGCATATAATATCAGAAACAGTTACCAAATGATTCAGTTACTGGAGAACTTTGAATTGTCACAAAATGCGGAATGAGTTTCGTTTGACATTAAGAACAACTATATAAACGAACATTTAGAAGGAGATTAGGAATTCTGTTGAAAAATTTCCTATCTTTAGGAAAGGTAGAATGCGCATATGCAATAGAACTTATGGAACTAACAAAACTGTCGTTCTCTTCTAATTATCTTACATTTAACCAAAAGCCATATTTTCAAAAAGATGGGCATGCAGTGGGGTCCAGTCTGCAGGTATCCTGTCTGGAATATTCGTAAATGATTTTGAGTACAATTTTTTCGAAACACATTAGGATTTTTGTAGTAAAATCTTTTGTACTGTAGATATGTCGATGAGATTTACTTATTTTCCAAATCAGTTATGATGAAATACAAGAACTATCACAGGTTCTCAATATTACACATGGAAAAATTCTTTTCACTACAGAATTCGAAACCCATGGCTCCCTTAGCTTCTTGGATTTGCCAATAACGAGAACGGTTATAAAATTAAATACTGACATCTTCCGTAGGCACACAGCTACAAACGTAATCATTTCGTCAGACACTTTCATTATTCCGTACATAAACGAGCCTACTTCACCTCAGTATTTTATCAGATTCCAAAACTTGTTTTAGACAGTGATACAGCCGATAGGGAAATGGACACAATAGTTCAAGTGGGAGTATCAAACAGCTTTACGGGAAAAGAAATTCGGAAATCAGGTACAAAAATATTTAAAAAAGAGAACAAGCAAGCTGTGGGACCTGCCAACTCGTCTCGAATGAGGTGCCTAAAGGATGCTGCGTTCTCCGAATGTTATACAACAGTTCAAGCAATTCACTAAAATAGTTTTTATCACAGTAAAGATGATAGACAATACTTAACACTGAATTTACAACGGGTCGCAAGCAATGGGCGACATGCAAACAAGTAATGTTCTTCGTAATAGACAATGTCCATGTAAGCAATTGATATGGATCACTAATAACTGCTACGTAGTGCCGCCAGCCTGTGTGGCCGAGCGGTTCTAGGCGCTACAGTCTGGAACCGCGCGACTGCTACGGTCGCAGGTTCGAATCCTGCCTCGGGCATGGATGTGTGTGATGTCCTTAGGTTAGTTAGATTTAAGTAGTTCTAAGTTCTAGGGGACTGAAGACTTTAGAAGTCGAGTCCCATAGTGCTCAGAGCCATCTGAACCATTTGAACTGTGCTGGTCTGCGAGTCCCGGTCTGGTACTGTCCTAATACTGTGCGGTCGAGCCTGGCACGAGCGGCACTTATATTCTCTTCGGCTAGAGAGCGCTCCTATCGTAGTGCGGTTCTTATCAGTGGGCTATTGCGTGACGTCTTCTCACAGCCTTCTTTGCTCTTGCGGTCTTCATCTTCGTGCTGTCGCTTGTCGTTGCGCCGCAACACGAAGAGCCAGCGTTAAAAACGCAGTCGCCCTTGTTTCTCATTCCTATGTTTTACGAAACAATTGCAGATGCTTTCAGAAAATCTAATATACAGGTAGGTTTCCGACTAAATAATACACTAAGACCAACTAAGCGTCACAACCTTGATGAGGATACAGACAAATATAGTAACACGGGTGTTTGTAAAATAAAGTGAGGGTCGTGTGATGGTTTTTATATTTGTCCGACGGGTAGAGAACGTAAGTCAAGGCAGAGATAGCACACATATACCAACAACAATAGCCCTAAGCATTTTGCATTCGAATTAAAAAGGTAGAACACTGGATATCCTTGGAGAAAATGAAATTCATCCTAATCGCCATTTAACGCCAGATTTAATGACTAGCGAACAGTTTACCAGGAGTAGGCAATGGTTCTTTAGCATTTTGATGAGCTGTTGCTGATGAAATAGAGGTTAAAAAACTGGCATTTTCATACATCTGTCCGTTAGTTTGTGGTCACCTGTACGCTCTATTGTTCACTGTGTGTTTTTAACCACATAACACATGTTTTAGTCTGATCTTTTACATAAATATGCTTAATGCAAAAGCATGTCACTTTAAAGTTGTCTCTGTTCTCATGGTGCCATTAATTCAAGTTAGCATTAACTCTTAAAAAAAAAAAAAAAAAAAAAAACCCTTACTGTTAACGAAAAATTGTACGAATTCTGTAATTCATAATATTAGTTTTATTTGTAATGCGTATCAGCTACGATGGCAGCGCCACAGCGTGTACGCCACCCAGCGCCAATTATACACGTAAAAAAAGCTTTGCATCACCTCGGTTCCGAAAGTTCCGGGACCTGTATAGAAAATTGGAATAGAGAACAACATCAACATCATTTCCGCCCTTTTTATTGCTCATGAAAATCACACATTCCAGGTTGTACCACCATAGAGCGAAATCTTCAGAGGTGGTGGTCCAGATTGACGTACACACCGGTACCTCTAACATCCAGTAGCACATCCTCTTAGATTGATGCATGCCTATATTGGTAGTGGCATACTATCCACAAGTTCATCACGGCATTGGTGGTGCAGATTGTCTCACTCCTCAATGGCGATTTGGCGTAGATCCCTCACAGTGGTGGTGGGTCACGTCCTCCATAACACAGTTCTTTTCAATCTATCCCAGGCATGTTCGATAGGGTTCATGCCTGGAGAACATGCTGGCCTCTCTAGTCGAGCGATGTCGTTGTTCTGAAGGAAGTCATTCACTAGATGTGTACGAAGGGGGCGCGAGTTGTCGTCAATGAAGAATGCCTCGCCAATGTGCTAGACAGCATATGGTTGTTCTATCGGTCGGAGGATGGCATTCACGTATTGTACAGCCGTTACAGCGCTTTCCAAGACCAACAGCGGCGTACATCGGCCCCACATAATGATGCCACCCCAAAACATCACGGGACGTCCACCTCCCTGCACTTCCTGGACATTGCGTCTAAAGAGTTCAGCCTGTCCGAGTTGCCTCCAAACACGTCTCCGATGGTTGTCTGCTTGAAGGCATATGCGACACTCATCGGTGAAGAGAACGGAATGCCAATCCTGAGCGGTCAATTCGGCATGTTGTTGGGCCCATCTGTAAGGCGCTGCATGGTGTCGTGGTCGCAAAGATGGGTCTCGTCATGGAAGTGAAGTTGCGCATCAAGCAGCGTATTGCGCTCAGTCGTAACACGATGTCCTATGGATGCACGAAAAGCATTATTCAACATGGTGATGTTGCTTTCAGCGTTCCTCCTAGCCATAATCCGTAGGTAGCGGTCATCCCCTGCAGAAGTAGCGCTTGGGCGGCTGCAGTGAGGCATGCTAGCGACAGTTCCTATTTCTTTGTAACTCCTCCATGTCCGAACAACATGGCTTCGGTTCATTCCGAGACGCCTGGACACTTCCCTTGTTGAGAGCCCTTCCTGGCACAAACTAACAATGCAGACGCGATCGAACCGCGGTATTGATCGTCTAGGCATAGTTGAACTACAGATAACGCGTGCCGAATACCTCCTTCCTGGTGGAATGACTGGAACTGATTGGTTGTCGGGCCCCCTCCTTCTAATAGGCGCTGCTCATGCATGGTTGTCTACATCTTTGCGTGGGTTTAGTGACATCTCTGAACAGTAAAAGGGACTGTGTCTGTGGTGCAGCACCCACAGTCAACGTCTATCTTCAGGAGTTCTAGGAACGGGATGATGCCAAACTTTTTTTGACTTGTGTAGTTACCTTAAACAGGAACGGCCGGGATCCACTCCAATCGGATGTTAGTAGCACACATCTTTCGGTGAAATCTTATTTTACTGTTAGGAATTGTAAAATGTTATTCGGTTTCGAAGTTACTTGACAACTTCGTCAGAGTCATATGGCCTGCCGCGGTGCTCTAGCGGTTCTAGGCGCGCAGTCCGGAACCGCGCGACTGCTACGGTCTCAGGTTCGAATCCTGCCTCGGGCATGGATGTGTGTGATGTCCTTAGGTTAGTTAGGTTTAAGTAGTTCTAAGTTCTAGGGGACTGATGACCACATATGATAAGTCCCATAGTGCTCAGAGCCATTTGAACCATTTGAAGAGTCATATGTTCACTTCGTATCAAAGGGTTTGGATTACGTCTTAAATGTCTTGTTACATGGTGGTTTGGTATAGGGTCTCCATTGACACACGTGCATATTTTTGCGAGATTGTAAAAATATATATTTGTCACCACATCGTCTGAAAATGGACAGAGCCCAAAACGCGTAATCAATTAAAAAAAGATCCATAAATATTCTATGACTATTATTTCGCTACCAACCCACCGCTTTAAAGCCATTTCTATTCATATGTACTCATGTACTGTATATATATTTAGTAAAATATGTGGCCTATACCCGTCCAAAGGTTTGTTAGAGTATCGTGTAAAAATCTGAAGAAAATCGGTCAAGAACGTTTGAGCTTTTTACTAAATACGTTTCGTCTGTGTGTACTATTCTTGTAACATATATATTAAAGATAAATGTAGCCTATGTCCATCCCAAATTATATGAGAGTATTATGAAGAATCTGAACTAAATAAGTCAAGAACTTTTCGAGAATTTTTATAACAAAATTACGTAAAAAATATACCGCTTACGTCTGTCCGAATTTTTATTAGAACATCGTGCCAACAAATCAGATAAATTGGTCAAGAGCTTTCTGAGATTCTTTGCTAATAACATTTCAGTAGTACATATCTGAATATATACCACACATATGTACAAAAAAGTATGTAGGGTATGTCTGTCCAAATGTTTATTGGAGTATAGTGTAAAAATAGAAAAAAGTCGGTCAAATTCGGCGCAATACTTGTGGGATGTTTACTAGTAGCGTTTCTCCTTTGTGTATTATGTCCTTTTTGTGTATCATATGAACTGAAAAAAGCCTACGTCTGACTGAACGTTTATTACAGTATTATGTGACAATTTGAAGTAATTTGGTCAAGAACGTTTTGAGCTTTTTCTAACAACGTTTCTTTTTTACGTATTTTTTTTTTTTTTTACTGCAAATAGCCACCTCAAGGCCACGTTTCAATCACAGTTCTTCGCCGGTCGCAGTGACCGAGCGGTTCTAGGCTCTACATTCTGGAACGGCGCGGCCGCTACGGACGCAGGTTCGAATCCTGCCTCGGGCATGGATGCGTGTGATGTCCTTAGGTTAGTTAGGCTTAAGTAGTTCTAAGTTCCAAGGGACTGATGACCTCAGATGTTAAGTCCCATAGTGCTCAGAGCCATTTGAACCATTTTTGAATCACAGTTCTTCATTATTGGTTCTTTCCTTTTCTTCCAGTGTGCTTACATCTGTTCACTATGTTTCTTGTTTCTGTCTTCAGACCATTTTTAACAAATCATTTTAGTCACTCTGCCTTCGAATCCTTCCATTTCCAGTCTCTTTCCTGAAAGTATTCTCTGTTGTTTGTATCTTCTATTTTTGTATTGTTTCTTTCTAAATCCTACTTTACTTCGTTGACCCAGCTTGTTGTGGCTTCTTACCCCAAAAATATTTGAAAATCTTGTATCTACTGTCTTGCATTCGAAGTAAATGTCCAAAACACGTAAGTCTTCTTTTTCTTACTACATTTGCAATATTTTCTATATTTTGATATATTTTAGCATTACTTCGTAATTTCCAACCTTCTGCTGTACTTTATGGTCCTAATATTTTCCTTATAATTCGTCTTCCTAGTACTTCTAGTGAATCAAAATTAAAGGTTAGAGCCAGGCATTCGCTTGCATATAGGCATTATGGCTTCACCAATGTGTTGTAATGCCTTATTTTTGCATTTTCGGATAGGAAATTTCTATTGTGGTCGTTGGTGATACCATAAGCTCTCCCCACTTTATACAACTTTTTCTCTCTTTTAGATTTTTCAAAAGCATTTTCTTAGATTACCTCCCCTAGACGTGACTTTTAGTACCATCTCTATTTGGCTAATATTTGTTTTCAGGAAGTTTTGAGCATCCTTAACGTTAGTTAAAAATTTGGCTTTTTTCCGCAGGAATTCTTAAGCAGGCTCTGCTGGCTGTTTCTTTCAGAGATTTATTTCTCTTAAAGCAGATGCGACATTTTCGGAAAGTATTGCAAAATCAGCTGCAAATGCTAAGCAGTTGATTTCGATCTTTTTGCTTCCTCTTCCTAACCTTATCGGCAAAATGTTGAGTTCAATACGTTTATCGTTCCTAATTCTTACTGTTTTCTCTAACACACTATTGAAAAGAATTGGGGATAGACAGTCACCTTGTAGTACTCCCGGTTTTATTGTGAAAGGCTGTGAAATTTCTCCCAAAAATTTTACTTTACAGACTGTATCTGTAAGTGTTTCATGGATTAGGTTTGCCAGTTCAGACTTTATGCCAAACTCTCCAATTACTTTATCTATAATTTCTCTGTCAACGGAATCAAAAGCCTTTTTGAAATCCACAAACAAAACCAGAAAGTCGTTTGAATTGAGTAAGCAGTAGCGAATTACTGGCTTGAAATTAAGTATTTGTTCCGAGTGTGACCTTTCCTTCCTAAAACAACCTTGATATACACCTAAATTACTGTCTACTTTTGCGTCTGTCTGTCTTAACAAAATCGTGGAAAATACTGACAGTAAAGAGGTTCCTTTTTAGTTGTTTACAACCTATTTATTACCTTTTTTGTGGAGTGGATGTATGAAGGCAAATTCCTATTCCTCAGAGATATTTTTTGTTTTTTGGATTTCTTCCAATAGTAAATTTAGCTCATTTACTGTATTTGGCAAGGACCAATTCAAAATTTCAGAAGTAATATAATCTTCTCCACTAGCTTTGTTGGTTTTGAGACTTTTAATTATTTCTTCAGTTTTTTCTTCCATACTTTCATTAATATCGGAGAATTCCAATTTATGACTTGGTTCAGGACAGTTTAGAAGCTTATATGTCCGTCCGAACTTATATTAGATTATCGTGAAAGAATTTGAAGTAAATCGCTCAAGACCTCTTAGAGATTAAGACAGGACAAGCAGTACTATAAAGTTATACGCTTGCTACGCTAATCTCGCAGGTGAGAACCGTCGTTGCATAATCATAATGAGCTGGAGGAAAGACAACTGGAAGACTTAGACTTGTTGTAAGAGTTCTGTGAAAATCCTATGCGTCTGTAAGGGAAATCGCACACAACACGCTCGTGCAACCGGTTCCAGCGTTTTGGTTCAGTGCTTGAAGTCGCTATTATGTAAGCATGACAACAGGTATCCGACGACTTCAGATGCGCGCTGCTACTAGCATTGGAGCAGATTGTTTCAGCTTGAGTGTTGTATCAGTGTCACACGTGAAAAATTTTGCTTTTAATGAAACCACTTGAAAACACCTTACCATTCAGAATTGTGCATTAACGCATAAAAGAAGTAGGGCTCTTTCAATGAGACAAATGATACCCAGTGCGGAAACATGATAGAGTCAGAAAGAAAATTCTACACAATCTACTGTTCAGTCGGCACTTTTCACAGAAGTGTATTTATCACGTAAGTTATGTGTCGAACTTGAGACTGACTACAAACCAACTACTATCATTGTTGAAACCACAATTTGAAATATGCGCTCTAAGACAAGAAAAATAACACGCGGCGAAGGAGTTACGATAATTGGTCACATGTTGATATTCATTCAGGCATAGATTGAAAATGCAAAACTGTATACTTTGGCGGCCGATAGATGAAAGAGTGACGCTGCTGCGCGTATCATCTTGCATCTGGCAAGGATAATAAGGAAAGGAATGTCGATTCCGGGGCATAAAGACTTTTCGAATTTTATTCCATGTACTTACTAGTACCCCCAGCAGACAGATGCTGGACAATATAAAGAGATGTGAGCGTGAGAGACAGAACGTGTAGTTGAGCTCAAAGAAGGCGGTTGCAGTAATCGTCTAATCGCTCAACATTTGAATAGGAGCGACGCCACTATTCGACGATGTTGGCAGGATTCGGTGAACCATGCCCGAACACCGCATCAAGAATGAAGCGGTCGACCTGGAGAGACGACAGGGCATGACTATCAAGAAATCGTGCTCCTCCCGTCGGAGGCTAGAGTCCTCCCTCGGCCGTTGTGTTAGTGTTGTCCTTAGGCTAAGTTAGTTTAAGTTAGTTTAAGTAGTGTGTAAGCCTACGGACCGATGGCCTCAGCAGTTTGGTCCCATAGGAACTTACCACAAATTTTTTTGCCAAAAAAACGTCAAAAAGAGGCACTCAGAGTCCCGGATTTATCGTTATCTTCGATCCTACGCACAGCTGGTGTTTCAGTGACCCCAGTGACCGTTAATATGCGGCTCACAGAAGGGAGGCTGAAATAACAGCGCCCCTTGCGCCGACTGCCATTGACCTCTGTGCACCAACAAGCCCGTCTGCAGTGGTGCCGGGCTCATTCGGCCTGGTATCGCAATGCCTGGAGTGGAACTGTCTTCAGTGATGAGTCCCGCTTCGAACGGAGTGCCAGAAGACCGGTGAAGTCGTGTGTGGAGACGCCACAGACAGCGGTGGGCTGCCAACCTCACTGTCGCCCGCCTTAGGGCCAGTCAGACAGGAGTGATGCCTTGGAGTGCCGTTTCTTGTCGTAGCAGGACCCCTTTGGTTCTCATCTGCGGAACCCTTACGGCGTAGCGATACCTCGCCAATATTCTACGCCCCGTCTTTTTTCCTCCGTGGCAATCCATTCCGAGTTTACATTTCAGCAAAATAATGCTCGACTACGCACGGCGAGAGTCTCTACTGCCTGTCTCCGTGCGTGTTAGATCCTACGACGGACAGCTAAGTCGTCGGATCTTTCCCCAACTGGGAACGTATGGAGCATTGAGGGCAAAACCTACCAAACATCTCGTGATTTTTACGATCTAAGGCGCCAAGCGGACGGCATTTGGCACGATATCCTTCAGGAGGACATCCAAAAGCTCTGTCAATCAAAGCAAAGCCGAATAACTGCTTGCATAACGGTCAGAGGTGGACGAACGCATTATTGACTTGCTAAGTTTCTAAGGATCTTTCTCTCCAACAAAGCATTCAATTCTTTTAAAAATTGTAATCACTTCGCCGGCCGCTGTGGCCGAGGGGTTCTATGCGCTTAAGTCTGGAACCGCGCTGCTGCTACGGTCGCAGGTTCGAATCCTGCCTCGGACATGGATGATCTTAGGTTAGTTAGGTTTAAGTAGTTCTAAGTCTAGGGGACTGATGACGTCAGATGTTAAATCCCATAGTTCTTACAGCCATTTGAACCATTTGTAATCATTTGTTCGTCTGTAATGGACATCAGGTCTGCCGATTTCCGCGCGAGTCGGATACCTGGTTCTGATGCGTCGTTCTTTTTCTGTCTCAGAGTGTACTTTCATTTAACGCTGTGTGCTTGCTGTTTGCTCAACAATTTACTTTTTTGTGATGATTTGTCTACAGTCATTTGTCTTCATTCAGATATCCCATTTTCGCAGCCTTCTATTTAGTGATATATTTTTTGTTTTTGTTTTATATTTTCCGCTACTCATCGAGATGCTGTAGTTTTCCAGGCATTTTCTTATCAATAGCGTTTTTTTTCCCTATAGCTGCTGCCTACTAGTACGTGTGTTTCCTCTTTCCCAGTCCTAGACAATCCGCTTCGTAAAAGCAATCCTGTCGGAGGAACACCCGCAACTGAACATTACAGCAGAGACTGAAAATACCGCTAGAGCTGTAAGGTTCTTTTATTTAGAACCCAACCTGTTTTGGACTGTTACGCGCCCATCTTCGGGTGTCACTCTGAGTCACAGCACTAAGTTACGACACCTCAAGTTGGGTTTACAAGAGTTCGAAACTGGCGGCGTTTTAAATGAAAGAATCTTACAACTGTAGCGGTAATTTCAATCTCTGACCCCTTCGTAAAGGTTTTTTGTTCGAGTTCCTACGGCAACTGTTGCTCAAAGTGTTAGTTCTGATTCCGACTTTTCTTACGAATCCACCTGATAAACTCATGTCTGGAGGAAGTGCTGCACCGAGGCTAGACTTCAGTGTTCCGCCGGATTGAGGGAATCCGCAGGCAACCACATACTCTGCCCGACCACGGCGATGGTCCGCCGCAGGCTGCTCGGCTCGTCGCGGCTCACCACTTGCATACAAATGCTTGGCGCACTGCCTTCCTTATCTGCGGCTTGTTCTCCCCCACAAACAGTCAAACGGCACCATCATCCCCCGCCGGCCCACTTAACAATTTACGGTCCGCCTGCGAGCTTCCAGCCTGCTATCTCCGGATCCAACTCCTCCGTGATCTGCGCTCTTGAAACGCCAGCTGCTAGGCCGCACATTACCACCGTATCTGACAAACGGAGCTCGCAGCTGAAGAGATGGACTATGGTCGAGACCTCCCTTAATAAAAGTACGGATGCCATTCCAGCTAACGGAACTGAAAGCTGTTTAAACCAGCTGTGCGAAATAAGGCACTGCGCTGAAAAGTAAAGCTTCAGAACGTTTTATTCTGTTCTCAACATCGGTTGAGGTATAAAAAGTCACGCATATTACTCGGTCGACTTTCATCTTTCGCTGACGCAAGCTGCCAAAGCTCTGTCGCTAGATGACTCCAAGTTGTAAGGTGTCTCAGGACGGTGTGTAAAGTAACTATGTCGGTGCATGGGAAACAGCGTACTTTTGTCGAATATATAGCCGCAGAAAACGTGCCTCCGATCGAAATCCTTTCAAAACCGAAAGCTGTGTACGGTGGTGTCACCAAGGGCTGAATTCTTACGTCTACTTTGTAGCAGCAAGTGTACTCCGTCAAGCGGTTGGTTTATTTTTAATTTCATTACTCCCTATAAAAGTAGAAAGCACGTTAAGAGATGTCGTCTCTAAGGCTTTTTAAAATGTTCTCCAAGTACAGTCTGACATCTAAGATTCTCAGCTCCGTCGGAGAAAATGTTACTGGAATGAAATGAAGTACTCCATGTTAATTTGGTGCCGTTAAATCAGAAATTAGCGTTAAAAATGTAGTAAGCTACCGGTTTCAAAGTTTCGGCCATTACCTCAGAGAGCTCTTTTTCTACTAAATATCGGTTCCAGCATAGAAACAGTTGGCAGCACTTCTTGAGCGTATAGTAATTTTAGTAATTGCCACATCATCACATCATCGCGTCATAAAGTGGTCGGGTACTGGCTGTGCATACGTTCATACAATTATCGGTTGCTTTGTAATCAGATAACGATTCTCTCTCTCTCTCTCTCTCTCTCTCTCTCTCTCTCTATATATATATATATATATATATATATATATATAAAGAAAGAAGGGGTATAGTTTCTGTATTATGGCTTACGATACGCTACCGGGACATAAATGGGGCATCACATCTGTACTGTGTTATGGTTTCGGCCATTCTAAAAGAATCGTGAATGCGAACGGACGTCATGTACCATTTTAACTGCCTATGGTTTGTTGAGATCGCACCAAGCAACCACGCAAAAGAATTTGTAATATATTTCTTAGCACATGACCTACTATTTGGAGTTTACCTCACTACGAGGAACTTCCTGTTCATGAACTTGCAGGAAAGATATCATGTGTGTCTTCTCATGAATCCTCAAACGTCGGTGAAGATTGCTCTACAAGCAAATCCTCCTCTTTCAAAAAGGGGTCTAGAAATTCTAAAAAATAGTGCAAAGTGTTTAGTTTCATATTTAAAGCAGTGCATGGGAGGTCTCTACAAAACACCGTGAAGGTGTCCACATTCCACAATTGGAACAGAAAATAGAAGCAGCTCTTCGAAACTAAAAGTGATCTCACATACTACAAAACCATAGATGGTCTGACGGATGGTCTGATGGGTGCACTGGTTATTAAGTATAGTCCTGATCAATGGTAACGGTTCACTAGCCCTTCTAAGACATTTTTAATGTAGAACATTTGCAAAGTGACAGCAATTTTCCGTCTATTCGTGTGCCGTATGCCATCAGTGCAAGAAATCATATCCTGTTATGAGAAATATCCAGACAGGAGTAGACTATTCCACATAGCTATGGTGAGCTTCTGAGGCTTACAGTCGTATTATTTCACTGCTTATATAATTTTGGCTTAAGAAGAACTTTAAAAAACATTTATGTGTAAATGACTCTACATTCAGGCCCAAAGTTACCAGAGCTCGGAACAGATGAAGTGAAATCATATGTGATTATCGTTCCGGAGACAAGAGAACTTCTTAAAGATACTAAGATGGAATTGCAACAGAAGGGAGAGGGGAGAACAGTATGCCAATCGTGTCAGAAATTTTACAATGCTTTGCTGTGAAACTTCCAAACAGAAATTTTCACAGTTCTTACGGATGATTTTATGCGCTTGTGAGAACAGCTGCGATGTACCATGACACTGAAGAGGAGCTTTTAGCTATAGTATTTGGATTTTTCCATGAGAAATTGATTCTTTGTGAGCCTTGAGAGTGGTAAACGCTTTTGTCACCATATTTCAGTGGTGGAATATTCGAAGAGTTTTTGATTGCTGTCATGTCACATCGTTATTGGTGAATGATGAAAGAAAGAACGTGAATGGCAGGCAAAAGGAACGCTCCCCAGATATCTGACATGTTTTTCATCTTATTTCGTCTGTTGTTTTACAATATACGCAGTTAAAATCGTTCTTTTACAAATAAGAGTTAATCATTAAATTTTAGCTACTTTTAGGGTTCTGCTACCCAAAAAATATAAGGTAGTCTTATTCTCTTCAGCATAACATAGACTTCTTTAATTTTGTGTACAATGGTTTGGGCTACTATTCGAGGCTGGTGGGTGTCATGAAGACACAGGACACCAGCGAGATGAGTTGCTGAATGAGGCGTGTGCAGCACGAATGAGAAGAACCGCAGGAGGAAGATGAAGGAACAGGACGATGTGCATTAGAAAACAGGGCGAAACAGCGCCAGGGGACGAGTGAGAGCGCACTCGGTAGGGCAGGCCTCGCTTCGCTGCCTCTTTTAAAACCTGTGAGCCTCTCATGCCCGCACAGAGTCGGAAGGAGGCACGAAGCAGGTCCGGAAATTACATGAGGGCGGCGTGTACCTGCTGGCGAGGGAAATTAAGACGCTCCCCTCCGCCGTAGCCTCGCAACCGGAAGACGATGCGGCCAACTTCAGTACGAGGACGAGGAGCAGGGGAAAAAAAGAAAAAAGAACAGAAGGGGAAGAAATACTGGTCTGGAGAACATTTTAGAGTACGTTCTCACTGCAGCAGCGTGTGAGTTTCTGTTTTATCGTGGACAGCCGCATGCTTGTTACGGAGAGTAAGAACTCTCGTGTAGTAACATACTGAATGCACAACTGCATCCTACACAGCGTACATGTGGATAATTTTCCTAATAAGCCGAAAACGTGAACCAGTCTCTTAATGCCATATGGTACAGGTTTTAACTACTCGAAAGTGTGAAAGGGAATATATAGAAATTATATTTTCAGGTACGTGAACGTACTATTGATGTTGTTGCGGTCTTCTGAACGAAAACTGGTTTAATGCAGCTCACCACTCCAATCTATGCCGTGCAAGCTTCTTCGTCTCTCCATACATCATTTTGAACCTGCCTGCTACAGCCAAGCTTCGGTCGTCCTCTGTAATATGTACACCCTACACTTCCCTGCTTTTCCAATATTACTCTTCACCGATGCATCATAATGTGTCCTCTCAACCGACCCTTTCTTTCAGTCAATTTTTGACATAAATGTCTTTGCTGATAAAATCGCTTCAGCTGTAAAATCCGTTTACTCTTAGCCATTTAAAGGCACATTTGTAGGATAGGCGTGGAAATATAGCAAAAACGTAGATATAGGTTCAGAATATAAATAAAAAATTACATAAGATATTAATTAGTACAAGCGTTGTATCGACTGTGGCGTGCAACCGCTGAAACGTTAAAATAATTACGCAGCTCAGTTGTCTTGCTGAGAAGACGGCAACTTTTCTATTCTGGAAGCCGTCCTGACCACACGCATTTCTGCCATCGCTGCAGGTAATTATTGGGCACACCGCACATTATTATGTATATTGAGACGCAGTTTCACTAGGCGTACTCGTAGTTGCACACAGCAACAGAATTAATGTAAGTGTGTATGTTAATTAACTTTGTATAATATTTTGTGAATACAGTGATATTATTTAAGCTGGTGCTTTATTTACGTTGCAAGCTATTATTCCATTTAAACGGCGTCTTGGCAACGCTAATGGTTCTGTGTTACAAATTATGTTAAAGGTCCTGTACAAATCAAAGCTTTGGAATAATTCAATGTACAAAGTCCGATAAAGAACCGCACACCCAGGTTTAATTTACAATGAACGGACCTTACCCAAAAAGCCATTGTCAATCGCACAAAGTTTGTATAAACTCATCACATACTTCTGTTATAAATAATTATTATTATTTAATTGTTGTCTGAATTCAAAAACCAGACAGGAAAAGCCACAGCGAGAAAAATCAAACTGGCGACCATGACAGGACCTTGTATTGTATTTGCTACATTGTGTTTCTTTGTTGCGTGAAGAAGGGGATCATATCTAATGAGCCGTTGACATTGAATAATTGTAAAGACCAAACAAAAAGACGAACCAATGAAATTGATGATGGAACCTGGAATCTACACTGCATGCTTGGATCCAAGGTAAGACATTACGTTTTTACATTATCATGCTAATCCAAGTGCTTTCAGTAATTACAGCTTGCCTCCCAACTTTATTAAAGTTTTCCATAACCGTAGCAGTCATTTCTGCGCAAGATAGCGTATTCTATATTACTTTTATCATACAGTTTCTTACAACAATAGAGTCATACAATTCCGCAAAATGGCCGAATTGTGTCATGTGCAACGCAAAATGGCAAGCAGCCACGAATGTTAATTTTTTCCACCATTAATTGTAATTCCGGCTTAGTTAAGCCAACATTATTGCTATACGAAATTAATTTCATGAATTCATTCTCAAACTTGTTTAAAGGTGTTTCCTGCAATATACATTATGTGTAGCATGGTGGTAACACGTAAACAGTTAGCATAAATGGAACAAAACAGGCAACAGATGCAAACCGAATCCAACTTGGACACTAGACGAAACACTCTCAATGACTGCAAAGCTGACTATTAACGATCAGTCAGCAGTTAACATGCCTAGTGACAGAAATCTCGTAAATAGACCGACCACTAGTCAAATAGCTAATTCCAGCTCAGAGCCCATTCGTGACTGTGACATCATGCCAAACGACGTGGTGGGGGCAGAGCAATTGCAGTTGACAAATATTGGCAGCATTTTTGACATTATTATCAAGCAAATGACTGAAAACAAAAAATCACATGACATCAATACACAATCAAATGACTAAAACAAGGAAGACACTGACGCGCATATGTTATCAATAGATAATCAAATAACTGAAAATAAAAATCAGATGACTCAGAACAAAAAAGACATTGACGAACACATGACAATTTCAAAAACGCGACATGACGAGGTTAAGATTAAATTAAGGGCACAAAAATCTTGTAACAACACTTTGTGTGAAAGAGTAGACGAGATTAACACAAGACTGAGTAGCCAAGTGTCCGAACATGACTCAAAATTTTCCGAATTGAACTTGCAGCAGGAAAAAGCAGTTACACTCCTGGAAATGGAAAAAAGAACACATTGACACCGGTGTGTCAGACCCACCATACTTGCTCCGGACACTGCGAGAGGGCTGTACAAGCAATGATCACATGCACGGCACAGCGGACACACCAGGAACCGCGGTGTTGGCCGTCGAATGGCGCTAGCTGCGCAGCATTTGTGCACCGCCGCCGTCAGTGTTAGCCAGTTTGCCGTGGCATACGGAGCTCCATCGCAGTCTTTAACACTGGTAGCATGCCGCGACAGCGTGGACGTGAACCGTATGTGCAGTTGACGGACTTTGAGCGAGGACGTATAGTGGGCATGCGGGAGGCCGGGTGGACGTACCGCCGAATTGCTCAACACGTGGGGCGTGAGGTCTCCACAGTACATCGATGTTGTCGCCAGTCGTCGGCGGAAGGTGCACGTGCCCGTCGACCTGGGACCGGACCGCAGCGACGCACGGATGCACGCCAAGACCATAGGATCCTACGCAGTGCCGTAGGGGACCGCACCGCCACTTCCCAGCAAATTAGTGACACTGTTGCTCCTGGGGTATCGGCGAGGACCATTCGCAACCGTCTCCATGAAGCTGGGCTACGGTCCCGCACACCGTTAGGCCGTCTTCCGCTCACGCCCCAACATCGTGCAGCCCGCCACCGGTGGTGTCGCGACAGGCGTGAATGGAGGGACGAATGGAGACGTGTCGTCTACCATTCCTAGACCGGCAAGGGAACTTGCTGTTCCAACAGGACAATGCACGTCCGCATGTATCCCGTGCCACCCAACGTGCTCTAGAAGGTGTAAGTCAACTACCCTGGCCAGCAAGATCTCCGGATCTGTCCCCCATTGAGCATGTTTGGGACTGGATGAAGCGTCGTCTCACGCGGTCTGCACGTCCAGCACGAACGCTGGTCCAACTGAGGCGCCATGTGGAAATGGCATGGCAAGCCGTTCCACAGGACTCCATCCAGCATCTCTACGATCGTCTCCATGGGAGAATAGCAGCCTGCATTGCTGCGAAAGGTGGATATACACTGTACTAGTGCCGACATTGTGCATGCTCTGTTGCCTGTGTCTATGTGCCTGTGGTTCTGTCAGTGTGATCATGTGATGTATCTGACCCCAGGAATGTGTCAATAAAGTTTCCCCTTCCTGGGACAATGAATTCACGGTGTTCTTATTTCAATTTCCAGGAGTGTATATTCAAACTGAAGTCAAACATTTAAACGCTACATGCGAAGCTTTTGCCAGTCAAGTGAAATCTTATCCGTGAATTCGTGACTCAATAAAAACACACATTACTGTGATTGAAGGCAAAGTTAACTCTGTGGATAAAAAAACTTACAGATAAACCGCAACTACACACTGACAACCATTTTGCCAACGTAAATAAAGAATTTCTTGACTGGGTTGATCAGAAAAATAAATATTTCGACCAATGAATAGAGGAAATATTACCGACGGTTGTGTACGACACCATAGCCGAAATTAATAAGAATAAGAATCCAGCTCAGCACGACAGAAACAACTAATCGAAGACATACGACCGGAGTGTAGTAATACTAATAATCAAAATGCTCGCTTCCGTAATGAAAACAATTATGGGTATGACACGTATCCTCCGTGTACAACACACCTCACAGTACCTGTACACACCTGTACACATGACACCAAATTACAAAAGCGACATTTATGGGCAGTACATTCCTTTACAATCAGCAGTCGATCACTATAGTAATTACAGTGAAAGCAATCGAGGTTACAGTGATAAAGAAGAAGAAAGTCTGATAAAAAATCGGCAGCTTCAACCTTTCATCGTAATGTACATCCTGTAATTTTTCTGAAAACGTTTAGAAATGCGTTCCCAAGAGCATGGAGTGACCAAAAGATAATTTCTTACGTTGTAAGTTACATCCAGGATGACGCAACTGGCCGGCCTAAGTGGCCAAGCGGTTCTATGAGCTACAGTCTGGAACCGCGCGACTGCTACGGTCGCAGGTTCGAATCCTGGCTAGGGCATGGATGTATGTGATGTCCTTAGGTTAGTAGGTTTAAGTAGTTCTAAGTTTTAGGGGACTTATGACCTCAGAAGTTGCGTCCCATAGTGCTCAGAGCCATCTGAAACATCTGACGCAGCTGTCTGGGCATATAATAAAGCTGACAGATGCGTGACGTATGAGCAATTTGAAAGGGCTTTCTTGGCCAAATTTTGCTCGCAGTCGCTGAAAGAACGTCTAAGGAAACAGATTGTGGAACCAGAGCCTTTCAATGCTCAACACGGCAATTTGCGGCGGTATTTTGACAAATATTGTGATATGGGCCACTTTCTTATCGCTAAGTGCGGATATACTCCGCGCACTAAAATCTAAATTGCCTTTTAACATTAAAGAGGAGTTACTGCACATTCCAGAGAATGATGCAGAATATTTTCTGTTTATGCTTGATTCTGTTGATATGTTAAATGAGGATCAACGTTCCGCACGGCAAAACAGCTGCCACAATGTGTACGTCAGTGGCAAGCAAAACGCGCAGGCTAGCCAACTTAATACTGGCGTGCCTGACGCTATCGGTTACGTAGCGCAGTAGAATCAACACGTTCCTTCCGTAAACCAATACAAGTACCGACATCAGCAGACACACCCCATTATGAACAATAATCGTAACATATCATACACAACACGCGACAACCCACACAAGTGGCGCCGCAACAATAGTAATGGAAATAACAGAAACGGAAACAACAAAAACTCGAACAAAACCAAAAACAATTATTAGCCTGTACAAAATCAACAGCACAACTGGAATAGCAGTCACGGTAATGCCTGCCAAAGTACTGGTCCACCACCTCAGTACAAAATCAACACAGGTCCGTGGCAAATACCGCCACAGCCGGTACGAAATCAGAATTGGGCTTTTCCCACCAACCAGCGGGTAAGTCAAGGTGCTCAACCACAAAAGCCACAACAGACTGGAGAGTTAAATACATAATACCCAGTTGTAAATATAATAGAAGTGTCAAGTGAACCTCCACCTCCTCCTGTATCATGACCTTCACTAATTACGACAACGTCAACTAAAGACAGTCACTACAGAGCCCCAGGTCATGGCTGAAGAAGGTTTTGGGGGCGACTTCAATATAAAATAATTGTTTGATACACCCACTGATGAACAACACTATGTTTATGTACCAAATAGTTATAAGCAGCAAGCACTGTTATTTATACGCTATAGTCATGATGAGAGCTTATCTGATGAACTACACTATGTCATTCATCTAGAAATGAAATGGTTTTATGTACAGCTACTGGTGTAGTGGGAGCTATTTCACCAGTGTTGTTTTGAACACAGGAGCGGCTGTGAGTGTTTTCTCGTATAATTTCTATAAGAAAATGATTAAATTTGAACCTGTACCAGAGTTCCGTGTTCAAAAGTGTAGGATTTTATCTGCCGTAGGTAATAAATGTAGTAGAGTTACGAAAGGGTTTTTGTGACCATTAAGATAGGTAATGGAACAGTACAATGGCCATTCCTCGTGGTCTAGAATCTCGTTACTAATTGTGTTATACGTTTAGATATGTTATGTGAGAAGGACAGTATTATTGACTTCTCGAAACGTAAATGTTTCCTTAGCCATAAGGACACAGAATTAATGTGCTTATGTTATTTAATTTAGTATAATATTGTGTGAATACAGTAATATTGTTTAATCTTGTGTTTAATTTATGTTGCAAGCTATTGTTTCATTTAAACGGTGTCTTTACAAGGCTAAAGGTTCTGTGTTACTAATTATAACGAAGGTTCTGTACGAACCAGTGCTTTGGAATAATTCCATGTACGAAGTCCGATAAAGAATCACACACGGTTCAATTTGGTACAATGAACGGACCTTATGCAAAAAGGCATTGTCAAGTGCGCAAAGTTTGTATAAACTGATCACACACTTATATTATAAATAATTATTATTATTTATCTGTTGTCTGATATTCAAAAACCAGACAGGAAAACCAACGGTGAGAAGAAGCAAGGACGCTATCAGATTTACAGCACTTACCCACGGAAAGACCTAGCTTTCATAATCAGTTCCCTGCAATAGATTGTTGCATTCCCGTAATATGTATATCTTGAGTGACTACAACAAGCACCTGAAGGTGCAGCTGTAAGGACTGTAAAACAGGTAGGGCCTAAGAATACAAGATTTTTACAGCTGAAGCACTTTAATTCTCAACGTGATCTATCGTGTTTGTGGTTCCCCAGACTATAAAATTTTTTGATAAATGTTTTTACTCCTCAGTTACATTCGGTACCTTCCCGTTAGTTACTCAATCTATCAATCAAATCTTCAGCATTCGTCGATAGCAAAACGTTTGAAAAGTATATTCTCTTCTCTTCTTAAGTGACTTCTTATCGCCCACGTAACGGTTTCATGTAATGTTACAGTCCATACAAATACACTCAGAAATGACTTTCTAGCGTATTTGTCTTTTGCAGTTCAGAAATATTTACCTTGCTACCGCCAATCTGAGTTTTATATCCTCTCTACCACAACCATTCTCAGTTACTATGGAGCCAAAATAACCGATATACTCCTTTTACTGCCACATTTCTTTGTATAACCCTCTCAGCATCGTCTGATTTAATTCTAATGCATTCCATCATTCTTGTTTCACATTTCATGTTCACCTCATATCCTGTTTTCGAGACACTATCAATTCCGTTCAACCGTTCTTCCAAGTCGATTTCCATTTCCGACAGGACTGCAATGAGACTGATAACCTATAACGTGTCCATTTCTTCTGCCCCGATCTTCTTGGTATCGTTCATACTACAGATCAAATAACACAGTAGGTAGGCTATAACCCTGTCTCATCCCGTTCTCAACTACATCTTCTCTTTCACGACCTACGATCTGTGTGCAATGTGTGCAAGGACTGGGAGTAAGGAATGAATTAACGATGTATCATTACCCTACCTGCTTTGTAAAACACTGTTGTACACTAGACATAAACCACTTGATGTAACACTTTTTCCTTTTAACAGCGTGTCCTTGTAGTCTGGAGGGTAGAGGCTCCAATCTTCATCTGACCATCCTGATGTACGATTTCCGTGGTTGCCCGAAATTACCCAGGCAACTTCCTGGATGGTTCCTACTGTATGACCACCGCCGACTACCTGTCACACCCTTGACAATCTACACTTGTAAGTACGTAAATGCCTGTATGAATTAATTAACGAACCTGGCAAGCCTTCGTAATTGCTAAACATGTATGGGAATTGGATGTACGTCCTGATCTCAGTCTCTCGTCCTCTCTCTGTTCTCTCTGTACATCTCTTTCTCCTATCCTCTCTTTCTTCATCTCCTCACTCTACTCCCCCATTTCTCTATCCATCACCTCCTCCTCCCTCTCTCTGTCGTCTTCCTCCTCTCCCCCCCCCCCACCCCCGTTTTGAGCCTTGTTTATTGGTGTTACAAAGGAAACTTCGATTTGAAATTGCTTAACACGAATGAGTAAATCAGTTGGAACCATTGGTATGTAGGATATGAAACAGACCTCTCCAACTGCCACATCTGTGAGGATTTCGCGTGGTTTTAATCTGCGAATAAGCAGAACTTTAAAGTTACAGACTATTCGGATTCCTTATTCTAATCATAATCCGCTAAGCCAGAATTACTACTTTTCCGTTTCCTTTAAAACCGACAGCAAGGAATAAAACGAAAGAGCGCATTGTTGTGCATGGAAATTGTTTCTAAATTTATATACAAGCTGAATCACTAAAAACTTTCACTATGTATATTTTGAGGAAAAGGAAAGTGCTGTTGGTGTACGGTTTTCACAGAATGAATTGGTATCAGGGTCTTGTATTGTTGACCAAATAAATGACTGTAATAACAGCACTCAGAAAATGTGTTTTTGTGCAAACACAGACTTTTTTAAGTGGAACAATGCCTTTTGACATTAACAAACAAAAGTAGGTTAAATCAGAATATATGTGGTATTTGTCCTCGGATTCTAGTGCGAGTCCTTTACGAGATATCGTACTGTGGTACGTTTCCACCCCGACACTAGTTTATGCCACTCAACCTGCGTATTTGCTGGGTACTATGTTATTATTTTTGGTTACAGTGTTTGCGTGTTCCTCGAGTGCACAGCTACTTGCAAGTCAGTGTATGACAATAGAAGCAGTAGGTCGTGAGTGGACGATGGGATTTAGCAATGCAGAAAAAGCCGACATGCTCATGGCGTATTGAGACTGCAGGAAAAATGCATTTCGTTCTTGTATGCGACAAGATATCCCAATAGGGAATTATTTATCAACCTCTTCAACCACTTACGTAACAGTGGGAGTGTAACACGCAGACATCGTAACAGAATGAAACAAGCGACGATAGAAGAGGGCAAAAATTAATGTTCTTGCTGCTGTTGCACTAGATCCGCACTCCATCTCCGCCGCGCGGAGTAGCCGCGCGGTTTAGGGCGTCCTGCCGCGGTCAGGGGGGCCCTCCCGCAGGAGGTTCGAGTTCTCCCTCGAGCATGTGTGTGTGTTGTTCTTAGGATAAGTTAGGTTAAGTTGTGTGTATGTCTACGGACCGATGACCTGAGCAGGTCGGACCCTTAGGAAATCACACTAAACAAAAAAAAAAAAAAGAAAAAAAAACACTTTAGCTCCCCGCAATCATATGAGGAAGTGAGATGAGTGAGACAAGTGTCCTATGCGTTCTCCATCGACATAGATTCCATGCCCATCACATCTCTCTCCATCAAAAGCTGTGTGGAATTAAGATAATCGTGTTAACTTCTCTGCCTGGGCATTAAGACAGAAAACTCCAGATGTATTATGTATCTTGTTTAATGATGAAGCCACATTTACCAATTATGACCAGATAAACCGCCGAAACATGCACTATCGGTCTGCTGACTATCCCTATTTCCTTTTTTAAGATCGTCACCGTCCATGGATGGAAAACATATGGTATTGGATAGTGAACCATCAGCTCACACGCCTATTTTTCATAGACGGAACACTGAAAGCGCCCAAATATCGCAGCCTATTCCTCTGCATGCTAGGGCAACCTGTGGCACCAACACGATGGTTGTCCAGCCCAGAGTGCACAAAGCACTTCAGCATGTCGTCACGAATTCTTACCAGATCGTCATAGTGGACAGAGAACATCTGTACTTTGGCCGACCCTGTTCCCGGAGTTGATGCCTATAAATATATTTTGCTGTGGGGAAAGTTGACAGACGCTGTCTACAGGGACATACTAACGACACCCAATGATTTGCAGCGATGTACTACTGCAGCGTGTTCGGACATTTCCACTGAAATTTTAGCATGTGTGCAGCAGCAATTTCATACCAGTATGGACGTGTTTATTGCCCCTGGCGGTGGTCATTCTGAACACAACCAGTGACTGTCAGTTGTCTCGTTAGTGATTAGAATTCACATAACTAGTGTACATACTTGTGTTGTTCCTTAGTGTGTGCTGCCAAAGGTATTACACAAGTATCGCTGTGGTTCAAAATACGACATCTCGTTAACGATTCGCAGTAGAATACTGCAAGACACAACTAACATTCTGATTTAGGATACTTTAGTTTTTTATAGGCGACAAGTATTGTCCCATTTAAAGAAGTGTGTGTTCGCACAAAATATACACATTCTACGTATTACTATATACAGTTTATCGGGTAACAATACGAGTCCCTCATTACCAATCCATTCTGTGAAAACCGCATTTCAATAGCACTTTCCATTTCCACAGCATTTGCAGTACAAGTTTCAGATGCTGCACCCTCTATGAGAAGAGAGACTGTATACAAGTGAAACAGTACCTAAATTTTTAAATGAACACACCGCCATTTGACTGTGTAATTGTTTATTTAATTACAAACTAGGTTTCGACATTTTATGCCATTTTCGAGCGATTCAGGCCGAAACCTAGGTCGTAATTAAATAAATAACAATACAGTAGTCAAATGGCGGTGCATTCATTTAAAAATTATTGTACGACTGTTGCTCATCGACATCAGAAACAGTTTGTATAATGGTGCGTCCACACTATTCGTCACCGCCAGACTTGTGTTGGTCAGACATGTCTGTCGGGATGATCGTCTAACTGTGACTCCCGCCCGCGCTGCCCTCCGCACTTTCAGTCTTTACCAGCGCCAGTTTCCTAATTTTAAAATGGACGATGCAGTTACATCAAGTGCAGGTTTTCTCGTGATGCGCCTATTAGGTCAGGTACGAGGTAGAAGAAGACGCAGGAAAGACCAAAGAAAACGCAAATGATGAATTATTACAGTTTTCAGAAGCAGAAAAAGATATAATGGGAGTGATTTGATGGGTGAATTGGATGTTGAAAACATACTTTTTAAAATATTTCACCGTATGTCCGTACCTGATTTTGAGTATTTGATATGGAAATGAAATGATCGTATGGCATTGTTAGCCGGAATGCTCCATGCGAGGGAGTTCGGCCGCCGTTTTGCAAGTTCTTTTTAGTTGAGGCCACTTTGGCGACTTGTGGGTCAATGATGATGAAAACGATGATGGACACACAACACCCAGTCCCCTGCCGGGAATCGAACCCGGGCCCCCTGCGCCTATAACGCACCTAGGTATCAGAATTCCTTAACTTCATCTAGTTTGGGACCATCAGTCTTGATGCTGAGTATCTCGCTGTTCTCATTTCTGCTACTTCTCATTCCTCTTGTCTTTCTTCGACTTTCAATTCATATTCTTTATTCATTAGACTGTCCATTCCATTCAGGAGATCATGTAATTCTTCTTCACTTTCACGCAGGATAGCAATATCTCAGGATAGCAATGTCATCAGGGATGGTATCGTTCATATTCTTTCGTCTTGAATTTTAATTCTACTCCTGAACTTTTTTTTACTTCCGTCACTGCTTCCTAGAATTAGAGAATGAAGAGTAGAGGCGAAAGACAACATCCGTGTCTACACTTCTTTTAGTCGGAGCACATCATTATGGGTACTCTTCATGTTGCGTATATTACCAGTCTTTCCCTATAGCTCAACCCTATTTCTCTCACAATATGAAACATCTTGCACCATTTTACGCGTTTTCTAGTTCGTCAGATCGTATGAACGTGTGTTGGATTTTCTTTACTCTTTTTTCCATCATATAATTTTCTTTTAAATTCTTCTGTATATTAATTTTGTCAGCAAATTGTATGTGTGAGCTGTTAAGCTGATCGTGCAATAGTTCTCGCACTAGTCATCTCTTACTGTCTTCAGAATTGCGTGAATGATATTTTCTGAAAGTGTGATGGTCTATCGCCAGACTCATACATTCTACACATCAACGTGAATAGTCATTTTGCTTCCACTTCCTCCAATAGTTTTAGAAATTCTGATGAAATGTTATCCATCCCTTCATCCTTATTTGATCATAAGCCTTCTTCTTCTTCTTCTTCTTCTCCTGTCACATCGAACAAATCTTCCCCCTCATACAGGCTTTCAATGTACTCTTTCCATCTATTCGTTCTCTCCTCCACATTTAAAAGAGGAATTCCCTTTACACTCTTAGTGTTACCACCTTCGCTTTTACTTTCTCCGAAGGTTATTTTGACTTTCTTATATGCCCAGTTCTCCTACCGACAATCGTTTCTTTCCCGATTTCTTCAGATTTCGCATGCAGACGTTTCGTCGTAGCATCGCTTTCTATTTATCTCATTCCTCAGCGACTTGTATTTCTGTATTCCTGAATTTTTCTGAACATTTTTGCACATCCTTCTTTTATCGATAAACTGAAGTATTTCTTCTGTTACAAATGGTTTCTTCACAGTTACCACCTTTGTACCTATTTTTTCTTTCCACCTTTTGTGATTGACCTTTTTAGAGATGTACAGTACATTGTTCTTCAACTGCACTGCCTACTGAGCTACTCCTTATTGCTGTATCTATAGCCTTAGAGAACTTGAAGCGTATGTCATCGTTGCTTAGTGCTTCCGCATCCCACTCCCTTGCGCATTGATTCTTCGTTACTAATCTCTTAATCTTCAGCCTACTCTCCATCACTATTAAATTGTGATCTGAGTCTACATCTGCTCCTTCGTACGTTTTGCGATCCAGTATCTGATTCCGGAATCTCTGTATGACGATGATGCAATCACACTGATATCTTCCCGTATCTATCGGCCTTTTCCAAGTACACCTGCTCCTCCTTTGACTCCCGCTATTACTAGTTAAATTTACTACAGAACTCAATTAGTCTTCCACCTCTCTCATCCCTTGTCCAGGCCCATATTCTTCTGTAACCTTTTCAGGTACTCCTTCCCCTACAACTACATTCCAGTCCCACATGACTGTTACACTTTCATCTTCCTTTATGAACTGTATTACCCTTTCAATATCCTCGAATATTTACTCTACATGTTCATCTTCAGTTTGCGACGTTGGCATGCATATCTGGACTATCGTTATCGGTGTCTGTTTAGTGTCGATTCTGATAAGAACAAAGCTATCACTAAATTGTTCACAGTAATACACTCTCCGCCCTACCATTTTATTCATAACGATTCCTACTCCCTATATAACATTTTCTGCGCTGTTCATATTACCCTATACCCATATGAGCATAAGTCATTGTCTTTTTTCCATTTCACTTCACTGATCCTACTATATCTGGGTTGAACCTTTGCATTTTCCTTTTTAGATGTTCTAATATTCCTACCAATTCCAGCTTCTGACTTTCCACTCCTCGACTCGTAAAACGTTATCCCTTCGTTGGTTATACAATCTATTTCTCATGGTCACATCACCTTTGGCAGTCCCCCCTAGAGATTCAAATGGGAGGCTATTCCGGAATCCTTTGACAATGGGGAGATCATCATCACACTTTTCAATTACAGGCTACACGTTATGTCTTCACTGCAGTCGTTTCCATTGCCTTCTGCATCCTTATGCCTTTGATCTTTGCTGGTTCTTCCACCTTTAGGGTAGTTTCCCACCCCAAGGACGAGAGAGTGCCCTGAACCTCTGTCCGCTCCTCCGTCCTCCATGACAAGGCCGTTGGCATAATTTGGGGGACTTCTTATGCCGGAAGTCTTATTAACCAAAATTTAAGCGGTGGCGGATTTCGAATCCTGGACCAAGGACTTTGATTCCTACCAAAAGACGTTACCACTAGAGATAGTTTATCACGGACTAGTAACCTGGTCCAGTTCGCATGCACGGATAGCGTTAAGAACCTATCGCTGGACCACTTTAGTGCTGTAGTGTAATTCATTTGGGGCCACGAATGAAATTCAGAGAACCAAGATAAGTAAATGAATATGATCACTTGCGATGCAAGCTGCGCACGGCAGGGAAGTTTTCTGGTAGTACATGTGTAACTGGCATCTGGAGTGACAGCTCATGCACTGATGGGAGCACTTTGTGATGTAAATTGTAAGTTTACAACCAATGTGAATATTGAATGCGAATTGTGTGTGTATGTACGTATCTGATTCAGCGTGTATCGGAGGCTGGTTGACGTGGCACAGATATAAGAAAATACAAGAAAAAACAGGCATCATCAATGTGATTCGATCGCGTTACAGCACTCCTGTTGTGAAGTTTAGTTATCTCTGTGATGTATTGTTGAGGCTCTTGGCCACAATTCTTTGTCATGGCCTGTTTACGGCAGACGGATTCGACGTGCCACGCAAAGACTCGCTTCCACGTCTGGGTTTGATTCAAGGAAGGCAGGAAGCATTCACACGTTTTTACGCTATACAAATGTTCTCAAACGAATGCAGGGTAAATATTGGCCAAAATTATTAGATTATTTCAAACTGTCTCTCGGCGAAGCTTGATTCTGAGTTTTCTTTTAGTTGTTGGTCATATTTACCTATTACGATACTTCAAAAATGGTTCAAATGGCTCTAAGCACTACGGGACTTTACAGCTAAGGTCATTAGTCCCCTAAACTTAGAACTACTTAAACCTAACTAACCTAAGGACATCACACACATCCACGCCCGAGGCAGGATTCGAACCTGCGACCGTAGTAGCAGCGCGGCTCCGGACTGGAGTTACGATACTTCAAAGTTAACTCACCGCACGTTCTTCGAAGAATTTAGCAGTGGACGAAGAGTGCGAATTGCGATTGATAATCTGAGGGAAGCAGAAATGGCACTTTGAAATTGCTGTCATACTGCACATTGCTTCCTTGAACCATCTCCAGAATTATTAAGAAATCTTTTGTACACAATTACAAGAAATTTCTGACTTCCAATCAAGAATACTGTGCCCATCTCTTTACGACCTTTGAAACGCCTGTATCCGTTTCTCGTCAGTATGCTAATCTTATGTATAATTTGAAAGTTTTCAGACAAATAATAACTTGCGTCCCACCACACAGAGAATCGTGTTTGCATCCGTGTGTGACTCGAGGAAAGCAGGGAGCCTAGAGTTGTCATTTGCTGAGATTTTGCAAAAATTAAATGAACCAAGGCTGCATCTCATGCTGTGTTTGATTCTATTCACAATGACTGAAAAGCATACGTTTTGGTCTCATATATTTTTCCGCTAGGTAGATTCTGTGATACTATTGCAATCAATTAGATGTGATTTAGACGACTTTCATGTCCCTAACCGGTTACAAAATAGGAAAAGCAGAGCTTCAGTGTAATGTGGAACCTGAATTAGTGAGCGTTAAATGCTAGGTCCAAAGGCAGAGTGAAAAAAAATTGACGCCGCCAGGATTCAATCCATCACTTATCGGTTCCTACCCAACGCTCTACCACTACACCACCAAAGCTAATGGTAATTAGTTCATGCTTTTCATTTCATATAAATATGTCAAGTTATGGAGTTATTCGTTGCCGCTGGCTGCCACTATGCAAAAGTAATAATTCTCAAGGAATGAAAAGAGTCATTGTTTTCAAACACTATCTCCGTGTTTTGGATAACTACATTTTCCGGTTTCCTAATCCTGTGATTGACTCCAGAATGCTTGACTATGTTTGATCATAATGTTGATTCTCGCCTGTAATGGAAATCGGTTGGCTAGGGCGAATATTCCCTCTGAGTCTGAATAGAAAACATCTTTAAAAATGAATCCAATGATGTGAAATAACAATAATGAATTTGTGACACGTCCTTGTATATAATTTTCAAGTGTCCAAAAATGTGTTTTGCGTTCGGAATGTTTGTAGAAGGGGCAGAGATCAGGAGCTGTCAGTAGGACCACATAACCTCTAAGTACAATGCGACAAAAATTTTCAGTCACATGTAGGTCGCAGTAACAACCCACAATTGAAGGCGACAGTGACATATATGTTTAAAATTTTAGCCGGCCGAAGTGGCCGTGCGGTTAAAGGCGCTGCAGTCTGGAACCGCAAGACAGCTACGGTCGCAGGTTCGAATCCTGCCTCGGGCATGGATGTTTGTGATTTCCTTAGGTTAGTTAGGTTTAACTAGTTCTAAGTTCTAGGGGACTAATGACCTCAGAAGTTGAGTGCCATAGTGCTCAGAGCCATTTGAACCATTTGTTTAAAATTTTAGAAAGCATTCTTGACTAGAGCTCAGCGATCGGTATAAAATGTTAAAAATACATTTGTCACTAAGGAAAGTATATTCGTACAGAAAAGTTAACTTGTACGACGGACAGAGATAATGGACTACCTCAATGCTCACGGTTACTATCTATGATGGTGGTGTACAGAAATTATTGAGTTAGTAAGTACAAATCAAATGGTATTTCTAATAAGATAACATGAAGATCGAATCTCTTATTCGCGATTAATAAGCTGGTTTCGAAAATATAGGTACGAAGCTCAGTATCCGTGAAGCACTTCTACATATGCTGGTTAAAATGTCTTTTATGTCAAAATTTTCCACAAATAGTAAGCTTTAGCACAAAATCAGTTTCAATTGAAAAATATTGTTATTATTTTCACTTCTAAGCATTATCGTTTTCGTCACATTAAAGCTGTTGTACAGTCTACAATAAATGTTAGACTGTTCCACCTTCATCTCCAACCCATTAGTGCACTTCTGGGGAAAAAGGTAGCGTTGCTCGTCTGAGTGACCCCATACGTTCCCTAACGAGGCAGCAGCGTCCATTATACGACCAAATGGTTCGTCGCACGTATTTTTTTTCTTTTGTACACTATCATCCACTGCCATGAACCAAAAAAATGTAGTGGTATAAGATCCGACGCTAGTTCTACAACAAAATCCATCTATTAGGTTAGGTACGGCTCAGATGTTCCGTCACACACCTGGGAAAATGTAGGGGAGTCCCGTCAATTCTGGAAGTACATTGTAGTCCACCTGGCCAAAGTAAATTCCTCAAGGTGATCAAAAAACGCACTGCAAGTTGCTCTGTCTCGTGATTCGCTCTTCTAAAATGACTGAACCTGTCAACATTTTACCGATCACTTACATTAAAACATCTCGGAAACCATTCGGGATAAGGCATACGTCCATGTGAAGTGTGTTACTTCAAATGAGCGTTCGTGTCATATCCCTCAACACTGACCTTTCCTCCTGCGACACGCCTTTCTCTTTCCACCTCTGTTCAACTTATCATCTTCCCTTTCCCTATCTATTTTCTCCTCCCCTCTCTCTCTTCAGCTCTTTCTCCCCCTATCTGTGTCCTTCCTCCTCTATGTCCATTCTCTTTTCCCCCATTCTCTCTCCCTCACCACGTTATCATCCCCACTCCAACAGGACGTCAGTAGTTCTCACACCCACAGTAACTGTTCTATTTAGTTCGAGTAAGTAACATGTATACCAAGTTTGGTTGAAATCGATCCAGGAGTTTAGGAGTATCTTTTCACGTGCGATTTTAGCGGGGTTCGCACATGTCACATATATTTACCTAAAATTAATGTATTTCACACGTATATCTACAAATATTTCACCTGTCTATCGAATTTCGCCCTGTAGTTTCGTGTTCACGCAGTTCAACGTTTATGACATAGCATCTTCTCAAATATGTGTTTTAAAATGATTTAATTTTGTAGGTATATTCAGTTTTGTATGTGAACACTGTTTGCAAAATTTGTTGGGAATGGAATTAGCGGTAAAGAAGAAATAAAATAAACCGTTATTTCTGATGCAGCAGTTTTATTACCTGAAAAGCGAATATGTGGTAACCGATAAACTTTTTCCTTTCATCATTTTGTGGGAGGCTCTCAGCGAGAAAAAGTCTCGTGAAGGTTTGAAAATATGTGTACAACTTGTTGCAAGTTACTAAGTGCTTTCATTCTCAAATACTAGCTGTTTGTGCGTCTTGAGCTACGTTCCTTTTTCACCCCCACTCTCACCTATTGAAAGTTAGGAGGTTCTGCCGCACAGTGGTTCTTCCCAAACAGTAAGTGATATGTGTACCAAGTTCGGGTAAAATCTATCAAGTCGTTTATGATGAAATATGGAACATACATATATACAGTACACACACTTTTGTAATATGTATGGATTTCAGCCTCAGGTTACACAAGCGATATCAAAATTAGTCAACTCATCAGAGGCTTTAATGACTGAGAAAGCGTTACTGTGATAGATTTCATAAGTTAGAAAGCGTCTTGTAATTTTTCCAGCATTGGAAGACGAAACTTTAGGCAGAGAATTATGCCTTCGGCTACTGCCTCATAAATAAATACCCCGAACATTGCAAATATCGGCCGTGAAGCCTGCGAAGAATGTGTTTTACGTGTTATAGGTATGGAAAACCGAAACGACTGCAGTGTTTCGTAGAGCGTTGATTCAACTTTCAGTTACAAGTCTTTTGGAAAACAGAGTAACATATATTTTATTTGTTTATCATTGACACCAGACTGGTACCGAACGTCTGCAGTTGGTTGTTGCGGCAAGTCCGTCGTAGCTGAATGGAGGTCGTCCCAGTGCACAACCGCGTTACCAATTCATGTTCGAGATAAAGCCCGCAGTTTACGCGTTGTGTTCTGAACTCGTATCGACAAGCACTGCAATTGCTGTCATTGTCCGCTATATTCGTACTGTCCTGTATTGCAGGAGCCGGAATGTTCCGAACTTCACGAGGAGTCGCGACTGCGCTGCGATTGTCTGTTAAACTGGTTGTCCGGGCGGCTGTTAAAGTGAGATCTGTGGGCCACATCGCCGCTGCGCTTCGTAGCAATTCAATTATGGCTGCTCGTAGCGCATCTGGACAGCGAACCGCGCACTGTCGTCATTCTGTTGTCCGACCAGAGAATCGTCTGTCTAACGCTACAAATATCCGCTACAGTCTCGGGCCTGACCTCTCGACAGCCTTGCTTCTTGTTGTAAGCGTGAACAACAAGAACTATCTCTTCGTGGCACGGATTTATCTTGTAACGAACTCAGCCTTCAACTGCGTTATGGTTTCACCGCGCTGATGTTCATGCGAAATTTCCGAATGGCATCACCAATAGCTTCGTGCAATCTGATTTTGCTTAAACAGGTTACTTTACTTACGAATGGAATTTGTTTTTTCGCACAATTTAACATGTAGATGTCCTGAGATAGCTAGACTGAGCTTGGTTTTTAGATACACCGTAGTACTTTTACATCCTTATTATTGATTTACCTTTTCCGGTTGCCAATCTTTTCTTTGGTGAAAGAGTGAACTGAAGTATGAACATCATAAACAGTTGCATACCAATACTCTTTGTTCCACTGGCCAACTCCCATGGAAGAGATGGGTCAGCGACTGACACCACGACAATTAATCTCCTTCTAGGATAAATGGTATAACATCAGTATTTCCATTATGTTGGGAGAATAGAAGTTTAAGACGTTGATGATTGAGGAAGGAGTTCTGGGTATTTTTTATAAAAAATCCTGTGAATGACTTTTAAATAAATTGCAATTAATGATTTTATATTTATTTATATTAATTTCACAATTATAAGGGTTGCTCAGATTCACACTCAGAACATTTCATAGTATGAACTAATTCTTCTTTCTATGTGTTTGCAGGGCAGATATACTTCTTGCAAGAAGTGGAAGCTTTCATGTGCTTACTGTCTTTCCTTCTGGAACTTAAGTAACAGCGTCCATTTTACGGCAGATTACGTCCAGCTGTACGTGTTACTTTGCCTCGTGGCTCTGTAATGATGTTCCTCTAGTTACAGCTTCTTCGTGTTGATTATATTCATACCTAAAAGTTGATAATTCTGTTGTGTAATTTCAGTTTAACTAGGGCATTTTGAACGCATCTTTTCATATTGAGGTCGCAAAGTTCTCGAGCAAGATCTCTCAGTTATTCCTTTCTTCCTCTTCGTGTAATGGTTATTTATCCATTTCTTGTGTGTATCTTAAAATATACTCGAATTCTACGCTACACTGTCGATCAAGCTGAAAAACGCCGCCATTGCCATTGACACATTACTCGACACCAGCTGCATAGTCATACACACTTATCGATCTTATCCACTCCAGACTTCATACGGTTGTAGTACAGGATGCTTTCTGGCTTCCCTTCTGCCACATTCATGTCATGATGTTTGATTGACAAACTGTAACCACTTTTCCTTTCTTATACACGTAAGTGCCATCATCACTGAAGGCAAACGAGAATGTTACCAGTATAGCTTTTTATAGAGAAACAGCACGGAGTTCCGTAGGTACACTTGGCAGCAAAAAAAGTGGTTCACTGCTGACTGCAACCAACATAATGTAGCTGTGTCGCAGGTCCTGTAACTGCCGAAGCACTGTGGGGTACAGTTGTTTGACTACTATTCGCTACAGTTATCACAAGAGACCACTAGAGAAAACTGCTCTGTATGGCAATGAGTCCAGATGTAAAACAGTACCATCATAAACAAATGAGGACCCTAGAGGTCAAGGGATCTAAGTGACAAAATCATAGTTTCGAGAAAACGCGGGTCAAAGTTTAACGGTTTTCATATGAGGGGACATGAGATTTTCACCATTTCGAACACTTCAGATGGCTACTCGGGTCCTTAGCCTTTTATTACCAATATTAATAAATAAGTAGAACATCCGGTTTATAGTTGCTAGGTACAAACAATGGACAATATTCACTTAGACCCCTCTACCTCTCACTTATAACAGAATAAAATGCTACTGCTCAGAGTACATACTCAACATAATTGACATTTATTTTTATAACGGGATACAGTATTGCATTAATAGTGTACTGATTGATTTACAAAATACAAATATTCGGGTTTAGTACTTATCAACATGTATCACCATCAACATCTGTGTCATAGATGTTGTTACCTAAGTCTGTAGCGACATCATCATCATCATCATCCACATGAGTACTAGGTGTGCCGGTCGAAGTAGCCGAGCGTTTCTAGGCGCTACAGTTTGGAACCGCGCGACTGCTACGGTCGCAGGTTCGAATTCTGCCTCGGGCATGGATGTGTGTGCTGTCCTTAGGTTAGTTAGGTTTACGTAGTTCTAAGTTCTAGGGGACTCATGACCACAGCAGTTAAGTCCCATAGTGCTCAGAGCCATTTGAACCATTTTAGTACTAGGTGTAAATGGTTCACCAGTCCTTGTTTCATGGAATAAACGTTTATAAAATAGGTGGTATCAGTGGCAAAAATTGCAGAAGTTCCATCAGGTCTTCCTATTTTGTGTATTTTCGCTTTGGCTTCACAGCAATTTATTGGAGACTAGGAAGTTGTTTAGGCATTTTTCCTCTCCGTTGTTTCTTCATTGGCAGTTTCTGGTAAGGCAGAATTCCTTCAGCTGATGTTGTCTTATAAAAAAGTGTATTTTGGTTTGCCTTTTGAAAATGAAGTACCTGCATTACTCATATCCGTGGCACATTGTTCCTAAACGACCAGTTTAGTGGTTGAAGATCAATGAAGTTTTCATCCGTCATTTTAGTAACAACAAATTTACGACTTTCTGCAGCAGCCACATTCATCGTTTTCCGGTACATAAATGTCACGTTGGTTCCTCTTTCTTTTACGTTCAATGATCCCGAAGTCCTGATCACATTCATTTGAAGACTGTCCAGAAACGAGGAAATAGTGATCACCATTTTCAATTTTTTTGTTCGTAGCAATTTAACACCAAAATTTTACTGTTAGATGGTTCTTGTTCTGGCCTCCTCATTTGTCACTGACGACTGAGATGTGCTTCACGGTGTGAGAACGGCTCTGTATATACGGCAGCAGGCAAGATGCTATATTCTGGCAACTGTTCCTTCATGCCACATAAACACATGAGCAGTACCACTGGTTAAGTTGTCAGTATTGAGGTCATATGTCCACAACTGTCGCATAAATTAAGCTTTCCATTTCGTCACATGTGGTGTCGGCAACATCGTTTGAAGGTCAAAGCATATTGCTACATGGTTGTCGTCCTTTAATTCCTTACATTCCCTTTTGGCTTCTTTCCTGCTTCTGCCTTCCTGACACGAAATTCTTCTTCAACTTCAGCTGCCTTTCTTTCATCAGGCTTACCACGTACAATTTTCATTTGCAACCTGTCACAATTGACACAGACATCGATATGAGGCCTGTGAAGGCTTAGGTTAAATTCTGTTCTGAATATATGTCTGTACAAACTTTCACTTTCAAGTTTCACCTTTTCGTCTTCGTGGAAAAATGTTTCATACATTTCATACATAATCGAAAGTATGAATGTTAGTACTCTCGGTTTGGAGCTTTTTCTCTACTATAATGGCTTCAGTACATCGGGAATCTTATTATATGCTCCATGAGTATTGGAATTCTGTTTGCTGGAATTTTATTCGGGGGCTCTTTCCTTCCCAGTTTGTCACGTGGCGAAATGCCAGATGGGTTTGATTTTTTGCTAATGATAACGTTTCTTATCCTTTTGTTGCATATGTCAAGCGTTTTTGCAAAAAAGGTTTAGCACATTCTAAACCGTCTTGTTTATCAATACATGACACATCTTTGTGACTAACAGCTGTGGTTTTCTTCCTCAACACAATCTGTACGTCAAGGCACCATTACAGAACGATGTCTGAAGTTTCCAGCTACCTAGTTTCCAATAATCTCTAAATATTACTTCCCTCTCCCCAAGGGGAATGTTTTCGTAACATTTGTACCTGCACAGGTGATTGTATTCACGTAAAGTTTTAGCCCCATGCAGCGTCATATTACGATTAACACAAGCCTGTCCTGTGTTCCTCAATGTCTTCCTCTTCTAAGATTTCCAGATGCGCTCCCTTCTTAACCTTTTCTTTCCCGGGCTGAGGTTCAGGGGGAACAGCATTGGCCGGCAAGTCCTCAATTTGACCAGGTCTTCGTTCTGCTTCTGCTTCTGTGACATCTAAAAATAACGTATACTGAATGAGGTTTTTTGTAATACACATTTTCATTGTTTGTTGCTACACTGATGAGAGGCCTAAAGTTTCCATATTTGTACTACTAAATAAATAAATTGCTACCCAGATATAAATACCTAAGCAACTAGAAAATAATAGTATTTTAGCACAACGCACCAATCATTTGCAGCCTAGACTGACCATCTTTCTTATTCCCATTCATTGCGTACAAACGATGTATTTACAGTTACATTGTATGAAACGCCCAAAATGACTAAACACCGCATCAAATGGTCACGTGTCAGCTAGTCTTGTGCGAAACATAATGTGGTTGTACGCTTTGTCATTAGGACTGATGTCTTTTTCCACGAACGGAATCTATTGCACTGTTTGGTGATGATGGGGTCCTAGTGATACTGGACTTATAGTGCGCCACTGTTTAACTACAACCCAACAAGTAGTCAAGGAGCTTCACGCTAGATAGCACGTACTGTCGATAAAATCACTAGGATTTCCTTACCACCGAACACATTAGTCTTTTCACATCCCATTCCTGTACTTAACCCATTTTTGTCAAAAATGTCAATTAGACCCGTTGACCTTTGGGGTCCTCAAATTTGAGAACATACTGTTAGAGATGACATAGCTCTTATCAGTTGTAAATTAAACTTCGTTACAATAAGTGACACTGCAGAAGTCTTATCACACCCATTAAATGGCATCACGAGTTGTTGTTCGTGATCCAGATTTGAACCCACTGTTACTAAAACAAAGCTTGTGCATCTGATTGAGACTCGACTGGGCATAAAGAGATGTAAAATAGCGAAGTGTTCAACATTATCAATTTACAAGGCCGAAGGTCAAACCTAATTTGGATGACAATACAGTTAGTGCTGCACCTGGTACCCCATGAAGCTTATATGACCAGGTAGGTAATAAAGTGAGACCCACAATGTGGAAGGTCATGGTGGTGGATAGGAATTTGGATCCAGTTCCGATAAGAGCTGTTAAGTGAGCAAAATCAGATGTCAAATATTAAATATATTCACCAATAGCGTGGTATTTGAACCTGAAACGGTGACAAAAATAGATTTTTCCTGGCAGGGTTTCAAACCCCGCACCTTTTGCTATTTTCAAGTAGCTACGAATAGACATGAAGTATTTATTTTTTCATCACCAGTACCTGAGATGTGCACATATTCAGCTAGAGGTAAGGCAAAGAATAGTTTTCTGCTACCTGGGACTAAAATCCCGCCAATATCGTCGTTGTTGACCCCACGAAAAGAGGTGTCAGCTACCAAATTCTCTTTCAGTAGTAGTTAGGATTGCGCCACTTGTAGAGACCTGGAGGTGAGTGACATTGTGAGGAAATAACGAATTGACAGACACTATCTTATCGATGATTTCAAATCCAGAGAAAAATTAGGATCGGAGCACGAATCAAAGTCCGTTACTAATATTTTCAACATCTCAAGGTCACTTAAAATGAGAAATGATGGTCCTCTGACCTTACACGAGTATTGGTTCGTGAACTAAAATAACATTACTAGTGTATGAAAGCTCACAAGAGACAGAGTTTCTGCAAGCAGCTACTTCCGCCTCTGATAGACAACACTATTCCAGCTGTGTTCCAGTCAGCAGTGAATGGACATGTTTAAGGATTTGGGACCACGGCGCAGTCCTGTGTTCTTTACTTGGCGTTACTGGAGGTGAAGAGGATATGTGTGCGACTGTTAAAACTGGTACCCCCAGTGGGAATGGAATCCAAACCCTAAACATTACAAGGTAGCCCAGTACAACCAAACACGAAATTTCATATGTGTTAGCATTTTTTTTTCGTCATAATATGGTACGCAGCACACGGTACGAAAAATGTTGACTTCCACTTGGGCTGTTGTTGTAAATAAATTATTCGTGGTCTACTAGTTAAGAATGCAGTGTGAAGGAAAAGGTGTTATATCAAACCAACGGTTTTCCTTCCTTTTTTGAGCCATGGTTCGTCTGTCTGCTAGTGCATCAGTCTGACAGAAGGTCAGAGACAGTTTCGTTCATTTTCAACCAGCCATTAATCTTGTGGAAACATGTTTGTGAAATGGTGGGTGTGTGTCTGTCATGGTGAGACCAATTTCAGCGAACTCAGCCGGCGGCCGCGTGATACGGACAGCTGTCCGCCCAAGTCACCGCAACGCATCGGGCGTAGACCTTATGATCTCTGGTGGACTTTTCTGCGCTCGAATTAGCAAGTATAACACTGAGTAACGTTGCGTATGATGTAATAGCTCGTATGTTTCAGTATGCTCCTAGGGGATTCTGTGTGACATGTTGCTATAACCTTATTTAACGTGCATCCTACACTCCTGGAAATTGAAATAAGAACACCGTGAATTCATTGTCCCAGGAAGGGGAACCTTTATTGACACATTCCTGGGGTCAGATACATCACATGATCACACTGACAGAACCACAGGCACATAGACACAGGCAACAGAGCATGCACAATGTCGGCACTAGTACAGTGTATATCCACCTTTCGCAGCAATGCAGGCTGCTATTCTCCCATGGAGACGATCGTAGAGATGCTGGATGTAGTCCTGTGGAACGGCTTGCCATGCCATTTCCACCTGGCGCCTCAGTTGGACCAGCGTTCGTGCTGGACGTGCAGACCGCATGAGACGACGCTTCATCCAGTCCCAAACATGCTCAATGGGGGACAGATCCGGAGATCTTGCTGGCCAGGGTAGTTGACTTACACCTTCTAGAGCACGTTGGGTGGCACGGGATACATGCGGACGTGCATTGTCCTGTTGGAACAGCAAGTTCCCTTGCCGGTCTAGGAATGGTAGAACGATGGGTTCGATGACGGTTTGGATGTACCGTGCACTATTCAGTGTCCCCTCGACGATCACCAGTGATGTACGGCCAGTGTAGGAGATCGCTCCCCACACCATGGTGCCGGGTGTTGGCCCTGTGTGCCTCGGTCGTATGCAGTCCTGATTGTGGCGCTCACCTGCACGGCGCCAAACACGCATACGACCATCATTGGCACCAAGGCAGAAGCGACTCTCATCGCTGAAGACGACACGTCTCCATTCGTCCCTCCATTCACGCCTGTCGCGACACCACTGGAGGCGGGCTGCACGATGTTGGGGCGTGAGCGGAAGACGGCCTAACGGTGTGCGGGACCGTAGCCCAGCTTCATGGAGACGGTTGCGAATGGTCCTCGCCGATACACCAGGAGCAACAGTGTCCCTAATTTGCTGGGAAGTGGCGGTGCGGTCCCCTACGGCACTGCGTAGGATCCTACGGTCTTGGCGTGCATCCGTGCGTCGCTGCGGTCCGGTCCCAGGTCGACGGGCACGTGCACCATCCGCCGACCACTGGCGACAACATCGATGTACTGTGGAGACCTCACGCCCCACGTGTTGAGCAATTCGGCGGTACGTCCACCCGGCTTCCCGCATGCCCACTATACGCCCTCGCTCAAAGTCCGTCAACTGCACATACGGTTCACGTCCACGCTGTCGCGGCATGCTACCAGTGTTAAAGACTGCGATGGAGCTCCGTATGCCACGGCAAACTGGCTGGCACTGACGGCGGCGGTGCACAAATGCTGCGCAGCTAGCGCCATTCGACGGCCAACACCGCGGTTCCTGGTGTGTCCGCTGTGCCGTGCGTGTGATCATTGCTTGTACAGCCCTCTCGCAGTGTCCGGAGCAAGTATGGTGGGTCTGACACACCGGTGTCAATGTGTTCTTTTTTCCATTTCCAGGAGTGTATTTAGTTCAAGTTTGTAGTATAGTTCCTGCCGTGAGAACTCGAATATTTCTCATTTTTGACGTTATGTGATACGTCGTTTATGCATTAGAAAACGGAGTCTAGAACTGAATAAAGTCTAACATCGTTTCTGGTGTGATCGTTTTGAAATAAATTAATCACCACATTCAGGAAGACAAAAGGGCGTTAATTAAAGATTTACCACCACGGCCAATGACAGTGTATCCGATAATTTGGAAAGTGTGACGATCAATTAACCTTCTTGCGACACTTGCTCTCAGTAGTTATGTTGAGCTTAACAGAAAGGAAGGAGGATTACGGTACAACGACTCGTCAAAAACGAAATAAGACGCAGAGCAGAATCAGGAAATGGGCAGGATAGGGAAGGAAGCCGTCTGTGCCCTTTCATACGATTGATCCTGGCGTTTGCTGTAATAGATTTAAGAAGGTCACTGTAAACCTAAATCAGTGTGGCCTGGTGGCTATTTGAAGTATCTTACACAGCTTCATAAGGAGAAAATAGTGGACAATCTATAACAAATGTTATCTCAAACGATGGCAAGTATACGTCGACAAAATGTACTGTTTTTGATATACAGCTGTTGGCGCAAAGAAGGTGTTCTGTGCCACGAACTGCTCCACAGAGGTGTTCTTCGCAGCTGACATTTGCTGCCAGCAAATGATTGCCTAACAGTCGCAGAGCAAAAAGTATTAGTTGAAAGACATAACCAAGGAGCTGAATTGGCAAACACGCCTACCGCTCGACTTCTAAACTGGCACCCGCATATGTTTACCTATCTCTCGCCCGCATCTCGTGGTCGTGCGGTAGCGTTCTCGCTTCCCACGCCCGGGTTCCCGGGTTCGATTCCCGGCGGGGTCAGGGATTTTCTCCGCCTCGTGATGGCTGGGTGTTGTGTGATGTCCTTAGGTTAGTTAGGTTTAAGTAGTTCTAAGTTCTAGGGGACTGATGACCATAGATGTTAAGTCCCATAGTGCTCAGAGCCATTTGAACCATTTGAACCTATCTCTCTCTTTCTCTCTCTCTCTGTCCCTACCTATCAACCACGAAGAAAGTTAATTTTTGTTTTCTGGTGTTTGTTTTGTTTTGGCAATTGCGTTTTAAACGTGGTTTAACTCAAAGCCATCGACTCGTTTAACGCATGGGATCGAGAAACTACATGCGCATCATCAGACGGTTTTCGATAACAAATAGGTGTAAAATATTGTCGAAAATTTCTCTGATGTTTGTGTCTTTTTTTTTTAGTAACATAACGGGGAGCGCTATTAATATGAATTACACTGATACAACTAGTGTCTCATAACAATACCACACAACTAAACGTGAAGTCTTTGCCATACTCTTTACTATAATGTAAATACGACAGTGTGGCTGTGAGAGTGGTTTCTGAATGAATTTAGTGATACGATTTCATTAACAGATTTGCGTATTTTCAGTAGTAGTTCCGCAGTATTTTATGTTTCTTACTTCTAGATCTACTGTTTACTGAACATAGCGAGACGTTTCATGAGGACAGAATTTCGAGAAATGTTCTGATTCCGATACAGCTGTCTGTCGCTCTTTCACAGAGGAGGTACAATGTTTAGTGCAAGTCTCTAACTCAGAGCTAGCGTCTCTTAATTTTTACGGTGCGCTTACAGTTTCATGAAGCAAGCGACCAGCTGCAGCGGTCATCGCCTCCTCATTGCCCTTGTGATGGGCCATGAAGATAATTCGCAATGTAGACGTCGAGATTAGTTGTAGTTGCTGCGTGAAAATAATGTCGCCTGTATGTATACATGTATTTGATGAGTCGATGACACACCAAACTGGGATTCATTCAGAACCTTTGACTGGTATACCACAGGTGCATCAAGTGAATCTTGCAGGATAATTCTCTGTCATTCCAGGATGTTACAAAGCTATCAAAGCGTCACCAGACATGTTCCACTATATTGTCATTACCATATTATAGACGTTGCAGGACGATTATGTTTCTATAGGCAACGTTTTTCTTGAATGGTCTAACAATTTAGGAGTGCATTTTGTGCATCAACAATGCAGCAGCGTAATTACTTTTCCTACGACGTCATCAGAAGTATTGCAGTATTTATGATGAGGGAGAAGAACAGAAAGTTGCACAGACCACAGCAGTAAATACGCAAGAAAATAAATTTAATCCACCGAGTTACAGATCATTGTCATTGACATCGACACGTAGCAGGACGTGTGAACAAATACTTTGTTCCAATATTATTACCGATCGAGGTGACACAGTGGTTAGCACACTGGACTCGCATTCGGGAGGACGACGGTTCCAAACCGCGTCTATCCATCGTGATTCAGGTTTTCCGTGATTTCCCAAAATCGCTTTAGGCAAATGGCAGGGTGTTCCTTTGAAAGGGCACGGCCGACTTCCTTCCCCATTCTTCCCTAATCCGATGGGACCGATGACCTCGCGGTTTGGTCCTCTCCCCCCCAAATCATGATTACGTATTTATGGAATTCCAAAAAGGCTTCTGATATCATTCCTCATAAGTGGCTTCAAACCACATTTGCTTTCTTATCGATTATCGTCTCAGCTGTGCGATGGATTCATGAATCCTCTCTGAAAGGTCACAGTTCGCACTAACTGACGGAACGTCACCTAGTGGAACGGAAGTCATGAGTGTGATTCCGCAAGTTAGGTGATGTAGACCTTTTGCTATTTCTAATATATGTAAACTATTTAACAGAAAAACGGAACATTTCTCTTAGATTTGTGGCAGATACTGCTGCCGTCTAGTATACCCCTCAGGAGAGCAAACCGAATTGCAAAATGATGTTAAAAATGTATCTTCACGGTGCAAAACGTGACACTTGATCCTAAACAATAAAATGTCTAAGGTTCTCAACTTCAACACCGAAACAATTCAGTCACATTTAAAGGTTGTCGATTCAACTGAATATCTAGGAGCCACGATGCAGTACAATTTAAATTGGGATGTCATATGGAAACTATTGTGGGGAAGGAAACCCGAAATCCCCATTTTATTGGTAGAATACATAGAAGATACCACAAATAAATTAAAGTAACACCCTACAACAAAGTTTTCCGTCCTCTTCGTGAGTATTTCGGTGCGGTATAGACCCTATGAGGTATGACTGACGGAAGACATCGAAAAAGTTCAGAGAAGGGGAGCTCGTTTCGTATTATGACGAAATACGGGTGATTGTGTCACGGATATGATAAATTAATTAGAATGGAAATTATTGAAACGTAGGCGTTTTACATTGCGGCGAGGTGTTTTCACTAAATTCCAATCGACAACCTCCTCCGCTGAATGTCATGATATTTAGTTTACCCAGACATACATAGCCGACAAGACCATCGTGATAAAAGACATCAGTTCTTGTACGACAATGTTTAATTGTACATTATTTCCACGAGCTTTTTTAAAGAGGAATGGTAAAGAAATAACATGAGCGTGGTTCAGTGAACGGCATGCCAATCACTTAATTGCAAATTGCAAAGTATTCATGCAGATGTAGATGCAGATGTCAAGGGAAGGGTAACAGGAAAGAGGGGGGGATCTAGAAATGGATAGGAGAGCGGGAATGCAAAGTAAAAGAGTGAAAATCTTGCAAAGTATTTCTTACTTTAACTACGCCACAGTTTGTTTTAGCTGAGAACAGATAGAAAAGGAAGGAACCTTTTCAGAACGAAGGGTGGTTTATGAAGTATAGAAAACTATGCTTTCATAGGTTTTTGAGAGGAGTGACAGAGGCCTGTACAGAAACCAGAAATTAAACCAGAACGTATAGTCAATGGACACCGCTAGATTTGTGTATAACGTTTTCGGAGAATGGATTATAGGGGCAATAGAGGTGATAACGTAAGCAAGTCGAGAGAGAGAGGGAGAGAGAGAGAATGGATGAGAAACTGTTAATGAATAAATGTGGGACGAAATAGTTTGCATGATTTTTAATGGACGGAAGATGTATTAAATGATAGAGGAGAAGAGAGAGATGTATTTCAAATAACAAAAAATCTTTTTGAAGCGTCCATCGAAACTGATTACTTTGTAGGTATATAGACAAGGTATAAATTAAATAAAAATAGTATATTGAACAAATTGTATACTCAAAAGAAACTCACTTCAATTAAAAAAGCAACTCAAAGGAAAATTAACTCAAATTTTATTTTACCTGTGACCAAGTGATCTTGCACTGTCTGTATGAGGAAAAATGAAGAGAAAGACGACATAACATAAAGTTTTAAGGACTGTAATAATTTATATTAAAACACATAATGTTTTTTAGTTCTATCATGCTTTAGACGTAACAGTCTGAAGATGTAATTTCCTCCCAAGATTCAAGAATGCAGTCCCAAAGAGCTTAAGCTGTAGTTGGTTGGTTTCGCGGTCCGTTCTATTTTAACGTTCTGGTGACCTCAGTCCATATGTTTTCCACAGAGTTCATATCAGATGCTAATGACGACCAGTCCATGACGATGACGCCAGCAGTGGACACCTGCTGCTCAACGAATGCAGACTTGTGAACAGAAGAATGGTCCTCTTGCAGTGTGAGGTACAGCATTCGCACTGATGGAAAGCATCAAATTTTATAATATGTTGGCGCACTGCTCGTTTTCGAGGGTTCGTCCTATCCTGTGAAGAATTCCTGCTCCTCTGCAGAAATCCATGCTCAGAATGAAGCGCAGTCGCCCACTTCTCGTCATAGTTACATATTCGCGTCCATGTCGAGTCCCTTATGGCTCGTAAACGTCTCTTGGACCTTCTTTACTGGCGGAAATCACCTTATCGTGAGTAAAAATGACATTTTCCTCGCCGCAATTAGGTGGGGCTCCTCTAATTCCAGCCGGTATACAGCACTGTCGTCACTGAGCTCTTGTTTCACGTCGGATTGTCGTGGTGCAGTCTAGCATCTCTCAGCCTTCGGCTAATCGTGTATCTGGAGGTGGGGAAGTTGGTTCCCGCCGCAACTGCTTCGCGTTCAGAAAGAGATTTGCCCTGCTCTTAGACACTAGCTATCCGTCCTCCTGCTGTGAGCTCAATCTCTACCTGCTTGAGCCAGGAGCTCGGTTGTGTCTCTGTCAGGGTAGTTCCTACACCATCTCGTTACAATGGTATGTGGCACACCACACCCTCTGCCAAATTTTTATCGAACATCCACCTTCTTCAGTAAAGCAAAGACTAAATCGAGTTGATCCCCCCCAGTGTGCCATTACGACTGATAGCCTGATGTGTATTTCTGCATGCCGCACTTATACTGATGCCACGAGTGAAAGGAAATATACTTACCAGTGTGTCAAAAAGAGCGGTAGAGGCTGAGTCATGCAGACTCGTCTCAGGCAGAGAGACTGTCCACGCAGCATCTACAGCTAACCTAGTTGTCTACATTGCGAATTGTCTGCATCTACCATCACATGGGCAATGAGTAGGCGATGAAGACTGCTGTTGGTGTCTTGATCCGTGAAAATGTCAGCACACTGTAAACAGTAACAGGCAGTAGCTCTCAGTTCCAAACTGGCGCTCGAGTACCGATGTAGCTCCTCTGTTACATAGATAAAAACTGCTATATTGAGTGCAGAACGACATCATTGGAAATTCTGTCGTCATTAAACATCTCGCTACGTTCAGTAATCAGTAGATTTAGAAGTAAGAAACATAAAATAATGTAAAAATGCTACTGAAAATACTTAAATCTGTCAATAAAAATAACTAAATTCCCTGTTAGTTGAGTTTCCTTCAGAAACTACTTTCACAGTCCCATTGTCGTATTTACATTATAGACCAGTGAAGTTACTTGAGTATGACAATTGACTTCATGTGTATTTAAGACAGCTATTCATTGTATGGTATTATGATAAGACACCAGTACTGAAAATACTTAAATCTGTCAATAAAAATAACTAAATTCCCTGTTAGTTGAGTTTCCTTCAGAAACTACTCTCACAGTCCCATTGTCGTATTTACATTATAGACCAGTGAAGTTACTTGAGTATGACAATTGACTTCATGTGTATTTAAGATAGCTATTCATTGTATGGTATTATGACAAGACACCAGTAGTGTTGATGTAATACATTTTGATAGCGTTTGCCGGCCCTTGTGGCCCAGCGGTTCTAGGCGCTTCAGTCCGGATCCACGCTGCTGCTACGGTCGCAGGTTCGAATTCTGCCTCGGGTATGGATGTGTGTGATGTCCTTAGGTTAGTTAGGTTTAAGTAGTTCTGAGTCTTGGGGACATGACCTCAGATGTTAAGCCCCATAGTGCTTAGAGCCATTTCAACCATTTTGATAGCGTTTCTCGTTAGGGTATTGAACAAAATGGATGCAAATATCAGAGATATTGTCAACAGTATAATCCAGATCCTTATTGAAAACCGTCTTTGATCCGCGGGTAGTATTTCGACCACAAGCATGTGGCGGGTTGGTGATTGCGAGTTAACCCACGTTTAAAGCGTACCGTAATCCTCCTTCCTTCCTTTTGGTTCAAATGGCTCTGAGCACTATGGGACTCAACATCTTATGTCATAAGTCTCCTAGAACTTAGAACTACTTAAACCTAACTAATTTAAGGACATCACACGCACCCATGCCCGAGGCAGGATTCGAACCTGCGACCGTAGCAGTCCCGCGGTTCCGGACTGCAGCGCCAGAACCGCACGGCCACCGCGGCCGGCTTCCTTCCTTTTGACCACAGTATGACTACTGAAAGCAAGAGTCACACGAAGGTTAATTGTTCGTCGCACATGCCATATTATGGGATACGCTGTCATTGACCGTAGTAGGAAAACACAGAAACGTCCTTCATCAACGTCTGTTTGTCATCCTGAATGTGGGGATTAATTTATCTCAAAACGATCGTACTTGAAACGATACAACTTGACTTTCTCGATAGCACTCACTCCATACAGGTCATAGGCGTTTCAAATTGCATCCAATGCTTTCACCATATTATTAAACACAAACAGAACACAATGTCGTAAATATTAGACTTTAGCCTCATTTTCCAATGAATAAACGAGGCTCCACTTATCGTCAAAACTAAGATACATTCCAGTTGTCACGACACGAGCAGTACTAAAAACCTCAGGCTCATCGCAGCGCCCGAAGGAGGACTCGAATCTCCTGCGGGAGGGGCCGCGCAATTCGTGACAAGGCGCCCCTAACCGCACGGCCACTTAGCGCGGCACGAGAATCAAAACGACGACCATTCTGCTCATTACAAATGTAACTTAATCAATGTGCTACAGTATCACATCACATAATGGTATTACATGTATTTCTCTGGAGACCCAGATGCAATGGTATACTGCCGTCAAAACATTCGATCTCGTACAATGTCATAAGAAGTTATTTAGTATGGGTCGTTCTCTCTGATGATAATACACTCAAAGAAAAATATTAGAGCTCCATCTCAGCCATACGACTATGGAACGCGCTCCTCTGTGATCTGCGTCTTATCCAGAACCACTCAACATTCAAGAGGGAACTCAAAACTTACATATTTTTTTTTATTTAATAAAATTGCAGCCAAATAGCCATATACAAAACTTACATATTAGGGACGGTATAGCCACCATTGTTGTGCCCCTCTCATCTCTTTCTTTCTCCTCCCCATCATAGCTTCGAATTTTACCATTCTATTTCTCTTCCTCTAACCTATCTACCTCTTCTGTATCTCTTTCACCCCATTCTATCGTCTTATGTCTCTGCTCGATGAGAATAACTCACAAGCTGCAAGAACATAACAAGAAAATTTCCAACTAGCAATAGGACTGACATTCTTAAAAGAAAAATATGTTTACTTTCATATACATAGTCATTACTATTTTATTATTATTATTATTATTATCATTGATTGTTATAATTATTTCTTTGATTGTTATAATTATCATTGTACTACTGATATAATGTCAATTTCTTTTTTCTTTAACATTAATACTGTATAACACGTTATATGTCCTTAATGTTCTGTAGAAACTGTAACTCGTTCAATCTGAGTATGCCTGGTTAGGTGTAAGAGAGGGCCTGAAGGCCCTAATCTTGCCAGGTAATATAAATGCATAAATAAATAAATAAATAAAACTGATCAAGTCATCAACGCGTTGGTCCACCTTTTGCACTTACCCAAGCAGTTACTCGGCTAGGCAATGATTGTTAGAGTTGTAGCCTGCCCTCCTGGGAGATATGCGAAATTATGTCCAGCTAGCTCGTTGGTTCGTCGAAATCCTGAGCTGGTTCGACGGCCCTGGTCACATTGCTCCTAATGCTCCCAATCGGGCAGAGATCCGGGGTTCTTTCTGGCCAAAGTAGGATTAGGCAAACACAAAGACAAGCAGTAGAAACTCCCGCCATTTGCGGGCGGACATTGCTGAATCGTAAGCCCAGGATGGCTTGCCATGAAGGGAAACAAAAACGAGCGTGGGACATCGTCGACGAACCGCTGCGCTGTAAAGGTTATCGCTAATCATCGGGGCTCAGTTCATTTTTTCCGTCGCATTCGGATAATTACTTCGTGATGCATTGGGTTTTTTTTTATTGTAGTATTTATTGTAGTATTTGAATGCGTGACGCCGAATCGCATCTTGTGCGAAATACTGCAGTAGCGTTTGGTTAGTGCTGTGTACAAAACGTGCATTTCGTTACCTTCGTTGTAAGTGTGTGTGTGTGTGTGTGTGTGTGTGTGTGTGTTTGTGCCCGTGTGTGTGTTGTGAGTTAACGAGCATTTCGCTCTCATTTAAGTATATGGCTGAAAGGGTCAGCATTCAGGAAATGTGAATCGAACAACTACGTCACGAGATGAGGAAACCGTCTATTGTGCCGAATGAGGCCTAAGTTCTGTAGTGTGCGAGTGAGACAGACGAGAACCTACGTCATAGGGAAACCAAGTAGAAGCCCTCTGTGGTTGAGGAGATGTAGCAGTGTTAAATATGGCGGACCTAAGATCAGCTATAAAGGGAAACATTTATGGAAACTACTTAATTCTGTAGTAATGCAGGGAATTAAGCCACAGTTATTTTAATCTACCATCCTTCATAAATTTTCATATTGAGCCCAATAAAACTTGAATACTGATAATATCTATAATAGTTTAAGATTTACTGTTAAACTGAAATTAACAAGTTTTGTAACAAAGACATGAATGCTAAAATCTCAACGCTTTAGTCGATCTTAACGATCGACATTTCATATAGAAGCACACCATTAAAATGACAAAGGTAAAAAAATATCAACTCTGTAACTTCATTTGGTTAAAAGATACAGTAAATTTAGATTATCAGTATTTTCAGTTAAGCATCAGATCATCATTTCCTCCACACAAATCACATTGAACAATGACAGCATGACACCTCATTGAATCATTAGGTTATAGAATATTTGTTGTAAAGTTTAGTGCATAATAGTTACTTTTGTTCTTTATTTATATATCAGAAAGCACTTTGGTGCAAGGCTATTAGCCGTGGCATTCAAAGCTAAGAAGGAAATTGTATTGGTTTTGTGTAAAACAATTTAAGGTTCATTATGTAATGGATATTATTGTTACTTTATTAAGAACGTGAAACTGGCCAATCTTTGATTGTTTAAATATATTGAAATGCAAAATAATGTAGAATAACCTGTAGGCAATCAGATGAACGGCTTCTGGGAAGGGAACTGTACTAGTCAGTTGAGCGACAATGCTCGGCACGCCAGAAATGCGGCCGGGGACGGGCAGAGGGACGTTTCGGCTGGAGACACCAAAGGGTACAGTTCGGATTCAGACGCGAAAGCGGACAGTCGGTCTTTATGCAGCTAGGAAGTGAAACGACTTAGAAATTTCGCGTTGTGTGGTATCGCGGCAGTTAGTCTCTGAGCGGTGAGCAGCCGCGCGCCTGATGTGAACTCTTAACTCTTCGCATAGTTAACAAGGTGGAGTATCGAACTTACAACTCGCGATTACATTGTGGATGATCGAACTGTGTCAAATGGATATGCGCTCGAGTGTAACAGTTACTCTAAATACGACCACTTTCGCTATTAGCTTGCTTTCTGAGTATTCGATCCAAATCGCAACTTGTGGCCTACATCATTATGGGCCGTTAATTTAGTTCCCGATATTAGTTTTACTGTTATTATATGTTATGTTAACTTTGTATTACGCAAACTTGCCATCAGCAAGACAAATTAACCAAATGGTCAGAAGTGTCTAACTTTGGGCGTGTAATGCGACACGTACGGTTCAAACCCTAGACGAGTTTGGAGCCCGAACATCTGTGGACGACAACCTGGTGAGGTTGTTGCTGTCTTTACCTGGCCGGACGCACAGCAAGTCCAGAGGAGGCGAAGGAACGGCTTCTGCTGGTTATTAAGGGACGTTACATGATCTCTTGCGCAAATGACAATGGTAGTGTGGTACCTTTGTGATTGAGGCGGTGCACGTTGTTATCTGTGAACATGATCTGAGTGTAGCAGCTTGTAAAACAACTTTGCTGAGAAATATCTTGTTTGTATTTATGGCACACGGAGTATGCGTCAATGTGTTTTGTTACATAGTAACGATTTTATCGTGTCGGTGAAGTTAATTGTTATTACTTATTTTTTATTCATTTACTTTTTTGCCATGATAATGAAGCAGTTGTTTATGCAGTGTTTTTAAGAACTGATTGTGTACTGAATCCTTGTGATTGACACTGGTAGTCCATTCCTGATCTGTTATTGACTTACATGCATGACCTGTCATGTATGTAACGAAGTGTCATGTAATTATCTTTTTTATGTCATTTAGATATAAGCATGAATAACTTAATTGTGTTGTTCCTGGCTGGTTTTTTAGTTGTCGGGGGTCGGTATTAATAGTAAAGTAAAGTGTAGTTAGAGGCGATATTACTGATCATAAATAATCTCGAATGAAAAACAGCCCACAGTTGCACTAAATTATCTTTATTTCAAACCTTGAGCATGGTTTCTGCTGTAATAATATAGCATTCTTCAGAAGTCATACACATTAATAAGCGAAAAATGTCAGCCCAGCGGCTGCGTCAAGACCTATAAAATAGCTTCAACAGACATTTATTAGTGTGTATGATTTTTGAAGAAGACTATATTATTATAGCAGAAACCTTGGTCAAGGTTTAAAATAAACATAAGTTAGTGCAACTGTAGGCTGTTTTTCATTCGATACAATTTCGTAATGGTTGCTGTTGTCGCTGCCATGATGAAAATAATGATCATAAATAAATTAAGTATTTTCGACGTAGATAGTTTTCTTTCATTGCTCATTATGACAGTATGCTAAACATTTTAAGATGTATGTTTCTTACTGATGGCCCGTATATGGCCAGACTGAATTTTTTGTGAGATTTACCATGTTCCGCTGTCGTTAAAATGATAATTTTACCTTGACTGTTTTAACTGTACAAAGAATTGTATGTGTTTTGTTGTAAGTAGTTCTGATCTTTTAAATGAAAATGTTGACGGTAAATAACATAGCTGTTACATTGAGCCCCGTGTCTGCACAACCCCAGTCCGAACACAGACTAAATCACACGGTATAGCAACAGGCGGAAAACCTTAAGCAAAAGAAAAGATCTAATAATAGGACATCTGTTAATCTATCAGGTAATATATTTCATAGTGCTGAGGATGTACGTATGGAGTACAGCATTGTATGCTAGTGAAACATGGACTGTGGGAAAACCGGAACAGAAGAGAATCGAAGCATTTGAGATGTGGTGCTATAGACGAATGTTGAATATTAGGTGGACTGATAAGGTAAGGAATGAGGAGGTTCTACGCAGAATCGGAGAGGAAAGGAATATGTGGAAAACACTGATAAGGAGAGGGAACAGGATGATAGGACATCTGCAAAGACATGAGGGAATGACTTCCATGGTACTAGAGGGAGCTGTAGAGGGCAAATACTGTAGAGGAAGACAGAGATTGGAATACGTCAAGCAAATAATTGAGGACGTAGGTTGCAAGTGCTACTCTGAGATGAAGAGGTTAGCACAGGAAAGGAATTCGTGGAGGCCCGCATCAAACCAGTCAGTAGACTGATGACCAAAAACGAAAAGTGCTGGAATTAGCCGTGCAGGGGCAACATATAAAAAGCATAGATTAGGTTAAATACTATAAATAATTGAGGACGTTCGATAAAAGTGGTGCAGTGGGCTTAAGGGATAGATGCAGGACTGTAAATCGTGGCTGGCTACATCAAAACAACCTCAGGGGAGAGGAGAGCAAGGTGAAATACTGATCTCCAGCATTCTGCTTATGGAAGTGCATAGAGCTCTTCCATTACATCTCGTTTCTTAACATCAAAAATTAATCACAAAGATCAAAGATTAAACACATGAATATTTCTGTATAGCATTAGAATTTTCAGAATATGAGGGTCGTTTTCGACCAGTTTCGGTACATAAAAAAAACCTTGTTTTGTCTTGATACGCAGAATATTTCTCCCGCTTGAGTCCCTGTAGGTTCATGAAGTACCAATACGTGACGGCGCTATACGTGGCCTTCAAAATGGCATCTTGAACGGAGATGCGTTCCGAACAGAGTTGGCAGAAAACCGGAGCATCACAGGTATTTTTAAGCGCTTGCAGAATGTCTACGGAGACCGGGCAGTGAACAAAAGCACGGTGAGTCGTTGGGCGAGGCGTCTGTCATCATCGCAACAAGATCACGCAAACCTGTCCGTTCTCCCGCGTGCCGCCCGGCCGTACACAGCTCTGATGTTTCAACGTGCGGACAGTCTCATTCGAGTGATTCACGGATCACAACTGAACTCCTCGCTGCTCAACTGGACGTCTCTGTTAGTAGTGCTGATACACTCACCCACCAGTGACTGTACTCAAATGTGCGTGACTGCTGAGTTCCTCGCCAGCTAACAGAATACCATAAAGGGCATCGAAGGACCATCTGTGCTGAATTGCCTGTGCGTTATGAAGTTGATAGTGACAATTTTTCGTCGAAAATCGTCAAAGGCGATGAAACATGGGTTCATCACTTCGAACCGGAAACAAAACGGTAACTATGGAGTGGCGCCAAGCCACCTCTCCTCCGAAGAATAAATTCAAGCCCGCACCCTCAGCCACTAAAGTCATGGCGACAGCCTCCTGATACTCTTATATGGTTTCTTTGTTTGATGGCATCCCTCATGGTGAAATGATCAACTCCGAAGTGAACTGTGCTTCCCTCAGTAAATTGAAGAAATAACTTCAGCGTGTTGAGACCCAGAAAGACGCAAAGGAACTTCTCCCTCTCCATGAGAATGTAAGGTCCCACACAAGGATGCACGCCTGAGAGGAGGATACAAAACATGATTGGACGGTTCTTCCTAATCCACCGTTCATTCAGGGTCTCGCACCTTCCCATTTCCATCTTTTTTGACACAATGAGGGATGCACTTCGGGGGAACTAGTTTTGGGTGACTGGAAGGTTACTGATGCAACGCGACGTTGGCTCCGAGGTCAACTAATGGGTTGGTACCATGCGCGCATACAGGGCTTCTAGTATGGGGGCGTAACGTTGTCGCACAGAACGGAGAGTAAGGGTCTTGTAGCCAAAAGAGTGGGGAATAATATGTGATATTGGAATCCTGAATAAAATCGACCTGTTATCAGAAAAATGCCTTGCATTAACGATAGAACATCCCGTGTAATATGTTGGAATTGTTGTATTTATTTCCCTGACCCAGTTAAAATGTAATAACTCTGCCAATTTTAAGTTGAACGAAACTACTTCTAAGATATTTCGCACTTCGACACATTCAGTTGTGAAATTCACGAATAACAGAATATTTTAAAGTTGTCGTCTCTTTAAATGCCATGGTGGGATTTACAGAAATTTCTAATTATTTCAATTGTTTTGCATTTGCTCTTTTCCTGGCACGTAAGTATTTTGAGAGATGGTACGGGATGCTGAAGGACAACATTAACATTGAATTCAGACTACGTAGCAGATGCAAGAAATTTTGGATAGAAAAGTGTTAAAGTAAAAGAGATAATTCCTTTTTTTGTTTTTTGTTTTATAAGTCTTCTGACTGGTTTGGTGTGGCCCATCACGAATTTCCTGTGCCATACTCTTCATCTCAGAGTAGCACTTGCAATCTGCGTCCTGAGTTATCTGCTGGATGTATTCTAATCTCTGTCTTCCTCTATATTTTTTTCCTCTGCAGCTCGCTACCATGGTAGTTATTCCCTGATATGTTAACAGATCTCCAATCAACCTCTCCCTTCTCCTTGTAAGTGATCCACATATTGTGTATTATCTGTCTCTACCTATAGCTTACCCCTGTTTTTCTCAGAATTTCGAACACCTTGGACCATTCTATACCGTCGAGCGGTTTCTCCAGGTCGACAAATCCTAGAAAAGCGTGTGATTTTTCTTTAGTCTTGCTTCCACTATGAACCACAACGTCAGAATCGCCTCTCTGGAGTCTTTACCTTTCATAAAGCCAAACTGATCGTCATCTAACATCCTCTCCATGTTCTTCTCCATTCTTCAGTACACACACTAATGATACTAATGTTGTTTCTACGTACTGAAGGGTTTCCCTGAACTATAATTATTGACAATGGGCTTCAATCAACAGTAATAGCTTTCAAAAAATTCTGCACATGAAACGGCAAAAGCTCCTTTTTACTCCACCGTTCCAGCCATCCTTGAATTGTGAATAAGGGCGCCTGGAGCGCATTTTTAAGCATCAAATATTGAAAGCAGTGGGAAGCACCACATAACAGCGGCGCTCACACTTTTCCCGCGACAATACAGAACCACACCCACCCAGGACGCCATGAAAGAAAACCGCACGAAGTCCATCTCCTTTTCCTGTCCCATAGGTCAAGGTAACACAGGATCGACACTCCCATCGTGACTCTTCTGAAGGAATAATCTGTTCTAAACTTAAGCTAAATACTAATGATAATTTTGAAATGAGTGGAATATAGTACAATCGCTCACGAACCACACAGGGGGGAAAAGGGTACGTAATATTTACTACAAAATTTATTTATAATATAAAGAAAACACTGATTAGCTAAAAAGGGGATAATTAAACGGTTGCCAGGCCACCAGGGCAATGGGTCTGTAGCATCTTAAGAAAGGTGATGGCAAAGAAGTTTGAGCAAATAATCGCTGGCGTGGAAACAGAAGGCTGTCAGGATTTTCGACGGCACAAGAGTTCATGAGAAAATAAATAAATCAGGAAACACTGAGTTTCAGTAACTTATTCTGAAATACTAAATTTTGAGTGTAAAATAAATGGAGTTACTGGTTAAATGAACGGCTGGCTTAACTGAATCTCTGTTACTAAAAAAAAAAAAAAAAAAAAAAAATACTTTCAGTAACCTCAGTATACGGTGATGCAAAATGTAGAGAAAGACAAGCAATTTACTTTTGACTATCGAAAGACTGAATTGAATTTATTTTAAGTAAATGAGAAACTGATTTTACATTTAAAATGACAATAATAAAATATATACCAAGCCAGCAGAAGTCACTCGCTAAGCTAAATACAGAATTAATTAAAGTGCGCAGTCTTAATTTCTGCTATATCTTGAGTTATTAGTTTTACCAGTGAAATTTTACTTTACTTTAAGTAGCCTTTGTCATGCAATACATGAATGAAGAGTTACTGAGGCAGAAAAGTTAGACTGGAATTCATCAATTTTCATATTCTTACGACACTCAGTGATTGCATGGAAAGGAGAAGGGTCCTTGCTGGATAATAATGTCTAAGGACAATGACAACACAGGTTCCCTAAAAGTCTTAACGATTGCGGGTTATTATTCGAGTTAGTGATACTTTGTGAAAGAAATGTTGCTGCGTAATATCTACGTAAGTTTATAATTTTTCACTTAATAGTCTTACGCTGCTGTAGCTGTGTGGACGACGAAGAATGTACGCGACGCTAATGCTGTGCTGCCATTGTTGCTGCTGCAACTGTTCGATGAGAGCCCCGAATCCTCTCCAGAGCGACGGATAGTTATGGGACAGGCAACAGTTGGATTTGCAGATTCCTCTGCCTGTTCATTCCTACTGTGCGCTCCATACTCGCGGGCTAACGGATCAGGCCCGTCTACGTTGGCGATAGCATAGCTATACGCCGCCTCTGCGGGAACGTCCAACAAACAGTTCCACAGTATTTCATGCCTCAAGCTGCTCTGCCTCCTCTCTGCTCGCAACGCGACAGAGAATCTCTATATGCAAAGATAAGCAACGGCAGTCTGGAACCGCAAGACCGCTACGGTCGCAGGTTCGAATCTTGCCTCGGGCATGGATGTTTGTGATGTCCTTGGGTTAGTTAGGTTTAACTAGTTCTAAGTTCTAGGGGACTAATGACCTCAGCAGTTGAGTCCCATAGTGCTCAGAGCCATTTGAACCATAAGCAACGGCACAGCTACTACCATTTAGTCGTTGCTATCGATACATTTCAATAAAGTTTCTTTAGCTATTATCCAGCAATTTTCAATATTTTATTATAAGTACAATCAGTTACTTGCAGTCAGAAAAAATACACTTATCACATCGATTACGTATCAAATATAGTTTCTGTAATAATGCATACTTATGCGCAATCAGAAGTACGATACAAGTTATCAACGGATGTTAAACGGCGAAAAATTCTGAATGGTGCAGAAGGTATTTTACCTGCATTTTCGGAATTACACTACCAACCACACTCCCAGTAATAAACACTGAACGGCGCCCATTGCTCTCCCATAAGCCCACAGTAAACGGACATACTGCTCTCCCCCCTCCCCATTACGACTAGCGAACGGATACGACCTGCGCCTAAGGCAACGGCTAGGAATACCAGTAGACATGTTCCTAGTTCCACATACCTGCCAGTGGTTTCAAATCCCAGTTCACCAAACACATCACCAGTAAGCCTCCTGAAATGCTGTCCGACTCGTTTCTGAGTATATGTGCCCATTTCAGAGGGAAGGGATCTGATACCCCGGTGCAGCGACTTTGAAAGTCCGCCGGAAAGCATGGAACGGCTTTGACTACTACACGAAGCGCTCGACAAACGCAAGAGTCATCTGTGGCCACCACGCCACACAACCAGCACTCGCTGCTACTAATGCTACGTGACATATTTTCCTTTCCTAATACACCACTAATTTTTATCTTTGGCACGCTACATACCTCTTTCGATTATTTGTTTTTCAGTTGTGCCGTCTCTGCTTGTCCATTTCTTCGTTGTTATGTCATGGCTGATCACATTTGGTGACCCCATCCATGTTGGTGGCCCAAGCCGGTTGGTGTTATTTCGTCAGAATAAGCTTGTTTGTTTTAGAACCCCGGACGATGAATACAATACAAATACAGAATGCTGAAAGCAATCACTTTTTTAAGTAATTCGTTAATTGCACTAACTTGTTTTCTAGCCGTTTCAGGTACATCTTCAGATGGGATTCATGGAAGTTGCAGTTAAACGTTTATTTGCATAGCGTGAAGATGGGTATTGCTCTATGAGGAGAAAATAGAGGAAATGAGTTTAATGTATGACTGTGAATAATGTTTAATCTGCGAATTGTATCAGAAAAATTAATATTGGTCCTAATGTGACATTCAGGAAGACTTTGTAATTGGTATCTTACTGGCAGCTTCCATTGTTATTGCCCGTTGGTCACAGATCGCTTGCTTTTCACTATAGAATAAGTAGGCTATTTACCGATTATCACTTACATCCATACCAAAAAGTGAGTCTGAAATATAGTTGTATTCAATGGTTATATATATATATATTTTATATATATATATATATATATATATATATATATATATATATATATATATATATATATATATATATATATAAAATTTGCGTGAGTGCGATATGTCTTGAAGCGCTCATGCATACAAAGAGGTGCATTACAATTTGAACGCTACCAAGTCTTTCGGAATGTTTTTCCCTTCTGCTCTTACTGACATGAAAAACACTTTGCAGACACGTGTTGCATACGATTTATTCTCTGCAGATGTTATCTTTCCGGCAAATTGTCGCCCATTGCGTTTGCTCGGCGCGATGGCTAGAGACAGACTCAGGTACCTCCGCCTGAGTAAGTAACTTCGGCTGCCCGAGCTCTACATGGCTTCCGTTCACAATGTGCTAATCACAACTTTCCGCTATGACAATAGCGGTAATCTGTCTGTGACTTGCAGGGTAATGTGCCACTTTACCATTTAATACAAGCAGTTACGTGTCCATTTGTTCCGGCAGCTTTTGGAAGAGCTACAGTGCAAGCGGATATCACAGCACAGTTCTAACACTCTTTAGCCGTAGCGCTGGTTCTGAGAAGGAATTTTATGCCATACAAGAGGAAAATTCAACTGAAAAATTTCAGTATCGAAGATGGATTCCTTTTGCGATACAATTTCAAGCGTGTGAAATTTTGTGGCGGTGAAACGAAGATAGGGAAGCACGTCCTTGTCTTGATTCTGGTCCGGTCCTAAGTCACCTTCGACTTCATCACCGGGGTGGAAGTTAAAGCTGATTTAGCTACACATAAAAAGCAACACTGAATCGTCCCCACCGTATTTCATCTAGATGGACAGATGGACAGAATACTTCCACAATAATGAACCTTCAGAGTCGAGCCGTTCTCAAAAACACGTAATACAGTTTACATTGCTTAATTGTAATATGCAATGCTTTACAGCATCATCGTTGTAGCTCTCGCATTTTTCCTCTCTGAAGCGATTCGAAGCAAATAAACAAACGAAAACCGCCACTGAACAATAATTGTTTGCAACGTGAACTCTGCTACTGAGGTCTTTTTTTATGTCTGCATTCTCTGTTTTGCTGTAAAGGTTCCTAATTACGTGTCCGTCACATTCACTCTCTCTCTTGTTGCAAAGCGCTGTCTGTACCGTGCAACGGACAGCTTGTAATACCAGCAAAGGCGGAGCAGATTACAGAAACAAAATGACACTTCGTTCTCTGAAGAAAGTTCGTATAAAATAACACCAAAGTGACTCTCTGGGGCAGCACAGTGCTGCGGAAACAAGGTGTCTAGCGTGTAAATAACCTACCCAGATTCGGAAGTCGGTTTCTTTGTTACCAAGCAGTAAATGCATGATATAATTTCAGGAACATAATAAAGTTTCTGGCACTACATGTCCAATACAAAGACTCGTAATATAATTTAGTCAGTTTTCCATTGAACCTCGAGGTATTCTCGTCGCGAGTGACAGGCTATGCCAGCAAACTCCCGATCCTATAAAGAGTAGTACCCCATGTAAAACCAGCCTCAAACATCTGATTACTTTCCCAATGTCTTAAATATTTTCCTTTAAGCATGTAAGCGAGTCAAAGCTTAGGAAGGTTTTCAAATTATGCTTAAAGTTTGTTGGAAGTCACTAAGCGCTCTCATTACGAAACACTGGATGAATATGAACTAGGTACTTTGGGCTCCATTTCAAGCAAAACCTAATTTCTTATGCGTCTAAATGCTTATGACGTCGGATCTCATGAACTATACGTCGCACAGTGATATAATATAGAGGGCACATTTAGTGATATATATAGGTGACGTCCGAAAAATGTGCAGAGAATACATTTAGTAGGAAAGAATTATTAAATTAAAATGTAACGCTTCGTGTTGAAGTTTTACTGCGCGCCATTTCAAGCAAACGCTAATTTTTCACGCATCTAAATACTTATGACTTCATGTCCCCTGAATTAGATACAGTTCAGCACAGTGATATAATTCGGAATGTGTATTCAGTGATATATGTGGATACCGTCCACAAAGGGAGTTGCGCATTGAGTAAACAGTAAAAAAAATAATACTTTAAACATCATGAATGATCCTGCCGTTTTATTGCATGAACAACGGAAAAGTGGTAAGCGATAAACTGTTTTCCTGTCACCAATTTTTGGGGGTGTCGCAGAGAAAATGTTTTGAAAGGGTTTCATATTATTTTTAAAGTTTGTCGGAAGGCGCTAAGTACTCTCATTTTCAAATACTGGATGAATGAAGTCGGGGCATTTGCGCGTCGTCAGATACTTCGTCTCGAGATAAGCATAGTTTCTAACTACAGTACTTGCCGTATTGAGTTAGACTTTTAACATAAGGTTATATCTCCTAATCAGTAGATTATGAAGACAGTTAAAAATTTTTACGTAGTCGAAATACCGAAAATAAAAGTTGTGTTGCCCCCAGAAGCCGTTACCTAGGTAAATTGCAAATGTGACTTCGTACCGTGTCCCGGGTTCCGGGATCCGGGATAGTTGTTTAGTAATACAGGGTGATTAAAAAATAATTCTTTATTTATTACAGACGAACTGTGGTGATAGAAACACATTGCACACTTCACTGGATAGAGGAAGACTCAAAGCTTCATGTTAAAAAAAATGGTTCAAATGGCTCTAAGCACTATGGGACTTAACATATGAGGTCATCAGTCCCCTAGACTTAGAACTACTTAAACCTAACTAACCTAAGGAGATCACACACATCCATGCCCGAGGCAGGATTCGAACTTGCGACGGTAGCAGCAGCGTGGTTCCCGACTGAAGCGCCTAGAACAACTCGGCCACAGTTGCCGGCGCTTCATGTTCGCACAGGCACTATACCATACAGTCAAAATGATCACCATGTGTTGCCCGAGAAACATTAAAACGGAAGTCCATTTCATTTCCAAACACGAATCAACAGGTCCCTGTTTATTGAATCGACAGCTTCAGCTATTCGGTTTCTCAGGTCTCGGAGAGTAGCTGCCATAGGTGAGACAAACACTCTGACTTTTATGTACACCCACAGAAAAAAATCGCACGTTGTGAGGTCGAGTGACCTGAGAGGCCAAGAGCAATGAACAATGGATTGACTTCACGTAAATTCCAACACAGAAAATGATTTCTCTTTTGATGCGGTCGCCATGTTGCTACAAGTAAATAATAGCACAGTTGTGTCAACACTTTAAACCTTCCTCTATCCAATAATATGTACAATGTGTTTCCATCTTTTACAGTTTGGCTGTAATAAACAACTGTTCTTTCTCTTCGAATCATCCTGTATAGATGTCTTTGGGTCCTCTAGCCGAGTTGGGCGATTATTTATAGGTACTGGCACATAATTTCGACATCTGATTCGGCCTTCTTCGTCACATTAGGCAATTAGAGTGTCACGTCAGATTCCGGGCTATTGCCAACAGCAGGTGATAAAGGCGGTCAGCTCAGTCGCCTAGCTCATATTCACAAGAACAGATTCGTCAACCAACCTGTATAACCACAAACATGCCGTCTGAATTCAGCTTTCTTCACGTGAGTTGAGGATAGCTTCATAACTGAAAAGGATTCCTGTGTATCCAGTAGGGCATTCAAAATAAATGATCAAATGTGTGTGAAATCTTATGGGACTTAACTGCTAAGGTCATCAGTCCCTACGCTTACACACTATTTAACCTAAATTATAGTAGGGCATTAACACAAATTGTTGAAAAGCGGTTTGTAATCGCATTTCATAATTGCCTGCTTGCTTCGATCGTAAATTTGTTTCCTACGAAATCTAGAAATGAAGTCAGATAACATTTTTGTTCATGAATAAAACCTGGACTATAAAAAGTTGCCCTACGGAAGTGACTGTTGCAATCCTGTAAATAGAAGCACGTGAATCAATGCAAAAAGGAGAAGTTATATCCATTGTTTCTTGTAATAAAATGTTATTCAGAAATATGTAATAAACGTAGATAGATTAGTTTATGAACGCTTCATGGAACGAACAATTCATTTTGATCACTGGAAATAAATGTCTTTGCTATTATCATAAGAGTCAGTCAGTTAAGTTGCCTACCTCAGTTATATACGGGCTCGTTTTAGTTATCGCAAATTCTGCTTTCACGCAGATGAACTGTAAGAGAATCCTCATTAACTGACTCATAATCTCTTGTTATTAATTACGCAGTTATAGGTATCAACCTAATTTCTGAAATACAATTCAGGTAATTTCTACTGCTAATATCATATTTTTAGAAGAGACAAATTCAACGGCGTTTCACTCTTCAAAGTACGATCACTATTTTCGGAGTAATTAAAGTATATATAATTTTGGCTTTATTTGTTTCGAACATGAAACCGACTACTGTCTCACGTGGAAATACGTGATTTCATACCCAAATAAGGATAAGGGGTAAACAGTGTTTCACTTCCAGAATACAAATATAAAAGGGGCAAAGAGGAAATATAGCTTAATTCCGGGTCTCTCCCGTATGTTGAGTGTTGTTTGATCCGAAAAGTAAGTGATTTGGCAATGGGACAGCAAATCGTACAAGTAGCATATGACCATATTATACATGGCGTAACGGCTGCAAGTTCAGATATTTCTATTGGTAGCTGAGAACGGTGTATGAAAAACTTTTCAATAGTATTTACGTCATTTGCAGACTAATAATAATAGCTGTTGTGTGTAAAAATTGTGGAGGAAGAGAGGGACTGGACTAGATCAAGCATCTAATAGAGGAAGTGGGTTGGAAGTGCTACTGTGAGATGAAAAAGGGTGGCACAGATGGCACAATCGAGGAACTAGTGGCAGACAGCATCAAATCAGTCAGGAGTTTGGTATATTTTTAGGTTCGTTAGTACTTCCACACTATGTGATGAAAAGTATCCGGGCATCCCCAAAAACCTACATTCTTGATACTGTAAGACGTCGTGGTCTCCTGCCCTTCATTGCTTACATATTCCGCCCTCACAATCATATTCCGCGCACAAGACGCTTCATTCGAACCCAAACGCGATAACATAAAGTCAATGTTGTATGAATTCATGTAAAAGATATGCAATTAACAAGTAAGCACACTGTGGTTGAAATACTCGAGGCTGGCGTACGCACATACATTCCAGACATGACGGTCACAGAAGTTTTTAGAAACTGCACAACAGGACACCGGTCTCTTCAGAGGATGGACGACCCAGCCTATGTCGGCCGGTGACCGCCCGTGTAGCGGACAGCGTGGGCCCGAGTGAAAGGGGGGAACGACCCCGCCTTCGGCTTAAAAGCAAATTCCGCCACATTGTGTGGGAGCGGCCAGCCTACGCATTCTTTACATATAGCACGCAGTTTCAGAGATTTTCACAGGGAGACAGCAAACGCCAAACGCCAATGCTACAGGTTACCAGATTGGTCGCCTTAAACGAAACGTCATTCTCCCGTTTTAGAAGAGCAATGCTGATTGACACACGATATTTATGACACCTTGAGCTGAAGGAATAATGGAAGAGACCGAAAGATATACACCTTCACGTCTGGCGTGGAGAGGCGCCGTTCCGTTGTCGCTCTTGGAGCGAGGAAGAAGTCTCTCCTCAGTACTTCACTGGCAGAGCACCTCTGTCGAGAGCGAATCGAAGTGCTACTCTATATTGAGTCCTTACGATTAAGCTTTGTTCACTGCGTTGGCCGACACACTTATTGTGTGGTGCGAACAGACAGAGTTATAGTTAAACGCCTGCGAGCGAATTTTTGAGTGGCATCGCGGTGGACTGGTTATCTGACCGGTGTACCACGCCAATAGTTAGACTAGGGGTGAATAGGAATCCTTGACTTCATCAAGGCATAGGGAGAGTTTGATTAGCGAAGGTCAATCCAGATAGAACGAGAGTTATCTTATTGGACAGCAGCGAGCGGCGCAGACAGCAGACAGCAGTCATCGCAGCTTACGGTATTGTGCGCTACAGCTATTGCGAGCTCCATATTTCCTCCACGACAGTACACTTCACTGCATTTCACACGCGACAGCCTCGACCGTACCTACCAACATTGTATAGGATAATTATTCAAGTTGAGTAGGCGCGCCTCTCACCCATTCTGCCAAGTCAACAACCATCTTAAACTTTGTATAGAAATTTCATTAGCGAATCCTATCCTTGAGAGGTAACTTCACATTCCGAAAGGAACCAGGATATAACTTGTTCAATTCATAACTAAATGTGCCATTGTGAGTTCTCAGAATTTTTGCAAAATAAATAATAACTTTCGTTAGTTTCATGTTTTTTCTTACACTAACTAGCACTACTCCAGTACCCAAGTATCTCACTAGTTATGTAAGAAATTTTGTAAATTTTTGTGTCATTTCCTTACAGCAGACGACTACAGAATATATTTATTGCTGAAAGTTTTTCAGGCATTTCTCTTTAGAACGTTAGAAGCGTCTGTCTGACTTCAGTAGTAGTATGGCGGTGAAAATTGCATCTTGCAGGAGCCACGGGGTAAAGGGTACATCTCAGATTAATCCGTTACGCAGAATAACCGAATAACAGATCAACCCCACACACCTCAGAATATTAAGCACATTGTGCGGCCGCCTACTGCCAGGTACTCTATTTCAGTGACCTCAGTAGTCATTAGACACCGTGAGAGAGCAGAATGGGGCATTCTGCCGATCTCATGGACTTCGAACGTGATCATGTGATTGGGTGTTACTTGTGTCATACGTCTGTACGCTGGATTTCCACACTCCTAAACATCCCTAGTTCCATTGTTTCTGATGTGATAGTGAAGTGGAAACGTGAAGGGACACGTACAGCAAAAAAGCATACAGGGTGATCTCGTGTGTTGACTGACAGAGACCGTCGACAGGTGAAGAGGGTCTAGATTTTAATAGGCAGACATCTATCCAGACCATCACACAGGAATTCCAAACTTCATCAGGATCCACTGCAAGTACTATGACAAATAGGCGGCAGGTGAAAAAACTTGGATTTCATGGTCGAACGGCTGCTCATAAGCCACACTTCACGCCGGTAAATGCCAAACGACGCCTTGTTACGTGTAAGGTGCGTAAACATTGGAAGATTGAACAGTGGAAAAACATTGTGTGGAGTGACGAATCACGGTACACAATGTGGCGATCCGATGGCAGGGTGAGAGTACGGCATATGCAAAGTGAACGTTATCTGCCAGCGTGTGTAGTGCCAACTGTGAAATTTGGGGGCGGTTGTGTAATTGTGTGGTCTTATTTTTCATGGAGGGGCTTGCACCCATTGTTTTTTTTTTTTTTTTTTGTGGCACTATCATAGCACAGGCCTACATTGATGTTTTAAGCACCTTCATGCTTCCCGCTGTTGTTGAGCAATTCGGGGATGACGATTGCATCTTTCAACACGATCGGGCACCTGATCATAATTCACGGCCTGTGGCGGAGTGATTACTCGACAATAACCTCCCTGTAATGGACTGGCCTGCACAGAGTCCTGGCCTGAATGCTATGGAACACCTTGCCAGGCGTCACCGACCGACATCGATACCTCTCCTCAGTGCAGCACTCCGTGAAGAATGGGCTGTCATTCCCTAAGAAAGCTTCCATCACCTGATTGAACGTATGCCTGGGAGACTGGAAGCGGCCATGAAGGCTAAGGTTGGACCAACACTATATTGAATTCCAGCTTTAGAGATGGAGGGCGCCACGAACTTGTAAATAATTTTCAGCCAGGTGTACGGATACTTTTCATCACGTAGTGCAGCGAAAGGAAGTGATTAATGCTTTTAATTCTTATTTGCCCCTGGGCACGAAGTTAGGTGTTGAAGCGTGGAAGCAAAATGGGTAGTCAATAATGACAGGCGTAGTCCACTTAGTGCTGTACTTAGAGTCGGGAGGAAAACACCATGCCGTAAAGTATATGACGTGTTTGTATAAAGACTGTTTGATGCAGAGAGAAACAAGCAACACACAAATTTGAGCACTATCGAAGGTACCACACATAGAAATATCTGCACTTATACTCATTAAACGATATATAAGTGGAACAGTATTGCAAAACTGCTGAATACATCAATTAGTAAAACGTCGTCAACTGAAGAATGAATGACTTTAATATTACACGTTACGGGATAACACGTCATCAGATATAAAATACATTTTATGGTGGAGATGAACTGAAGACATGTTACACAGATAACTGCCTCTGACCGTTATGTATTTAACAGTTCATCTGCCTAACTCGATGTATCTGATTCATTCGTCAGTTGATGGTTTTTACTAAGTGACCTATGTACCATTTGTGCAGTTCAGCTGCAATAAAAATAATGGTGTTCACAGACCTAGAGAAAATAGATTCGCTACTCCTTTACAGGGAATGCAGAAGGAATGTGTCGAGAGTAGCTGAGTCATATACACAGACGCAGTGCAACAAGAATGACAATTCACCAAATACTTTCAAAAACTGTTGTTGGAAAGACACTGAAATACCACCCAGAGCTGAGCGGAGGAAGTAGATGTTCTGCGAGCATCTGCTCTTACTCAACATGTTGGTTCTCTAGACATGAGAAACCCATACGATTGTAACTATTAAAATCTCAGTTGACTTTGTAAAGTGCAAGAATAATCTGGATTCTCTTCTATCACTGTCATCAGTATTCGTTAAAAAATACTTGTGGAATTACCAGTTTCCTCTATTTTCGAGTTTCCACATAAAGCTCTTCACAAACAAGACAAGGTTCTACACTCATGCTCATAAATTAAGGATAATTGCAGAATGTGGCACTACACAAAACTGGCGCTAATAGGATAGGCACATAGGGAACACACACGACACAGATCTGTAAGTCCACGGTATTGGTGATGTTGAGAAAACCGTACCGAAACACATGTGCTACAAAACGCCACTGTTTCCTGCGCATGTACCCCGACATCAATATGGGATATGATCACCATGCACACGTACACGGGCCGTTAAACGGGTTGGCATACTCTGGATCAGGTGGTCGAGCAGCTGCTGGGGTATAGCCTCCCATTCTTGCAGCAGGGGCCTGTCGGAGCTCCTGCAGTATCGTAGGGGTTTGAAGACGTGCACCGATACATCGACCGAGAGTATCCCATACGTGCTCGATGGGATTTAGGTCTGGAGAACAGGCAGGCCACTCCATTCACCTGATATCTTCTGTTTCAAGATACTCCTCCACGATGGCAGCTCGGTGAGGCCGTGTGTATCATCCATCAGGAGGAAGGTGTTACACACTGCACCCCTGAAAAGGCGGACATACTGGTGCAAAATGACGTCCCGATACACCTGACCTGTTACAGTTCCTCTCTCAAAGGCATGCAGGAGTGTACGTGCACCAGTCACAATCCCACCCCACACCATCAAACCATGACCTCCACACAGGTCCCTTCCAAGAACATTAAGGGGTTGGTATGTTGGTTCCTGGTTCACGCCAGATGAAAACCCGGCGAGAATCACTGTGAAGACTATACCTGGACACGTCCGTGAACATAACCTGGAACCACTGTTCCAATGACCATGTATTGTGTTCTTGACACCAGGCTCTACGGGCTCTCCTGTGACCAGGGTTCAGTGGAATGCACCTTGTAGGTCTCCGGGCGAATAAACCATATCTGTTCAGTTGCCTGTAGACTGTGTGCTGTGTATATGGAGACAACTGTTCCAATGGCTGCGGTAAGGCTACTTGCAGCACTCCGTGGCCGTCTGCGGGCACTGATGGTGAGATATCGGTCTTGTTGTGGTGTTATACACTGTACACTTCCCGTACTGTAGCAGCTGGACACGTTTCCTGTCTGCTGGAATCGTTGCCATAATCTTGAGATCACACATTGAGGCACACGGATGCCCGTGCTACGACCTGCTGTGTTTGACCAGCCTCCTGTCGCCCTAGTATTCTACCCCTCATAACGTCATCAATATGTGTTCTTTGTACAATTTTCAACACACAGTCACCATTAGCTCGTCTGAAAACTTCAGGACACTTACTTGCTGCACCGTACCCTGACATATACGAACACTGGTGAACTGCTGCCAGCGCCACGGTGCGACGACCTCACGTCAAATGCACCGCATTTCCATACCCTGAAGTGATTTAAACCCGCAAACATCCCATCAGATCGTTGTTTCACCGTGTATCAGCGTTATGCTTCACCTAATGATCTCCCTAAAGGTTTTTGTTTTTAGAGATATAATTTCCACTTTTTATCTTCGTAATTAGGGTGTTCAAATGATCGGTAGCATAGTGCTGTGTGATTCTTGTCGAGTATTATCGCGTAAAGCGTGTGATATCCTGGCAACCCAGGTGAAAAAATGCATGAAATTTCGACTATGTTCACATACTAATCTATGATTTCAGCATAACAGTGTCACTTTTTCGCGTGTAAAATCAGATGTTGCAGCTGATATCGGTTTCCAGATCAGTAAATTTATTCGCTATTGACGAAGCTTTGTCATCAACAGTGCTCAGCAAATAAATGTTATTGTAACCCTAGCCTGGAAATGATCACATCTCGTAGCCAAAAGCACGGCAACAGGCAGGCCAGATAAGAAACAGTACTGCTAGCAGACGCGTTTGTGCCCGGGAAACCAGCCTAGCCTTTGTACACCAGCTAGGAGAGTGACCACTCTCCACAGAGGGCGCTGTCATCGGGCATCTGGCCAGCGAGTGTGGGGCAGTTGCCTCGTTACCGATGGCCACGGTGGATGACCGGCCGACCTCGCGGGAAGTATGGAGTGCTACGACTGTATACCATGCATTTTGTTGTATGGTGGTACAATCGTTTGCATTGATATAGCTTGATTGGAGATCGGTTTCGCACCGAAAAATTCAAGCTTTCCTCGACAGTAGCAGGTCAGTGTAACTGCAAACTATTGCCAAAGACACATGTCTTTGGCAATAGTTTCCGTATTTCATGATCTGTAGACCACTGTTGCAGGGTTCAACTGTCAGTGCAATGTAATTGCTATATGTTTTTTTCGATCTACATAAAATTGTGTGCCTCAGATCTTGTCGTAATTTGTCCATCTGCATAAAATGGTGGACAGTGATCCCACACAGGCAGGAATAATTTGGCAGGCAAATTCATTAAAACTATTCACAATGATCCATTCACATGAAGTTCCATGACGTCAGAGAGTCAAAAAACATGCTCCTACAGACTGGTTCGAACAAGACTGGGGCAAGGTATCTACAAAAAGTTCTGTGGTGTCTGAGAGTCACGTGATGTCTTCTTTGTTCGGTGTTCAATGAAAAGTCCAACAGACCAACCTTCGCTAGTTCGGACAAGTGGGATGCTGTCCCCCCAACGGCCATTGGGGCTTTATAGCATCTCCAGACCAGCAATCGTAGGACATCGAAAATTCACCGAAAATTCCAGCCATTTTTCTCATATGTAGGACAATGCATCGAATTCCGTTTGTTTTTCGTATTCTATTATTGGTTTCGAAATATGTCATCGACTTTTAAATATGTAATAGTTCTGATTTTCTCGTTTGTGCTTAGACACCAGTCGGCTTCGAAAAACGATGAAAATGTAAAATAAGAGCATTAACATCCCTGAGTCCAGCAAAAAATATAAACTAAGCCCACTCAGCATTTCAAAATGTGATAGACACCACGGCACCTATCGGACTCAGAAATATCTCTCTTTTTGGCAGCGCCTTCGAACAAGCGTTAAAACTTGAAAAGTGGTGGGCGACCTATTAAGAGTTACAGGGCTACTTACGGCGACTTCTATATATTGTAGTTTAGGCGTGTAAAATCGAATACTGCAGCTGATATCAGTTTCGAGATCTATTTCCCTCGAAAGTGCGCGAAGTGTGTCAGGGAGAAAAGATGGATGAAGACTGGGAGGTTTCACAAGCGTGCCAGAATCCGCCACGATATTTTTAGAGTCCGTGTTCCAGTGTGGTGCTATTCCTCGGAATAAAAAATTGCAATTACGAGGGCTATTCGGAAAGTAAGGATCCATTGGTCGAGAAATGGAAACCACTGTGAAAATAAAAACTGTTTCATTTGCAACAGTTAGCTACAACTTCCAGCTACTTATCTCCATAATCACCGATCCGACTTAGACGTTTGTCATAGTTTTGTACCAACTTTCCAATACCCTCGTTATATAAGGCAGCCGCCAGTGCATTACGCCAGTTCTCTACGCTAGCCTACAGCTCGTTGTCTGTGCCAAAATACTATCTTCATAGTCAGCGGTTCGTGTGAACAGAGATGAAACTCAGAGGGAGACAATTACGGGCTTTATTATGGGTAATCAAACATTTCCAATCGAAAACGATGCAGGGGCATCTTCATTGCCCCTGCAGAATGCGGCTGAGGATCGTCTCGAAGAAGAAACCGCACGACAGTTATGTAATGTTGGTTGCATGGCTTCAGGCGAAATTTCTCACCAAGCCCTCGTACTTGGCGGGAGACACTATTGTTCTAGGTATCTTTATGTGCTCCCTGTGTGCTCAGAACTAAAACGAACGACGTAACGCGATCGAAGGGCATACTAGAGACACTGCCCAACACACCTCTACAAAACGTCATCGAATTTTCACTGTGGTTTCCATTTCGTGACCGATCGTTCCTTGCTTTCCGAATAACCCTCGTACATGGAAAAATTAAAGCAAACTATTGTGCAGCGACTTTTTGCAGATTTGCTTAGGTACATATTCAGTTGGATTTAATAACTCCTGAAGAATCTCTAGCTCAGTGACAAGGGGTATCTGTGCGCCATAAGGAAAGTGTTCCAGGAGGAGGAAGAAGGCTGCGATTATTTGCAGTGTAACAAGATATGCTTAGCACGGTTGGCCTACTGTTGCCAGTGGCCGGTGTGGAGTGACTCAACACATTGCTTCTTCCTGTGACCGCGACTGTGGTTTACAGAGTACGTTCAAGAAAATGTTTTCATATATGTTTAACGCGATATGTCACGGTGTAATTAAGTCGCTTCTTTAGCTATCGCAATAGAAAAAGTTCGGCAACAGCTTAACATTGTCTAAACTGTTTAAACACAAGCAACGATTTCAAGATATGTTGTTATTTCAGAAATAAATAAACAATATTCTTAAACAAATTGTTTAAACAATGCCTTGAATACGCTACAATAGCCTACCGTCGTGAGGTCCTGCCAGTCCAGCAGCTTATACACAGATTGAGCAAATTTCTCAACATTTTTTCCCTCTTCTTCCATCATAGATTACATCATAGAAGGGGTGGGAGAGTGGTTTGCAGGTGGGAGGGCCAACTGCGTCCTGTGGTGGTGATGTGAACGAGGTCAGTTGGTATCCAGATCTCAAGATGAACACACTGGAAAGAGCTACTGTATCGTGCTAGGTCAATGACAACTCATATTTTATAAATAATCAATATACCACATTGCATACAGAATAATGAGTCACGTCCATCCTATCCAGCAGCCCAGCAATTTCCAAATGGGGGTGGGGATGGGAGGGGAGTGGGATGGAAGGGAGTAGGAGGATGGGGGAGGAATTAGATTATGGGATGTAACACAATTGACCTATTTTCCTGCCAAAATTTGGATTTCCCGCCATGACGTCAGTGTGACATTGCCACATCTACGGCTGCCATCTTGGATCTGTGATCGTGAATTAATTTGGCAAAAATTAAAGTGCATTTTACGATCTTTTCCTACTACTCACGAGTTGTTCAGTAGTAGTACTTGAACCACTGTTAGGCTTGTGACAGCCAGCCATGACAAAACCCTACCATCTGGTGAGCTACATGTTTGAGACAGTCCAAATACCCTCCACTTGAAGAAGAATATAATAAATCCAATCCCAAAGAAAGCAGGTGTTGACAGGTGTGAAAATTACAGAAGTAACAGCTTAATAAGTCCCGGCAATATACACGAATTCTTTACAACCGAATGGTAAAACTGTTGGAAGCCGACCTTGGACAAGATCAGTTCGGATTCCATAGAAATGTTGGAACACGTGAGGCAATACTGACCTTACAACTTATCTCATAAGATAGGTTAAGGAAAGGCAAACCTACGTTTCTAGCACTTGTAGACTTAGAGAAAGCTTTTGACAATGTTGACTGGAACACTCATTCAGATTCCGAAGGTGGCAGGGGTCAAATACAGGGAGCGAAAGGCTGTTTACAATCTGTACAGAAACCAAATGGCGGTTATAAGGGCACGAATGGGAAGCAATGGTTGGGAAGGGAATGAGACGGGGTTCTAGCCTATCCCCGATGTTATTCAATCTGTATATTGAGCAAGCAGTAAAGGAAACAAAAAGAAAAATTTGGAGTAGGAATTAAAATCCATGGAGAAGAAAGAAAAACTACGAGGTTTGCTGGTGACATTGCAATTTTTTCAGAGACAGCAAAGGACCTGGAAGAGCAATTGAACGGAATGGACAGTATCTTGAAAGGAGGATATAAGCTGAAGATCAATAAACGCAAAACAAGGATAATGGAATGTAGTATAATTAAATCAGGTGATGCTGAGGGAATTAGATTACGAAATGAGACATTTAAAGTAGTAGATGAGGTCTGCTGTTTGGGGAGCAAAATAACTGATGATCGTCGAAGTAGAGAGGATGTAAACTGTAGACTAGCAATGGCAAGAAAAGTGTTTCTGAAAAAGAGAAATTTGTTAACATCGAGTATAGATATAAGTGTCTGGATGTCTTTTCTAAATGTATTTGTATAGAGTGTGGATGTGAAACATGGACGATAAATAGTTTAGTCAAGAAGAGAACAGAAGCTGTCGATATGTGGTGCTACAGAAGAATGCTGAAAATTAGACGGGTAGATCACGTAACTAAAGAGGAGGTGCTGAACAGAACAGGAGAGGAGAGGAATTTGTGGCACAACTTGACTAGAAGAAGGGATCGGTTGGTAGGACACGTTCTGAGGCATCAAGAGATCAAGAATTTAGTTCAAAAATGGTTCAAATGGATCTGAGCACTATGGGACTTAACATCTAAGGTCATCAGTCCCCTAGAACTTAGTACTACATTACTTAAACCTAACAAACCTAAGGACATCACACACATCCATGCCCCAGGCAGAATTCGAACCAGCGACCGTAGAAGTCGGGCGGTTCCGGTCTGAAGCGCCTAGAGGCCGGCAAGAATTTAGTGTTGGAGGGAAGAGTGGAGGATAAAAATCGTAGAGGAAGACCAAGAGATGAATACACTAAGCAGATTCAGAAGGATGTTGGGTGCAGTAGATTTTTTGGAGATGAAGAAGCTTGCACAGGATACAGTAGCGTGGAGAGAAGCATCAACCATCAGACTACAACAACAACATGAGCTGGATTACATATGTCTTCCTTATGGACTCCAGTTTCTTCTCTTATCTCGTCATTAGACAAATCCTCTCTGTCGTTGAAGCCTTCTATGTAATATTTGCAGCTATCTGCTCTTTCTTCTGCGATTATCAGTGAAATTCTCATTCCACTCTTAATGTTACCACCCTTGCTTTTAATTTCACCAAACTTTGTTTTCAGTTTCCTCTATGCTGAGTGAGTTGTTCCCCCAATCATTTCCTTTTAGATTTCTTTACATTTTTCCTGGAGCCACTCCGCCTTTGTTGTCCTGCACTTTCCATTTATTGCATTGCAAAGTGGTTTATATTGCTGTCGTCCCACGAATGTTATAATATTTTCTCCCCTCGTCGGTCACCTGAAGTAGTTAACCTTTTACCCACGATGTCTTCGGACTGAACTTCCTTGTATCTTGTTTGACGGTCCAACATTCCCACTTGTATTCAAGTGGACTGCCTGTTCTGGTATTCTTTATCACGGTAACCATACCCTTAGCGAACTGAACAAGCGGATCGTTATTTCTCAATACACCAGTATCGCACTTCCTTCTATACTGATTCTTCCGTAAAATCCTCTTGAATCTACTCTTCGGGATTACTAAATTCTGGTCTGAGTCTATATCTGCTCATGGGTACGCCTTACAATGTAATATTTGATTTCAAAATGTCTATCTGACTATGATACAATCTAGTTCCAGTCTTCCGTTTCTCAGGGTCTTTTAGAAGATAACTTCTCCTCTTGTAATTCCTGAATGGAACTTTCGCTGCTGGTGGCTCAAATTTATTGCAGAACCATATTAGACTTTCTCCTCTCTCATTCCTACTAGCAAGCTCATATTCTCCGTAACCCTTTCTTCTACTCGTTCCCCTACATTGAAATTCCAATAACTCATGGTTAGAAATTTATCTTCCTTCACCTACTGAGTTACGCGTTCAGTATCTCTTCATCTTCTTCTTGCGTCGTCGCCATGTATATCTGTACTATCATTGTCGGTGTTGGTTTCTGCCAATTCTGACAAGAGTTATTTTTCACAGTAGCTCATTCTTTTCCCTACTTTCCTATTCGTAACGTATTCTTCCCGCGTTATACAATATTCTGTTGCCGTTGGTATTATCTTATAATGTTGGTATTATCCTATACTCTTCTGACCAGTAAACCTAGTCTTCTTTGCCTTTCACTTCACTCATTCCGACTATATCTAATAGACTTTAGTATTTTCCATTTCATATTTTCTAGCTTTCCTGTTACGTTCGAACTTCTGAAGATTAGTGCTCCAATTCGCGTAATGTTATCACTTCGCTGGATATTTTAACTTTTTCTCTTGGTTACCTTCGCCTTTGCAGTTCCCCTCGGAGATCCGATTGGGGGACTTACCGGAAGCTGTTGTCAATGGGGAAGACCCTCATGAAATTTTTCTTCAGTTACAGGCCACATATCCTATGGATACACATTATGTGCCTTTAATGCAGAGATTTCCATTGCCCTTGCATCCTCATGCCGTTGATATTGCTGGTTCTTCCGTCTTTTGCGACAGTCACTCACTCCAAGTGCGAGAGAGTTCTCTGGACCCCTGCCTGCTCCTACCAGCTCTTTGGTAAGGCCGTCGGCAGAGCGAGGGTGACTTCTTGTGTCGGAAGTCTCGCCGCCATTGCTAATGATACTTATCCAAAGTAAGAAGTGGCTGGTTTTGAACCCTGGATCCAGAACGGTTTGATTTTTGGTCAAAGACGCTAGGCCACTGGTTCTTTCAAGGGACCTACTGAGGGTAAAGGCGATACGGGAGACAGTGATTGAAATATATCGAACAGTTAATTGAGTAGGTGCAAGTGCTCCTCTGAGGCGAAGAAACTAGCATAAAGGAGGAGGTCTTGCCAGACGCATCAAACCATGAACACAAAAAAGAGGGTGAAGAGATTTTTCGGTAACCGCCACACCTAACCCATTTTTCCTTCTCATTATATTCAAGTTTCCACAATCGGATTGGTACAGTAAAGTTAGAGACTTAACTTTTTTTAATGTCCGTGGAAAAGATCAAAGATATGTCCATAAAAGGATATTGATACCACTAGTTCACATGTAGGAGACAATATCTAAGGTGATAGTCATTTCAGTATTCTTGACATTTGCAGACATATTAATTCTGTACGTGTTTGTGACAGTTACGAGGACAAAGATGTGTCCGTACTATCCGAATCACTGTGCTGTCACCGGAAGAGAAAACCACGTAGACTGTGGCTTTATAGGGCAATTTACTGCGTAGCTGCACAAGGCAGTGAGACAGTGTCCTTGATAACAGCGTTAGTGCTATAGTAAAGTGTGTTACAATGCGCAAATTTTTACGACACCTGACACAGAATAAAGCGGTTCATTTTAATTTTGCGCATAATGAAACATTTATGGTCCAGTGCTGTGACAGTAATCCCAGTAAATGCTGGTTCCGTGTGTCTGCAGTTCTACGAGGCACATCGCGAGCTAGTTCTGTGCGCCCATAAAATATGTAATATCACCAGAGAAGTACCGGGCGGTGGAACGGCGGATAAAAGCCACGGTACTTCTGTTTTCCAGCTAAGCTAAAACAATGACGGCCGTGCCTGTGAAAAAACCCTCTTCTGTTAAATATGCGGGGACCAGAGGAAAACATATCACTCAGTAAAATTAGATGCCTTCCAGCAAAAGTTTTCTCTTACGAATAATAAAATGCCTGCCGGAGACGATCCTGTTTTGTAGCGGTGCAAAATTTCTCGTATACATTAACGCCTTTGGGATTTACTAGAAACAGCTGTATGAATGTCAAAAGCTCAGATGGAAACCAAAGCTAAACGAAGAAAGGAGAAATGAGACCTGGAAGGCGTATATAAAATATCTATAGAACAAAAAATGTACTTGGAGACATTATTATAGAAACGGTAGAGGACGTAGAGAAAAATCAGATGGGACATATGACACTGCGCGAAGAATTTGACAGAGCACTGAAAGACTCAAATGAAACAAGCATCCGGGGGCAGACAATATTCCGTGAGAACTACTGATAGCCTTGGGATAGCCAGCCATAACAAAACTTGTCCATCAGGTGGGCATGATGTGGGAGACAAGAGAAATGTCCTCAGCCTTCAAGAAGAATGTGATAATTCCCATTCCAAAGAAAGTGTGGATATTACGGAACAGTCAGGTTAGTAAGTCATGGCTGCAATATACCTACTCGATTTCCTTACAGAACAATGCAAAACATGTAGAAGCCGACATATGGAAGTGCTTCTAGATTTGGAGAACGCTTTTGACAGTGGTGACTGGAATACTCTTTTTGAAATTCTGTAGTGCGCATGGGGAAACTACAAGTAGCGAAATGTTTTTATTTACAACTTGCACAGAAACCAGGCGGTAGTTATAAGAGTCGAGGTGCATGAAAGGGAAGCAGTGGTTGAGAAGGGAGTGGGGAAGGTTTGTATCCCGTCCTCGACGTTACTGAAGCTGTATATTAAGCAGAAGTAAAGGAAAACAGATAAAAATTTGAAGTAGGGATTAAAGTTCAGGGAGGAGAAATAAAAGCTGTGAGATTTGCCAATGACACTGTAATTCTGTCACAGACAGCAAAAGACTTGGAAGAGCAGAGTAATGGAATGGACAGTAGCTTGAAGCGGAGAATGTAAGATAAAAATGAAGGAAAGCGAAACAAGAATAATGGAGTGAGATCTAATTTTTCAAATGATGTTGAAGGAATTATCTTAGAAAACATGACACTTAAAGTAGTAGATGAGTTTGTTATTTGGGCAGCAAAATAAAGGATGATGGCCGAAGTATAGAGGATATCAGATGTAGACTGGCAGTGGTAAGAAAAGCTTTTGTGTATAAGAGAAATTTGTTAACATAAAATGTAGATTTAAGTGCTGGAAGTCTTTCTTGAAAGTATTTGAAAGGAATGCAGTGATGTATCGAAGTGAAACCAGGACGGGAAACAGTTTAGGCAAGAAGGGAATAGGAGATTTTGAAACGTGATGCTACAGAAGAATGCTGAAGATTAGATGGGTAGATCACATAACTAATGAGGACGTACTGAACAGCACTAATGAGAAAAGAAATTTGTGGCACAACCTGGCTAGAAGAAGGGATCGGTTTATGGGACACATTCTAAGACATCAAGGAATCACAAATTTAGTTTTGGAAGAAAGTATGGTGGAGGGGGGTAGGGGGTAGGGGGGGGGGGAAGAGTTCAAAATTGTAGAGAGTGACCGAGAGACGAGTACAGTAAGCAGATTCAGGGGATATAGGATCCAGCAGTTATTCAGAGATGAAGAGGCTTCCGCAGGATAGAGTAGCATGAAGAGCTGGATCGAACCCGTCTTCGGACTGACGAGTGGAGACCCCAACAAAACGTAGAACATAGTGTTAAGTACTTAACAATGTGCTAAGTACTTAACAGATGGCCAAAAGTAGCTAAAATTTCTAACGACTTCTGACTCAGTGCACCAATAACATTTACATCTTTGCTTGCCGTATGATAAACGGGGAATCGATAAAATACCTCCATAAAAGGTAAACTACTTGATCGTATTATGCATATGCCCCTGCCTTATATGATCTTACGATGGCTGTAAAGCCCAAAACCGGTTACCTCTGTAAATTAATGTCAATTAAATGTGTCAAAAGTGTGTCACACCTGCTACTTGAACGATGGAAAATCCAGTCGGAATATCATCAGTTACTTAAAGGATAGACTGCTGTTCAGCTGCAGAAAGGCATAACGATAAGACTGTTACACATTAAGCTTTTATCAAAGCCTTCATTAGAAAAAATACAACACACATGGATTCGTACAAACAAGCACACTTCACACACGCATGGCCGTTACATCTGGCTGCTTAGGCCAAGCTGGTCTGGCTAGAGTGAATGTCTATCATCCTTACGTTGAGTAACAATCTATATTTTCCATAAAACTTAATGCACCAATGATTTACTTAGATACCCAGGTTACCTGTGTGCTCCAGACGTCAAAGTGACCTCATTTCATTTGAGAATGCAGGCTTGCTCGGCGAATCTCGATGATAAAACATTCTCGGGTTTCTGCAGAACAACACATTGACTCGGCTGTCAACCCGAGTAGATTTTATCACTTCATTTTATCAAAGGGTTACTTTACATTTGAACTACCGCTAGAAAGAAGGAAGGGGTATCAGTTACTACAATAAAACCTGTTCTGGAAGCGATTGAGAATCCTTTGCGAAACTACATCCAGACGTTAATACCCAACTGCCCTTAAAAAGCGGAAAGTCCTCCTATACTGACTTACGGAAGGGGCACGAGGACGTTTTTCCAAAATTTTGTACCTGCCATCGCTGAATGAAAAGATGCATGTATGGTGTAACAAGAAAGGAAGGAAAACCAAGACAAGGTTTGGCGACATGGTACTGACTGTTGCAAAGCTGAATTGCAGATTAGCGACACCAAATGAGGGCAAATACTGTATGATGATTCTACGTCGAATTCTTGGTAATAAGCAAAGACCTAGACGACGATCTAAGCGGAGATGGATTGAGGACATAAAGAGAGATACAGGATAAACCTGACTGCGAAAAGCTGTGGATCGTAATGTCTGATGGGAACTATATCGGGTAATGACATATGTGATTTATCGTATCAATCTTAAGGAAGGAGTAACTAAAATGAGTTCACAGTCTGAAGGAAAATAAAGGTCCAGACACAGTTCTTGAGTGATGGATAATAGAAAGAATGTGAGTGAGAGCGGTTATAGTGAACATAGCAATTACTAAAAGTGTGGGAAATGTCGATGGAAAGTAACAAGCGGAAATGCGATGAGAGGAAATATACTAATTAAATAATTTGGGGAAACATAACTTGCAGAGTGAACGAAACGTTTAGAATGTTTGTTGGCTCAGGCCTTAAACAATCGCGCGCGCATGATGAAAAAGGTAATCTGTCAAACTAGTATGTCATCCTAGATTCAGTAAATCCCGTGGAAAATTGCCTCTCAATAGAAAAAGCTTCGCAGCGTGAATAATAAAAAGCGAAGAATAGTTAAGAAGGGGATTTTAATGTTTCATTTGTTCTATACAGTCTCCCCTCACTAAAGTACAACGCACTAACGGTTCATATAACCATGTGAAACTGTCAGAAGAGCTCTTCTTTGGGATGTTGTTCAACTCGAGCGATACATTGGCTTGATAGTTGGTTAAATAGATGAAGTGATGGCCGGCCATGTGAGTTTTTGTACTTTGTCGTTTTTTTTGACAGCGTTGGCCCGTCATGTGTGTTTTTGTAATTTTTCGTTTTCTGGTTGGTGCCTATTAAAAACACGATCTTCTCATGCGAGAAGATTTCTTCCAGAAAAAAAATCTGCTATTTGCATTTCAGTGAAGTCGTAGCAGGCGTCCACTCATCGTTGCTTTTGTTCGGCAGTCAAGACGTGCGAGACAAATTTTTCACATACTTTTATCTACTTCAGTATATTCTGGAGACTGTTTCGAACATTTGATTTTGGCTATCTTGTGCCAATAGCACAGCAAGTAAATTACATAAATATACAGCTTACAACGGACAATGTTTTCTTCTACTTGATTTAGATAGTGGTTCATGGTGTGGGTTCCTGTAGTCATGTCCTAGTTCATGAACCACGGGCAACGTATGAGTGGCCAAGTAAGTGGTCCCGACAGTCGGGATACCAGTTACTTTGGAATAAGGCTGGACATCTCGGACATATTCTGAGTCGTGGTCACCTTTGTGCTCATACGGCAAAGACTACCAAATCCACCGGTTAGTCCCTCAGCCGTTAGGGGTAAAACCCAATGGGACTCGGGGCAAGTAAGGCTAGCAATCTGCTTCCCTGGTACTTTAAATATGATGCTGGCAACAATCAGAGCAAAATGCCTCGGACCTTTGGAGGTGACGGAGTCCCACCTCTAACTGACAAACCAGGGACTCTTAAGATACGACTTGGCAAACAAATGGTAATGAGATGGGGAACTGCTACGGTCGCAGGTTCGAATCCTGCCTCGGGCATGGGTGTGTGTGATGTCCTTAGATTAGTTAGGTTTAAGTAGTTCTAAGTTCTAGGGGACTTATGACCTAAGATGTTGAGTCCCATAGTGCTCAGAGCCATTTGAACCATTTTAGATGGGGAGCTATTAATATCAATGGGGGCTACTCTGGGAAGAAGGTAGAGCTGGCAGAGGCTGCAAGTAAGATGGGGCTGGACGTTTTAGCTGTTAGTGACATTCGGGTAAGGGGTGAGAAAGAAGAGGAAGTGGGAGAATACAAGGTCTACCTGCCAGGAGTCAAAGCAGGAATAGCACAATGGGGTGTAGGGCTTTACATCAGGAAAGATATGGAACCCAGCATAGTTGCAATAAGGTATGTAAACGAACGACTGATGTGGATAGATTTGACTGTGTCTAGCAAGAAAATTAGGATTGTGTCAGTATATTCGCATTGTGAAGGGACAGATCAAGATAAGATGGCTAGTTTTTATGAGGCACTCAGTGATGTAGTTGTTAGAGTAAAGGACAAGGACAGTGTTCTGCTCATGGGTGATTTTAACGCCAGGATTGGAAATCGAACAGAAGGATATGAAAAGGTTATGGGTAAATTTGGAGAGGATATGGAGGCCAACAGGAACGGGAAACAACTCTTGGATTTCTGTGCCAGTATGGGCTTAGTAATCACAAACTCCTTTTTTAAACATAAGAACATTCACCGGTATACTTGGGAAGGCAGGGGAACCAGATCTGTCATTGACTATATAATAACAGATCAGGAATTCAGGAAGGCTGTGAGGGACACACGTGTATTCAGGGGATTCTTTGATGACACTGATCATTATTTAATCTGCAGTGAAATTGGGATTGTGAGGCCGAAAGTGCAGGAGGTCAGGTCCATATGTAGGAGGATAAGAGTGGAGAAACTTCAGGATAAGGAAATCAAGCACAAGTGCATAACAGCGATCTCAGAAAGGTACCAGTTAGTTGAATGTAGTCAATTACAGTCATTGGAAAAGGAATGGACAAGGTACAGGGACACAGTACTAGAAGTGGCTAAAGAATGGCTTGGAACAGTAGTGTGTAAAAGTAGGATGAAGCAAACAGCTTGGTGGAATGATACAGTCAAGGCAGCCTGTAAAAGGAAAAAGAAGGCGTATCAAAAATGGCTACATACCAGAACCCAGGTAGACGGGGAAAGTTATGTTGAAGAAAGAAACAAAGCCAAACAGATAATTGCAGCATCCAAGAAGAAATCGTGGGAAGACTTTGGAAACAGGTTGGAGACTATGGGTCAAGCTGCTAGAAAACCATTCAGAAGTGTAATTAGCAGTCTTCGAAAGGGAGGTAAGAAGGAAATGACAAGTATTTTGGACAGGTCAGGAAAACTGCTGGTGAATCCTGTGGATGCCTTGGGCAGATGGAGAGAATATTTTGAAGAGTTGCTCAATGTAGGTGAAAATGCGATCAGTAATGTTTCAGATTTCGAGGTAGAATGGGATAGGAATGATGATGGAAATAGGATTACATTTGAGGAAGTGGAAAAAATGGTCAATAGATTGCAGTGCAATAAAGCGGCTGGGGTGGATGAAATTAAGTCGGAACTCATCAAATACAGTGGAATGTCAGGTCTTAAATGGCTACACAGGATAATTGAAATGGCCTGGGAGTCGGGACAGGTTCCATCAGACTGGACAAAAGCAGTAATCACACCAATCTTTAAACATGGAAACAGAAAAGATTGTAACAACTACAGAGGTATCTCTTTAATCAGCGTTGTGGGTAAAATCTTCTCAGGTATTGTTGAAAGGAAAGTGCGAGTATTAGTTGAGGACCAATTGGATGAAAATCAGTGTGGGTTTAGGCCTCTTAGAGGTTGTCAGGATCAGATCTTTAGCTTACGGCAAATAATGGAGAAGTGTTATGAGTGGAACAGGGAATTGTATCTATGCTTCATAGATCTAGAAAAGGCATATGACCGGGTTCCTAGGAGGAAGTTATTGTCTGTTCTACAAGATTATGGAATAGGAGGCAAACTTTTGCATGCAATTAAAGGTTTTTACATCGATATTCAGGCAGCAGTTAGAGTTGACGGTAAATTGAGTTCATGGTTCAGAGTAGTTTCAGGGGTAAGACAAGGCTGCAACCTGTCTCCACTGTTTTTCATATTATTTATGGATTATATGTTGAAAACAATAGACTGGCTGGATGAGATTAAGATATGTGAACACAAAATAAGCAGTCTTGCATATGCGGATGACTTAGTTGTGATGGCAGATTCGATTGAAAGTTTGCAAAGTAATATTTCAGAGCTAGATCAGTAATGTAAGGACTATGGTATGAAGATTAGCATCTCCAAAACGAAAGTAATGTCAGTGGGAAAGAAATATAAACGGATTGAGTGCCAAATAGGAGGAACAAATTTAGAACAGGTGGACGGTTTCAAGTACTTAGGATGCATATTCTCACATGATGGCAACATAGTGAAAGGTGTAGCAAAGCTAATGCAGTGAGCGCTCAGCTACGATCTACTCTCATCTGCAAGAAGGAAGTCAGTACCAAGACTAAGTTATCTGTGTACCGTTCAATCTTTCGACCAACATTGTTGTATGGGAGCGAAAGCTGGTGGATTCAGGTTACTTTATCAACAAGATTGAGGTTACGGATATGAAAGCAGCTAGATGATTGCAGGTACTAGTAGATGGGAACAGTGGCAGGAGGGTGTCCACAATGAGGAAATCAAAGAAAAACTGGGAATGAACTCTATAGATGTAGCAGTCAGGGCGAACAGGCTTAGATGGTGGGGTCATGTTACACGCATGGGAGAAGCAAGGTTACCCAAGAGACTCATGGATTCAGCAGTAGAGGGTAGGAGGAGTCGGGGCAGACCAAGGAGAAGGTACCTGGATTCGGTTAAGAATGATTTTGAAGTAATAGATTTAACATCAGAAGAGGCACCAATGTTAGCACTGAATAGGGGATCATGGAGGAACTGTATAAGGAGGGCTATGCTCCAGACTGAATGCTGAAAGGCATAATCAGTCTTAAATGATGATGATGATGATGATGATGATTTAGATAGTGGTGCGATTGCGATTTGTGACGCAGCTGGCCGAACGCGAATTTGTTGTTTACAGTCGTTAGTTCAAGCTGCCAACGTGCCAACGCTGCTACTTCGCTGAAGTACCTTATACGACACGAAAAACATCAAGTCACAAAACTTTTTGGCGAACTGTGTATTCCAGAGTTACGTTAACAATTACACTAGTGCTGTAAAGATAATGACACATCTCAGTGGCCAATGAAATATTGTTGGATCGAAATTATCAAATGAGCAATGAATTTAACCTGAAATAGTTATTTTAATAAATAACTGTATCAAATAACATGATCTTATTCATTAAATTTGATGGAAAATGTTGCCAACAGTACCAAATTATTTAAAAAGGGATGTGACATTAGTTACCAGCGTCACCGGTTACAGACTCCTCTCACTTAACATCACGTTGTTCAGCTGTATATAGACTACTGGCCATTAAAATTGCTACATCATGAAGATGACGTTCTACAGTTGGGAAATTTAACCGATAGGAAGAAGATGCTGTGATATGCTAATGATTAGCTTTTCAGAGCATTCACACAAGGTTGGTGCCGGTGGCGACACCTACAACGTTCTGACATGAGGAAAGTTTCAAACCAATTTCTCATACACAAACAGCAGTTGACCGGCGTTGCCTGGTGAAACGTAGTTGTGATGCCTCGTTTAAGGAGAAGAAATACGTAGCATCACGTTTCCGACTTTGATAAAGGTCGGATTGGAGCCTATCGCCAATGCGGTTTACCGTATCGCGACATTGCTGCTCGCATTGCTTGGGATCCAATGACTGTTAGCAGAATATGGAATCGGTGGGTTTAGGAGGGTAATACGGATCGCCGTGCTGGATCCCAACGGCCTCGTATCACTAGCAGTCGAGATGACAGGCATCTTATCCGCATGGCTGTAACGGATCGTGCAGCCACGTCTCGATCCCTGAGTCAAAGATGGGGACGTCTGCAAGACAAAAACCATCTGCACGGTCTGCCCGACGACGTTCGCAGAAGAATGGACTATCATCTCGGACACCATGACTGCGGTTACCCTTGACGCTGCATCACAGACAGGAGCGCCTGCGATGGTGTACTCAACGACGAACCTGGGTGCACGAATGGCAAAACGTCATTTTTCGGATGAATTCAGGTTCTGTTTACAGCATCATGATGGTCGCATCCATGTTTGGGGACATCGCGGGGAACGCACATTGGAAGCGTGTATTCGTCATCGCCATACTGGCGTATCACCCGGCGTGATGGTATGGGGTGACATTGGTTACACGTCTCGGTCACCTCTTGTTCAGATTGACGGCACTTTGAACAGTGGACGTTACATTTCAAATGTGTTACGACCCATGGCTCTACCCTTCATTCTATCCCTCCGAAAGCCTACATTTCAACAAGATAATGCACGACCGCATGTTGCAGTTCCTGTAAGGGCCTTTCTGAATACAGAAAATGTTCAACTGCTGTCCTGGACATAAACCATTGTGTGTGAAATCTTATGGTACTTAACTGCTAAGGTCATCAGTCCCTAAGCTTACACACTACTTAACCTAAATTGTTCTAAGGACAAACATACACACCCATGCACGAGGGAGGATTCGAAACTCCACCGGGACCAGCCGCACAGTCAGCCTTCCGAGTTGGAGAGGAGCTTCTGAAGAAAAATCTACGTGCTGCTGAAAACAAAAAGGTATCTGGAAGGTTTTCGTCTGTTTATACCTCAAACAAGAAAAGAAAATTTACAACTATCTCTTGCTGTTGGAGCAAATATATTTGGGCAGGACACGCAACGACGTTCAAAGTGCAGCGTCTCAACTGGACGAGAGGAATTATCTTCCTCGCAGTTTTAATGAGGAGACCAGAATGGTTGGAAAAGGGGGAATTTCTGATTCAAATGGTTCAAATGGCTCTAAGCACCATGGGACTTAACATCTGAGGTCATCAGTCCCATAGACTTACAACTAATTAAACCTAACTAACCTAAGGACATGACACACATCCATGCCCGTGGCAGGATTCGAACCTGCGACCGTAGCAGCAACGCGGTCCCGGACTGAAGCGCGTAGGTCCGCTCGGCCACAGCGACCGACGAATTTCTGGTGTCCGATAAAGTTTCCGACATTGAGACTGAGGTCAAGTGCCCAGAAAATACAGTGTGGGCAGACAAACAGAGTTATTGGTGAAGATGAAAATTATTTGTGCGAGAAGTGAATGATTTTAGTTTGCTTTTCTCGTTAGTTTAAAATGAACTTTTTTCTTGACAAAAGAAACGATGACTGTTTTATTTAGCTACATTTTTATTCTCACCACGTTGTTTATGCTGTAATTAAGTTCTTGTTTCTTTCAACACACATTTTTAGGAAGTTTAGAGAGGTTTTCTCAATTATGTACCTATCTGGTACAATAGTGACCACATGGCTATTTTTCGGCTTATTTATTATGAAAATTCTTTTCTTTTCTCCAGAGAGACAGAAATAACTGAGATACTCAGTCCTCTATTTTGGAGTCTGTAAACAGTTTACAACAAACCTGAAAAAATAGCCGAAGTAAGGGTGGCTCTTATCTCCACCCTTCCCTTCAGTGCTGTTATGTAATGTACACTGAACTGGTGGCAGGGGCTTCACTGTGAAAATTATTAGGGTCTCAGCTTAAGAAGCATTAGTAATACCTGTAAAGTAATGCCGTCTAGAAATACGGATTTTAACAGAATGATTAGCCTTCTTATTCCACTTGTTATCTACCCCCAGTCTTCTCTTATTGTGAGGATGCTATACCATGTCGCATCGGTAAATGTTATTGTCTGTGGCACTTGTGGTAGGTTAAATGATTAGCTTCACTGCAGATTACGTATTATGTCACAACAATTACCGCTGGGTTAGCTGTGTCCCTCATTTTATTCGTTGCCTCCTCACAGAGTCTTTCTGAAATAATGATTATTGCTTTGTTCGTGCGCTTTGAAGCGGCAATGGGTGGTAGCGATCGGCAATACGTTTTCGAGCTAATTATTCGTGCCGCGTTCTGATGGTCTTAAGGTTTCAGTGTGAAGTGACAAATGTCGTATAGCGGTATGCGAGTACTTGTTAATGCTGCGTGTAGTTAAATTGATTTAGAAATATGCTAACTCTTTGATAGTAAATCGTGCGGAGTGTGGTTTCCCTTTAAGTGTTACTTCATTGACCACTTACGAAAAAGAAGAAAAAAAAATACGCTGACGGAAGTCTAACGCCAGACCAAGAAACAATCGATGTAGAGTAATGAAATTTCGGGAATACATCTGTCTAGGCAACATATTTAAGTGCTTAACGTGGAAGGTTCGCAGGTTGATACACTGAAGCGCCAAAGAAACTGATACAGGCATGCGTATTCAAATACAGAGATTTGTAAATATGCAGAAGACGACGTTCCGGGCGGCAACGCCTATATCAGACAAGTGTTTGGCGCAGTTGTTAGATCGGCTACTGCTACTACAATGGCAAGTTAACAAGATTTAAGTGACTTTGAATGTGGTGCTATAGTTGGCGCACGAGCGATGGGACACAGCATCTCCGAGGTAGCGATGAAGTGGGCATTTTGCCGTACGGCAATTTCACGAGTTTATCGTGAATATCAGGAATCCGGTAAAACATCAAATCTCCGACATCACTGCGGCCGGAATAAGATCCTGCAAGAGTGAGACCAACGACGTGATCGAAGTGCGACCCTTCCGCAAATTGCTGCAGATTTCTGTGCTAGGACATCAACAACAGTTAGCGTGCAAACCACTCAACGAAACACCTATATGAGCTTTCGGAGCCGAAGGACCACTCCTCTACCCTTGATGACTGTATGACAAAAAGCTTTCCACCTCGCCTGTGCCCGTCACCTCCGACACTGGACTGTTGATGACTGGAAACATGTTGCCTGCTCGGACGACTCTCGTTTCAGATCGTATCGGGTGGATATATGTGTACGGGTATGGAGACAACCTCATGAATCCTTGGACCCTGCATGTCAGCAGGGAACTGTTCAACCTGGTGGAGGCTTTGTAGTGGTATGGGGCGAGTGCAGTAGGTTCGATATGCGACCCCTGACACCTCTAGATACGGCTCTGACAGGTGACACGTACGGAAGCATCCTGTCTGATCACTTGCATACATTCATGTCCACTGTGCATTTCGATAGGTTTGGGCAATTCCAGCAGGACAATGCAACATTCCGCACGCCTAGAATTGCTATAGAGCGGCTCCAGGAAAACTTCCTTCACATGAACATTATTGAGCATTTTTAGGATGCCTCGCAACGTGAAGTTCAGAAGAGATCTCCACGCACTGGTACTCGTACGGATTTATGGACAGCCATGCAGGATTCATGGTGTCAGTTCCCTCCATTACTACTTCAGACATCAGTCGAGTCCATGCCACGTCGTGTTGCGGCACTTCTGAGTGCTCGCGAGGCCCTACACAATATTAGTCACGCGTTCCAGTTTCTTTGGCTCTCCAGTGTATAAATGCGAGATAAGCCATTGCAGATGTGAAGTGCTGGTACATTAATAACAGGCGTAACCGCGAGAATGTTTAATGCTATAATGCAAACCTGCATCCATTGTGTTGTACATGTCGCGAGCGTCTGTTTGTGGGATGTATTTCCATGCCTGTTGCACTTGGTTGGTCAATACAGGGATGATTAATACTGGTTGTAGATGATGATGGAGTTGTCGTCTAATTATGTCCCATATGTTCTCGATTGGAGACAGATCTAGTAATAGAGTAGGCCAGGGCAGCGTGTAGGACGACACTCTAGAGCATGTTCCGTTACAACAGCTGTTTGTGGCGAGCGTTACCCTGTCGGAAGAAATTACCTGGAATGCTCTTCATGAATGGCGGCGCAACAGGCTGAATCACAAGATTGACATACAAATTTACAGTCAGGGTGGGTGGGATAACTAGAGTGTCCTGCCGTCTTACGAAATCGCAACCCTGAGCATAGCTCCAGGTGTATGTCCAGTGTGTCTAGGCCGCAGATATGTTCTTTGCAGGCGTTCACCTGGCCTCTTTCTAACCCACACAACCATCACTGGCTCTACGGCAAACGTGCCTTTCCTCAGAAAACACAACAGACGTTCACTTGGCCGTCCGATGAGCTGTCGGTTGGCACTACTAAAGTCGTAAATGGCGTTGGTTAGGTGTCAATGGACTGCACACTACATGGAGTCCTTGAAGTAACCGATTTGCAACGTTTAGTCGTGTTACTGGTCTACCAGCTGATGTTCTAGTTGCTGTTGGAGACGTAGTATGGAGCCCCCAGTAGTTTCATGTGGCCGTCTTGAGCCTGGTTTTCTTCTCACCGTACCTTGCCGTGACCGCTGTGCCAGCAGTCATGTACAGTGCCTACATTCCTGTCAAGCCTTTGTGCAAATGTCGTGAAAAGAACACTCAGCTTCTCGTAGCCCTATTTAAAGCAAACCTTACTTGCATCCTCATAATGGCTCTACTAGCCCCACTCTTACGTGACCGGCGCGAAATGTGAATAAAAGCCATCATTCACACCAACTTACTTTTATCTCGTGAACTCTTACATAGTGTTTGGATTTTCTTTCTGTCAGTGTAGATACTTAAAGTACTGAGGTAAAGGGGAGGGAGGCAGCATCTATTAATATGACACACTAGCCGGTTGTGTTATGTAAGTCCACAAGAGCTAATTATATACTAGACTATCGATTGTGACTATTGGACACCAATCATATGGGACATAGTAATTAGTAATACCGAAGTCAGCGCTCTGGTAATTAAATTCAGCACTGTATATTGAGTGCCCGAGTAGGTGCATTACACATATCCGTTCCAAAGCAGAACTCTACAGGGAAGTTCGCAAAATGTCCTCGTACACCTGCTCCAGAGAATTACACAAATTAAACTCGGTAATAATGTCGGTATTCAGGCAACGACAGACAGTTGGTGCCGAACGCTCAGCCCTGTCCCGTCCTCCACTCGCAGCCCCAATATCCAGCGGGTTCCGCCGCTGGGTGCGCGGCCCGCGCAAATAATTGCGAAATAATTCGCGTTTCAATTTGGAGCGGACCGGCCGGCAGAGCCGTAATCACTGCGGTTTAATCTTGGCGCCGGCGGCGCTTTCATTGCATTAGCCTTGTAGCGAGTTCTGGCGCTAAACGCGCCGTGTTTGCCCGCCGCTCTAAGTGGAAATTGAATACTTTAATTAGCTGGCTTCCGACTGAACTTGCAGCACGCCTGTTACCAGGTGGACCAATAGGAGAAGTGTCTGAGCGCCACCGGGTAGGTGACCGCTCTATCCGACAGTCAATGATGCGGTAAGTTCCTGCCACCACGTCGCCTTACAGTTCACTGAACTCGTTCTCACAGATCCTTTCACTTGTGTCATCCAATTTCTGACTGTTTGATGAAGCCCTCCACAAGAACTTCTTTATCTCATTCGGTTATGTGTTGGAACACTCTCTACCAAACGTTCGAAGGTGGGTGAAATCTTATGGGACTTAACTGCTAAGGTCATCAGTCCCTAAGAATATTCTCTACTTAAATTATCCTAAGGACAAACACACACATCCATGCCCGAGGGAGGAACGAACCTCCGCCGGGACCAGCCGCACAGTCCATGACTGCAGCGCCATAGACCGCTCGCCTAATCCCGCGCAGTCACTCTCTACCCCAACAGCTTTTACCTCCCACAGCTACTAGTACTATGGAAGTTATTGATTTACACCTTAACAGTTTTTCTATAACATGGTCCCTTCTCCTAGGCGGTGTTTACCACATGTTCCTCTCCTCGCAGATTCGGCTGATTTTCAACATCATGTTGTATGGCACCACATGTCAAACGCTTCTTTTCTGTTTTACTACAATCCATGATTCGCTTTCGTAAAGCTCCGCTTGAAACATACAATCCCAGAAATTTCTTCCTCAAATGAAGGCGGATGTTTGATACTAGTAGACTTCTTTTTCGCAGGAATGCCCTCCTTACCCATAATAATTTGCTTTTTACGCCCTCCTTACTTAGACCGTGTGTCCACCAGGGTTGGAGGGATAAAGTAGTGGTACCAAAGCTACCCTCCGCCACACAACATTAGGTGACTTGACGAGTAGGATGTAGATACGTTATTTTGCTTTAAAGGTAGCATAATTCTTTTGCTTCCTTCACTTCGTGATCCTCAACTTTGATGTCATGGTTATGTTTCTCATTACTTACGTCTTTCATCGGTTTATTCTTGATTCCCAGTGAGTCTTTAGATGCCCGGATGTTCTTCGACGCTTTCACTTATTATTGCAGTGTCCTCAACCAATCTTATTATTGATTTCCTTCACCCTGAATGTTAATCCCATCCTGAAAGTTTCTGTTACACTCTCTTTTCCTATTAATCTGAACACCTGTCAAGAGATTCAACACGGTCCACAAGGATAGATCCATTCTTGTGTTGATCCATTATGCTTTCCAGAATGACGAAGTCACCCACGCAGTAGCTTAAAACACATTCTCTAGATTATAACGCTCCCTCCTCCGGCCAGGCCACGACAATTGTTTCATGCCGTGCTCACCAACGGCCATCTGTCCGATGGTGCATAAAACGTGATTCATCCGAAGAGTCCGCTTGTTGTCATTCAGTGAAAGTCCAGTTGCGGTACTGCTGTGGAAATTCAGATTTCGTCGCCTATGAACAGCAGTCAGCATGTGTGAATGAACCAGGCGTCTGCTACGGAGTCCCACGTCCAGCATTGTTCGCTTAACTGTCGTTGAGGATACATTTTTGGTTGTAGCTGCTTGGTTCATCTGGGCGGTCAATTACTCAGCACTGCACATCTATTCGCCCGTACACATCTCCGCAGTCGTTGTTCAACCCTTTCATCCACGGCCTGTGCGGCAATACAGTTGGCTCGCCGCCTGTTTCGGACAGCACCATTTTGCCACGCATGTTATACTTTAACCATGGTAGCATGTGAACAGTTTACAATCTTAGCTGTTTCGGTAATACCTTGTCTTACTTCCTTCTTAATGCAATCACTTGGTTCTTGGTCTTCGACTCCTATTGTTCCCTCTTGGTTCATACGATGCATGATCCATACTTTCCTATAGCTCACACCTGTTTTTATTTCCCCATTGTACACTGTTGCACCTTAGGTGCTCGCTGTTTGACACGTTCTCGCTTTACCCGTTCCTTGCATAGCCTCATGTTTGTGGAGCTATAGTCACACTTACCTCACACCGTGTAACGTCCAGCTTTCTGGTCACGACTGGCAGACCTGTGGCAAAGTGCTCGAGCACTTTCGTTCACTCCCACGGTGTTGTTAGTTGCATGTAACCTGACCATAAGTTGCTCTACATTAAACCCGTACCAGAGTGGAATGAAATATTGTCGGTACCCCACCATAATATATTCATTATATTCTAGTGGCCATCAGATCTCCTTATATTGAGGAACACACAGTGAGCTAACCAGCTAGACAAGGTCGGTCAGACTTGGATTAACAATCGTAGGCTGCTAAACAAGCGTGCCAGAGTGCGCACTGTAAGCAGGTTCCCACGCTCGTTTAGGAAAATGCTGGCCAGGTCTCCAAATGAAGCCTCAGAGAATACGACAACAGAAAATTTTTAAATACAATAACACACAGAACAAAGTCCACACGATTGACAGACAAATGGCCTACGTAGGGCAAACAAACAAAGAGACTGTCTTGTTCATTAACAGATACGTCCACTGAAACAAAAGGAAGTAAAATCGGTAGGTTCGATTTGTATATAAAAAAATGATAACAATTTCAGAAAATTTTATATTTCAAGACAAAGTGCTTCACAAGCCAATAACGCGTTGGTCCACCTCTGGCCTTATGGATGCAGTTATTCGGCTTGGAACTATCTGAAAGAGTTATTGGATATTCTCCTGAGGGACGTATTGCCAAATTCTGTCTGCGATACATCGTCAAAATCTCGAATTTGTTGGAAGGCCCTCCCCATAATTCTCCAAAGGTTCTCAATTGGGGATAGATCCACCGAACTTGCTGGCCACGGTAGGGGTCGGCAAGCACGAAGACAAGCAATAAAAATTATCGTCTTGTGCGAGGGACATTATCTTGCTGAAATGTAAGTCCAGGACGGTTTGCCATTAAGGGCAATAAAACTGGGCGTAGAACATCGTCGACGTACCACTGTGCTGTATGGGTCATCGCTGGCCATCGAGGCTCACTTCATTTCGAAACAGAACTCATCACTGAAGATATATTCTACTCCAGTTAATGATATTCCAGACCAAAGACGTTCTGGAGAGTCCCCGGACAGTGGTGGATGTCAGACCCTGTTTTGTCCAGCAAGGTCGCCGAATCCCTCCCCACTTGAGAACGTTTGGGGCATTATGAGCAGGGCCCTTCATCGAGCCCCGGATCTCGACAAACTTAAGTATCAGCAGGAGAGAATTTCGCATGATGTCGATCAGGAGGACACCCGTCAACTGTATCAATCAATGCCAAGCCTTATAACAGCTTGCATAAGTGCCCAAGGTAGACCAATGCGTTATTGACATGCTCGACTTGTGAAGCTCTTTCACTTGAATAAATCATCTAGTGCTTCGGATGAGAGCTAAAGGAATCCTGCCATGAAAATAAGTGGCACCCCATGACTGTCGGGCTGTATGGCGGGCAACATTCAGACTGGTATACCACCACTATGCAGGACATCTCCAGACATATCTATGCTGGTCATCGGGGCTTGGTTCTAAGTGGGACTTATCGCTGAAAGAAATTCTACCCCAGTCAATGAGACTCTAGGCCCAAGACGTCTATTTAGACGCTCTGGACAGTGATGATACCAAGCTAAATGTACCCCGCCATACAGCATGGCGACCAGTCTAGGGTAACATTTCTTTCCATAGTAGGACTTCTTTGGTTGTCATCGGTGAAAACCTTACAGCACAGCGGTAAGTCGACGAAATTTTGTTGCCCTTCATGGCAAGTCACCTAGGCCTAATTTCAACAAGATAATGCCCTCCTGCATTCGGCAAGAGTTTCAATTGCTTGTCTTTGCGCTTGCCAAAAGCCGGATCTTTCGCAAATTGAGAACGTTTGGAGCATGAAATTTTTACGATCTGACGCGTCAATTGGAGGAAATCCAACAAGTCAGTCAACCAATGCCAAGCCGAGTAACTGTAGGCCAATGAGTTATTTACTCACTTTTTTAAAGAAGCTCTTTATTTTGGATTAATCATCCATTTTTTCCGAAATTATAACATTTGTTTGTCTGTGTATGTACATTAAACCGACCAACTTCCGTCCCACTCGGATAATGATTTCGTGGTACATCTTTTTCTTTTTTTGTCTTAGTTTGTATAAGTTGGATGACCTGTATGTTTCTTTATTTGTGCTGAAATGTGAGTTTTCACAGTTTTGAGAGTAGGTCTCTCCGCTAAACATAGAATCCCTTTTCAAGCTGTCCCTACTGGATTTTTTGGGACATCTCTGTCACGCTCTCATACCAGCCCAGATAGCCAGCCTTGCTAGAGCGCAGGTACTGGTTCAAATTCTCCTGGCTGGTCACTGTGTTGTCCAGTCAGGATGTGGTTTTTACACGGTCTGACACATCCCACTGAGTAAATACTGGACTGGTACCCACGTTCCTTCTCAGTTACATGATTTGCAAACATTTTGAAGCCACCAGTCTTCAAACGAATAACAGTATCTTTTACAGTAATGATGCGTCAAAAACGTGGAGCTGTTCCTTCGATAGCCTGTATTCAGTTACGTCTACTTTCTAAGTCCCACACAACAGCAACAATATTCAAAAATTTATCGAACGAGGATTTTATGCAAGTGACCTCCTTCATGGATGAACAATACGTCCTACGGCTCTTATGCTAACCTTCACTGCCTGCTGGTTATGTTTGGATACCCTGACTTTTTTTCTTTTGTTCGTCAGTCACCTGACAGGTATTGATGATGTGGCGGGCCATTTCCCTCCTGTTCCAACGTTTTCGTCTCGTCTCATAGCGTCAGCGTCTCAGAATCTTTGTCTTCATCTATAGCTTTTAGCCTCTACAGCAAATACTATGGAAGTTATTCGCTGATGTCTTTAACAGATGTTCTGTCTAGAAGAGAAATGTTGGCTTTAGCCAGGTCCAGGAAAGGCAATATTGTGAACAAAGCATATAAGTCTCTGTTTCTCTGGAACACACCAAATGCCGTAGATAATATGTAGAAAAAGTAGTGAGAACTCACAGCTGGGACATCTTTGTAAGTATAGGATGTAGTCAAAGATTTGTTCCACAAAAGTAAATGCTTATACGATAAGAACTGCCAGGATTGGCTAATGGAAGTCAAAGAGAGAAACTTGTCTCCACTATTGAGGTCAGACTTCATTGGCTGCAGAAAGAGATAGAAAGGGAGTGAAATGACGCTTGTATTGGGGCAACAGCAATGCGAGTTGAGTACATGGTTACATTCAGGAGCAAACCTATTGTTATGCTAATTGATTTAAGACCCACTGGGAATAATCAGTCCTTCTTAAAAAGAACCATGCCACCCATTCCCTTGATTTATAACTCCCTGGGGATAATATATCCTTCTGAGAAACCCCCAACCATTCAACCATCCACCACCCTTCTTCTTAACCTTAACTGTGGTGCTTTTCCCCCCTCTCCATTCTCCTCTGGGGAATCCCATAGCCCTCTATCCCCCCTCCAACTCCACCCCAGAAAAAATTGATGGGAAATTCGCTCAGTCTATGCAGAGCTGTTGGTGCAGAATATACAAGTATCACCTCATCCAGCACATTCATATAATAATTATGTAATTACGCTGCTGCAGATTAGAGGTGTTGTCTTGCTGGAAAATTTTCGTCTGCATGCTCACCTTGATGAACAGGGATCAACTGATCTAGCACATAATGCCATCAACAGAGGAAGTCCCACCTCCCCCTAATCCCCCATCCCACTCCCCCCCCACCCTCCCATAAAAAATTGGCAACAAAAAACGCTGTCAGCGCTGATGGACTGGAAGCATCCCACGACAGAAATTCAACTACATTGCACAGAACATAATGATATATTCTTAATTTATATAATTCAGGTTGCATACTAATTTGCAGGGATTTGATCTCTTTATCTGGCAGGAAAGTTGGTCAATCTCTGCTGTTCATTTAACTCTGGAAAATGCAGATCCAGTAAAATACATAAAAAAGAAGTAATTAAATATGTAAATCATGCAAGGAATTGTGTCATGAAATCGATGTCAACATAAAACGCCACTGTAGATAACTACACTGTTACACATTGTGCTGAACCTATGTGGTGAAAAAATCCTTTCAGTTGTGTTATCCGCCATCTGCTGGGTGACACCACATGCTGTCCGCCACCTAACTCGCAACTGCACCGTGCAGTACTGCAGAGAATCAGCTTAGCTGTGCACGTTGACCACAATGACAGTTAAGATCTCGCAGTATTCACACACATGCCATACCAGGCTCTTGGAGACTGTTAATCAGTATTGAAATCACACCCAACCACAATGCATACTGAGCTATTCAACTGCCCAGAGTCCACTGCCCATGGCAGTGGATGCAAACAATAGTTATGTGGCCACCGGGGTGGCAGGTCAATCTGTGGCTGTGGTCCTCTTTGATCATGGTGGTCTCCTTTGATATTCAGTACCAGAGAATTCCTGTCGAAACACATGCTATCTCTCTCTCTCTCTCTCTCTCAAGTCACTTTCTTACCAGCAAGTGTCTGTTGTGTCCCACCAAAAATCACACTCAGCACTCTTTTGTCCTAAACAAAGTAGCAGATATCTGGTAAATCCTAATTCTTCCGAAATTGCTGGGCAGTGGAGGTCTTGGAAATAGACCATTATTTCAAACTCATTGGCTAATCGATGCCCTCTGTGAGTAACAGTTTTCCCTTGCTTCCAGCTGGTGGATACCATGACTTGTATATTTGATGGGAAAATCTGGGCGTATCCAGGATTAGATGATGCAACTGCCCCATTTCCAACCCTACTCTTTCTGCTCGTTGTTTTTCCTTTCCTCCTATTGGTGGATACTGGCACAGATAGGTCCTTTGGCGGGAAATATTTTACACTGGAGATAAATAAATAGCCTAATGAGAATTTCAGCTCAGTTGCCTTATGCCCTTATACAATTTGTGTCGGACAGGACAGGTGTTTGACTGTGTTCACAGTACTACTACTAAAATAATCAATCAGGAACTTGATGTCATGATTTGAAGCAGTGTTATATAAAATGATATTTGTAATTTCAAATTTCGGGAGAAATTTATGGCGTCATGGTTTTTGCAGTTCCGACCACCCACAAGCCTGTTAAGTGCATTTCTTAAAGCACTATATAATTCCCCAACTCGCTCACTCTGATACACCAGGAAGAAGAAGGAGTTGAAAGTATCTACAGCATGACAAGAAAGTAACAACAAGGCAAATCCACCTTTATTTAAGCAAATACCATGTCATCTTTCCCACTGGAATGTACTGAGAAGCACTCAACACCATACAGAGCATCCATCATCACATGGACAGGGCACTTTGTAAACATATACACTTAAATGATGATATATTCCACATTAGTTTTCATGGTTGGATGTTAGAAAGTGCAGAAACTACCATAGGTCACCACCACCAGTTGTCTTCATGGCCCCATGGACGCTCAGAGGCTGGAAACGCTGTCACCCCGCGACCACCAAGCAACAACCGAACTATTTAGAAGGGGGAGGGGGGCGGAGGAGTGTAAACATTGACCACATTGAATTTTTCCCAATTTCAATGTAAAAATCGAAGAATACTCCAACATCCACAATCATGAAGGCTGCCCAACATATACTGAGTATTAATTCGTTATTCACAGGCCAAGAGGGAGACACAGTTAAGTCAAAAGCACCCTTGTACCCCACATGACCAGATTAGGAGGCTCAGTGATGACTTGCGCCTTAAGCCAGAAATTTTTATTCATTCTGGCCAAAGCCCGGACACCAAGTGGAGTCATCCTAGGGAACCAGCCACATATGTATCAGTGTAATTACAATTAAAATTAAGATTGCAGCACCAATCTGGTGACATTCGACAATGAGCGAATACTTACTAATGGCGATTGTGGGTCTGGAAATACCAGTTTCTCATGTAAATGTATGTCATACTCATCACAGTGTAGTTACGTTCAGTTAGAGTTTTATATAGACATCGGTTTCATTATGGTATTCCTTCCACAATAGGAAAAATCAATCTACTTACATATTTAATTTCCTTTTTCAATATATTTTACAAGACCTACATCTCTCAGAATAAAATATACACCAGAGAAAGAGGCATTTTTCCCGCCGAATAAAGAAATCCAATCTCTGTGAATTAGTGTGCAAATTGAATCTTATAAACAAGCATTATAGGGCTATTCCCTTTGCAATGTAGTTGAATTTCCTATTGGGGATCCTTTCAGTCCAATAGCTCAGCACGGACTGAGCGAGAATTCCCAGAAATAATTTGTGGGAGGGATGAGGAGGGAGGGTCTAGGGGTGGGGGTGATACTTCCTGTGGTGGTGGCATTGTGCAAAAGGTCCGTCGATACCTGTACATCCAGGTGAGCATGCGGACGAAAGTTTTCAACAAGACAATAACTCGAAATGGTTCAAAACGGCTCTGAGCACTATGGTACTCAACTGCTGTGGTCATAAGTCCCCTAGAACTTAGAACTACTTAAATCTAAGTAACCTAAGGACAGCACACAACACCCAGCCATCACGAGGCAGAGAAAATCCCTGACCCCGCCGGGAATCGAACCTGGGAACCCGGGCGTGGGTAGCGAGAACGCTACCGCACGACCACGAGATGTGGGCAACTCGAAATGGGAGCAGTGTAATTAAGTAAATACGACATGTGGTTGCCACACAGTGTAATGATTGTACCTTCTGCAACGACAGCACTGCAGAGACTGAACGATTTTTCCTGTGAATTACCTTCTGAGGAGAGGGAGAGGGGATGGAAGGCTCAAGGGCTTTCCAGAGGGGGAGGGGGAAAAGTAGTACAATAACCAAAGGGGAAGAGAAGGACTAGGGGAGGGGTGTGAAGTTTCGTGAAGGACGGATTATCTTCAGTGGGTCACAAATGAACGAGAGGGTAAGGACTGAATGTTTCTGAAAAGGATTCATTTCCCCTGGAGTCATAAATCTTATGGGAGGGATGAAAGTTTTTCAGCAGGACTAATTATTCCCATGGGGTGATAAATAAATTAGCATGACAACATGTTTTTCCCTTAATATATGAATGTATGCAAGCTGCACTACCAAATTTGCCTCATATCTGCTATGCCCAACTACTACTGTTTCTTAGCATGGAATGCTAGCCAGTACATTACTGTTTAACTGCCCAAAACGAGTCTCAGAGAAGGTAACCAGCATGTTTTATGGGGTCTCCTTACTGGTTAGTACTCAGAATATTTGTAGCCTACCCAACCCAAAGAAAGTATAGAATGTCAAATGCAGAAATATTAGACTTCTCCTTTAAGAATAAGTCAGTTCAGCTTTACTTCATCTCTGCATGTTTTCACCACCAGGAGCCTTCAACAGCAGACATCTCCTCTGCTGGCCTGCATTACGATCAAGGTCCATCTCTGAGCAGATGAGTTGAGGGACTTAGAAAGGTCCCAAAATGAGAGCAACAAGAAACGCAATACCATAATTGTTGATCTCAAAGTAAATGGTATTAGAAATTCTTCTATCTAGGCAGCAAAATTGCTCACAACAGTCGGAGGAAGAAGGACATAAAAATCAGAATGGCGCTGGCAAAAGGACATTTCTTTCCAGGAGAGGTCTATTATATCTAACATCTGCCTCAATTTGAGTAAGAAATTTCTGAGAAAGTACGTTTGGAGTATAGCACAGCACTGTATGGTATGAAACATGGACTGTGGGAAAACTAGAAAAGAAGAGAATCCAGGCATTTGAGATGTGGTTTTACAGATTAACGTTGAAAATTATGTGAAGTGATAAGAAAAGGAATGAGGAGAATCTCTGGAGAATCGGCGAGGAAAAGAATGTATTGAAAGTACCATCATGAAGAAGGGTCTGGATGGTAGGACAAATGTTAAGACATGGCGGAATAACTTCTATGGTACTAGAGGGATCTGCAGAGAGTAAAAGCTGTAGAGGACAAAATAGAGTGAGATACACCCAGCAGCCAATTGAGAATGTAGGTTGCAGGTGCTACTCTGAGATGAAAAGACTGGCACGGGAAGGGAATTCGTGGAGGGATGCATGAAACCAGTCAGAAAATTAATGATAGAACAAAAGACCAATATGCTTTCAACTGCGGTCAGAGATGGTGTTGCAGTCCCTTGTCTATTGTTATCTGTCTTGTATACTAACAGCATGACAATCATGGTATGACTTTGTGAATGTAATAGTTCCACTTTCATACACGATCATTAGAATCTTACAGCAGACTCTACAGTCCGAATGAGAAGGTCTTAGTTTACTGCTCTTACTTGTCACATGATTTTTGAGTCACTTTAGGGTAGTTAAAAGAACTAATTGTGATTATTGTTTCACTTAGAAGTCACGTAATTCCTAATTTATTATTTTGGAGGATTCCTAACTAATTTAGCAAGATAACAGGCGCTGTTAGCGTATTTCAAAGGTATTTAGTTACTATCTACCTCAACACACTCCCTCCTCTATCCCTAGAACGCTCCATGCAAATTTTGCTTTCACAGAAACAGTGTTGGAAGTATTCGTCTGTGAACTCATTGATGATGTGTGCCGCTTTTTCTTTCATTGCTTTTGCGTATTGTAATCTTGTCCCTTTTAATGCTAATTTAACCTTGGGAAATAGGTGAAAGTCGCATGATGCTAGGTCAGGTGAATAAGATCCATGGTCTAACACTGGGGTGCTCTACTTGGCAAGAAACCTCTTAACAGGCAATGCGGTATGAGCTGGTGCAGTGTCTTGATTTTTTTCCTTTGGAACCAGTTTTGCAAACTTTTTTTCTCACGTTAAATTGGTTATGTAAAATTTGCTTACATATTCATTGTCAGTTTCTACAGTTTCAACAATGACTCCAATACTCAGCTGACAGTCAGATGGAATCAGATTACATGAAATTTGGAGGAAACAGACTTTGTGTGGTGTAAGCACTCACTGAAAACAATTATATTTCAAACTCAAAACTCTAAAAGTGTGCAAGGGAGGTTCCAATACATGCAGAGTATATGTCTAGCATAAACCATTAATGAATGGTGGGAGTTTTGTATACGTCTAGCATAAACCATTAATGAATGGTGGGAGTTTTATAAGCTCTCACCGAGGATTTAATTTGTTCAATTGATTCAGTAAGTGTCTCATATGTATGTGAATCTATTTCAGACGATTCAATACAATCCAAGAATCAGCATCCATCCCCAACTATTGATCCAATACATCCTAACAACATGAAAGCAGCACAGTGAGCCATACATGTGTGCTATGAATCACAACGATATTAAATAGAGTCCGTGCATTTTGCTAGTATATCGTCTCTGTTCCGTAAAGTAGGTGACTAATAGAAAAGGACTTTGCAAAACTGAAGCCCAAAGAGTGTAAACTGAGTGTGAATTGCGCACAATACGTTACTTTCCACAACTCCCCCATGGAGGACCAAGTGAGTTCCACTGTGGTCCCTTGGATGATAACAGTTTACATGGCAAGGAGGTAAGCAATGGGTAGCAAGGGAACCTAAACGAGAACCATATAATATATTGCAAAACTTTAACTTTCAGAGTAAAGTTTTCTTATTTTAATAAATTGCATACGAACTAGATCATGTGTGTTTGGTTTTGCCCGATTTACACACATCACTTTCTACTGAATATTCTGTGTCACTGTCAGAATACTTCAATCGTTACACAGTGTTACGGCGGCTTCTGCCATGGAATGTATCAGGATGACCAAATGTAGGAAGACACCAAATGTAGTGGGTGGGTGCCAGGAGTTGCCGTATTAAAACTCAGCGAGAACTTTCCAAATGATTTATTGCTTTTTAGCTACAGTGCCCTATTCACCTCGGTCCGTGTCACAGGGCCCCGCAATGCTGAAGAAGCAATTCCAGCGGCCTGTGCAATGCAACACTGTGTTGTGCCAGCCTTGGCCTGCCCTCTGAGTTCCGATGATATCGGGATGGCTGCGCCAGCAGCCTGACTCAGCAGATACCATCCTGTTGACTCCGCACTGCTCCGCCTAGAGCCGTAGACTGCCCTGCTGCTGCTTCTTCCTCGCTGGTGTAGCTGAGAACGCGGCTGCAACGACCACTCGCGATACGGCATCCGAATGTGCGGTCCTTGACTCGAAAGTCCCCGGCGTGTGTCGGGAGCTGAGACGACTGCCCGTGGTAGCGAACCGAAGATTGGCTCTCCGCTGGCTGGCTGCACGCCTCACGTCAGCCTCAGAGGGTTGAACCAATGACCCGTTGTGGACTGGGATGCTGGTGCCCCACCTGTTGCTGCGTGTAGCCTGGTGGTGTGATACGCCCCGCCGTCCAGGAGAGCTGCCACACTTGAATGAATCTAGTTAGAAAATGACAACTACACTCCTGGAAATGGAAAAAAGAACATATTGACACCGGTGTGTCAGACCCACCATACTTGCTCCGGACACTGCGAGAGGGCTGTACAAGCAATGATCACACGCACGGCACAGCGGACACACCAGGAACCGCGGTGTTGGCAGTCTTTAACACTGGTAGCATGCCGCGACAGCGTGGACGTGAACCGTATGTGCAGTTGACGGACTTTGAGCGAGGGCGTATTGTGGGCATGCGGGAGGCCGGGTGGACGTACCGCCGAATTGCTCAACACGTGGGGCGTGAGGTCTCCACAGTACATCGATGTTGTCGCCAGTGGTCGGCGGAAGGTGCACGTGCCCGTCGACCTGTGACCGGACCGCAGCGACGCACGGATGCACGCCAAGACCGTAGGATCCTACGCAGTGCCGTAGGGGACCGCACCGCCACTTCCCAGCAAATTAGGGACACTGTTGCTCCTGGGGTATCGGCGAGGACCATTCGCAACCGTCTCCATGAAGCTGGGCTACGGTCCCGCACACCGTTAGGCCGTCTTCCGCTCACGCCCCAACATCGTGCAGCCCGCCTCCAGTGGTGTCGCGACAGGCGTGAGTGGAGGGACGAATGGAGACGTGTCGTCTTCAGCGATGAGAGTCGCTTCTGCCTTGGTGCCAATGATGGTCGTATGCGTGTTTGGCGCCGTGCAGGTGAGCGCCACAATCAGGACTGCATACGACCGAGGCACACAGGGCCAACACCCGGCATCATGGTGTGGGGAGCGATCTCCTACACTGACCGTACACCACTGGTGATCGTCGAGGGGACACTGAGTAGTGCACGGTACATCCAAACCGTCATCGAACCCATCGTTCTACCATTCCTAGACCGGCAAGGGAACTTGCTGTTCCAACAGGACAATGCACGTCCGCATGTATCCCGTGCCACCCAACGTGCTCTAGAAGGTGTAAGTCAACTACCCTGGCCAGCAAGATCTCCGGATCTGTCCCCCATTGAGCATGTTTGGGACTGGATGAAGCGTCGTCTCACGCGGTCTGCACGTCCAGCACGAACGCTGGTCCAACTGAGGCGCCAGGTGGAAATGGCATGGCAAGCCGTTCCACAGGACTACATCCAGCATCTCTACGATCGTCTCCATGGGAGAATAGCAGCCTGCATTGCTGCGAAAGGTGGATATACACTGTACTAGTGCCGACATTGTGCATGCTCTGTTGCCTGTGTCTATATGCCTTTGGTTCTGTCAGTGTGATCATGTGATGTATCTGATCCCAGGAATGTGTCAATAAAGTTTCCCCTTCCTGGGACAATGAATTCACGGTGTTCTTATTTCAATTTCCAGGAGTGTATTTATACTCGATTGTGCACCTCTGTTTTGCCAAGCGCGCCGCTTTGCGTCATGCATGCATAGCACTTAGGTTAGCCAGTGGCCCTTTTCTGCCTGTGACTTGGGCCATAGAAACTGCTGTGTGCGCCCTCTCCAGCAGTTCTACGCCCATGTGGCCTCTATTTGCCTTCGCGTCTGCTAGTATGCGTAATTAACTTCAATCCAGCCTGCACCTGAAGCTCCGAATATCGCACAAAACTAACGTTCTCTATCCTAAACGGTGGTGTCGCTACAATAGTGCAACAGGAAGGTGGACACGTAGATCAGTTAAAAGATGAAGTATATAATAAATGGCTATCAAAAGGGCGGCCGTTGTGGCCGAGCGGTTCTAGGCGCTGCAGTCCAGATCCGCGCTGCTGCTATTGTTACAGGTTTGAATCCTGCCGCGGGCATGGATGTGTGTGATGTCCTTAGGTTAGTTAGGTTTAAGTAATTCTAAGTCTAGGGGACTGATGACCTCAGATGTTAAGTCCCATAGTGCTCAGAGCCATTTGAACCTTTTTTTTTTTTTTTTTTGCTATCAAAAGGTCTCTAATCTTTGCACTTATAACTCTAGACAAATATACACTCGCTTTGTCACGCTCAATTCGTGATACACCATTCAATGTAAATCCAGCAGTGAATTTACATATAAAGCGAAATTATATAGAGACCCTTATTTAACGTGCCTTGCGGAACTGTGGTATGCAATTTGCAGAAGGCCTATCACACTAGCAATGTGAACGTTATTTTCGCTACAGACGATGTATCCACATCATCATACACCACACATAATATGTTCCTCAATAGTACGCAAATAAATCCTGTATGAAGATTTCTGGGAAGTAAAGAAACACGACAGTATCAACCTGAGCTTCACGATCTGGCGAACAAACACGAGAAACTGAACTTCGCATTACTGGTGCTTGTGGAATTCGTCCTGTTAGTTACAGAGTATTTAGGAATGACATCTTCCAACTGTTAGTAATAATGTTTAATTTATGAGTAATTTTAATCAGAGATGACTGTCTAAAATTTCATGTGTCAAAGATAAGCGGGTGGTTAGCATTTACTGTCAACAATAAGAATTTTATATGAAGGCTGTTTGGTAAAGAAGGATCTCTTTTTGACACCATGCCGTCCTCATAATTTTGATGGTCCTTATCAAAGTAGTCTCCTTTGCATGCGATGGACTTACCCTAGCACCTCTGCTGGTCTGCAAAGAAACGCTCGAAACCAATTTTTAAAGTTCCTTCAGAACCGCTTTCGCAGCGTTCACTAACTTCTGATCATGGAAATTCCTCCAACAAAAGTGTTTCTTTAGGTTAGTGAATATAAAAGAGTCACACGTATTTAAATCCGGACTACAGGGAAGGTAAGGGATGTACTTGACACTGATTTTTGCAATACACAGCCCTGCTGTATCTCGGTCCAGCTTCCACCCTGTTTCAAGGGTAAGTGGTCTTTTGCGTCTGATACGGAATTGCAAGGTTTTCAGGACACCTCTACAGTATTGTCCGGCTATCGATGCAAGTGCCGGTGCAACATGCTGATAAACCATGCCATGGGTACCAAAAATTTAGATGAGAAAAACCTTCCATGCAAAACTAACAACTTTTGCTGTTGTGGGGATTCGTGATGAAAGATATTTTCGCAGTGAGATTTTCTGTTTGCTCACAGGATCAAAATAATATAACTAAGTTTCATCAGTAGTGATTACCTTTGAAGAAACTCAGAATCTTTCTCCAACAGAGCTTCAACAGCATGCAGAACACCCTTTTGTTGGGAAATCAACAATCTCGGAACAAATCGTGCATAGACACGTTCCATGACTAAGTTTTCTTTCACCATCATGTAGGTGTTTTCCAATGGAGTTTTCAATATTTCAAAAAGCGTTCATAAAGTTATTCATCGATCCTCTCTCACAAAGACAGCAGTGGTATTAATGTGTTCTCCAGTAAGAGCAGTAACTGAAGCTCTGGCTCCACCTTGCTCTGGAGTTGGTTGTTTTCCCTCTCATTAGGGTTGCGCTGTAAGGAAGAAAAGACTCTCCTAAGGCCTCGTCATCTCCTTCGATGCGGTGGGCGATACTGAACATATCTAAGCTTGCCCGCATCTCACAGGCAGGAACCAGGAGTGCCAACAATGAAACTAGTACTTCAGAAAAATCGGATGATTAGGTCGAGGAAAAAAGAGCTTCACAAATTGGTCCACCTCAGGCTCCTATGCAGGCAGTTATTCGGCGAGCCATTGACTGACAGACTTGTGGGATGTCCTCCTGAGAGATGTAGTGCCAAATTCGTTCCAATTGGTGCCTTAGTAACGTCAAAATCTCGAGCTGGTTCGAATGCCCTGTCCATAATGATCCAGACATTATTATTTGTGGAGAGATACGGTGACCTTGCTCGGCCAGGCAGGGTCTGGCAAGCGCGCCATGTGCAGGCGGACATTATCTTGCTGAAATGTAAGCCACAGGATGACTTGTCATGAAGGGCAACAAAATCATAACGGGGCGTAGAATATTGTCTACGTATTGCTGTGCTGTAAGGGTGAGGCAGATGGCAACCAAAGTGATCCTGCTACGAAAAGAAATGGCACCCCTGCCCGTCACTCTTGACTGTTGGGCCGTATGGAGGGCGACAGTCACGTTGGCATCCCACATCTGGCCGCGATGTTTCCGTACTCGTCTTTGTCACTCATCTGGTCTCAGTTCCTAGTGGGACTCATCACTGAAGACAATTCTTCTTCGTTCAATGAGACTCTAGTTCAGCCCGCATCTCGTGGTCGTGCGGTAGCGTTCTCGCTTCCCACGCCCGGGTTCCCGGGTTCGATTCCCGGCGGGGTCAGGGATTTTCTCTGCCTCGTGCTGGCTGGGTGTTGTGTGCTGTCCTTAGGTTAGTTAGGTTTAAGTAGTTCTAAGTTCTAGGGGACTTATGACCACAGCAGTTGAGTCCCATAGTTCTCAGAGCCATTTTTGAACTCTAGTTCTAAGACGAGTCTGGACACTCCCCAGTCAGTATTGGGATATTAACTTGAGTGTCGCCTGTCACACAGCCCGACAGCCCAGGGTGATGCTTTGGGATCCCATTTGATTTCGTAGCAGGACCCCTTTGGTTTTCATCCGTGGAACCCTTAGAGCACAGCGGTTTGCCATCAATATCCTACGTTCCGTTTGGCTGCCCTACAAGCAATCCTGGACCTAAATTTCACCATCATAATGCCTACCCACACATGGCGAGAGTTTCTGCTGCTTATTTTCGGGTTTGCCAAATCGTAGCTTAGGCAAGAAGGACCCCTATCTCTCCGCAATTGAGAACGTTCGGATCATTACGCATAAGGCCCTCCACCCGTCACGGGCTTCCGACAATCTAACACGAGAATTGGACAGAATTTGGCATTGTATCTCTGAGGAGGGCATCCAACAACTGTATCAATCAATCGCAAACAGAATAACTGTTTGAATAAGAGCCAGAGGTGGACCAGCAAGTTGTTGACTTGCTCAATTTGCGAATTTCTTTCTCTGGAATTAATCATCCATTTTTTTTCTGAAATTGCAATCATTTGTTGTTCTGTGTATGTCTATTACATCAAATGATTTCTGTTCCATTCGGCTAATTCCTTAGTGGTACGTCGTTTTCCTTTTTTCGTTCTTAGATTGTTTTAAGCCATCAGGACATCATAAGGCTATATCTCAGCGGGAGAAATTGTGAAAAGAAAAATTATGATCGTTCTTTATTAAAAACCCCTTGCATCAATTTGGATGCAATGTTTCATAGAAGAGTAACTACGTGTATGTGCATGAGGAGGAGTTCAAAAAATGGTTTAAATGGCTCTGAGCACTATGGTACGTAACTTCAGAGGTCATCAGTCCCCTAGAACTTAGAACTGCTTAAACCTAACTAACCTAAGGACATCACACACATCCATGCCCGAGGCAGGATTCGAACCTGCGACCGTAGCGGTCGCGTGGTTCCATACTGTAGCGCCTAGAACCGCTCGGCCACCCCAGCCGGCTGAGGAGGAGTTGTTCAACATTCACGAGAGTCACCATCTTCTTCTCTTCTCCAAAAGTTTTAACTAAGAGGGTTGGAACTTAAATAGTGGCAACTATTTATTCACAACAGATATAAAAGAATTACATGAGTGCACCTGTTACTGTCCTTCAAAGTAGTCACCTACGTTGTGTAGAACCCGTTGCCAGCGATGTGAAAGGCGTAGTATACCATTAGAAGAGCCTGTTTTTTTGATGGTGCGAATAGAGCGGCCTACTGCCTGTCCAATCTCTGGAAGAGTTCCAAAGCGAATACCATGAAGTGGTTCCTTCATCTTCGGAATCAGATCAAAGTCACGAGGACTTAAGTATTATTGTTAGTTTTTGGAGCATCACCTTCGACCAACTTTGCGAAAGAAGTGGCGACACTTACTGCGCATCCCACCCATCATTTTGCACGACAATGTGCGGGCGCATACAGCGCAAGCTGTGGCTGCTCTGTTCGGTCGATGGGATTGGGAAGTACTGTACCATTCACCATACTCGCCGGACTTAAGCCCTTGTGACTTTGATTCCGAAGATGAAGGAACCATTTCGTGGCATTCGCTTCAGAACTGTTCCAGAGATTCGACAGGCAGTAGATCGCTCCATTTGCATCATCAACAGAACAGGCTTTGCTAACGGTATACTACGTCTGCCATGTCGCTGGCAACGGGTGCTACACGACGCTGGTGACTACTCTGAAAACAGGTGCAAACATGTGACTCTTTTGTATCAGTTGTAAATACACTCCTGGAAATGGAAAAAAGAACACATTGACACCGGTGTGTCAGACCCACCATACTTGCTCCGGACACTGCGAGAGGGCTGTACAAGCAATGATCACACGCACGGCACAGCGGACACACCAGGAACCGCGGTGTTGGCCGTCGAATGGCGCTAGCTGCGCAGCAGTTGTGCACCGCCACCGTCAGTGTCAGCCAGTTTGCCGTGGCATACGGAGCTCCATCGCAGTCTTTAACACTGGTAGCATGCCGCGACAGCGTGGACGTGAACCGTATGTGCAGTTGATGGACTTTGGGCGAGGGCGTATAGTGGGCATGCGGGAGGCCGGATGGACGTACCGCCGAATTGCTCAACACGTGGGGCGTGAGGTCTCCACAGTACATCGATGTTGTCGCCAGTGGTCGGCGGAAGGTGCACGTGCCCGTCGACCTGGGACCGGACTGCAGCGATGCACGGATGCACGCCAAGACCGTAGGATACTACGCAGTGCCGTAGGGGACCGCACCGCCACTTCCCAGCAAATTAGGGACACTGTTGCTCCTGGGGTATCGGCGAGGACCATTCGCAACCGTCTCCATGAAGCTGGGCTACGATCCCGCACACCGTTAGGCCGTCTTCCGCTCACGCCCCAACATCGTGCAGCCCGCCTCCAGTGGTGTCGCGACAGGCGTGAATGGAGGGACGAATGGAGACGTGTCGTCTTCAGCGATGAGAGTCGCTTCTGCCTTGGTGTCAATGATGGTCGTATGCGTGTTTGGCGCCGTGCAGGTGAGCGCCACAATCAGGACTGCATACGACCGAGGCACACAGGGCCAACACCCGGCATCATGGTGTGGGGAGCGATCTCCTACACTGGCCGTACACCACTGGTGATCGTCGAGGGGACACTGAATAGTGCACGGTACATCCAAACCATCATCGAACCCATCGTTCTACCATTCCTAGACCGGCAAGGGAACTTGCTGTTCCAACAGGACAATGCACGTCCGCATGTATCCCGTGCCACCCAACGTGCTCTAGAAGGTGTAAGTCAACTACCCTGGCCAGCAAGATCTCCGGATCTGTCCCCCATTGAGCATGTTTGGGACTGGATGAAGCGTCGTCTCACGCGGTCTGCACGTCCAGCACGAACGCTGGTCCAACTGAGGCGCCAGGTGGAAATGGCATGGCAAGCCATTCGACAGGACTACATCCAGCATCTCTACGATCGTCTCCATGGGAGAATAGCAGCCTGCATTGCTGCGAAAGGTGGATATACTCTGTACTAGTGCCGACATTGTGCATGCTCTGTTGCCTGTGTCTATGTGCCTGTGGTTCTGTCAGTGTGATCATGTGATGTATCTGACCCCAGGAATGTGTCAATAAAGTTTCCCCTTCCTGGGACAATGAATTCACGGTGTTCTTATTTCAATTTCCAGGAGTGTAGATAGTTGCCACTATTTACTTTTCAACCCTCGTAATAACATGTATCCTTCTTGATGTAAATCACGTCAGTGCTACAACCCATGCATATGACTTAGCACTGAAGATGCACGCAAGCGCACGCACACACAGACACACACACACACACACACACACACACAAAAGCGCGCCCGCTCACTCGTTCGCCCGCTACGGATAAACAAACAGAGAGGAAAGACATCTGGAGAAAACGAAGGGACCTCCTCTCAGATTATAAAGAAATAAATCTCGTTGAACCAAAAAGCCTCCGATACTATTATGCTGTCACAGCAGTTGCGGGACGCGTCAGCCCGCACCGTATGATATGAAAGCGGTGCCACCGGCAGGGTGGTATACGTTCGCTGACAGCGCCGCATTAATTTCGGTCGCAACATTTATCATCGAGGGCCGTCAGGACGAGCCTATTTAGATCGGTATCTGCCGCTGTGGCCCGGCGCCTATCGCAGAATCTGTGCGGCCAAATGGACGGTGACGTAATATTTCAATACGCTGCTGTAAATCTGATGTATCGGCACGTGGGAAATAGGCTGGTGGAGAGCGAAGGAACTGCGGGGCTGGTCGTTTACGATGCGACTGTCGGGTTCAGACGCAGGTTCTTCCATTACGTGAGGTGATTTCGACAACAAAGACAAAGGAAATCAGAAAGATAATACCTGTTTTCATCTTCAAAGTAGTCTCTACTTACCCGTATTCATTTAACATTTTTATTCTAGTTTTATTTTTTCGTTATTTCTTATCTGTGCTCAAATTCGCATATGTTTTTTTTCTCTGTAGTTATAGGGAAATATGATATGTAGTGCATGTATATACATACAGATTCTGTTAGCTAGTATCCTCTCCATACCATCATGCATTTAATAAATTTGTCTACCAATAACTTTTTTTGAAATGGTGGATATGTTGTGCTCATCTGATGTGCAGCTTCGACCCAGGATAAGCAATTACATTTTTTAATTTTTATTCGCATCTCTCTTCATTGAAACTTGAAATGTATTTTATAATTTTTTCTCTAGAACATATTAAAAATATTAATGTCACCGGCTTATGTCAAGATGGTAATTTCCTATGTAAATATACCGATACAGTGTTCTTCACTTTCAGTAGGAAGTTCCAGACAAGTCTTTCTTTCTGATTTCTTTCAATCTTTAATAAAACTGTTACTTGAAGCGGTTTCTGTTGTTCACTAATTTTTAAAGAGATTTAATGTTATGATGTTAAGGTACGCTTGTTTTGGCAAGGTTGGCGCTTCTGTTAAAGAGGCTATACCTCTTTGCAATTTAATATTGTAACACGGCAAACACATTTGCAAAAAGTTTTATTGACTCCTATAGAGTCTGTCCTTGATTTTTTTTTGACTGTTTGCGCAAGGTCGGTATACAACACAGACACCTTGAGCGTCGTACTGTAAGCACATCAGTCCTCGCTGCATCTTCGTCTCCTAAGACACTAAGACACGTGGAGATTCAACATGCCTGTTCTAGTACATTGTATGTGGTGCTTACTTTTTCACATGAAACGACGAAGCTTTTCTTGCTAATCATTTCTTGACTGAAGCATGTTTACACATATTGGCCTGATCTGTAAGAAACGCGTTTTTACTCAAGTATGATAATGTGTTAATTATGCACAAATTATGATCTGTGATTGTAACTGTGGGCAAGTCGTGGCTGGAGTCCACGGACGGTTGTTCGAGCGTAGCAACGCAGAATTGTACGGTACACTGCACAGCTTACTGTGGTTTGCACACAGCTGCAGTACAATTTTAGGTAACATTAGCCACAATCAGCAGCTTACATCACATAACAGGTGTTCTACAACGTGGGTGACGACGCACAGTCTTCTCAAAGAACTACAAAGAATTGTATTGTACAATACTTGAAACAGTATATCCATCCTATATCTAGCGGAGACAGAATATGCAAAATACGGGCGGAACGTCAAATGAAGCAAGGACGCTACCGAAAACAGATAACTGAAAAAATTAGGCACGTTCACCACTACGAGATGACATGACACGATTTCGGCTCATCTTCCTATTTAGATGCCGCCGACGCCAACTACAGAGGTGGATCAGATAACAGTGGAATCATTAGAGACACAACACACGAAAAAATAGGTTACCAGAATGTGGTAGTGGGTGTAAACGAGCAACATTTCCAAAAAGTGAGAGAAAAACTCCTCCACAAGAGGGCAGCACAGCGACTACAGACACAAGAAAGGTGACTGCAAAACAAGTATGACAGTCTGGAGGAAGAAGAAGTGGACAGTACAGCTCAACACCAAGAAAATGCATAAACTGCAATTCCAGACGAAATTCCTCCTGTTTTATAGCGGGTCACGAACCCAAGGTGCCGCGAAAAAATACACTGCAACCTATACATTTTGGCGAAAGGTATAATGGACCACGACCACAATAACACAAAATAAGACAAATGATGATTTTTGGGTAGTGAAAACCAAATTTCGGCAATTGCAGAAGCGACATTTAACAGACGTAAAGCAAATCATGGTTGGTCGGAGCTACCGTTGGGAAAAATTATAACTAAGGGTGCTATCATAAGAAAAATCACGGAAGTACATAGACATGTAAGACTTGAATTAATGAGTCAAGGACACATTCTCATAGGAAACTCCCTTGTGGTTCCGAAACAACTGATCTCATAACAGGAATGGTCCTCCGGGGCGACCATATCGTGCGGGAAGAAGAAAAGATGCAATTACGATTTGAGGATCAAGCAATTCGTGCACACATTCCTGGAAGTTGTTAGTGACTATGTGGGGACCATCTAAATACGCAAATCGAGAGTATTTAACGAGGAGAAAGAGAGTATGAGTATTCAAAGGATGAGGAAGAACAAATGATAAGAGCAGTTGACCTTGAGATTACCAAACGTGTAAATCAAGTCACGAACGTAGGAGCAGGAGGTAGAGAAGAAATACGAACAATAGTACAAGAAGACCGCGATGTATTCTTACCGAAAGCAGTTGCATTCAACAGATCTCAGTGTACCTTCAGAGTCAAAGAGCACTACAAATTCTTTGTAACTCGGCAAGCCATGGCGCTAACGTCTAAACACGTGACTCTCGCACCATTGTGCAGGGCTACTGCACTCGCTGTCCCCCATGCACTATGCCACAAGTATGATGTGAGGTCAGAATAGTATATGATAATGGACTGGAGTCTAAATCAGAATGGTTGAGGGCCACACTACGAAGATACATAATGCAACCCATGTTCGTGTTGGTGCATCATCCAAGTTCGAACCCCACAGAATATATCTGCAGGGAACTCGGGAATTTATGTGACATATACTGCCAGAAGCATCAGGGGATGTGGAATATTCTTCTTAGGGAATTTCAAAATTTGATAATTGAGATGTCTCATAGTTCTACCTTGTTGCCACCATTAACCATATTGAAAAATCAAAATCCTCCAGAGAGCTGATGGAATTCATATTGTGCTTGAGTATACAGCATCGACCGCTCATCAAGCAGGCTCTGGGCAGGATCTGTGAGGGCAAAGGAAGAGGAAGGAGAAGGCAGACAAGAAGGCATCAGCGAGGAAGAATCATGTGGGACAGAAAATCCCGGTGAAGTCTCTTTGTCTGTCCAATCAACAGAAGAAACTCTGCCAGAAGTTCTTTTCATCATATGACGGACCATTGCATGTACGCAGAATCACACATGCTAATGCATATGAACTGGAATCAAGTCCCAAATGTCATTCGGTATACATCATATCCGCCACATCAAACTCTTTATTGAATATTAAGTTAGGTAGTAACAGCAAATCGACAGAAAATATGAAAAGTTACTGTGATCTGGGGGTGGAACATCACGTTATATGATCAATATATACCATGAAAGAAGAAGAATTACTTATAAGACGTCATCAATCAGCATAAAAAAGGAAGAAGTAGCGGTAAATATCACACACACACAAACACACAGTAAGTGTTGCAGAAGGAGCTTCCAGTTGAGAAATACGTTACGCGTCTGGAGTCAACCATGTCATTTGCTTGTTGTGGGGGGTGAAATACTGGGACTGTCCTTCTCGTGACACATTCTTTTTTCAGTGGTCCTTAAGGCTGTATAGTTACAATCCGTTGTGGGGAGCTGAGTTAAGATTTGTGCATTTGTTTATTCCGTTCACAGGCCTGCATCGTACATGGTGAGTTGTTGATTTTTGTTTTTGTCATTAATGCGAGTGGACGTCTTTGGAGTTGCGTGTTATATGTGTGACGTCAGGGAATGTCAGAGGGTAACGTCTATTCGAAATGAACAAAGTTTTTGTACTTTTATAGGAGCACGTCGCACGATATTGGAGTGAGAGATGGGGTAGCTTGTCGATTGTAGGATAACAGAGGCAAAACAAAATAACTGCAGGAAGATGCAGAATGGTAACCTATCAGCGCTATTCCATAGGTGGCGTCATAATTTATTAATGTATAATCCTGTTAACACATGTTACGTGTTAACAGCAATCAAGAGAACGGAGGTGTCAAGCGTCTGCAGATGACCAAAGCTGAAGTGATGTATTGAATAACAATTAGTTGGGAGATCCCAGTAGTAAAGGAAGATGAAAAGAAAATTATGGGTATGATGTTATATATGAATGATATTAACGGCATTTGCACACAGCTTTGCAAACTACTTGTTGAACATCTAGTTGTTCATATGAAATATGATAGATAGGGGTAAGTGGGTTTTTCACTTAAAAGAACTTAATGAAGAAGAGAGCTCCAGTGGGATGTTGGATTGGTATTTGCATACGAAGATCTTCAAGTGTATTTTGTGTAAGAATTAACTAGGATTAATTGAATTTTAGAATAATAATGTTTACGTTCATGATCCTTGTCTCATTGGAGAGTATGCTGGCTGATCACCCCAATTAATCTAGTGTTGAGTCCTGAGATGCAGGGAATGGTAGTGGACTGCAATGCTGGGGGCAAGGCCTTTGCAGCATGCACGATAGATTTAATGATAAATTTAGCTGCCTTCAGAAGCACAGTGCACGGAGTTCAACAATAATTAAATGCACTGAGACTTTTCTAATTAGATCTATTTAGAAAGATATTTTTTCAGAATTCCATTCCAGCTGTGAAGATTACTTAAAAAGTCTTAGACCAAATGTGGTTATTTGATGAAAAAAGTTTTTATTCGATTATATTAGACAGTAAGCGATTACATGAGCTGATCAAGGTTGGAATCGATTGTGCAGGGTCACGTGGCGAGGAGGAGTAGGAGCGCTGGCATGGCAGTACAACTGGAGGGTGTCTCAGCAGTAGGCAGTGATGCCACTGCACACAGCTGATGAGCTATACGTATGCCTCAGTGTCACTTGCCAAAATGCAGGACCAACTGGTCCCAGCAGCTGGGCGCCTTACACGGGGTGCTGAGTCGAACGGAGTGCCACACATTGGAATCGTCCTTCAGGACTGAGCGACTAGCAGCAGGTTGCTGATATGATGGCAGAAGTAAATACTGGCCTGCCGAGGTGGTATGTGTTGATGAAAGGATTCATGAATCTGGGAGAGCTTTTGCGATTGGGCTACTGATACTCTGCCGCATGTAATCCTGCTACAGATGTGAATGAGTCAGCTGACAACTTTACTGTTCACCTCATATGATGAAAGTCAGTCTTATAGCCACTGAGTACCATCAAACGTTCTTTTTCAGAGGCCTCCCTATTGCTATCTGGCAGATCAGGTAACCTTATTTTCATCACATCTGTTGGTAGTGTGTTTTCTGTCAACCAGTCCATAAGATACCTGGTCTGGTCAGTCGCGTGCGATGATCACTGTCTGAACTGTCAACTATAACTAAGCCCGCCAATATCCGCTGCACTGCCTGCCACAGCGCAGAAACACGCCAATGCTACAAGGGTCTACGAGACTGCAGCGTCGAACTTTTCCACATATTCTGCCCAAGTTATGTGGACATTAAAGAGATACCCACAAAACTTGTGTGTCAGTGAACAAGTGTCCTTGTGACGTTTAACGAAAGTTTCCTAAAAACAACAGAGCAGATTCCGTTTCAATTCAATGTTCATAATACACTACTTGCCATTAAATTTGATACCCCACGAAGACGACGTGCTACAGACGCGAAATTTTATCCGACAGGAAGAATATGCTGTGATATGCAAATGATTAGCTTTTCAGAGCATTCACACAAGGTTGGCACTGATGGCGACACCTACAACGTGCTGACATGAGGAAACTTTCCAGTCGATTTCTCATACACAAACAGCAGTTGACCGGCGTTCCGGCGTTGCCTGGCGAAACGTTGTTGTGATGCCTCGTGTAAGGAGGAGAAACGGAGAAATGCGTACCAACACGTCTCCGACTTTGACAAAGGTCGGATTGTACCCCATCGCGATTGCGGTTTATCGTATCGCGGCATTACTGCTCGCGTTCGTCGAGATCCAGTCGGAGGGTTCAGGAGGGTAATACGGAACGCCGTACTGGATCCCAACGCCCTCGTATCACTAGCAGTCGAGATGACATGCATCTTATCCTCAGGGCTGTAACGGATCGTGCATCCACGTACGGATCCATGAGTCAACAGATGGAGACCTTTGCAACACAAAAACCATCTGCACGAACAGTTCGACGACGTTTGCAGCAGCATGGACTATCAGCTCGGAGACCATGGCTGCGGTTACCCTTGACGCTGCATCACAGACAGGAGCGCCTGTGATGGTGTACCAAACAACGAACCTGGGTGCACGAATTTTTTCGGATTAATCCAGGTTCTGTTTAAAGCATCATGATGGTCGCATCCGTGTTTGGCGACATCACGGTGAACGCACATAGGAAGCGTGTATTCGTCATCGCCATACTGGCGTATCACCCGGCGTGATGGTATGGGGTGCCATTTGTTACACTTCCCGGTCACCTCTTGTTCACATTGACGGCACTTTGAACAGTGGACGTTAAATTTTAGATGTATTACGACCCGTGGCTCTACCCTCTATTTGATCCCTACGAAACCCTACGTTTCAGCAGGATAATGCACGACCCCATGTTGCAGGTCCTGTGTGGGCCTTTCTGGGTACAGAAAATTTTCGACTGCAGCCCTGGCCAGCACATTGTCCAGATCTCTCACCAACTGAAAACGTCTGGTGAATGGTGACCCAGCAACTGGCTCGTCTCAATACGCCAGTCACTACTCTTAATGAACTGTGGTATCATGTTGAAGCTCCATGGGCAGTTGTACCTGTACACGCCAACCAAACTCTGTTTGACTCAATGCCCAGGTGTATCAAGGCCGTTATTACTGCCAGAGGTGGTAGTTCTGGGTACTGATTTCTCAGGATCTAACCACCCAAATTACGTGAAAATGTGATCACGTATCAGTTTTAGTATAATATATTTGTCCAATGAATACCCGTTTATCATCTGCATTTCTTCTTGGTGTAGCAGTTTTAATGGCCAGTAGTGTATGTTTATTTAGTTATTGTTTCATGAACTCATAGTTTCATTTATATTTTGAAAATGAATTATTTTGAGTATGCCAAATTTCACTTGCTACATCATAAGAATACCACGTACACGCACCGGCTACCCCGCGCGGATAATGTGTGGACTTCTGGGTTTAGTTTCCAACTTCCAGTCACTGTTCTGATTGGGAATTGCAGCATTAAATAGCTACCAACTATCGTTAAACTTCAGGAGAGAGAAAACTGTTAAGACGGCAAGTATAATTTCCTCGTAGTAGAGTGACACCAGTTTCGATTCAATCTTCATACAGATTTGAATGGATATAATTGTCACAGGTTTTTGATTACTCATTTTATACGTTGATCCAATAGATGAGATTACTTTGTTTGCTTGTAATCTTTGTCCAGGACTATATCAGCAATCAGGTCAAAATCATAATCAACATATTAACATACTACTCCAGTCAGACAGCGTTTGTGAGAGTCAAATTTTGTGCAAGTTCCCCACTTTATGAGCTATGCCCACTTCTGTAAATTTTGTATTATCCATTTACCATTGAGCACAAAAATTTAGAGGTTAGTTCTTAAAGAGGTAACTTGCCACAGTTAGTCTTGAAGGGTTAGGGAAAATTCTACACTGCGGTGTTTTGCAACCTGTTGTTATTGCTGTGGTCTTCGGTCCTAGACTGGTTTGATGCAGCTCTCCATGCTACTCTATCCTGTGCAAGCTTCTTCATTTCCCAGTACCTACTACAGCCTACATCCTTCTGAATCTGCTTAGTGTATTCATCTCTTGGTCTCCCTCTACGATTTTTACCCTCCACGCTGCCCTCCAGTACTAAATTGGTGATCCCTCGATGTCCCAGAATATGTCCAACCAACCGATCGCTTCCTGTAGTCAAGATGTGCCACAAGCTCCTCTTCTCCCCAATTCTATTCAATACCACCTCATTAGTTATGTGATCTACCCATCTAATCTTTAGCATTCTTCTGCAGCACCACATTTCGAAAGCTTCTATTCTCTTCTTGTATAAACTAGTTATCGTTCCCGTTTCACTTCCATACATGACTACACTCCAAACAAATACTTTCAGAAACGGCTTCCTGACATTTAAATCTTTACTCCATGTTAAGAAATTTTTCTTCTTCAGAAACGCTTTCCTTGCCATTGCCAGTCTACATTGTATATCCTCTCTACTTCGACCATCATTAGTTATTTTGCTCCCCAAATAGCAAAACTCCATTACTACTTTAACTGTCTCATGTCCTAATCTAATTCCCTCAGCATCACCCGACTTAATTCGACTACATTCCATTATCCTCGTTTTGTTTTTGTTGATGTTCATCTTATAACCTCCTTTCAAGACACTGTCCATTCCGTTCAACTGTTCTTCCAAGTCCTTTGCTGTCTCTGACAGAATTACAATCTCATCGGCGAACCTCAAAGTTTTTATTTCTTCTCCATGGATTTTAATACCTACTCCGAACTTTTCTTTTGTTTCCTTTATTGCTTGCTCAATATACAGATTGAATAACATCGGAGATAGGCTACAACACTGTCTCACACCTTTCGCAACCACTGCTTCCCTTTCATACCCCTCGACTCTTATAACTGCCATCTGGTTTCTGTACAAATTGTAAATAGCCTTTTGCTCCCTGTATTTTACCCCTGCCACCTTCAGAATTTGAAAGAGAGTATTCCAATCAACATTGTCAAAAGCTTTTTCTCTAAGTCTACAAATGCTAGAAACGTAGGTTTGCCCTTCCTTATTCTAGCTTCTAAGATAAGTCGTAGGGTCAGTATTGCCTCACGTGTTCCAACATTTCTACGGAATCCAAACTGATCTTCCCTGAGGTCGGCTTCTATCAGTTTTTCCATTCGTCTGTAAATAATTCGCGTTAGTATTTTGCATCTGTGACTTATTAAACTGATAGTTCGGTAATTTTCACATCCGTCAACACCTGCTTTCTTTGGGGTTGAAATTATTATATTCTTCTTGAAGTCTGAGGGTATTTGGCCTGTCTCATACATCTCTCTCACCAGATGGTAGAGTTTTGTCAGGACTGGCTCTCCCAAAGCTGTCAGTAGTTCTAATAGAATGTTGTCTACTCCAGGGGCCTTGATTCGACTCAGGTTTTATTATTTTTTGTGGTATTCAAAAAATTTAAATCCTCTCTCACATCGGCCTGATTTAGCTTCACTGATCAGGATAGTAAAAATATGCGTATGTTAAGGGAATTTTCATTCACAAAGCAGGCTTATCACATTCACACAGTTCAATACAGTTCTATGCTAATTAAATTGAGCTTTACTTAAATTCCATAAGGCACTGAAGCAATTTCGAAGTCTCGGTCCGACGAAAATTGTCAGTCGATCTCCTGAAAACATTTGTAATAATTATTAACTTTCGGTGATCACATGGAAAAGACCGGAGATCTGCTGGTAAGATCGTGTTAGCCTATTTATTTGAAGTAACTGGATATCTTGAGCATACAAAACGGCAGGTTCGTTCAGTGTAAATCAGACGTTCCCCACTGATCCCGTGCAACACAGCGGAGTAAGCAGACACTGTCAATAATAATCAGTTAAATAATACGCGAACACACTTACTTTAGTTTAGTTCATGTATTAAATTCCTTCTCATACAAAAACTCATCAAGATGGCAACTAGCTCAACAATACATACATATACATCCTCCTTCTTTCACGGCTAATCGGCAAGATTGCCTCATTTTTTTCATAAGAGAAAACAGATAACAGAGAAGATATTCCATGAAGTAAATGGACGCTCCAAGGAATAATAGGGCTTGAAACTACTTTGCATTGATAATCATCGTATATTAAAGTTTAGGAATCGGTAAGATAAGAAGTGATATTTCGAGATATGTACTGAGTTATATAATTTATAAATTTTCTGAAAATATTGCGGAGAGACCGCCGCAAGAGACATTACAAGATCTTTCGGTACTCTGTCAGACTCTTCACGCAGTATCATATCTCCAATTTCATCTTCATCTACATTCTCTTCCATTTCCATAATATTGTCCTCAAGTACATTGCCCTTGTATAGACCCTCTATATACTCCTTCCACCTTTCTGCTTTCCCTTCTTTGCTTAGAACTGGGTTGCCATCAAAGCTCTTTGTATTCATGCAAGTGGTTCTCCTATCTCCAAAGGTCTCTTTAATTTTCCTGTAGGCAGTATCTATCTTACTCCTAGTGAGATAAACCTCTACATACTTACATTTGTCCTCTAGCAATCCCTGCTTATCCATTTTGCACTGCCTGTCGATCTCGTTTTGGACACGTTTGTATTCCTTTTTGCCTGCTTCATTTACTGTATTTTTATATTTTCTCCTTTCATCAGTTAAATCCAATATTTCTTCTGTTACCCAAGGGTTTCTACTAGCCCTTGTCTTTTTACCTATTTGATCCTCTGCTGCCTTCACTATTTCATCCCTCAAAGCTATCCATTGTTCTTCTATTGTATTTCTTTCCCCCATTCCTGTCAATTGTTCCCTCATGCTCTCCCTGAAACTCTGTACAACCTCTGGTTCTTTCAGTTTATCCAGGTCTCATCTCCTTAAATTCCCACCTTTTTGCAGTTTCTTCAGTTTTAATCTACAGTTCATAGCCAATAGATTGTGGTCAAAGTCCACATCTGCCCCTCGAAATGTCTTACAATTTAAAACCTGGTTCCTAAATCTCTGTCTTACCATTATATAATCTATCCGATACCTTTTAGTATATCCAGGGTTCTTCCATGTATACAACCTTCTTTCATGATCCTTAAACCAAGTGTTAGCTATGATTAAGTTATGCTCTGAGCAAAATTCTACCACGCGGCTTCCTCTTTCATTTCTCAGCCCCAATCCATATTCACCCACTATGTTTCCTTCTATCCCTTTTCCTACTCTTGAATTCCAGTCACGCATGACTATTAAAATTTCGTCTCCATTCACTACATGAATAATTTCTCTTATCTCATCATACATTTCATTAATTTCTTCATCATCAGCAGAGCTAGTTGGCATATAAACTTGTACTACTGTAGTAGGCGTGGGCTTCGTGTCCATCTTGGCCCTAATAATGCATTCACAATGCTGTTTGTAGTAGCTTACCCGTACTCCTTTCTTTTTATTCATTATTAAACCTACTCCTGCATTACCGCTATTTGATTTTGTATTTATAACCCTACATTCACCTGACCAAAAGTCTTGTTCCTCCTGCCACCGAACTTCACTAATTCCCACTGTATCTAACTTTAACCTGTCCATTTCCCTTTTTACATTTTCTAACCTACCTGCCCGATTAAGGGATGTAACATTCCACGCTCCGATCATGGAACGCCAGTTTTCTTTCTCCTGATAACAACGTCCTCTTGAGTAGTCCCCGCCCGGAGATCCGAATGGGGGACTATTTTACCTCCGGAATATTTTACCCAAGAGGACGCCATCATCATTTAATGATACAGTAAAGCTGCATGCCCTCGGGAAAAATTACGGCTGTCGTCTCCCCTTGCTTTCAGCCGTTCGCAGTACAAGCACAGCAAGGCTGTTTTGGTTAGTGTTACAAGGCCAGATCAGTCAACCATACAGACTGTTGCCCCTGCCCCACCAACGGCAAGTTCCATGGTTCATGCGACCTACAGAAACAAAACTTCAACAAGAAAGAGGATCTTATGCAATTGCGACTGCTGACAGTTCTGACAGTTAACCAGTCTGCGACTTTACGAATATTGGCATGAGTGATGCCTTTGGTGAAGTGACGACATTTATGCAAGCAATAGGAATAGAAACTCAGTGGACGCCTTCGTAGCTACTTACAAGGAGATGAATGTAGCCAAAGACGCACTAAAAAAATTGTCATTTTAGTACAGGTATTCGCGTGTATCGCAGACTAAGAGATCCACACAGAAGGGACGTAAAACCGTATTTCGATTCCGAACAGAATCTGAAATATGAAAGAGGAACTCCAACACTTCATCACTCAACAAAACATTGATATTTGGGTACTTACGGAGGATCATGCCAGACCGACTTAAGAGTTTCTTTCAGTATTGTCGGATACAGGATTGACAGGAGGCAATCTTTTGCCACTAGACGATTAAGCACCAAATCGAACAGTTTCTCGCGTACAACAGCCCGAAGCTGCATCACTAACGCCGTGATACACCATGGGACAAAACACTTTTATTTCAACCTACTTGCGGCGTGATGCCCAACTGGAGGAAAAGCACTTTTGTCAAATAATAAATACGAGTAGCGTTCAACAAGTACTGCACCACATTCTTTTTTCTCGGCCAATTTCGGTTGACACAATGCGGTTCGTTGTGGAGCATTGTGGAATATTCCAACTTCAGCCCCCATAGTTTCATGAGGTTCCTACAGGTGGCGGCGATGAATAAAGTCTTGAAACTTGCGACTGTAAATTTACGTCGCCTTCAAAACTGCGTCTGTAACGGAGGTGCGTTCCAAGCAGAGAGCTGTAAACGTGTATCTTTTGGAGGAAAACCAGAGCACCGCAGGTGCTCATAGGCGCTTTCAGAATGTTTACAGAGACCTCGCAGTGAACAAAAGCAAGATAGCCGTTGGTCGAGTCGTCTATCATGACGTCGACAAACCAGAGAAGGAGCAGCTTATGGGCGTTCAGCAGCGAGGTTGTCTGCATCGTGCAATCAGAGGCAGCCTTTGAACAGTATAATGCCACCTCGGCAGCAGTTTTTACAGTCAGTGGCTCCTGACGAGGACGAAGTACGTAATTGTTGAAAGGTCGATGTTTTACCCTGAACTGAAGTGGCAAGAAGTCAGAGAATGTTTTAAGCAAAAGTGCCGTCGCGATAGATTTCATTCTCATGTCTTATCTCCCGCGTGCTGGCAGGCCGCGCAGAGCTGTCACTTGTGACATGTTGGAACTTGCCGACGCCCTCATTTGAGATTTACGATAAATCACCATCAAACACGACGCTTCACAACTGGATGTCTCTGTTGATAGTGGTGACACATTCGTCCACAAGTTAGGGTACTCAAATGTGTGTGCCCGCTTGGTTACTCGTGCCTAAAAGAAGACATTGTTATAGCAACGAACGAATAACTATGCAGATCTGGTTGTATGTTTACGAGGCTAATCGCGAAAATTTTGTCCAATATCGTCGGAGGTGATGAAAGATAGTTCATCATTTCGAACCAGAAACAAAATGGCGATCTATAGAGCTCTGCCACATCACCTTTCCTCTGAAGAAAAAGTTAAAAGCCGTACCTTCACCCAGTAAAATCATGGCAACGGTCTCCTGGGACTCTCAAGACGTTGTTCTGTTTTATGACCTCCTACACAGTGCAGCGATCAGCTGTGAAGTGTACTGTGAAGAAACAGAAATGCAACGAACTTCTTCCTCATGACAACACAGGGCATCACACACGTCTGCGCACCTAAGAGGAGCTCACAAAACTTCATTGAACTTTTTATCCCCATCCACCCCACAGCCCGGATCTCGCACCTTCCAACTTTGTGTTTAACCCAATAACATATGCGCAACACGGGCAGCAGTACGTCGATGAGGGGGAGGTTATTGATGCAGCAGAACGATAGTTCTGACGTCGACCAGTGGAATGGTACCGTGCAAGCTCTCCGTTGATTGAACGAATAATGTTGAAAAATAGGATTTTGTAGCCAAACCAGTGGGGAATAATATGGTGTATTGGAGTCCTGAATAAAAGCAACCTGCTTTCATAAAAAAAAAGTGTTGCGTTACTTATTGAACGTCCGTCGCACATTCAACATCCACATGTGACCCTATCAAATAGAAGCACTATTCATGTTCTAGAAGATTTACATGTAACGTAATGTATAAGCTGGAGACATACCAGCAGTCTAAAATTATTGTACCCTTGGCATTGTACTGATTTAGTTAGGGAGCCGAGGCAAAGCGCGGAAACGCTGGACCGGTTTGGACCGGCTACGATGACCGGGACTTGGCGGCCGCCAGCAGTGGAGAGCGATTTAGGGGAACGGAAGTGTGTTTTACCAGCGCAATTCAAGGGATGAGGTGAGCGTTGGCTTGATCACCAGCACGTGCAGGAAGGTGCTCGCTCTAAAGGTGGCGTCTATCTCAATATGGCAGATTAGGTCTACTTCGAAATGTTTTAAAACTAAACATTAATTCACAGTTTCGATTTATAGCAAAAACAATGACATCAGAGTAAACATCGCATTGAGTTAGACGTAGTGTGACATTAAAATCGTTTATACGTGGACGAATAATCGTACAATAACCATTAAAAGTTAATAACTGTTGAAGAGACGTTCATAGGATTTGTCGATCTGCAAAAAGCGTTCGACAGTTTAAAATCATGTTCGAAATTCTAAAAAAATGTGGGTAAGCCATCGGGAGAGACGGGTAATGTACAGCACCTACGGAAATCAAGAGGGAATTATAAGAGTGAATGACCAAAAACCAAGTGCTCAGATTAAAAAGGGTGTAAGACAGGGATGTAGCGTTTCGCATCCTAGTATTCAATCTTTAAATCGAAGAAGCAGTGATTGAAATAAAAAAAAAAGATTCTGGAGTGGTATTAAAATTCAAGGTGAAGACATATCAATGATACGATTACCTGATGACATTGCTCTCCTGGGTGAAAGTGAAGAAGAATTACATGATATGCTGAACAGAATGAACAGTGTAATGAGTACAGAATAATGACTGAGAGTAAAGACTAAAGTAATGAGAAGTATCAGAAATAACAACAGCGAGAAATTTAACATCAGGATTGATGGTCACGAAGTAGGTAAAGTTAGGGAATTCTGCTACCTGTGCAGCAAAATAATTGGTATGTGGGGACGTTGAGTGCATTAGGTGGCTTCTTCGTGAACAAGCATTTGATGATTTAATTTAATATTTACATACTCACTCACTACTTATGTATTACATTTCTTCTGGTTACACCTAATACAGTCAAATTAAAAAATATAAAACGTTTCCACCTTGCACTCAGATCGAGTTTCAGGCCACTGACCCTGTGTGCACGATGCTTCACGAAGATTATGTTCAGAATTACCTGAACCGCTACATTTTTTCGTGTTGTTATTAAGTACACAGGCTTATTTGTTCTAATTTGATTGAATATTCCGGTTCATATTTGACAACTGGAACACGAATTTCCACCGATTGTACAACAATTTTTCATTCCTTAGGAAGTGTGCTCACATTTTCAATTCTAGTTTGATTACGATCGGCCCATCTAAGAGTGGCATCTTTTTCACGAGAACACAGAGTAAAAATTACAGTTAAATATACTTTCCACTTAACTTCTTTGAAGTTTATAAAAAAATCCACCAAATAATTCTAAGAGGTAAATTACTTAAATTTCCCTTCCATTTTATTTTCCCATTTTTAAGAATATGTGCTTGTATAGCTATCTCTTTTCCTAGAGACTAAGGTAATTGAATAAAAGCTTTGGCTCATAAGTTGGATAATCTGTACCACCACTTCCAATAATACTAAAGCTAATGTACTGTTGAGCAAGATTAGGAAGCCAAACCATCTCATATATTGTTGTGGTCTTCATTCCTGAGGCTGGTTTGATGCAGCTCTCCATGCTACTCTATCCTGTGCAAGCTTCTTTATCTCCCAGTACCTACTGCAATCTACATCCTTCTGAATCTGTTTAGTGTATTCATCTCTTGGTCTCCCTCTACGACTTTTACCCTCCACGCTGCCCTCCAGTACTAAATTGGTGATCCCTTGATGCCTCAGAACATGTCCTACCAACCGATCCCTTCTTCTAGTCAAGTTGTGCCACAAACTTCTCTTCTCCCCAATCTTATTCAATACTTCCTCATTAGTTATATGATCTACCCATCTAATCTTCAGCATTCTTCGGTATTACCATATATATATATATATATATATATATATATATATATATATATAGTCCGAGAACCATAGAATTTAGGGATTTACAACGAACCAATTGGCGGTGTGCATCCAAGTCAACGAAACGCAAGCGTAGCTACAACTAACGTTGCCATCCGAAGTGAGAACTATCATTCGTTAGTTGAACACTTCAGAGGTGTCTGTCTCCGACACTATCGAAAATATAGGACTCAAGAATCTTCCGATGAAGGCACTAGTACTTTATCGTCGCCCACGACACACTGAGGAGAAACCTATGACACAGAGTGTGCTGAGAGATCTCAAGATGCTGGTGGTACTTTGAGGTTGGGTGAAGACAAGTTACTGACAATAGCGCAGGACTGTAACAGGTAGACTGAGCAGCACCTATTACTGAATAATTCAGTCCCGCTAGACTCTTCACGATAATGTGGAATGATAATAACTCCCTGTCCACCTGGCAGTTAACTGGCTCCATCAAATGACATTTAGATTTATTCGCAGCGTCATTCTTTCTCTCTCGACTCGAACATTATGTGTCGAATGCACATGAAGTCCAATCACAACCACTATAATTGAGACATATGGAAGCAGTAAGGAGATGGCTGGGGAGCGGAAGGATACTGGGACTAGAAAAAGTATGTTTTAATTACTCCATCGCAAATACTTTGTAAGGAGTTACTGATCAACAACCACCAAACTATACGCCTTAACGTCAAATGACAAGTGCCTTTCACAACTAAGCCAAGAAACCTTATGTTCTGAACTGGAGAAATTTAAGAAACTCAAATAACAAACTTAACAATTCCAAAAGTGGCTTTAGGCTCAATAAAATGTATGTTTCATGGGTAAGCCAGAATCATGAAAGTTACAAGTGGTATAGTGGAGATAGTTAACAAAATAACAGTGAAAGGCTAATGCAAAATTATTCTCAGCAATTGCACCAAAAGCCTGGGGCCCAATAATAAAAGCCTATCATAGTAAGGTAAGAAGCTGCAGTTTGAGTACGAAGAGTAATTACAGATTAAGAACGTAAATCATGGGCCAATGATTAAATTGGCAGTTTCACCAAACGGCCCTCTACGATGCCAGAACAGAACTTTAAGGGTATTAAAAATTTTACATGCATAGAACTTTAGTAATATTCAAACGAATAAGACATGCGTGCACGTCGGTAGCAACATTGCACCGTAATTCGGAATAACACAGACTCTGCAGTATCGTATTTATCCGCCGACACCGAGCAAGGGACTTTTAAGTAAAAGTTCTCCCCTGCACGGCAATGTACATAATGGATGTACGATTACAGGCTGCAGACACAAGTGTTGGCGATATATGGAAGCCTGGTCTGACCGTGAGCCGTGAGTCGTTCTCGGGTAGCCCAATGGTAAAGCGACCGCTAGCGATAAGTGGGATATCTGCGTTCGAGTAACGGTCCGGCGCAAATTTTCAATGACTTTATGCCACTATACAGCTGATGGTTGTCCGTATTCGTAACTGCGAATACATTTCTCTATTAGTGTACAACTGCCAAGGGATGCGCCATAAAGGCATCAGCCAGCTTAGGTGAAGAACCCAGAGGGACAGTATACTGCCGAACAGCCCATCCCAGGAGCTGTCAGAGCTAGCTCTGACTGTGGAGGAAGTACATGCTCTCGCGATACAATAGGAGCTATCGTTGTTATTAAGATTTATAAGGATTACAGAGACCAAACAAGATAACCTTCTCTGGTGCAAGAAACGGGAAGTAGATGTATAGTAAATATTGTCGATGTTGCTTGCGTCTTTAAGCTACCCGACGGATGTACGTGAGTTTAGCGACCACAGAATGTGAAATGTAGCCCTGTAATATTTTCCTTCGCTTTTAAGAAAAAGAACTTTATGTTTCACTTTTTCTCGGCTTAGGGAAGGATGGAGAATTGTGGGCATGTAATTAATCTTTAGTGAAAGGCTGAACTTTTAGAGAACATTAGGTCGCAGGAAGCGACGCCGGGGATTACAAGGCAAGCTAAATCCTGGGCGCAGCAAGGCGTGTGATGCCGCATAAGTGATAACACGAGGGGGGAAGGGGAGGGAGGGTGCTGCGACTGCACTGGCTCCGCCCACGCAAGACTGTCGCCGACGGCATGGGGGAGGGGGCGGAGGGGCAGACGAGAGGGAGGTCTTCGCCACTTTGTTCCTGTTTTTGGAGTCTGCGAGTTTTAATAAGGCGGCAGGGTCGCGCATTGTGTCGTTGCCAGGGACAACTGGCTCGCCACCAAGCGCCGCCACATTAATTACTTCCACGCCATGGAACGACTCGTGTGGGTGGAGACAGAGGGAGGGGATTAGGGGGGCAGAGCAGGGGAGGGAGTGGATGGCTGCAGCCAGAGGCAGGCGGCGTCTCCTGGAATTTCAGTTGCCGTATGCGACGCGCTGACCGATCTGCGTCGAACCTGTGTGGGAGTAGTTGTCAAGTAGGAGGCGACCTCATGCAGTGGGTTAGGTGCACGATAGTATGAGGCGGAGTAATGAAATAACTTTCAGTTTAGTAATAAAACACAGTTTCTGAGGAGGGGGTATGAGTGACAGAGCGTAGACCGAAAGTAGTTTACTGTAATAAGAGATGTGAAATCAGCAAGAGTAGGAACTGGTTTAGCTATTTGGAGAATAAACACTAACTGGCTAAAAGTTCAAGGAAACAGCACTTAACGCACTGTGTGTGACATCAGGATATGTGTCTTATGGTCGATGTAGCTCACACTCACTCTAGGTGGAAAAAAAAGGAAAGAAAAGGAGTCCTGTAATAGATGGCAGAAGTACAGGGTGTAGTCAAACAATTCAAAACTGGCGAAGCATGAGCATCTGGAGCTACATATATGGAGTTGATGGAACCCGGTCGAATCAAGTTATTTGAACATCTTGCAAAGCTATTCAAAACCGCTTTCTTAGTGGAAAGGAATAAGGCTGGTGATAGAAGTAGGTATGTGAGACTGAGGGTGGAGGCAAAGGAAACAGTAATTACAGCAAATAATTCTATGTGGGGTTTTAAAATGTGAAAATAACTGTATAGGGAGTTCAACCATGGAAGACGATAAGCAGCTAAGAACAGTGTCTGAAGTAGTATAATCCTAGATAGGTGGAAGATATGCTATGACGATTGAAAGAAGGTCGAACTGAATTAGAAGATATGAGCACCTTTGCAGGCGACTAACAGAGCGCAGATATCCTGGAGATTTAGCGGACGTACCGGGTATACTTAAACAATTCACAAATGGCAGAGCACCAGGATCTGGAGAAGTATATACATATATCGATCTTATATAGTAAGATCCTTAAAACTGGAACTGAGAGAGATTTTGAGGAAGGTCTTCTGTCGATAATACCTGCAGCGTTAGACAGGGGACTGAGAAAAGAATTGCGCATTACTTAGGGAAAATAGGGTTTTTATAGACATGCAGGACTATGACAGCGTACCACTTGCTGAGATGAGGGATGCAATGAATAACCAGAACATTCATAAACTTTGTATACAAGCCTTCGGAAAGCTGTATTTAGATAATAACTGTCATGTTAAAGTTGGGAAGTTACTATCACAGAAACGTAAGTTTACCATAGGACTGAGACGAGGATGATTCTTGGCGCCTACTCTCTTAGAAGTATTTTTGAAAGAAGCACTGAAAAATTGGGAAAGAAAGTGTGAAAACATGGGAATTAAATAATGGGATGAAATCCTATTCTCCCTAACTTTCGTCGACAGTCAAGTCATTTTCGCCGAAGAGAAAGAGGATGTGTCTTGTATGTCAAGAAAAGTTAAAAAAGAATGACAGCAAAGTGGTATGAAAATTAATGGTACGAAAATTGACCTTACGAAGATTGAATACTTGTTCGTTAGATGTATAGGAAAGGATCTTACTGTGGATGATGAATCTATGGTAAAGTGTAGTCGGTAATATAATCACTGTCGATAAATGTGGAAGCAACGTGGAAATAAAGCACAGAATAGGAAAGGGAAAAGTGGCAGTTAAAAAGTTACATATTATTTGGAATAAAATTACTACAAATAATTTGGAAAGGAGTATATACGAAACTATAGGTGAAAGCACTGCTCAGTATGGTACTAAACTGTGCGAAGTCTTCCGAATCAATGAGAAGAAATTAAAGACAATGTAAATGGTATTTTGGAGACAAAGTCGCGAAGTAGAAAGAAAAGACAAAATAAGAAATAAAGTGCTACGAGAACAGGTGGGAGTTGCAAAGGGTACTGTAGACACAATTGAAAATAGATGGCTTACATGGTTTGGACTTGTTAGAAGAATGCTAGAGGAAGATGGTCTAAAATATGGCGCCGGAGACTTCCGAGGCACAGAAAGAAAGGAAGGTCCGGCTGTATGGAGTAAAGCATGCGATGCAGGACAGAGCCGTACAAGAACAGAACTGGCCAGAACCACGGACACAGAAACATGATGCCAGAGACGGTGCGTGATGTAGAAAACTAGGAAAAAGAAGAATAAGAAGGATACTTACATTGTAATAAGACTAAAAACAGCCGACCAGTTGCAATGGATAAAGAAATCTTTACCTTGGTTTCGACAGATTTAAATCTGTCTTCTTCAGAAGGCGGCAATTTTTTACATTAATATGGAATGATGTATCATCGTCGTTTGTACAAATATCTGCATAGATCCATTAGTCCAAATTAAAATATAGCCCTGAAAATAGGTTTTGTCATGTAAATAAAAATTAGTACATGGATGTTGCAGAGCTCACAAGCTTGTGAGCTCTGCAACATCCATGTACTAATTTTTATTTACATGACAAGCTTGTGAGCTCTGCAACATCCATGTACTAATTTTTATTTACATGACAAACCCTATTTTCATGGCTATATTTTAATTTGGACTAATGGATCTATGCAGATATTTGTACAAACGACGATGATACATCATTCCATATTAATGTAAAAAATTGCCGCCTTCTGAAGAAGACAGATTTAAATCTGTCGAAACCTAGGTAAAGATTTCTTTATCCATTGCAACTGGTCGGCTGTTTTTAGTCTTATTACGTGGAACCGTTGCTGTTGCGCAGCTATGTTTAGAATACTGATACTTACATTGGTTTAATTGCATAATTTACGAAAAAACAGACGTTTCCACCTCCGACTCAGAAGCGAGTGAACAGTAACTGTTAGAGGGAATAGTAACTAGTGTATCCGTCAAAAGCGCTGTCTATAGATAATAAGAAATTTCACATTTATATCCAACAGAAAAATCTACAAGCAAATCCTAGGAAATTCTGTCTCTACTTAAAGTCTATGTAGACGAGCTGGGATCTGAAACTAGAGACAGCAATGGCAAGGACTAATATGGATGCAGGTAAGGACCCTACCCCTGTGCCACTAGCGTACCGTCGCAAAAAGCGAAAAATAGATGACATGGTATTGGAAAAACAAGTCTTCATGGTAAACAAGGCACTAGGCACACTAAAATATCTGCTCGATATTACTTTTTTGCTCATATTCTTCGAGAACTTGTCGTGCTATAAACAGCTGCTTCCTGAAATAAGAACGGGTCACTGCGTCGATGAACAAATTGAACATGATAAGGCAAAATGATCATATAAAGCGTGACCAGAAACATAAGCCTATTGTTTTGCATTCAGATACTAACAGTGAAAGCCAGAGAAACGGATTTAGTGGCGAAGTGGAGCTGACTGGCTGTACACTGAAACTCGAACACTCATTATTACAAAAGTTTATTAGTTTTCTGTAGACCATAACCTTTTTTATACATTGGCTGAGCAGTCAACACCGATCCCTACCATTTCAATTATTTTGTTAAAGGCAAGTGTTAGACTCTTCCTTTACTTAAGATCCAACAATAGATAGATAGTCAGTTTCATCTTACACTGAAATCCTTTTATTTTGTTTCCGAGCGTTCTCTTACAAGAGCTTCAGAAAAGACAATACCCATAAAAATTTTAACAACAATATTAGAACAATGTTGTAAAATAACTTTAATTCCCCAAAGTCGAATTTCAGTCCCTTAAGTTGAAACTTTAGAAAGAGCTGAGGCAATTCCTGAAACAAACAGAAGTCTGTGTACAGAGCGCACTTAACCACTTTTGTCTATTAGGAATCCGGTCACATACCCATGAGCTACTCCCCAATGCTGTAACGCGTCGGCAACTTTGATTAAGACTGTTCTTTTACAGTAATCTATAAACAAAAAATCACAGAGGACACTTCCCATTAAATTTCTGCAAGTGAAATCTGTCTACCTAAATAATTTACGAGAAGGCTTGTTAAATAATTTAACCAAAGCGCTCGCAGAAAATGATCAGCTTAAGTGTTACGCGATCGTTTACAGTTAGTTAACCAAAGAAAATGCAATTTACAAAATTCAGTTCTCAAAGAACAGTTAACAACATATTAACCTCAGAGCTCTCCACTGTTTGCGGTAATTACTGCATTGTGCCAATACGCACAGTCCTCAAACAAGAAAAATTTCAATTTACTGTATAACCGTACACAGTGAGATGTTAAAATAACAGAAAAGACAACCTCTCATCAAAAGACCATGTAGGGACTATCCTTACCTAAAATTACTTAACAACTACCTAACCCTTGGACCAGTTGTACCTTTGTACAACTCGTATCACACTTCTCAGGGCTGACTACCAGAACAATAGGTACTCCTCGACCAACACTGCAACACTGCTATTCTACCTTATTTACACTAAACCAAACCAAATTATTCGTTATAGGAGCTCTCCATCTTCTCCACCCCGCACCCCATTTAGAAGATCCGCTTTAAAACACTGTTCTATGAACAATATCACTTCATCGGGCGAATCCCAAACCAGTCTCCTCGTTTACAATGGCCACAAGTTACAAAAGTTCCGGAAGCGACATACCATCATTCTACACTCCTGGAAATGTAAAAAAGAACACATTGACACCGGTGTGTCAGACCCACCATACTTGCTCCGGACACTGCGAGAGGGCTGTACAAGCAATGATCACACGCACGGCACAGCGGACACACCAGGAACCACGGTGTTGGCCGTCGAATGGCGCTAGCTGCGCAGCATTTGTGCACCGCCGCCGTCAGTGTCAGCCAGTTTGCCGTGGCATACGGAGCTCCATCGCAGTCTTTAACACTGGTAGCATGCCGCGACAGCGTGGACGTGAACCGTATGTGCAGTTGACGGACTTTGAGCGAGGGCGTATAGTGGGCATGCGGGAGACCGGGTGGACGTACCGCCGAATTGCTCAACACGTGGGGCGTGAGGTCTCCACAGTACATCGATGTTGTCGCCAGTGGTCGGCGGAAGGTGCACGTGCCCGTCGACCTGGGACCGGACCGCAGCGACGCACGGATGAACGCCAAGACCGTAGGATCCCACGCAGTGCCGTAGGGGACCGCACCGCCACTTCCCAGCAAATTAGGGACACTGTTGCTCCTGGGGTATCGGCGAGGACCATTCGCAACCGTCTCCATGAAGCTGGGCTACGGTCCCGCACACCGTTACGCCGTCTTCCGCTCACGCCCCAACATCGTGCAGCCCGCCTCCAGTGGTGTCGCGACAGGCGTGAATGGAGGGACGAATGGAGACGTATCGTCTTCAGCGATGAGAGTCGCTTCTGCCTTGGTGCCAATGATGGTCGTATGCGTGTTTGGCGCCGTGCAGGTGAGCGCCACAATCAGGACTGCATACGACCGAGGCACACAGGGCCAACACCCGGCATCATGGTGTGGGGAGCGATCTCCTACACTGGCCGTACACCACTGGTGATCGTCGAGGGGACACTGAATAGTGCACGGTACATCCAAACCGTCATCGAACCCATCGTTCTACCATTCCTAGACCGGCAAGGGAACTTGCTGTTCCAACAGGACAATGCACGTCCGCATGTATCCCGTGCCACCCAACGTGCTCTAGAAGGTGTAAGTCAACTACCCTGGCCAGCAAGATCTCCGGATCTGTCCCCCATTGAGCATGTTTGGGACTGGATGAAGCGTCGTCTCACGCGGTCTGCACGTCCAGCACGAACGCTGGTCCAACTGAGGCGCCAGGTGGAAATGGCATGGCAAGCCGTTCCACAGGACTACATCCAGCATCTCTACGATCGTCTCCATGGGAGAATAGCAGCCAGCATTGCTGCGAATGGTGGATATACACTGTACTAGTGCCGACATTGTGCATGCTCTGTTGCCTGTGTCTATGTGCCTGTGGTTCTGTCAGTGTGATCATGTTAGTCTGGGATATATGCACTCTGTGAGTCTTTCCAAACCCCACATGCCATATTAGGAGGTAGTTTGGAGTTAACGTTTTAATAATCTCACAGGAACTCACAAATTTGGGCAACATTTTCCCTGTTGCTTTATCAGCATCTCTGCTTGTGGTTCTAAAATTATTGATGAACATCTTCATCTTTCATTTCCACCCTCGTGGACTGTGTCCCTGATTATATCCTTTTGCCTCTCTGCAGTAAGCGGCTAATATGTTGGACCTCGCCTGGAGCCGTTTCCCTTACCCATAGCAAGATTTTATTTTTCGGCAATAAATCACGAATTTTCCACAGGTTAGACAACAGAGAATTAGCAGTATGTGCCACCATCACTTTAACCGGAGAAGTCTTATGACTCTCGTGACTGGCAGTACTGAAAGCGCAACTCAGCCACGGAATCGACTGATTCCATCGTGTCTGGTCTTGGGAGTGATATGCAATCAATGCAGCTTTAAGGTTTCTGTGAACTCTTACTGCAAATGATCGCTGCGGATAAAAGGGAAGGTGGCCAGGTTGAAAAAAAAATTCCTGAACTAACTAGAAACGAATGCCATTGTATTTTCGCTATATATGCTCTTTGGCGGTCCAAAGCTAGCAAAAATATTCCGCAGGTCTCTGATACTAACATCAGCAGTGATTCGTCTTGCTGGAATCAGCCACACGAATACGAACCTCGAAAAAGCGTCCAAAATCACGAACAAATCTCTATTACCCTCCTTTGATCTGGGCGATTGGCCGAAGTTGTCAATAAACAAATTTTCCATAGGGGCCCGTTCTCTTGTCGATGCTAGTCAGTCCTGATATTTTTCATTACTAGGTTTACTAATTTTACAAACCTGGCATTGATCCGCCAACTTCCGCATATCTTTACCCACTCCTTTCCGCAGAAAATATTCCCTGATTTTTCTTTGAGTTATGTATACCTAAATGAACACCCATCATGGACGCATTATAATACTTAAACACAGGTGCCAGTAATTACTTCGGTAGGACATTTTATCTCTGTCATTGCGTGCCCGAAAGCATAAGACCGAATTCCGGAGGAAATATTGCTTTACATTCTCTTCCCTTTGAAATTTATCTTTAATAATCTGTAATTCCGTGTCCTGCTCCTGACAGGCGCCCGCATTCTTAAAGAGCACCGGCAGACTCTTCAGTATATTGCTCTTAATAATTTCTTCACTTTCCTGACGCCTTTCGCATATCCCTTGTACGACTCATCCTCGGACTCCTCCTGGAAGACTGCTCTCTGTGACATTGTGACTTCCCCTGACGTGCCTCATCTCATATTTGAATGCTGATTAACGAACCGCCCGTTGAGCAATTCAACCTGCATTCCCTGGGCGGACCAGCAGCCAACTCAGTGCCTGATTGTCGGTTCTCATGTTAAAGCTTTTATGTTCAAGACAGAAACGGAACTTCTCCGAAGCAAATAGAACAGCTAAAGCTTCCAGCTCATACACGTAATATGGAGGTTCCAGTTCTTGCAATGGCTTGAGCGTATAAGCTGTCGGTCGCCGTATCCACTGTCTTCTTTTAAAAGAAGGGCAGCCACGGCAGTAATCGAGGCATCAGTCTGACAGATAAATTCCTTCTCAAAATGGGAATTACTAGTTCTGGGCGCTGGTGAGTGTCTGCTTAAGTCCTTCGAAGGCGGCTTGCTGCAGCTCCATCTAGACGAATCTTTTTTCCTTTTTTACGTAATTCATTGAGGGGTGACGCTAACTGAGAAGAATTTGCAATAATTTTCTAAAAAATTAACCATACCAATAAATTGAACGACCTCTTTCACTGTTTTAGGAGGAGAAAATATCTGAATAGCTCTTGTTAGCCCTTGATCAATCTGAACTTCCTTTTCTGATGTGATATGTCCCAAGAACGATACCCGCGAATGCGTCAAGGTAAACTTTGATGGTTTTATGGTGAGTCTAGTATATCTTCAACGCCGTAGCACTTGGCCTACGTGCTGCAGGTGCCCCTCCATAGAAGCACTATAAATAATCTCATCACCTAAGTAATAGTACAGAAAATTTAAACTTAACTCATCAAATACAGAGTCTAACAACTGAGAGGGCACAGCAGCACCCGTCTCTGGAACTCAGAAAGATGCCAACATATAAAAAAGGCTTTGGTCGTCTTCGACTCTTCGGTTAAAGGTATTAGGTAGCATGCCTGGATCAAATCTGAAACGGTGAAACAACTCCTTTTAACCAAGAAAATCACGTATGCAGGTCTGTTAATGAGACTGATTGCAGTATTACATTTATATTTAACTGTCTATAGTCCACTACCGGTCGAAACCGTCCTCCTCCGGGGTTAGAAAACAAAAATATAGATGACTCATCAGGCGAGTCAGATGTCTCAGTAGCTCCATGTAGTAATAATTTGTAGATAATCTTCTTGAGTTCCTGCATTTTATGAGGAGACAACCTGTACAGCATCTTATTCACTGACTTGTGGTCAGTTAACCTTACGCGATGTTCGATATGGTTGGTCACAACCAATCTAGACGTCAGTACATCCCCATATTCCTCCAGGAGCTTCTTCCCTATACATAAATCTGATCCAGAATCGAACACTGACATATTTGTATCTCATTAATCACCTTCCAAAGCTGATGGTTACAGAACGGAGGCACCTTCCCTGGTCGGAATCTAAATGAAAATTGCATTTTCGGCCCATCACAATTTAATCCCACCTTCCTAATATCGAATTACTGGATAGTTTATCAGCCACCACTATCTTTATTTTCCACGAACAGGCCTGGATACTAATTTTCACAACAGTTCACAAGCCTGTGCAAGGGAGCAAGAAATTTAACAGTAACCCATATTACACTAAGGAAAAATAAATAGTGAAATAAAGACGAAACAGTAACCAAGATAAAGGCAGATTGTTCGAATGTGTATGTGTGAAACCAGAACCAGTGCTAGATAACATTTAACACTGAGGTGCTACAGCCCGTGCAGTGTAAGATTGCTATATCTCAACTGACGATCTGGTTGTCAAACCTGTTCCAGCGGCCCACCTGAGAACTTTCGGTGTGTGAGGTGAGCTCCTGTGACGATGCATGATCGTCAGACGTCCGATAAATCCTACACTCGTCGAAGGGGAGAACGTGGCGCCATAAGTCCAGATCTTCACTTCAGGTCCTTCGTTGCGTATCATGGTGAAAGGAGATTAGTGCCGTTGTTCGTAATGGATGTCCTGAGTTCAAATCGATAGTGCGGAGAGTATTGCGTCCTGTCTGTGTCACACAAGAATCACAATTCCCTATGAAAAAGAAATAGTGCACAGTTCTTTTGCATTCACATCAGTACAACAACTTTTCCTGGTGGCAAACCGTAACAAAATTGAGTAAGACATGTTGTTTACCCAATTGGTCACCTGCACTCTGCGTGGCGTTGTCCTTGTGCATCGTGAAGAAATACAAGAATAATTTTTATATACAGACAGAAGCGACAAATGAAAATTGGTCCAAGGTTGGAATTCGAAGCCGGGTCTTCTGATCCATAGGCAGTTGCGCTAACGAATACGCCACGCTCGGACTACCCTTGCATGCCTCCCTCCTCAGTCCAAGTTTCCACTGATGCCTCAACACTTTGGTATTCCTCCTAAACCCAACAGCATTGCAGAGGCTCTCCAACTGTTTTGGAATAGTACCTCAGCATCGAATGAAATGGAGGATACTGTCTTAAACCGAGGCATTGGAGCTTTAATCAGACGAAACTACAAGGTTCCATAGTTTTTAAGTCTTAAATATTTGTGATGTATAGATGCAGACTGAAACAAGAGATAAAAATATGCAGACTGAAGCAATGAATAAAGTCGAACCTAGGTCTCCTGTTCACTGGCACTGCGGCGTTGCACGTTGCACGTTGTGAAGACTACAGTTGCACGCCCCCCTCCTCCATCCATATACCTATTACTACTCAACCCACTGGTATTGCCCCTAAACCCGAACAGCTTTGCACAGGCTCTCTAACCAAATTGGAATATCACCTCATAATCGAATGAAATGGGAGATCCTGCCTGAAACTCCCGCATAAATACGTTAATCAAATGCAACTACACTGTTCCAGAGACCTTTTAAAGTCTCGTACGTCTATGGTATACACCACAGACTGAAGGGTCGAATGAAAATTTGTGCCGAGGTCGGGATTCGAGCCCGAGCCTTCTGCGCACAAGACAGGTGTAGCTTGAATTGTGTCGGGTAATTTTTAATATCAGATCCTCCAGCCATGAAGAGCTCTAGTCGCGAGGTCTAGACTGGCAAGGAAAATTACTTGGTGAGAAAATTCATTGGATCCAGAGTAACTGATGTTGGGACGTTTCGAAGGGAGGCGTCAGTAGCGGTTGAACTGCATGTAATCTAGGAAGCCGTGGTTCTAGTCAACAGAGCAAAACTAACTAGGTTTACGAAATTGTGTCAACACTAGAACAGAGCAATTCAAACATGGAAACATTTGGTATTCGACGGTTGGCAAAGGAGATGATACAATGAGCCGAACTGGATAGAAAAGAAGCCCAGACAGATTGGAAAAAAAAAGCGTATGTAGGAGATGCAGAATCCAAATCAGACGGGAGACAGATGAAGCAGATAGACAAGAAGCCTAGGATGGCGGAAAATAGTTTAGGGAAGAGATGGCAGCGCTACGACGGGAATTCGATAACTGTTTCTCGTTGGTGGACGAAAAAGTGGTTGAGGTTTCCAAGAGAGTTGAAAGCAACGTTACCAGGCTGGTTCAGTCTCAGACAAATTTGAAAAAAACTGAAGGAGCAACGAGCAACTCGATTTCCCAAAGAGTGCGGGAAATGGAAGTGCGCATGAAATCAGAACCCACAAAACCAGTGCAGTTCTCAGAAACAGAGGAGTTTGCCTCGCTTAAACAAGGTCTCGAGAACCTCTGAAACGAATTTTTGCGGCAGCGAGTTGTTGTGCCATTACTGCCCGTCGCAGAAGACTTCAGAGGGTAATAACGTTTCACGATTGTGACAATTCTAAATCTTGTGGCACGCCATCAGCAACGGCAAAACAGCGTTATTGTGAGGGTAACGTGTCCTTCATCGAGGTCCGTATCTATCGACGGACAGGACGCTGACGATAAACACTTCTCTCCACTAAGGAAATTCCTCGCCGACACCGCCGAGGGAGACATGCATATTAATACTTGGATATAGCACAATTTATGGATATTCTACAGAACTCCTGGTCAATTCAAAGAAAGTTAGAAATGTGAGTGGAGAGGTTGTCATAGAAGTCCTGCCAGTAAGCGGACACTGTACGACTTTTGCGGAAAGCGAATCCAATATCACGGCATCATACTAATCAACTGTAGAATAATATAGGCTACGATTAAGTACCATAAAAACCCCTCCACTAGCAGCAACAAACATCCACTTTCATCTACAGTATCTCGAGGTAATTTTTAAACCGAATCAACTTCTCGACCGTCCGTACAGTAATGCTGAACAGATTCCCTTCTTCACAAAAACACCGCCAACAGAACACTAGAGATCCCTCCTCTGTGTTGGGAAGAGAAGCCTCCACTTTTAAGCTGTTTTCACAAATTTTAATGACTCCACACAGGAAGACAAGAGAATAGTACGGATACTCACAGGACAATAAATGATAATGTCAGGAAAACAACAGCAGCCAGCCTCAAAGTCGGAGGCAGAAGTGTCATCAAAGACTCAGGTATTACGAGGAGAGACCACGCTCAGGGGACATAATACAAGTACCATTGAGAGAACTAAATATGGAAGGACTAGAAGTAACTAAAATAAGATATCAGTTGCCCGATTATTGAACGGAAATTGCCTTACTCTTAGTATAAGTGGTGTAGTTTTTTGTTTTTTATGCAAGTGAATTAGAGATGATCCTTCCGCAATATTAGCAGTAAGGGTCTTCTATAATTAGTATTGATTTGACTAGTGGTCACTATATTTTGTACATGTTCATAAGGGCTTTAGAAGCGTCTAACGATAGGGGATGCATAGGGTGTTACATGAATCTTGCAAGGTTATATTATTTTTTAAATCTGCTTACAGACCCACGTCTGCTGGTCGCAATAAAGGCGTATCATGATAATTCGATATGACATGAGCATAATGTCGGTTTCACACATATTTCAGACTGAACTGCAGTCATCATCAGCGAGAGTCATAGGTGGATCCTGACACTACTACTATAGTTTTATTGCACAAGTACGAAGAAGATTGGCTGTTCAGCCAGAACATTATGACCAGCTGCCTGATAACCAGTACGTCCACCTTTGACACGGGTAACAACGGCGACGCATCGTGGCATGGAAGCAATGAGGCCTTATTATTTCGCTGGAGGGAGTTGGCACCATATCTGCACACGTAATTCGCCTAATTCCCGTAAATTCCGGCTTCCGGAAGGAGGGGGGGGGGGGGGGTGGAGTCAGTGGGGAATGAGCTCTAGCGCCACCTTCACATCCCAGGCGTTTTCGATCGGGTTCAGATCTGGAGAGTAGTGGGGCCGGCACATCAACTGGAACTCGCCACTGTATTCCTCGAACCACTCCAGCACACTCCTGGCCTTGTGACGTGGCGCATTATCTTGTTAAGAAATGCCACTTCCGTCCGGACACATGATCGCCATGAAGGGGTGCACGTGATCTGCAACCAGTTTACGGTACTCTTTGACCGTCATAATGCCTTGCACGAGCTCCACTGGACACGTGGAAAGGCACGTGAATGTTCCCCAGAGCCTAACGGAGCTGCCACCAGCTTGTCTCCTTTACGCAGTACGTTTGCCAGGGAGCTGTTCCCCTGGAAGACAACGGATTCTCGGCCTCCCATCGGCACTATGGAGAACGTATCGCGATTCATCAGACCATGCAACGCTCTGCCACTCCGCCAACGTCCAGCACCAATGGTCGACGTAGTTACCGAAGTCGTGATGTTAACATTGTCACATGCATTGGTCGTCGGCTGTGGAGGTTCATCGTTGAGTATTCGGTGCGCTGTGACACATTCGTACGCCACCCAGCACAAAAGACACTTCCCACATCATTCCGTCAACACCCGACAAGTCATATAGTTTCCGAAATGCTCGTACCAAGCCTCCATACCATCCACAATTTCGCCTCGGTCAAACTCATATTGCGCACATTCATCATTCTACATAAGGACAGCACGCTCATTGATACTACATACATCGTGCATATGTCTGACTAGCAGTCATTTCTCGCCAGGTGACGCTGCTATCGCCTGGACGGGTTTATATCGATAGCAGGTTGGTGGTCATAATGTTCTGGCTGATCAGTGTTTGCCTGTATACAGGCTGTATAAGAACCTGTGAGGACAGAATACATTGTTAATTTTAATATATGCCATCCTGTTTGAAATCTGTGTGTATCACACTTCTGAGTATGGTTTCTATATGGACAAACTTAAAACTTTCGGGGGCAACGAAATCTTAAAAGTTTCTTTAGTTGCAAACATTTTTCAGTCATTGATTGAAACTAGCTTTAGGTGCAATAAAAATGAATTAATTTTCATTAAAATCTGATGTAGTAACAATTCCTAAACAGCGGCAAATTCTCAGTCTTATTAAACGTAGCGACGGGGTTATCATATACCGTGCTGAAGTTGCATGAAGTGGTCAATCTTTGTTCATTGAATCCGACAACTATTTCAGAAGCAGGCGAGACACGAGAGGGGGAACAGCCGGCGGTTACAGCGGAGGTCCACTGTCCATCGAAGGGAACCGTCCGTCATGGAATTGGTATGTTCTGAGTGCAGAACGTTAGCCACGCGCTGGTCTACTTGTGCATGCAGTCCGAAAGTACATACAAGACAATACACTTTTCTGAACAGACGCATAAATGTACTTACTTTTAATTTAAGTAGCCACAAGGAAATGGTATTTCACACACACTCTTCTACGTAAAACCATGACTGTCACCACCATTTACCTGAGCTGGGGAAACATTTTTTGCTATGATGAAGAAAAATAAATGTCAAGTCGAATTCCTCTGAATATTTTTCGAGTTGGCCACTCTGATTTGTTGATGAAAGATAGGACATTTTGTTTAATTTTACGTCCATCATAATGACGTTCGTGGCAGGGAGCCTGCACTGTGTAAGGGATCCATGATCCCACGAACATAGATGCTAGTATCCGACGCCCAGGTCGATAGTACACAGGAGTCGATTGTCGAGAGCTGCAGGAGGCAGTGAGACTAGTGTTGTGGGCGAGTAGTATGGGAGAGTGACGAATGAGCGGTAGTTTGGGAAAGACGGGCAATAATGGTGGTCGAGTAAAATTCACCGGAGTATGACGAGTGAGCACGTCCCCCTGATCGTCGTGGGGTTGACCCTCACTAATACCGATTCGCGAGTGATATGAAACAGAAAGTGACAATTGCCGAATTACGTGTTTCGCGTCAACCGCGTCGGCCAGCAACAACTATGGATTGCAGTGAGGATTGTTGTGAATGTTAACCATCAGCATTGCGTATGACGAAGTACTGAAAATCAACAACCAATGAAAAGGTACAACTGTAATTAGACGTGTAAGGCGAAGGTAGCAACTGCCTCAGAATTTATGTGTAGTAGAAAATATACAGTTTTGTACATCGCAACCTTTGTGGTCCTTAATAATAGACAAACCTTCTACAATTTCCACTATTCAATCTCAGAACAGCCGCACTCGGTTGAAATATCCCCGAAACCATGGCAGAAAAACCGATAGCCTTTCATCCATTAAGCACACGGTCATATGATCATAATAATTAACTGTTTGACGGCCTTCGATAAATTGCACGAAATCCAATAAAGGAATTTTAATCGGGGGTGTTTCAACTGTAACCCAGGCGTAAAGTTAGTTTCGTAAATATCCATATGGAATAAAGATTTCTACCTCCTTTTCTTTTTTTGGTGCTAACACAAATGATTTATGTATGAATTTCAATTACTGTCTTCATCCACTTGTCATGTTTTCAGCTATGAATCGGACTGGCAATACTATCTGTGCCACTTTACTTGTCCTAATGGAAGACTGTTGGGAGCTCTTTTCTGGTTTCGGTAATAATTTGAGTTAGTTGAGTTTACAGATGGCCCACCCACGTGATGAACGTGTTTTGCATCTGTGAAGATCCTTTGCATGTTTAATTAATTTTGTTAGAGTGATGAACAGTTGATGTGACATTGCTGTCAGGGCATAACATCACTATCACATATCGCTATGCAACATTAATTCATTTTAGCTGTTTTATAGTTAAGTTTATAGTTAATTCAATAGGTTTATAGTTAATTCAGTGAGCAATGCGGTTGAAAGCGCAACCTGGAACTCAGAATGATGGGGCAGCGTGTCGCCTAAAATGTTTCTGGGCTCTCCTTCGTCGGCAGAAGGCTGTCAGTGAATCTCAGTTGGCGAACTAAGGAGTTTCCCACAAGTTGGAGGTAGGGTTGCTCTTCATGTATTTTGAATGCCAGGCAGGTGGCTAACCCCATGTGGTCAGTGAACGCTATGGCCACCCATCAGCCTCCAAAAAATAGAGCACAGTTTGCACTGAGGCGACAAAAGTCATGTCGTACCTCCTAATACGATATCAGGCCTAGACCTCCTTTTGCCCAGCATAGTGCAATAACTTGACGTGACATGCACTTAAGAAGTCGTCGAAAGTCGGCTACTGAAACATTGGACTATGATGCCTCTATATCCGTCATAATTGCGAAAATATGCCAGTGCAGAATTTTGTGCACGAACCGACCTCTCGATGGGGTCAAATAAATGTTCGATAGGATTCGTGTAGGGCGATCTGGGTGGCCAGATCATTCGATCGAATTTTCCAGAATGAACTCCAAAAGAGTTGGGAACAATTGTAGCCCAATGACGTGAGATCGTTGTTTGGTAACATGAAGTCCATGAATGGCTGAAAATGGTCTCCAAGTAGCCGAATGTAGCCATTGATCGATTGTAGCCTACGATCGGTTTAGTTGGACCAGAGGATCCAGTCCATTCCATGTAAATCGAGCCCATACCATTACTGAACCACCATCAGCTGGCACAGTGCCTTGTTGACAACTTGGTAGGGTTCTAGCAAGGTGCAGACACCACGAAGCCATAGACTTACTAACTGAAATCGCGACTCTTCTAACAGGTCACCGTTTCCAACTCGTCCAGGGTTCAACCGATATGGCCGCGAGCGCAGGGGAGACGCTGCAGGCGTCATGCATTTAGCAAAGGTACTCGCTTCGCTCGTCAGCTGCCATAGCCCGTTAACGCCAAATTCTGCCGCACTGTCCTAAAGAATACGTTCTTCTTACGTTTCATATTGATTTACGCGGTTATTTCACGCAGTGTTGCCTGTCTACTAGCACTTACAACTCTATACAAATGCCACTGCTCTCGGTCGTTATGTGAATGCAGTCGGACACTACGTTGTCCGTGGTGAGAGATAATGCCGCAGATTTGGTATTCTCGGTGCACTCTTGACGCTGTGGATCTCGTAATGCTGAATTCGCTGACGATTATTGAAAGGAAACGTCCCATGTTTCTATCTCCAACTACCATTCCGGATTCAAAGTCTCTTATTTCCCGTCGATGACTCACCTGCGTACGAATGACAGCTCTGCCAATGCACTCTTTTTTTTTATCTTGTGTACGCGATACTACCGCAATCCTTATACTAACGAGGAAATGTAAGTTTGAAATGTGCGACAGCACATCCATATTCTGAGCAGCACACTTACTTCTGTGTGTCTAACACACAACTATCATATTGGATTATTAAACTATGAATTCGTGAGCTGCACAGATAAGGATTCTGACGCTTTATTCTCCACGCAGTCTTCCAGAAAACTATGGAATATTCCACAGTGTTAGTGTCTCTCCTCGTCAGTTTAACTGAATATTCAGATAACTTTTCTCTCCGTCAGTCTGTTGTTAACGTTATGAAACAAACAGAGAAAATAAACTCCTGTGATATGCATACTTCAAGTTCCATTTAGTTGTCCTACATCTTTTTCAGCTTAGGAAACACATAAGAAAATAAACGTAAACTGGACGGTCATTAAAGAAGATTGTGACAAAAAGTAAGTGGGTAACAGCTGCAAAAATCATTGCAAAACTGAATGTCGCTCTCACGAATCTTGTTTGCACGAAAATAACACCCAAGGGAGCTCCATAAACAGGGAATTGCAGCGCGAGCCGGAATTCCTAAACCACTCACCAATGATGCAAGTGCCTACAACAGAATAATGTGGTGCCGAGTCCACAAAACCTGGACTATGGGACAATGATAGAAAGTCATTTGGTCTGATAAGTCCTGTTACTCACTTTTTCCAACTTGTGGCTGAGTTTACGGCGCAAGAGTGAGACATGGCGGGGATTCGTTGATGATTTGGTCTCCAAGATTTTCCTGCAAGGTCAGATTACTGCCAAGATTTATGTGTCCTTTGTGGTTCATCAGGTTCATCCTGTGGCACATTTTGTTTTCCCGAATGATGTTGCTGTGTTCCATGACGACAGAGCCGCTCTTCACACAGCTCGCATCGTCCAAGACTGGTTTTGTTAGAACCGGATGAATGTCGCATCTGCCATGACCACTATAGTCACTACATCTCAATATTATTGCGCCTTGTGGTCTACTTTGGGCAGACCTCTGCGTGATTGCCATTCACCTCCATCATCGTTTCCTGAACTTGACACTGCTTTGCAGGAACCTATATAAGACCTTAAGGTTTTTAACATGTCTGCCAATCAGCGACTGTTGTATAATACAAAATATTGAAAAACACAGCCCTCAGTCACGAACATAATTAATTTGTAAGCAGCTTTCGTATTTTTTGGTACGTTATGCTGTAACATTTAGTTTTAATTTGTGACACTGAAACCTAGGTTACAAATTAATTGTGTTCGCGACTGAGGGCTGTGTTTTTCAAAATTTTGGTTCTCTATAAGACCTGCATTTATCTATCCTGATATGACCTAAAGCTGTTTTGAATACCAAAGTGTCTTTGGCACCGTCTTAGGCACGGTGTTTTTGGTGCATCCATACTTTGTCCATTCCCTGTATTTAAACTATAGTCCTATTCTGCCTCTACCCGACTCAGCATATGAGGAGTAATGGTAACATCAGCTGCGGCGTGCGATATCGCAAGTTTTCTAAGTTCTGCGTTAGAACTGTAACATAAACGCTGTAATGCCAGACAAAGAGTTAGCAGATTGTTTAACCCGGTGAGAAATGTCAGGTGAGTGGCCGCTGTAAGGCCAGTGACATGGTAACAAATGGTTCAAATGGCTCTGAGCACTATGGGACTCAACTGCTGAGGTCATTAGTCCCTTAGAACTTAGAACTAGTTAAACCTAACTAACCTAAGGACATCACAAACATCCATGCCCGAGGCAGGATTCGAACCTGCGACCGTCGCTGTCTTGCGGTTCCAGACTGCAGCGCCTTTAACCGCACGGCTACTTCGGCCGGCGACATGGTAACACCTCATTTGGGTAATTCGCACACAACTGTGGAAATGTTGCTAAAAAGTGAAATCCCTGCTGTTAGTTTCAAGTCATAGTATGACCCACAACTGCAGCACGGCGAGTTATGTCGGCGAAATAGAACGGTCCATTGATTATTTTGTTGCTATGGAATCGCAGATGTGTTCGACAGTTGCATCTGGATTCTCTGCCCCCCACACTGTTGGCTGATGGTTGTTCTATTCGACACTAGCACGATAGGCAGGCTTTGTGTGGCTCCTTGTATCATGTCTGTCAAACCCCCGGTCGACACAAACGTTTTGCATCTCACACTCTACATGCTCCGCAAATTTCTGATACCATTTCGCTGCGCTGTTGTACAGTAGTGCTGCCTTATACGACTCGTCATGGAGAGCCCTTTGCACGTCAACTACCGATTGGCAGCGTGCATATTTCAGCACACAAATGCTTTCTCTGCCTGATTCACCTTCATTTTCAGCAACTATTGTTGGCGGTCTACGTCATGTAGCCTAATTCAGGGCAAATATCTAACACAAGTGAACAAACAGACAGCGCGGCGACGTGCACAGCACAATGGACTTACAGGCACGGTGACCATTAACGGGGTTCCCTTTACGAGTCTACAGAGCATGGTTTCCCAAACTGTGTTCCGAGAAACACTGACGTTCCTTTGGATGTGAATACGTCCTCCGCAATAATCTACATCGACGGAAAAAATTCGCAAAACCAAAAGGTAATTAATGTATAATAATTCCGTTTCGGGAATACATTTGTCCAGGCAACATATGTCAGTGATGAACACTGCAAGATCACAGGTTAATGTAAACGCGAGATAAGCCATTTAAAATGTGATATGCTGATACGGTAATAACCGGTGTAGCGGCCACAGTGTTGAATGCAATGATGTAAACATGAATGCATTCTGTTGTTCAGCTGACGAAGTCATTTTCTAGGATGCTGTTCCACATGTGCTCGATTAGAGACTGATCTGGTGATCGAGGAGGCAATGGCAACATGTCGACACTCTGTAGAGAATGTTGGGTTGGAACAGCGATATGCGGACGAGCGTTATCCTGTTGGACAACACCCCCTAAAACGCTGTTCATGAATGGCAACGAAGCAGGTCGAACCGACGTACAAATTTGGGGTCAGGGTGCGTGGGATAAAAGGGAGAGTGATCTAGCTGTCATACGAAACCGCACACCACGCCATATATCTAGATGCAGACAGGTTGCTTGCAGGCCCGTAATTGGCCTCCTTTTAACCAACGCACAGGCATCGCTGGCACCGAGAAAGAACGAGCTTTCATCAGAAAACACAACCACCATCCTGCCTTCCAATGAGCTGTCGTTAGACACCACTGAAGTCGCAAAAGGTGGTGGTCTGGGGTCAGTGGGGTGCATGCTATAGAGCGTCTGGCTCTGAGGGGTCACTGATATAATCGATTTAGAGCAGTTCGTTGTGTCACTGTCGTGCCAACTGCTGCTCAAATTGCTGTTTCAAAAGCAGCAAGACGCGTCAGAATCATTTGCCGAACACGATGGTCTTCTCTTTCGGTAGTGCCACGTGGCAGTCCGCAGCTCGGTCTTCTTGCGACAGAACGTTCTCGTGACCACTGCTGCCACCCACAATGTAAGGTAGCTACATTACTCTGAAATACTGCAGAAGGAACATCCATCTTCCGGTAGCACTACTACACAACCTCGTTGAATCTCAGTGAGTTGTTCACAATAGCATTCTTGACTAACAACAACGCAGCACCTCCGATCTCAAAGATAACACATACTCACGACGGTTACAGCATGTTTCAGGCAAACCCGATTTGCATCCTCACAGTGGCACTATTAGTGCCACTCTCGTTTCCTTTTTTTTACGCAACTGGTGCGAAATTTCAATAGACATACTCTCTCAGGTGTAAAAAGACACCTACTAAATTTCGTTTATGTCTCACAAATCCTGCTCGATGTTGCAATTTCTTTCCATCAGTGTATTAATAACGTTGTGTTTCTTCCACCGCCATTTTGCGATCCTACATTCATTTTAATTTTATTGTTATTTCTGTGTTATTAATTGTTATAAGTTATGATTGAAAATCGAAGTGATCATTGTGTAAAAGAAGAAGTTCTTTGTTTATTTTTAAAATTTTATTAAGCTTCAAAGCAAACAAGGTGTCCCATCAGAATAGCTTAAAAACAAACAAGGTGTTCCATCAGAGTACTATAATTCTCAATGTGTTCTGCCAAAAGAAATATTTGAGACCCCTTGCTGTAGAGCCAGGAGCACGGGCAGCGATGCGCCCAATGGAAACAACGGGTGCAGGAGTGGCGCCACAGTGTTATTTCAGGCGATTCCCAGTTCTGCGTTCTTTATCACGATAGGTGTACCAGTGTGAAGAGAATCTGAGAACAAAAGAAGAACGCTGCCGCATTTCATTCATCATCGTTATATGAGTCCAGCACTTCTTAAAATGATATGAGGTGCTATTGTGTACGCGACACAATTACCACTGGTTCACTGGTTCGTATAGCCGATAATTTGGAGAGCACGCGCTACATTTCTGGTGTCAAAGCCGATATCAAGCAGAAGAGGAAGGAATAACAACATTATACTAGGACATTGAGTACGTAATTCAGCATGTGACGGGATTTGAAAATCGAATAATCATGACGGATTAGAAAGCAGCAGTAGTGGGAGGAACATGCATAGGCGTTAGTAAAGTTCTCTGTTGCTCTAGATGCTATGATAATGAATACCACATTAGACAGCTCAACTGAATAGGGACTGACATCTCTAGAAAGGCCCATCAGTGAATATGGACAATCAGAGATAAAAGGAAGGTAACCGTGAAGAAACCTTGGAAAATGGAGGATATACTTCAGCTGGTCCACGAAAGAAGAAATTACAGGGAACCCGAAGCGAGGGGCTGCAGGGGAATCTGAAGAAATTCGAAAAGGAATAGTCATCTGAAAGACTGATTCATCGTACTCAAAACTCAGCCTTCGGTGAAACTGAAGCAAAGGCGCCAACATTAAGAGTGGAGAACGAATTTCATTGTTAAACACAGAAGAGACAGAGTGAACAACTAGGAATGGCACTCTGAAGGCCGCTAGGACGTCCAGAAAATGTCTTGCTCCCAACGTACATTCTCAAACAGTTTTCCGAAAACGATGGTAGTTGCTATCATTCGGCCGGGAATGTCCAATTTTCCTGCGCTAGTCTGCTTGATACGTTCGCCTTGAATCGTGATCAAGGTACAAAAGTCAATTTGCAACACGCAGAGTTGCAGTTGAAACTCTGACTGTAATGAGTGCCAAATGATTTTGGAATACTTGCGATCGGTCAAAGCAGAAGAGGACAGGTGTCAGTCGCTTGGAATTTCGAAAATTATTGGGGAAAGTGGCCACCAAACAACTATTCTGTTGGCCTGTAGAAACTATGAGACTATAGATATTCATCAGTTTTTCAGAAAATAAGCTCCACAGAATCGGGCAAAGAAAAGAGACTGATATGTGCGAGATCTATTGCTGAGCTTCACAGCCTTTGTAAGGCACGAGAGAGGCAGATATGACGTTGCTCTTGACGGTGGGAAAATGATTTAAGAAATACTAAGACAAGTTTAAAGGATTTATCGACCTAGAAAAAGCGTTCGACAATGTAAAACGATGCAAGATTTTCAAAGTTTTGAGAGCATTATATATAAGCTACTAGGAAAGAACTGAAGACCGAGAACGAAGTACACTGATTGACCATGATATGAGAGAGGGGTGCTCTTTTTCATCCGTACGGTTGTCTATACATCGAATTAAAAGAAAAGTTCAGGTGTGGCATTAAAATTCAGGATAAAAGAGCATCGGTGATAAATTTGCCTAACGACATTGCAGTTATCAGAAGAAATGAGGAAGGAATATAGGATCTGTTGAATGGAATAAATAGGTTATCAGAACACGCTATTGCTTGATAGTAAACCGCAGAAAGTCGAAATAAATGAGGAGCAGCAGAAACGAGACCAGCGGTAAAGTAAACAAAATTGGGAGCCACGAAGTTTGCGAAGTGAAAGAGTTACGCTATTTTGGATACAAAATAGCATATTGCCGGCAATTCAAAGAGAACAGAAAAAGCCGACTAGTGAAAGCAAAGAGGGTTCTCCTAGTCGAACGATATCTGCGAATTTGAGGGGCAAAAAGAAAATGAATTTTGAGAAAAACAATTTTGGGAATGTACGTTAGGAGCACAGCATGGTATGGAAGTGAGTGATCGATCGGAAAGGAGTGAATCCAAATGTTCCAGTTGTGCTACTAGGGTTGAGAAAATCAGAGGCACTGATTAGGTAAGAAATGTGGAGGGGCACACTTAGCCGGCGAGGAAAAGAATACTGTACGTGTAAAACACTGACAAGAAAAAATTAGAGGTTGCTAGGACATCTGTTAAGAAAGCAAGCAATAACTTTCATAGTGCCAGAGGGAGCTGTAGATCGTAAAAACTGTAGGGAAAGACAGAGAGTGGTGTATTTTCAAGAAGTAATTGAGTACATTGAATGTAAGTGATTCTCCGAGATGAAGAGATTTTCACAGGGGACAAATTTACAGAAGACCGCTTCAACATGACTGATGATCTATCTTTGTGCTCTCTTCGAAGTTATTTTTTTTTTTTTTTTTTTTTTGGATCCTCTTCAGATTGGTTTGATGCAGCCAGCCACCAATTCCTCTCCTTTTCCTATATTATTTGCTGCATGTTTTCCAATCTTTGTCTTCCTCTGCAGTCTTTATTCTCTACTGTTCCCACTATATGCTATTTTGTATCCAAAATAGCGTAACTCTTTCACTTCGCAGACTTCGTGGCTCCCAATTTTGTTTACTTTACCGCTGGTCTCGTTTCTGCTGCTCCTCATTTACAGAACTTCCTCTTGATAGTGTTTCTACATACTCCTTTCCTCGCCGATTCAGCGGAGAGCTTCCTCATTCGATACCTTATTAGTCCACTTAATTTTCAACATTCTTCTGTAGCACTACCACTCAAATGCTTCTATTCCCTTCTGTTCCGGTTTTCCCACAGTACATGTCTCACTGCCACACAACTTTGTGCTGCAGATGTGCATTCTCAGAAACTTCTTACTCAGATTAAGTCCTGCATTTGATACTAGTAGACGTCTCTTAACCAGGAATGCACTTTTTGCCAGCGCTAGTCTGCTTTTTATGTCCTCCTTGTTCCATCCGTTAAAGGGGATTTTGTCCCCTAGGTAACAGAATTCCTTAACTTCATCTACTTCGTGATCACTAGTTATGACGTTGAATTTCTCATTGTTCTCATTTCTGCTACTTCTTATTACTTTGGTGTGTATCTTCGATTTACTCTCGTTCCATATTCTGTACTCATCAGACTGTTCATTCCATTCAACAGGGACTGTAATTCTTCGCCTCTTTCATTGAGGTTAATAATGTCATCAGTGAATCTTAAAGGTGATATCCTTTCACTTTGAATTTTAATCTCACTCTTGAAGCTTTCTTTTACGTCCCTCAATCCGTCTTCGATGTTTAGATGGTACAGCAGGGGCGAAAGACAATATCCCTGTTTCACACCCTTTTTAATCCGTGGACTTCATTCTTCCACTCTTATTATTCCCTCATGGTTCTTTCCATATTGCGTGTTACACTCTTGTACTTCTACCGCTCATGTCTATTTTTCTCAGTATTTTGAACTGGATGGCATATCTATTCCCTATCGACTCCTGTTTCCTCTTCTATCATGTCTTAGATAATTCCTCCCCCTCACAGAGAAACTCAATGTATTCTTTCCACCTCTCCGGCCAAACCTCTGCATTTAATAGTCGATTTCCCATTGCACTATTAATTTTATCATGCTTGATTGTAGTTTCACTGAATATTTTTTGATTTTTCCATATGGTGTGTCAATCATTCTAATAAGCTTTTTTTTATTCATTTTCTCCACATTTCTCAGGCAGCTATGTCGCCATACTTTCTCTGCACTTCCTATTTATTTCACTCCTGTGTGATTGGTTTCTCTGCATTCCTGAATTTCCCAGAGCACCTCTCTACTTGCCCCTCGGCTAGCCGCGCGGTGTAAATCGCTGCTTACCGGGTGAGAAGGCGTGCCAGTCCCCAGCACGGATCTGCCCGGCGGATTCATGTCGAGGTCCAGTGTGACGACAGCCTGTGGATGGTAGGTAGTTTTTAAGGCGGTTTTCCATCTACATAGGCGAATGTTATCAGCGAAAGGATAACGTTCTACGAGTAGGGGCGTGGAATGTCAGAAGCTTGAACGTGGTAGGGAAACTAGAAAATCTGAATAGGGAAATGCAAAGGCTCAATCTAGATATAGTAGGGGTCAGTGAGGTGAGGTGGAAGGAAGACAAGGATTTCTGGTCCGATGAGTATCGGGTAATATCAACAGCAGCAGAAAATTGTATAACAGGTGTAGGATTCGTTATGAATAGGAAGGTAGGGCAGAGGGTGTGTTACTGTGAACAGTTCAGTGACCGGGTTGTTCTAATCAGAATCGACAGCACACCAACACCGACAACGATAGTTCAGGTATACATGCCGACGTCGCAAGCTGAAGATGAACAGATAGAGAGAGTGTATGAGGACATTGAAAGGGTAATGCAGTATGTAAAGGGGGACGAAAATCTAATAGTCATGGGCGACTGGAATGCAGTTGTACGGGAAGGAGTAGAAGAAAAGGTTACAGGAGAAAATGGGCTTGGGGCAAGGAATGAAAGAGGAGAAAGACTAATTGAGTTCTGTAACAAGTTTCAGCTAGTAATAGCGAATACCCTGTTCAAGAATCACAAGAGGAGGAGGTATACTTGGAAAAGGCCGGGAGATACGGGAAGATTTCAATTAGATTACATCATGGTCAGACAGATTCCGAAATCAGATACTGGATTGTAAGGCGTACCCAGGAGCAGATATAGACTCAGATCACAATATAGTAATGATGCAGAGTAGGCTGAAGTTCAAGACATTAGTCAGTAAGAATCAATGCGCAAAGAAGTGGGATGCGGAAGTACTAAGGAATGACGAGATACGTTTGAAGTTCTCTTACGCTATAGATACAGCAATAAGGAATAGCGCAGTAGGCAGTACAGTTGAAGAGGAATGGACATCTCTAAAAAGGGCCATCACAGAAGTTGGGAGGGAAAACATAGGTACAAAGAAGGTAGCTGCGAAGAAATCATGGGTAACAGAAGAAATACTTCAGTTGATTGATGAAAGGAGGAAGTACAAACATGTTCCGGGAAAATCAGGAATGGAGAAATACAAGTCGCTGAGGAATGAAATAAATAGGAAGCGCAGGGAAGCTAAGACGAAATGGCTGCAGGTAAAATGTGAAGACATCGAAAAAGATATGATTGTCGGAAGGACAGACTCAGCATACAGGAAAGTCAAAACAACCTTTGGTGACATTAAAAGCAACGGTGGTAACATTAAGAGCGCAACGGGAATTCCACTGTTAAATGCAGAGGAGAGAGCAGATAGGTGGAAAGAATACATTGAAAGCCTCTATGAGGGTGAAGATTTGTCTGATGTGATAGAAGAAGAAACAGGAGTCGATTTAGAAGAGATAGGGGATCCAGTGTTAGAATCGGAATTTAAAAGAGCTTTGGAGGACTTACGGTCAAATAAGGCAGAAGGGATAGGTAACGTGCCATCAGAATTTCTAAATTCATTGTGGCAACAAAACGACTATTCACGTTGGTGTGTAGAATATATGAGTCTGGCAATATACAATCTGACTTTCGGAAAAGCATCATCCACACAATTCCGAAGACGGCAAGAGCTGACAAGTGCGAGAAATATCGCACAATCAGCTTAACAGCTCATGCATCGAAGCTGCTTACAAGAATAATATACAGAAGAATGGAAAAGAAAATTGAGAATGCGATAGGTGACGATCAGTTTGGCTTTAGGAAAAGCAAAGGGACGAGAGAGGCAATTCTGACGTTACGGCTAATAATGGAAGCAAGGCTAAAGAAAAATCAAGACACATTCATAGGACTTGTCGACCAGGAAAAAGCGTCCGACAATATAAAATGGTGCAAGCTGTTCGAGATTCTGAAAAAAGTAGGAGTAAGCTATAGGGAGAGACGGGTCATATACAATACGTACAACAACCAAGAGGGAATAATAAGAGTGGACGATCAAGAACGAAGTGCTCGTATTAAGAAGGGTATAAGACAAGGCTGTAGCCTTTCGCCCCTACTCTTCAATATGTACATCGAGGAAGCAATGATAGAAATAAAAGAAAGGTTCAGGAGTGGAATTAAATTACAAGGTGAAAGGATATCAATGATACGATTCGCTGATGACATTGCTATCCTGAGTGAAAGTGAAGAAGAATTAAATGATCTGCTGAACGGAATGAACAGTCTAATGGGTTCACAGTCTGGTTTCAGAGTAAATCGGAGAAAGATGAAGGTAATGAGAAGAGCGAGTAATGGGAACAGCGAGAAACTTAACATCAGGATTGATGGTCACGAAGTCAATGAAGTTAAGGAATTCTGCTACCTGGGCAGTAAAATAACCAATGACCAATGACGGACGGAGCAAGGAGGACATCAAAAGCAGACTCGCTATGGCAAAAAAGGCATTTCTGGCCAAGAGAAGTCTACTAATATCAAATACCGGCCTTAATTTGCGGAAGAAATTTCTGAGAATGTACGTCTGGAGTACAGCATTGTATGGTAGTGAAACATGGACTGTGGGAAAACCGGAACAGAATGGAATCGAAGCATTTGAGGTGTGATGCTATAGACGAATGTTGAAAATTAGTTGGGCTGATAAGGTAAGGAACGAGGAGGTTCTACGCAGAATCGGAGAGGAAAGGAATATGTGGAAAACACTGATAAAGAGATGGGACAGGATGATAGGACATCTGATAAGACATAAGGTAATGACTTCCATGGTACTAGAGGGAGCTGTAGAGGGCAAAAACTGTAGAGGAAGACAGAGATTGGAATACTTCAAGCAAATAATTGAGGACGTAGGTTGCAAGTGCTACTCTGAGATGAAGAGTTTAGCACAGGAAAGGAATTCGTGGCGGGACCTATCAAACCAGTCAGTAGACTGACGACAAAAAAAAAGGCGAATGCGGGATTGGGGGGGGGGGGGGTGCACAATAGTGAACCTGAGGGCTACGGCGGGACGAAGCCTCTCCGTCGTTTTTAGGTCACCGGTTTAATACACACAGTCTCTCTACTTCCTTGTTTCATCGATCGACTGAAGTACTCATTGTTTTTACGCTATTACCTCGTTATACATACGTTTTTCTCTCCAACCTTTGTGGTTGCCCTACTTAGAGATGTACAGTGTTCTTCAACTGAAACTCCTACTGAGCTATTTATTATTGCGGTATCTATAGCTTCGGAGAACTTCATGCATATTTTCATTCCTTAATACTGGCATATTCCATTTCTTTGCTTACTAGTTCTTCTGACTAATCCCATAAGCTGGAGCCTACTCTTCGTCAGCACGAAATTGTAATATGAGTATCTGTATGCCCGTGAGTAGACCTTAGAATCCAATATCTGTTATCGGAATCTCAGCGTGTCCATGGTCTAATCTAACTGAAATCTTTCCGTATCTCCTGGCCTTTTCCCTGTATATTTACACCGCTTGTAATTATGAACAGAGTATTCGTCATTACCATATGAACTTAAAAACCCCATTCCAGTCCCCCACGACCATTAGATTTTCATCTCCCTTTATGTACTGATATACCCGTCCAATATCCTCATACGCTCAATCTGTCTCTTCTTCATCTACTTGCAACTTCGGAATGTGTACCTGAACTGTTGTTGTTGTTGGTTTGCTGTCGATTCTGATGAGAATAAACCTATCACTGAACTGTTCATAGTAACTCACTCTCTGATATTCGTGACGAATGCTACTTCCATTTTTGCTGTTGATATTGTAGAGATAGTGTCTTTGAGTAGTAATCTCAACGTCCTCTGTCCTACGTTCGAAGGCCACCACCGCTCAACTTTTGAATAAAATTCATCATCATCGTTGGCCGAACACTTCTGGTATATGAAGTCACCCTCATTCTGCCAAAGGACTTATTAAAATGGTTGGAGGAACGGACAGAACTTCATTGATCTCTCTTGATTTGGTGTGGAAAAAATATCTCGTATGCCCAGGAAACGTAGCCTTCTTTCCATTTTACTTCACTGAGAGTCACTACATCTAGTTTGAGCGTCAGCATTTCCTTTTTCAGTTATTCTGACACCCCCCTCCCCCCCTATCACGCTCAAACATGACATTCCACGCTCAGACTTATAGAAAGTCATATTTTCGTTTTTTAATCAATCTTTTTCTCATCGTCTCCTCCTTAGCAGATCTCTCCAAGAGCTCCAGATATGGGACATTTACCAAGAGGGAGAGCGTCATGACACTTTCTCAATTACAGGCCATATATCGTTTGATAATCTCAATGTTTATTTAATTCAGCTATTTCTTTTGCCTTTTGCATTCGCAGGCCGGTGATTATTGTTGACTCTACGGCATTTAAGGTGCAATTTTCCACACCAAAGCAAGAGAGATCAATGAAGTTCTGTCCGTTCCTCCAACCACTTTAATAAGTCCGTTGGCAGAATGAGGGTGACTTCATATACCAGAAGTGTTCGGCCAACGATGATGATGAATTTTATTCAAAAGTTGAGCGGTGGTGGCGTTCGAACGTAGGACAGAGGACGTTGAGATTACTACTCAAAGACACTATCTCGAAACCACGCTCGTGAACATTTGTACAGTATAACGCCGCTCTGCAACTGATCTGCAGCTACCATCTAATAATCTATGATCTCGTACTGCTTGGAATGAAAGAGCAATAGTTATCAATAAAGGCAAGCTAGACTTGATGCCGAGACGGGGGATAGCCGTTGTTGCTGCCAGAGTTGGTAACATGTGTACTAAATTTTGTGCCCCTGTATAGTGCCTGCAGAATACCATGACCAGTAGATGCACGGACGACAGGACACGCATTTGGAGAGCAGTAGTGGTGGTGGTTACAGGCGGGCGCTGTAGGGGCAGTGCCGTTCTGAACTGAAACCTAAGCTCACATATTCTGTAAATATCATTTGCAGTACCCAATGCCCACTCTTGCATGTGGAACATTCTAAAAGATCTATCACCACTGCTTTGTTTACTTGTTGTTATAGTCTTCAGTCCAGAGACTGGTTTCATGCAGCTCTCAATGCTATTCTACCTTGTGCAAGTGTCTTCATCTCCGAGTAACTACTACAACTTATATGCTTCTGAATCTGCTTAGCGTAATATCTCATGATCTCCCTCTACGATTTTTACCCTCCACGCTTCCCTCCAATATTCAATTGGTGATCCCTTGATACCTCAGTACATGTTCTACCAGCTGATCCCTTCTACATAAATTTTGCCACAATTTCTCTTTTTCACAATTCTGTTCAGTGCCTCGTCATTAGCTACGTGATATACCCATGTAATCTTCAGCATTCTTCTATAGCACGACATTTCAAAAGCTCCTATTCTCTTCTTGTCTAAACTATTTATCATCCATGTTTCACTTCCGTACATGACTACATTCCACATAAATACTTTCAGAAACGATTTTCTGTCACTTAAATCTATACTCGATATTAACAAATTCCTCTTCTTGAGAAACTCTTTCCTTGTCGTAACCAGTTTACATTTTATGTCCTCTCTTCTTCGACCATGATCAGTTATTTTGCTTCCCAAATAGGAAAACTTACTTACTAGCTTAAGTGTCTCATATCCTAATCTCATTCCCTCAGCATCACCTGATTTAGTTCGACTCCATTCCATTATCCTCGTTTTGCTTTTGTTGATTTTTATCTTATATCCTCCTCTCAAGACACTGTACATTCCGTTCAAATGCTCTTCCAGGTCCTTTGCTGTCTCTGACAGAATTACAATGTCTTTGTCAAACCTCGAAGTTCTTATTTCATCTATTTTAAATCCTACTTTAAATTCTTCTTTTGTTTCCTTTACTGCTTGCTCAATACACAAATTGAACAACATTTGGGATAGGATACTCCCCTGTCTCACTCCTTTCTCAACCACTTCTTCCCTTTTATGCCCCTCGACTCTTATAACTGCCATCTGGTTTTTGTACAAATCGCAGATAGCCTTTCACTTCCTGTATTTTACCCCTTCCACCTTCAAAATTTGAAAGAGAGTTGTCCAGTCAACATTCCCAACAGCTTTCTCTAAGTTTACAAACGCTAGAAACGTATGTTTGCCTTTCCTTAAACGATCTTCTAAGTTAAGTTGTAGAGTCAAGATTTCCTTGCGTGTTACAACATTTATACGGAATCCAAACTGATCTTCCCCGAGGTCGGCTTCTTTTCAGTCATCTGTAAAGAATTTGTGTTAGTATTTTGCACTCGTGACTTATTAAACTGATAGTTCGGTAATTTTCACACCTGTTTGAACCTGCTTTCCTTGGAATTGGAATTGATATCTGAGGGTATTTCTCTAGTCTCATACATCTTGGTCACCAAATGGAAGAGTTTTGTCATGGCTGACTTTCCCAAAGCTATCATTCTAACGGAATGTTGTCTACTCTCGGAGCCTTATTTGGACTTAGGTCTTTCAGTGCCCTGCCAAATTCCTCACGCAGTACTATACCTCCATTTCCTCTTCAACTACGTCCTATTCCATATCCCTAATATTGTCCTCAAGTACATCGACCTCGTGTAGACCCTCTACAAACTCCTTGCTCCTTTCTGCTTTCCCTTCTTTGCTTAGGACTGGTTTCCCATCTGAGCTCTTGATATTCATACATCTGGTTCTCTTTCCTGCAACGGTCTATTTAATTTTCGTGTAGGCAGCATCTACTGCCTTACCCTTAGTGATATATTCTCCTACATCATTACATTTGTCCTCTAGGCATCCCTGCTTAGCCATTTTCCACTTCCCGTCGATCTCATTTTTCAGACGTTTGTTTCACTTATCGCCTGCTTCATGTACTGCATTTTTGTATTTTCTCCTTTCATCAATTAAATTAAATATATCTACTGTTACTCTAGAGATTCTAATAGCCCTCGTCTGTTTACCTAATTGATCCTCGGCGGTCTTCATTATTTCGTCTGTCAAACGTATCCATCTCTTTCCTCTGTTCTTGTCATATGGTCTCTCCGAAACTCTCTAAAATCTCTAGTTCTTTCAGTCTATCCAGGCCCCATCTCTTTAAATTCCTACCTTTTAGCAGTTTCCTCAGTTTTAATCTGCTCCTGGAAATGTCTTACAATTTAAAATCTGGTTCCTAAATCTCTGCCTTACCATTATATAATCCATCTGAACCCTTCCAGCCGGCCGGAGTGGCCGGGCGGTTCAAGGCGCTACAGTCCGGAACCGTGCGACCGCTACGGTCGCAGGTTCCAATCCTGCCTCGGGCATGGATGTGTGTGATGTCCTTAGGTTAGTTAGGTTGAAATAGTTCTAAGTTCTAGGGGACTGATGACGACACCAGTTAAGTCCCATAGTGCTCAGAGCCATTTGAACCATTTTGAAACCTTCCAGTGTCTCCAGACCTCCTCGTGAATGAAGATTGTATACGTGGAAAACGCTTTGGTTAGTATCTAAAAATAATTTCGCCGAAAATGCAGCGATTTGTTTTTTCTGGCTTGTTATTTTTAACTTTCAGAGAAGCGTCTAGAGTGGCGATCCTGAGTAGAACCTACACACTTCTCTGGTTGCCATGTTAAAATCTGCTTCTTTTGCCAAAACACTGCCGAGTTTACACAGCCTCACCTCACTAAAATGTTGTGCAGACGCAGCTGTAAAAGAAATCTCAAAAAGTAATTAATTAAGTTAGGAACAGATGAAAAATAAGATAAGTAAAATGAAGAAGCAAATTCTCGGTGCAAAGTAAACGTGCAATGCCTTCACTTATGTTGTTCCAAAACCCATAGCATTTCTCATGCACTAGCTATCGGTGGCTCTTAAAAATTTCATTATTGCATCGAAAAAATCTGCAGTGACTCGAATAACGCAATAAATAACAAAGTTTTGCATAGTAATCATAAGGCAATATACTCTCCTCTTTGCGTTCTGTCATTTGCCGAAAGCGGGAAATGTCGACCTTCCCTACCGAACAAACGAATGAACTCGCTCAGCGCTTTGGACGGAAAAGGTCACTGTGCATCGGCCACCGATCCTGCGTGGGCTATGCCTGAAAAACACTGTCCTTGGAATAAGCTGAGCATTCTACAATTGACTCGATTGCTCTCAATGCATGATTATTAATTCAGCTCTAATAGGTTTGTTACTTCAATAGATGTAGTGATTAACCACATCTTAACATACTTTATTTGTTTATAATAAACTTAAACTGTTCTGGTTCTGTAGCCTATATAGGCAGGTGAATTGCTTATGAAGTAGTTCCAGGAGTTGTTAATGTTCAGCATATTCCATGAATTGTTGTTGATTGTCCTGTGGTTGTCGCGATGAGGGACTATAATCCTATTAAGGTAAGTAGAAGTTCATAGCATGGATCTCGGTTAACGAGAGGGTCCAGTGACGACAAGGGCAGACAGGCCCGTAATCCGGCTTTACTATCACTGTTTACTAGTGCACGACCTACGCGGCCAACGGGACAGTTAATTAAAAGTGCCACAGAATAAGTGTACAGACATCATGTTCTCCTAAATTTACTAGGCTGACCAATATACGTGGGGTGCCACTTTGTGGGAAGGTATCTGTTAAACTGAATATTGAGGCACATGTCTTAAGTTTACATGGCGCAAGAACAGGCGTTCTAAAACTATCAAATAGCCAAATGTTTTTCTACAGAATACAGCAGTATATGGTTTCCACGTGCTCAGGACTGTATACGAGCGCTCCAATAAACTACCGAGATAACGAATATAACTATGATAAATTTAATTCATGAGAAGGTGAAAATATCGTCGTAGCTAGATTCAGTTCAAATGGTTCAAATGGCTCTAAATACTATGGGACTTCACATCTGAGTTCATCAGTCCTCTAGAACTTACAAGGGAACCTCCCCATCGCCCCCCCTTCAGATTTAGTTATAAGTTGGCACAGCGGATAGGCCTTGAAAAACTGAACACAGATCAATCGAGAAAACAGGAAGAAGTTGTATGGAACTATGAAAAAAATTAATAAAAATATACAAACTGAGTAGTCCATGCCATAGGCAACATTCAGGAGAATCTGAGCTCAGCAGCGTCGTGGTCCCGTGGTTAGCGTGAGTAGCTGCGGAGCGAGAGGTCCTTGGTTCAAGTCTTCCCCCGACTGAACGTTTTAGTTTCTTTATTTTCGCAAAGTTATGATCTGTCCGTTCGTTAATTGACGTCTCTGTTCACTGTAATAAGTTTAGTGTCTGTGTTTTGCGACCGCACCGCAAAACCGTGCGATTAGTAGACGAAGGGACGTGTCTCTCCAATGGGGACCGAAAACATTTGATCCCAAGGTCATAGGTCAACCGACTCCTCCACAGGAAAACACGTCTGATATATTCTATACGACACTGGTGACGGCATGTGCGTCACATGACAGGAATATGTTGTCGGCCCACCTAACTTGTACACTTAGCGAATGGGTAAAAAGATTCTTCTACCTTGCCCGGTTTAGGTTTTCTTGTGGATGTGATAATCACTCCAAAAAAAAGTGATGAAAACATAAGAGTTTGTCACATAAACTGAAAATAAAAAATTCAACTTTTCACACGAGGGAAGACTTGAACCTAGGACCTCTCGTTCTGTAGCTGCTCTCGCTAACCATGGACCAGGGCGCTCCTTGACTCCCAGTCTCCTTGATGTTGCCTATCTTCGAATGGACTACTCAGTTTGTATATTTTACTAATTTTTTTCATAGTTCCACACAACTTCTTCCTGTTCTCTCGATTGATCTGTGTGCCAACTTATAACTAAATCTGAGGGGGGTGCGATGGGGAGGTTCCCTTGTTAGAACTACTTAAACCTAACCTAAGGACATCACACACATCCATGCAAGAGGCAGGATTCGAATCTGCGATCGAAGTAGCACTGCGGTTCCGAACTGAAGCGCTTAGAACCGCTCGGCCACAATGGCCTGCTAGATTCACGTTTCCACCACTCTCATCACACATGAACCAGAGCAACACTTTCGGCACTTTGAAACAAGTCAGATTGGATAATAGTCATTTCTCGCGGATTATCAATCGCTTTCACCAGTGGCAGGCGCGTTTCATATCGTGGGATAATTTGACAGATTATCTCGTTGTAGTTCATAACAGTATGTCCCCGATTTTACATCGTTGTTGTGTGGGAACCGTTATCGAAATGCTATGAGCCAAATCACTTTTACGCTCGGTGCAGAAGTCAAGAGTTTTTTTTTTTTAATAAAAGAATTTTTTTGTCTTTCTATACGGTAACAACATCCGCACCGGCGGGTAATAAGTAATTCTACCACTGACATACAATGCCAGGAAAGAATCCGATAATGTGTCAGTTTTCGAAATTAATTTCAAACATGAAAGAGTGCAGCACAAGTCCAATTCAATAATCCATGTAAGGGACGACGGGATCTGTTTCTGCAGCAGTGCGTCAGAGCGCCTGTAGCCTGTTACTGGGAAGCTGAAAAAACAATTTAATTAGCGGAGAGTTCATTGCACGTCTTGGTACCGGAAATATTAAGGCCCGACAGAACGACCGACGCATCCTAAAAACTTCTCATCTTCTTGAGGCGGAGATGCTTTTTTTTTAGTGAAATTCACATGAAAACTGCTTGAAAGCGCTGGCGGAAGCTCTGTTTTCACGACCGGAATGCCACTATCCGCAATAGTGTTCACGATCGATCTGCATTACTGCTGCACTGTTAGCAGCAGCGAAAGAAGGTCAGGCATTGGGCAATTAGCTCAGTTCTAAAAATTTTTGATGCAAGTGACAAAACTGCAGGTACTGATGGATTGCACCTCAAACCTAGGGAAACAAACGTTTTTCTGATTGTGTTTCTAGGAAATCAGTTGTAACTGCCTCTTATAAGCTTGGTTCGCAGACGACAATCAGTTGTCGTCTTCCCACAAACCTAACAAAAATTTGATTCGCAGCTCACCTGTTAAGAATCGGTATTATGTATTCCTGTGTGAGTGCGAACATGAATTTTTTCGGTACAGTTTCAGTGTACCTAGAAAACGGCTTCAAGAATACACGATAGCTGCTGTAATGTGTATTTATCTAGAGACAACCACTTTCGGTCTATTGACCATCGTCTAGACAACGATAACATTACGCCAGTTTAAAGGAAATTTCCTTGGTGTCATATGCGTAATTATTACCAGATATAGGAATTTTTTTATAACTCAGTGAGTGTATAAATTGACAGTCCACAGCACACTTCTACATGCTGTCAGACCGAAGTCGCATCATAAACTGATGCAATGGACTTTCAATCCTGCGCACTTAGTAACTTTTAAAAAAGCAGAAGACGATGGATGCATGTATGATAAATGTCCCCGGTAAAGGGGGCCATTTCCTGACGATGCTGGTAATGGTGCTGGTGGTTCACAGGGCGGAATTTTCTGGCTAGAGAACACTGTCGACGTGTTCCTTGCCCAGAGCACTCTAAGGACTGAACTGACGAGACACAGGCTTGGAAGCGGCCTAAGTACCGTTCAGGCTCTCGGACACAGCCAGTGGCCATGTGACCCTCTGGATGCAAGTAGGACAGTTGGGCCAGCGATCTGTGGTGGTGATCACGCTGTAGCCTGGTGGCATGAAAAACCTTTGCGCTATCATCTCTAAGAGTAGCCCCTGTGGCTCTATGCAGGTCACCTGCTTGACGCCAGTGTATGGTTGGTTGCTTTGTGACTGGATGTATGGCTCCAATAGAGCACCATTAACGTGACGCAACGATATCTGAACTTGGACATGGTCGATCGATCACATCTGTTTGTCGATAAACACACATCACATCACACTGTACAGTAGCAAAACGTGTATACTTCAAAGAAGCGATATAGAAGATAGCAAAATTCTAAGAAAGACACTCACAAAAGAAGGACAGGGGATGGATACAGACTATGATCGCAAAAAACTGCCGAAAAAATATCTGAATCTCGCAGCATTCATCAAAAAAAGGAGACTGAAATTTTATGGACATATACGCAGACTCCCAACAACAAGACTCACTCGAGAAATTGCAATGGACATAGAAAACTTAAAATCATACCCTGCATCCATGAAGTCAAAAAGGATTTAGAAAACTCTCGTATATGTACATAACCACAAACTCACGCAGACAAAAAATTAGCTAATGAAAATTATTGCCCGAGACTGAAGTCACCACCAGATTACGGACAAAGTAGAGTGAAGAAAAAAGAAGAATGTTCATAGAAAAATTGGAGCTGTTTGGAAACTCTGGAACATAATAACTTTACATGATCTGATAGGGACCAATCATACCTAACAATAATTATCAAATGCATAATAATTAAGAATACATAAGCTTTTAGTGGTTCATGACACCCTTTCTTCCCCTCGCTTTTTTTACTTTCATTTTTTTTTTAATGAGGGTTGTACAAATACACCAATATGAGACAAAGATCCTGAGCCGAAAAGTCCTATACTTCATGTATACCTCAGAAACGTTGTGTACAGTAACATTGATATAATACAATTACCCTGCTGCTGGCATTTATACTCCCTACGTTGCTCAATTTAGTATGAAGGTAATAAAAAATAGCAACTTTTTTAATAAGAGAAGTCTTTGAAAAGCATCCATTACACCATTTAAAACATAACCAGTTCTGAGAATACTGGAACTGTAATATCACTTAATGGGAAGTCATAAGAAAACATGAAACACCTTTGCTGAAAGAAACTGGGTAGACCATAAACAGGTGCATACATTGTGTTTCCAAGGTCACTTGTTATAAACGCAGTAGGAAAAGTTATAAGGACGGGAGACTTGATCATGCACACAAAAAGGTGAAGTTGTAGTACCAGGAAAAAGACACGTGGCGCCGAAATAGGTAGTCGTGATCATCATGTTAACATCCTACATCGATGTATCACCTTTATTTATAAGCATGCCGTGTAGCAGATACCCTCAAATTCGTTCAGGATGTAGTGCCAAAATGTTTTGATTTGTTACAGTACCGTGGTCCTACCATAAATCACGTTATGCCCTCTGGAGAGTGCGACGTTCCTTACCCGGGTGACAGTAAGCTGGGCGTGTGTGTTGAATACAGTTTAGATTATGTAGGCGATAGACTCATTGTTTTTGAAGTCGTAGGTCGCCTTTCAAAGAGTCCACCAAATTTCTGGTCTGTGGCAGTTTTCAAAATACATACTCAACAATGTGTTTCCAAGAGCCATAGGCATTGCTTTGGTGTGACGTCACGTGTGCTGGTCTGCTGCTGAAATTGCTCGTCAATATTCTATAAAGTTTTAGTCGTCAGTTTCCTCCCCCCCTGACCCATGGACCTTGCCGTTGGTGGGGAGGCTTGCGTGCCTCAACGATACAGATAGCCGTACCGTAGGTGTAACCACAACGGATGTGTATCTGTTGAGAGGCCAGACAAACGTGTGGTTCCTGAAGAGGGGCAACAGCCTTTTCAGTAGATGCAAGGGCAACAGTCTGGATGATTGGCTGATCTTGCCTTGTAACACTAACCAAAACGGCCTTGCTGTTGTGTTACTGCGAACGGCGGAAAGCAAGGGGAAACTACAGCCGTAATTTTTCCCAAGGGCATACAGCTTTACTGCATAGTTAAATGATGATGGCGTCCTCTTGGGTAAAATATTCCGGTGGTAAAATAGTCCCCCATTCGCATCTCCGGGCGGTAACTACTCAAGAGGACGTCGTTATCAGGAGAAAGAAAACTGGCGTTCTGCGGATCGGAGCGTGGAATGTCAGATCCCTTAATCGGGCAGGTAGGTTAGAAAACTTAAAGAGGGTAATGGATAGGTTAAAGTTAGATATAGTGGGAATTAGTGAAGTTCGGTGGCAGGAGGAACAAGACTTTTGGTGATGTGAATACAGGGTTATAAATACAAAATCAAATAGGGATAATGCAGGAGTAGGTTTAATAATGAATAAAAAAATAGGAGTGCGGGTAAGCTACTACAAACAGCATAGTGAACGCATTATTGTGGCCACGATGGACATGAAGCCCACACCTACTACAATAGTAGAAGTTTATATGCCAACTAGCTCTGCAGATGATAAAGTAATTGAAGAAATATATGATGAGATTATAAAAATTATTCAGGTAGTGAAAAGAGACGAAAATTTAATAGTCATGGGTGACTGGAATTCGACAGTAGGAAAAAGGAGAGAAGGAAACATAGTAGGTGAATATGGATTGGGGCTAAGAAACGAAAGAGGAAGCCGTCTGGTAGAATTTTGCACAGAGCATAACTTAATCATAGCTAACACTTGGTTCAAGAATCATAAAAGAAGGTTGTATACATGGAAGAATCCTGGAGATACTAAAAGGTATCAGATAGTTTATATAATAGTAAGACAGAGATTTAGGAACAAGGATTTAAATTGTAGGACATTTCGAGGGGCAGACGTGGATTCTGACCACAATCTATTCGTTATGAACTGTGGATTAAAACTAAAGAAATTGCAAAAAGGTGGGAATTTAAGGAGATGGGACCTGGATAAACTGACTAAACCAGAGGTTGTACTGAGTTTCAGGGACAGCATTAGGGAACAACTGACAGGAATGGGGGAAAGAAATACGGTAGAAGAAGAATGGGTAGCTTTGAGGAAAGAAATAGTGAAGGCAGCAGAGGATCAAGTAGGTAAAAAGACGAGGGCTAGTAAAAATCCTTGGGTAACAGAAGAGATACTGAATTTTATTGATGAAAGGAGAAATTACAAAATTGCAGTAAATGAAACAGGCAAAAAGGAATACAAACGTCTCAAAAATGAGATCGACTGGAAGTGCAAAATGTCTAAGCAGGGATGGATAGAGGACAATTGTAAGGACGTAGAGGCGCATATCAGTAGGGGTAAGATAGATACAGCCTACAGGAAAATTAAAGACGCCTTTGGAGAAAAGAGAGCCAGTTGTATGAATATCAAGAGCTCAGATGGAAACCTAGTTCTAAGCAAAGAGGGGAAAGCAGAAAGGTGGAAGGAGTATATAGAGGGTCTATACAAGGGCGATGTAGTTGAGGACAATATTATGAAAATGGAAGAGGATGTAGATGGAGATGAAATGGGAGATACGATACGGCGCGAAGAGTTTGACAGAGCACTGAAAGACCTGACTCGAAACAAGGCCCCGGGAGTAGACAAAATTCCATTGGAACTACTGACCGCCTTGGGAAAGCCAGTCCTGTCAAAACTCTACCATCTGGTGAGCGTAATGTACGAGACAGGCGAAATACCCTCAGACTTCAAGAAGAATATAATAAATCCAATCCCAAAGAAAGCAGGTGTTGACAGATGTGAAAATTACCGAACTATCAGTTTAGTAAGCCACAGCTGCAAAATACTAACGCGAATTATTTACAGACGAATGGAAAAAGTGGTAGAAGCCGTCCTCGGAGAAGATCAGTCTGGATTCCGTAGAAATGTTGGAACACGTGAGGCAATACTGACCTTACGACGTATCTTAGAAGAAAGATTAAAGAAAGGCAAACCTACGTTTCTAGCATTTGTAGACTTAGAGAAAGCTTTTGACAATGTTGACTGGAATACTGTCTTTCAAATTCTAAAGGTGACAGGGGTAAAATACAGGGAGCGAAAGGCTATTTACAATTTGTACAGAATCCAGATGGCAGTGATAAGAGTCGAGGGGCAAGAAAGGGAAGCAGTGGTTGGGAAGGGAGTGAGACACGGTTGTAGCCTTTCCCCGATGTTATTCAATCCGTATATTGAGCAAGCAGTAAAGGAAACAAAAGAAAAATTTGGAGTAGGTATTAAATTCCAGGGAGAAGAAATAAAAACTTTGAGGTTCGCCGATGACATTGTAATTCTGTCAGAGACAGCAAAGGACTTGGAAGAGCATTTGAATGGATTGGACGGTGTCTTGAAAGGAGGATATAAGATGAACATCAACAAAAGTAAAATGAGTATAATGGAATGTAGTCGAATTAAGTCGGGTGATGCTGAGGGAATTAGATTAGGAAATGAGACACTTAAAGTAGTAAAGGAGTTTTGGTATTTGGGGAGCAAAATAACTGATGATGGTCGAAGTAGAGAAGATATAAAATGTTGCCTGGCAATGGCAAGGAAAGCGTTTCTGAAGAAGAGAAATTTGTTAACATCGTGTATAGATTTAAGTGTCAGGAAGTCGTTTCTGAAAGTATTTGTATGGAGTGTAGCCAATTATGGAAGTGAAACATGGACAATAAATAGTTTGGACAAGAAGAGAATAGAAGCTTTCAAAATGTGGTGCTACAGAAGAATGTTGAAGATTAGGTGGGTAGATCACGTAACTAATGAGGAGGTATTGAATAGCATTGGGGAGAAGAGAAGTTTGTGGTACAACTTGACTAGAAGAGGGGATCGGTTGGTAGGACATGTCCTGAGGCATCAAGGGATCACAAATTTAGCATTTGAGGGCAGCGTGGAGGGTAAAAATCGTAGAGGGAAACCTAGAGATGAATACACTAAGCAGATTCAGAAGTATGTAGGTTGCAGTAGGTACTGGGTGATGAAGGAGCTTGCACAGGATAGATTAGCTGCATCAAACCAGTCTCAGGACTGAAAACCGCAACAACAAGTCTTCAGTTACTTATTTTAGAGTTTATTTGTGTTAAAATTTGCTGTAGAGGTAACTTATTAGTAGATTTTCATTGATCTTTCTTCCTGACTCCAGTGGTCTGTTATTCGTGAGTGTGCTTACGTCCAAGCCTCAAGCCTCAGTAGTGTGTTTATATTTTGCGTCGCTCAGTTGCGGTTGTAGCGGGTATAAAGCTAACTACTGACAAAGATATTTGTAGCACTACTATACAGTAATAGATTTTAGTGGTGTTTCGTGCTGTTTGTGGCGAAATAACGGTTTAATAATCTTTAGGAAACTTTCGCTTGCTGTGTTTTTTTAGAGATATCTGTGCGTTGAGGTCGTGTAGTAAATTTCGTGCTTTAGTTTTCAGCTGAAATTTCTTATTGTTTCTAGTGAAAAATTTCAGCAAAATTTTCATTCAGTGTTATAACTTCGTTGACTGTTCCGTTGTTGAATTTTTGGTTTCAGCTAATAATTTTAAGTTTTGTTGATAGTGGTATTAGCTGTGGTGTAGTGGTATTAACACAAGTAGTTGCTTTCTAATTAGACAGAGAATTTTGAGAATTGTTAGCTCTGTAAAGAGTTCTGCTAGTGTAGCTCAACTCAGTTAACCTAGACCCCTAGTTTTTTTCAGTAACTAAAAAATTTTGCTGTGATTGAGAAGTGTGGATTCTGTCGTAGGTTTGGGAGTAGTGGTTTACGGTGTGGGATTTGTTCAAAGTATTTTCATTTGGGAGAATGCAGTGGGGAAGCCTGTGGGCATTCTAGCGTGATCCTCTCCTGGGAATACGATTAAATAAATTACTAGATGTGCATTCTGTTCGTAAAAGGGTGAATGGTCTTCCAGACCATGATGCACAATTAACACTAAACGAGATTTGTACTCAAAAAAATGTCACATATAATTACAAACTATATAGGAAGGTTAATCCAACAGCAATAGAGAGTTTTTTAAACCTTGTCAAGGTAGAAGAGCAGCAGGTGTTTATTGTGGCGATAACATAGATAATAAATATAATGGTCTCCTTAACACATTTCTCATGCTATTTTAGAGTTTCTTTCCATTAGGACATTCTAAATGGGGTACTAGCAGTAATATGCCGCCCAGGTGGCTAACTAGTGGGATGAGGATATCATGTAGAACAAAGCGGGAATTATATCAAAATGTTAGAAGTAGTCGCAATCATGATACAGTAGCCCCTTAGAAGGTGCTTAAAAATGTTATTAGGAAGGCAAAGAGTATGTGGTATGCAAACTGATAGCTAATGCACAGGATAAAATTAAAACCATATGATCAATTGTGAAGGAAGTGTCTGGTCAGCAGCACAAGGTCGACGACATAAAGTCAATTCCTAGTAAAAATATTACTGTTACGGCCAGTACCTTGTCTCCTACCTTCCAAACTTCACAGAAGCTCTTCTGCGAACCTTGTAGAACTAGCACACCTGATAGAAAGGGCATTGTGTAGACATTGCATACTCACAGCCTAGGGAATGTTTCCAGAATATCCTTTTTTCCAGGAGTGCTACTTCTGCAAGGTTCGCAGAAGAGCTTCTGTGAAGTTTGGAGATACTGGCAGAATTGAAACTGTGAGGACGGTTCGTGACTCGGGCTTGGGTAGCTCAGATGTTAGAGCACTTGCCCACCAAAGGCATGCCCACGAAAGGCCCCCCCAAGGGGCCATAATATGACGTTGGGATACTAGAGTTTGGTACTTTTTTCTGATAGCGGCTATTGAGACGAATCCAATGATGTGTAACAGTCAGGTCTTTGAAGGTCAACGTAGGTCACAAATGTTCCATGAACGTCCATTTACAGAGGGTGTTCGAAGTGATGATTATTGGTATCAATGCAGTGCTGCAATCTTCTTATCATGGATTGAGTGGCATTCCTTATCACTTCGGAACTTATCGAAGCACATGCTCTGACTATTTTGTCTCGCATATTTTCAGGTGTAGTTGGAACGTCTTTACAAACAAATTCGTGTACGAATCCCCACAAGAAAAAATGCAGAGGCGTCAAGTCTGGCGAACGAGCCAGCCACGAGACATCTCCCCCGCGTCCTATCCGACGATTTGGGAAGTGTCTCTGCCACTCATTTCTAGCGATCAGCGAAAAATGTGCCGGACACCCATCTTGTTGATACCACATTCTGTTCCTTGGTCCTAAAGGTATTTCTTTCTCATGCCAGATTCCATTGCGATTTGACACGAATTAACACAAGGATCTCAAACTATGGTACAAAGAGTATTCATTTCCGTCTCCTCGTTAGTAACTTTCCTTTGCCGGATATGTTTCCGATGCGTTAAAGATCCAGTTGTTCTCAATTTATCATACACAAATTTATATATATATATACCTGTAGGGTGAGTACGCTGAGGATATCTTTCAGCGTATAAATCTCTAGCTCTCACTGAATTTCATTGGCATTCTTCGTAAATGAGAAGTATATCGACTTGTTCCTCGAAGGACTACATCATTCACATTCACTTGATTCGACGATACTAGTCTTACCGTACCTGTTACTGTTGTATTACGAAACCGTCGAATGGTGTTCACATGTCAGTGGCACGTCAGATGGAGACGCTGTACTCGGCGAATATTTAGTATTTGCAGGATATACGAGAGAGAATTGTCAGAGCATGTGCTTTGATAAGTATTGAAGTGGTAATTAATATCACTCAATCCATGATAAGAAGATTGCAGCACTGTATCGATACCAAAGGTCATAACTAACACTTCTGTAAATGGACGTTCATGTCACCTTTTTGGCCTTCATTGACGTTGAAAGACCTTACTGTTGCACGTCACTGGATTCGTATCGATAGCCGCTATCGGAAAATAAGGGCCACACTATGGCATCCCATTTAAAATAACAACGTTGAGCTTCATACGTCTGACGCGACCCCACCTAGCAATAAAGGACAAACGTCATATTATAGCCTCTGTTGTCCCATGCAACATTTGTCCCACAAACTTTTCAGCTACTATCATACTTCCAGGATTATTCCAGGTGGCAATAGTTAGTGAATCACCCGCTATATGGACATATGTTCTCATTGCATTTTATATTCATGTTCACAGGTAACTCTGTTTGCATATAATGTGCTAGTTTTGTATTACTCTTTGTACAATGTGAATGCAAGTGTTCACTTACCTCAGATGTGGCTTGCATATCCATGTACGTATTTCGTTGGACATAGAACACACAGATTTATGTAATCACTTAACACGCAGGCTAAGGTAAAATTAGATCCAGTGTATCGATATCACTCTCCAGCTGGCAGTGCCACATTCATGTTCAGCGGTTTCAACGTACTGCATATAAACGTAGCTACTTAACCTTCCTTCCATGCATTCACAAAATCAAAATTGTGTATAACTTATAAATTAATATAAAGGTGGATTGCGGAGTACGGATGTAGATGTAGATAGGTTCTATTGCTTTCATACCTCTATCCATTTTAGCGAGAATTTTATTTTATTTTTCTTTTATTACCTCTTCAACCGATTCGACAGTCGTATTTTATCCCTGGTCCCACTTTTCAGCTAGGGTAGAGTCACTTCATATATATTAGCAAATTTTTGTATCTAATTTGTTGGTTGCGTCTATCAACTTTGTATACAAGTTTTTACACAAATTTTCGAAGTCTGTCGAAAGTGGCATGGCCTTTTGGTCTAAGGTGTTGAGAATTCGATCCGAAGTGCCGAGGCTGGTGGACACGTTTGTTTTTCAAGTCTGTAGCAACTCAATATTTATTTGTTTTAATTTCTGAAAGTATTGTTCTATGGTTGATACCTGTGAATGATGATTGTCTAACATGTGTAAAGCCTGAGAATGTATGTATCTGTTCTGTTCACTCAATACCAAGCTCCGAAAATTTCCTACATCTGTTGCATTGTTACTATCAAAATTATTATGAAAAGACAGATTTCCTGTTGCAGATTCTGAATTAACCTCATCGACCGCTTGCCATGTATAATTTAGTCTAGAATTCTGTCAATTCACTGCAGTAGAAATCAGCTGTGTATTCTTTTTGACTGTGACATTTTAAACTTGTTGTGATTCATTGTCGTTTTCATTATCTAATTCATTAGTTTCTGATTCAATATTTTCATGATCACTACCAATATTATTAATTTTCTCACTGACACTTCATTTCTGCTGACAATAAAAGGTGCACAATGTAACTGAATTAATAAAATATAACAGAAACTCAATATTTGTGGAAAATTTCACTCGTGATATACGTTCACGACAATATGGCTTCTCATTATCGTCATTCTTAATATATGGAAATCATTTAGTGCTCCAAAGAAAATCATCTTTGTCACATATCTTTTTGCAAAAAGGTTTAAAGAAGTTTAAGTAACAGGATATTCTGGTGAAATTACTTTTGGCTGCTATGATCAATGAGGTATTCTTCATCCTACCTTTGGCTTACATGCTTTGGTTCAAATTCTGTAAAGTTAAATTACTTGTCCCTGGAGAAATTTTTTCTTAGTTTCTGTGATTTCATTCTGTTTTTACTGGTAACATTCTCCTTTTCTCATTGTATTCTCATTGTCGTATATGTGGTGTTACAATTACATTACATTCTACTTACGATCCGAAAGTTGTTAGATCTGGTCTCTTTTCAGTCGTCGGTGTATTATATTCTGTTTTTGCTGCTGGCTGGATATTGAATTGAAGTTTTTAAATTGGAAATGTTTTATGACTTTTGATAGTGATGTCATACTTGGAAGCTAATGAAAGCTTTTATAGCCTGTTTGCGAGCAGACACCATCAAACATATCTGAAATAAACTTTCTAGGAAATTTAATAGTAAAAGTTGGTCGTCGTCTTGAACACATCTGCTGTAGAATTTTCTAATTGTTGACCGCGTCACCTACTGAAAGAAACCCATATTTCGATGCAGTGAGATTTACAAAATAAATAGACAGGCACTGTATTTTACTTGACTTTATTTAAATTAACCCAAATTCCAAAATTATTAACAAAGTTTGTAAGTAGGCTGTTTATGTTTTCTTTATGTAAGTAGGCTGTTTATGTTTTCTTATTGGCAACGTTACGTAGCGCTCTATATGAAAATCACTGGCTGTGCTGTGTGCAGTCTGTAGCTAGTTTGCATTGTTGTCTGCCATTGTAGTGTTGAGCAGCGGCAGCTGGATGTGAACAGCGCGTAGCGTTGCGTAGTTGGAGGTAAGCCGCCAGCAGTGGTGGATGTGGCGAGAGAGATGGCGGAGTTTTGAAATTTGTATGATTGGATGTCAATTATGACTATTAAGGTAAATACATTGTTTGTTCTCTATTAAAATCTTTCATTTGCTAACTATCCCCATCAGTAGTTAGTGCCTTCCGTAGTTTGAATCTTTTATTTAGCTGGCAGTAGTGGCGCTCGCTGTATTGCAGTATTTCGAGTAATGAAAATTTTTGTGAGGTAAGTTATTTGTGAAAGGTATAGTTTAATGTTAGTCAGGGCAATTCTTTGCAGGGATTTTTGAAAGTCAGATTGCGTTGCGCTAAAAATATTGTATGTCAGTATAAGCACAGTCATGTATAAATTGTTCTAAGGGGACGTTTCATATGTCGACCCTTAGCCTCGGATACCTCACTGGAATCTTCTGATTTTTTCTTTTAGTTTGTGTATTTAGTGTAGCTTTTGTTTATTGCTAGCGCGTAATTATAGAGAGAATTTCCTTGGTAGTTGTGGTTTTTCATTGTTGCACAGTAAAACAGTTGTGGCATGCGTGTAGATTTGCACTAAGTATTTCGCAGCTGCAACTAACTAGATATTATTTTCAGTGCTATGTTAATGTGTTCCCCTATTTTCGCTCTTCAAATTGTGTTTTTCTGTGTTGTCGTGTGAAATATTGTGACAATAATGGCGTGTGAAAAACGTAACACTAGGCTCCAAAGTAAACTGAGAAATGACAGTGAAGACGAAAGCAGTGTGTTAGCGCCACCGAGTAATGAATTAACTAATGTTCAAAGTAGTAATTTGGTAATTGTGCATGGGGAAATGGAGCGGGCGGCAAACAATGGCGTAGGCAGTGAAACAATTAGTGAACAGGGAAGCATTATCGATAGATCGGTCGGCAACAGCTCGCCTCAGGAATCTGAAATGACAGGACACAATTTTACAAATACTGTAGATTCAGGTTTTGCGTCCTCACCGTTTTCTCAAATAAGTCAAGACACATTTTCTGCTTGTCAAAATGTGAATGTTGCTGGTGCAAATGCACTGCCGAAAAGTGTAGAGGAACAGATTCCAGACACTAATGCATTGTTATTACAATTAATGCAACAAATGGGACAAAATCTTCAAAAGTTAGACACAATGGAACAAAATCAGAGACAAACACAGCAAAAGCCTCAAAAGTTAGACACAATGGAACAAAATCAGAGACAAACACAGCAAAAGTTAGACACAATGGAACAAAATCTTCAAAAGTTAGACACAATGGAACAAAATCTTCAAAAGTTAGACACCACACTTGAACAAACACGTGAAGATTTAACCACTGAGTTACATAACATCGAATCGAAATGTAAAAAGGTCTGTAATGACGTAAAAACACAAATTTGTGAGCATTTCCAACCAATTTTTTCGCGTCATGGAAATGCATTACAGAATCACGAAACTGCCATAAAAGAACTGCAAACTATTGTTCATGAAAATCATGAGACCTTGCAAGCTAAAATTGACTCAGTTGCATCTACCGATTCGGTTACGCGACTTGCAAAAACTCAGGAAAACTTAAAGGACACAGTAGATACCCTGAAAATTGGTTCAGAAAGACACATAGAGGAAATAAGTACACTATCGGAGAAAGTAGCCGAAATTTCAGACCAGGTCACTAACTTATCTACAAAGGTAGATGATGATCTGAATGACACAAGACCCGTAGCCTTCACTGACACAGAAGAGTTTGAACAAATAAGAAAATTCAAACAAAATCAAAGTCAAATCAATACACAGTACAAAAGAGAAATCCGGGAAGTACAAGATCAGTTGATGCAGGTAATACAAGAATTACATATTTCAGAGGACACTCGCGCTCCAACATGGGAAGAGGAACTTAGAAATACGGAAAAGCCACAAAATAATAACACGGGGCATTTCGGTAATTATGAAAGAAATTGGCAAGGTACACCGAATTTTGAGATGGAACCGCTGACACGACGTAACAATGACCAATATGCTACTCGCCGACACGATGATTTTGACTATAAGCTGTTCATTACTACACGTAAATTCAAAACATTTAAGAATTCTGCCAACGACATTCATCCACAAGCGTGGCTCCATCAATTCTCTCATTGTTTCCCTCCCAACTGGTCATTGGAGCACAGGTTAGAATTTATGTGTGGTTACTTGGAGAATGAACCAGCTGTAAGAATGCGATCGGTCATTTCGATTGCCACAGTGAAGGAGAATTTTACCATGCCTTCCTCTCAGCATATTGGTCTCAAGCCACACAAGACCGAGTAAAACATGACATCATAATGATGAAACATTTCGAACAATCTGAATTTTCCAGTCTTGTGAAATATTTTAAAGACATGTTGCACAAGAATCAGTAGCTGTCAAACCCATACAGCCCCTCAGGACTCATCCGCATTTGCTTAATCAAACTGCCTGAACATTTACGACATATTATTTTAGCAGGACGTTGCAAAGACGACATAGAAGCTTATCAGGGACTGTTACAAGAACTAGAAATTGACACTGACAATCACATAACGCGGAAACAGGAACACAACAACTACAGGTCACATCCGTCGCAATTCCATGATGAAAGAAATAATAGCTGGACACGACAAGGCTATTCTCACAACACAAATCGTGACCAAAATAGACACCACACTTATGACAACCGTTGGCAGAGTAGTAATAATTACAGGGAAAGACCACCTCTCTGCGGTAATGACTATCACAGAGACAATCAGAGAAACAGACAATATGGGAACCAAAACAATTATTATCAAGGGAGACATAATAACTTTAGACGCAACGGTCCAGCGCGCAGTTACGACTCAGGGAGAAATTCTCCACCATGTGACCGACAAGAAAGAAACTATGGAATCTACCGACATGACGACAGATGATATGATCGTAACGACAGACCTGAACTGCATCAGAACTGGCGGGATTCTCTTCACGGTGAATTTGTAGAAGTTAGGTCTCGAAATCCCAATAACGACGCGCGCCAACAAAGAGACAATAGGCAATGACTCACACCGCTGGCAGCCACAAGACGTACTTATGAAACTGACGACACAGCTGCCGTAGCTAGTAATTACGTAAAAATTGAAGACATTAGGGACATCTTATTCCAGGAACACGACGTAAAACATAACAACATTGCAAATCCTGTGATTCACATTACTGTAAATGACGTAAAATTTACGGCAGTACTTGACTCTGGCAGTCCCATTTCAGTAATTAGTGAAACAGCTTTTTGCAAATGCAACGAATCGAACGATTGCCCCACACTTCCGTTACGTAAGATTAAATTACAAGGTGCAATCTTTGGAAAAAGTGTAGATGTACGCCAACAAACCAATTTAGAATTCTTTTGTCAAAGCCACAGCTTCACTATGAACTTTCTTATTTTTCCATTATTGTCGACGGAAATTATATTGGCAGTAGACTTTTTGAATGAATACAAAGCAATCTTAAGCTTTCACGATGCTGAAATAAGTTTAGAGAAAGAAGGTAAGTCAATAGCTTTGAAATTTGAAGACTAGCTCTCAAACCATGATGAGGAAATTAATCGGCTTTACGTTCTGTTAGACAGCAGTTCGGAATTTTCTACAGAACTAGACACTAACAATCACTCTGCAAGTACTGACAGGGATGATATCGACGGTATATTTGAAATTAATGAGTTAATTCAGAATAAAATTCAAACAATTGAGAATTGTAATGACACTGATAGGCAGGACCTTTTTGAGATTTTACAAGCACATTCCACAGTTTTTACTCACAAAACAGGAACACTCAAGGGATTTTAATACCAATTTCGTGTTCGACCATACATAATTCCAGCACATTATAGGGACCGTGTTAGAACAGAAATACAATCTATGCTTGACGAGAGCATTATTGAGCCTGCAGTAAGCTCATACAACAATCCGTTACATGTTGTTGAGAAGAAAAATGGATCGATCAGGCTTGTCTTAGATTCGAGACAAATCATTACTATCATTATTCCTGAAACAGACAGGCCGCAGACGATGGAAGAACTTCTTCAAAATTTTAATGGTGTAAAAGTGTTGTCTTCCATTGATCTCAGATCCAACTTTTATCAGATCGAACTTCATCCAGAATGTAGAAAATACACAGCTTTCCTTTGTTTCGGCGTTTGTTATCAGTTTCGGAAACTTCCTTTTGGTTTGAACATTTCTTCGGCAGCATTCATTCACGGGTTAAATTCCATATTACCTGAGTTCTTAAAACGTCACATCACCTTATATGTGGACGATATTCCAATAGCAGAAGCTTCATGGGAACAACATAACCGCATCCTCAACAGTTTGTTACGTATTTTTGCAGAATCTGGAATTACAGTTAACTTGGAAAAGTCTGAATTCGGTAGGTCAAAGGTGAAGTTTTTGGGACATATTATTTCTTCTGATGGCATTCAGCCGGATCCTGAAAAGTTAGAAGCAATCATAGCCATTCCAGTTCCATCCACAAAAAGACAAGTCCGCAGTTTTCTAGGTCTCGTAAATTTTTACCGTCGTTTTCTGAATATGCAAATTCTAGTTACACCAAAACTTTGTTCTCTCACTGGAAAAAATACTATTTGGAACTGGGACGAACAAGCACAGTTGGAATTCAATTCTTTGAAAGAAGCGTTACTTCACGCGCCAATACTAGCTCATCCAGATCTGTCACAAGATTTCTGCCTTAGCACGGATTCTTCCAAAGTCGGTCTTGGTGCCCATTTATTTCAAGAAGCCATAGAAGATGACATTACTGTTCAGAAAACCATTGCTTTTGCTAGCCGAATGCTAACAAAATCTGAAAAAATTATTCCGTTACTGAATTAGAAGCTTTAGCTATCGTTTGGGCATTTAACAAATTCCGTTTCTTTCCTTCTGGTAAGCACGTAAAAGTATACAGTGATCATCGTGCATTACAATTTTTTATATCTTCAAAATTAAATCATGACAGGTTAAAACGTTGGGCATTGTTTCTGCAAGAATTCCGCTTCACAATAGTCTACATTCCCGGCAAGGAGAACATTGTTGCGGACGCACTGTCACGCGCACCGGCTGGGCTTGAGAAAAGTAACACAGAAGGCAACCTCGAGAAAAATTTCAGTATTCTTTACATTCAGAAAGTCGCCTTTGAAAACTTCATCACCACATATTTAAAGGACATTGCTCATGAACAAGATAAAGATCCGATTTGGAAAGACATCAAAAGTAAATGGCATGAAAAGACACACACTCAGATTCGGCATTATTACCTGGTTAGAAACAACATACTCTTCAAATGCTGCACTGTTGATGACAAGCTATGGGTACTTTGCATTCCAGACGATTTTGTTAATAAGCTCATTTGGTATATTCATTTCAGCTACGCACATTTTGGTCCACAAAAATGTTATCATATTCTTCGAACGACTTGTTATTTTAACAATATGGAAAAGAGAATTCGAAGAGACTTGTCTATTTGTAAATTTTGTCAAAAGGCGAAACCATCTACTATCCCACATCGTGCTCCGTTGTTTCCTATTATTCCTTCTAAATTAAAAAAATTTGCTGCTGTTGATCTCTTGGGACCCCTTGTCAGAACATCGAATGGATTTTCGTACGTTCTAGTCGCTGTTGAACTTACTTCAAAATTTGTTTCTTTCACACTGTTACGTAATGCCACTGGACGGTCTGTATCCAACGCCTTTGTTAAAAATTTCTTACGTGAAGTTGGACACATCAGTAAAGTCATTTCAGATAACGGACCGCAATTCAGATCTGCTGTTTGGTCACGCATGCTTCAGAACCATAAAATCAAACCTGTTTTTATTTCATTGTACTCACCACATTGTAAACCATCTGAACGGATTATGAAAGAAATCAATGAGCTTTGCAGACTTTATTGTCACAGAAAGCATCAGCATTGCGACAGATATTTACACTTATTTCAAAATGTGCTGAATGAAATGCCTCATGATTCCACTGCTTTACCACCTACTCTTGTACTGAAGAATGAAGAACCACCGAACAGAATCAGAGAGCTTGTACCTTTCCCGAATACACGTAAACTTCGACACAAAGACATAATTGATTTGGCTCTTAAAAATATAAAATCTGCAGCAGACAAAAGGAGAAAACTACATGGTAAAGCAAATGCAAAGAAATTATATATTGGTCAGAAAGTTCTCATTAAAGCTCATTCATTGTCACATAAGAATAAACACTTGAGTCAATTCTTTCTAGTTTACAATGGACCTTACAGAATCCGACGTATACCACATGATAATTGCGTTGAAGTTGAAACTCTACGTACTAGGAAGAGAAAAGGTTTACACCACATTTCACATGTAAAACCGTTTATTGAAAGATAATCTGCTTTTTAACTTTGTCTTTGCCATAAAACGTTTCACTTCACGTTACTAGTATGCTTTAGAAACTGTTACCATGCAACATTGTTTAAAGTTAAATATCCAGTCAAGAACCAAGAGAACTTATTCAAACAGAAATTACGAATGCATTGGTATTGCGAACAGACGCCACAGTGTTATTGTGTGTGTAAATTCTTGCTTGTTAGTTGCACGATTACGTAACGACTATAAGGCTCACATACTTAGAACATTTACCAGTACTGCTAATGAGATTTTAATGCAACATTTCGGTGTACTTGAAAATACATTCTGAATTTAAGTACTTTCTGGGAGATACCAGATGACACAGTGGTTAGTTAATGTGACAGCTACACGATTATATCACGACGTTACTAATGTGTGACACAATTTACATTGTTGCTTTTGCGGAGTATCTGTTTTATATCTGCACGGTTTCTCTGAATTCTTCTGGAAAGTAAAACATGTTTTAGTAGTAACTTTTGTGGTACAGCTACAATGAGACAGCCTTTTCCGTAGCACAACAATACGTTACAGCACAGTACTTTCTTCATCACGGCAATAAGCGTAATAATTAAGATATCTATACGCAAAGCACTTCACTTTTGTTTATCATGAGGTCAGTACATTGGCTTCTGCAGAACTTAGCTTTTGGAGGACGATAACTACGACACTTCCACAGAGATTATCTTACAGCAAGACGCACATTTAGCGCTACAAGACCCGTATTTGAGTGATTAATTTTGTACTTAAAACATTTATTTTTAAAGATTTTTGAATTACAAAGAAGGTTTTCCGTGATACATTTCATTCCATTGCTGTAATCTGTAACACCTGAGGGTATAATTACATTAATCCTCAGGGGGGTACACGCCTACTGTGTGTACCATGTGTTTGGGAAGCACAAGGAGCCCTAGCTAATATGGTATTTGCTTATACAACTTTACACATCGGTACCATATTCCTCTAACACATAAATTACACACCTATCTGATCGTTTAACTGAGAGTGACAAACATTTATTTTACTACATCAGTGACAGATGTTTACGTAATTACACCGTTGGATAACTTCACACTTATGAAATTGTATTTTGTCTATACTGTGTGAACTCTTCATATTTTTTCGGAACCATTGTGATACTATGAGAGCTTTGAATGATGTATTTGGTATGAGATCATGATTTTTAAAGTACGTTTGAGGTAGATGACACTTTTGAAATGAGAAGACAATTTTTTGTAGGTTTTAAAATATTCAGAAAGCTACGATGATTTTGAGATGTGATTGATCTGTTATGATGTTATTATTATGACGACGATGTGTATTATGCTCTTGAGGTATGTTTATGATCAATAAGCTGGTGCTATATGAGGAATTTGATTATGCTATGTATTTATTATGATGAAATATTGAAGTGACGTCGCAAGATTGACGTGTCGACGAATATATATATATATATATATATGTGTGTGTGTGTGTGTGTGTGCGTGTAATAAGGTAAGGAGTAATGAATAGCGGTTAGGGACTCTGACTTGTGAAAAAGGATGTTGGAAACCAAGAATCATACTTTAAGAGTTATGAAATGTGTGTAAATGCGCGAATGTATCACAATGCCAACGAAAACTTTTTGAACACTGTTATATTCATAGGATTTTGTTTCTTCACATTTGCAATGCAAATTCTCGACCTGTGAAATTTTTTATATGAGACTGCCACTGTAGCAGAAACTGCTGTCATAAATATTTCAGTAAGAAAGGTAAGTGACCTTGACGTAATGCGTTTTGGGCGCCCAGCTGAGAGGTAGTCATCTGACAAAAGAAAGCCATTAGGTGGAGAAAAAAAAACAGGCCATTATCCACGCTTTTGACATTCCTTTGTAGAAAGCACCGCAAATGCGACACGCTTACATCTGCACACCTGATTATGACAAGCGTCTTACTCTAGAATTGAGGGAATTTTTACTGCGTTATGAAATGCCATATGGCTAATGGATGATGTTTCATGCCGTCCTTTGTACATATTTGCTCATTTTCTTTAATATCTAGTTTCTAGCTGCACTGCAGCATTGGTCAAAATAAAATTTAATATATGTACTAATATAGTTATTTTATGCCTACAGATCCAGTCAATAAGAAATTTATGATCTACTTCCAAGAAAACGAGGGCACGTAAATAGACATTTCCCTTCACAGGAATTGCATAAATAATTTCTTTACGATTTGGTAACTTATCTGCTAGTGTAAGTTCTCGTGATGCATCACTCTGGTGTTAAGATGTGACATAGGTATTAGACATGGCCATTTTAGTGTAATATTTTTTCTGCTTGAGCTACGTCATGTTTAGATATAAGTTTTGTTATTTGGTGCTGCTGTTTGCCAGGCATAATGTTACAGAATTTAACTTTGTATTACGCTGTTAAGCCAGTTTTACTACGGATTTATTTTTCTTGTTGCTGCACATTGGCTCATATTAGTTGTAATGTTGCATTGCTTGGTAATTTAGATTTACTGTAGCTTGCTTTGCAATTTTCCATTTTGTTGGTCATTGCTGTTTGTGTTAGATGTTTTGTGCTGCTGCATTGCCTCGTCCCTTAGTGTAGCATCTGAGCTCAGTAGATTTAAGTTAGCTTAAGAGGGGGTAGCCTATAAGAGAATGAGTTGCAATGAATTTGAAGAAATGCACTGAGAGGTTATACGAGAAAAATACAGAAAGCATGCTTGGATAGGGTTTTTTTGGCTGTAGTAAATATTGAAATAAGACGAAAGATCTATGGAATGAAGTTTTGGGTTGGACTGCACTACCAAATGTTACACTGAAAACAAAATCTGTCCTTTCCTTTTGTGTTATCCCACTATATGTTTGTGTACCCGTGTGTATTTGTGTTTTTCCTGTCTTTATGTGTTTAGCTGATGAGAGCTATGTTGTAGAATTTTTCTAATACTATGTTATTTTCTTTGTAAAGATGTTTACACATTATGTATTCTGTTTTGTTTTAATGCTCATGTGTGAAGTTGATGTTTCAAAAGTTATTCTGATCTTTTATGTATTTACTTATGTCATAATTCCTGTAACACTGATGTATATGTCTATTTCTATTCTTTTGTAAAGCTTGTACTACAAATGTTATCTGTATTGTTATGTTCTTTTATGATGGAATTTGTTCCTTTGTTATTGTATTTTTATGTTATAAAATTGTAATTGACACCAGTTCATCAAATTAAGTAACTTGTAAGTTACGTTTCACTGCACACGTTTCTGTTGGTCATAGTATATGGACAATATGTGAGAAGTAGGGACTGATAGTGTTTGCACGTGTGTTAATAATTCAGCAAGGGACTGGATAACAGCATTGCTGGTTCTAAGGACATTTCAAAAAAAAAATTTTGTGAGTGCACAAGTGGTGGTTCATGGACTTGCTATATTGTCCACAAGACTCTTCGATGGTGATTGTGGCACCTGCACAGTCGCAACAGATGGCTGCTGGCCATCTCTACAAGGACTACAGTGGGTCTGCATCTTCAATGACCCACCAATACCATTATTTCTACAAGGACTACAGTGGGTCTACACCTTTCCTGACTCACCAGTACCATTATTTCTACAAGGACTGCAGTGGGTCTGCACCTCTGGTGGCCCACCAATACCGTAATCTCTACCAGGACTACAGTGGGTCTGCTCTGTGATGACCTACCTACCAATATTCTTCAAAACTTCGACTGACTCTGCTGTGGGTTTGCTCTGTTGTGGCCCATTACCTGTCTGCATGTCAAGAGTCAGCACTGTCTTTCCATTGGAAGGACAACACTACTTCTTCAAGACTGCATGGAAATCCACTACTTCTGTGTGCAATTTCTTTTACTAATGAGACTTTGTGAAAAACAAAAACTATAATTACTATTATGATGAATGATCAGGACTATCTTTATGGACTGTGAGAAAATTTTAGCTTTTGACCAACATTGTATTAATAAGTGTGTGCATTTGATATCTTTCTTACTGTAATTATGAAAAAATTTTTCAAATCTGTATTGGCCACTGCCCAAAAAAATTTGTAAAATTTTTTGTTGGGAGCGTGGGGGCTATTTAAGTAGGCTGTTTATGTTTTCTTTATGTAAGTAGGCTGTTTATGTTTTCTTATTGGCAACGTTACGTAGTGCTCTATATGAAAATCACTGGCTGTGCTGTGTGCAGTCTGTAGCTAGTTTGCATTGTTGTCTGCCATTGTAGTGTTGGGCAGCGGTAGCTGGATGTGAACAGCGCGTAGCGTTGCGCAGTTGGAGGTGAGCCGCCAGCAGTGGTGGATGTGGGGAGAGAGATGGCGGAGTTTTGTAATTTGTCATGAACTGCTATATATATTATGACTATTAAGGTAAATACATTGTTTGTTCTCTATTAAAATCTTTCATTTGCTAACTATCCCCATCAGTAGTTAGTGCCTTCCGTAGTTTGAATCTTTTATTTAGCTGGCAGTAGTGGCACTCGCTGTATTGCAGTAGTTAGAGTAATGAAGAATTTTGTGAGGTAAGTTATTTGTGAAAGGTATAGTTTAATATTAGTCACGGCCATTCTTTGTAGGGATTTTTGAAAGTCAGATTGCGTTGCGCTAAAAATATTGTGTGTCAGGTTAAGCACAGTCATGTATAATTTTTCAAAGGGGACGTTTCAAGTTGTTACAGTAGGAGGAACGATGAAGTATTTGCTTTCTCTCTGCATGAAGTCACCACCGACAGACTCCTCTCTTTCTGCCGACTTAAAAAAGTAAGTCATATCCCTCCCATCTAACAGCATCACTGCTACTGCTCATTGCTTCCTTTTTTATCTTCCATTCATCTTTTTGGAAACATCTAGTAAGTGCCATTACAGTAACACCATGTAACTTGACCTCATTTGCCGTGATTGGTCCGAAGAACATTCTGGACAATTCGAGCAAATGGTTCGATCACTCAGATTGCCTGACATGAATCCCATCAAACATTAATGGGACATAATGGAGAGGTCACTTAGCGTATAAAATCATGCAGCGGCACACTTTGGGAATTATGGTTGTCTATAAAGCAACATTGCTCAATATTTCTGCAAACAACTTCCAGTGACTTGTTAAGTCCATGCTATGTTGAACTGCTGCACTATGCCAGACAGAAGGAGGTCAAACATTATATTACGAGGCACACCATGACTTTTCTCACCTCCGCATTGTGGACATAATGAAAATGGTTTTTGGGTCAATACTGAACATCTTGCACTACATTTTGAGCATGACAACACTCTTGGCCCAACGAGTGCCTATACAAAATCATAAAGTCTTCCATTTTTAGTTGTTAAGCCATGAGAATTATGTGTTTCAGTAAACCATTTGCGCTTCAAACAGTAAATGTGGTTATCAATCTTCATTTACATAGAATTAAAGCTAATTAAATTATTTCATCAAATACAATTATCTTTACATCAACTAGAACTGTTTTAACAGAATCTTTTAACGTTACTGTAATAAAATTTTATTTGTGCACTGTTCTGATCGACTGAATGTCAGGAATTTTTAAGAAAAAAACCATTTTCATTGAGATTGTGCATCTTTGCTCGCCACCAATCATAAACGTAAATTCAGTTACTTGTTTATCATATATTTCATCTCTAAGATTACTTAAATCCTGTTTACAGGTATAATTATTCAGCTGCATTAAAATACTTGTATATTCTAGAGATTTGTTGAGTCACTCTCTATATAATGTTTGTTTACTATATCTTTTAAATCGATTGGATCATTTACATTCGAAATACTTCTACCTTTAAAATCATTATAACCTGTCGTTACTTTAAAATGGCATTTAACTCTTTCTGAAATTGTTTAATTACATATACCTTCTTTAATCTCCTGACGGAAATGTTCAAATTTTGAAACTAATTATTAGTTCTTGGTTCTAAACGTTGAAAATATTTTTTTTAAATCATTATTGAAGTTAGCATATAACATTATTTCCAAAAATGTCCATTTTTTAAATTTAAAATATCTTCTAACATGTAATTCATGCACAATTACTCCATCGAAGTTTTATATCCTCTAGATATTGCACTATAGATTATTATTTTCCCAAATAGTTACCCACTTGCTTAAGTATATTTCTTCCATATGAGTCAAACAAAAATTTTACATCTTTATTGTTATAACAAGAAATCCAGTGAGCAGCAACATGATCAGATGTACTCCTCCACATCCAAAATTTATGAAACTTCTTGGAAGATTAAAACTGTGTGCCAGACTGAGACTCGAACTTGGGACGTTAGCCTTTTGCGGGCAAGTCCTCAACCATCTTATCTATCCAAGCACAACTCACAGCCCATCTTCACAGCTTAAATTCTGCCTGTACCTCGTCTCCTACCTTCCAAACGTCACAGAAGCTCATTCTGGAAACATCCCCCACCTATGGCTAAGCCACGTGTCTCCAATATCCTTTCTTCCAGGAGTGCTAGTAATGCAAGGTTCGCAGGAGAGCTTCTGCAAAGTTTGGAAGGTTGGATACAATTTACTGGCAGAATTGAAGCTGTGAGGATGGGTTGTGGGTCGTGCTTGGGTGGCTCAGATGGTAGAGCATTTGCCCACTAAAGGCAAAGGTCCCAAGTTCAAGTCTCGGTCCACCACACAGTTTTAATCTGGAAGGAAGTTTCATATCAGCACACACTCTGTTGCAGAGGGAAAATCTCATTCTGGAAAATTTTTTTGTTTCATTTTTAACTGCTTAACTAATTCTACCATGTCCAAAATAAAGTATTATTAATTTTTTGATTGGTTCTTTGAAATTTTTTTCCCCATCCAGTCCAGCCTTCTTTTCCATTGCTAAATTATTTCTTTTTTGTACCTCTAATTCTTTATCAGCATTTGAATTAGCTGCAGAACCACCAGCCAGTGAACCAAGAGCAGGTAAATATGGTAAAGCTGTCCATACTAATGGTAAAAATCCTCATTTGTGTGGTGTCAGTCCTTTACTTTCTTTCTTTTTTGTTACATATTCAACAATCTTTTTCACAACTGGAATAGCTAATTTAATAAGTAAATTCTACCAGTTTTTTCCTTTTCCAATCTTTACTATCTCTGTATTCAATATCATTTTCTTTACATGGTTCATCTAATGGTTAATTCCTTTACCACCTCTAGTCAAACTTTCATTTCATTTGGTTCCTGGGCCAGAAAATTGACAGCCTGCAAGATGCACTTAAAATGGTAATTTGTTAATTAAAGTATTACATAATCCTTTTTAATGTTTTTCACTTTTTCAAAATGTGTGTGGTACATTGTTCAAAAATCTAATTAAATAAGGAATTTGTTATCGATCATTAAAAATAGGAATTATTAGTTAACATTTGATTTATTCCTTTTTTCTGATTATGATAATTTTTATTCCATTTAATTCTTCACTATAGTATACAGTTAATCTATAGAATAATTGATGAATATCATCCATCCAAATATATTTCACTGGTTCTTCTGAATACTTTTTTTTAATAGACCTTAACCAACTATTTCAAATAAATCACCAAGATTCCTTTTGAGAAAATAGGAAAATAATTTTCAACAATTGTTTTTGGTCAATTATTATATTTATTTCTCTATATGATTTAATTTTATTTGTATTATTTTCATTATATGCAGCACTTGAGTCAATAAAATTCTAGCATAATTTTGTAAAGCGAGAGAATCAACTTCTGTACCAAAATAAATAATAGTTATTTGTTTTTAATAAGAAATACGTTAATCCACCTGTTCCCTTATATTGTTTTACACTAATTTTTAATTTAGCACCACTGAATTCTACTGGTAATTTATTAACAAATTTGAATGTGACAAAAGGTTTTGATCCAATAACATTATCTTCACTATGATTGAGAAAATCTAATGTTCTTTCCTTTAACCCTATTTTTTCAACATCTTTGTCTTTTAATTTTGTCCTTTTGCTGAATTCTCTACCAAACTACTGATTTACGATTTACTTCATATGTTACCTTTTCTTATCACTATAATATTGTCTAATTGGTAGAATGTCATTAAATTCTTCTAACATTGTAAGAAACCATTTCTATTTTTTTTCAATTGCATTTGAAACTTTTTCTCCCAATACTTTAATTCCTTGTTTAAGTCTTTCAATTGTGTTGATAACCGTTTGATATTCTTCTTTAGATATTTCGTGTTCTGATCTTGGTTGTTTTTTCATTTTTAGACTTTTCTAATTGTTCCTTTATTACTTTATTTTGTGTTGCTCTTTTAACAACTTCTGGATTCTATTTTACAACATTTATTAAGGATAAAATATGCAATAATTTTTTTATTCTACGTTCAATGTTTATGCTTAACATGAATGTTTAACATTTACAGTCAATATTTACATTAATGTATGTGTCAAACATTGAAAAAACTCTTAGTCTTCCCTCTATATTTACCATTACTGATGTTTCTTGTCACATCTACCATAATGTAACGAAACTTATGTTTACTCCAATGTTTACTTCCTATCCTTTGATCTGTTAACTCTAAATCACCTCCAACAGATTCATCATAAATGTGATTCAAATATGTATCACCTTGTCTAAAAATATTTACAAAGTTAAAATAATCTCTAATTCTTTTGGTATTTTAGAATAGGTTAGACTTTAATCTAAAAACCACTCCTTTGTGTTCACCTGCAGTTAAATATTCTCTATTTCTTGATTCTCAAAACGAAACCGTCAAAAACTACAAATGAATTATCTTCACATACATCTAATGGAATAACTTCATCACTGTTTCCAATAAAAGTATTAATTTTACTGTCAATTTTGTCTTCCACTTTTACATTTTGTTTTAAATTCTTGACATTTTGATTGGTCTGATTTAAAAAAAAATTCAAATTATTTTTTTCCAATCTATACTTTCTGGTGGTACAATGTAATTTTCAGTCACTAATATTGTTTTTCCACAACCACCTGGTCCTCTAATTGCACATCAAATAGAGTTTTAGAAAAGTTTATGATGTTTATTTTTTAATTTATTTTCTGGAATTTCTGTTTTGGTTCTCAATCTGTCATTTATTTACATAATTTTTACATACATGAATGGGTAGATTATTTCAGTTGTGTGATAATTCATCTCTGCTCAAAACATATGAACTGTTTCAATAAGAAAAACTTATAAAAGTCTTTCAACTTATTTAACTCCAAATATTACATAAAAAATAATAAAGTTACCTGTGAGGGAGGAACAATATAAATTCCTGTTGGTCAGTATAGTTTGAAAAGTTTAGAAAAAATTATATAAGAAGTAAAGAATCGAAAATTTTAAGTAGAATTTTCATTGCAAGTGATGTTAAATTATTTATAAATAAAGAACATTGTTTTGGTTAAGTTTAAGGCTTTAAAATCATATTATTGAAGCTAATAAAAACATTTGCTAAAGATGTCCCAAAAATTATTCCATTTCAATTAATAAATATAAACTCTAATCAGGTTGATGGAATGTTTGGTAAACATAACGATCGTTATCATGTACCCAATAACATTATTGCTTTATATAAACCTAATGCTAAATTTGGAGGCTCAATAATTGATGAACTATATCATCCTATCAATACTCCAGTTTTTGATACTGTTCACAATTCAGAAATGACTGAAATGATAATCTGATTGACTTCAATGGTACTTATGTAACAGTTATTTTATACTTAAATTACTAGATTTTTTCCCCTAATAAATTATGAGCCAAAACGAGTGTTGTCTATTTTACTCATTTCCAATTAGTTGGACAACAAAAAATTATTAAAATCTTCCTAACAAGGAACCAGGAAACAATTTTAAGATTGGTGATGATTGGATTCATCCTAATTCCTCACAATTATACGTAACATTTGATGTTATTCACAAATATGGGACTGATATTTCGGCATATGCTGGTAAAACAAATATTAAAGTAATTGATAAATCTGTATTATAATTGTTCAACAGTATTACAAATAAAAAGGAAAGAATATTTTATCTGGAATAGAAGATCCAGTTATTCCCTCATTGACTGTTATTCAAATAACTGCATTCTTATCAGATGAATTAAATGTTGAAGGATATATTCTTAACAATGGAAAAATTACAACCCAAGGAAATGAAGTCCTCAATGCTTCAGAATTATTTGTCGAATTTTTTAAGGTCATAAGGACATTACATATTTAACTGTAATTTACTGTATTAATTAATTTATTACTATATTAATTAATTAATTAACTGTAATTTTTACTAGGAGTTCAAAAAAGATCAAGAAGATTCTATTCTTAGTTGGATTACTGATAATATGAGCACACTTCCTAAAAAATGTAAAATTGTTGTAAAAAGTATGTAAATTCGTGTTCCTGTTGTTAAATATGAACCAGAATATTCGCTTGAATATAGAACAAGGAAGACTGAAAATACCGAAACTACCAAGTTCTTTCTTTGCATGACAAGGGATTGAATTTGATGGATAATAAGGAAAACGGGATTTTGAACTAAATATTACTAATTATTGTAATTCTAAAAAATCTGTGATGCATTATTTATTATATTTGTTTTCAAACTAACTGAAAAAATAAGCAGCTATGTGATCCTTCTTCATTTGATCATTTTAATTAAAAATTATCTATGTCAAAATGGAAGAAATAAAATTTTCCTCAAGAATTTGGACTAATGATCCACCTAAAATCATTTTAAAAGCTTATGATGCTTTTAGAGATTTTAAAACATAACCAAATTAAATAACTATGTAAATCCAAGTCCACTCAATTTTATTCAGAGTTATCCTATCTAGTCATATTATATCTAGAAGAATGAATGTTGTAACTACTCAAAAAAAGAAAACAATAAAATTATGCACATTCTTCAAAGAAAATATCCTAAGAATACAATTGCATTTGTTACTATGTATGGTATACAGAATTTGACTCATAACTGAGAGTGTAGAATGCTTACTGAAAAATTTTAACTATGCCACTGAATAAAAATGTAGAAAAAATTGAAGACGTTTCAACATCCAACTCATTTCAAAACATTTACATAAAACTAGAGGTGATAAAAACTGCAAATTTTCGATTTTCAAAAATTATAACGTTTAATGGGATCAACTCAAACCCGTTAAACCTTTTAATATTTGAAAACTTAAAAAACAGTACTTTTTCTTTATAAATTAAATCAAAACTAACTGAACATGAACGGTAGATTGAAAATCTATTAACTGAAACTAACAATTATAGTAATGGTTGTGCAGAAGTGTTCACTACATTATCACATTGTAGGAAAGCTAAACCTTACATCATTTCAAAAGCTGAAATTTTACTAACTAAATATGGTGAAATATGGTGAAGTGGTTCATGGTGTGGGTTCCTGTAGTCATGTCCTAGTTCATGAACCACGGGCAACATATGAGTGACCAAGTAAGTATTCCCGACAGTCGGGATACCCGTTACTTTGGAATAAGGCTGGGCATCTCAGACATATTGTGAGTCTTGGTCACCTTTGTGCTCATATGGCAAAGACTACCAAATCCACCGGTTAGTCCCTCAACCGTTAGGGGTAAAACTCAATGGGACTCAGGGCAAGTAAGGCTAGCAACCTGCTTCCCTGGTACTTTAAATATGATGCTGGCAACAATCAGAGCAAAATGCCTTGGACAATTTGGGGGTGATGGAGTCCCACCTCTGACTGACAAACCAGGGACTCTTAAGGTACGACTTGGCAAACAAATGTTAATGAGATGGGGAGCTATAAATATCAATGGGGGCTACTCTGGGAAGAAGGTAGAGCTGGCAGAGGCTGCAAGTAAGATGGGGTTGGACGTTTTAGCTGTTAGTGACATTTGGGTAAGGGGTGAGAAAGAAGAGGAAGTGGGAGAATACAAGGTCTACCTGTCAGGAGTCAAACCAGGAATAGCACAATGGGGTGTAGGGCTTTACATCAGGTAAGAAATGGAACCCAGCGTAGTTGCAATAAGGTATGTAAACGAACGACTGATGTGGATAGATTTGACAGTGTCTAGCAAGAAAATTAGGATAGTGTCAGTATATTCACATTGTGAAGGGACAGATAAAGATAAGATGGATAGTTTTTATGAGGCACTCAGTGATGTAGTTGTTAAAGGACAGTGTTCTGCTCATGGGTGATTTTAATACCAGGATTTGAAATCGAACAGAAGGCTATGAAAAGGTTATGGGTAAATTTGGAGAGGATATGGAGGCCAACAGGAACGGGAAACAACTTTTGGATTTCTGTGCCAGTATGTGCTTAGTAATCACAAACTCCTTTTTTAAACATAAGAACATTCACCGGTATACTTGGGAAGGCAGGGGAACCAGATTTGTCATTGACTATATAAAAACAGATCAAGAATTCAGGAAGGCTGTGAGGTACACACGTGTATTCACGGGATTCTTTGATGACACTGATCATTATTTAATCTGCAGTGAATTTGGGATTGTGAGGCTGAAAGTGCAGGAGGTCAGGTCCATATGTAGGAGCATAAGAATGGAGAAACTTCAGGGTAAGGAAATCAGGCACAAGTACATAACAGTGATCTCAGAAAGGTACCAGTTAGTTGAATGTAGTCAATTACAGTCATTGGAAAAGGAGTGGACAAGGTACAGGGACACAGTACTAGAAGAGGCTAAACAATGTCTTGGAACAGTAGTGCATAAAGGTAGGAAGAAGCAAACAGCTTGGTGGAATGATACAGCCAAGGCAGCCTGTAAAAGGAAAAAGAAGGCGTATCAAAAATGACTACATACTAGAACTCAGGTAGACAGAGAAAGTTATGTTGAAGAAAGAAACAAAGCCACACAGATAATTGCAGCATCCAAGAAGAAATCTTGGGAAGACTTTGGAAACAGGTTGGAGACTTTGGGTCAAGCTGCTGGAAAACCCATCTGGAGTGTAATTAGCAGTCTTTGAAAGGGAGGTAAGAAGGAAATGACAAGTATTTTGGACAGGTCAGGAAAACTGCTGGTGAATCCTGTGGATTCCTTGGGCAGATGGAGGGAATATTTTGAAGAGTTGCTCAATGTAGGTGAAAATACGATCAGTAATGTTTCAGATTTCGAGGTACAATGGGATAGGAATGATGGTGGAAATAGGATCACATTTGAGGTAGTGGAGAAAACGGTCAATAGATTGCAGGGCAATAAATCGGCTGGGGTGGATGAAATTAGGTCAGAACTCATCAAATGCAGTGGAATGTCAGGTCTTAAATGGCTACACAGGATAATTGAAATTGCCTGGGGGTCGGGACAGGTTCCATCAGCCTGGACAAAAGCAGTAATCACACCAATCTTTAAACATGGAAACAGAAAAGATTGTAACAACTACAGAGGTATCTCTTTAATTAGAGTTGTGGGCAAAATCTTCTCAGGTATTGTTGAAAGGAAAGTGCGAGTATTAGTTGAGGACCAATTGGATGAAAATCAGTGTGGGTTCAGGCCTCTTAGAGGTTGTCAGGACCAGATCTTTAGCTTACAGCACATAATGGAGTAGTGTTATGAGTGGAACAGATAATTGTATCTATGATTTATTGATCTAGAAAAGGTATATTACCGGGTTCCTAGGAGGAAGTTATTGTCTGTTCTACGAGATTATTGTATAGGAGACAAACTTTTGCAAGCAAGGTCTTTACATGAATAGTCGGGCAGCAGTTAGAGTTGACGGTAAATTGAGTTCATGGTTCAGAGTAGTTTCAGGGGTAAGACAAGGCTGCAACCTTTCTCCACTGTTGTTCATATTATTTATGGACCATATGTTGAAAACAATAGGCTGGCTGGGTGAGATTAACCCTGCTGTTCTGTTCGGGTCTATATGACCCGAAACGAATATGAACGTTATTTTACATTATGTAAATACCAATATATATTTATGAAACTTTGTGACTTTGTCTGAAAATGGATGAGCAGCATGTGTTTTAAAAGGTTTTAAAAAAGTTTAAGAAGTTTGGGCTTCAACTGTAATAGTTGCATATGTAATGTTCGGGTCATAATGACCCGACACAAATATGTTTAGTGTAACTCGTATTTATTTCTAAAATCTGGAAATGGCGAAAATTATTTTTGTTGTGTTGTGTGGGAATAGTGACTGCATCATTCCAACTTACTCTCAACAATCACCTAAAGCTCCATGCGTTCACAACAATGGGCTTGTTTGTTGCTTTCCCCAGGAAATAATAATTGGCAGTTCTCAATAATTGGAATGCTTTGTTTCTGCCCAGTTTGACTTGTGACACCATGGCGATGAGACCATTGAATGATCGTGAGTTGGAAGAAATAGTAAATGCCTCACCAGATGAAGGATCACTTTCTGAGTTTGAAGATCACATCAGCAATGCATCTGAAAGCGAGTGTTCCGATGACAGTTACGACAGTCCACAGCCCATACAAAATAGTGTAGAGACTTTTCTTTCTAAAAATGGGAATATAGAATGGCAGTTGCATCCACCAGCACAACATGGTCGCCTACCAGCTTCGAACATCATCAAGAGTACCCCAGGAGTTACCAGGTATGCAGTCAGCAGAATATCTGATGTAAAATGTTCATTTGAAGCAGTATTTCACACAGCGCTTCAAAATGAAATAATAGAGATGACAAATATTGAAGGGCAGCGAGTTTATGGTGAACAGTGGACAGATATTGATGGTTCTGTTTTCCATGCATACTTAGGACTCTTACTCCTAGCGGGTGTATATCGATCTCATGGGGAGTCTACAAAAAGTTTGTGGGATAAAGATACTGGGCGAAACATATTTCGAGCAACCATGTCTCATGAAACATTCTGTAAGATATCACGTGTCCTGCGATTTGACAAGAAATCTACTAGAGAGGAAAGACGACGTACTGACAAACTTGCCGCAATTCGTAGTATTTGGGAGAAGTGGGTAGAGGTCCTTCCTAAACTGTATAATCCAGGAGAAAATGTTACTGTTGACGAGCAGTTAGTAGCATTTAGAGGTCGCTGTCCATTCAAGCAGTATATCCCAAGTAAACCGGCAAAATATGGGATCAAAATATGGACCATGTGTGACAGCAAAACTTCATACGTACTGAAAGCCCAAATTTATACAGGAAAGGTGAGTGGAGCGGCACCAGAAAGAAATCAGGGAATGAGGGTGGTATCTGATCTCACTTCTGAGTTACGTGGTCAGAATATCACGTGTGACAACTTTTTTACGTCGTACAATTTGGGGCAGCTGCTTCTGAAAAGGAAATTGACTATGTTGGGAACTATACGGAAAAATAAGCCGGAGCTTCCACACAAAATGACCAACAAGGAGGTACACAGCTCTTCATTTTACTTCACAAATGACACTACTGTGGTTAATTATATTCCTAAGAGACACAAGAATGTTGTACTTATGAGCACTCTCCACCATGATGCGGAAATCAGTGACAGGGCTGATAAGAAGCCAAAAATGATTTTGGACTATAATTCAACCAAAGGTGCTGTAGACACGCTTGATCAGTTATTAGGTACATATACATGCAAACGAAAAAGTAATAGGTGGCCAATGATAGTTTTCTACAATATTCTTGATGTTTCTGCTTATAATGCATACGTTTTGTGGATTTCGGTTGACCCTAATTGGAATGCAAGCAAATTGACTAGAAGGAGAATATTCTTGGAGGAACTTGGAAAGTCACTGATAAAAGAACATATTGCATCAAGAACGCATTTCCCAAGAACAGAAGATTCTTTGAGAATGGTCACAAGCATCCAAAACCCGAATGATGTGGGTGGTGTGTCAGAATCGGTAACAACAAGAAAATCTACAAAACGTGCACGCTGTAAGTTCTGTCCATCAAGTAATGACAATAAAACAAACATGGTGTGTGGAAAATGTAGTAAACATATTTGCAAGAAACATGTAACCTACTTGTGTCCACAGTGCAAGCAGTAAGAAAAGAACTGTAGTATTTTATAAGATGATTGTATTGAAAATTCTGTTGTTTCAAATTTATGTGAATACTTGTGCCTAAACTACAATCAGTAAGAAGAGAGGATTCTAAAGTTGTAGTGCTTTCTATGTTGGAATGTAATAAAAAAACTGTAGTGTGTTCTGTACTGTAGTGTGCTCTAAGATGAATATCTGTAATGACAACTGTCTGTTGTTAGAAAATGTCAATACTTACGTCTAAACTGTCAACAATAAGAATAGAAGTATGGAAAAACTGTAGTGCTTTCTAAGTTGAATGCCTGTAATGGAAACTGTCTGTTGTTTCAAATTTATGTGCATATTTAAATGAAAAATATCCCTCAATAAAGTTGTATGCATTGTTATTATTATTATTATTACCATTATTATTATTATTATTATTATTATTATTATTACTAACAAGGTACTGGAATAGAACAACAATGTCGATAGCTAAAACTGTACCAAAATTTATGTTTCTAAAGCATTTTGATATGTCGGGTCATATTGACCCGAACAGTATATATGTCAAGTAAAAGTGAACAGAACAGCAGGGTTAAGATATGTGAACACAAAATAAGCAGTCTTACATATGCGGATGGCTTAGTTGTGGTGGCAGATTCTATTGAAAGTTTGCAAAGTAATATTTAAGAGCTAGATCAGAAATGTATGGACTATGGTATGAAGTTTAGCATCTCCAAAGCGAAAGTAATGTCAGTGGGAAAGAGATATAAACGGATTGAGTGCCAAATAGTAGGAACAAAGTTAGAACAGGTGGACGGTTTCAAGTACTTAAGATGCATATTCTCACAGGATGGCAACATAGTGAAAGAACTGGAAGCGAGGTGTAGCAAAACTAATGCAGTGAGCGCTCAGCTACAATCTACTCTCTTCTGCAAGAAGGAAGTCGGTACCAAGACTAAGTTATCTGTGAACCGTTCAACCTTTCGACCAACTTTGTTGTATGGGAGCGAAAGCTGGGTGGATTCAGGTTATCTTATCAACAAGGTTGAGGTAACAGAAATGAAAGTAGCTAGAATGATTGCAGGTACTAGTAGATGGGAACAATGGCAGGAGGATGTCCACAATGAGGAAAGCAAAGAAATAGTGGGAATGAACTCTATAGATGTAGCAGTCAGGGCGAACAGGCTTAGATGGTGGGGTCATGTTACACGCATGGGAGAAGCAAGGTTACCCAAGAGACTCATAGGTTCAGCAGTAGAGGGTGGGAGGAGTCGGGGCAGACCGAGGAGAAGGTACCTGGATTCGGTTAAGAATGATTTTGAAGTAATAGGCTTAACATCAGACGAGGCACCAATGTTAGCACTGAATAGGGGATCATGGAGGAATTTTATAAGGGGGACTATGCTCCAGGCTGAACGCTGAAAGACATAATCAGCCTTAAATGATGATGATGATGATGATGAAATATGGTGAAAAAGTCTTATTACTTTTACATGATAAATTAATATTCCAGATCATCAAACAAAAATCTTTTCACAAGATTACGAAAAATCGGAGATAATTGTCAGATTACATTCTATTTATCAAGTTAAAAATGAAATAAGGGTTGTCATGTCATTGAATATTAATAAATTTCAGATACTTCTTAATTTAATTTTTTGGCATTAGATTTAAAATGAATAATTTATTTTTAATTAAATAAAAATTTCGTTTGGTGGGTATATATAGATTTGAGCATGGGGGATGCAGTAAAATTAGAATCTTGGTTTATATGATGGAATTTTTAATAAAATATGCTCCTTGGTTCACAGTCAGCTTTCTTATACTATACGAAAGGGTCTAGCACAGTTGTTAGATCAGTCACTGCTGCTACAGTGGCAGGTTATCAAGATTTAAATGAGTTTCAGCATGCTGTTGTAGCCAGCACACTAGCAATGAGACACAGCATCTCCAAGGTGGCGATGAATTGGGGATTTTCCCGTACAATGATTTCCGAGTGTGCCATGAATAAAAGGAATCCGGTAAAACATCAAGATCCCACACTGCTGTGGCCGAAAAAAGATCCTGCAAAAATGGGATCAGTGACTGAAATCAAAAAATTGTTGCGCATTTCAATGCTGGGCCATCAAAAACTACCAGCATGTGAACTATTCAATGAAACATAATTGGTATGGGCTTACAGAGTGGAAGGTCCACTTGTAAACCCTTGAGGACTGTATGACACAAAACTTTTCACCTCACGTGGGTGTCTCGTTATCACCGACTTTGGGCAGTTGATGACTGAAAACATGTTGCCATGTCCGACGAGTACCATTTCAAGTTGTATCGAACAGATGGAAGTGTATAGGTATGGATACAACCTCGTGAATCAATAGACTGTGGAAGCTGGTTGAAGTTCTGTAATGGTAGGGGTATGTGCAGTTAGAGTGATATGTGACTCCTGATACGGCTAGATACGCCTCTGACAGGACATTGGCAATTCAAGCAAGAATATACTACATCCTACACTTCCAGAATTGCTGCAGAGTGGCTCCACGAACACTCTTTTGCGTTCAAACACTACTGCTGGCCACCAGATTCCTCAGACATGAATGTTACTGTGCATATCTGCGATGCCTTGCAACGTGTTGCTCAGAAGAGATCTCTAACCTGACGTACTCTAATGTATTTATGGACAGCCGGCAGAGTTGATGGTGACAATTCCCACCAGCACTATTTCAGATATCAATCAATTCCATGCTACGCCATGTTGCGGTACTTCTGCGTGCTTGCGGGGTCCTTCACGATATTAGATACGTGTACCAGTTTCTTTGGCTCATCACTGTGTGATAAAGAATAGTTGAAAATCGAGCAATCATATTCAGAACTAAGACAGCAGATCTCTACAAAATAACCCTCCTGCAGAATATAGTTACGCGGATCTACTTGTCATCGAGAGCTAATTCCACCTATTTGGCATTTGTTGAATTATACCAAAAAGAGCGTGCATACTCTGCCACTGCAGCAGTTTGTATGTTTCGGGTGTACATCCACAACTGTGATTTAGACAGTTTCTACAACGTATTTTTCTGGTGGGAAGTTTTGAATTGTGGTTCATGCATTGCTTCTTGAAAGTAAGAGACCTATCAAGTGTCATCCTTAGAGATTTAGGGACTCACAGTGTTCTAGTTCGACACCTAATCGTATTATTTTTAATTTTCGGCTATTCAGTCTGTCTGACATGAAAATCACACACTGGTGTCTTCGAGGGTCTTGATTTATGTTGCTTTGTGTTGTTGTATCCGGAAAGTTGTTCATGGGATTTCATGAGGGTGTCCTCTGTTGATTCAAAATCTGTGATCTTGGACCTAGACCAAGGCCATCGACATACAAGAAGGTTCTTCTTTTTTCTGCTATGTCTTGATCATTGGTCTATATATTCAACAGAGTTGTAACCAGGACACTTTCCTGGGGAGACCATTTTTGGTCTTCATCGGCTACATTCTTGTGAGTTAACGAAGAATCTGCGACTGTGCAAAGAGAGTGGTGATGTGCCTAGTTAGGTTAATGTCCTTGGTCAAGTTTTAGACCTTCATTAACGTTAGTTGGTGACTGGCATTGTCATAGGCTGCTAATGAGTCGACAAATAGTATTCCTGTCACCCTACAAGTTTCCGACCAATCATCTATAAACTGTGTGATACTTAGCAGCTGTATGGTTCATCTTTTGCCAGGATGGAATCTCCATTGCTGAGGTGTAAGTAAAGGGCTAATTTTTCCCACAATTTATAAAGATGACATAGTAGTGTGGCTGATATTACGTATTTGAATCCACATAAGGAAGGTCATGCATTGTTGTGAAAAAAGCTCTTCATTGAGTGGTGATAATGTATAGATGGACGAACACCAACAGCAAGGGTCGTGGTTCCATCTCTATTTTTTAAAAGTGGAAAGCAAATATTTTTGAACATCTGTACACCGAAATAATCAACAAGACTTCCATGCTGCTGAGTCGGGGGCTTCCTTTTCAAACGCTTGGTTATAAATGTTAAATGCTGCAGGTCATAGAGAGCAGCCCATCGTCGACTTTTCACTCTTTTCAAACAAAACTTCATAAAACAAGAAGAGGGTCGCTCTCTGGCAGCACCCTTCCACACACCTTGTAAATGGATCTAAGCATCATCAAGGAATGCCCGCAATCGACAGTGGGAAAGCATGGATATACATGATGGCAGTCACAGCATGACACTACTTGTATTTCGTCAAAACCGCCTGAGGATGGCAATAAGTCAGCATGTCGAAGTATTAGAAGTATTATACCATTGGGAACATGGTACATTAAAGGACATTCCTCCATGATGGCTGTCGAGTGATACCTATTTTATAAACATACCCAGAAGCGGCCGGCTGTAATTACGAGATTATTGTACTGCTTAGTTAGGTTATATTATGTTATACACCCAATTTTTAGTCAGCATACTTTATCGTTCATTATGGCAGCAGAATTACTTCTTTGTAATCTGTATATCTGTTTCACGTGCAACGAAATTCATGCTGTTTTATTGTTTATGGATGCTAATGTGATCTATATTTATATCATTTTTTGGTTTTGGATGGAATGCAAAGAGGGCTTAAATGAAATTAATTTGTTATGTCTAAAATCTTAGATAAATTCGGACGCGAGGGGGTTGCAGTGGAAATCAGGTATTCAACGAGAGAGACAGAGACATGTCATTAGAAAGAAAATAGCAGACGTAATTGTTTCTTTCGTATTCGGTAGAATTTAGATAACGAAAGAGTTGAAGTAGAAGGATTATGTACCGAATTGCCCAATGGTAAAGAAATGTGCATGACAGTGTAATTTTTGTAATTGAACTCAATGGTGAGTTACAATTCCATATGCTGTGGAACTCCAGAAAAAACGAACATAACATAATTAGTTCTTGTTACAAGGGAGAAGCGGTATGTGTGGCAGTTCTTGTAAAACTACTGTGAGGGCTTGCTTTTGTAATATAGGGCTATGTTTTGAATAAAAACTGACCATATGTAAGAGAAAAAATTCATTGTCTATTTATCTACCAGAAACTCACAGGAGTGTATGCCCGTTCTCATTCCAAATTATGGTTTCGACAGACTGTTTTCAATTTCAGGGCACTGAAATTTATTGTTCGAGATCAGCAGAAATAGTATCTGGTATATTTCACCTAATTGAATTAAATCTGTCGACTTATATTGCTAGACGGCACTTCAATGGCTAAAACACCAACACAGCGACAAAGACATACATTTTACTAGAGATTAGATTAGATTAGTAGTTGTTCCATAGACTATGAATACGACAGTACGTAATGATGTGGAACGTGTAAGGTTAATAAAAGGTGTCAATACAAGATATTACATTACACAAAATATTACATGACACTTAATATTTTTAATTTTTCGTGGGGGGTTGGGGAAATTACCCACTTACTATATCCAAAAATTCATCTAGTGAGTAGAAGGAGTTGCCATTAAGAAATTCTTTTAATTTCCTTTTAAATGCTATACGGCTATCTGTCAGACTTTTGATGCCGTTAGGTAAGTGACCAAAGACTTTTCTGGCAGCGTAATTTACCCCTTTCTGAGCAAAAGTTAGATTTAACCTTGAGTAGTGAAGATCATCCTTTCTGCTGGTGTTGTAGCCATCTACACTGCTATTACTTTTGAATTTGTTCGCATTGTTAATAACAAATTTCATAAGTGAATATATATATTCAGAAGCTACAGTGAAGATCTCTAGCTATTTAAATATGTGTCTGCAGGATGATCTTGGATGAGCTCCAGTAATTATTCCGATTACACGCTTTTGTGCAATGAACTCTTTTATTCAATGATGAGTTACCCCAGAATATGATGCCATACGAAAGAAGAGAGTGGAAATAGGTGTGGTAAGCTAATTAGATCTATGTCGCCAAAATTTGCAATAACCCTAATAGCATAAGTAGATGAACTGAAACGTTTCTGCAGATCTTCAGTGTGTTTTTTCCAGTTCAACCCCTCATCAATGCATATACCTAGAAATTTTGAATATTCTACCTTAGCTACCAATTTCTGATCGAAGTCTATATTTATTAATGGTGTCATTTCATTTATTGTGTGGAACTGTATATACTGGGTTTTTGAAAGTTTAATATGAGCCCATTTGCAGAGAATGACTTAATGATTTTCTGAAAAACATCATTTACAATTTCACCAGTTAATTCTTGTCTGTTGGGTGTGATAGCTATACATCTATAATCAGCAAAAAGTACCAGCTTTGCATGTTCATGAACATAGAATGGCAAGTCATTAATATATATTAAGAACAGCAGAGGACCCAAGACCAAACTTTGTGACACCCCATTCTTTGATTGTTCCCCAGTTTGAGAAATTACCAGTTTTTTGCATATTATGTTTTGATTGTGTTATCAGAGGTATTAATCTCCGACGTGATGCAAATGCTTCTGGTCGTTTTAATAACCTTTCTTAATATAGCACAGTAGTTTTTATAATATTTTGCTGTTTCTGGGTCATTACTCTTTCTTGTTGTTAGATACAGTTCCCTTTTGTGGTTACAAGATATTTTTATTCCTTTAGTAAGCCAAGGTTTTTTGCATGGTTTCTTATAATTAGATTTAATTACTTTTTTGGGGAAACAGTTTTCAAATTCTCTTACAAGTGTATCATGGAATACCTGAGAGATTGCGAACAGAATTGGCATTGTAGCGTTACTGATTAAAGACAGGACAATAAAATTATGCTCGTTTTTCAAAGCTCATTGAGCCCATTACTTCATATAGAATTTACATATTCGAAGATTGTTTCTACATTCTACACTCCATGTTCTGTGACCATTTGTATGATTAATCGTAATGATGTATGTAGAATATTATTCTATACGAGATTATTGAATGACAATATGCAAAATTTGTCGGCTGCAACGTAAGATCATTGATATTAACGTCGTCTGGAAAAACTCCAGCAAACACTCACTATCAAAAGCATTGCATACATACACAGAAGTGCAAAACTGAATTTTCGTTAATGATCCAATGAAGGTTTCCTACAAATATTTCAGATTACTTTCTCTACCAATTGAAATAACGCAATTTTGAACTCAGGAACTTCTTCTGTCACTATTCCATTCAATACAAGAGTGACTCTTTCAGTAGCGATTGAGTTAGTGACTATTGTGGTAGCAAAGATGGGTAACCCAGGTTAGCTGTGGGATGTTTTCTATTAGATGTTTTATTGAAGTAGTTAATAAAATTTGAGAAACAAGTTTTATTTGTGTACTAGAATTTAACAATTTCATTGTAAACAGAGTAACAGCACACTGCAGGAATCTATTTTATCGTTGCATTAGGCATTTGATTGTGAGAATTACGATATTCTTCTAGATAATCTGAGATTTAACGGAATTGATGGTAAAGATAACCAGTGGATGTCCTCTTAACCAAAAGAATGCAGAAAGCCTTTCTTAATAATTCATAGTATGTAAGCCTGTGAGATGCTTCTGATTAGGGGGAAATGTGTTGTGGGGGTCCCACAAGGCTCAGGTCTAGGTCCACTATTGTTTCTCACATTATATAAACGACATTCTGTCTAATATGCAACAAGCAGAGTTAGTTACTTTTGCGAACGACACTAGTACCACAATCAATCCAGAAATTCAGGGGAAATGCTAAATAATGTTCTACAAAGTATTACTGAGTGGTTTCCTGCCAATAATCTTATTCTCAATTTCAAAACGACACATAATATTCACTTCTGGTCATCTAGAGATCCTACACCAGCGATAAGTGTGACGCAAGGCAAGGGAATGATAACTGTAGTGGGGACTTCAAGAGTTTTAGGTGTCTGCACTGATCAGAATTTAAACAGGAAAAATCGTCTTTTGGAACTCCTAAGAGTTCAGTCACATTCGCATTTCGAATCATTGCAGATCTTGGGGAAAGACAAATCAAGCAGTCAACAAATTTTGCATATTGTCATTCAATAATCTCGAATAGAATAATATTCTACATACATCATTACGATTAATCGTACAAATGGTGACAGAACATGGAGTGTGGAATGTAGAAACGATCTTCGAATACGTCAATTCTATACGAAGTAACGAGCTCAGGGTGCTTTGAAAAACAAGCATAATTTTTTTGTCCTGTCTTTAATCAGTAACGCTACAATGCCAACTCTGTTCACAATCTCTCAGATATTTCGTTCTTATGAACAAATAATTAGAAGATATAAACCAATAATCGCTTACAATAGCTATGGATGATTTTTTAAAGACTGCACACAAGAAAAAAACAGCGAATTTCCTATAACACATAAAGGAAAACAATGAAGTATATTTCACAGATATTTATAGCAGTGAATATACGTAGAATTAACGAATACACATTATACTATCGTCTAGAAATTAACACTAGCCCGTAAGACATCGTTTGAAGCACTAAATTGAACAGAGTAAAATACTAAGCAATGGACGTTAGTGGTAACCTTTGAGTCACAGAGATTCAGTGGTGGTTAAGGAACGAAACGCGCTCGGAAGCTGAAGGCTTCAAATCCCCTACCGACAACGTCCCTTGGAGATTTCCTTGGTTTACTTGGATCAGTTCATACAAACTTGAGGATGGTTACGTCATGAAGACCAGGTGCGATTTCTTTCACAGCCTTAGCCAACAGAGTCCAAGTTTCTTTGAAAGCTGTTTTCTAAGCTTAATTTCTTCCTCTTCGCCGTGAAACCTTACTGACGATTAGGAAATAAATAAAAAGTCTTAGAATTAAAAATTTCAATAACCATCCAATCCTTGTGAGACAGATAAATTATTAGTTCTCGTGAACACTTTTTCTTTTGATGTAAAGCAGTAATTATGTTAAAGACAGCCATACACTAAAATACTAAAGGTTGTGTTATCACTCACTCTGTGACTACGAAAACTATTCGCATGTAAGGTACATTTTTTACACTGGAAACACAAATCATAAGTATGTGGCCCTTTGCCTATCTTTTCCGCAGAATACGAATTAGAAATATAGCGAATGTGTTTCTGGGAGGTTGTAATAGTAAGTACGAGCCAGTATGGCCAATTAGCACGGCCTTGTTTCAGAGGCAAGTTAATTAGCTTTGATTTCCTGCCAGATTCAAAGTAAAGGATAACATCGATGTAATCAGCCACTACCTGTAGTTCCTCTGCGTAGTGCAGTCTCTCACAGAAAAGAGTGTACACACCGAAATGAGGCCTTTCTGCCCTTTTGTCGGAGATAATTATATTTAGTAAATTTCGCGTAAATCATATGCCTCTGAAAGCATACCGCCTGTGAACAACAAAGGTCAAACATTATTTAATTAACGATGACGCAAGAGCATCATGTTCCTCAGTAATTACGTCAAAAATATACCCAGTATTATTTCCGTGCAGGAACTGGGACCAACGGATCGTTTTCTGCTGTTCGCTGTTGCTGAGAATTTTTTTGTATACGAAGTACGGCGATTGCATTAACCGAATATCAAACTTCACTACGGTGACTAGATTAGTCATACTGGCTCAGTGAGAAATACACAGCACGCTGTAACATAAAAAGCGCTCTCTTTCAATCTGCTGTGGCAGAAGAGATGCATAGCCTGTTTACAGTGAGGAGGAACGAATGTATTGGCTACAACAGGATAGATACTACGACTGGTTGTAACGTATATTTCACTGCGTAATTTTCGCGTATTTCCTTTTCAACCTACTGGCAAATCAAAAGTTTAGCTGAAATGGTAACATTCATTTGCAAGACTATTTTTGGGCAACAAATCCAGGGTGACTGTGAGTATTGTTTGTTGATCCTTCGCAAAGCAGTGTAACACAGAGCCAGAAGAGGTACCCTTGTCCATGAACTTGAGTATAGGATTAGCGTCAGCTATTTACCTCGTTGAGTCGAATGCAGTGTATGTGTACTGTCTGACCACGAGATTATTGCTGTTGCCCTTCCGTGACTATTGTCGGAAACATGTGATGACTTTTCAGTTAAGAGGTACAGTGGTGACAAAAGAAAACGAATTGCACTGTGAATAATTTCAACACAGCTGTGCTTATAGTGTTGAGTGTTTCAAGGGGTCCTCATGAAATATTACGATAAGAACTCACACTAAGCCTACCGAAGTTCCCCCACTCTCAGGTGTAACAACATCGTGTGCTTGAACAACACATTCAAGGAATTCCGAAAAAACAGGATGGGATAGACCCAGAAGTCCAGTAATGAGAAGGCGTTATACATACTTGCTTTCCCAAACTCGGCTGTGTTTACAGAAGCATTTCAGTCTTCAGAAGTTGTAACTTCCAATTGCTTTTCTCAGGGAAATAGAATTATTGTGAGTAACAGTACATTCATCGTTCCTTCAAGTAATGAAGCACTCGGCGCGACCTAGTGAAAACGGTAAGTTGTAATTTAGAAACAAACATTTGTGAAGACAGTATAATAATGAAGTTATCGTCAAGTGCATATTATAAATACGACATCAGTTCACTCTTTCGAACTTCCGTGTACCCAAATATTTATTGCTAAGTACCTCGTGATAAAACCGATTGATATCGCACCCTAAATCCAAAATCCGAGGTATTACCACTATGTATGTCGTTAATGAAAATTCTGTCTGTCGAAAAGGTGCCACCAGAGTTATTTGATGTGACAAACGAAGTGAAACGCCAGGTAGAGGGATATAATTATGCTACGTGTTTAATCTTACAACTTGGTTGTTCAATGAAATATGTATTTCTTTACTTTGTTACTCTTTCCTTTGTAATCTGATAAATTTCGCCTTATTCAGTTGCGGTTGGCCCATATCTATCTTACCCCTCCTCCTTCTGAACCCGACTTTTAGCTACGTACCGTATTATTTTAGCAACATTATACGAACAGTGTCTTTGATAGGAAGAGTTTATGTTTAGTTACAAGAGGCGGTGTACTGTACATACAATCATTTACATGACTTTCATGTATTTTAATTCATATATTTCCACTGCGTTTATCGCCACGTTACCGCTAGCGCTACCTATTGGCCATTTTGTTGTAGTCCACGCTATGTCACACTTTGTGCAATGCAGTAACGTTTTGTAATATGTCACTTTCACATCACCCCCTACCGACTGAATGCAATTCTTCTCCATGCGTTGCTATGTGTCTTTCACGCACTGCGTTAATGCGTTTCTCTTGGTTTGTCTCCTAGCCACTTTCAGTGTGCTACTCTTGTGTTCTTTTTACCCTTTTCAGATCATCCGACGAAGACTTAATGGAGCAGTAGTCAAAACGCGTCAACACACCAGTCGCCTCTCACCCAGTGGCTTACTTATTCTGAATCCATATTAGCATTATTTCTCAATTATAATTCAATAAATGGGCGCATACCAGTTGTGTGATCATGTGTCACATCGTGTATCAGAGTTTATACTCTCTACACAGCTTGTACGTTAGGGGAAAGAGGAAATCTGAAGATACTATACTGTCAAATATTACAAGTTATATGGAATTTCGAAGCATATGGATACTCAGAACCGTGTATCACCTCAATTTTGCCGCGTCAATAAAGATTCCAGCCGATATGAAAATTTTAGCTTCTAAACTATTGAAATGAGTATTTGATGGTTGTAGTCGTCAGTCCGAAGTCTTGTATGACACATTTCTCCATGCTAGTTTGTGCTATAAAAGCCTCTTGATCTCTGTTACCTACGGCCCCTTACATCCATTTAAAGCTGCTCTCTACAGACTGGTCTTGGTCTTCCTCTACAGCTCGTACTGAGACCCTTGTTTACTTGCTTTCGTTACAAAACTGACGAGTCCATCATGCCACACGATGTGTCCTATCAACCGATACCTTCTTTTGGTGCTTTTAAATATGTTTGCACCCCACTTCAGTCCCTCCTACTTAGTTATCCGATCTACCCAACTAATCTGCATCATCCTTCAGTAGCGTCCTATTCCGAAAGTTTCCATTCACTTCTTGTGTGATGTGTATCGTCAACATTTCAATTCGGAGTGAACACGAATGTCGATCAGTAAGTAACACAACAGAACGTTTTGGTCTGCCAAATTCGTTTGGAAAAATGCGAAATTTGTCGTGGGACACCGTGCAATATTCCCTTTTCAGATACTGTAGTTTCGATAGGTGGGCCTCTTTAAGTAGCCTTCAAAACGGCATCTATAACGGAGATGAGTTCCAAGCAGAACACTATTGTTGAGTTAATTTCGGCGGAAAACCAGAGCATCGCAGATATTGATAAGCGCTTGCAGATTGTTTAAAGGGACCTGGAGGTGTGAGCACCTGAAAAGCACAGTGAGACGTTGGGCGAGGCGTATGTCATCATCGCAAAGAGGTCGTGCAAACCTATCCGACGCCCAGCGTCCAGGCCGGTCGCAAACAGCTTTGAGCCCTGCAGTGTTGTAACGTGCGGACACTTTCTTTCGTAGTGGTTGACGGATCACAATCAAACACCTCGCTGCAGACCTGGACATCACTGTTGGAATACGCAAAGGTCTGTGCCCGCTGGTTTCCTCGCCGCCTAACAAAAACCATGGCGGGCAACGTAGGATCATTTGTGCAGAATGGTTTGCACAGTTCGAGGCTGTCGCGACAATTTTTTGTCCGACGTTGCCACAGACGATGAAATATAGGTTCACCACTTCTTACCGGAACCTAATAACTCTGCATGGAGTGACGCCACATCATCTCTCCTGCGAAGGAAACGTTCAAAGCCGCGCCCTCAGCCGATAAAGTCTTAGCGCTGGTCTCCTGGAACACGGAAGGGGCGATTCTCTTCGATGTTCTCTGACATGGTGCAAAGATCAACTCTGAAGTGTATTGCGCTATTCTCAGGAAACTGAAGAACCGACTTGATAGAGTTCATCGCCACAAAAATGCAAACGAACTTCTCCATGACAATCCAAGTCCTTACATAAGCTGCACACTCGACAGGATTTCACAAAACTTCATTTTACTGTTCCTCATCCATCTTACAGCTCGGATCTCGCACCTTCCGACTTCCATATGTTTGAGTCAATGAAAGTTCCACTCCGCGGGAAGCAATACTTGGGGAGGTCGTTCATATAGCAAGACGTCGGCCCCGACATCGAGGAATGGAGGTGGCATAAAGCCGTCGCGATGAAAGGAGATTATGTTTAAAAATAGGTATTATAACCAATGAAGTTGGGACTTTTATGATGGATTGGAGTCCTGAATAAAACCAGCCTGCTTACAAAAAAAAAATGTTTTTCAATACGTGTTTAATCCACCTCGTATTTATATAAATGCCGGTCGTTGTGGACGAGCGGTTCTAGGCGCTTCAGTCCGGAACCGCGCTGCTGGTACGGTCGCAGGTTCGAATCCTACCTCGGGCATGGATGTGTGTTATATCCTTAGTTTGGTTAGGTTTAAGTAGTTCTACGTCTAGGGGACTGATGACCTCAGATATTAAGTCTCATAGAGCTTAGAGCCATTTGAACCATTTATATAAATACTGGACAATTCTAGGCAAATTTTATGACTGAAATAACTCTCGTTAACGGTAAACTTTGGTTTATGAAGATAATCTCGTTTACAATGGGAAGTACAAGAGTGCTGAGAAATAATGCCTCACAATTTTTATGTAAAAACTCTTGAAGTTTTTTTTAAATAAAACAAACTTTATTGACATTCTAAATCTTTATTATTCGTGTCTACATATTTATTTCTTAAGATATTCACCCTGGCAACGACACATTTCTCAGAGTGAGAGACACTGTAGAATGACTTCGTTGACGGAGCAACAACCACAATTCTACTTGTACTGCTTTACCACTATCAAAGGGAAGTCCTCCGAGATGTTCTTTAAGTTTTGGAAACACATGGAAATCGGGTGGGCCCATGTCGGAACTGTATGGAGGGTGATCGATGACAACGAACCAAGAAACCAGATTACTGAAGTTTTCGCAGCGTTCGTATGTGGTCTGGCACTGTCGTGCTGAAAGAGAGGGTGTTCCATCCGTGGAATAACTCTTCTAAATCGTGCTTTTCAGTTTTCTGAGGATCTCGCATTACGTTACCGTGCTTGTAGTGGTGCTTGTACGCATGAGTTCCAAGTGAACCACGCCTTAAAAATCCCAGAACACTGTGGACACGATTTTGCCTGCTAATGGCATGGTCTTGAACATTTTTGGCGTTGGTGATCCAAGAAGCCACCACCCTCGCGCTCGAAAACTAAAAGACACTATTGGCAGATCTCCTACCTTCTCCGTTCCGCTTCAGCAGTGAGCATTCAGGTCACTGACCATGCACACTGTTTTATGTATCGCAATTGCACGATGATGGCCTACCTCATGTGCCACACTTACCTGAGAGCTGTGTTTCTGGCGATTGTCTCCGACGAGTGTTGTCAGTAGCTGTACGCGGCCGAGCTCTCTGAGCTCTGCCAGACACGTTGAATTTAGCATCAGAAACTCCTTCATTACGAACATGAACACCTCATCGTCGTACATTACTCATGTCGATGCCATCATCACTGTATTCAGCTTTCATTAATCTATGAATTTCAATTGGAGGCAAGTTTTCTGCAGTTAGAAACTCGCTGTTGCTCACTTACCAACATACAAGAGGTCGCTTACACACCGCCATGTTACGCACCACAATTCGGAGTCCTCTAGTGGCAGAAGTTTGTAATTTGCGTCAGTGAAGAGAGAAAATCGACCGAGTAATGTGGATGAAGTGTAATACCTAAACCGATATTGCGAGCAAAATAAAGAAATTAGGGGAATTTTTTTTCCCTTGTATATATTAAAAAGTTATTTCGGGTGACTTTAAATTTACGTCGAATTTAACTCAGTGTACAAAGCGCTAGTTGGAATGAGGTTTCCACGTACGTCAGATTACTGTATTTCACCATAGAGACTGCAGTGCTACAAGTCTCCCGTACGGCTGTTACTTAATTTAAAGATGCAACAAATTTGTAATGTCTGTATTGGATTTCCTCTACTAGCTCGTAGTCCTGTTCATAGCAACGCTGCTTCTAAATCTTCAGATTCCAGATTCAGCTCCCGGAAGGTGACTCGGTCTTTGTGTTGTCTTCATTGTTTCATCTCATCTTCGTCGACACGCAAACGGCAAGAGGAGTCAAGTAGAAAGACTTATACCAGGCAGCCGAAATACCCAGACTGTGATCCGGCCATAAATGTCATACTACCTTTTTTGTGCGGTGATGAGACTGGGAGACGGGAGGGAGCCCTTACACGTCAAAAACCTCTCGTGTGTCCGTCTAAAACGCCGTAATATGCCAGGATTGTTCCTGTGAGCTGAAATATATAACAATGTGTATACTTCTGGAATGAATTTGCAGCGATGTCCATTTAAATCATATTTCTTATTTTAACTTTCAATGTTTGTAATTTTTAAGAATGTCAGTCACTCTACAAGTAGGACCAGAAAAAAAGGGAAAAAAAATCCAATGAAACTAACTTCTATGGCACTATCATCACCTTTCGACCAGGACATGCAGGTAACTTTACAAAAAAAAAAAATGGCCAAGTTAATAGTTGACGCTCCGCATAGGCGAAGGTTTTTTAGTTACTGACAGTGTACGATGTGTCCATTATAATTATCCGGGCTGTTATGCCGTGGTCGGTTGATGAATGCTGCGGTGATTCCCAACGTTTCGTCCCCGACTGCGGGAGACATCTTCAAAGGGGTCCGTAGCTTGATGGAAGATCCAACACACACACTGGCTCGCTACTGACTGCCGCTAAATTCCGTGTCCGCGCGCCCCCGCGCCGCGGCGTGACGTCACGTGTTTTGAAAACGTCAGTGCAATTGGCCGCTGTCCGTCGCCGTCGATCGCCGTTGCCATCACCCAGTAGTGGACGAGTGGTACACATCTTCTTTAACACCGGCATCCATATACCGTTTAATTTGACGCCCTCCTCCTTTCTGTTGAAATTATTTGGGTGTTTAGCGATTTCGATCGCCTCCCTGTAGAGCCTTTCGTAATATCCGCTCGTGGCCGCTAGTACTTGCGTCTCCTCGAAACGAATATTGTGGTTCCCTGTCTGGAAAGCATGCTCCGCAACAGCTGATCGTTCTGTTTCTCCTCTTCTACAATTTCCCTTGTGCTCTTCCAAACGTTTAGAAACAGTTCTTTTAGTGGTACCCACATAAACGTCACCACAGCTGCATGGGATCCTATACACTCCAGATTTTTCCAATGGTTTGCGAGCGTCCTTGGCAGGCCTAAGGTATTCCTGTATCTTCCTGGTGGGCTTGTAAATTACGGTAATATTCCGCTTCGTCAAGATCCTCCCTATTCTTTCCGTTACATTTTTAACAAACGGCAGGAAAGAATAGGGAGGACCCCCTTGAAGATGTCTCCCGCAGTCGGAGACGAAACGTTGGGAATCACCACAGCATTCATCAACCGACCACGGCATAACAGCCCGGATAATTATAATGGACATGATATTTCCGGCCGTGAAAGTTTACATTTTAGTGTACGATGTCTTCCAAGGTGTAAGTTTTGGTGAGAGCATTTTTTAATATTTTTAAGATTCCATTTTTGTTTCTTTTGTAGCCTGTTAATTGTAACTGTCTCATCCCCATGCCCATTTAATCTTAATTGCGTATATAATGATAGCAGTAGACGCAGCGTCGTAGTAAATAAATACGTTAAGGTCTCATTCACAAAATTGACCGAGGAGGCCAGGATCTTAGCGCCAAAAGACGTAAGCATGGGAGAAGGACATCTATCGGTACTCCCGGTGGTCGCTAGTCGGGATTGTTGCCAAATCCTCTCCCTGCGAATGAGAGAAAAGAGATACAGTGTACACCAATTACAAGTTTATAAGAAATAGGAACCAGGTGGACTGATAAGGAATGAGGGTTTCCCAGCTGAATCGGCCGCAGTATGCTAGAACATTTGTTAAGACATCAGGCAATGACTTCCACGTTACTAGAGGGATCTGCAGTGGAAGACAGAGATAAGAATGAATTAAAAACAAGAGTTGTGAACGCAGGGTGCAAGTGCTACTCTCAAATGAAGATTTTAGCGCAGGAGGGAAATTCGTAACAGTTAGAGGGCCGCATCAGACCAGCGAGAAGACTGATAACCCAAAAACAAAAAAAAAAAAAACAAAAAAACAAAAAAACAAAAAAAACAAAAAAAAGAGAAGTATACGCTCACATCGAGATACTGTTGACTGAAACAAGAAAACAACATGTATTAACGTGTTAACACTGAAAAGAAGTATCTAAACCAGGCAGCGCTGGAGTAGGACGCTCTATATCATATTTTTAATGGTAATATGAGGATGAAAAATGCTCATGTAATAGCAGAAAAAAGGCGCTTATGTCCAGGGCAGAGTTAGGAATGTGAAAGAAGGTAACTAACTTTTCGACTTTCATGGCACCTTCGAAGAAATTTAAATCAAAACGTCTTGACATATTGCAGCGTTCTTTACTTGCTAGTATGTATCGTGTGAGATAAAGTAACGTGTTACATGATGTCATGTCTTATAACATGACACATGTCATCAGACCATCCAACGTGGTATTTGTCATGTCGTGCTATATGACACAACGTAACATTAAAGATTAGGCTGTATGTATCCCCATTCCTGGATATTTCCTGTTACAAAAAAAAAATGGCTCTGAGCACTATGGGTCTTAACATCTTAGGTCATCAGTCCCCCCTAGAACTTAGAACTACTTAAACCTAACTAACCTAAGGGCATCACACACATCCATGCCCGAGGCAGGATTCGTACCTGCGATCGTAGCGGTCGCGCGGTTCCAGACTGAAACGCCTAGAACCGCTTGGCCACTCCGGCCGGCTTTCCTGTTACACATTTCCATTTCAGATGCATCCCACTCTCTAGAAGCACATACATTCGTGTCTGTTCGTTCTTGCACCCCTCAGTGTACAGGTAAGATGGAGTGGGTTTGGGAGAGAAATGGTTCTTTCGGGGAAAAATTCTGACCCCACCCTTCCCTCAATGAGAAATAAAAAAACTGTTTTAGAGTCCCCCCAGGAACAAATTTACTATGACTGGAGAAATTTCTGGATTTTGGGCATAGGGACTTCACCCAGGAAACTGCAAATGCAAGTGTGAGGAAAAATCCCGGCATTTGCCTGAAGCGATTTAAGAAAATCACGGAAAACCTATATCAAGCTGCTCTGCGCATACACTGTTTTGGCCTTCTCTTTCCTGTTATAGGAGCAATTTTGAATCTGGTCCCAGCATTTACCCTCCCATAATTTTAACATTAGACCGCCTTAGCTTGGTAACGAAGAATGGAAAAGAAAATTGAAAATTGAGAATGCGCTAGGTGACGATCAGTTTGGCTTTAGGAAAAGTAAAGGGACGAGAGAGGCAATTCTGACGTTACGGCTAATAATGGAAGCAAGGCTAAAGAAAAATCAAGACACTTTCATAGGATATGTCGACCTGGAAAAAGCGTTCGACAATATAAAATGGTGCAAGCAGTTCGAGATTCTGAAAAAAGTAGGGGTAAGCTATAGGGAGAGACGGGTCATATACAATATGTACAACAACCAAGAGGGAATAATAAGAGTGGACGATCAAGAACGAAGTGCTCGTATTAAGAAGGGTGTAAGACAAGGCTGTAGCCTTTCGCCCCTACTCTTCAATCTGTACATCGAGGAAGCAAAGATGGAAATAAAAGAAAGGTTCAGGAGTGGAATTAAAATACAAGGTGAAAGGATATCAATGATACGATTCGCTGATGACATTGCTATCCTGAGTGAAAGTGAAGAAGAATTAAATGATCTGCTGAACGGAATGAACAGTCTAAGGAGTACACAATATGGTTTGAGAGTAAATCGGAGAAATACGAAGGTAATGAGAAGCAGTAGAAATCAGAACAGCGAGAAACTTAACATCAGGATTGATGGTCACTAAGTCAATGAAGTTAAGGAATTCTGCTACCTAGGCAGTAAAATAACCAATGACGGACGGAGCAAGGAGGACATCAAAAGCAGACTCGCTATGGCAAAAAAGGCATTTCTGGCCAAGAGAAGTCTACTAATATCAAATACCGGCCTTAATTTGAGGAAGAAATTTCTGAGGATGTACGTCTGGAGTACAGCATTGTATGGTAGTGAAACATGGACTGTGGGAAAACCGGAACAGAAGAGAGTCGAAGCATTTGAGGTGTGGTGCTATAGACGAATGTTGAAAATTAGGTGGACTGATAAGGTAAGGAATGAGGAGGTTCTACGCAAATTCGGAGAGGAAAGGAATATGTGGAAAACACTGATAAGGTGAAGGGACAGTTTGATAGGACATCCGCTAAGACGTGAGGGAATGACTTCCATGGTACTAGAGGGAGCTGTAGAGGGCAAAAACTGTAGAGGAAGACAGAGATTGGAATACATCAAGCAAATAATTGAGGACGTAGGTTGCAAGTGCTACTCTGAGATGAAGAGGTTAGCACAAGAAAGGAATTCGTGGCGGCCCGCATCAAACCAGTCAGTAGACTGATGACCAAAAAAAAAAGCTTGGTAACCGAGGTAGATTTTTGCTGCCTCGAGCGGTGACTGCACCGGTATAGGGTATTTATTGTCTTTCAAACCATGTTTCTTGCGTTGGGCATCGTTGGTCTGGCTTCTCTACGTTTACGTGCCTGGTATGGTTGAAGCCGTCAATTATAGCCCTATCGTGTCCTCGTAGTCTACAAGCCTCAACCACGATACGGTCACATGCCCACAGAAAGATTTTTGTTTAGTTTTTTATATTCCCATATTTTTTTGTCTTATATTTATAATTCTTTTTAATTTATAATTCTTTTTAAAAAGTGTGTTTACTTTTTCCATTGTTTCTTTTTTAATTTTTTGTTTTACACTTACATTTTATTCATTTGGACATGAGACAGTATACACAAACATATGAAAAATACCAATAAATATCTAATACAGTGCAGAAAATAACAGGAATCGTACGTACTATACCGAACGAAGTACTAAATACTAGGCGAAGTTTCTGATAATAATGCATGTGAATAGCTTATGTTACGCAGATAAAGTTACGATACGACAATATTACCCGAATATTACTACATCGCAATCTGCAACAAATAACAAACTCTTGAAAAGTATACATGTTGTTGTTAGAAACCGCCGCTAGAAAAACTCACGTGAATAAATGTGGTGCGAAATGTTGCGGCCACAAATCCGAGTTAAGTAGGAATATGATTGGGTGGAAAAGGAAGAAGAAAGGTGAAACTATGCATGCACGAAGCCCACCAGGTTAGCCGTGCGATTTAACGCACTGCTTTCTGGGCGGGAAGGCGGGCCGGTCCCCGACAGAATCTGCCCGGCGGATCAGTGTCGAGGTCCAGTGTGCTGTCAGTCTGTGGATGATTTTGAAGATGGTTTTCCATCTGCCTCGGCGAATGCAGGCTGGTTCCCCTTTTTCCGTCTCAGATACACTATGTCGGCGACTGCTGGACAACCACTTTCTCCACCTACGGGTACACCATAATTACTCTACCACGCAAACATTGGGGTTACACTCGGCTGGTGTGAGACTCTCCCGTTGGTGTCCACTGGGGACCGAACCGCACAATAACTCTGGGTTCGGTGTGGGGCGGCGGTGGGGGTGAATGGACTGCTGTAGCCTGTTGTGGGGTTGTGAACCACTGAGGGTTACGCCGGGGACGAAGCCTCTCCGTCGTTTCTAGGTCCCCAGTTCTATACAGTACAAGACAATACAATACATGCACGACCAAATACTATCAACATATCAGTCCTGTACGAAAATCCCACGAATGGAGAGCTAATTTTGCCCGGAAATAAATTTTCTACAACATGGGATATTAGTTTCTGAAAGAAAAGGCAGTAAGACATTTTCTATTGGTTAGAAATAAGGTGACCTATTTCCTGGCATTTTCTCATAGCAATTTTCGGGTTAGTTTAATTTTCTTCGTGGCCACAGATGAAGCTTTACATTGTCATCGATAAAGCCTTAACTTCTCGATGGAACACTATATCATTTGTTACTCAGCGCTGGACATAATTCTAATTTCGTACATCCATTGTTTCCCACGCCCAAAGAGCTTTAGATTATTTGAAGCTACTCGTAAATAAAGTCCTTAACGTATAAACAACGAAACGGTAATCAACTTTAAATAACCAGTTTGTTTTGATTTATATCCAAATGCAGCGATTAAAATGCAAGTAACTTCTGCGAAACATAGTTTCATCCACAAACGCCTGATTCCCCGACTTGAAACCCGAACGACGGAAGATTTTTGTAAAAGTTTTTTTATAACTTCAGTAATAATGTATTTTTTATTATTATTTGTATGATTGTAAACCTTCTCAGCACGTGCGATTCGCGTAGAACCAGATTTCACGTGTATTTTATGTGCAACGCTAGACCACTACATCGTAGCAGCGGATAAAAGTTTCACAAAACAGCAGGTCGACCATTAATTAAATGAATTTGTTTACTTTTAAAAATCTGAACTGATACGCACTTTTGAAATCGTATATTCAGTTTTATTTATTTATTTGATTCATTTTAAACCGTTTCCGTGCATTCAATTCACATGAGAAGGAACTTTACGTGTAACATTTAGCTCGTCTTTAAACCATCGTATCTCAGCAACAGATAAAGATTATTTGATAAAAAAATTTCGTTTGACCTTATGGCTTTAGCTACCTCCGTGCAACGTTTGAACCGATTTGTGTAAGTTTAAAGTTTAGAAGTGAGGCGCTTGAAAAACATCCTAGAAAAACGTGTCTTTTTAATTTTCTGCATATTAAATCCAAGCGAAGGAAGATTTTTACAAATAGTTAAAACTTGTCTTAGGCCAATGTCCGATACATCTGTGGACCAAATTTGAATCGTCAGTCTCTCTCCTGCCTGGAGTTATTTAAGGGTGGCTGTTTTTGCACTTAAAATCTGTACGGTGCACACACAAATGTGCCATTAACTGAGCGCTAACTTCAGCCCGATTAAAGTTTTCTGCAAAAGGGATTGATCGATTCGCACAGTTCGCCCTTGCACCAGTTCGTCGTTCAAACCTTTCTTAATCTACTGTATCAGTGATACAGTAATACAGATGTTCCAATAGCTACACAAATGGCAGCTGGTCCGTGCTAAACCAATAGATTTTCACTCTAAGTACGTAGCTGAAACGGGAACCGAGCCCCAAGATTCCCCTCCTCCCCCTCCCCTCCTCACCCCCCCCCCAAACTGCTATTCTATGTGGCCTCTTCATACATTAGTTAGAGCGCTTTTTCTTCTTATTTACGTTGGTGTGATCTTTATAATTAGTCAACGGATAATTTTGCATGGTTCTTGTAAAATCTTATTGTTTGTTGTTCATCGTAGAGATGACCCTTCGGAAAGTAAGCAACGATCGGTCGCTAAAAGGAAACTGCGGTGAAAATCAAAACTGTTTTATCTGTAACTGGTAACTACACTTTCCAGCGACTTTACATAGACGCCGCTCTGACTTAGACATATGTCGTAGAGTTGTACCAACTTTCCAATATCCTCGTCATAGAAGACAGCCTCATGTGCTTCCCGACAATTTTCTACGCTGTACTGCACCTCGTTGTCTGTAACAAAACGTTGTCTTCATAACCCAAGGTTCAACTGGGCAGAGATAAAAATCAGAGCGAGCCAAGTCTGGTTGAAATGGGTCTGAGCACTATGGGACTTAACATCTGAGTTCATCAGTCCCCTAGAACTTAAAACTACTTAAACCTAACTAACCTAAGGACAACACACACAATCATACCCGAGGCAGGATTCGAACCTGCGACCATAGCGGTCGCGCGGTTCCAGACTGTAGCACCTAGAGCCAAGTCTGGGCTTCATGATAGGTGATCAGACACCTACCATGAAAACGCTGCAAGAGAGTTCTCATTACCCCTGCAGTGTGCGACCGAGAACTGTCATGAACAAGGAAATTCATGGCAGCTGGCGTTATGTGCGGTTGCATGAAATCCGGGGAAATCTCTCGGCAGACGCCCATACTTGACAGGAAACTATTTTCTAGGCCTCTTTAGACGCCCACTTTGCTCTAGAAGCGATGTGACATTTTCTGCGGATATACAAGAGATACTACCCAATACATCTGGGCAAAGCGTCATCCGATTTCCACTGTAGTTTCCATTTTACGGCGGGTCTTTCCCTACTTTCGGAGTATACCTCGTATGTGGGAGTAATAGTCGTTGTAAACGACTGGTTGATCACTTCCCACGTAGACTGTCGACGAGAGACAAGCGGGGTGGTATGCTGTTTTAGGAACTGACAACGATGTTTGGAACTTTAAATTCACTTGTATGTCATCTGTGATGGATGTGGTTGATGTGATAGAAATAATTCGGCACCTCAGTTACCATGGACGTAGCAAACTTTATACTAATCCTCCTCGAAATGGGAAGACTAGAAGTAATACTGCAGTGGCTAGTCAGAAGTTATTTTCAATATCAGAATACGGCGTTCGCGACAACTTCAATTCCGTGTATTCAGAAATTACGCATAAACGCAATATCTCCAGCGTTTCTGTTTTCATCTATTGCCTTGTTTGGTTGCTAGTGAAGTCTGCTGCCTCAGGGTATATGAGCATATTTATGTTGGTCTCTGTAAGCAACTATATACAAGTAAGGAGAGGAAGCTGGTTGTCTATATTACAGTTACACTAACATTTATGTATTATCACCAAGTCGTCGGGAGTATAAACACAAACATTTTGTTAATTAAATTGGTTTTCATTAATTAAAAGTAACTAATGCCTTCAGGACATAATTCGAACAGTGTATACTCACATTTGAAACGTTGCTAGCAAAGCAGAAACTTATCAAACGAGCAGTCAAGTGAGTAAGAGACACTTCAGATAAAATCTGTTGTGAGTTATCGTCTCCGCAAAGCAGGCAAAAAGACGGGTGAGTAAAAACAAGAGTGGAAGACAATTTGTTGATCTGCTCTGCCAACGCTGGCTCATTGTTTGTAAAGAATCTTTCATTTGTACAAGGCGTTAACCTATAATTCGCTTTTAATTTGATATACGGCGAAATATTTGCTCAACAACGAACGGTGGCCCCACAAATAATTGATATAAACAGTATTTTCGTCGGTACGTAATACTCCAGTACTGTCATTTCAAGCAACTCTGTTGTTCACAGGCCTCTTCAGAATAATTGAATATAAAAAAATTTTCAGTTCACTTGTCATCCGATTTTTTTTTTCATTGCTTCAACGTTCAGCAGGTGATCTTCAGCTGATATACGGTACATGACATCTAGAAACATTCTCCGTGTCTCCGATGTTTTGTGACCGTTCTGTACAAATGGTTCAAATGGCTCTGAGCACTATGTGACTTAACATCGGAGGTCATCAGTCCCCTAGAACTTAGAACTACTTAAACCTAACTAACCTAAGGAAATCACACACATCCATGCCAGAGACAGGATTCGAAGCTGCGACGGTTCCAGACTGAAGCGCCTAAAACCACTCGGTCACACCGGCCGGCGCGTTCTGGACAGCTAAAGCAGTTAGTCTTCCTATAATATTGTCCAAAGCAGAATGAGAAAACATGCAGTGTGTTGTTAAAGGGCCTCTAATATCTAATATCTCTAACAGACGCGCGTCCCCGAAGCTCTCGCTAAGTTAAGTGGTTAATATTGAAATAAGGGCTAATTTAGTGAATACTACAATTTAGTGCATTTACTTCTTCGCTAGGCTATCTATAGTGGGTTTCGCTTTTATGAGCCTATTTAGATCGAAAAGAAAATATTTCGTGAAGGCCGATAATCGTTATTTTTTGCTTACATTTTAGGCTTTTATTTCGTGCGAGTGTAGATCTCTATTTTTTTCACTGCATTTAGCAGTTCAAAGTTAAATTAATTCGTATCTTTCATACAGAGTTTAGGTAGTTAATAAAAACTTTCGAAAGTAAAATAAAAACTTTCGAAAGTAAGTTTACAAGATTGTTTACGTTAATATTTAGTTACATATTAGTACTGGCTACGAAACTTCAGTGCTCTTGTGCCAAGTTACTCTGCACTTGCTTACATTTTGTGTAAACTTTTCTATCAAACCATGTGTGACAAATTTGATGGTTGCAGTAGAAATCTGAAGAAGGGGTAATGGGGTATGGCGTCAGTGGCCGGGAGGTCCCAGACGGGAAGTTCGGCCGCCAAGTGCAGGCCTTATTGAGTGCGACGCCACATTGGGAGACTTGCGCGACGACAATGGGGATGAAATGAGGACAGCACAACTTCCAGTCCCTGAAGGGAGAAAATCTCCTTCCCTACCCGAGAATCGAACCCGGGTCCCCATACGTGGCATTCCAACACGCTGACCATTCAGCTAATGGAGCGGGCTTGAAGAAGTGGTGTTCTGTGAAGACTGTAGGTTAAGGTAGCAACGAGGAAACGGGGTAGGTAAATGAGTCTCTTCCATTGCAATGTAGGTTATGTGGGAAGGACAGAAAAATCTCTGAATAGGAAGCAAAAATTTGTGCCCTTAAGGCTGAATTAGAAAACGCGACTTTGTAATAATGTACGCAAAGGGACGAAAAAGAGATGGGGTGCTGGGAGAAGGTCGCAAGCAAAGGGTGAAAAAGGGAAACTCTTGGAAAAACTTTAGAAATACAGTTAATAAATCATTTTGGGTTAATACCTGAAGTAGTGGAGGAAGGGCTTCATACTGATGTAGCTGAATGTAGGTTGAAGTAGAATATTAGCTCAAAGAAAAAAGACAGATCAAGATCAAATCAGAATAGGAAAAGAAGAATTCTGATTCTAGGTATTATTTATGGGAAGGGTGCAGACCAGCAGCTTCAGGAGAAATTAGGCGAATGGCACCAAGTCACATGTTTTGTGAAACCAAGTGCTAGCCTTAGCCAGGTGACAGAAAACTTAGGTCAGCTATGCAGGGACTTTGAGAACAAAGATCAGGTAATTATAGTTAGGGGAGCAGAAAACAGCCGGGCTATGAATCCAAGATATAGTATTCCGAATGAACTGGATAAATAGGAGCAAAATCTGGGCACACGAATGTGGGGTTGTGGAGGTCTTTCAGCTCCATGATCAGCCCTGAATAAACACTGCTGTAAAGAATGTTAACACTGAGCCGAACAGGATGCTCTAGACACTGGAAAAATCTCACATACATGTAGTTCCAGTCGATGCTATTGGTAGGTGTGGATATACACATGGCATGCACCTAAATAGGACGGGGTAAGGTAAGTTAGTTTATCAGCAGATACTGTAATGGAGGCCTTAGTCACACAAGGGATGATCCCTGTGAGTAATAGGGCGAGGCAGATAGGTCTTTTGTGTTAAAGCCAAAGTCCAGACTGACAACAATAAAGAAAAATAGAATAAATGAAGATTGATGTAAAGTAAATAGGGATAAAGCTATGAGTATGAGATTGGTATATTTTGTGTGTCTGAATACCACGTAGCTGTGGGGATGGAAATTGTCGGTATAAATGGGTACAATTTAGCAAATTGCACTTGCAGATCTAGTATGGAAAAGGAGAAGTTGCCATTTACACATAACAAGGGTATCAGTACAAAACTGCAGAAGTAAGGGAATTTTGTGTCGATCAGCACTTTGAAGTATGTGCACGTTAACTACAGTTAGATAATGTAGTGTTGACATTAGCAATAATGTAGAAGTCCCCATGAGGAGATTGGGAGTTATTCATAAAAATATTTGACTCCCTATTATGCTGTCTGTTAGAAAAAAGAAGTTATTAATCTGTGGTGATTCCTGTGTAAACTTTCTAAGCAATTCTGATAGGGAAACTGAACTATAAGTCTTATTAATTTAGAATGAGTGATCAAGACAGTAATAGCACTATAACAGAAGATGTATTTTTGCAGAGGATGAAAAACTAACACATGCTTTCCCTGTGGTAAATGGATTATCGGACCATGATGCACAAGTAATTAACTTACAAAACTTAGCAGGGTGTACATTTCAGAAACCATTAAGTAAAAGTGTAATGCTAGTCAACCTGGTACCTATAGAGCACTTCAGAGAATGTGTAAGAAATGTTATTTGGGGGGATGTATATAATGAGCCCAATGCCAACTGTAAATGCAACATATTTCCGATAAATTTATAACTTCTTTAACATTGTTGCCCCAAAAAAATTACTAAATTTAACACTAAACAGTTTTCAAAGAAATCTTGGATTACTATGGCTATTAAAATAACTTCAGAAAGTAAAAGAAACTTGTATAAGGCAGCAAGAATTAATAAAGACCCAGAAGTAATTTTACACTTAAAAAATTATTGTAACATACTGAGGAAAGTTGTCAGAAAATCAAAAAAATCTGTATATTAGAGATGACATTAACAACTCGGGCAATAAAATAAAATCAGTATTTCATGCTGATAGAAGAGACACAGGAAAAGTAACCACTGGGGTAGGTAGTATTACTACGAAAGAGAATGAGACCATGTTATCCAACAGTACCCAAGTAGCTAATGTATTTAACAACCTTTTCTTAAGTGTAGGTGGAAAAAATGGTAAGAATAGTTCGAAAGAAAAAGCAAATCAGTACATGGAAGAGTCAGTTTTGAGAAATCCTAGTCAGATGAATTATCGTCTCACAGTCTCCTGCGAAATAAGGAAAATCATTCATTCTTTGAAACATAAATGTTCTGTTGGAGTACATGACATCTCTGACAAGATATTAAAATAATGTGGAGAAGTTGCAGCTGATGATCTGAGTCACATCTTCATGCTTCATGAACTCAAGGTATTTTCAGAGACAGGCTAAAATATGTAATTGTCAAGCCTTTCTACAAAAAAAGGGACACCACGGATGTCAGTAATTACCAGCCGTTTTCCTTGCTTACAGCATTCTCAAAAATCGTCAAGAAAGTAACTCAGGAATGGTTAGCCATGTCAACAGTAATGGGATACTTAGTAAATAACAGTTGAAATTTCAAAAATGCTGTGTCACTATGACATCAATATAGAATTTAACTGCCAAAATAATAGAGTCTTTAAATAGTAAAATGTCAACAACAGAAATTTTCTGTTACTTATCCAAAGCATTTGGTTATGTGAACTATGACATTATGTTACAGAAATTACAATTCTATTTTACGAGTTGAATAGCATATCAGTGGTTTATGTCATCTGTAGAACAGGAAGCATAATGTTTCTTTACATGGTTTAAGTGATTTAAGGAAGTTTCCCAATTCATCTAACAGGGATGAATTTACATTAGGTGTTCCACAGGGTTCAATAATGGGTTCCTTTCTGTTCTTGATATATGTCAATGATGTCCCTTCTTATCTGAAACAAGAAGCTAAACTGACACTATTTGCTGATGATACAAACATCACTATTAATCCAATAAAGGATACTGCAATAGCAAGTGATACAAATAATGTCGTTGGAAACATTATTGATTAGTTTTCTGTAATGGCCTTGCTGTGAACTTTGAAAAACAACAGTACATCCAATTTTCTACTGCAAGGAGTACAATTCCTTCAATAAATATAACACATCAACAGAAGTCAGTAGCCATGGTAGAGCATATTACGTTTTTGGGTGTACATATAGATGAGAATCTTAATTTGAAAACTCATATTTTGGATATCCTAAAGTGATTCGGTTCAGCAACTTCTGCAATCAGAATGATTGCTAATTCTGAAGATATAGAAATTAGATAACTAATGTACTTTGCATACTTTCACTCTCTAATGTCATATGGAGTAACATTTTGGCGTAACTCAACAGTTAGGCAAGAAGTATTCACTGCTGAAAAGAAAGTGGTTAGAATAATGTTTGGGGCTCATAGTCTCACATCTCATAGGCGTGTGTTTAAAACGTTATTAATTTTTACTACAGCCTCACAGTATATTTACTCAGTAATGAAATTTCTTCTGAATAATATGGACCAGTTTAAAAACAATAGTGGCATTCATTATTATAATACTAGAAGAAAGAACGACTTGCACCTTCCTCTACTATCTTTGTACTGAGAGGGGTGATGTATGCTTTACAACTTTCCGATAAATTACCACATGAAATACAATACCTGACACACAGCAGTAATAGTTAAAAAAAGTTGAAATCATAACTTCTCGACAACTCCTTCTATAATATACATGAATTTTTGAACAGGAATAAATAAATATATATGGATTTTGTGCCATTTAAGGGCAAGTAAACAAATTTTAAGCTTAAAAAAAAGAACTTGATTCATGCGTTCATTTCTTATGCACTTGACACGTTCCACATCGTAGTGATTACCGTGAGATTGATGAAAGTAACATCTAAATAACTGACAGTGTAACAGTCCAAGCAGTAGGTCATGAGTGGACGATTGTATTTGCCATTGCAGTAAAAGTGGACATCCTCATGGTGTATGGAGGGTATAGAAGGAATGCCGTTCGTTCTTGTACCATGTATGCAGCGAGTTATCCCAATAGACGTCAACATTCCGGCATTGTAGTGTACTGTCACAAAGCTGGAATACTGATTCAGCTCTGTGATGTCAGAATCCAACATGGCAGGACAAAGGCACGTAGCGTTCCTGCTGTAGAGATCTGTAAGGCTGTTTATAGCAGGTCAATAAGTAATTACATCCTGTCTGTCCAAACTTAAGCAATACTTATTGCTTAAACAAATGTTTCTTTCGCGAACGCATGTGTCATACAGCATCGTAAGCTAAATTCCAAACGGTGTGCTGTGTGGTACCATCAACTGTGTCTTTACTTAAGCACCTCTGTCTCGACAGTTAACAATAAGGAAAACAGAAAGGTTATGACATGTTAGAGTTTCCGATAACGCGAATACCTGTCAGATTAACCATCCGTCCTGATGGCACAGTGTGGTGTCGAATGGTACAGTTGGTTTCTAAAGGGTCTGGTGGCCGTTCGTGCGATAAGAGTTCAGAGGAATTCTGGAATATATAGAAGCGCAAGTCGCTGAGGAGTGAAATAAACAGGAAGTGCAGGGAAACTAAGACGAAATGGCTGCATGAAAAATGTGAAGAAATCGAGAAGAAAATTATTGTAGGAAGGACTGGCTCAGCATATAGGACAGTTAAAATAATCGTCGGCGAAATTAGAAGCAAGGAAGGTAAAATTAAGAGTGCTACGGGAATTCCACTCTTAAATGCAGAGGACAGAATGGATAGCTGGAAAGAGTGCATTGAAGGCCTACTTAAACCTAACTAACCTGAGGACATCATACACATCCATGCCCGAGGCAGGATTCGAACCTGTGACCGTAGCAGTCCCGCGGTTCCGGACTGAAGCGCCTAGAACCGCACGGCCACCACGGCCGGCTCTTATAACTGCCATCTGGTTTCTGTACAAATTGTAAATGGCCTTTCGCTCCCTGTATATTACCCCTGCCACCTTCAGAATTTGAAAGAGAGTATTTCAGTCAACATTGTCAAAAGCTTTCTCTAAGTCTACAAAAGCTAGAAATGTAGGTTTGCCTTTCCTTACTCTTTCTTCTAAGATAAGTCGTAGAGTCAGTACTGCCTCACGTGTTCCAATATTTCTACGGAATCCAAACTGATCTTCCCCGAGGTTGGCTTCTACCACTTTTTCCATACGTCTATAAAGAATTCTCGTTAGTATTTTGCAGCTGTGGCTTATTAAACTGATAGTTCGGTAAATTGAACATCTGTCAACACGTGCTTTCTTTGGGATTGGAATTATTATATTCTTCGTGAAGTCTGAGGGTATTTCGCCTGTCTCATACATCTTGCTCACCAGATGGTAGACTTTTGTCAGGACTGGCTCTCCCAAGGCCGTCAGTAGTTCCAATGGAATGTTGTCTACTCCCGGGGCCTTGTTTCAAAAGATTAGTGAATCAAAAAAGAAAGAAGGAAAACAGGATTCTATCCTGTTATAAATAGCGCGACAGGTCTCAGCTGTATTGTGACGTCATAGACAAGCGCCACTAGTTATGTAACCTCTGGGCGATCCTAGTAGTTGCTGTCACTGATGCATAGGCATGTTGTCCATCGGTGTTAGTAAAACCAAACACCACAACAAGCCATTACAACGGACGGAACTCCAGAACTTTTAAAGAGCTTCGGACTTCTATGTTAAGGAACACATCGAAATTAAAGATAACTTTTCTGCATTACAAGTGACTCTACAAACAACCACCAAAGCTACAGTGTTTTCGATTTCATTCTACTATTGTTGTTATTACCATTATTATTATATCAGACCTTCGGCGCTGTCGCAACTCGTTCACATTTTCGCAGCTCTGTATATTCTCAATCTCGCTTTAATTTGTGATCGCAGTCGAAATTCGTTTCAAAATTATGGGTCTCTGGTATAATTATTACACGATACTGTGGGAGCTCGTCCAGCACACCTGGAAGGAGGGAGTGCTAGTTTTGCATGTTTCGGACGGACCTGTTTCCTCCCGTGACGTATGCCTCGAGATTATTTTCTTCCACAGCGGTGTTCGCGAGTTTTACTACCCACATCACAAACCGTTTTGCATCACCTGGGTTCCGAGACTTCCGGATCCTGTATAGTAAACTGGAATAGAGATCAACATAAACATCATTTTCGCCCTTTATACTGCCCCTGGAAAACACAAATTGCGTGTTTTACCACCATACAGCGAGACCTTCAGAGGTGGTGGTCCAGATTGCTGTACACACCGGTACCTCTAATAGCTAGTAGCGCATCCTCTTACATTGATGCATGCCTGTATTCGTCGTGGCATTAATATCCACAAGTTCATCACAGGCACTGTTGATACAGACGGTCCCACTCCTCAATGGCGATTCGGCGTAGATCCCTCAGAGTGGTTGGTGGGTCACGTCGTCCATAAACAGCCCTTTTCATTCCATACCAGGCACGTTCGATAGGGTTTACGTCTGGAGAACATGCTGGCCTCTGTAGTCGAGCGATGTCTTTATCCTGAAGGAAGTCATTCACAAGGTGAACACGATGGGGGCGCGAATTGTCGTCCATGAAGACGAATGTCTCGCCAATAGCCACCGATATGTTGCACTATCGGTCGGAGGATGGCATTCACGTATAGATAGTACAGCAGTTACGGCGCCTTCCGTGACCACCATCGGCTTACGTCGTCCCCTTATAATGCCACCCTAAAACATGAGGGAACCTCCACCTTGCCGCACTCGCTGGACAGTGTGTCCTGGTGGTGTAAAAAATCTTTACCACCGGTATTCAACAAATATGGCAAAGCTCATGGTGTGACAGTGTTAATGGTAATCCACCCATTGAACTAGAATTTAAGTACTACGGCCCTATTGTTGCTAGTCGAGAGAAATTCTGCGTTTCACTGTCTGTCTTCTCTCATCAACATGACAGAACACTAAACACACACATACACACACACACACACACACACACACACACACACACACACACACATATTACAATCACTCAACAGATATACCCCCAAACCATAGATAATTTAAGGAATCGAACTCCCATGTATAAAACTGTTTCAAACGTCTGATAACTTTGCGAATGGGTTAATGTGTTAAATATTTGGCGATAAGCTTGTAGAACATTTAGGTCTGAAGAACCAAAACCGTGATTACGTGGGTTTTACTGGCTACGGATTAATCACCATTAAGCTAGTTAAAAAGTTGAAGAAAGGTTTAACTTATCCAGAACGAAATTATTACTCTGCAGCGGAGACTGCGCTGGCATGAAACTTCCTGGCAAATTAAAACTGTGTGCGGGACCGAGACTCGAACTCGGGACCATTGTCTTTGTCGGACAAATGCTTTAAAGACATTCTGTTCTTACAAGAATGGTTTCGCAAAATTGAAGAATTTAATATTTCATTTAGAAATGCTGATAACAGACAAATTTATATGCATGAACACATTAATCAAAGTTCGTAAATGAAGCAGCACTTCCTCTAAGCTTAACTTTTATACGTTGACTAAAAATTACACACTACAGTTTACTAAGGTAACAATTTCGTGGGTCATTCCTTTCTTTTTATTTGTTAGATAATGCAGAAAGAATAGCACAAACCTCCTTCATTTAACGTAGGAAACAGAGACAAAAAATACGTCCAAGACGTACTTGTTGTGTGAAAACGAAGCACTCAGTTCGAAGAAGGTGGTTGGGACATGTCTTCAGGACGAATGCTGAACATTTTACCATGTGAATAGAGCTGCATGTAAAACTCACTCACTGGGAAGGTCCAACTGCGGGACAGTTTGGAAAAAAATACTCCCTCAATACACACATCAGAAAAGATTTTGTATCACCACCGTTCCGAGAGTTCCGGAACCTGTACAGAAAATTGGATTAGAGAGCAACATAAATATCTTTCTAATCCTGATGATAAAATCTTCTCGGGTTGGCAGCCGAGTTAATGTGTTGTTGTCCAGCAACGTTTCAGCAAGTTTCTTACTTTCCATCTTCTGGTGAAGTGTCGGGTTCACGTCTCCTCCGGATCTTTATAGCCGCTGGACCACGGGCTTGTCCTCCAGCAAAAATCAGAAATATGCTGGGCTCAATGAAGGACAACTTGGGTCTAAGAACACCGAATGTCTACAGTATTTCCTGTGAATGAGGGAAACAATATATCAGACAGAATCAGCGTTGCATAACACAACGCATCTCTGAACATGCGAGAAGCGACCGCATTGGACAAAAATAAAAATCTGCGGTAGTGGATCACAGTCTCATTGAAGAACAAACGTTCCAATTTGAAGAAACCAAGAGACTGTGTAAAGCGAAAGGTTTCTGGGACTCTATTATGAAAGAGGCGGTGGAGATACGGGTCAGTGATAACCTGGTCAATCGGGATATTGGCTTCCAACTCAGCAGCGCTTGGAACACAACATTATCAAGAATGAGACGAGAGCGCACCGATGGAAGGCAGGGTGGTGGCGGCGGATGGAAGAAAGAGGCCGCACCGAGACGAGACGCCAGGACGCGGAGATTGCGGCTGCCCCCCCCCCCCCCCCCCCCCCCCCCCCACCAACGCCGCCGCGCCGATTCCGCTCACGCCTGACTGGCCCGACCGGCGCCGAGGATGCAGAGAAGCCCGTGGTCCAGCGGCTATAAAGATCCGGACGAGACGTATGGCATAAAGGGCATAGAGGGCTACTCTACAAGTTGTACACACAAGGGTTTCCCGGCAGTATAGTTCAGTTAATGAAGAGCTATCTGACGAATAGGACTTTCTCCGTCAAAGTAGAAACTGCCACCTCCACCAGAAGGCGTATTCGTGCCGGGGTGCCGCAGGGATCGGTCCTGGGGCCCGTATTGTACAGTTTGTACACTGCGGACACTCCAACGGCCCCCCTGGTGCACACTGCACAGTACGCTGACGATACAGCCTTCTACACGAGAAACGCGAACAAGGACCTGGTCATCCATAGGCTACAAAAGGTTTTAGATGACACAGAAACTTGGGCCCGTCGCTGGCGCATCACCATCAACTCCGAGAAGACGCAGGCAGTGCTGATTACCCGCAGGCTCGGAAGGCGCGAACCTCCTCAACGTCCCCCCCTCCACCTTCACCTAAATGGAACCCAACTCCCCTGGCGCAGTACCGCCAAGTACCTTGGCGTAACCTTGGACTCTCGTCTTACGTGGAAACCCCACATAGACGAGGTTCACAGGAAGGCCTGCGCCAGAATGTCCGTCCTATACCCTATCCTGAACACAACCAGCTCCCTTCCCTACCCAGTAGCAGTAAATGTTTACCAGGCCCCGATCCGGCCAGTAATGGAGTATGCGTGCCCGGTCTGGGGATACGCGGCAAAGCAGCACCTGGACAAACTCCAGAGGCTGCAGATCCGCGCACTCAGAAGGGCACTGCACCTACCTCTTGGATTCCCCACAAACGACTTGCACGCCGCAGCCGAAATCCCACTCCTGAGAGAGCGTTTCCAGGATCTGGAGAGGGCCTTCTATGAGGGTTCATCCATATCTGGAAACGCACTCATCCACTCCCTAGGTCGGTATGACACGCCCCGCGATAAGCATAAGCGCCCTATGACGATCTTCGACGATTAAGTCGAAGAAAAAATCCCAATACCCAATCCTTAATCCAGTTCCTTCCCATATAACACCAATCATTTCGCCTACCTCAGGCAAGTACCAGACTCACTCACAACAATCATCACAAATCACAGACACCAAAAAACTATAGAAAAATCACACACACACACGTTCACAGGGGAGTAAAAGCCGAAAGGCTACAAACTTCCCCTCACACTTCCCCAAAGTGGGGAAAGAAATAGGTGAAAGCAGCAGCAGCGTGAACCCGACACTCCGCTGCTCGACTCGCTGCGGCTCACATCGTTACCGTCGCTCGCGCACGCCAACGCCACTAGCCCAACGCCATGGCTGGACGTAAAGGAAAGCAGGTTGCAGCCGCACTGGAAATTCTCATCCATGCGATGGTGAACAACAGCGGCCGCCAACGGCAGCCAAAGCGCAAGCGCACTCAGCAGAAGAGCAAGATTCAGTAGTGCTACAAGTGCCAGCAGCTGGGCCACACTGCGCGTGACTGCGCCGGCCGAAGTGGCCGCGCGGTTCTGGCGCTGCAGTCTGGAACCGCGAGACCGCTACGGTCGCAGGTTCGAATCCTGCCTTGGGCATGAATGTGTGTGATATCCTTAGGTTAGTTAGGTTTAACTAGTTCTAAGTTCTAGGGGACTAATGACGTCAGCAGTTGAGTCCCATAGTGCTCAGAGCCATTTGAACCATTTGCGCGTGACTGCAAGAACGTCGTCGCGTCCTTGAAATGCGCGGCGGCTCACGACACCCGCAGTTGCACGAAGCCTCGTGGGAACGTCGTCAGCCCGCCGTAACACGCGCTGCGGCGGTGTCAAGCGCCACGACGGCCGCCCTGCCCCCCCCCCCCCCCCCGCTCCAGCGAGGGGTGCGAACCGCGCCGTCACGAAGCAAAAGCCGCCACTGACGACGCAATGACTGGCCTCCAAGCAGCCTTCGCGGCAGAACGGGCCGCGCTCAAAGAAGAACTTTTCGAAGTTCATCGGAAGCTCCAGCAGCTGCGCGAGGAGATGCAGATCTGAACAAGAAGATGGTTCCCGCCCCCGCGCCCGCCTCCTCTGCGGTGCGCCCGGTGGGGGTGGAGGCCGTCACGCAGACGGACCTACCGTCGCAGAAGGACGTGGCCACTCAAACGGACTTCGCCCCGGAACCTGTAGCAGTACAGGAGACCGGGGAGACGCCCGTGGACGTGTCACCGTCCTCTCCTTCCCCAACTCCAGGCGGGAAGGCAACACAGAATGGGAAGCAAGAAGAGGATGGCAATCTTCGCACGGACATCATACCCTTCCCGGACAGCACGAACATGCCAAACGTGCTGAAGAAGATTGCCACCATGATACGGGATGGGCATTTCAACGCCCAAAAGAACCCTTACCTCTTCGCCTAGGCGGAAGGGGTACGGAAGCCGTCGCTCCCACACAGGCCGTTTGAGATACGTGGCGGGCATCCAGCAATTCTGCTCGAGTTAGTCACCAAGAAAGATCTCAACACCATCAACGCGAACCCGGTCTTCACGCCGCGCGACTGGGAATACATCCTAGAGGACGCAGTCGTGCGGCTGAGGAACGAGGTTCGCGACGGCACGAGGAAGCTGTCTGCAGACCTGCAGACAGCGCTGCAGAACGTCTCTCGCGAGACAAAGAAGACCTAAAACATCAAAGTCCACTAGTATGCCTGCATGCTAGTAGCCAGGACAGGACAGACACCGGACAACGAGAGGACACACCACACAGTGAGGCCACATCACCATCGCATCGCCAGGAACAGGAGGAACGCTTGTAATAAGTCTAAACTCCTACACCTCGGGCCAAGGCCAAGGCCCGCTTGTAAAGTGTCAGCGAACCCGACACTTCGCCTGAAGATGGTAAGTAAGAAACTTGCTGGAGAACTATACGTTAACAACCCAAGAAGATTTTATCATCGAGATTCGCCGAGAAAGCCTGCATTCTCATATAATCATTTCCAACCTTTTTATATCTTACGAAAACCACAGATTGCATGTTGTACCACCATACAGTGACACCTACAGAGTTGGGCATACTATCCACAGCCGTCAAGGCACTGTTGGTCCAGATTCTCCTACTCCCCACTTCGTCCATAAACAGCTCTTTTCAGTCAATCCCAGGCATGTTCGATAGGGTTCATGTCTGAAGAACATGCTGGCCGCTCTAGTCGAGCGATGTCGTTATCTTGAAGGAACTCATTTACAAGATGTGTACGATGGGGACACGATTTGTCGACCATGCAGACGAATGCCTCGCCAGTATGCTGCCGATATGGTTGCACTATTGGTCGGAGGATGGCATTCACGTATCGTAGGGCCGTTACGGCTCATTCCATGACCACCAGAGGCGTACGTCAGCCCCACATAACGTCATCCCAAAACATGAGGGAACCTCCACCTTGCTGCACTCACTGGACAGTGTGTCTAAGGCGTTTAGCCTGACCGGGTTGCCTCCAAACAGGTCTCCAACACTGTCCAGCGAGTGCAGCAAGGTGGAGGTTCCCTGATGTTTTGGGATGACGTTATGTGGGGCCGACGTACGCCCCTGGTGGTCATGGAATGCGCCGTAACGGCCCTACGATACGTGAACGCCATCCTCCAACCAATAGTGCAACCATATCGGCAGCGTACTGGCGAGTCATCGGTGATGAGAACGTGATTCCAATCCTGTGCGGTCCTTTCGGCATGTTGCTGACCCCTTCTGTACCGCGCTGCATGGTGTCGTGGGAGCAAAGATTGACCTCGCCGTGGAAGTCGGGCACTGCAGTAGTAGCCCTGCCTCCATGTCCGAACAACATCGCTTTGATTCACTCCGAGACGCCTGGACACTTCCCTTGTTGACAGCCCTTCCTGGTACAAAGTAACAATGCGGACGCGATCGAACTACGGTACTGACCACCTAGGCGTGGTTGAACTACAGACCACACGAGCCGTGTACCTCCTTCGTGATGGAATTACTGGAACAGATCGGCTGTCTGACCCCTTGCGTCTAATAGACGCTGCTCATACATGGTTGTTACATCTTTGGCCGGGTTTAGTGACATCTCTGAACAATCGGACAGTGTCTGTGATACAATATCCTCAGTGAACGTCTATCATCAGGAGTTCTGGGAACTGGGGCGATGCAAAACTGTTTTTGATGTGTGTAGTTGGCAAAAGTGTCATCTGATTGTGTGGTATGGTGTTATCGGAAACGTCCAAAAATCGATCACATTCTTTTGTCCATATATATACGGGATGGCCATGACCTTTATACAGGTGAAGGACCAGTATCTGCAACGAAAGAGTACAGACGTCGGTCGCTACGCCACAGACGAGGCGGGGTGCGTTTGCGTCATCCTCATTACACCTCAGGCAGAGGGAGGTGTCTGCAGGGCGATGACATGGAGTTTGTCTCTCATCGGGTATTGACCGGTAACGACGGTGTACCATGTGGCGCTCCTTTCCGTGGTGAAGTATGCTTCATGAACAGCGTGCCACACTGCCAGCCACCTAACCTCTGGGTGAGGTCCTTCGACAGTGTTCGAGTAGTGATCTCGCATCAATAGGTGATAAATATCTCCCTCACTGGGAGTCCTAGTGTGAGGAAAGTCTTCAAGGACATAACTGTATTCCATCGGTGATAGCGCTGGTGCTATGTGAGGCAGGGCGACCGGTGGTTGGCATGAACTAGGTTCGTGTTTGTCAAACCAAATGTCCAGTGATACTGCTGAGGCTGTGATGCCATAACGTTTAAATTGTACACATGTAAAGAGCTGTAGCACGCACATAGATACTGACCAGGCTGAGATCCTCTCTTCACTTGACCTTGAATATGTGACCAGTACTGACAAAATAACCGAAGGCTGCTTGGACCTGAAGTGCCATCACTGTAGAGAGATGAAATTTTTGCGATGTGCCTTATGCAATATGCCATATAAATTTTAATAAATATGTCCATTGCCCGCAATAACTGACTTCGAACGCATATCCTGAGGTCCTGAAGAAGACGCCTGAAGTTGATCGCTGTGGTGTGGAAGATGTCTCAAGGAACATCTATTCCTAGACAGTGTAGAGTTTCGAACGTCCTGAGTGGAGCCACCGTTTCATCTGCTAGTCTGTCTCCAATGGCCTTCGCTCAGGATTTGGCAACGTTCATATAGCTGCCCCTCCAATCTCGTATTGCTCAGTCCACCGTGTTTCCTCTTGAGCCTTCTTGTTGATGCATGCAAAAAGACGAGGTCGTCTGCTTAAGAGCAATATTTCAATATGTGTCCTCCCAGGATGATCCCCAATAAAGGGCGCTGCAGGCCGAAGAGAAGTGCTTTTAGTGGAATGGTGCACATGATCGTTCAAATGGGACAGACATGTCAGACTCATCGTGCTATCAGTATTGGTGTCGTCATCCCTCCATTGACTGTCACCCTTGACGTAGAATCAGGAAGTAGATGGAAAAGCCATCTGTTCCATCATATGCGCTAGATATCCTGACTTCTGAGTCACGTTTATACAAAGAGAAATGATCCACACTTGAGCTAGAGGTATTTATTATGCGGGATATTTCTGTAAAAGCTTGCAGAAATGTAACAGGACATAGAGAATGCTACATTGAGCAATGTGATGCAAGGAACTTGGGGTCGGAGGAGCCAGCTTGAGGAGATATGGAAGTAAACTTGTCTACCGGTGTGTATAGCATTACTGTTTTCCAGTTTATTTATTTATTTCCTGCAAGGACACAAAGAGGGTGGACCTGATCACGAAGAAGTCATGATGCAGGTTTTGTTCACAGTAGTTGTCATAAGGTGGCTCTGTTGTATCTTATTTACATTGTCCCATGACAGAATGTTCTATGAATCAACGACAGACACATTCATTATACAGTGCTCTTCAGAGACATATAGTACAATACGATGGAGCAGTACCGGTACAGTTTCGCAGAACTCACTGACTTGCACCTTATGTATGGGGAAGTAGGTTGCAATGATATCGCTGCTGAAGATTGTACACTAACGATTTCCTAATAGGCATCATCCGTCAGGATGAGCGTTTATTTCTCTCGACTGACGAATGCGGGAGACTGGTTCATTGGAAAGACGAAACGAGAGACCACTCACACACCCGATTTTGAAGAGGAGGTGCTGGAACGTGTTGCAGCGAAACCCACTACAAGAACTCGTCGTATTGCACGTGAAATGGGCGCTGCACATAAATCGTGCTGTTTAATGACAAAGCCTCTTTTGATAGGGATGGTATTTCGAGCAGCAGGAATGGCCACGTGTGGGATGGGGGAAACCCTCACGCTGTAGTAGAATCACACAATCACATACTTTTTGCTTTCTAAATCTTGGCCGGCACTGTATGTGACAATCTCATTGGGCCATATCTTCTACCTGACTGTCTGAAACGCAACCTCTACTTGAGGTTCGTGCAGAGAGTTGTACCTGAGTTGTAGGAGAAAGGATGGATGATGTGATGATGATGTTTATGAATGAGGACGAAATGATGAGGACAACAGAGACACCCAGTCATCTTGAGGCAGGTGAAAAAGAAGAAAGGAACCTTGGTTGTTCGTGACGGGATGTGGATACAATATGACGGTGCACCGCTCACTTCAGTATGAAAGTCCGTCATATTTCCTGGTCGCGGGATTGGAAGGGTCAGTCCTATTCCATAGACTGCGGGGATCACCTGACCTAAATCCCCTTAATTATTTGCTATGGCGATATTTGAAATCGTTTGTTCATGAGAGCCCAGTGGAGACTGAGTTAGAATTAGTTGCCAGAATTATGGCTGCCTGTGATGTGGTTCGAAACATTCCAGGGATATTTGTCAGGGTGAGTCAGAATTTTGTTCGCTGAGGTCATGCTTACAGTCTACATCTAAATTTACATGGATACTCTGCAAATCACATTTAATTGCCCGGCAGAGGGTTCATCGAACCATCTTCACAATTCTCTTTTATTCCAATCTCGTATAGCGTGCTGGAAGGACGAACACATATATCTACGCATACAAGCTGTAATGTCCCTTATTTTATCGTGTTGATCGTTGCTCCCTGTGTAGGGCGGTGTCAATAAAATATTTTCACATTCGGAGAAGAAAGTTGTTGATTGGAATTTCGTGAGACGATTCCGTCGCAACGAAGAACTCCTTTCTTGTAATAATGTCCAGCCGAAATCCTGAATCATGTCAGTGACACTCTCCCCCATATTTCGCGGTAATACAAAACGTGCTGCCCTTCTTTGAACTTTATCGATGTACTCCGTCAGTCGTATCTGGTAAGGATCCCACACAGCGCAGCAGTATTCTAAAAAAGGACGGACAAGCGTAGTGCGGGCAGTCTCCTTAGTAGATCTGTTGCATTTTCTAAGTGTCCTGCCAATGAAACGCAGTCTTTGGTTAGCCTTCCTCTCAACATTTTCTGTGTATTCCTTCCAATTTGTTTGTAATTCTAATTCATAGGTATTAAGTTGAATTTATGGCCTCTTTATTTGACTGATTTATTGTGTAACCCAAGTTTAACGGATTCCTTTTAGCACGCATGTGGATTACCTCACACTTTTCGTTATTTAGAGTCAACTGCCAATTTTTGTACCACTCAGATACCTTTCCTAAATCGTTTTGCAGTTTTTTTTAAATCTTCTGATGTCTTTATTAGTCGCTAAAAGACCACGTCATCTGCAAACAACCTAAGACGGCTGCTCAGATTGTCTCCCAAACCATTTATATAGGTAAAGAACAGCAAAGGGCCTATAACACTACCGTGAGGAACGCCAGAAATAATTTCTGTTATACTCGATGACTTTCCGTCAGTTACTACGAACTGTGACCTCTCTGACAGGAAGTCACAAATCCAGTCACATAACTGAGACGATATTCCTTAAGTACACAATTTCACTATAAGCCACTTGTGTGGTACAGTGTCAAAAGCCTTCTGGAAATCCAGAAATACGGAAATCCCTTGTCAATAGCACTCAACACTTCATGCGACTAAAGAGCTAGTTGTGTTTCACAAGAACGATGATTTCTAAACCCAGGTTTACCGCTTTCTTCGAGGTAATTCATAATGTTCGAACACAATATACGTTCCAGAACCCTGCTGCGTATCGACGTTAATGATATGGGCCTGTAATTAAGTGGATTACTCCTATTACCTTTCTTGAATATTGGTGTGTCCTGTGCAACTTTGCAGTCTTTGGATACGGATCTTTCGTAGAGCGAGAGTTTGTAGGCCTATATAATTGTCAAGTATGGAGCTAATGCTCAGCGTACTCCGAAAGGAACCTAACTGGTATACAGTCTGGACCAGAAGACTTGCTTTTATTAAGTGATTTAAGTTGATTCACTACTCCGAGGATATTTACTTCAACGTTACTCATGTTGGCAGGTGTTTTTGATTCGAATTCTGGAATACTTACTTCGTCTTCTTTTGTGCAGGCATTTCGGAAGGCTGCTTTTAGTAACTCTGCTTTGACAGCACTGCCTTTGATAGTATCTCCATTGCTATCACGCAGAGAAGGAATTGATTGTTTCTTGCCGCTAACATACTTCACATACGACCAGAATCTCTTAGGATTTTCTGTCAGGATTCCAGACAAAGTTTCGTTGTAGAAACTGTTGTAAGCATCTCGCACTGAAGTCCGCGCTTAATGTCGAGCTTCTGTAAAAGATTGCCAGTCTTGGGGATTTTGTGTCTTTAAATTTGGCGTGTTTTTATAGTTGTTTCTGCAACAGTGTTTTGACCCGTTTTGTGTAACAAGGACGATCAGCTCCGTCGTTTGTCTTTGATAATTTATTTTGTATAAATCTCTCATCTGGTCTACACTTATATCATTATTTTGGAATGAGTGGAGATTGTCTCTTAGGAAAGCGTCAAGTGATCTATTATCTGCTTTTTTGAATAGGTATATTTTTCATTTATTTTTGGAAGATTTGTGGGTTACAATATTCACTAATCCCTTTAACCGTTTTCATGCTCGTTATTAACTCAGGATTATTTGTTGCTAAGAGGCCAAGTGTGTTTTCACAACTGTTTACTATCGCGTGGGCTTATGAACTAACTACTCAAAACAATTTTCACAGAATGCATTTAGCACAATTTCGGATGATGTTTTATGCGTACCCCCGGAATTAAACATGTATTTTAGCCAACATATCGAAGGTAAATTAAAGTCACCACCAACTATAATCGTATGAGCCGGGTGCGTGTTTGAAATAAAACTTAAGTTTTATTTGATCTTTTCAGAAGTGCATCATCTGAATTGGGAGGTCGGTAAAAGGATCCAATTATTAATTTATTCCGGTTACCAACAATGAACTCTGCCCATACTAACTCACAGAACTACATACTTCAATTTCGCGATAAGATAAAGTCTTCTAACAGAAACAAACACGCCACCGCCAACAGTTTTTAGCCTATCCTTTCGGAACAGCGTTAGGTGTTTCGCAAAAAATTCGGCAGAGCTTATATCCTGCTTCAGCCAGCTTTCAGTGCCTGTAACGATTTGAGCATCAGTGCTTTCTATTAGCGCTAGGAGCTCTGATACTTTTCCAACACAGCTCCTTCAATTTACAGCTGTTACACCGATGCTTCCTGTATCTACGTTTTTCCTGTGTTCGTCCTGCACCCTTTGTGGCTGAAGCCCTTCTTGTGTTTTCCCGAGACCCTCTAACCTAAAAAAACCGCCCAGTCCACGCCACACAGCCACTGCTACCCTTGTAGCCGCCTCCTGCGTATAGAGGACACCTGATCTATTCAGCGGAACCCGAAAACCAACCACCCTTTGGCGCAAGTCGAGGAATCTGCAGCCTACGCGGTCACAGAAGCGTCTGAGCCTCTAATTAGACCCTCCAATCAGCTCTGTACCAGCGGTCCGCAATCGGTCTAGTCGACTATGCTGCAAGTGGTCAGCTCTGCTTTCATCTTGCAAGCAAGACTGGCAGCCTTTACCACTTCCGTTAGGCGCTCGAGACTAGAGAGAATCTCTTCTGATCCAAAGTGACACACGTTATTGCACCGATGTGTGCAACCACCTTTAGTTGCTGCACCCTATGCTCTTCATGGCATCTGGCAGGATCCTTTCGACATCTAGAATGACTCCACCCGGCATGTACACGGAGTGCACATTGGTTACCTTTCCCTTCCTGGCAGCCATGTCCCTCAGCGGCCCCGTAACGCGCCTAACGTTGGAGCTCCCAACTATCAATAATCCTACCCTCTTTGATTGTGCGGATCTTGCAGCCTGAGAGGTTTCCTCTGAAACAGGACAGGCGACAGCGACCTGTTTGTCATACAAACCGTGGAGGCCTCACGTGCGGCCGCCTGGGAAGTCTTCCGCCGCCTGCTTCGCCCCGGGGCGACCTTCCACCGCCCGCAGGCGGGGGGTCAGCCTCAGTGCGAGCAGTAACTGCGTTGGCCACCGGTGAGGACCAATCGGAGTACGCGGCCGAGCTGGACGTCCGTGGGATCCTCATGGCCGGCCCACAGCAGTGGTGCCCATTCACTACAGCCTCAGGCTGTGTAACCGAAGCCATCACAGCCTGAATCTGAGAGCGAAGTGTCAGCAATTCGGCTCGCATCCGCACGCATCAATCGCAGTCCCTGTTCATATTAAAGACATTGGAAAACTAAACCATGCAGATAAACGGACAATCGGCACGTGCTGCGCAACTCTACAGTAGACACTGACGAAAACGGAGGAATTGTGTCTAATAAATTAGATTAACACGTAGAGATTCAAAAAACTAATTACCGAAGGACTCAGGTAAAACTAAATAAGTCGCCCTTGGTTAGGACTTGTCGCAAATTCGATTTACTTTCCGACGTAAAAGAAAACGCGAGAACTGTGGCTATTACATATTAAATAAACACGCAGAGACACATGAAACAAAACCATTAAGGCACACATATGATATTACAAAATTCGCTACTGGTTAGGAACTCGTAAAAGTCACAAAATCGGTTACTTCCCTGTTGCTGCTTGTGTCACGGCCGGCTGCTGCTGCCTGACTGCATTGAGGTTGATTGCCGTCAGTTTCAGCACATTTTGTAGGAAACAGTGCAAATGGTAACTTCATTGTGCAAATGATGGTATTTGCTGCAACTAATGCAAATAAAAAGATACACATTAATGTGATTTTAATCCTATTATCGGCTTAAGCTGGCTTCTCCGACTCCAGGTTCCCTAGCTCGAATTGTTCAGTGGAGCATCCTCTATGTACTGTTAAGTTTTTGCACGCTCTTAATGAAAACAACCTGCACTCTTTTGTGTGTGTGTGTGAGAGAGAGAGAGAGAGAGAGAGAGAGAGAAAGAGAGAGAGAGAGTGAGTGAGAGAGAGAGAGAGAGAGAGTGAGTATGTATGTGTGTGTGTGTGTGTGTGTGTGTGTGTGTGTGTGTGTGTGTGTGTGTATGTGTGTGTGTGTGTGTGTGTGAGAAAGAGAGAGAGAGAGAGAGAGAGAGAGAGAGAGGGCCGTGGCGCTCGGTTAGAGTCCATCTGTCGCTTCTTGCGTATCTTTGGTTGGCTTCCGCGCCGTGTGGTACGGTGGCGTTTCAGACCTGAAGACGAGCGAAGCGGAGATGGCGTAGAGGCAGTGAGGCGAGTGAACAGAGCTTGAAAACGCCGTTCACAATCATCTGTAGGCTACTGGGTGTTCTGCACGCCCGTGGTAGCTCTGCGGGCTGAGGGGCCTGGCAGCATATAGCAATGGTCTCTATCGCGGTGGTCTTGTTGTATTTTGTTTGCACGTTGGCCGACGGGCAGAACTGGCGCCATCCATTTGTCCATTAACGCCATATTTGGGGAGAACGGAGCTGATTTCCTGGAGGCGTAGATATTACTGTTCCGAACCCTAGATCCAAGCATTGTAATTGCTTTCATCTGTATTTGTGTTGCCAGCGTGGCTCAGAGCTTGCTTGAGATTGTGTTTTAAATGACTGCATTCATTTGCTATGGCTCCGGCTATCTGTAATGTCACATTGTTTAAGTTTGCATGTGAGTGACTTGTTTTAGATTTGTGCATATTTTTTACATTGAAAATTGATGTATAACTTGGCGCCTTCTAGTACAAACCACGTGGACTGCTAAGTTTCAACTACGCCTAAGTCACTGGACGGATGTCTGCTTTGTGTATGTGACCTATTTTTTACTGTGATGAACTGTAAGCTACTGAAGCTTAATTTGCCCTGTTTCAAGTTCTGGGATTTTACGTGTATAATGTTACCTTAGCATTGTAAGTCTTGGTGATGTAAATTTGTGAACTGGCTTAGTCTTGGTGATGTAAATTTGTGAACTGGCTTATATTTTATCACAAATTATATATTTACAATGTATATAAAGTTGTTGTGCTATCTATTCAACAGATTACTTGTATTTTATTGTTTTCATCAAGTTGTTAATGTTCTTGAGGTTTCAAGGTAGTAAGGCCCAGGTATTTCTGTCGATTGCTTAAATTTTTGTCAGTCCCAAGCATAGTGGCGTGGTGCAAGACTTTACTAAAGAAACGTTTATATTAATGCTGCAGCTCAAATTTGGCCTACCCCTCTGTGCAGTTAACGCGTGTTTTCCACCTTGCATCTCGACTAACAAGTTCTTGTTTCCTGCAGCTACCTCCCATCCTAGTTGTTAACGCACTTGCTAGCGTCAGGCTACCTTTCTCGCGTTAATCGACCACGCCTGAGTCTCTCCGAAGGTCGAGCTGACCAGTCTGCGCATCTAATCGAGCAACACAACTTGTGTGTAGCGACTGACTAAAATATCATTTGGACATCACTAATTTGTTTAATTTTCTAAATGAACATCCCAGGGTTTTTGATGTGATGTTCACAGCCAGTTGGAGTTGTGCAGAACATCAACGGAATATTATAAATCGATAACTGGAAAAATTTACAGTTGCTGAGCGCAGCAACATATGTTTTGTTCCAGGCTTCCACATACTGGGACTCTATTACGAAAGAGGCTGTATAAACAAGAAAGTGAGAGAAAAGCCTCAACCGTAACGGTACATGGAAGCGAGCTGTCAATGCTGAGAAGAGCCAGAGATATTCGTTGCTACGGTGGGAGCGTTGGCACCACCAGCGCTGACGTTGACACCACGTGCGACAACATGACGTAACTACTAGTGAATCAGTAGCGGTCTTTAGCACCAAAACAGCAATTGTGGCAGCCCGTTGCTCCTGACAAAGACGATGGTGGAACTCGTCGAAAACTCGAGTTTTACTCTGGATTGACGAGGGCAGCAGGTCGAGAATGTTTTATACAATAAGGACACTCCTGAATAAAAGAAGTGGTTTAATGTTAAAAATTGTCTTTAAGTTGTATAAGAAATTTCTGAGAATCTACACCTCCACAGCACCTGTGGCAACTAGTCCACTCAGCTGTTTGCCAAAGTTAAGTTGTTGTTCATTGTGGTTATAATCTGCTCTCAGATCTTCAATATTCCGTGCAATAATTGAAATTTATTTGTTTTCTATGTTCCAAGAAGCTTCTTACAATATTGTTTGATGTTCTTGCATCTAGTCTGTTACTGTGTTGATCTACGATTTTACCGTCCTAGTCTTCCCTTAATTATATATTTTTCTGACTTATTTCTCTAATGCAGTATTATTGAAAAATGTGTTAATTATTCATGTAATTTTGGACCAGAAATTTTCTTAAAGGGTGCAATTTTTTTATTCAGCTAGGTTTGCTTAAGGAGCTCGTTCCCCGCGGTGAATTAAATAAATTAATTTCTTTTTGTTAAGAGAAAAAAATTTAATGCAAAGTTTTATTCTGAGTATTGACCAAACTGTGAACCTCGTTTTAGATGTTTTTAATTAGAGTCACATTACGTAGTCTTGAGATTCGTAAAATAAATTCCGTATTAATTGATGGTTTGAAGTCGTAACCACATTTTAATTCATTAATTGTTTACTTAAATTGTTTTCTGAATGGTTATGATAAATACGTATTTGTGTCTGAAAGTAAACGGTGAATGCTGTTGAAATGAACTTGGGGTCAAGTCCTTCCCTGTTGGTTTTTTCCTAGAAATTCCGTGGAGTGTTATTTGCCCATTTGAATGTGTGTGTGTGTGTGTGTGTGTGTGTGTGTGTGTGCGTGTGTGCGTGCGTGTGTGTGTGTGTGTGTGTGTGTGTGTGTGTGTGTGTGTGTGTGTGTGTGTGGTGTATTTGTGTGTGTTCACGAATGTCTGCGTTCGTGTTCGAATGGCTCTGCATGTTACTCTGTTGAGAGTCGGTGGAAGAACGGTGCATCCAGACGTACAACACTTTTTGCAATTTGTTTTTAACAGACCGCACAGAAATTTAGTCTTTCAGCAAACGGAGTAGCCTGTGACAGAGAGTGCACTTACAGTTGTCAAGACCGTAGTTTACAAGACTAGGGAGAGAACGTTGACTGCGTTCCCCCGTGCTAAGGAGAACTTCCCTCCGCCATTGGCTGCTGTAATGCGTCACGTCGTGGTGCGGTGCGGCGCTGCGGTGTTGGACCGCCGTGTCTGCAACACACCACAGCACACGTGCGGCGCCCAGTAGCCGCTCCTAGAGAAAACCCGCAGTATGCATTATTCAGCAACAGCCTCCATCAGGGGACTCTTCTTTACATATTTAACGACGCCAGCTGTGCACGCTCGGAGGCTCTCGGTAACTGGAGACGGCATTCCGCCAGATGCACCGCCTCCAGAAACTAATACGCTCTTCTCAAAAAGACATTAGTTAACTCTACACCTTCCTCATTTCAAACACTAGTGTGCGCAGTAGTGGCAAAAATGCAGTGCCTGGTTTTCCCTTTCAATTAGAATTGTAAAGCACGGCCATATTTTATTTATTTTTTATTTTTGTATCGCTGTTAGTTTTCTGTCGGCATACCACGTTTCTCCTGGAAGTGATTATTCCCATTTCACCACGATATCATAGGTCATTCAACACATCACCTTCTTGAATGCATCGGAATTCTGCTCTCCGGCATTCACAGAACACGTTTTGTCTGGAACGCTTTTTCTCTTGTTGGTAGCACTATGGTTCTCCCCTTGCATATTCGTATTTCACTTTAGTTATTCTGTAGCACAAATCAACGACGAAAAGTTTTCTAATGAAAGTGCCATATTATTTGGATTTTTATAGTGTTTAACCCTAACGTAATAACAAAGAAACCACATGGACTACAATTTTTTTACAATGAACACTCAATGTCTGAAAAAGGCTCTTATAGCGGTTTTTAAGTTACGGGAACCATCAAATATTAGACTGCTTTGATGTGGTCCACCACGAACCCTCCCTAGCGTCATCACAGTAGCACACATATACAACATACTCAATATTTTGTTGGAAATATTTCCGTAGCTGCTCCCCCTACCATTCTTACCCTCAAAAGCTGTCTGCAGTACCACTGAAGTCATTCGTTGATGCATCAACAAATATTCTGTCAAACTGCTCCCTCTTGTCTACTTTTTCCACGTACTTCAAAACTCGCCAATTCTGTGGATAACCTCCCTGTTTCATATTAGTCCACCTAATTTCAGCTTCCTTCTATAGCACCAACTCTTAAATGCTTCGATTTTTTTCTCCTCGGCTTCTCCAAAGCCCATGATCCATTTCCACACAATGTTGTGCTCCAGGCGTACATTCTGAGAAATTTCTTCTACAACTTAACGCCAATGTTTGATATTCAACTACTTCTTTTATTCAGGAGTGTCCTTATTGTATAAAACATTCTCGGCCTGCTGCTCGCGTCAATCCGGGGTTAAACTCGAGTTTTTGACGATATCCACCATCGTCTTCGTCAGGAGCAACGGGGTGACAAAATTGCTGCTATGGTGGCCTAGTATAGCTAAAGTCCACTTCTGATTGGTTGGTAGTTACGTCATGCTGTCCCACGAGTTGTCAACGTCAGCGCTGGTGCTGCCACCGCTCCCGCCGTAGCGACGAATATCTCTGGCTCTTCTCAGCATCGACAGCTCGCTTCCATGCATCGTTAAGATTATATCCACCCTCGCGGTTGATGGTTTTCTCTCACTTTCTTATTTATACAGCCTCTTTAATTATAGAGTCCCAGTATGTGGAAGCCTGGGACATAACATGTGTTTCTTAAGATAGGTTGCTCTCAGCAACTGCAGATTTTTCCAGTTATCGATGTATAATATGCCGTTGATGTTCTGCATAACTCCGATCGGCTGTGAACATCACATCAAAAACACTGGGATGTTCATTTAGAAAATTAAACAAATTAGAGTTGTCCTGGATGTGGCATCACCATTTACAAAGTTCCTGTGGAGGAAACATTGAAGCTATTGGCTGAGCATTTTCCTCCTGGAACGATAAAGAAGTTCCGGCATGTTATGACGACCACCTGTTTCTTGCACGGCGGTAAATTTTATGACATGACGGACGGAATAGCTATGGGTTCTCCGTTGTCTCCAGCAATGGCCAACTTTTTTATGGAACATTTTGAGGATCGGGCATTAAATTCTGCTCACTTTCGTCCATCTTCGTTTTATCGTCATGTTGACGACGCGTTTATGGTCTGGCCATACAGGGTAGAAGCTCTTGAGCACTTCCAGGAACATACGAACAGTAGGCACCCGAACATCCAGTTCACCTTCGTGACAAAGAACGAGGGAAATCCTTTTATAGAAGTTCTGGTGCAACGAAAGTCGAAAGGACGTCTCGGCCACTCAGTATACCGCAAGCCGACGCACAATGATTTACCTCTTAGGGCCCAGAGTTTTCACCATCCAGTGCAGAAGACAGCAGGTTTAAACACGCAGGTACACAGAGCAAAAATCGTTTCTTACGAGGACCACTTCCATTCGGAGATTAATCATCTGAAGTATGTGTTCCCGACGAACCGGTGATACCAGATCAGAGTTCTCCAAGCAAAAGTAAACTTGAAAATGTTGAACATTCACGTGATTAGCCACCGAGTGCATTCGTTCCCTTTTGTGACGCTACATGCAGATAAATAGGGAGAGTTCTGGGAAGACAAGGTATCAGATGTATTTTCTGACCTCCTAAGAAGATAAAGATGTTACTAAGCCTTTTTAAGGATAGTCTCGGCTTCAGAATTCCTGTGACTTAGAACATCCCATGTGAGTGCGACAGCAGTTACATCGGTCAGTCCAAACGCACTGTTTCAGACCGTAATGCGGAACGTCAACGGCATGTTAAAAATCCAGAACTGGAGAAATCTGCAGGTGCCAAGCACAGCCTCACAAACAAACAAAAAATATACAAAAATTTTAAGGCTTTCGTGGCCACTTGTTGACAAACTGCCTGTTGACTTCTATCTCGGTTTCTTCGGGCAACGTTCGTCTGTTGATTTTGCTGGCGTTTCGCCAGCACGAGTGGCTGGCATTCTCAAAATTTCATCCCACATTGCTGGTGGTGCAATGTAAAAACACTAGAACTGCTTCAACCAGAAATAGGAAAGCCTCAAGGTAAACGTATCCTGCGTTCCTGCGCTGCAGTGAACGACCGTCGCAGGTAGCAAGAGAACCGCATCGGAAATGACCGAGGCGAAGCCCTCGACGTTGGCGGCCGCAGTCTCGGCTCCAGTCCACCACCACAATGGTGAGTGAAACTTTGACAATGACAGCCATTCGTGCTGACGAAACGTCAGAAAAATCATCAGACGAACGTCGGCCGAAGAACCCGTGACAGAAGCCAACAGGCAGTTTGTAAACAAAGAAACTGTTTGAAGAAAGAAAAGTTTTGTCCCAGGTTTCCACATACAAGGGCTCTATAATTAAAGAGGCTGGTGGAGTAAGAACGAGAGAGAAAACCTTAAACAGGGTATAGCCTTAGCGGCGTACGGAAGCGAGCTCTCGATGCAGACAAGAGCCAGAGATATTCGTCGCAATGTGGACGCTACGGCGGGAGCGGTGGCGTCACCAGCGCAGACGTTGACAACATCTGCGACGGCATGACGTAACTATCGGCCTATCAGAAACCGTCTTTGGGATATATTAGGCCACCACCGCAGCAATTTTGACGGCAAGTTGCTCCTGATGAATACGACGGTGGAAATCGTCGAAATCTCGAGGTATTACCTTGAACTGACGCGGAAAGACATTTGAGAATGGTTTATAGAACAGCGTCGTGGCGAAAGACTTCGTTCTCAGTGTCCTCATTGCTTGTACTAGTCTGCTTTTTATATTATCCATGTTCCGTCTGTCATGTTATTTAGCTTCCAAGGTGACAGAATTTCTACAATTCGCCAACTTCCTCCTTCCCAAATGTTATGGTTACGTTTCTCACTAATCTCATTTCTGCTACTCATTACTATGGTCCTTCTTCGGTTCTGTCTCACTCCATAGCCTGGGTTGAGCAGACTATTCGTTACCTTCATTATATCCTGCAATTATTCCTCGCTTTAAGTAAAGATACCAGTGACATCATTCAATCTCCTGACCTGTATTGGTTTGCGTTATTACATTTTCGACATATACACTGATAAGCCAAAACGTTATCACCATTTCCCACTGCGACGTTGGATGCCGCCTGGTGGCTTTCCAGAAACTGACGCGGTAACAAAAGCATGTAAGCGGAGCACCCACGGACGGAGGACCGCCCTAGCGAAGGTAAGGGCAGCAAAAGGGAAAGCCATTGAGCAAAACAACTTTGACAAAGGGCAGTAGAAGGACAGTGAAACTATCACTAGTCGCTAAAGGATTGGACGTCAACGGTTATTTACAGAGTGTGGGTTTCGGAGGCTTGTCTTTTCCAGCGAATAGGAAAGATGGTGGTCTGTGGCATCTCTGCCGAAAGAGCTCGACTCTAGTGCAGGGACAGCTGTATCGGGACACACCATTCGTCGTACATTGTTGAACATGCAATGGGAACAGAACCGTTGGGATTCGACGGTCGATCAATGGAAACGTGTTTGCTCTTCGAGTGAATGCCGATTTTACTAGACTAGATGCATAGTCGTCTCCACTAACGCCGCCATCGAGGTGAGAAGCGGCTCGAAACGTGCAGGCGACACGGTGGCAGGCTGGTGGGAGATACTGCGCTTATCGATATAAGTTCTGCCGTATTATCTTTGCTGGACTCCTATTACTTCCCAGTCGTCGTGTGTCGACCAGTCAATTGTAACGTGCCAGCAGTTAGTTCGGACCTGGCAGTGTTTCAGTTGGCACGCGGCACAAGTTCAGTCGGGGCGCGGCATCAGTGAGCTCCGGACCGCCAATAACTCGCCCGACGGTTGCCGACACACATGATTGGAGTGGGGACGACTTTAGTTGGTCGTCGGTCGGTCGTCTTGCCGGACGACGTGTATGTTGCCTGTGATCGCTTATGGGTTGGCTGTGTCTGCTGACTTGTGATACGTCCCTGTTATTGTACAGGCACCGCCGTTAGCATTATCTAGTTCTTCGTGCAAGTGTTCGTGAAACTGTGTGTAGTTTGTGTGATTTTGATTGACAAGTTAATTTAAATGCTGTAGGCGTACTGGCTCTGTCGAGTCGGTCGGTTGGCGTGGAGCAGTGAGGAATTCTCGGTGGGGCCTAGTTTGACCGGGGCCCGCTGGCGGTGTCTACGGGGTGTCGGACTGTGTGGCGCTGTACCCAATTGCTACGACGTCCGTGGCTCACCGACTCTGGACGCGAAAGTTGAATTTTGATTTAACCTACTAGCAAGTCAAGACTGTTCACGTTGTGTCGTTTGGAGTTCGTTGGACGCTGTTGGGATATTCCCGCAAGCAACAACGTGGTTTTCAAGTTGGAAAATTCTAGCCACCCTCCGGTGGAGTTTCACTGTGTTTGGTTATTTGAATTGGAGTGTACCAGTGGAATCTTATGCCTTATGGCCGTTAACGTCCCGGTTACCTGCCCTGGCCGTTGTCGTAAATTTCAGGCAGTGTAGATTTCTCATCGTGTTGTTGCTGTCCAGCGCGCTGTGTAGTTTGACAGCTCCGTGTATCATTGGTTGTGGGCGCCAATATCTTCTACGTTGTTCCGTTGAACTCCCTGTTGTGCCCTGGTCGGGTGAAATGCAAGTTATCTTGTCGGTGGTCCTCTGACTGTCGGTAGGTTGGGTTGTCGTCGGATCGTGAATGGTTGGCCCGACTGCCCGTCTAACCTAAGCGAGCGTTAGTGTTTGATTACAGGTCGACCCTCGAACATCTGGATGCCATTGTGTGGACTGCCTCATTTTTTTTATTTGTTCTTGTTGTTGGTACTTGTATGGCTTCTAGACAGTTTTGTGTTTTAAATTAGAGTTCTTTTACTCGTAAGGCCTTCAGCCTAGTTTACGTATGTCCTTTGGCATTCTAAAAATTTTTTTAATTTTTAAGTCTTATGACGCTGAAATGAAATGGCGCAATGGATTTCTAAATTTTATTTTTATTTCAGCTATGAACGTTAGAGGTACATCGCTCACCTCGAGGCCGTTGCGTCCTCGTGTGATTCAAATATTCACACAGGTAGTGCTTAGCGACGTGCTACTATCCGTTTAAATGCTACGTAAATGTTAGTTTCGCATGTAACCTCACTTTAGTTGGATAAAATAGTATTAAAACGATCAAAATGTGAAGGGAAAGTTACACTTACGTCGTTACCGCAGACGTTGGGTTTACTGAAATGTTAAATGATTTTTCGTTCTCAGTTATTGGTTTTTAGAATTAAAACACTTCACGGAAATGAAAAGACGTTTACAGTAAAATGTCTAACTATTTGAAAACATGCAGCTTTCACTCACGTAAAAAATCGCTTGAAAGTCTCCCTCTTTTGAATTATCACCGCAGCTTTATATCATGACATTTCGGGTAACATTTTCGGTTTCTGGCGCGTAATTTGTCTTTTTATTTGATGTCAATTGTTCCAATTTTCTTCACTCGTTTTCTGTCTAACCATATGTGCCTGTTGTGTAAGTTCTATCTCTCTCTCTCCCTCTTTAGGTACATGTAAGTATGTGCGTGCGTGTGTGTGTGTGTGTGTGAGTGAGAGAGAGCGACAGCGAGAGGGAGAGCGAGAGAGGCGGGGGAAGGGTCGGTCCTGACCACCAATTGGGATATGTTGTCTACAATGTAAGGAATTAGCACACACACAAACAAACACATTCTGAATCTACCACACACACACAGAAAACAAAAAAACAAAGAAACTGGGAAAGCTGGCACCATTTACAAGAACAAATTACAAGTTAGACATAAACTTGACAATTGGAGTGTTATGTTACAGTATTGGGTTTTCCGCATCAGAGAAAACTGCTTGGTTCTTCAAATAATGAGTTAGATTTTTACTATAAGTACCTTTTCATTTCATTTTAAAATATTGTAAATCTCTACCTAAAGTGTGACACTCACTAGGGATGTATAGGTGTATAAATAAAATAGAAAACACACTTGGAGCAGGAAAAAGGTGTTCTCCTACAGTTTGCTGCAAGTTGTACATAGCTAATGCGGAAAATAGCAGCCACAAGAAACTTGAAGCCAATTTTATTTAAATGAGATGAAAAAAACCATTTATTAAGCGAAATAGACAGACACACAATGAAGTCCGCCATAAAGGAACTCCAACTGATGATCGCAGTTCACTAACAGAAAAGAATCTATACTATTATCTTTGTTATTTTATCGTTATGAAAGACAAGAGTTGCGTGTTTTAATTGGTAAGTGCGAAAATTATATACCAATACCAGAAAAATTTTTCCTATAAGCTCGAAGTGATGTTTGTTCAGTTTTTGTTTTGCGTTTCCCTAATTTTAGGTTCTTTTGAAGAAATTGCATTTTTAGAGATATATGGAAAACTGTATTGTTTTTTTGTTTTGTTTTTCTGCTTTATTTTTTGTACAACATCCCTCTGTTTCGGTTACAAGTCAACAATTTTCGAATAAAGCCTGAATTATGCAATCACAATTTCAGTCTTCCTTTTTAACTAACAGACATGAGAATGAGTATGTAGAAGAAAAATGTTCCGTAAGTTATGTGCGCCTTTATTTATCCACACTCAGTTGAGTGAAATGAGGTAACGCCTGATAGATATGCAATATACCTAACGTGCAGGTAACGAGTTAACGATCGTAACTGACGAAAGCTAGTAGGAAAACTACCGTAGTCCACGATTATTTAAAATAGTCTACGGTATCCTACTGTAGTCCCACAACTCCAATTTCAAGTAATGTCGTCCGACTGGGACGTGATTCCCATTGTTGCTTCATCATCAGCAGGCAGTAAGAGAAGGTTGCAGTGATGGTCGCCTGTAGTGGACTGTGGGGAGAACAGTTACCGCAACAACTGCAGCATGGATAACGTCCGTAGCTGTCCTCGGTGAGTGGGGCTATATCAACCAGGAACCAAAAGACGGTATATAAAGAAATATAAAGCACACTGTAAGTCATTAGGTCACCACAAAACCAAAGATAACCAACACTTTTACTGAACAGTAAATTAATAGTGGGTGGACAAAGAGCACTAATTCTGTCCCTCTGCTGTTAGACCTGGGAAGAGCAGGATTCCAGGTAGAGTTCAGGGAAAATACTCCGTATCTGTCTATATGGTCACTTGCTAGTTTAAGATCAACAGATTATTTAGTAACACTATCCCAGAAAAGGGAAACACACAGCAGAACGTCTGCTTTGCTACACTCCTTGGCTCAACTAAATTTCATGCAGTCACAGATTAGTTTGGCTATTACAATCGTGTGTGACACTCATGGTGTCTGTGTACACCGGTCCTCCCAGATCTTGATGGACTGATAAATGTATGGCATGCAATAAATGCACATGACACAGTATACACCCCATCTTAAATATATTAAGATTATCCTTTAAAGATCCTAAAAGTGCTATAGTCCCAAATGGTGATGTCCGCCGCTCGTGGTCTCGCGGTAGCGTTCTCGCTTTCCGAGCACGGGGTCCCGGGTTCGATTCCCGGCGGGGTCAGGGATTTTCACCTGCCTCGAGATGACTGGGTGTTTGTGTTGTCCTCATCATTTCATCATCATCCAGGAAAGTGACGAAATTGGACTGAGCAAAGATTGGGTAATTGTACGGGCGCTGATAACCACGCAGTTGAGCGACCCACAAACCAAACATCATCATCATCACCAAATGGTGATCTAAAAACACGCTTCACTCTGCGTTTCTTCATAAACGAGCCATCCTGTTGGCAATGGTACTTGCGTAAGGGAAGAAAGCTGAAGACACTAGCGCCACATCGTTATTGTCACAACTCTCGGGATGCACATTGATTTGTTTCTCGCTGTACCAATTTTGACGAAAATTCAAGATGAAGAGTTCTGTGAAATCACTACTGATTTCAGTATGGAAGATAGTAATTTCTCTTCGTGTTTGATGCTTACTGATGAGACTGAATTCCTGTTAACTGGAAAAGTGCATGATTACCAGTATAAGTCTCTCTCGTGCAGCCTCTTTGGTCTCTCGCTCGTCCGCAAGAGTTTCTCCACGATTGCACGAAGATAATTTCTTCGCATTTTGTATTCAGTGATACGAATATGTTCCATTTACGTGGAAAAATGTATGACTACCCTCAGGGGTCTCCCCGTGCTGCCAGCTTGGTGTCCTGGGAACTGGAAAAACATGCCAGAAATGTTGTTTCTCAAGAGAACTGGGAATCACCACACTGGTATGATGAGCTACTTTAACAATTGATCAGCCAGTGTACGGATCTAACAGTGATCTGCGAGTTTTGGAGGATTTGGGGAAGACTAAATGTGACCCCATTCCCACTAAATATGACCCCTCCCCCCGTCTCCCCAGCCATCTGTATACCATGTGGATGTGCAAATTTTATTTTAGAACGAATTATTTCTAGCGTGTCTGCGGATTTCTTCCTGTGTGGTCCGCCATACAGCAGTTTGGCGACAAAAATTTCTTCAGTCTGTTATGAAGGATATTCGAAACTGGGTTTTCGTGTTCTGCTTTCAACTCTACGAATCGGTGGGGTAATAAAAGTGATTTAACATTTCACCAATGTGATACGAATTTCCCGCAGATACGAGGTGACTTCGCGCCTTTTCTAATTCGTTATAGTTTCGAATATGTTTGCTCTAAAGAACGAAGAGCTTCTAAAGAAGTGGATCATTGCTGTGAAACACAAAGGCTTTAATATTACACCTATCTCGCAGTTTCATCTGTGGGAACTGTTTCCGACGAGAAGATTACGTAATAACTTCGAGGAAACGGCTTAGACTAGAAGTAGAGTTATCTCGTCTTGATTTCCGGCCCATTACATGGTACCACAAACGGTCAGGGCGCAAGCTTTTAGGATTTTGAGTAAAACATTGTGCTGCTACGTTGGAGGTAATTTTATTGCATTCGAATGTTTGTGCCCTTTTACTCGTGTGCTGTGAATTTGTCTGAAAATATTTCGTACCTAAATACAGAAGTGATGTCGTAAAGTGGAGTCCAAATTTTTCGGTTTTAGACTTCAGTCGCGAAATATATGCAGGAACTACGCACCGTAGAAGCAAGAAATGTGTCGAAAATGTTAGTAATAATGTCTCCACACCTTAAAGTTTTATTTAATATTTCATTAAGTCAAAATTTAATTTGGGTTTCCTTCAAATCTACAAAAAATATTTGTTCCAGACTGCAGTTAATTCTTCAGCAATAAAGATTGTGGAATACAGCCGACGATAAAGTTGGTAGACAAGGCAACTGAAACCTGCCACTTTTCGTCACAAGTTATACAACGAAAACAATATCGTGCCCGCGAAAAAATCAGGAAAAGAGAAAAGAACGTCTTTTTAATGGGAGGCATAATATGTGCGATGAAGAAGCAGGATCACATTTCAGAGAAACTGTATAATTTTTCACCCAGCAAAGAGGAACACAAGTGGAACTGGCAAGCAATATGCTAACTGACTACCTTTCTTCTAAGGAAAAAAGGGATACAACAAAGGTAAAATATTTACAATGACTGTATATTTGTGTTCACCAAAGACCTATGAATATTAAAAATTAAAGCTTCTGTCTAGTAAATAATTCATTTCTCAACGGGTGGCAAGTATAAATTCCGAGACCAGTTTTCTGAAAAATGTATTCGAATACAATGATTTGAATCCTGTCATAAGAGATATGTTTAAAGATTCATGCTGAAGTATAGACAACAAGGCAATTAGAAAGCAGCTGGCTTGGGACCAAGGAACTAAGGAGCACATAGTTTTTGTAGACATTTGTGAGGAACTGCCTCAGTCAGATGAAACAATGGAAGCGTTTGATTTAACGATTTTCATGCTTGTCTGTATTAAAGTTAAATTGAACTGTTCTATTGTTCACAGTCGACTAACATTAATGGGACGATAGCCTATGATCGACGTCAAAGTGCAATAACCATTCACAGACGGCATGCGGCAGCATAGCAGTGGCCGTTTCCGATGAATCATGTTATATCCTCCATCGGACAGATGGCCGTTGGTGTGTACGACGTGAAACGTCAGAAAGTAATCAAACTGCAACAATCCTAGTAAAGGTGAAGGACGGAGAAGGAGCGTTGTGATCTGAGTGATGTTTCCGCGGCATTCTCTAGGTGATCTCGTCATAGTGGAAGGCACATTGGGTCAACACAAGTATGTACCTATCCTTATGGACCATATTCACCCCGACATGCAGATTGTTTCTCCTGGGCACGGTGCCCTCTACCAGCAGGACAAAGCAACGTGTTACACAGCTCGCAGTGTACATGCGTGGTTCCAGGAGTACCAGGATGGGTTCACCGTACTCGTCTGGTCACCAAACTCCCGTGATTTAAACGCAATCCAGAATCTGTACGACCATCTCGACTGGGCCGTTCGCGCCATGGATTTTCAACCGAGAAACCTAGTGCAGCTGCCGACGGCTCTGGAATCGGCATGGCCCCACATTCCAGTCGGTATCTTCTTGCACGTCTCAGCGATCCGGGCTGCAGAAGTTGGTTAGTCAGGCTTCTGACAAGCGGTCACATTAATATGAGTGGACAGTAGTATGGAAGAACATAACTAGCAGTGCTGATATAGTCTGATCCAGAGAGGCTACACCATTCTGGTGTTGGGATATGGTATGTTACTTGTGATATATGCAAGGTAGATGTAAGTACTTTATCATCTGATATTGAGTCGCTGACTGGCATTAGATGACATTTCATTGAGAGACTGACAAACTTTCCAGCTGACGGAAACTTAACACTTATCAAAAGATTGTCTGAACAGCAGGTCAGAGATATGCTGGGATTAGCAGCATAAACTAAGTTACACGTGGCAGACAGCATAGTTTTAACAGGAATTGGTGATGCACATTTTAAAGGTAGTAAAGGAACTGTTGAATACATGTATTACACTGCAAGGAATTATTGTATTCTTAAGGGAGAAATCCATTTGCTGAAGAGTATAAGAGATCTCTGAGACTTAAAAGACAAGCTTATAGGCTTGGTTTATTTTTTTTCTTTCAAAAATATTGAAAATTAGGTTTAAAACTTAAAAATGAATGGTGTTCCTTTGTTGCTGCATGCAAGAAATAGTTTCACCTTCGGTATATTTTTCAATATGCAGTGAGTTAGATGCACAGATCTTGTTTAATTTTCTCTGAAATATTTATTAACTAACAAACTTCCGCTAGGCCACACCTAGCTCTTACTTTCATGGAGTTCGCCCATAGTTGTTTGGAATAACAATCCCAATCCATACCAGTTTAAATGTGCAACGTACAAGTTCCTCTTCACTAATTATGTCAGTTAAATGAACGAGAAATGCTTGAATTCTAAAGTGTGTAAAGATAACATGTAGTGGTGGAAACTGAAAACGCTGCTACAGAAAATTAAGCAGAGAAGGGGTTCTCACTTCTTAATGATAAAATTAAGTTTCCTCTATACAAGAAGAACATAATGTACTGTAATGAATGATATGCTTCCCTGCAACTATCGAAACAAACCGCTCGCTACGGAGGACTGTCTTCACAAACTGAAGCCACGAGCAGTCTATTTTGTATCGGAATATGTAGCCCCCTACGCGTTTCCATCATACAGATAAGAAAAAGGCGTTTGTAAAATTTGTCAGCCGGGGAAAGCCTGTTGAAACAAGTGACTGTGTGATGAGATGTACAGCAGTCAGAGAAATTGTCCCAAATGTGTGTATCTGGGGATATGAAGTAAATACATTTACAGGACAAAGTTTTGCACTGTGTAGAAAAAGTGATTTGTAAACCATCCGCTTCCTGGTACACGTCATGATTATCACACTGACATTGTAATGTAAGATTTATACCAGACTCAGCATGTTTGCAAGACGGCAGCCATGTACACGCGAATATGCCTAACAAAATATGGCAAAAAGTTGTGCTGAGGAAGTAAGTACAAGATAGAAATTTTATGTTAATTATATTTTTTAATCATGTCCGATGCAAAATTGCAAAGCATTGTGTAATTTTCAAATTTAAGTGGCTCCTATTTAATACTAGAGGCTATTAGAGTTTTTAGTCAGACAATATAAGAGCAAAAAAGTTAGTTGTTAATCTCTGTTTAACCGTTCTTTCAGTCTTTTCTAGAACGAAACTAAAACTCCAGTTTTCCTTATACGCAAGTTATTGCTTCTTGAATAGCACCATGAAAAAAGAAAGCAGGCTTCTGATGAATGTGCATACAAATTACTCAGCTAAAACCACTGGGATTTGTCACATAGTTGTTACAATAATAAATATGTTCGTGGTCTTTGCTGAATCTGCAGATTGTATTAAATGCATGAAGATGTACTTCATTAACAACTAGCTGAGCAATTGGGCGTTACCTTGGTATTTTTTATTACAAACTATTAGTCATTCTACTCCTTTCAGCTCTATTTATCCATCTCCCCCTTCCCCCTCTCTGTCCTCATTCCCCTTCTCTCTCTGTCCTTCTCCTCTCTTGTCCATTTCCTACTACCAACCCTATCAACCTCATGCTCTCCTTTTACACACTTCTCCTCCATCCTCTATCCCCCTGTTCATTAACCTCCATCCCTCCCTCCTTCTGTCCATCTCCACCGCTTCCCTTCTCGGTTCACCTCCTCCATCCTCCCCCCCCCCCCCCACCACCGTGGTTCTGGGGGTTATAATAGGCCCTAGGTATCCGTGACTGTCGCAAGAGGTGACTAAAAGGAGTCTCATATTTTTTGGTCCTGTAAGTTCAGATCCCATTTTATGGCTTGACCTGCCACTTTCTGAATTCAACCGACGTGCGGGCCATATGGGGAAGGACGGATTACGTGGTGCATGAGTTATCCATAGTGCCCTTACCTTCAATCTCTTGAACCTCTTGCCGTGGCTTTGCATCTCCACCTGCAATTCAACTATTTAGGCGATGACTTGAACCATAGGGTGGTGGGGTTTCGAGTTCCGCTGGATAGGTCAGAAGTCCACTACACACAGTAGACGGTTACACGGGTAGCAGGGGTTGTGTGACGTGTACTGGGCGGTTTTTTAGGTTAGATGGCCTTGGGCAAGTACAGAAAGGGCAGCAGCCTCAAAGGGTGTGGGGCAAAGTCAGGACATGCGGGGACCAAGCAGCATTCGGTATTATAATTGTAAACTGTCGAGGCTGCGTTGGTAAATTACCGGAACTTCAAGCGCTGATAGAAAGCACCGAAGCTGAAATCGTTATAGGTACGGAAAGCTGGCTAAAGCCAGAGATAAATTCTGCCGAAATTCTTACAAAGACACAGACGGTGTTTAGAAAGGATAGATTGCATGCAACCGGTAGTGGCGTGTTTGTCGCTGTTAGTAGTAGTTTATCCTGTAGTGAAGTAGAAGCGGATAGTTCCTGTGAATTATTATGGGTGGAGGTTACACTCAACAACCGAGCTAGGTTAATAATTGGTTCCTTTTACCGACCTCCCGACTCAGCAGCGTTAGTGGCAGAACAACTGAGAGAAAATCTGGAATACATTTCACATAAATTTCCGCAGCATGTTATAGGCTTAGGTGGAGATTTCAATTTACCAGATACAGACTGGGACACTCAGATGTTTAGGACGGTTGGTAGGGACATAGAATCGAGTGACATTATACCGAGTGCACTATCCGAAAATTCCCTCGAGCAATTAAACGGAGAACCGACTTGTGGAGAAACATCTTGGACCTACTGATAACAAAGAGACCCGAACGTTTCGAATCTGTAAGCGCAGAACGGGGAATCAGTGATCATAAGGCCGTTGCAGCATCCCTGAATATGGAAGTAAATAGGATTATAAAAAGAGGGAGGAAGGTTTATCTGTTTAGCAACAGTAAAAGAAGGCAGATTTCAGACTACCTAAGAGATCAAAACGAAAATTTCTGTTCCGACACTGTCAATGTTGAGTGTTTATGGAAAAACTTCAAGGCAATCGTAAAATGCGTTTTAGACAGGTACGTGCCGAGTAAAACTGTGAGGACGGGAAAAGCCCACCGTGGTTCAACAAAATAGTTAGGAAACTACTGCGAAAGCAAAGAGAGCTTCACTGCAAGTTTAAACGCAGCCAAAACCTCTCAGACAAACAGAAGCTAAACGATGTCAAAGTTAGCGCAAGGAAGGCTATGCGTGAAGCATTCAGTGAATTCGAAAGTAAAATTCTGTGTACCGACTTGACAAAAAATCCTAGGAAGTTCTGGTCTTACGTTAAATCAGTAAGTGGCTCGAAACAGCATATCCAGACACTCCAGGATGATGATGGCATTGAAACAGAGGATGACACGCGTAAAGCTGAAATACTAAACACCTTGTTCCAAAGCTGTTTCACAGAGGAAGACCGCACTGCAGTTCCTTCTCTAAATCCTCACACAAACGAAAAAATGGCTGACATCGAAATAAGTGTCCAAGGAATAGAAAAGCAACTGGAATCACTCAACAGAGGAAAGTCCGCTGGACCTGACGGGATACCAATTCGATTCTACACAGAGTACGCGAAAGAACTTGCCCCCCTTCTAACAGCCGTGTACCGCAAGTACACGGAAGGTTCCAAATGATTGGAAAAGAGCACAGGTAGTCCCAGTCTTCAAGAAGGGTTGTCGAGCAGATGCGCAAAACCATAGACCTATATTTCTGACGTCGATCTGTTGCAGAATTTAAGAACATGTTTTTTCCTCGCGTATCATGTCGTTTCTGGAAACCCAGAATCTACTCTGTAGGAATCAACATGGATTCCCGAAACAGCGATCGTGTGAGACCCAACTCGCTTTATTTGTTCATGAGACCCAGAAAATATTAGATACTGGCTCCCAGGTAGATGCCATTTTCCTTGACTCCCGGAAGGCGTTCGATACAGTTCCGCACTGTCGCCTGATAAACAAAGTAAGAGCCTACGGAATATCAGACCAGCTGTGTGGCTGGATTGAAAAGTTCCTAGCAAACAGAACACAGCATGTTGTTCTCAATGGAGAGACGTCTACAGAAGTTAAAGTAACCTCTATAGTGCCACAGGGGAGTGTTATGGGACCATTGCTTTTCACAATATATATAAATGACCTAGTAGATAGTGTCGGAAGTTCCATGAGGTTTCCGCGGATGACGCTGTGGTATACAGAAAAGTTGCAGCATTAGAAAATTGAAGCGAAATGCAGGAAGATCTGCAGCGGATAGACACTTGGTGCAGGGAGTGGCAACTGACCATTAACACAGACAAATGTAATGTATTACGAATACGTAGAAAGGATCATCCTTTATTGTACGATTATACGATAGCGCAACAAAGACGGGCAGCAGTTATTTCTTTAAAATATCTGGAAGTGTGCGTGCGGAACGATTTGAAGTGGAATGATCATATAAAATTAATTGTTGGTAAGGCGGATACCAGGTTGAGATTCATTGGGAGAGTCCTTAGAAAATGTAGTCCATCAGCAAAGGAGGTGGCTTACAAAACTTTCGTTCGACCTTTACTTAAGTATTGCTCATCAGTGTGGGATCCGTACCAGGTCGGGTTGACGGAGGAGATAGAGAAAATCCAAAGAAGAGCGGCGCGTTTCGTCACAGGGTTATTTGGTGAGCGTGATAGCGTTACGGAGATGTTTAGCAAACTCAAGTGGCAGACTCTGCAAGAGAGGCGCTCTGCATCGCGGTATAGCTTGCTGTCCAGGTTTCGAGAGGGTGCGTTTCTGGATGAGGTATCGAATATATTGCTTACCCCTACTTACACCTCCCGAGGAGATCACGAATGTAAAATAGATTCGAGCGCTCACGGAGGCTTTCCGGCAGTCGTTCTTCCCGCGAACCATACGCGAGTGGAGCAGGAAAGGGAGGTGATGACAGTGGCACGTATATTGCCCTCCGCCACACACCGTTGGGTGGCTTGCGGAGTATAAATGTAGATGTAAATGTAGACGTTTTCCGGGGTATGTGATATTCTTCCGTTGTATCCTGTCCTCTTTCGCTCCCATGACAGCAATGGATTTCTCTGCGCCCAGTATACAGCATGGTAGCCAGTCCATTGTGGTGGGGCCATTATGTACCCATTTGGTGGTAGCCTCCTTAGAGTACAGGGATCGCGCTACTGATGCCTGAGCTGTAAACTCACCACGTATGCGAAGGAGTAAATGCCTGTCTTTCTAGGGTATCAGGACTCCCGGCAACGGCCTTTGCTGTGGCTGGGTGGTGCACGTGGAGAGAGCCCCTGATCGGACTGGGTGGCATCAGGGCAGATGAACTGCAATGAAGCGGACTAATTCATCCCTTGCTTGTGACCGTAGGGCGCCAGCCATCTCTAAGAAGTGCAAGATCGAGTACAATGCTGACTGATATGACCATAAATCGTTTCCCTCCCTCGCAACACCATGGGAGGAACGTAGGGCTACAGAAAGAAGAGATCCATATTCTCCCCGGTATTTAGTCTGTAGCAGAACGAACAGAGACACGTTTTTACCTGCGAAACCTCAATTTTTTGTTGAACACCTTAAGGATAAGTTTGGGGAAGTGACAGCACTGTCCAAGATGAGAAGCTGTCCAGTCTTGATTCAGGCAATATCCCCAGCCCAATTCCGTGAGTTACTCGCTTGTGACTGGCTGGGCGATATTCCTGTTTCCGTCACTCCCTTAACATGGTCCAAGGGATAATTTTCCATCGGGACCTCCTCTTGTAGTCTGACGGCGACTCCGCACCAATCTAGAACGGCGGGGTGTTCATGTCATCTGGCGCGTTTACAGGGGACCCAAAGACAAGAGGGTTGCTACTGGTGCCTTCGTCTTGGCCTTTGAGGGTGATTCATTGCCTGAAAATATCAAGGTGATGGTTTACTGCTGTGACTTTAAACCATACGTCCCTCCTCGTATGTGTTGCTTTAAGTGCTGGAAATTCATGCACATGTCTTCCCACTGCGCTCCCAACGTCACATCTCGAGAGTGTAGACGTCCACTGCATCCAGACACGCCCTGTGTGACTCTTTCCAGTTGTATCAACTGCGGAGAGCAGCGGAAAATCATGGAGTACAAGACCCTGGACCAGTTGACTTACCAAGAGGCTAAACGTAAATCTGAACGATTACACCCGTTCAGCTGGCGTCCACATACGCTGCAGCTACATTACCATAGCCATTACAAGTACCAGTCATATCACACACTGTGCCACGAACAGTGGGCCCTCCAGCTCTCCAGGAAACATAAGCTTCCTTGGTAGTAGGAGGAATATCTCCTTCTGTTGCTCCCAAAGTACCTACTTCAGGAGCAAGGAACCCCCAAATGCAGGGGACATCGGTCCCCTCCCCCCAGCCAGAGAAAAAGCAGCCCCTCCGACTCCTCTCCTACAGAAGGGGTCTGTGGGATCCTCTCTCCCAAGCTCTCCACTAATGCCGCAGGAGACACTCGCCAATGGCTAAAGGAGCCAAAAGAGCTGCTCCTTGCCTGAAGCTACTTCGGAGAAGTCCTCCCAGCAAGCCCCTAAAGAGAAACGAGAGAGCAAGCAAACAATGAATTATGCCCCAACACCACCACTCCCTACCAATTCTGCACCTGTGGATGAGGTAGAGATCTCAGCATGCCCTGGGACCTGGATCTAACTGATGCCTCATTCTAAATAGCAATGGATACAAATACTCAATCGGTGGCAGCAGGTGACCCTCAGGTATAACCTGTCTCCTTTCATGCTTCATGCTTTCCCAGCCTCAGGACTACGTCATCTTCCAGTGGAATTGCTGCGGTTTTTTTCCACCACCTGGCTGAGATATGGCAACTGTTAAGCTTTACACCTGCTTTCTGCATTGTCCTCCAGGAAATCTGTTACCTGGCAATACGGATCCCTGCCCTTTGCGGTCATAGGGGATATTACAAGAACAGTAGCGACTATAATGAAGTGTCAGGTGGGGTGTCTATGTACTGAACTCATTATGCAGTGAACGTGGGACCCTTCAAACCCCACGTAAAGCTATTGCTGTCAGGATAAGGTCAATGTAGGAAGTAACTGTGTGCAACGTATATCTTCCTCCAGATGGTGCAGCAACCCTGACGCATTGGTTGCACCGATTCGTCAGCTTCCTAAACCTTTTCTACTTTTGGGAGAGTTTAATGCCCATAACCCCTTGTGGGTTGACACTGTGGCTACTGCCTGAGGTAGAGATGTCGAAACTTTACTGTCTCAACTCGACCTCTGCCTCTAATACTGGGGTACCCACACATTTCAGTGTGGCTCATGGCACTTACTCGGCCATTGATTTATCCCTCTGCAGCCCAAGGCTTTTCCCATGTGTCCACTGGAGAGCCCACGATGATTTGTGTGGTGGTGACCACTTTTCCATCTTCCTGTCAGTCCCCCAGCGTCATTCCACCGGACGTCTACCAAGATGGACTTTAAGCTAGGAAGACTGGAAAGCTTTCATCTCTGCTGTCATCGTTGAATCTCCCCACATGGTACGATCGATGTGGTAGTTGAACAGGTTACTAGAACGATTGTTTCTGCGTCGGTAAACACGATTCTTTGTTCCTAATGGAGCCCCCAGCGAAAGTCAGTACCTTGGTAGTCGCCGGAAATAGCTGAGGCTATTAAATAGCGTCGGCGAGCTCTGCAGCGACATAAGCCGCACCCACCCCCAGAGCACCTATTAGCTTTTAAACGGCTCTGTGCCCGCGTTCTCCAGCTTATAAAAAGACATAAACACGAGTGCTGTGAGAGGAACGTTTCCAGCATTGGGTTCTATACGTCACCTTCCCAAGTACACTCCTGGAAATTGAAATAAGAACACCGTGAATTCATTGTCCCAGGAAGGGGAAACTTTATTGACACATTCCTGGGGTCAGATACATCACATGATCACACTGACAGAACCACAGGCACATAGACACAGGCAACAGAGCATGCACAATGTCGGCACTGGTACAGTGTATATCCACCTTTCGCAGCAATGCAGGCTGCTATTCTCCCATGGAGACGATCGTAGAGATGCTGGATGTAGTCCTGTGGAACGGCTTGCCATGCCATTTCCACCTGGCGCCTCAGTTGGACCAGCGTTCGTGCTGGACGTGCAGACCGCGTGAGACGACGCTTCATCCAGTCCCAAACATGTTCAATGGGGGACAGATCCGGAGATCTTGCTGGCCAGGGTAGTTGACTTACACCTTCTAGAGCACGTTGGGTGGCACGGGATACATGCGGACGTGCATTGTCCTGTTGGAACAGCAAGTTCCCTTGCCGGTCTAGGAATGGTAGAACGATGGGTTCGATGACGGTTTGGATGTACCGTGCATTATTCAGTGTCCCCTCGACGATCACCAGTGGTGTACGGCCAGTGTAGGAGATCGCTCCCCACACCATGATGCTGGGTGTTGCCCCTGTGTGCCTCGGTTGTATGCAGTCCTGATTGTGGCGCTCACCTGCACGGAGCCAAACACGCATACGGCCATCATTGGCACCAAGGCAGAAGCGACTCTCATCGCTGAAGACGACACATCTCCATTCGTCCCTCCATTCACGCCTGTCGCGACACCACTGGAGGCGGGCTGCACGATGTTGGGGCGTGAGCGGAAGACGGCCTAACGGTGTGCGGGACCGTAGCCCAGCTTCATGGAGACGGTTGCGAATGGTCCTCGCCGATACCCCAGGAGCAACAGTGTCCCTAATTTGCTGGGAACTGGCGGTGCGGTCCCCTATGGCACTGCGTAGGATCCTACGGTCTTGGCGTGCATCCGTGCGTCGCTGCGGTCCGGTCCCAGGTCGATGGGCACGTGCACCTTCCGCCGACCACTGGCGACAACATCGATGTACTGTGGAGACCTCACGCCCCACGTGTTGAGCAATTCAGCGGTACGTCCACCCGTCCTCCCGCATGCCCACTATACGCCCTCGCTCAAAGTCCGTCAACTGCACATACGGTTCACGTCCACGCTGTCGCGGCATGCTACTAGTGTTAAAGACTGCGATGGAGCTCCGTATGCCACGGCAAACTGGCTGACACTGACGGCGGCGGTGCACAAATGCTGCGCAGCTAGCGCCATTCGACGGCCAACACCGCGGTTCCTGGTGTGTCCGCTGTGCCGTGCGTGTGATCATTGCTTGTACAGCCCTCTCGCAGTGTCCGGAGCAAGTATGGTGGGTCTGACACACCGGTGTCAATGTGTTCTTTTTTCCATTTCCAGGAGTGTATGTTTGGGGATACCAGACCCCGACAGGCGTTACTGGCATTAACATCAATGGCATATTACCTACCGACCCAAACGCAATTGCCGAGCACCTTGCTGAGCACTATGCTCGAGCCTCCTTATCAGAGATTATCCCCCAGCACTTCGCACCCTCAAATAGCGGATGGAAAGGAAAGTCCTCTTGTTCACTGAATGTCACAGTGAACAATATAATGCTCCATTTACAGAAAGGGAGCTCCTCAGCTTCCTTGCAAATTGCCCCGACACAGCTCTTGGGTAGATCGGATTCACAGTCAGATGATCAAACATCTCTCGTCCGACTACAAGTGCCGTCTCCTCGTCATCTTCCACTGTATCTGGTGCGATGGCGTCTTTCTGTCGCAATGGTGGGAGAGCACCATTATCCAGTGCTCAAACCCGCTAAAAACCCGCTTGATTTGGATAGGTATCGGCCCATCAGCCGTAAGCTGTTAGAACGTATGGTAAGTCGGCATTTGTGTTGGGTCCTGCAGTCACGTGGCCTACTGGCTCCATGCCAGAGCGGTTTCCGCCAGGGTCGCTCTATAATTAATAATCTAGTTTCCCTCGAGTCTGCCATCGGAACAGCCTTCTCCAGACGCCAACACCTGGTTGCCGTCTTTTTGGATTTACGAAAAGCTTACGACACGACCAGGCGACATCCTTGCCACATTATATGAGTGGGGTCTCCGAGGCTCGCTCTCGATTTTTATCCAAAATTTTCTATCACTCCGTTTTTCCGTGTTCTTTTGTGTGTCTCCCATAGTTCACCCCATATCCAGGAGAATGGGGTCCCGCAGAGCTCTGTACTGAGTGTATCTTTAGTGGCCATTAACGGTCTAGCGCTAGCTGTCAGGCCGTCAGTCTCACCTTCTCTGTTTGCAGACGACTTCTGCATTTCGTACTGCTCCTCCAGTACTGGTGTTGCCGAGCGGCGCCTAGATGGAGCCTTGCACAAGACGCTGTCATGGGCTCTAGCCCACGGCTTCAAGTTTTCTGCCATGAAGTCGTGTGCCATGCACTTCTGTCAACGTCGCACCGTTGATCCGGAATCAGTATTTTACCTTAATGATAATCCACTCACTGTGTTCGAGACATATGGATTCTTAGGACTGGGTTTCGACGCCTGAATGACGTGGCTTCTTTGTCTTCGTCAACTGAAGCGAAAGTGCTTGCAGCACTTAAATACCCTCCACTGCCTGAGCAACACCAACTGGGGTGCATATCGCTCTACGCTGCTGCACCTCTACACAGACCTTGTTCAATCCCGCCTTGACGATGGGAGTCTGGTTTATGGTTCAGCGGCGCCCTCAGCGTTGCGTTTACTCTACCCAGTGCACGATTGTGTCGTTCGACTGGCAACAGGAGATTTTAGGACGAATACGGTGACCAGCGTCCTCGTGGATGCCGGAGTCCCTCCTTTGAAATTTAGGCGTGCACAACTGCTCGCGAGTTACGTTGCACACTTTCGTAGTTCTCCTGAGCATCCAAATTGCCATCTCCTTTTCCCATCGAAGGCGGTGCATCTCCCGCATTGGTGGCCCAGGTCAAGGTTTACAATTGCGGTTCGCATTCGATCTCTTCTGTCTGAAGTGAAGACCTTGCCTTTACCACTCGAGGTCCATTCACGTACTTCTCCATGGTGCACACCTAGGCCGAAGCTTTGGCTCGACCTTTCACATGATCCTAAAAACTCAGTTAACCCCGCGGCTCTCCGCTGTCACTTCCTCTCGATTCTTGACATGTAGTGGGACCATGAAGAGGTTTACACTGACGGCTCGTTGGCTGATGGTCACGTTGGTTCGCTTATGTTCATGGACGACATATTGAACAGCACTCCTTCCCAGATAGCTGCAGCGTTTTCACTGCAGAGCTGGCGACCATTTCTCGTGCTCTTGAACGCCTCTGCTCATGCACTGGTGCCGGCCGGTGTGGCCGTGCGGTCTAGGCGCTTCAGTCTGGGACCGCCTGACCGCTCCGGTCGCAGGTTCGAATCCTGCCTCGGGCATGGATGCGTGTGATGTCCTTAGGTTAGTTAGGTTTAAGTAGTTCCAAGTTCTAGGGGACTGATGACCGCTGATGTTCCCATAGTGCTCAGAGCCATTTGAACCATTTGAACCATGCACTGGTGAGTCGTTTGTTCTCTGTACTGACTCCTTGAGCAGCCTAAAGCTATCGACCAGTGCTACCCCCGCCATACTTTGGTGGCAACCATCCATGCCATGGAACGTTCCAGTCGTTCCGTGGTGTTTGTGTGGATCCCAGGTCACGTCGGAATCCCAGGAAATGAACTTGACGACAGGCTGGGCAAACTGGCTATACGGAAACCGCTTCTGGAGATCAGCATTTCTGTAATTGACCTGAGATCGTTATTACGCCGCAAGCTATTTCAGCTTTTGGAGGCGGAATGGCATAATCTCAGTACGCACAAGAAACTGGGTGCCCCTAAGGAGACTATGAATGTGTGAAAGAACTCCATGCGGGCCTCTCGCAGGGACTCTCTCTGCCGGGAGCATTGGCCATACGTAGTTAACACTTGGCTACCTCCTCCGTCTCGAGGACCCACCTCGGTGTCACGGTGGCTCACATATCACCGTCCTCCACATCTTGCTGGACTGCCCACACTTACCCGCTCTGCGGTGGACTTTTAACCTTTCCAGCACCCTACCTTCTGTTTTGGTGACAATTCCTCAACAGCAGCTTTAGTTTTCCGTTTTGTTCGTGGTTTTGTTTTATCACAGCATCTAAGGGTGAGCATTTAGCCTTCCCTCTGAGGTTGCCACCCTCCCTCCATTTTAACTCTGTCGCACTCTCTTTGCATTTGTTGGTCTTGGTGGTCGTCTTTTCCCTACATGTGTTGTTGGGACATTTTAATGTGTTACAGAGTGGTTGGCTCATCCTCTTTTATTATTGTGATCAGCCAGCCTAGATCATATGCTCCAAATTTTTAATACCTTCTACTTTTCCTTGTGGTGTATGTTTTCCCCGTTTTTTGTTCGTTTTATTCGCTTTGTTTTTAGGTGTAGTGTTGGGTACTTTTGTACCGTGAGCCTTGCTTGCGTCAGGAAAAACGGACTGATGATTGTGTAGTTTGGTCCCTTTATACCCCAAACTAACCATCCAAGCAATCCATCCTCCCCTCACACTCTGTCCATCTTCTCCTGTTTGTGTCTCCCTCTCTGTCCCTCATCCTTGCCCCTCTCTCTATTAATCTGCACCTCCTCCCTCTGTCCATTTCTTCAACTCCTCCCCTTTTGCCCATCGCCCCCTCTCTTTCTGCCCATCTCTTCCTCTTCCGTTTTTCTGTCCATTTGTCACTCCCTGTCTGTCTATTCACCTGCTCCTCCTCCATTTCTCTGCGTGTCTCCTCCTCTCCCTATCTCTGTCCATCTTCTACTCTTGCCTTTCTCTGTCTGTCTCCTCCTCTCTATGTCCATTACACCCGTTCCTGCTTTGATCCATTCCTCCTCCTCCTACCTGTGCTCATTCTCCTCCTTCCACTCGCTATTTTTCCGTCGCGTCCCTTCTTTCGCCGCCGGCCGAAGTGGCCGTGCGGTTAAAGGCGCTGCAGCCTGGAACCGCAAGACCGCTACGGTCGCAGGTTCGAATCCTGCCTCGGGCATGGATGTTTGTGATGTCCTTAGGTTAGTTAGGTTTAACTAGTTCTAAGTTCTAGGGGACTAATGACCTCAGCAGTTGAGTCCCATAGTGCTCAGAACCATTTGAACCAACCTTCTTTCGCCACGTTGTCAAACTCAGCGCAATAGGAGGCTGGTGATTCTTACCCCTACAGCATTTCTTTCGAGATTGTAACTACAGTTAATATGTGAACCCAATTTGACTGAATCGTTACAGAGATTTGGATAAGTTCTTTACCCGTAGCTTTGCTCGCAAACACGTGCATCAAATACGTTTAAACTATATTTAACATACGTCACGAGTATTTGCACATACATTTCACCTGTATGTCTAGTGAATTTTTGTCCTGGAGTTACATTTTCACGCAGCTTAATGTTTACGACGTCGTGTTTCTTGCACTACGCGCTGTACAACGATATAATTTTGTAAGTACCTCCAGTGGTATATGTGCCTGCTGTCTTCGAAATGCGTTGAAATAGGGTTAGTAGTAAAAAAACAATAAATTAAAACGTCATGCGTAATGCGAGTGTTTATCACGCATATAAATGATTATGACGTAATGACTTCTGAACTATGTATCGAACTACGACACATTCGACTAGGTAGATTCAGCGGCGTATGTGCATAACCGTACGTCGTACAATGACATATTCTTCCAGGTACGTTGAGTGTCTTATGTGCATGCTGTTTGCGGAACGTGCTGCGAATACAGTTAGTAGGAAAGCAGTTAGAAATTGAAACATCAAGCATGTTGCGGCAGCTTTACTGCATGAAAAGCAAAAACGTAGGGTGCCAAAATTTTTTTTTCATTTCTTGATTTTTGCAGAGGTCGTCAGCGTTAAAAATTTTCGAAATTTTTGAAATTGTGTGTAAAGTTTGTTGCAAGACTAACTTCTCATTCTCACATACTACTAAGGGTATTCTCGCTATTTAGATTTTTTTCCCGCCAGGTTTTGTGTGTGTGTGTGTGTGTGTGTGTGTGACAACGATGTTTGTTTGTTCTGAATCGTCTGATGAACCTTAAGGAGAAGGAAACAGGAGAAAGAATTTTCCAGAAAATGCTGTCAGGAAAATATAATACACTGTGTTTGTGGAGGTATATGGATGACATCCTCTACTTGACAGATTAACCAGAAAGTAAAATAGAACTATTACCAGACATAAACACATTACACCAAACCTTTATTCAGTATTTACGGGAAAAACACCACAGCAGACAAAATATTACACCAATCATGTAACCACACAGGCCCAGAAAAAATCTGCCTTGAGTTATACGATCAACAGGTTAAATACAGTACCACTTGACAACTATAATCAGGAGCTGGATATAATTATTCAGATAACGTTTTATGGATAGGAGGGTGTAATGTTAGATCCCTTAATCAGGCCGGTAGGTCAGAAAATTTAAGAAGGGAAATAGATCGGTTGAAGTTAGATATAGTGGGAATTAGTGAAGTTCGTTGGCAGGAGGATCACGACTTCTGGCCAGGTGAATTCAGGTTTATAACTACAAAATCAAATAGTCGTAATGCAAGAGTGGGTTAAGTAATGAATAAGAAAATAGGAGTGCGGTTAATCTTCTATGAACAGCATAGTGAAAGCATTATCGCAGGCAAAATAGGAACGTAGCCCAGCGAACCACAGCAGTACAAGTTCAAATGCCAAGTATCTCCATAGATGAAGAGATTTAAGAAATGTATGATGAAACACAAAAAATCATTCAGATAGTTAAAGGAGACGAACATTTAATTGTAATGGGTGACTGGAATTCAAAAACAGGAAAAGGAAGAGAAAGAAAAACAATAGATAATACGGAATCGGAGAATGAAAGAGGAAAAATTTTGCACAGAGCATACTATAATCATCGCTAGCACTTGGATTAAGAATAATAAAAGAGGGTTTTACACGTGGAAGAGATCTGGAAACACTGGAAGTCTTAAATTTGATTATAAAATGATAATACAGAGATTTAGGAACCAGATTTTAAATTTAAATACACTTACTGGGTCAGATGTGGACTCTGAGCACAATTGATAGGTTATGAATTGTAGTAAACTGAAGAAATGGGAATCAGATAGAAAATTAAGAAGATTGGACCTGCATAAGTTGAAAGGACCAGAGATTGCAGAACGTTTAAGAGGGAGCATTAGGCAAAGGTTGACTACAACAGGGGAAAGGAACAAAGCAGGAGGCGAACGAGTAGCTTTAAGAGATGACATAGTGAAGGTAGCAGAGAATCAAATAGGCAAAAAGCAAGGTCTAGTAGAAACCCTTGGATAACAAAAGACATATTGCGTTTACCTGGTGAAAGGAGAAAATACAAAAATTCAGTAAATGAAGCAGTCGGAAGGGAATACGAACTTTTAAAAAATGAGAATTTGAGGAAACGCAAAAAGGCTAAGCAGGAATGGCTAGAGGAAAAATGCAAGAATTTAGGATCATATTTCACTGGTGGAAGGATAGATACCGCCTACAGGAAAACAAAGTAGGCCTTTCGGGATAAGAAAGGCAGCTTCATGAATATCGTGAGCTCAGATGGAAAATCAGACCTAAGCCAAGAAGTGAAAGCTGAAAGGTGGAAGGAGTATAAGGAGTACATGAGCGGTGAATACAAGGGAGTTGAAGGCAATATTTTGGAAAGGGAAGTGGACGTAGATGAAGATGAGATGGGAGGGAGGATCCTGCGAGAAGAATCTGACATTGTTCTGGAAGATCCAAGTAGATGATATTCCGTCAGAACTACGGAAAGCCATAGGAGAGACAGCGATAGTAAAATTCATCTTGTGTCCAAGATGTATAAGACAAGCGAAATACCTCAGACTTTGAGAAGAATGTAATAATCACATTTACAAAGAAAACAGTTGCTGAGAGATGTGAAAATTACCGATCCATCAGTTTAATACTTCAATGTTGCAAAATACCAACACGTATTCTTCACAGAACGATGGAAAAACTGGTAGAAGCCGACCTCGGGGAAGATCAGTTTGAATTCCAGAGAAATGTAGAAACGCGCAAGATAATGCTAACCCTACGGCTTATCTTAGAAAATAGTTAAGGAAAGGCGAACCCATGTTTATAGCGTTTGTAGTCTTAACTAAAGCTTTTGAGAATGTTTCCTGAAATACTCTCTTTGAAATTCGGTACCAAAGGTAACATACAGGGAACGTAATTTATTTACAACTGATTCAAAAACCAGACGGGAGTTACAAGAGTCGAAGGCCACGAAAGGGAAGCAGTGGTTGAGAAGTCGATCAGACAGGTTTGTAATCTTTCCTTGATGTTATTAAATCAGTACAGTGAACAAGCAGTAAAGGAAACAAAGAAAAAATTGGAGTAGGAATTAAAGTTCCAGGAAAAGAAATGAAAGCTCTGAGGTGTGCCAATGACATAATGGTATTAGAGACAGCAATGCACTTGAAAGAGCAATTGAACAGAAAGGGCATCGTCTGAAGCAGTATATAATATGAGCATCGATAAAAGCAAAACAAGGGTAAAGGAATGCAATCAAAATAAACGAGGTGATGCTACAGGAACTAGATTAGGAAACGAGACACATAAAAACAGTAGATGAGGCGTGCTATTTGGTCAGAAAAATAACTGATGATGGCAGAAATAGAGAGGATATAAAATGTAGACTGGCAAAGGCAAGAAAAATATCTATGATGATTAACATAGAAGGAAACGTTCTCTGAAAGTATTTGTCTGCCGTCTACCCATGTATGGAAGTGAAACATGGATGATAAACAGTTCAGACAAAAAGAGAATAGACGCTATCGAAATGTGGCGCACTACAGAAGAATGTTGAAGATTAGATGGGTAAATGACATAACGAATGAGGAGGCAGAGAATAGAATTGGAGAGACAGAAAATCTATGGCACAACTTGACCAAAACAAAGGATCGTTAGATTCTGAGGCATCAAGGGATCACGAAATTAGTAGTGGTGAGGAAGGGGGGTGGGAGGTGGGGGCGAAATCGTAGAGGGAGACCAAGCGATGAATAAAGTAGAGTCAGAAGGACGCAGGTTGCATTAGTGATCCAGAGATCGAGAGTCTCACATAGGTTAGAGTAGCATGGAGAGCTACATCAAACCAATCTTCGGACTGAAGACCACAATAAGAAAAGGGGCAAAAGATAACGGATATGAAGAATACCTAGTAACAAAACTGGACAATAAAATCTAGACCAACTTGAAAATACAAAAAGCACAAAAATCTAGTGACCCCCAATACTCACCACAAACACACAATCACACCGTTACCACCATCACGCAACTAGGAAACAACATAGAAACTTAACAGTCAAGCTGGTAAACACTCACATGGAAACAAACTGACATACCAAACTGGGGACATCCTGAAGGAACAAGGAATAAAAGTCGCATACCCAAGCAATAACTATACAGAAATGTCTAAAAAAGTAAGACCACATTAACATGTAACAAAAATCTGTCGTTTACCAGCCCCAGTGTAACAACTGTGATGATCTGTATTTAAGACAGTCAGAACTCTTTAAATAAGGTATGACCAACACGAAACAGCATGGAAATAAGGCACCAGCCATTCAATATTTGCAAAACACCACATGCAAGAAAAGCACCATCCACCCACAACAGATAAAGAATTGAAAACAGACATATTCAGCAACAAGAAACATCTCCTAAACCTACGAGAGAACTTATATATATATATTCACTGAGCGATAGCAGCCACTACCACTACCACCAAAACAAACGAACGCATCCCAAAGTAGGAAAAACAAAACTTATGAAATGGCACGACGACAATTGTTCATCGCTACATAGAAACTTGAACGTATTTAGTGCAGTGAATCTCTTGTGTTCTGAAGTCCAACACATACCTGAAGAATATAGGAGGAATGAAGTAAACAGACAACTGAGAGTAACGTATGAATTAGCACTGGTTATAATAGCAAGCAAAGCATGCGAAATATTCATGATTGGTAACGAATAAAATTGTGAGAGAAAGAAATTATTTTGATCCAGTGACTACTGAAGATGCTTCAGAATGAAGCGAAACGCTTCTGATCTTAATACGACTTTCATTACAGTTGCAAAAGACGATAATGTGGTACGATGGACAAACCCATGGATTAGCGATACGCACATATACAGGGTGGTCTATTGATTGTGGCGGGGCCAAATATCTGACGAAATAAGCGTCAAACGAAAAAACAACAAAGAAAGAAACTTTTCTAGCTTGAAGGGGGAAACCAGCTGGCGCTATGGTTGGCCCGCTAGATGGCTGCTGCCATAGATCAAACGGATATCAACTGCGTTTTTTTCAAATAGGAACCCCCATTTTTATTACATATTCGTGTAGTACATAAAGAAATAGAAATGTTTTAGTTGGACCACTTTTTTCGCTTTGTGATAGATGGCGCTGTAAAAGTCACAAACACATGGCTCACAATTTTAGACTAACAGTTGGTAACAGGTAGGTTTTTTAAATTAAGATACAGAACGTGGGTACGTTGGAACGTTTTATTTCGGTTGTTTCAATGTGATACATGTATCTCTGTGAACTTATGATTTCTGAGAACGCATGCTGTTAGAGCGTGATTACCTGTAAATACCACATTAATGCAATAAATGCTCAAAATAATGTGCATCAACCTCAATCCATTTGGCAATACATGTAACGACATTCCTCCCAATAGCGAGTAGTTCGCCTTCCGTAATGTTCGCACACGCATTGACAATGCGCTGACGCATGTTATCAGGCGTTATCGGTGGATTACGATAGCAAATATCCTTACTTTCCCCAAAGAAGAAATCCGGAGACGTCAGATCCGGTGGACGTGCGAGCCATTGTATGGTGCTTCGACGACCAATCCACTTGCCATGAAATATGCTATTCAATACCGCTTCAAACGCACGCGAGCTATGTGCCAGACATCCATCATGTTGGAAGTACATCGCCATTCTGTCATGCAGTGAAACATCATGTAGTAACATCGATAGAACATTACGTAGGAAATCACCATACACTGTGCAATTTAGGCTGCCATCGATAAAATGGGGACCAATTCTCCTTTCTCCCACAATGCCGCACCAAACATTAACGCGCCAAGATCACTGATGTTCCACTTGTAGCAGCCATCGTGGATTTTCCGTTGCCCAATAGTGCATATTATCACGGTTTACGTTACCGCTGTCGGTGAATGACGCTTCGTCGCTAAATAGAACGCGTGCAAAAAATCTGTCATCATCCCGTAATTTCTCTTCCGCCCAGGAGCAGAAGTGTACACGACGTTCAAAGTCATCGCCATGCAATTCCTGTTGCACAGATATATGGTACGGGTGCAAACGATGTTGATGTAACATTCCCAAAACCGACGTTTTTGAGATTCCCCATTCTCCCCCAATTTGTCTGCTACTGATGTTCGGATTAGCCGCCACAGCAGCTAAAACACCTACTTGGGCATCATCATTTGTTGCAGGTCGTAATTGACGTTTCACATGGGGCTGAACGCTTCCTGTTTCCTTAAATAACATAACTATCCGGAGAACGGTCCGGACATTTGGATGATATCGTCCAGGATACCGATCAGCATGCGTAGGACACGCCGGTTGGACATTTTGTTCACAGTAGCCATACATCTACATGAAATCGACCTTTTTCACAATTGGTAAACGGTCCATTTTAACACGGGTAATGTATGACGAAGCAAACACCGTCCGCACTGGCGGAATGTTACGTGATACCACGTACTTAAACGTTTGTGACTATTACAGCGTCATCTATCACAAAGCGAAAAAGGTGGTCCAACAAAAACATTCATATTTCTTTACGTACTACACGAATATGTAATAAAAAATGGGGGTTCCTATTTAAAAAAGACCCAGTTGATATCCGTTTGACATATGGCAGCGCCATCTAGCGGGCCAACCATAGCGCGATGTGGTTTCCCCCTTCAAGCTAGACGAATTTCGTTCTTTGTAGTCTTTTCGTTTGATGCTTATTTCGTGAGATATTTGGCCTGGTCACTATTAATGGACCACCCCGTATAAGTAGCGATAGTGTTGTTTACACAAGATGTAAAAGGGACATAGATACCTCATGTGAAATAGTTCCCGACATGATTATGGCCTTACGACCGGAATTGATAGACTTTGAACGCGGAATGTTTGTCAGTGTTCACCGTCACACTCCATCGTTCACCAGTGCCATCGTCATCTTCAGTGTTTGTGTGTCGTCTCATCAGTTAGCCGTGTGGATTATCGACGAGTGTGAACGGCTCCGTGTTCGTCTCTATGTGTCTCCTGTTTTATTGCCCACCGTTCTGTCACTTATGTGTCTTCTCACTGTTTATGCTCCTTGTATATTCTATGGCTGAAGAGCAACGTAGTGTGCTGCTGCCAGCCTGCCTGTTGTACAAGTTTAAAATAACAATAAAGTAAAAAAAAGGAATGTTTGTTGGAACTAGACGTGTGGAACATTCGTTTTCGGAAATCCGCCCCCCGCCCCCCCCCACCTGATACAGGTAGGCAAGCAGCGGCATATTACGCCACACTTCGGCCACAGAGAGAACTAAGGGTTTAAAAGAAGACTATCGTAGAACAAACAGGGTGGATATACAGGCGTAGACATACAAAATTAAAACATACGGAGCCGTTCACGGGCGCAGAGTCCAAGATAAGGCACGTGGACACGCACAGAGATGATAGATGGCACACGCGATCGTTGGAGCACAAACGAATAAACACTGGAACACTTCAGCACGAACACGACGCCACACACAAACACTAGGCGGTGATCTCTTGCGCGCGAATGTCCACGTATCGTGTGCGAGTCCGGGGACCTGCCTATAGGGGAACAAGGGTGTGGGGGATGGAGAGGGGAGAGCAAAGATGCTAATGGCAGAGGAGATGGTAGGAGGAATGGAGGTATGGGGTTAGTGGAAGCCCGGGGGAGGAATGGGGAAAAAAGGAGGAGGGAGGGAAGTGAGAGAGAAGGGAGAGAGGGTGCCCATAGGAACAAACACAGGAAAAGGGAGGGAGGATCAAAGTTGGTGGGAGGGGTAGATAGAGGGGAGGAGAGCATCATCAGGGAGGGGGAGCTGGTGGAAGCCACCTTGGGAGAGGGTATGGAGAGTGGAGAGATGGAGAGCAGGTGGGACGTGGAAATACAGGCGCGGCAGCGGACGGAGGTGGCAGAGGATGGGAGAGACCAGCGGATGAGGAGGATCGAGTTTACGGGAGGTGTAGAGGATCCGTATCCGTTCGAGGAAAAGGAGGAGGTGGGGGAACGGAATAAGATCGTACAGGATCCGCGTGGGGGAGGGGTGATGGATGTGATAGGCGAGGCGAAGAGCATGGCGTTCAAGGATCTGAAGGGATTTGTAAAAGGTAGGATGAGCGGAGATCCAGGCAGGGTGGGCGTAGGGATTTATAGGTATGGAGGATGGTGGAGGGGTCCAGACCCCATGTACAGCCAGAAAGGAGCATGAGGAGACGGAGTCGGGAGTGTGCCTTGGCTTGGATTGTCCGGAGGTGGGGGGTCCAGGAGAGGCAACGGTCGAGGGTGACGCCAAGGTACTTAAGGGTGGGGGCGAGGGCGATAGGACGGCCATAGATGGTGATATAGAAACGAGGAGGCGGAAGGGAGGGGTGGTTTTGCCTACAATGATCGCCTGGGCTTCGGAAGGATTGACCTTAAGCAACCACTGGTTGCACCAAGTGGTGAATCAGTCAAGATGGGATTGGAGGAGGTGTTGGGAGTGCTGCAAGGTGGGGGCAAGGGCAAGGAAGGCGGTGTCATTGGCGTAGTGGAGAAGGTGTATGGGGGAGAAGGCGGCGGCATGTCCGCCATATACAAAAGGTACAGAATAATAGAGAGGACAGAACCTTGGGGCACACTGGCAGAGGGGAAAAAGGTGTAGGAATCCGTGGTATGGATGGTGACGTAGGAAGGACGTTGGGAGAGAAAGGAGCCGATCAGACGGTCGTAGTTAATAGGAAGGGCGAAGATTTGGAGCTTGAAGAGGAGACCAGTATGCCACACACGGTCATAGGCTCGTTCAAGGTCAAGGAAGAGGAAGATAGCGGAGCGACGTTAATTAAGCTGTTCAGAGAGGAGATGTGAAGGAGAAGGTCATTGGAAGAGAAGGACAGCCAAAAGCCACACTGGGTAACGGGAAGGAGGCAGTGCTGGTGGAGATGCTGGTGGATACGTCGGGTTAGGATGGATTCCAGGAGGTAAGGCTGATGGGACGGTAGGAGGAGACAGCGGATGGCGGTTTACCGGATTTAAGGAACATCAGGATATGGGAGGCTTTCCACAGGTCGGGGTAGTAGCTGGTGGACAGGACTACATTATGGAGCTTAGCCAGGGTGGAGAGGAAAGAGGCAGGAGCTCCATGAAGGTGGCGATAGGTGACATGATAGTACCAGGAGCGGTGTTGCGTTTCGTGCGGAGTGTAGTGATGAAAGCCTGTGTAGTGATAGGGGCATTGAGTGTGTGCAATGTTGTCCAAGTACTGGAAACCAGGTGCGAGGTGAGGGGCAGAGGTGTCAGTTCGATCGTGGGCATCCAGGAAGAGGGAGTAATCGAACTGGGGATCTTTGGGGATGGTAAAGACATCGGAGAGGTAGGAGGCAAAGTGATTGGCCTTACTAAGGTTGCCAGGGAAGGAGTGATTATCAGGAAGGATAGCCACGCGCTATCGGGAAGGGGTTATTGGAGCGGTGAATGAGGTAGGCCGAGGTGTGTACGGTGTAGTGGGGCTGAAGAAAGGTTTCATTGAGGAGGAAGGCATCCACGCGGTGGGTGGCGAGAGTGTGCATGAAGAGGTTCTTGTTGGTGTGAAGGGAATGGATGTTGTTGAATCGGAAATCCTTAAGGTGTTCAAATTTTCAAGAGCGACAGTGTCAAGAGTGTACCGAGAATATCAAATTTCTGGCATTATCTCTGACCACAAACAACGCAGTGGCGAATGGCATTCTCTTATCGAACGAGAGCAGCGACGTTTGCGTTGAGTTGTCTCTGCTACCAGAAAAAACAACATTGCGTGAAGTAGCCGCAGAAATCAGTGTTGGACGTACGACGAACGTATACATTAGGACAGTGTGGCGAATTATGCGTTAACCAGCTGTAGTAACAGACGACCGACACGAGTGCCTTCGCGAACGAGACTGGTCAGATGGGTCCTGATTTCAGTTGGTAAGAGCCGATGCTAGCGTTCGTGTGTGGCTCACAAATCCACGGACCCATGTTGTAAATAAGGCACTGTACAAGCTGTTGATGGCTCCATAATGGTGTAGGCTGTTTTTACATGAAATGGACAGGGTCCACTGGTCTAACTGATCATATCATTGACTGGAAATTGAGCATCTGGAGCCCTTCATAGACTATAGGCCCCGAAACAAAGATCGATTTTTTATGGATGAATATCCATCATGTCATCAGGCCACAATTATTCACGATTGGTCTGAAGAATACTCTGGACAATTCGAACGAATGGCTTCCCAGCCAGATCGCTCGACAAGAGTCCCATAGAACATTTGTGGGACATAATCGAGGGGTCAGTTCGTGCACAAAATCCTGCACTGAAGCACTTTCGCAATTATATATATATATAGAGACAGCAGGGCTCAGTATTTCTGCATGGGACTTCCAACCACCTAATGAGTCCACACCAAGACGAGTTTCTGCAATATGCCGGCCAAAATGAGATATCCCAGGACTTTCGTCGCCGCAGTGCACAACTTGTATATCTACAACTACGAAAAAAGACCGAAAAACAAAGGAGACGACATGAATTTAAAAGTTGAAAATTGAAGATAAAAGTGGCATTACTCATTCAAACAACATGAAATTTAGTAGCTGAAGGTTTCGTGCTGTCACAGTGGGTGGCTGTTAAGAAACCTGTGGTAAGCACAGATCTAAAGGGTGAAACCTAGACAAGAGTGCTATTTTTGTCTGAAATTTTTTCTTTACCTTGTACTGAGGTGTTCGCCGTAATTTATTTTAAATTATTACCCTTAGCCATTAAGAACTGATAACAGAGTGGGAAAACACTGAAAGCCCTTGAAGGAGTGGTTTAATGGTCGTGTTAATTATTAATATGCCACTGTCCTCTCAAAATGAAAATTCTGCCAATTCATTTCGACCAACACTGAAGGCAGTAGCACGAAAAATATGACAAACTAAGAACATCTGTCTTCAGACTAGGAAAGCTAGTGCAATAACTGTAATTCCTCAGGTACTTCTGGTAATAAACCTATCATTGGCTGAAGCAAAGTGTGAAGGAGGAACTGTCGGATCAACACAGAATTGCAATTCTTCTTTGGATGACATCCACAATGCCGGAATAATTCCCTCCTTCACACAAGCTAAGAATTTTATAACCTCTCTTTTTTCATTTTATTGCTGCCAAAGGTAATAAAAACTGACTGTTTAATTGTGACTATGCGTTTACTGCGTACATCTTGCAGGAAACTGACTGTCACATGCAACAGTATCCCCAAAATATATCATCAGTCACATTGCATATGTAGCTCTGTAACCAAAATATACGATACCATACGTAGCATACAGAAGTGTTCGTTTTCTCAATAAGGTAATATCATTTAAATGTTCTATTCAGAGAAATACAAAGTAAAACTTGCGGTGCATGTCGCAGTTACACTGTGTGCCGACGTAAATGTAGATATGCAATGCCTCAGTTCTGATAAAAAAATATAATTTTTTTTCCCTACAATGGAAAGCAGGTGCCTATTAATATTTAGACTAATATGTAATGGGTACTTTAATTTTTCAAACATAATTTTCGTCTTCAGCAGCCGTATACGGCGTGAATAAAGTTAAAATTTTCGGGGTTGTTAGGCGGCGTCACATTTTTTCTAAAATAATCTACGTTTCGACCTCTCCGCTTACATCTTCTTCAGTATGTTTCGCTGTCCACTATTGCTACAACATTGTCAGAGACCAGTGTCGCGTTCTCTTATAAAGGGGAGCTTTCCCGCGTTTGTGCTGGAGTAGTAGGAGTATTGGTTAAAATTCTTGGTTAAAATCCCGTTGGTGGCCCATCGCCTTAGGCTAAAATTCCCGCGCTGATGCAGAAGAAGGGGCGTTATTGGCTAAACTTTTATGGATATTATTTGTGGCCCATAGTCACTGGATAGAAAGGCACTATTTTACACTTAAGCTGGAGAAAGATTATTGGTTGAAATTCCTGCTACTGCTATTGGTCGGACATCATCATTGGCTAAATACGAAACGGGCAGAGCAAGACAAGGGAAATGTTTACCCAAAATATTATTGTCTGCAGCGCGGGAATATTAGCCTAAGACGACTAAGACGATGGCCCACCAATGGCAACGACAAAAATTTTAACAAATACTCCTTCAGCACAAACGCGGGAAAATTCACCTTTATAAGAGAACGCGACACTGGTCTCTCACAGTGTTCTGGCAATAGTGGACACCAAATCATCCTGAAGAAGATCCCTGCGGAGGGGTAGAAATGTCGATTATTTTAGAGGAAATACTATGCAGCCTAACAATCCAGAAGATTTTAACTTTAATGTCAAGGGGCCACGAGCCGGCCACTGGTGGCCGAGCGGTTCTAGGAGCTTCAGTCTGGAACCGTGCTCAGAGCCATTTGAACCATGGGGCCACGAAAGGCTGCTGACTTATGCAATACGGTGTGACATTCGTTCAAAAGGTGTCTGCTTTGATTGCGAATTTTGTTTTACTAATTACACTTACTTAAATGTTTAAAAAATAGAGTAATCTGTCGTTCTATAGCATGTGAAGTGTAGCAAATCATTAAGACAGTAAAGCAGAAACAAATTTCCAATCAGCCCGTCAGATGTCCAGAAGTGTCACCGTTTTATGCTAAATTTGAAAGCGTTCCTTCTATTGATTTGCATATCCTTTTCTTTCCCATTACGACCATGCAGATACAGAACGGGAGCTCGCGTGACGTCACAAACTGGATGCCTCCGTCGCCATGTTAGCCTCTGAATACATTAACTTCCGGTGAAGCGATTTGATCAAAAATATCAGCTTGCTTCATTTGCTGGTGTGTTGATCATTTTTATTACATTCTAGAATGAAAAAGCACTACATTCCAGTGGTAAGTGATCTCATTACAACCATGTATTCCTTTATATACATATAAATTTTGGTTGCGCTATTTACTTTTATTATAAAATATTGTACATGGCTACACCTTCAGAGACCGTGAATAGTTGCAATTGAAAGAAAATCAGCCCTCAGTCACTATTTTTAACAAATTAACCTGGTTTCGACACTGCTAGGAGTGCTTTCCTCAGAAGTTAAATCAATGAATGGTCTATATTCTGCGTTTCTAGTCATAATTCTGTGACTATGTTATAGAATATAGACCATTCTTTGATTTAAATTCTGAGGAAGACACTCCCATCAGCGTCGATACCAGGTAAATTTGTTAAAAATAGTGACCGAGGGCTGATTTTCTCTAAATTCTAACTTTTATTATAGTGATTTTATTTCAGTCATCTGACTTTAGACTTGTTATCAGTCCAATTCTGAAAGCTCTCTGGACTAACGCAGTGATCAAGAGAGAGTGGTAACCGACAAAACATAGCAAAATATGTCCTCAAGAGGGCTTAGACCGAACACCAGTTCCGGCAGCTCTCATTTAAAGAAAGAAAATACTTGGCTTCAAAACCTAGCGTGTCACTTCACATACTTCTCTTCTTCGCTATTAGAGGTATACACTGGGGAGACAAAAATTCATATGATAGAGATTTGCACGTATACAGATGTCGGTAGCATCGCGTACACAATATATAAAAGGGCGGTGCACTGACGTAACTGTCATTTGTACTTATGTCAGAAAGTTTCCGAAGTAAGTATGGCAGTACAATGGAAATAAACAGACTTTGAACGCAGTATTTTAACTGGAGCTACCTGTAGATGCATAGGATATTCCATTTCGGAAATCGTTAGGAAATCCAATATTCCCAGATCCACAGTGCAGAGAATATCAAATTTCAGACATTACCTCTCACTACGGATCACGCAGTAGCCAACGTCCTTCAGTTAATAACAGAGCAGCAGCGTCAGCGTAGCATTGTCCGTTATAACTGACAAGCAACATAGCGCGAAATAGCCGCGGACAACAATGTGGAACGTATGACGAACGTATCCGTTAGGACAATGTGGCGAAATTTGGCTTTAATGGGCAATAGCAGCAGACGGCCAACGCGAGTGCCTTTGCAAAGAGCACGACATCGCCAGCAGCGGCTCCCCTATGCTCGTGGCCGTATCAGTTGGACCCAGATCAGTCCCGACTTCAGTTGCTAAGAACTGATGGTAGGGTTCCCAGGTGGCGCAGACCCCACGAAACCATTGACCCAAGTTGTCAACAAGGCGATGTGAAAGCTGGTGATGGCTCAAAAATGGTGTGGGCTCTGTTTACATGGAAAATACCGGTTCCTCTGGTCCAACTGAACCGATCATTGATTAGAAATGTTTCTGTTGGGCTACTTGGAGACCACTGTCAGCCATTGATGGCCTTCATGTCCCCAAAACCGAAGGAAATTTTATGGAGTACAGTGCGTCTTGTCACCAGGCCGCAATTGTCCACGACAGATTTGAAGAACATTCTGGACGATTCGAGCTAATGACTCGGCCCCCGGTTCGCCCAACATGAATCCCACAAACTCTTATAGGATATAATCAAGAGGTCAGTTTGTGTACTAAATCTTGCACCGGCAACAATTTCACATTTATGAGAGGCTATAGAGACAGCAGTGCTCAGTATTGCTAAGGGACTTCCAACGACTTGTTGAGTCCAGGCCATGTCGGATTGTTGTACTACGTGTGAGAAAAGAGGTCCAACACGATATTAGGAGGTATTCCATGACGTTATTTAGCTCAGTGTATGAAAAGAAGAAAATTACATTAAATTGGCGAAATGCGTCATATTGCTACGGCAAACATCCGTGTAAGACCAGAAAATCGCCTGAAAGTACCTATTCCGGGACATCTAACATTTCAGCGTCGGCTTCACAGCAACGAACAATGAAAGTCTGTAGTGCCATCTTTTACTTCCATGATTATGACACTTCTTGCTAAACTTGACATAGCGACCAGGCAACAAGAGGATCTTTGCATGGTATGCTCAAACAGCTAAAGTACTACATCCCCTTTAGATAAAGGCCACTGGTGCCTCCTCTCACAACAGCTTTAGCTAAACTGCGAAACCGCAAGTGTAACAGAACTGCAGCGTATGCAGTAAACCAACATGTGCTCGGAGATGTAAGGGACGTGTTTGACTATCGACTGAATGTTTGTCGTGCATCCGGTGGAGGGGTACTGAATATTTGTGAAAGACAATGAAAACTTTAACCTGAAGTCAACTATAAAGAAAGTACTCTAGGGTTGTATGTGCACCAATGTCATGGGCATACCCAAGTAAAATCGCATGGTTCTTTGGAAAACGAAAGTTTTGTAGTTTTATGCGGAAGTAGAAATTCATCCCAAGGTTCTATATTCGTGCATGCACAAGTGACTACAACAGTGTGTATATTTTATTAATGCCTTTTGGACTAAAACTGTCTAGATTTCTTATTGAAATTTCTTTATTTATAACAACGTTTCGGCTGCCACGTACATCAGACATCAAAAAGCTTAGAACATATAAATGAAAGTTGTGTGTCAATATTGAAATCTTCTTTTAGAGGATCAGAGATTTTTGATGTCTGATGATGGGGGTAGTAGAAACATCCTTACAAATAAAGAAATTTTAATAAGCGATTCAGATGGTTTATCTACAAAATATTCACAATGATCGCAGATTATTACAGAAAATCTATTTCCTTTAGTAACAAATTTTTAATAGATATTAGCCGTGTAAAATAATTTGGAATATGGGAAAGGCTACAAAGAGAAGGGTAAGCTTTTGAGAGTGCAGGGAGTACCCTAATAAAATATCCGCCCCCGCGTTGCCTCGCAAGCTGATAACTGCGAAGCGCTGCTACCCCCTGCCATATACTCGCCTCCGTGAGCCCCGCCACATCGACTAGGTCGTAGCACGTCTCGCATGGATTATGTAAATATGGTCACCCGATAAAGCGTATCGCATCTGATACACGTTGCCTGAGTTGCCCCGTTCTGAAAATGGCAGTATAATATTGTAAGGGGATCTTGTTTTTATTGTTTCTGACCGCCGATAAAATGTAATTTATTATTCAGTGTTTCCCCCCTTCCGCGCTGCATGTATCAATAAAAGTCTCCTGACTGTAATAAAATCCTCGATTAGGACTTTATCATGATGAAAAATACCATTTCCAAGATTTCAACCAACGCAGCTCTATAAAACGTGGCACACATTTGACATGGGTGAGTGGTACGACAAGTGATAAGTTTAAACTGTTGTTTGTGGTATTTCTAGCTGCAGAGGAGCACTTTGTATAGCTTATGTGGGGAAGAAGTATCTTAGGCTGTGTACTAATACTTTCTGTGCTAGCATATCACTTACCTGGTTCCCGCCCGTTAAATTATTTCAGTGTTCGTCTCCTTCGCATCACTTCATTTCTCAATGTTCCATTTTGTTTACACATTTTAAACATTTTCTTAAAACTATCACAAAATCTCTGATGATCTACTATAAAATAAGTTCTGACTACCTATCATAAAACAAATTCCATCTATTACACCTCGCAAATACTGAAATTTTTAGCATCGTCTGAGACTGATTCGATGATACGAATTTATGGAAATCGCTCACATTCATAAATATCTCACACCTATGCCATTTATGTCGTATTTAAATACCTCAGATTAAATAGTAACATCACTAGTTTAAGTGGATGACTGCTTTTATCTTAGAATACGTCAGAAGCAGTAATGAAATGTTTCAATACTAGACCGAAAGAAGTGTCTTTGCGATTATGGCGCACTCGCAGAAGATAGAGAACTAAGAATAAAGTTTAATTCCAGACAATAAACCACAGTGCTGATAAAGCATACTGACGCATTAAGAGGCAATGAAATGAAGGGGCATTTCTTAGAGCGTCAAGACAAGAAGGTAAACAAAGAATAGAGTGTAGGAAATTGTGGAGAAATGTCACATTATGAAGAGGCAGTCTGTCATTTACTGAGAGGGTACATTAACATGTCGATCAAGAAATGGAAGAGTAAAGTAAATTCAAAAAAAGACAAACATCGAATTAGATCAAAAGGACAAGAATATCTGTTATAAAATACGTCTCCTAGAGGCCGCATTTCATAAGGAAGGAAGGCCGTCGTAAGATGTATTTCTCCTCTGGCTGTAATTAGTATCAGATTTGACTCAGGCTTGCTCTTAACACTGTTATGGCAGTACGAATCAATATGTTATACAGTGGATCTGTTTACTGCATACGTGATTTACTTCGGAAAACATAAAAAAATTTGGCGTCCTAAACCAAACTGCGACTGTGAAGCTAGCTGGCGCACGAAAGTTAGCGTAGCTGTAGGGACAAAGCAGGAGGACTTAGGAATCTCTTCTAATTAATTTATTGCATGTATCTGAAACAGAATTAAGGAAATATGCGTTTCCAGGGAAACCTGGGCTCCAACAACGAAAAACAATTACGCGTAAGGCACTGGAAGTGAAAGTACGTCAGCAATATTTCTCATTCATAAATGAAACAAGAATGTAATTTAGGAATAGAGTACTTTAAATACGATTGACAACATTACACTCCAGGAAGAATAAGAAGCAAATCTGCAGAGAGAAAGAGGAGCTTAGATTCTTTAAAAATAAAACCCAAGGAACAGGCAAGGAAAGTAAGTGGATGAACGTAAGAAACAGGAACTTAAACCGTCGGAGATGACATAACACAGTATTTACAACAGGTGAAAAAATGTTTTTAAAATTCTAAGAAAGTACTTCAAGAGAAATAACATTCCCAGTTAGTGTCACAAATTCAGTGATAGGTTTATAGCTGACAGTTACTGATCAATTTGATTACCTCTGTTTAATCGATGTGCTAAAGGGAATGTGAATATAAACAATAATCATCAGGCAATGAACACCGCCCACTTCCAATAATTCTACGTTTCAAATGTAACAACATTCGATTTAGCAGATCCTTGATGACTCATTTATGTTTGTTATTCACCCTCGTCACCTGTCGAATTTGAAATGTCTCAATACAGAATCGAGATTATTAAAAGGCTGCATTTCATCTCAATGATTGTGCAATTTATATCCAATTAAAATTGTTGTCGTATTTGTAGTTTTATGTTAAACTATGATTTTTATCTTAATTTACGCTGTTATCCGGGAAAATGGTAAATAAGCATATAACCCTTGTATGTAATGAGACCTTGCAGAGCAACCACGGGTTTCATGTGATACAACAACATGACTGCCCTAATCATCACTGAACATTGGGCATGTTTCACTCTTGGGTCGCAAACAAACACGAGCAGAAGCTGGAAATAGTGTGCACCAAGACTCACCCGACCAAACAACACTCTTCTATTGCTTCGTAGTATAGGTTTTATTGCTTAGATACCTTATTTTCCTGTTATGGATCTCTCGTATTATTGATATAGGTTTTCGAATTGCAGCTCGCGCTGCGATTCCCTGCTTCTGGGGATCTCTGTGTTGTTTCTTTGCTGGCAGGGTTCGCGAGTGCGAATTTTACTTCTGCTGTGACTTTTTAAGCTGCCATCCTCTTATTTTTCGTCACTGTCCTCTTCGGTGAACGTCCGCACGGATCACTCAACACACACTTTGTCGTCGTTGTGACTTAGCGGATAACGTTTTCCCGCTTTCCATGAATGTGGTGTAGCTCCTCGATACGGGACCTCTTGAAACACCAAATACTTCGTACACCTTCGTTACGGAAGCACCCACCATACGAGCACCAACAATTTGCACACTTTCGAATTCGCTTACCCGCGATATAATGCCTTCAAAACTAGACAGAACACTGGTCTGACCACAACGGGCACTTGCAGCGTACTGACGACGCTGCACACGTGCCGCTCCTTGTCAATCACTGCAGCGCGGCCTGCAGACAAGGCTAGCACCTGCGTTTACTCGTATGTTCGAACTTCGTCGCAGTATTTCCACATTTTTATCCAAGCCCTGTATGTATCCAATGCATCATACAACTCTTGAGGCTGATGTTAATATGCACTGCATAAGATCTGATGCAGTCGGTTGTCTAGAAAGATCGAAGTTAAATGGAACTAAACAATTCTGCACCAACAGTACAGTGACTTTACATTTGTAATAATGTTCACTAGATGATGAGCTGTTGGTATCGGTGACGAGTCAGATATACAACCAATGCGCTGGCGTTAGAGTGTTAAGTATAACCTTTAACAACGATTCTGTCAATCAGTTATAGCGAAATTCAGTTTATGAATCAAGAGAAAAGAATGAGAATGGATGACCACGAACGAAGTGGTCGGATGTAGTCTTTAGCCATTAGGGTTCAGTCTATGTATCGATTAAGTAATAACGGAAGTAAAAGAAGGGTTCAGCAATAGGATTAAAATGAAACTGAAACAATTTCAGTTCTAAGATTCGTTGATGACATTGCTATCCACAGTGATCTGCTGAATGAGATGAAAAATATGGTTCAAAGGTCTCTGAGCACTATGGAACTTAACTTCTGAGGTCATCAGTCCCCTAGAACTTAGAACTACTTAAACCTAACTAACCTAAGGACATCACACACATCCATGCCCGAGGCAGGATTCTAACATGCGACCGGAGCGGTCGCGCGGTTCCAGACTGTAGCGCCTAGAACCGCACGGCCACTCTGGCCGGCCGAATGAGATGAAAAGTCAAATGAAATGTGAGTAAAACGAAAAAAGACGAGATTAATGGAAAGTATCATCAATTAGACGAGACAGAAATTTAACATCACGGATGATCGCGAAATAGTTGAAGTTAAGGAAATCTCCTGCCAGGGTTACATACGACGGACGGAGTAAGGGGGACATCAAAAACCAGACTAGCACCTCCCAGAAAGGGCAACAAACAAATCCACCAAGCACGACGCTCAGCTTTACTTCCATCAGTACCTCACACCGATAACTTTTACTTGACCGCGATAGGCAAAGGTCCCGAGTTCGAGGGTTGCTCTGACACACAGGTTTTTCCCGTGCCCGGGTTCCCGGGTTCGATTCCCGGCGGGGTCAGGGATTTTCTCTGCATCGTGATGACTGGGTGTTGTGTGATGTCCTTAAGTTAGTTCGGTTTAAGTAGTTCTAAGTTCTAGGGGACTGATGACCAAAGATGTTAAGTCCCATAGTGCTCAGAGCCATTTGAACCATTTTTTGACACACAGGTTTAATTTCCCATCAGGAATTTTCCTACCTGCACACACTCCGCTGCATAGTAAGAATTTCATTCTGGAAGCTTTTTGATAGTTTGCAGGTACAAATTTGCACGTTGGTAAACATCGATATTCCCCTACAGAGCACCGTAGCACATATTTAAAGCATCCAAAATACAGTGGGCTAATTGTTGATACAATAGAGTATACATGCAGTAATCCGTTGAGGGCAGCAGCAGAAATATTGAACCTTTACCCGCTCTGGTGAGCCTGGCCCTGCTGCAACTGTTTCGCACTTACGAATTAAGATTCACCGTACCACATCCCCAGATCAATGTGCTCTTCCATTTTGTTTTGGCTGCACTTGCAGTTCAGTGTGGTACTGCGGCGCGGGTATTCCAACTAGTATCAGGCCTGCAAATATATACCATCAAAGAAACAGAAACATAACTATTGAGTTACATTTTTTTCGAGGAGATACTTAAAACTGTATGAATACGCTTCGTATCAGTAAATTGTCTGTGGAGCTTTGCTGTCATACCAAAATTGCAGTTTTAGAAAAAAAATTGTTCATTGTTACTTGCTCAGAGCGACAACGCACGAGACGTCTTTCTGTGTGTGTTCCTTTCCCGGTGATGAAATACCTTATCGCAAAATCGCCGAGCGACGTGGCGCAGTGGTTAGCTCACTGGACTCCCATTCGGGAGGACGATTGTTCAAACTCGTGTCCGACCATCCTGATTTAGGATTCGCTTGATTTCCCTAAATCGCTCCACGCAAGTGCTAAGATGATTTTTTTGAAAAGTCACGGCCAATTTCCTTCCCCAGCCTTGACACGATAGGAGCTTGTGCACCGTCTCTAATGACTTCGATGTCAACGGGTAGTTAAAGTCAATCTACCTTCTTTCGTTCCTTTATGGTAATAATCATTGACATTGCGACTGGGCTATGAGAGTATGGAGGAACATGCACTGCACAAATGATTCCAGTTTGCGAATTTGTAGAAAAGAAATACCAGTGGTAAAGCAATCACAGGTAATTCTTGAAAGATGGGTAATCTGATGACTGTATCAAGCCATAAGGAAGCAGTTACCAACAACGCTGTACCAACACATACAGTTAAGCAGTGCAGCAGATCACCGAAAATAGCGCTCTAGTGCGAGGCCGAATCCTGTATGAGTTTGGAGATAGAGTGTTGCATGAATCATAAACTGAAATAAGGGGCGCAGCTCACAATAACACCCTGTCAAGATAACTTACTATGAAATGGGTGCTTCGGAGAATGAGCGCCAGATGGATCTGAGCTAAGAGAACAAATCTGTCTGATTTCTGTTTTTTTTCCATAGTCTTGAAAATGGGGTACGTTCAAATGTTTAAATGTATGTGAAATCTTACGGGACTTAACTGCTAAGGACATCAGTCCCTAAGCTTACACACTACTTACCCTAAATTATTCTAAGGACAAACACACACACCCATACTCGAGGAAGGACTCGAACCTCCGCCGGTACCAGCCGCAAAGTCCATGACTGCAGCGCCCTAGACCGCTTGGCTAATCCCGCGTGGCTGGCGTACGTCAGGTGTGAAATATTTGGTGTAGTGGAACTGGCACTAATAAGCGAAGCATTGTTTCACTTTTCTCACTCGCACTTTGTTGTCTCGGAAGGTATATTTTGGGCCTACTCTGTGCATCGATCTACAATATTCTTAGACCGAAAAAGGGCGATGAGTCTGACCTGCATTACCAGTTCGCGAACTTCTGATGGGCCATCTTTCTGGTGTCTCGGTATTCTAATTGTACTACCCCTGCACATGTATGGTACCAGACACGTTGATGTGACCACTAGTCAAAAGCTTGAGTAATCATCTTTCGCAGTGCAGACGCTCACGAAGAGGATCATTGTGGATCCATACCATGGCCACTGCGGTATGTGTATCGCTTCAGGATTCATGGCGCGAACAGCCCATAAGTTCTCGACTGGACTTAAATCCGATGACTTTTGTGTCCAGAGGAGTACGCTAAACTTCGAACCACGCCGCTGAGTGACTCATTGATTTGTCCTGGTGGCAGATGGCATCGTGCCGAGGAAACAACACACTGCATGCGTGAGAGGACATGGACTCCAAGGATAGATGCATACATCTGTTAATCCACTGTGCATTCCAGAACGACGAGATCACCCAGGGTACTAAATGGAAATATTCCACAGGCCAAAACGCTCTCTCCTTCGACCTGGAACCTTCCTGTTGTTCTTGCAGGCCCGTACAAGGCAACGACCATCTATCCGATGAAGCATAAAACGTGATTCATCTGAAAAGGCCACCCATGGCCACTCAACAGACGTCCAGTTGCCATGCTGGCGTGCAGATTACAGCACTAGTCGCCAATTGGCAGCAGTCAGCTTGGCTGCCTGAACCCGGGGCCTACTGCTCATAACGCAGGGGCGATAGCTGTACGGTCGTTGAGGAGACACTGTATGTAGTCCCGTGTTTCAGCTGGGTGGTCAGTTGCTCAATAGTTGAACGTCTATTCGTCCGTACACATCTTCGTTCACCCCTCTCATCTATGGCCTATGGTACCCCACAGTTTTCTCGGTACCCGTTTGGATAGCGCCAGTTTGTCATGCCCGGTATACTTTACCTATGGCGACACGCTAACAGTTCACAAATGTAGCCATTCAGGAAATGCTTCTATCATTAGTCTGAAAGTCATTGGTCATGTCCGCTTACGATCTTACCCTCTAGGAACTAGATAAATAGCTCCGATTTCGCATTACGGCAAATTGCACTGTTTACAGTGTCCCTCCCCCCCCCCCCCCTCCCCCGACACGACATTCCTTATATTCCCCCCATTGCCGGTGCTACCATCTGCCTTCTGAGTCGTAAATACGGAATGATCACATTAATGTGAATGTACAGTCTATATTCCATCACATCATTTGTTGTTGACAATATTGACGCATTCGCAAGAAACTGCAACATTTATACAGTACTTTACAGACTACGACATAGTCGCGAATAAAGACACTGCTACAGAAAGTTCTGAATTTCTTTCTTTTATACCAGCCAATAATCACAAATAAACTGTCATAGGACTATCGATTTCGGCCCATAGTGACCATTTTCACATCTGATTAAAAAAGAAAGTGTCTTATATTATCTTAATATGATTGATCCAAAGCGGCTCCGTCATAAAATACAGATGAGCCAAGCTATCTTTATTTATATCTTATAGAGATGGAACTTTTGTTTAATCATATTAGAATAACACAAGGATTCCTCAGTTACTATCATATGGTCATTACAAGCCGAAATCAATAGTCTAACAATTTGTTTAGGTATTACGCGGAATTAACGAATAGAATTCATTCACGGGCTGTAGACGAAAACTAATGTACACTTGGCATCTCTAACACTTCCTTAAGCATTGTACAGGTGTTTGTTCATTATTTAGACATTTCATTTTCAGTTGGCTTCCAGTATAATTGAAAAAGTTGAATGACAAATCCGAAGTATTCAAATGCAAGTTGCGGGTCTTCCTTGTGACAAACTACTTCTATTCCGTTCAGAATGTGTCATCTAATCGTATAATCTCTCACATTATTACGTGTTTTATTAATTCTTCCATTCTTCTGTTCATATATTTTCTAACCAACATTTTGTGAAATATGAAGTATACCGAATCGTTCAATGATCAAGTAGATTTTCCTCCCATGGTGACGCGGAACCTGATAACTAAATACTAATAAATAAAAATTATGCATTGCAAACAACCTGCTGTATTGACAGAACTTCGTTTCTCTGGAGGGAAAGCTGGAAATTCATAATTTACAAGTATGGATCAGTACTGTGGCACCACACTATAAAGTTGCCTCTGTTTTGGCTCACACGATATTTGCTAATCTTTACAGAAACTTATGTATGAAGATCACGATCGTAAACTTGAAATATAACACTCCATCGATCATTGTTTTGTGAACCGAGTTAGAGAAATAAAGTTGTTTTGGTACAGCTGGTGGTCCCAGTGCACTATTTGAAGTACTTGGTAGCTCTAGACTGTTGCTTCAAGAAGAATATAAGATAAACAAAAAACAGTTCTCAAACTAATTTTTAATCGAAAAGATGCGATTTTCTTTCGATTTATTTGCTATCAGTATCGGACCAACTACTACTCCGTGCCTCGTGGGATTAGCCGAGCAGTCTAAGGTGCTACAGTCATGGACTGTGCGGCTGGTCCCGGCGGAGGTTCGAGTCCTCCCTCGGGCATGGGTGTGTCTGTGTTTGTCCTTAGGATAATTTAGGTTAAGTAGTGTGTAAGCTTAGGGACTGATGTCCTTAGCAGTCAAGTCCCATAAGATTTCACACACATTTTTGAACTATTCCGTCGTGCAGCAGTTTAGCAGTGCAATCGATGTTATATATCACGATAAGTATCTCGGGTTACTACACCCCAACGTCCACTCTTTGTGTTAATGCCTGTACTATTTATATGTACAGGATACTGTGAGGATAAATCCTAAAGACGTGCAAGGGGAGAAGTTGCTAAGTCTTCACGGTTTGTTCAATCTGATCGTGTCATCTACTTGGCCAGTATCAGTTCCTGAAAAGACAGAATAATTTGCTGTGCCGATCATGCTATTCGTCGTGAGACGTATAACGCAGCTACGGAAGCTAATCAGCCATGTTCAAAACTCTAATCAGGAAACTTTAGAAATGACATATCAGTTCCTTGCCTAACTATTTTCTTCAGTTTGAATATGTTATCTGAAGACTCGCTCCTCCTTGCTATGTTAACCACAAGCCGCTTCGCGACTGACAAGTGTATGTGTTGGACAGCGGCAGCTGTATGCGGTGTGGGGCCGTTAGCACTCGCGGGCTGAGTTGTCCAGGCGGCCGGAGATTTACGACCAGCTGTGGACGCAGCAGCAGCAGCACGCAGGCTGGCGTGCCGTGCCGCGCCGTGCTGCCTATGTTGCAGGCGCTCTACGCGTCCCGCGGCAGCCGTATTTCAGCGGCAACTGTGCCACGGCGCGCTACTGCACCCCGCTGAATTGCCGCACGCACAGCATAGCGCCGCCTGCTGTGTACATCTGCAGCCGACCACTCGCAGCTGGCCACTGAGAATAGCTCTGACAGCTTAATGCAAAGAACACACCTGTGCTCCCAATCAACCACCTCTCCAGCCTCCCCCATGATAGCGAACAAATTCTATTCATGCACAAAGTCAACGGTAACTCTGCCAAATACCCACCATGTCTGGAGTTACATGGTACTGGAATTACAGTACACGTTTTCTATAGCAATTTTTAAGTATAGTATTCGGTTTAACTTGAACTTTCTAGGTGAAAGCCCGCTGTTTGCAAAGGGAGTATAGGCCGGTGCTGCAATTGGCCGCTCCTCCTGCGGGGTTAGGACAACTTTGCATCTCAAAGCGGGAATTCTCCATTTTCATTACATATTCGTATTCTACGACAAAGAAATAATTACAGTTTACTCAAACCCTGTTTCGCATTCGTCGTAGATGGTACTGTAATCGACAAATACCAAATGTACCTGTTTTTGCAATTAAGAACCGACGAATTTGTTTCTGCATCTCATTTACGATGTCATCGTAAATCAAATGGGAACAGAAAAATATTACACCCACGTCGTTGTTCTGGATCACGCTAAACGTAGTTTTCAACCATACATATTGTACTGTACAGTCAAACCTGCAACGCCGAAGTAAATTTCTGACATTTATCTCAACCGTTGGAACAAAAGGATTTATATTTACGTCACCTTGCCTCTCACCATTGCTATACTTGACTTCTGTTAGTATCCATGGTATTTGGGCCAGTCGCTGTCACTTCATGGATGTTTGAGCATTTTACAATGTTTGCGGTTTGTATTCCGCCGGTAGCCGCGTTTAGGGCAGCGCGAAACTTACGGCGACTGTATGGAACTTCTCTCCGACGGAGGGATTCGAGGGTGGCCACCGAAACCAAGCGTTCCGATGGTTTGTGGACTCACCACACTCAATCCTGTAGCAAACAGAAATCTTTGTTTCCCATACAAGTAGCTTGTTTCACAGAAATGTCAATCTCTAACCATACTGTTAGCACTGTACAATCACATTTGAAAAACTCAGGTAACCTTTGAACATTAGTACCAATCGTTGGAACACAAAGGTTTAAATTTACGTTGTAAATGAAATGTATAACCAAATGTGTTGGTTCTTAATTGCAGAAACAGGCACAAATGGTATTTCTTGATTACAACACCATCTACCACGAATCGGAAACAATAGTTTCGGTAACTCATATGTTTTTTTTCGCGACGAATCAGAATGTGCAAGAAAAACTTGGGCGTTCCCATTTGAAAATAGAAAGTTGACCACGCCCACGCAGGAGAGGTAGGTAGATGGAGGCCTGCTGTTGCACAAACAGTCCCCTTAAATAACATCAGATTTTCACCGAGAACAGTTGTTTCGTACGATGCTTCATTTTCGAGAGGTTTATGTGTCACAAGTTAAAAGAAGCACTCTGTATGCATAAACAACAATAGGACAGTGTACTGTACCGTAGCGAGCTGTCAAGAAAACTGTAAATACAGCTAATACTTTCCATTGTTACTTAACATCATCAGAAGCAGGAAGTTTTTACAGTTACACTATTTTCTTACTACGTTCGTTTCACTCTGCATAACCAACAACACGAACTGACTTACAGAACTCAATACATATATACGGTTCAGGAGTTTAAATGCGTCAATGCTACTGGACTGACGATGTTAAAATTCTACGTAATGAGTTCTGGTGTCCAGTTCCTATTTCAAACGTTATGTAAAAGAGGTGGATTCTTTGCGGGTCACGATTAGGCCAGTGTGAGTGGTCAACATTTATCTGCTAAAAGATAACGCTGAGTACTGAGTTGTCTATGAGTCCTACGGTAGGGTTACCTGTATTCGAATCGGCTAAAACTTCGTAAAAGGGGAAATTCCACGGAACCAACAATGATGTTCAGTATTTTCCAACTGTAAGACTGGTATGCATATGGCACAGAGGGGGCACAAGCCCTGCGATCGATATATATTGCTGCCAGTGCTGACTGTGGAGAGGTGAGAGGCGAAAATGCACCTGTCGTCACGTGTTTGGGTTTTCTACACTAGGATCTCTCTTCTTCCTGTGTGATGCGAACAGGCGACAAATTTCTCATTAGAGATTTCCGAGAACATCACTGAACTAGCCGAACTCTGCTCTTTGGTCCTTCGTGTGTCGCTACGAATAAGGGTCCCCTGCACTTACCGTTTTTGGACACTTACTGACGAACAAGAACTATCCACGTCCTACTGGTGCACCGCTATAGACTTGCCTGAGCGTAGTGTGGTTCGTAGGTAGTTTCAGAGACTGGTGTGACGTTTGAGGAAGCTGCAGAAAAACTAGAGGTGACTTTACGGAAGTTCTTTATTATTTATTCAGCTTACAATCTTCTGAGTGCGCTTCATTTCCTTGGTGCGTTCTAGTTTTCTCTCGTAATATTCCGGCGCAGCGGCTGAAGTCGAAGTGGTGCAGCGTACGGTGAATAAAGGCTGCTCGGGAAGCAGAGTGCCGAGCTGGAGGCGCTGTGTTGACAGCCGTGAGGGAGCACCCCTCATGAGTCTCTGTGGTGCGAGGCGGCGCGGGTGGCAGCTGCAACGAGGACGTCAGGCTGCTTCACGCTCCAGGATCCCGAATGTCAGAGATCGACATCCGGGTAAGGGCAGAGATGGCTGGACCGTCACGTCGTATTCCTGGAACAGCAGCGAAGCGCGGGGCTCGCTCGACATAAGTACGTTTAGGCGGTATGAAGCGATTCGTGCCCGATGGAAGTAGATGCGTCGATGTAGCTCATGTTCGATGTCACATGACTGCCCAGCTGTTCGACACAATGACGAGCCGGCTCAGCCACGCTTAGATGCTGCTCCTTCCTGTTGATGTCATGGTAACAGCGGTGAATAGTCTGGAACCGGCCGCCTACCCTTTATCAGCAACACTCCCTGCAGGTTGTCCCGGTGTTGGAACTTGAGACCTGTCCACACAGACACGGTTGCGAAGCGACTGACCACGCAGCCCACTTGCCAATGTCTGACTCAGCTGTAGCCCGATTCCTTCCTGGCGCTGCATTTCTGAGTCTGTCTCATTTGTAACTTGTCGCATCGTAACTGAACAAGACGTAAATCATCAGAGCAGGTGAGTATACGATCCTCTTTATTATCACTTGGGAGGGATTTAAAATGCTTCATTTGTGAGTTACACACATACCTACATTCACCAGTTGTTACTATTTCATTTTCACACATTAAAGTCTTTCGTAGTGAAAGCAACTATAATTATAACTTGTCTACGAACCTGCTGCCAATACTACCACTTCGATTATTCTCAGTTACAAAGTTGTATCATTGGTACCTATCGCCAGGCTTAAGTTACACATTCAGCTGAACGTCCACTGAAAGCTCTTGTTACACGGAGCAACCAGCTGTACCTTCGAGGCAATAACATTTACCAGAGACATGGCAGTCCAGTTAAGAGCCTGTAACAAACTGTTAAGCAAACACAATTGTACGAGGACTGCTGATCGCTGGCCGAGAAGCAGGCCACATTCGGTCATATCGAATAAAGCCTCAGGTTATTACCGACTCCGTAAACACCAAAGTTCTCCACTTCTGAGGTCATTACGTTCGAAGGCGTTAATACCGAAGCACACGTGTTAGATGTTCCAACATATGAAGCTTGCTGTTCCCGAGAGGGCAACATCCAAGTAACCTTGACCCGCCACTCGCGGTACTTTGCATTGGCCGTATACCACATCGCTGATGAGGAAACTGGGTGTTATCATCACTTCTGGATGAATGGAGAGCCATATGGTAGATCTGATCCTGATCATCGCTGCTGAAACTTCGGGATGCAACGGACGACCTGTCCGGTGGAGCCAGGCTCAGGTGACTGAATGGATTCCGACAGTGCAGCACATCCCGATGGTCTTCCGGAAAGGCCTCGGGGACGCTCTGTTGCAGTTTGGGGCATAATATCATGCAACGGCTTCGCCGGCAGACTGCAGAGTCACCTGCAAAACTTCCTGAATAGCTGAGGCAGCAGGTGTCCCAGCGAAACCGACAACAAGAGTCAACGGAGGTCTTCTGTGTGACTAGCGCGCGGCGTCAGTCGACGCTGATGAGAAGACACAGAACTGTAAATCTGAATGAATGAATTTTAACTTGACAATCATATTTCATCAGCACTGAAAGACCCTCTACAGTTTCCTCACAAGGTAGAGGTGTCTCCGCTCAGCACCCCTACATCACTAAGAATGACCGGTTGCGGAACTGCCTATATACGCTATTTATTTCTGATTCTTGTATGTACTGCCTTTTCGAACGTAAGTGTGCGTATCCACGGTCGTTTTACATGACGAGCAGTAAAGAGTTCGTTGTCATCTAGAAGGAAACAGGATTTTCTCAGCGACAGATGACTTGGCGGAAACCTAGCCGCATCATTTCTGTTTAGGACAGATTGACCTCAAAAATGTATTCACTACACCTTCTCCCACCTCCCTCACACCACCCCCAGAATTTCTGGCGCGCGATGGTTTTCTTCATCTGATAGTAAAAGTAAAATTCACTGGATCACTACAGTTGGATTATTAACCTATTTCGATTTCATTACTGCGCAGTTTCGGATATGAAGCCAAAGTGCACATGCTTGTTTTAATGAGGACTATTTCGTAAAAACGTGCTATAACACGATGTGATCCAACGTTTGGAGCTCTTAATTATCGGCAACAACAAATAGGTGAAGAAGGCTTAGCAATCTCGTCAAGACGATGCAACAGTCGAAGGTTGAGGTACACAAATGCGATCGTGGTGGACGTAATATGTACTGCATATACAGAGATGCAAACAACTGACAACATAGAAAACGACGTGTAACGTAATTAAACAACATTTTGTATGTTACTTCGTATATTTGTTACTGCATTATTATATCGATTAAGTCATATCTAAGGGACTAGGGTAAAATAATTATTTAACTAATGTTGCATACCTCATTGTGCATGATATATGTTTTCTCCTTGTTTTTAGTATATTAAAGACAGATTTGTTAAGCCTGTCAAAATTTGAATGTAAGAAGCTGGTCTTTACTCCAGGAATCTTAATACTCTTTCTGAACGTTGTCTTACGCCACTCAAGTACTCAAGTAGAGGAAGTTTACCACCTCTTACTTTGGCACCTTTTTATCCCTTGGTGAGCAACGTTAGGGGAGCGGCAAGACATTGATGAAGTAAATTCTGAGGCAACGAGCAGTCATGACCTACAATGAACTGCGTTGCACAGTGTCCAACGAAGATTTCATTGTAGTAGGTCGTCTCTTTTATATTTTCCCCACGGACTCAAGATTTTTAAGGCTATAAAACGTTAATGTTGCTCACTCCAAAAGTTCATTTACCATTTTTATTGTGGTCTTCAGTCCAGAGACTGGTTTTGATGCAGCTCTCCATGCTACTCTAACCTATGCAAGCTTCTTCATCTCCCATTACCTACTGCAACCTACATCCTTCTGAATCTGTTTAGTGTACTCATCTTTTGGTCTCCCTCTACAATTTTTACCCTCCGCACTGCCCTCCAATACTAAGTTGGTGATCCCTTGATGCCTCAGAACATGTCCTACCAACCGATCCCTTCTTCTAGTCAAGTTGTGCCACAAATTTCTCTTCTCCCCTGTTCTATTCAGTACCTCCTCATAACTTATGCGATCTACCCATCTAATCTTCAGCATCCTTCTGTAGCAACACATTTCGAAAGCTTCTGTTCTCTTTTCGTCTAAACTTTTTATCGTCCACGTTTCACTTCCATACAAATACTTTCAGAAAAGACCTGCTGACACTTAAATCTATACTCGATGTTAACAAATTTCACTTCTTCCGAAACGCTTTCCTTGCCATTGCCAGTCTACATTTTATATCCTCTCTACTTCGACCATCATCAGTTATTTTGCTCCCCAAATAGCAAAACTCCTTTACTTTAAGTGTCTCATTTCCTAATCGAATTCCCTCAGCATCACTCGATTTAATTCGACTACATTCCATTATCTTTGTTTTGCTTTTGTTGATGTTCATCTTATATCCTCCTTTCAAGACACTGTTCATTTCGTTCAGATGCTCTTCCAGGTCCGTTGCTGTCTCTGACAGAATTACAATCTCATCGGCGAACCATTATGGTTATGGAAAGCAATATGGTGATCAGAGACCAAGCTATCTTCATAATCATTGACACTCTCACCAAAGAGGTATCATCAAAATTATTGCGTGGATCACGTAGGGACTATTAATGATTAAAGCATATAGCCGAAGACCTCTACGCACCTGTCCCATTCCGCTGGGGCGCGGACTCGTCGATCGCCGTGACGGTCGGGAACCGCCGCGTCTTGGACTAGGGGGGATTTCCGTCACCACCCGATCATGACATCGCATAACGATTATGACCGGTAGAATTAGGTTAGTTTATAAGTAGTACTTAGGTTAGTTTATAAGTAGGAGTTAGTTTTCTCCAACACTGAAGTAGTAACTGCAGCGAATTCAAGTTCTAGGACCAGCAGACAGCCAGGGGCATCCCCACTGGGGTTAATTCAGTGGGCACCGCCAAACGAAGTAGGTTTATATTCTCTGGCACACCTATAACGCTGGAGGTAGTGTAGTTTGGTAGAGTAGTTTGTCTAGTAGTTTTGGATCATCAAGAGTAGTTGTTTGTCCATAGTAACTAGTTTAGACACTTCCTGTAGTATTGTAGATATGCTGCCAATTGTTGCATTTAAATATGAGACACTAAAGTTTCAGGTGGTGGGTTGATGTTGTGTCGCATTATTGTAGAAATAACCATTATTTAAGCAATAAGAGGATGATCTCCCTGAACCTATCGGTGTTCCTGGTGTCGTCTAGCGCGTCTCCATATCTTCATCCGTTTGCAGGTGGAAGCGTAATATTCTGGGCGGCAATAATGATGGGATAGCAAAACCCTCTAGTCCCCATCTACGGAGATTTGACTTCTCTTCGATACCTGCAAGAGGTACTACAAACGATTGTAATGTCCTACAGGCTTGAAGTTGGTGATAACTTCGTCCTAATCGTTGACAGTGCAAGATCGCTCCCTACCCTAGCAGCGTCTCGTTATCTTCAAACATGCAATCTAAACCGAATGCATTGGCCACCACAATCCCCATACGTGAACGCAACTGAGCACGCAAGGGCCCTGTTGAAGGTGGCCAATGCACACCGTCCGAGTCCATCCGATGCTCTCCAGGACCCCACTGAGGCTGCTATTGTGTAGTGTGTCCCCATACCCCAAGTTAAACCTGGCGGTCTTACCCAGAGAATGCCTCACTACTAAAGACACACAACCATCACCATGAAAAAGATTTTCAATATTTTGGTTTTCAAGATATTCACTTAGAAGAGAGCCTCCTTAGTTTAGTAATGATTTTTTGTAACTAGCCGAAATCTTTCTTGTTTTCAGAAGGAATTATGTATATTTTGTTAATTAGATATCGTACAAATCTCAATGGGCGTATTATGAGAAGTCATTGTAGTGTACACTGTAATCTTCTAATCTTTTTTGAGGTGTGTAAGTATGTTGTTGTTGTTGTGGTCTTCAGTCCAGAGACTGGTTTGATGCAGCTCTCCATGCTACTCTATCCTTTGCAAGCTTCTTCATCTCCTAGTACCTACTGCAGCCTACATCCTTCTGAATCTGCTTAGTGTATTCAGATCTTGATCTCCCTCTATGACTTTTACCCTCCACGCTGCCCTCCAGTACTAAATTGGTGATCCCTTGATGCCTCAGAATATGTCCTACCAACCGATCACTTCTTCTGGTCAAGTTGTGCCACAAACTCCTCTTCTCACCAAGTATATGTACCCTTAAAAGGGAATGGTCCAATCCAACATGTCGAAACACACCCCGAAATCTTTCACAGGAGGAATTCACCAAAAGAAATGCTCTATCACGATTTTAGTTGATAAGGCGCACTGGAAGCATTTTTTAAACGAAATGTTGAAAATTTCCAAATTTGTAGCTCACCAGGCAGGTGGAAAAACGTATGTCCCTGTTGCAACTGTAACAGACAGTGAAAGCGCAACATGGTGGGCATATATACTTGTCTGACGGCACATCAGTACTTTTTGTTATGCCTCACGGCAATAAACTTGAGTAGATTCGACACATTTTGTACAATAGTGACTACAAAATAAAATAATCTGCTTTCGGGCAAATGCTTAATTTCGTCTGGCAACCTCTTGTGGCGGCTTCTCGCTCTCTATCCTCCGACGTGCGCTACTAAAGTGTTAAAAACAGTGACAGAAATTTGGCAGTCACGATAACGTTGGAATGTCAACAGCGGCCCACAAATATCCGAGCGGAGGGAATCAGCGTGGAGTGGAAGTCCAGTGGAAGTCGATCTCGCCGCAGCCGAGTTCACCCTGGCGCCCCCCCCCCCTCCCACCAAACCCCACGCAAGGCAGCGTGGCGTCATTTCTGCGTCACTGTCGGCGCCTGCTCCGTCGTTTCCCGCCGTTTCAGTCAACTCCTCTGGACGGCAGAGAACCGTGCCGCGTCCAGGCGACATGCGCTGCGCGTGTTATCTCCTCACGGCCGTCATTTCCATCCGGCCGTGGTGCCTTTCGGCCTCTTTGTTTCAGTGCGGCCCGTGGCGCAAAAAGGAAGAGGTAGTAGGATGCAGAGTGAGTGAAAGAGAGGGGGAGGGGAGGGGCGGGGTGGCGAGGGAGAGAATGAGCGAGGGAAACAAAGAGGCTGCCAGCAGCAGCGGCAAAGGCAGAAAACAGCAACAGTCGGGCTATCGATCGAGTTTGGCGCCCATTGCAGCCAGAGATGTCGGCGCCGAGATCTCCAGAGCTATCGTTCCGCGATAGGTACAGATCAGCGTAATCATCAAATACGTTATCTGCAGCTATATGTCAATAAGGCAACAATGTTGCAGTTGCGTGACTCTCAGTGCGCTGCCCGATGCTTTCTGTAGACGATTCCTGCAGCACTGGTCTGCGTATAAAACTAAACTGTACGCAGCTCCGGCTCGTATTTCGGTGCTTTCCTTCCAACCGTCGCTTAGTCGTTAAAAAAAATTCGGATAAGCGTGAGTAACACTCGTACACCGTGGGTTCCGTACAAACTTAATTATTTATACGGATAGTTCGTGCACGTCGGGAATCAAGATTTCGACGATTTTTGACTGTTGTCGATATCGATACTGGCAAGATATTGGTCCCGGGCACTCCAAGATTTTCACAAATGACAAAAACTTTTTTTCCTGTGAGACAGTTACAAATTAACGCTTTTCGGATTTTTTCCTTTGCCTGCGCTGCGAAACCTTTCATGCTGTCAAAGTTCACCATGCCAGATTGCGAGCACGAAAATATGTGACGTAAGGAAGCGCCTTTTGAACGTTTTGACTTAAAGCTTAAATTTTAAACACCACCAAGTGAAAGCAGACAACATGTGACATGAATTTTAAACTGATTCACCTACCCGTTTCTGTGAAAATACGGGACAGACAGACAAACAGATAAAAGATGACAAAATTTTTTTTGTCGTGTGATATGACTAAAGTTTATCAATTTTCGGTTTTTTACCATTACCTGTACTGTGAAACCTTGCTTCTTGCCAAGTTTCACGATTCTAGACCAACAGGGAGTACCGTTCAGATTTTTATGGCTGAGTTTTGTACCAAAATGTTTGGTATAAATGGCTACACTCTTCATTACGTTGATTCACAAGCTTTAGCTTTTTACACCGCCTAGGGACCACAGACCGAAGTATGTAAGATAACTGCTGGTAAACTTTTCGGGACATGTGGTAGTGGTCGAAGAAACTCATCTGTTCCTGACGTTTCGTCCAGGACTGCGCTGGACATCCTCATAGGCGCTTCCCCGCTGAGTCTTGCTGACTGACCGGTCGGACGTCCGAGAGCGACATGTAGAAAAGGGGGACATGGTCGAGGTGGCTGAAATAAAATATCTGAAGTAGGCCTTATAGAAAAATGGCTACTTAGAAAAAGAAGTGAAGAGAATTTTGCGACCAAGGAACAGAAGACCGAAGGACAAGGACGAACCACAACGACGTAAAAATACAGTTTCTCTCCATTTTATTAAAAAAGGTAGCGGATCAGATCAGTAAGATTTTACAGAAACATATCAGACCGGTCTTTAGTCCAACAAAGAAAGTAAGTCAAGTACTCCGATCTGTGAAGGATAAACACCCTCCCCTGTCGACCTGTGTTGGATACAAAATTCCGTGTACGTGTGGTAAAGTTTATATTGAAACTACGAAGAGGAGCATAAATACACGGCTAAAATAGCACATAAGTCTTTGCTGACTAGGAAAGATAGAAAATGGTGCAAGTGGCTCTGAGCACTATGGGACTAAACTTCTGAGGTCATCAGTCCCCTAGAACTTAGAACTAATTAAACATAACTAACCTAAGGACGTCACACACATCCATGCCCGAGGCAGGATTCAAACCTGCGACCGTAGCGGTCGCTCGGTTCCAGACTGTAGCACCTAGAACCGCTCGGCCACCACGGCCGGCAGGAAAAATAAGGAAATCAGCTGTAGCAGAGCATGCTTTTCAGTCAGGAAACCACGAAGTGAAGTTTTCTGGAACAGATGTTTATCTACAACGTTAAATTATTATCCACAACTATGTAGAGAAGCCATTGAAATTTTTCAAGCTTCTGGAAAATTTTAATAGGAAAGAGGAGACAATGAAACTTAGTGACATATGAATAGTAGCTCTGCAGAATTGCTAGAACATTTTATCTTTATCGAGACGAAAATCGATAGTTAAATTTTACCTCTGACAAGGATTATTTCTACTTTTTTTGCTGAGAAAAATATCGCAAACGTGAACCCTGAGGTCGTCAAAATCAGGGAATTGCAGGGCGAGCTGGAATTCGAAGTCAAATCATCAGTGAGTAAAAATTTCTCGGTGTACATGCCGCGTCAAATCAGGATAAATCTCCAAGCTTTCGACCACTACCTCCATGGTCGTCGTCAGGGCTAAAACTGACTGTCGTGAACTAGCGAGGTTCCCACTTTTATATGCAAATGACGGCTTCTCATTGGCTGGAATACGTCTGCGATATGGCGCGTAGCGAAGTGGTGCCCTCTACTTCCATAGATGTAGTTGCTATCCCGCGTTGCTTGCAGCGCCATCCCTTAAATCAGGAGGTAAAGTGCGAGAAGTTTTTCTCTGCGATTTTTCTTTATCCAGTGCACTCTTCCAAGTGTTGCTAAGTGCATAGCCGTTGTCTCTATTAAAGTTATTATCGCTAAGTCTAATTTCGACTGCTTCCCGGATCACAGAGTCCCAGTAATTCGATGTGTGGGCTATTACTCTGGTTTCTTCAAATAAAATCTTATGCTTGTTAAGCAGGCTATGTTCAGCCACCGCCGATTTTTCCAAATACCTGTATTTCAGGTGGCGCTGGTGCTCGATGCAGCGGTCGGCAACGGTTCTTACAGACTGGCCCACGTAATTCTTGCCGCATTCGCAAGGAATAGTATAAATTCCCGGCACTCTTAAGCCGAGACTATCTTTGACTGGTCTCAACATTTCCTTAATTTTCCTAGGTGGTCGGAAAACTGGTTTTATTCCTTACCTCTTCAGGACTCTGGCTATCTTGCTCGTTGTAGCACCGCAAAAAGGAATCCGCGCTGTGTGTTGGTCCCCTTCTTGTATGTGGCCGGCATCGTGTCTTACTTTCTTGGACAATACTGATTTAATTTCACCGGCAGAATAACCATTCCTCTTGAAAACAGTCGTCAAATGGTTGATCTCGGGACCGAGGTAGTCCTTGTCGGAAATAGTCCTGGCTCTGTGTACTAAAGTATTCAGCATAGCTCTCTTCTGAGACGGATGATGGAAGCTATGGCTATGCAGATATAAGTCTGTATGGGTTGGCTTCCTGTCATCATCAGTGATGCAAATGACCCTGAAAGGATACGTGGTGCAGGAGCCATAAAACTTGAACCGCGGAGCGATGGAAGAAATGTATTTAATCGGATGAATCGCTTACACACTGTTTCCGACTTCTGTCCGAATTTACGTCACAAGAGTGAAACATGGCGGGGGTTCGGGGATGATTTGGGAGCCATGTCGTGGTATTCCATGGACCAAATGGTTATTCGCATTATGTGACAATTATGGCTGACCAGGTCCATGCCAATGCACAAAGTTTTTCCTCAATGGTGATGCTGTGTTCCAAAAATGACAGGACCCTGCTCACACGGCAGGCATCATCCAGGACGGATTTTTAAAACCATTCAAACCACATAAAAAATTTTCTTAATTTAAGACGACGGGTTTCAACATTCATTGCTGTCACCTTCCGGTCTTTAACATCTTTGTGTTGTAAAACATTTTAAAGAAATTTTCATGCCATCTTGGCTTTTGAATGGTTTATAACAATTAAAACTGGTTGCTCTTCCATACTCTGAAAATTAGAAAATTCGGGGCGGCTTTTGTGAACCCAAGAATGACATGTCACATTTAACGTGGCAACAACAAACACTAAATCTCAAGAATAAGATTTTCACTCAGCAGAGGAGTGTGCGCTGATGTGAAACTCGAACTCATGACCTATGCTCTACCATCTTTTTTTTTTAATCTCATTTTGTTCGTTTTCGTTCGTTGTATCTGCTCGGGGCGGCCGTCGCAAGACACCCGTATCAGTTTGTCGTTGATCCAATTACTCAGTTTTTTTAATTACAGAGGGTAGCTAACGCTCTGACCGAACACGCTGAGTTTACCGTACCGACGTCCATCTGAGCTACCGAAGCGTGACTCACGTCCCGTCATCACAGCTTTACTTCTGCCAGTATCTGGTCTCCTACCTTCCAAACCTTCACAGAAGCTCTCCTGCGAACCTTGCAGAACTAGCACTCTTGGACGTAAGGATATTACGGAGACATGGCCTAGCCACAGCCTGGGCGCGTGAGTCGTGCTTGGGTAGCTCAGATGGTAGAGCATTTGCCCGCGAAAGGCAAAGGTCCCGAGTTCGAGTCTCGGTCCGGCACACAGTTTTAATCTGCCAGGAAGTTTCGTATCAGCGCACACTCCGCTGCAGAGTGAAAATATTATTCTGGAAACATCCCCCAGGCTATGACTAAGCCATGTCTCAGCAATAGCCTTTCTTCCAGGAGTGCTAGTTCTGCAAGGTTCGCAGGATACCTTCTGTGAAGTTTGGAAGGTGGGAGACGAGATACTGGCAGAAGTAAAGCTGTGAGACGGGGCGTGAGTCGTGTTTGGGTAGCCCAGATGGTAGAGCACTTGTCCGCAAAAGGCAAAGGTCCCAAGTTCGAGTCGCGGTCCGGCACACAGTTTTAATCTGTCAGGAAGTTTCACTAAATCTCAATATTACTGAGTTTTTGTGGTTTACTTTAGAGAACAGCGCAAGTGATTACTATCCACCTCCACCATCAGTACCTGAAATTTCCACTACTTACGAGGAAGAATTATGTAAGATTTACTTTGATAACCGTATGGGTCCTGCATTTCTCCTTTCCAAGGTAACTGGTTACTATGAACACCTGGTTTAAACTTCCACCTAGAATACTGTATACATGGAAGTCCCCAATAGACAGACCTGGGAAATGTGTGAGAAATCATATTGCTTGCGTATTAGTAAATAAAAGTCTCGATAACAGTGGTATATCAGTAAAAAGATACCTATGACCAGACATTAACTCTGGTCACACACGTCTTGTGGGAGTTTTTAAACTTTCAATGAAACGTGTGAAGAGACTGAAAAAGAAGATCTACAATTTGAGGAAAATAAAAGATCCTATAGTAAAACGGAATATACGAAGAGAACTCAACTTAGCGGTTTACACGGAAGACACAAGTAACAGTATCAATTTAGACTTGAACAAATTACAGAATAATGTACAGAAAATAAAATTAAAGTACATGAGACCAGAGAGAAAAAGAAAAAGTCATGGATGACGGATGAGATACTAAATCCTATAGAGGAAAGGAGATGAGATAAGGGAAACCCAACGGAATACAGTAAGATAAATAAGGACACCAGAGGAAAAACAAGGGAGGCAAAAAAAATTTTTAAAAAAGCTGAGCAGAGCTACGAAATCGAGTTTTATCAAAGTAAATTTGATAGTTTCAATGTCAAAGAAATAACAGGGAAATACAGGAAGATCATCAATAGAAAACTAGTGGATGAACCAGGGAACTTGACGGGGAATTAAAAGACAAATAAAAAGACATGGAAAATATATAAACAATCCATTTCATTGCAGTAGATGTGTTTTTATACAAGTGCAAATGAAATAAGTGGCACAGATATACTATAAGTAGAGTTTCAACCTGCTATCAGACAGATGAAGGATGGAACGGGTATGGGACCAGTAGAAGCGGAGTTCTTAAAACTGATTATTGAAAATCATGTAAAATGGTTAACCAAAATTATCAGTCAAATTTATGTATATGGAAACATTCCATTGGAGTGACTGAAATCAGACGTCATTACTCTCCCCAAAAAGCCAAATGCAAAACAATGTGTAGATTATCACATGATAAGCTTAATGAGCCTTATCTTGAAATTGTTTCAGAGGGTAATATACAGAAGAACATATAGACTATGTGAGGAACATGTAGCCCCTAATCAGTTTTGGTTAGTTAATGCCGTGAGTGTGAGAGAAGCCTTCTTCAGCGTACAGGTACTGTTTCAGAGGTGTAGAGATGTAAATAAAACTGTATTTGCTTGCCTAATAGATCACCATAAGGCTTTTGATGGAGTAAAACACGAAAAATTTGTGGAGATTTTTGAGAAATATTGGAATGGAGGAAAGAGATCTGCGAATCATCAGGAACCTGTCCTGAAAACAAACAGCGGTGTTGTGTACTGATGGGGAATACACAGCAGGAGTCAAAATTCTCAGGGGAGTAAGACAGGGGCGTATCTCGTTACCCATATCATTTAGTACGTACACAGAAGTCAAATTCCGAGAATCCCTGGAAGAAGTAGAAGAAGGAATTGTGATAAATGGAATAAGATTACTGGCAGAAGTAAAGCTGTGAGTACCGGGGGTGAGCCGTGCTTCGGTAGCTCAGATGGGCAGTCTGCTTTCCGCAGCGCTGCGGCGAGGACGTCTTGTTTACGTCCCGTCCGCGCGGTCGCGAGTGCCCGTAGTTGTTTACTACTGCGTTGTCGCTAGTTTAGAGTCCATCACTACCGACGCAACATGGCACATTCATACAGACAAACCACCATCAAGATCGGTTTTCAACCCGATCATGCACGACCCCGAGCTTCTGAAGTGGAACGTTTTCTACGTGACGACGTTAAAATTGAACCGTGAGACATAATTGGTATCCATCTCTCTATCACGAGCAGTGTTGTCTACGTCAAGCTAGTAAGTGACGAGGTGTGCAACAGAATCGTGCGCGCACATGCAAACGATCTTAAATTCAAACATTCTGATGGCCATATTGGGGCGGTCTCTATCGATCACGCGGGGCTTGGCCTCCGTACGATACGCGTCTTCGAATTCCCTTTCGAAGTACCACCGGACGTAGTCACCGCGGCTTTCCAGCCCTACGGTAGAGTGATCAGCCATATGGCCGAAAAATGGACCACCTTTACAACGTACCCCGTTCTTAACGGGGTGCGACAGATAAAAATTGAACTGACCAAACATGTTCCGTCATATCTTGTCATCGGCGGATGTAGGGCGAGCATTATGTATGACGGTCAGCCACGCACTTGCTCTGGTTGTGGCCAAGAAGGGCACGTCCGGTCGGATTGTCTCCGACGACGGCTTACTCAAATCCCGACAGGTGAATCTATGACTCCTTCTACGGTGACGACCCTTCCTCTCAATTACGCCGAAGTTACACGGGCAGCAACCCTTTCTGATGCTGCCCACGTTAGTCCGATAGCCGCCCCCGATAGCGAGACCATGATGGCTTCTGCAGTACAGGATCCGGCCTCTACAACGGCGCCCCCACCTGAAGATAATCACCGACCGACCTTGCAAGAAGGCGTGGATGCTAGGATGGACATTGACCCACGGGTTGTGCCGACAGCGGCTTTTCTTCCAGACACCGGAGCAGCTGAAGAAATTCACCCACATTCAGATACTGAAACACACGTCCGTAAACAGCGTTCCACGCGAAAACACAAGAGACGGCGGCGTGCTCCATCGGACGATTGTTTGCAGCGATCGTCTGACATGGACTGCGGAAATTCCGACGACGGTACCGGCGCTACAGAGGCCGCTGTAACATCAAACTCAACAGATCGCCGTGGTGACGGCTTCAGCCCCTCCGACCCCACAGAACAGCAGGATCACAAGCAGACAGCCGCTGCCGATTCCCAGCCAGAAGAGCCGATGGATTCAGCGCCGAGTGCCGCAGCAGCCACTAACTGCCACCAACAGCCGATGGTATTTCATGGCGACTGGGCGGACGACTGTGAGGAACACTCCTTGCCCATCGTGTCGGACGACACGGGGGGAACTTTACCCCACCAATGTTGATCCTTTCCCGCCATCAGTTACAGTGACGAGACAGCCTTACAAGGGTATTGATGGCCAACACGGATGCTATGGATAGACCTAAAACTTATCGCGTTGCAACTATAAACATCAACACTATACGGACGCGCGCTAAGTTATCCTTGCTTCAGGATATGTTGAACTCTGCTTCCATCGACATAGCCCTTCTTCAGGAAGTGTACGTCGACGACTTCTCAGGCATGTACGGTTACGATGCTTGCGTCTCTCCAGCTTCCCCAACAGGCAGTGGTGTCGCTGTACTTCTTCGGGAAGGGATAGTGGCGGACGATATCCTGTTTCTACCTGGGGCAAGAGGAATGGCACTCACAGTATTGGGTGTCCGCATTATCAACATCTACGCACCTTCCGGGACGGACAAACGTCGCGAACGTTCACGATTCTTTGCGGAAGACGTCGCTCCGCCCTTCCAAGGCCGCCACGACCATCTGGTGTTTCGAGGTGACTACAATTGCGTACTGGCGTCCAGAGACCAACTCCCACGACATAATCCGTGCCCGGAATTCGAGACGCTAATTCGAGACCTGCAGATGGTGGACACTTGGGAACATCTTCACGGCCACCGACCGGGATTCACGCACTTCACGAGTCACTCTTCCAGTCGTATCGATCGGATTTATGTCTCACGCTCTCTCGCCGCTGGAACACAGGATGCGGAACTGTGGCCTGCAGCATTCTCGGACCACACAGCTTACATTTGTGCCGTCACCCTGCGGCGGCAACAAGTGTGGAGAAGCCGCAGCCCGTGGAAATTAAACATCGCTCACCTGTCGTACCCGGATCGCCGCCAAGCCGTTGAGGATACGTGGCATTCGTGTGAAAATCGCCTCCGTGCATTTCCCACATCGATCCGCTGGTGGTTGGACTGCGCCAAACCGGCACTGAGGCGAACGTTGATAACCTACGGTCGCGACCACGCTACTTGGCGAAGACATACACTCGACTTTTACTTCCGGGTCCTGCGCGACTGCGATGCTATGGCGCCGTCTCCGGAACGACAAACGGCGGTCCACCGTGCTAAGGCTCAGATCCTCGCTCATATGCGACGCCACCTAGAGGGGGTAGTCATCCGCTCGAGGACGCAGGATCGGATACCAAGCGAACGCCCGTCAATGTTCCACGTGCTTCGTGAACGTAAACGACGCCAACGAGCGCTGATACGCTTCATCGACACGGAGGACGGTCGTCGCCTCACCACGCAACAAGACATAAACACAGCGTTCTACAATCATTATTCCCACCTCTATTCCGCTCAGACCCCTGATCCGACAGCATTGGAGGACGTCTCTCAGACGATTTACGGCACCGTCACCCCAGCAATGGAAGAGCCCTTGATGGACGAAATTACAGAAGAAGAAGTGATCGACGCCATTAGAAAAGGAGCTGTCAACAAGTCACCGGGTCCTGATGCCCTCCCCTTGGAATTTTACCGGACTTTTCAATATTTATTAGCCTCCCGATGGACGGACATCTGTCGCGAACTACTATCCCCGGACGTGCCGCTCCCTGCGGCCTTTGTGGAAGGGATGATCATTCCTATTCACAAACCGTCCGGTGGCTCACGACTGCAGGACTACCGCCCGTTGACGCTATTGAACTGCGACTTTAAGATCTTTTCTCGACTGTTGGCGGCGCGGATACGCCAGACCTTACGAAATGTTATCTCACCCGATCAAACGTCATTAGGAGGCGACAATAATATTCAAACAGCACTCAGTGAATATCGTGACTTGATCTCACTGGCGAGGGCATGTCGTCTGAAGGGTGCACTGGCGGCAATCGATTTTAGTCAAGCTTTCCACCGAGTGGACCACGACTATTTGGAAGCGGTCCTCCAACATATGCGATACCCACAGCCATTCGTCACTGTCGTCATGCGACTACTCCGTGGCGCGACATCCAAGGTGATAGTCAACGGCCGACCTTCGCAGCCCCTCACCATTTCTCGATCGATACGCCAAGGCTGCCCTCTCTCCACTTTACTTTACGCTGTGGCCATGGAACCTCTCCTCTGCGGCCTGCGCCAACGACTAACGGGTATGACGTTACGAGGCCACACTTTCCGATGTAAAGCGTACGCTGACGACCTGGTGATTGTCATCCGCAACGGTGACGACACAGCTAGCGCACTGAATTGGATAGAGAAATATGGCATGGCCACTGGTAGTCGTATCAACGTCGCAAAATCGGTGGCGATGAACATCGGGCCGGATTGTCTGAGTACAGTGTCACCCCTTTACAGCTCAGAGATAGTTTGAAATGTCTCGGCATTGATTTTACAGACGATATACAACGGACCGCTGCTCACAACTGTCGACGGCTTTTACGAAATGTTCGGACTGGAATTGCCAACAACCGCCTACGAGCCCTGGACATCGTCCAAAGGACCCAGTATGTTAACACACATTTAGCGTCACGCATTCCGCACATCGCCCAGATATTACCTATACCGGTGATGTTAGCTCGCCGTATACTTGCGGCTTTTGGGTCCTTCGTGAGTTCAGGAATGCTTTTCAAGATCAAACATGAGACTCTCACCCTTCCCCCGGATCGGGGAGGGCTTGGCCTTTATCACGTTCATGACAGAGCGGTCGCCCTATTTGTGAGCACATTAGTCAAACTATGGCACCGCCGTCCGGACAGTTTGTCCAGTATGTTAATAGAAGAACTAGCGCCGCCCTCCCTGTTGCCGCCTGTGCCGATACACAATGTCCCCTCCTCGCTCTTCTACATCGGTGTCTTTTACCTCGAACTCAGTTACGTTCGACCTGCCTTACCAGCGACTCACCTGGCGACGGCAAAGGTGGTTTATAGGGTCCTGCAACGTGGACGACCCGATAACGTCGTGGAGAGGAAGCACCCGAACGTCAACTGGCGAGTAGTGTGGAGGACAATTCACCACGTAACACTGGACACTGACGTCACGGCGATGTGGTATATCACTGTCAACGGTAAGCAGGTGACCAGATCAAGGCTACATGCGATCCACATGGTCGACTCACCCACGTGCACGAGCTGCGGCGTTCAAGACAACGATGAACACCGTCTTAGCTGTGGCGAGTCTACGGCAGTGTGGAACTTAGTGAGGCAAATGTCAGCATACTTCCTTCGGGTAACGCCGAATCATATCGACCCCAAGACTATCCTATTCCCGGATGAGATGTATTACCCACGCACTAAAACTAATGCAATGACGTGGCTTCGTGGACATGCAGTGCATTATTTGTTTCAAGACGGCACTAAGGACACTTTAGACTTTTGGAACTATTTGCAGGAACGACATTGCAAGATCCTCCGTAACCCAAAGTATCGACAATATTTTTCCAATTTTTTGTGGAGTGCGTTCCACGACCCTCCACGTAGCTGGAACATCACGGGTAAGAGAAGCTAAGATTACAAGACGATGATAGAACAGTACACGGTACAACGTGGGATCTACTTTCATCATTACGAGAAGACATACCTGGATGATACAGCAGATGGAGAGTTTCGTTGTGAACCCTCACACTCTGTAGCAGTATTTGCCCCATTTCCTCTTTTTGTCCCCGGTGCGAAAAGGTCTTCGCAATTTTTGTTTTCCCATCCAGTGCAAGATGTAGCACTGGTTAATGGTGGTAAGGATTCCACCCTTCAGTTTTGCTTCATGGTTTCCTTCGCCCCGCACTTTGCTCTCTTTCTTTATGCCTTTTTCTACAACTATTAGCATGGTTTTAGTTATGTGCGTCACCAACTCGACCCAACGAGTGCACTTACTAGTTTTCAGTTCCTTACTGTTAAAAAAATACAAAAAAATACAAAAAAATACAAAAAATAAAAATTAAAAATAAATAAATGAATAAATAAACTATAAAAAAAATCACAATAATACACCAACTGCATCCTTTGTACCACATATCCCCAGGATGGGAGGGAGGAGACATCGTGGCCAGGCCTCGGGTCGCGACCCCTACCCACCTTGCCTCCGCCAACCCACTACCTGATCCATCTCCCCCCCCCCCCCCCTATTAAAAAAAAAAGTGATCAGTGCAAAAAAAAAAAAAATATGGTAGAGCACTTGCCCGCGAAAGGCGAAGGTCCCGAGTTCGAGTCTCGGTCGGGTCCACAGTTTTAATCTGCCAGGAAGTTTCAACATTCGATATGCTGATGATACATTTGTATTTGGTAACACTATCGAAGCATTATAATCATTAATGAATAGAGTTATTGTAACAGTTAGCGGTCAGTATGGGCTTGAAATAAATACCACAAACGCAAAACTCGTGGTCTTAAGTAAGGAAAATATTACAGGAGTCAACTTAATCATAAACCAAAGAACTATAGAAAGGGTAAAACAATATACATACCTTCGAACCATAATATATGAAAAGCAATCAAGATTCGCATTGGGAAAGCTAGAATAGTGTTTCAGGAAATGAGTGCTGTTTTCAAAAGCCGTAATTTAATGTTAAGGACAAAAATTAGACTTTTGCACAGCTACGCATATTCTCTCCTCCTATATGGGATAGTGACAGGGATCTTAAATAAAAACATGTAGAAGAAACTGGAGGCCTTTGAAATATGGCTTTACAGAATACCTCGGATCCAGAGAGTAACAAACGAAGATGTTTTGAGAAGAATGAACACTACACCTAAATTAATCAAGATAGTGAAGTGCCGAACGTTGCAATATCCAGGATTTATCTTACAGAACACAGATGGAAATGATGTTCTACAAAAAATGCTTCAAGGGAAAATCAACAGCCAAATAAGTCCTTAAGATGGCGAATATATTGGTTTATCAACTTTAGATGCTGGTTCATCATATCTTCAACAGAACTGTTCTGTGTTGCTACCAACAAGAGAAGAACAGCCATCATGATCACCAACATCCGAACCGGATAGGCACTGAAAGAAGAAGAGGCAACTGGAAGATATTTTTGAAAGCAGCATTAGGCATGATAATGTACTGTGTTTTCGGCGTTTCAATATATTTATCCAACACCTATCTCCTTGTCCAGGTCGTAAGACTGTCACAATCCTATTTAGTCTCTTTACAGTATGGAGAGTGTAATACAACTCTAGTAAAAATTGCTCAGAACACCTCCAAGTGGTCCCAACCAGAGGGAGTGTTCATGTAATATCATCTGACAAACTCATCTTCAGCTGATCTTGGTTTTATAATTACAAATGATCATGAATGCTCAGGTTCCTGATGAAATAGGCTTCATAATCAGGCTTTCCTTTTGTCAGTAGCATCGAGAAACATGTCAAAACCTGAAAATGAATAATGTTCCAGAGTCCAAGGGGGCCCCTACGGCATTCTGTACAGAATGCTCGGCTGATTGAGCCCCTCATTCAACTAAAATAGATCATAGATAGCTCAAAGAAAAAATTGTGTATCCTAGTTAGAACCAGCTCTGTAGATGATGATGAAATTGATGAAATGTATGATGAGATAAAAGAAATTATTCAGGTAGTGAAGGGAGACGAAAATTTAATAGTCCTGGGTAACTGGAATTCGAGAGTAGGAAAAGGGAGAGAAGGAAACATAGTAGTTGAATATGAATTGGGGGTAAGAAATGAAAGAGGAAGCCGTCTGGTAGCATTTTGCACAAAGCATAACTCAATCATAGCTAACACTTGGTTCAAGAATCATAAAACAAGGTTGTATACATGGAAGAATCCTGGAGATACTAGAAGGTATGAGGTAGATTATATAACGGTAAGACAGAGATTTAAGAACCAGTTTTTAAGTTGTAAGACATTTCCAGGGGCAGTTGTGGACTCGACCACAATTTATTGGTTATGACCTGTAGATTAGAACTGAAGAAACTGCGAAAAGGTGGGAATTTAAGGAGATGGGACCTGGATAAACTGACTAAACCAGAGGCTGTACAGAGTTTCAGGGAGAGCATAAGGGAACAATTGACAGGAATGGGGGAAATAAATACAATAGAAGAAGAATGGGTCCCGGCAGTAGACAACATTCGATTAGAACTACTGACGGCCTTGAGACAGCCAGTCCTGACAAAACTCTACCATCTGGAGAGCAAGATATATGAGGCAGGCGAAATACCCTCAGACATTAAGAAGAATATAATAATTCCAATCCCAAAGAAAGCAGGTGTTGACAGATGTGAAAATTACCGAACTATCGGTTTAATAATTCACGGCTGCAAAATACTAACACGAATTCTTTACAGACGAATGGAAAAAGTGGTAGACGCCGACCTAAGCGAAGATCAGTTTGGATTCTGTAGAAATGTTGGAACACGTGAGGCAATACTGACCTTACGACTTATCTTAGAAGAAAGATTAATGAAAGGCACACCTACTTTTATAGCATTTGTAGACTTAGAGAAATCTTTTGACAATGTTGACTGGATTACTCTCTTTCAAATTCTAAAGGTGTCAGGGGTAAAATACAGGGAGCGAAAGGCTATTTACAACGTGTACAGAAACCAGTAGGCAGTTATAAGAGTCGAGGGGCATGAAAGGGAAGCAGTGGTTGGGAAGGGAGTGAGACAGGGTTGTAGCCTATCCCCGAGTTTATTCAATCTGTATATTGAGCAAGCAGTAAAGGAAACAAAAGAAAAATTCAGAGTAGGAATTAAAATCCATGGAGAAGAAATAAAAACTTTAAGGTTCGCCGATGACATTGTAATTCTGTCAGAGACAGCAATGGACTTGTAAGAGCAGTTGAACGGAATGGACGGTGTCTTGTAACGAGGATATAAGATGAACATCAACAAAAGCAAAACCGGGATAATGGAATGTAGTCGAATTAAGTCGGGTGATGCTGAGGGAATTAGATAAGGAAATGAGACACTTAAAGTAGTAAAGGAGTTTTGGTATTTTGGGAGCAAAATAACTGATGATTGTCAAAGTAGAGAGGATATAAAATGTAGACTGGCAATGGCAAGGAAAACGTCTGTGAAGAAGAGAAATTTGTTAACATCGAGTATAGATTTAAGTGTCAGGAAGTCGTTTCTGAAAGTATTTGTATGGAGTGTAGCCATGTATGGAAGTGAAACGTGGCCCATAAAAAGTTTAGAAAAAAAGAGAATAGAAGCTTTCGAAATGTGGTGGTACAGGATGATGCTGAAGATTAGATGGGTAGATCACACAACTAATGAGGAGGTATTGAATAGAACTGGGGAGAAGAGGAGTTTGTGGCACAACTTAACAAGAAGAAGGGACCGGTTAGTGGGACATGTTCTGAGGCATCAAGGGATCACAAATTTAGCATTGGAGGGCAGCGTGGAGGGTAAAAATCGTAGAGGGAGACCAAGAGGTGAATACACTAATCAGATTCAGAAAGATGTAGGTTGCAGTAAGTAATGTGAAATGAAGAAGCTTGCACAGGATAGAGTAGCATGGAGAGCTGCATCAAACCAGTCTCAGGACTGAAAACCACAACAAAAACAACAGTTAGAAGAAAATTAAGGTCACATGGGTCCGCAAGAAGGGTAACAGAAGTGATCCACAAAACTACCGTCCAGTATCTTTGACACCAGGTACGTGTAATATTTCCGAACAGAATTTAGTACTAAACGAGTGCTTATTATATAAAGTGCGTATCCTAAATCCAGTCACAATTTGTGACTGGATTTAGGATTTCTTTGTAAGGAAGATGCACCATGTCATCCCGAATGAAGAGTCATTGACAGATGTAGAAGTAATCTCACCCCTGCCCCAGGAAAGTGTTTTGAGACCCTTACTGTTCTTTTTTGTATATAAATGATATGGCAGACAATCCTCATAGTAGCCTCAGACATTCACGCAGATGACAGTTATCTATCGTACACTATAGCCCTAATAAACCTACGTGCATTTTCAGCTATGTTTTCTTGCTACGTTTTCACACTTATTTATCAGCATACATTTTTGTATCAGGAGCAAATTCTTTTTCTTATTTCTTCACGCATTTCTATTCATTGACATGTTTAGGGGTATATTATGTTATGTAAAAGTAGTTTTTGTAAAAATGTTCTTACTATGAAAACATATACGATGTAAATATATGTTGTTAATCGATACAAGTGCTATGTTCAGTTAGTATTGACGTATTTCTGCTCGTTGACATGTTTATGGGTATATTATGTTGTGTAAAAGTAGTTTTTGTAAAAATGTTCTTACTATGAAAACATGTAAGATGTAAATATTTATTGTTAATCGATTCAAGTGCTATGTCCAGTTAGTATTAAATGTAATATGTGGCTTCAACGAAGTAGGAGAAGAAAGGTAATTGAGAGTGGAGATTTGGGTTGGAAATAGAAGTACGCTAGAGATGGCGGTTTTTATTAAAGGAAGTAAAGTGAGAACCTGGGTGAGTAGTACTCTGGACTGTGTTGGTAAAAAGAGGATTAATTGAAGTTTCGATCTATATATTAAACTGTGAAGTTAGCTTTCAGAGTAACTGCCACATGTTGTAAATTTTTGCGGTCTCGATGAGTAATTGTGGTGCCTTAGATCTGTTTGACGAATGCACATGAAGCTGTGGTTACTAATTGCACACGAGGATGGTGGATGTACCTATTATAGAAATTCAACTAGAGGAACGAGATCGGAAGAGTTGAGTTTTCTTTATGAAGATATGCGGGCCAGAAAGAAAAAGAGAAGGCTTCTAGAAAAGTTCAATGGTGGATAATGTCTACGCAAAAATTTGAGAAGTTTCATAACTGATGGACCTTGTATTTAGATGAACCAGCGAGAGAAGCGTGAAGAAACTGTTAGCATCAGAAGTTAATTATCTCGCTGCAAAAGCAGTTGAACATATTAACGGATTGTGGCTAACAAACAAAGTGTATATACACCTAATTATTATATTGCGTGAACATTCTAAGCGGAAACGTAATTACAAATATCAGATAATTTATGAGGACCTGTCCCAAGGCTTTAAATGTGCACATTCTCAATACAAATAAATTCAAGTGGGCATGTACTCTTCATCAACACAACATTGTGTTTATCGTGAAACATCCCACAAATTCCATCCAGCAGTTTCCTAGGCACTACCTACAACTATTATTATAACTCTGATGCCATCCAGAAGTAAGATGTTTGGAGGTAATCATTTTCAATGAAATTTATGCAAAATGGTCGCCGAGGGCCGCCACTTTTAGCAGCTATCGACATTCATCTACTACAGTAGAAGAACACAGATCACGTAGCTTGCAGCAGCGCAGATGGACTGACGTCAGCAGGGTATGAGGATACATCGCTGTCCGAAACAGCAATATAACAGCAGATTCATCATGCATTAAGAAAAAAAATCACTGCCGTTAACCATTTTAGCGGGAGTCACTAATGAATAAATCAGGGTTTCAGAGCTAGCTTTCTGCTGAAGGAAATTTAATATAGTAAAGACAGTCCATAACGATGGAAACTATTGGAAATTTTTAGCAAAACGTTTAGTACGATACCATAAGAATGGTAACCTGTCTCCCAGCCAAACTTTTTTGTTGATCTACAGTGCAGGATGATACAAAAGTAACTGTATCTACTTCCCAGGTGAAATGTAGGCAGCAAAACAAGAGTAAAATGTTAAGTGAGTTTTAGTCTGAAATTGATTTATTTCGGAGTAATGACGTAGAGTAGGTAGTCCTATCACACGCACAACACCAACAGTAGGAAATTAGTACTTCTCAGAAACGAACGACATCCAGAGACCCGAAATTCAGCACAACTACATGCTGCACATTTACCCCAAGACATGTACAAAATTATTTCTATCCAGACGATGATAGTGACGTGCTCGACATCTTGTCACTCTGTTCATCTCGTTCTGCGCAGTTGCACCGCCATTCTCAACTCACTACTGTAGTTGTGCTACATTCTCAGTTGCTACACCATACACGAGCTCACTGAGATAGCTACAAAAGCAGATGTCCAGGAAGGGGGTGGGGGTGTTACAAATCCAGAGATCTTTCAGGCCAGAGAACTGGTCCTGCGCGACCTACTCATTTATCGGGATAAGCAAAATTCAGATATTCTCTTGCCTCCTCAGTGATATGTGCGGGGTCACCCTCGTGCGTAAACCGTAAGTTTGTTGACGTAGATAGTGGGACATCATGAAGCAGACCAGCTAGTTCATGTTCCAAAAACTGTCGATTCACTCTACCAGTCAGGCGGTCCGAGTAACTGATTGACCACTATAATCACACCAGATGAACACTTCGAAAACGACGTTGATATCGTCGCGCTGTAGTTATGCGAGGTTTCTCATACGCCAACACTTGGATGTTACGATCATTCACGACATCCGCTCGGATAAACAGGAGTTCTCATACGTAAAAGGTACACGATGACAGAACATTGGATCAGGTGCATGGCTGTCGCTTAATCATTGACCAATTCTGAAGTCGGGGTAGTGTGCAGGTGCCAGCTCCTGTACCTTTTGCAGTCGAAATGGGTAAAACTGCTGTGTCGGAGGTGGCACCATACAGTTGGTTGAGGAACCCTCGCGGTGGCACTTGTATGGAGGGTATATATGAGCACCCACTCCACCCAGTTGAGGGCAACTTATTCGATGCGCACGACGAATGCCACATTCTCTTAAACGCTTGTCCACAGTTCTGAATGTATGATCTAAAAATCCGCGTATTCACCCCTCGAGTACGTTATCGCACAGTATACAACGACTGCAGTCTGTGAGCTACCGACCGGATGAATGGACGTAGAGCGTCTGGTTTCGCTACAGCCGACCGCTAAGACCGAGCGGTTCTAGGTGTTTCAGCCCGGAACCGCGCTTTTGCTGGGGTCGCCGGTTCGAATCCTTCCTCGGGCATGGATGTGTGTGATGTCCTTAGGTTAGTTAGGTTTAATAGTTCTAAGTCAAGGGGACTGATGACCTCAGATGTTAAGTCCCATAGTGCTTAGAGCCATTATGAGCCGCTACACAACAACAACGCATTACAGTACAACGACGTCAAGTAAACAAAGCTATAATAATAAGCGAATACTAGGGCTTCATTAAGAGACACACAGTCACTCCATTCAGCGACATATATACACATTTAAAATAGTTTTGCATCACTTCGATTCCGAGACTTACAGAGCCTGTACACAAAATTGGAATCAACATTAACATCATTTCCGCCCTTTTTATTGCTCATGAAAACCACACATTGCATGTTGTACCATCATACAGCGGGAGCTTCAGAGGCGGTGATCCAGATTACTGTACACAACGGTACCTCTGATACCCAGTAGCACCTCCTCTTGCATTGATACATGCCTGTATTCGTCGTGGCATACTATCCACAAATTCATGAAAGAACTGTTAGTCCAGATTGTCCCACTCCTCAACGGCGAATCGGCATAGATCCCTCGGAGTGGTTGGTGGGTCACGTCGTCCGTGGACAGCTTTTTTAAATCCATCCCAGGCATGTTCGATAGGGTTCATGTCTGGAGAACATGCTCCACAATCTAGTCGAGCGATGTAGCTATCCTGAAGGAAGTTATTCGCAGAATGTGCACGATGGGGGCACGAATTGTCGGCCATGAAAACGAAAGCCACGCCGATATGCTGCCGAAAAGGTTCCACTATCGGTCGTTGGATGGCATTCATGTATCATACAGCCGTTACGGCGCCTTCCATGACCACCAGCGGCGTTCGTCGGCCTCACGCGATGCCCCCCAAAACAGCAGGAACCTCCATCTTGCTGCACTCGTTGCACAGTGTGTCTAAGGGCTTCAGCCTGACCGGGTTGCCTCCAAACACGTCTCTGACGATTGTCTGGTTGAAGGCATATGCGACACTCATCGGTGAAGAGAACATGATGCCAGTCCTGAGCAGTCAATTCGGCATGTTGTTGGACCCATCTGTACCGCGCTGCATGGTGTCGTAGTTGCAAAGATGGCAAAGATGGACATCGCCATCGACGTTGGGAGTGAAGTTGATCACCATGCAGCCTATTGCGCACTGTTTGAGTCGTACACGACGTCCTTGGCTGCACAAAAACCATTATTCAACATGTTGGCGTTGCTGTCAGGGTTCCTCCGCGCCATAACCCGTAGGCAGCGGTCATCCACTGCAGTAGCAGCCCTTGGGCGGCCTGAGCGAGGCATGTCATCGACGGTTCCTGTCTCTCTCTATTTCCTCCATGTCCGAACAACATCGCTTTGGTTCTCTTCGAGACGCCTGGACACTTACCTTGTTGGGAGCCCTTTCTGGTACAAAGAACCAGTACAGACGCGATCTAACCGCGGTATTGATCGTCTAGGCATGGTTGAAATAAATACAACAGGAGTCGTGTACCTACTTGCTGGTGGAATGACTGGAACTGATCGGCTGTCGGTCTATTCTGTGTAGTAGACGCTGCTCATGCATGGTTGCTTACATCTGTGGGCGGGTTTAGTGATGTGTCTGAACAGTCAGAGGGACGTTGTCTGTAATACAATATCCACAGTCAACGTCTATCTCCAGGAGTTCTCGGAAGCGGAATGATGCAAATCTTTTTTGATATGTGTACGTACAATTATATATAACGTATAATTGCCTTACATCCACAAAAAGATTTATTCTTTGGCTGCATCATCGTCCTCAACGAAGGGTGACGTCCTAAAAAATAAATTATTATTTTTCCCATTTCCCGGTTCCGACGAGAATATTCGAGAGGTTCCCCTTGGTTGTAACGCGTATGCCGGAACAGGTAGGCTTCCCCCACTTATTCCCAGTTTAGAACCCCCATCTGCCAGACTGTCAGTTTGTCTGATATTTGGCTGAAGAGAACCCTTTAATGGGCAGGAACTCGAATAGCCATCTGTACTCCTAGTAGTGGAAAATGAAAAGAATAACATATCCTACATGTGACATTAACTACAGACACAATAACTTTGGTTCACTGTTCTTGCGTGTTTTTATCTAAATTGCCATGTGATTAAATTCAACCATAAGTTCTTTTAGTGTTCTTGTAGCGCGTATGAATGAACGATTGGCCATATGAATGTATGTAATACAAGCATTTTAAAAGAGAAGGCAGTATTTGTCTAGAGGAAGGTAAAGAACCCTCAGTATTGACAACATCAAAGATGATGTAGTAACTTATCACAAGGTATAGCAGATATATCAGAAAATAAAAGTAGGGACTGAATTCAGTTAGGTGTTTTAATACAGCGTCAAGGAGATGCTGCAAAACATAAACTGTTTAGACCAAACTGTTCCATGAAAGGCTACATTTCAAGAACTAGTTTTAAATGAGTAATCTAGGAGTATACTGTGACCCCCTACTTATTGCTCCTAGAGGGCCTTTGAGATAACATTAGACTAATAACAGCACGCACAAAGACGTCTAAACAATCATTATCCCAGCGCTCCGTACGAAAACGAAATAGGAAGAAACCTTGATAAGTGGGAAGTACGCTCTGCCAAGTACTTTACAGCTGTTTGAGGAGTATAGCAATTTATGGAAGCAGATGTGTCTAGCAGCCAAATGGTCTAGAGGTTGCAGGATATTCACAAAAAATGTAACTCTAACAAATATCCAAAAGTCTTAGTTTTAAACATGGCCGTTATTCGGCAACCGTATGCTAGCTTCAACATTAGGCTTATTCAGCTATCCTGCTGCAAATTACTCTTTGGTACATTAATCTAGGCTTAGACACTTACTAATGGTGTCTTCATCAGAACGAAATTTTAATAAACGGTAAAACTACATTGCACAAAAGGAATAGCCCTATTTTAGAGACCTGAGGATAGTTGCTCTAAAATCGGACCATTGCTTTTTCACAATGCAATTTTACGGTTTGTCAAAATTTCATTGTGATGAAGACACCATTAGTAGGTCTCTAAGCCTAGATAAATGTACAATCCATTAATTTGCAACCGGTTGGCTGTATACTAATGCTGGAATGTCCAGAGACCCAAAAGAATACGTTTCAACGAAATGTATTACACTCGAAACGTTACGCGAGTAAAGAAACGACGAAGTCAAAGAAAGTATGTCTAAAATACACGGTATTCCAATAGAAAATAACATATTTTTTAGAAAAAATTTAACAAGAAGAAAGATACGCCTGTGAAACGGTGGCTTCACTCTACCATATAGCAATTAAAGGTATATGTTGCTATTTCTTCCTTATCGATTTTAAAATGAGACCAAAATTCAAAACAAAGGGGCATCTTGTGACACTTTATTTAGTCATGAGTTTAAGTATTTTTTGGTAGCAGCTAATTTCTTAAGCGTGTGTTCTAAATTTGGATATCTTTAAGAGCGGTGTTAGCAATATGAATCACACTGATACACCATAACGAACTATAGATATTGTCAGTATAAAGAGATATTTCTATCACAAACAAAAAAGAATTATAATCAGTGCACAGTACTAGAAGGCAGACTTTATTCGTTTTGCAGTAAAAGGTTTCTGGCCGTGTCGTGCTGTAAAAAGCAAGGCACGCCAAAAGCTTTCTCAGAATCGTCAATCTGATGCAATGTTTCCTTCCGTCTTTCCTTCCTCTCCTCTATCGACGCACCACACATCGTCGTGTTGGATATTTCTTTGATGTCTACGGCGTCGTGTTTGTGTAGCAACGTTTCAGCGGCCGAGTTGTTTTAGGACTTTTTGATGGTCTGCCTTTTTGTTGCTACACTCTGGAGACGACAACCAGTTTTTTTTGCGCCTGCGTGAACACGGAGCCGAAGTGTAGTCCGTCACAAAAAATGCGGAGAAACTGCAACACCGGCTTCATCAATATAATGCAGAAGCGGGATGAACGTCAACAAAGGACTCGAAAAACACACCCCTGCGTGTTTCAGAAAAACGGATACACAATCTGTTCACGTGACTGATTGTCAGACGGTGATTCACGTAACTTACGCTTTCCGTGCGCTTATTGAATGAGTTTTTTGTGGAATACACGAATACCATTAGGAGAAAGATTATATATTTGTGCACCCATCGTTCGATAGATGACAGTAATTCGTGCCTTATTTAATCTAAATCACATTCATATTTATTTTTTACTTTTTACTTACTACATGTAAAAGCAAATAAACGTAATTTCTAACAACGGCTATAAGCACTCGACTGTATTTTAGAGCCGACGCGCATTTGTGTTCTGAAAATATTAACCTAGATAATTTTCCTATAGTTCCTTTATTATATGCACATGCACCATTTTTGTCATTCGTAATTAAGCTGTAATTGTAGACATGTAAGCTGCAAATGTAACGGAACTGAGTATCTATATCATTTCTACTGCGTGGATTTTCAGTTGAAGCTGCAGTCTATCTGCAGTCACATAAACTGAACATTAACAATTTTTAATGTCGTATTTGACTGCTATCTGACTGTTGGTATATAATTTTGCACTACGGTATCTTATGAGAAATAATGAACTGTATGCACAGATTCTTTCCATATTTGATAATCCACTTGACGCGAACTGCCTGTTCATATTTTCAAATATACAACATTCTGGCTCAACATTATGAGGATTAAATCTACATTTAATTCGTAGACCAATATTACATGCAAAACGTAATGTATTTCCATCTTTGACGGTGCAGTCGAATAATTACTGTATATTAGAAACAACAAATAACTCGAAAAAATAATCTGCTTCAGTTTTCTATTGCCATGCAATGTGGAGCTCTATTTGCTTCAAAACGTATGTTACTCATTACTGTGGCAGGCCAAGTAAATTTTATTGAATGTTGTACTACGCTTCAAAGTGATACAGAAACGTAGTACTATTTTTCAATGTAGTTGCCGAACCTCACATCGAAATCGAAGCAGAGCTTACCTTACGCAACTTCTGGGGTATTGGGTTATAGTGCAGAAGGACAATGCCATTGCGTAACAACCCACGCATCTTGTTCTTTACGTTTTGAACACTATTCATACTTTCCCACGTCTTTCAACTTTGGAATATGATACCAGTTTCTGCGCCATTTCACTCGGACCCTATCGTTCATCTGTTACCAGTTCCACAGCAGAACTTTAGGGCTATCTTCAAGAAACTATGAACATTTCTCAGTGACAGTGCGTCACCCCTGTTGTGCAGTAGCCTTAGCATTGGACTTACTGTCTACGTACAAGCAATCAAGACAAAATATTAATCATCCTCTTAAAATGTCATATCAGAATCGACAGCAAACCAATACCGACAACAGTAGTTCAGGTATAGATGCAAGCACTAACGAATAGTTCTGCAGGCAGTTCAGTTGAAGACGAATGGACATTTCTAAAATGGCAATCACAGAAGTTAGAAAGAAAAAGAGTCGTCGGAACGACTGAGTCAATATACAGGAAAGTCAAAACAACCTTCGGCGAATTTAAAAGCAATTGCGATGACATTAAGGGTGCAATGGGAGTTCCACTGTTAAATGCAGTGGAGAGAGAGGATAGAAAGGAAGAGTACACTGAAAGCATCTGTGAAGAGATGGACTCGTCTGTTGACCTGGTGGAAAAAGAAACAGGAATCGACAGGAAACAGATAGAATTTCAGAATTAGAATTAGAATTTCAGAATGCTTTGGATGACTTAACGTCAAATAAAGCACATGGAAGGACAATATTCCATAGGAATTTCTAAAATCTGTGGGGACAGTGGCAACAAAATGACCGTTTACGTTGGTGAGTAGATGTGTGAGACGAGCGATATGCCATCAGACTTTTGGAAAAAAACATCATCCACATAATTCTGAAGATATCAACAGCCGACAAGTGCGAGAACTGTCACACAATCACTTTAACAGCTCATGCATCCTAACTGCTGACAAGAGTAACATGTAGAAGAATGGAAAAAAAAATTGAGGATCTGTTACATGACGACCAGTTTGGTTTCAGGAGAGATAAAGGCACCAGAGAAGCAGTTCTGATAAAGGAGGCAGAAGTAAAGATAAATCAAGACACTTTCATGGGAAAATCTGTTCAACAGTGTAAAATGGATCAAGATACTCGAAATTATGAGAAAAATAGGGGTAAACTATACGGAAAGATGGATAGTATACAATGTGTACAAGAACCAAGAGGGAACAATAAGACCGACAGACGACGAACGAAGTTCTCGCATTAAAAAGAGTGTGAGACAGGGATGTTTTATTGCGCCCCTACTCTTCAATCTATGAATTGAGGAAGCAATGAAGAAAACATAGAAAAGTGAAAGAGTGCGATTAAAATTCAGGGTAAAAGGATATCACTGATAAGATTCTCTAATGTCATTGCAGTTCTCACTGAAAGTGAAGAAGAATTACAGGATGAGTCGAATGAACTGAACTGTCTAATGAGATAGTATATGGATTAAGATTAAATTGAAGAAAGACGAAAGTAACAGAATTGAGAACAGTGAGAATCTTAACATCACAACTGGAGATGACGAAGTAGACCAAGTAAATGAATTCTGCTACCCAGGAAGCAAGGTAGCCTATGATGAACGGAGCAAAGAGAAAATACAAGGCAAGCTAGCACTGGCAAAAAATGCATACCTTGCGAAGAGAACTGGTAATAAGTCGGCGAGGAAGGCAATATATATAAACAGCTGACAAGAAGAAAAGACGATACAATAGGACATCTGTTAAGACATCAGGGAATACCTCGATGGTACTACAGGGAGATGAAGAGGGTAAAAACTGTAGAGGAAGACAGAAACTGGAATATATCCAGAAAACAACTGAGAACGTACGTTGCAAATGCTACTCTGAGATAAAAAGTTTGGCACAAGAGAGGAATTCGTGGAGGGCCGCATCAAACCATTCACAAGACTGATGACTCAAAGAGTGGTCGCTTTGGGACAGATCTGGGTGTAGGCAATCGTATGACCCCCCCCCCCCCCCATCCTTGACGTAAGTCATGGCAGTGACGTGGTGACTAATGGCCAAACGGTTGTATGGATTCAGCGCAGTAACAGGGTGGTCACAATTATAATTTCGCCACTATAGTCAGTGTTGACAGAAAACTATTTGTATTTGTACACACCTGCTTTACATGCATATGTGTTCAACACATACTCCTCCTCTCTCTGTGTCCACCACTTCATCTTTTTGTCTGTCAATCTTATCCTCCCACTTCCACTTGTCTATGTCCTCCTCCACCCTCTGTCTACTTCTCCAACCCCTCGCTCTGATCGTAATCTCCTCCCTATCTCTATTTCCATCCCCAACCCCCTCTTTCTTTTCCGCATACCCATCACCCCTCTACACTTTCTATTTTCCTCATGTATTTCCCCCTCTCCCCCTCTCTCTGTCAATTCCCTCATCCTCTTCACTCCAACCATCCCCTCCTTACTGTGCACCTCATTCTGTCCCCACTCAAGCTCATAGTTCAAAACAGGCCAACACTACTCCAACACGAGATGCCAATCATTGAGGGCAGCCTACTGTACATGATGAGGCCTGGGAAACCCTTTCTTGCTCATGACATGTAGATGGCCCTGCAAAGGAGATTCATTAGGCCTGCTGATACTGTGCCCATACAACAGGCATGTCATGTAGGCAGCCTATAAGCCAGTAACTGGAATAACACATTTTTGCTCTTATATCAATAGAATCCAGGAGGTTATAAACCCCAAAGTGCTGATACTGATAAGGGCTACTGTTTCTGTGACAGTTTAGGGTTTCAGGAGGAGATCCCAGATATACACATATATACCCTGATTTACAGATATTCAGACTGTGCACTGCATGTTTTGCAATGTCAGAATTGTGCTGTTAGCTAGCGCTCTTGGTATGGAGCTCTATGGTTGAACACTATCGTCAGTCTGCATTACGTCACACACAGTCAACATGCATCTGGACTATATGAGCAGGCCGTTTCTCATAAGGCTGTTTTATCAAAACAACATCGTTTGTGCTGATGCTCTTTATGAGTGTAGAGACGTTGCTCAGGAGATCGTATGATTATCTGTAATACATTTGGAGAAAACCGAATGCTTGTCTGATCGTTCCAAATTTCATGTCCACCAAGATCATCTGATTTCAACCCATGGGATTTCTGATTCTGGGGTTGCCTGAAGTGTAGGGTTTATCATTGTGACACTACTACATCCTGGAGACTCAATATGAGCATTGCAAGGGAGGTACTCAGCATCCCACCTGAGATGTTTTGGGTAGCGATAGAGCAATCTCTAGTGTGGTCTAGTGCGCCATGGACACAAATGGTCGTCACACCGAGCAACGTTTGCAGCCTGGAACGTAAAAATAGTACGCAATTTAACGAATGTTATCCTCTCATGTGGAAATTGAAATGTGTTTCTTTCAACGGTTTATTCGATATTTAGTATATGAAATGTACTCGCGGTTGCGGTTACGGATTACCATCAGCTACATAAGGGAATGGCGACAGTGAAAATATGTGCCAGTCCGGGACCTGCTTTCCCGCTTTACCCTCGTGGTCGCCTTAACGGCTTCGCCAATCCGTGTACGACTCACTGCAAGACACAAACTTCCATGTGTCGTCGTTACTTCATGATAACCTGAGTCGTGTATGGACAGTCAAACCGATTAGGGCGACTGCTCGCATAAAGCGAGAAATTTGGGTTCATTCCCTTATATAGCTGATGGTTGGTTGTATTCACAAATGAATTCGTGTATTTCATAACGGCTGTAATGGCAGCAGTGCCTGTTCCTTCGGACATGAATGCGTGTTCGAAGGAATATCGGGCTGTTTCTCTTAACAACACAGGCATCGAAATATCGTATTTACTTGTTATCTGTCTTTCACATTTCCTCACAAATGTTTCACTCGTTTTTCATGGCGGCCTTCTCAAGCAATGAAATTTTAATTGTGAACCACCCTGTAAGTGACGAGAGGATTCTAAGGAAGCCTTCCAGTGAGTAGATCGCAATTGAAGCTGGTTAATTTATTAGTGTACCACCTCGGACTCTTTAGCATACCTAAACGGGATGGTGTGCGAGTCGTAACTATGCCTAAGAACAGTGGTCGTAAAAAGACAAATGACATTGCGTTTTTAAACCGACAGTTACTGGGAGCTGCTGTCAGTGTCCCAATCAATTTTCGAGCGAACATTGCAACAGGAGCTGTATGAACATCTGATGTCGGGTATCTCACAAAAGGACTTTTCCCTCGGCAACACATAAAGCTTCATCTCATACGTTCCTAAATGAAGGCATGAACTTAAGGTGACGTGTAGCAGTTGTCCCTCTTTTATAACGGTGCATTTCGTCAGGGCACCGACGACCGAACAAAGCACGTAAACCTGAAAATGTAAAGGGAGTTCTTCAGGGAGGAATGGTACTGTGATGTGCTGGAGCGTTTTCCTATCGCAGCTTGCCACATTATTTCTGGTTACCGTGAACATGAGTTGAGCAGTTTGTTTCAACACTTTATTGCTTTTTCTTCTACTTATTCATTATATGGTGTGGACAATTTCGTCCTTCGAGATGACAAAAGCCGCGTTCACACTTAACAGAGATGAACGCATACTTCTCCGCTTCCATAGACACTCGACTCCCTTATCGCGTCATGAATGGCCCGATAAATCACCCGAGACTAATTAAATTTGATACCTGTATGGGATATAATAAATGAGTGGCCTCACCTGGACATGGTTACCTGAGTTCGAATATAATATGATTCCTAGAGACAGAAAAGCGAACGTCCAAGGATCAGGATGGTTTTATAAAGCATCGTTCGTGCGAAACTAAACTTGTCTTTTTCTCATATGATATACTGCTAACTATGGATGAAGGACAATAGGCAGATTCTATATTTTTAGATTTCCGAAAAGCATTTGACACGGTGCCTCACTGCAGATTGTTAACAAAGGTACGAATGTATGGAATAGGTCCAAAATCTTTGAGTGGCTCGAAGATTTTTTAAGTAATAGAATCCAGTACGTTGTCGACGACATTGAGTTTTCATAAGAGAGAAGGGTGTCGTCATAAGTGCTCCGGGAAAGTGTAAGAGGATCGCTGTTGTTTTCTGTATACAGAAATGATCTGCCAGATTCTTTGCTGATGATGCTGTGAGTAACGGGCAGGAGTCGAAGTTGATTGATTGTAGGAGGATCAGATGTCTTCCAGAAAATTTCTAGTTGGTGTGATAAATTGCAGATGTCTCTAAATGCAGCACAACGAATGTTAATGTGAATGAATAGAACAAACAAACTCATTATGTCCGAATACAGTATTGGTAGTGTCCCGCTTGACACAATCAATTCGTTTAAATATCTGGGCGCAATGTTGAAAAGTGATATGAAATTGAACGAGCATGTGAGAATTGTGGTAGTGAAGGTGAATGGTCGACTTTGATTCATTGGAATAATTTTGGAAAAGAATGGTTCATCCGTAAAGGAGACTACATGTAGGACGCCATGTAACCCATTCTTGAGTACTGCAGAGTGTTTGGAATCCGCACCAGGTTGGATTAAAGAAAGACATCGAAAGAATTCAAAGGTGGGCTACTAGATCTGTTACCGGTGAAACGTCCCCTTAGAAAAATTATAAATGACTGTGCTTAAACTGACACACAACATTTTTAGCGCAACGCAATCTGACTTTCAATAATCCCTACAAAAGTATGGCTCTGGCTAACAATAACCTATACCTTTCATGAATCACTTACCTGACAAAAATCTTGGTTACTCGAACTACTGCAAAACAGCGTGCGCCAATACTGCCAGCTAAATAAAAGATTCTAACTACTGAAGGCGCTAACTACTGATAGGCATACGTAGCAAATGGAAGATTTTGATAGAGAACAAACAATGTGTTTATCTTAATAGTGTTCAAACGTCACAATATATAAATATATCAGTTCATGATATCCAGTCTTAAAAATTTACTGTCTCTGATGGATACACGTCCAGATCATCCGCTCTCAAAACTCCGCCATCTCTCTCCCCACATCCACGACTGTTCGCGGCTCAGCTCCAACTGCGCAACGCTACGCGCTGTTAACATCCAATTGCCCAACACTACAATAGCGAATATTACAACAATGCCAACCAGCCACAGACTGCACACAGTACAGCCGGTGATTTTCATACAGAGCGCTACGTGGCGTTACCAATATAAAAACCTAAAGAGCCTACTTACACCGGTAAGTCCGAACAGCAGGCAGGTATTATAGAGACGCTTTGGGAACGAAAATAGCAATACTTGGAGGGAAGGCGACATTCGTTTCGAGGAACGCTACTGGAAAAGTTAGAGAACCGACATTTGCAGTTGATTGCAGAATGACAGTACTGCAAGCAATGTACACTTCGCTTAAGGACTATGACGATAACAGAAACTATGACTCGTTTTTACTTCACTGTGTTTGAGAGCAGATGAGGAAAGGACGTAACTAGTAGTAGTACAGGGTACTTTCTGCCACGCACCGTAGAGTGGCTTGCGGAGTATGTACTTAGAGCTAGATGTAGAAGAAACTACACAATTTACACATGTTGTTGGAGCGATTTAATGCTGTAATGTGTAAGCGATCCTGTGGGACCACGCATCCATCTATGCTGAAACACACACGTTAGCTCGTGGTGTGGCCCCCACGGGCGGTAATGCAGGCACTCACTATGGCTTCCATCCAACCGTAAAGATGGTGAATTTTGACTTGGAATACCTTATGCCATACATATCGACTTGTTCACTAAGTTCTGTGTGAGTCCTCGTCCAATGATATCCCATATGTGCTCGATTACAGACAAGTCCGGAGATCACGCTGTCCAGGAACTTGCTGCAGGTCTTGTAGAGCATGTAGTTTCACGGGAATTGTGTGGGCTAGCATTATCCTGATGGAAGACTACATCACCTCTGTGTTGCAAGAATGTCAAAAGAACGGGTCTAACAACATTCTACGATCTAGCGCTGGTTAGCTTCTCTTCCAGAAATATCAAAGGTGAACGAGACTTGAAGCTCATCGCACAACGGACCTTAAGGCCTGGGGTGGGGCCAGTGTGTGTTACACGAATGTACTCAAGACACAGCGCCCACCAGGTCTAGGTCGTACGCGCTAACGACTATTACTTGCGTGCGGGCAGAACCTGCCTTCATAGATGAAGACTAATGTCCGCCATTTCATTTCCCAACCGATCTTCTGACAGCACCACTAGAGCAGTCCATGTCGATGCTGTGGCGTGAGTGAAAGATGGGCTAGAGGTATGTTTGCCCATAGTCCCACTGTTAAAACCGGTTCGTAACAGTTCGCGATGAAACTTCCCTGTACTGTGATATCTGTATAATCTGCCACTGCTGTTATTACAATACGACGATTGTGGTGGACGTTCGTGCTGCGTGCAAGTCCACACCCACGCCTATGCGTGTGAAAATGTTCACGTGACCACTAATACAAGCATCGCTGCACTACTCACACAGAAAGTTCAATTTCTTTCGCACTTCTCCGAAGGAACTATCCCGCACCTCGGAAGGCCACAATTTGGTCCCTTTCAAGCTCGCTTATTTGGCTATAGAAAGTGTGAGTGCATCCCCGTGGTATGGTTGCCTGCTTGCTGCACACGTCTGCACCACATTGAACCTTCTGGTTGTGAGCGTTCCTTATTAGAGGGCAGGCACAAATAGCGCTCTGGTAGCTATGCTACTGCGCTGTTTGTTGGCGGACGACGTTGAATTCATTGTCAATACATCTACTATTTCCCAGGTGGCGTATGCCGTCATTGGATTAAAATCGACATCGTCTTTCCAAGTGTACCAATTTCATTTCCAGCAATGCATTTGACGAACAACCTTGTAGATGTGTTATTGTAACTGGAGCATGTTGTCATTATGTCGACGAGACTGGCGCTTAGTTACGCACTACTGGCCATTAAAATAGCTACACCAAGAAGAAATGCAGATGACAAACGGGTATTCATTGGACAGATACGTTATACTAGAACTGACATGCGATTACATTTACACGCAATTTGGGTGCATAGATCCTGAGAAATCAGTACTCAGAACAACAACCTCTGGCCGTAATAACGGCCTTGATACGCCTGGGCATTGATTCAAACAGAGCTTGGATGGCGTGCACAGGTACAGCAGCCCATGCAGCTTCAAAACGATACCACAGTTCATCAAGAGTAGTGATTGGCGTATTGTGACGAGACAGTAGCTCGGCCACCATTGACAAGACGTTTTCAATTGATGAGAGATCTGGACAATGTGCTGGCCAGGGCAGTAGTCGAACATTTTCTGTATCAAGAAGGGCCCGTACAGGACCGGCAAAATGCGGTCGTGCATTGTCCTGCTGAAATGTAGGGTTTCGCAGGGATCGAATGAAGGGTAGAGCTACGGGTCGTAACACATTTGAAATGTAACGTTCACTGTTCAAAGTGCCGTCAATGCGGACAAGAGGTGATCGAGACGTGTAACCAATGGCACCCCATACCATCAAGCCGGGTGATACGCCAGTATGTCGACGACGAAAACACGCTTCCAATGTGCGTTCACCGCGATGTCGCCAAACACGGATGCGACCATCATGATGCTGTAAACAGAACCTGGATTCATCCGAAAAAATGACGTTTTGCCATTCGTGCACCCAGGTTCGTCGCTGAGTTTACCATCGCAGGCGCTCCTGCCTGTGATGCAGCGTCAAGGGTAACCGCAGCCATGGTCTCCGAGCTGATAGTCCATGCTGCTGCAAACGTCGTCCGGCAGCCTGTGCAGATGGTTGTTGTCTTGCAAACGTCCCCATCTCTTGAGTCAGGGATCGACAAGTGGCTCCACGATCCGTTACAGCCATGCGGATAAGATGCCTGTCATTTCGACTGCTAGTGATACGAGGCCGTTGGGATCCAGCACGGCGTTCCGTATTACCTTCCTGAACCCATCGATTCCGTATTCTGCTAACAGTCATTGGATCTCGACCAACGCGAGCAGCAATGTCGCGATACGATAACCCGCAAGCGCGATAGGCTACAATCCGACCTTTATCAAAGTCGGAAACGTGATGGTACGCATTTCTCCTCCTCACACGAGGCATCGCAACGTTTCACCAGGCAACGCCGGTCAACTGCCGTTGGTGTATGGAAACTTTCCTCATGTCAGCACGTTGTAGGTATCGCCACCGTTGCCAACCTTGTGTGAATGCTCTGAAAAGCTAATCATTTGCATATCACAGCATCTTCTTCCTGTCGGTTAAATTTCGCGTCTGTAGCACGTCATCTTCGTGATGTAGCAATTTTAATGGCCAGTAGTGTATTTCTGGGAGATCCGAGAATTTGAAGATGACAGCTAGTTCTTGGAGACCTGAGAATCTGAAAATCGCAGCTAGTTATTGTCGAAACTGGCTATGAAACGAACTACTTCACACCGAGCGATCTTGGGTTCTAATATTCCACAGTAGAAGGAAACTTGTACACTCTGTTCCTAGCCGAAGTAAGACGTTGTTAAGGCTGGAGGCGTGATTAGGCGGTACTAATGAGCTATCTTTTGTGAGTCGCCAAATTTTGCGTCCGGTGTGCTTATCGTATTTCAGAATAATTTAGAAGCATTTTTAACATACTGGGACGCTCCTGTAAATCTCCCACAAGTTGCTGCTCTCTTCCAGAATTCTCAGCCGAAAAGGTTTTAATTTGCGAAATTGACGCAAGCGTAAAGTCACTCGAGCCGGGTGGAAGAGAACGATGTTTGCTAGAGGCGGACGGGGAGTCTGCGGGCGGATAGGCGGCATCAGCTGCGGCGGACGTCGGCGCCGGCCCGTCCATCAATAACGGTGCCGCCCCCGCCGCCCCCACCCCGTCACGGGCACGCTACACGCTGCTACCTGCGCCCGTGGGCGCCGTGACTGACGCCGACATGGCAGCAGCTGCGAGCGCCCCGGGCCGCGTCTGCGTGGGACGCCTGCCCTCCGGCCGTCTCCCGCTCACCTGTGAACCCTCTGCATTGGGACGCGAAGCAGTTCACAGCTTTAAAGTTGTAGGAATAATACCGCGAGAACTATCGAACAGTCAACTTAGCAACTCATGCCTACGAGTTGCTAACACGATTAATATACAGAATTATAGAAAATAAATTTGGGAATCTGGTGGATAATCATCAATTTGACTATAGAAAAGGTAAAAGCGTCAGATAGGTGAGCCGTGGTAAAAAAATGCTGTTTTGAAGAGCGCGCCGCAGCGCGTAGTGTGAAGCAGTCGCCCTCCGTTTCTGGCGGTGGCGCCGCTGTGTCAATCGCAGCTTTGGTGTCTCCCTCTGCTGGGAAAGGGGAAAGGTAGCCTTTTCACGTGCATTTAAGGGGCGCTATGAGTTCGCCAGTCAGTCAGTCTGGGTCAGTCTCTCGTCCCCAGCTTGCTAGTCTGTCTCTCGTCCGCATTTGTTAGGCAGTTAGTGTCTGTCTGTCGTTCGGATCAACCTTTAAAGCCGGCGAAATTAGAGTCTTTCCACTCCACCAGTAAGAGAACTCAGGGAGTGGTCGCCCGGTCGGGGCTTAGTTCCTGCCATTGAGTCCGTGCGTTAGGCCGCCAGTCTGCTCGAGTTTGCTCAGGTAATGGTCATTGGCGGCTGGATCGATCGGTTGGTCGGTCGCATACAGAGACACAAAATGACTTGTCCGCCTTGAGCGTCGGCGCATGTGAGACCGCCACGTGAGTCCACTGGGCCGCAGCGTATAGCGAGTGCTAGTGACTTCGCGGTCGACACGAGAGCAACAGGAGTCAACCCGCAACATCAGTCTGGCCGGTGCGAGCTGCGACGCCGTGAGACGGGAGATCGGCGCGCCTTCCTGCGTCCGTTGAAGCGGCTGGGAGCGATTTGAGGGTGCTGCGCCAGGTCTTCTCGAGAAATCGCAGTTTATTAGAAGTTAAGTGATTGGTGATATGTTGTTTGATTTACTTTTGTTAAATTCTACTTGTTTTCTTGGTGAGGTCACCAGCCGTCTGCTTTGGGGTCGTCCCCCCACTCTTCTCCGTCTGCCCACCCATGGGAAGGATCTTGTTTATAAATTGGGTGGTCCGTTTTTCCCTTGTGGAGTAGGGGCGGGTTAGAGCAACCTGCGGTTCGGGTTGTTCGGTAATCTCCCTATCAATCTACCGTAAGTTAGTAGCTGCCTCTGCCATGTTTGTCGGATTTGGTGTGTTAACCAATTTATTGCTTGGAGTGTGACGGCCTAATACCTGAAATTTGTTTTGATCTTTGGAAACATTGATATTATTGCCTATGATCTTGGGAGGCGGTGTCTGTGTACTGAAGAGCATCTTGACTATTGTTTGGCCAACCTTGTAGAATTTTATATAAGTTTGAATTTCATGGGTTTTTATTTAAATGATCATTTTAGTATATAAAGTTGCCACCCTTTCACCGTAACACTTTTCTTAGAAGTTAAAATCAAGTTACACTTTCGGTGGCAAGGTTAATATTTTAATTGTTAATGTCTTGTACCATTTCCATTCCTCCTATGGGGGTGCATAGTTTGTGTGCTTGTGTAAATTGTTAAAACTCTTAGTTTAAAGTTATCTGGTGTGTTGCAGATTTGCACCAGTGTCTTTCAAAGGCTGTTGTGAGCGGTCGTAACTATGGCCGTGTGAAAAGGGAGCGGCAAGGTTCTCTGCCCGAAAGCTCATACTGTCAAAACTTGTTTCCTTCTGTCTCTGAATAAATTGTAACTTTGATATTTAGAGACTGCTTTCTGATTATAATTTTAAATCAGTTTTTTTAAAATTGCTTTTAGGCACTATTAAAGTCAGTAAAATTCCTACTTGTTAAAAGGAATTTGGTTATGATTTCATCAGTTACTCCCTGGCAACTACTTCCATGCTTACATAGTGTGATTTATGTGTTAATGTTCTTGATGAATCGCTAGTAAATAAAATAAATTCATAAGAATCTTCTTTTAAAATAAATCACGGTTCAACAGGTAAGTGTCACGTTGCAGTTAATAATGGAAGCAAGACTGCAGAGAAATCAAGACACCTTCACAGGATTTATCGCCATGTAAAATGAAGCAAAATATTAATATTTCTGAGATAAACAGGGATAAGCCACAGGGAAAGGAAAACCATGATCGCACAATAAGAGTGGAAGAAAAAGAACGAAATGATCTCATTAAAAAAGTTGGAAGACAGAGATGTAGTCCTTCGCCCTACTATCCAATCTATACATCGAAGAAGCAATGATGCTAATAAAAGGAACGTTCACCAGTGCGATTAGAATTCAGAGTAAAGGATATATCAATGATAACATTCGCTACAAAACTGAAGGAGAATTATAGGATCAGTTGAATGACAGGAACAGGCTAATGAGTACATTATATGGATTGCGAGTAAATCGAAGAAGGACGAAAGTAATAAGAAGTAGCAGAAATGAACATAGCGAAAAGCTTAACACCGGATTTGCGGATCACGAAGCAGATGAAATTAGACAGTTGTGCCACTCAGCCAGCAAAATAAACCCTGATGAGTGGAGCAAGAGGAATATAAATAGCAGACTAGCCCTGGAAAAAGAATATTCTTGGCCAAGAGCAGTCTACTGGCATCAAATAAAGGCATTAATTTGAGAAAGAAGTTTCTGAGAAAGTGCGTTTGGAGAACAGCGTTTCATGGTAGTGAACCATGGACTGTGGCAGAAACGGATCGGAGGAGAGTCGAAACATTTGATACGTGGCACTACAGAAGAATGTTGAATATTAAGTGGACTAATAAGGTCAGCAATGAGTAGGTTGGCCTCGAAATCGTAAATAAATGACACCTAATCTGTTAAGACATTAGGGAATTACTTCTTTGGTACTAGCAGAGGCTATAGAAGAAAATATTTGTGAGGATGTAAGTTGTAAGTGCCACTCAGAGGTTGAAAAGTTGGCACAAGATATCAGTTCGTGGTGGGCCACGTCATAAAAAGAAAAGAAAAGGGAGCACTGCTGGGAGTCTATATGGAAGACATATGTGATCCAATATTAATGTCGGTGGGTCCACGGAGTCTTTCGAGGCGGCGTGTCTGAATGAAATCTCCTCGGGTTTTACACCGCGTCGGTTCAAATAAAACTGTTGAGCTTTCCATGGCTATCGTCGTCAGGAGTACCAACAGAAAGCTCTAGAATTTTATTTGAATTGACGCGCCTTGAAAACCGAAAGATTTTATGCAATAATATCGCTATTTAACAAAGCTTTCTGAGTTAAGGCAGAACGCATAGATGACATTCCGATGATATTTCTAAACTTAATGGGGGAAGTGGCAAATAAAAACATTTATTTATTTAGGCTTATGTTTAGTATCTATGAGACTGGATATATGTCATCAAACAGAAAAATAAAAGAAAAAGGAAATCATCCACAGACACCTGAGGAAGGTAATGGAAAATATGTGCAAGAACTATCGCACAGTTAACTCACGCATCCAACTGGCGAGAAAAATAATGTGCAGAAGAATGTAAAACAAAATTAAGGATAGGTCACATGACGATCAATTGAACTCTAGATTGGGTAAAGCCATAGATACAGGGGCATTAACATAAGAAAAACGTGAGAAATATCAAGATGCGTTAATAGAAGCTGTGGACCTAGAAAAAAGCGTTCGGCCATGTAGAATAGTGAAAAATACTCGAAATTGTTAGAAAAATTTGAGTACTCTATATGGAAAGATGGAAAAATGGAACAAAGAAAAAAACTCAAAGAACAAATAGAAAATAAATTCACGGCCTAAGATGAAAAACTTGTACAAGAGTCAAGAATATACAATAAGAACGGCAGATCAAGAACGAAGTACTCGGATTACAAGGGGTGAACCATAGCGATCTACTCTTCAGCACATACTGTTTAATCCATAAATCCAAGAACCAACGAGAAAATAAAAGGAAGGACCAGAAGCGGAATTAAAACTCAGTGTGGAAGTATATCAATGAAAAATTGGTGATGACATTGCTGTCAGCAGTAAAAGTGAAAGAGAATCTGTTCGAGAGTGAAAAAGAATCCATTGAGTGGAGTGAACAGACTAATTAGTACATAATATGGATTCAAGGCAAATCCAAGAAAGAAATTGGTAATGAGTAACAGCGGAAATGATGTTAGCGATAACCTTAACAAAAATATTTTGACCACTAAGTAGCTGATTTCTGCAGTCTTAGAAGCGAAGTAACACATCACGTACGAAGCAAGGAGGACATAAAAAGCAGACCAGCACTGGCGACGAGAGGATTCCTGGCCATAAAGAGTCAACTAGTATCAGACACAAGCCTTAATATAAAGGCAAAACTTTCTTCGTTCTTATAGCTGGGACATAGCACTGTATGGAAGTGAATCACAGATTGTCGGAAAACTGCAAAGGAATACAATCGAAGCCTTTGATATGTGGTAATGTAGGAGAATGTTGGGAGGTAGGTGATCTGAGATTTTCAGCAAACGAACTCGACTACTGTAATATCACACTCTTACCGTCAACTGAATGAAGCCACCTATCTATTAGGTTATATCACTCCTCGGCTGTGGCTAAAAACTTCTGTGAACGAAAGAGAGTGCCCTGGTGGAAGCGAAGCTGTGAGTCGAGCCCAGCAAGCTGAGCCGGTACCGGACACCTCTGCAAAAGGCAAAGGTCTCACGTTCACAATCGTAATTTGCCTGGCAGTTTCTAAATACCGCAAAATTCGCTGCGGTGTGACCGCTTACGTAGATATATACTAAGTTCATCAATGATCTTCTGGGCGGTAATGATGCGTATACAGTTTACTCTCCACCTCGGTCTAAATACGTTAATCCGCTTTTGGCCCTAATTATTTTTCATTGTAGGACTGTTGTATTTATCGAGGGAAACGCAATTATCCCCAAAAGCCGCTATTTAGTTGGCGTTCAAGCAGTTAATTCTACCCCTAAATAACAAAATGACAATACCTTTCGCGGCAGAACGGGTTATGATCTGGTTTTAGTATGGTACATTAAATCAAGGAGAACGATATAAAACACTGCTAATTTGTTCCCTTTCATAGTTGCGGCTGATACAGTGGAAGATTTGAGATAGAAATACCGTTTTGGTTACGGAGCTTTTTTATTTCCAAATTTCAATGACACGATTGGCCTGAATTTGCCTACCCTTAGCGAAACCCTTCATTGAAATTTGAAAATAAAAACCTTTGCAACCAGGACTATAATTTTATCTTAATTTTCACGAAAATAATTTCATTTCGTAAAACGGAGTACTAGCCGAACTTAGGCCACTGTTGGGAAAATAAACGTGAAACCTTCCCGTCTCCTCTGTATCTCTTTTGCTACGCAACCTTCTCTTCTACAATAACCTATGAAACCTTCACTTAGGATTTCTATCTCTTGCTTAAAAATAACAAATGAAATCTTCCCTTTGAAATTAATTCTCTTTCTCAATCTTCGCATACAAATTTAAATGCTGCTTATTAAAAGTGATTTTCTGATTATTTCGACGAGACATAGAATGTGTTGTCGTCGTGGCCCTCAGTCGTTACCTGCAATAACCCAAAACTGTTCCTTACCTTTTTCACTGTTACTGGATCGCCAACTGACTGCTACATCGAACTGCAACATGAATATACTTACTCTGTTTTACTATACTGTATTAGCTGCTGGTGGGCTGTCATAATAAGTGGCTGTGTTTATTACCAAAGCTGAAGTTATTCTTTAATAGCAAAGCTGACGTTATTCTTTAGTTAATTTGACTGAATTTACTAAATTCATAGTTAAACTTTTTCTTGACAACAATAAAATTTAGCAAAGTTTTACGTTGATGGTTTTTTGGGGCGGATTATAATCAGTAAAGCAATATTGCTCGCAAAAATTAATTATATTCTGAATGAAATGATTTTACAAAATTTCAAATGGGACTTACTTTTTACAATAATCTAAAAATTAGCATTGTGCGAACATACCTTCAGTAGTCTTGCGTTTCTCAAAAAAATAATTCAATAATATTAGTTCCTCTTATGATAACAGTTAGCTGATGTCTCTGTATATCCGTCTATAATCTCTTGTAAATCATAGCTGGTGGCTGGCAGGCACACCGCTCTTCTCAACCTCTCGCTTCAGACCTGCTACCGACTCGCTTCACTTCTCGTTTACTACTGACTTCCTACGATCGCGAATGTGTGGTCTCTCCCGCCAACAATGCTTTCGGGTGCAGACAATCCCTGCTACCATCACAAAATGTATCAATGCGCGGTCTTTCCCGCTCTTTTCTTAAAATGGATCTATACGCGGTCTCTCCCGCCCTTTCTAAAATTATATCAATGTGCGGTCTCTCCTGCCAGCAATACTTTGGTGCAGACATTGTCTGCTACCGCGATTATTTCCAACATGACAAATATTAATTACTCTTACTTAATCGTATTAATAAAATATAAAAATCTTTCATTAATTGTGGTTTGACAATAGACAATGGAAATATACATGTCTTACAAACGTATCACGTCTAATTATGTGAAGAATTTAAAAGGTATTCCTTTAAGGGTACAATGTGCGGAAAGTTCTTGCATCTGCTGCAGTAAGTTACATCTACAGCACTGAGGAGTCATCATTATACGTCAGTTCTCGAACACTGTCCCACAGCTCACAGCTCACAGCTCATAGCTTACAGCTAACGTCGTGGATTCTAGGCTCGCATTTGTCGCTCGCGTATCAAATGTGCTCAGCAGGGTTGATAACTAGTGATCTAAAACGCCCCACGAGCACCTCACGTACTTAGAGTTTACCTCGAACAGTTCTGACACACACTGGTAGAGCTGAGGATGGTGAAATGCCTTTTTAAGGGCAAGTGTCGTCCGTAGCCTGATGTGAGTGGACCGAAGAATGATCATGATAGGACAGGAGACTCCCTTATCTTTCGATAGTAGAAGCAGGACTGGAACACCTAGTGTGGACTGACACCTCAATGGAGACGTTTATGTAGAGCTCGGGCCTTTTGCTGGGATAAGCGGATTTTCGCAGGTAGTCTGTCAGCGAGTTGGCGAAGCCATCGTAGATGAGAACAAAAAAGAATGAAAATATATTGTGATGGCAGACTGATCTGCTCTTTAGTCGGAGATCTAGGTCAGGTTTGAATGTGCCATTTTGATTGTAAGTTGGGTCAGTCAATAAACTTGAAAGTGTCTTAGGCGTCAGAGAAATTTAAACACATTTCCTCTCCACACAACAATCAAAAGCTCATGAGAAACGATTCCTTACTGAACGGAATCCCGCTGATAAGTGGAAGGTATCGTTTCATGTGGTTATTTACGAACTCCTGCCCTGGTGTCAGCTTGTTCCAACGTGTTCTGTGACACTTAAGACCAGGTGTCATACCGCCATACTACTAACGTCGAATGACGGTATTATTGCACTCGTGTTAATCTGTGAACCCTATAACATGCCGTGAGCAAGTGAGGTATACGTGTGGGACGTTCAGTTCTGAACGCCACACCAAAAAAGTCTTTAGGGAGTACGAGTTCATTGATTCTTGTTATCTGGCACTGTTACAGCGAGTGATTTGACACACCGGGGCATCTCTAACAACTTATACAATCTATAATTGTCTGAAGCGGTATCAGTTGGCCCTGGAGGCTGTCTTCTTCACCAAATCGAAGTATTCGCGGTCAGTGAAAGCAGAATGGAATGAAGTTTCTGGAACCATTGAATTTTATTGCAAACGAAAACAACTTTGTAATCTATAAGGCAAAATTTGCTTCGCTCTCGAAGATCAGGTGCCACATGTAACCGCCCTCTGTCGATCTGCTGTCGTCGACATCTCTGACATAAGATATTGATGTTGTTCTCTACTGTATAGGCCTGACTTTTCGTTATATCTACACATCAGAAGGAGTAGCGACAAACGCCTTAACTGTAACGGCGAATAAATTTTGGCTTTTCATAATAATATTGCACAGTCGTTCACCCTTCATTTGTTGCTCTGTTACCGAAGACAAGGTAGTTAATAACGTCTTTGTATGTTAGTTATTATTTAAACTTCCTACTTCCGACGTTACCACTCATCAGCACTGTTCGTGATTTTGTATTATATCTGTCAGATTGGAAATGAAATGTTAAATAGCTTTTAAGTAACAATTTATTCTTCGTAATATTTCATAATCGAACCTCCAGTCATTCAGAATTACATTTTGCAGCTTTCCTATGATTACCGTTGACTAATACACACGCTATTGTGGAAATCACTTCAGTTGTTTATTTGCAACATTTAATAATAATTAAGTAATTGTGAATGATAGAGAAAAGGAGGTTTGATCCTACAGTTACTCTCAGCAATTACGGTAAAGAAAATGGTAGTGATTCTTATAGTTCGTCACTAAAAGGTATAAGAGCAAGGACTATGTTCTATTACTATACTTTGATATAGTAATTCAAACTTCATACGCTTTTACTGTCACAAAGCTAACTCTCCAATTCCGTTCTTATAATCAATTTAACGTCCCTTCATGTCTCTCTCGCACACACTTCGTCAGATATTCGTAGTCCGTAAGTTTACCGCAGGAATCTACCTAGACCTCAGTAAAAGTTTCAACGTAAGTCTGTCCCGTATAAATAGTCACTTTTCTTGCAATTTAATAGAAGTGCCCTGATCCCTTCTGTAGAACATCACACGAAAATGCCGGCTATATCGCACGCCGCATCTACGTAGACCTATTCAGAGCGCAGAAAACAAGAAGAGAACGAACAATATCCGCGCGTGGTTTATACGTTAGCAGTTAGAAACAAAAGTAGCTGCACTGAACCTTCCTTGATTTCCCTGAAGCGCTACTTTGCTGCGGGTGATATTCTGATGAGAGATTATATATCGATGAATGTAATAAAAAATTTCTCAATGCTATTAATTATTTCCTATATTATCGATCACCTCTCTCCTATATGAGAATAAGCCTAATAATATTGATCTCAGTTAAAAGCGTGGTTATACCCATTATTCGATTCTGGTCTGAGTCATCGTGAGAGAGCAGAATGGGCGGCTCTGCGGAACTCACGGACTTCGAACGTGGTCAGGTGATTGGGTGTCACTTGCGTCATACGTCTGTACGCGAGATTTCCACACTTCTAAACATCCTTTGGTCGACTGTTTCCTGTGTGATAGTGCAGTGGAAACGTGAACGGACACGTACAGCAGAAAAGCGTACAGGCCGACGTCGTCTGTTGACTGACAGAGACCGCCGACAGTCGAAGAGGGTCGTAATGTGTAATAGGCAGACACCTATCCTGACCGTCACACAGGAATTCCAAACTGCATCAGGACCCACTGCAAGTATTAGGACAGCTAGGCGGGAGGTGAGATAGCTTGGATTTCTTGGTCGAGCGGCTGCTCATAAGCTACACGCCACGACGGTAAATGCCAAACGACGCCTCGTTCGGTCTAAGGATCGTGAACATTGGACGAGTGAACAGTGGAAAAACGTTGTGTGGAGTGACGAATCACGGTACAGGATGTGGCGATCCGATGGCAGGGTGTAGGTATGGCGAATGCCCGGTGAACGTCATCTGCCACCGTGTGTAGTGCCAACAAAAAAAATTCGGAGGCTATGGTGTTATGGTGTGGTCGTGATTTTCATGGAAGGGGCTTGCACCCCTTTTGTTTTGCGTGGCACTATCACAACACAGGCCTACATTGATGTCTTAAGCACATTCTTGGTTCTCACTGTCGAAGAGCAATTCGGGGAAGGCGATTGCATCTTTCAACACACTCGAGCACCTGTTCATAATGCAAGGCCTGTGGCGAAGTGGCTACACGACAATAACGTCCTGACCTTCGTGAAGAATGGACTGTCATTCGCCAAGAAACCTTCCGGCACCTGATTGAACGTATGCCTGCGGGAGTGGAACCTGTCATCAAGGGTATGGGTGGGCCAAGACCATATGGAATTCCAGCGTTACCGGTGGAGGGCACCACGAGCTTGTAGGTTATTTTCAGCCAGGTGTTCGGATACTTTTGGACACAATGTGTACTTGGAGTTTACCTTGAACTATTCTGAAATGCTCTGGCGGAACTTAAGATGGTAAAATGCCTTTCTAAGGGTAAAATCCGTCCTTAGGCTGATGTTAGTGGACAGAAGAACGTACATGATCGGACATAAGACTCCTTTATCTTTCGATGGTAAGAAACAGGACTGGAACACCTAGTGCGGACTGACCTCAGCGTGGAGAAGTTTCTGTAGAGCCCGGGCCTTTTTCTGGGATAAGCTGCTTTGCACATGTAGTCTGTCTACGAGTTGGCGAAGCCATCGTAGATCAAAATAAAAAAAAAAAACAAACGAAGAAAGGTTGTGGTGGCAGACTGATCTGCCCCTCAGTCGGAGAATGTGACAGTTTGTTTGTGAGCTGGGGTCGTCAGTGAACGTGAAAGCGAAAAATTGCCTGAAGTGTCTTGGGCACCAGAAAAATTTAAACGCATTTCCTCATCACGCAACAGTCGAAAACTCACGAGAAATGATGCCTGGCTTATCAGAATTCTAATTCACATATGCACCACAAAGAGACATCATCATCACGTCCCTGAACGAAACCCTGTTGATGGGTAGAAGGTATTGTCTCATTTGTACGCCCTGTTCCAACGTGTTCTGCGAGAGTTCAGACCAGGTGACATTACTCCATACTACTAACGTCGAATGACGGTATTAATGCGCCCATGTTAATCTGTGAACCCTATACCGTGCCTTGAGCAAGTGAGGCACACGAGTGGGCCTTTGAGTTCTGAACGCCACATCAGCAAAGTATTTACGGAATACGAGTTCATCATTGTTCGTCGATTGTAGTTATTTGACACTGAAGTCCCGGGTGATTTGACACACTGCGACATCTTCAACAAATTTTACAATCCTGCAGTTGACGCAGGAGGCGATAGTTTTCACCATATCGAAGTGTTCTCGGTCAGTAAAAGCAGAACTGAATGAATTTTGTGGAATCATCGATGTTCATAGCAAATGAAAGCAGCATTGTAATCTGTAAGCCAAAAGTTGCTTCGCTCTAGAAGATGAGCTACCATAATATTATATTTATGACCCGAGTCTGTTATAATTATGTTTCAGAATTTAAAAATAATTACTTTGGAGTTATGTGAAACAGTTAAATACAAGTGATTGAGACATATCAGGAAATGATGTGACCCTAGTACAGAATCTTGTGCAATAATCATATAACGGGCGCATTTCTTTATTGCCACATTTTCACAAGACGCAATGCTGAATAAAAATAAATTATCTTATATGAAGGCAAAATACAAACTTAAGAAACAATAAGGTACATGCGTATCACTCTTAAAAGGGTGTAATAAATTGTTAGAAAAACAAAAGAGAGACTTTTTTGCCACCTCTTTCACCAGCAAAACATAGGAAAACTACGTAACCATAGTTGTTTCATTAAATTTTGTGCAGCATTTTTCAGACCCAAAATATGAAACGTTTCGTGGACTAAAGAATATTTCGCAGCATTATTTGCATATTTATAGCGTAAATTGCTGTTTCGCATACAACTAAGCACCTTCGAGATTAAATTTTCCTTTAGAAAAGCGCCAGAACCTCTCAGAGGAGGAACGTCTTTCCCCAACGTTGCGGACAATTATCAATTCTCCGACGTCAATGCTCCTCCGAGCAGCGTCGGAGGAATCTCCGACCCGCCGAAATCCGCTTTAATTTCACATAGTTCGCTACCGTGCGGATAACTGAGAAAATCACTTAAAGCTCGACCTTCTCAACCTGCAACACGGGGATCCGCGACGTAGAGAACTTCTAACGCTTCACTTTCGCTTCGCACTTCAGGCCGAGGTTCTTTTGCGAAGTGTGGGTGCAAGTTGCTCTCGGGCTTAGCCGGGGGATAATAGAGAGAGGGAGGCGCTCAGCCGGTAGGTGGCCCCTCAGGCGATTATGCGTGCTTAACACGCGAGCAGCGGCCCCGCACTTTGCCCTCGCATTACTCCTCCTCGATGCTGCGCACCTCCCTCCGCTGTTCGCTGGAGCTGCAGAGAAGCGGACGACTGCTGCATAATGGAAGAACCTATTGCCTTGCGCAGTCGAAATCATTTGTTTCTGAAACAGACTTCCACGGCTGTTTTTGTTTATTAATTTCCTTTCCTTTGCAAAAATGTTGAGGTTTACCCGATCGCTTGTTGATGTACTGCGTGTTGACTTCTGTCTCGGGATCTTCGTCCAAAGTTAGTTTAGCGGTTTTACTGAAGTTTTACTAGCACGAATGGTTGGCGATGTCAAAGGGTCACCCTCTGTTCCCGGTGGCAGAATGGAGTCGAACCCGCGGCCCGATTTGGGGCTGGATTGGGTTGTTTGAGGGAAGAGACCAAACAGTGAGGTCATTGGTCTCATCGGATTACGGAAGGTTGGGGAAGGAAGTCGGTTGTGCCCTTTCAAAGGAACCATCCCGGCATTTGCCTGGAGCGATTTAGCGAAATCACGGAAAACCTAAATTGGGATGGCCGGACTTGGGAGGCCCGATTTGTATGGAGGGAACGTCAAAAAGTAATTTAAACATCTCGTCCCCTGCTAAGACCATTGCAAAAACTAGTGATTCGAAATATTCAGCCGTGTCATTACTGGTCCTTTCAGCAGCAACGATATGTGGTACATCGGATTCATGTTTCATCTTATTGTAATTTGTACCGTTCCCATGTAACTACAAGAGGTTTTGTTTTATTTTGTTCCGTGAGTGGTGGAGCAAAAAATTGGCAGTGACGGCAGTCTTTACATCCGAGAGATGACTTAGCGCCACCGAATATGTTCTTCATTTAAATTCACTGTTTTGCAAGATTTGTGCAGTTAGAATAAACATTCATGTGGCTTCGTAATGCAGGTTGTTGCATAGCTTATTGAATGATTCGTTAAAGAAAGCAGGCTCGAAACTAGTCATCATGTAACAAAGAAAATTAATATTGTATCATCGACGTTTGTCTACCGTATATAGCGTAATTTAGTAAAAAATATAATGTGTATTATAAAATTTTCAATCGATCTTTGGCTCTGGAAATGACTAGAGTCGTTATCTGATTTTGTAATAGCCACTATCTATCCAATACATTCAAAGTTATTATCTGGTACCACGTTATATGTCAACTGTTTAAATACTTTTGTGAAATATTGGCATTAATACAGGGTGGCGCAAAATACGTGTTAGAAACTGTTTGTCTACTGTGGCTTAATCGTATGCCTCAGTGATTCTCCTTGTGATACTGTTGTATTCTAGCTCTGGAAATTGTATAGCTCAAGCACTGTTGTCTCAATTCTCGTTTCAGAATGGAAGCACTAATTGGGAACAGCGGCACTTTGAACCTACTCGATCAGGCTACTGTTCCATTTCACCCATCAAAAGCCACTGTTTAGTGCTCAGTCTGTGCACATTGCATTTATCGGCCCATATTTATTGAGGAACCTGTCACAGAAGAAAAATACAGACAAGTCCTGGATCATGAATTTTTTCCGTTTGCACTATTCCGTCGAATGACATGGGTCTACTGGTTCATAGAGGATGGGGTACATCCATACCATACTGCGGACGTCTTCCTTTCTCTCCCGGCGACATTCACATACGCTTTCTGATCAAAAGTATCCGGACACCCCCAAAAACATACGTTTTTCCAATTATGTGCATTGTGCTGCCACCTACTGCCAGGTACTCCATGTCAGCGACCTCAGTAGTCATTAGACATCGTGAGAGAGCAGAATGGGGCACTCCGCGGAACTCACGGACTTCGAACGTCGTCAGGTGATGGGTGTCACTTATGTCATACATCTGTGCACACTCCTAAATATCCCTAATACATTGTTTCCGATGTGATAGTGAAGTGGAAACATGAAGGGACACGTACAGCACAAACGCGTACACGTCGACCTCGTCTGTTGACTGACAGAGACGGCCGAGAGTTCAAGAGGGTCATAATGTGTTATAGGCAGACATCTATCCATACCATCACACAGGAATTCTAAACTGCATCAGGATCAAAATGGTTCAAATGGCTCTGAGCACTATGGGACTCAACTGCTGTGGTCATAAGTCCCCTAGAACTTAGAACTACTTAAACCTAACTAACCTAAGGACATCACACACATCCATGCCCGAGGCAGGATTCGAACCTGCGACCGTAGCGGTCGTGCGGTTCCAAACTGTAGCGCCTTTAACCGCTCGGCCACTCTGGCCGGCGCATCAGGATCCACTGCAAGTACTAGGACATTTAGGAGAGAGGTGAGATAACTTGGATTTCATATTCGAGCGGCTACTCATAAGCCACACATCACGCCAGTAAATGGCAACGACGCCTCGCTTGATGTAAGGAGCGTAAACAATGGACAATTGAACAGTGGAAAAACTTTGTGTCGAGTGACGAATCACGGTACACAACATGGTGAACGGATGGCAGGGTGTGGGTATGGTGAATGCCCGATGAACGTCATCTGCCAGCGTGTGTAATGCTAACAGTAAAATTCGGAGGCGGTGGTGTTATGCTGTGGTCGTGTTTCTCATGGATGGGGCTTACAGCCCTTGTTGTTTTGCGTGGCACTATCGCAGCACAGGCCTACACTGAAGTTTTAAGCACCTTCTTGCTTCCCACTGTTGAACAATTCGGGGAAGACGATTGCATCTTTCAACACGATCGAGAACCTGTTCATTATACGTGGCCTGTGGCGCAATGGTTACACGAGTATAACATAACTGTAATGGACTGGCCTGCATAGAGACCTGATTTGAATCCTATAGAACACCTTTGGGATGTTTTGGATAGCAGACTTCGTGCCATGCCTCACCGACCGACATCGATACCTCTCCTTAGTGCAGCACTCCGTGAAGAATGGGCTGCCATTCCCAAAAATACCTTCCCGCACCTGATTACTTATGCCTGCGAGAGTGGAAGCTGTCATCAAGAGTAAGGGTGCTCCAACACTATATTGAATTCCAACATTACCGATGGAGGGCGCCACGAACTTGTAGGTCTTTTTCAGCCGAGTATCCTGATACTTTTGATCATCTAGTGCATCAGATCGTCGGCAAATTGTCAATAGAGCGAAATAAGATCCTTGATTGTTCACAGCGCTGTTACCAGCTTTCAACTGCGAACCAGCAACGGCGGCAAGAGAAATCAATAGCCGTCTACAGAGCTCTGACAGCACTGAAGCGTTGCCATTGAGACTGAAGTTGCCATGGAGTATTTCACAAAATCACGCTGCGTTACTGGTTAAGGCATGTGCGCGGAAGCTATCACGCCCAGCTCACTCCATGTGTCAGAGATGAACCTACATCGATTCAACTGTAGTCGCCCTAGCATTCATTGGACATGGGTTTGAAATGTCACCCATATGGTCACGACCTCAAACCGTGTGACTATTTCTTATAGCGTTATCTAAAAGACACCATCTTCAAGGATTTTCTTGCAACATTCCAATTCAAGACGGATTCGTGTAGTAGAAGATGTTATTCTTCATAGAGTCACCATGGAATTAAGTTCAAGGTTCTAAACACTTATCGCTGCGGAAGGAAAGCACTTTAAGAAATTCTGCATGAAATTTCAGGTCTGCTATAACATAAATATGATAACAAGAATATATCACGCTTTATTATTTCAGCTAGAGTAATCTAACCTTCTTCAGAAGCACAAAATAAACTCTAGATTACTCTAGCTGAAACCCGAGTAAAGACCAGTAATACTTCGCACCCGAGCGGATTTTTGACACATTAATTTATCGCAGTTGCTGATGTTAAAAATTCTTTGATTCTTCACTTATCATAGAAACATGGGCCTACAACGTTACGGAATTTCGTACGTTTGTACGTTTGCGTCATCCTGTATAAAGAACTGACTAATCTTTCTTGATAATTTTGAGAGGAGAATATTTGAAGAGGTGATGCAGAGAAGAGAAATACCGATTTCAGAAATTACATTATTAAAGACAAGATTGTTACAGACGCTAAAGATAAAGTTTTATTTCGTTGATGAAAATTTACGCAAGTGCTAACAAGATCTTTATTGATCTGATTGATGATAGCAGATCAGTTTAAAGTGATAACCGGTACTGAGATAGTCTTTATTTAGATCGTTCTAAATGCTTTAGTGAAGTTAGTGATGAAATTTAAAGCCAGTTTGCATTTAATTTTAAAAGGTGGATATTACGCTTCACAGGCTAGACAATTTAACTACGTGAAAGTATTTATGATCTCTAGTGAAGACAAATCACATGGACCGTAAACCAAAAGTACAAACGTACGAAATTCCGTAACGTTGTAGGCCCATGTTTCTATGATAAGTGAAGAATATTTAAAATTAAACTGTAAGTATCCATAAAGAAACAGGCGATCCTCTAAGAGACTTTTAAAGAAAAAGGTTATTGTTATTAGTCGGGTTGACAGATCATAAACGTTCTGCCATCAATTATGACGTATGGTTTGGTACACCAACGGAGAAATCGACGAATCCGACAACGGTGGATTATACAACTGATTTTTTAAAACAGCAGTATTTACTTGGTACATTATAGAAGTAATGCCCACATTCAGACCGCAATCTCATGAAGACTAGGTACGTAGTGTTAGATACGTACTTGTGGCAGAATGAAGAGGTTATTTCACATCAAGAATGCCGTACCACTATAGCAACAAGATTTGCTCAGACAAGGTTCTGCTGTGGCACTTAACATGTGCATCACACTGTGGGAGTGGAATAGCCCGACAACTGGAAATTTCCTCCATAGTTAAAGTACGCAGGACAGCGGTATTATTGGTGCAGAACGCCTAAATTGTGCACAGATTCACAGTGAAATTCTGGCGGTATGTCGCGTCTAGCCGTAGTGGAAAGATGATTTGAACAACGCCGCACAGACTTCGGTGATCGTGAACTAAGTCCTTCGACATCGGTCACAGATGACAATGTACGTTTAGTCGAATAACCGACTCGCGAAAACCACAGGTTTTGAAACTTTCAACGTCTCAATGGTCACACAGCGATCCTCTAGTGTCCAAATAGCGGATTTCTATCGTCCAGGGATTGAATGAATGGCAGAACGCTCTGACCGTTTTCTACAGAGACTTCGAGACTATGTTGAGAAATACTCTCATGCATCTGTGTCATTTCCAAGAGTAGTGCAACATTCAATGAAGGTTACTTGGCCTAGAACAGTAGTAACTAGCTTTTAGATGTCCTCTTAAACCTTTCGTGGCGACGTCTGACGGCTTCTCCCTCCAAATTACAGCTACTTTCCTCCTCCTGCAACGGTAGTTGTCTGCAGTGCTGAATCTAGGGCCCCATTACTTTGAGGCTTTACTCTTTTTCGTTGAAACTGTTGTCATGGTTGAGAATTTCTATGCCTTTGCTGAATAACCGGGTGCAGGAGCTTTTCTCCATATCGAGAACGTACGTGTCTGTGAATTTCATCATTTGCTCGGTTTCATATTGCGCGGGCTCCACAACGGCCTATTTCTCCACCTGTCACAATCTGCAGTACCTCTTGCGTTCTGTGTTCTGCTATACATCAATCGTCCAGTCGTTCTCGTAATGTCTCGGCGAGCGGTATATTCGCAACGTTACGAATGTCCGTCTCCGGCACTCGTTGATCTTGGTCTGTTGAAAAACAGTCTTTACGCCGTATTTGCTCATTATGTGACAGACTGTGTCTGTCAGCCTGGGGATGTATGAAAGAAAGGCCTAACCCGCTATTCTGTCTCCAATTCTTTTACTGTTACTTTGTGGAGCATTACGTTTCGTGACACGCAGCTGTTAGCGTTCCCACGGCGATTCAGAACGCATTCTGGCTGTCGCACTCACGGCAGGTGACTCGGGTCACATATCTGCCTTATGCATGTGACGAGCATATTAATCAATCCTCTCCTCATGTGACCATTTGACAGTTCATGCAACAATTTGTTCGCGTGTGTCAGTTGTCGAGACACGATGTGGCACAGGTTCTCATCACTTCTTGTAACCAACACATTTTATGCTGGCGTGGAGACCGGCTCTCTTAAGCAACTCATGAAGCTGTTCCTCGCCGTAGCTCCACACAACGAATGTGCTGTCGACGTACCTGTACCACACTTCAGGCTTACAAGATGCCAAAGACAAGCGCCTATCTTTCGAAATGCTCCTTGAAGAAATGGGCAGCTATTTGGATAAGTGGGCTCCCCGTGGCGACCATGTTCGTAGAAATCGCCATTCCGTGTAACTTAGCTCGAGGTAAGACATGCTTGGAGTAATTGGTGATGCCCTGCATCAAAACTCAACCGATATGTGAAAGTTATTGCTTGACACTTCGGTAAACAAAGACACAATCACAGTATTGAGCATGATGTCGTTTGATCTGCTAGTTTATTAGTGGCGTATCACGTGATGCATGAGGCCGAACACGTAATAAATTTCACGGACACGAAGATTCTCACTGAGGAGGAGCGCTACACCCCTTTGTGTTCAGGGTAGCCATAGAAATTCACAAATATGACAACAGTTTCAACACTAAAGAAGAAAGTTTCAAGGGAAATGGATCCTGGGTTATCATGTTATGGTGAATGACTGTTGCATTTATCAAGAGAAGGATCACACCAGTAATCAGCGGGTAAAAGCTCTCAGATATTAGCACGACAAGTTGGTATAGTATTCAAGAATGGACAATGGAGGGTGAACATTTGACATTGTCAGGCAATAATGTTAGCGAAACGTCAGGAACATTTTTAAATAAACGTCGGCGAATGATCCTGGGACGTAAGTTGAAAGCCTACCATGTCTCGTAAAATTCTTAAGACCGTACTTTAAAACTAAGTGTGACGTTATGTTACTCATCGTTACGTGATATCAACTCATTTTTGTCCTTTTTTTGGAGTCACATATGTGGGCAATGGAAAAAATGTTCTCGGAAAGGTCGTAGTGGTGCAGGTGAGCCTGGTACAATCTCGAGCCTCCTTTGTCGGCAGACGGCAGTCTGTGAACCTTATCAGGTCAAGCATGCCTCCCATGGGCTTTCAGCAAATTGCATGGAGGCAAGATAGTGGCTCGCTCTGCTGAAAATGTGTGAACACCGCCGGCGCCGGTCCGCGTGCTGGACAGTGATTGCTGCACCGTCCTTCCGATCGCCGGAGGTAATATGAGGACGACATTTTTTATTTTCTTATATAACTTCAAAGGCACAGACACCGCAGTGCTGCTCGGCTAGTGTGGAGGCGTTTGTTCTATTTCACTCTAAAAATTTGGTAAATCCGATGAGATTACATCGTGTCACTGACCATATGGTAAGCACGGGCCGACCAATTAAAATAACACTTGCTCAGTGTCAACTTCATGATGGTAAAATATGGATCTCGTACGCAAAATATGGTAAGTTTGCTGTCCTTTCCCCAATTTTTCTTAAATATCTCGTCCGTCACATTGGCAATAGTAGGGAGTCGTCCCCTCCACGCTGGATTTCTGTGGGGTTGGAAGTTAAATTTTTTCGGCATTCAGGGTCCAGTGGTGGATGAGTCGCGAGAGATGTAAGTTTTTGCTGTCTGCAGTAGCACAATCCGTAAACTGAGTCTCGCATCTCATATGCTTCTGTTATGCAATTTTTGTTGCTGATTTAATTCGAATTTGTATTTTGTTTCGATAGTCTTCTACCTGTGAGCTGCACAGGTAAGGATAGTTTTGTGCTTCATTCTCGATGGATTCTTCCTTTCACTTCGTACATCCCCTAGTGTTAACGACACATTTTTTGTGTCTAATCCGTAACTCGACCAATCTTGTTTCTTCGGTAACCTTTCACTAACTTTTGTGAAACTTAAGAGTAAATAAAATTCTGTTAGATGGAGACTTGACATCTACAGCTTGATCCTAAAGTTGTCATTCAACTTTTCTGGTTAGGCGACATACAAGAAAAAGGTGGATATAGTTCCATGTTGTGCTTTTCTGTGTAGCTTGACAATTTATCTATTATTTAGTAAAGTAATAGCTGCTCAATAGCACTTACGAGACTTTGGAACTTTCATAAGCGTTACTCAAATTTATTCGTCCAAGCTTTACATACATATATATTTTGATCCCTGGCAACATAATATGGCTCGAAGAAAATCTTTATTGATGCTGTAGAACCACAGAAAACTCAACGGGGCCTCCTTGTGAAACAGAGAATAAATTGAATACACCACATCATAAAAAATCTCTAAGCGTCTAATGAACTTTGTCGTATAGACTCACCCCGTGCAGGGCAAATGTCTTAGCTATTTGTTATGCTTATAAATTGGAAAACTAATAAGCATTGAGCTATTATGGCGGAACTGAAATTAAACAACCACTGCTTCAAGTTGCTTGTCAGAATCTGCATCACGTCGTCTTATCTCATCACTGAAAAATACTAAGAAATATACTTGCAAAGTTCAGTAGGCGCCTTTCTCTCGAAACAAACAATGCTACAAAATTCCTTGAGGCCAGTTAATATCAACGGTAAGTGACAGGGCTACGTGTATGTGCGTATGGACAAAGTAAATCAATTAACACGATAACTATGTGTAAGCAAAATGTGATACTATCAGATGTTCCAAACAATCCTACAGAGATGGTAATTAAACATGAACAAATGGATTTCATCAGTACAAGCGTTGTGCAAGCTTGAAAATTACATAATACGACCAAAAACTAAAGTTACAAAGTATTTCACTTGCGTTTTAAGAGGGAGAGAGACAGAGAGATGTTTCGAACCATTCATATTACCGAATGGAATAATTATAAATAGATACTGCCCACATTGTGTGCACTTTGATTCAAACTTATCACTGAAGAATTTTGAAACCCTAATGAAAATCGAACAAACACGCAACACGAGAAGCTATTTTGAACAAGCATAACTCAAAAAAACTTCAAATACTGGAAACGCAAGTAGAGCGCGAACAGCGGATAAAGCTTACAGCAGGCAGGAATTTCTCCTCGAGAAACCAAGCAGCGCACTGACGCACTGCAACAACCACTTATGTCCGCCAGAGCGACTATATCATGTGAATGGTGGGTCCAGAAGATTTGATGCTTACGGTTTCAGAGCGTTCTGACACAATCGAATTTTAGCAGCTCGCCCACTCATTGCCTCCCACAGGTCAAAGTCCCTGAAATGATCGAGATATATTACGATAAGCGGCACAAACAAATAACACACTGGCTGATTGAACGCGCCAGCCACGAGACACTTGGAAAACAATCGATTCGCTCAGTGTGCGTTTGCACACAACATGAAGCACTTTGCCGACGTCCTTCGAAGGCATCAGACTATATACCTTACCTTTGTTACGACTAGTTACGGGATCGCAGCCTCATTCTGGAGCAATTATTCATGCCATGAGCCAGTCCAACATTAATACAGGTTGCAGCCCAAATAAAAGTGCATAGAAACTTGTATTGTCATTACCAGTCTCAGCCGAACTTAATTTGGATAGGAATGTGGTTGCAGTAGTAATAATTTTATTCATCCGTGGATCATTTTTACTAGGATTTTTCATACGTTAGTGTATTGCAGTTTACGATTAACAAAAATATTATGCTGCTACATAAGTTAATGACATTTTTACACAAGCTTAATAAACAGAATAGATACACGTAACAGAGACTTTAGTCTCACTACTTACAACAGTCTGCCAACACTGGTGTAACTTTTCGATTCCGCAACTGTAGAAATCGTGTGGTTTTGAGGCGAGCAAGTCTTCGAGCCATGTTCAGAGCGCCTTTTCATCCGGAAAGGAAGTTCCTTGAAGGTGTTCGATAGATAGCGAAAAAGACGAAATCTGAGACTCAAGATCGGGTGAATAAAGTGGGTGCGGAATGACTTCCCAACCTAGCTCCTGTGTAGCGTTTTTGCCAGTGTATTAGAAAGCGGCGGAAGTTACCGTGGAATAGCATCACTTCACGCAGACTTCCTCGACGTTGTTCTTGGACAATCTGCTAGACGTCTGAGTTGTTGTCAATAAATGTCAACAGTGATGGTTACACTTCGGGGAAGCAATTCGTAACACACCACACCGTCACTGTTTCACCAGATGCAAAACATTATCTTTTTTTGGATGTGCGCAGGCCATTGTACAAGGAGTTGCTACTTTGTTCATGCTCAGCCATTTCTTTATTTTCCTTACGTTGGTAACGATAAGGAATAGGTATGGTCGGTGTTGTTCACGAGCCAATTAATGACAAGAAAGCAGAGATGCACATATAGCCACCAGCTGATTTTTGTGATTTTGGCGTAAAGCATGTGGTACCTGTACACCCGATTTTTGAACGTTCCCCACTGCAGGAAAATTTCGCACGATCGTGGAATGAGCACCGTTTATCACATTTAGCGGTTCTCGAATACATTGAAATGGGTCCTTGGGGATGAATGCCTGTTAACGACCTTCATCAAACTTCGAAAGTCTTCCTAAACCTGGAGAGCCACAAATGTCAGACCGATCATGCTTAAAAAGAAAAACCATTTTCTTGCAGTGCTCTGTCTAGCAGCATTATCCTCGTACACGGCGCCAATGTTTTTAGCTGCGTCCGCTGCTGTTACCCTTCCACTGATGTCAAACAGAAGAATTTGTCGGGAGTGTTCCGATTTCTTCACTTGGCACTCCATTCTCTAGCGTCCACAAGCCCATTCACTATCTCCAAATATCAAGAAGACAATATGCAAACTGAAACAGCAACAGCGAACTATAAATGAAAAATGACAATCGATAAATAAATCTGTAGACACCGGGACACCAACAGGCAAAACAAAAACCCTACGCGCCAACCAAATAACATAATTTATATTTACAGGCGTTTACATTCCCTATTACAGGAAGCATCCCAGCATTTGCTTGAAGTAAAATAGGGAAACTATGGAAAACCTGCATCAGGATCACCGGATGGATATTGGAGCCTCCCTCCTTCTGAAGACAAAAACTGTCTCTTTAAAACAGCGCTACGTCATTCGGTTTATTCCTAATATACAATACTCTTTCACTAAGAAGTTATTTAACAATGTAAAAGGCTATATAGCTACACTCTTCATTCATTTCTCACTTCCAGTCACTGCACACAGTACACACAAGCGCAGGCCGCGGTGGCCGAGCGGTTCTAGGCGCTTCAGTCCGGAATCACGCGGCTGCTACGGTCGCAAATTCGAATCCTGCCTCGGGCATGGATGTGTGCGATGTTCTTGGGTTGGTTAGGTGTAAGTAGTCCTACGTTCTAGGGGACTGATGACCTCAGATGTTAAGACCCATAGCGCTCAGAGCCAGTTGAACAGTACACACACTTACACACATTATTTCATAACGTGGCACCACGAATACTATCAGCTGACGTCGGATGCATAGTGACGACGTCCGGTTTCCATTTTGCATATCGCAGCTTAGTTTTTAGTGGCTTGAAAAATTGAGTCAGCATGCTTCTGTAATGAGTGAAACGTTGAGCTCAGAAGTTAGTTCTGTTAACATCTTTGTGAATTAATTGTATATATTTAATTCTTGATAGAAAATACTGTTTTGAGTTTTACGCTTAGTCTTTCTTGCTAAGTTTACGTCAGGCCTAGATCATGTTTTGTGGTCATGGTCAGAACTGTTCGTGGACTAACTATCATTGTTTTGCATGTGCACATCTGATTGGTAATGGTACTCACGTGGTGTAGATAATATTCCCAGTGTTCAGACTAAGTCATTACAAGAAGATCGACTAATATTTTTATTTATTGTTCTTACGGCCATTTGTTGTAGTTTTAAAACTTTGTCAATATTCTGTGCGTTCGATCCCCAGAAAATAATTCCATAGCTTAGAACTGAGTTTACATTTGAATAGTTTGCAACTAAAAGGCATTGCCTGTCAAACGCTGATGACAGCACTGTAAGCGTATTAAGATGCAGATGACATATTATTTGCAACTATCTTCATGTGTTGACACAATTTAAACTAATAAGCACTATTCGTCCCAATAATTGTATGTTTATTAACCAATCTATAGACGTACCATTTACATTCGATTTCTTGCTTCATACTTATATTCATGGCATTTGTGTTCTTTATGTTCATGGGCACTTAACTGCATATTGAAAATTTTGTACCTCGTTGAGGGTACCATTTGTTGTCTTTGCAAGGAGTTCTGTTATTTCCTCAGTGACTATAACATTCCTGTCATCAGCAAAGAGAATAGTTTTCCCCATGAGTGACACTATATGCTTACCCCAAATTATTTCAAATACACTCCTGGAAATGGAAAAAAAGAACACATTGACACCGGTGTGTCAGACCCACCATACTTGCTCCGGACACTGCGAGAGGGCTGTACAAGCAATGATCACACGCACGGCACAGCGGACACACCAGGAACCGCGGTGTTGGCCGTCGAATGGCGCTAGCTGCGCAGCATTTGTGCACCGCCGCCGTCAGTGTCAGCCAGTTTGCCGTGGCATACGGAGCTCCATCGCAGTCTTTAACACTGATAGCATGCCGCGACAGCGTGGACGTGAACCGTATGTGCAGTTGACGGACTTTGAGCGAGGGCGTATAGTGGGCATGCGGGAGGCCGGGTGGACGTACCGCCGAAATGCTCAACACGTGGGGCCAGAGGTCTCCACAGTACATCGATGTTGTCGCCAGTGGTCGGCGGAAGGTACACGTGCCCGTCGACCTGGGACCGGACCGCAGCGACGCACGGATGCACGCCAAGACCGTAGGATCCTACGCAGTGCCGTAGGGGACCGCACCGCCACTTCCCAGCAAATTAGGGACACTGTTGCTCCTGGGGTATCGGCGAGGACCATTCGCAACCGTCTCCATGAAGCTGGGCTACGGTCCCGCACACCGTTAGGCCGTCTTCCGCTCACGCCCCAACATCGTGCAGCCCGCCTCCAGTGGTGTCGCGACAGGCGTGAATAGAGGGACGAATGGAGACGTGTCGTCTTCAGCGATGAGAGTCGCTTCTGCCTTCGTGCCAATGATGGTCGTATGCATGTTTGGCGCCGTGCAGGTGAGCGCCACAATCAGGACTGCATACGACCGAGGCACACAGGGCCAACACCCGGCATCATGGTGTGGGGAGCGATCTCCTACACTGGCCGTACACCACTGGTGATCGTCGAGGGGACACTGAATAGTGCACGGTACATCCAAACCGTCATCGAACCCATCGTTCTACCATTCCTAGACCGGCAAGGGAACTTGCTCTTCCAACAGGACAATGCACATCCGCATGTATCCCGTACCACCCAACGTGCTCTAGAAGGTGTAAGTCAACTACCCTGGCCAGCAAGTTCTCCGGATCTGTCCCCCATTGAGCATGTTTGGGACTGGATGAAGCGTCGTCTCACGCGGTCTGCACGTCCAGCACGAACGCTGGTCCAACTGAGGCGCCAGGTGGAAATGGCATGGCAAGCCGTTCCACAGGACTACATCCAGCATCTCTACGATCGTCTCCATGGGAGAATAGCAGCCTGCATTGCTGCGAAAGGTGTACTAGTGCCGACATTGTGCATGCTCTGTTGCCTGTGTCTATGTGCCTGTGGTTCTGTCAGTGTGATCATGTGATGTATCTGACCCCAGGAATGTGTCAATAAAGTTTCCCCTTCCTGGGACAATGAATTCACGGTGTTCTTATTTCAATTTCCAGGAGTGTAAGTCCTGCTTATTCACGTTACTGTGGAATTTTAGTTTGGCTGTGGCCGGTAGTAATGCCGGATTACAGCTTGATGGCTTGACTGTTGGCCTGAATGATTGCTCGAGAGTGGGGCTGCAATCTTGAATCTTGACGTAACAAAGGAAAGATAAATAAATAAATTTAAGCCAAATGGAAGTGAATGGAACGTTTATTTAAAAACAGATCTTTTTTCGGATACGCACCTGCAGTAAAATTCTCAGTCAAAATTAATGGAAGAGATCATGAAAAAGTCGAACTCAGGCGCCATTGAAAGAAACCGCCCGTATCCAACGCCTCGAGCATCGAACTGGTAAAGGAACGTCTGCTAGTACTGAAACGGTGCACTTGATGCACTTGAGCTGGAAATTTTTGTTATGAGTAAATTAAGTTTAATTCCAGAATAAGATTTTCACTCTGCAGCGGAGTGTGCGCTGATATGAAACTTCCTGGCAGATTAAAACTGTGTGCCCGACCGAGACTCGAACTCGGGACCTCTGCCTTTCGCGGGCAAGTGCTCTACCATCTGAGCTACCGAAGCACGACTGACGCCCGGTACTCACAGCTTTACTTCTGCCAGTACGTCGTCTCCTACCTTCCAAACTTTACAGAAGCTCTCCTGCGAACCTTGCAGGCTGTGGCTGTGGCTAAGCCATGTCTCCGCAATATCCTTTCTTTCAGGAGTGCTAGTTCTGCAAGGTTCGCAGGAGAGCTTCTGTAAAGTTTGGAAGGTAGGAGACGACGTACTGGCAGAAGTAAAGCTGTGAGGACCGGGCGTGAGTTGTGCTTCGGTAGCTCAGATGGTTCGCCCGCATCTCGTGGTCGTGCGGTAGAGTTCTCGCTTCCCACGCCCGGGTTCCCGGGTTCGATTCCCGGCGGGGTCAGAGATTTTCTCTGCCTCGTGATGGCTGGGTGTTGTGTGCTGTCCTTAGGTTAGTTAGGTTTAAGTAGTTCTAAGTTCTAGGGGACTGATGACCATTGATGTTAAGTCCCATAGTGCTCAGAGCCATTTGAACCATTTAGAACGTACTCGCTTCGGCGGTACATATACTAAAATTGGAACGATACAGAGAAGATTAGCAGCCGGCACGGTAGCTCAGCGTGTTCGGTCAGAGGGTTAGCTGCCCTCTGTAATAAAAAAAAACTGAGTTCACCGATCAACAACGAACCAAAACGGGTGTCTTACGACGTCCGCCCCTAGCAGATACAACGAACGAAAGAGAACAAAATGAGATTAAAAAAAAAAGACGGTAGAGCACTTGCCCGCGAAAGGCAGAGGTCCCCAGTTCGAGTCTCGGTCGGGCACACAGTTTTAATCTGCCAGGAAGTTTCATAAGTTTAATTATTTATGTTTTCGTTGAAGCTCATGTTGAAACATTGTTCAAATGGAAGAATTGGAAATCTCTTCTGCCCAATGAAACTCCGATAAAATCGTGAATGAACAAAATGAATTTAGTTTTATTGATTGGCGACTCCAAGGAGTGCTGTGTGCACAACAACCATATATGTTAAATTAAAAGGAAGGTCAGCGTTGGCCGTAATACTGATAGTTTATTAGTAGCAAAATCGACTTTCAGTCACAAAGTGATCATCTTCAGTCCTGTGGTGTACAAATTAAACTCATAGACACTGGTATCCAGTTATCAGTAACCAAAGCTGAGAAGCGGTTACAATTGTTATTGTCAATAAACCATCAATATTACGGGCAACGCTGACCTTCATTTTAATTGAATTTAGTTTGTTTTTACTACAGTAAAACTTGCTCAGATCGGCACGTGTATAATTGGGACATCTTCCCAAACCATCCAAGTATTTCAGTCCCGAAGCATTCAGTGCACTTTTGTATGATGATTTTTTGTATAAATCGGAACGTGCATAACGCGGCAACGGAAAATATATATTAGAACATGCTTAATAATTCATTGTACAATGCGGAAAAAAGCCTACTGTATTACAGTTCATTAGTTACTCACGACTCTACAAGGACGTTATTTTTAACACCTCTGTTAAGGGGATACGGAATCGGATTTTGGGTTAAAAAATCGATTTTTTTTTTATTGGCGTATTATATTCTGCCATGTTTCCTCTTTAAAATGACGTATCATACATAGCTCTACTACAATTATAACTATTTTATTTTTATATATTTGTGAGATCGGGTATTGCGCTTTAGTTATACACGTCTCTCGTGGCTGACCATGAACTTTTTGGCAGTACCTTTAAAGTGACATGAATTCAAATATCCCGGTTTCCAGCGACTATTTATACACTAGTTGCCCGAAAATGTTTCTCTCTGGTTTCCTCAAGTTACTCTTTGACTTTGTGGCGGGACTGTTTTGTAAACAGTGTGATATAAGAAAGTAGTTGTTGTTGAGTTATTTCGTATTTAGTGCTTCATTTTTCGCAGTGAAAATGCCTAGAGCTAAAGCAAAAGTATTTAAAAAGCGTGTGAACTGGCAAAAGAAAAGAAATAATGATTCATTAGCAAAGCAAAGCAGTTCATCATCATCACTGTTGGAAAATGTGAATCCACTTATTACTGATTTGCCGAACGAACTTACACCAAATGAAAACAGTGCTTCTCATAAAAAACTAAGAGATTTGGAAGAGAAATATAATTTACTTGATAGAGGGAATGAAGTTTTTGAACTCATTGATACGAATATATTGTGTGAAGCTCTTGAAAACAGTTTGTGCTGCAAAAAATGTCATGGAAACGTTTCTCTGAAAGTAGAATCCCATGTTGGCCTGGCTGCCCAGTTTAATTTAATATGCAGTGTTTGTAAATACAGCTGTAAGTTTCCAAGTTCGGTTTCAGTAACTGTAAATAATGGATACAAGAAAACTGAACTTTATAGTGTAAATATTAGGTTAGTTTATGGATTGCGAGCAATTGGTAAGGGCAAAGCAGCTGGTGATATGCTATGTGGTGTTCTAGATCTTCCAAGTGCACCTTCAAAGTTTGAAGCTTACAATTATGTACTAGGATCTGCAGTTGAAGATGTAGCACAGAAGTCAATGCAGGTTGCTGTGGAAGAAGCAGTGGAAGAAAATGACGGCAGTCGTGACCTCACAGTGGCGTTTGATGGCACGTGGCAGAAAAGGGGCCACACCTCCAACAATGGTGTTGTAACAGCAACTAGTGTTGATACTGGCAAGGTTATTGATGTTGCAATAATGTCTAAATACTGTAGGTGCACAGGCAGGCTGAAAAATGAACACAGTGATGACTGTATTGCTAATTATTATGGTAGTAGTGGTGGCATGGAGGTTGCTGGGGTGAAGAAAATTTTTCATCGCTCTTCACAGTGGTATAATGTTCGCTATGTCAAATATCTGGGAGATGGTGACTCTAAAGCATTCAAAGAAGTTTTGGAAAGCAAACCATATGGGAACAGTGTAAATATAAGCAAACTTGAATGTATAGGACATGTGCAGAAGAGAATGGGTGCCAGGCTGAGAAGGTTAAAATCAGTTATGAAAGGGAAAAAACTAGATGATGGGAAAACCTTGGATGGCAGAGGAAGATTGACTGATTCCATAATAGACCACATTCAGAACTGCTATGGCCTTGCAATCAGGCAAAATACAGGCAATCTTGAAGAAATGAGGAGAGCTATATGGGCTTCATATTTCCACACCGCATCCACGGATGAGCATCCACAACATGGTTTGTGCCCCAAAGGTGAAAACAGCTGGTGTAAATACAATAGGGGACTAACAACAGGAGAGAAATACATTCACCACCACAGTCTACCATCAGCCATCATGGCAGAAATAAAGCCCATTTTCAGAGATCTGGCTGACAGAAGTCTTCTGATGAAATGTCTTCACGGAAAAACGCAGAACCCCAACGAGTGCTTGAATAGTGTGATATGGCATCGTCTCCCAAAAACAGTGTTTGTCGGAATTAATACACTACATTTTGGTGTGTATGATGCTGTGGCAACCTTCAATCTTGGAAATATAACTAAATGCCAGGTCCTTCAAAAGTTGGGTATGTGTGTTGGTTCCCGTACGGTACGTGCTATGTTCTTTTTAGATCAGCACAGACTAAGGCATGCTGATAATATAATCAAGACATTAGTGAAAAAAGCAAGACAGGTGCAGAGGGGTGCCAAAAGAAGACTTGAAGATGATTATGAAGACTGTGAAGGGGGTATTAGCTACGGATCAGGAATGTTTTAATCTTCTTTCTCCGTTTCCCGTAAGTTTACATTTTACTTCATCTAGGAACATTATCTCAGGTACTGGTCAACCTAGAAGTCTGAAATTTTTATGACGTAGTGACATAGGTCCCTATTACATACTGAAACAACGATTTTTTAATTACCTGATTTACAAAAGACTTAGGGGTGATAGTCTAGTAAAAAGCGATGGAAAAAATTTACTTAAAAATAAATGTACAATATCTCTGTAAGAAAATACTTTGACAATAAACTGTTGTTTCAGTATTGTTGTAACATATGAATGCACATACAGTAAAATTTTTACCTCTCTGTCTCCAGTAGTTTGTGAGAAAATGTTCCCTATAGTAGGCATATATTAACATTGTGGGGATAGGTGATTCCGTATCCCCTTAAGCGGCGCAAAACCAAGAAAAGATGTCCACTCAGCGCGGCGCTGCTAGTGCAGACCCAAAACCGCGCCGCTCAGTGCAACAACGAATAAGTTACCCTCAGTGTCGGTACAATACACCAAAGGAAACAGTTCGTTGGTCAGCGCTCTGTTTGTCGGCTTTCTCGTTTTCCTCATTATTGACGCAAAAAAGAAATAAAAAATGGTTCAAATGGCTCTGAGCACTATGGGACTTAACTGCTGTGGTCATCAGTCCCCTAGAACTTAGAACTACTTAAACCTAACTAACCTAAAAGCATCACATATCCATGCCCGAGGCAGGATTCGAACCTGCGACCATAGCGGTCGCGCGGTTCCAGACTGTAGCGCCTAGAGCCGCTCGGTCACTCCGGCCGGCTATTGACGCACGCCGATGCATACAGGAACATTGTCGCGCATCTACCAACACACTGCTGCAATGTGCGCAGTGAAAGAGGTGGCAATTGTTCCGTTAACCCTCCGCCAGGGGCGCCTACTGTTGTCACACGAGCAGGCATGCGTTGTGAAATTTACAACATTTCTCCCTGAAAACAAACCCGTCTTAAACAGACTATTATATTTATTGAAGCAAGCATTTCGTATTCACTATCTTCAACATTTGTAATAAAAGCTTTTGCTTTTTTAGCTCTTTAAATAACAATTTAGCCAGTTTTTAAGAAAAATGTTCACTTTCGTAACACCTTTAACAGGAAATTGGTTTGCGAAGTAATAACGGCAATGTTCAGAAAAAACTGAAAAGTAGCCAATGACCATCTCCTTGTAATTCTTGAAATGGAGTATCAGGCACACATTTTAGCTACAACGTCAACTCCACCTTTTGTCATGTAGTACTCAATTATGCTTTCCGGTTTGTGTGTTTCTTCATCCACTGTCGCCATGTCATGCACAGCGGACAAGAGTGTGATTGCACAGTTTGTACAAGGAACATATGAGATTAAGGTCTTATCCTACTGAAATCCCAACATTGCACTTCCAATTTCTTTTGTTTTGCGGAGAAATTCTGGAAGAATTTCACGTCTGTTCTTCGTCATTTTACCAATGCAAGTGATAGTCTTTTCAGCAAATATTCAGAAAGGGGGTAGCTATTGTACCAATTGTCAGTTGTAACTTTCATGTTAGAATTTTCTATAGGCACCATATATCTTTTCACTATGTCCTCAGGAGCATTAGATACCAGATATTGTCCTTTGGTAGCATGCCGCAATAAACCTCCAGATTACTGCAATAAAATGTTTTTCCATCACACAGAGAAAGCATTTTTGTCCCATATTTAGCCGGTTGGCTGGGTATGTACTGAATCCATCTACAGCGGTCTCCGCAGGGGTGAAGCATTTCATCTATCTTGGTGAATTCTCAAGGCTATAAACACATTGACAGTTAGCAGCATAAAGATCCAATACTGTACGAATTGCAACCAACTTATCAGTTTTTCCCCTGTCATTCCTCGTTTCCATATCAACAAACTGCATACAGCTTATAAAAACAGAAACCTATTGTAACTCATTGCAGTGCTAAGCAGTAGCGTTCCTGTTCCGTCTGCTGCCCAGAGTTCCAGTACATTAGCATGATGGCATTTTCTTCTTAAAACAAAATCCGCAACAGAGCCATTATTTCGTCACTTTATTACCTCTTTTGCGTGAGAATTAATGTGTCTCGCTGTTTATTTATATAAGTATTTGTATAGTTTACTATTTTATCAATAAAGTCAGGCTCAGTTACTTTCAAAGATGCACTAACTTCATCAGTTACAGCCATCACATTTCTCTTCGGATCTAGTGGAATTTGCACAATGTTTTTTCTGTTGGTTTTTTATGTTTTAGCACACTCGCTTTTACACCAACGTGAAACTTTGTCTTTTAAATACAGAACCCTCGTACATCTGCTGTCTCTTGGGGATCATCAGCATCCTCACCTTCAAGTTCAGGTTCACTGCCATGGTAGTATTCACTGTTTTCATCATTCAAATCTACATTACTTTCCTCCAAATCTGAAAAGTCTGGATAGACTTTATCATCACCTTCTTCGAGCAGTTTGCGAATTTCTTCGTCTGATACACTCTTCGAATTGGAACAAAACATCGAAGAACTGAACTGAATTAACACATTCAGATGTCGCTGTGGACAAAGTAACGTTTAACGTGCATCTATAAACAACCAGCAAGTATAGTTACACTTTCCTCTGGACATTGACAGTTGGAACAAATCTTCGAACTGCCACACCAGCAGGTGCGCGTTGTACTTTTTACAATATTCGACACGTCGTTGCTTACAATTCAGAAAACAAACTGAGAAAGCTAACCAAATGCACTGAAGCCACTTTAACATTGTCGAGAAAACATCGACAATGGAATACATGGCAGCAATGGTGCAATAGCTCAAGGTTAAGGAATCGATCAGGCATAAAAACTGCTGTTGTACTTTTTACAACAGCGCGCCCGCTCGAGAGTTAAACAATGGTTTTACCAGGCAGGTTCATTATTTTTTGACAGTTTCAGTTGACTAGTAGCACTTTAAGAGATACAGTAACATGATGTCGAACAAACTGTATGAGTCGTTAACACTTAGCGAAAAGATTAATGTTGTCGAGGCGAGTGAGAAAGACAGACCCTCTGCGCCGAAATTACGTTGTGTTTCAAATGCGGTAGAACACAAATTTATGAGACTTTAAGAAACAAGGACAAGATTCGAGACGAATGGATGAAAGGGAAAGGGCAGATGAAAAGAAAAGCGAAGAACACCGGAAATGAAGAAATTAACGAAATAGTGTGGGAATGGTTGGTAAGAGCGCGGGCAAAAGACTTAGCTTTACCTGGACCCATGTAGCAGAGCGAGGCTCTGAAAGTCGCTGACGAGCTTGGAATTACGGAGTTTAGGGCACCCACAGGGTGGCTTTACAGTTTCAAACAACATCGTGTGGAATGAAGTGTGTGGGGAAGCTAAGGATGTGCGGGAAAGTGTAGTAGCAGAGTGGAAGACAATACTGTCCCACTTAATTGTGCCGGCCGTAGTGGCCGTGCGGTTCTAGGCGCTGCAGTCTGGAACCGAGCGACCGCTACGGTCGCAGGTTCGAATCCTGCCTCGGGCATGGATGTGTGTGATGTCCTTAGGTTAGTTAGGTTTAATTAGTTCTAAGTTCTAGGCGACTGATGACCTCAGAAGTTAAGTCGCATAGTGCTCAGAGCCCTTAAGGGGGGGGGAGCCCCCACTTAATTGCGAATTATGACCCGAAAGACGTGTTCAATGCCGATGAAACGGGGCTGTTATATCACGCGCTACCTTCAAAATCGCTATAAATTCGAGGTGAAAAGTGCACCGGCGGAATAATTTCTAAGGAAAGACTCACTGTACTGCTGTGTGGAGACATGTTAGGTGAAAAGGAGAAGCCACTGGTGATTGGAAAGACGGCAAAACCGCTTTATTTCAAAAACATAGACGTCAGTAAGCTTCCAGTCTCATGGCGAAGCAATAGAAAGGCGTGGATAGTGAGTGGTCTTATGGAACAATGGCTGGGCTCTTTCAATTCCAAACGAAAGAAGGAAATCGCCAAGATTTCCTGTTCCTTGACAATGCAACCTGTCACCCGAAAGTAACTTTACCAAACGTGAAATTGGCGTTGTTTCCTCCAGGTTCAACCAGCCTCACACAACCCATGGGCCAGGGGCTTACTTACAAATTCAAGTGTCATTATAGGCGATTACTGATGCAATATCTTATTGTTAGTGTTGAAGAAGCCGAAAGTGCTTTTGCTCTTGCACGGTCAGTTTCTGTCCTAGATGCAGTAAAGTGGACTGGCTTGGCAGGAAAGGAAATAAAACCCGAAACTGTCACCAAGTGCTTCAACAAAACGGGGTTTGGGGGTCAAGAACAAGACGCTTCTGTGGCCATCGAAGTTCAAGAAAATGGAGCAGCAAATTCCTGAATAAATGAAAATAAGAACATTTCATGTAGTGTAGATGATTACATTCGAAGTGATGACTTTCTGTCAACTGACCCCACTTTAATGATATTATGCAATTTGCAGCACACACAAGTTCTCCCAACTTGTCGGGACCCCACTTTAATGATGTTATGCAATTTGCAGCACACACAAGTTCTCCCAACTTGTTGGGACTATTGTATGGTCCAAAAAATTGCCTGAAGGAAACAACTTTGTACAGGGAATTAAACAAACTTTCCCTCCTTGATATGTGTGTGAAATGTAAAGCAAATAAACTTGAGAATAATATGTATCTACATATAATAAAAAACGAAATTAAAATTCGAGTAAAAACATAGAAATGCCAAGTTATTTATCAATTAGTGTAATAGTCCAATGTTCTATTGACCAATATACAGTAAATCATCATCTACTGTGCTGGAGTGAAGGTATGTAAATACGATATATGTATAATTAAAAATATTTACTTTACTTTTGTACATGGTACCTGACAAATTTTACGTAGCCCATTAAGTTTTGTGTAATCTGGAAACTTGTCCAATTTGGAAAATTATTTTAATCACAGCCGATTCCTTTTCCAGAAAGTTTTAATGTGTTTATAAACATATTCTGCGTTAATATATCACTTTGGTGCTTTTTTAAAAATATGTATTACCTATGGGCCCGAAAGCGGTAGATATCCAGGATGTGCCTACATGGAAGTGACAATGAACTGCTGAGCATGGCTCCCAATCGACAAATGAAGAAGACTGTAAACAATAAAATGACACAGGAGCAGCAGTAACTGATGCCGAGTCCCAACATTCCCTCCAGAAGTTTTTCCACTTTCTTTTCCTTGTTATATTTATTTATTTTTAATATTTTGACCGTAAAAATGATTCTTTTATAATTCAACTCTAACGCAGACCTCCCCAATTCCGACGAGATATTGAAGACTTGTGACGTACAAAAAGCAGCCAACTTAACACGGTTTGTGTGTTAACGATAGATAAAATTCAGACACTGGCGAGGATTGCTGCTGTGGCCTTCAGTCCGAGGACTGGTATGATGTAACTTTCCGTGGCACTCTACCGTGTGCAGGCCTCTTCATCTCCGAATAATCAATGCAAATGACATCATACTAACGCCGCTTTCTGTATACAGCTCTCGGTCTATCTTTGCGATTTTTAGCTCCAACACTTCCCTCCAAAACCAAATGGCTGATCCCTAGATGTCTCAGAATGTGTCCTACTAAGCGATCCCCTCCTTTGGTCAAATTGTGACGCAAATTTCTTTTCTCCCCAATTCTATACGGTACCTCCTCATTAGTCACGCGATCTACACATTTAATCTTCAACAATCTTCTGTTTCTATTCTCTTTTTGTTTAAAACGATTTCGTCAGTGTTTCACTTCCATACATGGCTTCACTCCATACAAATAACTCCACAATAGACTTCCTAACTCTTAAATCTACATTCGGTGTTAAAATATTTCACCTCTTTAGAAAATCTTTTCATGCCAATGGCAGTCTACACTTTATATTCTCTCTACTTCGACCACCATCAGTTACTTTGCAGCCCAAATAGCAAACCTCATCCACTACTTTAAGTGTCCCATTTCCTAATCTAATTCCCTCAGCATCGCCTGATTTAATTCGACTACACTCCGTTATCCTCATTTTGCTTTTATTTATGTTCATCTTATATGCTCCCTTCGTCATTCCGTTCAACTGCTCTCCCAAAACCTTTGCGTTTCAGACAGAATTACAACGTCATCTGCGAACCTCAAAGTTTTTATTTCTTCTCCCTTGATTTTAATCCCTATTCCAAACTTTTCTTTTGTTTCCTTTACTGCTTGCTCAATGTACAGATTGAATAGCATCAGCGATAAGCTACTACCATGTCTCACTCCCTTCTCAACCACTGCTTCCCATCCGTGGCTCTCGACTCTTATAACTGCCATCCGGTTTCATTATAAATTATTAATAGCCTTTCGCTTCCTATATTTTACGCCTTAACCTATTTTCAAAGATAACTCGTAGGATCTAAAAACTGATCTTCCCCGAGGTGGGCTTCTACCAGGTGTTCCATTCGTCTATAAAGAATTCATGCAAGTATTTTGCTACCGTGACTTATTAAAATGTTAATTCGGTAATTTTCACACCTGTCAGCACCTGCTTTCTTTGTAATTGGAAAAATTATACTCTTCTTGAAGTCTGATGGTGTTTAACCTGTCTCATACATCTTGCTCACCAGATGGAAGAGTTTTGTCATGGCTGGCTTTCCCAAGGCTTTCATCAACTTGCGGGGCCTTGTTTCGACTTAGGTCTTTCAGTGCTCTGTCAAATTCTTCACGCAATATCAAATCCCATTTCATCGTCATCCACGCCCTCTTCCATTTTTATAATATTGCCCTCAAGTACATCAACCTTGAAATATCCTGTATATACTCCTTCCACATTTCTGCTTTCCCTTCTTTGCTTCGAACTGGTTTTTCATCTGAACTCTTGATATTCATACAGCTGGTTCTCTTTCTTCCAAAGGTCTCTCTAATTTTCCTGTAGGCGTAATCTGTTTTATACCTAGTGATATGTGCTTCTACATCCTTACATCTGCCCTCTCGCCATTCCTGGTTAGCCATTCTCCACTTCGTGTCGGTTTCATTGTTTAGAGTTTGTATTCCCTTTCTCTCGCTTCATTTATTGCATTTTTATATTTCTTCCTTTCATCGATTAAATTCAATATTTCTTGTGTTACCCAAGGATTTCTACCAGCCCTGGTCTTTTTACCTACTTGATCCTCTGCAGCCTTCGCTATTTCATCTCTCAGAGGTAGCCTTTCTTCTGTTCTTGCCAGTCTTTCCCTAACGCTTCCTCTGAAACTCTCTACAAACTCTGGTTCTTTCAGTTTGTCCAGATGACGTGTCCTTAAAATTCCTACCGTTTTGAAGTTTCTTCAGTTTTAATCTACAGTTCATAACCAATAATTGTGCTCAGAATCCACTTCTGCCATTGGAAATGAATTACAATTTAAAACCTTGTTCCTAAATCTCAGTCTTACCGTTATATAGCCAGTCTGAATCCTTCCGGTTTCTCCAGGTCTCTTCCACATATATAGCCTTCTTTCATGGTTCTTGAACCATGTGTTAGCTTTGGTTAAGTTATGCTGTCTGCAAAACTCTACCACGCGGCTTCATCTTTCATTCCTTACACCCGGTTCTTATTCACCTACTACTTTTCCTCTCTTCCTTTTCCTACTACAGAATTCCAGTCCCCCATGAATATTAAATTTTCATCTCCCTTAGCTGTTCGAATAACTTCTTTTATCTCATCTTACATTTTTTTAAATCTATCCGTCATTTGTAGACCTAGCTGGCACATAAACTTGTACTACTGTGGTAGGTATGGCTACAGTAATGCGGTCACTATGCTGTTTGCTGTTCGTAGTACCTTATCTGTGTTCCTATTTTTTATTCATTATTAAACCTACTAGTGCATTACCCCTATTTTATTTTGTATTTATAACCCTGCATTCATCTTACCATAAGTCCCGTTTCTCCTGCCACTTCACTAATTCCAACTATATCTAACTTTAAACTATCCATTTCCTTTTTTAAATTGTCTAACCTACGTGCCCGATTAAGGGATCTGACATTCCACGCTGAGATCCGTAGAGCGCCAGATTTGTTTCTCCTGATAACATCGTCCTCCAGAGTAGTCCCCGCCCAGAGTTCCAAATGGGAGACTATTTTATCTCTTGAATATTATATCCAAGAGGACGCCATCATCATTTAATCCAGACTACTGCAACTACTGAAAAGGCTGCTGCTGCTCTTCAGGACCCATACGTTCGTCTTGCCTCTCAACAGATACCCCTCTCGTGCGGCTAGCTGTATTGCTGAAGGCACGCAAGACTCCTAACCAAAGGCAAGTTCCGTGGGTCATGGGGGCTGGGGGGGGGGGGGGGGGAGATCTGTTAACCTACTCCGTGGAAATTGTTCCACATGCAAGGGCCTTAGTATAAGGTTTTAATAGCTACCGTACTTTAAGGAAATTAATATTTAAGTTACATACAAGTTTATATCAATATATACTAAGCATAGTTTACATTTTATCTTACACTGGTATGACCTTCCTCGTTAGGAATCTGCTTTGTGAGATCAGTAATACGGATTCATATAACACGACTACCTCCTGTAGTATGCTATATATACCTATTTAGTTCGTAAGTCACATGCATCCGAAAGTATTCAAAGTATCCACAGTTTATATGTGATCTGACGCTTTCCCAGCGAATGTGCTGTATCCAAGGTTCTCGGGCGTCCAGCCGGATCCGATCGTCGAAGTTCCACGATATTTCGGCGAATAACCGTTGCGCCATCATCTGGTGGAGCTGATGGAATGATCTGTCTTCGCTGTGTCCGTGGTATTTATGTCCGCGGGGTCCCGAGTCGTAACCCGACGCGGACGGCAGGCGGGGCGCCGCATGGTGGAACGGGTGGGGGTAGCGGCAGCCACGCCCGGTGGTAGGCGCAGTCCATCTCCGTCCGCCGTGGTGGAAGGATCTCGCGTCCGTTCTTGCCGTAGTTCCTTGATGGTGTTTAATAATGGTTTACAGGCCTTGTTAAGTTGAAACCCGGTGTCCCTGTTGATCAGGTTATCTGTTACTCGAATGTCTATGTCCTCCTTGTAGGCACAGTGTGTACCGGAAGCCTATACACACTGACCTGTACCTACATGCCTCCAGCTGCCACCATCCGGCGCAGCTTAATGGAATGCTCAACACCTTGGTACATAGAGCACACTCGATCTCTGATGAACAGAACTTGCCAACGGAACTCAAACACATGGAGACCGTGTTCCGCAAGAATGGGTATGGCAACCGCCAAATCCAAAGGGCCTTCCGACAACAGAAGTGCAGCAATAACCGAGATGAACAACAACCCGAAGAATAGAAGCAAGCTCTGGCCTTTTTGCCGTTTGCTGGCAACGTGTCGTCAAATGTAGGGAGACCACGGACACAGCGCAGACAGATCATTCCATCAGCACCACCTGATGATGGCGGAACGGTTATTCGCCGAAATAACGTGGAACTGCGACGATCGGATCCGGCTGGACACACGAGAACCTTGGATACTATTCACAGTTTAATTTGTGGGCAATCAACAGTATATGCGATAAAGAAGGAAAGTTCAATTCAGTTCGCTGCTGTACTAATATTGTTTATCCGTGTTGCCACCACTACCAGTGATCACTTCCAACTTCAGTACTTTAATATACCTTTCCGTTTCTTGAATTAATCTAGAGGTAATCTGAGATTGATAACATCTAGTTGCGACCTGAAAAATAACTTACTCCTTTTAATCTGGACTTTTTAACGAGATTTGGATCCTGAGATCTGTATGCATTTTCGAGTAAATTAACGTAATAGGAATTCACCAGAGTTCCGACAGTTGGTAACTAAGTATGGTTGTATGTCTGAATCGCAGTTTGCACTGGAAACAGCAAATGAAAATTTGTTCCAACATTTAGTTATTCACCTCAAGATATTAAACAAGTGCACAATTCAAGGCTTCTTAACCAAAGTATTGAAATATTAGGCACTTCTTTATTGACCAAGTTAATTCACACAAAATCAGTCTCCTTATTGCAATTTTCTAAAAACAGAAAGGTCTTGAGTTGCCAACTAGCTTGAAATTGAAATTGAGAGAATTTTTGTTACCAACTACTTGAAATTACACTTGACTCTTCATTCAAATATCCAAGGCTGAAGGTAATTATATTCATCCAGAAAAGTTCAGACAGATATTCAATCCATACATTTCCAAATAAACACAGTTCAGTTCTTCGGATGAATTTCAGAACACTTCACATTTTATTTGCATCTTGTACAAATGATTTGTTACGTAACTTCAGCGTAATATAGTGTGGGGTACGAGTACAGTATGGCTTCATTTAGTGACAAAAAACTAACGCAGACTTATTCTGTACAAAGCAGATTTGCGCCTCATTATTCCATTTTTTATTTCTCAAAAATCGGTGCAGCGAGACTTTGACCCTTCGGGCGATCTTCTTCGTCCCTTCGTCCGTCATCATGAGGCGAACATGTCCAGTGGCTGCAGTGGCTGGCTGGGAGGCCAAAGACAGCCGTTGTCACTTATTTCTTCCTGCGCAGCTCACGAATTAAAATGCATCGTTTGTAGTTCACTGGTAAAAAGACACATTAAATAACAACAAATCTTATCAGCAAAAATATTCATGATGCTTAGGAACAGTACTTCGTGGTCGCTGGCAATGAAGGTTATCATCCCACGAAATCTGTTTGTCCTTTACAGTCTGTTTTCAGCGCCTTCAGGTAAGTGAGAAGCATGTCAGCTAACCCTTTCGGGTGCACACGGTCATGAAAAACTGGTAAACTTCAGTATGAATTTTCATGTAAACATAGCAAAACAATAATAACGGATATACTAAGATGGTATCAGTTCTTTCGGACTTTACTAAGATGGTATCTATCTTAGTATATATATAGTTAATGCTCACCGGCCACTTAACCATCTTCTTCTTCTGTGCAAATAGACAAACAGTGCCCGAACTCTTACGGGAATCGGCAACGCGCCGCGAGTAATGAGTATAATAGGCGGGGGGCACTATGAATGTAGTGAGGGACAATACGTTTAGAATGTGGGTTTCGCGGGAGGCGTGCCAGAGATAAATCCCTGCAGTCGCGCTATCCTCTTTGTCCGTGGTGGCTCAGATGGATTTGCCGGCACTGTAGCTCAGCGTGTGCGGTCAGAGGGTCATCTGCCCTCTGTAATAAATAAACTGAGTTAACCGATCAAAGACGAACTTAAACGGGTGTCTTACGACGTCCGCCCCGAGCACATACAACCAACGAAAACGAACAAAATGAGAATAAAAAAAAAAAGATGGATAGAGCGTCTGCCATGTAAGCAGGATATCCCGGGTTCGAGTCCCGGTCGAGGCACACATTTTCATCTGTCCCCGTTGACGTATGTCAACGCCTGTACGCAGCTAAGGGTGTTCATTTCATTCTAATAATAACGGAATTGTTTGACCAGAAACATTGATACGGTTAGCAGCACCGATTACTTACCTTTACTAGCATTATGTCGTCATTTTGTTACAGATCAGGTTACAATGTTGACATGATGCATACGAAGCATTCAAAGCAACTGAGAACATTGGCCTAAGCGAAGTTCAACCTGAAACTCAGCTGGAATTCTTAGTCGGTAACAGAAATGTTCTTCCGTTGCTTCGTGTAGAAAAATGTTTCTTTTCACCTCCTGCAAAAACACCGCAAATCTGTATAAATGTTTCTTTTCATCTCCTGCAAAAACCCCGAAAATCTGTATACGTAGGTCTTTCTATGTTTTTGGTGACGAAGGGAGAAGGCGAAATTTGATACCGGCAGCCAACTTCTTGCTCTCGAATATCACAACGAAGGGCATTTAGCTTACTTACCTAGTCGACGGATAAATTTACATCAACGTTTTTTCACGGTCAGACCCTATGGGACTCCACTAAGAAACTGGAGTTGAATCGAGGACTTTGCAGTACAATATGGTAAGCGCAACTTTACGCTAAGAATTTGCCTTCGCTCAATGCTTAAATACGGACAACGAATATTGCTTCTAACACCAGGCCACGACCCTCCCCTACCTAAATCCAGTATTACAATGGGAAAGTTCATTGAGAGATATTTTATAAAAGCTAGCACCACGCTCTAATTTTTATAAAAGATACGTGTACCCGTGAATTTTTGTAAAAGATACGTCACAAACTACTATCATTGTGTAATACGAGAGCGCCACCTCAATGGCGTGAGCTAAAGAGCTCTACTATGAAAATGGGCTGCTGCTCTGTTTATTATCTCATGAAGTAAAATTTGTTGCAATATTTACGTCCGTCCACTGGCCCTGTAAGGTTAACAGTAGCGGTCAGCAGTTCTTTGCCTTACGGCGTCATTCGGATGCTGCACGGGAGGGGAGGGGGGGGGGGTGAGGGAGGGCATGGTGTCAGCATACGGCTCTCCCAGCCTCAGTCAGTGTCCCACAATTTTCGATCAACTAGCTCCCCAATGGACATCACAAGACTGCGTGCACCTGTCCCAGTCCTCCCACCAGACCCAGGAACTGAACCCGGATTCTGATCACTTAGCTGCTGAGACGGACAATTTACTGTACATTGCTTTGTTCATGGAACGCCATGACACACATCAAAGATTCAAAATTCGAAATGAGAAAAGCACACTCGAAATATCAAGTCACAATTTTATTTAGAGGCAGAAAGAACAATATTGACAATGTGAGACTTCGGGCTCAGAAGCTTGCCGCTCCCTTCCAACACGGCCGTAGTCACGACGGCTCACAACAACCTCTGAAAGACTACACTGGTGCAAATCTGCAACACACCAGATTACTTTAAACTAAAAATTTTAACGACTCACACAAACACATTAACTATGCACCCCGTAAGAGGGATGGAAATGGTACAAACACTCACACTAAGAAATAATTTGCCACCGAAAGTGCAATTTGTTTTTAAAAGGACTCTTACGGTGGAAGGGTGGCAACTTTATAAAAATGACTATTTAAATAAAACCCATTAAATTCAGACTTACATAAAATGTACAACATGCTCTACATTACACGTATACCGCCTCGCAAGATGATAGGTAAAATAAAGACATACATCAGGAATTCGGCCATCAAACCTGAATTCTATAAATTCGTTAACACCGAATCCGACAAACATGACAGAGGCAGCTATTAACGTATGGTAGATTGACAGGGGGATTACTGAGCAACCCGAACCACAGATTGCACTAACCCTCCCCAACTCCACAAGGGAAAAACGGACCACCCAATTCACAAACAACCACCTTCCCGCGGGTGGGCAAACGGAGAAGAATGGTGGGACGACCCCAAAACAAAGCGGCTGGTGACCTCACCAAGAAAACAAATAGAATTTAACAAGTAAATGAAACAACATATCTCCAATCACTTAACTTCTAATAAACTGCGATTTCTGGCGAAGACCTGGCGCAGCACCCCCAACGCTCTCCCGAACCGTCCGCTGCCAGCAGCTTCAACGGACGCAGGAAGGCGTCGCAGCTCGCCCCGGCCAGCCCGATTTCGTGGTTTCACTCCTGTTGCTCTCGTGTCAACCGCGAAACCACTACGCCTTTCTTTACGGCACGGCCCACTGGACTCACGTGCAGACCTCACATGCGCCGACGCTCAATGCGGACAAGTCATCTCGTGTCTCAGTGCGCGACCGGCCAACCGACCGATCCAACCGCCAATGACCGTTACGAGTAGTCGAGCAGACCGGGGGCCTAACGCACAGACTCAGATGCAGGAACTCAGCCCCGACCGGGCGACCACTATCTGAGTTCTGTTACTGGCGGAGTGGCAAGACTCTCATTTTCTGGCTTAAAGTTTGATGCAAACGACTCGCACTCCGACGACAGACAGACACTAACTGCCACACAAATGCGAACGAGAGGCCGACCAGCAACTGGTGACGCGAGACTCACCTAACCTCACTCCGACTGACCAACTGCCCCTTAAATGCACGTGAACAGGCAACCTTTACACTTCCCCACCAGAGGGAGACACCAAAGCTGCGATTGCCACAGCGACGCCACCGCCAGAAACGGAGGGCGACTGCTTCACACATCGCGCTGCGGCGCGCTCTTGAAAACAGATTTTTTTTTTTTTTACCACGGCTCACTATGTAAATACTTCTCAAAGCCGGTTATTGGTAAGACCTACCGCGCAAAATAGTTCACTTTTCCTTATTCAATCAGTCATTCAGTCAGAGATGGATTGATAATGATGTGGAATGTCCTCCTGAGCGATAGCGTGCCAAATTCTGCCCAATTGGCGCATTAGATCGTCGAAATCTCGTGCTGGTTTGAGGGCCCTACCTATACATTTCCAAAATTCTCAGTCGCTGAGAGAGCTGGCAACCTTGCTGGTCAAATCAGCGTTTGACATGCATGAAGGGAAGCATTAGAAATTCTTGCGGTGTGCGGGTGGGCATTATCTTTGTGGAATGTCATCCCAGGATGGCTTGCCATGAGGGGTATACAATATGATCGACGTACCACGCTCTGTAGTGAGAATGCTGCAAATGACAACCAAAAAGATGTGGCGGATACTCACGTGCCGAAATATTGTGGCAAGAAGTCAGCATGATCCGGCTGCAATCCTGAAACCTCATGGCATCTCAGACCATGACTCCTGGCTGTCTCTCCATAAGGCGGGCGACAGTAAGGTTGCTATCCCACCAATGTCCGGGGTGTCCCCACACACGCCTTCGGTCTCGTGTCTCATTAACTGGAGTGGAACAGTCTTCAGTGGAGAGCCCTTCTTCGAAAGAGCCCTGATGACCATCTAAGATGTGTCTGGAGAGTCCTCGTACAGCTGCGGGGTACCAACCTGATTGTCGCCCGCCATACGTTCCGACAAACGGGAGTAATGGTATGGGGTGCTATTTATTTTCATAGGACGAATCTTTTGGTTGTCATCCGCGGCTCCCTTAATGCATAGCGGTGCGCCGATGATAATCTACGCATCATTTTGTTGCCCTTCATGGAAAGTCATCCTGGGCTTACATACCAGCAAGATAATGCCAGCCAGCACGTGCCGAGAGTTGCTACTGCTTGTCTTCATGTTAGCGGAACCCTACCTTGGCCCCAATTGACAACGTTTGGACATTATGGGTAGGGACCTCCAACCATCTTGGGACTTTCACGATCTAACGCGCCATCTTGACAGAATGTGGCACGAGATCCCTCTGAAGGACATCCATCAGCTCTGTCAGTTAGTGACAAGCTGAATAACTGCTTGCATTAGGGCAGAAGATGGACCAACGCGTTATTGAATTTCTCATTCTGTGAAGCTGTTTCTCTTTTTCTCTCTAAATGAAAATCACATCTACCGATGCCCTCCCCCTTTCAGATATTCCTTCGCGATGCGCCGTACACAGATACAGAATTGTTATATTCGTCTACCGCCACTAATAGCACACAAGTATTAATATTGAAAAACATCGGCATTGTTTAATTGGAATACACAATATTTCAGTCATCATAGTTATCCCTACTCATGGGCGAACCAGCTACCAGAAATCTTTCTTTCCCCATCTTCTTCCTTTTTCCACTTCTAAATGTCACAAATGAAATAACGCTAATTGATAATTTTTCAGTAATTATCAATAAATATGTCAAAATCATATCTCCGATCTAGTGCTTCTTCCTCATGCTCTTCCATTGATATCAGCAGAAAATGGAGACATCAAGTACTTTCTTTTCTTTCATAAATCTACTTGAATGTATGTGGGATCGTGGGGTACGATAAAACTGCACTAAATCGCTGCAGTAGGTTAGTTACAACGTCCAAGTTCTTGGCGGCAATGTGTCACCGGAAAGTAGTCGCCAATTTGCCCGAGGAAAAATAAATTATACACGTCCAAGAGGATTAACGCCAAGTGGTGTACGGCCACAGTCCAGCTAGTGAACCATTGGAAAGTGTCAAAAGTTTTCTGAAACGTATGACGCTTCTAACAGCTGAGAAAAGATGAATCTCTGCAGATGAAATTGCTTCAATATGTCTTTAGCTTCGTGACAAATAGTGTAAAACTGAAGCTCTGTGCCAGATGTACAGCGTATTTGTTTTAACTTGTGGCATCTAAATATCTTGAAAACGAAGCATTGTACGATGAAAATGTTGATAATAAAGGGAACACCTGTCTGCGTTACATCTGACCACCTCGTAACTTGGGTGGAGCCAGCCATACATTTTGAAGTAGGAAACTCCCTTTTTATTTCATAATTCCGTTTCTCCCCAAAAAATACGTACAGTTTACTCAGGCGATCGTTTTCCATTCATGGAAGATGGCGCTGTAATCGACATATATCAGGTGTGCCTGGTTTTGCAATTGAGAACCGACGCACTTATTTTACATTTAATTTACGACGTAAATGCAATCCTTCGTGTACTTATAGTTGATATGTAGGATCGATATTTACTTTAGTGTTGCAGATTTGATTGTACAGTACATCATGGTCAGCCGTTTCAATGTCTGGTTAGAAACGACATTTAGCGTGATCCATAAACAACGACATGGATGTAATAGCTTTCTGTTCCCATGGGGATGCTTGACTTCGGTGAGTCCGCTTGCCTGTCACAATTGTGGTGTTTGCTCTCGGTAGGTATCCATGGCTGGCGCACCAGTCACTAATACTTCATAGACACTTTAACTTATTGCAATGACTCTGATTTTTATTCTGCAGGTAGCTGTGTAGCGGCCAGCACAAAGGTTATCGCGGTTGGGTAGAAAACGCACGGAAATCAGTCACCCTGATGGCGGGGTTCGTTGGTGGCCACCGGAATTGAGCATTCCAATGGTTTGGGAGCAATTTGCCTCCTATGGCAATCTCTTCATCTCAAAGTAGCACTTGCAAACTACGTCCTCAACTATTTTCTGAATGTATTCCAGACTATGGAAGTTATTCCCCGATGTATTAGCACTTCTTCTCAGTGATACTTTCCTCGCCGTTTCTGCGGAGAAACTCCCCAATTTTTACCTTACCAATCCACATAATTTTCAACATTCGTCTGTAACATTGTATCTCAAATGCTTCGATTCTCTTCTGTTCCGGTTTTCCCACAGTCCATGTTTCACTGCCGTACAATGCAGTGCTCCAAATGTATATTCTCAGAACTTTCTTCCTCAGATTAAGGCCTGTGATATTAGCAGACTTCTCTTGGCAAGGAAAGCCCTTTTTGACAGGGCTAGTCTGCTTTTTACACACTCCTTGTTCCTCCCGTCATTCGTTACGTTGCTGTCTATGTATCAGAATTCGTTACCTTCGTCTACTTCGTAATCTCCAGTTCTAATGTTTAGTTTCTCGCTGTCCTCATTTCTGCTGCTTTTCTTTACTTTCGTCTTTCTTCGATTTTCTTTAAAGAATATTCTCAGCAGCTCCTGTAATTCTTCTATTCTTCTTCACTTTTTCTAAGGAGACCAATGTTTTTAGCGAATCTCATCATTTATATCGTTCCATATTGGATTTTAATTCCACTCTTCAACCTCGGTATTACTTCTGTTAATGCCTCTTCCATGTACAGATAAAACAGTAGCGGCGGAAGATTACCTCCCTGTCTTACACCCTTTTAAATAAGAGGACTTCGGTTCTGGTTTTCCGCTGTTATTGTTCTCTTTTGGCTACTCTACTTATTGTACCTTACCAATCTTCCCCTAATTTTTTTCAGAACTTAGAACATCTAGCGCCATTTTACATTGTCGAACACTTTATCCAGGTCGACAGATCGTATGAAAGTGTCTTGATTTTTCTTTAGTCTTTCTTCCATTATCGCAACATGAGACCTGCCTCTCTGGTGCCTCTACCTTTCCTAAAGCCAAACTGATCGGCATTTAACACATCCTCAATTTTCTTTTTCATTCTCCTATATATATAATTCTTGTCAGCAACATGTATGTATGAGCTGTTAAGCTGACTGTGCTGTACTACTTGCGCTTGTCGTCTTTTGCAATCTTCGAATTTGTGTGGATGATTTTTTTCCGGAAATTAGATGGTTTGTCGCCAGACTCATACATTCTGATCACCAATGTGAATAGTCGTTTCGTTGCCCCTGACCCAAATGATGTTAGAAATTCTGATGGGATGTTATCAATCCCTTTTGCCTTATTCGGTCTTGTATCTTCCAAAGCTATTTTAAAATCTGATTCTAATACTGGCTCCCGTATCTCTTCCCTGGCGACTCGTGTTTCTTCTTCTGTCACGTCATCAGACACGTCTTCCCCATCATAGAGGTCTTCAATGTACCCTCTCCATTTGTCCACACTCTCCTTTGCATTATTACGGTGGAATTGCTACTGCGCTCTTAAAGTTTACACCCTTGCCTTTAATTTCACCGAAGGCTGTCCTGAGTTTTCGGTATTCTGAGTACGTCCTCCTAACCATTATTCGTCGATTTCTTCCAATTTTTTACGCAGCTATTTTGCCTTAGCTTCTCTGCGCTTCCTGTTTATTTACTTCTTCAGTGACCTGTATTTTTATATTACAGTATTTTGCTGAGCAGTTTTTTTCTTCCTTATTTCATCGATCAACTGAAGTATTACTCGTGTTACCCATTGTTTCTTTCCAGTTAAGTTCTTTGCACGTAAGTTTTTCTTTCCAACTTCTGTGACAGCATTTTTTGAGACATTCGGTCCTCTCCAACTGAACTGCCTACTACGCTATTCCTTATCGCAGCATCTATAGTCCCAGAGAATGTCAAGTGTATCTCCTCATTCCTTAGTGTATCCGTATCGCAATTGGTTGCGCACTGATTCTTCGTGATTAATCTCTTAAACTTCACCCTCCTCTTCATCACTACTAAATCGTGATCTGAGTCTATATCTGCTCCTGGTCACGCCTTAGAATCCATCATCTGAATTCGGAACCTCTCTCTGACCATGATGCAACCTGATTCAGATCCTCCCGTATCTCTCGGCCTTTCCCAAGTATATCTCTTCCTCTCGTGATTCTTGGACATAATATTCGCCATTATTAGCTGAAATTTATTCCTAGTAGCACGCCCATATTCTCCCGTAACCCTTTCTTCTACTCCTCACCTACAAGCGCATTCCAATACCTCTTGGCTATTTGATTTTCGTCTGCCTTTACATACCGAATCATCCAATCAATATGCTGATAAACTTCCTCTACATCTTCATCTTCGGCTTGCGAGATAGGCATGTATATCTGTACCACCTTTGTCGGTGTTGGTTTCTTGTCAATTCTGATGAGAACAACCCTATCACCGTACTGTTCACAGTAACACACTCTCTGCCCTATCTTTCCATTTATAACTAATCCCACTCTCTTCTTCCTTTTTTCTGTTGCTAATGATATTACTCTATACTCGCCTGACCAGAAATCCTGTCCTTCTTTCCATTTCACTTCACTGGTGCCTCCGAGGTAACAATGAAGTGGGGATTTACCCGTACGACCATTTCACTAGCGTATCGCAAATATCAGGAATCGAAAACATCAAATAGCCAACATCGTTGCGGCAGGAAAAGATCCTACACGAATGGGACCAACGACGACTGAAGAGAATCGTTCAACATGACAGAAGTTCAACCCTTCCGCAAATTGCTGCAGATTTCAACGCTGGACCATCAATGCCTCTCCGGGGCCCATCAACACCGACATTGGACTGATGATGACTGGGAACATGTTACCTGGTCGGACGTCTTGATCCAAATTGTATCCAGTGGACGGACGTGTACAGGGGTGGGGACAACCTCATGAATCCATGGACCCTGCATGTTAGCAGCGGACTGTTCAAGCTGGTGCAGGTCTTGTAATGGTGTGGGGCGTGTGCAGTAGGAGTGACATGGGCCCCCTACAGCATCTAGATACTAATCTGACAGGTGCCACGTACGTAAACATCCTGTCTGTTCACCTGCATCCACTTATGTCTATTGTGCATTCCGACGGACTTGGGCAATTCCATTAGGACAACACGACACCCCACAAGTCCAGAATTCCTAAGGAATGTCTCCTGGAACACTCTTCTGAGTTCAAACACACACGCTGGCCACCTAAGTCCTCATTGACTACGAACAGAACATCTTACGTGTTTTTGGCTTAGAATATGCAATAAAAATGGAGGGGGGAGGGTCCCATTGTAAAATACAAACTTGTCCCTGCCCACCTAGGAAGGATCGTTAGTAGGTAGCCAGTTGTAGCACTGACAGATATCACCTTTAGTATTATGAGATTTTCTTGTGGAACATTTTTGTGTTTCGTACGATGCATCATTTTGGACATATATACTTGCCTCAAGTAGCTCCGTCACGTGTCAGATTTAAAAATGTTAAGACATTAGCCGAAGCAAAATATTTTTCAGTACCACATGAAAATGGATAGGCCGGAACTACAGTTGTGATAAATAATTTCTATAGTCGACAGTGAATATGATGTTGTTGGGAAAAAAATAAATAACACATTATATGAATGTGAGTCCCGAGCATGGGACGTTATTCACGTTGTATATCTGTAGCAAGGTTATATTGATCTATACTCACAATTTAGTGTTGCCGTGTGCGATAGGAATCATGTATGTGCACCGAAGTTATGGAATTATGACTTCTCAAAGAAGGTGGTCAAGTGAGATACAGCCCTTTTGTCACAGAATTATCAATCAAGTTGGCAAAATGGTGAGACACTGGACTCGCGTGTGGGCAGGAAGGTGGTTCACGTCACCGTTCGGTCACCTTGACTTATTCGCCTGTGTTTGCAGAATCCACGCTGCTTCTCATGAAGCAAACTTTTGTTCCCTGGAAACATCGTAACACGTGAGCGTAAAACGTGTTCCATTACCTGTGTTTGCAGAATCCACGCTGCTTCTCATGAAGCAAACTTTTGTTCCCTGGAAACATCGTAACACGTGAGCGTAAAACGTGTTCCATTACTCTACAACTGATTTCAGCGATACAGCATCTGTCCTACGACCCTTCTTGAAAACGGAAATCACCTTCACTTCCTTCTAGTCGCCAGGTATCCTTCTTTTCTCCATCGAGACCTACTGCTGTTAGAAAGGGAGCAAATCGTTTCGCATAATCTACATAGCATCTTACTGGTCTGACATGGTCCAGATGCTTTTCTAAGCCATTGTAGTTGCTTTTCTAAGAGGCGATCACTTATCTGAATGTCTGCCGTTTCGTGCTTCAGGCGGTTATTGAAGGAAGGGACAGTATTACGATTTTCCGCGATCAATCCGTTTTAGAAGGCGGAAGTCAGAATTTCGACCAGCGGTATTAGGCCTAATACTACAGAGTTTCTAAAGTTTAACTTTAATTATAATCATCCGGTAAATCATATTCTGTTTCCAGGTGGAATGAGTAAATCTGATAATAGTGAAACTCTCGTCGATCAGCAAAGTTTTATACTTCAACTGCAATTTTGTACGGATGATCCGTGGCAACAAGTAATTACATGTTGAGGCTACTAGCTTCCAACAGTATAATCCGAAGTGTTCTCGTCTTTCAGCGGCAGTTCCACTGTTCCAAAGTTACCAAAGAGCTGGACAATAAAACATTTACGCCACAAGCGTCCCAAATGAGTCCGGTAGGCCCCACAGAGGGAGGGAGACGACCGACAGCGGACAACCCGGCAGCAGAGTGTCTCCCTGCGCGACGTAAACTTTAGCGACATTCCAAGGGAGGGGCCGGCCGCTCCCCGCGCGGAACGATCGGCTAGTTGCGGGTCGACCATGAAAAATTAATCCGTGACCCGGCGGCGGCAGCAACGGCGCTCTGCGGCAGCGGCCGGCGGAAGGAAGTGGGCGGCGGTGGGAGGTAGGCTGCAAGGTGTGGGTGGGCACGACGAAGAGGGCTGGGGGCGGCGCCGCCAGAGGTCAGAGGTCGCCGCGGGACTTGAGGCGGCGCACAGTGTCTGCGGGCTGTCGGCCGCAGGGGGAGGCCCCAGCGCGTATTTCAGCCGCCCCCGCCGCCCCCCGGAGAGCGATGTTAACGGCGCGACGCGTCGCTGCCAGGGCGCCCGCATAAAGTGCGCCGAGCCGCCCACACGCCGTATCCTTTCCACAGTCTCTTCCCACCCTCCCCTCCCCCACCCCAGGCAACGCCAGTACCGCTGTACCGCGCCACCCCAGATCCACTCGACGGCTGTCCCCTGCCGGTAGCGGTTGCTGCCGCGGCTGCAGCGAAAACTCGGCCAGAGTTGCGGTCCGGAACCTCATCCTCCGCCTCACCCTACTACCTTTCCCCATCCAACCTCTTTTTTCCTTCCTGGGCCTCCTGCAGGCGGGGCCTGCCGCTCCACCTCCCGGAACCAATGCTGCGCGTGCGCGCGCGCGCCCGCCGTCACAGCATCAAAGGAGAACCCATTCCGTTTCATGCGCCGCTTCGCCGTGTCTTCGGCAGAGACCGCGGAATTTCCAATCGGTTTCTTTGAGTTTCTACTTGAGTGGGGTCACGCGAGAGTCGGGCGGCCTCCGCCCTTCGGGGATGCTGCGGGCACTCAGTCCTGTCCCATTCCGCCCCGAGCTGTCGCACTGCGGCCGCGGACGGGGGACAATGCGGCAGAACGCAGCCTCATCCAGGAACTCGCGCTGCGGAATTACGCTTGTACGCAAGGTGTGCCCCAGAAATATTTCGACATGCTTCGGTGTGCTGTGGAGGGTGTCTTGGGGAAGCAATCAACGATAAGGACCCGTGTGCGGAAACGTCATCCAACGATTCTACAGAGCGTCGAAGCTATAGAGCCGCTAGACCACCACTTCAGCAACAAACATGACTTTGTACGATGGCGGACTTCTGGCGGGACGTCTCGCAGCGTTGTTGGTTCTTCAATTATCGGGAATGGTTGCCATGATCGCCAGTGGACAAGATGGAACTAGCCGCTGTGTAGAAAGGCATTGTCTCCTACGATTGTAATGCTCTATGGCCTCGGAGGATGACGCTTTCGAACACAGGATGCCTTCAGCACCTTATTTTTCTCCCGTATACGAAAGAACACTGGAGATCTCAAAGGGTTCCACGAGAAAAATAAAATGCACCTGAAAAACCGTGCCTGACGCCGAGCATCGCATTCTTGGGTGACAGGGCCTTTCTCCGCTGCAGCTAACTCCAGCTTGTCCAGTGGCGATCTCGGAAGTCAATCGCAATCACTGAAAAACAAACAACATTGCGAGACGCTCCGCTTACGGCCCATCAGCGTACAAAATCACATTTGCTACCTAGTGGCAGGCACCGTCACCTGTAACAATGACGCTCTGTAGGGGTCGCTGGATGACGTTTCCGGACACGGGTTCTTATCCTTGATTTCTTCCTCATGAAACAGCCTGTAACCACTCGAAGTTTGTAGCAACATTTCGAGGGCACCTGGTAAATATGATCGGGCACACTTTCAGTAGACCCGTACTCAGGAGATTCTCCAGGATGTCCTAAGTAAGTTTATTTTGTAGCTGTGATAAGTTGTAAGAACGTCGAAGAGCAGCAACTAAAGGAAAGTGTTACTTTCAGCTTTTATGTGATGTACATGACGAAACTTTAATAGCATTGAACTGAATGCTAAGTAATGTACCTTTTTCGAGTTTGAATAGAAGCCAGGACAGTCCTAAATTTATTTCGTACTATAGTTACTGAAACACAAGCGCGATTAACAATAATACACTTCCGAAAAACAAACAGATTTAAACAAATCCAAATGGAAACTTGTTAACTACTAATCGCTATATAATAATTTATTACGTTGAAATCGTCTAATTACTACAAATATTCGCATGACTGGTTTCTGCAGTATATAACCTCAAATTCCGGGGGCGTTCAGTAACTAATGCAACACATTTCGGTTGAAAAAGTGCGAAATTTGTTGCGGAGAAACGTGGAATGCTCCCGCGTCAGCCTCTATAATTTCGTAAAACTCCAACAGGTGACGGTGCTACACGTGCCCTTCAAAATAACGTCTCTAACTGAGGTGCGTTCCAAGCAGAGAACTGTCATTGACTTTCTTTGGCGGAAAACCAGAGCATTGCAGATATCCATAGGCACTTGCACAATGACTACGGAGACCTGTCAGCGAACAAAAGCACGGTGACTCGTAGGACGAGTCGTCTGTCATCATTGCAACAAGGTCGCTCATACCATTTCGATCTCCCTCAGACCAGTCGATCGCACACAGCAGAGTCTTCGGATGTTGGAAAGTGCTGACACTCTCACTCGACCGTATCGCCGGATCACAATCAAACACATCGCTCCACAACTGGACGTTTCTGTTAGTAGTGCTGACACACTCGTTCACAATTAGGGGTACTCAAAGGTGTGTACACGCTGCGTTTTTCACACCTAACAGAAAACTATAAAGAGCGACGAAGGACCATCTTTATGGAATTGCTTGCACGTCACGACGCTGATCACGCCAATTTTTTTCCAACATCGTCACAGGCTATGAAACATGGGTTCAACACTTCGAACAAGAAAAAAAAAAGGCAAATCATGGCCTGGCGCTACATTACCTTTGTTCCGAAGATAAAGTTCAACGCCGTGCGCTAAACCAACGACCATGGTGGCGGTCTACTGGGACTCGAAAGGCTTGTTCTGTTCGATTTCCTTCGTTATGGTGCAACGATCAAGTTTGAAGTATACTGTGCTACCCTCAGGAAACTGAAGAATCGACTTCACGGCATTCGTCGTCACAAAAATGCGAACGAACTAGTCTTTCTCCATAAAACGTAAGGCCTTAAACAAGTCTGCACATCCGAGATGAGGTCATCCACTCTGCAGTCCAGATCTCGCATCTTCCGACTTCCTCTGTTTGGCCCAATAAAGGATGGACTCCAAGGAAATCAGTACTTGATGTGGAGGTAATTAATGCAGCAAGACATTGGCTCAGACGTCGACCAGTAGAGTTGTACCATACAGGCGTACAGGGCCTAACAGAACGGTGGTGTGAGGAAGTCACATTTAACGGAGATCATGTTGAAAATAAGATTTTTTAGCCAAAAGAGTGGGCAATAACATAGTGTACTGTAATCCTGAAGAAAACCAACCTGTCTTCAGGAAAAAAATGTAACTGATGGTGGAACATTTAGGTCCTCATTTCTGAATTTACCAGACTGAGGAATAGGAATTTGTGGTTCAAATGCTTTAGGAAACTCAGATATAACTTACCTTTTGGTATTCTAAACTATGTAGCTCATCTGCTTTTACCCATATTCTTAAAAACCCACTGAAAATTTTTGGTAAAAGGCACCTGTGGTGCACGATTACTCGTTGCACACAAATGATGTAAGTATGATTTACCCAGTTTTCCACCGCAATTACTTTCTTACCCTGTAATAACCTTCTCATCTATACAATTCTACTACATAATACACCGAAAATGTAGTGACATATTCTGCTCTCTCTTCATTACATACAGTTTTTGGTCCACTGAATTATGAACACATTTCTATGGAGTGAACATTCAATCGATAAAAGTTCCGTTGTTCGGTTATTTTATCTAAGCATTTCAATGTCAGCCATACTACCTGCCAATAGGAACTGATTCCATGTCCACACCACATCGCTTTCACTTCAGTGCACACGTTGAGCCACTCCTCTGAATGACATGATTTCTGAGCGTAACGTGATCATGCGGACCTGATCTTTGGTCGGCATAGTCTCTCGAGGCATGACGGATGCTCACTCCAGTATTTCATAGACGGCTCTAATGCGTCCCCATTGGTACTTCACTGTCCACTGAAATATTGCAGTCCATTCGAGTGGAGCATTCTGTCCTTATAAAGCGCTCATTGTAATTTTGTGCATGTTTACAAACAACACCAGGTGTGACCGTCTGATAGGTACAGTACCAATCACAATTTCAGTATGTTAGAAAAAATATAAATTTTTGTTCACCATAGAAGTAGCCCGCTAGCTCTGTTAAATGAACAGTTAGTTTTTCGTGAAAAGACCTATTTTGAATTAATTGAAGATGTCCTTTGAAGTAGAGGATACTTACTCCTACAACTATCTATGGTTCTATTTGATTTTTAAGCTTCTATGTTACAGCCAGATTTACGATTTTTAGCATCAAATGGACAACAAATCTTACAAATCTGTCTCATTATTCTAATAGTATTGACGCTCTCCTGATATAAAACGTGGAACAGTCGCACCAGTAATATCAACGATTTTACAAATGACATATATACAATTTTAACATAATGTCTACATTTTTACTGCTCTCCTTAGATATATTTTGATTCTAAGCTTCAAATGTTTATAAATTGTTTATAACAGATGGTTTCCTCTTGTGAAAAGTGATGTATTGCAGACTATCCACAATAATATAATGAGACAAAATTGGCGCCACTTCTCTGAAGAATGTCCCTTTTATCCTTCGTGAGTAATATCGACCTCCAGCGTTACACAAGTTTCAAGTACATATTTGACAACTGATAGATATATCAATCTGGATGTCTCCATGTAAACGGTGTCCTAATACGTTATTACAGGCACCGAGAGGTGGCACACATATTCAGCGATATTGAATTTTGTTTGTTATAGTGTTTATTAAGGATTTAAATAAATGACTAATAACACGAATATGTCAATATCTATAATGTCCATATTAATACGCCATACATTTGGGTTTATTAGGAGTAGATAGCAGTAACTATAGAATTAGCGATCTTAGAATACTAATTATTTTCTCCAGACGACCCTCTGGACCTCAGTTAACGAATTACACTATATTTTAAGGCGTTTTATGAGGCTGGCTGTAATATAGACTACGAACCATAAAAGAACATGAACTCGTTTCTTGATTAATTAAATTTAAAACATAAATCTTTCAAAATGAAGACTCAAACTGATATGTAAGTCGTTCCTCATTGGCTGACGTTGATGCCTTGGGCTCTGGAGCGGCCGCTCTCTATCCTATATAACTCGTAGGTGCTTAGAAATCAGCATCAGTTACTACAGTGATTGGGACCTCCACAGGGGCCATCGTCGTCATCCAGAGGAGTAATAATGCATCCTTTTATACTTTAACATCATTGACTTCTCCATGTTAAATAGCACATTTACTTTGTTGCTACAGTGCAAACTCTGATGATGGCGCATAATTAAAGGGCCGCAACCGATCAGAAGTTAACATCGGCAGCGATCAAGACGGTTTTTAAATATTTTCTAATAGCAACACGGCTGCACAACTTATCGGGGTAATGCAAAATGTTTGTTGATGCATGTACACCGTATTTTACAGTATTATTGAAATACGTCAATATACAGGTCGAATTGTAATCCGACTGACAAAATTCGGTGACATCTGACGGATGTGTACCGAGCATTTTCGTATCAGGGACCTGTGGCCTCCGTTGGTTCGTTACTGAGTAATTGTATTCCGCTTGATTTATTACCACCATTTGCTTCTTTTATGTGTAGTGCACTGAAAATTTCTGCTCATAAGTGAAAATGTCAACGGTGAGCGATGCTTGTTTTGTTTAGAAACATAGATGTTCCATTCGCCCACGATGTGACAATAGCATTTTCCGCTTTACTCTTCGCCCTCAGGCTCGGGTTCAATACTGATTGGCTGCACCGCGAGTTTGTTTACCTGTAGTGTTAATATACGTTGACATCGGTGCACAGAATTGTGGAGCTGGAGAGCTAGCAGATATGCACCGCGTGTATTTGTTGACTGAAGGCGTTTTAAGAGCGGCATATCGACACTACGCTCGGCTGTTTCCTTAGTGACGGGAAGCATAACACTCTACTTTTGCATCTGTAAATTGGCTCATTACTCTGTATTACGTGTTGATGTTTGCACATCAAAGGTTTTTCACTGCTATGAAGGTATTTTCACAGGAAAGAAGGCAATTCTGGTAATAAACGAAATACATGGTTAACCTTTAACGACACTGGAAACCATGGATCGCTGATACTAAAATACGCAGATAATATGCCTGAATAACCGAAATTTGGTCGGTAGAGTGTTCACTCAGCAGAAATATGTTGGAAATAGAGTGGACAAAAAAAAGTACGTAACCAAAAGGTACTAGCAAGAAGAGTTGAGGAAAGTAATCTATACGAACTTATACGACGGGAAAACACTAAAGATACTTTGATGACACGTACGCCACACTAAAAAAGAACAGTTAATTTAAGGATGAGAGGAGAAATGATGAATGAAAAATGTAGGGGCACCCGAAGACTAGAATACTTCAAACAGAATATTTGTGGTGTATTATTTAGCAGAATAGTATAAAATACTAGTTTACTGGTTGGTTAATTCGGGGGAAGGGACGAAACAGCGAGGTCATCGCTGCCAGTGGATCAGGGAAGGATGGGCAAGGGAGTCGGCCGTGTCCTTTCAAAGGAACCATCCCGGCATTTGCCCGATGCGATTTAAGGATATCACGGAGATGGCCGGACGCGGGTTACAAAGTTATTACAAGTCAAGAGCGGTACTGATATAAAAAATTGAGTAAGTCACAAATACGTGATTACCCTACGACACAGGTGCCTTTTACCAAAAGTTCTCAGAGACTACCCCTTCACTACTTTGAAGGGGCGGAGGATTTCAGATTTAGCTTGTATGTTTTACTAAAAAAAATATGTTGTAAACTTTCTTCCTTCATGAAGATGCCCCGATTCGCCATGGGTGAAGACGTGTTTGTCTGTCATTGGCCACGTGTGTTGGGAGATCGCAGCACACTCAGCAACCGACTTGCACGTGGGTCCGAAGAGAAGCATGACTCGCTGTAGCAGAATGTCATCAGTATTAAAATTAGTGGTTCTACTTAACTCACTTTGTAAATGTCGCTTTTAACCGTAAAAGGTACTTACTTGCACGACAGTAGTTTGGGTCATGTGTCCAGTTAGTGAGTGGTATAACTGTGCTTTAGCACTTGTCACAATCTATAAATCTTCTGACGTTTATATCTGTTGGATCTTCTAACGTTAATAACACATTTAACATGTATTACACCAAGTCATTACTCGTGTACACTATCTGCTTGGCAGCTGAGGCACCTGGTGGGGATCTTTTAAACCAAAATGTTCTCCTGACAACTAAAGCAGGTGTCACGTAGACAAGGTACACGAGTAGTCATGTTGAAGATGTTAGCATCGTTAGAAGTCCCAACGTGTATATCACGACGACATGTATAAGCAACATTTTTGTATTTCGCCTTGATAGTGGACACACGGCCGAAACTGCAATAATCGGTTGTACAAATTACAACATTTGTAGTCAAATGTGACTACGATGTCATTTGCAAAATTTTACTATTCTGTGAATTAGAAGTCAACAAATTGTGTTACTTTAATGACTTACCGTGTCCCAGTTTGTTTGCTGAATAAATTTATAGTTTTTGTAAGACGGCAGAGTCCGGACTCTTGCTACGTACTGCGATACGCAGGTGTCGGAGCTGCGATAACAGCAACAATACTAGCTTAACAGCGGAAAATGTAAACGGCAACACGACACAGTCCTTCTACATTCGACAGGTGCAGAAGCTGATCGATATCCACGACTTTTGAATCAATGGAACCACGGGCTGAGTACTTTAGAAAGTAATTCAGTATTCGAAGTGCTACAGGACATCATCCATGACATCAACCTCTTAAGAGATGATTGCATGATGCGAATCTCCATTTCCGATGACCGTATCAAGTACCACGTCCTACACCACAACACCATGGACTCCGTTACAGACGGGCAAAAAATCGCGTCGTGTGTTGTCTACGGATGGAACCTGGATCTATTTGTATCCCGTTAATCGTAGACAACACGTTTCGAGACAAACCGTTAATATCGAACGCGTCCAACACTGTGTCCCACAAGTACAACATGGTGGTGGAGTAATGTTCTGGGGAGGCGTACCATGGAGCCAGTAGTACACCATTCGTGATTGTTGATGGTAGTCTCACTGCTCTGCAGTACAGGAACGAGATCCAGCAGACAATAGTGAGGCCTTATCGCCAACATTTTGGTAACAGCTCCATCTTAATTGACAATAGCCCGCTTGCTTGTTGTTCTCTTCTTGGGAACAGGTTCCTTCAGCTCGCTAGAATGGAGTTGTCTGCCTTTTCTCGGACATGAGGCCAATCGACCTTCTGCGGGATCGGTTGATACGGTTTTTGGAGGTCGACTATGACAACGTACTCTGCGCGACTTACACATAATGACCATTGAGACGGGAACCATTTCGGACAGGGCTGGCTTGACAATCTCAGCGATGCTATACTACGACGACTTCAGGCCTGTATTCGGAAGAAAGGACGTTCCACCACGTTTTATGTATTGTGGTAAAAATGTCTTTGGAAATACACAATTTTGTCGTTACACAAATGTATGCTTTTTCATTTGGTGATTAGGACACACTGCAAGGGTAGTCACAAAGAGTATGAAAAACTTGTAAAGATGTTGCAATGTAAGTTGTGTTGAGAAATAACTGTTAAGAGAAAATTCGGTACGTCGAGCCATTTCCGAGATAATCAGCATTGAAATTAGCTAATGAGGCCTTTGCGGGCGCAAATTCAAGCGGTACGCCAGTAACAATCAGTAGCGAAAAATCTGAATTTTACTGAAGATCGATTTCTACTACAGAATAGCTGTCATCCGTTCTAAGAACAGTAGAAAACGCAAAAAATAAGTAAAATGGGACTACTTACAACCAGTGTCACAGAACCATGAAAGGCGTATGTAAAACACGACGTATCATAAAACATCTAGTAAGGTCACATTCACATTAAGTTTAGGCTCATGTTGACCGGAATTTGAATGGCTGTTCAGACCTCACTAGGTGTTTTGTGGTACGTTGTCTTTTAAACATATCTTGTATGGATGTGCGACCCTAGTTGTAAGTACTGTTACTTACTGTTTCTTTTGTCTTTTGTACTGATTTTTGCACTGATAGTGCGTATTCTATAGTTGAAATCGATGCGTATTCTATAGTTGAAATCGATCGGCAATAAAATTCAGATTGTTCACGACTGATAGGTGTTCTTCCTTCCTGAAAATCCAACGGTCGCTGCACAGAGATGTCATGGAGATTCCAACATTAGTAAGATTAATCAGTTGTTCTCATAGCGTAAACTATAGTGCTCGAGACCGCTCAACCTTTGGCACGTGTTCGATCCTTACATATGTCCCACGTCGGGTGTTTGGATCACTCTGTTTGATTTTAGAAAACCAAACAAGGAACAAGTTTGGTGACACTGTCTCCGGCAGGTTGTTTGGGTTTGAGCGTGCAGAGACTAGATTGTGACAACGCTAGTGAAACAAGTCATTGAATAATGTGGACTTCAGCTTCAGATTGCAAAATACTGTACATTAACTGATGGTTTCTCTCTATTGGTAGTTTGCAGTTAAGTGCAGAAACCGGTAGGGAGAGGTTACACTTTTCAAAAAATTCTAACGCATTTGTTATCTTAATAAATTTCAATTTTTATACCTCTCAAATATTTCAAAACAATGTCTTTTAATATACATACAAACAAGAAGGCATTGCAGTTCAGGTGCGAAAAATAACAGCGCGTAGCGTTGCGCAGTTAGAGGTGAGCCGCCAGCAGTGGTGGATGTGGGGAGAGAGATGGCGGAGTTTTGTAATTTGTCATGAACTGCTATATATATTATGACTATTAAGGTAAATACATTGTTTGTTCTCTATTAAAATCTTTCATTTGCTAACTATGCCTATCAGTAGTTAGTGCCTTCCGTAGTTTGAATCTTTTATTTAGCTGGCGGTAGTGGCGCTCGCTGTATTGCAGTAGTTCCAGTAACGAAGATTTTTGTGAGGTAAGTGATTTGTGAAAGGTATAGTTTAATGCTAGTCAGGGCCATTCTTTTGTAGGGATTTTTGATAGTCAGATTGCGTTGCGCTAAATAATATTGTGTGTCAGGTTAAGCACAGTCGTGTATAAATTGTTCTAAGGGGACGTTTCATTGTGCAGAATTACTACAAGCGAGTGGAAAAGTTTTCCTTTCAACTTTCAAGATAGCAAGTGGCTTATTTTCGAATTTCTCGACTAATGGCTTCTGAAAGAGCTTCAAGGGTCTGTGGTTTTTCAATGTAAACTCGAGCTTTCAGGTAGCCTTATGAGAAATAATATCAAGGAGAAATATCTGGAGATCGACGAGGCCATTCCAAATACCCACGGAAAGAAATAAGGAAAATGTTCCTTTACAAAAGCGTTGGGTGGCCTTGATGTATGGAAAGTAGTCCCATCCTGCTGAAATCAAGTATTATCGAGGTCAGTCTGACATCGTCTCATTAAAATTCTCGAAACATCGTGAGACAACGTTGTTAGCTGAAAACCACAGTACTCCCATTTTCTCAGTAAAAGTAGGGTGCAGTGAAGCCAAATCGAGCTAATCCGCACCACATAGTTCCTTTCTCACTACGTAGGGATCTGTCTCTAGTCCATGAGCATTATTTTAAAATGACGAAAGTGGAGGTCAAAGTGAAAAATACGGAGAACTGACCTATCTGAAACGCGCAAAACGCAACCATGTCGTACTGCTGAACACCGAGTGTTGTCCTAACAGCTTGTCGAACTTTCTCGATGTTTTCCGCTGTTCTAACTGTCTGAACACTTCCACGAGTTGTTCCAAGTCTCACTGTACCTCTCGCCCTGAAGTTGTTGAACCACTCTGTTATTGCTAGGCAAGAGGTGACAGCACCGTGTCGTCCAACACTGAACAGATTGCTAAATCTTCGGTGCGCATACAGTATCGAATAATCTGTTGCAACAAATTTAGTGACGCTATGCTCAAATCAAATTTAAAATAAAACACTTTCCAGCCTTGTCACGTATGCCTTGCTGGGGACAACATCAGAATGATCGGCCAGTGGCTTACATTGCTGCAACGAAAACTATACTGGGCTATTACAAATGATTGAAGCGATTTCATAAATTCACTGTAGCTCCATTCATTGACATATGGTCACGATACACTACAGATACGTAGAAAAACTCATAAAGTTTTGTTCGGCTGAAGCCGCACTTCAGGTTTCTGCCGTCAGAGCGCTCGAGAGCGCAGTGAGACAAAATGGCGTCAGGAGCCGAGAAAGCGTATGTCGTGCTTGATATGCACTCACATCAGTCAGTCATAACAGTGCAACGACAGTTCAGGACGAAGTTCAACAAAGATTCACCAACTGCTAACTCCATTCGGCGATGGTATGCGCAGTTTAAAGCTTCTGGATGCCTCTGTAAGGGGAAATCAACGGGTCGGCCTGCAGTGAGCGAAGCAACGGTTGAACGCGTGCGGGCAAGTTTCACGCGTAGCCCGCGGAAAATTGGCTCATGTCACAACTGGAGACCGACAGCGCCGACTTCATCTTTCAACAGGATGGTGCTCCACCGCACTTCCATCATGATGTTCGGCATTTCTTAAACAGGAGATTGGAAAACCGATGGATCGGTCGTGGTGGAGATCATGATCAGCAATTCATGTCATGGCCTCCACGCTCTCCCGACTTAACCCCACGCGATTTCTTTCTGTGGGGTTATGTGAAAGATTCAGTGTTTAAACCTCCTCTACCAAGAAACGTGCCAGAACTGCGAGTTCGCATCAAGGATGCTTTCGAACTCATTGATGGGGACATGCTGCGTCGAGTGTGGGAGGAACTTGATTATCGGCTTGATGTCTGCCGAATCACTAAAGGAGCACATATCGAACATTTTTGAATGCCTAAAAAAACTTTTTGAGTTTTTGTATGTGTGTGCAAAGCATTTTCAAAATATGTCAAATAATAAAGTTATTGTAGAGCTGTGAAATCGCTTCAATCATTTGTAATAACCCTGTACAAGTTGTGCCGCCTGTTGGGCGCGGACAGTGACATGTGCCAATTTGAAATAATTGAAAAAACATCATTTACTTATAAAAACAGATTACAAAGACAGAGATCTCAATATATTTTTGAAAATATACAATTGTCAAACAGACGAAGCATTAGAGCTATTTATTAGGTTTTAAAGAAATTACTATTACGTAAAGCACAGAATAATATAGAAAATTTATACAAATGGCTGTTTAATCCAAAATATAACTACATTAAGGTAACCATAGTAGTGTACATCTATGAGATTCGAAGAAAACGATGTTTCAGAATTAGAGACAGAACATACAGTAAAAAAATTAGGAATCAAAATTCCGCGAATATTGGATTAAAACCATTGAAAAAATTTCTGTTACGTAATTATAGCTGTTCATTGAGGATGAGGCCATCGTTTCTTAGAAATATGCTTGAAAATTTCTATCTCTTCGAGTACGTCGAGCCTGTGACCTTCCTTTCCTCTACGGAAAATGTAACTTTCGCCAACGCTTTTCGATTTGTGCCCTTAAATTAATAGATGATCAGCAAAGGTGGAATTATGTTCATCTGTGCCTCTTATTCCCAATAAATGATCTTTGTGCCTGGCACTAAAAGATCTTCCAGTTTGTCCTATATAATAAACGGGTCACGTATCACAAGTGATTGTATACACTCCTGAATTATGTATAGGAGCAACGCTGGACTTGAGATTATAAGTAAGATTTTTCTGCAAACTATTGTTAGTGGTAAAGGAAATTTTGTATCCGTATTTTTTAATAAGAAGGCAACGAATTTTATAAGAAATAGGGCTCTAGAAGTGGAACCGAAAAATCATTTTTGTTCTCACTACCGTCAGTGACAGCACTGACGCCTAAAGCAGTCACTTTGGCGTCAGTTTTAACTTTGAAGAGCTCTATTTGTAAATGACAAAGCTAAGAGATAAAATGAGGAAAGAAAGACTACAGTTTCATGGACACATTTACCAAATGGATAATAACTTTCTAATGAAGCTTAAACTTACTAAACAGCTATGAATAAAAGCACGGAAATCGACAAATATATGAAAAACACTGGAGTTAGAATGGACGTAATGGATGACTGAACACTTTTTTAGGGAAACAGCACAAAAGGCATGATTTCTGTAAAGAAAATGTTAAAAACTAGAAGGAAATGAACTCATGACGACAAGGGACGACACACTTGAAGGATGAAGGAGGTCTGGAAGCAACGAAAATTAAACACTAAGAAGCTAAACAAAGCCGAAGCTGATCTATCGCACACTCCAAAAACATTATTCGAATAAATACGTATATACACAACGCAAATGTTCCATTACTAGATAGTAAATGTAAATGTCATACTTTATTCTCTGGAGGCATATAACGTATTTTACACTCAACTTTAACCAACGTGGAGAAGTTGATTGTGATGTTAAAACACTGCTACGACGATTTTCGTCTTCTTCTTCCACAACGTTATTGTGCATTTTTAGTTTCTGGTTTTCCTTAGTTTTACCCAGTATATTTTTTACCGAAGGACAGATACACTTCCACAGATCTTAACCGAAATGGTCCTGTAGAGAGTGCAATAAATCAAAAATCTAAACATGTTTTCTTTCACCACTTAATACAAACTTGGAAATTTATAGACGTCAAAGGGCGTATGAGAATTATTAATTTACCGTAATCAGTTGCAGCACATAAATTTCCACTTATTCCACAACATACTTCATTTACAATGCTACCAGTTTCATTGGATTAATATTCCATATTCGGGAATTTAAAAGTGAACAATTACAGCCCTATGGCAAAGGATAAACTACCATACGTCTTACTTTAGTCGTTTTCTGTAAACATCAGAAAAATAACGGCTTTGGGAAAATCTTTGAATAAAACAAGCGTTCATTTCTCATCATTCCTGAAAGAGCGCATAATAAATGTTTTGAATAGACCACTATCACGAGCAGGTGTCGGAAAAATAAAATCAATGAACAAAAATATCTCACGGAAATCTATCAACTCAACTTATCAGCTGCAGCTGCAAACAAAGTTCAGTTTTGACACTGCATATGTTCGAACACCAGTGGTTTCTTTATCAAGTAGTGTCGTGGTAAACCAATACAAGGATGGTGCTTGTAATAACGAAACCGGCTATGTAGTGTAGTGATTGTGATTTTCTACATTAAACAAACATTTACAAAGAAAAAATGACAGATAACTAATCAACCGCAGCGCAGTGTTATGCTTGACATTGTCAGAATGTCAGTTTAGCATGCTTACCTACATTAACATGAGAGAATAAATATTTGAGAACAGTAGCACTGGACAGGATGACATAGTCATATCCGTAGCAAGATGCATTTATCACAATCAAGGGAAACGCAGTATCTCCAATTACAGTAAACAAATAAATAAATAAAATCAATAAATAAAAGCATCCAGTAATAATTTTTAAAAAATTCGGAAATATTAGTCGAAAATAGGAACTTATAAACTAAAAATAAACACTTTAAGGGTTTTCAGAAGAAGTAATATCACAAACAGAAAAAAGTTTTAGTGAGCAGTTGAGGGGGAAACCGAGGAAGGAATGAAAAAGATTTACACATGAGCTGAGAACAATACCAAACGAATGACAGATCGTTAGTAATTTCTTTATGTAATCCGTTGTCGAACTCAGTCCAAAAGAAGGCTCATTTACATATGTTTCTTTCCCTCACGTGTCACACGATACACATAAGTGTAACTTCTTCTCCAAAGTAAGTGTAAATTCTTAGGGAGAAACCGCATTTTATATCAACACTTATAATGAAGGTATAACAGTTCTACTGGCAGGTAGCTACAAAAATGTTCTTATGAACGATCTTCCATCGAAATGCGCTAGTCTTCTGTGGGAAAGGAGAAGGAACCAAATTTCTTGCTGATTCAGAATGAAGACTTAACGAGCGTTCATGCATAATGCGTAATCAATTGGGGAATGCGTAGACGGAGAACGCGCTTTTAATGAGGGGTTATAAATAATTCATGGCCAACGGTGACTACTAATGAACGGCTATCGCATCGTAAAGGGCCAGAACTCCACCACAAGTGCAATCCAATTTGTTGCACATTGTTACATCGTCGAACGGATGTCGTTGCTTCGTAAGAGAATTTGCATTGAGTGTTTGTTCTAATGATGAAGCTCCATGTATGCTACGATTACAAGTGTTATTAACATCCAATGGATAAACAAATTTCACTTAACAGCTGTGATGTGCGAGATAAATAACGTAGCTAAACATACTTTCTGATAGTGTGTATACGGCCATATTGGTTTTCGCGACATGGCCGATCAATTTTATTTTAACTTCATGGTCAGATTACCTTCCTCATTGCAGTGTCATCAGTTAACCTAACGGGTGAAAAGTGCGTGCGACATCCACCTGTGAATCGTGCAAACTCTGTTCTGTATTACCGTACCCTGGCTATCTGTGTATCACATCTTCTGAGGTGCAGCTTATTCACACGCCCAGCAACTGCCCAATAACGAGCGGAAAACCTCTTAAAATGCCACACTCAGACGCGTCGGTGTTCCGAAACAACGGTCGTTAACCCGTTGTGGGGATTCAGCCTTGGTCTACATGTAACGTACTCCCATTTGCGAATAGTGAGAAACATCAGCTATGTGATGGAACATTGGAAATGAAAATTTGTGCCGGACCGGAATTCGAAACATCTGATTATACACAAACTCTAAATATATGCGCGTGCCACCCAACACAGTACTTGAGGGTGTTAACAGTTTATTTACCAGCAGTGTATGTTACATTTATATTTTTATCTTAATAATCGTCACACGTCCATCGTTAGGAGAAAAAGATTTTATTGTGTGGTGCAATAGCGAGCAACATTGGCTGTTCGAACATCATCTGGGGACTAAACACGGCTACATGTTGTACCACCTGCGTTGCCAGGGAAGCGTTTGCTTGCAAAAGGCAAGCGTACTTTCAGCCAGACTACCAATAATAGCAAGACATAACCACGCCACCGAGCATGGCTGGTCTGGTGACATGAAAGAAGCGACTGGAGAGGTAGGTCTGTAGAACACAATTTGACGTAAAATGACAATCTGGAGAGCGATCAAGTGATACACACAATCTTTCTACTTAAATGCCTTTGTCGCGAAATTTGTTAAACAATTACCAGTCTCGACTGTGCAATAGACATCTTCAGATATTTAAAATAAAAATAACTAGCTACTGCATTAAGAGATTAGAAACAATGGACAGACAATTATGACATAAACATTATAAACTTGCAAAACTATTCTAGAGGGCTGTCGTGCATGCATAATGCACGGATAATTATACAGAGTAATTAAAAAGAGGTTCACTAAGAAGTACAGCTCTTTAAAATATCCTCAGTGTATCTTGCATATATGGCAAGTTGAAGCATACATGGCAAGTCTGACTCGTGTTATTTTTACATGGTTGTGATTTGTTGTAGTGCAGCAGAATGACAGGTATATCGTGTTTATATGATTGAAACGGCAGGGAGCTAGGTTCGTAGGTGGTAAGCTGCTGGGTCGAATAAATTTGTACAGTTTCAATTCGGGGTCAGGGATTTTCTCTGCCTCGTGATGAATGGGTGTTGTGTGCTGTCCTTAGGTTAGGTCACATCTAGCATGTGACGTAGCATGTGAAAGTTGCTGGATTTGGACGGGTTACTCTTGTAACTGAAATATCAGATCTGAAGATGGTTCTGAATGAACCGAAACCGGTCATATGAATAATTAAAAAAAATGCAATCAAGACGGATTTTAAGTAACATTATTCTCCCTCCTGTTCCACTCGCAGACAGAGCGACAGAAAAACGACTGTCTCTACGCCTCCGTGTGATCTCTTATTTCTCGTATCTTATATTCGTGGTCCTTATATGCGATGTATGTTGGCGGGAGAAGAAACGTGTGGCAGTCAGTTTCAGACGCCGGTTCTTTAAATTATTTCAATAGTGTTTCCTCAAAGGAACGTAGCCTGTCCTCCAGGGGTTCCCATTTGAGTTCCCGATCCATTTCCGTAGCACTTACGAGCTGTTCGATCCTACAGGTAACAAATCTAGCAGCCCGCCTCTGAATTGCTTCGCTGTGTTCCTTCAATCCCAAACACTCGGACTCATGAATAGGTCACTCCAGCGTCCTAAATACCGTCTCCTTTACAGGTGAACCAATCTTTCCTAAAATTCTCCCAGTAAACCGAAGTCGAGCATATGCTTCCATATCATAGTTTTCACACGCTCGTTCCAACTCATATCTCTTTTGCAGTGTTACGCCCAGATATTTAAACGACTTAACTGTGTCAAGCTGAACACCAGTAATACTGTATTCAAATATTACAGGTTTTTTCTTCCTATTCATCCACATTAACTTACATTTTCCCACATTTAAGACTAGCTGCCATTTATCACACCAACTGAAAATTTCCTACGGTCACTCAACTTCGATACCTTACCGTACACCACGGCTCATCAGCAAACAACCGCAGACTGCTGCCCAACCTGTCCGCCTAATCATTTATGTACATGGAGAACAACACCGGTCCTGAAACTTCCTGGCAGATTAAAACCGAGTGACGGACCGAGACTCGAACTCGGGACCTTTGCCTTTCACGGCCAAGTGCTCTACCATCTGAGCTACCCAACACGACTCACGACCCGTCCTCACAGGGATACCAACTTCTAGGTATTACCTCTCAACAAATGTAACGCAGTGTCCGACGGCCTTCACTTAACGACGGAGAACAGTTGCGGTTGTGAACAGTTGAGAGTGCTAACAGACAAATAACACTACGTGAAATTTTCACTCTGCAGCGGAGTGTGCGCTGATATGAAACTTCCTGGCAGATTAAAACCGTGTGCTGGACCGAGATTCTAACTCGGGACCTTTGCCTTTCGCGGGCAAGTGCTCTACCATCTGAGCTACCCGAGTTCGAGTCTCTGTTCAGCAAACGGGTTTAATCTGCCAGGAAGTTTCGTATCAGCGCACACTCCGCTGCAGAGTGAAAATCTTATTCTGAATACCTGTCCTATCACACCTGCCTGGAGCACTCCTGACGATACGCTTGTCCCTGATGAACACTCGCCGACGAGGTTGACATACTGGGTTCTATTACTTAAAGTCTTCGAGCCAGTCACATACCTGTGAACCTATTCGATATGCTCGTACCTTGGTTAACAGCGTGCAATGGGGCACCGTCTCAAATGCTTTCCGGAAATCTAGTGCCCGTTGCTCTTCATCCATAGTTCTCAAGATATCCTCTGAGAAAAGAGCAAGCTGAGATTCGCATGACCGATGCTTTGTAAAACCATGCTGATTCTTAGAAGTAAGCTTCTTAGCCTCAAGAAAGCTTTCAAACTGAGAATGTGTTCAAGGATTCTACAGCAAACAGAAATTACGGTTATTGATCCGTAATTTTGTGTGTCCGTTCTATTACCTTTCTTACATACTGGAGTCGCCTGCTCTTTTTTCCAGTCGTTTGGGACTTTGTGCTGGGCTGGAGATTCACGATAAATGCAAGCTATAAAAGGGGCCAATGCACTATTCTTTGTAAAATCTAACTGGAATTCCCTCTGAACCTGGTGATTTATTTTCTTTTCAAATTTTTGTACTGCTTCTCTACACCATGTATGCTTATTTCTGCGTCGCCTGTACGGGAGTCTGTCCGATGATCAAATGACGGTTCTTCTGCGTGAGCGATTTCTTGAACGTGAAATTTAAATCTTCGATTTCGTTTTGCTATTTTCCACAGCCACACCAGACTGGTCGACAAGGGACTGAATGGAAGCCTCAGACCCGCTTAGGGAGTTCACATACGACCAGAATTTTCTCGTGTTCTTTGCCAGATCTTTCGCTAAGGTGTGACGGTGGTACTTGTTGTATGCTTCGGGGATGGATCTTTTCATAGGCGCACGAATTTCTACTAATCTTCCCTTGTCATCGTTTGTGTGCCCCTTTTGAATCTAGAGTGCAACAGCCTCTGCTTCCTTAGTATCTTACGAATTTCGTTATTAAACGATGGTGGATCTTTTTCATCCTTTATCGACTTACTACGCAGGTAACTCTCTAGACCATGATTTACAGTCTGCTTAAACTTTGACCATAATTCCTCTGCATCCATAGTACTAGTCAGCACCCCACACAATGAATCCATAGACAACCCAGTCTATACTCGGCAGGTTAAAGTCGCCTCCAACCAGTATTGGAAAGTCGCGGGATAGCAATTTCCACTTATACAAATGGCGGTAGCATCGCGTACACAAGGTATAAAATGGGAGTGCGTTGGCGAAGCTGTCATTTGTACTCAGGTGATTCATGTCGTAGAGGTTTTCGACGTGACTATGGCCTCACGACGGGAATTAACAGGGTTTGATCGCTGAATGGTAGTTGGAGCTAGACGCATGGGAAATTCAAGTTTCCAAGGTCCACTGTGTCGAGAGAGTGTCGAGGATACCAACTTCTACGCATTACCTCTCAACACATGCAACGCAGTGTCCGACGGCCTCCACTTAACGACCGAGAACAGTTGCGGTTGTGAACAGTTGACAGTGCTAACAGACAAGTAACACTACGTGAAATGACGTCAGAAATGAATGTGGTACATACCGCTAAAGTACCCATTAGAACAGTGCGGTGGAATTTGGCGTTAATGGGCTATGACAGAAGGCGGCCGACCCCAGTGCCTTGATACCTGCACGAAGTAGCCTGCAGCGCCTCTCCTACGCTCGTGACCATTTGGTTGGGCCCCAAGGCGGGTTCCAAACCGTGGCCTCGTCAGATGAGTCCCAATTTCAATTGCTTTTTATTCCAGTCTTTGATCACAATATCAATTCTTTTGGCGATGACCGGTTTCAGTCAGTAATGACGATCCTCAGATCTTTTCTACACCATGTCTGAGGATGGTCATTACTGATTGAAACCGGTCATCATCAAAAGAATTAATATTGTGATGAGAGACTGGAATAAAAAACAAGTGAAAGTACTGGATCACTGTTCATATACGCGACAATGTCGCAGCTGTTGAGTCCCAATTTCAGTTGGTAAGAGCTGCTGGTAGGACACCAGTGTGGTGCAGACGCCATGAAACCATGGACTCAAGCTGCGAGCAAAGCAATGTGTAAGCTGGTGGTGATTCTATAATGGTGTGGACTGTTTTTACATGGAAAGGGCTTGGTCTTCTGGTATAAATGAACCGATCATTGACTGGAAATGGATATGTTCAGCTACTGGGAAGTCATTTTCAGCCATTAATGGACTTCTTGCATCCAAGTATGGATGGAATTTTTATGTATCACAATGCGCTGTCACTGGGCCACAACTGTTCGCGTCTAAGAACATTCTAGACAGTTCGGGCGAATGGTCTGTCCACCCACATCGTTCGACATGAATCTCATCGAACGTTTATGGTACATAATCGCGAGGTCAGTTCGTGCACAAAATCCTGCACCGCTAACACTTTTGCAATTATGGACTGCTATAGAGGCAGCATGGCTCAATATTTCTGCAGGGGACTTCCAACGAGTTTTTGAGTCCATCTCACGGCGAGATGCTACACTACGCCTAGCGAAAAGAGGTGCGACACGATATTGGTAGGTGTGCCACGACTTCTGTCATCTCAGTGTAGGTTACATACGGACGCTGCCCGTTCCCCAGCCTACTGAGTGCATACTGACAAGGCAATCCTCAAATGTAAGGTGGAACTTTATAAAAAGTTAACAAGAAGTAACACAATTGCTTATTAAAAAGACCGGTTGGCGTCCGGTGCTTAGGAGCTTCGCTGTCAGTGGACGGCTGACGCTGCCATATGCCATCAGGTTGCTGAAGCCGTGACTCTGCCTGCTGGACTGTTGGTGTCCGTGCGCCGCCGACACGCCGCTTTGAGTTACGCTGAGGCGAGCTTCGCCGCCCGGGGTCAACACAGCACCATCGAGAAGCCGCTTGAGGCAACTGTGTGAGTTCATGCTAAATAAAGTATGATGCTGATTTGGTTACATTTCTGAGTCCTCGCTGCGAGGGAACTGATACCTCGCCCTCTCCAACCAGCGTCATGAGTCGGCAGCAGCGTCAGTGTCCAATTGACTATTCTGGTCCCGTAATGACTTCATTACTGGTTGAGTTGGAACGAAGTAGCTGCTTGTATAAGAAACACTTCTGGTTCAGTTACTGAACTAAAACAAAACTAAAATCTAAGTCCATGTTAAAAGGTACAGTTATGAACATATAAAAGTATAAATCGACTGTAGGAAAACCACTAAATTATGAAATTTACATGATTTCATGCTTTCACAGAAAAAAACATAGAAGTAAACGCCATCGAGGAACATTTTCTACGGCTGATATTCAAATGTCGCTCAAATACAGAATAATAAACAAAAACCAATTCCATCACAGATTTAATTATTGCGGAGTATTCTCGATGATGTTTTTTATAAACGGATGTAATTCACTTTATTCGTGGTCATTCGAAATTTTTGCGTCATGTATTAATTTTATAACGTAGTATCAGTTAATGAGGACTGTAGAGTGCAGAGATGAAAAGATGAAAAATATTAGTACCACAACATAGTCGAATCGGAAGACGTCATGTAGACTGGACCTCCAGAAATAACGGTTCGTAGCCGTTTGTTTCCAGAGACTCAAAAGCAATGCAACATATGACTTCACCAAGGCATGACAATGCTGCAGTACACGTACCTCACCTACGTTTCTCTATGTCTATAGTGATTCACAATGTTTACATGTATCAGGCACTGGTCCCTGTAGTTGATTTTAGAAACCCATTACTGTACAGGAATAGTATTGATGAGAAACAGCTGGACACAGTATCTACGGTAAAGTATCTTGGAGCAACTATTCATAGCAACCTTGAGTGACCACATGAAACAAATAGTAGGAAGGGCAGATGCCAGACTGAGACTCATAGTAAGGACCTTTAGTAACTGTAATTCATCCAGGAGAGAAATGGCTTATAGGGCGGTAGTTCGACCGATTCTTCAGTATTGTTCATCAATATGGATTCCTTGCCCGGTAGAATTAGTAGAAAGACAAGATCTAAAAAAGAGCGGCGAATATCCACGGGGTCGCTTAGTCTGCGCGAGAGCATTATCGAAATGCTCAAACTCCACTATCAGTCGTTACAAGAGAGGCATTGTGCGTCACCGAGAGGTTTACTATTGAAATTTGGAGAGACCACTTTCCAGGAAGAATCGATCAACATACGTTTCCTCCCATATACATTTTACATAATGACCACAACGACAAAAGAGAGAAATATCGAGGCTCAGCGACAACCATTCTTCCCACTCGCCACTTACGAGTGCAACAGTTACTGGTATCAGAATTACCCGCTTCCACACGCCATTAGATGGCTTGCAGAGTATACGATAGTTAAGTATAAAACAGATTGAAAATGTTGTTGTTGTTGTGGTCTTCAGTCCTGAGACTGGTTTGATGCAGATCTCCATGCTGATCTATCCTGTGCAAGCTTCTTCATCTCCCAGTACCTACTGAAGCCTACATCCTTCTGAATCTGCTTAGTGTATTCATCTCTTGGTCTCCCTCTACGATTTTTACCCTCCACGCTGCCCTCCAGTACTAAATTGGTGATCCCTTGATGCCTCAGAACATGTCTTACCAACTGATCCCTTCTTCTAGTCAAGTTGTGCCACAGACTCCCCTTCTGCCTGATTCTGTTCAATACCTCCTCATTAGTTATGTGATCTACCCATCTAATCCTCAGCATTCTTCTGTAGCACCACATTTCGAAAGCTTCTATTCCCTTCTTGTCTAAACTACTTATCATCCATGTTTCACTTCCATACATGGCTACGCTCCATACAAATACCTTCAGAAACGACTTCCTGACACTTAAATCAATACTCGATGTTAACAAATTTCTCTTCTTCAGAAACGCTTTCCTTGCCATTGTCAGTCTACATTTTATATCCTCTCGACCATCATCAGTTATTTTGCTCCCCATATAGCAAAACTCCTTTACTACTTTAAGTGTCTCATTTCCTAATCTAATTCCCTCTGCATCACCCGACTTAATTCGACTACATTCCATTATCCTCGTTTTGCTTTTGTTGATGTTCATCTTATACCCTCCTTTCAAGACACTGTCCATTCCGTTCAACTGCTCTTCCAAGTCCTTTGCTGTCTCTGAAAGAATTACAATGTCATCGGCGAACCTCAAAGTTTTTGTTTCTTCTCCATGGATTTTAATACCTACTCTGAACTTTTCTTTTGTTTCCTTTATTGCTTGCTGAATATACAGATTGAATAACATCGGGGATAGGCTACAACCCTGTCTCACTCCTTTTCCAACCACTGCTTCCCTTTCACGTCCCTCGACTCTTATAATTGCCATCTGCTTTCTGTACAAATTGTAAATAGCCTTTCGCTCCCTGTATTTTACCCCTGCCACCTTAAGAATTTGAAAGAGAGCATTCCAATCAACATTGTCAAAGGCTTTCTCTAAGTCTACAAATGCTAGAAAAGTAGGTTTGCATTTCTTTAATCTTTCTTCTAAGGTAAGTCGTAGGGTCAGTATTGCCTCACGTGTTCCAACATTTCTACGGAATCTAAACTAATCTTCCCCGAGGTCGGCTTCTATCAGTTTTTCCGTTCGTCTGTAAAGAATTCGCGTTAGTATTTTGCAGCTGTGACTTATTAAACTGACAGTTCGGTAATTTTCACATCTGTCAACATCTGCTTCCTTTGGGATTGGAATTATTATATTCTTCTTGAAGTCTGAGGGTATTTCTCCTGTCTAATACATCTTGCTCACCAGATGGTAGAGTTTTGTCAGGACTGGCTCCCTTAAGGCTGTCAGTAGTTCTAATGGAATGTTGTCTACTCCGGGGGCCTTGTTTCGACTCAGGTCTTTCAGTGCTCTGTCAAACTCTTCAAGCAGTATCATATCTCCCGTTTCATCTTCATTTACATCCTCTTCATTTCCATAATATTGTCCTCAAGTACATCACCCTTGTATAGACCCTCTATATACTCAGATGGAAAATACCCTCATCAAATGCAGTGATGTTGAGAGATTTACAAGGATGGTAGCAAAACCCATAAACTAAATAGTCATTATAGATACGTGAAAACTATGCCCTTGATTACAATACAGGAAATATTCAACAGATCAAAATAGTTCACAGTTCAACACGATAATTCACAAACATGATACCACTAATAGTAACTCAACTCTGTATATTCTTAGTTCTGTAATGCGAATGGAGGATGGGTTCTACATTGGAGCACGTTCAGAACTCTCAAATTATAAAGTCCATTCAGAAGTTAGTGTGTTGGCAGCTGTTCACCAGCCATGATCTATAACTGACACGAAAGAAAAATGCAATACATCACTAGCAGTTTGGCTTTCTCGAGAACCAATAAAAAAGTGTCCACAATCGCTACCTTGACCTCTTTACTTAGAGTCCCACTCTTCATTTGACTCCTGTAGTGTTCTGCTACTACCTGCGTTCCCATTGGCCGAAGGCCATGCCCAACAAGAATACATCGTTCTTAAGTTCTGGAGACATTATTTCATTCAACTTGACCACTACCCGCATTAAACTAATACAGCGCGACATTATTTCAGTACGATAAGATATTAGGTATTCACGCTACAGTCATTTGCTGTGTTATTGTGGAGAGTACGAAGTTCTGACAAACATTTAAATAACCAAAAAGAGATAAAAGACGTAATAAATCAGGGAATAAAATATATGCAGAAAAGTGGCTTTAAGGGGTACAGATATTGTAAAATGCTGTCATCTGAGACGTTGTTTGTTGAAATCCCATAAAGTGTTTAAAAGTTATTAATTCAAATATTTGTCCTGTAAATGTTTAAGGTGCGATTAAAAAGTTTCCGCTACCAGGCAGGCAAAATCGTCGTGAGCACTGAGGTAATCATTTCATCAACGCATCGGGTTGAAGATACCCGTTTAGTAAACCACCGTTGTATACTGCATGGAGAAGTCCGTAACTGTCTGCTGCACGTGCTCGTCCGACCGGAAGTGTCGACCTTTCATGACCTTCATCAATGGATGGAAGGCGCGATAGTCGCATAGGAAGAGATGACGACTGAAGGCTGGATGCTCGAGTGTCTCTCACTAGTTTCTAAAGGACGAAGTTGACCTCCGTGATAGACCAGCGTGTTGTCTCAAATCGCGACCAGCACCAAACTAGGCGCACCATTCCAGAATGGAAGATTTCGACAGACATGCCCTTTCTTCGTTTTCCGATGGATACCTAACGGTGTTTATCCATCGACAGCCAAGAAACGACCAACAGCATATTGGTTCTGTTTGGACACAGTTGGTAATAATGTCGCCATAGTTCACGTTTCCACATTTACAGCACACATTTGCCTACATGCTGCTGCTTATCTTTACGGCTGACGAAACTACAAAAGTCTGGTCATAACCATGAGTTCTTCACTTCACTACAAGAATAATGAGTGTGTTACTAACCGTCGATGTGGGCTTGTTTCTCGACGAAAATTATAGTAGACAGTTATTATTCTTTACGCACTACGGTAGGCTTAAAGAGCAAATTACTCAACTATGGTATAACCTTCCTGTCGTTTATGCCAGCTAAGCTTGATAGTAATTATTGACCGAAACTGCTAGTGAACTGAGCAAAATAAATGACAGTTGAACGTTTCCCTATGAATTTTAACAATGGTAAATAGATATACTTACCAGAATGAGATTTTCACTCTGGAGCGGAGTGTGCGCTGATATGAAACTTCCTAGCAGATTAAAACTGTGTGCCCGACCGAGACTCGAACTCGGGACCTTTGCCTTTCGCGGGCAAGTGCTCTACCATCTGAGCTACCGAAGTACGACTCACGCCCGGCCCCCACAGCTTTACTTCTGCCAGTATCCGTCTCTTACCTTCCAAACTTTACAGAAGCTCTCCTGCGAACCTTGCAGAACTAGCATTCCAGCGCACACTCCGCTGCAGAGTGAAAATCTCATTCCGGAAACATCCCCCAGGCTGTGGCTAAGCCATGTCTCCGCAGTATCCTTTCCTTCAGGAGTGCTAGTTCTGCAAGTTTCGCAGGAGAGCTTCTGTAAAGTTTGGAAGGTTGGAGACGGATACTGGCAGAAGTAAAGCTGTGAGTACGGGGCCTGAGTCGTGCTTCGGTAGCTCAGATGGCGCCGGCACGGTAGCTCAACGTGTACGGTCAGAGGGTTACGTGCCCTCTGTAACAAAAAAAAAAAAAAAACTGAGTTCATCGATCAACAACGAACTTCACAGGACGTCTTACGACGTCCGCCCCGAGCAGATGCAACGAACAAAAGCGAACAAAAAAAAAAAAAACGGTTACGTACCCTCTGTAATAAAAAAACTGAGTTAATCGATCATCAACGAACTTCATCGGATGTCTTACGACGTCCGCCCCGAGCAGATACAACGAACGAAAGCGAACAAAACGAGATTAAAAAAAAAAAAAAGATGGTAGAGCACTTGCCCGCGAAAGGCAAAGGTTCCGAGTTCGAGTCTCGGTCGGACACACAGTTTTAATCTGCCAGGAAGTTTTAGATAACTTTACACAAAGGCCACAGGAATAAGCTAAATATTTACAACTATCTTTGAACAGTAAAGCATCACTTGATACACATAATTCCGAACTCTTCCCTTGAAGCACAACATTTAGAAAGGTACTGTTCCATCTGAGACTTGAATATCACTAAGTAGGTGACATCATTAGAGTTCACGAACTGTAGCAGAACAAACCCATGCTCGGCTTTGTCAACTTCTGTGTAATGGCGCTACAGTGCTGAGAGAGAAGGCGTGTCTTCGGCAACTCTTTCCATTCATCGTTGTGGATTGCAACTTTGGTGTTGCATCGCGATCTTTGGTTGATACTTTACTAATGTACTCGGATCAGAGTACTGCTTCATTGCACAGAGGCTGCAGCAATGCCCTCAGACGGAAACTTCTTGATCGCCATTACACATAAAAAGTCTTGAAAATCTATAATTTTGATCTAGTGACTTGGGCAATTTCGTATTATTGTCTTACATACGTAACGTGCTTACAATGATAATGCCATAATGCATTCAAATAATGTAAATTTACCATTATCCAATTCACCATCGAAGCACATGGTCGTGTTAAAATAAACAGAAAGGACATTGAAGCAGTATTCTAGGAATTGTATCCAATCAGTCGCAGCCCTTAAAACTGGGTGCATTATAGACGACATATTAGTTAATATTACAGGTCAATATTATTTAAGTATCAGTTTTTCATGTCTGAGGGTCATAAAATAAACCGTGCATTTTTAGGCAGTAAAAAGTGCATTTTAGATTTGAGTCACCTAAAATAGAGTCTTTCAGTAGCTCAATTCAGTATTAAGCCTAAAATAGACAGTAGAAGGTATTACGCAGAAAAGCTAAAGATAATGTAAAATACACAGTGTTGACATATAAGCATATTATTATCGATTAAAAACGAGGAAAATGAAAATATGCACAGTTGCGGAACACAGCAAAAATTTCACTACTTTAATGTTCTACTTGACCCCAAACTTTTTAGTTTCTCTAAGATAAAAATACTGTATAAGGCACATAGCTAAAAGCTGAAATAAGAGTTATACCTAATTTAATCAATGCTGGATAAATCAGTGGAGCCGAACATTCAGATCATTGCTGGCTTCACAGTAAATAACTAAAATCTTTTCTAGGTTTTCCAGAAAAAAATTAAGGCGCTTGACAGTCAGTATTAATTTACATGCCGAAAAAGAACGTTCTGCATCAACGGGCGTGACATAGGCGTAACTTTGGCACATGTTTAACAGGGATGCTGCAATCAGGGTAGCTCGATTTTCCGCTAATTGTGTACGCAGCTGAGCGCGAGTACTTCAGGCCGGTGTTCTTCTCCAAAATCTTTCACATATTTGTCCATACTTTTTCTGCCACTTCATTTGGTCCTTAATTTATTTTCTCTTTCTCGTTTTTTCCTCAACATTTGAGGCTTTAATGAAACAAGTCGGTCACACATATATCATTTAAAGTATTTTCCATCGCTGGCCATTACTTTCTCCCATCTTCCGGGCAGTGTACGAATCACGCGTCGAAAAAATTGTTCATCTTTTGAAGCGATCCACGAATCGATCCAATTTATGACTTCTTCATGGGATCGGAAGTGTTGATCAGCCAGGCCATGCGCCATTGATCTGAACAGGTGATAGTCAGAGGGAGCAATGTCCATTTTAACGTTTCCAAGTACGTTTTGACCTCTTTTGCAACGTGGAATCGAGAATTGTCGAGCTACAAAATAACATTATCTTGTCTCTCGCTATATTGCGGCCGTTTGTCTTTTAATGCTCTGCTCAAACGCATTAATTGCGTTCGATAACGAGCACCTGTGATTGTTTCACTTGGTTTTAACACCTCATAGTACACGACGCCGAGCTGGTCAGACCAAATGCAGAGCATGATCTTGGAGCCGTGAATATTCGGTTTGGCCGTCGACGTGGAAGCATGACCGGGATATCCCCATGATTTTTTGCGTTTAGGGTTTTCGTAATGAACCCTTTTTTCGTCCCCCGCCACAATCCGATGCAGAAATATTTTTTTCATAATGCGGGGCCACATTAGACTGCTGTTTATTTACGGTGTTATATTTACACTTACGCAGTCATGATTTCGGCTTCAAAGTGCCATTGTCATGTGTTTTAAGTGTTATACAGTGTCTAAGATGGCATGCTGTATTTTAAATACATCTTAGGCGCTGTATAACACTTAAAACACTTGATAATGGCACTTTGAAGCCGAAATCATGATTGTGTAAGTGTAAATGTAACACTGTAAATAAACAGTCTAATGGCGGTACTGACTTTAAAGCGATGCAGAAATCCTTTCTGTTTTTGCGTCTGAAGCAACTGTTCCAAAGACACACAAACGCCGTTCAACGTCTCTTGGTTTCAGCTCACACGAGATCCAAGTTCCTTCTTCCTGAGTCATGCCGATAGCCTTGAGACGTTTTGAAATGGATTGCTGTCACTCCCACTTATAGTGCCCATTCTTCTTGAGTTCAAGGCGAGGCTTCACTCAGTAATGTCTCCAATTCTGCATCTTCGAAAACATTCTCTCTCCCACCACTATGCCGGTCTAAGACGCTAAAATCACATTCTTGAAGCTTTGAAACCACTCACGACACGTTCTTTCACTAATAGAGTGCTTACCATACGTACTTGAGAGCATCCGAGACTCAGCCGCTGTTTTCTTCATATTGAAACAAAACAGTAACACCTCCCGCAAATGACGAGAATTAGGCTCATAGAGAACAAGTTTATGATGGAGACACAAATTGAGAGATTATGTTGACTGTGGTCCAAGCTAACTGCCTGTGTCTGCGATCTGTTTCTTTCGACCGCTACTTACCGTTGTTGTCACCTATCGACGAACGGCGGAAGCAAAGTTGTGCACCTTTTAAACTGCCTCCAGTAAAGAAATAACTTTTCCGTATCTCATACAGCGTAGCCAGTCTTATATGAGTATACTTAGCTGTTATCGGAATTTTCTCCTGTAGAGCTGTTCGCGCACTGAAACTAGAAGTAGTACACGACGCCCTGTGGGTGGATAAAAAAAATAATAAAAAGTAAAAATCGGCAAGTGCCTTGCTTTCCTACAGTGAGAGTCCCTGTATAACCAAGGAGAGAAATGAGGTTTCTTTTTTATTACAATGACTAGGCAACTTTAAGTCTCCCCTTGTAAGTTATTTTCTTCATCTGAGGTCAGTTCAAGGCCGAAGATTATCCTTCTCCATAATCAGGCAATTGGCCAAGATTTTGTAAGTTACAGATATTTCTCCCCTCTCCCCCCCCTTCCCAAATACTACCTTCAGTCCATACCACTTTCGATTCTTGTGAGCAATTCGTGTTTTCAGAAAATACAAGAATTTTCTACATTAAATAAATAGGTAAATACTCGGATTTTAAGCTAACATAGGCAAAAGTAGACTTTAACGTGGACATAGATGGTTTTAGGTGCTAAAAATTTAACAGTTTGAACTAGTCACGAAACATATAAGAGCAAGTTAACATGCAACTGGGAACTCATGAAAAGAATAGGTTTAAACCTACAGGTCCGCGGTCTAGTAAGAGTTACATTCCCATCCACATGTGCAAACTATACCTGCTAATGAATATGTTCTAAGCACCAAAGGTAGGCAGCCTACGAGTGCTGTATTAACACAGCCTGCTCCACATCTTGAACACTCAAAGCATCTGACTCGGCATGGGAGGGGGGGCACTGACTGTAGAGAACGACGAGACCACATATTGTCTACGACTCGTCTCTAGCTGCGCGGATATACACTGTAATTACGCTGCAGTAGCAGCACAGTAGACTCCAAGTCGATCTCTGAAGCTCTCGCCACCTCTAGGCTCTCCTCGTCGTCACCAACGTCGTCGCTGGCACTGCAGATCCTCGCTAGAGGCCCTGCGCGCCCGCCTGCCGCGTCCTGGAAGCGAGGCTGCACCGCAAACAGCTCCCGCCGGATGAGATGTAAACATAATTCAGCACGAGCGCCGACGCACGCCGCCATAAACCTATTAGGGAGAGCGTAAACGGCAGGCGGCGCGCATTGTGAGCGCACAGTGGCTGCGGGGGCGCAGCCTATTGTGCGCGGGCGACGCGCCTCATACCCCGTGTCACCGAGCGGGGCCCGCATCTCTGTTTACAGATGGAGCGCCGCACCGCCTTCAGCTGCCGGCTGGCCACTCCCCATTGTCCTCCGCGTGCTCCGAGGCAGCAGCGCCAGAGAGCACGCCGCGTTCCGTCAGTCAACAACAGCGCCGTTTTGCTCTCAGTGCTTAGGGTATTACAAGCCGTAAAAGGTTTGTAGAACAGACGCCCAACACTACAGGCCTATATCTCTCACATCCGTCTGTTATAGAATTTTGGAATGTGTTTTTTGCTCACGTGTTACAACATTTCTGGAAGCCGAAAATCTCCCCAGGGGTGATCAACAAAAATCTTCCAAAATTCAGCTCTTTCTGAATTTCCACGAAAGCAGTAGATACCGTCGCCCAGTCCAGAGAGCAAATGTGGCAGTTTTATTACAAATTCCTTCAGGCGTCAATCAGATGCTCTCATATCTCACTGTGCTTGCACCTCCTGCCCAATTATTTACGGTGGAACTCCATCGTGACTGTCACCAATAAGTCTAGTGACCTCGAAAACTATGCATCTGATTGTAACATCGGGCGTTGTCGACTACTTTTACATGCCACTTCTCCTCACTCGCATACCAACTCCCAGCGGTAGTTGGGGTACATGGGGTGCATTACGCCGACAATACTTTTATGTAAATAATTATACAAATAATACGTCATGTACATACAAAGTTTTACGGTAGTTGCTCTAGACGTACCTGGGTTAAGCATCTGTCTCATTCATTTTCACATTCGTCGCTATGGGAAGGCGGTTCTTACCCATACAGAAAACTTAACGAGCTTCAGCTTAATCGGATGAATGGTGCAGGAACGCATATAGCGAACAAGTAAACGTTTATTTCTATATATTACATATAAATTATCAAGTGGATAACGTTGGATGTTCCATATAGCGTTTGGAGGTTCATGCTGTTACACACAGAAAAGTCGCAACGAGGGAAATTCGTAGCGAAATGCACGACGACCTGTAGAAGATCGACACTTGGTCCATCTACTGGCCTAAGAATAAAAATAAAAATAAAGAAAAGACAAATAAAATATATTGCGCTACATACGTACAAGAAGCCATTAAATGTATGATTATGCGTTGCAGAAGAATCACCGGTAACACTCACAGCGCTAAAATATCAAGAATTATGTATAGATTGAGTGGCACCACATAAGTCACATTTAAGACAGATGCCAGACTGATACTTGCTTAAGAATCCTCAGAAAGTGTTTTCCACCCACAGTGAAGGTAGGTTACAAAATGCTTGTCTGACCAATACCTGGATATTCAGATTTAAAATGTTCGAATACTGCGTTTCAGTCTGAAACACGTACCAATTGCATAAATGGAAGAAACAGAAAATATCCATAAGGAGCAGCGCGTTTCATTATGGGTGCATGTGCTAAGCGTGAAACTGTTACAGCGATAATCAGCCAACAAACGCTGCAAGACAGTCGTTCGGAATCTCGGTGAAGTTTTTGGGAGCATACGTTCCTGGAAGATTCAACCAATATAACGCTTCTTCGTACACATATCTCGCGAGCAGGGATGGGAGTAGTGACAATAGTACACAATCTACCCTCCTCCACACACCATCACGTGGGTAATGGAGTACAGTTGCAGATTTAGATGTCCAAATCTGTAAAAAGCAGAAGACGCAGAACGGAATTAGAGAAACTGATGTTGACTGTCCACAACGCAGCGCTAGTTCGACTCTCAGAAGCATTATTCGCGGTTCGTCAAATCACCTTGTAGTGCGGTACCATTGTTATTTCTTGTTCCATTCGGTTCTGATGCGTAGGGAGAACGACTATCTATAAACTTCCGTTTGAGCTCTAATTTCTCCCGGTTTCTGGTCTTACTCATTTCGCGAAACACGCATGGGAGGTCTCTTCTTTGATATTTGGTTTTGTGGGGAGCTCAGCTGCGAGGTCATCAGCGCCCGTACAAATTTCCTATTTTTACACAGTCCAACATTTTTATTTACAAAAACAGACATAATGTCTTATGGGATAACAACAATCAGTGATTTTATAATGTTACTTAAAATCCGACTTGATTGCAAATTTTTTATTCATATGACCGGTTTCGGTTCATTCAGAACCATCTTCAGATCCGTAAAAATAATGATACTAATTTACTATTTCACGGAAGCAAATCTTTTTCATCCTATCTAATCAACATCAAATGTACCAGAACGTACCTGATATTTCAGTTACAGGAGTAACCCGTCCAAATCCAACAACTTTCACATGCTACATGTCGGATTTATGAAAGAATTGGAGACAAAATTGAAAGATGCTTTCGTAAATCCGACGTTAAAATAGGGTTCCGAACAAATAACACATTAAAATTGAAGTTCCGGCATAGAATATGTAATAGTAGGAATAAATTTCAGGATTCAGGTGTATATAAGATCAAATGTAATGACTGCTGTAAACGATATATAGGGCAGACTGGTAGGAACTTTGAAAACAGATTCAGGGAGCACACCTACTCTCAAAACAAAATAGCTTTTGGGGCGCATATGGCTGCGACAAAGCACTCAGTCACGAACATTGAACACAATTTAGACATCCTGCATAGAGCTCATAAGGGACGGTTTCTTAACATTTTGGAAGAGATTGAAATATACTCCCACAAAAATAAAGATCCGGATTTAATCCTCAACGAGCAAAGCGAATTCAATCGTAACGCCTATTTTAGCATTTATGACGACCTACTAAGATGACAACTGTTGCGTGTGGAGATCCAGGCCGAGGATGAGAGACGGTGCGCGGTGGAGAAGCCGGAAGACGCGTGCAGCGCCTGGCGTCGTTGACGGGGCCCTCCTGTGCGGCCCTCTTGCCCGCGGCGATGGACGTCAGACGACTGAGCGGACCGCGGCACAACACCGAAATGGCGGGAACCTTCCCACGGAAGCAGACCGTAGAGGAAAACAAGTTCACACCAGCACCATAGATATATAAATCGCCCTATGCTTTTTAGATCGTATAAAAATGACAATTTTACTGTTTTTTTTTAATTCTGACAAGTACAATATTTTAACCTTGACATCTACATATTTTAATTAAGTACTTTTAATATAATAAAAGACCTACTGAATACAGTATGTGCAACTGGAATGTAACAAATGTACCAGACGCCACCTGTCGGTAATAGTGTTATAATTAATGTAAATGACGTGCACTCTGCCAACCAATTTTATGTGACGTAGCATGTGAAAGTTGCTGGATTTGGACGGGTTACTCCTGTAACTGAAATATCAGGTACGTTCTGGTACATTTGATGCTGATTAGATAGGATGAAAATGATTTGCTTCCGTGAAATAGTAAATTAGTATCATTATTTTTACAGATCTGAAGATGGTTCTGAATGAACCGAAACCGGTCATATGAATAAAAAAATTTGCAATCAAGACGTATTTTAAGTAACATTATTTTTATTTACACAACCAATCTACCCACTGTCACGAATGATGATGATGATGATGATGAAATGATGAGGGCAACACAAAAACCCAGTCCCCGAGCAGAGAAAATCCCCAACCCGGCCGTGAATCGAACCCGTAACCCCGGGATAGAGAAGCAGCAACGCTAACCACTTGACCACGAGCTGCGGAATGGACTCTTCTTTGATCGTACACTCTTGAAATTTCAACAATAACCTGCCCCGTGATACGCAGTTCCTCACTTGTAACGAATTCCACTGGAGTCTCCATGACGCTCTAGCATGACTGTATGAGCCCGTGACAAAACGTGACGCTCATTGCTGGATCACCTATAACTCTTATAGCAAATGTAACTCCATCCTGGACTCAGGAGCCTGGGACAGTGGGTAGTCGTTGAAATGTAATAATACTGTACCAACAACAGTTATTTTTATATTGTTTTATTAGGCAAACAGTTTCGACGTAACAATCACTTCACTTTCAGGCCAATCGCATGAACGAATCCAAGTACCACGTAAATTCACGAGTGGTAGCTGGTATCACTAATCTGGCAGGTCTGAAGATGACGTGGCTGGAACTTCAACACTAGTTGCGTCATAACACAATATTAAAGTAACGGCTGTTAATACAATATTATTATATTCTCTCTCTTATGGCAGTCTTACTTGCTAAGGGTCCCAGACTAATGAACAGTACTCAAGAAACGATAGAAAAAGAGTTTTGTAACCCTTTTCTTTCGGTGACAAATATACCTCGTAAGAATTCTTCCAATGAATTTAAAACTGGCATCTACTTTCCCTACTACCAGTTATACACAGCATAGATCAATGTGGATGGGTGCTACTAGATATTTTACGGCTATTAATGCTTTCCAGCCAGTTTTCAGTAGTACAATAATCTAGCAGTGATGGGTCCCTTCCTCTCTTTACGTGCAATCTGTTACATTTCTTTACATTGATAGTCAACTGCCACCCCTACACTGACCGGCGATCCTGCGCATGTCTTTCTGCATTTCGCTACACTATTTTAGCGTTGCCATTTATCTGCTGTCAACAACATCGTATGTAAAATGTCTCGAGAAGCTTCTGGCGCTATTCACTAGACACTATGAAGCGGTAGAGCGTTTGAGGCTTCGAGTGACAAGGCGCTGAACACTACTGAAGAGATTTTTAACAACATTTATTCACCTCCGTAGGATGTAGAAGACATTTAACAGGGAAAAGGGAGTGGATTGAATTGTGTAATCAAATATACATGACAGGAAAATGGCCCAAGGACTTTACAGAATGTATCTTAATACCTACAGAAAAGAAAAATAACAGCAAAAAGTGTGAGGAACATAGAACAGTGAACGTGATATGGAAGGCGGCCAAAGTCTTGCTGAGGACGCTCAGCAGAAGGCTATATGGAAAGCTGAATTGCGTAATAGGAGATGAACAATTTTGTTTCAGGCAAGGAGTGTGAACTAGAGGTTCCATTGGGCTACTGAGAGTGATTGGGGAGAGGTACATGGAGAAGAAAAGGAAGGTGTATGTTGTATTCACTGAACATGAGAAGGGACAAACTGATGTAAATCCTGAGGAAACATGGAGTTGACTGGAGGGATAGAAGGCTAATTAGAAATTTATATTTGAACCAGAGAGCAAGAGTAGGAATAGGAGGTTTGATGAGTGAAGAAATTTACCTGGGAAGAGGTGTAACACAAGGTCGTTGTTTATCACCAACACTGTTCAATACATATCTGGAGGAAATTATTAGTGAAAGTTCGCCTCTGATTAGGTTCTTCAAAACACACCCAGAGTAAGGTTGAAATCCACACAGCCACGAAGTGACAGCAGCAGACGTGAATTACAATTCGCACCGTCAAAAATCTCATAAGGTCCTTTCAGGCTTCAACTGTGACTCATTGATGTTGAAATTCTTCGCAATTTTAACCCATGAGTACGTAAAATAGAAGAAACACTTAAAGGATTCATACATAATAAGTTAAACACATTAGCCTTTAAAAGGAGGCACACAATTTTAAAAAGATTAATTTCTTTTTGTAAATAAGTACAGAAATAGGCTTCTCTGGAACAGTCAATATTAAAGTATAATTTCTGTTTGCCTTTTACATGTAGGCTTAAAATAACTCTGGCTTGTACTGGTAACTCGGAAAGTTGATCCACATTCGTTACCAAAACTAATATAAATTTCTTATATTTTCGTCTATGATCACAAAATCGTTAAGCCTTTAGACTAACAGATTCGGTCAGCGATGCTCATCTACAGATCTGCAGCAAAACATGAAAAAAGGAAAAACAATTAGTGCACTGTCTACATCTTAAAACAATGAAATAGGCCATGATGAAAAGTATTACTGACATACATATGGAAACATGAGCTTAAAATATGACGAGCAAAGCTGTTCATGTCCTAACACAATGAAGCCGTAGTGGCATTACCACAAGATGCACACAAAATCAGTGTATATTTAAGATGCATATTTAAGATGTGGTATATACTGTACCAGGCCATAGTGTCGATAAAATCATAAAAACCGGTACTGTTCATGACAAAATGCACTACACTAGCCACAGCATGTTTGTGTCGTAAACACGTTAGATGTCGCTATACAAACCTATATATACATATTCGTAAATTACATAATTTTACAAAATGAAATAAGAAGAAGAACACAGCAGCTAAAGTATATGGAGGGATTACCAAGTGTATAAGTAATTACAGTGATAAATTCAATAAATTATAAATACGAGCAAGTTAAATTTAGATAGATTTAAGAGGAAATGAAAGTGATGATATGCGATTCCAAGACCCTTCAGTAGCGATTTAGATAAAAATATAATAACATACATAAGAATATTTTCTACACTTTGTGGTACACTAATCTCTTAGCGATCATGTTCCAGCTTGTGAGATAAGACTAATATGACGGTCGCTTATCAAAGCTATACAGCGTTAACTGCGAGAACCCAAATTAACTCTCCTTATAAAAGCCTCCCCGCGGTTATTAGCGAATGACAAACTGTACTTTAATCACAAGTAACAAAAATGGTTCAAATGGCTCTGAGCACTATGGGGCTTAACATCTGAAGTCATCAGAGCCCTATAACTTAAAACTACTTAAACCTAACTAACCTAAGGACATCACACACATCCATGACGAGGCAGGATTCGAACCTACGACCATAGCACACGTAACAAAAGAAATAAAAATAAGAAACATGCCACCTCTGAAGACACAAACCTTTGACCACAAGGCAGAAGGAAGGAGTAATTCTTCAAATATGGTAGTCCAGTTTCTATAGGATAGCCATCCATCACACGACGAATCGGTCCTCTGTACTCGGTGAGATATTTCTTAACCACGCGGAACAGCAGGAATGGAGACTACGAGAGAGAATGCGCTTGGTTAAATCTGCTTGATGCGCAGATACACAGCCTCTCGCAGGACGGCAGCGATCCCGTCGGTATGATAAGAAGTCCACAGAAATTCGATGAGCTACAGGTGTCGATATTAGCCTACGCACGGCACATCATTTATATGCAATTGGGGCAAATAAAATGGGTCCGGAGAAAAGAATTACAGGGTACAAAATAACACAGCATGGAAAAGGAAATACAATACTAACCTGACTATAGCAAATGTTGAAAGTGACCACCGTTCATCTCTTGGCACTTCTGGGCCCTGGTCAGCAAATTACGGAAATTGCTGCAATCTCATCCGAAATGTTCTGCTGTACTTCTTGAAAACTATGAGGGTTGTCGCGATACACCACAGGCTTGCAGGCTTCCACGAAAAATAATCTCGCACTGACAGAATCGGTGACCTGGGTAGTCAGCTAGAGCCGCGACCAGACTGCAGGTCCAGTTGGAGTATTCGTCCACAAAAGCGGCATGGTATGCCGGTCTCTCACGACAGGCGTCTGGTTGATTTGGTCGGACTCTGAAGCGTTTTCTGTTGAACTGCAGCCACATGGTCTGGTATGCGGGCGCAGTTCGTTATGTTTTTTGGCTTGTTCAAAACAGATTCTATCTGATGCCACTTCCAGATTAAGTGACACCATTCGAATTCTCAGAAACAACTGACCACACTGCTTCCACGACTTTGTTAACACCTAAATTTCCACAACGAATACCTGGTTATTAGCTGTGAGTACCATTAGCCCTTTTTAATTCTCCACTCACTGACGCAGCCTACATTACTCTCTGAACCGGTGCGGATTATGTAGTGGGCGTGTACATGGCTGAGCGCATCACGACGTGTGGTTATATGCACAGAAGCACGTACAGTCGTATCCACTCGTCTGCTGGACCTCTTTTAGTTGTCCCTGCTTCCCCGTACGTTGACCATAAAAGAAGTAAAGCATACGTAAGACATGGCTGTATGTCGGTGTGACTACGTACACGTACATGTCGGTGTGGGTATGTTAAAGAATTGTCTGGCTAAAATGGTTCAAATGGCTCTGAGCACTATGGGACTTAACAGCTATGGTCATCAGTCCCCTAGAACTTAGAACTACTTAAACCTAACCTAAGGACAGCACACAACACCCAGCCATCACGAGGCAGAGAAAATCCCTGACCCCGCCGGGAATCGAACCCGAGACCCTTGGCGTGGGAAGCGAGAACGCTACCGCACGACCACGAGATGCGGGCAAAGAATTGTCTGCGACTTGTAGAACGCCCACCAGTGTGTATAAGTGTTGTTCCTGTTAAGTTTTGTTACCGTTAAGGAATATATAAGGTGCGTGAATAGCTTCATACGTTGAGTGACCGTTATAAAGGACACCGAGATTTATCAGTAACCGACACAATTTGAATGGCGCCTCATTGTGTGTTGACATTTGGCTGGATGGATGAATCGTGCAATATCCAAATTTACGGAGCATCCAGATGTGACAGTGGCTTGTCACACACTGTTTCATCTTGCACCATTGATCAGTGAAAAACAGCAACTGCACTAGGAAATGACTGTTCCATTCTTAGGCTGCCATTAACACATCACAAAGCCTGCTTACGGATAGTGTCGTCATTGGTAAGTATTGGCATCGCATTGCCTCCAGTGATAATGGAGGTTCCCTGGTGATCATCGACGGCGAATACGGCAGTGACTCCGGGAGAGTTCACATTCCTCCAGTTTCGGAGAGCCACAGCGGTGTTGCTCCTGGCCTCTTAGTGTGAGAAGCCATCGAGTGTTACTTCTGGTCACGGCGGGTAGTGAATAAGGAATCTCTGATGGTGTTACAGTACACCACGGACACTCTGCGTCCTCGTGTGTAACCTTCCATTCTGTTTCCTAAGCTTCTTCTGGGTGTTTTACTCTAGCTCCGCCAATGTGACCAGTGTGGCTGAGAAAGCGCCCTTTGCCTCTGAATTGCACCCTCTGTACGCCAGACCGGAATTACGAGGTCAAACCGCTGCGTATGCCTGCTGTACAGGTACCCCACAGATTCTGCATTTACGCGTGCGGCCTCTTAGCATAATGGATACAGTAAGAAAACATGTGAGCAGTTCTGTATCTCGAGACGCCCTTGCTATGGCAGTAATTAGTTTAAGTGTATCTGGCCTGAACTGCCGTTTGTATCTCAACCGTAGTGTTCCAACAGTACGGCGATGTATGCCCCCACCCACATTCACTTGCCCTGTCGTAGTATTGACCAAACACACTGACACGCAGCTTACATTTTTGCGTGCTGTACTCAGTATGGTAGGTCGGTATGTTCCACCAATCTGACTATTGATCAACCTCGTGTTTTCGCAGCTGGGCATTTATGAACTTCAAGTGTGTTCCGAAATATGGAGATAAACAGAGTTAAGAGACAAGCTTAATTGTAAGTATGAGTTACTAGAGTATTTGTGCCATGAAGCTTCACACGACTTTTTCCGCAGACCATCATAGTCAGGGTGATACGCTGCTGAACTAACATGTTTGACGCCGTTTGCCTTACAATATTTCTCAAACTATTGAGAGATAAATGGTACGCCATTACATGTAACCAAAGCTATAGACGACCGTCCCACGTTCAAAATTCTCCATAAGGCTTCAATTGATGTTGTCGGCTACATCTTCGTGATGTAGAGAAACCTATTAAATGCATTCACTACAATGAACCACTGAGCATCTAAAATAGTTCTACAAGGTCGAGCGTGACCTAAGTCCAAGGTTGAGTGGGTTTTAGCCACGGAAAATACATTTCGGGCAATGCTGCTTAGTTATAGTGGCAGGGAGTAGATTTCTGTAGGTTTAGCTCAATATATTTTTCCATCCCCCTTCATAAACACGTTTTCAGGCGATCCTTTTAGTGAGCACGATGCCTCGGCGACCTTGGTACCCCAAACTTAGTACTTTATATTGGAGAGTCCTAGGTATGAAGACCAGTTCCTCCATTCTCAGCGTATAGGAAGAGAACTACCTCAAAGACAATTGCTTAATTTCTTCTGTTCCAACATGTATTTACTCCCAGAGCAATTTCTTGTGTATTGGACATTGTATTTCGACGTATCTTTTGGTGTCACATAGAAGAGTGTCCCTAAATGATTACTTTTACAGTGACAAAATACTGTGACGTTTCAGAAGAAACCTGTACGTTAAAGGTACACTTTTGAACTTGCGACATTATGGGAAAGACATTCCTTTGTAAACATTTTTAAGGAATCACAATACTATTTAATTTCTGTGCAATTTGTACAGAAGAATGTATAATATGGAGGGAAAACTGAAGAAGAACGGCACTTCTATTATCTGGAGCCTGCGAGCTCACTCTCACTTGTTTTATGTTTAGTAGGAAACATATAAATTTGATTCTGTATGTTAAATTACTTGAATAATTATTATAATATCTAATATATTGCCCCGCTAGTCATTTCAGTTCCGACACCTATCCGATTCTTCTCATGGAAATAATTTTGATTGTGTTTTCAGAATCGTATTTCAGACTGTAAATAAGAGAGTTTGGTGACGAAGTGTTGGACGGCGAACTTGTTTCTTTAAATGAGACTAAAGCTTTCCTGATATATCGTACTGATAAGTCTTCAATAGCTTACGTGATATTTTCTGTAAGAATTGTAGGCACTTTATCGGCTACTCACCATCGAACGAGAGCGTTAACCAATTTCCTCCTGGTCTGATATGAAAGCAGAGGAGGAGGGAGCCATTCAGACAAAAAGTACTAGAATGTTAACTAACTCCTTCGTACTGAACGTTAAGACATATTAAATTAGACTTCTGGCACCCACTACAATGAGGCTATTTTTTTATATATTATGTCAGTTAACTACTATTAAATGAAAGTTTTGCTAGAAGGAAACAGCTTATCTCTCAAGATAAATTTCCCTATGGCAGTGGTAGGAAATTATTGCACCACTTCTGCTGTCTGAGTGACAATTTCAAAGCAGAATTCGTGCCCATCATCGTACAGTGTGTCCTCCCTGTCCAGGATTCAGATAAGCACATCGGCGTGCTACTGTGTTATACTGCAGTGCTTTGTCTCGAAGTTATCACTTGACAGGAGTAATGCCTATCACTGACGTGGCTGACTAGTTCTTTGAGCAATCGTGTTGCTGTATTTAAATAAAGAGCTAAGGTATCAGGTCAGTTAAAAGAATAATTCTTTGCCCTTTCAAGTAGACGTCAAATTTCATGAGAACGAAAACAAATGCTAATGTCACTTTTTCCATTTGGCAATAACTTATTTGTCTAGCATTGTTTTAGAATCATATGCTATCCGACGTTCAGACCCTTGAACTTTATGTGAAATTATTGTTCTGACTCCATTCTCCCTACCCCTCGGGCATGGGTGTTTGTGTTGTCCTTAGCGTAAGTTAGTTTAAGTTAGATTTTAGATTAAGTAGTGTATAGGTTTAGGGATCGATGACCTCAGCAGTTTGGTCCCATAAGATCTTACCACAAATTTCCAATACTGCACGGCATCAGTCGTTTGCAGGTAAATGTGCATACTGCATTCACAATGTGTTGCGAATAGAGTTACCAGACATAAATTATGACGTCATACCTGATGCGGTAGTTTTACTGTATGAACAGCGAAAATGTAACAAATACAAACAATTTCACCCAGTCACATCATATAACGGAAAATAAACTCAATTTATAAATAATTATGTACAATGCAACACATGCGCCTTTAGTGTTCAACATGGAAATTCTGCAAGAAAATGTTTTGTAGTTAAGTTATTTGTAATTGAGTCACGCTGCTCAAGTGAAATGATGTCTCGGCACTGAGCGTGCAGAACTTTCAAGTAATGTACTCAGGTCGGTAAGGTGCCTTTGTTAATGAAACCTAGAGTGAGAATTTCGTGGTTACTGTCGAGTTGCAGTGGATACATGGCCTAAATAAGTACTCGTCCATAACTTTTATTGCTGTTTGATTCCAGCTTTATGGTGGAGACATTTGTTACATCTCACATCTACTTCTATATCATTACCCTGCATTTCAAAAACAAGTGCCTGGTAGAGGATTGACTGATCCACCTTCAGGATCTTTCTCTACTATTCCTTCTCTCGAACAGCGACCGGGAGAAACGAACATTTCAATGTTTCTGTGCGAGCTCTGATATCTCATTTTATTATGATGACCATTCCTTCCCATGTAAATGGGAACCAAGAGAATATTTTCACACAAAGAGGAGAAAGTTGCTGATTGAAATTTGTTGAAGAGATCCTGCCCCAAAGAATACCAGACTTGTTTTAATTGTTATTACCAAAATTCATGTATTATACCCCTGGCTGTCTTTCCCTTATTTCGCGATCTACATCTACATCTACATCCATACTCCGCAAGCCACCTGACGTTGTGTGGCGGGGGGGTACCTTGAGTACCTCTATCGGCTCTCCCTTCTATTCCAGTCTCGTATTGTTCGTGGAAAGAAAGATTGTCGGTTTGACTCCCCGGTGAACGTATGTTCTCGAAACTTCAGCAAAAGCCCGTACCGAGCTACTGAGCGTCTCTCCTGCAGTGTCTTCCTCTGGAGTTTATCTATCATCTCCGTAACGCTTTCGCGATTACTAAATGATCCTGTAACGAAGCGCGCTGCTCCCAGTTTGATAGCACAAAACGAGCTGCTCTTGTTTTACCGTTTTCGATGTTGTCCGTCCATCCTTTCTGATGTGGATCCCACATTGAATAACAATATTCTAGAAGAGGACGTACAAACGTACGGTAGTCAGTCTCTATAGTGGACCTGTTGCTTTTTCCCGATTTTCTGTGAATAAATTGTAGTCTTGGGTTTGCTTTACCGATCTACGTGATCATTCCAACTTAAATTATTGGTAATTGTAATCTCTAAGTATTTAGTTGAATGTAGAGCCTTTAGAACTGTGTTATTTATGTTGTGACAGAAATTTAGCAGATTATTTTTTATGCTCAAGTGAAGGACTTCACACTTCTCATTATTTAGAGTCAACTTTGTGCCCGAGGGAGGTCTCGAACCTCCGGCGGGAGGGGCCGCTCAATCCGTGGTATGGGGCCTCAAACCGCCGGGCCACTCCCCGCGGCTTTAGAGTCTATTGCCACTTTTCATATTGTCTAAATCCTTTTGAAATTTGTTTTGATAATCTGATGACTTTATAAAAAGTTAAATAACAGCGTCGTACGCAAAAAATCTAAGAGTGCTACTCAGATTGTCTCCCATATTGTTAATTGGTCAAGAACGACAGACGAAATATAACTCTTCGTTGTGGAACGCCAGATGTTACTTGTATTTTAGTGGAAGACTTTCCGCCAGGGACTACTAATGTGGCGTTCCTGACAGAAAATCACGAATCCACTAGCACAACTTGGACAAAAATCCACAGGTACAATTTGATTAGGTGAGGTATAGTGTTGAAAGCCTTCTGGAAATTTAAAAATATGGAATAAATTTGACATCCCAGTCGATAGCGCTGATTACTTCGTGACAATAAAGATGTAGTTGTGTTCTACAAAAACGATATTTTCTGAATCTGCGTTGGCTTCGAGATAATTCATGATATGTTTCAAAATTCTACTCCGCATCGACGTTAGCGATATAGATCTGTAATGCAACGGATTGCTCCCATTTTCTTTCTTGTGTGTTGGTGTGACTTGTGCAACTTTTCAGCCTTTAGGTACGGATCTTTCAAGAAGTGGTCGGTTGTATATGGTTGCTTAATATAGAGCTATTGTACCTGCATCCTCTGAGAGGAACCTGACTGGTGTACAATTAGGACCAGAGGCCTTGCATTTATTATGAGATTTAAGCTGCTTTGCTACAGCGAGGATATCTACTTCCATATTGCTCCAGTTAGCAGTTGTCCTTGGTTCTGTCTCTGGAATATTTACTTCGTCTTCCTTGGTGAAGGAATTTCGGAAAGTCGTATTTAAAAACTCTAGCACTGTCATTAGTAACACCACCATTTTTATCGTGCAGTGAAGGTATTAATTGTGTCTTTCTGTTGGCATGTTTTACACATGACCAGTTTTTTTTCTGTCAGATTTCGAGACAAAGTTTCATTGCGGAAAGTATTAAAATCGTATCGCGCTGAAGTACGCTTTACGTTTCGACCTACTATACAATATGTTTCAGGATAAAGATTATCGACTACTTTGAGCAATCTCTGTGTCTTACCAACAACTTGCGCGGTGCCTCCATAGTGGTCAGCGCACGGTGAGAGCCAGATGCGGTCCACAGTTCGTCGCAGTGTGCGGCGCGCTGCGGCTGTAATTGGCAGGCATGTAGCGCGCCGAGGTAGCGGCCGGGCGACACCGCCAGCGGCGGGCCACGATAGCCTATTTATTCGTATTCCGCCCGCCTGTAAATTAGTTCTAGCCGGAGTTAATTGGTTTTCGCGACCGTCGCACCGAATACTCCTGCCGGAGTGGGGACGCGGAAAGGGGTGGGGGGAGGAGGGTTTCGGGAACGAATTTCGGAACAAACTGGCCAGCTAAATGAGACCCGCTGTTTGGGCCAACTCGGAACGGCAAGCAAAATCGAGGGTCGCTTTAGGAAATACTACGCTCTCTCGCCCCGCTAAACAGTTGCAGTAAATTTCCGGTCCCGGCGAGGTCGGGAGCGCGAGGGACGCGCACGCGCTGTCGGTTTTAATCCCGATGCGCCTAATTATTCGCAACACGCGCACACTCCGGATATCCGGCGCGGCCGGCGACTCCGATAATTGTGGCGGCCGGTTGCCAAGAGACTCGCTCGACAGGTGGACAGCACTCGAGCGCGGCCCGCGCGATCCACCGCGGCCACTCCAGCTGCCAGCCTCATCTGACGTCGAGGGCCGGGCCGTCAGCGCGGCGGCCGCACTCGTGCCGAGAGCCGGCCGCGCTGTGCGTTCCGCCGAATGCCGCCGACAGGTGCTCCTGCTGCGAATTAACTTCATCCTACTCTGCCATCAATTAATCGGAGGAAAATGTGGGACAAGTGACGTATTACATTGTCAGCATATAATAAATAAATGTCGTGTGACTAGGGCCTCCCGTCCGGTAGACCGTTCGCGGGATGCAAGTCTTTCGATTTGACGCCACTTCGGTGACTAGCGCGTCAGTGGGGATGAAGTGATGATGATTAGGTCAACACAACACCCAGTGCCCGAGCGGAGAAAATCTCCGACCCTGCCAGGGCCCTTAGGATTGACATTCTGTCGCGCTGACCACTCAGCTACCGGGGGTGGACATTATCACCATAAATAACCCAAATGTGAAGCCGGAGGCTAAAAATATCGCTACAGTTGCAAGGTCCATTTATTTAGAACTTAGTGAATAACTTGAAAATATTTTCAAGTATCCTCGTCACTTTGAACTGTAGTGCGGCAATCAATAAATGTTACTTGGAGTATTATAACAATGGTTAAAAGTCTCCTAGTCGTTCACAAATTTTCCACAAGAGCCGCTATATCTACGACGCTAGGAACACGATTAGCCGGAAGCGGCGTTACACTACCGCTTGTTTTCATTGCTAATTAATTCTGAAGATAAGTCCAGGTACTGCTGTAAGCTGCTAGCGTACTGCCTTCACACTTGGCTACAAACAATCCTCTCAACGGAACATCCACAACTGAGCATTATATCAGGTGTTGAAAATACCGCTACAGCTTTAAGGTTTTTTTTATTTAGAACACGACCGGTTTCGGGCTCTTATATATCCATCTTCAGGTGTCGTAACTTGGTGCTGTAACCCCGAGTACCGCGGTGGTCGAATACAAGACACGATGTCAAGACACGGCGCCTTGTAGTCCGCCGCGGCGCTCGAGGTCACAGCACCAAATTACGATACCTGAAGATGGGCGTATAAGAGCCCGAAACCCGTCATGTTCTAAATAAAAAAACCTTACAAGTGTATCTGTATTTTCAAGACCTGGTATAATGCTCAATTGTGGATGTTCCGCCGAGAGGATTGTTTGTAGCCAAGTGTGAAGGCAGTACGCTAGCGGCTTACTGCAGTACCTGGACTTATCTTCAGAATTAATTAGCAATGAAAACAAGCGGTAATGTAGCGCCGCTTCCGGTTAATGGTGTTTCTAGCGTCGCAGATATAGCGACTCTTGTGGAAAGCTTATGAACGACTAGGAGACTTTCAACCGTTGTTGTGATACTCCAAGTACCATTTATTGGTTGCTACACTACAGTTCAAAGTGACGAGGATACATGGAAATATTTTCAAGTTATTCACTAAGTTTTTTTAGTATATGGCAAAAAGTGTACAGGAAGACAGAGATTGGAATACATTCAGCAAATAATTGAGGACGTATGTTGCACGGGCTACGCTGAGATGAAGAGGTTGGCACAGGAGAAGCCAGTATAAATAGGAAATAGGATTCTTAAGCAAAGTGTTTTAAGTGCCAAAATTCTATATTTTCAGGGACACAAAGGCAGGAAACTTAGAAGAGAAACTGGGCTCTAGGATAGGCAGAAAATGTGCTTTAGGAAGAGTCTTCAGCTCAAGACAAACTAAATTCCAGGGGGACAGTTTTAGAAGAACTAAATGAATCTTCAAAAAGGGGAAAACATCAAAGCAACGAAAAGGCCAGCCAGAAGAACACGAAGATGGCTAAAATGGCGATGAAGAAAATCGTCGTGTGAGCTACCATCTACTGCGCATTCCGACAGTTCTGTGCCCCTTGTCTCCACAAATGATGAAGACAGTGGAAGATAGCATTGTATGTATTGCTCTATCCCATAACGGGAAGATGAATCTGGAGAAGACTAAATACGTATTTAGGATGTTTGCGTTGGGTACACGAACTACGTGCTGGGACTGAAAAACATGGCTGGAAGACGTACAAATGCGAAAACTCCAAATGTAGTCTCAATGTAGTTATAAGTGTATCATTACTGTAATGAAACTGGAATATCTCAACATTACGTTTTGTAATAAAACAATATTCCTATAGGTATGAAATCTTGAATTTTCCTTATGACATAGCTCTATCCAAAATTAAGAAGCACACTATCCGAAATGACGCACCCTCTGCGTACACTCTTTAAAATGCACAAGTTTCTTTGATATAAATTATGGAATAGAATCTGTTGACTTGTGCTATGAAAAGTTATGCATAAACAAAATCTATTACGCTTCACATACTTCAGTCATTTTCGGGAGATTTCTACCGACGTTTAATCAACAGTGCCCGTAGATCTCCATAGCTATCCGAAAATTTAACACCTTACCTCACCCTATACTATAGCTCTTAAGAAAAAGGAATCTGCATACATAAAATGTGAGTCCATAAAAATCGAATAACAGAGATTAAATGAGGTTAAAACAGTGCGTCCCTGATGATTTTTAAGAAGCTGCTTCACCTATATTGTTCGTAGGTTACAAAGGGCCTCATAGGTTCTTCGACTTGCTTTAGTTTATTGACGGTTTTGAATAGATGCAAATTAGTGATAATTTAATGCTCTCATAGGGTGCTGTATAATTTCTTCAGTGGAGTTATAGGAAGTACGTACGTTATCTTCGTTTTTTGTCTATATCCTTGGTTTCTATTGGGTTACGGTACACGTAATCTGTAATATTAGTGCCTCTCTGCTAAATTAGCGAAGTTAGCTTTCACTGCAGTCTGTGGATATCTTTGAGGTCTTAGTCCTGACGATAACGGTTATGACATCTCAAATTTTGACCGTCAATTGGCAGGGCAGTGCACTCGCTTACGTCACGGCTACACGCTCTCCCGCCGGCATTTTAACTTAGGTGTGTGCTCGGCACGGACCTCATGGGAGTGGATACGACACTGGTTTACACAGGGATCACTACGAGTGTTTACACATGCCTTTAGAAGCACTGAGAGGATCTCCTGTTTATGTCATGTACCAGGATTGCCTTATTTTAACCTATTTTAACCTCAGAATGTCAAATCAAACACTTTTCAGCCGTCTAATTTCCAAACCATCTCCGAAAAGATTACACACACAGACTAATTTAACCTCTGTTATTCGATTTTTATGGTCTCTCATTTTATGTACGTGAATGAGGCTTTTCCTTAAGAATTTCATTTCCTTTAGCCCCTTTTAATGATGCAGTTTGGACTGACGTCATTGTTTATTTATTATTTTGCAGATGCACTCGAACAAGGGACACATGTGCAGAAACCGGGTTGTGTTTTTTTTTGGGGGGGGGGATTAAAAAAAATAAAAATGTTTTATTAGCCGATCTTATCATTGATGATGAAATCTTTGATTGCTGCGAATCATTTCCTAGACTACCTGGATACTGTCGTCTGTGGTTGATTTCGACAGCTTTCTTCCCGAACAGCATCATCAATGTCTGTGCGGGCTTGGTCGGACTGTTGGCACCTCGGCGGGACGCAACATTGCACATGGTGCAAATGCTGTCAGAATCCCAAGGAGAATTTTGAGTTTTTGAGCACAACAATCGTACTGATACGTGTACTTCAACTTTGTAGCACGTTTCCAGTTGCCGTAGAATTTCACACCGACACTACGATGCACCTGTTGTACACACCGCAGCAAAAGTGTGCCCCCGGAAATCTGGACCAGGCACACTCTGACACTGTGCACGTCTCGTTGCGCATTTGTCTTTACGTGGGACGTTTTGTGTCACTTGAAGCCCACTCGTAAAAGTGGTACAGGAGCTAAAAATTCATCAAGTGAGTGTCTTACAGTACACCAAAGAAAGTATTTAACTGATTATAGTCGCAAGCATCAACAGCCGACGGATCCGCTCAGACACCGGTAAATGACACAAGCACATCTCCGTTCAGTGTAGTTGTGATGCTATTGATTCTCTCTAGTGACCTTCAAATCTGCGAACAGAGTCCCTAAGAATACGTCCATCTATGTGTTTAACCTTTAGTTTTTGGAAAACAGCATCAGAGTCGTGAAATACACAGATGTTTATATATTTATGCGTATACTATTTCTAGATACTGTACTTTCACACCACAAATACTTCTGGTCGTTTTTCATTTACTGTAACGTAATAATACTGTAACGTAATCCTAGCCCTTTTTTTTCTTTTAAGCGTTGCACTGCTGCTGTACTTTAGTGCTCGCTTTGCTGATTTTACAGCTGATCGTCTGATACCGTCTTTCGAATTATAGCTCTGAGGATATGAACACACGTTTCGTTCATGTTTTCGATTTTATGGACAACAATTCAACATTACTGGTTTGGTGATGCCTGTGACCTCTGTGTGTATGTGTCGGAATCCGTATACTTTTAGATGTATGTGTGTACTTGTAATTCGTTATTTAACATTTGCATGTCATTTATTTATTTTACTGTCATTTCATTTCTTTCATCACTTTTAGCTGAGAATTTTTGTTTGCATTTGTTTGGTAGTTAACCATCCGTTCGTTTTTGCGATAGCTTTCTAGATGTGCTAGTTTTCCTGGTTTTTGATAAGACATTTCTTGTGGTTATTTTCCCTGATTGTTTTCATGTCTTGTTATATATTGGTAGGACGATAGTGTCTTGTTTTAAGTGCTCTCCGAATGTGGAATGGTTTGATTCATATTTCCAGCACGTGTAACGTGTTTAGAAATTCACACATGTCATTTCTATGTTTACTGTATCATGACATTGACAATAAAATTCCTCCTCCCGCGAATTTGCCCTTCTTGATTGTTGGTAGGGATACGTTTGTTTGGATGATATACACAATTTTGAATGCTATATTGAGACCCTGTTGCCTTAATATGTTTGCCACTCTGTGTGTTAGTTTGTGTGTGTAACTCATAGTATACGACGCTGTTTCTTTCTGTGTGGTGCCATCATTGTGTTTGTGTATTGTGCGCATTTGTCGGTTGGGGGCTTTTGAACTCCATGCGTTCTGCATATGTTTTATGTGACCTATAGCTGTGTTTTAATTTTTTGACTGAGGCTGTGTCCTAAGTATGGGTGTTATCCATTATTTCTACCTTTTTGTGTATTATATCATGCATTTTATTTTCATAATTTCATACAGACCACAGATAGCAGAGATATCTTCGACAGTTGACAATGACACAACACTCAGTAGTCGGCAACAACATTCATAGTAAAACATGAAGAAAATATGGGTTTGTATTCTCAGTGCGGTGACAGTGATGATCAAAAGACTGAAAGCAGAAGAGCAGCTTTAAAACTAGCAAATTGAGCACTCATATAGAGAAACAGCTACAAAAATCGTTATTAAAAATTTGGATAAACCGTGTCTATGTTGAAAGAGGAGTGTCTCGTACGAATCAGATAGAGCACACACAATATGAATATCTTTAGGAAATTATTTTAAAAAAATAAAGAAACGCGTATGGCATGTTAAAAATTGATATTATTAGCTCCATAACTGGCACTACAATTATCAGTATATTACTACATGTAACTGAGGAGAACAGTGCAACAAAAGTCATAGGATATACCCGTAAAGCAAAGCATAGCAATCATAGCATCAAAACAAAAAGCGAGGAAAGTGTGCCGATACATTCGTCACTGTAACAACCGAAGGTTCAAATGGTTCATGTGGCTCTAATCAGTATGGGACTTAACATATGAGGTCATCAGTCCCCCAGACTTAGAACTACGTAAACCTAACTAACCTAAGGACATCACACACATCCATGCCCGAGGCAGGATTCGAACCTGCGATCTTAGCAGCCGCGTGGTTCCGGTCTGAAGCGCCTGCAACAGCTCGACAACAGTGGCCGGTAACATCTAAAGGAAAAACTATAAATGGCTAACTATAAATAAAAACAATGTTGAATATAAAGCCCTCATGTGAATTTTAATATGTGTAATTCATACGTATCAGTGGAGGCAAAGGTCTGTGATGGCTGCAGGAAAGGACACATTGATGCCCCTCACCTCCACCTCCCCCGCCTCCTACAACATCCCAATGTCACCAACAGCTATACGCTTACATACCCGGCAACGCAATTAGGGAGCAAGCGTAGGAAACGTTAGTAATAAAATGTCTCCGTCAACTATACGAGTGTCACGCTTGCCTGAGACCTAAGGTAGGTGTGAACAATTCGACTGTCAACAGCCTAGCGACAGAGTTCACCTGATCATTTACCCCTTCTGTAGGTTCAGTGGTCTTAATGTCCCATTAAGTTCCAACGACATGTGTTTTGCGATCGGGATATCGCAGTCGTCATAAGAGCTGCTTCTTCTGTGCACAAAGTAGAGAACTATCTCGTTGTCGTCCTCCATCGATATATTCTCTCACTCTTGCAGACTGCTAAGAAGTGTCCGACAATCTGTAGCGTGAAACCACTTCACGAATGCCATAAACCTTGTTTGGCCGTCCGCCTGTTTGTTCGATTTTTAAGAAATATTTTTCTCAGGAATGGATAAAAGTGTCAGGTTGTAGTTTCTGTCATATACTAATTTCGATGCTAGCGAATTGATTTATCAAAACTTGCTCCATACTTTTCGTTGGCTCATAATCATGAAATTCGACCAAAAGCAAGGTTTCACAACATAAGTAAAGGAAAAATAATAAAATTGTTAAATTGTAATTACAATGTACAAAATAAAAAATACGCTCTAAGAAATGAAACGACACACCTCGAAGTAATTTTCTGCTCTGGACGGAAATCGGTAGATGTATAGACAATAAATGTTAACAATTTCAGAAAAGTTGTTTGAGGCTGGATGACTTATTAAAGAGAAAAGGTTTACAAATTGGGAATGTGCATAACGCGTTAGTCCACCTGTGGCCCCTATGCAAGCATTACACTAATTAGCATTGATTGACAAAGTTATTGGTTGTCCTCTTTGGGGATATCGTGCCAAATTCTGTTCAGCTGGAGCGTCAGATCGTCGAAACACGTGACGGTGGAAGAAGCGTACCCGTAAGGCTTCTAACGTTCTCCATTGGGCAGAGATTCCGTGACCTTTCTGGCCAATGTAGGGTTCAGAATTTGCGAAATCAAGCAGTAAAATCTTTCGTAGTGTTTGCGAAATCAAGCAGTAAAACCTTTCGTAGTGTACAGGCGGGCATTGTCTTTTGTAGTCCCTGGATGGCTTGTCATGGAGGACAACAAACTGGGGCGTCCGAAATCGCGACAGCCGCTGTGCTGTGAGGGTGCTGCGGATGACAACCAGAGGGGTTGGAAAAAAAGAAAGACACACCAGACAAGCAATAGAAATTCTCGCCCTATGCAGGCGGACATTATCTTGCTGAAAAGTACGCCTAGGATCGCTTGGCATGAAGGGCAACAAAACGAGGCGGACAATATCGTCGAAGTACCGCTGTGTCATAGGGATGCCGCGGATGACAACGAGAGGGATTGTGATATGAAAAGAAATGGCACCCCACGCGATCGCTACTGCTTGTCAGGCTGTACGGTGTGCGACGGTCGGATTAGTAGCCCACTGCTGTCCAGGGCATCTCCGGACACTCTTCGGTCTGAAATCTCATTGACGGGAGTAAAACTGTCTTCAGTGACGAGACGCAATTCGAATTAAGTCTCGACGACCATCCTGTCTAAGTGTTTACCAAACCCTACGTAGGACAGCAAGGTTGCTGGATCACTGGCCAATTGAGAGCGTTTGGAGCATTAAGGGCAGGGCGCCTCAACCATCGCGGGATTTTAACCAGGTAACACGCCAGTTGGACAGATTCTGGCACAATATCTCTCAGGATCTGACGTGGACCAACGCGTTATTGACTTTCTCAGTTTCTGAAGCTCTTTCTCTAGAATTTCCTATCCGCTTTTCCTGAAATTGTAACAATTTGTTTGTCAGTACATGTACATCGGGTCTACCAGTTTCCTTGACCGTCTGGAAGATCAGCATGTCGGGCCTGGTAGTATAGAGGTATAGCGCATGCCTGGCAACTGACAGGTTATTGCATCAAAAGTCGATCGAACGACGGATTTTTCAGTCTTCGTTATAACCTACCTTCCACCTTTCATTTACGTGAGGAGCCCCAAGAAACAACACATGGTTCGGATTCCACATCACGCGGTAGGTCCCATTTCCCAGGCTGGATAACTGGGGTAGGTTAGGCCCATGGAACTGGCCTAAGTGAGTTTCATAGACACTTGATCCAGGGCACTCAGCCACGTGAAATTATTATTATTATTTGTATACATAATTACGTTGGTACGAGAGCTTCGGAGTATGAGTTCTACTGCCGCTTGTCCGTTTTTATCCTTTCAGTATGTTCTGGGTTATCTGTATTAATTTACTGTAAATAGGTTTCAGAATATTTCTAGCAGTTAATTGCTGTTTCACGTGCAATTCAGAGTGATGAAACCGGGGGTCATGTCGCCTGCAAAGCAGTTACCTCGTAATCTTCCAAAAGTTCACACTCCCTTTCGTGTTTCCTTGTGGGCATCCGTCAACATTCTTGGAAACCATCTGACACAATCATTTTTCAGCTTCAACTGTCTCAGTGTTCTGCATACACCGCTTCTTCTAATGAAATCCGTTCTGACTGTTCGTTCACTGTTATGCATTTGTCAGCCAGTATCAGACAGTGAATACGCTACACACTGTGGGAGTCTGTGCAGTGCTCGGTGTGCCGCTGCGCTGCAGTTCCCGAATACGGGCATGGCCAATTTCATCAGAAAAGCTGCTTGCCCAACGACTATCTATACTGCGTTCAACAACGTCAGCACTATACACCCTTTTCAGTCTCTTTGTAAATGTCTGCCACTGTGTGAACAGCATAGTACAACATTGCCTTATATGAACATAAAAAAATGCTGCAGCTGTACTTACGGAGACAGCGCGATGACTTCAGTCAATAACAAGGATGTAGAACGACAGTTCGATATTTGAAAAAGAAAATATTATCTCTTATGGAATCACGCTCGTGAAACACATCCACACAAGTATACATCAAGCGTTCAAGAAGCAATGCAACACGTTTCTCCTCGGCCAATTTCGATTGACAAAAATGAGGAATTTGTTGTCAGAAATCGTGGAAAATTCTCGCTGCAGTTGCTTTAGTTTCATAATGTTGCAGTGCATGGTGGCACTAAACGTAGCCTTCAAAATGGCGTCTGCAACGGAGAAGCGTTCCAAGGAGAGACCTGTCATTGATGAGCCGTGGCGCCATCGAGTTAGTGGGCTGCCCTGTCTGTCATCACTGCTAGCGTCGACTACCCCTCTTGCGGCTCCATTGCAAATATCTACGAGGAGAAATTGGTATCTGTGGGTTGTGCCCTTAGAAGGATAATTACAGAATATATGTGTAGCCATTTCGGTTGCACAAGAAGTTCTTTGCTTGCCGATATATACAGGATCTTACAAAAAGTTACGGCCAAACTTTCAGGAAACATTCCTCACACAGAAATAAAGAAAAGATGTTAGGTGGACATGTGTCCTGAAACGCTTAATTTCCATGTTAAAGCTCATTTTAGTTTCGTCCACCTACGCTCAATGGAGCACGTTTTCATGATTTCATACGAGGTACTCTACCTGTGCTGCTAGAACATATGCCTTTACAAGTACGACACAACATGTGGTTCATGCACGATGGAGCTCCTACACATTTCAGTCGAGGTGTTCGTACGCTTCTCAACAACAGATTCGGTGACCGATGGATTGGTAGAGGCGGACTAATTCCATGGCCTCCACGCTCTCCTGACCTCAACTCTCTTGACTTTCATTTATGAGGGCATTTGAAAGCTCTTGTCTACGCAACCCCGGTACCAAGTGTAGAGACTCTTCGTGCTCGTATTGTGGACGGCTGTGATACAATACGCCATTTTCCAGTGCTGCATCAGCGCATCAGAGATTCCATGCGATGAAGGGTGGATGCATGTATCCTCGCTAACGGAGGACATTTTGAACATTTCCTGTAACAAAGTGTTTGACGTCACGCTGGTACTTTCTGTTGCTGTGTGTTTCCATTCCATGATTAATGTGATTTGAAGAGAAGTAATAAAATGAGCTCTAACATGGAAAGTAAGCGTTTCCGGACACATGTCCACATAACATATTCTTTGTGTGTGAGGAATGTTTTCTGAAAGTTTGGCCGTACCTTTTTGTAACACCCTGTATATACGGGGATCGCTGGGTCAAGAGGTAGGAGCAAAGTTTGGGGATTGGCGGTAACGTCACGACAAGAGGTGATCACGAGGTCCCAGCGGCCGAAGCCACGAGCTACCCAAGGAGAGCCTGCGCAGAGCGAAGATACCGTTCACCGGGGTCAGCGTCGACTACAAGCAGCAGGCCGACATTACGCCGGTTGGTTGGCAACTTTCGTGTCCGAAGACCGCGCTGCAGTAGTCTGCCTTGCTTTTCATCGGCACCACTCAGTAACTGCTGTGACGCAAAGCGGATCCATGGAGCTGCTTGCTCATAAAGGGAGTAGCATTCTGTAATCCTCGTGGTGATTTGTTTGTTTGTCTAACTGCCCTCATTATTTTCTGGTTTTTACCCGACCCTCAGAGTTTTACTCGGTCGGATCTTTGATCGTAGATACGCCTATAGACAGTAGTATTGTACTAAGACATTTGTTGTCGTTTGGAAATGTGTCCCGCTATTATATTGCCGTTCCCTTCTGGCCTGTACCCGATCATTAATGTTCTAATCAATCAGCTTTTTGTCGTAAATGCAGCCAGAACAATTGTAATAAGGCACAGGTTGCCGTTAAACAAGAGAGATCTTGTGGTTAGAGTTCAGCTCTTTGATTGTAATTGCATTTTTCAGTCATTAGCATTAGTTCAAATGGTTCAAATGGCTCTGAGCACTATGGGACTTAACATCTGTGGTCATCAGTCCCCTAGAACTTAGAACTACTTAAACCTAACTAACCTGAGGACATCACACACATCCATGCCCAAGGCAGGATTCGAACCTGCGACCGTAGCAGCCGCGCGGTTCCGGACTGCACGCCTAGAACCGCTAGAACCGGCTAGCATTAGTTATAATCTCAAAAATCTGTTGTACTAAGCTGTTAGTTTCCGTGTTTGAAAGACCGCGTCATTATTGGTGCATTTTAGCTGGATCTTGTGGTTCTGCCGAGTGGGTTCTCTTGTAATAAGTGTTCGCAAGTAATGTCTTAAGACTTTCCTGCACAGCAGCCTTAATAAATGACAATCAGTTTGAAAATATTAACAGCCGACTGTAACCAGGGCTTTAGTAAATTGTCAGAAGGGACGGGTTGGAGTCTAGTTGCACTTTCCTTGCCGATTGAAATTAAGATGTTGGTTGCTTTGAAGTAAGCCTTGTCATTGTCTTATTGTATGCTAATCTGTTTAACCTTCAAGCACAGGTGCGCATCTGAACCCCGAACCTTTCGACATACAACCCTCAAATTAAAAGTTAAGGCGTTTGTTTTGAGTAACTGAATCACTCTTGTCATCAGTGGTACTTATATAGTTTTCATGTGTTGCAGAAGGGCATTTAATAAGACACACTGTGTCCAGCGCGGTAGTAAACACCGCTGTTTCATCCGATAACGGGGGGGAGGGGGGGGGGCTGGAGGTCCGGCCGTCTTGTAGTCACTGTCATACTGTTTGCTGTTTTTCAGTACAGCACTTCAGATATGTTTTGGAAAGATTAAAAGTTTAAGGTTTACTATCAAAAGAATTTTGCAAATTTGTTCATTTTGTTGAAGAAAATTTAATGGTTAAATGCTTCGATTATCTGTAAAACACATTTTACATATTGTTAAATAAACAGGTTCTGTGAAAAGAAAGCTATATTGGTGGGTCCTCCCTTCCATGTTTTCCTTAATTCCAATAAGTTTCTGTTGGAGGAAAACCAGGTCATCGCAGGTCTTCGTAGGCGCATGGAGAATGTCTGCGAAGATGTGACGGTGAACAGAAGTACGGTGGATCGTTGGGAAAGGCGTCTGTCATCATCGCGAAAGAGTCGTGCGTGCCTGTCCAATCTCCTGCGTACTGGCCAGTCGCACATACCTGTAACTTTTATAATGTTGGAACGTGCGAACACTCTCATCCGAGAAATCGACGGATCACAATCAACTAGCTCGCAGCTCAAGTGGATGTCTCTGTTGGAAGCTCTGACACACTCTTTCACCAGTTGGGCAACTCAAAAGCGTGCGCCCGCTGGTTTCCTAACAGAACACCACAAAGCGTAACTAAGGATCATACGTGGCATTTTGCTTAAACTTTGCGTGGCTGATCATGACGATTGTTTCTCCAACACCGTCACAGATGATGAAACGTACATAGATAAGCCAAAAATTCACAATCATCTGTCAACAGCTTGTTTGTCGGTCCTTGGAACGAAATGCATCCCTGATCAAGGATCCGACAGTTTGTTGGTAGGTTTGTATAGGTATATGACATTAGCTGTCTAGGCACAGGTCATGTAATTCGAGTAACTACAGGGCCGCTGATTTGCGTACGCCGTGAAGGCGCCCGGCACCGACCCAGATGGGCTCCATAGGATTTACATCAGGCGAATCTGGTCGCCGAGTCATCAACGTGAGTTCACTGCAAAGCTCCTCAAACGACTGTAGCACACGCTTATGGCTCCGAGACATGGACAAATATGCTGCTAAAAGATGACCTACCCGTCGGGGAAGACATCAAGCATGAAGGGATGTAAGTGGTTCGCTGCTGTCAGCGTGTCTTAGATTACTACCACAGGTTCCATGTTAGTGCGGGAGGTTGTCTCCCACAGCACAACAGTGACCCACCAGCCTGCGTCCGTGGCGCGCTGCGCGTTTTGAGCCGCCGTTCACCCCGATGACGGCGTCTGTGGAGACGATCAGTGACATGTGTAACAAAAATGTGATTCACCTTGTAAGTAGCCTGTTTAAGTTTTTTTATTGGTAACGCCACGTAGCGCTCTGTATGAAAATCACTGGCTGTGCTGTGTGCACTCTGTGGCTGGTTTTCATTGTTGTTTGCTATTGTAGTGTTGGGCAGTTGGCTGTTAACAGCGCGTAGTGTTGAGCAATTGGAGGTGAGCCGCCAGCAGTGGTGGATGAGGGGAGAGAGATGGCGGAGTTTTGAGAGCGGATGATCTGGACGTGTGTCCATCAGAGACGGTAAATCTGTAAGAGTGGATGTCATGAACTGATATATATTATGACTTTTGAACACTATTAAGGTAAACACATTGCTTGTTCTCTATCAAAATCTTTCATTTGCTAACTATGCCTATCAGTAGTTAGTGTCTTCAGTAGTTTGATTCTTTTATTTAGCTGGCAATAGTGGCGCTGGAGTTATTGCAGTAGTTCGAGTAACGAAGATTTTTGTGAGGTAAGTGATTCATGAAAGGTATAGGTTAATGTTAGTCAGGGCCATTCTTTTGTAGGGATTGTTGAAACTCAGATTGCGTTACGCTAAAAATATTGTGTGTCAGTTTAAGCACAGTCATTCATAAATTCTTCTAAGGGGACGTTCCAACCTGAAGAAGCGACACATTTGCGTTGATTGATGGTCAAACTCCGATGGTCCCACGCCCACTTCAATCGTCACTGTCGATTGCGTTGTGTCAAGATGTGAACATGTAGGATTGTCTGCTGCGGAGCTCGATGTTCAACAATGTACGATGAACGATGAGCCACGGACGTTCAACATTTTAGCGCCTCGTGGTAATTTCCCTGTCCTTCACCTCTTTCCGTAGATGCTCGCAACAGGAGCATGTGAATATTTAATCAACTTCACCGTGTCCGAGATACTCATTGACAGGCTCTGCGTAACTAGAAACTTCCATCTGTGAAAGTCGCTTATTTCAATGGATTTCCCCATTTTCCGCCCAAATCTTCGCTAAGCGGATCCCCCTTCCGCGTCTGTTCTGTGTACATACTTCTGCTATCGTTTCAAGTGCCCATAAAGCCATCAGGCGGCATCTAACATCACGTGGGTAATGGTCATAATGTCTTGGCTTGTCAACGTAGGTTCAACACTTTGAACCGGAAACAAAACGGAGATACATGGAGTTGCATCACACCATCTCCTCCGAAGACAAAGTATAAAGACTCGCCCTCAGCCGGTAACGTGACTGCGACCGTCTTCTGGGACTCTGAAAGTGTGCTTGGTGCAAACAGTCAACTCTAAAGTGTACTGTGTTATCTTCAGGAAACTGAAGAAACAGCTTCAATGTGTTCGTCGCCATAAAAAGTGGTAACTGACTTCTCGTTCTCCATGATAACACAGGGCGTCACACAAGTCTGCTCACCTGAGAGAAGCTCACAGAACATCATTCGACTTTCATATGTTTGGCCCAATGAAGGACGCACTCGGCGGGAAGCATTATGTGGATGACGTCATTGATGCACCAGTAGGGTGGTACCACGCGAACATACAGGCCCTCTCAGTGCGGCGTATCCGGAAGAGTGTAGACTAATATGGTGTAATGGAATTCCGAACAAATCCAACCTGCTTTCACAGAAAAAGTGTTGCAATACTTACTGAACACTTCTCGTACTACGTAAGAGTTCGTCTTGGAGGCTCGGTGATTGTATCAGCAGTGTCACGAGCGTGTGGAAGGTCTGAAGCGAGCAGGTGGCTGGCGTAGAGCAGCAGACCGTACCCGCCCCCACCCCCACCCCCAACTCCTCCTTGGGTTTTTTATTGGGCGACCCACGCAGTGGAGGTTATCTTGCGCGGGAGGCCGCAGCTCCCGCTTAATTGCTTCTTCCCTTCCCGAGACGATAATCCGGCGCCACTGCTCGCGCTCGCGTCCCGGGACGCCAGCAAGGAGGCGGTGGGCCATACAGTTTATGGAGCCATCTGCGTGGGCCCCGTGCCCGGCGATTTACATTTTACGTGATAATCATGATCCAGAAGACGGCCTTGTTTAATATAAACAAGGCATTTTAGGGGCGAGATTAATGGCAATTATTCTGCGTTGTTTCCACATCTTCAGCATTTCGGAAACCAGCCCCGATATTATGAAAAATTCTCTTGCGGCAATAGAGATGACGACGAATTGAATGAAATTTTCATAACATACAGGTAGACATGTCGCAAGAAAGAAGCCAGTTGCTGTTGCCCAGCGGCTCTAGGCGCTCCAGTCCGGAACCGCGCTGCTGCTGCTACAGTCGCAGGTTCGAGTCCTGCCTCGGGCATGGATGTGTGTGATGCCCTTAAGTTAGTTAGGTTTAGATAATTTAAGTCTAGGGGACCGATGACCTCAGATGTCAAGTCCCATAGTGCTTAGAGGCATTTGAACCATTTGATATTTAAGAAACCTTTTTATCGCTTATTTTTGCCATCTCATTCGCAAATTTATTTCACAATCTGCTAGTTTCGATCAAAGTTGATCAGCTGCACGTCTCAGGGTGTATGCAACCTGTCTTTTCCACACAGTAACTACACATCAGAGTTGTTAATATTTAAGAAACAGTCGTAGCTTGCATAACTTTCTTCATTAACGCAAGAAGGAAGCGTTTCGACCGCGTAGGGCATTACCATGTTATATTAAAAAATATGCCGTCTGAATCATATGTATGCACCATGTGAATACGAACAGATGCCGTTCTAGTGTATGCCTGTACATACAATTGGTTTGTTACGCGACGCTATGCCTATCGTCACCTCCATGAGGTTGTCTGTTAGAACGTTTTACTGCCTTGTGGGAGATAATTTTTGATTTTCAAAAATGACCTGAGCTAATGAAGACATTTATGCAACCTGAAACGGTTTTTTAAGCACTAGCGATAATAAGGTTACGATACTGCAGTGCCTGTGTTGCTAAGAAGAACGATGCAATGTCGTATTTATCCGCCGATACTAGGCAGCGACTCTCAATTAAAACGTCCGCCCCTGTATGGGAATGTACGTAATGAGTGTACGAGAACAGGTTGTCATACGGAAACGATGTCATATGGAAGTTTGGGTATGGCCGTGAGTAGTGCCCTGATAGCCTAAGCAGTTAAGGCGACTGCTCGAGTAAAGCGGGAACTGACGATCTTCACTTCTATGAACTTGCGTAAGCAACGCGTCCTGTTAATATATTCCAATGTGTACTATCACAGAAGCGACAGGTTGCTTATGTAAGTACGCAGATCCAAAGATGACCAACTGTACTCCCTAAGAAGAAGAAGAACAAAAGAAGAACAAGAAGTAATAAAAGAACGACACAGAACGAAGGAATTGTTCGATTGAGACAGAAATCGATAGGTGTGAAGTACATGTACATACAAACAATTACAATTTCAGACGAAATTGATGATTTATTCAAGAGAAACAGCTTCACAAACTGAAAGACTTAATGACGCTTGCGTCCGCCTCTGTCCATTATCCATTATTAGGGGTACCGCGCCAAATTCTGTTCAATTAATGCGTCACATCGTGAAAACCCGAGATGTTTGAGGGCTGTGCCCATGATGCTCCTTTCTCATTTGGAGAGAGACCCGGCGATCTTGCTGGCCAAGATAGGGTTTGGAAAGCACGAAGACAAGCAGCAAAAACTCTCGCCGTGTGCAGGCAGGCACTGTCTTGTTGAAATGTAAGCCCAGAATGGCTTGCCATGAAGAGCAACAGAACGGTGGGTATAATGTCATCGACGTACCGCTGTGCTGTAAGGATGCTGCGTATTGTAACCAAAGTTGTCGTGCTATGAAAAGAAATGGCAACCTTACTGTCGCTCCCGGATGTCAGGTCGTATGGTGGGCGACACTCATGTTGCTATCCCACTAGTGTCCGGAGCTTCTCCAGACTCATCTTTGCTGTTGATCGAGCCTCAGTCTGAAGCCTGACCCATCTCTGAAGACATTTCTACTTCATTCAATGAGATTCGAAAACGAATGTCGAGCGATGCGCCAGTTACTCCATCCGGCTTCTTTGGGTCCAACTACAAGTCCTCTCAAATGCTGACATATGCGTATATTGCTCACGAGACTGTCTCCGATGTATAGTTACTGTCCAACTAAACACCCGGAAAGAATTGTTTTTGTGTGGCAAGATCCTATGGGACCAAACTGCTGAGGTCATCGGTCCCTAAGCTTACACACTACTTAATCTAACTTTAACTTACGCTAAAGACAAAACACACATACACACACACACACCCATGCCCGAGGGAGGGCTGGAACCTCCGACGGGGGGAGCCGCGCGAACCGTGACAAGGTACGCTTCTGACACCGCGGCTACCAAGCGCGGCGGAAAGAAATTCGTGAAGACATTATGCCCTGGTATCGACGTGTCTCCTGTTTACTATACTTGCCAGCTGCTCTGTGAAACTGCGCTGCAGCGTCACACATAGGTTCATCAGCCGACAAAGTCTACAGTTTTGAATTCTCTGTTGGTACCCGTATGAATAACCCTTTGTGACCAGTTCGCATAGCTCTTTCGTGGTATGTTTCTTTTTTTTCTTAGAGTTTATATTTAAGGTGAAACTGAAACAGCCAAAATAAATGATAAAAATTTTGAATGAAATTTGCTTGACCTGATTGTACTATTTTGTACGTTTCGTCGAAATGGATACATAGGAACAGGCAGTCATAAAATTGGTTGTGTTTTGTAATTATCGCCAACGGAAATTCAATCGAATTTCGTGAATGTTTGTAAAGGGTGACCTCTTCAATCCGAACTTCGTTCCCTTGAAGACAATCAGGGCGAAGGACAACCGAAATCTTAATGGTGACATTGACAGTGCGTGCTATTCAGGGTATTCGGGAACTATTTGATCAAAGTAATGCATGCAGTAGAGAACATTAAAACAAATATATTTCGACAAGGAACAAGATATGTCCTCTATAAGTCAACTTGTAATGTTTGGGAACATTTCGTCAACGCTGCTGACGTAAGCGGTTTGTCGGCGTTCCTGACTGGGTGTGTGATCCGACTTTCAGTACTTCCTTGTGTACAGATGTCTGGCTCTGAGGTCTACTTGGAAACACACCGATTCATAAGTAAGCATCACCGCCTTGTGTCAACTATGGTGACTTCTTTGCGAACACTTCGATTCAATCGCAATCGTCACAGCCTTGTGACAACAGCAGAGAGCGTGGAGCTATTTACGTATGCTGAAATGGTGGACATGCATCTACTATATTGGTCTGTAAATGGATATGGTCGAGCTGCAATGAAAGCTTATCGACAGTGGTGTACGGAAAAGGTGGTGTACAAGAATGTGTTCTGTGTTTAACATAAAAATGCACAGTTGTACTAAAAAGCGGCACATTATCCCACGAGTATCAGTCAAGACGTACAGATATGGATTCCTCAGTTGCAGCTTGAAAGAACCCCGTGTCAAGTAAGCCGGCCGCGATGGCCGTGCGGTTCTGGGCGCTCCAGTCCGGAGCCGCGCTGCTACTACGGTCGCAGGTTCGAATCCTGCCTTGGGCATGGATGTGTGTGATGTCCTTAGGTTAGTTAGGTTTAAGTAGTTCTAAGTTCTAGGGGACTGATGACCACAGCAGTTGAGTCCCATAGTGCTCAGAGCCATTTGAACCATTTTTGAACCCGTGTCAAGTACCGTATTCCAGTTCAAATATGTGTGAAATCTTATAGGACTTAACTGCTAAGGTTATCGGTCCCTAAGCTTACACACTACTTAACCTAAAGTTTCCTAAGGACGAACACACACACACCCATGCCCGAGGGAGGACTCGAACCTACACCGGGACCAGCCGCACAGTCTATGACTGCTGCGCCCTAGACCGCTAAGCTAATCCCTCGCGGCCCGTATTCCAGAATATCCACAAAGTAGTGCTGAATTAAACTAAAAGTCATGAAAATTGCTAAATCGTATCAAACCTGCTGTAGCCTCTGTGAAAACCATCTGATAAAATGCAGCTTATTAGAACCTGATGACAATAAGCGTTGCTCCATAGGCGACCTCAGGCTAAGCAAGCTTTTGATTTAGCATGCTACTGATCCGAAAAATTGACAGCTCGGACACCAAAATGTAAAGATGAGTGCTGTCCAATGGCGGAAACGGTGCACACCAGTTATCACTACTGCGAGTGGATTCTAGTGTCTCCCTTTTGTACATGCTGTACGGCATTAAGCAACGAAAACAAAGTGTATATTCTTTTAGTAACGCTGAATGTGGTGAAGACATAAATAAACGATTTATGTTATGCTTGATAGTCATTATTGAAATGGAAGAGGTCAGATAATTAATGAACAACAACAGCATTGATTCTGTAAAAGGTGTTGGCATCATTATTATCAGAATGATACCAACAGGTGGAGCTTCTATCAGCACTGCAGTGATTGAAACTAAACCAATACTAACCACTAGTGTGCTGGTTCAAAAATCCAAATCACAAGCTGATGTTGAGTAAACAGAGACGAAGTATGAGGAAATAGAGGAATGGATAAAGTGTTTGAATGAGGATGATAATGTGACAGTCACAAAAGACTGAAGCTCCATTAAAGGAGAAGATACGGTAGATTCGTTTGTTGGAGAGTATGGCTTGCGGTAAAGGAATGAGAGGGAAGAGACGCTCCTAGAGTCCTGCCATACATTTCAAATGGTCGAAGTGAATGCCCTCTGTCACAATCACAAGAGAAAATGGCGTAATTGGAAATGACAGGAAACACAGGAAGACGTGAGTCGAAATACAATATGCTTGGACAAGAATTACAAATCAGAGCATTTCCAGGGGTAGACATCCACCATAACTGAATAGTGGTGAAATTAAGGCTGCTGTACACATTATTGTGGGGTATCCATTTTGAGCCATACGTGTATGTGATTAAATATAGAGCAGTTACTTCTACACGCTAAATTTCTGGTGCGCTCGCTATATGACAAACATTTCGCTGAAAATATTCTAATATAAGCCAACCAAATAGCGTCCGAGTCCGAGTAGACATGGGAACAAATTAAATTTACTCTCGACCTCTGTCAAAATACGTTCATCCGCTTTTGGCCCTAATTATTTTTCACTGCAGGACTATTGTATTTATCGAGGGAAACTCAATTACCTCCAAAAGCCGTTATTCAGTTTGTATTCAAGCAGTTAATTTTACCCCCAAATGACAAAATGACAGTAACATTTGCGGCGTAGATCACAGTCATTTTTCGGCGTTCAGTGCGTTATTGTTTTCCCAGTCATCGTCTCCGACAATTGAAGCTGCCGTGCACGTTATTGCGGAACCCATTTCATTTGCACGCATGAAATATTAGAGGAAAATTGTGACCCATTTATTTATGCATAATTTACAGAGCCGGTCGACATCTGTAGTTTGGAGTGAAAGAGCGTTGGAGTGGGTGGGGGAGAGGGAAATTGGTGGACCGAAGAGGGTGGGGAGGTATGTGGCCACTGCCACATAATTAACCGGAACTTCAATATTTCACGCTTTGCATATGACGCACTCGCAAGTTAGCTCTGCGTTCTGTGACAGTGTTAACTATTTAACTAACACGATGGGCTGCCCGTTGGAATACTGTATAGTCCACCGTGCCAACGAATCATGAAACATACTATATGCTACGCCTCTGATCCAGCTTTGTCATGCAATAAGTAACGCGTTTATAATTACTTGTCATTAACGTGAATTAAAAAGGTATCGTACTCCCTTGGATACGTAAGTGTATTTTATAGTCAGTCACACACACACACACACACACACACACACACAGACAAGTAGGCGCGCACATAACCACAAAAGTGTGCAATTCCCAAAAATACTCTTTATGTTAAATCTTTTCTGAACGCTTCAGAATAAGTTAGTAAGTGAAGATTTATCAGCCGAAATAACCATTAGCATGATCAATTGCGTCTTCAGACAGTTCTTCGTGCAACTAGGAAACAGCCGCTCTTTGTGTTATGAAAATATTCGAGCAAGTATCTTTTCGCTTGTTCAGTTATAGAGTACTAATAAAGAACTATAAAACTTCTTTCACCATCATCAGTTTTCTCTTCTGCGCACAAGTCTTTGTCGTATTCACTTTTTCTTTTGGACCACTTCCTTCTTTAGGTGCTTATAATCACGTGCGTTGACTGGATTGTCCAGGATCTGTGATCCGTCCCGTCTCTGTTTGTGCTTCCAAACTTCTTCACTCATTTCATCCTTCCTCAGTATATGCATCCTGAAATTTACTGTATTTTCCCACCCTCCTTGCCACTTATAGCTTGTCACGCTTTCTGATCATTTATTTTTGAATTCTCTGCCAACTGTTTCATCTTAGTGTAGCACTTCTAACCTCCGTCCTCAATTGCTTGTTGGATATAATCCTATCTCTCCTTTCCTCTACAGTTTTTTCCCTCTACAGTTCCCTCCATTACCATGGACGTTAGTCCCTGATCATAAGAAATGTCCTACGATCCTTCCCCTCCTTCTTGTCCGTGTTTTCCACACACTCCTTTCCTATCCAATTCTGCGGAGAACCTTTCCGTTCCTTACCATATCAGTCTACCTAATTTTCAACATTCTTCGTTAGCATCACACCTCAAATTCTTCCATTCTCTTCTGTGTTGGTTTTTCCAGATCCTGTAACTCTCCTTCACTACCACTGAGAGTAGCAGTTGCATCGGCGAATTTAACAATGATATCCTTCCACCCCGAACTTTCATTACACTCTTGAACCTTTTCGTCATTTTCCGTAATTGCTTCTTCGGCGTATGGTTTGAACAATAGGGACGAAGGACTAAATCCCTGTCTTACACTCTTTTTAATCCGAACACTTTGTGTTTGATCTTCCAGACTTATGGTTCCCTCTTGGTTCTTGTACACATCGTTTGTTATCCGTCATTTCCTACAGATTACACATATTTTTCTCGAAACTTCGAACATCTTGCACCATTTTACACTGTCGATTGCTTTTACCAGATCCACAAATCCTATGAACGTGTTCTGATTTTTCTTCAGTCTTGCTTCCGTTATCACTTCACAGTTAAAACTCCCTGTCTGGGGTCTTTACCTTTCTTAAAGCCATACTGATCATCATCTATTACATACTTTCTCTTTAATTCTGTACTGTGCCAGTGTTTTAAAACCCTCCAGACTCTTCGGGTTTATCCTCCTAATGGTAGACGTTTTCCCACTAAATACCAGCAACCCCAGGCAAAGCACGTTTTTCTGTCTCCCATTGCCATACCACTGCAGAAAATCCTTCTCGTCTTAGAAAACATAAATTTTGACACTTCTATTGTCGCTTAAATGTCAGCGTTGGACCCGCTATTATTTTCTATCTTCGAACCTCGCACCTACTTCAGTTTATATCCTTTCAGAATTATATTTCATCTTCCATTCCTACTATTGTCATTTTCGATTTTTTCACGTTTACTATTACTCTAAAATCATTTGCAGAAATTTTAGTTAACTCTACCGTATCTCGGAGCTTCCACGGTAGCTTTGTAATCATTGGACTACTTCTTTCAAGGTTCAAAATGGTTCAAATGGCTCTGAGCACTATGGGACTCAACTGCTGAGGTCATTAGTCCCCTAGAACTTAGAACTAGTTAAACCTAACTAACCTAAGGACATCACAAACATCCATGCCAGAGGCAGGATTCGAACCTGCGACCGTAGCAGCCTTGCGGTTCCAGACTGCAGCGCCTTTAACCGCACGGCCACTTCGGCCGGCCCTTCTTTCAAGGGAGAAGAATAATAAGAGCACAGATAAACAGTTAACGTTTTTATTATTAGCAACTGATAAGCGTTTGTTAACAGATACGATTAACAACATACCGCTGAGGTGAGAAGGCACATTTAATCCAGTAATTTGTTTCAGTTTTGTTACTTCTTAATGCAAATTTTGCTGGATGATGAATTATTGGTGCTTTCATATGTATTAAGTGTGACCGTTTTTGTGAGGTTGACAGTGATGATTAGTTGCTTGTTTTACATTGTCGGTAGAGAGGGTAGAAGGGAGAGGGCACGCGACTCACGTCACAAGCGACACAATGCAAACTCTCATACTTGAAGAACTGATCTGCTGGAAACATCGCCGTCTACTGTATCACATATCCTCTTTCCAGCTGACACAGCGAATTAGTTTGAAGTTTAATCCAGGGCACTGGCACGCAGTCTGGCGGCAAGCAACTTTACACCGTCACCGCTACTCCTATTGCCAGCCAAGTATTGCCGATCAAATATCGTCCAACATGAGAGTAACGGATGCACATATTGGTCTCGCGCTTTATCTGTTTGAGCTTGGCAGTTGCTCTCTAATTTTCCCACATCCCTTTATCAATTATTCATTGGCTATACTTGTAGGGTCATAATGGAATCTGATTAGATTATGAACGTGTGCTCCACAAAAGGAATGGGATTCGAAATAATGTTGATTGACCATTTATTTAGCGTTCATGGATATTGCTATTTGTTGTCAAAGATTAATACTGAACAGAACAGTATCAACACTTCTCATTGATCAGAAGTAACTGCTATAGAACCATTCTTATACTAGACTGTTGGCAGGGAGAGAGGGGGGGGGGCGGGGGGAAGGGAATAAAGTCAGTTTTTATAACGATCAGCATTATAAACATTCTTTATACACAGCGATTCTGATATGTATGAGCATGGGTTTATAGTCAAGCAGGTCATGCAGATGCTTTGGACTACCAGTTCAATAGCAAAATCTATGAGGGAACAGCTGTGAGTTGGGTTAACAGAAAAAATCGCAGGATTCGTTGATATCAAATGATAGAACTCATTAGATAGTTGCGCACAAACAAAAGATGTTCAGAGAGAGGCTGAAAATGACATTCACGTTGATGAAACATTCAGCCAGAAAGCAAATTTAAATGTACACAATTCATGCAGAAACCCTCTGATGAAACTAGAGGTATTCAAAAATTGACGGAAAAATTAGGTTCATCCAGTTGTAATTCAGCCAGAGCACAGAATCAGTTATCCTTATTGCATCAGAATATCCGAGGACTGAAGAGTATTGCTTATTTCTGTTAAAGAATTAGAGATGAGCAAACCAGTTGATATAATCTGCCGTTCTGAACATATGAACGGGTATACATATGTTAAATGTTACAGGATTCAAGTTAGCTTCTTACTTCTGTAGAGAAAATATGGAGAAAGGGGAAGTTTGCGCAGTTTTCAGAAAATGTTCTGATTTCAAGAATATTGGTATTCATAAATTTTGCTCAGAGCAGCACTTAGAAGCTTGTGCAACAGAAGTAATATTTCATAATAAGTCCTTCGTAATATTAAGTGTATACAGAGCAAGTTCAGATCACTTCAACCACTTCATACAAAATGTGAAAGCTCTGTTTCCCATCTCACAGCAACAAACAAGGGAATAGTGATTTCTGGTGATTTTAAGGTGCATTCATTGAAAAGCTCTGTCAGTGAACAGTTCTTTCAATTAGTAACACTGTTATTCAATTTAATTCCTACTGTGAACTGCAATATGTTAAGTACTCTGAGACTGCTAGTGATAATATCTTTGTAAGCAAATGTAGGAAATAAGTTCATATCACAAAACTAATAGTAAATGGACTGTCTGACCACGATATGCAGCATTTGCGTTAAATACTGAAACTTCTCAGGATAAAAAATCTATTAAACCTGAGTACATTAGGGTAATAAATTAGTCAGAAATTGAGAATTTTAGAGATTGCTCAAAGACATAAACCGGATAGATGTTTACAGTATTTCTGACTCAAATGGAAAATACACAGCATTCGTTAATAAAGTTACTTCCACATTTGAAAACTGTTGTCTCCCAAAGGTAGCTCAAATCGAATGCAAGTAAAAAAATAAACCAAGGATTACATAAGGAATAAAGATACCACGTATTACCGAAAGAAGACTGTATCTACTATTTAGGAATAGCTCTGACGTTAGTGTTGTAATGCTTTATAAAGAGTACTGCAAAATATTGAAGCAAGTAATCCAGAAATCAAAGCAGCTTGCTATGAGAAGAATAAAGGACAATACTATGGAAATGGAAGAGGATGTAGATGAAGATGAAATGGGAGATACGATACTGCGTGAAGAGTTTGACAGAGCACTGAAAGATCTGAGTCGAAACAAGGCCCGGGAGTAGACAACACTCCATTGGAACTACTGAAGGCCTTGGGAGAGCCAGTCCTGACAAAACTCTACCATATGGTGAGCAAGATGTATGAGAGAGGCGAAATACCCTCAGACTCCAATCCCAAAGAAAGCATGTGTTGACAGATGTGAAAATTACCGAATTATCAGTTTAATAAGTCACAGCTGAAAAATACTAACGTGAATTCTTTGCAGACGAATGGAAAAACTGGTAGAAGCCGACCTCGGGGAAGGTCAGTTTGGATTCCGTAGAAAAGCTGGAACGCGTGAGGCAATACTGACCCTACGACTTATCTTAGAAAAAAGATTAAGGAAAGGCAAACCTACATTTCTAGCATTTGTAGACTTAGAGAAAGCTTTTGACAATATTGAGCGGAAGACTCTCTTTCAAATTCTAAAGGTGGCGGGGTAAAATACAGGGAGCGAAAGGCTATTTACAATTTGTACAGAAACCAGATGGCAGTTATAAGAGTCGAGGGGCATGAAAGGGAAGCAGCGGTTGAGAAGGGAGTGAGACATGGTTGTAGCCTCTCCCCGATGTTATTCAATTTGTATATTGAGCAAGCAGTAAAGGAAATAAAAGAAAAATTCGGAGTAGTTATTAAAATCCATGGATAAGAAGTAAAAATTTTGAGGTTTGCCGATGACATTGTAATTCTGTCAGAGACAGCAAAGTACTTGGAAGAGCAGGTGAATGGAATGGACAGTGTCTTGAAAGGAAGATATAAGATGAACATCAACAAAAGCAAAACGAGGATAATGGAATGTAGTCGAATTACGTCGGGTGATAATGAGGAAATTAGATTAGGAAATGAGACACTTAAAGTAATAAAGGAGTTTTGCTATTTGGGGAGCAAAATAACTGATGATGGTCGAAGTAGAGAGGATATAAAATGTAGACTGGCAATGGCAAGGAAAGAGTTTGTGAAGAAGAGAAAATTTGTTAACATCGAGTATAGATTTAAGTGTCAGGAAGTCGTTTCTCAAAGTATTTGTATGGAGTGTTGCCATGTATGGAAGTGAAACATGGACGGTAAATAGTTTGTACAAGAAGAGAATAGAAGTTTTCGAAATATGTTCCACAGAAGAATGATGAAGATTAGATGGGTAGATCACGTAAATAATGAGGAGGTATTGAATAGAATTGGGGAGGAGTCTGTGGCACAACTTTACTAGAAGATGGGATCGGTTGGTAGGACTTGTAGGACATGTTGTGAGGCATCAAGGGATCACAAATTTAGCATTGGAGGGCAGCATGGGGGGTAAAAATCGTAGAGGGAGACCAAGAGATGAATACACTAAGCAGATTCAGAAGGATGTAGGTTGCAGTAAGTGTTGGGAGATGAAGAAGCTTGCACAGGATAGAGTAGCATGGAGAGCTGCATCAAACCAGTCTCAGGACTGAAGACAACAACAACAACAACAACAACATAATTTTACCAGGTAATAAAATAAGAAGTGTGTGGGATATAGTGAAGACAGGGACATGTGGGACCAAAAAGGAAGAGAAACAGAAAGCTCCAAAAATGAATTAGACATTGTAAACAAATGCATGTAACAAACTTCTTAAACAAGTACTTTGTTTCTGTTACTGACAACTTGGGGTTATCAGGGTCGGTGAACAGTGAAATGCATTTTCTGAGACTAGTGTTTCAAAATAACTTCAGTAAAATGTCTCCCAAAGAAGCAGCATCCATCGTAAAGCCTTAAAATCTAAGTATTCTAGTGGGCATGGTAACATAACAATGTAGTTAATCAAAGACTGCTCATGCATCTTTAAGTTATTTGTGTAATCAGTCTATTATCAGCGGAACATATCCTGACTGGCTAAAGTATGTTGAAGCTAAGCCTCTTTACAAGAAGGGAGATAAAAAATACCATCAAACTATCGACCAATTTCACTTTTGCCGGCTTCATGAAAAATACGAGGGTTGGAACTTAAATGGTGGCAACTATTTATTCACAACCGATACAAAAGAGTTACTTGTTTACACCTGTTACTGTCCTTCAGAGTAGTCACCATCATTGTGCAGAACCTGTTGCCAGCGATGTCGAACGCTTAGTGTACCGTTAGCAGAGCCGATTCTGTTGATGGTGCGAATGGAGCGGTCTACTGCCTGTTGAATCTCTGGAGCACTTCTGAAGCGAATTCCACGAAGTGATTCTTTCATCTTCGGAATCAAATCAAAGTCACAAGGACTTAGGTCGTGTTATTGTTCGTTTTCGGAACATTACCTGCGACCAGATTTGCGAAAGAAGCGGTGACACTTCCTGCGCAACTCACCCATCATTTTGCACGACAACGCGGGGGCGCATAGAGCGCAAGCTGTGGCTGTTCTGTTCGCTCGATGGGACTGGGAAGTACTGTACCATCCACCATACTTTCCGGACTTAAGTCCTTATGACTTTGATGTGATTCCGAAGATGAAGGAACCACTTCGTGGCATTCGCTTCAGAACTGTTCCAGAGATTCGACAGGCAGTAGAGAGCTCCATTCGCACCATCAACAGAATCGGCTCTGATGACGGTATACTACGTCTTCAACATCGCTGGTGTCTACGTTGAAGGACAGTAACAGGTGCAAACATGTAACCCTTTTGTATCTGTTCTGAATCAATAGCTGCCACTATTTAAGTTCCAACCCTCGTATTTGGAATGCGCTTGTTCAAGCGTCTCCTTAAGCATTTGACTGCAAATAATGTATTGTCCAAGTAACAGTTCGGGTATCTTAAGGGTTCTGATGAAGAGAAAGCTGTTTACACTTATAGTGGGTATGTACTTCATTCATTAATAATAAATTAGATGCTAATGGCATTTTCTGTCACCGGTCAAAAGCCTTTGACTGTGAGAATCATAGAATTCTCCCAAGTAAATTAGAATACTGTGGTGTCACAGGCAATACTGCGAAATGGTTTGAGTCTTAGCTAACTCACAGGAAACAAAGTGTATCGTACCGAAATACTAGTGCAGTAACTTGTCAGTCTTCATCTGATTGGGAATTAATCACATGTAGTGTTCCTGAAGGTTCCATCTTGTTTCCATTGCCTTTTCTTGTGTATATTAAAGACCTCTCTTTCTGGTACAATGCCTGATGCTACGTTTGTTTTGTTTGCAGATGATTCAAACATTGCTATAAGTAGCATGTCAAGTACAGATTTAGAAATAGGTGCTAATCAAATTTTCACTTACATTAATGAAGGGTTTTAATCTAATTCACTGTCATTAAACCTTGGAAAGACCCACTATATGCATTTAGAACCTGTAAGAGATTCATTCCAGCACGTATGTAACATACAAAGACATGCAGATCGAAGACGTTGACAATGTCAAATTTCTCAGATTACAACTCTATAATAAGTTCAATTGGGGAGGGTGTACCACAAAATTGCTGAAGCCTCTAAACGAGTCTGTACCTGCAGTGAGAATGACGTCAGATGTAGGATATATAAATGTAAAAAAAAAAAAAAAAAAAAAAAAAACTTGAATACTTTGCTTACTTTCATTTCATCATGTCATACGGGATCATGTTCTGGGTAACTCATCAAACCGAGCAAAAGCTTTTAGCGTGCAGATGCGTGCAATAAGAATTATTTGTGGTGTAAATTCAAGAACATCATGTAATGACTTTTTCAAGAACTTTGTATTCTAACCACTGCTTCTGAGTTTATTTGCTCCTTAGTGAAATTTGTTGCAAGTAATACATCTCTGTTTACAACCAATAGCTGAATACATAGTATCAATACTGGGACTAAGAACAATCTACATAAAGACCTAAAATCACTTACCTTGGTCCAAAAGGGTATCCAATATTCAAGAACACACATTTTCAATAATTTAGCAACAACCATTAAAACTTGGTTTCAGATAAAGAGGTTGAACGCCTTTTTGATAGGCAACTCCTTGTTTTCCATATATGAATAAGGGACTATTAGACAAGCTTAAGAAAAAGCTTCTTTTAGATTTTAGTTTTGACAGCACTTGGTAACAACAGTCAAGGTTAGGTATTTTTTGGATGATAAATTTATCAAAAGCGCATAACAGAGTTTTATTCTGATAGTGCATTAATTCTGTACATACTAGCAGTTCCAGTTTACGGAAATGTATTCATCCATTTTGACAGTCTCCTGACAAATGATCAGGGTAGTAAGTATTATATTCATATGTTTTATGTTTTTCATGTTATATTTTATGACATGTTTGAGTCTATGGAACGAAAACTGAATCTAATCTAATGTAATCTGATCTTGGGCCCTAGATCTCTCAAGCTGAATTGGCCGCTAACTACATAGCATTGATGGTAGGCCATGTGATGTCCTGTACCATAATGGGACCTCAGGAACTTTCTCGGTTTCCACTCGAAATAAAAAAAATTTCACACGCGAAAAGTAACTCCCTACGTCTAAATGTGGTTGCTTTTACCAACAGGTTCTAACGGGTCCAGTTACATTAATGTGACGATTGTCTACATTCGACGTCAACCTACAATAATCACAAGAGAGCAGCAGAGGGTATATAACGTACGTTGGGCGCGATGCGGAAAAAGTTGCAGTCGTTATCGTAATGAAGAAACGGGACTAGAGAGTGACTACATTAATACTTCAGTTACTTCTTGCGTCTGAAATTTTTTATTTCAAGTGAAACATAATATCATGCATTCATTTTGTTTTAGGGTCTTATATATGTTCGTAGATGCTCTATGCTCTTCCTGGTTGGATCTGAACACTAGCGTTTGTGCCAAGGGTGGAAGCACTTCCGAAGTAACTGCGTTTGTAACCTGTTCTCTTGCCACCGTGGTCAGCGTATACAGTGCATGGCGAAATGGCGCTGTCAAGAAGCGGCGCCGCGACATCTGTGGTGCCATAGAAGACAGGGATGAACGACGTTTGCGGAGGCGTGCCATCTCTGCGCTGGAAGTACGGAACTCAAGTCCTCGCCCATACATATTGATTTTGGGGGCCTATTTTTTTCTTTACATTATTTAAAGCGATTATTTTGGTGGATGATTGTTCATCCTTACAATCTAATTACCTAATCAGCTGCAAGTGACCAATTAAAATACATAGAGATGGTTTCATTATTTTGCGAGCGTCCCAGACAGAGTTGAAACAAAATGTCGAGTTAGTTCGTGCAGGAAGATTTTGATTTGTCGAAACTCAGCTTCCGTTTCTCGTTGTTATTCCGTTAATACATGGAGCGAAAGGCAATTTACAGCTTGTACAGAAAATATACTGTAACCGAACGGGTTCAATGGGAAGCATTGCTGAGAAAAGGAGTGAGAGATGGTTGTAACTTATCACTGAGGTTAATCAATACGTTGTAGATGGAGACATCCGAAAGGGAATTAAAATACAGGTAGCAGAAACAATAAATTTGATGTTTACCGACGACATTGTAGTTCTGTCAGAGATGGCAAAGGAGTCAGAAAAGCGGTTGCACGTAATGGATAGTGCCTTGATAAGAGGTTACAAGATGAGCCTCAACAAAAGTGAAACAGCGAGAAGGGACTGTAGTCGAATTAAATCAGGTGGTGCTGAGGAAAATGGTACGTAAGGGCTTCAGAAGGTAAGTTACACAGGTCCTCCCATACTATGACCTTTGCAGAGGAAGAGTGCTGCATTGTCAGAAGGTAGTCTATGTTCCTGGACTTCTACAGAGACAGTTCTGCTGCGGTATGATTAACAGGCAAATCACAGTGTGCGAATTAAACGACGCGACAACTAGAAATGTAGTCAATAGTTGAAGTATGCGAGACAGTATCATTCTTCATTGCAAAACGTTTAAACTGAGTACATATTCAATGAAATTCTGGCAGTATGCGGAACAAATGCAATGTCGCGTCCAGCCGTAGTCAAATGGTTGTAGAATTTGTCCATGAATGCATGGACGTCGATGATGCTAATGGGGAAGTACATATCTTGCCCCACGTGATTTCCATATTTACAGGAAGCTGAAAGTACATCTAGGGGCGGGAGATATTTTGAACATCTGAGGTCATCAGTCCCCTAGAACTTAGAACTACTCAAACCTACCTAACCTAAGGACATCACACACACCCATGCACGAGGCAGGATTCGAACCTGCGACCGTAGCGGTCGCGCCGTTCCAGACTGTAGCGCCTAGAACCGCTCGGCCACTACGGCCGGCGAGATATTTTAATTATGAAGTTCACACAGCGCTTCTCGAATGGCTATGTGACCCAGGAATGGATTTCTATCTTCGAGGACTGAGCGATTTGTAGAACATTCCGACCGTCGTTTGAACTACACTCCTGGAAATTGAAATAAGAACACCGTGAATTCATTGTCCCAGGAAGGGGAAACTTTATTGACACATTCCTGGGGTCAGATACATCACATGATCACACTGACAGAACCACAGGCACATAGACACAGGCAACAGAGCATGCACAATGTCGGCACTAGTACAGTGTATATCCACCTTTCGCAGCAATGCAGGCTGCTATTCTCCCATGGAGACGATCGTAGAGATGCTGGATGTAGTCCTGTGGAACGGCTTGCCATGCCATTTCCACCTGGCGCCTCAGTTGGACCAGCGTTCGTGCTGGACGTGCAGACCGCGTGAGACGACGCTTCATCCAGTCCCAAACATGCTCAATGGGGGACAGATCCGGAGATCTTGCTGGCCAGGGTAGTTGACTTACACCTTCTAGAGCACGTTGGGTGGCACGGGATACATGCGGACGTGCATTGTCCTGTTGGAACAGCAAGTTCCCTTGCCGGTCTAGGAATGGTAGAACGATGGGTTCGATGACGGTTTGGATGTACCGTGCACTATTCAGTGTCCCCTCGACGATCACCAGTGGTGTACGGCCAGTGTAGGAGATCGCTCCCCACACCATGATGCCGGGTGTTGGCCCTGTGTGCCTCGGTCGTATGCAGTCCTGATTGTGGCGCTCACCTGCACGGCGCCAAACACGCATACGACCATCATTGGCACCAAGGCAGAAGCGACTCTCATCGCTGAAGACGACACGTCTCCATTCGTCCCTCCATTCACGCCTGTCGCGACACCACTGGAGGCGGGCTGCACGATGTTGGGGCGTGAGCGGAAGACGGCCTAACGGTGTGCGGGACCGTAGCCCAGCTTCATGGAGACGGTTGCGAATGGTCCTCGCCGATACCCCAGGAGCAACAGTGTCCCTAATTTGCTGGGAAGTGGCGGTGCGGTCCCCTACGGCACTGCGTAGGATCCTACGGTCTTGGCGTGCATCTGTGCGTCGCTGCGGTCCGGTCCCAGGTCGACGGGCACGTGCACGTTCCGCCGACCACTGGCGACAACATCGATGTACTGTGGAGACCTCACGCCCCACGTGTTGAGCAATTCGGCGGTACGTCCACCCGGCCTCCCGCATGCCCACTATACGCCCTCGCTCAAAGTCCGTCAACTGCACATACGGTTCACGTCCACGCTGTCGCGGCATGCTACCAGTGTTAAAGACTGCGATGGAGCTCCGTATGCCACGGCAAACTGGCTGACACTGACGGCGGCGGTGCACAAATGCTGCGCAGCTAGCGCCATTCGACGGCCAACACCGCGGTTCCTGGTGTGTCCGCTGTGCCGTGCGTGTGATCATTGCTTGTACAGCCCTCTCGCAGTGTCCGGAGCAAGTATGGTGGGTCTGACACACCGGTGTCAATGTGTTCTTTTTTCATTTCCAGGAGTGTATGTTAGTGCCAAAGAACCTGTGGCACTTTCAAGTGTAGTGCAGAATACAATAAAAGTTACCATTGCGTATCCTACGTTTTGAAATCTCCTATTTGCCTGCCTTGTACGGCAGAGGAAACATGGACGGAAGCAGTTCAGACTAGAAGACAGTAGACACTTTTGGAATGAGGTGTTACAGAAGAATGTTGGGTGCTAGTCAGTAGGTCAAGCAAATAATGAGGAAGTATTGAATCGAACTGGGGGAAAAATTTCATGTCACAACTTGACTAAAAAAGGTATACTTTTGTGGGTTTCAGCCTGAACCATCAAGAATGAAAGGAGATGTGGTTGGTAAAATTTGTAGAAAGAGAGCAAGTGAGCAATACGACAAACAGGCTTATATGGATTAGCTGCAGTAGTTATTCGGGCATAAAGAAGCTTGCACAGTTTAGAGTAGCGAGCCGAGCTACACCATACCAGTCATCGGACAAGGACAACAACCAAAACATCAACATAGCTGCGAAATACTGAAAAACGTAAGTTGGCTTCAGATTCTGCCAAAAGTAAAGTTATTATTTCGACTCCGTCTGCGACACTCGGAAAACGATAAAGGCTGCCAAGTTATTACCAAGAATATGCAGTCAATGTCAATTTGTTTCTTTCATTTCCTTTATAATCGATAGCCCAAACTACCCTCTCCGTATCTGTGTACCTTACGGCCTACAACCACACGAAAACATACACCTCGTATGTTGTATGACGAACAACAAACTGCTCAACTTTGAAACTTAGCAGCCAGCACATATTTCGTATCACATCGCTTTATCCAATTGCGGCACCTACGGGCCCCTCCACATACGTAATTCAGTAAGGGAGAACTCGGAGTTAAGGAAAACTCAGAAAACGAGGGTCGGCAGAGCACAATTTATTACGGGATTTTGATAAGTTACAGATCGAATCACTTAGGTGGCTGGAAGAACTAGTCCCATAAATTGTGGATTTATTGGCTCTGCAGATAGAATACGTAGCATTCGTTTTATAGGCGCGTCCGTGCACCTTTACGACGCACTTTGCCGGCCGGTGGAGCCATAAACCGGGACACGAGGGCCAGCGCCGGCCGTCACTGCGTTATATCGAGCCAGCGGGGGCGGCGGCGGGGGTGGAGGGCGCCCGGGGCCGCCCCGGCCTCCGGCTGCGGAGGCGGGTGAGGCTGGAGCAATATGCTCGCCGCGACACGCGACATCGCACGTGCTTCTCCGGAGACGAGTACCGAGAGGTCACGGCCTGTCCATGCCTACGACTGACTGCATTCGCGTGGAGTTATCGGGACTACAGTTCGCCATCCGGGACGACAAAAGTCGTGGGGTAACTCCTAATGCCGTGTCGGAACTCATTTTGCCCGGTGTAGTGCACCAACTCTACGTGACATGGACTCAACAAGACATTGGAAGTCCCCCGCAGCACTACTGAATCATGGCGCCTGTATAGCCGCTGGTAATTGTGGAAGTGTTGCAAGTGCAGCATTTTGCGCGCGAACTCATCTCTCATTAGTGTCTGAAGAGTTGCCAAATCCTTCACTCGAATTGTCCAGGCTGTTCTTCAAATTAATTGCGAACAACTGTGGCCGGATGACATATGACACATTTTAATCCATAAAAATTCCATCTTTGTAGGGAACATGTAGTCCTTGAAAGGCTGCAAATGGCTTCTAAGTAAACGAACATAATCATGGTCGGCCCAGATGGAGCCACCACCAGGTTCCACAGGACCTCGTTGATAATCTGGACCCAGGGCTTCGTGGAGACTGCGCAACACTCAAACCCTATCATTAGCTCTTAAAAGCACTCCGTCTTCAGGCCACGAGTGGCCTACCGAGACCATCTGACCGCCGTGTCATCCTCAGAGGAGGATGCGCATAGGACGGGCGTGGGGTCAGCACACCGCTCTCCCAGTCGTTATGATTGTATTCTTGACCGAAGCCGGTACTATTCGGTCCAGTAGCTCCTCAATTCCAAAATGGCAACAGTACATGGCGGCCCCGATGGTCACTCACCAAGTGCCGGCCGGGCCCAACAGCGCTTAACTTCGGTGATCTGACGGGAACCGGTGTATCCACTGCGCCAAGGCCGTTGCCTACCATCAGCTCTTACCAACTGAAATCGGGAATAGGCTTTCCAGTCGTCTAAGGTCCAAACGATATGGTCAAGAGCCCAGGAGAGATGCTGCAGGCGATGTCGTGCTGTTAGCAAAGGCATTCAGGCGGTGGTCTGCTGCCGTATGCTATTGATGCTAAATGTCGCTGCACTGACCTAAGGGACTCCCCACTTTCAACAGTCATTTCAAACAGTGTAGCTAGCCAGTTACCACTAACAACTTTAGCAAACGCCGCTGCTCTCGGTCGAGAGGTGGAGGCCGTCAGCCACTGAGTTGTTCGTGGTGAGGGGTAATGCCTGAAATTTGGTACTCTCGGCACATGCTTAACACTGTGTATCTTGGGGAATTGGATTATCTTATAATTTCCGAAATGGAATGCGCAACTGCCATCACGCGTTCTAAGTCAGTTAATTCCGGTTGTGCACCCGTAGTCACGTCGGAAACCTCTTCTTAAGAATCACCTAAGTGCAAATAACTCCTCCTGTAATGTACTCCCCTATTATACTTTGTGTATGCGATACTATCGCCATCTGTATATGGGCACACCGGTATCCCATGACTTGACACCTCAGTGCAATGTGGAGTGAGGTTCCAGCAGCGAGGCTGCAGCATAAACGTGCCTTACTGCTCACGTCGGTTGCTAGTCTAAGATACGCGAATATGAAATTGATGCGTTCAGGACTGCCATACTCAATCCCAAGCAGGCGATGTAGTGCTGGAAGCAAAGGCACTCGCGTTGGTCGTCCACTGAGTGGCCCATTATTGCCAGTTTTCGTGACTGTTCAAACACATACACTCATTGCACGTCTCACATTGACTTCTGCGGCTGTTTCATGCAATGTTAATTGTCTGATAACACTGACAACTGTATGCAAATGCCGCTGCTCTCGATAGTTAAGTGAAGGCCATCGGTCCTGCAATGTCCGCGGTAGAGATAATGCTTGAAATTTGGTGCTCTCGACACACTCTTGGCATACTGGATCCCGGAATATTAAATTCACTACCGATTTCAGAAATGGAATGTCCCATGCTTGTATCTCCAACGATCATTCCGCGTTCAAAGACTCTTCACTTATGCGGCCATAATCACGTCGGAAACCCTTCACATGAATTGCCTGAATACACATAACAGATCCGCCAATGCACTCCCCTTTTTACAACTTGTGTACGCGATAATACCGCCATCTGTATATGTACAGTACATACCATACTAATATGTCAAAAATCCGCCTCAGTCTCGAAGTGTTACTGGTCTTTAACAGGTTTCAGCGAGAGTAATCTAGCTTTCTTCAGAAGCATAAAATAAACTAATACATGCCAGAATAAGACACGGTCAAACATAAAAAGCTAAAGTACCGTGGTACCATGTCAAGCTACGTTACTTAGCTGAGGAACAGCCTCGGCTCCACTTCGTGGAAAAGTGGTCAGTTAGCCGCGGGCGCTACTTTGGCACTCCAACTTGACTTTTGTCTCCTCTGTGTATCTCGGTAATATCGTTATTGTCCGAGCATCCATTCAGCTTAACGTGCTTTACGCCTCTCTCCTAAGCCCCGAAGTGCTGTGTTTCTCTAACAAACAAGAATGGGCAGGCGTGGTGTAGATGCACGCACCTTTATCAACAAGCACCCATGCCCGTTACTATTCACGTCTGCACAGAACAATGCACAGTGTTCTAATGGTCCTCTTTGCTAGCTGCAACTCGAACATTATCATTAAATATAGAAAGGCCAACAAAAAACAATATAAAAGTAAAATTTTAAGCTCTATATTGTGTCATGGCATATGATATATTCTGAGACAACAAATAAATCATAGAGAGATGCCAAGTATTGCTGCAAATAATACACTGGACTCCAAGACTTAAGGACGAAAGTAACGTTTGCCCGGTCTGTCACTGCGAGGTAACATAGCTCGACGAAACTAGGACCATACATTCAAAAAGCTGCTACATTATGGTACAGGAGGCTGCGCGGCCCCTCCCACTTGAGGTTCGAGTCCTACTTCTGGCATGGGTGTGCGTTTTGCTTTTAGCATAAGTTAGTTTAAGTTGTGTGTAAGTCCAGGGACCAATGACCTCATGAGTTTGGTCCCTTAGGAATTCACACACATTTGAACATATTAACAATAATTACAGTGAAATCACCGCGATTTATGATGGATTCCTGGGCATTACAAAAGGTGGGAGATAGTTCTTTATAGGGTAGGTTATCATCACAGACAGCCAAGAACGCTCTGCACCCTTCACCCACGCTGGCCACTTGTGACATTCTTGTGATAGGGCGTTCCATTCTTCCACCAGGGAGGCTGACAACTGATGGATGATCGTTGATGCACGTGGACGTGCTGAAATATGTCTATCCAACGCATCTCATACGTGCTCGATGCGATTTACGTGGGGACAAACGGCACGCCAGTCCATTCGCCGAAAGTCCTTTCGTTCCAAGAGGTCTTGCAACTGCGCATTTCCGTATGGTCGCGCGTTGTCATCCATAAAATCCAAATGAGAGTCGACTACACTCCTGGAAAGACGAACGTTTAGAAGGGGTACAGTGTCACGACGACCATGACCGTTGAGTGTTCAAAGATAGGTTTGTCATTAAACCCATGCAACATTACGCCTCCTTACACAGTAATGTCCTCGACGAACAAAACTACAATTCTGGACGAACTCTGGAAACACTTAATGCCTCCAGAAATATGCGAAATGCTTAGAAGAAGAGATGTTGATGCCAGCGAATCGTATTATTTTCCCAGCCCTGCATCTACATCTACATCTACATCCATACTCCGCAAGCCACCTGACTGCGTGTGGCTGAGGGTACTTTGAGTACCTCTATCGGTTCTCCATTCTATTCCAGTCTCGTATTGTTCGTGGAAAGAAGGATTGTCGGTATTCCTCTGTGTGGGCTCTAATCTCTCTGATTTTATCCTCATGGTCTCTTCGCGAGATATACGTAGGAGGGAGCAATATACTGCTTGACTCCTCGGTGAAGGTATGTTCTCGAAACTTCAACAAAAGCCGTACCGAGCTACTGAGCGTCTCTCCTGCGGAGTCTTCCACTGGAGTTTATCTACCATCCCCGTAACGCTTTCGCGATTACTAAATGATTCTGTAACGAAGCGCACTGCTTTCCATTGGATCTTCTCTATCTCTTCTATCAACCTTATCTGTTACGGATCCCACACTGGTGAGCAATATTCAAGCAGTAGGCGAACAAGTGTACTGTAACCTACTTCCATTGTTTTCGGATTGCATTTCGTTAGGATTCTTCCAATGAATCTGAGTCTGGCATCTGTTTTACCGACGATCAACTTTATATGATCATTGCATTTTAAATCACTCCTAATGCCTACTCCCAGGTAATTTATGGAATTAACTGCTTCCAGTTGCTGACGTGCTATATTGTAGCTAAATGGTAAAGGATCTTTCTTTCTATGTATTCGCAGCACATTACACTTGTCTACATTGAGATTCAATTGCCATTCCCTGCGCCATGCGTCAATTCGTTGCACTCCTCCTGCATTTCAGTCCAATTTTCCATTGTTACAACCTCTCGATATACTACAGCATCATCCGTAAGAAGCCTCAGTGAACTTCCGATGTTCTCCACAAGGTCATTTATGTATATTGTGAACAGCAACGATCCTACGACACTCCCCTGCGGCACACCTGAAATCACTCTTACTTCGGAAAACTTCTCTACATTGAGAATGACATGCTGCGTTCTGTTACATAGGAACTCTTCAATCCAATCACACCATTGGTCTGATAGTCCATTTGCTCTTACTTTGTTCATTAGACGACTGTGTAGTTTTGTTAATCTGGATATTGCAGTTTTATGATAGAGGGCGGTCGGATGCCACTCTTGTCCCTACCAAAGTATACTTCTGAAAATTAAAGCAAGCTGCCAGCTCTATACTACCTTGGGACCTTATCAACATCTGACTAAATACTTACACAGCTTTTTTCAGGCAGTACTTCATTCTACATAACTGCATCATTTGCTAAACTTGTGCGATTGCTGCTAATGTTGACTGCAATAGCGGGTGAGGTGGCCTGGATTTTTGCTCGCGAAAGTGTGATAATACATTGTAACAAGCGAAGGGTTCTTGGTAGGGAGTACGTAGCATGTTATCTTGATGGAGAGTAATGGACAGGTGTACAAGTTAATTCAGATGTGCGCCAGGGAAGTGTGTTGGGATCCTTGCTATCCATATATATATTTATGCCGTAGCTGTCAGTACCAGTGGCCATCACAGTCTTTCGCAAATGATGCAACTATTATAATGTATAAAATCGAGCAAGATGGCGCAGTGGTTATCACTGGTTAGCACACCGGACTCGCATTCTGGAGGACGACTGTGAAAACCAACGTCCATCCATCCTGATTTAGGTTTTCCGTTATTTCCCCAATTCGCTTTCGATAATACCGGTGTAGTTCCTGTGAAAGGGTACTGCCGAGTTTCTTCCCCATCCTTCCCTAATCCAATTGGACCGACGACTTGGTGTTTGGTCTCTTCCCACGAATCAGCCAACCTAAATAAAACATCGTAAGCATTTAGGCTGGCAAATTACTTTAAATTTTCAGAAATTTATAGTTTTCTTCTGTTACTATAAGTTATTTTGTGTTGTTTCTATTCTTGTATTTTATTTATTTGTTTGTGTGTGATTTTGTCCTTGTCTTCCCTTTATCCTCGTTTGTGATGATGCTGTTCTGTTCCTGTAGTTTCTTTCTAAGTTTTGTCATTGTTATGGAATTGTATTATTTCGATTTCCTCTGTTGTCTTTCTTCTGCGTTATTATGTTTTTGATTTCATTACTGACTAGCTCTCTCATCAGACCCATGTTTACCGTACTTGTTTCGTTTCTGTTTTCCTGTGTGAGAATGCTTCCTGATTCAACTGTGAGGGTTTCTACGTATTTTTCGTCTATCTGAGTTGCCGTTGTGTTTCAGACCTTTTTCGACTAATTTTTTCTTTTGGGTGCAATATAGTGTCAGTGAGGTTGACTAGTCTTGGATAGAAGTGGTGTTTTTCGTTAGACTAAGCGTAATTTGTGACTGTGTTGGGTGTTTCTTTAGCTTTTAATTTTGCAGTACTTATTTTGTGAGGGTTTTTTTCATTCTTTCTATATGTGTACGATTTTCGAAGTTCCTAACAAGATGGGAGAAAACAGCTGTTTTACTCAGAGCAATACATCAGTAAGACAAAAGTGTTCATCACAAAAAATAAAATTATAGCAACTAACAGATGCCAAACGAAGCAGAGAAATACTCTGAAAGACATTGAACATACAATAGAAAACAATGAAAAAGGAAAACTGCTACAAACAAATCCCAGTGCACTTTGTCTCCGATGCCAACCAAAGCTACACAAGAAAGATCTCCTCATCAGAGCTACTGTGAATTATAGAAACGCTCACACTTACCCACTTGCAAGATACATGTGAAAACCTCATTGCAAAACTACAAATTACAAGAAGACAAGACTATATGAAACACCACACAATTGATTCACTAAATAAGATAGATAAGTTCCAGACACAACCACCCTCCTGTCATCTAATGTAGAGAACATGTATTCCAATATACCAATAAATGAAACAATGAACATTATAGAACAATAGCTTAAAATACGCAGTACACTTCCACATGAATACATCAAAGAAACAGTCAGGTCTCTAGAGCTAATAACAGAACGGAACTATTTTCAGTTCAATAATGAATTCTATTGAAAATGTGAAGCATCCACTGCCATGCTATTTCCAGTGATTTTCGGAGTTTGAATGTGAGTGCAGACGATAAACCGTTGCGAAAACAGACTGCTACACCTTCTGTGCCATTCCTGTTACCGTAAGAAAGACTGTGCACGAAGCCTGCAATAATCTGGACAGAGAATGTTCTACATAAAGTAGCAACCCGTGTATCCCAAAGAAGCACGAAAGAAGTTCTGATGTTCTAAGCATACACAACAGATTTATTAGAATCAGCAGCGGTATAAAATCTACGCCGAAAATGTTCAGTGTTCTGTGTTGGACGATCATGCGGAAATACTGAATGACTTGGACAAAATTTACACTTAGTGTAGGGAATGCCAGCTAATACTTATAAGAATAACAGCTCATGTAAGAAAAAGAACCCGACATTATCCAACCAGTAAACACATGATTCTTTCAAGATTCGAACTCAGTGTATGAAACAGTTACAAACGTTTGCTCACTTTACTGATAGGTTAACGTCTTAAATATTTGTATGTGTTAAATACACATATCAAAAAAAGGTTTGCATCACCCCGGTTCCCAGAACTCCTGAAGACAGGCGTTAACTGTGGATATTGTATCACAGAAACAGTCCCTTTGACTGTTCAGAGATCTCACTAAACTCGCCCGAAGATGTAATGAACCATGCATGAGCAGCGCCTATTGGACGGAGGGGTCTGACAGTCGATCACTCCCAGTCGTTCCACCAGGAAGCAGGTACACGACTCGTGTTGTCGGTAGTTCAGCCATGCCTAGACGGTGAGTACCGCTGTTCGATCGCGTCCGCATTGTTACTTTGTGCCAGGAAGGGAAGTGTCCAGACGTCTCGGTGTGAACCAAAGCGATGTTGTTCGGACATGGAGGAGATACAGAGAGACAGGAACTGTCGATGCCATGCCTCACTCAGGCCGCTCAAGGGCTACTACTGAAGTGGATGACCGCTACTTATGGTTTATGACTCGGAGGAAACCTGACAGCAACGCCACCATTTTGAATAATACTTTTCGTGCAACCACAGGACGACAGGACGTCGTGTTACGATTCAAACAGTGCACAATACGCTGCATGATGAATTTCACTCCCGACGTCCATGGTGAGGTCCATCTTTGCCGCCATGACACCATGTAGCGCGGTACAGATGGGCCCAACAAAATTGCCGAATGGACCGTTCAGGACTGGAGTCACATTCTCTTCACCGATGAAAATCGTATATGTCTTCAACGAGACAATCGTCGGAGATGAATTAGGAGGCAATCGGATCAGGCTGAACGCCTTAGACACACTGTCCAGCGAGTGCAGCAAGGTGGAGGTTCCCTGCTGTTTTGGCGGTGGCAATATGTGGGGCCGACTACGCCGTTTGAAGTCATGGAAGACGCCGTAAAGCTGTACGATACGTGAATGGCATCCTCTGACCGATAGTGCAACCATATCGGTAGCATATTAGCGAGGCATTCGTCTTCATGGATGACAATTCGCGCCCCCATCGTGCACATCTTGTGAGTGACTTCCCTCAGGACAAAGACATCGCTCGATTAGAGTGACCGGCATGTTCTCCAGACATGAACCCTATCGTACATGCCTGGGATAGATTGAAAAGGGCTGTTTATGGACGACGTGACCCACCAACCACTCTGAGGGATCGACGCCGAATCGCCGTTGAGGAGTGGGACAATCTGGACCGACAGTGCCTTGAGGAACTTGTGGATAGTATGCCACGACGAATATAGGCATGCATCAATGCCAGAGGACGTCTACTAGGTATTCAAGGTAATGGTGTGTACAGCGAACTGGACCACTACCTTTGAAGGTCTCGCTGTGAGGTGGTACAACATGCAATGTCTGGTTTTCATGAGCATTAAAAAGGGCGGAAATGATGTTTATGTTGACTTCTATTCCAATTTTCTGTATAGGTTCCGGATCTCTCTGAACCGAGATGATTCAAAACGTTTAACCACGCAAGTGAGAAATAGTCAAAGAAATGTTTCAAATTATGTTTAAAGTTTGTGGGAAGTCGCGAAGTGCTCTCATTTTGAAAGGCTGGATGAATATAAACTGGGTGATTTCCGCTCCATTATATGCAAAAGCTAGTTTTTCGCGCATCTCATTTCCTATAACGTCACGTCTCTGCAGTGATAAAATTTTGCGGTTACATAAAGTGATATTTGTAACTACTATATGCAAAGTACGTTGCCAACAGAGTTATTAGTAAAGAAGTAATAAAACGCGATACACGATGCTGAAGTTTGAGTGCCTGAGCATCGAAAATACATAAAGCGATGAACTTTTCTTCATTTTTTTCATTTTGCGGGGACTGTCGGGAAGAAAATGTTTCGTAAAGATTTAAAATTATGGGTAATCCTTGATGGGAATCGCTAAGTGCTGTCATTCTCCATTACTTCACAAGTCTGTGATTGTTCGCGCTTCAGTTACGCTACCTGTAGACAAATACACGGTTTCCAACAGTTATACTTCTCTTATCGCATTAAAGTTTTAACCGAAGTTTATGCGTCTTAATGATTAGGTCATGACATCATTTTAAGCCTTTGTTTTCTGTCAATACTTACGTGAAATACTAAAAATCGAATTTTTGTTTCCGCTACGCTGCAGCTGGTACCGGGTTCCAGGACAGGATTTGTGTATTGAAGTTTATAAGTGGTGAAAATCATGAGCATGTCATTTCGTATAAATATTTATCGGTAATACTAAGCAACGATATGCTATCGTGCGCTTCCTTAAAATACGTATTGAAGACTTAAACTTGTAGGAAGGTTTCTGGGAAAGTACAATGCACCTGTAAAGGAAATGTTATGCAAGATGCTATATCTAGTGTTATTCGAGCGTTTAATGCCCTTATGGCAAGAGATGCATATGCATCCAGCGACGCGCTGCCAGACACGTAACAGAGTAGGACGTAGCTCTTGCAATATCCTGGCGGATAAATTTAAAATTTGAATGTGCGACCATGCGTCGATGTGCGTGTACGTATATCTCCTTTGCACATCATGGAAATAAGATAAGAGGGATTAAGGAGCCTACACAAACGTACAAATATTTCTTTTCCCTCGCTCTATACGCGAATGTGACAGAAAATCGATGTTCCATCTCTGATAAACTCATCGTGAAAGGAAGTTTAATCCTCTTCCAGTTATTAACTTTTCGTGTATTTCGAGGTGGAAGTAGGGCGTTTCATGCTTCAGTAACCAAGGGCAATGATGCCGAAGACGTGCTCCGCGGAAGTAGTTCGACGTTTTAGCTACCCTATTCTATGCTTTATTGGAAGGCTTGTACACGAGCGTAAAGACCTAAAACTGTAAAGTATACGTCCTGCCGCAGTGTTATACGTGAGACATGGCACACATGCCGAACTCGCGACTGAGAGATAAATACGACTGGTAATCATGAAGTTTGAATTACCACCGTGAAAACGGCTCGCTGTGACCGTGAAACTTCGTGATGGCGTTCGTTGCTTTCTATGTATACACCTTTTAATGGAACATATTTTTCCCAACGATAGGTCACTTGGCGAAGACCTCGCTTGAAGAAGTCTGCGTTATGTCTGTTTAGGGAACGTTTCACGTATAAAATGCCCGCTAAACGATGCTTATTTCATCCTATGAATAAGGAAGAAATCACTGGGTGCCAAGTTTGGAAAATACAGGGGTGGACAAAATTCTGGTAGTTGAAAGAGGAATCATGTGTGCAGTGTCGCCTGCAGAATAAGGGGGCGTTGTCGTAACATTCTCGAAGATGCTTCGTCTACACACCCTCTTGTAACCACGTCAGGAGATTTCGGTAATAGCTCCTGTGACCGTTTGCTGTTTGGAGATTAAGCTGAAACACCACAACATGGCATACCGAAAAATCCATCAGTATCATCTTTCCCGGCGATGGTTTGTGTCCTCCCTATGTCCAATGGTTGCTCAGCTCCTTTGTCTGATGACCACAGTAACACACCTTGCACTCATCTATGGTCATTAGCTGTGTCAGACCAATCCAGATGACTTATTTAAGTGACCAGCAATGGCCTGGAACCACTACAAAATTTCTGCTGCTGCCTTGTTTCCGTGGGCGTTTCGAATGGGTATGCGCTATAACGCAACTTAGAGAGCGGCGGAGTTTTCCTTGTTCATAGTAGGATGAAATATGATCTATGGGTCCAGAATGATATTTTGACTCTACAGCGGAGTGTGGCTGATATGAAACTTCCTGACAGATTAAAACTGTGTGCCGGACCGAGACTCGAACTCGGGACGTTTACCTTTCGCGGGCAAGTGCTCTACCATCTGAGCTACCCAAGCACGACTCACGCCCCGTCCTCACAGCTTTACTCTTACCAGTACTTCGTCTCCTACCTTCCAGACTTCACAGAAGCTCTCCTTCGGACCTTGCAGAACTAGCACTCCTGGAAGAAAGGATATTGCGGAGACATGGATTAGACACAGCCTGGGGGATGTTTCCAAAATGAGATTTTCACACTACAGCGGAGTGTAGGTCGTGCTTAGGTAGCTCAGATGGTGCCGGCTCGGTAGCTCAGCGTGTTTCGTCAGAGGGTTAGCTACCCTCTGTAACAACTGAGTGAATGGATCAACGAAGAACCTAAATGGGTGTCATCGGACGTCCTCCTCGAACAAATTCAATGAAAAATATAGAACAAAATGAGATCAACAACAAACAAAAAACGATGGTAGAGCACTTGCCCGTGAAAGGCAAAGGCCCCGAATTCGAGTCTCGATCCGGCACACAGTTTTAATCTCCCAGGAAGTTTCATATCAGCGCACACTCCACTGTAGAGTGAAAATCTGATTTTGAAAATATCCCCTAGGCTGTAGCTAAGCTATCTCTCCGCAGTATCCTTTCTTCCAGGAGCGCTAGTTCTGCAAGGTTCGCAGGAGAGCTTCTGTGAAGGTTGGAAGGTAGCAGACGAGGTATTGGCAAGAGTAAAGCTGTGAGGATGGGGCGTGATTCGAGGTTGGGTAGCTCAGATGGTAGAGCACATTCCCGCGAAAGACAAAGGTCTCGAGTTCGAGTCTCGGTCCGGCACACAATTTTAATCTGCCAGGACGTTTCATCTATGGGTCGTTTGATCTTCTTCCATTACTACCTCGAATGTGATACGTTGTTCTTCGAGTACCGGGTTCGTCACTTCTCTTGCGACTCCCGTATCTTCACTGGAAAACGCTCTTTCACTTCGTTCTTCGTCATTCTGACTTTTCTGATCACACTGCAACCGTCCGCGCCATATAACCAGTGTATCATATGGTGTGCATTCTTATCGTGTACATCCACCAATTCAGAAAGGAGAGTTGAGACTTTTTTCTCGTTCAAATGCTGAAAACGAATTAACGCAATATACTGTACTTTTCAATAGTCTACCCCAATTTGTTTTTGCTCTTTTAACTGAAAACTACAGTACTTTAATGAAAGGAGTTAATTCTCTACGCGCATAGTAGGAAGTAGATTACAAAAGAGCAACTGCGAACCTTGTGGGCTGAGCTGGCCAGGTGAGGTGTGGAAATACAGAAGCAACTAAGCGGAAGAAGGTGGGAGCCTTTCTACACTAGCAACCATGGAAGTGCTTAGTATGTATGCCACAAGGCGTAGCAAAACCCAAGCAAGTGCAGCCTGTGATCAAATAAATACCTAGCCACTTTTGTACTGAAATCATTCGGTGCTGGTATCGCAGTACTACCAACACGGGGGTGCCATATGGAATGTTGTGCGAAGTCCACAGTTCGACCTCGCGTCATAGCAGCCTCCCTGAGACAGGAGACGCAGAGCCGCCACCTCTGCGTGTCCAGCCGAGACCTGGCACACAGGGCGCCGGCTACAGTGCTTCTGCAGTGGGTCAGGGCCGTCGCAGCGCTGGAGACATAAGCCGTGCCTCTGCCACCTGTGCCTTAACTGCCGAGTCAGGAGGACGTCGCTGACAGAAGCAGTGGATTTGCACGACGGCTCGGCCACGCTGCGTTCTGTCAGCTTTGTGGGACGTTACACACACACTCACTCACTCACACACACACACACACACACACACACGAATGGACGGCAACTGGACGACTGAACCACGTTGCTGCTGCTTGTAATGAATCACAGTGGAGGGCTCTTTCATAGTGCTGTGGAAACGTATCTGCAGACAAACAGGAATAAAATTTGGAAATTTGTGGCAAGTTTCTGTGGGACCAAACTCCTGAGGTCATTGCTCCGTGGGCTTACACATACGTAATCAAACTAACTTACCTTAAGGACAATACACACCCATGCCCTAGGGAAGACTCGAACCTCCGACGGCAGCACCCACGCCAACCGCGGCAAGGCTATACAGCGCGGCAAACAATAAATCAACTACCTCAAGTAACTATGTTTTTTTTTTCGAGAATATAGTTAAAACATTGTGACCACCGCTCAGTTAGCTTAGCCTCAGCCATTGAGAATATGGGTTCAAGTGAAAGTACTTGTGAGAACTTTTTTCTTAGGTGGATAACAAAACCGGGTCGAATTAATCAGCTACAGGAGAACAAGTGGAAAACGGAGTGAGAGGGCGCTGTGGACATTAGACTCATATTTGGGAGGAGTGAGTTGAAATCCATGGAGATGTAGGCTCTTGTGTGATGCCCTTACTTCGATATACGCGACTGCTGAGACGGAATTTTTGAAACGACCGCTACCGATTTTCTTCCCCATCCTCGACAAACATCTTATTCGTCGGCGGAAAGTTAAATTCTGGTCCCCAGTCAGTAAGTGATATCTCTTCTTGAACCTTTTCCGATGTAGCATATTTTATCGCAACATTTAAATCCATGTTACGATCTTTATTCATCAGGTGAAGATGCAGAAATGGAGAATCTGTTCCAACGAAATCTTTTCTGAGATACCACATATGACCTTGCGGAGCATCTCAACTGAGAACCTACATGACCCAGTTGGATCAGCTTTGCTTTGGTGAATCCAGCATTACTGGCCGATAGGATGCTATTCTACTTAAAAATGAGTTGTTGTTGTTGTGGTCTTCAGTCCTGAGACTGGTTTGATGCAGCTCTCCATGCTACTCTATCCTGTGCAAGCTTCTTCATTTCCCAGTACCTACTGCAACCTACATCCTTCTGAATCTGCTTAGTGTATTGATCTCTTGGTCTCCCTCTACGATTTTTAACCTCCACGCTGCCCTCCAATGCTAAATTTGTGATCCCTCGATGCCTCAGAACATGTCCTACCAACCGATCCCTTCTTCTAGTCAAGTTGTGCCACAAACTTCTCTTCTCCCCAATCCTATTCAATACCTCCTCATTAGTTACGTGATCTACCCACCTTATCTTCAGCATTCTTCTGTAGCACCACATTTCGAAAGCTTCTATTCTCTTCTTGTCCAAACTAGTTATCGTCCATGTCTCACTTCCATACATGGCTACACTCCATACAAATAGTTTCAGAAACGACTTCCTGACACCTAAATCTATATTCGATGTTAACAAATTTCTCTTCTTCAGAAACGCTTTCCTTGCCATTGCCAGTCTACATTTTATATCCCCTCTACTTCGACCATCATCGGTTATTTTACTCCCTAAATAGCAAAACTGCTTTACTACTTTAAGTGTCTCATTTCCTAATCTAATTCCCTCTGCATCACCCGACTTAATTTGACTACATTCCATTATCCTCGTTTTGCTTTTGTTGATGTTCATCTTATATCCTCCTTTCAAGACACTGTCCATTCCGTTCAACTGCTCTTCCAAGTCCTTTGCTGTCTCTGACAGAATTACAATGTCATCGGCGAACCTCAAAGTTTTTACTTCTTCTCCATGAATTTTAATACCTACTCCGAATTTTTCTTTTGTTTCCTTTATTGCCTGCTCAATATACAGATTGAATAACATCGGGGAGAGGCTACAACCCTGTCTCACTCCTTTCCCAACCACTGCTTCCCTTTCATGCCCCTCGACTCTTATAACTGCCATCTGGTTTCTGTACAAATTGTAAATAGCCTTTCGCTCCCTGTATTTTACCCCTGCCACCTTCAGAATTTGAAAGAGAGTATTCCAGTCAACATTGTCAAAAGCTTTCTCTAAGTCTACAAATGCTAGAAAAGTAGGTTTGCCTTTTCTTAATCTTTCTTCCAAGATAAGTCGTAAGGTCAGTATTGCATCACGTGTTCCAACATTTCTACGGAATCCAAACTGATCTTCCCCGAGGTCGGCTTCTACCAGTTTTTCCATTCGTCTGTAAAGAATTCGCGTTAGTATTTTGCAGCTGTGACTTATTAAACTGATAGTTCGGTAACTTTCACATCTGTCAACACCTACTTTCTTTGGGATTGGAATTATTATATTCTTCTTAAAGTCTGAGGGTATTTCGCCTGTCTCATACATCGTGCTCACCAGATGGTAGAGTTTTGCCATGACTGGCTCTCCCGAGGCCATCAGTAGTTCTAATGGAATATTGTCTACTCCCGGGGCCTTGTTTTGACTCAGGTCTTTCAGTGCTCTGTCAAAATCTTCACGCAGTATCTTATCTCCCATTTCATCTTCATCTACATCCTCTTCCATTTCCATAATATTGTCCTCAAGTACATCGCCCTTGTATAAACCCTCTATATACTTCTTCCACCTTTCTGCTTTCCCTTCTTTGCTTAGAACTGGGTTGCCATCTGAGCTCTTGATATTCATACAAGTGGTTCTCTTCTCTCCAAAGGTCTCTTTAATTTTCCTGTAGGCAGTATCTATCTTACCCCTAGTGAGACAAGCCTCTACATCCTTACATTTGTCCTCTAGCCATCCCTGCTTAGCCATTTTGCACTTCCTGTCGATTTCATTTTTGAGACGTTTGTATTCCTTTTTGCCTGCTTCATTTACTTCATTTTTATATTTTCTCCTTTCATCAATTAAATTCAATATTTCTTCTGTTACCCAAGGATTTCTATTAGCCCGCGTCTTTTTACCTACTTGATCGTCTGCTGCCTTCACTACTTCATCCCTCAGAGCTACCCACTCTTCTTCTACTGTATTTCTTTCCCCCATTCCTGTCAATTGTTCCCTAATGCTCTCCCTGAAACTCTCTACAACCTCTGGTTCTTTCAGTTTATCCAGGTCCCATCTCCTTAAATTCCCACCTTTTTGCAGTTTCTTCAGTTTCAATCTGCAGTTCATAACCAATAGATTGTGGTCAGAATCTACATCTGCCCCAGGAAATGTCTTACAATTTAAAACCTGGTTCCTAAATCTCTGTCTTACCATTATATAATCTATCTGAAACCTGTCAGTATCTCCAGTCTTCTTCCATGTATACAGCCTCCTTTCATGATTCTTGAACCAAGTGTTAGCTATGATTAAGTTATGCTCTGTGCAAAATTCTACAAGGCGGCTTCCTCTTTCATTCCTCCCCCCCAATCCATATTCACCTACTATGTTTCCTTCTCTCCCTTTTCCTACTGACGAATTCCAGTCACCCATGACTATTAAATTTTCGTCTCCCTTCACTACCTGAATAATTTCTTTTATCTCGTCATACATTTCATCTATTTCTTCATCATCTGCAGAGCTAGTTGGCATATAAACTTGTACTACTGTAGTAGGCATGGGCTTTGTGTCTATCTTGGCCACAATAATGCGTTCACTATGCTGTTTGTAGTAGCTAACCCGCACTCCTATTTTTTTATTCATTATTAAACCTACTCCTGCATTACCCCTATTTGATTTTGTATTTATAACCCTGTAATCACCTGACCAAAAGTCTTGTTCCTCCTGCCACCGAACTTCACTAATTCCCACTATATCTAACTTTAACCTATCCATCTCCCTTTTTAAATTTTATAACCTACCTGCCCGATTAAGTGATCTGACATTCCACGCTCCGATCCGTAGAACGCCAGTTTTCTTTCTCCTGATAACGACGTCCTCTTGAGTAGTCCCCGCCCGGAGATCCGAATGGGGGACTATTTTACCTCCGGAATATTTTACCCAAGGGGACGCCATCATCATTTAATCATACAGTAGAGCTGCATGTCCTTGGGAAAAATTAAGGCTGTAGTTTCCCCTTGCTTTCAGCCGTTCGCAGTACCAGCACAGCAAGGCCGTTTTGGTTAATGTTACAAGGCCAGATCAGTCAATCATCCAGACTGTTGCCCCTGCAACTACTGAAAAGGCTGCTGCCCCTCATCAGGAACCACATGTTTGTCTGGCCTCTCAACAGATACCCCTCCGTTGTGGTTGCACCTACGGTACGGCCATCTGTATCGCTGAGGCACGCAAGCCTCCCCACCAACGGCAAGGTCCATGGTTCATGGTGAGTATCGACGGCAAATTCATTAAACAGAGAGATAAAACATCGACACCGCGTGTCTTATTGGATTGTGGAGTTTTTTCGACTACTGAGCTCCCATCATCCAAAATAAGGCTTCTACTTTCTCCAGTTTCTCATATTCGCATTTTATCGAAGCCTTTATACCTGACGTTGTTGTCAGCAGCACAATTCCGTTCAAAAAAAATGCTTCAAAGGGTTCTGAGCACTATGGGACTTAACTTCTGAGGTCATCAGTCCCCTATAACTTAGAACTACTTAAACCTAACTAACCTAAATACATCACACACAGCCATGCCCGAGGCAGGATTCCAACCTGCGACCGTAGCGGTCGCGCGGTTCCAGACTGTATAGCCTAGAACCGCTCGGCCCACAATTCCGTGATCAGCGCCAAAAGGCCGTATGATGACGCCTGATCGCTGTTTCGTCTTTTGCCACTTGGCGTGATTTAGATGCAGTGTGGAGGGACACGGGGTCAGCACACTGCTTTCCCATCCGTTATCAGTTTTACAGACCTCTGAGGGCCGCGTATAATTCATGTAGTTCCCCATCTGTCCACTAGAGGCGACGTGCACCCAGTTCCAGTCCTCCTATCAAGAAAAAGTCTCTGGGAGTACCGGGAACTGAAGCAGAGCTCTCTAACGCCAGTTATACACGTTGACCAGTCACCTACGATGACGGCCTGTAAGTGGGGCGTCAAACTCTACGATACTTTCGGTGGTGGAGTACACATGAATCTTCATCTTTGTGTATCTCTAGCCATGGAAAACGTACAAAACTATGAATCAGAAGTCGCAAGTCCTATATTTTTTGTTTATTGTTACATCATCAGCACTTCCATAAGCAATACAGACTTAGTCAACTACTAACCCCAAGAGGACTTAGTGGTACCATTGTATTTAATATAAGGATATATTCGGTGTCTTCTGAATGAAAAGGAAAAGAGTCGATTGAAGCTCGAATGACATTGCAAAAGCTAGTTCTATGACAGCCTTGTCAACAGTAGTACACTATGTGATCAAAGTATACGGACACCTTGCTGAAAATTACTTACAAGTTCTTGGAGCCTTCCACCGGTAATGCTGGATTTCAATATGGTGTTGGCCCACCCTTAGCCTTTATGACAGCGTCGACTCTCGCAGTCATACGTGCAATCAGGTTCTAGAAGGTTTCTTGGTAATGGCAGCCCATTCTTCACGGAGTGCTGCACTGAGGAGAGGTATCGACGTCGGTCGGTGAGGTCTGGTACGATGTCGACGTTCCAACATCCCAAAGGTGTTCTACAGGATTCAGGTCAGGACTCTGTGCAGAACAGAGCATTACAGGGGTGTTAATGTCGTGTAACCATTCCGCCACTGGCCGTGCATTATGAGCAGGTGCTTGATCGTACTGAAAGACGCAATAGCCATTCCCGAATTGCCGTTTGACAGTGGGAAGCCAGAAGGTGCTTAAAACATCCATGTAGGCCTGTGCTGTGATAGTGCCACGCAAAACAACAAGGGGTGTAAGCCCCCGCCATGAAAAACACGAACACACCATAACACCACCGCCTCCAAATTTTACTGTTGGCACTACACTCGCTGGCAGATGACTTCCACCCGGCATTCGCCATACCCACGCCCTGCCATCGGATATTCACTCAACACAACGTTTTTCCATTGGTCAATCGTCCAACGTTTACGCTCCTTACACCAAGCGAGGCGTCGTTAGGCATTTACCGGCATGATTTGCGGCTTATGAGCAGCCGCTCGATCATGAAATCCAAGTTATCTCACGTGCCGCTTCCTGTCATATTTCTTGAGTGGATTCTCATGCAGTTTGGAATTCCTGTGTGATGGTCTGGATGGATGTCTGCTTATTACACATCACGACCCTCTTCACCTGTCGGTGGTCTCTGTCAGTCAACAGACGAGGTCAGCCTATACGCTTTTGTGCTGTATCTCTTCACGTTTCCACCTCACTATCACATCGGAAACAGTGGACCTAGGGATGTTTAGGAGTGTGGAAATTTCATGTGCAGACGTATGACACAAGTGACACCCAATCACCTAACGACGTTCGATGTCCTTGAGTTTCATGGAGCTCTCCATTGTGCTCGTTCACGATGTCTAATGCCGAGGTCGCTGATATGGAGTACCTGGCAGTATGTGGCAGCACAATGCACTTAATATGAAAAAACGTATGTTTTTGATAATGTCCGGATACTTTTAATCACATAGTGTATGTCCTTATCTAAGGAGGAAGGACTATGCTTTGCTCTGTCTCTCAACATTGTCGAAATGGACAAAACTCTGGAAATGCTGGCCAAGTGTTGAGAAGAAATGTTTGCTGCGTGCACTGTTACCATTAGCTTGGTCATTAGTTTGCTCGTTACAAGCAGCAAGAGAAATGATACAGACCCCTACAATACAGGAGCAATAGGATTGATGCAGCCCCTTATAATACAAAAAGAATTCATTCGTTTATACAGACGTTACACTAAAACAATTTAGTTCATCTCCGGATTATTTCCACGGCTGTATTAATGTTGCCTTCGTTAAGATTAGGGCTGATACCAATAAAATGTATTCAGGATATCGGGTCAAAGACATTTTGTTTGAACAACTTAAGATTCGAACAAGTTAAGAATAAGTTTATGTGAAAGCAAGAAATGCGACAGTGATTGCATGGATGTACAGGATTTTCAAAATATTATATTACGTGTATAGCTGTAAAATGCACGTTTGCTGCATGTTTCGTACAACTTCATGACGACAAGTGAATACATCTCATTAATACAGAGAAATAACACACTGGAATGAACGTCGACAAAATTCATGTATGTTTCAGTAAACAGTCGAGAAAACTTCACGCATGGATAACGTATCTGGTGGATGAACACCACAAACCCAGTTTGCTGCCGTGTTTCATGGCACGTGACGTCACCATGTATCAGTCGCAGTGTCCGATAAAGTTGACAAGCACACGTTTCCATCAGCGTCACTGGAAAAACAGGTGAACAGCTGGCCAGTGAAGCGTAAACAAAACAGTGCTCGTTGGCCTGTAATTGTACAGCTGGTGGCAGATGTGCAAACACGTCGTGAAACCGAACATTTACTGCTAATCATTACTCTTCCTGTAACGTACTACACGTGCACATAAAACACATAAAACTGGAAGTGCGATATTTAAGTGTAGTAATAGCCGCTGGATATCTGATGGTGGATAAGACTGGTCAAATGGGCAATTAAGTAATTTGACTTTTACCATTGCGACCCAGTCAGCCATACTGCAAATCACTGATTGTTTACTGATTTTCGTCTTTCCAAGGCTTACTTTTTTTTTTACTTGGTGGATGTATTTCAAAACCTACCTTTCTCTAAAACTTGTACCGTTTACAGTTTTTATCCTGTACAGCTCCCTCTAGTAGCATGAATGTTATTCCGTATGTCCTAACAGATGTCCTGCAATCCTGTCCCTCTTTCTTGTCAGCGTTTTTTCCATGCACTACTTTCCTCTCCGATTCTGCGCAGAATCTCCTCATTCCTTACTTACTGGTCCACCCAATTTTCAACATTCTTCTGTAGCACCATTTCGATTCTCTTCTGTTCCAGGTTCCCACAGCCCATGTTTTACTACCATACAGTGCAGTGCAGTGCTCAAAAATTTCTATACTAGTAGACTTCTCTCGACCAGCAATGACCTTTTTGGCCAGTGTTATTCTCCTTTTCGTGTCCTTCTTGCTCTCCCCATCGTGGGTTATTTTTCTGCCTGCGTACCAAATTTCTTCAACTTTGTCTACTTCGTGACGCTCAATTATGATGTTAAATCTTTCACTTTTCTCATTTCTACTACTTCTCATTACTTCCGTCTTTGTTTATCCTCAATCTACATCCTGCACTCATTAAACCGTTCATTCCAATTCAACATATCATGCAATTCTTTTTAAATTTCTCTAAGCATAGCAATGTCATTACCAAATGTTATCATCGATATCCTTTCACTATGAACTTTAAATCCACTCTTGAACCTTCCTTTTATTCCCGTCACTGTTTTTTCGATCTATAGAATGAACAGTAACGGTGAAATACAACATCCCTCACAAGCTGTCTTGCATCCTTATTAATCCGAGCACTTCGTTCTTGGTCTTCCACTCTTAACTTTAGTATAAATTGTATAATATTACCCGTCTTTACGACTTACCCTAATTTTTCTCAGAATTTCAAACGTCTTGCTTGCACCAGTTGACGCCGTCCAACGCGTTTTCCAGGTCGACAAACCACATGAACGTCTCTTTATTTTTTTTTTAGTTCCATAGTCCTGTAGTCCTTAAGACAACAGCAGCTTCAGAACTGCAGCTCCGGTGCCTTTACTTTTCCTAAAACCAAACTGATCGCCATCTAACACATCCCCAATTACCTTTTCCAATCTTTTGTATGTTATTCTTGTCCGCAACCTCCATGCGTGAGCTGTTACGCTAATTCGCGCAGTTATCACGTCTTGCAGTTATCGGAATTGTGTGAATGATATATAACACTAGTCTCATACATTCTACACAACAAACTGAATAGTAACTTTGTTGCCACTTCCTCCAATGAGTTTAGATATTCTGATGTAATGTTATCTGTCCCTTCTGCCGTATCTGATCTTAAGCCTTCCAGAGTTCTTTTACATTCCGATTGTAATACTGAAGCCGCTATCGCTTCTATATCGATTGCTGCTTTTTCTCTATCACGTCATTAGACTAGTCTTTAACTTCAGCCTACTCTTCATCGCTACTATATTATCATCTATGTCTATCTGGGTACGCCTTACAATCCAGTATGTGATCTCGGAATCTGTGCTGACCATAACGTAGTCTAACTGATTTCTTCCCATACCTCCCGGCCTTTTCCAAGTATACCTCCTGCTTTTGTGATACTTGAACAGAGTATTCGCTATTACTAGCTGAAATGTTTCTCTTCTATCATTGCTAGTACCAAGTCCTTATTCTTCTGTAGCCCCTTCTTCTAACCCTACACCCACATTCCAATCCATGACTGTTATATTTTCATTTCCATTTACGTACTGAATTTCCCCGTTCAGTATCCTCATATACATTCCTTATCTCTTCATATTCAGCTTGCGACGTCGGCATGTATACCTGAATTATCGTCGTCGATCACTAAACTGTCACAGTAACTCTCTGCCCTATCGTCGTATTTATAAGGGATGCCACACTTGTTATACAGTTTTCTTTCTCCTGTTGATGTTACGCTATACTCGCCTGTCCGGAAGTCCTTGTCTTCTTTCTACTTCACTTCACTGATCCGCACTATATCTAGATTGAGCTATAGCATTTCTCTTCTGAGGTGTTCTAGCTTCCCTAAGACGTTCAGACTTCTGACATTCCACGCCCTGACATGTAGACCGTAATCATTTCGTTGGTTATTCAAGAATGGGGGCAAGAAATACAGTAGAAGAAGAATGGGTAGCTTTGAGAGATGCACTAGTGAAGGCAGCAGAGGATCAAGTAGGTAAAAAGACGAGGGCTAGTAGAAAGCGTTGGGTAACCGAAGATATATAGAATTTAATTGATGAAACGAGAAAGTATAAAAATGCAGTAAATGAACCAGACAAAAAGGAATACAAACGTCTCAAAAATGAGATCGGCAGGAAGTGCAAAATGGCTAAACAGGGATGGCTAAAGGACATATGTAAGAATGTAGAGGCATGTATCATTAGTGGTAAGATTGATACGGCCTACAGGAAAATTGAAATAGACCTTTGGAGAAAAGAGATCCACTTGTATGCATATCAAGAGCTCAGATGGAAACCCAGTTCTAAGCAAAGGAGCGAAAGCAGAAAGGTGGAAGGAGTATATAGAGGGCCTATACAAGGGCGATGAACTTGAGGACAATATTATGGAAATGGAAGAGAATGTAGATGAAGATGAAATGAGTGATATGATACTGCGTGAAGACTTTGACAGAGCACTGAAAGACCTATGTCGAAACAAGGCCCCGTGAGTAGACAACATTCCATTAGAACTACTGTTAGCCTTGGGAGAGCCAGCCCTGTCAAAACTGTACCATCTGATGAGTAGCTGTATGAGACAGGCGAAATACCCTCAGACTTCAAGAACAATATAATAATTCCAATCCCAAAGAAAGCAGAGATTGACAGAATGAAAATTACCGAATTATCAGTTTAATAAGTCACGGCTGCAAAATACTAACACGAATACTTTACAGACGAATGGGAAAACTGGTATAAGCCGACCTCGGGGTAGATCAGTTTTGATTCCGTAGAAATGTTGGAAAACGTGAGGCACTACTGACCCTACGACTTATCTTAGAAAATACATTAAGGAAAGGCAAACCTACGTTTGTAGACTTAGAGAAAGCTTTTGACAATGTTGAGTGGAATACTCGCTTTCAAATTCTGAAGGTGGCAGGTGTAAAATACAGCGAGCGAAAGGCTATTTACAATTTATACAGAAACCAAATGGCAGTTATAAGGGTCGAGGGGCATGACAGGGAAGCAGTCATCTACATCATCTACATTTATACTCCGCAAGCCACCCAACGGTGTGTGGCGGAGGGCAGTGGTTGGGAAGGGAGTGAGACAGGGTTGTAGCCTCTCCCAGATGTTATTCAATCTGTATATGGAGCAAGCAGTAATGGAAACCAAAGAAAAATTTGGAGTAGGAATTCAAATCCATGGAGAAGAAATAAAAACTTTGACGTTTGCCGATGACATTGTAAGTCTGTCAGCGACAGCAAAGGACTTGGAAGAGCAGTTGAATGGAATGGACAGTGTCTTGAAAGGGTGAATTAAGTCGGGTGATGCTGAGGGAATTAGATTAGGAAATGAGACACTTAAAGTAGTAAAGGAGTTCTGCTATTTGGGGAGCAAAATAACTGATGATGGTCGAAGCAGAGAGGATATAAAATGTAGAGTGGCAATGGTAAGGAAAGCGTTTCTGAAGAAGAGAAGTTTGTTAACATCTAATATAGATTTAAGTGTCAGGAAGTCATTTCTGAAAGTATTTGTATGGAGTGTAGCCATGTATGGAAGTGAAACATGGATGACAAAATAGTTTGGACAAGAAGAGAATAGAAGCTTTCGAAATGTGGTGCTACAGAAGAATGCTGAAGATTAGATGGGTAGATCACATAACTAATGAGGAGGTATTGAATAGAATTGGGGAGAAGAGAAATTTGTGGCACAACTTGACTAGAAGGAGGGATCGGTTGGTAGGACATGTTCTGTGGCATCAAGAGAGAACCAATTTAGTATTGGAGGGCAGCGTGGAGGGTAAAAATCTTAGAGGGAGACCAAGAGATGAATACACTAAGCAGATTCAAAAGGATGTAGGTTGCAGTAGGTACTGGGAGATGAAGAAGCTTGCACAGGATAGAGTAGCATGGAGAGCTGCATCAAACCAGTCTCAGGACTGAAGACCACAACAGCAACATGCGAGAGATAGAGTCACTCAAATGATACAGGACTTCGGCTGGCAATAGAAAGGCAGCCTTAAAGACACATTGCATGTATCCAAACACATGTGGCCTGTAATTGAAAAAGCGTGTCATAGTGAACATTCCGCAGGCAAAAGATTCCGGGCTAGTCGGCCATTCGGATCTGTGAGAGGGGACTTCCAAGAGGAAGGCGACCATGACAACCAATAGATTGTGGTCAGAGTCCACATCTGCCCATGGAAATGTCTTACAATTTAAAACCTGGTTCCTAAATCTCTGTCTTACCATTATATAATATATGTGAAACCTTCTAGTATATCCAGGCCTCTTACATGTATACAACCTTCTTTCATGATTCTAAACCAAGTGTTATCTATGATTAAGCTATGCTCTGTGCAAAATTCAACCAGGCGGCTTCCTCTTTCATTCCTTACCCCTATTTCATATTCACCTGCTAAGTTTCCTTCTCTTCCTTTTCCTGCTACCGAATTTCAGTGACCCATGACTATTAAATTTTCGTCTACCTTCATTATCTGAATAATTTCTTTTATCTCATCATACATTTCAACAATCTCTTCGTCATCTGCGGAGCTAGTTGGCATACAAACTTGTGCTACTGTGGTAGGCGTGGACTTCGTAATTATCTTGGCTACAATAATGCGTTAACTATGCTGTTTGTAGTAGCTTACCCGCATTCCTATATTTTTATTCATTATCAAGCCTATTCCTTCATTACCCCTATTTGATTTTGTATTTATAACCCTGTATTCACTTGACCAGTAGTCTTGTTGCTCCTGCCGCCGAACTTCACTAATTCCCACTATATCCAACTTTTCCCTTTTTACGTTTTCTAACCTGCCTGCCCGATTAAGGGATCTGACATTCCACGCTCCGATCCATAGAACGCCAGTTTTCTTTCTCTTGATAAAGACGTCCTCCTGAGTAGCCCCCTCCCGGAGATCCGAATGGGGGACTATTTTACCTCCGGAATATTTTACCCAAGAAGACGCCATCATCATTTAACCATACAGTAAAGCTGCATGCCCTCGGCAAAAATTACGGCTGTAGTTTCCCCTTTCTTTCAGCCGTTCGCAGAACCAGCGCAGCAAGGCCGTTTTGGTTAGTGTTACAGGGCCAGATCAGTCAATCATCCAGACTGTTGCCCCTGCAACTACTGAAAAGGCTGCTGCCCCTCTTCAGGAACCACACATTTGTCTGGCCTCCAAACAGATATCCCTCCGTTGTGGTTGCACCTACGGTATGGCTATCTGTATCGCTGAGGCACTGGTTTGTTAGGCCTCGTCATATTTCCTTCTGTAATAATTGAAATTTTGACCTCTCTGCTCAGATCTTCTTGAGGATCTTTCGACGCCCACTACAGCTAGAACACTCTCAGAGGTCAGTGCCGTGTTCTCTTATAAAGAGGAGTTTTCCCCCGTTTGTGCTGGAGAGGTGGGGGTATTGGTTAAAATTATTGTGGAAACCATTGTTGGGCCATCGTAATAGGCTAATATTCCCGCGCTGATGCAGAAGAAGGTGTGTTAATGGGATGTTGTGGATACTATTGGCGGCCCATCGTCAGTGGATACAATGACACTGTTCCACACTTATGCTGGAGAAGGTTGAAATTCCTCCTGCTTCTACTGATTGGCCATCATCATTGGCTGCATTCCAAAAGGACAGAGCAAGAGAGGAGAAGTTTTTACCCAAATATTCTTGTCAGCCGAGGTGACTTGCTTCGGGCTGTTCGTATTGTTCGCACACCACGGCTGCGTATCCACTTCCTTGATAGACGTCCTCTCTATTCAAGTTACATGCATTCTTGGAAATTTCAATCGCTTCTCGGACCATTCTTCTATAAATTTTAGTTTCCTTAGCCAGCACACGTACACTATAAAAAATCGATGTCAGAGCCACAGTTCTCGTGATGTTCCGCTATTGCCGCTTTTACACTTTGTTTCAGCCTCATGTGCCGTTCGTATTCCTTAATACTTTGTCTAACAGTTCTTCCCGTTTCGCCGATATACACTCTGCCGCAGCCACATGTGACCTGATACACGCCTGCATTGTGGACGCAATCGGTAATTTTGTTTTGATTAAAGAAAGATGTCTGGATACCATTTTTCTTCAGAATTCTGCTTATGAGGTCAGTGACCTAACGGAATGAGAAAGCGGTTTCTCGTCATTCTTATTTTAAATACAATGGTGAAGTCTATGAACAGGCTGATGGCCTTGCTATGGGCTCACCGATATGGCCAATGGCAGCTGACATTTTTATGGAACATTTTGAACTTCAGGCATTTAGCAGTGCTCCTTTGAAGCCTTCTTGTTGGCTCTGCTACGCGTACGATCGTTTGTTATATGGCGACACAGTGAAGAAGAACTCATGTGTTCCACAATATCTTAAATGAAATTCACATCAAAATCTAATTTACCTTGGAGGTTGAGAGAGACGTTGGTGTCCCATTCTTAGACATGTTGGTATACAGAGGAGCTGATAACATCGAGGTCATAGAGCGTATAGAAAGCCGACTAACACAAACAGTTATTTAGATGCCACTTTGCACCATCACCCAGCCCAGAAGCAAGCAGTGAAGCAGTGCTCAACATTCTGTCTACACGTGCCTTCCGTATCAGCGATGACGAAAACATGGAATCGGATTTTTAAAGAGGGCAATGAACGGAAATTTTTATGGTAGTTGTTCAATAGAAGGGGCTTTCGGCGGAATATTAGTCACGCTGTTAATAATGACGGGAAAGTGATTTCTTACTTTGTTCGGTTACCGTTCGTTACTGTGGTCATTGACTGCATTACTGTGGTCATTGACTGCATCAGCAGAATTCTAAGGACAAATGGTATCCAGACATATGTCTCTAGTCAAAACGAAAAACGGATGCATCTGATTGCCTCACAATGCAGGCGTCTATAAAGTGAGACGTGGCTGAAGCAAAGTGTATATAGACGAAACAGGAAGAACTGTTAAAGAATTTATTAAGAAACACGGATGGAACATAAACCAAGGTGTAAAAGCGGCAGTAGCGGAACATCATGAGAACTGTGGCTCTGACATCGATTTTAATAACGTACTGGTGCTGTCCAAGGAAACAAACATTTGTAGAAGAAAGGTCCAAGAAGCGGTTGAAATTTCCAAGAATGCATGTAATTTCAATCGAGAGGACTACTACATGATTCAGGCATCGTAGCTCCCAGCCATCAAGGAAGTGAGTATGCAGCCGCAGTATGCGAACAATACAAACAGCCCGCTGCATGTCACCTCGGCTGACAATAATGCTTTGGGTCAACATTCCTCCTCTCTTGTTCTGTCCTTTTGGCATGTAGCCAATGATGATCGCCAACCAATAGCAGCAGCAAGAATTTCAACTTTCTCCAGCGTAAGTATGGAACAGTGTCTTTCTATCCAACGACGATGGGCCACCAATAGCATCCACAAGAGTTTGGCCAATGACACCCCTTCTCTGCATCAGCGTGGGAACATTAGTTTATAACGATGACCCACCAACGGTAGCCACAAGAGTTATAATCAATACTCCAACTTCTCCAGCAGAAACGCAGGAAAACTCCCCTTTATAAGAGAACGTGGCACTGGTCTCTGACAGTGTTCTAGCAATAGTGGGCACCGATACATCCTGAAGAAGATCCCAGCAGAGGGGCTGAAACGTAGATTATTTCAGAAGAAAATATGACGCGACCTAACAACCCATAAGATTTTAACTTTACATAAACCTCACTTAAACACATCTTGGTGTATTTTTAATCTCGCAGTCTAAGGCGCTGCGGTCATGGACTGTGCGGCTGGTCCCGGTGGAGGTTCGAGTCCTCCCTTGGGCATAAGAGTGTGTGTTTGTCCTTAGGATAATTTAGGTTAAGTAGTGTGTAAGCTTAGGGACTGATGACCTTAGCAGTTAAGTACCATAAGATTTCACACACATTTGAACACTTTTTTTAATTTCGAACACAACACACCAGTCATTGTCCATTGATTCTTCTGTGCCAGTATTTAAGTGCTTAGAGACACTGGCTGTTACATTATAGCTTTGATTGCATAGAATTAGAGCAGTGGGAGGAATTGGCATTTTCTCATCCATCACACCTACGTCTTGTCTTTACAGAAACACCAGAATGTCCTGGGATGTCGCATATGTTGGAGACCATACAGACGTGGGTCTCTTCGTTACACATATTGATTAGCGGAACTTGGTGACATGTTCCAACATGCTAGCCAGGTGCACAACAGCATCCCATGCTGCTGCAGGTCTCAACAGGACTAATATCGCTGCAGCTCCTGACAAGCTGCTGGCTGCCATTGATGCTGGTCTGGACATAGCGGAGGCCGCTGCAGGTTCTGACAAACCAATGGGTACTGCTGATGGTCCAGGCATGCAGTAAGGAGCTGAACAAAGAAACCGAACAAACAAAATTCATCCACAGACAAAGACATGGTGTTGAACAAAGAACTACTACATGCGACATTAGTGCCAATTACTTACTCTTCCACTTCTTCTTTGAGACAGAGGCAGATGAGTATCTCGACTGCTGTTGGCACTTCACAGCCACTTCCACTCCACTGACTTAAACTGGTGGACTGCCACTTTCGCCTTATATGTCCCCTGGTCCCCTGTCGCCACGATCATATGACCAGATGTAGTGTTCCTGCATTCCTACAGGCTCCCTCCAATTTTCAGGTGGGAAGGGAAGAATGATCTGTTCCTGTTGGTTCCCTGAGGGGAAGTTGTGGCGGAGCAAATTTCACGTCAGGCGCCCTCCGGTTTGTGGTAGACAGTTATAACATATCTGCATGAGTTACAAAATGCATCTACAACTCACCATGGTTAAGCTTACATTTAGTACACTTATTAAAATCCTTACTGCTCATCACCAGCATGTCCTTAACTGAACACATTCAGAACAAGATGCCTGCACTAGAACGGATGAGCGTGCCACCTCTTGTGCTTTGGAAGACTGACTGGACTTTTGATGAAAGATTTACAATTCCAACACAATCATCTGAAAAGTGTAGCTTCGTTTCATTCCACTGCATCTTAATTATTTGATGAATTCTTAATCTTACGCTCATCCAACAGCTCAACTTTCGAAGCATCATACAGGGAGCTACGGATGCAGTCCTTGGCTGAATGATTGCAACTAATTAGCTGTTGAGCTCTTAATTGTTAGACACCAGCATCTCCTTTACTGAATATATCACACATACAATAAAGACTTACAATAAAGACATACAATAAAGACTATTCAGCAGCTCAGTGCATACTCAAGCTTTCTCACTAGTGGCAGAGCAGTGTGGGTGTCAGGAGGAGTGGGGAGGACCAGTAACGCCCTCTGATGGTAGTGATGAGTACTTTTAGTTGATCTCTAAACCTCAAGGTGAACGCCCAAAATTTTACATTCCCACAGTTTCTTGAAATTCCCAACATTTCCGTAGGGGAGCAAGGCTGTGTGACATCTTAGGAGTGGGGAAGGAGTGGGGGAGTTAGATTAGTGGAGATACCCCATTTTCCCCATTTTCCCCATTTCCCCAATTCCCACAATTTTTTGAAAATCCCAACATTTCCATAGAGGAACAAGGCTGTGTGACATCTTAGGAGTGGGGAAGGAGTGGTAGAATTAGAGTAGTGGAGATGCCCCATTTCCTGTCAAAATTTGAATTTCCTGCCATGACATCAGTGCAACATTGTGACATCTACAGCAGCCATCCTGCACCATCCGCTTTGGTTCAATCTGGCAACAATGAAAGCTGCACCAGAAAATGCGTAGCTCTACTACGCCAGACTGTCACCCGCCATGTGTCTCGTGGCTAAATAATCAGGAATGATGGTACAAGTAGCATTTTTTTTTAGTAGCATCTCTTTGGTTGTCGTCAGCGGCATCCTAACAGCTCAGCGGAATGTTGATAACGCCGACACACATACACGTCGAGAGTTTCTACCGCTTACCTTCGGCCGGCCGCGGTGGTCTAGCGGTTCTAGGCGCGCAGTCCGGAACCGCGCGACTGCTACGGTCGCGGGTTCGAATCCTGCCTCGGGCATGGATGTGTGTGATGTCCTTAGGTTAGTTAGTTTTAAGTAGTTCTAAGTTCTAGGGGACTGTTGACCACAGCTGTTAAGTCCCATAGTGCTCAGAGCCATTTGAACCATTTGAAAGCTTACCTTCGTGCTTGTCGAACGCTATCTTGTCTAGCAAGGTCGACGGATCTCTCCGCAAATGAGGATGTTTGGAGTAGTGTGGGCGAGGCTGTCCAACCGCCTAAGAGTTTTGGTGATATAATGCGCCAATTGTACAGAATTTGGCATGATATCCAACAACTGTGTCAACCAGTGTCAAGCAGAATGATTGCTTATATGACGGTCATAAGTGGACCAACGCTTTATTGACTTGCTCAGTTTGTGAAGTTCTTTATCTTGAATAAAACATCCAATTTTTCTGAAATTATAATCATTTGATTACGACCACATGGTACAAGTACCAAGAAACAGTGAGGCATTACTGCACCAACAACTCATTGGCTTTGGTGTTTAATGATGGCGCAACCTGAGGAGAACAAGACATCCAAGCAACCTGTCCCCGTATTTCATACTGTGTATCGCTTGGCGCGCTGCGACAGGGCTGCAGAGCTGTGAACCGGGGCAGCAATCTGCTGGGCGGGCAGCGCTACAGCGGCCCTAAACGACTCGGCAATACGTCGACAGCTGGCACGCGGTGCGCGGGTGGCGTTAAGCGGGCGTCGCTGGGGACGCAGGCGGTAATGTGCAAACTTAGCGGCGCCGAGCCGCGCCGGCGCCGAAAAAGACGAGAGGCCAGCTCCGCCTGCTGCTCCCGTTCTGACGCCGCGCCGCTCTTCGGTAACGAGATGTGGGCAAAAGAAAAGTATCTGACCACGGCATCGTACCTGAAAACGTCCTAATATCGCAACACGAATCTTGGGTACGGATGATGTCCTGGCGGTAAAAATTGACGATCACTAAGTAGAAGAAGTAAAGGAATTTTGGTACTTTGGTGGTAAAGTAACATTTGACTTCCGAAGGAAAGAGAACATAAAAAGCTACCTTTTTTCTTTTGTTCATCATTCGTCTGATTGGTTTGGTGAGGCCTGCCAAGAACTCCTCTCCGTGCCAGTCTTTTCATCTCAGAGTAACAATTACAGGTCCTCAATTATTTGCTGGATGTAATCCAATTACAGTCTCAATCTACTGCTGTTATCCTCTACACTTCCGTCTAGTATCATGGATGTTATTCCCTGATATTTTAATGGGGGTAGGACGCCAAACGGGCCGAATTGGAGCAGGAGAGGCATCATAGGACATTTTAATTTCCAGTGTCTATACTTTTACAAATCAATTCATCAAACTTTGTTAGGATCACCAGGAAGGATTCAGGATTCACACGCATTGCAGTGGAAGTTCGAAAACATAACAAAATAAATTTTTTTACGTGCGAAATTTCATCATTTTTTCACTTACTGATGGCTGCATTTGTTGCTATAGGTACACTTTTCTTCATAAATTAGAGAGATTCTTCGATGAATTTTGCACAGCGTACATACCATACTCACAGGTGTATAAATTAAATAAATTTATGAAAAAACGAAAAGCTGTATTGAAAATGTGATATATATATTAGAGAGGATCATAATCTTAAACCTGAGATTCCAAAAAGAAACACTAAAAGTAATCCAGATTTATGCACCTCAAGTGGGATGTAGCGAAGAAGAGAAGATGGACTTTGAAAATGTGTTAGAAAACCATATAGAGAGTGCTAATATAGTGATGGGAGATTTTAATGCACAGGTAGGCAAAGACAGAAAGGGATTTGAGCAAGTATTGGGATGTTTTGGATATGGAGGCAGAAATGAATAAGGGGAAAGACTCCTGTGGATTTGTGCCAGAGGAATGGAATGAAAATAGCAAACAGCTGGCTTATGAAGAGAGAAAGTCATGTTATCACCATATACAGTTGGGATGGAAGAACGAAGAGTGTAATTGATTATATTCTAGTAGATAGGGAATGGGGAGAGAAAGTAACAAATGTGAAGGTAATCCCAAGTGTGAGTGCACGTGGAGACCATAGATTACTGGTGGGACAATGGAAAATGAATCAGTGTGTGAAAAATAGAAAACAGAAGAAAGTGATGAGGATACGGGATTGGAAATTGAAGGAGAGTGAATGTGCTGAGAAGTACAGGGAATTAATAACACAAAAATTTCCAAAAGAAGTTTTCTGCGATGTAAAAAAAGAATCGAGTTTATTCAAAGACACTTTAGTCGAAGCAGCACAAAAAGTATGTGGCAGAACATCTGGAAAGGAAAAAATAAGACAGACAATTTGGTGGGATGATACCACAATCCAAGCAGTTAGAAGAAAAAATGGAGCATGGAGAAAATGGTGGAAAACTAAAAATGATGAAGACCATAAAAGATATATAGAGGAAAAGAAGAAGTGCAAAGAAATAGTGGAAACAGCAATGAAAAAGGCATGGGAAGAGTTTACAGAAAAACTTGAAGAAGATGTGAAGAGCAATAAGAAAATGTTCTATAAAATGATGAAAAATAAAAGGAAGGCTTCTGAAGTACCAGTAAAGATGGAAACAGAGGACGGTACCATTATTGAAGATCCAGGGAATATAAAAGATCTCTGGAAAGAACATTTTAAGAAGCTGTTAAACGCTGAGGAGCAGGTACATGAGGAAACAACAAATAATGAAGAAATTGAGAGAAGTTGGGAAGCAGAATTACGACAAATTACACGGGAAGAAATGGAAAAAGCTGTGAAGAAGATGAATGGCGGGAAAGCCCCAGTACCTGATGAAGTATCAGTGGACATGATAAGAGCAGCGGGTCCAGTGTTAATGCAGTGGCTGTATAGAGTACTATCAAGCGTGTGGAGAAATAGTAAAATACCTGACGACTGGAGAACAGGAGACATTGTTCCCATCTTCAAGAAAGGCAATAATAGACTTTGTAAAAACTACAGAGGAATAACCCTCATGAGTCATACAGCCAATATTTTTGAAAGAATTTTACTAAATCGAATAAGTGAAAAGATAGAAAAGGAGCTGAGTGAAGAACAGCATGGGTTTAGGAAAGGAAGGAGCACGATCGACCTGATATTTTCTATCCGTCAACTGATGGAAAACAGTTGGGAGTATAACAAAAGGGTGATAATGGTTTTTATAGACATAGAAAAGGCATATGACTCAGTTGACAGGGAAAGACTCTGGGAAGAACTGAAGAAGATAGATATAGAAGATGGATACATTAATGTTATAAAGACAGTGTACAGAGGCCACAATTGTAGAATTAGAACACCATTGGGGAACTCTGAATACTTCGAAATAAGACAAGGACTTAAGCAAGGAAGTATTCTATCTCCTGCGCTTTTTAATGTTGTGATGGAGGGAATGAATAGGGCAGTTAAAGATATAGTAAAAGAAAAAGAGAAAAAGATGATTTTTGCAGATGATATGGTAATATGGGGTGATAAAGAGGTAGATGTACAGTTACAGCTTGATGCGTGGAAGGAAATAATGAAAAGGTATGGATTAAAAATAAATAAAGATAAGAGTGAAGTAATGGTATTTGGAAGGGAGAAAGGAATCAACGGAAATAATACCTTGAATGGAGAACCCCTCAAAGTGGTAGAAAGTTTCACTTATTTAGGGAGTGAAATATCTAGGGATGGAAGAATAACTAACGAAATTAATAGGAGGTTACAGAAGGGACGCAATTTCTACCAAACAATAAAACATCTGATTTGGAACAATGAAGTTTCAGAAAGAGCAAAACTCCTTATGTATAAGAATTGTTACATCCCTATTGTCACCTATGGTGGAGAAACATGGACAATGACAGAAAGGGACTGGAGCAGACTGCAAGCAGGGGAAATGAAATTTCTCAGAGCAGTTCAGGGAAAAACAAGAATGGACAGAGTAAGGAATGTAGAGATTACAAAGGACCTCAAACAAAAAAGTATGAGAGAAGAAATTGAAAGAAAGAGATTAAGATGGTATGGGCATGTTAAGAGGATGCATGGGCAGAGACTCCCCAAAATTATGGTAGAACTAAAGATGGATGGGAAAAGACCTAGAGGGCGCCCAAGAACACGGTGGAAAATGGGAGTGAGAATATCTGTTGAAAGGAGAGGTGTGACCTGGCAGCAAGTGGAGGAAGAAAAGTGGTGGGAGGACCGAGCCAAATGGAGAGGAGTCGTCAGCACCCAGACCCGGCAGTAGCTGGAGCGGGATTCGGATATAGATAGATGAAAAAACGAATGAACTGTTATATTTTAAACTTCATGTTTAGAAAAAAAACACAAATTTTATAGTTAATTACCTCAATTTTTACCGCAGTTTTTAATACATTTGGAAAATTCTAGAGTTTCATTCATCTTTAAGTATGGTTTGTATGCTGTGCAAAATTCATCAAAGAGTCTCTCTTACTTCTGAAGAAAAGTGTACCTACAGCAACAAATGCTGCCATTAGTAAGTGAAAAAACTGAATAAATTTCACACGTAAAAAAAAAATTATTTCGTATGTTTTCGAACTTCCACTGCTAAGAGTGTGGTCATGCTGTCAAAGTTTTATGACTTTATTTGTAAAAGTATAGACAGTCTGCCCGTTTGACGTCCTAACCCCCTTAATGGATGTCCTATCATACTCTCCCTTCTTCACCAGATTGTTTTCCATAGTTTCCTTTCTTCATCGACTGTACTGAGAAACCTGTTTCTTACCTAATCAGTCCACCTACTTTTCAACATTTTTCTATAGTACTCGTACCACGTCTCAAATGCTTCGGTTTTCTTCTGCTCACGTTTTCCTGTAACTTCCCCGTTCCTAATACACCTGCTGGATTGCGATATAATGACCATGATCGAATATCTCTAATGAAATTTTGCAGTGAGTAAGGCTATCGTTACCAAAGGAAAATAACACCAGTTATTCGGAGGAAAATGTACAACAGACCCGTCTGAAGGAAGAATCTATTCTAAATTTAAGCTAAATTTAGATGACAATATCGAAATGGGTGGAATATAGTACAATCGCTCACGAACTGTACAGGAAGAAAAGGTTACCACGTAATATCTACTACAAAACTCACGGATGACAAAAGAAAAAACTGATTTGCTAAAAAGCGGATTATTATACGGTCGCCAGGCCGCTAGGGTAACGAATCTCCAGAAGCTTGAGAAAGGTAAAATGGCAAAGAAATTTAAGCAAACACTCACTGCGGTGGCAACAGAAGGTTGTCGCACTTCCCCACAGCACATCAGTTCACGAGAAAATAAATCAATCAGAAAGCACTGAGTTTGCAGTTACTTATTCTGAAATACTGAATTTTGAAAGTGAAGTTAAATGGAGTTACTGGTTAAATAAATGACTGGCTTAACGTAAACTTTGTGACGTAAGAAATGTCTGTCAGTAACCTCCGTGCGACGTAATGCAAAATTTAAAAGGAAAGATTTAACTGAATTTACTTTAAGCAAAAGAGCAACTGATTTTACTTTTAAAATATCAATAATAAAATACATACCAAGCCAGCAGAAGTCACTCGCTTAGCTCAACACAGAATAAATGAAATGTGCACTCTTAATTTGTGCTGCAGATTTAGTTATTATTCCTGCAGTGAAATTTTAAGATATTATAATTGATAAATTAGTTAATCCTCTGTTATGCATTACAAGAATGAACAGTTACTGAGGCAGAAATTTAGACAGGAACTGGTCATTAGTAAACACACAAAGCTGGGAGTAAACAGTAAAGCAATTTTCATATTCTTACTACACTCGGTGATTGCATGGAAAGGAAAGGGACCCTGCCTGGTAATAATGTCTGAGGATAATGACAGCACAGGTGCCTTGTATATTTTAGCTATTGCAGGTTATTCTTGAAGTTAGTCATACTTTGTGGAAGAAATGCCTACGTCAGGCTATAATTTTTCGCTTAACAGTCTTACGCTGTTGTAGCTGTGCGGATGACAAAATAATGAAGCCAACGACGATGCTGATCCGCCGCTGGTGGTGCTGCTGGATGTGTACCCCGAGTCGTCTGCAGAGCGGTGGATAATTACGGGAGTTAGAACTGCAGCTTTCTCCACCTGCCCACTGCTTCCGTGCTCTCAATATTCGCCGGTTAACGAACTAGGCTCGCCTACACTGGTGCGATTACAGCTGCACCCCGCGTCTGCGGGACCGCCCAACAAACACTTCCGCACTCGTTCATGACTCAAGCGACTCAGCTTCCTCACTGCTCTCCATACTGAAAGATAAACAATAGAACTGCTATTGCCGCCGGCCGCGGTGGTATAGCGGTTCTGGCGCTGGAGTCCGGAACCGCGGGACTGCTACGGTCGCAGGTTCGAATCCTGCCTCGGGCATGGGTGTGTGTGATGTCCTTAGGTTAGTTAGTTTTAAGTAGTTCTAAGTTCTAGGGGACTTATGACCTAAGATGTTGAGTCCCATAGTGCTCAGAGCCATTTGAACCATTTTTTTGAACTGCTATTGCCATATCGTCGTTGCTATCGATGCAATTAAATAATGTTCCCTTGGCTATTACTCATCAGTTTACAATGTCTTCTATATAATTACAATCAGTTACACACAGTCAGAAATAAATAACTATTACCTCGATTACTTATTAATTATAGTTTCTGTAATAATGCTTACAGATTTGAAATCAGAAATACATTACAGGTTATGAACGGATATTAAACAGCAAAAAAATATGAATGTTATGGAAGGTATTTTATCTGCATTTTCAGTGTTACATTCCCATAGTTGATATTTCACTGTCATACAAAGTTTATGGTCTGAGCCTACATTCTCTAAAATATTTTCTTTAAAAAAATGTGAAAAAAAATTATGGCTGGGAGTCCCCACCTGGGCAAATCCAGCCGCCGAGATGCAAGTATTTTCAGCTGACGCTACATTTTCGACTTGCGTGTCCATGATGATGCAATGATGATGAGCACAACATCCCGACACCAAGCGGAGGCAAATCGCCCACCCGGCCGTGAAGCGAACTTGGGTCCGCTCCATGGAAACAAGATGCGCTTACCACTCAGCTAAGGAGACAGACATTTCTTCCTCATATTAAGGCGTATGTCTCATACTAACATACTTCTCTTGGACAGGAGTGACACTTTTGCCTCTGCCAGTTATTATTTTATATACTCACTGGATCGTCCGTCAACCGTACTTTGCTGCCTAAACAGCAGAATTAATTTACGTCATCTTCTTCATGATTCCTAATTCTGATGCTACGTTTCTCGGTCTTCAGATTTCTGCTACTTCTCATTACTTTCGTCTTTCTTCGATTTATTGCTACTCCATACTTAGTACCCATCACACTGTTAAACATATACCGTAATTCTTCTTCACTTTAGCTGAGGATTGCAGTGTCATCAACGAATCTGATCATTGATATCCTTGAACCTGGTTTTAATCCCTCATTGGAATCTTCCCTTTATTTTAATCATTGTTTCTTCGTTGTGTAGATTCAGCAGTAGCGACGAAAAATTACGTCTCACTCTTACACGCTTTTTAATCCGAGAACATCGTTCTTGCCCTATACTGTTGTTGTTCCTTTTTGGTTCTTGTAAATATTATATATCACCTATCTTTCCCTACAGTTTATCGGTATTTTTCACAGAATTCCCAATATCTTGCACCATTTGACATTGTAGAACGCTCTTTTCAGGTGGACGAATCCTATGAAGTAGTCATGATTCTTCTTCAGCCTTTCTTCCGTTATCAACGGCAATGTAAGAACTGCCCGTCTGGTGCCTTTACCTTTCATGAAGCAAAACTGATCGTCATCTAACATATGCTCGATTTTATTTTCCGTTTTTTGTATATTATTTTTAACAGCAACTTCGATGCATAAACTGTTAAGCTGATTGCGTGATAACCCTTGCACTTGCTGACTCTTGCTGTCTTCGAAATTGTGTGAATGATGTTTTCCGAAAATCTGATAGTACATGGCCTGTCACACATTCTACGCACCAACATGAATAGTCGTTTCCTTGCCACTTTCTCCAATGATTTTAGAAACCTTATCAGCACGTGCAAAAAAGAACATTCCTAGCCAAATAAGTCTATTAGAATTACAATATCTCAGAATGTACCTTCGGAACTTAGCAGTGTATGGAAATGAGTCCTGGACTGTGGAACAGGAGAAGAAGAGGATCGAAGAGATTATGTAGTGCTGTATAGAAAGACGTGGACCGATGAAATTATCCGTAGAATCGGCGAATAGTGTAACATAAGGAATACATCGATAAGAAGAGGGGCACGATAGGGTCAGTGATAAGGCATCAAGGAGTATCTTCCATGCCACTAGAAGGATCTTTAAAGGGCAGTCTAACACTCTGCGTGTGTCTGTTTGTTCTAAGTCGTGTCTCCTTACCACTTTCGCGCAACGACGCTCTGAGCGTGTTTTTTAGGGAATATTGACTAGTTTGAACCTGAGACCTGTTGCTGGTCAGGAGACGCCAGACTACACATGACATGTAGAGTTCAGAAGAGTTCAGTGAGACTAGCAATGATATAATCAAATACTTAATGATTTTAGCGTCAGCTTCACTGCACTCCCTGCAAAAGAATCTTAATACTAACTAAATTTAGTGAAAGGGGTTCAAGGCTTTCCTATTTTTAGTTAGCTGGTAAAATAACGTCGAAAAAGCAGTTAAGTTTACCATTGGAAATTTTATTCTACTCACAAAACATTGATTATAAATTGCACTATTGAAAAAAGGAAATATTTTAATACAGGATGATAAAAACCAACTGCGTTTTACAAAAATGTGAACGAATATTTCCTGAATGGGTTTCCAAGTTCTACAATGGAACGAAGAATGACCTATGCCATATCAGATCTATAATCTAGGTTTAAATTAAGTTTCATAAAAGAGAAAACTATCAAAAATGGTCTACAGTGACCCTCAATTATCTTTAATTACTTATTTAACTTGTCATAAATTACAGTGGCTGATGTGGCTTCTCAATAATTATATAACAGAAAAATCATCGCGTTTCAGATTTTTACTTCAAGCAGCAAATGTGAACACCATGAGATTTAATTGACGATCGACACTAGTATTACGTAAGAAGGGGATGTAACAAATGAGACTCCTGAAGTTCTGAGTGAAGCCTTATGCGGCATTGTGTGCGTTCATTACCTTGTCGTTGGTTAGGCAGCGTCAGGGGTCGGCAGGCGGCGAAGCTCCACACACCTCGCCGTCTCGGAAGCAACTCTCTCTAACTTCTCCTTACTACAATTTACCGAAGTTGGTTTAAGAAAAGCTATCTGGCTGTGTTTTCAACTGACCAATCAGGGTTTAAATGTTAACCTTAAGCTCCGCCTACAAAAATCCTGTCTATCCAATGAGAAACGTTATACTTTTCGTGGTGGGGCAATGTTTTTAACGTTTGCAACGTAACAGAGACGCGTATAGTCTCACGCTAAAACTTGCAGCTGGTGTGGCTTATTTAGTGTTATCGTAAGATCTATATTCTTCTGGAGGGCTCTATCTTTTAACATGGGCTGGGGGGTGGTTTTGGAGGTCGGCCGGCGATGTGGGGGTCCGTCCCTTATCGTAGGGCCTTCCAGCTTAACACGGTTCTGCTATCGGCTTCTGTTCTCGTTTCTCCCCTCGGAACTGCGTCTGTTTCACGGTGGGAAGGTATGACATGCATTTAGGCGTTCTTGTGTTAGTCTGTGGTATTCCATTTGCTCACTCGTTGATAGTATTACTTTGGTTAATTTAATGTCAGGATTTATTCGGAGCTATGTGACATACTGCCGGATTTGCTATCATGTCAGGGCTTTCTTGGAAGGTGTTTGATTTGCCTGACACCTTATAGTAGACTATGGAATACATCAAACAAATTGTAGGGGTGGCTCACTGCCGGGCTAGAAACCCCAGCTGCCTTATCAGGATGCGAACCGAGGACTTGTGTAATGTTGTTAGAAGCAATAAAACAGTATTCAAGATTATTCCGTTTATTACTCAGAATACAAGTCGTTTTCATTTGTTTTGCTATGGCTGGTGGCTATATAATCTGGAGAGAATGCCACTGAATCCAGCGGAGGACTCTAGACCACAGAGCAAGCCGCAGCACCTTGGAGTGGGACTCGATCACACTACGATGCAACTGTTTGCCGCTCGTTGGCGAAGTAGGCACGTCCCATTGGCAACCCTGGGGCGATATGGCGGTGACCGCGACTTGTGTGTTTGATTCACGCTGCGTTTCGGTGAGTACTCAATCCCGCGCAGATCACTGCCCTTTTTGTCCCATCGTGGACTGGAGCCGTGTCGGCAAACCCCTTGACTACCTATTTGTGCTGGCTGATGTAGTGTATTCAGTAATGAATGGTGATCTTCCGGTAAGGCAGCAAGTGTAAGGCCAACACTAAAACACTCTCACACACAAGATGTTGCCTTTACGTAACCAGAGACTCGATTTCCAACGAACGCCGTCAATCCTAGTGATCGAGTACTCTAGGCTAATGGGGGTGGAGTCATCGAGGAGAGGCTCCGCTCTACAACGTCATTCATAATGGCCGAGAACGTTCTGGTCTTCTCGAGTCATCGCCTGTCCGCTACATTTGTTTAACGAATTTGTTGCAGTGTCTTTACTGCTTACTTAAACCGTGCTAGGCGATGCTGGGTCCTATATAATTTCTCTTACATAACGTCAGAAAGGCAGTTTGGTCTGCACTCTTATAACGATTTTCTAAGACGCTCGCTCCCAGTCTCGCTCAAGAGCGTCAAGATTGCTCTCTTCCTGAACGAGTAAGTATGTTAAAATGCTTGCGCTTTCTGGCTCGTGTCTGTTGATATTCCACGTGAGTGACGAATGACATCTTTTAGAACTTAGAAAACTTTACTCTCCCGTTTCCTTACTTACTTGTCACTTACTTTAGTAAATGCTACTGTGAGCCAACGCAGTCGAAAGTAATATAAGCTCCTTGACCCGTCCCTACTCCTACAAATATCTGAGAAAGGTTTCCACATGTAAATGTGCGAGGTAGCACTGTCGTTGTGATACACATTTCGTACTCAGTATGACGTGGGCTCAAATCTCCAGCCATAAAAGCTTGATTCAGGTTGTGTGTCCTATACCTAAATACCGGTTGTGCTAGTTCGAGCAAAATCACCCTATCGACAACTTTATGTTGATTCCAGTGTAGGGAAACTGAAGGGAGCTGGAGGGAATGGAAATTCCGGATTCAGTGATGGTGCGTAGACAAGAAACTACTATAGCTATGGTCCCCAAGCACAGTGTCTTCACAACTATGTACAAGCTACTGTATCATCTATTGATGACACACCATGATGCCATTTTCAAGACCGTCAAAGGCTTCCCAGCAGATGTCTTCCAGCACATACTCCTGACCACGCCGGACACCCCATGTCTGCTAACAAGCTACGGTTCTTTCTTCTCACCCGCAAGATCTAATGTGATTTGGTGTTTTAGCATTTTTATTTCACGACTAGGTGTAGGGTCTTTGACTTCCATTAAAAACATTCACGTTCGCTGCCTTCGAAGCTAGCCACTGCTGAAATTTTGAATAAAAATTATTAGCAAAGGTAGACGAAGACTTACAGCGTAGAAAGTCACCCTCCTTGTGCCAATGTCCTTGTCAAAGGACACTTTCTTGCCCTTGGGGATGGGATACTGTCTCTAAATACGGTGGAAGTATCAGCTATGATAAGCGGCATGATGATGCAGAAGACAATAGAGACTACTGCATCAAAGACACATTGAAGAAATGTCATGATGTTATCTCCTGTGGCAAAAGTAGACAGGCTAGTGCCCCATTCGGATCTATGGGAGGGAACTGCTAAGGGAGAGATGAACTTGATAAAAAGAGTGTACTTATAAACAACGAAAGAGTAGTGTTCAACGAATCGGGGAGTAGAATGTCAGAAATTTCAACATGGTAGAGACGGTTAAAAATTTGGAAAACGAAAAACTAAAGCTCAGTCTAGATATAGTAGGGGTCAGTGAACTGGAATAAAAATAACACAAGGATTTCTCGTCAGATTGGCATGGGGTAATACAAACAGCACTAGAGAATGGTACAATTGGAGTAGAATTCTTTATAAGTAGGGAGGTAGAGCAGAGAGTGAGTTAATACTAGTAGTTGAGTGACAACGTTGTATTCAACAGAACACCGACAACAATAGTTCACGGGTAAACACCGACATCGCAAGCAGAAGATGAAGAGATAGAGAGAATGCATGACAATATTGAACGGATGATTCAGTACGTAAAGGGAGACGAGAATCTAATAGTCTTGGGACAATGGAATGCGGCTGTATGAGAAGGAGCAGAGGAACCGATTACGGGAGAATATGAGCTTGGTAGCAGGAAAGAGACTGGAGAAACACGATCTGAGTCTTGCAGTAAGTATCAGCTTGTAGTAGAGAATACTCTGTTCAAGACTCATAAGGTCGAGGCATTCACAGAAAAGTTCGGCTGATGGGGGAAGATTTCAGTTAGATTGCGTTATGGTCAACCAGAGATTCTGAGGTCAGATGTTATAACGTAAGGCGTTCCGGGGAACAGTTGTAGACTCACATGACAATTTAGTAACATGAAGTGTAAGGTGAAGTGTAAAAGACTAGCCAGGAAGAAATAATGGGCTAAGAAGTGGGATACGGAAGTACTAAGGAATGAAGAGATAGGTTTCAAGTGCTCTGAGAACGTAGGTAAGGAAAGGCTTAGTAGGAAGTTCAGTTGAAGGGCATTCACAGATGTTGGAAAAAAACTATTAGTGGGGAAAGGAATCTGCGACGAAATTATGGGGAAATGAAGATACACTTAATTTGATCGACGATAGAAGGAAACACAAAAATATTCAGGAAAATTCAGGAATACAAGAATACAACTAACTTAAGAATGAAATAAATAGGAAGTGCAGAGAAGCTAAGGCATATTAGCTACATGTAAAATGTGAAGAAGTCGAAAAAGAAATGTCGGACGGAGTAATTCAGAATACAGAAAAGACAGAACAACTTTTGGTGAAATTAAAAGCAAGCGTGGTAGCATAAAGAATGCAACGGTAATTCCACTGTTAAATGAAGAGGAGAGAGAGGACATGTGGAAAGAGTGTACTGAAAGCCTCTATGAGGGGGCTTACAGATCTATAACGTGACAGAAGAGGAAACAGGAATCGACAGGAAAGAGACAGGGGCTCCAATATGTATCAGGATCAGGATTTGAAAGAGCTTCGGACGGCTTAAGATCAAATAAGGCAGAAAAGATAGATAACATTTCGTCGTAATTTTTAAAGCCATTGGGGCAAGTGGCAACAAAACGACTATTCTTGTTCTTCTGAAGAATATATGAGATAGACGATATACCTTCATACTTTCGGTAAAACATCATTCACACAAGAGACGGAAAGTGCGAGATTTACCACTGAATCAGCATAATAGGTCAAGCATTATAGCTGCTGATAGGAATAATATACAGACTAATGAACATGAAAACTGAGGATCAGTGAGATGACAATTAGATCGGATTTGGGAGAGATAAAGGTACCAGAGAGGCAGTTCTGACGTTGGGTTTGAAGCAAGACTGATGAAAAATCAAAACACGGTTACATGATTTGTCGACCTGGAAAAAGTTTTCGACAGCTTAAAACGCTGCAAAAAGTACGGGTAAACTACAGGGATTACGGGTAATACATAGTACCTATGAGAACCAAGAGGGAGCAATACACTCCTGGAAATTGAAATAAGAACACCGTGAATTCATTGTCCCAGGAAGGGGAAACTTTATTGACACATTCCTGGGGTCAGATACATCACATGATCACACTGACACAACCACAGGCACATAGACACAGGCAACAGAGCATGCACAATGTCGGCACTAGTACAGTGTATATCCACCTTTCGCAGCAATGCAGGCTGCTATTCTCCCATGGAGACGATCGTAGAGATGCTGGATGTAGTCCTGTGGAACGGCTTGCCATGCCATTTCCACCTGGCGCCTCAGTTGGACCAGCGTTCGTGCTGGACGTGCAGACCGCGTGAGACGACGCTTCATCCAGTCCCAAACATGCTCAATGGGGGACAGATCCGGAGATCTTGCTGGCCAGGGTAGTTGACTTACACCTTCTAGAGCACGTTGGGTGGCACGGGATACATGCGGACGTGCATTGTCCTGTTGGAACAGAAAGTTCCCTTGCCGGTCTAGGAATGGTAGAACGATGGGTTCGATCACGGTTTGGATGTACCGTGCACTATTCAGTGTCCCCTCGACGATCACCAGTGGTGTACGGCCAGTGTAGGAGATCGCTCCCCACACCATGATGCCGGGTGTTGGCCCTGTGTGCCTCGGTCGTATGCAGTCCTGATTGTGGCGCTCACCTGCACGGCGCCAAACACGCATACGACCATCATTGGCACCAAGGCAGAAGCGACTCTCATCGCTGAAGACGACACGTCTCCATTCGTCCCTCCATTCACGCCTGTCGCGACACCACTGGAGGCGGGCTGCACGATGTTGGGGCGTGGGCGGAAGACGGCCTAACGGTGTGCGGGACCGTAGCCCAGCTTCATGGAGACGGTTGCGAATGGTCCTCGCCGATACCCCAGGAGCAACAGTGTCCCTAATTTGCTGGGAAGTGGCGGTGCGGTCCCCTACGGCACTGCGTAGGATCCTACGGTCTTGGCGTGCATCCGTGCGTCGCTGCGGTCCGGTCCCAGGTCGACGGGCACGTGCACCTTCCGCCGACCACTGGCGACAACATCGATGTATTGTGGAGACCTCACGCCCCACGTGTTGAGCAATTCGGCGGTACGTCCACCCGGCCTCCCGCATGCCCACTATACGCCCTCGCTCAAAGTCCGTCAACTGCACATACGGTTCACGTCCACGCTGTCGCGGCATGCTACCAGTGTTAAAGACTGCGATGGAGCTCCGTATGCCACGGCAAACTGGCTGACACTGACGGCGGCGGTGCACAAATGCTGCGCAGCTAGCGCCATTCGACGGCCAACACCGCGGTTCCTGGTGTGTCCGCTGTGCCGTGCGTGTGATCATTGCTTGTACAGCCCTCTCGCAGTGTCCGGAGCAAGTATGGTGGGTCTGACACACCGGTGTCAGTGTGTTCTTTTTTCCATTTCCAGTAGTGTAAGACTGGAAGAATAAGAACGATGTGCTCGGATTTGAAAGGGCGTAAGAAGGGAATGTAGCCTTTCGTACCCAGTGTTAATTCTTAGAATAAGCAGTGAGGGAAATAAAAGAAAGATTCTAGAGCATGATCACAATTCAAAGTGAAAGGACTTCAATGATAAAATTCCCTGATGGCATTGCTGTCATCAGTTAAAGTGAAAAATAGTTACAGGATGTGTTGAATGGAATGAACATTCCAACGAATACAGAATATAAAGTGAGAGTAAACCGAAGAAAGACGAAAGTAATAAGAAGAAGCGGAACTGATAACAGCGCCAAACTTAACATCAGAATTGAGGATCACGATTTAGACGAACTTAAGGAATTCTGATACCTAGGCAGCGAAATAACCCGTGATGGACGGAGCAAGATGGACACAAAATTCAGATAAGCACTGGTAAAGAGGTCATTCTCGTTCAAGAGAAGTATATTAGTATTAAACATAGGCGTTAATTTGAGGAACAAATTTCAGACAGTGTACGTCTGGAGCACAGCATTGTATGATAGTCAAACATGGACTGCGGGAAAACGCAACACAAGAGAATCGAAGCATTTGAGACGTAGTGCTACAGAAGAATGTTGAAAAATAGTTGCGTTGATAAGGTAAGAAATGAGGTTTCCGCATAACTAGTGAAGAAAGGAAAATCTGGAAAACACTGGTATGAAGAAGTGAGGAAATGAGAGGACATTTGTTAAGACATCAGGGAATGACTTCCACGATATTACAGGGAGCCGTAGAGGATAAGAACTGTAGAGGAAGACAGAGATTGGAATGCGTCCAGTAGATAATTGAGGACCGAGGTTGCAAGTGCTACTGTGTGATGAAAACGTGAGAACAGCAAAGGAATTTGTGACGGGTCTCATCAAAATAGTCAGTAGCCTGAATATTTTTTTTTAAGGTCATGGCGATACGTGTTTAACGCATGACCGGCGGTTTGATGGTCCCTCGTGTGAAGAAAGAAGACAACTTAGAGAGTAACATGGGTTAACGGAAAGGTGCCATTGGCCGACAGATGGCAGTGGTGGACTAGCAGTGTCGAGCACCGATATCAAGAGAGATAATAAAAGGAGTAAGCGGTACTGTGTTAAAAATATCTTTGGTGATCATCAGTCTGCGTCCTCTTTATTGTCTTTGGCGTTCTCTGCACTGAGGAGGGAACGGTAAATGATCTTTATTAACATTTGTGAAAATTAATTCAACATTGTTATTTTCTGTTTAGTCCACCTAATTAATGTTGGAACATTTCCAGAGTAGATTGTAGCGTAACGCTGAGTAGAAATTAAATTCTGAGTTTCATTTACATTTATATTATTTCATGAAAAGGTAGGTGACTGTGAACGATATCACAGTGCAGTACACAGATATTTTTCTCTTTATCGACAGTGCCAAAGAAACTAAAGAAAAAATCAAGTTTTTCCATATTGCATATTCGTGACAAAAGGAGTATTCTTATCGCAGGAAAAATTTTCTTTAACTGGCAAAGTGTATCTTTTCCTTATCCCGCTCGCGAAAATGTAAACAGTACTTTATTTATATGACTTTCTGGCCCCGAGCTGAGAAACATATAACAAAAATGCAGACTGTCGTCTTGCAAAAATAATAACTGTTTCTTGGTAGTATGCGACTATAGACGACAAATTCTACAAAACTATATTAGCACTGCCGTTGCGACGAGCATAATGAGTCGATCAAATTACAGAACAGTGAAATAAATCCTGAACTAGAGGGATAATGCATGCAGAACAATATGGGAGATCAGACACACTAGCTGTGGAGTACACCAGCTTTTCTTAAACACTCGCGAACGAGGACCTCATTGGTTTTTACTTACTGTTATCCTAATTTTCAAGCTGAAAACTAATTTCATTTACGGTGAGCTTCACGTGGATTTCCCGAATTACAGTCTTGGAAATTTTGTCACTGTGTATGTAGACTGGAAGTGGTGCATTTTTTTTCTATCCGTCTTCTGATGATTGATGCGGCCTCACCTGTGTTAACCTCTTCATCTCAGAGTAGCACTTACAACCTACGTCCGTAACTATTTGCTGGAATTATTACAATCTCCGTCTTCCTCTACAGTTTTTGCATTCTACAGATCCCTCTAGTTGGCTCTGAGCACTATGGGACTTAACAGCTGTGGTCATCAGTCCCCTAGAACTTAGAACTACTTAAACCTAACTAACCTAAGGACATCACACACATCCATGCCCGAGGCAGGATTCGAACCTGCGACCGTAGCAGTCGCGCGGTTCCGGACTGCGCGCTTAGAACCGCGAGACCACCGCGGCTGGCGATCCCTCTAGTACAATGAAAGTTGTAACCTCCCAAGAAAAATGCTACTGAAAATATTTTAAATGTAAATGGACATAGAGCCAAGTGTAACCTCCCCGTAATTATTTTTAAATGATATGAATTCAATAAAAAATGAAATCTCAGTGACAATGAAAACACAAATAGACCGAAATGTCGATCTTTACGCCCTGATTAAACTCTAATTCTTACCTCAATAAAACTGCATCTGCTCTTATTTTTCGCCATAGCTTGGAGGAAATGCATCGCAAATATATATATATATATATATATTTGAATTTAAGGGAAACTTTTCTTTAAGGAAATGCAAGGAAATATTATTTCAAAAAAGGATTCTTTGTTAAAAATGGTTGCTTTAGAAGCAAAATTATTATTGGGGCGATTCTTGAACAAATTAATTACACTTAAGATCCATTACAATACATTATTAGCTGAGCGCAAAGCTGCTTCATTACCTTATTTAACAATATACCTCGTCCTGAATCCCGACCATAGAGCCATGTCGACGCCCGCCGACTCGTCACACACAACTGCTAACTCGCAACTGGAACTACCGACTCCCTACATGCAACTGCTAACTCGCAACAAGACTGAACTCTCGCGCGCTATTACTCTCTCGCAACTGAACTGACTACATGCTCTCTGGTCAAAGATTGTCATGGCTCGTCATCGCTGCCTATGAAACGTACGCGTTTCAAAGTGACTCCCTCATGTCTTAACAGATGTCCTATCATCCTGTCCCTACTCTTTATCAGTGTTTTCCATATGTTCCTGTCCTCTACGATTCTGCGCAGAACCTCCTCATTCCTTATGTTATCAATCAACCAAATTTTCAACATTTGTCTATAGCACAATATCTCAAATGGCTCCATTCTCTTCTGCTCCGGTTTTCCAACAGTCTATGTTTCACTACCATACAATACTTTCATCCAGACTTACATTCTCAGAAATTTCTTCCACAAATTAAGGCCGATATATGATATTAGTAGACTTTTCCTGGCCGGGAATGCCCTTTTTGCCATTGCTAGTCTGCTTTTGATGTCCTCCTCGCTCCGTCCGTCATTGGTTATTTTACTGCCTGCGTAGTAGAATCCTTTAACTTCATCTACTTCGTGACCATTGCTCCTGATGTTAAGTTTCTCGCTGTTCTCATTTCTACTGCTTCTCATTACTTTCGCCTTTCTTGGATTTACTCCCAGTCCATACTCTGTACTCATTAGACAATTCATTGACTTCAGCAGATCATGCAAATCTTCTTCACTTTCACTGCGAACAGTAATGTCACCAGCTAATATTATCATTGGTATCCTTTCTCCTTCGATTTTAATTCCACTCTTGAACCTTTCTTTTATTTGCATCATTGCTTCTTAGATGTACAGTATTGGTGAAAGTCTACATCCTTTTCTTACAGCCTTTTTAATCCGAACACTTCGTTCTTGGTCGTCCACTATTGTTATTCCCTCTTTGCTCTTGTCCATATTGTATATTAACCGTCTCTCCCTATAGCTTACCCTTACTTTTTTCAGAATTTCGAACATCTTTCACCATTTTACATTGTCGAACACGTTTTTAAGGTCGACAAATGTGTCTTGATTTACTTTAGTGTTGTTTCCATTATTAACCGCAACGTCAGAATTGCCTCTCTCGTGCCTTTACCTTTCCTAAAGCCAACCTGTTCTTCACCTACCACATACTCAATTTTCTTTTCTATTCTTCTCTATATTATTCTTGTAAGGAACTTGGATGCATGAGCTTTTAAGCCGATTGTGCGGTAATTCTCGCACTTGTCAGCTCTTGAAGTCTTCGGAATTTTGTGTACGATGCTTTTCCGAAAGTCAGATGGTACGTCGTCAGATTCATACATTCTACACACCAACGTGATTAGTCGTTTTGTTGCCACTTCCCCCAATGATTTTAGAAATTCTGATTGAATGTTAACGATCATTTCTGCATTATTTGATCTTAAGTCCTCCGAAGCTCTTTTAAATTCTGATTTTAGTACTGGATCTCCAATCTCTTCTAAATCGAATCTTGGTTCTTCTTCTATCACATCAGACAAATCTTCCCCCTCATAGAGGCTTTCAATGTATTCTTTCCACCTATCCGCACTCTCCTCTGCGTTTACAAGTGAAACTCCCGTTGTACTCTGAATGTTATCACCATTGCTGTTATTATCACCGAAGGTGGTTTTGTCTTTCCTGTATGCTGCGTCTGTCCTTCTGATAATCATTTCTTTTTCGATGCCTTCACTTTTTTCCTGCAGCCATTTCGTCTTAGCATCCCTGCGCTTCCTATTTATTTCATTTCCCAGCCACTTGTATTTCTGTATTTCTGAGTTTCCCGGAACATTTTTGTGCTTCCTCCTTTTATCAATCAATTGAAGTATTTATTCTACTACCCACAGTTTCTTCGCAGTTACTTTCCTTGTACCTATGTTTTCCTTCCCAGCTTCTGTGATGGACCTGTTTAGAGATTCAATTCCTCTTCAACTGTACAGCCTACTGAGGTATTCCCTGTTTCTGTATCTATGACCTCAGAAAACTTCAACCGTAGCTCGTCGTTCTTTAGTACTTCGGTATCCCACTTCTTTGCGTATTGATTCTTCCTGACTAATCTCTTAAACTTCAGTCTACTCTACATCACTACTGTATTGTGGTCTGAGTCTATATCTGCTCCTGGGTAAGCCTTACAATCCAGTATCTGATTTCGGAATCTCCGTCTGACCATGATGTAATGTAACTGAAATCTTCCCGTATCAACCGCCCATTTTCAAGTATATCTCCTCCTCTTGTGATTCTTGAACAGAGTATTCGATATTACTAGCTGCAACGTGTTACAGAACTCAGTTACTCTTTCTCCTCTCTCATTTCTTGTCTCATCCCATATTCTCTTGTAACCTTTTCTTCTACTCCTTCACCTACAACTGCACCCTAGTCTCCCATAACTATTAGATTTTCATCCCCCTTTACATCCTGTATTACCCTATCAATATCCTCATACACTTTCTCTGTCTCTTCAGCTTGCGACGTCGACATTTAAACCTCAACTATCGTTGTCGGTATTGGTTTTCTGGCTATTCTGATAAGAATCACCTCGTCACCAAACTTTTCACAGTAACAAACTTTCTGCCCTGTCTTCCTACTCATAACGAATCCTACTCCTGTTATAACATTTTCTGCTGATGTTGATATTACCCTATACTCATCTGACCAGAAATCTTTGTCTTCTTTCCATATCCCTTCACTGACGCCTAGTATGTCTACATAAGGGCCTTTGCCTTTCTCTTTTTAGATTTTCTAGTTTCTCTACCACGTTCAAGCTTATGAGATTCAACGCTCCGACTAGTAGAACATTATCTTTTCGTTGATTATTCAGCCTTTTTCTCATGGTAACCTCCCTCTTGGCAGTCCCCTACTGGAGATCCGAATGGGGAGTATTCCGGAATATTTTGCCAATGGAGAGGCCATCATTCCACTTCTTCAATTACAGGTCTCATGTCCTGTGGATACACGTTACGTATATTTAATGCAGTGGTTTCCATTGCCATCAGCATCCTCATGCTGTTGATAAATGCTGGTGGTTACGTAGTGTTAATCGTCCACTGACTGAGTGTCCAATTGGTTCCCCACCAATTACAAGGACATGCCCAGTTTTTGTTTGTACTATCTTTTCGCTTTCCGCAGTAAAAATATTTTCTTCAGCTACATACGCAAGAATATATATTTGTGTGTGTGTGTGTGTGTGTGTGTGTGTGTGTGTGTGTGCGTAATCTGAGAGAATAAACTGGAATATCCGAACACAGATGGACAAAAGTCAGGAAAAGTTCAAGGCCGAATCCCGACTGAACACTTTATTTTTCGGTAAGAAATTACATACTTATATAAGATTTTGCCAACAATCAGAATGATAATGAAGACCACAGTCTTCTCTTGCACCTAACATATAATAATGAAGAGCAACATTCTTTCACATAAGCATTCTTTAAGACAAAAGAAATATCAGTTTAAACAACAAGCTTCACTTACACAATCAAATTTAAAACCGAGATAAGCTTAAATTCATTAACACAAAAGTAGATGGTCTTCATTGTTGGTGCAGATTGAACATCTAATTCTATTTTGAGTTGCGCGGCAGCAAATCCTGCAAATCAAAGAGTTTAGTAACAGTACAAAACTTAGCGTTCTCAGTTTTCAGTTACAGTCGACACACTTATGTCAGACGGCCATCAAAAGTTATCTGTACACTGTACAATCTTGAAGTTCTCTCTACGATCCTTGGAATAATCAGGCTTAGCAACCACGAAGGCACAACAAAAACGCTCCATTCTTTCATGAAAACTTACCAGATCTGCCAGATCACCGTCGTACCAAAAACGATCCGCTGAAACTGAAGCTGAGTGTAGCGCCGCTTATTGTTATGTTTCCTGAACGTACTGCCGGCCTTGCTTGTACGAGGTGGTCGGCGAAGTGATTCACTCTGCTCACAGCGCTCTAGAATACGCTTCTTAGTGTTATGTTGTAACCTCTCCCTCACTTATCGACCTTAATGACAATAAAAATTAAACCGCGTGTACCTAATGGAAATTTGGGAAAAGAAATCGGCACCGAAGTTAATCTGTCTGTAAATTAGGGAGCAAAGGGTTACATCTAAATGAAGGAAAAATGCAAATGAAACTGGTGGAAATTAATTTTGAAAAGAGGTAAAGTTAATAAAGAAAGTAAATGTGCGGTCGTTACGTTAACAATTAACTGGCGTTAATTAGATATTTGAGATTTGGGGAAAATTACGGTCGCCAGTCCTGTGGACAACTACTATAATAACTGAAAAAGAAAGGTGGCTACTGAAGGTTGACACGTGCTGTGTGAAACCTGAATGTTTGTCAGAAGTAATATATTTCGCTAACTCTGACTTAATTTAGCAAAATAATTAATAAAACCGGAAAATTGAAAGTTAATTTAGTGACTGAAATTAATAGTGAACTTTGTTTCTGAAGCACTACGAAATTCAATATAAGGTTAGTCTTGGGCTACCGCAACAATCATTTCAAAAGTTACTTGAATCTACGCAATTTATAAATAACAGATTTCACTTTGAACTTGAATTAAATGATTCTGAACAATTAACAATAGTAAAATTTAGTACGTACCAAGCTGAGATGCAGTCACAGGTAAGCGAAAATATGGTAACAAAACTCGCACTCCTAAATTGTGCTTGTGTAATCTAAATATTGTAGCCAGCTATGAATACCTTAACTGAACTTTGAAATTAAAGCAGTGAAATCGAATGATATTACTTTAATGCTGGCGTTTGAATTTCAACGACACTCGAGTTCATTTCGGAAAAGGAAGGGACCCTGCTTGGTAATGCAATTGAGACAATGAGCAACAAAGGTTAATGCTAAATTGCCTTATTTTTGTGATGCTAATGGAATAGTTTGAAAAGCTAAGGACTGCCATACAGTTCTGAAACTTTACGTGCTTTCAGTCTTCCTTGTTGGTTGATTGAAGGTTTGAAGTCGTCGAACAAGGAGGTGGCGACAAGCACTCATTGTCGGCCGTAGTTGCTGTAGAAGCTGCATGTTGGCGCGCCTTCTTCTCGACACGGTCACCAGGTGAAAGGGCTCTTGCTGTGTGCCAGCTAATGCTTCCCGTCCGCGACACCGTGTCAGAAACTATCATAGCAAGTCGAGCGCAATGACATGCTGCCAAACCCCGGAAGCGCGGCAGAGTTAACACTACCAAAGGTCCTAAACAATTTGGTTCTCCACAAGACGGAATCGTTCGATAGCATAGTTTTCCTAGGCCAGACCCAGCGTAAAAATACAAATAATATTTACAAAACAATCATACACCGACATAAATGCATAAATATACAGGGTGTTATAAAAAGGTACGGCCAAACTTTCAGGAAACATTCCTCACACACAAATAAAAAAAAGATGTTATGTGGACATGTGTCCGGAAACGCTTAATTTCCATGTTGGAGGTCATTTTAGTTACGTCAGTATGTACTGTACTTCCTCGATTCACCGCCAGTTGGCCCAATTGAAGGAAGGTAATGTTGACTTCGGTGCTTGTGTTGACATGCGACTCATTGCTCTACAGTACTACCATCAAGCACATCAGTACGTAGCATCAACACGTTAGTGTTCATCACGAACGTGGTTTTGCAGTCAGTGCAATGTTTACAAATGCGGAGTTAGCAGATGCCCATTTCATGTATGGATTAGCACGGGACAATAGCCGGGCGCGGTACGTTTGTATTGAGACAGATTTCCAGAACGAAAGTGTCCCGACAGGAAGACGTTCGAAGCAATTGATCGGCGTCTTAGGGAGCGCGGAACATTCCAGCCTATGACTCGCGACTGGAGAAGCCCTAGAACGACGAGGACACCTGCAATGGACGAGGCAATTCTTCGTGCAGTTGACGATAACCCTAATGTCAGCGTCAGAGAAGTTGCTGCCGTACAAGGTAACGTTGACCACGTCACTGTATGGAGAGTGCTACGGGAGAACCAGTTGTTTCCGTACCATGTACAGCGTGTGCAGGCACTATCAGCAGCTGATTGGCCTCCACGGGTACACTTCTGCGAATGGTTCATCCAACAATATGTCAATCCTCATTTCAGTGCAAATGTTCCCTTTACGGATGAGGCTTCATTCCAACGTGATCAAATTGTAAATTTTCACAATCAACATGTGTGGGCTGATGAGAATCCGCACGCAATTGTGCAATGACGTCATTAACACAGATTTTCCGTGAACGTTTGGGCAGGCATTGTTGGTGATGTTTTGGTTGGGCCCCCATGTTCTTCCACCTACGCTCAATGGAGCACGTAATCATGATTGCATACGGGATACTCTACCTGTGCTTCTACAACATGTGCCATTACAAGTATGACACAACATGTGGTTCATGCACGATGGAGCTCCTGCACATTTCAGTCGAAGTGTTCGTACGATTCTCAACAACAGATTCGGTGATCGATGGATTGGTAGGGGCGGACCAATTCCATGGTCTCCACGCTCTCCTGACCTCAACCCTCTTGGCTTTCATTTATGGGAGCATTTGAAAGCTCTTGTCTACGCAACCCCGGTACCAAATGTAGGGACTCTTCGTGCTCGTATTGTGGACGGCTTTGATACAATACGCCATTCTCCAGGGCTGCATCAGCGCATCAGGGATTCCATGCGACGGAGGGTGGATGCATGTATCCTCGCTAACGGAGGACATTTGGAACATTTCCTGTAACAAAGTGTTTGAAGTCACGCTGGTACGTTCTGTTGCTGTGTGTTTCCATTCCATGATTAGTGTGATTTGAAGAGAAGTAATAAAATGAGCTGTAACATGGAAAATAAGCGTTTCCGGACACGTGTCCACATAACATATTTTCTTTCTTTGTGTGTGAGGAATGTTTCCTGAAAGTTTGGCCGTACCATTTTTGTAACACCTTGTACATGTACAAATTGTAAAACACTTACGATATATAAAGACACAGAAATCTCATATCTTCAGGTAACAAAAGAAGGAAAAAATTGTATAGTGCAATAAATGGAAACAGGAGGATATGCATTTCCGGCGTTACAATGTACGGTGGTTAAACATTCTTGAGTCAAGTCACTAACATTTTTCAACCACTTTGTGAGATCTATGTTCGAAGACTTCATGAATTTTCGACGCCATCAGAAGATTCTCGTTTGGACTGAAACTGGTTGCCCCGTAATGGAAGAACCTGAAATACAGCTGCTGTCGCTTTTGTTAACATTACATTATTCAGCTGTGAAGGCACAAAAGAATCAAAATTATTTACTGAAGCCTTTTTTTTTTTTGAAATTTCTGTTTTTGTTTTTACTGAAAAGCACATCTCGGATAAAAAATAGTCGAACCGTTGCCCTGGGAAACATGTAGTTATGTCTATAAATAAAGTATTAACTATTAAGGTATCGGCGAGTTTGTTTTCCGTGCAAATAGTAAACTGAGTACAGTCGCAAGTTGCTCGACTATGTAACTGAATATGCGTTTGTTTCGTCTTCAGACTATAGGTTATGTCCACTGTTTACTGCCCTCCATTGTCGAGGAAACCCGTGGGAACAGGAAGGGGGCGAAATTCAAAATATTTACCGGAGCCTGGCGCCGCTGCTTCTGGAGACGAGTCGTACACGGGCCGATGAGGGACGCAGAGCCGGTTGCCGTTATTCATGCCGCTAATAAAAGGGGGCGCTGAAAAATAGCCGGAGGAGACCCTTCATTCATATTGTCCACTGAAATATAGAGCCCTAAACAAGAGGCGGTCGCGTCGCGAGGACCGGGGGATGGTGGCGGGGGGGAAGGAGAGCGGCGCCCGAGACGGCAAGTTTACTGCACGTAGCTTTCCGTTCGCAGAGATTTATGCGCATTCAGTCCTCGTGAAAATAAGTTTACCTTTCGCCAGGTAACGACGACCTAAATCACGAAAGATAGAGTACTGGAAGTGGCGAAGGGGTTGAGGATGAGGGTAGGGGACGGGCGGCTAGGGAAGTGGATGCGGTGTGTGAACTGTGGGGTGGGCGACACGGAAGAGGGCGGCCGACCGCCGGGAAGTCACATTTCATCTCGGCCAATTACAGCGCCGCGTCGGCCGCGGGTCGCCTGCGAGCCACCCTCGGACCCACAGGTTGCGCTCCGCCGTGTGTTAACCAGGGGCCAGGCCCCACCGTTCTCGTTCCAAAGGCAGCCCTGTACAATACACACCGGCAGCAGCGCCGTGTCCCGAGAAATATTAGGCCTAGCAGTAAGTAGTCACCTCCTTTGCGCCTTTTCTCCAGATTGCTGAAGCTGTGCCTAACCATTATGATCAGGTGAGTGGCAGTGCGAACGAACAGACCCCACGCATTCATATAACTGATTCACCTCGATGGGCAATGGGTACACACACACCAGTGAAGATGCACAATATCGTTCGGCCTCTAGCGGGAATCTACACTGCTGGCCATTAAAATAGCTACACCACGAAGATGACGTGCTACAGACGCGAAATTTAACCGACAGGAAGAAGATGCTGTGATATCAGAATGATTACCTTTTCAGAGCATTCACACAAGGTTGGCGCCGGTGGCGACACCTACAACGTGCTGACATGAAAAAAGTTTCCAACCGATTTCTCGTACACAAACAGCAGTTGACCGGCGTTGCCTGGTGAAACGTTGTTGTGATGCCTCGTGTAAGGAGGAGAAATGCGTACCATCACGTTTCCGACTTTGATAAAGATCGTATTGTAGCCTATCGCGACTGCGGTTTATCGTATCGCGACATTGCTGCTCACGTTGGTCGAGATCCAATGACTATTAGCAGAATATGGAATCGGTGGGTTCAGGAGGGTAATACGGAACGCCGTGCTGGATACCAACGATCTCGTATCACTAGCAGTCGAGATGACAGGCATCTTATCCGCATGGCTGTAACGGATCGTGCAGCCGCGTCTCGATCTCTGAGCCAACAGATGGGGACGTTTGCAAGACAACAACCATCTGCACGAACAGTTAGACGAGGTTTGCAGCAGCATGGACTATCCGCTCGGACACCATTTCTGCGGTTACCCTTGACGCTGCGTCACAGACAGGACCGCCAGCGATGGTGTACTCAACGACGAACCTGGGTGCACGAATGGCAAAACGACATTTTCTTCGCATGAATCCAGCTTCTGTTTACAGCATCATGATGCTCGCATTCGTGTTTGCGACATCGCGGTGAACGCACATTGGAAGCGTGTATTTGTCATAGCCATATTGGCGTATCACCAACGTGATGGTTGGGGTGCCATTGGTTACATGTCTCGGTCACCTCTTGTTCGCATTGACGGCACTTTGGACAGTGGACGTTACATTTCAGATGTGTTACGACCCGTCGCTCTACCCTTCATTCGATCCCAGCGAAATCCTACATTTCAGCAGGATAATGCACGACCGCATGTTGCCTTTCTGGGTACAGGCCTTTCTGGGTACAGAAAATGTTAGACTGCTGCCCTGGCCAGCACATTCTCCAGATCTCTCACTAATTGAAAACGTCTGGTCAATGGTGGCCGAGTAACTGGCTCGTCACAAAACGCCAGTCACTATCTTGTTGAAGCTGCATGGGCAGCTGTACCTGTACATACCATCCAAGCTCTGTTTGACTCAATGCCCAGGCGTATCAAGGCCATCAATACGGTCAGAAATGGTTGTTCTGGGTACCGATTTCTCAGGATCTATGAACCCTAATTGCGTGAAAATGTAATCACATGTCAGTTCTAGAATGATATATTTGTCCAATTCTTCTAGGTGTTGTAATTTTAATGGCCAGTAGTGTAAAATTTGCGTATGGCGTGCGGATGGGTGGCGCCACGTAGGAATGTCGGCCGGCCGGGGAGCGTGAAGAAATAGTCCCCGCATTTGCCACAAACACTGGTAGCCGGCACGGTAGCTCAGCGTTTTCGGTTAGAGGGTTAGCTGCCCTCTGTAATTAAAAAAAAAAAAAAAAAAAAAAAAGTGAATGAATGGATCAACGATGTCGCTGAACGGATGCTATGGGACGTCCCAAACAAAACGGAACAAACTGAGATAAAAAAATAGGATGGAGCAGTGATTAACGCAGGTGAATAGTAAGCAGCAGATACCGGCTTTGAGTCTCGGTCCTGCACACATGTTTGCTCGTCGCTGCCGATTCAGCATGAAGTCGCTATGCAGCTGATTTCACTAGTTCCATCCCTTTCCTTTCCGTTCTCACTCTTCCACCTCCAATTTACATAATAAGTTAATTTCGTATTCAGCTCCAGTATTCGAATATCTGATAATGTTCTGTTTGTCCTCCATTTTATCAGTAGGCTGATGTTCTGATAAGAGTAGAGACATCGAATATAACGAAAGAAGATTTTTAAAAAAATCGTTATCGTGAAACTATGGAAACAAAAATATCGTTATCCTGAAATATCGCTGCCGGCCGGAGTGGCCGTGCGGTTCTAGGCGCTACAGTCTGTAACCGCGCGACCGCTACGGTCGCAGGTTCGAATCCTGCCTCGGGCATGGATGTGCGTGATGTCCTTAGGTTAGGTAGGTTTAAATAGTTCTAAGTTCTAGGGGACTGATGACCTCAGAAGTTAAGACCCATAGTGTTCAAAGCAATTTGAAACATTTTTTTGAAATATCGCTACTTATCTTTCATTAGAGAAGACAATCTGTATAGGTTCCCATTTCTACAACTTTTTAATTTAATTTTATGTGGGTCCGTCATCAGGTGCAAATCGTCTATATATATATATAATTTAGTAAAGTGAAGTGTACGTTCTTGTTATTGAGAAGTTAGATGTTAGGTTTTGTATTTCGGGAATCAATTACGGAAGATTTAACGAGATACAGTGGATGTTTTCCACTCTTTATTTTTTTCACTTGTTTTCATTACAATTTCCGCAGTTTGTGCACGACATACAAAACCCCGCATTTAACCTTCAAACAACAGGATGTGCATTTCAACTCACACAAGAGCTGAAGTATAATTTGTGTTAAGGCGATTTGAAACGGATGATAGATCCACAGGGTGCGAAACGCATCTTGTAATTTAGTGAAACACGAAGAATTAGTGATTCAAGGAGCTTTTGTTTCTGCTACCCCACCAAATATGTTTTTAATCCTTTCCTGCCCGATGGGACTTAAAAGTTCTGTCCAATTTCAGAAACAGAGTGGTTGTTGCGTCTCTTGGTTAGTGAATTCGTTAGCTCGTACTTAATGTTTAGAGACAATATTTTTAAACGTATAGAAATGAACAAATTCTGATGTACTGCTGTTTGTGTAATTACGTCAGATATTAATTATCTGAAAGACAATCAAAGAGATGTAAATGCCATAAGACTCGCTGCCATTGTGATTAGTGCATGGATAGCAACTCACAATTACAATCTCTTTATACTGATTTTCATCGCTCGTTTGGTTTTGAGCTTGCTGCTCCTGTGCCATATTGAGCTATTTTTGTTTCATGTGTTATAAGTGTGACCTTATCTGGAATTATAGATCGGTATTGTTGTAAATGTATCGTGGTAATGTTCCTTAATACACCGTAAAACAGCACTGAGCGTACATGTACTCATTTGATTTTCTAGCAATTTAGCACAGCCGCTGCGGGGGCGAAATGGAATATCGCTGACCGCTATTTGATCCACCGTCACGCGGGCTTTTTAAATTCGATATATTCAAAACCAACAGCACGCTCTAAGGCGCAACAAATACTTAAAATATGGAATAAGTGATCCTGGCGAGTACTTAAACACAAAATCTTTTATATCAATACCAGAACTTGACGTAAGTAGAAAAAGGTAAAACATTCGATCCTGGCTGGCTTAACTATATGAGACGGCGTAAGTAACTGACAGTTAATTTCCATTATACACTCCTGGAAATTGAAATAAGAACACCGTGAATTCGTTGTCCCAGGAAGGGGAAACTTTATTGACACATTCCTGGGGTCAGATACATCACATGATCACACTGACAGAACCACAGGCACATAGACACAGGCAACAGAGCATGCACGATGTCGGCACTAGTACAGTGTATATCCACCTTTCGCAGCAATGCAGGCTGCTATTCTCCCATGGAGACGATCGTAGAGATGCTGGATGTAGTCCTGTGGAACGGCTTGCCATGCCATTTCCACCTGGCGCCTCAGTTGGACCAGCGTTCGTGCTGGACGTGCAGACCGCGTGAGACGACGCTTCATCCAGTCCCAAACATGCTCAATGGGGGACAGATCCGAAGATCTTGCTGGCCAGGGTAGTTGACTTACACCTTCTAGAGCACGTTGGGTGGCACGGGATACATGCGGACGTGCATTGTCCTGTTGGAACAGCAAGTTCCCTTGCCGGTCTAGGAATGGTAGAACGATGGGTTCGATGACGGTTTGGATGTACCGTGCACTATTCAGTGTCCCCTCGACGATCACCAGTGGTGTACGGCCAGTGTAGGAGATCGCTCCCCACACCATGATGCCGGGTGTTGGCCCTGTGTGCCTCGGTCGTATGCAGTCCTGATTGTGGCGCTCACCTGCACGGCGCCAACCACGCATACGACCATCATTGGCACCAAGGCAGAAGCGACTCTCATCGCTGAAGACGACACGTCTCCATTCGTCCCTCCATTCACGCCTGTCGCGACACCACTGGAGGCGGGCTGCACGATGTTGGGGCGTGAGCGGAAGACGGCCTAACGGTGTTCGGGACCGTAGCCCAGCTTCATGGAGACGGTTGCGAATGGTCCTCGCCGATACCCCAGGAGCAACAGTGTCCCTAATTTGCTGGGAAGTGGCGGTGCGGTCCCCTACGGCACTGCGTAGAATCCTACGGTCTTGGCGTGCATCCGTGCGTCGCTGCGGTCCGGTCCCAAGTCGACGGGCACGTGCACCTTCCGCCGACCACTGGCGACAACATCGATGTGCTGTGGAGATCTCACGCCCCACGTGTTGGGCAATTCGGCGGTACGTCCACCCGGCCTCCCGCATGCCCACTATACGCCCTCGCTCAAAGTCCGTCAACTGCACATACGGTTCACGTCCACGCTGTCGCGGCATGCTACCAGTGTTAAAGACTGCGATGGAGCTCCGTATGCCACGGCAAACTGGCTGACACTGACGGCGGCGGTGCACAAATGCTGCGCAGCTAGCGCCATTCGACGGCCAACACCGCGGTTCCTGGTGTGTCCGCTGTGCCGTGCGTGTGATCATTGCTTGTACAGCCCTCTCGCAGTGTCCGGAGCAAGTATGGTGGGTCTGACACACCGGTGTCAATGTGTTCTTTTTTCCAATTCCAGGAGTGTAGATAGTGAAATGTGAGTCATTTTATGGCATCTCTTGCAAATCATTTTATTGTGTCACAAGTAGGTGTGCTTTGCTATAGATGTATACGTATACGGCTCACAGAACCCACGTATATCAAGTGCAACAGTATTGCTTATGTAATTATTCTTTTTTTATTACATGCTAAGAAATATGAACCATTTAGTCTGCGAAAGTGTTAGCTTGACTTCAGTGTAAATTTTCATCCCTTGCAGGCGACGTTATTAAGGACAACGCACACAGCACTGATTCTGGATTTCTATTATCTTAAACATCTTGCCACAACCGTAGCATGACCGCTACGGTAGCGGGATCGAATCCTGCCTCGGGCATGGATGTGTGTGATGTCCTTAGGTTAGTTAGGTTTACGTAGTTCTAAGATCTAGGGCAGGGCTTCCCAACGTGTGGTCCGCGGACCCCTTAGGGGTCGGCCGGCCACCTTTCACAAAATCGTGTAAAATAATGAGTAAAATTATTGAATAAAAATGTGAAAATCAAATTCATAAGTATTTTTTTCATGTGAAAAACATGTGTACTTTTACTTCAGGTCGTATTCCCAAGCGGCGTTTGTGGTTCCAAGTGAGAACCCCATACACAGTTTAGTGCCGGAGAATGCGGCTTCTCTGATCGACTGTTTCGCAACAATACGGGGGTCGTTTGTGCGCCAGCTCACGGCGCTAGATGTGCTGAAACCTTTTACACATGCGCGGAGCGAGCTTTGTCGACCAATCGCAGCGCTCGCTGGCACGTATGCGGCCCCAGGCATCATTAAATGTTAAACTTGCTGTGTCAGTGCACTACCCATTTCATAAGTCGATTTTGGACCAGTTTATTGCTTCTAACATGGATCGGTGGCTGAAGTCAGGATCATTGAAGAAGGGTGCAGTTTCTCCATTGCCTTCACAACAAGGGAGGTTTCCAGTTGAAATGAATGGGGAAGGAGGACAACCAAAGGAAGAACAATCACAAGAAGCTCCACAGCCGGATTTATTACGTGAAAACGGTGCAAGTACGCAATTGGTTGCAATATCCTGTGGGAGTGGAATAACCAAGAAGCGTAAGTACAACGAAAGCTATTTAGAAATGAGCTTCATGGAGACAAAGAAGGGCAAAGCTCAGTGTGTAACTTGTGCGTGAGTCCTTCCGAACAGTTCAATGGTTCCAGTTAAACTGCGCCGTCATTTTTAAGGTACTCACACGGATTTCCAGGCTACAGACATCGATTTTTGCAAAAGGAAGAGTGTTGAACTAGCTGCTTCTCAGCATTGCACGAAAACTCATACAAAAACAATTAATGAAAATTCATTAAAAGCCTCTTTCTTGGTTAGTTATCGAGTAGCAAAAACAGGCGAAGCTCATACCATTGCAGAAAATCTCATAAAGCCGTGTGTTAATGATATTGTTTTCTGCTAGACGAAACGGCAGTAAAGTCTGTATCTTCGGCCCCATTATCAAACAATACTGTCAAGAGACGCATTGTTTACATGTCAAATGATGTGAAAGACACTCTTGTTTCTCGTATCCAACACAATTCATTTTCTCTGCAGATAGATGAATCCACTGATGTTACAGGATTAGCGATTTTATTGGCTTTTGTCCGTTATGAATATTCTGGATGTTTTGATGAGGACCTCTTATTCTGCAGACCACTACCTGCCAACACAACAGGTGCTGAAATATTCCGTCTATTGGATGATTTTTTAAGGACTAACGAAGTTTCGTGGTCTAATTGCATAGATGTGTGCACAGATGGTGCAAAAGCTATGACGGGTTCTACAGTCGGAGCAATAACGAAAATAAAAGAAAACGCCAAGAATTTCAGCAGTAGTCATTGTGTTCTCCACAGATACGCTTTAGCTACGAAACAAGTGCCTGTTTCGTTCAAGACAGTTTTAGACGAATCCATTCAAATCATTAACTTCATAAAATCAAGGCCGTTGAAGTCATGACTTTTCACAATATTGTGTGAAGATAAGGGAAGCCTTCACCGTTCCCTGCTTCTCCACACAGAAGTGAGGTGGCTCTCACGTGGGAATGCACTCTCTCGGTTGTACGAATTAAGATTGGAAGTCTTAGCTTTCCTTTTGGAGCATAACACCAAATTAGCAGATCTTATTAATGACGAAAATTAGCAGTGTATACTTGCCTATTTGTCGGATATTTTCTCCAAAATGAACGAAATGAATCTTTCACTCCAAGGGCAAAGTGAAACAAAGGTCACTGCTATCGACAAAGTTCGAGCATTCAAGAGGAAAATCATTTTTTGGGCAGGGAGGTCGAGGAGGGGGAGGTCGAGTGTTTTCCTCTTCTCAAGGAGTTTTTGAAAAACAAAACTTTGGCGATTGGGCAGAATTTGTTTCATCAAATCCTGGAACATCTCTGAAGATTGATGTCATTGTTGGAGCATTATTTCCAACAGCTGAAGATGAGAAGTTGCAGAAAAACGAATGGGTGGTCAACCCATTCATTGTATCCAAACAGCCGAACATTCTATCATCAAATGAATATGATTTGTTGATAGAAATTGCCACAGACCCTACCTTGAAATCAAGTTTTGACATTGACGGTTACTCACACTTCTGGATCCGTTTGGATAAGAAGAAATACTAACCCCTTGTTGAAAAGGCAAAACGTGTACTTCTTCCATTTGCCACAACATACATGTGTGAATCTGGATTCTCGATCTATACTGCCCACAAAACTAAATACCGAAGCTGTCTAGATGCGGAACCAGACATCCGTCTCCAGTTGTCAAGAATTGAACCCAACTTTTAAAAATTGTGTCAGCAGAAGCACCCTGCAACCATCACATTAGGATTCCACTATTATTCCTACAGACTCGTCTATAGTAAAGATGAAAGCATTTTTCTTCATAGATGCTCAGTGAACATAACTGAACGATAACTCTGTAGGAATTTTTTTTCTGTCTTCTATTATTTACAAAATAGTTATTAATTGAATTCTGTTGGCATTGATATTTTTGTTACGAAAATTAAAATGATCTCTAAAGCTAATTTCTTTTCTTTATAATATGTTCCGTCCTCTCAGTTAAAACTATGGCCTGCCTATACTTCAGTTAGAATTAGTTGCTATTACTCTGAAACTATATTGTGGCAACTGGCGGTGAGTGTAAACAAATGAGGACTTTCCATGTGCCACCTTGTAAAAGGTAAAACTCCTCTGCCAGAATTGTTTCCTCTGAGAAAAAAAGTCTTACGTTCTGCTAAATGCTTCGTCTTCTGGTATACAAATAAGAGAGTTTGTTTGTTTGTTTTTTCCTTATTTGCATACAGTTGAAGCTGACTGCCACGTGTCCAAGTAGTAGTTGAAGTTGTCAGCTGTGGCTAAAGTGTGGCTACGCCGCCTGCCAGTGGCCAGCTACCAACTGACAATACACTGTTGCAATGCCGCCTGCTAGCTGCCGGCTATGGACTGACAGCTGCCGTTCAGTGGATAAGCAAAGACTTAAAAATAACTAGACTTTCCGAGCTGTTTACATGGGCACGAAAATCGATTGTGGAACTGGAAAACGGCTTTATAAAAGCAGATTTCCAGAATCGATTTTGCAGTGTTTACCTGACCAACCAAAAGTGGAACTGGACATCGGCTTACGAAATTCGTTTCTGGAAACGCATGTAAACTGGGTGAATATGTTCCCACGCATTGCACAACAGATGTCACAATAGTCCTTTGAAGGGAATTCCTTGGCCTCTTTTCTTTCGTGATGTGGTGGTATCTCGAGTCATGGGTCTGTCTCTTTTCTTCACAGCCGCGAGGAATGGCCGCGCATTCTAAAGCGCCATGTCGTCGTGGATTGCGTGTTGTCCTTAGCGGAAGTTAAACTTAGGTTAATAGTGTGTAAGACTAGGAACTGATGACCTCAGCAGTTAAGTCGCATAGACTTTACATACATTTTAAGATTTTTCTTCGGATTTCATGAGAAACCACACGCATTCACACACTCACACACACACACACACACACATACACACACACACACACACACACACACGATTGTTACGAAATGTGCATGCTCCTTACACAAAAGTAGCCAAACAGTGAAAGTGAACAGACCACAAGCGGCAGCTTGTCAACAGCGAACAGTTTGGACGTGACGTTGATTGTTCTTGGAGGAAGGCAGCTCCAACGTGTGAAATATCAATTACCAAGTATTTTAATCAGGCTATAGTTTGTTGAACAAAGGGAGTAAATCCACTAGTAAGTGTCTGGATACAGTAGGAATTCAAATTGGATCGTTAATTTCAAGTTTTTTTCATTCATATCTAAACCAAAGACTATTGATACATCGGGGGGGGGGGGGGGGGGGGGAAGGTGGGGGCATTGGGAACATGGCACTTGCGTTAAGAAGCTTTCAGTTCCCATGCGTTTCTCTCTGAAATTTAAAGTTACTGTGCTGTTGACTGACTAGGGGTCCGCTATGGATTGTCTACTGAAGAAGGGGTCCGCCAGCTGAAAAGGTTGGGAAGCCCTGCTCTAGGGGACTGATGACCTCCGAAGTTAAGTCCCATAGTGCTCAGAGCCATTTGAACCATTTTTTTAAGATCTGCACGTTTGGCTGTATAAAATCTAACTGACACAAGAACTGAAGCCAAACGATTAAGAAAAGCGCCCAGCATTTGCCCCTTTGGTGCTTGTGGATAAAAATTTCATAAAATGACATTATGTTCGTTTTTCTGTTAAATGGTTCTGTGGGACGAACAATACTACGGGATTTGCGACACAGAAAACCCTCGAATAGTCATGGAGAAGACATTACATCCACGAAGAGTTAATGCGTGTTGTGGCATATGGTGTGAAGACGAATACTATCGCAAAATGTAATGAGAGTTTTCGTTGTCCCAAGTGAATCGCGTGAGTGGTGAACATGTTTGGTTTCAACAAGATGGCGCAACCTGTCACACATCAATTCCAGCAATGGACTTACCACGAGAGAGAGATTGCCTGGCCGGGTGATTTCTCACAACGGTCATGCGAATTGCCAACACTGATTGTGATATGACATCATGTGAAAATCTCGCTTGTACATCAACCAACCGCGACCGCTTCCAGAGCTCAAGGCAGAATTCAGCGTGTAATTTCAGAACTAAAAGTGGAAAAATGCCGTAATGATAGTCGTGGAAGCCAGTTGAGTAATGCCATATTTCATAATTAATCACAGGTAGCGCACACTGCCATAACTTTAAGATTACTTAATTTCTTCGATAGATTTATATACTATTAGGCACTCAAAAGTTGCGTTCTTTATGGAACACAGTTCGTAATAGAGATAATCGAATTTCACAACTTTTAAGTAAAATAAAAACAGCGTAAAATAAGTCATTGTTTTGATTTTCATTACAGATAACAATTCCTGCAGTTTGTAGTGAGGACAAAATGACATCAAAGAAAAAGAAGACAGTAGTCACCGTGAACAAAATGCTAGATGCCCTGCATAGGGTCGATACACGTGAATGAAAAACGTTCTTGCTTGTTGCTGAATTTCAGGTGGCTCTAAAACAGGAGTCTGGCTGCGACTTGAAAACGATGCTGACTGCCGTGTGATTTTGGTCGAGAAAATGATGGCTATTTGTTCGTCCAAAGACGATAACGATAGTAGCTGATGTAACTGGAGTTCAATATGAAGAAATTATGACATACATATAAAGGAAACAACGTAACTGGAGAGAACTGCTGCATATTTGGAACACCAGACGGTAACAACTTTGCCCGACCTACTGCTGGTGAAACGCTTATGTGATTGACATATGAAGGAAGTCCCAATTCATTTCCATAAGACACTTTTCTTCTGTTAGGAAGTATGCGGTAAGCTCATTGGTACCCCGTTTGCCACAATACGAGCAGAGGCGGAGCCAACAACTAGAAGAGCTATTAACAACTTGACCTACAGCATGTTTGCGCGTGTCGGATATTCCTACTGTCAATCACCCCAGCTCATCGAAGCCTGGCTTATACACTGAAGTCCCAAAGACACTGGCACACCTGCCTCATTTCGTGCAGGATCCTCGCGAGTACGCAGAATTGACTCAACACGGCGTGGCATGAACTCGACTAATGCCAGACGCAGTGCTGGAAGGAACTGACACCATGAATCCTACAGGGCTGCCCATAAATCCGTAAGAGTACAAGGGAGATGAGATCTCTCGTGAACAGCACGTTGCATGTCATCCCACATAAGATCAATAATGTTCATATCTGGGGAGTTTGGTGGCCAACGGAAGTGTTTAAACTCACAAGGGTGTTCCTGGAGCTACTCTATAGCAGTTCTGGGCGTATGGGGTAATGTATTGACCTGATGCAGTTGCCCAAGTGCGTCGGAATGAACAATGGACATGAATGGATGCAGGTGATCATATAGCATGCTTACGTACGTGTCACCTGTCAGAGTCATATCTAGGCGTATCACTCCAACTGCACACGCCCATCATCATTACAGAGTCTTCATCAGCATGAACAGTCCCCTGCTCACATGCAGGTTCCATGGATTCATGACGTTGTCTCCATATCCGTATACGTCCATCCGTTCGATACAATTTAAAACTGGTCTCGCCCGGCAAGGCAACATGTTTCCAGTCATCACCAGTCCATTGTCGGCGTTGACGGGCCCAGGCGAAGCGTAAAGCTTTGTATCGTGAAGTCATCAAGGGTACACGAGTGTGCCTTCGGCTCCGAAAGCCCACGTCGAAGTTGTTCCGTTGAATGGTTCGCACTCTGATACTTATTGATGGCCGTGCAATTTGCCGCAGCGGAAGGGCTGCACTTCTACCACGTTGAACGATTCTCTTCAGTCGTCGTTAGTCCCGTTCTCGCAGGATCTTTCCTCCGGCCGCAGGAATATCGGAAATTTGATGTGTTACCGGATTCTTGACATTCACGGTACACTCGTGAAATAGTTTACCGGAAAATCTGCACTTCATCGCTACCTCGGAAATGCTGTTTACAATCGCCCGTGCGCCGACTATAACAACATGTTCAAACCAACTTAAATCTTGATAACCTGCCAGTTCAACCAGACAATATAGGCCTTGCCGTCGGCAGCGCCGTATTCTGCATGTTTACATATCTCGGTATTTGAATATGCATCCCTATGCTTTTCTTTGGCGCTTCACTGTTCAATTCCAGACAGCGGACGTAACGTATCACTGTGTTGTCGCTTGCTCCCTTGATGTGCACCACCAGGCTTCGTGGATATTCGTTTCAATTCGTAATGGTCCACCCATCGCACATAACTCACTCCTAGTCTAGACCGTCCGTACTAAAATTCTGTATAGGGAAAGTGTGGCCAACTTGCCTGCGATGCTCGCACTGGACATCGCACTGCTGCCTACCCGTTGACCACTGTAGTGTTTTTAGCCGTTTTAATTAAATGCTAGCTTAGAAACACGGTATCCCCCAGGCATTTTTTATAGCTCTGAGCAAGACTTCGTATGCGAGAATTTTATTTTTGACTTTTAATGCTTCTTCATATACGACGTTTGATGGACATAAACAAAGAGCTTGTTTGGTTCACAAACGTGGGACAGAGCCATATACAGCTAGCCACATGAAAAGCGACCAACACTCAGGTACCCACCAGCAACACACAGCGTCTGGCTCTGTGCCTTGTTTACTGTCGTGGCATAACGTAAGCTCAATGGGAATTGTACATCTTTAAAGTGAGATGGTAAACTGTTAGGAATGAGAGGGATTTCGGGTACAAAAACTAGCTCCTCTGCAGAATCCCCATCAAAATTTCCGATTCTGTGAAGTTCTCGTGGAGAGAAGTAACTTTAAGCCTCTGTAAGTGAAGTCCTCTGAGGAGCGAGATAGCGCACGACGCTCTCGATCACAGTGACGTTGCACCTCACTCCCAGAAGCAGTTTCCAAAGAGCGACTGAAAGCCTAACCTTCTCGAGCCACAGTAAGTCTCGCTTCAAGATCTTCATTGGACTCTTGGGACACAGGTTTTAAGTTTTTCTGGTGTATTCAGAACGACTCTACCATTTTTATGCATATCTGTAAACAATAGGAAACCAAACTGCAGTGAGTAGGTACCCAAATCACAAACCAAACTTAATAAACTGTTTTTTTTTAGAAAAAATAAAACTTGTCGAAAGTTGCAAAGCAATGTTAATTTTTTTAACACACAAGCCGAAATTAGTAAATCGTGTAACCTGGCCAAGTAAATTCAAGATTAGATTCTTTTTGCAATGAGAAGATTGCCGCGCTTAACTTGTCACTAACATAAACTTCCGAAAATACATCCGTCACTTTCTTAAAAAAAAAAAAAAAAGCTCACAGCAACATCTATTAGTTCTTTGGTGTACTACGAAACTAACAGCGCCCTCTGATGGTTCCTTGGGGTATTGCACTATGATGATCAAACATATGAGCAACCAAGCTAAAGAACCAATTAAGGTAAAACTTTAAATTACATTTTTCTTTCTTTTCATGTTCAGACTTTGATGAAGCAAGACCTGTATGTTGGTAGAAGCTACACTCAAGCTACCTGTGAAAACCCCATGAAAATGCGTCTTTTAATTTCGGGGACTACCGTGTTATGAAGTACCTGGAAGAAAACGATTTATTGACATACAGTCAGCACGGATTCAGAAAATATCGTTCTTGTAAAACACAACTAGCTCTTTATACTCATGAAGTAATAAGTGCTATCGACAGGGGATGTCAAATTGATTTTCATAATTTTAGATTTGCAGAAGGCTTTCGACACCGTTCCTCACAAGCGTCTTCTAATCAAACTGCATGCCTACGGAGTATCGCCTCAGTTGTGCGACTGGATTCGTGATTTCCTGTCAGAAAGGTCACAGTTCGTAGTAATACGGAAAGTCATCGAGTAAAAAAGAAGTAATATCCGGCGTTCGACAACGAAGTGTTATAGGCCCTCTCTGATCTACGCTCCTGGAAATGGAAAAAAGAACACATTGACACCGGTGTGTCAGACCCACCATACTTGCTCCGGACACTGGGAGAGGGCTGTACAAGCAATGATCACACGCACGGCACAGCGGACACACCAGGAACCGCGGTGTTGGCCGTCGAATGGCGCTAGCTGCGCAGCATTTGTGCACCGCCGCCGTCAGTGTCAGCCAGTTTGCAGTGGCATACGGAGCTCCATCACAGTCTTTAACACTGGTAGCATGCCGCGACAGCGTGGACGTGAACCGTATGTGCAGCTGACGGACTTTGAGCGAGGGCGTCTAGTGGGCATGCGGGAGGCCGGGTGGACGTACCGCCGAATTGCTCAACACGTGGGGCGTGAGGTCTCCACAGTACATCGATGTTGTCGCCAGTGGTCGGCGGAAGGTGCACGTGCCCGTCGACCTGGGACCGGACCGCAGCGACGCACGGATGCACGCCAAGACCGTAGGATCCTACGCAGTGCCGTAGGGGACCGCACCGCCACTTCCCAGCAAATTAGGGACACTGTTGCTCCTGGGGTATCGGCGAGGACCATTCGCAACCGTCTCCATGAAGCTGGGCTACGGTCCCGCACACCGTTAGGCCGTCTTCCGCTCACGCCCCAACATCGTGCAGCCCGCCTCCAGTAGTGTCATGACAGGCGTGAATGGAGGGACGAATGGGGACGTGTCGTCTTCAGCGATGAGAGTCGCTTCTGCCTTGGTGCCAATGATGGTCGTATGCGTGTTTGGCGCCGTGCAGGTGAGCGCCACAATCAGGACTGCATACGACCGAGGCACACAGGGCCAACACCCGGCATCATGGTGTGGGGAGCGATCTCCTACACTGGCCGTACACCACTGGTGATCGTCGAGGGGACACTGAATAGTGCACGGTACATCCAAACCGTCATCGAACCCATCGTTCTACCATTCCTAGACCGGCAAGGGAACTTGCTGTTCCAACAGGACAATGCACGTCCGCATGTATCCCGTGCCACCCAACGTGCTCTAGAAGGTATAAGTCAACTACCCTGGCCAGCAAGATCTCCGGATTTGTCCCCCATTGAGCATGTTTGGGACTGGATGAAGCGTCGTCTCACGCGGTCTGCACGTCCAGCACGAACGCTGGTCCAGCTGAGACGCCAGGTGGAAATGGCATGGCAAGCCGTTCCACAGGACTACATCCAGCATCTCTACGATCGTCTCCATGGGAGAATAGCAGCCTGCATTGCTGCGAAAGGTGGATATACACTGTACTAGTGCCAACATTGTGCATGCTCTGTTGCCTGTGTCTATGTGCCTGTGGTTCTGTCAGTGTGATCATGTGATGTATCTGACCCCAGGAATGTGTCAATAAAGTTTCCCCTTCCTGGGACAATGAATTCACGATGTTCTTATTTCAATTTCCAGGAGTGTATATTAACGACATAGGAGACAATCTGAGTAGCCGTTTTAGATTGTTTACAGATGATGCTGTCATTTACCGTCTTGTAAAGTCATCATATGATCAGAACGACTTGCAAAATGATTTAGATAAGATATCTGTACTGTGCGAAAAGTGGCAATTGACCCTGAATAAAGAACAATGCGAAGTTATGCACATGAGTACTAAAAGAAATCAGCTAAATTTCGATTACGCGATAAGTCACACAAATCTGAGGGCTGTAAATTCAACTAAATACTTAGGGATTACAATTACGAATAACCGAAATTGGAACGATCAAATAGATAATATTGTGGGTAGAGCAAACCAAAGACTGCGATTCATTGGCAGAACATTTAAAAGGTTCAACAGGTCTACGAAAGAGACTGCTTACACTGCGCTTGTCCGCCATATTCTGGAGTACTGCTGTGCGGTGTGGGATCCGTATCAGGTGGGACTGTGTCCAAGGAATAGAAAAGTAACTGGAATCACTCAACAGAGGAAAGTCCACTGAACCTGACGGGATACCAATTCGATTCTACACAGAGTACGCGAAAGAACTTGCCCCCCTTATAAAAGCCGTGTACCACAAGTCTCAAGAGGAGCGGAAGGTTCCAAATGATTGGAAAAGAGCACAGGTAGTCCCAGTCTTCAAGAAGGGTCGTCGAGCAGATGCGCAAAACTTTTTTTTTTTTTTTTTTTTGGTCATCAGTCTACTGACTGGATTGATGCGGCCCGCCACGATTTCCTTTCCTGTGCTAACATCTTCATCTCAGAGTAGCACTTGCAATCTAGGTCCTCTAATTATTTGCTTGACGTATTTCAATCTCTGTCTTCCTCTACAGTTTTTGCCCTCTACAGCTTCCTCTAGTACCATGGAAGTCATTCCCTCATGTCTTAGCAGATGTCCTATCATCCCGTCCCTTCTCCTTATCAGTGTTTTCCACATATTCCTTTCCTCTCCGATTCTGCGTAGAACCTCCTCATTCCTTACCTTATCAGTCCACCTAATTTTCAACATTCGTCTATAGCACCACATCTCAAATGCTTCGATTCTCTTCTGTTCCGGTTTTCCCACGGTCCATGTTTCACTACCATACAATGCTGTACTCCAGACGTACATCCTCAGAAATTTCTTCCTCAAATTAAGGCCAGTATTTGATATTAGTAACTTCTCTTGGTCACAAATGCCTTTTTTGCCATAGCGAGTCTGCTTTTGATGTCCTCCTTGCTCCGTCCGTCGTTGGTTATTTTACTGCCTAGGTAGCAGAATTCCTTAACTTCATTGACTTCGTGACCATCAATCCTGATGTTAAGTTTCTCGCTGTTCTCATTTCTACTACGTCTCATTACCTTCGTCTTTCTCCGATTTACTCTCAAACCATACTGTGTACTCATTAGACTGTTCATTCCGTTCAGCAAAACTATAGACCTATATCTCTGACATCGATCTGTTGTAGAATTTTAGAACATGTTTTTTGCTCGAGTATCATGTTGATTTTGGAAACCCAGAATCTACTCTGTAGGAATCAACATGGATTCCTGAAACAGCGATAGTGTGAGACCCAACTCGCTTTATTTGTTCATGAGACCCAGAAAATATTAGATACAGGCTCCCAGGTAGATGCTATTTTCCTTAACTTCCGGAAGGCGTTCGATACAGTTCCGCACTGTCTCTTGATAAACAAAGTATGAGCCTACGGAATATCAGACCAGCTGTGTGGCTGGATTGAAGAATTTTTAGCAAAGAGAACACAGCATGTTGTTATCAATGGAGAGACGTCTACAGACGTTAAAGTAACCTCTGGCGTGCCACAGGGGAGTGTTATGGGACCATTGCTTTTCACAATATATATGAATGACCTAGTAGATACTGTCGGAAGTTCCATACGGCTTTTCGCGGATGATGCTGTAGTATACAGAGAAGTTGCAGCATTAGAAAATTGTAGCGAAATGCAGGCAGATCTGCAGCGGATAGGCACTTGGTGCAGGGAGTGGCAACTGACCCTTAACACAGACAAATGTAATGTATTGCGAATATATAGAAAGGAGGATCCTTTATTGTATGATTACATGATAGCGGAACAAACACTGGTAGCAGTTACTTCTGTAAAATATCTGGGAGTATGCGTGCGGAACGATTATATAAAATAAATTGTTGGTAAGGCGGGTACCAGGTTGAGATTCATTGGGAGAGTCCTTAGGAAATGTAGTCCATCAACAAAGGAGGTGGCTTGCAAAACACTCGTTCGACCTATACTTGAGTATTGCTCATCAGTGTGGGATCCGTACCAGATCGGGTTGACGGAAGAGATAGAGAAGATCCAAAGAAGAGCGGCGAGTTTCGTCACAGGATTATTTGGTGACCGTGATAGCGTTACGGAGATGTTTAGCAAACTCAGGTGGCAGACTCTGCAAGAGAGGCGCTCTGCATCGCGGTGTAGCTTGCTCGCCAGGTTTCGAGAGGGTGCATTTCTGGATGAGGTATCGAATATATTGCTTCCCCCTACTTATACCTCCCGAGGAGATCACGAATGTAAAATTAGAGAGATTCGAGCGCGCATGGAGGCTTTCAGACAGTCGTTCTACCCGCGAACCATACGCGACTGGAACAGAAAAGGGAGGTAATGACAGTGGCACGTAAAGTGCCCTCCGCCACACAGCGTTGGGTGGCTTGCGGAGTGTAAATGTAGATGTAGATAGATGTAGACTGACGAATGACATCGCAAAAGAACAAAGAAGGGCAGCTCGTTTTGTATTATCGCGAAATAGGGGAGATAGTGTCACAGACATGATACGTGAACTGGAGTGGCAAACATTAAAATAAAGGCGTTTTTCGTTGCGACGGGATCTTCTCATGAAATTTCAATCACCAGTTTTCTCCTCCGATTGCGAAAACATTCTGTTGGCACCCACCTACATAGGGAGAAATGATCATCACGATAAAATAAGAGAAATCGGGGCTCGCACTGAAAAATTTAAATGCTCGTTTTTCCCATGTGCCTGTCGAGAGTGGACCGGTAGACAGACAGCATGAAGGTGGTTCATTGAACCCACTGCCAGACACTTTATTGTGAATAGCAGAGTAATCACGTAGATGTCGATGTAGAGGTCCAAACAAACCGCGGTTTTAGATAAAATGTAAATCACGATATGTATTTCCTCCGTCATCATATTGTGATGAAATAAAGCCTGTACCTTACCAGACTCTGCGCTCGAGTTAACCTGCGAGAAAACGACGTGAAAATTCGTCTAGCAGTTTTGGAGATTAGCATGTTAAAGTGGAGAAACAGACAGACAAGATAGGCTTACAGTTTTACCATTAGTACAGAAGGGAGACCTTTTTTCCAGGTGTAGGTCCAGAGTGGACCTTTTTTCCAGGTGTAGGTCCAGAGTGTCCAGCTCGCAGACAGGTTGGTTGCAGGCCCTCAACTGGCCACCTTCTAACCGTCACACAGCCCTCACTGGCACCTAGGCAGAACCAGATTTCATCAGACAACACAACTGAACTCCACCCTGCCCTCCGATGAACTCTAGCTTCTCACCACTGACGTCTCAAATGGTTTGGCGTCAATGGAATGGACGCTGCAGGGCGCCTGACCCCGAGTTGTGATCTAAGCAACCGTTTTGTAACAGTCCGTCGTGGAACTGCGTTGCCAACTGCTGCTCAGACTGGTGCTACAAATAATTACGATGCGCCTGAGCCACGTCGCAGAAGGAGCAATCAGATTCTCGTAGTTTTCTTACACGAGCTCGTTCAAATACAGTGAGATGTTGATAATGGCGCCTTTGTCGTCTTAAAGGCATTCTTGACTAACAACAAGTCATCACGCCCAGTCTCAAATGTTACTAGCGATCACGACCATTATAGCATGTAATTAAGACAAGCCTGATTTGCATCCTCATAGTGGCAACACTAGCGTCACTCTTAAGCGACTGGCGCGAAATTTGAATAGATATCATCTTTCAGATATGGAAACACGCCGCCAAACAGTCATATAATTCGCACGACTCCTTGTTGGTCTCGCCATTATTTTCCATCAGTGTATTACATAAAACCCTGTTTCATAATTTCGTTTGGCTTAACGGCATGTGGCAAGATCACGGAGGGGAGCGACATTGACAGTGTCTGAATAAAGCAGCAAGTAATCCCTCTGAGACCCCTCTGTTCGGTAAAAACCTCTGTGGCACCCACTCACATTAATTAAGAGTCCTAAAAAAGTACATTTACAACGAAAACTTTTGAAGTGTACCATGTGCGTGCCGGTAGGCAACCACTAGATAAACTTTCGGTGCCAGTTGCCGTACTGCAGGCACCTAGAACTACTTTGAAGGTTTCTTTCTGTAAAGGCGCATTCCTAAAATTCTCGATAAATGTGGGGAGGTGCCAATGAAGTTATGGCTGAACTGGAGATGTTTAGAGGGGCACTGTGCCATTTATTCACGTATGTGACTATGTCTCACCCCTCCATGGTCACACCACAGAAGGGTGTGAAAAAGACGCACTGAAAAACCATAAGACTCTTTTGCTGCTTGAGATCACCTTTAGATTTCGTCGAGTGGTTTTAAATGGTCCTTATTGGTTACAGACTGAACAACTGAACAAAAACTGCAGTTGCACTGCATTCCAAAGTTCATTTTCACTGTGGATGCTAGCCCGCGGTATCTTTAGAGAAGGGTTGAAGCCTAAAGAAGACCTCATCAGCATCAAAGATTGCCGAGGACATCTTCCTGATGCTCGATGCCCTGTGAACTCTCGTTTTCGACAGCGAAATGTGTGGAACTCCGCGCCCCAAGGAAATGGTTTCCTTCACTGACGCCCTTTAGTGCACCCCCTGAGGCCTTCTCGTGTAAATTCTGAGCGGCAGCGTGTCTGAAATGTTTTCCTCGGCCACTCATAGGAAAACAGCGTTATTTCAACGCTGGGTGTCGTGGTTCTGACCTCCAGTGCAGAGTCGTCAAATGAAGGAGTGAAATGTGGGCAAGAAGGATCGTGCCGACCTTCCCATCGTGCGACACGTCAAGGTTTGAAGAGAATTGAGGAAGGGGGTGGGGGGGGGGGGCAATTTGGTGCCAACCCACTTTACACGTCTCATGAACTTACGGGCACTGCCCTTTCTTTTCGCATGTGTTGACACCTTGCTGTCTCATGCGTTTATGATCCGAAAAGTGGCGTCGCAGGGCGCTTTGCTTTTGTAACTTTTTGTGGACACGGATAGGATAAGATTTGTCGACCTGGAAAAAGCGTTCGACAATATAAAATGGTGCAAGCTGTTCGAGATTCTGAAAAAAGTAGGGGTAAGCTTTAGGGAGAGACGGGTCATATACAATATGTACAACAACCAAGAGGGAATAATAAGAGTGGACGATCAAGAACGAAGTGCTCGTATTAAGAAGGGTGTAAGACAAGGCTGTAGCCTTTCGCCCCTACTCTTCAGTCTGTACATCGAGGAAGCAATGATGGATATAAAAGAAAGGTTCAGGAGTGGAATTAAAATACAAGGTGAAAGGATATCAATGAACGATTCGCTGATGACATTGCTATCCTGAGTGAAAGTGAAGAAGAATTAAATGATCTGCTGAACGGAATGAACAGTCTAATGAGTACACACTATGGTTTGAGAGTAAATCGGAGAAAGACGAAGGTAATGAGAAGTAGTAGAAATGAGAACAGCGAAAAACTTAACATCAGGATTGATGGTCACGAAGTCAATGAAGTTAAGGAATTCTGCTACCTAGGCAGTAAAATAACCAATGACGGACGGAGCAAGGAGGACATCAAAAGCAGACTCGCTATGGCAAAAAAGGCATTTCTGGCCAAGAGAAGTCTACTAACATCAAACACCGGCCTTAATCTGAGGGAGAAATTTCTGAGGATGTATGTCTGGAGTACAGCATTGTATGGTAGTGAAACATGGACCGTGGGAAAACCGGAACAGAAGAGAATCGAAGCATTGGAGATGTGGTGCTATAGACGAATGTTGAAAATTAGGTGGACTGATATGATAAGGAATGAGGAGGTTCTACGCAGAATCGGAAAGGAAAGGAATATGTGGAAAACACTGATAAGGAGAAGGGACAGGATGATAGGACATCTGCTAAGACATGAGGGAATGACTTCCATGGTACTAGAGGGAGCTGTAGAGGGCAAAAACTGTAGAGGAAGACAGAGATTGGAATACGTCCAGCAAGTAATTGAGGACGTAGGTTGCAAGTGCTACTCTGAGATGAAGAGGTTAGCACAGGAAAGGAATTCGTGGCGGGCCGCATCAAACGAGTCAGTAGACTGATGGAAAAAAAAAGAAAAAGTGGACACGGTTGAGCCAAATTTCAAAGCTATGTGTTGTATGGAAGACAATTACGGTTTTCAGAAAAATGATCCTTTAATTCGGGTACACGTTGTACTTGAGGACATGTGTCATTAGTAACAAATTAAGTAATAAGCCAAGTTTGGCGGTTTCCCTGTACATTATGGCAGTATTAACGCTAACCGTCCCTTTATGGTTGGATCAGACATTGGAATTTTCTAGACAATAGTCGACGACAAAGGCTACAAATGTGTACAGGCAAAGATATTGGTGTCTGTCTCCTCTTAAGTCACCTGTGTCTGTTGACTTCTACCTGCAGCAACGTATCGAAGATTTATAGTATTCATTCCACAGTTTATGATGCTGTGCACGAAAATACTTTTGCCTAGGTGACTGGGTATGGTTATCAACAAGTCTATCGCAATCGTTAAGCCACACGCACCTCCTGGGTCGTTCCAAACGGTAAGCACGTCATGGAGTTTAGTCACGGTTGGCTGGATACTTATTTGGCGCAGCAAGTTTTATGACCTGGGAGGTACTGAGCGTCGGGAGTCGTGCGTAGCCCCAAGCTCTGTGAACGCTTCAGCGGTCAAGGTGTGGCACTTCATGTAACGTTATTTGTCACAGGGAAAGGGGACGCTACAAACCACTACAAAATAAAAAAAAAGAAAAAGAAAGCCTACAATGTTTCTCACCAGAAAAAACAGTGTCTCATATTCATATGCGTGTGGGACACCTTGACATTGAAGGTTTTTTTTTGTAGTGGTTTGTAGCGTCCCCTTTCCCTGTGACAAATAACGTTACATGGAGTGCCACACCATGACCGCTGAAGCGTTCACAGAGCTTGACGCTACGCACGATTCCCGACGCTCTGTACACCCCAGGTCAGAAAACCTGCTGCGCCAAATACGTACCCAGCCAATAGAGACTAAACTCCCTGACGTGCTTACTGTTTTGTACGACCCAGAAGGTGCGTGTGGCTTAACGATTGTGATAGACATGTTGAGCATTATCCCCAATCATCTAGGCAACAGTATTTTCGTGCACAGCATCACGAATCGTGAAATGAATACTATAAATCCTCGATACGTTGCTGGAGGTAGAAATTAACAGACATAAGTAACTTCAGAAGACAGACGCCAATATCTTTGCCTGTACACATTTGGGCCTTTGTCGTCGACTATTGGCTAGAAAATTCCAGTCTCTGATCCAACCATAAAGGGACGGTCAGCGGTAATACTGCCATAATGGACAGTAAAACCGTCAAACTAGTCTTATTACCTAAATTGTTACTAATGACACTCATAAACACAAATATTCTCAGTTACATCGTGCACCAGAATTGAAGGACCATTTTTCTAAAACCCGTAACTGTCTTCCATTACAACGCATGGCTATGAATTTTCGCTCAACCGTGCCAACAACCTTCCTCTGTAAAGGTGCAAAAGCAAGGGGCCCTGCGACGTCACTCTTCGGATCTAAAACGCATCAGACAGCAAGGTGTCAACTCAAGCAGAAATATCCTTTCACCTTGAATTTTAATTTCACTCCTGAAGCTTTCTTTTATATCCATCGTTGCTTCTTCTATGTACAGTTTGAACAGCTGGGGCGAAACACTACATTACTGCCTTAGACCCTTTATAATCCTAACACTGGGGTGTAAAGGTAGTTCGCGTCCGTAGTTGAAAATCCGTAGTTGAAAACTACACGTGCACCCTGGGTAACGCTAAATGAACTAGCACCACACTGGCGACCGGACAATCGGTAAACGATCTCCTGGTCACAATCAAATCACGATGACTCACAGGAAACGGAATGCTGAGTGTCCTTCTGAGGGCAACTTGATCAGACAGCTCGGACCGATCGTACGAGTCTGCCAACCTAATATTGAAGGCATAAGTAAAGCCAAATGCCAATACATGCATAAAGTTTTAACATTGTACGACACTGACACAGTTGCAATCCAGGAGACCCATACAGGAAACGATGAGCAGCTAAGATCAAGAGGTAAAATAACGGGCTATGACCTGATAGGTGCTACACATCACAGGCATTACGGTACAGCAATGTACGTTAGAAAGCACATAGAGGATACAGTTCTTATTTCTACATCTACCACATGTGATATCCACGAAGTTACTGTAAAAGTAGGTGAACTAACAGTAAACAACATCTACAAACCTCCAGGCCACTCGTGGCCTCCACAAGTTATACAACCCCTGCCTCACCCCACAATATATGTGGATGAGTTCAACAGCCACCACGAACTGTGGAAATACCGCACATCTGACCAGAATGGTGAAGACTTGGTGAAATGGGCTGAAGACTGCACTACACAGCTAATCTTTGACGCCAAAGACCAAAGTACATTTCAGTCAGCTGCATGGGGAACTGAAACCCACCCAGATCTATGCTTTGTTACGGCTGACACTAATAACAAACCTATACCAGCCTCCCGCAGAATACTTGGGGACTTCCCTCACTCCCAACATCGTCCAGTGCTCATAGAAATAGGCCTTACTATCCCCCTAATTTCCTCGTATCCTCGGCCGAGATGGAACTCTGGGAAAGCGGACTGGGCTACTTTCTCAGAAAAACTTGATAAACGCCTTGGATGGATACCTCCAACTAATAAAAATTACAAACGATTTGTGGGAGCAGTCATCAGCTCAACTAAGAACAGCATTCCCGGGGGTTTAGAAAAGAATACGTGCCGGGGTGGAACGAAGAGAGTGAGCGCCTCTATAAACAGTTCCTAGAGCATGGGGATAGGGAGATTGCAGATGACTTATTGCACAGTCTGGACGCTGCCAGGCGCACTAAATGGATAGAGACTGTTGAGGAAATGGACTTCAAAAAATCAAGCAGAACGGCGTGGTCGCTACTTCGGAAGCTTGGTGGCAGTAGCAGGAACCAACGACCAACCAGCTCTAGTTCTCCAAACACAGTTGCGGCGCACATCAGTAAAACCTCTAGAGCTCCAGGGGATCGAGCTCATACCATAAAAGTTAAAAAGGAACTTAAAAAGTTGAAATCTTTAGTAGGAAACAATTCACTACACTCGCAGCCCTTCTCAATGGAAGAGATAACACTGGCACTGAGAGACATCAAGCCACGGAAAGCCCCAGGTTTTGATGGAATTCATCCAGAGTTTCTGATTCACTGCTGTAAATTTGCAAACTTATGGCTTGCACAGTTCTCCAGCATGATGGAAACTGGAAGAATACCAAATACCCTTTAGAAAGCAAAAATCATAGTGATACTGAAACCAGGTAAACCAAATGACCAACCAAACAGCTACCGCCAAATTGCCCTTCTTAGCATGATCTACAAACTACTGGAGATAGTGTTTTACAAACTACTGGAGTAACAGAATAAGTCCAGATATCCTAAAGTGTATCCCTGTGGAAAAAGCAGGCTTCCGGCCAAACAGGAGCTGCACAGATCAAGTCCTAACTTCCTACATCGAGGCAGGCTTCCAAAGACAAGAAAAAAGATCCGTGGTATTTATAGACCTGACAGCGGCTTATGATACTGTATGGAGGCAAGGCCTGATTTACAAACTACTCCGCATCGTGCCATGTTTGAAAATAGCTAACCTTACCAACGAGATGCTCTGCAACAGACCATTCCAGGTGACACTTGGAAATTATAGGAGAAAAACAATGAAGCTCAATAATGGCTTGCCCCAAGGATCAGTCCTGGCACCGCTACTTTTCAGCATGTATATAGGCGATATGCCTAACACTAAATCTGAAAAGTTTGGATACGCAGATGACTGGGCCATAGCTACACAACATCTAGATATGGAGCATACTGAGACTGTCCTGACAAGCGACTTGTCCTTGCTGGGAACGTACTTTCGTGAATGGAGACTACAACCTAGTCCAACTAAAACTGAGGCTATGTGTTTCCACCTGAATAATAAATTGGCTAACAGACGAAGATATATTTTTATAACAGTATTCTGCCTTATAATAAAAATCCAAAATACCTGGGAGTGACATTAGGTAGAACCCTGAGCTACAAACAACACCTCATCAACACTGCTGCAAAAATACGTAAAAGGAACAATATCATTCAGAAACTATGTGGTACCAGCTGGGGCTCCTCCGCCTCTAACTTGCGATGCTCTGCTTTGGGACTTGTCTACTTTGCGGCAGAGCACTGTTCCCCTGTTTGGCTAAAGAGCGCTCACACCAAGATGGTGGACACAGTACTGAACCAAACTATGAGGATTATTTCAGGTACAATAAAATCAACCCCCATACACTGGCTACCTGTACTGAGCCACATACCGCCACCTCACTTACGAAGAGAACATGCGCTTCTCAGAGAATTTAAAAAAAAATACAAGACAACCCGCAACTTCCTATTCACGCTTTGAGCAATGGCATTGACAGAGATAGATTGCGCTCTAGACATCCACCTCTTATAAGGGCCAAAGATCTGGAGGAAAATGGTTTCTGTCTTGAAGAACACTGGAAAGTGGAATGGGAAGAATCAGCACCACCACAGGTAAACACCTTACTGAAACCGTCGAACAGACCTCCAGGCTTTGGCTTACCACGTAAAACCTGGACCATCCTCAACAGGATCAGGACTGGCCACGGTCGATGTGCGGACTCTCTACAGAAATGGGGAAGAGCACCATCCCCAAAGTGCGACTGCGGCTCTGAGAAGCAGACGATCCGGCACTTCATTGCAGAGTGCCCTCTGAGAACCTACTCAGGTCAAACAACGACTCGAAGTGCAGTTCAGTATATTAAAAACCTAAATGTTAATTTGTAATTATATATATGTTGTTCATGACATAACTGTATTTAATTCTTTATGTCTTGTTTTTAGCGCCAAAGTTATAAAGTTATTGTTGCAGCTTATTTCTCTATAAACGTGATTTTTACTTGCCATACGCTAAATAAATAAATATCCGAACACTTCGTTCTTGGTCGTCCACTCTTATTAATCCCTCGTGGCTCGTGTACATATTGTGTATTACCTGTCTCTCCCTATAGCTTACCCCTTTTTTTCAGAATTTTGAACGTATTGCACCACTTTACATTGTCGAATGCTTTTTCCAGGTCGACAAATACTATGAACGTGTCTTGATTTTTCTGTAATATTGCTTCCATTGTCAACCGCGTCAGAATTGCCTCTCCGATGCATTTATCTTTCCTAAAGTCAAACAGATCGTCATCTAGCACATCCAAAATTTTCTTTTCCATTCTTCTGTATATTATTCTTGTCAGCAACCTCGATGCATGAGCCGTCAGCTTGATTGTCCGATAATACATGCACTTTTGCTATCTCTTGCAGTCTTCGGAATTGTGTGGATGATATTTTCGCCTGGCTCTTACATTCTACACAAATACCTGAAAATTCGTTTGTTGCCATTTCTTCCAATGATTTAGAAATTCTGATGGAATGTGAACTATCCCTTCTGTTTTATTTGATATTAAGTCGTCCAAAGCTCTCTTAAGTTCTGATTCTAATACTGGGTACCCTATCTCATCCCTGTCGTCTACTGTTACTTCTTCTATCACATCACACGAATGATACCACTCGTTGAGGCATCTAGTGTATTCTTTCCAACTATCCGACCCTTTCTCTGCATTTAACACTCTTAATGTTACCACTCTTGCTTTTAATTTCACCTAAGTTAGTTTTGTGTTTCCTATATGCTTCCTCAGTGACTTGTATTTCTGTGGTTCAGAATGGTTCAAATAGCTCTGAGCACTATGGGACTTAATTTCTGAGGTCATCAGTGCCCTAGAACTTACAACTATTTAAGCCTAACTAACCTAAGGACATCACACACGTCCATGCACGAGGCAGGATTCGAACCTGTGACCGTAGCGGTCGCGGGTTCCAGACTGTAGCGCCTAGAACCGCTAGGCCACAGCGGTCGGATGTATTTCTGTGTTCCTGAATTTCTCTGAAAATTTTAGCACTTCCTTCTTTCATCGATTTTTGCTATTACCCATGCTTCTTCGGAGTTAACTTCTTTATACCTATGTTTTCCTTTCCATCTTCCGTGATTGTCTTTTTCAGAGATGTCCATTACTCTTCAACTGTACTGCCTACTGAGCTATTATTTATTGCTGTATATATAACCTTAGAGATGTTCAAGCGTATCTCGTCATTCCTTAGTAATCCCATATCCTATTTCTTTCTGTATTGGTTCTTCGCTACTAATCTCTTAAAGTTAAGCCTACTCTTCATCACTGCTACATTGTGATCTGAGGCTATATCTGCTCCTGGGTATGCCTTACAATCTAGCATCTAGCATCTAGCATCGTCGTAATTGCCGTCTGCTTCACGTCTGCTGTGCAGCGAGCTACCATAATTTAAGTATTAACTGTATTTTTCTTACTTGTCACTTCTTCTTCCGTGTGTATTTGGTTTTAGGAAGCTTTAATTGTCGGGTGCTATTAACAGTGTTCCATAGATTTCGTGTTTGTTTTGAATACAGTCAGAGAGAGTCCCTTTAGTCAGTCATGGTGCCAGTAGTCAGTGTCGTCGTAATTTCCGTCTGCTTCACGTCTGCTGTGCAACGAGCTACCATAATTTAAGTATTAACTGTATTTTTCTTACTTGTCACTTCTTCTTCCGTGTGTATTTGCTTTTAGGAAGCTTTAATTGTCGGGTGCTATTAAGTGTTCCATAGGTTTCGTGTTTGTTTTGAATACAGTCAGGCGATAACATATTAGACCTTCTGGTGACAAACAGACCCGGACTATTTCAAAAAGTTAACGCAGAACAGGGAATCAGCGATCATAAAGTGGTTACGGCATCGATGATTTCAGCCGTAAATAGGAATATTAAAAAGGGTAGGAAGATTTTTCTGTTTAAAAAAAGTGACAAAAAGCAGATTTCAGAGTACCTGTTGGCTCAACACAAAAGTTTTGTCTCAAGTACAGATAGTGTTGAGGATCAGTGGACAAAGTTCAAAACCGTCTTACATTATGCGTTAGATGAGTATGTGCCAAGCAAGATCGTAAGAGATGGAAAAGAGCCACCGTGGTACAACAACCGAGTTAGAAAACTGCTGCGGAAGCAAAGGGAACTTCACAGCAAACATAAACATAGCCAAAGCCTTGCAGACAAACAAAAATTACGCGAAGCGAAATGTAGTGTGAGGAGGGCTATGCGAGAGGCGTTCAATGAATTCGAAAGTAAAGTTCTATTTACTGACTTGTCAGAAAATCCTAAGAAATTTTGGTCTTATGTCAAAGCGGTAGGTGGATCAAAACAAAATGTCCAGACACTCTGTGACCAAAATGGTACTGAAACAGAGGATGACAGACTAAAGGCCGAAATACTAAATGTCTTTTTCCAAAGTTGTTTCACAGAGGAAGATTGCACTGTAGCTGCTTCTCTAGATTGTCGCACAGATGACAAAATGGTAGATATCGAAATAGACGACAGAGGGATAGAGAAACAATTAAAATCGCTCAAAAGAGGAAAGGCCTCTGGACCTGATGGGATACCAGTTCAATTTTACACAGAGTACGCGAATGAACTTGCCCCCCTTCTTGCAGCGGTGTACCGTAGGTCTCTAGAAGAGCGTAGCGTTCCAAAGGATTGGAAAAGGGCACAGGTCATCCCAGTTTTCAAGAAGGGACGTCGAACAGATGTGCAGAACTATAGACCTATATCTCTAACGTCGATCAGTTGTAGAATTTTGGAACACGTATTGTGTTCGAGTATAATGACTTTTCTGGAGACTAGAAATCTACTCTGTAGGAATCAGCATGGGTTTCGAAAAAGACGGTCATGTGAAACCCAGCTCGCGCTATTCGTCCACGAGACTCAGAGGGCCATAGACACGGGTTCCCAGGTAGATGCCGTGTTTCTTGACTTCCGCAAGGCGTTCGATACAGTTCCCCACAGTCGTTTAATGAACAAAGTAAGAGCATATGGACTATCAGACCAATTGTGTGATTGGATTGAGGAGTTCCTAGATAACAGGACGCAGCATGTCATTCTCAATGGAGAGAAGTCTTCCGAAGTAAGAGTGATTTCAGGTGTGCCGCAGGGGAGTGTCATAGGACCGTTGCTATTCACAATATGCATAAATGACCTGGTGGATGACATCGGAAGTTCACTGAGGCTTTTTGCAGATGATGCTGTGGTGTATCAAGAGGTTGTAACAATGGAAAATTGTACTGAAATGCAGGAGGATCAGCAGCGAATTGAAGCATGGTGCAGGGAATGGCAATTGAATCTCAATGTGGACAAGTGTAATGTGCTGCGAATATACAGAAAGATATATCCTTTATCATTTAGCTACAAAATAGCAGGTCAGCAACTGGAAGCAGTTAATACCATAAATTATCTGGGAGTACGCATTAGGAGTGATTTAAAATGGAATGATCATATAATGTTGATCGTCGGTAAAGCAGATGCCAGACTGAGATTCATTGGAAGAATCCTAAGGAAATGCAATCCGAAAACAAAGGAAGTAGGTTACAGTACACTTGTTCGCCCTCTGCTTGAATACTGCTCAGCAGTGTGGGATCCGTACCAGATAGGATTGATAGAAGGTATAGAGAAGATCCAACGGAGAGCAGCGCGCTTCGTTACAGGATCATTTAGTAATTGCGAAAGCGTTACGGAGATGATAGATAAACTCCAGTGGAAGACTCTACAGGAGAGACGCTCAGTAGCTCGGTACGGGTTTTTGTCAAAGTTTCGAGAACATACCTTCACCGAAGAGTCAAGCAGTATATTGCTCCCTCCTACGTATATCTCGCGAAGAGACCATGAGGATAAAATCAGACAGATTAGAGCCCACACAGAGGCATACCGACAATCCTTCTTTCCTCGAACAATACGAGACTGGAACAGAAGGGAAAACCGATAGAGGTACTCAAGGTACCCTCCGCCACACACCGTCAGGTGGCTTGCGGAGTATGGATGTAGATGTAGATGAGTTCGGAAAGATGTAATATATCTTAAATCTTCTCGTATCTCCCAGCCTTTTTCAAGTATACCTTCTCCTCTTGTGATCCTTGAATGGATTATTCGCTATTACTAGCTGAAATTTATTACAGTCTTTCTCCTAGCTCTTTCTTTGTTCAAAGCCCAATTCTCCAGTAACGTTTTCTTGTAGTCTTACCCCTACAACCGCATTTCTGTCCTCCATGACTATTACACTCCTGGAAATTGAAATAAGAACACCGTGAATTCATTGTCCCAGGAAGGGGAAACTTTATTGACACATTCCTGGGGTCAGATACATCACATGATCACACTGACAGAATCACAGGCACATAGACACAGGCAACAGAGCATGCACAATGTCAGCACTAGTACAGTGTATATCCACCTTTCGCAGCAATGCAGGCTGCTATTCTCCCATGGAGAAGATCGTAGAGATGCTGAATGTAGTCCTGTGGAACGGCTTGTCATGCCATTTCCACCTGGCGCCTCAGTTGGACCAGCGTTCGTGCTGGACGTGCAGACCGCGTGAGACGACGCTTCATCCAGTCCCAAACATGCTCAGTGGGGGACAGATCCGGAGATCTTGCTGGCCAGGGTAGTTGACTTACACCTTCTAGAGCACGTTGGGTGGCACGGGATACATGCGGACGTGCATTGTCCTGTTGGAACAGCAAGTTCCCTTGCCGGTCTAGAAATGGTAGAACGATGGGTTCGATGACGGTTTGGATGTACCGTACACTATTCAGTGTCCCCTCGACGATCACCAGTGGTGTACGGCCAGTGTAGGAGATCGCTCCCCACACCATGATGCCGGGTGTTGGCCCTGTGTGCCTCGGTCGTATGCAGTCCTGATTGTGGCGCTCACCTGCACGGCGCCAAACACGCATACGACCATCATTGGCACCAAAGCAGAAGCGACTCTCATCGCTGAAGACGACACGTCTCCATTCGTCCCTCCATTCACGCCTGTCGCGACACCACTGGAGGCGGGCTGCACGATGTTGGGGCATGAGCGGAAGACGGCCTAACGGTGTGCGGGACCGTAGCCCAGCTTCATGGAGACGGTTGCGAATGGTCCTCGCCGATACCCCAGGAGCAACAGTGTCCCTAATTTGCTGGGAAGTGGCGGTGCGGTCCCCTACGGCACTGCGTAGGATCCTACGGTCTTGGCGTGCATCCGTGCGTCGCTGCGGTCCGGTCCCAGGTCGACGGGCACGTGCACCTTCCGCCGACCACTGGCGACAACATCGATGTACTGTGGAGACCTCACGCCCCACGTGTTGAGCAATTCGGCGGTACGTCTACCCGGCCTCCAGCATGCCCACTATACGCCCTCGCTCAAAGTCCGTCAACTGCACATACGGTTCACGTCCACGCTGTCGCGGCATGCTACCAGTGTTAAAGACTGCGATGGAGCTCCGTATGCCACGGCAAACTGGCTGACACTGACGGCGGCGGTGCACAAATGCTGCGCAGCTAGCGCCATTCGACGGCCAACACCGCGGTTCCTGGTGTGTCCGCTGTGCCGTGCGTGTGATCATTGCTTGTACAGCCCTCTCGCAGTGTCCGGAGCAAGTATGGTGGGTCTGACACACCAGTGTCAATGTGTTCTTTTTTTCCATTTCCTGGAGTGTAGATTTTCATCTCGCTAGACTTTCAACGTCCTCATATCCTTTCTCTATCTCTTCGTTTTCAGCTTGCGACGTCGGCATGTATATCTGAAGTACCGGTGTCGGTGTTGGGCTTTTGACCATTCTGATAAGAATCTGATCTGTTTACAGTAACACGCTCCGTGGCCCACCTTCCTATTCATAACGAAACCGACTCCCGTTGTACCATTTTCTGCTGCTGGTGATATTATTCTACACACATATGACAAGAAATCCTTGTCTTCATCCCAATTCAGTTCACTGCCCCTACTATATCTAGACTGAGCCTTTGTATTTCCCTTTTCCGATTCTGTAGGTTCCCCTCCACGTTGAAGTTTCTGAAATTCCACGCCGCAACTCGTAGAACATTATCCTTTCGTTGGTAATTAATCTTTCTTTACCTCTTGATCTTAGAGACTTTGAAATCCGAGCACATCATACTTGACATTCCACTCTTATTATTCCCTCTTGTTACATTTAGATATTGTATACCATCCGTCTTTCCCAATAGCCTACCCCTTATTTTTCCCAGAATTTCGAACTTCTTGGACCATTTTATACTGTCGAACGCTTTTCTCAGGTTGTAAAATCCTATGAACGTGTCTACATTTACTTTAGTCTTGCTTCCACTATCAACCGCTACGTCATAATTACCTCTCTGGTGTCTTTATTTTCCTAAAGCCAAACTGATTAGTATCTAACAGATCCTCAGTTCTCTTTTCCTCTGTTCTGTATATTATTTCTTGTCAGAACTTGGATACGTGAACTGTTTAACTAATCTAATTTAATCTTAAGCTGACTGTGCCACAATTATCGCAGTTGTTGGCTATTGCAATCTTTGGGATGATATTTTTCTGAAAGTCAGATGGTATATCGCTAGTCTCATACATTCTACACATCAGTGAGAACAATCGGTTTGTTTCCACGTCCCCAATGACTTCAGAAATTCTGATGGAATGTTATGTCCTTTGCCTTATTTGATTTTAAGTTTCCCGTAGCTTTTTTAAATTATGTTTTTAGTGCTGGATTTCCTACCTCTTCTGTATTGACGCCTGTGTTTTCTTCTGTCACGTTATCAGGTCAGTCGTCCCCTACATAGACTCCTTCACTGTATTCTTTCCGCCATCTTTTCGGCAAGTTGAAAGAATACCTGAGGTGGGGGAGAGGGACTTCCCAACAAAGATTTCACGAGTAACTCCGTGACTGAGGAGCGGATTTCCACCACTGAGGAAATGAACGACTGGTAGAAAGTTCCGACAGTTTTTTTTAAAGATACATGATGTCAATGTGTGAAAGTGAAAATGGTGTCTTATATCTGTGCAATGTATCTTGTAGTGTAGCATTCAGTAAATGTTAATTCACTTGCCATTTCTTACCATTAAATTGAAGCCCTGTGGTAGCCTACTTACTGAGAAATTTTGCAAGTCACTACTGGATGGAAACCTCATAAAAAGCAGTGACGACTGGCTGACGATTTTGCTTTCTGCGCCAGACGGTCTCAGGGGCCTTAATTAAAGAGCAGGCGCCCAGTCTTGGTAGCAGTCGTGGAGGCTGTACACTCACAGGCTGGTGGCTACCGCCGTTAGCTGATGGGATTTGTTGGCGGCTCAGGTAGGTGGGGGGGGGGGGGGGGGAGAGGCGAAGTTGTACTGTTGGGGAAAGGGTTAGAGAGGACGGGGATGGGAAGGGGGAGAGCCATTCGCCGTCACCGAACAAGGCGCAACTCCTGCGCCCTGCCGTGCAAACCGCTGCCTTTTCGCGTGACCCAAGTCTGTACCGACAAATATTAAATTTAAACCTCATTTCAATTTCCCACTTTTATGAATCTGGGAGTCAGGCGCCCTGCAATTTCCCTCTGTCTTTCTCTCCCTTTTTTCACCCCCGTCTCTGTAATTCTCACCAGTGCTCTGCTTCCTTCCTCTACTTGCCGAGAAGCAATTATTAAGTTGGTAACAATTTTCCGGTCGAGTTTTTCTACTGTTCCACGTCGACTTCCTATCACTCTCTGAGAATTTCCCTCGTACTGTGGCCAGCCACGGCAATCAGAGCACGAAAATTTACGACGTTTGTCTCGGTTGCTGGGAAGAATGGAAGAGAGAGGAAAGGAAGAAGTGAATATTACGTATGAAAATCGATTGGCTTACTTTCGTAATTCAATTATTTGAATTTTATAATATTCTACAGTGACAATGCAATATGGAAAGCTGAGATCTTGCGGTGTACTAGTTTTTACTCTTCCAGTTAGTAAAAAAAAAAACCGGCGCCTTGATTTTCACAAAATGACTGTTGTATCTAGGAATCCTAATATTTATCTTATTGACTGATACGTCAGTTGTGTGAAGATGGACGTTAGCGACCTTTTGCCACTTGTTACTCCAGGAAATTAAAGATTTGAGTGTCGATTGTGTCTTCCAGATTTTGATATCATCGATGTCATTCGAATCTGGAATTAATGTTTCGTCAGCTTGGTACAGTTTATAGGTAGAATTTCGCGTTCGCTTGTGTTACCAGTAATTAGAGCAGGTCAAAAGGTCCCCTGAGCATCTCATTTACCAGATCGTCACTCTCAACGAAGTTCATATCCCTCTAATAAACAGAAAGCATATAACTCTCCACCAAGTGGTAAACCACATCGACTTCTCGTGAAAAACTACAGTACACACATGATGTTTCAAGTCAAGTTTATATTGACGATGCCATCGAGAGCATATGAAAACCCTATATATGTTACAAGTACGGCAATAAACACACCGGGAGACAGACATAAAGGATCCCTTTTTCGAAGCCCGTATTTGTCTTCCATTGCGACGCATAAACCTAAAATTTCACTTAAACTTGCTTTCAAACTTCCTCTGAGAGCGTAGCGCTCTGCGACATCAACTTCGAGATACACGACGCTTCAGACAGCAAGGTACCAAGTGGAAAGAAGGCCAGAGGTCAGAAGTTAATGTGACGTGTAACGATGGGTTGATGATGTCCCATTCCCGCCAGATTACATCAAAATTCTGCTCAACACCGCTGGGGACTTGTCACGCGAAAGGAAGATCGTCATAGTCCCTCTTACCCTCATTCACCCTTTCGTCTGTCGGGTCTGCGATGGATGTCAGAACCAAGAAGCAAAGCGTTGAAGTCACGCCCTTTTTTTTATGTGCCCGAGAAAAACATTTCAAACACCCCGCTGCACATAATCTACGTGAAATGTCCTCTGGGAATAACATAATGGGCGTCAATGGAACAAGCTCTTTCCTTGAGATGTTGATTCCCATACATTTCGGTGTAGAAATCGTTTGCAGTGCGTTGAACAATGGCAAGATATCCCTGACAATCAGTGATAACTCTGACATTTTTCTGACGCTTCAATCCTTATGTAAGAACACTGTGGGATTGGAATCCCACTCAGCATGATCTCACACCTTTGGAGTGCAGTGCGACTGTAGTGTTTGTTGTGGTGTACACAATGGAATCACTAGGAACTATTCAAAACCAATAAAACCAAACTTGAACTCGATGACAAGCAGCAGATACGCCGTATGCGATTTGAGTGCTAGTGATTCACGCCCACTTGTAGAGTCATCGCGGAGGGGAGCGGCATAGACACATGTGTGAATAAAGCAGCAAGTAATCCCTCTGAGGCCCCTCAGTTCGATAAAAACCTCTGTGGCACCCAAATTTATCAAGAATGTTAAGAATATTACAAAATTACCTTTACAACGAAAAATTTTGAAGTGGTACTATGTGCCTGCAGGTAGGCAACCACTAGATAAACTTTCGGTGCCAGTTGCCTTCCTGCAGGCACCTAGCACTACTTTGAAGATTTTTTCTGTAAAGGCACTTTTATAAAATACTCAATAAATATGGGGAAGTGCCCATGAGCTAATGTATGAGTTGGAGGGGCTCAGAGGGGCCTCCGTGGCATTTATTCACATACGTCTCAACGTCGCACTCCTCCTTGGTCACGCCACAAGAGGGTGTGAAAAAGATGCACTGAAAAACCATAAGACTCTTTGCTGCTTCATATCACCTTCAAATTTGGTCGAGTGGTTTTCAATGGTCCTTAGTGGTTCAAAACTGAACAACTGAACAAAAACTGCACTCGCACTGCATTCCAAAGTACGGAGATCACTTTCACTGCGGTTGCTAGCCCATGGTATCCTTAAAGAAGGGTTGAAGCATCAAGACGTCATCAGCATCAAAGATTGCCCAGGACATCTTCCTGTTGAAAAGGAAGGTTGGAGACGAGGTACTGGCAGAATTCAAGCTGTGAGGACGGGTCGCGAGTCGTGCTTGGGTAGCTCAGTTGTTAGAGCACTTACCCGAGAAACACAAAGGTCCCGAGTTCGTACACAGTTTTAATCTGCCTGAGAGATTCCTATCAGCGCACACTCCGCTACAGAGTTAAAATCTCATCTTTCTGTTGCTCATTGCCCTGTGAAATCTCATTTTCGACAGCGAAGTGTGTGTTACTCAACGTCTCAAGGAAATGGGTTGTTTCATTGATGCCCTTTAAGGCACCGCTAAATACCTTCTCGTGTAGATTCTGAGAGGCAGTGTGTCTGAAATGTTTTCTTCGGCCACTCATAAGAAAACAGCGTTATTCCAGCGCTGGGTGTCGTGGTTCTGACCTCCAGTGCAGGGTCGTCAAATGATGGAGTGAAATATGAGTAAGACGGAGTGTGCCGACCTTCCCATCGTGTGACACCTCCAGGTTTGAAGAGAATTGTGGGGAAATTTGCTGCCAACTCACTTTACACGTCACATGAACGCTGCTTTCCTGAGCGGAAGTGAAGAAGAATTACATGATGTGCTGAATGGAATTAACAGAATAATGAGTACAGAATATGGATCGAAAGTAAATCGAAGACAGAAGAAGAATCGAAGAAGTAATGAGAAGGAGCACAAATAAGAACAACGAGAACTTAACATCAGGGCTGTTGGTCCTGGAGCAGACGAAGTCAAGGAATTCTGCTACCTAGGTAGCAAAATAATGAATGTCGGTCGGAGCAAGGAGGACATTAAAAGCAGACTAGCATTGTTGAAAAGGGTTCCTGGCCAATAAAAGTCTACTTGTATCAAACATAGACCTTAATTTGAGTAAGAAATTTCTGAGAATGTATGTTTGGAGCTCGGCATTGTATGGTACTGAAACATGAACTGTGGGGGAACCGAAGCAAAAGCGAATCGAAGCATTTGAGACGTGGTGCAACAGAGGGATGGTGAAACTTAGGTGGACTGGTAAGGTAAGGAATGAGTACGTTCTGTGCAGATTCGGAGACGAAAGGAGTTCATGGAAAAGACTGAGATGGAGAAGGACAATTTGATAGGACATCTGTAGTAGAGGACGGCCGAGATTGGAATACATCCAGCAAGTAATTGTGGACGTAGGTTGCGAGTGTTACTCTGAGATAAAGAGGTTAGCGCAGGAGAGCAATTAGTTTCCAAAATCCTTCTCATAACTGACTTACGTTGCTATGTAGTTAAAGCGGTGACTTATTCTAATACAGTATCGCTGCGTTCAAACAAAGTATCGCTGTATTCAACTCTAACCGTATATCTATCTTTGAAGCCCATTATTTTTGTGGTATTTGTCAAAAGTTTAAAATTTTAAATCTCACATCACTTTTGTAGCGTATATACTGGTCTCTTGAGCTCGGCTTTTGATTTATTCATAATAATCAATCATCACCAAATACCATCGTCTTACGCACACCGTGGGGATAAGTAATCAGAACGTTCTAGGTCGCGGGATCGAATCCCGCCACTGCTTAAATCTTGATTATTAATCATCATTGGCGGCCGAAGGCTCCCGGCATAAGATTCACCCTCCTTCTGTCCACAGCCTTGTCAAAGAGGGCGGAGGAGCGGACAGATGTTCAGGGCAGTCCCTTGTTCTAGAGGTGAGAAGCTGCTCTTAAAGGTGTAAGATTCAGCAGTGATCAACGGCATGACGATGCAGAAGGCAATGGAAACCACAGCATTAAAAACAAGTGACATGTATCCGCAGGAATTATGGCCTGTAACTGAAAAGTGTCATGACGATCTCTCCACTGGCAAAAGATTCCGGAACAGTTCCCCATTTGGACCTTCCGGGAGGAGGACGTCAAGTGGTAGGTGACCATGAGAAAAAGATTGAATAATCAACGAAAGGATAACGTTCTATGAATCGGGACGTGGAATCTCAGAAGCTTGAACGTGGTGGGGAAACTAGAAAATCAGAAAATGGAAACGCAGCGGTTCAACGTAGATATAGTAAAGATCAGTGAAGTGAAATGGAAAGAAGACAAGGATTTCTGGTCACATGAGTATAGGATCATATCAACAGCAGCAGGAAATGGTATAACAGGAGTACGATTCGTTATGAATAGGAAGGTAGGCCAGAGGGTGTGTTACTGTGAACAGTTCAGTGAGAATCGACAGCAAACCAACACCGACAACGATAGTTCTGGTATACATGCCGACGCCGCAAGCTGAAGAGAAAGAGATAGAGAGAGTATGGGAGGATATTGAGAGGGGAATACAGTATGTAAAGGGAGACGAAAGTCGAATAGTCGTGGGAGATTGGAATGCAGTTGTAGGGGAGGGAGTAGAAAAAAAGGTTACAGGATAATATGGACTTGGGACAAGAAATCAGAGAGGAGAATGACTAATTGAGTACACTAACAAGTCTCAGCTAGTAATAGCGAATACTCTGTTCAAGAAACACAAGAGGAGGAGGTATACTTGGAAGAGGCCGGGTGATACTGGAAGATTTCAGTTAGATTACATCATGGTCAGACAGAGATTCCGAAGTCAGATACTGGACTGTAAAGCTTGCGCAGCAGCGGATATAGACTCATATCACAATATAATATTGATGAAGAGCAGACTGAAATTTAAGACATATGCCATGGGGAATCAATACGCAAAGAAGTTGGATACAGCAGTATTAAGGAATGACGAGATGTGCTTGAAGTTCTCTAAGGCTATAGATACAGCAAGAAGGAATAGCTCAGTAGGCAGTACATTGAAAACGGAATGGACATCTCTAAAAGAGATCACAGAAGCTGGAAAGACAAAGGTACAAATAAGGTATCTGTGAAGAAACCATGGGTGTGTTTGATGACAGGAGGAACTACAAAAGTGTTCCAGGAAACTCAGGAATACAGAAATACAAGTAGCTGAGAAATGAAATAAAAAGAAAGTATAGGGAAGCTATGACTTAATGGCTGCATGGAAAATGTGAAGAAATCGGAAAAGAAATCATTGTCGGAAGCACAGACTCAGCATACCGTGTGATTAAAAGTAAGGATGGCAACGTTAGTAGGGCAACGGGAATTCCACTACTAAATGCAGAGGAGCGAGCGGATAGGTCAAAGAATACATCGAAAGCCTCTATGAGAGGAACGATTGCATGATGTGATAGAAGAGGAAACAGGAGTCGATTTAAAAGAGTTGATCAAGTACTAGAATTAGAATTTAAAAGAGCTTTGGAGGACTTAAGATAAAATACGGCGGAAGATACAGACAATATTCCATTAGAATTTCTAAAATCACTGGTGGAAATGGCAACAAAACGACTGTTTACGTTGGTGTGTAGGATGTATGAGTCTGACTTTCGAAAAAAAATCATCCACACAATTTCTAAGACGTCAAGAGCTGACAAGTGCGAGTGTTATGGCACAATCAGCTTAACAGCTCATGCATCCAAGTTGATGACAAGAATAATATACAGAAGAGTAGAAAAGAAAATTGAGGATGAGCTAGATGAAGATCAGTTTGGCTTTAGAAAAGGTAAAAACACGAGAGAGGCGATTCTGTCGTTGCGATCGACAATGGAAACAATACTAAAGAAAAATCAAGACACGTTCATAGTGTTTGTCGACCTGGAAAAAGCATTCAACAATGTAAAGTGGTGCAAGATGCTCGAAATTCTGAGAAAAATAGGGGTAACCTATAGGGAGAGACGGGTAATATACAATATGTACAAGAGTCAAGGGGAAATAATACGAGTGGACGACCAAGAACGAAGTGCTCGGATTAAAAGGGGTGTAAGACAGTGATATAGTCTTTCCCCTCTACTGTTGAATCTATGCATCAAAGAAGCAAGGTTCAGGAGTGGAATTAAAATTCAAGGAGAAATGATATCAGTGATATTATTCGTTGATGACACCGCTGTCCTCAGTGCAAGTGAAGAAGAGTTACATGATCTGCTGCATGAACAATCTAATGAGTACAGACTATGGATTGAAAGTAAATCGGAGAAAGACAAAAGTTACGAGAAGTAGCAGAAATGAAAACAGCGAGAAACTTAACATCAGGATTGATGGTCACGAAGTAGATGAAGTTAGAGAATTCAGTTACTTAGGCAGTAAAATAACCAATGACGGACGGAGCAAGGAGGTCAAAAGCAGACTAGCAATGGCAAAAAGGTCATTCCTGTCCAAGAGAAGTCTACTACTATCACACATAGGCCCTAATTTGAGGAAGTAATTTCTGAGAACGTACGTCTGGAGTACAGCATTGTATGGTAGTGTGGACTGTGGAAGACCGGAACAGAAGGGAATCGAAGCATTTGAGATGTTGTGTTACAGAAAAATGTTGAAAATTAGGTGGGATAATAAGGTATGAAATGAGGAGGTTCTGGACAGAATCGGAGATAATAGGAATGTATGGAAAAGACTGATAAGAAGAAGGGACAGAATGATACAACATCTGTTAAGATATGATGGAATGACTTCCATGGTACCAGAGGGAACTGTAGAGAGCAAAAATTGTAGAGGAAGACAGACATTAGAATACATATAGCAAATAATTGAGGACGCAGATTGCTAATGCTACTTTGAGATGAAGAGCTTGACCCCGTATAGGAAAACATGGCGGGCCGCATCAGACCAGTCAGAAGACTAATGACCCCCTCCCCCTCCAAAAAAAAAAAGCATTGAATTTGGCGAAAGACTAAGAGACGAGATTCAACCCTGTTTTACATCTTAGTTAAAATATTTTTATTATAACTCCTGTTTGCAAAGTGTGCTCTGACTGTTATATTTTTTTTTCTACTATAAAAAGGTCTGTGATTGCTCGTACTCTTCTACTTAATATTCTTGCACGTATTTTACATCACGCAAATAAAAAATCTTATTTCCTATAATTTTCACTCTTGCTTGCTACATTTTCTTTTAAATATAGGCGTAACTTGGACATGCGACCATGATCCGAGAATGTTACATCCATTCCAAAAATCTAGTAATTTGATTCAGAAATCTCTTAGTGCTGGACCCCCATACCTCCATAATTCTGCATTTATTCCATCTTATCCTGCAGCCTTCCGGTTCTTCATTTTTTAATGCTATTTTCGATTCCTCTAAGGTAATTGGATATACATTTCCGTAAATAAGCTCATCGTTTTCTGCACATTTTTCATTGCAGTTATGGGAAGACAAAGCTCTATAATGTTGTACTCATTGTTCTTACAGTAGATTCATATTATCTACAACACTTTTTTCATTGTTGAGATGCTTAAGTACTTTATAGGCCATCATTTATCATCCATATGTATTGCTTTCAACGGTAGCTATAAATTTGTGTCAAGACTGTTGGAGTACTTTCCTTACAATATGTTCCGCATTATTTCGTTTTTCCCTGCATCTCTAGATTCATCTCGGAAACGTATCCATCTTGAAAAGAAAATTTATGAAGTGGTGGATTTATTATACGATTCATCTTGATGAGTTATCTTATGTAAATTACTTTTAATAGTTACTGATTTTGTTAACTATAAAGGCTTCACGTAAATCTTGCGTGTTCTATAAATCAAAATAAACAGGTTAATTGCACCTGCGGCAAACATACAATTCAACTACATTTAATGTCTTTTATTTCTGCAAAAATTACTTCTATAGACCAAAGATAAAATTATTCCAGCAATCCTTTGCAAAGTTCCTTAATACTCTGTTCTGACACCATCAACATATTTACTCAATACACTAATATTATTAAAAATAATGCAACTTTTGTATTTCGGGACATTTCAGTGTCACCTCTTTGAGCTTTAACTTTTAATCCGAGGAAAGAATACATTGGCTGATAAACTTGTACTGGGGTGCTTTAGCGTACATTGTAAACAGATGGTGCACAGATGGTGTGCTGACAACGAGCAACTGCTACAAAGGAACTAAGTGTTCCGGAGTAAGTGTGTCTCCAACAATAAATTACCTCTCATCCTGGTATTTCGCAAAATCCTGGGCTGTGCACATTTTTAATTCTAGGTGGCCAACTAGCAAAAAAAATGGTTCAAATGGCTCTGAGCACTATGGGACTCAACTGCTGTGGTCATGAGTCCCCTAGAACTTAGAACTACTTAAACCTAACCAACCTAAGGACATCGCACACATCCATGCCCGAGGCAGGATTCGAACCTGCGACCGTAGCGGTCGTGCGGTTCCAGATTGTAGCGCCTTTAACCGCTCGGCCACTCCGGCCGGCTACCAACTAGCATTCTTTACCATAATAGTCAAATTATTTCTTAGCAACTATTGGTGCTCTCAGGTGTAGTGTTGAGTTGAAATCACAGTGTGAATACCATCTTGGTGAAATCAGGACATAGTCAAGAATATTGTAATATAGTACTACTAAATACAACGGGACAGAGGTTAGGGTGTTGAACACAACCAGCAGATTAGGTTGTAGGTAAAAATTCTGCAACAACTTAATAAAAAATAGTGAAATAACATTTATTTATATGCTGTAAATATAAATAATTTTTAGGTTTTTGGAAATATAAATACCCACCCATAATTACAGAGAAGTTGCACTAACGATATAAGAACAGTGTTATAAGCCGTTTAGAGTAATTCGAAAATAAAGGTAAAAGAAATATGGAATGAAATGGATGAATTAAAAGAATGAGGTAGTGCGGCAACAGCACGGAAACGGGGGGATTAGACAAATTCAAGAGACAGAAAATACTAAGCTGAGTTTGCGCAGATAAAAATTAATTGTAGGCTTTGTACGAGATTGTGCATTTCATAGTGCCGTTGCAATGTCCAAATAAGTTTTCCGGAGTTTAACACCATTACCCTTAAAAATTGCTACAGACTGAATGGCCATATCTTGCAGAAGAACACAAAAACTGGACATTATCGTCCTCTTATTTGCTTCCTGTGCAGTTCCAATGAATCCAGAAAATCATATACCATCCCACACATAGAAGTAATATCCGATAAAAGTGAAGAAACTACTTGCAATCTTGCAACTAGAAGAAATTGTATTATGTGAGAAAGAGAACAGACCCGTATTTTTTCAACATAAAAGAAATGGCGAAATTACTAGAGGACATAGGAGAGTATGAAATTACGTTTCTCGACTGTCATTAGTTTTACAGTGTTCTGTCAGTCAGAACTACAGCTGTCACAGCTACCAGACAGGGTCTGAAGTTCTCTAGCTAAAACTGACTTCCTTTGACGCTCCTAAGATTAACAATCTTCTGCTGCACATTGTGAAGTTTTCAAAGATAAAACTCAGCTTATAAATTCCTTCTCCTGAACTTTAGGTAATCTAAAACCTCTACTCTTCCCCCGTAGTCCGCCTTACTCATTCACTTCAATTTGCATTTGTATGATTTTTATTTTCATGTCATTCTAAATTACTATTTAGTCTTTAATATCGAACCACTTCCCTGATACGGAGAAAGTCTTAATATTCGCTCTCTGTTTCAATTCCAGCCATTGACTGAGCGTCGAATTTGGTTTCCCAAAGCTACGTTATTTGGACAGACTATGATGCAAAATCGTTGTTTTAGCATAAGTACGCATTCTTATCATTCAGACGTAAGATAGTACAGGTGCTTAAAATGATTTACATCGCCTGTGAGCTCTCTGTGTCAATTCTCCCTGAGTTTCTCAACTGCATCTAATACAGTAAGTAGCTATCGTCGAATGTTTCACTTAAATTTATGTGTTAAGCGACATATGTACAGATATTGTTACTTTGTCTATTATTAGCATTCGTGTGATGTGGTTTAATAGCAAGAGCTGTGCGGTTTGGAATGGTGGTTAGGTATTAACGAGTAGGAATGTATTTTATGGCCATTAGAGCGGCAGAATTAAGTTATCAAACATGGCGAAAACCCATATTTCTCTCTACGTATTCTGTTTCACTCCAAGTGTAACAATGTGCTCTTTGAACAGTTTTTTTAATCTTTTCCTTTCTGTTTTGTTGAAGAGAAAAATCTAATTAAAATTTCATTTTTTCTCTTCTTTTACGTAATGTATTCCACATCCCTTCATTCTAGGACGTACAAATAAAACCCGTCCTGTTATATCCGTTATCCCGTCGGCAACATGGTTTTTGTCAGATGCTATGCGTTTTCCGCTGTTTCTGCACTCTCTTTAACTGGCGTATAGCACAATGTGCATATATGACGCATAATTTTTTTCGCTTATTTGCCACGCTCACAAAGCATCTGCCTTCAGAGCCTTCCGGTATCCCACGCTCAAGTTCATTCTTTCAAATCTACTAAGTTCTTCATCTGTGTCACAACTGATTACTTTTCAGCAATTTGTAGTTTCCTATCGACGGTTATTCTTGTTGTGGTAGTAGTATTATTTTCAGTGTGGTATATGCACCGAGTGCCACACTGCACTATGAGCGATCGAACAGCTGAACAAAGGTGAATGTAACGTAAATAATTACACGATTGTTATAACTAAATGTTTGCTTTTGGAAATACGTAGGAAGGTAGTGATAACACTTTTTAAATATACTGAATACTATGTTGAGGCATAAGGTAAATAATCCTGCAAACGGTTTTTGCCCAAAGTAAACGTCGATTAGCCACTTCAAAGTTGACATCCATGCAATTGCTGCATTTCTGGCTTATTCAAAGCAGAGTCTGTGTCTGTGATGACGTTACCGACTTATAAAATTTATGAATCACCTCGTGTCATAGCGTGACAACGAAACGTGAACGTACTTCTTCGTGTCGATGGCATTCGCGGTCGCTCTGCGTAGACTGCCTCCTCGTCTTTTCCTCCGATTACGATATCGTCCTAAGATCGCCTCAGTTCACACAGAATCGCGAACATCAGATGCACCCTGTGATGGTCGTCAGCTGCCTGATATATCAGCCGGCAGATTCATTGGCTCATGTCTCGATCGAAATTGCAACTTTTAAAATGGTTCAAATGACTTTGAGCACTATGGGACTTAGCATCTGAGGTCATCAGCCCCCTAGAACTTTGAACTACTTAAACCTAACTAACCTAAGGACATCACACACACCCATGCCCGAGGCAGGATTCGAACCTGCGACCGTAGCGGTCGCGCGGTTCCAGATTGTAGCGCCTAGAACCGCTCGGCCACTCTGGCCGGCTGCAACTTTTACTCTGCCTTTGATGTAGCAGCTTCATCTTGATCTCTGGAGGGGGATGAAGGGCGCCAGCTTATTCCTCCAATTGCCGTTGTTCTTACATTGCAGTTGGCATGGCATCGTGTACTAATTTCACCATTTTCTGGTTTCACGCATTGATAATAACAACGGCAGTGGTTTTACAAATGTTACCGTCTAACAGTTGGATGTCACTCCTTAAGACTTTAGTTTTTCGGACGCGTGTGCCAGTAAAATTTACATCTATAGATAAATTCATACTCTGCAAGCCATCTTACGGTGTATGGTATAGGGTACTACGTGTATTACATTTTCTCTTTCCTGTTCCAGCTCAGAATGGTGAGTGCTGGTAACCCCCCCGTGTGGACTCAACCCTCTCAATTTCATGACCGTCCCGCGCATTGTACGTAGGAGAAAGCAATATGTTGGTTGGAAAGTACGTTCACGGAATTTTAAAAGTAAAAACGCCATTATTATCGATTATCTTGTTGCCTATAGCCCCTGGATCTGGATTAGCATCTCCTTGATGGATTCGTGTGCTTGCTAAACGAAGCTGGCGAGAAAGGCGCTGCTCTCCTTTGCATCTCCTATCTGGTACGGGTGTCACTGTCGAGCAATATTCAAGTATTTTGTAAGATACCATGTTAGTGGGTGGTCTCACTTCCTCAGGGTTCTACCACTGGATCTCAATCTGCTATCTGTGTTACCTGCAAGTGGTTGTTAGAGGTCACTGCATTTTAAAAATGCTCTGTACGCGTACTCTCAGATATTTAATGGGTGTGATAGCTACCGGTGGTTTTTCGGTTAACGTCTAATCATACATTAATGGGTCTTACCGCCGTTTTAGAGTCCATATTTTACATTTACTTATATTATGGGTCAAATAAGAATCCCTGCACAAAACATTCATCCTTAGAAGTTTTTTCTTTTTCTTTTTTGCATTTTCTTTCCATTTCCTATCGTTACGACTTAACTGTAGAGCTAGTTTATGGGACTTCCTTTTTTTCGAAAACGTCCCACTATTATCACTTGCGAAATAATACAAAACATATGCTCCCTAGAGACGGACTGAAGGAGCATGTTAGCAACATTTTTACAGGTTTTGGATGTTTTATTATGCACAGCTTCTAGCCGCTATGATGTTTCATATTGGAAGTCGGTATCTATAAACTTCTCCCAGTTTCAATGTGCATCCATTACGCTAATAAAGGTACTCCACTTTCTCCATTATAAAGCTTACAGATTAGACATTACGTTTGAGAAGTATTTTCAGTGATAGAAATCACTCAAAGTATATTAATCGAAATAATTTGAGAAGAAATAGTGTTTTGCCTAACGTATAGAAGTTCTGAACAGTTTTTAATGCAACAATTGCCATTTAATGCTATTAAGAAACTAACTCTTTATTTAAAACAACAGTAGAAATGACCATCAGGATTCAAAAACACTGCCGCAGCTTACAAACGACAGCAGTGACATTCCATCACCTCCGGTCTCCAACTGTAACACGGTGCTGGCTGCCTTTAATAAGGTGCCAATAACATTAAAAAAGACCGCCGATAGTGTAATTATTGTTTGGCGCAAGAATTTAATGTCTCAGTTGTAAAACAATGATAATTAGATATAAGGGAACTCGTTTAACGGTTCGCAAAAAAGCTAAAATTCACAAAATACTATACTTAATCTTGTTTTGCACACAGTACGTACTATTGAAGGTAATTTCTCTTAAAAAGCCTAGGAAGACCTATGTGTTTAATAACAACTTTGATTTGTTGCTCTGTGTAAGTGGACTACGACTAATATGACCATTCGTACAATCCACTGTTCTATCTATTTTTATTTTTACCTTCCTGTTTCCATTATTGTCATCATAATATTTCTCTATAAATCAGGAACAAAACATAAATGATGAACATTTTGTGCGAAATGCTCAGCAGCTGGTAAGTGTAAGACATTGATCTCCAAGTATCAGCAATTTCGTGTTAAGTGACATGCTGCTTTGCTATGACAAGTTGATGAATTTTAACCACATGAATTCGTCCATCCACTATTTACAAATTATAGTAGGTGTATTCAATCATTTTATTGTTTACTGAAACAAAAAAATGAGTTGCTAAAGTGTGAATGAAGTGAAAGCTTCACTTGAAAAATTGGAGGCAAGCGGAAAGTAACCAAGAAATAGACAATAAATAAAGTCGATACAGAGGGGATGGAGGACAAGATATACTGACGGAAGGTCGACGGAAGGGGGAGACCCTCGTAGATACTAACTAGATGGGTAACCATTCAAGCTTGCCACAGCTCATCCATGTAACAGGTGGTGGGATGAATGACCATTTTATTAACAATAAAACTCGACAACCGCACTTGGAATTTAAACGAGGGATATGCCAGTGATTGCAATGGCAGTACAAATTGTGTGCTTTTATATAATGAATGGACTTCCTGCACGTTGTTGTAATGTTGTATAGAGAGGGACAGGCAGCTTTCAAGGGAGAGCTAGCACTGAAGACAGAACAAGGATCGCACCGAGGAGGCAACCTCCTTTCAAACTGGACAGCCTGGGGAACAGAAGAAAACTGCAATATGCGAAATTCACGACAGCCACCATGAGGCCATGGATCATGCGGCGAAACAAGGGCTGTAACGTTTGAGGGATACAGAGGCGAGAGAGTATGCCGGGACTTGGCCCAGATCACTGCTACTAGCGCCACATCATCATAACGCGCCTCTCCGTAGCGTACAAAGTATTTCGCCACAATCTAAGAACGAAAATAAAAATTATAGCAGCGTTTCCAAACTTCGTCAATGGAAACTACACCATTTCTGCCGTTCCATAACAATAACAACAATATAAGATTGTCTGCCATAGTATTAAAGTCGCCACGAAGCTTTCGCAATAGCTCAGGCGGCTGCTACTCCACCTCTCACATGACGCGGCCCAGTCGTGGTCGCCACGCAACCCCATGTCGACTGATGACAGTAGTCAAAAACACTGTAAATTGGTTGTATAGATGTAGCTATCATTATTAGGTTAGTAAAGAAGCGCTATTTGTGTGTATACATCCCATGTCCCTCCCCTCCAATCCATGAGCGTAGTCAACGTTACTTGGGAATCAGACGACTTTTCGTAGCAGAGAAGCTCTACAGAGTAATACCAACAAAGTTTCTTCCACTCCGGGATGAAAGCAGAGAGCACACAAACGGGTAGTGACCAGAGATAGTCGGTTGACTGAAAAAAGGCTTGGAGGTGGAGAGGTTGGTCACGGCAGTTTTTGGAGCGTTCGTCCATCCACCGTAACCCAGTAAGAACGTCAGGTGCCCGCCAGTTCGGTAGACGGGGAGCAGTGTAAGAAGACAGGTAAGAGAGCAGACGTACCTTCAGTACGTCTGTCTGCAAATTCAGAACAAAGGTATTTGAATATTTGATAAATGTATTAATCCGTTCTGTTTCTAGCACATCGTTGCATGTGGAAAGACTTCATGCCTGCTTTCTGCAAAATTAAGATTTGCCTTAAAACGTGTAGAAGAGGGCTCTGTTCCTTGTTCCTCGCCACGTGGTAGTCAGTACTGAAGTTTAAGCCTCTTACATTCCCCTAATACATTAAATGCAAGCCTTTATAGCTCATGAAAGGACTAGATCAAAGAAGGATGAGATCTTTCTGGTTAGTTAATTTCGTGACGGTTTGTTCTTTGTGACCGATGAGGCTTCATGTGGACCACGTGCACAGAGCCGCTCTTAAAGTGACTGTTACCCACCGCCGATAAAATCAGAAGCAGAATGGAATCGATTCAGTATTCCTTGCCGCTTCCCATCCCTTTTCACAAACACGTTAAGGCCGATTTTGGAAACATTTTAACATTTTACCGGGTGAGGTGTTTGACCACGACCGCTTCCCATCCCTTTTCACAAACACGTTAAGGCCGATTTTGGAAACAGGTTACCGGGTGAGGTGTTTGACCAGGACCACGTGGTCATCGGCACAATAGGCGAGCACAGTAAGATAGGCGTGCACGTACGGAAGAAGATTACAAAGTGAAACGTTTTCTTGTGCGCAAAAGATAACCTCGTGTCCGTTAAAGATCTGAATGCGAGTAGTGAATCTCTGCTCTCTCTCCAGCACTCTCTTTCTCATTACATTCCTGTCTTATTTGATTTCTCATTTCGTGTAGTTGAATACATGCACACTAGACTAACGAATAGCGGGTTGTGGCAAGGTGACGAAACGCAGTCCCAACCACTCCCTCACGAGTTAACGCAGTGGGAGCGCCATATTGATTATAAGGCTCTATCGTAGTGAAAATTTTGTCTAGATCGTAGTGATGTTAACATTTATCTTAAAAGTGCTGTATGTCGATGACGCTGTTATGTAATTCAGTTAATAAATAATTAACTGATGAACAGAAGAATCTTTAACATGCAGACTAATATCCCCTGTAAATCAGTAAAATAAGTCGGATGCCATCAGCACAAGCATACGAGACAAAGGTAGAATGATCACTGGGTCACATATTAGCTTCTGCAACCCTAGTCCCTCTGATACCTAGTAAATACGAAAGAGTAAAGACACGTTCTGCTCTTCTGTTTGGACCTGCCTCGTTCCCTCCGCACTTATCCGTTGCTCGCTTATAATATCGGGCAATATTAATTCAAGATACTCTTGCCGTAAACTGCCGGTTATTTCTCATTCTTGGCCTTACCCCCCGGTTGTGGACCGGAAGTAAAGCAATTCCACACATGTTTGAGGGCTGTTCCAACAGAAAAATGGAGCGTCACAAAGAGAAGTTTGAATAATAATAAAGAAGGGACAAATACGCGTGATCATACAGACTAGGTATAAGAAAGCAAGTAGCCGTTAGGTTTCATTTGTTCTCTCCGTCTCCCAGAATTATCAGTTCTCTTCTGTTTCTCACCTCCCCACAGCCGTCTACTTCCACAATATACACTCCTAGAAATTGAAATAAGAACACCGTGAATTCATTGTCCCAGGAAGGGGAAACTTTAATGACACATTCCTGGGGTCAGATACATCACATGATCACACTGACAGAACCACAGGCACATAGACACAGGCAACAGAGCATGCACAATGTCGGCACTAGTACAGTGTATATCCACCTTTCGCAGCAATGCAGGCTGCTATTCTCCCATGGAGACGATCGTAGAGATGCTGGATGTAGTCCTGTGGAACGGCTTGCCATGTCATTTCCACCTGGCGCCTCAGTTGGACCAGCGTTCGTGCTGGACGTGCAGACCGCGTGAGACGACGCTTCATCCAGTCCCAAACATGCTCAATGGGGGACAGATCCGGAGATCTTGCTGGCCAGGGTAGTTGACTTACACCTTCTAGAGCACGTTGGGTGGCACGGGATACATGCGGACGTGCATTGTCCTGTTGGAACAGCAAGTTCCCTTGCCGGTCTAGGAATGGTAGAACGATGGGTTCGATGACGGTTTGGATGTACCGTACACTATTCAGTGTCCCCTCGACGATCACCAATGGTGTACGGCCAGTGTAGGAGATCGCTCCCCACACCATGATGCCGGGTGTTGGCCCTGTGTGCCTCGGTCGTATGCAGTCCTGATTGTGGCGCTCACCTGCACGGCGCCAAACACGCATACGACCATCATTGGCACCAAGGCAGAAGCGACTCTCATTGCTGAAGACGACACGTCTCCATTCGTCCCTCCATTCACGCCTGTCGCGACACCACTGGAGGCGGGCTGCACGATGTTGGGGCATGAGCGGAAGACGGCCTAACGGTGTGCGGGACCGTAGCCCAGCTTCATGGAGACGGTTGCGAATGGTCCTCGCCGATACCCCAGGAGCAACAGTGTCCCTAATTTGCTGGGAAGTGGCGGTGCGGTCCCCTACGGCACTGCGTAGGATCCTACGGTCTTGGCGTGCATCCGTGCGTCGCTGCGGTCCGGTCCCAGGTCGACGGGCACGTGCACCTTCCGCCGACCACTGGCGACAACATCGATGTACTGTGGAGACCTCACGCCCCACGTGTTGAGCAATTCGGCGGTACGTCCACCCGGCCTCCCGCATGCCCACTATACGCCCTCGCTCGAAGTCCGTCAACTGCACATACGGTTCACGTCCACGCTGTCGCGGCATGCTACCAGTGTTAAAGACTGCGATGGAGCTCCGTATGCCACGGCAAACTGGCTGACACTAACGGCGACGGTGCACAAATGCTGCGCAGCTAGCGCCATTCGACGGCCAACACCGTGGTTCCTGGTGTGTCCGCTGTGCCGTGCGTGTGATAATTGCTTGTACAGCCCTCTCGCAGTGTCCGGAGCAAGTATGGTGGGTCTGGCACACCGGTGTCAATGTGTTCTTTTTTCCATTTCCAGGAGTGTAGATAGTGAGATGTGAGTAATTTTATGGCATCTCTTGCAAATCATTTTATTGTGTCACAAGTAGGTGTGCTTTGCTATAGATGTATACGTATACGGCTCACAGAACCCACGTATATCAAGTGCAACAGTATTGCTTATGTAATTATTCTTTTTTTATTACATGCTAAGAAATATGAACCATTTAGTCTGCGAAAGTGTTAGCTTGACTTCAGTGTAAATTTTCACCACTTGCAGGCGACGTTATTAAGGACAACGCACACAGCACTGGTATTGTGGTAAGTGTATCGTGGTAATGTTTCGTAATACACCGTAAAGCAGCACTGAGCGTACATGTACTCATTTATTAGATAACAGCCTCGATTGGCCACTTACTTGAGATTTTCTAGCAATTTAGCACAGCCGCTGCGGGGGCGAAATGGATTATCGCTGACCGCCATTTGATCCACCGTCAGGCGGGCTTTTCAAATTCGATGTATTCAAAACCAACAACGCGCTCTAAGGCGCAACAAATACTTATAATATGGAATAAGTGATCCTGGCGAGTACTTAAACACAAAATCTTTGATATCAATACCACAACTTGACGTAAGTAGAAAAAGGTAAAACATACGATCCTGGTGTGTCCGCTGTGCCGTGTGTGTGATCATTGCTTGTACAGCCCTCTCGCAGTGTCCGGAGCAAGTACGGTGGGTCTGACACACCGGTGTCAATGTGTTCTTTTTTCCATTTCCAGGAGTGTATTTGCTTCAGTATATTTATGTTTATATCGTTAAATCTCAAAGTGATCAGCTGAATATGTTTGCAAAAAAACAGCGTTTAAAATAAAAAACAAGTAGCGCTAAATAATATAGCTAAAAAGCCGAAAACTGTTCTGAATGTGCATATGTATGTCACAATTACTGTTATAAGTTTCAACTTGATCGGAGCAACGTTTTGGTCAAAAACGGCGTTTTCCGAAAATTTGAAGGTGCTAAATACACTCCTGGAAATGGAAAAAAGAACACATTGACACCGGTGTCAGCCAGTTTGCCGTGGCATACGGAGCTCCATCGCAGTCTTTAACACTGGTAGCATGCCGCGTCAGCGTGGACGTGAACCGTATGTACAGTTGACGGACTTTGAGCGAGGGCGTATAGTGGGCATGCGGGAGGCCGGGTGGACGTACCGCCGAATTGCTCAACACGTGGGGCGTGAGGTCTCCACAGTACATCGATGTTGTCGCCAGTGGTCGGCGGAAGGTGCACGTGCCCGTCGACCTGGGACCGGACCGCAGCGACGCACGGATGCACGCCAAGACCGTAGGATCCTACGCAGTGCCGTAGGGGACCGCACCGCCACTTCCCAGCAAATTAGGGACACTGTTGCCCCTGGGGTATCGGCGAGGACCATTCGCAACCGTCTCCATGAAGGTGGGCTACGGTCCCGCACACCGTTAGGCCGTCTTCCGCTCACGCCCCAACATCGTGCAGCCCGCCTCCAGTGGTGTCGCGACAGGCATGAATGGAGGGACGAATGGAGACGTGTCGTCTTCAGCGATGAGAGTCGCTTCTGCCTTGGTGCCAATGATGGTCGTATGTGTGTTTGGCGCCGTGCAGGTGAGCGCCACAATCAGGACTGCATACGACCGAGGCACACAGGGCCAACACCAGGCATCATGGTGTGGGGAGTGAACTCCTACACTGGCCGTACACCACTGGTGATCGTCGAGGGGACACTGAATAGTGCACGGTACATCCAAACCGTCATCGAACCCATCGTTCTACCATTCCTAGATCGGCAAGGGAACTTGCTGTTCCAACAGGACAATGCACGTCCGCATGTATCCCGTGCCACCCAACGTGCTCTAGAAGGTGTAAGTCAACTACCCTGGCCAGCAAGATCTCCGGATCTGTCCCCCATTGAGCATGTTTGGGACTGGATGAAGCGTCGTCTCACGCGGTCTGCACGTCCAGCACGAACCCTGGTCCAACTGAGGCGCCAGGTGGAAATGGCAAGGCAAGCCGTTCCACAGGACTACATCCAGCATCTCTACGATCGTCTCCATGGGAGAATAGCTGCCTGCATTGCTGCGAAAGGTGGATATACACTGTACTAGTGCCCACATTGTGCATGCTCTGTTGCCTGTGTCTATGTGCCTGTGGTTCTGTCAGTGTGATCATGTGATGTATCTGACCCCAGGAATGTGTCAATAAAGTTTCCCCTTCCTGGGACCTTGAAATCACGGTGTCCTTATTTCAATTTCCAGGAGTGTATTAACCGTAGAAGATATCAGTCTGATATAAAAATTAATTATGTGACCCCATTAAGCTAAATATCATAGTATGAGATTATCACTCTGCAGCGGAGTGTGCGCTGATATGAAACTTCCTGGCAGATTAAAACTGTGTGCAAGGGCAAAGGCAAAGATCCCGAGTTCGAGTCTCGGTCGGGCACTCAGTTTTAATCTGCCAGGAAGTTTCATATCAGCGCACACTCCGCTGCAGAGTGATAATCTCATTCTGGAAACATCCCCCAGGCTGTGGCTAAGCCGTGTCTCCGCTATATCCTTTCTTTCAGGAGTGCTAGTTCTGCAAGTTTCGCAGGAGAGCTTCTGTAAAGTTTGGAAGGTAGGAGTCGAGATACTGGCAGAAGTAAAGCTGTGAGTACCGACCGTGAGTCGTGCTTCGGTAGCTCAGATGGTAAGGCACTTGCCCGCGAAAGGCAAAGGTCCCGAGTTCGAGTCTCGGTCGGGCACACAGTTTTAATCTGCCAGGAAGTTTAAATATCATAGTGTTCAAGCAATTTCCTAAATGCTAAATTTGGAACATAAACTTCCTTATTTGTAATAGATTAAGTATCATTTATATTAATGATAGAGAATTCTGATTACAACACTCGATTACATCGATTAAACAGTAAAGTTAATAAGTTTCCAGAGCTTTATGTAAACAACAATCAAAACTGGGTCTCTTAAATAGGTAGTTCAAAGGTCATGTGCTACTGTCGGTTCCGTTTCAAAAATTTTGGCAGGAAAAGTTTAGATGCAGTACAGCTAAAACTTTTTCTGTAACCAAAGCCAAATTAACTCCATTCATAAAAAAATCATGACGATTTCAAATTTATTCATGAGAGTGTTATAAAATGATATTTGTCCGAGAAAGCAGCCATTTACAGGCTGATACTTCAGTATACAGCAGATATGACGGCGGATGTTCCCTTCGCCCGTCCGCTGAGCCCATAGAGAAATACGGCCTGAGGGCAGCGACACTTCACTTCGCACTTAGCTATTACTCGATCCGCGTCAGACGCCGGCTTCGCGTGGCCTCGGGTGACGTCATAACCGGGCTGCAACTAAACGCATGTTTTCGGTACAAATAGGAAGTAAACTCTCGAAGGCTGTACACCGTCCTGGATCGCTTAGATTTCGTGGAAGTAACTATTTGTGTGCCCGTAATGTTAACAAAACCGCTTGGAAAGTGGTGACATTATTTTACATTTTTTGGCGAGTGATTAACGTTGATACTTAGAAGTCAGGACGAAAGACCATTTAAATTGGAACTTACCGTAGAGGTCACCTCTGAACTGCTCATAGTGCTGTTTATGGTAGAGACACCATTATTATCACTATCAGGAATAGTACTATGTTTGTGCGTATTCTTACTAAATCCATTAATCAGTTAGAACTCAAAACATTTGTGATCACAGTTTCTGATCCCACTGAGTGAGTAGAGAGAAAGAAAATTTTCTTTCAGTGAGCTCAAGAAGAATGTGGACTTACAAACTGGAAACTGTGGGTAGTATGTTCTCCATCGCTCTCTGGTTTACCGCAAAAATAGTTTCAGGCTCTCGTAACCGACGGCGAACATTTCCTATATTCTCATTCCACCCGCCGCCCCGAAATCTCCAGTACTAGAGGATACTATACAGAGACACAGCCCCATTGTTAAAACATATCGCGTCCCAGCCCCTTTCCCTGTTCTCCAAGGCTAACTACACCGTGCTCATAGGTTAACGAGGAAAATTTTCACAGTGATGTGAGAGATGTAGAAGAAGCACTGTGTGCGTATCTGGTTTTGGAAAAGCATAGGCTCCGGCAGCAGATAACACTTTTTCAGCCTGATATACTGCTGCGTGGCTGGTGGCTTGCCAACTCGACGCCAAGAGATTAGGACTTCTTTTTGTCGTTTGCTTTCCCACAGCAGCGAAGAAGCGCCTGTGGTACAAGCACAGTAGTGTAGTGGTAGACACCCTGTAACAAAGGCCCAGAGTCCCAGTTTTCAGACTTAAAAAATATTATTGGCCACTATTGGCGGTAAATTCAATGACTGGTCGGCTTCTGGAAAACAGCTGCAGTTCGAGAGGTATGTTTAGATTCAGGTGTAAAGACTCAACTGACGGAGATAGGAGAAGAGAGATTGGGCCAGAGAGATGATAGATGACATTGGTTCCATAGATGAGGAGAGACAAGACTTGTAATCCAGACTCTGAGGAAAGACAGAGGATACTTTCGACCTGATGCTACGAGGGCTGCCCAGAAAATAATGCACCGCATTTTTTCCCTACAATTCTTTATTGAACATAATGAGAATTACACAGACGGAAGAATTTTTCCACGTAATCACCTTCCCGTTCCATAGCCTTCATCCAGGGCGACACAAGGGCGTGTATGCCCTGACAATAACAGTCATTGCCCTGGTGGCAGAACCAGTGTTAACTGTGTCAATCACCTCCTCATCGTCCTCAAAATGTCTTCCACGACTGGCATCCTTTAATGGCCATCACAAGTGGAAGTCCGAAGGGGCTAGGTCAGGGCTCTAGGGCGGACGGGCAAACACTATCCAACTATGTTTAGCGAGGTGTTCAGCTGTCCTCAGAGCTGTGTGGGGCCGAGCGTTATCGTGTTGCAGCGACACATCTCCTACGTTACTGTGGCGCCGAGCTCATCGGAAGCCCGTCTTGGGTTTTGTTAATGCGTTGACATATGCTTCTGAATTAAAGGTACTGCCTCTTGGCATCACATCAATGAGAATCACACCTTGACAGTCCCAGAACACGGTGATCATGACCCTACCTTACCTCGTCGCAGCAGATCACCGGTAGGAAAGCCGAGCAGAAACCTATTGTACTGCGACTCGTACCTGGCTGTGTACAACGTAACTATTCTAAAAATCGGGAAAGAGTCTTAATTGGGAATGAAAGGTGGAAATACTGGCAAAACTTCTATATATTCTGTGGTTCAGAATTACAAGTTCACTGCCAAGCCTGTGCTAATCCTAACAGTCATATACAAACCCTTTCATTCACGTTAGCAAGTCTATGGTAACTTATTTCCCGAAATCTGAACAGCTACTAAACACGGATTGTTCTTAAATGAAAATTCTCGCCACATTATTAAGTTTATCGGTGTCTAATGCACTCAGATTTTTTGGTCACCGATGTGCTCAATATGGCACGCGGAATTACTGTCTTTTCTCATACTCAAAATTACTTAAAAATCCGTACTTTCTAAAAAACACACCGGAATAAATATGCCTTTACTTTAAAGCACTTTTGAGGCATGTAGCACAACTAAAACGGGAAAACTATAACTTCCTTCGGAGCTGTGTGTGTGTGTGTGTGTGTGTGTGTGTTTGAGGTTTACGGGCGCTAAACAGTCCTTCGGAGCTCACACTACACACGACCATACCATTGAAAAAGTCCGCCGCTCGTGGTCTCGCGGTCTCGCGGTCTCGGGGTCCCGGGTTCGATTCCCGGCGGGGTCAGGGATTTTCACCTGCCTCGAGATGACTGGGTGTTTGTGTTGTCCTCATCATTTCATCATCATCCAGGAAAGTGGCGAAATTGGACTGAGCAAAGATTGGGTAATTGTACGGGCGCTGATAACCACGCAGTTGAGCGCCCCACAAACCAAACATCATCATCATCATCATCACCATTGAAAGGCTAGGCTCCGACTCTTTGACTGCCAATGGAAAAATATTTTTCTCCCGCGTTAGTCCGCGCTTTTTATGATTAACCAATCAACAAATAACACATTTTCGAATTGTACTTTTACCCGAAATAAATATTTAACATTCTGATATTTTATTTATATTTTACTTAATTAATTACTTTCATTTGCACTCTAATTTGCTTTCCTTTTATCATAACCTTACGTAAGATATGATACAAAATTCCGCTTCGTCTGCAAAAACATATGCGAAGCATTGCAAACATAAATAAACTAACAAGCCTTCAAGAAATAAACACAGTTCACAGAAACATTCTATTGAGTTGTTTCTTGAATGTCTCTGTATGCTACTGTACTCTGGTGGATGAAAATTAGAACGTACTCGACTGAACCCGCTTCAGACCATCTGTCACTGTGCACGCATGAGTCATTCTACCGATAAACAAGCTCCAGACTGGAGTGATATAAATGCACCACCACAGTTTGGCATAGTCATTAATTTGATCTCCTATGTACAACTTGATTCTGGAGTTGGTTCAAATGGTTCTGAGCACTATGGGACTTAACATCTGTGGTCATCAGTCCCCTAGAACTTAGAACTACTTAAACCTAACTAATCTAAGGACATCACACACATCCATGCCCGAGGCAGGATTCGAACCTGCGACCGTAGCAGTCGCGCAGTTCCGGACTGAAGCGCCTAGAACCGCTCGGCCACGGTGGCCGGCTGATTCAGAAGTGTTTGTAATGAATTATTAATTCCGTTAGTGTATATCACGCCTTGATTTTCATTTCGCAGTTAATGACACCAACATCCATAGGTAGAAGTAATACGAACTTAACTGGGACCTATTCAGGAGACGGTGCTATTGCCCTACAACTTTTCGTGTCCTTTAAATTTCGTTGCGCAAGTTAGTTACTCAGCTCTGGCCCCTGAGGATCGATCTGTTCCCTAGCTGACTTCTTTCCTAGTAGTACAAAATATATACTTGCTCCATTATTATTTGTAAACCTATTTAGCTCAATTATTTGTGTATTAATTCTGACACACATTCAAAACCAGTATCGACGACCAAAGTGGTCTCGACCTTCGCCTTCGAAGCAACGATTCTACCTCAGGACAGCAGAGGTGAGCTACAATCTGGTGGTATGATGAAAGGAAGGAAGGGAAATTAGTGTTTAACATCCTGTCCACGACGAGGTCGTTAGGAACCGAACACAAACTAGGATTACTGAAGGGAAATAAATCGGCTGCGCGTTTTCAGGGGGACCATCCCGGCGTGTGCCTTAAGCGGTTTACTCTAATCAGGGAAATCCTAAATCTGCATTTTTTTGTATGTCCCTGCTTGTGACTGACTGCGGAACATCGGCCTTCATCTTACGTAATAAAATGTAATACCTACAGCCGTCCTTTTGACGTTATTTTATTATGTCGCAACCACTTTCGGTGACTAAGTATACCACCTTCAGGTCTTAACTGACTCTGAAGGGGTAAACCACATCTATGAACTGGCTTCCGTAGAATACTGTTGGTAGTTGCAGACGCAACATTGATTTTACAGTATTCTGTGAAAGTCAGTTCATACATTTTAGCCACTGATGCGATCGTGTATACGATTGTAGTTTAGATGGTGTACTGAGCCGCCGAAACTGGTTGCCATATAATAAAATAGCATGGAAACGGCAGCTGCAGGTGTTTAATTTTATTACGTAAATCTAGATGGCCGAACGAGGATTTGAACCATCATCTTCTGATGTGAGTTCTAAACAATAGTTCCGGCCGCCGTCACCAGCACAAGCTTCCTTGCATTAACTGAAGAGTGGAGTGCGGACGTTTTCGGCGAGCGCTCCGCTTGTTTTCGCGTTTGTGGTGGGGAAAGTGGTTGGAGTCCAGTGAAAATTTCTGCGCCGATAGTTAACGTGTAATATGTCACGTGACGCAATAAAGACTAGTTCGAGACTGTAGTTTCGCAGTGAGAGGTTTGTTTCTCTGGGATATTGAATGCATTCTTGTGAGCCGTGTGGCAAGTTTGGACGTCGTAGCCGCGTCCATTGTCCCATGACGGTGGCGATGCGTGGCGCCTTCTGCTGACGGCGCGGCGAGCAGCGGGCTGCGATGACGTCGGACGTGGACGGTAATGACAGCGCAGTTTGCGGCGGACTGACTGCGCGAGCCGCAGCTGTTCGTTGCGTCAGGCATCCCAGACAGCAGCGGCCAACTCAGCGGACGCCGTCTACGAAAGTTGGTTGCAGGTATTTTCAGCCGGCGTGTGGCTAATTTCCTTGCGCTTCTTTGACACTGGCGCACTGCCTGAACTAAAAGCGAGTTAACAGTGTTTACTAGGACTTAAAACTGACTTTCACTTACATTAAACACAGATATCGGGCTGCTAGTTACCAAGTATCACCAGGTCTGGGCTCCATCTACCTCACTTTGTGAAAGATTTTAAGCACATGCATATCGGGCTAACACGAGGACACTGGAGCATTCAACCACTACCACCGTCTTACCTTAGCAAAAGATCTTGCTGAAAACCCAAGGAAATTCTGGTCTTACGTAAAATCGGTAAGCGGGTCGAAGGCTTCCATCCAGTCACTCACTGGTCAGTCTGGCCTGGCAACGGAAGACAGCAAAACGAAAGATAAGATTTTAAATTTAGCATTTGAGAAATCTTTCACGCAGGAGGATAGTACGAACATACCGCCGTTTGAGTCTCGTACAAAAAAATGGTTCAATTGGCTCTGAGCACTATGGGACTCAACATCTTAGGTCATAAGTCCCCTAGAACTTAGAACGACTAAAACCTAACTAACCTAAGGACATCACACACACCCATGCCCGAGGCAGGATTCGAACCTGCGACCGTAGCAGTCCCGCGGTTCCGGACTGCAGCGCCAGAACCGCTAGACCACCGCGGCCGGCGAGTCTCGTACAGATTCCCGTATGGAGGACATAGTGATAGACATCACTGGGATTGTGAAGCAGCTGAATGGGTTGAAAATAAATAAATCACCAGGTCCTGATGTGATTCCAATTCGGTTTTACAGAGAGTACTCTACTTTATGGCTCCTTACTTAGCTTGCATTTATCGCGTATCTCTTGCCCAATATAAGATCCCGAGCGACGGGAAAAAAGCGCAGTATATAAGCGCCTGTATATAAGAAGGGTAGAAGGACTGATCCTCAAAATTATAGATCAATATCCTTAACATCGGTTTGTTGCAGGATTCTCGAACATGTTCTCAGTTCGAATATAATGAATTTCCTTGAGACAGAGAAGTTGCTGTCCATGCATCAGCACGGCTTTAGAAAGCATCGCTCCTGCGAAACGCAACTCGCCCTTTTTTCGCATGATATCTTGCGAACCATGGGTGATGGGTATCAGACGGATGCCACATTCCATGACTTCCGGAAAGCGTTTGACTCGGTGCCCCACTGCAGACTCCTAACTAAGGTACGAACGTATGGGATTGGTTCCCAAGTATGTGAGTGGTTCGAAGACTTCTTAAGTAATAGAACTCAGTACGTTGTCCGCGATGGTGAGTGTTCATTTTAGGTGAGGGTATCATCTGGAGTGCCCCAGGGAAGTGTGGTAGGTCCGCTGTTGTTTTCTACCTACATAAATGATCTTTTGGATAGGGTGGATAGCAATGTGCGGCTGTGGTGTACGGGAAGGTGTCTTCGTTGAGCGAATGTAGGAGGATACAAGATGACTTGGACAGGATTTGTGACTGGTGTACAGAATGGCAGCTAACTCTACATGTAGACAAATGTAAATTAATGCAAATGAATAGGAAAAAGATTCCCGTAATGTTTGAATATTCCATTAGTAGTGTAGCGCTTGACACAGTCACGTCTATTAAATATTTGGGCGTTATATTGCAGAGCTATATGAAGTGGGACAAGCATGTAATGTTAGTTGTGGGGAAGGCGGATAGTCATCTTCGATTCATTGGTAGAATTTTGGGAAGATGTGGTTCATCTGTAAAGGAGATCGCTTATAAAACACTAATTCCACCTATTCTTGAGTACTTCTCGAGCGTCTGGGATCCCTATCAGGTCGGATTGAGGAAGGACACAGAAGCAATTCAGAGGCGGGCTGCTAGATTTGTTACTGGTAGGTTTGATCGTCACGCGAGTGTTACCGAAATGCTTCAGGAACTCGGGTGGGAGCCTCTAGAGGAAAGGAGGCGTTCTTTTCGTGAATCGCTACTGAGAAAATTTAGAGAATCAGCATTTGAGGCTGACTGCAGTACAATTTTACTGCCGCCAAGTTACATTTCGCAGAAAGCCAACAAGGATAAGATAAGACAGATTAGGGCTCGTACAGAGGCATATAGGCAGTCATTTTTCCCTCGTTCCGTTCGGGAGTGGAACAGGGAGACAAGTAGTTGTGGTACGAGGTGCCCTCCGCCACGCACCGTATGGTGGATTGCGGAGTATGGATGTAGATGTAGATATACATGGGTTTCTCCGTTGGGAGTTTTGGCACTCGCAGCCCGATCGGGGTGCTCCCACAGATTCTGTATTGGGTTCGAATCAGGTGGGTTTGGTGGCCAGGGGAGTACGGTAAACTCGTCCTGGTGCTCTTCGAACAACGCACGCACACTGCGAGCTGTGTGACTCGTTGCATGCTCTTCGAACCACGATCATATTCTACGAGCTGTGTGACACGTTGGATCGTCCTGATGGTAGATGACATAGCGCCGCGGAAAACCAAACTACATGTAGGGGCGGACAAGGTCCGCAGTGATAGATGCATGCCTGTGTAGATTCTTTGCGCCTTACAGAATGACGAGTTCACGTAGCGAATGCCACGAAAACATTCGCCGGACCATAAGGCTCCCTCCTCCGGCCTGGACCCTTCCGGCGACTCTTGCAGGGTGTTTGCTTTCAGACGCTTCTCGCCCATGCAGCATAAAACGTGATTCATCTCCAAACGCTAATCAATATACGTCCAGTTGCGATACTGGCGTGCCAGTTCCGCGCTTTGTCGCCAGAACAGCAGTCATCATGGCTGCATGAACCAGGCACCTGCTGCGGAAGCCCATACTCTAAATGGATGTTGAGGAAACACTGTTGGTGGTCCCTTGGTTCATTTGGGCCGCCAGTTGCTCAACAGCTGCACGTCTATTCGCCTGTATACACCTCCGCAGCCGTCGTTCACCCCGGCATTCTTTTGGCACCACAATTGCCTCATCAGCGGTTTTGGATAGCGCCAATTCGCCGTGCGCAGTACGCTATACGTTAACCATGGCAACTTAGCAGTTTCGAATCTGCTGCCACCCTTGGCCTGAGAGTCAATGACAATCGCTCCGTTTCCGCATTACGACGACGACTGCTCTGTTGTCCGCATCCCCCTCAAATACTTTATGCACCCTCAATTGCTAACGTTGCGGCCCTTGAGTGGTTACACGTTACGTAGAGCGTAGGCGGGACTGTGTATTATCACATCATGATGTCAGAATAATCACGTTTGGTTGGAAAGGTCAGGACAATTTATCATCTTTGGACGCAGTGCCAGCGTTGTGGCACAAATTCCAAAGATCTCCGAAGTGTCCCACCAAAGAAGAAGACGTGACACCGTTGACGACTATGCTTACCATCCCATTTAGTTCATGTCAAAATGAACAGGATAGGTACTGGCACCGTATTTAATTATAGTCGTTTGGTACATCTCGATGAGTTAAGATGATCAATAATTTCATTATAATTTCTAATAAATATTTTTTTTTCTGAAAGTGTTTTTTTTTTATTTTATTGCAGTTACTGGTTACATAAACAGTTATTTTTACTGTTTCAAACTATATCACTTGCATCACATGTATATAAGTTTTTCTTTGAGTGATGGTAACCTTCACATTCATCTGAAACCCAGTGATACGTGATTTTTGAAGCTTCTGCAGTCACCATCGGTCAAATCTTTTGAATTTTGCTTTACACGTCATCCGAGTTTCATGGCATTCATTTTCAGCAGAAGTACAGTAAATATTCGAGTTCTTGTCTTAGAATAGGTGGCAGCTAGTCATAGCCTGCCGTCCTCCTTCGACTGTTAAACTCATTTTTGAGACCAGTCTTAGAAACAGCATTTCGATGACGCACTTAAACACAGCGACTTATATTAGACCTGCATCTGTTAGAAAAAAAGCCTATAGAATCTAATGGGATTAGCTCAGAATGTGAGGCGTTTCTCGGCACGTTGACGGAAACGTAGCAAGTGGCATCTTACTTATATTTATTTTGCTGTTACAGCCTTACACTCTAGATGGAAATGATGATGAGCGTTTGGCGTCATTGGCCGGGAGGTCCCTCGCGGGGCAGGTCCGGCCGCCTTGGCGCAGGTCTTATTACATTCGGCGCCACATTGGGCGACCTGCACGCCGGATGGGGATGAAATGATGATGAACACAACACAACACCCAGTCCCTGAGCGGAGAAAATCTCCGACCCAGCCGGGAATCGAACCCGGGCCCGGAGGACGGCAATCCGTCACGCTGACCACTCAGCTACTGGGGCGGACTCTCTAGATTATATAGTTCAAGAATATCGTTACGTCTCTATTTCGTGTTATTTTCAACCTAAGATGGAAAATGGTTATTAAAATCAGACAGCATGTAAGACAAGAAATAGCTAGATCAATGTAGAGATATCCCACACATTCCCTGCAGAAATCTCACTGAATTATAACGGTCCCCAAAAAACTGATCTACAAGTTGATTACAGTTTTCTCCCGATTTCTGTAATAGTTGACGGATAAGTAAAGCAGTCTCTTTGATGTTCCCCAAACTACGGGACATATCATGTGGCATAGTATTTTTATTCGCCACATGTCCTTTTATCAGTCTCCAGTTTTTTTTTAAAGTACCGATATATCTCAGCTGTCTCTCCTAGTGTCATGTCATTTTCGTCAATATAAACACTAACACAGCGTGAAATATAACAAACACTTCGCAAACATTCACTTGGGTCTCCCTTTACTTGATGCAACAGATCGAGAGAAATTACTGGGAAGCCACCCACAGAACCAACAACGCACTTGTTGATAAGTGTTGGATCGCTATCTCTGTACCGATCAGTTTTGTAACCCCATCAACACAGACGTTCCGCACCGCAAAACAAGTACTGTAAGTAAGTTTCATTTTATGCCTTGTTCGCCCTTATGTGTATTGGAACCGCCAGCACATGAAAGCAAAGTATTAAATGCGCTCCCATTTGGCTTGTGATTCTCACCCGCCAACCAGCTAACATTTCGGGGCGTGTCTAGGAAAAGTTGCCGCAACTTTGTGCAGCACGAGTGCCCACACGGCGGACGGCGCGATTGCGTTACCCGCTATTAATTACCGCCCACCCAGAATCTGACTGCTGTGCGGCGTGACGTCCGCTTTAATTAAACTCGTTAGCCTGTCTCCATGAGAGCAGAACAACTACGAAAATGTCCGCCGCGTCCACAAACTCGATTTGTGTTTTTATTATTGATGAAACTCTCGCGTGGATTCTGTATCGCAGGCGGATCGGTCCGTTATGAAACGATCAAACAGGACTTGTAATTGAGTTGCCGAATTCGGACAACAAGCGCTACGAGTAAAGTGCCACGAAATAGCTGGTCGTAGCGGTGCGACTCTTTTTGTTTTTAGAGCAAACAAATGCTCTGGCAGGTACTGGGAAGTCTCGTTACGTCACTGCGTAAGTGCTAAACTGGATGATTTCTGCCCTTTCGTCTTTTCTGTCAATACATCGGGCAATATTATTTTGATATACAAAGTGTTACAAAAACTATTTCATATTTTAAGACGCGGTACTGTGGACCAAAACATACGTCGAGTAAACTTGCGATCTAAATGCATAGATTAAGGGTATCGGCATTTGTTCATCGGCTTTAATGGGAAACACATGTCTTCTATTGAGAGCTCTTTGTTGTTGCGAAGGACCTACAGAATACAATAAACAAATCAGGGCACATTAGTCTATTATTGCCCATGGATAGCATGGAACTACTCTGTTAGTGTTGTTACTGTAAATCGTATTCACAGTTCTGGTCGAGAGCGGAGCACACATTAGTTGTAATGGAACTAGTTTGTGTTCTAACAAGTTTATGAAATGCTTTTGCATTGGAGTTTCATCCTTGCACTAACCAGCACAACGGAAGCCTGTTATTCCGCACTCGAACTGAGAACTTCCTTTAGTGATGGCTCACAAATGCAGGTTGTATGAAATAGCAAGCACATTATATTAAAAGCTATGCTATTTCACACTGACAGGACAGTGAGTTCTCATTTGCTTTCTCATGTGTTTACTGTATTCTGTAAGTCGAGTTTGCAGCAGAAAATGAATAACTGCTAAAACTCTTAATGCATGTATTTTGGAGCCCCACCCCATTTGCTAGACATTTAGTTGTAGTTTTCTGTGCATCCTGCTCCCTCTCGATGTATGGAATACATTTTGTTTGGCATCCTGTATATAGAGCTGCTCCTTCTGCTGGATTTTGTGCAATCTGCAATGCCCTAAAATACTACGTGTAACATTTTCAAATTCTTTCGTTCACTTCACTCAAACTATTTGTCCTACACAACAAATGAACACGACCTTTTTGTAGTAAATGTAGTTAAATCTTGTACTGGGATACGTTTTCGCTAGAGACCGTAATTTTAGAAATATTTAAGAAAAACGTAAAAAAGTTACCTTCATTTTTCTTGACTAACTCGAAAACCATGGCCTCCAGCGAAAACTAGCCTCACTGCAAAATTTAACAATAGTAAATTACCTACAAAAATAATCTGTCTGTTACTGCTGAGGGACTAAGAGTTTCTACATACCAGGTGAGAGACTGTAAAAATCTCATGCGTGATTTTTGACGGCATTGGGGATTGCATAAAGACGATTGCTAGGAGCAGCTCACTGAAACTGTGAATGAATCTGAATCCAGTAATGGCCACTTTAGAACCTAGTTCATGGAGAATCAAATAGGTATTTACACATGAAAGTTCATACGTTATTTACTATATCTTCGTCGGCCGTGTTGGAGACGGATACTTTCAAACCACCTGCCGGCATGCCGCCGGCGACCTCCACTTTCTATCACTCTCCGATAGAGGAGGGGTTGGGAAGCACCATAAAAGAAGGCTGAATTAGCCTGACCTCACTGATCGCAATTCTGATTCGACCGCATACCTTTTTAAGCTGCCACACTGCGAACTTTGGCCAGACTTAGCGCAGAAGACTGCATTGAGGGGGGAACATATCGATGTATCTAGACGTTGCTAGGCGTTATTAGTTACCAGTGTTCAAAAATGTTTAAATGTGTGTGAAATATAATGGGACTTAACTGCTAAGGTCATCAGCCCCTAAGCTTACACACTACTTAACCTAAATTACCCTAAGGACAAACACACACACCCATGCCCGAGGGAGGATTCGAGGCTCCGCCGGGACCAGCCGCACAGTCCATGACTACAGCGCCTGAGACCGCTCGGCTAATCCCGCGCGGCGGTTACCAGAGTCTTAGCTGATTGTATCAGCATTCATGGTCATTTTTTTTTCGATGAAGGAAGTAACCAACATTGTACAAGGGCTATTCAAAAGCATTTATTTATAAATCGAATTTTTATTGAGATAAAATTGTTTGACAGTAATCACTATCAAAGTAGTCTCCTTCACCTTCTACACGCATCTCACAACACAGCTGCAACTGCTAGAAGCATCGCTGGAAAGACGACTCTTTCGAAAAGATGCACGGCTTCCCTGTCTTCTGCAGAATGTCTTTTCTGTTCTGAAAACTGGTCTCTTCCATAGTTTTTTTTTCAGTTTAGGGAATAGCCAGAAGTCAGAGCTAGGTTATGGAAATAAGGAGGCTGAAAAACCGCAGCCATCTTGTGTTTGGCCAAAAAAACTCTGAATTATAGAGAACGATGAGCAGATACGTTATCGTGCCGAAGATGACAACTGGCTACAAGTGCGGCTGTTTGCGTCTCTCTGCTTCACAAAGGCGACACAGATCCTCATGGTACTACTCGTTATCGACATTATTAGCTTCTGGGGAGTACTGGTGATGGATCAAAGCATTGGAGTCAAAAGAAGGCGATTAGGATGACTTTCACACTGCTAAGGTCCTGTCTCGCTCTTTCGTCTCTTGGGAATGATGGACACTTTCACTGCGATGACTGGAACTTTGTCTCTGGACTGTACCCATAAATCCTGAACTCATCGCCAGTATGGCTGTGTTAAGAAATCTGGGATTACTGTTCACAGGAACCAGCATGACCTGTGCGATTTCCGAACGAAGTTCCTTCCGCTCAGCTGTAAGCACATTTTCCCGAGATCCTCCTGAGACCCTAATGCTCAGTTAAAATAGAACGAATTGATCCAGTATTAATTTTATCTTAATTTGTAAGTCGTTTCATCAGGGTTGTGACGTGATCAGTAATAAGGCCTACCTGAATTTGCCGTCTTTGAAGCGGTTGTACCACTACTTTAAATGCGTGGTACCCATTGCTCCGTCCCTAAACATTTGTCGAATCTTGTGGATTGTTTCAATTTGAGAATCGTCAAGCTTAAACAAAATTTTGATGCGATAACTTTGTTCGACTTTTTCTGTCATTTTGCCCACGATACAGAATCCGACGACTGCCACTTACACGTGTTCACTTGTCAACGGTTAGCCAGCGACCGGCTGTTTCCACAGTCGTGAAAAAAATTAGGCAGTGCCACGATACCATCGTTGGTTTCAACAATAAAAAATAACGTCGGATTATAAACCCCTCTCAAATATACCTCAACACCACGAAGGACCTACAGCACTCCAAATGTATGCTATCTTAATTATTAGGTGTACATATCGTAAATAAGCTTATTAATATTACTAATTTTTGTAGATGTCTGTCTCTATTGGCTACCAGTGTTAGCGACACATCAGTCTGAACCTACGCCCTCAAATATGAACTACTGCGGTACCACGGGCAGTAGGGGCTACAGACACATTTAGTTTATCCTTTCAGCGTCTGTGGAACGACACACCCAGGTTACGACTTATGCACGTGAGCCATGTAGTAACCGATAATGTGAGGTCAATCGCATATCGTCCAATCCGCATATTAATACGGGAGGACTTATATTACTTCATGTGTTATTTATGTTACTGGCAAGAGTATACAGCAATTAGATGTAACCGATAGTGTGAGGTCAATCGCATATCGTCCAATCCGCATATTAATACGGTAGGACTTATATTACTTCTTGTCTCATTTATGTTACTAGCAAGCGTATACAGCAATTAGATGTTCTATGTAACAGGTGGAGAAATTTACGCTGATAAGTAGCTATTAATCTAGGAAACGACGATTGGTGCATTCAGAAACTTTTAATAGTAAGAGAAACAGTAGGTAAACGAAAATAAGGGGTGTTTATAAATTATTTATACAAAAGTAATCTTTTATTGTGAAAAGGGCAAATAACGAACAGAACTGTTTGATACGGAACTGAAAGCAATACGTCTTCAACATTTGTTGCCGCCTAACACTGTTGGTTTCCACGTTCCTGCTACGTGCCATGGGCAAATGAGTTATTATAATTATCATCATGGAGTCGTATAACGGTGCAGCGTTGTTTATGAATCCAAACGCACAACTACAGAGTCAATTCCGGACTACATAACGCAAGGCACCTCCTCAAAGACAAACTGTTATTAATTGGTATAGGTGTGATTATTTTTTGTGGCCTCCATTGTGGATTCATTTGTCACACGAATGTGTGTCTCGAGTAGTTTGTGAGCTACAGCTAGCGATTTTGAAAGCCATCATTTTAACACGTATATGTACGAGGAGCTATATTCAAGATATACAGACATTGAGTGTCTACAGGTTTTCACTAGAGTACCGAGAAAAATAGTCACATAAACAGAGTATCAGTCAAACCACAGCAAGTCTCCGACCACGTGCTGCCAGAAGGAAATCTCATAAAACAAAAGCTGTACTGAATGCAATGTAACGGAAAATGTCATTACAACAGTGACAACGTAAGATAAGGAATGTGTCACTTGAAACTAGTATGTCCATCTCTTGTGAATCTCTTTACCAGTATTACTGGACAATGAAATTTTCTTCCCCTTCTTCTACATCTTTTAAAACAGCGAAGGCCTTGGAAGTACGGGGTGATTACAGTTAAACTTTCAAAACGCTGTAGAAATAACGCCACTGGTCAGAATAACGTCAAATTGCAACGGAATATTATCGGAGGAAGAGGAAAATGTATGGAAGAAAAAAAAATATTTTAAAAATTAAACAATAGATGGCGCTATATGTATCAGAACACGTAAATGGAAACACCTGTAATGCACACGACCCACTTAAGTTGGTATAAACAAGCCGTGTACATGGCTTTTCCTTCATTCGCGTCTGCGACGTTCGCTATGACTGTCTCAATGCAGCACTTCACTTTGCTTCTAAAGCTGTATTACAAGAATGATGACTGTGCACACGTCGCTCTGCAGAAGTTCCGGACATTGAAGGGTTTGAAAAAAGGCGTTGGTCCGATGACTGCCTTAGGTCTGGAGAAAATGATTCGGCAATTCGAAAAGCAATTCGAAAAGACGAGTTCTTTTGGTGTGCAATCTGGTAGAGGGAGGAAACAAATTGATTCGACGTCAGTGGAAGCAATGGCCACAATAACACAGGAGGAGACAAGTGGTGGTGTGCAAACGTGCAGTCCACGGAGACTTGCCCGAACATTTGTCATAACCGTGAGTACGGTGCGTAAAATACTACGAAACATCGTTCTTTGCTATCCATTGAAAAATACCCATGTGCACGAGTTGCTTCCTATTGAAATTCCTGTAAGAGAGACTTTTGCTTTAGAATTTCTTACACGCATGGAAGTGGACAGTGATTGGCTGTGGAAGATTTTGTGGACAGACGAAGCTCACTTCCATCTGACAGGATATGTCAATGCACAGCATTGTCGAATATGGGCAACGGAAAACCCACATACAAATCAACCAGTACCACTTCACCCTGAAAAGGATACTGGTGGTGAGGGTTTACTGCATTATTTATTATTGGGCCACATTTTTTGAAGATTGTAACCTCCCCCTCACTTACCGACCTTAATGACAGTGAAAAATGAAACCGCGTGTACCTAATGGGAGTTTTGGAAAAGCAATCGTCACCGAAGTTAACCTGTCGGTAAAGAGGGAGGAAAGGGTTACATCTAAATGAAAGGAAATGTGCTAATGAAACTGGTGCAAATTAATTTTGAAAAGGGGTAACGTTAATAAAGAAAGTAAATGTGCAGCCGTTACGTTAACAATTAACTAGCGGTAATTAGATATTTGAGATTTGGGGGAAATCACGGTCGCCAGTCCTAAGGACAATTACTATAGTAACTGAAAAAGAAAGGTTATTACACATATAATTAGCACTAGAAGCGTGGCAACTGAAGGTTGACACGTGTAGTGTGAAAACTGAAAGTTTGTCAGAAGTAATAAATTTCGCTACACCCTGACTTGATTTAGCAAAAGAATTAATAAAACCGGAAAATCGAAAGTTAATTTAGTGACTGAAGTTAATAGTGAGCTTTCTTTCTGAAGCACATCGAAATTCAGTAAAACACAGTTAGTCTTGGACTACCTCAACAATCATTTCAAAAGCTACTTGAATCTACGCAGTTTAGAAAGAAAAGATTTAACTTTGAACTTGAATTAAATGATTCTGAACAATTAACAATAGTAAAATTTAGTACGTACCAAGCTGAGCTGCAGTCACAGGTAAGCTAAATATGCTAACAAAACTCGCACTCTTAATTTGTGCTTATGTAATCTGAATATTGTAGCCAGCTGACTTTGAAATTAAAGCAGTGAAATCGAATGGTATAATTATAATGCTGGCGTTTGAATTTCAACGACACTCGGGTTCATTTCGGAAAAGGAAGGGACCCTGCTTGGTAATGCAATTGGGACAATGAGCAACAAAGGTTCATGCTAAGTTGATGTAATTATAGTTACGAAAATGGTACAGTTTGAAAAGCTGAGGTCTGCCATACAGTTCTAAAACTTTACTTGCTTTCAGTCTTCCTTGTTGGTTGATTGAAGGTTTGAAGCCGTCGATCGAGGAGGTGGCGACAGTCACTCATTGTCGGCCATCGCTGTTGCAGAAGCTGGATGTTGGCGCGCCTTCTTCTCGACACGGTCACCAGGCGAAACGGGCTCTTGATGTGCGCCAGCTAATGCTTCCCGTCCGCGACACCATGTCAGAAACTATCATCGCGAGTCGAGCGCAATTACATTCTGCCAAACCCCGAAAGCGCGGCAACTCGCGGGAGCTTCACACAACGCACCTGCTCCACTCGCTACCCCAGCCAGACCCTCTCTGCTCAGCCCGCGCTCCACGCGGCAGAGTTCACACTACCAAAGATCCTACACACTTTGATTCTTCACACGACCTATCGACGTAATCGTTCGATAGCAGTTTTCCCTAGGCAAGACCCAGCGTAAAAATACAAATAATATTTACGAAACAAACCAATTAAACATCGACATAAATGCATAAATATACAAATAGTAAAACAATTACAATATACAAAGAGACAGAAATGTCATATCTTGAGGTAACAAAGCAAGGAAAGAAAATAATAGCACAATAGATGGAAATAGGAGGATATGCATTTCCGGCGTTACACGTGCCCTACATTGTCTGAGGATGTTCGTGTAACGTAAACAGACTCAGAAAATGTCCCAAAAAAGAAACAGCGGAAATGCATACGCTCAAAACATCAAAAAAATTTAGCATTCGTCTAATTAATCATAAACCAATTTTTCGACAATAATAATTGAGTGGAGACACTCCTAATCTTATTCCACTCTGTCATCTTGCACAAAATAAAACAGGTTGATAACATATCAAAATTCATAAAAAACATAGAAAATGGTTTAGCTATTCCAAAATCATTAAAATTCGTAACACTATAAGAAATGGAATACTATTTGCAAAATTAATGAGAGTACATGGTCATAAAAAACAGGTATATCAAAATACGCAAACTAATGATTAATTACATAGAATACACATTTTTATGTAACCTTTTCATAATTAATTTTCTCGTCATGTCCAATTAACGCTAAACAAGAAAATAATATACAGCAGATCGAAAAAAAACATAAATATTGACATTAGAATTCTTTCAGCGGTCCAGGAAGAAAAACAATTCCGCATTCCTTACTCGCGAGTACAAAGAATGCCGACAGCGGCACAAGAGCCGACAGCGACACAAGAGCCGACAGCGACACAAGAGCCGACAGCGGCTCAGCCTTGGCCAGTATTGTTGCGCCCGCCTGTGCGGCACGCTTGATCTCACTCGCCCTTGTATCGGCGTTTCCAGAACGTCCGTTTCACTGAATTCTTTACGAGAAACTCACTCCCGAGTAATCTCAAGGAGTCCCTTAATACTATCACAGTGGATAACTCAACACTGTCCATCATCACACGCATGTACTAGCCTGAAACTTAAAACAGCGTCTAAGTACATCGGCAATGACTAGTAAAAACACACATTCATGAAATATTACGGAAAGTTACAAAATCATATTCACATTCCTTAATCTACTGTGACTCAGCTGAAAACTTAAACTAGCAGCTTGGATTTTTCAGTTGATTAATATTCAGTAAGTCTTAAATCATTTAATCAACATTAATTACTTATTAATTACAACTTGTTTAATGACCTCTAGGTCAGGCAAAAGCATCGCAACATGGCACATCCTTAAATCTTACACTCTATATTTACATACTGCACAAATTATCCTGTCTGTGGTATTAATCAATCCTTGGTTGGTACAATTTCAGGTCTACAATGTTGCGTATACCTAATAGCTTTCCAGAGCTTGGATACTCTAAGCAATAAGCATTTGTGTGAGGTATACCAATGACTTTATATGGTCCATTATAAACAAACTTAAATTTAGAGATTTCATGGTCTATCTCGCTCGATTGCTCATGAGCTTTCACAAGTACTAAGTCTCCGATTGCAAACTTAGCAAAACGCGTTTTAGCGTCATGACGACGTATGCGAGCGTCGGCTTTTAGCTTCATTACTTCTCGCAAACGATCTTTTTTCACACCAATACTAATGTCAATCCGTGGAGGGAATTTGATTATCTCTTCCAATTCACTTTCTACACTTTTGTCACTGCCGAAATTCCTCACGTTACGGCAGTTCAAATTCATTCCTACGTCAATGTCATCCGGCCAGTTAACAATGTGTATAGGCTGGTATTGCTTATGCACACCGTCTCCTGCCTCGTCAAAACTAACTACTATCGTTTTATCTTGTGACGTACATGTCAAAGTTTTGCTTTCGCAATTAATCACTGCACGGTACTTTAATAGCCAATCTAACCCGATAATTACTTCCGTAGTTAAGTCTGGCACGACGACAAACTCTTGTTCAAATCGTGCCCCACATATCTCGAAGTTGACAAAAATCTGTTTTGTGACCGGTTTACTGGCCTTCCCAGTAGCACCGATAATTTTCACTCCTGTTACTGGCATAACTACGATGCCAGGTCTGTCTTTCAGTAACTCAAATATTTTCCCAGATACAGCACTCAATTCTGCACCGGTGTCAATCAACACGTTTAGTTGTAGGTCATGTATATTAACAGACACTACTATCTGTCTACACTTGTCCTCGACTGTTTCTTTATTTTCCCACACTAAATCCTCGTCTATATCCAAGTCATTCCAGAAAAAACCATCCAGCTTTGATCCTAAATCCGGCTTATCTGGCGGCTTTTTCAGCCTCTGTTCACTTACAGTTTTAATTTCAACACGTTTGTCCTGAGGCTTAGTCTGTAGCTTCGCCTCCAATACCGAAACCTTTTCCTGCAACTCGTCAACTATTGAGTGTTGCTTTGCTATCAATTTACTAATTGTCACCTTCGTTGATTCATCTTTGGCCAGATTGATCTCATCCGCCAATCTACCTGGAGTAATGTGCTCAGTAGTATCTGCAATTACTTCCTCTGGATCTGCGCAACCCACACTGCTATCGTCCGACCGTATAACGTCAGCCCTAACCTCATACACGCTGTAATCTACGTGCTTTTCTACCAATCGTGTCCGGCTATCACTAAAATTTTCGCAATCTTTCTCCTTAATACTCTCGCAATGTTTAAACTGGAGGTTTGCGTCGGATGGGTCTGCTACTTCTACCACTATAACTTTCGGTAAAGTCTGCCGGTTAGGGCCAGAACTTTCCGTTACTACTTCAACATCCAACTCCTGCGGGACGAAACACGACGAATCTTGCTCGTGCTCCCAATTAACATCAACTATTTCTAGTAAAGTCTGCCGGTTAGGGCCAGAACTTTCTATCATTTCACAAACACTATCTTCCTGCGGGACGAGACGCGGCAAATCCTGTACGCGCTCCCCATAAACACTTCTCCCATACAGACCCCTATAATCTCTTAGTTCGTCGTATAAGCGACCGAACTGCCTTAACCAGACCTCATCCCTCTCTGCATCCCCTCGCTCGATGACGGACGTGTTATCCGACATCTGATCTTCTCTCAACAATTGCGAATCATTCTTAAACTCAATCTCCAGTTCCGCTGTGGGTATTACAGCTGCCACTTTATAATCGATTTCCGGAACACTACTTAAATTGTTCTCACTGACAGTGAATGTACTACCTACTGCCGTGTATACAGCTGATCTACTACTTGTGGGCGCACTCCTTTCTCCTAACACTGGCACACACTCCCGCCGTTGATTATTCCACACGGAATTTTCATAATGACGATACCTGGGTTTTCTCCTGTTATTGGGCCGCCAAAATTTCTCCACGCCCGCTCGGCCCCTCACCGGCGCGGCTAATGGTTTCCCTGTCTCGTCCCAGCAGATACGGTCCCCGGATGCTGCTGAGGCGGCTGATCACACCCTCTGGCGTTATTACTATTCTGTGAAGCCCGTATCACGTTAGTATGATACTGGTTTCTGTCATTCCTGTTATTATTTGCATTGTACCGATTGTTATTACGGTCCGAACCATTATTGTTATTGCTGCGGTATGCATTATTCCCATGGTTATCGTTGTTATGGTTGGGGTGGTACCCGTTGTTGTTACCACGGCCTCTACCACTGTCGCGATTATTGCGCCAATTGTCCTCGTCCTCAACTCTTTCCAGGAAATCATTGATTGTCCTGTAATTGCTTCCTACGTAGCGTTTTGTATCATCTGGAAGCTTCTTGTAGAGTTCCCAGACTATTTCGGATTCCGTGCGGCGATCACGCAAATATTCCAACTTGCGGATCCAGCCCTCACAAAACTCCCTCATCGAACCGCACGAATTCGCATCGAAAGGCCTCGATACGACAAATTCGCGCCAGACACTTTGCTGTTTTTGCTCTGACCAGTATTCAGCCAGAAACAAATTTTTAAACTCGTCAAAAGTCAGGTTCGTAATGTTGAGGTTTAAGCCCCAACGCTTGGCATCACCAGCCAGCACATCAATAACCGCATTAATTTTTCTCTCATTAGTCCATGATCTGGGTAAAACTCTTTCACAATTTTTAATGAAATCCGTCGCGTGTATACCGCCTTTTTTCAAGGGGTCGAACCGCTCCTCTTTCGTCAACAATTCCGAACTATGTGCACAGATTGGCACATAGCTCTGTTTTTCGTCTAGTTTCTTTTCTAATTCCGACACTCTCGTAATTACTTGGCAAGTGGTTGTCGCAAGCGTTTCCACTTCCCTCTTTTTCTCTTCGCAGGTATTAGCCTGCTCCCTCACTTTAGTGTCTACTTCGGACACTAAAGCCTTTAAAGTTTCCACCTTCTGTTGATCCTCTTTTTTCACTAATTGAATTTGTTCCGTCACCTTATTCTCGATGATCGGAGCAACTGCTTCTCCTACACTTTTCTCGATTCTGCTAATTTCGGAATCAAAACGAGTATTTATGCTCGCAATTTCCGCCTGAACGCCTATCATTTCCTGTTTAAGATTACCGATTTCGGTATTAATTACAACAATATTTTCTTTGATTTTATCAACTTTTGTATTAACAACTCCAACATTGTTGTTAACAACATTAATAGCTTTGTTCTGATCGTCTAGCTTTCGTTCAATTTTTTCAGACTGAGCTTCTTGCTTGGCAGACACAGCTATAATTTCTGCCGATTGACTCTTGATTTCATTAATCAAAACATTCAATAAATCAGTTAAATTCCCGGAGACTACCGGTTTTACTTCCGTAGCTTGTTCCTCTATACATGTTCCCCCGTATTCATCATCAAGGGGTACAGATTTGATTTTCGCTTCCGATTCCGAAACATTTTCTAAAGTTTGGAATTCTATTTCTGCTCTTTGTTGCGTTTCGGCGGTCATGTCTTTCATGCTAGCCGCCTGCCCCTGAACAATGGGAACCGCCTTGCGCGTTTCCCACTGTTCGACCGATTGTTCCGTATCCAAGTCTACCAAATTTTGGTAATTGTTGCCTTCACTCATTTTAATAATTTTCAATATAAATGACAAATTTCAAATATAATTAGGATTACTCCCACTACTTATTCTCGCTGACGTAACGGCCTGTACGTAACCAGTACTTTGTTACGAGATTTGCACAATGCAAAATTCGTGTCCAGAACAACCTCAAATCCGAAGATTGTCCTGTCACCAGGTCGCCACGTGTAACCTCCCCCTCACTTACCAACCTTAATGACAGTGAAAAATGAAACCGCGTGTACCTAATGGGAGTTTTGGAAAAGCAATCGTCACCGAAGTTAACCTGTCGGTAAAGAGGGAGGAAAGGGTTACATCTAAATGAAAGGAAATGTGCCAATGAAACTGGTGGAAATTAATTTTGAAAAGGGGTAAAGTTAATAAAGAAAGTAAATGTGCAGCCGTTACGTTAACAATTAACTAGCGGTAATTAGGTATTTGAGATTTGGGGGAAATCACAGTCGCCAGTCCTAAGGACAATTACTATAGTAACTGAAAAAGAAAGGTTATTACACATATAATTAGCACTAGAAGCGTGGCAACTGAAGGTTGACACGTGTAGTGCGAAAACTGAAAGTTTGTCAGAAGTAATAAATTTCGCTACACCCTGACTTAATTTAGCAAAAGAATTAATAAAACCGGAAAATCGAAAGTTAATTTAGTGACTGAAGTTAATAGTGAGCTTTCTTTCTGAAGCACATCGAAATTCAGTAAAACACGGTTAGTCTTGGACTACCTCAACAATCATTTCAAAAGCTACTTGAATCTACGCAATTTAGAAATAAGAAATTTAACTTTGAACTTGAATTAAATGATTCTGAATAATTAACAATAGTAAAATTTAGTACGTACCAAGCTGAGCTGCAGTCACGGGTAAGCTAAAATACGATAACAAAACTCGCACTCTTAATTTGTGCTTATGTAATCTGAATATTGAAGCCAGCTATGAATACCTTTGAAATTAAAGCAGTGAAATGATGTTACTTTAATGCTGGCGTCTGAATTTCAACGACACTCGGGTTCATTTCGGAAAAGGAAGGGACCCTGCTTGGTAATGCAATTGGGACAATGAGCAACAAAGGTTCATGCTAAGTTGCTGTAATTTTGCGAGGCAAATGGAACAAGATTAAAAGCTGAGGTCTGCCATACAGTTCTAAAACTTTACGTGCGTCCAGTCTTCCTCGTCGGTTGATTGAAGGTTTGAAGCCGTCGGTCGAGGAGGTGGCGACAGTCACTCATTGTCGGCCGTCGCTGTTGCAGAAGCTGGATGTTGGCGCGCCTTCTTCTCGACACGGTCACCAGGCGAAACGGGCTCTTGATGTGCGCCGGCTAATGCTTCCCGTCCGCGACACCATGTCGGAAACTATCATCACAAGTCGAGCGCAATTACATGCTGCCAAACCCCGAAAGCGCGGCAACTCGCGGGAGCTTCACACAACACACCTGCTCCACTCGCTACTCTAGCCAGACCCCTTCTGCTCAGCCCGCGCTCCACGCGGCAGAGTTCACACTACCAAAGATCCTACACACTTTGATTCTTCACACGACCTATCGACGTAATCGTTCGATAGCAGTTTTCCCTAGGCAAGACCCAGCGTAAAAATACAAATAATATTTACGAAACAAACCAATTATACATCGACATAAATGCATAAATATACAAATAGTAAAACAATTACAATATACAAAGAGACAGAAATGTCATATCTTGAGGTAACAAAGCAAGGAAAGAAAATAATAGCACAATAGATGGAAATAGGAGGATATGCATTTCCGGCGTTACAAGATGATGATGATGTTTGGTTTGTGGGCGCTCAACTGCGCGGTTATCAGCATCCGTACAAATTCCCAACCATTGCTCAGTCCAATATCGCCACTTTCATGAATGATGATGAAATGATGAGGGCAACACAAACACCCAGTCATCTCGAGGCTGGCGAAAATCCCTGACCCCGCCGGGAATCTAACCCGGGAACCCGAGTTTTTTTGAAGAGACAGATGCTTCCGTTCCTGTATCTGTACCGTCACTGGTAAGCGCTATGAGTGTCTTTTGCGCAACTTCGTAATTCCAGCTCTCCAATACGGCGGATGTGTTGATGGGATCATTTTTATTCAAGATGGCGCACCTTCGCACATTGCAAATCCAGTTAAGCAGCTGCTGAAGCGCCATTTCAGAAATGATTGAATTATCAGCCGCTATTTCCCTACAGCCTGGCCGTCCCAATCACCTGATCTTAATCCGTGTGCCTTCTGGCTGTGGGGCTGTCTGAAGGATGTTGTGATCAGTGTTCCGATTGCAAACTTAACAGCAATGAAAGCACACATTGCGCAACACATTCTGAACGTGACTCCGGAAACACTTGGTTCAGTTGTGGAACATGCTGTTTCTCGATTTCAACTTGTTGCAGAAAATGGTGGACAGTATATTGAACATGTTTTGCGCCACATGGAAATTAATAGTTCGATTTGATTTTGATTGATGCTTTTTATGCGGTTTTTGACCTCATGACAATTAAAAACCGATTTCTCCCATCCGATGTGATATCACCTTCTCGTGGTGGATTTATTAATTTATACGTGCCCAGAACATAACATATTAAATATGATTTATCATACATAGAATATCATACATAGCATATCATACATATATATTTGTAGTACATATATAGTACATGTATACTTGTAATACATATACAGGGTGAGTAGCGTAAGACGTAACACCCCCTTTATTCCTTGGGGCGATTGCACGATTCGGCATACGGTTTTCGGCGAATCATAGCGGACTATGGGGCACATACGAGGGTAGTCCACATGCACAATAATCACAACGTTTATATTGTCCGAGACAATGAGGCAAGTACATGTTTTTTAAATGAGACGCTATACTTTTTTTACCAACATTCGAACGCTCTGGAAAAGACGCGTATAGTGATGTAACGCATGTTGCTATTGTGATTCAAACTTTGCTTAAAAGAGGGCGGATGAGGATGTACCTACGTAGCGTAGGCCGTGCATGCTGCATAGAGCACGGCAACTCGGCCTGTGGGTTGCGCGAGGCGTCTGCAGCCGCTTCCGACCACCTCGACCTTCAATCGTACAATATTTCCCAGCGTCTTTTAAGAAAAGTTTGAATCACAATATCAACATGCGTTACATCACTATACGCATCTTTTCAAGAGCGTTCGAATGATGGCAAAAAAGTATAGGGTCCCATTTAAAAAACATGTACTTGCCTCATTATCTCGGCAATATAAACGTTGTGATTATTGTGCATGTACCGAAGTACGTGCCCCATAGTCGGTTATGATTCGCTTAACACCGCTTGTCGATACGTGTAATCGCCCCCAGAATAATGGGGGTGTTACGTCTTACGCGACTCACCCTGTATACGTGTAGTAGTACAGAGAATATGTGCATATTTATATTCCATGTGCTGCCCAGAATTCCGCTGTACAGACTGCCATAACATCGGTGATAATCAGATCGTCCATGGACACAGGTTCCGACAGTTTCGTGCAGTTGAGTAGGTGCTGGTCTTGAGGTTCACCACACTCACATAGTTCGTCCCCTGAGATGTATCCACATTTCTTCATGTTCTCCTTACACGGAGATACTCCAGTTCTCAGTCTATTGAGTACCTTCAGTGTCGTGTATGGAAGATGATGACCTGTAGCCAGTTCTCTGCTGATGAGCAGCGACAGAGTTGTATTCTATGGTCTTCAGGTGATGTCTGAATTGGTTTCGTTGTCCGGAGAAAACTTTTTCTGGACTTTCTGGACTTGAGTCTTGGTGTTCGATGTTCGCATACAAACAGGGGGAGGGGGGGTCTCTGATCCGTCTCCTGCTTCTTTCTTTCCACTTCACCTGCTGTTCTCCTTCGGATGTCTGGGGGTGCTACACCCATGAGGTGGTAGATTTTGTCAACAGGGGTTGCCCGCAAGCAGCCGGTTGCAATTCGTCCTGTTTCATTTAGGGAAATATTTACCTGTCTGGCATGGCTGGAGTTCTGCCATACAGGTGCTGCATATTCAGCAGCGGAGAAGCACAATGTGCACAGATGTGCGGAGGACCTGTGGGTGTGCTCCCCAGTTGTTGCCGGTCAGTTTCCTAATAATGTTGTTCCTCGCACCGACTTTCATTTCTGTATCTGTACAGTGGTCCTTGAAGGTGACGGACCGGTCCAACTTCACTCCGAGGTACTTTGGGGCGTCAAAGTGGATTAGCTGTTGACTTCTCCAGGTTATTCTCAGTTTCCTCCATGCCTCTCTATTCCGTAAGTGGAATGCACACACCTGCGCTTTAGAGGGGTTTGGTTTCAGATAGTTGCTATCGTAGTAGTTAGATAATGCCTCAAGACTTATTGGGAGTTTTTCTTCCGCCTCCACAAAAGTTCTACCTTGTGCGGAAACTGCTGTGTCATCTGCATAAATGAAAGATCTTGTGACAGGATTAACTGGCTGGTTATTAGTGTAAATATTAAACTGCAGTGGGGCAAGCACACTTCCTTGGGGTATACCATTTCTCTGTGCCCTCCACCGGTCCTCTTCTTGTGTAGAGTAACAAAGAAACGTCTGTTTTGTAGCAGGCATCTTATAAACTGTGTTAGGTGGAAGTCTTTCGTTATGTCATAGTTCTTTGTTAACATTTTCCTGTGATTAATGGTGTCATATGGTGGTGGATAAGCATACTTAACTAACAGTGTCACACCTGTATACCCATGCATACTGGGTAGTACGATTTGTTTAACATCAGATGTACACCTTAGGCATTGTTATATGATTCATTTGTCATTTTTAGTGGACCACTAATAAATTACGATGCTTACAGCGCTACCTATTGCTACATTTTGTAATTATTTATTTTTCTTCTGAAATACGTCTGCCGGCCGATGTGGCCGTGCGGTTCTAGGCCCTACAGTCTGGAGCCGAGAGATAGCTACGGTCGCAGGTTCGAATCCTGCCTCGGGCATAGAGGTATGTGGTGTCCTTAGGTTAGTTAGGTTTAATTAGTTCTAAGTTCTAGGCGACTGATGACCTCAGAAGTTAAGTCGCATAGTGCTCAGAGCCATTTGAACCATTTGAACCAAATACGTCTCTCCATTTCTCCCGTAATATTCCGTCGCAATGGACGTCATTCTTACCAGTGGTGTTATTTCTACAGCGTTTGAACGTTTAACTTTAATTATAATCACCCTGTACTTGTACCAATCCCATCCGTTATTCTCTTTGTTGCGCAATTGTGACATAAATTTAATGGCATGGCATTTATCATCATATGTGCCTGGAGCTACAGTACATGAACACTGCGGTGCCGTGATATGTAGTAAAGTGATAAAAACCAGAACACTTATAGTGCGAAGTTTGGCAGACGCAAGTGAAATGAGGCGGACGCGCATGCGGGATAGATTGCCCAGCTCTCGAAACAAGAACACGTCTCTGCACTGGGGTCAAGTTATTTTGGATGAACATTTCTCCATAATACATGTCGGCGCAACTCCCCGGCCTTGGCAAGCACTTCGATGAGGCTATAATCCGATCTTTGAGTTGATAGGTACAAATAATTTGGCCTGCTGAAGTTTTTTTATGTTTGAACCGTCTGAGTGCTTTTAGTCTCATCATGCCTCCAGAATTACGGGATGAAACGTCATACAGAGAAACATGTGTCAGAGCACGGCTAATGACCACGTGACTGTAACTGGCCCAATACGAGTAGGACTTACGTTCTGAGGATTCAGAATGAGTTAAATTATGTACATAGAAAGTTCATTTATGCTGAGACCCGAAAATCTCAGCGACGCTGCCAAGGTATGCATTCTGAGACTTCCAAGACTTTCGAGAATATTTTAAGTTTAAGTTTAATTTTTTTGTGTAATTTCGCGTTTGCCGTTACACTGGAAGAGGGTATCGTAACATACAGACAGACGGGTAACAAATGACAGTAAAAATATTTTTATTCGAGTGACACAATTAAAAATTAAGAATTTCAGAGTTTTTCCTCTTACTTGTACTGTGAAACTTCTTTGCTTCTTGAAACTTCCTGGCAGATTAAAACTGTGTGCCCGACCGAGACTCGAACTCGGGACCTTCACCTTTCACGGCCAAGTTTGGAAGGTAGGAGACGAGATACTGGCAGAAGTAAAGCTGTGAGGACCGGGCGTGAGTCGTGCTTCGGTAGCTCAGATGGTAGAGCACTTGCCCGCGAAAGGCAAAGGTCTCGAGTTCGAGTCTCGGTCCAACACACAGTTTTAATCCGCCAGGAAGTTTCATATCAGCGCACACTCCACTGCAGAGTGAAATCTCATTCTGGAAACATCCCCCAGGCTGTGGCTAAGCCATGTCTCCGCAGTATCCTTTCTTTCAGGAGTGCTAGTTCTGCAAGGTTCGCAGGAGAGCTTCTGTGAAGTTTGGAAGGTAGGAGACGAGATACTGGCAGAAGTAAAGCTGTGAGGACCGGGCGTGAGTCGTGCTTCGGTGGCTCAGCTGGTAGAGCACTTGCCCGCGAAAGGCAAAGGTCCCGAGTTCGAGTCTCGGTCGGGCACACAGTTTTAATTTGCCAGGAAGTTTCATATCAGAGCACACTCCGCTGCAGAGTGAAAATCTCATTCTTTGCTTCTTGCCAGATTTCGTAATTCTGTGTCAACGGGAAGTATCCTACATGTTTTGATGAGGGAGTTTTCGACTGTCAAAATATATGGTATAAATGGCCTTTTCTTTTTATTTCCTTGACTCAGAAGCATAATAATTTTAGAGCGTAGACCTTTGTAAGCGGCATATATTTTGAATTCATGCGTCTAGCCGTTCCGAGTGATACTGTGGTGGACGTCGGAATATTGAATTCCCTAAGGATTTCCTAAATGAATGGATCATGTTTCTAGCTCCAGCTACCATTCCGCTTTCAAAGTTTGTTAACTCTCGTCGTGCGGCCATAATCTCGTTAGAAACGGTTTCACAGGAATCACCGAGTACAAATGACAGCGCCGCCAATGCGTTGCCCTTTTATGCCTTGTGTACGGGATACTGCCGCCTTCTGTGTGTGTTTATACTGCTATCCCGTGACTTTAGTAAGGTCATTGTAGTCTTGAGTTACATTGCCTCAAATAACATGCAGACACTATAGGTCGTGTGACTAGGGCCTCCCTTCGGGTAGACCGTTCGCCGGGTGCAAGTTTTTCGATTTGACGCCAGTTCGGCGACTTGCGCGTCGATGGGGATGAAATGAGGATGATTAGGACAACACAACACCCAGTCACTGAGCGGAGAAAATCTCTGAACCAGCCGGGAATCGAACCCGGGCCCTTAGGATTGACGTTCTGTCTCGCTGACCACTTTTTTTTTTAATCTCATTTTGTTCGCTATTTTTCGTTGCATCTGCTCGGGGCGGACGTCACAAGACATCCGTTTAAAGTTCGTTGTTGATCGATTAGCCCAGATTTTTTTATTATAGAGGTCAGCTAACCCTCTGACCGAACACGCTGAGCTACCGTGCCGGCTACCACTCAGCTACCGGGAGCGGACAACATTCTAGTTATAAGGGACACAGTCAAATGAAAACGAGACAGATGCAAAAAAGTAAGTAAGCTGTTTATTATTTCAAAAGTGAATACCATAACGGCTGATATATTTACCCCACTGTAAGACAAGACGGTTAGTGTCTTCCTGGAAAATTGTTTTCCGTTGCCTACGGAACCATGACAGCACCCAGTCGTGGACCTCTTCGTCCGTAGCAAATCGACGATCACGAATGTCCTTTTCCAAGTCTTAAAAAATACGGAAATAGCATTGGGAGAGATCGGGACTGCGTGGAGGCTATGTAAGGGCTTTCAGCGAAACGACGCTAGTAATATAAGGGTCCGCCACTGAAGAAAGGCATTCGTAGCCGTCGATTTGCTTCGGACAAAGAGATGCAGTTATGGCTTCGTAGACAGCCGCAAAAATTTTTTCCTAGGCAAATGTATTAACACTTACGGCTATTACTTTTGAAATAATAAACGGTTTACATAGTTTTTACGGTTCTGTACCCCAATCGGTAAAAACGGAACCTTCATAGAATCGCTTTGTCTTCCGTCTGCCTCTCTGCCCGACTGTTAAGAACTCTTTCTATCAGCAACTGGAAGACGCATCTAGTTGAAATTTGTGTCACATAGTAAAGTCTGCGGTCCATAGGCGCTGTAAAGAATTTAAGATTATAAGTGAACGCAATCAAAATATACGGTCATTTACGTCACATATTTTCATACGCACTCCCACATCAAAACCTTTCGACCAAGAATCATGAAATGTGGCAGGAGAAGTATTTTACAGTAAAATTAAGGGAGAAAGTCCTAGAATTGTTAACTTGTATTTCTACAACAAAATAAATATTTTTTGCTAACGGACAGTCTGTCTGTGCGTCTGCTAAGACCCATTTCCTACCAGGAACGGGTAGACGTACATCTTGCCAATACTGGCATCGATTACTGCAAAGTATCGTCGAGATTCTCGATCCCCAGGATGGAGAAAATGTTGTTGTTGTGGTCTTCAGTCCAGAGACTGGTTTGATGCAGCTCTCCATGCTACTCTATCCTGCATAATCTTCTTCATCTCCCAGTACCTACTGCAACCTACATCCTTCTGAATCTGCTTAGTGTGTTCATCTCTTGGTCTCCCTATACGGTTTTTACGGTCCACGCTGCCCTCCAATACTAAATTTGTGATCCCGTGATGCCTCAGAACATGTCCTACCAACAGATCCCTTCTTCTAGTCAAGTTGTGCGAGAAATTGCTCTTCTCTCCAATTCTTTTCAATCCTCCTCATTAGTTATGTGATCTCCCCATCCAATCTTCAGTATTCTTCTGTAGCACCATATTTCGAAAGCTTCTATTCTCTACTTGTCTAAACTATTTATTGTTCATGTTTCACTTCCATACATGGCTACACTCCATACAATTACTCTGAGAAACGACTTCCTGACATTTAAATCTATACTCGATGTTAACAAAAATCTCTTCTTCACAACTCTTTCCTTGCCATTGCCAATCTACATTTTATATCCTCTCTACTTCTAACATCATGAGTTATTTTGCTCCCCAAATAGCACAATTCATTTGCTACTTTAAGTGTGTCATTTCCTAATATAATTCCCTCAGCATCACCCGCTGTAATTCGACTACATTCCATTATCCTCGTTTAGCTTTTGTTGATGTACATCTTATATCTTCCTCTCAAGACAGTCCATTCCGTTCAAGTGCTCTTCCAGGTCCTTTACTGTCTCTGACAGAATTCCAATGTCATCGGCGAACCTCCATGGATTTTAATTCCTACTCCGAATTTTTCTTTTTTTTCCGTTACTGCTTGCTCAATATACAGATTGAATAACATCGGGAACAGGCTGCAACCATGTCTCAATCCCTTCTCAACCACAGTTCCCTTTCATGCCTCTCGACTCTTATAACTGCCATCTGGTTTCTGTACAAATTGTAAATAGCCTTTCGCTCACTGTATTGTACCCCTGCCACCTCCAGATTTTGAAAGAGTGAATTCCCGTCAACACTGTCAAAAGCTTTCTCTAAGTCTACAAATGCTGGAACCGTAGGTTTGCCTTTCCTTAATCTTTCTTCTAAAATAAGTCTTAGGGTCACTATTGCCTCACGTGTTCCAACATTTCTACAGAATCCAAACTGATCTTCCCCGAGGTTGGCTTCATCTAGTTTTTCCATTCGTCTGTAAAGAATTTGTGTTAGTATTTTGCAGCTGTGACATATTAAACTGATTGTTCGGTAATTTTCACATCTGTCAAAACCTGCTTTCTTTGGGATTGGAGTTATTACATTCTTCTTGATGTCTGTGGGATATATGGATGTTGCTGATTTGGTCTTCAGTCCTGAGACTGGTTTGATGCAGCTCTCCATGCTACTCTATCCCGTGCAAGCTTCTTCATCTCCCAGTACCTGCTGCAACCTACATCCTTCTGAATTTGCTTAGTGTATTCATCTCTTGGTCTCCCTCTACGATTTTTACCCTCCACGCTGCCCTCCAAAGTTCAATTTGTGATCCCTTGATGCCTCAAAACATGTCCTACCAACCGATCCCTTCTTCTAGTCAAGTTGTGCCACAAACTTCTCTTCTCCCCAATCCTGTTCAATACCTCCTCATTAGTTATGTGATCTACCCATATAATCTTCAGCATTCTTCTGTAGCACCATATTTCGAAAGCTTCTATTCTCTTCTTGTCCAAACTATTTAACGTCCATGTTTCACTTCCATTCATCGATACACTCGATACAAATACTTTCAGAAACGACTTCCTGACACTTAAATCTATACTCGAAGTTAACAAATGGATATTTATCCATTTATATGGATATAACCATGTATATAGATAAAATACCCATATAAATTGTTAAGTTTGTACGGGACCCACGGTGCGAGAGTCCTACTCGCACTTATCCTCAGTATTTCTTCTATCTCGTTTTCATTTGAGTGCCCCTTATAGGTGTTATACTTGTCTTAGCGTAATACTTGTGTTAAACACTTAACGTAAGATTATATATATTAATAAGCAGATTATGACGGCATTCTGCATTTTTAAATTCGGTCATCAGTTGCACGAAATAAACTGTTGTTGTCCCAGGAAGCATTTAAATAGGCAACATGTAACTCGCGACTGTGCTTTGTGCGCCAGGTTAGCCTTTTAGTAGCACATTTATAATCTCCCGCGGAAAGTACGTGATAGCACTGCTGCGTAAGCGAATTGTCAGTGTACTCGTACGTTCTAAATTCAGGTTCTTTAAAAATACAGGCGGTAAGGTTGACTCGAGAGGGACTTTGCCTTCTAGCGCGGGAGGATTTTAGCAGAATTCAGAAAATCCAGCAGAGGAGCGAGTCCATCAGATATGCAGATGACAGGGGTTGGGTGGAGCCGGGCTCTCATTAAGGCGTCGGCGGCAAAGGCGGAGAGGCGCCGCAGCATCGGATGAAAGAATCCCCCCCGACTGGCGCCGGGATTACTGAGCGAGAAACACGCGCCAAACACGACGCCGGCGTGCAGCCGAGCCGCACAGCGATGCGGTTTCGTTAGGCGTCGCTCCGCTGGTCTGCGGCGTACAAGCAGTGAGGCTGCCTGCGGCGGCAGAGACACTGGCCACGCACACACGACGCTAGTATCCGAGGCCCTATCGCACAAGCTGCGGAATACACCACTGAGCTGTAAATGGTATGAAAAATGACGGAACAGAAATTGAGGGTTTGTTAGATGATGATCAGTTTGACTTTAGGAAAAGTACAGACAGTAGTGAGGCAGTTCTGACGTTGCGGTTGACAACAGTAGGAAGACTGAAGAAAATCCGAGACACTTCCACTGGATTTGTCCACTTGGAAAAACCGTTCGACAATGTAAAGTGGAGCAAAGTGTTCGAAATTCGGAGAAAACAGGGTTGAGCTGCGGGAAATGACGGCTAATATACACTGTGTACAAGAATGAAGAAGGGAAAGCAAATCTGGAAGACCAAAAACTAAGTGCTAGGATTAAAAAGGGTGTAAAGCAGAGATGTAGTCTTTCGCCCATACTGTTCAATCCATATACTGAAGAAGCAGTAGAGGAAAAAAAAGAAATGTTCAAGACAGATATTAAAATTCATGGTGAAAGGATGTCAATGATCAGATTCACTGATGACTTTGCTATCCTCAGCGAAAGTGAAGAAGAATTATAGGATGTGCTGAATGGAACGAACAATCTAATGAGAACATAAAAAATGGCTCAACTGGCTCTAAGCCATCTGAGGTCATCAGTCCCCTAGACGTAGAACTACTTAAACCTAGCTAACCTAAGGGCATCACACCCATCCATGCCCGAGGCAGGATTCGAACCTACGACCGTAGCAGCCGCGTGGTTCCCGATTGAAGCGCCTAGAACTGCTCGGCCACAGCGGCCGGCCAAGAGAAAAGAATATGGATTAAGAGTAAATCGAATAAGGGCGAAAGTAATGAGGAATAACAAAAATGGAGGCTGTGAGAACCTTAACATCGGGATTGGTGCTCACGAAGCAGATGAAGTTCACGAATTCTGATACCTAGATGGCAAAATAACCCATGACGGACGAGGTAGGAGGATATATGAAGTAGACTAGCGCTGGCAAAAAGTTCAATCCTGGCCAAGAGAAGTTTGCTAGTATCAAACACAATAGTTTGAAGTAGAGAATTATATGACAGAGAGACGTGGACTCTGGGAATACCACCAAAGAACAGAATCGAAACATTTGAGATGTCGTGCTACAGACGAATGTTGAAAATTAGGTGGACTGATAAGGTAAGGAATGAGGAGGTTCTCCATAGAATCGGCGAGGAAAGGCACATGTGGAGAACACTGACAAGAAGAAGAAGAGACATGACGATTGGACATGTGTTAAGGCATCAGGGAATAGAGCGACCTGTAGTGTGATAAGACTTTAGGGGAAGATAGAATTGTATTACATCCAGTAAGTACTTGAGGACGAAAACTGCAATTGCTACTGTGAAATGAAAAGGTAGAGCACAGTAATAGAAATCAGTATAAAATCAGAATTCCTACGAAAGTAATAAACAATATCTCTAGCACACATGTACCGAATTTATTATGAAGGTAGCAGATACATATAAGGCACAAACAATAATGACGGAACTACATCGTTTTTCGTAACACGAGTAACAAAATGAGGCGTTTGCATTTCTTGGATGGAAATTGGCATAAAGGCACACACTATGCTTCCGTATTATTGCGCTGTGAATGTTTTGCCCAATCTCCAATCTTATTAATTACTTTAGAAATCTTTTCGACATTGGTTCAGTTACAGTTTGTAGTTCTTACAAAAAATTGTCCCCCTCTTTCTCGTGTAGCTCTTTCCAGCTCACATATAGCCTCAACTTCCATTGCGATAAACACGCCTTGCAGGTATTCCCCAAACGGTTTCTCACGGTTTACGTATCTAGAATAAGTGTTGTCCAGGGCAAGCCATCGATATCACTACCGTAAAAACCACGTTTTGTTGTGCAGAATCCTGGACAGATGCATTACCTTATTGAAACATTTGACTTTCATCACCTAGACCCTCATGCATTTTAATCCATTCTGTCTCTAGCATCTCAGTGTACAAAGCAGAATCCATGCCAGTGTTCACCCAAGGAATGCATGGTGTACCTTTAGTGCAGAATGCTGCCAAAAATCATAACACTTCCATCACCAAATGTCTGCTCATTCTTACGTGCTGCTCTGTTCTCAGATCATACCAATTATAATACATCCAAAACAATTAAATTCTTGTTTTCACTGAAGATCATTTGATCCCATTCTGAAGTCTGTGCCATATGTTTCTCAGCAAGCCAGAACCGTTCCAGTTTATGTTTGGTTATTGGAGCAGGTTTCTGTAGTCATTTCTTGAATGCAATATGTACTCATTTGTCAAAATTTGTAGCACATGTCTGTCAGTTGCTGTGAAAGAAATATCGTGTAGTAATACAGCTACACATGGCCAACAAAATTAATACCTAACCTGCTATGATATCTAGTTCAGTTATGAATCAAGCCATATATAGTGATCGTAAATCAGCCCTGCCACTAAAATTTCGCCAAACTGCAATAAAACACTGAGTCAGTTCTACTCGTTGCAAATCTGATGTAGTGTAGAAAAATGAAACTGTCTGATTTCTACTAACAAAAGTTTGAACATTTTGCCTAACGTTTATCTCTGCATACACAGTTAAGTAAAGTATGACTGCATACATATATGGTTATGATGATGTGGCAATAGAACATTTACTTCTAAGTGAACACACAGTGCTCAGTCCGACACTCATTGTTATGTTTACTCGCATGTGTGTGTATTGCACCAGTTGCGTGTAAGGAACTCTGCTGTTATCGGCTGTTGCATCCAGCTTAAAGGTGGACGCCGCAATTCGATCAAATGCAATGGCTAAATAACTGCGCATTAAATTCGCTCACAGGCAGGAAGTATGGTACTCACATGTTTCACACTAGGTACTTAAAATAGCAGGCAGTGGCAGCAGCCCTAAAATTATGAATGGAAGAAATAGGCATAGGACTGGAAACAACTACGCTAATGGAAGTCAAAAATGTCTACATTAACAACAAAGTTTCTCTAACATGGTATTTATTTTAAAGAAGAAGGCTGTGAGGTGCATCGTCGTCGGTAGCTTATCGTTGCAGACGGCGTGTTGAAATCAGCTTCGTCGTATGTAGACGTTACAGATGATTTATATCATGTGGAATTTTACTTTCCACTCCCCGACGATTTCAACCGCGGCGTATTATAGCCCACTGGCTATATGAACGTTGTTACAGTTGTTGCCATCGTTCAGCTTTGTACGAGCGATTTCTTGTGTCTCTCATGCACAACGTTGAAGTAACAAAGTTCAGTAGAGTGTTATTAGATCGCGGAATTGCAGTCTGTTCGCTTACGATGCGAATAAAGCGTTCACGAACTCCCCACTGTTGCCGGTAACATGCACACTCATAATAAACAGTTTATATACGCCTGTAGCAAATTAACAGTTCAAGTAGACTGTAGTCAGCGACAGCGTAAATATGAATTGAAATTTTAAAGTGTTTAAAACGCACGCGGCATAGTCACAGCAAACAACATTTCTTTCCAGAATAGCGTAACTTCAGTGTCGTATATCAATTGCTATATTGTCGTAGTTATGTGACACAGTTCGTTTGGCAGTTTTAAACAGTCCAACTTCTCTGTCCACTTTAAACGTTTTTACATTCCATTACAGGATGGAGCGGAAATGTATCTCATCGTTAGTCAGTATCGTTCGTACGGATTCTTTCACGACACGACATAGTCAGCACACTTTTAACCTCCTTCCGCCAGCTGGGCACAAACATGAGTGCCACACACGCTCTACTCACACTGTTCGACCCTCACAATCGATATGCTGATCACTCTCGCTCTGCTTGTACAATATCTCAGCACGCATTTAACATAACAAAGTCACTGCAATCAAAATTGATGGAGTAAATCATAAACGAAAAATCAAAATATTTTACATACTCAGTAAAATAGGAAACCTAATTACTAATGTCCGGAAGGGAGGTAATATCAGTTGCATGACATTATTTTCAACAAACAGTTACTCGTTACATTATAGAACAGAATAAACACTATGCTATATCATCAGAAATTCATGTATAACTACAAAAAAAAGCACGAAAGAGAACAGAAAAAACCTCTTGTATAGGTCGCACCCTGCTATATCTTCACAATCAGCAATAAGGTGAGAAGAATAACGGTTTGTGGCCCTTGTTTGCGTGAACGTAACCGTTTACATACCACAGATAATTTTATACTTTGCCTATATTTTCCTTTCTCTCCGTATCGTGTGCCAATCTAACGAAATTATAAATCATTGTACTGGAACTGTTCAATTTTTTGGCTGTTTGAAGATTAGAAAAGGAAAGACAAGAAAAATTGAGTTAAACTACCCGTCGACATCGAGGTCATTGGAGCACAAGCTCAAATTTAGACAAGGTTTGGGAAGAAAATGAGCTATTCCCTTTCAAAGGAACAATCTCGGAATTTTCCTGGAACGATTTAGGGACATCACGAGAAACCTAAATCTGAACGGCCGAACATAGGTTTGAGTCATTGTCCTCCCGAATGATAGTCCAGTGAACTAACCACTGCACCACCTCTGTGGGTACGATTAGACAGTACCATTTCCCTCTACGAGCTGCTTTTTATTTTTTCATCACATGATAACTGTTTTCTGTGTGACTATGTTACAATCGTTGTGTATGTACACAATATGCATTGAATTAATGATGTCTGTTTCTGATCTGCAGGAAACACCTCACAGGGCAGACTGCCTTTATTCTGAGTTCTATTCTCTACCACTTGAGTCTTTGATGTCTTGTTATATACTGAGCTACTGACATAAAATGCGATACAATTTGACTTCATTTGTCAGTATGACTTCATACTACTGTATAAACACTATGTGGTGCTATTCCATCTGACAATGTTAATTTGGGTAGAAGTACCCACGCCACTGTACTGATTTCCGTTATTGTATTAGAAATGATATTTAAACCAATTTTCCAAAAAGAAAAAACCTCAGTTGCCTCCTTGGTTTACTGCAAGTATCCAAGTAGTGCATTTTAAGGTATTATTACGTTTAGAATTGTGTGGCATCGTTAACCCTGGCAGGGAAAGCCAACTGTGGGATTATCGCTCTGAAAATTTACAGTATTGATTTTTATAATATTAATGTAACTAGTTTCTTCTTCATAGGAATCATCCACAAAATACATAGGCCTATATGAATTTAGGACGATTCCTTGATGATGCCACCAACTTTCGCGGCTGAAGAGGAAGTATAAATGTACCAACTGCAGGTAAGATATCTTGATCTGGTAACGAAAGAGTTTAAAGTCATACGCATAAATCATTATGATACCTCTGACAGTGGAATACATGTAGTTTACTGTTACTGCTAAGACTAGGATGGTAGTGTGGACCAAAGCAAGAAATACATGACTTGTAAACATGGTCTCCAAAATGCATACCTTAAGAGCTATGGGCACTTACTCAGTGGAAGATCGACATGTTCTCATAGCAATTAACGTATGCATTTTAGAGCCCTTTACTTTTTTTTTGTCCATAGTGCACCTCTTAAATTTGCCTACGCCGCAACATAGTAACAAAAGTACCGGTACACGTGATCTAATGACAGAATGTATCAGAACGATTTTCGATTATAACTTTCGACTAGGTCGTTTTCGAACCAGGGTCCCTTGTTTGAGATTGAAACATTTCCCCCCTGCGTCATCCCTGAAAGTTTGTAACATCATCACGAAATCATACCATATAATGAGAAGCAAACAACGGAGGATTCTCCACTGACTGCCAGTAGTGTTTCAGTTCAACCTATGGAAATGGAAATGCCGTGTGGCTAGAGCCTCCCACTTCGGCGACTTGAGTGTCGGTGGGAATGAAATGATGATGATAAGGACAACACCCAGTCCCTGAGCTGAGAAAATCTCCCACCCAGCGAGGATTCAAACCCGCGCCGTTAGGTATGACATTCCGTCGCGCTGACCACTCAACTACCAGGGGCGGTCAGTTCAGCCTCTGAGTACGGGCTACGTGATTCTGATTCAAAGATATGTACTGCATGGGGTCACATGGTGCACAACTCGTCGAGTTATGTTGTGCAGCTGAAATTACAGGTGACTGAAGTACTTACAAGGGGAGATCAAAAAGTTTTCTTTTGTGACATTGCTGCTGCGTATGTTTTGCGCCAGTCACACGGAAATTAATAATCCGATTTGATTTTGATTCATGCTTTTTATGCGGGTTTTGGCCTCACGACAATTAAAAACCGATTTTTCCCAGCCGATGTGATATGACATTGCCGCGGTGGATGGGCTTACGTAACTAACAGTATCACAATTGCACTCCCATGCATACTGATTAGTACAGTTTTTTAACGTCAAACTTACACCTTTTTCATTATTGTATGATTCATTTGTCATTTACATTCCACCACTATTAAATTACGATGCTTACAGCGCCAACTATTGCCATATTTTGTAACTATTTATTTTTCTTCTGCCATACGTTTTCCCCTTCTCCGATAATATTCCGTTACGTTTTGACGTTATTCATCAGTGGTGTTATTTTTACAACAGTTTGAAAGTTAAACTTTAATTATAATCACCCTGTACAAAACGAATGTACAGGGTGACAATTACTGAACTATATGAAAAAAAAAAACGTAAATTAGTTACAATACGGTGTGCACACACTTTATTCAACATGTAAACGTCACTACAGATATTCGGATTTAGGTTATGACATGTTCGATATACCTGCCAACATTGGCTACGATGTAGCGCAGACAAACAGCGAAATTCAGCACGATGCGGTGAAGTGTGGGAACGTCGATGCTGTCGATGACCTACTGCACGGCTGTTTTCAGCTCGGCATTGGTTCAGGTGTTATTGATGTACCCCTTGCCTTGAATATAGTCCCACAATAAGGAGTTGCATGTGATCAGTTCCGGAGAATATGGCGGCCAGTCGAGGCTAAGGCCAGAATGTGCTCCCCAAAATGCTCCTCCAGGACACGAGACACTCTCTTGCTTCCATGGGCTCGAGATCAGGATCACATTGGATAACGGAGATAAAATCATCTTCCAAAACCATCACGTACCGTTCGGTACTCACCATGCCATCAAGGAATACCGCACTGATTATTCTGTGGCTGGACATTGCACACCACCCAATCACCCATTGAAGGTCAAGAGACTTCTCGATCGAGAAATGCGGATTCTCGGTCCCCCAAATGCACCAATTTTGCTTACTGACGAATCCATCGCAGTGAAAGCGGGCCTCGTTCCTAAACCAAACCATAATCCGCATACTAGCTAGAACGTCCGAACGCAAACCTTTCAGAAGTGATGACGATTTTATTTCTTATACTTCAATATTTGTCAACCTGTGTGAGTGCTGGTTGTAAGCACACGGTTGAGGACATATGGAAGCTCCGATCGGTCCATGAGTAGCCTTTGGGTAGCGTAATTGTTAAAAGTTCCGCCTTAGCGGTGAGCGAGAAGGTTGTCCTTACTTCCTCCTGTACTACGGCGTTGCTTCTGCGAAACATGTCCATACTCAGTCCTATGTGTGTATCGGCCGGTGTCACATCGTTCTTGCCTAGTGGAGTTTGTTGTTAGTTTGTTCTCTCGCGACGGCGTTCTCTGCCCACACCATGACGTCTGTCGAATCTCCCAAGAATATTCTTCGTCGTGGTACTGTTCATTGCAGCTTTGACAAGAGTCTAACCAGGCTTCTTAAAAATTCACGTTTGGTTAGTTGATACGATTCGTGTTAAACAAGATCGTGTAGATAGTGTTTATTTTGATTCTGATTCGTATGCCATGTTGTGAATTTCCAGGATCACTTCTTCTCGGGTTGTTTCTCAAGTGATATTTACACATATAGATAGTTTCGTTAGCCATGTCCTTCTAGCAAAAGCGGCGACCGAGTATACGCCGGCTATAGTTTGCAATCCTCCACCCGAAGTTGACGGTTCGTTTCTTAAGGCGGCGTTGCTTCCCTTTAGTCTTTCGGCATATGATACCAGTCTGCGCAACATCTCTTGCAATGTCACAGTGGTATTCGAATCCTAGAAATGTGTGTTCAGAATAATATTCCTGCACTGAATGTTTGTGGCTACCAGATTCATGTTACATATGAAGGGCGAGAAGGAAGCTGATCTTCTTTGTAATAAAAGTGGCCACCTCGGATCCAGTTGTCATGGTCATGTTATGGTTTTAAGGTCGTCCTATGGAAAACATTGCCCATAGACATTAGCTGAATTAGCGTCTCCGCAATCTGTTGTCAGTCTTCTGTCGCTGTAGTGGACGTTCGAGAGATAACATCCACTCCGCGCACCTCAAAAGAGTGCAATTGAATGATATTCTTTTGCGTTCCCTGCCACATTCGATTATACTGGATGATCTGGCATCTCTTTGCTATCTAAATCGGTTTCTATCGCGATCTCAAAGCTTGTGCCTCACTACCATTCGTTCTATAAATGGATGTGGGTCGTCATCCGAACCTGATACAATAAGTACAGTATTTTTCCGATCTTTACCCTTGAGGGAATCAGACACTACACCGTTTGTTGATTTTACTTCCCTCTTTCATAGAGTTGTTATACCAGCTCTGCACGAACAGTTTTCAGGAGCTTTTCACCATGATGAGGTATGTGACATTGTAGTTCGTTGTGCTTCCCGCAAATCGACGGGCTTGGATGGTCTTCACAAAGAGTTTTATGTTCGGTTTTGTCATTTGGCAGGAGATACGATAACATCTGTGCTGAATGATGCGGTGCAAGCGCTACATATCCCGCTTTCCTTTAAGGCCGGAAAAATAGTTTTAATTCCAAAAAAGGCGGGACGTCTGTCCATGGATCAGATACGAACGAAAACTCTACTCAGTTCTGATTATAAAATCGTAGCGCTGGAGATAAGTAGCGGTTCGTCGGCTTTGCGTGTTGAAATTGTCGCACATTGTCAAAGTTGTCTCCCGGGTCGTACTCTCCTGATTCCACTTGCTGAATGTCGTGATCTCATCTCGACTTTCACTGTTCATGTATTGGGAGTTTTACTTTTATTGATTTTTAATGGTATGTTTGACCGAGTTAGTTATGTTTTGTTGACAACTCTTGGTTTTAATGATGCTGCACGACGGATGCTCACCTCTATAATTACTAGTATTCAGGCGTCTATTGCCGTGAGTGATCCCTTCACTCCTCCCCACAGCAGGGTGTCGCGATGTCCTGAAAGGGAGTCCCCTATCTGTGCCATTATTCAAGCTGTTTCTGAAATCCCTACTCCAGTCCACAGCTGCCCGGTAGGATTGCTGGTCGTTGTTTGGAGAAATGTTTCTGTCGGTGCCTATGCCAATAACATTATGCTACTTCTTCGCACTCATGACGACACAGCGGTACTCCAGGACGTTTAAGTTGCATTTTGTCGTCTTACGGTAACGACCGGAAATGTCGGTTACTCAGTTTGTGGAGATTTGACGCGGCTAAGATTCCATTGGTTTTGCCGGTTGCCCGCCATCGATATTCGGTGTTATCATTGACTGAAGTCCAACTAAGATAGTTTCGTTAAACTGGAAGTCCAAAACGGATAGGATTCAATGCGCGATTCTTAAACACGAGCGTCGAGCCGTCTCGTCACTTCACAAGGTTAGGGCCTTAAAAACATTATTGAGCAAAGCCTAATTTGTTGCAAAAGTTTGCTCATTCCTGCGATGATGTCCGGAAAGTTACAGCGATTATCCGACAAATTTATCTGGTGAAACACATTTTTCGGGTGCGCTATGAAGTTATGGCGAGACGCCGGCTGTTGGGTGGTTTGGGCCTCCCTGATGTTCGAAACAAGGCTTCTGCTTTGTTTCTTCGACGCACTGTTTTAATGTGTCTTCACCTCTCCCAGATCACCTTAATTCCTGTCGCCAACCATAGATCTTAACCCCTCCAGTAGATGGTGGTACGGTAAAATACTGAATGAAAGCACATTCGGGAACTTTTATTGGTGGCAATTTTTGGGAGTTCATATTCTTCCCCAGTCGCATATCTTTGTAAAAATGCTATTATGTCGCTGGAAGTTTACAAATCGCTTTTCTTCTGTGGAGCCCCTGTCGCCAGGGTCAGATTGAAAGAGCGTTTGGTCCAGTGTCAGCGTAACCATTTTACCGATGGAAGTGGCGTCTTGGTTATACCAAGTCATTCATAACCTTGTCCACACTACTGTTTTTTGACTTTTTAGCTTCGGACTTAGTGAGACAGAGCGATGCTGTCGTTAACCATGAAACTGGTACGTTACGTCATCGGTCGTTCTTCTGCGGTCACAGACACTGGAGCTGACTCCCTCGAAAACTGGTCTTTCTTTTTTTAAAGTTCTATGGGACCTAACTGCTGAGGTCGTCTGTCCCTAGGCTTACACACTAATTAATCTAACTTAAAGTAACCTATGCTAAGGACGACACTGACACCCATGCCCAGGGGAGGACACGACCTCCGACGGGAAGAGCCCCACAAACCGTGGCCGGGCGCCCAAGACCACAAGGCTTCCCGCGCTGCCAACTGGTCTTTCTTGGAAGGATGACGCAAGCGGCGATCTCTGGAGAGATTCTCTTGCGTCTCAAATTCAGTCTTCTTTCACAGAACAAAGAATAATACAGTCATATGGCTTGTCGGTCATTATGTTCATGACCCCTGCCCTTTACCAGACAAAAATTTGGATCATTGAACATAGCAAAGGATGTCAAGCTATCGACCGCTTATTGTGAATATGCTGTATCACATATTTAATCGTCAAGAAGTTGGATGATGAGCAGAGTTCCTTTTCTGTTGAATTTTCCATTCCTGTTACCTCGCTTTTGGTAAAATTTACAGAAAAATTATTTAGGGTAGGGCATATACGTGAGAAGGTCGTGGTTTTTAATGTTTACAGCCGTGACTTTGACCCATTGCATTTCTTCGATTGAAAAATATGTAAGGTGCAATATTTTTGGTTTACTTATTCTAGGATTGAAGACAACTGTGTAAGTTTAAATGACGTGTTTAATGTCGCAATATTAGTACGAAAATGCACTCGTTTACACAATTTCCAATGTGACAACAAAACAGTTATCAGGATAACGCATCTCGTCAACATCAAAAAGTGAAATAATCTTAAACACAACAATATGAAATATTAACTCTCTGAAGGTTAAATTTTCCTTAAGATGACAATATTAAAGTTTAACTAGAAATTTCTTTACAGAATTATTCCTACACTTCCGCTATGACGTTGGTTAGTACTACGAAAGTCCTCCAATTCCGGTTCAAAGTTCGGGGCTATTTTTAGGATGACAATCAAGTCTATGTGGATTGTTATGTGACAAATTGAGCAAATGATTACCCAAGGTCGCTCGAGCGTACAGTGGACGCAAGCTGGTGAACCAACAAGTTTACGCCTCTGCATGCGGTATTTACCTTAAGCTGTGATGAACTGTCGTCTGTTAGGCCGCTCCCTCCAGATGAAATTCCTATAAAACTAATTACACCTTTGCTGAATTTTCCAGCAGATACTTTCCTTATGTGAGAGAACATGTACTCATCCCTGGTCTTAGAATGTGGCGATATATACGCACATGGTTGGAGCAGCATGCATATTATAATGCCCCCTCAGTTCTCACAAGAAAAATTAACGAATTGGCTTGTTCGTTTCTCTGCAGTTGGAACTAAACGATGCTACAGCTAATTTCTAGCTGGATATCAGACGCTGTGAATGCACTCCTCTGTGTCATACTGAGTGTTATGCGCTCCATTCTGCACGTGACGCCAGTTCAGAGAAGAGTCACAGCTTTTTCCGACCAATAGGAGCGTTCCTCTTATTTTGTGGAAACTCTCTCTACCAATCGCAAGGTCCCTACCATTAAATTGATGGAAATTTTGGCTCTTTCCTCCTTCCTAGCGCATTTCCGCCAATCGGACGTTTTGTGCCCGTCCCAGACGCCTAAATGTATACATTGACTCTCTCACATGTTTTCCACTCACTGGACACGTGATCGAAACTGCGTCACTGGCCTTGTTCCATATCCATTTGGAATTCCGAAACACAGTTTTCTAAAACCTTCCTTTCCTGTCCTCCCTCAGATGGGTCATTATACTAGCTCTCCCCATCTGAGTCACATGGACGGTTATTGACTTTCCACCTGGGGCACTCGTTTAAGTGGTTTCTGTGGTACCCCCAGCAGCGCGGCCTTGCCTTTGCATCGTCCCTCTGAATTCCAAACTAAAACGCCTCCCACTGCTTGTTTCACCTTCTGCTCAAACATGCATTACGGGAACAGTTTGTTAATTACTGTTTATTGAATGTCATCCCTGTTTGCATTACATACTGCTGGGCAAATTTGCTCATTACCGCCGAATTAAGTTAGGTGCCATATTCACCTTCCCATTGCAATGGATAAAGCTCTCATGTAAGGTGTGAATCTGACCTTCATTTATTCTGTCACCTTCCAAATAAATAAAGAAGTTAAAAAATGATACAACCAGGCGAGCGCTGTGAATGTTTAGCGCTCATGCCCAGCTGCACATTTGTTGCGAATTTTCAGCGTACGAATTCTTGATGTACTTTCCTTAATGCCATACTTTGCACTTTGTTGTAGTTTCCAGTCAGGTAACATTATCAGCTATATAAAAATGGTAAGGCGACCACTCGTGATAAGTGGGAAATCCGCATTCGAGTCCCGGTCCAGTACAAATTTTGACTGTCGTCATTCCATTATGTAGCTGATGGTTGTCTATATTCGCAGCTTTGAATACATTTCATGCGTTTCATAACGGCTATAGTCGCCACTGTGCCAGTTCCTCTGGACACGCATGCATATTCGAAGGAACATTGCATTATACTTCTGAACAGCACAGGCACTGTAATACCGTGTCAGCAGAGAAGGCTGAGCGAGTTGAGTACTGCAGATACCGCACTAAGCTTTCTGGTTCGTTCTTTGCAAACGTCTGTGTGTAAAATCATACCGGCTGTAGTTGATGCATGCGCAGACTGCTCGGGGCAATGGGCTCAGTCCTCACATTTATTGTGACTTGGCGGCGGTTATTCGAGTAAGAGGCTGATTTTCTATGACTACGTCACGTTTCGTATGTCTGGAAAGGTGAACCATCTTAATGCGTGTGTTTGGGACACAGAAAATCCACAGAAAATTGTGAAAGTAATGCGCGATTCACCTACAGTTAACGTCTTTTCTGCCACCTCTACCAAAGACTGTGGACGAATTGTCTTTGCTGAGAAAACTGTAACTTGTTTCGTGCACCTGGAGATATTGCCGCTACGGCTTATGCTACAATCACAACAAGACACAGGATGCATCGTTTTGAAATAAAACGGTGATCCACCACACATTCTTTCAGACATTCGTGATTACACCAGTGCCAAACTGTCTGAGTGTTGGATTGCACATAGGTAAAGTCAAACACCGCGTGTTCCTGTTTCCATTGTATATGGAAAAGAGGCAAGTAAGGATAATGAATGCGGTCCCTGATCTGGAACAATACGCGTTAGGACGCATAAGGCACGAGTTTGACTATCACATTGTCCTTTAGCACATGACAAACAGTGATCATATTAAATACCTGTAATGTGAGGGGTGTTGCATCCACTGATATGTGACTGTTGTTTGTGTACCTTGTGGATTTCGCGTAGCCACCTCGTAACACGCCAGAGGCACTTATGAATAACTATATATACCGCCTTTTTTCCTCCGCTTTGGCGTACCCAGAAGCAGGGCTGGAGGGAACTGACACCATGAATCCTGCAGGGCTGTCCAAAAGTCCGTAAGAGTACGAGGGGGTAGAGATTTCTTCGGAACAGCACGTTGCAAGACATTACAGATATGATCAATAAGGTTCGTGTCTGGGGAGTTTGGTGGCCAGCGGAAGTGTTTAAACGCTGAAGGGTGTTCCTGGAGCCACTGTAGCAACTCAGGATGTGTGGGGTGTCGCAATGTCCTGATGGAATTTCCCAGTGCACGGTGGACATGAATGGATGCAAGTGATCAGATAAGATGCTTCCGTACGTGTCACCTGTCAGAGTCGTATCTAGACGTATCAGGGGTCCCATATCACTTCAACTAAACACGCCTCACACAACTGCAGAGCCTCCAATACCTTGAACAGTTCCAAGCTGACATGCAGGGTCCATGGGTTAATGGGGTTGCCCATCCGCTCGATACAATTGGAAACGAGACTCATTCGACCAGGCAACGAGTTCTAGTCATCAACAGTCAAATGTCGTTGTTATGGGGCCCAGGCGAGACGTAAAGCTTGGTGTGTGTTGTCATCAAGGCTACACAAGTGGGCCTTCAGCTCCAAAAGCCCACATCGACGATCTTTCGTTGAATGGTTTGCAGGCTAGCACTTGTTGATGGCCCAGCATCGAAATCGGCAGCAATTTGTGGAAGGATTGCACTTTTGTCACATTGAACGATTCTCTTCAGTCGTCGTTGGTTCCGTTCCTGCAGAATCTTTTTCCTGCCGCAGCAATGTAGATGTAGAGATGTAGATTTGATGTTTTACCGGATTCCTGATTTTCACGTTGCACTAGAGAAATGGTATACGGCAAAATCCCCACTTCATCGCTGCCTCGGAGATGCTGTGTCCCATTGCTCGTGAATCGCCTGTAACACCACGTTCAAACGCATTTAAATCTTGATGACCTGCCATTGTAGCAGCAGTAACCGATCTAACAACTGCACCAGACACTTTTTGCCTTCTATAGGCGCCGTATTCTGCCTGTTTACATATCTCTGTATTTGAAAACGCATGCCTATACCAGTTTCTTTGGCGCTTCTGTGTACATCCACATTATTTAAAAATGTATCACACCCCATTATATCTGATCCAACTCCACTTATAATTTTGATCTCACGTTTTACAGATCGCAGCATAATTCCCTGAAACCGCTAATCAAATTGTTGTTGTTGTTGTGGTCTTCAGTCCTGAGACTGGTTTGATGCAGCTCTCCATGCTACTCTATCCTGTGCAAGCTTCTTCATCTCCCAATACCTACTGCAACCTACATCCTTCTGAATCTGTTTAGTGTATTCATCTCTTGGTCTCCCCCTACGATTTTTACCCTCCACGTTGCCCTCCAGTACTAAATTGGTGATCCCTTGATGCCTCAGAACATGTCCTACCAACCGATCCCTTCTTCTGGTCAAGTTGTGCCACAAACTTCTCTTCTCCCCAATCCTATTCAATACTTCCTCATTAGTTATGTGATCTACCCATCTAATCTTCAGCATTCTTCTGTAGCACCACATTTCGAAAGCTTCTATTCTCTTCTTGTCCAAACTAGAGCCTGTCCGCTAGAAATCTTTACTCATAATTTCGTATTCACGTCTATCTCAACATCGTCATTTTTTTGCTTTGTAATCCTAAATGAATATCCTATCTCTCTCTCTCTCTCTCCCCTACCCGCAGTTCCTTATGTTCTCAATCAAGCACACTTTGCTAATAATAATAAGCGGTTTTCCTATTAACTAAAGACTGTTATACTATTTGCTCCGCGTATTGTGGATCGAGGTTCGATCTTGAGAGCGCACAATTTTGCTCGCAGACTGACAAACTATGTAATAGAATCACTGTTCTCTTAATGTTTCATTAAAATAACCTCCTTTTTGTTTACCAGTGGAAAATTATATCCTGATTTGTAGGAAAACTTTAAGCATAGAAACTTATATGGCCATCATTCCTGATCCTCGTAAGTATTTGGAGCTGTAATGTGATAGATTAAGCTGTCGGTGTGTGTGTGTGTGTGTGTGTGTGTGTGTGTGTAGCTTAGTTCCACATGATTTGCCAGACATTTGTTTAATATGATTCCGTAATAAAAGTCGGTAAGAAAGGTTTTATAAATATCCAAAATTGTTATTTACTGCAATGGGTGTATCAAAGGCAACATTAACCCTGCTCAGTTCAGTGGCAACTAAATTTTGTCAGAAGTAGCACTCATTTGAAAGCATGGTTTGACAATTAAAGTAGCTGCCCCAGATCTGCAATCCCAGGACGTCGCTACTCTTATGTGCTGCATCTGTCACATTTTTTTGAATCGTTTTTCCAAACACACTATTATTCATAAGTTTGGCAAAGTTCGTCTAGAAATCATTGCTTGTACCCATACCTTTTTGTACGGTATCTGATTGTACATATTCATTCAGGAACTTGCCCAGATGATGTAACAAATTCGGTAATCTGTTTTAAAACAAATTTATGTTGTAATTATTCTTTCAGATTTCTGTGCTGAAATCGAAAGTAATTTCTTTGCTTTATTACTAACAGATGGCGGTTACATTTTTGCCGGGCTCAGGTGCATATCCGAGTGAAATTCGTAAATACTCTTGGGATTCTCAACTGTACCATGTGTCAGAATCGTCTGGTATATTTTTCACTACAAAAGTTTCGACAATCCCTGCAGGAGGCTATTCAAAACTGGACACTGGAAAAACCGCATCAGCGCGCAGCTGTACAGAGTATTCAGATCAGGATATGTTATGTAGGTATTCATGTAAGATTCATTGATTTTGTCACCATAACTGGTGATGACTCGATTGTTGTCAATCGTATGTCTACAAGGAAAATGGACACCTTCTAATCACCTTTCAACAAACTGCTGTTGTTCAAATAGTTCAAATGGCTCTGAGGACTATGTGACTTAACATCTGAGGTCATCAGTTTCCTAGAACTTAGAACTACTTAAACCTAACTAACCTAAGAACATCACACACATCCTTGCCCGAGGCAGGATTCGAACCTGCGACCGTAGCAGTCGCGCGTTTCCGAACTGAAGCACCTAGAACCGCTCGGCCACCGAGGCCGGCTGCTGTTGTTCGATGTCGGTTATAAGCTGCAGTTCCACTTTAGTAACTTTCAACACAGCATCCCTCGACAAGTCACGTCAAGCAGTTTAGTACGAAGGACCTAATTTTATTTTTCAGCATTCAGACCGCGAAAACTTTCGAGCAACAAGAAGTTGCACATCAGTTCTCAGTTGTAAGTCAGAACATTCTCCAAGTGCTTTACACTATGAAAGGGCAGATCGAACGCTGTACCGTCACTTTGCCGGGTCACTCTGAAGATGTTCGAAAAGTAAATGGCCGAAATGTTAGGAAAATAAATAAGATCTGCGCGGCTGCACGCCACATATCTGATGGTTCAAGTTCAGCTGGTTTTGTGCTGTACTTGTTTTACGTTGTCTTTACTTCGCGGTAGGCAAATACTGTGTTAATCTATTACGACCACTTATGTCCTAGTTAGGCTGGTAGCGATACACTCTAAATCATCAGCTGCCATTACAGGTCCTCGGTGCTGCATGTTTTAACATGATAGTGTTATTAACAAGCACGAAACTGAATGATCAGACTGTAATTTATCGTTTCATTCGTACGGATTTGCCGCAGCGGCAGCTGCTTCCCTGGTGCAGCTGCAGGAACCAGCCGTCCATCTGGCGCAGTGACTGTGCGTAAAGAGTTTAAAAGTATGGGGCACAGTGGTCCGACAGTTCCTCATAAGCCACACGTTTCTGTAGTCAGTGGTAAGCTGTGCTTCATGTGGTACAAAGAGATTGTGCACTGGACAGTGAATGACTGGGAATGGATGATTTGGAGTGATGAATCGAGCTATACTCAATGGCAATTTGATCCAACCATATGCGTTTAGTGAACGCCAGAAGAAAGTTACCTGCCATCTTGTAGCGCCAACAGTGAGGTCCGAAGAAGGTGGTAGTTTCCGTGATTATGGTGCGTCACCTTAATGCCCTTAAGGATCGATAATGCGGAAGGATAGAACAGGTTCTTCATCGTTGTGTAACGTGTACAGTAGAGGAACGATTCCGATACTGCAACAGCACGACAGCGCACCATGTCGTAAAGCAACATATGCAAGGGTAATGGTTTGGGGACTGTAAACGTCCTGAAATGTGGTGGCCTGCCCAGACTCCCGGCCTGAGTCCAATGGAACACCGTCGGGGTTAGTTAGAACCTCGACTTCCCTCCAGACTCCAGCGTCGAAAATCTCTACCTTGTCTGGTTTCGTTTCTTGGGGAATTACGGGCTGCCATTCCGTCACAGACGTTCTGATACGTCATGGAAAGCGTCCCCAACAGAGTTCAAGCCTAATAATGGCTAAGGGTGAACACACCTCCTATTAATGTCTACAATTAGGTGTCGGGATACATTCGATCCAATACTGTACACGAAACGGACGAAAGATCGAAAGACAGTCACCGTCCCAAAGGGATAAAGTGTCTTATTCAGAAACATGATGCAAGACTTAGATCGTACAGTGAGTAGTAAACATCCTCCTCTGATTTCACAGTGTGATATCCAAATGTAGCGACAGCGACAAACTAAATCAGATGGTAGAAAATAAGTCATCAGCATCAGGTCGCTGGAATTACAGCTGAACAGAAATTAAATAAAATTCACGTAAAATACATTTATTTAATTCAAAATCTACGTGACATGAAATCCAAATCTACCGACGAAAAGCCACACTACTGAAAATGATAAGAAAAAAATTGATACAGTAAATAGGAATAAGGAAAGTAAAACGTAGAAAATAAGGAGAATGTTTCCTGGAGGAACACTCGGCTCGTGAAAACAAAACAACGAAAACAGAAAGGTAGGCAATTAAAAGGTGTGTAAGGATATAGAACAAATTAACAACAATCATAGAAATTTTACTAGTCCACGCGAACGTAAAATAAATGCAAAATTATTTTCAGACTGTCCACAATACTAACTTTACTTTCTTGGAATACAATACAAAGACTTGGTATTTTTCTGTGAGGGAAAGCAACTCAGAGCCACGAATTATAACACATAGTTGCGAATCAGTAATCTTAGAGCCTAAACTCCAAACTATCTTAAAACAAAGGGAAAAAACACTAAATACAGCAACCGACCATTTTTTTTAAGTTACGGAACAATTGCACTATCAGACTTTCCTGAAACAAATCATTCCTAAGATTTACAATGTCACCCATTTTCAAGTCTCTCCGGCAACGAACAGACAGGTAATACAGTCAAAGAGCTTCTCTTACTTAATGTGACGTAGGAAGTAGAAAAATGTGCCTTTTACGAGAAACTTAGCATCAGCGGCTCATAATTTCCTTATTTTTTTCTAAATTAATTTGATGCCACCATCACTAAGAAGTAATTCATCCTGCAGGTTGCCTATGCAATTAGGAATTTCCCGCAGTAAACTGCTCTTTGGGGAGGTGGAGGAGAAGGAGATTAGCATCTCACGTCCCGTCGACAAGTAGGTCATTAGAGACGGAACACAAGCTCGGATTAGGGACAGAAATCGGCCATGACCTTTCAATGGAAGCGATTCAGGGAAACTACGTGAAACGTAAATCAGGATGGACGGACACATGTTTGAACTGTCGACCTACTGAATGAGAGTGCAGTGTGCTAGTCACTGCACCACCTCTCTCTGTTGCCCTTTAGGGGATGGTTACCTAATTAATACGTTGATTATCACGTGCAGTAGTTACACTAAATATCTGTCTGTTACATTATAGTTCATTATTCATTTCATTAACTTCTTATTAGTTGAAACGAAAAATCATCTAGGTGGACATTTCAAATAGGTACATTGCAAATATTAAACAATATCGTAATTGTCATAAGTTGTATATGAAACAGAGAATGCTGTTAGAAAACTGTGTAGGAAAAGAACGGTGCAAAATGTAATTAATATATTCGCCAATAGCCATTTCAGTCTATTAGATGAAGCTCTCTATTTACCCAATTTCTCATCTCCACCTTTCTCCAAATTGCCATCTAAATGTTATAAAGATAGCTATTATTCATTATCTACTATCGCAAGCTGATTGCCTGTAACGTACATACGGATTTTAATTTATGAACTTGTTATTTAATAGCAGTTAATATCTGCTTGTTACTGATTTTTACTGTTTTTAAACTAAATTACTTTTACCTATTTTTTACACTCAACAGTATTGTGAAAATAAAATACGGGTGTAACGGACACAGCGTTAATCCTACACAGAGGGTCTCCAAAGCATTTGGGGTTACATTGACAATGATTTCTTCGCGTAATTGATCGTAACTTTCATTGGTAACACTTTTAGTTACTACTTGGACAATATTTTTTGAGGTTATTGATCAAATAAAACGATTTCGAACTCGTCTAGAACTACTATAGAATCTGCTCAAAAGCATAATATGATTTATATGTAGTAGCGCTTTACTTTTTATTGCTCATGTGGTTCTGAATGCATTGACCGATGTGTAAACCGAGAGATAAACTAACAGTGGAGAATTCATTACGTAGTTTGTACTCTAGGTCGACCTTATTCTCCGGGAACTTTTATCTGTGAGTACATCTAAGGAGTTACTGTAGGAAGTGCATACTTCGTACCAACACGGAACTGAAACCGGCTGAGGCCTTCCAAGAGTTCGGAGGTCTCTGAACAGGTCGTGTTTACGAATGAACAGGAGAAGGAATCGAACACTTTCTGTAGATTTCTTGAAACTAATGAAAATGTAAGCTATCCCTCTGAACTGACCACTTCAAACACAGAATTCACTGCATTAAAACGCTCTTCGATCTTTTAAGACAATCCTTTAGTAAGAATTGAACAGTTTAACGTTTCCGAGATATAGCTAACGTCAATGTTTGCTTGTTTCTTTATGAAAAACACCGGCTCAAGTTTGTTCGATTCACCGTGTTTGTTTTGTTGGAAATGGTTCTCGTGAGGCAACAGACAAAAAACTCGATGTTTGTACAGAAATATTAACGACAGAAACTTTGTTTGTCGGTGAATATTTTGTTTTTCTGCTTAGTCTGTTTACGGTAACGCTGACTGAGAAAGTTGTTGGTAAGAAGCTACATAAACGCGATACTGCATTTTAGCAAGTTTAGAGGTTACTGCAGCTATCGGCCACGAGGTCTGGCGCTGACGAGCCGGCTTTTGTGCTGCGTGCTGACGAAGTTATCAGCTAATCGAAGGGAACAACGCCGCGCCCGAGAGGGGCGTTCTCGGCCGCTGCAGGTGACGGGGAAGCCGTGACGTCAGAGTACCTGGGGGCGGGCGGGCGGCCGCAATCGATATGGGCTGCCGATTACTAAATAACCTTCCAATTAGCCCCACTGGGACGCTCCCGGGGGCGTGACACTGCGCGCCAATCCGATACTGCTCGCTTCTCCCCGCAGCGCAAAATATACGGCGCTGCAGGTAGCCGGCCGGGCCAGAGAATCTGTCTCGGGCACCCGTGACCGACATCCGCGCCACGTGCGCCAGAGTTCTGTGCTCCCACGCGCAGGATATCCGTCATACTGAAAGGTGGCTGTACACGGTGTGTCATTTATCTTGACCTCCCCATACCCTGCTCATCAAGATAATGGGCAGTTATAGTTATACACGACCGATTTTTATACACAGTTGTTAAAATTATTGCCGGCCGTGGTTTTCCGAGAGGTTCTAGGCGCTACAGTTTTGAACCGCACGACCGTTACGGTCGCAGGTTCGAATTCTGCCTCGGGCGTGGATGTGTGTGATGTCCTTAGGTTAGTTAGGTTTAAGTAGTTCTAAGTTCTAGGGGACTGATAACCACAGCAGTTAAGTCTCATAGTGCTCAGGGCCATTTGAACCATTTTTAAAATTATTAAATGTAAAACTGAATGAAAAGTCCAATAGTCCGCTGTAGCTGTATTTATTCATGTCGATTATAGACCTGTTTCGCAACTTTGAAGTGCGTCTTCTGACGTATATAACTACCTCACATCATGTAGGGCCCCCGCAAGCACGCGGAAGTGCCGCAACACGACGTGGCATGGACTCAACTAATTTCTGATGTAGTGCTGGAGTAAACTGACACCATGAATCCTGCAGGACTGTCAATAAATCGATAAGACAACGAGCGGGTGGAGATCTTTTCTGAACAGGCATCCCAGATATGCTCAATACTGTTCATGTCTGCGGAGTCTGGTGGCCAGCGGAAGTGTTTAAACTCCGAAGAGCGTTCCTGGGGCCACTCTGTAGAAGTTCTGGACGTGTGCAGTATCCCATTGCCCTGCTGAAACTGCTCAAGTCTCTCGGAATGAACAATGGACATGAATGGATGCAGATGATCAGATGGGTTTTTACAGGATATACGTGTCACCTGTCAGAGTCGTATCTAGACGTATATGACTCCAATTGCATAAGCCCCACACTGTTACAGAGCCTCAACTAGCTTGAATAGCCCTCTGCTGACACACAGCCTCTATGAGGTTGTCGCCCTGCCCGCACACCTCCATGCGCTCGGTGCAGTTTGAAAGGAGACTCGTCCGACCAGGCAATATGTTTCCAGTCATAAACAGTCCAATGTCAGCGTTGACGGGCCCAGGTGAGGCGTACAATCATCAAGAGCACACGAAAGCGTATATCGATGATGTTTCGTTGAGTGGTTGGCACGCTGACACTTGTTGATGGCCCAGTATACAAATGTACGGCAATTTCAGGAAGGACTGCACCTCTGTCACGCTGAACGATTCTCATCAGACGTCGTTGGTTCCGTTCTTGCATGATCTTTTACCGGCAGCAGCGATGCCGGAGATTTCATGTTTTATGGCTTTCTGATATTCACGGTAGACTCGTGAAATGGTCGTACTGGAAAACCCCCACTTCATCGCTGCCTCTGAGATGCTGTGTCCCATCTCTCATGCGCCGACTATAACACCACGTTCAAACTCACTTAAATCTTCATAACCTACCATTTTAGCAGCAATAACCGATCTAAAAACTGTGCCAGACGCTTGTTGTCCTATACAGGCGTTGGTGACCGCCGCACCGTATTCTGCCTGTTTTTGAATGCGCATGTCTATACCAGTTTCTTTGGCGCTAGAGTGTAAATGCTATGTCATATGGTACAGGAAGCAGTTAACAATACCGCAGAGCAACATTTGGCGTGTCCAGGCAAAGTTCTCGGGGTATTGTCTGTTGCATGACATAGGCCGACAAGCACATATCTTAATCAATAATGTGGTGTCAGTTCGTGATTTTAACACAGACGTGACGTTCATCATTAATGACTTTCTTTTTGTTTTATTGGTGGAGGAGGGCTGAGAACTTTGCCTAGCCTCGCCAACTGCTACTCTGCGACGTTCTATAACTATTCTCTATACCATATGACATAGCATTTATATACACTCCTGGAAATTGAAATAAGAACACCGTGAATTCTTTGTCCCAGGAAGGGGAAACTTTATTGACACATTCCTGGGGTCAGATACATCACATGATCACACTGACAGAACCACAGGCCCATAGACACAGGCAACAGAGCATGCACAATGTCGGCACTAGTACAGTGTATATCCACCTTTCGCAGCAATGCAGGCTGCTATTCTCCCATGGAGACGATCGTAGAGATGCTGGATGTAGTCCTGTGGAACGGCTTGCCATGCCATTTCCACCTGGCGCCTCAGTTGGACCAGCGTTCGTGCTGGACGTGCAGACCGCGTGAGACGACGCTTCATCCAGTCCCAAACATGCTCAATGGGGGACAGATCCGGAGATCTTGCTGGCCTGGGTAGTTGACTTACACCTTCTAGAGCACGTTGGGTGGCACGGGATACACGCGGACGTGCATTGTCCTGTTGGAACAGCAAGTTCCCTTGTCGGTCTAGGAATGGTAGAACGATGGGTTCGATGACGGTTTGGATGTACCGTGCACTATTCAGTGTCCCCTCGACGATCACCAGTGGTGTACGGCCAGTGTAGGAGATCGCTCCCCACACCATGATGCCGGGTGTTGGCCCTGTGTGCCTCGGTCGTATGCAGTCCTGATTGTGGCGTTCACCTGCACGGCGCCAAACACGCATACGACCATCATTGGCACCAAGGCAGAAGCGACTCTCATCGCTGAAGACGACACGTCTCCATTCGTCCCTCCATTCACGCCTGTCGCGACACCACTGGAGGCGGGCTGCACGATGTTGGGGCGTGAGCGGAAGACGACCTAACGGTGTGCGGGACCGTAGCCCAGCTTCATGGAGACGGTTGCGAATGGTCCTCGCCGATACCCCAGGAGCAACAGTGTCCCTAATTTGCTGGGAAGTGGCGGTGCGGTCCCCTACGGCACTGCGTAGGATCCTACGGTCTTGGCGTGCATCCGTGCGTCACTGCGGTCCGGTCCCAGGTCGACGGGCACGTGCACCTTCCGCCGACCACTGGCGACAACATCGATGTACTGTAGAGACCTCACGCCCCACGTGTTCAGCAGTTCGGCGGTACGTCCACCCGGCCTCCCGCATGCCCACTATACGCCCACGCTCAAATGGTTCAAATGGCTCTGAGCACTATAGGACTTAACATCTATGGTCATCAGTCCCCTAGAACTTAGAACTACTTAAACCTAACTAACCTAAGGACAGCACACAACACCCAGCCATCACGAGGCAGAGAAAATCCCTGACCCCGCCGGGAATCGAACCCGGGAACCCGGGCGTGGGAAGCAAGAACGCTACCGCACGACCACGAGATGCGGGCCCTCGCTCAAAGTCCGTCAACTGCACATACGGTTCACGTCCACGCTGTCGCGGCATGCTACCAGTGTTAAAGACTGCGATGGAGCTCCGTATGCCACGGCAAACTGGCTGACACTGACGGCGGCGGTGCACAAATGCTGCGCAGCTAGCGCCATTCGACGGCCAACACCGCGGTTCCTGGTGTGTCCGCTGTGCCGTGCGTGTGATCATTGCTTGTACAGCCCTCTCGCAGTGTCCGGAGCAAGTATGGTGGGTCTGACACACCGGTGTCAATGTGTTCTTTTTTCCATTTCCAGGAGTTTATATACCAGAAGACGCAAGTTAAAAGTTTCGAAACCGGTTGCGTGGATCTGTAACAAAATAAATACAGCTCCAGCGGATTATTGGACTTCATTCAATTTCATATTTAATAGTTTTAACACCTGTATTTAAAAAACTGTATACTGTATGAATTGTCTATCAATCATCAAAATATAGCACTGCAGATATCACCCACTATATTTTCCATGCTTTTGAGAAAGTGATGTATTCTAGAATAGTCTCTCACCCTGTTAACAGATATATCCTCAGCAAATAACAAATTATCAACCTCCTCTGCAGGAGTTGCTCTGTTGAGAAAGCCGGTTGCTGTTTCACTTTACAAACATGAAATAAAAAAATACAGTAGCTCAAGTTGGTATTTTCTGCTACCTACCTAGGGCATTTTACTGTGTGTATCATAGTATTCTCCTGGATAAATTCAAGTTTGATGGGAATGATGGTATATCCAACCAATGGGTAATGTAATATCTAATTAAAAACGCACCAAGTTGTACTTAGTAACTCAACCAATGTAGCTTGGGGACGTAATTCTGACTGGGAAGAAATCATACATGGGGTTCCCCAGAGTACCTTAGGTCCATTAACTTTCCCTGTGTATGCAAACGATCTCTCATCTGATATACACAAGCAAAATTAGTTTTCCGCAGATGACACTAGTATTGTAGTCAATTTCATTGTATTATAAAGAATTTGTAAACAAAGTACTTAAAATCAATGTTGACTGGTGATTTTCGTAAGGTCTCACCCTCATTTTTAACAACACACAACATTATGAGTTCTGCACATCCAGAGGTATTAAACGAAAGATAAGTTTGACACATGGTGAGGAAATAATAAATAGGATGGAAACTTTAAAATTCTTGAATTGTACATATTGGTGAAAATTTAAACTGGGAAAAGCAAGTTTTGGAAATTCCTAAACAAGTGAGTACAGCCACTTTTGCACTCAGAATCACTGCAAATTTTTGGGAAGAGACAAATTTGTAGGTTGACACATTTTATGTATTTTCATTCTACAGTGTCATATATGTTCTGGGTTAACTCATCACCTGTGATTATCTTGTAGACATCTGTTTAAGTAGTTGGGCAGTGTGACTCCTACATGACAGTATATTTATTCCACTTCGATTGATGTAAATAATCCACTATAGTTCAAAAGTAACAATGATATACGTAACTATAATACCTGAAGAAAAATGACATTCATTACTCCACATTTAGCACAAGAAGCGTTCAAAATGCTGCAGCTAAAATTTTTAATCATTTACTCAGTGCTACTAAAATGTCAGAGGGTGAAGTAAAATTTGAAAACTAACTGAAAAAGTGTCTCCTTCATAACTCCTTCTATTCCATAGAAGAATTCCTGTTATTTTAATGTGTAAGATGTGGTGGGTAGGAATTACCAACTTACATCTGTATATTAAAAAATAAAAAAAACTTTTGACTGTTCAGCATGTAGCCATATTTACAAATTAATTTGCAATGTGAATGTAAAATGACTCGTTCCACATCACCACGATTTGTCGTGTTAAATAATCCGTGGAAGATGAAAGTAACATGATTTTGTCCAGATGAAAAATAAAAAACTTATCAATGAAATACTGTTTATGTGTCAGGGAGATATTAACAGAAATGATTGTCTTTTTTCTATTTTTGTTCTTTACGGAGATATGAACAGCGGGACGCCTTTTCTTAATAGCACACTTCACATTTTATTCCGTAATCCACTTCATGACTCGGATCACACTTTAATTATGCAGAAGTGCAGACAGTATTTTAAAAGAATCACCAGGAAGCATCAATGTGAGGAGCAGTGGGATACAGAAGTAATGAGGACTGTTGAGATTCGTTTGAAGTTCTCTAAGGCTTTACTGCGACAGTGGATACGACATTGGGCAGTATATTTGCAGATGAATGAAAGTCTCTAAAACGGGCACTCACAGAAGTTGGATTGACAAACACAGGCACAAGGAAGGTAACTGTGGAGAACCATGGGCAACAGAAGAAACTCTTCATTTGTTCGACGAAAAAGGAGGTATAAAAATGTTCAGGGAAAGACAGAAACACAGCAGGTAAATAAGAACTGAAAGAATCAGAAGGTATAGGAAAGCTAAGCCGAAATGGATTCATAAAATATGACAGCTTATCAGAAAAGAAATGATCGACCGAATCACTGATGCAGCGTTAGAAAGGTCAAGCCTTCGGTGAAATTAAGATCAAAGGCGCCAACACTGCGATAAAAGGAATTCCGTTATTAGAAGAGCGAGCCATATGTGCAAAGGGTACATTGAAGGCTTGTACGAGGACGTGGAAATGTCTGATGTGATACACGAAATAGGTACCGAAGCGGAACACACTAGGGAACTAGTTTTAGAGGCGGAGAGTAACAAAGCTTTGGATGACGTGCGATGAAATTAGGCCGTGATGACATATAACATTCCCTAGGAATTTCCATAATCGGTTATGGAAGTGCTAACCAAATGACTGTTCAAGTTGATTTGTAGAATATATGAGACTGGAAACATACTGTCGTATTTTTGGAAAAGTATCCACACAATCCCGAGGATAGCAATGAATGAAGTAAAGAAGATTAGTGGTTAACGTCCCGTCGACAACCATTAGAGAAGCACACGCTCCTATTAAGCGGGGGAAGGGAGTGGAGGAACCATCCCGGTTCTTTCCTTAAGTAATAGGCTGAAGTAATGGTAAACTCAAATAGGAAGGACGGACGCAGATTTGAACCGTCATACACTCGATTGAGCGTCCAGCTTGCTAACCACTGCGCTACCTCACTCGGTCGAGAGTAGCAAAGGCAAATAAATGCGAGAAATACTGCAGTGTCAGCTTAACAGGTCATGCATCCAAGTTGCTAAAGAATAGAAAAGATAACTGAGGAAACTTTTAAATAACGATGAGGTAGGTTTCAGAGAGATAAAATAACCAGAGATACTGTTCACACGTTGTACATCGTAATGGAAGCAAGACTTAAGGGAAAGAAAGACACCATCATAGGATTTGACGTCCTAGAGAAAGCGTTCGACAGTGTAAAAAGGTACAACACGTTCAAAATTATGAGACAGTTGGAGTGAGCTATAAGGAAAGACTATGTCGTGTGAGTAGGGCCTCCCGTCGGGTAGACCGTTCGCCGGGTGCAAGTCTTTCGATTTTACGCCACTTCGGAGACTTGCGCGTCGATAAAAAGACGATGAGTACACAGTATGTACAGTCATGAAGAGGGAACCTTCAGAATGGAAGACTAAGGACGAAAGCCTCGGATTACAATGGATGTAAGACCTGGGTGCAGTCTTCTGGCTCACTGTTAAATCTGTGTATAGCAGAAGCTATGAAGGAAATAAAATAAAAGTTCATGAGTGTGAATAAAATTTAGAGTGAAATCACATCTATGTGAGAGTCACTGATGACACAGTTATCCTCAGTGATACTAACGGAGATTTACAAGATTTGTTGAACGGAATAAGCAGTCTAATGGATACAAAACATGGAGTAAGAGTGAATTGAAGAAATAGGAAAGTAACGAGGACTTGCATAAATGTGAAGTTAACAGCAAAATTGGGGAGCACGCGGAAGACGAAGTTACGGAATTCTGCTACGTTGGAAGCAAAGTAACACACGACAGAAGAAAACAGGAAGATACAAAACTCAGATTACCACAGACATAGAGGGCATTTATAACCAAGAGAAGTCTGCTATTAAACATATCGACCATCATCGGCCGAATAAATTTCTGCTAATATACGTCTGGAGCACACCCTTGTGTGATGGTGATTCATGGACGACGTTAAAAAGGGAAGAGGAAAGAATCGAAGCGTCTGAGATGTGATGCTATGGAAGGATGTAAGAAATTTGGTGAAATGATAAGGAGGTATTTTGTGGAATTGTCCAAGAAAGAAACATTTGGTAAACACCGACGAGAAGAAATAACAGGCTGATGCAGCATGTGTTAAAATGTGGTAGAATGACCTGCGTGGCACTAGACTGAGCTTCAAAGTGTTGAAAACGTAGCGGAAAACAGAAACTGGAATACATGCAACCAATATTTGGGGATGTAGGGTGTAAGTAACACAATGACATGAAGAGGCTGGCACGGGAGAGGAAATCGTGACGGGCCGTATCAAACCTGAGGATTCAAAAACAAAGCTGAAGCAAAATGTAGCGAACAGCCTTTAGCCTACCTCCTGTTTAACAGGAGGCAGGCTGAAGGCTTTTCGCTACATTTTCTTACAATACTAACGCGCTGTTACTTAGTCCAGTCGCTTCGTAATTTGCGCATGGGCCTATATTGCGGAAATAGTATATGTTCCTTGGTCACTGTATCATCTTTAAACACCTTTATACTACGTGATTATTATCAATGGAAACTACAGCTACAGTTTGGCAGATGTATGGTTGCGAGGTTGCTGTTAGATGACGCATGTAAGTCCTATACTTGAATCGAAACTTTTTCATCGGCTGACCAGAAATTAAAAGTTTCTTCAGACCCAAAGGATAGTAAAGTTTCTCCTTTTATTTCTGTTGTTCTGGTGCCATCATGTCGTGTAGTTTCTGGCCGAACTTATTTAAGTGACATGTTTCGTTCCGTCTTACTAGTTTTACCTGTGACACAACCATCAATGTAACATACCCAGTTCTTTTGTTCTTTGAAGAAGTTAATCAGTACTCGGATATCCATTGGATATCCATTTGAGATAGAAATAACCTGTAGAATCTTTACTGCTATTGTGATTTTTATGAGAAACCTTAAAAAATGTAATGTATCCTGGACTTATACTTTCCCTTTAGTTATAATCAGCAACCAGACCCCTTTGAAGGTTTATGTGTATAATTAAAAATATAAATAACATACTCCAAACGTACAATCTTAACTCAGATTTGCCCATACGTCCAGAAAACATGTCATCTCCATCGGATACTAAGAAACCAGAAAACCTTTTAATGTTAAAGAAATGAAAAAAAACTGTGTTTACCACATAAACTGATTGTTTTCTTTAAAAAAAGAAAGATTCGTCGAATTTCGTCATTTAAGCAAGTTCCTTGGCTGGAACAACACAGTGAGTTTAATCGACAAAAAACGCATGAATGCAAGCAATTATCTCGGGAAGAATTTTTCCAACTAATGAATAACAGAGGGTTTGTAAAAATTTTGCATGATGTATGGAACATAAAACCAGCAACATCACGGAAACGCAGATGTGGAGCAGCTGCATTAATTATTAAACCAAATTTCAGAACGATTCATTACTGACGAAAATTTAGATGTCATTAACTGTGCAGACTTTTTTTTAATCTTTGATAGCCCCATTGCAGTAGGAATTCCCATGTAGGATACTTCGAAAACAAAACTTATTGACCATCATTATGAATACATATTAACGTTTCTACTACCAGTGGGGACAATATGACTTCATACGCACATTAGAAATATATACCCCTCTTGTTTTGAATACTGTTACTTAAATAATGTTTTGAATACTACTATTTAAAAAATGTACATGACTTTCTCCCCATAAGCCAGTCGCATCCAATGATGTTTTGTTCATTTTCATATTTGCAGCACGTTAAAATTTATTCGTGGTCCTAACACTGGGTACCACTGGTGCCAATATGACCATAATTTCAATTGTTTCTTTCTTTCTTCAATGCAACAATTATGAAAACAGAATAATGGCTATTACCTTGAAAAGCTGTTATGCAAAACACTATCAGCAATGAAAATATTATTTCCCGCCTATTTGTATCTCATTATTAGGGTTTCTTTTCAATGTTGTTATTGTACAGTTCCCAGTATCACTCACGTTAAAATGTGACACCGTAAGATCATTGGAAATACAAGGTAGAAGGAAGGGCAGCATCAGTCGTAAATTTTCAGCCTGTTTATTCAGATCGGTTTTAGCTACTGTGTAGGTATCTTCAGTACTACATGAATGAAAGAATATAATGAGAATCAGGCATTAAAATATAAATTGAAACGACATAAAAATACGTCAGCTCTGAAACCGTAAATTTGCATACCATTTGAAACCACGTCATGACGAATCATCGTAAATAAAATCACACATGGTACCACTTGACTTTACAGATAACAAACAATTAAACTGAACTTGCTGCTTATACTTCCTTGCAGCTAACCTCGTCTGGGTCTGCCAAGCGCTAGGGTGCACAAAGTCTTTGTGAGGCCAGTCGACTGAGAAGTAGCAGCTCCGGTCACAAAAACTGACAACAGTCTTGAGAGCGGTGCGCTGGTCACATGCCTCACCATATCAGCATACAGTGATGTATATATCGACTGGGGATGATAAAGCATTCGGTCGGTTCCATTGGGCGTTTCGACGCCTGTCAGGATGGACTTTAGTTTTATTTAAAAAATTATATGTAATAGGTTTGCATCAAATTACAGTGTCATCTTTAAATACAAAAATACATTTACTAATTATGTTAGAAGCAGAAGAAGAATCCACATGTATTTGGTGTAGATTGAAGCACTAATAACATTTGCTTTTGTATAAAAACGGAAATCAATGCTAATATTCAAAAACAGGTTATACATTATTGATAAATATTACGTTGAAAGCATAATTATCTCTTTCAACTCGAATTGCATTATGAAGAGTAGCTTACATGGATGTCATGTATAAATCGTGTTACGATTTCAAGGAGTTCCAGCATACAAATTGACTTACGGAAACTTTGTTTACTTATGATTCTTTTACTTGGTTTGGAGTTAACAATAATACACGTGCATACACTGGCATTGGCTACTGGATAAATGGCTTGGTTCTTGGTCTATGAATGTTGTTCTCTCAGAGTGAGCCATCGCAAAGAACTACACAGAAGCTCCAAAAAATGGGTGTTTCTCATTACTCAATGCATGAGGAGATCTTCTGTAACAAAATATGTCTGTTACCTCAAGGAGTTCCTACATTCTGTCCTTATACCATGTATGTAGCATCTTCAGTTGTTTTGCCAAATCAGGAAGACCATCTGCAGTGTCAACAAGATGTGCAGAAAAATTTGATTTTTCAACTATAGCTCTCCTTATTAAAGCCACATGCTCACGAAATTTCCTATCAAGCCAGTTCGCCCTACATAACAGGCTTTTCAGTCAGGACACTGAAATTTATGTACTTCTGATACATAGAGAAAGTTAGTTTTACGTATATTATTAGCTAAAGGAATCATCGGGGAAGCAGTCTGGTAGAGTTTTGCATAAAGCACAGTTTAACCGTGGCTAACACTTGATTTAAGAATCATAAAATAGGGTTGTGTACTTGGAACAGACCTCTATACATCGGAAGGTTTCAGATTGATTATAAAGGGTGACTTTTTCCGCCGTGTACAAAGTCTAGGGATTGGTAGATGAGATGATACGGAACATAAAAGATCTAATCAACTTATGTCCTGAAACGCATGGTTTCCGTGATAGAGACCCATTATTCGATCATACTTTGTTGCAGACAGTGCGATCTAATGCACGCTGTACCACGCAGTCACAGTTACAGTATGCATGCCTTCCTCCTATCGGGTGTAAGCGATGTTTCCCCCTAGAGGGTGATACTGTTCCTCATACGTCATGCCCTAACGCCTTCTCCTGCAATAGTAATGTTCTGTCAGATTCACTTCACTTGCTGACTCACCTTGTAGTGGATGTAATACAGTGTTGTACACAATGGTTCCGTATTCGAATCGAGAGCTTCTCGACATGGTGTTTACTTACGGAAAGGCAAATGGCAAAGGGCGGCGGGCAGCAACGTTGTATCAGGAGACCTATCCCCGCCGACAACAACCACAGCAATCAGTATTTGTAGCAGAGTTTCGCTGTTTGTGTGAAATTGGGTAGTTTCAGGAAGCAGGCAATCATGAAGGGCGTACCCGAAATGTTCGGACACCAGACTAGGAGGAAAATGCGAGTAACACTGTGGGAGGCGACCGCCGTGTCAGTACCAGACAGCTGGTCCGCCAGTACAGGGTAAGCCGACGACCGTGTGGAACACTCTCCATGACAACTGTTCCTATCTTATCACTTATAGCGTGTGGAAGGCTTACTAGCGAAAGGCTTTCCACATGGGGAACAGTTTGTCACTGGTTTCCTCACCAGGCAAACTCGATACCGGGATCTGTGTCATCCATCCTAATCTTCAACTTTCTTAACGGCCATCTGTGGGATAGTATGCAGAACTCCCGTGGTATGATGACAGCGGTGCAGCCGGTATGCGTGGGCCATGTCGCCTCAAAGGCCGGAACTACCGGAATTTCGTGCGGGTGACGTTGCCTTCTCTGCGGTTGATGATTCGAAGGGTTAGTGGCTGCTAGATGGTGGTTCTACAGCCCACTTCGCCGTTAACATTCGAACGCATCTCATCGTGACTTCCCTAGTCGATGGATCAGACGACGGGGTCCTGTTACAAGGCCTGCTCGTTCACCCGATTTCAACCCACGTGATTTCCGTTCATGGGGCCATCGCAAAAGTATCGTTTATACAGAACGCATTCCAGATGTGGAGATACCGGAGAAGAGTATTCTTGCCGTCTATGACACTTCGGATGCAACCTGACTGATGTGAATGTGTGAGATAGAAAATTCTGCGGAGCATACATGCATGCGCTGAGAAACATGAAAAACCATTTTCAAAACATACTGTAACTGTGGCTGCCTGGTACAGCTCGTATTAGACCGCAGTCTCTGTAACAAGGTATGACTGAATAAATGGTCTCTAGCATGGAAATCATGCATTTCCGGACATCATTAGACCTGTTTTGTTCCTTATCCTCTTATTTGTGAATCCCTAGAATTTATACACAGTGGAAAAAATCTCTCTGTGTAATGGTAAGACATATATTTAGAAAACAAGTTTTAAATTTCCAGGGGCAGAGGTGGACTCTGATCTGAGTTTATTGCTTATGAACTGTAGATTAAAACTGAAGAAACTGCAGAAAGGTAGGAGTTTAAGGAGAAGTCACTTGTATAAACTGAAAGAACCAGAGGTTGCCGAGAGTTTCAGGGGGAAGAACAGGGGAAAGGGATACGGGAGAATAATAATGGGTCGCTTTGAGAGATGAATGAAGGTAGCAGATGATCAAATAGGTGAAAAGACGAGGATTAGTAGAAATGCTTCGGAAATGCTAGAGGTATCGAATTTAACTGACGATACGGCAAAATATAGATATGCAACAGATTTAGCAGACAAAAGAGAATACAAAAATTTAGAAAATCGAGTCGATAGGAAGTGCAAAAGGACTATGTAAGCGCATTTCATTGTGGCAAAAGTGGATACCGCCAACAGGAAAATTAAAGAGTGCTTTGGGAAAAAGAGGAGCAGCTGTATGAATATCTTGAGCTCTGATGGGAAACCAGTCCTAAAAAAAAGAAGAGAAAGGTGAAAGATGGAAAGAGTATATAGAGGGTTTATACAAGGGAGATAAACATGGAGGCAATATTATAGAAATGGAAGTGACCGGAGATGAAACGGAGATATGATACGGCGACAAGAAATTGACAGAGCTCTGAAAGACCTAAGTCGAAACAAGGCCCCGGGAGTAGATGCTATTTCGTTACAACTACTGATAGTTTTGGGAGAGGCAGCCATTATAAAACTCTTCCATCTGTATGCAAGATGTATGAGACAGGGGAAATAACTTCAGGCTTCAATAAGGATGTAATAATTGTAATTCCAAAGAACGCAGTTGCCGACAGTGGTGAAAATTATCGTACTACCGGTTTAATAAGTCATGGTTGCAAAATACTAATATAAATTTTTTACAGAAGAATGGAGAAACTGGTAGAAGCTGACCTCGGGCTACTCAGTTTGGATTCCGTCGAGGTGATACCACACTCCGACTTCTCTTAGAAAATAGGTTAAGGGAAGACAAACCAACATTTATAGCATTTGTAGAAATAAAGAAAGCTTTTCACTATGCTGACTGAAATATTCTCTTTGAAATTCTGAAGCTAGCAAGGGAAAAATATAGGCAGCGAGAGGATATTTACAACTTGTACAGAAACCAGACACCAGTAATAAAAGTCAAAAAATGGTTCAAATGGCTCTGAGCACTATGGGACTCAACTGCTGTGGTCATAAGTCCCCTAGAACTTAGAACTACTTAAACCTAACTAACCTAAGGACAGCACACAACACCCAGCCATCACGAGGCAGAGAAAATCCCTGACCCCGCCGGGAATCGAACCCGGGAACCCGGGCGTGGGAAGCGAGAACGCTACCGCACGACCACGAGATGCGGGCCAATAAAAGTCGAGGAGCATGAAACGGAAGCAGTGGTTGAGAAGGAAGTGAGACAGGATTGTTGCCTATCCGCTATCTTATTCAATCCGTACACTGTACAAGCAGTAAAGAAAACCAAAGAAAGCTTTGGAGTCGGAATTAAAGTTCAGAAAAAAGAAATAAAAGCTTTGAGATTTGGCGACGACATTGTAATTCTCTCAGAAACAGCAAAAGACTTGGAAGAGCAGTTGAACGGAATAGACATTGTAGAATGTAGTTGCAATAAATCATGTGATTCTAAAGGAATTAGCTAAGAAACCGACGCTCTCTAAATAATAGAGAGGTTTTGCTATTTGGGCAGCGAAATCACTGATGACGGCTGAATTAGAAAGGATATAAAATTTTGGCTGAAAACGAAAAGGAAGAAATTTTTGAAGAAGAGAATTTTGTTAACATCGAACATACACTACTGGCCATTAAAATTGCTACACCACGAAGATGACGTGCTACAGATGCGAAATTTAACCGACAGGAAGAAGATGCTGTAATATGCAAATGATTAGCTTTTCAGAACACTCACACAAGGTTGGCACCGGTGGCGACACCTACAACGTGATGACTTGAGGAAAGTTTCCAACCGATTTCTCACACACAAACAGCAGTTGACCGGAGTTGCCTGGTGAAACGTTGTTGTGATGCCTCGTGAAAGGAGGAGAAATGCATGCCATCACGTTTCCGACTTTGATAAAGGTCGGATTGTAGCCTATAGCGATTGCGGTTTATCGTATCGCGACATTGCTGCTCGCGTTGGTCGAGATCCAATGACTGTTAGCAGAATAAGGAATCGGTGGGTTCAGGAGGCTAACACGGAACGCCGTGCTAGGTCCCAACGGCCTCATATCACTAGCAGTCGAGATGACAGGCATCTTATCCGTATGGCTGTAAAGGATCGTGCAGCCACGACTCGCTACCTGAGTCAACAAATGGGGACGTTTGCAAGACAACAACAATCTGCTCGAACAGTTCGACGACGTTTGCAGCAGCATGGACTATCAGCAGGAGACCATGGCTGTGGTTACCCTTGACGCTGCATTACAGACAGGAGCGCCTGCGATGGTGTACTCAACGACAAACCTGGGGGCACGAATGGCAAAACGTCACTTTTTCGGATGAATCCTGGTTCTGTTTAGAGCCTCATGATGGTCGCATCTGTGTTTGGCGACATCGCGGTGAACACACATCGGAAGCGTGTATTCGTCATCGCCATACTGGCGTATCACCCGGCGTGATGCTATGGGGTGCCATTGGTTACACGTCTCGGTCACCTCTTGTTCGCATTGACGGCGCTTTGAACATTGGACGTTACTTTTCCGATGTGTTACGACCCGTGCCTCTACCCCTCATTCGATCCCTGCGAAGCTGGCCTGAGTGGCCGAGCGGTTCTAGGCGCTACAATCTGGAACCGCGCGACTGTTACAGTCGCAGGTTCGAATCCTGCCTCGGGCATGGATGTGTGTGATGTCCTTAGGTTAGTTAGGTTTAAGTAGTTCTAAGTTCTAGGGGACTGATGACCTCAGAAGTCAAGTCCCATAGTGCTCAGAGCCATTTGAACCATTTTTTGATCCCGGCGAAACCCTAAATTTCAGCAGGATAATGCACGACCGCATGTTGCAGGTCCTCTACGGGCCTTTCTGGACACAGAAAATGTTCGACTGCTGCCCTGGCTAGCACATTCTCCAGATCTCTCACCATTTGAAAACGTCTGGTCAATGGTGGCCGAGCAGCTGGCTCGTCACAATACGGCAGTCACTACTATTGATGAACTGTGGTATCGTGTTGAAGCTGCGTGGGCTGCTGTACCTGTACACGCGATCCAAGGTCTGTGTGACTCAATGCCCAGGCGTATCAAGGCCGTTATTACGGCCAGAGGTTCTATACACCCAATCACATGTCATTTCTAGTATAATATATTTGTCCAATGAATACCCGTTTATCATCTGTATTTCTTCTTGGTGCAGCAATTTTAATGACCAGTAGTGTAGCTTTTTGTGTTAGGAAGTTCTATATGATAGCATTTGCCTGGAGTACAGCAGTGTATGGAAGTGTAACATGGGCGACAAGCAGTTCAGACTAAAAGAGAATAGAAGCTTTAGAAATGTAGTGCTACAGAAGAATGTTGCAGATTAGACGGGAAGATAACGTAACTAATAAGGAGGTACTGAAGAGAATTGGGGAGACAAGAACTTTATTGCACAACTTGACCAAAGAAAGAGATCGGTTGATAGAACATATTCCGAGATATCAAGGGATCACCAATTTATTATTGGAGGCAAGTGTGAGGGTTAATAATTCTAGAGGGAGACGAGGAGCTGAATAAAATGAGCAGATTCAGAAGGATGTAGGCTGCAGTAGTTATTCGGAGATGAAGAAGCTTCCACAGGATAGAGTAGCATGGAGAGCAGCATCAAACCACTCGTCGAAGTGAAGATCACAGAAGAACAACATAGCTAATTCGTGACCAAGTTTACTTTCAGTTGAAACAGTAAGGTCAACATTTTGTTTTTAAAAATAGATATTGATCTTGTACTATTAGTGCCATACTAGGGCCACGTGATGAACTTCATGTCACCATTACTGTCTTTACAAGTCACAACATTTGTTTTTTCCCGTTCTCTGCTACTTTTTTCCCTGTAAATCTTACTTAAATAATCTATAGAGAGTTGTTCGTTTTCGCAAATGTGAGACAACCTCAAGTTGTGTCTGGTGCTCAGAATCCCATAGTGGACTTTAATACCCCATAGGTACAAAAAGCAATATTCCGGCAGATCATCTAAAACTGTGCTACGCAGAAACCGATAGCTTAGTCTATCACATTAAACATTTATGACAATATCAGAAGTGATTTCCATCAAGGTTCGATTATTCGGACATCCCTGTAAATAGTAGATATGATAGAAATACAATCACTCCTCTCTGACGGACTAGACAAAACTCTTAACCACCAGAAAAATATGTTCTCATTACTATCTGTTCGTTTGATTTCGATGAAAATTGATGTCAGTTTCTTCGCATATGGTCATTACCAAGAAACGTCCATCGGTATTTATCACAAAGTGTTTGTGTGAGAACTTTTAAATACATTGCTTTTAAAAACATTGTGCAATTTAAACTCTGAATACCTCTTGTTACAGCAGAAGTTTGTGTAATAGGCTATGCTGAAATGTAAAGATATTGAATGAAAAACATTGTATGAAGATTTTTAAAACAATTGTTAATGATTTTTAATTATCTGCAATAATGCTGGTATGAGATTATTTTTCTCCCATGCCTTTGTAACATACTGTTTCTGCTTCGAACAGTAGAAGTGGATGGAGTTTGACATGTATCATCATTCATGGCGGCTGGGCATATTATCAGACATCTTCAGGCATGTATCGTATATCTGTCTGTCTGTCTGAGTGTATCTTTTATGTGTGAGTGTATATATATATATATATATATATATATATATATATAATTACGTGGTTTTGTATGTGTGAGAGATGGCGCCAATTTAGGGGGTTCAGAGGCTTATTTACACTCCAGTAAGCAATTTCATTTATGTATTAGAACATTTCACCAATTCAAGTGAAGCTGATACAATTTTTGACACCTGTTCAAGTGAAGAAAGCATAATTTTTTTTCGGTAAAACTGCATGCCTTGAAACTTAGCACCGTTTTACACTGTTAAAGTTACGCTGGGTCTGGTTTTAATGTTATCCTGAGACTGAGAGGAGAAGCATAAGGAGGGGCAAAGGAGGAGGGGAAGGGGAGGCGGAGGGGATTGTTGAAGGCTGACAGATGACGATGACGATGATGACGCCATTGATAAGGGGCGGGACTTGCTACATTCTAAGACTGTGCCACACTTCTCGCGCATGCAGGCAGCAGCACTTACAAAAAACCCCTTGAGTACGAGGGTGCAAAAGTTCAGTGATGTTTACGGCATTCGAAATCCCGCATATTGTCTACCGCGCAACCACAACACTGGCTGCTAATAGAGACAGTGCTACTGTGCAAATGGTGTTGATACAAAGCAGAGTAATGAGGACGATAAACGGAACAAACTTTGTTTTATATCTACAACAACAGTTGCCGAAGTTGACATTTCATCAGGAAGGAACATAATGATTTTCGCAGCACGAAAAAGAAGTTTCAGTTGAAATATTATCGTTTCTGAAAGAGAGTAAGCGGACTGTGTGGTGTTGCACTCGCCCGCCTGTGTGGACCATGTACAGTCGTACTCAAAAGTATCCGAACGACTAGAATTACATTTCGCCTGAATCGCCTGCAACCCACATTACGCAGCTGTCTAGCAGGTCCTCTAATCGCTCCTTGCTACAGTCGTTTGACTATTGAAAATGGTTCCAACAAGTCACCACTAGAAAACACTGCTCTGTATCGCAATAACTCAAGATGTAAAGTGATACCACGATACTACAAACACCAGGGAACACCTTATCACAGATAAGACTGTCCTTACGGGTTGTAATTTAATGTAGTAAATGACATACCTGAAATATTACCACTCTCATTATTACGTCAGATAGGTAATGCACGTAGTAAGTTCGTCGTACTCATGATTTCCTCTTCAAAGTAACATACCGTACTTGTTATTTAACACAAAATGACATTAAAAATTTAAGTTATTCAAGAGCAACTGGTTGAGAATATATATGAACTTTAAAATGACACGACGAACCGTCTCGTTCTGCATGTGGATTCAAACCCAGCTCATGCAGACTAATATTTCGTGACTGACGGAAACTAACAGTCATTCCTGACTAGGCATACAGATAGTGATATACCTCGATTTTAGACAGTATCAGTTAGCAAATATCAACTTTAAATTAAATAACGTAAACATTTTTAACGGACGCGAATTCCTACCCAGCATCTATTGTCCCTGTTAACGAACTACGAGAGTTCTTAAATATTGCTTCTTCACAAGTAACTTACTTGAAATGCCGTGAAGTAAAGCTTTGTGTTGGACAGGGATTCGAACCCAGAATCTAATCGGATTATTATCGAAGCACAATCAACTGTGACATATCGAATTTTCTCGAGAGTAGCTAGATGTTTTAACTGGAATGACGAGACGAAACATTAATTTTTTCCTTCCCAGGACTTCAACCCGGCACCTATCACTGTTATATTCTAGAGAAAACGAAAGGTAAATATGGGTTTGTTACACCAGCAGCGACATGTGAGCATGTTTGAACTAGAAATAATATGACGAAGAGTTCAATGCTGACTGGGAATCGAAACCCACACATATCTTTATGGACTACACACAAACAGCACGTCAGCGACCGAATTTTTCTCCACCAGCAGCTCGGAATAACATCCTTGAACTAACACTAATCTCCTCGCAGATAGTTATATGTCTCACTGGGAGTCAAAAACGTCAGATATCATTAGTGTTGACAACGAATGAAAATGCATTAAAAATCAAAATTATTATCCACCAGCAGATAGGTGTTCTCATGCTAGAGCTTGATAATTCATAATGAAAACCTTAGTGCCGGGCCAGGATTCGAACCCATTCACGCGCAATATGTGAAGATGTTGAGGAATCTGTAGTTTTGAACAAACAACAAATTGTAGTCGAGCTGTACTGTCACGAGCGGAGCAAATTCCGCTTTAAGGGCGCTCTGAGTTGCATTCCCAGTTCAGAACCAATTTTATCAGCATACAGAAGCTCATATACAAGATGGAACAAGTGTCCTATGACCCTACATAGCGTGTGTTTCGTCACTAGAAATAAATAACTAGTATAAGAAAGAATGCTGGTGACAGAGTGTCTACATGTCGCCACTCCTGACTTCATTGTGATTCAACCTAACGTCTACTTGGCAGAGAAGGAATATCATGTTTAATGTGAATTTCAGACTACAATGCCAATATACTTTCTTCACTTGGATAGCCAGATGCGAATAGAATCCGTCTCTCCCTGTCAAAAAGCATCGGCAGAAGCTGGAATCGAACCTAGACCGTCAGTATATGAACCCACCATCAATCCAAGAGACCACCAAATCCTCTTCTCTGTGACACATTTTTCTATTATAACACCGACGTGGCACACTCGATGAGAATTCTGACACACAGGCTCCCTGTAGCAGTTTGCAGCATGTTCAGTACATTCATTTACTGGGTTGCCCTAGTCGCCATGAATTAGCTGCCTCGCTATCCAGTGCATACATTCGACTCTATTTTGTAATCACCGGAATAAAATAACGTAACTGCCACCTACACAGCACTGCCGACAGTGTAGGTTGCAGAAATTTAAATAGGAAGTGCTCCTTTCAATTGAGCTACTTTGTTGCGCTATGTGTTTGTTGAAACTGCCGTGCAGTGCAAAAGAAAAGCTGTAACTGTCTGTCTCTCAGAAGTCTAGATCCGGTCATATGCATTATCTCACAGCACTGTGGAATGCGGAAGTTCTGGAAGAACTGTTATTGACCTCTGGAGCTGCTACAGCTACGTGACAGCTAGTAGCGTAACGGTAAGCGTCGCGCGCTGTAGATAAGACGTCGCGAGTTCTATTACATTCGCTGCTACATTTTTTAAAACACAACTCTGCTGTCTGCTGAAGTTACCAATTTAATGGAACTTCGAACATAATTCCCTTCACTTCCCAACCAAAAATAGTCGCACGTGGAGAAAGGGCTAACTTCTGCAACATTTTGCCTTTTCAGGTTTAATAGACGGCCACGCAGCAGATGCATCTCGAAGCTTTTGTATTATGTATGCGGAGATCGCATCGTGCCAAAATAGTCATAAAAGTATTTTCTACATTATCTGTCGTCTAGTAGTGGCAATTTATTCTTCTTCAAACCTTGTTTGACAGCTTTAACTCAGAACATGTTTTCTACATGCATGCAATCAATAAACTGCATGTGCATTGTCAGACTGTTATAGATAACATCAGAGAATTCTTATATATCGTTGATGATTAATTTCTCCCTCATGTTTAGTATTGTTTTAACAACACTAAAAGAAACCTTATGAAAATTGTGCACTGTATTATAAGAAATGAAATAAAACTACCCACGATTACCTTACGATGAAAGTCTGTTTCAATAAAACTGACTATCTGTACACAAGCATGCCTCTATCGGCAGGGATTAGTAACTACTTACTTGGATTTCGATTGGGTCTGTGTTTAATTGGTATGCTCTGTCATATTCAAGAGGTATGCAAATATGGCATAATATAAATACAGTTATGTATTCCTAGAAACCCAAAATTTGCTTGTCAGCAGCGGAAAGAGGCGTTACCTGTTGTGGAGCATTGTAAGTTTTTCACCATTGCACTATGAGCTGAAAGTATTTCATTGCGATTTGCTTATCAGTTCATTTCCTTCATTCTTATCTCCCTGGCATGTGAGTTTTATGTGAAGAACAATATTGAATTTCGTATCGTTGACTGTCGATTCGAAATTCTTCAGAGACCTTTGTATTGTGAAGCAACGTGGCAGTCAAAAAGTCGAGATCTATGACCATTAACACAACTTACTGAGTCTAGCTGCCAAGAGGATTTGACGTCTGAAGGTTTTCTTCTGGTTTCGTTTCAGATTTTTTTTCTGGAAAATCGCAGCTCCACAAAAAAAAAAAAAAAAAAAAAAAATAACTAGCACACGCTGCTCCCTACCACCGTTAGAACTGACGACTCCTTGAACTGTTGCAATGCGAGACACGGGTGTTACCACAGGGCTACGTACACACTGCTGCCAGAATGCTCCTCTCATCATGATACTGGTCGCTCAGCCACATAACGCACCGTGAAAGATAATAAATGTTGTCACTTACGTGAAGAATAGCATTTCTTTAGCCAAAAAAATTTATTTTCTGTCTCAGTGTCTTTCTTTACATGAGGATTATATAGCACGCGTCATTCAAATGGAAAGGGAATATCAAATGAATTTAGCGAGCAAATTCAGTACCACAAGTGGAAGTGATTGCACTGTCACAGTGTTGCCAAATGTTTGTGATGATGTTGCCAATTCTCAGCTGTGCTAGGAACAGCTCTGTAGCGGAATGCGAGGAGAATCCCGTGCTTGTGTTATAGGAGGATACGGAGAGAAGGCGCGAGTTAATGGTTCAAATGGCTCTGAGCACTTGGGACTTAACATCTGAGGTCATCAGTCCCCTTGAACTTAGAACTACATAAACCTAACTAACCTAAGGACATCACACACATCCATGCCCGAGGCAGGATTCGAACCTGCGACCGTGGCGGTCGCGCGGTTCCAGACTGAAGCGCCTACAACCGCTCGGCCTCACCGGCCGGCGCTTGGTAAATATGCAGCGTTTCCTCCTACCAGGTGCGTCAAACATTCAGGTGTGTAATCTTCCCTCACGATTACAGTTACACACAAGATATATACGAATAAAACACTTACCTTGTTACTTTGTGACAAAAGATTAATTCAGGATAACAAAATGTCTTTGGAAATCAACTTTGCCCAAATGTCACGAAAAGTAAGATAACCAACACTTTGCACCTCGAAATCGATTGCATCTATGTGCAGTTTTGTGATCATACTAGTAGAATTTCATGAATTACACGAGAATATAGAAAAATGGTTGTGGGAAGGAAAGCTATAAGAAACAGAGTTAACTAATTATTCAAAAAAAAATGGTTCAAATGGCTCTGAGCACTATGGGACTTAACTTCTGAGGTCATCAGTCCCCTAGAACTTAGAACTACTTAAACCTAACTAACCTAAGGACATCACACACATCCATGCCCGAGGCAGAATTCGAACCTGCGACCGTAGCGGCCGCGCGGTTCTAGACTGTAGCGCCTTTAACCGCTTGGCCACCACGGCCGGCAATTATTCTGTGCCACGTAATAATGAATCCATTTGAAAATTCAGAAGAGAAGAAACTAAAAATTATGCCCATTAAGACAGAAAGTAAAGTGCAGATGCGGGCATTGTGCAGGTCTGCGCTTTTTCATCTTCAGATCTACACAAATAATGTATACTAATCAGCGTATTCACTGCTTTCATACAGTTTCTCTCTTGTTTAGTCTTATAATGATAAACTGGATCCATACCCACGAGTCTTATTGTTTCTTTGTATCCTTCAATCTACTATCTTTGTGTGTTATTGCTCGGTGTTCAAAAAGCAAAATATTATACCTGCTCCCACGAGATATTAAAACGAGGTCGCAAGAAGGCTAAGGAATTATAATCAAAATACAGTGAGACGCCAATTTGTCTGTCGTCATAGTGTTAAGTCGACAGATATCATTGGGTGTTATTGCCCGCATCACCGGCATCCCGTTGTCGTCTTCTCTTATTGAGATATTCATATTACCCTGAACACAAGATGCCGAGATAAATGAGTATATTCTCCGCGAGGAAACATCCCACATTCCATTCATCCTGATCCATTCGTTAAGTGCATTGGCGGCAGTGAGTGATAGGAAAGCTGTTGTGTGGTGACGAATAACAATAACAATGGTAGTAATAACAAATCAGTAATCAAGGATGATTACTGCATTACAGACGATTAACAAAATAACCAAGAAAAGCTGAGTGTTTAATTGGCGCACTGCGTAGGTGTTCTCACCACTTTGTTACTGAATTCTGTTCTGGTTGTTTGCAGAGAAAAAAAGAAAGAACCCTGTAGCCACACATATCCCAAGTATAACGTGATATTACCTATCAACTATCCTTGCTTTACACCACGAGATGAACATTGGGTCACTGAGCTGATATTTGAAATACATTTCTGTTTTCTCTCCAAATCTCTCTCTTTACCTTTTTTTTCTTTTTATATTTTGAGGAAAGCATCGAGAAGCGCGAATAATAAGCAAGTAGGCATATAACCTGTTTACAGTTATTTTCGTCAGGATACATAATGCAAAAATACAACTTTTAAGTGTATTATTACTTAATTCCAATTACTGACAGTCGATTCTTGAGCTTGCTCGCATTCAGTGGGGTGAAACCTATCGCAGAAGCAAGCAAAACACAAATATTTCTTGCACCATGCGCAACACACAAACGAAATGTCGCTGCACTGACGTGTTGTTCGATATATTGCACGGAAGACATATCCGACTCTTGTTGCTAAATACAGCTCTATAAGATATCAATTTGGATGCGTAACAAGTGTATAAAAGTATATCTTGAAATACGCAGAGAGGCACATAAAGGTATTCGACTGAAACATAGCCATGACCAAGACTGTAACTGGGGTCGACAGCATCGTCGTCTACCACCTTGACAACTCGAACGGCGACAGTGCTCGGCCTGTTACTTACGTTTACTGGTATCAAAGCTACAGCATGAAAACACAAAAATGTTAATAAGCCGAAGACCATTAATTTTGGAACCCATGGAAAGTAAAGCAGTCATCAGTCGGAAGAGTGATGTGAACACCACAGTGCTTTAATAGGTACGGTCTTGTTGGAGGTGGTATGCCATTGCTTTCCTCCGACCTTTGAGTTGACTTACCTAGCCAGTTAATAGGGGAACCTACAGTTTAACGTGGCTTTCGGACCACAACGCAGCGCGGCATTTTTCACATCAACAAACACTGCCCGACGGGAAATAAGTGTAAAATGGCACATGAATATGGTGGGACTGACGAGGGATCGAACCTAAGAGTTTCGTATCCATAGTCTTGCTCCCTATCACCTTGCCACCATGCAGCCAACACTGCCGTTTCTGCTTGGCATTATAATTAGGATGTCTCGTTTGTGCCTACGTTGGCACTTGCGTGTCCCTTAGGAGATCTTACCTTTGGGATTACTCTCGTATACGTGTGTGTAAACGCCTTCCAATGCCCACTCAAGGAAGACAAGAATACACAGTGTAGCTTCAATATTACAAATACGCCTCAGTTTGTGGATGAACTCAGACTTAGGTTGATAATCATCTGAATATTTAGCAGTACTGTACCCACTGGTGTTAAACTCGTTTTCAAACAATTATTCCCACAGCTACAGGAACACTCCTTGTGATACCTCTTAGACAAAATTCTTACGCAGTGCTATCAGACGAAACGATCAACCTGACACAAACTGTGAGAAGTTTGTTTTACAACCTTCGTACCTGGATAAGGAGCTTTTTCGTATTTGAGGTATCTGTGAACATCTACATCAACATTTATACTCCTCAAGCCACCCAACGGTGTGTGGCGGTGGGCACTTCTCCTTCAGCTACGACAATGTTTGAAGAAATCGTCTTACCGGCACTAAATCGTGGCTTGTGAATCGTTCACAGGCCTTTCTCTGCCGCATTTCGCTGGTTGGAAGTGAAAAGCTTAGTGACAAATTTCTCAGAAGGGAAAGGGGGACGAAATGTCTCCCACTGGAAGGTCATGTTGTTTTATTTAAATGATTACAAAATCAGGTAAAACGAACAGTGAGGTTGTCAGCATAAGTACATTACTGTTGTCAATCTGATGTAGCACTGCCCAGGGCCTGTAATGATAAAGGGTCCGTTTAGGTCAGGCATATTGTATACAGAAGTGGAAGAGAGAACACCACTAAATTCTACAATCCGTATGCATTGCATACACACAGAAATTACTGTTACAGTGTACTTATGGAGCCCAATGAGTGAATTGCATATTTTCCGGTGAGAAAGAACACTGGCAAACAGTCTTCGCTACATCAGGTTATTTAAACTGTTGTCACTCTGAGCTAGAATTTATGGTCAGCAACTAAGTGTAAGGACAATGAGTCGGATGCGGGTTTTGCAACTGCGAAATACTTTCCTTATAAATATTAAATTTGAACTAATATTGCGAAAATTTTGGACTTGGATAGCTTAGAATGAAATTCTTTCTGTTTATTGCAAAGGAAAACAATTGATTTTCTAAAACACTCTCTGCCATACACGACTTGATACAGGTCACGTCGACCAAATCATATGGAAGAACTGACAGCGATGTATATCGGAACGCAGTAAGATCCCTTGGCTTTGGGTTTGGCAGTATTCGACAGCCATTTCTAGGTGCAAGTAAATGAAGAAAAGCAGCGCGTTTTTTATTATCAAGTAACGTCTTCATCAATAACTTTAGTTTTAATGTGATCTACGAGTAATTGCTGATGTTTGATATTAACATGAAAAGGATTCCGTAGACAGGGAAAGAACCTGTTCTTGGCCAACTACTTCTGTAATGACCAAAAGGCCTTAAATGATCTCCAAGACATGTGATCCAGCAGCGGTATGAAGAAAATGATAGTAATAATGACAGTAATAATCGAATTACCCGGTAACTTCACACTTCACAGTGGATTTTCTCCAACTAAGAAATTTCCTGAATTAGTGAAAATTTCAAAATGGCTTCACATCGAGGCTGTGATGCCTAGAAGAGTCTTTAAATCCTGCTGACATGAGAATAGCATAATCTCCACGTCAGAAGCTTGCTTCTTCTTAACCATTTAATATACTCGCATTTTTTTTTTCCACCGTGACTAATTTTGTAAGCTAAGCACATCATATTTTACAACACACTGCTGGGGCTGGGAAATGTGGCCACAATGGTCTGGTGGAACGAATTATCACAAGTGCAATGCGTGGGTTCAGGCATTTACTTTTAAGAGGCACAAACAGATTTACTGTACCTCTGGTAACCTCAAGAGAAAGATGTTATAATCCAGAATCCGCATTAAACATCACTTTCCTTCATTCCCAACTGCGCAGAACCGGTTTACGTTGGGAAATAACATAGGTGGAGGTCATCGTAAACAGAAATACTGTCGCCAGTAAACTTACTTACAATGGAAAATTTTATTTTATTTGATGAACCGATAGCCATTTAAAGGAACAGGGCTCTTATTTTACTTGTACTTGATTGAACTAGAGACGATGAAAAATTTGGTGCTGGACTGTGATTCGAATTCGTATCTCCGATTTCGAGGATCTGAATCACTTGGAACAGTATAGTTCAATCATTTCGCTCCTTTTCCGAAGACTGCAATCTTTTCTAGGTCTCCTCAAAAGGTAAGTATGTGGGTCCGAATCTTGATCCAGTAGAAAAATATTCATAATTTCATTTAAAGCCCTGTCACGTGCACACCGGCGTACTAGTGAAAATTAAAGTGCATTTTTAATGTCTGTTCATGTGTTCCCAACAATTTCTTGTCCAACACGCACACATATTACTGTTGGTGAGTAAGCAATTGATACTTAAGCTATATTCGTGGACGATAAAGAAGAACGATAGGAGTGCTGTTCGATTATCGCTCAGGCACAAAAATTTGTATCCTTATTTTAGATTCAAACACATAGCAGCTCATGAGAAAAACCGATACGAAACATATGATTTGACTTAGTTAACAATCCGATTACGTGTTGGGTTCGTATCTCCATCAGATCAGGCGCTTCATCTTTAAATTCACAAAAAATTAATCAATAAATAAATAAAATAGTTATTATATTAACTTTATTATATTGTTAAATTAACTTAATTATGTCATGTATTGGAAAATTTGACTCGTTCCGCATCATTACGAAATATCGTTATCATGATCCATGGAACTAGTATTAATCTAATCTAATCTAATCTTCTGAACTGCAGTATATCAGACGTCGTTCGTGGTTAGTTAACAGAGACGAAAGGGTCTTGATAGGAGTCCCGGTTTATTACAGAAACTGTCGTCTTTTATTTTCAATCTTAGCTTTGGTTACTGATATTAGCGAAAATTTCGGTAATTCATGACTCTTCATGGCTAGTCAGCAATATGATTGGATTAGATTAGATTAGATTAATACTTGTTCCATAGATCACGAATACGACATTTCGAAATGATGTGGAACGTGTCATTTTAATGAAAGATTCCTTTACATACCAGTATTCAAATGCCTTTCTACAATTTTTTATCCTCTCTCTCATTTATTTTTATTTTTATCTCTCTCTCGCTCTCTTCTCTCTCTCTCTCTCTCTCTCTCTCTCTCTCTCTCTCTGACACAGCCACACACACACATACACACACACACACATACATGCACACAAACACATATTATCTTTTTATTTTTATTTGTTTGTTGTGCTCAACTATCGGAGACGCACGAAAACGACCGTGAATGATGTGAATTATTTTCTTGGTTTTGAGTACAGTTAGGAAAGAAATATAAAAACAACTAAGAGAGTTACCGATTTATGATGCTTAGTTAGCAGTCACTTCTGAGTATTATTAGTAACGACGCTCCAGTCCCTAAACCTAGTTACAGAAATGCGAATCAGACGCGTTACGTATTCCAGGTCGTAGCAGCCGCGTATTTGAGATGCCAGCTATAGCCACTTCCCAGCCCGCTGTAGGATCACATCGGATCGTCTTCTTCCTGCTGGTACTGTTACTGAGATTTGGCAACAAGGCAAACTATGTTTGGCAACACTGTGACATACCAGTTACTTCCTGGTGTGCACGGAATTAAGCCTCAAAGTTCACTTGATTTTTCCTGTGTTATTATCGCTTGAGGTGTAGCAGAAGATTGTAAATTTACGGTTTTCAGCCCAGGAAAGTCGTTGCACGTGGAAATCGAAATTAATGTAGTCCTTTAAATGGCGGTTTACGAGTTCTACGCACTATTGGCCTTGTAAGAGGGAGGCACAACACATACGTCTTCGCTAGCTCTGTGGTGACACGCTGACCTGCGAAAAAGTGGGACAGTGTCTCATATGGTTCGCGGTTTCAGGCTCGCTGACAGCACCGGTTTTATGACTTCTGCGAAAGAGCTACAAGCAGTCAGATCAAACATCGATAAACAAATCGCAATAAAATGCTTTCAGCTCATAGTGCAATGGTGAAAAACTTACAATGCTGCACAACAGGTAACGCCTCTTTCCGCTGCTGACAAGCAAATTTTGGGTTTCTAGGAATACATAACTGTATTTATAAAATGCCATATTTGCATACCTGTTGAATATGACAGAGCATACCAATTAAACACAGACCCAATCGAAATCCAAGTAAGTAGTTACTAATTTCTGCCGATAGAGGCATGCTTGTGTACAGATATACAGTTTTATTGAAACAGACTTTCATCGTAAGGTAATCGTGGGTAGTTTTATATCATTTCTTATAATACAGTGCACAATTTTCATAAGGTTTCTTTTAGTGTTGTTAAAAATACTTAACATGAGAGAGAAATTAATCATCAACGATATATAAGAATTCTCTGATGTTATCTATAACAGTCTGACAATGCACATGCAGTTTATTGATTGCATGCATGTAGAAAACATGTTCTGAGTTAAAGCTGTCAAACAAGATTTGAAGAAGAATAAATTGCCACTACTAGACGACAGATAATGTATAAATTACTTTTATGACTATTTTGGCACGATGCGATCTCCACATACATAATACAAAAGCTTCGAGATGCATCTGCTGCGTGGCCGTCTATTAAACCTGAAAAGGCAAAATGTTGCAGAAGTTAGCCCTTTCTCCACGTGCGACTATTTTTGGTTGGGAAGTGAAGGGAATTATGTTCGAAGTTCCATTAAATTGGTAACATCAGCAGACAGCAGAATTGCGTCAAAAAAATGTAGCAGTGAATGTAATAGAACTCGCGACGTCTTATCTACAGCGAGCGACGCTTACCGGTACGCTACTAGCTGTCATGTCGCTGCAGCAGCTCCAGAAGTCAATAACAGTTCTTCCAGAACTTCCGCATTCCACAACGCTATGAGATAATGCATATTACCGGGTCTAGACTTCTGAGAGACAGACAGTTACAGCTTTTCTTTTGCACTGCACGGCAGTATCAACAAACACATAGCACAATAGTGTAGCTCAATTGAAAGGAACACTTCCTATTTAAATTTCTGCATCCTACACTGTCGGCAGTTCTGTGTAGGTGGCAGTTACGTTATTTTATTTCGGTGATTACTAAATAGAGTCGAATGTATGCACGGGATAGCGAGGCAGCTAATTCATGGCGATTCGGGCAACCAAGTAAATGAATGTAATAAACATGCTGCAAACTGCTACAGGGAGCCTGTGTGTCAGAATTCTCATTGAGTGTGCCGCTGCGGTGTTATGATAGAAAAATGTGCCGCAGAGAAAAGGATTTGGTGGTCTGTTGGATTGATGATGGGTTCATATACTAACTGTCTAGGTTCGATTCCTGCTCCCCCCGATGCTTTTTGACAGGGATTCTATTCGCTTCTGGCTATGCCAAGTGAAGAAGGTATATTGGCATTGTGGTCTGAAATTCACATTAAACATGATATTCCTTCTCTGCCAAGTAGACGTTAGGTTGAATCACAATGAAGTCAGGAGTGGCGACATGTAGAAACTCTGTCACCAGTATTCTTTCTTATACTAGTTATTTATTTCTAGTGACGAAACTTCGATAATAATCCGATTAGATTCTGGGTTCGAATCCCTGTCCAACACAAAGCTTTACCTCACGGCATTTCAAGTAAGTTACTTGTGAAGAAGCAATATTTAACATCTCTCGTAGTTCGTTAACAGGGACAATAGATGCTGGGTAGGAATTCGCGTCCGTTAAAAATGTTTACGTTATTTAATTTAAAGTTGATAATAACATAAAGTTGATAATAACATCCTTGAACTAACACTGATCTCCTCGCAAATAGTTATATGTCTCACTGGGAGTCAAAAACGTCAGATGTCATTAGTGCTGACAACGTATGAAAATGCATTAAAAATCAAAATTGTTGAGAACACATGAACAGACATTAAAAATGCACTTTAATTTTCACTAGTACGCCGGTGTCCACGTGACAGGGCTTTAAATGAAATTATGAATATTTTTCTACTGGATCAAGATTCGGACCCACATACTTACCTTTTGAGGAGACCTAGAGAAGATTTCAGTATTCGGAAAAGGAGCGAAATGATTGAACTATACTGTTCCAAGTGATTCAGATCCTCGAAAGCGGAGATACGAATTCGGATCACAGTCCAGCACCAAATTTTTCATCGTCTCTAGTTCAATCAAGTACAAGTAAAATAAGAGCCCTGTTCCTTTAAATGGCTATCGGTTCATCAAATAAAATAAAATTTTCCATTGTAAGGTAGTTTACTGGCGACAGTACTTCTGTTTACGATGACCTCCACCTATGTTATTTCCCAACGTAAACCGGTTCTGCGTAGTTGGTAATGAAGGAACGTGATGTTTAATGCGGATTCTGGATTATAACATCTTTCTCTTGAGGTTACCAGAGGTACAGTAAATCTGTTTGTGCCTCTTAAAAGTAAATGCCTGAACACACGCATTGCACTTGTGATAATTCGTTCCACCAGACCATTGTGGCCACATTTCCCAGCCCCAGCAGTGTGTTGTAAAAGATGATGTGCTTAGCTTACAAAATTAGTCACGGTGGAAAAAAATGCGAGTCTATTAAATGGTTAAGAAGAAGCAAGCTTCTGACGTGGAGATTATATTATTCTCATGTCAGCAGGATTTAAAGACACTTCTAGGCATCACAGCCTCGATGTGAAGCCATTTTGAAATTTTCACTAATTCAGGAAATTTCTTAGTTGGAGAAAATCCAATGTGAAGTGTGAAGTTACCGGGTAATTCGATTATTACCATCATTATTACTATCATTTTCTTCATACCGCTGCTGGATCACATGTCTTGGAGATCATTTAAGGTCTTTTGGTCATTACAGAAGTAGTTGGCCAAGAACAGGTTCTTTCCCTGTCTACGGAATCCTTTTCATGTTAATATCGAACATCATCAATTACTCGTAGATCACATTAAAACTAAAGTTATTGATGAAGACGTTACTTGATAATAAAAAACGCGCTGCTTTCCTTCATTTACTTGCACCTAGAAATGGCTGTCGAATACTGCCAAACCCAAAGCCAAGGGATCTTACTGCCTTCCGATATACATCGCTGTCAGTTCTTCCATATGATTTGGTCGACGTGTGACCTGTATCAAGTCGTGTATGGCAGAGAGTGTTTTAGAAAATCAATTGTTTTCCTTAGCAATAAACAGAAAGAATTTCATTCTAAGCTATCCAAGTCCAAAATTTTCGCAATATTAGTTCAAATTTAATATTTGTAAGGAAAGTATTTCGCAGTTGCAAAACCCGCATCCGACTCATTGTCCTTACACTTAGTTGCTGACCATAAATTCTAGCTCAGAGTGACACCAGTTTAAATAACCTAATGTAGCGAAGACTGTTTGCCAGTGCTCTTTCTCACCGGAAAATATGCAATTCACTCATTGGGCTCCATAAGTACACTGTAACAGTAATTTCTGTGTGTATTGTAGAATTTAGTGGTGCTCTCTCTTCCACTTCTGTATACAATATGCCTGACCTAAACGGACCCTTTATCATTACAGGCCCTGGGCAGTGCTACATCAGATTGACAACAGTAATGTACTTATGCTGACAACCTCACTGTTGGTTTTACCTGATTTTGTAATCATTTAAATAAAATAACATGACCTTCCAGTGGGAGATATTTCGTCCCCCTTCCCCTTCTGAGAAATTTGTCAGTAAGCTCTTCACTTCCAACCAGCGAAATGCGGTAGAGAAAGGCCTGTAAACGATTCACAAGCCACGATTTAGTGCCGTTAAGACGATTTCTTCAAACATTGTCGTAGCTGAAGGAGAAGTGCCCACCGCCACACTCCGTTGGGTGGCTTGAGGAGTATAAATGTAGATGTAGATGTAGAATTTAGTTTCCTCTTAAATCGTCTTATGCAGCATTGTTCACAAATATCTCAAATAGGAAAAAAGCTCGTTATCCAGGTAGGAAGGTTGTAAAACAAACTTCTCAAAGTTTGTGTCAGGTTGATCGTTTCGTCTGATAGCACTGCGTAAGAATTTTGTCTAAGAGGTATCACAAGGAGTGTTCCTGCAGCTGTGGGAATAATTGTTTGAAAACGAGTTTAACACCAGTGGGTACAGTACTGCTAAATATTCAAATGATTATCAACCTAAGTCTGAGTTCATCCACAAACTCAGGCGTATTTGTAATATTGAAGCTACACTGTGTATTCTTGTTTTCCTTGAGTAGGCATTGGAAGGCGTTTACACACACGTATACGAGGGTAATCCCAAAGGTAAGATCTCCTAAGGGACACGCAAGTGCCAACGTAGGCACAAACGAGAGATCCTAATTTTAAGGCCAAGCAGAAACGGCAGTGTTGGCTGATGGTGGCAACGTGATAGGGAGCAAGACTATGGACACGAAACTCTCAGGTTCGATCCCTCGTCAGTCCCACCATTTTCATGTGCCATTTTACACTTATTTCCCGTCGGGCAGTGTTTGTTGATGTGAAAAATGCCGCGCTGCGTTGTGGTCCGAAAGCCACGTTAAACTGTAGGGTCCCCTATTAACTGGCTAGGTAAGTCAACTCAAAGGTCGGATGAAAGCAATGGCATACCACCTCCAACAAGACCGTACCTATTAAAGCACTGTGGTGTTCAAACCACTCTTCCGACTGATGACTGCTTTATTTTCCATGGATTCCAAAATTAATGAACTTCAGGTTATTAACATTTTTGTGTTTTCTTGCTGTAGCTTTGATACCAGTAAACGTAAGTAACAGGCCGAGCACTGTCGCCGTTCGAGTTGTCAAGGTGGTAGACGACAATGCTGTCGACCCCAGTTACAATCTTGGTCATGGCTATGTTTCAGTCGAATACCTCTATGTGCCTCTCTGCGTATTTCAAGATATACTTTTATACACTTGTTACGCATCCAAATTGATATCTTATATAGCTGTATTTAGCAACATGAATCGGATATGTCTTCCGTGCAATATATCGGACAACACGTCATTGCAGCGATATTTAGTTTGTGTGTTGCGCATGGTGCAATAAATATTTGTGTTTTTCTTGCTTCTGTGATAGGTTTTAGCCCACTGAATGCGAGCAAGCTCACGAATCGACTGTCAATAATTGTAATTAAGTAATAATACACCTAAAAGTTGTATTTTTGCATTATGTATCCTGACGAAAATAACTGTAAACAGGTTATATACCTACTTCCTTATTATTCGCGCTTCTCGATGCTTTCCTCAAAATATAAAAAGAGAAAAAAAAGGTAACGAGAGAGATAGGGAGAGAAAACAGAAATGTATTTCAAATATCAGCTCAGTGACGCCATGTTCATCTAGTGGTGTAAAGCAAGGATAGTTGATAGGTAATATCCCGTTATACTAGGGATATGTGTGGCTACAGGGTTCTTTCTTTTTTCTCTGCAAACAACCAGAACAGAATTCAGTAACAAAGTGGTGAGAACACCTACGCAGTGCGCCAATTAAACACTCAGCTTTTCTTGGTTATTTTGTTAATCGTCTGTAATGCAGTAATCATCCCTGATTATTGATTTGTTATTACTACCATTGTTATTGTTATTCGTCACCACACAACAGCTTTCCTATCACTCACTGCCGCCAATGCACTTAACGAATGGATCAGGATGAATGGAATGTGGGATGTTTCCTCGCGGAGAATATACTCATTTATCTCGGCATCTTGTGTTCAGGGTAATATGAATATCTCAATAAGAGAAGACGACAACGGGATGCCGGTGATGCAGGCAATAACACCGAATGATTTCTGTCGACTTAACACCATGACGACAGACAAATTGGCGTCTCATTGTATTTCGATTATAATTCCTTAGCCTTCTTGCGACCTCGTTTTAATATCTCGTGGGTGTAGGTATAATATTTTGCTTTTTGAACACCGAGCAATAACACACAAAGATAGTAGATTGAAGGATACAAAGAAACAATAAGACTCGTGGGTATGGATCCAGTTTATCATTATAAGACTAAACAAGAGGGAAACATTATGAAAGCAGTGAATGCGCTGATTAGTATACATTATTTGTATAGATCTGAAGATGAAAAAGCGCAGACCTGCACAGTGCCCGCATCTGCACTTTACTTTCTGTCTTAATGGGCATAATTTTTACTTTCTTCTCTTCTGAATTTTCAAATGGATTCATTATTACGTGGCACAGAATAATTAGTTAACTGTGTTTCTTATAGCTTTCCTACGCACCACCATTTTTCTATATTCTCGTCCAATTCACGAAATTCTACTAGTATGATCACAAATCAGAACATAGATGCAATCGATTTCGAGGTGCAAAGTGTTGGTTATCTTACTTTTCGTGACATTTGGGCAAAGTTGATTTCCAAAGACGTTTTATTATCCTGAATTAATCTTTTGTCACAAAGTAACAAGGTAAGTGTTTTATTCGTCTATATCTTGTGGGTAACTGTAATCGTGAGGGAAGATTACACACCTGAATGTTTGGCGCACCTGGTAGGAGAAAACGCTGCGTGTTTACCAAGCGCCGGCCGCTGTGGCCGAGCGGTTCTAGGTGCTTCAGTCTGGAACCGCGCGACCGCCAAGGTCGCAGGTTCGAATCCTGCCTCGGGCATGGATGTGTGTGATGTCCTTAGGTTAGTTAGGTTTATGTAGTTCTAAGTTCTAGGGGACTGATGACCTCAGATGTTAAGTCCCAAGTGCTCAGAGCCATTTGAACCATTAACTCGCGCCTTCTCTCCGTATCCTCCTATAACACAAGCACGGGATTCTCCTCGCATTCCGCTACAGAGCTGTTCCTAGCACAGCTGAGAATTGGCAACATCATCACAAACATTTGGCAACACTGTGACAGTGCAATCACTTCCACGTGTGGTACTGAATTTACTCGCTAAATTCATTTGATATTCCCTTTCCATTTGAATGATTCGTGCTATATAATCCTCATGTAAAGAATGACACTGAGACTGAAAATATAATTTTTAGGCTAAAGAAATGCTATTCTTCACGTAAGTGACAACATTTATTATCTTTCACGGTGCGTTATGTGGCTGAGTGACCAGTACCATGATGAGAGGGGCGTTCTGGCAGGAGTGTGTACGTAGCCCTGTGGTAACACCCGTGTCTCGCGTTGCAACAGTTCAAAGAGTCGTCAGTTCTAACGGTGGTAGGGACCAGCGTGTGCTAGTATTTTTTTATTTGTTTTTTTTTTGTGGAGCTGCAATTTTCCAGAAAAAAATCTGAAACGAAACCAGAAGAAACCCTTCAGATATAAAATCTTCTTGGCAGCTCGACTCAGTAAGTTGTGTTAATGGTCATAGATCTCGACGTTCTGACTGCCAAGTTGCTTCACAATACAAGCGTCTCTGAAGAAATTCGAATCGACAGTCAACGATACGAAATTCAATATTGTTCTTCACTTAAAACTCACATGCCAGGGAGATAAGAATGAAGGAAATGAACTGATAGGCAAATCGCAATGAAATACTTTCAGCTCATAGTGCAATGGTGAAAAACTTACAGTGCTGCACAACACGTAACGCTTCTTTCCGCTGCTGACAAGCAAATTTTGAGTTTCTAGGAATACATAACTTTATTTATGAAATGCCATATTTGCATACCTGTTGAATATGACAGAGCATACCAATTAAACACAGACCCAATCGAAGTCTAAGTGAGTAGTATTTTACTAATTCCTGCCGATAGAGGCAAGCTTGTGTACAGATAGTCAGTTGTATTGAAACAGACTTTCGTCGTAAGGTAATCGTGGGTAGATTTATTTCATTTCTTATAATACAGTGCACAATTTTCATAAGGTTTCTTTTAGTGTTGTTAAAACAATACTAAACATGAGAGAGAAATTAATCATCAACGATATATAAGAATTCTCTCATGTTATCTATAACAGTCTGACAATGAACATGCAGTTTATTGATTGCATGCATGTAGAAAACTTGTTCTGAGTTAAAGCTGTCAAACAAGGTTTGAAAAAGAATAAATGCCACTACTACACGACAGCTAATGTAGAAAATACTTTTCTGACTATTTTGGCACGATGCGATCTCCACATACATAATACAAAAGCTTCGAGATGCATCTGCTGCGTGGCCGTCTATTAAACCTGAAAAGGCAAAATGTTGCAGAAGTTAGCCCTTTCTCCATGTGCGACTATTTTTGGTTGGGCAGTGAAGGGAATTATGTTCGAAGTTCCATTAAATTGGCAACTTCAGCAGACAACAGAATTGAGTCAAAAAAATGTAGCAGTGAATGTAATAGAACTCGCGACGTCTTATCTACAGCGCGCGACGCTTATCGTTACGCTACTAGCTGTCATGTCGCTGCAGCAGCTCCAGAAGTCAATAACAGTTCTTCCAGAACTTCCGCATTCCACAACGCTATGAGATAATGTATATTACCGGGTCTAGACTTCTGAGAGACAGACAGTTACAGCTTTTCTTTTGCACTGCACGGCAGTATCAACAAACACATAGCACAATAGAGTAGCTCAATTGAAAGGAACACTTCCTATTTAAATTTCTGCATCCTACACTGTCGGCAGTTCTGTGTAGGTGGCAGTTACGTTATTTTATTTCGGTGATTACTAAATAGAGTCGAATGTATGCACGGGATAGCGAGGCAGCTAATTCATGGCGATTCGGGCAACCAAGTAAATGAATGTACTAAACATGCTGCAAACTGCTACAGGGAGCCTGTGTGTCAGAATTCTCATTGAGTGTGCCGCTGCGGTGTTATGATAGAAAAATGTGCCGCAGAGAAAAGGATTTGGTGGTCTGTTGGATTGATGATGAGTTCATATACTAACTGTCTAGGTTCGATTCCTGCTCCCCCCGATGCTTTTTGACAGGGATTCTATTCGCTTCTGGCTATGCCAAGTGAAGAAGGTATATTGGCATTGTGGTCTGAAATTCACATTAAACATGATATTCCTTCTCTGCCAAATAGACGTTAGGTTGAATCACAATGAAGTCAGGAGTGGCGACATGTAGAAACTCTGTCACCAGTATTCTTTCTTATACTAGTTATTTATTTCTAGTGACGAAACTTCGATAATAATCCGATTAGATTCTGGGTTCGAATCCCTGTCCAACACAAAGCTTTACCTCACGGCATTTCAAGTAAGTTACTTGTGAAGAAGCAATATTTAACATCTCTCGTAGTTCGTTAACAGGGACAATAGATGCTGGGTAGGAATTCGCGTCCGTTAAAAATGTTTACGTTATTTAATTTAAAGTTGATAATAACATAAAGTTGATAATAACATCCTTGAACTAACACTGATCTCCTCGCAAATAGTTATATGTCTCACTGGGAGTCAAAAACGTCAGATGTCATTAGTGCTGACAACGAATGAAAATGCATTAAAAATCAAAATTATTATCCACCAGCAGATAGGTGTTCTCATGCTAGAGCTTGATAATTCATAATAAAACCTTAGTGCCGGGCCAGGATTCGAACCCATTTACGCGCAATATGTGAAGATGTTGAGGAATCACTGTTCTTACATTTTGCTAACTGATACTGTCTAAAGTCGAGGTATATCACTATCTGTATGCCTAGTCAGGAATGACTGTTAGTTTCCGTCAGTCACGAAATGTTAGTCTGCATGAGCTGGGTTTGAATCCATATGCAGAACGAGACGGTTCGTCGTGTCATTTTGAGGTTCATATACACTCCTGGAAATTGAAATAAGAACACCGTGAATTCATTGTCCCAGGAAGGGGAAACTTTATTGACACATTCCTGGGGTCAGATACATCACATGATCACACTGACAGAACCACAGGCACATAGACACAGACAACAGAGCATGCACAATGTCGGCACTAGTACAGGGAATATCCACCTTTCGCAGCAATGCAGGCTGCTATTCTCCCATGGAGACGATCGTAGAGATGCTGGATGTAGTCCTGTGGAACGGCTTGCCATGCCATTTCCACATGGCGCCTCAGTGGGACCAGCGTTCGTGCTGGACGTGCAGACCGCGTGAGACGACGCTTCATCCAGTCCCAAACATGCTCAATGGGGGACAGATCCGGAGATCTTGCTGGCCAGGGTAGTTGACTTACACCTTCTAGAGCACGTTGGGTGGCACGGGATACATGCGGACGTGCATTGTCCTGTTGGAACAGCAAGTTCCCATGCCGGTCTAGGAATGATAGAACGATGGGTTCGATGACGGTTTGGATATACTGTGCACTATTCAGTGTCCCCTCGACGATCACCAGTGGTGTACGGCCAGTGTAGGAGATCGCTCCCCACACCATGATGCCGGGTGTTGGCCCTGTGTGCCTCTGTCGTATGCAGTACTGATTGTTGCGCTCACCTGCACGGCGCCAAACACGCATACGACCATCATTGGCACCAAGGCAGAAGCGACTCTCATCGCTGAAGACGACACGTCTCCATTCGTCCCTCCATTCACGCCTGTCGCGACACCACTGGAGGCGGGCTGCACGATGTTGGGGCGTGAGCGGAAGACGGCCTAACGGTGTGCGGGACCGTAGCCCAGGTTCATGGAGACGGTTGCGAATGGTCCTCGCCGATACCCCAGGAGCAACAGTGTCCCTAATTTGCTGGGAAGTGGCGGTGCGGTCCCCTACGGCACTGCGTAGGATCCTACGGTTTTGGCGTGCATCCGTGCGTCGCTGCGGTCCGGTCCCAGGTCGACGGGCACGTGCACCTTCCGCCGACCACTGGCGACAACATCGATGTACTGTGGAGACCTCACGCCCCACGTGTTGAGCAATTCGGCGGTACGTCCACCCGGCCTCCCGCATGCCCACTATACGCCCTCGCTCAAAGTCCGTCAACTGCACATACGGTTCACGTCCACGCTGTCGCGGCATGCTACCAGTGTTAAATACTGCGATGGAGCTCCGTATGCCACGGCAAACTGGCTGACACTGACGGCGGCGGTGCACAAATGCTGCGCAGCTAGCGCCATTCGACGGCCAACACCGCGGTTCCTGGTGTGTCCGCTGTGCCGTGCGTGTGATCATTGCTTGTACAGCCCTCTCGCAGTGCCCTGAGCAAGTATGGTGGGTCTGACACACCGGTGTCAATGTGTTCTTTTTTCCATTTCCAGGAGTGTATATTCTCAACTAGCTGCTCTTGAATAACTTATATTTTTAATGTCATTTTGTGTTAAATAACAAGTACGGTATGTTACTTTGAAGAGGAAATCATGAATACGTCGAACTTACTACGTGCATTACCTATCCGACTTAATAATGAGAGTGGTAACATTTCAGGTATGTCATTTACTACATTAAATGTGAGCTTACAACCCTTAAGGACAGTCTTATCTGTGATAAAGTGTTCCCTGATGTTTGTAATATCGTGGTATTACTTAACATCTTGAGTTATTGCGATACAGAGCAGTGTTTTCTAGTGGTGACTTGTTGGAACCATTTTCAATAGTCAAACGACTGTACCAAGGAGCGATTCGAGGACCTGCTAGACAGCTGCATAATGTGGGTTGCATGCGATTCAGCCGAAATGTAATTCAGGTCGTTCGGATACTTTTGTGCATGACTGTACATGAGGACGATATGTGCTTAACAAATGAAGGTGATGTTGAATCAGGCGTTGCATCATGTAAATCATCATTCTTGTCTTCAGTGAGCCACAAATCTCGTATCCAGTGAAACGTAGTAAAGGCCATTCGTTGTCTTAAGCCGTCTGCACACGGACCGTGCATCCGAACGTTGAGCGTTGAGCGTGCCAAGTTTCTGACGTCATTGCGTGGAATAGCACATTCGGGACTGTTTCCGAAGGTGCAAAGCAATATCTGGCATGTCCGATATTCTGAGCGTGCCTCTGAGCGTTGACCAATGAGATGGCACAACGCCACCTACGTCACACGCACGCTGTCTCCCTTCAGTACACAGTTGTGAGGCGCCATATTGGCATTTATTTCAAGCCTATATGTGTATAAGCCATTTCTGTGCACCAGAAAATTGAGAATCACTGGAAAACCCGTTGTTAACTGTGTGATTCGTTCAAATAAAATAATGAGAAATTTCATTTTCGTGGTAAAAGAATTATTGTAACATTCGTATTATGACAGTAGGCTATTTGAAGGCAGCGACACACTGAAGATCCACCCAAAACGCAGTGATCTTGGCACAATTTGTTATAATTAAACTTCAATTAGCAACATATCTACGATTAAGGTTTTCAGCACTCACGAAGTACTATTGTTAGACATAGTTTGGGAGTTGTTCGTTTAGCGTTATGAGTCTCGTCACTGTCCGCTATTGAGATGTTTATTGAGGCGGTGGTTCGCGTATTTCCAGTACTGGATATTTTTTTCCTAACATTCGCGTTTTTATTGGGTTCTGGTACTTTATTATTAGTTTAATATAAGTATATAGTATAATATTTGATGTTATGTAAATATAAGTTCACCTTTTCTGAGAGGTGACTGTTCGATTGGCTTCATCTACAGGACAGCTACTTGTATAAAGATATTTTGCTCCTTTTTCAAAAATGGTTCAAATGGCTGTGAGCACTATGGGACTTAACACCTGGGGTCATCAGTCCCCTCAAACTTAGAACTACATAAACCTAAGGACATCACACACTCCCATACCCGAGGCAGGATTCGAACCTGCGACCGTAGCGGTCGCGCGGTTCCAGACTAAAGCGCCTAGAACCGCTCGGCCACCAGCGTCCGGCGCTCCTTTTTCTTTTACGCTTCGTAATTCACATGTTGCAAAGATTCTGCTACTGGGTAAGAACAGTGATCAAGTTAGACTGACCTTGGGGTTTTACTAAAATGTGGGAATGATGAAATAATGTTTATCTTATGCGGAGAAGTATTCCAAATTTGTACCGCACTGTTTGTAATGGAACTTTTCTAAGCCTGTGTCCTTATTGATTGGACATGCTACTTTCCTTTTCCTGGACGATGGAGAATACGTTCTTTTAATAGAGCTAACTTGGGAATTTTACGCGCGCCCGTTTAGTAAACCGTGACGTTTACGAACTTGGAACATCCTGCAGCTGCCGCTGGAGCGCGTTGTGATCCCGTATGCCACGTTGGGGCCCAAGCACCGTATGCACAAGTCGCATCGTTCCTGAGCGTGCAGCAACACGTTGAACTTGGCACGCTCAACGTTAACATTTGACAGCACGGTCCGTGTGCCGACGGCTTAAGGAACGGGAACTAAACATAATTACGCACATGTAAGACTGTCCACTGCACAGTAAAATCCAATTTTATACATATTTCGAATAAGTACGCAGCAGTATCACGGTGTAGTGTATAATAAAAACTACGGATATTCAACAAAAACTGATGTTTGCACGTTTTAAGGAAGCTCGATGCAATTTGCAGACTGTGCGTGATAGTGACTTACTACGTTATGCACATCAAACTGCGCGTGACATGGATTACAGTGATTTCAAAGGAAGCAGTGGATGGTTGCACTGCCTCAAAGAGTGCTACAGAATTGGAAGGCGTAAAATAACGAAATGTCATACAAAGCGTCAACTTGAGGATGCACATAAAATTGTGGAATCACTCCGAAATTTTGTAGATGAGATGAACAAACGTGTCTCATGCTTCAGAAAGGCATTTCTTTTCAACTCCGTTCAATCAGTATGTGAAGAGGAAATGCATATGAAGGGAACCCAGGAAACTAGAGGTATTAAGAGAGCTGTATCAATTAATATCTGTGCCTGAACGCATTCGTATAGAATTATGCCGACTGTCAATCTGGATGGCAAATTGGCTGGAGAGTCATGTATTGTACTGCGAGAACTTGGATGTGCTTTTTATGATTCTTTTTCGTGTGCGCGATCTTCCAAGGGTAGCAGGGAATATTTACATCACAGGAAGCAAGAGTGGGAAAATGGCGTAACAGAATTATAACCATGGGATGAGCACTACTTTTGCCCAATAGCTGGTCAAAATACCTTGATTTTGCTTCATTCCTGTTCTGGCATAAGAATCATTCTCCCTTAGAGCAAATTATACCTCCTAAAGAAGTGTGTGACATTGCAAATCATGCACACCTGCAACCACTGGGCAAATTCAACGTCTGGGTTTTTTCTTTTCCATGCCTGTAAAACATGTTACCGCACTATCTGCAACTTTGCCTTAACGGTTAGATAGTCTTACGATAAGCTCCAGACTCTTTCGGATTCGGTAGCATTCCATCACATTCCATCAGTTCTCATCATCCCGTTACACCACTATGATTCTATATGCATTTCTTAGGAGGGGATGCCTAGCAGAACGCCTTCAGCCTGCCATTTATGGTGCCAGTTAATGGTTTGCTTTGAATATATCTTGAATGTAGACGACGTGGAGCGAAATACGTATATCCTATAGAAGGTTGATACCTGGAAGCTCATTTTCTGCCGGACTCTGATGTACAATAGCAGCTAATACCTTCCTGTTATAATTGTAACACAACTTTTTCATATGAGCCCAAGGGGCTCTTTGTTAGTGGTATCGGAAGGTTCAGCATCGCCTTTAAGTGCGAAGTGGGCTGAAGTAGATATAGGGGAAGGTGGGGCAAGATGGGGAAGCTAACTTTAAACCCTTACAAAAGGGACAAAAATAAACAAATTCGAGGTTTGATTATCATTTATTTACTTAACCATTGAATTACAATAGCATGCAAAGAAACCTGCAAACTTATTACATTTAGTTACAAATATCTCGATGTGAAACATAAACTACCGATACCCCGTCTTGCCCCATACGCGGGGTAAGATGGGGAACTAGCATGGATTCATCTCTAAAGCTTAAATAAGGACTGGAATAACGAAATCATGTGACGATAAGGTTTCCAAACATGGTTCTGCGAATTGTAGAATCAGGTGTTACGTTTTATTTACGCCTCTTACTTTCACCGAGCGAGGTGGCGCAGTGGTTAGACACTGGACTCGCATTCGGGAGGACGACGGTTCAATCCCGCGTCCGGCCATCCTGATTTAGGTTTTCCGTGATTTCCCTAAATCGTTCCAGGCAAATGCCGGGATGGTTCCTCTGAAAGGGCACGGCCGACTTCCATCCCCATCCTTCCCTAATCCGATGAGACCGATAACTTCGCTGTCTGGTCTCCTTCCCCCCCCCCCCCCCAAAAAAAAATATCTATCTCCTTTAAACAACGACGACGACGACGACGACTCTTACTTTCACATAGTGCACAAGTGTGGACAGCCTCGTCATCATCACTTTCTATCCCTGCACAAGTGTCGTGGGCCAAGCGTCCGCAGCTAATGCACCGTATCCAGCCTTCTTCAGAGAAGTCATAGCAGTATAAACATTCATCATTCTCTTCCTCGTTGTCATTCTACCTCAGTTTATTATCCTTTGAGCATGAAGGGGTGGTTAAGACGACAGTAAGGTTCGTCACTTTTTCGTTGTCATTATGTCCTTTTGGTGGTATCCCAGGTTTATTAAACGTCTTTGAGAATAGTTTTCGTTTACATGCAGCACGTTTGGGGACTCCTTTTCGTTTAATTTCTTCAGATAGTTCAGTCCTATAATGAGATTCTGTTAAAACAACGGGTTTTCCACGCCTGTTAGATGGTTTCCTTTTGGGTTTTTATCCACCTTTGGAATAGCTATTACCATTTTAGGGCTGGTAACCTGAAAGTTAGACGAAACAGAGGCTTGATCGTCAGTTGTTAATTGTTCAGGTGTTTTACGTCTTGACAACATTTCTGGTATTTGTTTCCGTTTCTGTAACTTCAGATGTGTGAGCTTGATGAATGTCTGTAGTTCAACAGGGATGGTAATCACTTTCTTGAAACACATTTCTGCTTACAGGCTAAATGCCTGTTTTCCGAAACCCGTTCACTGCTGTGGACATTGTAGCTGAATAAATGAAGGCTTTGCCGAATAAACTTGCTGATGCAGCGTAACAAATTTTCCAGGATGGGTGCGAAGCCACGATCTTAATTCATCGTTTCATAAATGCCACGTCCAGTGGTCGAAGACGGTGTGAGCAGTGCGGTGGCAAACACAGCAAGACAACCCCATTTTTGCGAGCCACATCTATCAGTTCTAAATTCTTGGTGTGCGTTTTGTGGCCGTCCAATATGAGAAGTATTGGTCTTTCATTTGACGCTCCAGTAAATGCAATAAACTTCTTAAACCAAGCCAAAAATAGTTCTTTCGTCATTAAACCAGTTTCTAGGACTTTTGCCCAGGCACCAGGGGGTAGGTCAATCTCAAACGCTTGTTGCATTCGTTTTCGGGGATAAATTAACATAGGTTGTACGTAGCACCCCGACGCTAAAACACAGATGTCTGCAGTCACAGTCTGGCCTCTTTCTGCTGAAGTAACTGCTCTCACCTGTCTGCTCCCTTTCAGAGCAACCACCTTTGTGTGACCTTTTGGAATGAGTGCTAAAGCAGTCTCATCGTAACTGAAAATTCTGTCTCCCGTAAACTTGAATGTGTCTAATTGACTTTCTAACAGATGGAAAAACCGATCTACAGCAACTCGATTAAACCTCATTGCTCGTGCGACTGATGTGGCCTCTAGTTTTCGTATTGTTCAGGTAGGATTTCGTGCAAGAAACACATGTAATTAATCTCTTCCAACACATTCGGCTGCAGTATTAAATGGATGTTTGATATTGTTTCGTTCAGCTAGCTGAAAAGAAAGTTCAGAAAGCTCTTTAAGTGTTAGGGCAAAATACTGTCCTTCCATCTGTGTTAAATAGTCTTTAAGTTCTGCCTCTTGTTCTGGGGTAAACACACTAGTGATTGGTCCTAACCTTTTCACAACTGTATAGCCAGGATTAGCACGTTCCTTTGCCACATGTCGTTCAATCATTGTCTGTGGCACGTTGCACTGTCGAGCAGCCCTGAAAGAACCCATAGGACCTTCTATAACAGCATTTACAGCGCCTTCCATTGACTCCAATGACCAATCTTGCCTAGACGTTTGTCGCCGATACTTGCGAACCATCTGAAATAAAACACGTGGAACGTACTATTGAGTCAGATCATTCCTGGTAATCTATATTATATAGTAAATACTATATTTCCAATAGTCAGTCATTAAAGCAAAGCAAGAATACTGACTTTGCACGTTTTGTGTATTTTTATTCACCGTATAGCCTAAGGCATACTCTGTAATTTATTAGGAAACGTCGGAATAACGAATACCATTCTACACTCCTGGAAATTGAAATAAGAACACCGTGAATTCATTGTCCCAGGAAGGGGAAACTTTATTGACACATTCCTGGGGTCAGATACATCACATGATCACACTGACAGAACCACAGGCACATAGACACAGGCAACAGAGCATGCACAATGTCGGCACTAGTACAGTGAATATCCACCTTTCGCAGCAATGCAGGCTGCTATTCTCCCATGGAGACGATCGTAGAGATGCTGGATGTAGTCCTGTGGAACGGCTTGCCATGCCATTTCCACCTGGCGCCTCAGTTGGACCAGCGTTCGTGCTGGACGTGCAGACCGCGTGAGACGACGCTTCATCCAGTCCCAAACATGCTCAATGGGGGACAGATCCGGAGATCTTGCTGGCCAGGGTAGTTGACTTACACCTTCTAGAGCACGTTGGGTGGCACGGGATACATGCGGACGTGCATTGTCCTGTTGGAACAGCAAGTTCCCTTGCCGGTCTAGGAATGGTAGAACGATGGGTTCGATGACGGTTTGGATGTACCGTGCACTATTCAGTGTCCCCTCGACGATCACCAGTGGTGTACGGCCAGTGTAGGAGATCGCTCCCCACACCATGATGCCGGGTGTTGGCCCTGTGTGCCTCGGTCGTATGCAGTCCTGATTGTGGCGCTCACCTGCACGGCGCCAAACACGCATACGACCATCATTGGCACCAAGGCAGAAGCGACTCTCATCGCTGAAGACGACACGTCTCCATTCGTCCCTCCATTCACGCCTGTCGCGACACCACTGGAAGCGGGCTGCACGATGTTGGGGCGTGAGCGGAAGACGGCCTAACGGTGTGCGGGACCGTAGCCCAGCTTCATGGAGACGGTTGCGAATGGTCCTCGCCGATACCCCAGGAGCAACAGTGTCCCTAATTTGCTGGGAAGTGGCGGTGCGGTCCCCTACGGCACTGCGTAGGATCCTACGGTTTTGGCGTGCATCCGTGCGTCGCTGCGGTCCGGTCCCAGGTCGACGGGCACGTGCACCTTCCGCCGACCACTGGCGACAACATCGATGTACTGTGGAGACCTCACGCCCCACGAGTTGAGCAATTCGGCGGTACGTCCACCCGGCCTCCCGCATGCCCACTATACGCCCTCGCTCAAAGTCCGTCAACTGCACATACGGTTCACGTCCACGCTGTCGCGGCATGCTACCAGTGTTAAAGACTGCGATGGAGCTCCGTATGCCACGGCAAACTGGCTGACACTGACGGCGGCGGTGCACAAATGCTGCGCAGCTAGCGCCATTCGACGGCCAACACCGCGGTTCCTGGTGTGTCCGCTGTGCCGTGCGTGTGATCATTGCTTGTACAGCCCTCTCGCAGTGTCCGGAGCAAGTATGGTGGGTCTGACACACCGGTGTCAATGTGTTCTTTTTTCCATTTCCAGGAGTGTATTTAGAATTGTATTCAATGTATAATGTACGAGTTCAAAACCCGCAGCGAGGTAACCACATGAGACGATAAGAACGTAATGATTGGACAAATAGTAGGGGCAAGACAGGAAGCTCCCATCTTTCCCCACCCCGTCTTGCCCCCTACCATGCTGTCAGGTTGTGTTACGCCTACATGAACGCTATTTAGTGAACACTGACTACTGACACAGCAGTTTACTGTTAATAAGACTTACTATTCAGTGCTATATATTCAGTCTGGACAAATGTTCACGAAGCACATGTTTTAGGACCTCGAAAGGTGTAAAACATTGCGAGTCAGTGTAAAAATTGTACGTACCTTGCAAAGCTCACAGAAACCGCCGCGAAACTAAGGTTCAGCGATGTCAACACACTGGGACCTGTGTATTGATGATGTTGACGTAGCTGTCCACAGATGGCAGCACTCTAACTGTAGCTTGCCTTCCCCTACTATCGCCCAGCTTTTGCTATCTTTCCATCACATCACCAGACCAATTTTGTTCACTTCATCTGCGACGCATTATCCACGTGAACGAATAACTTTCAGTTTTAAGATTCAGCCACGCTAACCATTCTGGTCTCTGTCGTGTCTGCGTTTACAAGCACAAGGGTAACCCTAAGTTTTTAATTGTCTTATAAAAACACATGAAACGATCAAGAAACTCAGTGTCAGTCCTCCTCCCAACGTTCACGAGACATTTTCCCAAAAGATGGTTGACTTAGCGGAGGCCTTTGCTGTATGCGACTGCACTATGTTTGATCAGGAAACGTTTCATCACGAAAAGCACCTCGTCATTAGTCTGTAAATGCCTGCCATTCTATGGTTACTTCATCCGAGGAAAGAGAACTCACACGCTGCCGTGTCAGAAGAATAAGGAGCCTGAAACTAAAGTTTATAGCACAAAGAACGAGTATGTAAGACAGTGTCCCGCGCAGCAGGGGTGCTATCGTGGAGCAAACTCTTCGACATATTCCGAAACTGTTTGTCTCCACAGTCTACCATAACGACCAGCAGCGTATTTGGGAAGTATGTTCCTGTGACGGTTTATCATCCCTCACGAGCAGTCCCAAGAAACACAGAACATTGCCTTGCCTGTTGAAGGTTGGTCATTCGCCTTTTTCACAGGAGGTAAATCAGCATGTTGCCCCGCCTGCTTTATTCCTGTGTCTCGCGGCCATAGTGCCACAACAAGCACTCGCCCCTGGTAATTAGGCTGCACTGGCCGGACACAACTGCAACTGTTCAGCTGCTGTTTCTTTTTCTTTGCATATTTCCCATGTGTTCCTTTCTGCGCTGAATATGAGAAGAGCCTCCTCATTCCTTCTCTAATCGTTTCTCCTAATTTACGACGTAGAAGGCAAATTCCTTTGGTACGGGACTACTGTTTACAGTTCTGTATATATGTTTAGAAGAAGATAAAATGTTTAATATTAAAAAAATACTTCGGAAAACGGAAAAAACGACAGCCCACGATCACGCTTGAACATCGCGAGACTCTCGAACGAGGGCCGTGTCATGCTCAGTCAACGCTGCCATCATCGGAAAAAGTACTTCTTCCTCAAAATTTCAAATTTTAAAATAATTTGCTGATGAGTGTAATTAACGTGCATTGGATGTGTATTTTGTGTCTTGTGTATTTGTGTTTATTTGTATTTGCCCAAAGTTAATTTCTGTCATTTAAGTGTTCCTGTGATGAATGTTCGTAGGTAATGTAATAATTTGACAATGTTAATTAATTTAAGCAAAGATAAAAAAGTCATCGGCAGCTAAATAAGAAAACCTTTATTTGGTTCACTTTACTGGTTTCAACATTTTAAACAGTCATTTTGAGTAGTGAAATAGGCTCAAATCATTGATAAGCCAACGTCAAAATAAGAATCGGGCGGCAGTGTCCTTCGGTGGACGTAGAATTATAGAAGGACACTGCGTCCATATTCATATTTTGACGTTGGCTTACCACTGATCTGAACCTACTTCACTTGTGAAAATTACAGCTTAACGTGTTGAAACCGGTATTCTTATGCAGCTAACTACTGATTTTTATTTTCGTTCAAGTATTCGGCAGCTGCTGAACTACAGCTATGAACTAAATCATTAATTAATTTAATATTAATTAAAACGTAAGGAGTGAATATAAGGTGACAGAAATGGTACCTGGCCATCCTCTGTCACTGAACTGCCAAATGCAGATTAACATGCTGACCCCGTGAAGATACGGAAAAACGCCGGGAAAAAGAAAGAGGTAAAAAGTAAAAATATCTAAAGTATACAAAACGTAAAAATTAAATTATAATATAATCACCTAATTTTAATACTTCCTTTCTTTATACCAGATCTCAATCTCAGTTATATCCTACAAAAGTACGTAATGTGTCTGACATTAAATACATCCGAAATCTGCAAACAAAATTAAGATGTTGTCACAGTTATATGTGCATCTGAAACTTTTTTCATAAATTTAAAATTTTAGATCGTGATCCATACACATTCCAGTCCAGGGCGTCAGTCAGACAGCCGTAGACTTTTGTGAGCGAAAGTAAGCAGATTTTTGGCTTTATGTCAGAAACACTTACGCAAGTGATACAACACGGTGTCTCAAAGGGAAACCCTCAGGATATCTTTCATCTTATTTTTCCCTTTCTCCAGCCCACATTCGTCGTTAATACTCTATTCTACTGACTGCAATTTTGTCTTTTGCATGACATGTTAGATTCACTTCTACATTCACAGAATAATACCACAAAAATTTCGCTTTATGGATTAATTCTCTCAAATGCCATCCTTCCTTGAGGGATTTTCGTCCAGAGTCAATGCAGAGCCCATTAAGTTGGCTGCGTTTTTGAAATCTCAAACTTGATTCAGGGTTTTATGTATCTCTTCCTGCAAATACGTCTACCGTATTAAGACTCTAAGAATCTTAACATATAGGCCTATCAGGATGAGATAATTTTAAAGAACAGTTCGTGCGACGAACCTTCAGGGTTCCTCTTCCCAGTAATACACGAACTTGTAAGTGCTGAGACTTCATGATCTTCATCCAAATGCCAGTATGTGGATGCAACACTTAGGTGCGAGTAAGACTCGCGCAATGAGGGCTCCTTACAAACATATATATGTATATAGACAACTTGTCCATTTCGGGATCTCGACTATTTTTGCCTGTTATCCACATTGATACTGGAAAGACATCGGCACTAGAGATTCCGAGACAAGATTTCGACAACGCTTAATTTCATTAATATGGAGGTAACATAGAGTCCTGCAGGAAGCAGGCGACCATTCAGTCAGCAGTTCTGCGATCTAGCTGACTGGGTTGCAGTGGTAAAAGTCACACATCAGACAAGGAATGACTTCACTGTCTTGAAGGCTACATCTATGTGTAGCAATCGCTCCTGCGTATATGTCGATGGATAAATTCCGAAGGGCGTCTCGTGACGAACAAAGCCATTCCTTGCCTGACGTTGTTTGACTTCCAACCTAGCGACTCAGTCAGCCTGAACGCAGAGCTACTGATCGTTTTAAATTCTAGTTTCACGTCGCATAACAAATATTAATAGAACGAAAAACCAGATCAAGTTGCAAATATTTTATTTTTGAATCGATGACTACTTCCGGGCTGAGACCCATTTTCAAATCAACCTACAGGGCAGACAACCAAATTTACACTGCAGCAAAACACAGTTATTACCAAATTCTTAAGCAGAAGCCAAAGATACAGAACATATCGTTTTAAACTTGCATAATGAAGTCGAAAATGGCATTACCGAAGATGTCAACAAAATGTGTAATGTACATTCGCAGTGCATACGGGTAATTGGCAGTTTACTAATTCCTCTGTCGTAAGGAAATCTCGGAAAGGGGGCGCCCTAACAGGATGCAGGGAAAGTTTTCATTTATTAAAATGTTCTCAAACAATCAAGAATACCACAGTTCATACAACAATCATACAGGTCCACAATAAAATTAATACTGTTTTATATATTTACCAAAAAGGGCCAAATACTTGAAAACACTGGCCAGTAGTACACAGTAGCTCCACATATGGTGCGTATTACAAAATTGTATGCCATGATGGCATGTAAAAGTCATTGAATGATCAACTGTGCAAGTCAACAGTAAAATTGCTACTTTTTTAAAGCCCCTATCAAACCGCTGTACAGTAAAACAGTACAGCACCACATACAAAGTTGTATGCCACGTAGGCATGTAAAATTCATTAGATGTGAAGAGCAAATACACAAGTAAAACCAACAGGAGAACTTTTTAAATCTTTACCAAAAATGATTCAAATGCCTAAAATTAATGAACAGTAATACACAACAGCGGTACATACGGCGCGTACTGCAAAATTGTGTGGCATGTTAGCATATAAAAGTCATTAAATGTGAAATCGAAAAGATTAACAATAAAATTATTACTTTTTAAATGCATTACCAAATGCTGTCAACTATTTAAATCCGCTGGACAGTGAAACAAAAGAGCATCATCTACGGCGTGTATTATAAAGTTGTATGCAATATAGGCACATAGAAATGTCTAAAAATGAACAGCGACATTAGTGGTAAAAGAAAACAATAGGAGATTACAAATCGTCATCATTTCCGACCATTTTTAAACTCCTATTGTTTTATTTTAATTCTAATGCTGCTATTCATTTTTTAGAGACTTTTACGTGCCTGCATGGCATACAACTTTCTAATACGCGCCGCAGATGGTGCTGTTTTGTTTCACTGTCCAGCGGTTTTAAATAGTTGACAGCATTAGGTAATGGATTTAAAAAGTAATAATTTTATTGCTGACTTGACGGGTTTCACACTTACATGATTTTTACATGACAACATAGCACACATTTTTGTAATACGCGCCGTATGTGACGCTGCTGTGTTTTACTGGTCAGTAACTATTCGTATTTGACTCTTTATGGTAAAGATTTTAAAACCTTCTCCTACTGTTTTCAATACTGTTGGTGCTGTTCACAGTTCATTGCCTTTAAGTGCCTATACAGCATACAATTTTGTAATACTCGTCATATGTGGCGCTACTGTGTACTATTGATCAGTGTTTTTAAGTGTTTCACCCTTTTTGGTAAATATTTAAAAACAGTATTAATTTTATTGTGGACTTGTACGGTTATTGTATGAATTGTTGTATTCTTGATTGTTTGAAAACATTTTAATAAATAAAACGGTTTTCTATATCCTGATACGTAGCACCCTTCCCGAGGTTTCCTTACAACATAGGAACGATTAAACTGCCCGTTATCTGTATGCACTGGGAATGAACGTTACCACATTTTATTGACATCTCCGGAAATGGCATTTTCGACTTTGTTATGTAAGTTTAAAACGATATTTTCTGTATCTTTGGCTTATGCTTAAGAATTTGGTAATAATTGTATAATGCTTGAGTCTAAATTTGGTTTCCTTCCCTGTAGGTTGATTTGAAAATGTGTCTCAGCCCGAAATTAGTCATCGAACGAAAAATAAAATATTTGCAACTTCGACTGGTATCTCGTTCTATTGATTAACAGAAGCTGGTGACCCAAGTGACTTCAGCATGCTGGACTTTCGTGAAAGAAATATTATTTGTGTGTGATACAAATTAGCAATCTTCCAATGTTTTCCTTTACTTTTACTTTGGAGCCTTGTGTCTTATCAACTTTCATGATCCTAGGTCAACCGGAAGTGCGCTACAGGTTTTGATGATTGAATTTCTATGTATTAAAATAATTGACATAAATAGCTTTATCTGATGTTTTCATTGACTTGGAAGTTTAGATTCATTACACCGGCAACAACCTGTAGACCTTAGTATGTGATAAAAAAATCAATCTGATACGTCTGTCTGTCCCTAAGAAAAAGTGCTTCTTAACAGACGGACGAACAGACACAGTGTCAGCTAACAAAGGACAGTATATAATCACAAAATACAGTTTCCAGGTTGTTTCCTTTGTGTGTGTTGTGATTTTTTTTGCTATATTTTGTATTTCGTAATTCTAAATCAACGGGAAATACCCTACAGGTTTTGATGAGTGAGTTTGCGAGTGTAAAATATGTGATGAGGGTGGTCGTATCTTTTGATTGCATTGATCTAGAAGCTTTAATTTCTTACACCCTCAATGGACCATAGGCCTTAGGATGTGACCTATATTTCAGCTTCATACGTTTACCTGTTCCTGAGGAGAAGACTTATTTACAGTCGGACAGACAGACAGGCAGACAGAAAATAAATCGAGCCTATAAGGCTTCCGTTTTACCGACTGTGGTACGGAACCCTGTAAGCGTTATATAGCACAACATTTCTGTGTAACGTGTAACAGAGATCACTTAAGATGGCTGCATAAAATCGAAAGTTTGAACCAAGCGCACCAATAGCCAAGAGGTTCAGTAAAATTTATCGTGTTCCGTAGAAATTTTCCAGACTACCGATCAGCCAGTGTATATAACAGCCTGTGATAAAAGTTAATACTAGCCAAGGTTATTATATTTCGAACTTCCAACTACCGGTATTCATATACTAGAGTGAACGCTGATTTTATGTTTGGCTAACAATACAAGTGATTTAAAGGTATACAGGAGTGCACAGATTTCTACGTGATCTAATAGTTACTGCTATTCTTGTGTCGCTTGTGTTAGACAGATGAAATCAGGTCCACTGATATTTGCTAAATCTCAAATTGTGTCTCATTTTTTGGCCAGAATTTCCCGGTTTCTTCTCTCGGGGACCGGTCCTAGTGACAAGGACGACATATCCTCTTTCCCGCCTGTAACACTAGTCTGAAAGTTTTCCAAGGCGAAGCGCTATCTCAAGCAAGAAACTAATCCCTTATTTCTGACGAGATGTTGACCACAGGGCGTGTGTCTTTGTCACGTGAACTACAAAAAGGCGCAGACAAAGATTTAGAATTCCTGCTGGCCATCACTTCCAGTAACGTACAGTGAAACGTCCCCTTTGAACAATTAAGTGACTGTGCTTAAAATGACACACAATATTTTTAGCGCAACGCAATCTGACTTTTAAAAATCCCTACAATGGCCCTGACTAACAATAACCTATACCTTTCACAAATCACTTACCTCACAAAAATCTTCGTTACTCGAACTACTGCAATACAGCGAGCGCCACTGCTAGCTAAATAAAAGATTCAAACTACTGAAGGCACTAACTACTGATAGGCATAGTTAGCAAATGAAAGATTTTGATAGAGAACAAACAATGTATTTACCTTAAAAGTGTTCAAAATTCATAATGTATATAGCAGTTCATGACATCCATTCTCACAAATGTACTGTTTCTGATGGACACACCTCCAGATTATCCATTCTCAAAAATCCGCCATCTCACTTCCCCTCATCCACCACTGCTGGGGGCTCGCCTCCAACTGCGCAACGCTACGCGCTGTTAACAGCCAACTGCCCAACAGTACAAGAGCCAACAACAATGCAAACCAGCCACAGACTGCATACAGCACAGCCAGTGATTTTCATACAGAGCGCTACGTGACGTTACCAATATAAAAACCTAAACAGCCTACTTACATAGCCCCTATGCTCCCCACAAAAAATTTTACAAATTGTTTTGGGCACTGTCCAATACAGATTTGAAAAAAAATTTATAATCATAATTAGAATAACAAAGAAATCAAGTGCACACACTTATTGATACAATGTTGGTCAAAAGCTAAAATTTTCTCACAGTCCATAAAGACAGACCTGGTCATTCATAGTGGTAAAATTGCAGTGTTTTCCTCAAAGTCTGAGCAGTAAAAGAAATTGTACACGGAAGTAGTGGATTTCCATGTAGTCTTGAAGAAGTAGTGTTGTCCTTCCAACGGAAAGACAGTGCTGACTCTTGACATGCAGACAGGTAATGGTCTACAACAGAGCAAACCCACAGCAGAGTCAGTCGAAGTTTTGAAGAATATTGGTAGGTAGGTCATCACAGAGCAGACCCACTGTAGTCCCGGTAGAGAGTATGGTATTGTTGGGCCATCAAAGGTGCAGACCCACTTCAGTCCTTGTAGAGATGGCTAGCAGCCATCCGTTGTGACTGTGCAGGTGCACAATCACCATCGAAGAGTCTTGTACTATACAGCAAGTCCATCAACCACCACTTGTGCACGCACAAAGTTTTTGGAATTGTCCTTAGAACCAGCAATGCTGTTAACCAGTCCCTTGCTGAATTGTCAACACATGTGCAAACACTAACAGTCCCTACTTCTCACATATTGTCCATATACTATGACCAACAGAAACGTGTGCAGTGAAATGTAGCTTACAAGTTACTTAATTTGATGAACTGGTGTCAATTACAATTTTATAACATAAGAATACAATTACAAAGGTACAAAATACATCATTAAAGAACATAACAATACAGATAACATTTGTAGTAAAACAGGCTTTACAAAAGAATAGAAATAAACATATACATCAGAATTACAGTAATTATAACATAAGTAAATATATAAAATAATGAGAATAGTTTTCGAAACCTTAATTTTACACATGAGCATTGAAACAGAACAGAATAAATAATGTCTAAACATCTTTACAAAGAAAATAACATATTATAAATGTAAATTATATTTGAGGATAACAGTATCCCTCATCATAGTGAATGTAGCTGAGTATTAGAAAAAGTCTACAACATAAATCTTATTACCTAAACACATAAAAACAGGAAGAACACAAATACACAAGGGTATACAAACACATAGCGGAATAATACGAAAGGACAGGCCAGGGTTTGTTTTCAGTGTAACATTTGGTACTGCAGTATTTTGCAAACAAAACCTTTTTTGTTCTTGGAAATTTCCCTTCATTCATCATTATTCCCAAGAAGTCCTATCTATACCTCCTTTCTTTATTCTAACCATATTTCTTTCAACATAATTATTGCTCATTGTACAATACTCATTTTGGCCCAAATCTTTTTTCATATAACTTCTCAATGCATTCTTTCCCTATTCTCCATAGTTAGGTTCTTATATAGTCTACCCCTCTTAAGCTAACTTAAATTTACTGAGCTCAGATATATATACTAAGGGAAGAGGCAATGCAGTAGCACAAAACAATTAACACAAACAGCAATGACAAAAAAATGCAAATTGGCAAAGCTAGCAGCAGTAAATCTAAATTTGAAGAGCAAATGCAACATTATCACTAATATGAACTAATGTGCAGCAAAAATAAAAATAAATCATTAGTAAAACTGCCTTCACAGAGTAATACAAAGTGAAATTTAGTAGCACTATGCCTGGCAAGCAGCAGCAGCAAATGCAATAACTTATACCTAGATATGACAAAGCTCAAGCAGAAAAAATAGTACACTAAAGACAACAATGCAGATAAGGGAAATGTCTGTTCATATCTTAATATCTATGTCATTAAAGTGGTGCACCAGAATAAGTTATTCTACCAAAAAAATTACCAAGTAGTCGAAAAGATAATTATGTATGCAGTTACTGTTATTAGTCCCTTCTTATTGTTCTTTCCTTTCCAAGTGCTCCTTTTTCGAAGAATGTGGATCATAAAATTATTATTTAATAGCTCTGTTGACAGAAAGTGTTCACATTAGCAAATGCATTTAATTTTATTTTCTAAAACCAATGCTGCAACACAACTGGAAACCAGATATCAAATGAAATAAGCAACTATCTAAAGAGAAGCATAAAAATATCGTTCAATAGTCATGTGGCATTTCATAAGTTAGTAGAAATTCTCTCAACTCTCATAGAAAGACACTTGTCATAATCAGGTGTGCAGATGTAAGAATATTTCCCATCAGTTTATAAGCATTTCAGCACAAAGTACGTGCTCCACAATATAATCATATGTTTCCAAGTAATGAGTGTGTCGTATCTTCGATGCTTTTTACAAAGAAATGTCAATAGTGAGGTTAATGGTCTCTCTTTTTTTTCCCACCTAATGGCTTTTTCTCGAGGCGACTGCCGCGAAGCTAGGTGCCCATGACACATTACGTGAAGTTGTTCACTTAACTTTCTTACTGAAATATTTACGACACCAGTTTGCACTACAGTGACAGTCTCATATAAAATTTCACAGGTCGATAATTTGCGTTACAAATGTGTAGAAACAAAATCCTTTAAATATAACAGCGTCCAAAAAATATTCGTCAGCATTGTGATACATTCAGGAATTTACACTCATTTCATAACTCTTAAAGTACGATTCTTGGTTTCCAACATCCTTTTTCACAAGTCTGAGTCCCTAACCACTACTTATTATTCCTTACCTTATTATACATATACATGTTCGTCGACACTTCTTCAATATTTCATCATAAGAAATACGTAGCGTAATCAAATTCCTCATACATGGTACGATCATCTTATTGATCATAAACATACCTCAACAGCATAATACACATCGTCGTCGTAATAATATCATAACATCTCAGTCAATTCTCAAAATCGCCGTAGCTTCCTCCAATAATTTCAAAACCTAAAAAAAATTCTCTGCTCATTTCAATAGTGTCATCTACATCAAACGTACTTTAAAAATCATGGTCCCATACCAAATACATTATTCAATGGTTCTGAAAAAATATGGAGAGTTCACAAAGTAAATACCAAATACAGTTTCATAAGTGTGAAGTTATCCAACTGTGTAATTGCGTAAACATCTGTCACGGCCGTAGTAAAAAAAATGTTTGTCTCTCTCAGTTAAATGATCAGATAGCTGTGTAATTATGTGTTAGAGAAATATGGTACCGATGTGTAAAGTTGTATAAGCAAATACCATATTAGCTAGGGCTCCTTGTGCTTGCCAAACACATGATACACAAAGTAATCGTGTACCCCCCTGAGGATTAATGTAATTTACCCTCAGGTGCTACAGATTACAGCAATGGAATGAAATGTATCACGGAAAACCTTTGTGTCTTTGTATTTCAAAAATCTTTAAAAATAAATGTTTTAAATACAAATTTAATCACTCAAATACGTGTACTGTAGCGCTAAACTGTGCGTCTTGTTGTAGGATAATCTCTGTCATTACTTAAGGGTAAAAAATGTGCCAAGTGTCGTAATTATCGTCGTCCGAAAGCAAAGTTCTGTGGAAGTCAATGTACTTACCGCGTAATAAACAAAGTGAATTGCTGTGTGTATAGATACCGTAGTTGTTACGCTTATTTTCGTGATGAAGTAAGTACTGTACTGTAACGTATTGATGTGCTACAGAAAAGGCTGTCTCATTGTAGCTATACCACAAAAGTTATTACTAAAACATGTTTTCCTTTCCAGAAGAATTCAGAAAAACTGTGCAGATATAAAGCAGATACAGCACAAAAGCAACAATGTAAATTGTGTCACACATTAGTGGCGTCGTGATACAGTCGTGTAGCTGTCAAATAAACTAACCACTGTGTCATCTGGTAGCTCTCAGAAAGCACTTTAAATCCATCGTGTATTTTCAAGTAAACCAAAATCTTGCAATAAAATCTCATTAGCAGTACTGGTATATGTTCTAAGTATATAAGCGTTATAGTCGTTACGTAATCATACAACTAACAAGCAAGAATGTACGCACACAACAACACTGTGTCGTCTGTTCACTACAACAATGCATTCGTAATTACTGTCTAAATATGTTCCCTAGGTTCTAGATTGGATAGTTAATTTTAAAACATAGTTGAATGTTAACAGTTTCTAAGTGTGACAAAGAGTGCTAGTAACGTGAAGTGAAAAATTTTATAGCAAAGACTAAGTTAAAAAGCAGATTATCTCTCAATAAGCGGTTTTACATGTGAAATGTGGTACAATCCTTTACTCTTCCCAGTGCTCAGAGTTAACTTGAACGCAATTATCATGCGGTATACGTCGGTAACGAATACTGGAATTTTTCTAAGGTTAGCGTCTATGTTATTTTTCTCTGAGCGAGCCAGCGCATGCGGCTGCCTGCGGTGCTAGTCATTGTCTGTCTCTTTGTTGGCGCGCGTCGTCATTAGAATTAAGAGAACTAACTTCTACAAATTCACCTTGTCGAGAGTGCCCTGCTCTGTTTGAATCTCGCCAGTTCTGATGAAATTCAGGTCTGTCATTATGATTGTATCGTCTGTCGTCATGTCGGTAATTTCTGTAATTCATTTCTTGTCGGTCATGTGGTGGAGAACTTCTCCCTGAGTCGTAACTGTGCGGAGGACAGTTGTGTCTGAAGTTATTCTGTCTACCATGATAATAATTGTTTTGATTCCCATATTGTCTGTTTCTATGGTTGTCTCTGTCACATTCATTACTACAGAAATGCGATCTTTCTCTGTAACTATTATTACTATGCCAACGGTTGTCATACGGGTGGTGTCTGTTTTGGCCACGATTTACGTTGTAAGAATAGCCTTGTCGTGTCCAGTTATCATTTCTTTCATTGCGGAATTGTGACGAATGTGACCTGTAATTGTTGTGCTCCTCTTTTCGGGTTCCGCGATTGTCAGCGTCAATTTCCAATTCTTGAAAGAGTCCCTGAAATGTTTCAATGTCGTCTTTGCAACGTCCTGCCAAAACAATATGTCGTAAATGTTCAGGCAATTTGATTAAGCAAATGCGGATGAGTTCTGAGGGGCTGTATGGGTTTGACAGGTACTGATTCTTGTGCAACATGTCTTCAAAATATTTCACAAGACTGGAAAATTCAGATTGTTCGAAATGTTTCATCATTATGATGCTATGTTTCACTCAGTCTTGTGTAGCTTGAGACCAATATGCTGAGAGGAAGGCATGATAAAATTCTCCTTCACTGTGGCAATCGTGAATGACCGATCGCATTCGTTCAGCTGGTTCATTCTCTAAGTAGCCACACATAAATTGTAATCTGTGCTCTGATGACCAGTTGGGATGAAAACAATGAGATAACTGATGAAGCCACGCCTGTGTGAATGTCGTTACCAGAATTCTTAAATGTTTTGAATGTACGTGTAGTAATAAACAGCTTATAGTCAGAATCATCGTGTCGGCGAGTGGCGTATCGGTCATTGTTACGTCGTGTCGGCGGTTCCATCTCAAAATTCTGTGCACCTTGCCAATTTCTTTCATAATTTCCAAAATCCCCTGTGCTATTATTTTGTGGCTTTTCCGTATTTCTAACTCCCTCTTCCCGTGTTGGAGCGCGAGTGTCCTCTGAAATATGTAATTTTTGTATTACTTGTGCCAACTGATCTTGTGCTTCCCGGATTTCTCTTTTGTGTTGCGTATTAGTTTGATTCTGATTTTGTTTGAATTTCTTAATTTGTTCATACTCTTCTGTGTGAGTGATGGCTACAGGTCTTGTGTCATTCAGATCATCATCCACCTTTGTAGATAAGTTAGTGAACTGATCCAAAGTTCGGCTACTTTCTCCGATAGTGCACTTATTTCCTCAGTGTGTTTTTCTGAACCAAGTTTCAGACTGTCCATTTTTGTTGAAATCGTATCTACTGTGTCCTTTAAGTTTTCCTGAGTTTTTGCAAGTTGTGTAACCGAATCGGTAGATGCAACTGAGTCAATTTTAGCTTGCAAGGTCTCATGATTTTCATGAACAATAGTTTGCAGTTCTTTTATGGCTGCTTCGTGATTCTGTAATGTATTTTCATGCCGCGAAAAAATAGGTTGAAAATGCTCACAAATTTGTGTTTTTACGTCATTACAGACTTTTTGACATTTCGATTCAATGTTATGTAACTCAGTAGTTAAATCTTCACGTGTTTGTTCAAGCATGGTGTCTAACTTTTGAAGCTGTTGCTGTGTTTGTCTCTGATTTTGTTCCATTGTGTCTAACTTTTGATGCTTTTGCTGTGTTTGTCACTGATTTTGTTCCATTGTGTCTAACTTGTGAAGCTTTTTCTGTGTTTGTCTCTGATTTTGTTCCACTTGTTGAATTCATTCCAATAATAATAATGCTTTTTGCCAGTGCATTTTCACCGGCAACATTCACATTTTGACAAGCAGAAAATGTGTCTTGACTAATTTGAGAAAACGGTGAGGACCCAAAACCTAAGTCTACAGTATTTGCAATATTATATTCTGTCATTTCGGATTCCTGAGGCGAGCTGTTTCCGACCGATCGATCGATAATGCTTCCCTGTACACTACTTGTTTCATTGTCTACACTATTATTTGCACAATTACCAAATTACTACTTCGAATGTCTGTTAATTCATTACACAGTGGTGCTGATAAGCTACGCTCGTCGTCACTATTATTTCTCAGTTTACTTTGGAGCCTAGTGTTACGTTTTTCACACGCCATTATTGTCACAATATTTCACACGATAACACAGGAAAGCACAATTTGAAGAGCAAAAATAAGAGAACACATTAACATAGCACTGAAAATAATATCTAGTTATTTGCAAGCGCAGCTGCGAAATACTTGGTGCAAATCTTCATGCATGCCACTGTTTTACTGTACAACAATGAAAGACTGCAGCTACAAAGGAGATTCTCTCTACAATTACGCACTAGCAATAAACCATAGCTACACTAATTACACAAAGTACAAGACAAAAATCAGAAGATTCCAGTGAGGTCTCCTCGCCTAAGGGTCGACATATGAAACGTCACCTTAGAAAAATTATACATGACTGTGCTTAAACTGACACACAATATTTTTAGCGCAACGCAATCTGACTTTTAAAAATCCCTACAATGGCCCTGACTAACAATACCCTATACCTTTCATAAATCACTTACCTCACAAAAATCTTCGTTACTCGAACTACTGCAATACAGTGAGCGCCACTACTGCCAGCTAAATAAAAGATTCAAACTACTGAAGGCACTAACTACTGATAGGCATAGTTAGCAAATGAAAGATTTTGATAGAGAACAAACAATATATTTACCTTAAAAGTGTTCAAAAGTCATGTATATAGCAGTTCATGACATCCATTCTCACAAATGTACTGTTTCTGATGGACACACCTCCGGATTATCCATTCTCAAAAATCCGCCATCTCACTTCCCCACATCCACCACTGCTGGGGGCTCGCCTCCAACTGCGCAACGCTATGCACTGTTAACAGCCAACTGCCCAACACTACAAGAGTCACAACAATGCAAACCAGCCACAGACTGCACACAGCACAGCCAGTGATTTTCATACAGAGCGCTACGTGACGTTACCAATATAAAAACCTAAACAGACTACTTACAACAGAAGAGAATGAGGTCTCCAACACACAACGTCCAACGCCGTTTCAGAAAGGAAACTGGATTGTATTTATTAACACAGAAATCGTGGAACTGAGGGAGAGTGAGGGGAAGGTCAAGCCCAGATACCTTTCATCTAACGTTAAAATTGGTGAAACTGGATAAATAAGTAAAAGTATGCGAAATACTGATATACCATAAGTTAACTTTCTAAAATCCTTGATAACAAGGGTGGCGATGAGTGTGCCTTTGTTAACGAGAATTCCGTTGCGAGACATATTTGTTTCACCGCTAGACATTATATAGTACATCTCAAGTAATTGCTTCCATTGACGAGCCCAGGTAATGTAAAGAAGATCTTCAACGTTGACCAATGTTAAACTTGTAATTTACGATGAAACACTGGTAAATATATCAATGTCTATCTGTTTCGAGTATAAATTTAAGTTAGTATATCTGCATCGTATCGAAAGGCTTTGGGTAGTTGACCCACGTACAAAGGCAAAGCAGACGTACAAGCGGCTGTCAAATGAAAATGAGACAGACAGGAAAGGAAATAAGGAACTGTTTATTATTTCTACAATCTTGGGAAGATCTAAGTTGGTGTTGTCCTACAACATAATGATGCAGTCCGACAACATTTTTGGGCATTTAGACTTGATGGCGCACTTAAGATTTTGCAAAGCGTCCACTTACCGCTGTGCGTTAGTTGCGGCGCCCTGTTCCGGAAAGTTAATGAGAAGCGGGCCAAATCAGTCAAAATGGTCATTTGACTTACGGCTTACCCGGCGCTGCCGTGCCTGTTGTTTTGACTGCTCTACATAAGTTTCGCACGGCAGTGTTTGCACACATCCTCCACACAGTCCCGATCCCTCCCCACGCTATTGTTGTTGAAGTCGTAACACATTCGAGTCCGTCCATTTGCTTCGGAGAAGAGCTGCATGCCTTCACACAATCATGGGTCCATAGGCAACCGCAACATTTCTCCTTGAAGGCAGTGAACGTCTTGTCTCACAATGGGATAAAAAAAAACTATGAATAGTTATGAAGATTACTTTTGAAATAATAAATAATTTATTTACTTGAAGGTTGAAAGAACATTTTTCTTTCTCCTTTTCCGGTAATAGATTTCCCCTGTTGTGGCTCACCATTCCAATAATATTCCCCTCGCCATCTCCTTCCTCAAACAGGCTTTGTTGGATTCCGTAACCACCTTAATCCCATATAAACCTGTCTACCCTGCGGAACTGTGAATGGATTTAACAAACACGGCAATGGCAAAAATCAGTATAACAGTGTACTAGAAACACAATATATTCAAATGCTCAATCTTAAACCAAAGATGCGTCAGACTTAATCCACAACCAATAATCGCATCTCTTAGAAAGCTCACAGTTACCTTATTGGCAAGACGCCGTTACATCTTACCCACATCTACACGATAATTACATTTTGATTGAAACTCTTGGAAAAAGTTCACAATTTTGCATCCTGCCGCTTTTGACACTTTTACAATTTTGAATATATCGTTTCCTACACCTGTAGGATGTTTTAGCGGCCGCATTACAGTAACAATTACACAACAAAAAAAGTAACACACATCCCACGACACTACGCAGATCCCCTATTCGAATGCGCCGTTTCTCGATGAATTCATAAACACATATCCCAGAACTCATTCTGCTTACCAGGCGGCGTAGTTGTCATGGAAGTTTCTCTTCCAGTGACCAAATACTGTCCTTCACCGTCCTATTTTTTACGTACTAATTGACCACAAGATTGTCGCCTTCGTATCCATTGACCTTGAAAAGACGCATGACCATGCACATCGCTCAGAATTCCTTCTCAAACTTCAGATCAACAAACTTTCAAACAACTACGCACGCCGAATTCCATACTTCTTACCTGCTTTCTCATTCAATGCAATTATTAACAGCATCAATTTCCTTATTTTGCATCCCACTGCAGGTGTGCCACATGGTTCTGTAATTACCCGATTGCGGTACATTCTTTAGTCTGCTGATGTTTCTGCACCACTTGACCAATTTTTACAGAATGTCAGAATGTCGTCATCCTACTACATCTCTTCCATAGCCACCTGAAATGGCGACCTGTCTTCCTTTCTTTTGTGTTTAATCTCAATTCAATATGTCATATACTATCGTTTCCTTTGTCTCTTGCGGGCAAGCGAACCTGCTGTGGGATGATGTGGGTCCGTCTGTTAACCCCGCCTTTTCCTCGAGCAATGCAGTGCACCGTCCCATCGCTTCCGAACCGTGTGATAATGTCTTACGGTTTCTGTTAATCCCTTCAGATCAACTGGACACATTCCTCTCGAACTCGTGTAGGACGCCAGAGGGTTAGACGTGCGAACATTGGTGCTCGTCTGACTAGTATACGTGTATTGTCGACAACGTTTGAGCGCTCGTGTGTAAGACTGTTTCCCTAATGACTCCCTGCCGTAATCATGACAACGCTACACGCTACTAGGTCGGTGTCTACAATTCGCCTGCTCTTACATTGCAATATAATTTATCGTCCATCGCACTAAATGATGAAAATTTTCATAATATATTAAAATAATTTTCAACTTAGTCATGGTATTTCAGGCACTATCAACGGATACAGATACCAAAAAAAAATGCTAGCTCTAGTGCATCATCAAAATAAGGAGTGTTACAGAACATAATCTCGTATACCGCTAAGTATGCAACCTTCAAATGTCACATCTTATCAGAAAACATGGATAAGAAGGGCGTTTGAAAAGTCCGTGCCAAGTCCGAGAGATGGTAGCACCAGAACGTATCGAAGTCGTGCTTAGTTAGTAGCATCTTTGGAAAGAACGCACACAAAGAACGCACACCAATTTTCAGCCATACTGGTCTATTTATTTGTGTTTGGCATTCGTGTGAATCAAGGAAGTGATTGTAAAAAATGGACGAAAAAGAATTTCGTGTGGTCATTAAACATTATTTTATAAAAGGCATAACGACTCGGGAGACTAAAGAGAAGCTTGATAAGCATTACAGTCACTCTGTACCTTCGATTAGAACAGTTTATAAGTGGTTTAAAAAATTTCGGAGTAGCCATATGGGCACAAGTGACGAGCGTTCTAGAAGCCCTGTGGAGGTTACGACTCCAGAAATCAGTGATAAAATCCATGATATGGTGATAGATGACAGAAGAGTTAAAGTGCATGAGATTGCTAGTGCTGTGGGCATTTCGAATGAACGGTTAGATAATATTTTGCATCAACATTTGGACATGAGAGAGCTATCCGCAAGATGGGTTCCGCGATTGCTCACACTTAACCAAAAACGGAATCGTGTGAAGTGTTGCAAGGATGGTTTGCAGCTGTCCAGGAAAATTCCGCAGGACTTTAAGCGTTGTTTCGTCTATGTGGATGAAACATGGATACATTACTATACTCCTGAGACCAAACAACAAACTAAACAATGAGTTACCAAGGGATAATCTGCACAAAAAAAGGCGAAGACCATTCCTTCGGCCGGAAAAATTATGGCGACTGTCTTTTGGGATTCGCAAGGGATAACCCTCATTGAGTATCTAGAAAAGATAAAACTATTACAGGTGCATATAGTCATCATTATTGGACCGTTTGAAAACCGAGCTGCAAGGAAAACGCCGGCGATCGGACTTCAAAAAAGTCCTTTTCTATCACGACAACGCACCAGCACACACCTCAGCAGTTGTGGTCGCTAAATTAATAGAAATAGGATTCCAACTCGTTTCACATCCCCCCTCCCCCTTATTCACCAGACTTGGCTACCTCGGAGTACTATTTGTTCCCTAATTTGAAGAAATGGCTGACGGGGCAAAGATTTTATTCAAACGAGGAGGTGACTGCGGCAACTAATAGTTATTTAGCAGACTTGTTATTATTCTGAAGGGATCAACAAATTAGAACAGCGTTGGACGAAGTGTATAAGTCTAAAAGGAGACTATGTCGAAAAATAAAAAAGGTTTACCTCAAACACGTAATTAGTTATTATTTTTACGCGGACTTTTCAAACGCCTCTCGTAGCTAATGGCACTGATACAGGATATACTCTGTGTGGTCAAAAGCATTCGAACATCGCCGAAAACATACGTTTTTTATATTAGGTGCATTGTGCTGCCACCTACTGCCACGTCTCCATACCAGCGATCTCACTAGTCATTAGACATCGTGAGAGAACACAATGGGGCGCTACGCGGGACTCATGGACTTCGAAAGTGGTCAGGTGATTGGGCGCCTGTTGCGTCGTACGTCTACACGCGAGATTTCCACAGTGCTAACCATCCCCAGGTCCACCGTTTCCGATGTGATAGTGAAGTGGAAACGTGAAGAGACACGTACAGTTCAAAAGCATATAGGCTGTCCTCGTCTGTTGACTGGCAGAGACCACCGACAGTTGAACAGGGTCATAACGTGTAATAGGCAGACTTCTATCCAGACCATCACACAGGAATTCCAAGCTACAGTAGGATCCACTGCAAGTACTATGATAGTCAGGTGGGAGGTGAGAAAAGTGGGATTTCGTGCTCGAGCGGCTGCTCATAAGCCACACTTGACACCGGTAAATGCCAAACGACACCTCGCTTGGTGTAAGGAGCGTTAACAGTGGACGATTAAACAGTTAAAAAAAACGTTGTGTGGAGTGACAAATCACGGTACACAATGTGGCGATCCGAGGGCGGGCTGTAGGTATAGCGAATGTACTGTGAACGTCATCTGCCAGCGTGTGTAGTGCTAACAGTAAATTTCGGAGGCGGCGCTGTTATGGTGTGGTCGTGTTTTTCATGGAGTGGACTTGCATCCCTTGTTGTTTTGCGTGGCACTTTCACACCACAGACCTACATTGATGTTTTAAGCACCTTCTTGCTTCCCAATCTTGAAGAGCAATTCGGGGATGGCAACTGCATCCTTCAACGCGAACGAGCACCTGTTCATAATGCACGGCCTCTGGCGGAGTTATTACACGATAATAACTTCCCAGTAATGGACTGGCCCGCACGGAGTTCTGACCTGAATCCTATAGAAACCTTTGAGATGTTTTTGAACGACAGCTTCTTGTCAGGTCTCACCAACCGACATCGATACCTCTCCTAAGTGCAGTAGTCCTCGAACAATTGGCTGCCATTCCTCAAGAAAACTTCCAGCACCTGATTGAGCGTATGCCGGTGAGAGTGGAAACTGTCATCAAGGCTAAGGGTGGGCCAAGATCATATCGTATTCTAGCATATGTTTAATCAGCAGGTGGGACCTATGGCCTTTGTAGTCTGGTCCCTTCAACCCCCCTCAAACCAACCAACCACCCTTCAACCCCCTTCAAACCAACCAACCACCCTAATCAGGTACTTGCAGGATCACATGGTCTGGCAAAATGTGAGCTTTCGAAACCGGAGCAACTGTTTCTCCTTCTAACTAAGATTTTTTTTGGTCTTCTCCTTGGTTTCATGCGGCCCGCCTCCGATTCGATGCAGGACCTCCTCATTCCTTACCTTACCAGTGCACCTAATTTTCAACATTCGTCTATAGCACCACGCCTCAAATGCTTTTATTCTCTGCTGTTCCGGTTTTCTCACAATCCACGTTTCATTGCTATATAATGCTGTGCTGCAAACTTACATTCTCAGAAATTTCTTCCTCAAATCAAGGTCTATGTTTGACACTATTAGACTCCGTTTGGCCGGAAAAGCCGTTTTTCGAGTGCTAGTGTCACGTCCTCCTTGCTCCCTTCATCACCGATTATTTTGCTGCTTTAAATTTATTTACTTCGTGACCTCAATCCTGATGTTAAGTTTCTCGCTGTTTTCATTTCTGCTACTTCTCTTTACTTTCGTCTCTCTCAATCCATATTATGTACTTATAAGACGCTGCATTCCATTCAGCAGAACATGTATTTCTTCTTCACTTTCACTCAGGACAGCAACGTCATCAGCGAATTGTATCTCTGATATCCTTGCATCTCGAATTTTAATCCCACTACTGAACCTTTCTTTTGTTTCTATCATCGCTTCTTCGATGTGCAGACTGCAGTGGCGAAAGACTATATCCCTGTCTTATACCCTTTTTAATCCGAGTACTTCATTATTGGTCGTCCACTCTTATTAATCCGTCTTGGCCCTTGTACGTAGTGTATATTATCCCTCTCTCCCTATAGCTTACCATTATTTTTCTCAGAATTTCGGACATCTTGACCATCTTACATTGTCGAACGCTTTTTCCAGGTCTACAAATCCTATGAAATTTCTTGATTTTGCTGTAGTCTTGCTTCCATTATCAACCGCAACGTCAGAATTTCTTCTGTTGCCTTTATCTTTCCTAAACCCACCTCATTGTCATCTAACACACTCTCAATTTTCTTTTTCCATTCTTCTGTATATTATTCTCGTTAGCATCTTGGATGCATGAGCTTTTAAGTTGACTGTGCGATAATTCTCGCACTTGTAATCAAGTTGACTGTGCGATAATTCTCGCACTTGTAATCTCTTGCAGTCTTCGGAATTGTATGTATGATATTTTTACGAAAGTCAGATGGTATGTAGCCAGATTCATACTTTCTACACACCAGTGTGAATAGTTTATTTGTCACTTCCCCCAATGATTTTAGGAATTATGATGGAATTTTTTCTGTCCCTTCTGCCTCATTTGATCTTAAGTTCTCCAAATATCGCTTAAATTCTGATTCTGATTTTGGATCTCCTATCTCTTCTAAATCGACCCCGATTCTTTTTCTGTCACATTAGACAAATCTTCTCCTTCAATGTACTCTCTCCACCCATATGCACAGTGCAATTCCCGCTACAGTCTTAATGTTACCACCATTGCTTTCAATTTCCCCGAAGGTTGTTTTGTCTTTCCTGTATGATGAGTAAGTCTTTCCGACAATCATTTCTTTTTAGATTTCTTCACATTTTTCCTGCAGTCATTTCGCTTTAGCTTCCATGCACTTCCTATTTATTTCATTCCTCAGTAACTTGCATTTCTGTATTCCTGAATTTCCCTGAACATTTTTGCACTTCTTTCTTTCATCGATAAACTGAAGTATTTCTTCTGTTACCCGTGGTCCCTTCGCAGTAACGTTCTTTGCAACTACGTTTTCCTTTTCAACTTCTGTGACTGCCGTTCTTGGGAGACGTACACACCTCTTAAGCTGTACTGCCTACAGAGCTGTTCCACACCGCCATGTCTATAGCCTTAGGGAACTTCAAGAGTGTCTCTTCATTCCTTAGTACTTGCGTATCCCACTTCGTTGTGTATTGATTCTTCCTGATAATGTCTTGAACTTCAGCCTACTCTTCATGATTACTACATTGTGATCTGACTCTATATCTACTCCCGGGTAAGCATTGCAACCTCTGCCTGACCATGATTTAATTTAACTGAAATCTTCTCGAATAATCCGGCTTTTTCCAATTATACCTCCTCCTCTTGTGAGTTTTGAACAGAATACCCCTGTTCCTGGGGAGCTGTTAAAGTTAGAACAAAGATACTCCGTGTGGCCCTCAGATACGTTAGTAGCTGCTCTATGAGGTCATTAAACACCGAGGTGACAAAAGCCGAACCGTATGACCACCTGTCTAATAGCCGGTATGTCCACATTTGACACCAAAACAGCGGCGACGGATCGTGGTACGGAGTCAGTGAGTTCTTGGTAGGTGGCTGTAGTGTGTTGACATTGGAGCTGCACTAGCGGTTCTGGCGCTGCAGTCCGGAACCGCGGGACTGCTACGGTCGCAGGTTCGAATCCTGCCTCGGGCATGGGTGTGTGTGATGTCCTTAGGTTAGTTGGTTTAAGTAGTTCTAAGTTCTAGGGGACTTATGACCTAAGCTGTTGAGTCCCATAGTGCTCAGAGCCATTTTGAACCATTGGAGCTGCATGCGCAAGCCACCTAATTGCCATAAATTCCGGGGAGGGGAGTTATGTGCACTGACGCTACATCCCAGATGTATTCGATTGGGTTCAGGTCTGGTGAGCGGGGGCCAGCACATCAATTGGAATTCACCACTGTGTTCCTCGAACCTCGTCATCACACTCCTGGCATTGTGGCATTGTGCATTGTCTTGTTGTAAAATGCCACTGCCGTCGAGAAACGTGATCGTCATGAAATGGTGTAACTTGTCTGCAACCAGTGTACGGATGCTCCTGGTCGTCATAGTTTCTTGCACGATCTCCACTGCATCCAAAGATGCCCATGCGAATGTTCTCCAGAGAATAATGGAGCCGCCGCCAGTTTGTCTCCGTCTCGCAGTACAGGTGTCAAGGAGCTGATCCCCTGGAACACGAAGGATTCGCGCTGCCCCATGGCGATGATGAAGAAGGTGTTATGATTCATCAGACCAGGCAACGCTCTGCCACTGCACCAACGTCACGTGTTCATTTCAATCGTAGTTGACGAGGTCATGGTGTTAAGATATGCCCATGCATGGATCGTCGGCTGTGGAGGCCCATCTTTACGAGTGTTCGGTGCACTGTACGCTGCGCCACAGTTCGCCGCCTGTCCTGTTTCACCAGTCTGCGCAGCTTACGATGTTCGACATCTGTAATGACGGGTGGACACGATACCTGGACATGCTTTAACATTGGTTTCGCCAAATTCAAATGGTTAGAATGGCTCTAAAGACAATGGGACTCAACATTGGAGGTCATCAGTCCCCTAGAATTAGAAATACGTAAGCCTAAATAACCTAAAGACATCACACACATCCATGCCCGAAGCAGGATTCTAACCTGCGATCGTAGCAACCGCGCGGTTCCAGACTGAAGCACTTAGAACCGCTCGGCCACCGCGGCCGGCAGTTTCGCCAAATGTTAAGACTCTCACGCTCTACGTATGTGGCTGAGCGGTTCTAAGCGCTTCAGTCCGGAACCGCGCTGCTGCTACGGTCGCAGGTTCGACTCCAGCCTCGGGCATGGTCGTGTGTGATGTCCTTAGGTTAGTTAGGTTTAAGTAGTTCTAAGTCTATGGGGCTAATGACCTCAGATGTTAACTCCTATAGTGCTCAGAGCCATTTGAACTATTTTGAACTACGTGCGCCGTGACTAGCAGTCATTCCTCGCCAGTTGACGCTGCTATCGCCTGGACGGGTTTATACTGACAGTAGGTCAGCAGTCACAATATTCTGGCTGATCACTGTATACAGGTGACGGTATTATCGCGTACACGAGGTATAAAAAGGCGGAGCTGTGATTTGCACTCTTGAGACTCACGTGAAACGGTTTCCGTGATTTTGGCCGTACGACGGGAATGAACAGACTTTAAAAGCGGAATGGTATTTCCATTTCGAAAATCGTTACGACATTCAGTACGCTGTGATCCACAGTTTCAAGAGCCCGCCGAGGACACCAAATTTTACGCATTATCTCTCAGCGCGGACAACATATTGGCCGACAGCCTTTACTTAACGATCAAGACCAGTGAAGTTTGTGTAGAGTTTTCAGTGCTAACACAGATGCAACACTACTTTATATTACCTCAGAAATCAATACGCGACGTACTATGAAAGACTTTGTTAGGGCAGTGTGGCGAAATGTGGCGTTAATTGGCCATGGCAGCAGACGACCGACGCCAGTGAATTTGCTAACACCACGACATCAAATGCAGCGCCTCTCCTGAGCTGATGACCATACCGGTTGACCCTAGACGGCTGGAAATCCGTAGACTGGTGACCGAGCGGGGTGGCGCAGTGGTTAGACACTGGACTCGCATTCGGGAGGACGACGGTTCAATCCCGCGTCCGGCCATCCTGAATTAGGTTTTCCGTGATTTCCCTAAATCACTCCAGGCGAATGGCGGGATGCTTCCTCTGAAAGGGCACGGCCGACTTCCTTCCCAATCCTTCCCTAATCCGATGAGACCGATGACCACGCTGTCTGGTCTCCTTCCCCAAACCAACCAACCAACCGTAGACTGGTGACATGAGTCCCGATTTCAGTTGATAAAAGCTGATGGAATGTTTCGAAGCCAGTTCTAAGCCATGCACCCAAGTTGTCAAAAGGCAGTGTGCAACTTGGTGGTGTCTGTGTTTTACATGGTCGAAATGAACCGTTCATTAACTGGAAATGTTTATGTTCAGCTACTTAGAGACCATTTGAAGCGATTCATGGACTTCATGAGAACGACGGAATTGTCACCGTGCCGTAATTGTTCACGACTGCTTTGAGGAACATTCTGAACAATTCGAGCGTATGACTTGGTCGCGCAAAACGCCAACATGTATCCCATCGAGCATTTATGGAATTGGTAATACACTACTGGCCATTAAAATTGCTACACCACGAAGATGACGCGCTACAGATGCGAAATTAAAACGACAGGAAGAAGATTCTGTGATATGGAAATGATTAGCTTTTCAGAGCATTCACACAAGGTTGGCACCGGTGGCGACACCTACAACGTGCTGACATGAGGTAAGTTTCCAACGATTTCTCATACACAAACAGCAGTTGACCGGCTTTGCCTGCTGAAACGTTGTTGTGATGTCTCGTGTAAGGAGGAGAAATGCGTACCATCACGTTTCCGACTTTAATAAAGGTCGGATTGTAGCCTATCGCGATTGCGGTATATCGTATCGCGACATTGCTGCTCGCGTTGGTCGAGATCCAAAGACTGTTGGCAGAATATGGAATTGGTGGTTTCAGGAAGGTAATACTTAACGCCGTGCTGGATCCAAACGGCCTCGTATCACTAGCAGTCGAAATGACAGGCATCTTATGAGCATGGCTGTAACGGATCGTGCAGCCACGTCTCGATCCCTGAGTCAACAGATGGGGACATTTGCAGGACAACAACCATCTGCACGAACAGTTCGACGACGTTTGCAGGAGCATGGACTATCAGCTAGGAGACCATTTCTGCGGTTACCCTTGACGCTGCATCACAGACATGAGCGCCTGCGATGGTGTACTCAACGACGAACCTGGGTACACGAATGGCAAAATGTCATTTTTTTCGGATGAATCCAGGTTCTGTATACAGCATCATGATGGTCGCATCCGTGATTGGTGACATCGCGGTGAACGCACATTGGAAGCGTGTATTCGTCATCACCATACTGGCGTATCACCCGACGTGATGGTATGGGGTGCCATTGGTTACATGTCTCGGTCACCTCTTGTTCGCATTGACGGCACTTTGAACGGTGGACGTTACATTTCGGATGTGTTACCACCCGTGGCTCTACCGTTCATTCGATCACTGCGAAACCCTACATTTCAGCAGGATAATGCACGACCGCATGTTGCAGGTCCTGTAAGGGCCTTCCTGGATACAGAAAATGTTCGATTGCTAACCTGGCCAGCACATTCTCCAGCTCTCTCACCAATTGAAAACGGGTGGTCAATGGTGGCCGAGCAACTGTTTCGTCACAATACGCCAGTCACTACTCTTGATGAACTGTGGTATCGTGTTGAAGCTGCATGGGCAGCTGTACATGTACACGCCATCCAAGCTCTGTTTCACTCAATGCCGAGGCGTATCAAGGCCATTATTACGGCCAGAGGTGGTTGTTCTGGGTACTGATTTCTCTAGATGTATGAATCCAAATTGCGTGAAACTGTAATCACATGTCAGTTCTACTATAATATATTTGTCCACTGAATACCTATTTTTTATCTGAACTTCTTCTTAGTGTAGCAATTTTAATGGCCAATAGTGTACTTTCGCAATTATGGACGAGAGATAACGTGGCCAGGATCTCTTCAGGAGACTTCAACGAATATTTGAGCGCATGTCTCGTCGAGCTGCTGCATTATCCCGGGCAAAATTAGAGCTGACAACGTATTAAAATTTATCCCATGACTTTTGTCACCTTAATCTACAAGTTGGGAGAAGCGCTATACAAGTGTCTGATGTCATGTTTGTGATGAGTGACGCTGTCAGCTCTCCGTTTACATTTGTGATGATAGTTGTGTTTTCGTATAGGCTTCCTAAAGCGCTTATTAAATCGGATGTGTACCATCTTTCAATCATTAGGCTCCACAGTTTTTCTCTATTAATTTTATAGAGGACTTTTTCCAGATCTTCTGACTCTTACTTGGTCTCTCTTAAATTCTTCATGTTTACCAATGACCTGTTTCTTCAGAAATACTGTGTCTGTTGTCGCTGTGCCCCTAAGGAAACCCAGCTGTTGCTCACATAGTAACCTCTCACAAATATCACATGCAGCCGTCCCGTTCACATTACTATCAACAAACCATGCAGATCACAATTCTTCCCCTGTGCAGCATGCTCTGGACTCCGTGAGTTCACGCAGGAGGGGGGAGACGTGCGGATCTAATGTAATCCGGCCGGCAGCGGACAGCGGGCAGCAGGCAGCGCTAGACCACCCGCGAGCCGCGCCGCACTGGCCGTGATGGACGCGCCCGCCGGGACAGACGGCGCCTGCACGGTGCTACCGTGACGTCAGAGGCGGCTAAATACGTGATGACGGCGGCGGCCATCAATAATTCTTGCACCGCCCTTGTCGGCCAGCAGCCAGCTGTCCAGCCAGCCTCCCACAGCAGCCCGTACGTCACCGCGGCCGCCCCCGCTGAGCGCACAAACAAGCACACCTACACACCACGTCCACGGAGGCGCCCTCGCCCTCTGATGTGTTACAACATCCCTCAAAGACGTTCTAAACCGTGTTGTGATTACATGTACTCCATGTAACTTTATTCTGATGAAGATTACTCTAGTGCAGTCGAAACGGTGGTCAATTTGAAAGTTTACCGTCTTATCTCCTTTCCTAGGGACGCCAGATGAAAGTTGATGTCGTCAAACCCTGAATCAAAATTGTGCAACGGATAACTGGGGAGAGGAGCTTGAGAGCGCTACCTAGAGAGCGTGTCCTTTCTGTACGATACTAGGCAAGGGGCTGGAGGGCTCACGCGCTGATGTGTGGGTCCCTGCATTCTATTGCTTTTATTTTAAATAAATTCCTTTAACTTGACTTCTTTGTGATTTTTAAGGTATGTTAAAGATTGATGACAGTTGATTTCCTATTTATTTTAAACATTATCACTCGACTTTACAGCGATAGCAGCAATTGTTTCAGTTTACAGATATTACAATTTTACAACTTGTAGCTCGGGTATATTATATACTAATCTGCACGCACATTTCTACGGGTAAAACGGAATTGCGTTGGCCAAATGTATACCACCAAAGTCTCCCAATATTTTACATAGGACATTCACTAAGTTAGTAGGATAACGGGCAAACTGGGGACCAGATACTTTAACACAGGGGGTCAAATTTCCGGAATTAAACGAGCACATTCATTACCTTACACAATCCGAAGCTGTAAATAAAAGAATTAGTACAAATATTCAAATACCTCTCTTCCACGCGTGAACATTGAGACAGACGCACTGAGGGCACATCTGCTCACTTACGCGTCTTCTGTAACACTGCCTTGAATATGACGGGCACGCGGAGGTCTTCCTGGGCCCCGGAAGAAGGGGTGGTCGAACCACTTGGCCGTGACCAACCTCTCCACCTCAAATCTTGTAACACTGGAAAGTCTTTGACTTTTACCTGCCTGTGCTGTCTCTCTGATCCCCTAGCCAGGAGTAAGGTTGGCACTACTATACTACAGAACTACTTCCCAACAAAGATTTGGCCACGCTTTACGAAAAGGTGTGAGGAGGATTAGGAAAGTTCATCTACAGATTCACATCCACGTACAAGAAATGCATAATACACGATACATATAAATACGTATTATGAAGCCTGACACATTTCTTTCCACCCGTCCACATGGGTTCTGTTGCACCCGCGGCCGGCTGAGTCGTGTGATAAAATTGGCTGCAGAGCCGCCCCTGTTTCTATTTCCCAGTGCGAGCGAGCAGCGAAACCTGCTGCTTATAGAGCGGAAACTACTGTACCGTTTCAAATTGACAAAATTTTGTCCAATACGTTCTGTAATTAAAAGCGTACAGTTGCTGGATCACAGCTAATAAAATATTTAAAATTTCAATATCCCTCAAAGACGTCAGTTCTGAAACAGCTACGTGTGGGAGAGCGAGTTTACATGTCTGCGTGTCTGACTGTGTGTGTGTTTGTGTGTGTGTGGGTATGTAAGTGTGCATAAGAAGTGAGAGATTAGTGACTTGGAAAAAAGGTGCGTTAGCTCCTTTGGTGCAAAATGTCTCTCTGAAGACATTTGTGAGCAGAACGAAAATTCTGTTAGAGTCTGCCCAATAGTGCCCCAAGGCCCATGCTGCAAAAACATGTACTGTAGACCATGTGCATGCATGGGTTTGCATATCTTACTAATGTGTGCAGTTTTACTCACTCTTGAAAGAAATAGAAAATGTTCTTCAGAACACTGCATTAACGCAGATAACACTTTACATTGCAAATTTGCTGCAAAACTTGACTGCTTACAACATGCCACAGTGATGTAGAGAAAATCGAGAGCAACAGTTTGATATTGGAGATCTGTTGTCTATCAAGTCGGCAGACGACCTCAAGTTGGCATACATAAATTACATATGGTACAGCACATGCACATCATACAGAATCTTCAATAATCTCCCTCACTGCTCGAGCAAACTGTTATTCATAGAGAAAAAAAGGATAGGATCTTTTTTATCGGAAATCTAATGTAGTTTAATTTTGCACTGGGAAAAGTTTTCGCTAAGGGGTACATGTTTGATATTATTCAAGAAAATCGTACAAAAGTTACTTTCAAATGCACATCCACACCGACACTCATTCCACATCAGTCAATATTTCTAGCATGTTTCTGATGACACTCCCTCCTACCACTGTACAAAACTGTCCAGCCAGACCAATTATTGCCCATATTGACCTATTTTGTCTTCTCTGACTGGACTACTACGCTATAGAATTTTACTGTAAAATAGACATTTGTGTAAATTCGAAAAATGTGGCGTCTAAGGATAACGCATCCGAATAAGAAATTAAATGACATTAAATTTCCTACAAAAAAGGTGCTATTCATATTTTTCCTTACAAACAATAGTTTGTAGGAAGACAGTGAGAGAACGCTGAAAATATTGCTTGGAGCGAATGCAGCCTAGCCTAGGTAGTTTGATAGATGACAAGCGTCCTACATAAACTTATTCGTCTTGACTTCCTCTGTACTGCAATGGTACATAGTAAACAGTTATCACTTACACCATGCATTACAGATTGTGATTTCAAAAGAAAATTTCAAATTTCAAAGGCCCAATAAATGTTCACATACTGCTGAATGAGTTGTTAATTTGTATCCATTGATGTATCCTCACACTTAGACTACATTCTTGTTGTTGTTGTTGTGGTCTTCAGTCCTAAGACTGGTTCGATGCAGCTCTCCATGCTACTCTATCCCGTGCAAGCTTCTTCATCTCCCAGAACCTACTGTAACCTACATCCTTCTGAATCTGCTTAGTGTATTCATCTCTTGGCCACCCTCTACGATTTTTACCCTCCACGCTGCCCTCCAATACTAAATTGGTGATCCCTTGATGCCTCAGAACATGTCCTACGAACCGATCCCTTCTTCTAGTCAAGTTGTGCCACAAACTCCTCTTCTCCACAATCCTATTCATTACTTCCTCATTAGTTATGTGATCTACCCATCTAATCTTCAGCATTCTTCTGTAGCACCACATTTCAAAAGCTTCTATTCTCTTCTTGTCCAAACTATTTATCGTCCATGTTTCACTTCCATAGATGGCTACACACCATACAAATACTTTCAAAATTGACTTCCTGACACTTAAATCTAAACTCGATGTTAACAAATCTCTCTTCTTCAGAAACGCTTTCCTTGCCATTGCCAGTCTACATTTTATATTCTCTCTACTTCAGCCATCATCAGTTATTTTTCTCCCCAAATAGCAAAACTCCTTTACAGCTTTAAGTGTCTCATTTCCTAATCTAATTCCCTCAGCATCACCCTACTTAATTCGACTACATTCCATTATCCTCGTTTTGCTTTTGTTGATGTTCATCTTATATCCTCCTTTCAAGACACTATCCATTCCGTTCAACTGCTCTTCCAAGTCCTTTGCTGTCTCTGACAGAATTACAAAGTCATCGGCGATCGTCAATGTTTTTATTTCTTCCCCATGGATTTTAATACCTACACCGAATTTTTCTTTTGTTTCCTTTACTGCTTGCTCAATATACAGATTGAATAACATCGGGGAGAGACTACAACCCTGACTCACTCCCTTCCCAACCATTGCTTCCCTTTCATGTCCCTCGACTATTATAACTGCCATCTGGTTTCTCCACAAATTGTAAATAGCCTTTCGCTCCCTGTATTTTACCCCTGCCACCTTCAGAATTTGAAAGAGAGTATTCCAATCAACATTGTCAAAAGCTTTCCCTAAGTCTACAAATGCTAGAAACGTAGGTTTGCCCTTCCTTAATCTATCTTCTAAGATAAGTCGTAGGGTCAGTATTGCCTCACGTGTTCCAACATTTCTACGGAATCCAAACTGATCTTCCCCGAGGTCGGCTTCTACTAGTTTTTCCATTCGTCTGCAAAGAATTCACGTTAGTATTTTGCAGCTGTGACTTATTAAACTGATAGTTCGGTAATTTTCACATCTGTCAACACCTGCTTTCTTTGGCATTGGAATTATTATATTCTTCTTGAAGTTGGAGAGTATTTCGCCTGTTTCATACATCTTGCTCACCAGATGGTAAAGTTCTGTCAGGACTGGCTCTCCCAAGGCTGTCAGTAGTTCTAATAGAATGTTGTCTACTCCGGGGGCCTTGTTTTGACTCAGGTCTTTCAGTGCTCTGTCAAACACTTCACGCCGTATCGTATCTCCCATTTCATCTTCATCTACATCCTCTTCCATTTTCATAATATTGTCCCAAAGTACATCGCCCTTGTATAGACCCTCTATATACTCCTTCCACCTTTCTGCTTTCCTCTCTTTGCTTAGAACTGGGTTTCCATCTGAGCTCTTTATATTCATACAACTGTCTCTCTTTTCTCCAAACGTCTCTTAAATTTCCTGTAGGCTGTATATATATCTTATCCCTAGTGGTATGCGCCTCTGCGTCGTTACATTTGTCCTCTAGCCATCCCTGCTTGGCCACTTTGCACTTACTGTCGATCTCATTTTTGAGACGTTTGTATTCCTTTTCGCCTGCTTCATTTACTGCATTTTTGTAATTTCTCCTTACATCAATTAAATTCAGTATCTCTTCTGATACCCAAGGATTTCTACTAGCCCTCGTCTTTTTACCTACTAGATCCTCTGCTGCCTTCACTACTTCATCCCTCAGAGCTACCCATTCGTCTTCTACTGTATTTCTTCCCCCCATTCCTGTCAATGGTTCCCTTATGCTCTACCTGAAACTCTGTACAACCTCTGGTTTAGTCAGTTTATCCAGGTCCCATCTCCTTAAATTCACATCTTTTTGCAGTTTCTTCAGTTTTAATCTACAGATCATAACCAATTGATTGTGGTCAGAGTCCACATCTGCTCCTGGAAATGTCTTACAATTTAAAACCTGGTTCCTAAATCTCTGTGTTACCACTGTATAATCTATCTGATACCTTTTAGTATCTCCAGGATTCTTCCATGTATACAACCTTCTTTTATGATTCTTGAACCAAGTGTTAGCTATGCTTAACTTATGCTCTGTGCAAAATTCTACCAGGCAGCTTCCTCTTTCATTTCTTAGCCCAAATCCATTTCCACCTTCTACATTTCCTTCTCTCCCTTTTCCTACTACCGAATTCCAGTCACCCATGACTACTAAATTTTCGTCACCCTTCACTATCTGAATAATTTCTTTTATTTCATCATACATTTCTTCAATTTCTTCGTCATCTGCAGAGCTAGTTGGCATATAAACTTGTACTACTCTAGTAGGCGTGGGCTTCGTATCTATCTTTGCCACAATAATGCGTTCACTATGCTGTTTGTAGTAGCTTACCCACATTCCTATTTTCCTATTCATTATTAAACCTACCCCATCATGACCCCTATTTTATTTTGTGTTTATAACCCTGTAGTCACCTGACTAGAAGTCTTGTTCCTCCTGCTACCGAACTTCACTAATTCCCACTATATCTAACTTTAACCTATCCATTTCCCTTTTTAAATTTTCTAACCTACCTGCCCGATTAAGGGATCTGACATCCACGCTCCGATCCGTAGAACGCCAGTTTTCCTTCTCTTGATAACGACGTCCTCTTGAGCAGTCCCTGCCCGGAGATCCGAATGAGGGACTATTTTACCTTCGGAATATTTTACCCAAGAGGACGCCATCATCATTTAACCATACAGTAATGCTGCATGCCCTCGGGAAAAATTACTTCCGTAGTTTCTCCTTGCTTTCAGCCGTTCGCAGTACCAGCACAGCAAGGCCGTTTTGGTTAGTGTTACAAGGCCAGATCAGTCACTCATCCAGACTGTTGCCCTTGCAGCTACTGAAGAAGTTGTTGCCTCTCTTCAGGAAACACACGTTTGTCTGGCCTCTCAACAGATACCCCCCTGTTGTAGTTGCACCTACGGTACGGCTATCTTTATCGCTGAGGCACGCAAGCCTCCCCACCAACGGCAAGGTCCACAGTTCATGGGGGGGGGGAGAGGGGGGCGTACATTCTTGATGATCTTGTAAATAACACGAGCAGCAGCTCTTATCAGCCACCACTTGCACAGATCAAGTAACAATGCGACCCCTCCCTTCAGCTCGGCAACCGATCTCTATTGCCTGCTGATTCCATGCAATCGACGATCCTGATGGCCATCTGAACCCATGTGCTGGGAAATCCCAGAGATTCCTGCTTGCCAGACGATCTGAATTGCCAGCCATTACCGCCCACTGGGCGATCCCAATCACAAACCGATCCTTTGCATTGTGCGATCCCACATGCTGGACAATCCTGCCACCTGTTCACACACATAAGGCGATCCCAATCACCAACTGTACCCACTGCTAGGCAATTCCTGTTACCAGCCAATCCTGTACGAAGGACAATGCCAATCGCCATCCAAACCCACACACTAGGTGATCCCAATCGGCAGCCATTCCCCACGCTGGGCCATCCCGATTGCGAGTCATTCCCATGCACCAGCCGATCCCAGTTGCCAGCCATCCTGAGTGCCAAGCAGGCCCACTCGCCAACCAATCCCTAAACTGGGCGATCCCAACTGCCAATTCTTCCCGTACGCCGGGCAATCCCAGTCTCCAGCCATTACTGCACACTGGACGATCCCGATTGCCAGCCAATCACATGTGGTGGGTAATCCCAATAGCCAGCCAGTCTTGCACACCAGGCAATCCCCTACCTGTTGGATGTTGTTCTTCATCATAACAACAGTATGTATTGACATAACTATTTTTGTATATATGATAGTGCATATATAAACATTGTTTCTTTATTTACTTATCTAATCCGATAAAATTAATTCTTTTGGAACATGTTTTAGTGTAAGAACTGAAAGAAATCTGGAAGTCTGCTTACACACTCAGCATGCTGTCCAGTGCACCTATACGTGTCGACGAGTGCACACTGGGAATGGTGGTCAGCCTGCTAGTCAAGGTACAGCAGCGCCATTATGGGGACAATGTCGCGCACTGCATTATCGCTGTACTACTTCTCACATGATTTTACAGAAAATGTTTATAAAAAAAGTTGATTTTTACCTCAAGTATACGTAGTTTTACACTTCAACTTCACGGTGAAGTTCCCAGCATCTCCTTAATGGTCACGCTTATTGTGGTATTCACATTCAAGTAAAATGCTGCGAGAAATTCGAAGAAGTTTGCAGTGAAAAATGTGGATCGATGATTTTGCGTTTGGTGGATTTTACACCATATGTTGCTGTGACTGATGTTTAGCTAAGATTTGGGACGAAGTCTCCATCTGTCTTCAATCTCTATAAATTAAAATTTCTGTGCTACATTCACTTCTGACCGCAGCTGAGAGAGAACGAAATTTTTATAACATACCCCACATCTCCTAAGGCGTTCGAGATATCAAAAAGAGAGTACAGCAAATGATAGCACAGAATATTCAGCCATATAGTTAACAAAATAAACTTGTTTATCTACATAAATATAGCCTAAGCTACAGTTTTTATTTATTTATTTAGTTCAATACAGTATTGTAATTTTTAAAAAGTCATTGACAGTTAGTTAAAAAGGAATTACTAGTACGGAAATAAACATGACATTTCATCTCTTAATATACAGCATACAAACAGAATTGTTCTTTCCATAAGGTATTGATCCCTCCGGTGATCTATTGCTTGTTAGTAGGACACTCTTTTCGAGATTCTGTCACAATAGCTACTGCAAGATGAGTAATTTTACTCCGTTTTGGCAAAAAAATTAAAATTAAACAAATCAACATGAGAAATGTAACCTCTCATCGTAAATAATGATGCTTCTTCAAATGAGAAATGGTTAACGAGTTGAACAAAAATAAATCTTCAATTCTGCTTCAATTTCAAGGGAATCTTTTAACTCCATGTATCTTTAATTATGAACGGCTCGGACTGAAACTTACCTAAGGATTTTCTTTCTACACTTCACTTATAATTGGCGTATGAAAAAGTGCAGCAAATAGCGTATCGTCTTTCTGTTCCTGTCCTGTACAGAGTGAGGGACTGAATCCTCTTAGCACAGATCTCTTTTTAATCATCAGTGATATTGAATTTGATGAACACTTGGTAAAGTTCTACAAATCATCACTGTGTTCACGGAGTCAGAGTTTCGAAAGAGTTTCGTGGGTTGGTTGTCCTCAGCAGCTAAAATACAACATTGTTAGAAATAACAGATTTGGTGCCTGTGTATCTGTGGATAACAAGGTTAAAAAACATGATTGCCATTACTTTATCACCGCTTGAGACCACTCATAAAGATTAAAATAGATTATAAATGTACGAAGAATTAAAAGACAATTAAGGTGAGGAAGATCACCACGTTATTCTTAATGGGTATAGAAACAAAAAAAAATTGTACAATATTTGCTACGAATGATTTTCGTAATTCTCAGACGACGAAAAGTGAGAAAATCGTTTGGTAAGTCTCCATTGTAGTCATTCATTATCAAAAACGGGATTTGTCACGGGACTCTGTCAAAATTGCACCAGAATTTGAGAGTTATTTTTGTCTGAATTATTATCCTTTTATCATTTGAAGAAGCATCATCAGCTGTGAGTAACGGCTATATTTCTCTTGTTGACAGGTTTAATTTTGCTTCTATTGCCGAAACACAATATAATATGGACAAACTCGTCTTGCCGTAGCTACTGCGAAGTAATTCTGAAACGATGTCATATTAAACAAGAAATTGGCGACCACCGACGTCAATAGCTTTTGGAGAATCTGATTGTTTCGATCTGCAGTAACATATGGGATAAAACTTCATGTTATATTAATACCCTTTTCAACACCTGTCGAAGACATTTAATAAATTACCGTAATGGACTGAAAAAAAATTAAAATGAAAAACCTTAGCTCCTGCTGTAACGCTGTGGACAAGGAAGTTCCATATGTTAATTACATAGCAAAATTTTCTCCTCTTTGCGTGCTATCACTTGTCAAAGTTTCATATCGTTATCTCTAAAGGTTGGGAATATTTCATTCTCTCGCCCGTGAGGTCGGAAGTGAATGTGATACATAAATTCCATTTTCTCTCCTCAGATGAAATACGCACCAAACTAAAAATCACAGCCAACCGTATTTTACAGTGGAAACTTTTTGGGATTTTGCGCAAAGTCTTATTTGAATAGGAATATTACAAATGGCATGACCATTAGCGAAATGATGGGCGCTTTAACATGAAGCTGACAGATAAGGCTACAAGTAACGTGAAAATCACTACGGCTCGCCGGCAGACCCTGGCCGTGACAGTCGGCGCCGCCACCCAGCTGCCGTTGTGTGTTGTTCTGCCTCATTAAATGACAAGAAGAGATTTTCCGTGCTGGGTTCGGCCGCTTCGTGCTGGGCTCCCGCACGCAGGTAAACCGCTCTCTTTCTGCGCCCAATCTTAGGTCGGAGCAGGGTTTTAAACGTAATTTCAAGACTTTTGGCACCACAGTTACTTAACAAATCATACTGTTTTTGAAATATCCTCTTCTCTTATCTCCACATGTTAGGAATTTGTCTGTTGCACTATCTTGGTTGAAATTATTGGTCTTCCCACCATTCAAATGAATCAGCAGTTCTGATGTGATCCCTTTAAACAACTTTCGCCCAACTCTAGTGCGTAATTCTCTCGCAAGAGCTCCAACTCCCAGCAAAATTACTGATGACTACAATTCCAAAGATTCGTTCGTTGCACTATCCTGTGCAAGAGTCTTCATCTCCTTATAATCTGCTTACTATAGTCAAGTGTTGGTCTACTCCCTCAACTTCTTACACCCACAAACCTCCAGTATCAAATCGACAATTCCTTGAAGTCTCAGGATACACAGAGCATTAAAAACAAAGTGTTCCGTTTTTTGAGAGGAGGTAGTATGGACGGAAACAAGAAAAGCTGTCCATTAAACATGCAATGTAAAATGCATACCGTAAGAGCTATGAATTATCTGTTCAATAGAAGCGAGGTGTTTCACAGTAGCAAAAATGAAAAAAGTGCACACGGCTATTAACGTATTTATTATAGAGTCCAAGTTTCTGGCGACTTTTCCTTGGTCTGGTTCGTATTACTACCTCTCAAAATGTAGAAAACCAAGAGAGTGCTGTAGAAGGCATATGTTTCACAGTACCACAGGTCAACAAGTGCTCACAACTCTTAATGTTCACGTTTTAGAGGCCATATTCCATGGACATTTTTTCTTGTTTTTAGCCATACTACCGCCTATCAAAATAAGAGTTTACAGGACACGGCTTCAGAGAAGTGGAACATACTGGAGGTTGACTGAATGTCAAAAGGAACTTTTGAAAACATTTCTTTGACATCAGTAGCCGAAACAAGAATCAAACATTGCTGCACAGTTGTACCGTGTTCTGTCTTATTACTCAGTGCTTAGCAAAAAGATTAATTCTACAAATACTGTCCACAAAAGTAAATTCTCTTTTTAATTTTATGTAGAACACCATTTAATAAAAATTATAACTTCACAAAATAAAAACTTCATATCTTGTTGACTATCTTACCAGACTTGTACAAATCACTGAGCTTTGAAACGCTACACTGTAAACACAGTATTTTTACATTAATGCAGAAAGTTTACAAAGTTTTACTTCTCATTAGCAAGCGTATATACCCACTTGAGAACCATATAAAATATACACTTAACATTTAACCTAAACGTGATACTTAAAATTAATTTATTTCTTAAACATTACCCATCCCTTTCACCTGTCTGTTTCTCAAACTTCAGACACTGTTAATCTTTCTCTCTGTAAAACTGAACATAATTTATTAAATTACCTGTCGTCACTACAGTATGGCAATAGCCCTACTGCCTTGTCAGTCAAATGCAACCTATACTGCATAGAACTGTAATGCACTTTAATTATGCCCGAAAGCACAGTCACGGGGAAAAAACCTCGCTACACTGTTAGTATATCAGTCGGTTACCCAGATTCACATACCGTTTGTTTTAGCATGCAGTCGAACAACAGCTACACGTTGCTCTGTCGACGATGATGCCCTGTCAATCCACCACGATGGTACAGAGTAGTTGATCAGCAATTGGCCGGCTGGTGTGGCCGAGCGGTTATAGGCCCTGCAGTCCGGAACCGCGCTGCTGCTATGGTCGCAGGTTCGAATCATGCCATGGGCATGGATGTGTGTGATGTCCTTAAGTCAGTCAGGTTTACGTATTTCTAAGTCTAGGGGACTGATGACCTCAGATTTTAAGTCCATAGCGCTTAGAGCCGTTTTAACCATTTTGGAATTTGCCGCTGTGTTCCCTCGTCATCACACTTTTGTCGTTATGACATTGTGCATTGTCTTGTTGACAAATGTCACTGCCGTCGAGAAACATGATCTTCATGAAGAGGTGTAAATGGTCTGCAACCAGGATACGGATGCACCTGGTCGTCATGGTTTCTTGCACGAGCTCCACTGCATCCAAGGGTGCCCATGTGAATGTTCTCCAGAGAATAATAGAGCCGCCGCCAGTTTGTCTCCGTCCCGCAGTACAGGTGTCAAGGAGCTGATCCCCTGGAACACGACAGATTCGCGCGCTCCCATGCGAATGATGAAGAAGGTGTTGTGATTCATCAGACCACGCTATGATTTGCCACGGCACCAACGTCACGTGTTCATTTCAATCGTACTTGACGAGGTCATGGTGTTAAGATATGCCCATGCGTGCGTCGTCACCTGTGGAGGCCCATCTTTAGGAGTGTTCGGTGCACTGTACGTTGAATCACGCTTGTACTCTGCCCAATATAAAAGTGTGATGTTAGGTGCGCCACAGTTCGCCTCCTGTCCCGTTTCACCAGTCTGCGCAGCTTATGATGTTCGACATCTGTAATGACTGGCGGACTCGATATCTGGACGTGCTTTCTCATTGGTTTCGCCAAGTTCAAATGGTTCAAATGGCTCTAAGCACTATGGGACTTAACATCTGAGGTCATCAGTCCCCTAGACTTAGAACTACTAAAACCTAACTAACCTAAGGACATCACACACAGCCATGCCGGAGGCAGGATTCGAACCTGCGACCGTAGCAGCTGCGTGGTTCTGGACTGAAGCGCCTAGAACCGCTCGGTCACACAGCGCCCGGCGGCCCTTTACGGCTTTAACGTTGAGCTGTGGTATCTTAAAGGTGCTGTCGCGTTTGTGTGTGGGAGCTCCTCACCCTATAGGTGCCGTTGTGCTTACGAGTATTACCTGTGTCTATTGCGTAATTTACTTTGCTTAACTTACAAAAGCTGTGCAAATAGTTCAAACTGTATAGAGTTTGCGTCCGGGAAATTTTGGTGGAGTAATATACGTTTATTTATAGTGCAATGCCTGGGAAGTTCTACAAGCACGGCAGTGGCAAAATCTGTTGTGTTGTTTGAAGTAAGTTGCATACCAGTGTAGTCTTAATTGTGAGTCAACCAAATTACTCTTAAAGGTCAGCGTGTATAGTCTTAATTGTGGGTCAGCCAAATTACTGATAAAGGTAGGTTTTGCAGTACTTGATTACGCACTAGCTACCTCTGCTAAACTGTGCGCGCAAGCAGCTCAAATTAAGCAATGCCATTTTATTCGTAATTCTAAGGTGTAATTTTATATAAAACTTATAATGAGCTGTGCTATTACTCCTTCGCGCACTGCTGATGTATATAAACACATTTGACGATTAAAGTTGCAATGAAAATGTCTTCGTCTTTAAAATACTGCAATCTGCTTTAAGAACTTTGGACTTATTGACTGTTTGCAAGTCTGTACGTTAATACACTGACTGATCAAAAGTATCCAGACAGCTGGCTGAAAATTACTTATCTGTTCGTGGCGCCCTCCATCGGTAATCCTGGAATTCAATATTGTGTTGGCCCACCATGAGCCTTCCTCCATCGCAGGCATACATTCAATCAGGTTATGGGAGGTTTCATGGGGAATGGCAGCCAATTCGTCACTGAGTGCTGCACTGAGGAGAGGTATCGATGCCCATCTGTGAAGCCTGGCGCGAAGTCGGTGTTCCAAAACATTCCAAGATGATGTGTATGATTGAGGTCAGGACTTGGTGCAGGCCAGTTCATTACAGGGGTGTTATTGTCGAATAACCACTCCGTCACAGGCCGTGCATTATGAACAGCTGCTAGATCGTGTTGAAATATGCAAACGCCATCCCCGAATTACAAAAAGGTGCTTAGAACATCAACGTAAGACTGTGCTGTGATAGTGCCACGCAAAACAACAAAGGGTGGAAGCCCGCTCCATGAGAAACGCGACCACACCATAACATCACCGCCCCCCTAATTTTACTGTTGGCACTACACATGCTGGCAGATGACGTTCCCGGGCATTGGCCATACCCACACCCTGCCATCGGGTCGCCACATTGTGTACCGTGATTCATCACTCCACACAACGTTTTCCCACCGTTCAATCGTCCAGTGTTAACGCTCCTTACATCAAGCAAGGAGTCGTTTGGCATTTACCGGCGTGATATGTGGCTTATGAACAGTCGCTCGACCATGAAATCCAAGCTTTCTCACCTCCCACCAAACTGTCATAGTACCTGCAGTGGATTCTGATACAGTTTGGAATTCTTGTGTGATGGTCTGTATAAATGTCTGCCTATTACACATTACGTTCCTCTGCAGCAGTCGGCGCTCTCTGTCAGTCAACAGTGTCCCTTCACGTTTCCACTTCACTATCAGATCGGAAACAGTGGACCTAGGGATGTCTAGGAGTGTGGACATCTTACATACAGACGTATGACACAAGTGACACCCAATCACCTGCCCACATTCGAAGTCCGTGAGTTCCACGGAGCGCCCCATTTTCCTCTCCCACGATGTCTAATGACTACTGAGGTCGCTGATATGGATTACCTGGCAATAGGTGACAGCACAATGCACCTAATATGAAAAACGTATGTTTTTGTGGGTTTCCGGATACTTTTGATCACATAGTGTAACTGATTTAACATCTTGCGTGGAAAAAGTTAGCTGGCTTTGCAGTTGGCGTAAAACGAGCCATGTTTTAATATTTAGTTTGGTGTGTTCTGGAAGGAACTTGCTGTTTCGTAAGCCGGCTGGGCTGGTCCTCCCGCGTTGCCGCGTGACTAGTACAACTAAATCGGTCTAAGAACGTGGAAGGCTCGTATGTTTGAGCAGTTATGTACACTCCTGGAAATTGAAATAAGAACACCGTGAATTCATTGTCCCAGGAAGGGGAAACTTTATTGACACATTCCTGGGGTCAGGTACATCACATGATCACACTGACAGAACCACAGGCACATAGACACAGGCAACAGAGCATGCACAATGTCGGCACTAGTACAGTTTATATCCACCTTTCGCAGCAATGCAGGCTGCTATTCTCCCATGGAGACGATCGTAGAGATGCTGGATGTAGTCCTGTGGAACGGCTTGCCATGCCATTTCCACCTGGCGCCTCAGTTGGACCAGCGTTCGTGCTGGTCGTGCAGACCGCGTGAGACGACGCTTCATGCAGTCCCAAACATGCTCAATGGGGGACAGACCCGGAGATCTTGCTGGTCAGGGTAGTTGACTTACACCTTCTAGAGCACGTTGGGTGGCACGGGATACATGCGGACGTGCATTGTCCTGTTGGAACAGCAAGTTCCCTTGCCGGTCTAAGAATGGTAGAACGATGGGTTCGATGACGGTTTGGATGTACCGTGCACTATTCAGTGTCCCCTCGACGATCACCAGTGGTGTACGGCCAGTGTAGGAGATCGCTCCCCACACCATGATGCCGGGTGTTGGCCCTGTGTGCCTCGGTCGTATGCAGTCCTGATTGTGGCGCTCACCTGCACGGCGCCAAACACGCATACGACCATCATTGGCACCAAGGCAGAAGCGACTCTCATCGCTGAAGACGACACGTCTCCATTCGTCCCTCCATTGACGCCTGTCGCGACACCACTGGAGGCGGGCTGCACGATGTTGGGGCGTGAGCGGAAGACGGCCTAACGGTGTCCCTAATTTGCTGGGAAGTGGCGGTGCGGTCCCCTACGGCACTGCGTAGGATCCTACGGTCTTGGCGTGCATCCGTGCGTCGCTGCGGTCCGGTCCCAGGTCGACGGGCACGTGCACCTTCCGCCGACCACTGGCGACAACATCGATGTACTGTGGAGACCTCACGCCCCACGTGTTGAGCAATTCGGCGGTACGTCCACCCGGCCTCCCGCATGCCCACTATACGCCCTCGCTCAAAGTCCGTCAACTGCACATACGGTTCACGTCCACGCTGTCGCGGCATGCTACCAGTGTTAAAGACTGCGATGGAGCTCCGTATGCCACGGCAAACAGGCTGACACTGACGGCGGCGGTGCACAAATGCTGCGCAGCTAGCGCCATTCGACGGCCAACACCGCGGTTCCTGGTGTGTCCGCTGTGCCGTGCGTGTGATCATTGCTTGTACAGCCCTCTCGCAGTGTCCGGAGCAAGTATGGTGGGTCTGACACACCGGTGTCAATGTGTTCTTTTTTCCATTTCCAGGAGTGTAATTGATGCGTGTGTTCTACCTCTGAGAAACTTTTTTCTGGTTTTAAAACAGTAGCTTGTTAATCATGCCTTTGGTGATTCAATTTATTCAAAGAATAAAGGTTTGTTAGTCCTCTGTCAAGCATTTTTCTCTAAAGCATTTGCACGGAACAAGTATATCTGTAACACCTTTACTTAAAAATTCTTAGTTTTTTTGTTTTGTTTTCTCTTGTTTTTCGTTTTCTTAACAAACCTGTGTTTCGCAACTAAGTTTTGCCACACGGTAAAGAATAAGTTACAAGTTAAAAAATTCTTTACTGGTAGAAATCATTTTAGTTGTTTTTAATTAAAGCATATATTCTTAAACACTACGCTTATTGCTTTGAAAGATTTCCTGAATTTTTTACTTTAATTATTATTTGAACAATTATTAAGTTGTAATATCATTGTCAGCCGGTGTGTCCGAGCGGTTTTTAGGCGCTTCAGTCTGGAACCGCGCGACCGCTACGGTCGCAGGTTGGAATCCTGCCTCGGGCATGGATGTGTGTGATATCATTAGGTTAGTTAGGTTTAAGTAGTTCTAAGTTCTGGGGGACTGATGACCTCAGATGTTAAGTCCCATAGTGCTCAGAGCCATTTGAACCATTTTTTTTTTTTTTTTTTTTTGTAATATCATTGTGTTTATGTGCCGCTACCAGTGTTGACTCCTTCGATGCCTGGTAAATAAAGTTTGTTGTTGTGAATCCTTTATGGCCTCGGTCCTTTCACTGCCCGCAGCCTTAAGGTCTGCTATTAACATATCAAAATTAAATACACAACTCAGGAGACCACTGTATTATGCATCATAATTTTACAACATATCTCAGTGTTTTGACAAGAGATGAACAAACAAGTCGTAAAACTATGATGCGTGACACAGTCGACTACTGATTTCTGTCTGTACTTTTGATGTCAACAAACGATCCTCACACGTAATGATATTGGTCGGCTTGACGGTGACTCAAGAACGAAATTAGTTTAATATAGTAAGGTTTGTTAATATAAAGGCTATTACTCCTTCAATAATCATTTTTGTATGGCACAAATAATCACGTGTGTAGGGCAGAAATTGCTCTTAGGCTAAAAATATGATCTACAGCATACCCTAAAAGCGAAATTTTGTTAAAGCGGTTTAATGGAAAAGACCAGTTTGATGACCTCTCCGTTTTTATTGCCAAAAATGGCAAAAACAGTGTGTGTATTTTATGCTTTATTTATCTGTCTGAAGTACGCCACTCTCCAAACGCATGCGAAATCCAAGTACTCGTTCCTGTGAAATGCTCCTTCTTCAATCTCCAAGAAGCTCTCTATCTACCGTTCGTTGTTAAGCATTGCTATTTTCTTTATTTGAGTTTCTTACAGTAACTTCCAATTTCTACATGTGAGAACTACAGTACATTCGTACCCCATCGTCCACTCTATTTATTAATAATTTAAATTATATAGTTGGTCAAAAAGTCATATCCAAAGGTTGGTTGTAGAAGTCAGTGGTATCTCACATGTCCCATCCAGACTAAGAAACCCTCTCTGACTACAGCCCATTACAAACATGAAAGTGGGCACTTCCCTCATTTCACTTCAAGTAGCATGTGTCACTGTCAAGGACAATGACCTAGCTCTGCCCTGACAGAATACAATACCTGGTGCTACAAATATGCCTGCTTACATTCTGTCCGAACATATTCCCATTACAGAACAAAGAAATGACAACAATAATGTCAATACTGGGCTACTTTGATAATCAGTCAAAGGAGAAATTAAAAACATCGCAAAGAAAATAAAAAGAAAGTAATGTATTCTGGACTAATTGAAATGTATCAAAAATTAAAAAATCAAAAAATTGCAAACAGAAAATTTTAGTACAACAAAGTTATTAGCGGCAGTGATTAGTGATCGTGGAAACAAAAGAATACTAAGTCAAAGCAGAGGAATTTATCATCTAATACAGGGTAAAAAAGTAACAATCTAGTCCAAAAAAAGACGTCGGTTACAAGTTAAAAGCACACTCAAAGTACAGAGCATACATTTTCAGAAAGGGAGAAACAAAAACTCTTACAAAAATCCTAACATTAGATGCTGGTCAAAATCCATAACAAAGACATTCCCACCAGGCCAATAGAAAATTTTATGGAAACTCCTACACACCTGCTGGAAAAGCAAATACAGACAATACTCATCCAATATTGCGATCTAGTAAATGATGGAATAATGAAAAATACCATTCGGCCAATAGAACATATAAGAGATATAAAAATGCAGTGCACTGCACCGCTCATTTCCTGTGAAGTTGAAATCATGCACAGTTGCATCTCTTTTAATGAGATCACTAAAATATTTGGAAAAGACTTAAAACGCACAAGCAGCTACTGCAGAAGAAATTAAATGGAACAATAAAACTATCACAGTTAACAATATCACAAAACTATATAGACCCATGGCTCCCTTAGGATGTAGGCGGAGCTCTCCTCAGCTTCGTAGCAGCTGAGGAGAGCTCCGCCTACCATCCTAAGGCAGCCATGGGTCTGATGATGGTTATGTAAAAATAGCCGAAACCGGTTACCTATGTCATTGAAACATAAATGGTGTGATCAAGACTGAACTTTAGTCAAAATATAATAATCTATTGATCACTGTATTCCAAAAATGTTTACCGAAATTTGAGTAAGTGTTTCATTGAAAATTTAGTGTAGCAGTTGACATCGCTGTTGTGCGCTATTTTCATTGGACAGAAATGCTTGCACTGTAAAAGTGAAATACATTTGCTAGTTTTCGACGCGATTGTCTTGGTAAAATTATAGAACTAAAATCATTTCATTATAATTACTCATAGCTTATGTTTATCCACGTAGATTTTGAGGCATGAGCCGTGTACTCGTCTGCAATATCTTTCTGCAGGCAAATTGAGCTCTCTTTCCATTACGTACCTGGCTTTGGCTGCAGCACCATCTGTTGGCCGTCTCGCAATGTGGGAAGTAGGGGCTCTGGATCGCAGGGAGTGAGTGAAGCCCATTTTACGCGAAAAACATTCTGGTCAAAATCGACTACTCGAACTGAACGCGCCTTTTGTGACCTCGTGTAAATCAGCAACCAACCAAGGCGCGAATGTGTAAGACGTCAATGAACTATAGATCAATTAACTATAGATTGCGCCGTCTGTGAAGTTCTAAATTTCCGAGTGTGCTACACGTTGTGCATGTGAAGAGACAAAGGACTATGACGGAGTCTGCTATCATCGGAAGCTTTAGCCTATTCTGGTCGAGCTCACTCCTAACAAAGAAACTGATTTTGAGTTTTCATGTCCTCTTAATCTTTGTTATGTTGTTTGTTTTGTTTTCGTAGCACACTGAATAGTTACTCAAGCTTATCTTACTTTTTCCTACGAACTAATGTTCTCCTACGAGAGAGGCGAAATATGTGAAAGGAAACAGCATTTGCGTTTTACAGAGAAAAAACACCTATACTACGCGTAAGTAAGAAAGTAAATAGATAAATGTGTTGCAAAGTTAGAATTATTGGACAAGAAAAATAATCTTTGTTGTTATTTGGCACTTTGCGGGAAAAAGACATACAACGGATGAAACAAAAGGGCACTATTTACTGAGTTCTACATATTGTCTAATGTGCTTGCAAGAATACGTTTTGTCCTGCAAATAAATGTATATGTTCTGACGTATCTAGATGACACTTTTCCTGTTCAAGTTTTCAGAAGTGTAGAGAATTTATTATGCGACCTTTGCCAAGCACTTTCACTATGAATTCTGATTTAAACATTAAAATGTCTGTTGTCATTGCTTGTTCCTACATTTTGACAATATTTCGATTTTTCCATAAAAATGACATCCTCTCATAACCTCGCTTGCACCATTCAGTTGCGAAACTGCACAGCAGACACCCAACACAACACCGGAAATTTCGGCGCTGACGTGTAAAAAAGTGGCCGGTGACAGCATACAATATTCCGTTTGGGAATAAAACGCCTGGGGCGCTGCCCAGTACGCATTTGTCTCGAGTAACCAAGTAAAACAAGAAAGTCGAGCGTGTAAAAGGGGCTTAACAGACGGCGCCGGGTGTTGATTCTGCACGGGTTGGCGGCGGTGACAACTAGAGCCGAGGGGTTAGGGGAAGGGGGTGATAGGGGGGGGGGGGGGGTTCGTATGCGCGGCCCAGTAGCTTGGGCTGTGCCTTAGGCGTCCGCCGTGACCTGTCCGAGTGTTTTCTGAGGATTTTCTTACCCTTGGATTTGCTGATCCAGACTGGTATCGTATTTTCTTACCCCTGCATTTGCTGATGGCTGGTGCTTTCAAGTGAGAGCGGGTGTCCATGCTGGTTGTGTGACGCCTGTCTGATGTACTGTTTCACCTTGTAAGCATGCTTTCACTATAATTGTTATCTTGCACATTACCGGGGTGGCAGTTTGCTGGTTCGCTTCCCAAGTGTAATGTGAACCCGCAGTGTTAAGAGCTGGTAGTGGACTAGCTGCCCTTTCTGTGTGAAATTGTTGTTTCCGCGGTCACTCCTGATTGGTCTGGCTATTGGCTGTATGTTGCACCTTAATAACTTAGACTTATGCGGAAGTTTATTGTAAGGTTAAGGCTAGGCAACAATAGCGAGGCTCTCAGATTTTGTTAGTATCCTTCATTGAAGATGGTTTTCCTGTTCTTTACTATTGGGGATTCGATTGTTTCTTGTGGATTTAAGAACAGTTTAGTTCCGATTGATGTTTTAAGTATCTGTCTTACAAAGTTAAATTATATCTAGCTAGTGCCATTATTATTTGTTACAATGTTGTCTTAAACTCTAAATTTGTTCTACAATGCGTTAGCCTCATTCTTTAGGAGGACTGGTAGTGAGGCCCCTGCGCCGTGTCGTGAGCGCTGCTGTTATTAATATCGCCCCAGTTCTTCATATGTTTGTTTGTGGCATGGCCGCATTCGCTGATGTTGTGGCTGGCACGCTCTGGACCTTCCCTGTTTCCCTCCAGTGCCTAAAGAAAAAACTGGAAAAAGTGGATCTACTTGATGCAGTGTTCTGTATATGTAAGTTTATGTTTCAATTGTATTTGTTCCATTATCGGTCGCTCATTGCTAATCTTACTGTGTTACAGAGTGGCTCCACTTGTGATATCCGGCCAGTAGCCTGTTCAGCAGAGCTGTAACGTGCATCTCAACTGGAGAAAATGACCTCGGTGTGCCTTTTGGTAGAGCTGCGCGTTGTATTTACACAACGTTTTTTTTCTGTTTGCGGATGACAAGTAGTAGATTCCATATTAGACCTAAAGTTAACAGCATAAATATCGAGTAGCTCCATTTCCAAATTTACCATCAAACTAAGAACTTTAGACATATCGTAAACTATCATCAGAAAATGCCTCAGTATACATGTCTCAACTCCGTAATGTGTGCAAACATTTGGCAATACTACCATATTTTACAAATGTAAATATTTTGCACGAAAAATTTCTTTAACGGTTAACAATTATGCAGAAGCACTAGAACCTATCTGAGTGACAACAAAGCTACATAGGTGTCCTACATAAGGTGGAATTCCCCTCCAATTTTCTTTGAAAACACTGAAATAAAAACTGCAACTTTCACAATATTGTTATCTGCATCCACCTATTGTGATATCCCGCGATCACCTCGTTCACTCTTTCAGTTTTCAACTCTTTAAAAACTGATTTTACATAAATTTTTGTCATTATTATTATGTGGGGTAAAATCATTTATTATTTGAGCTCCGCTCTTTGATTGAAGCTTTATTATTACTGTACTATTGTTCTGGGATAAACATTTCTTGTTTAGTATTTGGAAACTGATTTTCCAGAGCTCTGGTCATTGTTATTGAGTGGGGTAAAATTTTTATTTGGGGCCTTGCTGTTCAAGTGCAGTTTCAACTTTATTGTTCTGGGATAACATTTTTGAACGATTTCAAACATATTGTAGTGAATAAAGTTTTTCATTTATTTTTGCTATTATTTACTGCGAAGGTAACCTTTGGCTGTTCAAAACAGCCGACTGTCTGTGTATCTTGCTAACGATTATTTTGAGGTTCAATATCAGTGGTTTAAACGTCATTGTCTTGAAGAGAGAAAAACTTTCTATTTAAAGATGCTTTCCAATCAACTGGAAAGGTAGTTTGTTAACTGTAAACCGATCTGCACCATGCGTTGTTTTAACCGAAAGAGACGAATCAAGGCATATACACAGAGTGGCCCAAAACTGTGTACACTGTTTAATTATCCATAACTGCGAAATTAATTCACAGAAAATAATAATTTAATAGTTTATTGTTGTGGCAGTCGCCAAATAGGTGTTGTTTTATTTTGTCACGTTAAATGAACTGCTCCGTCACATTCATGGGACCACCTGTCAAAAACCTGAATACCCACTTTTTCAGCGCGGACCGCTGCGAAACGTGCAGGAAGAGAGTCACTGAAGTTCCTGGAAGGCTCCGACAGATATGTGCAGCCGCGCCAAGTGCCCTGGGCCATTGCGCTAGGTTTCTCAGTTGAGCATCTAAGGCGGGAGCAGCCCGATCGAGGAGGTCCCACAGATTCTCTACTGGGTATGGATCCGGGAAGTTTGGTCGCCAAAGGAACACGGTAAACTCATCCTGGTGCTCTTCAAACAACATATTGGATTTTCAATAATAAAATACTGGCAGCCGTTATTTTCGTCTTATTTGTTAGGCAACCAGTTTCGACATTACATCATGTCATCTTCAGGACTGCGTATATCGAGTAACCCTCGTGTTAGAAACCAATGCAGCACTGTTGGTATTTTATTATTGGAAATCGACAGCTCTCCAGGCGTAGGATGGAGTTACACTTATTGAACATATTGGATTGTTCTGCTAGTAGATGCCATCGTGTTGGAGAAAAAAACAACTGCATATAGTACCCAACATGGTCCTCAAGGATATACACATACTTGAGTTGACCCATTGTACGTTTCACCGAATGGCGTGAAGACATCCCTCAGACCATAACGCTCCCTCCTCTGGTCTGAACCAACCCGACGACTGTTGCAGGGCGTTTGCTTCCAGACGTTTCACGCCGTACACGTCGCTTTCTTGCCGTACACGTCCAGTGCTATTGTCCGATGGAGCATAAAACGCTGTTCATCTGAAAAGGCCACCTTTCATCACTCACTGGATGTCCAGCTCCGGTACTGGCGTGCAGATTCCAACCTTCGTAGTCGATGAATAGCAGTCAGCATGGTTGCCTAAACCTGGCGCCTGCTACAGAGTGCAGTATTGTTGAGAAGACTCTGCCTGTAGCTCCTTTGTTCATATGGGTGGTCAGAATCTCAACATTTGCTCGTGTATTCGCCTGTACACATCCCCACAGATGTCGTACACCCACGTCATCTAAAGCCTTTGATGCACCACATTTGCCTTGTCGTCGGTTTTGGATAGCGCTGTTTTGCCATGCATGGTATATTTTAACCATAGTAGCACGCGAACAGTTTACAGCCATAACCGTTTCGGAAACGCTTCAACCCTCGGCGCAAAATCCAATAATTATACCCTTTTCGGACTCACATAAATCGTTCCGTTTTCTCATTAAGACAAGAGCACTGTTTTCCATATCCCCGACAAGCTTGATGTACTCTCCACTTCCAGTACTGTCACTTGTCGTCTGTGATTGGTTACTGCACGCTGACGACGAATATAGGCGGTGGTAACATTGATATAAGTGTAATGTATCATATTGCGTGAGGCTTGCAAATAAGTACTGATATTACGTATCTGTTTATGGCGTAATACGAAAATTACAAAGTACACTATCTGATCAAAAGTATCCGGACACCATCAAAAACATACGTTTTTCATATCAAGTGCATTGTGCTGCCGCCTACTGCCAGGTACTTCATATCAGCGACCTCAGTAGTCATTAGACACCGTAAGAGACCAGTATGGGCCGCTCCGTGGAACTCATGGACTTCAAACGTGGTCAGGTGATTGGGTTTCACTTGGGTCATACAACTGTGCAAATTCCTAAACATCCGTAGGTAATAGTGAAGTGCAAACGTGAAGGGATAAGTACAGCAAAAAAGCGTACAGGCCAACCTAGGCTGTGTAATAGGCAGCCACCTATCCAGACCATCACATAGGAATTCCAAACTGTATCAGATTCTACTGTAAGGACTATGATAGTTAGGCGGGAGGTGAGAAAACTTGCATTTCGTGGTCGAGCGGCTGCTTATAAGCCATACATCACGCAGGTAAATGCCAAACGACGCCTCGCTTGATGTAAGGAGCGTAAATATTTGACGACTGAACAGCGGAAAGACGTTGTGTGGAATGAGGAATCACGGTGCACAATGTGGCGATCCGATAGCAGGGTGTGGATATGGCGAATGCCCGCTGAACGTCATCTGCCAGCGTGTGTAGTGCCAACAGCAAAATTCGGAGGCGGTGTTGTTACGGTGTTTTTCATGGGGGCTGCTTGCGCTCCTTGTTGTTTTACGCGGCAGTATTACAGTACAGGCCTACACTGATGTTTTAAGCACATTCCTCCTTCCCACTGTTGAAGAGCAATTCGGGGACGGCGTCTGCATCTTTCAACATGATCTAGCAGCTGTTCATAATGCACGGCCTGTGGCGGAGTGGTAACACAATAACAACCCTGTAATGGATTTTGTAACATTATGTGATTGCCTTATCATTTTAAATGATTCACTAATCGAGCAGTCGCTCTGCAGCAGCTACAGTTAGCAAATAATGTTGCGAGAATGTAAAAGGTGAACGTCCTGTGACGTAACGTGTTTATTGTCGAAGCGCTGTCAGAGATGCAGTGAGTTACTGACTTTGAAAACCACGGGGCGAAAAACGGACAGAAGAAGAACACTTTTACACATATTTTTCATATACGAGATATTCTCGATGAACAGTTACTCAGTTACTCGTTTTTTCTTGTCTCTTGTAACTTGTGTCGCACGCGCATGTCGTGCCACCGTATTATTACTGTTAAAAATAATATTATTTTAGTGTAAAGTAAAAATGCAATACTAAAAGTGCAATACTGCATAGCAGTAGATTTATTGTGCGAAGTGTATGTGAAAACGTCAAAGGAATTATTTTCATTGCGAGAAGTGCCAGTCAAAGCGGCATCCATGTTAAGTCCTTCATTGCAGTGTAAGTTCATCCATTAATTGCCATAAATTCAGAGTTAAATGGAACTGGTGTATGGACTATTTATTTAGTATAGAATCTATGTCTCACTCCTTCATAAAGTTATTTAATTTTCTTTATGTTTCTGCCAAATAGAGAGCTCACAGTCACGAATTCTTTGGTCGAAATCGGACGGAAGTTGCATGCGGCGAAATATTGTCTCCGCGTCATATTCTACTGGTAAATGCATGATAAACTACGGTCCCTTAGGAAATTCATGTTGAGCTATCCAAAAAATAATTATATTTTGAATAGGCATTTACTCTCCTCTGCAATGCAACTTCCGACTGATCAGACGATCCAACAAGAAACAACCGCACACGGTCGGCGTTCGCAAATATATTTCCACCGCTGATTATAGCTATATGTTATAGCACAAAAGTAAACATATTGTTATAATTAGCGACAACGAACGGGGACATTTACTACTGCATGTTTATGGAAGCACAGTATGTAAACATGATGTTGGTGTTGTTGTGGTCTTCAGTCCTGAGACTGGTTTGATGCAGCTCTCCATGTTACTCTATCCTGTACAAGCTTCTTCATCTCCCAGAACCTACTGTAACCTGCATCCTTCTGTATCTGTTAAGTGTATTCATCTCTTGGTCTCCCTCTATGATTTTTACCCTCCACGCTGCCCTCCAATACTAAATTAGTGATCCCTTGATGCCTCAGAACATATCCTACAAACCGATCCCTTCTTCTAGTCAAGTTGTGCCACAAACTCCTCTTCTCCCCAATCCTATTCAATACCTCCTCATTAGGTATATGATCTACCCAGCAAATCTTCAGCATTCTTCTGTAGCACCACATTTCAAAAGCTTCTATTCTCTTCTTGTCCAAACTATTTATCGTCCATGTTTCAATTCCATGCATGGCTACACACCATACAAATACTTTCAAAATTCACTTCCTGACACTTAGATCTATACTCGATGTTAACAAATTTCTCTTATTCAGAAACGCTTTCCTTCCCATTGCCAGTCTACATTTGATATCCTCTCTACTTCGACCATCATCAGTTACTTTGCTCCCCAAATAGCAAAACTCCTTTACTACTTTAAGTGTCTCATTTCCTAATCTAATTCCCTTAGCATCACCCGATTTTATTCGACTACATTCCATTATCCTCGTTTTGCTTTTGTTGATGTTCATCTTATATCCTCCTTTCAAGACACTGTCCATTCCGTTCAACTGCTCTTCCAAGTCATTTGCTGTCTCTGACAGAATTACAATGTCATCGGCGAACCTCAAAGTTTTTATTTCTTCTCCATGGAGTTTAATACCTACTCCGAATTTTTCTTTTACTTCCTTCACTGCTTGCTCAATATATAGATTGAATAACATTGGGGACAGGCAACAACCCTCTCTCAATCCCTTCCCAACCACTGCTTCCCTTTCATGTCCCTCGATTCTTATAACTGCCATCTAGTTTCTGTACAAATTGTAAATAGCCTTTCGCTCCCTGTATTTCACCCCTGCCAACTTGTCAAAAGCTTCCTCTAAGTCTACAGATGCTAGAAACATAGGTTTGCCCTTCCTTAATCTAGCTTCTAAGATAAGTCGTAGGGTCAGTAATGCCTCACGTGTTCCAATATTTCTACGGAATCCAAACTGATCTTCCCCGAGGTCGGCTTCTACCAGTTTTTCCATTCGTCTGTAAAGAATTCGCGTTAGTATTTTGCATCCGAGATTTATTAAACTAATTGTTCGGTAATGTTCACATCTGTCAGCACCTGTTTTCTTTGGCATTGGAATTATTATATTCTTCTTGAAGTCTGAGGGTATTTCGCCAGTCTCATACATCGTGCTCACCAGATGGTAGAGTTTTGTCAGGACTGGCTCTCCCAAGGCTGTCAGTAGTTCTAATGGAATGTTGTCTACTTCAGGGGCCTTGTTTCGACTCAGGTCTTTCAGTGCTCTGTCAAACTCTTCACGCAGTATCGTATCTCCCATTTCATCTTCATCTACATCCTCTTCCATTTCCATAATATTGTCCTCAAGTACATCGCCCTTGTATAGACCCTCTATATACTCCTTCCAGCTTTCCCTTCTCTGCTTAGTACTGGGTTTCCATCTGAGCTCTTGATATTCATACAAGTGGTTCTCTTTTCTCCAAAGGGCTCTTTAATTTTTCTGTAGGCAGTATCTATTTTACCCCTAGTGAGATAAGCCTCTACATCCTTGCATTTGTTGTCTGGCCATCCCTGCTTAGCCATTTTGAACTTCCTGTCAACTTCATTTTTGAGACGTTTGTATTCCTTTTTGCCTGCTTCATTTACTGCATTTTTGTATTTTCTCCTCTCATCAGTTAAATTCAATATATCTTCTGTTACCCAAGGATTTCTACTAGTCCTCGTCTTTTTACCTACTTGATCCTCTGCTGCCTTCACTACTTCATCTCTCAAAGCTACTCATTCTTCTTCTACTGTATTTCTTTCCCCCCATTCCTGTCAATTGTTCCCTTATGCTCTCCCTGAAACTCTGTACAACCTCTGGTTTAGTCAGTTTATCCAGGTTCCATCTCCTTAAATTCACACCTTTTTGGAGTTTCTTCAGTTTTAATCTGCAGTTCATAACCAACAGATTGTGGTCAGAGTCCACATCTGCCCCTGGAAATGTCTTACAATTTAAAACCTGGTTCCTAAATCTCTGAGTTACCATTGTATAATCTATCTGATACCTTTTAGTATCTCCAGGATTCTTCCATTTATACAACCTTCTTTTATGATTGTTGAACCAAGTGTTACCTATTCTTAACTTATACTCTGTGCAAAATTCTACCAGGCAGCTTCCTCTTTCATTTCTTAGCCCAAATCCATTTCCACCTACTACATTTCCTTCTCTCCCTTTTCCTACTACCGAATTCCAGTCACCCATGACTACTAAATTTTCGTCATCCTTCACTATCTGAATAATTTCTTTTATTTCATCATACATTTCTTCAATTTCTTCGTCATCTGCAGAGCTAGTTGGCACATAAACTTGTACTACTGTAGCTGGCGTGGGCTTCGTGTCTATCTTGGCCACAATGAGGCATTCACTATGCTGTTTGTAGTAGCTTATCGGCACTCCTATTTTTTTATTCATTATTAAACCGACTCCTGCATTACCCCTATTTGATTTTGTATTTATAACCCTGCATTCGCCTGACCAAAAGTCTTCTTCCTCCTGCCACCGAACTTCACTAATTCTTACTATGTCTAACTTTAACCTATCCATTTCCCCTTTTAAATTTTCTAACCTACCTGCTCGATTAAGGGATCTGACATTCCACGCTCCGATCCTTAGAACGCCGGTTTTCTTTTTCCTGATTATGACGTCCTCTTGAGTAGTCCCCACCCGGAGATCCGAATGGGGGACTAATTTACCTCCGGAATATTTTACCCAAGAGGACGCCATCATCATTTAACCATCCAGTATATCTGCATGCCCCCGGGAAAATTTACGGCTGTAGTTTCCCCTTGCTTTCAGCCGTTCACAGTACCAGCACAGCAAGGCCGTTTTGGTTAGTGTTACAAGGCCAGATCAGTCAATCATCCAGACTACTGAAAAGGCTGCTGCCCCTCTTCAGGAACCACACGTCTGGCCTCTCAAGAGATACCCCTCCGTTGTGGTTGCACCTACAGTACGGCTATGTGTATCGCTGAGGCACGAAAGCCTCCCCACCAACGGCAAGGTCCAGTTATAACATATCGTTATAATTTTTGACCTGAATCCTATAGAACACCTTTGGGATGTTTTGGAACGCTGACTTCGTGCCAGGCCTCACCGACTGACATCGATACCTCTTCTCTGTGCAGCTGCAATTCCCCAAGAAACCCTCCAGCACCTGATTGAACGTATGCCTGCGACGAGTGGAAGCTGTCATCGAGGCTAAGCGCAGGCCAACACCATACTGAATTCTAGCATTACCAATGGAGGGCGCCAGTCACAGCCAACATGCAACAGCACAACCACACCGGTACCAACACCAGTCCCCCAAAACATCACGACCCCACCTCCTGAGACCACAGCCTGCGAATCCACACACAACACACAGGAAAACGCATCTACACAAGGAGCCCCAGAATCAAGAACCCAGAGGAAGCATAGGCGACCAGGAGGTAACAGGAGTGGGAACTCACGTACACCATAACAAACTACCCAGCAACAACAGAACACTGGAACGCAGGCACACAGTCAGCAAGCCAGTGATACCAGCACACACACTGCTCCACCCCTCACCACAGCTGAAACACAGGCACTACAAAATGCACCACACAGCAGCAACACAAGCGCCAGCCCACACATAACGCCAACACCCACACCAGAGGCCGCCAATACAACAACCGAGCCACAGGCCGACACACACAACACCAACATACCACTTGAGGGTTTATTGGCAACAATATTCTCCCAGCACACGACCGCTCAGATCTTTAGCAAGATCGCGGCGGCCGTCACCACACTCGTCACACGGCTAATAGCGTCTCAACCGGGGCAGTACTGGGCCGCCATACAAACAGCACTCACCACACTCTTCACACCCCTACATGTATAACATGTATAACACCCCGCCCCCATCGCAAACAACCAGATACTGACACAGATCCTTTTCTGGAATGCAGTCGGGATCAACAACAAAAGGGCGGAATTGGCCGCGCTCATGGAGCGTAAGGATATCCTTATCGCACTACTGAGCGAAACTAAGGTAAAACCACGCAACCAACTAAACTTCACCGGCTACTGCGTCTATCGTACCTACCGACCGGACGGCTCCGGTCATGGAGGAACAGCCGTCATCATACACAAAGACATAGAAAGCACAAACATTGTGCTCCCTGAACTTGAAAAACTAGAAGCAATCGCCGTCAGGGTCATGTTCAACGGAACCTACACTACACTGGTGTCAGTATACAATAGCACTAAAAACATCAAAACACGCGACATCAGCACAATACTCAACATATCACCGCGCGTAATCGCACCTGGGGATCTTAACGCAAAACACCCAGACTTGAACTGACGTATACGAAACTCCAACGGCAAGAAACTATACGAACACGCACTATGACGAAACTACGTCACACTAGCGCCGACCGAACCGACGCACATTCCCTACCGGAGGGGACACAGGCCAGACGTGTTAGACATCGCCATCATCAAGGGCATAACAAGGACACTCAACGTTGCCGTTGAAAACGATCTGCCCTCAAATCACCAACCTGTTATATTATACATTGAAGAAACACTGCAGCACATGGAACAACGCAGGATTTTAGACTACAGGCGCGCGAATTGGACGCTGTTCAAGGAAACGCTTGACAGTCGCAGCCCGCCCACCCACGCGATTAACGAGACAGCTCAAATTGATGAGGCAATTGAAACCCTCACCATCGCCGTCCAAGACGCAATAACCGACACCATACCGATCCGCACACCACAACAACATAGTGCTGCCCTGCCCCAGGTGATCCTGGGCCCTAGATCAATGAGGAACCGCCTCAGGAGACATTGGCAGCGTACCAGGCGCCAGCACTTCAAACAGTACATGAAGAGGCTCCAGGGAATAATACTGAACAAAATACAGACATTTACAACACGACAATGGGACCATAAACTCGAAGGGCTGGACACCACGCGACGTGGCGTGTGGCAGATGGCTGTTGATATACTTTCCGGGATGTGAGGTCGTGGTCCAAGAACTTTTCTGCTCTTGCCGATTCGGCAAGACTCAGCGGAGCAGCGCCTCTGAGGAAGTCCAGCGCAGTCCTGGACGAAACGTAAGGAGCAGAAAAGTTCTTGGACCACGACCTCACATCCCGGAAAGTATATCAACAGCCATGTCAACCGGTCGTGAAAGCCTTCATTCTACAGTGAGGCAGATGGCCCGACACATCACCAGGGAGATACTGTACACACCCACGCTACAAGGGCCTGACGGACCAGGATATTCTGCGGAAGAAAAGCGGAACTGATGGCCCTCAAGCTCGTAGCGTCATTCACACTGAACCTGGATCCCTCAGACCCAGCGTTCACACTTGCGGCCGATCAGGAGGTCACACGCATCCTGGCCCAATCAGAGCGCATCATCAGACAAGCTAGCACAGCTGAAGTCAAATGGGCCATAATGCATACCACCGTTAGGAAGGCCCCTTGGTCACGATCGCATTCAAAACCGTGTCCTCCAGGAGTTCACGGACAAGGCAGTAGAGTACCTAACACACATCACGAATGCCATACTCAAACACCAACACTTCCCCGCCATATGGAAGACGGCCAAGGTCCTGATGTTCAGGAAGCCGGGGAAAGACCACTCCCTCCCACAAAATTACCGACCCATCAGTCTGCTGAGCGCGCTCAGCAAGATCGTTGAGAAGGTAATACTGAAACAACTCACCAGGCACTGTATCACAAACGACACCCTGAGATCGGAGCAATTCGGTTTCAGGAATCACCACTCAACAACACAACAACTCCTCCGCGTCGTTGAATACATAACACACGGATACAACACAAACAAAACAACTGGGGCGGTGTTGGTTGGTTGGTTGGTTTGGGGAAGGAGACCAGACAGCGTGGTCATCGGTCTCATCGGATTAGGGAAGGATTGGGAAGGAAGTCGGCCGTGCCCTTTCAGAGGAACCATCCCGGAATTTGCCTGGAGTGATTTAGGGAAGTCACGGAAAACCTAAATCAGGATGGCCGGACGCGGGATTGAACCGTCGTCCTCCCGAATGCGAGTCCAGTGTCTAACCACTGCGCCACCCCGCTCGGTGGGGGCGGTGTTCCTGGACATCGAAAAGGCTTTCGATCGTCTATGGCACAACGGCCTTATACGCAAACTCAGCGACGCAGGGTTCCCCGACGAACTCGTCCGTTTCATACACTCATATCTCACGGACAGGAGTTTCCACACAGACGTGCAGGGCAAACAATTGACACGACATGGTGTCCAGGCAGGAGTACCCCAAGGAAGCATCCTAGGGCCCTTACTGTTTAACCTCTACATTAACGATCTCCCAGCTACACAAAACACGACTACAGACTGTACTCAGAGCGGCAGAGCCTTGGCTGGTGAAGTGGCGTGTTAGAGTAAACGTCGACAAGTGCGAAGCCGTTCTGTTCACTAGAAGACCGAAGCTACTGCGCAAAGACCAGCACTGCAACCAAATAACACTACATGCACGCCCAATACGTTTCCGCGAGAAGGTCAAATACCTCGGTGTCTGGCTGGACCGGAAACTACCCTGGGGGGACAACATTCAGCACGTCACCAACAAAGCAAACGCGAGGCTCAAACCACTGTGCCCTATGCTTAACAAGCGTAGCACACTGAACAGGAGGGTGTGTAGGTCCATGTACATGACACTTATTCGACCCCTGATGTCGTACGCAGCCCCTGTCTGGGGATATGCTGCGCCCACACGCCTGCGCCGTCTGCAGCTCATACAGAACAAAGTACTCAAAATCATAAGTAACGCTCCGCGCTACACATGCATCACGGACGTTCACCGGGAATATCGGCTAGATACCATCTTGCAGGTATTCCACAAACGCTCCACACGACTGTACAATAACACGAGACACTCGCGCAACCCGTTTATCCTTTCTCTGGGTAACTACGACCACAACCATAGATGGAAACATAGACCAAAGACACTATTGGCAAGGAACTAAACATCTATGGTCCATAGCACGCCCTGTACTGGCGAGCCCCTGCAACACAGCTACTACTGGTAACCCCAGACGCTCGACCCGCCGAAAAACAGGCAACCGCAGGGAAACCTTACTTTACACAGCACGCAAACCGGCCACACACCCCCTACACTGTGTGTGAGCCGATCTATGACCGATCGCCCACTAATGTATGACGACCTTACAGGGATGCAGCAACTACAGCAAGCCCCACAACGAGTTTCCGCAACGACACATGTAACGATGCACGATACCTTGCACTAACATAACCACATCTTGCATGCACTGTCGCAGATAGCAAGCCGCTACTGCCCTTACTACCAGTCCTACTGTCGCAGAGGTTTTTTTCCCTTGGCGCTTTCACTTTTTTTCCTCTGCCCTTCGATCGCTTTCGTCTACTTTCTATCTCCTGATGGACCACGTTAATGATTAATCTTACCCAGACGTATGGAAAACATCACAGCCAGCATCCTTGGACTCCTGATTCAAAAACTAACATGTTATACGGAGGTGACAGTAGAACTTTTGGTTTGGTCACCACATTGGTGTGGGCGTGGAGGGGCCCCATCCAAGAGTTTATAAAAAAAAAAAAATGATGGAGGGCGCCACGAGCTTGTAAGTCATTTTCAGCAAGCTGTCCAGATACTTTTGATCACATAGCATACGCTCGGCACCATGTCCACTGTAACCATTACGTCTACGATATCACTTCTTCTTATATGTCCCGGGTGACTAGGGGCTACCATATGCAGGTAGATGTTGCTCATCTTCTAGATTCTCAATGCGTATTCTCTGAGATATGCTACTTGCACAGTATATCCATGAATATGTCCACCGAGACACTTTCACGGCTTCTACAGAGCTAAGCCGGCAATGACTGCTGACAGTTTTCTGTCTAGCGAAAGTTATGCATTATGAGTATCTTAGTTAAGTGCACGCCACACCAGCTTGCTGACTGAAAGCGGATTAGGGGACGCTACGCCTGAAGGAGCTGGAAGAAAAGAGATCAAATAAAATCGGAGGGAAGGAAATAGTCGGCTCTCATCAGGCAATTTCCTCCAGTAATTGGCGTGCGAGAAAATAATTTCCTTTATCCAAATTATTGAGGGAGTTTTTCAATTACACAGTTTATCCCTTGGGCGCCCCACTTTATCGGATTCTCCTTTGCGGGCTCTGTCGCACGCCGCCAGAGACCGCAGCTCGGCGCGGCGCGGCGCTGCGATGTGCGGCGCGGAACGCGGTTGGCGGGCACTCGTGCGCGCTGATTGGCTCGCCAGAGGAAGATTTTGACGCAATCAGCGAGTGGCGCGGCGTCAGGCAGCTGTCTGACGCGCCCGGCGGGCGAATGTAGGGGCGGATCCGGCCGCGGCCGGCGTCGCTTTGAAGGCAGACTTCGAATCCATTACGTCAGCTACAGACTCGGACCCAACAGTGAAATCTGACGCGCGTCAAGTCTGCCCTACAGGCTTCAGGCAACTTCCGAACAGCACTTTCGCCTTTAATTAACTCAAGAAAAGTGCACTACTAGCGATTAAAATTGGAGCATTAGAAGGCGAGGAGTAAAAACGTTCATTCTGGCACGTTACACAGGGTGCCCAATTTTAATCTACACCGGCCGATATCTCGGGAGCGTCACAATTCTGCAAAAAAAAAAAAAAAAAAAAAAAAAAAAAATGGGGGTCGTGTAGAGTAGTTACCTCGAAATGATCTTGAACCCCGTTTTCAAGGTCAAACCAAGGTCAAGTTCATTTTTGCTAAAGGCAACCCCTACTTTCTGTCCCATATTCCGTATTCTGCCTGAAAAAATTCGAACCGTTTGTAGCGAAAATTTTTTTCCGAAATCCATGGTTTGTCACCAGGGGGCTCTTTGTTGTAACTTTCCCAGCTTACCAGTATCTCGAGAATGAAGCGGTCTTTCAGAAAATTACTTAGGTGTCTAACGGATGTAGGTCTTTCTAAATGGCTCTGGGCACTATGGGACTCAACTTCTGAGGTCATTAGTCCCCTAGAACTTAGAACTAGTTAAACCTAACTAACCTAAGGACATCACAAACATCCATGCCCGTGGCAGGATTCGAACCTGCGACCGTAGCGGTCTTGCGATTCCAGACTGCAGCGCCTTTAACCGCACGGCCACTTCGGCCGGCGTAGGTCTTTCAAGAGTGTATCTTCACATATCTCGATATTGACGTAAATAATAAAATAATGAAACATCCCACTGTAATCCGTCCTTTTCAAATACAGAGAGAAACGAAAGACGGGCCCGAGAAAGTCAATCGCGAGACAAAGTAACTCAGATAATTTTCGCGAGGGATATTCGGAAAGTAAGAACCGATCGGGCGCGAACTGTTAACGACAGTGAAAATCCGATGAAGCTTTGCGTAGATGGGTCAGGCAATGTGTCTAGTACAGCCATCTATAGTGCCACGTCGCTCTTTTCAGTTCTGAGCGCACAGTGAGGACGTAAAAATACCTAGACAATAGTGATTCCCGCCAAGTATGAGTGCCTGGTGAGAGATTCGCGTGATGTCATGCAGCCATCATAACGTGCATGTCATGCGTTTCCTTCTTCATGATAGCTCTCGGCAGCAGCCGGTAGGAGCAATGAAGATGCTCCTGCAGCATTTTCGATGGGAAGTGTTTGATCAGCCACAGTGGAGCCCGTAATGGGCCCGTAATGGCTCAGAGTTCCATCTCTGCTTACATGAACGGTGTCTATGAAGACATTTTCGGAACGAGAAAGCGGTTGTAGCCCGGCATAGAGAATTGGCGGAAAGCACAGGCGGCTCCCTTCTATGACGAGCGTATCGGAAAGTTAGTACAATGCTGCGTCAGACGTCTAAGCCGTCTATGTAGAGAAGTAGCTGGAAGATGTAACCGTCGTAAATAATTCATTTTTGAATTTCACAGTGGTTTCCATTTCTCGACAGATCTGACATCATTTCCGAATAGCCCTTGTGGCAAGGAGTACCGGGTTCGCGGTTTATAGTTCCGTGTTACTGTGGATGAGTGTACCCTGCCACCTCATTGTTCGCCGCTCGCCAGCGTGGCCCAGTGATGGTGAAACAAACCCACCGAGTCTTACCGTCCCAATTAACCTGCAGCATCGCTGCTCGCTCAGTTGCTTGCAGCGATCCTTGATGAAATAAAGCTAATCTGTGTTCAGCGCCATGATTCTGTATCTTGAGCCATGATTCGCTGCTTCAAGGTCTCTCCAGCAGTGCTGTGTTTGATTGTTCCCCATTGCGCACTCTGTCAAAAGCTTCACTAACCACCCTTAACACTGCAGACCGCTGCGGGACATGCAGTTCTGGAAGGTTCCAGTAGGGATGTGGAGATGTTTCATGTCCAGTGCCCTGGCTAACTTCTCTGTTTCTAGGTTGAGCATAAATTGCGCGAACCTCTCGGCTGAGATGGTCTCACAGATTCACATTTGGGTTCAAGTCCGGGAAATTTGATGGCGAGGGCGGTACAGTAAACTAATGCTGGTGCTCTAGTGGCAGAGTACACGCATCCGCATTATCACAGTATCACCACGCTACAAGCTGTGCCACACGTTGCATTGTCCTGCTGGTAGATGCCATCATGAAGAAAAAAAAACAAATGAGGGGTGGACATGGTCTCCGAAGGATAGATCCATTCTTTTTGACGCATATTGCCTGCCAGAACGACGAAATCACTCTGGGAATGCGACGATATCATTCCCCAGACCATAACGCTCTCTCCTACGGCCTGGAACCTCCTCCTTTGCTTTCAATCCGATGGAGTTGCGACGTGATTAATCTGGAAAGACCACCTGTCGTCACTCAGTGGACGTCCAGTTGCGGTATTGGCGTGCAAATTCCAGCCCTGTCATCTGCGGTGTGGTACACCGCCCGGTACAAAATTAGCCGTTTCGGAAATGCTTCCATCTTTGGCCCGAAACCCAACACCATGCCATTTTGGACGTCAGATAAAACACTCACTGTCTGCAATACAACACTCTTTGTATACCATCCACTGCTAGTGCTGTCACCTATCTTCTGTGAGTGATTGTCGACGTGCAGGTCGCCCAATGTGGCGTCGCACTCAGTAAGACATGCACTTGGCGTCCGAACTTCCCAACTGGAAACTCCCGGCCACTGGCGCCATACGCTCCTTTCCATTCCCACTGTTAGTGATTATAGGCGGTTGTCACATTAATGTGACTGGACTGTGCATATAGAACAGTGTATGTCTACTTCTACATTTCCGTATATATCCATACCGTGCAAACTACTTTGAAGTGCATGGCAGAGGGTACCTCCCACCATACCATATATTAAATTACAGAGCGCGGGAAAAATGACTTCTTAGACACTACTGTGCAAGCAGTAATTAGACTCATGTCGCCTTCGATGGGTAGGGAGCTGTGTTACATTGCTCTCTTAATACTGGTACTTGAAACGTTGTAAGTACTCTTTCGAGAGATTGTTTGCGTCTAATTTCAAACATCTTATAGCACTCGTATTTCCGCATTTCCGTGACAGTCTCTCATGACCAACAAACGTGTGACTCTTGTTGCAGTCCTTTGTAAATTTTCAGTGTCTGCTGACAGAGCTTGTAAGCTTCTCAGATGTTTTCTGTCCTTGTAGATAATTCACATTTACTCTACTTGAACAAAGACGAATGAGCGCACTGCATAAGTAGTGAATAAATTCCCTGACTCTTGTGTTTAGTTTTATCCGTGGTTGACTTGCTAGTCAGTTAGTTGTGCAGCGCTGGGGAATTCCTAGTAGCGATTAGTTCAGTTTTGCAGAGCATGACATCTGTTTTCTGTGAATCTGGAAGAAGCTATGTGGAATACTTTATTATGGAAATGAAAACGCATTTTTAATACATTTTCGTTCTTTATATTGATAAAGTACATTCTCAAGGAATTTCAAAAGAAATTTACTTGTAGGAAATCTTTTTTCAGTCAGATAACTAATAACTTCCATGATTAATGTTAATACGATGATTTGATTTTTTGCTATCTCACAAAGTACGCGTAAATTTCCTTTACTTTACGTCTTTGGTCACAAAATCTTTTGTCAACAGATTAGCGGTTTCGGTTAAAAAAAAGAAAAGAAAACATTATCCTAATTCCTCTGTGCTTCTATAGCTGCAGGACATTGTTTTTATAAAAAGGTCTGAAGATGGTCATTATAGACCGAAACCGGTAATCCGTTGAGAAAATATTTTGTGACCATGGACGTAAAGTAAAGGAAATTTATTCTGTATACCGGTCACTGTTTTATTCGCGACAATGTCGCAGCTTGGGACAAATTACGCAGCTGGTTCGTAATTTTCGTCTTGAGAGAATTTTGCAATTGATAGCGTCTTCCTATGTTTTTAATGTTTTTGTCGATCAAATCTAAACAACGATTTTCTTTAGAGTAAGAGCCGTGATTCATAGTGAACTTGTGCAGATTTGATCATGAGTGCAATCCACCTTGCGCCACGCGAAGCAGCAGTTTGTTTCTGAGAAAAGGAATGTAGATTAGATTATTTATCTTTAGCTGCTACATCTGCTGATCTGTAATTGCTTTCGGGAACGTCTGTACCTCAAACGCAAAGACAGCAAGGAGACATGAGGTAAGTAACTTTCATTTCAGGGCAGATCTCACCTCTCATTCTTGGGCAAATAGTGCGTAGGCAGCATTGTTAGGTCTCGTACTAGCAAGTACATTTATTTTCAGTGAACAGTGTCGGTGATTTCAAACAGTTGTTCTGTTCCAAATAGAGCAATAATTTAATTTTGTGGATAACCCAACTCAAATTCGCTTTTCATATCACGCAACATTCAAATATTCTTCAGTAGCCACGCGGGATTAGCCGAGCGGTCTTGGGCGCTGCTGTCGTGGACTGTGCGGCTGGTGCCGGCGGAGGTTCGAGTCCTCCCTCGGGCATGGGTGTGTGTGTTTGTCCTTAGGATAATTTACGTTAAGTAGCGAGTAAGCTTAGGGACTGATGACCTTAGCAGTTAAGTCCCATAAGATATCACAAACATTTTTGGTTCTTCGGTAGTGAGTTTTATATATATACTTTTCATTGTGCACACAATTAGTTTGTTTTGGCATTTACTTAGATTTATTTTATTTATTGCAAATTTTGCATTTGTTGAAGTATAAAGTTTTATTTCACGCCTCTGTTCACATTCACGACGCAGGGCAAACCAACAGTCAGTTCTGCTCTGCACCTGAGCACGATATCTGAAGTACACGTTACCGGAAGAGAATGATTTTCATATCAGTACAGTCAGTTTTCTCACATATAGTTAAATTTTTATAGAAAGCGTACAGAAGTCCACCCTTTTCGCCTAGGGTAGTACTCTGGTTTTTCCGCGATTACGTACTTACACTACTGGCCATTAAATTTGCCACACCACGAAAATGACGTACTACAGACGCGAAATTTAGCCGACAGGAAGAAGATGCTGTGATATGCAAACGATTTGCGTTTCAGAGCATTCACACAAGGTTGGTGCCAGTGGCGACACCTACAACGTGCTGACATGAGGAAAGTTTCCAACTGATTTCTCATACACTAACAGCAGTTGACCGGAGTAGCCTGGTGAACCCACTGATTCCATATTCTGGTAACACGTGTAAGGAGGGGAAATGCGTACCATCACGTTTCCGCCTTTGCTAAAGGTCTGATTGTAGCCTATCGCGATTGCGGTTTATCGTGGCATCGCTGCTCGCTTTGGTCGAGATCAATTGACTGTTACCAGAATATGGAATCAGTGGGTTCAGGAGGGTAATACGGAACGCCGTGCTGGAGCCCAACGGCCTCGTATCACTAGCAGTCTAGATGGCAGGCATCTTATCCGCATGGCTGTAACGGATGGTGAAGCATGTCTTGATCCCTGCGTCAACAGATGAGGACGTTTGCAAGATCTGTTGTTCGCATTGACGGCACTTTGAACAGTGGACGCTACATTTCAGATGTGTTACGACCCGTGGCTCTACCCTTCATTCGATCCCTGCGAAACCCTACATTTCATCAGGATAATGCACAACAGCATGTTGTAGGTCCTGTACGGGTCTTTTTGGATACAGAAAATATTCGACTGCTGCCCTGGCCAGCACATTCTCGAGATCTCTCACCAATTGAAAACGTCTGGTCAATGATGGCCGAGCAACTAGCTCGTCACAATACGCCATTCACTACTCTTGATGAACTGTGATATCGTGTCGAAGCTGCATGGGAAGCTGTACCTGTACACGGCATCCAAGATGTGTCCGACTCAATGCCCAGGTGTATCAAGGCCGTTATTACGGCCAGAGGTGGTTGTTCTGGGTACTGATTTCTCAGTATCTATGCACCCAGATTGCGTGAAAATGTAATCACATGTCAGTTCTAGTATAATATATTTGTCCAGTGAATACCCGTTTATCATCTGCATTTCTTCTTGGTGTAGCAATTTTAATGGCCAGTAGTGCAGATTGCGACATATTTACTCGAAATCAAATCAACGTTACCCATGTAAGTGCTAACATTTGTTTTTTCTCTTTCAGGTATTGTTATTTCACTGTGTTTTTTATATGTGATTTTGTGTGAAATTTCCTTCTCTTTTCTGCAAAAATTATTGAATCTGAATATGCTGCATAGGGAGACAATAGTAGAAACTTTGTGAATTATTTCAGCACGACCCAGACTTTTCGCACATATTTATGTTGCGTAAAAGAACTTATTACATTTGGTTATTTAATTACAAATAGGCATTATGTTTGGTGATTCAGGTTTTACATTTCAATACTATTCCGTCGTGCTGTAAGATCGCAAACAACGTCACAAAGTAATGACTCAACTACTAATGAAGCAGAATAAACACAACATCGTTACACACAAATAATTTACTTGAGGTTTCAGAGAATGCAAATACTTTCAAACACAGATGATTTCTTTATTATGAAATGCAACTGAACAAATGTCCAACAGTGAACGAGAAATTTCAGAAAATAGATCGATAGGCGGAAAGTCGTCAAAGCTATGCCAAATTTCGCAACTACCGCTTATAAAGAAACTGAAGATTTTCTTCATTTTCTTATAATCAAACAGTACACTAGCCAATATCTGTTACTGACAATACGCAGTCAATTGTTACAAATCCAGTAAGCACGAATGCGGCTATTAACAATCCAATTTTGTTAGAGTTGTTACAAAACACGAAAAAAACCTTGAAAGTCACAAGTGAATCATTTAAACAAATCACGGAACAATTTCAGAAACTAAACAAATTCCTTGGACAGAACAGCAAATCACAAGAAAAAATTAGTAAAGAATTCACGAAACTACAGAAGAAAAGCAAGACCTTTCCGTAGAAATTCGACAGTAGATTAGAAACCACATTAAACCTGTTATTACGAGGCTAGAGGCCAGGCTAAGCAGCCTTCAAACTTAACAAAATAATTTAAAACTTACAGAACAGAGCAACAAAGGAGAACTACTCGCAAAAATAGATACCACCGTATCGAGCGCAGTAGTTCACAACTCACGGAATGTCACGACCACTTCAATCACTGTTGAAACGGTAAACAGGTAGAAGCATTAAAACTGAATTTTTACAAACTAAGAGAACAGCTTTGTACGTTAACAAAGAATTTCGAAGATTTAGCAACAAACAAAAATGGACAATTATTCTGATGTCACACATCGCATATCATTTTCAGACACAACATAATATCAGGCTGTTAATAATTTTAAAGGAAGTCAGATTAAAGTCAATCAGCAACAGAAAAAAAAGCTATAAGCAACATGTGACAACAGCTGACACGCATCGAAAGTACACAAAATAGTAATGACAACACCAACGACTTTACAATTTCACTCTCACACCCACGATTTGAAACGTGTGACGAAACTAACAATTTCTGGCGTCTTTGCGACTTTCTTATAAATCAAACACGATAGTGGGTCACCCACCAGGCGCAATAGAGAATACTTCGGCTATCAAGGAAGCGACAATTTCGATTCCAAGCTCTTTCTCACTATTCTTACATTAAAAAAATTTCAAAACTTTGGAAACAACACTCATCCCAAAGCTTGGTTCGATCAATTTTTGTTTCCATTACGAACACCTGGCCTACAGGCCACAAACTGGAATTCATGTGTGGATATCTCGAAAAAAAAAAAAAGCCAGCTATGCGAATCCGGCCTGTAATCAGAGATTGCAAAGTGAAATTGATTTTTACCATGCCTTCTTGTCTGCGTATAAGGCGCAAGGTTCTTAGGATCGACTAAAGCAATTTTGATCAGTCCGAGTTTTCTAGCACAGTCAGATATTTTGAGGAAATGTTACATAGGAACCAATACGTCACAAACCTTCACAGTCTATCTGAGTTGCAGCGTACTTGTTTAACAAAATTGCATTCACATTTGCGTCATGTAATGATGACAAGAAGGTTCATGGGCGACCTTGATACTTTCCAAGGTTTGCTACAAGAACTAGAACTAGATTTCGACAGCCGTATCTCTCTAAAATTCGACAACATCATGACTCACGACATTCATTTCCACCACACGCTGAGAGAAATGACGAACGGTCGCGCAAAACTCATTACCACAAATTACGGGTGACAAAATTGGCATCATTCATATTAATCACACTGGGAAAACGAAAACAATTTTCGGGACAGAAGCTATTTCCGTAGTGACGATCATGATTACGGTAATCGACAGAACAGACGCTATGAAAACGAGGACAGACATTATCACATTAATCAGAACAATTACCAACTCGTGTTCTAATGTACACAGTTCTGACAGATCAAGCCCACTGATTTCTTGGAAAAACAGAGACTACAGAAACAGACATCAAAATGGGGAACATGGTCAAAACAAAAACAAACAACATAATCAACATTAGCAAAATGCAAGTAGAGCAAGCCTGTCGCGACACGTTGAGATAATTGGAAGTGAGACCCGGCAAAAACAGGACTGAAAATATCGCTGCCGAAACATTAAATTTTGTACATGTTGAAGATATAAGAGATTTTGTATTACATGAATCAGATAATACACAAAATACTATCGCACATGCAGTGATACATGTTTCTTTAAGTAGCATCACGTCATCTGCTGTTCTTCACTCAGGTAGTCCCAGATCTGAGATTAGGGAAATTACATTCAATAGATTTTGAAAGACGATACTCTTATACATTACCTCCATTACTTCTACGCAAAATCAGACTTCAAGGTACTATTTCAGGCAAACGTGTTGTTGAACGACATCAAAATTATATGGATTTTGCATGTCACGGCCATAAATTTGTAATGAGTTTCTTACGAGTACCGCTTTTGTCGACAGAAATGATAATGGGAGTAGACTTTTTAAATGAACGCAAAGAAATTTTAAACTTTAATGACGCTGAAATAATCATAGAAGCTGAAGGTAAGTCAGTTACTCAGAATTTTTAAGATTGGATCTCAAGACCAAATGAGGAAATGAATGGCCTATGCTTTTTGTCAGACCATGCAACATGTTTTCCGCCTGATTTCTTTTATTATGGCATTGATAAGAAAAGAGGTATGCCCAGTTTTATCCAAGAGAATATAGACTAAGTAAAGCATTGCGCTGATACAGATAGGAGGAATCTTTTTCTCTTTTGCATTCACATTCCCGTTGTTTTTACACAGCATACAGGGACTATTAAAGGTTTTCAATACAGATTTCAAGTCAAAGATCATAATAAATTTCGTGTTGAGTCATATGTTCTTCCTGCATACTACAGAGGGCAAGTGAAAGCTGAATTCAGTCTGTGCTACAGCAAGGTGTCATAGAACCAGCAGTTAGCTCATACAATAGGCCACTGCACATAGTAGAGAAAACAGATGGATTGATGAAACTCGTATTAGATTCAAGACCAATTGACACCATTGTCTTACCTTATCTTACAGATATACTCCTAAACCTTCAATGAATTACTTCAGTATTTTTATAGTGTACAAGCTACGTCGACTTGAGAGCGAGTTCCTAGCATTTAGAAATATACCCAGAGTTTAGAAAGTGTCCTGCATTTCTGCAGTATGTTCACAAATTAGCATTTGGTCTTAACATTTTTTCTGTCACCGTCACTCGCAGTTTAAACTCCATCTTACCCGAGCTCTTGAAGCAACACATTATTGGTGACATCCTCATAGCTGAAAAATATTGGTCACGACATAATCGTATTCTCAATAATTTCTTAAACATTTTTGAAGAATCAGGAATTACTGTCAATCTGGGAAAATCAGAATTTGGAAAGAGTGGAGTAAAGTTTCTAGGACACATCTTCGGGCATACAGCCTGATCTCGAAAGACTTGAGGCAGTCAGAGCCATTCCTGTTTCTACCACCAAAAGACGAGTTAGGAGCTTCCTTTGTTTATAATCTTTTATCGTCGCTTCTTGATTATGAAAATTCTTGCCACCCAAAATTTTGTTCTCTTACTGGTAAAAACACAGTACAGCATTGGGATGAACAGGCATAGTGGAGTTGCACTTCTGTATGCTTCAATTCTTGCACACCTGCATCTGTCACATGATTTTTGTTTGGCCACAGATTCATCAAAAGCTGGTTTATGTGCTCATTTATTCAAGGAATTTGAGGAAAGTGGTACCATTGTGCAAAGAAGCATAGCCGAAATCAGGCAGAAATTATTCGGTAACTGAACTTGAATCTGTAGCAATTTTACAAAATTCGTTTTCTCTTGTCTGGCGAACACACTAAAGTCTATACACGACATCGTGCATTACAGTTCTTACTGTCTTCAAAATCGCCCTGGACTGACAGACAAATTGTTCACGTGACAGGAATGTTTCGGTTTGCAGAAAGTATTTCCCCTCAGCGCTATGGAATGTCTTTCAAGCCAGTTCGCTTAATGGTTCATGAGATGACAGGAATTTTGTTTACGACGAACTTTTCGGCTTCGACAGGTTTTGCCTTTCTCTTTCTGCTGAGAAAGCTATTGACATTAACGGCAGAATGCTCTGGAGGTAGCCGTATTATTGGAGGCTGGTGTTGAGTTTTGACAGAGAGGTTAGAGACCTGTATGTCAGGAAGGACTTTGTGTGACAGAGTCCGTTATTTATGAATGGACAGGACCGCTGACCACATACACCCCCCTCCCCTACCCCCCCCCCCCCCCCCACACACACACACACACGCCCGCACAGATACTGCTAAAGTATACTATTGTTCGAAACCAGTGGCAGATTACGTTTGCTCTCATCCATCTATACACGTGAGGTGGAGTGCAAATTTGTGCTTGTATCCTGTACAATGGACCATGTCACTCATATCAAATCACAACACGACTCCACATGTCATATCATGTGGCAGTTGAGGCCATGATCGCTGTGGACTCGTCATGTTCTTATGGTTTTGGGACCGGTTTGTCTTCACGCTATATGTAGGAGTGCCCGGCAGTCGATAGCTATATGCAGAATGCGAAAGTGATGATTTTGTATCATGCAATATGTGAATTGTGTTTATTACAGTGGCGTAGAGATGTTGCATGGTGGTACAATCGTTTGTGGCGCTGTACCCTGATTGGAGATCGGCTTTACGGTGAAAAATTCAAGCTTTCCTCTACAGCAGCAGAGCAGTGCAATTGACTAATTGTGATCGGAAATAGTTGTCGTCTTTCATGGACTTTTGCAGGGTTTAACTGTCAACGCAATATAACTCAATATTTTTTTCCGATCTGTACAAAAATTGTTTTCCGCTGAAATTCTCGTAATTTGTCCATAGCAAAAAGTGGCGGAAAGTGCTCCCACACTAGCATCGAATTTTGGGGGGTAAATTCAGTAAGTTACACGACGTCAGAGAGTCATAAGACAGGCTTTGTGTGGCATACGTGTCTCCACAGACTTGCTCAGCAAGACAGTGCTAGAACAAGGACTCAAAGAGGCGCGTGATATCTTCTTTGTTCATAGTGGTCGGAGACAAGTTCAGGAAGACCAGCCTCCTCTGGTTCGGTCTGATGTGATGCTCTCCCATACCCGTCATTGTGGCTTTAGACCATCTCCAGACCAGCAGTCATAGGACATCGAAGATTCACAGAAAATTCACTCTGTTTTTTTTGTCTGTAGGACAGTGCTTCGAATTCTAGGGAATCTTTCAGATACACGGCATGCTGTGTGTCAGTGTTTTATCAAGATCTGTTCAGTGTTTCTAAATATGTAATGAACTTTTAGGTATGTAAGTGTTCTTTTCCCCTGCAGTGCTTAGACACTAGTGTAGGTTTCCCATTGTAGAACTTAGCTCCAAAAAATGAGGAAAATAAATTAACATCTCTGGGTCCAGCAGCAGTTATAAAATAAGCCCATTCAGCGTTTCAGAAAAGTCGCCGAATTGGCTACTACAGGTAGCACAATTGAGCTATAAGTAAATTGATTAATTATTTAAGTAGCCTGCCGTCCTCTCGAACACAGCATTATCGTTTCCCACAAAAATTAAATAAAGTACACTAACCTACCCTTCCTCTCCATCAGTTTGACAGAGACTGACCATCTCCCAACATTTACAGGGGTGACATCTTAGAGGGGAGGGGAGTGGTGTAATAGAAGTTGGGGTAGCGATGGGAAAGTTAGGTGGGAGGGAGATGGGTCATATGCAGGCTAGGGAAAACCCACGGCATCATTATCGGGTGGGGATAATTAATTAATCAATTAAAATGTTAACTAGATTCAGGGAGCACATCTACTCTCAAAACAAAACAGCGTTTGGGACCCATATGGCACTGAACAAAACTTAGAAATCCTACATAGAGCTCATAAGGGACGGTTTCTTAACATTTTAGAAGAAGCTGAAATATACACCCACAAAAAGAAAGACCGGATTTAATCCTCAACAAGCAAAGCGAGTTTAATCGTAATGTCTATTTTAGTATTTACAACGACTTACTCAAATGATCACTGTTGCGAATAGAAGTGCAAGCCAAAGGATGAGAGATGCTGCACGGGGAAACAGATGGAAGATGAGTGCAGCGCCTATCGTCGTTGACGGGGCCCTCCTGAACGGCCCTCTTACCCACGGCGATGGACATCAGACGACTGAACGGCTCGCGGCACAACACCGAAATAGCGGGAACCACGGAAGCAGACCATGGAGGAAAACAAGTCTACACCAGCGCCGTGGATATAGAAATCGCACTTTGTTTTCTATCGTACAAAATGATAATTTTATTGTGTATTTTAATTTTGACAAGTACTGATCTTAACTTTGACAACTATAGATCTTAATTAAGTATTTTTAGAGATGAAAGCAAATTAGAAAAATCTAATTAATACAGTATGTGCATATGTATTGTAACAAATGTACCAGACGCCCTCTGTCGACAAGAGTTTTATAATTAATGTAAATGACGTGCGTTCTGCCAACCAATTTATTGTGACGCAGCATTTGAAGGTTGCTGTGTGTGGACGGGTTACTCCTGTAACTGAAATTGCAGGTACGTTCTGGTACATTTGATGTTGATCACATAAGACGAAATAGGCTTGCATTTGTGAAATAGTAAATTAGTATCATTGTCATTTCAGATCTGAAGATGGTTCTAGAGGAACCGAAACCGATCATGTGAATACATGTTTTGCAATCAAGACGGATTATAAGTAACCCTGCAAATCTGGAAAGATACATTAGCGGCTTCAAGCAGGTACATTAATTGCAAGAAAACCTCATCTTTCGAATCCCACAGTAGAGTTTCACTGAGGGAAGATAAACAGCCGCGTGGGATTAGCCGAGCAGTCTAAGGCGCTGCAGTCATGGACTGTGCGGCTGGTCCCGGCAAAGGTTCGAGTCCTCCCTCGGGCATGTGTGTGTGTGTTTGTCCTTAGGATAATTTAGGGTAAGTAGTGTGTAAGCTTAGGGACTGATGACCTTAGCAGTTAAGTCCCATGAGATTTCACACCGATTTGAAGAGGTTTTTTTTTTTTTTTTTTTTTTTTTGAAGACACACAATACATACCATAACTTCCTTAGCACTACCTACGTCAACGTTCAAAGCATTATTCCGTCCGCCATCATCTAGACTGCACACGGTGAGAACATTCCAAAAGGCAAATTGCTGGTGCACTGTCTCTACAAAACCCAGAAGTCGGCCAAAATGGGGGCTAACGTGCATCCGGCAATGGGGGCTAACGTGCATACACCAAGAGCCGCCAGCGGTCAGCAAGTCAACAGACTGGCTCCCCAGTCCGCCGCTCGTGGTCTCGCGGTAGCGTTCTCGCTTCCTGTGCACAGGGTCCCGGGTTCGATTCCCGGCGGGGTCAGGGATTTTCACCTGCCTCGAGATGACTGGGTGTTTGTGTTGTCCTCATCATTTCATCATCATCCAGGAAAGTGGCGAAATTGGACTGAGCAAAGATTGGGTCATTGTACGGGCGCTGATAACCACGCAGTTGAGCGCCCCACAAACCAAACATCATCATCAGACTGGCTCCCCAGTCCGTACCAGCTGCCGCCTCGTAGCAACACGAGCTCCTAACCGGGGCACGGGTCCCGCCTTATCCTCACAGCGATAGACCAAGCGAATCAGTGTGGCATTCGCGCCTGCTAGCGGGACTCCAGTCAAACAAGAGGATCCAAAGACAGCACAATGCCGCCACGGCTCACGTATTATATCACGTCTCTTTATAGTTAGTCAGCAATGACGATTACTGTTGTGGTCGTGTCCCACTCCCACAACATATGAATAACTTACATATTTAATCTCACTCTGTGTTAGATAACAAGTACGATAGATAGATTCTGAACTACGCGTAGGTCAACGTACCATCATGTGAAATTACTGGTGATACGTTGTTGACGGTGAGGTTTCGATCGAGCGCTTGACGTTAATCAAGGTTTTAGTGGCTACTTAGTTCATTATTCACTTTATGCAAAAGAACTCGCTTAGTGAACGACGGTAAATCTTTTTCTTCTTCTTCTTCTGCGGCTCTAGCGTCCCATCTAGTTTTAGAGCGACCACGTTCACCTTGTCCACCTGGCTTACCTTGTAAAATCTGTTTTGATATTTCTTTGTATCATTCATCCGTGCCACTTGTCCAGCTCACCTCAGCCTAGATGACTCCACAATTCTTTTCACGGGCTGGTCTTTGTAGATGGCGTACAACTCATGGTTGCACTTACTCCTCCATTTTTCCCTTTAGCTAATTGGGCCGATGATTATCCTAAGTATCCTTCTCTAGAATGCATCCAGTGATTCAGCATCCTTTTCTGTCAGAGCCCCGGTTTCAGAGGCGTATCTAAGCACTGGTATGATCAGTGTTTTGTAAATGGTTAGTTTTGTGGTCCCAGTCAGGAACCCTGAACATGGAAGTTTTCTTAAAATATAATAAGCTTTCTGGCTGCAGTTAACCTCTGCTTTAGTTCATACCGGGTATAATTAGACTGGTTACTATAGTACCCAGGACTTGAAATGATCGACTCTTTCAAAGGTATAACTACGCATCGTTATTTCGGATGGAATATTCTCCCCGAGCGCTTGTCAGGTAGCTAAGTATTTTGTTTCCTGCTCATTGATACTTACAAGGGGAGGCCGCCAATTGTGAAATTCAGATTCGATTCATACTGCGCATAATAAAAGCTCATGGCCAGAGGTGTAATGTGGCAAAGCACCAAGATGCACTTCTCAGCCGTTGTCGAGAAAATCGACAGTTAAAAGAAACCGTTGCGATGAAATATTCTCTACGATTTGTAATTTCCTACAGCCTCGTGGCGCAGCGGTAAGCGCTCGGGTTCGAAATCCGAAGGTCGCAGAATCGAATCTCGCGCCATGCAACTTTTTATTTTAGTATTTGTTTTTTGTAATTCAAATATATATATAAAATTCCCGGCAATCAGTTGCAACAATTATGCATATAATAAGTTGTTGAAAGTCGTTTGTCGTGGAAAAACTGGCGACTTCGAACATGATTATGTTTTCCGCAAACAAAGTTGTATTTCACAAATGTTGCTAATTGTCTTCATAATGTTTACACGTGTAGTTAACGGAAGACGTAGAAACGATATTCCGAAACGAATACGTATAGTGTAAGTCAAACGTTCGAATTAGAGTTGAGACCCCACGATATATATATATATATATATATATATATATATATATATATATATATATATATATATATATTTGAATTACAAAAAACAAATACTAAAAGAAAAAAGTTTGCAGGGCGCGACATTCGATCCGCCGACCTTCGGATTACGAACCCGAGCGCTTACCGCTGCGCCACGGCGCTGTAGGAAATTATAAATCGTAGAGAGTATTTCACCGCAACGGTTTCTTTTAACTGTCGATTTTCTCGACAACGGCTGAGAAGTGCATCTTAGTGCTTTGCCACATTACACCTCTGGCCATGAGCTTTTATTATGCGCAGTATGAATCGAATCTGAATTTCACAATTGGCGGCCTCCCCTTGTTAGTCCTATGTTCCTGCCGGCCTGTTAAAGTGCAGTGAATGTCACTTCTATTGCCATCAAAGTTATTCCTACTATGTCTATGTCGTCCGTACAGACCAGTATCTGCACAGACTTATGAAAAATCGTTCCCCTAACCAAGATCTCTCATCGCCGTCTCCAAGGCGGCTTTGAACAGGAGGCATGCCAGCGCATCACATTGACGTACTCCATTTTTAATATCCAAGGTACTAGACAACATTCCTTCGGTTTCTATGCAACTTTGCTTCTCCCTCATTGTCATCCTTACTACCCTCATTAGTATTTTGGAATATACAGTTCACCTAGAGCTTGATGTAGTTGCTCTCTGTCTATACTATGGTATGCTGCTTTAAAATCACGGTAAAGGTGATACAAGCCGACCCCAAATTCCTTTGCTTTTTTTTTCCAGAATTTGTCTTGGGGTAAATATCTGGTCGATAGTTGACTTACCGAGGATAAATCTACATTGGTGCGGCACCGTTTCTCTCAGTATTATTTTAAGGAGTCTGTCGTACAGTACGTTAAGAAGGATTTTATATCCCAGATTAAGCTGTGTGATCCGTCTGTAGTTACCGCATTCCATCTAGTCTCCTTTCTTATACACTCCTGGAAATTGAAATAAGAACACCGTGAATTCATTGTCCCAGGAAGGGGAAACTTTATTGACACATTCCTGGGGTCAGATACATCACATGATCACACTGACAGAACCACAGGCACATAGACACAGGCAACAGAGCATGCACAACGTCGGCACTAGTACAGTGTATATCCACCTTTCGCAGCAATGCAGGCTGCTATTCTCCCATGGAGACGATCGTAGAGATGCTGGATGTAGTCCTGTGGAACGGCTTGCCATGCCATTTCCACCTGGCGCCTCAGTTGGACCAGCGTTCGTGCTGGACGTGCAGACCGCGTGAGACGACGCTTCATCCAGTCCCAAACATGCTCAATGGGGGACAGATCCGGAGATCTTGCTGGCCAGGGTAGTTGACTTACACCTTCTAGAGCACGTTGGGTGGCACATGCGGACGTGCATTGTCCTATTGGAACAGCAAGTTCCCTTGCCGGTCTAGGAATGGTAGAACGATGGGTTCGATGACGGTTTGGATGTACCGTGCACTATTCAGTGTCCCCTCGACGATCACCAGTGGTGTACGGCCAGTGTAGGAGATCGCTCCCCACACCATGATGCCGGGTGTTGGCCCTGTGTGCCTCGGCCGTATGCAGTCCTGATTGTGGCGCTCACCTGCACGGCGCCAAACACGCATACGACCATCATTGGCACCAAGGCAGAAGCGACTCTCATCGCTGAAGACGACACGTCTCCATTCGTCCCTCCATTCACGCCTGTCGCGACACCACTGGAGGCGGGCTGCACGATGTTGGGGCGTGAGCGGAAGACGGCCTAACGGTGTGCGGGACCGTAGCCCAGCTTCATGGAGACGGTTGCGAATGGTCCTCGCCGATACCCCAGGAGCAACAGTGTCCCTAATTTGCTGGGAAGTGGCGGTGCGGTCCCCTACGGCACTGCGTAGGATCCTACGGTCTTGGCGTGCATCCGTGCGTCGCTGCGGTCCGGTCCCAGGTCGACGGGCACGTGCACCTTCCGCCGACCACTGGCGACAACATCGATGTACTGTGGAGACCTCACGCCCCACGTGTTGAGCAATTCGGCGGTACGTCCACCCTTCCTCCCGCATGCCCACTATACGCCCACACTCAAAGTCCGTCAACAGCACATACGGTTCACGTCCACGCTGTCGCGGCATGCTACCAGTGTTAAAGACTGCGATGGAGCTCCGTATGCCACGGCAAACTGGCTGACACTGACGGCGGCGGTGCACAAATGCTGCGCAGCTAGCGCCATTCGACGGCCAACACCGCGGTTCCTGGTGTGTCCGCTGTGCCGTGCGTGTGATCATTGCTTGTACAGCCCTCTCGCAGTGTCCGGAGCAAGTATGGTGGGTCTGACACACCGGTGTCAATGTGTTCTTTTTTTCATTTCCAGGAGTGTATTTAGAGGCTGTGGATCCACACAGAAACAAAAGTTTCGAACGTACTGAAGTTACATAGTAGAACTGAGAGCCAGCGTGTATTATCTTAGGAAAAATAACGTATCAGATTAGTATCAACAACAGTAGAGAAAACAATAACAAAATCTGTACTGCTCAAGAACGTACGAGGACGAAAATCGATATACTACCTGCCAACGGTCTTGATACAACACAATTTAGCACTCGAAATGGTGTGAGGAACGACAAGTGTTTAACAGTGATATGTTACCGTATGACAAAGGTAATTTTGATGGATATACATAGTAAGTATGGCCGAAGATCCCAAAGGAAAATCAGCGATCTCTGAAAGTACAGTATATGGCAGAAATCAAACCTAGGAATCATAGTTTCACCTCAAAATGCAGACCACTAATTAGGGCGTAGAGCTGTTATTCATCACCAACTCAGTCAAAGTTCCAAACGTAACTAGCACATGGCGTCATCATGGCCACATTTTCTCTGGAATTGTAGGTCACTAGTCACAGGATTCTAGAGTCATGACTAAAGATGACGGCTGTGTCTGAACAAGGTTTGTCCCGCTACAAAATCTCTTACCACATAATATATTTAAACTCAGTTCGCGTTTGAATTTTTCTGAGTATCGAAATTCATGCTGTACACTACCAGCTACTACGGAAAACATCCATTATTAATGCCAGTTACAATATGACGCATTATGAGCAGGTAGAGTAATTCCGTTTTCTTCTTGTTTACATGCACTTTTGGTATTAGGCCAGTTATGATGTGTTACGGTTCTCATCTTCTTAGTATACCAGGATCCCTTTTCCCTTTCGGTTTAAAATTCGTTAGCCGAAGTGGTAGACTCTCTAGTTCCATTTCAATTACATTATTTTTATCGCGGCATATACGGCGTTTAACTATATTCTACATGAAGTAGAAAACAAAAAACTGAACACAGTAGCTTGATACATAAAATTTAAACATCGTTCAGAAGATCCAGCGTCGTCATTAATGGAAGAATATAGCGTATCAACTTCTGCATAATTGTGAAGCGTTAGAACTCATCACTGACGTTGGCGTAGTATGACAAGCTACTACTCACGCAGTGTGGGTAGCTGCAGTTCAGTGAGGCAATACTGATGTTTGTTAATCGTGTTAATGACTATGGAAGTAAAAGGACACAAAATCCTCGTTACTAACACACCATCCCTCGCGGTTCATCAAGTGGGTCTGGTGACTTAGAACTAGGGTACGTATTAAACTAATTATTGTTCTTAAACTATTGTCTATATGTCTAATCTGAACTGTCACAACAAACTGCAGTCTACCATTTCTAGTGTTGAGACGGCTGCATGAGCACGTTCCGAAAGCCAATAAATTACAGAGAGAAAAAAAGTGAGTCTGTGAGCTTGCCACTCTCGACCAACGGGCTGATCGCCGTCACCGGTATCAAGTGTCATGAAGCCATCACACACTGCGGATATGTTTGTCATTTAACTCTATCATCCACATCTACGGCTGTGAGGGGGGGGGGGAGCAGGGGGTGGAGGGGATGGCGTGGGACGGGAGCGATTAGTGTGTGCTCACTACAAAGATGAAATAAATTCGTAAATTATTGTTAAGGTTTGCCAACAACAACCTTTAAAAGTAAGTACTGATATACAGGGTGAGTCACTAACTATAGCCAGAAAGATTAACACCGAAAGTATGATAGGAGCTGAAAAATTTGTCGGACAAAAGTTGCATGGAACAACGGGGCCCATAATATGACGTTGGCTTTTCGTTGCTAGGTAGGGTCGCGTCAGAGATAAGAACGCCAACTTTGTTGTTTTTAAATGGGATGCTATAGTTTGGTTCTTATTTCCTGACAGCGGTTATCGAGACGAATCCAATGATGTGTAAGGTCTTTGAAGGTCAACAATGGTCACAGAAGGTGTTCGAAGTGATGACCATTGGTATCAATGCAGTGCTGCGACCTTCATATCATGGATTGAGTGGTATTCCTTATCAAATCGGCAGTTATCGAAGCACATGCTCTGACAATTCTCTCTCGCGTAACTTCAGGTGTTATTGGAACGTCTTTATCAACAATGTCTTATTGTCGCCTGGAGAACGAGCCGGCCACGACACATCTCCTCTGTATCCAATCCCACTATTTGTGAATTGTCACCGAAACTCATTTATAGCCATCAGCGAAAAATGTGCCGGATACCCATCGTGTTGATACCACACTCTGTTCGTTGTTCCTAAAGGTATTTCTTCCAATAACAGACCTAATTTTCTTGTAAGAATGTGGTGTACTTCCTACCATTAAGATTTCTTTCGATGAAATAGGGGCCTATAATTGTGTCCTCCAGCATCCCACTCCATACAGTCACCGACCACGGTTCTTGGTGTGCAACTTGCCGCACCAACATGGATTTTCAGTTGCCCAATAATGCATGTTATGCAAATTAACATTCCCATTGTTCGTGAATGTAGCCTCGTCAGTGAATAAAATGAAATTAGTAAATATGTCATCCTTGTTGAATTTGAAGCTGAGCGCATCGGCAGAATTTAACGCGACGCATACAGTCCGTACCAGTTACTTCTTAGTGGAGACTGATATGGTAAGAATGATGTTTATGGCGATGCAGGACACGAAAAACCTACTCTGGCTGAAGCCAGCTTCCCTTTCGTTTTGACGCGAACTAACACGATGATCTCGAACCACAGTGGCAAGTGTAACAATTTCCGTTTCCTCGTTAGTAACTTTCATTTGCCAGATATGTTTCCGATGCGTTAAAGATCCAGTTGTTATTAATTTATCATAAACACATTTAAATGTACGATCTGCAGGCTGAGTACGTCGAGGATATCTTTAAGCGTATGAGTCTCTGGTTCTCACTGAATTTCGCTGGCATTCTCCGTAAATGAGAGACATATCGACTTGTTCTTCGAAAGAATATATCATTCACATTCACTTGATTCGACGATACTAGTCTTACGGTTCCTATTAGTGTTGTATTGCGAAACCGTCGAATGGTGTATACCTGTCAACGGCACGTTAGTTGGATACGCCGTATTCGGCGAATATTTACTATTTGCACGATATACGAGAGAGATTTGTCGGAGCATGTGCTTCGATAAGTTCCGAGAAAGTTGCAGCACTGCATTGACACCAATGGTCATCACTTCGAACGCCTTCTATAAATGGACGTTCATGACACCTTTTTGACCTTCGATGACCTTCAAAGATCGTACTTTTATACATCATTTGATTCGTCTCGATAGCTGCAATCAGAAAATAAGTACCAAACTACAGCATTCCACTTAAGAAAACAAAGTTGACCTTCATATTTCTGATGCGACCCCACCTAGCAACAAAAAACCATCGTCATATTATGGCCTCCGTTGTTCCATGCAACATTTGTCCCACAGACGTTGGAGCTACTGTCATACTTTCGGAGTTATTCTGGGTAGCGCTAGTTAGTGACTCACCCTGTGTAAGTAGGGTCCAGAAAATGAAAATATTTTTTGGCTCTATCTTACCAATACCAATGCATTTTCCGTAAAGTGTTCACAGAGATGATGGGTACTTCATGACCACTATACAAATATTTAAAAAGTACAGATTTCGTTAAGTGTCGTCGAGTTTTATTCATAACGCACTTTTTGAGAAACTGTAGATGTGTAAGAATGGTCTTGAACTAGAGATTATGCTTATGACATTTGTTGCCAAAAGTCACATACACTACTAAGACTTAGGTTTTCAGATTATGTTTTACTAGAAAATTCAAAACCTTATGGAATCTCGTATGAAAAGATAATTTAAAACAAGTATAAAGCACATGACTAGACGACAATACTTTCAAAAGGTGAGCACAAAATACACGCCCCCACCCCTTTTTTTTTGGTATTGCGAGGGTTAACACTGAGGATGGTGCACATAGCCAAGTGGAAATCCACGGCAACGTGCCTGGTTACATATTGGTAATTTATTGTTGTAACTGTAATCTGCTAAACACAACAATTAAAAAACAATTAACAGCTTCGGCTACGGGCGTGGATGATGCCAAAACCCGTCCTTCCTAAATGGCGAGCAAAACCCACACGATACATTCCGCTGTTGCAAGTCCTTTGTCCCAGTTGCAATTGGTTTACATAGAGGATCTATCCAGTCCTGTGAATTTAACATCTTGTAGCACCCACCTTACTGCTTACACATGTGCTCGGCACCTGTTTAGTAACATAAAGACCGCTTTGGTAATGAATGTAGCTGGCCCAATAACTCAGTACTTCAGTAACCCACTCCTTTCCACGTTGATTCTTCCGGAGGATTCTCTTAAAGTTCATTTCACCATTACTAAATTATGGTCGAAATCAATGTACGTCTTTCAGTCCAGTTTCTGACTTTATTATCTTTCTGACTATGATTTAGCCCACCTGGAACGTACCCGTGTCTCCAGACATTTTCCAAGTACATCTCCACCTTTTGTGAATTTTGAACCGTGTATTCACTATTACCAGCAGAAATTTATTACAGAACTCAAGTAATCTTTCTCGTCCGTCATTCTAACTATCTAGCCCATATTCTTCAGTATTTGCGTCCTCCATTCCTTCTCTTTGACAGCATTCCAATCACCCCAGATTATTAAATTTTTATCAACCCTAACATTCTGAGTTACATATTCAATATCCTCTTGCATGTTCTCTCTCTTTTCATCTTCTGCTTCTAACGTAGGTAGATCTTCCTGAACCACTGTTGTTGACGCTGGGTTACTCTCGATTCTGATCGATTTAATCCCAGCACTGAACTGTTCTCAGTATCTCATTCTCTGCCCTACGTTTGTGTTCCCGTCACATCATTTTCCGCAGTTATTGACACTACTCTGTATTTGTCTAACCTAAATCGTTATCGTCTTCTCATTTTACATCAGTAACCTCCACCATATGTAGGCTAAACGTCTGAATTTTCCCTTTCAAATTTTGTAGCTTCATTAACTCATTCATACTTTTGACAGTGCACGCTCCGTCACGTAGAATATTACCCTTCTGTTGGTTAATCAGTCGTTTTTTCAGAGTCTGTAGAGATACGAATACTTTACTTTAGAATATTTCTGACTTAGGCGTCTGTCACCCGGGCACTTGAAGTAAGCCACTATCCATTCTGAAACGATGAGCATCTACAAGCGTAGCAGATGAGAGAGACTGTAAATTTTTAGGTGACAGTGCACAGATAAACTTCGTTGTGTTTGGTAAGCAGCAAAAGCATTCGTCAGTGTCAAGATCTCTCTGATTTGAAGCATGCTATATACATACATATCTCAGATTCTGCTTGGAAGCGCTGAGTTATGTAGAGTTCGCAGCGACATAGCTCATGTGCTGTATATCAGAATTAATTATCTTACGCTCACCCATATCTCCCTTTGAATTATCACCGTCACGCTTCAGCTGGATAATTTAGGGACGAATATGCATTAACTGGTTCTGCACGACCAAAACAGCTGTTATACTACTAATAGGACTGCTGTAGGTATTGATTTGGTTCATAAAATAGTAGGACAGCCAGCTTCAGAAGTAGAAATCTTCTCTTTACAAACAACTTTTGTAAAAATTATAGCTACTTTCTTTCTTTCTGTGACGTTTCTATTTAATGTCCGGTAAAGATTTATGCATAAGACACGTGAGAACACTGGCAGGAAGTGAAAACGATTACTAGAATTATGTTCCCAAGGTGGGTGTCTAATTTTGTCTAATCGTTTCACTATTTAATAAGATGTTTATTAATGTTCCCGTGACCCCCCACGTTGTTCATGCGAGCACTGAAATTACGAGTCGAGTAGAGTACGCTCCTACACGGTCTGAGGCTGACATCAAACCGAGTCGACGAAACCACCGATAAGCGCACCAAGACGATACTGCACATCGGAAGTGAAGCTCCCATAGCAACAGATACTCTATTGAAGAGCAGATAACTCGGCAGAGGACGCAGTGTGGCAGTGAGGTACTACGAGATTCGTTACGAAATTGTAGAATACGACGACACAGCAGTGGTGGAAGACGATGTTTCTCCATCTGACTGATACCCTTTGAGGCTGTGTACTGTAGCCGTCCTGTGCGTTCTGCGTGTATGGTGTGACTGCAACTCCACCTCTCGGCAATGTTCCGTTGTGTAAATAGCGAACATAGGACGGCCTCAAGTGCGCAATGCCGTCAGTGGCGACGTGGAACCATACAGTCGTGATTATCTCGCAAGCGGCTTGTTGGCGGACTCCTGTTTACTGGGACAATTGTGCTTCTATTATCGTGTACTTTCAGCAGTGTAAGTTAGCGCCGTCCTTTTTGATACACTCTATACAGTGCCTGCTGGGCCGTGCCTTCCCGCCTGCGAGACGTGAACTTGCCTCGCAGGATCTTCCACCAAATATCAGCATTGCATTCGCCTGCCATCCAAAGTCCCAATCGGTCCCTTAACTACTACCTTATAGCTATAGCTGCGCGGAATTTGCAAGAATCCCTCAAGCCCCCGCCTATACTTATTAGTGGCGCAGTAGTAGTACCGCACTGATAGTTGGTCCAATGTTTCTTGTTAACGAGCTCTGAAAAGAACTGTTTCTGCTATTTAGTTGAAATGTCATTGCCAGGAGATCCTATGGATGGTCTGGCTGCCTGTAATCACTGCTGCGCGGAACCCAAAATATCTTGGTGTCATCCTGGATCGTACACTATGCTTCAAACAACACCTTAACTTAGCTCAAAAGCTGAGGACTCGAAACAACATCCTCCATAAGCTATGCGGAACTAAGTGGCATCTTCAGCAACCACCCTGCGAACTTCAGCTCTGGGCTTGGTATACTCAAGTGCTGAGTATTCTGCACCTGTTTGGATGAATAGTTATCATACAAGGCTTGTTGATATCCAGCTGAATACGACAATGCGCATAATATCTGGCACAATCAGATCTACTCCAGTTTATTGGCTTCCACTGTTAACCGGTATAATGCCTCCTGATCTACGCAGATGTACTGCCCTTATGAGAGAATTCCACAAGATCTCCAGGAATTCTAACCTACCCGTGCATAGCGACCTGCCACTTTTAAATCGTAAGAGACTGAAATCACGTCATCCAACTCTGTGCGATGCTGCTGACATGGTTGCTAAGATTTTCAAACATCTTGAAGAATGGAAAGGTCTTTGGGAAGCAGTGACAGACGTGCACCTGCATAACATCTTCTCAGGTGCTAAACTTCCAAGTGGATTCGACTTACCGCGCAAGACCTGGTCTATTCTCAACAAAATCCGTACCAGCCATGGGAGATGCAGGGATGCTCTCTTTAAGTGGAAGAAGCTGCCTGATCCAGCTTGTGACTGCGGGGCTCCATACCAGACTGTTCACCACATTGTCAGTGAATGCAGGATTCGAGCCTATCACGGCGCCAAAGAGGACTTCCTGCTAGCAACTCCAGATGCAGTGCGCTGGATTGAAGGACTGAATATTCAGTTGTAAAGACAAACTTAAGTTTCTTGTGTGTCAATACGTACATATGTACATGTAATTTCATGATATGTCTGTATTAGCCATACGCTAAATAAATAAAGTACCGCACTTAACAACAGGAGATTTCTGTGGTGGATAGAATTACAATACCACTGATGAGAGGGCGAGTAGAGGGTTGGGTTGGGTTGATTTGGTGGAAGAGACCAAACAGCGGCGTCATCGATATCATCTGGTTAGGGAAGGACGGGGAAGGAAGTCGGCCGTGCCCTTTCAAAGGAACCATCCAGGCATTTGCTTGAAGCGATTTAGGAAAATCACGGAAAACCTAAATCAGGATGGCCGGACGCGGGACTGAACAGTCGTACTCCCTATCGCGAGTCCAGTGTGCTAACCACTGCGCCACCTCGCTCGGTGGAGCGAATAGAGACACATCATGAACACCTGTGTTAGTTCCTGTGCTTAATGATTGAAAAATCGGGGAGAAAGATTGAAAAGGAAGACAGAAAAAGGGTAGTCTCAGGAAGCCACAGACAGAATCCTCGAAATTATGAGTAGACTGTTATACATCGAAAACGAGGGAATCGTAAAGTTCTTCCACCCATACGAGAGCTCTTATGCGGTATAGCAGATGGTGACGCCGAGTGTGTATGCTGTCTATGACAACGAGGGTAACGTTGCGGTTTTTAACAAGTGCAGCCTTAAGGCATCACCCAAATGTTCAGCAATAGAAGTATAAATAACTGTAGAGTAGCAGAGACTGAGTATTTTGTGAGTATTGCATGTAACAGTGATTAAAATGTACTTACTTTGGCTATTAATATTTATGAGAACGATTATGATCTGGCATGTGTGCAGGGATATCAAGTATCGGACACATGTGTTTGCGTATGTGGCCCATGCAGTGACACACCTCACGGAACAAGGCTGAGACTGGACATCCGAATTAGCAAGCGTATGTCCTCTCATTGTGTGGGATTACAAAGCCGCTCGTGCCAGTCCATTGTCATTTATGTTATGTTATTTAATTTGTTTACGCATTATTTTACTATGATGTGTCTGAGCTGCGGTGGCTTCTTTTCATCTTTTCTTCCGCCTTCATTTGCTGGCGCCCCAGTTGGTAGTCTGAAGTAACATTGGCTTCCGCTCGCGCGAAGTGTTGATAAGACGCTGAAGCGCGTGGAGTTGTGATGTGTCTGGGTACATAGCGAGCGGTCGGCCCATCTGCTGTGTTGGGTCGTTATCCCTATATGTGCGGGGACTGATTAGTACCGAGTGTACATTTAGTGGCTGCATCGAAGTTTTCACTATGCCATTCAGTGCGTTTAGGCTCAGCTGTCTTCCCTTACCCCCATGGTGTGTGCTTTTGGATGCAGGCGTTTCCCTGGAGCTTAAATTATGGAACTGCCACTTCTTGTTGTAGCAATGGTCTTAGTTTTATGAGTTGCGGCTCTGGTGGTAGGGGCGGTGCTTGGCCGCGGGGACCTGTTGCTGTTATGCACTCGCATGATGTTCTTCAGGGGTGTTTGTGGCTGCTCCTGATTACCTTAGTAGAGCTGTTCGCGCTAGCAGTGTATTCCTTGAGTTTGTTTACCATACGCTCTTATTTACCAGCTCTCACGTTAATATTTACGGCCAAATATTTTACGTCTCTCCTAAAATGAGTAATATTATATAATTTATGATTCAGCTTAAGATTTTCTAAATCAGACTGTTTCAGCATGTGCTTATTGTGGTAACGACTGGATACTTTGAGCTTACTTTCTTTAACGGTCAAAGTTTGGGATGTTTTTCTTATTGTTTTGCTGTCAATTTCGTTTTGTATTCATTCGATGCATGTAAAAGAAAATCTTAGTCTATCGTAATTGTTGGCATTTAATTTAGCTTTCATGTTATTTTGTTCTGTAAATTGAATGTCTGGACTTGTGTTTTGGTGGTTAGTAATCGCAGCTGCAGATGTTCCCTTCAATTGCTAGTCTGAATAATGTTGAAACTAATTTAATTTTTTAAAACCCTTTTAAGAGCTGCAAGCAGCGATGTGCTCTTAAAATTTTGGGAGAGTAATTCTTTCAGTTATTCCAAGGCGAAATTGCTTTCATTGAGGAATGTCTTACCTTATTATTCTGTAAGTTTGTATGTATTACTGATTTCTTGCTTGTGGCTTGGGTCCTTTGTTATTTGAAAAAACCAAAAACATAAAAATAAAACTAATAGTCCTGTTGATTATTCTTTGGCATGGTTAATATTGTATTCGGTTTGTTCGTCTAATGTCTTGTGTAAATAAATGTCAACTGTTAAAGGAAAAATGATGCGATTTTCGTGGGTCCGCACTTCCATGTGTCCTTCTTGCCGTATTGTCCTGTGATGTGCAGAGTTGGATGACACCAGCATGTATGATGTGTACCAACCACACAGAAGAATCTTATAATCTTCTTGCTGTAGTTTGCGCAGATGCGCCAGGAGCACCACATAGTCGGCGGAGAAGCGATGTTCTTACAAAGTACAAAGTGAAAAATAGGTGTCCACATTGCGATTTGTTTAGGCGGCAGAAGTTAAGGCTGGGTCTCTTTTATTTTCCTTGCAGAGTTTCAAGTTCGCTCACGCGGCTTGCACAGCTGGCGTTGTACAACTTATCGAAGGTAGAGGAGGCCTCCAAATACGAGTAATGTGCTCCTTCTGTCTGATGATAGCAGACGGTATCGAGCAGTAGAGCGCACTGACATTTTTATTTTTATTAAGTAATAGAACCCAGTACGTTGTCCTCGATGGTGAGTGTTCATCGCAGCTGAGGGTATCATCTGGAGTGTCCCAGGGAAGTGTGGTAGGTCCGCTGTTGTTTTCTATCTACATAAATGATTTTTGGATAGGGTAGATAGCAATGCACGGCTGTTTGCTGATGATGCTGTGGTGTACGGGAAGGTGTCGTCGTTGAGTGACTGTAGGAGGATACAAGATGACTTGGACAGAATTTGTGATTGGTGTAAAGAATGGCAGCTAACTCTAAATATAGATAAATGTAAATTAATGCAAATGAATAGGACAAAGAATCCCGTAATGTTTGAATACTTCATTATTAGTGTAGCGCTTGACACAGTCACGTCGATTAAATATTTGGGCGTAACACTGCAGAGTGATATGAAGTGGGAAAGCATGTAATGGCAGTTGTGGGGAAGGTGGATAGTCGTTCATTGGTAGAATTTTGGGAAGATGTGGTTCGTCTGTAAAGGAGACCGCTTATAAAACACTAATACGACCTATTCTTGAGTACTGCTCGAGCGTCTGGGATCCCTATCAGGTCGGATTGAGGGTGGACATAGAAGCAATTCTGAGGCGGGCTGCTAGATTTATTACTGGTAGGTTTGACCATCAAGCCAGTGTTACGGAAATGCTTCCGGAACTCGGGTGGGAGTCTCTAGAGGAGAGGAGGCGCTCTTTTCGTGAATCGCTACTGAGGAAATTTAGAGAACCAGCATTTGAGGCTGACTGCAGTACAATTTCACTGCCGCCAACTTACATTTCGCGGAAAGACCACAAAGATTAAGATAAGAGAGATTTGGGCTCGTGCAGAGGCATATAGGCAGTCATTTTTCCCTCGTTCAGTTTGGGAGTGGAACAGGGAGAGAAGATGCTAGTTGTTGTACGAGGTACCCTCCGCCACGCACCGTATGTTGGATTGCGGAGTATGTATGTAGATGTAGATGTATTATAACTAACCGAGAAGAGACGTACACTTTGTACATAACCTAACCTAACTGTCCAGTCACGTTAAAGTGACCAGTTTTATAATACTTGAATGATCACGTTTTGCGGTGCGGACCACTGCGACAAGTGCAGGGAGCGAGTCAACGAGGTCCTGGAAAGTATATGGAGCCATGTGGAGCCGTGTCGACTCCAGTGCCGTGCCCAGCCGCGCTAGGTTTCTCGGTTGGATGATCCATGGCTTGAACAGCCCAATGGACGTGGTCTCACAGATTCTCGACTGGATTTAAATCGGGGACGTTGTGGCTAGGGGAGTACAGTAAACACATGCAGCTGCTCTTCGAGCTAAGAACCTACACTACGGGCTGTGTTATCCGTTGTAATGTCCTGCTGGCTGTCGGCATCGTGCCAAAGAAAAACAACTGCATGTAAGGGTGGACATGGTACTCAGGGGTAAATACATACTTTTGTTGATCCATTGTGCCTTCCAGAATGACGAGATCGCGAGAGGAATGCCCTCCGGCCTGGACCGCTGGTTGCAGGGTGTTTGGTTTCAGACGTTTCACGCCGTGCACGCCATCAGTCCTATGGAGCATACAACGTGACTCATCTGGGAAGGCCTCATTCGCCACTCAGTGGACGTCCAGTTGAGGTACTGGAGTGCAAAGTCCAGCCTTCGTCACCGATGAACAGCAGTCAACATGGGAGCATGGACCAGGCGCCTGCTGCGAGACCCCTACGTAGCAACGTTTGGTGAAGGTCGTTGAAGAGACGCCATTACTTAACAGATACAGATCCCAGCAGCCGTCGCTCATTTCTGTTACCTATGGCCCATGGTGCAGCCTCACTGGCGTTTTGGATAATGCCATATTTCCATCCTAAGCATACTTCAACCATGGCAGCACACGAGCAGTTTACAGACTTCCCAATGATCAGGCCCTCCTGGACGTCAGATAAATTGCTCCGTTTCCGTTTTATGACAGTGATTACTCTGTTACCGCCCCACCCCATCTCACTACAAGCTTTATACAGAGTGAACATTCAATAAACCGACAATCTGCACCTACGGAATTCTAACTGTAAATGAAGGAAAGAAGGTGCGGACATGTGTCCAGAAATGGACGGTGTGCATGGAACAATAGATTATACCGGAACACAGTACAGAGCTGATCGCATCCATGACACAACAGATGTCCCGTGTGGTCTCCATGGGATTGCAGGTGGTTGTAGAGGTAGTCATGCAGGATAAACGTAACCGATTTTGGCTTACACCATGCTGTTGGGCCACTTGCCTGGAGATCGTCTCAATACACTGTAGAAACCGGTCCTCCAAATCTGATATACGCATACTCCGCTGCCATGCTGCACGTACGTCTGTCTGAAAGGCCCCTTAGTCACACAAACGCCCAAAAAGGATGTGGCTGTTGTCTCTGAGGATATTATTTTTGGCATAGCCGTGATGCCTCTCCACCGTTTCTCTCAGCTTGGCCGTACACAAACACACACAAATACCATATTGGCTTATTCCCGACAATAATACGGGACAATTCTGCAGCTTACAGTATGCAGTGGCAATCACAGAGCTTGAAACACAGAAGGAAAACAACGCCCTTCCCATAGTTGGAGGAAGTGTCATTCATCGGCACCACCTCCCACGGCAACGTAGCTTTCCTGAACACAAGTTTATAGGACCATGTATCCGCCATTTCCATGCAGTTTGTCGGTTTTTTTAACATCCACCCCGCGTGTTCTTCACTGCTAGTTTGCCATCTGCCACGTCGTTGCACCACGTTGACATCGAACTAAGGAGATATCACACTGGTGTGACTGAACCGTGTAATAGTGCTTCTACCCATTTTATCCTATATGACATGGTCACTAATTGTAGTGTGACGTCTCCGGGCAACACATGTGTAAAATCTGTGTAATATATGCAAAAAACATTTATCTATGTTCTTATCTTTCATTTCTGTATGAACAGTTACCGATTATGTGGATTCTGTATAAAAGAAATAATCATTTTGCATTTTTATGTTTGTATAATATTATGTATGACAATTTTGCAAATAACGTCTGTGGTCGGCGAGTGTGGAAACCGACGCAGACAATGATAATTAAAAATATGACAAAGATATATATTAGCATATTAAATTGCTTATAAATAGTGGAAATTTAGACATTACTGTCTCTGTCTTCTCGCAGCCGTGAATTTTGTAAGAGCCTGTGATGCTCTCTCGAACGCTTGGTTCACTTTAATTTGTTTTTTGATTGAGAAAGACGCCATAGCGCACTGATGTACAAAAAAGGCATGTACTTCGAATTTTATGTTAATTCTGAATATAGAAATTGTTAAGAATACTTGTAATAATTTGTAGCTTGCTTGCCCAGTGTTTCAGCTCACATTTTTATCCCTTTTCAGCAAATTTAGCATTTTTTTGTGACGTAGTGCTGCGCCACGATCGCGAGAACCGCTGCCGTGGCAAATTCAAACTATAATTGAGTGGAAGCAGTTTTCCCGCAACCAAGCGGGCAAGTAATTGTACATTAAAATTATTTCTTTCAGCTTACCGGAGACCACAGAGGGGAACTGCAGATTTTATTACGTCATTTTCAGATGTACATGGGAAACTGCTAGAACAATATAATTATACGTAAATAATTTGCGTAAATCAGAGAGTTAAAACTTTACTTGTGTGAGATCAAAGAGTGCTGTGTTTAAATTTGGTCTGGCTAGTAATATTAAAATCATTTTCATTTTTAGTTTCATGCTCTCGTGTTAGCCGTGCCAATCAATAGTGCTCAAATATTAAAAAATCTACTGCAGCTTTTATGGTTGGCAAACATTGCATAGTGTAACTTCTGTGCGTGTAATAAGAGTAATTTTCAGCGCATTTCAGATACTAAAGGAGATGCATTTCAGAGACTAAAGGAGAGAAAGACATGTTTAATTTCGTAATCAGTTGCAGTAATGATACAGTGTTTCATTTCTAACAAGCCAGATCAGAGTCATGAGAACATAGCTCTGTAAATTAAAGATCATACATTCACACAGAAACCAGTGATGAGAACTGCTTTTTATCTTTTGTGTTTGCAACGATAATCATCATATGGTTTATTTAAAGTGCTGTGCCATATAAAATGTATTATAGCCAAAGGTTGTAAAAGTTCAATCCATGATTTTATTACTAGCAAGCAAATGAATAACATTCTTTTACATTCAATCAAACTGTATATAAAATCAAAGTGCACGGGGATACGTAACAGTAGTGATATGTGTCATTATATTAGCTAACTCGCATGATCAGTTGACTGGATGGACACTCATTTTATATTTATGTATATTTATCTCATGAATGTCGTTGCTGCATGATGTTTATACTTCCTAATTTTATTTTTGGGGTATATTTGTTTCAGTTTTCTTTGTGTCATGTCGATCCTGTTCAATGTAATTTATGTTCTTGGTGCGTTGTTAGATGTTCTTGATACTTCTGCGCTTTGTTTATTTATATCATATTATCACGTAGAAGAAGGTGTAATTAGATGAATGACGAACACTAACTTCACTTAACGGAGGTCTATTCAGCACTTGGACATACAAGAGCGCGGAGCGAACTGCCTCCGGCCAGAACACATACGGTATATATACAGTTACAGAACATTCCAGTACAATGATTCCTGACATTTGTGGATACTTCTCGAATTTACTCGAACCGAATGTAGAAATTACAATTTTACAGTTGAGGTGAGTTTTGAACAACAGTCTAGTATCATAACCTCTACACCGTGGTGACTGTGCTACTGAGCTTCTTCTGTGACAATATTATGATTGGCAATTACTACGTTAGGGCATTATTTGTGCTAATTGTTGTCCGAGACAGATATACTTTGAGCGCAATGTCATATCCTTAGAAAACCCGCTGTGGTTGTGAGTGAAGTGTAGTTTTTCTTATTTTCCTTCCTATTAGGAAGTGTAGATTTCTTTCAGGAACAGGATGTGGTTGCTGCAGCCTTGTGAGCAATACCACGTCTTTCAACCTTCTTAACCAAAAGCTAAAGATTCATATAGAGTACCAAGTACCCATAATACTTCGCCACCAGACGTACAGGACAAAAAAGGGCTTCGCTTAAGCCGCAACTGAATGCACTGAGATTTTTCCGCAAGTCGCAGACAAGTACGGTTTCACTAAAGTGTTTGCTTCGGCCTGAAAAGGTGGTCCAATGTAAAGACTGACTGACAGCAGTGGGTCGCTTCTGATCCTTGAATCCCTGGGCACTTGAGCGAAGACATTTCTTTTTCAGCTGCAGCTGTCTTGACAACTTAGGAAAGCAGGTGAACAGCTGAAGATATACTTAATAGTGTTTACGAGAAAATATAGCATGCAGTCAGCAAGGGCACGAGCAGCCAGCGTTAGGAAGTGTCACAACATATAGTAGAGACGCGAGGCTTCCCTTGTTATATGGTCAGTCACCGAATAGCGACTTTTCACCTCGCATACGCGGAACTTTTATCACTCGGCAGGAAGACTGGTAGACGTAGTTAACCAGTGCTCATCGCTCATTTGGGTGTGATTTCTAACTGAGCCCACCAGTAACGATACATTGACAAATTCAACATTCCATATGACAGAGTGCCGGAAAATGAACAAAATTTCCCAGGATGGACACCTTAACAATTAATCACTGTGGAGTGGTGGGAGGGCTTCGGTGTTTAGCGGATTGATTAGTGAGTGAGGATTAAAATGAGGACGCAAGCATTCAGTGGGTTGGTTGGTGAGTAATAAATGAAGACCCAGTGACAGAAATCAGCTGCAGAGCAATGAAGACTGCTGGACATCTTTTATGTCAGATGGATCAATCAGGCGTCACACTAAATGATTAGTGTATTGTTTACCACAAAGCGTTCTGACTTCGCCTTCTGGACGCCTATCAACCTACTGTCGATTCAATTTCCAGACTCTGAATCATATCCTTGCATCTATTCCAGTGTTAATGGTTACTTTATAATATCCACATTTTCCACTCCATATCAGATGGTCTTTCTTTTAGTTTGATACCTCAGCGTTTACTCGTTCTGTTACGTTTATCATGTCTGCTTCTAAATGTTTATCACTTACGTCAACGTGAAAATATTTCTATCAAAATTAATAAATTACATAATTACGTCTATAATTAAAAATAATCATGTAAACTGGAGTTCATTCTGCGTAGTATCATTTATCCCAGTCACTAGAGAAGCTCGTGCAAGCGGTGTCTTTGTATCCATATGGGTGTTGGGATGCGCGAAGCCCCCCCACGAGTAAAAAAGGAAGGATTTCAAATTCCACTATCAAATTCACGTGAGACACTTCAAGACTATGAGCTAATCGCTGAAAGTGATAGCTTTGACTGAGCTATGGCATTCCTTACTTGAATAAATTACAGTCATTAATAACTCAGTTTGATACGTTAGTGTCTCAACGTATGTGTCATTAAGTCACCTTGCATGTACCTTCCAATAGTCATTCTACCAATGGTTACAACGCATAGAAAAAATGCGTAATAAGTTCAGCTATTAAGCATAAATCACAGGTTTTGTATAGCACGGCGTTCATGTTATGCTTTTAACTCATTCAAAACACGTAATACAGTCCATCAGACATATTTTCAGTTGGGTTAACTTAGCTGAATGTAATATGTTTAGTCCCAGAGCTATAAGCAGACAAAAATATGGTATGCACTGAGAAAATGGGTCAAGCCTATCCGAAACACTGACAGAAAGAATAAAGTGCTGCAGGTCTGGATCTCTGCGCTGTATTGAGTTTTCTTGTCTGGTTTTATATAAGTTTCGTTGTTGATGTTGTTAAATGAAATGTCATGTTCGATTTTTCTTTTGCATTATCGTAGTTCGTGATTGCTGTTAACACAAGCAGACTTGAGAGTAAATTCTTTGTTTTGTGGTGTGGTGGGATTGAATGGCAGGTAATATCTATTTGCGGTCTGTGTTTGAATTGACAATGGAATATACAGAAGTGAACAGCAGTGCTAAATCTAGAATGTATTAGGTATCAAAAAAACTAAAAAGAATGTCGCACGAAACAGGACAGCGTTGCTACTGGAAGAACTATATTGATACTCTGATACAGAAAAATCTAAACTCTTATCTAATATCAGTCTGCTGAAGGACCGGAAAGAGCAAAATTGTCAACAGGCGGTACTGATTTCTACTGATAACATTCAACGCTGAAGGCCTCACAAAGATGTGACAGTAGATATTTTGCTAATTAAGCGTTTCATTATATGGTAAGAATAATGATATACAATAATACACCGAATTAAGTACGTCAAAGCTCTTTTAAATCACAGTAGGGGATTTCAAGTAAAAACTTAATTGTCTCCAGTTGACGAACGAGGGAAACAAGAAAGCATTCTCATAAACGTTCAGCAGAAATAGAAACAGCTGCACTCACATCATGTATTTTAACAGGAGGTCCCTTTATTACAGCATAAATCAGACACAGAATCTGAAGAACCAATTATCAAGAGGATATGTAATCTGAAAAGACAGATTCCGTCTGTTCAGCACTATACGAAACGTATACTAAAATATTCAATACAAAATTTAATACCTCGTTCGATTTCCCTCGAAGTGATACATGCAGTACTTGCGATAACTTTTCTGTAACTTTCAAAGCTCTAGAGGCACAACTCACACATGCACCAGATGGAAAGGAAAGAGTAGACATTCGGAATAGTATTAAGACAGAGAATATTGAGTATGAACTGCAGCATCGAAAAGCTGATGCATTCTATTACAAGAAAAGAGTCTTTACAAAGAAGTAAAACACTGGATCGATGTGTATGGATTTCCAGTGGATCTTCCGTTTTCAAACATCAGCATCAATATTGTCTCTTATAAATTCAACCTTTTTCTATACCTGTTTAACATAGGTGTGGGTAGCCTATACTGTACTGGCTCATTTTTAGCACTACTGTAAGGCTACTAGCTCTTGTGCTACGTATTATAGAGAGCCATATTTTCAGCTATGTGTTCTTTTGTTGAGGAACAAAAAGTTTTCATCTAAATTTTTGAGCACATGGTGAAGAGAACTGTTAAAAATTTTGAAATTTTCTGTAAATTATGTGGTATCGAAACGAAAACTACACCGTTTTCAGGTTCATCCACTATCTTGTCCATCATGCAAAGCGTTTCGAATCAAATCGTGTGACATTTCCAGTTACAAGACATTCATATACAAAAAGTGCCAAACATATGGTATTCATCAGACGTAAAACAAAAGCTGAACTTCAGAAGGACTGAATGGACATAACAAAAGATGTGCACGAGAAACCCACTCCTTTTAATATTGTTGAGGTTGATATCTCAGTGATTCGTTAATGGACTGATTTCTTGCATCCAAGATACCGACCAAAGTGCCCATTTCCATCTCGAATTATTAAGGGGATGAAGGCAGAACTTTATCATCCAAGGCTTATCACCCATCGTGACACTTGCAATGGACCTTGGTACACATCAGTTACAACTACAACTAACTCCCCCTGATAGACGACTGGCAGAGCAAACAGAACTTATAGAAAGAGGGCTTGTGTTCTCAACACTCTGCTCAGATGATAAGTTGTTAAAGAATTTAGTCACAGATAATTTGATTAAACTAGATCGTATTATTGTCTGAAATAGCAGTTTCTGTTTTATATTAAAAAACCTGTTGAGATACCATCCTAATAGGAGAGTACAAGCCCAATGTTTCTGCACCGCTACGCATTCCCAGGAAAAGGACTTTTATGTAACCAAGAGTACTTAACAAACATATTTTTCCGGCTGAGAATTTATTGTTTTATCAATCCTAAAAGTTGGACGTCTATGATTCTGCTGTATGCATACACAAACTCTGAGTCTGAGATATTAATATCGCAGTAGTAGTGAACGAGCAGTTGTCGAGGGGAGTCTGACGTGGTCGGCCGCAGGGTGCGTTGGAGGAAAGCGACATGAGGGGTCGCTGCCTGCCATGATTGTGCTAGCAGCGCCGGATGAGACTTTGGTATTTTTGACAATTTATGGTACTTTGTCTTTTCGATGCACGTAGTCATAGGTTGCTTGCACACTGGAGGGATTATGTCAGCTTTATGTACGCATACATTCACAGTAATATTCGTATCTTTATTGTGGCCAGAAACTTGTTTCTTGAGACTATACATTGTGGAATAACTAAAAGTCTGTGTAAAGTTTGTCAGCATTTAAATGAATATAGTAAATTAAAAGTTTTTATTGGTTTCTTTCAATTTTCTTTATATTGTTTAAGGTTAGTTGACCAAGTCCCTCCTGATCATTCCATTTCTTTGTATAAGAGTATGTCAGTAATTGTTGCAATTAGCCCATGCATTGCAATCTGTATGGATCGCAGCATTGCTTTTTTGAAATATTTTACCATGTTGCTGATCACGCAGTTGCTCATTTTACATTATGTATTTTGTGCAAGTGTAAAGTAAAACAAGAATACGCTCGGATAATATTCTTCTCGGGTATGCAGCCGGATCATAACGTCTTCATGACAATATTTCCGCGGTCCAACTGGCCGCCATCTTCAGGTGAGAGTGCTGGTGCTAGCGCTTTTTTTTTTTTTAATGGACTTGTAGTCCGAGGTGATAGGTTACAATACAGCATCACCGGTCTGTTGCGGTCTAACTGTGTTGGTGCTAGCGCAAGCGACGGCCCGTATATAGGCCGCAGAAGACCCATAACGCGTGCGCGAGAAGATGCCGCAACTGTCCTCTAGCGCAGTAAACAAACCGCGCCGCCAGTGGTGGAAATAGGCGAAATCGAGATATCGGTCAAAAATTAAAAAAAAATTTATTCCGACGATCGAAACACAGATTCTGTGTCCCTCGGTGAGACAGTGCTCCGCCACTGCAGATTTCTCAGGTTGAAGCAGCCGTGCGTGCCGCTGATGCTCAACACATCGGTCCTGAATGGTCCGGATTGTCTGGTCAGACAATTATTACGCCGGGAAAGCCTTCGTAGCCACAAGAATACGCTCTTACTGCGGTATATAACAACCGTTAATTATGCTTAAGAACTTATGTCCCGATAGGTATATTTTACTGTACGTGTTGTAAGTTGTAAACGAAAGTTGAGAAATTGAAGAATCACATTGACTTATTAATTGTTATAGTCTACTCAAATTCATTTAAAATGAAAACAGAAGATTGATATACAATATGCTTCGAAAAACTACTTGTCATGAACACCCTCTATGATGGATGACTAGATTCATAAACGAGTAGAGTATTGTCGAGAGAGCTGCATGTGAAACATGATCCCAATATCGCATTATATTCTGACTTTCACTATGTGATCTGAAGGCCATACTAAAGAATTAAACATAGACATTCATACGAACCGACAGACAGGATCCAGATTTTAAAAATATTTTTTAATACTTATAAGGAATGCTGAAGAACGTTGTGTCAGTGCACTGTATAAATTATACCAAAAGCATATTTCAATAAACTCTCTAATTGTAACGATTCAAACTTTAAAATTTCTCGCCCGAAAAATCAATAAAATAGACTTAAACGTTTCTACCCGTATAGTCTTCAGTTGATAGCCCGAGGTGCCGCCGTAAGAAGTGCTCCGCCGTCGCTTACAGGCCAGGAATAAAATCATTCCCGGAACTGTCTGGATGGACATTGGATTCATTCAATGTTTCTCATTTATCCAAAGGCTTCTTTAATTTTCCAGTATACAGAATGTATCAACTGCACATTGAAGTACACTTCTACGTTTTAGTTTTTACCGTCTAGTAGTTCCTGCTTTACCATTTTCCACTTCCTGTCAGTTTAATTTTTTATGCGTCTGTGATCCTTTTTGCCTGCTTCATTTACTGTGTTTATATTTTGTCCCTTTGTCGTTTAAATTCAATACCTGTTAGTCTTTCCAAGAATTTCTAATTGGCCTAGAGCGTGTGCCTATTTATTTCCCGCTGCCTTCACTATTCCATCTTTCAAAGCCCCCCATTCATCTTGCGTTACATTCCTTCCCGCTATATCAATCTATCATTGCCTGATGCTCCCTCTGAATCCCTCAGTAGCCTCCATTTGTTTCAGTTTATTCAGGTCCCGGCTCCCTCATTTCCAACCTTACTCTAATTTATTCGGTTTTAATCTGCAACTCATAACCAATAAATTATTACCAGAGTCCACATCTGCACCTGGAATGCTGTTGCAGTTTAAAACTTGCTTTCGAAGTCTATACCTCGCTTTTCTGTAATTTATTGAAAACCTCCGTACGTGCTCTGAGAGATGACAGTATCACAGATACGGAAAAACTTCTTACGGACACGTACCCTGCTCCGAATATTTTTCGAGACAGAATACATTTAATTTCGCTTTTGTGCGTTTTTCTTGAATAACTCGGGAACAACACCCTCCAGTGAAAACGTGTCGCAGTAAAATCATAAGCCACATTGAATTTCCTACAAGTTTAGACAGTTTTAGTATGTCAACCTGAGGTAGTTTCTTGACTCAACAGGCCACTACCGTCCCCTGTCAATTCGTTCGTCTCAGCTTCTTCTGCACTACTTTGATACGTTGTAAACAGTGACAATGTCTGAATAATACAAGAGTTAAACGACAGTGTGCATTAAATGTGTTCTATATTGGAATCTATTTGGAACGAAGGTGTACCTCCAATTGAAAATTTTCGTTCTTAATCACTAATACTATCATCCATTAGTGCATTTATCTTTGCTCCTCACCACGTATTACCTTCTTTCGTGATCTTAAACCAAGGGTAAACTCTCCGGAAACACCAAGTGAAGATAGTGTTTTTCTCACCAACTAAAACACGGGCGCTGCTTGGTAGTGCCAAAGACGGCCTCGGGCTACGGAAATACAGTGTAAGGTGGCTATAATTTCGCACCTTACAAGCACTCATCCACATACTTTGCCGTGATCTAAAAACACAATCAGGTATCGTATGATAGGTTGTACATCGTATATATGAATATATAAAGGAGACTAACATTATCACGTACGTCTTGTAAATAATTGTTAACGCCTATTGCATGAGAGGTGACTAAGTGTCTTTACAATAAAAACGGCGTAATGAATGATTACCTATACAAGTAGAAGTTGGAACGTCAATGGAAATGAAACGGCTGGCGGAACTGAAGCCCTGGGTGGAAGGCCCATACAAGTGTGTTGGTCCTGCTTAAACACAGGAAAAAGCAAGACGAACGTCGTAGCACCTAAGCCCTGGGGCACAATAGAGTCGCGACCGGCGGTACTGTAGCCAATCCGGAAGCATTATACTTTGGAAACGCTGAAAATCTTGGACGCAGGTGAGAGGAACGAAGAAGCGGTACCTCGAAAACCACTCAGGCTGGGTTATTTCCAAGCGTACTATTGTATAGGTTTTTCACCGCAAACTTTCCGCGCTGGACGCGGATGTTACATCTCTGCCATAAGGGGCAGAGTTGGGAAATTGTTGGTAATTTTACGTAGGGAATGTAAACTTTGTAATATAAGCGGTTTTATAAATCTACAATAAATGTATAAACAGGAACAACGTTTATCATTTAGTAGAAGTACTTGCCTTCATCATTCAATTTTGTTTAAATTGTATTTTATAGGATTAAGAGATCCTAAGATCTGCTTCAGGGGCTAGTCGGACAGGGCCAAATAATCATTTTAGCGTTTATTATTCTCCGTTGCGCACATTCATTTTACACCTGCCTGGAGAAGCATCCTGAAACAGGTTCTATCACATACCCTGCGTATATGACAGACGTTTATATTACAGACGGTCCACATTTCCCCATACAAAGTTATTTCCTGATGCAATCACTCGACTCTTTAAGACCTACAGCATTGTTGTAGATTTTAAAATGCCTTCTTGACTCCCTTGCTGTTCGTTTAAGATGGGAATCTAATTGTCATGTAGAATAACAGCAGTGAGGAAATAACGGAATTATACATCTTCATTTCTACTTTTTTATTGTGCCAGATTAAGGGGAGATTGTATGTCAAATTAGATGAAATCTGCCTTTTTCTGGTTTCTGTTCCATAATGTACTTCAGAATATCCTCAACATTTCCGTATACTAGTACACTAAAAACAGGCTTCTGTAAGAGAAATAATATTTTTAAATTGGTCGTGTGACTGAAGATTTTCACCACGTCGTATACACTGCCAGAATTGAACAGTCATATCTTAGGAAACATATAGTGTAGAAGGCTGTAAAGTGCTTTGTTTTGATACCACTGTTACGCCTCGGTAGGTGGAACAAATCAGTCCATTGTTTCTCGCACTAATTTGTTAGGAAATAATCCGCTAGCAAGTGATTTGCGTAGTGCACTCACATTATTTTTCTTTTATGCGTATATAAAATAATTAAGCGTAAAGTAAATGCAAATTTTCAGGTAACAGATATATACGGAATCTGAATTTGCATCTGGATTGGTGTGAGGAGTGAGAAAAACATAAATAAGAGAAAAATGTTTCTGAAGTGACCGTATCCCAAATAGCTTGGTGTAACTATAGGCAAGCTGAATTTTCTGGTAACTTACATGTATTTAAACGTAAACGTTCTCTTACTTTGACAGTTATGGTGGCACTCAAACCAATATTCAAATATTTGGCAAATCTAGAGCTGGTGTAGAAATGACTGCAGGGGAAGACCCAGAATATAAATATTTCCTTCGATAATATTGTGTGGTGCCGTGTGCCTAAAAGTGTTTCTGTTGCCCTCATGACTCTAACGTTGGCAGTGTTTGATACTGTAATAACAATGAACCGTGGGAACAAGTTATGGATACGTTACGGTAGAGATTAGAGTAGAACACATCTAGAGGACAGTGAGAACTGAATGTTTCGTGTATGCCATGCCGAGTTTACTCTTCAGCAAATCACAAAAAAAGCAAGAAAGTAAAGAAGAAGAGAGACATTGGTTAATCGTGACGCTGAAAAGAACACCAAAAAATGGTTCAAATTGCTCTGATCACTATGGGACTTAACATCTGAGGTCATCAGTCCCCCAGAACTTAGAACTACTTAAACTTACCTAACCTAAGGACATCACACACATCCATGCCGGAGGCAGTATTCGAACCTGCTACGGTAGCCGTCGCGCGGTTCCAGACTGAAGCGCCTAGAACCGCTCGACCACACCGGCCGGCGAAGAGAACACAGAATATAAGCCAAGGCACTTCTTTTGAATGAGAGTGTCAGAACTGTTTAACTGTCCAGAAGTTTGTAATTAAAAAGCTTTGAACCTCAGTATCTCGGAACTACCTTCTTGCTGTAAGTGGCCCGTTAGCTCAAAAAGTGCTGAAGGTAGAAACATGAAAGTTTCGCAGAATTCCAAAACTAAAGTTCAAAACTTGTGGAACTACACTCCTGGAAATGGAAAAAAGTACACATTGACACCGGTGTGACAGACCCACCATACTTGCTCCGGACACTGCGAGAGGGCTGTACAAGCAATGATCACACGCACGGCACAGCGGACACACCAGGAACCGCGGTGTTGGCCGTGGAATGGCGCTAGCTGCGCAGCATTTGTGCACCGCCGCCGTCAGTGTCAGCCAGTTTGCCGTGGCATACGGAGCTCCATCACAGTCTTTAACACTGGTAGCATGCCGCGACAGCGTGGACGTGAACCGTATGTGCAGTTGACGGACTTTGAGCGAGGGCGTATAGTGGGCATGCGGGAGGCCGGGTGGACGTACCGCCGAATTGCTCAACACGTGGGGCGTGAGGTCTCCACAGTACATCGATGTTGTCGCCAGTGGTCGGCGGAAGGTGCATGTGCCCGTCGACCTGGGACCGGACCGCAGCGACGCACTGATGCACGCCAAGACCGTAGGATCCTACGCAGTGCCGTAGGGGACCGCACCGCCACTTCCCTGCAAATTAGGGACACTGTTGCTCCTGGGGTATCGGCGAGGACCATTCGCAACCGTCTCCATGAAGCTGGGCTACGGTCCCGCACACCGTTAGGCCGTCTTCCGCTCACGCCCCAACATCGTGCAGCCCGCCTCCAGTGGTGTCGCGACAGGCGTGAATGGAGGGACGAATGGAGACGTGTCGTCTTCAGCGATGAGAGTCGCTTCTGCCTTGGTGCCAATGATGGTCGTATGCGTGTTTGGCGCCGTGCAGGTGAGCGTCACAATCAGGACTGCATACGACCGTGGCACACAGGGCCAACACCCGGCATCATGGTGTGGGGAGCGATGTCCTACACTGGCCGTACACCACTGGTGATCGTCGAGGGGACACTGAATAGTGCACGGTACATCCAAACCGTCATCGAACCCATCGTTCTACCATTCCTAGACCGGCAAGGGAACTTGCTGTTCCAACAGGACAATGCACGTCCGCATGAATCCCGTGCCACCCAACGTGCTCTAGAAGGTGTAAATCAACTACCCTGGCCAGCAAGATCTCCGGATCTGTCCCCCATTGAGCATGTTTGGGACTGGATGAAGCGTCGTCTCACGCTGTCTGCACGTCCAGCACGAACGCTGATCCAACTGAGGCGCCAGGTGGAAATGGCATGGCAAGCCGTTCCACAGGACTACATCCAGCATCTCTACGATCGTCTTCATGGGAGAATAGCAGCCTGCATTGCTGCGAAAGGTGGATATACACTGTACTAGTGCCGACATTGTGCATGCTCTGTTGCCTGTGTCTATGTGCCTGTGGTTCTGTCAGTGTGATCATGTGATGTATCTGACCCCAGGAATGTGTCAATAAAGTTTCCCCTTCCTGGGACAATGAATTCACGGTGTTCTTATTTCAATTTCCAGGAGTGTAGAATAATAACAATAATCTACATCGTTTGGTTTTGTCGTTCATTTATTTACAAAATCCCGCCAGCAAAATTAGGTGTTTGAGAAAAATATATTAAAACACTTTATAATACAATTTTTTCAATAATTATAGTTCAGTATATCTACAAAAGTGCGCTAATTAATTACTGGAAATGTAAGTTTTGTGCCTTAAAAACTTTACAATATTTAGCTTGCAGTAATTGTGGTAAAACTGCGCGTATAACTGAAATATTACATCATGTTAGCATTTTAATGTGTAGACTTGGAATTATTGAATTATTTGTTTAGGTGGTTGCATACCGGTATGCAAGAAACGACTTTTTCATTTGCTGACGTCCCTCAAACTGTAGATTGTACAGACTTCCCTTAAAACTAGCTTCAAAAAATGTTACAGAAAAGGCCGCCAGAAGAACAGGAATCTCACATTTCTACAGAGGAGATAGGGAGTCGGGCTCCGGAAGTTTCATTTCAAGCCGGAAGAAAATTCTCCACGGGTCCTCCCGTGCAGCAAGAACGGCCGACCGCGCATCGGAGATCCGAAGCGAGTCCTGTTCCAAGGATTTGATAGGAGCGTCCGAGGAAAAAGGAAAGGAGCAGGCGGGGAGACGACTGTGGATTCTGCAGCAGAAGTAGGGCTGGAGGGTACAGGTGGGCGCGGGGGGGGGGGACGGGCGGGATGGCGCGGGGGGATGGGGTGGAATGTGGCGGAGGCACGGTCGGCCGCGCTGAAACAAAAACAATAGCGGCCGCCTGGAGAAAAGACAGAGAGACAGGCCCGGCGCCTTGCCTTGCCTTGCCTTGCCCGTGTCTGCGTTTGCTGACACGTGTTGCGTCGCCAGCTGCTATATCAAGGCTGTCAGCTTCGGCGTACCAGGTCGGAGTTGTACAAAAAATATGTTACTGCCACCCTGACATATTGCAATAAAAAGAGCGGGCAGAAGGACGTATTACGCTTAACATAACAGGTCTCACCAACCGTACCATAATGAGCATGGAGCACAATACGGAATACGTCGTAACGAAGTAAACTAAAGTTTCAGAAGCTATTACAGATATTAAGCGTTTAGTAAAAAAAGGAAACTCTGAAACTGAACAATAACGTTAGGACTCATAAGCCAGCATATACATTCTCTTATACAGAACTACACTATTGGCCATTAAAATTGCTACACCAAGAAGAAATGCAGATGATAAACGGGTATTTATTGGACAAATATATTATACTAGAACTGACATGTGATTACATTTTCACGCAATTTGGGTGCATGGATCCCGAGAAATCAGTACCCAGAACAACCACCTCTGGCCGTAATAACGGCCTCATACGCCTACGCTTTGCGTCAAACAGAGCTTGGATGGCGTGTACAGGTACAGCTGCCCATGGAGCTTCAACACGATGCCACAGTTCATCTAGAGTAGTGACTGGCGTATTGTGACGAGCCAGTTGCTCGGCCACCATTGACCAGACGTTTTCAGTTGGTGAGAGATCTGGAGAATGTGCTGGCCAGGGCAGCGGTCGAACATTTTCTGTATAAAAGAAAGGCCCGACAGGACCTGCAACATGCGGTCGTGCATTATCCTGCTGAAATGTAGGGCTTCGCAGGGATCGAATGAAGAATAGAACCACGGGTCGTAACACATATGAAATGTAACGTCCACTGTTCAAAGTGCCGTCAATGCACCCCATACCATGACGCCGGGTGATACGCCAGTATGGCAATGACGAATACACGATTCCAATGTGCGTTCATCGCGATCTCGACAAACACGGATGCGACCGTCATGATGCTGTAATCAGAACCTAGATTCATCCGAAAAAATGATGTTTTGCCATTCGTGCACCCAGGTTCGTCGTTGAGTACACCATCGCAGGCGCTTCTGTCTGTGATGTAGCGTCAAGGGTAACCGCATCCATGGTCTCAGAGCTGATAGTCCATGCTGCTGCGAACGTCGTCGAACTGTTCGTGCAAATGGTTTTTGTCTTGCAAATGTCCCCATCTGTTGACTCAGGGATCGAGACGTGGCTGCACGATCCGTTACAGCCATGCGGATAAGCTGCCTGTCACCTCCACTGCTAGTGATACGAGGCCGTTGGGATCCAGCACGGCGTTCCGTATTATCATCCTGAACCCGCCGATTCCATATTCTGCTACCAGTCATTGGATCTCGACCAACGCGAGCAACAATGTCGCGATACGATAAACCGCATTGGCGATAGGCTACAATCCGACCTTTATCAAAGTCGGAAACGTGATGGTACGCATTTCTCCTCCTTGCACGAGGCATCACAACAATGTTTCACCAGGCAACGCTGGTCAACTGCTGTTTGTATATGAGAAATCGGTTTGACACTTTCCTAATGTCAGCACGTTGTAGGTGTCGCCACCGGTGCCAACCTTGTGTGAATGCTCTGAAAACTAATCAATTGCATATCACAGCATCTTCTTCCTGTCGGTTAAACTTCGCGTCTGTATCACGTCATTCTCGTGGCGTAGCAATTTTAATGTCCTGTAGTGTAAATGTGCTACGAATAGTAGAATTCATAAGTAGTGTGTCATTTCGAAATTATATACAGCCCACTAGTCCAAATGTGGACCACAACACAGCTTGGATACGACAAGTCCCTGGTGGGCTCCCGTCGATATGTGGCACCAGGTGTCCACGCACGGCTCACGTAATTCCCGTACACTATGGCCAGTGGAGTCCTGTCGTGAAGCTGTCAACCTATAGCGTACCAGATGTGTTCCATCGGGTTCACATCTGCTGAATTTGGCAAAAAAAATACTAACTTCAGTTCCTCCAAACCGTAGTAGCACGATTCTGATCTTCGACACGATCAGTTATCCTTCGCTGGCCGATGTGACTGAGCGGTTCTAGGCGCTTCAGTCCTGCTACGGTCGCAGGTTCGAATCCTGTCTCGGGCATGGTTGTGTGTGATGTCCTTAGGTTAGTTTGGTTTACGTAGTTATAAGTCTAGGGGACCGATGACCTCAGATGTAAAGTCCCATAGTGCTCAGAGCCATTTGAATTTGAGTTATCCTTCTGGAAGGCGTAATCACCGTCCCCGAGAACATTAAGTACGACGTTTTTCTAAGTGCATCTTTCTGCTTTTATGGCACTTCAGTCGTTCACTTGCGTAGTAAAATGAATCTCCTGTAGTCGTCCTTCCGATGTCATTTATTATAGGGCAACCAGTTTCGGTGCCACAGTACACTATCCGCAGGCCGTAACTGACGATGAGGGAGTGAACTCAGATCGTATACACGGACCTATCAGTGGCCAACATCTATGAATGGGCTTCTGTAGAATATTATAACACCTATGCTGTCCTCCTCTAGTGCGGATCCCCCACTTCAAGCTATGTGCGCTGAACTATGTGCTCTAGTACACTTGTGCTTGCAACAGCATTGAACGGCTCCGCCACAGTCCTCTACCTACCCTAACTTTCAGAGCTGGCTACCCTCTGAGCTCTATGTTCTGTGGCGAGGCGTGGAAGCACAAAAACGTTCTGCCTACCAGAGGTTTCACCGTCCTTTAACTACTTTCCATAGATGTTCGTGACACTCGTTTCCAGGCACCGGGGCATAGCACTCAGCCCTTTGTCAAAATCGCTTATGCCAGAGGATTTCCTCGTTTGTACCCCTTGTGATCACTAGAGCGATCCCTCTTTACTCTCCGATCTGTTTATATAGATTCCATACCGTGTCGCGTGCCTGCAACGCCACGGTCCCCTGCCCAATACACCAGACATTGACTCTTCAACTCTCGCCGTAAATAGCGGCCATAATATTTTGTCTCATCAGTGGCGTGGATTTCACGTCAATAAAATGATCACACTCTTTAATCTGCAATACGCTAAAACACCGTTGACACATTCAGACAGACCTTAGGAACTTTAAATTGGCAGAGCCGATACGTAGCGTGTCAGCTCACTTTCGACCCTCCGATAGATATTTGTATACAACACCATCAAAAACTCTGAGGTCGACTGACCAAGCAATGTAGGACGCAGCCCCGGATCTACGATATTTCCAAACCAGGGATCTCCTCACCAGCGTTTAAGATCGGATGTAAATTTTTTTAAAAATGTCTATTCTTCAAAAATATCTTCATTTTCAAGCGCACATCTTTCTGAAGAGTTTGAGATAATCACATGTCCTAGGAAATGTAGGACATGTTATTTGGTCTTAAGTGGGCCAATGTGCAGTGCCATGCCTCTTCACACTGCATTCTTCTCTCGCTCGTCACTGTATTTCGCACTGTGGAATTCAAATGCGTATATTTTTAAGCTATCAATCACATATCCAGGACAGTGGAAATTAAAATGTTCTGTGGTGTATCTCCTGATTCCAGTCGGTCGGTTTGACAACCTATCACTCACAATTAATACTGGGTGGGACTGTAACCAGGAGAATAAGTACTGTTCAGAAAATTTGCACTCTTTGTTGCGTATGAGCTAATAACTTTCTCTTTTGTGTGACGTAGAGTTAAATATAGGAAACAAAACCAGTAAAGACAGGAGACAAGCAAGACAGTACACATATCTTCAACCCTTAGGTACCAACAATTCTTTCTCTCTAATCTTGCTACAGATATACAGGGCGTGCTTTCCTTTCTGAAAAAGAATTTATTACGTCTCTAAAGCTCGTCAAACGTTTTGCTACATGAAAAATCAAAACGTCGATGTTAATACTGAAAAAGCTGTTACACGAATAGTACCCAAGACTGATGTGGTTTCTCTATTTGATTAAGTTTATTTTGTCACTGGCTGCTAGATACAACGATATAAACCTTTCTATATTACATCATTGTAACACATGCCGAATAAGTAAGACTGTTTTGGCACAAATGGTCATTTTTATGTAACTCGTTTACATAAATAGCACGACAGAATGAAATTCAGGAAGTACTAATGTCAAATGTCTATTAGGTCTGCTGCAAGCAAAAAGTTTTAAGTTACGAAATACTTTCACATTGCATTAATACACTCCACTTTCTCAACCATGAGATCGAAAAGTAGTAGTGCGAAATTTCTATACAAATTTGGAATCCTCATATTCTTTATTGTGTGATGTCTACGTTCCTTCTCCTTCCTCGTCCTGACAAACAATCTTATTGTCACTAATTCTGTAACTATTCCTACCACTGTCAAAACGTATTCTCCAGTTAACTTCACTAACCCTCCCAGATCACCGGTTTAGTTATCCCGTGTTTATTCTCCGGTTACGCGTTATTACGTGTTCGTTCAACTCGTTTTCCGCGCTAGTCCGAGAACTTAAGCGTCTGCTAACTGGGGACTGTACAACTGGCTCTTAGTAGCGTATCGATCTGGTAAAAATTTTCTATCAAAATTTCATTTTCTTGGATACGCCGAGAAGATCCTTTGATTCCTGTTAGCCGTTGATTTCCACTCTGATAGTCTCAATCTACGGATTTCACTAATAGTTATAACGACGCTGATTATTCGCACACCCAATCAATCACATAAACAAACAGCGATTGGCATTCACCCGTTCGGTTTTATTCGGCTCAGCTCGTATAGCCCCGTCGTCTTTTGTCTGCGGTAAGTTCCTTATTTATAGATGTGACGGGGATTTCCCTGGAAGAGACGTCATGCACATTACGCACGCATTCAAAAATAATCATATGATTCATTCAGAAATCAACTAATAACGTGTTAAAATGTTAAAAAACCAACACGGATGCGTTTCAAAATCATATGAACAATCGACAGATCAACGTGCGCTGCATTCTAGGCGCTTTGTGAAACAAGGTTTTTTTTTCTTCAAGAATATGAATATGGCGCCCCCTGAGATTCTCGCCCGGGTCAGATACCCGGATTTGCCCCCCCCCCCCTTTGGATCCGGGCCTGGTAGGGCGGCGATTAAGTTCAGTGTCGTCCTGACCATAGGATGAATTGATGGAATTTGGTTAAGTCAACACGCTGCGTCCCAAATTATGGAAATTGCAAATTTGTTGTAAGGTCTTAGGGGGCGCAACTGCTGAGGTCATCGGTCCCTGCGCTTACGCGCTACTTAATCTAACTGAAACTAACTTACGCTAAGGACAACACACACACCCATGTCCGACCAAAATTATCTATTGATAGAGTTGGCTATTGCTTTCCGTACTGTCACACTCTTTGTCGGCGCTCTGTGCAGGCCGCCGCGGCCCGAGGTCTGTGATTAATATTTCTTTTGCAACTTGTGTAGGATTGAATTATATTTTGCAGTACAGAATTTACATCAAGGCGAGTACACTGAAAATAGTATAAAATTATATTATCACATGTTTATAAGGGTTAATTACCAGTTTCTATCAGTGAATGTTACTGGTAGCAGATGCTATTTTCAGCTGCTATTTTGCGCCAACTCAGCTGCGATTACATCTGTTGATACAGGTTAATGCCGATTTTCTCGAATTATATTGAGTGCGCCACGGGTGGTAGGCATCTAATTCAGGTCGAAAACTGCTGTGACGTAAAGCCACCGGTACTGCAAAAGATAATTCGAATATATATAACTCACGCAGATTTCGGAGAACATTTTACGACGGGAAGTAATTATCAGGTATAATTTCCGTTTAAGCTGGTGGTTATTGATGTTACGAGCGTTCTCATTTGGAGGACTGCAAGTTGGGACACTTAGTTTATTAGTGGCCAATAGTTAATTGTCGAGCAAGTCGAGCGTCTGGAACGGCCTAATATTGCCGAAGTAGATAATGCTGCTGGCGATGGAGCACGCTGGGAGAGGGTGGTGGGGATGGTGGCGGGTAAGGAGGGGGGGGGAGTGGAGGAGGGGTACGTACAAAGGAAGGCACGGGCGACTCGTGGCAAACGCCGTTTGCATCGTGAGCCCAGGCGGCGCAACCAACTACCAGCGCAAAGATGAGTGGGTGCGTAACTTAAGACTCGCAGGCGAAATAATCTGCGAGCAGCCAATGATAATCACTTACCATTATATCGCTTGGGGCACAGCGGTCCAAAAAAATGTATCCTCTGTTTAAAATTCCATAACTGGCAAACTAATTGACAGAGTTGTCTCATCTTTTTTAGTGTAATAGTTTGTAGTTCCGGCAATCGCCACACAATTGTTGTATTGCGTTGTTTTGTTTTGTCAGATGACAGTCGTCAGATAGTCAGTGTTTTGTTCTTAGTTGCACCTAGTTACTCGAGTAAACATGGCTGGCACGAGGCTTACATTCGATGAAAGGAAGTCAGTTTTAAAGTGGTATTTTAAGTACGAAAACATTATTGAGGTTCAAGGGCAATGGCGAAATGAGTATCAAACGGAGCCGCCGACACGTTTAACGATTCGTCGCATTCGAGGCCTGTGACAGTAACAAGTCCAGCTAACTCCCGTCGTGTGTAACAACAATTCACTCGCTTACCACAGAAGTCTGTGAGACAGTGTGCCCGTGAAAGTGGAATGAGTCGCTCAAGTGTTCGGCGAATTTTGAAGACGGCAAAGTGGAAGTGCTACATCCCACGATTGCTACACGTAATGAACGAGGACGACCCAGATCGTAGAATGGAGTACTGCGAGTGGTTTACCAATACGGTGCTCAACAATTAAAAACTCGCAGAGATGATGGTGAGGTTTGATGAGGCACAGTTAAAACTCAATGGTACACTAAATCGCCACAATTGCATCTACTGGGCAACCGAAATTCCGAACGTCCATGTAGACAAAGCCATGAATTTGCCAGGAGTAAATGTGTGGTGCGGGTTGTCTTACCGGGGTTTGATTGGGCCATTTTTCGTTGACGGCACAGTTACTGGTGATATGTACCTGCAGAAGCCTTAGACATCCATTTTACCTGCCATCCGAGACTTTTATGAAGATGGAAGAGTTTACTTTCAAGAAGATGGTGCCCCAGCCCACTACCAAAATCGTGTTACGGCATATCTCGACGAAAATCTACCAGGAAGATGGACAGGCCGTAGAGGTGCTGTGGAGGATCCACCACGTTCCTCATACCTAACTCCTCTGGACTCTTACCTGTGGGAAACACTAAAGGACCTCGTTTATCGACAAAAGCCACGCACATAGGATGAACTTCGAGAATCCATCGTACATTCATGTGCAAATATACAACTGAACACGTTGCAGTCAGTAGTTCGTGCTGCAGTTCGGCGGCATGGTTTGTGTGTGGATGTTAATGGTGACCATTTCGAACACCTACAGTGATATCTTTAAGTTGACCTTTAAGCTACACTTTCACCAATTAGTCCGTCAATTAGTTTGCAAGTTATGTACTTTTAAACAGTGGATACATTTTTGGACCCCCTCTGTATATGGTTTTCACTTAAATATACGCCAAATATAAATTATTAGTGTTGTCATCGAACTAAAGATACAACACAGTAACGCATTTCCACATTGGACTACGATGTTTTATTAATCAATAAAACTCCGAGACTCTCTAATCGTTGTCTAGAAAGACAAACATCGAGGTAAACAACGCTTCTGATATATGGACAAGAAGGAAAAGTACAATACCGAAGTAGGTGACTGGAAACATTCACTGGCCCCTATGACGGTAAAATGAAATTTAGAAACAGTGAAGAATACAGGAAAAGTGCAGCGAATATCAAGTCCCTGGATGAAAATAGGAGCTTCCGCAGTAGCGGTAAAGGAGGGGACGGAAAACTGCAGATGTTTACGAACTTCCAGCGTGCTGGAGTAGCTGTGGGTCAGCGACTTCGGTATGCTCGAATCTTCGTCTGGAAGTACACAAAACGTCTTTGACCAGTTTCGGTACGGTTCATTTGAAAAGGACAGTGTTGATGTCCTTCCCATCCTTCGTCACCTCGAGGTTCCGCTCCGTCGCTAATAACTTCTTCGACCGTGAGACAGAAGCCCCAATATTCCTTCATCTCAAAGCCATAGTTATTTTTACAACTATTCTTTTATCCAGACCATAATATTAAATACTAAAATAATAGACGTCTCGTCCATGTCGTTGGTGTCTTCCTCAAAACTAGGACATGGGTACTTTTATGTATCACGTTTATACCAGTGCCATAAGGCCCTCGATGTCACTATTATAAGTTTTTATTCGTCCCAAAATATTACAGATACGTCACAGAATACGGGAGGCTATTCTTGGCTTTATGGTAATTTGTAATCCTCTCCGAATCGGTGACCAACATCAGGATGACAGCATTTTCTTATGGACGTTGTCGAAATACAACGATAAGCGAAAACATTATGGCCACTGTACACTGTGATATTGAATGCCGCCTGGCATTTAAGCGGAGCAGAGACGAATGGGAAATAATTCAAACGATACGGGCCGCAAATGGTAAAATCCATTCTCATGAGCAATTATGACTACAGCACATTCTTTGTTCTTGTGCTGTTGTCGTGAGGATCAATGGGAAATTGTTGAATGGCGCTGAAACGAGTAAGCGACAAGATGTTTGGCAGCCACGGCAGAAAGTGGGTCTGAGACCTGCCCGCTCTGTAATGCAGCAGGGCGGAGATCTGTAGCAGATATGACGACAGATTAAATGCTTTTGCTAGCTTAAATTATTAGGAGCATTCTTTTCACCACTCGTTGTTGAACACTGGGCTCCGCAGAAATCGACCCCTACTTGTCCCATGTAGACCTAACGATATAGTCAGTTACGCCTGTACTGCAGGCGATCGTCAATGGTCGGTAAGTGACATTTCTAGCTACAGCATATCGATGGTCGTGCCTGGTTACGCCCTCGTCCAAGAAGAACTTTTTCTCGAAACATGTCCTGCGCCACAGATACAGGCCAGTGGGGGCCATTAGTCTACACTGAGTTGATAAACGTCATGGGGTAGCGACATTCAACTGTACAGACGCAAGCGGAGCTGTTATTCGTACTAAGGTGATGCGTTTGAAAAGGTTTCCAACGTGATGATAGTCGCACGGCGAGAATTAACAGACTCTGAACATGGAATGATACTTGGAGCTAGACCCATGGAACATTTAGTTGCAGGAAATCTTAGGAAATTCTGTTTTCCGAGATCCGCAGTGTCGAGAGTGTATCAAGAATACCAAATTTCGGGCATTACTTCTCACCATGGTCAACTCTGCGGCCGACGTCCTTCACTTAAAGACCGAGACCGGCGGCGTTTGAGTAGAGTTGTCAGTGCAACACTACGTAAAAGAGCCGCAGAAATAAATGGGGGACGTACGACGAACGTATCGGTAAGGACAGTGCGGCGAAACTGGACGTTAACGTCCGACGCGAGTGTCTTTGTTAATAGCACGATATCGCCAGCAGCACTTTTTCCTGGGCTCGTGACCACATCTGTTGGACACAAGACGACTGGAAAACAATGGCCTGTCATATGAGTCCTCAAGTCAGTTGGTAGGAGCTGATGGCAGGGTTCGAATGTGTTGCAGACGCCAAAAAGCCATGGACACGTCAACAAGGCGCTCCATAATGGTGAGGTCTGTATTAACATGGAGTGCACTGCGTCCTCTGGTCCAGCTGCACCGACCATTGGCTGGAAATGGTTATGTTCGGCCACTTGGAGACCATCTGCAGCCATTCACAGGACTTCATGTTTCCAAACAACGATGGAACTTCAGTGGACGACATTGTTCCATTTCACCGGGCCACAATTGTTCCCCATTGCTTTGAAGAACACTCTGGAAAATTTGAGCGAGTGATTTAGTCACCGAGCATTGTTTCTGCAGGGGACTTAAAGCGACTTTATGAGTCTACGGCACGTCGAGTTGCTGCCTTCCGTCAGGAAAAAGGAGGTCCGACTCGATATTAGAGAGTATCCTATCCCATGACTTTCGTCACCTCATTCTATTATGCTATGGAAGGTATTCGCCTGGAGTAATCGATGGTACCATGAGAGCTGTGGATTACAACATTATTGCGAATCAAGTGCAGTTCTTCACATTTGATATCTCCACTGACGACGAAGATGATGATTTGTTCCAATTGGATAATTCTTCGTGTCACAATCACAGAATTTTTCTCGAGCAGTCTAATGACCATTAAAGTGAACAATGATGTCACGGTACAAAATTCGCCTCATATACGTCTCACAGAACGCACCTGTCGCATTATTTGTTACCAGCTCAGCGTCAACGAGTCATCGATCCGTATGTAAAAATAGTTCAAATGGCTCTGAGCACTATGCGACTTAACTACTGAGGTCATCAGTCGCCTAGAACTTAGAACTAATTAAACATAACTAACCTAAGGACAACACACACATCCATGCCCGAGGCAGGATTCGAACCTGCGACCGTAGCGGTCGCGGTAGACATTAGCCACATACCCTCGGAAAGCTACCAAAGACTTGTGGAATCCATGCCACGCACAGTCACTGTTGTATTGTTCTCCAAAGGTGGACCAACACGCTATTAAGCGGGCGGTCATAGCATTTTGGCTCATCGGCGTAACCACTTCAATTCCACCAGTTTTTGCGTTAATGTTGCAATGTCGGTTGAGGTCGCAGCCCAGCGACAATTACGTGGAGTCATTGCCTGCCATCAGGACGTCGGGACCTTGTAGTAGTCATTCTCTGTCATTGGTGCGTCCAAAGCCATGTTACAAGTGCACTAATAAGGGGACCATCGCACCTACTCGTGATTGCCGCAGATTTCGTGTAAACTTTTAATACATACAGGGACTGGCAAGGAATAAAGGTGGCAGGAATGGAGCTCCAGATGGCGAAGCTTTTATAAGTACAGGGCATACATAAAGTCCGGCAACACTTTCAATTATTTATTGTACAAGAACAAAATATTGTACAGATATCATACATATGTCATTTTGAAGAGAAACCAAGAAATGGTTCAAATGGCTCTAAGCACTATGAGACTTAACATCTGAGGTCATCAGTCCCGTAAACTTAGAACTACTTAAACCTAACTAACCTAAGAACATCACATACATCCATGTCTGAGGAAGGATTCGAACCTGCGACCGTAGCAGAACTGAAGCGCCTAGAACCACTCGGCCACATCGACCGGCGGAAGAGAAACTCTGAAAGTTCTTTTTTTATCATGTATACCGCCACAGCTTAGTTTGGTAATTTGCCGACAGTCAGCGCTAGTCGCAAACATGGAGAGTTCAGGTGCGGAGCGAGCTTTCTTTGTGTTGGAATTCGAGAAAAATAAGTGTGCTGCAGAACCAAGTACGGTAAGAAGCCACCAACAAGGTAGGCCACTTTCCTCTGGCACAACAAATTCGTTACGACGGATTGCTTGTGCCCGGCAAAGAGAAACGGACGTCCCACTGTGAGTGCATACGAGAGACATTCATAAAGAGTCCAAAGAAATCGGTGCGTCGTGCATCCCTTCAACTCGAAGTGGATCCAATGACAGTGTGGAAAGTCCTGCGACAGAAACTGTCTATGAAACTATTCAAATTGGAGCTAGTGCAGAAGCTTAGTGACGACGACAAAGACAAGCGTTTTGAGCTTTGTTCGCAATTGCAACGATTGAATGAGGATGGGGATGGCACTGTTGATCGCTTAATTATTAGCGACGAAGCCACTTTTCACACAAATGGGGAAGTGAACAGGCATGATTGTCGAATCTGGGGTTCAAAGCATCCACACGAATGCATTAAGTTTGAGCGTGATTCCCCAAAAATTTATGCTTTCTGTCACGTCGAATCTGTACAGGCCATTCTTCTTCGCCGAGAGCACTGTCACTGGATATTCCTACTTGGACATGTTGCAGCAATGGCTCATGCCTCAAATGCAATCGTAGTCTCCGTTCATCTTTCAGCAGGATGGGGCTCCATCCCATTTTCATCGTGAAGCTCGTGGGTACCTGAACACGGAGCTGCCGCATCGATGGATCGGCCGTGCTACAGAAGGGGACAGCTGTTTCATGAAATGGCCTCCCCGATCACCAGATCTCACACCGTGTAACTTTTTTCTCTGGGGACACATTAAAGATCTGTACATTGATTAGTTCTTGTGCAATAAATAATTGAAAGTGTTCCCGGACTTTATGTACACCCTGTACGTAGCACTATTGGCACGGGTCAGGCGCGGCGTAATTATTTATATTAGCTAAGTTCTCAGACAGCGGTGACACAGCGAAAGATCGCTGAACCGTAATACGAGGGTTGTAGGGTCGAGTGTACAAGCAAAAATTCAATATTGTTTTATTTTCAGTTTTTACGTTACTTATACTATGTTACTTACAGTGCTCAGTATATCTGGTTTATCAATGTTTTCACACGAGGCATGAGAAGGAAAGGCAAAGGAAAATTTGGCATTAGAAATACAGTACGATACATAATTAAACGACCTTTTGAAACCCCGCAACGGTCTCCAATCGCTAAGTGCAAGTTTAAAATTTGTCGTAAACAATGTTTCTTTCTAATGGTACAACAGCGTGTCGTCTTCAGCGTCACGGTAGGGCTCGACGACACTTCAATCAGCAAACTGTTGACACATGCGGAAACAACGCCAGAGTTCAAAAGTTCATGTGGGGAGTACGGAGGCTTATTCACGTCACATTGGCACCGCATTTCACTAAAATTCTGCTCGACGCCGCCGTGGACGTGTTACACGATGGGAAGGTAGTCACACTCCTCTCAAAATGGTTCAAATGGCTCTGAGCACTATGGAACTTAACTTCTTTGGTCATCAGTCCCCTAGAACTTAGAACTACTTAAACCTAACTAACCTAAGGACATCACACACATCCATGCCCGAGGCAGGATTCGAACCTGCGACCGTAGCGGTCGCGCGGTTCCAGGCTGTAGCGCCTAGAACCGCATGGCCACTGCGGCCGGCACACTCCTCTCTTACTCCCATTTCACCCATTCCTTGGCTCCTCTGCAATGAAAGTCAGCATCGGGGCGTCCAGCACTCAAATCACGCAGTTTTCTCATGAATGGCCGAGGAAAACATTTCAGACACACCTATACTCAGAACCGGCACGCAAAGCCCTGAGAGGGGTGGCGTAAAGGGCCTCAATGATACCTCCCTTGCCTTGGGGGCTTAATTCCCACACATTTCGCAGTCTAAACCAACAGTTCACAGGGCGGTGTGCAGCAGAACGAAATTTTCGACAACTTTTGATACTGCCGACACCCAGTGGATGATTCAGTCCTTCTATATGGACATCGTGAGGCTGCAATTCCGTTGAGTGTAGTCGATGGCAAATTTTGCTGCGCCATTCATGGTGGAACCTCTAGGAACCGTGCAAAACAATACGACGTAATCTGAACATGATTCGAAGCAGCAAGGGGTGTTTTTATTATTTCAGCCCTCTTCTTTCACGCCCTCCTGTATCGTTATTATGGGGGTTTGCGTAAATGAAGCAGCAAAGAGCAGCAGTTTTGCAACACCCTAGGTATCACTTATGCAAATTTATTGAGCATTTTAAAAATGTACCTGTAGAACAATCTAGACAACCATTCAGATTAGTGGCACTTGGCTGGTTCTCTAGCGCCTGAGGACAGGCAACCCCTTCGACATCTCTTATATTCCGCGTATATGAGCCCAGGCGCTAGAGCAGTTGTAGAACGCCATTTTGCTATGTATGTGTCGAACTGTCTGTACACGTAAATTTTTGAAGTACTCAACAAAGTTGTGTTGGTGGTACTGACGCTGTTGCCGAACTAGGACATCTTAGATCCCACTGGTGCTGTTTTCTTCATGTACTTGTTAATATTCAGAATACATTAATATTAACATCAGCAGAAAATGTATTACAGGACTACGAATCGTTATGTATAGGAAGGTGGGCAGAGAGCGAGTTATTGTGAAGAGTTAAATAATAACGCTGTTCTAATCAGAATCGACAGAAAACCAACACCGACAACAATAGTCCAGCTATACATGCCGACAATGCAAGCAGAAGACAAAAAGATGGAGAAAGTGTATCAGGCTATTGCATGAGTAATTCAGCATATAAATGGAAACGAAAATCTTATAGTCATGGGGATCGGATGGAGGTTGTAGGGGAAGGAGTAGATGAAAGAGTTACGGGAAAATATGAGCTTGGTTCTAGGGATGAGAGAAAAGAAAGGCTAATTGTTTTCTGCAATAAATTTGACCAAGTGATAGTGAATACTCTGTTCACGAGTCACAAGAAGAGGGGGTATACCTACAAAAGGCAAACGCAAACGGGAAGATTTCTGTTAGGTTACATCATGGTCTGATTCAGAAATCAGATATTAGATTGTGAGGCTTACCCAGGAGCAGACATAGACTCAGATCTTAATTTAATAGTGATGAAGTTTAAGAGGACAAGCAGGATGAATCGGTGCCCAGAGAAATATTATATGGAAATACTCAGAAGTGGAGACATGTGCTCGAAGTTCATGGAGGCTATAGATAATGTGATACAGAACAGCTCAGTAGTCAGTTCAGTTGAAGTGGAATGGATATATCTAACGAGGGCAGTCACACAATTAGTAAAGAAAAACAAGGAAGATAACTGTGTGGAAACAGTGGGTAAGAAAAGAAATAGTCCCTTGATCGACGAAAACAGAAAGTCCAGGGAAGCTAATGCAAAATGGGCTCATGAACAATGTGAAGAAACTGAAAAAGAAATGATTGTTGGAAGGACTGACTTAACATGTAGAAACGTCAAAACAACTTCCAGTGAAATTAAAAGCAAGGGTGGTAACATTATGACTGCAACGAGAATTCCTCTGTTAAATGCAGAGGAGAGAGCGAATAAGTGGCAAACGTACAATGAAGGCCTCTATGAGGAAGGAGAACTTCTCTAATGACATGACTGAAGAAGAAACAGGATTCGATGGAGGGGGAGATCCAGTATTAATCTCAGAATTTAAGGGAGCCTGGGAAGACGTAGGATGAGGTAAGGCAGAAGGGATAGATAACGTTCCATCGGAATTTCTAAAATCATTGGGAGAGAAGGTAAGAAAACAACTATTAATATTGGTGTGTAGTTTATTTGAGGCTGGCGATATACCATCAGACTTTTGGGAAAACATCATCCACACAATTTCGAAAATTGCAAGATCTAACAATTGCGGGACTTATTGCACAGTCAGCTTGAAAGCTCATGCATCCAAATTGATGACAAGAATAATGTACAGAAAAACGGAAAAGGTAATTGAGAATGCGTTGGACTTCGAAGGGTTTGGCGTTAGAAAATGTAGAGGCATCAGAGAGGCAGGTCTGATATTGTGGTTGTTAATGGAAGCAAGACTGAAGAAAAATCAAGACACGTTCGTAGGATTTGAACTGGAAACAAGTTTTTGTCAATGCAAAATGGCATGAGATGTTCGAAATTCTGAGAAAAATAGGGGTAAGCTATAGGGAAAGGGGTGTAATATACAGTCTGTACAAGAACAAAGAGTGAACTATAAGAGGGGATCACCAAGAATGAAGTGCTCTAATTAAAAAGATTGGAAGACAGGGATATAGCCTTACGCCGCTACCGCTCAATCTATACATCTAAGAAGGAATGACATATATAAAAGAAAATTAAATAGTGGGATTAAAATTCAAGGTGAATGGATATCAACGATGAAGTTCGCTGATGATATCTGTTGAAAGGGAGACAATTACGGGGTTTTAAAAAAAGTGATGGTTTAATTGTGTTGGACACTGTAAATTTCGAAGAAAACATTGTACTTAAAGCGTCCACGAGAACTCTGCAAATAACATTTCAAGATTGGATTGTAATTAAAACGTACAGGGATTCGTATTTCATTAGTTTCATTTTGACCGTGCAGAAGACTACCTAAAAATAAGTTCCATTTTACATCAGTAACTGTCATTACCAATATTTGGCGAAATTTTGCTTTTTGCGTGCTTTTCTGCCAAAATGTGGTATGATAGAGTACCTTTTATGAATGTAAACTGTGTTTGTATTGCTGTTGCTACTTGAAAACAACGTATTTGTAAAAATGGGGCTTTTATAATGTGTGCAAGATTCCGAGAAAATTTGTACTTCGAATGTTTTTACTATGAATATCATCGCAACACATGTAAATCATTAACTGTAAAGTAATAAAAGTATCAAATTTTACATATAAATTACCCGCACATGCTATACAATCCCTTCATAGACAATTATCTGCATCCCATAATTTACCTTTCGCTTTCTCTTGGATGTATTTTATGAAATTATTAATAAATGCAGTACACTCAGTATGATTTCGGTTTATTTACAGTGTAAGTAACATAAAGGTTAAATTAAAAAAAAAAAAAAGATTTCACGTAAAGACCCGACATCCTGACACTACGATTACCGCTTGGCAATCTTTTCACTGTCCACTTGACAGCACAAATGTCTCACGTCTCGCTCAACGCACGCCAAAAATGCTATTTTTGTAAGCGCTTGGCCATACGGAACAATCATTCCAGTCATTTTCATTTCTGGCGAAGCCCTGCGTTAATCAAAAGTTGAACGAAATCAGTGACGACGAAAAGGCGCTGTCCCTTTATCAGTGGCCAAAGGTCATGGAAAGGTACTGGCTTTGAAATCCTCTCGTCAGCTAGTAAAACATTTTTTTTCTTGAAACTTCATGGTAGATTAAAACTGTTTGCCGGACCGAGACACGCACTCGGCACGTTTGGCTTTCGCGGGCAAGTGCTCTACAAAATGAGCTACCCAATTATGACTCACGCCCCATCCTCAGAGCTTTATTCCTGCCAGTACGTCGTCTCCTACTTTCCACACTTCGCAGAAGATCTCCTGCGAAATTTGCAGAACTAGCACTCGTTGAAGAAAGGATATAGCGGAGACATGGCTTTGTCACAGCCGGCAGGATGTTTTCAGAATGAGATTTTCACTCTGGCAGGTTAAAACTGAGTGCTGGACTGAGACTCGAACTCGGGACGTCTGCCTTTCACGGACAAGTGCTCTACCAACTTAGGTACTCAAACACGACTCACGCCCCGTCCTAAAAGCTACGAGATACTGGCGGAAGTAAAGCTTTGAGGAGATGCCGTGAGTCGTGACTGGGCAGCTCAGTTGGTACAGCACTAGACAAGTGTTCTGCCAACTTGCCCTCGAAAGACAAATGTCCCGAGTTCGAGGCTTGGTCTGACACACAGTTTTAATCAGCCAGAAAGTTTCACATCAGCGCCCACTCCGCTCCAGAGTGAAAATCAGATTTTTTTAGTCATCATTCTTCTGAGTGATTTGTAGCCGTCCGCCACAAATTCCTTTCCTGTATCAATCTCTTTATCTCAAAGTAGCACTTGCAACATACGTCCTCAATTATTTGTTAGATGCAATCCAATCCCTGTCTTGCTCTACAGCTATTGCGCTGTACAGCTCTCTCTAGTACCATGGAAGGCATTCCATGATCTGTTAATAGGTGTCCTATCATCCTGTCCCTTCTCCTTGCAGTGTGTTCCACATATACGTATCCTCTCCGGTTCTGCAGAGAACTTCCTCATTCCTTACCTTATCAGTCCACCTAATTATCAACATTCGTCTGTAACATCACATCTCAAATGCTTCGATTGTCTTATGTTCCGGTCTTCCCACAGTCCATGTTTTATTGCCATAGAGTGTTATGGTTTAAGCGTACATTTTCAGAAATGTCGTCCTCAAAGTAGATTTCTCTTGGCCAAGAATGTCCTTTTTGCTGTGGTAGTCTGATTTTGACATTCTCCTTGCTCCTTCCATCATTGGTTATTTTGCTGCCAAGTTAGCAGAATTCCTTAACTTCATCTACGTCGTGACATCAGACTTGATAATAAGTTTATCGCTGTTTTCATTTCTGATATTTCTCATTACTTTCGTCTTTCTTCGATTTACTCTCAGTCCATATTCTGTACTCATTAGTTTGTTCATTCCACTTAGCAGACCATGTAATTCTTCTTCACTTTCACTCACGATAGAAATGTCATGTGCGAATCGCATTATTGATATCCTTTCACCTTGAATTTTAATTCCACTCCTGAAACTTTCTTTTATTTCCGTCATTGCTTCTTCGATGTACATTTTGAACAGTAAGGGCCAAAGGCTACATCTCCATTTTACACCATTTTTAATCAGAGCACTTAGTTCTTGGCCGTCCACTCTTATTATTCCCTCTTGGCTCTTGAACATACTGTATATTAACCGTCTGTCCCTACAGCTTACCTCTATTTTTCCCAGAATTTTGAACATCTTGCACCATTTTACATTGTCGAATGCTTTTTCTAGGTCGACGATTCCTATTAAAGTGTCTTGATTCTTCTTTAGTCTTGCTTTCGTTGTCAGCCGCAACATCAGAATTGCCTTTCCTAAAGCCAAACTTCTTCTCATCTAATACATTTTTATTTATCTTTCCCATTCTTCTGTGTATTATTCTTGTCATTAACATGGTTCAAATGGCTCTGAGCACTATGGTACTTGACTTCTAAGGTCATCACTCCAATAACATGGTTACATGAGCTGTTAAGCTGGTTGTGCGATAATTTTCCCACTTGTCAGCTCTTGCAGTCTTCGGAAGTGTGTGGATGACATTTTTCCGAAAGTCACATGGTATGTCGCCAGACTCATAGATTCTACAGACAAACGTGAATAGTCGTTTTGTTGCCCTTTCCCCCAATGATTTTAGATATTATGATGAAATGTTACTACCCCTTCTGCCTTATTTTATCGTAAATCCTCCAAAGCTTTCTTAAATTCTGTTTCTAAATCTCGATCGCCTATCTCTTCTAAATCGACTCCTATTCCTTCTTCTATCACATCAGACAAATCTTCCTCCACATAGCGGCCTTTATCCGCTCTCTCCCCTCTGCATTTAACTGTGGAATTCCCGTTGCACCCTTAATTTTGGCACCCTTGCTTTTAATTCCACCAAATGTTGTTTTGTCATTCCTATACGCTGAGTCAGTCCTTCCGAAATCATTTTTTTGCACTTTCTTCACATTTTTCATTCATCCATTACATGCTACATTCCCTGAACTTCCTATTTATTTCATTCCTCAGCGTCTTGCATTTCTGTATTCCTTAATTTTTCTGAACAATTTTATATTTCTATCTTTCGTCGATTAGCTTTTGTTTCCCATGGCTTCATCACAATTACCTATATTGTTCTTTCCAACTTCTGTGATTGACCTTTTTACAGATGTCCATTCCTCTTCAACGGTACTGCCTAATGAACTATTACTTATTGCTGTATCTCACCATTTCTCAGTACGTCTGTATACCACTTCTTTGCATTCTTCCTGACGAATATCTTAAACTTCAGTCTACTCTTCATCACTGCTACATTGTCATCTGAGTTTATAAATGCTCCTGGGTATGCCTTACAATCCAGTATCTGATTTCGGAATCTCTGTCTGACCATGATGTAATCTATCTGAAATCTTCCCGTATCACCTTGCCTTTTCCAAGTATTCTTCCTCCTCCTGCGATTTTTGAACAGAGAATTCGTAATTACTAACTGAAATATATTGCAGAAGTCATTTAGCCTTTCTCTTCTCTCATTACGTGTCAGTCCATATTTTCCTGAAATCTTTTCTTCTACTCCTTCTCCTACAACTGCATTCAAGTCCACCGCGACCATTAGATTTTCATCTTCCTTTACATACTGTATTATCGTTTCAATATCCTCATATACTTTCTCTCTCTCTTCATCTTCACCTTGCGAGGTCGGCATGTATACCTGAACTCTCGCTGTCGGTGGGGTTCGGTGTAGATTGTGATACGAACAACCCGATTACTGAACTGTTCACCGTAACACACTCTACCCTACCGCACTATTCATAAAGGATCCTACTCCCGATATACTATTTTCTGCTGCTGTTGACGTTCCGCTATATTCACCCGACCAGAAATCCTTTTCTTCTTTCCATTTCACTTTACTGACCCCTACTATTCCAAGATTGAGCTTTTGCATTTCCTTTCCAGATTTTTTTTCCTTCCGTACCAAGTTCAAGCTTCTGTCATTCCATGCCCAGACACGAAGAAGGTTATCTGTTTGTTGGTTATTCAGTCCTTTTCTCATGGTCACCTTTCCCTTGGCAGTCCCTTCCCGGAAATCCGAGTGGGGAACTGTTCTGGAATCTTTTGGTAATGGAGAGACCATTATGACACTTTTTTAGTTAAAGGCCACGTGTCCTGTGGGTACACGATACGTGTCTTGCAGTGGTTTCCATTTCCGGCTGGATCCTCACGCCGTTGATATTTGTTTATTCTTCCCCCTTTGGGGCAGTTTCCCGCCCCACGGACAAGAGGTTGTCCTGAACCTCTGTCCTCCCACTAGCAGACTGAGGGTGACTTCTTATGCTGGAAGTCTTCGGCCACCAATGCTGATTATTAATCAAAACTTAAGTGGAGGCTGGTTCGAACCTGGAATCGAGGACATTTTGATTACTATCAATTTTGTGGCTATAAGCTTGTGCGATTGTATCATGGAATAAATCTAATATCACAGCAGACGCGTAGACTGAGAGCATCTGATGACTACTTACAAGGGAACCTCCCCATCGCACCCCCCTCAGATTTAGTTATAAGTTGGCGCAGTGGATAGGCCTTGAAAAACTGAACACACATCAATCGAGAAAACAGGAAAAAGTTATGTGGAACTATGAAAAAATGAGCAAAATACATAAACTGAGTAGTCCATGTGCAAGATAAGCAACATCAAGGATAACACAAGCACAGGAGCGTCGTGGTCCCGTGGGTAGTGTGAGTAGCTGCGGAACGAGAGGTCATTGGTTCAAGTCTTCCCTCGAGTGGAAAGTTTAATTTTTTATTTTCAGTTTATGTGACAAACTATTACGTTTTCATCAGTGTTTTGGTAGTGATTATCACATCCACAAGAAAACCTAAATCGGGCAAGGTAGAAGAATCTTTTTACCCATTCGCCAAATGTACAAGTTGGGTGGGTCGACAACAAATTCCTGTCATGTGACACACATGCCGTCACCAGTGTCGTATACGATATATCAGAGGTGTTTTTCTGTGGACGAATCGGTTGACCTATGACCTTGCGATCAAATGTTTTCGGTTCCCATTGTAGAGGCACGTCCTTTCGTCTACTAATCGCACGGTTTTGCGGTGCGGTCGCAAAACACAGACACTAAACTTATTACAGTGAACAGTGACGTCAATGAACGAACGGACAGATCATAACTTTGCGAAAATAAAATTTTTCTCTCGAGGGAAGACTTGAACCAAGGACCTCTCGCTCCTAAGCTGCTCACGCTAACCACGAGACCACGGCGCTACTGTGCCTACGCTCTCCTTGATGTTGCCTATGTTGCACATGGACTACTCTTTTTGTATATTTTGCTTATTTTTTCATAGTTCCACAAAACTTCTTCCTGTGTTCTCGATTGATGTGTGTTCAGTTTTTCAAGGCCTATCCACTGCGCCAACTTATAACTAAATCTGAGGGGGGTGCGATGGGGAAGTTCCATTGTTAGTAACACGTATTTCGCCCGGGATACTAATCACTGTATCGGCTAAAATTTTCGCCAGAACAGCCGACTTTCTGTCGTCACCATTTGACATCCTCTCCTAGCTGAGGTAGCCGAGCGGTTCTATGCGCTACAGTCTGGAACCGCGCGACCGCTACAGTCGCAGGTTCGAATCCTGCCTCGGACATGGATGTGTGTGATGTCCTTAGGTTACTTAGGTTTAAGTAGTTCTAAGTTCTAGGGGACTGATGACCTCAGAAGTTAAATTCCATAGTGCTCAGAGCCATTTGAACCTTCCTTTTCTGTGTCGTTTATAAACAATATACATAAAATGCTTGACTTCTCAATCATTTATCGACGTCAGGTACACTGCACAACTTCCGATCTGGTATATATCAAAGTAGGAAAAAAATACTTCCGGTAGGAACCTTCCAAAAAATATTACGAATCACGCAAATTGGCTCAGCGATAACACAAATACACTACAGAGGAGTTTGACCTATAATACACCTTCAGAAAAACATTTTTCAATGTTGTAGGAACACTTACATTACGATTAGCTAAACGAGTCAACAAATTCCTAAGAAAGAGGCATGTATCTGAGGAACTAAGTACTCACTTGAAAGACATGCCGCATTATGACTCCTCTAAGGGTTTCTAATCTAAATGTTACACGCATGTTGATGACATGGGTATGTTTATGATGTAGTTTTGTAAAACGTAAGCAGTGACGACACCAACGGCCTTGCCGCAGTGGTAACATTAGTTCCCGTGAGATCACCGAAGTTAAGCGCTGTCGGGCTGGACTAGCACTTAAATGGGTGAGCATCCGGTCTGCCGAGCACTGTTGAAAAGCGGGTGCACTCAGCCCTTGTGAGGCAAACTGAGGAGCAACTTGATTGAGAAGTAGCGGCTCCGGTCTCGTCAACTGACATACGGCCGGGGGAGCGACTTGCTGACCACATACCCCTCCATATCCGCATCTAGTGATGCCTGTGGTCTGAGGATGACACGGCGGACGGTCGGTACTGTTTGGTCTTCCAAGGCCTGTTCAGATTTAGTTTTTTTTTTGTTTTTAAATGGTGACGACGTTACAAGACATTTCTTGTTCTCAGAAATACGTTACCTAATAATTCGCACTTTATCAGTCATAATGTTTCTCAGTACCCATCTCTAGATAAAAATGCTGGCACTCTTATAGTAACAAAAAGGTAACATCCAACATTCAATACCCTTACTGTTCCTAAACATAACACCGTCTCTTTGGCAGTTCTGTCTTCTGTGTGCAGTCAGTCCTTTGAAACAAGCTAGATAATAAGAGCGTGAAGCCTTTAACAGGTGTCACTTGCATTGCTTTCCTGTAGATAGATTGTGGTCAAAGTTCCTCTTCCTAGCCAATAGCGTTATATAATTTCTTTCGTTCTAATTTTTCTATATTGGTCGTGTCATTTCCTTATTTGATTCTTTCTCCTTTTCCACTCTTCACGCCACTTCTTATGACGTTTATATGGACACTCGCTGCAGAACGTTACAAAACAGCTAAGTAGAGGAAGATTCGATTCCAACCAAGGTTTTCCGGAAATTTCTCCTAGTTATATATGGCAGATGCTGACGCTAGTAACCGTTCCCCACTTAGCATTTAACCCAAATAGCAACTCCCGTCCCTCCCGCTATAAGTTCGATGAAGTTGGATGAAAAGAGCAGTGATTCCATAATGGGCTAGATCCCAAGCAGCCACTCTACTCGTGGAAGTAGAAAGTGAGAAGCACGTATTTATCGGACAAAATGAGATCATTAATGATGGAGTATAATGTGAGAATTATGTCATCCGAGGTAATTTAGAAGGTTCAAATGGCTCTGAGCACTATGGGACTCAACTGCTGTGGTCATAAGTCCCCTAGAACTTAGAACTACTTAAACCTAACTAACCTAAGGACAGCACACAACACCCAGCCATCACGAGGCAGAGAAAATCCCTGACCCCGCCGGGAATCGAACCCGGGAACCCGGGCGTGGAAAGCGAGAACGCTACCGCACGACCACGAGATGCGGGCTAATTTAGAAGGAAGTGCCTCAAAATTCGCCATGTGCTCTAGAAACATGAAGGAAATCAATATCAGTAATACTGATCATAAATCTGAATCATGAATTCCCGTCCATTGTCTCAGCTCTTGATGAGTTTTGGTAACTGTGAGGAACTTTTTTTTTCTTTTAAGCACTTCACAGGTGTCTTTTCTTAAGCATTATTTTAAAATCGTCACACGTGAAAGAAGCATCTGGTGTTGTGGAAAGCGAAGAGCGACTTTTGAAATTAACCAAACCATGTGTCGCAAGGACACTCAACCTGTCTTCTGTGCTACTGGCACAGTTCCTGAAGCTTTCAGTTAAATGAGTTCAAAGTGTCTGCATGTTGCCAACTGAGCAGTGAACGACGACACGGAAAAGGAAGAAAAAAAATCGTTTTTTTGTGCTAGCAGAGTGCTCGACGTCGCCGTCAGTTGGAACAGTGACAGGAGTGGTGAAACGTTTCTGCGGATGCGTAAAGAGTCCTTCTGAGGGGGAGCTACACTCGGCAGACGTAAAGGCGGGGGCAGGGGGCGGCGGAATGTTAAAGCGGGATTTGTGTGGCGCGGTGTGCCGCGCCGTCCTGCACCCTCTCCAGGAAAAGAGAAGTGGCTAACGACGGGACATTTGGCGGCGTGTCTGTTGCTCTCATGTTCTACCCACCCTCAGTACTCTGACACTGTGCTTGATTAATCTTGTTCGAGAGCTAAATTATTTCGTTAATTACTTCATGTGACGACTCTTCTAAAACCAGATGAAATCAGTTGTTACTCATACTTGGTGGTTGGTTTCTATTAAATAACCACCTTCAGGCAAAAGCATCCATGGTGAGATCAAAGGAATATCGATAACACAATACCTCGTGTTAAGTATCAATTAACGCGTTGAGTAAACAAGTAGTATCGGTCAGTACGTAAACAAATTATTAAATAATGCAAGCTCTCATTGTTGATATTTGCATCCCTGGTAAATTGTGTTTCATGGGCATTAGGTCGTGGTCCAAGGCGTATTTATTTGACTAATGTTGCGTCTCACACTGCTGGAGATATCACCAGAGGCTATAAAGACTCCGATAGCAGTTTCACACTTACAGTAGCTCAGCTAGTCGAACTGATTCTATGTATCCATGCAACGGTCGAATCATGACGTAGTGCTTCCTAAGACCACGGTGTCACGCCTATGTGTTAAGGAGCTATGGTGGGAAACATAGGGTGATTTTTACTTTATTTTCGTACTATTGTAAGACGTGTATTTTTCTGTTGTCTATTGTCAAACCACAATTTATGAAAGATGTTTATATTTTATTAATAGGATTAAGTATGAATTATTAATATTTATCATGTTGGAAATAATTGTGGTAGCAGGGAATGTCTGCACCAAAGTATTGTTGGTAAGAGAGACCGCAAATTGATATAATTTTAAAAATGGCGGGAGAGACCGCGTATGGATACATTATAAGAAAAGAGCGCGAAAGACCGCGCATTGATACATTTTGTAATGGTAGCAGGGGTTGTCTGCACCAGAAAACATTGTTGGCAGGAGATACCGCACTTAAGCGTTCGTAGGAAGTCAGTAGTAAGCGAGAAGTGAAGCGAGTCGGTAGCAGGTCTGCAGCGAGAGGTTGAGAGGAGCGGTGTGCGGGCCAGCCACTAGCTATGATTTACAAGAGATTATAAACGGATGTACAGAGACATCAGCTAACTATTATCATAAGAGGAACTAATATTATTGAATTAATTTTTTGAGAAACTCAAGACTACTGAAGGTATGTTTGCGCATTGCTAGTTGTAAGATATTTGTAAAAGGAATTCCCATTTGAACGTTTGTAAAATCATTTCATTCAGAATATAATTAATTTTTGCCAGCAATGTTGCATTACTGATTATAATTCAACCCAAAAACCATCAACGTAAAACTTTGCAAAAATTTTATTGTTGTTAAGAAAAAGTGTAACTATGAATTACGTAACTTCAGTCAAATTAATTAAAGAATAACGTCAGCTTTGCTATTAAAGAATAACGTCAGCTTTGGTAATAAATACAGCCACTTATTATGACAGCCCACCAGCAGCTAATATAGTAAAACAGAATAAGTATATTCATGTCGCAGTTCGATGTAGCAGTCAGATGGCGATCCACTGACAGTAAAAAAGGTAAGGAACAGTTTTTGATTATTGCAGATAACGACTAAGGGCCACGACGACGACACATTCTATGTTTCCTCGAAATAATTAGAAAATCACTTTTAATAAGCAGCAATTAAATTTGTATGCGAAGATTGAAAAAGAGAATAAATTTCAAAGGTAAGATTTCATTTGTTATTATTAAGCAAGATATAGAAATCCTAAGGATAGGTTTCATAGGTTATTGTAAAACGGAAGGTTGCGTAACAAAAGAGATATAGAGGAGACGGTTATTGCGTAACAAAAGAGATATAGAGGAGACGCGAAGGTTTCACTTGGCGACATCCAATCAGTAAGACTCTTTAGTGAATCTACTGTGAAAATGAATATACTGATTCTGACAATTGTATGAATAAGCTAGTGTTAAGTGGCGCAACGCTTAGACTAAACTCAATATCTTTAATTCACAGCCCATCGGCAATTCTGTTTGCTCTATTGATTCCGCGTTGAAAAGTATTTGTTCAGTGTTGAATCCGCTTTGAACAGTGCTATATTTTGTTGTGTCTGTTAATTATAGACAATATCCCACAGAATAATTACTCGTTCTAAAAGCGATACAAGTGTAGAAAATATTGACGAGAAATTCTTTTCAGGAATAGACAGAGATAAAACGTGTGAAAAACCCGATAGTGAAACGTTAGGTGAACAGGCGTTCGAGAGTAGTAATAATATGGAATCATTTGTCGAACAATCAACTTCAGAAATGCAAACTGATAATGAGACATTAGTGCAAAATAATTTGTTTTTAAATACAACAGACGCTACACAGCCACAAATTACGCGTAGTAGACATAATAGTTTCAGTAACGAAGCCACTATAACACAGTCAAACAGTGTGACTCCATTACGTGCCAAAACAGATTCAAACGGTACACAGCTACACAATCTGCGTAGCAGATACCACAGTTTTACTGACAAAAATCCCGAAACCACGGAAGAGGTGACACGATTACAATCGTCTGAGGGTGTTCAAATGAACACAGTTATACAACCTCTAACAACGAATACAAATACACACGTTAATCCGAAACGGATCCAAAATTGGCATTTTTGTTACAAATGAGACAAGACATGAATCAGAACTTTAACATAAGGGCACAAGAATCAGCAGGCCTAAAAAACGAAATCAAGGTAGTCGCTGAAAAATGTTCACAATCAAACCAAGAATTACACTCCAAGATTCAAGAAATAACAGATAAACAAGAAGCATTTGCGGTTAGCATACGAGAAACAACGACAGAGTACTTTTCTAAACAAAACGCTCACATTGATGAATGTTTTAACAATCACACAGAAAACTGTTTGATACGTCACCGCAAACTGGTAGCGATCGCAGGATAAAGAACGAAAAGAACTATTACAAACAATTAATAAACAGCGACAGGACAACAAAAAGAAAGTGTTTGCTCAGGAAAAAACTTACGTGGACAATCACATACACTCAGTTTCGGAAGAGATCGAAACGGTTAAGGAGACAAATATTCAAATACAAGAGAGGCTCACGGAAATCCAATCACACATAATTGAGGCGAAAATTTCTACAGACACCGAAATTCAGAATATTGGGGATAAATTAACAGAAGAAGTTCTGACACTAAATGACAAAATAGAACACACAGAAATCAGTCAAGACCCAGAAAATTTGAAAGTAACCAAAAGTAATCGTAAATTACGAAACGAACTGACAGAAAAGAGCAACGAACTCACTACAAGAATAGACCTGTTAGATACTAACAATGACAGTAAATTAGATGACACTACACCAGTCTCAGTTCAACAGATTTCTAATAGTAAAGATACGCAAATTACAAATGTGCAACAAACAATTGCATACCTAGAATCACATAATAATTTGTAACATCAGAAAATCAATTATTTACAGCAAGGGATAGCTGACACACAAGAACCAACTGCAAACAATCAATTCCAACAGAAGACACACCATTACGACATGCCTCAGATTCACAATACATACAATGTCGGTAGGCTTCAGAGAGTAAGAGATCTTAACCAAGCAGAAAGACACATAAATTCATATTCACAACATTATGAAAATAATTACACACAAAGACATGACAGTTTCGACCACAAGCATTTCCTTTCAGTGAGAAAGTTTAAAACATTTAAAAACAACAGGACGCAATTACTTCCACTGGACTGGGTCAAACAATTAAATGCGGCACTCCCACCATCATGGCCAGTTCAACATAAGCTAGAATTTATTATTAGTTTTCTTGAAGGGGAACCAGCAAGAAGAATACGACCAATTGCTAGACAGTGTTTTTCAGTAGAAGCATTCCAGGAAGCATTTCTAGCAGCATATTGGTCAGATACCACACAGAGTAGCATTAAAGATCTGCTAATTAGTCTGCCAAATTTCGAGAATTCTACTTTCCCAACAATCAAACAATTTTCCGTGTATATGGTTGAACAAAACCAATATCTCAATGAGCCATACAGTCAATCCGCATTAATACAGCTGTGTATTTCAAAACTCCCCAGAGCATTCGAAGTGTCATTATTAACAGGCCAGGAAAAGGACAGCATGTACCCATTTAGAGACATCCTGCAATTGCTAGAGGTACACCAGGCAGATTATGCGTTTGGTAATAAAAAATTTTCACGACATAACGCAAACCAGACAAACAGTGCTAATTTTGAGCAAACACGATTTGGCAATAACAATCGTAATAAACGCTTTTGCAGCGAAAATGAAAATTTTAATCGAGAATACACACAGGGATTTAATGAACAGCAGTATAATAACAATGTACATTACAATTCAAGACAGCAACAAAGCCATCCAAATAACACGAAACACATACGACAGGAAATGCCGAACCGGTCAAATTTTCACATGACTCATCGCCAAGAAAATGCGACTGGTGCAAGCAATTACACGGGTCAGCCGCAAAATACACAAAACGAACAAAGACAGATTTTTCAGAGGAACACGCGTGCCTCGCCATATAACCACAGCTATAACGACAGAAGGAGAGAAAACGAACACCGACCGCAAAGGACATTCTACAATGATAATTTTCATAGAAATTCAAACGATGCACAACAACCAAGTCATCGTATGAATGTACCAGACACAAGATTTCATCATCCACCTACAGCTAATAATCAAAACGGTAGAACAATACAGCTCATAGAAAACACACAACACTCCCTGACAGAAAATGAAATGTCAGAACATTAATGACTAGAGACAGCCTGTGATGAATCTCTAAATGACGACACTATGGATAAGGACAGAGAAAAGATAATGATAGAGAATGCAATTACAGTACATTCGACAACGTGCAAGACGCATTGTTACACGAAAAACCGATCATGCATAAAGTAAAGTGCTACCCAATAAACCAGATAAATTTAAAGTCACAAAATATTTTAGCAATAATTGATTCAGGTTCACCAGTGTGCGTAATTAACGTAGACACATTTAACAGATGCAATAACAATAATGATTACCCAGTATTCCCGTTACACAAAACTAAAGTTAAGGGAGCATTTCGAGGAAAAAGCATTGTAGTCAAAAGACAGACACAATTAACGTTTGTTTTTGCAGGACAAACTTTCCACAGAAATTGTTGGATAGTTCCACATTTAACAACTGATATAATATTAGGAATGAATTTTCTCGTACATTACGACGCTAAGATTGACTTTAAATCGTCATACCTAATATTACAGAAGGAAGAAAGTGAAGTGGTAGTGAGATTTCAAAACACAGTAACCTCAGAAGAACAAAATATGCACAGGATCGAGATTATTGCAGATTCTAAAGATAATGACTGTTATCTCACACTATACACGAATACACATAATAACGACATGGCAGAAGAACAGGAGTATAATGTATTAGAGACAATTACACGCAAGGTTGGAGACAGTATAGCAAAAGACGACACAGAATGCACAGAATTAGAAAATATTCTTGTGCAACATAAAACATTTTTTAACAATGTTCCAGGAACGATGACGGGATTTATGTACGAATTTCAGGTGAAACCACACGAGACTTTCCAAGCAAAACACTATACAATACCGCATGTACCCACAGAAGCAGTTAAGAAAGAGTTACGAGCAATGATTGATCAGGGTATAATTGAACCAGCAGCAAGCCAATATATAAATCCATTACACATCGTTGAAAAGAAGGATGGATCGCTCTGTTAAGTTTTAGATTCACGTCAGGTTAATAAAATAATCATTACAGAAACTGACCGACCATATACGTTAGAAGAGTTACTGCAGAAGTTTCAACGCACCTCTATATATACCACCCTCGATCTCAAATCAGGATTTTGTCAAATCCAGTTGCATCCAAGCTGCCGAAAGTATACGGCATTCCGTTGCTTTGGTGAATGTTACTAATTTTGTGAACTTCCGTTTGGACTAACGATTTCGTCTGCAGCCTTTATACGAGGCATGAATACAATTCTCCCACAGGATCTTAAAAACAAAATTACTACATATGTAGATGGCATTCTAATCGCAGCAGAAAACTGGGAACAGCACAACCACACCCTTCAGCAATTACTGAATACATTCTAGCAGAACGGTGTAGCTATAAACCTCCGTACATCTGAATTTGGAAAAGCCTCAATAAAATTTCTAGATCATATCATTTCACAAACAGGTATTGCACCAGACTCCGACAAATTGGAAGCATTGAAAGATAACGTGCCAACAAATAAGGAGGAACTTCGGAGCTTTTTAGGCCTTATTAATTATTTTAGAAAATTCATTCATTACAAAGCATTAGTCACACCCTTCCTATACCAGCTCAGAAGTAAAAACACAATTTGGTCATGGAATGAAGACGCTGAAGCTGAATTCGAGAATTTGAAAGAAGCGTTACTAAGGGTACCTTTGTTATCACATCCTGACCCAACACAAAACTTTTCCATTGCAACTACACCACTAGGAGTACATAATTTCCAGGAAGTAGAGGAGGACGGTAAGATAAAGATTAAACATTGCGTTTGCGAACAGGATACTTTCTCCAGCAGAACGCAATTACTCTGTAGCAGAATTAGAGACGCTACACGTAGTATGGGCGTTTAAGAGATTCCGTCATTATCTATATGGAAGACACACCACAGTATATAATGATCACCGAGCAATCCAGTTTTTATTATCAGCAAAACTTACGCATGATAGATTAAGCCATTGGAAATTATATCTACAAGAGTTCGACTTTAGTATTGTACACATAGCCGTTGGAAATTATATGTACAAGAGTTCGACTTTAGTATTGTACACATTCCAGGCACGCAGAATACTGTTGCCGACGCGCTATCGACATCTATTTACCATGAACGACTAGAGAAAGGAAATACCTTCTGCCACAACAACCATAGTATTATGTATATCAAACAAGTAGCTTTCGAAAACTTTATATCATCAGCATTACAGGACATAGAGAGAGAACAGCAGAAAGATGAAACACTAAAAGAGATTGTAACGCTTTGGCGAGACAAGCGTAACGCAAAAGTCAGACATAATAACACTATACATCAAAATATTCTGTTTATTCACTCATACCCAGACGGCAACAATTGGCTTTTATACATTCCACAAGGGATCAGAAACAAATTGATATGATATACGCACCTAAGCTATGCACATTACGGAGCTAGGAAATGGTTTCTAATTCTTCGACAAAATTGTCGCTTCAACAATATGGAAAAACGCATTCGCAAAGTTATAGCATCCTGCAAGATATGTCAGAAAGCTAAATCATCAACAGTATCATATATTCCACCACTGTACCCATCATACCGGTTAAGTTAAGACACATGGCAGCAGTAGATCTTTTCGGTCCAATCCCCAGAACAAGTAAAGGTTAAAGTTATATTCTAGTAGCCGTAGACTGACATCGAAATTTGTAACATTTTCTCCACTAAGGAAAGCAACAGCTAGATCAGTATCAAGAGCATTTGTAAGAGATTTTCTATCAATAGTAGGACATGTACAGAAGGTTATTTCAGATAACGGACCACAGTTTAGGTCAGACATATGGAAACAAATGTTAGAGAGTAAGAACATAACACTAATTTACATATCAAGATATCACAGTTCTACTAACCCGTCAGAAAGAATAATGAAAGAGATCGGGAAACTATGTAGAATTTATTGCCACAGAAAGCATACAACATGGGACGAATACATTTCACAGTTTCAGAAGGAATACATGCAATACCTAATGAGTCGACGATGCTCTCACCAACTGTAATACTGACGAATAAAGACCCACCGAATAAATTACTGAAATGATTACTTTTCCAAAGAAGCATAGACTTGGTCATTGTGATATAACAGATATGGCATTAGCGAACATTAAACGAGCTGCAGATCGTCGGAAGAGACAGCAGAAGCAGGTAAGTAGATTACGCAAGTACGAGATTGGCGATAAGGTACTAGTCCGTACCCATTGTCTGTCACATAAAGCGAAGAACCGATGCAAAAAATTTAAACTTGTATATGCAGGACCGTACAGAATTCGAAATATTCCGCACGCTAATGTAGTACACATTGAAACACTCAGAACAAAAAAATCGAGAGGAAACCATCATATATCAAACATAAAGAAATTCGTAAAATAGAAGAACCTTCTTACAGGGATACATATAGACAGAGTATAACAATCAGCCTTTTGACACATTCCAGCAAGCCCGAACACAGTGAGCTACTAATGGGTTATTGACGTGCACAACAGGTCACCTCGATTCGACCGCAGATAAACACACTGAACATTAATAGCAGTCTTAGAAGCGTTCTCGCAGGACATTTATTTCACATTATGTAAGGTAAGTGAAGCAATTAACAGGACTACATTAAATGTAAATGTACAACACGTACAAATGATTTTCATACAGTAGTAGCAATTAGATGCCTTCTTTAACCCGTGCATGCAGCATTGGTGTAATAGTCCACCAAAAAAAGTAGTTTTAATTACAATATAAGTATTGAATATGGAGAAATATGGATAAATGCTCTACCGGTCATGCCGAGAGCTGACGCGATTTTCCAGATGCAGAGACATGTTGAAGTCATGCCATGCGCTGACGATTATTAACCATGAATATTATATTATAGGTAATGCAGAGAGATATTGAGGTCATGCCGTGCGCTGACGATTATTAACAGTGACTATTTTATTACAGGCTATGAAGAGAGATGACACGAGGTACAAAGGAGAGAGGGGAATGAAGATGTTAGTATGTAAGGAATATAATTTAGCAGTGGTTTATTTTGATAACAGGTGACACAGCGCAGCGCAGCACTACAGATGGAAAAACCACATTAAATTGCTTACTATATGTACTTCCCTATTAGAAGAATTTTTACTGTATTGAACATTATATCTTGTACATCAGATACATACATAGCAAAAACAGATTACGCCAAATGTCAGCATACCGATTCGTACTCTGAGTAAAATACACATGATTTCTCTCAAATAACAATGACGATGTGTGCTACACAACACAAACATAATATATAGTCGACTGACAATATGACTCGTAACTGACGACCACATTACCGAATATACTGAAGTCACAGAATGTGACACAGTTTGTAAAATGTACTTTCATATTTCAAAAACTGTGAATTCACAACCTGTGAAGTAATATAACAGTGTATTCATGTAATTATTTTTATGAGCACCAGATTATGATTTATTTAGAGTCACAGAATGTGACATAGTTTGTAAAAAGGTACTTGTCTATTTTATTTAAAATGTTGATGCCTAAATGTACTACTAAATTCCACTTACACAAATATTTGTTTATGTTTTGACTGCCACGTAATGTCATATGTACTGTAGGCTGAATTCACTACAGATGGAAAATGTGTTTTTTATGTAATTGTTTAAAACTATAAACTTTTTCTACAGTCACACAACGTGACATATTTTTTCCTTTTAAACGTAAAATAAATAATTTTTATGAGCAAAGAGGGAAGAGATGATGTAAAATTTGGTAATAACGGTATCAGCCATATCCGTGAACCTATTGACAAAATTATTATACCTATACCTTAATTCCCGTGCATTCCCATGATTATGGAGCACAAACAATGTGAACAGTGAACCACTTTACTTCAATCTACGATGTTTTCTATGAGGTGTCGGCATACCAAGATGCACACCACAGTCATGATGTACATCAAATAGGTGCTTGCACACCAAGATGCACATCATCACTACTAATGGACAGTTGGAGTTGGAACTTGTACCTGAAGTAGCAGCGGCTACTCAGGCAATTCTACGGTTAAATTAGTGTTTGGTTACACTAAAACTATGGACCAAAGAGACGGCGGAATCATATGGCAAAACCAGGTGTTGTGCTATGTGAGGGAAAGAAACGCACTTTTGACTGCATTCACAAACAGTTGCCAGTGATTTGCCCATGCTATCCAATTTTTTTTCCCTTCCTTGCATATGGTACTAATAGATGCCAATTTTACCAGAGAAAAACAATTATAATGAAACATAACTATGTTCTAATGTTTTTGCCATCTATTACTATTAGAGATATAAATAACATTTACTACCCGATGTACACTTCCAACTTACTGACTCATATTATTTGTATATTTTGATGTTTACTCGTTTGAATATTCTCTTTGTTAGACTTAGGAAAACAAATTCTTATGACAGTATATGTATGTGCTTTGTTGAAAGAAATATTCTGTCATTAACTTACGTATTACTACACATATTTCTATAATCAAATTTTCTCCTTACGTCAAGTCCAAATGACTTAACGACGTAGGAAAATGTTAAGGAAACCCAGTGGAGGGTTATGTAAGAGGTGTATATTTCTATTGTCTATTGTCAAACCACGATTTATGAAAGATGTTTATATTTTATTAATAGGATTAAGTAGGAATTATTAATATTTATCATGTTGGAAATAACTGTGGTAGCAGGGAATGTCTGCACCAAAGCATTCTTGGCAAGAGAGAGACCGCGTATGGATACATTTTAAGAAAAGAGCGGGAAAGACCGCGCATTGATACATTTTGTAATGGTAGCAGGCATTCTCTGCACCACAAAGCATTGTTGGCAGGAGAGACCGCACTTTAGCGTTCGTAGGAAGTCAGTAGTAACCGAGATGTGAAGCGGGTTGGTAGCAGGTCTGAAGCGAGAGGTTGAGAGGAGCAGTGGTCCGGCCAGCCACCAGCTATGATTTACAAGAGATTATAGACGGATGTACAGAGATATCAGATAACTATTATCATAAGAGGAACTAATATTATTGAATTATTTTCTTTGTGAATCTCAAGGCTATTGAAGGTATGTTTGCACGATGCCAGTTGTAAGATTATTGTAAAAAGTAAGTTCCATTTGAACGTTTGTAAAATCATTTAATTACCAGCAGTAAATATTTGAAGAAGCGTTTTCAGAATATAATTAATTTTTGCCAACAATTTTGCATTACTGATTATAATCCATCACAAAACCCATAAACGTAAAAAGAATAACGTCAGCTTTGCAATTAAAAAATAACGTCAGCTTTTGTAATAAATACAGCCACTTATTATGACAGCCTAACAGCAGTTAATAGAGTATAGTTAACCAGAGTAAGTATATTCATGTTGCAGTTCTATGTAGCAGTCAGATGGCGATCCAGTAACAGTAAAAAAGGTAAGGAACAGTTTTGGGTTATTGCAGATAACGACTGAGGGCCACGACGACGACACATTCTATGTATCGTCGAAATAATCAGACAATCACATTTAATAAGCAGCAATTAAATTTGTATGCGAAGATTGAGAAAGAGAATAACTTTCAAAGGGAAGATTTCATTTGTTGTTATTAAGCAAGAGATAGGACTCCTAAGGAAGGGTTTCATAGGTTATTGTAGAAGGGAAAGTTGCGTAACAAAGAAAAAGAGATATAGGGGAGACGGTAAGGCTTCACTATGATCCGCAACATTTGTGATTTTAATCATTTCTGTGGTCTCTCTGTACAGCCAAACAAAGCATTAATTGTGTCTTGATACGATTTAATGCCCAGAAAACAAACTTCACCAAGAAACAACTGATTATCTTTTGAGACTGAGAAATTAGTCTGGCCTTGGTCGCCAAGATATTTCTTTTATTTTTAATTCCTTACGTCGTGTTTGTCGGTACCACCATAATCAGATCTGTGGTATAAAATGTAACACAAGGTGAACAGTTTTCTGTACAATGACGCAGTAGTCTGAGTTACATACCTTAATCGACACCCAGTGTCAAGTCATGTAAACAATCTTTATTAGTACCCAAACTAGCTCGAGCAATACAGTATGTTACAAGTAAACATCTTTTACCTAAAGGCGGCGTTAGATGTTTCATCAGTACCAGAGCAAAGAATATGTGTGACATCTAAATCCTTATTTCATTCAATTAATATGTAAGCCGTCTTCACGTATTATACAACATTTATATTATGCCTTATACTTTACGGGATGAGCAAAGGCATCTACATACGAATCTATACTCTACACGTAGCTAACAATGAGATTAGATTTTTGAAGATATATTGTTTTCAACAAAATAGCAAGGAAACAGGAAGCTTGATTACGACAACCCTTAGGAAACGACCATACGTGTCATCTTGAGTTAATGTAGAACTGCCGGGACGCCGATCACAGATTAATACGGAGTGCTGCACAAATACAGGGTGCATAAAAAATTGTATACACTCTTTGAGAAAAATAAGCTTATATATTATCATGAGCATTATAATGGCTCAAAGTGAAACAATTGTTGGAGGTAGGGTGTTGGAACTGTGACCAACCTACCTCCAAAGACTTCTGAGCAGGATGCCGTACTAGCTACAGGAATTGCCTGACAAAACGTTTCAATGTCATGGCGCATTCTGTTAGTGTGCGCGAGTTCTTGTTGTACACTACAATCCTTAGAGCACCCCATCATAAAAGTCAAGTAGGGACAAATAGGGAGAAAGTGTGCCGTACTCTGAGACACCCCGTGCATTGTTATCGAGGTAGGCGTGGGTGTTCCTTAGTGGGAAGAAAAAAGATTCGTCACTAAACAAAGCACGAATAGATGCTAAAATTAATGAATCCAGTATCTCCATGGAACTCCTACCAATAATCCAGCTTTCGAGAAAGAAGGAACAACGATCCGTCAGTCCCGTTGATGAAAACCCGCACCAAACATCCAGTTCCAGATCACTGTCGGACTTCGCGGGACCCAGTACACTCAGTTAAGTCTCTTCAACGTGCCATTTAACGTCAACTGTGTCTCATAAAACTTCACCACTTTGCCAAAATTAGCATCATGTTCAACCTGCTGCGCGAGAAAACATTCACTAAACTGGCTTCTTCTGTCTTGGCGTCTTCATTCAATGCATTTAATAATTGCGGAGTATAAACTTTCTAGTTTACTATGTGCAATATATGACTTACGCTTGCCATACTCACGCCTGTTTCAAGTGCACGTTGTTGTGTTGATTTCTGTGGTGAGGGTGTGAATGCATCTAACACCTGAAGAGATGACTCTTCACCTGTTGTTGTGCGTGGCCAACCTGATCTTTCCTTATGCACAGTATTAATTTTTCCAGCAGTTTCGAATTCATCGCGAAGGCGAGTCGGTGCTTACGTGTGCTGGTGGTTCAGTTCCGTATTCATTTCTCCAGTGCCGTTGTACTTCACGTACGTAGGGATACCAGGAAATGGTTGGCGTCAAGTGACTTCGCGGACGGGAAATAATGCCGACTTTGTTCAGCGATCGTGGCGTCATCCATACTGCAGCGGATGGCGCAGTGAAGTCGAATCGGTAACTGCAGGCGTCTGCCGCGAAGGTAAGCCGCAGTGCACTGCTGTGTTGCGGGTGTGTCGGAACATCAGGCACCAGAGGTACACGGCAATCTCAATCTACATCTGATGCCTGGTATGCCTTGTGATGGGATATCTTATTTCGGAGTAAGTGACTATGAACCTTTTTCAAACATACGTCCTCCTCTTGTGATTCATGATTTTATTATTATTAACTGAAATTTATTCCAGAAGTCAAGGAGTCTTCCTCCTGTCTTACTTGCACTACAAAGCTTCTGTTCTCCCGTCACTATCTCTTCTATGTCTCCCCTATTATAGCGCTCCAGTCTCCATTATTATTAGGTTTTCATACCCCTTTCCCACCTTAACTGTTCGATGTCTTCATTTATTCTCTCTCTCCCTTCATTTTCTGCTTGTGGTATCAATATATATACCTGAACTATTACTTTTACGACTGGTTTGCTGAATATTCTGATGAGAACTATCCCGTCGCAGAACTGTCCACAGTAATTGCCTCATTGCTGTAACTTCGTATTCCTAACACCTGCTCATTATAGCATTACCTGCCGCTGCTAACATTAATCTATTACTGTCTGGCCGGAATCCTTATCTTCGTTCTAATTCACTTCATTGACCATTACAATTTTTATAGTCGCCTCTCCTCTCTCTGTTGGCAGGTCCCGTCCGGGGACGATCTTTTTCCTTATTTTCGCCTGTTTTCCAGTGATGAGATCATTAATTGCTGTTTTGCAGTACATGATGAACATAAGAACTTATGTCACTGACGTCGGTGGTGAGTCACATGAATGAAATTTACAAATTAATTCATTAACATTTCTGTACCTTCATTCTCCAGTGCCAAAATAGCAAGGTGCAAATTTAAGTCTGAAGCAATTTATCATATTCTAACAGATCTGCACGCCCTGATTCTACTGGGTAGACGTTCGAATTCTTGAACTGGGTCATAGACAAATAACTGCAAGCACCAAACCTAAATTTCTGTAAGAAATTGCAAATCTTAAGTGCTGAATTATAACTAACAGGGACCTGGAGTCTCAGACACCCCAACACAGTCGGTTACATCTATGCGACTGCTACATCAGAGAGCAGATTAGAACTAACGACCAACATCTCATCCTTGATGTGTGCTACTATGTGAGATGTGAGCCATGGATTTCAAGAACGAAACAGCATCTAAAATTGCATTCAGAAACAAATTGCAAAAGGTATAAAGAGGACCCGGCACGTGGCAGCTAAACTGCTCCTTGCTTTGTGAGAGACGTTGCACAGATGTGCAAAAGACGCATGTAACACAAAGAGAGTCGATTTCTGATCCAAATACGCCAAATTCAAAACAGTCATAGCTGAAAACACAGGCAAAAAATATCGTACACTAAGAAAACTTATGTCAAGGCCGCAAGGCAGCTCTACAGCAACCCTTTATAACGAAAGAGCCAAAGAAACTGGTACATCTGCCTAATATCGTGTAGGATCCCCTCGAGCAGGCAGAAGCGCTACAGCACGACGAGGCATGTACACAACTAATGTCTGAAGTAGTGCTGGAGAAAACTAACGGCATGAATCCTGCGGGGCTGCCCATAAATCCGTAAGAGTACGAGGGGGTGCAGATCTCTTCTGAACAGCACCTTGCAAGGCATCCCAGATATGCTCAATAATGTTCATGACTGGGAAGTTTGATGGCCAGTAGAAGTGTTTAAATTCAGAAGTGTGTTCCTGGAGCCACTCTGTACCAATTATTGGCGTGTGGGGCGTCGCATTGTCCTGCTGGAATTGCCCGTCAGAATGCACAATGGACATGAATGGATGCAGGTGATCAGACAGGATGTTTTCGTACGTGTCACCTGTCAGAGTTGTACCTACGCGTATGCCGGTCGCTGTGGCCGAGCACTTCTAGGCGCTGGTTGCAGACCCACGACTGGTCCCGTTCTAACCAACACATGACCATCACTGGCAACGAGGCATAAGCAGGTGTTATCAGAAAAGGCAATAGACCTCCACCTTTCGCTCCAATGAGCTCTCGCTAGACACCATGAACTTGCAGATGGCGGTGACTTGGGGTCAGTGGAATGCACGCTACAGGGCGTCTGGCACGGAGATGTCCTTGAGGTAACCGGTTTGTAACAGTTCGTGGTTTCACTGTGGAGCCAACTGCTGCACAAATTGCTGCTACTAATGCAGTACGATGCACCAGAGCCATACGCCGAACACGACGGTCTCCTGTCTCGGTAGCACCACATGGCCGTCCGTAGGCCTATCTTCTTGCGACCGGACATTTCCGTAACCAGCAATCATTTGCAGTGACTATACTTCTGTCATATCTTTCTGCACTGTGACAGAATCGTACATCCAGCTTTTCGTAGCCCAATTACACTACCTCTTTCAAATTCATTGAGTCGCTGATAACTGCTTCTTTGCCGCTTTAAAGGCTTTCTTAAGTAATATCAACTCACCACATCCAACCTCAAAGGTTCATAATGTCCACGACTGTTGCAGCGTGTATCTAAAGCGAAACAGTTTGCATCCTCATAGGCTAAACTACTACAGTCCAGTAGCGCCCTGGCTGCAGTGATGTACTCTGAAGTGCGAGACGTAAGAGAAACGTATGTAGAGAATAAATCTGTATATAGTTGTGCATTTTCAAGTTCTCGCAGCGCAATGCAGTAAATTTGCATCCGCACAAATAAAATTTCTTCTACTGATATTTCGGCCGCGTAGCGTCTGGCCATCTTCAGAGTGAGTCACAAGACTGACGACAGGGTGCCAATCGCGGCCTTATAAGCTCCAACGCGGTGCCACTGTGCATGCGGGTCACAGATGCTGGTCGGCGGCAAAGAAATATGCTTGCAGATGCGCCGCATACTTTCGATTCGCTTATCGATGTATGTATGTTCTTCAGCGGTGACACCATGACGGCTGGTCTGTAGTTTAATTACCCCAAGAAACGGATTCCATGCTTGGTCCAAATTAAAACCATTATCTCTATTTATTAATTATTAGCTAATCTCATCTCACAGCCAGACAAGTCAGCTGTGCAAGGAACTGGTCGGTTGCTACATTAAAGATGTATAATTCATAATGTAAACTGTCAAAATGCTATTTCAGTTTGATTAAGGAAGAATAAGCTGTGAAATCTTTGTTGCCTAATGCAGTTTCTAACGCGTTCCGAGAAAAAATGCGATATATTTGTTCAACACAAGTACTCCCTAAACACAGGAACGGGGGCTGGATATTTAACAACTGATTGCCTAAACACCACGTACAAAGTTTTCCCGCGGCGGTTGCTCTTCCCTCAGTGGACTGCCAGCTTGTATGTATCCTATAACAGCTTAGTCTCGCAGAATTCAGTATATTCTGTGAAACAAAAATATTGTTGGCCTGCTCTGTTCACAATTAACATTATTCCACAATTGACGTACTTACTGTTTGCATTACAATCGCGTAATCCGTTCTGACGTACTAAGGTTATTCTTCAAGTAATGTTATCCAACTCCAGTTCGTGACACACAGACCATATGTGAAGTTCACTGTTCAAAAGGTGCTTTATAAGCAGATAAAACAACACTTCTTCCAGTCGGTACTAAACAATTACTTCGTTAATTGCACGAGAGTGCACGTCACCTAATCACGACGCGGATGTTTCAAAACGTGGGTGTGCGATGCCCGAAACAAGAAAGTACCCACGCTCATGATATTCAAACGGTCCAACCATACATATTTCTTTCAGCTGGCACTTGTAATGCGAGTCAATCCAGCCCACACTATCTACTCGTAACCCTTTCGATGTGGTTGATTATTTACCTCCCTATACGACACAAGAGATCAAAAATCGCTACCTTTTAGATAAACATTAACATTGAGCCACGAACACTGATATGAAATATTCAACTAACGTGGAAAACATTTTAATTGCATCAAAAGCCCTTAAGAAATGAGTGCTGCAGCAAAGGCATCACTGTTGCATGATACACCGGCCCGCGGTAAATAAGAAAGGACACTAATTTTGCTCTCTGCACTGGCCAGAGAGGCGACTGTCGATAGGTCACCGACAGTGTGCTTACAAGTTGTTTCAAATATCTGCTCAAATTGCAAGACAATATTGTTTAAAATAGATTCCGCTGTAAAAAGGGTGGAGGATAATGTAGAAAGCATTAAATTCGTATATTTCCACTGCCTATGACAGTACAAAATGTAATAGCTCCCTGTGAAAATTTTATATAATTAAATTATTATTTTTTATGTATTTGCTTTTTCTTTTATTCCTCAGTAATAAATTTAATAAGTGGGTAATTTTCATAGGATTCTGCTTGTAAGACTAGAAATGATTGCTAGGCATGACCCTGCAAACTTTTTTAATATTATGCCAGAGGTATCGCTATGTGCACCGTCATCTATGACTTTCACAGACATAATTTAACGTGACACTCATTATTTATGGATTATAAATTTTCATACAGATCTGTAATTATACATACATATTGAGACAGCGTTTATTACTTACCATTTAGCGTTCACCATTTTCCACTTAGCGGTTACCGTTAAGCGCCTAGTGTTTGCCGTTAAGAGTTTAACGTTTGCTGTTAATCGTTTAGTGTTTACCATTAAGTGGTTAGTATACGCCATTTACCCTTTTGCATTTACCATGTACAATTTACCATTAAATGTATATCGTCGAGCATTTAGTTCCCACCGTTAAGCGCTCAATATTTACCTTTTCGAGCTTACCATTAAGTGTTTAGTGTTTACTGTTTAGGGCTTTTGCATCTACCACTGAGCGTTTCGTCTTGCAGTTACCATTTAGCATTTAGCATTTAGCGTTTATCGTTTACCTTTTACCATTTAGTGTCTACTATCAAGTGTTTACCATTTGGTCTTTACCGTTTACCGTTAGGTATTTCGCGTTTATCGTTTAGTGTTTGTTAGAAGGATATGGGATATAAAATACGCACTTGGCCTCTGTCCATCAAATAGGAGTTCTAATACTGTGCTGGAAAGAGGTGAGGTTATAATGCTGGCAGTTTGACTGAGAGTAAGTAATGTAAATTCACACCATTTTCACACTATAATCTGATCAGGTGGACATAGAGAAAAGGCACATGGCGTATAAAGCACATGATTAGTCTATTTCCGTCATCTTGTCTTTTTTTTATTTTTCTTTAAATATTACACTATGGATGGAGACATGGAAGCGCCATAGCGTTTTAAATTTTCCGTTAACTTAATTGAGCTATTTACATCATCTTGAACTTGTAAAACTGAACTGAGACTGGCTGCAGATAGGAAGGGGCCTAAGGCTTCCCATTGACTTTTTCATTCCTTTTCTTTTCTTTTCCTTTTCTATTCTTATTTTTTCTTTTTTTCTTTTCTTTTCTTTCTGTCATCAGTCTTCTGAATGGTTTTATGCGGCCCACCACAGATTCTTTAGGAATTTTGTGGATGATATTTTTCCGAAAGTCATATGGTTTGTCGCCATAGTCATACATTCTACAGACCAACTTCAACAGTCGTTTTGTTGCCGCTTCCCAAAATAATATTTACAAATTCTTATGGCGTTTTATCTATGCCTTCTGTCTTATTTGATCTTAAGTTATCCAAAGCTTAAGTTCTCTCTTAAATTCTAGTTCTAGATTCCCCATCTCCTCTATCTGGATTCCTGTTTCTTCTTCTATCACATCAGACGAGATTTCCCCCTAATATAAGCCTTCAGTTTACTTTTTCCACCTATCCGCTCTCTCCTCTGCGTTTAACAGTGGAATTCTCCCTTACTTTCAATTTCACTGAAAGTCGTTTTGACTTTGCTGGACGCTGAGTCGGTCCTTCCGACAGTCGTTTCTTTTTCGATTTGTTCACAGTCCTCTGCAGCCATTTCGTCTTAGCTTCCCTGAACTTGCTATTTATTTCATTCCTCAGTAACTCGTGTTTCTGTACTCCTGAATTTCCTGAACATTTTTGTACTTCCTTCTTTCATCGATCAATTCAAGTATTTCTTCCCTTACCCATGGTTTCTTTACCCATGGTTTCTTCGCAGTTACCTTCACTGCACCTATGTCCTTCTTTCGAATTGCTGTGAATTCCCTTTCTAGAGATGTCCATTCCTCTTCCATCGTATTGCGTACTGAGCCATTCCTTACTGCTGTACCAAGAGCCTTAGAGAACTTCAAGCATATTTGATCATCTCCCGTACGTCCGTATTCCCCTTCTTTGTTACTTATTCTCCCTGATTAATCTCTTAAACTTCAACGTACTCTTCATCACTATTAAATTGTAATCTGTGTCTATATCAGTTCCTGGGTGTGCCTTACAACCCAGACTCTGATTTCGGAATCTCTGTCTGACAATGATGTAATCTAACTGAAATCTTCCCGTATCACCCGGTCTTTTTTTAGTATACCTCCTCCTCTTCTGATTCTTGAACAGAGTATTCGTTATTACTAGCTGCAATTTATTACAGAACTCAGTTAGTCTTCCTCCTCTCTCATTCTTTGTCCCACGTTCTTATTCTCCTATAACCATCTCTTGTACTCGTTCCCCTACAACTGCATTCCTGTTCTCCAGTAGATACCCTTTCAATATCCTGATATAGTTTCTCTATCTTTTCATCTTCAGCTTGCGGCCTGAACTATCGTTGTCGGTGTTGGTTTGCTGTCGATTCTGATAAGGACAACCCTTTTAGTGCACTGTTCACAGTAACACATTCTCTGCCCTACCTTCCTATTCATAATGAATCCTACTCCCGTTATACCATTTTCTGCTAAACTTGTATTACCCTGTACTCATCTGACCAAAACTCCTTGTCTTCCTTCCATTTCACTTCACTGACCCCTACTATATCTAGTTTGAGCCTGTGCATTTCGCTTTTCCCATTTTCTAGCTGCCTCATAGAATGTTATCCTGTCGTTAGGTTTTTCAATCTTTTTGCTATGATCACCTCCCCCTTGACAGTTCCTTCCCAGCCATCTGAATGGAGAACTGTTGCGGAATCATTTGCCAGTGGAGAGGTCAGCATGACACATTTACAATTACAGGTTACATGTCCTTTGGATACAAATTATGTATTTTTAATGCAGTGGTCTGGATTACCTTCTGCATCCTCATACCGTTGATCATTGTTGATTCTTCTGCTTTTAGGGGCAGTATCCTATCCAAAGGACAAGAGAGTGTCCCGAGCCTCTGTCTACTCCTCCACCCTCTTTGACGAGGCCTTTACCAGAAAGAGGGCGAGTTCTTATACCGGAAGTCTTCAGCCGCTAGTGCTGATTATTAATCAACATTTAAGCCGTGGTGGGTTGCGAAACCGCGGCCGAGGACGTTTTGATTACTGACCAAAGACGCTAACCCTGGAACATGGGCGCAGCTCCCAGTGATAAGGATGACAAAACCACTGATGATATCAAAACACACATGAGAAGTTGTGTGGTGGCAACCCTGACATAAAACAGTTGGAAAAGAATGAAGTATTGAAATAATTGTGACATGTAAACTTAAAATTGACCAAGAATATGGAGTTATTGTAAGTATGTATGCACCTGAAGAAGGGAAGAACAGAGTAAGAAATTTTTATAAGACTATACTGAATAAATAGAAAATATCTGGTTGTTATGTGTGTAAATTGAAATACTAAAATAGGCTACATACCTATGCACTTCAAAACTGATATTATTCTTGACCACAGTACGCACTCATCTCAACGATGGCGTGGGATAAGCAACAGATATTAGTTAAGTTAGGTTATCCAATCGCTATTAAAAGCGCGCAACTCATTTTTCGCTTCACTCACATTTCCCACAAATTTGTTGTGATTTAGTCATTTCACATTCACGTCACTTCATGGCATGTACACTCCCTTTATGTTTGTTTGATGCAAATAAGAAGTTTGATCTAAATTTATTCCCCACACCGACGTGCGCGTTTTATAATAGTTCTTGTTCTCGTTGCGATTTTGCTGCTACGATGTTTGTAAGCATGTTGAGATTTTACGATATTTTGACCTGTAACGATTTTTTCTGTAAGACCATGTGATCCGGAAAACATTGCCTAATATAGTAACCACTTCATTTATATTTTACCGTGCATAACACTTATTTTCGTATGACTATTTGTGTGACCCTCCAGTATATACAGCTATCGACAAAAGACGTTGAACATTTGTCGGCCTAATTAATGTGCTTTGATAGCTACTGAAAACACGTATTTGTAATTTTTTTAATCTTGTCCTTCTTTAGGGTTACCTAACAGACTCACATTTTTAACTGAAAAAGTATCCCTAAATAGAAGACATATTTTTTTTCAAATTTTCTGTACCACATGCCATTCATATTACCAAAATTTCGTCTTCCTTTATCTAGCCGTCTTTCTTTGATTTAACGTCACATTTCTGATCCTTGCATGCTAGCATTCCAGCAAACAGAATTCTGGATTTAACTGAATTCTGGATTTAAAACGACAAGCCAATCAATCTGCTTTATTCAAACATCTACATCTTTGTCAAGTTAGTTAGAGTTAGTATGGACCACATACGTAGTCATAGCTCTGAGCATACAGCAAGGGAAGTAATCTGTTCAAAATAATCAATAAAATTCTCCTGGGTATGTGACCGCATTGTCAATGTGTAAAATTTTACGACGTTTCAGCCACTGTTGCAGATGGTCTTCTTCACGGACGTTTTGTCAAAACAACTCACCCTGAGGAAGGCTATCTGCGACAGTGTCCGTAACGTCGGTGAATTTTACATTGGAATGCGCTCTTTAACCGAAGAGAATTTTATTGGCGGTGACAATGGCCGCAAAAGCTTGCGCGTACAATTATTCAAAACTGTTTCGTTTTGTGGAACCAGTGTAAATTATTAATTAGTGCTCAGCAAATCCACATCGTCGTTTCAGTGGCAGCATTATCAAGGGAATGAGAGTATAAGAATTCTGTATGTGTTTCACTAGCACAAATTCTTCATCACACACAAAATATCTTAAAAATCTGAGGAAAGTGCGAGGCCGTTAAAAGTCATCGCAGCACGGATATTACCGATACAAGGAAAGCCACTCAGGCTACACCGCTTCTAGAGACGCGCATTATTCAGTGAACGCGTTTTAAATTCCGCAGCCTCTCTATTTTCTGTGAAATCATCGCGACAGGTTGACGACATAGAAGAATCAAAGTAAGTGTGGAAAAATGAAGATAGTTAATTAGTTGCTACTGATAACAGTCCATGGAAACCGGTAGTTCCAAACCAGGATCACTGGCGTGGTGTGAGCTTCCGTGCGGAGTCTCCACATGCGTAATTTCTCGCAGTTTTTCGGGAGCTGTATGTGCTAAATTTTTTTGTTCGTACGCACGCCTTCACCAACTACTAGACATCAGACTGGAAGAGGAAAAGATGGTGGAACACACGCACACTCACACACACACATACACACACACACACGTGCGCGCACATTCACACACAAACAAACAGACCCACGTTCTCTCCATCTCTTGTTTCCCAGCCTAAATAACTCTTTGTTCACAATCAAAACAGAAAATGTATATAGCAAATGTTGTTTAGTTGCGAGAGCCATATGAACCAGAACGATTCCCTTCCTTTCAACGTCGTTCGTCACAAAAATATAACCAGCATTGCGTCTTTTTTTCGCAGTACCCTTTACGTATGTTTCGATAATCCAAGTTATCTCCTCAAGACATGTTTAAAAACTAATCACTGTGTAACAGTCTCGTAAACATAACGTTATTAAATAGGTGACACGAAACTGCCTTTGATTCTTCGGTGTAGTACACACTGCAGGTAGCTCGGGCTACGCTAACTCTTCGGCTTGCTGGTGCTGGCAGAAATCTAATGGAAACAAAAGAAAAATGCCATCAGTTGACTGTTTGTGTGAGTACAACGTATCTCAGCAGAAAATAATTTAAAATGCTTCTCAATTATGGAGTATGTAGGTCACCATAATAGTAACCGCAATTCTATTTTCTTATACGCTTTGTTTAGTGTAACAAATTTTCGAACGGATCTTTAGGAGTGACAGCGGACTACTGAATAAAGAACTGCAGGTAATATTTAAAAAAACTTACTGCTGAGCGGTTAAAGGCGCTACAGTCTGGAACCGTACGACCGCTACGTCGCAGGTTCGAATCCTGCCTCGGGCATGGATGTGTGTGATGTCCTTAGGTTAGTTAGGTTTAAGTAGTTCTAAGTTCTAGGGGACTTATGACCACAGCAGTTGAGTCCCATAGTGCTCAGAGCCATTTTTTGAAACTTACTGCTGAGCATATTTTCGCAACGAACCAAGTTTCAACAAAGGCAGTCTTGCCGATTAATGTGCCCTCGTAGCTCAACAACATTTTCTTTCATACAGTCTATGATTTCCATCAGGACAGAGGTTATTTGTAATGGTCAAGATAAATGGCACGCCTTACACATGTGCTAAACAGCAAGCAACTGAATAATGCAAGCTCTTCAACAACAATAAGATTGAAGAAAATGATTTTTCCTTGTAAAGTATCAGTACTGAAGATTTCGTCTGATAAAAATCTTTAGATTCATATTTTATCGATAAAGTTAATTAAAATATGTGAGAAGGATATTAATACAAACTACTACGTAGCCTAAGCTACAACATCCACAGTTCATTCGAATCATCTGGTTGATGACGGAGCCTACGCCTTTCTTACTGTTGTGCTTAAAAGGAAGACGTTCAACGCAGAGCATCCCCAGCGACCTAGTACTGTCCACCAAAGTTCGCTGACGTGCCAAAAAGCAAAAGCTAAGAACAAAGACAGGCAGTTTCCACTGCAGTGATTATCATCACTTGTCAAATTGTGCATACTTCATGACAGTCCGAAAAAGACTCACTGACAGTCTCTATCCGGCAGAGTATGATTGTTCTAAGAACTTCCAACATTTCAGAGCGTCAGCATTCGTATTTTGTGCAATCGAGGCGGCTTTTTTACAATTATTATGATTGTTCTGCTTAAAACTGTGTACCGGGTTTGGAGAGCAATCCTACCACCCAAGAACCGTCCACATACCACAGGCGAAAACCCTGTCGCAGTAAAACATATACAACGAAGGTGATTGCACACATTTTAGATGCAAAAGGCACCAGACACCAATTACTACCGCCACTTAAGTAGTGGTTGTATGTGGGTTTTGGGACCCAAAAACGTGGTGTCTCCCTCAGAGTTGTCCTATTGCCTCCTCCCCCATTACTACACCCTCTGTGCTGCTTGCTATTGGTCATGGCCCCCACCCCCTCAGCATCCACTGCTGTTTAGCGCCCTAAGCATCCTGAGACTGTATTCTTAACCTGAACCTCACTCCAGCAACGGTAGCAGCATTAGTAAATTCAGGTGACATTGCATATTTCCAATATAGTATAACACCCAACAGTATTGGCTTACTTTTAGTGGAAGTTCGGTACATAATGCTATTTTCTGCAACTTAGAACGCTATATACGACTTTATGGCTGATTTTTACGAAACCACTTATAAATATGGTGGTGGTGGTGGTAAGTTCCTATGGGACCAAACTGCTGAGGTCGTCGGTTCCTAGGCTTACACATTACTTAATCAACCTTAAATTGACTTAGGCTAAGGACATCACACACACCCATGCCCGAGGGACGACTCGAACCACCGACGGAGGGGAGTCGCGCGAACCGTGGAAAGGCGCCTCAGACCGCATGACTACCCTGCGCGACTGTACATATGGCTTTTGGGACTAACTTTAATGAGTTTTTTAAAGATGAGAGACTTAAATATTGGTTTCGCTGCTATTTTATCTATTTTCAGGGAGCAGTTGTAAAATACATGTCTTTAAATGTTTAATAACTTTCACCACCAACATTTATTAACAGTATTTGGGAAATTCGTTAAAGTTTTAACTATTTTCTCCTAGTATTCTGCAAATACCCACTGTTTCAAGAAGATGCACTTGAAAACAGAGTTTTAAATGTTTAATAACTAACGCCATAATACATATCCTGTGAGTCTTCGAGTGTTGTCTATAAAAAGTCACTTTTTCAGGAAGAGACACCACAACAAGAAATACGACACAGGCCTGTGTTCTGATTAAAACGAAACTTACCCTGCCCCCCCCCCCCCCACATACACTTTTACTTTGTGATGTAACACAATGTATGATTATATTGGACTTGTAAAAAATAACAGCTGGAATGTTTCTACAGAGATAGGTATGCGTCCCACTCGCGATACTTGCGTCATGCCACCAATCGTTTCTAAGCATGAATAGTAGCTCGCAACTGACGTCGACGGTGCTTTGCATTTTAGTACTTCCGCAAGATAACTACTTGGATATTACACAAATGATTATTTAAACACACATCGCACAGTGTAAGTTCACCGAAAAGGTACCTTCTAACTTGCAGCGAAGAAGAGTGATTTTTTAGTGTTGAAACATAGAGCTGACAGATAATGCACCCGTTCTCTCTCTGTCAATCCATGCAGTCTTATATGGGGTTAAGAAACATCATACAGTCCCCCAGCAGAGTACTATCGTTAAGATATGTGCTACACACTTCCATATTATCCGGTAGAAGGTCTTTGCGAATCGTATTCCCCTCTAAGCTAGTACCGAGTAGATTATGTTCAAAATGGTTCAAATGGCTCTGAGCACTATGGGACTTAACATCAATGGTCATCAGTCCCCTAGAACTTAGAACTACTTAAACCTACCTAACATAAGGACATCACACAACACCCAGACATCACGAGGCAGAGAAAATCCCTGACCCCGCCGGGAATCGAACCGGGGAACCCGAGTGCGGGAAGCGAGAACGCTACTGCACGACCACGAGCTGCGGACAACTAGATTATGTATTGGTTTTATTACACAGAGAAAAAGAATATCTGATTCACTCATTGAACAAAAATCATTCCTAACATATAATTTACAGAGTTCTGCCTGCAGCCTTTGGCATATACTTTATTAAGAAGCATTACCCTGCAGGTATAAAGCACTACATGTATGACTGAAGGACGAAGTAACGTACCACTAGTTAAACAGGGTGATGTCTACGCTTTCTCGTGACAATGTGCCATTTCCCACAGTCAGGAGCAGAAGGCATATTAGGAGGAACTGTTATGGAGGCAGGGGGAGTATAATAAATCCATCTAAAGCAGCCCTTGTTGACATTAAAATGGACCACCAGCCTGGACTATTGCGACGGCGTCCTACAGCTAACTATTAGATTTTGGATTCAGATAAAACACGAGATTATGTTTAACAGAATATGTATCTGCCTAACATCTATCAGAAACGTTTACATCTTCCTCCAGTAAAAATAAAATTGTGTTTAAGCTCTCATTTATAGTTACGGAATGGACTGTTCGAACTTGATCCCGCCAAAATGTAAACAGAAGTATATTTCAAAAATCAGTATAGAGTGTATATATTTGACTATGTGGTGCAGAAGACTGTTGTTTTAATGTAACACTTGTTAATGGTGGCAGGGAGTACCCCACACAGCATCACTGTAATTAAATAACACAGACGGAAGTTTGTAACTACACTCCTGGAAATTGAAATAAGAACACCGTGAATTCATTGTCCCAGGAAGGGGAAACTTTATTCACACATTCCTGGGGTCAGATACATCACATGATCACACTGACAGAACCACAGGCACATAGACACAGGCAACAGAGCATGCACAATGTCGGCACTAGTACAGTGTATATCCACCTTTCGCAGCAATGCAGGCTGCTATTCTCCCATGGAGACGAACGTAGAGATGCTGGATGTAGTCCTGTGGAACGGCTTGCCATGCCATTTCCACCTGGAGCCTCAGTTGGACCAGCGTTCGTGCTGGACGTGCAGACCGCGTGAGACGACGCTTCATCCAGTCCCAAACATGCTCAATGGGGGACAGATCCGGAGATCTTGCTGGCCAGGGTAGTTGACTTACATCTTCTAGAGCACGTTGGGTGGCACGGGATACATGCGGACGTGCATTGTCCTGTTGGAAAAGCAAGTTCCCTTGCCGGTCTAGGAATGGTAGAACGATGGGTTCGATGACGGTTTGGATGTACCGTGCACTATTCAGTGTCCCCTCGACGATCACCAGTGGGGTACGGCCAGTGTAGGAGATCGCTCCCCACACCATGATGCCGGGTGTTGGCCCTGTGTGCCTCGGTCGTATGCAGTCCTGATTGTGGCGCTCACGTGCACGGCGCCAAACACGCATACGACCATCATTGGCACCAAGGCAGAAGCGACTGTCATCGCTGAAGACGACACGTCTCCATTCGTCCCTCCATTCACGCCTGTCACGACACCACTGGAGGCGGGCTGCACGATGTTGGGGCGTGAGCGGAAGACGGCCAACGGTGTGCGGGACCGTAGCCCAGCTTCATGGAGACGGTTGCGAATGGTCCTCGCCGATACCCCAGGAGCAACAGTGTCCCTAATTTGCTGGGAAGTGGCGGTGCGGTCCCCTACGGCACTGCGTAGGATCCTACGGTCTTGGCGTGCATCCGTGCGTCGCTGCGGTCCGGTCCCAGGTCGACGGGCACGTACACCTTCCGCCGACCACTGGCGACAACATCGATGTACTGTGGAGACCTCACGCCCCACGTGTTGAGCAATTCGGCGGTATGTCCACCCGGCCTCCCGCATGCCCACTATACGCCCTCGCTCAAAGTCCGTCAACTGCACATACGGTTCACGTCCACGCTGTCGCGGCATGCTACCAGTGTTAAAGACTGCGATGGAGCTCCGTATGCCACGGCAAACTGGCTGACACTGACGGCGGCGGTGCACAAATGCTGCGCAGCTAGCGCCATTCGACGGCCAACACCGCGGTTCCTGGTGTGTGCGCTGTGCCGTGCGTGTGATCATTGCTTGTACAGCCCTCTCGCAGTGTCCGGAGCAAGTATGGTGGGTCTGACACACCTGTGTCAATGTGTTCTTTTTCCCATTTCCAGGAGTGTATGTTACACTCATCTTATTCCATTCCTCTACGGGAAGACTGTATATTGTATTCTTAAGCAAAGTATACTTCGTAATCAGGAGGCACGATGTATGCGTGTATCAGGCGAATGGAAGAGAGAGAGAGAGAGAGAGAGAGAGAGAAAGAGAGAGAGAGAGAGAGAGGGAGGGAGAGAGAGAGAATTACTCTACTTCAATAGGACTGACAGACATTATTGCAGTTTAAGAAATCTCCTTCTTCGTTCCACATCGACCACCACTCACTGTTCGATATTATTTCACACATATTTGTTTTTTTATGCTTTGAATTTTGCATTGCATCCAAACTTGATGGATTAATACCAAATTACACTGAACTTTAAATGCATGTACTTGCACAGCTACATAACTCATCATCATCGTTATGAACATTACGTTCGGATATCCGGCATAATAAGTCACCCTCATTCTCCTAACGGCCTTGTCGAAGAGTACGGAGGAGCGGACAGAGGTTCAGGGCATTCTCTTGTCCTTGCGGTGCGGAACTGCACCTAAGGGCGGAAGAATCAGCAATGATCAAAGGTATGAGGATGCAGAAGACAATGGAAACCACTGTTTTAAACACACATAACGTTTATCTACAGGGCATGTGGCCCGCAGTGATCCCTCCCTCCCAAAAGATTCTGGAATAGCTCCCCAGTCAGATCTCCGAACGTGGACTGCCAAAGGCGAGGTGACCATGAGAATAACCAACGAAAGAATAACATTCTACAAGTTGGGACATAAAATGTCTGTAGCTTGAATGTAGGGAAGCTAGAAAATCTGAAAAGGGAAATGCAAAGGCTCAATCTAGATATAGTAGGGACAGTGAAGTAAAATAGAAAGAAGACAAAGATTTCTGGTCAGATCAGTATAATATCAACTGCAACAGAAAATGGTATAACAGGAGTATAACTCGTTATGAATAGAAAGGTACGGCAGAGAGTGTGCTACTGTGAACAGTTAAGTGATAGTATTGTTCTTATAACAAACGACAACAAAGCGGCACTGACAACGATAGTTCAGTTTAGATGCTCTGTAATAAATTTCAGCTAGTAACGGCGGATACTGTGATCAAGAATCATAAGAGGAGGAGGTATACCAGGAAAAGACCAGTCGACACGGGAGCTTCCAGTTGCATTATATCATGGTCAGACAGAGATTCCGAAATTAGATACTTGATTGTACGGCGTACCGAGGAGCAGATATAAACTCACATCTCAATGTAATAGTGATGAAGAATAGGTTGAAGTTTGAGAGATTTGTGAATAAGAACCAATACGCAAAGAAGTGGGATACGAAGATAGAAAGGAATGAAGAAATATGCTTGAAGTTCTTTAATACTATAAATACAGCTCAGTAGGCTGCACAGATGAAGAGGAACAGATCCCTTTAAACAGCGCAATCGCAGAATTTAGAAATAAAAACGCAGGTACAAAGAACGTAACTCCGAAGAAACCATGGGTAACAGAACAAATACTTCAGATGATCGATGAAAGAAGGAAACGTTCAGGAAAACTCCTGAATACAGAAATACAAGTCACTGAGGAATTAAATAAGTAGAAAGCGCAGGAAGGCTAAGACGAAATGTCTGCATGAAAAATGTGAATGAATCGAAAAAGTAATGATTGTAGGAGAGACTTACTCAGCATATAGGAAAGTCGAAACAACCTTCAGCGAAATTAAAAGCAAGGGTGGTTAACATTAAGAGTGCAACGGGAATTCCACTGTTAAATACAGAAGAGAGAGGGGATGGGTGGAGAGAGTACATTGAAAGCCTCTATTAGGGGGACGATCTGTCCGATCTGATAGCGGAAGACACAAGAATCGATTTAGAAGATATAGTGCATCCAGTATTAGAATCAAAATTTAAGAGAATTTGAAGCCATTTTGACTATTTTTCGACCGTGACTGTCTCAAGAAACATGTAAAGTTTTTTTTAATTACCGCTACCATTCACAAACTTTGTCAACTATTGTATTACTTATTTATTTAGTAACATGTTTCGATGGAATACCTCATCTTCAGGCTAAAAAACATTACAAAAACAACTTTACAATAAGGTCATACTAATGTTACATAGTCTTTTGGTAAATGCTGTGGTCATTCTGTGGAAGAAGAGAAAACTTAATAAGAAGCGATGTGGAAGCTGGCCTAATGTTTGTACGAAAATGTTTTGCAACGGTCACTCACTTTGTTCTTCTTGCGTGTCGCTGAGGTGTTTCTATTTCCGTGGCTGTCTTGGCTTTCTTGGTCACTGTTCACAATTTGTCACTAACATAACGGTAGCTTGGAAACACTATATGTATTACAGAAGGATGAAGTAACGTATCTAGGCGCTCAGTCCGGAACCGCGCGACTGCTACGGTCGTAGGTTCGAATCCTGCCTCGGGCATGGATGTGTTTGATGTCCTTAGGTTAGTTAGGTTTAAGTGGTTCTAAGTTCTAGGGGACTGATGACCACAGATGTTAAGTCCCATAGTGCTCAGAGCCATTCGAACCATTTTTTTTTTAAGTAAAGTACCACTAGTTAAACAGGGCGATGTCTACGCATTCTGGAGACACCATTATGTTAGTGGCAATTTGTGAACAGTGACCAAGAAAGCCAAGAGAGCCACGGAAATGGAAACACCTCAGCGCATCACAACGAGACTGCCACGCCAGAAGAAGAAAGTGAGTGACAGTTGCAAAAAATGTTCGTGCAAACATCAGTCCAGCTTCCAAAGTGACATCGCCTCTTACTAAGTTTTCTCTCCTTCCACAGGATGACGACAGCATTTACTAAAAGACTATGTAACATCAGTATGAACTTATTGTAAAGTTCTTTTTGTAATGCCATTTAGCCTGAAGATGAGGTATTCTCTCGAAACATGTCGCTAAATAAAGAAGTAATACAATAGTTGACAAAGTTTATGACCGTGAGCGGTAATTTAACAAAAACTTTACAAAATTTAAGAGATATTTGGAGGGCCAAAGGTTAAATAAGGTAGAAGGGATAGACAACATTCCATCAGAATTTCTAAAATCACTGTGGAAAGTGGTAAGAAAACGGCTATCCACTTTGGTGCGCAGAATGTACGAGTCTGGCGACGTACCATCGGACTTCCGGAAAATTGCCATTCACACAACTCCGAATACTGCAAGGGCTGCCAAGTGCAAGTATTATCGCTCAATCAGCTTAACAGTGGATACATCCAAGTTGCTGACAAGAATAATAACAGAAGAATGAAAAAAAATGCGGATGCGCTAGATGACGATCAGTTTTACTTTAGGAAAGGTAATGGCACTAGAGAGGCAATTCTGATGTTGCGGTTGATAATGGAAATAAGACTAAAGAAAAGTCAAGACACGTTCATAAGATTTGTCGACCTGGAAAAAGCGTTCGGCAATGTAAAGTGCAAAACCTTTGAAATTCTGGGAAAATAGGGGAAGATAGCGGGAGAGACGCTTAACATACAATTTGTAAAAGAGCCAATAGGGAATGATATGAGTGGACGACCAAGATCGAAGTGTTCGGATTAAAATGAGTGTAAGACTGAGATGTAGTCTTTCACTCCTACTGTTCATTCTGTACATCGAAGAAGCATTGATGGAAATAAAAGAAAGGTTCAGTATTCGAACAAAATTTCAAGATGAAAGGATATCAGTGATACGATTCGCTGATGACTTCGCTATCCTGAGTGAAGTGAAGAAGAATTACATGATCTGCTGAATGGAATGAAGAGTAATGAGTACAGAATCTAGATTGAAAGGAAATAGAAGAAAGATGAAGGTAATGAGAAATGGCAGAAATGAGAACAGCGAGAAACTTAACATCAGGATTGATGGTCCCGAAGTAGATGAAGTTAAGGAGTTCTGCTACCTGGGCAGTAAAATAGCCAATGTCGGACGGAGCAAGGAGGAAGCAGACTAGCATTAGCATAAAGGGTATTCCTGTCCAATAGAAGTCTACTAATATCAACCATAATCCTTAATTTGAGGTGAAATTTCTGAGAATGTATATCTGGAGCACAGCACTGTGCGTTAGTGAAACATGGACTGTGGGAAAACCGGAACAGAAGAGAATCGAAGCATTTGAGACTTAGTGCTATAGATGAATATTGGAAATTAGGTAGACCGATAAGGTAAGGAATGAGGAGGTTCTGCGCAGAATAGGAGAGGAAGGGAATGTTCAGAAAACACTGACAAGGAGAAGGGACAGGCTGATTGGACATCCGTTAAGACATCAGGGAATGACTTCCATGGCAATAGAGGAAGTCATAGAAGGCAAAAACTGAATAGGAAGACAGAGACTGGAATCAAATAACTGAGGACGTAGGTTGCAAGTGCTACTCTGAGAAGAATACGTTCGCGCAGGAGAGGAATTCGTCTTGGGCCGCACCAAACCAGTCAGTAGATTGATGAGAAACATAAAATGATTCCCATTACACTACTGTCGAAAAGCGTTTTTAACACTGATTTGCTACTGACTTAGTCAATGCATTGCCGCACATTCGAAGCCTGCAAACGGCATGTCTTCACGACACTCTGTTGCTCTATAAATTAGCTCTGTGGGGCTCTCGAGCAGTTAATTTTACCGTAGCAACACCAAACCCAATGCGTTTGGTGCACTGATACTGCTACTGTTGCTGACAGGAATGTCAGCGTATGTTGTAGTTAGCAGTCAACTACTCCTCAGTCTACATGATTTTCCTGCACAGCCTCTACCTCTCTATTGAACGAGCCCCACATTCACACGCCACCATACATCCTCAATATGCAGTATAACTTTGAGGTCACTGTTAGCGATTATGAAAAAACTAACTCGCATATACTAGTTGGTCGTTAAATAACACATACTGGTAAGAACTTAGATGGATTTAAAGCAAACGTTAGGATTGGGTTGGTTGGTATACTCCATTCGAATATGTAACAGAAAAAAAAACATCTCTGGGAAAGATCACTTATTTATCCCGAAAATTTAAGTGTGGACTAAGGTATGTATGAAGGTATAAAGACAGTCTTTTTGTTCTTTACTGGATTAGTGCATGAGAGTGTGATGGGAGGGTATTCGATAACACTGGTGCGATGTCCCCTTCTTCTTGCACTACACAGCGGCTTGCGGTGAATTTGTTTTAGATGTAGGATGTTCGCAGCACATGGTGTTGCCTACAAGCAGGTGAAAAGATCTGTAATGAGGCTGTTAGGTGAACGTAAGTAAATCTGTTGCTTATTAAGAGAACTGAAAATTCCGTACACTGTTATGGGAAGCATTAACTGCAGTGAAGTGCCTATCAGTAAGCATTTGGAGCGAACTGAAGTGGAAAGCATATGTCGGGCTCAGATCCATTTGTAGGATCCATTTGTTTTTCGCAAAACGCTATACATTCAGAGAAGACCGCTACCTCTATGCCCTTGTGTATCTAGCGTAGCTATCACAGGAATCCGAAAGAATACGTCACATACACACATACATATACAATCATTCGATATCGATGAATTGGCAGTGTTGTGCCTCTGAATTTCTATGTGAAGTTCTGCTACTGCACTGAAGAACTATTCTCCTACATCCTGCTCATTAAAAAGACCTATATATGGCAACAGCTTCAACAAGAAAGAAGGATGCCTCAAGCAGGATCGAACAGATCAAAATCGAAAGATCAATGGCAGCGTTTGGACTCAGTCTTCAGATAGCGCATTGGCGCGCATTTGTACAACGAACGACATAGGCGATCTGTCGTCAGAGAGCCTCAGTATCCTGTTCTCGTTACGGTCACATGCATCTGTAGTGAGCTCTGTAAAAACGTTTTAAGTTTGAGCAACCATGAGGACTAAAACATTGCAATATAATAGAAAGTGTAATAAAACGAATTTAATTATGATTGTTTAAATTCCGAATTTTTTGTGATATGATGAACTGTGACTTTATTTTGATTAACCCAGATTCCATATGGTGCAATCGTAACCTCTAATTGATAGTTCAGAGTGAACCTTCGCTAAGTATTGAGGTAGCATTCTATCGACAGACAGTCCGTATGTACTATTTCTTTAACAGGCTACGGTGGAAACAAACTTGCTACTAAAGAATGATGCCGCCTTACGCGTGAATGTTGCATTTCAAACCGTAGCTAGCACGTACTTGGTGCTGAAAACTTTTGTCTCATTTGGTAGTTAGTTAGTTCAGGGTTTTGAAATCAAATTTTGCATCATGTCGACATTTAGAAGAAAACAGATTTTTATTACACTTTTATTAGCCTACAGACATCACTTGACACTTCAGGGTAGATGTATATGATGCAGAATGATTCACCAACCGCGGGTGAACGTTTCTTTTGTAGGCAGCATACCATGCTGGCGGGCCGCCACGTTGTCACAAAGCGTGGGCGAAACTTTCTTTCAGCCACGATACACAATTGTTGCGAATACAACAGTTCGTGCATGCTGTGCAGTTAAACAAAATTATCACAAAAACCTTTTTATTGGCTTCTTCTCATCACCACACCATGATAAAAAGTTCTGTTTCGTTTATAAATTTCATGTCAGCCATATGCGTACACTAGTCCTTGTCTATTAGACCTATTCCATTATTTTCCAAAGTTTGTGTCACCACCAGGCAAACGTTACTCTTTAAGGTATGAAGTCGACACGTGTAAAGGTAATTTCCGGTGTGTTTACAGTATATTGTTATGCGACAAAACTAGTATAGCATCTTGAGTGTAAAATTTCTTCTCAGTTCAAATAGCCAACGTCAGTCAATCAATCACGCCAGTCGTTAAGTGTAAACATTTCATAGTCGCTACTGTGTCAGGAAGACACTCACCTCGACACTCTTAAGAGACTTTCGGTATCTCAGAAGAAAATGGTTTAGAAGAGAGCAGGCCAAACCGCCTTCGTTACTCTCATACCATTACGTAAGAGAGACACTGGGCAGGACGCAGCAACGTCTAGCAGGAGTTTGACTAAGCAGTAAAGACCCTGTAACAAATTCATTAAGCAAATGCAGCGGAACTGAAGACCGATGACGAGTCGGGAAGGGCAGAATCAATTCGGTCGTTCGAATGACGTCGTAGGGCACAGCCTCTCCTCGATGACATAAAGACTCCACCCCCACTGGCTTTTGGTACTCGATCAGTGGTATATAAGTGGTTTTCATGTCGTAAGCACTCGATTCTTTGGTTGTAGTATGGCAACATCTTGTGTGTGGGATTGTTCTAGCGTTCTTGCACTTGCTGCCCCTACGGGCGAACAGCGATCAGAGATCCAAACCCACGGCTGATGCAGTCCAGCATCCACTGCTGACGTCAGCTTAGCACCCAGAACTGCCGAGTAATCCTAGGGTCTACCAACGGAGCAGAAGCTGCCTTCAGTAAATCAGTGGTCTCTTGTGACGAGACAAAGCTCTGATTATACGGTCACAGCTGTGGGTTCTTTGAGTGCTCTGCAAGATGGATACTTTTGGACTACAACAGATGAAATATGAGTTCACTTTGTTATAGTAATGAATAATAGATTTACTTTGTCATACTTCTATGCCAAAGGAGACTGGGATAATTTACACCTGTCGTGGATTATTAAAGCATTATTTGATGCACTAATTAACGAACTGTTCTCTTGAGTAATATGTTCAACGTTAATGACAGTAGAAGTTTACCTGAAACTTTAACTGCTCGTTTGTCCTAGACGATGATGTTGACTGGTGTAGCTGAGGTCTCAAATTGGCTGAGTTCTTGAATGCTCTACATTCTATTTGCCTCAGTATAAGTTTGCTACTGTGGCTGAGGGGCGGGCATGGTACTCTGGAGCGCCTCCAATACGTCGTTCAGGATTGCAGCGAGTCTTAGCTAATGTCTCTGGTATCGAATGGCGTTGCCGACTTTGGTGTGGCACCGCGAACTCTGGGTGTCCACACAGTACAGGCCGGCCGGGTGCAGCATTCAGCACGACTACGTCAGCATTCGACATGACGTTCCACCTGAAGCGGCAACGCAGGCACTGGTTGAAAACAATTGAGGACAACCTGAAACGGCATGTGAATCAAAACACATGTGTTTACAGCTATCTCCTGACTGAACTCTCGACGGGGCATGCCTGCCTCACCAGTGGGCGGCAAAACCGCCGCATCAGCTGTTATCGACTTCCAGTGGGAGCTGATGCTAATTCTCGGCAGCCGAGTCCACTACTGGATTCACCGGACTCTTCTCCTGGTTACTTAGTCACCAGTCGACGCAGAAGAAGGAGCAACGACATATATTTTCAGTAATAAATGGAATCATTTTGAACATTGTTTCCTTGCAGGCAACGATGCCTTACAAGCCCTCGGTATGCATCCTGACGAAATAGTAGTGGTTTCTAGCCTGGCATATGGCGGCCCCTGCGACAGATATACAGGGCGGCCGCTGCAATATACAGGGTATTTCAAAAATGACCGATATATTTGAAACGGCAATAAAAACTAAACGAGCAGCGATAGAAATACACCGTTTGTTTGCAATATGCTTGGGACAACAGTACATTTTCAGGCGGACAAACTTTCGAAATTACAGTAGTTACAATTTTCAACAACAGATGGCGCTGCAAGTGATGTGAAAGATATAGAAGACAAAGCAGTCTGTGGGTGCGCCATTCTGTACGTCGTCTTTCTGCTGTAAGCGTGTGCTGTTCACAACGTGCAAGTGTGCTGTAGACAACATGGTTTATTCCTTAGAACAGAGGATTTTTCTGGTGTTGGAATTCCACCGCCTAGAACACAGTGTTGTTGCAACAAGACGAAGTTTTCAACGGAGGTTTAATGTAACCAAAGGACCGAAAAGCGATACAGTAAAGGATCTGTTTGAAAAATTTCAACGGACTGGGAACGTGACGGATGAACGTGCTGGAAAGGTAGGGCGACCGCGTACGGTAACCACAGAGGGCAACGCGCAGCTAGTGCAGCAGGTGATCCAACAGCGGCCTCGGGTTTCCGTTCGCCGTGTTGCAGCTGCGGTCCAAATGACGCCAACGTCCACGTATCGTCTCATGCGCCAGAGTTTACCCCACTATCCATACAAAATTCAAACGCGGCAACCCCTCAGCGCCGCTACCATTGCTGCACGAGAGACATTCGCTAACGATATAGTGCACAGGATTGATGACGGCGATATGCATGTGGGCAGCATTTGGTTTACCGACGAAGCTTATTTTTACCTGGACGGCTTCGTCAATAAATAGAACTGGCGCATATGGGGAACCGAAAAGCCCCATGTTGCAGTCCCATCGTCCCTGCATCCTCAAAAAGTACTGGTCTGGGCCGCCATTTCTTCCAAAGGAATCATTGGCCCATTTTTCAGATCCAAAACGATTACTGCATCACGCTATCTGGACATTCTTCGTGAATTTGTGGCGGTACAAACTGCCTTAGACGACACTGCGAACACCTCGTGGTTTATGCAAGATGGTGCCCGGCCACATCGCATGGCCGACGTCTTTAATTTCCTGAATGAATATTTCGATGATCGTGTGATTGCTTTGGGCTATCCGAAACATACAGGAGGCGGCCTGGATTGGCCTCCCTATTCGCCAGACATGAACCCCTGTGACTTCTTTCTGTGGGGACACTTGAAAGACCAGGTGTACCGCCAGAATCCAGAAACAATTGAACAGCTGAAGCAGTACATCTCATCTGCATGTGAAGCCATTCCGCCAGACACGTTGTCAAAGGTTTCGGGTAATTTCATTCAGAGACTACGCCATATTATTGCTACGCATGGTGGATATGTGGAAAATATCGTACTATAGAGTTTCCCAGACCGCAGCGGCATCTGTTGTTGACAATTGTAACTACTGTAATTTCGAAAGTTTGTCCGCCTGAAAATGTACTGTTGTCCCAAGCGTATTGCAACAAACGGTGTATTTCTATCGCTGCTCGTTTAGTTTTTATTGCCGTTTCAAATATACCGGTCATTTTTGAAACACCCTGTATATGACCTTTTGAGTAAAGCTTTATGAGGATTTTCGCAAATGATGCTGCTTATAGGAGAGTTGTGACGCCAGAAGGCTGTGGTGAAATGCAAAAATACGTGCAGAATTGCAATGATTCATGCAGGGACGGTCAGTTGAACTCGAACGTAACAATGCTGTTGGTGAAAAATCATTGGGAACAGTAAGAACCATAAAATACCTAGGAGTTAAAATTCCGGGGTGACCCAAACTGCAAGACCACTTAACAGATGTAGGAAAAGCAGACGCCAGGCTGAGATTAATAGCAAGAACCTTCATAAAACGTAACTTACCCGCGACATAAGAAGTCTACGAAACACGTGCTCGACCAGTTTCTCGGTATTGTTCGTCATGCTGGGTGCCTCACCAAGTAAGATTAACAGGAGGTACAGAAAAGCTCTGACGAATAGCAACTCATTTCGGCACGGAATCGTGCAGTATGCGTGAGGGCTTACGGAGATGATGAGCAAACTTCAGCAGCAGCCGCTACAAGACAGAAACTTTGTGAATCACGAGGAAATTTATTGTTGAAGCTTCGACAGAGTACTGTTGAAGAAGACTTGAGCAGCAAGTTACGCCCTACTACATACGTGTCGCGAATTTATCGACAGTTATTCTTTGCACGGACCATTATCAAGTGGAAGAGAGAAGGGAGGAAATCATAACGGTACCTGATTTAACCTCCGGTAAACACAGCATGGTGGTTTGGGAGTACGGATATGGATTTACAGGAAAGCACCCTGTATAAGCAAACTGCCGTCAACCACACGGCAGTCACTAGTTACCATTTGACAGTGGTTGTACAGTACTGAACGGAAGCTGGTGAAATAGGCCACACAAGATTTTATTAAACACAGACGTGTGTACGTCTGCAGGTTTTCGTGGCCGTGGTTACTGAAGGTAAAATCTGGGTTGTTAGGTTGCGTCATATTTCTACTGGTGTGTCCTCGGCTAGATCAATGCTGTCAAAGACCAGCCTAACGTTCCTTATGAAAGGGAGTCGGGATTTCTGGGTTAAATTCCTGTGTCTGCTATCAACGAGCCAACGGCATGCGATACAAGGGATTTTTCCGAACTCATGCTAAAGAATAGTTGCAAATTAAAAACTGTTTTGCTGCTATTCATACTAAAGTGTACACAGGCGAAACTGGAGGAACTGTTAAAGAACGCATTGAGCAAGAAACACGTCACCCGAGGCTGAAACGAAGTATGAAATCTGCGGTGGCAGAACATCAGCAGAACTGTGGCCATCACATTGATTTCAACAGTGCACGCGTGCTGGCTAACGAAAGAAACAGTTACAGAAGAAAATGTACGAGAAGCGATTAATATTTCTGAGAAGTAACATAGCTTCAATACAGAGGTCAGCTATAGGGTTCCGGCTGCCTGGCTTCCATCCAGCAAGGTGATGAATACGCGGCGGCTGTGCGCGAGAAACGCGACAGATACAAACAACATCCAACAAGCCACCTCTGCAGACAATGATATTTTTGATAAGCTTCCCCCCTCCCCACCTTTTGGCCTTTTCGTTTCGTTTCCATCCATTGACGATGGCCCACAAATGGTAAACACAGAAATTTTGTCCAACAACCTCACTTCGTGCCGTAGTAAATCCCTTTTATACGGAACACGACACTGGACCTTGATAGTGTTCAGTTAACTGTGGATGCAACAAGCTCCTAAATAATGTACAGAAGAATATGCCACGGCCTAACAACTTTCAATATACTGTGGTGATAGTTACAATTAACGTGTCAGATATCTTTTTTCCCGGCGTACCGCAGCAATTCGACGTGGTATAGACTCAACAAGACGTCGAAAGTACGCTGCAGAAATACTGGGACCAGCTGCCTCTGTAGCCGTCCATAATTGCGAAAGTATTGCCGGTGCAGGATTTTGTGCGCGGACTGACTCTCGATTACGTCACCTGAATGTTAGACGCTAGTAATGTCGGGCCATCTGGGTGGCCAAATCACTCGCTGGAACTTTCCAGATGGTTCTTCGATAGACGTGTGTCCCGATGACATGTTTGGGAACGTAAAGTCCATGAATGGCTGCAAATGGTCTCCAAGCAGCCGAACGTAACCATTTCTAGTCAATGATCGGTCGGAAACTTTTTCATATGAACCACCTGCTTCGCCAATGCACTACCCTTTTTTCTCTTGTGCACACGATACTACCGTCATCTGCGTATGTGCTATCCCCCTGCTTTTGTTACCTCAGTGTGTAACACAAATAAACTGGGACGTAGTGCACAGTAGTTATTAGAGGTCAGATATGGATTAGTAAAAGCTGCTACAAGGTCGTCTTTCACAAATCCTCAACAGCATCACGTAAAACCCTCTCACCACCAACGACCAGCGTGCGATCGACTGAGCAGAAAGCAGTAGACGGCCTAGGGACTCGTAATTTCACCGTTTCTCAGATTGAAACAATGCGAGCAGTGCGCTCGCGGGGCGCCCCAGCAAGAGGCCCGCATTAAACGCGAAACTCTCGGCGGCAGCTCCTGATCAGAATGGTGCGTGTGCGCACGGCCGGGGGCGGGCCCGGGAATCAGAACGGTTCGCCGACCTGTCGCGCGGTGGCGGCGGCGTCAGCGGCGCGCGGCGAGAAGCGGGTCGGCCCGTCCTTATGGCGGCATTAATATTCATGGAATTTGCCGGCAGCGTTTCGATTTACGGCGTCTCATTAAAACGGTGTCCGCCAGCCGCCAGCGCCTGCCAGCGCTTCCCCTGCGACCCCCACACTTGCCGCGCCAACTCCCTCCTCCTCGAGCCTTATACATTTTTCGCTGCTAATACCTCCGCCGTACACAATTTACGCAGTATGGAAATCGGATTTAGCGGATTTTCGTCTTGATGGAGCATTATCCTGACTTCTTGACGTAAGCACAAAGTCTTCTCTACTTCTAAATGCAGATATGTCAGTACACTGAAGGTAAAAATCTGGGTTGTTACGCTGCATACTGCTTCTTCTGTATGATCGACATTTCGACCCCTCGAGTGGCATTTTCTTCAGTATTTTGTGGGAGTCCACCGTTAACTGAACACTGTAGCGATTTGTCCCGCGCTTAGGCTGAAGAAGAGGGTTTTTTGGGTAAAATTCCTATGGCTACCATTGCTGTACCATCGCTTCTACTGAAGAACACTTATTGCTTAAAATGTTGCCCGTTGCTGGTGTTAGGGCATTGTCATTGGATAGAAGCGAAACGGTCGGAGCTGGAGACGGCGACTATTTATCAAAGGTATTAGTATCAACAGAGTTGGTTTCCTGAATGTTGTTTGTACTGCTCGCGCATTGCTGGCTGGAAGTCAAGAATCGGGAATCCTATTGCCTTTCTCTGTACATTTGCTTTTGAAAATATGAGTCAGTACTCGGACAATTCTTCTTTAAACCTTGGTTTCTTTAGCCAACACACGCATTTTGACACGGCCGCAGTTCTCCTGATGTTCCGCTAACGCGTATTTCACACTTTTAGCCGCGTGTGCCGTCCATTTATCTTAACACGTTCTTTAATAGTCCTTTCCATTTCGCCTGTATACGTTTTGCTACCAATAGCAACAGGAAGAGTTTTAATAAATAGTTCTTTTTCAGCAAAAGCGAGGATCAACTCCCGTTCACAATGAAGTGACAAAAGCAATGGGATAGCGATGTGCACGTATACAGATAACGCTAGCATCGCGTACGGCCTGCCGGTGTGGCCGTGCGGTTCTAAGCGCATCAGTCTGGAACCGCGTGACCGCTACGGTCGCAGGTTCGAATCCTTCCTCGGGCATGGATGTGTGTGATGTCCTTAGGTTAGTTAGGTTTAATTAGTTCTCAGTTCTAGGCGAGTGATGACCTCAGAAGTTAAGTCGCATAGTGCTCAGAGCCAACCAGCATCGCGTACACAAGGTATAAAAGACGGGGTATTGATGCAGCTGCCACTTCTACTCACGTAGTTCAAGTGAAGAGGTGTCCCACGTCGTTAAGGCCACACGACCGGAATTAACAGACTTTGAACGCGAAATAGTAGTTGGAGCTAGGCACGTAGGACATTCCATTTCGAAAATTCCTAGATCTACGGTGCAAGAGTGTGCGGAGTATACCAAATTTCAGGTCATTACCTATAACCAAGGCTTTCACTTAACGACCGTGCGCTCCCGGTAGCTGAGTGGTGCCGGCACGGTAGCTCAGCGTGTTCGGTCAGAGAGCTGGTTAGCCTCTGTAATAAAAAAAACCGAGTGGAAGGATCAACCAACGAACTTGAACGGATGTCATGTGACGTTCGCAATGACAAAAAAAAATAAATAAAAAATAAAGTGGTCAGGGCGACAGAATGTCAATCCTAAGGGTCCGCGTTCGATTCCCGGCTGAGTCGGAGATTTTTCTCCGTCAAGAGGCTATGTGTTGTGCTGTCCTAATCATCATCATTTCACCCCCATCGACGCGCAAGTCGCCGAAGTGGCGTCAAATTGAAAGACTTGCATCCGGCTAACGGTCTACCCGACGGGAGGCCCCAGTCCCACGACATCTACTTAACGACCGTGTGCAGCGGTGTTTGCGTAGAATTGTCAGTGCTAATAGACAAGCAACATTGCATGAAATAACCACAGAAGTCAATGAGCGACGCACGACGACCGTATCCGTACGGCTAAATTGGGAGTTAATGGGCTATGGGAACAGACGACCGACACAACTTCCTTTGCTAGCAGCACAACATCGCCTGTAATGTCTCTCCTGGCCTCGTGACCATATCAGCTGAACTACAGACGACTGGAAGCCCGTCAGATGAATTCCGATTTCGGTTGGTAATAGAGTTCTGGTGTGGTGCAGAATCCATGAAGCCACGGACTCAAATTGTCAACAAGGCACCGTGCAACCTGGTGGTGGCCACATAATGATGTAAGCTGTGTTCACATGGAATGGACTGGGTTCTCTGGTCCAACTAAACCGATCATTGGCTGGAAATGGTTATGATAGGCTACATGGAGACCATTTGCAGCCTTTCACGGACTTCATGTTCCCAGACAACGATGGAATTCTTATAGACGACAATGCACCATGTTACAAGCCATAATTGTTCGTGATTTGTTTGAAGAAAATTCTGGACAATTCGAGTGAATGATTTGGCCACCCAGGTCTCCCAACATGAATCTCATCGGACTTATATGGGACATAATTGAGGACTCAGTTCGTGCACAAAATGCTGCACCGACAACACTTTCTCAATCATGGACGGCTATAGACGCAGCAACGCTAAATACACTCCCGGAAATTGAAATAAGAACACCGTGAATTCATTGTCCCAGGAAGGGGAAACTTTATTGACACATTCCTGGGGTCAGATACATCATATGATCACACTGACAGAACCACAGGCACGTAGACACAGGCAACAGAGCATGCACAATGTCGGCACTAGCACAGTGTATATCCACCTTTCGCAGCAATGCAGGCTGCTATTCTCCCATGGAGACGATCGTAGAGATGCTGGATGTAGTCCTGTGGAACGGCTTGCCATGCCATTTCCACCTGGCGCCTCAGTTGGACCAGCGTTCGTGCTGGACGTGCAGACCGCGTGAGACGACGCTTCATCCAGTCCCAAACATGCTCAATGGGGGACAGATCCGGAGATCTTGCTGGCCAGGGTAGTTGACTTACACCTTCTAGAGGACGTTGGGTGGCACGGGATACATGCGGACGTGCATTGTCCTGTTGGAACAGCAAGTTCCCTTGCCGGTCTAGGAATGGTAGAACGATGGGTTCGATGACGGTTTGGATGTACCGTGCACTATTCAGTGTCCCCTCGACGATCACCAGTGGTGTACAGCCAGTGTAGGAGATCGCTCCCCACACCATGATGCCGGGTGTTGGCCCTGTGTGCCTCGGTCGTATGCAGTCCTGATTGTGGCGCTCACCTGCACGGCGGCAAACACGCATACGACCATCATTGGCACCAAGGCAGAAGCGACTCTCATCGCTGAAGACGATCACGTCTCCATTCGTCCCTCCATTCACGCCTGTCGCGACACCACTGGAGGCGGGCTGCACGATGTTGGGGCGTGAGCGGAAGACGGCCTAACGGTGTGCGGGACCGTAGCCCAGCTTCATGGAGACGGTTGCGAATGGTCCTCGCCGATACCCCAGGAGCAACAGTGTCCCTAATTTGCTGGGAAGTGGCGGTGCGGTCCCCTACGGCACTGCGTAGGATCCTACGGTCTTGGCGTGCATCCGTGCGTCGCTGAGGTCCGGTCCCAGGTCGACGGGCACGTGCACCTTCCGCCGACCACTGGCGACAACATCGATGTACTGTGGAGACCTCACGCCCCACGTGTTGAGCAATTCGGCGGTACGTCCACCCGGCCTCCCGCATGCCTACTATACGCCCTCGCTCAAAGTCCGTCAACTGCACATACGGTTCACGTCCACGCTGTCGCGGCATGCTACCAGTGTTAAAGACTGCGATGGAGCTCCGTATGCCACGGCAAACTGGCTGACACTGACGACGGCGGTGCACAAATGCTGCGCAGCTAGCGCCATTCGACGGCCAACACCGCGGTTCCTGGTGTGTCCGCTGTGCCGTGCGTGTGATCATTGCTTGTACAGCCCTGTCGCAATGTCCGGAGCAAGTATGGTGGGTCTGACACACCGGTGTCAATGTGTTCTTTTTTCCATTTCCAGGAGTGTATTTCTGTAGGGTTCTCCCAGAGACTTGTTAAATCCATGCCACGTGGAGTTGCAGCACTTCGCCAACCAAAAGGAGATCGGACGCGATATTAGGAGGTATCTCATACCTACTGTCAGCTCAGAGTATGATCACGCATTTCATTTTCGGCTAAACTAATCTCAACCAATGGAAGGAAGGAAGAGAGGGAAGCCAGAGCTTAAAATCCCGTCCACGTCGAGGTCATAATTGAGAGACTACAAGTTCTTCATGTTTCGAGAATATGGAAGAAATCGGCTTTGTCCTTTCAAAGAACCCATCCCCATATTTGCATGGAGCGTTTTAGGGAAATCACGGGAAACCCAAATCTGGATGGCCGGACATGAATTTGAACGGTCGTCCTCCTGAATGCGGGTCCATTGTGCTAACCACTGTGCACCTCGCTAGGTGGTATCAAACCAACTAGTTGACAATAACCCAGAAATATATCTTGGCCGTTGGCTGCGTCAAAGCATGCTATGATTCAACGTTTCCGTGAGATTTCATGTAGAGTCCTCTAGTGAGAGCATCGGAAATTTTTGCTCATAGCATTTTCTAACGCATCGGTCGGCCAAGAAGGATTTTTTTAGTCTGATATTTCGTATACAGATGTTCCTTTCCACAACGTTTACAGGTAAAGCACATAATACATTTTTACGGCCGTAATGGATCACTAATTACCTTCCAGATAAATAGACACAGACACCGCCCCAAAAATCGACTGTGATTCCTGAGAAATTTGGCGTATTTGCTTCAAGAGTACCCTAATTCTAATTTTACACCATTCTACTTAACTGTATTGCCACTAAAACAAGGTGATGAATGAGATTTTCACTCTACAGCGGGGTGTGCGCTGATATGAAACTTCCTGGCAGATTAAAACTGTGTGCCGGACCGAGACTCGAACTCGGGTCCGAGTTTAAGCGTGATGACTGCTCGTCTTGTTCTTCTTTGCGTATTTCCCATTTTTTATAGTTTTCAAACCGGGTATCGAGACCGTGTAAATTATAGAAATATTCCTTAAGAAATTACAAGTAAACTGAAATGTGGGACGCTTCTGGCAAAGAGCTTTTCCATTACCATTTTCGGAATACACTCACATCATTTTCAAGCAAGTCTGCATACGTCAAGAAATTACCGGAAGAACATACTTCAGTGATATAGATCGTCGCCAGCTATCAAATTTATTCTCATTAACTATAATCAAAACAGAACTTGTATCACATTGGCTTTATTATGTACAGTCTTTATAGAAAACATAAGACAACATGTATACAAGCACTGAGGCGCTCGTTCTGTTAGCAACTGAGCAGTTACAAACAACTCAAGACATGAAACTTCCTGGAAGATTAAAACTGTGTGCCGGACCGAGACTCCAGCTCGGGACTTTTGCCTTTCGAGGGCAAGTGCTCTACCACTTGCCCGCGAAAGGCAAAGGTTCCGAGTTCGTGTCTCGGTCCGCCACACAATTCTAATCTGCCAGGGAGTTTCATATCAACGCACACTCCGCTGCAGAGTGAAAATCACATTCTGATCCCAAGACATCTTCACCAAATGTACTAAGCAGTCATTACACTTAAAAAGTAATATACGGTGTCTTATTTGTTACTAAATAGATAAAACAATCACACATTCGCATGGATGTAGTTGCAGGCTGCCAATCTAATGACTCCCAGGGCAAACAAAATTCGATTTTTAGTATTTCGTATAACTATTGACACAATGTAAAACTTTAAAGCACTGTCATAATATACTCATTACGAAGTTTACTCTTAGGTTGTTTAATAAAAACTGTTTAATAGAACTATGGATACAGTATTTGATCAAAAGCATCTGGACACCTATTACTAGACATTAACATGGATTATGTCGACCGTGTGTACGATGGCTTGAAGCCTGCTAGGGGCACTCAGTGAGGTGTATGAATGTCTGTGTAGGAATGGCACCACATTCTTCCTTAACAACTGAAATCAGAGAACGTACTGATGGTGGACGCTGAGATTTGGAGTAAAGTCAACTTTCTAACTCATCTCAAATTTATTCCATTTGTTTTAGGTCGGGACGACGGGTAGGCCAGTCCATTTCAAGAACGTTACTGTCCACAAAAAATTGCCTCGCATAGACTACTGTTTCACGGGGTGGAATCACTATCAAATGGTTCAAATGGCTCTGAGCACTATGGGACTTAACATCTTAGGTCATCAGTGCCCTAGAACGTAGAACTACTTAAACCTAACTAACCTAAGGACATCACACACATCCATGCCCGAGGCGGGATTCGAACCTGCGACCGTAGCGGTCGCACGGTTCCAGACTGTAGCGCCTTGAACCGCTTGGCCACCCCGGCCGGCTGGAATCACTATCTCTGAACAGTTCCCATACAATACGCAGTTCACACTGCCGTAAAATGCGGTCATATCCTCTCAGATTTAACGTTTTCTTAAGTGCATTAAGGTGACCACACTAACCCAGAAATACTCCTTCTCCATACCGCAACAAAACCTCCTCCGTACCCCACAGTTGACATTACACGTGAAGTCAGGTAACGTTCAACAAACCCTTCCATCAGATCGCCGTAGGGTATAGCGTAATGCCAAATCAGTCGTTTCCAATCATCCTATGTCCAGCGCCGTCGCTCTTTTTACACAACCACAACTGTCACTTAGCACTGACTACACCAAATATATGGCTTGGGAGAAGCTAATCGACCATTGTACCCCATTCTTTTTAACTACCAACGCACTGTATTTGTGCACTGTGGAATTCACAAGTGATTCCTTCCGCTGATTTTATGCGATTTTTTACACACACCCTCCGCATTTCTCGACGGTTTCTGCCTATGAGGTCTGTCTGGTCTTTCTTTCGCTGTGGTTGTTACCTCGCATTTTCACATCACAGTCACGCCATTAACAGCGAACTTGGCAGTTCTAGAAGGTTTTAAATTCTCGTGGGTTTCATAAACAATGATTGTGAGCTCTCCTCAACGATACAGTCTGCTATTGCTGCATTTGCACTGACAGTACTCCCTTCCTCTTTTCATAATGTCACGTCCGCATCTCGTGACATATACATAGTGATGTCTGGATGTTTTTCAACAGATATGTCTTGAGGCAGTGTAACTAATTACGAGCAAATTACTCAGATTATACTCATACAGTATTGGAGAATGAGAGCATTTAGCAACTTCCAACATATCTGAAATCTTTTCAAATATTCTTCTTGCTGACACCTGCCGAAAGATAACGAAAGGACCTTTTAAGTTGTTACTTTTTTACTCGTTATGGTATTCGAAACAAATCTTGCATACATTATTGATGTGTACCACTGCATACATTCGCAAAATTATCTCATTGTAAGACACTTGGTCAGGTGAAATGACACGATAAATACACTCCTGGAAATTGAAATAAGAACACCGTGAATTCATTGTCCCAGGAAGGGGAAACTTTATTGATACATTCCTGGGGTCAGATACATCACATGATCACACTGACAGAACCACAGGCACATAGACACAGGCAACAGAGCATGCACAATGTCGGCACTAGTACAGTGTATATCCACCTTTCGCAGCAATGCAGGCTGCTATTCTCCCATGGAGACGATCGTAGAGATGCTGGATGTAGTCCTGTGGAACGGCTTGCCATGCCATTTCCACCTGGCGCCTCAGTTGGACCAGCGTTCGTGCTGGACGTGCAGACCGCGTGAGACGACGCTTCATCCAGTCCCAAACATGCTCAATGGGGGACAGATCTGGAGATCTTGCTGGCCAGGGTAGTTGACTTACACCTTCTAGAGCACATTGGGTGGCACGGGATACATGCGGACGTGCATTGTCCTGTTGGAACAGCAAGTTCCCTTGCCGGTCTAGGAATGGTAGAACGATGGGTTCGATGACGGTTTGGATGTACCGTGCACTATTCAGTGTCCCCTCGACGATCACCAGTGGTGTACGGCCACTGTAGGAGATCGCTCCCCACACCATGATGCCGGGTGTTGGCCCTGTGTGCCTCGGTCGTATGCAGTCCTGATTGTGGCGCTCACCTGCACGGCACCAAACACGCATACGACCATCATTGGCACCAAGGCAGAAGCGACTCTCATCGCTGAAGACGACACGTCTCCATTCGTCCCTCCATTCACGCCTGTCGCGACACCACTGGAGGCGGGCTGCACGATGTTGGGGCGTGAGCGGAAGACGGCCTAACGGTGTGCGGGACCGTAGCCCAGCTTCATGGAGACGGTTGCGAATGGTCCTCGCCGATACCCCAGGAGCAACAGTGTCCCTAATTTGCTGGGAAGTGGCGGTGCGGTCCCCTACGGCACTGCGTAGGATCCTACGGTCTTGGCGTGCATCCGTGCGTCGTTGCGGTCCGGTCCCAGGTCGACGGGCACGTGCACCTTCCGCCGACCACTGGCGACAACATCGATGTACTGTGGAGACCTCACGCCCCACGTGTTGAGCAATTCGGCAGTACGTCCACCCGGCCTCCCGCATGCCTACTATACGCCCTCGCTCAAAGTCCGTCAACTGCACATACGGTTCACGTCCACGCTGTCGCGGCATGCTACCAGTGTTAAAGACTGCGATGGAGCTCCGTATGCCACGGCAAACTGGCTGACACTGACGGCGGCGGTGCACAAATGCTGCGCAGCTAGCGCCATTCGACGGCCAACACCGCGGTTCCTGGTGTGTCCGCTGTGCCGTGCGTGTGATCATTGCTTGTACAGCCCTGTCGCAGTGTCCGGAGCAAGTATGGTGGGTCTGACACACCGGTGTCAATGTGTTCTTTTTTCCATTTCCAGGAGTGTAGTTAGATGAGTTTGAAGCATTTTATACATTGGAGTTAGATACATCAAAGAATCGGTGGCACGTTGTGCGTTACCTTATGAAAGCCTATAACTGAAGTAGTAGTCCCGAGCCACCAAGAGCACTGACGAAATGGCATGGGATGATACGTGTTATAGCAATTCAGTTACCAGTCTCTTCATCTTATTATCGTGCGTTGACGACCATTGTCACCCTTTGCGTTCTCTAGACGGCAAAGTTTAAAGCTCGATGGCAAGCACCGTTTTAATTTTAATTAAGACGCTATCACGAACCAGATAATACAAATACATCTGAGTCGAAAATTACCAATGAAAATCGTGCTGGTACCTCTGACAATGGGAGACACGTACTGGTAATGTTGTTGCAAAGCTTTTAGGGTAGTCAACTACGGGAGGAGTTAGTATGGAACAAAACAGAAACAAATGTCAAGTGAGAATGGGATCTAAAATGCGTACCTTAAGAGCTACGGACACTTGTTCATCTTCGGTACTGTGGAACACATCTACTGCAAGCTCATAGGTCTCCATATTTGTGGAGGATGTATTATGAATAAAAACAAGAAAAAAAATTCCAACTTTCTCCGTTGGTTTCAATCAACGCTCAGTCACAGCCAAGGTTTGTGTCTTTAAAAAAAAAAGGTGTATGAAATATGGGCTCTCAAAGCTATAGCTTAAGACTTACGGGTATTTGTTCAGTAGAAGCGACGGTTTTACAGTATCGAAGAGGAAGTGCTCATAACTTTTGAGGTATGCATTTTAGAGCCCGAATTTACTTTACATTTTTTCCTTGTTTTGCTCCATACAACCACCTCTCAAAGCCGCCTGTCATACAATCCTAGCAACAAAAGAGCCACTACAATTATTCCGCTGCCTGAGGTATCAGAACGATTTTTAATTATTACTTTCAACTCGTTCGTTTCTGGACCAGAGTGCCTTACCTAGATGTGCTACATTTACCTTTTTCCATAATCCCCGAATTTTGTATCATCATCACAGAATCAGCTTATATATCTGTAAGAAGGTTTTTGGTAGATTTTCACGCACCTGAAGATGCCAACACTTTGCCGAGACCGATAACGTGAATAATTTATATATTTAATTATTTGTTAACTAATAAATTACCGTCGAAACACTTAGAAAGGTTGCATACTTACAGGGGACAATACGCCAATTTTCAAAAGCGTCCTACCCATCATTGCTCCTAAGTACTAACGTAATATGATAAATTGAACTAGGAGTTGGTAATAGTAGTAGTAGGTACATTGCTACACTTTAAATTTTGTGAAGTAGGCAGATTTACATTTCACCAGCCTGGCATTTCCCAGAATGGATATTACTACAGTTGTTTTCAGATACCACATTCTCGTAGATAATTGCGGCGTCTGTGAGAAAGTCGCTGTGAGTTCAATTAAAACAGTCACTAACAGGAGTGAGCAAACACAATGCCTTTCGGCGTAACCAGTATCACTGCTGTCTCTGCAGATGGCTTTCTGTCCACGATAATGTGCTGCATTCTGCCTCACAAAAAAAAACCTCTGTTCCGTCGTTCATTTGACTACATATTACCTACATACATGTTTTCTTTAGAAGATGCCGTTTTCGTGTTCCGAAAGTTTTTCGTAAGTCCAGAAACACAGGATGCATTTGGTTATCCATATCCGTGCCACTTATAACGTCATATTTATAGGAAAGAGATTGTGTTTTATTTAAAAAATGCTTTTCGCTGTTTTAAGTAGTGGGGCATAGTTATATCCCGCTGAGTAGTGTAGGAAACGTAACATTCCAGAAGTTTATTTTGTTTCTTATTTGTTACTTTTATTTTACGTTATGAACTTGCTGCTATGAATATAATATCTGTCTTTCATTTGTAATGAAATGAAATGTCGTGTGGCTAGGGCCTCCCGTCGGGTAGACCGTTCGCCTGGTGCAGGTCTTTCGAGTTGACGCCACTTCGGCGACCTCCGCGACGATGAGGATGAAATGATGATGATTAGGGCAACACAACACCCAGTCCCGGAGCGGAGAAAATCTCCGACCCCGCCGGGAATCGAACCCGGGCCATTAGGATTGACAGTCTGTCACGCTGACCACTCAGCTACCGGGGACGGACCTTTCATTTGTGAGACCGTGTGACATCCGAGAAAGACCTACTGGCGCGGCTTAGGGATTCGTGTTCGTATGTACCTCAACATGGTACGTACGTGCCGTATCTGTGGTGGTGTCGCTGGTCGTCACATCGGACCTAAACGACAAGCAGCAATAGTGAGAGATCATCGTGTGCTGTTGTATTTTGCGTGTAGTGGTAATACGGTACGTTCCCGGACATGAGTTCCTATACTAAACTTGTTACCCCCTTCAAGTCCTCAGAGACATTGAGAAATTTACTTATAACGTGTATATTCCAAGGAAAGTAAGATCCTGGCACAGTTAATTTAAGTAATAGTATCTTATGCGTTGAGTAATATGTACTGAACTTCCAGTTTCTTAAGAAGGAATATGCTCCACCAAGGTAAAGCACTGGATAAATGAAGACTTTGGAGCGACTACTCCCATCAAGACTGCATAATTAAGAGGTTTGTCGAATTCATAAAACAGAGCATTAACTGTCCATTAAAGTTTGCGGCCGATCTGACAAAGTAGCCTACTGTGGTCCGGTCCTTTGAATTACAAGTCAGTAAAAGAGTATAAATCATTTAGATAATTCATCAGTGACCATTCTGGCACCGAAATGGAAAATGATAAAGAGAGGGTCGACATAATCATTTAGGTAACCTTAAATGATCGTAACTGTGAATGTGGTGTAAGTGATAATTATACCGCAGAAAAGAAAATCAGTAGATAGAGAGAAAGACGTCTGGGCCTGATCAGAGGCCTCTACGATTCTGTGTAGATTGCGTAAAAGAACTTTCTTCCCTTGTAACAGTAGTTTACGAGTACTGTAGGTTGGTAGAGCAACCAAGCGTTCCAAGTGATTCTGTTTTCAAGAAAGTTCGTCGAGGTGATGCACGGAACTCCAGGGTAAGGAAAAAAATGGGAACTTATACAACACTGGACCACCCTTGCGTCCGGGTTGAGCAGGACGAAATTCTCCGATGTGGAGATAATTTTGAGAGTACCCGAAATTCTATTAAAATTCTGATAGTGTACATTCCAAGAAGATAAAGACAACAAATGTATTACTTTCTCCTCGGTACATCTTGCGTGAAAACCATAACGAGTAAATAAGAGACGTACGATCTGACCTTTATAGTGAAACGGATAAAAACTATAGGAGAACTGCAACGAGGCTGAGGCCACGGAGTAAATGCTGGTCACTGAACTGTGCAATCGGCTCCCGTGTCGTCGGACCACGAGTGCCGAAATCAGGCCACAAGCCACGGACACCGGCCGCAGCCGGCCGTCGCCTATGCTTCATCAGCTTCCTCAGCAGCAGCAAGACTTCCCAGACACCGTCCCAGGTGTCAACGCCCAGGGTCATCTTTCGAGAAACCACTGCGGCTCGACTGACTTCCGCTTCGTCGACGATTATGCCAAACCCTGGTCACTGCCATGTTACAGATGGCTCGCCATGGCCCACAAACGCAGCGCTTCCGCCATTTCTGCGCCGGTAACCAGCATTTGAGCTCAGGCCCACTCGAGTATGTCACATCTGGGCACTGTTGAGCCCCATCCGGTGCCTGCTGTGTGTCAGCCGAAAACCCTCGCTCTGAACTATGCCGCCACCTGTCCGCGAAGAAGGGATCTCTGCCTGTCCGCCCGCCCCTGCTCCTCACCGTCAGTCCAGACTTCGACCCCGTGGACCGCCAGCGCTGTGCCACTGGAACGACGCGACCTTCCGCATTAGAGAAGACCTGGTGGCAGTCCGTGACCGCAGAATGGACACGTTCTGCCGTCTCAGCTCGACTCGCATACCAGAGACGCCACCACAGCGCTCTATCTCCCGAGCAGCGTGTACGCACCGCCCACCATACGTCAGTGTCGACGACTCCGAAATATTACGAAAGAGCTCCGGACTGCGCCAGAGAATGGAGCATAATTAGAAGAGTGTTGAACTGTATGAATTAGTAAGAACTAATACAGAGTTGTAGAATCTTTACCAGGACCTGCCTCTGCTGCTGTCCACATCCCCACCTTCGACGGAGAACCCAGCCCGCACCCAGATATCCTACCCCTCTCAACATTACAGTACTACACAACATTCACGATAGTAACACGAAAGGTCCTAGCGGAAGTATCGCCCCTCCACCATATACCTGAAAGAGCTCAAAAACATGTTCAAATGTGTGTGAAATCTTATGGGACTTAACTTCTAAGGTCATCAGTCCCTACGCTTACACACTACTTAACCTAATCGTGATGACTGGATGTTGTGTGATGTCCTTAGGTTAGTTAGGTTTAAGTAGTTCTAGGTTCTAGGGGACTGATGACCATAGATGTTAAGTCCCATAGTGCTCAGAGCCATTTGAACCATTTTTTGAACTTAACCTAAATTATCGTAAGGAGAAACACATACACCCATGCCCGAGGGAGGACTCGAACCTCCGCCGGGACCAGCCGCACAGATCATGACTGCAGCGCCCCAGACCGCTCGGCTAATCCCGCGCGGCCCTGAAAGAGCCTTTTGGTGTATATGTAGATGTTCCTGGTAATATGAACAGAGAAACTGTCGTAGAAACCTCTGAGCAGTTTTACTGAAGTACTGTGTGGATGTATCCACTACATTTCATCATTATTATTCTTTCGTATTGGACCACTACTATTAGATATGTCTGGGCAAATTACCTGCAGCCCAAAAGCATTCCATTGTTTATCTCGTCTCCTGCATTTTCTGCTCTGCCCACTCGTTGTTCTGCTATCACTCAATGTGGAGGATCTTAAATTCATTTGTACGCTGAGATCCTTCCTCACTTCCTGGAACCATTTGCTAGACACTGCGGCAAACAGATTTTTGGTGAAACAGCCTCTTACTTTCAGGAGGAAGATTAGATAGGCGATAGAAATAGCCAAGCTACCCGCCAACATGAACAGAGAGGACGGATACCTCTTGGCTGCCAACAACAACAGCGTTAGGGGCAACAGGTCACGTGAAGCAATAAACACAAGCGCGCGGGAGACCGCAGCGCCGCAGGAAAACAACGCCATGTCACAACTACGGCCCGGTTTTTCCATTCGTTAATTTCCACCAATTACGAGCAGTGGTGCAAACAGCAGTCAAAGCGTCAGGCTTTCACCAATGAAAAAATAAAAACACCATTAAGGAATTTCTAACATCCCTCTCCTTCATACTTAACAGCCTATCAGATTTAGATAATAGCCACGTCTGCAGGTATATAAGAACAACGTTTCCTCATTCAGCAGCTTCTCCAATCCCATCTTGACCGATTCACCACTTGGTGTAACTAGTGGTTGATCGAGGTCAATCCTTCCAAGACCTAGGCGATCATTGTAGGCAAAACCACCCCTTCCTTCCGTCTCCTCGACTTCTATATCACCATTTATGGCCCGTCGCCTCTCCTGGACTCCCCATCTCCGGACTATCCAAGCAAAGGCACGCTCCCGACTCCATCTCCTCAAGCTCCTTTCTGGCCGCACATGGGGTCTGTACCCCTCCACCATCCCCCTCACCTATAAATCCCTCAACCGTCCTATCCTCTGCTACGCGCATCTCTCCTGGATCTCCGCCCCTCCTACCTTTTATAAATCCCTTCAAATCCTAGAACGCCATGCGCTATGCCTCGCCTATCCCATCCGCCTCCCCTCTCCCACGCGGATCATGTATGACCTCATTCCGTTCCCACAGCTCCTCATTTTCCTCGAACAGATACGGATCGTCTACATCTCCTGTAAACTTGATCCCCCTCACCCACTTGTCTCTCCCATCCTCTCCCAGCCCCATCCACTGTCGCACCTGTATTCCCACGTCCCACCTGTTCTCCATCTCTCCACTCTCCATACCCTGGCCCAAGGTAGCTTCCACCAACTCCCCCTCCCTGATGATGCTCTCATCCCCTCCATCTACACCTCTTACCAACTTTGATCCTCCCCTTCCTCCCCCTGTGTCTTTTCCCAAGGGCACCCACTCTCCCTTCTCTCAAATCCTCCCTTCCTCCCTCCCTCCTCTCCCCTGGGCTTCTCCTATCCCCCTACCTTCTCTCCTCCCCCTCCCATCTCCTCTGCCACTGGCATCCACACCCTCCCCTCTTCCTCCTCCCTCACCTTTTCCGCTTTCGCAGGTCCCCAGGCTCGTATACGTACAGTGAACATACGTGCGCCAGAGATCATCGCCATTGGTTTTTTTGTGTGCCGTCATGTTAGTGCCTTAGTGTTTCACCGCCCACACTTCATTGTTCACGTGTATCATTTCAGTCACCTGTGTTCGTGTTCCAGTGCTGAACGTTTTTTATTTTACTACACCTGTGAGCGGTTTCATGTATTTTACTTAGTGTGTCTACTGTTTTCTGTCCATCATTTTGTTTTGTTTTTCTATGTCTTCCTATGTTCTGCTTGTATTACCTACGGCCGAAGAACGATGTAGAATTGCCGCTGCCGTCCTACCTTTTATAAGGTGTTACAATGACAATAAAGTAAAAAAAATAATTCAGCAGTAAACAAAAGATACCCTGAAGGTCACCTGCAACAGTGAAAGAAACTTCATTAATTTTACATATTGACAATGCGGTCACAAATCCAGAAAAATTTTATTGAGCGTGACGATGGGCGTAGAAGCCTACGTTTACATTTATTGGTGACTTTATATCTTTATTCAGTACATTAAAAATCGATTAGTTAGTAGGATTGCATCGATCCTGAACAAATGTCGGCATAGCTTGTCGTTTCCTTATTGACACCACCATCATTCAATACCTCCGCATAACTATTCTCTTCCTCACAGTCTAAACTGTCCTCCTCTAACATTAGGACACATTGTTTCCTGTTGGATAATAACTTCTCTGCTTCTCTTAGACAGCCTTTTCTGTCATTCCAGAGCATTCACTTGCTTATAGACCCTCGGGTTTGCTCACTGTGTTACAGTATCTGAGTTTAGCTTTTATACAGATTGCCTTTGTTTTGTGCAGAGCCTGTGTCACCGCGAAAATCAGCGGTCCTCTTCTCTCTCCTGCTCCTGTCGGCCTCTCTTTCCTTAAATATCATCCGCACTATTTCACTCAGGTATCCAAAATCATCCAATTTTTATTTTACTATATTCTCTTGTTCCGCTGTTGGTTATGAACTTAATTTTCTCGAAAAATATTTGGAGGCCAGTTTTTTCTACTTGTTCCTTCGGCTTATTTATCTTTCCCACAGCTGTCTACCTCTGTATTAACTGAGTATTTGTTTAATTATTAGCAGTGAAATATTGTAATAGTAACTGTAGAACGTTCGAAACACTAGTATTATTTTGACAGCTAATTTGAAGCACAATTATATTAACATTTATTGCAGTGCAAGAAAATTCTAATGATCGATTATTCACAATCCGGCCTGGTTGCTTGGAAGATAACTTATCTTCATTTCGAAACATGATCATAGTAACTGTTTCACAAGCATATTAAGGTCAGTTTCATCTCTACGGTGAGGTAGCAGCGTCGGTAACACCGACAAAGTGACGTCTTCCGGAAAGTATAATTTATAGTGAGCAAATATTTTATGGTAGTTATCTAAAAGACATTGGTTATCGCATAAAAAGATATTGCGATTCAGAGTGTTAATATCAGCTTCGACACCCAGTGTCTGCTGATACCCGTATACTATGTCTAACATTTTCAAACCTTTCTGTAACCAACGAGGAAGGACAGCTTTTACCTACCACACGTATGTATGTATGTATGTATGTATGTATTAAACTGGGGACCTAGAAACAATGGAGAGGCTTCGTCCCGCTGTAGCCCTCAGTGGTTCACAACCCACAACAGGCCACAGCAGTCCACCCACCCCACCGCCGCCCCACACCAAACCCAAGGTTATTGTGCGGCCTCCAGTGAACCCCTCCCCCCTCCCCCTGTGGAAACGACTCATACCAGGCGGGTGTAACCCCAAATGTTTGCGCAGCAGTCGCCGATACAGTATAACTAAGGCGGAATAAGGGGAACAAACCTGAATTCGCCGAGATGGATGGAAAACCACCTGAAAAACCATCCGCAGGCTGGCAGGCACACTGGACCTCGACGCTAATCCGTCGGGCGGATTCGTGCCGGGAACCGGCACTCCTTCCCTCTCGGAAAGCAGCGCGTTAGACCGCGCAGCTAGCCGGGAGGGCTACCACACATACTGTGCATGAATGTATTCTCTCCAATGAGTGCTATCTTTATGTTCCTGAGGGAGCGTGAAACTTTAACTTCCTTACTTCCAATGTTTTCTAAAAGCGTGAATGGAAAACTGATATTTTCTTGTTACATGTATTGCCTGATAGCCTTACAGTTACACACATACAATACTGTTCATGCAGAAAATTCTACCAAGGGTACGGGTATACTTTCCCAGTTAATGCGTCCAAGCAACGACTAAATTGATAGTCTCTTCCGTATGTAGTCTCTCTAAGAATGAATTAATTATAATTTCACTCGTTTCACCGATTTTTGACGGTTGCACGTCATTATGGGACCCTTACCAGTAAGGTGACATTGTCAGAGACAGCAAAGGACTTGGAAGAGCAGTTGAATGGAATGGACAGTGTCTTGAAAGGAGGATATAAGATGAACATCAACAAAAGCAAAACGAGGATAATGGAATGTAGTCGAATTAAGTCGGGTGATGCTGAGGGAATTAGAATAGGAAATGAGACACTTAAAGTAGTAAAGGAGTTTTGCTAGTTGGGGAGCAAAATAACTGATGATGGTCGAAGTGGAGAGGATATAAAATGTAGACTGGCAATGGCAAGGAAAGCGTTTCTGAAGAAGAGAAATTTGTTAACATCGAGTACAGATGTGTCAGGAAGTCGTTTCTGAAAGTATTTGTATGGAGTGTAGCCATGTATAGAAGTGAAACATGGACGATAAATAGTTTGGACAAGAAGAGAATAGAAAGTTTCGAAATGTGGTGCTATAGAAGAATGCTGAAGATTATATGGGTAGATCACATAACTAATGAGGAAGTATTGATTAGGATTGGGGAGAAGAGAAGTTTGTGGCACAACTTGACCAGAAGAAGGGATCGGTTGGTAGGACATGTTCTGAGGCATCAAGGGATCACCAATTTAGTATTGGAGGGCAGCGTGGAGGGTAAAAATCGTAGAGGGAGACCAAGAGATGAATACATTAAACAGATTCAGAAGGATGTAGGTTGCAGTAGGTACTGGGAGATGAAGCAGCTTGCACAGGATAGAGTAGCATGGAGAGCTGCATCAAACCAGTCTCAGGACTGAAGACCACAACAACAACAACACCAGTAAGGATGAATCTAGGAGAAAGAGAATATCCCAAGAAGACCGGCGTGTATCGCCACTGGTAAGGTTAATCTTTTGCGTGATAACGATGTATATGAGGGCTATTCGGAAAGTAAGGATCGATAGGTCGTGAAATGGAAACAACAGTGAAAATCAGAAATGTTTTATTTGCTACTGTTAGCTACAACTTCCATAGTCACCGATCCGACTTAGACGTTTGTCGTAGCCTGGTACCAACTCTCCAATATCCTCATTATAGAAGGCAGCCACCAGTGCTTTACGCCAATTCTCTACGTTGGCCTACAGCTCGTTGTCTGATCCAAAATGTTGTATTCATAGCCAGCAGTTTATGTGAGCAGAGATGAAATTCAGAGGGAGACAATTACGGGCTGTATTGTGGATAATCAAACATTTCAAATTGAAAACGATGCAGGAGCATCTTCATTGCCCTTCAGAATGAGGCTGAGAATTGTCTTGAAGAAGACAGTTCTGTAATGTTGGTTGCATAGCTTCAGGTGAAATTTCTCACCAAGCCCTCGTACTTGGCGGGAGACACTATTGTTCTAGGTATCTTTATGGGCTCCCTGTGTGCTCAGAACTAGAAAGAACTACGTAACGTGATCGACGGGCATACTAGAGACACTGCCCAACACACCTGTGCAGTACTTAATTGGATTTTCACTGTGGTTTCCATTTCGTGGGCGATCGTTCCTTACTTCCCGAATAACCATCGTAGATCCGTGGACAGTCGCCGTGCCTCCAGTGTTAACGACATACGTAGAGTAATTTCGTGATAACTTTCAGGGATGATCGAGAAGGGTAAATACATCGACTTTAAGAAGTTAGACACCCTGATTCAGGAGCGACCGAGTCGAAAGTTATAAGCAAAAATCGTTCTGATACCTCTGACAGTGGACATCGTCTACAATAAGCCCTTTGCTTTCTGTATTTTGGGATGAGGTAGTATGGACCAAAAAAAGTAAAAAGTCCACTAAACATGTGCTTTGAAGTGCATACCTTAAGCGCTACAAGCGCTTGATCATCTCTGCTACTGTGAAAGACATTTCTTCTTCTCAATAAGTGGTCATTGCTCTTAAGGTACGAATTTTAGAGCTCATGACACTTCAATATTGACCCTTCCTCCTCGAACATCCTGTATAATATGAAATCAAACTGCTTATAACTAAGAAAATTACGAAAGGCTATAAGGAGTTTAAATGTGTTTGCAGAAACATCTCACATCAGAGTGTCGTATTACGTATGACTCATACATACACGTAAGTTCACTGGTAGTTGGTGTTTATGCACAGAAATTTCGTTTACCTTTTATACCTGACAAAACAATTTCGTAGAATCCTTAATACCCAATGCTAATGAACTTGAGAGTTTGAGAAAGAATAAAAGGAACGGGGTTCCCAATAAATAGGGCATAATTCAAAAGGCATTAGTAATAGAAGGAACATCAAGGAGGACTGCATAGACTGTTACACAAATATAAAATAGATAAAAGTTGCAAATAGTGCAATTATATAATTCTATTTCAACCTATTCTGACGATGAATTTGAATTAGAAGTATTTTATGAGAAGGTAAAATATGTACATGATCAAGGACGTGTTCTATTCGGTCAGCTTTAGACATACTGTAATTCAAGCTGATCGAATAGACTGCGGGTATATTAATAAAGATATGTTTCTGAAATTTGGCTGAATTACTCCTTGGAATGGCCTCAAGGAGTGATGGACTGAATTTTTATTTCAGTTTCTTTATTAAATATTGCAAAAAACGTGACCATGAAACACACTAGAAAACTACATTGGGGTATCTAACATCCTCTACTTTATTATTTTCCCAAATTTCAAAAAACTGTGCTCTTGTTCTTCTAGAGACTAAGAAAATTGTTTGCCTTTTGATTTCAGATAAGATTTGCAGACTGCAGGACTTCCGTCATTGGCAGATCTCATTTCTGACAGAGTAAGTATAACTCCTCGAATAGGGGGGGGGAGGGCTTAATGATGACAATTTCCTTAATAATTGAAAAATGTTGTCCAAGAACCAATAAATAATGTGAAAAAATATTTACAGTGATTGTTTCATTACTTTTTCCAAAACAAATCATATAAACCCTTATTTTATAGGCTAACTGACGAAAATGGTCCCTTAATCTAACTTGTGAAGAAAGAAAGATCTGACTAAAGTCTGTACAGCTTGTGTACAAAGAGGCAGCTTTCCCGCCTACTAGAACAAAGCAAGAATAATCCTTCTGCACGAAAAAGGAGACATTCACAGTTTGAAGAATTGCCAGTCCGTCAGCAAATTCCATTTCATGTACAGTATTTTCACTGAATTCTTGATGATTCTGAACTTTATTGAAGAATATGCACAACCAAAGAACAAGTTACATCCTGCAGTGGTTATAGCACTGCTGACAATGCACGCGTCATGCGTGAGCCAATGAATCGAGCCAATAAATATGAAATGTCACAATGCTTAGCTTTTGCAAACTTTGAAAAACCTTTTGATTTTGTCAGCCATCTTGCTGTTATACAAGCAATGGCAGAACAAGGCACAGAAATAAAGTACACAAACATATTATATAACATCTACGATAATTCGGTGGCTTTTGTCATCATAGCAAACACACAAGGGAATTTATTTTCTATTGAAAGGGGAGTAAAGCAGGGCAACACTGTATCACCGAAAATATTTGTAGCGGTCCTTTAGATGGCTATGAGCAAAATTAATTGGAAAGAAAGAGGATATAATGAATCACCCTCCTCTAACATAAGATTTTTTATATAGATATAACCGATATCATGTATACTATCGATTCTTGCATAGGTTAAAATTATCTCAACTGGTTCAATAAAAGAATTTATATGATTTTGTATACGATGCATTACATTTCAAGCTAAAATGTATAAAAAAGGAGTTAATGTGTTACAATCGATATGTACTAACAGTTTAAATTACTCTTCTTTTAAAAATATTTGAAATTACGATTTTTCTGGTATACTTAAAATACGTATTATTAATTGCACAATCTAACGCTAATTACTAAATTTATTTATAGATTTATTTACATAATAATAATATATTCTATGGAAGATTCGTCTTTGGTAAAGAAATTTTGTAACCACTTTTGCTTTGTAAACTCTTTGGAAATTGTGAGTAAGAATAATGTAAGTAGTGGTGGATGTAGATGTTAACTAAGTTTGTCACCAACAATGTAATTATTGGTATTTGAATGTGGAAAATGTAAAAATGGTGCGATGTTGAAAGATGTGACAAAGAATGAAATTCAAGAATAATTCAGGCAAAACTTCATCAGTTATTTAGTCATCGGGGACCTACAAAATCGAAATTTCAGCTTCGAGAATATGCCCCTAGACTATACTTTGAGCCATCAACAACAACAACGAGATAATGAAGATAAGTAAAAAGTTATGCTTTTGTATATCTTATGTTTCTCGTAGCATTCAAAATTTGTACAAAGGATGAGAACTTTAATAGTGATCTGCGGGAGCGTAAGAATACAAGGATGAACAATAAATGGGAAAATCTCTTTGACTTGAGATCTGCCGACAGTACAGTAGCCATACCAAATAATAATACAGAACTACAATTCTCTATAAATCAGACATTAGCGAGAAAGTGGGCCTTAAAGCAAACCTGTCCAAAACAAATACGGTCCACCACAATAGGGTTACTGTAAGTCAAATAATATTGAACTAAATTTTGTACCGGGGACAGTTAATTAACATCCAAAGATCCAAACTGAGTTTTTTCGTCGAATCAAGCAATGCTGGAGGACTTGTGGGATAAACACAACGGTCCTTAAACCCAATATGCCAACGAACATAAAATAAGTTTTTTCTGTGTATGTACACGTACTAATATACAACTGTGAAACTAGGATTGTGAAGTGTTTTTCGAAAGAAAGCTGCAAACGGGTCAGAGAGTAGCGGAATGGCCAATTTTAGGTCTCATTAAGAAAGGTCGGGAAGAAAATGAACTCATAAGATAAACAACAGGTGTTCGGAATATTTTGGAAAGGGCACAGATCCTAAAATGGAAATGGTTAGGACATACAACACGAAGAAGCGACGGAAGATTTATACTGTGGTGACAAATATCTTGTGAAAGCTCCTAAAATCACGTCGTACCTCCTTTTGCATGGTGTAGTGCAGCATATCGACGTGGCATGAACTCAACGAGACTTTGGACGTCCCCTGCAGAATACTTGAGCCATGGTACCTCCATACACGTGGCTAGTTGTGGATGTGTTACCGGTCCAAGATTCTTTGCACGAACTGACCATTTAATTATGTCTCATAAATGTTCGATGGGATTCATGTTCGGGAATGTGGATGACCAAATTATTCGCTCGAATTGTCGGGAATGTTCTTCAAACCAGTCGGGAACACAGGCCCGGTGACATAGCGCTCATTGTCGTCCATAAAAATTCCATCGTTGTTTTGGAACATGAAGTCCATGAAGGGCTGCAAATGGTCTCCAGGTAGCCGAAAATGACTATTTCCCGTCAGTGACCCACGTAATCACAGCCCAAACCGTTGTGAAGCCGTCACCAGCTTGCACAGTGCCCTGTTGACAACTTGGGTCCACGGCTTCGTGAGGTCTGCGCCACACTCGAATTCTGTCACCGGCTCTTACCAACTGAAAACGGGGCTCCTCTGACTGGACCATGGTTTTCCAGTCGTCTAGGGTCCAAACGATATGGCCACGTGCCCAGATACGTTCGTCGTATGACCCATATTGATTTATGTGGTTACTTCACGCAGTGTTCCCTGTCTGTTTGGCCGGCTGGGTGGCGAAGTGGTTCTAGGCGCTACAGTCTGCCACCGCGCGACCGCTACGGTCCCAGGCTCGAATCCTGTCTCGGGCATGAATGTGTGTAATGCCTTTAGGTTAGTTAGGTTTAAGTAATTCTAAGTTCTAGAGGACTGATGACCATAGAATTTAAGTCCCATAGTGCTCAGAGCCATTTGAACCATTTTTGAACCTTGTCTGTTATCACTAACAACTCTACGCAAACACCGCTTGCTTTGATCGCTAAGCGGCGGCCTGTGGCCACTGCGTTGTCAGTACCGATAGGTAATGTCTGAAATTTGGTATTCTACGCACACTCTGGACACTGTGGATCGCTGAATATTGAATTCTCCAACGATTTCCGAAATGGAATGTCCTATGCGTCTAGCTCCAACTACCATTCCACATTCAGAGTCTGTTAATTCACTTCGTGCGGCCATAATCACGTTGGAATCAACTGAGTGCAAATGACAGCTCCAGCCCTGCAGGCCGTACTACCACCACGTGTATATGTGCATATCTCTATATTACGAGTCTATCATTTCAGCGTATAAAGGCAGCACTAGAGTGAAGAAAGCCGGAGACCATGCGGCATGCCTTCTGACCGCTGGAATTAAGAACTGAAAACAGGCTTAGGCTTCAACTGACAGTAGATAGCAGGAGAGGCATGGAAACAGCAATTAACATTGTAGACATTAGCTTAGGATTGAAGAGGCTTCGTCTTGTAAAGGTCAAATTAGCTGAACAATGAATGACCATTGCACTCTCAAATAAACAACGTGTCGTCTGCCAATTTATATTATTCTGCTGTGGATGTTTTTGAGTCACTTTTAGGTTAATAATTAAATTATCACCAATCGTAAGTATGGTTTTCGAGTCGGAATAGATATCTGCTCCTTTCCTTGTAATGAAACTTGCCTTCCGAAATGTCACATCTGTTAGTACCTACTCTCAACACAAATTCTAAATTAGCAAATTTCATTCTTGGTTTAACCTTTCCTCATGTACAAAAAGAGTCAATTTCCTTCCCCAAAGTACGGGTAATGTCGTGGCTTCATAGCAGTTATCATGCAAAGAACTTGTAAATCAGTGCAAGCGCCACGCGTTCGATGCTGGGGCCGAGGAAAGAGAAAAAGCGTTATTCCCCTGACGTATTCATTGCACGCAGTATCATAGAATTATTTACTGTCGGATAACTGCGCTTCATGTAACTCAATATTAATAGCCAGTACTCGTAAAAGTAACCAGAGTTGAATTCCAAATTAATGTTACGTTCTCTGCAGCTGTTCATAAAAGTAAAATACGTTAAAAAATAAAAAAAAAAAGGTATGGCTACCCGTTCGGCAATGCGAAAAGCGTTGCATATTCAGTTACATTCGTTGGCGACGGGCAAAATATTGCTGAGTAGCCTATATACCAACAAGTTGCTTGTTCCACTATTCGAGACGTATTCTCAGTTGTATTTACTTCTGAACAAGTACTGAAGAATGGAACTTAACTTTTTATTTCAAATAAGACCGTATCAGCAAACAATATAGTAGGCCCTTTTACTGTATACAGTAGAACATGTTGAGTTGCTCATGGCTATAAGTCGTACGGAATGCACAGATATCCTTTGCTGCTTCCGTTTGTTTCTTGTCGTTGGTTACCAAATCGACTTTTCGTTCCTCATTGTGTCTCTCGGCTCTCTTATCGTAATAATACTTTCCGTACGTCTTCATATAATGCATACAGTTTATTTTATATGTTATTTAACTTTTAAAGGATTTTATCAGCTTTTAGCTCATCACTTCCCTCTGTCTGCCTACGTGCCCCCCTTATATGCCCTACTTATAACTTGTCTCCTCGCTATTTTAGTGCTTCTTGTGACAAATCCCAGCAATCGTCCGTGTCATCTCGGGACTCCTAACGTATAGCACTAGCTGAGTGGCTTTGAGATCTGAAATCGACTGTGGTTTAAAATAGAAAGGAAAGTACAACTGATGCTGATATTTTCTTCAAAACCAAACGGAATACACACCAATATCCTGTATATGCTGGACAAGAGATGAGCATATCTTTTTAAATGAGAACAAAATGCAAATTTGCTCAGATCTTTTCAGCTTCAAGTTCCAGTTGTAAGCGAAATGGTTATACTGTTTTAGAATATATTTCTGGTGTTTACTTGCCACTTACCATTCGCAGTGGCAGTCAAGTCTATGTGAGTTAATCCACTATCTACGGAGACGTAGCTGAGGATATTTTAATAAACCCGTGGTTCTCGACTTCAAATAGCGAAAAAAAATCCGCTAAAACTGACCGTAATCACAATCAAATTTCCGTAAAAATACAGGACCTATTTAGTGCCAGATAGAGCTACCACGATGTGCTCTCAACACTCTCGACCCACATGCAATTGTTGTTATAAACAACGATACCTATTCGAGTCTTAGATTCGAGTATCGATACCGACGACCCTATAGTATGTTTACAAGGAATTCAGATGTTCTCTGTAGCGTTCTGCTGTCAAATGTGTTGGCTCTCTTTTGAAACCAGATTCAAACTGAAGTCATAATCAGATTTCACTTTCATTGAATATTAGTTTGACAGGTGTGCTCTGCTCTTTCTCTTGCTTTTTTTCTGTGAATTCAATAACTAAAGATAACCATTATGAAAACTTAAAATTAAATGGTCACAAATATAATGTTGTGGAGAAGGCGTACAAAAGACTGCGTTTTATTGGCAGAATACTCACAAGATACAAATGAAATAAGAAAATTCTATAGAGAGGTCAATGCGGCACGGAAGCCTTTTGGCAGCAAAACAAGCTTAATAAAATATGAAAATGGCTCTGAGCACTATGGGACTTAACTGTTGAGGTCATCAGTTCCCTAGAACTTAGAACTACTTAAACCCAACTAACCTAAGGACATCACTCACATCCATGCCCGGGGCAGGATTCGAACCTGCGAACGTAGCGGTCGTGCGGTTCCAGACTGTAGCGCCTAGAACCTCTCGGCCACTCAATAAAAGATGAGACAGGGAATATAATAAGTGAAGGGAAGGGAATATGCGAAAGATGGCGCAGGTATTTTGATAGTCTCCTCAACCCTAGAATAACTATACCAGAGAACCCAACAGACACGAATGGGGAAGAGGACACAGACAATAACACTACCCCAGAAAATATAGAAGAAGTGAAAATTGCCATGAAGAAATTGAAAAACAACAAGCCGGCAGGGACAGATGGTATTCCAGCAGAACTGTTTAAGCAAGGAGGCACAGAGCTGGAACAAAGCCTTCAGAAAATGGTCACCAGAATATGGGAAGAGGAGAAAATTCCCCAACAATGGAAAGAGGGTATCATATGTCCCATATATAAGAAAGGGGATAAGATGGAGTGTGGCAATTACTGAAGGATCGTACTACTTAATTTGGGATATAAAATATTCTCTAATATACTATTCGACAGAATACTCCCAATCATACAGAGGGAGACGGGGCCGTACCAATGCGGATTTCTTCCTGGGAAGTCAACCATAGATCAAATATTCACCTCAAGACAAATCCTGGAAAAAACAAGCGAATACGGAATTGGCACGCATCACCTCTTTATAGATTTCAAAGCAGCTTATGATAGCATAAATAGAGAGCAGTTATATCAAGCTCTAGATGAACTGGGAATCTCTAGAAAGTTGGTAAGGCTGGTGGGAATGACAATGAGCGAAACCCAAGGTTTGTCCAACACATTGAGTATTAAAAATGGAGTGCGACAAGGGGATGCATTGGCATGCCTTCTCTTTAATGCCGCCCTGGAGAAGGTGATGAGAAACCCAAACCTTCTGAACAGAGGAACAATCTTCTATAAATCGGTGCAGATACTTGCCTACGCAGATGACATAGATATAATAGCAAGAACCCAAAAAGCAATGGAAGAGGCATTTACAGCACTTGAACAGGCCAGTAGACACAAGGGGTTAATTATTAATGAACAAAAAACAAAATACATGGCAGTTGGAAAAGCACACAGAGAGAATATGACAAATGCAATAACAATGGGCAATTATACATTTGAGAGAGTTGAATATTTCAAGTATCTGGGCTCGACAGTTACGCATCTAAATGATACCTCCTTTAAAATTAAGCAGAAATTAATGCTCGCCAACAGAGCCTATTTTGCCCTAACAAGACTTCTATCCTCAAGGCTCCTGACTCGTACAACGAATTTAACTATGTATAAATCACTTATACGACCAGTGCTTACATATGCCTCTGAAACCTGAACATTAACAACTAAAGATATTGAAACACTGGATGCATTTGAAAGAAAGGTACTTAGACGAATTATCGGCCCAATCTGTGAGAGAGGAAGATGGAGGAGGAGATACAACCATGAGCTGTATACCATATACAAAGACCAACCCATCAGGATAGTGAAATCATCCAGACTGAGGTGGGCGGGACATGTGGCTCGCATGAATGATATAGAAGTACCAAAAAGAATATTACAAGGAAAGCCAGGAGGGCAGAGAGGACGTGGTCGACCAAGAGCCAGATGGGAAGATTGAGTAATTGAAGATCTTAGGAAGATGGGCTATAGAAACTGGAGAGTATTGGCAAAGGGCCGAGAGAGATGGAAGGAAATTGTAGAGGAGACCAAGGCTCATCATGAGCTGCAGAGCCAAGAAAGAAGAAGAAGAGGTGTGCTCTGCTCTTTCTCTTGCTTTTTTTCTGTGAATTCAATTATGTAACTAAAGATAACAATTATGAAAATTTAAACTGAAATGGTCACAAATATAATGCTGTGAAGAAGGCGTACAAAAGACTGCGTTTTATTGGCAGAGTACTTACAACAGATCCACTAAAAAGACTGCCTACACTACTCTGCTAGAGTACTGCTGTGCGGCATGGGAGCCTCACAGAACGGATTGACGGAAGACGTCGGAAAAGTTTAAAGAAAGGAAATCGTTCTGTTGTACAGAAATAGACGGAGTATGCCACGGATTGGATACGCGAGACGAGGTGGCAATTATTAAAACAAAAGCATTTTTCGTTGTATCGAGAACTTTTCACGCAATTTAGAACATTAGCTTTTTCCTCCGAATGCGGCAATGTTTTGTTGACGCCCTCCTTCATAGGGACAAATTATCATTGCAAAGAAATAGAAGGAAACAGAACTCACAATGAAAGACTTAAGTGTTCGTTTTCCCCACGCGATGTTCCAGAGTGAAGGGTAGAAAAATAGTTGAAATGTTCGATGGTACCTCTGCCGGGCACTTGAGCGTGACTTGCAGAGTTGTTTTGTAGGTATGGATGCAGAGGTCAAATAATTTAAACAAGAGGGTTATGCTTCTATACATACAACAACCAATGTGTTGTAGTTACGCTAGCAGTCGATGGTTTTAAGGAAAATCATCGAACAAGTCTGAAGCGAATTTCAGTGTTGAACGTAGCCTAATAAATTCATTTCCTGCGTGCAAACGTTTGTCTTCGACTCCTGCAAAGCGGCCCGTCTCCCGGGAGGCGCTGCACTGCTCCGCCTTGGGCTTCAGCAGCCTCGGACGTAACGAGCCCGTGACGTCACCGCACGGGCCGGGCTGGACCACCTGTCTGTGATCACACTGCGGCTTGCCAGCGTTGCCCTCTCAGCCTTTCAAATCAGCCCCTGACAGCGCACTGCTCCGCACTGCGCAATGGACGAAGCGCCACCATGTTGTCACTGCGCAGGCCACGCTGCTCCACGCATTATTTTACCTCTTCTTCCTACAATTGGGAACAAATACATTATTTTATCGTTAATTCATGTAATTTATTTCACAGATGAAATTTTTCTCTTACTGTTTAATCAAAACTACATGTAGTGGGCATCATCTCATGTAATATAATTAGAGCTATATTCGAAAACGTTTCATTCAACACATGCAACTTTGAGACGTAATTGCACCATCCACACGCCGCTTCCACGTCGTAAGGCTCAGTGTAATTTTTATTGTATTTATCTACTAGAATTTTTACTAATTTTAGCATACCACGGTATCTGAAACTATGTATAGTTCTTGTAGTGTATGAAGCTGGAATACGACGAAGTCGATTTCAAGCAATCCTAAAGTGGCGCCTTACGTGTCTACACCTACATCTACTCGTATACTCAGCAAATCAAACTTAACTGCGTGTCAGAAGGTTCATCGAACCACCTTCACAAAAGTTCTCTATTGTTCTAATCTCGAAAAGCGCACGAGAAAGACGAACACCTATATTTTTCCGTGCGAGCTCTGATTTCCCTTACTTTATTTTGATGATCTTTTCTTCCTTTGTAGGTCGACGTTAACAAAACACTTTCGTATGTGGAGGAGAAAGTTGGTGATTGCAATTTCGTGAGAAGATTCCGCCGCTACGAAAAACGCCTTTGTTTTCTCGATCTCCGCAACAATCCTGTATCACCTCAGTAACACTCACTCCCCTATTTTAAGACGACACTAAACGCAACCCGTGAAGTATGGGTAGCCTCTTTGACTTGTAATCAAAACGAGTTAGGTCCATTTTTCTAAACCGGCCACAGCTTAAATTTTAATTAATAATGAACATTGTCTGCAGAAGACATTAGGCATAAGAAGTCACCTCATTCTAACAACAGCCTTCTCGCCGAGGGCGTAGTGGCGGACAGAGGTTCAGGGCACTTGCTTGCCCTTGGGGTGGGATACTACCTCTAAAGGTGGAAGAATCAGCAAAGATCAACAGCATGAGGGTGCAGAGGGCCAGGGAAACCACAGCATTAAAGACATATAACGTGTATCCGCAGGACATGTGGCCTGTAACTGAGCAAGTGTCACGATGATCTCTTCATTGGCAAAAGATTTCACTATAGTCCCCCTTTAATATCTCCGGGAGGGGACTGCCAAACGAAGGTGACCATGAGAAAAGCAGTGAATAACCAACAAAAGGATAACGTTCTACGAATTGGGTGTGGAATGTCAGAAACTTGAGCGTGGCAGGGAAACCAGAAAATCTGGAAAGTGAAATGCAAAGGCTCGGTCTAGGTATAGTACTGGCCAGAGTAGTGAAGTGGAAAGAAGACGAGGATTTGTGTTCACATGAGAATAGGGTAATATCCACAGCGGCGGAAAATGGTATAACAGGGTTAGGGTTCGTTACGACAAGGAATGTACAGCAGAGAGTGTGTTACTATGAACAGTTCTGTGATAGGGTTGTTCTTATCATAATCGACAGCAGACCAACACCGATAACGGTAGTTCAGCCATACAAACCGACGTCGCAAGCCGAAGCTCAAGAGATAGAAAAAATATAAGAAGATAAGGAAAGAGTAATACAGTGCGTAAAGGATTATCATGGGGGACTCGAATGCAGATGTACGGCAAGGAGCAGAACAAAAGTTTACAGTAGAATATGGGCTTGGGACAAAGAATGAGAGAGAAGAAAGACTAATTGAGTTCTTTAATGAATTTCAGCTAGTAATAGCGAATGCTCTCTTCAAGAATCACAAGGAAAGGGCCGGGTGATACTGGAAGATTTCAGTTAGATTACATCACAATCAGAGATTCCGAAACCAGATATTAAGAAGTACGCAGGAGCCGATGTAGACTCAGATCACATTTTAGTAGGGGTGAAGAGTTGCAGTGAAGTGCTCTAAGGCTATAGGTATAGGAAAAAGGAATTGCTCAGAACGCAGTGCAGTTGTAGAGGAATGGACATCTCTGAAAAGGGCAATAAGGGAAAGGAGAACATAGGTGCAAAGAGGGTAACTGAGAAGAAACCGTGGGTAACAGAAGAAACACTTCAGTTGATCGATGAAAGAAAGAAGTACAAAAACGTTGATGGAAATGCAGAATTACAGAAATACAAGTCGCTGAGAATTTAAATAAAGAGGAAGTGCAGCGAAGCTAAGACGAAATGGTTGCAGGAAAAATGTGAAGGCATCGAAAAAGAAATGATTGTCGGACGGACAGACTCAGCATACAGGAAAGTCAAAATAACCTCCGGTCAAACTAAAAGCAAGGGTGGTAACATTAAGAGTGCAACCTGAATCCCGTTCTTAAACGCAGAGGAGAGAGTACATTGAAGGCCACTATGACGGGGAAATTTTGTCTGATGTGATAGAAGAAGAAACAGGAGTCGATTCAGAAATGATGGTGGATCCAGTCTTATAATCAAAATTTAAAAGAGCTTTGGAGGACGTAAGGCTGAAGGGATGGATAACATTCCATCAGAATTTCAAAACTCGTCGGGAGAAGTGGCAACAAAACGACTCTTCACGTCGGTATGTAGAATGTATGAGTCTCGCGACATACAATTTGACTTTCGGAAAAATATCATTCTCACATTTTCGAAGACTGAAAGAGCTGGCCAGGGTGAGAATTATGGCACAGTTAGCTTTACAGCTCATGCATCCAAGATGCCGACAGTAACTGAAAAGAAAATTGAGGATGTATTAGATGAAGATCAGTTTGGCTTTAGGAAAGGTAAAAGCACCAGAGAAGCAATTCTGACGTTGCGGTTGACAATGGACGAAAGACCAAAGGTAAATCAAGACTCGTTCATATGATTTATCGACCTGGAAAAAGCGTACGATAAATTAAAATGGTGCAAAATATTCGAAATTCTGAGAAAAATAGGAATAGGCTGACTAGGCTATAGGGAGAGACGGATAACGAGCGATAGGTACAAGAGCCAAGAGGGATGACTAAGAATGAACCAATCGGATTAATAAGGGTGTAAGAGAGGGATGTACTCTTTCGCCCCTACTGTTCAATCTGCATATCAAAGAAGCAGTGATGGAAATAAAGGAAAGACTCAGGAGTGCGATTAAAATTCGAGGTGAAAGGATAGCAATGACATGATTCGCTAATGACATTGCTATCCTGAGTGAAAGTGAAGAAGAATTACATGATCTGCTATGTGGAATTCCAAGTCTAATGAGTACAAAATATGAACTGAGAGTAAATCGAAGGAAGACGGAGGTAATGAGAAGCAACAGAAATGAGAACAGCGAGATACTTGCATCAGGATTGATGGTCATGAAGCAAATAAACTTGAGGAATTCTACTACCGAGGCAGCAAACAAACAAATGACGGACAGAGCAAGGAGGACAACAAAAACAGACTAGCACTGGCAAAAAGGGCATTCCCTGTCAAGGGAAGTCTAGTAGCATCAAAAATAGGCCTTAATTTGAGGAAGAAGTTTCTGAGAATGTACGTTTAGAGCTCAGCATTGTATGGCAGTGTAACATGGACTTTGGGAAAATCGGAACGGAAGAGATTCGAAGCATTTGAGATGTGGTGCTACAGGCGAATATTGAAAATTAGGTCTTCCAAAAGAGGACGGGCAAGCTTAGCTAGGGCAGTCGCTTTAGTAGATCCGTTGCCAACGGCCTTGCCATGGTGGTAACACGGGTTCCCGTCAGATCACCGAAGTTAAGCGCTGTTGGGCTCGGTTAGCACTAGGATGGGTGACCACCCGGTCGGCCGAGCGCTATTGGCAAGCAGGGTGCACTCAGCCCTCGTGAGGTAAACTGAGAGGCTACTTGACTGAGAAGTAGCGGCTCCGGTCTCGTAAACTGACATACGACCGGGAGAGTGGTGTGCTGACCCCATGGTCCTCCATATCCGCATCCAATGACGCTTGTGGGCTGAGGATGACACGGCGGCCGGTCGGTACCGATGGGCCTTTCAAGGCCTGTTCGGACGGAGTTTTAGTAAATCTGTTACATTTTCTAAGTGTCCCACCAATAAAACGCCCTCTTTGGTTTGCCACCGCACAACATTTTTCATGTGTTCCTTTCACTTTAAGTTGTTTTTAAGTGTAATTCCAAGGTATATAGTTGAATTCACGGACTTTAGATTTGACTGATTTACCGTGTAACCGAAGGTTTTTGGATTCGCTTTAGTACTCATGTGGATCACCTCACACGTTTCAGAATGTAAAGTCAATTACCAATTTTTGTACCATACATTTATCTTTTCTAAATCGTTTTGCAATTTGTTTTGATCTTCTGTTTTTTTTTATTCGTGTCAGAAGCACTATGGATACAGGAATATAAAAAAGTGAATAGCACACAGAAAAAAATTAATTACAGGCATATGAAAATATATATGTATAGATATATATACAAATATGTGTGCACCGAAACAAAATGTTATAGGCATTTGGCCCATAAGCGGGATACGTCGACAGCATTTGGCGTTGCCAACATCAGATCCTCTAAAGTGCAGTGTGAAGGACATTCAGTGCAGTTATACATGTGCTGGGTCGTCTGCACCTCTCCATAGTCGCAGAGATTAGATGTAGTAGAATATCCCCACTTCAGAAGGTTATCTCTTGACCGTGCAGTGTTGGTGCGTAGCCTGTTTAGTGATCTCCAGATCACCCAGTCCTCATCGTAACCTGGTGCCAATTCTTCCTTTGGTTCCATCCAGTGCCCTTCTCCCGACCGCTTCCATCTCTCCACCCTAGATCCAGGTTGGTCGCTAAAATCTTCGGTTGCTCTGAGAAAACTGCGTCTAGATTTCAAGCGTTTGGTGGCTGGCTGAGTTTTGTGGAGGAGGTGGCTCTCTGCCATCTCAGCCCTCGCTCTTTCGCTATAGGCTGCCGCTTCTCTTCGCACTGCAGAAGGTGCAATCCCAGAAAGATGGTAGAGCTTGTCAGTTGGCGTCGGTTTCAGACATCCAGTGACGAGCCTGCAGGTCTCGTTCAAAGCAATGTCGACCTGTTTAGCGTGGGTAGAGTTGTACCAGACACTGCTTGCGTATTCGTCTGCTGGGAAGCAAACTGTTAGTGCTGTGGTCCTCACTACCTCTGGCTTTGCGCCCCAGGAGGAGTTCGTTATTTTCCGAAGAATATTATTTCTGCCGTTCACCTTCATTTTGGTGTTAATACAGTGCTGTTTATACGTCAGAAGCCTGTCTAGGGTTACTCCTAGGTATTTGGGATTAACGCAGTGTCCGAGGAGTGTGTCCTTCCAGAAGACACGCAGCTTACGGGATGCCTGCTTGTTACGGAAATGGAAGGCGCAAACTTGTGTTTTGCTAGGGTTCGGCTTGAGTTGACTGTCGGCGTAGTACTGACAGAGCATGTCTAGCGCATCCGTGAGCTTTGTCTCAACATCCTCAAAGGAGTCACCCTGTACGGCCATAGCACGGTCATCGGCGTAGATATAATCTTCCGTACCAGCTGGCAGTGGTTGATTATTGGTGTATATGTTGAAAAGTAAGGGTGCCAGTACGCTGCCCTGAGGGAGACCATTTTTCTGGGCCCGCCACCTGCTATGCATCCCTTGGAATTCCACAGAGAACCTACGGTTCTCTAACAGACTTCTAACTGTGGATGTGAATTTAAAGTCACTGGTAATGGCATACAGCTTCTTCATTAGCAGACGTAAGTTGACGGTGTCATATGCGGCTGTCAAGTCTATAAAGGCGACACCGGTTATTTTCCGGTTCTCATAGCCGTCTTCAATCAGCTGGGATGTAGTGCTTTTCCCTGGGCGCAAACCTGCTTGTTGGGGGATTAGGTAGGGTTCTATGGCACTGGAGAGGCGATCCTGGAGTATTCTTTCAAAGATTTTAAAGATATGGCAGAGAAGTGATACGGGTCGGAAATTTCTGGGGTCATCAGCATTTTTGCCTGGTTTTAAAATGGCAATAACTTTAGCCTTCCTCCAGATTGTGGGAATCTGACATGTTTCCATGCAATTGTTAAACAGTTTCAATAGCCATTGTTTAACGTTTTTGTTTAATCTGTTCAACAAAAATCCCGTCCAGGCCCGGGGCCATCCTTAGCTTGCATTTCGCTATGGCTTTGTCCAGATCTGCCATTGTGAGAGGGGTGGTCAGCGTTGAATTTTCTTGGTGTTCAATCCTGTCTATTTTGGTCTCCGACTTCCTGATTTTGGTGTCGGGTTTCCCATTCTTGAGAAGCTGGTGGGCTATTTGGTCGGCTGTGACGGGAGCATATCCTGGAGAGAAAGTCGGGTCATTGTTGAGAAGTTTAAGGAGTGTCCAGGCTTTCTGACTGCTCCTTTTCATGTCCAATTCCTCTATTGTCCTCAGCCATTTCTCTCTCCTGGTTTTAGCTAGTGACTCGGTTAGCTGCTCGCCCGCAGTGATAGTTTCCGCGGATAGAGGGTTTGCGTCAAACAGTGTCAGGTATTGCTGCAACTGGTCCTCTAATTCTGGCGTAAGGCCTTCAACATAATTGCTTCTGCATCCTCTAGGGATCGATTGCTTGGAACACCACTGCACAGCCTTCACGAAATTGTCATAGAATCTTGGTTCAGGTGGTAGGTTGTTTACAGAATCTTCCATGAGGTTTTGAAAGCTTGACCATTCTGCTTTCTTAAAATTGTACCTACGGAGAAAAGGTACGCTGTGGCACATTACTGGACGGTGCTGGGTGTTTGGTATTGGTGAGCAAACTCCTTTTGAGCATTGGGACGTTACTTGATGGCTAACGAAGATGAGATCCGGGTTATAACCTCTCCCCCATCTGCCACTGTTGTAGGAAGCAGGCAGTTTATTGTCATGTATCAGTTTTAGGTTGTTTAGCTCGGCCCAGCAGATCACAGCCGTGCCATTGTCGTCGTCTTCTTGGTAGCCCCACTGCGTACTGTGGCTGTTGAGATCACCGATTACATCATCTTCTTGTGACTTCAGTAGACGATAAACTACAGAATCCTCTGAAAGCAAGCTAAGACGGCTGCTTGGATAGTCTCCTAAATCGTTTATATAGATCAGGAACAGCGGAGGGCCTATAGCATTACCGTGGGGAACGCCAGACATCACTTCAGTTGTACTCGGTTACTACGAATTGTGATTTCTCTGACTGGAAATCATGATTTCGTTCACATAACTGAGACGATATTCCGTAAGACGCAATTTTACTACATGCCGCTTGTGTGGTTCGCTGTCAAAATTCTTCTGGAGATCTATAAATACGAAATCAGTTTGAAATCCTTGCTCAATAGCATTCAAAACTTCGTGTGAGTAAAGAGATAGTTGTCTTTCCCAAGAATGATGTTTTACAAATCCATGTTGTCTTTGCGTCAATAGACCGTTCTCTTCGAGGTAATTCATATCGTTCGAACACAATGTAGGTTCCAAAATCTTTTTGCATATCGACGTCAGTGATATACACCTGTAATTTAGTGGATGCTCCTACTACCTTTCTTGAATATTGGTGTTGCCTGTGTAACTTTCCAGTCTTTGGGTACGGATTTTTCATCTAGAGAAGCTATTGCATCAGCATTTACTGATGTCTGGATCTAACAGGTAAACAGACTGGACCGGAAGACTTGCTTTTATTAAGTGATTGAGGTTGCTTCACTACTCCAAGGATATTTACATTTAAGTTACTCATGGTGGCAGCTGTTCTTGATTCGAGTTCTGGAATATTTACTTCATCTTCTTTGGTGAAGGAATTTCGAAAAGCTGTGTTTAGTAACTCTACTTTAGAAGCACTGTCTTCGGTAGTACTTCCATTGCTATCGCGCAGAGAGGGCATTGACTGTTTTTTGCCACTAGCATATTTACAGACGACCTGAATCTCTCTGGATTTTATGCAGAGTGGTGATACAAACTTTCGTTGCGGAAACTATTACATGCGTCTAGCGCTAAAAATACCTAATCTTGGAGATTTTGTGTTCGTTTGAATTTGACATGCTTTTTCGATGTTTTTGCAACAATGATCTGTCCCGTTTTCTGAATCAAGGGGGATCAGCTCCCTCGTTTATTAATTTATTTGGTATAAAGCCCTAAACTATTGTCGATACTATTTCTCTGTTTTGTAGCCACATTTGGTCTACACTTACATTGTTAATTTTGAAGGAGTGGAGATTGTCTCTCAGGAAGGTGTCAAGTGAATTTTTATCTGCTTTTTAGAATAGGTATATTTTGCCTTTACTTTTCGAGGATTTGGGGGTTATAATATTTAGTCTCGCTACGACAACCCTGTGTTCAGTAACCCCTGTATCCGTTTTGATTTTCGTTATTAGCTCAGGTCAAATGTGTTTTCATGACCTTTTACTATTCGCGTGGCTCATCAAATAACTGCTCGAAATAATTTTCAGTGGGGGCGTTTAGCACAATTTCGGATGATGTTTTATGCGTACCTCCGGATTTAAAGACGTATTTTCGCCAACATATCGAGGATAAATTAAAGTCACCACCAACTATAATTGTATGGGTCGGGTACATGTTCGAAAATAAAGTTTTCTTTGAAACTATCAACAGTTGTATCATCTGATTTTTGGGGTCGTTAAAAGGATCCAATTATAATTTTATTCCGGTTGCCAAGAATGACTTCTGCCCATACTGACTCACAGGAACTATCTACTTCAGTTTCGCTACAAGATAAACTACCTTATCGGCAAAAAATACGCCAACGACAAATGTATGTAGCCAGTCCTTTCTGAACATCGTTAGGTCATTCGCAAAAATTTCGGCTGAACTTATCTCCTGCACCTGTGCTTTCTATCAGCACTTGGAGCTCTGGTACTTTCCCAACACAGCCATGACAGTTTACAACTATTATAAAAATGATTTCTGGATCTACGTTCTTTCTGTGCTCGATATGAAATATATGAGACTGAAACACTATTTGCGATTCCCGAGGCCTTCTACCCTATAAAACCGCCCAGTCCACGCCACACAGCCCCTGCTACCCGTATAGCCGCCTCCTGCGTGTAGTGACTTCTGACCAAAACCGTCGAGGAATCTCCATCCTACATGGTCGAAAAAACGTCTGAGCCTCTGATTCAGACCCTCCTCTCGGCTCCGTACCAGACGTCCACAATCGGCCCTGTCGACTGTGCTACAAATGGTGATGTTAGCTTTCATTCCGCAAGCAAGACTGACAGCCTATACTACCTCCGTTAGCCACTCGAAACGGGACAGAATCTCTTCCGATCAAAAGTGACATACATCACTTGTGTCGAAATGAGTCACCACCCTGTGCTCTTCATGGCTTCCGGGAGGACCGCTCCACGCCGGGAATGACCCCATCAGGTATGCACATGGAGTGCACTTGGCCTTCTTCCCCTCCTTGACAGCCATGTCTCTAAGTTGGCCCATAACGCCCATTAGATTAGAGCTCCCAACTGCCAGTAATTCCAACCTCTGTGACTGATCAGATCTTGCAGGCTGAGAGGTTCCCTCTGAAACAGTACAAGCGACTGCATCTGGCTGAGGGACAATGTCAGCCACAGACAGCACCTAGCTAACTGGGGAGGCCTTAAGTGGGAAGTCTTTCGCCGCGTGCCATGCCCTGAGGCAACCTCCAAAAATGTGTGTGAATTCCTAAGGGACCAAACTGATGAGGTCATCGGTCCCTAGACTTACACACTACTTAATATAACTTACGCTAAGGACACCACGCACAGCCATAGCCGAGGGAGGACTCGAACCTCCGTTGGGATGGGACGCGCTGTTCGTACAGGGGGCCGTTAACCGCGCGGTCACGACGGGCGGCAGGTGACCTCCCGCTCGACAACGGGTGAGGGGTCAATCTCGATGTCGGCTCCATGTTGGAACGTAGATTTCAAAAACTTGTTCTCATAAGTGCCGAAGATGACATTCGTCATGGTGTTCGATATTTGAAAGAGACACCAGGTGCGAATTAGACAGTCCGAGTGATAAAAGTTTTGAATTGCGATCGGTAACCTCAGCCTGGAGGGATCGTCGGCATCCCGCGCTGCTTTGCGCGAGCCGGCTCGCGTTAGGTCACGCGTCGCGCATCGTCAGCCGAACCTGAGGCAGCAACACCGTACGCCAACTTCAGCGCTGCGTCAGGCGTTCCCGGCTGCCAGGTGCCCAGCCGTTCCTGACAAGGGAACCTCCCCATCGCACCCCCTCAGATTTAGTTATAAGTTGGCACAGTGGATAGGCCTTGAAAAACTGAACAGAGATCAATCGAGAAAATAGGAAGAAGTTGAGTGGAACTATGAAAAAATAACCAAAATATACAAACTGGGTAGTCCATGTGCAAGATACGCAACATCAAGAACAGTGTGAGCTCAGGAGCGCCGTGGTCTCGTGGTTAGCGTGAGCAGCTCTGAAACGAGAGGTCCTTGGTTCAAGTCTTCCCTCGAGCGAAAAGTCCGTCCGTCCGATGTGAAGTAACTGCGCCGTAGTGTGGGGACGCTACACCTAAACAAACATCGAAACACACGTCAGTCAACTACAGCGCACGGAAGAGAGAGTATTCCTGCTAACGAGGCTCCCTGGCTGGCAGTTGACTGTTCGCTACTTTGGACGAGAGTGCATTAAATACGTGATATGTATTCCGTGGTCAATGTGAATCCAGCAAATATAGTTCGCGACTTCAATAACAAGGTCAATGAATATTTTCCTGTGGAGGAATCGGTTGACCTATGACCTTGTTATCAAATGTTTTAGGTTCCCATTGGAGAGACACGTCCTTTCGTCTACTAATCGCACGGTTTTGCGGTGCGGTCGCAAAACACAGACACTAAACTTATTACAGTGAACAGAGACGTCAATGATTATTACAGTGAACAGAGACGTCAATGAACGAACGGACAGATCATAACTTTGCGAAAATAAAGAAAGTAAACTTTTCACTCGAGGGAAGTCTTGAACCAAGGACCTCTCGTCCCGCTAACCACGGGACCACGGCGCTCCTGACGCCAGACACTCCATGATGTTGCCTATGTTGCGCATGGACTACTCAGTATGTATATTTTGTTTATTTTTTCATAGTTCCACACAACTACTTCCTGTTATCTCGATTGATCTGTGTTCAGTTTTTCAAGGGCTATCCACTGTGCCAACTTATAACTAAATCTGGGGGGGGGGGGGGGGGTGATGGGGAGGTTCCCTTGTGAGAGCCGCGGGCGACTCATCAGACGCCATTTACAGCTCTACGTTGACTCGTAGCCTACGAAAAGCTGCATGCAGGTATTCTAACCGAGCGAGTGACTGTTTGAAGGCTGTGTATATGCACTATGCCAGCAAGTGTCATAGTGTGGCTGTTGCTCAGCGATTTTTATCTGGTGTGAACTGTATTTACGTCACACAGTGAGCTACTAGGGACACAAACACTAGACTCTCCACTAAGTTGAGCTCCACGTCCGTGTTAATACGCAGAAACCGCAGCAAGTAACTTGGCATAAGCTGGCGGCAACCGCTGCAAATAGTGACGGCGCGATCCGATCCCCTGGTATGAACATAACGCACACGTCAGACGGCTGGAACAACACACCGCCCAGAGCAATTATCTCGAGGGGAGAGGCTATGCCGCGACGATTAAGCATGGGGAGAAAACTAATAGAAACTGTTGATGATATTCTACCTGACTTCCAAGCTGAATTAAAACCAAATAGGGTGTCCTCAACAGTCACACCACCTTTAGAAAAAAATTAGGCCCCTTGCTCTTGGTCAGATGCATCATTCAGAAATGTCCAACTAGAAGCGGAAATCAAGGCATCAAGGAAGAAAATTTCAAACTCCGAACGGAAATGTCAAAAGTAACAACGCATGCTGCTGTAGCCTCTGCCCTTAGTGACACGAAACCGAAAAACGCGATGGTTGGCAAAACTGAGAAAGTAAATTCAAACAAAACAAGTGTTCTGTTTTTAAGCCAACAAACAGTCAGGACACAAGGGTTGTACGAGATGCATTGACAAAAACAATTAATCCACGAGAAGATAAAATCAGAATAAAGGCGATCAGATCAACAACAAACACAGTGATTATCAAAACCGAGATGAAGATGGATGACATCGCAGTTAAACGACATAAAATGCGAAGAGGCCCGAAAAGACAGACCACTAATGGTCATATACAACGTCTTTCACGTCCATTCCGGACAAGGATTTAATGGACGAAATGTGCAAGATTAGCCTCATCGAGGACGTCACCAGAGAAGTGTTTCACGAAAAGGTGACGCTTAAGTTTACAACATGACCGAAAAATAAGCTTACGGTGAACAACATTATTGAGGTTACCCCTCGAATACGGCATGTCCTTATGCAAAAAGAACGGGTATACTTTTATTTCGAAGTACTTAGAATAAAAAACTTTGTAAGCATGCAGAAACGCAACACTTGCCATGACTTAGAGCATCTAGTAAAGCGCTGTAGCCGAGACGCAGCAGACTGCTAGAAATGCGCCAAACCAGGACACATTCAAACCCACTGTGCTGACAATATGTTGGATGCATACCATGTATGGACAGAAAACATACTTGCAACAAAGCAGTCGGCCCGAGATGCCCCAGATACAAACAGTTACTTTAAAAATCAGTCACGAACACAGACTATAATTATGAAAAATGTGTCTACTGAGACCACGACTCGTCAGGAGGACCTTTTTTTGTGTCATCGTTCTTCTGACCGGTTTGATGCAGCCTTCCACGAATTCCACTCCTGTGCTAACCTCTTCATCTCAGAGTAGCACTTGCAACCTACGTCCTCTGTTATTTGCTGGCTGTATTCCAATCTCTGTCTTCCTCTACTGTTTTTGCCCTCTACAGCTCCCTCTAGTCCATGGAAGTTATTCCCTGATGTCTTAACAGATGTCCTATCATCCTGTCCTTTCTCCTTGTCAGTATTTTCCACATATTCCTTTCCTCTCCGAATCTGCACATAACCTCTTCGTTCGTTACCTTATCAGTCCACCTAATTTTCAACATTCGCCTGTAGAACCACATCTCAAATGCTTCGATTCTGTTCTGTTCAGGTTTTCCCTCAGTCCATGTTTCACAACCATGGAACGCTGTGCTCCAGACGTACATTCTCAGAAATTTCTTCCTCAGATTAAGACCTATGTTTGACACTAGTAGACTTCTCTTGGCCAGAAATGCCCTTTCTGCCAGAGCTAGTCTGCTTTTGGTGTCCTCCTTGCTCCGTCCGTCGTTGGTTATTTTACTGCCCAGGTAGCAGAATTCCTCAGCTTCATCCACCTGGTGACCATCCGTCAGGATGATGTTTCTCTCCTTAATTCCACAAATGTCGACAATGCATACGAGGACCAGGGCGAGGTCATGGCATCGTGCAATGGCATAGCGGCAACGAAAGGGCTTCCTCCCAGAGAGGTTCGATGATACTGAAATCCTCCCGTCATTGTTTGCCAGCGACGGGGTTCAGCGTCATTACTTAGAGACCAAGAAACACATCAATCTACTGTGCATGCAATGTGCTATGAGATAGCCAGGCACCTGAAACATGAAATGCACCAATAGGCTACCGTGCAGGCGTACTTATTGTTAAGAATAAAAGAATTAGAAACAGGCCTGCCACTGTGGCCACGCGGTTAAAGGCGCTTCAGTCTGGAACCGCACGACCGCTACGGTCGCAGGTTCGAATCCTGCCTCGGGCATGGCTGTGTGTGATGTCCTTAGGTTAGTTAGGTTAAGTAGTTCTAAGTTCTAGGGGACTGATGGCCTCAGATGTTAAGTCCCATAGTGCTCAGAGCCATTTTTTGAATTAGAAATAGTATTAGTAATGATTGTGGAAATCGCAGACATCAAAAACAAGAACGACACGAAATTAATTACGAAATGTGCACCAACAACTACACAGATCACGAAACTTGCACAGACAACCAAGGATACAACCAAAACGCAGACATTGGAAACATCGCCGTGACAGAACACAACCATGACACACTGAAACACAACAGGGCATACAACACCGAAAAGTGCAAAACCTACACCTATCCAGAGACGTTCATCTCAGGGCGGTTCACAAACAGAAATAACACGGCACACAACATCACAACTCATGATGATGAATTACGTGGAACGAAACAAAGTGGCCGGCTGGTGTGGCCGAGCGGTTCTAGGCGCTACAGTCTGGAACCGTGCGACCGCTACAATCGCAGGTTCCAATCCTGCCTCGGGCATGGATGTGTGTGATGTCCTTAGGTTAGTTAGATTTAAGTAGTTCTAAGTTCTAGGGGACTGATGACCACAGCAGATAAGTCCCATAGTGCTCAGAGCCATTTGAACCATTTGACACAAAGTGGAAACCTAAGGATTCCAAAAGAACACAAACAAACAGACATTCCAACTTCAACTACATAAGCTGCAGCGTAAAAAACAGTACTATACAAAACAGGAACTACAGACACCCACAACACACTCGCAACCCGAGCACACAGCGAGAGACGATCAGACCCAGGCAAAGAACACAGAACGTGGGGAACAGACGACATTTTAGAGCTGGAAGGAAGTATACGGCTTTCGAGGCTAGAAAACAGACACCTTCCAAACAGCACTGCGACTTGTGACTAGAATTGGCAACTCAAAACCTACCACGATCTGATATCCGGCTACCGAGCAGACAGAAAGGCTTTTGTTGAATTCAGTTAATATACCGAAATACATTAAAGAACTGACTGCACCACTACACAAAGCCTGCACAAGAAGGGGCGAAAAGCTCGTTCAAGAAACCATATACAAAGACCCTACGAGGGCCCACAGACGAGTAACTTCGATTACAATATGGATCTAAATGTTTTGTTTATACTCGACATCAATGAAACTCTTACACCTGAATACAAACAACCATACATTCGTTAGTATGGAGCTACCTAAAGCAGTCGATGAAGTGGGAGCGGACATGGTCTGCTTACAGGAACCATGCAAAAAAATGGCTCTAAGTACTATGGGACTTAACATCTGAGGTCATCAGTCCCCTAAACTTAGAACTACTTAAACCTAACTAATCTAAGAACATCACACATATCCATGCCCGAGGCAGGATTCGAGCCTGCGACCGCGTAGCAGCAGCGCCGTTCCAGACTGAAGAGCCTAGAACCGCTCGGCCACAGCGGCCGGCCAGGAACCATGTACCAGGAACGGCAAACTAGTAGGTTTTGACGACAAACAAATCATCGTAACAGGTACATCAAATGCGAAGGCTGCGATCGTTGTCACAAATCGAAACTTTACAGTTACACAACACTTCACAACAGTGGAAATAGTGCACGAGAGCAAGAAATGGATTATTGGGTCGTTTTATGCGCAGTGCTCACGACATTCAACTATGTCTCAGTTACATCAGAGACGTTGTCGAATATGCAAGTAACAGAAACATACTAATAGCTGCAGACATGCTAGGTCGACTGTATGGCATTCTGACACAACGGACGACCGGGGGCACCAAGTCCATGACATGCCAACTGAATACAACCTGTACATCGTAAACAGTCCGAATCAGCCACCCAACTGTATAGCGCCATTGGGGTTCAACAGCAGGATTGACAGAATTACAAATGCAAATGCACTTCCTCTTGTAACGAGGTGGGAAGCCATGGATGGCGCTTCTCAGAGCGACAACAACGTTATCATCATGAACATAGAGACGCAGATATATACACTTACACAGGACAGACATCAGCGATTGTTGTTTCACAAGGCAGACTGGGCAAAACTAAGACAGATGACTTACTCCTACATTCAGTTCAGGGGTCAGTGGATTATAAAGCACGCAGCATGACTGAATTACTACAAAAAGCACAAAGGGCTGCAATACCGACCGCTGACGCAGAACGAAAGCTAAACGTACCATGGACTAGAAGACTAAAAAGGTTGTGCAAAGAAGCAAGAAACTAACGGGGATGGTGTCAAACAGCGACAACGGCAAGGGACAGAGATGTCAGACTCATACAGTTCAGGGAAGCAACAACAACGCTAAAAACAAGCGTTACAAACAACTCGAGAAGGACATTGGAACACACAAGTGTAGAAATAGCTTCAAACCGACATTTGGGAGGAACTCTTCAAAATGCAAACGGAGCGTCTGAAGATGCCACTACTTTTAGCGGCGCTGAGACGAGTTTACGGTACCGTAACAGAGGGATGGAGAAGTTCTGCGGAATTCCTGCTAAACAAACACCTCCCCGATGAGAAGCAACAGTCGCATGAGCAGATTCGTAGTGGCCAACGAACCTTAATGAACTCTTGCCATGAAAATGGTACCGTCATTATTCTCTTTGCATGTGAGGTGGTCGCGCTTGCGATTGCCAACCTAAAGACTAAAAATCCCCTGGGACAGATGGTATCCACTCCGAGACATTGAAAATTGTCGCTCCACATATCGTTCTATACCTAACGGATCTACTCAACGAAGCGTTACGGCAGCGACGGGTACCTGTGGTCTGTAAAACAGCAAATTCCGCCATAGTTTAAAAAATCAAGAGCAAGGACTTTTCAGATCTAAAAACGTACAGACAACATGAGTAACATAGAAGTAAATATCCTCGGAGTACTGAATCAACTTAAATCACTTAACAAAAGCAAGTCTTCTGGTCCAGACTGTATACCAGATAGGTTCCTTTCGGAGTATGCTGATGCATTAGCTCCATACTTAACAATCATATACAACCGTTCGCTCGACGAAAGATCCGTACCCAAAGACTGGAATGTTGCACAGGTCACACTAAATTCAAAAGAGGTAGTAAGAATAATCCACTAAATTACAGGCCCATATCGTTAACGTCGGTAAGCAGCAGGATTTTTGAACATATATTGTGATCGAACATTATGAATCACCTCGAAGAAAACGGTCTATTGACAGAGTCAACATGTGTTTAGAAAACATCGTTCCTGTGAAACATAACTAGCTCCTTATTCACAAGAAGTGTTGAGTGCTATTGACAAAAGATTTCAGATTGATTCCGTATTTCTGAATTTCCGGAAGGCTTTTGACACGGTACCACACAAGCGGCTTGTAGTGAAATTGCGTACTTATGCATTATCGTCTCAGTTATGTGACTGGATTTGTGATTTCCAGTCAGAGAGGTCACAATTAATAGTAACTGACGGAAAGTTATAGAGTAAAACAGAAGTGATTTCTGGCGTTCCCCAAGGTAGTGTTATAGGCCCTTTGCAGTTCCTTAACTATATAAACAATTTGGGAGACAACCTGAGCAGACGTCTTCGGTTGTTTTCAGATGACGCTGTCGTTTATCGACTAATAAAGTCATCAGAAGATCAAAACAAACTGCAAAACGATTAAGAAAAGAAATCTGAATTGTGTTAAAAGTGGCAGTTGACCCTAAATAACAAAAAGTATGAGGTCATCCACATTGCTAAAAGGAATTCTTTAAACTTCGGTTACACGGTAAATCAGTCTAATCTAAAAGCCATAAATTCAACTTAATATCTAGGTATTAGAATTACGAACAACTTAAATTGGAACGAACACATAGAAAATGTTGTGGGGAAGTCTAACCAAAGACTGCGTTTTATTGGCAGGACGCTTAGAAAATGTAACAGACCTACTAAGGACTGCCTACACTACGCTTGTCCATCCTGTTTTAGAATACTGCTGCGCAGTGTGGGATCCTTACCAGATAGGACTGACGGAGTACATCAAAAAATTTCAAAGAAAGGCAGCATGTTTTGTATTATTGCGAAATATGGGAGAGAGTGTCACAGAAATTATCCAGGATTTGGGCTGGAAATCATTAAAAGAAAGGCGTTTTTCGTTGCGACGGAATCTTCTCACGAAATTCCAGTCACCAACTTTCTCCTCAGAATGCGAAAATATTTTGTTGACAATGACCTACATAGGGAGAGGCGATCACCACGATAAAATAAGTGAAATCAGGCCTCTTACGGAAAGATATAGGTGTTCATTCTTTCCGCGAGCTATACGAGATCGGAATAATAGAGAATTGTGAAGGTGGTTCGATGAAACCTCTGCCAGGCACTAGAATGTGATTTGCAGAGTATCCATGTAGATGCTTAATTAACATCCTGGCCAAGTTCCAGAAACCACTTCTGCGCGATCGCTTGCAAATGCACAAGGAGCTCCTTGGCCTTAGTCCGCTGTAATTCGGTTTCAGGGCGGGAAAATCTAGAGATGACGCACTAAATAAGGTTCTAACTACTTTAATAACATAGAAAACAAATACGCGGTTACTATTCTTACAGGCATTTCGGGCGCCTTTGATAGTCTCTGGTGGCCCTTCAATGTTAGCAAGTCTCGGAGAGATGCAGGTAGCTAAGGCTCTCTACGATAGCCTCTCGGATTACTGTAGAAACAGGGTGGCTGAATGGTGCGTGGGAAACCAGGGTGATTAAAAGAATCACCAAAGTTTGCCCGTAAGGATCAATCTGTGACCCCGTCTTTTGAGATCTCGCTTTCAAACCCTCCTACATCAAGTGGATGGGGATAACCGTGCAAACGGGGAGACAGCATACGCAGATGACCTTTCAGTGGTAGTCTCCGCGGACTCAAGAGCGCAACTTGAACACCGGTCAACCGAGCTACTCACAAGCATCAGGCAGTACAGCAAATATAATAATCTTCAGAATGCTCTATATAAAACGGTTTACGTACCACCCAAAGGAATATTACAAAGTAATCCTACCGTAAAACTGCACTACATTAGCATACATCAGGGCTTAACAACTGGCCGGTTTTGAGCGCGAGTACTCGCGTCTGCTCAGGCACGTGTTCGCGAGCAGGTGCAAGGTCGCGGAGTAGGGAGGGAGGGGAGGGAGGGGAAATGCGCGCGCACGTTTGAATGTGATCTCGCGTTTTTAGCATATTTAACTAGCCATCTGAATGCTTTGAACATTTTACTACAAGGTAAACATTTGCTAATTACTCATTTCATAGATAAAATACGAGCTTTTAAAATGAAATTGACACTTTGAGTGAGTCAGCTGGAAACAGGAAACCTAGCTCATTTTCCTAAATTATCATCCATGCAAGATGTTCACAAAGACTGTGAACGTTATTCACATAGTTTAGTTAATCAGCGCTTTCAAGATCTGACAGCACTATACAGTGATTTTGATCTGTTCTCTCCATATGCAGCGAATATTTAAGAGATTCGTCCTGAGCTGGAGCAAGAAATTATTGACCTGCAGTATGACAGAGAATACAGAGACAAATTTCAGAACAAGAAAAACATTTTGGAATTCTACAGACACTTCCCTCAGGATAGATTTCCTCGTTTGCACAAACTGGTGACTATAATAATATCAATGTTCGGTTCCACGTATGTTTGTGAACAACTGTTCTCTGCAATGAAATGTAACAAGACGCACCTGAGAAACGCATTGTCTGATCGAAATTTAAACTGCACGCTGCGCCTAAAATGCACAAGAACAATTACTCCGAACATAGACGCAATTGTAAAGGGCAAAAAGTACAAGATAACCGAGAATCCCACACTTCAGTGACACCTTTTATTGTGTAACAGTTCACAAATTAATGCGAATGTAGAGGCATACACTAAGCTAATAAAATTATGTGGCATGTGTACATTCTCCTTTATTTGTTTCATTTGTCGCAGTAGTAATTCGTGAGTGATATCCCTGCAGGTGCCTTCGGATTTACATTGACTGGCGGCAGCTGTTGTGTGCCCCACGTGACTTTTCCCACTCTCCGCTCTGGTCCGGTAGTGGGGGTAGCGTGCTCGCGCTGCTCCGTGCTCGCGCTGCTCCGTGCTCGCGCTGCTCCGTGCTCGCGCCTTGCTGCTCACAACTTGCTCCGTGAGCACGTATGTTGTGAAGCCCTGGCATACGTAGATAACGGAAAACACGATATATTGGTGTGCAACTCGACGGGCGACTGTCGTTTGATGAACACATTAGAATAACGACCGACAGGACTGCCAAGATCATGCACAAGTTGGCCAGACTCAACACAACACATTTGGGGTACCATAACACATACTGAGAACTTACCATTGTGCGCTCCTTGGGCCTGCGGTCTGTTTTGCAGCCAGTGCATGGGCCCACCGAGTACGTCTGGTGACGTACATCAGAACGTCGTGCGGCGAGGGCAGAGAAGTGTACTGGTAAGGCTGCAGTAGCTTTCAACACCACATCAGTGGAATCACTCTGCATGTTGCTTGGAACCTTCCCTGTCGACATAACAATTAGGTTTCGGGCTGCAATGTACTGGCTGAGGAGGGGGAGACAGGAGAAGGTAATCGAGATTACTGGACGGGACATTACCGAGAAGCGCCAACTTGTTACATGGTGGGTGGATACCTGGCAAAGGGAATGGGAGGCAAGCGATAAGGGCCGTAGGGTATATCAATTCATCCCGCACGTCAGGGAACATCTGAGAGTAAGCCATATCAATCCTAGCCGGGATATGGTACATTATCTTACATGTCACGGCCCTTACCCTGCGCACTGTCAACGTGTAGGCCGCAGGCACAGTGCTGCTTGTACACGTGGGGAACATGGATCCACATGGATCCCCAGAACACTTACTTTTTCACTGTCACCTATGCAGAGCAGCGCACCAGACAACAACGCAGTAGAACAGTGACATAGTACGGGCAATGAGAGACAAAAATGTGTGGTAAATAGTAAATAAAATCGCTGATGATGCCTCAAGTACATAACATAACGAATACAGACAGACACGGCCGTATAACAGAACACTGCAACACACACGAAACACGTAAGACAACAGTTCCAGTTCGTGCACCAACACAGACAGCAGTACCGAAACACACACTCAAACAGCAAATACTTTCACCAACACGTACCGTAGACAACCTTCCAAAACATCTCAAATAATTAAACTGTATCCGAATAAACAGTGTAACGCAATCACCCTGCAAACCTCTGCTAGCTTAAGTATAAATAGCTGGGATATCCATCCCGCGGTCATTACACCGCTGTTGCCATGTAACACTTGTAAAAGAACATTTAGTAAATAAGCAACATTACAGGTAAAACTCAAGACATATAATATAGGAAATAAAGGTTAGTTAATAAACATCTGGAACCGCGCGACCGCTACGGTCGCTGGTTGGAACCCTGCCTCGGGTATGGATGTGTGTGATGTCCTTAGATTAGTTAGCTTTAAGTAGTTATAAGTTTTAGGTGACTGATGACCTCAGATGTTAGGTCCCATAGTGCTCAGAGCCATTTGAACCAATTAATAAACACAAGAAACTACATACTTTACACTCACACCACTGCTCTTTCCACAATGTACAGTCGTGGACAAAACGAGCGAGACCCCTCGCCTTTTCGTTATGCTGACCCGCACGGCTTTAAAGTCTGCAACACAGCATAACAGGCAAGGCGACGAAGTGCTACCAACATACTATGCACAGGCGTGAAATTGACAAACTATCTGAACTTTTTCAGACTGTTTTCAATAATTTCTAACACTATATTAATGCTGATTAATGTGTTAAATACAACACGTAAATATAAGACAGAACTGAAAGAAGAAACGCTAATTGGTATGAACTGTATCAATAAAAATGAATTTCAACTTATCGACATAACATAACTGTTTTAGTAAGACAAAGAACCCCAGATTGTTACGAATTAGCAAAATATTATCCGCATTCGGCCGCGAAACGGTCTGTGTCAACGTTCAGACCAGTCATACTGGATTACCGTTGCCGACCTACCATGAAAGTGTGCAAATTTAGCAATGCGCGAAGATTCATAACGAAATTCAGTTAAAAATCATCCAGTGCCACACTTAAGTCAATTCCATTATTGACAGAAGCGGAAAAAGTAGGCAGTAACATGTATGAAATTCTACAAGAATGTCATATTGACATCCACAGGGCGCCAGTACAGAATAAAGGTAGCGATAAAACGTATTGGGGGCGCGATAATTTCTTAAAATTGCTTTACTGATATTCTACCTGCCTCCATCGAGATTAGAACCGAAAACTAACCAAACCTTCCTTTCACTACGCTAGCAGACAGCCCAGGCAAACAGCCCTCTATTATTACCCCAGACATGAATAAGCCGGCAATTTCGCAGTGAAAATGGCAAAATGATCTGCAGTTTCTGTTGCATACAGCTTTCTGGACTCAAAAACATGAATTTTCTTCATTTATGTCACCGCTTATGTGACAATCATTCGGGATGTTTATCGAAATAACAAAATACTGTTAAGAGAGAGTAAATTTAGTAGGATAATTCTGCACCATCCCAGGAAATAAACGGCTACATAGCTACCAAACGTATTCTACACTGTTTCGAATTCTCCACTAGACTCGCCACAGCCAGAAAACGTTCATTAGCCGAAGTGTTTCTTAAGCTAGCTAGCAATGGGAATGTTCGCACTTCTAAAACGCGGCGGCATTAATACTGGGATGTGAATTACCACGTGTATAGGCATTCCTGTAAACGTGATTTAGATCGAAAGCGTAGCTACGATTAATATGGTGATGTATCGACTGCACTAGAACATTTCGAATAAAGAGTAGGGGGTGTTATTTATGCGGCCCTCATCTTCAGTAGCTGTCGTAGCTGTTTTCGTTGTTAGGATTTCGTCACCTAAACCGGTAAAAACGGAACCCTACTAGTCTCACTTTCTTGACCGTGTACCGGTCTACCAAACCCTTAAAACCCACTTACCTCCAGAACGGGTAGACATAATAAGAGGAAATGTATCGCACTTCTTGCGGTAACCCGTCCCTTGGTGGTGTAAAAAAGTGAGCTTCTATGTCAACGCAATCTAAAGATACGGCCGTTTATGTAAGGAAAATTTACGCGAAAGGTCAAAAAATGGGTTCAAGAACTATGCGACCAAACTGATTATGTTATCAACCCCTAGACCTAGAACTACTTAAACTTACCTAACCTAACACACATCGATGCCCGAAGAAGGATTCGAACTGACGGCGCAAGCAGCCGAGCGATCCGCGATATGACGCCGCTGAAAGCACGGCTAACCCGCGGCGACAAGCTGTTAATATCATCTGATGTTGCTAACACGTTATTTAATTCTGTTGAAAGATTTTCTGCGTAGTTCATTTAAGACAGAATAAATAAAATATATTAGATGATACGGAAGACGAAGGACGCCTAATTCATTTCCCTCTCTTTATTTACGATGTTAGATTCGAAATCTGAGCATACCTATTATCCATAGCCACACTTAAGCGCCACACAGATATGTGAATCAAACCCATTGGCGTACAGTTTTAGACATAAAAACTGACCGACGGCCGGCCGCCGCAGAATCTAAGTCCGAGTCGTTCACTTAACGTGGCCAATAAAACACAATCTGGCAACACTGTTAGATGCGGAAATGTTAGGAGGAAGTGTTGTCTACTTCCGAGATGTTCTCGGATTGTGTGAACCCGTGGTCTAGTGGTGCCGGCACGGTAGCTCAGTGTGTTCGGTCAGAGGACTAGCTGCCCTCTGTAATTAAAAAAAACTGAGTTAATGGATCAACAAAGAACTGAAACGGGTGTCTTTCGACGTCCGCCTCGAGCAGATACAACGAACGAAAACGAACAAAATGATATAAACTTCGTGCATTCAAAACTTATGGTCGCCTGTTCGCGTCCAACAGTTTCCTTTTTTTTTTTTTTTTACCACGTTTCGATCTAAAGTTATGAGTCTGATTGAGCATCGAAGATAATTCACTTAACATTCTATCAACCAGCAATGACAAGTATTCCAGTAACAACTGCGCACGACAGCTCGTAGCTGCGTCGCGATCATAAAAGCTTACGCTCGAGCGTTTCCTCGCGCTGCAGCGACTACCGGCCACCGGCCAGACGCCATCCGCCACCTGAAATCCGGCGCCGCCCATGTGAACGCGGCGCCACGCTCTCAGTGTATATATCAACTGTCATTTTCGAATTTGAAGTTCTAGTTATCATCTTGCAGCTAAGCATTGGATTTTGCATACTTGAAAATCATGAACTACAGTTAAGCATTGTAAAATTGAGTCGCAAGTGGAAAAAGGTGTAACATCTGAAACACAACGTTTACTTTTGGTATAACAGAGGGGTAAATGCAGAGGAGGCAGTTAGAAAGATTTGAACTGTGTTTGGAGCGAGTGCTTTTGGGAAAAATACGCCAGAAAAAGATATTCGTGTTTCAACAAAGATCGTTCTGGCATGAATGATTTTCCACATTAAGGAAGTCTCGACTACTGATAAATGTGATAGATTACCATTTTACCATCATGCATTCAACAGGCAAAGTTCAGAAGTCTGGTGTAGGAGTACTGCATGTTCTAATTCGAAACAACAAAAATCAACGGAGTGACTATTATTGAACGTCATCAGGTCACTCATCGAGCATTCCTATGCAGTACTGTTACTGGTGACGTGTTATGATGCCTTTATCGTTCACTTCCTAAGAAGAAATGAAAGGCTGAGCCCCACCAAAAGACGTAAACTCGAGGAAAGAGTAGTGTGAACATAATATTTAACATCTGATAAATCCAAAAGTGTGTTTTGGGCTACGAATTCTGCCCCCAGGGTGCGTGCAACACAGCTGGAATTTGTTGCCAACATCTGAGACACCTTTTGGTCGCAGTGTAGGAAAATCGAGCAACAAAACTACATCACCTGTGCTACTGCATGATAACGCACTCTGTTGATTTGAGAAACAAAACTATCCAGGAGACTGATAGGAAAGTCGTCTCTCAGGTACTTGTATTGATAGGAAAGTCCTCTCTCAAGCACTTGTCCCTCTCGTCATATATTTGTAAAATTTTACCTTTCCCGCTCTTGATCGATCAACCATCAAAGCAATTCATTTCTAGACGAAAATACTCTTAAAACTACTCTGGTTTAATGACATCGTTAGAACCAGTAGGTTTCTACAGGCGTAGAATTTGTGAACAGATTTAGCATTGTCAGATCGTTTTAGATATTGTGAAAGAAAATTCTGCTGCTGATTAATTTCTCTTTGATAATTACTGTTGCGTTTAGTAAACTAATGGAAAATGCAATTAAAATATTCACTGTACTAATACAAATTAAATTCATCTTACTACAGAAACATCACGAAGGCAGTCTATCTTAATAAAGCATTGAGTGTCTGTGAGACGATTGAGCCTATTTTAACGCGAATTAGTAGGATATTACGGACTTTTGACTTCGAAAAGATCTGTATTTATTTCATTTCTTGTACCATTCGTAAGTATTATGAAAATGTGACATTTCATAGATAAAATTATGTATTCACAACAACAAAAAATATGCCGGCAGAAAACAAAAGTGGCATTATGAATTTGGCAGTACCGTAAGGTTTTCGCTCTGACACTAAGGGTTACTGAAAGTAGCAAGACGAATTTTGCTCTAGCGTTGTCTTACGATTCCCTTTACAAAAGAATTAAAAATCTGGCTTTCAGCGAGTCTCGAAAGTCGAACGAAAGCAGCTTGCACCTGGTAGCTAAGCATGTTACCTGGGAACCGGTTTTTTCCTAAAGTGGGAAGACATCCTTTTGTGGTTGAACTGTTGACAAATTGTCAGTCAGACGTGTGACGTTGGTCTAAGCGTTTCGGTGTGTTGAATTTGTACCAATGATTTTTCTACAGGTTTTTTCTGTCCCAAATAGAGAGTTGAAGTCTCCCATTAGTATTTTCACGTCATCTTGGTGAATTTTGCTCATAGTATTTTCGAGTGTGCTCCAGAATTTTTCGACATTTTCGGTGTTTTTCTTATTTTCGATGTTGGTGGGGACACGTGCATAAAGCATAGTAATAAGTCGCTTGTTGATGGTCCGGCCGAGCGGTTCTAGGCGCTTCAGTCAGGAACCGCGCGACTGCTACGGTCGCAAGTCCGAATCCAGCCTCGGGCATGGATCTGTGTGATGTCCTTAGGTTAGTTAGGTTTAAGTAGTTCTAAGTTCTAGGGGACTGATGACCTCCGCTGTTAAGTCCCATAGTGCTCAGAGCCATTTGAACCTTTTGATTGTTGATGGGTGTGATTTCTTTGACAGAGTTGATGATAGATCTGTGTTCGAGAAATGCATTGCCGAAGATAGGTATGCCTTTCGCTACCTTTTGTTGTATTTTGCTGTTGAAGATGCAATGGTTTCCCTAATGCAAGGTTTCATTGTCAGTTAGTCGTGGTTGTTGAAGAGCAAGGATGAGAATTTTTTGTCGGTCGATTTCTTTTGTGAGATTATTTAGTTTTCGTGTTTGGATCAATGTATCGATGTTTACTTTTAAACGCTTGTTTTTTGCTTGTAGGGAAATTTACCAGAGATCTTTGATATTCTCTGCCGTGCTAACCTGGACTCCCCAGAATCCGAAAATCCAACTGCCGCCTGTCGACAGCCGGGTTGTGTACCACCTGGGGTAAAGTTGACTTTGCTTGCATAGGTCATGTTTGCTTGTGTTTCATTGGTTTGGCTTGGATGATTACAGGACCGGACAGGGCCAGAGGGTGTTAAAGCCTTTGAAAGCAATTATTTTCAGCCAAGCTCATTGAGCTAACAGGCGGTGACCAGAGTAGCGGTGATTTTCACTCAGACGTGTCTGGATTTTGGGTTCAACGGATAGAGTAGCCGTTCAGGATTGTGTTAGTATTTGGTTCACCCCTAGTATTTGATTTCCTCGGTACCACCCATATTGGGGGAAGGTTTCACTTATCCACCACACGCGATTATTATTATTATTATTATTATTATTGTTATTAAGTCATCAGCAAATCCGATATGGTGTATCTCCTCACCAATGAAATAGATGTGTATTGTTCGATTCAGTATTTCCATCACATAAATGTGGGTTATAATTACGTTACATTACTGCTAGTAGACGTATATTTCTCACTTTTTCTTAGACAGTTGCTATCTGTTACTCCATCATAGGAATTTATGTGCACAGCATTGTTGCAATACAGACGTTCAAATTATCCGATTTCTGTAATTACATTTCGATACCAGATCGTTCTAATCGGATTCAGCCAGGCAGTCTTAATGTGGATATCCGACTACGACTCTCATCATATGATAGACTGGGTAAACCACATTATTAATCGGACTGTTGAATATAGATCACTTATCTATGCCAGGGCCTGAATTCTTAAACACTGTAGAAAATAATAATCCAATGTGCTTATTACAAATACGTTATTTAAATATAAATATATGAACTAACTAGATAACAGTTTATTTACAGGAGCAGAGCCCCATCCATCATAGCAGAGCAGTGCGTGATTGGTTTCAAGGCCAAGAGAGGATAAAGTTGTTGCCGTTTGTTCCACGATCGCCAAACATTAACCAGATAGACAATATGTGGGCAGAGGTAACACGGCCGTTGCCACGTGGATCTACAAAAGCAAGCGACCTTTGGACTAATATAGAAAACATATGTTGGGAAGTAAACCATCACGCTACACTGTCGACGACTTAATGAAATCAATTCCTCTACGCCTTCGAGAAATCTTACGTAATGGTCGTGGGTGGGTTGGTTACTAAAAGTATAAAAAAATGTTCAAATGTGTGTGAAATCTTACGGGACTTAACTGCTAAGGTCATCAGTACCTAAGCTTACACACTACTTAACGTAAATTGTCCTAAGGACAAACACACACACCCATGCCCGAGGGGGACTCGAACCTCCGCTGGGGTCAGCCACGCAGCCCTTGACTGCAGCGCCCAGACCGCTCGGCTAATCCCGCGCGGCTACTAAAAGTATACTCGTCCACAAAACCCATGTGGACAGTTATCTGATAATCGGTCAAGCTTTGCATTGTCGCAGCTCTTTAGCATACAAGTCCATTTACTTTCAGGCTCCTCCTTACAAATCTTGCAATGCAAGGTAATTGAAAAACTCATCCACTCGACGCCAACTGAGGATCTGAATGGTGTATGTGTTGTTCAAGACACAATAGTTGTCACCCTCACTGGAATCAATGACTGTGTGTGTGTGTGTGTGTGTGCGTGTGTGTGTGTGTGTGTGTGTGTGTGTGTGTGTGTGTGTGTGTGTGCTTTCGTGTTCATGCACAATCTGAATCAATACTATTAACATTAGAGAGACAACCAACAATAAATATTGCATCAAATATGACTAAAGTATTTTAATGCGATGGGAAGTTAGAAACCGAATTTTCACCCAACCTACGTCCTGCATATTACGTTAAGTACGATGTATTAACTCGATCGTATCGTTAGCAGAGACAGTGCGTTCTTGTTGTCGAGGCTCGCGAGAAGCGGAGCGATCAGCAGTGCCCAATGCCGCCGCGATTTGTTTATGTTGGCTGAGCGTGGACACTGCAGCAGACGCTTCGCCATAAACAGAAAGAAATCACCTTGGCTCTGACTGCAGTGAGCGGATATCACTGCCTGTGTGTTCTTATAGTACCCAACGTGAGACTCTATTCACAGGTGCCATGGAGCAATTGCAACGGGTATCATGTCGTTAGTCATCAGAATATTAACCAGTGATGAAATGTCCACTCTATTTGAATCCCAAGAAGATAGGGACCATCTCACAAAGGAATGTGAGGTGATATCAAAATTTGTCCAACATACAAAAATTAACTGCAGTGTTTTCATGTATGCAGTAGTAGCACACAAGAAATATTATGTCTTGGAAGCGTATATTTCATTTCCTCTTCTCAGATTAACCCCCTTGTTTTAGAATGAAGGGAGAAAATAAACTCGAAAAACTTAAGTTCCAGACAAGCATATAAGTCATTTCCTCTTCTCATATTATAACTTTTGTTTTAGTATGAGGTAAAAAGATAAACAGTTTAGGGTTCTGAAACATAATATGACACCAGATTCCTATCGTAGGCGCTATCGGAAACGCAAAAAAGCAGGGATCTGTTCATTCTTTTGGCCAAAAGTCTGTTTCTTTCATGCATTACTCACGCTAGGAGATTCTTACTTAAGGTCTTGTGGGCATCAAGTTCTTCGACAGAACAAGCCTTATGTTACTGTGCTAATTACGGTATGGAAAAAATGCAACAAAGACGAGTGCCCCTAGAGCAGTAAGGATATTTGCACATATCTTTATTCAGCAATGAGTGCCAGCTGCAACAACACTTCACAGAATCCTTGCGGCAGGCAACACAACTGTGCATGCACTTCTGACTTCATTCAGTAAGACGTCAGGAGTTGGATGGAAACGTCAAATTAACGTTGCTTTCCGAGTCGTATTCAATCCATGATGAGGTGTTATTAAGGTAGTTGAACGTTCTAGCAATTACACTTCTGTATTTCCCATATGAGTATTCCGACAGCCAAAAGAACCCGTTAGTGTGAAACCATCTGGAACTGCATTAACATCAAACTGCAAGAACTTGAGACAATACGTGGACTCTTCTCTTCGCTAGGTGACCTATTACTGATATTTAGGATTCTCTCCGTCCTAGGCGTAATGGAAATGGAACTTCAGAGGCGCTTTCCGCTATTCTTGACCAACATGAGAAACTTGTAATCACTGCGAGTTACAACTGCGTGATGATAATGGTTCAGGTTGTCAGTAGTTGTGGTGGTGTTATGCTGTCAAACTGCTTACAGCAACGTAAATGGTGGCGCACATAATTTAGCGCTGACTACCTACTTAAGTAAAGATAGTGTTGTGGCGTCGTCGCTTGTCTTTATTTGGCCTCAGCTTGAGTAATGAACATAGTACTACATTCGCGGGCTGCTAATGATACAGTACGACTACAGAGATCATCGTGCTGGTATTACATTAATTCTGCAATGAATTGCTTAAAAAATATTACCCTCAGCTATGCAGCTGGAATGACTCATTACACAGGTACTCTATGTTGCACTTGGTTAAGTGATCAGTTCGCTGCAATCCTGCTTCTACTGTTTGTAAATACTTGTATACTTCAAAAGTGGTTGAGATGGCACCGAGCGCTATGGGACTTAACGTCTCAGATCATCAGTCCGCTAGAACTTAGAACTGCTTAAACCTAACTAACCTAAGGACATCAGACACATCCATGCCCGAGACTGGAGTCGAACCTGAGACCGTAGCTGTCGCGTGGTTCCAGACTGTAGCGCCTAGAACCGCTCGGGCACCCTGGCCGGCATACTTGTATACTGACCATTCGTTATTTAACTAAATATGAACTACAATATAATTCGCATGTATATGACATGGGTTAGTTCCGGCACGAAGGTATGACTAAGCATTGGATGCCGTTGGAGTCCCGTTATTTTGATGGCAAGACAAATGTTCGCAAATCACAATTGCATCGTTAATATCGAAGGACGGTCGTCCACACTGTCACAGCGCGTTGAAATACAGCAACGACGGCAGATGAAAATTTGTGACCGACTGACCTTCGAAACTAGACCTCCTACTTACTAGACAGACGTGCTGACCACTGTACTATTATTTTTTTTTAAAGTTTGAGAAGACTTTCAGCACCAGGTAGGCGAAGGCAAAGAGGGCAGGAGTCGAAAATCCGAGGTCTGGCCATAATGCCTCCCCCATACCTTTCACTGAGCAGCTGCATTATTCACATGTATTCAATGTTTGCACTCATATATTCCTTTAAATTGTTGAACAAAATTGAAGTAGTAATTAAGGTAAAATAAATTACAGATTGTCGCCTCCAATGGCGTGCGTTCCTTGTGGAACATAACTTATAAAAGTGAACAGGGTGACGGAAAAATAAATAACAAACATTCATTCAGAAATGTATTCACAATTTAAGTTATTATGCACTGGATGCATATGAGGTCATATATTTTTCAACGAATGGAAGAAGTTTCGGAGCCGGAGGGGTTTTGCCAAATTAGAACAGTTCTGATTTTAGAACCAACGTAAAAGAATATTCCACGAATAAAAAAAAGTGAAAGAATAGTATTCTGCTTCTAATCAATAAAACTGTCCACCTCTTTATAGCCCACATAAAGCAATAGAAAAATAAATTTAAACCATTCCTTATATTTGTTATTCTTCTTCAGCTTAAAATGTTCTTCTGCACTATTCTGCACTCTTCTAAGTTTTGTTTATTACGACGTAAAACACAAACTGTCCCAGAAGCCACGAATAACTGTTATTCTTTGCGGACGGGTAACATTTCCAGTCGGGTTGTAAAGCTTCAGTTATCGGTATATGACTTTCTGCGGTTCTGCTGATAGTGATAATTTCTTCCTAGTCCAGTTCCAAATTCTATTTTCACATAAGAAGGTGTGCGCTACAGTTTCTACAAGCCCACATTTGTCGCAGTATGGAGGTGGTCTCAATTTGATTTTTTAAAATTGTTCCGCTGAGGGTATGGTTTCGTTTACAACGTCGCACCATACGGCACTGACTCTAGTTGGTATAATTTTATTGTTGATATTTTTCCAGACGCTCCTCCAGTTTTTTGTAGGTTAATTTACCGGAATTGGTTTGTGCAGACGATGTCTGGTAATATAATCATAGACGGTTCTAGTGTTGGTTTGTGCTGGTGGAAGTCTTATACAGCTCCAGTCGCCATAGTACTTTCGGACGTAATCTAGGCTGTCGTGCTACATTAACAGGAGCGTTCCTATCCCCAGGATCTAATCAGAGGAACAGAAGTTTCGTGATGCCTTTCTTAGTGGCGTGTATTAGTTTAAAAGCACGTCTTTAATTCCAAGTCCTCTGTTTTGCCTCTACAAAGTCGCCATGTGGAAGGATACTTTGAAGATATTTTTTTCCACACATACCAAGAGGCTACAGCTAATATTTCATGTGCAGTGACATGCAATGTCGGTAATACTGCTGCGACATGATAAGTTTTGCTAGGTATGTATTTATAAACTTAACTTTCTGCAGTCGGTCTAACAATCGCATGTCATGGTCCTTCAACAAGGTTCCGATGACATTAAGTTTCCGCTCCCAATTGTTCGTGGCCATGCGCCTGGGATTCGCCCTTAACCACAATCCGAGATGGAGACTCTCTTCAGTTACATCTAACCAGTGCGCACCTATTGCACTATTTTAGGAACCGAGATACAGTATTTTGGATTTAAAATGTTGTAAATTTGTGGTAAGAACTTATGGGACCAAGTTGCTTAGGTCATCGGTCCCTAAGCTTACACACTACTTAATCTAACTTAAACTATGGACAACACACACACACCCATGCCGGAGGGAGGACTCGAAGCTCGGACGGTGGGCACTGTCGGGACACAGCAACCAACCTCTCTGCAGCATCTATCTACACACGCTCCTCGTCAGACGCGAATTCCCATCTTTGCCGCATACCACATAGGCGGTACCCCCACTCCCCCCCCCCCCCCCTCCTCCGGCCATTATTCCACTCGCTCGCCCCCACACTGTATTCCCGCGTGGGTTCGGACGATGTCGTGCGTCTAGCACTGAAAACTTTAGATGAGCCGCCGAGACCCAAATAATTATACAGAATGTTTCAGGAGAAATAGTTAATATTGTAGGAGATGGTAGTATAGACAAATTGCAGAAACAATTACATATAACATGTGTCCAATTTTTATTGAACATACATATAGCTGTGTTGTAGTGTATCTAGAGGTAGCCCTGGATGGAAAAATATTAAGAACAGATCACATAAAGAATGTGTTCCACTGCGAAAGACAATCTTATAAGCAGTAGAAGCTGCTGTAGGGTAAACTGGGGTCTAAACCCAGTACTTACTGGATGTACACCTCTGCAAAAAGACCATTGATAATTTATAGGCCTATAATATGAACAAAATCGAACAGAAGGTGTTTGCTAGGGAGTCTGGCAAAGTGCAGAGACTGATCTGCGCTTTCACAAACAGATGGAATTAGCAGGACATCCACTCTTGGGATTGATATTACGCTAGACATGCCCGCCTTACACCTGTGGCTTAAAATGGAGGCAGCGGCAGGGACATAAAGGCTAAAAATTGGAAATAACTGGATATAGTTAGAATATACGGAATCCCAAATCAGTATGCCGATGGCTCGGGAAATGCCGACTAACTATACAATAACTTCTAGCTGTTTCAATAAACCTTGCCATGTAACAGTTGGAGGCATGGAGCAGTGGAAGAACGAACCACTACACCGTGCAGGAGACATAATATAATGGTTTACTGACAGGTCGAAAACAGATGAAAGTACCGGATCTGGTGTACTGCCTAGAATCTCTTTAGGGAAGATGGCCACAGTATTACATTACATCTTCTATCAGCATGGGCACGGAGGAGAATTAGAGTAGACCCTACAAAAATCGTAGCATCTACTTTTATTCAGACAGCCAAGCAGCTCTGAAATCTCTATCAGCCCATACAACTAGATCGAAGGTCGTTGCAGAATGCCATGAAGCATTTTCTTTTGGACATGTCCGAAAGAACAGACGCCACACATATATCCATATACAGGGTGTTTCAGGAGGAATAGTAGATATTTCAGCAGGTGGTAGTACAGACGAATTGTATAAAAAAATTCCATATAAATGCGTTCACATTTTATTGAGGACAGAGATACATCTGTTAGTACGTAGCCCTCACAAACTCAAATCAAAGGCAAATGAGGACGTTCAAAGTTTATTTTCAAAAATTCCCCCACCAATTTCAATACACATTTGACTTCTCTTGAAAAGACCACCTGTAGCTCTTCTGAGGTCGACTTTGCGTTCTTTTATGAGGGCTGCACTATGCATAATCCGAACGGTCAAATCGGCTCTTGGGTTTACTTTTTCTTTGTAGACTTCGCCTTTAACCATCCCCGCAAAAAATCCAAAGAGAGAACGTCCAGGGACCATGAAGGCCAGGAAAAGTGCCCATAACTAATGATCCATCTTCCAGAAAATGTGTCACCTGACGACTAGAATTTGCAGGAGCCCCGTCATGCTGGAGGAACATAGGCATTCCTGTAGCCAAATCAACCTGTTCCAATAACGTTGTAAGTCATTTTCAAGGAAGTGTAGACAACTTGGTCATGTAAGGACCAACATATGAAACGGAAATGCATTGACCCCAGCTGTATGTACGAAATAAAAATTGGACACATGTTATATGGCATATCTTCTGCAATTTGTCTATACTACCACCTACTACAATATTTACTATTCCTCCTGAAACATCCTGTATAATTATTTGGGTCTCGGCGGCTCATCTAAAGTTTTCAGTTATAGACGCACGACATCGTCCGAACCCACGCGGGAATACAGTGTGGGGGCGAGCGACTGGAATAATGGCCGGGGGGCTTGGTCTCATAAGTTCTTATCACAAATTTACAAAATTTTAAATCCAAAATACTGCATCTCGGTTTTTACAATAGTGGAATAGGTGGTTAGATCTAACTGAAGAGAGACTCAAACTCGGATTGTGATTAAGGGCGAATCTCAACCGCGTGGCCACGAACAATTCGGAGCGGAAACTTAATGTCATCGGAACCTTGCTAAAGGCCCGTTGCAATTGCTCCATGGCACCTGTGAATAGTCTCACGTTGGGTACTCTAAGAACACGCAGGCAGTGATATCCGCTCACTGCAGTCAGAACCAAGGTGATTTCTTTCTGTTTATGGCGAAGCGTCTGCTGCAGTGTCCACGCTCAGCCAACATAAACACATCGCGGAGGCATTGGGCACTGCTGATCGCTCCGCTTCTCGCGAGCCTCGACAACAAGAGCGCATTGTATCTGCTAACGATACTATGGAGTTAATACATCGTACTTAACGTAATATGCAGGACGTGGGTTGGGTGAAAATTCAGTTTGTAACTTCCCGTTGCATTAAAATACTTGAGTCATATTTGATGCAATATTTATTGTTGGTTGTCTCTCTAATGTTAATAGTATTGATTCAGATTGTGCATGAACACGAAAGCACACACACACAAATTCATTGATTCCAGTGAGGGTGACAACTACTGTGTCTTGAACAACACATACACCATTCAGTTCCTCAGTTGGCGTCGAGTGGATGAGTTTTTTCAATTACCTTGCATTGCAAGATTTGTAAGGAGGAGCCTGAAAGTAAATGGACTTGTATGCTAAAGAGCTGCGACAAAGCAAAGCTTGACCGATTATCAGATAATTGTCCACATGGGTTTTGTGGACGAGTATACTTTTAGTAGCCGCGCGGGATTAGCCGAGCGGTCTGGGCGCTGCAGTCATGGGCTGCGTGGCTGATCCCAGTGGAGGTTCGAGTCCCCCTCGGGCATGGGTGTGTGTGTTTGTCCTTAGGACAATTTACGTTATGTAGTGTGTAAGCTTAGGTACTGATGACCGTAGCAGTTAAGTCCCATAAGATTTCACACACATTTCAACATTTTTTTATACTTTTAGTAACCAACCCACCCACGACCATTACGAAAGATTTCTCGAAGGCGTAGGGGAATTGATTTCATTAAGTCGTCGACAGTGTAGCGTGATGGTTTACTTCCCAACATATGTTTTCTATATTAGTCCAAAAGTCGCTTGCTTTTGTAGATCCACGTGGCAACGGCCTTGTTACCTCTGCCCACATATTGTCTATCTGGTTAATGTTTCGTGATCGTGGAACAAACGGCAACAACTTTATCCTCTCTTGGCCCTGAAACCAATCTCGCACTGGTCTGCTATGATGGATGGGGCTCTGCTCCTGTAAATAAACTGTTATCCAGTTAGTTCATATATTTATATTTAAATAACGTATTTGTAATAAGCACATTGGATTATTATTTTCTACAGTGCTTAAGAATTCAGGCTCTGGCATAGATAAGTGATCTATATTCAACAGTCCGATTAATAATGTGGTTTACCCAGTCTATCATATGATGAGAGTCGTAGTCGGATATCCACATTAAGACTGCCTGGCTAAATCCGATTAGAACGATCTGGTAACGAAATGAAATTACAGAAATCGGATAATTTGAACGTCTGTATTGCAACAATGCTGTACACATAAATTCCTATGATGGAGTAACAGATAGCAACTGTCTAAGAAAAAGTGAGAAATATACGTCTACTAGCAGTAATGTAACGTAATTATAACCCACATTTATGTGATGGAAATACTGAATCGAACAATACACATCTATTTCAGTTGTGGGAAGATACACCATATCGGATTTGCTGATGACTTAATAACAATAATAATAATAATAATAATAATAATAATCGCGTGTGGTGGATAAGTGAAACCCTCCCCCATATGGGTGGTACCGAGGAAATCAAATACTAGGGGTGAACCAAATACTAACACAATCCTGAACGGCTACTCTATCCGTTGAACCCAAAATCCAGACACGTCTGAGTGAAAATCACCGCTACTCTGGTCACCGCCTATTAGCTCAATGAGCTTGGCTGAAAATATTTGCTTTCAAAGGCTTTAAACCCTCTGGTCCTGTCCGGCCCTGTAATCATCCAAGCCAAACCAATGAAACACAAGCAAACATGACCTATGCAAGCAAAGTCAACTTTACCCCAGGTGGTACACAACCCGGCTGTCGACAGGCGGCAGTTGGATTTTCGGATTCTGGGGAGTCCAGGTTAGCACGGCAGAGAATATCAAAGATCTCTGGTAAATTTCCCTACAAGCAAAAAACAAGCGTTTAAAAGTAAACATCGATACATTGATCCAAACACGAAAACTAAATAATCTCACAAAAGAAATCGACCGACAAAAAATTCTCATCCTTGCTCTTCAACAACCACGACTAACTGACAATGAAACCTTGCATTAGCGAAACCATTGCATCTTCAACAGCAAAATACAACAAAAGGTAGCGAAAGGCATACCAATCTTCGGCATTGCATTTCTCGAACACAGATCTATCATCAACTCTGTCAAAGAAATCACACCCATCAACAATCAAAAGGTTCAAATGGCTCTGAGCACTATGGGACTTAACAGCGGAGGTCATCAGTCCCCTAGAACTTAGAACTACTTAAACCTAACTAACCTAAGGACATCACACAGATCCATGCCGAGGCTGGGTTCGGACCTGCGACCGTAGCAGTCGCGCGGTTCCTGACTGAAGCGCCTAGAACCGCTCGGCCGGACCATCAACAAGCGACTTATGACTATGCTTTATGCACGTGTCCCCACCAACATCGAAAATAAGAAAAACACCGAAAATGTCGAAAAATTCTGGAGCACACTCGAAAATACTATGAGCAAAATTCACCAAGATGACGTGAAAATACTAATGGGAGACTTCAACTCTCTATTTGGGACAGAAAAAACCTGTAGAAAAATCATTGGTACAAATTCAACACACCGAAACGCTTAGACCAACGTCACACGTCTGACTGACAATTTGTCAACAGTTCAACCACAAAAGGATGTCTTCCCACTTTAGGAAAAAACCGGTTCCCAGGTAACATGCTTAGCTACCAGGTGCAAGCTGCTTTCGTTCGACTTTCGAGACTCGCTGAAAGCCAGATTTTTAATTCTTTTGTAAAGGGAATCGTAAGACAATGCTAGAGCAAAATTCGTCTTGCTACTTTCAGTAACCCTTAGTGTCAGAGCGAAAACCTTACGGTACTGCCAAATTCATAATGCCACTTTTGTTTTCTGCCGGCATATTTTTTGTTGTTGTGAATACATAATTTTATCTATGAAATGTCACATTTTCATAATACTTACGAATGGTACAAGAAATGAAATAAATACAGATCTTTTCGAAGTCAAAAGTCCGTAATATCCTACTAATTCGCGTTAAAATAGGCTCAATCGTCTCACAGACACTCAATGCTTTATTAAGATAGACTGCCTTCGTGATGTTTCTGTAGTAAGATGAATTTAATTTGTATTAGTACAGTGAATATTTTAATTGCATTTTCCATTAGTTTACTAAACGCAACAGTAATTATCAAAGAGAAATTAATCAGCAGCAGAATTTTCTTTCACAATATCTAAAACGATCTGACAATGCTAAATCTGTTCACAAATTCTACGCCTGTAGAAACCTACTGGTTCTAACGATGTCATTAAACCAGAGTAGTTTTAAGAGTATTTTCGTCTAGAAATGAATTGCTTTGATGGTTGATCGATCAAGAGCGGGAAAGGTAAAATTTTACAAATATATGACGAGAGGGACAAGTGCTTGAGAGAGGACTTTCCTATCAATACAAGTACCTGAGAGACGACTTTCCTATCAGTCTCCTGGATAGTTTTGTTTCTCAAATCAACAGAGTGCGTTATCATGCAGTAGCACAGGTGATGTAGTTTTGTTGCTCGATTTTCCTACACTGCGACCAAAAGGTGTCTCAGATGTTGGCAACAAATTCCAGCTGTGTTGCACGCACCCTGGGGGCAGAATTCGTAGCCCAAAACACACTTTTGGATTTATCAGATGTTAAATATTATGTTCACACTACTCTTTCCTCGAGTTTACGTCTTTTGGTGGGGCTCAGCCTTTCATTTCTTCTTAGGAAGTGAACGATAAAGGCATCATAACACGTCACCAGTAACAGTACTGCATAGGAATGCTCGATGAGTGACCTGATGACGTTCAATAATAGTCACTCCGTTGATTTTTGTTGTTTCGAATTAGAACATGCAGTACTCCTACACCAGACTTCTGAACTTTGCCTGTTGAATGCATGATGGTAAAATGGTAATCTATCACATTTATCAGTAGTCGAGACTTCCTTAATGTGGAAAATCATTCATGCCAGAACGATCTTTGTTGAAACACGAATATCTTTTTCTGGCGTATTTTTCCCAAAAGCACTCGCTCCAAACACAGTTCAAATCTTTCTAACTGCCTCCTCTGCATTTACCCCTCTGTTATACCAAAAGTAAACGTTGTGTTTCAGATGTTACACCTTTTTCCACTTGCGACTCAATTTTACAATGCTTAACTGTAGTTCATGATTTTCAAGTATGCAAAATCCAATGCTTAGCTGCAAGATGATAACTAGAACTTCAAATTCGAAAATGACAGTTGATATATACACTGAGAGCGTGGCGCCGCGTTCACATGGGCGGCGCCGGATTTCAGGTGGCGGGTGGCGTCTGGCCGGTGGCCGGTAGCCGCTGCAGCGCGAGGAAACGCTCGAGCGTAAGCTGTTATGATCGCAACGCAGCCACGAGCTGTCCTGCGGAGTTGTTTCTGGAACACTTGTGATTGCTGGTTGGTAGAATGTTAAGTGAATTATCTTCGATGCTCAATCAGATTCATAACTTTAGATCGATATGTGGTAAAAAAAAAAAAAACTGTTGGACGCGAACAGGTGACCATAAGTTTTGAATGCACGAAGTTTATATCATTTTGTTCGTTTTCGTTCGTTGTATCTGCTCGAGGCGGACGTCGAAAGACACTCGTTTCAGTTCTTTGTTGATCCATTAACTCAGTTTTTTTTTAAATTACAGAGGGCAGCTAGCCCTCTGACCGAACACACTGAGCTACCGTGCCGGCACCACTAAACCACGGGCTCACACAATCCGAGAACATCTCGGAAGTAGACAACACTTCCTCCTAACACTTCCGCATCTAACAGTGTTGCCAGATTGTGTTTTATTGGCCACGTTAAGTGAACGACTCGGACTTAGTCTCTGTGGCGGCCGGCCGGGGGTCAGTTTTTATGTCTAAGACTGTCTACTTGAGATATTTCGTTTCCCATGAAATGGTGGCAGACGATGCTTTAGCGTCTTCGAAGCTCGAGCTTCGTCAGTGCAAGATTGGTTGGTTGGTTGGTTTGGGAAAGGAGACCAGACAGCGTGGTCATCGGTCTCATCGGATTAGGGAAGGATTGGGAAGGTAGTCGGCCGTGCCTTTTCAGAGGAACCATCCCGGCATTTGCCTTGAGTGATTTAGGGAAATCACTGAAAACCTAAACCAGGATGGCCGGACGCGGGATTGAACCGTCGTCCCGAATGCGAGTCCAGTGTCTAACCACTGCGACACCCCGCTCGGTCAGTGCAAGATATCTCAGTACAGCTGAGCGAACGTTTTCTTCCTGCTGCTAGTATAATGGACAATGGCAATACTGTATAATACTTTTGACAACTATGTGGCCATCGATTTATGTTCGTGAGTGGTTCATAATTATGTTAGTAAATTCACTCGATATTTTTATGTCCTTTAAATTACATTTGCTACATGATTCGCATTGAAGACGTAGGAAATGTATGATATTTGTCCAGTAAGCACGTTCCAACAGAAATTGATGCTTACATTGACATTTATGTTGAGAATTAGTCGTCTTATCCATTACACGGATAACGAGGATGCTCCGTTTTGCTACAGTTGGTTAATTGCTAACAAGGGTACCTCCTCATCGCACCCTGCTCAGATTAAGTTATAAGTTGGCACAGTGGATAGGCCTTGAAAAACTGAACAAAGATCAATCGAGAAAACAGGAAGCAGGGTTGTGGAACTATGAAAAAAAATAAGCAAAATATACAAACTGAGTAGTCCATGTGCAAGATAATCAACATCAAGGAGAGTGTGAGTTCGGTAGCGCCGTTGTCGCGTGGTTAGCGTGAGCAGCTGCGGAACGAGGGGTCCTTGGTTCAAGTCTTCCATCGAGTGGAGAGTTTAATTTTTTATTTTCAGACAATCATCACCACACGTACTGTTTAACAACAAATGTAGGACATAATCATACAAATGTTCGACAATCGTCCGATCTCTTAAGGAACACTCCGATGCCTTACAGTTCGGAAAATATTCATTGACATTGTTATTGAAGTCGCGAGCTATGTTTGCTGGATTCATATTGCCCACGGAATGCAACTCACGTATTTAACGCACTCTCGTCCAAAGTAGCGAACAGTCAACTGCCAGCCAGGGAGCCTCGTTAGCAGGAATACTCTATCTTCCGCGCGCTGTAGTCGACTTACGTCATGTGTTTCGATGTTCGTTTAGGTGTAGCGTCATCATACTACGGCTCAGTTACCTCGTATCGGACGGACGGACGGACAGATAATAGTTGTCTGAAAATAAAGAATTAAACTTTTCACTCGAGGGAAGACTTGAACCAAGGACCTTTCGTTCCGCAGCTGCTCACGCTAACCACGGGATTAGGGCGCTGCTGAGCTCACCCTATCCTTGTTGTTGCCTATCTTGTGCATGGACTACTCAGTCTGTATAATTTGCTTAGTTTTATCATAGTTCCACACAACTTCTTCCTGTTTTCTCGATTGATCTGTGTTCAGTTTTTCAAGGCCTATCCACTGTGCCAACTTATAACTAAATCTGAGGGGCGTGCGATGGGTATGTTCCCTTGTTAGTGGTATTGTGTGTTGGTGGCGTTGCCAGTTTACATACTGTGCATGTAACACACAATAAATGCGTTGGATGCCTCCTGTGATCAGTTTACTTGAAAAACGTTTGTTGTCATCGTAATTTACGTAACTGGCTCTCCGACTTCCAATTTGACAATTTGTGGAAAAATTGTTTACCTTGCTAGTCCTAGTTTCAGACATTGTCTGACAGAAAACGTAGGCATGAAGGAGTCAGTAAAAGCAATTATTCGCTATTACAGCAAACTTTTGAATCCACTGAACACTTGAATTCTCTATATTGATTCTGAGAGTTTTGTTATTTCTCTTGTTATTTACTGTCTCAATGTCATCCGTGAGAATAAAATTACAGGCAGTTGGATTAGGTTCCTGATCTATAAACTATGATTTAATATTCTGCGTTGCTAAATAAATCTTTACGTAAAATAGAGTATCGGTTTCAGTCCTAGGATTGTCGATAAATTTCAGAAATACAATTACAGAGTAGTGGCATATCGATTATGGCTCCTCACCATTAACAATAGTTGTTACCCATAGTTTCGTATTTGCTATTTTACCGTCGTTACCCTTTAGAGACCAACCTGATCTTTCCACACTGCCATTTTTGACTTGCTTCCTAATATGTCCTGTAACTACAGATTTGTTGAAAATATTAACTGTTAAATACGCTATTCTACAAATTAAAAACTTCCAGTTATTCTTCATATCTTGAAACTTACTACCGTTGACTTTCACTGAAGAAGAGATACATAATAATAAAATGAAATCAAAGATTAGAATGTCAAAGCATAGTGTGAATGGTTAAAATGAAATGAACTAACAATCATCTTTTTGTCTCAAATACGTTACTACTCTTCCACAGAACTTCGCAACCTCTCAAAATTTTCTACGCCTCTGATGTTTAGCCACATGTGGACAAATTGTAGGTCTCATGATGCAGCACTGTTTAGCCGTCACAAAATAAAGCCTCAAAAATCAGTAAATAAAACTATTCTTCTACTGTTGCACCGAACTGCATATACCAACCGCCCTCTGCTGCGACAACGACTCAAAGTCTATTGGGTATTTGATTTTTCTCTGCTTTCTCGGGCCTCCTTACCTCTCCTTCTAGCCCAACCTGTGTTCTCCAATTACGTCTTTATCGGCGAGCTTCTCCTCAATATTTTTCATTTGTGCTGAATTGTTTTGTACCCTTCTTGCACATACACGTGTGTCATGTATTTTTTAGAGACTGCATGAATATATAAGGTGAGTATTTCTTCTCTTATCAAATTAAATATTACATATCTTGTAATTTGTTTGTCCACATTCCACTTACTGCGTAAAAAAAAAGTTGAAACAGCTGTTGCAGCTGATTGGTGAAGGGCTGAAAAAAAAACCACCTCTGATGATGCTGCTTAGTATCGCGTATAGCCTCATTCGGCTTCCACAACAGCTCGAAGTCTGTTGGGCATTGAGCCCACAACTCGAGCCACATAACTAGGAGATTCAAGTAACTCATTCCAAGCGTCGTGAATCACATCAGAAAGCTGTCGGCGAGTCGACGGTGACTGCCCCTTTTCTCGTATTACTCTGACCATTTCTGCCCAAATATTCTCAATGGGATTCATGTCAGCTCCTTTAGGTGGCCATTCCATTAGAGTAATATTAATATGATCGTCGAACCACCTCTCAACCACACGTGCCATATGAATAAGCGAGCGATCTTGTTGGAACATGATCTGATCATCGCCAAATCTTGCTGTCACAGAAGGCAACATCACGTTTTCCAGAATTGATAAGTAATTGCGCGCATCGAATCTTCCTTCCACTTCTCACAGGAGCCCACACCCTTCGGCCGATATCCATGCCCATACCGTTACCGACTCCCTGCCACTCCTTCGACAACTGTAAATATATTTTCGATTATACCTAGCACCTTTAGGCCGGTAAACAAGTACTTTTCCGGTTGATGCCGTAGAGAAAACTTTTTCGTCCGTGAAACTCACTCGCCTCCAAAACTGGAGATGTTTGTCGACATTTTCAGCAGCAAAAGCAAGGCGAGCTTCTCTGTGGGAAACAGTCAATGTCTCTTTCACAGCAGCGCTTCTTGCTCTCAGTCCACCTTCCCTTAGACGACGAGTGTCGGTCTTACTGCTAACATTGAGATCCAAAGTCTGCTGAATTTGTCGTGCGTTGACAAATGGGTGGTTCTCACTGAAACGGGGTATCTGCTGATCCTGAGCTGTTGTTGTTTTGCGGCGACGGCCATGAGGCCTCCCATTCAGGATACCACTCTCTTCCTTTCATCTGATCCACCTGGCTACCGTCGACTTGTGAAGACCCATAGTTCTTGCTATATAGCCATTTGAAGATCCCTCTGCATGGAGTGCTATTATAGCGCCCTTGTCTGCCTCAGCTAGATGGACCATTTAGCGTTGACTGAATGATTCGTCGCGGTTAATATCTGCTGCGGAAACAGCGCTAGCAGGAAGCAGACTGCCTCCTCCACGATGGCAGCCACAACGCAGTGGCCAAGTATGTGTAACACGGAAATCGATGGCATAAACGAGAGATCATTACGTGTCATTACGTAGTGGAGCAACTTAGAATCTGTAATTTTTCTCAGAAGGGACTGGTCCACTCTTGTCATGTCTTATCCTGATAAATATTACATGAAATGAAATGTTTACGTTTTGCATATGCGGCAGGCCTAACGCAAGAAACATTTCTGAAATATCTGAGGCAACCTGAAGAACACTTCGTGAGTTGTAGCTGTAGAAGGTTGCCTTATTAGAAGGAAAACGTGTTTATCCCCGCTCACCGTGTTTCCAAATGGCGCAGTTTACTCAGAGGAATACATAATTCTCGCCGGGCGTAAGAAGCGACTCGACTAACGAGGGGAACTCACCAGGTGTCATAGGCTGATTGTCCGGAAACTTTGCTCAGTGAAGGAGAGGACAAAATAAGCGAACGTGTGTTTCGGCTTATCTGCAGACACTCGACCGTTTCCGAGAAACCGACGGTCAAAGTTATCAACGCGCTGTTGCTATAGTGTAAATACCTTCTGCAGCCGAGATCGGAATTGAAGCGGTGGCTCAGTGGCTATCGTCCTTACTTCTTAACTTTGATTCCTGTGTTCGAGACCATATAGGTTTTTTTATTATTATTTTTTTCCTGCCTCTCTATCAGAATTATCTCCGAATGTTTGTTTCTAATTTATGTTGAAATAACGTTGTAATTATTCGCAAATTAAATTATTTGTAATTAATGAATTTAAAAAATAATAAACGAATGAGACAAGCTGATCTAAAATCATCTGGTCTGCCTCATGTATCGTTATATCCAAATGGTTCATAAATGTTAATCTACATTCAGATCCGATGATGGCACCTTTAGTGTGTAGAAACCGGTTATCCAGTAAACAGTATTTAAGCGATCTTGGCTTCTGAATTATTTCTACAACAGAGTGATCGCCCCACTACACACTGTGTGTTCCCTTTTTAACTCATTTCTTTACACAGTTAATTAACTGACGAATAACGACAACAGTGTTTCAACATCAATTGTAATAAATATTCGTAGATAATTCAGAGATTGAGGGGGGAAAAAAGGAAAAACCGGGTTTCGAACTCGCAGCGCAAAGTTCCGAAGTCGCTATGGTAGCCGCAGAGCCACCGCTTCAGTTGAATCCTTACCCGCTAAGAGGTATCTACACTATAACAACAGCGCATTGAAAACTTTGACCGTCGTTTTCTCAGAAGCGGTAGAGTGTAAGCAGATAAGCCGAGACACGTGTTCACTTATTTTGTCCCCTCTTTCACTGAGCGAAGTTTCAGCAAGATCGGGGTATGACATTTGGCGTGTCCCCTCGTAAGTGGCGTGCGTTGTAATTCAATAGATAGAATGCGTCCACTTTCCTCGACTACTCATTGACATGTTTGGAAATTTTCTTTCTTGTAGCAGCACTTTGCATTATGAGGGTTGGTTTTCCTGATAACCATCTACTAATGGACTTTGCTCCTAATTTACGTTACTGTGTAGTAGACCTACTGCAACTACTTAAACCGGAAATGTTTGTTTATTTGGATACTCCGCTTCTTAGTTGCTACATTTCGCTATAATATTTTCCTTTGTTTCAAAACGGCAAGTTAAGATGACTACTGCAACTTGGTAACATCAGTAACAATTTAATACTTTGAAACAGTTATGTGTGGTGTACGAGGAGTGTACTCTGTTGAATGAGGAATACATTAAACACGAAAGCTACGTCCAATAACAATAATTAACTTTCGGTTACATGACAAAACACAAGTCGAAGCACTGTCAATTCATCTCAGTACCCAGTAAAACTTAAACTGAAACGATCGAAAACACACTTTTGTGGGGAAGGCAAACGAATGACTGCGTTTTATTGGCCGCACGCTAAGAATACGCAACAGGCCAACTAAAAACACTGCCTACACTACGTTTGTCCGTCCACTGCTAGAATATCCTGACAGACGTGATTGACTGTGCACGCAAAAACGTCCAAGGAACGGTAGCACGATTTGTAATGTCACGAAATAGGGGAGCGAGGGTCCCAGATTTGATAATCGAGTTGGGGTAACATTCATGAAAACAAAAGCGTTTTTCGTTGCCGCGAGATCTTTTCACGAAATTTCAATCACCAACATCTGTTCTGAATGCCAAAACATTATTTCCTCGGGAACTTACACAGGAATAAACCATAGTAATAATGTAATGCAAGGCTCGCAAGAAAAGATTTAAGTGGTCCTTTTTCCAGCACACTGTTAATGAGTGGGACAGTAGAGAAATAGTCCCAACCTTCTGCCAGGCACGTAAGTCTGGATTGCAAAGAAATCCTGTTGATGTAGTCATGTAGATGTAACAACGAAATTATGTTGTAATTGCAACATGTGACTTTCATTTGATTTGAACATCGAAGTTGCTTGCTGTTTCTTTACTTTTGGTTCATTAGCTTCAGCCATATGAACACCTAGGCGCGTTAAATTGATATTGAAATAAAATGTCCAGCATGGACCAATAACAATAAATTCTTACCTACTTGTTATGGTACTGCAGTATCTGCCAGCGCCTTCAGAAGTGGATATCGCATACGACGTTCCTAGGGTGTTTATAAATGGATATTGCAGACGACTTCGAACAAAGTTTAAATGTAGCTTCGTAAAAGTTCCATGATCAAACGATCTGAGTTGCTGGCGAATACAGTTTATCCTCACTAGACAGTATATTTTATCATTATACATGAGGTGCATAGGGTTTCGCTGGGTGCGGTGGCCGAGCGGTTCCAGGCGCTTCAGTCAGGAACCGCACGGCTGCTTCAGTCGCAGGTTGGTATCCTACCTCGGGCATAGATGTCTGTGATGTCCTTAGGCTAGCTAGGTTTAAGTAGTTCTAGGGGCTGATGACGTAAGCAGTTTGGTCGCATAGTTCTTGAACCCATTTTTTGACCTTTCGCGTAAATTTTCTTTACATAAACGGCCGTATCTTTAGATTGCGTTGACATAAAAGCTCACTTTTTTACACCACCAAGGGACGGGTTACCGCAGGAAGTACGATACATTTCCGCTTATTATGTCTACCCGTTCTGGAGGTAAACGGGTTTTAAGGGTTGGGTAGACCGATAGACGGTCAAGAAAGTGAGACTAGTATGGTTCCGTTTTTACCGGTTTAGGTGACGAAATCCTAATAACGAAAACAGCTACGACAGCTACTGAAGATGAGGGCCGCATAAATAACACCCCCTACTCTTTATTCGAAATGTTCTAGTTGCAGTCGATAAATCACCATATTAATCGTAGCTACGCTTTCGATCTAAATCACGTTTACAGGAATGCAAATAGAATCCATTTGCCTATACACGTGGTAAACCACATCCCAGTATTAATGCCGCCGCGTTTTAGATGTGCGAACATTCCCATTGCTAGCTAGTTTAAGAAACACTTCCGCTAATGAACGTTTTCTGGCTGTGGCGAGTCTAGTGGAGAATTCGAAACAGTGTAGAATACGTTTGGCAGCTATATAGGCGTTGAGTTCCTGGGGTGGTGCAGAATTATCCTAGTAAATTTACTCTCTCTTAACAGTATTTTGTTATTTCGATAAACATCCCGAATGATTGTCACTTAAGCGGTGACATAAATGAATAAAATTCATGTTTTTGAGTCCAGAAAGCTCTATGCAACAGAAACTGCAGATCATTTTGCCATTTTCATTGCGAAATTGCCAGCTTATTCATGTCTGGGGTAAGAATAGAGGGCTGTTTGCCTGGGCTGTCTGCTAGCGTAGTGAAAGGAAGGTCTGGTTAGTTTTCGGTTCTAATCTCGATGGAGGCAGGTAGAATATCAGTAAAGCAATTTTAAGAAATTATCGCGCCCCCAATACGTTTTATCGCTACCTTTATTCTGTACTGGCGCCCTGTGGATGTCAATATGACACTCTTGTAGAATTTCATACATGTTACTTCCTACTTTTTCCGCTTCTGTCAATAATGGAATTGACTTAAGTGTGGCACTGAATGATTTTTAACTGAATTTCGTTATGAATCTTCAGGCATTGCTAAATTTGCACACTTTCATGGTAGGTCAGCAACGGTAATCCAGAATGACTGGTCTGAACGTTGACACAGACCGTTTCGCGGCCGAATGCGGATAATATTTTGCTAATTCGTAACAATCTGGGGTTCTTTGTCTTACTAAAACAGTTATGTTATGTCGATAAGCTGAAATTCATTTTTATTGATACAGTTCATACCAATTAGCGTTCCTTCGTTCAGTTCTGTCTTATATTTACGTGTTGTATTTAACACACTAATCAACATTAATATAGTATTACAAATTATTGAAAACAGCCTAAAAAAGTTAAGATAGTTTGTCAATTTCACGCCTGTGCATTGTATGTTGGTAGCACTTCGTCGCCTTGCCTGTTATGCTGTGTAGCAGACTTTAAAGCCGTGCGGGTCAGCATAACGAAAAGGCGAGGGGTCTCGCTCGTTTTGTCCACGACTGTACATAAGTTACAGTGTTTTTGTAAATAGTGTTTAGAAATACTAATCCGTAAATTAAAAATTAAACTGTAGCAAACCTGGACTGCAAGGCTCGAAGTAGTTCCGAGGCTTTCAGACCCGGCTGGCTCAGATAGAATAAAATCTCTCTCTCTCTCTCTCTCTCTCTCTCTCTCTATCCAAGTCTTTCCTATCACAATGTCTTCTTAAAATTTGATTTTTTGTGTTCTTTTTCCAATTTTCTAATTTATCTTCAATTTATTATTACTTCTATTCTAATTTCTGAAAAATAATTCCTGTTTGTAGTATGGAATATGTTTTGTAACGTAATTGAAAAACTGCAAAATGAACACCCTGTTATAAAATGTAGTAACAGGTCTAAATGAACAATAAATCACATCAACCTCAGTGCGAGCAGCAATCGGGCTGACCACCGGTGCGGGCCGTTTACACCTACCCCCAGAACTGTCTGACGACACATCACAGAATAGGTAAAAACCCTTAGAAAGAAAATTATGCCTGAAATAAAACCTTAGTAAGAAAATTATGCCTGAAATAGCTTATTACGTCAACGGAGATGAATGCTCGGCGACACAGACGTGTTGTAACCTCCCCGTGAAAATTTTATAAATATTAACTGAATAACAAATGAGCCAGTATGTTAACTCCCCACAAAATTAACGTTAACGAATGAAGATTGGTGACAAACCCAGACAATAATATTAATTAGATAATGAACCATGAACTGACTGTAACATCTCAACACAAATAATTAAACCTGACAAATTTTATAGGTACAGCAGGGCTGACCTTCGGCCCTGTGCAATAATTAAACCTGAACACAAAAACCAAAATTCTTATATCAGTAAACTCCCTCAATATTTCCTCTTATTTTTCATCACAGCTCCGTGCAATGCTGGCGTATATTTAATTCTCATTCTTGGAGGAAATGCATAGGAAATATTCTTTGAATTAAAAATGAATGCTTTTTCTTCAAAAGAGTGGAAAAATTCTTTAAATTGAAATGATTATTTTTTTTTAAAGATTTACTTTATAAGAAATTATTATTGGGGCAATTCTTGAACAAATTAATTACAATTAACATATGTTATTAGCTGAGCGCAATGCTGCTTCATTACCTTCTATAACAAAATACCTCGTCATGTATCGTGACCAGAGATGGATGCAGAGCATGCCGCCAACCCATGTCGACGTCCGCTCAGTAAAACCGTCCACCCGCAACAACTACCGCCGACAGAGAGCAACTCGCAACAGAACCACTCTCTCTGCCCACTCCACACACACTACTGTACTGACTACTACTGTCGTCTCGCGCGGTCAAGCGCAGACTAGCAACGATAAATGACTCTCTGGTCAGAGATTCTGTCATGCCTCACCATCGCTGGTAATGAATACATATGGAATGTACACTTTTCATAACCCTCCACTGGGAGGGGGGGGGGGGGCAAAAATTTGGCAGCGATGGTGAGTCATTTGGACTTGCCATGAGCAACAAATTTTTTCATAATTAATTGACTTTACAATTACAGCATATATACAGATATATAGGTGCAGAACATGAAGTAAATATAGTGCACATGCACTGAGTACAAAACATATCAGGCAAAGACAAAATATATATACAAAACATTCACAAATGGCAAAAGTGCACACGCACAATAGTACAGAATATATCAGCAAATCACAAAATGTATATACAATGAATACAAATCATGTTAACAAAATGACGAAAGTGCACACGCACTGTAATACGGAACATATTTGGGAATCACAAAAAAGTGTATACGTAATGAGTACAAATGGCATAAAGTGCACACACACTGTAAAACTCTCTAATATTTTTACAACAAATAAACCTAATGAAAACAAATCATCTTGACAAATGACATAACTGCACATGTACTGTAGTTCAGAACATATCAGCAAATCAAAAAAAAATGTATATGTCATGAATACAAATCATGTTAACCAAATGACACAAGTGCACATGCACTGTAGTTTAGAACATATCAGGAAATCACAAAATGTAAAGGCAATGAATACAAATCATACTAACAAATGACACAAATTTACATGGACTGTATATACTTTTCTTTACTATGTTACAAGAATTAGGATAAGAAAGGGAAGGATTGCATCATGGTTGTAGCACTTTAGGTTGCACGCAGCTGCACTGAAAGTCCATATCTTTCTACTGTAGCACAACACCAAGTGAAACAATCTGCAGTTCTTTTCCCAGAAGTATTTATCAGTGTAGCCAAGACACTGAAATGTCGTAGTAATATTCCATGTTATCATTTTAGCAGTAGATTAGGTACACCAAACAGTGGGACCATTATGACATCTCCATCGCTCAAGGTGGTGGACAGCATGTCGTGTCAACACCACATTCTTGTGAAGTACACCAACGTAGAATTAGTGCAAGAAGCAAATATAGTGCTCCATGAGCATGAGGATATACAGGACAAATGGATATTGCACTAATTCAGAGTAGTTAGGTCAGAAGGTGAAGGACATTAAGTCACATACTAGTCTTCCCTGAGAATTACATTAGTGGTTTGCGGCATTCATTGCCCAGTTATTGAACATTTCTGTACCATGTATGTAGTATTACAGAATAATGTTCATAGACTGGCGTTTTACAGAGAACATTGGCATTCATTGCCTAATTATATTGCATCATAATATTCATGTGGCGGATTACAGAAAGCATTGGCACTCATTACCTAATTATAAATCATCAGAAGTCATTACATAATTATATTCATGTGGTGTTTTACAGAAAACATTGTCACTCATTACCTAATTGTAAATCATCAGAAGTCATTACATAATTATATTCATGTGGTGTTTTACAGAGAACATGGCACTCATTCCCTAATTACAAATCATCAGAAGTCATTACATAAAACAGGATGTAGTCAATAACATAGTATTACAGAATAATGTTCATAATTAATCATTGGTCATCTCAATACAGTAATCAGTAGCATTCATTTCCAGTTACAAAGCATAAAACAGGAGGTAGTCAATGACATAGTATTACAGAATAATGGTCATAATTAATCATTGGTCATCTCAATACAGTAATCAGTAGCAATCATTTCCCAGTTACAAAGCATAAAACAGGAGGTGGTCAATAACATAGTATTACAGAATAATGTTCATAAATAATCATTGGTCATCTCAATACAGTAATCAGTAGCATTCATTTCCAGTTACAAAGCATAAAACAGGAGGTAGTCAGTAACATAGTATTACAGAATAATGTTCATAATTAATCATTGGTCATCTCAATACAGTAATCAGTAGCATTCATTTCCCAGTTACATAGCATTATTATTATACTGTAACTATTACTCAAAGTCTGTGATAGCAAAACATCATTCAGTATTACTCATAACTCTTCTAAAGTGGTAGCATTTTTTTTTGTGCTAGCAATGCATTGCGTTGGGTAATTACACAGGATAGAAAAATAAAGAAAAAAAATTGCTTTTGGGTTGTTGCTGTAAATGTAAATGTGTAACGTCATTCGTCATGAGTCAGCTGTAGCAAGATTATGAAATAAGTAGAGTATATGTAATCACATTCATAAATGACATAGACATAATGAACAACTGCTTATAGCACATTAATTTCATAAATAATTTCTCCTGCAAAAATATACAAAAATGGAATATTAAACTGAAAGAAGAAACTCATTTTATGCTGAAAAGTAGTGAACTTCGAATTAACAGGTAGTGAAATGTGTGTAAAATTGTGTTCCATAGCTGTCCTTTCCAAAACCTTCAGTCATCATACTATGCAATATAACACATACTGTCAAAACGAACTGCAACAAATACTTAAATAACTACATAGCATAAATACATAAACTTCAACATCATCCTCATCTGTAAAGAAAATACTTCATTATCCATCACTTCATTATCATAACTCCATCATTATCATCACCTGTAAAGAAAAACTTCATTATCCATATCCTCATCTGCAAAGAAAAACTTCATTATCCATATTGTCATATTCTTCATCATTATTCATCACCATTCATCATCATCTGCAAAAAGTCACTTCATTACTCATTATACAACTATTCCTTATTTCTAGCATATTTCATCACTAAAACTAAGATGTGTAGTTCTGTCAACAGCCTGCATCAATCGCCTCGTATTCTGAAAGAAAAAATTAGTTAAGACTGCTATTCTACGATGTGTATAGTATATTCTTGTTAATGCTTGTTAATTCTGATCCATTTACTCTTCATCACGAAGTATTGCATTCTCTTTCGCTCATTCCGTAGGTGAAATTCCATTTCTGTTTAATTTATTTCCTTTACACTCATCATTTCTTTCTGAAATTGATGAACAAAGATTAAAGTCTTGCATTTACATCATATACTCACTAAATAATGACTGGTTGATGGTAACATAATTAAGGATACAGCATAACATGACAGAAAACGTAACATGTGAAAAACATAGATAGTGTTCAGAGGCAAAAATGTACACAGAATATCACAATGCAGCAGCAAAAAAAAAAAAAAAAAAAAAAATGTAAAACAGTCACGATGCTGAGATATCATAGGGCAAAAATGTCAAAGTCAACTGGTGTTTGCTATATCTTAACTATTTCATAATGCATACAAACAAAACATGAAACAATCGTACATACATAAAAAAATGATGACAAGAAATGTGACCTTCTTTGTGTTCAGCTTGTATGTTGTGTAGTTAATAGAGGCGAGAATTGAAGACTTTAATAGAGAAAAAATTGATAAAATTAATATATCACTAGATAGAATTGCATAATTATTCGTAAGATACGTAATTTTATCTGGAAAATGTGCACTGTCTAATGTGTAACGACTAGAAGAGCGACCTGCTAACCTTACCTTGCCGGGCACTTGCCAAGAAAAAATACGATAATCATCAGTAAGTAGTCACATAAATGTAATTGCATAAGTGGTCATAAAATGTGTAAGTTCATCTGGAAAAATATGCACGGTCTGATGTGTAACGACAAGAAAAGCGACCTGCCAACCTTACCTTGCCGGGCACTTGCCAAGAAAAAATACGTTAATCATCAGTAAGTAGTCATGTGAGTATAATTGCATAAGTGGTCATAAAAAATTAGGAAATGGCATTACTGTGCGATAAATCATGTTCATTCAATAAAGGGTTTAATATTGGAGACATGGTGATTGCCTTTACTTTTTCTGGTTCTCAAAGTTTCGACGTGTACAACATTGGGGTTAGGAATGCTGCGAATCCGATATGGACCTGCGTATAGAAGTTCAAATTTACTGCACCTACCTTTTATTTTGTTGGATAAATAGTGTGTACGTACTAATATCTTCTGTCCAACGTGAAAGTCACGGCTGTACAAACCTGTTTTTGTTGTCTTCTCCGGCGCTCTGCGGCACGTTTGATGTTGTTCAGCGCAATGTCAATTATTTCATGGTGTCGTAGTCGAAGAGATGTAGGAAAGTTTACTAATTCTTTAATTTTGTTATGTGGTTCAACATTTTTCAGTATAACAGACGGAGATAGCGTAGTAGATTCTTTCGGTATGGAATTAATTACATCCTGGAATGAGTGTATGTGTGTGTCCCAATCAATATGTTTTTTATGGCAGTAAATTCTACACAGTTTACCAATTTCTTTCATTAATCGTTCACAAGGGTTCGAGGAAGCATGGTACCTGGATATATATATATCGGAGAAATATTTCTAGCTCGTAACATACGTGTCCATATAGCAGATCGAAATTGTGATCCATTGTCAGAAATTACTTTCAACACATGCCCTACATGAAATAAAAAATGTTTTACAAATGCTTTCGAAACAGTTTTAGCAGTAGCTTTGCGTAACGGAGTGAAGGTTACAAATTTCGAAGTGAGTTCAACAGCGACAAAGGTGTAACAAAAACCTCTATTAGTTCTAGGAATCGGACCAAAAATGTCTACAGCGGCCATATGTCTCAATTTAACAGGTACAATGGGATGTAATGGAGGAATATGTTATGTTGTGTCTGACTTAGCTTTCTGGCAGATTTTACATGACGCTAAAACTCGCCGAATACGTTTCTCCATGTTTGTAAAATAACAGTTCTGTCTCAGTATAAGAAAACATTTTCTGGCTCCGTAATGTGCGTAACTTAAGTGAGTGTACCAGATTAATTTGTTAACAAGTTCGTCAGGAATGCATAATAACCAATTGTTGCTGTCAGGGTGAGAGCGGCGAAACAGAATGTCATTGCGTACAGTGTAATGATTCCTAATCGTAACATTATTCCTATCTTGCCAGAGGTGTTTAATCTCTTTCCACACGTTGTCTTTACTTTGTTCTTGTGCTATGTCCTGTAATGACGATGAAATAAAATTTTCAAACGCAACTTGTTGAATGTACATGACGCTGAAATTTGCTTTGCAGAAGTTGGTTGCGATGTCTTGCTGATTGTTGCCGAGAGAACGAGATAGTGCGTCTGCTACAACATTTTGTGTGCCGGGAATATGAACAATTGTAAAATTAAATTCCTGTAGATAAAGTTTCCATCTGCTTAATCTATCGTGTGTAAATTTAGCCGAAAGTAAAAATTGTATTGCTCTATGGTCTGTATAAACGGTGGTATGTCTTCCATAAAGAATGTGCCGAAATCTCGTGAAAGCGCCAACAACACATAATGTTTCCAGTTCTGTGACAGAATAATTACGTTCAGCAGGTGATAGAATGCGACTTGCAAATGCGATGTTTTTAATTATTGTACAACCATCTTCTTCAATTTCCTGGAAAATATGTACGCCTAAAGCGGTGTTTGAACTGTCAGTGGCAATGGAAAAATTTCTCGTAAGATCTGGGTGCGATAAAAGTGGTGCATTCGACAAGGCATGTTTCAAATAATATTTTCGTGAACAAGATTCTGCGTGTCAAAAGTATTGCTTATGTTACTGGAAGATGCAACCTGTACTGTATCTAGTCAAATTTTATCTGACGTGTTATTATTTTCTGGAGGATGTTGAGGCATTTCCACTATTTGAACTGTTCGTTATTTCTTCCAAACGTATTACGCTCTGGGTTGTGTCTACTGTCTGGTTCATTCATGAGAATATGTTGTTGCTGATCATTTTGTTGTTGGTAAGACCGGCTGTTATTTAACGTATGTTGATAATTGTGCTCATTATTTTTACGTCTGTCGTGATAGTCATTTCTATACGGCGCATTGTGATAGGAATTGAAATACTGTGTTTTCTGTACGAAGTTATTTCCTTGTCGCCGTGCGTTACTATTTGTTGTAGCTGGGACTATACGTGCACGCGGTGAAACATTAAAGTTTGGTTGACCTTGTAGACTGCATTGTTGGTTAGGTATGCTAACCGGCTGACTTTCATGCTGTTGCGGTAAAAAACGTCTATTGTTACCAAAATGTGGTTGCTGATAATTTTGACGATTGCTAAAATGTTGTACATACTGATGATTACAATTTTATCTGTTATTATAATTACGGCGATAGTTGTCATTGTGGGAGTGTCTAAATAGAACTGTCACTTTCGGTAAAAAACTGTCGTATCGTGTTTTCTTTACACTTTTTTTTAACACTAGGTAGAGCAATAGTTGAAGAGCTGTTTTGATAGATATAAAGGATAGTAGAAGAGAAGGCAGCAGTGCAGAAAACTAAAGATGAAACAGCACTACTATAGCTCGGGGCCCTATGCACGCTACGGCACATATTCATTAAAGCGTAATGAATCCCCTGAGGTCTATTACGCGCTGCAAATACATTTCAGCTTTCGCGTTACAGGCAATGGCGGTAAAAATTCAGAAGCAAATTGCTGTATCCATGCTAATTCAAATTTCTGCATTACTCGTAATGCTATTGAAAATACAAAAACAAATTGTCGTATCCAGTTCAATGCGTGTACCTGTGCTCTGTCATTTTCAAATACCTTAAATTTTCTTACGGATAAGAATTGCTCGTGATCAACGTTATCGTCTCTGAACGTGTGAACAGGTTCAGGATTGCATAAGAATTTATTTGTCTCTGTCACTTCGTATTCTAAGTCCCGTAGTTTCTGTAAATTGCCTAAATGACACTGGCTATGTGAGTGTGAGAAATGTTCGGAATTCGCCGTATGCTGTGACGTGTTATTAACTGAAATATTTTTTATCTCAGTTACCTCTTGCTGTACACTTGACAATTTTCTACGTAATGCATTATTAGACGAATTTATCCCACTGATTGTCTGTTGTAGATTTTGGAATTCAGGTGTTTGGTTAAACGAAATCGGTGAAGTATCGTCTGATTTACTGTCATTATTATTTTCAATAACATCAATACGACTGGCCAATTCATCATATTTTTCAGTCAGTATTTTTACCTGATCATCGTTCTTAGTGTCAGAAGCATTAATCTGTTTTTGTAATTTACGTGTGGTTTCGTTCAATTTTTTAACGTCAGCTTTGATGACATCGGAATCCTGTGTTAGTTCTAATTGTTCGAGTCTGTCTGTCACTGTCTGAAAATCTACTGAGTGTGTATCTGTTTTTGATCTAAGGTCAGAAATCTTATCACGTAATTCTGTGTTCGACTGTTTGATGGTATTAATTTCGTCGGACACTGTAGCAATATTGTTGTCTACGTATGTTTTAGCCTTCGCAAACATTTTACGCTTGTCTTCTTGTCTCTGTGCAGTAATTGTTTCCATGACTTGTCGTTTTACTTTATTCTGTTCCTGTATAAATTTACGGAAACGCGTATCATTGTTTTGTATGTGGTGATTAAAACGCTCGTCAATTGGACTGTCCTGTTGCTCGAATTTCTCGTCTACTTTTGCATCCAGTGTGCGCGAAAGTTCTGCTGTCATTACTTTAAACTCGTCGCGTAACCGTGTTGCTTTTTCAGAGCATTGTTTGTCGACTGCACTAATGTCGTCTCTAAGTGATTCTGTTGCAGCGGTTTGCATATCCCTTAATTTTTAAGCAACAGATCTAATTTCCTCACTACTTTTCCTAGCACAAACCTCAATTTCCTCTCGTAATTATTCCTTAGTATCATGACACTGTGCGACAACGGCTCTAATCTGCTCACTAAGCTGTCTGAAATTGTCTGAAATTGTTGTCTAATTTTTCATTTAACTGTCTGGAATTATTGCCTAGTTTTTCATTAAGCTGTTGTTTGAGATTTTCGTTATTTTCATTAAGTTGTTGTTTGAGATCTTCTTTAAGTTGTTTGGAATTGTTATCTATTTTTTTATTAAGTTGTTTCAAACTTTCCTTAACTTGTTTGTTATCTTCATTATTTTGTTTGTTTGATTCAAGAAGTTGTTGCAATAATGTAATCATTTGATCCGAGCCAAAATTAGCATTTCTATTGTCTGTGCTGTTTGATGGTGAACCTGCAATTGTCACGTTTTGTGTATCCATTTGGATATTCTGTGATTCTTGAAAAGGTTTGCCAATCGGATGTGCACTGTTAATCACTACCTCGGAATCAAATAAATTTGTCCTACTTTGAGTACCCTGTTCATTTTCGTTAGAAATAATCGTCTGTTCATTACGTAAACTATACAAACCGTGTGTTTCAAGCTGGGCACCGTTCATTGCAACAGAACGCCCCGCGTCATCAATTGTCGTTAAATTAACAGACGATACAATGGAATTCGTTTGTTCATCACTATGATAAAAATCATTATTAGTGGTCGGTACGCACTGATTGTCACTAAATGGAGGATTGTCATCATTGCACTGCGTGTCGCAAGTACTATCGGTCAAGTTGTTTAAGTCAGTTATTTCACTCATTATACCTCGCGATGCACTATTAACAGTTTTTCGCGGCATTTTAACACAAATCACAATTATTCAATAATGAAACAAAGACAATACAAAATGCAACAAACACAAATACAACAAAGAGCAACAAATTGCCGATGATATGTGGAAGAAAATGACAAAATTAGTAAATGCGTTGCGCCAAATCCTAATTATATTTAAGTAAATAAGAGCAGATATCTGACTACTTCTCAAAAGATTCACAAAGAAATACGATCCTGGACCGGATGTCGCCAAGTGTAACCTCCCCGTGAAAATTTTATAAATATTAACTGAATAACAAATGAGCCAGTATGTTAACTCCCCACAAAATTAACGTTAACGAGTGAAGATTGGTGACAAACCCAGACAATAATATTAATTAGATAATGAACCATGAACTGACTGTAACATCTCAACACAAATAATTAAACCTGACAAATTTTATAGGTACAGCAGGGCTGACCTTCGGCCCTGTGCAATAATTAAACCTGAACACAAAAACCAAAATTCTTACATCAGTAAACTCCCTCAATATTTGCTCTTATTTTTCGGCACAGCTCCGTGCAATGCTGGCGTATATTTAATTCTGATTCTTGGAGGAAATGCATAGGAAATATTCATTAAATTAAAAATGAATGCTTTTTCTTCAAAAGAGTGGAAAAATTCTTTACATTGATATGATTATTTTTTTAAAAGATTTACTTTATAAGAAATTATTATTGGGGCAATTCTTGAACAAATTAATTACAATTAACATATGTTATTAGCTGAGCGCAATGCTGCTTCATTACCTTCTATAACAAAATACCTCGTCCTGTATCGTGACCAGAGTGATGCAGAGCACGCCGCCGAACCATGTCGACGTCCGCTTAGTACAACCGTCCACCCGCAACAACTACCGCCGACAGAGAGCAACTCGCAACAGAACCACTCTCTCTGCCCACTCCACACACACTACTGTACTGACTACTACTGTCGTCTCGCGCGGTCAAGCGCAGACTAGCAACGATAAATAACTCTCTGGTCAGAGATTCTGTCATGCCTCGCCATCGCTGGTAATGAATACATATGGAACGTACGCTTTTCAGTGTGAATATTTAACACAAAGAGGATTCATTGGCTGACCCGTGTAACTCCTTATTTTGTGAACGGGGACCTCAAATCAAGCTTCTTGTTTGCGACACGGATCGAGATGAGTCTAAAACAGACCAAAATTTTAACAATAAATTTTTGAGAAAGTTTATTCCAAAGATGTACCTTTTATTAAGGAACAAGTTGCTAAAACTGTCGTTGCTCTTCGTGGATGTTCTAGACTGAATTGATCTTGTCCCTTGCTGAACATAATGCTACCAAAGGCGTTTAATGTGCGGTATACGTCACCCAGCTTTCAGCAGCTTCATTTTGTTCTGACTGCAGTGAAGGCACTTGTGACATTTGCAAAGCAAAGTGGCATTGTTCATAGCCTGGAGAGAACACTAGAACAGTCGAATGATACTCGCTGGAACGCACGATTGATCACGCTATAATCTGTCTAAAGCCAGTATTCGTTACTGTGGAGAAAGCTCTCTGAGAAATGAGAAGCAGAGAGTAGTAATATTGACTGCTCTAACTTATGTATACTTTTATGTTTTTATATTAAACTGTAATTCAGTAGCATATAAATAATTTTAAGAATTGTAAGACAGAGAGTTTTCTTACATTCGTTCAAGGAGACCTCAAAACAGCTGGAAACGAGAAACCACCTACACTGCACCTCCTGTTGCCATGGAAGATGACGCTACTGAAACACTTAAGTAACGAACCTCAGGACGGAAAAGCCCCTGATACAAATATTGCAATTAACCTGAAAAATTATGTAGAGGAAAAAGCACCCAGCTATACTGTGAGAAGCATTTCGCCATCTGAAAATGACATCTGAATCTCAGAGGCGTGAAGTCATGCGAGATGGATAGCATACAATTCAGTAACAACTACATCAATAACTTCGAGTGACCATTCACAGAAGGACACCCTCTCGTGAAGTTCCATCCCAAAACAGAACAAAGTTCGGCCACAGAAAAGACGTTCATCTCAGGTACGTTCTCATCTAAATAATAGCCAAATACACGTGAACTGTTTGTTATACTGTCCAAATAGAACTGAGAGCCACTTTGACGAAGCCCACAAATGCTGAAAATTATTCAAGTATTTTAAGAATGAATTTTTTTTCCAGTAGTACTTTTACGTTTTGATGATTTGCAGAGCGGTATACTAAAAGCCTCTTTTGTACCACTATGAAAAATGTACACAAGTTTGCTCTGTGGGTAGGTATCGATGACAATCCGACTCCCACAGATGATTCGGGGTTGGTATTTCAACTAGAATAGTAAACTGTTTGAAAATGTAGCTTATGATTGGAATGAAAACGGAAAAATGTTTCCGACTCTGCAGAAGATAGCTGGAAAATTTTTTGTATGCAGTCATCCAGCTTTGCATCATAGAGAGATTTTAGTTCTGCAAGTTTCGTTCTAAGTCACTACAATAACTTCTGGGCCCTCACAATGTTGATGCTCTTCTATTTCTTCATAGCAACTCGAATATCAGAGAAAATGAATGAAGGAATATACTGTAAATGTTTTTTCCAAAAAGTTTTGTTTCATGTTATCTCTAAATCGACTGTCGGTTATTGCATCTGTTTGCCTTGTAGCTTTCATTTACGCGAACCATTCCAAAATAGTGTTGATTTTTTGTAGCCAAATAAACGAATCTCTTCCTTTGTGAATTAATATCGCATTGCAGATATTATGTTGGTAATTTTGCCGCACCCAAGCCATCTTGTTTTGATGTTAGTGTATTGGCAATCGTTAAACATGAAAACGCATAATTTGAATAATCAGTTAACATGAAATGGTACTGTGGACCAGACCCCGACGTAATGGCACAGTTTTCCTTTAGAACGAAACAAAATGGTCTGACACGACAATAATCCGCTTCTCAGTAACATTAGATATTCAGTATAATCTTTATGTAACTGCACCAACACTCAGGAGTTTTGTTCTTATTTTTGGACAGTTTCAGGTACTGTCACTGTCAGCACATTTCATTATACTAGTCAGTTTTCTAATTCGTTTCTGGGTGTGTGTAAACCTGATATACATGTCTAATCTCTGAGAAATCTACGCGAACACAACACACCATTTCGCTTAAAATGAAAATATTCAATGTGTAAACAAATATAACCAATCAGATGTATCAGCAACTGCAGGTGCACACAGGAAATAGCATTTCAAAAAATTGCTTCTGATATTTTGTCGAGCATTTATTCTACATGTATAGTGTAATATGTATTTCTTTTAAGAAAGAAAAACAATTTGGCCCCATCAGTTTCGTGTTAAACGCTTTTCACGGTATGCAGGAAAATCCCTCATTGAGCGTGGTAACAGCACGTCTAGAGTGTTAAAGCTTTGTACGTAGTGCGGGATGTATAACTGATAGGCGGCCAAGTCCATCCAGTGCGAGGGGCTGCGGCAGGCTGAGCAGCCCAGTGCTGCGGTCTCGTAGTGCGGCCGCGTCAGATGAAGAGATGAGCCCGTGGGCTCGTCCGCGCATGCCTGTGGGCCGCAATATTGCGCGAGGGGCAGCCTTGCAGGACTCCAGTTGCCTCCCTCACTAGCAAATCAACAGGTACTAAGAATTTAGCAAACCGGTATGAATATCTAATTGCTACACAAGCATCATAAACAAAATGACCATAGCACACTGTTCTTTTATGACTAAGATACACAGACAAAAAAATCGTAAGCAAGTCACTTTAAGCAAGTCACTTCAGGATGCGAAACTACAGACTTCTGACTGTACTTGACAGTGTGATTAGACATCATTTAGGTGTAAACTCGACCCAGCACTCACTTCAGTACTTCTACTGGTTCGTTCTTCACCATCTCCTGTTCCTGCTCTGCGGGAAATGGTTGGTGAAACGTCCCGATGTGACTATTTCACAGTCTAGACGTATCTGTCAAACAGAGCAGTAGCTGAATGAAAGATTCAAAAAAGTACGTTCAGTACACAAACTACGAGGTGTACAGCCAAATGCTTCTACTCAAACATCCACGATTCCACTGTTGCAACCAAGCCGATGCTCTGGCGACAGAATTCCCCTGATGAAGTGTGGAGTGGATCTCTGTAGCTGCCTGCTGCTTTGTGGAAGTTACCTTTCGTGAAACTGTGGTGAAATATTGCCACGCAATAAATGAGAAGGGGAAGATATCTTGTCAGGAATTATTGAACATGCTGCTTCGCTAAATTTGTCGTCCTCTTGGAGATCTTGATGAGAGTTTTATGGAAAAGTGCTGAATTTGGTACTAGAAGATCAAGATCCACTTGCGAGATTTTCGCGTCAACTGCCAATACTTCCTGCTGACAAAAGGGACCTCATGGACTGCTCCGACGTTTCGAACATATTCCTAGGGTTTTATGACACAATTCTCAGAAAAAAGCTCGAAAAATACATTTTTTAGGAACGGAAGATTTCCGAGTACTGTTAAGTGCCAAATGTTTCCATTATTCTAAAAGATTCTACGGCAGCGTAAAAATCTTATAATCGGTAGGTAAATTTTTTTTTAATTTTATTCGAAGTTTTTAATTATTACTAAATAGAAAAGTTAATTAACAAATATCGAACCATACTTTCCTTATGATAATAAAATATTTTAGTTTTAATAATTAATACCATAAAAGTACTAGATATCAAAATAAATTAGCATTTTGTACAAAAATTCTAGACAACAAATCCATGCATCTTATAAAAATGTACAATGTATGTGCGTATGTGTGTGTGTGTGTGTGTGTGTGTGTGTGTGTGTGTGTGTGTGTTTTCTACATCTCCTCCTAAACCACTAAACCGATTTCAACTAGACTTCATACACATATGTCTTACTGCCAGGTATCAATTGTTGTGAGAGTAAGAACCACCTACCTGTCATAGTTGAGGAGGTATGACATCATTAACAGTGAGACATGTGAAAAATTGCCAAATCATGCATGACGTTTCATTGTACTTATGTGCTACTTACTTCATTCGGAATAAATTTCGCAGGCAGTATCCACATATGCCGAAGAATGTACCTACATTGTTATATCCTTGTATGACAGCTAGAACATAAGAAACGAGGGCATAAACATTTACATGCGTTACAAACTGCTGCATCATACATGACTTTTAAATGTAAGGTTCTTTGCTACTAACTCTATTTCCGACACATTTCAGCGACAGTATCAACATATGTCGCTGAATATACCCAGACAGATATATCATTGCACGATAGATAGTTCTTAGATCGGTTACTGCTGCTACAAAGGCACGTTATGGAGATTTAAGTGAGTTTGATCGTGGTGTTATAGTCGGCACACGAGCGATGGGACACAACACCGAGACAGCGATGAAGTAGGAATTTTCCCGTACGACCATTTGACGAGTATGTGGTGAATATCAGGAATCCGTTAAATATCACATCTCCATCATCGCTGCGGCCGGAAGAAGATCATGCAAGAGCGAGATCAACGACGACTGAAGAGAATCGTCCAAGAAACTTCATGGCAGATTAAAACTATGTGCCGGACCGAGACTCGAACTGGGTACCTTTGCCTTTCGCGGGCAAGTGCTCTACCAACTGAGCTACCCAAGTTCGACTCACGCCCCGTCCTCCGCAATATCCTTTCTTTCAGGAGTGCTAGTACTACAAGGTTCGCAGGAGAGCTTCTGTAAAGTTTGGAAGGTAGGAGACGAGGTACTGGCAGAAGTAATGCTGTGAGGACGGGGCCTGAGTTATGCTTGGGTGGCTCCGTCCCGAGTTCGACTCTCGGTCCGGCACATAGTTTTAATCTGCCAGGAAGTTTCATATCAGCGCACACTCCGCTGCAGAGTGAAAATCTCATTCTAGAATCGTTCAACGTTCCGCAAGTTGCTGCAGAATTCAATGTAGGGCCATCACCACGTGCAGCGCGCGAACGAGCCAATAAAACAACATCGATATGGGTTTTCGGAGCCTCATGTACCATAGAGGACTGCGCAACACAAAGCTTTACGCCTTGCCTGGGGCCGTTAACACCAACATTGGGCTGTCGATGACTAGGAAAATGTTGCCAGATGAGTCTCGTTTCAAATTGTATCGACCAAATGGACATGTACGGGTATAGAGACAACCTCATAAATTCATGATGTGGCATTCGCTGTGTTATTCAGTGGTTTGGTATTCAACTAATTTGTAAATGAAAATGATAATCTTATTTTATTACATTGAGTAATTACTAAATAATTTTTATCCCGGCTAAAGATTTGGTCAAGTTACTAAAGAACTCCAAGTTAACGTTGTGTTAAAGTGTCGTCTGTAAGTTGTGTAAGTGTCACTAAATCACAGTTCATACAACAGATTCTATACAACTATTGATTATGATGGAAACAGTTATCTTCAGCAAAATGATCATTGAAACCACCAAATATCAGCCGCGCAAGACACTGACGTATGTTACGTGAAACAACATTATTCGCAACTCGTGCGTGATAAATTTCGGCTCCGTACATCAGCTAGAAAAGTTTGTTATACGGATCGTGCTATGAGCACTGTTTTTAAAGATCCAATCTGATTCGAATTATTTTCATTAAAATGTGTTCGGGACCACCGGTGCACATTTATTTTTAACATTTGTATTACGTTCTGCATTTATGTCTGCAGAGTTGCGTAATTTGAATTGCCGCTGAGAACATCGTTAAGATGGCGGCAGACAATTGATAGAGACTTTCTATTGTTAGAACAAATAAGATAAATATTTGAAATGGTTATTAAACTTTACTTTCGTATTGTGCACTATTTAGACTTCATCAAGCAAACATTTGATTTTTTCTAAAGATAACACAGACAAAAACGCGATACAAATCGCTATCATCAATGGCTGCGCTCCTTGCAGCGGAAAGAAATAATTAATACAGATAATGCTTACTGAGAGAGGAATTAAAGTTAAAAATAATTATCACTCATATTTATAATAATAATGAACTTTATTCTCAAGTAATAATTAACAAATAATTACAATTTCTTAACAGACCTCAGTTTGATATGCGTCTGCAACCTACAAAAAGCAACCAACAAAAGGTAAAAACAAAGGAAGACAAACGCAGATCATGAAAGGAATTAACAATTATCATTGTCTTTGTATGATGCACATCGATATTTATCATCGTTTTCACTGTTGCCATTTATATGTCGAATAGATAATCTTTATAACTGTTAGAGGCATAATTTCCTTCATCGCACTGTAGCTAAAATTTATCTCGTGGACGTTACAATGGGCCATGCATGTTAGCAAGGGACTGTTCAAGCTGGTCTAGGCGTGTGCAGTTGGTGTGATATGGGACCCCTGATACGTTATACGACTCTAACAGGTGGCACGTACGTGAGCATCCTGTCTGATCACCTGCAACCATTCATGTTCATTGTGCATTCCGACGGACTTGGGCAATTCCAGCAGGACAATGCGACATTCCACACGTCCAGAATTGGCACAGAGTGACTCCAGGGACACTCTTCTGAGTTTTAACACTTCCGCTGGCCACCAAACTCCCCAGAGATGAACATTATTGAGCATATCTGGGATGCCTTGCAATGTGCTGTTCAGAAGAGATCTCCACCCCCTCGTACTCTTGTGGATTTATCGACAGCCATGCAGGATTCATGGTATCAACTCCCTCCAGCACTGCATCAGACGTTAGTCAAGCCCATGCCACGTCGTGCTGCGGCTTGCGGGGCCCCTACACGGTATTAGCCAGGTGCACCAGTTTTTTTGGCTCCTCAGTGTATGTCAGAAGCTTATAAAGCCTCCACTTTTCCGACATTATATTTTTATTGTATATTATCTGATAAATATCTTACATTCCTAAATCCAATTTGAACTTCAGATTTTCGTTCTGTAATGTGTACTTAAAATCGAAATGGGTAAAACATAAAGTATATATAAAACATTATCACACTGTGTAACTTGTCCAAATAGTAAATATATATGTGCATGGGGAGACACATGAAAGCCATATACTATGAGTACATGCAGTACTGTTGTAACTACGAGTACTTGAGGACCATGTGTGAATCAGGGCACATATATCTGGACAGGTTACCCAGTGTGACGATGTTATATATATATATATATATATATATATATATATATATATATATATATATATATATATATATATATATATATATAGTTACTGAGTATAACGAAATAAATTAATGGAAGTTTCAGTGCATAAAATTTTCAGTGTACAAAATTTTTTACGACGTTATATAAGCTTTTTGTTTCAGTTACTATACACGCAGATTTTACCTGAAGATTTATTAAAATAAGAATATACGGATGAGGTACCGGTGTTGTACACTGTTAGTCCATTTACAATATTACATACAGTCTGAAGATACAGCTAAGCTGCCGAAACATGTAATCTCTTTTTGAAAGAAAGTTTTATGACAAATGTAATTGAGACAATGTATAGAAATCTCCTTAAGGGGAGTAGGACGTCAAACGGGCCGACTTGTAGCAGGAGAGGCATCACAGGACATTTTAATTTCCACTGTCTATACTTTTACAAATAAATTCATCAAACTTTGTCAGCATCACCAGGAAGGATTCAGGATTCACACCCATTGCAATGGAAGTGCGAAAATACATTTTTTTACGTGCGAAATTTCATCATTTTTTCACTTACTAATGGCTACATTTGATGCTATAGGTACACTTTTCTTCATAAGTCAGAGAGATTCTTCGATGAATTTTGCACAGCATACATACCATACTCACAGGTGTATGAAACTCTAGAATTTATTTAAATTATGAAAAAACGAATGAACTGTTGTAATTTAAACTTCATGTTCAGAAAAAGAACACACATTTTATAGTTAATTACCTCAATTTTTACCACAGTTTTTAATAGATTTGGAAAATTCTGGAGTTTCATACACCTTTAAGTATGGTTTGTATGCTGTGGAAAATTCATCGAAGAATCTCTTTTAGTTATGAAGAAAAGTGTACTTACAGCAACAAATGCTGCCATTAGTAAGCGAAAAAAATGAAGAAATTTCAAGTGTAAAAAAAATTATTTCGTATGTTTTCAAACTTCTACTGCTAAGAGTGTGAATTCTGAATCTTTCCTGGTCATGCTGGCAAAGTTTTATGAATTTATTTGTAAGAGTATAGACAGTGGAAATTAAAATGTTCAGTGGTGCCTCTCCTGCTTCAAGTCGGCCCGTTTGACGTCCTAACCCCCTTAACATTTTAAAAATGTTTATGCAATGTTTTTAAAATTTTGGAACGTTGTATTTATATTCTTATGATTGATTTCTCCTATTCTGACAATGTCAGATGTATTCACAAGGTATTAACCCAGGATAAAGTGAATTTATTGGTACGTTGCTGTTTACTGATGATCTACTGCTTATAGCAGCTTCAATGCAAAGGGCGATGCGTAAGTTGCAGCTGTGCACATAGCAACGTAATCTGAATATTTCCATCAACAAAACCAAGGTCATTGCTTTTTCAGGGAGAAAACCCTGTGAGAGGCGAAATAATTTTGAGTAATCTACTAATTGAACAAGTCCTTAATTTAAGCTACCTTGGATGTAATATATCTTTTGATGATAGCCTAAACTTATATATTAAACTGAACAAGTAAAAATGATTTGCGGTAACATAAGAAGAACATCAAAAAACAACACTTGGAAGTGCCCCCGACTAAGGTTCTATAATGTAACTGTTGTCCATAGGCTGCTTTATGGAAGTGACTCATTGATAATGAGAGAGGTAGGTATAACCCGCGCACAAACAGCGGAAATGAAGTTTCTAGTCTGTAGAAGGATTTTCTAATGGAGATCGATTTGGAAATGAAGAGATCAGAGAAGCAAAACCAGGGTGTAGCGGCTATAAGTACAGATATTTCTACAGGTGACTGGGGACGGTGTACTGAACAACATTACATCAGTATTTACGTAATTTTTAAACTAATAATTATGACTATTACTTGGTGTAAATATTTAAGTTGGTTATTACCCCCAAGTATGCATGGGAAGAACGATTCATTAATGTGCATTTTCCCCTGGGCAGCAGGTGTAACGACCCAATAACAGAAAAGCCGATTAACAAACTCAGTGAAAACTTAAAGCAGGAAAGTGAGTCATCTTGACAGTGACAACAACTGTTGGTGATAAAAAAATTACTTACACTAATAATGTTTTGATTAACAACTGTAACACTTAAATTCTGAGCGTAACATACAAAAGAGGAGATAAAAGGAAAGGTTTGCCATGCATTATCTTTTAAACATCTATAGAATAGATTTAAATTCATATGAACGAAGGTTAAATCCAAGGAGGTAATTCGGTCAAAGATAACATTTACCATGGAAGAGAGTTGTAGCCGCATCGAAAAGGAAATTCAATGCGCCTACAATGCAACCGGATATGGAAATGTTTAGTTGATCTTGAGTCTCTCTAGAGTACATTTGCGATAGTCTTCCTGGAAGCAAACGCTATTAGATTGTTTCAGTTGTGAAAGATCGATAGTTCATGAGAGAAAGACTAAAGCCATACTCAGTCATTCGACTGAATAAAGTAATCTTTACCGTCATCAACGCGACGGTGATTTTAATTGAGTGATACTAATTTACTGGACTTAATCTTCGGACTGAAGAACAGTTGCGAACTTGATAGTAATGGATCAGTGACACGAAATCTATTCGTGGTCTTGAGTAGGACACAAAATACAAAGATATAAAGAAAAACCAATACACAGTTCAATCAAAAGTTGTTTTCAACGTCACGATTACTGGACTGATGAGAATTTAACCGCGAATGATATATCGGTTGTGTGCTTGATAGGGACAAACAATTAATTACGAAAAGATTTATAAACTATTAATCAAGAGATGAATCAGGTGTGTCGCCTATATGATTTAAGGAATAGTATTACGTATGTTCATGCTAGTGATTGAGTCTTGTAAGCATTTTAAGTTACTGTGTGAAGACAGGAATAACAGACAGTGAAAGGTGAATTATATAAAAATCAGCATTACAGCGTGTTTGAAGGACATTACTTCAACATAAGTAATCTCTGGAGTTACGTTGGACCGTTGTTAATAATTTGACGTAGCAACGCCATAGCAACGGAATTACGAGCAGCAATTATCAATCCTCGCTAAGGATGATGTGAAAAACGGCCGTAGTGACTGGATTAAGAACCAGGATTTCACTGCTCAACGAAACTAACCGGGCATAAGATAAAAGATAAATAGTTGATTACTTAACACAAACTGATAAGACTGTTACGGACGAACAGTAGGATATTTCTTAACTACGCGATGAGCTGTGTTTTATGAGAGTTACACTTGTTGTTCCACGTCGTACTGACGGGGACAAACATCATTACGAGTCGTGTCTCCTCAAGACGAGTGTAGAAGGAGGTAAGGGACGTCACACATGTCAGGTATTGAAGTGTGGTTGCATGTACACGAAACAGGTAATCTATACTGACAGGCGTAGTCCACTTGGTGCAGTTACGACCATGCAGAGTGTGTAATTTGTTTGTTCTAAGACTTTTGATGTAGAGATTAAAACATCCAACACACCGATGTCTGTGTACGTATTAAGGTACCATTTGTAGAAATGTCTGTATTTATACGCATTACCCGCTGTATATAAGCTTTTGATTACAGCCTGTATTTTTCATGGTGTGTCCACTTGGTTCTAAGATCGATCTGCAAATCTCGCTCTGTCTGCCATCTGTGACAAGCCTTTTTCCTCGACTGTAAATAAGCAGCAGTTTCAAATGACGACAATGCCTGGTTGATCATTCGCCAAAATGTAAGTTTACCAAGATTTTTTCTTGCAGAAATTACATGTTGGGTTCAACAGTCCTTTAAGGTGCCATTTGATTACATTAATGTGATAAAAAGATTATTTTTAACTTAATAACTGGCTATTTATATCTGATACACACTTATAAGACCAGCAAACATAATAATACACACTATTCAGACAGCGGAAAGCGACATCAATTTTGGACTACGTTAAGTCAAAAATATTTCATATGAAGGCCTACAAATTAATAAGTTAACTTGTTAACTTAGTAGCGTCTGAGAATGTATGAGCTAACGTTGATCTGCAGGTTTCCACTCTCGCTCACTGACTGACTTCTCTTACATGTATTCCAGCGTACATTTTCTAACAATTACATTTTGATTATCAGTAATACACACGTTGCCCGCGAAAGGCAAAAGGTCCCGAGTTCGAGTCTCGGTCGGGCACACAGTTTTAATCTGCCAGGAAGTTTCAATACGCACGTGTTTTAAATTTTTGGAGCGTTTTGAGTTTCGTAGGTCGATAGATTTTAGATGTTAATTAGTGGCTACCTTATCTCTATTCATTTTAACGATAAGCTAGCTATCCTTACCTGTTACAGCATTTTAGTTGTTTCCATATCTGCTATTAGCACTAATTTTAAGAATCAAGGAATTTCCTACTTATCCTCTACGGGTTGTGTGTATGGTGTTTGAAAAACTGATTGTTTTATTCTATTGGAAATTCTCAACAAAAATAACGCTACGAACTAAGGATACCTTTTGTGTTGCAAGTAAAGACATTCGTGAAGTTAATCAAGAAGCTATATGGATACAACGAAGACGTTTTCGAAAGAAGTGTCTGGAGATCACTGTGGAAATCAGTAAAATCAAGTAGACATTTTCTGCTGCCTCAATACGACAGAAACTGTTATGAGTCCCATACATACACGATACAGAAGAGGAAAATATATTTTAGAATGTAAAACTCGGAGTTTCCATTGACAAAGATGAAAAAGTCGTCCGCGCCAGCAAGAAAAGTAATGGCTTCCTTTGTAATAACACTAATTCTGCTCATTCCGCGATATAATTTTCGTCGTTTGATAGAGTATAAGCGACCTCATCCGCCCTACGTACTCGAGGTAATTTCTTCTCCGTCTGGTGATTGGAGAATTCAGTGAGTGAAAAAGACTCCGGCAATTCTTAGTGAAAGAACTTTATTCACAACCAGAGGCACGACATCGATGTGTTTTAAAGCAGAATAGCTCTTATGTCGATGAGGAAAACTACATAGGCAGAGCTTAAAGAAATTTCTCTCTTTTTCTTTTTCTTTTTCTTCTTCTTCTTCTTCTTCTTCTTATTATTATTATTATTACTCACTTTATTCGCAAATTTTCAGGCACTACGATCATTCCTATAAATTAAACACACAAACTGATAACTGTATCCCTGAGAACAATTGCCAAAAGTGTTTTACATTTATGTGTTAGTAAATGTAAAGATATCTGATAAAGAAGGTAAATTCATTTGCCATTATCATGTGAAAATCCACTACCATACCATAGGTGTATGATCCAGAAGATACATTTGCCTCTGTCTGTTATAAATACGCATGTATGTTGCACACCTTCACTGGGTCAGTTCAGTCGAACTTGGTACACATATCACTGTATGGAGAGAAGCATAGATGTAGATGTAGATGGATGTGAGAACCACCTACCTCTCAAAGGGGTGTGAGTAGAGGGGGAAATAGAATTGTAACTCATCGCGTGGAAATAGCAGAATATATATTCATGCAGTAGTTGAGAAGAGGAGTAGTTAGCGACTTCCGATATATTTTAATCATAATTTCAAACCCTTTTACAAACTTTTCCCCGCTTACATTCTTAATATCAAATATTTACCGTAGTAGCTTACTTTTAAATTATCATAAGTTTGAGGTAGCTTTACTCGGTGTAGTATAGTCTTTACTGATTACAGATCATCTGGAGAGATGCACATGTGGTCAAGAGTCGCCCATATCCCATAGGAGTGGAAGTGACAAGGCAGTGACATTGAAGCATATCTCAGGAACACCTGGAACAATTCAAGCCATATTTGTTAGGTACATGATACGTTATTTGTATGAAGATACCGTGGGAGTAAGAGTACCTACTACCACCAAGGGCAAGGGTGATGATGGGAACTGATAACGTAAAAATATTTGAAAATGACCTGTCGATATTTATACCCCTTATTTAATTTATTGGGAAAAGTATGAAGCGCAATTTGTCTCTTATTTTTAAATTCATTGCGTCAACCAGATGGCGAATGTGAACACCACACCACGCCAATAATTTTGCCATCCTATCATGCCACATGGCCATAGATAAATTTAAAATCCGTGCTTTAGTCTTATGGTGGAGAGAATAAGAGATATAAATGTGTACTATACGCATATGTTCATCTTCTCCTATGCCCCTGTATCAGTTTCTACCAGACTTGGTACAAATACTACTTACTATCTGGAAATTCTCATTGTGGGGATAAAAACTACCAACTCCCCATTAGGGTGGGTCTAGGGGTGATAACTGGTAACACGCAGATAAAGGGCGAAGTGGGATGTGGACAGATGGGATGGGGGGGGATGAGATGGACAGTCAGATGGGGAATGGGTGGAGGTGCACAGAGAGAACTGGAGGAGATGGTCAGAACGGATAGGGAGATGGGGAGGGAGGAGAAGGTGGACAGAAAAAGGTGAAGGTAGAGATGGACAAAGTGGGGCTGGAGAAGCAGATGTACAGAGAGAAGGAGACTGACAAAGAGAGGACGAAAGAGAAGATGGGCTACAGAAGAATTTAGTAAATAAATCCCACTGAAAGCTACGTTTCTTAGTTAGCTCATTCATTGGCTCTAGAAAAATTTAAAAATTTTCTAATGAGAATTAAGTGATAAATTAAAGTTAACAAAGTAACGGAGTGACGTGAATTAATTCTCTGTTCCGTAGGAGACTGGAAGACAAATCTGCTATTTCTTCATTATTTTTATTTTATTAGTTATTTTAATGGGTTCAAATGGCTCAGAGCACTATGGGACTTAACATCTGTGGTCATCAGTCCCCTAGAACGTAGAACTACTTAAACCTAACTAACCTAAGGACATCACACACATCCATGCCCGAGGCAGGATTCGAACCTGCGACCGTAGCGGTCACGCGGTTCCAGACTGAAGCGCCTAGAACCGCACGGCCACACCGGCCAACCTTATTTTAATTTTTTAAATTTTTTCGCGTCCTGGATACAGAGCTTTAATTATCAGGCAACTCTACTGAAGAAAGTACCTGAAATGAGTGTGGCAGCTAACAACATACCGGCATTAGCAATGGACTCACAAACAAACCAGAGCACTATGTAATCCATCAGCGACTGTAACCTCACATGTACACTGTAAAAATGGGACGACAAAATGAAATCGTTGCAAGTATCGAGTTTTGGAAAGCGAAAAAAAATACATGTACCACATTGTAGGTGCACTTTTTTTCAGATGTCGGTCTAAAATTTCATTGTTTTAGGAAAATAGTAGTCTAAAAATTTTTTTAAAATTGTTGTTCATGGAGGCACCATATAAAGACAACGAATCACACACTAACGATCCCTCCGTATCAGAAAAGTACAGTTTCGTAGTGTAATGAAGAAGCTGCTCCTCGACCAAATACTTTTCGAACATCATTTCTCGTGGATATTTTTTGACAGTTTTACATTTTTCAGCTTCTTGCATCATAATCCACCTAATTGCCCTCCTTATGTAGAATGAAACTGTTTCGTTTTGACGAAAGATCACGTAATGAACATATTGAGTAGAATGGAAGTACTCATGTCTTGTTTCTGAAAAGAGTGGATGAGAGAAACAGGTTATATTCAACTTTTTTAGAATGTTTCCTCACACATATATCTTAATACATACGTAGGCAAACATATACACACTATCATCGACCATATGAATGTTATCAGTGAAGAGGGCAGTTGCACTCGGAGGGTTGAATGGTGGTGATGCTGATGGGCCGGAGGGCCAGGTGGAAACACTGTCGATAATAAAGAATGATTTTATTCAATCTCAGTGCATGTTTTGTCGTGGGAGACTCTGACGTACAGGTGGCGGCTTCCTCTCAGTGTGGAGACTGATTTGTGCGGGACTCGACCCGCTGATCTCGACAAAAGTTGGTACTATGGCACTAAGTCCCAGAGAGGGAACTCAGAAGTGGAAGAGACAGGTGCGGACGGCAGATTGGCGGGCTGTGGCACTAAGTTCAGTGAAGAACTTAGCGCTGGCGGTAGGTCCAGCCCAGTCTCTGCTGCTGGCCATGCCGAATAGTCTCGCTGTCCAGTGTGGATGTGGCGCTGTGGTCGTGCCGCTGGACACTAGCGACAAGAATGCTTCTGTCTCAAAATTCATACATATTCATACCGCTCCGAGGAGCATTTGTTTCACTAAAACCTGGCACCTAGTCACGTCGCTCATAATGAGACGTGACGAGCTTTGGTGACTTCGACCCACCCACTACAGTCATTACCTCTGTGCTTTGCAGTTTTCTGAAGAGCGCAGCCAGCTACATCCCCCAATCCCCTTACGTGTATGTTACTCTGGCTCACACGTCGCCACGCTGTGGCCACCGGCCTCCCGATACTTTGCTGCAGCCTCCTCACTACTTATTACTTTTGCTAAAAGACTGCGTAACGACACTACACTAGAAGTGTATTCCCAGAACTTCTCCTGGATTTATATCAACAGCACAAGATTACTGTATCTGATGCATAACATCCTATAATCGACCTACTGAGATGTACGTTGCTGCGAAAAGTACCTGCATTCGAATTTTTTGTACGGAACTTTATTTAAACTAAAACATCTAATTAAAAACACATCAAAAGTAGTTAATTCTATACAGGACCGATTATTACTTTACGCGGAGTACTTGTCCACTACATATACTGTCGACAGGGCGTTAAACACTAGTACGTGTAAGAACAGAGAAAAACACATAGGTAGACCCACTGATGTTTAATTTGCAGATAAACTGTAGCATATGGTCTATTATTTGATTTATTCGACTAGTTTCTCACATATGACGAGAGCAGCCTTAGATATCCACTATCCCGGTGGCATCTGGCTGAGGTTCAAAGCACTGCTCTGCACCGGTGCAAATTGGTGCGAGCTACGAACCATATTCACGCCACTCTGATTTGATGATGGTGCCGAGTGGTGCTCTGAATTTAAATGTGGTTATCTGGACATCAACTCCTAGCTGCCGCTGTGTCCTCTACCGGTAATGACTACATTCGCTGTCACAAATATTCCACTACCGAAAAGAACGCCTAATGATACCTTTCGTCATTACGCCATGTACTTACAGCTGGCAAAATTTTCAGTCATTACGAAAAAAGATCAAAACTCGTCTTAAGGGGAAAAAGTACTGTTCCTAGATGCGAAGTTCGACTGTGATGTAGCCAAGTATCATATTCTGGAGGGAAACAAACGAAGATAACAACAAATTTCTTAATATACTAGACGTGCAGAGTGATGGAAAACGCTCGATGAAGAGAATCTCTGACATGAATCATGTCCCAAACAGGTTGATTCGTGATCACAGATCGTAGCTAATGCTCGATGCCTAACCCTCCTGACTGCTTCACCATCAACAACGGTATCGCCAGTGTTAGGTGTCATCAATGCTGCCACCATAGGCTGTCATGGTAATTGCGGTCATTGTCATTATCTCGATGCTATGGTCCCCTGGTGATCCGCCAAATGGAGATAGGTCCCCCGCGTCATTTCACGTGAAAGCTCGCCTGCACTAAGGTGAGCTGCCTGACTGTTAATAGCTGAGATAAACGGCATCGGATACAAGAGCCTGATCGGTTAAGTACACTCCATTATGCGTGAATTTATCATCACATCCACAGTACGTATAGCCCGAGTGCATCAGCAGCTGGTTTATTCACTCTGCTCTGAAGCTACACATAAAATTGCCTACTCGTGGCATTAAAGAGTGAATTCATAACATGCTCACAAAGTTTTCCGCTCTAATTTGCACCACTAAGTAATGTCAAAATATTACACTTATATGGTTTCTATTTGAATCTGAAACGGAACCAAAAGGTGGAAATACTGAACTGATGAACTGTGTAATGGAGAAGATGACAGATATTTTTCACATTATATAATCACAATTGAAGAAGTGATTGATGAATTCGTAAGCCCATCAGTTACCAGGTCGCAATCCAACATTGCAGTAAACAACTCGACTGAGCAAAGCAGCTGGAGCACATAACATCACAGCTGAGATGTTAAAGCATGCTCGAGATAAGACGAGTGAACAGCTCTACAAATTTATATGTCTACGCTATAACGATGGAAGTCTACCAGTGGAATTGACAGAAACTAAAAGTATTTCCATACATAAGAAAGTAAATGCTATTGATTTATAAGATAATGGAATCTTGGCGTTACTAAGCCATTCCTCAAAAATTCTACTCAATATTGTTTGCAAAATATTAAAACATTTAACTAACATTTCAATTTAGGAAAAAAACAGAAAAGCTATAATGTCATTTCGATTGATCATAGAAAGAAACACTGAGGTAATTTGAAAAACGTAATCCGTTTTTATTGACCTAGAGAACGATTTTGATAGAGTGGACTGGAAGCTACAATTTGGAAACATAAATAAAATTGGAAAAGGCTAGAGATTCTCAATCTACATAAAAACCAGAGTAAAAAATATTCATCAGTTACACTAAGAAAGAGGTTTGGATAAGTTGTCAAACAAGGCTATCTCTGTGTCCGTATTAATGTACGAGACGAGCGTAATGTAGAAATGATAAGCGGCACAAAATGGATCGAAATTCTTGGTAAACGAATTTGCTATATTCGATTTGGTGATGATTTAATGGTTTTAGCAGATTTTAAGAAGGATATGAACCTTTCGTCTGATACTTTGGACAACCAGAACTGAAACTAAAATGATGTTGTTAGATAAATTGGACAAACAAGAAATTACAAATATTAAGCTAGTAAATAAAGTAATGATGCAACTAAATGAATTTAACTCTTTGCTTTGTAGAATAACTAATGACAACAGAAACGTAATAGGTAATTAAAGAGGCATCGCAATCAGTATACAAGCCTTCAGAAACAAAAATTACTAACAAACAATCACATTAATACAGAAACAAGAAATAAATTCAACTAAACAGTTTTTGGAGTATTTTCAGTTACGTTTGTCAAGGGCGGATACCGAGAAAACCAGAATAGAAAGAATTAGAAGGAACACAGACGTGGTCGTACAGAGAAGCCACTAAAGCATCAGACAATGAAAGGAAATTTAATGAAAAAGCTTTAAGGGAAACAAGATAAAAAAGATCATTGACTAACATGATACAGAGACGAAAAATTAGACTAATTAAACAACCAGTTCGACGTAACAGTCTCATAAAATACACCTTAGCTAAAAAAAGATCCTAGGGAAATAAGAAAGAGGCAGGCCAAGAATAATCACACTACACTGTGCTTTTAGTGGAATAATGTTACTACCCAAATGACCAAAATACTCTAAGACTTTTTGTCGATACCTATTGAACTGCTTTAGAGCCACTGTCAGCTTTCGTAGTGGGTAATAAAGTCATGTATTCTTCTAGTGGTGGGCGTGTGGACATCAGTGTTCTTGTCATATAATGATGGATTTTTTGTGAAGAATTTCATGAGCGATTATATTAATGTACATGGTGTTTGTTTATCAAAACTAGGCATGTTCGTTAATAGCCAGTCTCGGTGGTCCTTATTCGTACAAGAATATCCAATTTATGGCTCTAGATCACTTTTATTTTCAGATCATTTGTTAACGTTAGAAAGTAACCTGCAAGACGGGCAGCTGGCACGAAACCGGCTATTTAAAAATAAATAAATGTCTTCTGGAGACAGAACCTAAACATTTTTGTACAGGTTTTTTGTCTGAAATTGGAACAACTAAATAATTCCAAATATACTCACCATACGAAAAAAATGTTTGAGATGAAAAGGTAACTTTCTCGTAGGCGACGTCTGTGTGTGTTACAACTGGCGACCCGTCAACACCTTCCCCCTTTAGAAACCCCCATTTTTTATTACAGATCCGGATTCTACCCCATTTTTGGTAAATGTCGCTGTAATCAAGAAAGTATGATTTTTCCGATTAATGCAATTAGGAACCGACGCATCTGATTCTAGGTAATTTTTTTTTTGTTCTGAAGAGGTAGTAGTTTTGATAAAATTTTAATTTAGTCTTTCAAATTTGATTGTACAGTAAAAACTTTACGGTTAGACATTCATACTTCGGTAAATACACTTATTTTAACGTAACATACTTTCCTTTTTCATTTAGGTTTGGTTTCGGTGAGTTCCCACACCACCACCATGATTTATATCGGCGAGTCGCCTCGAATGTCACAATCAATGTGACTGATTTCGGTGCGTTCATCCGTCTGACCGCCGTACTCTCGCGTCGGCCGCTAAGCGTCTACTGTCGGAATGCAGTCCACAACCACTGTAAGGAAAACAGTGATGGACGCACGAGCCACGGATAAACACGTAGCGAGTGAACTCACACACTCACAGCCCGCTTTTATAAGCACGCATACCGATCGACTCGACACCACTGCTCTCCAGAGTTGTTTATGGCGCATTTTAAGTAATGGATGTTTTATCTGTAGAAGAGAACATCGAAATAATTTCAATTTATGGCGAGGCTGGGAGAGATTTAGAATCCGCTGTTGCTTTTTATGCCGAACGTTTTGCTGATAAGCCACGATCTCGTACGAATATTTATCGTGTTGTAAAACAATTTACTACCAAGGAACCATGACGCTCAGGATAGAATTCGTAGACCAACTGTTACAGGGAACACCAATGCTGAAACTGTAAGTAATACATAGAGGCGACAAAAGTCATAGGATAGGTATATGCACATGTACAGATGGTGGTAATAGTAATTTCCTATAATTAAACAGACAGAGGAACCTCTTGTCCAAGTCAGTACTGTTCCACTATCAGAAACCGTTTACCTATAATTATCTTTAGCTTCCTACTGTAATGTACAGATAGTGTTATTGAGGTCCAGTTGCTGTCTAAACGCATTAGTATTCCTCCTGTGTAGTGCAAGTCAAATCAGTGGTTCATTACTTGCTAAATTGTGCTACTCTCTTGTATCTTATCAACAAAACAGAGGTTCAGTATCATGCAAAGTTAGCCTCAATAGTTAACTTTCTTTATGAACCATGCCAATACTGGGTACAACTTTACCTAATTGTGCTGGTGTCCTTTTACGTAAATGCTGTTTAGTTGATTACAAGTAGAACCTAAGTGCGATTTCCGTTTGTCTTGCTACTGCTACCTTCCAATCGAAATCTTTATGGAAACAAAATTAGTCCGATACCTTGCCATTACACATCTTGTCATTAGACACCGTCACGGTCAGAAATAAAAATCTTCTGACAGGAATAACGTCATCGGCTAATCACTTATTTAGTAGAAGCCGGTTGTCTTATAGATGGTTTTTCCCGTCACAGGATTAGTTGCGCTATTGGGGCTAGAGTGTTATAATCTCATAACGGACAACGCAGTGTCCGATGGTCTTCATTTAAAGACTGATAGCAGTGGCTTTTGAACAGTTTTCTGTGCTAACAGACAAGAGCTGCGTGAAATAATCAGTGTGGCACGTACGGCAAACATGTCAGTTAGGACAGTGCCCCGAAATTTACCGTTAAAGGGCTATGGCAGCAGACGACCGACACGAATGCCACTGCTAACAGCACGACATTGCCTTTAGCACCTTCTTGGACTAGTGGCAATGTCGGTTGGACCTTATACGACTGGAAAACCGTGGCCCGATTTCACTTGGTAAGAGCTCATGGTAGGATTTAAGCATGGTGCAGACCTCACGAAGCCATGGACCCAATTTGTGAGCAAGGCACTGTGCGAGATGGTGGTGGCTCGATAATTGCGTGGACTGTGCTTACATGCAATGGAGTGGTTCTTCTGATCCAACTGAACCGATCATTGACTACAAATCGTTATATTCGGGTTCTTGCAGATCATTTTCAGCCGTTCATGAACATCATGTTCACAAACGAAGATGCGCCATGTAACCAGGCCACAATTGTTCAGGATTCGTTTGAAGAACATTCTGGACAATTTGAGCGCCCCAAGTGAATCCAATCCAACATTTGTGGGACATAATTGAGAGGTTAATCCGTATACAAAATCCTGCACTGGCAACACTTTCGCAATTATGGATGGCTGTATTGGCAGCATGACTCAGTATGTCTGCAGAGGACCTCCAACGGCTCTGTGAGTCCGTGCCACGTTGCGTTCGTGTACTGCACCGGTAAAATGAGGCCCGACACGATATTATGGGGTATTCAATGACTTTTGGTACCTCAGTGTAATCCACATGCTCCAAACAATTGTTTGGAAGATCCTAAAACATCACAAATACCAACTCCATGCATCAAAAACTTCATAGGACGCATTTCAAGAATCCAATGGGCTTTTACAACGGGGTTATTGTTGTGCACAAAACCCGCATTGGACACTTGAAACTGATCATCAGTGTTCTTGGTCTGTAACGTTTGATGCTGTATCTTAGGCGCTAAACTAATTCCATTGGTTTTGGAACGACATTTAACGGTGGAAGATATACACTCCTGGAAATTGAAATAAGAACACCGTGAATTCATTGTCCCAGGAAGGGGAAACTTTATTGACACATTCCTGGGGTCAGATACATCACATGATCACACTGACAGAACCACAGGCACATAGACGCAGGCAACAGAGCATGCACAATGTCGGCACTAGTACAGTGTATATCCACCTTTCGCAGCAATGCAGGCTGCTATTCTCCCATGGAGACGATCGTAGAGATGCTGGATGTAGTCCTGTGGAACGGCTTGCCATGCCATTTCCACCTGGCGCCTCAGTTGGACCAGCGTTCGTGCTGGACGTGCAGACCGCGTGAGACGACGCTTCATCCAGTCCAAAACATGCTCAATGGGGGACAGATCCGGAGATCTTGCTGGCCAGGGTAGTTGACTTACATCTTCTAGAGCACGTTGGGTGGCACGGGATACATGCGGACGTGCATTGTCCTGTTGGAACAGCAAGTTCCCTTGCCGGTCTAGGAATGGTAGAACGATGGGTTCGATGACGGTTTGGATGTACCGTGCACTATTCAGTGTCCCCTCGACCATCACCAGTGGTGTACGGCCAGTGTAGGAGATCGCTCCCCACACCATGATGCCGGGTGTTGGCCCTGTGTGCCTCGGTCGTATGCAGTCCTGATTGTGGCGCTCACCTGCACGGCGCCAAACACGCATACGACCATCATTGGCACCAAGGCAGAAGCGACTCTCATCGCTGAAGACGACACGTCTCCATTCGTCCCTCCATTCACGCCTGTCGCGACACCACTGGAGGCGGGCTGCACGATGTTGGGGCGTGAGCGGAAGACGGCCTAACGGTGTGCGGGACCGTAGCCCAGCTTCATGGAGACGGTTGCGAATGGTCCTCGCCGATACCCCAGGAGCAACAGTGTCCCTAATTTGCTGGGAAGTGGCGGTGCGGTCCCCTACGGCACTGCGTAGGATCCTACGGTCTTGGCGTGCATCCGTGCGTCGCTGCGGTCCGGTCCCAGGTCGACGGGCACGTGCACCTTCCGCCGACCACTGGCGACAACATCGATGTACTGTGGAGACCTCACGCCCCACGTGTTGAGCAATTCGGCGGTACGTCCACCCGGCCTCCCGCATGCCCACTATACGCCCTCGCTCAAAGTCCGTCAACTGCACGTACGGTTCACGTCCACGCTGTCGCGGCATGCTACCAGTGTTAAAGACTGCGATGGAGCTCCGTATGCCACGGCAAACTGGCTGACACTGACGGCGGCGGTGCACAAATGCTGCGCAGCTAGCGCCATTCGACGGCCAACACCGCGGTTCCTGGTGTGTCCGCTGTGCCGTGCGTGTGATCATTGCTTGTACAGCCCTCTCGCAGTGTCCGGAGCAAGTATGGTGGGCCTGACACACCGGTGTCAATGTGTTCTTTTTTCCATTTCCAGGAGTGTAGTAAGTTATAATGACGTACCGACTCTGTTGGAAGATTTGTCATCCCTAGGGTGATTGAACAGGTGGTTTCAAAATGATGGTTGTCCAGCAATTCACTCTACAATAGCCCAAGAAGTATTAAATCCCAATTCCAGTAATCGCTGTATCGGTAGAAGTGGTCCAATAGTGGCTCTGCCAGATCACCCGACCTTACGTCACCCATTTTTTTGTTTTGGGATTAAGGACAAAGATTATGCAAGAACACGATAGAAGTCATCAGAAATGGTTGTGCAACAATTACACTAGACAAGCTCATAAGTTGTGTACACGAATTCGAAGCACGAATTAATAAATGTTTTGAAATGGGAAGGTCGTCAGTTTCAGCATTTTTTACGAATCACAGTAACGGTGAGAGGCAAGAGGACACAAGTAAATCAAGAACCCCGGTGGGAACAGAAAACTATTACGACCACGTATTTTATTAACCAGACATTTAAACGTCTAACCGTAAAGTTTTACTGTTCAGTCACATTTGTTAAATTAAATTTCATTTTTAGAGAGTAACAATTGTGTAGAACTAAAAACTTTACTATAGTCCGACATAACTGTCGTAAGGAGTGTGAGCAAAGTATAGCTTAAATGTTTATTTGACACTACAATATTGAAGCCACAGTAAAGTGCACAAATTTTGTTCTTTAAAAAAGGGGTTCCATTACCGGTTTCAACGAACTGTGTCATCGTTTTCAAATGTTAAACATCAGTTGGAGAATATAGGATGGGACATAATTGCCATTATTAATTTTATAAATTACAGTGCCACCTAGGTAGAACGGAAAAAAATGTGTAGGGTGTACCCTAGGTACTTTTTGGCTTAGAATCCGGATCTGCTATAAAATGGGGGGGGGGGGGGGAGGAGCCTTCCCATTAGAAAACAATAAATGTTCTGCCCCCTTCCCCAGGAGCAGAAGGAGGGGGCGTGGGATAGGGTGTGGACAGTTGTAACACAAACAAAGGACGATGCTTTTTTTTGGAGTTATTTACTTGTTCCAATACAAAATAAACTTCCTGTACATATTTTGATTGCAGGTAACAGTATACATTGTTCTTACTGCCGTTAATACTTTCTATGTGACCAGTCACTTCAAAAAATGTTTCATATCACATTATTGAGTGGAAATATGCTAAATGTGTTACTTATTCGTTTGTTTCGAAGACTACCAATTACTCGGAGAGCAAAAGTAGCTGAACTTAAATTGTTTGAGCTGCTCAGTAATATCCTTACTCAAATTTCGTCAACATGTACATCCGTAATGTTGATGCATTCTAACTGTTTAGTGACTCCCGTTCATGTGCTACGTCAATTATTAGTATGACTATTTGTTTCACAGACCTGAATGACTACATTCAGGGAGAGTACATATCTGAAAAACATTAATTATTCTTTCAAAAACATCATTAGTATTTTTCTGCTGTTTTCTCTCTATTAGGATTTATTAAATTACCAGTATCGTCGGCAAAAGTATCACTTATGTCTAATCAACGTTAAGTAGCAGATCATTTACACGTGTAGAGAATACGAGTGCACCAACAATTGAACCCTGCAGCACTTCGTTCATGATATCTACACTGTCGATAAAATTTTCCATCCTTCGAACACTTTTTAGTGTCCGATAATGATGATGTTCTGATTCTGGGACGTAGACCTACAACAGTGTTACTAAACACATATCTCCATCTGCCTTAATTTCATTTGTTAAGTAATAATGTAATGCAGTTTTGACCCAGAGAAGGCTTGTAAGCAAGCAGAATTAAGTTCTTAGGCTAGAACTACAGTGGTTGACTCAAAGAAATTCGTTTGAAGGTCAGTCTATCTGTTTGTCTCTGTCTTAATTTTCTTCCAGTCGAAAAAATTAGTACTCCTGGAAAGATGTCAATTTTGATCTGACAACAGTATATGCCTCCCGGGGGATAGTAGACTGGCACTGACAACGGTTTTAAAGTCGTCTGCCAAAGAATAGCGTAGTGGTTTAGCTACCAGAGCACCATCTGTGTCTACGCTGCTCGTAGCCAAAAGGCTCAGTGTGGTGCAGATGTGTGCAGCAGGCAGGGAACCATGCCATGGAGATGCACTCGTGGTTCCTACAAGAAACTGAGCGAATTTTAAAGGGGTCAAATTGTGAGCTTCCGAGTGGTGGGGTGGTTCTTTCGGAGAATTGCCTCATTAGTTGGATGTGTTGTGTCTGTTGTGCAACGATGGTTGTATCAGCGGTCTCGTGAACATTCTGAAACCTATAGACGAGGTTTTGGACGTCCACGCAGCACAGACGTCCTGCAGGAACGCCGTATTCTAAGGGAAGCAGTGTCTTGATTTTTCTTTAGCCTTGCTTCCACTATTAACCGCAACGTCTGAATTTCCTCTCTAAGCCCCTTACTTTTCCTAAAGCCTAACTGAACATCATCGAGCGCAGCCTCAATTTTCTTTTCCATTTTTCTGTTTATTTTTCTTGTAAACATCTTGGATGCATGAGCTGTTAAGCTAATTGTGCGGTAATTCTCGCACTTGTCAGCTCATTCCGTCTTCGTAACTGTGTGGATAATGCTTTTCCGAAAGTCTGATGGTATGTCGCCAGACTCAATAATTTACACACTAAATTGAATAGTCGTTTTTTTGTCACTTCCCCCAATGATTTTAGAAATTCTGATGGAATGTTATCTATCTCTTCTACCTTATTTCACCTTAAGTCCTCCAAAGCTCTTTTAAATTCTGTTTCTAATACTAGATACCATGTCTCTTTTAAATCGACTCCTCTTTCTTCTTCTCTCACATCAGACATATCTTTCCTCTCACTGAGGCTCTCAATGTTTCCTTCCATCTATAAAGACATTTAACAATATCTCAGCTGAACTTTAACGTGACAGAACTCCAAGTGATTTCAGTAAATTCAGAAGCGTTGTCATGTGTTCTCCCTGATCTGTACCAACTCTGTCAATCCAACACCACCTAACTGTACGGGGTTCAGGCCTGAGCTATTAATTGGTCACACCTTGTAGCAAAACCAACAGCCTGACAGTTTGAAAAGAGGTCGGTGAAGTAACATAATATTCCAGTGATTAGTGTGGCTCACTAACTGCCAATAAGTAACTACACACCACCGCAAAAAGTTCGTGAAATTTGACTTCTACAGTTACTAAATTGTTATAATTAGAAATATGTAAAATCCTGGCTGAATTAATTTTAAGCGAAGCATCAGAAATTCGTCTTCACTAATGCAGTTTGTTGCCACAAAATTCGATCATAGCGTACTATTTCTTGTTATGTAATAGCGAAAGCAACAGAAAATAATGAAAAATCTGACTGCTTAGGAGCGCATCATGAATGTGTTTTTGATGGTCAATGGAATACACGGACGTCTGGTGATGTGCTTATGTCCTCACGGAGTCACTATAACTTCAGAAATTTTAAATTTATAGAGCATTTTTCTTCTTTTCCCGCTTTCTTTGCGTTTTTGCTTCCATTTTACTAAATTTGACCACATTGGTTTCTTTTTATGTGTGTCAGGGCCCTGATTACCTCGACGTTGCGCACCCGTAAGCCCCAACACACACACACACACACACACACACACACACACACACAGCGATTTTGGACTGGCCGACATTTTTTCATCTGTTTACATTCTTTCATGGAAGATTCGCCGTACACCCGCTCAAGTGTTTTTGATTTCTTTGGGCCCCGGAAAAACTTATGGATGGACTGTACTTTGGACACGATGAGACAATTGGCCGAGTGTGCACTCATTGAATGACACAGCTTCCACAGGAATTTTTTGCTGCAGGCTTTCAAGACCATGGGGTAGGAATAACTGTTTCACTTTTTAAGCAGAATGTAAAATAAATTTTAGTCTAGCACTCACGACGCCGCAGTTAATACCTTGCTTTAGGTATTAATAATTAACTCACCCATACTATGGAATTAATGTTGCCAAACTTGAGTAGAAACTATAAGATGTAACATTTTAGATCATGGAAAAAGGAAAGACTCGTGAATCTCAGTGACTCTAAACTATGAACTCTGCCAAACACTGAAAAGCGGAAATGATCCCTTCCACCACATTTCATGTATAGTCAACTGTATTAATGGTTTAACACATAAACTGAATTTTAAGCTCGATATAAGTATTTCATTTCGTGACCAATATCTATGAATTAATTAATAAAGTCGAAAATTTACAGTTTTGAACATGGATGTTACTCGGCAACCGTAAACTAATTTCAACATAGGATTAAACAGCCAAACGGTTGCACGTAAACGACACGTACATTGACCTAGGTATCAATATATACTAGGGGTGTCTTCAACGGAATGAACTGTTGCTAAGTCGTAAAATTAAATTGGTAAAAAGCAATAGTCAGAATCTGGAGCAGATATGCTCAAGTCAGAAGTAAAATAAAACGTTCTGGCCTTTGCCGCGTGTGCCCAGCTGGGAACAACATCAGACTGATCAGTCTGACAATTGTATTTTAGCAATGTAATTTTACGATTTAGCAACAGTTCATTCCGATGGAGACAAACCTAGTAGGTGTCGAAACCTAGGTCAATGTACCTACCTTTATGAGCAACCGGTTGGCTGTTTAATCCTACGTCGAAAAGAAAATCAGAAACATTGCTACGCAAAGTGCACGTAGATAAACTTTACTTGACGCTGTAATTTCTTCAACGAAAATCCCTGTATGAGAAACTGCGGAACTTTCAAGCCATAACCTCCTAAGTCACTGTGAACTAAACCAGGGCGTATGCACAAAACCTGACTTCAATGATCATCGCTGCAAGATTATTGTGAAATACAAAACTACGGTGACCAATAACATTTTAAATATTAACTTTATTATTAATCGTTTAGTTACGGTTTGTCAGATATCGTGAATAGTAATTCACCATACTTTTTATTTCATCTAAACTCACCGAGTGAGGTGGTGCAGTAGTTAGCACACTGGTCTCACATTCCGGAGGACAACGGGTCAAACCGCGTCCGACCATCCTGATTTAGGTTTTCCATTATTTCCCTAAATCGCTTCCAGTAAATGCGGGTTGGTTCCTTTGAAAGGGCACTCCGATTCTCTTTCCCATCCTTCCTTTACCCGAGCTTGTGCTCCGTCTCTAATGACTTAGTTGGCAGCGGGACGTCAAACACTATTCCACTAATTAACTAAATTCAGAAAGCGATCATTCTGAAACTAAGTCTTTGAATGATTTAGCTTCAGTTGAGCATACTCCTGATAAGGATCAGATATTGACGATGTAAAACACTAAGTTTCTTTTGTAAAAATCACTACGACGTAGAAACAATCAGTCCGAAGGGAAAAGAGCTGTTACAGCAGCAGCGGCCTCTTACTCCCAATTTCCAGAGCGAATGATGTAAATTCGTTCGGTGGACACATAATTAGTTAACTACTCGTGTCAGCACAATTCCAAAAACGGAAGAAATTTATATATAAGAAATAAATCTTCAGTTATTCCTTAATTATTCACGAAATTCATCAAACTATGATTAATTTTCTCCGCGTAATCAAAGGATGAAGAAATTCCTTGCTCCTTATCACCCCAATCTCCTCCCTGTCGATCTGTTCTGGAACAGAAATACGTCTGCTGGTCCATTACATTCATGACGTCCTTTCAGTGTATTTGACGCCAGTGGCAAAAGTCTGGAGGAGGGCGTAACGAATTGTTTCCGGATCTCTGCAGACTGGAGAGCTCTGGAAGCCAATTATCAGGCACCTGTAGCCCTCAGCGACGGCGTCCAATTAAGTCCAGTGATTTCGCGCTATGCGACGAAGGTACAAGAAAAAACAGAGGGGCCCTGCGATAGACAAAGCGCTTTGTTATCTGGAGAATCAATTACGGCTCAAAGGAAATCTCAGACGTATGGCAACGTCCAACAAATTACTTCTTAGGTTCAATGAACTTCGGAGAAATCACAGAATACTTTCGAGGGAGAGATGATAAAACGTAACAATGGTTACCTTTGACATTCTCAAACTTCTTTCTAGATTATGAGGAATTCTGTCAGTCGGTTCTGAATTCTATAAAACATGCTAAAGGTAATTTTCGTACGAAAAAAAAATAAAACGTTATGCTCAACAGATACAAAGGAATAGCTTGCTGGTGGGTGAATTTTAAACCTGTGCTATTTTGCAGTCCTCAGTGTCCCTTACTCCTTATTTGTTTATGATTCGTGCATACTATTCCGAAAAAAGTATTGTCGGTACTTATACATTAGACCAGTTTTTCTCTATTATTGGTGTCACCTTCGTTTATTGAGATGAATATGAAATTTGTTTGTGGTTTCTAACTGCACATAGAAATTCTTCTCAGTTAAACTACACTGCATAGTGTCTCATAACAGTATCTCCATCTGGAATTTTTGGAGTGTTTCGGTAACGTTTCTACTATTACGTTAAGTAGCCTCTCATGAATCGTGCAGCTTATCTTTGAATCACTTCTGTCTCTTCCATAAACGAACAAACTACCAATCGTTATGCACGAAATGGTGGAACAAGGGTTTCATAAACAACATCCCGTCAAGTAACTGATCAGTAATGTGTATATAAAAATGATCGTGCCATTTCGTCTGCAATGTGTATTACACTGCATTAAGCGTGTGTTTATGGCGAGTCCTCACTCATACCGTCCACTTGTTGATCTTAATGCATTTCACAGCAGTTTTCTAAGAATATTTGCTCGCTTATAACTGTTTCGTTGGTCAACAGGGTTATAGAGTTAACGACATTAGCGCAAATGACATTTATATCTATAGTGGATGGTAGTAGACCTGTTGCAGTCATATATATTTCATTTGATCATTATTCACGTTTCCTCCGCTGGGTTTGGACTGCCAGTTGGCAGTTTTCATCTCTTCATACTCTGAATTTAAAAAATATAAGTATTAAAAAACAGATTTTAGTTAGCCAAAACAGCGAATAACTAGTTATATGACGATGTGGTATACAAGAACTGATAAATTTGGCTGTAGGAATTCCATGATAAGCTGGACTCCAGCTATGCAGGAACAGCGTGGGTTTGATGCTTTATTGATGTGGGCACACAGGATAGCCTACAGGCTGTACGGCCGACAGATTTCAGGTATTATAGCATGGAAGAAATGTTGGTTAAAATGGCCTGGTATATGATTTGACGCGTTTGGAGATGAAGGTGGGAAGTGCTGATGTAGGTTTCTCACAGATGGGAGGTAAGCTGTGCTATAGCTTCAGTTAACAGGATGTGTATTACAGGCAAAAGTGCGCTATTTGTCTGGGATGGTATGGAAAATTGATTAGTTTGTGCAGGACATGGGGCACGAGATTACAGAAAAGCACGGTTAACGAGTGCGGATTTCGCTGACTGCAAGCGGTTTTCTCCGGGCGAGCGCCCTTTGGAATGCGGTGACTGGCGTGACGGAGCGTATATGACGAAAACCCACTGCGCACACTATTTCGTACCTGACAAACCTGTAAACGCAGTACTAAAAAGCTATGTAACAGACACTGGCACCATGTCAAAGAGGAAAACGGGGCAATGACGCACGTTTAAAGAAGGTGTAGACGATGGCACATGTAGATGTGCCTTTTCTCTTCAAAATTAAAAACTTCAAAACGATGTATCCATTGATAGTGCTTCAACAACACTAGCGAAAGTCAGTCTTAGATGTTTTATGAAACCACTGTAATTCGAATAATAATCGGAAATGTTATTTCCAATGATTAAGAAACAGTTAGCGTAAACAATAATTTGGGCAACGGCCTTGCGCAGTGGATACACCGGTTCCCGTGAGATCATCGAAGTTAAGCGCTGTCGGGCGTGGTCGGCACTTGGATGGGTGACCAACCAGGCCGCCATGCGCTGTTGTCATTTTTCGGGGTGCACTCAGCCTCGTGATGCCAATTGAGGAGCTACTCGACCGAACAGTAGCGGCTTCGGTCAAGAATACCGTCATCACGACCGGGAGAGCGGTGTGCTGACCACACGCCCCTCCTATCCGCACCCTCCTCTGAGGATGACACAGAAATCGGATGGTCCCAGTAGGCCACTCGTGGCCAGAAGACGGAGTAAACAATAATTTGGAGAACAATAATACGGCAACAGTTCCCGTTCATGAATCGAATATGACCACTCCATCGTAGGGAGAATCAAACAAATAATGAACTGAGTACCCCGGGAAGAAACCAATATCATATGGTAAAAGCTGATGAATTTCTAGTTCTATTTGGTACATAACACATATAGTAGCGCTAAGTTTAATATAATTTTTCATTCGTTGAAAATGCCTCGCGTCACCCACGACAGATTACGTAAGATTTACTTGTAGCCAAAGAGCTCAGTTGACGTATTTCAGCACGTCAAAGGTATTAGCACGTAAGTAAGTGTTATTAAAATGTTAGTATAAGTGTGTTTCCACAAGAGCGTGCAACATTTAAGAGGAACATAGAGAATGCTCCACTGAACAATTTGAAATAGGGAACCTGGGGTCGGAGAAGCCAACTTAAGGATATATGGAAATAACTTTGTCTAGGATTACAATTGGCCAGCTTATTTACAACTAACATGCGTACAATTTTACACTATTGGTCTGTTTATTTATATGTTCATTTTTTATTTCCTGCAGGGAAACAATGAGAACGAACGTTATTACCAAGAAATCATGATGCAGATTTTGTTTACATTATTTGTCCATAAGATGGCTCTGTTGTATCGTATTTACATTGTCCCATGACAGAACGTGCTATGGGTCAGCGACAGACCCACTCATTACTCAGTGCTATTCAGAGACGTGCAGTACAATACGATGGAGCAGTACCGGTACAGTATTTTCTGGTCACTGGATTGGAAGGGGAGGTCGTTTTCCATGGCCTTCAAGATTAAAATATGGAGTTTCAGTCTTCGATCGCTATTCTTTATTTTCAATTACCGGTTTCGGGCTAGCTGCCCATCTTCAGATCTGTTAGACAATGTTAAAAATGTAATTAATAAGAGAGATACAGTTAGTGAAAAACTATCTTAGTTTACAAAATGAAATTTTGGAACATATAAAATGCCAACATACCATATGTTGTAGTTACAGAGTAACTTGTCCGTACAGAACACACTGTTCACTGTCATAAGTAAAGTAAATTTCAATCTGTTAAAACATTATATCGCAGTATTTAAGAGTAATCTGATTGGTAACAGTAAAAAGTGCCCTCTACCTATAACAATTGTGCATCTGTTATTATTTCGCCGTATATATTATTGGCGAATATTCTTTTTAATAAAACAATTTTTAAGGTAATAACAAATGAATAATCTTTTTGAGTGGACCATGAAATGAAAAATTTTTACATTAATTTAAAATTTCTTTATAAAGAAACATAAAATATAATTAAAATGTAGATATCCTTCCGAAAATGTGCGTTTACTCTTCTTTGTTTTTGATTGGTGGTTGAGTGGATTTCCCTACGCCTGAGCGTATACAACGCCACGCCGAGTTGTCTTGCGCCGCGCCCAATTCACCTCGCCGCCAGTACGCTGAGGGCCGTTCCGCTGTAGCTGTTTCTTACTGGGGCGTGCTGCTGCGTTCAAGAGTAAGCCTAAAACAGGTCTTTAAAAATCTCATAATAATTCCTGTGCATAAAATCACTTTGCTCATTTAGTAGGCCTGGGGTTTTTCTTTGATGTGCGTATATTTCAAGCTCTTCTAGCACGTTGAGATAGAGACTTTTTGGAGCTTTATGTAGCACCTCCATTTGTTGATTTATATTACTAACTTCATGTCTACTCTCTTTTACATGTGTTCCAAATGCTGTTCGATTGCTATGGCTACAATGTTCCCTGTATCGAATTTCAAAGTTCCGCCCTGTTTGTCCTATATAATAACTGTCACATTCAGCACATTTAATCTTATATACTCCGGAATTATTGTATTTCATTTGTTTCGTCGTTGCTGGTTTATGTCTTAATCTATGTGCCATTTGCCCTTCGTTCTGAAATGCCACTGCGATGTTTTTTGGAAAGCATTTAGCAATTCTTTCCGACACACGCCCTTTGTATGTCAGGGTGACAAACTTCTTCTTAACTTTAATTTTCCTAGAATCGCTAATGATGCCCGCGGATTTGTTTTTGATTTTGTTAAACATACGTGTAACATCTTGTGTCCTGTATCCGTTAGCTGCTGCTACTTGCTTAATAATACCCAGTTCTTTCTGCAACTCATCTTCCTGTAGTGGCAATCTGAGGGCTCTGTTGCACATTGCATGAAAGTACGCTCTTTTATGCTGTGCCGGGTGGTGCGACGTCGCTACTATGATGTTGTCGGAGCACGTGTCTTTTCTATAGACGCCGAAAACGTGCCTGCCTCCCTCCTTTCTGACAGTCAAATCTAAATAGTTAATCGTCCTGTTGTTTTCCATTTCTAGTGTGAATTGAATTTTTGGATGCTGCTCGTTTAAAACTTTAGTCATTTCCTCTACGTCTTCTTTTTCCCCTTTGAATAATAAAATAGTGTCGTCAACATACCGTCTGTGAGACAACTATGTCTAGTGTCGTCAACATACCGTCTGTGAGACAACTATGTCTAGTTTTGATAAGCCTTCAAGATTACCTGACCCGACTCCCCTTGATTATTTGCTATGGAGATATCAGAGACACTCGTGTATGAAACCGCTGTGGATACGGAGATGCAATTAGTTGCGAGATTTGTAGCTGCGTGTGATATGGCTCAAAACACACCAGGAATATTTGTGGTGGGTCATAATCTCAGAATCTTATCAGCCGACATCATGCTTGCAGTATTCCCGTCAGTTTCAGCACATTTTGCAAAATACAGTACAAATGGTACGTTCACTGTATCAATGATGGTATTTCCAGTTAACTAATGTAAATAAAAAAGTACACAGTAATGTGATTTTATTCCTGTTGTCTCCTTAAGCTGGCCTCTCCGATCCCAGGTTCCCTACATAAAATTGTTCAGCGAGCATTCTCCATGTCCTGTTAAATTTTTTCACACTCTTACGGAACACCTTGTATACAGGATGTTTAAAAAGAAGTGTCACACATTCCTACAGGAGGAAGTATTGGTCAGAATTTGAACAATCCGATAACTGTTGAGACATGGGATGTGGAAGATCCACAGTTCACAGCCTGCATTTTATTTACAGCTGAAGCAGGATTCAAAGGAGATGGTTTAATAAATTTGTGTGAACAGACAGGAGTTCTTGGTCAATCATGGAGGTGAGGTATCAGGATCACTTCAGTATCAATTTAAGCCCAGGAATTGTAGGTGACAGACTCATAGGACCATATACTTGACCAAACAGATTAACAATTACTCTGTATCACCTATTTCTGGTTGAATAATTACCGGTGCTGTTGGAGAACATCGAGGCTAGACGTCTGCGGGCGTGTTGAGTATCAGTCGTGAGCAAAGATACTTGAGATTTTTCACGTTATACGTACATGAAAATTAAAGGCCTTCTTATTTCTGAATTTTAATCAACTATCTATAAGATAGCAAATACGTAATCGGGCTATGCGACGGGCCTGTGATCGTCCTCTAGAAAACTAAGCGGCCACCAAACTTCTAAAATCTTTCATACGCTTTATTGGGCAGTTGTAAGCGAAGTATATGTACGCGTACGAATAGAACGCAGGGTTAGGTCACAGGGGTGAGAAGTTGGTGGATACGGCAAACAAGGTGGAGTGTATGTCATTAACTGTTCTGATGGATGTGATGAAACGTGCGAGGAATTGAGGCGTATGATACATTTGTGGAAGGGAGGATAACAGTCCCGCATGCACTTCTCGGGTTCTGAGACCAGTAGATGGCCCAGTTCCGTGCGCTTCCGATATTGCTTTTACTTCCAGCGATTTCTCTTTATCACCAGTGGTTTGACAAGTGTAATTTTGCGAAGAAATGTTCAATCTAGTGGCATAAATACAATACGATCTCATAAAAAGTTTTGATAACAAGGCGACATCGTGCAAATGTATCGAAAGCTCTACAAAAGCGAAAAATTATTCAACCAGTATGTAGTAAGGCAAGAGATCACGTGCACAGAAAGAGTGAAATGAGTATCACGTGGTTGGTGCTTCAGTTCATTCTTACAGAGTGTAAAGTGTAGATGACGTAACTACATTACAGGATCGTGTTACGTTCCGTCAGGGTGGGCCAGAGAGGAAAATCATATGCAGCTGACTACTACAAAAAATGGTTCAAATGGCTCTGAGCACTATGCGTCTTAACTGCTCAGGTCATCAGTTCAAGGAAAATGGTTCAAATGGCTCTAAGCACTATGGGACTTAACATCTGTGGTCATCAGTCCCCTAGACTTAGAACTACTTAAACCTAACTAACCTAAGGACACCACATACATCCATGCCAGAGGCAGGACTCTAACCTGCTACCGTAGCAGCAGCGCGGTTCCGGATTGAGGCGCCTAGAACCGCTCGGCCACCGCGGCCGGCAGGTCATCAGTCCCCTAGAATATAGAACTACTTAAACCTAACTAACCAAAGGACATCACACACATCCACGCCCGAGGCAGGATTCGAACCTGCGACCGTAGAGGTTGCTCGGTTCCGGACTGTAGCGCCTAGAACCGCTCGGCCACTCAGGCCGCCTGACTACTACAGTTAGATGCATCATACGGCCGAATGCCATTAGTTTAGAAGGTAATCTGTTTAACATCTTGCTTAACCACAGAGTTACTATCAGGGATTGAGAAATTACTATAACGTATGTAATTTTTCCTCTTATCTACGTGATTATGTAGCTCTCAATTCGTTCGAGCAATCAATCAATCATGATAGGAAACACAGTCATAGCTCAGTCACTGAAAATGATTCTGAAATTTTACTTGTTAGAATGGAATCAGGCGATGATTCTTCTTCTCTGCAGGCTCGTGCTTTGCGGCAGTCTGCTAATCTGTACAAATAAAATGCCTCGTAATTTTGGGAGCGTTGTATAATCAGTCGGGAAACCTCAGATCAAGCGGATATTTGGCTTTGATGAAGTTTAACCTTCCGAAGAAGTAATGGAGCTCTTGGATTATTAAATGCAAGTTCGTATCCAGTCTTTCGGAAGTTCCCTTCTGATTAACAACTACGCAATATATCGATAAATATCATTAAGTCTCAAATGTCACATACACACCCTTTTTATGAAGGAGCAATATATATATATTTTCTTTTTAATCGTACAGTTCGTATCAGTTATCTTCTGTAATAAATCTCAATAATCAGATTACAGTTGTTCCAGACCAAGCTCAGGCTAATCGGCACGAAGACAATCTCGGAAGCTCCCTTCTTCTTTTTTTTTTTTTTAACAACCACCAGAGAGAGTACTACAAAGAATACTGATGCGCTCATGGCATAGCTATTGTATGAACTACTTTTCGCATGGATTCTGCGAGTATGAAGATAAAAAATTAGTAAACGTCATTAAAGGGTAGAATTGTATCAGAATAATTGATCGAATATAAAGAGATATTACACGTACAGATAAACAACTTGAGGTTACGTGTGATTTGTGTTGTTATTGCTGTTCATTGTCTTCAAGCTATCTTAAGATGCTCTCGTTTGCAGAGTGACTCAATAAAGCTGAGCCGTGCAGGCTCCTATCGCTCCTAGTCGCTATTTTTTACTCAGTTCCACGCAGGGTGTACTATAGGGCGTGCACGAAGAACTCGGTGTGGTCGGACACTCTCGGACCGGCTCCGCCAGGCACCAAGAAGTGAGCCGTCATACTGAATGCAAGTGCGGCGGGTCAGGGCCAGTTGGTGAAGTGTGGCTGTGCTATTTGGCTGGCTCTGAGCACTATGGGACTCAACATCTGAGGTCATCAGTCCCCTACAACTTAGAACTACTTAAACCTTACGAACCTGAGGATATCACACACACCCATGCCCCAGGCAGGATTCGAACCTGCGACCGTAGCAGTCCCGCGGTTCAGGACTGCAGCGCCAGAACCGCTAGACCACCGCGGCCGGCTGCTATTTGGATTTTGGCCTGTTGCCCCCCCGTGGATCGTATACCGAGCCACCTGGATGGTCGTTGTAATGGGCAGGGCGGCTCTGGCCGGTGGAACACCTTGCTATCAATTTCATGCACGTTGACGTCAGTTTGCCGTGCCAGGAATGTGCAAGTATTAACCCACTTGGCCATTTTGTCAAGATTATAATTATTTTGGTGAGTATATCTGTTGACTGTGTACCGTGGTACTTGACTCAAGTTTTTAGAAAAACGGCTCTGAGCACTATGGGACTTAACATCTATGGTCATCAGTCCCCTAGAACTACTTAAACCTAACTAACCTAAGGACATCACACAAAACCCAGTCATCACGAGGCAGAGAAAATCCCTGACGCCGCCGGGAATCGAACCCGGGAACCCGGGCGTGGGAAGCGAGAACGCTACCGCACGACCACGAGCTGCGGACTCAAGTGTTTAGACTGACTGTAAATTCCGCTGAAGTATGTTGTTCAGCTGCATTGCAGTAATTGCTACAAATTTAAATGGCAACTGATTGCGCTCATATTTGTACTCTGCCGTGAGTTATTAGTTTGGGTAAATGCAATGCAAAGCGTATGCATGGTGGCATTAGTGTGTTTTGTATTTCGTAGGTAACAGTTGGATATAAATTGATACCAGATTTCCATTGAGCGTTATAAATACAGGTAAAATATACTGGGCCATATCATTTTGGATAGCAAAGCTGTTTCAACCTTCGGTTGTCGTTAGTTTTAAGAGTTATTTGGACTAGAAGACATCGTTAGCCTACAAAAGTTTTGTACTTCTTAAGCTGTACAGCTGCTGTGCAGTCTGAATCAGCTTTCGAGTCATCAATTCACATTGTACTGGTGGTTTAATGTCTGTTGCGTTGGATAGTTCAATCTACAATCGGCAGCCTGCAGCTAGAAGACTGTTGTATGGCATTTGTCAATGTGTTGTTGCAAACCAGTTAAGTATAATTTATACTATATAGGAGGTCTTTGCCGTTCTGAATTCCTTACAGTTATTAAACCTCAAAGAGATGGTTATTCTCAAGTTAGCTTTCAATTATTTGTAATATATTCATTATTACCAGTACCTTTCAACCTAAGTCCTCCCCGAATTACACTGGAATTTTGTTAAAGAGAATAATTCTGAAAATTTCGTTGTTTAAGTTATTTAGGGCCGTTTCTGTCAGGCCAAACTGAGTAACTTCTAATGATTTAATTTTTACTCAACCTTCCTACTGTGTCACATTTTTGGAATTTAAAATGTTTCGGTTTCTGGTTCCAACAAAGGAAACATATTTGGTCTCTTTATATTTAATATCTAATTTTAGTTTTTAGTCTGTTGATCTGATTCTAACTGCCCTTTGCCCTTATATCTGTACCTGAGATTTCCTGTTGGGTGGTCCTGTTATGGCGACTGGATCTGTTGAGTTGTGAACCTCTGTGATGGCACCTATTTAAAGATTCTTATTTTTAATTTGATATTATATTGCTTTTAACAACGTTCGTAATCAAGATGCTAATAATTTAACTACACGTAATGTGTAGGATGATTTTTTTAATTGATTTTGTGTTGTTTATTGTTTAACTGCGAATGGTGTTTGAAAAATTACTTCCTTTCACTTGTTGCGGATTGGCCTAACCACCCAACAGCTAATTATACCGACGTCAAGATGGCGTAGCATACGAAAAGCAAATATACATGACGTTTGACAATTCGTCTTCACATCGATTCCTAATGGTCTCCGTGTCCCCCTGTAAGTGATGCATACATTTGTTAAATACATGTAGTTTCATTCAGACTCACCGTATGTATCGTCTAAATGGATGAAGACAGAAACAATGAGGTAAATTTCAATTTCAGAATGAAACTGAAACTTTACCTGGGTGCTAGTTTTAAGTTGCCACTTCATATAGTTTCTGGCGGAGGCGCTTGCGGTGCAACTTGCTGCTTGCTCGATCGTTACACAACAGCGAGAATGTGTTGTAAATTCTAGTTTTCAGCAAGATGCAGCACCGCAGCACTGGACGTGTATGTAGGACCATTTCTTAATAATGAGCTACCCTCAATGATGAATGGTCCATAACGGCGTACGGGCCTCACACTGTGCCATCGATTTTTTTGGTTTCGGTTTGTGAAAGACTGTTCATCAGCCTCCCCTTCGTACAACTTTGCGTGAACCGTGACACGACGTAGCAACAAGTGAACGCACTAAATCCAGACGTAGCAAAAGCAATAGAACGCGTTCGATTTTGGTCTTAATTTAATGGAGAGCATATTAAATAGTTGTGAAAGGTAAATGAAAACTTTGACTCTAAATTTACTTAATAAACATACCCTACGCATGTAAAAGACATATTATTGTAAAATCCGATGGGTGTTATGAAAATAAAAACTTTGTACTACTATCCGCAAGTCAATAATCGTCTCAGGTTTTTGTAAAATCGGAACCATCCTACTGTAACAGTTTCTTTTACTATAGACTGACGATATTAATGAAAATAAATTAGTTCTGGATTTTTACCTAACCAAAACTTCAAGTTTATGAACACTGTTTGAGATGACAAAGCTCACGTTGTATTTTGAGACCTACTTCATTCAGTAACCAGTGAAGACAGATTGCATGGACAAAAACTGACTAGTCCTAAGTTTCCTGTGACAGGTTCGATCACTGATCCTCTGCAACAGGTATTCTTTAACTTTTTACTTATTCGGTGGTAGACGATGTTACTATCAAAATTTCATGTCAAACTGCACACAGGAAATTCGAGTAACGCTTTCTAAAAAGTCTTCCACGATGTATGATTACACAGATGCGCTTGAATATTTGTTGAGAGAATGAATTCCAGTTCCTTCATTGGACGAGTTTCTTATTACAAAGGAACACCTTGACTGTCATATACACAAAATACGTTTCAGCTATCTCCACAGTATTAACACAACCCTTTCTTCGGTTATATCACATGAAACCTTCTCAAAGTAAACCATTAAGCAACATTATTTTTCAGCACAACAAATAACTGTTCACAGATTGGGAATTAATACAAAAACTAACTTCCGAAGAAGAAAACTACCTTGACTGAGTTCCAAAAAATAAGTCACAGGTTGAGTCCTTTAAAGTGTATGTCAGTGTAGTTTGTAATAGTGGCACTAAGTCTGGAACTTTCCCAGAATACCGAGTCCTCTCCACTCGGCGGCATTCTGTCTGGCCAAATACCTCTTGAGGGTGACAGCGAACAGTAGAGGAGTTGATAGTGGTAGTGCACCATCCAGGCACCGTTTTATGCATCGTTCGTACCGATCAGTGCGGTATCTTGGTAGTGACGTCATTTTCCGTTCTTCATCCGAAACTGCTTTTCTGCAAGCTTATGAGATCTGTTACCGATCGGTCCTCTCACCGATTTTTCGACAGCTTGACCAAGAGGTGGTTAGGTTACGGTATGGCCACTCATTCAGTTTGGTGTGATTTATCTACAGTTAGAATTTGTTATTTTAGAAATATCGAGTGGTTTTAGTTTCAGCTTTACTGATTATTTTTTTCTGAAGAAGCATCAAGATACATTCAAGTGGGAAGTGAGTTCATAATAGACTGTTTTCCTTTGTTATAAATACAGTGTGCCACGATTGCTTTCTGTATCTCCACTGCAGGATGTTATTTTAGTGTATTTTTGCTTCTGATGAAGGTATATTTAGATATAACGAAAGGCGTGGTCAAGGATTTAAATAAATCTTTATCCTGGAACTGTTTGGCTGTTATCATTTACCGCGAACATCAAAAAATATTTTTGGTCAATATTCTCGTATAATACCTGTTATTTTTATCTAATTAAGAGTTTAAAAATCATTAAATTTCAAGATGTCATCCCTGCTTACATATATTACGTAAGTGTTAGATGAAATTACTGGCGATTCCGCATACTTTTTCCCACAAATGGTTCAGTTGTAATTGTCGAATCGCTTTTATAACTTTAAAGTAGCAATATAAACGAATTTTGTGAAGCCTGATACTGAAATCCTTTCAAAATGTCATACATTTACGGCCTACAGCCATATTATTTAGCAATAAATTGAGCCTGCAACCCTCTCCATTAGAGTAAGCAGGTATAAAGTACTATTATATTTTAGTATATGAGTAGTCGTGGCAAAAAAAATAAAGAAAATGTGGTTGGGGCAACAAGATGTTGTGCTGCAAGTTGTAGGTTCGCATCCAGTTGAGTACAAAACATTTTTATTTCTCTTCATGTTTGCAACACTTCTGAAACTTTGTTATTCGTGGAAGTTAAGTATATCTCTGCAATATTCATAGTAATTTACATGTAAGAGCGTGCTTTCTCAGAAATGAGTGTTTTCCATTTTGTGATTTCCGTATGTTTAAGGAATGAAAGATGAAATTGCTGCAGGTGAAATTGCTGTGCGTGAAACAACTGACAGTGACGATTTTATTTTTCCCTGTCATAAAGTAGTTCACAATTTTTTCCAAACACGTAGTGATTCACGAGCGTGTTGTTAGACAGGAATTTAAGAGCACAACTTAAATTACTGCAAATGAAAGCAACAGCAATCATCTCTGTACTCTTGCTTGTCACAAGTAAATATCTGCAATCGAATATTTAACAGCAGTAGACAGAGATGAAAGATAGCAAACACAATATTTTTAGTGTGTCCCACCATTTATGAAACATTTTGATTCATCAGATGCATGTTATAGTCGGCGATGAACTTCAGTAGCTGCACTCGCCACACATTCTCGAAAAGGCGTTCTTTAAATTTTGTTTTTAAAACCCAAATCGTTGATGTACCGTATGGGGAAGTAGGCTACTTCATCATTTGGATCTCTAGAAACGAGTTGTAGCCGTATGCTACGCATCTCCTTGTTCTTTGACACTTTCCTAAACAATTTTTTGGGTGTTTTTATAGATGTATTTGTACAAAGTGACACTACACACCATTCCTAACTCATATTCCGAAACCTAAAATCCAAAACAAGGTATCGATGTGAATGAGAATAAAATGACATAACTGTGCACATATGACAATTTATGCTTTCATGGGAACATGTAGTCAGCGAAATTTGAGCAGTACTATGTACTTGCTCTAAACATACTCTTCAGTAGTGCGAAAAATAACGTGCCTGTGTCGGCTGCAGTGCGCATGCGCGGATTCACGGCCGCTTATTTTTGATCGGTTGACAACAGCGCCTCCGTTCACTCCTCATCTACCGTTTCGATCGGTAGATCGACTGGAAGATGCAGAATAGGGGCCCAGGGGAAGGGCTGGCTGCGTCGGAATTGCAGAATGCCAATGCGGTGTGGCCGCGGAGTGACACTTCTCTGTAATTGCCTCAAACGTAGTTTCGGCGGAAACAGGAGATAGTTCAGCCTACGGGCGGTGATCGGGGCTGCGGGCCCGCCTTTGAGCTTCCTCTCGCCCGCCCAACTGGTGCTGCCCTCTGTTGTGCTGTTAAGCTGGCCAGTTCGAATTCCCGCCTCACGCGGTCAAAAGTACCGCCGCCGTGATGTATGTTCTGCGGGTTGTTGTAGGCGCGCGTTGCACTTGTTGCCAAAGCAGTCGCCACTAACAGGTTTCTGTGGTTATCTATCATTTTAACGGATCCAACTCTCACTGCCATCCATCAGTAACGGTATCGACATAGTTCTATAAAACATACTAACTAAAAATTATACCAATACGTCCCGCTGTAAGCGTCTTAGCGTAAATGGGGTAAGCTACAAATGACAGATTAATCACAATGACTATGGTTTGAGTTACACATTACACCATTACATTTCTGTTGTATATGCATAACTTCGGCAGTCAACAGTTGTAACATTATTAGTAGGGTATGCCCATCTATCAAGGAAAGATCGTACCACATCGGATAGAAAATCGGTTTTTATGGTCCTGAGGCCAAAAGCAGCACAAAAGACAAAATGACATCGATTTGTAATTGTCCTGAGGTCAAAAGCGGCCAAAAAGGAAAATTATTTATAATTGTCGTGAGAAAGGTGCAAGACATGTTCAACATTCTGTCCACCGTTTCTCACACAAGATGAAATTGAGGAACAGCATGTTCCAAACAGATCTTTGTGCCTCGTGGGTGACTTTAAAAAGTCGTTGCGCAGCGCTTGCCTTAGTTCATCTACGTTCATAAATAGAGCACTGAACACAATGTGTTTCATATAAACCCAAAGCTAGGATTCACGCGGATTAAAATCTGGTGATCCGGATGGCCAGGCTGTAGCAAAATAACGGCTGATAATTCCAGCATTTCCGAAAATCTCCTGCAGCAGCTGCTTTACTCACCAATTTGCGCATAAAAATGACCCTACTCATACACTCGAAGGGTTTTAGTGCCATTCGTGCGTAACCTTACCAGTGACGGTACAGAAACAAGACCCACAGGAAAAAATACGGCCGTACAACAAATGGTGCTGCTAATCCGCATCATACATTCACATTTGGAGAATGAAATGATACCGGTAGATGTGCATGGTGATTTTACGTTTCCCGTATTCTGCAGTTCTGCGTTTTTACATTTTCTTGGAGATGAAAATGGTATGTTCCACGACAATTCATTGTCCACCTCCACGCGAGCAATAAATTCCAGAGCAAACTTTCGTCTTGCAGGGAAGTCAGCAGGAAGCAACTCCTGAACGTGTGTGATTTTGAATGTGTAGCAATGAAGACTTTTTCGTGGGATTTTATGGACCGTGCTCGGAGGCATTTTCGACGTTAGTACTACTCTCCGTGCACTGCATGTTTCCACAACACCGTTCAACCCCTCTTGAAATTTTTTGGTCACATCTTCGACACACGTCGGATCCACAGCTCTCTTCCCTCTGCCACAGTGCACTACAAAAGAACCTGTCTTTTCGAATTTTGTAATCATTTTCTCCAAATCCTTATCAGACATAGGACCATTGCATTTTTTAATAACCTTGAGTGTCTGAAACTTCTCTAGGATTACTGGCGCACAGTCACTGTTCTTGTAAAAGAGCTTTACCAGCAACGAGCATTACTTCATGCGGACATATTGGGCGTCTCGGACGCAAACTCAGAAACAGCCACGTGCCGCGTGTCTGTTGCTGTGTATATTATAACGTTTACAGCACCTTCTACTGGCCAAATTCTAGGTAATTTTGTTTCTTTGTTCCCTTATGTTCCCCTTTGCGTCGATAATATGCTGGTCAAATTTGACGTCATTCTGAGCAGCGGCACTCTTTCTACATTGATTTCAAACTTGAACTTTATAGATACCCTGTATGTATAGAAACAAATTACGGCAATTTCAGAAAAACTGGATGATTTGTTAAGGGGAAGAACCTTACAAACAGATTAAGGGAATAACGCGTTGGATCACCTTTGTAGCCGGTCGTTGTGGCTGAGAGGTTCTAGGCGCTTCAATCCGGAACCACGCTCTGTTACGGTCGCAGATTCGAATCCAGCCTCGGGCATGAATGTGTGTGATGTCCTTAGGTTAGTTAGGTTTAAGTACAATACTGGCCATTAAAATTGCTACACCACGAAGGTGACGTGCTACAGTCGCGAAATTTAACCGACAGGAAGAAGATGCTGTCACATGCAAATGATTAGCTTTTCAGAGCATTCATATAAGGTTGGCGCCGGTGGTGACACCTACAACGTGCTGACATGAGGAAAGTTTCCAACCGATTTCTCATACACAAAAAGCAGTTGACCGGCGTTGCCTGGTGAAACGTTGTTGTGATGCCTCATGTAAGGAGGAGAAATGCGTACCATCACGTTTCCGAATTTGATAAAAGTCGGATTGTAGCCTATCGCGATTGCGGTTTATCGTATCGCGACATTGCTGCTCGCGTTGGTCGAGATCCAATGATCGTTAGCAGAATATGGACTCGGTGGGTTCAAGAGGATAATACGAAACGCCGTGCTGGATCCCAACGGCCTCGTATCACTAGCAGTCGAGATGACAGCCATCTTATCCGCATGGCTGTAACGGATCGTGCAGCCACGTCTCGATCTCTGAGTCAATAGATGGGGACGTTTGCAAGACAACAACCATCTGCAAGAACACTTCGATGACGTTTGCAGCAGCACGGGCTATCGGCTCGGAGACCATGCCTGCGGTTACCCTTAACGCTGCATCACAGACAGGAGCGCCTGCGATGGTGTACTCAACGACGAACATTGGCTGGCGTATCAGCTGGCGTGATGGTATGGGGTGCCACTGGTTACAAGTCTCAGTCACATCTTGTAAGCACTAACGTCACTTTGAAACGTGGACGTTACATTTCAGATGTGTTACGACCCGTGGCTCTACCCTTCATTCGGTCCCTGCGAAACCCTACATTTCAGCAGAATAATGCACGACCGCATGTTGCATGTGATGTACGGGCCTTTTTGGATACAGAATATGTTCGACTGCAGCCCTGACCAGCACATTCTCCAGATCTCTCATCAATTGAATACGTCTGGTCAATGGTTGCCGAGCAACTGGCTCGTCACAATACGCCAGTCACTACTCTTGATGATCTGTGATATCGCGTTGAAGCTGCATGGGCAGCTGTACCTGTACACGACATCCAAGCTCTGTTTGACTCAGTGCCCAAGCGTATCAAGGCCGTTATTACGGCCACAGGTGGTTGCTCTGGGTACTGATTTTTCAGGATCTATGCACCAAAATTGCGTGAAAATGTAATCACATGTCAGTTCTAGTATAATATATTCGTCCAATGAATACCCATTTATCATCTGCATTTCTTCTTGGTGTAGCAATTTTAATGGCCGGTAGTGTAGTTGTAAGTCTAGGGGACTGATTACCTCAGATGTTAAGGTCCATAGTGCTTGGAGCCATTTTCTTATCAACTCTGGCCAATATGCAACTAGTTATTTAGCTTGGCATTGATTGGTAGAGTTATTGGATGTCCCCCTGAGGAATATCATGCCCCATTCTGTCCAGTTGGTGCGTTACATCGTCAAAATCCCGAGCTGGTTGGAGGGCACGGCCCATGACGCTTCAACGATTCCCAATTAGTGGGAGATTTGGGAATCTTGCTGGTCAAGGTACGGTTTGGCAAGCACGAGGACGAGCAGTAGAAACTGTCACGTGTGCGAGTGGGCATTATCTAGCTCAAGTGAACGTCAGGATGGCTTCCTATGAAGGGCAACGAAACGGGCCGTAGGATATCGTCCACGTGCTATACGGGTGCCGCGAATGACAACCAAAGGGGTCATGCTATAAACAGAAATAGCATCCTACACCTTCACTCCTGAATACCGGGCTGCTTAGCGGCCGGCTGACAGGTTGATAACCTACCTCTTTTCGGTGCCGACCAGATATGTTTTCGCTAGTCGTCAGGCGCCCCGGACAGTGTTGGTTCACCAACCTGACTGTCATCCGCCATACGTCGGTGTGAGGTGATATTTCGTTTCACGTCATGACCCTTACAACACAACGATACGTCGACGATATTCTACGTTTTTTTTTTTCTTGCTCTTCACGTCAAGCCATCCTGGCCTTACATTTCCGGTAGATACTTACATTTTATTTTCATTTTTGTTTTATTTTTCTTAGAATTTACCGTATCTTCTCGGGTTTTGTACCTAAGTTTTCTATTTGTTGGTCTACGTATTGCCTTAAAATTTTGTAGCGTTTCGACTCTACCATTAATCTTCAACGTGATCATAAACTGTGTCGCAGCAGAGATAATTAAATGAAACACTTCATACATTATTTCGATATTAATCATTACTTTTGGTCACACTGGTTAGTCACCTTCAAAGACCATAAACTTTTTCATATGTTCTGACATTTTATGATTGTATTCTGTGCCAATTTCGTTTAACCAATTTATTGCTAAGTGGAGGTTTTCTTCCTTTTCTTGTCTTGTTATATTGTCATATTCGTACAGCAGTGCACTTAGATTAGTGTGGTTTTCTATGAATAATTATGTAGTTTCCTGCAAAAGGGCAATGTAAATAAAAAGAATGGATTAGAGAAAACGTCTCGGTTTCACTCGTTGGTTTTTTTTCATCGCATCTGTCATTTTCTCTCCTGTATTGTTACATTTCTGTTCGACGACTTAAGTTTATTGTCACCCTTATGTTATGTGAATGATTTTCGCTGTCATTTCTTACTTCCCATTACTTATCGATCGAGAGCTTTTCCAAAAACTGTAAAAGAAATGCACGTTTCAAAAATTAAACTCTCTTAGAGCCGATGTATTACACAAATACTGTCACTAATTCTACGTCCTTCTCTAAATCTACTTTTACCTTGCTCAGTTTTAACAAAGATTATTAGCTACAGCTGTATAATCATGTGTTATTAAGCACTTGAAGAATTTGAAAGCTGTCCAACGCCACCTACTGGAAGCGTAGTTTCTGTTATGGTATTTCTTTTTCTTTCACGTACCGAATGCGTCTGCACTTCACGATGAAACTGGCGCTTCTCGCAGTACCTCGTCATTATGACGAGCGACTTGGTGCGCTGCTTTCTAAATCAGCTTGGTTCAGATCTCATGCGGCCATGAAAATTTAGTTGAGTGAATGTTGCGATGGTTCCTCTGCAGACTACAGGGCTGAAATGAGTATGCTACCTTTGCACAATCCGAACCTGTATTCCGATACTAATGACCCCGTCCTCGACGGGCCATTTTTACGATATCATCATTTTCTCCTTCTTTGCTGTGTTTACTGATACGCCACGATACGTGGGTGTGGTTCGGAGCATGGAGCGTGCCAAATGTTCCCCACACATCTAACGCTGCAAGATAGCGCGGGAAGCATTCATCCTCGTAGCTCTGCTTGGAGATGAGGCTGCTAAACTTTCTATCTGTAGGTGAATAAGCATACAGCCAGGACGAATAATGAAAGAAATTCGATAACATGAAATAAATTATATGATTAGACCTGCAATGAGCGGACTCCTAAAAGTCATCAAACGCGATCACAATTCTTCTTCCGCAAGTCTACAAAAAAATGATAAGACGAATATGAGTATATAATTCTGTGCATGTGTCCTCCAACTCTCTCGCGCTCTATATAATTTAAGCTATGTACCTTACCGTTCACTGAACCTGAGAATTGTTCACGTAGACCAAAATTAACAGTACCAAACGGTTACTAACTCGGGACTCACAAGAACGTTGCAAGTCAAACAAACCTCTTTAGTAAAACTACGATAAAATGTGCGATTGCAAATGCACTCTCCAAATTTAACACCTATAAACGCCGGCCGCGGTGGTGCTTCAGTCCGGAACCGCGCGACTGCTACTGTCGCAGGTTCGAATCCTGCCTTCGGCATGGATGTGTGTGATGTCCTTAGGTTAGTTGGGTTTAAGTAGTTCTAAGTTCTAGGGGATTGAAGACCTCAGATGTTAAGTTCCATAGTGCTCAGAGCCATCTGAACCTCTTCTTTTTTGCATTTCTTTGAAAAATAAAGTGAATGTAGCATCCAGTGATGATAGCTAGAGCCGTGAGAGAATGTTTCATTCTGGTTTGTTCTTCTAAAAGGTCATTATTTCATTCAGAATATCATGCCTTAGTTTCTCATTTCCTAATTGTACTAATCACCTAACAATGTCTTTGCACTGAGGTCTCTCCTTCTGTTATTGTAATGGAGTGAAAAATATTCACAGTTTCTTGCTTTCAGTCTTAAAGCACTTCGAAACAAGCTAATTTAGGTGATATTTTCACTAAAGTTTCGGTGCGATGCGACTACTTCTGCAATGTTTCTTGGCAACTCCGTTAGATGAACAGCCATTTTTCACGTGCATTTTCTTCGCGTGCTCGTTACTAGCGCCACGCCTACCGCGCCTCAAGCAGATTGGGTGCCCCGTGCGCGCGTGAAATTAGGGCGTAGTCAAATTGTTGTGCGGGCAGCACAGGTAGGGGCAGGCTGCAGATAGGGCGCGCGGTTCCCGGGCGGCCCGTCTAGCAGTTAAGCCGCACGCAACCCCGGCACGTAGACGTCGCGCATTAGCAATTCATAAGCCGCGCATGCCCGAGGCGGTGCCGGCATGGCCTCCCGCGCCCGTAATTACGGCGGCGCACAAACCTGCTCTCGCTCGCTGCATCCGGAGCGCCTCACACGTATAGCGATATTGCATAAAGCCACTGCCGTGCGCCTCGCTAAAACGCTAAAATACATAGTACTAATACTCTATCAAATACTTTCATGGAATCCTCACCTCTCTCTTGCTCTCGCTCCATTTGTTTAGTCGATGGCACTCTCCATGACCTCATTAACTGAGGTACGCCAGTTTGTTCTGCCCTGCACTTTATACTGCAGACCTTCCTGGTTGTAATCTATTACTTCTGTGATGCCGTCGATCCATCTCATCTTCTGCTACCTCTTCTCCTTGAGTATTCGACCTCTTCCCGCATTAAGATATTTTCCAGTGAAGCATGTCGTCTTATGATGTGCTAAAAGATTTTTTTTTCTAAGTCAGACCTTCCAAGGAGCACCCTACTTTCATTTTCTGTAATATTGATCTAGTAATTATATTTGCAGTCAGTGGAACTCCTAGGAGTTTCCTTCAACGCCGCAGTTCAAGGGTGTCTATTCTAAGCCGTTCAGCTTTCTTATGGTCCTGGTCTCAAGTCCCTGCAATGGAATGTCCATAGCTCTGAGTCTTTATTGTTGAGTTACGTCTGTACCCCTTGAAACTCTGTCAACTTTTGGGCAACCTCTGAGACAATTCCAGGTCCAAGCATTAGCAACGCTACCGGTCTGGTCCTCGACAGCAAACAACTGAACGTCTCCCATAATAGGAGGTAGTTTCTGAGTATAAATCAATAGGCAGCACCAGATCAAGGCCACACGGCCTTTCTGGGGCTCCCTGTAATGGTGGGCTGCTGCTGAATATACTGAACACGAAGTGCCATGCAGATCCTACCGGCCGACGTTGGTAGCAAGACACCTCTACGTGAGTCTGGAGGCAGACAAGAATTAGTACTAGGTAGGGCCTTCTGTAGTGGGGCATTGTGAGTACTGAATAAGTTGGTACCCACATACTGAACAGGTAGTTTCAGATTTGTCTAAAAAAGAGGGTAAATGGCAAGGAACGTCGTTTGAGGGGTCGGGCCATGTTCTTTCAAGTGTGACTCGCTAGTAACAAACTGCCATTCACTTATGGTTTAGCCACGATGCAACTCTTTCAGCTGCATGACAATCATCCTTAAAAGCTGCCATGATTCTACCAACTAATACGCATTTCTTGATTTTGTGCGTCCACTTATTATCGGCAGAGATGTAGGAGCAGAAATATAGGGATAACTCAACATAAAATCTATCTCGACTGTTTCTCCTCCTATATGCCATAAAGTGATAGGTGTAGTTCCCATAATTTTCGTTTCTTGAAAGGTATCATTAGACCAGCCTCTTTGTTTTCTTCTTTCACCTTCAGTAAGAGGTATATGAAATGTAACGAATGTATTCGAATTTGCGAGTATAGATAACCACCAGATATGTAATGGAATGACGACAGTCAAAATTAGTTCCGAAACGCTATTCGAACCCGCATTTCCCGCTTATAGCGAATGGTCGCCTTACCATTTCGCTGTCAGAACACGACTCACACCCAGACTCAAACTTCCAGATGTTGTCAACCAGTTGCCTAGAACCTGTGCTCGTACATCCATTATTTATATTCCCGTATAGGGGAGATATTTTTCTTGAACGTCACTTGCCTAGTATCGGGCGAAGAAATGTGATATTGCACCGCCCGTGTTATTCCGAATCACGATGCACAGTTCCTCCGGACATGCATCCATGTCTGAAGGTACAGACACTGCGGCAACTACAGCCGTTATGACATCCATGAAATGTATTCCCAGTTGCGAATATGGACAACCATAAAACTGTACAATGGAATGTCATCAATGAAAATTTGTGCCGGATCGACATTCGAACCTGAATTTCCGGTTTAGCTGACGACAGAATGCGAGGAAGAGTTAAAGATCCTCTTAGTGAATACGATATTACAGTGTCTGTACTATTCCAAATCGCGATACAAAGTTCCTTCGGGCATTCACTGCGGCGACTACAGCCGTTATGCTCGGATAGCCAAATGGTAAGGCGACCGCTCGCGACAACCGGGAAATTCGAGTTCAAGTCCCGTACGGCAGAAATTTTCGTTGTCGTCATTCCATGGATATGCGAAGGAACTTTGCATTATGGTTCGGAAAAACAAAGACACTGCTATATCGTATTTAATCGCCGACACTGTGCAATCGACTTTCAAGTAAAATGTCTACCCTGTACTGGAATATGCACAATGGACGTACGTGTACAGGCTGTAGACACATGCTTGACGACATACGGAAATTGGTTCTCCTCGTCAGTCGTGCTAGGATAGCGTTCTGGTGAGCCAACCTCTCGCTATAAGCTTCCCGCTTATCCGGGCTCCAGTCCCGGGGTCGGGGCAAATTTTCACTGTCGTCGTCGCGTTATATAGCTGATGGTTGTCCATATTCGGAACAGCGAATACATTTCATGTATTTACATCGGCTGTAGTCGCCACAGTGCCTGTTCCTTCGGATATACATGCATGTCTATAGGAACTTTGCATCGTGATCCGGAATAGCACACACACTTTAATATCGTATTCATTAAGGGGATGTTTTACTCTTCTTCACTTTCTGCCGTCAGGGTGGTATCATCTGCAAATCTAAGGCTGTTTATATTTTTCTCGGCCATTTTAATTCCATGTCTCGTCTAACCCGGTTCTCTGCATTATACATCAGATAAATAAGGTGACAATATGCAGCCTTACCGTACTCCTTTGCGAAACTTGAGCCATTTCGTTGTTCCACGTAGTGTTCTCATTGTGGATTCTTGGTCAGAGTACAAATTTCGTGTGAGGTAAACAGGGTGATCTGATACTTGGTTCAAACGGCTCTGAGCACTATGGGACTTAACTTCTGAGGTCTTCAGTGCCCTAGAACTTTGAACTACTTAAACCTAACTAACCTAAGGACATCACACACATCCATGACCGAGGCAGGGTTCGAACCTGCGACCGTAGCGGTCGCGCGGTTTTAGACTCTAGCGCCTAGAACCGCACGGCCACGGGGCCGGCGATCTGATACTCCCATCTTCTCTGGTCCCTCTTCCTTTCTGAATCTGCTCTATATGGCTGTTTCTTGAACTCTTACTCTTCTCAAGTTCTACGACTTCCTTCACATGTTTGAACAAATATACTCAGCTTTCCGTACGTAACTAACGTGAACCACATGCGTCTTGTACCACCTAATACAAATCTAACACTTCCTCAGGAGTTTGTTCAGCCATAACCTGAATCCCAACACATATTGTATCCTCTATGCTTCAAACCCTGGCCTGGTGGCGCGCCTGTAGCAGCAAGTGCCACTTATTTTCCATTTCCGAACATTCCTCTGCACATTTTTAATCACCTTCCCTCCCAGACTGAAATTCTCTCTGAACGCTACTTATTCCATGAACAGTAACTTATCCCACCCGTGCTTTCCGAGATATTAGCTACAGCTCACCTTCTTCTCGCCTAACTGTCTCACTAGTTAGATCCTGCCACCATATACATACACTGTCCCTTACGTCACAGGCTTTTCTAGAGCATTTAACGCTCACTTTCGCAAGGCCAAGTGAACAATTATATCCAGCCTGTACAAAAGATAGCGTGTTATGAATGACTACAACTAAAATCCTGTCATAGATTCTGACAGCTGAGGAAATTACGAATCGAATGACCACAATCGCTGGTCGATTATACATATATGAAACAGCTACATAAACATAATATGCAAAATCTTGAAATCACCCATGCTTCGTGGAAAGAGAGATTTATCAGACACTGAGCATGAATATGTCATCATTATAAAGCATTCTCATTAAAAATTCCAGTATGGTATTCTCCGTTAGGAAAACCTTTTTCCGTGGCGCACGCTGGGGCCACATGGGGAGGGCACCCCCACAGCTTAAACAGTCATTGTCCCCACCGTAAACAGGTAACAATGGTAGCTGGTACATCAGTGGACCTACCGTACAGTGTTGGCAGTGAGGACTATGTTTTTAGCCGTGGAAACACACTGCCTAGCCGGGAGACACTGTGCTCTGCCTCATTTATCTTATTTGTGTCATTCGTTGCTGAGTCGAGTCTCATTGGTTTCTCGTTCGTGGCTTTTTCATTGTTTGTTATCGTAAACATTGATGCAGCATTCTGCCACCATGTCAGCTAACATGATGTCTGTCCTCCAGTATCCTGAAGTCAGGCATCCGGAGTCCATCCTTGCAATGTATTTCATCGCGCCGCGAGAATATGCTAGCGACGAACGTCAGTACTGAGGCCGCGAACATCTTGGGCCGACTCTAATGCAGCTGGCCACGTACACGCTAAACTACTAAGCTCCTTAAACTCTCCTAGAACTCTCATAGCTGGTTAAAAGTCTCCATTGTCTCTCTGCGTAGTTTTCCATCGAGTGTGTTTGAAAATTGATTTTCTTTATTTCTTACACCAGCGTGGTAATTACTTTATCTGCTGCAATCTTGTTTCGTTTTAATATGTTACAGGCTGAAGTAGGCCAACTCGTCTTGCTCTTAAATACTTTTTCAATTCGGATATTTTTCCGTGTGCCTCCGTGATTTTTCCGAAATTTGAATTACTGCCTCTGACAATGGAAAGGTTGGCTCAATTTCATTGATGCGCCTAAATTACATTAAAATTCTGTATCTAGAGTGTAACTATCCCACGAGTCCCAGTGCACTGTAACAAGTACTTTCAATGAAAACACCTGCAGTACGATGACAAGTCCGACGCTTGCAAGATCATGATGACAGGAGAATTTCTCTGGAGGTAATACATTGCATATCTGAGAGTAGGGAAGTCAGCGACATTTAGGGAAAGGCCAGTCCCAAGAGCTACAACGCCCTTGCCACAGTATACCTAGAATCTTATCCCATCAGTGTCTTTAACGGTTTGAGTCCCAATAATATGAAACACATATACTTTTAAAATTTTTTACTAAAATAACCTTTCTTATCATAGTAACCACTGAATACAAGAAGAAATTGGCGGAAGTAAACACTCAGTCGTTTTAAAATGGTGGTTTCCCTTTGAAGTATGACTTTAAAATGTTTTACAAGATTGATCTTTTTTATCATAGTAAGAAACGAATACAAGAAGAACTTGGCAAAATGTAAATTACCACTTATTTTAAACAGATTTTTTCACTTTGAGACCACTAGCATATACATTTTTCAGCCAGTCATCATTTTATGTGATATATTTTATAGCAAACCCGTACTTTTCCTGGACACAATTCCATATCTCGAAACTTCCATGAATTCATAATGCCCTAAAACACACTGTAGTTCTAAATAAGAAGCAAAAACGGGACTAAGGTTTAATAAATAAATTTTATATCAGAACTATATACAGTCCCAGTAGTTTAATTTCGAAACCACTCGTAAAAGCAGTAGAGTAAACTCATATTTACATCACGAAGTCATATTTACAACACTGTCATCGATCTCCTTAATAAGGCCACTATAGAAATAAAAATACAGAAATAAAAAACTAAACTGGGAGTCACAATCCTCTACCATCATATAGGGCAATCACCACGCTGACTTTAGTTTTGAACCCTATAAGTGACTACTACATCGCACTATATTCGTAGAAGTACTTCAGTGTACCTCTAGGAGTCTTACAACGACATCAGTGGTTTCATACCAAAGGCACTGGTACTTCAAATACGAATTAATAAAATGGTGGTTTCAGGCAGAAACCACTGGTAGTCAGAGGGTAAACCTAAAGTTACCAGCAGCCATCACATCAATCATTTCCTTCAGTTCTAAATGATAAGCTGCAAGAAGTAAGCGGCTGTAGATTTCTGTATTTATATTGGATCCCATGTCATGGGTTCTGAGTCATCCACAACGGCGAAGCTTAATCTAATGATAAGCATTTAAATGTCAACGCCTCACCATATAAATGTTTGGAGACGTACGTGAATCGTGTTTCACAGACGGGAAGATGGCAGTAACACCGCTGTCAGCCCACCACCAAGAGGTACTCTGTAAATATCTGAAAAACAATTATCAAACAAGAGAAGCACTATAAGACGAACAGAAGCCAAGAAAAGAAAGAAAAGTAGAATTTTAATGTCGTCTAAGTTTCTAGGGGATTAGAGACGATGCACACGTTCTTACTTCACACAGAAAGGGGCAGCAGTCGGCTATGACTACATTGAATGACTCGTATCAACATTCAGCTAAGTGATTTAAGAAATCCACGGCTAACTACACCTACGAAAATATTCATCCTGTGTAGGACACTACTGAATTCTGGAGAACACTCTGCCACAAATGCGGTAGCGTTCTCGCTTCCCGCGCCCGGGTTCCCGGGTTCGATTCCCGGCGGGGTCAGGGATTTTCTCTGCCTCATGATGACTGGGTGTTGTGTGATGTCCTTAGGTTAGTTAGGTTTAAGTAGTTCTAAGTTCTAGAGGACTGATGGCCATAGATGTTAAGTCCCATAGTGCTCAGAGCCATTTGAAACATTTTTTCTGCCACAAACAGTAATTGTTGTCACATTGTGACAGTCATTGGTCGGTAAACAGCTCATAGCCAGTTCCTTTCGCTATTCCAAAACAGTAGATCGATTAAGTACCATCATGTGAATATTAATATTTTTGCTGTCTGCTCTGTATGAACCTTAGTGGCAAATAATGAGGCAGCGGAACATTGGCTCTTTGAATGTTTTGAGCAGATTCTTTCGAAGGTAATGGGTGTCATTTATCTTTGAACGTCTTACAACTAGCGCCACAAGTTCTTGTTGCACCTCGTCGCACACTCTACTTGAGTAAATTTTCTGATTGCAAAGTGACCTACGGGATCTAGAATTCTTACAGTCACTATGACTATTCTATAGTGTGTAGGAATACCAACTACTTAATCAGTACTTGAAAAGAGGTAATGAGTAAGATTTGTTCACAGGTTCGATCGCAGGCACACTATGCATTTTCGGAATTTTTGCTATCAAGTACTATCCTTCCCAATCTCCCTCTACCACTGCCTTTCTGCTTTACAACGCTTCGAATGGTCATCTACTTACTCACTTAAATACAGCTGCATATAATGGGTAACAAATTACTTTATGAGATACAATGGTGGGCAATATCTTCGTTAGCTTTCATAGAAAGTTGGAGATGCTAAATCTAATGAACAGAGTAGATCTTCCAGCAGTCTGTAGTCCAAGATTCACCATTTTCCAAAAGCCTTAATCCTTTGTAGGCAGATGCTATGTCCTGACGAAAGATAATTTTTATATTTTACAATTCGATTCCCTTGTAAAGCATTCTTTTTCTTTCATCCATTTGTTCCGTAAGAGTTTTGCAACGTTCTTAACTTATTTTCTATCGTTTGGAAGGTAGCAAATAAAGAAAATAAGTTTATGTCCCAATGAACACTCTAAGTAATTCTTTTTGGCAGATGAAACTGACTTTTATACCTTTTCCGTTGTTTAGCCACTATTCCCCATAACTGGTTTCATTGCTCCTTTGTTGCTGGAGTGAAGCGGTAGATAAACCGGCTCAGTCGGAATTTTTAAAACTTTGGATACACTAATAAGGATTTCGTTTCCAACTTTCAATTTCGTCACCGTCATTCATGTTAAACAACGCCGTTCCATCGTTAAATCTCTACTTCTGGCATGGTAATGTCATGCGCTATTCAGTAAATCTTTACTCGCTGGCCGTTTCATCAGATATTATGCACTTTCTCTGTGTTTTGATTTCTGCTTAGAGTTTTTGCATGCGAACCATATACAATGCGGCAAACAATTAAAATTTTCAAAGTCCCAGAGCGAAGCTGTCTCGCTTACATTACGGCGGTGACTACACGCGGCGGGTGCGAAGCATAACATTTCGCCACCGGGAGTGGGTCTGGGGAGAACACAACATCTGTGATTCCGGAGAGCGAGGCAGCGAACCTCAGCGGAAATGTAGGGGAGCAGAGCAGCTAGATGGGATCGTGTCACCTTCATTACGCGATGAAAGAAACACTATTGCTAATGCAACAACACGTGTGTCACTTTTAGAAACCAGTCGTATACCATACCAACCTCGGTAAACAACACAACAGAATGAGAACCGCTTCCTAATAGTAAGCCCTATGTGGTCATGACGAGTGACGTTGGGTAAACATTAGCCGCTATTTCACTCCATAAGTAACCCAGCATTCTAGCTCGTAAGGCAGTCGGTCAGACGGTGTACATAATGAAATTTACTGGCAGATTAAAACCAACTGAGCTACCCAGAGTTCGCAGGAGAGCTTCTGTAAAGTTTGGAAGGTAGGAGACGCGATACTGGCAGAAGTAAAGCTGTGAGGACGGGGCGTGAGTCGTGCTTGCGTAGCTCAGTTGGTAGAGCCCTTGCCCGCGAAAGGCAAAGGTCCCGAGTTCGAGTATCGGTCCGGTACACAGTTTTAATCTGCCAGGAAGTTTCATATCAGCGCACACTCCGCTGCAGAGTGAAAATCTCATTCTGGTGTACATAATGTTCGCACTCAATTCTCTGATTACACTAGTTACTGAGCCGTGCTCCGGCTCGCCTTGATGGCATTCACAGGTTGGCGTCGTGTATTGCGATTTTCAAATTCAAATGGCTCCCAGCACTATGGGGCTTAACTTCTGAGGTCATCAGTCCCCCAGAATTGAGAAGCACTTAAACCTAACTAGCGTAAGGACGTCATACACATCTATGCCCGAGGCAGGATTCGAACCTGCGACCATAGTGGTCGCACGGTTCCAGACTGTAGCGCCTAGAACCGCTCGGCCACCACGGCCGGTGGGGATTTTCACCTCTCGTTTTCTTAGTCTGTTCACTGGCGCCACTACGTTTACTCGCTTTGTCTGTCCGTCAGTGGCAGCAGCAGCGCTTATCGATAGAAAGTAGTGTGGTACTATCTTTCGAGTGACCTCTAGTATTTCCGGGTAGTCGTGTGTGGGGCAGTTCGCTTAGGACGGAGGAGCAGTGAGGTCCGCACAGAGGCAGTACTCGCCGGGACAGCTGGCGATACGTGCACAGCCCGATGGATGGATGTCGTCGCGAGAGTGCACGACCACGTCGCGGTCCGGACTCAAAGAGTTTAAGTTCAATGGATCGTTATATTCGAGCAGTGCAAATTTCACTTGTGTGTGTCTGCCCGTCCGCCGAAGTGACCTCATGTCAATAGGCTGTCAGTCGACGATTTGTACTGGCACCTTTCCCTTGCCTGACTTGAGCGGGGAGGATCTGTGGGTGGTTGTTCTGTCGGTCGTCTCATCGGACGACGTGTACTTGCTCTTCCGACCGTTTCTGTGCCCCCTGTGTTTGTGTCGACTCGTGTTTCGTGCTTGTTGTTCCACGGTGACTGGTTTTAGCATTGTTTGAGTTGTTGGTGGAATTTCTTTCGCGGGTCCATGCGTATCTAGTGTGTTCGAATGAGCAGTTATTTTAACGCTGTCTTTGAACTGCATTTGCGGAGTGGTTCCTTCTGCCTTTCGGTGTTTTGAAAGCCGGTTTCTGCAGGCGCAGTGCTGTCTATCACTTCGCCCTCACTTGAGTTATTCTATCGTTGTACTGGTTATCAGATATTAGGTGGATTTTGTAAGAGGGATGGTCGGCGTTTAAGCTGTACCTTGAGTTGCCATCCCGTTAAGTAAGCATAACTCTTGGCTGCCTGTCTCATCGCTTACGCAGTTGTAGGGACTTTTCTCAGGCCAATCCTTGAAGCACTGTCTGTGGATCACTCCCTTCTTTATTTGGTCTGATTGTGTCAATTGTTTAAAAATAATATTTTGTTTAAATTATTCCTATTGCTTGTGGCCTTCAGCCAACAATTAATTTGAATTCCTTCTAATAAGGTCTTCAGCCGTCAGTGTGGCTTGTGTTACACTCAGTTTTTTTTTAATGAGCGTTTTAAAAAACGATTTTGGTATTTTCAACGTGTAATTGTCTTCCTCACTTGTAATTCAGGCCTTCAGCCGCTAACTGTTCTGAAGGATAGTTTGTGGCCTTCAACTGACAAATACACTACTGGCCATTAAAATTGCTACACCACGAAGACGACGTGCTACAGACACGAAATTTAACAGACAAGAAGAAGATGCTGTGATATGCATATAATTTGCTTTACAGAGCATTCACACAAGGTTGGCGCCGGTGGCGACTCCCACAACAAGCTGACATGAGGAATGTTTCCAACCCACTTCTCATACACAAACAGCAGTTGGCCGACACTGCCTGGTGAAACGTTGTTGTGCTGCCTCGTGTGACGAGGAGAAAAGCATATCATCACGTTTCCGACTTTGATAAAGGTCGGATTGTACCCTATCGCGATTCCGGTTTATCGTATCGCGTCACTGCTGTTCGCGTTGGTCGAGATCCAATGACTGTTAGCAGAATATGGAATCGGTGGGTTCAGGAGGGTAATACGGAACGCCGTGCTGGATCCCAACGGGCTCGTATCACTAGCAGTCGAGACGGGTAATGCAGCGACGTCTCGATTGCTGAGTCAGCAGATGGGGACGTTTGCAAGACAAGAACCATCTACACGAACAATTCGACGACGTTTGCAGCAGCATGGACTATCAGCTCAGAGACCATGGTTGCTGTTACCCTTAAAGCTGCATCACAGACGGGAACGCCTGCGATGGTGTACTCAACGACGAACCTGGGTGCACGAATGACAAAACGTCATTTTTTCGCATTAATCCAGGTTCTGTTTACAGCATCATGATGGTCACATCTGTGGCTGCTTGTCCTGTTCCAGAGGTTGCCCCTCAGTGTGCATGATCCGGGCAGTCGCAGAGGGTGGGCGTACTGGTAGTTGGGAGCTCCAACGTCAGGCGCGTAATGGGGCACCTTAGGGATATGGCAGCAAGAGAGGGGAAGAAAACCAATGTGCACTCCGTGTGCATACCGGGGGCAGTCATTCCAGATGTGGAAAGGGTCCTTCCGGATGCCATGAAGGGTGCAGGGTGCACCCATCTGCAGGTGGTCGCTCATGTCGGCACCAATGATGTGTGACGCTATGGATCGGAGGAAATCCTCTCTGGCTTCCGGCGGCTATCTGATTTGGTGAAGACTGCCAGTATCGCTAGCGGGATGAAAGCAGAGCTCACCATCTGCAGCATCGTCGACAGGACTGACTGCGGACCGTTGGTACAGAGAGGAGTGGAGGGTCTGAATCAGAGGCTGAGACGGTTCTGCGACCGTGTGGGCTGCAGATTCCTCGACTTGCGCCATAGGGTGGTGGGGTTTCGGGTTCCGCTGGATAGGTCAGGAGTCCACTACACGCAACAAGCGGCTACCCGGGTAGCAGGGGTTGTGTGGCGTGGGCTGGGCGGTTTTTTAGGTTAGATGGCCTTGGGAAAGTACAGAAAGGACAACAGCCTCAATGGGTGCGGGGCAAAGTCAGGACATGCGGGGACCAAGCAGCAATCGGTATTGTAATTGTAAACTGTCGAAGCTGCGTTGGTAAAGTACCGGAACTTCAAGCGCAGATAGAAAGCACCGAAGCTGAAATCGTTATAGGTGCAGAAAGCTGGCTGAAGCCAGAGATAAATTCTGCCGAAATTTTTACAAAGGCACAGACGGTGTTTAGAAAGGATAGATTGCATGCAACCGGTGGTGGAGTGTTCGTCGCTGTTAGTAGTAGTTTATCCTGTAGCGAAGTAGAAGTGGATAGTTCTTGTGAATTATAATGGGTGGATGTTACACTCAACAACCGAGCTAGGTTAATAATTGGCTCCTTTTACCGACCTCCCGACTAAGCAGCATTAGTGGCAGAACAACTGAGAGAAAATTTGGAATACATTTCACATAAATTTTCTCAGCATGTTATAGTCTTAGGTGGAGATTTCAATTTACCAGATATAGAATGGGACACTCAGATGTTTAGGACGGGTGGTAGGGACAGAGCGTCGAGTGACATTATACTGAGTGCACTATCCGAAAATTACCTCGAACAATTAAACAGAGAACCGACTCGTGGAGATAACATCTTGGACCTACTGATAACAAACAGACCCAAACTTTTCGACTCTGTATGTGCAGAACAGGGAATCAGTGATCATAAGGCCGTTGCAGCATCCCTGAATATGGAAGTTAATAGGAATATAAAAAAGGGAGGAAGGTTTATCTGTTTAGCAAGAGTAATAGAAGGCAGATTTCAGACCACCTAACAGATCAAAACGAAAATTTCTGTTCCGACACTGACAATGTTGAGTGTTTATGTAAAAAGTTCAAGGCAATCGTAAAATGCATTTTAGACAGGTACGTGCCGAGTAAAACTGTGAGGGACGGGAAAAACCCACCGTGGTACAACAACAAAGTTAGGAAACTACTGCGAAAGCAAAGAGAGCTTCACTCCAAGTTTAAACGCAGCCAAAACCTCTCAGACAAACAGAAGCTAAAAGATGTCAAAGTTAGCGTAAGGAGGGCTATGCGTGAAGCGTTCAGTGAATTCGAAAGTAAAATTGTATGTACCGACTTGACAGAAAATCCTAGGAAGTTCTGGTCTTACGTTAAATCAGTAAGTGGCTCGAAACAGCATATCCAGACACTCCGGGATGATGAAGGCATTGAAACAGAGGATGACACGCGTAAAGCTTAAATACTAAACACCTTTTACCAAAGCTGTTTCACAGAGGAGGACCGCACTGCAGTTCCTTCTCTAAATCCTCGCACAAACGAAAAAATGGCTGACATCGAAATAAGTGTCCAAGGAATAGAAAAGCAACTGGAATCACTCAACAGAGGAAAGTCCACTGGACCTGACGGGATACCAATTCGATTCTACACAGAGTACGCGAAAGAACTTACCCCCCTTCTAACAGCCGTGTACCGCAAGTCTCTAGAGGAACGGAAGGTTCCAAATGATTGGAAAAGAGCACAGGTAGTCTCAGTCTTCAAGAAGGGTCGTCGAGCAGATGCGCAAAACTATAGACCTATATCTCTGACGTCGATCTGTTTTAGAATTTTAGAAAATGTTTTTTGCTCGGATATCATGTCGTTTTTGGAAACCCAGAATCTACTATGTAGGAATCAACATGGATTCCGGAAACAGCGATCGTGTGAGACCCAACTCGTTTTATTTGTTCATGAGACCCAGAAAATATTAGATACAGGCTCCCAGGTAGATGCTATTTTTCTTGACTTGCGGAAGGCGTTCGATACAGTTCCGCACTGTCGCCTGATAAACAAAGTAAGAGCCTATGGAATATCAGACCAGCTGTGTGGCTGGATTGAAGAGTTTTTAACAAACAGAACACAGCATGTTGTTATCAATGGAGAGACGTCTACAGACATTAAAGCAACCTCTGTCGTGCCACAGGGGAGTGTTATGGGACCATTGCTTTTCACAATATATATAAATGACCTAGTAGATAGTGTCGGAAGTTCCATGCGGCTTTTCGCGGATGAGGCTGTAATATACAGAGAAGTTGCAGCATTAGAAAATTGTAGCGAAATGCAGGAAGATCTGCAGCGTATAGGCACTTGGTGCAGGGAGTGGCAACTGACCCTTAACATAGACAAATGTAATGTATTGCGAATACATAGAAAGAAGGATCCTTTATTGTATGATTATATGATAGCGGAACAAACACTGGTAGCAGTTACTTCTGTAAAATATCTGGGAGTATGCGTACGGAACGATTTGAAGTGGAATGATCATATAAAATTAATTGTTGGTAAGGCGGGTACCAGGTTGAGATTCATTGGGAGAGTCCTTAGAAAATGTAGTCCATCAACAAAGGAGGTGGCTTACAAAACACTCGTTCGACCTATACTTGAGTATTGCTCATCGGTGTGGGATCCGTACCAGATCGGGTTGACGGAGGAGATAGAGAAGATCCAAAGAAGAGTGGCGCGTTTCGTCACAGGGTTATTTGGTAACCGTGATAGCGTTACGGAGATGTTTAACAAACTCAAGTGGCAGGCTCTGCAAGAGAGGCGCTCTGCATCGCGGTGTAGCTTGCTCGCCAGGTTTCGAGAGGGTGCGTTTCTGGATGAGGTATCGAATGTATTGCTTCCCCCTACTTATACCTCCCGAGGAGATCACGAATGAAAAATTAGAGAAATTAGAGCGCGCACGGAGGCTTTCAACAGTCGTTTTTCCCGCGAACCATACGCGACTGGAACAGGAAAGGGAGGTAATGACAGTGGCACGTAAAGTGTCCTCCGCCACACACCGTTGGGTGGCTTGCGGAGTATAAATGTAGATGTAGATGTAGAGCGGTAACTGATTAGGTCCCATACACACATTTTCCTGCCATCCCTAAGTCCCAAGTTTCAGAGAGTTCCGGCTCAAGTCTGTTACAGAATTCCTTCACGCAACTGAGCAACGACAGCCGCTACTGGGAGAATGGCTGCCTCGCCGTAATCACCAGTCGCAGAGTTTAAGCCTAGCGGTGTTGTAGATTGATAGACCGCGTCTCTTCCCTATCATCCCGTGTCAGGACACCAGCTTTACTGAAACTTCGGTGGACTGACCAGTGTCTATCTGAACAGTAGACCAAGATCATCATATGGCTATACGGCAGCCGTCATGGTGGTTCAATGGTGAGCGGAAGGCGACAGAGTTACTTCCAAATTGGCATCGCGGTTTGGCCAGCGCCGGAGCCACCTCGAGCAGCAAACTTCCATAGCAGCAGCTGGCGAGGAACAACGAGTGGGCCGGCCGGTGTGGTCAAGCGGTTCTAGGCACTACAGTCTGGAACCGCGCGACCGCTACGGTCGCAGTTTCGAATCCTGCCTCGGGCATGGATGTGTGTGATGTCCTTAGGTTAGTTAGTTTTAAGTAGTTCTAAGTTCTACGGGACTGATGACCACAGCAGGCAAGTCCCAGAGTGCTCAGAGCCATTTGAACCATTTTTTGAACAACGAGTGGGGCGACAGCTACGTTAAGTAGGCTGAAGGCCACTTACGATGCGAACCCTCGGCGGGTATTCGTCAGTCGCTGCCAGCAGACACTGACTGCAGCTTACGGAAATAAAAAACTAATTCTGAATCTCCTTTCACTACGCCTTCCGACGACAACAGGTCACCACTATTTCCGAGGAAAACTGACAAGGAGTGCCTCCTGAACGGAACTGTCACTACTTCCACCCTATCAACTGTCACCCTCTTTGCAAAGTTCTGACACGTCCTTCAGTTGAACAATTCTCAATTTAAACACGATACATTTGAAATAAACCATTCTCCCATTTTAAACGATAAAGAATACTTACGAGGGTCACTCCAAACGAAATGCACACTCTTTTTGTAAAAATACAGTGCATGTGTGAAAGTTTTACAGTGTGTAGATACATCCTTCACTCTTGTTTTCAAACTTAGTTCAACCTGTTCCCGTGAGTGGCGCCGTCACAGCATGTCCTCAAGATGGCTGCTGCACTTGACGTTCGTCAGAAGCAGCGTGCTGTCATAGAATTCCTGTGCTGTGAAAACGAGACAGTGGTAAACATCCACAAGAGGTTGAAAAAGGTGTATGGAGATGCTGCTGACGATCGCAGTACAGTTAGTCGGTGGACAAGCAGGTTACGTGATGAAAGCGGGCAAGACAATACTGAGGATTGTCCTCGCAGCGGCAGGCCTCGTACTGCACGCACTCTAGACAATATGCAGAGAGTTAACGAATTGGTGACTGCTGACAGACGCATCACAGTGATCACGTTGGGATGGGGGAAGAAAGTGTTTGCAGAACACTGAATGTGTTGGCGGTGAAAAGGTTTGTGCCAGGTGGGTTCCCATGATGTTGACAGTGGCTCACAAAGAAACTAGAGAAACGGTATGCAGCGAACTTTTGGAACAGTATGAGAATGGTGGAGATGAATTTCTTGAAAGAATTGTGATTAAACATGACTCCATCTTTTTTCACCAGAGACGAAGAGGCAATCAATGAAGTGGCATCATGCAAATTCACCCAAGAAAAAAATTTCAAAACCACACCTACTGCTGGAAAAGTTATGGCTACGGTGTTTTTAGAGTCCGAAGAACTCTCGCTTGTGGGCATCATGCTAACTGGAACCATCACAAATTCTGATGCATATGCGACGACACTGAAGAAACTTCGAGCTCGACTGAGTCTTGTTCGACCACATCGGCAAAAGTACACTCCTGGAAATTGAAATAAGAACACCGTGAATTCATTGTCCCAGGAAGGGGAAAATTTATTGACACATTCCTGGGGTCAGATACATCACATGATCACACTGACAGAACCACAGGCACATAGACACAGGCAACAGAGCATGCACAATGTCGGCACTAGTACAGTGTATATCCACCTTTCGCAGCAATGCAGGCTGCTATTCTCCCATGGAGACGATCGTAGAGATGCTGGATGTAGTCCTGTGGAACGGCTTGCCATGCCATTTCCACCTGGCGCCTCAGTTGGACCAGCGTTCGTGCTGGACGTGCAGACCGCGTGAGACGACGCTTCATCCAGTCCCAAACATGCTCCATGGGGGACAGATCCGGAGATCTTGCTGGCCAGGGTAGTTGACTTACACCTTCTAGAGCACGTTGGGTGGCACGGGATACATGCGGACGTGCATTGTCCTGTTGGAACAGCAAGTTCCCTTGCCGGTCTAGGAATGGTAGAACGATGGGTTCGATGACGGTTTGGATGTACCGTGCACTATTCCGTGTCCCCTCGACGATCACCAGTGGTGTACGGCCAGTGTAGGAGATCGCTCCCCACACCATGATGCCGGGTGTTGGCCCTGTGTGCCTCGGTCGTATGCAGTCCTGATTGTGGCGCTCACCTGCACGGCGCCAAACACGCATACGACCATCATTGGCACCAAGGCAGAAGCGACTCTCATCGCTGAAGACGACACGTCTCCATTCGTCCCTCCATTCACGCCTGTCGCGACACCACTGGAGGCGGGCTGCACGATGTTGGGGCGTGAGCGGAAGACGGCCTAACGGTGTGCGGGACCGTAGCCCAGCTTCATGGAGACGGTAGCGAATGGTCCTCGCCGATACCCCAGGAGCAACAGTGTCCCTAATTTGCTGGGAAGTGGCGGTGCGGTCCCCTACGGCACTGCGTAGGATCCTACGGTCTTGGCGTGCATCCGTGCGTCGCTGCGGTCCGGTCCCAGGCCGACGGGCACGTGCACCTTCCGCCGACCACTGGCGACAACATCGATGTACTGTGGAGACCTCACGCCCCACGTGTTGAGCAATTCGGCGGTACGTCCACCCGGCCTCCCGCATGCCCACTATACGCCCTCGCTCAAAGTCCGTCAACTGCACATACGGTTCACGTCCACGCTGTCGCGGCATGCTACCAGTGTTAAAGACTGCGATGGAGCTCCGTATGCCACGGCAAACTGGCTGACACTGACGGCGGCGGTGCACAAATGCTGCGCAGCTAGCGCCATTCGACGGCCAACACCGCGGTTCCTGGTGTGTCCGCTGTGCCATGCGTGTGATAATTGCTTGTTCAGCCCTCTCGCGGTGTCCGGAGCAAGTATGGTGGGTCTGACACACCGGTGTCAATGTGTTCTTTTTTCCATTTCCAGGAGTGTAGGATGTTTTGCTGTTGCACGACAGTGCACGGCCACATGTCAGTCAAAACACCATGGAAACGATCACAAAACTCGAATGGACAGCACTGAAACACCCGCCTTACAGTCCTGACCTGGATCTATTTGACTATCATCTCTTTGGGAAACTGAAAGACTGTCTTCGTGGAACGAAACAGTGGCTCCAACTAGCTGGTCCAGAATTTAACCGTGCGGGTATACAGGCGCTGGTTCCAAGATGGCGTAAGGCAGTTGAGAGGGATGGAAATAATGTCGAGAAATGAAAATATTCTTCCTAAAGGAAGTATCAACACACTGTAAAACTTTCAAACATGTAGAATAGAAGATGGGTTTAAAAAAAAAATAGTGCGCATTTCTTTTGGAGTGACCCTCGCATTATGAACTCTGATCAACGATTAATATCTTACTGTTAGCGATAAACCGTTCAAAGCAAAGATATTTATGTCTACATGGTTTCCAGCTTATTCATTTGAATCGAACTCTCTCAACGAGACACTTACATGATCTTCCTTTTTTTTTTTTTTTAACTTTGGTTTCGTAACATTGCGACAGTGACATTCTTCTACACGTCTGATAGGCAATGTTGTTGAGCACCGACTACAGTTAGAGAAAGCCATGTAGCCTACAGGACGGGAAAGTGGTGCCTCTTGGCCGGGGCTTCACAGACGTGCGTGTTGCAGGATGTGGCTGCTAATGACACGTCGCTGCACGCACACTGAATGTACAAGTTCGTTAGCCCTCAGCCGGCCTCCTGTGACGACAGATTGCACAGTAGACAGCACGTAAGTCTGTACGGCGACAAAAGCTCATCACTGAGGGCGATACATTTCACTCATTGCATGCTGCTTTTAAGGTCTCTTCCCTGACGGAGATAACGAGCTGAATTTACGGAAAAACACATAGAGAGCCGTAGGGCTTCCCTGGGCGGAGAAGATTTGGAATTGTTCGCCATTCTGGATGGTACTTTTCGTAACCTTCAATATTAATTATTTTTCGTTATATCTGAATGATGGTATATGTTGAAGAAGGCCAAATTTAATTTCTCGCATCTACACAGCGAGCGACGTGGCGCAGTGGTTACCACACTGGACTAGCATTCGGGAGACGATGGTTCAAACCCGCTTCCGGACATCCTGACTTAGGTTTTCCGTGATTTCCCTCGTTTCAGGGAAATACCTGGATGATTCGTTTACAAGGGCACAGCCGACTTCCTTCCTCATCCTTTCCTAATCCGATGGGACCGATGATCTCGCTGTTTGGTTCCCTCCACCAAATCAACCAATCAGATCTATAACTGTAGGTCAGGAATGTATCAATGCGCTATCGCGTTCAAACCAATGAGCCTGTCTAACAGTCACCATCATCTTGATGGGCACCGGTCATTACTGCCCGAAAAGCGTTGCACTAAAATAAACTAGGTCCAATATTACTTTTGTCTCACTCACGTCTCGGCGACACGTAGATAATCGGGAGGCAGTGATATTTTAATTCTAATTTATACCTTACTGGTAGGACACCTATTAATAAATCAGTGAAAGACTTCCATAGTGCCAGAGAACGCTGCAGAGGCTAAAACCTACAGTACTACAGTACGTCCAGCAAGTAATCGAGGACGTAGGTTCCAAGTGTCGCTCTGCAATGAAGAGGTTGGCATGAGATCCGCATCAATCTAGCCAGAAGACTAGTGACTTAAAAACAATCTCTAACAAATCAAAATGAACGTATCATGACGTAGTAGACTGAGGCGAAAAACGGAGTAAAATATGGATACTAATGGAGCTTCAAGAAGAACTCTTTCTCGAATCTGGGAAGGCTATTTTTCTAGGACTGTACGTGAATGATGGTTTTTCTGCAAAGCTGGGCTTAATTTCATTTTTCGTATCTAAGATATCACAGTAATGATAAACCACAACTACAATAGCATCATGTTACATACGAATACAGATGTAATTCCAATTAGTGAATAACGTACCTGCTATCTACTGGGTGTGGAATATTTTATTGCGATACGTGTACCTCATGTTCCGCTGTTAGTGGAAACAACGCATCCAGTCCCAAGATCAATGCTTACCCACAGACTGTAGATGGTTACCACCTGATCGCTATCGCACGAGTGTTAGTTATTTTGTAGAACACCGACAGAAATGGGCAAAATGGAAATAAATTAAATTTTCACTGTAGCCAGCAGTACTTTTAAGTGCCAAAATATGGCTCGAATCAATTTAGATTGCAGAATAAAACGGCCACCAGCACCAAAAGTAGCAAAAGTTAATTTTGATAAGAGATTGTAATGACTTTGATATCTAATTAATATCATATGGGAAAGATAAAGCAGCAACAGGACAGAATTCACACGTGCTAACGTACATGTAAAAGCCAAATGCGACGCGAATACAAGTAAAGTTAATTTGGAATATAACATGTTGTTGTTGTTATTGTTGTGGTCTTCAGTCCTGTAACTGGTTTGATGCACCTCTCCATGCTACTCTATCCTGTGCAAGCTTCTTCATCTCCCAGTACCTACTGCAACCTGCATACTTCTGAATCTGCTTAGTGTATTCATCTCTTGGTCTCCCTCTACGATTTTTACCCTCCACGCTGCCCACCAACGCTAAATTTGTGATCCCTTGATGCATCAGAACATGTCCTACCAACCGATCCCTTCTTCTAGTCAAGTTGTGCCACAAATTTCTCTTCTCCCTAATCCTATTCAATACTTCCTCATTAGTTATGTGATATACCCATCTAACCTTCAGCATTCTACTGTAGCACCACATTTCGAAAGCTTCTATTCTCTTCTTGGCCAAACTATTTATCGTCCATGTTTAACTTCCATGCATGGCTACACTCCATACAAGTACTTTCAGAAATGACTTCCTGACACTTAAATCTGTACTCGATTTTAACAAATTTCTCTTTTTCAGAAACGCTTTCCTTGCCATTGCCAGCCTACATTTTATATCCTCTCTACTTCGACCATCATCAGTTATTTTGCTCCCCAAATAGAAAAACTCCTTTACTACTTTAAGTTTCTCATTTTCTAATCTAATTCCCTCAGCATCACCCGACTTAATTCGACTACATTCCATTATCCTCGTTTTGCTTTTGTTGATGATCATCTTATATTCTCCTGTCAAGACAATGTCCATTCCATTCAACTGCTCTTACAAGTCCTTTGCTGTCTCTGACAGAATTACAATGTCTTCGGCGAACCTCAAAGTTTTATTTCTTCTCCATGGATTTTAATTCCTACTTCGAATTTTTCTTTTGTTTCCTTTACTGCTTGCTCGATGTACAAATTGAATAACATCAGGGAGAGGCTAAAAAACCTGTCTTACTCCCTTCCCAACCACTGCTTCCCTTTCATGACCCTCGACTCTTATAATTGCCATCTGGTTTCTGTACAAATTGTAAATAGCCTTTCGCTCCCTGTATTTTACCCCTGCCACCTTTAGAATTTGAAAGTACTACAGTCAACATTGTCAAAAGCTTTCTCTAAGTCTACAAATGCTAGAAACGTAGGTTTGCCTTTCCTTAATCTTTCTTCCAAGATAAGTCGTAAGGTCAGTATTGCCTCACGTGTTCCAACATTTCTACGGAATCCAAACTGATCTTCCCCGAGGTTGGCTTCTACCAGCTTTTCCATTCGTCTGTAAAGAATACGCGTTAGTATTTTGCAACCACGACTTATTAAACTGATAGTTCGGTAATTTTCACATGTGTCAACACCTGCTTTTTTTGGGATTGGAATTAATATAGTCTTCTTGAAGGCTGAGGGTATTTCGCCTGTCTCATACATCTTGCTCACCAGATGGTAGAGTTTTGTCAGGACTGGCTCTCCCAAGGCCGTCAGTAGTTCTAATGATATGTTGTCTACTCCCAGGGCTTTGTTTCGACTCAGGTCTTTCAGTGCTCTGTCAAACTCTTCAAGCAGTATCGTATCTCCCATTTCATCTTCATCTACATCCTCTTCCAGTTTCACAATATTATCCTCAAGTACATCGCCCTTGTGTAGACCCTCTATATACTCCTTCCACCTTTCTGCTTTCCCTTCTTTGCTTACAACTGGGTTTCCATCTGAGCTCTTGATAGTCATACAAGTGGTTCTCTTTTCTCCAAAGGTCTCTTTAATTTTCCTGTAGGCATTATCTATCTTACTCCTAGTGAGATAAGCCTCTACGTACTTACATTTGTCCTCTATCCATCCCTGCTTAGCCATTTTGCGCTTCCTGTCGACCTCATTTTCGAGACGTTTGTAATCCATTTTTGCCTGCTTCATTTACTGCATTTTTATATTTTCTCCTCTCATCAATGAAATTGAATATTTCTTCTGTTACCGAAGGATTTCTACTAGCCTTCGTCTTTTTACCTACTTGATCTTCTGCTGCCTTCACTACTTCATCCCTCAGAGCTACCCATTCTTTTTCTACTGTATTTCTTTCCCCCATTCCTGTCAATTGTTCCCTTATGTTCTACCTGAAACTCTGTACAACCTCTGGTTTAGTCAGTTTATCCAGGTCCCATCTCCTTAAATTCCCAGCTTTTTGCAGTTTCTTCAGTTTTAGTCTACAATTCATAACCAATAGATTGTGTTCAGAGTCCATATCTGCCCCTGAAAATGTCTTACAATTTAAAACCTGGTTCCTAAATCTCTGTCTTACCATTATATAATCTATCTGATACCTTCTAGTATCTCCAGGATTGCTCCATGTATACAACCTTCTTTTATGATCTTGGACCAAGTGGTAGCTATGATTAAGTTATGCTCTGTGCAAAATGCTACCAGACGGCTTCCTCTTTCATTTCTTACCCCCAATCCATATTCACCTACTATGTTTCCTTCTCTCCCTTTTCCTACTCTCGAATTCCACTGACCCATGACTATTAAATTTTCATCTCCCTTCACTACCTAAATAATTTCGTTTATCTCATCATACATTTCATCAATTTCTTCATCATCTGCAGAGATAGTTGGCATATAAACTTGTACTACTGACGTAGGCATGGGCTTCGTGTCTATCTTGGCCACAATAATGCTGTTTGTAGTAGCTTACCCGCACTCCTATTTTTTTATTCATTATTAAACCTACTCCTGCATTACCCCTATTTGATTTTGTATTTATAACCCTGTATTCACCTGACCAAAAGTCTTGTTCCTCCTACCACCGAACTTCACTAATTTCCTCTATATCTAACTTTAACCTATCCATTTCCCTTTATAAAGTTTCTAACCTACTTGCCCGATTAAGGGATCTGACATTCCACCCTCCGATCCGTAGAAAGCCAGTTTTGTTTCTCCTGATGACGACGTCCTCTTGAGCAGTCCCCGCCCGGAGATCCGGATGGGGGACTATTTTACCTCCAGAATATTTTACCCGAGAGGACGCCATCATCATTTTACCACACAGTAAAGCTGCATGCTCTCGGGAAAAATTACGGCTGTAGTTTCCCCTTGCTTTCAGCCGTTCGCAGTACCAGCACAGCAACGCCCTTTTGGTAAGTGTTACAAGGCTAGATCAGTCAATCATCCAGACTGTTGCCCCTGCAACTACTGAAAAGGCTGCTGCCCCTCTTCAGGAACCACACGTTTGTCTGGCCTCTCAACAGATACCCCTCCGTTGTGGTTGCACCTACAGTACGACCATATGTATCGCTGAGGCATGCAAGCCTCCCCACCAACGGCAAGGCCCATGGTTCATGGGGACTGAAATATAACATAACATTCTAAAATTACTTAGACTACATGAAAGCCAGTATACTTCCGTCATAGTAAGTAAACTGCTATTAAATCACTTTTAATTTGAGTTGAATGCCTGCAGTAGTAATGCAATACTCTATGAACCACTATTGTTACTACCGCTTCAGAACACAATGAGTACATCACTGAAAATCAACGGTAAATACAATTAGATTTAGTTTCTTCGACTATTTCTATCACCTGAGACTTTCTCGGAATATATTGTGAAAGGGCAGGACCCTGCTGATGACTAACGACTCGGGTCAATGAAGTTTCTCTCGATGAGTTTACTCTGTGACTGAACATATTATAATGTTGCAAAAAGTTACTAAGATGATGGTGTGCCTATTACACAGCTGCAAAATACTGGCTGGAACTTACTTCACAATGCGTTATTTGCAAAATAGTACTTATAATAACATCCATTACTGGCAACAGGTTCTTCTTGATTAGCGAGCAGCTGGAATAAATTTGTGACCATATACTAAGCCCATACTTTTTCTCCCACTTACAATTTGTCTCGCCTCATATTACAAAAACATTTTCAATGTAAAGCGCTCTCTCATTTGTACACCAACATATGTCACAAGAGTGATGTACTTCTCGCAAGTAAGAGACTGTTTGTTTACTCTTAGGACAATGTATCTTTGACTTTTTATATTGTATGTTCTGTGACTATGTAATAAAGTGTTGTTAGACTGCTAATCGCGGCTCTACTGTGATTCACGACATAAGAATTTGGTGCCGAAACCCGGGATAGACTTTGCCCGAGACACTTCCACGATTGTCGTAGTGAACCGAATTCTGGACGCACGTCACGCGGCAATACTACGACGGGGTTTACTGCAGCGATTTGTCACACCACGCAACATGCTCTTCGACTACAACCGCCTGCATACACAGCTAAGTTCAATTGAATTATCACGCAACATATTTTGTAGTGCCATTTGTAAAGGCAACTGATTACATTATTGCCGCTGTGTACTGCTATTGTAGCTGTTCGATTAGCGCTTTAACGAATTATCAGATCCTACGCTACGCGTGTGGATTGTTTATGACTAGTGCTGCCATCTAGCGACCATCAATTGAACTACTTCGACTAGCGATCCAAAGATAACGCCTTACTAGGACCAGCTGATCGCTAGCCGACACTGCTTTAAACTTTCGAGTAATCGGACGGAATGGACGTGCCAGACCACAAACCAGAAGCGCGATTACACCCTCTAAAGAGAAAACGTATGAGAGAAAGAGCAAACATTACGCGACTCGTGGCAGAAGTTGCAAGGTTGCCCAACACTTCGGAAATCGGGGATTATAAATATTACAATGACAGATTGGGAAGCGTTCTGGACCGCCTCGTTAAATTGGATGAGGATATTCAGAAGTTGTTAGACGATGGCGAATGCGAAGAAGATGTTCCTAAATGCGAAGATTATATAGACACAGCGAAACTCACAATTTCCCGATTGTCTCACGAAATAGAGAAACAGCTTGCGAAATCGGTAGCAGACATAAAGATTCCCGACAATCCGCCGGCACAATCTGTAACAATGAGTGTTCCCACAGCTTCAGTAAAACTTCCGCCGATCAAACTTGAGCCTTTTTCAGGCGATATTGAGACATGGGCGCGATTCTGGGAGCAGTTTGAGCAGTCGGTTGACAAAGATCCGACGGTAACTACAATCAATAAACACATTTTTCTTCGCGGCTATCTCTCGGGAGAACCAAAGCATTTAGTGGACGGTATTGCGGTGACGGCCGAGACGTACGCAGAAACGAAGAGGAGTCTCCGAGCGCGTAATGGCAACAAGGATCGAATAATTCAAGCCCACTTTGATTATCTCGAAGCCATAAAACCAATTAAGCTGTCCACCCCAGAGGAACTTAATTCAACATTCATTGAATGCCAGCGACGTATTCAAGCTCTCCGGGCACTTGGGGAAGACGTGAACGGTCGAGTCCTCCCGCCGAAAATTTTACGCGCTTTTCTTGATGGTATATGCCGCCGCTGGATAATTCACGCCAAGCGTACAGGAATATCCGAAGGGGACATTTTGCAACTGATGGAGTTTCTGAACGAGGAAGTCGACGGGGCGCTTACCACGCAGAAGATACGCGGTGAATTTTCAAGCACTTCTAATAAGCTTCCCACAGCGTCCACACTTCACGTAGACGCGAAATCTAAAAGATCGACTCCGAAGAATACCAGCGTAAAGGAACTATTCTGCGTCTTTTGTGAATCTGACGGTCATTGGGCGCAAGACTGTAAGAAGATCTTACGCGTTAATGATCGAATAGATAAATTGAAACTAGCAAACAGATGCTTTCTTTGTCTTCAACGTGGCCACAAAGTGTCAAATTGCAAAAAGAAAGAAAAGGCTCGGTGTGTTAACTGTAAAAGACTGCATCATAAGTCCATTTGTGAGGAACGAAAGGATATTAGGGGTCCTGCGGGTCAGACAAACGTTACCTCCGTGGTAAAGGTATCTGTCGCTCCTCACGGATTTACGTACCTTCAGACAGCTCAAGTATGCGTCTCAGGACCTACAGGATTGAGCAGGACAACTCGATGTCTACTGGACGCAGGTAGTCAGTCCATCTTCATAGCAAAATCGCTGATTGATGATCTGAAACTGCAAACGATAGACCGACAAGAACTAACCGTTTGTTCCTTTGAATCAAACCCTACACGCCCACGCCACCGCAGGCTTGTTCAGTTTAATATGAAGGGGCTTTGGCAGAATTCTTCAGTGCCACTTACTGCCTTCGAAAGTACTCACTTTATTTCTCACCAGCCTTCAGTTCCACACCATATAAAGAGTTTACCAGATGCCCGTAAGATTACGCTAGCAGATCCGAAAACCGATTCAACAGAAGATCTTCCCGTGGAGATTCTTGTAGTAGGCGATTTTTATTGGAAGGTAGTGAAGCACAATTCGCCCATATGCATCTCTGAATCCTTAGTGTTAGTTCCTTCTCTGTTTGGCTGGATACTTAGTGGTAACAAGTCACAAGCCTGTGTGCATGCAACCGTGGTAAATTTTGCTCAGACCGACCGATCTCCTCTGCACTCTGACAATGATTTCCGACGCTTTTGGGACTTGGAAACTATAGGGATTACTGCCGATCAGAATCTACCTGTCAACAACAAGGATACGAGACTTCTTGAAGAGTTTAGAGCATTTTTTCTCTATAAAGGATCATCGAGCAGTCGTTACACTTCCCAAAATGCAACATAAAGTGCTTTCGAGTAACAGACCTATCGCGGAAAACGATTCAAGCACCTCAGGGAAAGATTTCAACGTCAAGAGACATTTAAGCAAATGTATTTCGATCTTATGCTAGACTACATTACGAAGGGGCAAGTAGAGGTCGCTCCCACCCCACTCTCAGGAAAGGAGCTATTTTATCTCCCTCATCATGCAGTGAGGAAGGAGAAATACGGAACCACTAAGTGGAGAATAGTCTTTGACGCCTCATCTCACGAAAACAATGCACCTTCTCTGAATGAGGTATTAGAAGTAGGACCGAACCTATTACCAGAGATTCTGGAAATTTTACTGCGTTTCAGATTATATTCTACGGCTATCGTCGCGGACATCACACAAGCTTTCCTTCAATTAATCTTGAACGAAAAGGACAAAGACTTGACCAGATTTTTCTGGTTCAAAATTAGCCAGGATCAAACGGGAAATCTTCAAACGACGGACGAACTAACAGAATACCGTTTTAACAGACTCCCATTCGGCCTGACCTGCAGCCCATTTTTACTTTCTGCAACACTAAGAGAACTTTCCGACAAGTGTATGACAGCATTTCCCACCGTAGCGCCACTTATAAACAAGACTGCATACATGGACGACTTTGTGATATCAGTAGAAGGTGATAATTTGGTTATAACTATATACTATGAACTTGTAACCCTAATGAAACTGATCAGTCTCCCCTTATCAAAATGGGCTACCAACTGTGAACAACTCCACACTATCTGGAGGGCAGAAGGGCGAGACCTCCACACCCAGACTCAAGTTTTAGGTGTAGACTGGAACACCGCAGGTGACTACTTCTGTATCGATCCTAGCGAAATCATCAGAAGGTCGTCAGAAGAGCCAGCCACCAAACGACTCCTTTTACAATGTACGGCTAAATTCTATGAACCCACTCGGACTGTTTTCCCCAGTTTCTCTTGTTGGGAAATTGCTATTCCAGGACACATGGTGCCGAGGAATTGGCTGGGATGAACGTATGCCCTGGGACTTAGGGGCACGATGGCACACTTGGATATCTAGCTCACCTTCATTGTCACATATACGTGTCCCTAGATGGATTGCTACAGCTCATGGAAGAGACTCTCAGCTGCACGTATTCTGTCACGCCTCGGAAAAGGCATATGGAGCAGCTTTGTACATTCGTACTGTCTTAGATGATGACGTCGTAACCCATTTAGTCTGTAGCAAGAACAGACTTGCTCCTATTAAGAAGGTGACATTGCCTCGACTCGAACTTTTAGCGGCAGTAGTTGGGACCAGACTATTGTGTTACTTTTGCCGCGCAACAGACTTTAAAATTGCCCGTGCGATACTGTGGACGGATTCTACAATAACACTAAGTTGGATTCGCTGTGATCCTGACAGATGGAAGACCTTCGTTTGTAATCATGTATCTGAGACACAAACACACACGACTCCCACGCAATGGAAACACTGCCCAGGACCAGACAATCCTGCTGACCACCTCTCACGTGGACTCCTCGGCTACCAAATGAATTCTTTGGACGTTTGGTGGCATGGGCCGCCTTGGCTTACACGCCCCCCTGAATGCTGGCCAAACAACGATACTCCAACGATGGTACGACTTCCTCCCGAAGAAAAGAGGAAGAAAACCCAGAGCCAAGTTTTGTCGATATCTACGCCAACCAGCCTTTTGAACTTACTTCAATTCAGCTCGTACTGGAAGCTCATTCGTATCACAGCATGGACTCTCCGTTTCCTACACAACATTCGTCAGAAGAATAAATCTTCAGGAGAACTTACAGCCACCGAATTACCAGCAGCCAAAATGTATTGGATTCGAGTGGGCCAGAGAGATTCCTTCCCCAGCGAATTACATGCACTTCAGAATAATTTACCACTGCCAAGAGAGTCAAATATCACACGATACAATCCTTTCCTAGAAGATGGACTGATACGTCTAGGAGGTCGACTGCAGTGTACTAGCCTAAATAGGGAACAAAAACATCCTGTACTCCTTGACGGTTCCCACCACTTCACACAATTGGTTATTCGAGAGACACACATCCGCCTTCATCACTTTGGTGTTCGTTCTGTACTATCCGAACTGCGAAACGAATTTTGGATCCTTAGAGCTCGTCAGGCCATCAAAAGAATCCTATACTCATGCCTCACATGCAAGATCTTGAAGAATCCACGAGGGCAACAGATCGAAGCACCGCTGCCACCTGAATGAGTTTCACCTGCCAAACCATTTGCTGTAACCGGAATAGACTTTGCTGGCCCACTATTCATCAAAGTGGGGAAGGAAATGCACAAGTAATATATCACTCTTTTCACATGTGCTACCACACGAGCTGTACACCTCGAACTCTGTACAGACTTGTCAACGGACAAGTTTCTTATGGCACTTCAGCGATTCGCCGGAAGACGCAGACTACCCCACACGATATATACAGATAACGCGAAAACATTCCACGCCACGAATATGGAACTAGCCCAACTTTGGAAGGCATTAACCACCACAAAATCTTATCAGTTCCTCGCCCACCACGGTATTACTTGGAAATTCATTGTCTCCCGTGCGGCTTGGTGGGAAGGATGGTGGGAAAGAATGGTGGGCACTAAAAGCGTTGCCTACGGAAGGTACTGGGACTCGCAAAGCTCACTGAGGAACAACTGAACACCACCTTGATCAGTATTGAAGCCGCGGTGAACTCCAGGCCCATCACACCAGGAGATGATTGTGATGCACTCACACCATCCCATTTTCTGACGGGAGAAAAACTTACGACTATTCCGACGGGACCAGAGCCTTCAGCGAGCACGAATTTAACAAAGGAATTCCGACTGAGACAGCAACTCTGTGACAGTTTTTGGAACCGTTGGGTTAAAGAATACCTATTGGAGCTCCGGAACTACCATGAAGTTAAACGCCCATCGGGACGAGTCATCCCCTTTCGCCCTGGCGACATCGTGCTGATCCAAGAAGACCTTCGTCCGCGACACATGTGGAAGAAGGCCTGGATAGAAAAGGTACTACCAGGAAGAGACGGCAGGGTAAGGACGATAATACTCCGGACACCAGAAGGTCACATCATTAGTCGTCCTGTGCAGCTGGCCGTACCTTTGGAGGTCGACCAGGGTGGGGAGGATGTCACAGAGTGATGTACTTCTCGCAAGTGAGAGACTGTTTGTTTACTCTTAGGACAATGTATCTTTGACTTGTTATATTGTATGTTCTGTGACTATGTAATAAAGTGTTGTTAGACTGCTAATCGCGGCTCTACTGTGATTCACGACAACATATACATCTGTTCTATACCACAGATGCTTCACAAGTACTCCTCTGGCTTCACCTCTACGACTGCGCGAACTCATACCAATGATGTTATTGTTAAACATCAGATATTGTCTGCGTTTTATAGAATAAACACTTCCCTGATATGGACAGCGTGTTTACTCCAATGATTTGACAAAAGAAATTCTTAGCGGCTCTGAGCACTGTGGGACTTAATATTTGTGGTCATCAGTCCCCTAGAACTTAGAACTACTTAAACCTAAGGACATCACACACATCCATGCCCGAGGCAGGATTCGAACCTGCGACCGTAACAGTCGCACGGTTCCGGACTGAGCGCCTAGAACCGCTCGGTCACCAAGGCCGGCCAAGCAATTCTTACTTATCCTATCAACATATATTACATTTTATGACAAAATAAGTGAGGCACTGGTTTGTAGTGTTACAAGTGAACTAAATACCACAAATACTATTAACAAATATAGGGCTTGTACACAAATTCAGCACGGAATGTGGCTGCATCATTTGTGCCTTTTTTTATTTCTAGGATAACGTCATCCTCTGTACAAGCTAGTAATCAATGGTTATAGTTAGTATTTTTTATGTCAAGTGTAAACGGATATGTGTTTCACTGATTGGAAGGAGGGACAGGATGATAAAACACGCGATACGACATCATGAAATAATTTCCATGGTGATAGAGAGAGTCGTAGGGGAGGAAGACAGAGGTTGGAGTATCGCCAACAAGTCTGAAGATGTTGGATACAAGTGCTACTCTGAGATGAAGAGGCTGACACAAGACAGAAAGTCGTGTGAAGCAGTTCACAAGATTGATGATCCCCAACAGAAGAAAACAGTAGGTTAGGTGTACAAATTAAGCAGCAATCACAGTGTGTCTTGGCAGGTGAAAAATAAGTTTGGCTATTAGTTTTAAAATTTCATATCTTTATTTATTCCATCCTTCCAGTTTAGTGTCATTGTACAAAAAAAAAAGACAAGGAATGAATTGTGTGTAACTTGGGCTCGATAGGAAAAGTTGCAGCGATGTGAGGCATGTACTTATGCACAACTTCTGTAGGGTGTTGGAAACATATCGTACAACTAAATTATTGCTCGCGACAGTGTCATAAATCGTAGAGTAAAAATTTCTTTGCTCACCTCGAAAGAAAAGCTTTTTTCTTTCTTTAATCTGCATGAGAAATACGGTAATACATATTTCGTATTATTTTGGGTATACTGATGAAATGGTGAAGTTTTTTATACAGACAGAAATTTGTCTGACGTTTTGAGAATATATAGGAACGTTGCTAGTACGGAGAAAACGGCCGTACGTACGCCACCAGATGAATTATGACTAACAATGACGTGGACACAACTCTGTTAATCCACCTTTCCCACCTCCGTTAAAACTGTTTTCATGTCGTCTGAATTTCTCTCCCCGCCCAGAGCCTGTTACCACGTCGTTTGAAATATGTCACTAATATGAACTTCTAACCTACTTTTATTTGGTACCGCAGCACGAAGTAAAGTTATTATTTTGGACTTTCCACTTTATTTTGCGTGGTTTTCAAGCTGCGCCCTTCCCGTATTCCTTTTTTTTTAATTACGCTGAGCACGAACAACTCACATTCTCTGCCCGATATATTTTCAACCGCACTCACACGGGAATTGTTTTTGCACTACTGACGCCCTAAGACTGAAGTAAACGTTTGCGGGTTGTAACGTATGCTTAATCAGTCGGTTCCAACTCTATCATTTGTAAGTATGTTCATATTACCGGATGCAGCATCGCAATAGGCAATAAATAGAATTCAGTTATTCGGTGATTTAAGGGACAGAAGAAACTGCCATAATCTTTCTTTTAGAATAAAAGCTGCTCCACATTTCTTCCTGAAAAGGCATTCTACAAAGTTAACAAATTGCTCGTACCAAATGAATTAACATTAAATTAAGATACACTGACAAGATTAAGTATTTCTCCACATCTGGTCACAGACTTTAACGATAGAGTCCTTAGACAAGACATTCTCGGTAAACTTCCCGCGTCAAATTTGGATAATGTCCAACATATTGTCTCTGACGAAGATGATAGAGATAAAAGCTTGGCGTTTTATTCGATTTTGACGCGGAAAGTTTACCGAGACCTTATTATCCATACTACACTACTGGCCATAAGAATTGCTACACCACGACACGAAATTTAACCGACAGGAAGAAGATGCTGTGATATACAAATGATCGCAGTTGGCGACACCTACAACGTGCTGACATGAGGAAAATTTCCAACCTATTTCTCATACACAAACAGCAGTTGACCGGCGTTGCCTGGTGAAACGTTGTTGTGATGCCTCGTATAAGGAGAAATGCGTATCATCAAGTTTCCGAATTAGATAAAGGTCGGATTGTAGCCTATCGCGATTGCGGTTCATCGTATCGTGACATTGCTGCTCGCGTTGGTCGAGATCCAATGACTGTTAGCACAATATGGAATCAGTGGGTTCAGGAGGATAATATGGAACGCCGTCCTGGATCCCAACGGCCTCGTATCACAAGCAGTCGAGAGGACAGACATCTTATCCGCATGGCAGTACCGGATCGTGCACCCACGTCTCGATCTCTGAGTCAACAGATGGGGACGTTTGCAAGGCAACAACCATCTGCACGAACAGTTCGACGACGTTTGCAGCAGTATGGGCTATAAGCTCGGAGACCATGGCTGCGGTTACCCTTGACGCTGCATCACAGACAGGAGCGCCTGCGATGGTGGACTCAACGACGAACCTGGGTGCACGAATGACAAAACGTCATTTTTTCAGATGAATCCAGGTTTTGTTTACAGCATCATGATGGTCGCATCCGTATTTGGCGACATCGCGGAGAACGCACATTGGAAGCGTCTATTCGTCATCGCCATACTAGCGTATCACCCGACGTGGTGGTATGGGGTCCCATTGGTTACACGTCTCGGTCACCTCTTGTTCGCATTGTCGTCACTTTGAACAGTGGACGTTACATTTCAAATGTGGTACGACCCGTGGCTCTACCCATCATTCGATCCCTGCGAAACCCTACATTTCAGCAGGATAATGCACGACCGCATGTTGCAGGTCATGTAAGGGCCTTTCTGGAGACAGAAAATGTTCGTCTGCTGCCCTGGCCACCACATTCTCCAGATCTCTCAGCAACTGAAAACGTCTGGTCAATGATTGCCGAGCAACTGACTCGTCACAATACGCCAGTCACTACTCTTGATGAACTGTGGTATCGTGTTGAAACTGCATGGACAGCTGTACCTGTACACGCCATCCAAGCACTGTTTGACTCAATGCCCAGGCGTATCAAGGCCGTTATTACGGCCAGAGGTTGTTGTTCTGGGTAATGATTTCTCAGGATCTATGCACCCAAGTTGCGTGAAAATGTAATCACATGTCAGTTCTAGTATAATATATTTATCCAATGAATACCCCTTTATCATCTGCATTTCTTGTTGGTGTGGGCATTTTAATGGCCAGTAGTGTATTATCTTAACTGGAAAACTCACATCCTTGAAATAATAAAGCGAGTTAGTTCAGGTGCATTTCCATTACCGGTACGTGTTACGTCTGACTTTAAAATGAAAAATGTATACTTTTCTTTATATTTACCTTTAATTAAGACTCGCACACCCAGTTTTTGGGGAATACTTCTTTTATGGTCAGAATTTTCACAACAGACCTATTTTCACAATATACACTGACGGAAAAATAATTGCAACACAGACAAGGAGCTGTGCGACGTAGACGAAAGTTGCTGAGCTTGCTTCTACATGTAAAAGATAATGTCTATTCAGATTTCGAGCTAGTCACGTTCGAGAAGCGAGTAGCGCCACTGTGAGGATGGAAGGCAAGTGTGCTTTAAATAGACGCTGTGATGGACGTGAGCGCTACAGTTGGAGTCGCGAACGATAGCAGTCGCTTTCAAGCTTGTTCTGCGCACCTACGCCACTATTCTCCGACAGTTAATGAGCGTTCGGGTAATGTTCTGAGGGCTCTGCTTTGAATATCGCAGCCAATGTGAGCATTAAACGCGATTTTTACTGAGTTTTTCCTCCACTTGTTGTATTTGTCACGGCTGACGGTGGTGGTGAGCGAAAAATTCTCCACAAGCAAGCGGGAGATATAATTTGCAGTATTTACGCTTCCTTTAAGTGCAGAGCAAGGGTATGCGCTTACAGGAACCGTCGCTTGGAACTGGCAACAATGCAGTCCCCTTCCCTACCGAGAGCAGCACAAACCGCCATCGTTGTGGATCCGACTGTAGTTAACTTGGAAGTGGTGAGTTGATGCCCGTCAAGAATGCTTTTAAGGTGACAAAGAAGCCATTATGAGCACCTCACTGAGTTTGTACGATCCCGTATAATAAGGCTACATGAAACCTCATGTTCCTTCTGCGATACTACAGATAAACTTGCCAAGAACGTAGCCACTGCACATGATGGCTCCCAGCGGTGGTCACAGGAAGGTACGGTCGCAAGAAGGCAGGGCTCCGGACGGCCACGTGGTACAGCCGAAAGGGAACGCAATCGTGTTCGGAGTGTGGCATTGGTGCATCGAAACGCATCCGCAGCAGCAATTTGACAAGCAGTGGACATCACGGTGGCACAACGAACTGTTTCAGATCGGTTATTTTAAGGACAGCTACGAGACAGACGTCCTGACTCCAAACCACCACCGTTAGCGATTTCAGTGGTGTCAAGCGAGAGCTCATTGGAGGGCAGAATGAAAGACTGTTGTGTTTTGTGAGGAAACCTCGTTGCCCTCGGTGCCGGTGATGTCCCTGTGTTTGTTAAAAGCAGTCCAGCTGAGGGCGTGCAACCAACCTGTCTAGAGTTACGGTCTGGGGTGCGACTTCGTATGACAGCAGAAACACTCTCGTGGTGATCCAACGCAGCCTGACTGCAAGTTTGTACGTCAGTCTGGTGATTCGACCTGTTGTGCTGCCATTCATGAACAGTATTTCAGGGGGTGTTTTCCAACAGGACAACACTGGCCCATATACCTATGTTGTAAACCAACGTGCTCTACAGAAAGTACTTTAGCGTCAGCCCCCTCAATCACCATATCTGTCTCCAACGGAGCAATCGGGACACCATCGGATGATATCTCCATCGTCATCGACAAACTGCATTAACTGTGCCTATATTGACTGACCAAGTGAAAAAGACGTGGAACTCCATTCTACAAACTGAAATCTGCTAATACCTAAAGAATACGATGATGAGGTCACTCGAGCACTGTAGTAGAGATTTCATACCCAATGTATAAGTGTAATATTATTGCATTATTAGCAGCCGTGTACAAGAAATTTTCATAAAATGCTGTTAGTTAATACAAGCAAGGCGTAGTTCTTACGCGCATGTATTTAGTGCCCTCGGCATCCCAGTTTTCCTCATCGCTTGAGCCTGTATCTTAGCAGATGGCCTTTGTCTCTGGGATGATGAATACTTGTGTTACGTAATTATTTCATTCTTTGGACTCCGGTTATAATTTCATGTAGACAAGAGCCTTAACCAGTGGGCGAATACATTTGTGCATTTATTCTGACGTACGTTGGATGCAATCTGGCTGCTTTCTTAAGCCATGGCATGTGATGTTTCTGGTTTTTATATCAGTTTTATATGTGAGAAGAGCAGCTAACGTAATTTACCACCGTGTGGCGTAACAAGTCAGTACACTTACCTCACAAATATTTTTCTATTATTAATGTATTGTTATGAATGTAAAAATAGTTTGTAACCGTTTTATACATTTATAGGGCCCACTCCTTCTGAAGAAGATAGTTTTATAAGTATCTAAACGTAGGTCAAGGTTCGCAGATTTTTTCAACCTCTTCATATTATTACTAAATTAAATTCTAGCAAATAATTAGAATAAACGTAGGGAATAGGGCAGAGAAAAAATTCCATTCTGAAGTGTCATATTTTTATGTTGTTTCTCTGTATTGTAGAATCTTTTAAGCCAATATCCTTGCAAATACTCTGAATTTAATGTAAGTCAGTCAAAACAAGTGATATGTCTCGATAATTTTTGTGTTGCCCACTGAATGTAAACAATAATGAAGTCCACTATGAGCGAAAATGAAAACATCGAAACAACGTCAGGGTTGTTCGTTGGAGCAAGACGGGGAAAACGAATGTTCCAGGCTGTCACCCGAAGGAAGCTGCGTCCTATCACACGTACTCTGCAACCACAAATATCGCACTTTTGAAACTGTGAATTTCTACTTATCCTCTGGCAGTTCACCTATGAATCAAGTTAACATGTCATCATCATCACATTAGGAGTATTCTTCAGCTGGCGCTGCTTCTCACTTCCCATAGTTCACGCCCTCCGATCATTCTAGTAACCTTGTTGTAGCCCTCTGGCATCCAACGCGATCTCGACCCCAACTCCTCCTAGGTCACTCTAGCTCTCGTCATTCCACTGCGGTCCACGGCCACACTTACTTTGCCCGTCGGCTACCGTCGGCTATCGTCCTACCATTTTAGACGTTTCATCCATATGGGTTTATTATTGATTTTTCTACACCCATAGCCTCTCTTAAGACGGAATTTTCTACACGGTACATCTTGCAGATGCCACAACTTCGCCTCCGAAAGTTCGTCTCTAGCACAAGCAACTTGTATCTCTGACCCTTCTTTACTCTTATTTCTGCTCCGCACTAAGTAGTGATGATTTCAACAACATCACCTGTTTGGTTCTCTGTGTTACTTTGTTATTCCAAAGGATCGAGTTCTATTGTCGTATAGTCCTTTTGCCCTGCCCTATTTTATTATTTACGTTATCTTAATTTTTTCCGTATGATGTTTTGACAAACTTCAGATGAATCGGTCTTTTTTAGAAGGACGTAAGTCAAGAAATGTAAATTTGTGGGGAACTGAAGCAAATTATCGGAAAGTATATAATTCTGAACATCATAATTGTTATTTTTAGTAAATAAATATTTTTTTACTGTAACTTCTTCTTGTACGTAATACATAAAGTAATTGTTGAGGTTTTGAAAATAAAAAAATCCGCTCTCTTAAAAACGATTGGCTTAAAGACATGGAGGACTTGAAAGTTAACGGTAATACAACATTTTACGTTACTACACTCAAGTCCTTCAGTATCACATACAACACAGAAAATTTTAATCAAATTGCAAAATATTGCAGAAGGTTGAAAAGAAAACACGAAATTAAATTTTAATTCTCAATACTTCATTCGCTGTCTGAAACATTATTATCTGTGGGCCAGTTGGAAAGTTCCTTATATACTTCATAAAATTCCTCTGTTCATGTGGAATATACTGTTGCACCTTTTTCAAGTGATGCATATTTTTGCTCTGCAATTGGAACTGTTCTTGAATGGTACGCTAATGTTGATGGTCGAGGATCACATCCTCTCTTAGATGCCATGAACAATGTTTGGTTTATTAATCTGTTTGTTAATCCGTTTGTGCCCCCACATACGATTATATTGCTGTATTGTTTTCCTTTTATGCAGCCAAAACCTGTAAGTGACAGCAAGGATCTGCATAGAGAGTGGTTCTTTGAGTACAGAGTTTAGACAGACAAAAAAAAAGGAACAGACTTCATTAGGGCCCTTTTGACCATTTTCATCATGAGATGGATCCTCATTTTATAGAACGTATGCAAAAAACCATCTCTGTAGTTTCCTTAAATAAAATAGTTCCGGTACTGGCAGATTCGCCAGACTGGTGTTTTGCTTATAATCAAATGATAAGCATAACGTATTCATCTCCTTTGCTTCAACTGAAGCTTCGTACTTCAGAGTTGAGTAAAATTTTCTGCTTCTAAGCTGATGTATGTCAGTTCTGCAACCGCTGTTCATTTCGCTTAGTCACTGAGAAACGGAGATCTAAGTTTTAGTTTTAGCTCTTCACAGGTACATCTAAATAGATAACTGAAATCATTTCTGTGGAAGTTGCAATAAAAGTCGTAAGTTACTTCACTCCTTGAGTACTTTGCGTAAGAACAATTTCCACATGGTTTCCACATTTAAGTCTACAACAAGGCAATGTACATTTTCAGCAGTGTAATGACTTTCTTGTAAGGGGAACCACTGAATGTGTTCGGGTACTGGCTGAATATGTTCGGGTACTGCCTCATGAACATAAGATTCGAGGTTATGTGTAACCTCCCTACCTCTCCTGTCTACTGAGCTTTCCCCCAGAGAGCTTAAGCTGTCGAACGCTTCTTACTCGTTTCTCGCTAATGTCAAAAACTGAGATGTATGGTTTGGGAGAAAGGGGTGACTCATGCCGAAGCGTGCAGAGAAGCACCGTGTCATTGACTTCGTCGCATCAGAAGTAAACAGCTGGCCTGTCGCTAATCCCAGTGATGGCGCCACGCGTCGTGCATGCGTTGGTCAGCGCCAACACGAATGCCGGAATCTGCTGCGTCGACGTCTGGTCGCTCAGTCTCGGAGACGTAGCGCTCCTACTCACGCCACGACTAAGTGGCCGCAGTGTGTGTCAGCTGCGCCTGTAGCCCGGAACACGGCTGACTGCTCCCTCAAGCGCAAATCTTGGTGCCAGTAGCGACTCGTGAAGAAATAAGTTGGTGGTGCACTTTGCTCACAAAGGAAAAGCATCGAAAAAGGGAGAAAATCAGTACACTGTTCATGTTTCTGTAATGCCTGGTATAAACAGACCGCTCGCTCGTGTCACTCCTGCAACTTCTCATAAAAAAACCAAAAGACGCACACAGAAAAAAGCATTAATTTTGCAGTATAAAAGGAATTAAAATCAACTGCAGCTCTATGTACTCAAAATGTGGTAGGCATGCCTTACTAACCTTTTTCAGCAGAAGTGATGTTAGCGCCGTTCGATTTTATCTCTGAATTTGGATGTGGTGGTGATCACTTGTACAGGAACTCTATTCTTCTTCCCTTCAAATATGCAAATCTTTCCATCACTCTTTGATTGAAGTCTGCAATTCCTAAAATGAGGTCACGTTCGATAGAGAGTATCGCGAGTGCTGACAATCTTTCTTGGTCCATAGCATTCCGCAAGAATGTTTTGATGCGTTTCAGCGAAGAAAAACAACGTTCTGCTTCTGATGTGGTCAATGAAATTGTAATTATCGCTTTCAGGAGCTTCACAGATTCACTCAGTGTATCACAAAGATTATTGTCTGTTATGTAATCCAAAAAGCTCAAAGCTCCACATATGCTTTTGAACTCTTCTCTTCCATAAATAACAAAGAGTTCTGTTCGAAGTTCCTTTGCTTTCAAAAAAGAGTAGCATTCAATAGCAGCTCTGAAAGAAGTTTCTGGAAAACTGGAAGAGCAAGTAGCGAATTTCTCTGGTAGAAAGTGAGAGGCTGCAAGTAGGTGTCCAGTGAAGTTGAATCTTTATTTCGCCTCGTAACTTACGACATCACATACTTCTTTTGCCTCCCGGAGTAGATTACACATCACTGCACCATCTTCAGTTGTCCCTTTCTCATGCTACTCTTGTAAACCTGTTGCATTTTCTGCACTAAAATTAATCAAGGAACGAAGAACACCAGTATTGGAAGATGACTGATTTTCATCATGTCCTCTAAGGACAAGTTCCAACGCACCACAGAAACGAACACAGTTAATAACTAGATTCAATACGTACCTATTATCGGTAACTTTTTGCTTGTGTAATGCCACGTTCGTTCTGTACCCACTGTCTAATTTGGTAGCTATATTTACATTGCCTAGACTTGACATATTAAAAACGTTATTTACATGATCTGAAGAAAGTTCGTGTTTTCTAATTGTGTCATGGAGGTGTTAAATGTCACAGAATCCGTGTTTAGACCATGAAAGATCTCCTCCAAACAATAAACAAAGAAAACAAAATAAGGCATTTTTCATGTCACAACCACACAGCCATTCATGCTTGTTGTACAATTCAGAGTTAAATTTCCTACTGAATTGGCGACCTTCGTTTTAACGGTCTGCGAAATTGTTAAAACAGCAGTCGGTCTACCTAGCCTCTTAATTTCTAACGTGAACTGAAGGGTGCGAAATTACCTGGTTTATTATTTCACGTATTCACTTGTCACTTGAGCCTCAAAATTCAGGTGGTAGCACACGCTAAAATAACTAACACAGCGCACAAGAAATAGTTCGCTCGCAACCACACCTGAACTGGTAAGGCGGCGCGAGAATCCCACTTTGTTCGAAGATCCGATAGTTCCGTTTCCCTTCGGAAGAGTTCGGGCCGTCTTCCTGTGGCTGGCAGGGTGGGCCGGGTGAGGTGTTACGCACACAAGGCCCACATACGAGTACAGTGTTGCCTAGCGTCGCCCCCGCACCCTGCTGCCCCTCTGAGACACCAAGTCTGCGTTTGCAGCCACAGTGCAACCCGCTGTCGCCGTAGGCACATTCTGTCCAACTCCGCTGCTTTCGGCGTTTGGAGCCCGGGCATTTCAAAAGAGATAAAGGGCGCGCTACTTCTCCACTAGTATAGAACGATCAGAAGGCAAATACAGTTGAACAAAATTATTCCTTGGGGTACCGCAAACCTGCAAACCTGTACAGGAGCTGCCCCTGCTTGAACCCCATGTAGAGCACGGAAGGGAAGCAGCCCTCTGCCTCCGTGTAGTGAGCCTTAGCAACACCGGCCGTCCGCCCAGGGAAGCTAGGTCAGCGACTGGAGACAGCTCTGCAACTGGGAGGTCGCGACTTCGCGCCCTGGCTACGCTCCTACAGATGGCAGCTTGCAGTCTGCCGGACGATGTCACCCAGATAGCGGAGGCCGGCAGCCCTCTCGCTCCTCGCGCCAGTGCAGCTCCAAGGTGCAGCCCGCACCACCAAAAGCTATGGCGCGTCAGTGCAGCGGAGGTTTCTGGTAGTTTTAGCGGGCCAATCGGCCGCCGATACCCATCACCACAGGTCGTCGTAATTGGCCTGTAACTTAAACAGTCGTCATTCTCTCTCGTTCTAGACATGGAGAGAATGGCGACACAACTGCCTGATGTCAGCCTCTGGGCTCGCTTATTTATACGTTTTCTCCCCACGCTTCTGCCGTAGTTCCTCTGGAGGGGACAGGTGGAGTGCTCTTTAACTAAAACGTCAGCTTTCCTCAGCTTTCCAGCCATAGCTGCGCGAAATTTACCAGACTTTCCCATCTACATGCCTGTATATATTCGTGGCGCAGCAGTTGTCTTCTTGAGAACATATTAATCAAAAATGGTTCAAATGGCTCTAAGCACCATGGGACTTAACATCTGAGGTCATCAGTCCCCTAGAGTTAGAACTACTTAAACCTAACTAACCTAAGGACATCACAAACATCCATGCCCGAGGCAGATTACGAAACTGCGACCGTAGCAGCAGCGTAGTTCTGGACTGAAGAGCCTAGAACCGGTCGGCCACAGCGGTCGGCAATCTATTAATCATTAAAGAAAAAAGTCTTGTTTGTTCTTATTAGGAGAACCGCAAAAGTCTCTAAGCATGTCTAAGCAGGTTTCGTTTCCAATTACTTCTAAGCATTTCTCCTTACATTCAAAGAAAATAAATGACATTGATTTCAGGATAATGAAAAGGATATTAATCACAGCTGTTTTATATCTGTTACTGATGATATCCTAGGTTATGTTTCTGATAAATAAACAGAATATAATAGGCCATTTATTTTCTTTAATTTCCGTGTTAATAATTTCAATACAAAAGGACGGTAATAGATATGTGCTAAATAAAATGAAAGATTAGCTTACCCACTAGTGAAATCAGTATTTTTTGCGGTTAAATTCGGTTGCCTCTTTGATTAACATAGGCTTCACCCTTTAGTCGAGTTGCTTTTATTCTGTAACTTTTGGAACTAGAAGCATTTATTCCTCTCCTTCTTTTTCTTCTTACACCTTAACTACCACTTCAGTACTTCCAACATCGAACCCGTTTCAGGTATTATGATTATGTAAATGAAAAAGAAATAATTACACATTCTCCACAAAATAACAATCAACCGCAATTTGCTCCAAATCGGTTTCCATGGCCAGCTGTTCATCTGTAAGATGGCTTACGTCAGTGACAACAACCAGTTTAAAAATAATTATGAACATTGTTTGTCTGTTACTAGCCAATGCTCTTGGTCGACGCGTTGGCCGCTTCTTTTGTTTCTGTGGCGTCCAGTTCTATTCCAACTAAACGTACAGTGTGATTTCTTCTGACAAGTCGACCCATCATGTGCAGCCCTGTTTTCTTGAAATTCATTACTGGTTTGTAGATACTTTTGATTTGACTTCGGGTCACATACATCCACCCTATGTTGACATATAACTTGATTTTTTCTGTGTTACAAATGTGAATTCCTTACATATAGAAAAATTGGGTCTAGTGAAGCAGGGGATACAACCCGTTGGCTTTGACCAATGACGTCATACCTTAGTCATAGATAGTAATGCCTTCACTTCGAGACGTAGATAATAAAACAGTTCTGTGTTCCAATAAGCGCTATCATTAAAATAATTGAATGTGAATCTAAAAGCGATCGCCTGGTATTCGTTAAATTTTTAATCGTGTGATTTAATTAAGTTAATTGTTTGTTTCTTATTCAGACGGTACTTAATATTTTTCGTAGTGATGTTGAGGTAATTTGGAGTATTACTTTTTTACTGTAGAACAATTTTTAGTGTCTTCTTTTCTCTTATAGGAATGGATTTGTCTATCCCAATGAATCTTGACGATTTAAGAGAAGCCATGGGCGAAGACATGTTGACCACAATTTGCTTCTTGCAAATGTGTGGTCTCATTGCTGAATACGTCCGATGTCGTGAGTGCGGCGAACATATGCGCCTCACCAGTATATCAAGTCGCCGTACTCACGACTTATACTCTCTCGCATTCCTTTGTTTCTGAACATTCTTCTCAGCTCTTTCATCTTTGTAATACATGCTCTCTGGCGAATTCTGACGTCATTGGTCAAAGCCGACGGGTTGTATCCCCTGCTAAACTAGACCCGAAAAATTACTGCTTAAACATGGTTCCTAGGTTCCTTTCATTATAGAGATAAGTTAGTACAGACCTTTCGTACGCTCACGTTGAATATATGTTAAACAAGCCTCCTGAGGTACACCTTCAAGACGTGAGGTTAAAGACATTCATCGTGAACTATGGACCAGCCAGAATGGACTCCATTGTCCGTAGACATGCAGATGTAACATAATACCCTGCCTCATTTACAAGTAAGTGGTTACCACATACAGGTTACATACAGTGGGCAGGTGGGGTCGTGCTTTTTGTATAACGACAGTGGTCATCCTCTTATCAATTGTATGAGAAGGGTTTTCGTTTCGTGATGTTCTCTTGAGCAGCAGCGTACGTTAAGGGTGGCGGACCTCGTCCCCAATGGAACTGAATCAGGGGTTGGGCAATCTTCTGATGATGCTACCCACCGGATGGATTTGAATTTCGCTGCGGGTGATTTTCCGCCGTTACGACCAAACATGGGTTCTGATGTGACTGCCTATCGTACAGATTCCCAGGTGATCCGAAACAAGAGACGCCGTAGACAGGATGAGAGTACTGCCGATGGCAGGGGCCTCTTCTTGGTACAGAGTCGGAAATCGATTGATCTCTACTAATTACTGTTTGAACTGGATTCGCATTAGTGACACGGACAAATGTAGTAAATGTGCTCTCATAGATATTCTCCGGCATCAATTTACCAGTCGACATTTTATGAACTGATATTGACTCCGGAAACAGTTGGCTTGCTTTACTAGATCTGTTGACACTTTCTGCACCACTGAATTTTTCTGCGGCCCGCAACTTCGTTTTTTTTCGAAAAGGAAAAACAGTACACTAATATGTTGCTTGGTGAGGGTTTTTTTTTCGTCGTCGCTGTTGATTCGAGAGTCGATCACTTGGCATTTCACCAGGGTATGTATTTGAGCCGTGAAGGCTGGTGCGAGGGTGCTCCACTTGCATCGCTGATATCAATATTCGGCTGTCCTGCGATCTTTGACTGCTTCCCCGGTGGTTTTCCGGGTGAACGTGTGACAAGGGAGTCCCGATCGGCGTTCAACGAGCCAACTTGTGTTGAAAACAAGCCCGCGTCCCTAACCGTGGTGCATGGGCCTCGCCGTGCTCGCCGCCCTTCTCTTTCGGCGCGCAGCTGGATGTACGGTGCCGATCATTGGCCACCTTGACAAGGAAAATTGTGGTGGGTTCGTCTTCTCACGCTAAACAGCTTCCCAGCTCGTAATTTGCAAGCTCCAAATTACGTATCACTTTTATTCTGCGTTCAACTAAAAAGATTGTTTAAACTTATGGTGGCATGGTAGCTGTCGGAGATGGTTCGGAACTCGGTTCCACAGTGGCTATATTAAGGGGGCTGATGTTCAAATGGTTCAAATGGCTCTGAGCACTATGCAACTTAACTTCTGAGGTCATCAGTCCCCTAGAACTTAGAACTACTTAAACCTAACTAACCTAAGAACATCACACACATCCATGCCCCAGGATGCGAACCTGCGACCGTAGCGGTATCGCGGTTCCAGACTGTAGCGCCTAGAACCGCTCGGACACGCCTGTGGCCGAGACTGATGTTCGTCATTTCGTATCTCATCTGTGGAGTGTGTGTTTTAAGTGGTTTTAATGCAAATTTTAACTTGTTTAGCGCATATTGCCAGCTTTGGGACTGGCTTCGGTTGAGTACATGTCCGGTAGCCGTAGAGTTGATGGTTTAATCATTTGTCACGTCAGCATTCGGTATGTTTATTTAATGTTGAAAGTACCTTAAGGCAAATGGAAGTGATCTCTAAAGTTTCCCTCTAGTTTACTGGGAAACGGGTAAAGTTAGAGTGTTGCTCCGTAAAAATTTGAGGGTGTGCTTATTATTTATTCCAATGTGGCTGTGTTTTGACCTTGTTTTCATTGCAATTTATTTGTGCTGCAGGCCATTTGTTAAGACTGCTTGTTCCCCTGCGCGGTTATGGATTTTCAGGACCGCTCATTGTGATGCCTGTCGGATTATACACTCCTGGAAATGGAAAAAAGAACACGTTGACACCGGTGTGTCAGACCCACCATACTTGCTCCGGACACTGCGAGAGGGCTGTACAAGCAATGATCACACGCACGGCACAGCGGACACACCAGGAACCGCGGTGTTGGCCGTCGAATGGTGCTAGCTGCGCAGCATTTGTGCACCGCCGCCGTCAGTGTCAGCCAGTTTGCCATGGCATACGGAGCTCCATCCCAGTCTTTAACACTGGTAGCATGCCGCGACAGCGTGTACGTGAACCGTATGTGCAGTTGACGGACTTTGAGCGAGGGCGTATAGTGGGCATGCGGGAGGCCGGGTGGACGTACCGCCAAATTGCTCAACACGTGGGGCGTGAGGTCTCCACAGTACATCGATGTTGTCGCCAGTGGTCGGCGGAAGGTGCACGTGCCCGTCGACCTGGGACCGGACCGCAGCGACGCACGGATGCACGCCAAGATCGTAGGATCCTACGGAGTGCCGTAGGGGACCGCACCGCCACTTCCCAGCAAATTAGGGACACTGTTGCTCCTGGGGTATCGGCGAGGACCATTCGCAACCGTCTCCATGAAGCTGGGCTACGGTCCCGCACACCGTTAGGCCGTCTTCCGCTCACGCCCCAACATCGTGCAGCCCGCCTCCAGTGGTGTCGCGACAGGCGTGAATGGAGGGACGAATGGAGACGTGTCGTCTTCAGCGATGAGAGTCGCTTCTGCCTTGGTGCCAATGATGGTCTTATGCGTGTTTGGTGCCGTGCAGATGAGCACCACAATCAGGACTGCATACGACCGAGGCACACAGGGCCAACACTCGGCATCATGGTGTGGGGAGCGATCTCCTACACTGGCCGTACACCACTGGTGATCGTCGAGGGGACACTGAATAGTGCACGGTACATCCAAACCGTCATCGAATCCATCGTTCTACCATTCCTAGACCGGCAAGGGAACTTGCTGTTCCAACAGGACAATGCACGTCCGCATGTATCCCGTGCCACCCAACGTGCTCTAGAAGGTGTAAGTCAACTACCCTGGCCAGCAAGATCTCCGGATCTGTCCCCCATTGAGCATGTTTGGGACTGGATGAAGCGTCGTCTCACGCGGTCTGAACATCCAGCATGAACGCTGGTCCAACTGAGGCGCCAGGTGGAAATGGCATGGCAAGCCGTTCCACAGGACTACATCCAGCATCTCTACGATTGTCTCCATGGGAGAATAGCAGCCTGCATTGCTGCGAAAGGTGGATATACACTGTACTAGTGCCGACATTGTGCATGCTCTGTTGCCTGTGTCTATGTGCCTGTGGTTCTGTCAGTGTGATCATGTGATGTATCTGACCCCAGGAATGTGTCAATAATGTTTCCCCTTCCTGGGACAATGAATTCACGGTGTTCTTATTTCAATTTCCAGGAGTGTATATAAATATAAACCACCTGATATGGGACCCTGTGCACAAGCCGTGGTTAGCGAACGCTTGTATCGTCTGTCGGGCGGAGCATTATTGCTTCCAAACACTGCTATGTGCCTTGACGCTGTTCTCTAAAGTTAAGTGCAGTTTGGGAATCATTCTGAGTCATTACGTCCGTTAGTTAAGCGAGGCCACCCTGTTATAATATTAGCGTTTCTGTGAGTTAATTTACTGGTTGAGTTATTACTAGCTGTTCTTATTTAACACCCATATTAATCATCTGAATATCTTTAATGAACGTGTGACTTGTTATTATTTCTGTGCGCAAGTTTTGCGACCGTAGTTGGCCCACCATGTATTTTTAGTATAATCATGTTTCGCTGTGGACATTTACTTGGGCAGTTCAGTTTTATTAAACTTTAAGATGTCTTGTTGTTTATGAAGTTGTGGTATTGTGTGGCTGTGTAACTTTGGTTGCAAGTGTATAATGTTATTAGTCTTTTGAGTTATGGTTAAACAAGAACGATTGTTTGTGATTGATTATTCACCATTCCTAATATCAATGATTTTGGTTGCGGACGCAAAATAATCATTCTTACTCGTGTTTATGTAATTCAATTACAGTGAAGATTTGTATATTTCATCAGGAAGAGGGCAAAATGGCTCTGAGCACTATGGGACTTAACATCTATGGTCATCAGTCCCCTAGAACTTAGAACTACTTAAACCTAACTAACCTAAGGACAGCACACAACACCCGGCCATCACTAGGCAGAGAAAATCCCTGACTCCGCCGGGAATCGAACCCGGGAACCCGGGCGTGGGAAGCGAGAACGCTACCGCACGACCACGAGATGCGGGCTGAAGAGGGCAAAGGCCCGATTTGAAGTTTATAATAAAATTTGTACAAAAATGGCTCAAATGGCTCTGAGCACTATGGGACTTAACATCTGATGTCATCAGTGCCCTACTTAAACCTGACTAACCTAAGGACATCACACATATCCGTGCCAGAGGCAGGATTCGAACCTGTGACCGTAGCGGTCACGCAGTTCATAAAATTTGTTTTGAGTCAAATTGAAATTGTACAATAATCACAAGCTTGTCCATCACCAGTGATTCCGGGCTTCCTATCTGCTTTAAATAACTGTGGTGAGATTGTAATTTTGATTTTCTAAAGAATTGAGTAGTACCAGGTTTCAGTATTCTACATACTGGTGCAGTCAGCAACTGCTCCGCTTGCACTTATTTTACCAGCAGGGCTTTTGCTGAGCTAGTAGGATGCGGGTGCCGGAAGCTCGTGATCGCACGCTCAGTTGCACAGCTGCATAAAAATACTCATGCGAGAGACGGCTGACTTAAACTTCTAACTAACTGGCAGAGGCCAAGTAACAGTGCAGATGTGCAGTGTATACACGGTGATTCAGATGTATCTATCACTTTCGTTTTATGCAAACCGCAATGTTAAAGCTGGTCTTCATAAACCACATGCAAGATTTTCGTATTCTCTATCTCTCTACTGGCAAACAGTCTGTCCCAAGGAAAAAAACGAGCAGGACTTTTTTCTAGGATATTTAATGCAGTTAAATTTCTTTTGGGGATTCGTTTGAACTGGAGGCCCCAGTTTTCGACTTATTCAAGGAAAACATACAAAGGTAACCTTTAAACGCATCTCCATCTACACTCATCCCTCACCAGTCAAGATTTCTAATATGCTGTTCGTGGCACCTCTTCCTACCACTGTACATTAATTTCCGACCAAACGAAGCATTCCCGATGTTCGACCTTTTTCGGTCTCTATTGATTGACCTATTATGCCAGCAGCGCATTTGGCTATTTCGTTAACATTATTAATTTAAAAGGGCCCCTGAGGGTAATGAATGAATAATGGCGTTTGTAAAAATTACGCCAAAACTAATTACGTTGACAATGAAATCCAAACTTAGAAGCAAAGTAGTTTCGTAGTCAAAAAGGCCTGACGAATAGAGCGACGTAAGTACTTACTTTATACTATTAAAATTCATAAAATTGTTAGGTAATATGTACACAAACGTCAGTTTCACGATTTGTAGAGGTCAGCTAGATTCCCCTCTAATCTATACATGGTGTATCACCTAAAACTTGCACTGTAAATATTGCGGAAAGAAAGTGCTATTGATGTGTGGTTTTCACAGAATGGATGGGTTGTCAGGGTCCCGTATTGTTATCCAATCACCCGATTGTAATAATATTTAGAAAGTGTATTTTTTGTGCAGACTTTCACTTTTTAAATGGAACAATGCCTATTGACATTAATAATCTAAAGGTAGCGTAAATTAGAATCGCAGTGGTGTTTGATGCAGGATCCTAGAGAGAGTCTTTTACAAGACATCATATTTTGAAAAGGTCCCACACCGACACTTGTACAATACCTGTGGTAGCACACACTGAAGAACATCAGAAATGCACGCACTAGTTATGTGTATGCTGGTCAGTAATGAAACAGTTGACCATCACTGGCTGTGTTCAAAATGAACCCGGCAGCGACGATACATGTTTCCGGTCTGCTATGGAACGACTGCTGTACAAGTGCTAGCATTTCAGCGCGGATGTCCGAGCAGGCTGCAGTAATACATCGTTGCATTTCATCGGTTGTAGTTGTTACGTCCTTGTAGACAGTGTCTTTCAGCTTTCCCTAGAGAAAATACTCTACAAGCGTCAAATTAGGGTAAAGGGCCGGACAAAGTACAGGTCCTCTACATCTACATCTACATCTACATCCATAATCCGCAAGCCACCTGACGGCGTGTGGTGGAGGGTACCTTGAGTACCTCTATCGGTTCTCCCTTCTATTCCCGTCTCGTATTGTTCGTGGAAAGAAGGGTTGTCGGTATGCCTCTGTGTGGGCTCTAATCTCTCTGATTTTATCCTCATGGTCTCTTCGCGAGATATACGTAGGAGGGAGCAAATACTGCTTGACTCCTGGGTGAAGGTATGTTCTCGAAACTTCAACAAAAGTCCGTACCGAGCTACTGAGCGTCTCTCCTGCAGAGTCTTCCACTGGAGTTCATCTGTCATCTCCGTAACGCTTTCGCGATTACTAAATGATCCTGTAACGAAGCGCGTTGCTCTCCGTTGGACCCTCTCTATCTCTTCTATCAACCCTATCTGGTACGGATCCCACACTGCTGAGAAGCATTCAAGCAGTGGGCGAACAAGCGTACTGTAATAACCTACTTCCTTTGTTTTCGGATAGCATTTCCTTAGGATTCTTCCAATTAATCTCAGTCTGGCATCTGCTTTACCAACGATCAACTTTATATGACCATTCCATTTTAAATCACTCCTAATGCGTACTCCCAGATAATTTATGGAATTAACTGCTTCCAGTTGCTGACCTGCTAAATTGTAGTTAAATGATAAGGGGTCTTTCTTTCTATGTATTCGCAGCACATTACACTTGTCTACATTGAGATTCAATTGCCATTCCTTGCACCATGCGTCAATTCGCTGCAGGTCCTCCTGCATTTCAGTACAATTTTCCAGTGTTACAACCTCTCGATGTACCACAGCATCATCCGCAAAAAGCCTCAGTGCATTTCCGATGTTATCCACAAGGTCATTTAAGTTTATTGTGAATCTACCGATTTGGAAACAATTCTTGAAGACGTGCTGTAGTGCTTCGTGCCCCATGGGCTGGACAGACACCATGCTTGTACCACAGGTTTCTCCTAGTCTGCAGAGGAACGTCTTCTAGCATCCGTGGAAGATGGTCCGTTAGGAGGCTGCTGTACTTGTGCTCGTTCAGTGTTCCGCAGATGAAAAGCGCGCCTATCAGCTGATGGTTCACTATTTCACATCAAACGTTTACGCTCCATGGACGCTGATGATCAACCTGACAAAGCCAAGGGGAACTGTCAACAAACCAACAGTGCATATTTCTGCAGTTTACCTCGCCATCATTGGTAAATACGGTTTAATCACTTAACAAGACACGTGATACATCTGAAGTATCCTGTCTTAGTGCACATGTTGCGAATTTAACACGTTTCCCGTAACCGTCTCCATGCAGATCTTGGTGAAGAGAGATGTGGTAGGGGTGGAACCCATATCGATGGAGAACGCTTAGGCACTTACCTCACTCATGCCGCTCATTGCGCAGGATTAAAGTGTGGATCAAGTGCAATAGCAGCAAAAGCATTAATTTCCCCCTCCTCTGTCTTCATTTATTTCTTTTTTTATGTTGTCTACATGTTACACTATATTGGGATATATCGCCGCATACACGGTACAAGAACGAACCGCGTCCTTTCTATACCCTCCATACGCGATGAGGATGTCTGCTTTTCCTGCAATGATAAATCTCATCGTCAATTTAAGATCTACTGCACGGACAGTCATGCACTAACTGACTGGTAAATCGTAACGCTCACAAAGAACATCCAAGCACTCTGTAAACAAACATAACAACATAGTACCCAGAAATTACGCTGATTGAATGGCACAATCAAGTGTCGATGTAGAACTTTCCAAAATAATATCTCGTAAACGACTCTCACTAGTCCTGCAGCAAACAAAAAAATTACATTCCGATTTACCTTATTTTTAGTTTGTTAATGTAAATAGGCATTGTTCCATATTAAAAAAGAGTAAGGATGCACAAAACGTACACTCTCTAAGCATTATTAAATGTGTTTATTGGATAACATGACGAGTCCTGACTAACAGTCCAATCTATCAAAACCGCACATCAATAGCACTTTCCATGTCCCCAAAACATGCGGACTTAACATCTGAGGTCATCAGTCCCCTAGACTTAGAACTACTTAAACCTAACTAAGCTAAGGACATCACACACATCCATGCCCGAGGCAGGATTCGAACCTGTGACCGTAGCAGCAGCGCGGTTCCGGACTGAAACACCACGAACCGCTCGGCCACAGCGGCTGGCCACATTTCAGGTTATTTACCTGAATACACAGGGTGTTTCACAATTCATGTTACACACTTGTAGAGGTTGCAGCGGGGACTTAGTAGGTCAAGTTATACATAGTAACCCCACGACGCTACAGAGCTGGAAATTTATGGGCGCTGGGGCCTGGAAACGGATAGACATGACATGTGGCCTGTAACTGAAAAAGTATCATGATTATATCTCTATGGGTCAAGCATTCCAGACTAGTTCCCCATTAGAATCTCTGAGAGGGGACTGCCAAGGTAGGGTAACACGACCAAAAGATTGAATAAACAACGAAAAGGGTAGCGCTTCTACGAATCGGTGCATGTTATATCAGAAATTTTAAAGTGTTAGGAGCGGTAGGAATCCGAAAAGGGAAATGCCGTGGCTCAATCTAGATATTGTGGGCGTAAGTGAAGTGAAACGGAAAGAAGACAAGTATTTCTGGTAGATGAGAAAAAAGTAACATCAACAGCAACAGAAGATGGTATAAAGCGAGTAATAATAAATGTCGTGTGACTAGGGCCTCCCGTCGGGTAGACCGTTCGCCGGGTGCAAGTCTTTCGATTTGACGACACTTCGGCGACTTGCGCGTCGATGGGGATGAAATGATGATGATTAGGACAAGACAACACCCAGTCACTGAGTGGAGAAAATCTCCGACGTAGCCGGGAACCGAACCCGGGCTCTTGGGATTGACATTCTGTCGCGCTGACCACACAGCTACCGGGGGCGGACATTAAGCGAGTGGGATTCGTTAAGAATAAGGAGGTAGGGCAGATACTGAGTTACTGTGAACATTTCAGTGACAGAGCTGTTTTCATCAGAATCGAATGGAAATCGACACGAAGAACAATAGCTCAGGTAGACATTGTCACCGTAGCCAAAGAAGATGGAACAGTCATGGGGGATTAGAATGCTGTTTTATGGGAAAGAGTGGAAGAAATGATTGCGGGAGAAAATGGGCTTGGTAGGAGGAATGAGATAGGAGAAAGCCTAACAGGGTTCTGTAGTAAAATTCACCTTGTAATAGAAAATATTCTGCTCAAGAATCACAAGAAGAAGCAGTACACTAGGACAAAGCAGGGAGAATATATCAGATTACATCATGGTCAGATAGAGATTCCGAAATCATTGGTTTTAAGGCGTACGCAGAAGCAGATATCGACTCAGATCACAATTTAGTAATAATGAACATTAGGACGAAGTTCAAGACTAGCCAGGAAGAATCATTGCATAAGAAAGTGGGATATAGAAATACTAAAAAGTGAAGAGGTAGACCTGGAGTTCTCTGAGGTTATAGATAATGCGATAATGAACAGATCAGTAGGCAGTTCAGTTGAAAAGTAATAGACATCTCTCAAGAAGACAAATCGAAGAACAAGGAGGGTAACTGAGAAGAAACAATGTGTAACAAGAGAAATGCTTCAGCTGATAGACGAAAGAAACAAATACAAAAATTTTCAGGGAATTTCTGATATACATAAATAGATGTCATTTACGAATCAAATACATAGGACGTGCAGAGGAGATAAAGCGAAATGGTGGTATTAATGACATATATAAAAAATGAAGTGATTCTCATAAGGACAGACTCAGGGTATCATAAAGGCGATAGCACTTAGAGTGGAATAGGAATACCACTGTTAAATGTAGAAGAGATATCAGATGGTGGAAAGAGTGCTTTGAAGGCTCCATAAGGGGAAGGACTTGTCTGTTAACGTGATAGACGAAGAAACAGGAGAAGATTGGGAAGAGATGGGGAATCCAGTATTAGAATCAGAATTTAAAAGAGCTTTCGAAGGCTTAAGTCAAGCAGGGCACAATGGATGGAAGTATTCCATTGGAATTTCTAAAATTATTGGGGAAGTGGCAACAAAACCATTGGTGTGTAGACTGTACGAGACAGGCAATATGTCATGAAGTTTTCAGTCAAACGTCTTCCACACAATTCCGAAGATAGCATGAGCGAGAATTACCGCACAGTCATCTTAACATCCGATGCATCTTGTTTTCTGACAAAATTAATATACAGAAAAATGGAAAAGAAAATTGAGGATCTGTCAGATGACGAACAATTTGACTTTAGGAAGTGTAAACGCATCAGTGAGGGATTTCTGACGTTGAGGTTGATAATACAAGCAAAAATGAAGGAAAAGACACGTTCATAATGTACGTCGACCAGGGAAAAGCGTTAGGTAACGTTAAATGGTGCTAAATGTTCGAAATTCTGAGGAAAACAGGGGTATGTTTTAGGGAAAGACGGGTAATATACAATATGTACATGAACTGAGAGGGAACAATAAGTGTGGAAGACCAGGAAGGATGTCTTCCGATTAAAAAGGGTATAAGGTACCGATGTAGTCTTTTGTCTCTACTGCTCAATCGAAGAAGCAATGACGCAAATGAAAGAAAGGTTCAAGAGTTAAATTAAAATTCAATGTGAAAGAATGTCAATCATAAGATTCGCTGATGACATTGCTATCCTCATTTTAAGTGAATAAGGATTGCAGAATCTGCTGAACAGAATGAACAGTCTAATGGGTAGAGAATATGGAGTGAGAGTAAGTCGAAGAAAGACGAAAGTAATGGGAAGTAGCAGAAATGAGAAGAGAGAGGAACTTAACATCGGAATTGGTGATCAGGAAGTAGACGAACTTAAGGAATACTGCTACCTAGGCAAAAAAAAAAAAAAAACGTTGACTGACCAGAGGAAGGAGGACATAAAAAGCACACTAGAACTGGCAAAAATTGCTTCGCTGGTCAAGAGGGGTCATCTAGTACCAACGATAGGTCTTAATTTGACGGAGAAATTTTTGAGAATATACGTTTGGAGCGCAGCATTGTATAGTATCGAGACGGATTTCCGGGAAACCAGAATAGAACAGAATCGAAGCATGCTTTAGTACAATGTTGAAAATTGGGTTGACTGATAAGGCAAGGGGGCGAGGAAGTTGTAGAATAGACGAAGAAAGAATTATATGTAAAATAGCGACAAGAAGAAGGGAAAGGATGATAGGACATCTGTTAAGACATCAGAGAATAGCTTCCCTTGTACTAGAGGGAGCTATAGCGTATAAAACTGTAGAGGAGAACAGAGATTGGAATACATCCAGCAAATAATTGATGAAGTAAGGTGTAAATGCTATTCACGGATGAAAAATTTCACATAGGATTGATATTCGTTGTGGGTCGCATCAAACTATTCAGAAGACTGGTGAGTCAAAACAAAACAAAATCAGTAGCATTGCAGGCGCCCTATTAGACACAAACGATATACCTACCTCTGCATTAGCTGAGCAGTGAAAAACATTGATATGTTAAAAATGGTGATTTACGCTTTCAGAGAGACTTACATTCCCTGGTCTTACTGGTTCCACCCTCCAGAACCTATATGGTACTGTCACCAACCTTCAGGTATTTGAATTTTGTCAAGCAGTGAGGTCTCATATATCATATTGCTGTTTTAATTTTCGAGGCATGTACTCAGAATCATTCTGGTCTCGTGCTGCAATGACCTGGTCATCAGCGAAGAGAAGTGTACAAGATTTCGTCCCCCAATGGGACTCCCATGCCTTTACATTTGCTCCTCTACGCTTTAAGCATTTCCTCGACTTAAATTTTAAATAGCATTGGTGCTATAGCACACCCTTGGCATAGCCCTGTTTTAATAGGAAACTCCGGTGACGCTAAATTTCGTACTTTCACAACAATCGTACAGTCCATATAGAAATGTTTAACTGCTTCGATGTAGGTAATTGACACACCCCAGTTCTTCGTATATCTTCATAAATTGTCAATAAATTTCTTCTCAGACCCAGAAGAATTTTATTGAGTGTGACAACGGTTGCGGATCCTACGTTTACATTTACATGTTCATAAACTGTCTTTTGTACGGTATCATAGGCCTTCCGTAAATATAGGAAGATTAAATGTGTCTCTATACATTTGCCATTCTCTTCTCTGTTAGATTCTGTAATGTGAATATTCCATCAATACATAAGCACCCCAGATTATAAGTATTCTGATCTTGAAATATTTTAACCTTCAGGTCTATTCTTTCTTTTAAGATTCTCCTAAACAGTCGTGCTAGTCATGGCATAACGCTTATGTCCCGATAGTCTCCACAGTCCAACCTATTCCTAATCTTTTAGGTTGAAGTAGTGACAGTCCTTTGCCATTCTGTGGGAACTCGATCTCCCTCTAAACAGTTGTTATAGAATTGAGCCATGACATCACACAACCCCAGGAGTTGCCTTTGTTAGCTGTATATTGAATCCACCTGGACCAGGTGATTTCCATTTTTTTAAATGATTCAAAGCTTCACTCATTATTTTGGAAGCTGATCTGTTGTGTACATAAATGTTCGTTCTCTTCCGTCAAAAATAACACTATTTGTATGAATTATTTCTGTTCTCTATGAGCAACGTTTGATAATACTGTACCCACTCCACTATACTTACTAGTGTAATCAACGCACTATCTTTGTTTTCAACTCTCATCTTCTGTAGTCTCTTCTGCTACGTCTAGTACAACCAAAGTTTTTTTTTTCTATATCCTCTCCAACCTCAGGCCACACATGATTTTTAGTTTTAGTAATGACCTTTTGTGCTTCTTTCCATTTACCGCCAAATTCCTGTAGCGTCTTAATGAAGCCGATAACGCAGTTATCTATCACAGGCCGCCTTTTCATTTTCACTGATTTTTCCATTTCGTCAATCCATCATGGATTCCTCCTCTCTTTCCCAAATACTATTTTCTCCCACAAAGCTTCAAGGCTTTTCTCATGTATCGTTTCTTAAACTGATTAGTACATTTCTTCAGTATTGTGCTTGTCGCCTTGATTGTCGATCTAAGGTGATAGAGGAAGCATGTAGAATCGTCCTGGCAACTCAACAGATTATTCCAGGTCTCTGAAGACTACCACTTGCCAACTCTTCACCTACTGCTTTTTTGCATCTAAATGGAAAGTAGATTCTTGATACAGGTACGTATTGGACTGATCCACATTCAGGACCCCGTAAGACTGTCCTGTCTTATCTGAACAGCCTTCTTTTCTGCTGTCTTATAACATGGTAAACTATTTAACTTATGAGTCGGTTGTCACCTAGAATACTGACGTACTAACTTATGCCTAAAAATCCCATTCATTATTTTCAAAACTTTTGCTAACGCAAGTCTATAAGCCTCGTACTTACATGGCTCAAGAGGCACACAACAACACCATAAGAGGCTGCCAGTTACAGACACAGGAGCTCCCTTCGCGCCTTCTCAGTTGTGAATAGCGGCGTTCAGATGGCGCTCACATTCACTGATAGCGCTGCCTGCCACCAGAGAGAGCGCTGCCAACCGGGAACTACACTACTGGCCATTAAAATTGCTACACCACGAAGATGACGTGCTTCAGAAGCGAAATTTTACCGACAGGAAGAAGATGCTGTGATATGCAATGATTAGATTTCAGAGCATTCACACAAGGTTGGCGCCGGTGGCGACACCTACAACGTGCTGACATGAGGAACGTTTCCAACCTATTTCTCATACACAAACAGCAGTTGACCGGCGTTGCCTGGTGAAACGTTGTTGTGATGCCTCGTGTAAGGAGGAATGCGTACTATCACGTTTCCAACTTTGATAAAGGTCGGATTGTAGCCTATCGCTATTGCGGTTTATCGTATCGCGCTATTGCTGCTCGCATTGGTCGAGATCCAATTACTGTTAGCACAATATGAAATCGGTGGGTTCAAGGGCAATACGGAACGCCGTGTCCGCAGCTCGTGGTCGTGCGGTAGCGTTCTCGCTTCTCACGTCCGGGTTCCCGGGTTCGATTCCCGGCGGGGTCGGGGATTTTCTCTGCCTCGTGATGACTGGGTGTTGTGTGGTGTCCTTAGGTTAGTTAGGTTTAAGTAGTTCTAAGTTCTAGGGGACTGATGACCATAGCTGTTAAGTCCCATAGTGCACAGAGCCATTTGAACGGAACGACGTGCTGGATCCCGACGGTCTCGTACCCCTAGCAGTCGAGATGACAGGCATCTTATCCGCATGGCTCTAACGGATCGTACAGCTACGTCTCGATTCCTGAGTCAACAGATGGGGACGCTTGCAAGACAACCATCCGCACGAACAGTTCGACGACGTTTGCAGCAACATGGACTTTCAGCTCGGAGACCATGGCTGCTGTTACTCTTCACGCTGCATCACAGAAAGGAGCGCCTGAGATGGCGTCCTGAACGACGAACCTGGGTGCACGAATGGCAAAACGTCATTTTTTCGGATGAATCCAGATTCTGTTTACAGCATCATGATGGTCGCATCCGTGTTTGGCGGTGAACGCACATTGGAAGCGTGTATTCGTCATCGCCATACTGGCGTATCCCCCGACGTGGTGGTGTGGGATGCCATTGGTTACACGTCTCGGTCACCTCTTGCTCGCATTGACGGTGCTTTGAACAGTGGACGTTACATTTCAGATGGATTACGAGCAGTGGCTCTACCCTTCATTCGATCCCTGCGAAACCCTACATTTCAGCAGGATAATGCACGTCCGCATGTTGCAGGTCCTGTACGGGCCTTTCTCGATACAGAAAATGTTCGACTGCTGCCCTGGTCAGCACATTCTCCATATCTCTCACCCATTGAAAACATCTGGTCAATGTTGGCCGAGCAACTGGCTCGTCACAATACGCCAGTCACTACTCTTGATAAACTGTGGTATCGTGTCGAAGGTGCATGGGCAGCTCTACCTGTACACGCCATGCAAGCTCTGTTTGACTCAATGCTCAGGCGTATCAAGGCCGTTATTACGGCCAGAGGTGGTTGTTATGGGTACTGATTTTTCAAGATCTATGCACCCAAATTGCGTGAAAATGTAACCAAATGTCAGTTCTAGTATAATATATTTGTCCAACGAATACCCGTTTATCATCTGCATTTATTCTTGGTGTAGCAATTTTAATGGCCAGTACTGTACTTTGCTTCAACCTAGTACTGACAGATGATGATAATGATGATGATGACTTGTTTGTGAGGCGTTCAACTGCGCATTCATCAGCCCCCGTGCAAAGCCACAATTTTTACACAGTCCCACCTAGCCAGTGTCACGAATGTTGATGATGATGATGATGAGGAGGAGGACAACACACACACCCCGTACTGACAAAGACTAAGATCCATGCGCTGACAGACAGAAAATAAAACTCGGCACGGACACTCTCCCAAGCACAATTCCTGAATCTTGCAGTTTGCCTAGTTCCGATATGTGCTAACATTCCCTGAGAATAAGCTACGTACCTCAGTTCCAAGAGTTCTGTTTAGAAAACTACAATTCGACTTAACAGAAGTTCTTTTCTGAGAAATAGAGCAGTGAAGTAAGGATCTACATAACTGCTTTCATCCATAGTGCCTGTATTATAGATTGCCAAGAGACAGGAAAGTTATTTAGACTTCATTTTATTATGTATAGGGTATCAAGTATTACACATCAAACTACTGATAAATATTATTGGTCACCTTTTATTGTGTTACTGTATTTGTGTTCTAGTGCTGCCCTGTCAAGCAAGTGTACGATCTGCCACCAATTTTATTGAACCATATCGTAGATGACTGGTCTGAATGTATAGCAATAGTCACTTACATCACTTTCCCCATTGTTATTTAAGGTAGTTTTGGCATACTGACCACCAGTGGTGTTTTGGCCTTAGGGCTAGGTACTGGCCCATCCGACCAGTTAGTCTGCTAGTTTGTGATTTTAAAAAGCACAACGATATCTCAAATGCTGAGATGACAAGATCTTTATTCGTCCGTTCGGCAATTAATCCAGGACGTCTTTTGGTGTACGTCAAGGCAAGACTTGCGCGGAAACGAGTAAGTGACTTGGTGACTTGTTTTCAAAATCTAAGTATAAGAAAGGTACTTAAGAACTAACATGGAGAGAGCAGGAACATGTACACTAAGAATATACGGCATGGAGTACCAGATGTAACACAGCGCTTGTGGTGGCCGGCGAGAAACTAATTTAACCGCGCAAAATAAAATACTTGCGATGTGACACACAGGTGATGCACTTGTGAGACGAACTGCGCTGCACTGCACTGTCCCGCACTGCTGACTGTGGTCGCTGCAGTGTCACGGATCTCTCATCTGGTATATACATTGAAGTCCCCAACAACTAAATTTTTTTATTCCCTTCTCTCTGATGTGATCCCGTCAGTTTCGCAAAAAATCTTCCGTTTTCCTCCTCCTTGCCATCGTCATTTGTCGCATGCTCTTCTATGATCATGACCGAGTAGCTTAAAAATTCCATTTGCACCTGCAGGATCCTTTCACTAACATGATACCAGTGTTTTAAAGCTTTCTTGTATTTTTTCTGAATAGCTATGGAGCTCTCACTTCTGGCTCTCACCTCTTTAGACAATACATTGTAGATACTGATATAACCATTCCATTCTTCCATACCTTCACTCTTTCCCTTCATTCCATTTATTGCTGCTATGTTAACATTACATTTCACAAAATACATCCTCAGTTTTAGTGGCAATCCCTCGTATGTTCCATGAGCCGATATCCATTGTTCATGTCGAATCAGGGGCTATTTAAAAGGGAGCTTGTGCCTCCATTTTTTACAGTGGGGTGCAGGCTCGCCGCACCTACCACCATTCTGGAAAAAATGGGTAATTTTTACTCGTGGTTTGTTTCCATTAAATATTGTATACTGTGGGGCTCGGTCTACCCCTGCCTCTTCAGCTCTCCGCCTCTTCGATCACTGGTATGTTGATGATTCTGAGACTGTTGGTTCCTGTAAGCCGATTTACTCCTGATATTAAAGGCGCAAGGTACTCGCCTATCACCCTCTTCCATTAGTTGCCCAACTCAGATCCACTGTACGCCTTGCATTGCCCAGTGGGCATGGGACTCTTGTCTTCTTGGACGAGGAAATAGGAATTTTTGGCAGATCTGACTTCAGTCTTCAGCCTTCAAATTATGATCTTTCGCCGGACATCAGAAAACGTTCATCGCGGATATATCCTATCCTGGTGTCAGCACACTGGACGGGCTCTTAGGCCCTTTGCCACCGTTTGCCCTTCACTTTTGATAAAAACACGCACATGTTGCTGAATGCGTAAATTTCACTTCATGAAGGGTGCGAATATCATTAACTAAGTTGTAGCTAGCTGCAGCTGTATGTTCCAAACATTTTGTAACTCATAACAGCCATAGTTTTGCAACAATGACAATATTTGATAACACAACAATACTGCCTAATGTTAAGTTCTTTCATTGTATTGTACTTGGACAAATTGTACATTTTAAAACCCTTCATGCAGGAATAATCGAAAACGACTATAGTTCAATTCGTTTATCTTGGCGGCTCGCGCATGCCCGCCCAGACGCGGGAGATTGCTGTGTTGCCAGTTGCACACGACGCTCGCGCCAATAGAAGCAGCGCCATAGCATAGCATAGTTCGCAAGCTTACGTTTAGGGGGGAGCGCGCAGTTCATTAAGTAAAGCCACCACGGCCGCATTAACCCTTTCGCTGCTACAGAGACGTGCTCCCTGCATTCCGCGCTGTACGCGATTTTGTCACTGCACTGCTCGCCTGTGCAGACACATCATGTGCTGACTGCTTTGACTCTTTATCATTCGATTCCACAAAAACTATTTGGCCCAAAAATTAGATTTTTACATGTCTTCTTGACTGATACCTCCCCCCCCCCCCCCCCCATAAATGACTTAATTTTGTTTCGATGTTCAACGCAGTTATTATGCAGCATTAAATATAGTAAACCATTGCACGAAATTTTGAAGAGTTTGCAGAGGTAAAAGTCCAGAGTATACTTTCCGTATGGTCGATTTTAGTTGCTACGATGTTGAGAATGAAATGTGGACAAGATACCTAAATTTCATATAAAATTACTACATGTAATGCTGCATAATAACTGCGTTGAACATCGAAACAAAATTAAGTCATTTATGGGGGGAAGGTATCAGTCAAGAAGACGTGTAAAAATCAAATTTTTGGGCCAAATAGTTTTTGTGAAATCGAATGATAAGTGTGTCAAAGCAGTGGGAACACCATGTGTCTGCACAGGCGAGCAGTGCAGTGATAACAAAATCGCGCACAGCGCGGAATGCGGGGAGCACGTGTCTGCAGCAGCGAAAGGGTTAATGAAGAGACAAAGCACTAGAAATTTCAAAAAAATTGCATTCAAACGAACATAATTCGTGAAGTAAGGCACTTCGATATTGTTTTTAAATAATGGAAATATTAAGCAGTGCACAAGGTTTGAACTCATAACCTTTCGCTTAGAAGCCCAACACCTTAACCGTTCGCTAACGCAGCTCGTCTGACGACACACCGCACGAGGACTCTAACACGTCACGCACAATACTGACAAACACTGTTGGTATGACTATGAATTACTCACGCTTCGGCGAAGTACAATACGAAATAAACAATTACCGCTGTTCTTTATTGCGAAAAAGCGGTTCGTGAAATTGATACAAGCACCTTTCCTTGCTATCGCCTGAATTAGGAGACTTATTGCTTGTTTGGTTTAATTAATTAATAGAATATGAAGCAATTGATATAAAGAATGCTTTTTCCAAACTTTCTATAAAAGAAAGTCTGCTATCAAGACATTGCTTTTGTTCTATTACTTTATTTATGACTGAAAGTTTCAAAAACGGAAGACACTCGTCCACGCTATGCACTCCTGTCGAGATCTGGCAACGTCGTTCTCTGTTCATTGGATGACTGTGTTTTGTGACGTCAGATGCGCAGAACGAACTTAAACTCGGCCGCCAACATAAATGACGCGCACTTTAGTGCAGGGCAGAACAGCAAATATTTGTTAATACTGGGTGAAAAGGGCAGAGGAGCCTGAACTGCAGCAAACGCTTGTTCTGTTTGCTGGTAGTCTGGGCGTCCAAGAGAGAGAGAGGGAGAGAGTGAGGGAGGGAGGCAGGGGAAGAGAGGGAGGGAGGGAGTTGTGCCACTGCTGGGCAGCAGTCGGCTGTCTGCATTCCTGGTGGCTCTGGGGAGACGGATGGCCGCGGCATTGTCCAGCAAGTGGTCGCGCGGCTAACGACCAGCCGACCAGACGAGCGTCACTCAGCAGGCCGGCGCCGCGCTGACAGCCGCTGGGCGTCCGCTCTGCTGACCCTCTGAAGCGCAGTCCCCCGTGTGTGCACCTGCCTGTGCGTCTCTATGCGCGTTTACACCTCTGGGAAACACAGCCATACAATAGCATCTGAGGTGGCGCCGCCGCTTGATGGCATTCGCCAACAGTAAAGTCATTCGTATATGGTCCGTCAACTGAATATTGTTGTAGTGCCTCCTTCGTGGTCGTACTCAAGCACTTTCTATTCAGTTCTCTAAAAATGTTTTCCATACTGTGCTTTAACATAGTTCAAATTAGGATTGGCGTTCCATGGGGTTCAGGTCTGAAAACACTCCTGTAGTTTCAATATATGTATAAATGACCTTTCATCTCATACTTTTCAAGCTCTTAGCAGATGATAAAAGAATTATAATCAAGCACAATAGAGGTGCAACAACAGAAGAAGCAGTAAATGATATATTCAAAAGTTTCAGTGATTGGTTCTCGGTAAATCACTTAGGGCAAAAACAGTTTATTTTGTTCTGTACAAGAAAAGAATGCTATTATCAATGACAGTGAAACACGGGGAAAGAGAGTACCTAAAATTAGTTGTTTAAATATTTCTGGTGTGTATAGTGATCAAAACTTATATTTTAAATTACACGTTATAGATCTCATTAAACACTTTCCTTCAACAACATTTTCTCTGTGTGTATTTACTGGTTACTGTGATGAGAACGTCAGAAAATTAGCTTACTTTGCATACTTCTATTAGTTGATGTCGTATGGACCAATTTTCTACAGTAGTTTCAAAAAGTGTTCATTGCACAGAAAGTACAGTAACAATAGCTTCTTTGGCCCATCTCCAAACTGAACATAGGGAACTCTTTTGAAAATTTTGGCGTACTAACAATAGTTTCACAATACATTTACTTCCGCATGAAGTTTGCTCTGAAGACTAGCGTCTAATTTAAAAATGTTAAATGCAGTACTAGCGCTCATTAATGTAACACTAAGAAATGGAATGACCTGCACTGTTCACAACTAAACCTTATTCTTACACAAAAAGGAGGGAAGTACACAACCATAAAAATGCATGACCACCTCCGTTTTCGATTAAGGACTCTAACAAATTGTGAAAGTTTTAAAAGGTTTGAAGTCATTTTTACTTGGCAACTCCTACGCGATAAATCACTCGATGAGTAGATAGTAATATGTGACTGCGTTAAATTTATGAATTTTTTTTGTAGATTAAGATTTGAAGTATTCTGTGCGTAAACGTCCATCTTGTAACCATATTTCGACACAATAAATGCATCTTGTTTGTAATCCTGCTGATACGTTTAACATCTTGTTGGGTTGCAAGGAATATAATCCACGATATTTGAAAAAGAAAGAAACTTCATTAGCAAGAGCAGCAAATACATCGTCTTCTAGACCAAGAAATTCTGTTGTTTTTACTCGTATCCACTCAAATTCTCCTTTATATTGCTACTAATGCCCCTCCCATTTTTTCTGTGGGATCACATCATGCTTCTTAATACAAGAGTCTTCCACATCTCTTCATAATTTATGCCAGCTCTCGCAACACCTCCACCTCCTTCTTCAAGCCTTATAATTTGAAAATTATGTTCTTATGCATTCTCTGCTCCGCACCTAAAGTGACAGTCAGCCTGTTCTTACTGCCTTTCGTGTATAGTGAATAAATACGACTCTTTTTGCAATGACGGTACATTTATTCATGTTATGTATAGTTAATTACACAGTTCATGTATTAACTACTTTTAATATTTTATATCACCTGAAGAGAATAACACTGTGTCAGCCCTTTTCTCTCTCTCTCTCTCTGACACACACACACACACACACACACACACACACACACAATAAGACAAAAGCACGAGATCAAACGTGCGCACGTGCGCCTACTATGTAGAAGGGAGAAGGAGAGTTGAGGAATTCTACCTCACCATCTTAGTACTTATTTTTGTGTGTGTGTCATCGGTTCATGAGTCGTTTGATGCGGTCCCTCTGACAACTGCTTCATCTCAGAAGAGCACTTGCAACCTACGTCCTCAATTTATTCCCATCTCTGTCTTTTTCTACAGGTGTTGCTCTCTACAGCTCCGTCTAGTACCATGGAAGTCACTCCCTCATGTCTTAACAGATGTCCTGTCAGCCTGTCACTTCTCCTTATCAGTGTTTTCCACGTATTCCTTTCCTCTCCGATTTTGCGCAGAACCTCCTCATTCCTTACCCTACCAGTCCGCCTAATTACCAACATTCGTCTGTAGCACCACATCTAAAATGCTCCGATTGTTCTCGTTTCCCCGCGGTCCATTTTTCACTACCATACAATACTGGGCTCGTTTCCCCGCGGTCCATTTTTCACTACCATACAATACTGGGCTCCAAACGTATATTCTCAGAAATTTTTTTCTCAAATTAAGGTTTATGTTTGATATTAGTAGACTTCTCTTGGCCATGAATGCCCTTTTTGGCAGTGCTAGTCTGCTTTTGATGTCCTCCTTGCTCCGTCCGTCATTGGTTATTTTGATGCCTAGGTAGCAGAATTCCTCAATTTCATCTACATCGTGACCATCAGTCCTGATGTTAAGCTTCTCGCTGTTCTAATTTCTGCTACTTCTCATTACTTTAATATTTCTTCGATTTACTCTCAGTCCATATTCAGTACTCACTAGACTGTCCATTCCATTCAGCAGATCATGTAATTTTTCTTCACTTTCACTCACGATAACAATTTCATCAGCGAATCGTGTCATTGGTATTCTTTCACCTTGAATTTAAATTCCACTCATGAACCTTCCTTTCTTTTCCATCGTGGTTTCTTCGATGTACAGACTAAACAGGAGGGGCAAAAGGCTACTTCTTGTCTCATACCCTTTTTAATCCGAGCATTTCGTTCTTAGTCGTCCACTCTTATTATTCTCTCTTGTTTCTTGTACATATAGTATATTACCCTTCTCTCCCTACAGCTTACCCCTATTTTCCTCAGAATTTCGAACATCTTGCACCATATTATATTGTCGAACTTTTCTTTAGTCTTGCCTCCATTACCAACCGCAGCGTTACAATTACGTATCTGGTGCCTTTACCTTTCCTGAAGTAAAATTCTCAATTTTCTTTTCCATTCTTCTGTACATTATTCTTTTCAGCATCTCGCATGCATGAACTGTCAAGCTAATTGTGCGATAATTCTCGCACTTGGCAGCTCTTCCAGTCTTCGGGATTGTGCGGATAATACTTTTCCGAAAGTGTATAGCCAGACTCAAACATTCTGCACACCAAAGTGAATACTCGTTTTGTTGCCACTTCCTCTAACGATTTTGGAAATTCTGGTGGAATGTTATCGATCCCTTCTACCTTATTTGATCTCAAGTTCTTCAAAGCTCTATTAAATTCTGATTTTAATACTGGATCGCCTTTCTCTTCTAAATCTACTCCTTTTTCTTCTTCTATAACATCAGACAAATCTTCCCCCATATAGACGCCTTCAATATACTTTTTTTTTACCTATCTGCTCTCTCCTCTGTATTTAACAATGGAATCAGGTTGCACTTTTAATGTTATCACCCTTGCTTTTAATGTCACTGAAGGTTGTTTTCTCTTTCCTATATGTTGAGTCGCTCCTTCCGACAATCATTTCATTTTCGATTTTTTCACCTTTTTCATGCAGCGTTTTCGTCTTATTTTCTCTGCAGTTCCTATTTATTTCATCCCTCAGCGACTTGTATTTCTGTATTCCTGAATTTCCCTGAACCTTTTTTCTACTTCCTCCTTTCATCGATGAACTGAAGTATTTCTTTTGTTACCCATGGTCACCTTCTTTGTATCTATGTTCTTCTTTCCAGCTTCTGTGATTGCCCTTTTCAGAGATGTGCATTCCTCTTCAACTCTACCGCCTACTGAACTTCAAGCCTATCTCGTCATTCTTTAGTACTTTGGTACCCCGCTTCTTCTTGACTAATCTCTTAAACTTCAGCCTACTCTTCATCACTACCACATTATGAGCTGAGTCTATATCTGCTCCTGGGTACGCCTTAGAAACCAGAATCTGATTTCGGAATCTCTACCTAACCGTGATGTAATCTGAAACTTCCTGTACCACCCGGCCTTTTCCGAGTGTACTTCCTCTTGTGATTCTTGAACAGAGTATTCGCTATTACTAGCTGATACTTGTTACAGATCTCCATTAGTGTTTCTCCTCTCCTGTTCCTTGTCCCAATGCCATGTTCTCCTGTAACCGTTTCTTCCACTCCTTCCCCTACAACTGCATTCCAGCCTCCCATGACTATTAGATTTCCATACCCCTTTAAATACTATATTAGCCTTCCAGTATCCTGATACACTTTCTGTATCTCTTCATCTTCAGCTTGTGACGTCGCCATGTATACCTGAACTATCGTTGTCGGTGTTTGTTTGCTATCGATTCTGATAAGAACAACCCTATCACTGAACTGTTCACCGTAACACACTCTTTTTGTCCCACCTTCCTATTCATAAAGAGTGCTACTCCCGTTATACCATTTTCTGCTGCTTTTCATATTACCCTATACTCATCTGACCAGAAATCCTTGTCTTCTTTCCAGTTCAGTTTACTGCCCCTACTATATCCAGATGGAGCCTTTGGATTTCCCTTTTCAGATTTTCTAGCTTCCCTGCCACGTTCAAGCTTCTGACATTCCACGCCCGACTGGTTAAACGGTATCGTTCGTTGATAATTCAATATTTTTCTCATGGTCACCTCCGCCTTGGCAGTCTCCTCCCGGAGATCCCATTGGGAGACTATTCCTGAATCTTTTACCAGTGGTGTTTTCAGCTACAGGCCACATATCCTTCTGCATCCTGTAGCCATTGGTTGTTGCTGATTCATCCCCCTTCAGGTGCAGTTTCCCACCCGAAACCTCCCTGAACCCACCCTTAACCTCTAACCGGTCCTCCGCTCCCTTTGACAAGACAAAATGAGGGTGACTTTTTATGCCGAAAGTCTCGGCCGCCAATGCTGATTATTAATCAAAGTTTAAGCTTTGGTGTGTTTCGAACCCGGAACCGAGGATGTTTTGATTACGAATCAAAGGTGTTACCCCTAGACCACGGGCACCATTTTGGAATATATGGACTTCATAAACAATTAATTGGTACTGTAGTCGAAGACAATAGGTCCTTTCCAGTCATTAATACATTGAAGTTTATGGAATCATATGGCTACGATTAGAAATTAACACAAGGAAAGACGAATTATGTACGTACTTATTTACTTAAGAACCTCATCTGCTTTTGGCCTGTGTTTTCCCAAGAAAATAAAATATTCGCTGAAGAGTCGTTTGAATATGGAGGAATATGTAAATGAAGATGACAACTAAAGATCAACAGTATTACTGATGTGTTCTGAAATATTTTTAGGAAGGATATCTTAAATAAGGTATTTGACTTTTTCAGCGAAAATACGGTAGCAGACTCCGTCTGGCTTGAGAAATAGTTCGTCAGACAAGTTAGACCGTTCTTTCTTTCATTAAGCTATACAAGGTGACTGACATTCAATGAAAATACTTAACTGATACGTCACGATACTTCATTAAGTAGATTACTTCGTTGCGAAGTTTCTAAATTAGGAGTAAATCATGCAACATATATCGTAAGCCAGTTCTTGCTATTACACAATTTGGGTAAAAAATATTTGATCGCTCACCCAAAGTTCGCTCTAATTCGTGTCATTTGGCATCGCCTTGTTTACACGTCTGCTGAAATGAAATGAAATGAGCGTTTGGCGTCATTGGCCGGGAGGCCCCTCGCGGGGCAGGTCCGGCCGCCTTGGCGCAGGTCTTATTACATTCGGCGCCACATTGGGCGACCTGCACGCCGGATGGGGATGAAATGATGATGAACACAACACAACACCCAGTCCCTGAGCGGAGAAAATCTCCAACCCAGCCGGGAATCGAACCCGGGCCCGGAGGACGGCAATCCGTCACGCTGACCACTCAGCTACTGGGGCGGACTACACGTCTGCTGAGGGGTACGAATATAAATAAACGGCGGCATATGGTGGACCGATTTACTGTTCTTAACGGCGGGATATTTTCGCTGTTCTTATCGGCAGTTGGGCTAATGACAGCGAAATTTATTTATTAGCCTATTCAACACTGCGCGCATCGTGAACGAGTGGCAGCAAATTGTACAAACATAAACGAAAAGAACTCACATATTGAATTCAGAAACAACTGTCATCGTGAAAGACTGGCAGTGAATTGTACAAACAGAAATGGAAACAACTCACATATTGAATTCTGAAACAATTGTGCGACTAATGTTTCCGACAGATTCATAATTGGTAAGTCATGACAGGTGACAAGGCAACAGCACAATATGCTTCAATGAAGAAATGGAAGTCGATAATTACTACGCATTCACTCTCTCCGAATTATGTCAGCATATTCATACGCACACAACGTACACATTCTCCGAATACTGCACGGTTTCGTAAAACAATTAAGTTATGGATTATAATACGAAATTCCTGTGCACTTGCTGAACTGCCGCCAGAGCAATGTGGATTTACTGTTATTAAATATCTTAACACCGTATTGTACTTTCTAATAATGAACTAAGCAGTGCGTCACGTTATTTCACTACGGAAAATACTGGATAAACGAATACCACAGTTAAAATTTATGAGTGCCATATTGCATTACACAGGTAAGCTGAATCAGAGATCGTACAGATAACTATAAGCTTTCGAAGCGTTGTATAGTTCTCTAACATTGTAAGCACTCATTCTGAACGATAATGAACATGTGCTTCATTAACAACAGAAAGGGAAAGAGACTCTGGTTTAGGGACCATCATACGCCAGGCGTACAAGCTTGAATTTTGTTTTAGTGTCGCTAATATCACTTTTTCTCACACTGTTGCTTTACGCATTACTTTATCTTACTGTGGTTCATTGCGGAAGGATGTACTATAGAAGGTTGTCGGTTGCTGGGGATTTCATTGTATCAACAGTTTACGTAACAGCTGTGTTCATTACTTAACAGCAGTGTTTGTTATCGATGTGGCTATTTCACACTGCAGTCGATGTCGGCAGAATACGCCTTCAACTACAGACACTGTTTAGCAGCTGTTCGTGAAGCTGCGTCATGCTTTGAACAAGAATGCACCCCCCCCCCCTCCACACACACACACACACACACACACACACACACACACACACAAACTTCTTTTTAATATGTTGATGACACGTAGATTGTCCTCCCTTATTTCCCCATACGATGTACTTTGTGACGGAGATGTACATACCACTGTTTTGACACGTTAGATTGTAACGAGCCTAACGGTTATAAAATTTTTTAGTATTATTTGTAATTTTTCATTTTATGTACAAAATAGTGGTGGTATTTTGGTCTTTTCTGTTTCACTATCTTTTACTTCTGAACATAACTGCATAACAGTCTAATTTGGTAACTTTCTAGTAATGTTTAGTATAATCAATATAATTTTAACAAAAACATATTTGAATAAATTAGATCGCCTGTTCCAAATAACAAGTATCGTAGAATTTCCTGAAATACACTACTGGATCAGCGCGCCGTGTACCAGCCACATCCAAATCTGTTTCATTCGTATATTATGCAAGTATAGGTGTTTTAAGTAACAAAATTATCAGTGTGTTTGACATCAAGTGACCGAGGTGAATGTTAGGCGACTATTCAGAGTGTCACTTTTGTAAAACAAAGAATATATTAATATTTCTAAATTATCTTGCGCCGGCCGGTGTGTCAGAGTGGTTCTAGGCGATTCAGTCTGGAACCGCGTGACCGCTGCGGTCGCAGGTTCGAATCCTGCCTCGGGGATGGATGTGTGTGATGTCCTTAAGTTAGTTAGGTTTAAGTAGTTCTAAGATCTAGGGGACTGATGACCTCAGATGTTAAGTCCCATAGTGCTCGGAGCCATTTGAGCCATTTCTTTATATTTAGTAGTAGTATTTGTGCATTTTCTCTTATCTTTGTTTGTATTTCAGAAGATGACTTATAACAGTCGAAACTGATAAATTGTTGCAAATTGATAATTTTTTATCACTTGAAGAACGGAGGGGCCGCCAGCATCAGCCGTAGGAGTCCCCAAAATATCCCAGGATGACTTTAACTTAAGCCGAAACCCGTCATAAGCCAATGTCATGGCAATCTCGACTACTGTTTTAATCAAAGGTGAAAATAAAATAAAAATATTATTCAGAAGAGGTCACGTGCGCCAACGTCACAGGTAACTGAAGAATATTTTTGTCCATTATGACATATGGTGCATGTTCGTGCTATCTTATTTAAAATCAATTGCAGGAAATTTAGACATTATCGAGAGAGTGTAGTTTGTTCATTTCCTCGTTGTTCACTTTCTCGTTTTTGTGTCGTAAACACAATAAAACAAAAAGTAACTGATATTTTTAACTAGGAGAAGTACAAGTATTCTCATAAACGTAAATTACCAGAGCTACTCGAACTGTTTTCCGTCTTGTCGGGATACATGCTTCCATTCTTCCCATGAAAGACTCTCACATACGTTGGAACATCTCCATCTGCTCACGAACTAATGCTGTTGCATGGTACATGCTTCTCTGAAATTTGGGAGGTATCGTACACTTCTGGGTCACACACATCGCTTTTCAAGTGGTTCCGTGAAAAGTAACCCATCACCTGTAGATCGTGAAACTGCTGAGGCCATACCAAGGTGCCGCCCCTAGCGACCCAGTTATCGTCAAAAAGAGGGCTAGTATGACGTCTGGCTCGTCCGCTAAAACGAGCAGAAGGGCCTTCAAACATGAACGACACATTAAATACTGTAGCCAATTGGATGCCTTCCAGCAGATATGGAGTTTTCTCCTGTAGAAACATCGGTCTTCTGAACCTGACAAAAGAGACTGTAGGGGTTAGGTCAAACTAATTTGACAGCAATAACACTACACGAGATATTTTACTCTCAATTATTTTCAAATGTTTCTACATACCAGGTGTGAGTGTTGTGGTTATTTAAAAAGCAACCACGTCGGAACGTCGGTTTATGAGTGAATATGATGTTCACAAGGTGAGAGCAATCAACCATGGAACGATCTGGTGCTAGCTTGGATTAACACATTATCAGAATTTTTGGGTCCCCTATGGTTGGTTCGACAGTGAAGGGAGACGAAAATTTGATAGTCATGGGTGACTGGAATTCATCAGTAGGAAAATGGAGAGAAGGAAACTTAGTAGGTGAATATGGATTGGGGCTAAGAAATGAAAGAGGAAGCCGCCTGGTAGAATTTTGCGCAGAGCATAACTTAATCATAGCTAATACTTGGTTTAAGAATCATAAAATAAGGTTGTATACATGGAAAAACCCTGGAGATACTAAAAGGTATCAGATAGATTATATATTGGTAAGACAGAGATTTAGGAACTAGGTTTTAAATTGTAAGACATTTTAAGGGTCGGATATGGACTCTGACCACAATCTATTGGTTATGAACTGTAGATTAAAGCTGAAGAAACTGCAAAAAGGTGGGAATTTAAGGAGATGGGACCTGCATAAACTGACTAAACCAGAGGTTGTACAGAGTTTCAGGGAGAGCATAAGGGAACAATTGACAGGAAAGGGGGAAAGAAATATAGTAGAAGAAGAATGGGTAGCTTTGAGGGATGAAATAGTGAAGGCAGCAGAGGATCAAATAGGCAAAAAAAGGAGGGCTAGTAGAAACCCTTGGGTAACAGAAGAAATATTGAATGTAATTGATGAATGGAGAAAATATAAAAATGCAGTAAATGAAGCAGGCAAAAAGGAATACAAACGTCTCAAAAATGATATCGACAGGAAGTGCAAAATGGCTAAGCAGGGATGGCTAGAGGACAAACGTAAGGATGTAGAGGCTTATCTCACTAGGGGTACGATAGATACTGCCTACAGGAAAATTAAAGAGACCTTTGGAGAAAGGAGAACCACTTGCATGAATATCAAGAGCTTTGATGCAAACCCAGTTCTAAGCAAAGAAGGGAAAGCAGAAAGGTGGAAGGAGTATATAGAGGGCCTCTACAATGGCGATGTACTTGAGGACAATATTATGGAAATGGAAGAGGATGTAGATGAAGATGAAATGAGAGATATGATATTGCGTGAAGAGTTTGACAGAGCACTGAAAGACCTGAGTCGAAACAAGGCCCCCGGAGCATAAAACATCCCATTAGAACCTTGAGAGAGCCAGTCCTGACAAAACTCTACCATCTGGTGAGCAAGATGTATAAGACAGGCGAAATACCCTCAGACATCAAGGAGAATAAAATAATTCCAATCCCAAAGAAGGCAGGTGTTGGCAGATGTGATAATTACCGAACTATCAGTTTAATAAGTCACTGCTGCAAAATACTAACGCGAATTCTTTAGAGACGAATTGAAAAACTGATAGAAGCCGACTTCGGGGAAGATAAGTTTGGATTCCATAGCAATGTTGGAACACGTGAGGCATTAATGACCCTACGACTTATCTTAGAAGAAAGATTAAGGAAAGGCAAACCTACGTTTCTAGCATTTGTAGACGTAGAGAAAGCTTTTGACAATGTTGACTGGAATACTCTCTTTCAAATTCTGAAGGTCGCAGGGGTAAAATACGGAGAGCGAAAGGCTATTTACAATTTGTATAGAAAGCAGATGGCAGTTATAAGAGTCGAGTGGTATGAAAGGGAAGCAGTGGTTGGGAAGGGAGTGAGACAGGGTTGTAGCCTATCCCCGATGTCATTCAATCTGTATATTGAGCAAGCAATAAAGGAAACAAAAGAAAAGTTCGGAGTAGGTATTAAAATCCATGGAGAAGAAATAAAAACTTTGAGGTTCGCCGATGACATTGTAATTCTGTCAGAGACAGCAAAGGACTTGGAAGAGCAGTTGAACGGAATGGACAGTGTCTTGAAAGGAGGGTATAAGATGAACATCAACAAAAGCAAAACGAGGATAATGGAATGTAGTCGAATTAAGTCGGGTGATGCTGAGGGAATTAGATTAGGAAATGAGACATTTAAAGTAGTAAAGGAGTTTTGCTATTTGGGGAGTAAAATAACTGATGATGGTCGAAGTAGAGAGGATATAAAATGTAGACTGGCAATGACAAGGAAAGCGTTTCTGATGAAGAAAAATTTGTTAACATCGCGTATACATTTAAGTGTCAGGAAGTCGTTTCTGAAAGTGTTTGAATGGAGTGTAGCCATGTATGGAAGTGAAACGTGGACGATTAATAGTTTAGACAAGAAGAGAGTAGAAGCTTTCGAAATGTGGTGCTACAGAATAATGCTGAAGATTAGATGGGTATATCACATAACTAATGAGGAGGTATTGAATGGAATTGGGGAGAAGAGGAGCTTGTGGCACAATTTGACTAGAAGAAGGGATCGGTTGTTAGGACATGTTCTGAGACATCGAGTGACCACCAATTTAGCATTGGAGGGCAGCGTGGAGGGTAAAAATCGTAGAGGGAGACCAAGAGATGAATACACTAAACAGATTCAGAAGGATGTAGGTTGCAGTAGGTACTGGGAGATGAAGAAGCTTGCACAGGATAAAGTAGCATGGAGAGCTGCATTAAAGCAGTCTCAGGACTGAAGACCACAACAACATGGTTGGTTCTTCACGTGATGCCACAGTGTACGAGCGTGGTAACACCGGAAGAACCGAGGGGCCGCCAGCATCCGCCGTAGGAGTCCCCAAAATATCCCAGGATGACTTTAACTTAAGCCGAAGCCGGTCATAAGCCAATGTTATTGCAGTCTCGACTATTGTTTTAATCAAAGCTAATCATATTCAAGTGGGAAGGGTCATACACAGCTAGAAGGTTTTGAACGTGTTGTATGTGATAAGGATAGTACTTTATTTAAGAGCTGACCAAAAAGAGTGAGGGTATATTGTTGGTTTCTGAAAATGATTTTATTTATTCGTCGACCTTCATGTTCTTTTTTCTTTTTTCAAACGGCTAAGCCCCGTTTCTGCAGCCACGGCTCCCTCTCTTTAAACGCGTCCTCTTCATCTCCTTGTATGAAGAACATCCCATCTCACAGATCATATATACAAGACGTTTTCGCCCGTCCCCCCGTTTCCTTCCCTAATATCTGGCCTTTGAAAATGTTTCGTAGCGGAACATCATGTCTGATTAACAAGTTTTGCTTTGTATTGCCGTGTAACTTTCTGTAGTTTTTCCTTGTCTCCCACTTCATGTAGAACCACCATATTCCCTTTCTGTCTGTCCAGATAGTTCTTGTAATTCTCTTCCAGAATCACATTTTCGCACCTCCGAGCTGAGCTTCCTCCTGCTTTTTTGGCGTTCAGGCTTCACATACGTATCTCAGGGTCATTCTAAACAAAGTACGAAGATGGCATCTGTTCTTTCTGCATGTCAGAAAGAACAGATACCATCTTCATATAGTTAAGGCTAACCGTCCGTTGACTTTCTTCTTCTGTGCTGGTTGCACAAGCATTGCCCCAACTCTTACGGGACTCAGTAATATTGTCCCCACGAGTAATGAGTGTAATGGGCAGGGGACTACAAATATAGTGTGTGGACATTAAGTTGGGAATGTGGGACTCACGGGGAGCGTGCAAGGGATAAATCCCTGCAGTTGCACTGTCCTCTATACCCTCGGTGGCTCGGATGGATGCCGGCACGGTAACTTAGCGTGTTTGGTCAGAGTGCTGGATGGCCTCTGTAACAAAAAAACTGAACGAAAAGATCAACAACGAACTTCAACGTATGTCATGTGACGTCCGCTACGACGAAATACAACGAACCAAAACGAACAAAACTGTAAAACAAAAGAAAAAAATTGGATAGAGCGTCTGCCATGTAAATAGGAGATCCCGGATTCGAGTCCCGGTCGGGGCACACATTTTCAACTGTCGCCCTTGATGTATATCAACGCCTGTCGACAGCTTAAGGTCTTGATTTAATTATCATTTCATTCCAGACAAAGATCTTTGCAAATACACTCCTGGAAATTGAAATAAGAACACCGTGAATTCATTGTCCCAGGAAGGGGAAACTTTATTGACACATTCCTGGGGTCAGATACATCACATGATCACACTGACAGAACCACAGGCACATAGACACAGGCAACAGAGCATGCACAATGTCGGCACTAGTACAGTGTATATCCACCTTTCGCAGCAATGCAGGCTGCTATTCTCCCATGGAGACGATCGTAGAGATGCTGGATGTAGTCCTGTGGAACGGCTTGCCATGCCATTTCCACCTGGCGCCTCAGTTGGACCAGCGTTCGTGCTGGACGTGCAGACCGCGTGAGACGACGCTTCATCCAGTCCCAAACATGCTCAATGGGGGACAGATCCGGAGATCTTGCTGGCCAGGGTAGTTGACTTACACCTTCTAGAGCACGCTGGGTGGCACGGGATACATGCGGACGTGCATTGTCCTGTTGGAACAGCAAGTTCCCTTGCCGGTCTAGGAATTGTAGAACGATGGGTTCGATGACGGTTTGGATGTACCGTGCACTATTCAGTGTCCCCTCGACGATCACCAGTGGTGTACGGCCAGTGTAGGAGATCGCTCCCCACACCATGATGCCGGGTGTTGGCCCTGTGTGCCTCGGTCGTATGCAGTCCTGATTGTGGCGCTCACCTGCACGGCGCCAAACACGCATACGACCATCATTGGCACCAAGGCAGAAGACACTCATCGCTGAAGACGACACGTCTCCATTCGTCCCTCCATTCACGCCTGTCGCGACACCACTGGAGGCGGGCTGCCCTATGTTGAGGCGTGAGCGGAAGACGGCCTAACGGTGTGCGGGACCGTAGCCCAGCTTCATGCAGACGGTTGCGAATGGTCCTCGCCGATACCCCAGGAGCAACAGTGTCCCTAATTTGCTGGGAAGTGGCGGTGCGGTCCCCTACGGCACTGCGTAGGATCCTACGGTCTTGGCGTGCATCCGTGCGTCGCTGCGGTCCGGTCCCAGGTCGACGGGCACGTGCACCTTCCGCCGACCACTGGCGACAACATCGATGTCCTATGGAGACCTCACGCCCCACGTGTTGAGCAATTCGGCGGTACGTCCACCCGGCCTCCCGCATGCCCACTATACGCCCTCGCTCAAAGTCCAACTGCACATACGGTTCACGTCCACGCTGTCGCGGCATGCTACCAGTGTTAAAGACTGCGATAGAGCTCCGTATGCCACGCAAACTGGCTGACACTGACGGCGGCGGTGCACAAATGCTGCGCAGCTAGCGCCATTCGACGGCCAACACCGCGGTTCCTGGTGTGTCCGCTGTGCCGTGCGTGTGATCATTGCTTGTACAGCCCTCTCGCAGTGTCCGGAGCAAGTATGGTGGGTCTGACACACCGGTGTCAATGTGTTCTTTTTTCTATTTCCAGGAGCGTATTTTCTTAGTGTGGGAGTTGAGGTGTTTGTTCAAAAGAAAGTTCTTCTTATTTTTGAAGGAGCTCTTGGCCAGTGTTATTCTTCTCTTGATTTCCTTGAGGGATCTGTTCTTTTCCTCCACAGTGCTACCGCGAGTTCCCTTGAAAATAGTGCATATTAGATCACAAGGAAATGAAAAAGAAGACCTCGATGCAAGTGACTAACGATGCGATACATGCAGAGGGCATTGTGATAGGGCGCTTAATACGATGATCTAACGCAGAGCGGTGCGGACAAATCAGGAAGCGCGTTATTAGCCGTGGAATTTTGTTCAGCTCCAGAGTCGGTATCAACCCGTTTACCATGGCTTATGGAGCTCCGTCTGTTTCTGCAACGTCGTTAGCATGCTGTGACAGCAAGGACGTGAACTGTCTGTGCAATGACGTAGTTTGACCGAGAGCGTATGGTGGATCTGCAGGAGATGGGTGGTCTTAGGCCACAATTGCGCTATACGTGGAGCGAGAGGTCTCTAGATTGCACCGATGCTGTCTGCAGTAGCTCTGGAAATCTACATATGCCCGTCAGCCTGACTTCGGACAGCAACGACGCACATAGGATTGTTGTTGTTGTGGTCTTCAGTCCTGAGACTGGTTTGATGCAGCTCTCCATGCTACTCTATCCTGTGCAAGCTTCTTCATCTCCCAGTACCTACTGCAACCTACATCCTTCTGAATCTGCTTAGTGTATTCATCTCTTGGTCTACCCCTACGATTTTTACCCTCCACGCTGCCCTCCAATACTAAATTGGTTATCTCTTGATGCCACAGAACATTTCCTACCAACCGATCCCTTCTTCTAGTCAAGTTGTGCCACAAACTTCTCTTCTCCCCAATTCTATTCAATACTTCCTCATTAGTTATGTGATCTACCCATCTAATCTTCAGCATTCTTCTGTAGCACCACATTTCGAAAGCTTCTATTCTCTTCTTGTCCAAACTATTTATCGTCCATGTTTCACTTCCATACATGGCTACACTCCATACAAATACTTTCAGAAATGACTTCCTGACACTTTAATCTACACCCGATGTTAACAAATTTCTCTTCTTCAGAAACGCTTTCCTTGCCATTGCCAGTCTACATTTTATATCCTCTCTACTTCGACCATCATCAGTTATTTTGCTCCCCAAATAGCAAAACTCCTTTACTACTTTAAGTGTCTCATTTCCTAATCTAATTCCCTCAGCATCACCCGACTTAATTCGACTACATTCCATTATCCTCGTTTTGCTTTTGTTGATGTTCATCTTATATCCTCCGTTCAAGACACCATTCATTCCGTTCAACTGCTCTTCCAAGTCCATTGCTGTCTCTGACAGAATTACAATTTCATCGGCGAACCTCAAAGTTTTTATTTCTTCTCCATGGATTTTAATACCTACTCCGAATTTTTCTTTTGTTTCCTTTACTGCTTGCTCAATATACAGATTGAATAACATCGGGGAGAGGCTACAACCCTGTCTTACTCTCTTCCCAACCACTGCTTCCCTTTCATGTCCCTCGACTCTTATAACTGCCATCTGGTTTCTGTACAAATTGTAAATAGCCTTTCGCTCCCTGTATTTTACCCCTGCCACCTTTAGAATTTGGAAGAGAGTATTCCAGTCAACATTGTCAAAAGCTTTCTCTAAGTCCACAAATGCTAGAAACGTAGGTTTGCCTTTCCTTAATCTTTCTTCTCAGATAAGTCGTAAGGTCAGTATTGCCTCACGTGTTCCGGTATTTCTATGGAATCCAAACTGATCTTCCCCGAGGTCGGCTTCTACTAGTTTTTCCATTCGCCTGTAAAGAATTCGCGTTAGTATTTTGCAGCTGTGGCTTATTAAACTGATTGTTCGGTAATTTTCACATCTGTCGACACCTGCTTTCTTTTGGATTGGAATTATTATATTCTTCTTGAAGTCTGAGGGTATTTCGCCTGTTTCATACATCTTGGTCACCAGATGGTAGAGTTTAGTCAGGACTGGCTCTCCCAAGGCCGTCAGTAGTTCCAATGGAATGTTGTCTATTCCGGGGGCCTTGTTTCGACTCAGGTCTTTCAGTGCTCTGTCAAATTCTTCACGCAGTATCGTATCTCCCATTTCATCTTCATCTACATCCTCTTCCATTACCACAGTATTGTCCTCAAGTACATCGCCCTTCTACAGATCCTCTATATACTCCTTCCACCTTTCTACTTTCCCTTAGTTGCTTAGAACTGGGTTTCCATCTGCGCTCTTGATGTTCATACAAGTGGTTCTCTTTTCTCCAAAGGTCTCTTTAATTTTCCTGTAGGCAGTATCTATCTTACCCCTAGTGAGTTAAGCCTCTACATCCTTACATTTGTCCTCTAGCCATCCCTGCTTAGCCATTTTGCACTTCCTGTCGATCTCATTTTTGAGAAGTTTGTATTCCTTTTTGCCCGCTTCATTTACTGCATTTTTATTCTCCTTTCATGGTATTTGATACAAAAACTTGGGCAAAAATATGTTCGCATCGGAATCACGGTTCTTTCCAATTTTTGTTTAAACTAAATTTGCTGTGAACCCGCTTATAGATAAGTGACAATACTTTTATGCCAAAATTTGGAGGAGCATTTAAAATCTCACCCAAATATAAGATTAATCGCCCACATGTGTTGTTAACCAGAGCTAAAAGATAATCTTCGCTCATGTGGAAGTAACCTGATTCATTCAGTCACAGGGTAACACCGCTGTTTAGCCTCTTGAAGAGTACTATAACAGGGATAGAAATTCTTAGCAGCTGTTCGGGTTATTGTATTGTTTCCCAGCCAGCGAAGCTTCCATAAAGATTATTCTGATAATATATAGTTTTCCACAAACTTCAACTTTTTGCATAATCTATTTCAGAACATCCATTCATAAGGTCATACAGGCATTTTATTGTCATAACTTTGACTTCCTAAGGGCTTAGGATAAAAAAAAAGCTTTCAGGTGTCATTTCAGATATGATATTTTTTATAGCTGACATCTCATTAACTTAAAACAAACGTACAATATCAAACAACGGTATTCAGCGGCTAATTATTTTTGTTGATTTCCAGTAGAAGAGTGATTTTCTGTCACACTTTATTAACAAATATGCAGGGAAACACCTTGAATATACAGGGTGGCACACTGATAGTGACCGGGCCAAATATCTCACGAAGTAAGGGTCATACGAAAAAACTACAAAGAACGAAACTCGTCTAGCTTGAAGGGGGAAACCAGATGGCGCTATTGTTGGCCCGCTAGATGGCGCTGCCATAGGTCAAACGGATATCAAACGCGTTTTCCTAAATTGGAACCCCTATTTTTTTACATATTTGTCTAGTACCTAAAGAAATATGAATGTGTTAGTTGGATTACTTTTTTCACTTTGTGATAGATGGGGCTGTAATAGCCACAAACGTATAAGCACGTGGTATCACGTAACATTCCGCCAGTGCGGACGGTATTTTTTTCGTGATACATTACCCGTGTTGAAATGGACCGTTTACCAATTGCGGAAAACGTTGATATCGTGTTGATGTATGGCTATTTTGATCAAAATGCCCAACGGGCGTGTGCTATATATGCTGCCCGGTATCCTGGACGACATCATCCAAGTGTCCGGACCGTTCGACGGATAGTTACGTTATTTAAGGAAGCAGGAAGTGTTCAACCACATGTGAAACGTCAACCACGACCTGCAACAAATGATGATGCTCAAGTAGGTGTTTTAGCTGCTGTCGCTGCTAATCCGCACAGCAGTAGCAGACAAATTGCGCGAGAATCGGGAATCTCAAAAACGTCGGTGTTGAGAATGCTACATCAACATCGATTGCACCAGTACCATATTTCTATGCACCAGGAATTGCATGGCTACGATTTTGAACGTAGTGTACAGTTCTGCCACTGGGAACAAGAGAAATTACGGGACGATGACAGATTTTTTGCACTCGTTCTATTTAGCCACGAAGCGTCATTCACCAACAGCGGTAATGTAAACCAGCATAATATGCACAATTGGGCAACGGAAAATCCACGATGGCTGCGATAAGTGGAACATCAGCGACCTGGGCGGGTAATGTATGGTGCTGCATTATGGGAGGAAAGATAATTGGCCACATTTTATCGATGGCAATCTAAATGGTCCAATGTATGCTGATTTCCTAGGTAATGTTCTACCGATGTTACTACAAGATGTTTCACTGCATGACAGAATGGCGATGTACTTCCAATTTGATGGATCCCCGCACATATCTCGCGTGCGGTTGAAGCAGTATTGAATAGCATATTTCATGACAGGTGATTTGGTCGTCGAAGCACCATACCATGGCCCGCACGTTCACCGGATCTGACGTCCCCGGATTTCTTTCTATGGGGAGAGTTGAAGGATATTTGCTATCGTGATCCACCGACTACGCCTGACAACATGCGTCAGCGCATTGTCAGTGCATGTGCGAACATTACAGAAGGCGAACTACTCGCTTTTGAAAGGAATGTCGTTTCACGTATTGCCAAATGCATTGAGGTTGACGGACATCATTTTGAGCATTTATTGCATTAATGTGGTATTTACAGGTAATCACGCTGTAACAGCATGCGTTCTCAGAAATAAGTTCCCAAAAGTACATGTATCACATTGGAATAACCGAAATAAAATGTTCAAACGTAACCTACGTTCGTATTTTAATTTAAAAAACCTACCTGTTACCAACTGTTCGTCTATAACTGTGAGCCATATGTTTGTGACTATTACAGCGCCATTCATAACAAAGCGAAAAAAGTGGTCCAACTAAAACACTCACGTTTCTTTACGTACTACACGAATATATAATAAAAATGGGGGCTCCTATTTGAAAAAACGCAGTTGATATCCGTTTGACCTATGGCAGCGCTATCTAGCTGGCCAACCATAGCACCATCTGGTTTCCCCCTTCAGGCTATATAAGTTTCGTTCTTTGTAGTTTTTTCGTTTGACGCTTATTTCGTGAGATATTTGGCCCGGTCACGAACAATGTACCACCCTGTATATGCACAACAAATATGTATAACAATATAACAAATATGTATAGCAAATGTATATCTATGTATGTTTATTTATAACAATTATGTATACAAATATGTATAACAATATATATGTATAACAAAAAATTACTAGTAAATAATACGAATAAAAATAATTACAAATAACGGTGCGTACCCTAATATTCGGAATCCATATTTCGTTTCACTCGTTTCAAGTAAAAACACAATTAATCACGTTCAGAAAATGAAGAGTGATTGTAAGCTAGTAGATATGCTTCAGATGCACTGCTAGCGAGACGTACAGATAGGCTCTCCAGCGTATCAGTGTACAATGAGCAGATAACACATTGCCTCATCATTGCTCCTTGCATCAAACTATCGCAGGAAGTTATGCATTCCGGGAATTACTCGCATTTGAAAAGCGGGCTTTTGGCCAGCTCTTAGGCCAAAATAGCCGTATGTGCCACGTGCGAATACACGCCGAGACTGCCGCGTCTTACGAAGTGCCGTATCGGACAGTTCCGCGATTTCACAACACGTTAGGACACAGTTGCTCCAAGGTATCAGCGATGACCATTCGCAACCGTCTCTGTGAAGCAGGTCATCATCCACTGCCGCCCCAAAATCATGCAGCGCAGTGGTTCGCGAAAGGCGCTTTATCGAAGGACGAATGGAGACTTGTCTTCAGTGAGAGATGCTTCTGCCTTCAGGATAGCTGAACGCATGTGGTACCGTTGCAGTTGAGCTCCAGCGTGTATATGACAGAAGCACCAAGCATCGTGGTGTGGGGAGCCGCATCGTACAATGGCCGCTGTTCTCTGGTGATCGTGGAGGGAACACTGAACAGTGAACAGTACATCAAAAACATCATAAAGCCCGTCGTGCTACCGTTCGCGCACCAAAAAAGCGATGTGTTCTTCCAACACGACAATAAAGTCCAAGTGTATCCTGTGCCACACAGTGCAATCTCGAGGGTATATATCAACTACCCTAGCCAGCACAATCCCCAGATCTATTTCCCATTTAGCATGTTTCGGACTGGATGAAACGTCATCTTGTGCGGTCTGCAAATCTGGCAGGAAATCTGGCCCAATTGAGGCACCGGGTGGAAACTGTAAGGCAGGTTATTCCACTAGACTGCATTAGTCGCCCCTATGACCGTCTTCATGGGAGAACTGCGGCCTCCATTGCTGCAAACGGAGGGTATACAGGGTATTAGCACTAACGTTTCGCACGTACTGTCAGCTACGCTCAGGTGCGTATGGCACTGCCGATATTATACCTTAAGGGTGTGTCAATAAAATTTCCCTCAGATGGGTCGACGAAGTCTTGGTGTGTGTGTGTTTTTTTTTTTCAATTTCCCTTACTGCATTATAACCCCAGGCCAGAGATTTTTCTGATCGTCGAGACACTAATGAAACTCCATCTATGTCATAGCTTTTAGTTCTCTCAGTGATGTGTATTTAAACTCTTCCATGCTGGCAAGACGATGGCACTTCGAGGTAGTGTTTACTTTTTGGGAACAGAAGAAAGTCGCTCTAGCCTTATCTGGTGAATATCGAGGTTGGGTCATCATTACAGTATTGCTTTTGGACAAAAATTCGCGAAGAAGCGATGATGTGTGAGCAAGTGCAGCGGGACGCTGACAAGAGACGGTCTGTCACATTTCACTTCAACCGTCCTACCCGTGGTCTCTTGACTGCCACCCAATGATTTTCTCCTCTTCCCTCGTACGGAGAAAACATTGCGAGGCCGTCCAAAATGATGGAGAGGTCATTTGAGACGTAGCACAAGGTTATTATTAAAGATCGGATTATGTGCGACATGAAAAGCTCAAAATATGCGTGAAACATACTTAAAATATGCAAGACAAGTGTCGAAACATGCGAGATCAAATAATAAAGAATAATAAATAATAATAATACAAACTAGTTACCGCATGCGGTGTATCTCGAAGTTGGACCTGTGCATGCCGATTGAGTGAAAAAGGGCCGGCCACGCAAAAAATCAGGACATTTAGAATGCTGAGCCCATGATCTGTACACTTTGTGGTAGAGGTTAGGCTGGATCTTTTTTGAGGTCAGTTTTTAAAACATTGCAAACAGAAGACACACACCGTGTTTCAAATATTGTTCCTCCTTTGCTGTTGTAGCGGTATCATGCGAATACGATGCGGCTCAGTCGCCGCGAAACACTCGATTTGCACAGGACCAACGACGCGATATTTCGAACACAGAGGGGCACGCACAAGAAGGCCGTAATATTTAATTTCAAAAGCAACATACAATAGGAATTTTTTTGAACAACTTTAACGTTTAATTAATATTGTCGGACTAATGTATTGTTTGTAAATTACTTTATATTTTGCTACTATTGTAAACATAAACGATCGGGCACTGTTCCAAATGTTCGTTAGTAAGATTGTGTCTCCGATCACTCAAAACACTTTTTCAAGCAGGAAAGGACCGTCCTACATCAACTGAGATAACTGGACAGTGTTTGAATTTGGATGCTATGCCGGTACTCATTGTTTCTGGCAAAAGTTCACCCGTCTCATTAATAAAACTATCGATATGGGAGAAGGGTTCAAAGCCTCCATTACTGTTCAAAATATTTTCAGAGTTTTCTTTAAGTTTTCTCCAGAATACCTCCACAAATGAGGAGCTTACTAGACTAATTTTATTCATGAACCGAATAGACTCCTTCAGTGCCAAGCTTCGAGTTTCAAACTTTTTAATAGTAGCATGTGTTTTGGAAAAATAAGTGGCAATCACAGCAATGTTTTCTTTTTGTAATAATGGAATCATTAAATATTTCCTTGCACTGGCAAATTGTTAAGGCCTCCGCACTATAGAAGTCGTTTACTACGCCTGTGATGGTCTTGAAATGTTCAGTGCAAAACAACACGGCTTCGACCCACGTACCCCAACGTGTTACCACTGGTTCGGGAGGTAAAGACACGTTTAGTAGTTCTTCTTTGAGGTCTTGGTGCTAGCAGGCGCCTTAAGAAACACTTTATCTGTTGATGAAATCAGTTTATTTACATTTCCAAACGTGGATCGTACTTCTTCAGTAAGGCGATGTACTGCGTGAGCAAATTGCGATATAATACTTAGAGAGCTTTTCCTGCTGTCATCATATAGAGAGCATCTGGGAGAAACACAAACACACTTTCATCTCAAAATATTTATCTAACACACTTATTCACCGATTTGCCGAGCGAAGAATGATTTCTCTTTTCAAATTCTTTGCAGGCTACTGAACAGGAAGAAGAAGGCTTTAGTTCTAACGTTCAAAAAATTAAATCTGCAATTTGCAATGTAACGGCCACACGTGTCGGCAGTATCGTCAAATGAATCCTTGAGTTCACTGCGTATTTCTTCCACAACATGTAGGTAATTTTTACGCAATGTTGATTCACCTGGTATATTTTGACTGAAGCAATATTTGCGAATGAAACCTTTAAGGATAAGGTTTTTAAATTTTGGAAGAGGAATATAGAACCATACAAAGCGATTTTTTTTTACCTTTGGAAACTCGACAAGATATAACATTTCCGTCATACGTAAATATTCCAGGATGGTCAGCTATCCACGAAACATTTCTGTTTTCGCGCTGCGTGGTGCACGATACGTCACACACTACACTTAAACAAGTTAGACTTTGTACAAATAAAAAGAAGACTAAACAAAAACAATGGCCGTGCGACTAACAACTATCGTAATTTAATTTAATTGCCGACGAGTAAGGTATGAGGGGGAGGGGTTAAGCAGGGACGCAGGCGGCAGGCGCGTTGACTATCTGCCCGTTCCTGTTCAGGCCGGCCGTTGTGGTCGAGAGGTTCTAGGCGCTTCAGTCTGGAACCACGCGACGGCTACAGTCGCAGGTTGGAATCCTGCCTCGGGCACGGATATGTGTTATGTCCTTAGGTTAGTTAGGTTTAAGTAGTTCTAAGTTCTGGGGGACTGATGACCTCGGAGCCATTTGAACCATTTTTGTTCCTGTTCAGTTTCCAGTAACCTATCGGTTAGCAATCGCATGCAAATGTAGGTCACGCTCACTCTGTGAGACATCAAAACCAGATCGAGCGGGTGCTCGCCGGGTTAGATTCTTAAAATATGGTAAACATGCAGCTAAAATATGCATGATCACTAGATTATCGTTAAAATATGCAATAATCGGTGAAAAGGAGCCAAATATGAAAATACATACGCAAATGCAAATGCATACAATCCGGTCTGTAATTACTATAAATATGTGAAGCGACGTCGCAGATGTGCTCTAGCTAATTATTTGAAACATCTCACAGGGCTTTGCACACACAGAGGAAAACTAGTTACAAGTGCACCATACGTGTCCGCTACTGATTCTGCAGATCAAGGCCATAGACAAGTTTTTCCAGCGTTCAGTGCAGCACGTCCCTAGAATTCTGTTCAAAAGCACAGTTGGCGCTGCTTGATACCGGTAGGTGTGTTGGCAGAGGAGGCGTAAACACTGAATCTTTCATATAACCCGCCCAAAAATAAATCACTTGGTGTTAGGTAGAGAGAGAGTGGGCACGATGACATGAGTTGCTGACCATCAAACCCACAAAGTCCGACCAATATGTTTCTCGAATGCCTATTTAATAATTCACCAATATCTTTGTGGAAGCGGGGTGGAGTACCATCATGCTGGTAGATAAAGTCCAAAATGTCAGTCCCCACTTGCGGCATGAGTTCCGCAATGAATTTGAGCTCGTAATAGTGAACACTCTGTTCAAGACTCACAAGAGAAGGACTTATACTTGGAAAATGCCGGGACGGACATCAAGATACTGTTAGATTGCATTATGGTCAAGCAGAGAATCGGAAATCACATACTGAGTCGTAAGGCGTACCCAGGAGCAAATACATACTCACATGATAATTTAGTAATGATGAAGAACACGCTGAGTTTCAAGAGATTAATCGGGGACAAGTAATAGATAAAGAAGTGAGATATGGAAGAGCTAGGGATGAAAATATACCCTTGAAGTTCTCTGAGGTCATAGATAGAGCGATAATTAACAATCCAGTAGGCGGCTTATTTGAAGAGATGTGGACAGCGCAAGCAATCACAGAAGTTAGAAAGAAAGACGTAGGTACAAAGAAGGTAACTGCAGAAAACGGTGGGAAACAGAAGAAATGAGTCAGTTGGTCGATGAAAGAAGGAAGTACAAAAATGTTCAAATAACTTACGGGTTTGCTGCCGGGTGACGTCGTCGGACACCGCCGATATTTCGACAGGAGCACACCCTGCCATTCTCAAGGCACAAATGAAAGGAAGAAAAAATGTGCAAGCAAATTTAATACCTCGGTTCATAGAGGAGAAACAAGAAAGATACTACACACAGAACAAGTGTCAACACAACCAAAGATAACCAACCTCAGAAATATCGATGGTTACTATTAATCAACAGGTGATGTAGCACTAATTTTGTCCCTCTGTTTTTTGAGGAGAGACAGAGCCGAATTCCAAGCAGCATTGAAACGAAATCCACCATCTCTGTTAATATGGTTGCTTGATAGTCTGATTTCAACAGCTTCCTTAATAACACTATCCCAATAGTTTGACGTGCAAGCCAGAATCTCCGTGTTGTTGTATTCCATAGGATGACCGGTGTCAAGGCAATGTTCTGCAATAGCGGATTTGCTCGGCTGTTGTAAGCGTGTGTGACGCTTATGTTCAATACACCGGTCTTCCACAGTCCTGATTGTCTGACCAATATATGACATGCCACAACTAAAAGGAAGACGATAGACCCCAGCCTTACGCAAACCAAGATCATCTTTTACGGACGCCAACAGGGCCTTAATCTTGGAACGTGGTCGAAAAACACATTTCACATCATATTTCTGTAAAATACGGCCAATCCTGTTGGAAATGCTTTCTGCGTAAGGCAAAAAGGCCGTAGACTTCATTGCTATCGTCACTCACCCGTTGCACAGAAGGCTGATGGCGCAACGCACGTTTGATCTGCCTCTCACTATAACCATTCTGACTAAAGGTGACTTCGAGATGTGCTAGCTCAGCTGCCAAACTTTCAGGGTCTGAGATAACGTGGGCCCTGTGAACCAAGGTGCGAAGTACTCCTTCACGCTGAGCTGGATGGTGACAACTATCAGCTCGCAGATACAAGTCAGTGTGGGTGGGCTTCCTATAAACAGAATGTCCCAACGTACCATCAGTCTTCCTTTTGACCAACACATCAAGGAAGGGGAGGCATCCATTCTTTTCCACCTCCATAGTGAACTGAATATTCGGGTGGATTGAATTCAGATGTTCCAAAAACCGGTTTAAATCCTCACTACCATGAGGCCACACAACAAAAGTATCATCTACATATCTGAAAAAAACACGCAGGTTTCAAGGTCGCTGACTCCAATGCACGTTCCTCAAAGTCCTCCATAAACAAATTGGCCACAATAGGTGACAGCGGGCTTCCCATTGCAACTCCATCAGTCTGTTCGTAGTACTGACCATTGAATGAAAAGTAAGTGGAAATCAGCACATGTCGAAACAAATTTGTTAATTCGACACCAAACTTAACCTCAATTAGCTGCAACGAATCAGAGAGAGGAACGCGAGTGAAAAGAGAAACCACATCAAAACTGACTAAAATATCAGAGTCATTCAAACGCAATCCCTGCAATCGACGTACCTACCTACTAGTGGGCTCAACAGATGAACACCACATTAAGAACTCTGCAGATTTCTTACGTCGATTGCAGGGATTGCGTTTCAATGACTGATATTTTAGTCAGTTTTGATATGACGACCAGTTCGGCTCTAGGAAAGTCAAAGGCACCAGAGAGGCAGTTCTGACGATGCGGTTGATACTATAAGCTAGACTAAAGAAAAATAAAGACACATTCATAGGATATGTCGACTAGGAAAAAGCATTAGACAATGTCAAATTGTGCAAGACGCTCGACTTTCTGAGGAACATTGTGGAGTAAGCTGCTGGGAAAGACAGGTAATATACAATATGTACAAGGAGGAAGAGGGGACAATATGAGTGGAAGGCCCAGAATGAAGTAAATAAAGAATTAGAGAATCTGTTGAACGGAATGAACAGTAAAATGACAACAGAATAGGGACTGAGAATAAATGGAAGAAAGACGAAAGTAATGAGAAATATCAGAAATGAGGACAGTGGAAAACTTAATATCATAATTAGTGATCACAAAGTAGGTTAAGTTAAAGAATAGTGTGACTTAGGCAGTAAAACAATCCATGACGGGAGGTGCAAGGAGGACATAAAACGCAGACTAGCATAGGCAAAACGGATATTCTTAGCCAAGAGAAGTCTACTGGTATCAAACATAGGCCTCAATTAGAGGAAGAAATTTCTGAGAATGTGCATTTGGAGGACAGCATAGTACGGTAGTGAAACACGGACTGTGGTAAAACCCAAATGGAGGAAAATCGAAGCATTTGAGATGTGATCCTACAGATGAATGTTGAAAATTAGGTGGACTGATAAAGTAAGCAATGACGAGGTTCTGCACAGAATCGGAGAAAACACTGACAAGGAGAAGGGACAGGATGATAAGACATCTGTTAAGACATCAGGGAATGACTTCCATGAGAGGGAGCTGTATAGGGCAAAAACTGTAGAGGAAGACAGAGATTGGACTACATCGAGCAAATATTTGAGGACGTAGATTGCAAGTGCTATTCTGAGATGGAGAGGTGGATTCAGGAGAGGAATTTGTGGCCAGACGCATCAAACCAGTTAGAGAAATTGTGATTTAAAGGAAGACATCAAACTTTGATAATGAATTTAGGAAGGAGTTACTGAAACTGCATCTCTCCTACAGAAATGAACTTGAAAAATTTTCGTAATGAATACGCAACAGGATCGTACAAAGTGTAAAATGCAAATGGATGCGAGAAACAGGTGTGCAGACGAACTGCGAAATAGATAGATACTAAAAATTATGAGCAAAACCTTCTAGAAAGATTATCATTATCAGGGCCAAGTTAGTGGGAAACATGCTAAAACGTTCATGAGTAGGACAATGGTAGGACAATTAAGATAAAATTGTAGAGGTACACGTGGTATGTGTTATGTAAAACATATTACTGAGAATGTTCTCTGTAGTACACCTGCAGAACTAGAAATATTAGAAAATAGGAACAGCATCAAAACAACTAAGAAACTGATGACACCCCACACCCACACAAAACAAATAAAAAAAGGAAGAAAAAAATGGCATTGAATGTTGTCACTGGTACTCACGAAAGTGTACGTGTAGCAACGCGAATAACATTCGCAAACCGACTGTTAACTCATTTATTTTTATTTTTATTTTCCGTGTTGTTCTTCAGACTCAGAAGTGCGAGGTATCAGTTCCAATATAACAAAACGTCCCCATCAGCTGTAGCAAATTATTGTCGTGGAGCAGCGATTTCTCATTGTTTCATATTAATCTTTGTCCTTTGTGTATCTTTTGGAAACGAAAACTCGCATTTCATCTCCTGCTTTCGGAAAAAAATGAGGAAGGACAAGGGCCCGCTTCGTAGTAGCACAAATTACCTCACAATGTATTCTGGGGCACGGACACCTGCGTGATAGAAGGGGAATAAAAGCGTGTCCACTTCTGTTCATTAAGTTCCGTATTCTTCGAATTCTTCATTATTCGTCACGAGAAATGGATGGCAAGTTGAAATAAAAACACTCCCTAGCAAAAATCAACCAGAAAGATAAACGGCACGTACAGTTGTGTAAACAGTACTAAACACATGAAATCAGAGACTGCAGAAATAATACCGTGAATTTGAGTTCATGTATTCTGACAAAAAATGATGAGCTTTATAACAAAAGATATTTTAATATAACGATAAAACTAATGACACATAGTGTCACAGTAAGTGCGAACGAAAAAGTAGGACACTGATTTTATCCGTAATGGATATGACGTTGCGGTTGTGAAAATCAGTAATAAAATGTCGGCTCAACCACATTTTACAGTGTAAAAAACACTAGAATTTATGAGTTCCGAAGGTCAAGCCTTCGTCCTCAGAATAACTGTACAATAATCTCTAAGAACTGACTGATTTAAAACATAGACAGGAAGAAAAATAATAACAAAATAACATTGCTACTTCCCTTGCAGCCGAGTCCTCTTCAGATGTACTTTCACATCACCGATAAAATTGATTAAAATGGAATTCCGTATGTAGTCCTGGGTACTGGCAAAGTCACAATAACAGCTTCACTCGTACACTGCCCATTTATCTTGAAAACCGCATCCTGCAAGCAAACATAGAACTTCCACGAGTGAGCGAGATGCCCAAAGAGAATACCGTAAACGAAGATATATGACTATGCCCGGTATCCCGGATATTCAAACCCCGTAGTGAACAGAAAGCTGTAAAGTCATTAACTTTTCAGATCTTTTAAATATCTGTTTATTATTTTGCTGACTTTGCAGCTTTCTGTTCACAACGAGAAATGAGTTTCTACACATTTGTTCCTCGGTATGCTCTTTGGATGTCATGTTTGTATTCACCAAGTGCTCACTCGCGTTAGTTCTGTGTTTGCCAGAAGGATGTGCCTTTCAAGAGACACATGGGACCTTTATGCAATAAGGTGTTATCGTAATGCTGTCAGTAAGCAGCTGGCCAGAGTGACCGAGCGGTTCTAGGCGCTACAGTCTGGAACAGCGCGACAGCTACGGTCGCGGGTTCGAATCCTGCCTCGGGCGTGGATGTGTGTGATGTTTTATAGGTTAGTTAGGTTTAAGTAGTTCTAAGTTCTAAGGGACTGATGGCCTCAGAAGTTAAGTCCCATAGTGCTCAGAGCCAATTCGACTTGAACAAATACAATACTGTATGAAGTGAAAGTATCAACTGCGCCTTTTAACAGTAATTATCATTAATAATTTTATTATTTCTTCTTCAGATGCAAACTGATCAATGAGATTCATTTATGTTAGAATTTCAGTTCTCTTTCTCATAAGAGACGATCACAAGATTCCGTTCTAAGGTTGTGTAGTTCACAGTCGGAGTGGCAATAAGGTAAAATCTTTGTGAACACTGGGGCCGTCATCCCACCGACGCACCTGTTTGGTAAAACACTGTGCCCTGTTTCAGGAGGAAGTACGAAACTGCCTGGTGAATATTCTCGTTCTACAGGAATCCGTGAGTTCTAAGGGACTGATAACCTCAGAAGTTAAGTCCCATAGTGCTCAGAGCCATTTTTTTCAGTACGTAGAGCAACATATAGAATTCCATTTTAATCCAGAGGCTGATTATAGTAAAACCTTCACTCCTTGAAACAGAATTGGTGGAAAACTGTTTGCCGTATCGGTATCTAACTTTGTAAAAGTGGTGCTCAGACTGTGCACTGCAGGGTTTGTGTTGTTAGTAACGTTAGTGTCATGACTTGCCGTCAAGCGTCGGAACTGGTTCGACGACATAGGGATGCAACACAAGCGTCAGTGTGCATTAAAGCTGCAAACAGTCAACATTGGTCTGGACAAGGTGAGCAGGGCTTTTCCGGTAAAGGTGTTTTGTCAAAACAACAGCAGAAGTGATGCTCCTCTTCGCGAGTATCGTCGTATTAAAGAAATACCGAGAGATTCTCTTCGCGCACCGCTTTTGAAGAGTATAATTCGGAAGTTCGAATTAACTGATGATTTGGGAACTGCTCCCGCAATAGACCGACGGCAAATTCCGCCAAAAATTGTAGAAGAATTTTCTTTCGCCATGGATGAGAATTCTAGACGCAATGTACGACCTGTTTCCCGAGAGGTCAGTCGTTCGAAAAGTACTGGAAAAAATTGTGTGCCCTTCCAGACTGTCGTGGATGCAGATGGTCGTCACTTTGAACCTGAAGGGTAAACATGATATGCAGCTGACATATGTTACCCTCTCATATGGAAATTTAAAATTGTTTCTTCGTTTTTTCTCTTCCGTGAATGCTTACAAATGTTTCCACAAACTTTCATTGTCCCACGATCACTCGTTATTCATGTGGGCCCTCTCAAGTAGCGAAAGTTTAACTATAACCACCCTGTACTTTATGTCTAAGTTCATCTTAAGAGAACATGGCTGTAAGGGAAGTAACCACGATTTTTTGTTATTATTCCTGTCCATGTGCTATACTCGTCACTTTTAGAGAATAATTTAAGATTATTGTGGGGATGAATGCTTGACCTGCAAAACGCCTAAACTCTAATGTTTTAAAGAGTAAATAAGTGTCTGTGCCAAAATTACAAAATCGAAATGTAAGAGTTCACTGGAAAGTTCTAATCGAATTGAGCATTACACAAACATACTAAAGTGCGAGTACTGTGCTACGGTCTGTTATCCAGCATACAATTAAACAAAATCCACTTCGTTTTTTCACCTTAATATCGTATGAGTGATAGGTGGAGAACATTCTAATTCGACTTGACCGGCAGGAGTGGCCGAGCAGTTCTAGGCGCTTCAGTTTGGAACTGCGCGACCGCTACGGCCGCAGGTTCGAATCCCGCCTCGGACATGGATGTGTGTGATGTCCTTAGGTTAGTTAGGTTTAAGTAGTTCTAAGTTCTAGGGGACTGATGACCTCCGATGTTAAGACCCATAGTGCTCAGAGCCAATTCGACTTGAACAAATACAATACTGTATGAAGTGAAAGTATCAACTGCGCCTTTTAACAGTAATTATCATTAATAATTTTATTATTTCTTCTTCAGATGCAAACTGATCAATGAGATTCATTTATGTTAGAATTTCAGTTCTCTTTCTCATAAGAGACGATCACAAGATTCCGTTCTAAGGTTGTGTAGTTCACAGTCGGAGTGGCAATAAGGTAAAATCTTTGTGAACACTGGGGCCGTCATCCCACAGACGCACCTGTTTGGTAAAACACTGTGCCCTGTTTCAGGAGGAAGTACGAAACTGCCTGGTGAATATTCTCGTTCTACAGGAATCCGTGACGCTTCAAAGCCTTTTACAATGAACCGAAGGCGTGAAAATCGCATGGTGAGAGATCGGCGCTGTGCAGCGGTTGCTCAAGTCTCTTCAAACTTGAGTTGACCTTACCTATGCAATAACACATTTGCGACAGGGGGACGTTCGTTATCTTGAAGCGGGAACACCCCTTGGCGCACCATTCCATAACGGTGGTTTTGAGAGACATGCTGCCCTATAAATATCATTCATCTCATAGATGCCGACAGGTGTCTGTCTTCCGACAGCCAAGAAAAGAATAACAGCACATTGGCCCTGTTTGAAAGCATGTGACAATAAGTCACCGTAGTTCACGTGTTCGCAACTGCCGCGCACACGTCGGACAGAAACGAAAGCCACACTCATCGAATGCTTACCTGTCGGTGCTTATATACCCGCATCGGAGTAGCACTACGTAGCATATTCTGCAGCAACGCCTCTTATTTTTTTCTCAGCCTCCCCCCTCGCCCCCCCCCCCTAAATGAGCCAAGGACCTTGCCGTTAGGTTAGTTCGCGTGCCTCAGCGATGCAGATAGCCGTACCGTAAGTGCAACCACAACGGAGAGGTATCTGTTGACAGACAAACGTGTGGTTCCTGAAGAAGGGCAGCAGCCTTTTCAGTAGTTACAGCGGCAACAGTCTCGTTGATTCATTGAACTGGCCATGTAACATCAACCAAAACAACAATGCAGTGCTGATACTGCGAACGGCTGCAAGCAATGGGAAACTACGGCCATAATTTTCCTCGAGGGCTTGCAGCTCTACTGTATGGCTAAATGATGATAGCGTCCTCTTGCGTAAAATATTTCGCAGGTAAAATAGTTCCCCATTCGGATCTCCGGGCGGGAACTACTCAGGAGGACGTCGTTATCAGGAGAAACAAAAATGGCGTTCTACGGATCGAAGCGTGGGCTCTCAAATCCCTTAATCGGTCAGGTGGGTTAGAAAATTTAAAAAGTAAAATGGATAGATTGAAGTTAGATTACAGTGGAAGTAGTGAAATTCAGTGGCAGAAGGAACAGGACTCCTGGTCAGGTGAATACAGGGTAATAAGCACAAAATAAAGTAGGGGTAATGCAGGAGTAGGTTTAATAATGAAGAAAATAGGAACGTGGATAAACTACTACCAACAGCATAGCGAACGCATTATTATAGCCAATATCGACACGAATCGTGGGCCTACCACAGTAGCGCGAGTATATATACCAACTACCTCCGCAGGTGATGAAGAGATTGAAGAAAAGTATGATGAGATGAAAGGAGTTATTCAAATAGATAATGGAAACAAAAATTGAATTGTCTTGGGGGGCTGGAATTTGATAGTAGGAAACGGAAGAGAAGGAAAAGTAGTAGGTAAATATGGACTAGGGGTAAAGAATGAAAGAAGAAGCCGCCTGGTAGAATTTTGCACAGAGCATAACTCAGTCATCCATAACACTTGGTATAAGAATCATGAAAGAAGGTTGTACATGTGGATGAGACCTGGAGATATCGTAAGGTTTCAGAATGATTATATAATGGTTAGACGGAGATTTAGGAACCAGATTTTAAATGGCAAGACATATAGAGAGGCAGATGTGGAGTCTGGCCGCAATTTATTGGTTATGACCTCTAGATTAAAACTGAAGATACTAAAGAAAGGTAGAACTTTAAGAAGATGGGACGTGAATAAATTGAAGGAACTAGAGGTGGTAGAGTTTTAGAGGGAGCATTAGGGAACAATTGACAATAACAAGGGAAAGGAATACAGTAGAAGAAGAATGGGTAGCTATAAGAGATGAAATAGTGAAGGCAGCAGAGGATCAAGTAGGTAAAAGGACGAGGACTAGTAGATATTCTTGGGTAACAAAAGAGATATTGAATTTAACTGATGAAAGGAGAAAATATAAAGTGCATAAATGAAGCAGACGAAAAGGAATACAAACGTCTGAAAAATGGAGTCGACAGTAAGTGCAAACCGGCTAAGCGGGAATGGCTAGAGGACAAATGTAAAGATGTAGAAGCAAACATCACTAGGGATAACATGGATATAGAGATTCTGCCTACAGAAAAATTAAAGAGACCTTGGGAGATAAGAGAACTACCTGTATGAATATCAAGAGCTTAAACGGTAAACTAGTCCTAAGCAAAGAAGGGGAGGCCGAAAGGTGGAAGGAGTACATAGAGGGCCTATACAAGGACCACGTGCTTGACGGCAATATTATGGAAATGGAAGAGGACGTAGATGAAGGTAAGACGGGAGATATGATACTGTGTGAAGAATTTGACATAGCACTGAAAGACCATAGAAACAAGGCCCCAGAAGTAGATTCAAATGGCTCTGAGCACTATGCGACTTAACTTCTAAGGTTATCAGTCGCCTAGAACTTAGAACTAATTAAACCTAACTAACCTAAGGACATCACACACATCCATGCCCGAGGCAGGATTCGAAACTGCGACCGTAATGGTCGCTCGGTTCCAGACTGTAGCGCCTAGAACCTCACGGCCACTCCGGCCGGCCCGGAAGTAGACAACATTCTGTTGAAATTACTGATAGCCTTGGGCCCTTGGTAGAACCAGCTATGGCTAAACTCTTCCATCTAGTGGGAAAGATATATGAGATAGGCGAAATACCTTCAGATTTCAAGAAGAATACAATAATTCCAATACCAAAGGGAACAGGAGCTGACAGGTCTGAAAATTGCCGAACTGTCAGTTTAATAAGTCACGGTACCAAAATAACTAAACTAATTCTTTACAGACGAATTGAAATACTTGTAGAAGCCGGCCTCGGGGAAGATCAGCTTAGATTCCATAGAAATGTAGGAACACGCGAGGCAGTGCTGACCCAACGACTTATCTTAGAAACCAGGTTAAAGAAAGACAGATCTATGTTTATTGCATTTGTAGACTTAGAGAAAGCTTTTAGAATGTTGACTGGAATACTCTCTTTCAAAATCTGAAAGTGGCAGTAGTAAAATACAGGGAGCGAAAGGCTATTTACTACTTGTTCAGAAACCGGATAGGAGTCATAAGAGTCTTGGAGCATGAAAGGGAAGCAAGGGAATAAGGGAATGAGATCGCATTGTAGCCTATCCCCAATGTTATTCAATCTGCACATTGAACAAGCAGTAAAGGAAACCAAAGAAAAATTTGGAGTATGAATTAAAATCCAGGAAGAAGAAATAAAAATTGTGAGTTAAAACTGTGTGCCCGACCGAGACTCGAACTCGGGACCTTTGCCTTTCGCGGGCAAGTGCTCTACCATCTGAGGTACCGAAGCACGACTCACGCCCGATCTCACAGCTTTACTTCTGCCAGTATCTCGTCTCCTACCTTCCAAACTTTACAGAAGCTCTCCTGCGAACCTTGCAGAACTAGCACTCCTGAAAGAAAGGATATTGCGGAGACATGGCTTAGCCACAGCCTGGCAGAAGTAAAGCTGTGAGACCGGGCGTGAGTCGTGCTTCGGTAGCTCAGATGGTAGAGCACTTGCCCGCGAAAGGCAAAGGTCCCGATTTCGAGTCTCGGTCGGGCACACAGTTTTAATCTGCCAGGAAGTTTCATATCAGCGCACACTCCGCTGCAGAGTGAAAGTCTCATTCTGGAAAAATTGTGAGGTTTGAGAAGACATTGTAATTCTGTCAGAGACATCAAAGGACCTGGAAGAGCAGTTGAACGAAATTGACACTGTCTTGAAAGGAGGATATAAGACGGGTATCGACGAAAGCAAATGGAAGATAACGGAATGTAGTCGAATTAAATCAAGTTATTCTGAGGGAATTGGGTTAGGAAATGAGACACTTAAAGTAGTAAAGGAGTTTAGCTATCTGGGAAGCAAAATAACTGATTATGGTGGAAGTAGAGAGGATATTGGGTGTAGACTAGCTACAGCAAAGGAAGCGTTTTTGAAGAAGAGGAATTTGCCAACATCGAGTATACATTTAAGTGTCGGGAAGTATTTTCTGAAAGTATTTTTAGCCACGTATGGAAGTGAAACAAGGACAATAAATAGTTTAGACAAGATTAGAAGTTTTTAAATATGGTGTTACAGAAGAATGCTGAAGATTAGATGGATGGATCACGTAACTTTTGTGGATTTACTGAACTGAATTGGGGAGAAGAGAAATTCGTGGAACAACTTGACTAGAAGAAAGGATCGGTTGGTAGTACATGTTCTGAGGCATCAAGAGATCACCAATTTATTATTGGAGGGAAGCGTGGAGGGTAAAATTCGTAGAGGAAAACTAAGAGATGAATACGCTAAGCAGATACAGTAGGATGTAGGTTTCAGTCGTAACTCGGTGATGAAGGGGCTTGCACAGGACAGAATAGCACGGACAGCTGCAGCAAACCAGGCTTTGGACTGAAGACCACATCACCATTATTACCCTACTTCTATCAATAACGTTCAAATTTTTATATTACTCTCTAAAACGTATCTTTTTAAAATTAGTCTTATTTTTGGTTTTAATGTGGTTTATTTCCTAATGTGGTTTCTGTGATCCAAATTAAGCTTGTTATTTCTTTGAAAAATAATGGAGGACATGTTTATTTGCACCCACTCATTATATGATCAGAAAAAATATCATCAATCACGTCGGTACTGTTTCCAGTATTTGCTGTATGTGTTGATAAACTTCTCTACAAATCTATTCTCTGCATCCATTACTTTTCTAGGTGCTCTTCTTTCTAGATTCTGTAGTCTATGCAGAATTGTCAAGTATTCAGAGGTTTGTGAATATCTTGGTCTTTTCAGGAGAGAACCACGTTTCGTACCATTTCTGAATATACGTTTGTTTCAGACAAGTGACCGCTATTTTCATCTGATTCTTCCATCCATGTACGACATTAAGCTTAAGCAACAGTGACAGCAAAGCCCTCAAAGTATTCATAAGGAAGGAATTGTCAGTCGGCATGATACCCTCTGATCTAGACAATAGAAACTGGATAAGGGTGCCGTTTCCGGGATCAGAAAGCGACTCTTAAGATATTAGAAAGTCCCAGACATGGTCCTAATGTAACCCTTATCAAAGGGACTTCTGCATGAAACAAATATGAACTATGGTTTACAAATACATACGGACTTCAAAAACTAAATTATATGTCATCGCATAAGAGTGCACATTTTCAGAAGTAACATGTCCAAGGTTTTCTTCAGAGAGTTCTGTTGCAGTACTAGTAATAGTAGCATTACAGAATGCGAGTGAAATGGTGCGGTAACTGGAAACGATCTCCAAAGCAGAACTACACTATGTGATCGAAACTATCCAGACACCCCAAAAACATACGTGTTTCATATTACGTGCATTGTACTGCCACCTACTGCCAGGTACTACATATCAGAGACCTCAGTAGTCATTACACATCGTGAGAGAGCATAATGGGGCGCTCCGCGGAACTCACGGACTTCGAACGTGGTCAGTGATTAGTGTCACTTGTGTCATACGTATGTCGCGAGATTTCCACAGTGCTAAACATCCCTAGGTCCACTGTTTCCGATGTGATAGTGAAGGGAATACTTGAAGGGACACATGCAGCACAAAAGCCTACAGGTCGACAGTTGAAGAGGGTCGTAATGTGTAATAGGCAGACATCTATCCAGACCATCACATAGGAATTCCAACCTGCATCAGGGTCCACTGCAAGTACTATAACACTTAGGTGGGAGGTGAGAAAACTTGGATATCATGGTCGAGCGGCTGCTCATAAGCCACACATCACGCCGGTAAACGCCAAACGACGCCCCGCTTGGTGTAAGGAGAGTGAATACTGGACGACTGAACAATGGAAAAATGATGTGTGAATTGACCAATCACGGTGCACAATTTGGCGATCCGATGGCAGGTTGTGAGTACGGTTAATGCCCGGTGAACGTCATCTACCAGTGTGTGTAGTGCCAACAGTAAAATTCGGAGGCGGTGGTGCGTGTTTTTCATGAAGGGGTCGTGCACACGTTGTTGTTTTGCGTGGCACTATCACAACAAAGGACTACATTGATGTTTTAAGTACCTTCTTGCTTTTCTCTGTTGAAGAGCAATCCGGGGATGGCGATTGCATCTTTCCACGATCGAGCACCTGCTCATAATACACGGCCTGTGGCGGAATGGTTACACGACAATAATATCCCTGTAATGGACTGGCCTGCAAAGAGTCCTGACCTGAATCCTACAGAACACCTTTGGGATGTTTTGGAACGCCGACTTCGTGTCAGGCCTCACCAACCGACATCGATACCTCTCTTCAGTGCAGCACTCCGTGAAAAATGGGCTGCGATTCCCAAAGAAATCTTCCAGCACCTGACTGAACATATGCCTGCGAGAGTGAAAGCTGTCATGAAGGCTAAGCATGGGCCAACACCATACTGAATTCCAGCATTACCGATGGAGCGCGCCAGGAACTTGCAAGCCATTTTAAGGCAGGTGTGCGAGTACTTTTGATCACATATTGTATGTGAGACGGTACGTCTTTTGTGATCGAAACGACAAAACTGCACACACATTCGCCGTGAAATTCTTGCAGTATACGGACAAAATGTAATAACGCATCTAGCCGCAGTGAAATAGTACCAATAATTAAAACAAGGTTCCACAGACGCGATAAGTCCGGATCTTGCACTATACGATTTCCATATTTTCAGAAATTTAAAAGAACACCTCGGAGAAAGAGATTTTCCTACCTTGAGAACGTTCATGCAGTGCTTTTTGAATGTCTCCGTGACAAAGGCGTGGATCTCTCTCGCAGAGGAACTGAACGATTGGCAGAACTTTCCGACCGTTTGTGACTATGTAGAAAGATAATATTATATATCTGTGTCGCTTTGAATTGTACCGCAGCACTTATTAAAATTTACCTGCCCAGCAATAATATGGAATTTACTTTTGGAATCCCCTCGTAAAACAAGCACGCAGGTTTCACCGTGTTAGATATCTCATCTCTGCTCCAGAAACTCTGCACGTCAGACGCAATTTGTTTCAACTACGTATTATTTTACAACTGAATTTATACATACCATGTAAGGAACCGTAACATATGTCCCGGCTCAGTATCTTATTTAGATACAGACATATGACAGTATTTTTCAAATCCTAAAAGTAATCCTCTCAAAGAAAATATTCTGAAAATATAAGGGGCATTCAAATAAAACCCGGTCACTAGTGTAAAGTAACGGTAACTATTTTAATGGCCCGCATCTCGTGGTCGTGCGGTAGCGTTCTCGCTTCCCACGCGCGGGTTCCCGGGTTCGATTCCCGGCGGGGTCAGGGATTTTCTCTGCCTCGTGATGGCTGGGTGTTGTGTGCTGTCCTTAGGTTAGTTAGGTTTAAGTAGTTCTAAGTTCTAGGGGACTTATGGCCACAGCAGTTGAGTCCCATAGTGCTCAGAGCCATTTCAACCATTTTTGAACTATTTTATTAACACAAAAGTGTAGTTGTACACAGTACACATATTCTAAAATAGTCGCGAAAAGTGTTGGCACGTTTATCTCTCTGGGACACTAGCCGGTAGATTCTATCCTTGAAGAAGCTAGTAGGTTGTTGTCGGATCCAGGCCTGGACCACTCACACACTTTGTTGTCCGTGTGGCGGTGCCCACGCTAATACCCAGTAACCGATGGATCTCGTCCACGGTGATTCTGCGGTTGTCCAAGACTAAAGCATTCACTTCCGCAATCTTTTCCGGTGTGATGACATGTTGAGCCTGTCCAGGACGAGCATCGTCTTTCAGCGACTCGCGCTCCTCAAGGAACAGTTTGCGACATTCCATAACACTTCAACGACTCAGACTGTACTCACTGTACACAGCCGTCGTCCGTCTATACATTTAACGGCCTCAATTTCTCCTCCGGCAAAAATCGAATCACTCCTCGTTGTTCCTTCTTCCTCGCTTGCATGTTCGGTAGTGGACGATAACTTGTGTGACCACCTTCTCTTTGGCGTGAAACCACACTGGCTGTGTGCAACATCAAACGGTGCGCACGCGTCAGTCTCTCTACCAATAGATGGTGCCACCATAGCGGCTGTTACGTGATGCCACCTTACGTGAAAGGCAGAGGTAGACGCACTGACCAGGTTTCATTTGAATGAACGTTATCTTTGCTTTTTACTGTCTCGATTGGAACGATACACCCTTGTCCACTGCAGAATAACCCGTTTCAGAAACTGTACATAGCATCGCGAGTTTTGCGTGTACTGTTTTGCAATAGGCAGCGGCACAGCTATGACTGATCGTATACATTTCTCTGTAATTCAACGTTCATCACAAAAGTAGCATCCACAGCACAGAGCACATCACAAAAAGGATGCGTAAAACGAACACCAGCGGTAAGTTAGATGGCATTCGAGGATGTCTCCCACAATATGGACCCAGCACAGCCTTGTATCAATTACAACATGGTTGCACCAAGACTTTTAATTGAAGCATGGATCGGACTATATTAAGCCGATTGTGGGTAATGGTATACATGTAAAAACATACAAAAATTGGTTCAAATGGCTCTGAGCACTATGGGACTTAACATCTCATCAGTCCCCTAGAACTTAGAAGTACTTAAACCTAGATAACCTATGGACATCACACACATCCATGCCCGAGGCAGGATTCGAACCTGCGACCGTAGCGGTCACGCGTTTCCTGACTGACGCGCCTAGAACCGCTCGGCCACACTGGCCGGATAAAAACATACAGATGGACTTATGTTTCAGTAGTTTTAGAAGATATGACTATCTCCCCAAATACAGTGATCCTGCCCTGCACACAGTACGTGCTATTACAAAAAAAGGCACAGCATTGCTAAAATCAGTATTAATTATATTTAGCCTTAATTAGCACGAGTAGCGTTTTAATAAACTAGTCCGTAGTGCCAAACTAACGAGGCCAATTAAACATTTTGACCTCACTGCATCAAACAGAATCGGTAATAAATTATAGAATGTGTAGATAATAGACATACTTTAAATGTAAGAAGCATAATTTAGGTTTGAAGGGAGTTACACATCACTTAAATCAACTTTTATTTAAATTCTGTAGATTTCTCGGACAAAAAGGAGGTAATTAGGGGTAACAAAATGATCAGCCTTCTGAGTAGTTTGCTTTGGATATTCGGCTTCAATCAATTTCTGCACTGGTAGCACAGCAAGCCTCTGGAAGGCGGCAACGCAGCGCCTGGGAATAGGAGTGGTGTTGTCGGGACCAACGACGACTGAAATGAATCGTTCCAAGTGACATAACAGCAACCCTTCCCCAAATTGCTGCAGATTTTTACGCTGGGAAATCAAAAAGTGTCAGCGTGCGAACCATTCAACGAAAACATCATCGATGTGGGCTTTCGGAGCTGAAGCCCCACTCATGTAAACTTGACGACTGCACGACACAGAGCTTTACGCCTCGCCTGCACCTGTCATCGTCAGCATTGAATTGTTGAAGAGTGGAAACATGTTGCCTAGTGGGAATAATCTTGTTTCAAATTGCATCGAACGGATGGACGTGTATGGATGTACCTCATGAATCCATGGGCCCTGAATGTCAGCAGGGGACTGTTCAAGCTGGTGGAGGCTCTGTAATAGTGTGGGGCGTGTGCAGTAAGAGTGATATGGGACTCCTGATACGTCTAGATACAACTGTGACACCTGATGCGTACGTCAGCATCCTGTCTGATAACCTGTACCCATCCACTTCCATTGTGCATTGCGACGGACTTGGTCATTGATGAATAGGCTTTGTCGTTTTAGTAACCTTTACCATTGGCTTTCAATGCTACTCAAACGGGGGTGTATGCTATACAAGAACAAAAGCAAGTTCAAAATTTAATGGTTCATTGTGGCCTGCATCATTTCCTAATTTTCAAATCAGTATTCTCATATAACTGGCTAGTTTTCAGTGGTGCATATGGACATAGCAGCTCCCCACGGTAGTTTTCCGGTGTGACAGGTAAACAGTAACCATCTAGGCCACTAAGAGGAGCAGAAGAATCATGTGGGACAGTACATTGTGGGAATCTACCAGGGGTACACAGTAACATCGTGTTTAATACCTTGCTGGGGGCACGTGGGCAGTATTAGCAACCAGAAAACGGAGTCATAGTACATGTCCGATCACAAAAACTTTTTATCTTCAGTAGTCTAAGACATTTATTCTTTTCTTCTATTTAAGTTGTTCTGTGATATGTAGAGTATGACAGTGTAACGTTCTTATTATATTTCTCTTAAACATCGTTCCTTAAACTGGACTTCTTAGACCAATTTCAAAGGTTATTTGGTTAAATTTTCCCCTGGATTTAAACTACGTGCTACTACAGTTAGTGGGGTACTGCCAGTGCTCAACAGGATACGCAGCCACCCATATACAATGAGAGATACTGATACATATCTATACTAACACAGGTAATACAGTACTAGATTCATGGACCAACTTTCAGTTATCTTGTTATAATTAATTATAAATGAATAGTTCATTAAACACAAGTGTTTAAAGAGCGTAACCGGTTTTGTAAACATCATTTAGTTGTGGTTTAAACCTGAATACTGGTGAAGGGCTAATACTGAATAAGAGATCTTCAATGATCTTAAACTTCCTATGATGTATACTCTGTGGCTCCATTGAATCAGCTCTGAAAAAATAATTTACGGAGTGATGCATCTCGCAGAACTGTTCAGAACCCGTGCGAAATCTTCTTCCTTGCCTAACCGACAATAGTACACTGACAGAGCACAGCATCAATGAAGGCTATAAGGTGATCTTGAAGCTGTCCATTGTGGCAGAGCGGCTCTAGGCGCTTCAGTGCGGAACCGCGCTGCTGCTACTGTCGCACGTTCGAATCCTGCCTCGGGCATGGATGTCTGTGATGTCCTTAGGTTAGTTAGGTTTAAGTAGTTCTACGTCTAGAGGGGCTGATGATCTCAAATGTTAAGTACCGTAGTGTTTAGAGCCACTTGAACCATTTTTGTGATTTTGAACGAGTAAGACGTTGTGCTGCGCCTACGGGTTCTGGGAATCGACCATCAAAAAAGGCAGTGCAAATTACGGCACATGACGACCTTTTCAACCAGAACAGCAGTTTCCAGCTGAGCTCTACATAGGATTTGACGTTACAAAAAATTTGTCAGTATCTAAATGAGGAGGCAGAATAGACAGGTAGTGCCAGGACTAACGTCGGGAAACCACCCCACCCCTCAAACCCCATTCCCGCGAGCCTCCCTGACCATAACCGACTGCGACGTATATTCCGGAGACACGTGACTGGTCTCCGCAGAGGAGTTTCCCGTGCAGCCGCCATAAAGGAAGTAACGGGACTTATGGCGTCCCCCAAATAGCCTTGTGGCATAAAAGTGATATTGCATCTCACTGGCCACGGTCGTATACATGAAAGTGAAACCCGATGTGTCTGATTCTGCGTTTCTCAGCCGGCCGCGGTCGTCTAGCGGTTCTAGGTGCTCAGTCCGGAGCCGCGCGACTGCTACGGTCGCAGGTTCGAATCCTGCCTCGGGCATGGATGTGTGTGATGTCCTTAGGTTAGTTAGGTTTAAGTAGTTCTAAGTTCTAGGGGACTGATGACCATAGATGTTAAGTCCCATAGTGCTCAGAGCAATTTGAACCTTTTTTTTTTTTTTGCGTTTCTCAATCGGTAATGTTCCGGAACGCTTCAGGTCTGTGTTCGCTTTCACGCCCCGTGTAAAAGCGGCATATCTCAGTGTTGTATACATAGAGGTGGCAAAAATTATGGGATTATTCATTTATTTATTTCACTGACAGTACAGAGTAACCCACCGCTTTGAAATGTAATGTCTCTCGGTTGCTTCTCAGTCTGACAGCAAAGACTTCTTATCATCACAATCTTATTTGTATGCAGTTATTAATGCTATTTTAAATAATGTAAAAAAACATACTACATAAAAATTTCTCTAAGCTTACAGGGAACTGAAATCTTAAACATTGTTAAAGTGGTTCTACATAGTTTGTTTCTGGCTAGTTGAGAATATAATGTATATAACGCAAATGTCAAAAAAAAGTAATACAATAAGTGTCGTGAAAGTAAGTTGCAATATTTAAATGGAACTGCTATGCTGTATTTGATGTGTAATATAGTCTAAGGAGCTTGTTGGTTGATAATAGCCTATTTCTATCTATTGCAGGTGAGAAGGTCTTGGTAGAACCACGAGCTATTTTCGTCTCTGAAATGGGTTGTGTTTATGAATGTTCGTTGTATATGTGTGCGTTGATGTCTTGCATGTCAGTACACTACATGATATTCAGTAACTGTTTGTCTGATTGTTGCTTGTTCTGCTATTTCTGTGTGATACCTTAGATACAGACACACCTGGTGTTATACCGATTATATACTGATTGAGCAGATTATATATGGAATATATGAATTTTAGCTTTCCATGAAGAATACACATACGGTTGTAAATTTGTTAGTAGAAACAGAATGTAGTTTATTGCTACTTAAGTGCAATATTTCTTAAATAATTTACTACATTACATTTTTAGTTTTATATGTAGTTTATATGGAAAATAAATTTGATATATAAAATATATTGATTGCAGCTTAAATAAAGAAGGAAATATACTTCTGTTTAAAAAGATAAGACGAAAAATACGTTACAGCTTGTGTACAGTGTTATTTTAACAATATGCAACGTGTCTTTGAGGAGGAGCAGCCTAGGAATAAAAGTTCTTCAAGCCTTTTCCTACCAAGCGACGTTACCTGATTACTACAGTCTTAGTATGTGGTGTCACTGCCTGTGTCGGCGTTTGTTTGTTTTATGATTATTACTGCCTGTTGTGTTGTTTGTGACCGTTCCGAAACGCTTCAGGTCCATGTTTGCTTTGACGTCCCATGCAAGGGCGGCATGTCTCATTGCCATATACACAGAGGTGACAAAACTTATGGCATTCTTTTATTTATTACATTAACAGTACAGAGTAGGCCATTGCCTTGAAATGTAAGGTCAGTCGGATGCCGGATGCCTCCCACTCTCTCTGCCATGTTTGATTCCGCCATTGTTTCATTGATGTTTTGTTTATAATGTTAGTTTCCGTAATCTCCGTGACTTTATCGAGTCTGTCCCTCTTAATTTTCCGAATAAAATATGTATATACATATATCACTTATAAACTCACATGGTAAGTATTTTATTTTTTAAATGTAATCTACACTGGTTGAAAATGTTAAAATTTTTAGGTGCATTACTTCAAGATCTAATAAAATTGGTTATTTTTTATATAGAAGGCTGTGGATTGCTGTGTTATAAAGGTTAAATTACATGTTTGTATTGGTCATGTCCAGAAAAGGATGGGCACCAGGTTGAGGAAACTGAAACAAAGTCTGAGAGCAAGAAACTTTCTGATGGTAAAACCATAAGTGGCTGGATGACAGACAAAATTATTGATGAACTGCTGCAGTATTTTGGGATGGCCATTAAAAATAATACTGAGGATTTGTTAAAAACGAAGCAGACAGTATGGAATACCTTCTTCCACAGACTGTCAACTGATGAGAAACCCGTGCGGTACATCACCTTTGCCCTCCTGGACGTGATTCATGGTGCAATTATTGCAATGCCCAGAACAGTTCATACAGCCATAAATATTCCATCCCAACAGCAGTCATGGATATCATAAAACCTCTTTACACAGTCTGACTAATCCTGAATTACTGAAGAAGTGTCTGCATGGATTCAAAATCCCAAGGAGTCATTCAGTAATCATATATGGACTCGGCTACCAAAAAATATTTTTCTTGGAATGAAGACACTAAAGTGGGGGGGGGGGGGGGGGAGGGTCGTCTCAGTGACGCTGTTATTGCTTTTAATGACGGCAACATTGGTAGAGTGAAAGAACTACAGAATATGGGAATTAATCCTGGAGCAAACTCCATCAGAGAACTTGAACGTATGGCCAAGGTTCGCATTGATAAAGTAGAATATGCAGCACAGTTGGCAGCTGACGAGTCCAGAAAGAAGAAAAGAAGAAAAATCTTGGAAAAAGATGAAGAGGATATACAGTGTGGTGCAGGGTGCTTCTGAATGACTAAACATAAAAAATTTGTTTCAGTCTTTTGAAACTTTAGAAGCCGTTCCTGATAATTTACATTTCCTGTGCGTTTTTCCCTAAATCTCAGAAACCACAGATTTTCAGGGAGCAATAACATACATATCCTGAGTCTTCTGAACTAAAAGAACATACTGTTATATGTAATTAAAATTATTTAGGATAACATACAAAAAAGTACAGAAAATTTTAACCGTGTGATTAAAAAGTTGTATTTCTGAAAGCAGTGGCTGAAATGCAATAACTGTATTTCAGCAGACGCAGAACATACAGTTTAATGTCCTGTAAAAGTTTCATGTCAGTGGTTACAGGGCTCCTGAAATGCAGGGAAGCCAAGTCACTAAATTTAACATTCTCGGGATAGGGCGTTCCGACTTCCCTTAATAGGTAATTGATTCTGAGATGTGTTGAGTCTTACTAGTTGGTGCTAAATTTTGAAGGCTTTGTAAATTATCAGTTTGATATGATCGTTGAAAGTCTGTTAAGACGCAGTTCTAGACAGCGTGTGGCTTGCGTCCTCTTTATTCTAGTATTGTCTAAATTTGGAATTGGGTTCCTTTGAAGCATAGCTCTCTACAGTAAACAAAAGGTTTTGTTAGGCGTTATTTTTAATTTTTTTTTCTTTGCACCAATTGTTCGTTTTCTAAAGCAAGTGCCTTTCGTCTCGGTGGTGCTGCTCTAGAATCGGCTGAAACCACTACGAGCAGGTCATGTGCGTACGCCTCCACGCCTCTTACCCTGTTGTCACCGCCAAAGGTGTTCAGCAAGGGCTCGACTGCGATATCTCGTCTGTGCGATTGTAGGCGGTCACACAGAAGCCTTTCCTGTACCATGGCGAGAATGTTTAAGAGGGCAATCGGTCGGCACGTTTTGGGGTATGTTGGCTCATCGTCTGATTTCTTGATTATTACTACATTAGCTGTTTTCCAGAGGTTTGGTACTTTGCCTGATAGCAGTGCCTCGTTGAACATGTTCATAAGAAAAAGTGTGGTTGTGTTACTGTTTGTTTGAATGTTTCTGAAAGTATTATGCCTAGGCCGGGTGCTTTTCGGTTTTTTAGCTTGCTGATTGCCGCAGTGACTTCTTCTTGTGAGAATGGTACGGTAACACTGTCACTGACGTATGGTTGCCTCATCCTGTCCCTTAGGTCAACGCGGCGACGGTCGTCTTGTGTTGGGTCCTCATCTGAGAGTGCAGGAGATATTCTGCTGTGCTTCTGCATCCTCCAGTCATTGTGACGTCAGCTTGGTTTAGTGCTGACACAACTGTCGGTGTCTTAACTCGTTATGTTCCTGTTCCTGTCTTGAAGTGTTGTCCCCAGATGTCGTTCTGTCATCGGGTTTTGACTGTAATTGTTCCAATAGTCTTACCTTGTCGTCTTTAGTTGTTTTTGGTATTTCTGTTTAGCATCACGATACACGTCGAATCTTTTCTGTCTTTCAGAGGCTGTTTTTGTTTCTTGGCAGTACTTTCTTTTGTTGCCGGCCGCGGTGGCCGTGTGGTTCTAGGCGCTCCAGTCCGGAGCCGCGCTGCTGCTACGGTCGCAGGTTCGAATCCTGCCTCGGGCATGGGTGTGTGTGATGTCCTTAGGTTAGTTAGGTTTAAGTAGTTCTAAGTTCTAGGGGACTAATGACCACAGCAGTTGAGTCCCATAGTGCTCAGAGCCATTTGAACCATTTGAACTTTCTTTTGTTCCACGAATCCTTCCTTAATCTTGACAGTTCTGTCAATGACGCTTGTTTCTGTCCCCACCCAATTCTTGCGCGTGATATAGCTGCTTCCTGTGCTGTTTGTAGGACATCTATCAGCACATGTGCCCTGTAATCTACACTGCCTTGAACAGTGTGAAGCGACGACGCATCAACAATATCTCGAACTTTTTGCCAGTTGGCCCTTCCTAAGATTACATGCTGCTGTTCATGGTCTATGTTATGTGTACTTACATATCTTTCCGTAGTTATGACGACTGAGTTGTGCTCATCTATTACCCTCCATGTGTTGACTACTGGAAGATATTTTCCTTTTCTTAGAGAAATATCTATGTTACTTGCGACACCGGTAGGTAGGTGGCTGTGCCACCCTATACAGCACGTAGAGACTGCATTCATGTACCACGTCAAGTTATCCTCTTGTAACGCCGGAAATACATATCCTCCTATTTCCATCTATTGTACTATAAATTTTTTTCCTTATTTTGTTACCTGAATATATGACATTTCTGTGCCTTTATATATTGTAATTGTTTTACTATTTGTATATATATTTATGCATTTATGTCGATATATAATTGGTTGTTTTGTAAATATTATTTGTATTTTTACGCTGGGTCTTGCTTAGGGAAAACTATGCTATCGAACGAATACATCTATAGGTCGTGTGGAGAACCAAAGTGTTTAGGATCTTTGGGAGTGTGAACTCTGTCGCGTGGAGCGCGGGCAGAGGGAGAGTCTGGCTGGAGTAGCGAGTGGAGCAGGTGTGTTGTGTGAAGCTCCCGCGAGTTGCCGCGCTTTCGGGGTTTGGCAGCATGTAATTGCGCTCGACTTGCGATGATAGTTTCTGACATGGTATCGCGGACGGGAAGCATTAGCTGGCGCACATCAAGAGCCCGTTTCGTCTGGTGACCGTGTCGAGAAGAAGGCGCGCCAACATCCAGCTTCTGCAACAGCGGCGGCCGACAATGAGTGACTGTCGCCACCTCCTCGATCGACGGCTTCAAACCTTCAATCAACCAACAAGGAAGACTGGAAGCACGTAAAGTTTTAGAACTGTATGGCAGACCTCAGCTTTTCAAACTTTTAAAATTGTTGCATCACAAAATTACAGCAACTTAGCATGAACCTCTGTTGTTCATTGTCCCAATTGCATTACCAAGCAGGGTCCCTTCCTTTTCCGGAATGAAACCGAGTGTCGTTGAAATTCAAACGCCAGCATTAAAGTAATATAATTCGATTTCACTGCTTTAATTTCAAAGTTCAGTTAAAGTATTCATAGCTGGCTACAATATTTAGATTACACAAGCACAAATTAAGAGTGCGAGTTTTGTTACCGTATTTTAGCTTACCTGTGAGTGCAGCTCAGCTTGGTACATACTAAATTTTACTATTGTTAATTGTTCAGAATCATTTAATTCAAGTTCAAAGTTAAATCTCTTATTTCTTAATTGCGTAGATTCAAGTAGCTTTTGAAATGATTGTTGAGGTAGTCCAAGACTAACCGTATTATACTGAATTTCGATGTGCTTCAGAAAGAAAGCTCACTATTAATTTCAGTCACTAAATTAACTTTCGATTTTCCTGTTTTATTAATTCTTTTGCTAAATTAAGTCAGAGTGTAGCGAAATTTATTACTTCTGACAAACTTTGAGTTTTCACACTGCACGTGTCAACCTTCAGTTGCCACGCTTCTAGTGCTAATTATATGTGTAATAACCTTTCTTTTTCAGTTACTATAGTAATTGTCCTTAGGACTGGCGACCGTAATTTACCCCAAATCTCAAATATCTAATTACCGCTAGTTAATTGTTAACGTAACGGCCGCACATTTACTTTCTTTATTAACTTTACCCCTTTTCAAAATTAATTTCCACCAGTTTCATTTGCATTTTTCCTTTCATTTAGATGTAACCCTTTCCTCCCTCTTTACCGACAGATTATCTTCGGTGACGATTGCTTTTCCCAAATTTCCATTAGGTACACGCGGTTTAATTTTTCACTGTCATTAAGGTCGATAAGTGAGGGGGAGGTTACACTCTGTCGTCAGCTCTGAGTTCCACCAAGGGGATTTTGCGTTGATATCGACTAGAATGAGGAGCCTTTTTCTGAGTGTCGTGCACTACATGTCATACGAGTATTGAGCGTGTGTAGACGACATGAGCCATACGTCCTGTCCGTCTGTTGTTTCTGCTGTGGCGATGTGTTCCGAGCAAAAGTGGGTGATCTGTGTTAGTGTGAGGTTTTTATTAACTACTATCATCGCAGCTTTCACATTTGGTATTCCTTCTATTATGATGTAATGTAAAGGGAGCCTTGGAATCTTCCATATTCGCAGTAAGGGTTCCTCAAAGCAAGCGATGTCTGCTTTTATTTAATCTAACAGCCTACTTATTTCCAAGTTTACAACTTCATCTACATCTGCATCATATTCCGCAAGCCACATAATGGTGTGGGGTGGAGGGTACTTTCGGCACCACTACGTGATCCCTCCAATCCCGTTCAACTCGCGAATAGTGTTTGGGAAGAATGTGGGGGTAAGCGTCTGTATTGTCTCTAATTTCTTGAATTTTCTCCTCGTGCTCAATACTCGAGGTGTATGTGGGGGAAGTAATATGTTGTCTGACTCATCCTGAAACGTGCTATCCCGAAATTTCATTAGTAAATCTCTCCGTGAAGCACAACGTCTTTCTTGTAACGTCTGCCAGTGGAGTTTATTTAGCATCTCCGTAACGCTCTCTCGCCAGCTAAACGATCCCGTGACGAAGCGCGCCGCTCTTCGTTGGACCTTCTCTATCTCCTCTATCAGTCCTACCTGATAGGCACCCCAGATAGATGAACAATACTCAAGAATCGGGTGAACAAGCGCCTTATAAGGTACTTTTGTAATGGATGAGTTACATTTCCTTGAGATTCTTCCGATGAATCTGAGTCTTGTGTCTGCTTTTCCCACTATCTGTTTTATATGGTCATTCCACTTAAGGTCGCTTTGGATAGTTACTCCTAGAAATTTTACGGCAAACGCTGTCTCCGTCTGTGTGTCGTCAATAGTGTAGCTGTACAGTAGTGGATTTCTTTTCCTATGTATGCACAATATGTTACCTTTATTTACGTTCAGGGTCAACTGCCAGAGTCTGCAACATTCATCAGTTCTCTGCACGTCGTTCTGCAAATTCTTACTATCTTGTGGCGTTGCTACTTTGCTATAAACAACTGCATCATCTGCGAATAGCCTTAAACAGCAACCGACGCTTTCTACTAGATCATTTATATATATAGTGAACAGAAACTGTCCTGTCACACTTCCCTGTGGTACTCCAGGTATTACCTTTACATCTGTCGATTTAGTTCTGTTAAGAACGACGTGTTAAGTTCTACCTGCAAGAAAGTCTTGAATACAATCGCAAGCTCGTATTTTTTCATTGAACGGCCATGCGGGACAGGGTCAAATGCCTTACTGAAATCAAGGAACACGGCATCAACCTGAGCGCAGCTGACTACTGCGTTGTGGATCTCATGGAGGAACAGAGCGAGCTGAGTTTCGCAGGATCTCTGTGTGCGGAATCCATGTTGATTTTTATAGAGGAACTGTTCATTTTCCAAGAACGTCATAGTTCTTGAACATAAAACATATTCCATAATTCTAAGACAGATTGACGTCAACGATATAGGTCTATAAATGTGTGCATCTCTCTTACGGCCTTTCTTAAATCCGGAAATGACCTGCGCTTTTTTCCAGTCGTTATGTACTTTCCGTTGCTCAAGCGATCTTCGATAAATTACTGCTTAAAAACGGAAATGACCTGCGCTTTTTTCCAGCCGTTAGGTACCTTTCGTTGCTCAAGTTATCTACGATAAATCACTACTTAAAAATGGGAATAGCCTGCGCTTTTCTCCAGTTGTTAGGTACCTTTCGTTGCTCAAGCGATCTACGATAAATTACTGCTAGAAGGGGAGCAAGTTCTTTCGCATAATCTTTATAGAATCTTATAGGTATCTCATCTGGTCGGTCCTGAAGCCTTTCCACTACTAAGCGATTGTAGCTGCTTTTTGATTCCGCGATCGGTTATCTCAATATCTGCCATTTCGACATTCGCACGACGATTGAAAGGAGGGATAGAGTTACGATCTTCCGCGGTGAAACAACTTTGAAAGACCGAATTCAGTACTTCGGCCTTCTCTCTGTTATTTTCCGTTTCGGTACCGGTGTGGTCGCTGAGAGAATGAATAGATGATTTTGAACCACTTACTGATTTTACATACGAAAAAAACCCTTAAGGGTTTTTACTCAGGTCGGTTGGCAACGTCTTACTTTCGAAATCATACTCTTCTCTCATTGTTCTCGTTCTTACGATCATTTTCGCTTCGTTCAGCTTTTGTTTGTCAGCTAGGTTTTTACTTCTCTTGAATCTGAGATGAAGTGCTCATTGTTTACGTAGCGCTTTTCTGACACGGCTATTAAACCGTGGTGGATGTTTCCGATCCCTTAAAACCTTACTCGGAGCAAACTTGTCTAGGGCATATTGAACGATGCCTTTGAATTTTTTTCCATTTGTTCTCCACATCTTCGTCCTCATCACCGAATATTTAGTACTGACCGCTGAGATATTGTGACATTTGTATCCTGTCACCCTTGCTGAGCAAATATATCGTCCTACCCTTCTTAACATTCCATGTAGGGCACGTGGTCATAGATGCTGTCACAGTCTTATGATCACTGATACCTTCCTCTACGTTAAGTGATTCGACATGTTCAGGTCTGTTTGTTGCCAGGAAGTCTAAGACGTTGCCCTCACGAGTTGGTTCTCTAACTATCTATTTTCGGACAAGACATCCAGATCAATGCCGCACGATTGGCACCAGTTTTGATGGCATAACACTCCCAATCTATACCTGGAAAGTTTACATCTCCCCCTATTACAACGGCATGGTCAGGAAAATTATTAATGATATTCTGCAAGCGCTGTCTGAAACGCTCTACAACCACTGATCCTTGCCTACTTGGCCTATAAAACCATCCTATCAAAATTTTTTACCATTCTTTGATTCTCAATTTCACCCAGATTAATTCACATTCGGAATCCGTGATAAACTCGTTAGATTTTATGAAATTTTTTGCTGCAATAAACACGCCGCCACCATTGGCAAGAAACCTATCCTTACCATAAACATTCCAGTCTGAACTTAGGATTTCGTTGTCATTGACGTTTGGCTTCAGTCAGCTTTCTGTTCCTAATATTATCTGTGCATTATAGCCCTCAATAAGAGATACTAATTCTGGGACCTTTCCTTGGATGCTCCTGCAGTTTACTAAAATCATATTAATCTGTTCTATCTCTGGTCTGCGAGGATCAAGATTCTCTGCGGTCGCTGTGGCTGATTTAACAGGAAAATCATATTTGCTCCCAAGGGAGGGGGTCCTCTAATCTAAAAAACCCCCATGTGCACGACACACGTACTTCGCTACCATAGTAGCCGCTTCCTGCGCGTAGTACGCACCTGACCTATTAAGGCGGACCCTACAATTCTGCACCCGATAACGGATGTCGAGAAATTCGCATACGATACCGTTTGAGCCTCTCGTTTTGACCTTCCACTCTGCTCCATGCCAGAGGACCGTGATCAATCCTGGATACGATGCTACAAATTGCTTAGCCTGGATTCCGCGTGCTTTGCCAGTTGCCTTCACCAAATCAGCCAGTCGCCGATAGGAGCCGAGGATGGCTTCAGAACACAAGCGGCAGGCGTCATTCGTGCCGACATGTGCGACTACACGCAGCCGGTTGTACCCAGTGCGCTCGATAACCGCCGGCAGCACCTCCTCTACATTACGGATGAGACCTCCCGGCAATCATACCGAATGCACACTGGAATTCTTTCTCGCCTTGCCTGGTATCTCCCGGGGGGGGGGGGGGGGGGGGTTCCATCACCCGCCTAACATTGGAGCTCCCAATGACTAGCATACCCACCCTCTGTACTTGTCCGGAGTGGGCAGGAAAATCGACCACTGGCCTAACAGGAGAGGCATCCCGTGCTGGCTCAGTTATCAACAACACTGGGAAGCACCTCGTACCTGTTGCTAAGACAGGGAGCCATCCGCGCGGCCTGCTCCCTCTTTCGCCTTCCGCCCAGTGACACGTGAACCCACCACTGTCTGCCACCCATTCTGGAGTGAGGACGGACCGGTCAGATGTTGCGTATCGGAAGCCGCAGTGACGTTCGAGCCACGAGGGGATTCCAAGGACACCAAAGGTGTCGCAGGTCTCGTCACTGGGGCTCCGACGTTACCGCAACTTCGAGCATTCGCTAGAAGCTTGTCCACGGAAGACAACGCAGCTTCACGTTGTTTACGGACGGCAACCAATTCTCCTCGTGTCCGCTCACAACAAGCACAGTCCCTAGCCATATCGTTCTGCGTATAAAATAGATAGAAGGTCTCAAATGGCGCTACTGAGCTTGAAAATATACGAAAGGAAAATAAAGTGATACCAAAATCTGGTGTGAAGATTTCTCACTAAAATCTGACACCGCAAGCTACCAACCAGAAACAAATTTCTCTGCACGGAAAATTTACACTAGGAAGCCGCTCTACACAAGGATATTCACAATACTAACGCAAAAACAAAAACTACGATTAATTTTCTAACCACTAGCCTACACAGTAAAATACACACGTGCAGTTCACTTGTTTGCAGAATCACGTGAAAAAAAAACCAAGACCAAATTAATTTACAATTTATCAGACAAGTGCTGTTGCTGCTGCTCTGCTGCGCGTCCTCTCGGCTTGGCGGCTAGGGCACTACCACGGTAAATTAGTGGTATTACCTTCAGAAGGGGTATTTAATAAATAGAAACCAGTGGGTGTGGTTTCTTCAAAATCCAGAAACACATTTCCCTCTGGCATCACGATGTCCTTGTGTACTGTCCCTAGGTTTAGGCCCTCTCCGTTTTGGGCACGTGCCTCACCTGAAAGCTTACATACTTATTTGGGGTTCTTTGGGAGGTTTTCATCCCTTGGGATAATCCTGTCACTTTGTTCTGTAGTTGGAAAAAGATGTTACGTTCGTTTCATACTTAATTAGTATTACATAGCGAAGAGCTGTTTGAAATACACTGAAGAGCCAAAGAAACTGGTACACCACCCTAATATCGTGTAAAACCCCAACGAGCACGGAGAAATGACGGAGCACGACGTGTCATTGACTCGACTATTGACTGAAATAGTGCTGGAGGGAACAGACACCATGAATCCTGCAGGGCTGTCAATAAATCCGTAAGAGTACGAGAAGGTGGAGACCTCTTCTGAACAGCACGTTGCAAGGCATCTCAGATATCCTCAATAATGTGCTTTCCTGGGGAGTTTAGTGGCCAGCGGAAGTGTTTAAACTCAGATCAGTGTTTCTGGACCCACTCTGTAGCAATTTGGACGTATGGAGTGTCGCATTGTCCTGCTGGAATTGCCCAAGTCCGTCGGAATTCACAATGGAAATTAATGGGCACAAGTTATCAGATAGGATGCTTACGTACGCATCACCTGTCAGAGTCGTATGTAGACGTATCAGGAGTCCCATATCACTCCTACTGCACGCGCCCCACCCCATTACAGAGCCTCAAGCAGCATGAAGAGTCCCCTGCTGAGATGCAAGGTCTATGAATTCATGAGGTCGTCTCCATATCCATACATGTCCATCCACTCGATACAATTTGAAACGAAATTCTTCCGACCAGGCAACATGTTTGCACTCGTCAACAATCCACTGTCGACGTCGACGGACACGGGCGCAGGTGAGGCGTAAAACCATGCGTCGTGCAGTCATCAAGGCTACACGAGTAGGCCTTCGGCTCCGAAAGCCCATATCGATGACGTTTCATTGAATGGTTCTCACGCTGCCACTTGGTGATGGCCCAGCATTGAAATCTGCAGCAATTTTCGGAGGGGTTGCACTTCTATCACGTTGAATGATTTTCTTTAGTCGTCGTTGGTCCCGTTCTTGCAGGATCTTTTTTCGGCCGCAGCGATGACGGAGATATGATGCTTTACCTGGTTCGTCATATTCACGATACGTTCTGAAATAGTCGTACGGGGAAATCTTCACTTCATCACTACCTCTGAGATGCTGTATCCCATCGCTTGTGCTCCGACTATAACAGCACGTTCAAACTCACTTAAATCTAGATAGCCTGCCATTGTAGCAGCAGAAACGGTCCTAACAACTGCCCCAGACACTTTTTGTCTTATACAGACGTTGCCGACAGAAACGCCGTAGTCTCCGTGTTTACATATCTCTGCCTATACGTTTCTTTGGCGCTTCAGTGTTTATCCTAGTTTTCTAGTCTCCTAAGTCGTCGATTGCTTTCTACGTTTTTGTAGTTTACATGATTAATGGTATTCAACTTGGGGTCCTTGGTTGTGTCTCGTTCGTATTCTTGACTGTTACTCGACTCCTCTTAATGTTGTGTCACAGCATCTTAATGTTGTGTCGCAGCATCTCGACGTGGCGTGGACTCATAAATTCCTCGGAAGTCCACTGCAGAAATATCCAGCCATGCTTCCCCTGCCTGCAGCCGTCCGTAACAGCAAAAGTGTTATCGGTGCAGAATTTTTTGCACGAACTGACCTCTCGATTATCCCCCTCGATTATCCCCTACAAAATTTCAATGGTATTCACGTTGGGTGATCTGGATGGCCAAATTATTCATTCAAACTGTCCAGAATGTTCTTCAAACAAATCGCGAATCGTTGTGGCCCGGTCACATGACACCTTTGTTTTGGAAGATGAAGTTCATGAGTGGCTGTAAATGGTCACCAAGTAGACTAAAATAAACATTCCTAGTCAATTATTAGTTCACTTGAGTCAGAGAACCCAGTCGGTTACATGTAAACACAACACACACCATTATAGAGCCACGAGCAGCATGCACATTTCCCTGATCGTAACCTGAGTCCATGGCATTGTGGGATCTGCACCATAATCGAAACCTACCATCAGCTCTTACCAACTGAAATCCGAGGAGGCCAAAGTTTTCTAGTCGCATAAGGTGGCCTGTAAATGAAGAAGTGACATGAGGATCTCTCCATTGCCAAAAGATTCCGGAATAGTCGCCCACTCGGATGGCCGGGAGGGGACTACCAAGGGGAAGGTTACCATGAGAAAAAGACTGAATAATCAACGAAGGGATAACGTTCAACAAGTCGAGGCGTGGAATGTCAGAAGCTTGAACGTGGTACGGAAACTAGAAAATCTGATAAGGGAAATGAAAAGGCTCAATCCAGATATAGTGGGAGTCACTGAAGTGGGAAGAAGATAAGGATTTATGGCCAGATGAGTATAGGGTAATATAAACAGTAGCAGAAAATGGTATAACGGGAGTAGGATTCGTTATGAATAGGAAGGTAGGGCAGAGAGTGTGTTACCCTGCACAGTTCAGTTACTGGGTTGTTATTATCAGAATCGACAGCAAACAAACACCGACAACGATAGTTGAGACGTACATGCCGAAGTTACAATCTGAAGATAAAGAGACAGAGAAAGTGTATCAGGATATTGAAAGGGCAATACAGCATGTAAAGGGTGGTGAAAATATCATAGCGTTGGGGAATGGAATGCAGTTGTAGGGGAAAGAGTAGAAGAAAACGTTACAGGAGAGTATGGGCTTGGGATAAAGAATGAGACAGGAGAAAGACTAATTGAGCTCTGTAATAGCGAATACTCTTTTCAAGAATCACAAGAGGAAGCGATATACTTGGAAAAGGCCGGATGATACGGGAAGATTTCAGTTAGATTACATCATGGCCAGATAGAGATTCTGAAAGCAGATACTGGATTGTAATGTGTACCCAGAGCAGATACAGCTTCAGATCAAAATATAGTAGTGATGTAGGGTAGGCTGAAGTTTAAGACTTGAGTCAGGAACAATCAGTACACAAAGAAGTGGGATACGGAAGTACTAAGGAATGACGAGATAAGCTTGAAGTTATCTAAGGCTATAGATACAGCAATAAGGAATAGCTCAATAGGCAGTACAGTTGAAGAGGAATGGACATCTCTAAAAAGGGCCATCACACAAGTTGGAAAGGAAAACACAGGTACAGGGAAGGTAACTGCGAAGAACCCATGGGTAACAGAAGAAATAATTCAATTGATCGATGAAAGGAGGACGAGTGATAACATTAAGAGGGCACTGGGAACTCCACTGTTGAATGCAGGGGAAAGAGCCGATAGGTGGAAAGAATGCATTGGAAGCCTCTATGAGTCGGATGTTTTGGCTGATGTGATAGAAGAAGAAACAGAATTCGATTTAGAAGAGATAGAGGATCCAGTATTAGAATCAGAATTTAAAAGAACTTGGGAGGACTTGGGGCAAATAAGGCAGAAGGGATAGGTAACATTCCATCAGAGTTTCTAAAATCATTGGAGGAAGTGGCAACAAAACGACTATTCACGTTGGTGTCCAGAATGTATGAGTCTGGCAGCATACCATACGACTTTCGGATAAGCATCATCCACATAATTCCGTAGAGACGGCAAGAGCTGCCAAGTGCGAGAGTTGTCGTATAATCAGCTTAACAGCTAATGCTTCCAAGTTGCTTACAAGAATAATATATAGAAGAATTGAAAAGGAAATTGAGGATGCTCTAGATGATGATCAGTTTGGCTTTAGGAAAGGTAAAGGCACGAGAGAGGCAATTCTGACGTAGCGGTTAATAACGGAAGCAAGACTAAAGAAAAATCAAGACACGTTCATAGGATTTATCGACCTGGAAAAAGCTTTCGACAATGTAAAATGGTGCAATAATTTCGAAATTCTGAATAAAATAGGGGGAGACGGGTCATATACAATATGTACAAGAGCCAAGAGGAAATAATAATAAGAGCGGACGACGAAGATCGAAGTGCTCGTATTAAAAAGGGTGTAAGACAAGGATGTAACCTTTCGCCCCTAATGTTCAATCTGTACATCAAAGAAGCAATGATGCAAATAAAACAAAAGTTCAGGAGTGGAATTAAAATTCAAGGTGAAAGGATATCAATGATACGATCCACTGATGACATTGCTATCTTGAGTGAAAGTTGAGAAGAATTACATGATCTGCTGAACGGAATGAGTAGAGAGTATGCCGGCCGCGGTGGCCCGGAACCGCGGGACTGCTACGGTCGCAGGTTCGAATCCTGCCTCGGGCATGGGTGTGTGTGATGTCCTTAGTTTAGTTAGGTTCAAGTCGTTCTAAGTTCTAGGGGACTTATGACCTAAGATGTTGAGTCCCATAGTGCTCAGAGCCATTTGAACCATTTAGTATGGATTCAGAGTATGTCGAAAAAAGACGAAGGTAAAGAGAAGTAGAGGAAACGAGAACAGCAAGAAACTTAACATGTGGATTGATGGTCACGAAGTAGATGAAGTTAAGGAATTCTGCTACCTAGGCAATAAAATAACTAGTGACGGACGGAGCAAGGAGGACATAGAAAGCAGAGTAGCAATGGCAAAAAAGCATTCCTGGCCTAGAGAAGTCTACTAATATCAAATATCAGCCTTAATTTGAGGAAGAAATTTCCAAGAATGTATGTCTGGAGTACAGCATTGCAGGGTAGTGAAACATGGCCTGTGGGAAAACAGGAACAGAAGAAAATCGAAGCATTTCAGATGTGGTGGACTGATAAGGTAAGGAATGATGAGGTTCTGCGCAGAATCGGAGAGGAAAGGAATATATGTAAAACACTGATAAGGAGAAGGGGTGGGATGATAGGACATGTGTTAAACATAAGGGAATGACTTCCATGCTACTAACTTCAGCTGTAGAGGACAAAAACTGTAGAGGAAGACAGAGATTGGAATACATGCAGCAAATAATTGAGGACGTAGGTTGCAAGTTCTACTCTGAGACAGAGGTTAGCACAGGAGAGGAATTCGTGGCGGGCCGCATCAAACCATTCAGGGGACTAATGACTAAAAAAAGAAAAAAATGTTAAAATGCGTGTGAAATCTTATGGGACTTAACTGCTAAGGTCATCAGTCCCTAAGCTTACACACTACTTAACCTAAATTATCCTAAGGACAGAGACACACGCCCATGCCCATGCCCATGCCCGAGGACTCGAACCTCCGCCGGGATCAGCCGCACAGTCCATGACTGCAGCGCCACCAAAAAAAGAAAAAAGAAAGGTCCAAATGAGTGAAAGTGGAGAAGAATTACATGATCTACTGATTGGAATGAGCAGTCTAATAAGTACAGATTATGGACTGAGAATAAACCGAAGGAATACGAAAGTAATGACAGGTAGCAGGAACGATAACAGTGAAAATCTTAACATCAGAATTGATGTTCACGAAGTAGATGTAGTTAAGGAATTCTGCTATCTTGGCAGTAAAATAATCATTGATGAGCAGAGCAAGAAGGACATCAAAAGCATACTATCACCGGCATTCCTGTCTACTGGTATCGAAGACATACCTTGATTTGAAGAAGAAGCTTCTGAAAATGTACGTTTGGAGCACAGCCTTGTACGGTAGTGAAACCTGGGCTGTGAGAAACCGGGAACAGAAGAGAATCGAAGCATTTGAAATGTGGTGCTAAAATGAATGTGTACTGGTAAACTAAGGAATGAGGAGGTTCTGTGAAGAATCGGAGAGGAAAGGTATATGTGGAAAACACTGGCAAGGAGAAGCAAGACGATGATAGGACATATGTTGAGACATCACGGAAAGACTTCCATGGCACTAGAGGGAGCTGTAGAGGGCAAAAACTGTAGAGGAAGGCAGGGGTTGGAATGCATTCAGCAAATAATTGAGGACTTTGCTTGCAAGTGGTACTCTGAGGTGAAGAGGTTGTCACAGGAGAGGAATTCGTAGCGGGTGGGATAAATGCTGTCAGAAGACTGATGACTCAAAAAAAAAAAAAAAAAGGTCTAAACGATGTGATGACGAGCAGAGAAGAGGCGTTGCAGGCGGTGTGCTGTCTGCAAAGAGCTCTCAATGTTCGTCTGCTGCCGTAGCCCATTAACGCCAAATTTCGGCGCACTGTTCTAACGCTATGTTTGTGGTACGTCCCACAGTGATTGCCGCGCTTATTTCACGCAGTGTTGTTTACCTGTTAGCACTGACAACTGTACACGAACGTCGCTGCTCTCGTTATTTGTGTTGAGAGGCAATGCCTGAAGTTTGGTGTTCACGGTACATTAGTTACGATGTGGATCTCGGAATATTGAGTTCCCTAATGATTTCCGAAATGAATGTCCCATGCGTCTAGCGCCAGCTACCATTCAGCATTCAGAGTCCGACGTACGGCATTATAATCACATCGGAAACCTATTCAAACGAATCACCTCAGTGCAAATGACAGCTCAGAAAATGTGCTGTTCTTTTATTTCTTGTGTACGCATTACAGCTGCCATGTGTATATGTGTGCATATCGTTGTCCCATGACGTTTGTCTCCTATGTTTAAAGAGTGAGCGTTAGCCTCGCCACGCAGAATATCGACAGGCGGCAACTGCTGTGGTCGATACTGAGCTCTGCCGGCTCTGAGTAGTTTCGGTGGGTAGCAGCAGGAAACCGTCCGCCGGGCAAGTTCACAACACTGCCTCAGCCTAAGACGGTGGCCGCCCCCCGGACAAAACTCGTGTTAATTGCGACAGGCAGGGGGCGTTGTAATTAATACGGCGGCAGGTGGGCGGTCGCCGTAATGAAGGCGCCGCCGTAATTGTGATGCAGCGGCCGGCGCCCTGTTAGTCAGCGACTTAAGTAAGCACAGAGCTCGTTATTTACGGCGCCCGCGCCCGGCCAGGGCATAATGATCACTTAGGACCGACAACACGCACTGCACAAATACCGTTTTCCATTCCACTTGTCGCTAATGCCGCCTAAAAGTTGGTTCTGCAAAGAACCTTATTGTTCCGACTTGTTCCTTCCGCGGGGCGAATACCAAGTGTATGCAAAGTATGTGCGTGTCCGCACTTGCTCCTGCTAGTCTCGCTCGTGCTAGTTTTGCCGTTGTTCTTAGGGATGGCTCTACATACAGGCGGTGCACAACAGCGTCAGACGATGCTTGCGCATCGCTATATACTGAGGTAACAGGAGGCATGGGACAGCAATATGCAAACATAGAGATGGTAGTAGAATCTCGTACTTTGCAGGACCTGCCATTTGTACTCACGTGATTCATGTGCAAAGATATCCGACGTGATTATGGCCGCAGAACGGGTGTGGGTCATTCCATTTCGGAAGTGTTTAGGGGATTCAGCAGTCCAAGTTCCACAGCGTCATGAATGATCTGCAAATACCAAATGTTGGTATTACCTCACACCATCGACAACGCAGTGTGCGAAGGCCTTCACTTAAAGACCGACAGGAGCGGGATTTGTGTAAAGCTGTCAGTGCTAACAGATAAACAACACAGTGCGAAATAACTGCAGAAATCAATGTGGGACGTACAACGAAGAGTGCCTTTGGTAACAGCTCATCGGCTGCAGCGACTGTCCTGCGCTTGTAACAATGTCGGAGTTGCCCTAGACGACTGGAAAACTGTGGCCTGATCAGATGAGTTCCCCTTCCAGTTGGTAAGAGGTGGTGGTAAGGTTCGATTGTGATGCAGACAACAAGAAGCCATGGTCTCTAGTTGTCAACAAGGCACTGTGCGAGCTGGTGGTGGCTCCCTAGTGGTATCGGCTGTGTTTACATACTATGGACTGGGCCCTATGGTCCAATTGAACCGATCGTAGATGGAAATGGGTATGTTCAGCTACTTGTACGCCATTCACAGTTACTCATGAACTTCATAGTCCCAAACAACGGTGGAATTTTTATGGATGACCAAGTGCCATGTCACAGGGTCACAGTTTTTCACGATTGGTTTGAAGAGTATTCTGAACGATTCGGGACACTAAATTTGGTCACCCATATGGCCCGACATGAATCCCATCGAACGTTTATAAGACGTAATCGAGAAGTCAGTTCGTCCACAAAATCTTGCACCGGCAATACCTGCACCACTACGGACGGCTATAGAGGCAGCATGACTCAGTAGTTTTGGTAGTGGACCTCCGACGACTTGTTGAGTTCTTGCCACGTCGGGTTGCTACACTACGCCTAGCAAAATGAGGTCAGACACGACATTCGGAGATTTCCCATGAGTTTTATCAGCTCACTGTACAGGGTGGGTGAAATGGCGTTCCCTAGTTTCAAATGTCCATATTTTTTAACGAATATTTGCACACGGGACAAGTTGTAGTCCGTTCTCAGGACTATTACGAGGGCTATCCACAAAGTACATTACGTTTTGGAATTAAAAATAAATAAAGTATTGGAAATTTTTTTATTATATACAGATGAAAGCCACACTTAAATACTACTTATCTACATACTTGCCATTTAAATTAAGGCACTTATCGTAGCGATGGACGAGCTTTGAAATTCCTCCGTCGTGAAATTCGGCCGCCTGCGCCTTCAACCACGTGGTTACCCCTTTTGGGACAGAAATGGTGTTATTTTTGTGGATTTCCTGGAAAGAGGCACTACAATAAACTCTCAAAGGTATTGTCAAACTCTGCACAACCTCAGAAGAGCAATACAAAACAAGCGCAGGGGAAAGTTGGGCTCAAAGATCTTGCTGATTCACGACAACGCCCGGGCCCACACGGCAAATGCCACTCGTGAAGTTCTCGAATCTTTTAAGTGGGATTTGTTTCCTCATCCGCCGTACAGTCCCTACCTGGCACCGAGCGACTTCCACTTATTCCCAGGAATGAAGAAGTGGTTGGCTATGCAGCGTTTTGATGACGACGCACAGCTTCAAGAAGAGGTAACCACGTGGTTGAAGGCGCAGGCGGCCGAATTTTACGACGAAGGAATTTCCACGCTCGTCCATCGCTACGATAAGTGCCTTAATTTAAATGGTAACTATGTAGAAAAGTAGTATTTAAGTGTGGCTTTCATCTATATATAATAAAAAAAATTTCCAATACTTTATTTATTTTTAATTCCAAAACGTAATGTACTTTGTGCATAGCCCTCGTAGAATTGGTGTACTACTCTACAGCTCCTGTGTGGTCGACCAAACGTCGTAAACTTATAAAAATGTCACCTGCTGGTTTCTCCAGGGAAGTGACAGGTACTTTCCGAGGACAATTGTGATCCTCCCCTCTAATTCACCTAGAGTGCGTGCGTTTATTCGGTACGTCTCCTCTTTGGTCCAAGCCCACAAGAAGCAATCAGAAGGGATTAGGTCAGGTTTTCCTGAAAGGCATTCAAAGAATCCTGACCGTCCCAGCAAAGGTCCTGAAAAGTGTTCGTCCAACCAATCACGAACTATGTAGACAAAATGAGGCGGTATCCCTCTCTCTGAAAAAGGATATCTGCAACAGTGTCCCATTGTGATATCGGTGGCCACCCATATTCATTCAGCGTTTGTAAATACCGGCCTCAGTGCATTGTGTCTCGAAATATGAATGGACCAATGAAATGATTCGCTCTCATACAGCATCAGACTGTCAATTTTGGTCTACTCTATGAGTTTTCAGTTGTCATTCCTGAATTTGTTTCTGCCCAGTAATAGCCAACTATTATGCCATGACATAATTTCCCCATATTCCATCGGCCTGTCATGGCCATTCAATGGTACCTCCCGAATGTAATGGGTTTTCCAGGATTTATGCATCGGGTCCGACTTTAACACAACGCGTTCCGTCTGCCTGCTGATTCAACGCTCGCCGTTACATATTCTGATCCAGTTGTCGTTAGTTTGGTGTGACAGTTAGTAATGGTTTTAGCATCAAGTATGGCGTATCAGCCATGAACGTCCCGCCGCTATCGCTGAACACGGAAACTGATCGCCACACTTCGAACCACTAACCAACCTAGGCACGCTCTTCTAGTCAACTTTCCTGCCACCTTGTAGTTCACCGTAAGAAGTTGCTACAGACGGTGAAGATATTTTCAGAGATCCCGTAACAAAAAACAATATCGTTCATTAATAAATATCACAGGATTCATGAACATTTAAAACTAAGCAGCGACAACTCACCTGTCCTGTAGAACATTCTAACCTGTCTTTCTTTTCCTTTTTTTTTGTATAAATTTTGAAGTTGTGGCACTTTTGATTGCCGCTCTTGTTGTGCGTGGCTTGAGTTAATTATAAAGAAACAACAAGCTTAGAATATTTGAAACGCAAATAAAACTGATATTAACAGAAAAAAATTTATAGAAGCAAGAAAACATGCATCAAAACGTCTCAAAAACATGAGAGTACAATATATACAAGATAAACTAACGTTACTTGCGACACACTTTGAACAGAACAAAGGGAACTCTTATAAAACTTTCAAAAATAGTTTACAGAAGTATATACAACCGTGTTTACAATGTATGCATCCAAAAACACAGAATACTGCATATAATAGAATAACAGGGAATTGCAGAATACTTGCAGACTACTACAAAGAATTACACAGCTGCTATCCACCAAAAGAAGAATTTGATAATGTACTGCAGATACAACCACACTCAAAGCCATCAACAATAGAGGAAACCAAAGAAATCAAAAAAGAACTCAAGAATAACAAAGGATCAGGAGGAGAATACAGCTGCTTCAATTGTGGAAACTCTCTAGTGACAACTTTATTCTGCGTCTAACAATCATCCTACCAACAGAATGGCATCATCAGTAATACATCCATTTCATAAAAAAAGGGAAGAAAGTAGATCCCACCAGCTATAGAGGAATCTCTCTCTTACCAGTGACATGTAAGATTTTGTCCTTGGCACTTTTAAAAAGAGCTGAAGGAATACTCGACCCACAACTAGGTGAGTATCAACTAGGATTTATTAAGGGAAGGTTTTGTGCAGAGTAAATTATTAAACTAAAGAACATAACAGAAATCAAGAAAATCAGAAACATGAATTATTATATGACTCAGTTAACAGAAATGCACTGATCAACATTCTAAAGAGACTCAACAATAAAACAAAAGAAGTAATTAAAAGAACTTAAACACACTTCAAAAGTATCACTCCCACTCTCTAACTTCGCATTAGAGAAGGTAGTGCAAAAATTGAGAAAATCCATCAATACTAACGTTGCCTAACTTCTGCAAATGACATGGCATTAACTACTGACTTACTGAATAGTGCCAGAGAACAAATCGTAGACCCAATGAAACAGACAAAATAGGACTACCTTAAAAAAAAACACATTTCATGACAGATATCAGTGATGACCCTCCAAATCTGAAGTCATAACAACACAATATCCAAAACAAATTATTTTAAAGACCTAGGAGGACGGATAACAAGCAACACAAATACAGTGTATAAAGTGGAAAGGGCATTAGAAATCATAAAAAAAAACATATTTAACAAAAAACGTTGTCCTGGAACACAAAACAAACTCTGGTAAGGCCTGAAACACTGTATGCAGCAGAAAGACCTAAACTGACAATATCTGGGGATCTAGGAAAAACTAGAAAAGGTTGAAATAAAAATTTTATGGAAAATATTGAGACCTAGATGTAATATTTACGTTGAGTACAAATTAAGATCAGATAGCTCTATTTGAGAATGTAAGATGTTGACTGAGGTAACGAGGAAAAGAAGACTACAGTTTTATGGCCACATATACTGAATGGATGCTGATCTTAAAATTACTAACAAGCTACAAATCCAATCCTAAACGGTTCACTGAAATTGGCAAAGATATGGAAAACGTGGGAATTAGAATGGACATAGTGGATAACAGAATACTTTTCAGAGAAGCACAAAAGTCATGATTTCAAGAAAGATAGAGGTCCTGGGAAGAAAAGGAACGATACTTTCAAAGGATGAAGGAAGTCTGGAAGCAACTAAATTAAATACAAAGAAGCAAAACCAAAGTTGATTTATTATAACCTCCAAAAGGATTATTCGAAAACATATGTGTGTGTGTGCTTATGAGCCAACACGAGCATGAGAGTTTTCCTAAGGTACATCCAGTATGGTCAGAGCTCTTAGAGTAGACGGTTTGTGTTGGCAACTAAACTCAATAAGATACAGATTTAGATTACAGAGAGTTTGTTGATCAGTTGGTTCAAATGGCTCTGAGCACTATGGGACTTAACATCTATGGTCATCAGTCCCCTAGAACTTAGAACTACTTAAACCTAACTAACCTAAGGACAGTACACAACACCCAGTCATCACGAGGCAGAGAAAATCCCTGACCCCGCCGGGAATCGAACCCGGGAACCCGGGCGTGGGAAGCGAGAACGCTACCGCACGACCACGAGCTGCGGACTGTTGATCAGTGACAGGGCGAGAGTCAGGTGAGTATACCTCTGAAGTTTGGTTGCGATTCTATCCCTGGACTAATGGTAACTTACCCCATCACTTGTCACTGGGTGGATGGTGTCAACTAACATCTCCTTCAGCACTCTCACTGGCACTGGGATTGTAGCAGTTGGAGTTAGTTTTAAGCACTCCATTGCTATATGGGCAAAGTATTGCTGTTACTTAAGTTGATTTTAGGGGACAGTTATTTCATTTCTGTCGGCCATGATGTTTAGGTAGCATTACACATTCTCATTTTCATTTTGATTTTACATATTGAAATTTGATAATTACGGCCTCTTAATTCCGCCAGGTAGGAAAATCAGGACGTGTTGGAACACTGGGGAGTTTACACAATTCATTCACTGGTGAAAGACAAATTTATTTTGAACTGTTTAATTACATAGCAGCCAATTGAGCCCTTTTTAATTAAGTAAAAGCCTAAGCAATTAGACTCATTTAAAAATTAAATCTCAATTTAAATAATTTACAGAAAATTTTAAGTTAATTAACCCAAGATGACATAATTTTCATTAAGGCAAGAGATGCCCTATATAAACACAGAATGAGATAAAGGTAAAGTCGTAATAAAGGGAGACGTAGATCTAACCAGTACCAGAACAGATCAGAAGGGCCTTAATTACCATATGGTGAAAGTAAAACATGATTTAAACTAGACCGATGAAAAAAAATTAAAGCCATACTTAAAAATATGAAAGATAATTTAACACCAATTTCTAGGCAACCTAATTTTGAGCCCAGAAAAAACCTCAATTATTTACACATTTTCCAGTAACACAAGAATAATTAAGTTACAACAGATCCAGAAATATGTTGGGATCCCAACGCTCGTCACTATTTGCTTAAGATGATAGCCACAGGCTAACGGATACAAATTCATATATATTCCAAATATAAACTCAACTTTAATAGTAGTAGTGCGGCTGTGGTCGGAGGGTACAGTGCGAAAGACAGACGGTGGCGAGACTGGCGAGTGTGTGAACTCCAAATGACGTAAACATCTGGCTAAGCAAGCAAACGGGCCAAGCGTAAGTGGGGCCCGGTCCTGGGTAACACGTACCGGCAATAGAGTACAAGAGATTATTGACGACATCTCTTGCAGGACAAATAATTTTAGCTAGAATTCCAACACACAGCCATGCATCAAATAAATAAACCTTAGGGTAGAATCACATAATCTCAGCTCTTACCAAACACCATGAAAACCAAGAAATGTAATAATATTGATAACTATATAAATGGCTGTATTTTAACATATATTACTTTAAAAAATAATTTCAGCAATAAAATAGTAATATCAGAATTTTTTTAGCAAACCATTAAAGCAGCCACCAGGACACCTATGGCATTGGCATCTCATCCGTATACACTTTATTACATAGCAGTTCGGACATAACAATTGCATTGTGGAAGAGACGCAAATTTATCTGAGCTACTTAAATGTGACAGATGCACTTTATAATTTCTTAGTCAGCAAAGGCCTTTAACATTAGCTACAAGGAAACCATAACAACAAAAGCAAATTACACTAAATAGCCAAAGAAACTAGCACACCTGCTTAATACCGTGTAGGAGCCTCGCGAGTACGCAGAAGTATCGCAACATGACGTAGGATGGACTCGACTAACGTCTGAAGTAGTGTACTAGGGAACCGACACCATGAATCCTGCAGGGCTGCCCATAAATCCGTCCGGGGAGTTTAGTGGCCAGCGGAGGTGTGTAAGCTCAGAAGAGTGTTCCTGGAGCCACTCTCTAGCAATTTGGACGTGTGGGGTGTCGCATTGTCCTGCCGGAATGCCCCAAGTCCGTCGAAATGTACAATGGATATGAATGGGTACATGTTATCAGACAGGATGCTTACGTACGTGTCACCTGTCAGAGTCGTATCTAAACGTATCAGAGTCCCATATCACTCCTACTGCACAGGCTCCACACAATTACAGAGCCTTTACCAGCTTCAACAGTCCTCTGCTTATATACAGGGTCCATGAATTCATGAGGTTGTCTCCATATCTGTAGACCTCTATCCACTCGATAAAATTTGAAACGAGACCCTTCCGAACAGGCAACATGTTTCCACTCATCAACAATCCAACGTCGACGTTGATGGGCGCAGGAGAGGCGTAAAGCATTGTGTCGTGCAGTCATCGAGGGTCACAAGTGGGCCTTCGCCTCAGAATGCCCAAGTCGATGAAGTTTCATTGAATGCTTCGTACGATGCCACTTGTTGATAGCCCAGCACTGAAATCTGCAGCAATTTGCGGAAGGGTTGCACTTCTGTCACGTTGAACGATTGTCTTCACTCGTCGTTGGTCCACTTCTTTCAGGGAATTTTTCCGACGGCAGCGATGTCGGAGCATCGGTGTTTTACAGTATTCCTGATATTCATGGTACATTCGTGAAATAGTCATCAGGGAAAATCTCCACTTCAACGCTACGTCGGAGATGCTGTGTCCCATCATTCCTGCGCCGCAGTAATGACCGCTCTAACAAATGCGCCAGACAGACATTTACAGGGTGTTTCAAAAATGACCGGTATATTTGAAACGGCAATAAAAACTAAACGAGCAGCGATAGAAATACACCGTTTGTTGCAATATGCTTGGGACAACAGTACATTTTCAGGCGGACAAACTTTCGAAATTACAGTAGTTACAATTTTCAACAACAGATGGCGCTGCAAGTGACGTGAAAGATATAGAAGACAACGAAGTCTGTGGGTGCGCCATTCTGTACGCCGCCTTTCTGCTGTAAGCGTGTGCTGTTCACAACGTGCAAGTGTGCTGTAGACAACATGGTTTAATACTTAGAACAGAGGATTTTTCTGGTGTTGGAATTCCACCGCCTAGAACACAGTGTTGTTGCAACAAGACGAAGTTTTCAACGGAGGTTTAATGTAACCAAAGGACCGAAAAGCGATACAATAAAGGATCTGTTTGAAAAATTTCAACGGACTGGGAACGTGACGGATGAACGTGCTGGAAAGGTAGGGCGACCGCGTACGACAACCACAGAGGGCAACGTGCAGCTAGTGCAGCAGGTGATCCAACAGCGGCCTCGGTTCAAATGGTTCAAATGGCTCTGAGCACTATGGGACTCAACTGCTGAGGTCATTAGTCCCCTAGAACTTAGAACTAGTTAAACCTAACTAACCTAAGGACATCACACACATCCATGCCCGAGGCAGGATTCGAACCTGCGACCGTAGCGGTCTTGCGGTTCCGGACTGCAGCGCCTTTAACCGCACGGCCACTTCGGCCGGCAGCGGCCTCGGGTTTCCGTTCGCCATGTTGCAGCTGCGGTCCAAATGACGCCAACGTCCACGTATCGTCTCATGCGCTAGAGTTTACACCTCTATCCATACAAAATTCAAACGCGGCAACCCCTCAGCGCCGCTACCATTGCTGCACGAGAGACATTCGCTAACGATATAGTGCACAGGATTGATGACGGCGATATGCATGTGGGCAGCATTTGGTTTACTGACGAAGCTTATTTTTACTTGGATGGCTTCGTCAATAAACAGAACTGGCGCATATGGGGAACCGAAAAGCCCCATGTTGCAGTCCCATCGTCCCTGCATCCTCAAAAAGTACTGGTCTGGGCCGCCATTTCTTCCAAAGGAATCATTGGCCCATTTTTCAGATCCGAAACGATTACTGCATCACGCTATCTGGACATTCTTAGTGAATTTGTGGCGGTACAAACTGCCTTAGACGACACTGCGAACACCTCGTGGTTTATGCAAGATGGTGCCCGGCCACATCGCACGGCCGACGTCTTTAATTTCCTGAATGAATATTTCGATGATCGTGTGATTGCTTTGGGCCATCCGAAACATACAGGAGGCGGCGTGGATTGGCCTCCCTATTCGCCAGACATGAACCCCTGTGATTTCTTTCTGTGGGGACACTTGAAAGACCAGGTGTACCGCCAGAATCCAGAAACAATTGAACAGCTGAAGCAGTACATCTCATCTGCATGTGAAGCCATTCCGCCAGACACGTTGGCAAAGGTTTCGGGTAATTTCATTCAGAGACTACGCCATATTATTGCTACGCATGGTGGATATGTGGAAAATATCGTACTATAGAGTTTCCCAGACCGCAGCGCCATCTGTTGTTGAAAATTGTAACTACTGTAATTTCGAAAGTTTGTCTGCCTGAAAATGTACTGTTGTCCCAAGCATATTGCAACAAACGGTGTATTTCTATCGCTGCTCGTTTAGTTTTTATTGCTGTTACAAATATACCGGTCATTTTTGAAACACCCTGTATATAGGCATTGCTCACCACAACGCCGTTTACTGCTTGCCTATCTCTTTATTTGAATACGCACGCCTGTACCAGTTTCTTTGGTGCTGTAATATACAGGATGGTCCATTGATATTGACCGGGCCAAATATCTCACGAAATAAGCATCAAACGAAAAAACTACAAAGAACGTAACTCGTGGTTGACGTTTCACATGTGGCTGAACACTTCCTGTTTCCTTAAATAACGTAACTATCCGGCTAACGGTACGGACACTTGGGTGATGTCGTCCAGGATACCGAGCAGCATACAAAGCATACGCCCGTTGGGCATTTTGATCACAATAGCCATACATCAGCACGATATCGACCTTTTCTGCAATTTGTAAACGATCCATTTTAACACGGGTAATGTATCACGAAGTAAATACCGTCCGCACTGGCGGAATGTTACGTGATACCACGTACTCATATGTTTGTGACTACTACAGCGCCATCCATCACAAAGCGAAAAAAGTGGTCCAACTAAAACATACATAATTCTTTACGTACTACACGAATATGTAATAAAAATGGGGGTTCTTGTTTTATAAAACGCAGTTGATATCCGTTTGACCTATGGCAGCGCCATCTAGCGGGCCAACCATAGCGCCATCTAGTTTCACCCCTTCAAGCTAGACGAGTTTCGTTCTTTGTAGTTTTTCATTTCATGCTTATTTCGTGAGATATTTGGCGCGGTCACTATCAATGGACCACCTTATATATATATATACATATATATATATATATATATATATATATATATATATATATATATATATATATATATATATATATATATATATATTGTAAAGTGACTCCTTCCACGTCGTTTCGATAAAAGAATGGTTCAAATTATCTATGGCACATGTTAACTAACAGTGGACTCTGTAGCAGATGACTCCTACGTACTTCCATGCTGATCCAACGACATCATCAATTCTTACTGCATTGGGCATAACTAACGGAATCACATCTTTTCTTGCATAAGATCGATGGTTCGGATATGGCATCATGCATGACCGCACGACGGACGTAAGTTGGCGGTAGCAGCGTTATGCTATGGGGGACATCCACATGGGATCTGTGGTAGTAACTGAAGACACAAAGGCACGACGACAGCTGTGGACTGCATGGGCATTATTGCTGACAACTCGCACCTCTACATACCTGAAGTCTTCCTCGACGCCAATGACATCTTCCATCAGGATAACTGTTCGTCCTACAATAATTGTGCTACGGTGATTTGAGAAGCACGATAGTGACCTTCTGTTGATGTCCTGGTCACCAAATTCGCCAGATCTGAACTCGATGGAAAGCATCTGGGGCACCATCGGTGCGAGCTACGCCTCCACAAACGGCAGGTCCTTATCTTACCAGAATTGTCTGACCTATACATAGACTTCTGTTAACACATATCACCAGAACCTACTAGGGACTAGTCGAATGTGTGTCACGTGGAACTGATACTGTGTTGCATTGAAAGGTAGATAAACAGACTACTAACCAAGAGATTCTCATGTTTTTGCTCATTAGTGTTTGTTACCAAGGACGTAACAGAACGAAAATCTGTGGTAAAGGCAGTTTACTGTAGATGAGTGGTACTCAAATAATTTGTGTCCGCATGGTTTGCTATGGTTTCTCTAAATGCTGAGCCGTCTCCTTACGACTCACATTCAGGAGGAAAACAATTCAAATTCCCGTCCGGCGAACTAGATTGAGGTTCTCGGTGGTTTCCCTAAATCACTTGAGGCAAATAACGGAATGTTTCGTTTGTAAACGACATGTCCTTTTCCTTTCCCATTCCATCTTAGTTCAAAATGGTTCAAATGGCCCTGAGCACTATGGGACTTAACATCTATGGTCATCAGTCCCCTAGAACTTAGAACTACTTAAACCTAACTAACCTAAGGACAGCACACAACACCCAGCCATCACGAGGCAGAGAAAATCCCTGCCCCGCCGGGAATCGAACCCGGGAACCCGGGCGTGGGCTTTCCTTCTTAGTCCGAGATTGTGTGTCCAATAATAAATTTAAAAAAAAGTATGTGAAATCTTATGGGACTTAACTGCTAAGGTCATCAGTCCCTAAGCTTACACACATTTTTTTTTTTTTTTGTCATCAGTCTACTGACTGGTTTCATGCGGCCCGCCACGAATTCCTTTCCTGTGCTAACCTCTTCATCTCAGAGTAGTACTTGCAACCTACGTCCTCAATTATTTGCTGGATGTATTCCAATCTCTGTCTTCCTCTTCAGTTTTTGCCCTCTACAGCTCCCTCTAGTACCATGGAAGTCATTCCCTATTGTCTTAGCAGATGTCCTATCATCCTGTCCCTTCTCCTTATCAGTGTTTTCTATATATTCCTTTCCTCTCCGATTCTGCGTAGAACCTCCTCATTCCTTACCTTATCAGTTCACCTAATTTTCAACATTCGTCTATAGCACAACATCTCAAATGCTTCGATTCTCTTCTGTTCCGGTTTTCCCACAGTCCATGTTTCACTACCATACAATGCTGAACTCCAGACGTACATCCTCAGAAATTTATTCCTCAAATTAAGGCCGGTATTTGATATTAGTAGACTTCTCTTGGCCAGAAATGCCTTTTTTGCCATAGCGAGTCTGCTTTTGATGTCCTCCTTGCTCCATCCGTCATTGGTTATTTTACTGCCTAGGTAGCAGAATTCCTTAACTTCATTGACTGCGTGACCATCAAACCTGATGTTAAGTTTCTCGCTGTTCTCATTTCTACTACTTCTCATTACGTTCGTCTTTCTCCGATTTACTCTCAAACCATACTGTGTACTCATTAGACTGTTCATTCCGTTCAGCAGATCATTTAATTCTTTTTCACTTTCACTCAGGATAGCAATGTCATCAGCGAATCGTATCATTGAATCATTGATATCCTTTCACCTTGTATTTTAATTTCACTCCTGAACCTTTCTTTTATTTCCATCATTGCTCCCTCGATGTACAGATTGAAAAGTAGGGGCAAAAGGCTACAGCCTTGTCTTACACCCTTCTTAATACGAGCACTTCCTTCTTGATCGTCCACTCTTATTATTCCCTCTTGGTTGTTGTACATATTGTATATGACCCGTCTCTCCCTATAGCTTACCCCTACTTTTTTCAGAATCTCGAACAGCTTGCACCATTTTATATTGTCGAACGCTTTTTCCAGGTCGACAAATCCTGTGAAAGTGTCTTGATTTTTCTTTAGCCTTGCTTCCATTATTAGCCGTAACGTCAGAATTGCCTCTCTCGTCCCTTTACTTTTCCTAAAGCCAAACTGATCGTCACCTAGCGCATTCTCAATTTTCTTTTCCATTCTTCTGTGTATTATTCTTATAAGCAGCTTCGATGCATGAGCTGTTAAGCTGATTGTGCGATAATTCTCGTACTTGCCAGCTCTTGCCGTCTTCGGAATTGTGTAGATGATGCTTTTCCGAAAGTCAGATGGTATATCGCCAGACTCATATATTCTACACACCAACGTGAATAGTCGTTTTGTTGCCACTTCCCCCAGTGATTTTAGAAATTCTGATGGAATGTTATCTATCCCTTCTGCCTTGTTTGACCGTAAGTCCTCCAAAGCTCTTTTAAATTCCGATTCTAATACTGGATCCCATATCTCTTCTAAATCGACTCCTGTTCTTCTTCTATCACATCAGACAAATCTTCACCGTCATAGAGGCTTTCAATGTATTCTTTCCACCTATCTACTCTCTCCCCTCTGCATTTAACAGCGGAATTTCCGTTGCACTCTTAATGTTACCACCGTTGCTTTTAATGTCACCAAAGGTAGTTTTGACTTTCCTCTATGCTGAGTCTGTCCTTCCGACAATCATATCTTTTTCGATGTCTTCACATTTTTCCTGCAGCCATTTCGTCTTAGCTTCCCTGCATTTCCTATTTATTTCATTCCTCAGCGACTTGTATTTCTGTATTCCTGATTTTCTCGGAACAAGTTTGTACTTCCTCCTTTCATCAATCAACTGAAGTATTTCTTCTGTTACCCATGGTTTCTTCGCAGCTACCTTCTTTGTACCTATGTTTTCCTTCCCAGCTTCTGTGATGGCCCTTTTTAGAGATGTCCATTCCTCTTCAACTGTACTGCCTACTGCGCTATTCCTTATTGCTGTATCTATAGCGTTAGAGAAGTTCAAACGTATCTCGTCATTCCTTAGTACTTCTGTATCCCACTTGTTTGCGTATTGATTCTTCCTGACTAATGTCTTGAACTTCAGCCTACTCTTCATCACTACTATATTGTGATCTGAGTCTATATCTGCTCCTGGGTACGCCTTACAATCCAGTATCTGATTTCGGAATCTGTGTCTGACCATGATGTAATCTAATTGAAATCTTCCCGTATCTCCCGGCCTTTTCCAAGTATACCTCCTCCTCTTGTGATTCTTGAACAGGGTATTCGCTATTACTAGCTGAAACTTGTTACAGAACTCAATTAGTCTTTCTCCTCTTTCATTCCTTGTCCCAAGCCCATATTCTCCTGTAACCTTTTCTTCTACTCCTTCCCCTACAACTGCATTCCAGTCACCCATGACTATTAGATTTTCGTCCCCTTTACATACTGCATTACCCTTTCAATATCCTCATACACTTTCTCTGTCTGTTCATCTTCAGCTTGTGACGTCGGCATGTATACCTGAACTATCGTTGTCGGTGTTGGTCTGCTGATTAGAACAACCCGGTCACTGAACTGTTCACAGTAACACACCCTCTGCCCTACCTTCCTATTCATAACGAATCCTACACCTGTTATACCATTTTCTGCTGCTGTTAATATTACCCGATACTCATTTGACCAGAAATCCTTGTCTTCCTTCCACTTCACTTCACTGACCCATACTATATCTAGATTGAGCCATTGCATTTCCCTTTTCAGGTTTTCTAGTTTCCCTGCCACGTTCAGGCTTCTGACATTCCACGCCCCGACTCGTAGAACGTTATCCTTTCGTAGATTATGCAATGTTTTTCTCATGGAAACCTCCCCCTTGGCAGTCCCCTCCCGGAGATCCGAATGGGGGACTGTTCCGGAATCTTTTGCCAATGGAGAGATCATCATGACACTACTTCAAATACAGGCCACATGTCCTGTGGATACACGTTACGGGTCTTTAATGCAGTGGTTTCCATTGCCTTTTGCATCCTCATGTCGTTGATCATTGCTGATTCTTCCGCCTTTAGGGACAATTTCCCACCCCTTGGACAAGAGAGTGCCCTTAACCTCTATCCGCTCCTCCGCCATCTTTGACAAGGCCGTTGGCAGAATGAGGCTGACTTCTTATGCCGGAAGTCTTCAGCCACCAATGCTGATTATTTATCAAAATTTAGGCACTGGCGGGGATCGAAGCCGTGACCGAAGACGTTTTGATTATGAATCAAAGACGCTACCCCTAGACCACAGGTATGCTACCTAACCTAAGATATTCTAAGGACAAACACACACACCCATGCCCGAGGGAGGACTCGAACCTCCGCCGGGACCAGCCGCACAGTCCATGACTGCAGCGCCATAGACCGCTCGGCTAATCCCGCGCGGCTGTCCAGTAATCTCTAATGACTTCATCGTCTACATAGCTTTAGCCTTTATTTTCTCATTCCTTATTATTTTTATTACTTCGCGGTAAGAATTTCGTGATATACTAATGACTTCAGTCAGCGCAGCTCTTGGGCAAAGAGCACTAAATAACTGCCCGGGGAGAGGGAAAATCTGTTGCACAAGTTGCTGGATACACCACATGCTCATAACGGTGCTTTGCTCCATCTCGTCGTCAAGGGAGATGTTGCTTTAATGTGCATGATGAATACTTCTGATATAAGTAAAGGATCTTAACTCGGAAGTGCTACGTATCTCACATAAACTTGTTACAAGCGTTGTGTTGAAAATTTGAGCAGTATATGAAAAATCTAGCAGTAAACGCAGATGGTAAAATGGTTCAAATAGCTCTGAGCACTATGGGATTCAACTTCTGAGGTCGTTAGTCCCCTAGAACTTAGAACTAGTTAAACCTAACTAACCTAAGGACATCACACACATCCATGACCGAGGCAGGATTCGAACCTGCGACCGTAGCGGTCTCGCGGTTCCACACTGCAGCGCCTAGAATCGCACGGCCACTTCGGCTGGCGCAGATGGTAAAGTTCAATAGTCTTTCCAAAGGAACCCTAAGGATCACATTGACTGATTCAACTTTAGGAGAGCATGTGTTGGTCATCGTCTGATAATGAAGGAATTGTTATCAGAAGAGTATCAACGTATTCTACATATTCTAAACGAAGAACTTGGCACAGTGGTTCAGGAACTGGACTCGCATTGTGGTGGAAGACGGTTCAGATCCCCGCCCGGCAATCCAGATTAATGTTTACCGTGGTTCCACTATATCGTAATGCAGATTTGGAAATGGTTCCTTGTAAAGGACACCTCTGATTTGCTTCTCCATCTTTCCCTAATCCGCAGTTCTGCATTGTCTCTTATGACCTTTCTTCTTCCTTCCAGAACGTACGTTCGTTTTCTAAAGTAAGGTGAATTAGTATTCCGAGTCGTACTGTAACATAAGCTTCGGTTGTTCGTCGTGTGTGTGTTTTCGACCTGGCCGACCTTGCCGGAAGTAACACAAGTACTGTCTACAACGTTCAGGAGTTGAGTTTCCACTACTCTGTACATAAGCAACACCATTTGTAAAATACCTCGTGTAGGCTCCCTATCCAAGTTCACTGTTATAGTGTATTAGGCTTCAAATGGTTCAAATGGCTCTGAGCACTATGGGACTTAACTTCTAAGGTCATCAGTCCCCTAGAACTTAGAACTACTTAAACCTAACTAACCTAAGGACATCACACACATCCATGCCCGAGGCAGGATTCGAACCTGCGACCGTAGCGGCCGCGCGGTTCCAGACTGTAGCGCCTTTAACCGCTTGGCCACCACGGCCGGCTATACTGTATTAGGCATCGGAGTGTTTGGCAGGTAGTCAGCTCACAATCATGAACCTCATTTGTTATAACGAGGGTTATCTGCCTTAACGAGTACGGCCATTGTCAGATATCTTGCTTCAAATTATGTGCTGTGAATGAAAGGGAATCTTGAAATAAGAATACTTTCTACCCTTGAGTTTCACTGATGTCTCAGTTCATTTTTTAATGCTCGTTAAATAAATAAATGTCGTGTGAATAGGGCCTCTCGTCGGGTAGACCGTTCGCCGGGTGCAAGTCTTTCGATTTGACGCCACTTCGGCGACTTCGCCGTCGATGGGGATAAAATGATGATGATTAGAACATCACAACACCCAGTCCCTGAGCGGAAAAAATCGCCGGCCCAGCCGGGAATCGGACCCGGTACTCATTAATGCCTATCGATTCGAAATCTTACTCATTCAATCCTTAAAACAACACACTGCTTCTGGCTAAGTGCAAAAGACGCGATATCAGATTATTAGCACCCTCAATGTTAAATTAGCGTTTTCCTTCTCTGTTTCTCGTTATTCATGTTCTCAAATTTGTATAATTAATGTAATAAATACATTTATTAATCACCGTGCCGCCTGTATAAGCTTGAAACCCGTGTATAAGAAAAAGCCACATAAGCTCAGCGTATTTTTTACTCATTGCGGGAGCGTGAATTCTATATACTTGAAATCATCATAACACAAACTTTCCTCATAACAAATACGAGCAACTTGTTCCACACCTCGATTGTGTATGAACTGCGCTCCGTGAAATAATTCCTTCCTCCAACTGAAGAGCGTAGCTTACATTCCTAAGCCACATTATTGCTCAGCGACGAAATACCTAGGATTGCACCATGCATACTCCAACTCAAACCCAGCGAAAGGTAAGAGTACACAGCCCAGCTAAGTGCTACTTCATACGAAAACTCTCCGTCTGAACAGGACACGGACGGGCCAACGGTACCGACCGACCTCCGTGTCAACCTTAGCCGATAGGCGTTAGTGGGTCCGGATATTGAAGGGCATGCGTTCAACACACCGCTCTCCCGGCCGTTGTCACTTTTCGTTATCGGAGCTACAACTTCTCAATCAATTAGCTCCTGAATTGGCCTCACAAGGACTGAGCTCACTCCCCTAGCCAACAGCGCTCGGCGGCCTGAACAGTTACCCATCGAAGTGCTAGCCAAATTCGACAGCGCTTAATTTCGGTGAGAGACGGGAATCGGTGTTACTACTGCGTCAAAACTGTCGGCTCATCTCATACGACGGCGTGCTGAAAAATAAAGCCTCCGAATGTTTTACACTCCTGGAAATGGAAAAAAGAACACATTGACACCGGTGCGTCAGACCCACCATACTTGCTCCAGACACTGCGAGAGGGCTGTACAAGCAATGATCACACGCACAGCACAGCGGACACACCAGGAACCGCGGTGTTGGCCGTCGAATGGCGCTAGCTGCGCAGCATTTGTGCACCGCCGCCGTCAGTGTCAGCCAGTTTGCCGTGGCATACGGAGCTCCATCGCAGTCTTTAACACTGGTAGCATGCCGCGACAGCGTGGACGTGAACCGTATGTGCAGTTGACGGACTTTGAGCGAGGGCGTATAGTGGGCATGCGGGAGGCCGGGTGGACGTACCACCGAATTGCTCAACACGTGGGGCGTGAGGTCTCCACAGTACATCGATGTTGTCGCCAGTGGTCAGCGGAAGGTGCACGTGCCCGTCGACCTGGGACCGGACCGCAGCGACGCACGGATGCACGCCAAGACCGTAGGATCCTACGCAGTGCCGTAGGGGACCGCACCGCCACTTCCCAGCAAATTAGGGACACTGTTGCTCCTGGGGTATCGGCGAGGACCATTCGCAACCGTCTTCATGAAGCTGGGCTACGGTTCCGCACACCGTTAGGCCGTCTTCCGCTCACGCCCCAACATCGTGCAGCCCGCCTCCAGTGTTGTCGCGACAGGCGTGAATGGAGGGACGAATGGAGACGTGTCGTCTTCAGCGATGAGAGTCGCTTCTGCCTTGGTGCCAATGATGGTCGTATGCGTGTTTGGCGCCGTGCAGGTGAGCGCCACAATCAGGACTGCATACGACCGAGGCACACAGGGCCAACACCCGGCATCATGGTGTGGGGAGCGATCTCCTACACTGGCCGTACACCACTGGTGATCGTCGAGGGGACACTGAATAGTGCACGGTACATCCAAACCGTCATCGAACCCATCGTTCTACCATTCCTAGACCGGCAAGGGAACTTGCTGTTCCAACAGGACAATGCACGTCCGCATGTATCCCGTGCCACCCAACGTGCTCTAGAAGGTGTAAGTCAACTACCCTGGCCAGCAAGATCTCCGGATCTGTCCCCCATTGAGCATGTTTGGGACTGGATAAAGCGTCGTCTCACGCGGTCTGCACGTCCAGCACGAACGCTGGTCCAACTGAGGCGCCAGGTGGAAATGGCATGGCAAGCCGTTCCACAGGACTACATCCAGCATCTCTACGATCGTCTCCATGGGAGAATAGCAGCCTGCATTGCTGCGAAAGGTGGATATACACTGTACTAGTGCCGACATTGTGCATGCTCTGTTGCCTGTGTCTATGTGCCTGTGGTTCTGTCAGTGTGATCATGTGATGTATCTGACCCCAGGAATGTGTCAATAAAGTTTCCCCTTCCTGGGACAATGAATTCACGGTGTTCTTATTTCAATTTCCAGGAGTGTATGTAAAAACTCAAGTTTTTAAAAGAAAACAAAAATTATTAAAATAGTACATATTTATTCTTCATATCTACGCATTTCTTTCTCAAGATAATCACCCTGGCGACGGACACATTTCTCCCAACGAGAGACTAATCTCTTGATACCGTGACTGCAGAATAACTTTGTTGACGGAGCTACAGCATCACCTTTGCTTCAACAGCTTCATGACTATCAAAGTCCTCGAAAGCGCATCTTTAAGTTTTGGAAACAGATCAAATCGGATGGAGTCAAGCTCGGATTGTATGGAAGGTTATGGTTGACAGTGAATCCCAGGTGCTTCGGGTTGTTGCAGATGTCGCAGCGCTCGTGTGCAGTCTGGCATTGTCATGCTTAAGGAAAGGGTGCTCCACGTGTGGACGAACTCTTCGAATTCGTGCTACCTGATTACAGCACGCTGTTTCTCACGCAATAGCATTGTTACAGTACAATCCGTCATGTCACACGCTACTGTTCGGAGTCATCCACTGTCAGACGGCTGCAGGTTGCGTCAACAAAGTGGAGAAGTGGACCAATATGCGAGGCATGTGATGCCTCAATCGATAATGAGAACAAAATGAAAAATTGCGATGAATTACTTTTCAGCGTGCCCTCGTAATATTCGTTGCGTTACAAGACGTACTTTGTCGGAAGAACATGGCGGAACAATTTGACGTTTCCTGATGGAAACTGATGAGCCAAAAGATCTAGCGTGCCCTCTACTGGCACTCTCTTAAAAAGTGACACAACATCAAGGCTAAACATTACGTCGTTTCGGTTTATTTTCATTATTCTGAGTGTCTCAACAAACGTCTGCGAGTTTCCAACACGGTGTTCACAATGAACGAGTCTGGGCGCTAACTGATCTGCCAGATGTTTGGCGGTCGTAGGTGGGCGTGCTTATCCCACCAACCATGGGTCGAAGACGAACATTTTTGTTGTGCATCTTTGTCACAACATAATGCCTGGGTGACCTGGTGATACGAGGCTTTAATTTCTTCACTACTTCGTCTGGTAAACCACAATCCTTTAATAACTTCCCTTTCTTTTTGACGACAGGCTGTGTCAAATCGCCACTAAGTTCTAACAAATGCAGCTCATTGTTAAGAACCACGGTGATATTCCCATTATCGGCTGGCCAGAACACTAAGTCCTGGTTCTCATGTAATACGCGTAAGATACCAGAATGAGATTTTCACTCTGCAGCGGAGTGTGCGCTGATATGAAACTTCCTGGCAGATTAAAACTGTTTGCCGGACTGAGACTCGAAATCGGGACCTTTGCCTTTCGCGGACAACTGCTCTACCAACTGAGCTACCCAAGCACGACTCACGCCCCGTCCTCATAGCTTTACGCCTGCCAGTACCTCGTCTCCTACCCTCCAAACTTTACAGAAGGAGACGAGGTACTGGCAGACGTAAAGCTATGAGGACGGGGCGTGAGTCGTGCTTGGGTAGCTCAGTTGGTAGAGCAGTTGCCCGCGAAAGGCAAAGGTCACTATTTCGAGTCTCGGTCCGGCACACAGTTTTAATCTGCCAGGAAGTTTTAATTGTAAGGTACGTCATTTCTACTGGTTAATAGCAGCACTTTGCAAGGCATCGCAAATATGCTCAGTAATGTTAATATCTGGGGAGTCTGGTGGCCAGCGGAAGAGTTTAAACTCAGAAGAGTGTTCCTGGGGCCACTCTGAAGCAATTCTGGACCTGTAGGGTATCGTATTGTCCTGCTGGAATTGGTCAATCTATCGGAGTGCACAATGGACATGAATGGATGCAGGTGGTCAGACAGGATGCTTACATATCACCTTTCTGTGTCGTATCTAGACTTATCCGGGGTCCCATATCATTCCAACTGCCCCACACAATTATAGAGCCTCTACCAGCTTCAACAGTCTACTGCTGATATGCAGGGTCCATGGATTCATGAGGTTGTCTCCATACCCGTACACGCCCATCCGCTCGATACAATCTGAAACGAGACTCCTCCGGCCAGGCAACATCTTTCCAGTCATCAACAATACAATGTCGGTGTTGACGGGTCCAGGCGAGGCGTAAAGCTTTGTATCATGCAGTCATCAAGGGTACACGAGTGGGCCTTCAGCTCCGAAAGCCCATATCGATGATGTTTCGTTAAAAGTTTCGCATACTGACACTTGTTGATGGCCCAGCATTGAAATCTACAGCAATTTGGGGAAGACTGGCACTTCTGTTACGTTAACCGATTCTCCTCAGGCGTCGTTGGTCGCGCTATTGCAAGATATTTTTCCGGTCGCAGCGATGTCGGATATTTGATGTTTTACCGGAATCCTGATATTCACGATACACTCATGAAATGGTCGCACGGAAAAATCTCCACTTCAGCGCTGCCTCAAGTGCTATGTTCCATCGCTCATTCGCTAACTATAATACCACGTAAAACTCACTTAGCCGGCCGGAGTGGCCGTGCGGTTCTGGGCGCTGCAGTCTGGAACCGAGCGACCGCTACGGTCGCAGGTTCGAATCCTGCCTCGGGAATGGATGGGTGTGATGTCCTTAGGTTAGTTAGGTTTAATGAGTTCTAAGTTCTAAGCGACTGATGACCTCAGAAGTTAAGTCGCATAGTGCTCAGAGCCATTTGAGCCAAAACTCACTTAAACCTTGATAACCTGCCACTCTAGCAGAAGTAACCAGTCTAACAACTGCGCCAGACACTTGTCTGGCGTCGCCGACCGCAGCCCCGTATTCTATCTGTTTACATGTCTCTGTGTTTGAATACGCGTGACTATACCAGTTTCGTTGGGGCTTCAGCGTATAGGTACATGTAGAACATCGTACCAGCCCCGGCAGTCAGTAATTTCAGCTCCTGATGACGATGGCGGACACAGTTATAGTAAGACTGAGAGTTTTATTGGAAACGAAGGAGTTTCTAAATCGAGATTTTATTGAATCATGCCACCGCGGAAGATTCTGAGGAGACTAGTTTTTCAACCGTTGTGCTAAGCACAGTTTAAAATTTATGCTACTTCAAAATCAGTTAAGCGCAAAATAAATAATTTCGTTGTTGTCCGTAAACAAGTTATCAAAAATTTTTGTTGCACCATTGTGCACCTCCTTTGTGCTCAAGAGTAAGGCAGAATAATGAATTTAATTTTTCCTTCTGGTGTTGTAGTTACGTATATCATTGTTACTTTTCAAAAAAATGGTTCAAATGGCTCTGAGCACTATGGGACTAAACATCTGGGGTCATCAGTCCCCTAGAACTTAGAACTACTTAAACCTAATTAACCGAAGGACATCACACACATCCATGCCCAAGGCAGGATTCGAACCTGCGACCGTAGCAGTCGCGCGGTTCCGGACTGAGCGCCTAGAACCGCTACACCACAGCGGCCGGCGTTACTTTTCAACTGCAGTTGAATACTTACAACAAACATCATGAGAGCATGCACAACTCTTTAAATAGATGCGTTCAAGATGATCGTGGGCGTGCACCACATATTACTCTTACAGAATATCACTTGAGGAACGAAGACTTTCTTTCTTACAGGAGACTTACTCCAGAAATTTATTCCGTATGATATTATTGAATGAAAATAAGCAAACCTTGTCAACTTACTTATTTGTTCAAATGGCTCTGAGCTCTATGGGACTTAAAATCTGTGGTCATCAGTCCCCTAGAACTTAGAACTACTTAAACCTAACTAACCTAAGGACATCACTCACATCCATGCCCGAGGCAGGATTCTAACCTGCAACCGTAGCGGTCGCGCGGCTCCGGACTGAAGCGCCTAGAACCGCTCGGCCACTCCGGCCGGCTTACTTATTTGTCTATCCCATAAATTTGCAATGTTTTTAAGCGAAACTGTGGCTGAACCAAGCTGTTTTAGGAGTTCCGAAATGTGCGTTTCTAGTTTAAATTCTCATCAGTATGAAGAGCGAAGAATTTTGAACTTTTCACCCTATTTTTATTTTCTCGCCTTGTGTTACACTTATCATTGGCGTAGTACCTGTAGAAGTGCAGAACTGAATTTCTTTCGTCTTTTTAAAATTGAAGGTGAGACCATTCGTAGAAAACCATTTAATCATACTTTTATGAACATCGTTTCCAATTTCTTCCCTTACTGTGTGTATTCTTGGATCGATTAGAATACTAGGATCATTTGCAAAAAGAAGTAATTCTGCTTATTTTTTATTAGACGGAAGATCGTTTACATACGAGATGTAGAACAGTAGTGCCCCTAGGACTGACCCTTGGTCACCCCACATGTGATTTCTCCCCAGTTAGAATAATGTTCCCAGACTACATTGATTGAATTACTAACCACAACGTTCTGCATTATTTTAGTTAGGTATGATATTATCCACTGGTTGGCTATACTATCAATCCCTTAAAACTTCAGTCAATCTTGGAGAACATCGTGATTCTCACAGTCATATGCTTTAGATAGGTCACATAAAATATCAACCGGCGCTATTTTATTATTATTTTATGTTTGTAAAATTTAGTTATTGAACTTGTAAAATGAATTCTCAGCAGAACAACTATTTTGAACTCCAGACTCCGATTTGCCGAGTACATTATTGTTTCTCAGGTGAGATACTATTCTAGAACAGATCACCTTCTCAAAATTTTTGTGAAAACACTCACACATCTGCCCCAAGACGAAACGTGACTATCCATACTTCCGTACACTCTGTCATGCACCCAGCGTTTGTTTCGTGACGTCATCGCTGTTGAAACGAGCACGTTCAGCGACGGCGACGTCTTGCAGCGCATCCAGGCACGTTAGTCATCAGTTCTAGAATGCGGCCACTTTGTTTTGTTTGACTACTCGACGCGAAGGACAGCCGCCGCTCGTCAATTAACTCCGGGCTGGCGTTGATGTATGGAAGCTGTTGGCGGGCCGCGCCTGCGCCGAGCGGCGCTGGGACATCCACGCCCGTAATTAGCGGCCGGTTCCCCGCATAACTGCCGCAACACTATTCACCGAGGCGCGAATTAATGCCTTAATTGAAGAATGTCCTACGGTTCTGCAAACGCCAGCATTTCGTCTTAATTAAGGCCACGCGGGGAGAAAAGAGCGCCATCCGCTTTTGTGCGTCTGTTTCCTCCCCATCCCGCCCGCACGCTGTTCACGGGTACTCAGCTTTCATCTCTCTCAGTAGCCCAGTATGCAGCATTTAGTGTGCTATTTACACATCCTACTTTCTTTGGATTCCTGATGTCAGCCGTACAGGCTCTGCGTAAAGCTGAAGGCGTATTCGCATCCTCAAACCTAATTTTAAACTGGTATAAATACAAGCTAATTACCTCGTAACTATTCGGAAAATGAACTTTTTTTTAAACAACATTTGTTTTCATGTTGACTCTGTTCTGAGGAGTGCTCTTGACAGCAGAAAACACGGGACACATTGTCCTGAACTTTAGTTACACGCAAAAGTAAGGAAAATGAATTGGTGATAGAGATTGTGTGATCAAAATATTGGCGATAGGGAATACTCATTGTGCAACAGCTATAAACTGGCTCTTTTTCGTTTTAGGTTATTTGTTTTTGGCTTCAGGCAACGGTCCCCATACAGCTATCGACAATTGTAGCTGTACAGTGATAATATAATCCTTCCAATTAATGTGACAGAGTAGGCCTAGCTTTGTGGGTAAGACAACATACTAATAAGATTATATTACGCGCAAGCAACTCTTATAATGATTTCATATTGTATTGTTCTTGCTGTTGTGGTCTTCAGTCCGAAGACTGTGCAGCTCTCCACGTCACTTTACAGTGAGCAAGCCTCCCTAAGATGTGCGAGACTGGTTCTCATCTATCTTCCTATCACAGTTGCGCATGGACGCTTTGAGACTGTTTTGGGAATTGTGTTGAACCTACGGCCTGCAAAGTAGGAAGATGTCTGTTCACCATGCAGAGTTCAAAAGAGCGCAGCAATATGGACAGTGATGTAATCAAACGATGATCTCAATGTCGGTTCCACTACAGTCCCTATAAAGAAATCTTATCGCTAACACAAATTAGTATACGGGTTCAGGCGTAACTGTATGTCAACAAAAAAAAATTTAGATTTTCGTTATTAAGGTTTAGTTTCACTCAACAGTCATAATTATCATACGTACAAGATGGTAAAATATTGATATCGCGTGTTCATAACTGTGAAGCGAAAGTCCTATACTACTCCAAGGTTCTTTAATGGTAATATGGTTGATGACCATGTCTGGGGATCGATAACATACAAACAAATTAAATACAACTGGGGCCATATATATCAATTTAGCTAAAAACCCCAATGAAAATACCCAAAATTGAATGGGGTCTGTATAGGGTACATAAATATCACTGTAAATATAATTGCACAATTAAAACAGTTCAATAACTTCAGAGTGTAAAACACTCTGCAGTGACTGGTCACTTACATTCTGTAATGAAGTGTATGGTCTTGTCTTGTCGTCCTTCCCATCCCTCCGTAATCCGATGGGTCGGATGAGCTCGCTGTTTGGTCTCCGTCCCCCCCTCCCCCTCCCCCAATATAACCAATCAAGTGTTAAAGGAGGTAATTGTGAACAGGAGAGTACACCTCTACATAAAGTTCTCATGCCTTGACAAAATATAATTCTGAATAAAAATATTTTACTAACTTGTCTAGGTACAAGAACTTCTTAAAAGGTACACCGTTGTCATGGCTTAATGAAGCACAGTTAAACTTGGCTCTTTCTTCTCACTTATCAGCCTTATGATTAGTTCCCCATTTTCGTTTCCTTTCACAACTACGTTTGCACACTCGCATTGCACATAGCAAGTTGTGTACTGAGAAGCATTGAGTGGTAAGATACCGCCTTGGATTGCTCATCGCAAGTACGTTAAACGAAATTATATTTTTGACAGTAACATCATTATTCCGAATAGCAGCAAGTCGCAGATCAGACGAGCGTTTCTTGGGCACAAGTGGGGGTCATGTCCATTGTAAGGCACAGGGATCGGCAGCAGGTATTTGTGAAAATAACATCAGGCCTAATACCAGTAATAGATTTCAGTAGAGTGTTGTCTTGTGAACTGTCAAGCAGTTTTGTCAGAAAGTCAGATGCGTTAATATTTTATGTCCATTTGCTCTGCAATTACAATAACAGTTCTAGTGCAGTGATTGTTTTCAAAGCTAAAAATAAGGATTAGGAGTTTTTAGGGTCAGCATTTTAAACTGGGTCACTTTGTTGCTCCGTCAGATGGTGCACGTAAATTTCATTGGATACGGATTGCTTTCTTACAGAATAATTTTTTTTTCTACCGGCTAATTAGGATTTCACTTCGTTATGTAGATGAACATTAAGCCTTAGACTTCCGTTATCCATAGTTATGTTGCCCTGCAATGAGACTTACTTATTTCGATATCAAAATTAATCTTCAAACTTCCGTTCAAAATTAAATTTACACATAATTATGAGATTTACTAATTATAAGATTTACATATTTCGTTATTTAGAGGAAAATTAAGCCTTAAACTTCCGTTTTACATAGTTCTGTTGACCTGCACTGAGACGTACCTACTTTGATATCAAAAATAATCTTTAAACTTCCGTTCAAAATTAAATTTACAAATAATGCTTTTTCCCTTATTTCTCAGATACCAAATTGACATATTCGAACACGACTTTGAATATATAAGAAATATTCGCCTGTCGAGTTTTCTGCCAGAATGCGTAATTAATGGTTGTGTGCAGATTTTTGTAGCCAGATAAGGTTTTGGTTTGCATCCACATATATGTCAAAATTTCAATTATAGGTTTTGATTTAGCAATTTCTTTCACGATTTGTGAAAAAACTATCGAAGTTATAATCACTGGTTCCGTTACAGAGACACAGTTTGTTTTGCATATTTATTACCAGGCAACATGTTAGATGAATTTTCTGAAGAACATTTAAGGTTTATTTGAGCAGAAATAGAGTTACGTGTATTTTCTGAATTTTGAACACCAATTTGTGACAAGCATTTTCAGAATGTACAACTGAGCTTGTTTTATTTTTGTGTATTTGTAGTGATATGTATCTGCTTAGAAGAAGTGTTTCTAACACTGATCTCTTCTTTTGCTGATGATGTATTCCCATTTAAAAGTGTTCTTGTTCAGTGAATCTTTAAGTGTTTATTTGGTCAGATAGATAGTGATGATTTATGGGGTTTACTATTGTGTGTCCTTTACTGAAGTGTAGGTGTACACTTATACTACCAGAAGCTTAACTTACATGTATAGAATAAACTCTTGTCAGTGGAAACTTAAATATTTTTCTACTTTCATGATATTTACAGGAAGCGTCTTGAGTAGTTATTTTTATAGCGTAGATCTTCAGTGTGAGCGAGATTTCCTTCTTGTTTGCTGTATTACTCTGTAATTAGAATGTCAAAAACAGCGAAAGCTAGGTCAAATGCTAGAGCTGCAGCTAATGAAACTTCTGGTAAATCCGTAGGCACAAGACCACTGATCACGGATCCTTTTACAATAGATTTAACTTAGACAGATAGGACAATGCCTGACGGGACTGATCAGGGTAATTTTTCGGTAAGAACATGGAACAAGAAAGTGGAGTTGTGTACTCTGCTTTAGACAGCGAGTCTGTAGGACGTAATTTTTTACAGCATTCAATTCCTGTGGTTCAAAATTCAGGTTTTGTATCCATAGCTGTTAATAAGACTAAGCCTAAGATAAGGACAACGATTTTTGCACATACTGTTATGGAAGTTTAAAAGCTTCAAGGAAGAAAATGAAAGCTGTAACGATGGGATCAAAGAAAGTGTTAGCGAAGAGCCTAAGCGCTTCAAGGATGATACGAAACAGATTAGGCAAGATATACGTCAGGATTTAAATCCTGTATTAAATAATCTAAAGTGTGAACACATCGAAACAGCCGAAATCTTACAATGAAAACAGGAAGAGAGTGAGTTTGAGACTCAGATACATACTCCTCAACAGCATCATTTAATGCTAAAGAAAGAATGACTCTAGAACAGTTAAATAAAGTTACCGAACTGGTAGACGAACTTTCTGTATCTGTGACCGAACTGATTGGCAATGCAGACAAAAACTCTGGTATAACGGAATAACAAGCAACTAGTTGCATCAAAAATTTAATTTCTTTAGCGGTTTCTGGCACTTAGTGCCCTTCTTCAGGAGATTACACCTGTCGCATTATTTGCGAGTGTCAACAGTAGGAACCATAAGCAAAACTTCATGGTCATATGGTTTATAATGTCTGTACAAAATTAGTATAAACTACTACAGTTTCTAAGTATGAATGAAATACTAAAAATTCTGATGTTACACAGAGTGTTCCCTTTTGCAGAGTCGGAAACATATCTTTACTTTCATCGTTTTAAACGGAGGCAGATGGCCATTAATCAACAGCACAAGTCTGTTGTAAGTAACTGGATGATTATCGCGCATTGAATGGAAAATCAGTCACAGGTGTAATGATACTGATAGCCTTACTTTGCTTTTTAATGGTCCTGACGAACTTTCTGATTTGTGCCATGTACGTGTGCGTTACGCAGTGTGTGACGCAAACTAAACAGCGCGGATGCTCACTCAGCGCGAAAAATAATTTGCTCTCTTATCATAATGACTCATTTGATTAGAAACATTTTGTTACAGTTCGAAAGTTTAAAGATATTCGAAATTCTGCCAATGTCATTCATCCCAGAGAGTAGTCACAACAATTCTGTCTCCCACCATCATGGCCATCTAGTCATAAACTTGAATATATCTGTGGTTATTTAGATTCTCAACCAGCCACAAAAAATGAGAGCAATCGCAGAAGAATTCCAAACGGAAGGTGAATTTTATCACGCATTCTTGTCGGCAAAATGGTCTGAAGCAATACAAGATAAATTCAAAATCAGTACCAGCATGCTAAACAGTTTTGAACAGTCAGACTTCTGCATCCTGGCTACTTTCAGCGCATGATACGCAAGAGTCCTTGCTTATCGAATCAGTACAATCCCTATGAATTAATAAGAATTTGTTTCACCACACTTCCGACACGCTTGCGACAAACACAGATTGTGGTTTTTGGAACCAAAGAAATTACTGCAATAATGCTGATTCGAACATATATCAGTGTAATGAAAGAAATAACAGTAACTGGCGTGAAAGAGGAAACTTTAGTTCAAATGGCGAAACTGAGAACAGTGATTTAGGATCACAAGACTATCATCACAGCCAAGCACGAGATAGTTCGCGTGATGTTAACTGTTGTTACAAAAGAAATTATAGCCCTGAACGACGTGCTGAAGTAGTTGGGATTAGCCGAGCAAATCTTCGTGATAATGTTACACGTGACGGGCAATCACGGGAATGACTGATGGCACATAAGACAAACGATCCGTTTGTCGGTACAGAGAATTCCTCCATTCATACAACAAAAATCGTAAATTGTGATACCATTAGAGAACAGAATTAACAGTGTGAACCTACTAGTAATCAAATGAGGAACAGATGTTAAGTGAAAGTTTCTTACATATTTAAACTCGTGTTCGTAAGTGCCAAGTTCGTATCTGAAAAATGTTAAAACTTACTTTTGATATCGAAATACGCAAATCTCAGTGCAGAGCAACAGAACTACGTGGAAATTTATTTAATAACGTAAATTTGTGGAGATCTCGCTACACAATGTGAAACTAGCCGGTACACCAAACAATTCTTGGGTACACCGTGAAGATAATATGTAATCTTTCTTACCTGTTATTCCTCTTAGTCGTTTATCTCGACTCTGGTAGTCTGAATCTATGGTTTCGCTAGTAATTATAGCAACGCTGAACCTACACACACCGAATCAACCACATGAACAAACAGCGATTGGCATTCACCAGTTCGGGTCTATTTGGCTCAGCTGGTATAGCCCTGTCCCCTTTCGTCTGCGTGAGAGTTTTCCGTTTCTATATGCAACGGGGATTTCCCCACAGACATCACATACACTATGCACGCATTCAAAAATCGACTTATGATTCGTTCATAAATCTATTTAAAATGTGTTAAAAATGTTCAAAAACCAACAGGGATGCGTTTCAAAATCATATAAATAATCGATAGACCAACGAGCGCAGGACGCAAGGCACTTTGTGAAACAAGGTTTTTATTTTTTCAAGAATGTGACTTAGGCGCCACCTGAAATTGCCACCCGCGTTAGATACCCTGGCTGTCCTCCCCCTCCACCCAATCCTCCGTTCTCCACCTTTAGGTCCGAGCCTCCATCTGACTTTCTGATAAAACTGAAATGTTTTACTGGTGTGAAGCTTCAGAACTCATACTGATGTTGTTTTCAGAAATGCCCTGTACAGTGGGGGCCGTTACTGAATGGATTTATTAGTATAAAAATTTGATTTTTATTTTTCACTTGATGTTCGTTAGTGCCTTCTGCCTGGTTGCTAGTTGCAGCATCTCAGTCACGTTGCCCAGAACAGGACACAACCACTTTGAAACTCACGTGTTGAACCATCAGCAGCTAAATTCACGTGTTGCTGACGAGGTAACGCTACCGAACTGCGCGTCTTCGATTTGGCCGACCAATAGGGAGGCTTGGAGGTGGTCAGGTGATCAAGGGGGGAGGGGGGGCACGCCGTCTGGTCCGGTCTCTTCCGCTGGCAGCTTCTGTCCCAACCAGACGCCCTCCTCTCCTGCTCTCTGGAGCGGCAGCCCATTCAGTCTCGGCGGCTTCTCTAGCCCTGACTTTCCTTTTAACGGCATTTAACATCCCTGCAGTTAAAAATATGTTTGATTTTTCACCTCAAAGGGTGCCTACTGCTTTCCCCTCCTGGCCAATCCTGACGCGTTAACAGCACTCCGTCAATAACTGTGCCTTACAGTGAGTATAACAGATGTAGTGGCAGAGGACATACGGTGCCATATGTAGTTTTACTTATGATCGAAACAGGCTTATGTCTGTTAAAGTTATTTTATTTTATTGATCTTGACGCAGCTGCTGGACTAAGAAGGTTTTCATTTTTAAAAGCTTCTGACTTCTGAAGAAAGCTATATTATTATAGCGAAAACCATGAACAAAGTTTACAATAAACATAATTAGTGCAACTGCGGGCTGTTTTTCATTATTCTCGCATATCTCCGTCCTTATTATTGCCTTCAAGTTTATCTCCCAAGGACAGACGCTCTGTGTATTCATCTTTGAGCTTTCTTCTGTTTGCTTAGGACTGTCTTTCTATCTGTGCTATTGATATTTTTAAGTACTCTCTTTTCTCCAGAGGGCTCTTTAATTGTCCTGTAGACGATATCTATATTTCCCCTACTGAAATATGCTACTAAATCCTGACATTTGTCCTCTAGCTACTCTTGTTTAGCCATTTTGCACCTCCCATCAATCCCATTTTTAGACGTTTGTCTTAAACGTCAGTGTCGTATCTCACCAGCGGAAAAATGCTCTATTGGATCACAAAAAAGGCGAGTATGCTCCTGTTTAATAAAAGATTCTGACTGAAAGATGGAGTACCAGCTGCCTCATTCTACCTTCCTCACTTTCTTTGAAAATTTCTAACTTGACTTATATCAAATTGAAATAACGCAAAACTGATTTTACATCTCAGATCAGATTTTACGTGCAAAAAGATTAGTTTGTGCGTCAGTACTAAAACGAAGCGTTCGCAGAAACCTTCCGATGGTAACGGAGACACTTAACAGTATATTTCTCCGCGCAACGTCAATTTATAAACTACTTTTTCACCTCACGCCGAGTTTTACGTGCGTATTTTACGTGTAAAAGTCGGATAATTTTGAAGGTCCTTGTATCGGAACCGAATACAAAAACGAAGAAAAAATTTTGCAGATAGTTCCAATCGGGATCTTAGGGATATACTGTATACTATAAAAATTTACATCCATTTGCTATGAATAGACTTCTTGAAAACTGCGGCTCGGTTTTTAACCAAAAAAATGTTTTAAAGATTTTTGCAAACCAGGATTGTGGGACTTCTAGATAAATAGCTAGAGAATATAACTTTAAGATATCAGAAATTTTCTGCGTTTGTTGTTTAGATTTCGCCTCACAGCAGATTTGAGGTGAACATGTAAGGTAAGGAGCTTTGAATCTCTGTACTGCAGAAACGTAAAGATATTTGGAAAGGGAAGATGCCACTTCTAAATAAATGTCTAGAGAATACACCCTCAAAATATGAGCAATTTGCTGCATTTATTTATTATCCAGATTTCGCTTCATACTGGATTTACGTGCGTATTTTACGTGTATAAGTGGAGTAGCTTTCAACCTCTGTAGCTCGAAAACGGATAAAGATATCACAACATCTTTCAAAGTTCATCGAGACCAGGATCTTAGGAATACACCGAAAAAATTTCAGCTATATGCTGCGCTTGGCCGTCTCGGAAAACGCGGGTATGTTTCGGTACGAAAAAATGCTAAAAACGAAAACCTTTTTTCGAGTTGTTCTAAGGAGGCGTCTAAGGGCTAATGGCGACTCTATAAGCTTCTTAAGGCCCACTGTATACCACATCAAACGCAAAAAGAACCAAATGATTTTCTCCATTTGCCTAAGTACGAAAAAGTGTGCAATATTCTTACTTTTACCGTGTACTGTAGGATAGTGACACGAAGACAATCCTTCTGTTGGGTGCACAAATGACACCTAGCCCAACACTCGAAAGTAAATTGAGCCTCTTTAAGAGGGCCCACGTTACCACAATTCCATCACGACCACACCCAGTGCACTTGCCTTTCCATTTCTTGCCTCTTTCAGCATTTATTTTACTTCTTCCTCTAGTGTAGGTTCTGTACTTCCAAATGTACTGCTTTTGTTGTAGATATCTACCTCACGGTCCTTTTTTCTACCATAATTTCTTCAAATCCCTTTTTCCACCGTCCAATAGATACGGGTTTTATTGTGGGTGCGGGATTGGTAGCCATTTTCATTTCACCATCCTCCATATCTCTAGCGACCTATATCCAAGCGAATGCTTTATTTCCCCACATACTCTTTCTCATTCCTGTCCCTTACACTTTCATGTTAATTCCTTAGCCCGCTTTTAGTGCACGTAGGACCTATTCACTCCCAGAGCTTAACGATGTGTGATACAGCTCCTACATTTCCTCAGCCACCTTCAACAACTCCGTTGTCATCTATTCAGTCCGTAGACTTCTCCCGTTTCCCTACCTAAGGCCTCCTCCACTGCTTCCTTAATTGAATGTTTCAGAAAACCGTGCAATTCATTACCACTCCAGTCCTTCTCTACTGCATTCAGTCCTAGATTTAATCTTTGCTGATACAAACTTTTCACACATTCTTCCTGTAGCAGATGTATCCTATATTTTAGATCCTCTGTAGCTCTACTTCCAGCACCCTCCCCTTTCTCCTCCTGTTTTATCTTGATCTTAATCGGAAAAGCAATTTTTGAGGTAACTGTAAAACGACTAGAGACACACCCTATTCGATGTTTCTGTTCAGTTTGTTGTTATACAGGCGGACAAGAACGTCTTCTGCGATGAGCATATGCAAGCAGATCTCAGATCTAGAACGACACAAATAGAATTCTGGCGACTGTTACGTATAAACTACTAGCAAAACATATTAAAACACCAGCAGAGGTTCAGGTACGGCAGAAAGCTCTTTGTGATGACGAGAACAAATGTCCAAAGCATCAAATAGAATTTTGATCAAACAGTTCGACTGAAAGAACTAATGATGACTTGCAGCCGATGAAAATGAGATACGCTAAATCCGATGTTCCATAGCATTAGGCGAGGGGAAGAAGGCAGGCCAAATCCTATGTTCATTAGCATTAGGCGAGGGAAGAAAGGCAGTTTTTGAGAAAATTCACTTGGAGCGTGTCCTCACTTAGGAGAATTTTTAACCATTCTGAGGAAGCACCACCTCTGGAAAGGTATGGCCTATCACTTCGACATTAACAGTTATTTTATGTCCTCGACAACTCTGTTCACGACATTGGAAAAATCAGATGACGGGACGCACTGCAAATTAACGGTAGTCGTTGAATAAATATCTACCTGCAATTATTCAGCAGGTAGTACGGAATGCTACACCGTACTGTTGTCGAGAAATACAGCATAGTTCTCTACAGTCAGTGCAGCAGGGAAGACGTTTCGTGAAATGACTCGAAATAAAATAATGTCTAGGAAACACATGGCAAAAAACGCGTGGTTTCTATGCAAGAGACCATTTTATTCACACCGTACAACATACTGAACACTCAGTATTCCAGGCAGACAGCGCTACTGTTGTCTATGATATCTTCAGTACTTTTAATTAGGCGTTAATTGTTCTTTGTACCATCTTTCCAAAACACTTAGAAGTGAGGCTTATTTGAGTTACACAGTACATCTACCGCTGGAAGAAGTGCGACCTCCGACTATAACTAAAGGGTCAGGTATTACTACCGCGAATTTAACCAACACTCTTCAGCAATTCCAACTGATTACTTTCACACGATTATAGGAGTTAGGGAGCATATGATTTAAGGATCTTCTTGAGGATACTCTGAAACCTGAGCAACGGAACAAGGCCTGTAACTGGGAAAAGATATTTCCTTCCTCAACCGTTCATTTGTGTATAGTGACAGTGTGAAGTATCTGGCTTGGTGTTCGTCTGCTTAGTTGGGTGATAACGTGCTCGCCTCCCATGCAAGCGGACCCGGATTCGATGCCCGGGGACTGGGTGTTCTGTTGTCCTCATCATCATTTCATCTTCATCACCGGTGCGCAAGTCGCCCAGTGTGACGTCGAATGAAATAAGACTCGAACTTCGCGGCCGAACTTCCCAGAATAGGGGCCTCACGGCTAACGACGCCGTACGCTCATTTACATTTTTTATCTGGCTTGGTGCTACTACCCGAAACGTGTGGGCAATATGGAGTTTGTCGACATAAAAGTTTTCTGGGTTTGGTACCGCGTCATAATGTAAAAACTACTGCTGCTATAGAAAAGCCAACGTTTCGGCCACGATTGCAGCGGCCTTCTTCTGGGTCTAATGGTGCGTTCTAGCTATGCAGTGTCCTTTATATTTTGTTGTTAGTGTTCACTGCGCATGCCATTACGTCATAATTTTAAAAAGGTAGTTGGTTTATTGGTCACTTAAGGGAGAAGGAGAGGGAACTTTATTTTAATAGGTTATTGCGGTGGAGGGAGAACGTGACTTCTGTTGTCCGTTGGCTCTTGTGTTATGTGCCATGATTGGTGGCCACCATCGAATGAGAAGTTTGCTGTGTGTTTACCAACTGCTGGACGTCGGCCGCGCGGCGGCAGCTACTCGCCGGTAGTGCTCGTGCCTCGTGTTGACAGTGCGGTCTGTTGGGCTCTGATTGCTGGCAGCCAAGATGCGGCAAGCCTGAGTCCATCCTCCCTGTTCATGTTGTTAGGGTGTTTGAGAATTTCGATGGCCTCTCTGATTTTGCGTTTCGTCATAGTTGGCTGCTTGGCCAATACACAGGCTTCGCTGAATTTTATTTCTTTTCCGCAGTCATGGTGATGTTCTGCCACTGCGGATTTATTGTGTTGCCCTAGACGAATGTAACGCTCGTGCTCCCGAATGCGCGTTGCTATTGGCCTACCAGTCTCGCCGATGTATGCCTCTCCACATTCGCATTCCACCTTGTAAACACCTGCAGTGTGTAATGCATCCACCTTGTTCTTGGTGGAGCCTAGCACGTCCTGGATCCTACGACCACTATAGAAGACAGGCTGCACTCCAGCGCGGCGAAGGTGTTTGCCTATTCGGTCAGTGACGTTTTTCACATACGGTAAGCGTACTGTTGGCTGCAGTTTGTCTATTTCCTGATTATATTTCTTGCTTGTGTTGGTCGACAAGGCTGTGTTTATCGACTTATGGCTGTAGCCGTTGGCTAAAAACGTTGTGCGTAACCTTTTGAGCTCAGGTGTGATGTTTTGAGCATCACTTAGGCGCTGACCACGGATTGCCAAAGAGCGGATGACAGAGTTCTTCTGCGCTGGGTGGTGGTAGGATTGGGCGTGCAGATACCTGTCAGTATGTGTAGGCTTACGATATACTCTGTGCCCCAGTGTGCCCTCCTTTCTCCTGTACACTTCGACGTCTAGAAACGGGATAGTACCATTCTTTTCTACTTCCAGCGTGAACTGTATCTTCCCGTGCATACTATTCAGATATTCGTGGAACTTGTGTAGCTCCGTTTCACCATGAGGCCATATAGCGAACGTGTCGTCCACGTATCTAAACCAGCAACGTGGTCGTAAAGGAGCTGAACCTAGGGCCGTTGCTTCAAAGGCTTCCATGAATATGTCGGCCGCCAGCGGAGATAGGGGAGACCCCATTGCTACGCCGTCTGTCTGCTCGTAGTATTTTCCTTGCCATTTGAAGTACGTTGAAGTCAGGCACAACTCAACCAGGTCGCATATGTCTGGCGGGACATGCTCCTGAAGGATGTGGATGGTTTCATCTACTGGCACGTTCGTAAACAGTGATTTCACGTCAAAGCTGACCATGATGTCCGTAGGTAAAATTGTTTCTCCTTTTAGGCGTTCTATAAAGTGTGTCGAGTTCTTCACATGAGAGTCCGTCTTGCCAACTAGACAGCTTACGGGCTAGAAACTTTGCCAAGTTGTAAGTAGGCGAATTGATCCCATTCACTATTGGCCTCAAGGAGCAACTTTCCTTATGTATCTTTGGAACACCGTAAATTCTAGGAGAGACTGGTACTCTGGGAATAAGACCCTTGGCTGTGTCAGCGTCAATTCTCGAGTCCTTAATCGGCCTGCGAAGACACAAGAGCCAATGGACAACAGAGGTCATGTTCTCCCTCCACCGCAATAACCTATTAAAATAAAGTTCCCTCTCCTTCTCCCTTAAGTGACCAATAAACCAACTACCTTTTTAAAATTATGACGTAATGGCATGCGCAGTGAACACTAACAACAAAATATAAAGGACACTGCATAGCTATAACGCACCATTAGACCCAGAAGAAGGCCGCTGCAATCGTGGCCGAAACGTTGGCTTTTCTATAGCAGCAGTAGTTTTTACATTATGACGCGGTACCAAACCCAGAAAACTTTTATGTCGACTGACTCTGGCCGCGGAAGCCTACGCAATTAAAATATGGAGTTTGTAGATCACATGGGGTGTCCTAAACGGACCGAAACGAAGGACACAACCGTCTTTCTGAAGTAGCAAGTGTAGCATTCAGAATTTACCACTTTTCATAATTTCATAAGCTTTTACATATTAATTTACGAGCTCTTATAGCTACTGATATGACGTAAGATGTTTCAAATTTCTTGACAGTCACAACAGTGATAACTAGTAACATATCGACAAATAAATTTACACTGTACTGTGACTCGGAATAAAAGGACCGTCGCCTTATATCGAACAGTTACCCTTAATGCAGTTTCATGTATCATGCCAGAATGCAAATAGGAAGTCAAATGGAGTTTTGGAGACAGCATGACCACAAATTATCCCAACCATAGCACATAACTAACACCACGACTCACAATACCGAGTGTAACACACTGGCTCTGCTTGCGGTTGTCTGTTCTGGCATAGTGCTCTAGAAGGTAGCGTCTTTGACTGACACAGTGTCCTGTGTCCTGGTTCGATCTTAGCAGGTACTTCAATTCTGAATAAAATCATCAATGGCTGCCGAAGACATCCGGTATAAGCAAACAGCTCTGCCAACAGCCTTTTCAAAGAGGGCGGAAAAGTGGGTAGAGATACATGGTACCCTGTAATCTTTCGAATGAGACCTTGCTCCTTAGAGACGGAAGACTCAGCAACTAAGATTGAAGAGGCATTACCCAGTCGCATTTCTTTCACAAAGTATGACTAACTTGGATAATAAACTGCAATAGTTAAAAGTTGTCGCGCAGCTGTGTTGTCATTGTCCTCAGACATTATTACCAAGCAGGGCCACTTTTCTTTCCACGCAATCACCGAGTGTCGCAAAAATATGAAAACTGATTAACTATTTACTATCGGTTTATATTGCTTAATAGAGCCTTAACTAATTTGCAGTTTTGAATATTAACTTCAGTCACTTAAAGTAACGTAAAATATAACTGGCAAAACTGATACCTAAAGATACAACACAAATTAAGAGCGCGCTGTCTTATCTGTTCCATAATTAGCAAACAGAGTGAGTTCTGCTGGCTTGATACTATTTCACTGCTTTCAGATTAAAAGTAAAATCAGTTGATCATTTACTTAAGGGACGATGTAATGGATTCTGGCCCAAAAATATTATTTTCTTGTTCTACATAATTTAATTTATATTGTGTGTGAATTTTATCGTGATAGCAGCTTTAGAAAAGCCTTTAAATTGTTAAACTGGTTAACTCTGCGCTGGCGGCCACTCGCACCTTATCCGACATTTTGGGAAACTGCTTGATTCAGCGGAATTTTGGTCCTTGTGAAGACTATTTTCTTTCGACATCTTTGCCTCACATTTATATCTCTGGTTGCCATCTATATCTTCGCTTAACAACTTTCTTGCATGTGGTTTATTTACATTTTGATAATGCACTACTGGCCATTAAAATTGCTACACAAAGAAGAAATGCAGATAATAAACGGGTATTCATTGGGCAAATATATTATACTAGAACTGACATTTGATTACATTTTCATGCAATTTGGGTACATAGATCCTGAGAAATCAGTACCCAGAACAACTACCTCTGGCCTTAATAACGGCCTTGATACGCCTTGAGTCGAACAAAGCTTGGATCGCGTGTATAAGTACAGCTGCCCATGCAGCTTCAACACAATACCACAGTTCATCAAGAGTAGTGACGGGCGTATTGTGACGAGCCAGTTGCTCGGCCACCATTGACCAGACGTTATCAGTTGGTGAGAGGTCTGGAGAATGTGCCGGCCAGAGCAGCAGTCGAACGTTTTCTGTATCCAGAAAGGCCCCTGCCGGACCTGCAACATGTGGTCGTGCATTATCCTACTGAAATGTAAGGTTTCGCAGGGATCGAATGAAGGGTAGAGCCACGGGTCGTAACACATCTGAAACGTAACGTCCACTGTTCAAAGTGCCGTCAATGTGAACAAGAGGTGAACGAGACGTGTAACCAATGGCACCCTATACCATCACGCCGGGTGAACACCAGTATGGCGATGATGAATACACGCTTTCAATGTGCATTCACCGCGATGTCGCGAAACACGGATGTGACTATCATGATGCTGTAAACAGAACCTGGATTCATCCGAAAAAATGACGTTTTGCCATTCGTGCACCCAGGTCCGTCGTTGAGTACACTATCGCAGACGCTCCTGTCTGTGATGCAGCGTCAAGGGTAACCACAGCCATGGTATCCGAGTTGACAGTCCATGCTGCTGCAAACGTCGTCGAACTGTTCGTGCAGATGGTTGTTGTCTTGCAAACGTCCCCATCTGTTGACTCAGGGATCGAGACGTGGCTACACGATCCGTTGCAGCCACGCGCATAAGATGCCTGTCATCTCGACTGCTAGTGACACGAGGTCGTTGGGATCCAGCACAGCATTCCGTATTATCCTCCTGAACCCACCGATTCCATATTCTGCTAACAGTCATTGGATCTCGACCAACGCGAGCAGCAATGTCGCGATACGATAAACCGCAATCGCGCTAAGCTGCAATTCGACCTTTATCAAAGTCCTCCTTCCACGAAGCTTCACAACAACGTTTCACCAGGCAACGCCGGTCAACTGCTGTTTGTGTATGAGAAATCGGCTGGAAACTTTCCTCATGTCAGCACGTTGTAGATGTCGCTACCTACGCCAACCTTGTTTGAATGCTCTGAAAAGCCAATCATTTGCATATCACAGCATCTCCTTCCTGTCTGTTAAATTTCGCGTCTATAACACGTCATCTTTGTGGTGTAGCAATTTTAATGACCAGTAGTGTACGAACACATATTAGTGCGTGGTAGGTTGAACTTGCAAAGCTTTGCGTGGAAGTCAAGATTTATGCATAATGGGTGGTGGAAAAACCATGTTCAGGAAACGGAGGTTTCATGGATATCGGTTTACCAACATAAAGAGGAAGCATCTGAAAATGAAAACCATAAGGTCTCGGCATCAGCATTGAAACTTGGGACAGGAAAAATGTACAGGTGCGTGAATGATGTTGATATGGATTCCACGGGATTCAGACTTATTGATTAGAGCTGCAAAGTTTCCATATTCATGTGTTAGCTTTAAAAATCGGACTGCATGATTGTTGTTGAAAAAAGAAGAGTGGCAATTACTTGTGATTTTAAATTAATCTGTAATTCACTAAATTACAGGCCCACATCGTTATCGTCGTTACGCAGCAGGAGTTTGGAACATACATTGTATTCAAACATTATGAATTAGCTCGAAGAAAACTGTCTATTGACACGCAGTCAATATGGGTTTAGAAAACATTGTTCCTGTGAAACACAACTATCTGTTTATTCACATGAAGTGTTCTGTTACATTAACAAGGGATTTCAGATCTGTTCCGTATATTTGTATTTCCGGAAGGATTTTGACACTGTACCACACAAGCGGCTTATAGTGAAATTACGTGCTTATGGAATATAGTCACAGTTACGTGACTGGATTCGCGATTTCCTGTCAGAGAGGTCACGATTCATAGTAATTGACGGAAAGTCATCGAGTAAAACAGAAGCGATTTCTGTCGTTCTCCAAGGTAGTGTTATAGGCCCTTTGCTGTTCCTTATCTATATAAACGATTTAGGAGACAATCTGAGCAGCCGTCTAAGGTTGTTTGCAGATGACACTGTCGTTTATCAGAAGAACAAAACAAACTGCAAAATAATTTAGAAAAGATATTTGAATGGTGCGAAAATTGGCGTTTGATCCTAAATAACGAAAAGTGTGAGGTCATCCACATGAGTGCTAAACGGAATTCGTCAAACTTCGGTTACTCGATAAATCAGTGTAATCTAAAAGCCGTAAATTCAGCTAGATACCTAGGTATTACAATTACGAACAATTTAAACTGGAAGGAACATATAGAAATGTTGTGGGGAAGGCTAACCAAAGACTGCGTTTTATTGGCAGGACTCTTAGAAAATGTAACAGATCTACTAAGTAGACTGCGTACACTACGCTTGCCCGTCCTCTTTTAGAATACTGCTGATACATCGAAAAAGTTCAAAGAAGTACAGCACGTTTTGTATTATCGAGAAAAATGGGAGAGTGTGTCACAGAAATGATACAGGGTTTCGGCTGGATATCATTAAAAGAAAGATGATTTTGTTGCGACGGAATCTTCTCACGAAATTCCAATCATCAACTTTCTCCTCAGAATGCGAAAATATTTTTTTGACAAAGACCTATACAGGGAGAAACGATGACCATGGTAAAATAAGGGAAATCAGAGCTCGTAAGAAAAGATGTAGGTGTTCGTTCTTTTCGCGCGCTATATGAGATTGGAATAACAGAGAATTGTGAAGGTGGTTCGATGAACCCTCTGTCAGGCATTTAAATTGTGATTTGCAGAGTATCCATGTAGATGTAGATGTAATTCGCGTGGCTGTGAATTTTCATTTTCCCCCTTCAAAAAAACTGACCTATTAAAACAATTTTAGCTTAGCATTCCTCTGAGATGCCTTGGGCAAGGCAGAGGAGGAGGTAATTTATTGGGTGGTTTTCTGAACATACCTCCACCTTGTGCAAGGTTTGAAAAAATAAATAACGAAATGTCTGATACTGTATGCGATACTGCCAAAGTTCCTATGAAGAAAGCAATGGACGAATTGTTGGAAATAAACAAAGAAGAAATAGATCCTGGGGAAGATATTCATCACAGTGAATATCCTACAAATGATACCGACCTGTGTGTGTCTGTAGATTTGACCTGGATGAAAAGGGGTCACACATCTTTGTATGGAGTTGCATCCGTTATTGGTATTGAATCAGGTAAAGTTTTAGATGTAGAAGTTATGTCTAAATACTTCCACCAATGTGCAGCAAGGAAAATGTCCAACAATGAAGACAGCGATAAACTGTGGCAAGAAAAGCATGTAGCAGCATGCTCTAAAAATTATAGTGGCTCAAGTGGAGCGTGGAGGCTGCCGCAATTGTGAGGATGTTCTCCAGATGTGAGGACCAGTATGGTGTTAGATATACAAAATACAATCCAGACGGGGACTCCTCTTCGTTCAAAGCTGTAACAGATAAAAATTCCGTACAATTCAACAACAGAAAAGTTGGAATGCGTGGCCCACATCCAAAAGAGAATTGCTAGGCTTCGACGCTTGCTGAAAGACAAGAAAGATGAAGTTCTTCAGGATGGTAAACCACTAGGAGGAAAAGGCAAGCTTACTCTGAAAGAAATTTATTCTCTTCATTTATTTTATGGGAAAGCTTTGTAACCTCCCCGCAGAAATTAATGAATAAAATTGCCCAAATGTAAACTCCACACAAAAATTAAGGAATGATGATTGATCATTAAACCCACAATAACATTAATTAAATAATGAACCATGAACTGAATGTAACATCTCAACAGCAATAATTAAACCTGACAAATTGTATAAGGACAGCAGCGCTGACCTACGGCCCTGTGAAATAATTAAACCAAAATTCTTACCTCAGTAAAACTGCATCTATATCTGCTCTTAATTATAGGTTATTCTACACAGCTTCGTGCAATGCTGGCTTATATTTAATTTTGATTCTTGGAGAGAATGCATAGGAAATATTATTTAACTTGAAATGAATCTTTTTCATTAAAAAAGTTACTTTATAGAAAAATTATTATTGGGGCATTTTTAACAAATTAATTACAATTAACATACGTTATTAGCTGAGCGCAATGCTGCTTCATTACCTTCTACAATAATACACATCGTCCACCTCAATCCTGACCAGATTCGCAAGAACAGCACGCCGTCGACGCATGCCGACGCCCGCTCAGTACAACCGTCCACTCGCTACTACTACTGCCGACTGACTACTACTGCAGACTCGCGCAGACTAGCACTGTTCCTGCCGACTCGCTACGTGCTACTACTGTCGTCTCGCGCGGTCAAGCGCAGACTAGCAACGATAAAATAACTCTCTGGTCAGAGATTCTGTCATGCCTCGCCATCGCTGGTAATGAATACATACGTGTTTCAGCTTTCAGGAAAAAAACACATAATTTTGAGGCAATGAGGCGTGGTGTGTGGGCAATTTTTCTCCACAAACTATCCACTGACCAAACACCAATGCACAACATGTGTCCGAAAGACGATTGGTGTAAGTTCAACAACAGAAATGAGACGTATTCACATAAACACTCATCACCAGAACCTGTTATGAATGCAGTTAGGCCCACTTTCAGGTTTCTTGCAAACCCTGATTTTTTGAGGAAGTGTCTTCACGGAAAGACACAAAATGGAAATGAAAGCCTCAATAATTTAATTTGAATTACATGCGGTTTTATGTTGTAATAACGCAAATAATGGTAGAATTGAATGCTGAAGAGAGTTGGTATAGATTCTGGTGTCTTTACAACAAAAGCGTTTTACACCATCGACGAGAGCATGGTCAAGAAAGCTAACAGATCAGTGTCTTACCTGCAAATACAGACCAGGCAGATTCGAAGAGGAGAGAAGAGAAACCTGGAGGACGAGGAGAGTCAATATGGAGGGTTTTAAATTTGAGGTAAGCTTATTTCTGATTTTCTCTGTTTTAGGGCTTTTCCGTTATTAGAAGCTTTTTCTCAAAAAGTATATACGCTAGTGCCTTTACATTTTCAGGAACTGTTCGCAACGTGTTGCTGTCTTCCTGGAACTAAAAGAAACGAGATCCTGCAATTACATTCTGATTTTTAGGTGACTGTAAGTAGAAAAAAGTTCATTTTGGATTTGCGAAATAGAAAACTTTGTTAATGATACAATTTGTACTATAAATTAATAACTGTAGTTCCGTGGTCTTATTACCTTACCGGGACACTATAATAAAATTTTCAAATTAATTGCATGATTGGAATTTTAGTTATGGCTTTTTATAATTAAGACAATAAAACAATAAAAATTCAAATTTCTGGCAAAATATTAATCCTGCATATTTTATTATATTTTTCTCTTAAAACACAGCTCTTTTGCTTTCACATGCAGAATTTTAGATCTTGACATTAATCAATAAGGCTGCAATGATTTTTTAAATAAATGTTTACATTTTCCGTTACGTCCCCCCTTCAACTATATTCAATCCAACCTTTCAATAATCAAAAAAGAAAAAAGATTGCTTGTCTTTTTCTAAATTTAGCATTACGTTACAATGAGGTTACCGAAAGTCATTTTTTACATAATAAAGTTTAAGCTAGCGCCAGTCCTTTATTCAACCAGTAACTTCATTTAACTTTACTTTCAAAATTTAGTATTTCAGAACAAGCAACTGCAAACTCAGTGCTTTTTGATTCATTTATTTTCTAGTGAGCTGATGTGTTGTGGAAATCGTGACAACCTTCTGTTGCCACGCCAGCGATTATTTGTTGAAATTTCTTTGCCGTTACCTTTCTTAAGATGCTGGAGGTGCATTTCCCTAGTGGGCTGGCGACCGTTTAATTGCCCCCTTTTTAGCTAGTAAGTATTTTTTGTGTTTTCAGTATTTCTTCTATTAAATATTACGTGGTACCCTTTTCCCCCTGTGTGGTTCGTGAGCGACTGCACTATATTCCACCCATTTCAGAATTTTATCAGTATTTAGATTAGGCTTAGAATAGTTCTTCCTTCAGAAGGGTGTATTGTATGCATTCCTCCTACTAACCGGTATTATTTTCATTCGGTGACAATAGCCTTACTCACTAACATTTCAATAGGCATACGCAAACATGGTGAATTACACAGCAGAATTACCAGACGGCCGATTGGGAACGGGGGTATTACACAAGGAAAGTAACTTCGAAGAATCCATGTGTAACAGAATAAATACTTCAATTGATCAACATCATCCATCTACGTGACTAGTCACACATTAAACGCTTGTCAGAGTGTTCATTGACTCACTTTCAGAGTATTTCTCGGCCATTCCCACTAGAGCTGCACATGGAAAAGTGATACCTAAATCTATCCATGTGATCCCTGGATTCTCCTGTGTTATGAAGAGTGTAATTTGTCCCTACAGCGATGGGATTCAACAGTGTCGGCAGCGTTCACAATGCTTTGTTTCAGCACGGTAAGACGCGCAACATAGTGCGAGGTAAATAGGGCGAACACGGTGCCCAAGATCATCTCATCTCGATCCTCTGAAGCGTTCTGTTTCGGGTAATCTCAAAAGTCAACTGTAGAGAGCTTCCATTGACGTGATTGAATAACTGAAGCAGCATTTCACAGTCTTTTCAAATTTAAGAGTTTTTCGGGGGCTGTTGGAAAGAAAACGGCACGTGGAACGCCTCCTTTACCAGGTAGGAGTGCAGATGAAATTCTAACATGTGGTATTTCTAATTAACAAAGGCCGCTCGAGAAATTTCAGCCCAAATTTAATATCTGAAATACTTTTATATAAGCTATAACAATTTTTCTTACCGAAGCGTTCGCCAGCTCATAATCATACATTCGATTATCTTCCAAACAATTCACATGTGGATCATTGATTACTGAAATATTTTTGGTTCTATTGCCATATACTTTCACCCATGTCAGTTACACTATCAATTATGGTACATCCTGCGTATACACTAATCAGCCAGAACATTATGACCACCGACCTACCGTCGATACAAACCCGTTCGGCGACAGCAGCCGCACCTGGCGAGAAATAAATGCTTACCAGACACACACACAGTGCATGTAGTAACACCGAGCGCGCTGTCCGCGTGTAGAATGGGGAATGCGCGCGATTTATCTGAATGTGATCGAGGGTAGATTGTGATGGTCCGGAGGTTCGGCAGGAGCATTTCGCAAAGTGCACCACTTGTCTGGTGTTCGAGGAATGCTGTGGAAAGTGTCTTCAACACGTGGCGAAACTAAGGCGAAACCACGTCCAGAGGCCGTGGAGTTGGGCGGCCACCCCTCATTGCAGATGTCGGAGGTAGTAGACTGGGTACACTGCCAAAACAAAACAGGAGGCGAACTGTGGCGGAAATAACATCAGGCTTTAATGGTGGGCAGAGTACAACTGTGTCTCAACACACAGTGCACCAAATACCCCTAACGATGGGCCTCCACAGCCGACGATCCAAGCATGACATAAGCAACTGCGAACTGAAATGGGCACGTGACCATCGGCACAGGACGTTGGTATAGTGACAGAGCGTTGCATGGTTTTTTGAATCCCGAAACCTTCTTCATCATGCCGATGGGAGGTTGAGAACCCGTCGTCTTCCATTGGAACACCTCCTTCACACGATGATGAGGTCCCATACTCCTAGGAGCGTAGGGGACGATGTGGGAGACCCGCATCGCAGACTAGGCAAGGTCTTAGCGGAGGTGGTTTGTCATTGCCCTCCTCCGACCGTAATTGGGATGAATAATGATGATGAAGACGACACAGCAACACCCAGTCCTCTCGAGACAGGGAAACTCCCTGACTCCTCCGGGAATCGAACCTGGGACCCCGTGAGCGGGAAGCGAGAACGCTACCGCAGGACCACGAGCTGCGGACAGGACGGCTGCATTATGCTCTGGCGAACATTCTCGTGGGTATCCATGGGTCCAGTGGAGGTCGTGCTAGGCCAAGGCGTAGCGTACACTGGTTGAAGACCACGCACAGCCCTTCCTGACGGCAGTGACATTTTCCAAGAAGATAGTGCTCCATTTGACTGGGTTAGGAGTGTGACGGAGTCTTTCGAGGAAGACAGTGGCTAGTTCCAATTGATGTTCTGGTACCCCAACTCACCAGATCTGAACCCGATCGAACACATGTGGGATGTGATTCAACGTGGCGTCAGAGCTCATCGCCCTCCTCCCCAGAATTTGTGGAAAGGTGACTTGTGCGTGCGGGTGTTGTGCCAGCTCCCTCCAGCAACCTACCAATGCCACACTGCTTCCATGCCAGGAAGCGTTGCCGCTGTTAAGCGTGGAAAAAATGAACATACCTGCTATTACGTAGATGGTCATAATATTGGGACTGATCAGTGTACAAATTTTCATACAAAGGGGCAGGTAACTAATAGGTACCGAGTTTGTAACGGCACTCTCGTAGATCGATATTTGCCGGTGATTGCGATATCGCTGAGGTACTAGACGCTTCTGGAAGTTACAGCTACGCACAAAAAAAAAATTGGGTAACCCCAGATATACTATGCGATTTCGAGACAATGGACTGAGTCAGTCGGTGAACAGTGGTGAAGGGTGGAGTAGGGTTGCGGTCCAGAATAGCGGGCAAATTTCAGTGTTGAAGTATAACCGATCTGAAAGTGTTACGGAGCAATATTTGACTCCTATTCTTGATTGAAAAATTATGGCAAGTATTGTTTTGAAGTGAAAAGTATATAGAATCGTGAGTTTTGAGCAGTTTGATGACAGCTGAGTGTTATGTGATTAGTGATCATTAGGAGTACATGATAATGAAATTATTTGGCGACTGTGTATAAAACTTGGATATTGGAAGTAGTATTGAACAGTTCCGTCTGACGTAATTAAATAGTTGAAATATTCGTACCCTGTAATAGTTGAAAAAACGACTTACGTGACATAGCTGCGACATAAAGTCGCGAAAGAGGTATGCGACCATGTTGAAAATAAGTTCAGTCTGAAAAATGCTGAATTGGTCGCTGAGGAAAATGTTATTGACTGCCTGAAAGCTAACTTTATGATTCCAATGCTGCGCTTTCGGTCATTAGCATCATCAGATATACGAAACATAATGTTGCACATAAATACAACAGTTACAAGTTGTAATAGTAGTGATAATAAAGAGACTTATGTGCCTAAGCAGGATGAGTGATGTTGGATTAGGAGGAACTGATGAGGGGTTACATACAAGCTACAAGTGAACAAATTAACTGTGGTTAGTTTGAAATAGTTTTGTCATTCCAGGACAATCGTAAAAATAAGTACCTGCATAAATTTAAAAGTTGTAGTGCACAGCTTCGTTTATGCGTGGAGATCAATGTAATGGATGCTTCCTTATCTGAAGCAAAAAACCGCTCCCACTCGCCCTGACTGCCGTAAAACTTGATAGGATTTATCAAGTATTCAGAAAAATGGGTATCGGAGGTTTACATCCACCAGCCCGCAGGATGTTGCATCTTAAGGATTAAATATCCGCTAGATCGATAATACAGTAAACTCAAGAACATTATAAGCCGCAACTACACGGTACCAGGCTGGTCGCAACCCCTTGTGTGATTTCAATAAAGAACAGGATGTCGACCATAAATTTTTTGAGTACCCTAACACAGATAAAGTAACAAGTACCCGCTAGAATGTCTGGTCACCAGCGGCTGCTGTTTTCCGACATGCGACACCGTATTGCTGTACTTCATAGAGTTGAGAACATATAACATTTTACATTCTTTTTGTTAGAAGAGAAGGCCAACATTTAATATGATTGTATCGTAATTTTATGTCGATGTTGATGTACAGTGTATTTAATACTATGTATACGTTGCTCTCCAATGTGTTAAACATTATATGTATTATGATGGCTAGGTGAGAAGTAGATAGCAAAGAAAAGGTTTAAATCCAAACTAAAACAATTTCTACTGGACAACTCTTTCTATTCCATGTACGGATTTATATTTAAAAACTGGTACCTTCTACAAAAACGTGAATAGATAAACAAATGAATAAATAAGAATAAAAAATAAAAAGCTAGCTTCTAAGTAGGAATAGGAAAACATAATGATTTCGTTAATGCTAACACCAATCACGTGCACCTGTGGACTGACTCGACCCATGTCATTTCGGAAAAAAAATCATTCAAGTGATCTATGAAGCGTGTAAATAACTTGCTCGAATGTCAATAAAAAACGAAAAAAAACGAAAAAATCAGAAGTACGTACTAGAAACAGTACCATATCCCATTAATAAAATCGATCGTTTAATAAACTCCTTCATTTACTACGATTTCGGCTGCTGCCACCAAAAGATGTGAAAAATTTTCAGGTATCAGCGGCTTCGATATACTTAGAGACAGGTATGATACCCATGCAGTATTATGGCATTAAATATCAATTTTGTTACGTTTACGAGTTAGAAATGGCTATACTTTCCAGGTTTTCCTGGTTAAATAGCATTTATGCTATGTGAATTTCTTATACTGGGTGGTTTTGCACTGTGAAGATGTTCCGTGATCGAAACCAGTATTGAATAAATGTATTTGTAAGACAGCACAATGTATATCACTCAGTTCTCTAAGACAAACATAGAACTTGAAAAACAAGGGTCAGTAACAGTGTTAAAAAATTATGACTAACAGTGGCTTCTACCAGTTGACTCATACAGGAAGATATTATTTCCGTTATTAATAATGGGTACCACGTATTAACTATTTATTTACAGAATCGTATCACCAGCGTCATCAAAATTTCTCCTCGATTCGGACTCTGAATTCTTTATGCACTATATAAGTTGCCATGTTGTTGTGCGCGGTATGATACTTGTTGATAACAGTATTTTTTCATTTTGAGAGTACTGTATGCGATCTGTTTAATTATTAAAAATCATTCAACAGCCAAGATTCCACAAAATATTTCCTTATTTAAGACAACTGTTTTCAGCAGACTATGCTGTCATCTTCACGTCATAAAATCTTTTTGTTCTAAAACACATTCATTTCAGGCTGACGTCATGCACAAAATGTGCGATTTTCATCCACTTGACATCTTGTGGTTAGGTCAGCGTAAAATGAACATGTTTTACAAAAAATAGATTTTAAGACTTGAAGACGGCAGCATAGTCTGTTGGAACCGGTTGTCTTAAATAAAGAAATATTTTATCCGATCTTGGCTGTTGTATGGTTTATAACAATTTGGTGATAAATAAGAAGTTTTGCAGCCAAGATCGTGCGTTACAATACTTTTATTTCCTGAACGGCTGGTTTCGACAGAGTCCGTCATCTTCGGATATTCTGGGAATAATGTCCCTGTGCTTGAATCGCACACCCATAACGAGAGCGCACTCAGTTTACAAGACAAAGGCGCCACTTTGGCTTGTCAAATACATAAAAACAGCGTAAACAAAAAAGCCGTAGCACCAACAGTGTGCCCTGGGGTGTTGAAGAGTTCGTCCGTGGAGCCATTATACCTATGGCTCATCAGAAAACACTGTGTCGAAACCGGTCATTGAGCCGGCCGCGGTGGCCGGCGGTTCTAGACGCTTAGTCCGGAGCCGCGCGACCGCTACGGTCGTAGGTTCCTTGGTTAGTTAGGTTTATGTAGCTCTAAGTTGTAGGGGACTGATGACCTCAGATGTAAAGTCCCATCGTGCTCAGAGTCATTCGAACCATTCGAACCGGTCATTGAGGAAATAAAAATACTTCAAATAGCGATCTCGGCTGTAAAATTCTTATTTATCATTTTTAGGTGTTCGCAATGGAACCTTACGAGACTTCAGATGTATCTGGTGCATTCCAACCCAGTGGGACTCCAGGTACTCAGCTGCAGACGCTTGAAAATGGCCTGAAGTCGGTCTTGGAGAAATTTTTGCACAGCTGAGATTCAGTAAAAAATATCAGTCAGTTGCTGGAGTCCCCTGCCCAAGGGAGTTTCATAAAAGCATAAACCCACAGACCGTCTACTTTGTTCAAAATCTGGAGGTAGCTGAATGGCTCTGGATGCAGCGGATGGGCAGAATCAGAGTTGGGAACCGGGAGTGCTGGGCAGTGTGGTGGGTCCCGGCACGAGGCCGTGGCTCATCGCTGATGTAGTGGCGGCCGGCAGGGCCGGGCTGTGCATTAACACGGCGGGTCAGGGTCCGGGTCAGACACTCCATCGACGGCGGAACACCGGCCCTCGGGGAGCAGCCGCAAGCCACAGCCGCAGCAGGCCCACCACTCCCCCCCCCCCCCTTCCCACCACACTCAACACACACGCGCTGCTGCCTAAAGCCGCCCTGCCCGCCCAGAACCCACGGCCACGTACGTACATCGAAAGCACCGGCAACCGGGCGGCAGCTGTATCATATTCAGGTATTAAGAAGTAACAATAAACTGATAACTGATCACTTCCTTTGCCGACACATCCTTCACTGAAAACTTCCGGGCTGACAAGGAACCGCTTGATTGCGAGACCGTAAGTTCAACTTTAATAAGGCTCATTTGAAAGTGTTGTGTTAACAATTATGACAGGAAAAATCCTAGCTGCTAATGACTCACGGCGTGCATAAAGAGGGCGACAGAAAATAAATATGCGGGAGGTGTAGAGGTCAACCTTCTATGGCAAGTAGACTAATCAGCCAGAACATTATGACCACCTACCTAATAGCCGGTACGTCCATGTGATAACAGCGGCGACACGACGTGGAATGAGGCCTTTCTAGGTCGCTGGAGGGAGTTGGCATCACATCTGCTCACAGGAGTCACCTATTTACCGTAAATTCTGGGAGTGGGGGTGGAAGAGGGGGGGGGGGGAATGTACTCTGATACCATTCAATAACATCGCAGATGGGTCCGATCGCGCTCAGATATGACTAATTAGAAAACCAGCACATCAATTGGAACTCGCCACTGTGTTCCTCAGACCACTCCATCACACTCCTGGCCTTGTGACATAATGCATTATCTTGCTGAAAAATGACACTGTCGTCGTAAATATGATCGTCATTAACGGCTTACGTGGTTTGAAATCAGTGTACGATACTCTTTGGCCGTCATGTGCCTTGTACAAACTCTACTGAGCCTATGGATACCCACGTCAATGTTCCCCAGAGCGTAATGGGTCTCCGACACGTAGTAATGTTGTCAAGGAGCTATTCCCATGCCCATGCTATGATGAAGACGGTATAGGGATTCGTCAGACCATTCAACGTTGTGCCACTGCGCTGACATCATACGCCAACTTTAGTCGCTGTTGCTGATGTGGCGGTGTTATTGTTGGCACATGCATGAGGCGTCGGCAGCGGAGTACCATCATTAGGAGTACACTTGCTGTAGCTGGGATTCACAGTCATAAACATTTTTTATGGACATCATCTCTACGCCAGTGACTGTTATAAGGTTTTATTACACTACTGGAATTTCGGCCTTAGGCCGTTATCAAGTGCTGTTGAAAAACAAATGTTTAAGAAAATTATTTTACAGATTCATTATCTATCTCGACGTTATGGCGATTATACAAGACATTTTAACTATGTAGCCATGTTATTTCATATTATGGCTGTAAGCCATGTCAATGTAATATAAGCCGACACATTTGTGTGTCGCTGTCAATCCTGTTAAATACATCCGGTCGTTGTTACACAGTGCAAGCACACTTATACATACATCGTAAAACAACATAATCTGTAAATGCACATGTTCCTTAACCCCTCACTAGTCGCACATGCATTAGACCACAGCTGCAGACTACTGTTTGCCGGCTACTAATAAACGTTTTGGAGCGTAAACGGAGTACGGATATTGTTTTACTACGTGTGGAGCGTCATTGCAGTCCAACGACTGTACTAGGAAGCAAAGAGTATGCCCTGGTTGCACAATTATGAAGTCTGCTATAAAAACTTACCTGACTTATCCTTAAACCATCATAGATAATCTTGAACATTATACAGCAAATTACATACATAAGGGTTACACATCATTATACATAAAATCTTATGTGACTTATTTTTAAAACATCATGAATAAACGTGAGGACTATACGTAGAATTACACACATAAGGCTTGAACATCGTTATACAAAACTATAGCTATTCTTTTGCCCACTCTTGCTGTAAAATTTGTGCAGGACGAAAGTAATATGAAAATACAATGCAGTACGTCTTCACTACGTCAATCATAAAAAACGCGCTACCAGCATCATTAGGAGTGTTAACTCCGCCGCAGTTCCCCTCCTGTCCTGTTTCACCAGTCTACCCAGCCTACGACATCCGACATCAGTACTGAGGATCCGTCTACTTAGCTGAGTTGTTCGATTTCTGGCCAGGTGGCGTTACCTAAAGAAAGACTTGCAACTCGCTGGTTGAACTTCCCTTGATGGAGCCTCCTAGCCGTCAAGACCACACGATCATTTCGTCTGTAATGTGGCGTGGCAGCCCATCCTCACGACGTCTGGATGTAGAGTCACCTCGATGTCGCAACGCATTCAAGACACCCACCACAGCACTCCCCGAACACCCGACAAGTCGTGCAATTTCCGAAATGCACGTGACGAGCTCCGTATCATCACAATCCGCCCTCGATCACACTCAGACAGATCACGCGCGTTCCTCATTCTACACACAGATGGCACGTTCACAGGTTCTACATGTACCATGCGTGTGCCTGACTAGAAATCATCCCTCGACAGGTGATGCTGCTCTCTCCTGGACGCGTTTACACTGAAGCGAAGAAGAAACTGCTATAAGCATGCGTTTTCAAATACAGAGATATAAGACAAAAAGTGACTGGCGCAGTTGTTAGATCGGTTACTGCTGCTACAATGGGAATTGCTCAAGATTTAAGTGAGTTAGAACTTGGACTTATAGTCGGCGCACGAGCGATGGGACATAGCACCTCCGAGGCAGGGATGAAGTGGGGATTTTCCCGTACGACCATTTCACGAGTGTACTGTGAATATGAGGAATCCGGTAAAACATCAAATCTCCGACATCGCTCCGGCTGGAAACAGATCCTGTAAGAAAGGGACCAACGGCGACTGAAGAGAATCGTTCCACGTGACAGAAGTGCAAACCTTCCCCAAATTGCTGCATATTTCTATGCTGGGAAATCAAAAAGTGTCAGCGTGCGAACCATTCAAGAAAACATCCTCGATTTGGGCTTTCGGAGCCGAAGGGCCACTCGTGTACCACTGATGACTGCACGACACAAGGCTTTACGCCTCGCCTGGGCCCGTCAACTCGGACATTGGACTGTTGACGATTGGAAACATGTTTCCTGGTCGGGTGGGTCTCGTTACAAATTGTATCGAGCGGGTGGACATTTACGGGTATGGAGACAACCTCATGAATCCATGGACCCTACAGGTCAGCACTCTTCTGAGTTTAAACACTTCCACGGACAAGAACATTATTGAGCATAACTGGGATGCCTTGCAACGTGCTGCTCAGAAGAGATCTCCAGGTCCTCGTATTCCTATGGATTTATGGACAGGCTTGCAGGATTCATGGTGTAAATTCCCTCCAGCACTACTTCAGACATTAGTCGAGTCCATGCAACGTCGTGTTGCGACATTTCAGCGTGCTCGCGGTGGCTCTACACAATGTTAGACAGGTGTACCAGTTTCTTTTCTTCTTCAGTGTATATCGGTAGTAGGTAATTGGTCATTATGTTCTCACTGATCGCTGTAGGCATTACACTTCATAAATTGCACATCATCGACATTCAAGACATGATCACCGAATGAAAACTGGCGCACCACACTGATCACAAAAGTTCGCAACATCAAACTCGATAGCGAACTCCTTGGGAGGTACAAACCGTGCAGGACGCTCAGCTCGGTATCCACTTCTAATGTATGCATATGGAATCATATTGGTGTAACGGAATTTTATTTATTTCTTTAATCGTATGGATAGGGCCCCCCGTCGGGCAGACCGTTCGTCAGGTGCCGGTCTTTCAATTTGACGCCACTTCGGCGACCTGCAGTCGATTTTCACCTTTTCCGGTACCTGAAACACCATCTTGGCAGGCAGCGCTTCAATGACGACGATGAAGTGAAAGCGGCCGTGAACTCTTGGCTGTAGGAGCAGGCGGTCGAATTCTTTGAAGAGGGAATTAAAAATTAGTTGTACGGTATGACAAGTGCTTAAATAAACAAGGCAACTATGTAGAAAAATAGGTAAAAGTGTGTAGAATCAGAAAATAAAAGTTTTTTACAAAAATATTTGTATCTTTTTTTTAAAATGAAAACGGCCCTTACTTAAAAAACAACCCTCGTAAATTATCCTAAGGACAAACACACACACAGCCATGCTCGAGGGAGGACTCGAACCTCCGCCGGGACCAGCCGCACAGTCCTTGATTGCAGTGCCCTAGGCCGCTCGGCTATTCCCGCGCGGCGTGGCGATTTTCGAAACCCAGGATAGAACAGGTTTTGATTACTAACCAAAGACGCTACCCCTAGACCACGGGTATAGTAAACGTTCAGGATGGAACGTAGCTTGTGATAACAGCACTGAATGCACAATCCAGGCCTAGAAGAAGTTTAGCTGTAACAGAACAAAAGAGACATGGCAAGATTTGCACAAACTCCAGTCCTCGAAAGCTATCAGAAGACAGAGAACGACATACGACAAAAATAGACTAAATGAAATCGAGGAAGAGTTCAAGAGAAATTACCCGAGAAATTTCTACAGAATCTTAAGGTAAAATATAAAGGACTTTTTTTTGTCTTCAGTCTTCCGACTGGTTTGATGCGACCCGCCACGAATTCTTCTCCTGCGCTAACCTCTTCATCTCAGAGTAGCACTTGCAACCCACGTCGTCAATTATTTGCTGGATGTATTCCAATCTCTGTCTGTGAAGGGCTATCAGCATCCAAATATTTGCTTCAAAAGAACAGACGGATCTCTGGAAACAAATACTAAAGAAAACTGCAAAATTATTAAAAATTGTTTTGATGAACTCCTCAATTTAGAGAAACCTAAATATGAAATTACTCTTCCAAGAACAGCACCACACCCAGATTCACAGCCGCCTTCAATAACAGAGGTAGAAGAGATTATAAAACAACTAAAAAACAACAGAGCCGCAGGACAAGACTGCATTATTTCCGAGTTCTGGAAATTAAAAAAAAAAACATGACAACGAAAATCCAGGGAATTATTACAGAGAGAAAATTCCACAGGAATGGAAATGTGTGTTGGTTCACCCATGGCACAAAAAGGGCGACAAGACAGACCCTAATATCTACAAAGGTTTCTCATTACTACCGGTCACGTACAAAGTTCTCTCAAAGACATTAGTAAACAGAGTGTTATCAACAGACTAGAACAACAAGCTGATACAATGATAGGTGAACATTAAGCAGGCTTCCGAAAAGGAAGGTCTTGTATTGAACAAATGTGGAACCTGCGAGCGCTTCTGAAGCTCAGACGAACGACACTGTAGGCTTCAAGAAGGCTTACGACTTCATAGACAGGTAGATTCTCTTTGACACTTTAGAAGAATATGCAATAGACAGAAAAACTCATACAACAGACACTTACAGATACAACATTCAAAATAAAATGTATGGGAGAAATCTCAGACCAATTCGAGATACATGAAGAGATGAGACAAAGAGATGATCTTTCACCGTTCTTATTCAACATTGTCTTGATCAATGTTGCTAATAAATGGAAACAAAAAGTAAAAGGAATTCGGTAAGGAAGAGCGTGTGCAAACAAGACGATCATAAAATGCCTGACATTTACACGTGATCAGAAACAATTGACAAGACGCACAAGAAGCACTGGAATACTTACATAACATCTCTACGAAAACATGCCTACAGATATCGTGTGAAAAGACGCAATGCATGGAAAGAAATAACAATAACAATCACGCTTAAAGTACACAAAATGCGGAAAGGTTAACAGAGTGGAAAAATTCAAATATCTTGGGGAATATTTACAAATGGGAGGATCAGACAAGGCATCCAACATGCAAAGAACAGAAAAACTTGAGAAAGCATACGAAGTGATGTGGACGCACTACAATAAAAGAAATATTTCATGAGAGGCTAAACTCACGGACCGCAGTACAGTTGTACTAACAGGTACACGCATCAGAAACGGCCTCAAACGGAGCATCAGGCATCACAGAGATAGAAAAAGTTGAACGTAAATCCCTCAGAAAAATTTTTCGAGCAGTACACAGAGATGTTATACGGTTGAACAGACCAACCAAAGCATTATATGAACACCAAATAGGCTCACAGACATGATCAGAAAACGCCGACTAACATTCTATAGATACGTACATAGAATGAATAACACTAGACTCAAGAAGAGGATTTTTGATTTAGTAGATAGTTCATTAAAGAAGCTAATTGGTTTCAAGAAATAGAAGAAGGCCTAAAACAAGCAGGGGGCTGTATTGAAATGATAAATGAAAGAGACAAATTCAGAAACAAAATCATGAACACGAAATTTTAAGTGGAAGAAAGGAAGAAATCAAACAAAATATGGACAGAACAAAGAAACAGAAACACAGCCAGAGAAGAAGAGGTTTTGAAAAAAGGAAAAGAAGAAGAAGAAAACAACAAAAAATTGAATAATCATGCAACATTCAAGTTAATCACTGTCCCAGAGGCTAAAATGTGTAATAATCATAATAAAAATAAATGTCGAGAAATATCCCAAAAGTGGATGACAAATGTTCAACATGTGACGTCACCAGGTAACGTCTCATCACACGTGGAGCGGTGGAAGTTGTCGATCCTTTCCTCACCGGTAAGGGGGGGGGGGGGGGAGGGCGGGGGCAGTGTTACAAATTGCTCCACTACGATACTCTTTTTTTTCGTTCTTGCATTATCCGATGCGATACGGTACTGCTCTTGGTAGTGGTAACCCAGTTGTGTGACGGCTGGGTTCACATTTACGAAAAAAGCGTCTCCTAGCGGTGACGTCACAGGTTCAACATTTGTCATTCACTTCTGACATGTTTTCCGACATTTGCGACCCTATCAAATTACTTGTCTCAGAGTCATCTAGGTCGATGTCCGCCCCCGGTAGCTGAGTGGACGCCGGCACGGTAACTCAGCGTGTTCGCTCAGAGGGTTAGCTCCCTCTGTAATAAAAAAAACTGAGTTAATCGATCCACAACGAACTTAAACGGATGTCTTACGACGTCCGCCCCGAGAAGATGCAACGAACAAAATCGAACAAAATGAGAAAAAAAACAGTGGTCAGCGCGACAGACTGTCAATCCTAAGGGCCCGGGTACGATTCCCGGCTGGGTCGGAGATTTTCTCTGCTCAGGGATTAGATGTTGTGTTGTCCTAATCATCAACATTTCATCCCCATCGCAAGTCGCCGAAGTGGCGTCAAATCAAAAGACTTGCACCCGGCGAACGGTGTACCCGACGGGAGGCCCTAGCCACACGACATTTATTTTTATCTACGTCGATATGATTGAAAAAATAGTCAAAACACACATACACACACACACACACACACACGCGAGCGCGCGCGCGTCGCGCACGCACACACACACACACACACACACACACACACACACTGATGTTAATAAAAAGTTACTTCACCTCGAAAGACGACGTCTATTTTGATCCGATGACGGCATATGCCACCTGGGATGCCAGTAGATGTACTGAGCTGTATTTATAATAGTTTCAACGTCGTCCACCAACAGATAGCATAGATTAAGTTTATCCATTACGGATATCTGAGAACCCGTGACTGTTAACTGAATTTAAATACGTAGGACAGCAACCGTCACTTTTTTTAAAGTTATTTATTTTTCCATGAACCGAAAAACCATCTGAAGGTGACCTGAAGAGGTTCGAAAACCGGTTCATGGGATAATAAATAACTATTCAAAAAAGTGATTGGTTGCAGTTTTATGTACTTATATATATATATATATAGCGTAGTGACACAACTACCAGAGCGCCGTCGGACTCAAGCCTTTAGGGAATGCTCAGGGACGGAAGGCTCAATGTGGTGCAACCGGTTGAAGCAAGTAACCAACAATGCCACGGATATGCACTCGTGCTTCCTACAGGCAAGTGAGTGAGTTTGAAAGGGGTCAACTTGAGGCTTTCCGAGTGGAGGGATGGTGCTTTCGAACGCAAGGTGGATGTGCTGCGTCAGTTGAGCAATAATGTTGGTATCAGTGTCTAAGTGAACATTTTCGCACCCATAGGCGAGATTCTGGACGTCCACGCAGCACAGACGGCCGCCAGGGTCGTCGTATTATAAGCGTAGCATTTGTTGTGGGTTGGCAGGAGAGCCAACACCGGGTACTAGAGCAAGCCGAAAGGCACACGTTTTAGCTCACGCGGGCTGGCGTGAGGTCTGGAAAAGGACAAGGAAATTAGACTTTAGAAAAACGGACGTATCTGGTGGAATACTTAACTTTAATCCATTAATGATGAGCGTCGCTCTTGACTGTACATGACTCAGTATCAATAGTAACTGGTACTGGCACCTTGCTAGGTCGTAGCAAATGACCTAGCTGAAGGCTATGCTAGCTATCGTCTCGGCAAATGAGAGCGTATTTTGTCAGTGAACCATCGCAAGCAAAGTCGGTTGTACAACTGGGACGAGTGCTAGGAAGTCTCTCTAGACCTGCCGTGTGGCGGCGCTCGGTCTGCAATCACTGATAGTGGCGACACGCGGGTCTGACGTATACTAACGGACCGCGGCAGATTTAAAGGCTACCACCTAGCAAGTGTGGTGCCTCGCGGTGACAGCACAGCATTGGCACATTGTACGGCCACTACAGCACAGGAAAGAGGGCTTGTGAGCCAGGACATGTCAACTCGAACTGCCACGACCGGTTATGAGCAGTGGGACCGTGGGCACGCACACCTCTAGCCCTCTTCCACTCGCGCCACAGCATATACCGGCGCTCCGTGGTCTTAAACGATGAAATAAGATCCAACTGTACGCACGATGTAGACCTGGTGAGCGCCGTCTCGTAGAGAGCGTTCGTCCAAGTCACACTGGCCCACCACAGGCGTTATGGTCTAGCTACAACTCCCACTTACGTTTGGTGTTTCTAGAGTTGACGTTTACCTACGGTCAGTACGTCCAGACCCGTTCTTTTGCCGTTTTTGCAACAAGAAGGTGATGTGTTGTTCCAACAGGACAATGCTCGCCCACACACTGCCCGTGAAACTCAGTGTGCTCTGCACGACGTTCAAAAATGGTTCTAAGCACTATGGGACTTAACAGCTGAGGTCATCAGTCCCCTAAAACGTAGAACTACTTAAACTTAACTAACCTAAGGACATCACACACATCCATGCCCGAAGCAGTATTCGAACCTGCGACCGTAGCAGCAGCGCGGTTCCGGACTGAAGCGTCTAGAACCGCTCGGTCACAGCGGCCGGCCTCTGCACAGCGTGCCGTAACTTTCCTGGCCAGCACGATCTCTAGGTTTATCTCCAGTCGAGCACTTGTACGATATGACGAGACGAGATGTGACTCGTGTGACTTGTCAACCACTAACTCTTTCAGAACTACGTGAATAGGTCGAGCAGGCGTGGCATAACGTACCTCAATACCTTATTCACCATCTGCGTCATCGACTGGATGTCAGAGTCAGCGCCTGCATCGCCGCCCGTGGAAGCTACACCACGTACTAATATGATTGTTTCAGCATGGTTCGATACCTGGTGCCTCAGAATCGTTTGTGTTACTGATATGTAAATGTAATCATTTCACGTACTCCATATGCACTGTTGCAACAATAAATCTTGAATGAACTGGAAATCTCTGAAAGGGTATACTAACTTCTGTTTTCAGTAGTGTATTCACAAATAATGCCTTCATATACGTCTATATACATATTCACTACGTATGCCACCACACTACTAGACATTCGAACTCCTGTTTCACTGAAAAATGGATAAAGAAAGAAACGACTATCTATGTACCTCCGTAAGAACCCCAGTGCCTCTGATCATGTTGTTAGGGCTCTTATGCGAAATATACGTTGGCGGTAGTAAAATCGTTCTGCAGTCAGCCTCAAATTCCGGTACTTTAGATTAACTCGATAGTGCTTCGCGAAGAAAAAATCCTCTTCGCTCCTGGGAATTCCATTTTAGTGCAGGAGGATTTCAGGAATACTCCAGGATTTCAGTAATACTCCAATGTTGATCGAATCTACATCTATATCTATATCACTCTGCCCAAATCATCTAAACATGTTGCTCCGCAACGGGCCTCCCGACCAATGACGCCAAACGCTCATTTCCATTACCTAAACATGTGTGTCGGAGGGTAATTCTTGTTTCACTAATTGATCCCCCTCTTCACTGTGCCATTAGCAAATGGCGCGTGGAAAGGATGATTGTTGGTAAGCATCTGTATTAACTCTAATTTTTCGAATATTCTCGTCGATATGTATGCAGGAGAAAGTAATATCTTGTCCGATTCTTCCAGGAAAATGTGCTCTCGAAATTGCTGCCGTAAGTCTCCCCGTGATGAACAATGTTTCCTTGAAGCGTCTCAGACTTGAGTTCATCCAATATCTCTGCGACGATCTCGTGCGGACTAAACGATGTTCTGAAAAAACGCGCCGTTCTTCGTTGGATCTTCTCTATCTCTTCAATCAGTGCTACTTGGTAAGGATCTCTGATTCATCAATAATACTGAAGAATTGGTGCACTAATCGCCTTGTAAGCCACTCTTTCGTGGATGAAATGTATTTCCTTAAGACTTTGCCTATGAATCTCAATCTGGTATCTGCTTTCCCTACTGTTTGTTTTATATCGCCATTCCACTCAAGATCGCTGTCGTTCGTGGTATTGTATTGTATTGAACCGGGGACACAGAAACGAAGGAGAGGCTTCGTCCCCGACGTATCCCTCAGTGGTTCACAACCCCACAACAGGATACAGCAGACCACTCACCCCATGCCGCCCCACACCGAGCCCAGGGTTATTGTGCCCCCAGTGAACCCCCCGGTAACGTCTCACACCAGACGAGTGTAACCCCAATGTTTGCGTGGTAGAGTAATTACGATGTACGCGTACGTGGAGAAAGTGTGCGCAGCACTCACCGACACATTGTACCTGAAGCGCAATAAGGGGAAGCAGCTCGCATTTGCCGAGGCAGATGGAAAAACGCGTTAAAAACCATCCACAGACTGGCCGGCACACTGGACCTCGACACTAATCCGCCGGGCGGATTAGTGCCGGGGACCGGTACACCTTCCCGCCCGGAAGTTCATGGTGTAACTGCATAGTAATGGATTTTTTTCTTCTGCCTGTGCACAATATGCTAACCTTCAGTGTCATCTGCCAGAGCCTGCATTGTTAATCAATCCTCTGCAAGTCATTCTGTAAATCGATACGGTTTTTCGGCATTGGTGTTTTCTTACAGACAGCCATATCATCTGCAAACAGTCCTACAGAGTTTCCGACGCTTTCTACGAGATCATTTATATACGTCATAAACAGCAACTGGCCTATCACACTTCCTTGGCGTACTCCGGAAATTAGCCTTACATCCGCCTATTTCATTCGTGCCTACCGCTAGCAGATCTAGCAAGGCTCCTCTGCATTGCGTTGATTTATTTACTCACTCGGCATTTACAAAAGGCAGTCATCACGTAATGTATTAACTACAATATTCTGTGAGTTGTAAACTGAATTACAATATTCTTTGCTTATGTTCCTATTACACTATACAATATGATGCAAATATGCTTGAGCCATTTTATGGCTATATCAGAGGATCTGAGTATAGACTTCAGATCATTTTGATAGCCACGCAGTAAATGGGCCATTGATTGGATTTCCCTTTTAGTACTGATAGGCCCCATTGGTTTATCAATTGTTACATCTACCCGCACTTGTTCTGACACGGTTCAGAGTTCTTCACAATTTCCGTTGGAGGTTTAATCCATCGATTTTTTTTGTTGGGGTCTTTCACCAAATTTCATGCCCATAGTTCTTTCCGAGTTGTCTGTGAGTCTTTGCGATTTTCCATAAAGGTGACCTAGATTTGTCTGTTTATAGGTGCGAGGTCTTTCTGTGAGTTCGGCTTTGTCTACGATCTTTTTTTTATGCTCTGTGCCTAACTGTGATCGCTTAATTTCAGTGGGCTCTGTATTTACAAGGATGGGGAGCCGGAAGCGCAGACTGGTCCTGGGTGTTCCAGACATTATCCGCATTGTCTCCTTCATTTAGTTCCAGTTTAGCTATTTGCGCACGTCTCATACAGACTTGCGAATAGTATTCGGTCACTCTGCGGGCCAGGGCTTGCGCTGAAGGCCTCAATTGTTCGCTCTACAACATCATGCCTTTCTTGCCAGTTTCGACAGAATAGCATTACGGGATTTTTAGTTTCTGTTTTGTATCTTCTAGGTGTGAGTTACACTTTAGAGTGCGACATAACTTCGGTTCCAAGTATTTAGTCTTCGAGGTCTTCCGTTAATCGACCTTGTGGGGATCGAAAATACTCGGGCAGTACCCAAGAATGGGTCGCACTTGTGCTCTATACGTAGTGTATTTCATAAATGAGCTACGCTTCCCCAGAATGCTCTCAATAATCCGAAATAGACTATTCACCTTTCCTCCTAGCGACCTTACGTGCTCGTTCAGTTTCATATCACTTGCAACAACGAGCGTGATGGTGCAGTGGTGTGGTTAGCGCACTGGTGTCGCATTCTGGAGGACGACGGCTCAAACCCGCGTCCGGCCATCCAGATTTGGTTTTCGGTGGTTTCCATAAATCACTCCAGGAAATTGGCCTGATGGTTCCTTTGAAATGGCAGGGCCAATTTCCTTCGCCATCCTTGTACTCCGTCTCTAATGACCTCTATAGCGATAGGACGTTAAACCCAGTCTTCCTTCCTGCAACATTAAGCGTAGATGCTTTGATCTTTGTGTGAAACAGCACAATCTGGGATGATCGCCCTGCGTCCCCCTGTATCCCCTTGTGGAAGGTTTTATTTGGGCCAGAGTTTAGCTGTATATTAAGGTGCATGAAGTCTTGGGAGAAATCGATATAGTAACTCTGGAGCTTCGGTCTCAGTAGGCGTACTGTGCCCACTTGAGTATTATCCTCGGTGGAATTCACTACGACTGTACCACGCGACATCGCTAGAAAAGGATTTTGCCCTAGTGCTCTGCAGATCGTGTCCACTTGAGAGTTTATGCAGACACTAGCGGAGAGGTCTCGCTGTGAGTTCCGACAAGGAGCACGTTGCTGCAGCTTTGATAAAAATGGCTGTGCGTACAAAACGAAAGAGATCGAGTGAAAAAAGAGTGTGTGTTAAACCGCTGGTAGAAAGGAAAAGTGAATTAGGGGCAGCCCATAAGCTAACTCGGTAACTACATTCCGCCAAGTAAAAAGCTGCGAGGTGCAGTTTCTTATAGATTCTGTATGGTCAGAATTCGTAAAAACAGACACAAAACTGAGACAAGCAACACCAGTGTGGGATAGAGTGATGCTTACTTTGCGGTTCTTTGCAACAGGCAAGACACTCTCACATTATAATAGTTTACCACTTCCAAAAATCTGTGCATTTAAATATATCTTCTCCCTATTTCTCCTATTTTCCATGTGACTCATACGGCAACCCACGGTACCTCTTTCATATCACTGTTTGCAGAATGTGCAGGGCCATTAAAGAGTAGCTCAGGTAATTTGTAATGCTCTGAATGCAAAGTATTTGCAGGTTGGAATGTCAAAATCTACCCAAGTAATCTGATCGCAAAATAAATATCGATTTACAACGAAATTCGAAAGTTGATAATTTTAGTTGTGACTATACTTCGATTTCCCGGTTCTACATTCGCTTTCGCTATTTCAGATATGCTTAAATACAAAGAAACACCAAATTAAACATACGTAAATAGTAACTGATTGCCAAAACAGCAGTGAGCAGTACTTGAAGTGTGTAAATAATTAATATTTTACTGAGCGCTATTTCCCATGAAGAATGGGTTCAGTTAGAGTTGTAACGTCCCCGTAGAAAAATTATAAATGACTGTGCTGGTAAACCTCTTACGTTATTTGATTTTCAAACAGCTGAGCAAAACTGAACGTACTCAGACATTTCTCTCTTTACCTATTCTGATCATCACTAAACTTACACGCAAAATTTTTTTTTAACGCAACGCAATCTGACTTTCAAGAATCCCTACAAAAGAATGGCCCTGACTAACAATAACCTATACCGTTCATGAATCACTTACCTCATAAAAATCTTCGTTACTCGAACTACTGCAACACAGCTAGCGTCAATACTGCCAACTACATCAGAGATTCTAACTACTGATAGACACAATCTGCAAATGAAAGATTTTGATGGAGAACAATGTATTTACCTTAATAGTGTTCAAAAGTCTTTATATCAGTTCATGACATCCAGTCTTACAAATTTCCTTTTCCTGACGGACAAACGTCCAGATCGTCCGCTCTCCAACTACGTGACGCTACGCGCTGTTCACATCCAGCAGCCCAACACTACAATAGCGAATGTTCCGACAACGAGTCCAACCAGCCACAGACTGCACATCACAGTCAGTGATTTTCATACAGAGCGCTACGTGGCGTTACCAACATAAAAACCTAAACAGCCTACTTACAGAGTTTCTACAAAACACAGACGACTGGCTCAAAGTGACAGCAAATTGGAATTCCCTCATGCGGAAACATGTTGTCACACAAGCTCCACAAAAATTGAGATTTTTTTTATTTTTCATAGCTATATAGGGACGCAAAGCATTTACAACATCGCCGATACAATATTAAGGCTACTCACGGGAAACTCCAGTATAAACTACGCGTATTGTGCGGTATATTAATGACCTGTGTCGCCTAATGTTCCGTATTTCACAGAAAAGCCGTCGATTCCGAGGAATAAAAGCCAACCGAAAGACTATCAGAAATACTATAACAGATCACTGTCGAATAAAATACTGAACAAAAACGATCGGTTACTTGCTTTGTGCTCCAGTTGTGTAGTTATTAAAGTTCGTTGTTAAATAAAATTAAAGTAATAATCTTTTACGCCTTAGTAAAATTCTACACCCCCAGAATTGCAGACTAGAATCTTAACATAAGACCTACAATAAGTAACTTAGAATGATTGAATTGTAAATTACTGAATGATTACACTGTTTCACAAATTTTCACTCTTTATATCTTCACCCAAAACGGAACTATCCTTCTTTATAGATTTAGTTGCACTGAACTCGATACGCCATGGAGTGATCGATAGGTCGCGCCGAACACAATCTTCGGCCTGAAGAGGTGTTGCACTTTTGCCGCGGGTGCCGTTGAGAACTTTTTCCGGGTAGCGGCAGTGAGTAAAGCAGCGCAGACGGCGAGGTCTGCGGACAACGTGCCGGCCGTTTCTTCCACGGCCCGCGTGGCTTCCAAGTTGGCCTGGCTGACGATCTTCCAAACACGGGGGACCTGCATCGGAAATTGGAGTGGAAACATTACTCGTTTTGCCGACCTTGTCTGGAGGTAAGCGGATGGTCGTTGCCATTAACAAATCTTCTGGCCGCTGCAAGTTTTTCCATTGTCGTCGCACAGCGGCCATCTATGTTCGGCGACATGCTTTTAGTTAGTTCCTCCGGTGCCAACACCTCAAGGCATTCGTAAGGACTGATCTTGCTCCCCGCTGTGAGCGAGCATGGTAAATGTAACTGGTTCGCTTCCTGCTCGTTCGCGCCCTGCTGATTCTGTATCAGATTCAGGTCAGTCTTAGTGTTGTTCCCTGTTCCTGTGTCTGGCCAGGCAATTTATCGGGGCAAATCTAGTTGGATGTAGTTTGATGGGTTATACTTCCAAGCAAGCTTGTGCTTTCATAGGTGAGGTTCATCAGCCAACGGTTCGCGCCTTCCTTCCACCAATTTTTTCCGTCCGGCGTGGCGGTTAGGTATTCACCTTTTCCGCGTGATTTGAAGCTGAACGTCGGTTGGCCGCTGAACTTCTTCACCAATAGAAGTTAAGGGGGTTAAGTCGCCTTGGCCAGGTACCTTATTATCTTTTAGCAACATTCGACGACTGTTTTGTCCACAGTGCCAGCGTGTAATCAGATAACTTATCTTTTTACTTGTCTTACTTAAAAATTGCTTCTCTGTTCATCAGGTTATCACTGTATGTTTGTACCTTTGTATTTTAGTTACACATTCAGGAAATGTTCGTGGACTAACTATTTGAAGACTGTTTTTTCAGAACCTTCGAGGAGACTTATGTAACTTCGATTAGTTAAATACAATCTTGCTTCTCTTAATAAAACTTTCTGTAAAAATTTCAGTAGTAGTAAGCAAGGACACATAAGCATTGCATTTTCTTGGAAAGAGAATAACATTTCTTGTAAATTTAAGGTGTCGTACTTCACGTGCCCGTGAATGACTTTTGAAGAGTTGAGAACAAGTATTTGAATTAACAATATAACCTTCTGTTATTTGATATCACTGAAAAATTTGATTGCTGATAGATTATCAGTAATTGTTCATAAGTAATTACATTTAATTTAACAGTTTCGTCTTAAAATGTCAAGGTCCTCTTGGTCTAGTTAATAAAGTCATTTTGCTGGCAAGTATTCATAAAAATCTTCATACAAATGATGTTTAACCCTTATTTGGCCCGGACCTTCCACTCCCAGGCAACCTTATGACAGTAGTGCGTACCACACGAATATCAAGGTTTAAATTATCTCTTAGTTCAGAGTTCCAATTACACAAAGTGCTTACATTTCTCATCCAGCTTATGGGACATGATAAGAGCTGCAAGCAAAGGCATTATGAGAAGGGTTCCTTTGTCATGAGTGGTTAAGGAGAATGCTTGTAGTACAGTTTGGCAACACCGCTTTGGACCTTAGCTCATATGGTCACATCTGGTCGGTCGAGCATTGTAGAATGTAGAAACCAGACGCGATTTTTATAGTCGTTTTTCATGGTAGCTTGCTCTTGCCGGTGGTGGTTGGCGTTTTATGTATGAGGTGTTACGTTGAAATTGAAGAACTGTTCTTGAGAAACAGGAGAGCCGAGAATTACAGAGATCTTGTGGACAAATTCATTGATGCTGCAACATGATCCTGACGATGCACTTTCTTTACTCCCACCCTGAAGCGTTCCCAGGGTACACTGCATTCATTGAAGACGGCGAGCCATTGCACCATGAATTGTCTCGGTGATCAGCGGTACACAGGATGGTGGAATACTGCTATGTCGGCTGATTTCTGTTGCATGTTACAGAGGGATGCTCCAGACACTACCCACAAGAGGAAGGCAGAGAAACGGCGCTAATAGACTACCTAAGTTCAGTTAACATATATGCCTTATTGATTAAGGTAGCAATATACGTAAAATGAAAAATCCTAATTGGCTTGTAAACCTGAGCTATGACACAATTTTAATCGTGATATTCGTGTTCAGCGCACCGAAATCGATAAAGAACGTCTACTTTGGTTTCCGCAATAAATCCACTGTGGAGTAGTGTTATTTACGGTTTCCAGTTCATATTTGATATTATGTTATGAATTTCAGTCTGTTTGGTTTGAAACTGGTAACGGCCTTGCCGCAGTGGATACACCGGTCCCCGTGAGATCACCGAAGTTAAGCGCTTTCGGGCGTGGTCGGTACTTGGATGGGTGACCATCCAGGCCGCCATGTGCTGTTGCCATTTTTCGGGGTGCACTCAGCCTCGTGAATCTAATTGAGGAGCTACTCGGCCGAACGGTAAAGGCTTCGGTCAAGAATACCATCATAACGACTGGGAGAGCGGTGTGCTGACCCTGCGCCCCTCCTATCCGCATCCTCCACTGAGGATGACACGGCGGTCGGATGGTCCCGGTAGGCCACTCGTGGCCTGAAGACTGAGTGCTTTTTGGTTTGAAACTGATGTTACGTAGCAAATCCTGAGATAAGCTTAGGAGGCAACAGTAACTATTTATGTGGAAGCTCATATGAAAATACCATGTATAAAAACATAAATGAAAGTGGCAGCTGAGCATAATTAGACATAATAACACTCACTGTTGTAAGGTTTTGTGAAGCAACACCTCCGATTATTCAGTATTTTACACAAAATTTTATAGCATTTATGTTCAACACGATTTTAGTGATTGCAGTAAACACTGTACACAACCTCGAAATCACGAAAACCAATGTTAGATTAATACGTATACCATATACGGAAATCATAATCGCTTTTGTTAAATTTTCACATTACTTACAATTTGCAAGTAATTTGAAGCAACTTTCTTGTTTGCATGGAATTCTTTGATTGTTGTAGAATGCAACATGGATTACATTTGATTATTATTACTTCCAATCAGTTAGCTTTAAGATTTTAAGTGGCAAACGCATTTATATGTCATATCAAATAATATTTCGCTTAATAACGTGATATTCGGTAGCAATATTGTTGATAGGAGAGAATCCTACTATGGTTCGTGACGTGGTTGAAACAGTAACACTGAAACTGATTTCAATTTAACAAAGTTACTAAACGCTCATTTTAAATGATTCTGTGACAGTGGCCAGGCTTATACAAAACTGCAGTTATAAATGTCACAGTCTTACTTTATAGCGACTTGCAGTTGGTGCGGGTTACTGTATTTCGTAGGTGCAATATTTGGCAATAGGCTCTTTTTTCATTAACGAACAAATTGTATTAGCTTTGGCCAACATTACTCTTCTTCCAGTTCTCAATTTGTCACTTCATGCCGATAGTAACGTGTAGTGTGACCCAGATATATGCCCGCTCACTAAGTATTTATAATGCACTGCCATACTATGCGAACCATACCGACAAAGCACTTAATTTCGCACACTAGCACAGGTGCCTTCTGTCCCTGAAGTACTGTACGATAGCAACCCTTCTCTCCAAATCCTGTATGTTCGCGTGCGCTTGCGCCTCAACGACACTAGTGCCATAATCATAACAAACTCTTCGGATCTTACCCAATGCGAAGTCACCTACTTGGCAAGCACTTCTACTACACAATTTTAGAATATTGCTTATGAAAGTCTCGTTGCAAATACACATTACAGTTCTCTAACAGATGAGCATTACTAGTAAAAGATTGAAATTCACGCTTTTATGTTCACGAAATAATACTAATATTGCAAAAATAAATTAAGTGGCAATTATGAGCCAGTGTAATGTTCTATTATGCATCGTTATTTTTGTAATCGCAGATGCAAACCTTAAATTCATTTATATTGACTTTGGTCGCAACCGGTGATTATTTGATGTCCGTGTGTTGCCTATCGGTACCTTGTGTAAGAAGTTAGAACAGAACTATTCCGCTGCCAAACTGAGGATTATTTATGACTAGTTAAGATGAAGTAGTGTAGACATATTTCAACCTGAGCTAACAGCTGCAAGCATTCTGGGAATAATGGCTTTCGAAAGACTGAAATACAACCAATTATTTCTGTTACTTTCGTCTTCGCTTATCTGCTGTCTTGGTTTCTTATATTCTTGAGCTCTTCACCTCAGAAAGTGACCAAATTATTGTTCCCTTGCTTACTATCAATCCCATGTCTACATTATCTGTAATTGAAATAAATTTAGAGCTAAGTGTAATAAAGTACACACATAAAAAAAAGTTTTGCATCACCTCGGTTCCGAGAGTTCCGGAAACTGTACAGAAAATTGGAATACAAACACATAAACATCATTTCCGCCCTTTTCATTGCTCACGAAAACCATATATTGCATGTTGTACCACTATACAGCGACACCTTCACAGATGGTGGTCCAGACTGCTCTACGCACTGGTACCTCTAATGCCCAGCAACACGTCCTGTTGCATTTATGCATGCCTGTACTCGTCGTGGCATACTATCCACAGGTTCATCAAGGTACTGCTGATCCAGATTATCCCACCCCTCAACGGCGATTCGGCGTAGATCCCTCAGAGTGGTTGATGGGTCACGTCGTCCATAAACAGCCCTTTTCAATCAATCCCAGGCAAGTTCGATAAGATTCATGTCTGGAGAACATGCTGGCCACTCTAGTCGAGCGATGTCGTTATCCTGCAGGAAGTCATTCCAGAGATGAGCACGATGGGGGTCTTGAATTGCTGTCGATATGTTATCACTATCGGTCGGAGGAATGCATTCAAGTATCGTACAGCCTCTACAGCGCCTTCCATGACCAGCAGCGGCGTACGTCGGCCCCACATAATACCACCCCAAAACAGTAGGGAACCTCCATCTTGCTGCACTGGACAGTGTGTCTAAGGCGTTCACCCTGACCGGGTTGCCTCCAAACACGTCTCCGACGATTGTCTGGTTGAAGGTATATGTGACATCCATCGGTGCTGAGAACGTGATGTCAATCCTGAGCGGTTCATTCGGCATGTTGTTGGGCCCATCTGTACCGCGCTGCATGGTGTCGTGGTTACAAAGATGGATCTCGCCATGGACGTCAGGAGTGAAGTTGCGCAGCATGCGCGCAGTTTAAGTCGTAACACGACGTTCTGCGACTGCACGAAAAACTCTATTCAACATGGTGGCGTTGCTGTCAGGATTCCTCCGAGCCATAATCCGTAGGTAGCGGTCATCCACTGCAGTAGTAGCCCTTGCTCTGTATGTCCTCCACGTCTGAGCAACATCGCTTTGGTACACTCCGAGACGCCTGGACACTTCCCTTATTGAGGGCCCTTACTGGAACAAAGTAACAATGCGGACCCGATCGAACATCGGTATTGACCGTCTAGGCATGGTGGAACTACAGACAACACGAGCTTTGCACCTCCTTCCTGGTGGAATGACTGGAACTGATCGGCTGTCGGATCACCTCCGTCTAACAGGCCCCGTTCATGCATGGTTGCTTACATCTTCGGACGGGTTTAGTGACATTTCTGAGAAGTCAAAGGGACTGTGTCTGTGATACAACATCCACAGTCAGCGTCTCTTTTCAGGTGTTCTGGGAACTGGGATGAGGCAAAACATTTTTTGATGTGTGTATTTTTCAAATTACGCAGATGTCTTTGAACATACCCTCCATAAAATTAATGTCCAGCTCCACCCCATGCTTCGTTTCCTTCCTTCTGTAGTAAATTAACATGAGATGATAATGGAACCGAAAATTAATGCATAACATTTATGGAGTTATCCGTGAACTACGAGGGTCGTCCACAAAGTAAATTCCGCTTCTATTTCTATCCGTGGCAGCGGTACGATCGCATTTCCGAGCATGCGTGGCAGTTACTCTGCCTCAAGGAGAAGATATGTACGCCATTTTCAGATCACTGCTGCCGACGTGTGCTTTGTAGTGCTTCTTTATAATGTCAGCCGTAATTGAAAATGCCGCTGCGTGTGAAATCAGATCTGTGATTCGTTTTCTAAATGCAAAGAAAGTTAAATCAAAGGAAACTGCGAGGTTTACGGACAAAATGCTATGAGTGATTCAATGGTTAGAAGATGGGTCAGCCTGTTCAATGAAGGGCGTTATCAAGAGTACGATGGAGAACGAAATGGACGCCCGTCTGTGGTTACTGATGAAGCGCTTTCATCTATTTTTACAAATAAAATCTGTCCTTGGTGGTCAACACTTCAACGATGATGACGAGCTGAAAGAAAATGTTATGATAAGTGCCTACAAAAGTTCGAAAGCTATGTAGGAAAGTAGTTTAACAGTTATAGATTTTTGTACAACAAATATTTTTTTCTGTATCTGTACACGTTTGTTTTATATAACCAAATGGAAGTTACTTTATGGACATACCTCGTATATAGCATAAGAGATAATTTTTACATGATTCATATGGCAATTTGCAATGTTTATCAAAAAAACTTGAACTGTATGAATTTTTAATGTAATGGGATGTTACAAATGTTTAATTTTTTTAAATATTTTCGAAATTGTTTCAAATATGACGGTGACACTCACGCAACAGTTAACTACTGTTATTCTGAAAGGCCCTCATGTGCTTAGGCTTGCAACAATCAGCTTAGCACAGGACGATAGATGGCAATCTAACTTCTGTGGGAACGAGATGGGCGGTCACAAAAACGAACCTTGCACGCGTAGCTATCACACAGCGACTTTCGAAATAACAACAGTGGTTGTATCTAGCGGACTGCTTTAGGGGCACCCTGTTTACCAGAGAGCGATTCGGGCTTCGGGCGTTCTCGCGTTGCTGTGCGGCGAACCGGGAGAGTAATTTGCGAAATTTCGCGAGAAGGCCTCTCGCGGGCAACTTGCCCAGTTTTCCACTCTATTGCACACGCACTGAAGAGCATCTCCACTGATCAGTCTTTAGGTTCCTTTATTACGTTCTTGTATCCTTCTACACGCAGGTGTTCGGTTTTTAGCGCATTTCACTGACTCGCAATAGTTTCTCGTTTGTATGTTTCAATATTAATTATTAACTTTAATATTAATTATTTATACTATGTTAAGTTGTTGTCTGTTATCTGTTAACTGTAAATCTGTACGCAGGCTGTATTCATTCTCACTCATATTGTTAATATCAACAGTCAACATTGGCAACTGGTGATACAAAATAAACTATTACAGTTAAGGAATACTACTTCTCATCAACATAGCTATCCACAATTGTAATGAAGTCTGCACCTTTTATCAGACCTATCTGCAAGAGCATGGTGATAATGCCTCTGAATTTTTACTTTCAAGAACTTGAAGCTTTTTTTAACTAAAAACTAAAACAAATGTTATATTTTACATCTTTATTCTTCACGTCTACATATCTTCAGCCACCTGCCGGTAGAATTGTAGAGAGTAAGGTAATTATGTCAGTGCGTGGTAAACAGCATGCTGTGACAGAATTTCGAATTCGGAGAGTTCGGCCACACATTGAATAGCCTCTGCTTCAGCATTAAAAACCTAGATCACACACGAGTGCTGCGACATCTGCGCCAATCCGAAACCTTGGATTCACTGTCATTGAACATCCTCCATACGGTTCTGACTTGCCCCTATCCGATTATCTGAACTGTTGATAAGACACTACTCATCTGTAAACTGTACGACTACTGCCAACGACTTTACCGTTGGCTCTTGTGCTACGCCATTCATAAACTGAAAGTTTCTTCTGCTTGTTTTTTCCATTTAGATTGCTTAACACAACTTGTAGTGCACTTATACAAAAAAGTAGATAGATACTTCAGGACTGGATGTATAGTTTCATTATTCATGAATCGGCCTGCCTGCTCTATACGCATGTAAAAAAAGGCGACCTAAGAGTACAGCTTAAACTGCTGCGAGTGGAACGATGAGCAATAACATTAATATTCTTCGTTAGGTTGCCTACACACTCACTTCTTTTTATCTTTATTTCTGACGGCAACACGAACTTTCACCACCATACCTTTCTCCTGAACAATAAGTCTCCAAAGAACTTGTACTTGCGAACTCTCGCATCGCTGGAGGTGGAAAGAATTGATAAAGCTAGTTCTTCTACTGCTTGGAGCTTATATTTTATATACGACCCCCTGTTAGATAAAGCTAGTTCTTCTACTGCTTGGAGCTTATATTTTATACACGACCCCCTGTTAGCCGTAACTCATCCACACATAAGTGAATCTTGCTACAATGAGTCCAGAGCCCATATGAGAAATTTACATCCTAGCAATGGTGTCTAGCTCAAAACGATTTATTTCACAGTCTACTCGGCTTTCGAAAGAAGGCGTTTTGTCAAACGTTTCTCCACTGACTCGATTTCATCCTTATACGTCATTCATCGTCTTATAGCATCCATAATATAGGAAGACGGTAGGGTCATAAGCTGAGGAAGATTTCAGGGACTTTATTTTTCGTATTTCAATTCCCTCCTTTTCCTCTTAGCTTTTACCTTTAGCCGATATTTTTTTTTCCCCATCAATCTTTGGACTAGCTGATGCGGCCCGTCACGATTCCCTCTCTCTTGCCAGGGCAGCAGTCACACGGAATGTCTTCAATTATTTCCGTGGTATATTCTAATTTTGATCTTCCCCTACGATGTTTGCTGTCTAACTTTATCGGTCCACTTAATTTTCAACACCCCTCTGAAACATCACATCTCAAACTATTCGACTCTCTTTGTTTCCGGATGCGTACTTCAGTTCCATCATTTTTCCGATCCTTTAAGTTCCATTATATTTACTTACATCGTTCCGAAGAAAAATTATTATTTATTCTTTTGCAATCCACGTTTCTTTTCATCTTTTTCGTCTGTTTGGCTGAAAAAATTGCGTAGTGCTAGATAATCATTGTTTTACTCTTTATAATGAAACGATAAGAAGTGCGTCAGAAATAATATTTGCCTTGCGCCGTAGTGAACACAGTTTTAATTTGGCACGAAATTTTGCAAGCCGAAAGGCTTTTACGTCCCAGAAAAAATATCATAACCGACATGGCAAAGAAGTCAACCTGGTCTTCCTGGTGGATTGTCACCGACGTGCACCCATTGCTACCACAGCATAATGACTGGTGGACCTGCATCTCGTCCACAGTAGAGAGTAGTCACATTGTACCAGTTCAGTTCATTTGGAAACGGTCCACGCACTGCCGAACAGATTGTTTCACATTTGCTTTCGATATTATTTTTCTGATGTACCTATGACGTCAGTTATTCCACACAAGCTGACTTAAAAATTATGCAATACCATATTGTTTCTTAATGTTTTCTCTAATGATTAAAGTTTTTAGATCCTTAAAATATATATTTAAGAAAACTTTGACCGCATTTTAAACTATCATTTTTTTCTAACTGTTAAAACTCGAGGAATAACTTTTTGGATGAATTTTCGTTGTCGATAAACTTCCTCTCCTCTAAAATAAATTACTATTGTACTAACACGGGATCCAGCTGAGCCCTGGAAAACGTCTTCTTCGTCGGAGTATAACTGGCTTTCAGCACTATTTTGCTTACTGTTTTTTTATGACATAAACTGGTATACTTGATTTAGGTATACAGTATACAATCGTCACACTAAAACCGTGTGGTGCAGGTAAAATGACTCGAAAGATACCAGAAATATTTATTCCCGCATTTGCTTTGAAAAAATGACGTGTTCATGTTGCACAAAGTTTTCTCATATTTACTTCACTATATAAATATGTAAGACATAATTTCTTTTGCCTGTCCTTGGCCTGAGATATTTCGCACGCCCTTAATCACCATCCATACAATATTTCTCTCTAAATACTTACATCTGTGAATAAAGTTCAGGGCCTACAGTTTGAATTCTGTCATCTGTTTGTTGACGACTAAAAATTAATAGACTTTGTAAACGAAATTCTGTTAACGATTTATGGTCCAAAACAAAGATTGTAATAAAATTGCGATGTGTGCTTGGTTCCTTTAAACGAAGCTCGGACACCCAGACAGTTTTAAAATTTGTATAAACAAAACTATCCCATGTGATAAGTTGACTCTTTGCTTCCGCTATAACGTAGCATGTAGCAACATAACAAAAACTGCATTTCATTTATGTCGATGACGCATAGCGCAAGGCTGAAAACTTTTCATCCTGCCCCATCGTTGCAATTTACTACAATATTTTGAGCACTAGTTAAGTGAATTATAATGCTAAATGTTTAAGAGTAGCACTAGCAGTAGGAATAACTAGATAGTACCGCCACTGCCGGAACGTTAGCGAAAAAAAAAAAGAACTCAGCGATTGAAATATATTTATACCTACAGCCACACGTTTAATTGTACCAAAATTTTTTTCTCATTCTCGGGCTGAGCGTGGGAGGTGACTGCTTATATATTTCGTGGAAACAAAATCTTAGTCTAATTTTATCTAAATGGTACCTGAAAGTGCCATATTTAGGGCACTCTGGAATGCTCGTAGATTCTTCCGGGATACGCGATTCTTAGATTCTTGTAAGGAGATTTTCGAAAAGTTAACGTTTTCCTTTGCCTGTCTGTTTTTCAACGTTAGTATTACACTATCTCCCAAGTTGAACAAAAATGCGTTGGTATACACTTGATTACTCACTGTTAAATCTGACCTCCCTTATTAACCTTAACAGTATTATGGAACCTGAACTTCTTCTGACACACTGATTGTTCAGATAACTCATTTCGTATGAACATTTTTCTTATCTCGGTCGTCTACTCGTGGCAACTCAGTCTAATGCTGCACCACTGGACTCGCATTTAATGACGGCGTTAAAATTTCGTGTCTAGTGAGTGACTGCTGTGGTTTGGAGTCTGAATGAAAAGTAGGATTATAGTAACAGAATGAAGGACCTAGCGAATACAATAGTTCATTAACGATCAAAGCAAAATCCATACTGGATGTTATAGGCAAAGGACATTCGGTAATTCTGGACACTCCTGAAAACTAAAACAATAGGGAAAGGGTCGTCCTACATCCCACCTTCTAAAACCATTGCAGCTGCCATAACCCTTACTAGGTATTCGCTGTAATCTTTCCAACTTCTGAATTTTTGCTGTAACCTTCACTATTAAACCATTACCTTTCGTTAAAATCAACGCTACATTCTCTTTCGTAAACTATTATACTCAAATAAGCTGCGTTGACTGAGCTCATTTATACGGTCATATATTCGTAGAAACACATTGCAAGAACGTGAGACAAAATTTAAAAAGTACTTTTTAACTGAGGATCAAAACTGTCGTGTCTGGAGGAAACGTTGCATAGTGGATTCTGATAATGGAACTTGTTTTATAATTCCTCTTTGCTACGCTGTTATCGTTACGGCGGAAGTAAAGAACGATACTTTTCTTATTCATAATCACACAGTGCTTCCAAAAATAATTATCAAGTTCCAATGAGCATTCGGCACGTTATATTACCAGATTTTAGTTTTTCAAGAGTTATCCTATTATGAAGATAATATTTAACTTAAGTTATGTACTGGTTTAACTGAGTTACGACTGCGAGTTAAACCTTTGTTCACGCTGCATCAAATTAAATGTTTAGGCTAATTATATTTTCAATATTTTTCACTATTAATTCTACGTTTTAATAGTTAACCAACTGCTGTCTACAGTTCTGGTGAAATATTCTTGATCCGAAATTTCTAATAGATTAATAGTAATCCATAAAAGGAAAGTTGACGGCCACGTTTTTTCTAAATACTGCAACTCATCCATCACAACTGATGTTTTCATTATTGTTTTGGTACTGTGACCAGATTTGCAGCTCCTTACCTTACTGACGACACCACATCATGGAGGTGGCACTACACACTTACGCTGTACATTGTTTTGAAGCCAGACCTGTTTACGATTGCTTTCTCTTCATTATTTCTATTGTGTGTGTGCGCAACAGCTGTTTTAAATACAAAAATTATAGAGATTACATGAACAATACAGTGTCAGGAAGGCAATGTCGAACGTTTCTCTGTTCGTGAATACTTATTTGCTCTAGTACTACGACACATTTTGCCTCGTTAACGTAACTTTTCACGTTTACAAAAAACTTACCTAAGCGTTTATTGCTAGCCCATAAACGTGTGCAATGACGAAAGACGCATGGCATGCTGCCGCTTTTTATGCATGTCAACAAAGGGAATGATTATTGAAATGCCAACGAAACAGAATTGCATACAAATATACCTCGGTACAGAATAGAGTTCTTATTTTATAACGTCAGGGCATTAGTCTCACTGTAGTTTACCCATCGTCTCATTCTGAAATCTTACCTTTGATGCGTCATTCAGTATGTGAGCAATAATAGAAAGTTATAGGGTAAAAAAAACGATATAATTTTTAAACGTCTTCCAGCACTGTGTAATGCTGCAAATGTTACTAAGGAAACGGTCTGAAACGCTCAAGACACCTTAAAATGGATATTTTACTTTAACGTGTCTGTCAGTAACTTTTCAGTAATGATAGCCTAGCCTGTGTGAGATGCAGGCCTACCTAGTTGTTTCTTTTCCTGGAATACTTCTCGCCAATAACTCTATCATAAAAAGTTCTCGGTTTACTTGCTGCGTCAAATTTGGATAATTATCCAAATTTGACGCGGCAAGTAAGCCGAGAACTTTTAATGCAAGTACTCCGTCGCGAAAGACTTCGTAGTCATATCAGTAACTCTATCAGTTTTCCAGGAATAATGAAATGGAGCACAACTTTAATGTACGTCAGCTTTGTTCATCTGCTTGATTTTACTTTTGACTTTCATTTTGAGTTTCCAAAGTATATAAGCATATACCATGCTTTGTGATAAACGGATAATTAGTTACTTATTTCATGTTCCATGTATCATCAGCGCGATAAATCGTAATGCTGTCGAACGAGTGATTATATACTGAACTTTTAAGCAAAGACAGATGTTAGTCAGTAATTACTACCCATCATCATTTACACATTACAGTAATACTCGTAGATATATTCCGTGGAATATGAGGAGTTATGGAATGGAAAACCTTTCAGTTTAGTCTCAAATTTTACTTTGCTGTGTGTCAGATGTTTTATATCAATGACCAAAGGATCAAAACTTTTGGCTGAAGCATTGTGAACCACTCTTTGAGCTACAGACTACCTTCATGTGGCGTAATGAATATCTTTTTTTTTCTTCCTATATTGTAATTATGTACATCATTGTCCGTGTTGAAGTGCTGCGGATTATTTACAACTTCATTGGGGGATACCTATACTGTGAAACGGATAGATTGACACACCGGGCGCAAGCCAGGCACGACGAAGAGCGTGTTCACATAAATTTTCAGCCATAGCCTTCTTCAGAAAGGAAGCAAAGCACAAATACAAATTCATGCAATCATACACACAAGATTCACTCACATATGACCACTGTCTCTAGCTGTTCTAGCCAGAATATTTTTTAAAGAGGGAGGAAATGTGGACAATGAATAATAATTATCGGCGCGAGGAATTTAGGATCAGATGCTGCCCCAACAATCACTGCGGTTACATAGCCGTGTGTTTTGCGAGGACGAGGCCGTTGATACAGTATGGTTCGGATGTCGGAGCGTTTGTGATTTGGAAGGCAATGAAAATCACAGGTAAGAAGAGAGTGGATGGGCACCGAGTAAAGTAAGATAAATCTAAAGCCAAATGTTAAAATAAAAACATTGCTGTAAGAGTAATAATTCATGTATACAAAGGAAAATATTGCTTGAATTGCTCCACTTACGAATGAAATGTGATTCCCTCAAACGTTAGATTACAATCGAATCGATAAGTATACCGGTAAACAAAGAAAGCTGGCGTTTATGATGAAACAGTTACGTCTCCACACAGTAAAAGCACCCAACATTGTAGCAACCGGCATGGGCACGTCAGAGTGAGAACACGGGGAAGTATCACGGCGGTGAACAATGACGGTATGAAGCCGGTTAACATCATGTTTTGGGCTAATTAAGATGACGGACAACGGCTTCAAGTTTGTGACGTAACGACATCTCTTTTTTTACCTCCAGGCACCAGATGCTGCGATGAGATGCTGCGTTGTCTTTGCCCTTCTATCGTAGTACGGAATATCGTTGCTATCCCGAATGGTGGCCTTCAGCAACCATTTTACAACAGATTACCCTGAAAACTATTACTCTGAAAACTCAGACGCAACATAAAATAATAATAAAACTTCAAACCACTCAGAAAAGGGATTGATAGACAGGCTAACGCTTCCAGCTTTGGCAAAACACCGAACTGTACTGGCAACAATACACAGACGACTGAATCAGGTCTAAATTTGTTAGTTTTCTTACATGTACACTTATTAACAATTTTCACTTCACCGTACTCATGCTAGCGCTTACAGTTATTTGATAGCTTTAATTTATCTGACGAACTTAATTATCTCCGTAATATTTTTATCGTTTATGTGGCACAGTCCATTCACAGTTCACAGTCAGCACGAACGACGTTCTTTCACTGTTATTGTTACTGATTTTTGAGGTTAACAGTGTCTTCATATCTACCCCACTCACCCGTCTTGCTTCAGTTTCGACCAATTAAGAAGCTTCTCAAATTTCACGCAGGTGCTATCCACCACTAAAGTTTTCTAAGTATCTCTTCTTCCTGAATGCGAGTTTTCGCCAGGAATATACCTCTGTCCACCTTCTAGTTACCGTTCCCATGGTCTAGCTTCCTGTAATACAGCAACTCTTCTCGTGGTCAGTAAATAGATGGTTCCCTGTAGCGTTCATCAAACAGTTCTATTCATGTAACAGTTGTACGGAACTGCCAGTACGGAGCGACACGACGACAATTTAAAACTGGTGACAGCTTCACTCAAAGCAAACTTCATATGGCACGATACCGACATGCTTCTCGTAAAATGCTTCTATCGCCTACACTCTCCAAATCACTGTTGCTCCACGTTTTCAATTTACCGATTTTCATAGAACTGGCGACATCCATTGTAGCGTATTCTCAGTTCCATTCCCAAGCGTCCCCGACTCGCTCTTTCGTTTGCAACACAGATCATGTTTTAACCGTAACTGTGCAGTTCACTTAAGAAAATAGAATAAGTTGTAACATCATACAAATTTTCGTTGTAATAACATTTTCACAGAGAATTTTACATAACGCAATACACAGATAAATTAATCGCATCTGTATGAACAGAAACACGTCAATATGTATGAAAGTTAATTAACACTCGAAACAACAAAAGCAATTTGCTAATTGTAGCAGATCTAATCAGTACAGAAAAGTAAAGGGTCACGAAATTTCCGTCTCAGTCCAAATATTTCCAAATGATGCTCGAACTGCTGTCCAAAACCTAAGGGAGAACGTAACTTTCGCATGATGTATCACCGCCAAGTAACAAAGCTCGATGGAACATGTACCGTACATAGAAAGAGCTATTACAGTAAAGTAAAGTACAATACAGTACAGAAGATAACTGAAAAAAATACTTTATGTTACGAAAAGATATAACACTTTTATTGAACGACAATAATTTCACTGATGTCACTGCGATTTGTGACGGTCTCCTGGACATTACTGAAACCTGGTAGTCAAGGGAAGGCAGGATTCGGTTACGATTGTGGGCAGGGCCGTAATAAGTTACTATTGGTTGCCTTTTACAGTTACACACAATTTATTTTGTCCGCCGCTCGTGGTCTCGCGGTAGCGTTCTCGCTTCCCGAGCACGGGGTCCTGGGTTCGATTCCCGGCGGGGTCAGGGGTTTTCACCTGCCTCGAGATGACTGGGTGTTTGTGTTGTCCTCATCATTTCATCATCATCCAGGAAAGTGGCGAAATTGGACTGAGCAAAGATTGGGTAATTGTACGGGCGCTGATAACCACGCAGTTGAGCGCCCCACAAACCAAAACATCACATCACATCACACAATTTATTTCAAACCAGCAACTCCAGACTCAACAGCAAATAAAACTACCACACGTTATTAATGAAGGAATAAACAACTGCGTAAATAATAGTGTTTTCAGTGAGTAACAATTTAGCAAATCACCATTAAATACAGATAAAACAGATAATTTTGTAAAAGCAAGCCACTGTGATCCGGGCAGAAGGCCTTAGACTCCAGAAATTGCAATAAATTAAGAATTGTTTAAAACTCGCTGCAACTTACAAATTACAGGTATTGAAATATTAAAGGCAAGTCGCCACAAACACAGCAGAAGGCATCAGACGCCAGGAATTGCAGTAAATAAAGTTTTAAAGGCTTACAACGTAAATACAAATACCAAATTAGAATTTTAAGGCAAATGACCACAATCACAGGTGAAGGTCTTAGGCACCAGGAACGGCAATAATATAAAAAATTTAGAAACGTGCGTAAAACAGCAACTGATCATCAAATGGGGAAAATAAGATGATGGTAAATTTTGTGACACAATCCTTAATATCCACTGATCACTACACTGCTAGATTTATTCCAGAAGGCGACCAGAACTCTTAACTAGACATATATAACCTTTAATGTAGACATTACAAGGTATTGTAATAAATAATAGAATAATAAAACACAAGGTCCAGTACATAAGTTCCTTAAAGAGTACTGAGGCAGATTATCCACGCAGAAGTCTGGGCCGAAGGAGCGTTACACCCAACTACTGGCCTTCAGACCTCCATTTAGAGCACACGTCTTACAAGAACCAAGGGCCACAGTCGGTGCTCTCTGATTAGGTCCGGCAACAAATACTGTCACGAGCGATGACATAGGCAGCCAAGAGTAACATTCACTTCACAAGATGGTAACTCACACTCGTGGCAGTCCAACGAATGACTAATGATAGTCTCGCTGAAGCTACCTGACGTCCGATAAACCAATTGCAACGATGGAACAATAGGCCAAAGCCGGAACCGACGGTCTGCACTACGTCCCCAGAATACTGTGTTCACAGCGCCTGAAATGAAAAGGAACCACTACCTCCAGAGTAGAAGGATCACCAATCGACCTACAGTCAAGAAAGCTGTGAAAACTACATGCCTTACCGGACAGCAGCGGCAGGGCGAGGCAACGTACACTGCAGTTACATACACTAACCCCCCCAGGGCAGGTAATTGGGGTGTTAGCGGCCACCAGGAAAGAAAAATTACCGCTGGTTGAAATTAACAAATTGTAAAGTAATAAGAAGTCAAGGAAAGCTAATCATATTTGCCTTCCCCAAACACTCCACTCGCTGATCTTGGCCTTGGCAACACTACGAGCAGCAACTCGAACCCAAGTCACTGGAGAATCACGAGATATCACAATCTACTTGGATTGAAATGCACTCATCTTAAGGCTTGCTGGTTCCGGTTTATGACCAGGCCGTGGACCCTCGTGACCACAGCCCTTCCATTCGGCAGTCCATGCGTGCCGCCAGCAGTCCCGGCGTGTTCTGGCACTGCGCGGTCCTGGCTTCCCCTGTGTCCCCAACCGAACTGGCCCACTCACAGGACCCGGAAAAACAACGACGCCGCCCCAAAGATAGGGCAACAGTTAGTACATATCGATAACCACCGTTGTTGCCACGAGCGGACACGCAACGCTTGCAAAACCGAGTGGCGCCAGTAACACGAGAAGACGACAGACAACCGCAACAATGCCAACTAAACGATACCGTCTGGGCTCCAACAGAGGGCGGAAACCTACAAACAGCACCAACGTGAGCAGCAGCACGGCTCAATTACAAATAGCGTGACACGATTCTTAACAGGGTGTCTGATCACCACGGATGGGAAGACATGCTCTGCAACGTATTCCCATGCTGGCCACAAAGTTGGAAAGGAGTTCTCGTGGTAGGACGTTCCATTCCTCCACAAGCGCAGTTGACCTCTACTGCCGGCCGGAGTGGCCGAGCGGTTATAGGCGCTACAGTCTGGAACCGCACGACCGCTACGGTCGCAGGTTCGAATCCTGCCTCGGGCATGGATGTGTGTGATGGCCTTAGGTTAGTTAGGTTTAAGTAGTTCTAAGTTCTAGGAGACTTACGACCACAGCAGTTGAGTCCCATAGTGCTCAGCGCCATTTGATTTTGACCTCTGCTGGATGGTCGTTCATGCAGGTGGAAGTGTTGCAATAGGTCTCCCCAACGCAAGGTGCTCGATTGGATTTAAGTAACGGGAACGGGTACACCAGTCCATTCGCCGAATATCCATTCCTTCCAACAGCTCCTCCACTTGGCACAGTTCGATGCGGTAGGGCATTGCCATCCGTAAAAATAATGTCAGGGCCGAACGCATCCTTGAAAAGACGCACATTGGGAAAGAGTTCAGTGTCACAATAACGTTGACCGATGAGTGTACGTGTTAAAAGGTTTGGACGTCAGTAACATAGGCACCATCAAAACGGTGATGCTGTCGTGCTGGCCGTCGCGCAAAGAGATCAAAAATGGTTCAGATGGCTCCAGGCACTATGGGACTTAACATCTGAGGTCATCAGTCCCATAGAATTAGAACTACTTAAACCTAACGAACCTAAGGACATCACACACATCTCTGCCCCAGGCAGGATTCGAACCTGCGACCGTAGCAGCAGCGCGGTCCCGGACTGAAGCGCCTAGAACCGATCGGCCACAACGGCCGGCGGCGCAAAGAGACCATGCAGTCGACTCGCCACTGTGGAGAGTGAGATTGCTTGCTTTGCACTCTTGGTAAACGTGGTTGCAATTGCACCCACTGTTTTTCGTGGGTCCCAACTTGTGTGTTTCATCATGTTGTGATTATCTGCTGCCGTAGTTGAACTTGGTATACTGTTCCCTTTCCTTCGGACGGCAGTACCAGTGCTTCGGGAATCTATTCATGCATGTGAACTTCGTCCTTTTTCCAATTCCACAATGATTGTTCTCAGTGCAACGTCATCCAAATGTTGTCTCCGTATCATGCTATAATGAAGAGTACCACCTCAGTGCACCATAACTGCTCGCTGATTGGCACACAATGTCTTTGCCGCTTAGTCACGCTGACATAACGTCATGTGACGTCCAGCTCTCTTTGCACGTTTGGGAGACGTCTCGCAACATGATCTCATCCTTTCATTCATCTTCACTGAATATTTAATATATTAGACTACTTTATATATCCCGTAATTGAGTTTTGCAGAGCAAAAAACAAACACATCAAAAAAGTATTTGGAAAGCACTACCTAGTACATTTTTAGTGTATCCATTGTTCCTTGGTCTCTAAGTACCAAATAATATCTTAAAATATTTTTTACTGCATTAGAGCTGGCTAATTATCGTCGTTAAAACCTTTTTCACCTATCAGTGTTCCTATTTATGAACAGTACAGCCTTTTCCTCTGTTCAGGTATTGTAAAACCTAAATAACGTTGTGTTCAAATATTTGGGCTTTACTGCGGGACAAAATACGTAGAAAAAATATTATGTCCTCATGCAAGCTTCGCAAAGTGTCAGAGAAAAAAAGCAAACTGTAAATCAAGCGTAAGCAGACAGAAAAGCACAAAATCCATTACCAGAACACGTGCGAGCGCGCCAAGAACTTCCGATGTTGTCAGAGAACAGCACCATCCCCAGTTCTTTCTCCGCTTGAGCAGTTTTCAGCATAGTCAGGATTATAGAACTCTATACACTCGGCACATGCAGATGATCTTTGACGTTAGTGACTCACGTGCAATGTGGCAGCGACTGAGTTACTCACAAGGGAAACTCCCCATCGCACCCCCTCAGATTTAGTGATAAGATGGCCCAGTGGATAGCCCGTCAAAAACGGAACGCAGGCCAAGCAGGAAAACAAGAAGAAATTGTACTGGACTGTGAAAAAAAAGCAAAATAAAACAGTGAACGGTCAAAGCCTAATAAGACCAATACTGAGTGAAGACGGACAGGCGCGGCGTCGTGGTTGAGTGGTAATGATGGTGATTCCACGACGAGCCGTGTGTAAAACTTCCTTGAGTCGTCTACTTTTACTTGTTTATTTATATTTTTTTCATAACATTATGAACTGTCCGCCCAGTCACTGAATTGTTTGTTCCCGTTCTGTAGCCTTGGCAGGTGTCATACTATACATTGGTTATAGAATGTGAGTCATGTGGTAAGAATACATTACCATCGCAAATAAATGTGTTGAATAATGAGAGCAGCCGGCCGCGGTGGCCAAGCGGTTCTGGGCGCTTCAGTCCGGAAACGCGCGACTGCTACGGTCGCAGGTTCGAATCCTGCCTCGGGTATGGATGTGTGTGATATCCTTAGGTTGGTTAGGTTTAAGTAGTTCTAAGTTCTAGGTGACTGATGACCTCAGATGTTAAGTCCCATAGTGCTCAGAGCCATTTTTTAATGAGAGCAGGCGAAATACCACATAGACGTCTCACGGAAATGAAAACAACAAATAAACGGATCTGAACAATGTTGTAACGCAATTTCAGAAACGTTAAAACAGGCCATCCTGATTTAGATTTTCCGTTATTTCCATAAATCGTTTCAGACAAATGCCTGGGTTGTTCCTTTGAAAGGACATCCTTCCCTAATCTGGGCTTGTGCTCTGTCTCTAATGACCTCGTTGTGGACGGAACGTTAAACACTAATCTCGTCCTCCTCCTTCATCTTTTCATTGGGAGTGATCACATTCTCAAACTCATAGAACACTTTAGTCGGGCAAGGAGGCATATCTCACACACTTACCAGGCGTACTAATTAGGTGTATCGGTAAGACAATGCTTTCGTATGACGCACGTACTGTCACAAATGCTGTGTGTGACACAAGAGATGTGTTTCCCGGTGGAACAAACGATTGAATTGTCTCCTTGTCATCAAACTTTTGCGGTTTCCATTCGAAAGTCACTTCCTTTCGGCTATTAATAGAGTAGCAGTGCAGAATCAGCTGTCGTTATAGGTCCCTCCTTCCCTACCCCTCGCTGTTGCAAACGGACGTTACACCACGACACAAACACAAATCAGAATACAACGATGGGGGGGAGGGGGAAAGGGGGGGGGAGGGAATCCGCACGAGGCTCCCCTGTCACCTGTTAGCCAAGACGCCGTTGTTCTGGAGGTTGCTCTATATTGTACTTCTGTCCTTGGACGCTTCATTATTTCCATTTTGCTTTCTTTCTCAAAGTTCAGTACACCTTCTTCCTGCTTTTATGCTTGATCTTGGTTCAGTTCTTGGCGGGCTGTCCATTGGATCCTCTTACCACTAAATCTGAGGAGGGTGCTATGGGGTGCGCCCACCATTACCAGGCGATTTAGATCATAAAGTCTTTGGAGACTGAAAGTTCGTTAAGGAAGTTAGCTTGCGTGGAAGTTTCTCCAGATTGAGTGTAGTTCGACACGCATCAGATGCGCCCTGCGCATTCGACCAACAATAAATTTTGTGAGTAACGACTACAAAAAAAAAAAGCGCCTAAGCCTGCAACTGTTTATTGTTTATCTTCGAAGGTAAAGTTTCTACAGGATAGATCGTATTTTGAACAAACTCGGCGACTAATGTAACGACATATTAGAACGTTAAAGGATGTTCTTGGTCTTCGAAAGCCTGATATCTACCTGTACCTTGTTGTTGTGATACGTCATACAAAGGCCAACGTGAGCAGAGCATAAGAGTCATACACGCTTACTATAGCAGAACGAGAACACTATCGTGGTATTGATCATCCGATGTAACGTAACTCGGAGATTATGGCTTAATGTTCCAGTAACTAGAAAGGCGTTAGCCGCGCGGGATTAGCCGAAAGGTCTCAGGCGCTACAGTCGTGGACTGTGCGGCTGGTCCCGCTGGAGGTTTGAGTCCTCCCTCGGGCATGGGTGTGTGCGCTTGTCGTTAGGGTGATTTAAGTTAAGTAGTTTGTAAGCTTGGGGACTGATGACCTTAGCAGTTAAGTCCCACAAGATTTCACAAACTTTTTTTTTTAGAAAGGTGTTATTAAGAAAACTATTGTGATTAAATTAGCAAATGATCTCATAAATACGAGAATCTCCCCGAATTCTGTTTGAAATTCCGCTTTCTGCCTGGTCATAGCACCTCTAGCTCACATTTTGTTTCACAACCGCTAACATCTGACGTTTGATTGTGTACGAGTATTAAATTTCAATTGAAACAAGTTTACTGTTTTGATTTAGGTTTCGATGAAACTAGTGCCAAGAGTCTGGCGTCAGCCAATAGCATCTGCTTCTAGAAAAGAACGTGCCTGCTATTTTGCCTGTTCTGGACGCAGCAGCAGAGGCTTGCGCCGAGTCGCAGCTTTTCTCCGCTCGGGGTCTGGGTGTTGTGTTGTCCTTATGTTCTTATCGCCATAACTGAGACAAAAATCGCTTGCAAGACTGGTCTATGTACCAGTGTACGGCTTGACTCTAATCAGTTTTTCTAATTGTCGCAATACTCTGTCGTGCCGTCTTTCCACAATTGAGACGGCTGTATGGGTACGTACCGAAAGCTAATAAGAAAATAAACAGAGGCAGTCTTGCCAAGCGACGCAAGTATGAAGGAGTAGGGGGGCAGGCTAGGATTTTTTTTTTCTGAAACTGTTGATCACTTCAGTGAAAAACTTATTTTAATTAAAATATAGAGCTAGTTTGTTTACGGTGTGTGTTGTCTTTCCGCATAAGCTGTCTTTTGGTTTCACCATTGGCACTCCCCTCGTTTTAAATTTCCATGCACGACGATGCCTAGCTTTATATTTTCATTTAAAAAGACGGAACGTTCGTCAGTGGAAACATCAGAAGTTGTCGGGCACGCCTTGATGTATACCCTTGAGCAATTCGAACTGACGAGTTTTCTACTACGAATCATGAGACAATTTTGTAGATGAATTGTAACTTCTTGGTATTCTTCGAAAGAAACGAATTAGTTACTTAGTTAGTTACATGGTCCACACATCACTTGAACGATTCTTTTATCCAAATTATGTGGAACGACTCAGTTTACAGGATGTGTTTACACGTTAGTGTTGATATTAATGACCGCATCATTATTTTCAGTCTTACTCAAGCAACTGCACTTAATTTTTTTCCTGGCTACCAGTTTTTACGTAGAAATTCAATGAAATAGAAGAAATTGTCCAGGAGATATGATTTTAAATTACATTTAATACATGATTCGCTGCCTCTGACATTTTATGTTATTGGACAAATGTTCATATATTTTATTTTATTTTATTTATTTTTTCTGCGTATTGAACTGCTTTCTCAACCACCGACAGCTTTAACAATAAGTAAAAGGTCATTTTACCCTCTAGTGTTGTGCGTGTGGACATCACTGTTTTTCTGATGGACTGTTTATGACGAATTTCCTTAGCGAATGTACGTATTGTGTCGGCGCAGTGAAACTGCCTAGATCTTTGAAGAGGCGCAGAAAACTTCTCCGTAAGACATTATTGGGTGGAAGTACGCAAAATATTTCCGAAGGCTGATTTGTTTGTTTCCAAGATTGACAATTATCTAAAAAGCAGAAGCAGTTGGATTTAATTGTTTTTGAACCTTAGTAATATGCTTCTTCCAATTCAAGTTCTCATCAATATGTGCCGGCCGCGGTGGTCTAGCGGTTCTAGGCGCTCAGTCCGGAGCCGCGCGACTCCTACGATCGCAGGTTCGAGTCCTGCCTCGGGCATGGATGTGTGTGATGTCCTTACGTTCGTTAGGTTTAAGTAGTTCTACGTTCTCGGGGACTGATGACCATAGGTGTTAAGTCCCATAGTGCTCAGAGCCATTTGAACCATCAATATGTTCAACAGAAACGTGGGGCATTCTACACTACTTATTGACTTCTTCTCGCGTGTTACATCACTTGTTGGTTTGACTCTATTTGTTGTACAGGATTAAAGGTAGTGTGTTCATTCAAAATTTAGGGAGAATCAATTACCAGAAAACAACTTAATAATACTTTGGAAAATGCGACTGTATCCGACACATTGTTAATTTCGGGTATTTGAGCAACACAACTGATTTCAGTCGTAACTACCGAATGTGAGAAGGGGGAGAGGACAGTACAACTCGTTCGTCTTAGAGAGCGGTTAGTTTCGAAAAACGATCTTGAAATATAAAATAGCAGTGTCAAATTGTGTGTGAGCGAGCCAGAAAATAAATTATTGTCAAAACAAGCATTAGAACGAACACTGTCGTCTGCAGTACGATCGATAAGTCGTTCTTTGCAAAGGGGAGATTTTTTCGGATAAATCTAAATGTAAATGTCGTGCGACTAGGGCCTCCCGTCGAATAGACCGTTCGCCGGATGCAAGTCTTTCGATTTGGAGCCACTTCGGCGACTTGTGCGTCGATGGGGATGAAAAAATGGTTCAAATTGCTCTGAGGTCATCAGTCCCCTAGACTTAGAACTACTTAAACCTAACTAACCTAAGGACATCACACACAGCCATGCCCAAGTCAGGATTCGAACCTGCGACAGTAGCAGCAGCGCTGTTCCGGACTGAAGCACCTAGAACCGCTCGGCCAGGGGATGAAATGATGATGATTAGGACAACAGAACACCCAGTCCGTGAGCGGAGAAAATCTCCGACCCAGCCGGGTATCGAACCCGGGCCCTTACGATTGACATTTGGTGCGCTGACCACTCACCTACCGGGGGCGGACTTTTTTCGGATGGGAAATGGACATGATGTTAGTAAAAGTGTATTACTAAAAGAGATTTCTTTCGAAAAATTAGATAATTTACTTTTGAAACAAAAATGACGTCTACACTGCTAGTACGAGAACGTGCTGTAGCGCACTCTGACGCACTGCCAGTCATGGATTCTACGAGAACCATTGAAACGGTTGCCTCTACGCGTACAGCGTGTTCGTTCAGGGCTGCACAGGGCTGTAAACAGTGAACAGAGTCACTGAGCGATCCGTTCTGATGACATCGTTTCAATGTCGCAATAACGAATGCTCTGCATGCAAGTTAAAAATATCTGTCCGTCAAGCAGCTTTGCAGAATGAATGAACTGGCCTGGAGAATCGATCCCCCTCGCCTCCTCCAGAGACTGGCGTAAATCCAATTTCGTTTACTCAGAATAATTCACTCTTCGCAACCGCCTTGTGAAGTTCGGTGGTGAAACATTTATCGCTCAATAAATAACTCACGGGTTACATTTATCGTCGGAATTTGTTCACGGGCTACACGTTCATCTGCTCTTGGAATACACTGTAAGGAGATTGGTGCGTCCTGTGCTAGTGTGTGTGTGTGTGTGTGTGTGTGTGTGTGTGTGTGTGTGTAATGGATAATGTAGGAGCGGAACCTGGTGCCTCGTGCATTATAAGTGAACTCGCCTCTCTTACGGTCCATACGTCAGTAACAGCACCATTTCTGCTTTCGTTGCTGTTATGGCCACAAGCGCGCTTTGAGCGAGAAATGCAAACACGCGATGAACTGCATCGTCTGTCGCACTTTTGGCGAGCGCAGCGGTCAAATTTTCCGGAGGTTCTGCTCTCAAAGGCACTGTTTACATTCCGAACAAACTGCTAGCAGCGCGCACAACCCTCCAAGTTGGGCGAGCCCAGAGCGGTATTAATGGCCTCGTTCGCTCGCCGCTTTAAACGTTGAACATTTGTACATAAGACTAACTGCAAGCTCTGATGGAAGTTACATTTGTTATTAATAACTCCCGAAATTAGTAATTCTAGTTTCGCGTATCATGCGATGTCATCGTAGTGCGTCCGTCGGAACTTCTACATCCCTGTTATTTCGCACTGTTCTGGCTGTGAAATCAAGTGGTGCCACAAAAAGTAGGAAATTTCGTTGTACGTCAAATACTCTTCGCTTTTGGACGTGCCAACGTTGAATTACAAAACGAAACGAATTAACTCGCGTTTACTGTAGCTGCGATCCACAATGAGTCGCTTTTTGTGGACTGTGTGCAGCTAGACGCTAGAGTCGCGGTGATCGCACTGCCTGTTTGCCATGGACCTGCGGTTACTAGAGAACTATTTAACTGCACAATAAAGCCATGAAATTCAAAAAGCGATTGCTAACACTTTCAATGCGCATAAAATGCCAGTTTTAATCTCGATTGTAGACATTAGCCCAAAATTCTTGTAAGGAATGTTATGATTCTTTAATTTAGTTTCTTAGAAAGATGAATAAAGTCATAAACAATAAAACTGGGCAACTTGGTGTCAAGTATTAGTATCTGACAACAGCGCACGAAGTAGGTATTCATTTTGCCAATTTTCTACTAGAAACGAAACCTTAAATGTACTCCTACTCTACAATCGGTGTGAGATGATCCCTGACATTTACTGTACACTGGTCGTATCTGCTTTGCGTGTATACAACGCGATTTTGTAAACGACTCTATGGCAACGTCTCTTCATAACCCTTTAAACAGTCATTGTTTCCGCCGACAGCCGTTTGCGCTTCGCAGTTGAAAGCTGTCACGTGCGCTGCCAGGTGTCAGACATTAGCAGTGTCTTAGTACTAAAGAATGAATGTACTACACGCACGGTGCGGAATTTTTTCACACATCGCAGCGTTTATGACAACATATCTCGTGAAATATCTGTTGTACAATGATATATTTATGTAGGTGCATTCAGTGCCATATGTGGATACTGTCTGCTACGAACAGGGGTAGTAGCATTGGCGTACTAAATTTAAATGTCACGCATGATGCGTCAGATTTTCACGCATATTCGCATTCATGAGATCATATCTCCTCATCTGCCATAGAACGATATAATTCTGTAGGTACATTCAGCTGCACATATACGTACTCTCTGCAAAATGTGTTGTGAATAGAGTCAGTAGTAAATAAATAATAAATTTAAACGTCATGTACAATGCGGCAGTTTCTCAAGCACTCCGTGCTTATGATGTCACATCTCCAGAACTATATTTGGTACCATGGTATCATTCTGCACATGCATCTATCGGGATATGTAGGTACTGTCTCCAAACATTTATTGCGAATAGAGTTAGTAGCACAGAAGTAATGAATTTAAATCTCATGTGGCAGTTTTCCAACCATCTCATTGTTCATTATGTCACGTCTCCTGGATTATGATAGACAGATGGTTCTTACCCCACAACGAATTCGTGCCTGACAGTAACAATATGTGATATGTGTACCAAGTTTGGTTGAAACCGCGAGCGCACACACACACACACACACACACACACACATACACATACACACACACACACACACAGGGATAATATTAATAAAACCAGAATGAGATTTTCACTCTGCAGCGCAGTGTGCCCTGATATGAAACTTCCTGGCAGACTAAAACTTTGTGCCGGACTGAGACTCGAACTTAGGACCCGAGTTCGAGTCTCGGTCCGGCATACAGTTTTAATCTTCCAGGAATTTTCATATTAATAAAACCGACAAACTGCAGGTATGGATTCCTGACTGGAAATAGAGGAAAAAAGGTGAACACGTGTCCGGAAATGCATCGTTGCCACGGTAGATGGCGCTGATGAACGAAAGTTCCTCTGACCATGTGCCGTGCGTCTTTGTGTGTTGCAGGATGTGTGGCTGACGCATCTTACTGTAAGCAACAAGGATGCTGTGCTGTTCTTGTCGGTACAAGCAGAGATGGTGTTTGACTACGGCAAACCAGATGGAAAAGATTGAGAGGCAGCACAGCTGTACCAAAACAAGTATCATCACAGACACCAACCACATCACACAAGGTTTCCAGCGCTTTTTGAGCGTTTGTGTGAGCATGAGTCATTTCAGACTGGTGCAAGATCCAGGCAAGTGGCTGGCCAACATTGTGTAAGCCAAAGTACAATTACGTGTATCCTGCATGACAACGGCTACCATCCCTATCACCTGCAATGAGTGCAAGGATAATCAGCAGCGGATTTCCTCTACGGGAAGGACTTTGTCTGTTGTTTTTGTACCAGACCATCATTGTAATGGGATTTCTGTCATCAGTCCTCGTTACCGACGAAGCAACGTTTACCAGAACTGGCACCAGCGATCTGCATAATCGTCATCCGTGGGCTACACACAATCCTCGGGGAATGGTTGAGGCGCCACATCATCTTCGGTTCAGCATCAACGTGTGCGCAGGGTCCTTGGCGACCACATACTTGGACCGGTTAGTATTCCACAACGCCTTGATGGAGGAACGTACCTGGACTTCCAACGGAATACTCTGCTTGAGCTGCTAATCTGGTTTCTGCATGACGGAGTACCACCCCACTTCCGCATTACAGTTCGCCGACTGCTCAACGACATCTGCTCCGGACGATGGTTTCCCGTAGTATAGCCTGCTAGATCACCAGACTTATATCCTCTGGAATTTTACTTCTGGGGGCATCTGAAGAGCGTTGTGTATGCTGAACCAGTCCCTATTCGCAGACCTAAGTACGTGTGCTACACATGAGCTGCTCGCAAAGCCCTCATCTTGGCAGATGGAAGAAGGTGTTTGTAGATTGTTTGAATCTGTCTCCTACTAGCGATAACTTTGAAGAGCTGTCGAACTGAAGGTAAGTTGATTTAAATAAATTATACTGGGTTGTCCATTGATCGTGACCGGTCCAAATATCTCACGAAATATGCGTCAAACGAAAAAACTACAAAGAACGAAACTTGTCTAGCTTGAAGGGGGAAACGAGATGGCGCTATGGTTGGCCCACTAGATGGCGCTGCCATAGGTCAAACGGATATCAACTGCGTTTTTTTTAATAGGAACCCTCATTTTATTACATATTCGTGTAGTACGTAAGGAAATATGAATGTTTTAGTTGGACCACTTTTTTCGCTTTGTGATATATGGCACTGTAATAGTCACAAACGTGTTAAGTAAGTGGTATCACGTAACATTCCGCCAGTGCGGACGGTATTTACTTCGTGATACATTACCCGTGTTAAAATGGACCGTTTACCAATTGCGGAAAAGGTCGATGTCGTGTTGATGTATGATAAATGCCCAACGGGTGTGTGCTATGTATACTGCTCGGTATCCTGGACGACATCATCCAAGTGTCCGGACCGTTCGCCGGATAGTTACGTTATTTAACGAAACAGGAAGTGTTCAGCCACACGTGAAACGTCAACTACGACCTGCAACAAATGATGATGCCCAAGTAGGTGTTTTAACTGCTGTCGCGGCTAATCCGCACATCAGTAGCAGACTAAATTGTTCGAGAATCGGGCCGGCCGTGGTGGCCAAGCGGTTAAAGGCGCTACAGTCTGGAACCGCGCGGCCGCTACGGTCGCAGGTTCGAATCCTGCCTCGGGCATGGATGTGTGTGATGTCCTTAGGTTAGTTAGGTTTAAGTAGTTCTAAGTTCTAGGGGACTGATGACCTTGGAAGTTAAGTCCCATGGTGCTCAGAGCCATTTGAACCATTTTTTGTTCGAGAATCGGAAATCTCAAAAACGTCGGCGTTGAGAATGCTACATCAACATCGATTGCACCCGTACCATACTTCGATGCACCAGGAATTGCATGGCCACGACTTTGAACGTCGTGTACAGCTCTGCCACTGGGCACAAGAGAAATTACGGGACGGTGACAGATGTTTTGCACGCGTTCTGTTTAGCGACGAAGCGTCATTCACCAACAGTGGTAACGTAAACCGGCATAATATGCACTATTGGGAAACGGAAAATCCACGATGGCTGCGGACAAGTGAAACATCAGCGACCTTGGCAGGTTAATGTATGGTGCGGCATTATGGGAGGAAGGATAATTGTCCCCCATTTTATCGATGCCAATCTAAATGTTGCGATGTATGCTGATTTCCTATGTTATGTTCTACCGATGTTACTACAAGATGTTTCAATGCATGACAGAATGGCGATGTACTTCCAACATGATGGATGTCCGGCACATAGCTCGCGTGCGGTTGAAGCAGTGTTGAATAGCATATTTCGTCACAAATGGTTTGGTCGTCGAAGCACCATACCATGGCCCGCACGTTCATCGGATCTGACGTCCCCGGATTTCTTTCTGTAGGGAAAGTTGAAGGATATTTGCTATCGTGATCCACCGACAACGCCTGACAACATGCGTCAGCGCATTGTCAATGCATGTGCGAACATTACGGAAGGCGAACTACTCGCTGTTGAGAGGAATGTCGTTACACGTATTGCCAAATGCATTGAGGTTGACGGACATCGTTTTGAGCGTTTATTGCATTAATGTGGTATTTACAGGTAATCACGCCGTAACTGCATGCGTTCTCAGAAATGATAAATTCACAAAGGTACATTTATCACATTGGAACAACAGAAATAAAATGTTCAAACGTATATCTACATCTACATGATTACTACGCAATTCACATTTAAGTGCTTGGCAGAGGGTTCATCGACCTACAATCATACTATCTCTCTACCATTCCACTCCCGAACAGCGCGCGGGAAAAACGAACACCTAAACCTTTCTGTTCGAGCTCTGATTTCTCTTATTTTATTTTGATGGTCATTCCTACCTATGTAGGTTGGGCTCAACAAAATATTTTCGCATTCGGAAGAGAAAGTTGGTGACTGCAGTTTCGTAAATAGATATCGCCACGACGAAAAACGTCTTTGCTTTCATGCCTTCCATCCCAACTCGTGTATCATATCTGCCACACTCTCTCCCCTATTACGTGATAATAAAAAACGAGCTGCCCTTTTTTTTGCACTCTTTCGATGTCCTCCGTCAGTCGAACATGGTAAGGATCCCACACCGCGCAGCAATATTCTAACAGAGGACGAACGAGTGTAGTGTAAGCTGTCTCTTTAGTGAACTTGTTGCATCTTCTAAGTGTCCTGCCAATGAAACGCAACCTTTTGGCTCGCCTTCCCCACAATATTATCTATGTGGTCTTTCCAACTGAAGTTGTTCGTAATTTTAACACCCACTTAGTTGAATTGACAGCCTGGAGAATTTTACTATTTATCGAGTTATCGAATTCCAACGGATTTCTTTTGGAACTCATGTGGATCACCTCACACTTTTCGTTATTTAGCGTCAACTGCCACCTGCCATACCGTTTTCTAAATCGCTTTGCAACTGATACTGGTCTTCGGATGACCTTACTTGACGGTAAATTACAGCATCATCTGCGAACAACCTAAGAGAACTGCTCAGATTGTCACCCAGGTCATTTATATAGATCAGGAACAGCAGAGGTCCCAGGACGCTTCCCTGGGGAACACCTGATATCACTTCAGTTTTATTCGATGATTTGCCATCTATTACTACGAACTGCGACCTTCCTGACAGGAAATCACGAATCCAGTCACACAACTGAGACGATACCCCATAGGCCCGCAGCTTGATTATAAGTCGCTTGTGAGGAACGGTGTCAAAAGACTTCCGGAAATCCAGAAACACGGAATCAGCCTAAGATCGCCTGTCGATAGCGGCCAGTACTTCGTGCGAATAAAGAGCTAGCTGCGTTGCACAAGAACGATGTTTTCTAAAACCATGCTGATTACGTATCAATAGATCGTTCCCTTCGAGGTGATTCGTAATGTTTGAATACAGTATATGCTCCGAAACCCTACTGCAAACCGACGTCAATGATATGGGTCTGTAGTTCGATGGATTACTTCTACTACCCTTCTTAAACACTGGTGCGACCTGCGCAATTTTTCAATCTGTAGGTACAGATCTATCGGTGAGCGAGCGGTTGTATATGATTGCTAAGTAGGGAGCTATTGTATCAGCGTAATCTGAAAGGAACCTAATCGGTATACAATCTGGACCTGAAGACTTGCCCGTATCAAGCGATTTGAGTTGCTTCGCAACCCCTAAGGTATCTACTTTTAAGAAACTCATGCTAGCAGCTGTTCGTGTTTCAAATTCTGGAATATTTCATTCGTCTTCCCTGGTGAAGGAATTTCGGAAAACTGCGTTCAATAACTCCGCTTTAGCGGCGCAGTCGTCGGTAACAGTACCATCGGCACTGCGCAGCGAAGGTATTGACTGCGTCTTGCCGCTTGTGTACTTTACATACGACCAGGATTTCTTCGGATTTTCTACCAAATTTCGAGACAATGTTTCATTGTGGAACCTATTAAAGGAAGTACCTACGTTCTGTATTTTAATTTAAAGAACGTACCTGTTACCAGCTGTTCGTCTAAAATTGTGAGCCATGTGTTTGTGACTGTTACAGTGCCATCTATCACAAAGCGAAAAAAGTGGTCCAGCTAAAACATTCATATTTCCTTACGTACTACACGAATATATAATAAAATGAGGGTTCCTATTAAAAAAAAATGCAGTTGATATCCGTTTGACCTATGGCAGCGCCATCTAGTGGGCCAACCATAGCGCCATCTCGTTTCCCCCTTCAAGCTAGACAAGTTTCGTTCTCTGTAGTTTTTTCGTTTGACGCTTATTTCGTGAGATATTTGGCCCGGTCACGATCAATGGACCACCCTGTATGTTCAGTCCGTTCTGTACAAGAGTTAAATTTTACAAAGGTTCTCTTCAGCCGTTGGAAAGCAAAGGAAAGGAGAGGAAACACCGCTACCAGGGTATGAAGAACACGCGATGGTAAAACGTTAGTTTTGTGGATTATGGCGGCAACTTCGTGACAGCACAAATTCTTGCAGAAACAAGTGTAACAATTTAAATTGTAAAATAACTAGCCTCATTAACGAAATTAGGAACATTTGTGAATGTTTAAGTAAAAAAAAGAAAAAAAACGAAGTTTTATCTGGTATTACAACTCTCTAAATATAGCATAAAGTCACTGAGAATGTTTGATCAACGGTGTCCTGACCTAATTTTTTCTTTTCATACCACTGGAATCACACTGGAGCTAAATACGTACATTAGAAGGTACTGTGTTAAGTATAAGTGTTGTGAGCTGCTTATTTCTCATACGGTTCCACTGAACATGCATGAATGAGTGCAGAAGTTTTGTTTATTTTTATTGTTTAATGCAGTTTAGGCTTTTTAGTTATTTTGTTTCACTGAGGGCAGGACTACAGTTATTTAAGAAAATTAGATAAATAAGTCCCATCAAACTGGCAAATTCTGTGACAAATGTTTTTCCGTGTATGGCTAAAACAAAACTCATAAAATAGGGTAAATTTGAAACAAAGCTGTGACTGAGTGTCATAAACACTAAGTCAGCCGATGTATCCCACAGATGAACAAAGCTCTGCTTTCTTTGTCTTAGACATCATATTACAGTGTTGTCCTGAGTTGGAGGAAAAGTTTGTGAAAATTGATATTCCATATTTCGAATACCCGCAGCACATAAAAAGTTCTTTCCTCTCAAAATTAAAGGATAAAGGTTATAATGTTCCAGATATGTGGAACCTAAGTGTCTCAGTAGATATTTCTGTAAGTTTATGTTACAAGAAAATCTAAAATGTCACTAAATTGCCCAGTTTTATGGTAGCGAAAACGTCACATGATGACTTGGTCAAGTGGGCAAATACAGTGTCGGCATTTATCGAGCTTCTTTTATATTTCCGTTTAATTTCATCAGCTGAAGAACAGTTACTACAATTAACGAACCATTCCACATTTCTTTGACAGAATGATATGATCACATCTGAAGACTGCCGAATTTTAGCGTTTCGAGATATAAATTAATAAATTAATCCAGTCATCAGTCTTCAGTTCCTCTGATAAAGATGAAATTATAGAAAGTTCATATATTAGTTGCGGTTTTTCGCAAAAATAGTTAGGAAATGTGCTAAGTGTTGAGGACAAGGCTGTCCGAACAATGCATTTACACTTAAATATAATATAACAAGGGCCTTACGGGCTATTAAAACAGTTTTTGCTAGTCATTGCCAGTGCTTTCGTTTTCCTTCAAGCATTAGAGACGAATAAATTCTGTGATAAAGGTAATTTATTATTAATGCAATAAGAATGCCAAACGAAGTCATTCACTCTAGAATGATCCACAAACATCAAATTGTATTACTGCAATTTGATTCAAGATATTGTGAAATTGTTATCAGGTGCTGACCCTTAATTTGAAGAGAGTGATTAATGTTGCGAATCAGAAAGCTGTTGTCAGTTTCGATCTGACGAATCCTCGAATCTGTAAAGGCGCTATTTTAGGGAAGATGGAGTCTGCAAACCATATTCCATTCGAACATTCTTCATCTGAATATCATTTTACTTCTTCTTCTGCCTAACGACTGATGGATTCAAAATCCCCCATTCGCTGTTTTATTTCCCAAGCCCAGAAAATTAATTGTGGGCTGGCCAGTTCTCCAAGAGCTACCCTATGAGTTTACAAGTGCACAATTTCAGATGGAAACGCGACATTAGGCTCCAGGTATAGACCATAAAATTGGAGATTTGCGTAATACTTGTGGCAGGAAAATATCTGACAATAACAGTCTTTCGTTTAATTCTTTCATGGTTAACATTCACTTCACAAGCCGCGACATTGTCGCGGAAAAACAGTGAGTGACCCGTATATGTAATAAGTTTCCTTTAATTTATGTCTATGGTCACAAACGTTTTGTTAACAGATTACCGGTTTCGGTCTTTAATGACCATCATCAGATCTGTTTCATAAAAACAAAGTCATAATGTACTACAGCCATAGTGGCAGTACAGATCTGATGATGGTCATTAAAGACCAAAACCGGTAATCTGTTAACAAAATGTTTGTGACCATAGACGTAAATTAAAGGAAACTTATAACATCTATTTAACACAGATGTGGAAAACAGAAGGTCAAAACCCGTCTACCTTCGTGATAAATAATACATTTCCGTTCCTAAAAAAGTTTTAAGCTGATCGATTTTGAAAATCGGAAAAACGGGATACATGCCTTTTTTCATTTACATCTAGGATTTTCAGAGTTAAATATTTGATTTTATGAGGACGATGATTATGAAAAGACGTACAACAAATCAGTAGCAAAACATATTTATTCTCCAGACAGTGAAAATCATGAAATACAGCACACACGTTTTCAACAAAACATTTGAATATGACTTTACTGTATCACACACCAATGTTTACTGCAGTCTATGAAGCTTTATAAGGCGTATCTGTCCACCACATACAAAATTATGTGCAGATCAGCATAACTACAGTAGTGCGTAATGTCTGTTACGTAGAAGAAAAAGTAATTAATTAGTGCAGACATTCTTGGAAAGAAGAAGATTGTGATTTGATCTGATTTTTGTGAAACAGGCACATTATAAGCACATGCCACCCACTTCATCACTCCAAGCTTTCTATATGTCCACCTCACAGTCCCTGGCATTTTTCTCTAAGTTCAAAAATCATCCCACTGCACGCTAGCACTAGACAGATGTGAGATATAGAAGTTCCAACCTAGCTCGCCGTTCGCCGAGACGAATGGAGAAAACGAGGACGCATCGCGGTATCTGCAGCATGGATCCCTGGTCGCCCGCTAAGATGCGCTCCTCTCCACTTTGTCCAAAGGCTGCAACACACGCACATCGATCTGGCATCGACTGAAGTCCACCACCGAATCTCTATAGATTGCCCTCGATGGAAGTCAATCCGCATATCTCTACAGGCAGCCATAGACCGAAGTCTGTCTGTGAATGTTAAAATTTTCATTACGCACAGTACTAATTTTCCCGCCGATCAGTCTCTGTTGCCAACAGCAAAATTACAAAATGCTACAGCCCAGTGCGAGATTTTCCTGCAATGTAGTGTACCACCAAATCAGTGAGTCATCTTCAGGCGCCAATCATACAGCAAAACTCATCCTTCCGTTGCCTTCCTGTGGGTCCTTAGTCACGTGGGCATCCCAGGGAATGAACTGGCTGACCGTTTGGCTAGTGAGGCGCGGATACTTACGCCCACCCCCCCATCCCCCCATTCCCATTCCCTTTCACGTTTCCAGGTGTAGAGATGCACATACGCATCAAATCTCTCTTCTCCCAAAAGTGACATCTGATGCGCTACTTCTCTCAGTGGTAAACTCCACACAATCAAGGAGAAAAGAAAGAGTCCACTCCCTTATGCCGTCTACATGTTGGTCATACTAGGTTCACCCATTGTTTTCTCTTGCGAAACGAGACACCTCCAGTGGCTGTGGAGCCAGACTGTCGGTATCCCATACAACGGTGGAATGTCTCCTACTTTTCGCCCTTTGTGCTAAGTACAGCCTTCCAGATTCCTTGTCTTTAATACTAGCAGAACATTCATGGATGGTTGACCTGTTCCTCAGTTGCCTACGTGAAAGTGGCTTTTATTTTCAGCAATAATGTTTTCCTTTACTTCTGGAGCAAGGGCAGCGTGATTGTGGTTGGGGCCTCTCTTCATGTTTTCTAGGTCTAGTACCCATGATCATTCCCACTTCCAAAGACCAATTTTTTGCCTCTGTTTTTCTGGTTTTCTATTCACCTTTAAGTTTGAGCCCTCTGACTGGATCCGCCCACTTTTAGGTGACCCTCTATCTTAAGCAAGCAACTTTTGAATGTCGGAGCTGATGATCTCACCGTTTAGTCCCATAATACCCCTCAATCAATCAATCGATCAATCAAAACTCATTCCTACCGCCTAGAATCGTCGGCACCCGCTCTGTGCTCGTGACGCCACTCACGAACAAACCAGTCCCGCATCTTTCCACCCACAGAGTTAACCTCACGTCAGAGGAAATCTGGATTGCAAATACTGCTTGCGAGGCTAGTCTATTACTTCGTGCGTCGTGTGTTTCTGAAAGTGGCTGATGGCTTTTTACAAAGCTGGGCTGCAAAACATGGGCAGAAAACCCTCGCCTGCAGCTGGTGGCGCCGATCCGCCCCCTAGCGGCTCCCTCTGCTGCCTGAGGTTGTAAGTCAGACAATGCTTGTTGTCCACCTGGGATGCCGTGGCAGTCGCAGTTCGACGAAGTCAGTGCCTGTCCCTCCACTCTCCATATCTGTAACATTTTCCGTTCTCACATCTCAGCTTCGACACGTTGTCAGTTGCATTGGTGGAGAAATAGAACGCCCTAACACAAAACGGCTCGCAGCCGGCCGGAGTGACCGAGCGGCTCTAGGCGCTAGAGTCTGGAACCGCGCGACCGCTACGGTCGCAGGTTCGAATCCTGCCTCGGGCATGGACGTGTGATGTTCTTAGCTTAGTTAGGTTTAAGTAGTTCTTAGTTCTAGGGGACTGATGACCTCAGAAATTAAGTCCCATAGTCCTCAGAGCCATTTGAACCATTTTTGAAAGAAATATGCAATGAGGTGAACAGAAAAGACAATTTTACTCAAATAACTATACTGAAGTCATCGCGATTTATGATGGTCCCCTGAACATTGCCAGCGACAGGACATCGTTCTTAATACGGTTTACGATCACCATGCATTATGATGCATGCTCTGAAAATCTCTCCCACCTGGGCGCAAGAGCAGTACGAAGGTTTTGTGGTACGGCGTTCTATTTCTCCACCAATGCAACTGACAAATACTGGATGCTCGTTGGTGCATGTGGACGTGGTTAAATACGTTTCTTCAACACATCGTACATGTGTACGATGGAATTTAATTTGGGGGAACTGACAGGCCAGTCCATTCGCCGAATATCATGTCGTTCCTTGGGCTCCTCTACCTGCATCGGCCGTGCATCGTCGTCCATGAGAATGAAGTCAGGGTCGAATGAATCTTTGAAAAGACCCACACGAGGTAGGAGCACAGTATCACAATAACGTTGGCCAGCGAGTGTACTGTGTTCAAAAATTTATGCCTTCGCACATCATAACACTTGTTGTTAATTTCGTAATCGCTGTTGGAATTATCTTTAAATCACCTTCTGGCAGGCAGTACATGGGGAGCAACCACATCAGTCCACCGAGGAGCATCCCTTGCGCTGGTCTACTCTGCACCAGAATAGTGTGCACCAGTTTGGCTCCGAAGCGCCCACGTAGTGAAAGTAGACGTCCGACTGAACTCAGTTATGAGAGTAATTAGTGGTACAGTCTGGTCTGCAGCTACTTGCTGGCTACCAGTGCTTTCAAACACCTGTCCACCAGACCTCCGTCGAAAGGCTGCTCTTTACAACCTCTGTCTGTAAGTTTCTGAAAACAACTCGATCCCTCTTCATGACAATTTGCTATCACTGCCCAAGAAACTCCTCAACTCTAGACGACCAGCATATGAAATGGGAGTCCAAATGCTATCCACAGGATTCGACCAGGACGCAGAGTGGAAACGTGACTGGCAAGCGACAAGAGCCCGAAACCAAAAACTTGTAGACAATCCAACAGTTCTACTTTCAGGCTTCCACCAACCAAGGGAGGTGTAGGTGCAGTTAAACAGATATCGGACAGAAGAGGGTAGATGCATATACAACATGCACAAGTGGGGCTTTTCAAGTGACAGTGTGTGTGACTAGGGTGACACCCAAACAATGAGCCACATCGTGAGTAACTGTCCAATCAGACGCTTCCCTGGTGGCATTGAGAAGCTCCATCAAGCATCCTAAATGTGTATTATTGTAATTGATGCATACGATAATAATCATAACACTTGGACCGCGGAAACGATAGTATTCGTCAATGCTGGAGGTATCCTCACATCACAAGACGTGGTAACACGTAATGTACCCAGGAACGTTGTCGAACATCATCGTTTTAATGGTCAAGGTGTTCTGGACTGTGGAGATGTAGTGTTGTATGGGCGTACTGACCTCCAAACCTTTGAATCCTTCACATTCGGCAGTCAACATTATTGTGATACTATACTCCTTCCCCACGCGCTTTTTTTCAGGGATCCATTCGGCGATGTCTTCATTTTTACCGATGACAATGCTCAACAGCATCGGAAAGCGCTGGTGGAGGTGCTGTTGAAACGAGTGGATATTTGTTGAATCGAAAAAAAAAAAATGTTCAAATGTGTGTGAAATCTTATGGGACTTAACTACTAAGGTCATCAGTCCCTAAGCTTACACACCACTTAACCTAAATTATCCTAAGGACAAACACACACACCCATGCCCGAGGGAGGACTCGAACCTCCGCCAGGACAGCCGCACAGTCCAAGACTGCAGTGCCCTAGACCGCTCGGCTAATCCCGCGCGGCCCGGTGAATCGACTTGCCTACCCATTGCCATGACTTAAATCCTATCGAGAATGTGTGGTATGCTTTGGGGAGATGTGCCGCTGCACATACACATGCACTAAAGAACATCCAGCAGTTGCGAACCTCACTGTTGGAGGAATGGAACGCCCTACCGCAAAAACTCCTTACTACCACCACCATTGCGGCCAGCATGAGAGCACGTTGCAGATACTGCATTGCTGTCCATGGTGATTACACATTGTACTAAAATATATGTTCAGGGGTCCTTCATAAATCACAGTGACATCAGTGCAATTACTGTCTTCGAATAAGAATGTTATTACTGTTCGCCTCACTGCATATTCCTTTCATTTAACTTCTGTACTACACTGTAGCAGCTCATTGTCTGGTCCCAGTGTCATCGAGCTATCTTACTTGGCAGTGACACATTAAGCGAAAGCTACTTTCGTCCTTAAGTTTTGCACACTGCTGTATGCATTTCGTGTTCCATGAAGTACATCCCAGATATGTAGATTTGCTTCCTTTAAAAGTTAAAATTTGTCCCTGTTTGTTTATTGGACGCAATGCTTTGGTGTTAGTTATTCATGCTTTCCACGATATTTTAAGCAATCTGCAGTAAATCCAAATTCCAAAGCCGGTGATCTTCTTTGCTGATGGCACATTTAGTATCCATTCTGGTGAACAACATGGCAGACTAGATGCAGCATCTCACTGGTCGAATTCTAACCAATAGTTCAAGGTCTGTACTTATGGGGAATTTTCTTGAATTCTATGAAAGCATTATGGGCGTTCTCTATGCGAAACTTTATATTCATTTTTGATCTCCAGCTTTAACAGCCACGTTCAAGGCATTAAGTGGTCTACGCTTTGTATTAAGGAGTCATTGACTCGTAAATTTGCAGTTGTGAAGAAGTCGGGCTGTCATGTGACAATCATAAAATGCTTACCTTGGGCTTGACGTTCAGACTTAGGGTACAGCTGTAATTCATTATGTTGACTGGTTGTTGACTATCTAAATTATTGGCAATGAATATTATATCTTCAGCATACAGAAAGCTGTTCATAAAAACTCTTTAAACTTTCTTTTCCGGCATAACCAAGTGCTTCCTGAGAGATAATCTCTGATTACAGATAAGATACCACTTGCGACAGAGTGGACCCTTGTCGGACTCCTCTGCAGATATTAACCAAGCCTGTGACCTCATTATCAAATTTTATGTGTGATATCTGACTCCAATATAAATTCTCTATACAGCGGATATCCTGCCGATCTGTATTTATTCTTTAGAGAATTTCCATAAGTTTATGAGGTTGCACTCTATCAAAGGCTTTATCATAAAACAACGGCCTACATTTTTATTCAGTTCTTAGCACTTTTGTACTAGAATCTGTGGTGCTACTATTGCTTATCGTACCTTAGCATTTGTTAAACCCAAAATGTACCCCAGCAATGAATTTCTCACATTTTTATATGGCGCTCGGTGGATGATTTTCATAAATATTTTAGAAGAATGGCTCATATAACTAATGAGTTTATGATATTAATATTTCCGTCCATTCTTCTTTTCTATTAAGAGCATAAAAGTTGATCATAGCCACTGGGCAGATAATATCCTGTATCCTAAATTTTGTTACAGACATTCCCACCTTGTGTTTGGCCTCAAATAATTTCCCAAGATATACTTTACAGGCTGGCCGGAGTGGCCGAGCGGTTCTAGGCCCTTCAGTCTGGTACCACGCGACCGCTACGTTCGCAGGTTCGAATCCTGCTCCGGGCATTGGTGTGTGATCCTTGGGTTAGTTAGGTTTAAGTAGTTCTAAGTTCTAGGGGACTGATGACCTCAGATGTTAAGTCACATAGTGCTCAGAGCCATTTGAACCATATACTTTACCCTTCCAAAATATGACAATAATTCCTCAGATAAGTTTTTATTTACTGATAAAACAACATTCACTGTGTAAATTTCCAAATACGAAATATTCATAAATGAAATTGTTCCATCTTATTGAGTATTAGTGGTAGCAGAGCTTAATATTGCTGTGGATCTCCCAGAAGTATCATTATTCGAACATATTTTGTCGAGGATTAATCGAAAGAGTATAATCGCTACTTAATTAGAAATTTACATGTTTTGTAGATTATTGTATGAATTGGAACGAGTCTGTTTACAGACACATTTTTCATGATTTTTCTGTATGGCCGCATGTTTGCTATTTACAGGATGTTCTATAGCACAATGTTGAAATTTAATATGAATTAATATATTAATGTTTACTAATGTTGAACGTAATCAGCAATATACTTTAGTTTCTGAGCTAAACATCCTAAGCATTAATTCAAAAATTCTTCTGTTGAATAAAAGGTGTTGTGCAGTAAAAATATTCAGGCTAGATTTAAAATTTTCTTTATTATGTGTTAAAGATTTTATACGACTGGGAAAACCAACAAAGAACTTTAATTCTGCACACTGAACTCCTTCATACGCCACTGACAGGTTTAATGATGACTCACTAACGTCATATTTTCTTCCACTGCTGTTGTTTTGAAAATATTATTCATATAAAGTCGTCATGGATTTCTTATGAAAAATTTCACTACAGATACTGTGAATGGGGAGTTAGTGTCTTTAGAGTGTCTACAAGATGACTGTTGGTGAACACGACACATTATTCTCGGTGTTAGATTTTTATCAAAAAAGATACACCAAATAATTATGCAATAAAGCATTAATACGCGGAAATATACGTAACATACTAAGATTTTCATTTATTTGTTTCAAAATCCAACAGTTATACGAAGAGGAGAAGTTACTGAACTTAACTGTTTGAGGTGTATTACAAAATTTTTTTTCCAGTGCTAGTTTTCCTCTTAAACATATGGAAATTTCTTCCCTGTTTTCTGACTCATTTTTATGTCGCACGTGTATTGTTGTTGCTATTCTATTCACTTAAAATCAATGAATATCCTCTTTTCTGAAATTTTTGGGATCCACTTTATAAACTGAACCTTTTATTCTGTTACTTTTTCGCAAACAGGATTAAATACAACGCTTTTGTCGCCTGTTTGAAGTACAGTGTTATTGCAAATGATTGAAGCGATTTCACAGCTCTACAATAACTTTATTATTTGAGATATTTTCACAATGTTTTGCACACACATACAAAAACTCAAAAAGTTTTTTAGGCATTCACAAATGTTCGATATGTGCCCCTTTAGTGATTCGGCAGACATCATGCCGATAATCAAGTTCCTCCCACACTCGGCGCAGCATGTCCCCATCAATGAGTTCGAAAGCATCGTTGATGCGAGCTCGCAGTTCTGGCACGTTTCTTGGTAGAGGAGGTTTAAACACTGAATCTTTCACATAACCCCATAGAAAGAAATGGCATGGGGTTAAGTCGGGAGAGCGTGGAGGCCATGACATGAATTGCTGATCATGATCTCCACCACGACCGATCCATCGGTTTTCCAATCTCCTGTTTAAGAAATGCCGAACATCATGATGGAAGTGCGGTGGAGCACCATCCTGTTGAAAGATGAAGTCAGCACTGTGGGTCTCCAGTTGTGGCATGAGCCAATTTTCCAGCATGTCCAGATACACGTGTCCTGTAACGTTTTTTTCGCAGAAGAAAAAGGGGCTGTAAACTTTAAACCGTGAGATTGCACAAAACACGTTAACTTTTGGTGATTGCGAATTTGCTGCACGAATGCGTGAGGATTCTCTACCGCCCAGATTCGCACATTGTGTCTGTTCACTTCACCATTAAGAAAAAATGTTGCTTCATCACTGAAAACAAGTTTCGCACTGAACCCATCCTCTTCCATGAGCTGTTGCAACCGCGCCGAAAATTCAAAGCGTTTGACTTTGTCATCGGGTGTCAGAGCTTGTAGCAATTGTAAACGATAAGGCTTCTCCTTTAGCCTTTTCCGTAAGATTTTCCAAACCATCGGCTGTGGTACGTTTAGATCCCTGCTTGCTTTATTCGTCGACTTCCGCGGGCTACGCGTGAAACTTACTCGCACGCGTTCAACCGTTTCTCCGCTCACTGCAGGCCGACCCGTTGATTTCCCCTTACAGAGGCATGCAGAAGCTTTAAACTGCGCATACCATTGCCGAATGGAGTTAGCAGTTGGTGGATCTTTGTTGAACTTCGTCCTGAAGTGTCGTTGCACTGTTTGACTGATGTGAGTGCATTTCAAGCACGACATACGCTTTCTCGGCTCCTGTCGCCATTTTGTCTCACTGCGCTCTAGAGCGCTCTGGCGGCAGAAACCTGAAGTTCGGCTTCAGCCGAACAAAACTTTATGAGTTTTTCTACGTATCTGTAGTGTGTCGTGACCATATGTCAATGAATGGAGCTACAGTGAACTTATGAAATCGCTTCAATCATTTGTAATAGCCCTGTATTTAGCTCAATGTTAATGATTTTCAATTCAGTGGATAAAACCGTCAATTACAGAAAGAATATTTTCTATGAAAGTATCATGATCCACATGACCAGATCTACTGTTGTTTAAGGCTTTTATGTGAGTGTATGAACACCATACTCAGTCAAGCAACCCTTCTGGAAATCAAACGTGACAACTTAAGTGAATTCGTTCCAGTTATGTATAGCACTACCTTCTAGTACACTAGTTCCTTGAATATTTTTGAAAAACGGTGCGAGAAAGTAAATTGTACATTTATCGTTTCCATCCATCCTTTTTTTATAAGGAATTTTAACAAAGCGTGTATTAAAACAGTCTTAAAAAATTCTCTGCACTCATAGTGCATTACATCTATTATTTGTCGTACATGTATGTCATATAATATCACTAAGGACATGATTTATTAATGTACAAAAACTCCTCAAGATTATATCTGAAATTCCTTTAACACTAAAGTTTAAAGCATTTTATAACTCTATTAATATTAGTAGAGGATTTTCTGTTACTTCTGGTTTTTTAAAGTTTTGTCGAATAACATTTCTAACGTAACATATAACCCTCCTTCTTCTACTCAGGTATTTGACCTTACTTTCGTGAGTACATTGAGTAGGTGATAGTGAAAAAAAGTATACTTACGTAGTAGCAGTCCTAACATAGTCATTCAGCTTATAATAAAGTATTGTCTACAACCTGGCTGTGGTGACTCTCATTTCACATTACAGATTTCTTAAGCATTATGTATAATTCTTTTATGTAGTCTTCGTTATTAATTTACATCATGATGCGCGTCTTTCCGGAAGTTTCAGTAACTATTTTTAAGATTTGACAGTGCTTTATGTAGAATGCAAGAAGAAGAAGAGTTATACTTGTTCTTCTCTTCATATAAATTTCGCTTTTGTTTGACATGATATTTTAATCTGTTTGGTTATCATAGCTTATTTTTTCAGTAACGTCCGGAATAACGTCATACAAGAGCTAGATTCAAATATTTACTGCACTTTACCATATAACACATTGATCTTACACCTGGGATCTGATTCCAGTTATTATTTATCCCATACAATTTCTTTTACGTTATTTTTAAAACACAGTAGCTTAGTATCATTACTACGCCTCACTGTGTTGTGTGAACATGTCTCATAGCTATATGATATTCCATGGTTCATTTTCACTCGTTTGTTATGTGGGCCGTTGCGATGTTACTTAGAACAATGCCACTTTTGCCCATCTTAAATCCTGTGGGTTGTCAGTAAATTTGAAGATAAGTTTACGTAAAAATCAAAGAAGACATGATAGTTCTAGTACTATAAATACGAAGAAAAATAAGTTTCATATCCGCAAACGCCATTTCGTTTATTCTGCAAGGTATTAAAAGTTATAAATCTTTTGCTTTATTAATCTTATTGATTCGCTAAGTTTCGACATTTAGCTTCAGTTTTGCTCGTAGTGAACATATTTTCCACAGACAGACATATCTCCTAGTAATTTAAAAATTTCGGTAAACATATGATGTATTAAAGAATGTGCTTCTCGTTTACCCTCGTTCTTCGATGGCTCGTTTTTTATGCCGTCTACAGATGCATAAATATGAGTGACAGCTACAGAAATTCCCGTATCATGGAACATAAGTCTCGAGGCTACTGCCGTTTCTCTCACAGTTAAGGTGTGAATAGTATAAACTGAAAGTTTTCTTTCTCAGTGACGCTACTCCTGACACATTTAAATGTGCTGTTTGCTGTATTTCGGATTCCTCTATTATTCCTATTTTCTCCGGTCTCCAGCAGCGTCTATTATTTCATTTTATGTGTAAATCGCTCGGCATTTTCAAATGCTAACATGAAACTCTTATTTTTAGTTTTATTAACGAAAAGAGAAATGGAAAACACGCAACTGGCTTGGAATATAATCTAGTAATTTGAATGAAGTTTGCCTGAAACGCAGTGACCCGATTCGTTCCTCAAATATCAGAGGCAATGTAAAAATACTTCCCCCACGCACATAGCTGCCCTGGACTTGTAGCGATGTTGCATTAGAGTACGCAAAAAAGATTTTGATTTAATTCTGGTATGGTTGAAACTCGAGAATAAATGTATTCCATCGGATGGAGGATAGAGCAGCGACAGTTGCTTCTGAATTCAGTACATTTGTTCACCTGACAAAATATTTGTCAGCTTGACAAAAGAGCGATAACAACGGTGAAGTCCCTGATGACAGTGCCACTAAAGCAGAGCTACTAAACACGGTTTCCCGAAACTCCTTCACCAAATATTCCTGAGTTCTAATGAAGAATAACCGACAAGATGAGAAACGTAGAAGTAGATACCCTCGGTGTAACAAAGCAGCTTATATCACTTAATAAAGGCAAGGCCTCCGGTCCAGATTGCATACCGATCAGGTTACTCTCAGAGTATGCTGATACAATAGCTCCATATTTAGCAATTATATACAACCGCTCGCTCACAGGAAGATCCGTTCCTAAAGACTGAAAAATTGCTCAAGTCACACGAATACCCAAAAGGAGCATTAGGAGTAATCCGCTGAACTGCAGACCCATATCACTAATGTCGATTTGTAGTAGTGTTTAGTCAGTTCAGATTTGGAAAATATCGTTCTTGCGAAACACAACTAACTCTTGAAGTAATGAGTGCTATCGATAGGGGATGTCAAATTGATTCCATATTTTTAAATTTCCAGAAGGCTTTCGACACCGTTCCTCACAAGCGTCTTCTACCAAACTGCGTGCCTATGGAAATTCGCCTCAGTTGAGCGACTGGATTCGTGATTTCCTGTCAGAAAGGTCACAGTTCTAGTAATAGATAGAAAGTCATCGAGCAAAACGTAAGTAATATCCGGCGTTGCCCGATGAAGTGTTATAGGTCCTCTGTAGTTCCTGATGTATACTAACGACATAGGAGACAATCTTAATAGCCGTTCTAGATTTTTTGCAGGTGATGCTGTCATTTACCGTCTTGTAAAGTCATCAGATGACCAAATCAAATTGCAAAACCATTTAGATAAGTCATTTGTATGGTGTGAAAAGTGCCAATTGATCCTGAATAAAGAAAATTGTGAAGTTATTCACATGTGTACTAAAAGAAATCTGCTAAATTTAGATTATACGATAAGTCACAAAAATCTGAAGACGGTAAATTCACCTAAATATTAAAAGATTACAATTACAAATAACCTAAATTGGAACGATCACATAGAAAATGTTGCGGGTAGAGCAAACCAAAGACTGCGATTCATTGGCAGAACACTTAGAAGGTGAAACAGGTCTACTAAAGGGACTGTTTACAACACGCTTGTCCGCCGTATTTTCTAGTATTGCTGTGTGGTCTGGGATCCGAATCAGGTGGGACTGACGGATGACACTGAAAAAGTACAAAGAAGGGCGGCTTGTTTTGTATTATCGCGATATAAGGGAGACAGTGTCACAGACATGATACGTGAATTGGAGTGGCAATCATTAAAACAAAGACGTTTCTCGTTGCGACGATATCTTCTCATGAAATTTCAATCACCAGTTTTCTCCTCCTATTGCGAATATATTCTGTTGGCACCCGCTTACAAAGGGAAAAATGATCATCACGATAAAATAGAGAAATCGTGGCTCACACAGAAAAATTTAAGTGCTCCTTTTTTCCCGAGCCCCGTTCGAGAGTGGAACGATAGAGAAACAGCTTGAAGGTGGTTCATTGAACCCTCTGCCAGGCACCTTATTGTGAATAGCAAAGTATTCACATAGATGTAGATGTAGATGTAGATGTATCACTCCTGGTCGTCGGGCCGTATGGTGGGCGACATTAAGGTCGGTACCCCACCGCGTTCCAGGGAGTTACCCACTTCTTCGCTGTTCATCGGGGCTCAGTTAGAATTTGAACTCATCACGGTAGGCAATTCTACCCTAGTCATTGAGATTCCAGGACGAAGACGTGATTGTCACCCGCCATATGCCTCCACAAACAAGAAGTAATGGTCTGGTGTGACATTTCTTTTCATAGCAGACTTTCTGATCAAACGATATAGCGCAGTACAGTTAGCTACAGAAAATGGTATATCGGGAGTAGGATTCGTTATGAATAGGAAGATAGGGCAGTTAGTGAACTACTGTGAACGGCTCAGTGATAGGGTCCTTCTCATCAGAATCGACAGCAGACCAACACCGGCAAAACTAGTTCAGGCATTCACGCCGACGTCTCAAGCTGAAGAGATAAAGTATATGAGGATACTGAATAGGTAATTCAGTACGTAAAGGGAGATAAAAACCTAATAGTCATGGGTGACTAGAATGCGATTGCAGAGAGGGAGAAGAAGAAAAGGTTACGCGAGAATGTGGGCTTCGTAGTAGAAATGAGAGAGGAGCAAGATTAATTGCGTTGTGCAATAAATTACAGCTATTAATAGCGAATAATCTGTTAAGAATCACAAGAGGAGCAGATGTACTTGTATACAGTCGAGTGACACAGGAAGATTTCAGTTAGATTACATCGTACTCAGACAGATTTTCCGAAATCAGATATGGTTTGTAAGGCGTACCCATGAACAGATGTAGACCTACATGAAAAATCGAAAAAGAAATGATTGTCGGAAGGACGCAAACAAAATACAGAAAAGTTAAAACAACCTTCGGTGACATAACAAGCAAGGGCGGTAACATTAAAGAGTTCAATGAGAATTCCATTGTTAAATAAACAGGACAGACCTGATAGGTAGAAAGAGTACGTTGAAGGAGGCTGCGAGGGGGAAGACTTGTCTGATGACGGGATAGAAGAAGAAACAGGAGTTGTCAGAGAAGTGATTGGGGATCCATTATTAGAATCACAATTCAAGTGAGTTTTGGAAGACTTAAGATGAAATAAGATGGAAGAAGTAGATAACATTCAATCGGAATTTGTAAAGTCATTGAAGGAAGTATAAACAAAACGACCATTCAGTCGGTGTGTAGAATTTATGTCTGGCGATATATCGTTAGACTTTGGGAAAAACGTCATCCACACAATTCCCAAGATAGAAAGAGCCGAAAAGTGCGAGAATTATCGGATATTCAGCTTAACAGCTCAAGCATCCAAGTTACTGACAAAAATAATACACAGAAGAATGGAAAAGAAAATTGAAGATGTTTTAGATGATGATCAGTTTGGCTTTAGGAAAGGCAAAGGCGCCAGAGGGGCAGTTCTGACATTGCGCTTGATAATGGAAGCAAAGCTGAAGAAAAATCGAGATATGTCCATATCATTGTAAAATGATGCAAGTCGTTCGAAATTCTGAGAAAAATAGAGGAACCACGGGTAATATACAATCTGTACAAGAACCAAGAGGAATAATAAAACTGAAAGACCAAGAACGAAATGCCCAGATTAAAAACGGTATAAGATAGGGATGTAATCTTTCGCCCCCATTGTTCAGTTTGTACATGGAAGAACAAGTGAGGGAAATAAAAGAAAGGTTCAAGAGTGGTATTAAAATTCAGCGTGAAAGGATGTCAGTGATAAGACTCGCTTATGACATTGCTATCCTCAGTTAAAGTAAAAAATAACTGCAGGACTTGTTGACCTGAATGAACAGAATAATGAATACAGATTGAGATTAAATCGAAAAAAGATAAAGTAGTGAGAAGCAGCAGTAATAATAACAGCGGGAAACTTAACATCAAACTGGAGGATCATGAAGTAGATGAAATAAGGGAATTCTGCTTCCTAGGCACCAAATAACTTATGACGAATGGAGCAAGGAGGACACAAAAAGCAAACTAGCAAACTAGCACTGGCGAAAAAGGCATTCCTGATCAAGAGCAGTTTGCTAGTATCAAACACAGGTCTTAACATGAGGAAGAAAATATCTCGTAATGTACATGTGGAGCACAACATAGTATGGTAATGCCACAGAACAGAAGAGAATCAAAGCCCATGAGATGCACTGCAACAGAAGAATGTTGAAAATTTGGTGTACGGATAAAGGAAGGAATGAAGAGGTTCTGCGCAGAATCGGCGAGGAAAGCAATGTATGAAAAACACTGACGAGAAGAAGGAACAGGATGATAGGGCCTTTGTTAAGACATCAGGGAACACTTCCGTGGTACTAGAGAGAGCTGGAGAGGGTAAAACCTGTAGTAGAAAACAGAGATTACAACACATCCGGAAAATAACTAACGACGTAGAGTAGAACTGCTACTCAGATATGAAAAAGTTGGCTCAGAAGAGGAATACGTGGCGGGCCGCTTCGAACCAGCCAGAATACTGATTATTCAAAGAAGAAATATAAGTGGTTGTCATCCATGGAACTTTATTTACTATAAAGCGGTACGTCGTCTATATTATACGCTCCCTTTTGTTGCCCTATTGGGCTTACATTTCAGCAATATAATGCCCGCATGCACACGGCTACGGTTTCCACCGCTTGATCGTGCTTTCCAAACCATGTCTTGGCCAGCGAGTGAGAATGTTTGGAGCATTATGGGCAGGGCCCCCAACCATCTCGGGATTTTGATGACCAAACGCGTCTGTTGGATGGCATTTGGCATGAAATCCCTAAGGAGGACATCCAACAACTCTGGCAATCAGTGCCAAGGGCCAGAGGCGGGCCAACGCAGTATTGACTTGCTCAGCTTGCTAAAACCTTTCACTTAAATAAATCATCCAATTTGTCTGAAATTGTAATTTTCTGTTTGCTCATGTTCGTCACTTCTACTGATTTCGTCCCATTGGTACGATTCTTTCATGGTGCGCCGTCTTTCTTTCTTCCAGTTTTGCTTTTTTTATAGTATATATGCAGTTCACTGAATAAACTATCACACTATGTTGCCTTCTTGGTTGGTTGGTTGATTTTTTTTTTGGGGGGGGGGGGGGTGGGGGGGGCAAGCCCAAACTGGGAGGTCATCGGTCTCATCGGATTAGGGAAGGAAGTCGGCGGTGCCCTTTCAAAGGTACCATCCCGGCATTTGCCTGAAGCGATTTAGGGAAATCACGGAAAACCTAAATCACGATGGCCGGACGCGGATTTGAACCGTCGTCTTCCCGAATGAGAGTCCAGTGTGCTAACCACTGCGCCGCATCGTTCGGTGTTGCCGTCTTAAAAATAAACTTTTCCTGATGATATTTTCAATTTAATTCACACACTTCCACGTACTAACCTTATTGTAATAAGTAGCGTCTCACCGGGAGAAACAGTAAATCGAAAAATTTGTGTCCTGTTTTGCCAGAGTACCTGATACTAGTTACTCCATAAAGTGAAAACTGTCTGGACTCTTCCTGCAGAATTCATGGATTTGTATTCGTGTTGAGATAGCTCACAAGGAACCACAGCCAAACTTTGTTTGCTGTTGATAGACGGTACGGCTTGACCAGCATCTAGCTTTCTTTTTCAGCTGTTTCAATTTTAAATGTTGATAAGCCACAAAAACGTCCTGTTGACCAGCACTCATGACTGCAGAGGAGCCATAATCGTGATTCGTGTAGTAATATTGTTTTCGTAACGCAGATCTCACCGTAGCATACACACTACTGGCCATTAAAATTGCTACACCACGAAGACGACGTGTTACAGAGGCGAAATTTAACCGACAAGAAGAAGATGCTGTGATATGCGAATGATTAGCTTATCAGAGCATTCACACAATGTTAGCGCCGGTGGCGACAACTACAACGTACTGATATGAGGAAAGTTACCAGCCGATTTCAGATGCACAAACAGCAGTTGACCGGCGTTGCCTGGTGAAACGTTGTTGTGATGCCTCGTGTAAGGAGGAGAAATGCGTACCATCACGTTTCCGACTTTGATAAAGGTCGGATTGTAGCATATCGCGATTGCGGTTTATCGTATCGCGCTATTGCTGCTCGCGTTGGTCGAGATCCAATGACTGTTAGCAGAATATGGAATCGGTGGGTTCAAGGGTAATACGGAACGCCGTGCTGGATCCCAACGGCCTCGTATCACCAGCAGTCGAGATGACAGACATCTAATCCGCTTGGCTGTAACGGATCGTGCAGCCACGTCTCGATCCCTGAGTCAACAGATGGGGACGTTTGCAAGACAACAACCATCTGCACGAACAGTTCGACGACGTTTGCAGCAGCATGGACTGTCAGCTCGGAGACCATGGCTGCGGTTACCCTTGACGCTGCATCACAGACAGGAGCGCCTGCGATGGTATACTCAACGACGAACCTGGGTGCACGAATTGCAAAACGTCATTTTTTCGGATGAATCCACGTTCCGTTTACAGCATCATGATGCTCGCATCCGTGTTTGGCGACATCGCGGTGAAGGCACATTGGAAGTGTGTATTCGTCATCGTCATACTGGCGTATCACCCGGCGTGAAGGTATGGGGTGCCATTGGTTACACGTCTCCGTCACCTCTTGTTCGCATTGACGGCACTTTGAAAAGTGGCTCTACCCTTCATTCGATCCCTGCGAAACCCTACATTCCAGCAGGATATTGCACGACCACATGTTGCAGGTCCTGTACGGTCCTTTCTGGATACAGAAAATGTTCGACTGCTGCCCTGGCCAGCACATTCTCCAGATCTCTCACCAATTGAAAACGTCTGGTCAGTGGTGGCCGAGCAACTGGCTCGTCACAATGCGCCAGTCACTACTCTTGATGAACTGTGGTATCGTGTTGAAGCTGCGTGGGCAGCTGTACCTGTACACGCCATCCAAGCTGTGTTTGACTCAATTTCCAGGCGTATCAAGGCCGATATTACGGCGAGAGGTGGTTGTTCTGGTTACTGATTTCCCAGGATCTATGCACCCAAGTTGCGTGAAAATGTAATCACATGTCAGTTCTAGTATAATATAATTGTCCAATGAACACCCGTTCATCATCTGCATTTCTTCTTGGTGTAGAAATTTTAATGGCCAGTAGTGTAGTACCGCTTCATTGGGAACGCGAGGTTCGCACCAATAATTACCGCGTCACGCGACTTTTGTTGCATCAAATCGTATTGCATATCGTATCGCGTCATTGTAAACGGTGCCTCTGTGCCGAATACTAAGACCTGCGGTCCCTTGGCGATATAAAATATTCAAGCTTCTAAGTCGGTCCAACCAAAAGATACAGCTTTCTATGTCATATATTTTGATGCCCTGTAAACACACTCATCAAAACCTTTACATGGCCCATCTATATACATAGTTAAGTGTGTACGAAACCCTTATAGCGCATGTCCTCCTTGCACTTGTGCGGTTTTTCCTTCATATTGTACCCCTTAGTGGTGCACTCTGTGTACGTATGTGTATGTCTTGCAGTTTTCGCGTAGTCGTCTTCTGAAACCCCTGACGTGACTAACGAATGAGCCTGTACTTCGTGACAGCTGCAGAGAGCAGGATTTCCCATTGTACTTGCTGCACGCGGAAACTGCCACGCGAGTTTGTGAGGCACCCGGGCTGCGGTATCAATCGCTGCAGCGGTCGGAGGCAGCGCCGGCCATATGTGTGGGCGGCGGCGTGTGACGGACGCGGCCGGCAGTTTGCCCGCGCGAGCTAATCCGGTGAGTTAGTGCGCCGCGGGTGCGCCTGTTTACGAGCGCGATAACTCGGCCATTATGCGCTGATTACCTGTCAGCCAGCGCGCCACTACCTGCGCCCGCGTCACGCGTGCGCTGTTACCCGCCGCCGCCGCTGCTGCAGCACCCTGTGGCCGCGCCGTTATGGCTGCCCTCTACTGTGCAAACTGCTCTCCGCACCTGTTCGCCAACAATCAAACCGACCAGCGCGCTTGTGTTGTCCTTGTTCTGCTGCGTCACACCCGGCGGCCACGTAATAGTCCTCCCACGCAAGCTACAGAGCAAACGTGATCTAGATTACTTTCCGACACTGGATAGTGTTCAAAAATTGCGTACGCTGTCAAGCAGGCCATCCGCGTGATAACCGTGCTAAAAATTTAACACATCATTTTCTGGCCGCCCCTCTCGCAACTGTGAGCGGTTTTCTGGTAGGCAGGGGGTGAGGGTCATTCTTCAGCCTGGGGATAACGACCCCGTCTCCGCTCAGTCCTGCTCAGTCACTGATCTGGGCAAATTACGCGTTCTTCGAGAGCGGATGATTCCCCCTGGTGGACCGGTATTTGGAAACAAACATTGAAAACGTATGGCTGAAGTCTTGCAGAAAAGAGACATCCTACACGAAATTCCATCATGTTGGAGTAACTTGGATCAGCGATCAGTCGGAGTTTAAATTTTTTTCTTTTTATTCATTCGATGACTATTTTTGGACCGAGACCCATTTTCAGATCACAATGAACAAAGAGTAAAAATTTGCATCTTGGACTGGTTTTTCGCTCTACTAATATATCGAACAGTCTTAAATTAATGGAATAATTTTATCACGCTATCACTTTCGATGCTTTATTAGCACCGTCTTCAGGTCCCCGTATAGATCGACAATATCATCAAGCTTACAACAGGATACAAATTTTTATGCAACATAAATTATCATTATTTAAAATAAGTTTACAATACATATGAATTCGTAAAAAATATAAAAAGACAGATATAAAATACAAAGACGGTAAAATAAAATACATGACTTAACAAGCACTGGTCACTGTGAACTGTCATGTACACATTAACTGTATTAATAAAAACCGCTTAAACGAAATACAATAACCTTATGAAATGCAGTAAAAATTGCTATATTGTAGGAATTAGGAGAACCTTCACTGAAGCGTACGCTGAGTCATGTCGTGCAAACAATAATATCATATACAATAGTCATACCGTAACGAGACGCCATGAAGAAAAAAAATCTGTTTTAAAATATTGATAAGAGAAAGTAATAAAATGAAATAATGAGAGGATAATTATGGTAAAGGAAGAAAGCGAAGCGATTATAACAGTGTAATTGAGTTGTGATGGAATGCAAGAACCGCTAAAAGGAATCGAAAACCAGAAATGAGAACCGTGCGTTTAGATCTAGCTTATGTTCGAAAACATGTATACAATGTCGTTTTCGAAATAAGAGACAAAATATTGGAAGCGCCACAGTACATTGTCTTTAAACTTCTAGTATGTAACTGCGATTAACATGTCCTATCACTCGTACTTCATACCCATTAAAAAACCTATCCCAACAAAACCAAACATAGAAGAGACAAAAGAAATACATAAAACTGGAGTTCATCAACAGAATAAACTCTCGAACCTTGCATGCAGGTGTAAGAGCAAAGAGAGAAAAGTGAACTCTAAATTGTCAACACCTATAGTAGCTATCACCATGTAATGGAGATGTGAGAATTATTCTAATACGAAACCCTGTCAGTCGTTTTAAACTGTAAAAGCCTAGAATGAAACAGTCTGTGAGGGCAGTTGATAGATTAAAAGAGTACGGACTGATGGTCAACAAAAGATATATATTCAGGCAAAGGACCAATAGAGATAATATTAAAATAGAGATAATATTAAATATTTTAAAAAAACAGAATGAAAACCAACATCTTCCAAATCGGAGAAACACTGCAAAACAAGAAACCATAGATAATGTGCGCAAATAGTAACATAAACGGTGTGCTGGAACAGTCAAGATCCAAGTAAGACGAATCAGAACATTAAAAAAACAATGAAAAGGTGGAATGCAGAAAACACCAGTCAAATGGTCGAACAGCCACATAACCATGGCTGGAAGCAGCTCTTTGCTGACTGCTTTTGTATGAGTTGGAAGTTTTCAGTTTAAATGTTTGACACTGCTACCCTCGGTGAAAGTGAAGAAGAATGTCATGGACACGTCAAACGGAATGAACAGGCTATTGAACACACATTATGGATTGATAGTAAATCGGGTAAGAAAATAATGAGGAGTAGCAGAAATGAGATAAGCGATAAACTTAACATCAAAATTGTGGACCATGAAGCAAACAATTTGAACTAATTCTACCACCTTGGAGGGAAAATAACTTCTGAAGACGAAGCAAGGAGGACATAAACAGCGGACTAGCACAGGGAAAGAGGCCATTTTCGGATAAAAGAAGCCTACTATTTCCATACAACGTCTTTGAGGAAAAAAATTGTGTGGATTCAAATTTGGAGCGCAATATTTTACGGAAGTGAATCATGGACTGCAGGAAAACCGTAAAAAGTAGAGAATCGAAGCAATTGATATGTAATGCTATGGGAGGCCACTGAAAAAAAGGAGGACTGATTAGGTAAGAAATGAGGTTCTCCGCGAAATCGGTGACGGAAGAAACAAATGGAGAAGAAAAAGAGACAGCAGTATAGGATATCAGAAGAAGCTGTAAAGGTAGATACATGGAAAACATCTAACAGATAATATTGAGGACTTCGGATGCAAGAGCTATAGTGAAATGAAGAAGTTATCACAGGAGAGAAGTCGCGGAGGGTGACATAAGACTAGCCAGAAGACTGGTGAAAAAACAGTGACCGTTTGAGGTGCTCTTTTCCGTATACACTGACGGCTTCTCAGAGTTTATTGAAATTCGCTAAAGTGCGACAATGCATAGATTAATGGTATAGGGGTAGTGACAATTATGACTCTGTTTCACTGGTCAAATCGAGGCTAGCTAACCGCATTTAGACTGATCGTACATGTGTAGAGAATTAATCCAGTCCCACAATGAACATCTCCGATTATGCCAGCTTAATTTCTCTGTGTGCATCGCTCATCGTTAATTTCTCTATCTCTCTCTCTCTCTTTTTTCCTATATTTTTTGGGGTAGCACTTGCAACCTACATCCTCAATTTGCTGGGTGTGTTTTAATCTCTGCCTTCCTCTACAGTTTTTACCCTCTACAGCTCCCTATAATACCATGAAAGTCATTCCCTCGTGTCTTAACAGGTGTCCTATCATTCTGTCCCTTCTCCATATCAGTGTTTTCCACATATACCTTTCCTGTCGCATTCTGCGCAGAGAATCCTCACTCCTTACCTTATCAGACTATCTAATTTTCAACACCGTCTGTAGCACCACATCTTAAATGCTACGATTCTCTTCTGTTATGGTTTTCCCCAGCCCAGATTTTACTGCCATACAGTGCTGTACGTTTCCGGAAATTTCATCCACAAATTAAGGCCTATGTTTGATACTAGTAGACTTCTCTTGGCCAGGAATGCCCTTTTTTCCAGTGCTAGTCTGCTTTTGACGTCCTCCTTGCTCCGTTCGTCATTGGTTATTTTGCTGTCTAGGTAGCAGAATTCTTTAACTTGATTTACTTTATGATCACCAATCCTCATGATAAGTTTCTCGCTGTTCTCATTTCTGCTACTTATCATTACTTTCGTTTTCCTTCGATTTACTCTCAATCCGTAGTCTGTATTCATTAGACTATTCATTCAATTGAACGTGTCCTTCAATTCTTCTTCACTTTCACACAGTATATTAATGTCATCAGTGAATCTTAACATTGATATCTTTTCGGCTTGAATTTCAATTCCACTTTTGAACTTATCGTTTATGACTATCGTTGCTTTTTAGATCCATAGATTGAACATTAGGGGCGAAAGAGTACATCCCTATATTCCACCCTTTTTAATTCGAGCACTTCTTTCTTGGTTCTCCACTCTTATTCTACCCTCTTGGCTGTTGTATACATTGTATATGACCCGTCTTTCTTTACAGTTTACCCCTTTTTTTTCAGAAATTATTTATTACCCGTCTGTCCCTGCAGCTGACCAGTGCTTTCCTCACCATTTTGAACGTCTTGCACGAATTGACATTGTCGAACGCTTTTCCAGGTCGACGAATCCTATGAACTTGTCTTGATTTTTCTTGCTACCATTATCAACCGCAACTTCAGAACAGCGTCTTTGGTGCCTCTACCTCTCCTAAAGTCAAACGGATCGTCATCTAACACATCCTCAGTTTTCTGTCCTAGTCTTCATTATATTTTCGATGTATCAACTTGGATGCATGAGCTGTTAAGCTGACTGTGCGGTTATTCTCGCACTTGCCAACTCTTGCGTTCTTTGGAATTGTGTGGAGGATATTTTTACGAAAGTCAGATGATGTATCGCCAGATTCATACATTTTACACATCAACGTAAATAGCTGTTTTGCTGCCACTTCCTCCAATGATTTTGGTTATTCTGACAGAAAGTTCAATAGTACGATCGTAGTTTCTTTATTACATAATTTCGGTATTTATGCAGACAGTTTTCAACTGTAGCTTCGCTTCAAACCAGAACAGCTAAAGGTAAATTTATTAATGAATATATCAGATGCCGGAACACTACGAAATCGGAAAATGTCCTCATAGATCATGAAAGTCTTCATTCTACATTTATTTGAATATTTTCTGCATATTCATCGATAAATATTTTGTAATTCTGAGTAAAGTTCTATAGATGTGGTTTCGTCACATTTTAGAACAAGAAAATCTCTTCTCCACAAACGAGATGGAAATAATTTCACTCCATATCATTGCTCAAGTGCGACCATGCGATCTCCTATAGCAAGGTACAAATAGTAATTTCTCTTGGTTCTTTAACTGCACCCTAATTCAGCTCTACTGGCGTAAGCGACACACCATTCGATGATCACTTTATTATCTTTTATAGAGAAATACCACACTGGTTACTAGCTTCCTATAGGCCTTCCTCAATAATCACAACCACAACATATTGTCCCCAAATACAGAATACATACAACAACAATATTCCTCTCGTGGAGGTTCAAATGGTTCAAATGGCTCTGAGCACTATGGGACTTAACATCTATGGTCATCAGTCCCCTAGAACTTAGAACTACTTAAACCTAACTAACCTAAGGACAGCACACAACACCCAGCCATCACGAGGCAGAGAAATCCCTGACCCCGCCGGGAATCGAACCCGGGAACCCGGGCATGGGAAGCGAGAACGCTACCGCACGACCAGGAGATGCGGGCTCTCGTGGAGGTCTAACCTCACATTCTCTCCTTGAACCACCAATATTTCAACAACTCCATGTTGCAAGGACTCAGGTATCATACAACTTGTTCCGAAACATCAGAAAACTTACAATTTTTCGCAGTTTAATAAATGAGTTAATGGTTTCTCCCTCGAAATAAAGGTAGGCATTTAATTATAGGCAATGTGTGCTACAGTCCATGGTTTCAAAACTGTTACTCGATCTCTATTAACGTAGTAGCTTTCCGGCCCCAGTTCGCTTTCTCCTTTCCTTTCTCTTCTAGTATTTCAATTATTAGAATCTGAATCGTAAACGTCCCCATACATAACTGTTGTGTGAAAGTATGAATGTGTAGATTGTAGAGGCGTCTGGCTCTCTGAAACAAAGGGGTCGGAGGCTCAAACCTGATCAAGATTAACTAGCAAATAATCAACACAAATGAATATCGAAATATTCCACAAAATTCTTCTGGATTGTGGACCACGATGTACTTAAGCTACGTCCCTACCAATATTGCAAGTGGTCTTGATTAGGTTACGTAATACGACTATGGGAGCGCAGCTTAATTGTTAGGTATTGTCTTCGATTCCTACAATTTTTTGAAAGGGAGAGAAAATAGAATTGATCATACTATTACGCGTCGGGATGGAGAGGGAGGATGGACATCTGGATGGAGAGGGAGGATGCTAACGTGCATTATATACAGTAATTTGTGGATGAAACTTTACTGGGTCATATTTAGGAGGGAGCTGCTTTTGTGACATGATGTTGCTCCCCGTATCATACTGGGTAATAGTCTCCCTAAGCACACTTAGTTGCTGACTAGTGTCGTTGAATGCTAGACTGCTTCCCTGCAGGGAGATTCGAGTGTATCTGCGTGATAGCTCTAGCTTTCGCCACACTGTCCTAGTGTATGCCTTCGTCGTACGTCCCACATTGATTTCTACGGTTATTTCACGCAGTTGTTCAACTGTTATTACTGACAACCCTACGCAAACACTGCTGCTCTCGCTCGTTAAATGATGGTCGTCGGCCACAGCATTTTTCGAGGTGAGAGGTAATGCCTGAAGTACATTTGACAATTTTAGATCTCGGAATACTGAATTCCCAAACTATTTCCAAAATAAAACGTCCCCATGCGTCTAGCTCCAACTCCCATCCCGCGTTCAGTCTGTTAATTCCCGCTGCCATTATCACGTCGGACACCTTTTCACATGAAACATCTGAGTACAAATGACTGCTCGGTCAATTCACTGTCCTTTTGTAGCTTGTGTACAGAATATTACCACCTTCTGTATATGTGCATGCCACTATGCATTGATTTTTATCACCTCAGTGTCTCTTCATATTTATTTCTGCTTCAAGAATTACTTTGTCCTATTCACAAGCGCTGCACAACGCATTATAGCCCGGTCCCTAACAAAGAGAGAAGATAAAATAAAATTGAAACTGCGGTTCCAATCACGAATTCGGGTTGCTTATACAATTACGAGTATATTGGGAGTAGGTAGGGGACTGCACGTCGCTTTATTAAAAAGGCGTAGTTCATTTACCTAATCATGCATCAAAAGTAATTTTCTCAAACCATCTGCAACCACAAATGGCTTTCCTAAGTACAAATTTATAAATTTCTTAACATAGTGTAGAATTGCTGAAAATCCAGTGACCGTTGGTTTCAAACATCCACTCCAAGGCGACGGTTGTGCGGAGGGGCACTGGCCTCTACAATGGCCAGAAGCCTGCCTCCACCCCAGTAATGCCAACCTGTGCGTGGCTGTGCCGAACAGCCTCAGGCTGAAAGTCTAACCGACCATTGGCATTCCCGGCCCCGCTCATGTTGGCAGCAGTGCTCTTTTAATCTTTGAGGAAGCACACTATGTGGAGAGCCCGAGAGCAGAAAACTACTGAGAGTCGCCCTTCCACGCGCAGTTCATAGCAGAGCGTGATAGGGTCATATCGTGGCAGTACATTGAATGTTTAATATAATGACCAACAGCCGCGTGCCAGTATACGCCATTTTGTGGTGCATGAGATCGTTTCCACCGTCATGAAAGCAACCAGGCACCATTTATCACGTCATTCGTGGTAGACTGCTCATAATATAACCGACCCTGTTTAAAATGTAAATATTCCGTTTGGACCGCGAGTGCTGATCCTCCCGGTTTTATCAGCGTTACTCCGGTAGTCTTTGTCGTGCTGCTTCTGTCCGTGTGCTCGCAATGTGTTTCCACTCATATCTCCTTACCATGGATAGGGACTGCAACTGCTGTGTTCGGATGCAGGCTGAGTTGGCATCCCTTCGCTCCCAGCTTCAGGCAGTGTTGGCTTCGGTCACACAGCTTGAGGCTGTTGCCAATGGGCATCCCTGTGGGGGTCCGGATGGGGGTTTGTCGGGGATGGCCAGCTCGTCCCACGCATCCCCCGATCGGACTACGACTGTAGTTGCCCGGGATACTGCCCGCATTGAGGCTGATCCCTCACCTGTGGTAGAGTGGGAGGTCGTCTCAAGGTGTGGCAGGGGGCGAAAGACATTCCGGAGGGCTGAACGGAAGGCCTCTCCAGTTTGTCTCACGAACCGGTTTCAGGCTCTGTCTCAGGCTGATACTGATCTTCGGCCTGACATGGCTGCTTGTCCTGTTCCAGAGGTTGCCCCTCAGTCTGCAAGATCCGAGCGGTCGCAGAGGGTGGGCTTACTGGTAGTTGGGAGCTCCAACGTCAGGCGCGTAATGGGGCCCCTTAGGGATATGGCAGCAAGAGAGGGGAAGAAAACCAATGTGCACTCCGTGTGCATACCGGGGGGAGTCATTTCAGATGTGGAAAGGGTCCTTCCGGATGCCATGAAGGGTACAGGGTGCACCCATCTGCAGGTGGTCGCTCATGTCGGCATCAATGATGTGTGTCGCTATGGATCGGAGGAAATCCTCTCTGGCTTCCGGCGGCTATCTGCTTTGGTGAAGACTGCCAGTCTCGCTAGCGGGATGAAAGCAGAGTTCACCATCTGCAGCATCGTCGACTGGACTGACTGCGGACCTTTGGTACAGAGCCGAGTGGAGGGTCTGAATCAGAGGCTGTGACGGTTCTGCGACCGTGTGGGCTGCAGATTCCCATACTTGCGCCATAGGGTGGTGGGGTTTCGGGTTCCGCTGGATAGGTCAGGAGTCCACCACACGCAACAAGCGGCTACACGGATAGCAGGGGTTGTGTGGCGTGGGCTGGGCGGTGTTTTAGGTTAGATGGCCTCGGGCAAGTGCAGAAAGGGCAACAGCCTCAACGGGTGCGGGGCAAAGTCAGGACATGCGGGGACCAAGCAGCAATCGGTATTGTAATTGTAAACTGTCGAAGCTGCGTTGGTAAAGTACCGGAACTTCAAGCGCTGATAGAAAGCACCGAAGCTGAAATCGTTATAGGTACAGAAAGCTGGCTGAAGCCAGAGATAAATTCTGCCGAAATTTTTGCAAAGGTACAGACGGTGTTTAGAAAGGATAGATTGCATGCAACCGGTGGTGGAGTGTTCGTCGCTGTTAGTAGTAGTTTATCCTGTAGTGAAGTGAAAGTCGATAGTTATTGTGAATTATTATGGGTGGAGGTTACACTCAACAACCGAGCTAGGTTAATAATTGGCTCCTTTTACCGACCTCCCGACTCAACAGCATTAGTGGCAGAACAACTGAGAGAAAATTTGGAATACATTTCACATAAATTTTCTCAGCATGTTATAGTCTTAGTTGGAGATTTCAATTTACCAGATATAGACTGGGACACTCAGATGTTTAGGACGTCTGGTAGGGACAGAGCATCGAGTGACATTATAGTGAGTGCACTATCCGAAAATTACCTCGAGCAATTAAACAGAGAACCGACTCGTGGAGATAACATCTTGGACCTACTGATAACAAACAGACCCGAACTTTTCGACTCTGTATGTGCAGAACAGGGAATCAGTGATCATAAGGCCATTGCAGCATCACTGAATATGGAAGTTAATAGGAATATAAAAAAAGGGAGGAAGGTTTATCTGTTTAGCAAGAGTAATAGAAGGCAGATTTCAGACTACCGAACAGATCAAAACGAAAATTTCTGTTCCGACACTGATAATGTTGAGTGTCTATGGAAAAAGTTCAAGGCAATCGTAAAATGCGTTTTAGACAGGTATGTGCCGAGTAAAACTGTGAGGGACGGGAAAAACCCACCGTGGTACAACAACAAAGTTAGGAAACTACTGCGAAAGCAAAGAGAGCTTCACTCCAAGTTTAAACGCAGCCAAAACCTCTAAGACAAACAGAAGCTAAACGATCAAAGTTAGCGTAAGGAGGGCTATGCGTGAAGCGTTCAGTGAATTCTAAAGTAAAATTCTATGTACCGACTTGACAGAAAATTCTAGGAAGTTCTGGTTTTACGTTAAATCAGTAAGTGGCTCGAAACAGCATATCCAGACACTCCGGGATGATGAAGGCATTGAAACAGAGGATGACACGCGTAAAGCTGAAATACTAAACACCTTTTTCCAAAGCTGTTCCACAGAGGAAGACCGCACTGCAGTTCCTTCTCTAAATCCTCGCACAAACGAAAAAATGGCTGACATCGAAATAAGTGTCCAAGGAATAGAAAAGCAACTGGAATCACTAAACAGAGGAAAGTCCACTGGACCTGAAGGGATACCAATTCGATTCTACAGAGAGTACGCGAAAGAACTTGCCCCCCTTCTAACAGCCGTGTACCGCAAGTCTCTAGAGGAACGGAAGGTTCCAAATGATTGGAAAAGAGCACAGGTAGTCCCAGTCTTCAAGAAGAGTCGTCGAGCAGATGCGCAAAACTATAGACCTATATCTCTGACGTCGATCTGTTGTAGAATTTTAGAACATGTTTTTTGCTCGATTATCATGTCGTTTTTGGAAACCCAGAATCTACTATGTAGGAATCAACATGGATTCCGGAAACAGCGATCGTGTGAGACCCAACTCGCCTTATTTGTTCATGAGACCCAGACAATATTAGATACAGGCTCCCAGGTAGATGCTATTTTTCTTGACTTCCGGAAGGCGTTCGATACAGTTCCGCACTGTCGCCTGATAAACAAAGTAAGAGCCTACGGAATATCAGACCAGCTGTGTGGCTGGATTGAAGAGTTTTTAGCAAACAGAACACAGCATGTTGTTATCAATGGAGAGACGTCTACAGACGTTAAAGTAACCTCTGGCGTTCCACAGGGGACCATTGCTTTTCACACTATATATAAATGACCTAGTAGATAGTGTCGGAAGTTCCATGCGGCTTTTCGCGGATAATGCTGTAGTATACAGAGAAGTTGCAGCATTAGAAAATTGTAGCGAAATGCAGGAAGATCTGCAGCGGATAGGCACTTGGTGCAGGGAGTGGCAACTGACCCTTAACATAGAGAAATGTAATGTACTGCGAATACATAGAAAGAAGGATCTTTTATTGTATGATTATATGATAGCGGAACAAACACTGGTAGCAGTTACTTCTGTAAAATATCTGGGAGTATGCGTGCGGAACGATTTGAAGTGGAATGATCATATAAAATTAATTGTTGGTAAGGCGGGTACCAGGTTGAGATTCATTGGGAGAGTCCTTAGAAAATGTAGTCCATCAACAAAGGAGGTGTCTTACAAAACACTCGTTCGACCTATACTTGAGTATTGCTCATCAGTGTGGGATCCGTGCCAGATCGGGTTGACAGAGGAGATAGAGAAGATCCAAAGAAGAGCGGTGCGTTTCGTCACAGGGTTATTTGGTAACCGTGATAGCGTTACGGAGATGTTTAGCAAACTCAAGTGACAGACTCTGCAAGAGAGGCGCTCTGCATCACGGTGTAGCTTGTTCGCCAGGTTTCGAGAGGGTGCTTTTCTGGATGAGGTATCGAATATATTGCTTCCCCCTACTTATACCTCCCGAGGAGATCACGAATGTAAAATTAGAGAGATTAGAGCGCGCACGGAGGCTTTCAGGCAGTCGTTCTTCCCGCGAACCATACGCGACTGGAACAGGAAAGGGATGTAATGACAGTGGCACGTAAAGTGCCCTCCGCCACACACCGTTGGGTGGCTTGCGGAGTATAAATGTAGATGTAGATGTGATCACCGAGTAGATGAGCTTGAATTCTGCTACATAGGATGAAATAAAAGTAGACTAGCACTGGAAAAAAAGGCATTCCTGGCCATGAGAAGTCTACCAGCATCAAGAATACGTCATAATTTGAGGAAGACATTTCTGAGAATGTGTGTTTGGAGCACAGCAATGCCTAGCAGTCAGACATGGACCGTGGGAAAACAGAAAGTGAAGAGAACTGAAGTACTTGAGCTGTGGTGCTAAGGAAGATTCTGAAAATTAGATGGACTGATAAGGCAAGGAATGAGGAGGATCTCCAGTGAATCGGCGATAAAAAAAATGTGGAAAACACTGATAAGAATAAGGGACAGGATGACAGGACATCTGTTAAGACATCTGGGAATAGCTCCCATGGTACTAGCTATAGAGGGTAAAACTTGTAGAGGAAGAAAGAGACCTCCAGAAAATAATTGATGATATATGTTGTAACAACTGCTACTCTGTGATGGAAAGACAGGAATTCGTGGTGGGGCATATCGAACGAGTCAAAAGACTAGTGACTCAGAAAACAAGTAGAAATGAGATCAGTGATTAACTTAACATCAAAACTGGATACCACGAAGTATACTAACTGTAGGAATTGGCTGTCCTGGAAGCAAAGTAACGTATGGCGTTTCACGCAAGGAGGACTAACACTGACAAAGAGGGCATTAATTGCTGAAAGAAGTCTACTTGTATGAAACACGTGCGTTAATTTGAGGAAGAAATTTCTTAGAAAGTATTTTTGGAGCATAAGGTTGTATTTCAGGAAAACATGTACTGTGAGAAATCAGAATAGCAGAGAACAGAAAGTTCTGAGATATAGATGTTGAAAATTACATGGACTGTTAAGAAATGAGTAGGTTCTCCACAGAATTGGCAAGGGGACGGACATATCGAAACACCGATAAGAATTGACTGGATGACAGGATATGTGCTAAGACATCACGGAATAACTTATACAGTATTTGAGGGAACTGCAAAGGATAAGAAAAGCTGTTGGAGCGGACAAAGATTGGAGTATAGCCAGCAAATAATTGAAGACATTGGATGGGTGTGCTATGATCAGATGAAGAGCTTAACACAAGAAAGGTACGAAACTAGTCAGAAGACTGCTTCCTGGTTTTTGTATTTAGTTCTTACTTCCATTTTATGCACAATGGTTCGACGACAGACCCAGTTGTCGTATTTAGGTACTGGGAGTTATATCGTTGTGTGTACTCGCTGCCTGAACCCCTACCGGAAGACTGATGGCAGAGAAGGCCACGAAAACGAATAAAATAGCGGTAAGAGTTGATACACGGATTGCCCTTATTCCTCCTCTCGGGTGGTCCATAGTCGCACGGTCCGCAGCTGCCGGATCCTCCCATTTTGCGGTATTGGGAAGCGTAGCCTACATTCAGTGCAGGTGCAGCGCGCGGCCTTTGACGGCGCCCGCGTCCGCAGATGTAATCAGCCCAGCTCCCGGGCCCGTCGACGTCATCACACGGTGGTCGCGCCGGCTGAAAGGTGGCTTGATTCACTTTGCCGATGGCTGCGCCCGGATACCGGCCAGACGGCCTAATCACTGTGCTTACGGCGACGGGCGAGCCGCCATTAACGCCTGCAGCGCGGCAGCTGCTGGCAGATGAACGGGGCTTCCCAGCTGGGGCGATCGTCTCCACTGTGCCACGCGCTCCACTGGACTAGCACTGGCGACGTAATCCGTCACACAAACTCCATTACCCTTGTGGTCTGTGGGCGTATAATCTCAGAAATTTCCCACCAGTGCTGTGAGGATAGCTGGAGTGCAAATTCACAAACAAAGTGCTATTAATACACGTGAAAGATGACGAGCGTCAACGTTATGAACCGCGTAAGGCAAGATTGCAGCTTAGCGTCAGTTAGTATGTCAAGAGAACAACCAGAAAAGTAAAATGAAGGAGAGAAGCGAATGGTTTATAAACGCTGAAGTTCGTAGCGAGTCTTTTGAATTACTGAGTTGTGTGAGCATCTAACGCATGTACTTGCGTAGAAGGCGTGGTCTGGGATCGGCCGAAGGTACTGATTTGGCCTCCCTTGTGAATGATCACCGCGTCTTGGGAGAGTATTGTTGAACGGTTGAAGTCTACACACAAAGTCATGCTTCGCGTACCGTGTACGCCGTAGCTAGCGAGTCTGGAAACGACTATATCAACAGCCTATGTAAGCACGACGAACTACTAAGAAAAGAGACATTCAGAGTCAATAATTACTTCAAAAGCAACTCATTACAGTCTACCTATCTATCGCTTGAGCCCTGTTACGCAGGGTCAGACATTGTTAATCGGATTTGGCATGTTAATGGTTTAAGGGGTGGCCGGATGCCCTTCCTGCCTCCACCCTCTACCCCCTCCCCCCCCCCCCCCCCAGGATGGAATTAGTGTACCCCAACTGTCTGCGTCCAGTGTAATCCATGGAATAGTGCGAAAGTGTTCAGATGTCTGTGAGTCGTGTAACTGAGGCGGAACATGGGCACCAGCCCGGTGTTCACCTAGTGGGATGTCGGAAACCGCCTAAAAACCACATCCAGGCTGGCCGGCACAACGGCCCTCGTCGTTACTCAGCCAGGCGGATTCGATCCGGGGCCGGCGCGCCTACCCGAGTCCAGGAAGCAGTGCGTTAGCGCTCTCGGCTACCCTGGCGGGTAAAAGCTGCTCACTACAGTAAGGGAAACAAAAACAGTCGCACAATCAAAGTTCCGACCAGAGAAAAACAGTACAGATCACAGGCTGCCAGAAGGAAATTTCATAAAACATAAAAGTGTAGAAATAGAAGAATACTGTAAATGTTCATTGGTTTTCAAAGCTCTGTATTTTCCAAAGTATTGCATTTAAATATACACTAAGCTGACAAAAGCTATGGAATATCTTCCAATATTGTGTAGTACATCCATTTGCCCCCCGGCGTAGTGCAGCAGCTCAACGTGGCATGGACTCAAAGTCAGATGTTCCCTGCAGAAGTATTGAACCATGCTGCCTCTACAACCACCCGCAGCTGCAAACGTGTTGCCGGTGCTGGATTTTGTGCACGAACTGACATCTCGTTTACGACACATAAATAATCGATAGCATTCATGTTGGGCGATCTGAAGGGCCACATCATTAACTCGAAATGTTCAGGATGTTCTGAAAGTGATTTGCTCTGACTCGATCGTTTGCTCGTTCAAGATCATTTCAATATTTGCGTGCTTTTTACTCAAATTTGGATGTGCTGTCCTCTGTTTTAAAAAGGTTGAACAGAAATTACTCTTGCACACAGCGTGTCTTAGTGAATACAATTACATAACGAAATAACTAATTGACGTTCACTGTGCAGGAAATTAAATCAAAATTGTTATTCAAAAACTGGACCAAAATCAAACTGCGTACTACCCAAAAAATTTGAAACCGTGAAATTACGTAGAAACACTATGAAACTCACACTGTTCACTTGTTTGTTAAAAATCTGCATTACAAAGAAAATGCTTAGAATATGCACAATGGAAACATGAGATTAGGAACGAAAGAACCAACAAAATATGAAAAGAATCTCACCTGAAAAATTACAGCATAATCAGCAGCAACTGCACAGAATGAAGGAATCGCGCCAGCCAAAATATGCTGAAGTGAAACTAAACTACTGGGAGAAAGACTGGTATGATTTTATCGTGCTAAAAAGAGTTCTTCATGAAATGAAAATACTAATCCGTTCACCATAATAACAATGCTTTGTTTTAAATTCTCGCCGCCCGGGGTGGCCAGGCGGTTCTAGGCGCTACAGTCTGGAACCGTGCGACCGCTACGGTAGCAGGTCGAATCCTGCCTCGGGCATTGATGTGTGTGATGTCGTTAGCTTAGTTAGGTTTAAGTAGTTCTAAGTTCTAGGGGACTGATGACCTCAGAAGTTGAGTCCCATAGTCCTCAGAGCCATTTGAACCATTTTAAATTCCCATTTCACAATAACATAAAACTCATAGAAAACCAAAAACTTTGCTTTCTTTACAAAAGCCTTACAAGTTAATGTTTTTTTTACGATTATTCAGATTGAAATGAATTAAACTGAAATTTCCTAAACTGTGGTGGGAAGGTGGACTGTTCTGTTGCAAGAACCGCTAACGTTATCAGTATGCACAAGCAAAAATTATTACCTTAAAAACATATCCACAATGCAATGGAACGAACGATGGCATTAACCACCTGTTCGAGATCTTCAACAAACTACATGAAAAATTCACCTTCACATGTGAACTTGAAAAACAGATCCCGCCAGTTAAATTACACTCCTGGAAATTGAAATAAGAACACCGTGAATTCATTGTCCCAGGAAGGGGAAACTTTATTGACACATTCCTGGGGTCAGATACATCACATGATCACACTGACAGAACCACAGGCACATAGACACAGGCAACAGAGCATGCACAATGTCGGCACTAGTACAGTGTATATCCACCTTTCGCAGCAATGCTGCTATTCTCCCATGGAGATGATCGTAGAGATGCTGGATGTAGTCCTGTGGAACGGCTTGCCATGCCATTTCCACCCGGCGCCTCAGTTGGACCAGCGTTCGTGCTGGACGTGCAGACCGCGTGAGACGACGCTTCATCCAGTCCCAAACATGCTCAATGGGGGACAGATCCGGAGATCTTGCTGGCCAGGGTAGTTGACTTACACCTTCTAGAGCACGTTGGGTGGCACGGGATACATGCGGACGTGCATTGTCCTGTTGGAACAGCAAGTTCCCTTGCCGGTCTAGGAATGGTAGAACGATGGGTTCGATGACGGTTTGGATGTACCGTGCACTATTCAGTGTCCCCTCGACGATCACCAGTGGTGTACGGCCAGTGTAGGAGATCGCTCCCCACACCATGATGCCGGGTGTTGGCCCTGTGTGCCTCGGTCGTATGCAGTCCTGATTGTGGCGCTCACCTGCACGGCGCCAAACACGCATATGACCATCATTGGCACCAAAGCAGAAGCGACTCTCATCGCTGAAGACGACACGTCTCCATTCGTCCCTCCATTCACGCCTGTCGCGACACCACTGGAGGCGGGCTGCACGATGTTGGGGCGTGAGCGGAAGACGGCCTAACGGTGTGCGGGACCGTAGCCCAGCTTCATGGAGACGGTTGTGAATGGTCCTCGCCGATACCCCAGGAGCAACAGTGTCCCTAATTTGCTGGGAAGTGGCGGTGCGGTCCCCTACGGCACTGCGTAGGATCCTACGGTCTTGGCGTGCATCCATGCGTCGCTGCGGTCCGGTTCCAGGTCGACGGGCACGTGCACCTTCCGCCGACCACTGGCGACAACATCGATGTACTGTGGAGACCTCAAGCCCCACGTGTTGAGCAATTCGGCGGTACGTCCACCCGGCCTCCCGCATGCCCACTATACGCCCTCGCTCAAAGTCCGTCAACTGCACATACGGTTGAAGTCCACGCTGTGGCGGCATGCTACCAGTGTTAAAGACTGCGATGGAGCTCCGTATGCCACGGCAAACTGGCTGACACTGACGGCGGCGGTGCACAAATGCTACGCAGCTAGCGCCATTCGACGGCCAACACCGCGGTTCCTGGTGTGTTCGCTGTGCCGTGCTTGTCATCATTGCTTGTACAGCCCTCTCGCAGTGTCCGGAGCAAGTATGGTGGGTCTGACACACCGGTGTCAATGTGTTCTTTTTTCCATTTCCAGGAGTGTATTTAGACTTAACTTTGACAACAGTGAATGACAAAACCTCTTTCAATATTTTTCGTAAGGATTCTTTTTCTGACCAAATTGTGCCAGCCTGTTCCACACACCCACGATCTCACAAAAAAGCATTTTTTCACTCTGCTGTTCATAGAGCAATCTCTACCCCTTCGTCCTCTGAAAATTTAAAAACCGAATTGAATCTAATTAAAACCATTGTAGTTAATAATGGTTAGGAACCAAGTATAGTAGATGATGTCTTCAGACAGAAAACCAATAACAGAATTACCACGCATGGGACCACTATTGACGAGCCTACCGATTTGAAGAAATACTTCTCTTTACCGTATATAGGGCCAATAACCTACAGATTAGAACGTCTCCTTAAAAATAAATATGGCTGCAATATAGTTTTCTCTACCAACAACTCTCTCAAAAATAATCTTATCCATAATTTAAAACCAAGACGGTCGCCTCTGTAAAACTCAGGCGTTTATAAAATCACCTGTGACACTTGCTCAGCTTATTATATAGGACACACTGGACGAGCTTTTTCGATTAGATATATAGAGCATCTATTAGGGAAAAAAGGTACGAACGTACATAATTCGTCATTCGCTGAGCACCTTCTTTTCCCGTAACGACCATTTAATCCTCAATGAGCAATTACAATTACGTGATAAAAATTTCTTTAATGGTGTAAAGCCCTTGCTTCAAATCACTTAACGCAGAATATCGCTATCATGTTTCCCGTACTGTAGCCTTAAATATTGTTCTCTCTCTCCCTGTTTTACAGTATAATATTTTGCTCAACTTTCGATCTGTTACATACTATCTGACATAATGTAATCAGCACATTACGTGCACTCCTGTTCCAATGCTTCTGACAGCTGTTGTCACTGTAAATTACAAGCATTCAATACTAGATGGCGCGATACAAGGTGCCGACTTGCTAACATCGACGGCGCGCGCGCCTGTCAGTCTGATGCTGCTTACAGTGCCGGCCGCACATGCGATCCTTAGCGGCGCGTCTTAATCAAGTTGTGAAGTTGTGCATTCCTAGGAAAATTTTATAATGTACAAATATATTTTTATCTTTAATGTGATCACTGTTGCTCTAAACCATTTCATAACTATTTACTCTATGTAAGTATGCTTTCTTTGTCTACTGTACCGTAGCAGTTAGCTATGATGTAATTTTATTACATATGTTTAATTTAATAATTTTTATATTATTCCAAAACTCTGTTATAGGTAACGTAAAATTTTTTTACTTCTGATGAAGGCTGCCTTAGAGCATTTGAAACCTAGGTAAAGTTGAAAATTTTTTACCTGTGCAACCGAAGAGCTGTATTTTCAAGTAATATTATAAATTTCGTCTACGGTTGCTGCATTATCGACCATGTTCAAAATTGAAAAATCTAAGTGATGTACGGAAAATCACAGTGCAGATAAAGACAAAGTACTTCATTTAGTAAACAAACCGAAAGTTATACCTAACCCAAGAACAGTTTGCAGTAATTATGTTATCCCTGGCCCTTGCAAAAACATTACAAAGTATGAAAATAATGTACAATCGTTTCACATGACACAAAATTATATCCACCAAAACAATTATACAAACATATGTAAGAAATTACACAAAACATGACATACACTTATACGTAGATAACCATCAAAATTCGAACATTCAGAATAAAATGTTCATAAGAAAGTAAAAGATATGACACATTGAACAAAGAAAGAAAACGCATAAGATGCAAATAAGAAATCTCCAAAAGAAGAAACATAGTAGTGTAAAAATTTATGTGTGTTCAGAAGAAACTGAAAACATATTAGAATTGGGCATCTTTACATTTAGACCATGAAAAGCAAAAAAAAAAAAAAAAAAATATTACCTATCACCAGAAACGTATATTCTTTGGTACCAAAATTGTCACTACTTCGATATTTCAAATATCTGCCTGGAATTCATGATCATGTGTTTAGAGAAGGGAAAAGGGAGTGGTCATAGAGCCATGTGTCAACAAGCTGTGTTCACCGAAAACTGTCAAAGATCCCTATGCATGCATACGCATTTCATCACCTATATTTCAAAAATTTCTCAAATTATTTTCATCCTTCAGCTTCTTACATCTCGAAATATTTCCAAAATGTCTTATTTATGACTTATATTTTTCTAAAGTTTCATATTACAATCATATAACTCCCATAGTACTCAAATTATACCTCAGATATTGCTCCAACTTCATAATTAAACTTCAGGATGTCCACATTGCTAAAACTATAAACTCAAAACCTTTTTTCCCACCTGTGCAGTGCTCAGATCATCACCTCATATAAAACCATACTCATTTATCAAACCCTATATCATCACTTCAAGTCATTTCTTTAACTCTCATTTTCTCAACTATGATTACCCATCATCTTAACATATAACAGTGGTAACTTATTGCCAACCAGTGAGTTTCTACCTTATATCTATTACTTAAAGTATGAAGACCTCGCTAAAATTAGAGTAGCACATCACACCCATTCACACAACATGGAAAAAACTACCAGAGTATCTAACAACAGACAAAAGAAGCACCAAGAAAATTATACAACATGATATCTTAAAAAAAGTTCATCACTAATGCAATAGCACAAAAAGAAACATCGAAAACACAAAATCATAGAAAGATAAGTTGTCATACTACATGCAACAGTATCACGTCCTAGCAAAAACTGGTTTAACCAGTCAAACTGTATTGCATACCAACATAAATCAATTTGTCTGTCAAATGAAGAAATATGGCATTGAAACGTAAAACAAGAATAAATATTAGATTATCTACACTTGCTTACTTAGATCGGTGTAACATGGTACTGCGTAGACTAAATAGGTGCTACACAGTAAATTAAAAGTATTTGCTGGAAAAGACTTCAGTAGTACTAGAATTTTGTTCATTTTTCTTTGTGACGGGTTTCCTCTCTCATTTCTCATAGCTTTTGAGTAAGTCTCTCCTAACGATGTTTTAGAGTACTTACTTACTTACTTTCCGACCCGGAACTAGACTTCAGACTTCCAAAAATCAGCAGCCAATATGGCCTTGTCATTTGCCTCCCGTAAGTCATTCATTGTGAAGGGCTGGTCTAAATATGGACAGATAAGCAGGTGTTGAGGATCCTGGACAGAGCCACACAGACAGAGAGTGTTCTCATTCTCTTTTAGGAAACCCCATTGCTGCAGGTTTGTCTTGCACTTTGGCACTTCTACCCTCATACGGTTTAGGGTTCTCCAGACTGTGTATGGTAGGTCTCCACCAGGCGCCAGTTCTTCTTTTACATCTTTATGGGGGTTTCTTAGGTCGAATTCTCACCTTTTCAAACGGTTCTCTGCAGCCGACCCTTCCAGGACTCGGGTACGTGACAGGAAACTCTTCCTCGACACAAAGCCGTCGGTCAACAGGCTGGTGTCCGTATAAAGGATGACGCATGTCCTTTTCTTGCTTGGTTTTTTCGGCTTCGGCAGCGATTTCACGTCGTATGTTGGGCGGTGCGATCCCCATCTTGTGCACTGGGGTTGGCCTCAAGCATCCGGTAACAATCCGTGCCATTTCATTCACCGCGACATCAACTTTTCTCGCGTGTGTTGATGCAGACCATACTGGAGCGGCGTATTCCGCGGCTGACACACTGAGCGCAAGGGCTGAAGTTCTCAGGACTTTTTGGTTTGCACCGCAGGATCTGCTGGTTAGTTTCCTGATGATGTTGTTTCTAGTTGAGACTTTTTCCCTTGTGGCATTAGAATGATGTTTATAGGTCAGTGTGCGATCCAAAGTGACACCAAGATATTTGGGCGTTTTACAATGCTCGAGACGTTCACCTCTCCATATTACATTTAATTCATTATTTGCCTCCCTGTTCTTTAAATGGAGTGCACAGACCTGCGTCTTGGAAGGGTTCGGCCTTAGGTGGTTTGCCTCATAATACTGGGAGAGAGCTTCCAAGGTACTGGTTAATTTCTCCTCTACATCCATTAAATTGTTACCTTGAGCTGCAACTGCAGTGTCGTCGGCATACATAAATTGGCGCGTGATGTTTGGCTCGGGTTGGTCATTTGTATATATATTATACAGAGCTGGTGCGAGGACGCTTCCCTGAGGTAGGCCATTGCTCTGATTTCTCCACCTGCTCTTCTTGCCCTGGAGACAGACGAAAAATCTCCTGTTATGCAGGAAAGTACCTGTCAGTGATGTTAAATGGTGATGTTAGAATGTAAACATTATTCACTAAAATTTCTCATCACCAACTTTCAAGGGGTTTTAAGAACACAATAAATTAAAGATTAGTAATGTGTAACAAAACTATTTTTAAATTTACGGAAGCGTCTAAAGAAAATTTGTAAGAAATATTGCTGTCATGCACACAAAACATCAACACAAGAAATGTGATACTGATGATCAATGAAAACGACTAAGTGGCAAACTGTAATCCATCTATCATTTTACTATCTCGTACATCAACTCTTTCAGGTGTTCAAGCAAACCTTTTCATATACAGCGTGTAAATCATTTCATAACACTCAAGCAAAGCTAGCAATGCATATGACAACACCCACTCACTTCTTAGCTCGCAACCTACTAAATGTACCTGAAACCTGGTAGTCAAGGGAAGGCAGGACTCGGTTATGACTGTGGACAGGGCCATAATCAGTTATTATTGGTTGCCTTTTACAGGTACACACGATTTATTTTAAACCAGTAATTCCAGACTCAAAAATAAATAACCACACGTTATTAATGAAGGAATAAACAACTTTGTAAATAATAGTGTTTTAAGTGAGTTACAATTAAACATATCACCATTAAATACTGATACAGCAGATAATGTTTTAGAAGCAAGCCACTGTGATCTGGGCAGAAGGCCTTGCACGCCAGGAATGGCAATAAATTATGAATTGTTTAAAACTCGCTTCAATTTACAACTTACAGGTATTGAAATGTTAAAGGTAAGTTGCCACAAACACAGCAGAAGGCATCAGACGCCAGAAAACGCAGTACATATGGTTTTAGGGCTTGCTGCTAAAATACAAATTGTAATTTTATGGCAAATGACCACAATCACGGCTGAAGGCCTTACACGCCAATAACGGCAAAAGCGAATCCATAGTCAAAGGTTAGTTACAAAACAAGCAACTGATCACTAAACGGGTGAAATAAGATGACAGCAAACTTTGTAACGCAACCCTTAACATCCACTGAACATTACACTGCTAGATTTATTCCAGAAGGTGACCGGAACTATTAACTAGACATATATAACCTTTAATGTACGAATTACAATGCATTGTAATAAATAAAACAATAATAAAACACAAGAACCAGTACTCAAGTTCCTTAAAGGGTACTGAGACAGATTACACCCGCAGAAGGCGTGGGCTGAAGGAGCGTTACACTTAACTACTCGCCGTGAGACCTCCTTTTAGAACACCATGTCTTACAAGAATCACGTGGCCACAGACTCACCAACCGGCCTACAATCAAGAAAGCTGTCAAACCTTCACACCTTACCGGAGAGCAACGCCAAGGCGAGGAAACGTACACTGCCGTTACATACACTAACCCCCAGGGCAGGTAACTGAGGCGTTAGCGGCCACCAGGTAAGACAAATTATCGCTGGTTTAACTTAACAAATTGTAACAAGTTGAACGTAGTAAATAATAATAAAAAGTTGAGGAAAGCTAATCATCTAAAATTTTAAAAATTTCAAAAGTAACATACAGTAAAACAACAAATACAACAGCAAAGGTTAATTTAAAAGGACAAGCAACTGATCACAAAACAGGTGAGACAAAAAGATGGTAAACTTGGTAGCACAATCATTTAAACCTGCTGTAACACCAAGAATGGCAATTACATAAAAAATTTTAAAAACATACAATAAAACAGCAAATACAACAATAAAACACAAGGGAAAGAAACACTTTCGCGAGCGACGAGATAGGCAGCCAAGAGTTGCATTCACTTCACAAGGTAGTAACTCAGACTAGTGGCAGTCTAACGAATGATTAATGATAATCTTGCTGAGGCTACCTGAATTCCAATAAACCAAATGCAAAGATGTAAAAATACGCCAAAGCCGGAATTGCCGGTCAGGACTCCATCAGCAGAATACTGTGCTTAGAGCGCCCCGAACGAGAAAGGAATCGCTACCAGCAGAGTAGAAGAACCACCTATCAACCTACAATCAAGAAAGCTGTCAAAACTACACGCCTCACCGGACAGCAGCGGCAAGGCGAGGAAACGTACACTGCCGTTACATACACTAACCCCCTGTGCAGGTAACAGCGACCACGAGGCAGGAAAAATACAGATGGTTTAACTTAACAAATCGTAACAAGTTGAAAGCAGTAAATATTAATAAAAAGTCGAGGAAAGCTAATCAGATCCGCCCTCCCCAAGCACTCCACTCGTTGGTCTTCGCCTCAGCGCCACTATTAGCAGCAACAGGAACCCTAGTTACTGGAGAATCGCGAGATATCACAATAGTGGAGGTTTCTCTACTTGGATTGAAATGCACTTAGCTTAAAGCTTGCTGGATCCGGTTTATGACGTCGTACACCATCATGACCACAGCTCCAGCAGTCCACGCGCGCCGTGAGCCGTCCCGGCGTGTTCTGGCACTGCGCGGACCTGGCTCCTCCTGAGTCCCCAACTGAACTGGCTCACTCATACGACCCGGAAAAAACAACGACGTCGCCCCAAATATAGGCAACAGTTACTACATATGGATAACCACCACTGCTGTCACTAGCGGACAGGCAACGCTTGCGGAAGCGAGTGGCACCAGTCAACACGAGAAGAAGAAAAATAACCGCAACCATGTCAACTAAACGATACCGTCTGGCCTCCAACAGCGGCGGAAACCTACAAACTGCACCAAAGCGAGCCTCAGCACGGCTCACTATCATTCTTCCAACAACATGGGTCAACAGAAAACAGAGTCCCTAACCAATCCTTAATCATCATTATCTTAAATATCGTTAACATGTATCACCATACTGCTGATCATAAACCTCATCATACATCATGATCAAACTATAGCACTAACGGCTTCAATGCACAGGTAACCTCACATCTCATAAAACTTCATTGCTTTTCCAATACAGAGCTTCTCCTATGCTTATTCTTCGCAAATTAGCTGATAAGAAGAACTACATCGTCAGCTGCTTACTAAGAATATCACTTATAGTACTACTTCCCCTCTTTGCTCAAAACCAAGAAACTTGAATAATGTTTATCGCTGTTACCTACATACTTCATAGCTTTGCGTACAACGCTCAGTATTCTTGTTTATTACGTACCAACTTAGTGGAGTCAAAATTTCATTGCATCTCCAATGAGTTACATAAAATTCCACAAATATCACTATCTGCAGTATCAGGAATTGCCAACGTACCATTTACTCAAAAATCGCTTTATGTGTGATATATGGTGCATTCCTTTGGATTTTAGTGTGCATAATGTTTCAACTTCCACTGCATTATTGTGCACTGTTCTTTTAATTCTGCCGGGCCCGTTGAGGATAAGGAAGAATTGCTGATTAAGACACTTTGATATCGGACGAGATTTGACCAAAACTTTTTGTCCTATGTGGAATTACCTAATTTGTTTCTTCACTTTATGACATTTCCTGCGTTTTCCGCTCTATTTGCAATATTTGTTAAGACTAGTTGTGTGATATCTTCGAGCCGTAATTTTGTGGTGTGAGGGAACAGTAAGAATTCTTTGATTTTTGTCTTGTAGCTGTCGGTTCCTTAACATTAAGATTGGTAGCAAAGAAGTTGTGTCGTGAGGAACCTCTTTTAAGGTATCTCGAAGTGAAGTAATGTATCTGTTCCATTTTCTGTGATGATAGGGGCAATAGAGTCTCCACAACTTATTAATCTCTTTGATTATACGTTCTGATGTGTCTGAATGTGGAAAATATAATGAAGTAAATATTGGCTGAGTCTTATATCTCTTTAGTGTACATAGCCAAACAGTAGATCGAAAATGAGGACCGTTATCTGATATGACCTTGTCGCCATGTCCTACATGGTGTAAGAAGTTCTTAATGAAAGCTTTGGACACTGTTCTAGCTATAGCCTTATGTGAAGAGGTGAGTGACACAAATTTAGACGTAAACTCCAATGCGACGAAAACATAAGAAAAACCATTTTAGGATATAACTAGTGCTACTAGTAAATCTATGACTGATAATTCTTTTAGCTTGGATCGTATGGTTGGAAGCATTGGTGCACAATGTGAGATGATGGAAAGTTTGGCTTTTTGACAGAGTTTACACATCGCAAGTACTTTTCGTATTTTTTTCTCCACGTTGTTGAAATAGCATGTAGTCCGTAATTTGTGGGAACACTTCCGTGGTCTGAAAAGCGGGCGACTGAAGTACATGTACCATATAAACTTATTGACAAATTCCTCTGGAATACACACCACCCAAAATGTGCCATTTACAGCGTTACGTTTAAAGAAGATACCGTTTCTGAACAAATAAAACTCTTAGATAGCTGTATTTCTCAGGTCTTTCCATTTTTATTTAATGTCATTCCAAATGGGATCTTTATTTTGTTCTCCTGCTGTATCGAGTAATGAATTTCAGATAAAGTTTTCAAAATCTAGTTTTGTAAATAAAGCAAGCTGAATTTTGTGTACTGTAAAGTATCAGTATTGTTATCAGCTAAACCAATTGTGTTACGAGACAAAGCATCAGTAACGATGTGGGCTTTTCCTGTAATGCAACAGATAGTGAAATGATATTCCTGAAGGTCAGTGCCCAACGACGTAATCTTTCATGGTTTAACTTGGAGAACATTAAAAACTGTAATGCTTTGTGTTCTGATTAAACATTTGTATGCTTGCCAAGTAAATTGTACTAAATTTCGTAAACGCCCAGACAATTGCAAAGGCCTCTTATTCTGTTATTGAGTAATTTCTTTCTGATTTACTTAATCTACTGGCAAACGCAACACTCTTTTGGAAAGTGATTCAGTCGTCAATGTGCTCTTGGGGAGGGCTCCGAGCCCTAGTTTGGAAGTATCTGTAGATAGGCAGATATCTTTCGAGAGATGAGGATGTGCGAAAATAGGTGTGGTGAACAGTGCCCCTTTTAGCGTATCACTCTGTAATTGTGCTTCATCACGCCAGTTCCAAATGGTGTTTTTGGCTGTCACAGTGTTGGTTTGGTCAAAATTTTCAGTTTCAAAAATCTACAGTAAACATTTATTGCTCGTTAAAAGCTTCCGACTTGTTCCGTAATAGGTGGTGTGATTGCTCTGATTGCTTCTAGTTTTGAAGGATCAGATGTAATACTTTCTGGTCAAATGATATGGCCTAGAGATTTTACATTTGTCTTACTAAAACTGTGGTTTTCCAAGTTTATTGTTAAACCTGAATCTTCAGAATGTCCAAAAAATGTTTCATGTGTTGACCAAGTTGGTTCTCTTATCAAAATATTATCGACGTAACTGGTGATGTGTCATTTTCGATGGTCAGGAAGAATAGTGTTTAGTCCACAAAAGGCAATTTACAAGACTGGTAACACGTTCAAAAGCCTAAAAAGGCTGTGTACTTGCTACTGTCAGGACGTAACTCTATTTGACAAAAACTGGAGAGTAAATCTCCAGATGACAAAACTCATATGCTTCGTACCAATTCGTTAAGTCTCTGGTGTCTGCCTGTTACCCGAAGAATGACAGTATTGATCTGATGCGAGTTAAAGACAAACCTAATCGAACTATCTTTTTTTTCAACGATTTTGCTGTAGAAGCAGGCAGCTGGTTCAACAGCACCGTTTTCTAATGTCAATTGTATCTCAGCCATCACCTTTTCTCGGTAATGAAACTGTATTACCTAAGGTATTATACAGAATTTGTATTGTCCCTAACTTGAAACTGGTATTGAAATCCCTTGATGGTGCCGGGTCTATGTGTAAATACCACCGCACTCTTGTAAAGATTAGCTAAGTTATTTCCTACCGTGTTCACACAATTCTCTGTCTGCTCGATCTTTTTCTGTATTATGTGCTTAAATTGATTACTTGATCGTAACTGTCGTTGTTTGTACAATGATCAGCTGTATTACTATCAACAGTATCAAGCTTGCATTGAAAAGAATCTTGATATAGGAAACATGTCTTCATGTTTTAAAACGAGACATGGACCCAAAATTATTAGTTTAATTTCTGCATCATTGAAGTTCATTACTGCTTTGTATTGATTAATGAAATTGACACCTAAAATTATTTTAGTAGGTACCAATGGCACAGTGAGGAAGTTCATAACAAAACTATGTCCCTGACAAGTCAATTCCAGAATGGTCTCATGTTTAACATCAACAGTTTTGTCCTATATGGCACCATGTATTTTAATTCTCCTAAGAGGTGGTATCGGGCACAGTATTGTTTTTCTACCTTTATTATATGCTGACTCACTGATAACTGATGTTTCGATACCAGACTCCAAAACTGCGGTAAAATTGTTATTATCAATGCAATTTTGGTTACAGGGTGTACAGTTTGTTTTGCTCCAACTTCGCTTTCCTGGAGCGGAATGTCCCTAACATCTTCTAAGTTAATAGTTACGGCAGCAGAGTCATCTGTTCACTGTCTTTTCCCTTCAGCTGCCGGAACCTGAAGTTACTCTGTATACCCTGTCTGTCATTTGTTATCGGTGATCTAACTTCGACTATCTCTACCTGCCGTTGTGGTGACGATCTACCAGAGGTCTGCCATACAGACTTGTTTTGCTGACTGTTATTCTGATATCTGTTGTTGCCAGAATTTCTGTGGTTATGCCAGGTGTGCCGGCCGTAGTGGCCGAGCGGTTCTAGGCACTTCAGCCTGGAACCGCGCGACCGCTATGGTCGCAGGTTCGAATCCTGCCTCGGGCATGGATGTGTGTGATGTCCTTAGGTTAGTGAGGTTGAAGTAGGTCTAAGTTCTAGGGACTGATGACCTCAGATGCTAAGTCCCATAGTGCTCAGAGCCATTTGAGCCATATTGTCATGTTGTGAGTGTGAGGAATCGTAATTTCAAGCTTGTGATCATCTGATTTTCATGTTAGAGAGTGGTTACTGTCTAATTCCAACTCTTGCCAAAAGTTCAAAAATACTTCTAAATCGTCCTTACACCTGCTTTCCTTGAGTGTTTGACGTAAATGGGTAGCTAATTTCGTGATGTAAATTCTAATTAACTAAGGTGGGCTGAGTGTATGGTACAGGTATTGTTTCCCGCGCATCATGTCCTTGAATTACTGTACTGATCCTGAGAACGGTTACAGTGTATTTGATTCTACCCTGCTTTGCTGTAGACCGGTAAACAGTTAAAATTGCTTGTAAAAGCGCTCTTTTGATTGCCAGCCCCTTATAATCGATCGCATTCTGAGTGCTGGTTCATTTTCTAGGTATCCGCACATGAATTCTAGTTTGTTTTCAAGGAGCCAATTTGGTGGCATCGCATAGATAAATTAACCAAGCCACGCCATACGATGAATTTCAGAAAACTTTGAACTTTTGTTAGAATGTGACGCAGCGTTTTCGCGGTTGCGACAAGCGCTCTATGCGCTGTTATTTCTTGACATGTGAAATGATGGACGTTTGTAATCTCCCAAACGCCGAAAGCTACTATTGTCGTCAGGATTTTCATGATTTTGACTTGTTATTACTGTCAATTTTTTCTTCAATGCGCCAAAACTGTGACTGTACAGTTGCAATATCATTCTTTTGTTGTTGATTGATCTGAGGTTCCTTGAAATGTTTCAAACATCGGTATTCCGCTGCGTCCGCGAAATGCACAGGCACTGTGTCAGCGGAATCTCGATCATTGTTGGCAGACAAATTTGTCATTTTTGTGTATAGTTCATCTATTTGTTCGGAGATGTCACTTATTTGTTCTTTCTGTACTCCTGGTCGTAAGTGTAAGGCCTCGACTCTCTCAGTAATTTCTTCGACATTCTCTTGTAGTAAGCTGTCTGCTCTTTTAACTCTTTCACTATTTCATTAGGGACAACCTCGCTCATTTTCGCCATTATTTCTGTGCTGTCGTCTTTTGCTCAGTGTCGGTTCCTAAAACTTGTAATAGGATAGTAATACCGTCAAAAACTGGTTGAAAATCTCTCTTCATTTCTTCCCTGAGTTCGGCTGATAAGCTTTGTATCTTTTCTTGTGTCTTTTTAAACTGCTAATTAGTTTGTTTTTGTAAACGTTTGATCTGTCGCTTTGTTCGTTCTTTTCGTAGTTGTGCCTATTTAAGCTGTCCAAGTAGCGCTTGAAACATTCATGTTACTTTTTGATCTGAATTCATGTTGTTCGACATAGTCACAGAGCCCGACGTACCGAAAATAAACAATGGAAAACCTGGATCTGTGTTATTCAACTGCATATCCTTACCTATGTGATTCACTGTTTGCGGTCCAGTTTGCATATTATGAATTGGCGACTTATGACCTAGCGATTCTTGTTCGGTTTGGCAACCATCGCTCTGTCATTGTGCTCCTGGAGGCCAAGTTAACAATGCCATATCATATTCACGACTACGCCCACCCCACTGACCCGGAAGTTCGCGGTTTAGTTGGCGACGAACATCGACACCGTGATGAGGGGGGTGGACAATGAAGCTCTCGGAGTCAGCAGTAACGTGTGGAAATAGCCACAAGTTGAACATATAAAGGTAAGAGATATCCTCCACAGTCTTCTCATAGGGAAAGAAAGACGACCCATACAGCTTCGTCTGTGACGTTGCACACAAAATGTTAAATCTTGTTTATGCGCCACAATTTCATGATGTTCAGTGCCCCACAGTCTCATACTGTGATGATTAATCTTTCTGGATAAATAAAAGGCTTCTACGTCGCTGAATATCAGTTTGGAGGCGAAATGATCGTCCTCAAGCGCTTTCTGTATTGTGATGCAAGATTGAAGACACCAGTTTTTTCGCTCACTCTCTCCACGGTTCCAAATGACTATTTACAGAGGCAACCAATATCCCTCTACATTGACGATATAAACGCATAATGTTTTGTATACGTTGCGGTTCTTTTCCACAGTTCCTTCTGAATGCACGCTGCATTGTTGTAATAGGTAAACATCTCCCATATTCAAACACACAAAAGCTCTTTCCTTGCTTTGTCGCCATTTAGACAACACACTGTACTCGTAACGCAAACTGCTGGGCACAATAAAAATTCGGTGAGTTTGTGGTTCTAGTCATGCATCAATCACATTTGTACACGCAATACTGGAAAATACAGAACTCTGAAAACGTATGTATCATTTATAGTAGCCCTGTACAGCACAACGAACAACGTCGCTTACTATTGCATTGACAATGTAAAGTGAAGAAGGTGTGTCATGTGGAAATTATGTTTCGTCAAAATTACGTGCATCTACGGTGTGCGCTGATTGTGAGTCGAGTTATGCAATAAAGTGACAGGAATCGGAACGCTCGAAGTGCGTAGGTCTGCAGCCGACAGTCAACTGGAAAAACAAGTGGGTTCTCCGAACGCTCAGGACGAGAAGGCTTTCTGCACAGGGGCGTGTGTGCTTGACGTAAGTGGTGTTAAGTATGAACTAAAGATAAAATCAAAATTATGAAGAGCAGGAAGAAGAGGAGCCGCGCCTAACTAAACATCAAAACTGGCCTATTCATACCAAAGAAAGTGGTATGATACGGTGATTTACAGATTGCACCATCGACAATTATCCGCCACACGATACGTGGACAGTAAGTGATATCAATGGAAAGGAATGATTGCATATTTCTGTTTGAAAACATGATTCTGTAAAATTGTTTGTTATCTCTTATGATTCGAATTGTTTAGGTCGCCACGGTTATTGGGTGAAATTGATGCATTTCATTAAATATGAGACGTGGCGATATTAGCAGCGGTAAAAGTTTAGTCCTACCTGAAAAACATTTCCATGAATCATTTTTCAGATCAGGTGACGTTGTCTAAGCTAAAGTGCAATTTAAAATATTTCTCGCAAGGTCTGATACCGAATAATAACATCTTTGAATTATTAAGTTACACCATTGCGTTTGAGGTGAAATGTATTTGACAATATTTACGTGAAAGTGTTGTGAACGGTGCTTTTCCAAGACTACACTGGCATTATTTCAATTTTGGACTGAAGAAAAGTGTATGTACCTATGAAAAACCATTTACGTGACAATTAAGAAATAACAATGTAAAGATTAACTTTGCGAGTAAAGGGAATCTTAAACTGGCAACAATACTAACATCGTTGGAAGCTATGGATAAGGCAAATGTAGTATTATAGTCATTCGCAGGAAAGACGTGTGATAAAATAATATCTTCAAGCTACAAGCATTTCTTATGATTGATTGCCCATGTTTAATTGTGTCTGTATTTCCTGAGGTCGTTCTACACAATTTTAAGTTGAATATTAACGGACCGGAAATTGTAAACTGTGAGGAGCGCAAATGGTTCAAATGGCTCTGAGCACTATAGGACTTAACTTCGACGCCCGAGGCAGGATTCGAACCTGCGTCCGTAGCAACAGCGCGGTTCCTGACTGAAGCGCCTAGAACCGCTAGGCCACAACGGCCAGCTTAACTGCAGAAATCATTGCTAGACGTACGAAGAATGTATCCTTTAGGATAGTGAGGTGAAAGTTGGCGTTAATGGGCTCTGTTGGCAACTGAACGAAGAGAGTGCCTTTGCTAACTGCATTACATCTGTAGCGCCTCTTCTTGGCCTCCCCCTGTTTGACCCTACACGATGGAAAAAGCCGTGACCCGGTCAGATGAGCCCCGATTTGATCTGGTAAGAGCTTTTGGTAGGGTTAGAAGGTAGCACAGGCCGCCCGAAACTATGGACCCAAGTTGTCAACAACGCACTGGGCGATGTGGTAGTAGCTCCTTGGGGGCTGTGTTTACGTGGAATGGACTGGGTTCTCCGCTTCAGCTGAATCGATCAATGACTGGAAACGGTTATGCTCGACTACCTGGAGACTATTTGCGGCCACTGATGGACTTCATGTTCCCGAACAACTACGTAATTTTTGTAGATGACAATGCGGCATGGCCGGCCGCTGTGGCCGAACGGTTCTAGGCGCTTTAGTCGGAACCGCGCTGCTGCTACGGTCGCAGGTTCGAGTCCTGCCTCGGGCATGGATGTGTGTGATGTCCTTAAGTTAGTCAGGTTTAAGTAGTTCTAAGTCTAAGGGACTGATGACCTGAGATGTTAAGTCCCATAGTGCTTAGAGCCATTTGAACCATTTGAATGCGCCATGTCACCAAGCCACAACTGTTCGCGATTGGTTTGAGGAACATTCTGGACGGTTCGAACGAATTATTTGGCCACCCAGAGACCCGTAAATGGTTCAAATGGCTCTGAGCACTATGGGACTTAACATCTGAGGTCACCAGTCCCCTAGAACTTGAAACTACTTAAACCTAACTAACCGGACATCACACACATCCAAGCCCGAGGCAGGATTCGAACCTGCGACCGTAACAGTCGCGCAGTTCTGGACTGAAGAGCCTAGAACCGCTCGGCCACCATGGCCGGCCAGATCACCTGACATGCATCCCATAGACCATTTATGGGACGTAATCGAGAGGTCAGTTCGTGCACAAAATCCTGCACCGGCAAAACTTACGCAATTATGAACGACTGTAAAGGCATCACGGTTCAGTATTTCTGCAGGTGACTTCCAATGACTTTTTGAGTCCATGCCACATCGAGTTGATGCAGTACGCCTGGCAAAAGGAGGTCCGACAGGATATTGGGAGGCACCTCATGAATTCTGTCACCTCAGTGTTTATGGTTGAGCACTTTCAACTTTCCTTCAGCATGATATCGGTGAGGATCTCCAAGTGTGTAAAACGTGTTAGTCGTTAAGTAATTTGGTATGTCAGTGTTTTGGTTGCTTTTAAAAAGAAAATGTGTTTCATTTCCACATTTGTGTAAAGTTCCTTTTAAAGCTTAGTTGCGATTTCCGTTTCATTGAGTTATCTTAATTGGGCTTTGTTAATCGAAAATACACTCACGTTTAATGTAATCATTGGTCCGTTAGCTTAACACAGCAGCCATTAAGAAATTAATTCCTATTGGACGATTATTGCTAGAGTGAGTTGCCTTTTTAAGTAGCGAGTAATTTTAAGGTGCCATTATCTGGCGCTGTGTATGTTTTATTTAAAGTTGAGCTTTAAATTTTTCTTATTTGTGAATGTATTTCGTTAGTTATAGTTATTGCCACTGTGCTACAATCTCGAGTTCTGGGCGGGTTGTGGCCGTCTGGAATCATTATGATTGTTATTACATGTGTGTTCGTCTTTTGTTTTAGAAGTCTCCTCAATCTGCCTGCAATCAAAACGATCACGATAGGTTAGGCTGTCGCTGTTGGCGTAAGCTGGGACCTGGAGGCGTATTGTGCCCCGCTGTAACAGCCTTTATAAATAATAATGATTTGTACCTACAGTTATTTATTTTATGGAAGATATTGCAATAAACTGTTGTCAATCTAAAATTCTTGCCTCTGAGTTTGACCGTAATTTTGTTCAAAAAATTGTTCAAATGGCTCTGAGCACTATGGGACTTAACTTCTAAGGTCATCAGTCCCCTAGAACTTAGAACTACTTAAACCTAACTAACCTAAGGACATCACACACACATCCGTGCCCGAGGCAGGATTCGAAACTGCGAACATAGCGGTCGCGCGGCTCCAGACTGTAGCTCCTAGAACCGCTCCGTAATTTTGTCCTTTATCTTGTGTTAATGATTTTTCTTATATATAGCTTAACCTCAAGGGAGTCTTCATGTCATATTTTCTGAAAGACAGGGATAGTTCAATTTGCGCTTGAAAACAAAAATGCAAATCGATATATAAACTCATCGTAACTGCAGTAGTAATATGCGAAACGAAAACTTACGTCTATAACCTCGTGTGTCTCTGTAATGAATGAAATTTGGGACACATTACTTTTATTGAAGTTCGTCTATGCCACAACTTCCTAAAATATTTATTATCCCTCCTGCAACACCCTCTACATAGCCATGCTGTTAAAGAACAGGACCACAGAGCTGCTCAGGTAAGCCAAGATGTCTAAAATACATGTATCGCACTTACGTGAGTTACTACCAACTGTAATTTCGTTTCTGGCCATATTTTTGTTTTATAAGACGTCTGTCTCCAGCCTATTGTCAGTGTCTGATATTACGTAGGCTTTTATTTGTTTTACTGCCAATAGCTTTGCTGCAGTCTTAACGCAGATTCCCGTTAGATCATCGAAGTTAAGCGCTGTCGGACATGGCTAGAACTTCGATGGGATTCCGTCAGGGTCTGCCGAGTGCTGTTGGCTAGCAAGGGTACGTCCTGCACCTGAGACGCCAATTGCGGAGCTGCTTGATTGAAAAGTAGCAGATCTAGTCACGTAATTTAAGAATGGCTGGGAGAGCGGTGTGCTGACAACATGCCTCTCCATATCCTCATCCAGTGCCGCCTATCGGAAGAGGAATGCGCGGCTGTCGGTCGGTACCTTTGCACGTTATGGGGCCAGTTCGGATGGAGAGGTTTTACTTCGAAACTCAGCAAACATAACACCAAGTCTGCCCTGCTGACTCTAGTTTTTTCTGTTTCTCATGAATGCAAAGACCATGCTTCGTTTCACGCGTCTGGTGACTCTAATCGATGCTGGTTCTTGCAGAGGAAGTATTCTGTAACCAAAAAGGCTTCATACGCTAGCAAAATTCCTTGATTTCACAAAGATCTGAGTTAGATAACTTTAACTGCAAACATTAACTATGAGAGCCTACAGGGTCAGCGATGAACACAATCTCAAGCTGGACTATGGAACTCTCAGCTCCATTTTATGGAGCTAATGGGCCCAACATAAAACATAAAACTATGGCACCAAAGGAGGAGGGAAATAGGGAAATGCAGGAGGAGGGCAACAGGGAAATGCAGAAAGAAGCACGGAACACTAGCCTGCTACCATACGTAGAAAGGGCTACTGAACGTCTGGCCAAAATTCTCCGTTCATACAGGTATCAAGCTGATTTTTCGTAACAACAACAAAATAAAAGACGCATGGACTCGAAGAAAGGTACAATTCACAAGTTTCATGCCACCGGAGTTTATGAAATCGGATGCGAATGTGGACTGGTGTGCACTTATGTGATCAAAAGTATCCGGACACTTGGCTGAAAATGACTTACAAGTTCGTGGCGCCCTCCATCGGTAATGCTGGAATTCAGTTTGGTGCTGGCCCACCCTTAGCTTTGATGACAGCTTCCACTCTTACAGGCATACGTTCAATCAGGTGGTGGAAGGTTTCTTGGGGAATGGCAGCCCATTCTTCACAGAGTGCTGCACTGAAAGTTATCGATGTCGGTCGGTGAGGACTGGCACGAAGTCGGCGTTCCGTAGGATTCAGGTCAGGCCTCTGTGCAGGCCAGTCCATTATAGGGATGTTATTGTCATGTAACCACATAGCAAGCATAGAAAAATAACTTTCACGTTGGTAACGGCCCCATAGATGTGGTGAAGTTTTATCTTCTACCATTCCCCGTTCCCAATATTACACATAGATCGTTTAGGCATAATTTTGCAAAAATCTGCAAACGCAAGATAGATTTTTGACACAGACAACATCTAAATTACGCTTTCATTTGTTGTAAACGTCACCCAATGGGTCTATCAGTGCTGTAACCGATATTTTAAATATGATTTTTCCCTAACAGACTGTTCTGCACATCGCTACCTCTCATGAGGATTTAGCAGAAATTTATGCGCACTTCTTTAGACAAAACGAATTACTTGGCACTTTTATCTCACGTAAATCCTCTCACGTAATGGTGCGGACTAACGCTAAGCCCCTCATTAAGCACAACGACTGCGTGCGAGCAGAGTCGGCCGGTGCGCGTTCTTTCTCTTCCGGACATACTGTGCTGCGTAGAGGCAGACTCATTCATTATGGTCTCCGTCTTGCCATAGTTCCACCGCTGGTTAAGCTCAGTGTGGCCGCCATATGAAAACTGCTGCATTAAATAAAGCACACCTCATTAGATGACAGTTCCGTACTACTAGCAAGTAGGTAAGACATGTGTGTGTGTATATATATGTCTAACATTCTATCAGGACAAAGAGGAACAGAACAAATGTGTGCTATTCTTTCTGCTTGTACTGGAAAACATGCTCAGCCTACTTCGAGCAGCCATTTACTTGGGCATCATATCAAGCACAATAATTGTAATTAGCAAAATCAATTAATGGACCATCTCGTAGACTAAGTAGTTAAGTGCGAACTTCAAATTAGTTGGATCGCAGCTTTTGTGAACAGTAATGGTAAAGGGATAAACTACAGCAACGTAATGACATACCTTGTAATGAATTTTATTTGAAAACTCGTCTGCAAAGACAACAGTTACTCTTTACAACATATTTAATTCCTTGCTTTCATTTTTGTCAGACATAGAAATTAACATCTTTCCACTACAAATTCTGTTTCGAGATGGTAGAGAAGTGAAGTACTTTACTCTGCTCAAGAGTTCCTTGAGTGTCTGTATTTGTATTTATTTCCAGTCAATAAATAACCTCAGCTTTGCTTTCCTTAATGTAAGTGACTTTCGACATTGAGAGAAATGGGACTTTGGCTGGTAACTTGCACAGAAATTTTGTTAGGCGACTATTAACATTAGTCAAACAATTCATGAAATGCATATTTGACCATCAACTGTTGACTGAAAACCTTAAACATCAACCTCTTTTGGTCTCAGACTATTATCAACAGTTATAAGGTTGAAACCTGTTTAAGTAAGGGGTCACACCCGGCCTATCTAACCCATGTTAATTAAGCCAAGTATTCGACCCATTTCTGAAAAAAACTATTTTACTGTATGTTACATGATGCTAATAGAGTCAACTGTACTAAAATCTACTTTATTCATTTCATAGTTTTTAAGAAATACTTTTTAATTTATTAACAAAAAATATTAAGTTTTTTCTACAGAAAATATTTTTTGTGAACTTCCTAATGGAGGAATTAAAGTAGTACCAGAGGTGATTTTTTATGTTATGCAGAGTCTCTGAAAATTTCATTCATTTATCTATGATAGTTTCTGATATAATGTGGCATATGTACTCAAAATTTTAGTTTGCTGTAAATTGACTTTAAAGAAAAAACTACTGAAATGTGTTACTTACAGTTGATTAAATCTGTCCTGTTGCATACGATGGCCCTTCTTTGGCCTCTATCAGGTCTTCCAGCTTCTTTTTCACCTTCCTGGATGTTTGTCTTGCTTTCTTGGCCATATTAGATGCAGACCTGTCGGCATTGGCTATCCTCATTTTATCATAATGTTGCAGCCCAGTGATCATATTTTCACCAGGATTAATTCCCAGCTTTTTCATTACCCAACACTTTCCAGTGTTACCAAAACTGAATGTAATAACAGCATCATGAACTCCTAGTTTCATTGTATATATGCCTACAAATACAGTTTTGGGAAGGAGGTTCCAAATTATTCATTTGGGTTCCGTGTCTGCCCATGCAGACATTTACTTAGAAGGTCAGGATGAGCCAAGGCTCTGAAAATAGGTTTAATTTCTGTAATAACAGCAGCAGGAAGAGAATGTTGGTGAGAATAAGATTCTCCAGTTGCCTTAGCCCAATTGTATTTGCGCCACGAATTTTCTACTGATGGACACAATCCATGACGTGGCTTATCGTCAGTAGAGAACATATGGAAGAATATGGCCCAAACATCTCTCTTCATTGCCTCCAGATTTTCTTTATTTCTCCTAATGACCTGCCCATAGTATACATGCAAGTTTTCTATTTCAGTTAATCGCCTCTGTCCGGTCAACAATTTTCCATCTTCTAATCTTTTTCCTCTCGTAATGGTTAGTTTTCTCAGACTTGTTCCCAAACGTGTTCGAACATGGCCTACACATTCTATTTTACTAATAATGGCATCTCCATATGGCTTAGACTTCACCACATTGTTGTTTGCCTTGCTGTCACCATCGCCCTAATATTTGGTGTACCGTACGCCTCTTGTTTCTATGGAGTGATGAAATATTTGTTGTACTCCATGAACTTCTATACCGCCACTTATTTCTCTAAAATTAGCCACACAGTTGTGTTCTTTATGTTCATTGACTTTACAACATTTGCAATATTTGGACTTTATCGGTGTCTACACTTGTGGCAGTCACTACTCCATTCAGAGAAGTACGTCCTCTTTTCTGCCAACTTCCATCCTGACCTCACGTACAGCTTTCTCTAATATTGCAGCCAGTTTTTCAGATTTATTTTGTGGTTGATGTAAGTTCATCACTGAACAAAATGTTCTCCCTGCAGCCATGCCCTTTCCAATGGATCGTAAGGCATAAACTAATCTAGTATTTATTTCATAAGGGCCATTTGCATCTGGTTTTGAAGAACTCATAAATGAAATCACAGCTGAGCATTTACAAATTAAAACCAAAGCAATTGCTCGCACTTTTGCAAATTTTCACATTCTGTGACTCATCACACTGTTTACATTGTACAAATTTAGAAATTACATCTGATAATAATCTCTAATTTATAATAATGTTACTGCACCCCTTGTCACTTACAGTAAATTCATTGTAACTCTCTTGAAATGGTGAGAGGTTCTTTGATGATGCACTTGTTGAAGAATTACCATTAGAAATATCGTTGCCAGGACACATAACCACTTGTACAGAAAGCTTTCTAAACTTGTTTCCTCTAAATTGTTGTTTCTTGAAAATTACTTTACATTTCGTCATCTTCAATAAACACAACAAAACACACGCAAACAAGAACTGCAAACGTAAGTACAACAACTACTCGCAATCACACTTGAACAAAACTAACCGCGTGTTCGAAAGCGTGTTGTTTACAAACAGCAGAAACAAAAGAATACCGACCGTTGCATTCCAAGGATAGCCAATACACTCGGGAGTAAATAAAATCCCTAACGTGCTATGTAGGGGATATAAAGATCTAAAATATATGCAGAAAAGAGGGTGAAAGAAAAGTGAGCGTGCTATATTAATACACGTGGTAGGAAAATGCTCTTTAAATGATCGAAAAAAAAATTCAGCATAATCCTTTTCAGAGTACTTAAATAAAACTTTAAAGTATCGAATATGATGAAAGCCGAAAATCGATATTTTTTCGACCTGAACCACGGTGTAGTCTCCTTAAGTAAATACATCTCTTATGTGATTATTTGACAGTGGATACTTTTCAGTTGTTACGAAATGTCTAGTAAGCTCCACACAACACATTTAGTCGTACACCTAATACTGACATTAGTAAATAGAGCTGTGTATAAATTAGTACAGTGATTAGCGTACACACTACTCTTAACTGATGTCAGTATCGAGTGCACCCATAAATGTCCTATGCGTAACTTACTAGACTGGAATTTATTACATATTACGACACCTAAGATTAATCCACCCTCAAATAATGACATGAGAGATGTACTTACTTCAACGATTTTAAGACCGACATAGGTTGACGCTTGGGGTTTCCAATAAAATAGCTGATGCTCAAAAATGCTTTTACCGCATGTGTTAGCATCTGGAAATCGTTGTTGGTGATAGTATGTGTCATGTGGCAATGTATTTTAGCAAAGATGGCTTCTGTGGTGCACATTGCAATTGAGTTCAGGCTGAATTTGACCAGTCGTCTATTTTGAATAATTCGTGCCGGCCGAAGTGGCCGAGCGGTTCTAGGCACTACAGTCTGGAACCGCGCGCCCGCTACGGTCGCAGGTTCGAATCCTGCCCCGGGCATGGATGTGTGTGATGTCCTCAAGATAGTTAGATTTAAGTAGTTCTAAGTTCTAGGGGACTGATGACCTTAGAATTTAAGTCCCATAGTGGTCAGAGCCATTTGAATAATTCGTTGTCAATCGCTTCAGCCCACAATCCATGTCTCAAACGACTTCTAACAGAATCCTTACACCAGAGCTGTCGAACCAGAACCTTTCTCAGAACAGGCGGAAGTCTAAATTACTCAGACGTCGAGTGTATGTCAATCGCCAAGCAATAGTAGTCTCGAATTTCATTTTCAGGTGCACTTGTACTAATCGTCAATCCTTTTCGACGCACCAGGCTGTGGCCGCTTGTCTAATGTACAAGATATATATTCACGCGTTTCCTAAACAAAGGCTGCAGAATAAATGGTTCAGATGGCTCTGAGCACTATGGGACTTAACCACCGAGGTTATCAGTCCCCTAGAACTTAGAACTACATAAACCTAACTAACCTAAGGACATCACACACATCCATGCCCGAGGCAGGATTCGAACCTGCGACCGTGGCAGTCGGTCGGTTCCAGACTGTAGCGCCTAGAACCGCACGGCCACTCCGGCCGGCACTGCAGAACAACTTCGCACTCGATGTTATGTGTGAGCTCCATTAGATCAATACGAATCGTATAGAAGGAGAAACTTTATACAGGCATGAGAGCGAAAAGGCTTTATCTCCTTGACAGAATTCAAAGTTTCTCCAGTATATAATATATACTCACTGTATAATAATAATGATCTGCTACTAGATGTGCATTTACTCAGTTGATCAGCCAACTTCATACTATAGTTCCCAAAGACAACTGTTTTCATGTGACAGACTTGGAAACATAACCAATAAATCTGCATTGCAAATGACGTTTCGGTATCGGTTGCAGTAAGTGCTATGATCTTAAAACAGTTGTTCAACAGATGAAGCCGGCGATCAAGCTACTTTCTTTGTACTGCGATCAGGACAAATGAATTTATACTTACGCACCTGGTAACTGAATAACACTTCACAAGCCAAGATGCTACAAAAGAATTTTATTGGATGACCGAGTTTGGACAGAGATATGCTGTCATCATCGGATTTTATGCTCTTAAATTTTTACAACATATTATTATTCCTACAACACATTATCCAAGATTCAGTGATTAAAGCACAGCTCTGTTGAAATAAGTGACCCCACAAAAAAGCTCTTTTAGCGATCTTGGCATGGCTTGTGAAGTTTTCTTCAGCTCCACATTTGAAATCGCCCACAGGCTGATCGTTTCAGGAATACATAACTTACACATTTCCTACACCCACCACCCTTCCATTGTGGAACCCAAGTTCTTCTCATTTCAGGCTAGATGCTCCAATGTGGGAGATCACAGGGTTGGCTTATGCAAAATTGCTCAAGTGTTTGGGATCCATGATAAAGAGGACTAACAGTGAATACTGAAGGGTTTGTTTGATGGTGACGAGAGTCATTAAGCTAATAATCTAGAGACATTCTCCAGCCCCTGCGTACTGCCCACGAATGGACAGTGTAGAGAGTAATCAGAGCACGTAGAGGCACGCTTCATACGCGATTGGAACGGTGAGAAGACTTAACGTGTGTTTTCATCCTGTGTGGGTACTCTCTGCCGTGCACTATGCAGTGGATACTTTACTTCTGATTCCGTGACAGATTGATCACATGAAGAAGGCATTTCCGTGTTCACTACTTTCCGTGGATATGAATCCCCTATACTATTATCTCTCCACTCACTTGAAAGCTCTCGTATATTCACTCCCAATACGAGTTGCAGAGAGTACTCGTTGTGAAAGGCTGTGAAGGCATTCGTAGCACACCATGGGAAATCGCAGCCTCTGGGATTTTTGTGACGATGGGTCGATGCATCTGCAGCTGCAAACATAAGGCAGTTCGAACATTTCACTCAATATCATTGATATGTTGTTTCTCCTTGTTTTCACACACACACACACACACACATAATCTTCCACACAGGTTTAGCTAATGTTAGGCCTAACTATAACATTCCCAGTCATAAAACTTCGAAGTTTTTCCATATTGACTTCAGTATGGTTGGACCAACTGTGAAAGACAACAAGTGCAACGAAAAGCATTAATTACGAAGAAAACAACAGACGTGGTAACAAGTTCATATATATATGTAAATTTGTAAATGCTGTCTTAACAAAGTACATTTGGTAAATAGAAGAAAAGATAAGTGTTTTGGTCATCACAACTGCATCCAAAAACAAAACTCATTTTGTGAATTTTAACCATAGTGGATGCAGTTGAACTCCGTGGCTGTTCCTTTATAGGGTGTAGAAAAATTTCCGCTGCCAGTCAAAATAAAAGATTATTTATTCGTCAAAGGACCTGTTTCGGCCTTGTGCCCATCCTCAGGTGTTGCTCAATTTAATGTCCAGAAGTGTGCGCAAAGACAAGAGTCTGTCAGTGTACAAGATACCACAAAAATTAAACTAAACGGCAAAGTTGTGACTGATAATTCACAGCGTGCAAGTACTTTAACCATCGTTTTGTAAATGTAGTTGCAAAAAAATGTATTAAATTATTCACTTGAAGGAGGAAGGGAATATATTAAAAAGCAACTACAAGGAGTAACTACATCCTCCACTGGAATTAATAGAATTCTAAAAATTCTAAAAAGAAAGCTTATGTGATGTTGGGGGGATTTCAAACAAAATTCTAAAAAGGTGTTGCAACATAGTAAACAGTGTTTTTGTGAAATATCCAATGGGTCCCTGGCACAGGGTATTTTTCCAGACAGGTTAAAATATGAATTTGTTAAATCTCTTCATGAGAAAGGTGAAAATACAGACTTAAACAATTATCATCCAATTTTCCTATTCATATATTTTTCCAGAATATACGGAAAAGGAGTATACTCCAGAATAGGCTCACACTTAATTAGAAACAATTTACCTAGTATAGATATTATCTGTGGCTTCACTCTCTTGTCAGCAGTTTTTATGGTGATTGATAGTAGCTAGGTAAGCTACTGTATGTGCAATAACACCAGCTGCCCTCAGATGTCTGCCTGTTCAGGTAAACATAGATCATGACGTACACAGCATTCCACCCCCTCCCAGCGTGTCACCACACTTGATGCGTCTGCATGTACAGCATTGCAGCAGAGCAGTGTATACAGAGGGGCATGGGCAGGAGTGGGCATATATGCATCATGCTATTGAAGTAGCTATACATAATATAATGTGTGCATTATGCAACAATTAGTGTGGAAATATGGATTAAAGATATTGAAGACTTTATATGCATTGTACTAACTACTTTGAATTCCACATGTCAACCAATAAAAACGTTTCCAAGTGTTTGATAAGGATCAGAAGTCTAAAAGATAACAGGTTTTCCAAAGAGTTGTAATTTTCCCTGATTTGCATAACATTTTCAAATAGATGTCTTGTTCTACACACTATCTAAAGCAGCCTTTGTTCTTCCTCAGGTTTCAAGCTAGAGTTACTTTCACATTTACAATATTAGTTTGGATACAACTCTCAATTACGATATTTTTTTATGTTCCAATTTTGATGAAATAAGGCCTATACGGTGTCCCAAGCTATACTCAAGTTACCCGCAGAAACGCCATGAAGACTCGTCTAGCACTTTTGGAGAAGCATGCACAGACAAAAATACAGAAACACAACAGTTGCACAGATTTATTATTAGTATAGATGTCACAGTTTGGATTCCAGAAGGGTTTCTCGACTGAGAATACTGTTTATATATTAACCTATCAAATAGTACAAGCTTCAAGTAATGAACTATTGCTGACTGGTATTTTTTGTGACCTTTCCACTGTGGTAGATTGTTACAATTTTAAATATGGCAGTGAATAAGCAACCTTCAAGAATATGATTTGTATAAAGCAGCAAAACAACTGAAACAGTATTTTACTTTAACCTGGACTGTCTACATGTATCTTTGTCTTGTAACAAGATTTTGCTTTAACTTGATTTGGATACTGACTGTGGGTGTCTTCACTAGAAAGTCTGAAACAATAACCTAAACAGATATAATCCTTTTAGCTAATTGTTTTGGAATTTATGGTGAAGACAGCCGTTGTCCATGCCGAAATAAAATCAAACTGAAATCGTGTTGCCACTCGTTGGCTCTATTATACAAAAAATAACGTCCGATTGTGCAAATTATATTACTGTCTTAGAAAAATGCAAGTTATGTAGAACTGCTGGTTTTGCACACTGCTGGTTTGAATCTAACTTAACAACCAGAATAGAAAGAGATGTGCTGCACAATTCAGACAATGTTGCAAGGGTAGAATATGTCGGTCACTGCTGATCAATCTCAAAGGTAGTCCCACAGGGTTCAAGTTTAGATCCACACTCATCCTTCATATGTGTGAATGAATTTGCACTTAATATTCAGCAAGAAGAATTGATATCTTCTGCATATTATACTAGTGTTGTAACAGATCTCATTAGAGAGAAAGCAACAGAAAATGTATCAAATAATATATTCCAAATAATTATACACTGGTTGTCAGAAAATTAAATCTACCTAAATTTTGAAAAACCCCAGTCTCTGCAACAAATAGGCGTATCAACAACAAATGCAGCACATGAGCAGGTGTCAGTAAAGAGCGTAACATGCTCCAAATTTTTGGGTGCACATACTGATGAAAACGTGAGCTGGAAGAAGTATGTTACTAAGCTGCTCAAACAGTTAAGTCTGGCTACTTTTTCTCTTCTTATAATAGCTAGTGCTTGAAATAAATGAATCAATTTGTTGATATATTTGCATATTTCCACTCAGTAATGTGTTAAGGAGTAGTTTCCTGTGGTATCTCACAACTGATTGCACAAAAGTGAGCAGTAAGAATAACTTGTAGTGTTCATCCATGCACATCCTGTAAACACCTCTTCAAGGAGCTAGGCATTTTAACTGCGCCATTACAGTACATAAATTCGCTAATGAAATTCATCATAAATAATGCTTTACAATTTGAGGAGAACACTGATGACCATACCTACAGCATTAGACGGTAATTTTACTCACTATCAGTCATTACTAAAGCAGTCTGTGGCACAGAGAGGAGTTAGTATGCAGTAATATATTTTTTTTATAGTTCGCCCAGTGCCATAAAATGTCTGACAGTAGCAAAGCAGTTTTAAACCTAACTTAAAAATAATCTTTTTTAGTGTAGCTGGATGAGTAGGACTGAAAAAATAATATGTTCATTAATGTTAAAATTAATCATGTATACATAAGTGTAAACTGATGTGCTTTATACTTCAGACAATGTTACTAGGTTAGAAGATTTTTAGTGACTGATGATGAATCACAAAGGGAGTCCCACACCTATTTTTTATATAAATGACTTCCCTCTTAACATTTAAGAAGTAGAATTGATATCTTTTCCATATGATACTACTGTTGTTTGACACCATTTAGACAGAATAATAGTACAAATGATCTATGTAACTTTTAAATTAACTAACTATCCAGGAAATAATTCACATTCAGCATAAGGGCTTCAAATTGAAGATGACAGACACGACGATAAATAGATATTTCTGTGGTACTACTTGTATTTCCATCAAAATTTCACCATTTCCTGTTGAGTTCGTGAATGGTTTGTGTATGAAATCTTAATTTCTCAGATTCTCTTATACTGGTTATTTAGCAAGATGAATCCACATCCCGTACATCTACATGATCACTCGAAAATTCACAAACAAGTGCCTGCCAGAGGGTTCATGAAACCACCTACAACAGAGCACGGGAAAAACGAACACTCAAGTTTCTCTGTGTGAGCTCTGATTTCCCTTATTTTGTTATAATGATCATTCTTCCCTATTTAGGTGCACGCAAACAAAATTTTTTTCACGTTCTGAGGAGAAATACGGTAGTTGAAATTTCATGAGAAGATCTTGTCACAACGAAAACGCTTATGTTTTAATGACTGCCACCCCAACTCACGTTGCATGTCCTGGCGCACTGTCTCCTATTTCTCGACAGTACCAAACGAGCTGCCCTTCTTTGAACCTCCTCGATGTCCTCCATGGATACTATCTGACTCGGATTCCACAACACACAGCAGTATCCCGGAAGAGGACGCCCAAGTGTAACGTAGATAGTCTCTTTAGTAGACCTGTTGCATTTTTTTGAGTGTTCTGCCAATAAATCGTGTTATTGATTTGCTTCACCAATAGCATTATCTATGTATTCGTTCCAACTTAAATTATTCTTAATACATGAGTAATATGATTCCTGAGTTCCTACAATTTCTACAGTAAATTTCTTCGTGACGCACAGTGCCTACCGTGCACATGTTTACGAGCTTTAAGAAAAATCAGATACAGTCACTTACGGCAAGTAATAGTATACGAGTACTAGCAGCTATGTACAGGAGGTTGATTAGTAGAGTCGATCGTATTCATTATATCGTAGGGAGCTTACAGAATGCTTAAGCCTAACGGTAAAGCTACTTCATGGGGTTTCTGTCTATTTTTATAGAAATGTACCTGACATATTACTCAGATTTCAAGTGTCATTGTTTCAGACTTTATCTTTCAGAAATGACTCGCTGGAATAATCATAGGCCTGCGACATTCCAGCCATGAATGTGAGACACCACAGGACTGGGCCTCGTCTCCCAGCCTCCTACAACAGCTCCGCGGATACTCGCCATTTATCGCTGCCGGCAGAATCTGAATAGGGAGAGCAATTCAACAGTTCCGCTGCAATTCTTCCTCCCGAGCCGTTCCGGACACAGGGAAACTTCATCGCTTTCGGAAACTGCTTTGTAAATCACCTCGGCGTCATATCGTGCATGACAAACGACGACTTTAGACACAATGCATTTCACTGAGACACTAGATATCTTCCGCATTTCAGTCCTCACGTGATCCTTTTGTCTTAACGCAGGCAGCAGAGCCTTCGGACACCATATATGCCCCTTGTATCGCCTATCACAGGAGACTGTCCATCCCCATATCCTGATCCAAATATTTCCCTATATATTAGAGCAATATGAGCGATTACCTAAAAACCCTGGTGTGCAAAATTTTAAGACGAAAGTAGCTTTCGCATGATCTGTCACTTCCAAATTACTTAGCTCGATGAAACTTAGGCCATAGCTTGGAAGAAATGCTACAAAAAAAGTGCAAATGTGTATGAAATCTTATGGGACTTAACTGCTAAGGTCATCAGTCCCTAAGCTTACACACTACTTAACCTAATTATCCTAAGGACAAACACACACCCATGCCCGAGGGAGGACTCGAACCTCCGCCGGGACCAGCCGCACAGTCCACGACTGCAGCGCCTTAGACCGCTCGGCTAAAAAATGCTACACAATAGTACATGAGGTAAGTGAAAGAAATACGCTGCGAGGCGGACGGAAATGACGCCTTCGTTCAGAGAAAATAAATACGCTTCAAGTTACTGCGATTTCCACTATCGTTTGTGGAAATTGCCACACCAAGAAGGAAACGTATGAATTCAGTCAATTTAATACCACTTGCTAGGTACATGACAATGATTTGAGTATTGCTCGAGCGTTTGGGATCCCTATCAGGTCGGATTGAGGGAGGACATAGAAGCAATTCAGAGGCAGGCTGCTAGAATTGTTACTGGTAGGTTTGACCATCACGCGAGTGTTACGGAAATGCTTCAGGAACTCGGGTGGGAGTCTCTAAAGGAAAGGAGGCGTTCTTTTCGTGAATCGCTACTGAGGAAATTTAGAGAACCAGCATTTGAGGCTGACGGTAGTACAATTTTACTGCCGCCAACTTACATTTCGCGGAAAGACCACAAAGGTAAGAGAGATTAGGTCGCGTGCAGAGGCATATAGACAGTCATTTTTCCCTCATTCTGTTCGGGAGTGGAACAGGGAAAGAAGATGCTAGTTGTGGTACGAGGTACCCTCCGCCACGCACCGTATGGTGGATTGCGGAGTATGTATGTAGATGTAGATGAACCTTTTCAAATCTGTACATGTCCTTTGAGCCCTACTATTCAGTATGTCGTATGGCTACCATGCGCTGCAATTATAGCTGCTATACGCCATGGCATTGAATTGATAAGGTTCTGAATACGTTCCTGAGGGATTTCCCTCCACAGAGCTTGTATCCGAGCCCACAAATCCGTGTGACCAGTTACTGGAGGTCGGTGACGCACCAGATGCGGATCAGCCATATCCCAGACATGTTCGATGGGCGAGATGTCTGGCGAACGTGCAGGCCAGGGTAGCAATTGTACCCGTCACTCTTCGAAGAAGGCGTGTATATTCCTCTCAATATGTGTCCGGACATTGTCCTGTTGAAATGTGGCCTGTGGAGATGCCTGAAGCAGGGACAGTACCACAGGCTCCACAACCGGTTGCTGTTCAAAGTCCCCGCAATACATAAAAGGTGAGATCGGCTATTGTAACCAATGGCGCCCCAAACCATCACACCTGGTTTTTGTCCGCTGTGACGCTCCACAATGCAGCCCTCCAGGTTGGGCTCACCACGGTACCGTATGCGGCCATCACCCTAGGACACGTTGAATCGGGACTCATCCGAAAAGATTACATGTTGCCTCTCAGTACCCCAGTGACGGTGTTCACGTGCCCATTGCAGTCGGAGGAGCTTGTGGTTTCTGGACAGTGGAAGCCTACGTAATGGCATGCGTGCAACCAGTCCAACCTGCAGCAGACGGCGATGAACCGTCGATGCAGACAAGTTCACACCTGTGCAGTGCGTCAGCGACGAGCCAACACTGTGGATGGCGCTGTGCGGACCGTAATGGCCATGCGGACAAGATGAAGTGCTGTGATCATGTTCCGTGGTCCAGTTCCCGCTCGTCACTGCGTAAGACCTTTCTCTATCCACTGATTCCACACACGCATCACTGTCATAGCAGTATGCCCTGTGCGAGCCGAAATGTCACGGTATAACAACCCCGTTTCCCGGAGACGGATCGTTCTGCCCCGTTCACATGCCGATATGGCTGTCTTTGACGTCGACGAACCATACTGCCATTCACTGTATTGTTTCCATCTAGCGTGACAGCTCTGCACCGACTACACTACACTCAACACCGACCCTGTCGGACCGACACGAGAGGGCTCTGCTCGGCCTACGTGTATCCCATCTCTCGGCAAAGCGTATCACCTATTGCTTGTACACCCATCGCCACTTCCATCAATTGTGGCGCTGTTCGGGTAATTCCTTCTCGGTGTTGCACTCTCTTCACAAACAGCAGCACCAATGGCAGCAGTGCAGGCTCTGCAGCTTGGTCCAATGCTGACCACAAAGCTTGCGAGGAGTTCTTGTGGTAGGGCGCTCCATTACTCCACCAGAGTGGCTGACAACTGCTGAAGGGTTACTGGTGCATGTGGACGTGCTGCAGTACGTCTTCGTAACGAATCTACACGTACTCGATAGGATTTCAGTCGGGCGAACCGGCAGGTCAGTCCACTCGCCAAACATCCTCTCGTTGCAAGAGCTCTTCCATCTGCTCTTTTCGATGCGGTCACACATTGTCATCTATAAAGATGAAGACAGGATAATGCAGCCATGAAGAGGCGCACATTGGAAAGGACTACAGTGTCACAATAGCGTTCAGAGATTAGGTCGGTATGGCCATCCAGCGTTGTGCCTCCCCACCATAACACCTGGAATACCCAAAAGATAATGTTCGCCAATATTCCTCGGAACAGTTCGTTTCCCCAGCTCTCACCATTTTAGGGTACGTCCAGCGTTCTCGAAAATGCTCGTTTTTGGGCTCCAGATATTATGGTGTTGGTAGGCTTAATGTTGCCTGGGCATACTGCCTCCAACTAAATAACTGTCCAAATTCAGTCTCCGATCGCTTTCGTTCATTCACATATGATCGGTTTCGGTCCAGGTGTCCATCTTCAGATCTATTACAATTTTTTTTATATAATTACAACTGGTGCAAAACATAAATGTTTTAAAATTTAAGTTTAGGAAACTACAAGATTGTGAGGAAATTAGTTACAATACAAATTACTGCAACATACCATTTGTTAAGGCTACAGAGTAGCCTGTCAAACGTGGAACTCAGAGTTCACTGTCAGAACTAGACATGCACAAGGTTGTTGCGACTTTATAATATATTTTTTTGAGATACCTAATAAGTTAACAGCTACAGCGCTCAAAAGCACCCGCTATTTGGAGAGAGAGGACCGTTGTAATTCATAAGAAATGCTCCTAAGTGTCGCATAAAGCACTGGTGTGAAATTTAATAGCATCAAAATATTTTGAAAGAACCTTATGAGACAATTATAAATATTTTAAAAATTATCTTATGGGCATCCTAACTGGTGCAAACTTTGTAGCGCTCGAAAGTGCCCTCTGTGGACTGATATAATGCATTGAAGATGTTCCTAAATGCAACAAATGAAATATCGATGAGCAAATTAACAGCAACTTTAAAAGAGCTGTAAGATATCCTGAAATATTTTCTGCTCCTTCCATTCGGCTCGCAGATTCGAATCCTGCCTCGGGCATGAATGTTTGTGATGTCCTTAGGTTAGTTAGGTTTAAGTAGTTCTAAGTTCTATGGGACTGATGACCTCAAATGTTACGTCCCATAGTGCTCAGAGCCATTTGAACCATTTTTTTGATAACTGCGACTGCAATGTTCGCTGTACCGCATTTCGAAATTTCGCTCCATCTGTCCTATGTAATACCTTTCACAGTTCACGCATCGATTCTGCACACTCCGGAGTGGCAGTAAGCTAGACTCTTGTAATTCCGCCATTCCTTGCGCATATGGGTGCCGGATTAGCGGAAGTGCTGGGTTTTTGAGAGAGTCTTAAATTTAGCGTAAGGATATAGGAATTATACTTTATTAAATGCAAAGATACATTCATCTACGTAAAAAACTTTGTCCTTGAGTACATAGGTACAGTAATTTCCCCCTCTGTGAAAAACCTCCCAGATTTTTAGTTGTCACAACAAAGATAAGCGACGGCAGTGTGATTTATCACGCGAAGGCCTTACAAGCATTACATGGGTACTGTATGTTTCTGTGCGTGGCATAATGTTCTCCAGGGAGATGTCTGCAACTTCAGCACCAGCACTGTGATATACCGTATCTTCAGGTTGTCTCTTATGTCCTCTTCATCACTTTCATGATAACTTTCCTGTGCGCTTTTGATTATCTGTTGGTTTGTCAAAGTTTCGTCAGAAATAGTTTGCTAGTCCAACACTGTACTCAGCAAAAATGGCTTTCTGCTAAGAACCTCACTTCAACTCATCTCTAATTTCAATCTTCTGCTTGGGGTCTAGCATAATGTATACCCTTTTAGAACCATGATACTGAACTGTAAGGAAAGGCACAACATAAAATATGTACAGCATTGTTTAATACCGTAATTAACTACCAACACTGTCGCACACGAGAATTCATTCCTGTATGCGTCATTTCTGCGCGAGCGACTGAAGGCTGGATGTGGGCCGGATTGCCGAGAGGCCGGACTGCTGGGGGCTGTGTATTTATTTTGCTTGTCGCAATGGGGCTGAGCTGTAATCCATGCGTCATTTGCCTTTCATTTTGAAATGCCACGACACTGTTTCTTCGAAACCTTTCGTCATGTCTTTCAGTTGTATGTCAAGGTAACAACTTCCTTCCTAAGTTTAATCTTCAAAAATGGTTCAAATAGCTCTAAGCACTATGGAACTTAACATCTGACGTCATCAGTCCCCTAAACTTAGCATTACTTAGACCTAACTAACCTAAGGACATCGCACACATTCATGCCCGAAGCAGGATTCGAAGCTGCGACCGTAGCTGTCGCTCGGTTCCAGACTAAAGAGCCTAGAACCGCTCGGCCACAGTTTAATCTTTCAATTCTCTTCACTTGTACTGGCAAAATTGCTTTTAATTTTATTAAACATACGCATAACATCTCGTCCTATACCCATGAGCTGTACCAACTTGCTTAATATTATCTACTTCTCTTCGCAATTCCTCTTCGTTGACAGGCAGCTCCAGCGCTCCGTGGCACATTGAATAAAAGTCTTTATGTTGGCTTGGATGGCGTGATATCACTCCTGTGATAGTATCTGAGTTTGTATTCTTTCTAAAGACGCCGAAAGCGTCTCTTCCTCTTTCCCTCCGTACAATCAAATGTAAAAGTTAATTGCTCCATTACCCTCCATTTCTAATGTGAAGTGCATTATTGGATGTTGCTCGTTTAAAACCTCGTCATTTCGAATGCCCAATCTCTCATTCCTTTAAAGAGTAGGATGGAGCCGTCAACATACAGTCTGTAATAGATCATCTTGTCTTTAACTTCTGGAAAAGAGCTTTGAATTTGGAAACATAGGGAATAAAACTGTGCTAGGGAAGCAGCGAGCTCCTGAATAGAGCTTTATACCGTAAGTTAGCGTAAAATTTCCAGCATGCTTACAATGTAAGAAATAGTATGTATTTTGCCAACAAAGTGAGGGATATAGCTATTCCAGAAGACGCCATCCTAGCCTTATTAGATGTCTTCAACAATCTACGACAACGTACCGATTTCAGAAACTTTGGAAATTATTAAAAACAAACTACTAGAAACAGGTCAATGAGCATCGATGAAATCGTTGAACTTTTAGATGTATTAGAGTTCACATTCGATTTTAATTCTTTCATTTTCGACGACAAGGTTTTTATGCTAGACGATAGGCTGGCCACGGGAAATTCCCTATCAGGAATCTTAGCTGAGATTTTTATGAATGTGTCTGAACAATAAATTTTCGCCTCTTTAAAAGAAATTAAATACAAGATGGTCTCTGCAACATTATGCCTCCCTACAGCATAGGCTCTAGAACACCAAAACGATTATTTTCTACACTGCAGGACGTACCCTCATATGGCGTGAGCAGAGGACGCGCAGTGTACCCAGGAAAGTTATCCAACACTGGCTTTTTGCTGGTACAGGTGTTACGGTGTGGGGAGGCATAATGTTGAATGGTAATACTGACCTTCATATCTTCGAAAGCGGTGCACATCGGTCAACATTACTGAGACACTGCACCGGTCCGCCATGGCTCTTAATGGCTGTATTCGGCCCTGACTTCATTTTTATAGATGATACCGTGTGGCTACTCCGAGCAGCGCAGGTGGAGGAACTCCGGCAACGAGAACATATTTGGCGCCCGACTTAACTCCTGGAGATCACGTGTGGGATGTGTTGGGGAGGCGTGCTGCAGCACTTGCGCGTGCATCAACGATCATCCGGCAGTTGCCAACCTCGCTGCTGGAGGAACAGAACTGCCCGCATCTCGTGGTCGTGCGCTAGCGTTCTCGCTTCCAACGCCCGGGTTCCCGGGTTCGATTCCCGGCGGGGTCAGGGATTTTCTCTGCCGCGTGATGGCTGGGTGTTGTGTGTTGTCCTTAGGTTACTTAGGTTTAAGTAGTTCTAAGTTCTAGGGGACTGATGACCATAGCTGTTAAGTCCCATAGTGCTCAGAGCCATTTGAACCATTTTTTGAGGAACAGAACTACTTACTAACCTTGTGGCCAGCGTGGTAGTACGCTGCAAAGCATGCAGTGCTGTCCGTGGTGATCAGACACCCTATTAAGAACCATGTCCTGCCTTTTCAACGCCTGGTGGACCACCATAATTCACAGAAACTTCAGTATAATTACTGTCTTCGAATAAAAGCGTCATTTCTCTTCGTCTCATTAAGTATTTCATTCGGTTATCTTCTGTGCTATATTGTAACACTTCTTTCTATGTACAGTCCAAATAACAGTTACCTGCCAGTTACACATCACGCGAAAGTTAGTTTCGTCGTTACCTTTTGCACGCTACTCTTGTTCTATAGACAGTCCTTTTTATCCTACTTAGAGCCATCCGTTCGAGTAATGAGTGATTTTATACTCAGCGATTCCACAGGCATTTTTAATAATTTTGTTAATGTCTTCACCACACTTTCATTTTTCGTAACCTTACGCGTTCCAACTTTCCATCATTGTCAAAGGAAGTGCCACGTCAGTCATATACACACATCAAAAAAAGTTTGGCATCACCCCGGTTCATGGAACTCCTGAAGATAGACGTTAACTGTGGATATTGTATCACAGACACAGCCCCTTTGCTTGTACAGAGATGTCACTAAACCTGCTAAAGGATGTAAGCAACCATGCATGAGCAGCGGCTGTTAGACATTGAGGGTCCGACATCCGATCAGCTCCAGTCATTCCACCAAGAAGGAGGCACACGGCTCGTGTTGTCTGTTGCTCAACCATGCTTGTACGGTCAATACCGCTGTTTGATCGCGTCGCATTGTTACTTTGTGCCACGAAGGGCTCTCAACAATGGAAGTGTCCAGGCGTCTTGGATTGAACCAAAGCGATGTTGTTCGGACAAGGAGGAGATACAGAGAGACATGAACTGTCGATGACATGCCTCGCTAAGGCCGCCCAAGAGCTATTACTGGATGATGATGATGTTTGGTTTGTGGGGCGCTCAACAGCGTGGTTATCAGCGCCCGTACAATGACTCAACCTTTTGCTCAGTCCAATTTCGCCACTTTCCTGGATGATGATGAAATGATGAGGACAACACAAACACCCAGTCATCTCGAGGCAGGTGAAAATCCCTGACCCCGCCGGGAATCGAACCCGGGACCCCGTGCTCGGGAAGCGAGAACGCTACCGCGAGACCACGAGTGGCGGACGGCTATTACTGGAGTGGATGGCCGCTACCTATGCATTATGGCTCGGAGGAACCCTGACAGCAAGTCCACCATGTTTAATAATGCTTTTAGTGCAGCCACAGGACGTCGTGTTATCACTCAAACTGTGTGGAATAGGCTGCATGATGCGCAACTTCACTCCCGACGTCCATGGCGAGGTCCATCTTTGCAACCACGACACCATGGAGCGCGGTAGAGATGGGCCCAACAACATGCCTAATGGACCGCTCAGAATTGGCATCACGTTCTCTTCACAGATGAGTGTCACGTATCCCTTCAACCAGACAATCTTCGGAGACGTGTTTAGTGGCAACCGGGTCCGGCTGAACGCCTTAGGCACACTGTCCATCGAGTGCAGCAAAGTGGAAGTTCGCTACTGTTTTGGGGTGGCATTTTGTGGGGCCGACGTACATCGCCGTTGGTCATAGAAGGCACCGTAATGGATGTACGGTAAGTGAATGTCGTGTTACGACTCAAACTGTGTGCAATACGCTGCATGATAGCCTCACGTTCTCTTCACTGATGAGTGTCGCATATGCCTTCAACCAGACAATCGTCGGAGACGTGTTTGGAGGCAACTCGGTCAGGCTGAACGCCTTAGACACACTGTCCAGCGAGTGCAGAAAGTTGGAGGTTCCCTACTGTTTTGGGGTGGCATTCTGTGGGGCCGACGTACGCCACTTGTGGCCATGGAAGGCGCCGTAATGGATGTACGATTCGTGAATGTCATCCTCCAACCGATAGTGCAACATTATAGGCAGCATAGTGGCGAAGCATTCGTCTTCATGGACGGCAATTCGCGCCCGCATCGTGCACATCTTGTGAATGACTTCCTTCGGGATAACGGCATCGGCCGATTAAAGTGGCCAGCGTGTTCTTCAGATACGAACCCTATAGAACATGCCTGCGATAGATCGAAAAATTTGGCAATTTTTGGTAAGGGCTTACGGGACCAAACTGCTGAGGTCATCGGTCCCTAAGCTTACACACTATTTAATCTAACTTAAACTAACTCACGCTAAGGACGACAAACACACTCATGCCCATGGGAGGACTCGAACCTCCGACGGGGATAGCCGCGCGGACAGTGCAAGACGCCCAAGACCGGGCGGCTACCTCGCGCTGCTAGAATGGGCTGTTTATGGACGACGTGACCCACCAACTACTCTGAGGGATCTGTGCCGAATCGCCGCAGTAGTCGCACAATCTGGACCAACCGTGTCTTGATGAACTTTTGTATAGTATGCCACGACGAATACAGGCATGCATAAACGCAAGATGCAAGAAGACGTGATACTGGGTATTAGAGGTACCGGTGTGTATAGCAATCTGGACCACCACCACTGAAGGTCTCACTGTATGGTGATACAACATGCAATGTATGGTTTTCATGAGCAATAAAAATGGCGGAAATGATGTTTATGTTGACCTCTTTTCCAATTATCTGTGTAGGTTCCACAAATCTCTGAACCGAGGTGATGCAATACTTTTTTTGATGTGCGTAAAAAGATTGGATACGCTGTATTATGTCAACTGCAAACTGCACTTGTCTCGTGCTCGAGAATGTTGACGTGTTATAGTGTAACTATTGTTAATATATGACTGACATAGCACTGCCTTTGAAAATGACGGGAAGTCGGAACGCGTAAGTGTTGTCAAGACATAAGTAAAGTTGTTAAATGTGCATCCAGATGGCAGCGTCGTCTCCCAGCATTCTGATGCAAATTGCGGCTGTGTTTTCAGGCAAATATCGGTCATGGTAGTATTGCACAGGCAGCATCAACTGAGAATATTTGGGAGGATATTTTCGCTTACGTCATTTTCTCATAACCAAGGAAAACCTCCCGAAAAAGTTTAGTAGGATACTGACAGTACATGTTACCAACAAAATTTGTAATGTCTGGTCTATGTGAAAGTGTATTTCTTTGTGTGTACGTAGAGTGAAGACGGTTAATTACACGATACGTTCACCTTAAATCACGATATTCTAATAATACTATCCGTTCCCTACCGGTAAAGGTAGAGCGTCTGTTCAAGTAAAGATCACTTCGACAATCATTATAAAGACAAATTCCAGATAAGCTGACAGCGGAGCAGAGGGGTCTCAATTTGGAATATCTTTGGTGGGATGACCCCTTACAGCATTTTCCTTGCCACAAATATTTACCAGTATTTTGTTGTTCGCTTAGAAATGAGGGAGAGAAGTATTGAAGGTGTCGGGTGCGTAATTACCAATGATTTCTCACTTACTGGTGAATATTTTCGCAAATGGAGGTTGTAGACAAGTGTCGCTAGGACAGAAGTCTCACCTTTGCACCTGAATACAAATGGGCCAACAAACAGTGCACCGATTGCTTTGAAGGAAGGCTACTCAAACATAACAAAAACCGCAAATACACTCTAGGGAGAAAGGAAAATAGTTACCATAATGTGAAACGTCCCCTTAGAAAAATTAATGAATTACTGTGCTGATAAACCTATTACATTATTTGATTTTCAAACAGCTGAGCAAAACTGAACGTACTCAGACATTTCTCTCTTTACTTATTCTGATCAACACTAAACTGTCAAACAAAATTTTTAGCACAACGCAACCTGACTTTCAAAATCCCTACAAAAGAATGGCCCTGTCTAACAATAACCTATACCTTTCATGAATTACTTACCTCACAAAAATCTTCATTACTTGAACTACTGCAATACAGCGAGCGCCAATACTGCCAGCTAAATAAAAGATTCTAATTACTGAAGGCACTAACTACTGATAGGCATAGTTAGAAAATGAATTATTTTGATAGAGAAGAAACATGTATTTACCTTGATAGTATTCCAAAGCCATTATATATATATATATATATCAGTTCATGATATACAGTATTACAAATTTACTCTTTCTGATGGACACACGTCCAGTTCGTCCGCTCTCAAAACTCTGCCATCCCTCTCCCCACATCCGACACTGCTGGCGGCTCACCTCCAACTGCGCAACGCTACGCGCTGTCCACATCCAACTGCCCAACACTAAAATAGCGAATGTTCCAACAGTGCCAACCAGCCACAGACTGCACACAGCACAGCCAGTGATTTTCATATAGAGCGCTACGTGGCGTTACCAACATAAAAACCTAAACAGCCTACTTACAAATGGAGCTATCTGAATGGGACGGAACAAACAAACAAATGATCACAATATGAGAAAAACTAGATGAGTCATTCAAGAGAAAGTGCTTCACCAATTGTAAAATGGCAATAACACGTTTGTCCAACTGTGACCCTTATGCAAGCAGTTATTCAGCTTGGCACTGATTGACAGAGTTTTTATAAGTCCTCCTTAAAGATATCGTGCCAGATTCTGTCCAGCTGGCATATTAGATCGTCAAAAATCCCGAGATCGTTGAAGGGCCCTCTCAATAAGACTCCAACTGAGGAGAGATCCGGTGACCTCGCGGACCACGGTATGGTTTGGCAAGCATGAAGAAAAGCAGCAGTAACTCTCGCCTTGCTGACATGTAAGCCCAACATGGCTCGCCATGAAGGGCAACAAAACGACGCTTATAATACCAATGTAGTGCTGTGTTGTAAGGATGTCGCGGATGGCAATCATTGGTGTCTAGCAATGAAAAGAAATGGCACCCCAGACTATCACTTCACTCCTGGAAGTCAAGCCATACGGCAGGCGACACTCAGGATGATATCCGACCATTGTCTGGGGTGTCTCCAAAACGTCGCTGGCTTGGAATCTCATTAACTTGAGTACAATTGTCCTCAGTGATGAGTCCCGCTTCAAACTAAGCCCCGACGACCAACGAAGACGTGTTTGGAGATGGTTCGTGTAATTCCTTCGTGAAACGTCGCTCTCTTTTTTCTCTCTTCTTATTGTTCTTCTGGGTTTACTTTAAAGCGTTGCCAATATTGCTCTCCAGCTTGGATGAATAGCGTTAACACATGATATGTCGACACGCGGCTCACCCCTATTATACGTCTTATAATGGTACAATCAGATCTACACCTACTTTCTGGCTACCCATATTTAGCCACATACCACACCCATCTCTGCGGTGGGAATGTGCACTTATACCAGAGAAACTGCAAAAAGGTGGGAATTTAAGGAGATGGGACCTGGATAAACTGAAAGAACCAGAGGTTGTAGAGAGTTTCAGGGAGAGCATAAGGGAACAATTGACAGGAATGGGGGAAAGAAATACAGTAGAAGAAGAATGGGTAGCTCTGAGGGATGAAGTAGTGAAGGCAGCAGAGGATCAAGTAGGTAAAAAGACGAGGGCTAATAGAAATCCTTGGGTAACAGAAGAAATATTGAATTTAATTGATGAAAGGAGAAAATATAAAAATGCAGTAAATGAAGCAGGCAAAAAGGAATACAAACGTCTGAAAAATGATATCGACAGGAAGTGCAAAATGGCTAAGCAGGGATGGCTGGAGGACAAATGTAAGGATGTAGAGGCTTGTCTCACTAGGGGTAAGATAGATACTGCCTACAGGAAAATTAAAGAGACCTTTGGAGAGAAGAGAACCACTTGTATGAATATCAAGAGCTCAGATGGAAACCCAGTTCTAAGCAAAGAAGGGAAGGCAGAAAGGTGGAAGGAGTATATAGAGGGTTTATACAAGGGCGATGTACTTGAGGACAATATTATGGAAATGGAAGAGGATGTAGATGAAGACGAAATGGGAGATAAGATACTGCGTGAAGAGTTTGACAGAGCACTGAAAGACCTGAGTCGAAACAAGGCCCCGGGAGTAGACAACATTCCATTTGAACTACTGATGGCCTCGGGAGAGCCAGTCATGACAAAACTCTACCATCTGGTGAGCACGATGTATGAGACAGGCGAAATACCATCAGACTTCAAGAAGAATATAATAATTCCAATCCCAAAGAAAGCAGGTGTTGACAGATGTGAAAATTACCGAACTATCAGTTTAATAAGTCACAGCTGCAAAATACTAACGCGAATTCTTTACAAACGAATGGAAAAACTGGTAGAAGCCGACCTCGGGGAAGATCAGTTTGGATTCCGTAGAAATGTTGGAACACGTGAGGCAATACTGACCTTACGACTTATCTTAGAAGAAAGATTAAGGAAAGGCAAACCTACGTTTCTAGCAATTGTAGACTTAGAGAAAGCTTTTGACAATGTTAACTGGAATACTCTCTTTCAAATTCTGAAGGTGGCAGGGGTAAAATACAGGGAGCGAAAGGCTATTTACAGTTTGTACAGAAACCAGAAGGCAGTTATAAGAGTCGAGGGGCATGAAAGGGAAGCAGTGGTTGGGAAAGGAGTAAGACAGGGTTGTAGCCTCTCCCCGATGTTATTCAATCTGTATATTGAGCAAGCAGTAAAGGAAACAAAAGAAAAATTCGGAATAGGTATTAAAATTCATGGAGAAGAAGTAAAAACTTTGAGGTTCGCCGATGACATTGTAATTATGTCAGAGACAGCAAAGGACTTGGAAGAGCAGTTGAACGGAATGGACAGTGTCTTGAAAGGAGGATATAAGATGAACATCAACAAAAGCATAACGAGGATAATGGAATGTAGTCAAATTAAGTCGGGTGATGCTGAGGGAATTAGATTAGGAAATGAGACACTTAAAGTAGTAAAGGAGTTTTGCTATTTAGGGAGTAAATAACCGATGATGGTCGAAGTAGAGAGGATATAAAATGTAGACTGGCAATGGCAAGGAAAGCGTTTCTCAAGAAGAGGACTTTGTTAACATCGAGTATAGATTTAAGTGTCAGGAAGTCGTTTCTGAAAGTATTTGTATGGAGTGTAGCCATGTATGGAAGTGAAACATGGACGATAACTAGTTTGGACAAGAAGAGAATAGAAGCTTTCGAAATGTGGTGCTACAGAAGAATGCTGAAGATAAGGTGGGTAGATCACGTAACTAATGAGGAGGTACTGAATAGGATTGGGGAGAAGAGAAGTTTGTGGCACAACTTGACTAGAAGAAGGGATCGGTTGGTAGGACGTGTTTTGAGGCATCAAGGGATCACAAATTTAGCATTGGAGGGTAGTGTGGAGGGTAAAAATCGTAGAGGGAGACCAAGAGATGAATACACTAAGCAGATTCAGAAGGATGTAGGTTGCAGTAGATACTGGGAGATGAAGAAGCTTGCACAGGATAGAGTAGCATGGAGAGCTGCATCAAACCAGTCTCAGGACTGAAGACCACAACAACAACACCAGAGAACAAAAAAATAAAAGATTCCTCAACTCCCTGTCCACACAGACATACCAACCATCGATGAGGCAAGACATCGTTCTTGTTGCCCACACCTGCGACCTGCAGGAATGGTGGAAGGGAATGGCTTTACTACTAATGACTGCAGAAGACACACATGGTAGGTTAATGCTACGACAAAACAGATTAAGATGCCGTGCATATCGATCAAGCCACCTGGCTTTCAATTCGCACCCATCATCTAATCGCTTCCTAACCGAGTAAGACACTGACAGGTACGCCTGTTCTCTGCACAGTTGAATGAAAATAGATTCACAGAGTTGTTCTGGAAAGCAGAATGTTCACCGTGTAGTTCAAGAACTCAGGAAAGCTTCTCTGGTGATCCAAACAAATTCCTGCTGGTGACAAAAGGATCAACTGACTAACTCCTGGCCTCGATATTAGTATGTAATTTCATATCATTGTAAATAGTGACTTTTAGTGATGTATCCATATTCTAAAGAAACAATATAATTGTGGGACAGTATGTCCAGGTAATACGAAACTCTAATGTACGCGTAGGTACAAGTTTTCATGTGTATACTGGATAAAGTCGTTGACATAGTAAACATGTGCATTGTTCCTACACCGTATCAGTAGTTGCGATGGGTATTTTTTAAATACTTTTCGTCTCGTTTCCCTGTAGCTGGAGTCGATTGTTGAAGTTATTACCCATGGACAGTCGGGATCTTACCAGCTAAATATTTGACGGAATGGAGGTGGGGCAAAGACGGTTCCCCTTTTACTCCAGGTAGTAGAGCGACCTGTTTTAAATCCTGTTAGATATCCCATTAGGCTGGGATGGAGGAGATGGGATAGCAATCGACAATATTAGGGAGGGTATTTGCAGATCTGGTGTCAGCCTGACAACCAATGGAAACCTCCCATAAACCTTGGTTCGGAACTGGGCGATTAGGACTACTGTAATACATTCCTGCGATAATGTTATCCATTGTTCGAGATAAAAACAAAAATCTGATGTGTATAAAATTGTGTGTGCATACCGGGTGCAATGCACCGAGAAATATACCGGGTGGTTACAATTAAAGTGCAGCTACTCACGAAGGCCCAGTGTGGAATGTAATTATCATATGGTAGCGAAACTTGGTTGATTTGCGGAACCAGTTTACGCTGGTAAACAAATTAGTTCAATTTGTGCCCATCTGGAGCAAACAAGAAGATGTACACTGTTTGCACGATGGTATGACACCCAGGCTGTCAATAGCAAGCCATAACGTGAGTGAACAGTATGGCTATTGAGAAGAGAGATAGTGCATTTTTAGTGAAACAGTTTTACGCAAACAGCAGCAACTACATACAGTACTGCATTGAGAGAACATCTGAGGAGAGGCCATAAGTCATTAAGTGGTTTAAAGAAAATGATAATGAAATTCGAAAATATGGGTGAGCCTGGTGTGGCACCTGGACGAATAAGTTGTCCTATCTCGTCCAATCCCTAGTACCTGTGCAATGTCACGAGACCTGTCCATCGCATGGTCAAAAATATACGAATTCCAGACGGTGAGGCAACTGAAACTTCAGGATCCGCATCCGCATCAACATCCTGAATTTGATCTTTGGTTTCTGGCACAAATCAAAGTTGATGACAAGTGGCCGGGCAACAGTTTATGGAGTGACAAGGCACATTTTACACTAAAGGGTCCAGTGAACACACAGAACGGCCAAATTTGGTGTGCTATTAAACCAAGTGTTTTGCACGAAGAACCATTGCACTCGCTGTAGGTCATCGAGTGGTGTGGATTCATAAGCACCTTTATTCTCGATTCGTTCTTCTTTGAAGAGAATACACGCACAGGTCTACGTGGTGAGGATTCACAAGCACATTTATTCTCGGTCCGTTCTTTTTTAAAGGGAACACACCCACAGGGCCTGTCAAGTATCCCCTGACGTCTGCACGCTACCGATACCTCATAGTGCAGCATGTAATTCTTGCTATGAAAGAGCGCAACTGCTTGGAAACCACTCCTTTCAAGTAATTTGGAGCACACACCTCATGTTGCTCGTCGTGTGAAACATCTGCTTAATGCAACCTTCCACGAACGTGTTATCTTCAGAGGTTTCCCAGATGCATGGCCTGAAATATCACCTGATCTGAATGCATATAACGTTGGGCTATGAGGATATCTGAAAGAACGCGTTTACCATGGACACGTTTGATTTTTACCTGATCTGAAACCCAGTGTACAGGAATACGTTGCTCAGATTCAACCGGAATGGCAGCCAGCAACTGGTGATCAACTCGTTTCACGGATGCCGTACCTCTTCAGAGTCTTCGGTGCTTGTATTGGACAAATTGTGTAAGCGGTGGTTATTAATAAAATCAACATTATGCCTTTCTCACTTGTTTGACCTTTCCTACCCACGTCCCGTTCCTAATCCATTAAATTTGGAAGCATTTCTATACGTCTTTCTTGCGTTCACAGCGCCAGATTAGCATGTGGTGGCCAAAATTGTCAAAAATTTTTTCCAGGGTAAATCGGTTCCGTATTAATGCATTAGAATATCTTCCAAGTTCCGCTGTCGTGAGATAATCAAACCCCCCCCCCCCAATGCACCTCTGCTAGTAGTTGCCCTTAAATTATAACCACCCGGTATTTCATGACGCATAGAATGAGAGCAGTTTGTTAATGTATCACAGTTGAGCCTTTGTTTGAAGTGGATCGACAGGTTTCGAATAAAGGGAATAATTAGAATTTACAATATCTACGAACTAACAGTATCTATTCTGTTACGATAGAATGTGTGAATGACTACTGACAGCATATATAATACAACTACATAAAGGTAATTTGAGATCAAAGCACTTCAGATCCTTACCAACTACTCTTTCAAACTTAGTACAAAGGTGTTTTTGCTGAGATTACATCGCCGTAAAGAGTTTTCCATATTCCTGTCCCTTCTTGAGTCTTCTACATACTTCTGCCCTCTCTTATTCTGTATTCCTTATCAATTAACCTGATTTTTCAGCATCCTTCTATAGCACCATATGTCTGAGGTCTCGTTTATCTTCTTCCAGACCCCACAGTCGATGGTTTCATTCGTACACTCTCAGAAATATCTTGCAAAATTTAGGCCTAAGTTATTTTCCGCAGCAAGGCCCTGTTTGCCTGTGCTAGTTTGCTTTTTATGTCCTTTCTGTGTTTTTTGCTTCCAAGGCAGCAGAAATTCTTCGTCCCGTCAACCCCCTAGCCTCCAATTTTGACGGTACGTTTATCATTAATCTCATTCCATACCACTCCTCCTCACTTCCGTCTTTCTATGCTTTACTCTCAGTCCATCGTCTATGCTCTGTAGACTTTCATTTCATTAAGTACATGACGTAATTCTTTCACCCGTTCATTGACGTTAGCAATTTTATCAATGTATCGTATCTTCATCCTGAATTTCAATCCCACTGCCGAAACTGTCTGATTTCCGCCACTGATACGTCGACGGTAAGGACTTAATTGTAGGGGAGGAAATCTGCATCTGTTCCCACTGTTTTTTATCCGACACTTTCTTCTTGGTCTTTCGTTCTTATTTTTCTCTGTTGGTTCTTACACGTATTGCATATTACACGTCTTTCTCTATAGCTTACATCTATTCCTCAGAATTTCTAACGTCTTACACCATTTTGCAATTTTGAACGGCTACTCGAGAGCAATAACTCATAAGGTGTCTTGCTTGTATTCTCAGTCGCAAATTTAGAACAGCTTCTTTGGTGCCTGTACCTTTCGTAAGGGGTATAAGTACCTTGTTCGTATGTTGGCAACGCTACAGACGATCTTAATATCGCTGACAGCGCTCTGCGCCCTCGGCAAAAGATCCTGTAGTTGAACGAACTGGCAGTTAGCGAGTGTATAGAGAAGTACATGGACGTGATGTTCTTAGCGGAGACTCTGTGTTGGTACGACACGCAATGTAAAGTGAAATGAAATGTGTTTATAAGAAAATATGCAAGGAAATGAATGAGGATGGATGTTGTTGACAATTTCTGGGTAGTGGAATTATGACAGCCATACAATTTTTGGAACTGGATGTTACATGTATAAGATAAAATTTTCTACATACATGGTTTGCTCTTCAACAAAATCTTCCTTTTTGCTAACCATATCGCTCCTAGTAGTTCGAGTCTATAGTAGTCAGAATCTTTTTATTTAGCTGGCCATTGTTGCAACTTGCTGTAATTGCTGTAGTTCGTGTTATGAAGATTTTCTGTGAGGTAAGTGACTTATGAAAAAAGAATGGGGTTTGCACTATTGGGATTCGTGATTGAAATCAGTTTAGGCAGTTAACAGAGTTGGAAGTAGTTTTATATTTTTTTTAATTTCATATTGTTTTCGACTTGTATTATTGTTAGGATTTCTTGCAATTCAGAGCCATTCTTTTGTTTTAATTGTTGGAAGTCGTGTTGTCAATGTATAGCATTTAGACTGCGTTGGGCTTGTGTATTGTGGGTAATAAATGAATAGGTTAAGTTTAAGTTGTCTTTTTCAGGGAAAATGCTGCAGGTCAGTGTTTAACAAAAAAAAAAAGAATTAAAGAGTTAGTTTCACCTGTCGACCCTTAGATGAGGATATTTCACTGTAATCATCTGATTTCCTAGTACCTTGAATAATTAGTGCATGATTAGAAATTAGTTATTGTTTACTGCTAGCGCGTAAATGTAGTTGTAGTTTCTTATTTTTGTACTGCATTGTCATGAGCAATGTAGTTGTGTCATGCATGTGGGTTTGCATTGAGTATCTCGCAGTCGCTTTGCAACAAATTAGATATTTATTATTTTCAGTGGGTTTTTGCATGTTTTGAATTCCTTTTTGAGTGTGATTGTGACAAATAGAGTGATAATCAATCCCAGAGGGCGGCCTGTTCTCGTGCTCCGGGGTGTACAACCCCGGTTCTATTACCGGGAAGGATTTGTTCAACCCACACTAGTTTGAACAACCAAGCATCTCGAAATGTCGTCACAAAAAGGACACTACCCCAGGCAGTACCTATTAGAGGGAATCTAACACTCTTAAGAGTGCAATCAGTCCTATGGATTCTGGGGAGCCTGGACCTAGACGCTTTGAAGTCACGGCTATGCACACAAAATTCATGACAAAACAGAACTACTATTTTGGGACTTTCCACGTCAATTCTCTATTGAAAGTTGGGAAACACAAAGAGTTGACGATGATGATGGACAAACATGATATAACCATCTTGACCATTCAAGAAACCTGAGGTCACAATGGATATTGAAGGGCCGGCCGAAGTGGCCGTGCGGTTAAAGGCGCTGCAGTCTGGAACCGCAAGACCGCTACGGTCGCAGGTTCGAATCCTGCCTCGGGCATGGATGTTTGTGATGTCCTTAGGTTAGTTAGGTTTAACTAGTTCTAGGGGACTAATGACCTCAGCAGTTGAGTCCCATAGTGCTCAGAGCCATTTGAACCATTTTTGATATTGAAGGCAACAGGATTTATAAAGGCAAAAGGGCAGTCAGAATAGGTAAGAACATGCCTGTACTTGGCACAGCTTTTGTTGTTCGTAAGAAGATTGTCATTTCAATCGTGTACTTCTTCAGCCATTCTGAGAGACTTTCTATCCTAACTGTCAGCTGTGGTAACAAAGGATACACACTGATCAATCCTCATGCACAAATCAATGGGGAAAACAGACGCAATCTCGAAAACGTTGAACAGTTTATGGACATTTTTGAAGAACAGTTAGAGAAAATACCGTCTAAGAACATAAACATCCTACTAGGTGACTTTAACGCTCATCTGGGACTAGAACCGCAATTCAGGTCAACAATTGGAAAGTATCTTGCTCACAAGATGACTAACAGAAATGATATAAGACTCGTCAATCTGTGTCGATCCTGCAAAATTCTGATAATGTCGACATTTTACAAACACAAGCCAAGTAAACAGAAGACTTGGCGATCACCAGGCAATGTGTGTGGAGAGAAACAGAGTGTTCATGTGGCAGTCTCTAGGAGAGAAATTAAGGAAATAATGAATGTTAAAGTACAGAGAGGTGCCCAGTATGATTCGAATCATTACCTCTCCAAGATCAAAATGGATTTCATCCCACTCAATAAGGCCAATAAAACCGGAAATAAAATTCATAAATATGACGTTGCAAAGCTGAAAATCCATCAAAACCTATTGGAACAATACCACAAGTAACTGACATTTGAATCCCACAAATGGACGGACATCGCCTCAAAAATCCAACAAGTAGCTGCTACTGCAGTCCTTACAGCTAAAAAGAGTAAGCATAGATGGTGGACTGAGGTTTGTGATGAGGTAGTGGTCCAAAGAACAAATGCATGGTAAAAGTGGAACTCGACCAGGAGACCTGAAGATTTTGATGTATTCTGTGAAGTTCGAAAATATGCAGCCAGAACTCTACGAAGGGTTGAGCGATTGTATGAGAAACAGCGGTTAGAACAAAATCGATCAGGATTTCCGGAAATACGATACCAGAGACTTCTATCAGACGTTCAAATCGAATTTGAAAGGGTACAAATCCCCTAGTCTTTGTTTTAGAGACGAAAATGGAAAGCTCGGCCTGACCAACAAAGAAAACTGCACGATAATGTCTCGTTATTTTGAAAACCTACGTAACTGTGATGAACCGAAAGAAAGATTCCCTGTATGTGCCCCGAGCCACAAATTGCCCAACTCATCTCCACGTAGTAAAAAGGAGATCAAAGAGATCATCAACAACCTTAAGAATAATAAGGCAGCTGGAGAGGAACAATAGTGGCGGGACTACTGAAGTTGGCAAATAATGAAAATTTAGATGTACTAGTCCAAGATTTGAGGAGATCTGGAGACTGGGATGATACCAACTGAATGGCAGTCAGCTTTAATCCATCCTCAACACAAAAAAGGCGATAAAAAGAATATCGATAACTATAGGGGCATCTCACTAGTATCTGTTCCATATAAGATTTTCTCAAAATCGATACAGAACAGAATAAGTCATCTTGACCAACTGATTGGGGAATATCAAGCTGGTTTCCGAAAGGGCCGTTCTTGCTCAGAACAGATCTTTAAACTTAAGAACAAAATCAGGTACAAAAAAACTGGAGGAAATAACTATGTGGTCGTGTTTGTTGATTTTCAGGAGGCATATGACTCCATCGACCGACAGGCATTAATGAATATTTTGGAAAAGTTTTGGGTGGATGATACATCAAGAAAGCTGATCAAACAAACGCTCACTAACACAGTGTCAAAATAAAGTTTATGTGTGATATATTAGAACCCTTTACAATCATAACGGCCGTAAGACAAGGAAATGGACTATTTCCACTCTTTTTCAACTGCATCTTGGAAAAGGTCATCCGAGAGTGGAGAAAGTTGTTAGCCCAAGAAAAAACAAATGAAGAGCGGTTCAGACTTGGTCCTAAGAACAAGGGGTTTACATTGGCTGCTTGACCTTTGCGGATGACCTGGTCATTTTTGCTAACAACATAGCGTGAGCAGTCAACAAGATCAATAGGCTGTCATAAACTGCTGAAAAAGTTGGAATCCAGATCTCTATTCAAAAGACAAAATACATGACGAGCGTCTGTGATGGGCATGAATGGGTGATCAATAATCTGGAAATAATCGGAAGAGTTAAGAATTTCGGGTATCTCAGTGAAGTCATCCAGGAGAATGGATTAGAAGAAGAAGCAATTAATGTCAGGATAAGGAAGTTAGACCAAGCATATGAACTGACAAAGAATACCTGTAACAAAAAGTCTATGAATATAAGGGCCAAGTTCCGACATTATAATAGAGTTGTAAAACCTGAGGGCTTATATGCGTCCGAAACTTTGACCATCATCAGACAAGGTCAAACTGAGCGGCTGGAAAATCGAGAGCGTAGGATATTAAGGAAAATCCTAGGTAATAGATGGGTTGATGGACAATGGCGAGTGAGAGCAAATGAGGACTTGTACAGCAAGACAGAATCTATCACAGCGTCCACGAAGAAGAGGCGATTGCTATTTTACAGTCATCTTACGAGTATGGACGTTGACCGACTAACAAAAAGAAGGAGTTTCGTCCAATCTAAGAAAACAAGGCCAAGATGTTTCGAAGAATATGAAAAACATATTAGGCAGTTTGGTATCTTAGAGAGAGCAATTCCTGACAGGAAAAAATTTAGAACATTGACCAACAACTACCAAGGTTCTAAAATGGCATCAACGTCCAAAAAGACGGAGAGGACCATTATCCGAAGAGCATAGACAGGCACTTCTTGGTGGGCTCAGAAGATACTGGCAGGAAGTCAAAGCTGGAACAAGAACAAGACCTAGATACTAGAATGAAATTAGTTGTTACCACGCAGTCCATAGAGGTTCAACTCGATAATAAAAAAAGTGTGATAACCATCGCGTGTGAAAAGAGTAGCAACAGGCTGCAAAGCAAATTGAGAAATGACAGTGACGACGAGCTTAGCTTGTAATCACCCCCTAATAACGATCTGATAAATTTTAAAGACTATAATTTGCTAATAGTGCATAGGGACATGGACCAGACAGTAAATAACGGGATAGAAATTGAAACGATCAGTGAACAGGGAACTGTTGACGATCGATATATCGGTAATATGTTGTTGTTGTTGTGGTCTTCAGTCCTGAGACTGGTTTGATGCAGCTCTCCATGCTACTCTATCCTGTGCAAGCTTCTTCATCTCCCAGTACCTACTGCAACCTACATCCTTCTGAATTTGCTTAGTGTATTCATCTCTTGGTCTCCCTCTACGATTTTTACCCTCAACGCTGCCCTCCAATGCTAAATTTGTGATCCCTTGATGCCTCAGAACATGTCCTACCAACCGATCCCTTCTTCTTGTCAAGCTGTGCCACAAACTCCTCTTCTCCCCAATTCTGTTCAATACCTCCTCATTAGTTATGTGATCTACCCATCTAATCTTCAGCATTCTTCTGTAGCACCACATTTCAAAAGCTTCTATTCTCTTCTTGTCCAAACTATTTATCATCCATGTTTCACTTTCATACATGGCTACGCTCTGTACAAATACTTTCAGAAATGACTTCCTGACACTTAAATCTGTACTCGATGTTAAAAAATTTCCCTTTTTCAGAAACGCTTTCCTTGCCATTGCCAGTCTACATTTTATATCTTCTCTACTTCGACCATCATCAGTTATTTTGCTCCCTAAATAGCAAAATTCCTTTACTACTTTAAGTGTCTCATTTCCTAATCTAATTCCCTCAGCATCACCCGACTTAATTCGACTACATTCCATTATCCTCGTTTTGCTTTTGTTGATGTTCATTTTATACCCTCCCTTCAACACACTATCCATTCCATTCAACTGCTCTTCCAAGTCCTTTGCTGTCTCTGATAGAATTACAATGTCATCGGCGAACCTCAAAGTTTTTATTTCTTCTCCATGGATTTTAATAACTACTCCGAATTTTTCTTTTGTTTCCTTCACTGCTTGCTCAATATACAGATTGAAGAACATCGTGGAGAGGCTACAACCCTGTCTCACTCCCTTCCCAACCACTGCTTCCCTTTGATGTCCCTCAACTCTTATAACTGCCATCTGGTTTCTGTACAAATTGTAAATAGCCTTTCGCTCCCTGTATTTTACCCCTGCCACCTTCAGAATTTGAAAGAGCGTATTCCAGTCAGCATTGTCAAAAGCTTTCTCCAAGTCTACAAATGCTAGAAACGTAGGTTTGCCTTTTCTTAATCTAACTTCTAAGATAAGTCGTAGGGTCAGTATTGCCTCACGTGTTCCAACATTTCTACGGAATCCGAACTGATCTTCCCCGAGGTCGGCTTCTACTAATTTTTCCATTCGTCTGTAAAGAATCTGCGTTAGATTTTGCAGCCGTGGCTTATTAAAGTGAAAGTTCGGTAATTTTCAAATTTGTCAACACCTGCTTTCTTTGGGATAGGAATTATTATATTCTTCTTGAAGTCTGAGGGTATTTCGCCTGTTTCATACATCTTGCTCACCAGATGGTAGAGTTTCGTCAGGACTGGCTCTCCCAAGGCTGTCAATAGTTCTAACGGAATGTTGTCTACTCCCGGGGACTTGTTTCGACTCAGGTCTTTCAGTGCTCTGTCAAACTCTTCACGCAGTATTGTATCTCCCATTTCATCTTTATCTACATCCTCTTCCATTTCCATAATATTGTCCTCAAGTACATCGCCCTCGTATAGACCCTCTATATACTCCTTCCACATTTCTGCTTTCCCTTCTTTGCTTAGAACTGGGTTTCCATCTGAGCTTTCGATATTCATACAAGTGGTTCTCTTTTCTCCAAAGGTCTCTTTAATTTTCCTGTAGGCTGTCTCTATCCTACCCCTAGTGAGATAAGCCTCTAAATCCTTACATTTGTCCTCTAGCCATGCCTGCTTAGCCATTTTGCACTTCCTGTCGATCTCATTTTTGAGACGTTTGTATTCCTTTTTGCCTGCTTCATTACTGCATTTTTATATTTTCCCCTTTCATCAATTAAATTCAGTATTTCTTCTGTCACCCAAGGATTTCTACTAGCCCTTGTCTTTTTACCTACTTGGTCGTCTGCTGCCTTCAATACTTCATACCTCAAAGCTACCCATTCTTCTTCTACTGTATTTCTTTCCCCCATTCCTGTCAATTGTTCCCTTATGCTCTCCCTGAAACTCTGTACAATCTCTGGTTTAGTCAGTTTATCCAGGTCCCATCTCCTTAAATTTCCACCTTTTTGCAGTTTCTTCAGTTTTAATCTACAGGCCATAACCAATAGATTGTGGTCAGAATCCACATCTGCCCGTGGAAATGTCTTGCAATTTAAAGCCTGGTTCCTAAATCTCTGTCTTACCATTATATAATCTATCTGAAACCTGTCAGTATCTCCAGGCTTCTTCCATGTATACAACCTTCTTTCATGATTCTTGAACCAAGTGTTAGCTATGATTAAGTTGTGCTCTGTGCAAAATTCTACCAGGCGGCTTCCTCTTTCATTTCTTACCCCCAATCCATATTCACCTACTACGTTTCCTTCTCTCCCTTTTCCTACAGCCGAATTCCAGTCACCCATGACTATTAAATTTTCGTCTCCCTTCACAATCTGAATAATTTCTTTTATTTCATCATACATTTCTTCAATTTCTTCGTCATCTGCAGAGCTAGTTGGCATATAAACTTGTACTACTGTAGTAGGCGTGGGCTTCGTATCTATCTTGGCCACAATAATGCTTTCACTATGCTGTTTGTAGTAGCTTACCCGCATTCCTATTTTATTTTTCATTATTAAACCTACTCCTGCATTACCCCTATTTGATTTTGTGCTTATAACCCTGTAGTCACCTGACCAGAAGTCTTGTTCCTCCTTCCATCGAACTTCACTAATTCCCACTATATCTAACTTTAACCTATCCATTTCCCTTTTTAAATTTTCTAACCTACCTGACCGATTAAGGGATCTGACATCCCACGCTCCGATCCGTAGAACGCCAGTTTTCTTTCTCCTGATAACGACATCCTCTTGAGTAGTCCCCGCCCGGAGTTCCGAATGGGGGACTATTTTACCTCCGGAATATTTTACCCAAGAGGACGCCATCATCATTTAACCATACAGTAAAGCAGCATGCCCTCGGGAAAAATTACGGCCGTAGTTTCCCCTTGCTTTCAGCCGTTCGCAGTACCAGCACAGCAAGGCCGTTTTGGTTAGTGTTACAAGGCCAGCTCAGTCAATCATTCAGACTGTTGCTCTTGAAACTACTGAAAAGGCTGCTGCCCCTCTTCAGGAACCACACGTTTGGCTGGCCTCTCAACAGATACCTCTCCGTTGTGGTTGCACCTACGGTACGGCTATGTGTATCGCTGAGGCACGCAAGCCTCCCCACCAACGGCAAGGTCCGTGGTTCATGTGGGGGATCGGTAATATATCGCCTCAAGGATGCGAAATAACAGAACAAAATCTTGCAAATACGGTAGACTCAGGTTTTGCATCAATACATATTTCTCAATTATGTCAAGACAAACTCTCTGATTTTCAAGTAAGAATATTGCCGGTGCAAATTCAATGACGAAAATTATGAAGGAGCATGTTTCAGTCACTAATGCATAGTTATTGCAATTAATACAAAAATTTGATGAAACATACCTAAAGCTTCAAAAGTCAAACACAGTGGAACAAAATCAGAAACAAACACAGCACAGCTTCAAAGATTACACACAACTGACGAAATTAAACAAACACTTGACACACAGGTGAAGATTTAACCGCTGAGATATCCAAAATAGAATCGAAATAACAATACATTACTGAAGATGTAAAAACACAAATTTGTGAGCATATTAAGCCTATTTTTTCGCGACATAAAGACACATTACAGTAGCATCAAGCAGCAATAAAAGAACTGCAGACCATTGTACACTAAAATCACGATACCTTGCAGGCTAAAATTGACTCTATTGCATCTACCGATACGGCTCCGCAACTTGTAAAACATCAGGAAAACTTTAAGGACACAGTATAGACGATTACGACATAAATGGACACTCGGAAACTTGGCTCAGAGAAACGCACGGAGGAAATCGGCACATTATTGGAAAAAATAGCAGAACTCTCGGATCAGTTAACTAATTTATCTACGAAGGTAAATGATGTTTTAAATGATACAATACCGGTAGCCGTTACTGACACAGAGTAGTACAGGAAATGAGGAAATTTAAACAGTGTCAGAAACACATTAATACGCAACACAAAAGAGAAATACGGGAAGTTGGCAGAGGTGATACAAAAATTACAGATTTCAGAAGATACTCGCGCTCCGACACGGAAGAGGAATTTAGAAATACGGAAAAGCCACAAATTAATAATACAGAAAAACAACAACAATTACAGGTCACATCCATCACAATTTCGTGACGACAGGAACAATAACCGTACACGACAAGTCTGCCGTTATAACGTAAATCGGGACCAAAACAGACACCACCCGTATGACAACCACTGGCAGAATAACTATAATTACAGAGACAGATCCCATTTCCGTGGTAATGACAAAGACAGAGACAACTGTAGAAATAGACAATATGGGAACCAGAGTAATTATTATCAAAGGAGACAAAAATGATTTCAGACGCAACAGTCCACCCCGTAGTTACGATTCCGGGAGAAATTCTCTACCATCTAATCGACAAGAAAGAAACTACAAAAATTACTGATAAGACAACAGACGCTGCAATCATGTCAACATACCTGAATTTATTCAGAACTGGCGTGATTCCAATAGCACAGGGCCCTCTTGATAAGGTGAAATTTTAGAAATTAGACCTCCAAATCCCAGTAACGACACGCGACAACAAAGGGATAATAGGCAATGACACATCGCAGGAAGTTACATCAGTTAGCATCAAGCGGGGTGCTGGCTCTATGACAAAAAGATGGGTCACACTTTAATGTATCGCCATGACTACAGCTTATCTGTCGATATGGGCGTAAATTTAGTTTTTACTTACTGCGACAGTATAGGCAGCTTTTTCTGTTACTGCCCCACTGTCTGCCTCCATTTTGATGTCCAGTAGTTATATCAGTACACACACTTCCACGCAAACTATATTAATTAACACTCTGACAACGACAGCATTCAGTATGCGCTTTACAACTGTTGCTTGTAACAAAGATCTTGACAGAAAGATATGGCATAGGCCTACTTTGTACAGAGATGTAATTTGTTGCTCTTTACATGTATTAAAGTCGATGTAAGGGCAAGTATTTAAATCAGAATGGCGATAACATGAGAACACAAGATAAAATAAATAAATTAGTACAAGAACAAACATCAGGTGATCTGATACCTTATTTCTATTTGTATATTGCAGCCAGTTTATAGCAATTTTTTATCATGATTGGCATTAACATGAATACCCAGGAATAAATAATACAGAGTTATTGTATCTTCAGTGAGATGCAGTTGTCTCTATGACTAGGACCTTTATATTTAAAATAAACAACAAATCTTCAGATGAACTGTTGACTTATTTCTGTTGTTATGTTAACATGATCTGGGGTAGTATCAAGAGTAGATTCTGTTTGTTTTAGCTAAAGGTATATGCATAAAAGTGATAGTGATTGTAATTGACTAAAGCTGTTTGTATGGCTGTACACTTTATATTTAAAAAAATCATGAACAAAAGTTCTTTAACTGTTGACTTATTTTTATTATTCTTACATTAGAGTGATCTGGAATATTGGTAAAGGCAGCTTCTGTTTGTTCCAGCTAGAATTAATATGTATAAAAGTACTGATTTATGTTAGCAGTAGAGGGCTATAACATTTAGAAACATACTACAGGTTTTATTTTGTGGTAGGATATTACATTGACACCAGTGTAGTTAGGATGTAAGGAGAGGAAGGTGGGAGGTCGTTGGGAGGGGGGGGGGAGCCGGTGTAGGGTTCATTGAGTGATTACCTGTTTTGAACTTCGTAAAACTTCAAAGTTCTGAAGGAAAAATTTGTTTCTCAGTTCAATTTGATCATTGAGTAGGTAGTCATATTACCTGAGTTTTTAAAAGACACGTCACCTCGTACGTGGACGATATTTTAATAGCAGATGTCTCTTGGGAACAACATAATCGTATCCTCAACAATTTGTTACGTATTTTACCTGAAGCTGGAATTACAATTAACTTAAAAAATCTTAATTTGGTAGATCAAAGGTGAAGCTTTTGGGTCACATTATTTCTTCCGAGGGCTTCCAGCCGGATCCTGAAAAGTTGGAAGCAATCAGAGCTATTCCCGTTCCATTCACAAAAAGACCTGTTTGCAGTTTTCTAGGTCTCGTGAATTTCTACCATCGTTTCCTGAATATGCAAATTCTAGTAAATCCAAAACTTTGTTCTTTCACTGGCAAATCACTATTTGGAACTGGGAGAAACAGGCACAGTTGGAATTCGATTCTTTGAAAGAAGGCTCAAATGGCTCTGAGCACTATGGAACTTAACATCTGAGGTCATCAGTTCTCTAGACCTAGAACTACTTAAATCTAACTAACTTAAGGAAATCACACACATCCATGCCCAATGCAGGATTCAAACCAGCGGCAGTAGCAGCAGCGCGGTTCTGGACTGAAGTGCCTAGAACCGAGCGGCCAGAACGGCCGGCTCTGTGAAAAAAGCACTACTTAACGCACCAATCTTATCTCACCCAGATTTGACACATGATTTCTGTCTCAGCTTGGACTCTTCTAAAGTTGGTCTTGGAGCCCATTTGTGGGAAGAAGCTATAGAAAATGACATTACTGTTCAAGAAATCCGCTTCACAATAGTCTACAGTCCTGGCACAGAAAACATCGTTGAGGACGCACTTTCACGTGCACTGCTGGCCTTGAGAAAAGCAGCACAGAAGTTAATAATTACGTTCAAAAAGTGCTGTTGAACACTTCGGTATTGCATCTTTAAAGGACATTGCTCATGAGTAAGATAGGATGCGATATGGAAAGATAATAGTAAATGACTTGAAAACACACACATGCAGATTATTATCTGGTTAGAAAAAACATACGCCTCAAACGTTACACTGTTGATAAGCTATGGGTACTTTGTATCCCTGACTTTTTTGTTGATAAGCTCGTCTGATACATTCATTTCACCTACGCACATTTTGGTCCACGAAAATGTTGTCATATACTTTGGACGACTTGTTATTTTAACTACTTGGTAAAGAGAATTAGGAGAGTTCTGTCTATTTGCAAACTTCGTCAAAAAGCTAAACTGTCTACCATCTCACGTCGTACTCCATTGTTTCCTATTATTCCTACATACATTTTCGTCGCTGTTGAACTTACTTCTAACTTCGTTCCATTCACACCGTTACACAAAGCCACTGGATGTTCTGTTTCCAACGCCTTTGTTAAAAATTTCTTACGTTAAACTGTACATATTGAGAAGGTCATTCAGATAACGGGCCACCATTCAGATCTGCTACTTGGCCACGTAGGCTTCGGAATCGGACAGATACTTACATTTATTTCAAAATGTACAGAATGAAATGCCTCATGACTCCACTGTTTTTACCACCTACTCTTGTACTGAAGGATGAGGACCCACCGGACAGAATCAGAGAGCTTGTACCTTTTCCAAGTACACGTAAACTTCGACATAAAGACATAATTGATTTGTCCATTAAAATATAAATTCCCCAGCAGACAAAAGGAGAAAACGACAAGATCAGATAATTCAAAGACACTACACATTGGTCACAAAGTTCTTATTAAAGCCCATTCACTGACACGTAAGAAGAAACATTTCAGCAACAAATTCTTTCTGATTTACAATGGGCCTTACAGGATCCGACGTATACTGAACGATAATTGAGTTGAAGTTGAAGTTCTGCATACTAAGAAAAGTAAAGGATTACACCACATTTCTCATGTGAAATCGTTCATTGAGAAATAATTTGCTTTCTGATTCAGTCTTTGTGATGAAGTTTTTCTCTTCAACTTACTATTACGCTTTGTCACATTCAGAAACTGTTAGCATACAGTGAAGTTTGTAGTTAACTATCCAGTCAAGAATCTATAGCACATATTAAGACAGTATTTTTGCAATAACACTTTTTTAGGGCTCAGACGACACAGTTTTGTTGTGACTACATTTTCGCTAGTCAGTTGCACGATTTCGTCATGACCATAATGCTCACATTGTTGGAACATGGAACATGTACTGCTAATGAGGCTTTACTATAAAGTTTTGGTTTATTTGAAAACACATTTTTTATATGAAGTACTTTCTGAGAGGTCACAGGTGAAACAGTATTTGGTTGTCTGGCAGCTACACCATTATATTACAATGCTACTAATGAGTGACACAATTTCCAATATTGCTTTTACACTGTATCTGTTTTATGTCTGCATAGTTCTCCTATATACTTCTGGAAAGTAAAACACATTTTGGTAATTACTTTTGTGGCTGGCAACAATGAGACAGTTATTTTCGTAACACAACAATAAGTTACAGTACAGTACTTTGAAGGTCACAACACGAAAATTTATTAGAAATATTTTTGGACTACATTGATGCAGAGAAGGTTTTCGGTGAGACATGATTAAATTATCCCTCGAGGGGTACGCCTACTTTGTGTACCATGCATGTGGCAAGCGCAAGGAGCCCTAGCTAATGTGGTACTTGCTTATACAGTTTTAAACATTGGTATCATATTTCTCTAACACAGAATTACACAGCTATCTGTTCATTTAACACAGAGAAATGAACATTTTTACAACGTCACTAACACATGTCTCCGTAATTATACAGTTGAATTACTTTGCATTTAAGAAATTGTACTTTGTCTGAATTTCGTGAACTGTTTACATATATTTTCGCAACCATTGTAATACTGCGAGAGCTTTGAGTGATGTGTATTGCATGGGATCATGAAATTTCAAGTACATTTGAGGTAAATGACACTACTGAAACGAGCAGAGAGTATTTTTAAGAGGTTTTTGAGATTATTGAGGGAAGTTTTGACGATTTTGAGATTTGATTTATGTGTTACGATGATATTATTACGGCAATTATGTGCATTATGATGTTGAGATATGGTTATGACCAATAAGGTGATGCTATATGAGGAATACATTTATGCTATGTGTTTATTATGATGAAATATTGACCAAGTATTGACGAATAGGTATATGTGTAACATGGCATTGAATAATGAGTAGGGGTTAGGGATTCTGTTTTGTGGAAAAGAATGTTGGAAACAAAGAATTGTATATTAATAGTTATGAAAAGTTAGTAGATGTGAATGTGAGAACCAGAATTCCGATGGAAATTATTATTATTTATTCGTGATATTTAGTTTCTACACACTTCTCCTGTAACTTTTCAACCTGTCACTTTTTCAATTTTGTATGAAACTGTCATTGTAGCTGAAACTGATGTCACAAATATTTTGGTAAAGAGTATATGTGATCTTGACATAACGCTCTGCTGTGCTGGGCTGTGCGCTACCTGCTTTGAAATATACCCATTGTTGTGTTGCCTTTCAACTTCAATCGCTTTGAAGCTCGCCGCTCTCCCGCATCTGATCGCATAGCTAGGAAAGACAGGCCGTTGACCTCGCTATTGACTTTTAATTGGAGAACACACAACAAGCACGATGTACACTACTACTTCTAAACATATGATTACACTTTGGAGTTTGATCTTTGTGCTACTTACTGAAATGCTTGCGAATTGATGAGAAATATGTTTCATTTACACACCTGATTATGACAAGTGTCTCTCTACGAGAGTTCAGAGAATTTCTGCTAACTTATGAAATTCCACATGGCTATTTAATGATATTTTTACACTTTGCTTTGTAAATTTTCGGTTATTTTATTTCATATCTGGTTTCTGGCTGCGATGCAGCATTGCTTTATAAAATCAAATATAATACATATGCTAATGTGAACATTTTCTGTCAACAGTTCCATTAAATAATAATTTTATGATCCACAGTCTTACAAAAAGCACTTGGAAAGGAAAGAACAATAAGGGGAAGGGACTGGTAGCAGGAACTGCATACATATTTTTCTTTTGAAGAACTTGGTAAGGTTTCTTGGTAGAATAAGTTGCTGTGGTGCACAAATTAAGTGTTAAGATGAGACATAGAACCACATCATTTCACATGGAAGACAGTATAGGTCTTGTTCCTTGTGCTGGAACTTTGCATAATGTTGATGATCACAGATGCACACACGCTACTGTAAGTTTACACCCACCAGCATGGTAGCTCATCGTGTCTGGTCAGAGACGTGGCGTGTCTCTGTAATAAAAAAACTGAGTGAAAAGATCAACAATGAACTTCAATGGATGTCATGTGACGTCCGTTTCGACCAAATACAACGAACAAAATTTTAAAAAAAGGAGGTATCGTCTTTGATTCATAATAAAAAGTCATCGAACCCGGATTCGAATCCCGCCTCTGCTTAAATTTTGATTAATAATCAGCACTGGCAGTCGAAGATTTTCGGCATAAGAAGTCACCATCATTCTGCCAACGGCCTTTTCAAAGAGGGCAGAGAAGCGGACAGAGTTGCCCTAGGGGTGAGAAATGCCCCTGAAGGCGAAAGAATCAGCAATGATCAACGGCATGAGGATGCAGAAGGCAACTGAAACCGCTACATTAAAGACACTTATCGTGTATTCACAGGACATGTGGCCTGTAATTGAAGAAGTGTCATGATGATCTCTCCATTGGCAAAAGTTTCCGGAATAGTACCCCATTCGGATTTCCGAGAGGGGACTGCCCAGGGGGAGGTGACCATGAGAAAAAGATTGAATAATCAACGAAAGGATAACGTTATACAAGTCGTGGCGTGGAATGACAGACGCTTAAACTTGGTAGGGAAACTAGAAAATCTGAAAAGGGAAATGCAAAGGCTTAATCTAGATACAGTAGGGGTCAGTGAAGTGAAATGAAAGAAAGACAAGGATTTCTGGTCAGATGAGTATAGGGAATATCAACAGCAGAAGAAAATGGTATTATGGGAGTAGGATTTGTTATCAGTAGGAAGATAGGACAGGACATCAAAAGCAGACTAGCAATAGCAAAAAGGTCATTCCTGGCGAAGAGAAGTTTACTAATATCAAATAGAGGACTTAATTTGATGAAGAAATTTCTGAGAATGTACGTCTGGAGTGCAGCATTGTATGGTAGTGAAACAGGGACTGTGGCAAAACCGGAACAAAAGAAATTCGAAGCATTTGAGATGTGATGCTACAGACGAATGTTGAAATTTAGGTGGACTGATAAGATAGGGAATCATGAGGTTCTGCATAGAATCGGAGAGGAAAGGAACATGTGAAATACACTGATAAGGAGAAGGGACAGGATGATAGTACGTCTGTTAAGATATGAGGGAATGACTTCCATGGTACTGTATGGGGCAAAAACTGTAGAGTAGGTGAAAGATTGGAATGCCTCCAGAAAATAATTGACGACGTGTTTGCAAGAGCAACTCTGAGATGAAGAGGTTACCACAGAGAGGAATTCATGGCGGGCTATATCAGACCAGTCAGAACACTGATTACAAAAAAAAAAAAAAAAAAAAAAAAAAAAAATATCTGCATTGCTGTATTTACTGTAATATTTTCTCTCATTTTCCTTTGTCATGGTTAGGTATAAGTTACTGCATTTGCTACTGCTATTTGTTAGGCATTGTCCTACTGAATTTACTTTGTTTTACTATACTAAGCCAGTTTTACAACTGATTTATTTCTTGTCTGCTGCATATTGCTTTACACTAGTCATAATGTTGCATTTGCTTTGCTAATTTAAATATGCTGCTTCTTGCTTTGCCAATCTGCATTTGTGTCTTTGTTGTTTCTGTTGATTTTTTTGTGCTGCTGCATTGCCTCATTCTCTAGTTTAAGTATCTGAGATCAATGGATTTAAGTTACCTTAAGAGAGGACATGCTACATAAGAAAATGAGTTGTGACGAGTTGTGAAGAAATGCATTGAGAAGGTATAAGGAAAAGGTCTGGCCAAAGAGTATTGTATAACGAAGAACAATTTTTTTTGAAAGAGGAAATGAACACATACAAGTAGGGTAGGGTGACAACAGGTTTAGGTAGGATTTTCTTGGAAACGAATGATGAGGCATGAAAAATATGGAAATATAATCACTGGTTGGAAGTACAAATACAGATGGCATTCTTAGGTAGGATTTTTGGGGAAACAAATGTTGAAGTAAGAGAGGTCTGAGAGAATTAAATAAAGTTATAGTTGTAAATGAAGTAGTTTTCGTTGAAAGTAAAGGAGGTACGTGCATGAAAGATATTTTTGAAAAATGAAACAGGGTATAAAATGCGCACCACAAGTACTGTAGTATCAAATGTTACATTTACACTTTGACACATTTACTCTTGAAAGCAGATCCTGTTCTTTACTTTTGTATTATTCCAGTATGTTTATGTGTACCCTTATGTCTCTGTGTTCTTCCTATTCTTTGTGTTTACCTGATAAGATAAAATTGGTAGATTTTTTTTCATTCTGATACTAGGCTACATTCACTATGATGGGGAATATTGTGATCCTCAAACCTAATCTCTGTTTCTGTATCATTTTCTCTACTTTCAGAAGATGTTCAGACAATATTTATTTTGTTATGTTTTCTTTTAATATTCATGCATGAAGTTAATGTTTATACTGATATTCTCATTTCTCTCAGCTGAACTAAGAAGAAAACCAGAAGAGCAAGAAATAAAAGCAGTCTTGTGGAATACAGAGGGAGTAAAAAGTGCTCTTAACCTAACACCAACAGACATTCTGCAAAACTCAGATCTTGCATTTCTAACAGAAACCTTCCTGATAGACAGCTGGCAACATAAAGATTTCTATAATGGCAAAGAAGGGAGAAAGAGGACGACCCATGGGAGGAATATCTATCCTACTGAAACTCTGGATGACGCCCACCAAAAAAATCATAAAACAAGAAAATAATATGCTAGTAGAAGCGGCAAACATAAATATAATTGCAGTCTATTTTAAACCGCACACGAATGCTGTAGAAATAATTGACGAAATAGTCACACTCATCAAACAATGCGACAGCAAACCCACCATTATTGCAGGCGATCTCAACTGCAGAATAGACACAGAAAACTATAAAACAAAACAAGTCGTTGAAACCCTAGAAGAAGATGGTTTCACCCTACTTAACGATAGACAGATACCTACATACATATGCCACAATGGGAAAAGCACCATTGATATCGCATTAACAAAAAGAGACATAGAAGGAAGTATACAAACCAATATGGCATGACTCCATTATTCCTATACGAAAGCACATTCCAATGAAGATAAAAATAAATATCGTCACGTCACCGCCAGCAAGAAAGACCCACCAAACCACACGAAGAAAAATTGATATAGAAAAATTAACAAACCAGCAAGAAAAATTAACACAAATAGAAACTTTCATAGAGGAAGGAGACCTTGAAAAAGCAACAGACCAAATAGAAGACCTCCTAAAAAATTCAGTGATACAAACAAGGATGGCCAAAGATGGTTCGATGCTGAGTGCTACAGCAAAAGGAACACTGTTCTAAGAACCCTCCACAGACTAAGAAACCAGCATGACGAGAAAACATACAAACTGTACGCAGAACGGAGGAGAATCTACAAAAAACTAATATAAGAGAAGAAAAAAGGATACATAGAAAGAGAGGCAAAAAGAGAAGCGGATGAAGCAGAGAAAGACCCATACAAAGCAGCAAGACCAAGAAAAATGGCTCATACACCAAATTTAGACCTGAAGGAATGGGAAGACCACTTCAGTAAGATACTGAACAAACGAGGACTCAAAACACCACCAAAAAGAGATGCAACATCAAACTAAGGAAAAAGACAATATATGGGAACCTCTAAATGAAGAAGATGTGAAAGAAGTAATAAAAGCACTGAAGAACAAGAAAGCAGCAGAACCTGATAATATATATAATGAACATATAAAAGATGCAAAAGAGGCCCTCCAACACATATGGACCAAACTGTTTAACAAATGCCTGGAAATTGGAAGAATTCCGACACAATGGAGACACTCGACAGTAAAAGTTCTCTACAAAGGTAGAGGAGACCCAATGGACCCAAACAAGTACAGAGGCATAGCCCTGGAAAATATTCAATTCAATATGTTTTCAAAGATAATAACACAAAAAATCCAAGCCTCTGTAGACAGTCATCTCCCAGAACGGCAAATGGGTTTCAGATCTGGAAGATCAACACTTACGGCAGTCGGGCTTCTTCTAAACAACATCGATGAAGCGCTACATAAAAAACAAATGTTCTACACAGTGTTCATAGACTTTACCAAAGCCTTTGACGTATTGGAAAGAGATCTCATAGTCCTAAAACTGGAAAACACAATGGGAGAAGATAGTGTATGGGCAAGAATAATCAAGTCAATCCTCGAATACAACTTAATTCCAATATTAGACAACCTCTCTTCTTCGAACCTCATTCTGCAATCGAATGGAGTCTTACATGGTGACCCAGTGAGCCCTTTGCTGTAGATCCTTGCCACTGAAGAAGTACTCCGAATTGGAGAAAATGAAGAAGATATGTATGTATATGCATACGCTGACGACATAGCCGTACGTTCAACAGATATACAGAAGCTGCAGAGAATTATTGAGAAAATAGACAGATGGTGCAGTGAACACAAACTACACACAAACATAACAAAGACAGAAATTGTAATTTTCAGAAAAGGAGGCAAAACACCCAAGAATGCGGAAATCGGCATCAGAGGACAAAAAATAAAAGTCTCATCAGACTTTAAATACCTAGGAGTGACATTGCAATCAACAGCCAAATGCTTCACAAAACATACAACAGAACGTGCAGCCCAAGCAATAATAGCAATACACGACATCAAAAACATCCGCCTACTCAGTCTAGAAACAGCCATGAAATTATTCAACACAAAAATCTTGCCAATCCTGGCCTATGGGATGGAGGTTATATGGGACCACCTGACAGAAAAAAATCTAGAAACGCTAGAAAAGGTAAAATCGACCTATCTAAAAAGAGCACTAGGTCTCTCAAAGACAACAAGATCTAGACTACTGTACCTGCTAGCGAGAGAGACATTCCTAATTGAAGACATCAGACTTCGATATATGATGCCACACACCAGGGCTTCCAGAAAGCAACTGAAGATCATGGAGGACAAACGAGAAAAAATATGGCCGGAGTTCTATGGCACCGAAGCAATGACAAACCGCTCATGGACAGCAACAAACTTCGAACAGCAACATGTCATAACTAGACTTTCTATTCACGGCTTTCATCATCTAATCTGCAAAAACAGAGCTTATCACGACACAACCACAACATGTGTATGTGAACTTTGTAACGAAGCCTGTGAACGATATCACATAGAACTGTGCAGTAAAAGAGTGAAATCGATAAATGAATATGCAAAAATGTAAAATGTTAAGCAAAGTAACTGTATATGGCTATTTGTCTGCAATTTTATTACATTAAAAATTTCTCATTTATTTACTTATGTCATAATTCCTGAAATACTCAAGTTTTCTTTACATTTGTAGCTCTATTTTTATGCTGTAAAATTGTAGTTGTATGGACATCCATTCTCTAAATTATTTTGGGGACTCTTTTTTGCTACACACGTTAGTCTGTTTGTGGTACTATATGTACCAAATCTCAGAGATTATATGACTTTTTAGTGCTTGCGCGTTGTTGATAATTCTGTAACGGACTGGTTAAAAGCATTGCTGGTTGTAAGGATTTAAAAAAAATGGTGAGTGCACAAGTGGTGGCTCAGGGATTTGTAATATGTACCAACACTGACTACACAATGGTGGCTCATAGACTTGCTATATTATCCTATAGACTCTTCAATTGTTAATGTGCACCTGCACAGTCACAACGAATGGCTACTGGCCATATCTACAAGGACTACAGAGGGTCTGCACCTTTGGTGGCCCATTACAATCATATTCTCTGCTAAGACAATTGTGGGTCTGCTCTGTGGTGATCCACCAAAACTACCAATATTCTTCAAGACTTCGATTGATACAACAGTTGGTCTGCTCTGTGATGATCCACCAATACTACCAACATTCGTCAAGACCTCGACTATAATACAGTGGGTCTGCTCTGCTGTGGCCCATTACCAGTCTTACGATACCGATTGAAATTCTCATGTCAAGAGCCAGCACGTTTCGGTGGGAAGGATAACACTACTTCTTCAAGTCTGCGTAATTCTGCACTGCTTACTTGTGCATTTTCATATACTGCTCAGCCTATGTGCGTAAAACTGGCGTAGACTTCACTTCTGATGAATTATTGGGACTATCTTTAGGGATGGTGAGGAGAATTTTTACTTTATTGACTGACAGCGTTTTACAAACTTTGTGTAATCTGCTCTACTTGATATTGTAAATATAAAAATTTTAAAATCTTAGTCTTGGCCACTGCCCAAAACAATGTATAAATTTTTTGAGGGGAGCAGGGGGGCTATGTAAGTAGCCTGTTTGTATGCTGGCAGCGCTATAGACTGCGCCCTCGGCAAGAGATTCTGTGGTTGGACGGACTATCAGTTGGTGAGTGGATAGGGATTTGTATGGACGTGATATTCTTAGTGGAGACGGTGTTGCAATGTACAGTGAAATGAAACGATGTGTTTATATGAAAATATGCAAGGAAATGTATGAGGATTGATGTTGTTGATAATGCCTGGGTAGAGGAATTACTGACAACTATATAATATTTGGAACTGGATGTCAATGTCACATGAATAACATAATATTTTCTAAATACATTGTTTGCTCTTCAACAATATCTTCCTTTCTGCTAACCAAACGCCTCCTAGTAGTTCGAGTCTATAGTAGTTAGAAGCTTTTTATTTAGTTGGCCATTGTTGTTACTTTCTATAATAGCTGTAGTTCGTGTTATGAAGATTTTATGTGAGGTAAGTGACTTATGAAAAAGAATGGGGTTTGCAATATCGGGATTCGTGACTGAAATCAGTTTAGGTAATTAACAGAGTTGCAAGTAGTTTCATATTTCTTTAATTTCATATTTTTTTGGATTTGTATTATTGTTAGGATTTCTTGCAATTCAGGTCTATTTTCTTTGTGTTCATTATTATAAGTCATACTGTCAATGTATAGAAGTCAGACTGCGTTGGGCTTGTATATTGTGGGTAATAATGAATAGGTCAAATTTGAATTGTCTTTGTCACGGAAAATTCTGTGTTTAACAAAAAAGCTAATTTAAAGAGGTAGTTTCAAGGAAAACTACGCTACTGGCGATAAATCACTGGAAACAGTAAGGTAAAAAAGGTCCATATTCTGGCCCTAGAACGACCTCTTCCAATGGCGGCATTGGTTGCAGTAGGGAGGGGCACTCGTTCAACACGTCGTTCTCCAACTCGTTGCCAAGTTTCTTGACTTTGGAATCCAACTAATCGGCCGAGTAGCCCTCAGTTGGCCTTTTGAAGCTGAGAGAATCCAAACCACTCCCCCCAATGAAGGAAAAATGGTACAGGGAATGAGACCAGGTCCTCCACGTGGGAGTCAGCAGCGTTGACCACTCAGCACTCAGGTGGAAACTGGAACAGTAACAGTCGTCAAATGCCTGTGAGTAACCGTCCGGAACGAGATAAAATGGAATGACCACATAAAACCAGTTCTAGGAATACCAGATGCCAGTCTGAAATTCATTTAAAGAACATTAAATGAAGCTAATTTATCCACAAATTAAGTAGTTTATGAAAACTCATGTTCGTTCGGTTACCAGGTCAGAATAGTAGAAGAGACAGACAACATCTAACGAAGGGCGGCACGTTTCGTGAAAGTATCGGTTATGTGTTTTGCGGAAGTGCTTAACAAATTCTAGTGCAGACGCAAGACAGTGGGGATTTCGCTTCACGTGGAGCTTTGAATTCCCAGAGGGCAGACTCAAAGGAAGATTCGGCCAAAATAAGAGTTCCTCCCACACATGCATTTCGACGAATGAGGAAGGTGAGAAGGTCAGATAAATTAGGGCTCACACGGTTTGCAGATAATCGCCTTTCTTATTCAACGTTCGCGTGTCTAACATTGATGAAGGGAACTGATATTGGAGATCCGGACACCCCTACGTAATGCGGTTTTGATCACTAGATGTCTCGAGAGGGGAACCCGCTACTACAAAAGAGGCGTGAAGTACTGTGTGATCAGTAGACAAGCAGTAACAGCAGAGTGGTTCACTAAGGACAGCTCAGTGACTTCGAACACAGGCACATCACTGGGTGTCACCTGAGTATTAAATACATTAAGGACACTTCAACACTTCTAAAGCTGCCAAAGTTGACTTTCGATAATGTAACTGTGAAGAGGAAACGCGAAGGAACAACCACCAGACCAGGCCGCCCTTACGTACTGACCATCGAGCATTGCGGATGGTCGTTGTAAAAATTTGAACAAATCAGCGGTAGAAAACACTCAAGACTTCCAAACTGTTATCAGCACTCTAGTAACACAACACACGTAAGTAGGTAGAAAGTATAGGGTATAATTGTCGAAAAACTTTTCATTAGCCTAACATTTCTGTAGCCAATGCGACAGTTGTGATAGTGTAGAAGGCGATGCCACAGTACAGTGGATGACTGGATGAGATTAGGATGTGGTTGCTTTATTGCATTTAAGAAGAAGTTTATACGTGGGAGAATATGAAAATAATTTACAGCAGTGTGTACTGCGCACATAAGGAGAACATTTCGGGGACGATGACTGTATCAGCTAACAATACACCCTGTCATAATGGATCATTTGTGACACAGTGGTTTGTGGACAATAACATTCCTCAGATCAACTGCCCTACCCTAGGTCCTTACCAGAACCCAGTGGAACACCTATGGAATAAGTCAGGACTTCCACTTTGCTCCGGACGCCAGCGTTTAGTATCCTCATCTCGTTTCAGGTCATGAGAAAGAACAGGTTGCAATTCCCTCACTGCCATTCAGCTGCCTCACTAAAAGTGTCCTCAAAAGCGTTCAAGCCAATAGTGAACACACCATCAATTGAGGTTCGGTTACTTTTGATCACTTAGCGTCTCTTCAGTTCTGGTGCCAAAGGTGTTCTAAAATTTTGATTCGGCTAACTAACAGTTCTTTTTATTATGTTTCTAACTTTAATTTTCCAGTATAGATTCCTCCCGATTATTTACGAATGGTTTTATGTGTTCCAAACAACAGTCACTCTTGAAATCAATGTAAGTTACAATAAGATGCAGTTTTTCTTAGACCATTTGTGTTAATATCCTATGGTTAAAAATGAGCCCTTAGTCATCCTGACATATCTCAAGATGCGCGTCGAAATCATTTCCTGATCAGAAACCCTCATCAAATAATCTTGTATATCAATTATATCAGCTATATTTCCTATAATTTTCCGAGAATCACTTTTTTCAGTGTATTGGTGCTAACAATTATGTGGTATAGAATTTCATTATGATCTGAGATATATGACATATTGCGTAAGTCGTAAAATCCAACCCATGAATATAACAGTGTAGGCCCCCACAGCCATAGTCAACTGACATAAAAGTTTTCCGAGTACCGTACCACGTCGCAATGAAAAACAACTGTATGTAGACTTAGAAGAAGGCCCCTTCAGCCGAGGCCGTAAATTTGGTTTTTCCAGTACAGCCTTTTGTTACATTTTGACGCGGTACAATACTCAGAAAACCTGTATGTAATCAGTATGAGGTTTAGACAAATGTTTCTGTTCCTTTGTCTGCGTAGGACATATTTTTACATAAGCTACAAAACGTAGATTTCAACTTGCTCGAAGGCCAATCTTTTCAGCGACAAAAATGGTTGCACAACACCCTTTCACAGGTAACGTTGCTTCAGCAGCAGAATAAATTCGCGTTTTTAGATCCTAGAACGAGTCACAGTATCTGTACCAACGACGTGCTCTTTTCCGCTACTGTTGCGGGTAGAAGCAGAGATATCTGATCTAAAGTGGCAATTCGTCACAATATCTGCGACAGCTGTCAGCATTGCAATGTATGGATTTATAGCTACGCCAGTGAAACTGATGCATCCTGATTTATCTCGCAAAAGAGACAGGAGAAAAGTTGTATGCAAATCGGTCAGTTTTCATTTCAGCCACAGAATAAACAGCGTTCCCTAAAAAATATTTGCATGTTGTTATTCCGCCCGCATTGGTTTTCCTGTTTAAATATTGCCAGTAATATGGGATCATAGATTGTTCATAGATTTGTTCCATACGGTCGAATTAAATTCCACCCCCCTCCCCCCTCCCCCCTCCCCCCTCCCGCCCTCACCCGGCGAAATTCTTTTTGACTAAAAGCGAATATGCTACTGTTTCGAAAGTTTTGAGATGCCTGTTACTAAAGGATTATTTTTTATTTTACGTTTGGTTCTTAGAACATTATACCTACGCATATATTTTCATTGGTACCATCAGTTTCTTGGGTCCATCAGTCTCAGAATCTGTGTTTATATTTGTTATGAATTCTTTATGCTAAGCAGCCTGTTTGGAACAATTAAATCATTTCTAAACTAAATAGGATGATTTAAAATTCTGTTTTAAATGAAGACCTGTGTTTCGTAGGGAATTTAAGGTGATTTCAATTAATGTATTTTCTCATATTTACCTCCAATTATCAATCCACGTACTAAAATTACGAATGTTTTCTTTTATAATATACAAGAAAATCAATTATTTGAACTATAAATATTTTTAGAAATAGGGCAAAACTTTGGAACCCACATTCATAATTATTGCAACCAGCGTGATTAGAATGATCTTTATGGCCAGTTGAAGTATGGTAATTTCCTTGGACAAATAATATGTGTGAAACGAGTGTTAAGAATTCTGTGCAGTACAGTATGATCGAGATAGAAAAACATTGTAACAATCAAGTACTTACAACGATACGTGTACTTTCAAGAATTTATGTAAGTTTTTTTTTTTTTTTTTGCATGAGTCTTCGGACTGTTTTGATACCTACATCCTCAATTATTTGGTGAATGTATTTCAATCTCTGTGCTCCTGTACAATTTTTTCCCTCTACAGCTCCCTCTAGCACCATGGAAGTCATTTCCTGATGTCTTAGCAGATGTCCTATCGTTCTGTCCCTTCTCCTTGCCCGTGTTTTCCACGTATTCCTTTCCTCTCCGATTTTGCACAGAACCTCCTCATCCCTTACCTTATCAGTCCACCTAATTTTTAACATTCGTCTGTACCACTACATCTCAAATGCTTCTATTTTCTTCTGTTTCGGTTTCCCCACAGTCCAAGTTGCACTACCATGCAATGCTGTGCTCCAAACGTACGTTGCTAGAAATTTCTACCTCAAAGTAAGGCCTATGTTTGATACCAGTAGACTACTCTTGGCTAGGAATACTCTTTTTGTCAGCGCTAGTCTGCTTTTGATGTCTGTCATTGATTATTTTGCTGCTCAGGTAGCAGAACTCCCTATCTTCATCTACTTCATGGCCGTCAATCCTGACGTTAACTTTTTTGGTGATCTCATTTGTGCTACTGCTCATTACTTTCTCCTTTCTTCGATTAACTCTCTATCTTTATTCTGTATTCATTAGATCGTTCATTCCATTCAGCATATCACGTAATTCTTCTTCACTTTCACTCAGGATGGCAATGTCATAAGCGAATAGTATCATGATACCCTTTTGCCTTGAATTTTAATTCCTCTTTCGAACCTTTCTTTTATTTCCATTACTGCTTTTTCGATATACAGATTGAACAATTTGTGGGGGGAGGGGGGTTGGGGGGGGGGGGGGGGGGAAGACTACATCCCTGACTTATACCTTTTTTAATCCGAGCGCTTCGTTCTTCGTCGTCCATTTTTATTGTTCCCTCTTGGCCTATACGATATTAGACAGGTGTACCAGTTTCTTTGGCTGTTTAGTATGCTTCCGTATCCCACTTTTTTCGTATTGCTCCTTCTCTACTAATCTCTTGAACTTCAGCCTGCTCTTCGTCAGTATTACATTGTGATCTGCGTCTATACGTGCTCCTGGATACGCCTTACAATACAGTATCTGATTTCAGAAACTCTGTCTGATCATGATGTAATCTAACCGAAATCTTCCCGTATCACCCGGTCTTTTCCAAGTATACTTCCTTCTCTTGTGATTCTCGAACAGAGTATTCGCTATTACTAGCTGAAATTTATTCCAAAACTCAATTAGGCATTCTCCTCTTTAATTTATTGTCCCAAGTCAATATTCTCCTGTAACCTTTTCTTCTACTCCTTTCCCTACAACTGCATTCACAGTGTAAAATCGGTATTGATATCGTCTTCGCTATAAACAAAATAATTTCCTGAAAACTGTAATTAACATCTGGTAAGAACTTTTATGTTAATGAATCAGTCAGTATGAATAACTTTTAGGTTTGGCAAATGATTTTCTGCTCAAGAGCTTTCAGTCATCCTGCAATTACCCAGTACTCGCTGTTCATAACTGTAGGAGTTTACTGATTCACAGTGACGAACAGTCTTGCACTGCTATTTTACGTTGTATTTGCTATTAAATTATGTTGTAACATGTTTAATATTGACTTGTATGAATTTGTGCTCGCACACGCTTGCGCGCGTGTGTGTATAAGGTAAGATGTTGTTGTTAACGCTATTTTTCATGTGTCTTCATTAGTGTAGTTGTCCTACTTCTCATATTAAACATGATTCTGGTACCACGTTTATTCCGTGAATCGGTGTCAGTCGACTCAAAATTCGAGACCAATAACATTTATCCTCGGTGTCGCCAAGCAGCTTAAATCACTTAATAGAAGCAAGGCTTCCGGGCTAGATTGTATAACAGTCAGGTTGCTCTCAGAATATGCTGATACAATAGCTCCATATTTAGGAATTATATACAACATCTCGCTCAGAGAAAGATCCGTACCTAAAGACTGGAAAATTGCTCAAGTCACACCAACACCGAAAAAGGGAATTAGAAGTAGTCTGTTGAATTACAGGCCCATATCAGTAACGTCAATCTGCAGTAGGGTTTTGGAACATATACTGAATTCGAACATTATGAAGTACCTCGAAGAAAACCATTTATTGACACATAGTCAGCACGGATTCAGAAAATATCGTTCTTGCGAAACACAACTAGCTCTTTATACTCATAAAGTAATGAGTGTTATCGACAGGGGATGTCAAATTGATTCCATATTTTTAGATTTCCAGAAGGCTTTCGACACCGTTCCTCACAAGCGTCTACTAACCAAACTGCGTGCTATGGAATATCGCCTCAGTTGCGCGACTGGATTCGTGATTTCCTGTCAGAAAGGTCACAGTTCGTAGTAATAGACGGAAAGTCATCAATTAAGATATTTATAATATCCAACGTTCCCCAAGGAAGTTTTATAGGTCCTCTATTGCTTCTGATCTATGGTTAAAAAAAGTATCGGGCTTGCAGCCGGTCGTCGTAAACTTCATTGCACCATATTTCGGCTGGACAACTGCCATCCATCTTCAGGTGAGCCGAACGAGGACTGACGAAGACGCTTTTTTTAATCTTTATTGTCATTTTGATAGCTTACAAACAAGGTAGGCCAGCAGCAGCCTATTTACGCCGCACTTCGGCCATAGGAATGACACACAGTATAATAGGAATATAGAAAATCAAACATACATGGAGGACAAAAACGGGAGACAAGCATAGTAAAAATAAGCGAAGTCGTTCACCTATGTACTGCTCTGCTAAAAAGAAAAAAAAAGTTCAACACTGCACACAACAGAGAAAACAGGATGTCACATGTGAACGGAGGAGCTGGGACAGAGAGACACTGATGCCCCGACGGGATGACAAACACGAGCACTGCGGCGATCATCTCTGGCGCACGAAGACGCATAGTTCACACAAAGAAGCCGGGGCTTGCCAGAGGGAAGAGGTGAGCGTAGAAGGTAGAGGGGGAGGGGGTTGATTCCAGTGGGAGAGAAGAAGAGAAGGGGAGGGGAGAGGGTAGGGGGGTGCGTGGAAGCCCGGTGAGGGGGGAGGGGAGGGGGGGAAGAGAGGAGAGAAGGGAAAGAGGGTGCCCTGGAGGCAAACCACAGGGGGAGGGAGGATCAAAATTGGTAGGAGGGGTAGATGGAAGACAAGAGGGCATTAGGGAGGGGGAGTTGGCAGAAGCCACCTTCGGCAAGGGTATGGAGTGTGGAGAGATGGAGAGTGGATGGGATGTGGGAGTATAGCTGCAGCAGCGGATGGGGGTGGGAAAGGATGGGAGAGACCAGGGGGTGAGGACGATCAAGTTTGCAGGAGATGTAAAGGATCCGTATCCGTTCGAGGAAAAGGAGGAGGTGCAGGAACGAAATTAAGTTGTAGAGGATCTGCGTGGGGGAGGGGAGGTGGAAGCGAGAGGCTAGGTGGAGTGCATGGTGTTCAAGGATTTGAAGGGATTTGTAGAAGGTAAGAGGGGCGGCGATCCAGGCGGGAAGGGCGTAACAAAGGATAGGGCGGATGAGAGATTTATAGGTGTGGAGGACGGTGGAGGGGTCCAGACCCCATGTGCGGCCAGAAAGGAGCTTGAGGAGGTGGGAGCGTGCCTTGGATCGTCTGGAGATGGGGGAGTCCAGGAGAGGCGACGGTCAATGGTGACGGCAAGGTACTTGAGGGTGAGGGCGAGGTTGATAGGACGGCCGTAGATAGTGAGACAGAAATCGAGGAGACGGAAGGAAGGGGTAGTTTTGCCTACGATGATCGCCTGGGTTTTGGAAGGATTGACCTTGAGCAGCCACTGGTTACACGAAGTGGTGAACCGGTCAAGATGGGATTGGAGAAGGTGCTGGGAGCGTTGCAGGGTGGGGGTGAGGGCAAGGAAGGTGGTGTCATCGGCGTACTGGAGAAGGTGTTAGGGGGGTGAAGGTGGTGGCATGTCCGCCGAGTAAAGAAGGTAGAGAAGAGGGGAGAGGACGGAATCTTGGGGCACACCGGCGGAGGGGTAGAAGGTGTAGGAATCCGTGTTACTGATGGTGACATAGGACGGACGGTGGGAAAGAAAGGAGGCAATCAGACGGACGTAGTTAATATGAGGGGCAAAGATTTAGAGCTTGAAGAGGAGACCGGAATGCCAAGGTCTAGGGAGAGGAAGATGGTGGAGCGACAGGAGATGAGTTGTTCGGAGAGGAGGTGAGTGAGATGAGGGTCATTGGCAGAGAAGGACGGCCGAAAGCCACATTGGGTAGTGGGAACGATGACGCTCTCCGCTCCGTCTTATATACTGCGCTGATAGTACTGTCGCGCATGTGTTGCAGTCGCGGAGACAAAAGGGCCGCAGAGCCCAGCGACAGCGCCCTCGATGGTGGAACAGCAATACCCAGCTGCCGTCGGTATTGTCTCTGGCCGAAGCTATCGAAGTCTTCTTGTGTCTTCGTCTCTAGCAAATTTCGGAGATGACTGGATTCCATGCGTTATTCAATTGGTAACCACTGTCACAGTTCATTAGATTTCCCACAATTCGTATTTAAACAACCTGCCAAAGGAACCATCCCGGCATTTGCCTGGGGCGATTTAGGGAAATCACGGAAAACCTAAATCAGGATGGCCGAACGCGGGATTCAACCGTCCTCCTCCCGAATGCGAGGCCAGTGTACTAACCACTGCGCCACCTCGCTCGGTAGTTGTCGAAGTCTTCTGGCATCTTCGTCTCTAGCAAATTTCGGAGATGACGGGATTACATGCGTTATTCAATTGGTAACCACTGTCACGGTTCATTAGATTTCCCGCAATGCGTATTTCAACGGATTTTTTGATAATGAAGTCCCAAAAAGTTGTTGCTGTGGCCAAAATACAAGTTTCGTCGTACTCCCTTAAATGTCCCTTAGAAATACAATGTTCCGCAACTGCAGACTTACTGGGTTGCAGTAGGCGAGTGCAACGTTGATGTTCTGTACAACGCTCATCCACTGTAAGCGTTGTCTGTCCTATATAGCCCATTCCACATAGACACGGTATTTTGTAAATTCCCGCCTTCCGCAGTAACAAATCATCCTTCACCGATCCCAGCAAATCCGAAATCTTAGAAGGCGGACGAAAAATCACTTTCACATGAAAATTATTAAGAATCCTCTGCTAATTTTATCAGCAGACTGGGGACTCTCCACTTAAGTAGTTCGAATCTTCTAGTGAGTTTTGATGTAGTTTCCCTTTTCACAAAAGTACCTCTTGCGGATTCCTTGATTCTAATTGGTCAACAGTTTGAATAGGACATCACTGCTTTGGTTCGACATTCTCTGTCCTCAAGTTATTTTATGTTTAACCAGGAGTATTTTGAACAGTCTGACTGTCTCGTCATGGGAAGCCCTCTGCCTCCTGTGGTGGCTAACCTTTTTATGGAGGATTCTGAGGACAGCGGTTTGTAAACCAACTGTTTTTTGGAGATACGTCGATGATACTTCCATAGTGTGGCCCAACGGAGAAGACAAATTAATGGAGTTTATTCATCATCTTAACTCCATCCATGAGAATATTCGATTTACTATGGAACTAGAGAACGATGGCTGCCCTCCATTCCTGGATGTTTTGGTTAAACAGAAGAGTGGCGGCTCGGTGGGATATTCTGTTTATCGTAAGCCCACTCACAATGAGTTGTTCTTGCAGTCTTCAAGTTGCCATCACCCATCCCAGACCATGAGTGTACTTAAAACCCTTGTGCACAGGGCACATACCACGTCGGATGCAGAGAATTTGCCTAAGGAACTTGCACATTTAAGGACGGTATTCAGAAACAATGGATACTCGACCCGGCAAATTAACAAGGCCTTCTCAACTACAGCCAGAAATCGGGAAATGGATAAAGAGGAAAACGCGCCAGCCAAGTCCCTAGCTTTTCTTCCCTTCGTTGGAAATATCTCCTTCAAGATAGCGAGGACTCTTAATAATCTTCATGTGAAAGTGGTTTTTCGTCCGCCTTCTAAGATTTCGGATTAGCTGGGATCGATGAAGGATGATTTGTTACTGCGGAAATCGGGAATTTACAAAATACCGTGTCTGTGTGGTATGGGCTATATAGGACAGACAACGCGTACAGTGGAAGAGCGTTGCACAGAACATCAACGTTGCACTCGCCCACTGCAACCCAGTAAGTCTCCAGTTGCGGAACGTTGTATTTCTAAGGGACATTCAATGTGGTACGACGAAACTTCGATTTTGCCCACAGCAACAACTTTTTGGGACTTCATTATCAAAAAACCCGTTGAAATACGCATTGCGGGAAATCTAATGAACCGTGCCAGTGGTTACCAATTGAATAACGCATGGAATCCCGTCATCTCCGAAATTTGCTAGAGACGGAGATGCCAGAAGACTTCGACAGTTACCGAGCGAGGTGGAGCAGTGGTTAGTACACTAGCCTCGCATTCGGGAGGAGGACGGTTCAATCCCGCGTTCGGCCATCCTGATTTAGGTTTTCCGTGATTTCCCTAAATCGCCCCAGGCAAATGCCGGGTGGTTCCTTTGGCAGGTCACGGCCGACTTCCTTCCCCGTCCTTCCCTAATCCCATGAGACCGATGACCTCGCTGTTTGGTCTCTACCCCCAAACACCCCAACCCAACTTCGATAGCTGCGGCCAGAGACAATACCGACGGCAGCTGAGTATTGCAGTTCCAACAGCAAGGGCGCTGTCGCTGGGTGGTGCGGCCCTTCTGTCTCCGCAACTGCAGCGCATGCGCTGCAGTACTATCAGCGCACTATATAAGATAGGGCGGAAAGCGTCTCTGTCAGTCCTCGTTCGGCTCACCTGAAGATGGCTGGCAGCTGTCCAGCCGAAATATCCTGCAATGAAGTTTACGACGACCGGCTGCAAGCCCGAAATCTTTTTTGAACAGTTGATTCGCCGGGAAAATTTCGCATTTTGCTCCTGATCTATATTAACGACATAGGAGACAATCTGAGTAGCGGTCTTAGAATGTTTGCAGATGATTCTGCCCTTTACCGTTTTGTAAAGTCATCATATGACCAAAACGAATTGCAAAATTATTTTGATAAGATATCTGTATGGTGCGAAAAGTGGCAATTGAACCTGAATAAAGAAAAGTGTGAAGTTATTCACATGAGTACTAAAAGAAATCCGCTAAATCTCAATTACGCGGTAAGTCACACAAAGCTAGAGGCTGTAAATTCAACAAAATACTTAGGGATTACGGTTGCAAATACCCTAAATTGGAACGATCACATAGATAATGTTACGGGTAGAGCCAGCCGAAAACTGCGATTCATTGGCAGAACACATGAAAGGGGCAAGAGGTCTACTAAGAGACTGTTTACACCCCGCTTGTCCGCTCTATTCTGGAGTATTGCTGTGCGGTGTGGGATCCTCGTCAGATGAGATTGACGGGCATGACATCGACAAAGTACAGAGAAGGGCAGTTCATTTTGTACTATCGACAAGTAGTGGGAGATAGTGCCACAGACATGATGCGTGAATTGGAGTGGCAATCATTAAAACAAAGGAGTTTTTCGTTGCGACTGGATCTTCTCATGAAATTTCAATCACCAGTTTTCTCCCTCGATTGCGAAAACATTCTGTTGGTACCCACTACATAGGGAGAAATGATCAACACCATAAAATAACAGAAATCAGGGCTCGCACAGAAAAATTTAATGCTCGTTTTTCCCGCGCGCCTGCGAGTATGGAACGGTAGAGAGACAGCTTGAATGTGATTCATTGAACCGTCTGCCAGCGACTTTATTGTGAACAGCAGAGTAATCACATGTAGATATATTTATAAACAGTTTTTCTCTCAATCTTTTCACGTGTTGACGTATTCTGCATAGTTGCCTTACGTACTTCGATAGTATCTTTCCCATTTGCCTCTCGATCAATCATGCCAAGGTCACGAGTGCACTGCGGCGAGGGAACCCCTCTCCCCCCCCCCCTCCCACAACTTCTTGTCATTTCATACTGTAACGTATTTGCCAAGGCTACTAAACACTGCTTATCTCGGCTGAGGTTGATGCCTATGACGCATCTCTCCTAGTTTTTAGTCCAAAACCTTAAGTTAGTAAATAAATTATGCGTAGTTATAATTGCCTAAACGTTGCTTCTGAATTAACTCTGTTTTATATCAATGCAGTTCTAAGTCCAAGAGATAATTCGTCACACTAACTATTATGTAGAAGAGTTTACTAAACTTTTATGTGGCGTCAGTATCCAGTGTGAAACAAAGTATTGTGCACTCTCCAGATCCAGGGTTCTTTAATAATTGAGACTATTATATTTTTTGAAGCATTGTTTCACGTAACCTTCCACACGCAATTTTAAGATGTCACAAAAATATATAAAATCAAGTTCACAGACCTTTTCTTTGTCTGCCTCCATTTCAATATTCCAAAGAGCTTTTCCAGCTTTAACTGATGTCGACTCAAAAATAGAATGAAACAGACTGAACAGTACTAAATGAGATTGGTACAAGACTGGTGAAACTGGCGCGTAATAAAGATTAGGGTGTTTTTGCACAATATTGTAGTATACCCCATGAGTCAAATCAATCCTGCAACAAATTCCGTTTGGTAGATTAGTTAACAATATTTGTCTTATGTTACGTTTCCGACGGTATGTATTTATATGAAGATTTTTAGTAAACATATTAAATGGCAAAGATTAAAAAATTCGTAAATATAAAATATTGAAACTTCCTGTTACGTTGTGATATCGACTTCATATCGATAGTACAATAAATAAAAACATAAACAGGAACATGCAGTGAATGATAAAAATAACAAAATTAATGTGGAATTGTTTTCAGGGTAAACATTATTTATTTGTAAAATGTAAAGTTTCACGGCCGGAAATGTCACAATTGATAAAACGTTCTGGGCTATTATGCCGTGGTTGAATGGATTTCACTTTAAAACCCGACATTTCGTACCCATCTGCGGAGGACGTTCTCAAGGTGGATCGTAGCTTTGTTGTATGTCCGATTCACACCCTGGCTCGCTACTGACTACAGCAAAATTCCGCTTCCGCGAGCTTCGCGCAATGGAGTGACGTCACAAGTTTTGAATACGAGAGCGCTATTAGCCGTTTTCGATTGCCGTCGCCCGCCGTTGCTATCATCCCGTGGTGGAAGATAGGTACACTCCTTTTTCAGCAGCGGAATCCAAATGTCATTCAATTTGACTCTCTCCTCCTCCTTCTTCCTATTTAAATTCCTGGTATTTTTTGCAGTCTCTATGGACTCTCTGTACACGTATAGACTTTCATGGTGTCCGGTTGTGGCTGCCAGTAGTTGAGTCCAATCAAAAGAATGTGGTGGTCGCCTAGCAGTAAGGCATGTTCTGCAACAGCTGATCTTTCCATCTCCCGCCTTCTGTAATATCTCTTTGACTCGTTTTTTGCCAGTTATTTTTGTAGTAAACGTCCCCAAAACTAGGCAGAATTATATAAATTGAATCGGGAGGATGACGGTTCAAACCCCAGTCCTGCTATTCTGATTTAGCTCTCCCATGATTTACCTACATCACTTCAGGCAAATACCTGAAAGGTCAGGGCCGACTTCTTTCTCCGTCCTTCTCTAATACGATGGGACCAATGACCTCCCAGTTTGGTCCCCTCCACGCGAATCCACCAACCAACCTTTCCATTTGACTTCACTGGCGCTCTTTTCTGATTTTCGAGCTTCCCTACCAGGTTCAGACTTCTGACTTTCCATACCACGTTGTAGAAGGTTATCATTTGGTTTGTTATTCGATCTTTTTCTCATGGTTGACTCTCACTTGGCAGTCAAGTCGCGAGGATCCGAATGGGGGACTATTTTCGAATCTCTTGGCAATGAAGAGATCGTCATGACACTCTTTTCAATTAGTGGCCAGAGGACCTGAGTGTCAACACAACCATACATATTGGAGCAGCGAGCTGCATAGTACTCAGATGCAACCAAGGTTAGCTTCCAGGAAAGGTGTCCTTAATGGTTCTACCGCACCGCACTCAACAACACCTCAAGACAGCATCAGGAGGGTGTCATCACCAAGTGAAGCCAAACTCGACATCCAACAAATTATCTTAGTTATGGTTCACTGCAGTCAAGACGAGACCAGAATGAGAGAGAGATCTGCGCAAGTGATCATGCCACGCACCATCTTCACACTACAATTAGGTACTTGTAAAGTTTCTATAAATACGTTATTGACAATTGTTCCTAAGCTTTGTTGCCATCCCCGCCATCCCATCTTTTTGCCACAGAAGTTGCCTAATCCATTTGGCCTTGTTACGACGTTATGTGGTTGCTTCTGGCAAGCAAACCGCCTAATAACAGCAACTGTTTCCGGTAGTGGGGGGGGGGGGGGGGAGGGGGCTCCTACCATATATTTACGTTTGATACCAGCGCATTTGGTGAAAATAGCATTAAGCGTTATCCACTACATTTGCATCTTAGTGTTAACGAGGATTGTGCATGAACAATGATAGCTGTTATGTCCTTAAATTTGGGAACGCGCAGTCCTTCGTTAGTGTGTGCAAACGCGAGAACGTCTCTACGTTCTCGTTGAATATCAAGTGTCTCGGAGAGGAAAGCACGCCCGGTGTATCTTCCCTATCCTTGTTTCTTGTAATGCTACACTTCTCACTTCATGAAGGACAAGAACCATATTACTTTACAAATTGGTGGAGCATAATAAAGACAAGAAAAGGGTCAATGTTGTCAGTTTGCCATTACACGCACATCCAATATGGCAGCGGCAGCAACAGCTTTTCAGTTTACTACTGAATTCTTTCGTAAGTTTTCTGTTAATCTGCACTACTGAGTTCAACTTGTGGGATCGTAAAAGCCTTATCACTTTACTGCTCACTTTCACTATTAGCTAGAGACATTCTGCTGCGTATTATAAAAAAGAATCAACGCAAAGAAAGCAACTCTTTGATGAAAAAGAATGGCAGCAGCAACGTTAGCGACCGTAACTATCAGACACAGAGCGAAATGGCAATGGCGAACGAAACAGAAGGCTTGGGCAAGGTCGTTCGCTGGTTGGCTGTTGTAGTGATAGCTCCATTGTAAACAACTAGTTGTCAATCACTTTATTATTGTGATCCTGTTGTATCGACTGTCATTAAAGTAAGAAAGTGCTCTGAACAGTAATTCATTGCTCCATCTCACGAAATTCTTAGAAAATGCTGTTTTAATTGGCGGATATTTTCAGGACTTTATTTAGAAAAATATAACTTCCTGTATCCATCTAATCCTTCAGACTTTTCCAGACACGCTCGAAGGGCTGTTGCCCTGCAGTCATTTTTGTTACGACAGGAGAGTTCGTCTACTGATCGCCTCCCCGATGCCAGCCAGGACTTCACATGCGGCAGTGCGTCGAATTCAGAAAGAGGAGGTCCAGTTACATTCATGAACATCAAATGAGACAGATGATTCTCCAAAAGTCTATTTCTTAAAGGCGTTACAATCTCATTCATGGAGCCAAAGGAGCGTCCACACTTAACTGTTGGTATAGCAATTGTGTCTGGAGAGCAAAGCAGTGGCAGAAAATCACGAGCTTCCCTTTCAGTATTTCTATATTTCTTGTGTTCTCTGAAAACCCTTATAATTTTCCTGTCCTCTAATATTCTAAATTGTTTGCAGATATGAAATATACCTTCTTCTCCTTACGCTGTGTATAGCCTCTCAGACCATTCATACAGACGTAACACTGTTAGATGACAGAAGAGATCATTATAGCTATTACACTTTTGCAAATCTTGATTCATTCCACTGTAAAAAGACTGAGTAGTTAACCATCTTTACTCTAAATTGGCAGCAAGACTCCTGTAAAATTGTCCAGCATAAATGATTTGTATTTTATTGGATCTTGACAGAAGCACATATTTGAACTACTTAATTTAGTCATACTGCTAGCTACTTTGTTATAATGGTCCTGCTGCAATGACTGAAATGCTTTAACAGTAGTTATTAGTTTACCTGCTGTTAGCAGCGTCATTTCTCTCTTTCGAAGATCACATGAAAGATCAGCTGCCGGCCGGTGTGGCCGTGCGGTTCTAGGCCATTCAGTCTCGAACTGTGTGACCGCTACGGTCGCAGTTTCGAATCCTGCCTCGGGCATGGATGTGTGTGATGTCCTTAGGTTAGTTAGGTTTAAGTAGTTCTAAGTTCTAGAGGACTGATGACCACAGATGTTAAGTCCCATAGTGCTCACAGCCATTTTTGAAAGGTCAGCTAATTCCACAACGCATCCAACATTATTCGGAAATTTTCTACGAACTCTTAGATTTCTGATTATTTCCGTAAACCAGTATATTTCGCTCTCTCTTTCTGACGAGACCCGCCAAATTGTGAAAATTTCAGCAGCATTCATTGTCCCAAACTCTTGCGTGGGTGTTTAGCTTCTTGTGGTTTTTAGGAGGTTGATTGCAAAGATTATACAGTTTTTCTGCAAAGATCTGAAAGTAATTTATTCAATGTACTTGTGTGATGGAATCATTAACGACACACTGTCTGTAGTTGCCGCAAAGCTAGATTGACAGAGGGAAATAAATTTTTAACTTGTGCCCCTACACCATAGTGTCTGGTGTCTGCCATTGTTGAGGCACCATCACACGGAAAACATATAAGACGTCCTTTCAATTATTCATTACTCATTCCAAAAAAGTTGAGTTTTTTTAAGAGGGGCACTAGCAATACTAGAAGCTGTTACACTGTAGTTCAGTCAGATCTAAAATACAAATAAAAAAGAATTGACAACTCCGTAGAAGATTTTAAACACACAATCAGTGTCTGCTTTTTGCTAAGTGTGGTACAATTTTTTTGGGTGGTGGGGAGGGGGGGTGGGGGGGGGGGCGGTCGTCACCAGTCTTCTGACTGGTTTGGTGCGGGCCGCCACGAATTCCTCTACTGTGCCAACTTCTTCATCTCAGAGAAACACTTGCAATCTTCGTCCTCATTTATTAATGTACTTATTTTCCGTTTGTTTCCTACAATATATGTCACGATCCTTTCACACATACTTTCACAGGTAAGTCACAATAACCGGTAGTGAGTGCTGGTAATCACCGGTCCATCTAGAACTCTGTATGTTTTATACTATTACGACTTTGTAGAAAGTATATCAAATGAAAAGCATCGTACTGCCTAGCCTCTGCAGGATTAATATGCTGAGTTAACTGGTTTTCGCCTTACAAGACCATCATCAGACTTTAACTGACTACGAAATGTATTCACATTTGTAAACATGAGCCACCTCCAGCTGTATAGCGAAAATATGTGCTGTATAGAGGAAATACGTGCTGGACAGGAAATCGAACCCGGATGACCCACTTGAAGCGAGATGTCACTTTAATCGCTTCTGCTATCCGAGCACCAATCATAGCCAGACCCAAATTTTCGCATTTTGTCGTCGGTGTATCATATACTTTACTTGTACAAGCCCTTCATTTTATTCCCGTGCAGGTAAGGCACTTCATCTGTAAGTCGCAGGCTCGGTATAGCCCGCATTGTCACCAAAGAAGTTAAATGTTTGTAAACGACGTTCGAAGAGACGTTACACATATAAATTTATGCATATCCACACAGTAAATGACATCGTTGACATGGCGGCGATGTAGTTTAAAGGGTAAAAAGGTGAATAAATAAAGGGAGTAAACAAGGAAAACATTGAACATTAAACTCGAAAACCGGGTCTACGTTACAATTTCCATTAGTAAATAAAACCCAATAAAATAAAATTAATACTTGAAGAGGCTACTTCAAGATGTATTAAACATGGAAAGTGATATAAAAACCAGTTTAAAAAAGGAATTAACAGCTGTAAAACAGACTACATAGAGTACATAGACAATCTCAATGAAATAAATCAATAAATACAGCAAATGTAAGAGTAAGAAAGAACAGATAATGTGTGAAGTAATGGAAAACTGAAACGATTATGTGAGGTTTAGACGAGGGGAAGTATTGAGCTGTGTTTTGTCATTTAATATTAAATAAGGACAGTCGGCTAGATGTTCGTTGATTTCTAGGAATTCCAACAGATTGAGCTTTTGGCTTTTGTTTGTAAGTGAAGGACATGGTACTGTGGCTGGTAGTGTGGCCCTCATTAGGATGGTCTCAGCAAATATGGAGCCAGAATTCTCCAACCTCCAGCTGCGTTCATTTTCAACCAGCTTAGTTGCTATGTTTCTGCCTGACTGATCAATATAAAACTTGTCATGATCAGAATGACTAATTTTGCGTACCCCACTCTTAGCTAGTAATTGGATCTTATCTTTGCTATTGAAAATACAATGGGCTGTGGTGTTCTTCACGTAGTAGGAAATCCTATAGTCGGATGATTTCAGTGTTTTTGCTGCAATCTGTGATACCTCTCCTAGGTATTTTATTGTATACCACTTCCTGTAGGCAGTAGAGGGCCAGGAGATAGGGCGTAGAGGAAGGGTATAATTTTCAGTTTTTGTTTCCTATGCAAGATGTGGTCAGTCAGGACGAGGCTGTACCGACTGGTTGAGACAATAAGTTGTTATGTACCTATCTCTCATTTGAAATCTTTGGTCAGATACGAGACGGTGTAACGTTCAGTGGAATGCTGCACGTGTTTGTGTTATAGGGTACTGTGAGCAAGAAGGTACGTGGTGTTCCGAATGAAACCGGTACGCTTCACGGCCGAACTTCAAGTAACAACAAACTAACTAAAAAACGAATAGATAATAGTAACGTCAAAAACATGTAGTTACTTGTTTATATGAGGTGCTGGAAACGGTAGCCATTGGTATCTGGACATCGCTAACTTCGTGTGATAACATTTCCACCAACACGTAGTAACTCTCCAAGCGTGATGTGTTAATTTCGCTAGTAATGTTACGTCCAAGATCGTCTGTTGTGCGAGAATTGTCGGCATACACTTTGCTTTTTAGTGTGCTCCATAAATAAAATCGTACGTCCTGAGGTCTTGGGGACCAGAGGCCTCTAGGGACAAGTCTGTCTGCGGGGAATGTTGGCCATACTTTAGTTGGATGAATGATGGGTTGCTCCCTCCTCTCTGCATCTACTGCTTGTGTGTAGAAATAGTCAAGGATATCTAGATATGTTAAGCGCTGTCTAAGATATAACTGGAAAATATGAGACCAATAATGCTCATGCCGGACAGTGTACACCCAACATTTATTTTTCTGAGTATAGAGGCACTTCATGCAGAATAAGTGGGTTGCCCTTCGATCAGTATCTGCAATTCTGGGAGTTTACATAACCTGACAAAAGAAACCAGGCCTCCTCTGACATGGAGGGAAGCAAGGGGTCCAAATAACAGTTAGTAAGGAGCTCAGTCCGTCAGTTCACCTGATGATGGCGACATGTATGATCGCCGAAATATTGTGCCCGTTGGACACTATAGACCGGCAGCACACCCGTGGATATTTTGATTTAGTTAGTAACGAATTTAATAGCCAGTTATAGTAACTGAACTTTTTCCCTGTGCCTCAGAACCCAAACCCACACTCACACGATACTCTTTTAATGACATGTCTTTTAGTACACGATCACACTGTACTACATACACTAATCAGATGTGATAAACTCCTTACCGATTTGCGGGGACTTCTGGTAATGTCCATGCGAATTCTGTCTGTAGTTTCAGGGGTCCTCACTCTCGGTGGCCTGTTCCTCTGCACATTCTGAACGGACCCGACAGCCCTCCATTTCTTGTACAGATCTTTAGTAGTGCTGGTCGTGGGGAGTTTCCTACCAGGATACTTCGCTTGAAACATTTCTTTACATTCCTTGATGGAGCCTGTCTTTATGTGACACTCCACATTATCAACTGGTTCAAATGGCTCTGAGCACTATGGGACTTAACTTCTGAGGTCATCAGTCCCCTAGAACTTAGAACTACTTAAACCTAACTAACCTAAGGACATCACACACATCCATGCCCGAGACATGATTCAAACCTGCGACCGTAGCAGTCGCGCGATTCCGGACTGAAGCGCATAGAACCGCTCGGCAACAGCAGCCGGCTCCCACATTATCAGTCACTGATCAAATGCAAATTGCTCCATCACTGTACCGACTCAACAATACGAGTTTCCCACAATAATTGACGCACGAACACGCAGTTGCACAGATTCATTGATAAGTGTTCCCACTTCACATGCGGTTCGACTAGAGATGACAAACGGTTAACTGATGCCTACCAGTTTTATGTGGGACACCCTTTGTTACTGAATCTGCAGTTGTTTTTCTATAAATTTTAAAACACTGTGCCTGCGGTTGTTGCCAGCCTCAATTGTGACCTGAATATTTTTATGTTGATTGAGTCAAAGATGTCATTTACAGTGTGTATGTACCAATTCTAGATGTGTAACATTATGTCGAATGTGGCGTACAAACATCGTAAATTCATTGCCGGCAACAGGCATTTAAAATATGATTGGCTTGTAAGCTGAAAACCGTTTAACTCTCTAAATCAGTCCTGTAGAACGTAAGTAATATAGTGCTTTTCACTTATCATAATGTCATTCTACTAAGAACCGACGGAATAACCAGTTAACATGAGAAAATATATCTACAAAAAATTTAAGATCATCTTTTCCGCAAATTTAGCTTGTCATAGTAGCCTTACACTAGGTGAATACTTGTCAGTTTACAAAGACCGTATGATCAATGCTAACTCGAAGACAGGTAACGATGAGTAGTTGTCTCTTGGGGATGTTTCAAATTTTTTTCTTTCTGGTGATGCATGGTACTTATGTAATGATGAAATGAAGTTGGATGCAAATTCCATGTGCGTTGCATTACGCAGAGTGTACCATGAAAAGAAGTTATATGTGAGAAACTACGACGTGTGCCCTTTGACGGAAGCTTTTTTTTTTTTTTTTTTGGTCATCAGTCTACTGACTGGTTTGATGCGGCCCGCCACGAATTCCTTTCCTGTGCTAACCTCTTCATCTCAGAGTAGCACATGCAGCCTGCGTCCTCAATTATTTGATTGACGTTTTCCAATCTCTGTCTTCCTCTACAGTTTTTGCCCTCTACAGCTCCCTCTAGTACCATGGAAGTCATTCCCTCATGTCTTAGCAGATGACCTATCATCCTGTCCCTTCTCCTTATCAGTGTTTTCCACATATTCCTCTCCTCTCCGATTCTGCGTAGAACCTCCTCATTCCTTACCTTATCAGTCCACCTAATTTTCAACATTTGTCTATAGCACCACATCTCAAATGCTTCGATTCTCTTCTGTTCCGGTTTTCCCACAGTCCATGTTTCACTACCATACAATGCTGTACTCCAGACGTACATCCTCAGAAATTTCTTCCTCAAATTAAGGCCGGTATTTGATGTTAATAGACTTCTCTTGGCCAGAAATGCCTTTTTTGCCATAGCGAGTCTGCTTTTGATGTCCTCTTTGCTCCGTCCGTCATTGGTTATTTTACTGCCTAGGTAGCAGAATTCCTTAACTTCATTGACTTCGTGACCATCAATCCTGATGTTGAGTGTCTCGCTGTTCTCATTTCTACTACTTCTCATTACCTTCGTCTTTCTCCGATTTACTCTCAAACCATACTGTGTACTCATTAGACTGTTCATTCCGTTCAGCAGATCATTTAAATCTTCTTCACTTTCACTCAGGATAGCAATGTCATCAGCGAATCGTATCATTGATATCCTTTCACCTTGTACTTTAATTCCACTCCTGAACCTTTCTTTTATTTCCATCATTGCTTCCTCGATGTACAGATTGAAGAGTAGGGGCGAAAGGTTACAGCCTTGTCTAACACTCTTCTTAATACGAGCACTTCGTTCTTGATCGTCCACTCTTATTATTTCCTCTTGGTTGTTGTACATATTGTATATGACCCGTCTCTCCCTATAGCTTACCCCTACTTTTTTTAGAATATCGAACAGCTTGCAACATTTTATATTGTCGAACGCTTTTTCCAGGTCGACAAATCCTATGAAAGTGTCTTGATTTTTCTTTAGCCTTGCTTCCATTATTAGCCGTAACGTCAGAATTGCCTCTCTCGTCCCTTTACTTTTCCTAAAGCCAAACTGATCGTCACCTAGCGCATTCTCAATTTTCTTTTCCATTCTTCTGTATATTATTCTTGTAAGCAGCTTCGATGCATGAGCTGTTAAGCTGATTGTGCGATAATTCTAGCACTTGTCAGCTCTTGCCGTCTTCAGAATTGTGTGGATGATGCTTTTCCGAAAGTCAGATGGTATATCGCCAGACTCATATATTCTACACACCAACGTGAATAGCCGTGACGGAAGCTACTACACGAATAAAAGAATAATCTCCAAAAGAGAAGAACAAAGAAGTTGTCAAGGAAAAGCAATCAGAAACTTATTACCAGTTCTGCGCCCTTTTAAAAATTTGAATACAGAATCGCTTACACTTACAAATGACTTACCAGTTTCCATAAATTCTCGGCGTTCTTTTTCTGTTCACAATTCGCACAGTTGCCTCCTTCCGGCTCTATAAAAGTATGCAAGACAACAGCTTGCCGAGAGATGAACAGAAAAATTCGGCATCCTTAGCGGAAACTTGGCCGTCCAAGTCCCGGAGCGGTGGCAGAAACTTCTGTAGGATCGCTGCGCAACGGGCGAACTTGCGACCGCCCATTCCGTCATTGGAGGAGGAGCGGAGAAAGTTTGCCGCCCCGCCACAGAAGCGCCGCTGCCGCCGCTCCTAGTGCTGCCCCACGGCCACGCCGCCGCAACTTTCCTCTCCTGGCCGGCGCTACGCCGGACCACTTGGCTCAAGTCTCTAATCTCTTCAGCTGCCATCGCACAGTGGTCAGTGGGCAGCAATCCGCGTACAAGATCTGCTCCTATATAATGCTGATAATTAGAAAGCAAGCTGGAGTCGAGTCAAAGACGTGCTCTTGAATCACGACAACTTATCTCTTTAAGGGGTAGACTAGCTCCAGATCACAAAATAGTGCATCTCATGATGATTGCAACCACTACTGGAAGCACTGACTAGGCGTACTGCCGGGGGGGAACGCAACGACGGTCTTGTGAAAATTATTTCTGACATACTTCCACCCCAGGACACACGAATTGTATCTCTACCCCTTTCGACTTATGAACAACTCATCATCAGTTAACATGAACACGTTTCAAGGTGTGACTTAATGTGCCAGTTTGGCAAACTAAATGCCACAATAAGTGGAGGTATTGCGACATAACTTATATACGAGTACTAGAGAAATCAGCCAGAGAGAAGTTCCAAAATGTATCATGAGAGTGGGGTCGGGCTGGTGACTTTCCAGAGCGGGCCACGTGCGTGGACAAAGTATCGGCCAGCAGCGGACAACAGGACATTAGGAGGTATCAAAAAGTGGATCTCCACCCTGCGTGTCCGGTACGGTGGTGGTTTTTGATACAGTATGAATATGACCATATGAAAATGTTTCATAATTCTCTTACAATTCATTGTCAAATCAAAACATACCAGCCTGCTTGCTGCATTGAGACACATTTGTTAAGACTTCTGTATTATAGATATAATAAGAACTGCAAAAGTTGGTTGAACACAGCTGAGAAATATACTTAGAATACTCACTACAAATCAATAACTTCTGAAAGCTTCATGAGAGCTTTATAAACAAGTATTCAGTGATAGCTCAGGATTCTAGCTACCATCCCTGTAAGTTACACATACGTATTTATTTAATGAATTATTGCGGTCAGATATTTTTATTACGTAAATGTGTCAGATCATAGTGTCCTCCACAAAAAAAACACAGAAAATGGAAGCAGTATGCCAGTTTGTAAGTCTGTCCATATGTGACCATGTTACGTTTATCCGAATTATTAACTGTTTCTGAATGATAACTAAAAGTTATGTTCGCTAGTATCAAAACTTTTCTAACTTAAAAACTGGAATGGAATGACCCATAAGAATTAATACCATAAGTAGATTGAGCACGAAAAGACGCATCTTTTGAGCACGCTTTAAAGTCTATTCCTTATTTTTTTATAAGCGTGCGTACACTACATCAGGTTTAGTTCATTATGTATGTGCTTTTGTGTGTACAATATCGTGTTTGGCTTTTCCGGAAACGGAAGAAAATGTTCTTTAACTTAAGCCATAAATCTAAGCTGTAACTTTATTATTATGTGGTATCATTTTACAGATTTTAGTTAATCAAACTATTTGTTGAGGGAGCGAATGTTCCTCATAGGAGCGAGCGGTGTGTCTCTCGGACATTCGAATTTGTGGAGTGGCTCTTGGGAGCGAGGTGGGATTTCTGAGAGATGTGTGGAGTGGGAACACTTGGTGAGGAGAGGGATACTTCCTTTCGAGACAGGAGTGTATGTGTGTGTGTGTATGTGTGTGTGTGTGTGTGTGTGTGTGTGTGTGTGTGTGTGTGTGTGAGAGAGAGAGAAAGAGAGAGAGAGAGAGAGAGAGAGAGAGAGAGAGAGAGAGAGAGAGAGAGTGAGAAGTAGGTGTGGAGTTGTGAGGCAGTGAACTTCCGGTCGAGACTTCATGGTGAAATGGTAGGAAGGAGAGACTTGATATAGCAGAACAATTAGTACGGTAAAGCGGTAGTTTTTGGCGGCTATAGCTCGCAAACACTTTAAAATTTATCCGTACTTAGTGCAGTTCTGATGCGTGTGGCACATTGATTCAGGGAGTTAGTGTGAACTATGTGCGATCATAATAACGTATTGCTCAAGGAAATCTGTGTGATTTACTTACTGTTGTTGGATTTATGCCTAGCTAAAAGCAAGGGACTTTGCTTTTTTGGCCAACTAGTGACGATTTATTGATTTTTGGGGAGTCTACTACCATTCTGATCTTAACTGCAACTGATTACTACCAATTTGTATCTTTTAAACTGAATTACTGTCCTTCGCGCTTTTCTAGGTATTGTTTTGTTTCATGCGACTGATTGAATAAATTATCTTTTTTGCTGGTCCGCACTCGATGCAAAAGATTTGTTTTCGCCTCCTGGATTCATGGAACCGATAGTTAAAGTGTGCGGGTCGGCACAGAGATAATCTGTCGGCGTACTCTGCTTTGTGCCTCGGCAAAGTGCGAATTTTTCGTGGCTGAAATATCGTTGTTCGGACGTAAGCTCACGTCCGAAGGTATGCTACAAAACAGATATAGCTTCTAAGGTATAGCGAAGTGCAAGCGACCATCTTCAACAAACTGCCAATATTTCCGGGCGATAGCAGCATGACTAAACCTAATTTACGCAAACTGTTAAACAAACTTTCCGCAGCTCGTGGTCGTGCGGTAGCGTTCTCGCTTCCCGTGTGCGGGTTCCCGGGTTCGATTCCCGGCGCGGTCAGGGATTTTCTCTGCCTCGTGATGACTGGGTGTTTTGTGATGTCCTTAGGTTAGTTAGGTTTAAGTAGTTCTAAGTTCTAGGGGACTGATGACCATAGATGTTAAGTCCCATAGTGCTCAGAGCCTTTTTTTTTTTGTTGAACAAACTGTGTGGGGTTGATTGACGAGTGCTAATGTGAATTTAACGCAATAAAAAGCAGTTCAAGTAATAGTAGCGTCCTGCACTTTCCAAATATATCGTTGCCGTTTCTGTCTTGCGTCTGATAGTTTATGTTACAATGCGGGATATGAATTATTTCAGGAGAAAATGGTAGGAGGTAAACTTTAACATCGAAGTGTGGCTTTCACTAATCGTATGTTGAAATTACGTGATCAGGGTTACAGTATATCTGAAAAAGAGTTGTGTGCAGTCACGTAAGGATTTCAGAAGTTCCGTACGTACCTGGAAGGTTATGAGGGGCCGATGGTAGGACCTCGGCTCGGGTGTTAACGAGTCTTCAATGCTTTCGTTTTGAGCTGATGCAGTCGTACCAGACCAGTCGGGGTGTGTGGCCTGTACTGGGGCACGGTATACTGTCAGAGTGAACTTCAGCTGGTGACGGTCGGTATAGCCGAGGTGTGCGGTGGCGTTTATGGTCCGAAGTAAAAGGAGTTTGATGAATTCAGTTTGGACAAACGGAGGCGTCTGCTTAATCGTGTCTTCACGGTAGTCGATCACTCACAATGGACGAATAACTGGCTCAAGAAACGTATCTGTGGAGGCTACAGTGCTGAATTGTGAAAATAGTGAGCATTGACCAGTTTACATGTAAATGATTTTTGTCGAGAGACAACTGATTGAAAGAGGTGCTCTCCCTTGACGTCCTCAGTGTCACGCTTTGATTGTGATGGGTTGTTAGGAACTTCCTTCCGTGTAATATTATGGCACCCTGTTGTGCCGCTTCTGTGGCGTTACTGGTTTTGAGAAATTTTATTGTTCCTTTTCCCTTTGAGACTGTAAATTAGCAGTACCAAGCCGCCGCGCGGGATTAGCCGAGCGGTCTCGGGCGCTACAGTCTTGCATTGTGCGGCTGGTCCCGGCGGAGGTTCGAGTCCTCCCTCGGGCATGGGTGTGTGTGTTTGTCTTTAGAATAATTTAGGTTAAGTATGTGTGAGCTTAGGGACTGATGACCTTAGCAGTTAAGTCCCATATGATATCACACACATTTTAACATTTGAGTGCCAAGCCGCGAGCACCTTTACTTGTCTATTGATCTTTTAATGCATATTCTTGTTCATTCAACTCACAACAGCGCCAACTCAAATTTTTTGATAACAGTGCGGCTAAACGTTAGTGTAGCTATACAAAATTTTAGAGTTCAGCCGTGAATTTTAATTGCCGTACTTGCCAGCTTGCGTTATTGTTTCTTTTATTTTAAAGATATCTTTCGAGCTCGCGCTAATCTTTGCACGTCTGGGTAATCTGTTTTATCAAATGTGTTCTAATTGTGTATCCAATTGTAGGTAAAACGCCACAAATAGTCCCCAACTCGTGTTGCTTTTCTTTTAAAAGGCGTTTTATATTAACACAGTGGTTTATTGAAATTTTTCAGCTGTAGTAACTGCTTTATTTTATGTGTGTTTTAGAGACTCCTGTTCATACCGTTGTGTAAACTAATTTCAGGCGGCCGGCGTTAGCGTTTAGTGACGGCCTGTAGCTGGCTGCGTCCGCAGCTTGACTCATTTGCTGACTGCAGCGTTGTAATGAATTAATTTATGAGTTTCCATTTCTAATTAATTTTGTATATGTTTTAGGCCATAAGTTTTTGAATTCAAGGTTCGCTTCCTCTGTTTAAGCGCCTTATACTACCGAGCCCGTAGCGTTCATCTCTGTTGTCCTCTTCACGATAATTTTGTCTTTCTGTTTATGGGTTTGCTTATTGTATGAAGTAATTTTCTTACGCTGGTGAGTAATTGAACTAAGCAAGCAATCTTAGTAGAGTAACGCAATCACAGAACAACGTAACGTGATTCTGAAGCTTAAAGTAAATAGCCCACAGCTGAATTTTATTCAACATAGATTTGTTGTGTCGTCTACATCACTTCGTCATCAGCCAATAATAACGTTATAGTGCAATTTACTATTGGTCATTTAATTTCAGTTTCTTATCACCACTTAACACTTCCGGGCTGAGGTACCGTGGTCCATACATAAAATTCTCCCTTGACGTTTCGCCTTCGACTGCGGAAGGCATCCTCCGAGGACAATCGGCGAACTGCTAGCATCCTCGGAGAATGCCTTCCGCAGTCGAAGGCGAAACGTTAGGGGAGAATTTTATGAATGGACCACGGCATCTCAGCCCGGAATTGTTAAGTGACAACGACACTTGCCGTGAAAGCCTTCATTCTATGATTGCAGTTTCTCCTTATCTAAAATTTCGCTTAACTTCCTAGTGCTTCAGCGACTTTAGCTGAGCATCGTAATCTGTAACTTATTTCAGCTATCATAACTATGGGCATAAAAGCAAATGTGCACGGCTCAACCCTACGAAGACGTCGAGCCACATCATGTCAACAGTGCCGTGCGTAGCCCAATTACCAAACAACCACCAACCGCTTTATTCTGGTACGTCGCAAATATGGCTTCTCCTCATGGTATCTCATTAGAAGATCTACCCACTTTGCTTATCGGTTGGTACGTCGCATACGGAGCATTGTCGTCTGGGATGTGAATCCAATCCCTCTTTTCAGTCGGAAAGCTGATTTAATTAGCATTGACAATATTTCGTGGTCCAGGTCCGAAGTCTGAAGCAAAGCAGGCACTTTTCCTGAGGGTGATCTGAGCTTAAGATTTTAGGGCATTTGCGTGTATATGAATGTGTAGAAAAATTTAGGCGTAGAGGAAAGTGGAGGTGAAGTAGTACAAGAAGAAAGAAGAAGACGTCAACTCGATGTACCGAGTACGAAACTTAGGCAGACAGCAGCGGAGACCCAGATAGCGGGAGCTAAAGAGACTTCGGTATCAGCTACAGCGCCGCGGAGCCACGGCAACGAGTCCACGAACTTCATTGTCGGCAGCGGCAACGTCTTCAGTGTAAGGCAGGAACTCTGGCATCGGCGCCAGCAGCACAGCTGAGGCAGCCAACGTGACCGATATGTCAGGTGCTAACGAGGAAAATGTAAACACGCGTGATTTTGCACGACTACAGTGATCGAGTCTACGTAGGTCGGTAAATGTTAGTCTAGTTGAATATACTGTATCCGGAAGAGAGTGGCGAATTTGAAGTTTGTGGAGGTTGAGTGCACGGAGTATTCCTGCGAGGTGCTATTCAGCAGCAACACTTTTAGTGCTGTACGTGTAAGTATTTTAGGTGAAGATGTCGGTGAAGGCGGCGTAGTAGTGGTCTCGTCAGCTGGAGATGAATTTATTAAGTAACTAAAGATGCCTGTGACGGCGGTGTAGCAATGGACTCGTCAGCTGGAGATGAAATTTGCGAAGTATCGGCTGAAGTGGGCAATTTATTGGTAAAGGAGGTTGAAAATGATGTTTTAAATCACGAATTTACGAATGTTGAAGCTACTGATATCGATATTTCAGAGGAAGGAATTTGTACGTTTATCTCTGTTGATGCAAGTGAACCGATGGCTCTTGATGGAAACGTGAAGTGTGAGTGGATGTTGAAGTATGCATGAGACGACAGTGTGGTAGATGAAAGGTCAGTCATTGAAGAGAAAAGATAAAACAGAGACAGAGGTACGTTCAAAGTTCGCGGAAATCGAGTGTATTGTGAATTCTGATGTGCAGTTCAGTAGTGGATTATTAGGAAGAAATATCTGAAGGCGGTGGAGCTGCGATCTCGTCAGCTGAGTATGACGTATCAGCGGAAATAAGGTTCAGATGGTTCAAATGGCTCTAAGCACTATGGGACTAACATCTGAGGTCATCAGTCCCCTAGATTAAGAACTACTTAAACCTAACTAACCTAAGGAAATCACACACATCCATGCCCGAGGCAAGATTCGAACCTGCGACCATATCAGCAGCGCAGTTCCGGACTGGAGCGCCTAGAACCGCTCGGCCACAGCGGCCGGCAGTAAGGGAAATTATTTATGATTAAGTTTTTAATGGGTTATTGGTCACTGTTGAGATTTTGCCTGAGAAGTCTTTGTTGTATTGTGGATTGAGTAATGTGCTTTAAAAGGGCGATAAAATTGAAATTTTAAATAGTGTAGACGAGTGCGAGGCCATTATAGCTGGTGAAATAGAGAATTGTAAAGAAGGGATCAACGCAATCATTTCCATAGAGGGAGCCGAATCGATTGTTTTCAAAGAGGATGAGAATTCAGTGAACATGTTAGAAACAGGTCAGTATAACACGGTGATGGCCGCTAGGAAACCTCTAGTTTCGAGTGCCGATGTTAGTGCAAAGTGGTACGTCAAGGAAGAGAATGATCATTCCGTTGATGATTGTAAGTCTGGAAGAAGTTAATACCTCATTTGTGGGTGGTGAAATGATTTGAACTGGCAGGAGGAAGGAAAGAACGAAACTGTTGCTTTTAAGTAGGCGTTTGATGAATTATTTGATGGGGATGACGACGTTGAGAAATGGTCTGTAGTAAGAGTATGTACCTTAAATACGGAAGAGAGAGGGAGGGGGTATTGAGAACGATCTGTTAAGGGAGGAATAATTGGGGAAGTAAGAAGATGCAAATGTACAGCCAATCATAGTAATCGGTGTTTGTGACGATAAAAATGTGTTTCTGGATTCTGGGAGCAATACGTCGCCTGTATCGGAAAATTTTGTAAATAGAAATAAGAATACAAATGTGGTAGTTTTTACTGTCACTGAGCTCAAGGTCACAACTGCTGCATGCGGACGAAGTAACGTGATACGAGATGAAACATCGCTATAGTTTAAGTCTGATGAATTCACTTTCAGTAGGAGATGTTTTGTAGTTTATGGATTAGTAGAAGACCTATTGGATACGGATTTTTGGTGCAAGTATAAAACCTTTCTAACTCGTGTAAGTGCCTTTTTCACGTACCCCCTCGTCTAACTATGTCGCGTGACATATAGATTTAACTGGAATTGTTCCAGGAAATCAATGCAAGATGTGTTATTTGTTTGACACCTTACACCTTACTAAACTTACATTTGAGATAGAAAGTAAAAACCACGAAGTAAAAGTCAGACGTATTCTAGCAGGCGAATGACGTGTTGGATACACTGAGAAAATTAATGGGAGAGTGAATTGTCTTATTTGAATGTACAAACGAGGGAAATGATAGAGCAGATAAGAGATATTTGAGCCCTGGAGATAAATGAGTTAGGTGATTTGATAATTCGTTATGTAGATGTTTCCACAGACGTGTAGAGTGATTGATTTTGAATGCGCAATTAAGCTGGAACGACATGAGGCTATTAGAGCAAAACCACTTTGTATTGCAATAGCCGATAGGGTTGCCTCTGAGGGCCAGATTAAAGCAAACAATGGAATGGAGTTTGTGGGGCAGTGCAGGAGTGACTACTGCAGTTCCATTATAATCCTTAAGAAAAGGGATAACACCGTGAGAAAAGCATTACACGCTCGCAAATTAAAGAAAATAATTCTTAGAGAGCATGTCGAGCCAGGCAGTGTGGCCGATAGCAAAAATTAAACTATACAAATGAAAGGCAAATGACGAGGTCGATCTCACCTCCGTTTTCTGGCAAATACCGTCAGTGAAAGAAAATAGACGATATAACATCTCTTTATTTGAAGCGCTGAGTTGTACTATTCGAGCTGAAAAACTCGATTGCAGTATTCTTGGGGCTACTGAGTTATATATTAAAGCTAATTTGATGCGCAGCTGGTTGTCAGTGTTGCCAATAATACCGACGGAATCTTTGAGGGAACATTGCAAATTACTGAAGTAAATGATCATGGTTTTAAGACTCGGAGGCATGACTCTAAAATTTACAAAGTACGAAGTTTTCATGGCCGAAATATCGTTGTTTGGACGTAATCTCACGTCCGAAGGTATACTGTCAAACAGTTATAGCTTGTAAGCTATAGCTAAGTGCAAGCGACCATCTTCAAGAAACAGCCAAAATTTCCGGGCAATGGCAGCATGACTAAACCTAATTTACGCAAACTGTTGAACAAACTCTGTGTGGGGTTGACTGATGAGTGCTAATGTGAATGTAATGCAATAAACAGCAGTTCAAGTAACAGTAGCGTCCTGCACTTTCCAAATATATCGTTGCCGGTTCTGTCTTGCGCCTGAGAGTTCATTCTATAGTGCGGGATGTGAATTATTTCAGGAGACAATGGTGGGATGCAAACTGTAACATCGAACTGTGACTTTCACTAGTCGTATGTTGAAAGTACGTGAGCAGGGTTACAGTATATCTGATAAAGAGTTGTACGCACTCGTGTAAGGATTTCAGAAGGTCCTTGCGTATCTGGAAGGTTACGAGGTAACTGTACTTTCAGACCACGTTTTTGCAACAATTTGATAACACCATCAGGTACAATAAAGAAAGCGAGAATTGCAGTTCAAGTAACAGTAGCGTCCTGCACTTTCCAAATATATCGTTGCCGGTTCTGTCTTGCGCCTGAGAGTTCATTCTATAGTGCGGGATGTGAATTATTTCAGGAGACAATGGTGGGATGCAAACTGTAACATCGAACTGTGACTTTCACTAGTCGTATGTTGAAAGTACGTGAGCAGGGTTACAGTATATCTGATAATGAGTTGTACGCACTCGTGTAAGGATTTCAGAAGGTCCTTGCGTATCTGGAAGGTTACGAGGTAACTGTACTTTCAGACCACGTTTTTGCAACAATTTGATAACACCATCAGGTACAATAAAGAAAGCGAGAATTGCAGTTCAAGTAACAGTAGCGTCCTGCACTTTCCAAATATATCGTTGCCGGTTCTGTCTTGCGCCTGAGAGTTCATTCTATAGTGCGGGATGTGAATTATTTCAGGAGACAATGGTGGGATGCAAACTGTAACATCGAACTGTGACTTTCACTAGTCGTATGTTGAAAGTACGTGAGCAGGGTTACAGTATATCTGATAAAGAGTTGTACGCACTCGTGTAAGGATTTCAGAAGGTCCTTGCGTATCTGGAAGGTTACGAGGTAACTGTACTTTCAGACCACGTTTTTGCAACAATTTGATAACACCATCAGGTACAATAAAGAAAGCGAGAATTGCACGGTTGATGCAAGAAGAGTTTCAACCCTGGTAAATGAAAGGTGTGGAGGGAAAAAGAATATTCGTGCTGTTTGCAGAGACATGAAACGAATGCAGAATGAAGGCCTTGAACTAAAATCAATAAAGAAAAATTTGGATAGTAAAGAATACGAAAAACGAACTTGGTATTATAAAATTTATAAAGGAGTTCTGTTTCGCAAGAAGGAAGAAAAGACGCAACTCTGGAGTCTATGTTTTCCAGAAAAGTGTGTTGAGCACCTTACAGATTACATACACCATAGCTATTGACTTCAAAGGGCACATAAGTGTACTGAGCTTTTACATGAATATGTTCATATAAATAACTTGGCTAGGCGAGTGCCTAAAAAGCTGATACATGCCAGCGAATGATACTTTGCACTGTGGATTACCAGGGAGAAATGCAGAGTATCATACTTGGAAAAGTAGGAGAACTGGTTAAAATGGCTCTGAGCACTATGCGACTTAACTTCTGAGGTCATCACTCGCCTAGAACTTAGAACTAATTAAACCTAACTAACCTAAGGACATCACACACATCCATGCCCGAGGCAGGATTCGAACCTGCGATCGTAGCGGTCGCTTGGCTCCAGACTGTAGCGCCTAGAACCGCACGGCCACTCCGGCCGGCAGAACTGGTTGATATATCAATTTGTATCCTATACGGAAAGTAAATATCAAAATTACGATCGCCAAACTGGAGAAGGATCACTTTTTTAAAGATATAAGCAGTCTCACGAAGGATCACAGTTCACTTCACATATGTGGAACAATTGTATGAACAACCAATGCGTCAGACAAATAACAATATCAGTTTACCACCTGGCTAGAAACCCTTCGGAGTGCTACATGCGGGAAATCTGGCGTTTATTCAGGACTTACGCGAACACTAGTCACTCAAAATGGGCAAAGTTTGTATTTTTGTTTCAATAGGTGCTTAATAGAGTAAAGAACAATTCCACAGGTTTCTCTCCATAACAGATAACTATGGACCGTAAGCTAAAATTCCTGCTTCCGTCGAGTAAGGAAGTAGTAGCAGCTGAAAGAGAGAAGTCAGTGAAGGCTTGTATGGAAAAAAGAAAACATAGACAAATGGACAGTATACGCTCGTGAAGTACAAGACTCTGTACCGAGTCTTGGAGAACCTACTGAGAAATCGAGTGATATAGACGAAGAAATCAAGAAATTATTCGAGCAATATCATAGACCATTCTCGTCGGAGAATGTCCACACCCAAATGCATACAGACTCAAATACCCCACGTCTGGAAAGATAGTGAGTTGAGATTGTTCATAGAAAAGAGCGAAGTTGCTTATTGTACGGCGTACAGTTTTGCACTCTTCTGATGTTACTGTATTTCTACACTCAAAAGGTTTATTTTTGACGATGACATGTACACATGTCGGCGGAACCTTGCGTGTGCTGAAGCAAAATCTTTTCCAGTACCTCTTGAAAATGACCCAAAGACCGAAATTGAAATAGAGAAATCAGTCATTTCTACAGGTAACGGCGAATATGATGTCCTTTAAAAATTTAATCGTAAGTATTTTGTAATAAAAATTTACTCGTCGTGCCGACTCATGGCTTGGTCCCTACTTCATATTCTGGAATTTCCTACTGGCTTTCCTCCCCTGCAATACGAACTCTGATTCAGGCTCTAATGCAATTGTTATTTCATGGGTTTGGTATGATGTACATTTGATTTGTAATAATAGACGACCTCCAGGTCGTATCTTCGTCATTTACATGCGATTATAATAATTATTTTTACGTCTTAAGTATTAGTGCTCACTAGTCCTCCCAGATTGTGACATAGGAGCCTCCCTGAACGGTGCAACTGCTTTGATCATTCTGTTTCGCAATGTCTTATGCCTAAGACAGATGTCTCTACACGTATGACGTGTTCAATCAAACCTTGGTATGTTTTTACATTGCATCATCATCATCATCATCATCATTTAAGACTGATTATGCCTTTCAGCGTTCAGTTTGGAGCATAGCCCCCCTTATACAGTTCCTCCATGATCCCCTATTCAGTGCTAACATTGGTGCCTCTTCTGATGTTAAACCTATTACTTCAAAATCATTCTTAACGGAATCCAGGTACCTTCTTCTCGGTCTGCCCCGACTCCTCCTACCCTCTACTACTGAATCCATGAGTCTCTTGGGTAACCTTGCTTCTCCCATGCGTGTAACATGACCCCACCATCTAAGCCTGTTCGCCCTGACTGCTACATCTATAGAGTTCATTCCCAGTTTTTCTTTGATTTCCTCATTGTGGACACCCTCCTGCCATTGTTCCCATCTACTAGTACCTGCAATCATCCTAGCTACTTTCATATCCGTAACCTCAACCTTGTTGATAAGGTAACCTGAATCCACCCAGCTTTCGCTCCCATACAACAAAGTTGGTCGAAAGATTGAACGGTGCACAGATAACTTAGTCTTGGTACTGACTTCCTTCTTGCAGAAGAGAGTAGATCGTAGCTGAGCGCTCACTGTATTAGCTTTGCTACACCTCGCTTCCAGTTCTTTCACTATGTTGCCATCCTGTGAGAATATGCATCCTAAGTACTTGAAACCGTCCACCTGTTCTAACTTTGTCCCTCCTATTTGGCACTCAATCCGTTTATATTTCTTTCCCACTGACATTAATTTCGTTTTGGAGATGCTAATCTTCATACCATAGTCCTTACATTTCTGATCTAGCTCTGAAATATTACTTTGCAAACTTTCAATCGAATCTGCCATCACAACTAAGTCATCCGCATATGTAAGACTGCTTATTTTGTGTTCACATATCTTAATCTCACCCAGCCAGTCTATTGTTTTCAACATATGATCTATAAATAATATGAACAACAGTGGAGACAGGTTGCAGCCTTGTCTTACCCCTGAAACTACTCTGAACCATGAACTCAATTTACCGTCAACTTTACCTGCTGCCTGACTATCCATGTAAAGACCTTTAATTGCTTACAAAAGTTTGCCTCCTATTCCATAATCTTGTAGAACAGACAATAACTTCCTCCTAGGAACCCGGTCATATGCCTTTTCTAGATCTATAAAGCATAGATACAATTCCCTGTTCCACTCATAACACTTCTCCATTATTTGCCGTAAGCTAAAGATCTGGTCCTGAAAACCTCTAAGAGGCCTAAACCCACACTGATTTTCATCCAATTGGTCCTCAACTAATACTCGCACTTTCCTTTCAACAATACCTGAGAAGATTTTACCCACAACGCTGATTAAAGAGATACCTCTGTAGTTGTTACAAACTTTTCTGTTTCCATGTTTAAAGATTGGTGTGATTACTGCTTTTGTCCAGTCTGATGGAACCTGTCCCGACTCCCAGGCCATTTCAATTATCCTGTGTAGCCATTTAAGACCTGACATTCCACTGTATTTGATGAGTTCCGACTTAATTTCATCCACCCCAGCCGCTTTATTGCACTGCAATCTATTGACCATTTTTTCCACTTCCTCAAATGTGATCCTATTTCCATCATCATTCCTATCCCATTCTACCTCGAAATCTGAAACGTTACTGATCGCATTTTCACCTACATTGAGCAACTCTTCAAAATATTCCCTCCATCTGCCCAAGGCATCCACAGGATTCACCAGCAGTTTTCCTGACCTGTCCAAAATACTTGTCATTTCCTTCTTACCTCTCTTTCGAAGACTGCTAATTACACTCCAGAATGGTTTTCCAGCAGCTTGACCCATAGTCTCCAACCTGTTTCCAAAGTCTTCCCACGATTTCTTCTTGGATGCTGCAATTATCTGTTTAGCTTTGTTTGTTTCTTCAAGCACTTTGTTAAATTTCCTGTCTGTTTGGATTTCGACTCAGGGGGTTAGTATTAACTTTAACTGTGAGTGGTCAACATAACAAGCCCTTCAAGAAACTTTCATGTTATTTACTTGCTGTTCTTGGATAACTTTTGCCTCGTTTATTCTGGGCAGTCTGATTACACATATCTACTCAGTCTCAACTGCAACTGATTATTACTAATGTGTTAGTGAAGTGGAAACGTGAAGGGACACGAACAGCACAAAAGCATACAGGCCGACCTCGTCTGTTGACTGACAAGGACCGCCGAAGAGGGTCGTAATGTGTAATAGGCAGACATCTATCCAGACCATCACACAGGAATTCCAAACAGCATCAGGATCCTCTAAAAGTACTATAACTGTTAGGCGGGAGGGGAGAAAACTTGGAATTCATGCTCGAGCGGTTGCTCATAAGCCACACATCACGCCGGTTAATGCCAAACGATGCCTCGCTTGGTGTAAGGAGCGTGACCATTGGACGACTGAACAGCAGAAAAACGTTGTGTGGAGTGACAAATCACGGTAGACAATGTGGCGATCCGATGGCAGGGTGTGGGTATAGCGAATGCCCGTTGAACGTCATCTGCCAGCGCGTGTATTGCCAACAGTAAACTTCGGAGTCGGTGGTGTCATGGTGTGGTCGTGTTTTTCATGGAAGGGACTTGCAGCCCTTGTTACACGACAGTAACATTCATGTAAAGGACTGGCCTGTTGAGAGTCCAGACCTGAATCCTCTAGAACACCTCTGGGATGTTTCGGAACACTGACTTCGTGCCAGGCCTCACCGACCGACATAGATACCTCTCCGCAGTGCAGCACTCCGTGAAAAATCGGCTGCCATTCCCCAAGAAACCTTCCAGCACCTTATTGGACGTATGCTTGCTAGAGTGGAAGCTGTCATCAAGGCTAAAGGACGGCCAACGCCATACTGAATTCCAGCATTACTTGTAAGTCATTCTCAGCCAATTGTCCGGATACTTTTGATCACATACTGTAAGTTATCATCAGAAGATATGAATACGTTACATAGTAACTTATCAACTGAGAGGCTCGGATACTGCGACGTACCAAATGATAAGATTTTCTAATCGGATTCCCTGGTGAGATGCTGTATACGTGACGTAGCAAAATTAAGGGATTGGTAGTCGTTTGGTATTTGGGCTATTCACGGCTCTGTTACGAAAATATGGCTCTACGTTGTCTTAAGGTCGAGCTATGCAAGTGTATCCATTAGCTACGATAGCTGAAGTAACAGTTACAAGTTACTGGCAAGTTACTGGCAAGTTAAGCGAAATTTTAAATAAACACAAGCTGAAATTAAATGAAAAGTAATTAACAGCAATAATAGTTGTCTGCTGATATAAATTGCTGTATACGACACAGACAAATCTGTAATGAATAAAGTGGTAATTTATTTAATCAGCCACATGAAAGAATATTTAGAAATGGTTGTGGTAAAAAATTTAACACATCGGAAACAGTGGCCCTAGGGATGTTGAGGAGTGTGGAAATCTTGCGTACAGAGGTATGGCGCAAGTGACAATCACCTCACCACGTTCGAAGTCCGTGAGTTCTGCGGAGCGCCCCACTCTGCTCTCTCACGATGTCTAATGACTACTGAGGTCGCTGATGTGGAGTACGTGGCAGCACAATGCACCTAATATGAAAAACGTATGTTTTTGGGGTGTCTGGTTACTTTTGATGGCGTAGTGTAGTAATAAATCAAACTGGTAGTGACACAATTTGTGGTCTCTGAGGCTAAAGAATATAGGGCGCTTCAGTTAAGCTCCTCGCCGTTTATCCAGACGGGACTTAAAAGACCCGCCACTTTCTGGAGTCATTAAAACGTATTAAGTTCTATTGATGCATTTACACTCACTCTCCGTGTAAGTTACGCTACGGTATCATTTCCCATTCTTCAACGAGAACACTTGAGAATTCTTGTAAATCTGCAGTGGAACAGGACGTCCATGAACACGTCTGTCACGCGTTTTCCATACATGCACGATGGGTTTTAGGTCGGAATTCACTGCTGGACATTCTATTATTTCAGTGGCTTCGCAAGATACATGGGTCCTGTCACTATTGTGCATGAGAAGGAATCCATGAGCCACCAAAGCATGCAGCAGCCACCACATGGTTTAATAGGATCTGTTCGATGTACCGCCTATCGGCAAGGCGACCAAGGACAACAACAATATCCGTATGGCTCTCAACAGTGGTGCCTCTCCGCAGCTTCAAAGGACCTTGCCCGAATCTGTCGGTTTCCTCTGGCAGGTACGGCTTGCCAAGGCGTCTCCCCACGCCAACACGGCCATCGCTTTGCGTCGGATGAAATCTGGACTTCTCTGTGAATAATATGTTTCGCCAGTGACGAAGCTGACAGCTGACATGAGAACGGCAAAACTGACAAAGTCCTCCCTCGCAACCTGTTCCTTATTCACAAATAGTACACAATGGCCTCAGTGGCTCTTCGGAGCGGCTTTCAGTGCTATGGTGGTATCCAAACGACGCCGCAACGAGCAGATATCGGTCTCCACGTCGGCAACTTGTCCAATTCGCCTTGAGCACTGACGTGTTTCTGTAGTGTGTCCACAACCTATGTATGGCATATGGTGACATACTAGAATCTGAAGGAACACGACGGAAATTCCATCCTTCTTGGATCAAAGAGACCGCTCTTGCAACTTCTACTGCATTAAGATGTTGCATTGTATGTGTTTGGTTGAATACAACGTCCACAAATGACAACTGCCGTCTCTGTACCTCACTAGAGAACACTGGGACACCGGTACTCACTTCCTTCTTAGGGGTCACTTATACTGTTATGTATAACAGCCGACAGACGTCCTTCGGCTTCAGTTGTTGCATACATTCAAATCGAAGGTCTCAACCTATGCAAGAAGTCCACAGGTACCGCCTGTACAAAAAGAGAATTAAGTAACAGGCGTTCATGCACGTGTTCCCATAATTATTCAGAGCAGCGTATGTTTTTTAGAATGCATCATGTTTCTAGTTGTTTGAAGTACTGTCTTCAAATATTAAATCCTTTGGTTCAGGTTTTCATAATCTGAGCAAGCAAGGGTTAAGATGTGGGTGTGTAAACGTCTTGAGGAGACTGGGCTACGAATGCGAGTAGTGTCCCTAGACTTTTTTAGTGTAACTATGTTCTATATAAACCCATGTCAAACTTAAATTGAAGGAAGCCATTACATGGCAGTCTGTTCAGAACTGTTACAGCGATTCGTCGGCAAACGGTTCAGTTAAGGATATACTACGACACTCACATCACTGCAATGGGTTATGTACAGCGCCGGTTCTGATGCTTGTATGTTTACTTACTACTCATAAGTTAATAAAGTTTTAAATATTTCTGCTATATGGGATGTGTAATGCTACAAAGTCTGTGTGGCCTCTTGAATCCCTAAGTATCTTTTATCAGGAAAGCATATACCTAGCAAGTTTTGAAAGTATTTCTACATTACTTGCATTTTCACAGTCGCTGTAACCTGAAAGAATTGCACTGGAACAATGCATCTCTCCTCTACTCGGAGTCCCTCATGCTGCCAGACACTGTCGTTACATTGGGGGGGGGGGGGGGGCAATGTAGTGGAATGGGAACTGAGGAAGTAAATGCGTCTCTTCCATGGTATTGTAGAGTACATTCAAGGGACAGGAACATAGCTGAACAGGAAAGAAAGATTAGAGCCCTTGAGGCTGAACTGGATAATGTTAGCGAGAAACTGATAAGGTTAGGGGGGAGAAGTGCGAAGGTAGGTGGGAAGTGGTAGCAAGGAACAGGGGTACAGAAAGACAACAATTTGTGACAGTTTCATCACTGACACAAAAAATGGATTTGCCTTGCTACCTCAGTTAATTAAGGAAGAGGCTCAGGTAGATGTAAGTATAGTTAATACCCAACAGACTTTCACCAGAAAACCAGCTGCTTCAAGAAAAGTAGAAAGTAGGAGGAAAGTTCTGTTAGGCAGTAGCCATTGGAGAGGTGTGAGCCAGATCTTGCAGAGAAGTTATGTGACAGGTACCATGTCAAGTTTTTGAAGCCCAGTGCTTGCCTTAGTCAAGTGATAGGGCATGTAGGATCACTGTATAAGGTGTAGTAGCACCACCGTTTAAGATGGGAAAAGGTTAACTTCGTGCAATATTTCTGAGCACACAAGTTACAGCCAGGCGCGAGCCTGTTGAAGTAAGTTACGCTACCAGCGGTTGCAAAGTAGAATGGAGGCCACAGGGCCGTAGATCCGCTGAAAAGAGTAAACGCAGCGGTTTGCATGGTACAAGTTAGAGGCAGAAGGGGCCCACTGGCCCAACCCAGGTCTTATGAGTGCATGACTCGGAGAGCCGCATTAGCAAAACAAGAGCTGCACAGCCACATATAATTAGGCGCCGGTTAACTAATAAGGCGTTCAAGTGTGACAGCTCTCCTGGATGGCGGGGTGTGCCACACCACCGGCTACACATAGCAGCAGATGGGGCACCAGCGTTCCAGTCCTTGGCAGGTCATTGGTTCGACCGTCTGAGGCCAATGTGGGGTCTGCAGCCAGCCAACGGCGGGCCACGCCATGGCTCGCTACTGAGGGCAGTCTTGTTGGATCCCAACACATGCTGCAGGCATCCCGAGGCAAGGCCCACAGATTCGGACGCCGGATTGCGAGCGCTTGTTGTCGCCACGATCTTAGCCGCGTTGGCAAGGAAGCATGCCGTGGGCCGCCTTTCAGCTCCCAGCAGGCGGCATTGAGGCAGCAGGGATGAAGACTGCTGAGTCGACTGCTGGCGCATCCTGACGTCATCACAACTCTGCGGCCTTACAAGGCCGACACACTGCAGGGCGTTGCATGGGTCGCTAAGCAGCCATTCCACGCCAAGCCATCTCGCAGACAGTGAAGTGGTGTCCTCAGCATTGCGAGACCTGGTGATGCACTGTAGCTGGAAATAATAAATCACTTGGGAAACTCGGATGAGTTTTAATATGGCGCATCCCGACAGTTTGCATCCTTGTCCAATGTTCCTACTAAGGGTTTTACAAAGCAGGATCACGTTGATAGTGGATGGAGCAGGATACAGTAAGGAGTCAGGGTTACAATACCGAGAGTGACCTGGTAAAAATAGCATCTGCAACGAGTCATAGAAATGTTTACTTGGTTCCTGCTTTCATGCAGTATGATGAGAAACAATTGAATGGCTCTGTCAGGAGGGTCAATGTGGAGCTAGATCAGCTGTTTTGGGTGGCTACTTTGTCAGGCATAGGTGTGGTTGCTGTTGATGCTATTTATAGATGGGAGTATACAATGCATGGCCTGCATCTCAAAAGGTAAGGGAAGAGTAAATTAGGTGGGTTGGTAGCATAATCTTTAAGGGGGTACACTGAACTCATAGGAGTACCTCTTTTTTAGGCTAAGGTAAGTGTCCAATAATTCAATAATGAATGAAATTAGGCTTAATGAGATGCTCAGACATGCAGGTAATAAAGATGTTAAAATGTCACAAGATTCTCATAAAAGCACAGTGATAAATAATGTTAGCATATTGCATCAGAATATCAGGGATTAAGAAAAAAGATGTAGCTAAGGATCTTGTCTGTTTTGAAGATTTAGAAACTGGGGCTGGAGTAGGTGTGTTATGCCTGTCTGAAGATCATACAGTCAGAGCTATGAAAAAATAAATGGAGGTGGATATAAGCTTTCAGCACATGTAAGTAGAGACACTATGGAGAGAGGAGTTACATATATGTTAAAATTTATTACAGTACTAAAAAATTTAGAAACTAAAAATTTTTGTGTAAAGCAACATACAGAAGTATGTTCGTGTGACCCTCAAATAAATAATGGTACTTCTATAATTTTAACTGTGTATAGGTCCCCATTGGGAGATTTTCAGCTATTTTCGAAAAACTTGGATTTTTTGTTGTGCTATCTGTCAGACAGACTGAAACAAAATATTGTTTGTGGGGATTTTAATGGAGATCTTCTGAAATAGTCCGATAGAATGCTTGACCCCGAAGTATTACTTGGTTCTTTCGGTTTGATGTCAGTTATTAATTTTCCTACTCAGGTGGTACAGGACAGCAGCTCACCGATAGATAATGTTTTTACAGACCAAGATAAATATAATCTAATGAGAACTGTCTGTTAAGAATGGTGTGTCTGATCAAGATGCATGGCTAGTTACAGTACATGACAGCTCCATACAGTGATGCAAAACAGTCATCCAGACTAGTGCGTTCAACCAAGAGTTCCAAATTTTAGGGAAAGCTTCCAACAGACTAGATGACGTCTATGGAAACCTGATGCTAATTTAAAATTTAACCTATTTCACGGTACCTCTGAGTATTTGAAAACAGTTCCACTATGAAAAAGTTTAACAATTATAAGATACCATGTAAAAAGCTGTGGCTTACTGGTGATCAGGGCACATGGGGTGCTGGAGTGGAATGGTGACCCCATTTCAGGATACAAAATTTATTTTCACCACACTAATTAAAACAGAGCACTGGTAATATAACAGTGACTAATTAGTATTTGCAAACTGCGGTGATCAACACCAATTATTCAATTGTATAAAAGCAATAAGAATAATTTAAAAAATTTGAAAGGAAAACGGCCTTATGGCCACAACTTAAAATTAAAAAATTACTTTACACAAATGTAAGTAACATAACTGCTAATCTGAGCTCACTAATTGTAAAATTAGGTCAATCATCAGACCTTGTGATTATAACATTTTGTACAGAGAATAAACCTTGATTTTTCTACAGGAAATGATATATATGCTTTCACTGATCAAATATTAAATGCTGTGAATAATCTAACATCACCCACTGGGATATTTCATAATCTCTCACAGGCTTTTGACTGTCTGAATCATGAAAATTTAGGTAAGCTTAAGTATTATGGTGTGAGTGGGACAGTGCACAAATGGTTTAGTTCGTATTTAACTGGAAGCATGCAGAAGGTTGAAATTAACAGTACAGATAGTCTGCAAAAATCAGCAGAGTCCTATAACTGGGAGGTATCAAGAATGGTGTCTCTCAGGTTACAGTCTTAGGTCCCTTATTGTTTTAACATACATTAGAAGGCAGAATATTCAAAATTTCTGGATTGGTGTACTGATGAGAAATTGAACTGGTAGAAACACAATGACGATCTGCTGAACCAGCTAGGTTCATCTACTTATGCTGTTAGTGTTATTGCAAATTCTGATGATAAACATATCAGTAAATTAGCCTACTGAGCATATTTTCATTCACCTCTTTCATATAACGTCATATTTTGGGGTAATTCATCATTAATAGAAAAGGTATTCATTGCACAAAAGCATGTAATCAGAATAATAGCTGGAGCCCCCCCCCCCCCCCCCCCCCCCCCCCGGTCCGCAAGAACATGTTGCAGACATTTATTTAAGGAGCTCAGTATATTCATAGTACCTTTATGAAATTTGTTATTCATAACCCATCTCAGTTCAAAAATAATAGCGAAGAGCATAGCTACAACACTAGAAGAAAGGATGATCTTCACTTTTTCTACATTAAATCTGATTTTGGCACAGAAAGGCTTGAAGAATGCTCCCAAAAAATTCTGTGGTCATTTGGCAAATAGCATTAAAACTCTTACAGTTAGCCAAACAATGTTTCTAAACAAATTAAAAGAATTTCTGAATGACAACTCCTTATACTCAACAGATGAATTTTTAGATAAGAAGTAGTAACTGTAAAAAAGGGTAACTAAAACTTATGTTAAACTGCCATGTTTCACATCATTACGAAATGTCGTATTCATGATCTATGGAACGAGTATTAATGTAATGTAATGTAATATTCTCTGAAATGTTCTAGATTCGAACGGCTTCGATTTACACAGATGTGATTATGTGATTACAGGGTAATTGCAGTAGTACTCTCCGATTATTCTTGTAAACTAGCGTCTGACTGGCGAAAAGTTATGATGGAAGGAGACCTATTCCGATGGAACTGGATCGTATGCAGAATCGAACCAGCACACATTCGTCAAGGTAGCCCAATGTCTCTGTACATACACATTCCAGTGAAGTTCTTTGTGAATGAAAAATAGCTCACCGTTTCACAAACTTTAATTTATTTAATCTTCTTGTACCCTTTACTAACATTTAATTAATTTTAAGTTAGCATTTATACGCCTTATCGCATTAACAAATATCGTAATGGCGGGTCTTCAACACTAGGAAAATTTCCGTATACTCGTCGACGTCTATTTGAGAGGTGGCATGAGCTCCCTCTCATATTTCTATCTTACGATTTTCCTCTCTAATTGCATGCGGTGAAAAGTTGCTATTCCTTCACACGCGGACTTCCCACGCAGCATCTCTCGTCACCCGGGTGGTCCGGTGACAGGCGGGCTCTGCTGATTTTGAAAGGGTAAGCCGATGGGTGTGAGGGAGTCGAGTGAATGCTTTCCAGACGCCGACATTGTACAATAGCGGCAGACACGCTCGCAGGGGCCTGAAGTAGCGGCTGGGCTAGAGGTTCCGTTACTTCGCAGAAACTTAGCGAAAACACTTTCTGGCGGGCTACCAGCGAGGCGTGGGAATGACTTGTGTACCCAGGCAGTTGTGGCGGGAAAATTCCCGCGCTTTCTTCGAAATCGTAACTGTGATTGGCTTACTCAGGGCATAGCTCCGTGACGTAGCAAATTCGGCTCAGAAATTGGCGCCAAGAATCTCCATTGGTGGAATGGTAGTGCTCCGGCAATAGAGTGGAATTTTCCGCCGGTTTTCGAGTTGCTGATTGGAACGGTTAACCACGGCCACTGTCGTGGGGGCGGGAATGTTCTGTGTTCGGTTTGAAAGGGGTGCTCTTGTGAGGCAGTCGGCTCTCGCCTTTCGGTCGGAGTCGGAGTAGGTTACAAGACTGAGCTCTCGCTGCTCTGGTCAGCCTGCTTCCGTTGGCTGTCTAATATACGTTTATTTAATTGTAACTGCTTGACGAAGTTGCTGAAGTTTCGATTTCAACGTAACTTTCCGAGTACAGTTGGCAATTGAGCGTTCTGCGTACAAGAGGCCTATGTTGTCTGTCTTGAGCAGTTTTGGCTAACGTTGACTGTATCAGAGTTACTGTGTGACTTCGCTTGTTAAAATCAATCACTGTACCGTCAGTGATTGTGTGGCGAGCCTTCTTCGTCTCCCTCAGAGGCGCATTTGTATTGCTAGGAAGTCTTTAGTCTGGAACAACCAGACCAGGACAATTTGTTTCAGGCTATACTCGCGAGATTATCATCACCACGACGGGACGTCGAAGCAACCAGCCATCGCTTCCAGTACGCCAGATTGTGTCCTTGCAGCTAAGAAGACAGCTTGGTAATGTACGTCCGCAGCACCGGCAAAGCAGGCATTTTTGCTAGGCGATAATCAGAGCTCAGCAGAGCGCGCCTGTTCGTCTTTTCTAACTTTGTTCTATCTTGGGTGTTCATTGTCTGAGTTCTCACTAATGTAGCAGCAATTAATGTTGGGTTAGCTGTGTGTCTCTCTTAAGATTTGAGTTGCTAGGAATTGGCTCCACATACCACTTCGTCATAAACGTCACAATCTAGTTTAGGGACCACTTCACCTTCACAGCGTTTATTTGAATATCCAATTTGAGCCAGTTTGACGTATTGTAAATGTTTCATGTGTTTTTGTTTATTATTTTGGGTTTAGTCTTAATAAATCATACTGTTATTTTGGACAGAACTTTCATTCTGTTAATCGGTAGAGCAACCCTATCATTTCTCACTACGTTAATAAAAGCTTCCTTTATTTAACTTATTTATCAAATTAAATTATTGCAGGTGCCAAACTCTTTTTCTACTCCGCTTGCAGGGTTTGTTACAGTCAGTTCGCGTATCTTTTTACTCCATGTGCAGCAGCAAAAGTCGGAGTTAGAATAGGGAGGGGGGGGGGCTTCGAGCATCATTTACATTTGTAGATTCTAGAAGAATTTAGTGTTAAATACACTGCTAGCCCCGGCACCTCGCATAAAATGGCGACCCTTAGCCTCGGATCTTTCCTGTGAATCGCTGATAAGCAAGCATTATTAGTAGTAGGGACACTCAGAATTTTTTTTGCTTAATTTGTTATTGATTAATACCCAAGTTTTTTTTCTGGTAGTTCCGCGTTTAGTTTTAAGTAGCGGCGCATGATTACAGTTTTTGTTTTCAGTGTATATATTCTTTTGTTCATTGTTTTTGTGTTCCTTTGATGGTGTGACCGTATCACATCACACTTTGTCGGGTTTGAGTGCGGTTTTTGTACCACAACAAATCGTGTGTATAATTACAGCGTTGGAGAGGCGTTGTTGAAATTTTATGTCTATGTGTAAAAATATATGGAGTAGATTAATTTTATTGTGCATTTTAGATAAATTTGTTTTTCATGAATGATAACGAGAAGTAAGGAACGACTATTATCGAGTGAAGCTAAAACAAAGAGGATAGCATAATGGATAAGGGGCAGTTTACTGACGGGAATAGGTTCAGAGATGAGATGGGCACATCTTTAGCAGGACAGGACGCCAGGGTCATTGATGAGGAATGTGATTTGGACGCGATCTCAGAGCAGCGTTGCGGCCGTGATTATGATAGTGAAGTAGAGAATGAAACAGAGACAGGCACACAGGTCGAGACGGTAGCTGAAGTTTATAATCAAACGAACGAGAGCAGACAGGGGCTAGCTCGGCCACGTCAGAGCTCTAGCGCCCAGGTGTCCAGAGTTACATCTCCCACGTTTGAAGAGGATCAAAAAGATGACGTAAACCCAATACTGAGCTTCCTACGATCAATGAAAGAAGAAGCTGACGAACAACGCAAGAAGGAGAAGGAAGAAGATGAAAAACAACGTAAGAAGGAGAAGGAAGAAGCTGACGAACAGCGTAAGAAGGAGAAGGAAGAAGATGAGAAACAACGTAAGAAGGAGAAGGAAGAAGATGAGAAACAACGTAAGAGGGAGAAGGAAGAAGAGGAGAAACAACGTAAGAAGGAGAAAGAAGAAGCTGACGAACAGCGCAAGAAGGACACTCAAGCAATAATTTCGCATATAGGGGAAATTCGTGGGGAATTACTAACAATAAAGAAAGTATGTGCAGAAGCAAAACAAGTATCAATAGTAGCACAAAAAGTAGCAGGCCTAGCCAAAACGGCAGCAACAGGGGCAATGAAATCGCAAAAGCAACTTCTCAACTCGCAGGGCGCTTGCGACGTGCGACACCAGCCCACTCAAAATCCCTAGCAGTCTTAAAAACTCAAGGTAAAATTGCGGTTATGAACATCACGAAACGAATGAAAGAAGTAGAGTGTCGGATAGCAAAACTAGAGCGAAACGGGCACACGAGTACCACGCGTTCGGATACCTATGATGGAGTACACAGAATTGCTTCTCCGAGGAAAAGCCCGCCGTGCTCTAGCCCAGTGAGAGAGTGCGGAACTAACAATGCACACGCAGAAAGAGCGAGTAATAGCTCCAATAATTATAGCCCGCCTGATAATTGTAGCCCACTTAGGAGAGTGAATTCGGAGTGCCACTTTCACTGTGATACAGAGGTAGCACATCACAGTTATCAGCAAGATAGATCAGGACACTCAGCAGACGTGCAAGTATCGGAAACGAGTGACAACACCAGTGCGAGGATGGGACAGGATTTTGATCAGAACCACTTCCTGTCCATACTAAAATTCCAGAAGTTCAAAGATAATGGAAGGTCGATGCATCCGAAGAGTTGGGTGATGCAGTTTACAAATTCATTACCGTCGTCATGGCCAACCCTGGCAAAATTAGAATTCATGTGCGGACACATCGAAGGCCAAGCCGCGGAAAAGATGCGGGGTGTGGCAGCGACGTGTCGGACTTATCAGGAATTTGTTGGTGCTTTCCTGTGGACCTACTGGTCAAAGGAAACGCAAGACAGGATTAAAGAGGAAATAATATTTTGTCCTGGACTGGAAGTATCCCGGCATAGGAGCGCAACCAAATTTTTTTATGATTTACTCAAGAAGAATCAGTTTTTAGATAGTCCATATAGCAACGGAGAAATCATTAAATTTTGATTTTCCAAATTGCCAGTTAGGTATCAACAGACACTTGTCGGGAGGTGTGGATCTGACATAGAAGCATTCAAGAGTCTATTGCGCGAACTCGAAGTAGTCTTTGATAAACAAGACACAAAGGACAGGAAGAAGGCACAATAACAAATACCACGGGCCAGCAAGGGAAGACGACAACAGATCGCATAATTGCACTGGTCAGTTAGGAAACCAGGGTTACGGAAATCAAGGTTACGCTATTCAAGGTTATGGAAACCAGAGACACGGAAACCAGAACGTCAGGGAACAGGGTCAATCTAGACAAGGAATCTGGGACAGTAGAAATAACGAACGGCAAACCGACCGTAAATGGAGAGAGCGAAACCAAGGACAACAGGAGAACCAGGAAATTGAAATTAGACCTGCAAATCCTAATGCACGTCAGAGGAGGGGGAGTCTGACAAGGGATTGGCGCTAGTCCATAGGACTCCACCACATCTCTCACACAAAGAAGTTCGTGGAATAATAGTAGTTTAAGTGGTGTACATAATAGAATAGGCAAATATATGAACCTTTCTTTGGGGAACAATAATCGTTGCATTAATAGATTAAGATTGTTAAAGTATTAACACGCTGCGTTTTCTCGCATTAGAATTTACTGCTGCTAACTTTTTGTTTTGTTTATGTTCGCGACTTCCAATGTCGATGGAGTAGGAGACACTACCATTTCATGAGCAATGTTTTTGTCCTTTCCTTTCTGTCCCCCTTGAGGGATAATGATGAGTGGGGAGATGTCGCATGAACGGGCGCATACAAGAACGTGCTCTTAGAAGCGTTCTGGGAAGTCGTGATACGCTCCATAGCGGCCACAACCAGTTCGTGAGACGTTCATACCGATGCTTGCAGGCGCGCGTCAGTGCACTGCAAGATAGTGGTATATTGCGTGATTTCGAGGATGAACATGGGCGGTATAGTTTTTACAGTGATGCGTCAGCATCATTGTCTTGCAAGTCGGGGTGAACCTGTGAGCGTTTGACTCCAATGGTGCCCTAGGGCATAGACTGTAGAAATGTGGGCATAAAGCCTACCATGCCAATGTGCTGGTTGGGGATTTAGCGTGCTGCTTGTGACTGTCTCAGATGAATAACCAAGGAATTTTACTTGGAAATCGTGACATACTGTGTAGCTGGTGTGTGATGGGCGACGGAATCCTCAACAGGAACCAGTCCTGGCTTGGTCATATTACATTGCCTCTGGAAAGGTGCGCTTTGATCGCGAATACTGCATAACATAGAAAAAGAAGTTGCAACTATAAATTTATTGTCTTGTATAGCCATGGCTAACCCAGTCTCTGGAGTTTCAGTGAGGCGTAGTGAGAACTCGGAGGCCATGTCGTACGGTGCGCACATCACTGTCGTCAATAGCGGCGAGCAGCGAGACATCTCAGCGTAACAGGAATTATGTAAGAGTGTTGTATAAGGCAAAAAAAATAAATAAATAAATAAAATAAAATAAAGAGAGAGAGAGAGAAAAGAGAGAGAGTACCATATACTAGGATAAGTTAAACTTTAGGATTTAACAATAACTAGATCCTTAATATTGTGGTGGTTTTCTACCACAAGTGTTTGGCGCGCGCCTGTTGGGATGCTATTTTTCAGGTCACCAAACCACAGACCCGAGATGGAGGGATGACGGGCGAGCGAAAGTAGAATAGTTGCATGTTCTTTATAGCACAGTAAAACTTAGACCTGCATGACAACATAATTTAATTAAAAGACATAGAATGTAGATCGTTGGCAAATGGTAGTTAATTCTTGAGCATGTCTACTGTCGATCTATATAATTAATAGTAATATTAGTGTGAGCCCGCACATTTAGTTGTTCATCCAAAACATAGCATCAGTTGTCACACACCATATACAATAGTGAGATCGGTCTCTACACAAATATCAAGATAAATTATTTCCATGTCTAGACTAGATACACCAAGATTTTGTTACAATGATAGCCATAGATTAATAACTATAAAAGTAAAATAAGAGTGTCTGAAATGACAGACCATCAATGTGTCGTTATGTAAATTTATTATAACATAGAAGGTCATGGGAAAAAGTTAGGCATAAGATTTTTGTCAGAATTGTGCAGATGATGGGTATCGTGGCAATGCAGAGGCCAGCTGGAGCAAAAAGAAGAGGTCTTCGGCTACCTGCAAGAAGGGGAGCGTCAGGGGACCTCCTAACAAGAGGGGCGCGGGAACATCCGGTCCTGCAGGCTGACAGTCACCGGGCCGTATACCTGAGGGATTAGGCGGGATCCTCGCCAGGCCACAAGTGAAAGTCAGGCTGGTCGTTGACACTGACATGTGACCCACACGCGACAGCCAGCTAGCTCTCCGGACGCGGCAGCCGTTTGGAGGGATTCCCTGCAGCAGACCACGTTGTCGTGAGTACACGAAGAAGATCACAAATGGTGTCAGAACCTGCGCCTCATGTGCCTCAGTACAGAAAGGGACGCTATATACTCACCTGTTTGGGTTTTTACAACTCACTAGCATTGGCCGATCTGCAAACACAAAGCAGTATCGTGCCACAAACTCTAACAAATGAATTGTCTCATTTCTAACTTCTCCTCTCTATTAGAGAGCAGTTGTAGCAATTGTCGCTCCTAGTTCGATCCTGTCTGAATGACCTCACACACTTGTGGAGTCACTCCAGGTGCCATCATCCCCCTTCGAACTTCAATATTGGGAAACGTAAAGTACTGTCCAGGGAGAGAAGAGATCTGGACTAGTGATGCATCCCAACTAGTAGGCCTCAGAGACATTTAATCGACATGAGGAGAGCCTATCACTATGTCTTCCTACCGTACTGCCGTTATCATATTCGTGGGTCTGACTGCAATCTCAACAGCGTACTGCAGACGCTCCAGCACTCCCTACTGCTGTTGCAACAACGTAGCAACAACACTCGACGTTTAGCCCTATGTGATGTCAGTGCTGTGGCCCCATCCCAAAAGCCCCCCCTCCGATGCTCAAGACATGGAACCACGTGCATCAATGCATATGACTCAACATACCAACCCCCTCAGAGAAACTAACGAATTTGAGAAGTGCTTCGAATATTTCTAACAATGTGATTTAGTGCCTCATTCTCAGCACACTCGTGAACATTGTGCAATGTGCACGCACAACTTGACGCCCTTTGTGCAATGTGCACGCACAACTTGACGCCCCATGAACCATGTTTTTTTTCTTAAATTTCTTTCTATAGTGTTGTTTTTGTAATGTATGTTATACCTTGTATGTGTTTGTGTTTTTACACTGTAATTCTTATGTAAGTGATAGAGTAGGGCGCACAAATTACAAATTACTGTATTGTTCTCCACACCATATTTTTTTTGTATTTTGTTTTTATTGTTGTGTTTATGCATACAGTGTGCCTGAAGTCCCCATAAACTGAAGCAGATACCACCACTGTCATTGTGAATGGACCATCAGTTCAGGGAACATTTTGTAAAGGTTATTCTTGCTGCAGGGAGACAGAATGAATCGGAGGTTGTGATTCTGAAAGCTCACAAAGAGATTATTAACTTAAATAGTATCATGTGTGAGTGAGTTCAGGTTAGTTTAATGATTCAAATTGTTGTAACATCCTGGGCATTTAATTGCGGAGCACTCGAACTCTGATTGTAAAGAATAAACTGCTCCATATTTGGCTCACATGCCCAGGCCATATTTAGAGCATGAATGTCTGTGTGAATCGGTGTTTGGAAGGGGCTCCTGGGTATGGATGTGTAACGTGAGTGTTAGAGTTCCATATTAAGAAGGTGAAGTTGGCTACATCATAAATAATCCTCCCTCTATGAGCTGCATTTTTCAGTTGCAGTGATTTTCTTTAGAGAGTGCGGCATGTGGAGTCAGTTTGCAAGATGTTCTTGGGCGATTGACTCACTACCTTGCTCCTGAGTGAGCCAACTGCTCACCAATTACAATCTAAAAATGCGTAGGGACTATGAGAGGTGGCATGAGCTCCCTCTCATATTTCTATCTATTTTCCTATCTAATTGCATGCGGTGAAAAGTTGCTATTCCTTCACACACGGACTTCCCACGCAGCATCTCTCGTCACCCGGGTGGTCCGGTGACAGGCGGGCTCTGCTGATTTTGAAAGGGTAAGCCGATGGGTGTGAGGGAGTCGAGTGAATGCTTTCCAGACGCTGACATTGTACAATAGCGGCAGACACGCTCGCACAGGCCTGAAGTAGCGGCTGGGCTAGAGGTTCCGTTACTTCGCAGAAACTTAGCAAAAACACTTTTTGGCGGGCTACCAGCGAGGCGTGGGAATGACTTGTGTACCCAGGCAGTTGCGGCGGGAAAATTCCCGCGCTTTCTTCAAAATCGTAACTGTGATTGGCTTACTCAGGGCATAGCTCCGTGACGTAGCAAATTCGGCTCAGAAATTGGCGCCAAGAATCTCCATTGGTGGAATGGTAGTGCTCCGGCAATAGAGTGGAATTTTCCGCCGGTTTTCGAGTTGCTGATTGGAACGGTTAACCACGGCCACTGTCGTGGGGGCGGGAATGTTCTGTGTTCGGTTTGAAAGGGGTGCTCTTGTGAGGCAGTCGGCTCTCGCCTTTCGGTCGGAGTCGGAGTAGGTTACAAGACTGAGCTCTCGCTGCTCTGGTCAGCCTGCTTCCATTGGCTGTCTAATATATGTTTATTTAATTGTAACTGCTTGATGAAGTTGCTGAAGTTTCGATTTCAACGTAACTTTCCGAGTACAGTTGGCAATTGAGCGTTCTGCGTACAAGAGGCCTATGTTGTCTGTCTTGAGCAGTTTTGGCTAACGTTGACTGTATCAGAGTTACTGTGTGACTTCGCTTGTTAAAATCAATCACTGTACCGTCAGTGATTGTGTGGCGAGCCTTCTTCGTCTCCCTCAGAGGCGCATTTGTATTGCTAGGAAGTCTTTAGTCTGGAACAACCAGACCAAGACAATTTGTTTCGGGCTATACTCGCGAGATTATCATCACCACGACGGGACGTCGAAGCAACCAGCCATCGCTTCCAGTACGCCAGATCGTGTCCTTGCAGCTAAGAAGACAGCTTGGTAATGTACGTCCGCAGCACCGGCAAAGCAGGCATTTTTGCTGGGCGATAACCAGAGCTCAGCAGAGCGCGCCTGTTCGTCTTTTCTAACTTTGTTCTATCTTGGGTGTTCATTGTCTGAGTTCTCACTAATGTAGCAGCAATTAATGTTGGGTTAGCTGTGTGTCTCTCTTAAGATTTGAGTTGCTAGGAATTGGCTCCACATACCACTTCGTCATAAACGTCACAATCTAGTTTAGGGACAACTTCACCTTCGCAGCGTTTATTTGAATATCCAATTTGAGCCAATTTGACGTATTGTAAATGTTTCATGTGTTTTTGTTTATTATTTTGTGTTTAGTCTTAATAAATCATACTGTTATTTTGGACAGAACTTTCATTCTGTTAATCGGTAGAGCAACCCTATCATTTCTCACTACGTTAATAAAACCTTCCTTTATTTAACTTATTTATCAAATTAAATTATTGCAGGTGCCAAATAGATTCTAGAAGAATTTAGTGTTAAATGCACTGCTAGCCCCGGCACCTCGCATATTCACTCCATCAACTGAAGACAGACGTTCTCCATTATACCTTTTTTCCTCGTCCCAACAGCGCCTCAAATTTTAACTCCACATTGCAGAGAACTTCTTTCTCGCAGTTGATAATGTTTCTCTGACACTTAGAATTGATATTGTTCTTATTCAAAGTTAAGATCATAGCTTCCTTATTTTCATGTGTTGGTATTCATACAGATCTTTAACATTCTATGTTAGTAGGATGTTAGGATACCTGTTTTTATTTATGAATACGCTATATTATTAAATTGCATCAGTTTAGAAAATCTTAAGTATAATGTTAATTGATATATGTGGGTGATCAACGTAGGCCTACTGTTGGAAAGAGCAAACTCTCGAGTGTTACATAGTTTCCCGCTAGGTAGTAGCAATGTGCGCCCACTTCAGTTCTAGTAAAAATGGTTCGGGACAGCAGAAAGCGTTTTGTTACGTTTCGCGCAGTGCGTGTCAGTAATAACTATTCAGCGTGATTTACGTACTAGGTATGGTGTGATTGCTCCTATCGCCACAGAACATTAGATGACGGTGTGAACAAATGCGAGAAACAGATTGTTTGTGTAAAGACAACTCACCTAGCCGTCCCCCAGTCGAACGCATTCGCCATATTCTCACAAGGAGTAAGCAAAACTCCGTTCGCCGAGCACCTCGACAACCCAACATAATCCCGAAGTCTGTCTAGCGTGTGTTGCGTCGACGTTTACACATAAAACCATACAAAATTGAGCTACTGCAAGCTCTTCGCGAGGGTGACAAACAACAACGTGTGGAATTCCGTAATTTCGTTCTTGGCAAGATCGAGGATGACAGTTTAGCGAGGACGCAACATTCCAATTAAATGGAAAGGTTAACCGATGATGCGACAATATGGGGTATGGAGCAACCACATCAAGTTGTTCAACATGACAGGGACTTCCCAAAAATTTAATTTATTTGTGCAGTTTCACTGTGTTGTGTTGTCCTAATCATCATCATTTCATCCCCATCGACGCGCAAGTCGCCGAAGTGGCGTCAAATCGAAAGACTAGCACCCGGCGAACGGTTTACCCGGCGGAAGGCCCTAGTCACACGACATTTTTTTTTCGGATAAAAGTATATGGTCCGTTTTTCTTTGCCGGGAACACTGTTACAGGAATCACATATCTCGATATGTCTGAGAACTTTCTTTTCCCACAGTTGGAGACTGATGCGAACGACTTCATTTACCGACAGGATGGAGTAGCGCCACACTGCCATCTGGAAGTGCAGATATTTTTAAATCAAAGGATTACTGAACGATGGATCGGTCGCACTGGACCAAATGATTCAGTCTTACATTAGTGGCCTCCGGAGTCACCGGACCTGACTCTATAGGATTATTTCTTGTGGGGATTTATAAAAGACTGTTTATGTGCCTCCGTTACCAATAGTGAATGAATTGAGACATCGCATAACAGCAACTGCGGAAGCTCCAACTCAAGACATGCTCGTTGCAGTGTCGGAACAATTTGAATACAGCGTTGACACATGCCTTGCATCTAAAAAAAAAAAAAATGGTTCCAATGGCTCTGAACACTATGGGACTTAACATCTATGGTCATCAGTCCCCTAGAACTTAGAACTACTTAAACCTAACTAACCTAAGGACAGCACACAACACCCAGCCATCACGAGGCAGAGAAAATCCCTGACCCCGCGGGGAATCGAACCCGGGAACCCGGGCGTGGGAAGCGAGAACGCTACCGCACGACCACGAGATGCGGGCCCTTGCATCTCAAGGGGGTCATACTGAACACCTATGAAAAGGTATGAGTTTTCCCTTCATGAAAAAGCAAAATCCATTGTATATCCAGAATGTTATTTTCACTCTGCAGCGGAGTGTGCGCTGATATGAAACTTCCTGGCAGATTAAAACTGTGTGCCCGACCGCGAAAGGCAAAGGTCCCGAGTTCGAGTCTCGGTCGGGCACACAGTTATAATCTGCCAGGAAGTTCCATTGTATATGTTTGTTAGTTTGAGAAGTATAGACGTGCCACATCGGATGATTCTTTTTGATACACTTTGTATAATACTTTCATTTGCATACCTCTATACCACCGTTTCACGTATCATCTGTGTGAATACTATCTATGGAACCATGTCATTTTATCCGTGTTTGCGACGTTCAGTTGCCATTTGACGACCTAAGAATCCGAAATAAGTAATATCTTCTTAAAATCGTGCTTCATAACTGTCGTTAGTGACATTTTGTTGAAAATAACCACCAGAAGCTGCTAAGAGGTTTTTTTCCTCTAGAAAACTTTTGGTGATAAATCTCTCAAATAACACTTTTAAAATGCAGTTCATAATTGTTTCTGTGTGCATATTTAGCACAGGTGTACGGTACGAAATCGTCAAATTTGTGACTTCCAAACTCATACCAGCTTGCTGTTGTTATTTGTAGCAAAATGTCAAATAAACAACAGGATAAACATGAGATAAGCAAGAAGAGGTTCGTGTGTGCAATAGGCGACCGCGCATCTCACGCCCCACCGTTTCGTCGCTGTCGAGTTCAAGACTTCAGTCTACGGTGATCCAGTCAAATAAACAGGGCCACCTCAACTGTTTCTCCCGCAAAGTGCAAATTGCGAAACGTTATTCATTCTGCAAACATAATGGAATAGTACAGCAGAATTTCATCGAAGAACAAGCCCAGTATGTATAGAGTCATTCAAAACCAAGGATGGGGCATGTTGGCTCCGAAGGTTCTGATCGATGATAGCGCCCCTCCTCAAAGCGCTAATGCTACAAAGCGTCTTCTTGGGCAACTTAAATGATACATTTTCTTCGATCAAGCGCCATATTGTTTCGAACTAGGACCGAATGTCTTCCATCTTTTCCCTGAACTGAAGAAGTGGCTAGGAGAGCACCGTTTCCAAATCAGCGAGCACTTCAAAACAACGCCACTTTATGAAGCTGGTACTATAAAGCTTGTCAGTAGGTACGACTAATGATGCAATCGTTACACCAACTACGTCGAAATGTTACCATACGTGTACATAACTTTCATTTTAATAATTTTTTGTGTACACTTGTCTTTTAAATGAGGCCTACCGGAGGATCAAAAAGGGGGGGGGGTTCAGTACTGTGACGTTCTGGGGAGGAAGGGGGGGGGGGTATTTAGATGTCTTAGAAGGTTATTTTAACGCTTTTGTCGTTAGGGATACTCGTGTGGTATCCAGGTGTAATTTCAATTTTTCTGCTGCTTGAAAAGATATTCGCAATTTAGTTTTTGCGATCTACAACAGGAATTTTCCAAATAGATATGTATTAATAGGAACAGTAAAACACGAAGACTAACCAGTAATCCAATATTGACCGAGGAGGCCCGGATCTACGGTGGAAGGGGGGGGGGGGGTGAGAGGGGGGGCAGTCTGAGGTATCTGCCCCTGGGGGCAATTTGATTTCAGGGGGCGCCAAATTCAAATTCTTGAAGAAAAAAGCCTTGTTTCACAAAGCGTCTAGCATCCACCGCATATTGGCCTATCGATTATTCATATGATTTTGAAACGCATAGCAACTGGTTCCTAAACATCTTTAAACACATTCTAAGTTGACTTCTGAACGAATCATAAGTTGATTTTTGAATGCGTGCTTAGTGTGCGTGATATCTCTGCCAGAGGAATCCCCGTCGCATCTAGAAGTGGAAAACTTTCCTGCTGACAAAAGGGGAAGAAGGTAAACGAGTAGAGCGGAATAAACCCGAAGGGGTGACTGTCTACGTAGTTGATTGGGTGTGCGAATAATAGAGTTGTTATAATTATTAGCGAAATACATAGATTCAGATTACCAGAAGGGAAATAAACGAAAAACGGAAATGAAAGGTAAGAAAGATTCCAAATTATCTTCCGCGGAGTATCCAAGAAAATTAATTTTTTACAAAAAATATTTGCAAGATAGCTACAGCTCAAGATGTACAGTCCCCAGTTAGCAGCCATTTTAAGTTCTATTCTCGTAATAGCGCGGATACGCGTTGAACGAATCTGTAGTAACGTCTAACTGGAGAATAAACGAGGTATAATTAAACTGGTGATTCTGGCAGGGTTAGTGAAGTTAACTGGAGATTAAGTTTTGACAGTAGCAGTTTTGACAGTGGCAGGAATAGTTACAGAATTAGCGATGACAAGATTGTTAGAATGAGGAAGGAGAAGAAACGCGGACATGACACAGATAATATGGAAAAATATGACGAATCCAAATGTACATAAAAATTTCGTACTTCTACTATTCGATCTCATGACCGATAAACTGGAGCGTAAGAATGAAATGTCAAACTGTTTCCTAACAAAAAACATTTTGCTTGTAGTAAGCCTAGTCGGCATTTGATTTTGGTACTTCGCGAACTATGTTCTGTCTTGTTATTTATGTAAACGATGTACATAAACATTTGTGCCAAAACAGTCTAGCTTATTTGGCGTGTGTTTCAACTGCTGCAGTATTAGAAAGGCTTATTACATTTTATCTAGCAGATAGTGGCAAAATAGATGTAATCAAATCGACAAATCACACCGCTCTTTGGTACTATTCGTACTAACAGCTTTTTCGGTACTGAACAACAACATTTTGATTTTTCATGTAGCAAAACGTTTGGCAAACTTTGATGAGGTAATGGATTCCTTAGCAGAATGGAAAACCTGTAGCAATATTAGAGACAAAAGAATGCTGGGACCTAAGGATGGAAAAATTGTGTACTGTATTGCTTCCTTCTTGTCTTTATTGGTCTCTTATTTCCTATTTTTAATTTTATGTCACACAAAAGAGAAAGGTATTAGCAGATAGACAGTGAAGATTACAAATTTTCTGCAAAGTTCTTATACTCCCGGTCACAAACAATCCCACGCAGTTTAATTGTGAGGTTTTTAACGGGGTTAGGGTGTCAAACCAGTCGACTGGAAGCAGGAGAGGCACCATAGAACGTTTTAATGTCCTGAATATAGGTACGATGGCTTCCGCTACAAAATATAGTGTAAGAGGCGTGACTCTGCACTTTGGCACACTTAGGACCAAATAACACGTCTTACATTTCCTCGAACTCATATGGTTTGTATATCAAACTCTTCAGTAAGATCTGCACTACAAAATGAACATATTTTTGAAAAATCGATTTTTTTTAATTTTCGGCGTCCTGTCAAACGCTCGAAGTGGTAGGGGGGCCATTATCAAGTTTTTGCCCCGGTTCGGGAATGTCGTAGATTCCGGTTGTGGCTGAGCAACACTGTTGCATCGTGGTAGAGGTCAGCAGAGGCCTGGGAGGGTTTGCTGGAGTGCAGGCTATTCCTCGCGTTTTACTGTTGCTGTTAATACATGTCGATGACACGAGTATCGCCCTTGACTTATTTCCGACCGCTCTATTGAATGAGCGAGCAATATTCCGTTTTAAGAAATCATTTTGTTTGTAACGGGAGCCAAAGCGACGCTTTCCACTGAATTTTTGAACCGCAAAAGAAACGTGATGAACAGTATTTGTTTAAGCCGATTCCAGCTATATAATGCAAAAACGAAATTACAAATATCTGCTACAGAAAATGCGCCTGACACCTGATACACAACAGGCGAAATACCCTCAGACTTCAAGAAGAATATAATAATTCCAATCCCAAAGAAAGCAGGTGTTGACAGATGTGAAAATTACCGAACAATCAGTTTAATAAGCCACAGCTGCAAAATACTAACACGAATTCTTTACAGACGAATGGAAAAACTAGTAGAAGCCGACCTCGGGGAAGATCAGTTTGGATTCCGTAGAAATACTGGAACACGTAAGGCAATACTGACCTTACGATTTATCTTAGAAGAAAGATTAAGGAAAGGCAAACCTACGTTTCTAGCATTTGTAGACTTAGAGAAAGCTTTTGACAATGTTGACTGGAATACTCTCTTTCAAATTCTAAAGGTGGCAGGGGTAAAATACAGGGAGCGAAAGGCTATTTACAATTTGTACAGAAACCAGATGGCAGTTATAAGAGTCGAGGGACATGAAAGGGAAGCAGTGGTTGGGAAGGGAGTGAGACAGGGTTGAAGCCTCTCTCCGATGTTATTCAATCTGTATATTGAGCAAGCAGTAAAGGAAACAAAAGAAAAATTTGGAGTAGGTATTAAAATCCATGGAGAAGAAATAAAAACCTTGAGGTTTGCCGATGACATTGTAATTCTGTCAGAGACAGCAAAGGACCTGGAAGAGCAGTTGAACGGAATGGACAGTGTCTTGAAAGGAGGATATAAGATGAACATCAACAAAAGCAAAACGAGGATAATGGAATGTAGTCGAATTAAGTCGAGTGATGCTGAGGGAATTAGATTAGGAAATGAGACACTTAAAGTAGTAAAGGAGTTTTGCTATTTGGGGAGCAAAATAACTGATGATGGTCGAAGTAGAGAGGATATAAAATGTAGACTGGCAATGGCAAGGAAAGCGTTTCTGAAGAAGAGAATTTTGTTAACATCGAGTATAGATTTAAGTGTCAGGAAGTCATTTCTGAAAGTATTTGTATGGAGTGTAGCCATGTATGGAAGTGAAACATGGACGGTAAATAGTTTGGACAAGAAGAGAATAGAAGCTTTCGAAATGTGGTGCTACAGAAGAATGCTGAAGATTAGGTGGGTAGATCACATAACTAGTGAGGAAGTATTGAATAGGATTGGGGAGAAGAGAAGTTTGTGGCACAACTTGACGAGAAGAAGGGATCGGTTGGTAGGACATGTTCTGAGGCATCAAGGGATCACCAATTTAGTATTGGAGTGCAGCGTGGAGGGTAAAAATCGTAGGGGGAGACCAAGAGATGAATACACTAAGCAGATTCAGAAGGATGTAGGTTGCAGTAGGTACTGGGAGATGAAGAAGCTTGCACAGGATAGAGTAGCATGGAGAGCTGCATCAAACCAGTCTCAGGACTGAAGACCACAACAACAACAACCTGATATACTGGGTTTCCTTGGATGAGCAGTCAAGAATGGGAGAGGAATGATCATTCGAAACCAAAATGTCTGGTAAACATGATCTCCAAGACGCATACCTTAATAGTTATAAGAATTCCGTATCTTTGATACCATGAATCAAATCGCAATTAATAAAATGTTTCGGGCTGTTGTGCCGTGGACGAGTGGATTTCACATTTAATCGCAACGTTTCATCCCTATCTCCAGATGTCATTTTCAAGGCGGATCGTAGCTCCTGGCCCCCAACTGACGGCAGCAACATTCCGTTTACGCATGCTTCCTCGCAGTGGCGTGACGTCATGTGTTTTGAATACCCGAGCAAAGTTGGCTGTTGTTGACTGCCGTCGTCCGCAGCTGCTATCACCCCATGGCGGAGGATTGGTACATATCTTCTTCAGCACCGGTACCCAGATATTCAATTTGACGCCCTCCTCCTTCCTACTGAAGTTCTTGGAGTTTTACGATCAGTATGGCCTCTCTCTATAGCCTTTATGATATGCGCTTGTGGCTGCCTGTACTTGAGTACTATCGAAATGAGTGTGGTGGTGTTCTGGCTGTACAGCATGTTCCGCTACAGCTGACCTGTCACTCTCCTCTCTTCTGCAGTTGTTCTAGTGCTCTTCTACTCGTTTCTTGACCGCTCTTTTTGAAGTACCCACGTACAACACGGGAATTTTTAAATTCCTGATTTTTCAAGCGGTTGGTGAACATACTTGGTGAGCATACTTGCCCAGATTTAGATCATCTATCTTCCGGATGGGTTTGTAGATTACCGCGACGTTCCGTTTCCTTGAAGATTTCCCCTATGCGGACAAATGGCAAAAAATGGTTCAAATGGCTCTGAGCACTATGGGACTCAACTGCTGAGGTCATTAGTCCCCTAGAACTTAGAACTAGTTAAACCTAACTAACCTAAGGACATCACAAACATCCATGCCCGAGGCAGGATTCGAACCTGCGACCGTAGCGGTCTTGCGGTTCCAGACTGCAGCGCCTTTAACCGCACGGCCACTTCGGCCGGCGGACAAATGGCTTTGAGCACTATGCGACTTAACTTCTGAGGTCATCAGTCGCCTAGAACTTAGAACTAATTAAACCTAACTAACCTAAGGACATCACACACATCCATGCCCGAGGCAGGATTTGAACCTGCGACCGTAGCGGTCACGCGGTTCCAGACTGAAGCGCCTAGAACCGCACGGCCACACCGGCCGGCCTATGCGGACAGTTCAAATGGTTCAAATGGCTCTGAGCACTATGGGACTCAACATCTTAGGTCATAAGTCCCCTAGAACTTAGAACTACTTAAACCTAACTAACCTAAGGACATCACACACACCCATGCCCGAGGCAGGATTCGAACCTGCGACCGTAGCAGTCCCGCGGATCCGGACTGCAGCGCCAGAACCGCACGGCCACCGCGGCCGGCAATGCGGACAGTAACGTCCTTAATTAAAGTAATGAAACGTTCGGTTTAAATGTTAAATACATTCTATTTCGGTACAATAACCCGAAACACATTATTAATTGTGATCCCAGCCGTAACAGTTTACATTTTACAACTATGAAACAAATCTCTTCTGCGCCAAGATCTTTCCATACTTTGGAAGGTGGCAGTGTGGGACAAAACTAGGAAAAATGCCTAGAAATCAATAGTGGTTTCTAAAGTAATATCTATTTCATATTCCACATTCCCAGATTTCCGCAAAGCTTTTGACACGGTACCGCACTGCAGACGGTTAACAAAGTTATGAGCATAATGAGTCATTTCTCAGCTATGTGAGTGGCTACAAAGTTCTTAAGTAACAGAAACCGATTTGTTGTCCTCGACGACAAGTGCTCATCAGAGTCAAGAGTATCTTCTGGAGTGCCCCAGGGAAATGTGATAGGACCTCTGTAATTTTCGACGCTCCTAAATGAGCTTGCTGACAGGGTGGACAGCAATCTGCGGTTGTTTACTGCCGATGCTGTAGTGTATTGGAAGTGTCAAATATGAGCGAGTGTTGGATGATACGAGATGCACACAAAATTTGTAGTTGCTATGATGAATGGCATTGGCTCTAAACGTAGAAAAATGTAAGTTAATGCAGATGAGTAGGAAAAACAAAGCCATAATGTTCGGATACAGTATAAATAGTATCTTGCTAGACACAATCACTTCGTTTAAATATCTGGGCGTATCGTTGCAAAGTGATATGAAATGGAACGAGCGTGTGAATGTTGTAATACAGGAGGCAAACGGTCGACTGCAGTTTATTGGGAGAATTTTAGGAAAGTGTGGTTCATCTGTAAAGGAGACAGCATATAGGACGCTAGTGTGACCTATTCTTGAGTACTGCTCGAGTGTTTGGAATCCGGACCAAGTCGGATTAAAGGAAAACATCAAACCAATTCGAAGGCGAGCTGCTAGATTTGTTACCGGTATGTTCGAACAACAACCAAGAATTATGGAGGCGCTTCAGGAACTCAAATGAGAATCTCTGGGAGGACGGCGACGTTCTTTTCGAGGAACGCTATTGAGAAAATTTAAACTGAAATACGATCCTACTGTGGCCAACGTACTTTTGGCGTAAGGAACTCGAATATAAGGTACGAGAATTTTGAGCTAATTTGGAGGCGTGTAGATAGTCATTCTTACTTTCTCTATCTGTGAGATAAACAGGAGAGGGAACCTTCCGCCACGCAGTGTACGGTGGCTTGCGGAGTATGTATCTAGAAGAAGATCTATGAGCACTTGTTCATCTTCACTACTGCGAAACGCATCCCGTCTATTGAATAAGTAAACTCTCGTTACTCTTAGGGTATACATTAAGAGCCCACGTTTGCTGCAGAAGTTTTTCTTATTCTGGTCCACACAACGTCCTCCCACTATATGTAAAGCAAAGAAATTGCAGTAGATGTTGTAACGGCGACCTGTACGGTCGCGTGGTTGTAGTGATGGAAACGCGGCGGGACACGAGAAGCGGTCCGCGAACAACAGCACAGCGGGAGTGGACGGACACGACCAACGAAGGACCTTACGACAAAAAACAAGAACATACAACAGAGTCACGAACCAAACAAGACAACCATATCCACTCGTAAAGCAACACGAAAGTCATTACGCTGTCTAATGCTAGGCGATATGTCCTGAGACGCACGCAAGGTTAGACTGGCAGGCTGAGCGACAGGCAGGCGCGTAAGTACGCAATCGGGGACGTCGCTATTGGCCGCTGCAACCACGTGTTCCACTGTGGCGTCCGCGCTCTAAATACGGGCCAGGAGGCGCGCGCCGCCACAGCTTAGGGCGCGATGGTACAGAGACCTCTATGGGTCTTCGACGTCCATGACCTCTGGGTGGCGCGCGGTAACAGATCCCTCCCCACTAAATCTTGCGCGTAGGGGTGGAAACGCCCCGGACGGTGCCGAGGCGGGCGGAGCTGATTATGATGGCGGCGCTCCAAGTCTTTCGATGTCTGCACCGACGTCACACGCCTCCCATGGGCCGCGACGACCGTGGCGGGTGTCCAACCCGGCTTGCGCCCGTACTCGCGGGCCCACACGGCCGTGCCAGGGGCGTACCGCCGCGAGGGTCAGGAGTGGGGGTGGGAGGAGGATGGCATCAGCAAATGGAGCAGGGTCTGCGGCTGTCGCCCATGAAGGAGCTCTGCAGAACTGCGGCCGTCAATGGGCGTAGTGCGATAGGTGCTCAAAAACAGAGTGAGGGCCGACGTGGTTGGAGATGTGTCGACTGCCTTAGTCAACTGTTTTTTAAAAGTGCGGACAAGCCTCTCCACCGCTCCATTGGATGAAGGGTGGAAAGGTGGTCTATGGATGTTTGATACCGTTGGCCTGACAGAAGTCGTGGAAGGAGGACGCCATGAATCGGGGACCATTATTGGAGACCAATGTGTGTGGCAGACCCTCGATGGCTAGAACCTGGGCCAAGGCCATGAGAGTAGCCTCCATGGTGGTGGATGACATTCGGACAACATATAGGTATTTGGAGCAGGCATCGACGATGAGTAACCACATGGACCCCAAAAACGGGCCCGCAAAATCGATATGGATGCGATCCCAGGGCCAACGAGGCACATGCCAGGGTGCAAATGACTGAGGAGGACTCGCCTGGTGACACGCACAGACAGTGTACACACGGACCAGGCGCTCAATATCGCCATCGATGCCGGGCCAATACACATGCCGGAGAGCCAAAACTTTCTTATGGGACACACCCCAGTGCCCACGGTGTAACAAACTGAGTACCTGAAGCTGAAATGCCGGAGGAATGATCACCCGATGGGCATCTGACTCCGTGGCCAACAGAAGAAGGACTTCATCGACCACGGAGGCCCTGTGGAACAGGGGCGCCAGCGGCTGAAATCGGGCTGCATCCGACGAGTGATGTAGGACGGCCACCCGTGGACCACGTAGTTGAGAACCTGCCACAAGACAGGGTCGTGGCAGGTAGCCCCAGCAATGTGAGCAGCCATAAGAGGCAGACCGTCCAGCGCATCCTGGCGGGTGGAATCAATGTGAAAGCAGATCGGGGCCAACTGGGAGACATGACAAAGCGTCCGCATTAGCATGGTGGGCGGTAGGCTTATACCAGTATGTGTAAGTGTAATTACGTAAAAACAATGCCCAGCGCTGGAGACATTGAGCCGTCTGCTCCGGAAGGTGAGTGTGGGGTCCGAAAAGTGTAAACAAGGGTTTATGGTCCATCAGGAGGGTGAATTTTGCCCCAAAGAGATAGGTGTGAAACTTTTGGACAGCGAACACGATCGCCAGAGTCTCCTTTTCAATCTGGGAGTAGTTCTGTTGTGCTGGTGTCAACGTCTTAGAGGCATAAGCGATGGGCTGTTCGGAGCCGTCGGCATCCCGGTGAGCTAGGACGGCCCCAATGCCGTACGCCGACGCATCAGCTGCCACAACCAAAGGGCGGTCAGGAGAAACGGGAGTAAGGCAAGGGGCGGATTTCAGCATCGCCTTTAAACTGAGAAAAGCCTGGTCACAGGCAGGAGTCCACTCAAAAAGTACCCCTTTGCGACGCAAGTGATGGAGGGGTTGAGCAACAGAGGCAGCCTGGGGCAAGAACTTTAAGTAATAAGTAACCTTGCTGATATGTCATGGTATGGGAAAACTTAACCAAAACGTAAGGCAGGCAAAGCTCAAACGCTGCAGGGAGTGAAAGCGTAGACCCAAATGAGGTTACAGTTTCAAACAGAATTTAATTTTATTAAACATTAAAAAACACTTGTTCACTGGTGTATATATATACCACAAAACACAATATACACTCCTGGAAATTGAAATAAGAACACCGTGAATTCATTGTCCCAGGAAGGGGAAACTTTATTGACACATTCCTGGGGTCAGATACATCACATGATCACACTGACAGAACCACAGGCACATAGACACAGGCAACAGAGCATGCACAATGTCGGCACTAGTACAGTGTATATCCACCTTTCGCAGCAATACAGGCTCCTATTCTCCCATGGAGACGATCGTAGAGATGCTGGATGTAGTCCTGTGGAACGGCTAGCCATGCCATTTCCACCTGGCGCCTCAGTTGGACCAGCGTTCGTGCTGGACGTGCAGACCGCGTGAGACGACGCTTCATCCAGTCCCAAACATGCTCAATGGGGGACAGATCCGGAGATCTTGCTGGCCAGGGTAGTTGACTTACACCTTCTAGAGCACGTTGGGTGGCACGGGATACATGCGGACGTGCATTGTCCTGTTGGAACAGCAAGTTCCCTTGCCGGTCTAGGAATGGTAGAACGATGGGTTCGATGACGGTTTGGATGTACCGTGCACTATTCAGTGTCCCCTCGACGATCACCAGTGGTGTACGGCCAGTGTAGGAGATCGCTCCCCACACCATGATGCCGGGTGTTGGCCCTGTGTGCCTCGGTCGTATGCAGTCCTGATTGTGGTGCTCACCTGCACGGCGCCAAACACGCATACGACTATCATTGGCACCAAGGCAGAAGCGACTCTCATCGCTGAAGACGACACGTCTCTATTCGTCCCTCCATTCACGCCTGTCGCGACACCACTGGAGGCGGGCTGCACGATGTTGGGGCGTGAGCGGAAGACGGCCTAACGGTGTGCGGGACCGTAGCCCAGCTTCATGGAGACGGTTGCGAATGGTCCTCGCCGATACCCCAGGAGCAACAGTGTCCCTAATTTGCTGGGAAGTGGCGGTGCGGTCCCCTACGGCACTGCGTAGGACCCTACGGTCTTGGCGTGCATCCGTGCGTCGGTGCGGTCCAGTCCCAGGTCGACGGGCACGTGCACCTTCCGCCGACCACTGGCGACAACATCGATGTACTGTGGAGACCTCACGCCCCACGTGTTGAGCAATTCGGTGTTACGTCCACCCGGCCTCCCGCATGCCCACTATACGCCCTCGCTCAAAGTCCGTCAACTGCACATACGGTTCACGTCCACGCTGTCGCGGCATGCTACCAGTGTTAAAGACTGCGATGGAGCTCCGTATGCCACGGCAAACTGGCTGACACTGACGGCGGCGGTGCACAAATGCTGCGCAGCTAGCGCCATTCGACGGCCAACACCGCGGTTCCTTGTGTGTCCGCTGTGCCGTGCGTGTGATCATTGCTTGTACAGCCCTCTCGCAGTGTCCGGAGCAAGTATGGTGGGTCTGACACACCGGTGTCAATGTGTTCTTTTTTCCATTTCCAGGAGTGTACATTCACAACTGTAATGTCAGAATGAGAATGACAACTTTAAGATTCAACATAAGGAGATAATCACGGTCTGAAGGACCCAACACCTTTGATTAATTATTGACCACTACAATAAGTTACTGAAAGGAATGACTTTAACCATTCGGCCAGAAGGGCCAATCAAATATAACCACAAATGCTGTTTTGATAATACTATAAACCAACAGTTAATTTACTTCGTCCAAAGGAGCAGTAAAGACCAAAAGACAAATACATACACCAATGTTTTTTTTCTTTTTTCTTTTTTGTTTTGCAACCTAAGAAGATAAAATTAATAACCAAAAAGGGGTAGTGACGTCGCCACTCGGCCTGAAGGGCCTGAATATAAGTAGTAATAAATATTTGAGAATGGTTGAAGTTAGTGAGTTAGTGAGTTAGCCCGTGCTCCACACCACTAGGAAAAATTTACAATCAGCTGTGTTAGGACTGCCTACTTTAGCAGTACGGAACAGACCAGCAGAACAACTAGAAACTTCACCAACGTGGTGAATCGTCCACATAGGGCATGACAGCAACTCTCTATAACACATAAAATAAAATTTACTAAACATTGAAACACATGGTTCAAAATATAACTCCTATCTAGGCAGGAACTGTTAATTACGCCCACTGGCCTTCGTAAATCTTCGACTTAGTAAATGTGACGTCCAGTACTAAATAATAATACCACTCAACAAATTGTAAAATACAAGATCGTTGTTGCACTTGGATCAGAATAAAATTTCAACCACAGATAATATTTTAGGTTCAGTTATTAAGGCACAGAGAGTTAACACTCTTTTCTAGTGATAGTTACACTTGACAATATCACAGCAGATCATTGAATCGGGATTTCAGGCACGCCTGAGCCTACTAAAATTGCGAAAAACCATGGCACATGACCTTAGACCAAAACACATCCGACGACACGGGCAGAAATTGAGTGAGACACATCAAGTCAAGAAATTCTCACCGTTAGTCCAGAAGGCAGACAAGCATTCGGCGACAGGTTGCAACCAGCACCAACTCAAGTTATGTCAATCGCCCCAGTTCCGCCATAGCAACGCGGGCACGCCGCGTCAACAGTTGCAACGCCCGTCCAGAACGACTGCCGCCGCCCCGAGTACACACGCTCGTAGCAATCACGTGCGTTCACAGGAAATTATACCACCTTTACCGCAACATTGCGCTGCCACACAACCGGAAACTAAACTCCCCATCTCACTGCGGCAGCAGCACTCGCTACTCTCTTCGTCAGCAGATCTCTCCCCAAAACGCAGCACCCTCCGAAATTTAAAAGCAAATGGACCAATCGCGGCAGAGCAAAGCCAAGGCTCCGGAATACGACACACCACACCTAGGCAAAGATGAACATGATACGGTTCATTTGCCCAAAAACACCTGGAGTTCAGATAAGTCTTTGGGACGAAGGAGGGGCTCAGTGACCACGACATTACGACCCAAAGAGCGAATGCCATCTTTGCTAAGCCATTGGCCTAAGTATTCCACTTCCGATTGAAAAAAACAACACTTGTCCAGTTCCTGCTTGACCGCAGGCCGTAAGGGCACCAGAAAGGGCCAGGCCCAGGCAAAAGCGGGGCTGTGCATCTGACTGTAGAGTGATGTGTGCCTGAAAGCCAGAAGTATATCCGAGATCCGGTGAAAACAACGACGCAAAACCGGAGCACAGATCGTCCAAGTCCTGAAAGGGAACAACCGTGGAAACGACCTTAACTTCGTCGGAAATTGAAAAGCCAAACAGTTGAAACGCATCCAGGCCAAATATATTCGCAGCCGACGGATGGTCGACGACAAAGAGGGTAAGGAGTCGGGGAACACGCTTGTACGTCGCCTGGCCGACGAACTACCCATGAAGGGGAATGGAACCGTCTCCGTAGGCGACCAAACGGCGAGAGGGAGGTGACAACTCAGGATAGCCCAGCTGGGTATACGTCGCCATATTAATCAGGGAGACGGTGACCCCAGTGACGACCTGAAAACTGACATCCTCCGTGAAAATGCGGAGCGTGAGGAAAAGCTTCTGCGCTGACGGGTCGTCCTGTGGGACGACCGATCGCAGAGCATGGACTGTATCTTGAGGCCCAGGAGGGGCAGGACTGGAGCGAGTCGAGCGACTACGACAGACCGATCGGATGTGACCCTCCTTGTTACACAGCGTGCACATTTTCCAGCGGTGGGGACAATCATCCAGCGAATGTGCAATAAAACACTGTGGGCAAGATGAAAGTGGGCCGCGCGACCGGCGACAAGGGGCGACCGAAGGCGCTAGTGCCATAGAGACGTTGGGCAATGAGGAGTCCCGACGGCGTTGGCCTCTATCGGCCAGGCCACGTCGACGTCGCAAGGACGGAACCCGCCGGGACGCCGCGATCGCCGCCACCCGCGGGTGCGCCATAAGACGCTCGTTAGCCGCTTGAGCAATTTCAAAGGATTGGGCAATGCAGAGAATCTCTTCCAAGGAGAGGTTGTCTAGTTTCAACGCTGCAGTACGGACCTCAGGATCGGGAACCAGCTGAACCATCACATCCCGGGTCAGGGAGTCCGCATACGAAGCCTTACACTGCTGATTGGTGCACGTAAAATCGCATCGACGGCTGAGACCCTGCAAGTCCATGACCCAGGAATGATACGATTGACCAGGCTGTTTATGGTACTGGTGGAACTTCATCCGAGAGGCGACCACGTGGTAGCGTTGGGAATAATAGTTTGTCAGCAAAAGGCAGATCTCCTGGAAAGAGAGAGCCACAGGATCGGACCACGGTGCCAACTTGCGGAGAAGAAAGATAGTGTGCGGAGAGGCCCAAGACAAAAACAGCGACCGCTGCAAGGAGTCGTCCGTGACTTGAAAAGCCGTGAAATGTTGTTTCAGCCGATTTAAGTACGTTTCCCAGTCCTCTTTAGCGTCATTAAAGGGTGGAAACGACGGCGGATGCGGAAAAGCATCGGCCACCCGAGGACTCGGAAGCTGTTGCGGTAACGCGTCCCGGGCATCGACTTCGTCCGTTAGCAACTGCAGCGACTTTTGTAAGATGTCTAACTGGAGCTGCTGCTGCTGCATGAGCTGCTGCTGTTGCTGCTGTTGCTCCATCAGACAGACCAACTTCGCCTCCATACCAACAACGACCACCGTTTACCTCGTCGCCAAAATGTTGTAACGGCGACCTGAACGGTCGCGGGGTTGTAGTGACGGAAACGCGGCGGGACACGCGGAGTGGCCCGCGAACTACAGCACAGCGGGAGTGGACGGACACGACCAACGACGGACAGAACGTATACAAGATCGAACAAGGGAGTCACGAACCAAACAAGACAACCACCTCCACTCGTAAATCAACACGAAAGTCATTACGCTATCTAATGCGAGGCGATATGTCCTGATACGCACGCAAGGTTAGACTGGCAGGCTGAGGTTTTTTTTTTCCTTTATTGAATTTCAATTCCCCCCGAAGGGGGCGGGCTGGCAGCAGCTTAGGACGCCGCTCTGCAGCCTACAGATTTTCTGACAAAGAGCAGGAGAATAAATAATAATAAAAAACAGGCGATAAAATCGGGGACTTAGTGAGTAACAAGGTGAAAAGAAAACGGGGAAATTAAAACAAACAACAGAGGGATGATGAAGCGAATAAAAATACATACGGAGCAGACAGGGAAAACAATAGACAATTAAAAAAACACGGCGACAGTCTGGATTCTGTTCGCAAAGTATATAAAATGCACACCCAGCGACAGCATGGTTTCTGTTCGCAACACAACACTGAATAGTCACTAGAACACAGCACGAAAAAGTCGGCAAAGGTGACACCACAGTCGAGAGCAGGTGGGGGGAAACCGGACAGGAGATGGGAAAACAAAAAGGGGGGGAAAGGAGAGTAAAAGCGAAGGGGGGGGGGGAACTGGGAAAGGAGCTGATGAAGGATGAGGACCCATAAGAGGGGTGGGGGGCAGACGCGGCAGGGACGGGGGTAGGCAGAGGAGGGGAATACAAAAGGACTGGGGGGGAGAAGGGAGGTAGGGAGAGGTGTAGTGGGGAGGAAACAGGACGGAAGGGGGGGGGAAGAGGGAGCCCAGGGAAAGGACAGAGGAAAGGAGGGGGGGAGGATCAGAGTTGATAGGAAGGATAAATGGAGGGAGAGAGGGCATCATCCGGGAGGGGGAGTTGACGGAAGCCACCTTGGGAAAGGAGATGGAGGGTGTAGAGATGGAGGGTAGGGGGGACACAACGGTGAAGACGTGGCAGGGGGCGAGGATGGGAGAGGAGAGGAGCAACCAGGGGGTGAGGGGGTTCAAGACGGCGGGAGGTGTAGAGGATGCGGATATATTCGAGGAAGAGGAGCAGATGGGGGAAAGGAATGAGATCATAGAGGATCCGCGTGGGGGACGGGAGGTGGATACGGAAGGCGAGGCGGAGTGCATGACGCTCAAGGATCTGGAGGGACTGATAGAATTTGGGGGGGGGGCAGATATCCAGGCAGGACTGGCATAACAGAGGATGGGACGGATTAAGGATTTGTAGGTGTGGAGGATGGTAGAGGGGTGCAACCCCCATGTCCGGCCAGAGAGGAATTTGAGGAGGCGGAGGCGGTTGTGGGCTTTGGATTGGATGGATCGGAGATGAGGGATCCAGGTGAGGTGACGGTCAATGGTGAGGCCAAGGTAGGTGAGGGTGGGGGTGAGACGGACAGGACGTGCGCAGACAGTAAGGGAGAAATCCAGGAGCCGGAAGGAGCGAGTGGTACGACCTACGATGATTGCCTGGGTCTTGGAAGGATTGAGTTTCAGGACCCATTGGTTACACCATGCAGCAAAAAGGTCAAGGTGATTCTGGAGAAGGCGTTGGGACCGTTGGAGGGTAGGAGCGAGGGCGAGGAATGCGGTGTCATCAGCATATTGCAAGAGGTGCACTGGGCAGGCTGAGGGACAGGCAGGCGCTTAAGTACTCGATCGGGGACGTCGCTATTGGCCGCTGCAACTGTGTGGCGCCCTCACTCTAAATACAGGCCAGGAGGCGAACGCCGCCACAGCTCACGGCGCTATGGTGGAGGGACCTCTATGAGTCTTCGACGTCCATGACGTCTGGCAGGGATTCAAATTCCGCGGCGTGCGGTACCAGGGAAGAGGTGTGTTTCAGACTGTCGAAGTGCTTATAGCTCTTGGGGTATGCATTTTAGAGAGCACACATTTGCTGGACTTTTCTGCCTCGAATAATCTTTCTTGTCATGTTCCCGAATACTGAAGCTTCCTCCTGTTACATCCTGTACACAGGGAGATGGACCTTCCCCAATGTATGATTTTTATGCAACCCACATCTTCAAAAACCATGAGCGAGATTTTCATATTCTCTCGCATGCTACAAGTAACCATTTAATCTTACAGAAAAGAATAACATGACCTTCTTGTAGAAAATTTAATTTAGATAAATTCTGTAGCGAGATACGTTTCCGCTAGAAGCTGTAGTTTACGAATTATTCAAGAAATATGGACAAAAGTGATCTTCAAATGCGTTTTCCTTGAATAACTCGAAAATCGTGGCCTCCGACGAAACCGCATTCCAGAACAAAATTTAACTAAATTTAATTTCTTACAAAAAATCCTTTCCTTATTTTCTGTAGGACTAATGGTTTGGGCGTAGCCAGCGAGAGAATATGCTGTAATTGTTGTGCGTGGTTTTTGGAGACTTTCTGGATTGCATAAAGCCTATAGGTAGGGGCAGCTAAATCACCTTCTATATCATCTTCTTTTTGAATGAACTCCACAGATGCCTGTAAAACTGAGGCGCTTGGTTCTAAAGCTTTTTCAAGTTCGTCCGACCAGTGGACGAGCCCCACTCAGTTGGATTCCACCTTGCTCCTTGGCAGGCGCAGAAGTTTCCGCTGAAGATTAATCCGGCGGCGCGAGGGACGCGACACGCGCTCTTGGCGCGGCAGAGTGAGGAGACGTGACTGGTGTTCAGCGTGGCCGGGCTGCACATTATGAGGTGGCGCTCCGTCGGCCGTCCGCCGGCTGCCGGCCGGTCATTAGTCTGGCCAGACAGCCGCGGCTTCACTAATTACGACCAGGAGCGGCCGCCCGCCAGGGGCGGACGCCGCGTCGTGTGGACTGCGACCGCACGCCGCCGTGTTTGCGCGTCTCCTCGGCCCGTCACGCGCTGCTAATGAGCTCGCACCTGTGGGAACCGCACCGCAGAGAGCTTTAAATCATTCAGTGCCTTCTGCCGAGCTGCAAGGGGCACCCTCAAGCAGCACATGTTCTCCCATCTCTGCTGAAGGCCACACATTAATCAAGAACAGCGTTATGGCTTAAAGCCGAGACAAATATTTTCAATGTTTAATCTAAACAGATGGAAAACTCGGCTGAAGGCCGCATAGCCACAAAACAATTTAACGGCTTAAGGCCTAGGAAGAAGAGCTTTCAATTTGAAAACGCCGACGGCCTTATCTTAAAATACACTCCTGGATATGGAAAAAAGAACACATTGACACCGGTGTGTCAGACCCACCATACTTGCTCCGGACACTGCGAGAGGGCTGTACAAGCAATGATCACACGCACGGCACAGCGGACACACCAGGAACCGCGGTGTTGGCCGTCGAATGGCGCTAGCTGCGCAGCATTTGTGCACCGCCGCCGTCAGTGTCAGCCAGTTTGCCGTGGCATACGGAGCTCCATCGCAGTCTTTAACACTGGTAGCATGCCGCGACAGCGTGGACGTGAACCGTATGTGCAGTTGACGGACTTTGAGCGAGGGCGTATAGTGGGCATGCGGGAGGCCGGGTGGACGTACCGCCGAATTGCTCAACACGTGGGGCGTGAGGTCTCCACAGTACATCGATGTTGTCGCCAGTGGTCGGCGGAAGGTGCATGTGCCCGTCGACCTGGGACCGGACCGCAGCGACGCACGGATGCACGCCAAGACCGTAGGATCCTACGCAGTGCCGTAGGGGACCGCACCGCCACTTCCCAGCAAATTAGGGACACTGTTGCTCCTGGGGTATCGGCGAGGACAATTCGCAACCGTCTCCATGAAGCTGGGCTACGGTCCCGCACACCGTTAGGCCGTCTTCCGCTCACGCCCCAACCTCGTGCAGCCCGCCTCCAGTGGTGTCGCGACAGGCGTGAATGGAGGGACGAATGGAGACGTGTCGTCTTCAGCGATGAGAGTCGCTTCTGCCTTGGTGCCAATGATGGTCGTATGCGTGTTTGGCGCCGTGCAGGTGAGCGCCACAATCAGGACTGCATACGACCGAGGCACACAAGGCCAACACCCGGCATCATGGTGTGGGGAGCGATCTCCTACACTGGCCGTACACCACTGGTGATCGTCGAGGGGACACTGAATAGTGCACGGTACATCCAAACCGTCATCGAACCCATTCCTAGACCGGCAAGGGAACTTGCTGTTCCAACAGGACAATGCACGTCCGCATGTATCCCGTGCCACCCAACGTGCTCTAGAAGGTGTAAGTCAACTACCCTGGCCAGCAAGATCTCCGGATCTGTCCCCCATTGAGCATGTTTGGGACTGGATGAAGCGTCGTCTCACGCGTTCTGCACGTCCAGCACGAACGCTGGTCCAACTGAGACGCCAGGTGGAAATGGCATGGCAAGCTGTTCCACAGGACTACATCCAGCATCTCTACGATCGTCTCCCCTTCCTGGGACAATGAATTCACGGTGTTCTTATTTCAATTTCCAGGAGTGTATTTCGTGTAAAACTCGGCTGAAGACCTCATATTAAAGAATAAAAATCTTATGGCTTAAGGTCCAGACAAAGATTTTCAGTTTTTAATTTAAGAGAGATTAAAACTCGTCTGAAGGCCACCCACCACGCAGAAAACAATTTTACCGCTTAAGGCCTGTTGGGAAGAGCTTCTAAATTTCAAATAAAATAGTCTAAAGGCTTTATATTGAAATGGTTCACATAACTCACGGCTGAAGGCCACATAAAACTAGAAAATATTTCTTACTGGTTAAGGCCTAGACAAAATTTTCAACTTTTGATTTGAAAAGGCTGAAAACTCGGCTGAAGGCCACATATCAACTTGAAACCAATTTACGGCTTAAGGCCTAGGCACAAGGAATGTTCAATTTTAATTTTGAAAGGCTGAATCTCGGCTGAAGGGCACTTACTAAACAAGAAACTTTTTTTTCGGCTAAAGGCCTAAGAAGAAAAGCTTTGCAATTTTTATAAGCTAAAACTCAGCTGAGGGCCATACAGAGTACTTAAGACTAAAAAGGAAATCACTATGTAAAACACAAGGAGCGGCACTCAGAAGGTTCCAAGGATCGGCCTGGGAAGGTAACACTAACGCATGTTTAGGCAAGACAGGCAGCCAGACCGACAACCTCTTAATCAGAAGGCAACCCAACTGAAAGCCAGCCGACGAACTAACCAACAAGATCAGTTCTGCTCTACCCGACCAGCAAAACGACCACAAGATGTCAATAGCACAACGTTCTGGATTATGGTGCCCAATCCAGCCAAGTCAGAATAAACGCCCAAAACTACCAGCAACACCTGAGCCATCGAACTACACACTGTGCTGGACAGCATCAACATTAAACACCGCACAGGAAGATGGCTGCAGTTCTAGCCGACTTCAATGCACACACGTTGTTGCTTGCGGGAATCTCCCAGAAAGCGACAACCAGGATCAAACGAAGAGATGTAATAGCAGATGAGATTTGATAGTAGGTTAAGTGAGCACTGAACTGTAGTGTCCAGGATTGGTGGGCGACGAACTTTGTAACTCTCGCAAGAAGTGCCTCACAACTCCAACCACATGTGCACGCCGCCAGCGGCTCCGGCCTGACCACACGCCACTGAGACTTCCTCGCTGCTGTACCCCAACCGACCGACTGCTACACAAACGAAATCGGTCAAAAGACGAAATACACATCGGCCGATGAGACAACCGACCGTACGGCCAACCAACGGTCGTTCCCACGCCGGTCTCCTTCCGTTGGACAGTGCATGTGTGTCCCCAGCGGTCGACCAGTACTGCCTGTCAGCACCTCACTGACGCTCCGTCCCTGCCGCTGCTCCATGCCCAACTGCTCTCCTCGTCCATCTCCAACTGACTTCCAGACACACGACGATCCAGAAATACTATCGGTCGCTCCAGAGATGGTACGACAGTGCACTTATCGATAAGCGCTGCTGCTACCATTCACGGGCAAGTAAGGCAGAAGTTAGTGACGCCAGTAAATAAAATGAGAAAACGAGGTGGCAGTACCGTAAAAGAAGATCACAAACAATAAACGGCATGAACACGAGTCGTTCATGGCTCAATCACCGTCGGCGAAGACATCAAGCATAAGGGGATGCAAGTGGTTTGCAACTGTCAGCACGTCTTCAATTACAATTTTAGGTTCCATGCTAGAGTAGGAGAGTGTCTCTCACAGAATAATACTGCTGCCATCAGTCTGCGTCCGTCGTGCGCTGCACGTTTCGCGCCTTTCACCACGGTGGCAGCGTTTGTGGAGACGACCATCGACTTAGTGTAGCAAAATGTGAATTCACATGAAGAGCCGATACGTTTCCATTGACTGACGGTCGCAACCTGATGGTTCTGTGCCCACGAAAAAATGACAATGTCGTTAGGTCAACATGGGAACACGTAGGTGTGGTTTGCTACGGAGCTCCAGGTTGAACAATGTACGATAAGCAGTTCAACAATGTACGATAACGTGTGCTCAGAAATACTTCTGCATGCACCAACATCGTGATATTTCGGCAGAGATGCCACAGATCACAGCCTATCATATTTTACAGAAAATACTAGTCCCCAGACACCATGTTTTATGAAGAATTGTGGACGTCCAACCATTTAGCGCCTAGTTGTACTCTCACTGCCATTATACCTCTTTCCGTAGATGCTCACGATAGTAGCACGTGGACACTCGACCAGCTTTGCCGTTTTTAAGATACTAGTTCAAAGGCTATGCATAATAATAGTCTACCCTTTGTCAAAGTCGCTTGTATCAATGGATTTCCCCATTTTCAGCCCATATCTTCGCTAGGGTGATCTCCCATCCGTATCTGCTCTGCTTACATACTTTTGGACCAGCATCACGTGACTGCAACGCCACCAGGCAGCATACAATGTCATGTGGGCAGTCATCATAATGTTTTGGCTGATCAGTGCAGTTTTCTACAAAAATTAATCAAACTCTAGAGCAGAAAGGACAAACGGAAGAGAGAGAGAATAAGTTGAAAAAATTATAAAACTGCAGTTAAGCAAGCAGCTGATGAAGCCTTAGGAAAGAAGAAAAAGATAAGAATGAAGTAAAGGTTAAAAATTTGGAGTCAGAATTAGATAGATACACTTCTAAAGAAAATATCATAAGCATCTCACTAACCAACAAAGAAGAATCTTCAAATTTACAAACAAAAAACAGCAAATCGAGTTGGGAAACTAACTCATCAAGACTCTTGGATAGTTAACTGATTCTTCCGACGGTTCTTGGTAAAACAAGATCATAATAAATTAAAAGCAATATATTTCTTATCGTTTATAGGATTGATTTATTGCGTCGACCAGTTTTTGCCTTCATGAGACTTTAACCATTAAATATCTGATGTTGGCTTTTTAAACCGAAAACAGCGCAATCAATTAATCATGTAGAACTCAAGTGATACAGGCACGATGAACAGGAAATCTGAGTTCGATTTCCATTCTGACACAAATTTTCACTGTCGTCACTCCATTACTTGCGAGTACATTACGGATATTTCACAACGGCTGTAGTCACCGCAGTGTCTGTAGCTCCGACATGCATGCACGTCGAAGGAACATATTACTTCAGAATTCGGAATGACACAGACACTGCAACATCTAATTTATTCGCCGAGACCGAGAAAGCGACTTTCCAGTAAAATGTTTCCCTTGTACGGGAATATACATAGTGGATGGTCGACGACATATAGAAGTTTGCGTCTAACCATGAGTTGTGCTCGGATAGCCTAATAAGAAGGCGATCGTTGCCAATAAGTGCCTCCTCGCACCAACGAAAAAATGGCTGACATTGAAATAAGTGTCCAAGGAATAGAAAAGCAACTGGAATCACTCAACAGAGGAAAGTCCACTGGACCTGACGGGATACCAATTCGATTCTACACAGAGTACGCGAAAGAACTTGCCCCCCTTCTAACAGCCGTGTACCGCAAGTCTCTAGAGGAACGGAAGGTTCCAAATGATTGGAAAAGAGCACAGGTAGTCCCAGTCTTCAAGAAGGGTCGTCGAGCAGATGCGCAAAACTATAGACCTATCTCTCTGACGTCGATCTGTTGTAGAATTTTAGAACATGTCTTTTGCTCGAGTATCATGTCGTTTTTGGAAACTCAGAATCTACTATGTAGGAATCAACATGGATTCCGGAAACAGCGATCGTGTGAAACCCAACTCGCTTTATTTGTTCATGAGACCCAGAAAATATTAGATACAGGCTCCCAGGTAGATGCCATTTTCCTTGACTTCCGGAAGGCGTTCGATACAGTTCCGCACTGTCGCCTGATAAACAAAGTAAGAGCCTACGGAATATCAGACCAGCTGTGTGGCTGGATTGAAGAGTTTTTAGCAAACAGAACACAGCATGTTGTTCTCAATGGAGAGACATCTACAGACGTTAAAGTAACCTCTGGCGTGCCACAGGGGAGTGTTATGGGACCATTGCTTTTCACAATATATATAAATGACCTAGTAGATAGTGTCGGAAGTTCCATGCGGCTTTTCGCGGATGATGCTGTAGTATACAGAGAAGTTGCAGCATTAGAAAATTGTAGCGAAATGCAGGAAGATCTGCAGCGGATAGGCACTTGGTGCAGGGAGTGGCAACTGACCCTTAACATAGACAAATGTAATGTATTGCGAATACATAGAAAGAAGGATCCTTTATTGTATGATTATATGATAGCGGAACAAACACTGGTAGCAGTTACTTCTGTAAAATATGTGGGAGTATGCGTGCGGAACGATTTGAAGTGGAATGATCATAGAAAATTAATTGTTGGTAAGGCGGGTACCAGGTTGAGATTCATTGGGAGAGTCCTTAGAAAATGTAGTCCATCAACAAAGGAGGTGGCTTACAAAACACTCGTTCGACCTATACTTGAGTATTGCTCATCAGTGTGGGATCCGTACCAGATCGGGTTGACGGAGGAGATAGAGAAGATCCAAAGAAGAGCGGCGCGTTTCGTCACAGGGTTATTTGGTAACCGTGATAGCGTTACGGAGATGTTTAACAAACTCAAGTGGCAGACTCTGCAAGAGAGGCGCTCTGCATCGCGGTGTAGCTTGCTCGCCAGGTTTCGAGAGGGTGCGTTTCTGGATGAGGTATCGAATATATTGCTTCCCCCTACTTATACCTCCCGAGGAGATCACGAATGTAAAATTAGAGAGATTAGAGCGCGCACAGAGGCTTTCAGACAGTCGTTCTTCCCGCGAACCATACGCGACTGGAACAGGAAAGGGAGATAATGACAGTGGCATGTAAAGTGCCCTCCTCCACACACCGTTGGGTGGCTTGCGGAGTATAAATGTAGATGTAGATGTAGATGAAATCCATGTTAGAGCCCACACACGGTGCAAATATTCATTGTCGTTATTTTATTATCCAGTTAATACACTTGGTCATCAAAAGTATCCGGACACCTGTCTGAAAACGACTTACAAGTTCGTGGCGCCCTCCAGCGATAATGCTGGAATTCAATATGGTGTTGGCCTAACCTTAGCCTCGATGACAGCGCCCCCAGGGGCTCAGCATTCATTTGCTGAGTACGGGCTTGGCGACCCCGGGGTCCTGAGCTGGGGCTGGTCAGCGCCGCCAGTCTCCTGTCACCGTAACCCCCGGACATGCTTCAGCGACCACCGCATGGCGCGGCGGTGGAATGTTGTGTGCTGCGGGGAACGGTAATCTTGGCTTGACCGCCTGGATTGCGAGGAAGGTAAACCTCTATAAAAACCCCTCAATCTTACGGTGTGCTGCGCGCCTATAAGATGCATGGCTGTTGGGGTGGAACAGTCGCAAGCGGGCAACCTCTGGAGCACCTGCCGCACCTCAGTTGTATAAGGCTTACCTAGGCACGCGGGGCTCTGTCTAGGTGGACTTCTAGTTCCCTAGCTGCTCGTGGGACCGAGATGGAACCCTCGAACTTTTATTCTTCTCCTGCCAGCGGAAAGGGTGGACTGCTGGTGGGTTCTAACACCCAATCCAACAAGAGGGCTCGTGTAGCCAGTCCTCCTGATTCAGGTAGTAGTAACAGAACGCATGCTGCTTCGCAGAATGTGTTTTTCATAATTAAAAGAAAAGATGGGAGTTTTGAAAAAGTTTCGCCATTTTATATACAGAAGGGCTTAGAAGGTATTGCTGGCACATTAAAATCTGTAAAGCGCTTGCGAAATGGTACCTTGTTGGTTGAAACATCTAGCTTCCAGCAAGTCCAGAACCTTCAGAAGGCACAATTTCTTGGGGAGTTTGCGATAGAGACTGAATTTCACAACACCTTGAACTACAGCAAGGGTGTTGTGACTTGCAGAGATCTCGTTGACATTCCCCAAGACGAACTGAAGGCTGAATGGTCCCGGGAAGGAATTGTCGACTTGCAACACATTATGAAACGGGTGGATGGTGCTCTCGTAAAGACTGACTCATTTATCCTTACATTTAACAGCACCAAATTGCCAGAGCATGTGAAGGCAGGTTTCCTACGTCTCAGTGTACGGCCTTATTACCCCAACCCCATGCGGTGTTTTAAATGCCAACACTTTGGACACACTACTCTCGGCTGTAAAGGGAAAGCCACTTGCGGGAATTGTGGTAAAGCCGCCCATGAGGGAGTTGGTTGCTCCTATCCTCCCAAGTGTGTCAACTGCTCTGGGGATCACCCTGTGTGGAGTAGGGAATGCAGAGTTTTCCTTGAGGAACGGAAGATCCAGGAACTGAAAACTACAAAACGCATCCCGTATGGTGAGGCGAAGAAAATTTACAAGTCCATGCAGCCGCCCACGTTCGCTGCTTCCTTTTCTTCCGTTCTCAAACAACCAGTCTTGAAAACCGATGCCTCTACACAAACGGAGGTTGCTACTGTTAGCACTAGCACCTGCGCTTGTCAATGTACGTGTGCTGCTGCCGTTCCTGTGAAGCCTGCTGCTCCCCCCCCCTCTCCCCCAGCCTTCTGACCAGGCCGTGGTAGCTGACATCATGGTACTTCCTGCCCCTTCCCGGGTCCAGTCTTGTGCACTGCCCAGCGATGCTACAACCCCTACTGTTTCTGAGGTTTTGGCTCCAATGCCACCTCAAACCAGAACATCGAAGCCAAAGACAAAGGTGAAGACTCGCCCACTAAAGGAGACTGCAGTTATACAGTCTCCTGATGTGGATGTCATTCTCTCTGACGTCTCTCTCGACTCCTCTTCTGAGGCGATGGAGGTTGATGTCAGACTGGGGCAATCATCTCGCCCCAAAACTGAGCCTCCACCTGTTGTGGGCTCTCCTCCCCGATAGAAAGTGAGGATGAAGGTACTCCCACCCTGATAGATGGCTCCCATTATACAGTGGAACATGAATGGATTCCGGGCACATGTGGAGGAACTGAACCTCCTAGCACGGCAACGCCCCCTGTGCTTGTGTTTACAGGAAACGCATTTAAAACCATCTGATGTTCCTGAACTAAGGGGCTGTACGTCATATCGCAAAGATGACCTAACTGGAGAAAGGGCCAAAGGCGGAGTCGCTGTGTTTGTCAATAATGACCACCACTCCTCTACTCTCCCCCTGGATACTGACCTGCAAGCAGTTGCAGTTGAAATTCATTCACCTCGGAGGCTTATCGTTTGCTCCCTTTATTTACCCCCTCTGGATGCAATGACCTTAGATGCTCTCACAGATCTTATCGACCAACTCCCCCGCCCATTTCTCCTCCTGGGAGACTTCAATGCCCATCATGTCCTGTGGGGCTCCACTTCTCTTTGCGCTCGAGGTCGAATTTTGGAGAGCCTCCTAACATCTCAAGTGTTGCGCATCCTCAACACAGGTACTCCGACTCATTTCTCTACTGCTACAGGGTCATTCTCAGCCATTGACCTATCTTTCTGCTCTCCAACCCTCACCGACTCTGTTCACTGGGTGGTCATTGACGACCTTCATTCCAGCGATCACTTCCCTATCCGCATTCATCTCCTGGATGGTGTATTGCTGGAGCAGCGGCCACCATCGTGGATGATTGGCAGGGCTAACTGGCCACTGTTCACTCGGTTGGCTGTCTTTGACCGCCAAAATAACGTACAGGAATGGATGGATCACATCACGCTTGTGGTCCATCATGCTGCTGACCTGTCCATACCACAGTCTTCTGGCACTCGTAAGCGGCGCCTTGTGCCTTGGTGGACAGAAGAGTGCCGTTCAGCCATCCGGGACAGGCGTGCGGCTCTTCGCCGATTTAAATACCGCCCAACAGCGGTCAATCTTACCGCCTTTCGAATCGCGAGAGCCAGGGCACGCCGTGTCATTAAAGAGAGCAAGAAAAGGTCATGGCAGGTGTTCCTGGACTCCATCAACCGTTCCACTTGTTCCACAAAAGTATGGGAAGCCATCCGGAGGATTTCTGGTAAACATAGCCGTTTACCGATAGCTGCTGTCCTGAACCAGGGATTCCTCCAAACAACACCCAGAGCCATTGCTCAGACGCTGGCAGAGCATTTTGCACAAAGTACTGCCACTGCAAATCAGGATCCAGCGTTTCGTCGCTACCGTGCGACTGTCGAAAGAGCGACCTTGGACTTTCGGTTGAACAGTTCTGAGGCCTACAATTCCCCTTTCTCCATGTGGGAACTTGAATCGGCACTTACTGAGACTTCTGACACTGCACCAGGTTACGACCGCATCCGGTACTCCATGCTTCGACATCTGCCAGCGGCGTCAAAGGAAATCCTCCTCGAATGTTTTAATCTCATATGGCAGACAGGAGTGTTCCCCACCTCGTGGAGGGAGGCAATCCTCATCCCTCTCCTCAAACCAGGAAAGGGCCGCACATGTCCCGGTAGTTATCGTAGTATCGCCTTGACAAACTGTGTCGGAAAGACCCTGGAACGGATGGTTAACCGGCGTCTGGTCTGGCTGTTAGAGACCAGACAGCTCCTTAGCCGCTTTCAGTGTGGATTCCGAAAATTTCGGTCCACGGTCGACAACCTGACCCTCCTAGAGGCGGCTATTCAGCAGGCTTTTCTCCGTCAGCATCACTGTATCGGTATCTTCTTTGATATCAGTACGGCATATGATACTACTTGGAGACACCGTATTCTTGCACAAATGCATCAATGGGGCTTTCGTGGCCGCCTCCCCATTTTCATTCGGTCTTTCCTGTCTCAGCGGTTTTTTCGGACCCGCGTTGGTAACACACTGTCTGATCGCTTTGAGCAAGAGAACGGTGTCCCCCAGGGCAGTGTTTTAAGTGTTACCCTCTTTGCCATAGCCATAAACAGTATAACGTCTACAGTGAGGAGTCCAGTACAGTGCTCCTTATTTGTGGACGACTTTGCTGTTTTCTGTTCCTCCTCCAGTGTTGCAACCGTGAGCCGTCAGTTGCAGCTAACAGTGCGGCGGTTAGAGGAGTGGGCTGCAGAGACGGGTTTTCGGTTTTCTGCCGATAAGTGTGTTTGTGTTCATTTTAATCGTTCTCGTCATCTTTTTTCTTTGCCTGCCTTGCATATGTGGGATACTGTCCTACATTTTAGAGACACAGTGCGGTTTCTAGGCCTAATTTTTGACTCCAGGTTGTCATGGCTGCCACACCTACGTGACTTGAAAGCCAGAACGCTGAAGGCACTGAACATTCTCAAGTGCCTCTGCCACAGGTCTTGGGGCGCGGACAGGGCGCGTCTCCTTCAGTTTTATGGAGCTTTTGTGCGTTCACGGCTGGACTATGGCTGCACAGTATATGGGTCAGCGACGCCATCTTATTTGCGGATCCTTGATGCTGTTCACCATGCTGGGATCCGACTGGCCACGGGTGCTTATCGGACCAGTCCCGTACCCAGCCTCTGTGCTGAGTCTGGCGAACCGCCACTTACCATCCGGCGGCAGCTCCTGCTGGTGCGCCAGGCTTGTAAGTTTCTTGCAGCTCCCAGCTCGCCTGCTCACCGTCTTGTTGCCCATCCACCTCTGGACCGCCTTTTTTCCCGCCGTCCCCGGGCTACGTTGCCATTTGGCATCCGTGTGCAACGTGTACTAGAGTCCCTCGGTGTGGAGTCTGTACAACCCCAAATCCAAGGTTTTAACCGCCTGCCACCCTGGTTACTGAAGAGGCCCAGAGTGATTTTAGATTTATTGCAGTACAAGAGAGATTGCACTCCTGCCACCGTTTTTAATGCAGCATTTTCTGCCATTTTATCTGAGCACCACGACTATGTAGCTGTTTTTACGGATGGGTCGAAACAAGGGGATTCTGTTGGTTGCTCAGTTGTTTTTCCATATCGTGTCCTCAAGGTCCGACTGCCTCAGACTTTTACTGTCTTTGATGCAGAATTGCGGGCACTGGAGCACATGAAACATTCTTCCTCTGCTAAATTTCTTGTCTGTTCCGATTCACTCAGGGCCCTTCACTCATTGCAACGTTTGTATCCGGCAGACAAAATTGTCCAGACCATCCAGGATGCCCTCCTCCGACTACAGCGACTGGGGAAGGTTGTAGCTTTTTGCTGGGTTCCGGGGCATGTCGGCATTGCTGGGAATGAAAGGGCAGATCTCGCAGGCAAGGAGGCGTGTCTCGATCCACAAGTATCTCAGTGTGCTATCCCCTTGCACGCACTCACCTCGCTGTTGAGCTCACGGGTCATGCGTCGGTGGGAGGATGAGTGGCTGGAAGTGACTGCCAATAAGCTCCGTATAGTCAAGCCCACAACGCGTGTGTGGTGTACTTCCTTTCAGCCCCATCGACGGGACGAGGTTCTCCTCACTCGGCTTCGAATAGGCCACAGCCCTATGACGCATGGCTTCCTTCTCCGGCGTGAGGACCCTCCAATGTGTGGTGCTTGTGGCGTCCAGGTCACTGTGCGCCACGTTTTATTGGATTGCGTTTTATTTTCTGACCAGCGGGTCGCGGCTGACTTGCCAGCGGACCTGCCATCTCTTTTAGGCAACACTCGGACGAATTTGGTTAAAGTTTTAAAGTTCTGTGCCCTGTCAAATGTTTTTACAAAGATTTTAGGAAGAGGATTTTAATTTGCTCACTGTGTGACAAGCTCGCCCATATTTTATGTAAGTGGCCAGCCAATAACAATTTCCTGTGACATTCTTGTTGCTATGTTTCCCCTTTCCTTAGGTTTTACTTTCTTATGTAGCATTTTCCTTCTTTTCCTGCTTTCTTTGAGTGTGTGCTTTAGTTTTCTTAGGTCTGCCCACATTCGTTCCTTTTAATGTGTGTCAGGGCGCTGATGACCTCGATGTTGAGCGCCCATAAGCCCCAACACACCACACCACCACCATCGGTGACAGCATCCACTCTCGCAGGCATACGTTCAGTCAGGTGCTGGAAGGTTTCTTGGGGAATGGCAGAACATTCTTCACGGAGTGCTGCACTGAGGAGAGGTATCGATGTCGGTCGGTGAAGCCTGGCACGAAGTCGGCTTTCCAAAACATCCCAAAGGTGTTCTATAGGATTCAGATCAGGACTCTGTGCACGTCAATCCATTACAGGGATGTAATTGTCATGTAACCACTACACCACAGGCTGTGCATTATTAACAGGTGCTCAATGGTGTTGAAAGATGCAGTCGCCATCCCCCAACTGCTCTTCAACAGTGGGAAGCAAGGAGGTGTTTAAAATATCAATGTAGGCCTGTGCTGTGATAGTGCCACGCAATTCAACAAGGAGTGCAAGCCCCGTCCATGAAAAACACGACCACACCAACCACCATCGCCTCCGAATTTTACTGCTGACACTACACACGCTGGCAGATGAAGATCACTGGGCGGATTTCGCCATACCTACATCCTGCCATCGGATCGCCACATTGTCTACCGTCATTCGTCACTCCACACCACGTCCAATGTTTACAATCCTTACACCAAGCCAGGCGTCGTTTGAGATTTACTGGCGTGATATGTAGCTTATGAACAGCCGCTCCACCATGAAATCCAAGTTACCTCCTGCCTAACTGTCATAGTCCTTGAAGTGGATCAGGATGCAGTTTGGAATTCCTGTGTGATGGTCTGGGTAGATGGCTGCCTATTACACATTACGACCCTCTTCAACCGTCGGCGGTATCTGTCAGACGAAGTCGACCTGCACGCTTTTGTGCTGTACGTGTCCCTTCACGTTTGCATTTCACTGTCACAGTGGACCTATAGATGTTTATGATTGTGGTAATCTCGCCTACAGATGTATGACACAAGTGACACCCAATCACGTGACCAACTTCCGAAGTCCGTGAGTTCCACGGAGCGCCTCATTCTGTTCTCTCACGATGTCTAACGACTACTGAGGTCGCTGATGTGGAGTACCTGGCAGTAGGTGGCAGCACAATGCACCTAATATGAAAAACCTATGTTTTTGGCGGTGTCCGGATACTTTCGATAACATTGTGTAGTTGTCGATATTCGCAACTGCGAATACATTTCGTGAAAGCAGTTTAGTGCTTTCAGTTTATTAACATCGGGATTGTAAGGCGTACCCAGGAGCAGATATACATTCATATCACAACGTAGTAGTGATGAAGAGCAGGCTGAAGTTCAAGAGATTAGTCAGGAAGAATAAATACACGAAGACGTTGGATACAGAAGTATTAATGTATGACGCAATACGCTTGAAGTTACCTAACGTTATAGATACACCAAAAAGGAATAGCTCAGTAGCCAGTGCAGTTGAAGAGGAATGTACATCTCTAAAATGGCAATCACAGAAGTTAGAAAGAAAGACATGGGTACAAAGAAGGTAACTGTGGAGGAACAATGGGTAACAGAGGAAATGCCTCTATTGATCGATGAAAGAAGGAACTACAAGATATTCAGGGAAATTCAGTAATATAGAAATACCTGGCAAAAGAGTTCGACAATGTAAAATGGTGCAAGATGTTAGAAATTCTCAGAAAAATAAGGGTAAGCTGTAGGGAGAGTCTGGTAATATACAATATGTACAAATTCCAAGAGGGACTAATAAGGATGGACGACTAAGAACGAAGAGCTCGCATTAAAATAATGGGTTTAAGACGTGGGCGTAGTCTTCCCCCCCCCCCCCCCCCCCACTTTGCAACCTCTACATTGAAGAAGCAATGCTGGAAATAAAAGAAATGTTCTGGAGTAGAATTAAAATTCAAGGTGAAAGGATATCAATGATACGATTCGCTACATGGAATGAATACAGAATATGGACTGATGGTAAATCGAAGAAAGATGAAAGTACTGAGAAGTAGTAGAAATGAGAACAGTGATAAACTTAATATCAAGATTAATCGTCACGAACTAGATGAAGTTATGGAATTCTGCTACCTATGCAGCAAAACAAACAATGACGGACGGAGCAAGGAGACATTATAAATAGACTGTCACTTGCAAAGAGAGCGTTCCAGGGCAAGAGAAGTGTTCAAGTATCAAGCATAGGCCTTAACTAGAGGAAGAAATTTTTGAGAATGTCCATCTGGTGCACAGCTTTATATGGTAGTGAGCCATGGATTGCGGAAGAACATGAACACGAGAGAATCGAAGCATTTGAGATGTGGTGCGACGAACGAATGTTGAAAATTAAGTGGACTGATAGGGTAAGGAATCAGGAGGTTCTGAGCAGAATCGGAGAGGAAACCACGGGCGAGGAGAAGAGACAGGATGATAGGACGACTTATAAAGGGGAATTTATTGATTACGTATGATATCTGAAGAGTATCATTTGACGTTTTCAGAAAGCAAGAATAAATCAAAGGCTTTTAAAGGGGACATCCTGTACATACCAAGATTGATTAATAATAGAATTATAGAACAGGTCAAACACTTTAGCTGTTAGGTTGCGACGTCATACATGAGTGCGACGAAGTCACAGAGAAGAAATTAGCAAAGTTGTGCAATATATGTCAAACAATGAACAGATGTCTGAAAAATAAAAGGAACAAGGCTAAAATTGTATAAGATAATGACAATTCATGTGCTTGTTTGTGGAAGTAAATCGTGGGTTATAAATAAACGCCAAGAAAGTCGAACACGAGTATCAGAGATAAGATTTCTAAGAGCAGGAAAGGGATGCGCAAGACCTAACAAATTTCAATGTGCTTAACAGAAGAAATAAGAGAAATTAAAGTGAATATTTCCAAAGAATGAGCGGTGCAACATTATCTCTCCAGGTTAGAATATTTAACCCGCTTGGGAGAAGTCAAAGAAGACCAAGGAAATGACGGATACTGTAACAGTAAAAACCAAGAAAAAGGCGTAATCACTGAAGTGACAATGATTAGTTTTCTACAATATTGTCAGCTCCCTGCGACTACTACCTACCATAGAGACATGCAACCTACCACGCATCTACACACACACACACACACACACACACACACACTCAGATGGTTCTCTACTTGCAATGAGATACCGCAAACGAGTTGAGATAAATGAGTGTTGATAGCAGCTACCGCTGACCCCAGTATGAAATCATGTCCTAGTTAGCACAGACTTACTTGAAATGTAAACTTTTAAGCTGAATCATTATCTGATTGGTGTCAAATTTCATCTATATATTTCCGACGGTTAACGTAAAAATTTTTACTTCGCCTAAACAGGTCATTCCAAAGGATTTAAATCCCATTTTAGCATATTATCGAAGTGTCTGTAGCAAGATCCCCGAGTTCATCTCCGAAATAAACAGTAGCAATGCCAATATTGTATTAGGTACCGAAAGCTGGCTGAAACCAGACATAAAAAGCAGTGAAATTTTAAACTCTGATTGGACAATGTTTAGGAAGGATAGGACTGATGTTGTGGGAGGTGATGTGTTCATTGCAGTTAACAACTGTTTAAACGCAGTTGAGATCGATACTGTGTCGGACTGTGAAATAGTCTGGATAAAGCTGTGAAATAAAGCTGTCAATCAAACAAGGATTGGCCATTGTATTAGGATGTTTTTATAGACCACCAGCATCCTTAACAAACGTCGCAGAACGTTTCAGGGAAAGTCTTGAGTACATAGGAAGTTCAAATGGTTCAAATGGCTCTGAGCACTATGGGACTTAACATCTGAGGTCATCAGTCCCCTAGAATTTAGAACTACTTAAACCTAACTAACCTAAGGACATCACACACATCCATGTCCGAGGCAGGATTCGAACCTGTGACCGTAGCAGTCGAGCGGTTCCGGACTGAAGCGCCCGGAACCGCTAGGCCTTACATAGGAAGTAAATATCCAAATTATCTATTAGTTATAGGTGGAGACTTTAATCTAGCATCCACTGACTGGGAAAATTACACGTTTATCACAGGGGGCAGAAGCAAAGATTCGTGTTAAGTTATTCTAGAAGCGCTTTCAAAATACAACCTTGAGCAATTGGTTAGAAAACCAACTCGAGATTGGAACATATTAGATATCTTGACCTGATCTTTTTGAGGAAGTTAATCTAGAAGGAGGTATTAGCGACCATAAGGTCGTTGTGTCTTCTATGTCAGTGGAAGTTGCAAAAAAATAAAAAAATATAAAAAACCAGCGTAGAGGTTTCTTGTTGGGGAAAGCAAATAAAAGTGTCATTATTGAGTATCTTCATAGTCATCTCCAAGCATTCACCATGGGATACAAAGGTATTGAGCATCTTTGGTCGGAATTTAAAGGTATTGTCCACCATGTGCTAGAGAAGTATGTGCCTAGCAAAAGTATAGGGGAGGGAAAGGATCCACCTTGGTACAACAAACATATAAACATATTAGGAAGTTGCTGAGAAAGCACTGCCCCGCTGACAAACAGAAATTATGCGAAATGAAAGCAGCTGTCAGAAGGACCATGAGAGACTCTTTTAACGAATTTGAAAGCAATATTTTATCTGCAGGTTCTAAAAATAGCCCCAAAAAATTTTGGTCGTACGTAAAATCTATGAACGCTACAAATAATTCAACACCTTCTCTTGCTGACAGTACGGGCAGTGTAACTGATGATGATAAACAGAAGGCCGAAATTCTAAGCCGAGCTTTCAAAAACTCGTTTACGATAGAGGACTGCAGCACCATTCCCCCGCATCTGGCCCAGACGGTATCCCCGTAAGATTTTATGTTGACTATGCTACAAATATAGCACCATTCTTATCCGTCATCTACCGGAAAACATTGGAGCGGCGGAAAGTTCCACGGGACTCGAAGAAGGCCCAGGTCACAGCAGTCCATAAAAAGGGTAGAAAAACGGATGCACATAATTATCGGCCAATTTCACTGACATCGATTTGTTGCAGTATCATGGAACATATTTTGTGTTGAGACATAATGACCTTTCTAGACTCTGAGAAGCTCATCTGCAGAAACCAGCACGGTTTTAGGAAACAGCGGTCATGCGAGACACAGCTGGCCCTCTTTGTGCATGATATACAACAGGCTCTAGATACCGGCTCCCAGGTTGATGCTATATTTCTCGATTTTCGAAAGGCGTTCGACTCAGTTCCGCACTGTCTCTTGCTACGAAAAGTGCGTGCTTACGGTCTACCCAATGACATATGTGGTTGGATAGAAAGTTTTCTAACAGACTGGGAGCAGTATGTCGTCCTGAACGGGGTAACTTGAACAGAAACAAGAGTAACTTCAGGTGTGCCCCAGGGCAGCGTAATAGGTCCTCTGCCTTTTTACGATGTACATAAACGATCTGGTTGATGGTACTGACAGCGGCCTTACACTGTTTGACGATGATGCTGTAGTCTACAGGAAAGTAGTATCACACGAAAGTTGTGAACAAATCAATGAGGATTTGCAGAAAATAAATGCGTGGTGTAATGACTGGCAGTTATCTCTCAATATTAGTAAGTGTAACGTACTGCGTATAACAAGGCGAAAATTCCCATTAATGTATGAGTACAAAATAAATGATCAGTCTTTGGAAGCGGTAACATCAGTCAAGCATCTGGGTGTGACTATTCGAAATGATCTTAAATGGAATGATCAGATTACACAAGTAACGGGTAAGCGAACTCTAGATTGCGGTCTATTGGTAGATCCTGAAGCGATGCAGTCCTTCATCAAAGGAAATAGCTTACATACGTTAGTTCGTCCAGTCTTAGAGTATTGTTCGTCTGTATGGAACCCTTACCAGTTGGGTCTGATTCAAGAGATTGAGAAGGTCCAAAGAAGAACGGCAAGATTCGTGACGTACATTTAGCCATCGGGAGAGCGTTACAAATCTCATTGAAAGTTTGAAGTGGGACACACATGCAGATAGACGACGCGCTAAAAAGAAGAGGCTGCTCACTAAATTCCAAAATCCAATCTTCGCCGAGGATGTAGAGCATATATTATTATCACTAACTTTCAAATCACGTAATGATCATTATTCAAAGATAAGGGAAATAAGAGCTCGTACTGAGGCGTTCAGACAGTCGTTTCTCTCGCGCGCGATCCGCGAGTGGAACAGAGCGGGGGGGGGGGGGGGGGGGGGGGGGGGCGGGGGGGTACGATTTTGGCGCGAATTGTGCCCTCCGCCACACACCGCTTGGTGGCTAGCGGAGTATATAGGTAGATGTGGATGTTATTTCATATTAAACCGCAAACCTCCTCCTAAAAGTTTCATCGGTACTGGACTCATTTATGCTGCAGTCCATGTTATTTCATATTAAACGACAAACCTCCTCCTAAAAGTTTCATCGGTACTGGACTCATTTATGCTGCAGTCCATGTGAGGATCGCTGTTGGGTCATAACGCGTCGCGAAAGATTACAGTGTCCTCTTAGGTTTTGCTAACCTGTAGTTAGTTATTTGATTAGTCCCACTAGCGTTGGTTAAAATAACAAGACCATTCCCACGAAATCATATGCTCACAACGATCAACAATTTATAATCCACAGGCAATATACTTTTCATGTACAGTGAAAAGTAAGTATCTTTCCAAATAAGTAATAAGTTTACATTGTTTGCAGATTTGCGCTAATTCGCAAAGACATTGCTGCCAGGAAGGCGCATCCGTACACCCCATGACAGGCTGCCAGAGCGACCATCCTAATGAGTTTGTTGAAGGAGACTCTCTACTCATTTTTAAATATTCATGCGACGCCTTGTTTCATCACTAAATAGTATTGAAGTAAGGGGTTTTGGTGCACAAACCGTATCCCACTAGCCAATCAGAACGTAGCATACCTCGCCGGTACCACATCAGATAAGAGCAGTACGTCACCGAACTGTAGTGCCGTGCGGATGTACACGTGACAGCTTTTCTTGGTCACAAACACTGATCAATACATTTGTGTGGTATCACCTCCCTGGAATAACACGTCAGATGTTTTTGGATGACAGTGAAGCAATTATTGATGCTAGAGCTAGAAATGTTACATACTTCAAAACAACATAAAATTCTTTTTTTCAGAATTTTGCGTGTTACAATTTATTGTACGCTCCTACATGTCAACCCAGTCAACGAATCCCAGAATAGGTGGAACAGGGGAAAAAATTCGTGCAGTTGCAAATTCCTGTACACTGGAAGGAGGGAATGTCGTAAAGAATACGCAAAAATATCTTGCCCGTTGGGGTGTGAGCGTGGGGTTGGGTGGACGGTTAAAGTTCAGTTTTTTATGCTTTTCTTGAATAATTCGAAGTAGGCGGTTTGTAATGAAAATGTTTCCCAGTACAACATTAAACTACATTAAATTTCCTACAAAAAAAGTCCTGCTCATTTTTTCTCTGGATCTAACACTTTCCTTGTAGCATGAAATGAGAAAATGACAGATTACTAAAATTAATGTTTTTTGTTAAATAAACTGGATTAAGAATATATACTAAAGGTGTGCACCACGTCTAAGTGCGGTACTAGAGAATCATGTCTGCATTGCATGTAGTGTTCGCGGATGTACGGAAAGTAGCCGGGAAGAATTACGCAGACAGGTACATTACGGAGTCCACATACGAATCAGAAATCGGGGGACCGGAACCGCCGTCACCGGAACCTTTCTTTTTAGATTTCTTACGTGCCACAACACCGTCACGTCGTGCACGGTGTTTCTGTCGGCTACGTGGGATGGTGGTCTCTGTAGATGGAGGTTTTGGATGGGGTCATAGGAACAGCTCCTTGCCCCTCAGAACAAGGGACGTGTAATGCAGGTCTAGTCACTAAGATGGAAGCAGTCTGTCGAACCACCAATGCGACAGGTGATACTTTGTCGCTAATTTTATTGTCCCCTGGAGTTGCTGTAGACGGCAAATTCAGCAAACCGTCGATGGGTAAAGAGGAAGGAGCAGGAGGACATTGCCACGTCTCAGACTGTAACGGGGGACCCAAAAACGAAGGGGAGGCTCCGGCTCCCTCTCCACACACTGCAGCTTAGAATAATTCTTGAGGAGGAGGGATGCTGGCGATAACTTCTTCACCACTTACCACGGACGGGAGGTATAGTATCACCGAGAGGAGCAGGGGACAAATCCAATGCTGACGAGGTTGGATGAGAAGAAGGGACAGCCAAATCCTGACCCTCACCACCGTGAGTGCGACATAGCTTGTTTGTCACTGTTACAGGTTCTGTCGTGGGGGCAATAGTATTCTGATCCTGTCGCGTATGTATAGAAGGAAATTCATTTACAGGTTTATCAGAACTACCTTTCTGTTTAATATGATCCGAAGTAGAGGTAGGTTCGACTTCGGGAGTGGAAAGCAACTGTTAATTTGTGACGCTGCGTTATTGACTGCTTTAATACAACCCTCCGGGGGCAATTAGACCGAACGTGGCCACTTTCATTACATGAGAAGCAGGTTCCCTCTTGACCAGTATACATGACACGAACGCTGTCACCACACACTTGTAAATGCGATGGAATATTGCGTTTGACATGCATTTCCACGAAACGAATTACAATATAACACTGGAATCTGTGTTGTGTACACCAGCGTTCACGACGGACGATTTTCATTTTACCGTAGGGAGTCAATATGTCCTTTAGAAAGTTGTCGTCTACCTCCGGCGGGAGACTTAATACTCGAAATTGGTGTTGTCGATTTCAGCATCTGCGAGTGCCATCATACTAACTGAATTATAGCGATGCTTGAACGTGACTTGAGAATCATGTCGCGACAGTAATCCTTCAACGTGAAGGGGATCCATAAATTTCATGTAAAACACGTAGTCGTCTGCGTCAAAATAAGCCGTGTGGAACTGACCAAAGTTCACATGAATTGTATAGACAAGCCAATCGTGGATTTATGGAGACACGTGTCGTATTTTTATCAAAAGTAATACTCTTAGCACCTTTTCGTGGAACACACGAGGAAACCATGGTAGCCATAGCGTAGTGACTTACGAATTATTTCCTCGGATCATCTCGTACATCATCACAAGACTGTTATAATTCACTGCTTCAGTTTTTCAATCGTACTACGACAACATTTCATACTTAAGTCAGTGCCTGCTCGTAAGCACACAGTCGCAATGATTTCACATACGGCTCATTTGCAGTTCAATTTTTATTGGAAAGTTTCTATTTCCATTATCACTATACTTCATTCGGGGCAGCTTTCGTTATTAATTACGATACACCCTACATAAAATTCGTAGGCCATAACAGTATAAACCGAAGGTGAAAGTCACAGTTCAAGAGACTAACAAGGAAAGATTCCTGCCATATGACATGAATCTGTTTTCCAATGTCAGTCTGAACCTAAGCAATTACAAAGTGAGAGTAAACTTCTGCCCACTTTCTTAAGGCGCCAGTGCTGCTCGGTTCAGTGAAAGATGATATGTTGCCTCGCTAGGCAGCTGATTGAGGGAGACCGGGGCAGGTTGTTACAATTTAACATTTTTAATTTTTGAGGAAGCAGTGTTTATAGCTCCCCTTACTGCCATTATTAAGTCTCGCAATAGTTTCCTTTGTTATATTTTACAAAACAAATATGAGAACATAGTAGTAGTTGGCTTTTCAAAATTAAAGTCCATGTTCCAAATTTCGTAGAATGAACATTTTCTCTCCCAAGAAATGCTTTCAAATTATTGAAAAAGATTCCAAAATTTGTTTAATTAAAGCTATAAGATTCTTCCAAAATCGTCACCCCTCGTTCTCTAATGAAACACTTGGGTGTCTTTTGCAAAATCAGTACACTCGTCATTTCAAGCACACCCATTACCCTGGTAAGATTTAGGACACATTAAAGAATTTGCCACGCAAATATCATATGTCGATATTTTGATTTCTTTTGGCGTTAAATCGCACTAAACTTCGGTTACTTGAAGAATGTTTTCCTTCTCGTAATCGTAATCATAAGAAAAAACTTTTTCATTTGGATAACAACCAATAGTGGTTGAAGGCTGAACAATCGTCCTACAACTCTGCGCTAAATTTTGATAGTTTATCTCATAATTAGCTGCAGCTTAATGAATTGAAAATGCCTGCTTTTTTCAATATCGTCCTCACATATCTGTAGCAGGTTCTCCTCCTATAGACATAATCAGTTTTCATGTAGCCAATGCGAGGGGCCAGAGTATCTTAAATTGTTCTCTGACCTAACTGAAGAACTATACAAATTAACGTGGACCGTTCAGCGCGCCTGCAAGGTTTGGCGTAGCACCTACAGATGTGTAGCAGGGCGAAAGAACAGGATCGTAAATGACAGACCCAACTAGTTTCACACATTGTTAGTGGTATTGGGTTTCAATCTCGACAGGAACTGTTGCTGTCAGTACACGCAAGTCCATGTAGTGCAGTTCGCGAGCGAACATCGCGAAGGAGACTGCATGCAATGGGCGTTGGAGTCTGACACATGGCAAAAGGCTGTGGTTCACACTGGCACAAACAGCTACACATCTGCCAAACAACGCGGAAACTGAACGGATGTTGGTTTGAGGTGTATGCTGCGGTTCGACAACCCGTAGGTTCCAGTACTTTATCCCTCAAGCAGTCACTTGTTGCAAAATTTTAGAAGAAGTGAGTTACCGAAACATTATGATGTGACCATAATTATGCTTGTTGTTTTCTGTTTTTCTGTCTGTGAGGTCTCACAAATGGTTCAAATGGCTCTGAGCACTATGGGACTTAACTTCTGAGGTCATCAGTCCCCTATAACTTAGAACTACTTAAACCTAACTAACCTAAGGACATCACACACATCCATGCCCGAGGCAGGATTCGAACCTGCGACCGTAGCGGACACGCGGTTCCAAACTGAAGCGCTTAGAACCGCACGGCCACATCGGCCGGCCGAGGTCTCACACTGGATATCATATTAGTGGTGGGTTTCCGTCAATGCATGGTCGAACAACTTAATGTTTGTCGATAAAATAACAATTTTTTGTGTTCTATTGCATCTACTTGTATTGTGATTCTGTTGTCGTGTTACAAGGCAGCTGTCTAGCAATTACTGTCTATCGTCGCCAAAAGACGTTAGCGTATACACTGGAGTGAGTTTTGAAATGCCTCTTAACATCGATCGTGTCAGACCTCCTTTTGATCGGCGCAGTGCAGCAGATCGACATTGTATGGACTCAGCAAGTCGTTGGAAGTCATCTATAAAAATATTGAGCCACACTGCCTCTGTAGTCGTCCATAATTGCGAAAATGTTGCCGGGCAGGATTTTATGCACGAACTGACCTCTCGATTACGTCCCATAACTGTCTGATGGGACTCTTGTCGGGCGATAAGGGCAGCCAAATCGTGAGCTTGAATTGTCCAGAATGCTCTTCAAACCAGTCGTGAACAGTTGTGGCTTGGTGACATAGCGCTCTCTCATTCACAAGAGTTCCATCGTTCTTCGGGAACATGACGTCCACGAATAGCTGCCATAGCCCAATAACGCCGCTTTTCGCCCCACTGTCCTGATCAATATGTTCGTCGTACGTCCCACATTGATTTGTGCAGTTATTTCACGCAGCGTTGCTTGTCTGTTAGGACTGACAACTCTACGGAAACGTCACTGCGTTGTCCGTGGTGACAGGTAACGCCTGAAATTTGGTATTCTCGGCACATTCTTGACGCTGTGGATCTCGGAATATTGAATTCGCTGACGTTTTATAAAGTAGAATGTCCCTAACGTTTTCTGAAGTAGAATATCCCATACGTGTAGCTCCAACTACCACTCCTCGTTCAAAGTCTGTTAATTCCAGTCGCGCGTCCATATTCACGTCGGAAACGGTTTCACATGTATTACCCGAATACAAATGACCGTGCAAATCACAGTGCAAATCACTATCTCATGACTTCCATCACTTCAGTGTAAAATTACGTAGCGTAAAAAATCTTAACAAAGAAGAGATTTAAACGAACTTAAACAAGTAAATTTAATAGTTTTGTGATGGTGACCAGTTACGCACATTTTTGCGAATACATACAGAACAATTAAAAAAAAAGGCCGCATAGCTATTCCACAAGATATCAAAATTCTGTCCATTTATTTGCTTATATTTTGCACTAAATCTGCGTATCCAAATGCTCGTTGTCAAAATATTGGTAAAGGGTTTCCTTTGCACGAGAACCAACTGTGCATTTCAACGACGATTTGTTTTGGGATCAGAGGGAGTGTGTTTATTTGGAAATTTCGGTACGAATAAACACGCTAGCGGGGCAGAGGACACTTGAAATATTTGTCGATGCTGTTTGTGGATCGCTTTCGCCGAGTATCGCAGTCCCATCAAAGAGCGGTGAATTTTTCAGGGATGGGTGGCCGTCTATGAGGATAAAGAAAAAAGAAAGCAACGAATGTATTGCTTTCGGCGTGATGTAACTCCTGAATCCTGAAATTACGTACGTTATTAAGAATTTTTTAACGTAATCTTGTAATATGTATCGTTAAACTGCTTTAATGCAGGTACTCAGTCAAACGTATCGCGTTAGACCGGCCCTCAGATACAAAATGCTTTCTATAAATTTACAGCGAATTTCTACTCTTATGGGATCGCTTTTATATGCAGATTATAATACCAACTTAGTTTCACATCCACACTAGTTTTAAAATATATTGTATTTAAATGCACAACCGTTGCCCAATTTACGGCGAATATTCTCAGTTCCATTTTTTTCTCTTACTATCGCAAAGGACCAAAAAAATTAAAGAAATCTTCTTTCATGCGAAAAATAAAATAACTTGAAGTTAATAATTCTTAAGGTTGGATTCTGTCTTGTCAGTGTGCAACTAAGTGTCAATGGCAGTACTAATAACGACGTAGCTATATTTTCAGAAGAACAGTAATATTCGTTTAGGCAAAGTTCTCAGTGCCGGAGAATCTAGTGGAAGTCTCTCCGATGAGGCTGCAGACGTGAACTACCCTGAAACATTAAATCGTCTTTACTCTTCTCACATTAGATCCGCCGTAGTCCACCTTTGTGCAGTGACAGCAGCTTAATAAGAAGTGATTGGTAGTCCCACACATTTCGTAATCTGAAACAAGAGAGCAAAATTCCTCTTGTTACAGTCGTGACCGCATGCAAACTCGCCCACCCAATTCTGATAGGCCTGAGCAACGCCTTATTGCTGCTCATGTAAAATGCAGGGAACAGCTGAAAGTGATAAACGAATGTACCTTAGTATTCATAAACCGCTGGTATATACTCTGAACAATACTTTCCTACGACACGCTTTTAGAAATAATTAATTATCTGGTAAATTAAGATTTTGTCTACTGGTGGCCTTCCGTAATGTATCGTGATACAGAGACTTACTTCTTTTAAGATTAGATTACAAGGCAATGCTAATTATCCACGTAAGATTAACGTTACTGTATTCATTTATATCTTCGTTTATCTTTCTTTGGCGATCATCTGAAACCAACGGTTGCTTTAAATGGAGTCATATTTTCTAGCTATTTTCTAGTGCAGCCAGAAAATTTTCATTAGACCAACACTTTCCAACTACTACGTACTCACGACCATCAGAAAACATACTTCCATGTATGGTATAAAAATTTCTGCTAAGATTTTATTTCTCTATTGATATCAGAGTTGACATATTTCTGTGGACATTGCATGAAGTTTACAAATTTCCGTCTTTCTGGAAGGCATGACGTCAGCAACTGAATGGTTCAGCAAATTATGCAATAAATTGCAGAGAACTGTCGAGGATGGAATATTATTTTTTTAATTACTTGATGACTAGTTTCGAGCTTAAGTTATTTACCAAATTATTCAATAAGCTTTGCAATAACGTGCATTGCAACAGCCACATGGCTGTTCATTCCAGCTGGATACATCTTGTAAAGCAGTAGAGCGCTGTACTTCATTCACCTAACTTTGGTGCCTCAGTTAGATGAATAAAGTCAGGGAAGTGAAGTTCAGCCCTGCACTGCTTTACACGATGTGTTTAACTAAAAGGAAGAGTCATGTCGCTGTCGTAATGTGTGTTACTGCGTTGCTTGTTGGATGATTTGAGAGTGAGCTTAGTCTCGAAACTATTTATCGGGCAATGAAAGATATTAATACTGCAACTTCGATGGTTCTCTACAATTTATTGCATTACTTGGTGATGGTGTAGAGTAGCTAAAGGTGTTATCATTATAAAAAAAACTAATCTTAGCATGAGGCTTATCTCGATGATCTGCTATGTAGAGTAAACTAATTTTTAGAGTGTAAAAAGCACTGTTGAAAATGTTTAATGGTCTTGATCGGAATAAGAAAATAAAATCACAGTATGGTGATTACCGGGTTCGGCTGATTAGACAACCATCTTCAACTCATGCTTACAAAAGAATCAATACCAAATTACACTGTTGACATAACACCACCGTTGCACTTATTAACGGCTCAAATAACTACCAGGCTACCCAGCTTTGTATTTTCTGCTGTTTCCTTAAGTCATGACAAACACCCGATGGTTCGTTTGATAATAAAATGGCCGATTTCCATTTGCATCCTTACCCAGACAGTCTATGCTCCGTCTCTCGTGACATTCACGTCGAAGGAACATTAGTCTCCTTTCCTTGCTTCCTCCTAATGCGCTCTGCAACCCAGCAGCTCTTTAGTGCAAGATGGATAGATGGATGGCACTTGTGGATAACTTCGTACTTTGAGCGGGACAGTAAATTGATCATTTTTCAATTGGGAATCCATGTTTGATAATTCATCCTTCGGGTACAATAGACTGAAGATGGTTGTCGTGTGGTGAAGACTGTGTGCCCCAGCTTTTGTCAAAAAACCCGAAAATTTCCTCTTTGGTTTGATTGCGCTGGAACATCCACGGTTAGAGACTGACGCAGCAGGTGCAATACGTTTGGCTGTGTTTGATCGGTATTACATTTATAGGGCCGACTGCACCAACGCCGATTAGAAGTTAACCGCGGTCAAGTCAGCATTTAACCCTGATTAACTTGATATTCGGCTGCACCATCCTCGATCAAAGTTAATCGAGGGATTTTATCGCGTTTAAAGTTAACCGAGCTCGAAGAGTCGATTATCTTGAATTGATCGCTGTTAACTTATTGTAAACACATAACATGGCAGCGCATTTTGACGTTTTAGATGGCACAGAAGATGAAGAAATGCTATATCTTCAACATATAAATCGTCGCAACCATGTTGGTGTACTTGTGGAAAGGAGAAATCCTTTCGAAGACTACGGTGACCGGAAATTTGAAGAGAGGTTTCTTCTTTCAAAAGAAACAGTGTGGTGGTTATTGGATCAAATCCACGATAGGTTAGAATTTCCAACTTACCGAAATAATCCTGTCTCGCCCATGAACAGACTTCTGATGACATTAAGGGCATACGTAACTGGAGCATTTAATATAGTAATTGTTGACGGTGCTAATGTACATTCTACAACGGCACAAAGAGTTATAAGCGAAGTGTCGGGAATCATAGCAACTATGTCTCGTCAATACATAAAGTTTCCTTCTCGAACGGAAGTACGCTCTGTGACGGATGGTTTCAACACAGTGGCTGGATTTCCTGGAGTCATTGGTACAGTGGATTGCACTCACATGAGGATTCAGTCACCTGGGGAACAGAATGCAGTACTTTTCCACAATGCAGAATGCAGTACTTTTCATATTTCTCCTTTAATTCTCAAACAATCAGCGACAGCAATAATAATAGGGGACATTGTGGCTCGGTAGCCTGGCTCTGTGCACGATAGTACAATATTTCGTAATTGCGCTCGAAGGACACAGTTGAAATACCGGTCGGTCACTTACTAGGAGATAGTGGCTATGCATGCAGACCTTACTTATTGACACCACTTTCAAATCCACAGAGCGCGGCAAAGCGCCGATATAATAGATCTCACATTACAACAAGGAATACTGTGGAGAGACAATATGGTTTGTGGAAGAGGAGATTCCCCATTTTATCTATGGGAATGAGGTGTAATCCACAAAATACAATGAAATTATAGTGAGTACGACTGTCTTGCACAATATTACAAGGAGCACAAGCAAGGAAGAGCAACCAGAAGATACGGAAATTATGCGGCTGCTGAGGCTATTACGTAGCGAGAGGTACGATAATGAGACAATGCCACCTGGTAAACAAATGTATCGTGATGACACATTACCAGGACGAGCAGTTCGTCGCAATATAGTTGATGAACATTTTCACTGAGGTAAACTGTTAATTAATACATGTAATTATTTTTATTTGAAATTATTATAGTGCACAAATAACAAAATGCTTGTTAAACATTTACATTATTTTCGGTAGAATTCTTTCGCTTCCTATATTTTAATTTTTCTTTTAGTGCCAAAATTTTGAGATTTTTTATTCTCATTTCTTTCATATGTTCTCTCTTCATCATTTCCAGCTGCTGCTGGAGTACTTCCACCGTCTTTTGCATCACACTCTCCAGTGCAGAGGAGGAAGTTGGTATAGGTTTCCGTGGCATCTTTCTCCAATTACATGTTTCTTGGGTTCCTGCACTTCAAGGTTTGGAGAAGGGTTGTTGAACATTCTGCATAACAACCTGTGCTGGGATCAGGCTTTCGCCAGCTTCAGCAGCAATTAGAGTTCCATTACTGTTTGTGGTACTGCTGGCATTGCCAACTGCTGCATCATCAACTACATCTACATTTAGATCCATTATTACACTGTACTGTGCATCCGAATCAAATGTATTTTCCAGTGGCTTCAATGGTGAGCCAATTATTTCCAGCAGTTTTGCCTCGTGTGGACTCTTTTTAGGTACTGGTACTGCCTTCCCTCCTCCTTTTTTATAGACTTGAACCTTCTCTTCAGCCAAATCCGTCCCCAATCACCTCTTTAAATTCTAGTAACATGTTTTAAGTCTTTCAGACGTTCTTTTTGTTACACCTGAAATAGATCTATCTTGTAGCAGTTGATATCATTTTCGTTGTGTGTATCTTGAATTGTTATTCAATATTAATCTAAACACCATGAAAAATAGTGTCTTAATTTACATTAGTAACAGATATTTATTGATTCAAGATTTTTAAAAAATCTTACCTGGAGTTGAATTAAATTGTGTTGCTATATTTTCCCATACATCCAATTTTCCCTAATTGTGCAACCATCCTTGTTTTTTTACACTCTAATATACTTGAATTGGAGGCAACCAACTCCAAAAGTATGTCTACTTCGAATTTGAAAAAATTCAGCGTCCTTTTCTTGTTCTCCATAGTGCAGTAACAACGCTCACGTTACGCCAACAATGTGAAAAGCGCGCGTAAGTACCACAGACCAAGACGGCCGCAGGCAGACAGCGAATATCATTATCTTTCCATTTATATGGGCGGTTTCCTTTGTATCTCGCGGAATTAATCACGGTCAGACTCCCGATTAGCTAACCGCGGTTTGGTAATCGGCATTTAACATTGGTGCAGCACAGAGACAACTCAATCGCGATTAAGTTTTAACCGTGATCAAGGGACCCTCGGTTAACTTGCTTTTTAATCGGCGTTGGTGCAGTTAGTCAATAGTGTAGGCACGATCGATAAGACCTCTCCTGATGTTAAGGAGTAGTACACAACGGGCATCGTAATACCCAATAGGAATTAGCCGAGAGCTGTAAAGATCTGGTGAACGTGGAATACATCAGTTTGGGTACATGGCGTACAGTGTTGTTACTGTTGCACATCTGCAACAAAGCGCGCTGATGCTCCGTCGTTCTGAAGCATCGTTGGCTGATGAATCGTTGGCTAATGAACCTTTTCCAGCTGGACAGGAAAAATATCTCTGACAAGGAAGCATCATCAACTTGGCGTACTTAAAGAGCAAAAACGCACTTGCAAGATATCAGTTTTAGCAACCGATCATGCGTGAAATTTTGGGCCATAATTCAGACAGTATGCAGTTTGATGTTCTAAAAATAAAATTTTTAAACTTTCGCGTGCACCAGTTGTTTGTCATGCACTCTGCCGTACACAAGCCGCTTAACGCCCGAGCGCAAAGTGTTGCACGTTAGAGTGGCAGTCATAGCTCTTTCATTTTCGGGATGCTGAAGGTGAGAGATGAAGACGGGGTAGCGGTTCACGTCTACCCACCGTGGTTTGGAATCCTGTTCGAGAACACATTACTCTATGCGAAAAATATTACCTAATATGAGTACGCAATATTTCAACTTCACTAGAATATATATGTTCAATACCATTTTTAAAATATTTTTGTATTGATATTCTGCAGCTATATATACATTGAAAGTTGGACGTTAATACTTCTTTCCAAAGCTGACTAGCGATTCTGCTGTGGTATGCATACACAAATCTGAATAAATCACTCCAGTGCGCAGTAAAGCAACATTTACGAGCAACAAGAAAGCAAATTATAAAAATACTCAATTAATACCAAAGTTTCCGCCGGCGCTACCAGCACGGTAACGATAGGCTGCGGCCTATCATGTCGCGCGGCTTCTCTCCACCATAGGCTACATCCTGACTCTGTATAATTTTGATTCCACACAAAGACAAGTTGACATTTGTCATCCGACGATATGGAATTTGTGATGCTACTTACTATTTTCTATTCGATGATCATCATGTAAACATTACTACGATTTAAAAAAAGTGAAATAATTATCTTTAAATGCGCACATTTTAGGTTAGGCTTTACCGTGACTGTTATTGACATTAAATGAAACAACAAGTTTACTGTTACCAGTCACCGTTTTATTTCCATGACGCGTTTCAAAGGTTTAAACCTCCATCATCGGGTGGATTTACATTAATTAGTACGACATTTGTGTGTGTTGTGTAACGGTTTTTGGAGGAACTTGTGGCACTGTCTCGTGAAGAAACAAGACACTATTTCAGAACATGGTTTTGGGTTTCTTCTAACATTAAATTACACTCATATCTAACGGTAAATATAAAATAAGTGAAATACAGTACCTCCAGTGGTGACAGGTTCCTTTCGTTGTCGAACACATCACATGTATACTCTCATATTTGTAAACAAATATGGCGTCTGGAATCTGCTGGGTGCAAGGTTCGTAAAGCAGAGGAGAAGACATAATCGCGAAGTACAAAGAATATACACTCCTGGAAATTGAAATAAGAACACCGTGAATTCATTGTCCCAGGAAGGGGAAACTTTATTGACACATTCCTGGGATCAGATACATCACATGATCACACTGACAGAACCACAGGCACATAGACACAGGCAACAGAGCATGCACAATGTCGGCACTAGTGCAGTGTATATCCACCTTTCGCAGCAATGCAGGCTGCTATTCTCCCATGGAGACGATCGTAGAGATGCTGGATGTAGTCCTGTGGAACGGCTTGCCATGCCATTTCCACCTGGCGCCTCAGTTGGACCAGCGTTCGTGCTGGACGTGCAGACCGCGTGAGGCGACGCTTCATCCAGTCCCAAACATGCTCAAATGGGGGACAGATCCGGAGATCTTGCTGGCCAGGGTAGTTGACTTACACCTTCTAGAGCACGTTGGGTGGCACGGGATACATGCGGACGTGCATTGTCCTGTTGGAACAGCAAGTTCCCTTGCCGGTCTAGGAATGGTAGAACAATGGGTTCGATGACGGTTTGGATGTACCGTGCACTATTCAGTGTCCCCTCGACGATCACCAGTGGTGTACGGCCAGTGTAGGAGATCGCTCCCCACACCATGATGCCGGGTGTTGGCCCTGTGTGCCTCGGTCGTATGCAGTCCTGATTGTGGCGCTCACCTGCACGGCGCCAAACACGCATACGACCATCATTGGCACCAAGGCAGAAGCGACTCTCATCGCTGAAGACGACACGTCTCCATTCGTCCCTCCATTCACGCCTGTCGCGACACCACTGGAGGCGGGCTGCACGATGTTGGGGCGTGAGCGGACGACGGCCTAACGGTGTGCGGGACCGTAGCCCAGCTTCATGGAGACGGTTGCGAATGGTCCTCGCCGATACCCCAGGAGCAACAGTGTCCCTAATTTGCTGGGAAGTGGCGGTGCGGTCCCCTACGGCACTGCGTAGGATCCTACGGTCTTGGCGTGCATCCGTGCGTCGCTGCGGTCCGGTTCCAGGTCGACGGGCACGTGCACCTTCCGCCGACCACTGGCGACAACATCGATGTACTGTGGAGACCTCACGCCCCACGTGTTGAGCAATTCGGCGGTACGTCCACCCGGCCTCCCGCATGCCCACTATAGGCCCTCGCTCAAAGTCCGTCAACTGCACATACGGTTCACGTCCACGCTGTCGCGGCATGCTACCAGTGTTAAAGACTGCGATGGAGCTCCGTATGCCACGGCAAACTGGCTGACACTGACGGCGGCGGTGCACAAATGCTGCGCAGCTAGCGCCATTCGACGGCCAACACCGCGGTTCCTGGTGTGTCCGCTGTGCCGTGCGTGTGATCATTGCTTGTACAGCCCTCTCGCAGTGTCCGGAGCAAGTATGGTGGGTCTGACACACCGGTGTCAATGTGTTCTTTTTTCCATTTCCAGGAGTGTACATCGTAACAACATTATTACAGAATAATTATTTAAAGGATTTGGAGGTGTTTGTTTTGAGGTGTCGAGTACATGTGTGTGTACTTCAGGTTGCTTCTGAATCCGATTTTGACAAGTTAAAACAGCTTAAACTTCATACTCGTCTATACAATCAGGTGAAATGTTAAAATGGCTTAAACTTCACACTTGTTAATAACAATCAGGTGAAATGGCTCTGAGCACTATGGGACTTAACTTCTGAGGTCATCAGTCCCCTAATCAGGTGAAATGTTACAGACGTAAAGTACAATAATCATATTGGCCACAGCAGTAAAATTATACACAAATGACGATATTTGATTGGAATTAATAGACAGATGTGAGAGGCTGGAGGCAGAAGGAGAGGAAGAAAGAGAGAAAGTGTGTGTGTGTGTGTGTGTGTGTGTGTGTGTGTGAGAGAGAGAGAGAGAGAGAGAGAGAGAGAGAGAGAGAGAGAGAGGGTTGAAAGAGTGATTGTATGAGAGCAAACTCTACATGGCAAGGGGTCTTAAGATTACAGGTTACACATATTAGCTGCCTAAAGGTTGGGGTAATACATTGGTTAAAGATTTAAAATATGCAGATAGATATACAATTTGTGCCAGTAGTTGATGTGCATTTACTTTCAAGCTTTTAGTGTGATGAATGATCTGTAAATGAGGTCAATCTCTTGTACTCTTGGCGGCTGTCAATATTTATGGTAAATATTGTGGTGTGTGTGAGCGCGCGCGCGTTTGTGTGTGTGTGTGTGTGTGTGTGTGTGTGTGTGTGTGTGTGTGCATTTTTAATGATGTAGGCAGTTGCTGAAAATAGAGATGATACTATTGTTAATATTGTCATTTTTGTTATTTAAGATGGGTTCAGGCTGTCTTGTTTGGTGTTTGTATATTTGGAGTGTTTCAAGGATGTCTAGTTTTCTGCGTTTTGATTGGATGTGTAGCCTGGTAATACTTGTGTTGTGGATGATTTCAATTTAGCGCCGCGCCCGACAGGCCGCAGCCCAATTCTACAGAAACTTGAAAACCAGCGGCCTGAACAGAAGTGTCAAGGCTCACCTCGTTACTTCGCTCATACATTCTATGCAGCTCAAACTTGGGAATAGTATATACTGAAGAGATTTCTCATTTTGTCTGTCTCCCTTTGCTGGCGACACAACTTGTAATTCTCAAAGTTAAGCATTGTCATTTGCCTTTTTGTGATAAAAACTCATAAATACGATTTGTTAGAATGTTGTCTAGCGATCCGAAAAATCAGGTTTCCCAGACACCGCACATCTGACGACTAGGAAAGATTGAACACATACATTGAGAGTAATATTCGTATCTTTGTTGTGTCCAGAATAGTGTTTATTGAGTGGAATCATTAAAGTCTGTGTAAAGTTTGTGAGTGTTTAAATATACTATTTTGCGAATATAGCATATTAAAGTCTTTACTGGTTTCTTTCAATTTTTACACTGTCTAAGGCTACTTGACCAAATCTCTCCTGATCATTCAATCTCTCCATATAAAAAAAAAAGTGCTAGTAGTTGTTGTAATTATTATGACCACACATTGCATGGATTGCAGTAATGTTTTCGAAATATTTTTAGCACGTTGCTAACCACGCAGTTGCAGCGGCAAGACAAGGTAAGTTGGCTGTTGCGTAAAGGAGCATTACAGAACAGTTATCAGGAGTTGTTAGAGAATATTTTACGAGCGCGCAATCAGACACCTGAGAATTGATCTCCTTATGATTTGGAGGAAGAATCACTAATTCTGTTTCTTTTTCTTTGCAGTCATAATTCCATTATTGTCAGAGATGCTATGTCACATATTTCCGCACGTTTTTCCCCAGAACAGATCATAACAATAAATAATTAGGAACTCGTTCCAGTGTCTCAAAATCCAAATGTATAAACCAAACCAATTTCTGAATTATTATGAATGAAGTTAATGATTTTCTATTTACAGTTGAATCAAGCCAATAAAGTTGAACAATAGCGCATCGCCTGCAGATGTACTTCACTTTAACTGTGCTACAAAGAATGTAACGCGTAACAGCGATAATGAAACAGCTCTACCCTGCTAATCACACACTAATTCCTTTCATTCGTTTATATAACATTTGTGAATCGCAACATAAAAGCTTTCAAAGCAAAGAGTTCTCTGGCACCAAGTGCAGATTAGGACTTGTTGACTTTAACACAGCGAATAATACATGTTTACAATGTGAAAACTGTAATTCACAGATCTCTTGCTCCACCGTAAAGGCCTTCGCGCACGGACATCAGGCGGCTGCAGTGGAACGGAATGAGTGGCGAACAAACTGTGCGTGCGAAAGTTTAAAACCGATACTTTCAGAAGGGCAAAACTGCGTACTAACAGAATTATAACCCAAATTTTCAAACTGTATCAGTTTATAGGGCTGATATCTGGCAAGTGTGCTCTTTCTGCTCTAAAACATGTCAAGTTGGTGACGTTCCCTTGTGAGAAAAAGGCGATGGGACGGTTCTTTTAGAGAGGGCCCACGTCCTCACTTATAAGGATATGAACACGTGGATTGCCGCCTGCTTAAATGAAGTTGTGCGAAGTCACAATGCCGTCTGAAGTGAACCTGCGTTCATCGTTAAACAGCGCCAGAATCGGGAACTGTGATCAGAGTATCTATGAGGGGCGTTCAATAAGTAATGCAACAATTTTTTTTCTGAAAGCAGGTTGGTTTTGTTTAGGATTTCAATATTCCCCGTTCTTCGATGGAAGACTTCAGAGCCAACGTCTTGCTGTGTCAACAACCTCCCACTCGGTCACGTAGATCTACTGCTTCCCATAGAGTTCATCCTTCATTGGTCCAAACACATGGAAGTCGGAAGATGCGATATCCGGCCTGTAAGGTGGATGAGGAAGAACGGTCCCATAAACTCCCGTGAGATCGTCTCGGGTGCGCAGATTTATGTGAGGCCTTGGTTGTCGTGGAGAACGATAAATTCGTCTGCTTTTTTGTGGCGGCGAACACGCTGGAGGCGTTTCTTCCATTTTTTGGGGGTGGCGCAGTACACTTATGAGTTGGTCGTTTCACTATGAGAGAGGACATCAAACAGAATAATCCTGTTGGAGCAATGACTGATTTCAAGAACCGATTATGGCTGAAGCCACATCAGTGGGCAGGATGCCAAAAAGAAAGTCCCCGGCGAAGATGCATAGGGATGCTGCTATTGCTGTCAAATTCAAAAAATTCCTAATCTTTGTCGCAGATAGGCAAAACGCGGAGGAAAGGAATGGTGAATGTGTGCGTCCAGACAGATCCTTGGGAACAGGTGGCCGCCCCCTCTCCCTCCCCCGGAACCTGAAATTGTCAGAAGATCGGGCATTACAAGCTAGGTGTCCTGCTGTGATGGGCCAACTATCGTCTGTAAAAAGTAGCTCCACATCTGATAAACCATTGCAAGTAAATGCGAGTGAATGCCACAGATATCGCAGATCAACCCTTGGTCAAACGCCTGGAGGTTGATCCCGTAAGGATTTATCCCAATTTAGAATATGTTTTGCAATTATCCCGTCTGGAGGAGCCGGCTGTCCTGACCACAACACTAAGGCACATTGTGCGGGTAGGGCATCAGTAAGGACGTAAAGTCACCTTCTCGGCCATGAAGGCTGTTGATAGGATTCAGTTGAAGACCATGAATCTCCCAACTGACTTTGGCGCCCGGCGTGACCTTGTCAAAAAGGTATTTCAAAGAAGAAACGAGAAATTTGACCTTGATGAAATCTACAATCAGGCTGTCTTCGCTAACGGTATTTTCCATGACTGCCACGATACAGCTAGGACAACTAAACGCACACAACAGTAGACTGGTCAATCAGGAGGGTGGTGGGGGAGATGAGTCTTGACGTGCTCTGTCTACAGGAGTCATAAACTCTCTTGCGGGAAATACAGGGTTATTACAAATGATTGAAGCGATTTCACAGCTCTACAATAACTATATTATTTGAGATATTTTCACAATGCTTTGCACACACATACAAAAACTCAAAAAGTTTTTTTTAGGAATTCACAAATGTTCGATATGTGCCCCTTTAGTGATTCGGCAGACATCAAGCCGATAATCAAGTTCCTCCCACACTCGGCGCAGCATGTCCCCATCAATGAGTTCGAAAGCATCGTTGATGCGAGCTCGCAGTTCTGGCACGTTTCTTGGTAGAGGAGGTTTAAACACTGAATCTTTCACATAACCCCACAGAAAGAAATTGCATGGGGTTAAGTAGGGAGAGCGTGGAGGCCATGACATGAATTGCTGATCATGATCTCCACCACGACCGATCCATCGGTTTTCCAATCTCCTGTTTAAGAAATGCCGAACATCATGATGGAAGTGCGGTGGAGCACCATCCTGTTGAAAGATGAAGTCAGCGCTGTCGGTCTCCAGTTGTGGCATGAGCCAATTTTCCAGCATGTCCAGATACACGTGTCCTGTAACGCTTGAAATTTGCACGCACGCGTTCAACCGTTTCTTCGCTCACTGCAGGCCGACCCCTTACAGAGGCATCCAGAAGCTTTAAACTGCGCATACCATCGCCGAATGGAGTTAGCAGTTGGTGGATCTTTGTTGAACGTCGTCCTGAAGTGTCGTTGTACTGTTATGACTGACTGATGTGAGTGCATTTCAAGCACGACATACGCTTTCTCGGCTCCTGTCGCCATTTTGTCTCACTGCGCTCTCGAGCGTTCTGGCGGCAGAAACCTGAAGTGCGGCTTCAGCCGAACAAAACTTTATGAGTTTTTCTACGTATCTGTAGCGTGTCGTGACCATATGTCAATGAATGGAGCTACAGTGAATTTATGAAATCGCTTCAATCATTTGTTTCCCACCATCTGGAAACAGGCCAACGTAGTAATTATCAAAAAAGGACAGAATAAAGATCCTAAAGAGGTCAAGTCCTACAGACTGATATGTCTGTTGGATCTGCTTGGGAAATTTCTGAATTGCTGGAGCAATTGCTGGCTGACAGGCTGATGGCACACCAGGTGCTCTGTGGGATGAGCAGCAGGCAATTCGGCTTCTGGCCAGGTCGTTCTGCGTCTGACGCAATGGCCATGGCGGCTGGAGTCTGCGGGTCGTCCACACATAAGTACGTAGTTGGCATCATAGTAGACATCAGTGGCTCCTTCGACAACCTGTGGTGGCCTTCGCTCTTCTCCCGCTTTCGGGAGAAAGAGTGTCCAGGGCCGCTCTGTGGATGTCTTAGGAGCTATTGTATGGATAGGGAGGTCTGGCTATCATCCCCTAGCGGGAGAGTGTGCAAGAAGATAACGAAGGGGTGTCCACAGGGCTCTGTCCTGGGGCCACTTTTGGGAAATTAATATGGAGCCTCTCCTTGACACCTTGGAGAACAGTGTAGATGTGCTAGAGGTGATAGCCTACGCTGACGACCTCCTCCTGTTGGTTGGCGGCTGTAGCCGAGAGGAACTTGAACCTAAAATAGAAATAACTATGACCATATTGTCGCAATGGTTCCACAGGTCCAAACATAAAGTTACACCAAATAAGTCAACTATTTGCTCTTGAAAGGCCAACTGGCCAGAAACCCAACCATTAGGATTGAGGGCACACCGGTAATACACCGACGAGAGGTACGATACCTGGGAGTTGTACTAGATGAGAAATGGAGCTTCGCCTGTCACATTGAAGTAACAACACACAGGTCGTTAGAGGTCCTAAATAATCTCATCATGATTGGGCATAGGCGATTCCATCTTCCCCCACACCTCATCACATTGTATCATAACACAATCCTCGCCTCCATAATGGGCTATGGGTCCAGAGTCTGGGCTCACAGGCTCACGAGGGTAGTTCCTGCTAAGGCCGTGAGGAGAGTGCAGCGCAACATGCTATTGCGTTCGATCGGAGCCTACCGTACATCCCCAGGGCACTGTTGATTCTCATGGGGTTGTGCCCCCTAGATGTAAAAATCAGGGAGCAGACTGCATGGTACGTGGCAAAAAGGAGACAGATTGAAAAAACTGAGGACATCTTGTGGGTTCGAGTAGGTGATAAACCATCGATTAGAAGAAGGGGAGAGGAATTATGGCAAGAGCTCTGGGATTGGCATGAGACAGGGAGAAGAACATACCAGTTACTACCAAACATCCAGGATCGTCTACGTATGAAACACTTTCAACCTAGTAAGGGACTGCTGCACTTCCTCACGGGGCCTGGTCCGTATCCGGCATATCTTTTGCCATTTCGGGAAAAGAGCGAGTCCCTCGTGTAACTGTGGTGCCGGGATAGGTACACCGGACCACCTGATCAGGAATCCGGTTACCTTTAATATCATAGACAGACTTGACAGCGTGGTATCCGCCAAAGTCCTGAGAGAATACCGTAGGGATATAGATTGATTGATGAGCAATAAAATGACATCACACATCTATCCCATTCCGCCGGGGCGCGTACTGGCCGACCGCCGTGACGATCGGGATCGGCCGCATCCAGGTTTAGGGGGAGGGTGTGAACTTACCGATTATAGGCACCGCACACTAATTATGACCCATTAGTTAGAAATTATTAGTAGAAAATAGCTTTTAGGATACTCTTGAAAGACCAGCAGCGATTTTCAATTAAGGCCAGCGTAGTGCACGCCCGCTGGGATTAGCTCGGTGGGAACGGCCAAGAAACAGTAGGTTTGTATTCTGCTGGCACACTTGTAACGCTGCAGGATGTAGCTTAGTAGAGTAGAGTAGAGTAGAGTAGAGTAGATAGTGTAGTAGGTCAAATGGTAGTCATGCCCGTAGAGTAGTTAACCTTAGATCCTGTGGTCATCACTAATATTAAGTAGATAAAGGTATGGTAAATTCTACTTGATAAATAGTACTTTTGTATTTTACTTCGATCCACTAATGTTTCAGGTGGAGGGTTATTATGTATAATATTGGTTTTTCGGTTCGATGTTAGGAATCCGTGGCGTTGTTCGACAAAAAACTATTACGATCAGCCTCGTAACGACCAAGAAATTCCCCACAGTGTCCTTCGTTGCTCTTTGTGGTCTCCGGTTAGACAGCGAGGAACGCAGCGGGCACATTCCTTTGAGTACCCTAACTGGTTGAAGAGTGTGTTAACATTTCCGACGGAGACGTCCAGTTGTGCAGCGAGAAGTTTGACTGTGACCAGTCGATTACCTGGAATGAGAGTGTCCGCACGTTCCAACATTCCAGGAGTCACAGCTGTGTGCGGCCGGCCGGCACAAGGGAGATCGGACAGGTTTGCGTGACCTTTACAGACGCCTCACCCGACAATTCACCGTGTTTTTGTTCAGTGCTAGTTCTGCATAGACATTCTGCAAGCACCTATCAATATCTGCAGTACTTTGGTTCTCCACCGAAGGAAACTCAGTGACATCTCTCTGCTCGGAACGCATCTCCGTTACAGATGCCTCTTTAAAGGCTTCATGTAACGCCGCCACCCATCGGAACTTTATGAAACTATAGGGGCTGAAGCTGAAATATTCCATGATTTTCCACAGTAAATTTCACGGTGATACCGTGGCCGGGGAAAAAATCTGTTGTGTTACTCGTTGAGCGCCCCCGTAGCTCTGAAATTACCGCAGTGCCTAATGTACTCGTAGTGGTAATCCTCCGGTGTGTAATCTCTCATGTTTTCTCGGCGTGGTTGAATAACTGTGTGCTTTTGAGTCTTCAAATGAGTTCTTCTTATATTATGTTCAATATTTCGACGACCGGTGGCTGCGGAATATAATGCCATGTGTACTCTCTGCTGGTGAGGCGTCGCTATTAATGAGTTCGGCTCCCGACAGCCAAAATGCCCTTAGATGTTCTGGTTTTTACAGGCCGCACAGACATTCTGTGAAATGTGGATTCACACACTGTTTCTCAGCTATGGTGGAGGTGATGGCATACGAGATCTTAATAAATTGAACACCGGACCCCAAGTTTTGCTTAAACTTTTACTTGCGTCCTTGTTTATTGGTTTTTCGGATTGTTGATAGTCTCCTTAATTACGCTGGCCCAGAAACTTGGTGTATACGACGTGATACGATTCCCATATTTACAGAGTAACAGAACTACGTATACAAAATTATAGACTGCTTAGAAGAGATAAAAAGAAACACGTCACAAAAATGTTACACGTGCACGTCATCCCTACTGGGGGTCAAGAATATTTTGACGCTAATGATGTTCAGAGACGATGTTCAGCCTGCTGAGTCATGAATATTGTTTTATATACACTGAAGCGCCAAAGAAACTGGTACAGACATACGTATTCACATACACATGTTATGTAAACAGGCAGAATGACGCTGCGGTCAGCTAAGCCTATATAAAGCAACTGTTTCACGCAGTTGTTAGGTCGGTTATTACTTCTACAACGGCAGGTTATCAAAATGTGTCAACGTGAGTTATAGGCCAAGCGCGAGCGATGAGAAACAGCATCTCCGAAGTGCCGATGAAGTAGGAATTTTCCCGTACAACCATTTCACGAGTGTACCATGAATATCAGGAATCCGGTAAAACTTCAAATATCCGACATCACTGCGGCCGGAAAAAGATCCAGCAAGAAGTGAGCCAACGACGAATGAAGAGAGTCGTTCAACGTGACTGAAATGCAGCCCTTCCGCAAATTGCTGCAAATTTCAATGCTGGGCCATCAACAAGTGTCAGCGTGCGAACCATTCAACGAAACATCATCGATATGGGCTTTCGGAGCCGAAGGTGCGCTAAGTACCCTGATGACTGCAAGACACAAAGCTTTACGCCTCGCCTGGGCTCGTCAACACCGAAATTGGACTGTTGATGACTGGAAACATGTTGCCTGGTTGGATGAGACACGTTTCAAATTGTGTCGTGAGGATGGACGTGTATGGGTATGGGTCTCATGAATCCACGGACCCTCTGTAATGGTGTGGGGCGTGTGCAGTTGGACTGATACGGGTCCCCTGATAAGTCTAGATACGACTGTGACAGATGACACGTACGTTATCATCCCGTCTGATCACTTGCACCCATTCATGTCCATTGTGCCTTTCGATGAACTTGGGCAAATTCCAGCAGGACAATGCGAGGCCCCGCACCTCCAGAACTGCTACAGAGTAGCTCCAGGAACACTCTTCTGAGTTTAAACACTTTCGCTGGTCACCAAACGCCCCAAACATAAACATTATTGAACATATCTGGGTTGCCTTGCAATGTGCTGTTCAGAAGAGATCTCCATCCCCTTGTACTCTTACGTGTTTATGGACAGCCCTGCAGGATTCATGGTTTCGATCCCCTCCAGCACTACTTCAGGCATCAGTCGAGTCCATGCCACGTCGTGTTTCGGGACTTATGCGTGCTCTCAGGGAACCTACATGACATTAGGCAGTTTTACCATTTTATTTGGCTCTTCACTGTATGTTGCTGGCCAACAACGAATTTGGATTTTTTGTTGGAAGACATGAAACATTGGTGTTAGAGACGTAGACAGATACTCCAGAAGAGCTGGTTTCCTGTTTGGTTGAAGCAGAAGCCGTTATTCGTGAAACACCTGGCAGTTTGGAGCGTGTTAGACTATCAGTAGCAGGAAAATGCCTCTTGTGAATTGATGTAAACAGATGACATTTTCGGCGACATCTCTCAAAAAGTATTCATCGCACTGTAGTTTGAACACCCTCTCGGAACATCACTAGCGTCAAAACCTAGAGGGAACATGGTGCCCGCTGGCATTTTTCACATAAAGATGTATATCGTTTCGTCTCCTCTAAAGAGTCTAAGATTTTGTGTATGAAATTTTGTTTTTAAATTTTTATTTTCGGTGATGTACTGGAACTTTGATGTTGCATCTATTTCAAAATTGCAGTTGTTAGATTAACAATAGCGCTTTTGCGTCCTTCCGAGATCTGTAGTACAAAGTAAGGCATCACGTGACCTTTACATTACCACAGACCTAATCCTCTTTCTTTCTGTAGTAATGCTAAACTGAGAGTCTGGCCTAGAAGATATTATACCACCAAATAATCTAGCTTATTTCAGATTTCGTCCTATTTCCGATTTATTTGGGTACTGGGGGCTATCTGTGCCACATACCGTATTTTATCTAAGATTTAAGTATTAACAACATTTACTTTCTTAAGTAGCGAAAAGTCTCTGACTACATTTTCCTTCAGTTTCCTTCGAACAGCTCCCAGCATCAATGGAGAGAAGACGAAACAACGTGTATTGCCGATTACCAGTTTCAGTAAGAACGATTACCATCTTCAGATCTCGATAAAAGGTTAATGCATGTCTCCTATGCCCGCTGTACCAATACTGTTTTCTAAAACATTGTCCCACATTGTCCCACATATGGCAATGTTCTAGAAAGAGTACTTGTACAGCGTGTCTAGGTGACATGTGATAACCGATTATCGAGATTTTAATATGTTAATCATGCTTACCGAAACCGGTAATTGACAATAATGGTTGTTTACGAGCGATCGTGGCTAAGAATTTCATCTCCTCTCATGTAATTATCATAAATCATTGCTTATCACTCGAGTAAATTAAACTCCGAATGCTTTTGTCCAATTACTTGCAGCTATTTTTTATTGAGTTGCTGAGTAGGAATTAACCAGCACCTACAAAAGTTACAACTTAGCCAAGCTCTTAGTCTCGTCATTAAATAAAAATGGCTCTGAGTACTATGGGACTTAACATCTGAGGGCATCAGCCCCTAGAACTTAAACTACTTAAACCTAACTAACCTAAGGACATCACACACAACCATGCCCGATTCAGGATTAGAACCTGCGATCGTAGAGGTCGCGTGGTTCCAGACTGTAGCGCCTAGAGCCCCTCGGCCACACCGGTCGGCTTTGGGGATATTCTTGGTGAGTATATCGAAGGGGTGTGACTTGCTGCGGCACCTTCGCAACATAGCAATTTTGTCGATGAAGCTCTACGTATATCTGTCCAGATGATGCCGTTTTGAACAGATTTCTACTTTTAATTCTTCACAGCGTTCACCTTATGATAGAGTGATGAGTTACTTTTTTTTACAAGATCATGGCCAGCTTGATTGTAGACATGTGGTTTTCCATCCTCGTTCACTCATATGGTAGGCTTCGCCTCAGGAAACAAGACACACAAAGGGTGTGGTTTTAATGACAATGTGGCAACAGGAAGGGTGCTGACCACAAAGTTAGAATAGAAAATGTATAAATTTGTCACATCATGAAAACTGCTGACCTCTACAACAGGATAAACATTAGGAATGACAGACTGAAACAAAAAGCCACTTGTTACCTTTTCATCCAGATTTAATACGATGGGCGTCCATTAAGCAATTCAACACTTTGAAAAGATGCAGAATTTGCTGAGGAATATTCGGCCCCTATAGTTTCATGAAGTTCCGAGAGGTGGCGGTGTCATACGTAGCGTTGAAAATTGCGTCTTTACTGGAGGTGCGTTCCAAGTAGACAGCTCTCATTGAGTGTCTTTTGCCGGAGAATCGCAGATATTTGTAGGTGATTGCAGAATGTCTACGGAGACCGGGCAGCGAACAAAAGCACGGTGAGGCGTTGGGCGAGGCGTCTGTCGTTATCGCGGCAAGGTCGAGCAAACCCGCCCCATCTCCAGCCGCACACTACAGTGACCCCTGCAGTGATAGAACGTGGGGACACTCTCGTTAGTGGCCACAAAAATGCAAATGAATTGCTCCTTCTGGATGACAACGCAAGGCCTGATAAAAATCTGCCTACCCGAGAGGAGCTCACAGAACTTCATTGGACTGTTCATCCTCATACACGCTACAGTCCGGATCTAGGATCTCCCGACTTCTATCCGGATGGTTCCTTTGAAACGTTACGGCCGACTTCCTTCCCCATGCTTTCCTAATCCAATGGGATGACCTCGCTATTTGCTCTCCCCTCCCACCCACTCCCCTCCCCTCCCCCCCCCCCCCCACCGAATGAGCCAACAACCATCCGACGTCCATCTGTTTGAACCAACGAAGTACGCACTCCGCGGGAATCACTACATCGGGAGGCTATTTATGCAGAAGGAGTCGGCTTCAACGTCGATCAGTAGAGTTTTATCGTGGGATATACAGGCCTTCCCAGTAAGGTGGCATAAGGCCGTCGGACCGGTCGGAGGTTATGTTGAAAAGTAAGGTTCTGAAGTCAAAAGATTTGAGGATAGTATGGTATATTTGGATCCTCATCAAAAGCAACGTGCTTTCAGGCAAAGAAATGAGTTGCAGTACGTATTAAACGCTCCTAGTATATTTTGCGGTAGGGACTCACGATGCCCTTCCACGGAGGAGAGTTCAGACGTGATCTGGGACAGTGAAGAATCAGGGAAGAGAATGACGCCTCCATCCCCTCTAGTCGCACACTCAAGGCGCCCCCAGGATGGCGACACGGACCTCGGCGGCCATCGATCGCGGCCCACCAAATGAGAGTAATTAACCCTCTTTCTTGCGGTCAGCTTCACGGCCACCGCCCGCTCCATTGCTTAATTAAAGCCCGCAGATTATTTGATCAATTAGCTGGCCGTACGTCCCTTGTAAGTTCAAGGAGCATTAGGGAAACGACTTAGGGTAAAGGAAGGGCGGAGGACGCGACATCTACACACGTGCACACACACACACACACACACACACACACGCACACACACACACACACACACAAACATACATACATAGAAAGACAGAGAGAGAAGAGAGAGAGAAGAGAGAGAGAGAGAGAGAGAGAAGGAGGGAGAGGGAAGGAGGGAGAGGGGAGACTGCGGAATCGGAGGAAGTGGATGCGTGGAGGCATGGAAGGTAGTCGTAGCTAACAGTGGGGAACTCGCCTCCGGCGATGAAGACTCTACTCCCAGCAGTTCCGGCAGGAATCGAAATCTAGCCAATGCGTATAATCTGGCGCATGGAACTCGGTGCGACTGTTAAAGTTCGTGTTAAGGCGAAGTGAAACCCGAGCTGGAAAGTGTGTGTGTGTTGGGGAGGGCGGGGGGGGGGGGGGGGGAGAACGACGGTGATGCGATCTGCGACAGCCATCTCTCTTATTAGGGGGGGATAGGTACGTCCATGTGTGCCTGTGTGTGTATGTGTGTGTGTAAGGGCTCGGCTGACGCGGCGCCTACTGCAGGCCTTTGACAGAGTGCTATGCGGGCGGTACAGAACGCCCCTGCGCCAACGCGAGTGTTCCTCGCCCCGTGAGAGTAGCTGGCGCAGAGTGGTGCGGCTCCGTATCGTATCTCACGGTAGTCCAGAGCAGCGGACGCGGCGTGCGTTCCGGATTCACAAGGCTCAGTGACTCGGCGGCTGTGACTCCAGCACCAGACCCTTCTTTTCCAAATTATAACGTTCGCAGCACGGCGTCATATCGGCACTTACAAACGAGAGCAATAGAGATTTGCTGAAAGGATATCGTACAACGTAACGCTGTAGCCTACAGCATTTTTGAAACCGACGAATGATGATCGGCAGTATAAAAAGTTCTGTTTTCTTGACGTATTAGATAATCAATTGTTTTGGATGCAAGTTTTATTTATGCGCATCTATCATGACACGGATGTACGCAGAGTATCTGCAAGCCGGGACGACGATAAACATAGTACCACGTTCGCGGTGGCTGATGCTCGGGTGGTTTATTCAGTGTCGTCCGTTACTGCCTGGTGCACTTCACAGAGGCAGAATGGCCAGGGCAATGCCTATGACGTCACGAGGATAAGAGGGATCTTATTATATAGATACACTGAAATGACATCTGTTAATGAAGACACAACGTTTTTGGACTCTGTCCTAATCGATTTTCTTGTGATGTTCCGCATAATGCAACAACTTTGTAGCGCGCAGTTATTGTAAAATGAGTATAACACACGAAATGCTGTTAACGAGAAGCATCGCATTTATATTGAGAGTTGGATGTCGGACCTGTACACTTAACTCCCAGCAATAACTGCAGCACTCCGGAAAAGACGTTCTGTCACAAGGGATTGGCAAGTGTGCTGAAAAAATGTGAGTAATATTAAATAACATGGAGTCTTATCTCCCGATCTGACTGTACATGTACTTTACCACCTGGTATCACGCTAACGAAGCAGCAGAACACCGCAAGGCTTACGACTAACTGTGGATGCTCTAGCAAACTCTAGTAGCAACGTGCTGACTGAAAAGACCTACCACTTGCCCAGGATTGTACAGATCACTGCATACATCTAATCTAAAGTACTTGGAGAACTATTTGTGGGCATTAATATGAGATGTGTACTAGACTTGTTGATAAAATATCGACATATTGATATACCGATGTTTCTCTCATGAAACATCGATGCGTATCGGTGACTCCTCTTCCACGACTTATCGATATATCGACATCTGATTGGCAATATCGAGTGCTGATATTTTTATTTTATATTATATTTTTCACACCTTCCGGAAAATTTTTCAAGTTGTTCTTTTGAAATCGTACTAGGACATAATTTTACTTTTACTGTGTGAAGGAATATTGCTACTTTTCGAACATTCATCTCGTCCAATCTTTCTTTTTGACAGTGTGAAGCAAGTGTATGTGAAACAAAACAAGAACACTGATTGCACTGGGAAGTGGTGATGTGAATGGAATTTCAAGATTTCTCACGTGAAGAAACACCACACCAGTTGCTTAAAATGACGAACAAAAATCTAAATGCCGAGATTGGTCATTGTGGAGGACGGAGACGAGTGAGGGGAATTGCTGAAGTAATCGGCGCCCGGCGCTACCACCAGAAATTGCTATGTTTAACTTCCCAATGGAGTTTTGACACTAGATCGCCCGGCACCTGCTAGGTTGCTGGCGTCTGCAGAAATGAAGGAGAAGAAGAAAACAAAAAAGAAGATTGGCGTCGTGAAGTGTTCCGGATATATCCAATATGTGGCGATCCCGAACAATAGATCCGACACCTTTAATTGTGCCACTTACATGCAGTTACCATTGTTAGTGAAGTGGTTGTCGCCAGCGGTAAACGTACATCGTTTTCCTTTCAGTTCTGGCTCTAAGAGGGGTAGGAATGCTTCTAGCTTGTTGTTATCCAGAATATCTAATAATAAATCAATACTTAAAGACGGATCTCTAACACCGACACTACATGTACAATGAGTACACGACATTTTTTCCGCCGATATATCGATATTTCTTCCCACGAGACACTTCTAACGAGAGCCGATAATGATAGATTTTTAAATATCGACATATCTGATTCCCAGTATTTTTTAAAATATCGACAGTCCTAGTGCGTACCCCTTCGACTTTAGGACCACTTGAACTATGCATGAGGCAGTTTGAATGTTTGGGGGAATGGCAGCTCATTCTTCCTCAAGAGCAGAAACCGTAGATGGGAGTGAAGTTGGAGGCTGAGTCTGGGGCTAGTCGACTCATCCCAAAGTTGTTCCACTGGGTTCACGTCGGAGATCTAGTTAGGACAGTGCATTTCAGGAATGTCATTGAGCACTATACATTGCCTCAGCAGATGCTGTTTTATGACACTGTGCACTGTGATGTTGATATAAATAAGTCACAGTCTCTAAACAGTTTTCTTGCTGTACACGGTGCCAAATGCTGAAAAATGCTCATGCCCTTCGAAAATTAATGTTTTCTTCATCGAAATAAGGAAATCACTCTAACCACGAAAACAACCCCCTTATTATAACGTCACTTCTTTCGTTGCCAACACCCATTACGGCAGTTAATGTTCTCCAGACTTTCGCCTAGTTCAGGCATCTCCTCCGATTGCCACAGAGTATAGCGTGATTAATCCCTCCAAATCACTGCTTTCCAGTCATCTACTGTCGCGCGGCGTCGCTGTTTATACCACCTCAAGCGTCGCTAAGCATTTACTAAAGAAATGTGCGATTTATGAGAAGCTGCTCGATCACTATAGCCCATTCATTAGCTCCCTAACCGGAGTCATTGTGCTAGCGGAACTGCTGATAAAACTTTTAAACCTATGAATTATTCCTCTTCCTTCCGCCGCCTTCGTACACCTTCCACAATGCTCGTGGTCCCTGCCGTCAGTACATGAGGTCGGCCAGCAGTGGGTGCTTCTTGGCGTTTCCGCTTCTCAGTCACATTATCAACAGTGGAATTCTCCAGATTTTGAAGAGTATTAATTTCTTCAGTTGAAACTTCCGGGCTGAGAGGCCGTGGTCGATGTATAACTGTCGCTTAGGACACATCGAAAAATCAGCCGTAACTGTGCATGTTTTTCGTGATGGGAATCACGAAATTAAATTTAATGAGACAAGCGTTCTAGCACAAACGTCCCATTATCAATGCACACACGTATAGAGAAGCAATAGAAATTCACAAACACCTAAACCATTTTAATAGAAAAGAGGAACTTTTAAAGTTGGACGAAATATGGATGTCGACGTTGCGCCAGAAGAATGACAATCGATTACTCTTAATCGGGAATGATGATGCCTTCCAAAGATAGGCATACCGTCGGCATCACGTGACGCATGGTGGTGCCCTCTATGCGCTCTATAAATGCGAGAGTACCTGCAGCCGCAGTGGCAGTAGCCGGACGACCTCAGAAGATGTCTCACGCAGATGGAGACGATACGTCAGGCAGAAATTTTACACATCGAACACGGCCTCTCAGCCCGGAAGTTTCAACTGAAAACAACACTGCCCGTGAAAGCCTACATTGTATGAGTATAAATTTCCTTGATGGATATTTTCTCATGTTTGATCCAATGGCTAACCCACGTTAAAAGTCACTGAGCTCTTCTGATGGACCCGTTCTGCTATTATTTCTCTCCTCACAACAAAATGCTTCTCGCCTCCTTTTATATTGGCTCGTCCATCTCAAGCGACATCTAGTTGTCAATTTCGCATTACATAGGAGTGACTGCATACTTTCGATCAGAAACTGTATATTGTTAAGGACTGGAAAGACACATTTATCATTTAGAAACTTCAAAATAACTTTTGTGATACTGAAACCAAGGGCGTCAATACTGAGAGAGCGAAAGAAATACCGTTGCTGAACGTAAAGAACGGAAGGGTGTTAACAGTGCAGTCAGAGCCTCCACGAGGCTGATGAAATGTTTGCTCACATGATTTCTTTTGAGTCATCATTCTTCTGACTGGTTTGATGCGGCCCGTCACGAGTTGTTGTCCAGTGCCAACGTCTTCATCTCAGAGTAGCACTTGCAACCTACATCCAAAATTATTTGCTGGATATATTCCAATCCCCGTCTTACTCTACAGTTTTTGCCCTTCATAGTTCCCTCTAGTACCATGGATGTCGTTACCTGACGCCTTAACAGATATGCTATCATGCTGTCCCTTCTCCTTGTCCACATATCCCTTACCTCTCCCATTCTGCGCAGAACTTCCTAATTCCTTACCATATTAGTCCACCTAATTTTCGACTTTCGTCTGTAGCATCAAATGTCAAATGCTTCGATTCTCCTCTATTCCGGTTTACCTACAGTCCATGTTTCAGTGCGATTCATCGACCTCCGTTATTGGGTGGAGAACTGTAGGGCCCCCCTAGACAGGTCAGGCGTGCACTACACACCGGAAGCAGCTACTAGGGTAGCAGAGTACGTGTGGCGTGCACACGGGGGTTTTTTAGGTTAGAGGGACCCCCCCTTGGGCGAAACGATAAAATACCTGACGGCTTACCAGAGAGGACATTATCATCGTTGATAAAGAACGTCCGTCCTCAGAGACCAAAAACAGGAAAAGTTAACGTAATATTGGTAAACTGCAGGAGTATCCAGGGCAAGGTTCCTGAATTAGTATCTCTTATTGAAGGAAATAGTGCGCATATAGTATTAGGAACGGAAAGTTGGTTAAAACCGGAAGTGAACAGTAACGAAATCCTAGACACAGAATGGAATATATACCGCAAGGATAGGATAAACGCCAATGGTGGAGGAGTATTTATAGCAGTAAAGAATTCAATAATATCCAGTGAAGTTATTAGCGAATGTGAATGTGAAATAATCTGGGTTAAGCTAAGTATCAAAGATGGGTCAGATATGATAGTCGGATGCTTCTATAGACCACCTGCATCAGCAACCGTAGTAGTTGAGCGCCTCAGAGAGAACCTGCAGAACGTCGTGAAGAAGTTTCGTGATCATACTATTGTAATAGGGGGAGACTTCAATCTACCAGGTATAGAATGGGATAGTCACACAATCAGAACTGGAGCCAGGGACAGAGACTCTTGTGACATTATCCTGACTGCCTTGTCCGAGAATTACTTCGAGCAGATAGTTAGAGAACCAACTCGTGAAGCTAACGTTTTAGACCTCATAGCAACAAATAGACCGGAACTTTTCGACTCCGTGAATGTAGAAGAGGGTATCAGTGATCATAAGTCAGTGGTTGCATCAATGACTACAAGTGTAATAAGAAATGCCAAGAAAGGAAGGAAAATATATTTGCTTAACAAGAGTGATAGGGCACAAATCGCAGAATATCTGAGTGACCACCATCAAACGTTCATTTCTGAGGAAGAGGATGTGGAACAAAAATGGAAAAAATTCAGAAACATCGTCCAGTACGCCTTAGATAAGTTCGTACCGACTAAGGTCCAAAGCGAGGGGAAAGATCCACCGTGGTATAACAATCATGTACGAAAGGTACTACGGAAACAAAGAAAGCTTCATCATAGGTTTAAGAGTAGTCGAATCATAGCTGATAAGGAAAAGCTGAACGAAGCGAAAAAGAGCGTAAAGAGAGCAATGAGAGAAGCATTCAACGAATTCGAACATAAAACATTGGCAAACAATCTAAACAAGAACCCTAAAAAGTTTTGGTCATATGTAAAATCGGTAAGCGGATCTAAATCCCCTATTCAGTCACTCGTTGACCACGATGGCACCGAAACAGAGGACGACCGAAGAAAGGCAGAAATACTGAATTCAGTGTTCCGAAACTGTTTCACTGCGGAAAATCGTAACACGGTCCCTGACTTCAGCCGTCGCACGGACGCCAAAATGGAAAATATTGAAATAAACGATATCGGAATTGAAAAACAACTGCTATCACTTAGTAGCGGAAAAGCATCCGGACCAGACGAGATACCCTTAAGATTCTACAGTGATTATGCTAAAGAACTTGCCCCCTTTCTATCAGCAATTTATCGTAGATCGCTGGAAGAACGTAAAGTACCTAGCGACTGGAAGAAAGCGCAGGTCGTTCCCATTTTCAAGAAGGGTCATAAATCAGATGCGAATAATTATAGGCCTATTTCGCTTACGTCAATCTGTTGTAGAATAATGGAACATGTTTTGTGTTCTCGTATTATGACGTTCTTAGATAATACAAATCTCCTTCATCATAACCAACATGGATTCCGCAAACAGAGATCATGTGAAACTCAGCTCGCCCTATTTGCCCAAGAAATTCACAGTGCCGTAGACACTGGCGAGCAGATTGATGCCGTATTCCTGGACTTCAGGAAGGCATTTGATACGGTTCCGCACTTACGTTTAGTGAAAAAAATACGAGCTTACGGAATATCGGACCAGGTTTGTGATTGGATTCAGGATTTCCTAGAAGAAAGAACACAACATGTCATTCTTAACGGTTCAAAATCTGCAGATGTAGAGGTAATTTCGGGAGTACCGCAAGGAAGCGTGATAGGACCTTTATTGTTTACAATATACATAAATGACTTAGTTGACAACATCGGTAGCTCCGTGAGGCTATTTGCAGATGACACGGTTGTCTACAAGAAAGTAGCAACATCAGAAGACTCGTACGTACTCCAGGAAGACCTGCAGAGGATTAATGCATGGTGCGACAGCTGGCAGCTTTCCCTAAACGTAGATAAATGTAATATAATGCGCATACATAGGGGCAGAAATCCATTCCAGTACGATTATGCCATAGGTGGTAAATCATTGGAAGCGGTAACGACCGTAAAATACTTAGGAGTTACTATCCGGAGCGATCTGAAGTGGAATGATCACATAAAACAAATAGTGGGAAAAGCAGGCGCCAGGTTGAGATTCATAGGAAGAATTCTAAGAAAATGTGACTCATCGACGAAAGAAGTAGCTTACAAAACGCTTGTTCGTCCGATTCTTGAGTATTGCTCATCAGTATGGGACCCTTACCAGGTTGGATTAATAGAAGAGATAGACATGATCCAGCGAAAAGCAGCGCGATTCGTCATGGGGACATTTAGTCAGCGCGAGAGCGTTACGGAGATGCTGAACAAGCTCCAGTGGCGGACACTTCAAGAAAGGCGTTACGCAATACGGAGAGGTTTATTATCGAAATTACGAGAGAGCACATTCCGGGAAGAGATGGGCAACATATTACTACCGCCCACATATATCTCGCGTAATGATCACAACGAAAAGATCCGAGAAATTAGAGCAAATACGGAGACTTACAAGCAGTCGTTCTTCCCACGCACAATTCGTGAATGGAACAGGGAAGGGGGGATCAGATAGTGGTACAATAAGTACCCTCCGCCACACACCGTAAGGTGGCTCGCGGAGTATAGATGTAGATGTAGATATAATTTATTCGTCAAATTCTCATTGGTTATTTTGCTGCCTGGGTAGCAGAATTCCTTAACTTCATCTACTTCGTGAACATTAATTCCAATGTTAAGTTTCTTGCTGTTCTGATTTCTGCTACTCCTCAAGACTTTCATCTTTTTTCGCTATAATCTCAATCCATATTCTGTATTCATTATACTATTCATTGCATTCAGGAGATCATGTAATTCTTCTTAACTTTTACTCAGGAAAGCAATGTTGTCAGCGAATCGTAGCATTGATATCCTTTCACCTAGAATTTTAATTCCACTCCTGAACCTCTCTTTTATTTCCACTTTTGCTTCTTCGATGTAATATTGAACAGTAAGGGTGAAAGGCTGCATCCTTGTCCTGCACCTTTTTAATCCGAGCACTACGTTCTTGGTCGTCACCTCTTAATATTCCCTCTTGCCTCTTGTACATATTATTTATTAGCCGTCTCTCCCTATAGCCTACCCATATCTTTTTCAGAATTTCGATCATCTTGCACAATTTTACATTGTCGAACATTTTTTCCAGGTCGACAAATCCTGTCAACGTACCTTGATTCTTCTTTAGTCTTGCTTCCATTATCAACCACAGAGTCAGAATTACGTCTATGGTGTCTTTAATTTTCCTAAAGCCAAATTTATCGTCGTCTAAAACAACCTCAACGTTCTTTTCCAATTTTCTGTACATTATTCTTGTAACCCGGATGCATGAGATGTTAAGCTGACTGTACGATAATTCTCGCACTTGTCAGCTCTTGCTGTCTTCGGAGTTATAAGAATGATATTTTTTCGAAAGTCAGATGTTATGTCGCTAGATTCATACATTCTACAAACCGACGTTTATTTTCCACTTCCCTCAATGATTTTAGAAACTCTGATGGAATGTTATCAATCCCTTCTGCCTCTATTACCTTCTGATTGTAATACTGGATCCCCTACGTCTTCTAAATCAACTCCTGTTTCTTCTTCTATCACATCAGACAAATCTTTCCCCTCATAGTGGTCTTCAATGTAATCTTTCAAACTACACACTCTCTCCTCTTCATTTAACGGTGGAATTCTCGTTGTCGTCTTAATATTACCACCCTTGATTTTAATTTTACTGAAGATCGTTTTGTCTTTCGTATATGCTGAGCAGTCCTCCCGACAATCATTTCCATTTCGATTTCACCACATTTTTCATGCAGCCATTTTGTCTTAGCTTCCCTGTACTTACTATTTATTTCATTCCTCAGCGACTTGTATTTCTGTATTCCTGAATTTCTCTGAACATTGTTGTACTTCCTTCTTTCATCGATCAACTGAAGCATCGATCAATTGAAGTATGTCTTCTGTTACCCATGGTTTCTTCGCAGTTACCTTCTTTGTACCTATGTTTTTCTTTTCAACTTCTGTGATTCTCCTTTTTAGGGATGTGCATTCTTCTCCAACTGTCCTGCCTACTTGCTGTATCTATAGACCTAGAGAACTTCAAGCATATGTCGCCATTCCTTAGTACTGTAGCCCACTTCTATGCGTATTGATTATTCCTGACTAAGCTCTTAAACATCAGTCTAATCTTCATCACTATTACATTGTGATCTGAGTCTATATCTGCTCCTGGATACGCCTTATAATCCAGAAACTGATTTCGGAAGCTCTGTGTGTCCACGATGTAAACTACCTTAAATCTGCCGTATCGTCTGGCCTTTTCCAAGTATACCTCCTCCTCTTGTGAGTCTTTAACAGAGTATTTGCTATAACTAGTTGAACTTCAATACAGAACTCACTGGTCTTGCTCCTCTCTTGTTCCTTGGCCCTACCCCATATTGTCCTGTAACCTTTCCTTCTACTCTTTCCCCTACGACCGTATTCCAGTCTCTTACGACTATTACGTTTTCATCTCCCCTTACGTACTGTATTATGCTTTCAATATCCTCATTTACTTTCACTGTCTCTTCATCTTCTGCTAGCGACTTCGGCATGTATACCTGACCTGTACTTGTCGCTGTTGGTTTTCTGTCGTTTCTGATAAGAACAATTGTATCACTCAACTGTTCACAGTAACACACGTTCTGCTTTACCTTCCTATTCATAACGAATCCCACTTCCGTTATACCATTTTCTGCTGCTGTTGATATTGCTGTATACTCATCTGACCATAAATCCTTGTCTTCCTTCCATTTTCACTTCACTGACCCCTGCTATATCTAGAGTGAGCCTTTGTATTTTCCTTTTCCGATTTTCTAGCTTGCCTACCTCGTTCAAGCTTCTGACATTACACGCCCAGTCTTTTTCTCGTTGTCACCTCCCCCTAAGCAGTACCCTCGCAGACATCCGAATGTCCGAATTAGGGACTATTCCGGAATCTTTTGCCAGTGAAGAGAGCTCATGACACTTTACAGTTACAGGCACATTCCCTGTGGATGCACTTTATGTGTCTTTAATGCAGTGGTTTCCACTGCCTTCTGCATCCTCATGCCGTTTATCACTGCTGATTCTTTCGCCCTTAGGGGCAGTTTTCCACCCCAGGACAAGAGAGTGACCTGAACCTCTGACGCTCCTCCACCCTCTTTGACCAGGCCGTTGGCAGAATGAGGCTGACTTCTTATGCCGGAAGTCTTCGGCCACCAATGCTGATTATTTATCAAAATTTAGGCAGTGGCGGGGATCGAACCCAGAGCAAGGACGTTTTGAACACTTATCAAAGACGCTACCCCTAGACCGCGGGTGCCTGAATAGCCCAGAAGATCAAAAATTAGAGTCGAATGAGCTATGCAAGATATGCAGTCAAACAGCGCAGAAGTCACAGGCATCTTCATTCGAGATGTCTTACGTCATGGGTGGGGGGGGGGGGGGGGGGGCGGGGGGAGCGGCAACCAACAGATTAATCAAATTAGTATATGGAGCGGATGAGCCTCGAGACATACGACAGGAATTTCGAAAGAATATGACCTAGATAAATTCCAGAATTATCGAACAATCAAGTCAAATTCTTGAAAATGGTAGCAAGATCTACGAAAGTTCAAGACAGCTTTATATGATTTATTGACGCAGAAAAAATCTTCAGAGGACGTGAAGTGGCGGTAGACGTTCTAAATACTCATACAAAATAATATAAACTGTAGAGAAAGAAGGGAGATATATTATACAGGGTGTTACAAAAAGGTAAGGCCAAACTTTCAGGAAACATTCCTCACACACAAATAAATAAAATATATTATGTGGGCATGTGTCCGGAAACGCTTAATTTTCATGTTAGAGCTCATTTTAGTTTCGTCAGTATGTACTGCACTTCCTCGATTCACCGCCATGATTTCATACGGGATACTCTACCTGTGCTGCTAGAACATGTGCCTTTACAGGTACGACACAACATGTGGTTCATGCACCATGGAGCTCCTGCACATTTCAGTCGAAGTGTTCGTACGCTTCTCAACAACAGATTCGGTGACCGATGGTTTGGTAGAGGCGGACCAATTCCATGGCCTCCACACTCTCCTGACCTCAACCCTCTTGACTTTCATTTATGGGGGCATTGAAAAGCTCTTGTCTACGCAACTCCGGTACCAATTGTAGAGACTCTTCGTGCTCGTATTGTGGACGGCTGTGATACAATACGCCATTCTCCAGGGCTGCATCAGCGCATCAGGGATTCCATGCGACGGAGGGTGGATGCATGTATCCTCGCTAACGGAGAACATTTTGAACATTTCCTGTAACAAAGTGTTTGAAGTCACGCTGGTACGTTCTGTTGCTGTGTGTTTCCATTCCATGATTAATGTGATCTGAAGAGAAGTAATAAAATGAGCTCTAACATGGAAAGTAAGCGTTTCCGGACACATGTCCACATAACATATTTTCTTTCTTTGTGTGTGAGGAATGTTTCCTGAAAGTTTGGCCGTACCTTTTTGTAACACCCTGTATTTACAACAAAGAGGTTAAAATGATAATAGAAGATTAAGAATGAAGTCCTAGGATTGAAAAGTGCTTAAGGTAAGGATTTAGTTCTGCTCTGTGGTTCTACGTGTAGATCGAATAAGCAGTGACGAAAATGGAAGGTTTAGAACTGGGGTTGAAATTCTGAAACAAAGATTGTAAATAGGACGTTTCTCTGATAACATTTTTGCTCTGTAGGAAAGTGAGAAGTAGTTTTAAGCAATGGTCTTCCAAGTGTTTCAGTCAAAAAAAATTAATAAGGCTTGTGGTACGATCATCATAATAAATGAAGTCACTGTTAAAGTAAGAAGTAATAGCTGAAAACAAAGAATCCCTAATTATAGTGGTTGTCTGATTCAACAGACTACAATAAGAACAGTGCCAAAATAATAGAGATGAGTGCCAAATCTGAAAGCAGACCTCTGTCAAAATATTAAGTTAAATTAACCAGGATCAGTGAAGAAATTTATGTAAGATGATTTGTTTCATGAGCCATGAACGCCTAGAGGGACTGTAAAGAATTGGAATGATATACCAGCTGATACATGATATACAGATGAGGAGTTTCTCGTTTAGAAAAATAACATGAAGTATAAGGATGATTAATGAAATGAAATGCGGAAAAGTCGAGGAGCACAGAGAATTTGTCCTGTATTTATTGAAGAGAACAAAAGGAATTATTAATGGGTGCTTAAGGAATATATATTTGAAGTGAAGGGGATACTGAGATGAGGTACATGTAATGGTGATTTATGTGAGTTGACAGGATAATGGGATTTTAAGAGTTAATATCTGAATACTGTCATTTAATTTTACAAAAGTTGTCCTATTTGTACCTATTAGTGATCTAGTTAGCTATCAAGGTTAATAATAACGAATGCATTTGTACTGACCTTTAAGGGAAAATTCTGGTACTATTTAACGAACAATAAGTATTAATATTTCCAATTTTGAATCACATGTCATTATAACAAGAATGTACTGTACTAATCCTATTGACAGTAACTAGTTTACAACAATAAATATCCTGTGACAGAGAAAAACAGACATTCCTTGTGATGGATTGTCTGCGATTATGTATGCATAAGTTAGCCTCTTCATTTTTGGCTAATTTAATAGAGATTAAAGAATGGTGAAATAATTGTGTGAACTGATGTGTTAGGATTATGTTTTTCCTCATATTTCATATTAATCATTAGATTGAGATAATAAGGGAATAGTTATTCATTTATGGCATTTCTTCCCTACTTTTCATGTGTGGTGCCACAGGTGAGCTATAGTAATAGTGGTAGCATGAATGGCAAATCCCCTGCTGAAAGTACAGCAAATCAAAGAGATAGCTGAAATAAGTTAAGTGAGTGTTCTTGTGCAGTGCTGCAAAAAAGCTAACCGGCGACAGTTACATCTCTCATGACTCACACAGGCTGTTGAAACGAATGATCATTGCCATTAAATAGAAAACTAAAGTTTGTGAAATTATTTGTCATTCTTCATTAATGTTTTTGAACGATATGTTTGTAGAGGTACTTCTCTACCGCAGTTAGAATTTATGCATGATACAATGCAACTATTACTGTTCGTTCCTGAATTAAAGGTTCTTTATATTCCTTTTTGCAGTCTCAATAACGTTTCTATTTTCTTTCTCGTCTGTGGCTACAAAGAACTTTTTTAGGGTAGGGGTGTAAGGGAACCACGGTCATCTTACTTAAAGAAGAGCATATTTTACTCTCACAGGCCGAGGATAGGCCAAGAATTGATAGTCAAGCGCCGAGTGCGTGTTTTACAGTGCTGCCGACAACGTGGTCCAGTTTTGAAGGGAAAGTTGTGCCAGAACTGCTCCAATATTCGCAGGCTATAAGACATCGAAAGACGTGAGTTTAAACTCTATGGGTATCCATAAATGAGATATTATCTCATAATCTGTCAACTGTTCACATATCGTGTGCGGAATTATGATAGCGTTTTGTTTCTGATCCATTAAACATTGACTCCCGATTTGGGTCACAATGTGTGTTGTGGCTCTCAAATTATACACTTAACAATGGAAAAATACAAAAATAGCTAAAACGCAGAAATAAAGCTATACATCCATATTTGACAAAGATATTCTCATTTGAATAATAACTCACGACGAGACTTTGACATCGGAAATGGGGAAATTAACTACCTTATCTACGGCATGACGTGTAGCTATGCTCCATCCTTGGACTACAAATCTACGGTAATTCATGTCATGGTCTGTCGCCCCCTGTTTGTGGTCTGTCCATCTACTGCTATTGGATCCATAACTTTCTCACAGACGCCGAGCGCTCAAACCATGTTGAAAACTGTAGTTTCTGCCAAGTACACGCTAAATACAGGTGACGGAAAAAAATACGAAAAACCAATTGGCATACAAAACAGTTTCCAGTCGTCTCGAAATGGATAAATAAAGGTTCTGTATGGTTTTCAGTGGAATCGTATACCATTCTCCCTGCAAAGTATTGGCAATTTCAGTTAACGATGACAGTGATGTATAGCGATCAAGCACCTTCTCTCCAAAATAGATTATAAAGCCTCATTGACATTTGGTGACAGTGGTACTTAGTGGAGATCGGAACATTCAATCTTGTGCTCACTGAACCAGTCCTGGACGGTACGGGTCTCCTTGAAACACAGTATCACCATTGGAAAACAAATATTGTACCACGGGAAGCATCTGATCAGCCGAAATTGCCACATGATCCTTGGTGAATAATGTGACCTTGCAGAGTACCAAAGGGACCCGTGGAACACCGTGATATGGCTGCCCAAATCACAACGGAAGCCGCCCGATTTTTCATTCTTGGGACGTGGACTCAAGCTGAGGTTGGAAACATAGTGCAATGAGACACACCCAAACGAAAGACAATCTTCCATTGCTTCATAGTGCAGGTGCTATGGTTATGACAACACACTTTTCTGTTACGGGAATTTGCATCACTAATGAGTGGTTTTGGAATTCCAGCTCACCATACAATTCCCTCCTTATGGAGATCCCTTCGCGTTGTACTGTTGCTGACATGGTTCGCGAGTGCATTACTCAACTCTACAGTGACTTTTTCAACTGTCGTCCAATTATTTTTATCCTAATCCTCTTCAGTGACAGTCTGTTACGATCACTCAACACATACTTTCGTCCGCATTGTGAGATGCGTATGATGTTTTACCGATTATCTGTATGCGGTATAAACTTCGATGCTGAGCCTCTTTAAACATCAAACACTCCGACTACATCGATAACGAAAGCACGTACCGTGTGACGATCAGCAATTAGCCCGTAACTACAAAAATCACCGTTCTAACCACGACTGATTCTTCCAACGTATTTTCAAATAAACAGCGCAATCTGCTGGCTTGGCTATCATCTGTATTTCTGTTCAAGCATGCAATTCTTGCGGTTCTTCCATACATTTTTCCGATCCCTGTATGTTTAATACGGAGGAAAAAATCGATTTGTCCTCCACATATTCGTCCCGAGAGCCGAATACTTACTAATATTTTCATAATGCGGAGCCACAGTCATAACATATTTCTTTCAAGTCAGTACCGCCATTACGCTGTTGTTTATTTACACTGTTACATTTACACTTACACAATCGTATACGTTTAATACGACAGTATGTCATCTTAGGCAAATTATAACACTTAAAACAATTGATAATGGCACTTTGAAGCCGAAATCATGATTGTGTAAGTGTAAATGTAACACTGTAAATAAACAACAGTCTAATGGTGGTACTGACTTTAAACGAATACTTACTGTCACTCTTGCTAATCAAAAATATATTGCCGCCTGTGTTACCATAGTTTGTAACACAATTGGAAGTTATCGAGTAATGCCGGTGAGCTGTCATTGATACCTGGCAAAGTCAGTGACCTCGGCGCTTTTATAGGCGAAAGGGTGCAGCAGGTGCCGACGGCGCAGTCGCCGTCGTAAAATCGTGTTACTGCGAAAGAGGTAGGCCAGCACAAGCGTTACACTGTTGCCCTGCCGCCATCCTATATACCCTGGGGTCGCCCAAGTTAAGCTTGACTAAAGCAGACTTATGCGTTCCTACGCTGACACTAAATTCCCTAGAATTGAGAACCGCTGCGAGGTTGACACCCCCTAGGACAATGCCCTCTCCGACGCGTGGGCTGGGCAGCTTGTCTAGAACACAGAAATATACATGCACGTGTTGGAGACGCACCGTGAGGGAGTTTACACCATTAGCACTATCGGCAAGAAGACCAGGTCATGTAGCACAAAAAGACAGACAAAGAGCACTCTTTTTTCTTTATTGAGTGACTTCCACAATAATTTCCCCTGAACCCTAGGAGTATTCGAACGTTGTTCGATGGTACAATTAACTAATTTTGAACAAAAAGTAACAGATAGTGGATCTACGTTTACATCTTTATGAATACTCTGCAATTCACACTGAAGTGTATAGCAAAAGGTTAATGCCACCACTTTAAGACTACGTATCGAAAAGCACGTGGGAAAAATTAACATCTAAATCTTTCCGTGCGAACTCTGATTTCTCTTATTTTATTACGATGGTCAGTTCTGCCTGTGTAGGTGGGAGACAATAAAATGTTATGGAATTCGGAGGAGAAAGTTGGCAATTGAAATTTCTTGAAAAATTCTCGGCGTAATAAAAAAATGATTAATGATTAAAGATTACCACCACAACTCGCGTATCATTTCTGCGATATTACATCGCGTATTTTATGATAACACAAAATTAACTGCCCTTTTGGAACTTTTTTGATGTCCTCCGTCAATCCTATGTGGTAAGAATCCCATCAACAAACACTACCTGAGAACAAACATTTTGGCATGTTGTGCTTCCACCATGGACAAAGCATTCAGAAGTTAGCTTACTTGCAATTCTATGACGGCCGTAAAGTTGAAAACAGCAAGTTCATACAGAACACTGCATTGTTAATATACTTCCGGACCTGCGATACTTGATATAGTGGGTCGAAGGTGGCCTTAAGAACCCACTTTTCTGCATAGTACTAGAGTACTTCTCAACATGCCTCGTAAGGACAAGTCCATAGAAAAGTAGTAAGAGGCTGCTGAAATTGAGAGAGGGAAACGACTTCAACATGAAAGGATAAGGAAGTAACCCAATCAGATGTTTTCTTTCAAGGTACGGACAAGCAGAAAAATGGTTCAAATTGCACTGAGCACTATGGGATTTAACATCTGAGGTCATCAGTCCCCTAGAACGTAGAATTACTTAAACCTAACTAACCTAAGGACATCACACACATCCATGCCCGAGGCAGGATACGAACCTGCGACCGTAGCGGTCGAGCGGTTCCAGACTGAAGCGCCTTGAACCGCTCGGCCACACCGGCTGGCGGACAAGTAGAAGCAGCAGCAAGTTCAAATGTTGAAATGTGTGTGAACTCCTAAGGGACGAAACTGCTGAGGTCATCGATCTCTAGACTTACACACCATTTAAACTAACTCATTGCTAAGAACAATACACACACCCATGCAGAGGGAGGACTCTAACCTCCGGAAGGAGGAGCCCCGCAATCCGTGACATGGCGCCTCAAACAGCGAGGCCACTCCGCGCAGCCAGTTGCATGAAAAGGGAATTTACGGAGCATATGTTATTCAGAGCGTCGTTCAGAGTTTTGATAGTTTGATGAGAATGGGAAGAAAAAAATACGGAGCGACACGGAATAGCAAAAAATAAAAAAAAAAATGACGTACCACGAACGAATTATCCGAATAGGACGGAAATCGATTGATGTGATGTCCATGTACAGATAAATATATGATAACAATTACAAGAAAAATTGGATGATTTATTAAAGAAAAAGACCTTCACAAATTGAGGAAGACAGTAACGCCTTGGTCCAACTCTGGCTCTTAAGCAAGTAAATAATCTGCTTGGCACTGATTGACAGAGTTGTTCTATGTCCTCCTGAAGGATGGCGTGCCAAATTCTGTCCAGTTTGCGCTTTAGATGCTCCACACATTCTCAATTGGGAGGAGATCAGGCGAACTTGATAACCAATTTAGGGTTTGACAAGCACAAAGATAAGCATTAGAAGCACTCACCGTGTGTGGCTGGGTTTATCGTGCCATGATCGTGCACTCATTACTTCTTCATTAAAAGCATGAAGAAACTAGGTTTTGGATCTCATTTCACAGAATTAATTGGCATACTCATTGCAAACAACTCTTCCCAGATTCTCATTAATGGACATCTTACAAAAGAAGTTGCTATTGGGCAGTTCATCTGGCAATGATGTCCTCTGTCAATGATATATCAGCAGCAATATGGAACAGAACCAAAATCACAGTCTTGCAAATAGGACGCAATATCGGAGAAATATCCCCATTTACCTGGAGCACTGAAGAAGATGGGCACAAAACTCTCGGTGTGAACTTTTAAGGCCATTCCGGACAGATTCCTGACGAAGAACTGGTCACAAATGCTTAATAAATTACGTGCCGCTTTGATACTCCACTCCGACCGTGATTTGAACCTACTACAGAAAGTTAACAGCATAGAGATCGCCTTTACAAGCAAGATGAATTATTCGGCGCAAATTCTTCCTACATTCGACCATCTAGCGACGAGTATACTGCAAGCGCTATGCTGGTTTCTTTTTAGAGGGCATAATTTTCATGATTTAATTTGATACATTACCCACGTCCAAATGGGTCCTTCAACTCATTAAGGTACACAAAAATGTGTTACCCAGCTTCTAAATTGCATCAGAAAGGAAGTTCGCACGCCTAGGAGCAGCATCATCACAAACCTCTTCAAGTGATGGAAGCCTCATAGTCTTGATCCACCAATTGAGATCACCGGCGTTCCGCTTTATTACCGATATGTACGACTGTAGTACATGGAAATGAGCTTCATTCGACACAACATCGTCGATACCGGAAGTCTCACTAACAGGAAACTTTACAACCATCTCACGACTACCAAACGCAGAAATCGCCTCGAAGAGAAATGTGGAGAAAAAAAGAGTATAATTTGGCGAAATGTGCGCAGTGAGGTGTTACCGACACACGTCATAGCCGACTGGTATATAACAGTAAATGACAAAGTAACAACGAATGAGAGCTACATGAGACAAGCCTTCACCCGACGATCCACTGTGACGCATGCGGAAGAGCAGACACACTAATTCATAGGCTCATGTGTGGAGCTGCAGAAGACATTTCTTCGACACAGATTGTCGGTGATAAACCGAACGATGCCAAATGGTGTAGACCTTTATGAGATCCTTCAACCACAAAGATTATTATTCATACATCGAAAATGAACGCCTTAAAATCAGCCAACATCATGACTACAGGAGGTCATTTGGAAATATGCTGAAAATCATAATCAACATTTAACTAATTAAAGTCAAGTAATTCGGATAGTAGATGGTAACACTGTTCTTCATGTACGAAACCTAGTTGCTTTCAGAGACTTTAGTTCTATTCGAATATTGAAGGAATTATTCCATGCGTTCAACAATGAAGAAAGTTTTATTCCTCGTTTTATGTTCTTACATTTATTTTCTCTCAAGGAAAAGAAGAAATAACTACTCTACAACAAAGAAGTGATAATTATTTGTGTACTATTTCGTTTTGCTGATACTACTTTGAAGAGAATACATATGAAGAAAAAATTTCCTTCCATAAATTGCTTAACAAAAGTATGCAAATAATACATACTTTTGTTAACCTACTCACATCGCTAATATGGAGAAAATAGTTATTTTTCTTTCTTCATAAATGAACTTCCGTTCTTTTTTTTTTTAATTACTGTGTAACTATGTACTTGTAAACCCCGCCACCGCTTCGATTTTGAACAAAAGGCAGCCGAATACTTACAGCATAAGTCAACCTCATTCAGCCAACTTTCTTGTCAAAGACGGTGGAGGAGCGGACAAGGTTCCAGGGCACTTCCTTGAATTTGGGCCTTGGGAGATGGAAGGGGGGGGGGGGGGGGCAAACTGCCCCTAAAGGAAGAATCAGCAATGACCAACGGCATGAGGGTGCAGAAGGCAATGGAAACCACTGCATTAAAGACACACAATGTGTATCCACAGAACAGGTAGCCTGTAATTGTAAATCCGATTACGGATCTCCGGGAGGGGACTGCCAAGGGTGACGTAAACATGAGAAGATTGAATAATCAACAAAAGGATAGTGCTGTAGGAGTCTGGGCGTGGAATGTCAGATGTTGGCAACAAAAAAATCTATAAAGGGAAATGCAAAGGCTCAGTCTAGATACAGTGGGCTCTGTGAAGTGAAATGGAAAAACCACAAGAATTTTTGGTCAGCTGAGTAGGGGATAATATCAACAGCAGAAAATGATATAACGGGAGTACTATTCTTTGTAAGTAGGAAGGTAGTACAAAGAGTGTGTTACAGTGAACAGTCACGCTATCCTCTGTGTTCTCGGTGGCTCAGATGGATAGAGCGTCTGCCATGTAAGCAGGAGATCCCGGGCTCGAGTCCCGATCGGGGCACAAATTTTCATCTGTCTCCGTTGATGTATGTCAACGCCTGTAAGCAGCTAAGGGTGTTCATTTCATTGTAATTTCATTCTAACGAGCTGCATGGTCACCGATGATACCTCTTCTTTCGGACATGTCCGAAAGAACAGATACCATCTTAGTGTATATTTATACTGAAGTCACCACATATAACTAATTTCTGTTACTTCCTACAAAGTGAATCAAAGACCCTCTCTAGCCTGAGCACAAATGCTCTAAGTCAGAGTTAGGAGACCTATAAACAACTACATTTAAAAGTTTAGTTTCACTAAATTCAGCTGCCCCTTCACAACATTCAAGTATCTGTTCAGTGCAGTGCCGTGATACGTCTATGGACTCAAATAGAATACTGTTTTTTACGTACATAGCCACTCGACCACTCTGCAAGGAACTCCTTGAAAAACAGCCAGCTAATCAGCATCCTTGAAGAGGAAGCTTCTGAACTGTCAAATTATTTAAGTGGTGCTCCGACATACCGATAATTTCAGAGCCAACATTTGTAAGCATTTCACTTTATCCCTAATACCTCTTATATTTTGATGAAATATGCTAGTTCCTTCTCTACTTAAAAACATGGCATCCTCTGAATGTGAGCCATTAGTTTGAGGGACTTCCTTTAAGCAGGTATACCTGTCAGCAGACTTCAATCTGTAAAAGGTGCAGCTCTAACACCAACTACTGGAGGAAATTTTCCATGAGTGATCCCACCACCACCCACTACACTGTCACCTATAAGCTTTGCCAGCCTCACCTTCCCATACCTATTGAGGTGCAGGCCATGCCTAGTGAAACCCAATCTACTGATAGACCCAACTGGCACAACTGCGCCCTCTCCAACCCGGTGTTAACGCGCCTTACAGCCGCGTTAAGATAAGGCCGATCATGACGCTGAAACAGTTGCATCAAATGCACATTAGTGGCACCAGTTTGAGTAGCTATCTACATCTACATACATACTCCGCAAGCCAGCTGACGGTGACTGTTCCCTGCTTCACCCACTATCACTACCTGGTCCTCCTTTGTAAAATTCCTACATAATTCCCCTATGCTGTCAGTCACCCGAACCAACCCTGCGCTAGGCTTCACAATGCTGGTGACCTGGTATTCACTCCCCAACACTTCCTACAACTGGTGGCCCACACTTTTACCGTGTGAACCACCAAGCAGCAGAACATTCTTTCTGTTAGACTTTGCAACTGACCTAGGCCTCCTAAATGCTGAGAACTGCTGCATTTTCCCTACATCTACGGCTACAAGAGATTCAAGCGTGGAATTAAAATGCAAGGTGAAAGGATATCAATGATACGATTCGCGGATGACACTGCTGTCTCCATTGAAAGTAGAGAAGAATCACAGGATCTGAATGGAATGAACAGTCTGCTGAGTCAGAATATGGACTGAGAGTAAATCGAAGAAAGACGAAAGTAATGAGGGGTGGAAAAACTGAGGTGAGAAACTTCAGAAGCAGATAAAATTAAGGAATTCTACTGACTACGCAGCAAAATAACCCGTGACAGACGGAGCAAAGAGGACATAAAAAGCAAACTAGCACTGCCAAAAATGGCTTTTCTGGCCAAGAGACGTGTACTAGTATCAAACATTGGCCTTAATTTCAGGAAGATGTTTCTGAAAATGTGCATTTGGAGTGAAACATGGACTGTAGGAAAACCGGCAAGGAAGCAAATCGATGAGTTTGAGATGTGGTACTACAGAAGAATGATGAATATTCGATGGATAGATAAGGAAAGGAATAAGGAGGTTTTGCACAGAATCGGAGAGGAAAGAAATAGATGGAAAACGCTGAGGAGAAGAAGAGACAGTGTGGTTGGACATGTGTCCAAAAATCAGGGAATAATTTCGACGGTACTGGAGGCATCTGTAGATGAAGACAGAAATTGGCAGACAACAGAAAATAAATGAGGACATAGGTTTCAAGTGCTACTCCGAGATGAAGCGACTGGCACAGGAGAGGAATTCGTTGCGGGCCGTGTCAAACAAGTCAGAAGACTGATGACTCATAAATAAACGTTGTTCTGTTAGGGTAAGGGTTCCTGCTATGAAAAAAATGGCTCCAGGAAACCATCATTTCGTTGTCAGCCCGTATGGCGGGTGACAGTTAAATTGGTGTCCACTGTCCAGGGCGTCTCCATACACTTCAATGCTAATAATCGTTACTCAGTTCGAAGTGGAACTCATCACTGAAGACAATTCTACTGAAGACAGTTCTACAGCAGTCAACGATTTTCGAGGCCAAAAACTTGTCTGGTAATTGCCCCGGACAATAGTGGCGTACCAACCGGTGGGATGCCAACCTGACTGTCGGTCGCAATACTGTCCGACAACCAGAATTCATCGGTGCCCCGCCTGTCTTTCGCTTGGCGCGTGCGGCTTCAGACAGTGACGGACGACTGATCTTGTCCCTGTTGTCCGGCGGAGGCTTGCACACGGCCGAGCAACGTATGGCCTATGCTGGGGCTGGCAGTGTCGTGCTGGGACCTTTCTCGCCTCACGCGACATTTTTGTCTGTGGTGACATTTGATTTCACAGCAGGACCCGCTTGATTGACATCTGCGGCACGCTTACAGCACAACGGTACGTAAACGATATTCTACGACCCGTTTTGTTTCCCAGGAGTACATTTCAGCAAGATAATGCCAAACCATACACGGCGCTAGTTTCTACTACTTGTTTTCTTTCTTGCCAGTGCCTGCCTTGACCAGTTAAGGTCACCGGATCTCACCCCAATTGGGAAGTTTGGATTTTTATGGCCAGAGCTCTCTGACCATACAACTCGCCAACTGGGCATAATCTGGCACGATATCCCTCAGAAGGACATCTAAAAGCTCTATCAGTCAATGCCAAGTCGAATAAATGCCTGCATGAGCGACAGAGATGGAGCAATGGGTTATTGACTTGCTTATCTTGTGAAGCTCTTTTCCTTAAAGGAATTATCCAGTTTTGCCAAAGTTTGTTTGTCTTTACCTGTACAGCACACCTACCATTCGGATGGTTCCTTCTTGGAACGTCCTTTTCTTTTTTTTCTAAATCTTAGAGTGTATTTGATAACGGTACAGTGTAGTGCTACTCATTTTAGTTGGGTCCATGAAGAATCTGAAAATCAACATAGAACGTTGCGAAAGCGTTTGAGAAATATACATACAGATAATCTGCAGTATTAAAAACGCACTCTTCGGCATAAGATAAAGGAACTGCGGACAGAACCCACTTTTTTCCTTTGTCTAGGAATCAGTGCGGTCGAAAACACCGGACTGATCGCTTTCGTATCACAGATCTCTGGCACCTTTCAGGTTGGTTGGTTGGTTGGTTTGGGGAAGGAGACCAGACAGCGTGGTCATCGGTCTCATGGAATTAGGGAAGGATGGGGAAGGAAGTCGGCCGTGCCCTTTCAGAGGAACCATCCCGGCATTGGCCTGGAGTGATTTAGGGAAATCACGGAAAACCTAAATCAGGATGGCCGGACGCGGGATTGAATCGTCGTCCTCCCGAATGCGAGTCCAGTGTCTAACCACTGCGCCACCTCACTCGGTGCACCTTTCAGAATTAAATTCTAAAAAAGTAACAGTCTAAATTGGGTACTGGAACTCCTTCCCGCGCACGGTGTCGCCTTACGATTTAAAATTCGACGTAAAGGAAAGGAAAATAGAGAAGTTTTTACTTAGATCATCGTGAGATAAGTGAAACAGAAACAATAGCTTTAATTACAATACAGCACTTTAATGAAGCTGAATAGGTCGCTTCAAAAAAGTCGCACAGCCGTTGAAAAATGACTATTAGTCATACTTAAACTTTTCACTTGACGCGTTTCAGATTTACTTCTGCCATCAGATATCCAGGTTCACAGAGGGCACCGGATACGAGCGCTACTAAATGTACACGTAACATAGGCTGGGAAACTATTCTCTCACATGTACATCTATTAACGCTCTTGTCCTGTGAACCTCTGTGCACTTGGATATCGGAGGACAGAAATAAATACGAAAGGCGTCATATTCGTAATTCGAGTAATAAAGTCATTGTCACCGGCTGTATGACTTTTTGAAGCGATCTGTTCATCTATAACACTATACTACTCTAAAATATAACTATGATCGCCTGCCTTCTACGAGATGATATTTCTCCTCATGCGTATTTACTCGTTTTTGTTATTAAACGCGTCCATGTTTACTATGGTCTATTTCTACTAGCAGAGGTGAACTATAGAGACAGTATTTTGACAGGAAATACACTCCTGGAAATGGAAAAAAGAACACATTGACACCGCTGTGTCAGACCCACCATACTTGCTCCGGACACTGCGAGAGGGCTGCACAAGCAATGATCACACGCACGGCACAGCGGACACACAAGGAACCGCGGTGTTGGCCGTCGAATGGCGCTAGCTGCGCAGCATTTGTGCACCGCCGCCGTCAGTGTCAGCCAGTTTGCCGTGGCATACGGAGCTCCATCGCAGTCTTTAACACTGGTAGCATGCCGCGACAGCGTGGACGTGAACCGTACGTGCAGTTGACGGACTTTGAGCGAGGGCGTATAGTGGGCATGCGGGAGGCCGGGTGGACGTACCGCCGAATTGCTCAACACGTGGGGCGTGAGGTCTCCACAGTACATCGATGTTGTCGCCAGTGGTCGGCGGAAGATGCACGTGCCCGTCGACCTGGGACCGGACCGCAGCGACGCACGGATGCACGCCAAGACCATAGGATCCTACGCAGTGCCGTAGGGGACCGCACCGCCACTTCCCAGCAAATTAGGGACACTGTTGCTCCTGGGGTATCGGCGAGGACCATTCGCAACCGTCTCCATGAAGCTGGGCTACGGTCCCGCACACCGTTAGGCCGTCTTCCGCTCACGCCCCAACATCGTGCAGCCCGCCTCCAGTGGTGTCGCGACAGGCGTGAATGGAGGGACGAATGGAGACGTGTCATCTTCAGCGATGAGAGTCGCTTCTGCCTTGGTGCCAATGATGGTCGTATGCGTGTTTGGCGCCGTGCAGGTGAGCGCCACAATCAGGACTGCATACGACCGAGGCACACAGGGCCAACACCCGGCATCATGGTGTGGGGAGCGATCTCCTACACTGGCCGTACACCACTGGTGATCGTCGAGGGGACACTGAATAGTGCACGGTACATCCAAACCGTCATCGAACCCATCGTTCTACCATTCCTAGACCGGCAAGGGAACTTGCTGTTCCAACAGGACAATGCACGTCCGCATGTATCCCGTGCCACCCAACGTGCTCTAGAAGGTGTAAGTCAACTACCCTGGCCAGCAAGATCTCCGGATCTGTCCCCCATTGAGTATGTTTGGGACTGGATGAAGCGTTGTCTCACGCGGTCTGCACGTCCAGCACGAACGCTGGTCCAACTGAGGCGCCAGGTGGAAATGGCATGGCAAGCCGTTCCACAGGACTACATCCAGCATCTCTACGATCGTCTCCATGGGAGAATAGCAGCCTGCATTGCTGCGAAAGGTTGATATACACTGTACTAGTGCCGACATTGTGCATGCTCTGTTGCCTGTGTCTATGTGCCTGTGGTTCTGTCAGTGTGATCATGTGATGTATCTGACCCCAGGAATGTGTCAATAAAGTTTCCCCTTCCTGGGACAATGAATTCACGGTGTTCTTATTTCAATTTCCAGGAGTGTATTTGAACATATGCTTTACCTGTAATCGGTTTACGATGCTAGCGATAGCTATTATTTCTACATGACGACTCTGCAGTTTAGACTTAATTGTTTCGCAGAAGTTTTATGCAACCACTCCTACATCTACATCTACATCTACACTTCCGGATAACTTCTTGACCACACCACTCTCAAATCGCGTGTGGGAAAAAGAACACATAAATCTTTTCGTGTGAGCTGTGATTCTCCTTATTTTACGACGGTCGTTTCTCCCGGTGTTGATAAGAGTAGGAGAAGACGATTGAAATATCGTTGAAAGATCTCGCCGCAACGAAAAGCGCCTTTGTTTTAATGATGGCCAACACAACTCACTTATCATGTCTGTGACATTCTCTTCCACATTTAGCGGTAATACAAAACGAGCTGCCGTTTCCTGCAATTTTTCAGTATCTTCCGTCAATTCCGTCAGATAAGGAAGTCATAATGTGAGACAGTACTCCAGAAGAGAACGGACAAGCTTAGTATGTTTAGTAGATTTGTTGTATCTTCTAAGTCAGCAGATCCTAACCGGAGGGTAATTACTCCTGAAGAGTAATGTATAATTTTATGAGGGGTAAAATCAAAAGGGTTCAATTCTGTTTCGATCACGAAACTAAATTAGATTTTAAATATGATTACTATTATCTCCATTTCGTAAGATTATAATACTGATTACGTAAGTCACCAATAATTCCAGCTTAACATTTTATCCATCTTCTGCAACTGCATATCTGATAAACGAAATAATGCAACCCAAATGTTATAGTTAACTACAACCCTTTATTCTGCTCATTGTAAGGCTCCTTGATTTCATACCAGAAGTACAAAAGTAATTTTATTTTCTTTACCGATTACAGCCACTTTGTACCCTTCTTCAGAAGGTTATAAGTATCGCATTATTTGCGAGTGTCAAAAATAAGACGCATGCGGCATTTTTCTGTGGTCCTACGGTGCTGCGGATAAAAGCCAAAAGGGTCCTGATATGAAAATAAATGGCACTCCAGACCGTCAGTGCTGGTTGTTGGGACGTATGGTGGGCGACAGTCAGTTGTTATCCCACCGCTGACGGGGGCTCCTCCAGACACCAGACACATCTTCGGTCCGAAATCACATTGACTGGAGTAGAATTAACTTCAGTGGTGAGTCCCGCTTCGAACTGAGCCCCGATGACCGGCGACGACGTGTCCAGATATGCCGCGGACAGCGTCGGGATACCAACATGACTGTAGTCCGCCATGCGGTCCAACAACCAGGAGTGGCGGTCTTTAACGCCATTTCTTCTCACAGCAGGGCCCCTTTCGTTGCCATCCGCAACACTCTTAAGCACAGTGGCATGTTTCGTGCCCATGGGAAGCCGTAGTGGGTATTCATTTCAGCAAGATGTTGTAAGCCCGCTCACGGAGAGAGCTTTCCTTTGTGCTTGCCGAACCATACCTTGCTCACCAAAGTTGCCGGATGTGCCGCTAACTATGACCGTTTAATGGCCCTTCAACGATCTCGGAATGTTGAAGATCTAAAGCACCTATTCAACAGAATTTGTCACGATATCCATCTGGAGGACATCCAATAACTGTCAGTCAGTGCCAAGCAGGATAAGGGCCGGAGACGGAACAACGCGTTATTGACTCGCTCAATTTGTGTAACTCTTTCTCTTCAATACATCACTCAATTTTTCTCAAATCGTAATCATTTGTTTTTCTATACATGTATATCACATCTGCCGATTTCTGTCCCATTCGGATAATCCCTTCGTAGTGTGTAACATTTTTTTGTTGTCGAAACGCTGCCAGCACTTAGGTACCTAGAATAATGATAAAATTAAACGAAGTCAGCTTCTGGAGATTAAGATTTCGGTGTTTAGAAATAAACGTACCCTTGTACCTTAACGGTGTTATAACATCGGCTTGACTAAACGTGTGCATATGTCCTAGCGCACAAACAAATTTTTTTCAGCCCTACGTTTATTAGGATTGTTTGTTTCTTTCGCTGTACTCTTCCCCCACCTCATTTCGTTCGTACTTATGTCAAACAATTTGTTTAGTTATACCACCATCAGAAGACTGGAGAACCTTCGCAGAAGAAGAAATATATTACTATGCGATCTGGCGGTTCTTTCCTGGTAACTTTAGTAAACTTCATTCAGCAAGAGCCCTACCTACCAGAACTCCAGTTATCATTCCCGTTTGACAAGATGACATCCAATCAATTAATATGAACTGTGACTTTTGTGACAGGAAATCACGAATCCTATTCGGACGTATGATACAATAGCGGAAATCCATCGACACTTGAGTGGGACCGGTGGCACACTGAATCAGTGTCCCACATCCTCTAGCAACCCCCCACCCCCCGTCACGATTCATTCTACCCCTCGAAAAAATAGATAAATAGATTCTCGAGACTATACCCTAAAGCGAGGTTTTTTGCGTTTTTAGTTAAGTGTCATACAGTGACAGTTGAAATAATTCTTCCAGTAGTCACAACCATTTTTGTTCTTACCATGCCCACATTACGCAGAAATCCATCGCTAAGGGAATATATCCACAAAGCATTACAGAAAACTACAGCGAGCAGTACAGTGCTTGATACGGTAGCGAAGAAATGAAGGAAGGGGCCTGCAGTCTATTGAACTTACTTCGTCTTCCCACGCCCGGGAGGCCTGCACCACTTTTCGCCAGCACTTTGCGCTGTGGTCGAACGCCGTGGGGAGAGGTAGTGGGCCCGATTTCCTGCCACTTGGCGGCGGAAGCCGCTACCGCTGCCGTCGCAGCAGCCACGAATCGCCCGCGTGACCTCGCCTGGCGTGCTCGCTCCATAGCAGCCCGTGGCCGGTGGCGAGGGCACGCTGCATGTCAAGTTGCCATCCATCCTCTCGATGCGGCGCTTACCACTGACGCAGGATGCAAAGATGGAGTGGTAGATTATACACGACACGTTTACGTCACAGCGCAACCATCAGTCAAACAGGATATATTCGAGGTTCCGTATATAGATAAAAGCGCTAATGAGTTGCATCACTCATATTGCTGCCATTAATTTATTAATTAATTAAGGAAAGGGAACGACGCCAGAATGGCAACATCTCCATATATTTTACTACACAGACGGTTAACAAAATAAATGTGTGCTTTGCGCCTAATTGCTGTGCACGCTCTCTTGCGTCACACCGACAGGTATGTGCTAAGGTCTGATCACGGTAGATCCAGAAAATAAAGTCGATAGTTGCCAACCGCAAGGTGGAATGAGTATAATATCTTTGAGTAGGAGGATCTTTGATGGTTAAGAGAGCCGGGGGCGCGCAGTAAAAAACCTAGGAGTCGCAAGTAGGTGCCCGGAGGAAGCAGACGTGTGCGGACAGCTTTAAGGTAGGATTCGTGTTACGTAGTTTATCTGCACTGAGCAAACTTTAGCACGTTAGTGGCAGAAGCTGTATAATGATTTCAAAATGGTTATTGTTAGATAATGTTCAGAGTTAGGATTTATATGTCCAAGCTTTGACGTAGTAAGCGTTTTGTAAAAATTTTTTGTAAGAGTGATCCGAGCTACAAAAATGTTGGAAATGGCAGTTTTTGTGTATGACTTAAAATTTTAACAATATATATGTACTGAGATCAACATTGTGTTTAAATCTAACGGCCTGAATCATAATCCACATCCTTTGCCTGTATGGAGTATGAAAATGAGTAGTAAAGAAAAATTACCCACCAATGAAAGAACGTAAAGAAAATTTGGCCTCTGTGCAATATTTATGTGCATTTCATGGTTTGAAATCGATTTTTGTATAACTAAAGTTATCAGAGAAAAGTTATTTCAAATAACTAACTGGCATTACTTAAGGCAAGATATAATTTCATTAAGTAAACATCAGGGCCAAAAGTTAATTTTTCAGTACCACCTTAATGCCATTGCACAAACGGAATTATTCTCTTAAACTTAATTGCTGAATCAAATACACGTTCAATTACTAGCAGTAATGGAGGAGTGCAAGAAACAAGTTCACAGATGCAGCTTTGCTCAATAATTAATTTGGAACAATTTCATCTTTGATACTATCACTAATTAGAAAGTAAACAATTTTGGGTTAAATACTTCCACTTTTAAGGATAATTTTATCCACGATACTTTCAACAAGACAAGAAGACGCATACACATAAGCGCATGTCTCTTTCTCAATGTGAGCGAATGCTTGATTGCATTCACACCTAAGTAGAGGCACTATTCCAGTAGTCAGGTTGTCCATTTTGCTAGTAGAAGTAGCGATGTTTCATGCTACAACTGAAGGAAAAAAACTGAAAACAGCTAATTTGTAATTGTAACACACGAAACAGTTTTTTTTGTCGTTTTTTATTCATCTCTCTCTTTGTCCGTTCGTCTGTTAAAGCCTGTTTTTCTCAGGAACTGCTAGATACTTCAAGTGGAAGTTTATGTAAAATACTAAAGTCTATGTTCTCTTGGTGGTGTAAGAAGCTTAAGTTTCCAGGTCAGTGCAATCAAAAGATACCATCTTATACAGGGTTATTACAAATGATTGAAGCGATTTCACAGCTCTACAATAACTTTATTATTTGAGATATTTTCACAATGCTTTGCACACACATACAAAAACTCAAAAAGTTTTTTTATGAATTCACAAATGTTCGATATGTGCCCCTTTAGTGATTCGGCAGACATCAAGCCGATAATCAAGTTCCTCCCACACTCGGCGCAGCATGTCCCCATCAATGAGTTCGAAAGCATCGTTGATGCGAGCTCGCAATTCTGGCACGTTTCTTGGTAGAGGAGGTTTAAACACTGAATCTTTCACGTAACCCCACAGAAAGAAATCGCATGGGGTTAAGTCGGGAGAGCGTGGAGGCCATGACATGAATTGCTGATCATGATCTCCACCACGACCGATCCATCGGTTTTCCAGTCTCCTGTTTAAGAAATGCCGAACATCATGATGGAAGTGCGATGGAGCACCATCCTGTTGAAAGATGAAGTCGGCGCTGTCGGTCTCCAGTTGTGGCATGAGCCAATTTTCCGCGGGCTACGCGTGAAACTTGCCCGCACGCGTTCAACCGTTTCTTCGCTCACTGCAGGCCGACCCGTTGATTTCCCCTTACAGAGGCATCCAGAAGCTTTAAACTGCGCATACCATCGCCGAATGGAGTTAGCAGTTGGTGGATCTTTGTTGAACTTCGTCCTGAAGTGTCGTTGCACTGTTATGACTGACTGATGTGAGTGCATTTCAAGCACGACATACGCTTTCTCGGCTCCTGTCGTCATTTTCTCTCACTGCGCTCTCGAGCGCTCTGGCGGCAGAAACCTGAAGTGCGGCTTCAGCCGAACAAAACTTTATGAGTTTTTCTACATCTCTGTAGTGTGTCGTGACCATATGTCAATGAATGGAGCTACAGTGAATTTATGAAATCGCTTCAATCATTTGTAATAGCCCTGTACATCAGATATTTTTATGCTCGAAAACTCATTCATTAAAACTTGTAGCGTGGTTCCCCTTGACCTAGAATCATCAATTTTTACAAGAGGCGATGATTCACAGTACAGGCAAAGGAAAAATAAACCGAAAATTTTTTATTTTTTAATTATATCTCACAAAAATACATTTTTTGCTATCCAACTTGAAAGTTAAAATTAAGACATTCTAAAAAGTCTCGGAATTCCAAGAACCGATACCTAACCAGTAACAGTGTCGATAACGGGCAAATATCCTCGAGAATCTCGATTCCCAAGATTACGAATTGTCTGTTTACATCTGTATACATCTCTACGGAACATTCAGAGTACGTGTTCCATTCACACCTGGTACATTTTTTACTCGTGTGTTCCAGCTCGAGGGATCAACTCCATCGATATTTAACAACATCGCACAAGATTGCCCAGCCCTGGCGAAGTCCCGCGAAAACTACATAGCCGGCCGGGGTGGCCGAGCGGTTCTAGGCGCTACAGTCTGGAACCGCGTGACCGCTACGGTCGCAGGTTCGAATCCTGCCTCGGGCATGGATGTGTGTGATGTCCTTAGGTTAGTTAGGTTTAAGCAGTTCTAAGTTCTAGGGGACTGATGACTTCAGAAGTTAAGTCCCATAGTGCTCAGAGCCATTTGAACCGTTTTGAATACTACGTTAAGGTACATTGATGACACCGTTTCTTTTTCTGGAAAACAGAACACTTGGTTCGTGCTAACAATCAATACTCCAAGAATATGCAGATACAAATTTCTTTCTGAATATATGACACTGTAAAAGTACGTGGAATGGAAATGTTGAGAGGATAAAATATTTCGGTTTACATACAGCATACGTTATTCAAGTTCCGTTAGAGTTAGCGTTTGCATATGTGCGTGTATGGGTGAGTGTCCGAAGAGTAGCGTTTAATTACTTGGTCCGAGTTTCTTTTATGTTTTATTTCAGATTCCAAACTCTAGAGAAGGACAGGGGATATCGCATGTGTGTTGTATTAAGGTGAAATTTCTCGCACTGTTTGAGAGCTTTTGATGGCAAACAGGTTGAACTCCAGTACCTATGCAACAGAGAAAGTAGCTATTCTAATTATAAGCACTGTTTCGGTATAAATAAATTTCCTTCCGTTGACACAATTTATGAATCAAATAGCTCATAAAAGAACCAGGACGGCTTCTGTATATCAAGGGTCTCAGAAGCGCTTTTCTATATGTATTCGTGGACGTACGAACGAAGGATTTCTTTTGTTTATTTTATAGAGACCTGCCTTTGTTGTTTCCAGCTTGTAGTTACCTTTGAGACACTGTAGACAGTCATTTCATTTTATTCTGTCTTTGCAATCTGCGGAAACCACGAACAAGAAAGTGCACGGATGTCCTCTTGAAATACCATGTGTTTCTTGTTAGACCACTCGGCTGTAGTGCGAATGTGAAGGTGAGCCGACCAGAGTGGCCGTGCGGTTCTAGGCGCTACAGTCTGGAGCCGAGCGACCGCTACGGTCGCAGGTTCGAATCCTGCCTCGGGCGTGGGTGTGTGTGATGTCCTTAGGTTAGTTAGGTTTAATTAGTTCTAAGTTCTAGGCGACTGATGACCTCAGAAGTTAAGTCGCATAGTGCTCAGAGCCATTTGAACCATTTGCGAAGGTGAATATGAATTTTCGCGAAAAACAGAGACGTAGCAACCAAGTGACTGGGGTTTACCGGCATACGTAATGACATTCCAATGAACAAAGAGTCATGCTTTTATTACACACACATATTTAAACAGAAAACTCAAGTGGTGAACTCCCCGTTAGTGTTATAAAAGATACGATAAAACAATTTTATCACACAATGTTTTTTTTTGATAGAATTTTTAAGATCAATGAAGAGGGAACATTTAAATTTAAACTTTCATTCCCGTTTTAACTTTATGAAAGAGCTAATATTAAGACAGCAGCTAATGAACCAGTATGGCAAGGGTACTTGGAATCAATCAAAACAGCTTTCGAATTATGTACTGGGTTCATCTTCCTAGATTTAGAATAAACAATTTTAAAGTGCCCTCAGATAATCTTTACGTAAGGAACATATCCCACTAACTAGGCCGGCCGGTGTGGCCGTGCGGAGGCGCTTAAGTCTGGAACCGCGTGACCGCTACGGTCGCAGGTTCGAATCCTGCCTCGGGAATGGATGTTGTGATGTCCTTAGGTTACAAAATTGTTAAGGCTTTCATGGCCACTTGTTGACAAACTGCCTATTGGCTCCTGTCTCGGGTTCTTCGGCCGACGTTCATCTAATGATTTTTCTGACGTTTCGCCAGCACGAGTGGCTGGCATTGTCAAAGCTTCATCCTCCATTGCCGGTGGTGAACTGGAGGCGAGCTCGCGGCCGCAGGCTATATGTACCTGGCGCGCCAACGTCCGAGGGCTTCTCCGCGGTCATTTCCGTTGCGTTTCTCCTCTTGCTACCTGCGACGGTCGTTCGCTGCAGTACGAGAAGCCAGGATCCGTTTACCTTAAGGCTTTCCTCTTCCTTGTTGAAACTGTTCGCGTGTTTTTGGATTTCTACAGCTTCTCTGAACAGGCGCGTGTGATAGTGCTTCTCTACAGACAGAACTTCCGTGTCGGCGAATTTTATTACGTGGTCGGTCTCATTCAGTGCGTGCTCTGCCACGGCCGATTTCTCCACCTGCCCCAACCTGCAATGTCGCTTATGCTCTTTGATCCTGGTGTTAATGGATCGTCCAGTCATTCCGACATAAACTTTTCCGCATGTGCAAGGTATACGATATATTCCCGACATTGCAAGTGGGTCTCTTTTCTCCTTCGCCGATCTAAGACACTCTTTGATCTTCCTTGTCGGTTTGAAAATCGTCTTTACGCCGTGTTTGCGCAATATACGGCCGGTTCTGTCCGTCACTCTGGGAATGTATGGCAGAAAGGCCGTACCCGACATTTCTTTTTCTGGTTCCTTACTTCGCCGAGTGTTTGGCTCTGTTACACTTCTAATGTAATTTGTGGAGTACCCATTACTCCTCAGAACAGTTTCCAGGTGTTGCATTTCTCGTTTGAGGTGTTGAGGCTCACATATTCGATCTGCTCTCGTTACGAGCGTACTAATCATGCCTCTTTTCTGGCTCGGGTGGTGGTTTGACAGTTTGTGCAGGTATCGGTCCGTGTGTGTCGGTTTTCGATACACGCTGTGTCCCAGGTTTTCGCCGTCCCTTGTGACCAGCACATCTAGAAATGGCAGTTTCTTGTTCTTTTCTACTTCCATGGTAAATGTTATGTTGGCATGGAGGCTGTTCAAGTGTCTCAGGAATTCACCGAGCTGTTCTTCACCATGGCTCCACACCACGAAAGTATCATCGACGTACCTGTACCACACCTTAGGTTTGCAAGTCGCCGAGTCCAGTGCCTGTGCTTCGAATTGTTCCATGAAGAAGTTGGCCACCACTGGACTGAGAGGACTACCCATGGCGACGCCTTCCAGCTGTTCGTAGAAATCGCCATTCCACGTGAAATAGCTCGTGGTGAGACATGCATGGAAGAGCTTTTTGATGTCTTGCGGGAACATGGAACCGATGTGCTCCAGAGCGTCGCTGAGTGGCACTTTCGTAAATAACGAAACAACATCAAAACTGACCAGGATGTCGTTTGGCGCAAGTTTCAGTTTCTTCAGCTTCTCAATGAAATGTCCTGAATCCTTAATGTATGTGTCGGTCTTTCCCACGTGTGGCTGGAGCAGAGAGGCCAAGTGTTTCGCCAGTTTATACGTTGGTGAGCCAGGAGCGCTAACGATCGGTCTCAGTGGAACGTTGTTCTTATGGATCTTGGGTAATCCATACAGCCGAGGTGGTAGGGCTTCTGTGTTGCGCAGGTTTCTCTGTATGTCCGCCGGCAGAGAAGATGCCTTGATTAATCGATTCGTATTCCGAGTGATACGCTGCGTCGGATCTGCGCTTAGTTTTCGGTACGTCGTCGGATCTAATAGGTCTCGGATCTTTTGCTCATAATCTTCGGTCTTCATTACGACGGTCGCATTCCCCTTATCGGCAGGCAGTACCAATATACTCTTGTCGGCGTTGAGATTCTTAATGGCTTGTACCTCTTCTTTCTTCAAGTTGCAAGCTGGTGGTTTTGCTCGGCGCAGTATCCTGGCTGTTTCAGTGCGTATTTCCTCTGCTCTTTCACAAGGAAGGGTCCGAATGGCTGCTTCGGTGTTGAAAATAATATCCTCCATAGGTATAGTTCTCGGGATGATAGCGAAATTCCCTCCTTTTTGAAGAACAGACACTTCCTCTTCGGTCAATTGTCGTTCAGTGAGGTTGACCCTGTGTGTGACATGTCGGGAATCGCCTTGTCGGTCTGCTTCCGGCATCTTTCAAACTTTTTCTTTTGCCGCTCGGTGCAGCGCTCGAGTTCGTTCTGCATGCTCCTGTGAGTGATGCTGTCGATCTTGTCCCAGTCGTCTCGATGCATTCTGCTACTTAGTTGATAGAAAATGTCCAGAAGTTCCTGATCCGTTCTTGCCAAGTCTCTCCGTGTTGTATGTATCCGCTCACGAAGAAAAGCTCGTTCCATTCTGTCGTAGATACGATGTGCTTGGGCGGTGGTGAATAGGCGCTTGCATCTCAAGAACTTCGGTGTAGCACATTCAGCTCGGCATCGTGACAGAAAGGCGAGAGAGGACATCAGTCGCGCTTTCTTCTTCCTTCGTTGGTCAAGGCGTCGGTACAATCTGCAAATCTCCTCCCGTAGAGGCGTAAAACAAAGTTGTTAAGGCTTTCGTGGCCACTTGTTGACAAACTACCTATTGGCTTCTGTCTCGGGTTCTTCGGCCGACGTTCAACTAATGAGTTTTCTGACGTTTCGCCAGCACGAGTGGCTGGCATTGTCAAAGCTTCACCCTCCATTGCCGGTGGTGAACTGGAGGCGAGCTCGCGGCCGCAGGCTATATGTACCTGGCGCACCAACGTCCGAGGGCTTCTCCGCGGTCATTTCCGGTGCGTTTCTCCTCTTGCTACCTGCGACGGTCGTTCGCTGCAGTACGGGAAGCCAGGATCCGTTTACCTTAAGGCTTTCCTCTTTCTTGCCGAAACTGTTCGCATGTTTTCGGATTTCTACAGCTTCTCTGAACAAACGTGTGTGATAGTGCTTCTCTACAGACAGAAATTCCGTGTCGGCGAATTTTGTTACAATTACAATTACTACTGAAGCTGTACTCGTATCGTGCGTTTTTTCAGAGAGAGTACAGACTGTTTACAGAGTGTCATTCTTCCTGTAATATAGAGAGCCAACATCGTAAAAAAAAATCAGTTTGAGGTGTTGCAGATTGACTGTTATAAATACTGCTTTAATGGCGTATTCTGATATTTCCTTGACAGTTCGTAGTGTGGAATTCAGACAATATTTCATCATCATACCTGCAGTAAGTCTGTAGAGAAGCACTATAACACACGTTTGTTAGGACTCAGGACATTTCATTGAGAAGCTGAAGAAACTGAAACTTGCGCCAAACGACATCCTGGTCAGTTTTGATGTTGTTTCGTTATTTACGAAAGTGCCACTCAGCGACGCTCTGGAGCACATCGGTTCCATGTTCCCGCAAGACATCAAAAAGCTCTTCCATGCATGTCTCACCACGAGCTATTTCACGTGGAATGGCGATTTCTACGAACAGCTGGAAGGCGTCGCCATGGGTAGTACTCTCAGTCCAGTGGTGGCCAACTTCTTCATGGAACAATTCGAAGCACAGGCACTGGACTCGGCGACTTGCAAACCTAAGGTGTGGTACAGGTACGTCGATGATACTTTCGTGGTGTGGAGCCATGGTGAAGAACAGCTCGGTGAATTCCTGAGACACTTGAACAGCCTTCATGCCAACATAACATTTACCATGGAAGTAGAAATGGACATGATACTGCCATTTCTAGATGTGCTGGTCACAAGGGACGGCGAAAGCCTGGGACACAGCGTGTATCGAAAACCGACACACACGGACCGATACCTGCACAAACTGTCAAACCACCACCCGAGCCAGAAAAGAGGCATGATTAGTACGCTCGTAACGAGAGCGGGACGAATATGTGAGCCCCAACACCTCAAACGAGAAATGCAACACCTGGAAACTGTTCTGAGGAGCAATGGGTACTCCACAAATTACATTAGAAGTGTAACAGAGCCAAACACTCGGGGAAGTAAGGAACCAGAAAAAGAAATGTCGGGTACGGCCTTTCTGCCATACATTCCCAGAGTGACGGACAGAATCGGCCGTATATTGCGCAAACACGGCGTAAAGACGATTTTCAAACCGACAAGGAAGATCAAAGAGTGTCTTAGATCAGCGAAAGAGAAAAGAGACCCACTTGCAATGTCGGGAATATACCGTATACCTTGCACATGCGGAAAAGTTTTTGTCGGAATGACTGGACGATCCATTAACACCAGGATCAAAGAGCATAAGTGACATTGCAGGTTGGGGCAGGTGGAGAAATCGGCCGTGGCAGAGCACGCACTGAATCAGACCGACCACGTAATAAAATTCGCCGACACGGAAGTTCTGTCTGTAGAGAAGCACTATCACACGCGCCTGTTCAGAGAAGCTGTAGAAATCCAAAAACACGCGAACAGTTTCAACAAGGAAGAGGAAAGCCTTAAGGTAAACGGATCCTGGCTTCCCGTACTGCAGCGAACGACCGTCGCAGGTAGCAAGAGGAGAAACGCACCAGAAATGACCGCGGAGAAGCCCTCGGATGTTGGTGCGCCAGGTACAGTACATATAGCCTGCGGCCGCGAGCTCGCCTCCAGTTCACCACCGGCAATGGAGGGTGAAGCTTTGACAATGCCAGCCACTCGTGCTGGCGAAACGTCAGAAAAATCATTAGATGAACGTCGGCCGAAGAACCCGAGACAGAAGCCAATAGGCAGTTTGTCCTTAGGTTAGTTAGGTTTAAGTAGTTCTAAGTTCTAGGGGACTGATGACCACAGATGTTAATTCCCATAGTGCTCAGAGCCATTTTGAACCATTAACTAACACGGCAGACAGAAATCGCACAGATCTCTCAAGCAGTTATCAAAAAAAAAAAAAAAAATTAAATTTAAGCTCTAAGTTCACCAAACTGTTTTCAGAATACTTTACTACTTTGTGTTCTGCCTTACGGCAGGTCTTGTCATGGGGAAAGCCTCGTCAGAGAGGTACACCGCATGAGCGTCTAGGGAAGTGATTCCAGTGGTGGTTTCCCGTTGCCTTCCACTGATGAAATGGTAATGAGGACAACACGGCTCCCAGTCCCTGAGCGGAGAAAATCTTCAATCCAGCTGGGAATTGAACCCGGTCCCCTTGGCATGACAGACCGCCGCGCTGACCACTAAGCTATCGGGGATGACTTTGAGAATAATAATGTTAAAATGATCAAAGGTGATCCCTACACAACAGGCAAGTCCATTACTACACTGAATTGATACCTTACACGTTAACATTACCCACGAACAGCCCTCCTTCCAAAATGTGAACGACACCTCTTTCAACAATAATCAAATGAGTAATACGATACACAGTATTCATCATAATGTAATAAATATGCTTCTTGTGAAGACAAGCACGCGCATCTAAAACCACATGGACTCAATATAATAACCACGATGGGCACAAGTAACGTGGTTCACTACTACCAGCTAAGTCATTCTGTCGTGTGAGCAATGAACGCGCCTTTACAAGCTGTAACGGCCACAGGAATCCAGGTAGGCTAAAAGTTGCAAACGACCATCTCGACCAACACCACCTTTTTTATGTGGCTATCTAAGATTGTTCGAAGTCCACAGTCCGGTGAATGGAGGTATATAGCAGTTCCAGCGGAACCCTTTATGAAATTCGTTGCGTCCACTCGACTCAACAACATCTTGGAAAGTTCGGTTGACCGACGAAGTCCAGTCCAACGGATCACCGGGGCAGACTGCAGTCACCCTTCATCAGCCGTCTCTTTCACAGCGAGAAGTTCTCCTCGTCCGCCACCGGAAGGTGCTGCCCGCTATAACGGATTTTTTACGTTGGGATAAATTTATTTTATTTTTTGTTAGATGTTTTGGTTAAATAGCTGAATAAATTGTAATTAGGAATAATTTAATTAAGCAGAGTAGAGAAGATATGTCAGAGAGATGTTCATTGGGCAGAAATTGTCGTAATGTAACGTCATTGCGTTGTTCGGTTTGTTAAAACAAGTCGTTTGTGTTCCGTTCTGCTTTTCGATCGTGCCCGTATCTGAAAGGAACTAATCCGAGGACTAGAATAAACTTTCACACAATAGTTACGATTCGATGTTCCGACAAAAGGAGTTAACGTCAGTGTTAATTTGAATTGTGGGCGACAGGATTAGTTTTGACAGATACGTGAAAACAGACATAACGAAAGTTGTTCGCATATCATCCTTGAACGTGACTTTTTATTTAATTAACGATTGCGGGCTCATTAAAAGCTATTATCTCATGATTAGGATCAATCCCTCTTTCCTCCTAGATAGTGATCATTCATTAACATTTACGTCATAAGAAAAAGGATTATTAATAAAAGTGATGTTCAATGACAATTACGTGATATTCCGTTAGTGTGGAACCGACGTAATATCTCTGAAATGACATTGATATATAATTTGTGTTGAATACTGAACTGAGATAGGAAGTAAATTGAAATCAGTGAACATTTGTGTTATATCCTAGCCAGTAATGCCAACCGAGCCCGCTGCCAAAAGGTTGGCAGCATCAAAGTCCGGACGCCGTCCGCATAAGCAGCGCCAGCGATACAGGAAATCGCCGCAAGTCTGCGCGCGCCACCGCTGGCTTCTGGCTTCTTAAGCGCTGGAGTCGCGAGCGCTAGGACAGTTCTGTATTCGCCGCTCAGTTGTACACTCGCCATCGATTTGTGTACTTGCTAGTCAGTTGTGTGTTCATCGCAGCAGAGTTGTTGTTTGTCGTCAGCCGACGCTGACCTAGCCGCTCCGACTCGAACTAGACAGATTTCTGTAGACACGGAGTTCACTACTGTGTTTCTGTATCTTCGTTAAGTACCGACTTTTATTTAATCAGAGTGTTTGGGTTTTCATCTTTCTGTTCACTGTTCCAGCGGACCGGTCGGCCCGCTATTAAAAGTGTGGCGGTGACTTCGTAAGCCGTTTCTACAGCGAAGTGTTTGTCGCTACGAACGCCACCACAAAAATTTGATACTGAGACTATAGAAGCAGAAGCGCTTAAGGTTTCTCTTCTCTAAAATGGCAAAATAGGTACGAACTTTAACTCAATAGTTGACATTATGTATTACAAAGACATCAGCATTTCATACTTATTTTTGACGACGCGCTGTTAAACAAAGGAACGTTGAGTTTCTGTACGAGTAATAAAATTAAATCTAAAAACATAATTAATAACGGCGAACTCCGCTTTAACAAACTGTATTGCGTGTCGTCATCGGGCAATAACTGCTCAACCCTGGAGACTTGTGTGGTGAAATTAGAAGTCGGGCATATAAAACAAACTTAAAAATCCATTCAAGCTACAGTGGAGTCGGCACAACACGACGTGGGCAGTTATACCGCACGCTGCCAGCAGCAAGGACGCGACGATCCCGGAGCGCCCTGTCAGTCATTCGGGCCGCCGGAGGCGCCACTCGGCGGGAATTCAAAGTGGCGGCCGCTGGCGCCAGACTCGAACAGTCACAAACTGTATCTAGGCGGGTACACATTAGACCACCAAAGGCCCACGAACGACAAGCAACCGCTTCATTGGCCGAGATTTGCTTAGTGTGTACGGGCGGCAAATCAGACGAAGAAGCTGTTGGTGTCGGTTGCGGTTCGGACTGCCGGCGATGACGAGAAAGCGTTGACGGTGAGTTGGGCTTCGGACCCACCTCCTACAGAAGACGCCGGGTAGAATGTTTGTTAGTTCAGTAGTGATTCGCTCCGCCTGTTGAACGGGTTCGTATTTATCGTGTCTTCTATTGTGTCTCAAAATATTGGTATACTGAGTGGAACACTGAGACAGCATTACAACCGATGGGATCCGACGAACGTTGACTGTGAAAATATTGGAAAGACCAGGCGCTTGTAGGGAAATGAGTGAGCTGTTGGAAAATAATGTGCACGAAATGAAAAAAATTGGAATCTTTACGGAAACCTTTTTACTGCAGGTCCAGATCTCCTAACAGAGATGCCATCTTTGGAAATTTTATGGTCTCCACTATTCAACCAATTCGAAATCTGTAGCTCTAAATCGCAAAAGCCTTATTAAATAGTCCGTATTCAATTTAGTTTTAAGATCAGACATTAATTTTGTCCCATCACACTGCTCCCTGCTTTTTTGTGCACCAACAGCGTTTCTTCTTCGACTTCTTTTTGTGATGATCAGCTTCTTGCAGTAAAATGAAAATGGCTCTGAGCACTATGGGACTTAACTTCTGAGGTCATCAGTCGCTTAGAACTTAGAACTAATTAAACATAACTAACCTAAGGACATGACACACATCCATGCCCGAGGCAGGATTCGAACCTGTGACCGTAGCGGTCGCTCGGCTCCAGACTGTAGCCCTAGAACGCACGGCGCAGTAAAATGAATGCTGCACATGCGACGACTCCTAAATCATCATCTTCCCTCATAACATGGGTCAGTGAAACTGTTATTGAAACCCTGCTTTGTAACAATAACAAAATGGGAGCAACCTCGCCAAGTTATCAGAACAAACAGCTATTCCAAATGGCCGAATCCATTGGTGTCAAGTCCTTCGTTTTGTAAAAATGGCTGGCCGAACGCGGATGCGTTGGAGACCACCGTCCGACCGGATGCATTGGCTGTTGTTCTTTTGCTTTGTTTGGGCTGGTGTTTGAGTGCCTTACACGTCTCTCCTCGTCTGTGATGAGGAGACTTCGGCAGCTGCGCATGATGGACAGCGCGCACGAATCAGAAACACGCGTGAATTTGCACTATTCCATGCGCCCCCTCACCTCTTCGTGCAACAGTGGCATGCTCCTAGTGCGCACAGGAAGTCGCACACGGTCAAACGCACCTCAAAGAAGCTGCGTTTTGATCGCATAGTGTCTTTGTTATGAAGGGACATGTCGTCTGCAGATCTCTATATTTGCTTCACTTATTGCTATTCCTGAAATTGCTTACACTTACTTACTGGCTCTCCTGCACAGGATGAAAATACCATTGACAACAAGCTTGCACCCTTCCTATAGTCTTCTTCATAATCTTCTTTTTTACTACCGCATGGGCTTTATACGATATTCTAAGTAACTCGTGTGAGTTCGTAATATCCCCAATCGGTTAAGGTTTATGAACGTATATCGGAGCAAATGAAACCGCTTGGGCCTGCGGAAGAGGCCGTAGATATCGTAAGGATACTGGTTACACTGCTACGTGTCACTGTTGCACTTGTTGGGTCTGGTGACGACTACAAAGTCGAAAGCGGTCATGAGATTTATCAAACTAATATACGATAGAGGTAGCGTTTTCTGTAATTTAAGATTTTACTTTAATATACTTCTCCCTTTCTTTCTCTAACAAATGACGTGGATATAAAAGTCTAGTAACTTCTCTAAAACCGAGCTTTATTTATTATCTCTTCATCTTTTCTTGATAACTTACTTCATATTATTCAAGTCAGCATTATTCAAGATTGAGGTGTCAAATTGACCAACCTGTGGGCCTATTACTTATCCACTACAGCTTTCTTTAGCAGTTTCTGAAGAAACGTATTAAGTTTAATAAATAATCAAGTTTAATCACTTTTGCTCTTCGTGAAGTTTTAGTCTTTGAAACGAACGAATGAGCCTCTTAACCTATTTCCATATCTACACAGGAATATTTCCTTAGCGCGACTCGTCAGAGAATGAAAGTATAGTTACCACAAAAACGTGCAGAAGGAGTTTTATGTTGTGCTCATCCGCAGTCATTTTGTTCGTATCTCTTCAATGAGTTTTCGTTTTGACTGCACTATGGAAGTATACAAGGTGAAACAGAACTCTCCTGGCAAAGTTTCAGAGTCACTAGTACAGTTCAAAACAAGAAACACTGCCTAGTAAACATGGGCTTTAGTTTAAGAGGCGTAAGCACTTGTTCATATTTGTTGCTCAAAAAATGGCTCTGAGCACTATGGGACTTAACTTCTGAGGTCATCAGTCCCCTGGAACTTAGAACTACTTAAACCTAAATAACCTAAGGTTATCACACTCATCCATGCCCGAGGCAGGATTCGAACCTGCGACCGTAGCGGTCGCGTGGGTCCAGACAAAGCATCTAGAACCGCTCGGCCACTCTGGCCGGCCGTATTTGTTGCTGTGAGACACTTCTACTCAAAAAAAAAAAAAATGGTTCCAATGGCTGTGAGCACTATGGGACTCAACATCTTAGGTCATAAGTCCCCTAGAACTTAGAACTACTTAAACCTAACTAACCTAAGGACACCACACACACCCATGCCCGAGGCAAGATTCGAACCTGCGACCGTAGCAGTCCCGCGGTTCCGGACTGCAGCGCCAGAACCGCTAGACCACCGCGGCCGGCAAGACACTTCTACTGCTTTCCGTATTTTGAAAGGTGATAATATGGGCGAAAAGAAGAAAACAATGTGCTGCAAATAAGAAAACCAGTGTAGATCGACTTATAAAGAAACCAGCTGGTGTGGTGCTGGACTGTGTAAACTAACTGTTATGTAGCGATCGAAGTTGCGCGTGATGGCATGATTGTATGAAACATTCTCGCTTTTCTTTCCGCTTCAGATCTGTGTGAATCCTCAAGCTTTCCACGGTTACCACCCTCGTTTCCGTCTGGATTAACTTCCTGTCGTGGCTGTTGCTCTGGTGACATTTCGTAGCCCACTGTAGTCGTGTGACTGATCGGCATATGCTATCGTGACGTCATGCTGCAATAAACGGAGCCAACGACATATACGGGCCCAGCAAAGTATTTGTGACGTCACACTAATCGGTTTGTCCGCCACACTTCGCGAACACCCGACTCCGTACAATGCCTAAGGGAATTCAATATGTAATCGAAAAGATAAGGTCTTAATGTTGTCGTGTGCTGTCGGGAACTTGCATGTATTTAAACATACAGTCAAGAATTATTAACCTCGTCTGCAAATGTTACTCGCTCCCCGCCGTAGACGGCTAGTGGCACCCGTAATACCTACAATGTCACGTGCTGTGACATACACGCAACGCCCTGTCTTTCTCGTGGGCCGCGGCAGTAGACTGGTCAACGCCTGTGGTGATGGAACTACTGTTCCTGTGGGAGCGTAGGAACTTCTGTGAATTTCTCGGCAAATTGACCCCACTGAATACTTCTAAGGTAGCCCGTCCGGCTATCCGCGCGGTCTAACGCGCTGCTTCCCAAACAGGAAGGCGTGCCGGTCCCCGGCATGAATCCGCCCGGCGGATTAATATCAAGGTCCGGTGAGCCGACCAGCCTGTGGTTGGTTTTTAAGGAGGTTTCCCATCTGCCTCGGTGAATGTGGGCTGGTTCCCCTTATTCCGCCTCACTTACACTATGTTGGCGATTGCTGCACAAGCACTGTCTCAACATATGCGTACACCATAATTACTCTACCACGCAAACATTTGGGGTTACACCTGTCTGGTATGAGACGTTCCCGGGGAGGGGTTGGGAGGGGGTCCACTGGGGACCGAACCGCACAATTAACCCTGGGTTCGATGTGGGGCGGTGGTGAGATGGGTGGACTGTTGAGGCCTGATGTGGGGTTGTCAACCACTGATGGCTACGGTGGGAAGAAGCCTCTCCGTCGTTTCTAGATCCTCGGTTCAATGCACACACACACACGTACACACACCTCTAAGATTTTATCCGGTTTCCTCGTTGAAGGCCACCGCAACGACAACAACAGCAGCCAGTTGCTCAAACGAAGACGATGGTGTGATCGTCAAAAGATTGAGGTCTTACCAGGTTTCACACAGCAAGAAAACCGAGAATATTTTATACAAGATTTTATGCTACTACATAAGGGCTACCCAAGGATTGTATGGAATTTTGCAAACACGCTACGTAACCTGCAGGTAACGGAAATTTTATGGAACTTAAAGAGTACAAAGCATGTGTTTCACTGATTACAAAGGTAGACGTTGTTCAGAAGGTAACTTTGGAATAAATCTCCAATATAAACCATCAGCTCAGAGGCTGATGTACAGAAAAGTGTCCTATGAAGGAACAGAGCGTAGCCACGACCTTCCATCCCAGCTGCTGGAGGAATGAACGATCACTCGTGATCACTAACTCCCACTGACACGTCACTCACTTACAAATGAGTTTATCGATGGCAGGAAATTGTATTTTGTTCAGTTTTTAACAAAACTCCAGATTGTAATGATATTCTTGCTGAATGTTAGACGCTATACTTACCGTTTTAGCTCGAAAAGTAAACATCCGATTTCAGAATCGTTTTTTCTCAACCAGCAAGGTCTTCTGAATTCCACGAACACAACTGAAGATGTTGGGGAAGTTTCGAAACTTCTTTCACTAATCATACGGCGCTGCACTGTACACACTGAACCAGTCTGACAAACGAACATGAAGATATGATCCCGGGAAACGACTGACCATCGAATGTAACGAGTATCTAATTTCCGTTGAATAATGTATAATTAAAATTTACATTAGAAACCTGATACCAGAGATATTTCATTTTCCGTCCTCTTTCGGAAAAAATTTAATAGTAGTGGCATTTCTTTCTGAAAGACAGACAGCTCTTTTCACAATTTCCAGAGAGCACTGGCGTACGCAACCGATTATTAACGTGTTTTTCCAGGGGTGGGTCATTCGCAGTATCTTCTCACTATGACGGGCTGACACATGATGCTGCTGCTGCTGCTGGAGCGGCAGCCAATTAGTGGAGATAAGGCAGGCCTACTATCACGGCAGAAAGGTATTAACTAAATAACACGGCATTCTCAGTGCAATTATTGGAAACTCAGCGTTCTAGATGGCGCCCTTTCACCTTTTCATTTCTACGTTTCTCGTTGTTATACTGTATATAACTGACTGCGAGTTTAACCAAATTCATGAATGCTCAGCGGTGTGCAGTAATTAAGATCTGTTCTTCTATGCTTCGCAACACTACAATCAGGTAAAGCGTTTATTTGTTTTCCCTAATTTCATGAATGACACGAAAAATTTTGCGATGTAATTTCGAATATTCCTGTTGAACTGAGCACAGTTTCCAGGGATTGGAAACCTCTGGCTAATATACGTGGTCTGTGTCCGTGAAAGGCCAGACGTTTTAAAAGAACTAAAAAACACTTCCTCCGACGGCTGTAAAACGGAACGATGCAGCATGATTCCTGCCAGTCAGTTAAAGTAATGAGAAAGGAGTTTTTCAAATGCACAACATGTTCTTAGTTGCAGTCGGTTTTCAACACTGACAACCGAGTTTAATTATAGGAGTTCTAATTCAACAGAAAAAGGGTATGCATCGATTTAATTTTTTAAAAAAATTACAAAGAGCCGCAAAATAACCCATTAATATTCTGTATTTAATCAAACACATGAAAGCAAGACTCGTTTTTCTATTAACAGCATGGAAAATTTATTGTAACATCTTTGCTCAACTACCCATGTCCAGTGTGCCTCACACCAACAAAGCACTGATCGTCTTTACTGTTACCAATCTAGTACTCAGTAGCACACGCATATTACTCGCAAACACATCCATGAATGCGAGTTCACTGAAAAAAAATCGGTGAACTTTTGGCCACTTACAAAAATGGCGTTCAAGCTTTTTGAAACATTGTTTGGAATTAAAAGCTACTGAGGGAAGTAGTCAGTCAGAGAGATGATATTAGTTTACAAGAGATAAGACCGACAAAGAAGTATTCAATAGTACTATAATGGGAAGTCTTGGTTGGTACATACACTGCCCGACAAAATAAAAGGGGGAGAGGGGGGGGAGGAAGCATACATGTTGGGAAGAGAAAAGGAAATGAAACGTCAAGAGTCTAATGAACGTGTGATGTTATTTCAGTGATTACAATTTCGAATCAAATTTAGAAAGAACTTGTCAGTATGAGCACACTTATCAGTATGGTGTCGCAGCCCCCTCTGATCAGTATGCATGCATTGATTCAATTGGGATGGGTGTATCCACTACTGAGGCAAGCTGGCCCATTTCCTGTGACTTGTCTTTCATATCCTGGATACGGGCACTAGGAAGGAGTTGACAGAAGAAGTTGACATCTGTTCTGCTGTCACACTTGTTCCACCTCAGACAGATGTGGGGTACTGCTGGCCACAGGAAGCCTCAACGTCACACAGACAATTCGTAAAGAGACGTGCCTTGTGTAGACGAGCGTCGTCTTGTTTTAAAAAATGGCACCCGCATATATTCGCTTGAGAGATAACATATGAAGACACAAGATGTCAGTGATGTACCACTGAGCCGTCATTATTCCTCACTTCTTGTCAAGACCTGAAGCTATAGCCAATGCCTCCCCTCACCATGACGCCAGGAATAACGCCGCTGTGCCTCTCCAGAAAGCCTGAAGAATGGAACCTCTCCACAGGCCACCACTCTAGCCGCCGACTTTGGTCAGCGGGGTATTACAGATCCATTTTTCATCGTTGAACACAGTGAGATGCCACTCATCGGCAGTCCACGCCTCCCAGTAACGACATTACACCAAATGCCACCGTTTGTGTTGTGGTGTTAAACGCAGACAACCCATGAAGCGGAAGTACAGTTGCCTGGCTGCTCCGATTGTGGGATGACACAGAATGCTTTAGGAATTTCACTTGTCCTCAGACGGCAGTTAGAAGTGTTGACGCGGTCGTATATCGTGGTGATCAGATGTGCTCGATCGGAATGTTGGAGTATGCCTGCCCTCACGTTTCCATGCAGTCTAACAGTGGGTCACTGTAACATTCGAAGGCCGCACAAATGTGGATTTGGACTATTCGACGAGCCGGCCAAAGGAGCCACAAAATGAGGCCCCCTTACAAACTCTCCAGCTACTGACAACACTTCTCATACGAATACACTGCATGTCCTTGTGCTTCATAACAATCACTCAATATCTGACGCTGCTCGTGCCTCTTACACAGTATGATTTTTTCCACCGCGTACAAACTGACCGATGAGAGAATACAGAACAAAAAAGGTCTAATGAACTTACGCCCGGTAGAGGCCACTTATTTAGACGTACTCTGTTACAGAGACTGCGATCTAGTACGCGCTGTACCATGCAGCTACAGTTACAGGATCGGTGAACGCGCTGTAGCATATTCTGTCTCACACGTTAACATCGCCCAGACAGCATCCAAACAGTTTCAAAGGCAGCACGAACACACTGTTCCAATGTCTCCACATCTAGTATGGGCACTGCATACACGATACTTTTGAGATGTCCCCATCACCAGAAATAGCGCTGGTTGAGATGCGGTGAACGAGCAGGTCATGTAACTGGATCCCCCTCGTCCGATCCATCGACCAGCGAAGACACGATTGAGAAACGTCCGGACGTTAACGGCGAAGGGAGCTGGAGCACCTTCATGTAGTAGCCACATAACTGAAATATCAGTGGCACTTCATCTGACAACAGGAGCAATTTCACAGGCAATAAACCCAAATAGGTCCAGTAAAATGTAAAATGTAAATGTTGTGTAACTAGGGCCTCCGTCGGGTAAACCGTTCGCCGGGTGTAAGTCTTTCGATTGGACGCCACTTCGGCGACTTGCGCCTCGATGGGGATGAAATAATGATGATTCGGACAACACAACACCCACTCCCTGAGCGGAAAAAATCTCCGAGGCAGCCGGGAATCGAACCCGGGCGCTTAGGATTGAGATTCTGTCGCTCTGACTACTCAGTTACCGGGGACGGACGGCCTGTTCGGTGACGTGGAAGGAAAACTGTCCCAAAATCCGGTTGCCAATTACCCCGGCCAGCACATCTCGGCTGCACCGATGCTGATGATTCGTTATCACTATACCTTGGGGGTTCTGCATACTACCCCAAGATGGTTGTTATGAAAGTTGAGGACAAGACTCCAAGGTGGCCTCATCTGTGAATAGGATGGATGACACAAGTTCCGGAATCGTGGTTGTCTTGTAAGGAAACCAGTGACACACCGCTCACAATGTGGCGTCGCTAATAAGCTCTGCACAAGCTGTAAGTGATAAGGGTAGTAACAACTGTCTTGGTGAACGTTCCACACGATCGTCTGGCTTACACTGTACTGGCGTGTCAATTCCTCGTACCGACACGGCGGTCGCCTTCCACAGGGTTAACCACATTTCCCTCTAAGTCTGGTGACCGAACATTTCGGTTACGTCTTTCATATTTCCTGCTTTCTAAAACGACCCTGTCTCAGACAAATTGCTGTGGTTGTGGTCGACAGTGATAAGTCACCTGATACAACCCTGCTGCCCACCGCCCATTGCCATCTGCCTTTCCGAAAGTTAACACAATGTCAGCAAGCTCTCGATTCGGTTACGTAACCATTGTGTACAACGCTGTGTCACATCCACTAGAAGGTGAGTCAGCAAGAAAAGTGAATCGGATGCAACATTACCAATTACTATCGCAGGAGAGGGCGCAGTTTGCATACGGTGGGAAAAGATCACACTGTATACTCTGCCAGACCTGGCAACATAACGAAACACGAACAATACTAATGCGCTTCACAGAGAACTGCAGCTATAATGGTTTACACAACGACCAATGGTGTGTACGCGTTACGACCTTACTTTGAGTTTTGGCTGTATCTTCTAGGTGCTTCACTTACTTTGTCAGGCCATGTATTAGGCTGGATTAAAAGTTTCAATAAATTGTTACCGCATGTAGATCCAGTCACTACAATTAACACTTATAGATGGTTTTTTTGTTCAACACATAGCCTCATCCCTCATATTGAGTCAAAAGATACTACTGATGAAACAAGTTTATTGACACAGATAATTAAGTGTTGTGCATAGAAATAAAGATTTTCTTTTGTTTTCTGAGTGATTGGTCTTTTGACTGGTATGATGCGGCCCACCATGAATTTTTCTAGTGTCCCAACCTCTTCATCTCAGAGTAGCACTTGACACCAAAGTCCTCAATTATTTGCTAGGTGTATTCCAGTCTCTGTCTTCCTCTGCAGTTTTTGCCTTCTACAGCTGCTTCTAGTACCATGGAAGTCATTCCCTCGTGTCTCAACAGTTGTCATATGATCCTGTCCTTCCCCCTTCTCAGTATTTTCCACATATTTCTTTCCTCTCCGATTCTCGCGCGAAACCTCATCGTTCCTTACCCCATCAGTCCACATCATTTTTAACATTCTTCTGTAGCACCACATCTCAAATGCTTCGATTGTCTTCTGTTCCGGTTTTCCCACAGTCCATGTTTAACTACCGTACAATGCTGTGCACCAAACGTACATTCTCAGAGATTTCTTCCTCAAATTAAGGCCTTTATTTCATACTAGTAGCCTTCTCTTGCTCAGGAAGGAATGCCCTTTTTTCCAGTGCTATTCTGCTTTTGATGTCCTCCTTGCCCCGTCCGTCATTGGTTATTTTACTGCCTAGTTAGTATAATTCCTTAACTTCATCTACTTTGTGACCATCAATCCTGATGTTAAGTTTCTCGTTGTTCTCATTACTGATACTTCTCATAACTTTCGCCATTCGATTTACTCCCAATCCATGTTATGTACTCATTCAACAGATCATGTAAGTCTTTTTCACTTTCACTGAGGATAGCAAAGTCATCAGCGAATCGTGTGATTGATATCCTGCCACCTTGAATTTTAATTCCAGTCCCTTTATTTCCATCATTGCTTCTGTAGAGATTGAACAGTAAGGGCGAAAGACTACATCCCTGTCTTACACCACTTTTAATCCGGGCACTTCGTTCTTGTCTGTCCACTATTATTATTCCCTCTTGGCTCTTGTATATTGCCCGTCTCTCCCTATAGCTTGTCCCTATATTTCTCAGAATTTCGACCATCTGCGACCATTTTACAATGTCTAACACTTTTTCCAGGTCGACGATTCCTACGAACGTGTTTCGATTTTTCTTTAGTCTTGCTTCCATTATGAACAGCAACGTCAGAATCACCTCTCTGATGACTTTACCTTTTCCAAACCCATACTGATTGTCATCTAACACATCCCCAATTTTCTTTTACATTTTTCTGTGTATTATTCTTGTCAGTAACTTGGATGCAGGAACTGTTACGCTGATTGTGCTCTGGTTCTCGCACTTGTCAGCTCTTGCAGTCTGCGGAATTGTGTACATTGTATTTTTCCTAAATTCATATGGTCTGTTGACAGACATTTTACACACCAACGTGAATAGCCGTTTTAGAAAATTTGATGGAAAGTTATCCGTCCCCGCTTTATTTATTCCAAAGCTGTCTTAAATTCAGATTCTAAATCTGGATCCCCCATCTCTTCTAAATCGACTCCTGTTTCTTCTTCTATCATATCAGCGTATCTTCCCCGTCATAGAGGCCTTCAGTGTACTCTTTCTGCGTATCCGCTCTCTCCTCAGCATTTAACAGTGGAATTCCCGTGGAAATTTTAATGCCACAACCCTTGCTTTTAATTTCACTGAAAATTATTTTGACTTTCCTATATGCTGAGTCAGTTCTTCTGAGAGTTATTTCTTTTTAGATTTCTTCACATTTGTTATTCAGCTATTTCGTCTTAGCTTCCTGCACTTGCTGTTTATTTCATCCTCAACTACTTGTATTTCTGTATTCCTGAATTTCCCTGATCATTTTTATACTTCCTTCTTTCATCGATATATTGAATTATTTCTTCTTCGCAATTATGTTTTTCATCCCAACTTCTGTGATTGTCCTTATTAGAGATGCCCATTCCTCTCCAACTGTACTACTGAGTCATTCCTTATTGCTGTTTCTATAGTCTTAGAGAACTTCAACCGCAGTATCTCGTCATTCCGTAGTACTTCCGTATTCCACTTCTTTGCGTATTGGTTTTCCTTACTCCTCTCTTAAACTTCATCCTACTCTTTATCCTACCACGTTGTGGCATTTCCAAGTATACCTCCTCCTTTTGAGATTCTTGAACAGAGTATTCGCTGTTACTTGCTGAAATTTGTTACAGAACTCAATTAGTCTTTCTCCCTTCTCATTCCTCATCCTAAGCCAATATTCTCCTATTATCTTTTCTTCTGCTCCTTCCCCTACTACTGCGCTCCAGTCCCGCATTACTATTAGATTTTCATCTCCCTTTATGTACTGCATTATCCGCTCAATATCCTCACATACTTTCTCTGTCTCTTCATCTTCAGCTTGCAAAGTCGGTATGTATACCTGAACTATCGTTGTCGGTGTTGGTTTGCTTTCAGCTCTGATGAGAACAACCCTATCACTGAAATGTTCACAGTAACACACTCTCTGATCCACCTTTCTATTCATAACGAGTCCTAATCCCGTTATACTGTTTTCTGCTGCTGCTGATAACACCCTATACTTACCTGATCAGAAATTCTTGTCTTCTTTCCACGTCACTTCACTAACTCCTACTATATGTTTCCCTTTTCATCTTCTCTACTACGTTCAGGCTTCTGACATTTCACGCCCCGACTCGTAGAATGTTGTCCTTCCGTTGATTATTCCATCTTTTTCTCATGGTGAGCTCCCCTTTGGTAGTCCCCTCCGAGAGATCCGAATCACGGACTGTTCTGCGATCTTTTGCCAACGTAGAGATCATCATGGCAATTTTTTTCAAATACAGGCCACATGTCCTGTGTATACATGTCATATGTCTTTAATGTAGTTGTTTCTACTGCCTTCTGCATCCCCATGTCATTGATCATTGCTGATTCTTCCACCTCTAGTGGCAGTTTTGCACCCAAAAACAAGAAAGCCGGAAGTCTTTGGCAACCAATGTTGATTATTAATCAAAATTTAAGTTTCCATTTTAGAAATAAATAATTTTTACAACTGCAGTAGATTTTATCATTGATGATGAATAGCAGTTGTGGATGTGCCATCAAAAGAAACCCAGACAAAAAGTTCCGTTAAGGTCTGGGTGATCTGAAACGTCATTCTCCATGAATTCTTGCACTATATTTTCGGTCTGATACTTGATTGTCCATAACCCAAGAGCGGGTGCCAAGTCTTAAAGCCATATAATTGTCGATACCTTTAGTTTAGTTGTGCCAGAGCTATTACAGCACCAACGGACCTAGAGCAAAGATAAGTTATTCCTCCAACTGCAGCAGCAGTTGTCAAAGTTATATATCTTGTAAGTTTACTCAGAGGGGTGTCCAAAAAAGCGGTATATTTTAGTGGCATCCGTTATTATACTTCATTTACCGCTAAAATAGTTCAAGTTTCCAATTTTCGGGCCAAATAATACTTGGCAGCGGAGTCTATCAGAGGTGCTTATGGAGGTAGATGACTGCCGAGTTACTGATGATTTGTTTTCTCATGCAGGAAATATAATACTACAGAGTGATCACGATAGTGACTCTCAAATTGAGTGTGACGAAAGATCACTTTCCTTTGATACTGAAGATGATATATTTATTGTAAGGATAAACAAACACAATGGATGAAGCTTGATATGAATAAAAAGACACACTGTGAACCATCTAAATATGTTATCAACATATTTCCTTTCCTTAAAACGAAAGCACGAGGTATTGTAGTGGAAACTGAATGGATCCATAACATTTTCGGTATTGATATGATAGGTAAAACTGTACGTTTTACTATGTATACATTCACATAAAAAGGCAAGAAGAAACTTATTCTTGAGATAGAGATACTAAGTTAACTGATCTAAATGAAATTTGTGCAGTATTAGGCATTCTTCATTTCACTGGCCTCAAAGGCAGAAACCACACAAACGCATCTGATTATTGGTCAAATGATGGAACAGGAATGATTGTCTTGAGATCCTGCATGAGTTACAAGAAATTTTTATTGCTTCTCAGGTTTATTAGATTGTAACATAAAGTAACTAGGGATACGAGACGAGAAACAGATAGGTTAGGAGCTATTAGGAACTTTCTGGATGCGTTTGTGAAAAACAGAATGAATAGTTACAATCTTGGAGAATTTGTTACTATTGACGAGGAATTAGAAACAATCAGAGGTCGTTACACCTTATACAATACATCGCTAAAAACCAGATAGAATGGCATCAAAATACTAGCTTCCTACGAAGCTAAGTCCCTATACACTGGTTTCTTAGAAGTGTATTGTGGCGAACAGCCAGAAGAACCATTTATTGTTTCTAATAACCCATTCGATACTATGTCTAGACTAACCGAACTGATAAAAGACACAAATATAAGTGTGACAATAGATAACTAATATACTAGCTGTCCACAGGCTCTCTCAGCTGCAAAACAAAATCACTTAACAAAAGGTAGAAAAGAAATTCCACTCGAAGTCCCGCCCAACAAGAACAGAAAAACTGGTCTGTAGTTTTTGGATGCCGGATGTATATGCCGGTATCGTATGTATCTAAAGGTAAGAGATCTGTTGTACTCATTTCCATAATGCACCATAAATGCACAGTAGATGTTGCCACTAGGGAGGCTCACATTATGTTGGGATATATTAAGACAAAGGGTAGGGCTAATACTGTTGACCAAATGTGAAAAAAAAATTCAGTAACACAGATGACAGAACTAGGTCTTCTATGAATATGATATGTCCAAAATACATGAGTTCAGTTTTTACAAATGCTGAAATTCTGACCTTTAACCTAAGACTCTGTAAGTAGGCTGTTTAGGTTCTTATTGGCAACGTTACGTAGCGCTCTGTATGAAAATCACTGGCTGTGCTGTGTGCAGTCTGTGGCTAGTTTGCATTGTTGTCTGCCATTGTAGTGTTGGGCAGCGGCAGCTGGATGTTAACAGCGCGTAGCGTTGCGCAGTTGGAGGTGAGCCGACAGCAGTGGTGGATGTGGGAAATGAGATGGCGGATTTTTTAGTACAGAATGGATGTCATGAACTGCTATATATATGATGACTATTAAGGTAAATACATTGTTTGTTCTCTATTAAAATCTTTCATTTGCTAACTATGCCTATCAGTAGTTAGTGCCTTCCGTAGTTTGAATCTTTTATATAGCTGGCAGTAGTGGCGCTCGCTGTATTGCAGTAGTTCGAGTAAAGAAGATTTTTGTGAGGTAAGTGATTTGTGAAAGGTATAGGTTAATGTTAGTCAGGGCCATTCTTTTGTAGGGATTTTTGAAAGTCGGATTGCGTTGCGCTAAAAATATTGTGTGTTAGTTTAAGCTCAGTCCTGTACAATTTTTCAATGGGGACGTTTCAACTCCTGCCTCCTTTTATTAAAGCTTAAGATAAACCATTTGGTAATTTACAATGCATATGAAGACTAACAGCAAAATATTTAGTCCAAAGTGTGCTGATTTCTCCTGGTAATATTTATCTCGAAAAAGATGCTGTATGGTTTCTATACTCTTTAGCTAATGGAACCAACAGTTAACTCAAGACGCCATACATTTAACAACATGAAATCTAAATTTTCAGCTCTATCAGTTTGCCCTTTGACTACGGTATCACTGGCCTAATATCTATGACCAACTTCACCCCACTAACTTTTTTCTTCACTACTATAACAGAGTTGTTATAATGGTTCTCACTCTCCTTCATAACACCTCATTCCATCATCCTGTAAAGTTCCATTGCTACTGCCTTTCTACTGGTACCAGATATTGGATATAGTTTGAATGAAACCTGTTTGTGTGGTTTGATACCTAATTCGTATTCAGAATTTAAAACTCATCCAGTTTCTTTTTTTTTTTTTTTTAATACCCTTCTATTTCTCCACAACATCTGTTCCAAATAGCCGCGCGCTGTACCCGCGCGGTCTAGGGCGTCTTGTCACGGTCAGCGCTCGTCCTCCCGTCGGAGGTTCGAGTCCTCCCTTGCGCATGGGTGTGTGTATTGTTCTTAGCGTAGGTCAGTTTAAGTTAGATTAAGTAGCCAACGATTTGCCTCGGATAATAGATTCAAAGGAAGCGGACATAGGCTATGGAACAGGAATTCGCGAGATAGAAACAAGAAACACCACTTCACATTTGGGACATGGAACGTTCGTAGTTCTAACAAACCAGCTGCAGCAGCGACTTTGGTATCTGAACTAAAACCTTACGAGACAGATATTGTAGCTCTACAGGAAGTTAGGTGGCTTGGAGAAGGGATACACGTTGAGGATAATTATGTCATTTTTTATGGAGGAGATGAAAAACATCATGAACTTGGTACTGGTTTTGCTGTTAAGAACAGGATTGATAATTGGGTTAAGGAATTCCATCACATTAACAAAAGAATGTCTTACATAACAATCAAACACCAGTGGTACGATATAACATTCATAAATGTCCATGCACCGACTGAAGATTCAGCTGAAGATGAGAAAGGTGAGTACTATGAAGAATTAGAGAGAGTAGTCGAAAGTATTCCAACAAGAAATATGAGAATTATCTTAGGGGACTTTAATGGAAAAATAGGTAAAGAGGATATGTTCATCCTCACAATAGGAAAACATAGCAAACACTTGACCACAAATGAAAATGGGCTAAAAATGATCAACGTTGCACTGTCAAAGAATATGAGAATTTGGTCGACGATGTTCCCTCACAAAGATACACACAAAGGTACATGGTGCTCTCCAGATGGCAAAACAGTAAATCAGATTGACCATGCTATGACAGATCAACGTTTCACTTCATTTATAAGAGATGTCACAACTTAGAGAGGAGCTGAAATTGGCTCAGATCATTTACCAGTGGTAGGAAAGAAGAAAATCAAGATGATTTGGAATCAACAATCAAAAGCCACACCAAAACCTAATTTCGACATCGAACTACTGAAGGAGCTTTCTGTTAAAGAAGCCTATGTGATTGAAATAAATAACCGATTTACAGCATTGCAAGAATCTGAGGAGGAAAATAGTGTCGAGAAGGCTTGGGAAAGAATAAAGCCTGTAGTAACAGATGCAGCAGAAAAAACACTGGGCAAGAAAAATAAAATGAAGAAACAGAAATGGTTCAACAAAAGTGTCAGAGAGCAGTAGAAAGGTAGGAAGAATCGAGGATGCTGTGGCTTCATAATAAGGAGAGTAAGGACAGGAGGGATATGTTCAATGCGGTTAGAAGAGAAACTGCAAGAGTTCTACGAACAGAGATAAGGAAATATCTAACTGTAGTCCTATAATCTATAGAAGTGGAAAGCAGGAATGGAAACTCAAAGAAGTTGTTTCAGTACACATAGAGAAGTAAGAAAGGTTATCAAAGTGAAAACCTATTCATAAAATATAGAAGACAAAATATGCTAACGCAGCTGGAAGGTATCCTAGAAATATGGAAAGAGTATTTCTCAGAAATGTTAAATTGCACTGATCCGCACATAACCTTCAATTACGCAATGTCTGAGAGTGACAGCATTAATAATGACGAATGTAGAATCACAGAACACGAAGTGATCCACTCCATTCAAAAGCTGAAAAACAGCAGCAGACGAGGACCAGATATCAGCGGAGATGTTAAAAGAGCGCGGAAGCAAACTACACAAAGAAATTTGTAACCTTATCACAATGATCTGGAAGACTGAAACACTGCCTGAAGATTGGAAAATTGCAATAATTTGTCCCATACACAAGAAAGGAAACAGAATGGAATGTGGAAATTACAGAGGAATCAGTTTGCTGAACATAACATACAAAATCCTGTCAATGACCATTCTCGAAAAACTTAAACCTTATGCACAAAACATTATTCAAGATTACCAGGCTGGATTTAGAACAAACCGTTCCTCAACTGTTAATTTGTTTACTATACACCAGATCTTTGAGAAATACTGGGAATTTAACAAGAACATCCACTGTCTCTTCGTTGACTTCCACCGAGGCTACGACCGCATCCACAGAAGTAGCCTCTACAACACATTACGAGAATTTAGTGTACCCATTAAAATAATTAGGACGATAAAACTGTGCATGGGTGGCTCCCAGGCAGCAGTGAAGTTCATAGGATCCATATCCCCCACCTTTCCAATTAAAACACGTTTACGACAAGGAGACGCTCTTTCATGTGTCCTCTTCAACCTTGCATTAGAGAAAGTGGTTCGGGAGTGTAATTTACATCTATACAATGGTCTCCGAATCGAACACAGTGAAGTAAAACTCCTGGCTTATGCAGACGATATATTGTTGCTGAGTGAAACTGAAGAAGAACTGAAAGACATGTACAGATCTCTCAGGTACAGTGCCAGCAAAATCGGGCTTTTGATTAACTAAGAGAAAACCGAATATATGGAAATAGGTCGAGTCATAAACCCAAATCCTTACTTTGAAATTGACCAACATTCTAAATTCACAAAAGTTCTCCAGTTTAAATACCTAGGATCACCTTTCTACAGTAAGAATATCATAACAATGGATATAAAAGAAAGAATAGCCTCAGGGTCAAGATGTCTGTACTCAGTAAGTAACCCACTCAAAAGTAAAGCTTTGTCAATCACCACATAGATGAAGAGATACAACACTATTATTTGCCCCATAGTACTGTACGGTTCAGAAAGCTGGACACTTAGAAAAAAGGAAAGAGAAAAACTGAATGTTTTCGAAAGAAAAGTAATGAGAAAAATTTGGGGACCTGTGTTGGAGAATGGCGTATGGAGAATCCGAAAGAACAATGAAGTGTATCAGTTAATGAAGCAACCCACTATCATCCAGAAATTAAAAAATTGGAGACTGCAATGGGCTGGACATGTGGCCAGAATGGAAAACAACAGAATCACCAAAAAAGTATTTGAAGAAACTCTCCAGGCAACAAGACCATTGGGCCGACCTCGTACAAGGTGGAAAGATGACATAGAGAAGGACATTGCAGCATTAGGAATTTCCACAGGGTGGAGAGAGGCTGCGAGAGATAGAAGGCGGTGGAAGCACATCGTTGATGCAGCGCGTGGTCTACAGGGCCTGTGATCGCTGAGAAGAGAAGAGAAGAGATTAAGTAGTGTGTAAAATTAGGGACAGATGACCTAAGCATTTTGGTCCCAGAAGATCTTACCACAAATTTCCAATTTTTTTTTCTGTCCCAAATAAGCTAATTGCTGGTCTATTATGTCGTGTACTTCCTTTATTCCTTCAAAATAGCTGTTTACCTCCTCCTTTTGTTAATGCCCGTCCAATGATACTCTGTATCTGGATTTTCTGATATTACTTCTCCATCATCAGTGACTATTTTCCTATGACCTATTAAAAGCTCCTATTAAGAATCATTTCTTGAAATTTTACATTTGCAGTTTCTTCAATTTTCAATTTTAAATAATATCCCTCAGAGTTTATTTCTGCTGTATATTCAACTAAACAATCGAACCCCAGAACAATTTTCAAACAGTAGTATTCGTCTAAGATAAACTGGACCAATGACCGTAGTAGCCTGGTCCCTTTAATCCCACAAACCACAACCTAAGATAAACTGTGCCACCACGTTTTCCATAATGTTTATTAAATTATCAGTTAATCTAATTTCTATGACTTCCTTGGAAATACAATCCCAAAAGGAAGGGGTAGATGGTAAAATTTTAACTCACTGTAGTTCATCGAATGACTTGTATCCATACAATGTTCATCAACAAACCAAGTAAAACAGTTATTCCGTGAACCACACCGAAAACAGGATTTACTAGGTGATAGTTTGACAGGTGATCTGCTATAGTAGTCACTTCGTTTCCGCTGCTCATCTGCAAATGTAGAGGCTTCTATAGAGATCACCAAATCATTGAGCTGAGCGAAGGTAGCCGGCTTCCGAACAAAGATGAGCCTTGACCAATCCTCAGATCTCATGCCCTCTAAGGTGTTAGAAATGCAATCCTGTTCCGTGATACCCGGCCAGGGTGGCCGAGCGGTTCTAGACGCTACAGTCTGAATCCGCGCAGCCGCTACGCTCGCAGGTTCGAATCCCGCCTCGGGCATGGATGTGTGTGATGTCCTTACGTTAGTTAGGTTTAAGTAGCTCTAAGTTCTAGGGGATTGATGGCCTCAGAAGTTAAGTCCCATAGTGCTCAGAGCCATTTGAACCATTTGTTCCGTGATATCCATACTCAAAGCCGTGACAGCAGCACGGACACGCTCATTGTATTGAAACAAGGTTTAATCGGAAGCCTGTACTTGTCAATAATACAAGCGCTCACGTTCTTGTTCTTAATACATGCTGCAGACTTTCAACTATATGGGCCCTAAGGTGTCCCAAGTTTTCCCTCTCTCTGAATGCACCTCATGGCAACTCGGTTAACAAACCATTAGATAAAGGATGAAGAAGAGAGAGTACGAATATGTGTAGGATCTGCAAGGCGTCAGCATGTAATTCAAACCGCTTCATCAACCATAAAACTTTACGGACTTGGTTCAGTTGGTCAATCTCTAGTTCAGTGATACCATTTAATAAACACAAAATAGGATGCGCCAGTTTCTCAAAAGAATCCGAGATGGCCTTTCTAGCTTGGAACTGATCAACTAAAACGCTCTCTTCCGCACTCGACCCTTCACTCTGAAACCATAACGCGCCCACTCTAATCTGTAATTCTTCAATCCTCGCACTTAGCCGTTTTACAACGCCCCTCTGCTGATCACTGAATTCAAGGTTGGCTGGAGCGACATGAAGATTTTGGAAATGGCACAACTGGGCCTGAACCCTTGAAAGTAGGCTGTTTATGTTTTCTTATTGGCAACATTACGTAGCGCTCTGTATGAAAATCACTGGCTGTGCTGTGTGCAGTCTGTGGCTAGTTTGCATTGTTGTCTGCCATTGTAGTGTTGGGCAGCGGCAGCTGGATGTGAACAGCGCGTAGCGTTGCGCAGTTGGAGGTGAGCCGCCAGCAGTGGTGGATGTGAGGAGAGAGATGGTGGAGTTGTGTAATTTGTCATGAACTGCTATATATATATTATGCCTATTAAGGTAAATACATTGTTTGTTCTCTATTAATATCTTTCATTTGCTAACTATCCCTATCAGTAGTTAGTGCCTTCTGTAGTTTGAATCTTTTATTTAGCTGGCAATAGTGGCGCTCGCTGTATTGCAGTAGTTCGAGTAATGAAGATTTTTTGTGAGGCAAGTTATTTGTGAAAGGTATAGTTTAATGTTACTCAGGGCCATTCTTTTGCAGGGATCTTTGATAGTCAGATTGCGTTGCGCTAAATAATATTGTGTGTCAGTTTAAGCACAGTCGTGTACAATTGTTCTAAGGGGACGTTTCATATGTCGACCCTTAGCCGAGGATACCTCACTGGAATCTTCTGATTTTTTCTTGTAGTTTGTGTAATTAGTGTAGCTTTTGTTTATTGCTAGCACGTAATTATAGAGAGAATTTCCTTGGTAGTTGTGGTTTTTCATTGTTGCACAGTAAAACAGTTGTGGCATGCATGTAGATTTGCACCAAGTATTTCGCAGCTGCAATTAACTAGATATTATTTTCAGTACTATGTTAATGTGTTCTCTTATTTTTGCTCTTCAAATTGTGTTTTTCTGTGTTATCGTGTGAAATATTGTGACAATAATGACGTGTGAAAAAACACTAGGCTTCAAAGTAAACTGAGAAATAATAGTGACGACGAGCGTAGCTTATCAGCACCACTGGGTAGTGAATTAACAGACATTCGAAGTAGTAATTTGGTAATTGTGCATAGGGAGATGGAGCGGGCGGCAAATAATGGTGTAGACAGTCAAACAGGTAGTGAATAGGGAAGCATTATCGATCGATCGGTCGGCAACAGCTCGCCTCAGGAATCCAAAATGATAGGACACAATTTTGCAAATACTGTAGATTCAGGTTTTGCGTCCTCACCGTTTTCTCAAATGAGTCAAGACACATTTTCTGCTTGTCAAAATGTGAATGTTGCCGGTGAAAATGCACTGCCAAAAAGCATAGAGAAACAGATTCCAGACACTAATACATTATTATTGCAATTAATGCAACAAATGGAACAAAATCAGAGACAAATGGGACAAAATCTTCAAAAGTTAGACACAATGGAACAGAATCTTCTAAAGTTAGACATAATGGAACAAAATCAGAGACAAACACAGCAAAAGCTTCAAAAGTTAGACGCAATGGAACAAAATCTTCAAAAGTTATACACCACGCTTGAACAAACACGTGAAGATTTAACTACTGAGGTACATAACATTCAATCGAAATGTCAAAAAGTCTGTAATGACGTAAAAACACAAATTTGTGAGCATTTCCAACCTATTTTTTCGCGTCATGAAAATGCATTACAGAATCACGAAGCAGCCATAAAAGAACTGCAAACTATTGTTCATGAAAATCATGAGACCTTGCAAGCTAAAATGGACTCAGTTGCATCTACCGATTCGGTTATGCAACTTGCAAAAACTCAGGAAAACTTAAAGGACACAATAGATACTCTGAAAATTGGTTCAGAAAGACACATGGAGGAAATTAGTTCATTATCAGAGAAAGTAGTTGAACTTTCGGATCAGCTAAATAATTTATCTGCGAAGGTAGATGATAATCTGAATGACACAAAACTGGTAGTTTTTAATGACACAGAAGAGTGCGAACAAATTAGGAAACTCAAACAAAATCTGAATCAAATTAATACGCAACACCAAAGAGAAATCCTGGAAGTACAAGATCAGCTGACACAGGTAATACAAGAATTACGTATTTCAGAGGACACTCGCGCTCCAATACGGGAAGAGGGACATAGAAATACAGAACAGCCACAAAATAATAACACAGGACATTTCGGAAGTTATGAAAGAAATTGGCAATGTGCACCGAATTTTGAGATCGAACCGCCGACACGACGTAACAATGACCAAAAGGCTACTCGCCGACACGATGATTTTGATTATAAGCTGTTCATTACTACACGTAAATTCAAAACATTTAAGAACTCTGCCAACGACATTCATCCACAAGTGTGGCTCCATCAATTCTCTCATTGTTTTCCTCCCAACTGGTCATTGGAGCACAGATTAGAATTTATGTGTGGCTACTTGGAGAATGAAACAGCTGTAAGAATGTGATTGGTGATTCACGATTGTCACAGTGAAGGAGAATTTTATCATGCCTTCCTCTCAGCATATTGGTCACAAGCTACACAACACCGAGTAAAACATAGCACCATGATGATGAAACACTTTGAACAATCTGAATTTTCCAGTCTTGTCAAATATTTTGAAGACATGTTGCACAAGAATCAGTACCTGTCAAACCCATACAGCCCCTCAGAACTCATCCGCATTTGCTTAATCAAATTACCTGAACATTTACGGCATATTATTTTGGCAGGACGTTGCAAAGACGACATTGAAGCTTTTCAGGGACTCTTACAAGAATTAGAAATTGGCACAGACAGTTGCGGGATGCGAAAACAGGAAAACAATCACTACAGGTCACATCTGTCACAATTCCGTGACGACAGAAACAATAACTGGACACGACAATTCTATTCTTACAACGTAAATTGTGATCAAAACAGACACCAACCATATGACAACCACTGGCAGAGTAATAGTTACAGAGAAAGATCGCATTTCCATAGTAATGAATATGATAGAGACAATCATAGAAACAGACAATATGGTAACCAGAACCATTATTATCAACGGAGACAGAATAATTTCAGACGCAACAGTTCAGCGGGCAGTTACAATTCAGGGAGAAATTCTCCACGACGTGACCGACAAGACAGAAACTGTGGGATCTACCGATGTGACGACAGACGATATGATCGTAACGACAGACCTGAACTGCATCAGAGCTGGCGGAATTCTCGTCACGGTGAATTTGTTGAAGTTAGGTCTCCAAATCCCAATAACGACGCGCGCCAACAAAGAGACAGACAATAACTCGCACCGCAGGCAGCCACCTGCACCCGCTGGCTCAGGGAAAAATAACATAGACGCTAACCTTGAGAAAAATTCCAGTATTCTTTACCGACGTATACCACATGTTAATTGCGTTAAAGTTGAAACTCTGCGTACTAGGAAGAGCAAAGGGTTACACCACATTTCACATGTAAAACCATTTATTGAGAGATAATCTGCTTTTAACTTTGTCTTTGCCATAAAACGTTTCACTTCACGTTACTAGTATGCTTTAGAAACTGTTACCATGCAACAATGTTTGAAGTTAAATATCCAGTCAAGAACCAAGAGAACTTATTTAAACAGAAATTACGAATGCATTGTTATTGTGAACAGACGACACAGTGTTATTGTGTGTGTGCATTCTTGCTTGTTAGTTGCACAATTACATAACGACTATAAGGCTCACATACTTAGAATATTTACCAGTACTGCTAATCGGATTCTAATGCAACATTTTGGTTTACTGGAAAATACATTTGGGATTTAAAGTACTTTCTGTGAGATTAAAGATGACTTAGTATTTGGTTTCTTTGACAGCTACACGGTTATATTATGACACTACTAATGTGTGACATAATTTACATTGTTGCTTTTGCGGTGTATCTGTTTTATATCTGCACAGTTTTTTCTGAATTCTTCTATAAAGTGAGACATGTTTTAGTGGTAACTTTTGTAGTATAGCTACAAGGAGACAGCATTTTCCGTAGCACATCAATACGTTACAGCACAGTACTTTCATCATCACAACAATAAGCGTAATAACTAAGATATCTATACGCAAAGCATTTCACTTTTGTTTATCATGAGGTAAGTACATTGACTTCTGCAGAACTTAGCTTTCGGAGGACAATAACTACGACACTTCCACAGAGATTATCTTACAGCAAGACGCACATTTAGCGCTACAGGACACGTATTTGAGTGATTAATTTTGTACTTATATCATTTATTTTTAAAGATATTTGAAGGACAATGATACAAAGAAAGTTTTCCGTGATACATTTCATTCCATTGCTGTAATCTGTAACACCTGAGGGTATTATTCATTTATCCTCAGGGGGGTACACGCCTACTTTGTGTACCATGTGTTTGGCAAGCACAAGGAGCCCTAGCTAATATGGTATTTGCTTACACAACTTTATGCATCGGTACCATATTTCTCTAACACAAATTACACAGCTATCTGTTCATTTAACTGAGAGACAAACTTTTTTATTACGTCAGTGACAGATGTTTCGTGATTACACCGTTGGATAACTTCACACTTACGAAATTGTATTTTGTCTGTACTTTGTGAACTGTTCATATTTTTTCAGAACCGTTGTGATACTATGAGAGCTTTGAATAATGTATTTGTTAAGGGAGCATGATTTTAAAGTACGTTTGAGGCAGATGACACATTTGACATGAGCAGAGAATTTTTTTAGGTTTTGAAGTTATTGGAGGAAGCTACGACGATTTTGAGAGTTGACTGAGGTGTTATGACGTTATTATTACGACGACGATGTGTATTATGCTGCTGAGGTATGTTTATGATCAATAAGCTAATGCTATATGAGTTATTTGATTATGCTACGTATGTTATGATGAAATATTGAAGAAGTGCCGACGAATAAGGTAAGGAATAATGAGTAGTGTTTAGGGACTCTGGAGCGTGAAAAAGGTTGTTGGAAACCAAGAATCGTACTTTAAGAGTTATGAAATGTGTGTAAATGCGTGAATGTATCACAATGCCGGCGAAAATTTTTTTGTTCACTGTTATATCAATAGGATTTTGTTTCTACACATGTTTAGACATTATTTATACTGTTTGGTTGCTCACATGTGAAGGTGATGTTTCAAACGTTCTTCTGACCTTTTATGTATTTACTTATGTCATAATTCCTGTAACACTGATGTATATGTTAGTTCAATTCTTTTGTAAAGCCCATATTACTACAAATGTTATCTGTATTGTTATGTTTTTAATGATGTATTTTGTACCTTTGTTATTGTATTTTTATATTATAAAATTGTAATTGACAGCAATTCATCAAATTAAGTAACTTGTAAGTTCCATTTCACTGCACACATTTCTGTTGGTCATAGTATATGGACAATATCTGAGAAGTTGGGAATGTTAGTGTTTGCACGTGTGTTAATAATTCAGCAAGGGACTGGATAACAGCATTGCTGGTTCAAAGGACATTTCAAACAAATTTTTTTGAGAGTGGACAAGTTGTGGTTTATGGACTTGCTATATTCTCCACAAGACTCTTCGATGGTGAACGTGCACCTGCACAGTCGCAACAGATGGCTGCTGGCCGTCTCCACAAGGACTACAGTGGGTCTGCATCTTTGATGGCCCACCAATACCATTACTTCTACAAGGACTACAGTGGGTCTACACCTTTGCTGACTCACCAATACCATTATTTCTACAAGGACTGCTGTGGGTCTGCACCTCTGGTGGCCCACCAATACCACAATCTCTACCAGGACTACAGTGGGTCTACTCTGTGATGACCTACCTACCAATATTCTTCAAAACGTCGAATGACTCTGCTGTGGGTTTGCTCTGTTGTGGCCCATTACCTGTCTGCATGTCAAGAGTCAGCACTGTCTTCCCGTTGGAAGGACACCACAACTTCTTCAAGACTGCATGGAAATCCACTACTTCCGTGTGTATTGTCTTTTACTGCTCAGACTTAGAAAAAAAAACACTGAAATTATACTGTGATGAACAATCTGGACTGTCTTTATGGACTGTGAGAAAATTTTAGCTTTTGACCAACATTGTATAAATAAGTGTGTGCATTTGATATCTTTGTTATTGTAATTATGAAAAATTTTTTCAAATCATTATTGGCCACTGCTCAAAAATATTTTGTAAAATTTTTTTGGGGGAGCATGGGGGCTATGTAAGTAGGCTGTTTATGTTTTCTTATTGGCAACATTACGTAGCGCTCTGTATGAAAATCACTGGCTGTGCTGTGTGCAGTCTGTGGCTAGTTTGCATTGTTGTCTGCCATTGTAGTGTTGGGCAGCGGCAGCTGGATGTGAACAGCGCGTAGCGTTGCGCAGTTGGAGGTGAGCCGCCAGCAGTGGTGGATGTGAGGAAAGAGATGGCGGAGTTTTGTAATTTGTCATGAACTGCTATATATATATATTATGACTATTAAGGTAAATACATTGTTTGTTCTCTATTAATATCTTTCATTTGCTAACTATCCCTATCAGTAGTTAGTGCCTTCTGTAGTTTGAATCTTTTATTTAGCTGGCAATAGTGGCGCTCGCTGTATTGCAGTAGTTCGAGTAATGAAGATTTTTTGTGAGGTAAGTTATTTGTGAAAGGTATAGTTTAATGTTACTCAGGGCCATTCTTTTGCAGGGATCTTTGATAGTCAGATTGCGTTGAGCTAAATAATATTGTGTGTCAGTTTAAGCACAGTCGTGTACAATTGTTCTAAGGGGACGTTTCACCCTACTCACTTGCTTACATGTGGGTTGGTTAACCTTTAAGAAGTTAATGTTTGGAAAGAATCCAAATCTAAAGAAATGGTGGAAATAGCAGCATCTACCTCACCGGTCGTTATGGATGAAATCCGGAAAGGATCGCCCAATGCTGCACGCAATCCTGCTGCCAGCTCTGAAACACCACCCTCGATAGGTGTGCGATAAATGTGCAGTTCATATTTAACATGTTCGTGTTTGAGATAGCGTATTCCTGCACAGTTCCTTACCTCAACACTGGCCGTGTCCTCTGAAACAAATCTAAACCATTTGCAAATATTACACTTGATAAGGAGAAATGATGTTCAATTCTAGCGTAGAAGAGTGAACGACGATCCGGAAAAGATATGCCCATCCGCATCGAGCGGCTGGTGCTCGAAGCACTGCCGCTGGCCCCAGCTCCACACTACGCAAACTGCCTGCACTGGGGCCGTTCCTAGGCCCTTCGATGACACTCTAGCGGCCGCTTTTGGAGCTTAGCCGGTGCAGCGATAACCGCACAGTGAAATAGTATCCACCACCTGGTGGTGATAGTGAATATTGATAGTGAGAAGGGGAAACGAGCTGCCACGGCTCACACAGTTATCTCTTTTGTTTGGAAGAGAACTGGTATAATGAAATAGTTAAAACTATTCATGTTCAAAACTGGATTGAAAGAGATTAGTTTTAAGTCTTTCTACTTAGACGTCCTTTGACATAACACTCCTGTAACAGTTTAGTGAAGAAAGAACACAACTTTTTCTCATTTAAGCACTTCCAAATTCACTCAATTACTGCTACATGACAGGAAATAGCAACAGCTTTGCATTTAGCAAAGCAAGTGATAACAGTGTGCTCTGTTTTCGGCAGCCCTGTCAGCAATTTAGAAGGTAATCGGAAACTTTGACGCCTGTCACCAGCAAAGATACATTCTGTAGTTAATGGTTGTTTAACACAAATAACTGTCAATTATTAATGCTGGACACAGTACAACTGTTCACTGCATACGCTCTACAAATTAATAATCACTACGTGGCACAGTACCTGTACTTTAACTGGGTTCACATGTAACCCTTTCTCTTTATTATAGGTGGCACTCTGCTTCCTCAACTTACTTTACTGTATTTAGGTAAGCCGGAATTAGTTTCAATTACTACCAGACAAATGTCATTATGTAAAATTTCATTACGTAGTCATAAGCACTGAGGCTTTATTACTTTTACTGTTAATAGGGGGATCACAAACACTCTAAACAAAACGTATCCTTTGTGACAAATCAATCAATTGTCGAGAACTTTATCCAGTAAGAATTAATGATACAGTATGTACTGTAACCCATCCCAGACTAACAGCCGACTTTGTTACCAGTTATTTACAGCTTAGTTGCATTCTTCTTATAAAACGTCTGTACCTTAGTTCCCAACCAAAATGACCACTTCTAGTGATAACTTTACCATTGTTAAGCGACGAATATCAGCTGGTGGATAATTATTTTACCCCCATAATAATGTGGACAGTTAGTGTGTGGCCCTCAAGAAAGTCCGAAAATCTTCATTACTTTGATAGCGTTACCACTCTTCGTCAGTAAAACAGTCCACCATCTATCTGTTGTTAATACATTTACGCAAAACAACAATAATTCGAATTCTCTATCTCTTCAAACGGTCACTAGTTTCCAATAATGTAGAACAGAATAGACAACAGTATAATTGTATTAAAATTACATCTATAAATATCAGAAATAAATAAACTATTGTATAAATTCATGCATACTCTACCTTTGGGGTTTGCGTACAGTGGCAAAACATGACTAATCATTAGGGACGGATCAGCTCGAAACAAAAATAACCAATATCATTTCACGTAGGAAGAGGTAAGAGGATTACGTCGTTTCAGGCGAGCCTGTATGCGGTCTGGAATACACATTTTTATCTTCGGTGTTCTGTGTGCGCTGAGGCAGAGATTACGAAAGCAGAATGTTTCCTGTGTAGCAATGTGATAACAAACGTCAGCAAACGATTCATGGAATAATATATTTCCTCACTGCAGTTATTTTTGTGACAAAAGGGAGGGAAATAAAACTTGGTTCATATTTTGAATATGTTCGTGCTCAAGTTTCTAGCTACTGTATCCCGAACATTGACATATTATCAAGATTCACCGAAACTTTTTGAAATTTGTACCAGTCAGTGTACTAAACAGTTATCTTGAAGAACAATGTTGCTTGACACAATCAAGTGCATGTTTTGTTGCTAAATGATCATTCAGAAAGTTGCAAAACGTGAAATACGGAAATCGTGTTACAAATCACTACCAAACACCATAATCTTCATATAGATTCTCCATTTTCAATAACTTTCATCGTCTCTTGCTATGTGGTACAATCTTTGACTCGACCATTGAATTTACAAAAGTGTTTATGATACGATAGCAGCTCAACATTTGTGATAAGCAAGAATATATATAAACTTCTGCTCGTTCCACACATGTCAATTCAACCCTAATAATACCAATATGTTTCCCACAATGTGCCTTACCAAGACGAGAGACCGGGGGGGGGGGGGGGGGGGGGGGCGGGCGTGGGAGGGTATTTTATGCCCACACAAAAATATCTAGAAAAAACTATGTTCCTAATTGTTATCGACTTATGTTCATTTTAAAGACGTACTGATGTGTAATTAGGGGTCCAGAACCTGAAAGTATCTTTCACACATTCTTATCAATATTAACGCACATTCAATAACATGTACTGCCGAGAGGGGGGCGGGGGGGGGGGGGCGGGCGGAATCCATGGCCACCTTATAAAAATTTAAAATGCAAATTTCGCCAACTATTGTTGTTTTTTATTCACAACGTACTTTTTAGAGGGTTACTGGTGTGTAAGTATGCTCCATAAATTGAAAATCTTGAATATGGCACTTTTAGGAAAGTCTTTAAGACTTTAATATTTGGGTTCAGTTTAACTGAAGAATCTGACATTTATGGAATTCATTAAAAACAAAACAAAATATTCAAAATTTTGAAATAGGCCTATAAAGTAACTGATTCTATCACAATAATTGCAAGATGTGGGCATAAGGTACTTCACCCACAGTATTGAGAGATTTAAGGTGTGGTTTTGGGCTCTTGCCTAACCACACCCTTCGGAATAGTGGCACATTCGGAATTAAAAGCTAAGTATTCCTGACAAGCAAGACTAGAAATATGATGGCTGCTTGTTTCACTACAAAGTATTTGCAACAAGCTAGAATATAAATATCATTGCTGATTGTTTCACTGGTAGTAGTTTCATCCTTCGTTTTTAAATCAGACAGAAGTCACAAAATCGAAGGACCTCATTCTTGACAGAGCACTCTGTTATATGTTGCATTCTCTTATATGTAAATAACATTGAATATAGCAGAACATAGTTTTGTTACATGAGTAAGAAAAAGACGGTTCGAATCACGACAGTGAAAAACTTTTCACTGTCAGCATTTGGCTGGTAAGGGGAGGAGCATTGCTGGCGTAAAGAATTCACCAGAATTTGAGCCGGTGTTCTGGTTTAAATGCCAAACCTCTCCGCAGTGTCTCATGAAGTGAGAGCATGTAACGGTGTTAATGGTGATCCGTCCGTTAGATAGGGACGTTAAGGTTGGCGGCCCCATGAAGCCATTCGCGAGGAGTAGGCTATGTGCTGGCACTGGGTTCCACCCTCCCCCTTCTCTCATCATCATCATCATGCAAAACGAACATTACTCACACACACACACACACACACACATACATACACAGACGCACGCACACACACACACAGTATATACATGTAGTATTACAAATATTGTAAAGGATCTTGCTGCGAATAAATAAAGAAAAACGTGAAAATGAAAAAAACATAGTTATCCTGTAGAAGGAAGCAAACCTACTTTCTCCAGTACCAGAATCAGATGTCTTAAACCACAAAACCATGTCGTTCGATACAAGTGTCTGCATGACTACCGTTCGTCTTAGCACCTCCTATTGGATTTTTACCGCTGATGTGTCATTATCTATTTAATTGTAATAGATCATACCAAGAGTGACGTTTGTCTTGAAATGCCATACTGTCCTATCACACAAGTTTTAGTACAGAAACAACAAAGTACGAAGAAATCCAGTTAATGACGTCACGTGAGCCAACGCAGATGCCGAAAAATCCTATTGGTTATTTGTGTTTCAGGATGAGCTGACCTTTTACTGCCATCTAGAAGATGCTATGTTGCTGTGGTTGATAAGTAGATGGCTCTTGTGCATCCATTCTGACATTCATACCTCACCCAACATTCAAGCACCATACTAACATTAACCCTCAACCGGAATCGATATTTTGACGAACATAACAGGAATCGCTGGTACAAATGGACCCTTGAATAGAAATTCAACATACTCACCATAAAAGATATAACTCATATGTAAATGCGTAATGAGTGTATTAAAATAAGTTTTATTTCAATATAAATCAACTTTTATTGAGCAAAAATTTTACATGTGTTAATTTTTTAACTTTAAGTCCTATATCTCATATTTTACACGAATTTTCAGTACTTTACTTTGGAAAGCTACATGATAACAAAAAATGCCTCGATTACAAAACCTAGATATACTATGGAGTTTCTCATAACAAAAATAATGAAAACTAAACATGGAAGTGTCCAAATGTTATCTATATCAGTACCTGAACTATGAATGGCACTTACAACACTTTTTTACGCATGTCGTTTGCTGATGAATTTGAAACATGAGTCGCATTTTTGTGATTGTTTGCTGTCAGTTTTATGAGCACATAAGTAATATCTTCCTCTTTTTCGTTAGCCACTTTGAAAACAAGATGAATTTTCTAGTCGTAGTCCATTTTGTGGTTCATCAGCTGCCCTTAGAATATTATCTATCCTACTCTTCAGCTCTACTGAAAATGAGGAATACTCCATCTTTCTTTCTCTGATAAATGGCCTTATCAAATTTAGTCCAATTTATTTTATGTAACGATTACGTTTCATACGTTCTCCACCATTTGATGCCTTCCGTAATACGAATCCAATATTGCTGAAAAAATTACACATGGTCATCGTTCTTCTAGAGACTGAACAATTTTCGCATTTCTGATCTAATGTATCAACACCACCTTTTTTTGTTGTAAAATCCCATTATCTCAGTTTCTGCACTGTTTCCATTCACTGAATTGTCATGGTGCATTGATGAGATCACCACTACGCTTTGATTCTTTTTTGGGACATAAGATGCCAATGTTTTATCTTTCCCGAAACCAAATAACGTAGATCCTACTACCAGTTGTGTATTGGATAAAAATTCAGGTGGTATTTCCCATTTATTTTTGCGCATCGTTAAAACGTAAGTCGAACTATTTTCAACCAGTTTGTCAACCAGCTTCACAGAAGAGAATCAGTTATCGGCAGTTATATTTCTGTGTGTTTCAAATAAAGGTTCTGCCAGCTGCAGTACATTCTGTGTTGGAACTGAAAGTTGGCTTGTTTAATTAGTGATTGCTTTGCCTGTATAGATAAAAGCATTATATAAATAGTATGTTTTAGCGTCGCAAAGGCATGTAATCTTGTAATTTAGCAGTCTTGGATTCATATAAACCCTGAAAAAACATTTCCTTCCAAAAGAGCAAAGCATTTCATTAGCTGTCAAATATTCTGAGCAGCTACAGTTTTTTTGACAGTTCTGAATGAAATTTCCAGACATTTCTGAGATGAGAGCAGCCCGACCATTAGTTCTTTTTTCTTCCCTAGAATTCACATTATCAAATCTCAGACCAGATAACAGGAACTTAAATCGCTTTACTGACATCGCTATTCTGAATATATCTCGGCCTGTTCCATCAGTTGCCCATAAACTTTCTATATCTTCATGGTCAGATCTGAATACACCTGATAGTAGCAACAACCCAAGGAATGCTTTCATTTCCATAATACCCACTTGGATAGTGTAAGTAGCAGTAGTTTTATAATTTTCTGAATATTCTGTTATTTTCTGATTAGTGTGAGTACAAATATGTGCGATCATTTCATCTGATATCAGCAACTGCCATGATTCAATTGGTGAGATGTTCCGCTTTTCACGAGCTTAACTGATGAGACCAGGCAGGTGAGTGATGATGTTGTGGCTTCTGACTCCGGACCTAGCTGGTGGATGAGTAGACCACTTGAATCGATTTTTACCTCGAAAAATGCACTTCTTGACAGCCGGCTATCTCGCTCTACTGAATCATCAGACGATGAATTGCTTGAATCAGAAGAAATTTCTTGTTGTGTATTTTCATCGTCACTTATGTCATCGTCACTTATCTTCTCTTCATCACAAGACTGAAAATACTTAAAGACTCTTTGTCTGAATAATTTACGTACAAAAATAGTTCACAGGTTTCTTTTTCAGTGAGACCCCACGGCATTGTGGCAACAAAGTGCCTGAAACACCAAAAAATAAGTCAGTATACACTAGCTAAAAAAAATCCCATTTCTGGAATCGCGGATCAAATTGGGCCCAGGGATGGCACTTACCTCCACTTCCAGTAAATTTCAAGCAGCGAGCTCCCGGTCCCTGGTGCACCTCACAATGTACTGAAATTACACTGTGCGCGAAACTTAAACTCCGCGCGTTTCCATTTTTACACGGTTTTATTGTTGCCGGCGGGTCCAAAATAAAACCACGATTCCAGTTAAGGTTCAAATGGTTCAAATGGCTCTAAGCACTATGGAACTTAACATCTGAGGTCATCAGTCCCCTAGACTTAGAACTACTTAAACCTAGCCAACGTAAGGACATCACACACATCAATGCCCGAGGCAGGATTCGAATCTGCGACCATAGCAACCGCGTGGTTCCGGACTGAAGCGCCTAGAACTGCTCGACCACAGCGGCCGGCTCCTGTTAAGGGTTAACTGTATTTCACCACTACAGATGGCGCAGGCATTCACTCAAGGGTACTTCACTCTATTAATCTTACGATCAAAGAAATGAAACGTGACTCCTTTACACGCCACAGTCTCCGGCACGTTATTTATCTTCGCCTATCTCCTTACCATGGATATCCCACTGTTGTCTTGTCGTGGTTATGGGTTGCCAACAGACTGACATGTCGCTCATTCACCAGCAACTACGATTTACGATCTGTAGCACGGAGTTGAAGCGGCATGAGGTAACGTACCTATATCTGTAAACGAAGTCCAACTGGAATAAGCCGGTTTAGTGACTTCGGTGCTGCCAATGGAGGCAGCTCTGTGTAGTAAATTTTTCACCTCGCAAACAAAAGTTTGCTGTCCTGCGGGAAGTTACAGTTTTAATGACCAGGAACTTATATTGGTTGAGTTTTAAATTCCCACGCACTAGTCTGCCGACCCCATTCCAAGGATCGTTGGGAAAAAATGAAATCATAAAATAAAGTGGTAGTAGCTCTTTACCCCTTGCTCTGTAGGCGAACAAAAGAGGTGTTGCAGCTTCGAGAACATACAGGATGTAAACGGTAATTGCTTATAACGTACCACAGTGGTGATGAGGAAGTAGAGACGAACAATACAATAAGGCACAATTCTTGTCCATGAAGTCGGTAAATTACAACTAATCCGAGGTTACAAAAAGCATGAGCTTTCCTGTATTCTCTCGCTCTCTACGCTGTCTACTAGTCCTAGGTGAAATGGGACCTTGTTGTATGAAATTTAATGTAGTTTCATATTGTACTGTGATACTTTATCTCTAGAGGTCTCGCTTTCCGAAATATTCGACCGTTTTTGTTCTTCATTAAATGAGCTATTATTACGACACTGGCCTAGTGGTGCACTTTGTACTTAAAAATTGTAAAATTGACGTTAGCGTAAATATTTCATCACAGTTTTGTGAAATGTAAGAGCGTAAAATTTACAATTAAATCGTTTAGTTTGCGTGAGATACTTACTACGAAATTAACTTGCTTTGGTTCAAAAAATGGCTCTGAGCACTATGGGACTCAACTGCTGAGGTCATTAGTCCCCTAGAACTTAGAACTAGTTAAACCTAACTAACCTAAGGACATCACAAACATCCATGCCCGAGGCAGGATTCGAACCTGCGACCGTAGCGGTCGTGCGGTTCCAGACTGCAGTGCCTTTAACCGCACGGCCACTTCGGCCGGCCTAACTTGCTTTGAATTATAAATTAACTGAAAGTAAGTATGCAGATTCCAAATACATCATTTGCTGACATTCGTGAAAATTACCGAACCATCGGTTTAATAAATCATGATTGCAAAATACTAACACGAATTCTTTATAGAAGAATGGAAAAACTGGTAGAAGCTGACCTCGAAGAAGATTAGTTTGGATTTCATAGGAATGTAGAAACACGCGAGGCAATGCTAACCCTATGCCTTTTCTCACGTTCAGGAAAGACAAACCTACTTATGTAGGATTTGTAGACCTAGAGAAAGCTTTTGACAATGATGATTGGAATGCTGTCTTTTAAATTCTGAAGGTAACAGGGGTAAAATACAGAGAGCCAAATGCCATTTACAACTTGTATAGAAACCAGATGGCTGTTGTATCGGTCGAGTAGCATGAAAGGTTGGTTGGTTGGTTTGGGGAAGGAGACCAGACAGCGTGGTCATCGGTCTCATCGGATTAGGGAAGGATGGGGAAGGAAGTCGGCCGTGCCCTTTCATAGGAACCATCCCGGCATTTGCCTGGATTGATTTAGGGAAATCACGGAAAACCTAAATCAGTATGGCCGGACGCGGGATTGAACCGTCGTCCTTCCGAATGCGAGTCCAGTGTCTTACCACTGCGCCACCTCGCTCGGTAGCATGAAAGGGAAGCAGTGTCTGAGAAGGGAGTGAGATAGTATTGTAACGCATCGTCGATGCTAATCGGTCTGTAAGTTGAATAAACAGTAAGAAAACCAAAGAAAGATTTAGAATAGGAATTATTCAAGGAGAAGAAATAAAAACTTTGAGGTTTGCCGACGATACTGTAATTCTGTCAGAGACAGGAAAGGACAAGGAAGAGCAGTTGAACGGAATGGACATTGTCTTGATAGGAAGATAATAGATCAATATTAACCAAAAAAAAGTAAGGACAATGGAACTTAATGGAATTAACTCAGGTGACGCCGAAGGAATTATATTAGGAAACGAGGCACTTACAGCATTAGATAAGTTTTACTATTTGGGCAGTATAAGGACTGATAATGGCTGAAGAAGAGAGGATATAATATGTAGGCTGGCAGCAGCAAGAAAAGCGTTTCTGAAGAAGAAAAATTTGTTAACATCGAATATACATGAGACGTGCACGGCTCGCGTTTATCCCGCTTATTGTTTGTCATCTTCTATTACGGAACTGCCGCCTCGTTTTCTTATTCCAATCACTGGCATCACTAACTTCCTGCCTTACTTGCCCGTGAGCGGCAGCAGCAGCGCATATCGATACGGGCACTGTCATACCATCTCTGGAGCCACCAATAGTATTTCTGGGTCGTCCTGTGTCTGGCAGTCATTTTGGGACGGACCAGCAGTGCAGTCGGAACGCAGCATCAGTGAAGTTGGGGACGGAGCGCCGTGAGGCGCCAAAAGCCAGTGCTCGCCGACCGCTGGCGACACACTTGAACTGTCCGACGGAGGGAGATTGGAGCGGGACGACCGTTGGTTTGTCGTTCTGTTGGTCGTCTCATCGCCGACGTGTATTTGGTCCTTTCACCGTTTCCGGACCTGGGCAGACGGTCGGTTGACACGGAGCAGCGAGGAATTCTCCACGGGACTTAGTTTGGCCGGGGCCGCTGGCGATCTCTATGCGGTATCGGAGTGTGTGGGGCTGTTCACATTCCTACGAGGTCTGTGGCTCACCGACCCTGGACACGAAAGTTGAGTTTTGATTTAATCTACCAGCAAATCAAGACTGTTCACATTGTGTCGTTTGGAATTCGTTGTCGGCTGTTGGGATATTACCGCGAGCAACATTGTGGTTCTCAAGTTGGAAAATTCTAGCCACCCTCCGGTGGAGTTTCACTCTTGCACCAGCGGAATCTTCTGCCTTGTGGCCGTTAACGTTCTTGTTACCTGCCCTGGCCGTTGACGTAAATTTTAGACAGTGTAGTTTCCTCATCGTGTTGTTTGACAGCTCCACGTATGATTCGTTGTGGGCACTAATACCTTCTACATTGCTCCGTTGAACTCCCTGTTGTGCCCTCGTCGGGTGAAGTGGAAATTATCCTGTCGGTGGGTCCGTTGACTGTCGGTCGGTTGGGTTATCGTCGGATCGTGAATGGTTGGCCCGACTGCCTGTCTCACCTAACCGAGCATTAGTATTTGTATTCCAGGCCGACCCTCGAACATCTGAGGGACCTTAGGTGTACTGCCTTTTTTTTATTTGTTCTTGTTGTTTGTACTTGTATAGCTTCTAGTCGATTTAAAAAAAAATTAAGGTTGTTTATTCCTTAAAATAAGATTCCTTAGGCCTTCAGCCTAATTTAAAGAGCTGTTTCACGTAAGACCTTTCGACATTTTAAAGGTTTTAATGTTGTTGAATCGTAAGTGTTGGGCCTTCAGCCGATTTTGAGTTTGAGTTTGAATTGTTTTGCTCTTAGGCCTCTAGCCTAGTTCAAAGAACTGTTTCACGTAAGGCCTTCAGCATTTTAAAAATTTTAATGTTGTTGAATTTTAAGTATTGGGCCATAAGCCGATTTTGAATTTAAGTTGGTTTTCTCTTAAGGCCTTCAGCATAAATTAAAGAACTGTTTTACGTAAGGCCTTTGGTATTTTTTAAATTAATGTTATGGAGTTTTAAGCATTGGGCCTTCAGCCGATTTCAATTTAACTTGTTTGCTCGAAGTGTCTGATTCTTTGGGTCTTTAGCCTATCTAAAGAACTGTTTTAAGATAAGGCTTTGCCTTTTTAAATTTCTGTTTTGGTTGAGTTTTGCTTAATTAAGAACTGTTTTATGTATGGGTTTTTTTAATTAATGTTGTTTAGCCTTTAGTGATGGGTTTTCAGCCGATTTTGAATTCATGTTGTTTGGTCTGAAAATCTCAGATTCTTTGGACCTTCAGCCTAAATAAAGAACTGTTGTAAGATAAGGCTTGCGTTTTAAGTTATTGGCCTTCAGCTGTTTTTAAATTAAAGTGGCTTTCAGCCAGTAATTAATTCCCAAAGATTAAAGCTGTGTGTTTAAAAAAGGAAACGTTTTTGGGCTCTTGTAACGTTTGATCACATAATAAAGTTGTATGTTCAAGTGTAATTGACAGTCCCTTATTGTGGCCCCCTTCCACAACTTAAACTACCTGTCCTGTCCTGCAGGTTAAGCAGGTCGTCTCAATAGATTTGAGTCATTTTCTGAAACTATTTGTCTGTAGTATAGCCATGTATGCAAATGAAATATGGACGATAAACAGTTTAGTCAAGGAGAGAATATAAGCTTTTGAAATGTGGTGCTACAGAAGAATGCTGAAGATCACATGAGTAGCTCACGTAACTAATGGGGAGGTACTAAATAGAACTGGGGAGAAATTTGTGTCACAATCTGACTGGAAGAAGGAATCGATTGGTAGAACAGATTCTGAGACATCAAGGCATCACTATTTTGTTACTAATTTGGTATTGGAGGTAAGTGTGGGGGGGGGGGCGGGAGGTTTTAAATAGTAGAGACAGAGAGAGACCAAGAAATGAATATATTACGCAGATTTAGAAAGATGTAAGATTTACTAGTTATTCGGAGATGAAGAAAGTTGTACAAGATGTATTAGCATGGAGAGCTGTATCAAACAACTATTCGAACTGAAGATCACGACTACAGCGACAACAATAACAACAAAGCTATATAGTTTTTGCATAACGTTTACAATAGTCTTCTTTCTTCCAGTACTCTCATGGGTAAGTTTAAATTAACAAAATAATGAATTAAGCCAGTGGCGTAACAGCCCAGTCAAAGAAGTCCAAAACTGGCCATAAACGGTAAATAATTCGTGTAGTCTAAAAGTTTTCTACAACTCTGGGAGAGAGTAGCGTGAACAACATACTAAAAATCTGGACCTGGGTGGTTAGTGTGGGGATGAGGATGCTTTTAAAGGCCACTTACGTAGGTTTTCTTTGCCCAAGTGCGAAACAGAACTACATTAGATTTCCTACAAAATAGTTCTGTTCACTTTCTTTCTCTAAGATCAATAGAGAGATTATTAAAAATTATTAAAAATTTCGCGCATCGTTCATGTGCTGTAGCTTAGGTGGTTTTTGTAGGACACTTTGTTGACCACATATCTCCAGTATCAAACTGTTTGTCTCGTTTTCCTCTACACCACTGTGGTATATTGTAAACATTATCTCTTACATCCTGTATATTACAAAGATGCATTTTTCTTTTGTTAATGAAAAGAAGCAGTATCGCGTATACTGCCACGTATCGATCATGCTGTGACACCACGTTGCAAGTGAGGCATGAAAGGCAATTGTAAACTTTTAGTTTCACTTATGCATACGGCAGATTATTTTTGAAGAATTGCCGCACCAACTTTAGCTTACCGATACATGTTTCGTAACTCCTCGTGTTGTAAGGCTTTGCTCTTCAGAACTCTTTCGTTCTTTCACACGAAGAAATTTTCGCCCGCGTGCCGTATCTGGGAAATGCTTGCTCCTCCGTATCTTTTCCAGACTGAAACTGCTAAAGAAACCACGTGTCCCGAACTGCGGTAGGACGTGGGGAAGGTTTAAGGCGGCAGGCGGCGGATCCAAGTTCATCCCTCGGGCCTAATTGGCTGTTATCCGCTTAAACCTCGATCTCAAGCCTTGGGGCTAGCGAGGAGAAGAGAGAGAGAGAGTGTGAGAGAGAGAGACGACGGCGACGACGAACGAGAGTTTGGTCGGCGCAGAAGGAGGGGTATGGGCGGCGGTGGGGGATGTTGACGGGGGGCGGGGAGGGGGGTGAGTGCAGTGGAGTAGTAGCGTTGGCCGCGGGGGAGAATTCGGGAGCGGCGGCCTTGAACCGATGCCGCCCTGGAGGAGGTGAGGCGCCACGTATTAATGGATGCAGCACTCGGCTGTTATTAAGTGCGGATTAAGGGATCCGCCGAGCAATTAAACTTAGTCTCTAACCACTCAGCAGGCATTAGGCAACTTTTATCGCCGGAGACCATCTTGACTTTATTCTTCCCTCGGATGAAGGTGTCGCAGTCGGAGCGTCCAGTGTAGATGCTAACTGGAGAAGGAGGTCGCTCTGTGACGGGTAACTTCAGCCTCTCTAACTGCACTGGACACAGAAAGTGCGCATCTCTAAATTACATGCCCTTCAAATCATTACGATTGTACGAATGAGATCGACATCTCAGTTGTTCCACCCTGTAAAAATGAAAAAGCTCATTGACAACAGCGTCACCTGGTACTCACACTAAGTGACAACCACACAGAGTGAGTCGGGGCTCAGATGGCCAACCAGTACTACGCAAATAAGGGAAAGATGGAAGATGGAAGGAAAATATAGAGGAACAATGAAATGGAAACGTTCTTGAAGGTAACCGATACTACTTCAAAAAGACAAGGTGTTGTAACCATTGTTAGCAAAAATCTCGAAACGTTCTGATTTACTTCAGATTTTTTCATGATACGCTAATAAATGTTCAGACGCGCATAGACTATGTTGTGTTGGCTGAAGAGCCAACACCGTATTACTAGAGGAGGCCGAAATGCACGCGTTTTAGCTCACGCAGGCTAGCGTGAGTAGGGAAGGACTATACTGACGTGAGGTCTGGAACATGGCAAGGAATTAGAATTCAGAAAGCGGACATAATTAGTTTGACACTTAACTTTAATCCATTAATGAAGAACGTCGCTCTTGACGGTACATGATTCACCTATCTGTTCAGATTATAGCAACTGAATATGACGCCTTGCTAGGTCGTAGCAAATGACATAGCTGAAGACTATGCTAAACTGTCGTCTCTGCAAGTGAGAACGTATGTGGACAGTGAACCATCGCTAGCAAAGTCGGCTGTACAACTGGGGCGAGTGCTAGGGAGTCTCTCTAGACTAGACCTGCCGTGTGGCGGCGCTCGGTCTGCAATCACTGATAGTGGCGACACGCGGGTCCGACGTATACTAACGGTCCGCGGCCGATTTAAAGGCTACCACCTAGCAAGTGTGGTGTCTGGCGGTGACACCACAGACTATATATATATATTTTTAATATATAAGGTACACAAATATATTAACAGAGTTTGATTAGTAAAAAAATATTGTCCGGTATTGTGACCTTCCAGGGTGTGTTTTTGCAATTAAGACTTGTTAAAACGCTATTTTAACGCTTTTCTGAGCATTTTAAACGTGTGAATACAACATTTGTTTTACATTGCTTCAACTACAGAAAAAGTTCTGTCATACCACATCTCAAAATCTACGGTTCTGATGGCGTACCCCTATGGAGTACCGGTGCGTACTGTCACAAATCTAGCGCTGAATTTATGTATCTGTACTAACATATAATAACAATACATAGTGAACGTTGTTATCATAATCTCGAATAGTTCTTAAGTGATTTACTTCAAATTTTTACAGGGTGCTTTATTTATATAATGCTAGGATGGACACGGGATGCAATTTTTTTTAAATTTACCATGTACAAAGATATATAACATATAAATATACATAAATTATTAAGGTTAAATTGTGTTAGCAAAAATCTCGAAGAGTTCTTAACCGATTTACTTCAAATTTTTAGACAGCGCTCTAATAAACATTTGGACAAACATGGGCTACATGTATGGGAAACGTTGTTACCAAAAGTCTCGGAAATTTCTTGACCAATTTACTTAAGATTGTTACACGATGCTCTGATAAACACTCCGACATACACAGGTATGGATATATACAGGGAAAACATTGTTATCAAAAACGTCAAAAAGTTCTTTACGGATTTACACGATACCTTAATAAACATTCGGACGGACGTAAGCTATATACACTCCTAGAAATGGAGAAAAGAACACATTGACACCGGTGTGTCAGACCCACCATACTTGCTCCGGACACTGCGAGAGGGCTGTACAAGCAATGATCACACGCACGGCACAGCGGACACACCAGGAACCGCGGTGTTGGCCGTCGAATGGCGCTAGCTGCGCAGCATTTGTGCACCGCCGCCGTCAGTGTCAGCCAGTTTGCCGTGGCATACGGAGCTCCATCGCAGTCTTTAACACTGGTAGCATGCCGCGACAGCGTGGACGTGAACCGTATGTGCAGTTGACGGACTTTGAGCGAGGGCGTATAGTGGGCATGCGGGAGGCCGGGTGGACGTACCGCCGAATTGCTCAACACGTGGGGCGTGAGGTCTCCACAGTATATCGATGTTGTCGCCAGTGGTCGGCGGAAGGTGCACGTGCCCGTCGACCTGGGACCGGACCGCAGCGACGCACGGATGCACGCCAAGACCGTAGGATCCTACGCAGTGCCGTAGGGGACCGCACCGCCACTTCCCAGCAAATTAGGGACACTGTTGCTCCTGGGGTATCGGCGAGGACCATTCGCAACCATCTCCATGAAGCTGGGCTACGGTCCTGCACACCGTTAGGCCGTCTTCCGCTCACGCCCCAACATCGTGCAGCCCGCCTCCAGTGGTGTCGCGACAGGCGTGAATGGAGGGACGAATGGAGACGTGTCGTCTTCAGCGATGAGAGTCGCTTCTGCCTTGGTGCCAATGATGGTCGTATGCGTGTTTGGCGCCGTGCAGGTGAGCGCCACAATCAGGACTGCATACGACCGAGGCACACAGGGTCAACACCCGGCATCATGGTGTGGGGAGCGATCTCCTACACTGGCCGTACACCACTGGTGATCGTCGAGGGGACACTGAATAGTGCACGGTACATCCAAACCGTCATCGAACCCATCGTTCTACCATTCCTAGACCGGCAAGGGAACTTGCTGTTCCAACAGGACAATGCACGTCCGCATGTATCCCGTGCCACCCAACGTGCTCTAGAAGGTGTAAGTCAACTACCCTGGCCAGCAAGATCTCCGGATCTGTCCCCCATTGAGCATGTTTGGGACTGGATGAAGCGTCGTCTCACGCGGTCTGCACGTCCAGCACGAACGCTGGTCCAACTGAGGCGCCAGGTGGAAATGGCACGGCAAGCCGTTCCACAGGACTACATCCAGCATCTCTACAATCGTCTCCATGGGAGAATAGCAGCCTGCATTGCTGCGAAAGGTGGATATACACTGTACTAGTGCCGACATTGTGCATGCTCTATTGCCTATGTGCCTGTGGTTCTGTCAGTGTGATCATGTGATGTATCTGACCCCAGGAATGTGTCAATAAAGTTTCCCCTTCCTGGGACAATGAATTCACGGTGTTCTTATTTCAATTTCCAGGAGTGTAGAAGGTAATGAGCAACTTGTAGCATACACATCTCGACAGTTGAGCAAAACTGAGCAAAATTATTCTATTACTGAGAAGGAGAATCTAGCAGTAATCTGTCGTATCACATACTTCTGCAATTATTTATGTGGCCAAAAGCTGAAGGCAGTGGCGGATCACGCTACTATTAAATGGTTATTAGGAGTGAAGGACCCTTGCAGTAGATAACAATGTGGGTACTCCATTTGAGTGAATCTGATTACAATTAATACACAAGCCAGGGAAAAGGTATGCTAATGTCAACAGTGTTAGCAGACAAATTGCGGTTCCACAGAAATGGCCATGACCGTTGCCAAATGGCGAAAGTCTTAAGCTACTGAAGCTGAATGTCAACAATTCAAGTCGCAACCTCAGTTTGTCACGCACGGCGGCTTGCTGTGCAGAACAAGGAACTGTGGGAAACGAGTGGTTGTAGTGGCAACTTTCCGGAGCGAAGTCTTGGCACAAGAACGTGATCCTATGCTATACTGGCTCGAGAAGCCACTAGAGTTGCTGCTTACCCAAAAAATAACTTCCCTAAATAATGCGCTGAATCTAAACATTCTACACTCACTAGACAAACTAGTTACAGCTGATTAAATGTTTAACGCAAACATGAATACAGCAATAGGCAACTACATAGTACTTAGAGAGAGGGTCAGCGTTTAATATTGATGGTTTATTGATTGCAAAATCGATTTTCGATCACATAGTGATCATCTTCAGTGCTGTGGTGTACAAATTAAACTCATAGGCACTGGTGTCAAGTTATTATCAGTAACCAAAGCTTATGAAACGATGACAATAACTCACTCTATGGAGTCGCCAATCAACTACATAGTATCACGGCTATGAGCGTGACACCTCCCAGCGCTGTAACGGTTCTGACTGAGATTTGTATAACCTACCTGCTTTTTAAATGAAAGTCAGTGCACTGCCCAGATTTACCTATCCATCAGTTACCCATTGCTTGATTTGTAAATAAAACCCAGAGGCAGTAAGGGAATTACGTGCAAACTAATAGATGAACTTATAAGTATATGAATAATAGTGTTTGCGTGTAAGAAATGACTTCTGCAAAGACCTATTTTATCACTTCGATATACCAACCGTTGAAAATCACGTAAACTGGCTGTATGGTAATGAAAGAGTAACTGAAGGTGTTTAATATAAAACTACTGGCGCAAAATATGTAGGATGAGGTTATTACGTGTCCTCCAAACTGAAAAATATCCCAATCCTGACACCAGATATAGGAGTCTGGTCCCAGGCTCCTGCATTCGTCAGGCTAGGCGGGATACGGTTGCGAGAACCTACATACATTTGAGAACGTCTAGAAAACATAACTGAATATAACACACTTATTGGGCAGTAAGGCAGGACTCTATTCGAAAGCGTAGCACCTTGACTGGACCTGAAGAGCAGAGCCTCGTCAGCAGCAGATGCCAGCCTGGGCTCGACTTGCACAGTATACACAACAAAGTGCTATTTTCAATAAAATCTTTCTGTTTACGAGACACGTCATTTCGAGTAAAACACTCGAGCTTTCAATAGCTATACCCCTATCGTCATCAGGAGTTTAAATCACTGACTGCCGGAGCTGGCGCGGTGCTCTGCTTACATAGACGTAACCCTAGTGTCCAGAGGAGGCAGGAGCGACGCATGCGCGGAGGCAAGTTGGGCAGCTCCTAGCGGCCCCATCCGCGATGGGACCAAGTGACGTCACATGGCGCGGGTTGCTGGAGCCACGTTTGAAATTGCCGAACCCGCGTCCCTACAAGCATCAGGCCAACGTCTTGCTTTCGCTCAATGTCAATAGCCAGCCTTCATGCCATACTAGGTATGTACCCCTACTCTCTGTTAAAATTGTTGCTCTTTATTCTAATTGCTATTGCTTGAGCAAAAACTCTCGCTTTCTAGCAATGTGCAGCCGGGATCGATTTCTCAAGTTCCCTTTGTTTGATGTGCCGTGAATGCTATGCGCAGCGCTCGGTAACAGTGCGAATAATTTGACACATGTAAACACTCCCACGTTCACAGGGGACTCCATACGCACCACGAACTCGAAGACCTATATTGCCTTTAACGGGCAGTAACGTATCTCTTATCTTAGAGGCGGGCCAGGGGTCGATTTAGAAGGGACAGGGGATCCAGTATTAGAATCGGAATTTAAAAGAGCATTGGAAGGCTTAAGATCAAGTGAGGCAGAAGGGATAGATAAAATTCCATGAGTATTTTTAAAATCATTTGTGGAAGTGGTAACAAAACGACTATTCACGTTGGTGTGTAGAATGTATGAATCTGACGACATACCATCTGACTATCGGAAAAGCATCATCCAACAATTCCGAAGACGGCAAGAGCTGACAAGTGCGAAAATTACCGCACAATCAGCTTAACAGCTCATGCATCCAAGTTGCTTACAAGAAAAATATACAGAAGAATGAAAAAGAAAATTGAGGATGCGCTAGATAACGATCAATTTGGCTTTAGGAAAGGTAAAGGCACGAGAGAGGCAATTCTGACGTTGCGGTTAACAATGGAAGTAAGACTAAAGAAACATCAAGACACGTTCATGGGATTTTTCGACTTGAAAAAGCGTACAACAATGTAAAATGGTGTAAGATGTTCGAAATTCTGAGAAAAGTAGCGGTAAGCTAAAGGGAGAGACTGATCATATACAATATGTACAACAGTCAAGAGGGATTAATAAGAGTGGACGACCAAGAACGAAGTGCTCGTACTAAAAAGGGTGTAAGACAAGGATGTAGCCTTTCGCCCTACTGTTCAATCTGCACATCGAGGAATCAATTATGGAAATAAAAGAAAGGTTCAGGAGTGGAATTAAAATTCAAGGTGAAAGGATGTCAATGATACCATTCGCTAATGATATTCCTATCCTGAGTGAAAGTGAAGAAGAATTATCATGATCTCCTGAACGCCCCCCATGAACAGTCTAATGAGTAAAGAGTATGGATTGAAAGTAAATCGAAGAAAGGCGAAGGTAATGAGAAGTAGTAGAAATGAGAACAGGGAGAAACTTAAAATTAGGATTGATGGTCACGAAGTAGATGAAGTTACGGAATTCTGATACCTAGGCAATAAAATAATCAATGGCAATAAAATAATCAATGGTGGACGAAGCAAGGTGGACATCAAAAGTAGTCTAGCAATGGCAAAAATGGCATTCCTGGCCAAGAGAAGTCTACTAATATCAAATATAGGCCTTAATTTGAGGAAGAAATTTCTGAGAATATACGTCTGGAGTACAGCATTGTATGGTAGCGAAACATGGACTGTGGGAAAACCGGAACAAAAGAGAATCGAAGGATTTGAGATGTGGTGCTACAGACGAATGTTGAAAATTAGGTGGACTGATAAGGTAAGGAATGAGAAGGTTCTGTGCAAAATCGGAGAATAAAAGAACATGTGGAAAACAGTGATAAGGAGATGGGACAGGATGATTGGACATCTGTTAAGACATGAGGGAATGACGTCCATGGTACTAGAGGTTGCTGTACATGGCAAAAACTGTAAAGACAGAGTTTGGAATACATCCAGCAAATAATTGATGACGTAGGTTGCAAGTGCTACTCTAAGATGAAGAGGTTAGCACAGGAGAGGAATTCGTGGCGGGCCGCATCAAAACAGCCGCCGATGTAAGTACTCATGGCATTTAGGGCTTTCAGTGCTAACATGTAAGCAATCCTATTCATTTATAATCTCAAAGTAAGGACCATTGACTGGCTGAGGGCCAGAATTAGGCTATCAGTCACAGAGAAAACTACATCAAATCTCAGGAAATACTCCACTTAGAACTTAGAATGAATGAGGACAGAAATGTACTGCAAACAGAACCGTTCATGATATTTTAATTTCATAAGCATGAGCGCTCAACTTTAACGACTTCACTTACCACGAAAAGTGAATCACTCAAATTTACACTTAGCACATACCTTTACTCACGGAAGTTAAGAATAATAACGGATTGTAGAACATCTTCCTAATCTCTACGAAAAAAATTTGTTAATTAACTGTAATTTCAGTTTAAACTATGTTAACCGAATACCTGTGTCCGTGATACTAGAGTAACGCTTCAAGAAAAGCGTCCAACACCTTCCAGCCTCAATAGCATACTGCCTATGAGCCGTGCGGAGTGACCACGCGGTTAGAGGCGCCATGCTGTCACAGCTTGTGGAGGTTCGAGTCCTCTCTTGCGCATGGGTGTGTGTGCGTTGTTCTTAGGATAAGTTAGTTTAAGCAGTGTGTAGTCTAAGGATCGATGACCTCAGCGGTTTGATCCCTTAGGAATTCACACACACACGACCTATGATGTCTTTGTTCGAAAGCCTGCACCCCGTGCTCAGGGGATGGGGAAATTCCAGTTACTAGCCGTGAACCTACGGCGCGTAAAACATACTTCGGACCCGCGTCACTGATCAGGCTCTGGTTTCTGCACTACCTTCCCACAAATTAAGTAGGCTTTATGATTCTACCGCTCAATGAAACTCTGAAGACACGAACTTCAAAATGCTGCCATTCTCGCATTTGATCACTCAGACAGAGGAAGGTCGGAATCAAAACGAACTGTGCTAGGGGGAACACATAAACACCGTGGCCCTTCTCTTTACAAGAGACTATGTGTTGTATGCGACTGGTGATACACCATCAGACTTTCGGAAAAACATCACCCACACAATTCATAAGATTCGACGAGTGCAAGAATTAACGCACAATCCACTTAACATTCATGGATCCTTGTTGCTCACAAGAATAATATGTAAACCAATGGAAAATAAAATTGAGGATCTGTTACATGACGATCAGTTTCGCTTTATGAAAGATAAAGGCACCAGAGATGCTGTTCTCACATTGCGGCTGAAAATGGAAGCAAGTCTAAAGAAAAATCAAGACACGAGAATAGGACTTTTCGACTTGGAAAAAGCGTTCGGCATTGTCAAATGATGCAAGATGTTCGAAATTCTGAGAAAAAGAGGGTGAGCTATAGGAAAAAACAGTCAATGATAAGATTCGCTGACGACATGTAATACTCAGTGAAAGAGTAGAAGATTGGTTCAAGCACTATGGGACTTAACATCTGAGGTCATCAGTCCCCTAGACTTAGAACTAATTAAACCTAACTAACCCAAGGACATCACACACATCCATGCCCGAGGCAGGATTCGAACCTGCGACCGTAGCAGCAGCACGGTTCCGAACTGAAAGGCCGACGAAAGAGAAGAAGAATCATGAGGGATCTGTTGAATGGAATAAACAGTGTAATGAACACATAACACGTATTAAGAGTAAATCGAATAAAGTCGAAAGTAATGAGAAGTACCACAAATGAGAACAGCGAGAGACTTAACACCAGAATTGGTGATGACAAAGTAAAGGAATTCTGCTACCTAGACAGCAAAATACCTCATGACAGACTGAGCAACGAGGACGTAAAAAGCAGACTAGAGGCGGGAAAAAAGGCATTCCTGGCCACGAGAAGTCTTCTAGTATCAAACATAGGCCTTGAGAATGAAATTTCTAGGAGTGTACGTTTCGAGCACGGAATTGTATGGTTGCGGGACATGGACTGTGCGAAAACTGGAAAAGAAAATAATCGAAACATTTGAGAAGTGGTGCTACAGACGAATGTTGATAATTAGGTGGACTGATAAGGTAAGGAGTGGGAAACAAACTTACGGAAAACGCTGACAAGAAGAAGAGACAGGATTATAGCACGTCTGTTAAGAGATCAAGGAATAACTTCCATGGTACTAAAGGAGATATGGATGTCATTGCTGTTGAGGTAGACAGAGATTGGAATACTTGCAGCAAATAGGTGAGGTCGTACAGTATAGCATCATAGTTGCTAATCCGAGACGAAAAGTTTGCCACAGGAGATGAATTGGTAGCGGGCCGCATCAAACCAGTCAGAAGATCACGATAAAAAAAAAGAGTAAAATAGCAGAACAGCTAGATACTGCCAGCACGTTAAGGCGGCAGACGCTGTCAACACTCATGAAACGCATTCTATTGACCTGTTTCAGAAGCTCCATGATTCACAGTCGATCACATAATCGTGGCTCCATAATCAATTGCAATTTATTTGCCAGCAGTGAGGAAAAGATGGTATCCAATCGTAAGAGGATTTACAGAGGCAGCAGAGCTAACAAGCAGGGCGCTGACACGCCGCCAGACGCACAGTGGTCGCAGCACCCCACTCACCCTCCCCCCTCTTTCCCTCACCCACAACGCCTCCGGCCCACTTTGTTTGCGCTACATTTAACAACACGCGCGCCGGAAATGACTACAACGCAATTCGCGCAGTAATCTAGTCTGGGCGCAGCGTACGTCGCAGCTGTTATGCCCGCCTGCTCTCTTCCCCTGGAACGCAGCAGACCTGCCGTGGATGCGTATTACCGTCGTAAAAAGTGCGACTCTAGCCGCCCTCCTTGTGTGTCGTGGCGGCGGCGGTGGAGTGCAAGCCTTTCGCCGAAAATAATGCGCTGTGCTGTACCAGAGGCTCCCTTAGTGCTTTCATCACAGTTGTAAATTGAGGAAAGAGTCAGTGTTGCCAACCCCTCCCCTTTCCACACCCTGGCCTGCTTGGATTCTGTTCCTCCCGTTCCAGTCTCTCTCTCTCTCTCTCTCTCTGTCTCTCTCCCTCTCTCTCTCGTCCTCTTTATACCTTCATTTCGCTCTTCTCTTTTTTTTTCTTTTTTTTTGCGCTTTTTCGCAATGGACCAAGCCTATTTAACGCGTGCTACCAACAAAGGGCTCAGACCGCATCAGCGTGAAACAAGCAACTGCTGTGGAGTTCATATAGCACACGAAATGGCCTACGCCGCCGGGCAATATGCGTAAACACGTTCTGAGTAGCTAAAACAGTTTTTGCAAGAGACGGAGATTAACCTTGTTCTGCGAGCAGTACAAGCAACGTGGACACGTGCTGAAACTGTTACAGCTTATCGCAGAACAGCCAAGTTTCCAATTTTCTTCTTTTTTGTACGGAGGAGTACGCCGTAAACAAACATTACCAAACACAATTTGACGAAGTTATACTGTTTCAATAAGGTCTTTAAAACTTTAAGAAAATGCACTGAAGGGGCCATTTCGGGTACGACGTGCCTTTGACAATTAAGATTCTGTCACGTACAGCATATACGAGTAGTTTCCAGTCCTGATTAGTAAACGCATGCATAGTACCATTAAATAATCTGTTTCAAACGTAACCTCCGCAGTCAGTTAATTGGTGATTGCGTTCAAAATCAGTAAATTAAAATTTATGTTCAGAATAAATGCCACCACTCTTGATATTAGATCAGTGATTACATTAATAAACGCAGGAGGACTTAACGTTGCTGAAAATCGCCTTTAGCTACATGAAACATACAGCGAATAATGAGGTGAGCGAAGGAAAAAGAGGTAATACTATCGTAATATTAAGATACGCATTTAGGCTCACGCCTGCATTCTTATCAGTAATATTATTGCAACACTCTTTATCTTTCAAAGTGACACATAGTACAAGCATTGGCAAGACTGCACTCGTAACAGAGTGCTTATGAAGCCAAAACTAAAGCAGGTTAATAGCGTCAGCCTTATCAATAATCCGCACAACCAATGGCCCTTACGGTCGGTTTGCCGCAGATTCATTGAGTGTATTTTATGTTTGAATATAATAAGCTTCGATGATACACTAAAGCTTCTGTCGATTATCAACGACTTAGACACTATCACTCGAGCGGAACTCGGTTTGCCCTTTCCCTTCGCGATATGGTTCAAATGGCTCTGAGCACTATGGGACTTAACATCTGAGGTCATCAGTCCCCTAGAACTTAGAACTACTTAAACCTAACTAACCTAAGGACATCACACACATCCATGCCCGAGGCAGGATTCGAACCTGCGACCGTTGCGGTCTCGCGGTTCCGGACTGAAGCGCCTAGAATCGCTCGGCCACACCGGCCGGCCTTCGCGATATCCTACGAACCATGGTTGAAGGACAACAGGCAGATATGATCTCGAATATTTTGTGCCGTTAAAGCTGCTTGCAGGTGAAGGAGTTCAGATGATCATATTGGCTGAGCACTCTTTGTCAGTCTGCCAAACAGTAAAAAACCCACAAAATTTTGTCACGTCGAAATCATAATCAAATCCAAACCCGAGCCGGCCGCGGTGGTCTAGCGGTTCTAGGCGCTCAGTCCGGAGCCGCGCGACTGCTACGGTCGCAGGTTCGAATCCTGCCTCGGGCATGGATGTGTGTGATGTCCTTAGGTTAGTTAGGTTTAAGTAGTTCTAAGTTCTAGGGGACTGATGACCATAGATGTTAAGTCCCATAGTGCTCAGAGCCATTTGAACCATTTTTTGAACCAAACCCGAAGTCAGGATTGCTTTGCACTGTTTATGGAAACATCAGATATTCCAAAACGCTGGTATTTTGACAAACGTCGAATATTCTAGAATATACGAACATTACAAACATATTTCAATAACCTTCCAGAAATGACAGTAACAATTCAGGGTGGTCAGGTTTGATGTGGCAACCAGCTGCACTCGAGCCATCGACGTTAGCCATTACCTTTTAATAAGAGAATACATTTTCCGTTGTAGGCTGTATTGTGGTTTATTAAAATCGTGCAATTAAGTAATTTCGGCCGTGAGCTTGATAGCGGCTCACGGCCGAAATTAGGAAATAGCACGATTTTAATGAAGCACAGTACAGTCTACAACGAAAAATGTATTCTCTTATTAAACACTTAGACGCTGTGGATCCCCACGGAAGCAAAATCTTCATTGCCTTATTCCTTATCTGATTCTTCACTGATCTTCTTCTGCAGTTCTGTGCGGATGTCGTATAACACCTCTCAGACTCCACTGATTAACACTTCCTTCAGATTGTTTTATTACGTTGGGTACCTACTCCCCTAACCAAAAACGCCGAGTAACAGGGTCAGCACAATTACGCCACCTTGCATACAGTACAGCTAATGTCAACAATAGTACCAGCGCAAGTCTTAGAAACGAGTTCAATTGGTTTCTTTCTGCCATGGAAATAGATAGTTCCTTACATACGTTCATTTTTAAACGTCATAAGTGTAGGAATAGAAGGCAGAGTTATGAGAGAACATAGGAAATGCAGTGGAGATGAGGGAGGAGCAATACTGCTTAAATTCTATAAGGATCAGTAAAATGAAAACAAGATGGAAAGAAGTAAGTAAACTGTTTATTATTTCAAAAGTAATCGTCACAGCTATTAATACGTTTATCCCATTGTGAGACAAGACCCTCAGTGCCTTCATGGGAAACGTTTCGTTGTTGCTACGCAAATATGATTGCACACAGGCGTCAACCTCCTCGTCCGAGGCAAATCTATTGGCACGAATGCTTTTCTGCAGGGCGCCAGAGATATCGAAATCCCATGGGGAGGGATCGTGACTTTAAGGAGGATGTGTAAGGGCTTCCGAGAGAAACTTCTGCAGCGTAGTCAAAACAATCATGGCAACGTTTGGGCAGAAGTTTGGCTGGAAAGCGCTTAAACTTCCTCCATCCAATTCCGAGCCGTCTATTTGCTTTAGATGAAGAGGTTCAAAGGAGCCAGTACTGGTTTAGTGTGATCTACTCCACAAATTAGAGAGCACGGAATTCTCCGAAAATGAAAATCAAATCTTAAGCCTTAAATCAGTGCCCCTTCGGGTGCGGATTGGATTGAATTGTTTTGAAGGAGGAGACCAGACAGCGAGGTCATCGGTCTCATCGAATTAGGGAAGGACGGGGAAGGAAGCCGGCCGTGCCCTTTCAAAGGAACCATCCCGGCATTTGCCTGGAGCGATTTAGGGAAATCACGGAAAACCTAAATCAGGATGGCCGGACGCGGGATTGAACCGTCGTCCTCCCGAATGCGAGTCCAGTGTGCTAGGCACTGCGCCACCTCGCTCCGTCGGGTGCAGAGATCCCAGCCACGCTGACAGTAAGCCATCAGAATAATAGCTGCCGTTGGCGTACCTAAAATACACTCCTGGAAATTGAAATAAGAACACCGTGAATTCATTGTCCCAGGAAGGGGAAACTTTATTGACACATTCCTGGGGTCAGATACATCACATATAACACTGACAGAACCACAGGCACATAGACACAGGCAACAGAGCATGCACAATGTCGGCACTAGTACAGTGTATATCCACCTTTCGCAGCAATGCAGGCTGCTATTCTCCCATGGAGACGATCGTAGAGATGCTGGATGTAGTCCTGTGGAACGGCTTGCCATGCCATTTCCACCTGGCGCCTCAGTTGGGCCAGCGTTCGTGCTGGACGTGCAGACCGCGTGAGACGACGCTTCATCCAGTCCCAAACATGCTCAATGGGGGACAGATCCGGAGATCTTGCTGGCCAGGGTAGTTGACTTACACCTTCTAGAGCACGTTGGGTGGCACGGGATACATGCGGACGTGCATTATCCTGTTGGAACAGCAAGTTCCCTTGCCGGTCTAGGAATGGTAGAACGATGGGTTCGATGACGGTTTGGATGTACCGTGCACTGTTCAGTGTCCCCTCGACGATCACCAGTGGTGTACGGCCAGTGTAGGAGATCGCTCCCCACACCATGATGCCGGGTGTTGGCCCTGTGTGCCTCGGTCGTATGCAGTCCTGATTGTGGCGCTCACCTGCACGGCGCCAAACACGCATACGACCATCATTGGCACCAAGGCAGAAGCGACTCTCATCGCTGAAGACGACACGTCTCCATTCGTCCCTCCATTCACGCCTGTCGCGACACCACTGGAGGCGGGCTGCACGACGTTGGGGCGTGAGCGGAAGACGGCCTAACGGTGTGCGGGACCGTAGCCCAGCTTCATGGAGACGGTTGCGAATGGTCCTCGCCGATACCCCAGGAGCAACAGTGTCCCTAATTTGCTGGGAAGTGGCGGTGCGGTCCCCTACGGCACTGTGTAGGATCCTACGGTCTTGGCGTGCATCCGTGCGTCGCTGCGGTCCGGTCCCAGGTCGACGGGCACGTGCACCTTCCGCCGACCACTGGCGACAACATCGATGTACTGTGGAGACCTCACGCCCCACGTGTTGAGCAATTCGGTGGTACGTCCACCCGGCCTCCCGCATGCCCACTATACGCCCTCGCTCAAAGTCCGTCAACTGCACATACGGTTCACGTCCACGCTGTCACGGCATGCTACCAGTGTTAAAGACTGCGATGGAGCTCCGTATGCCACGGCAAACTGGCTGACACTGACGGCGGCGGTGCACAAATGCTGCGCAGCTAGCGCCATTCGACGGCCAACACCGCGGTTCCTGGTGTGTCCGCTGTGCCGTGCGTGTGATCATTGCTTGTACAGCCCTCTCGCAGTGTCCGGAGCAAGTATGGTGGGTCTTACACACCGGTGTCAATGTGTTCTTTTTTCCATTTCCAGGAGTGTATGTTAGTGGGTAAGGGGGCAAACTACTATCGGACAAACAACAGTCTATTCCCTATAGAAAAGAATTGATTACATGAATTACCATACACATTTGGGTTAAAGTCGGCCGGAGTGGTCGAGCGGTTATAGACGCTACAGTCTACAGTCTACTGATGTGTGTGATGTTCTTAGGTTAGTTAGGTTTAAGTAGTTCTAAGTCCTAGGGGACTGATGATCGCAGAAGTTAAGTCCCATAGTGCTCAGAGCCATTTGAACCATTTTTGGATTAAAGATGCGGAAACGATATTCTTAAGAAAATCCAATAGAAACTAGAAAGAAAAAATAAGCACAAGGAAAATATTGATTAAGGTCGACAGCAACTTAATACCAACGATCTACTAAAAATATTTCAGTTGACACTGCTATCAAAACCAACACTATATACTGAGACAATATAAACTAAACTGTAGGTGGGCAGTAATTCCTAACTGCCGGATCACTTCCTCAAATTTAAACCTCAAGATCAGATGTGAGTGAAGAGACCGACAGGAACGCGAGGGAATACGACTAGTTACAGTAATTACTCCAATGTAACGCAGACCTGAAGAGAAAGCTCGCTGTTGACTTCAACATTTCACGCCTGAGCATTGCATTATTTACATTTCTCAGAATGCAGCGAAAATCTCAGCGGAGGTTGGCTGTTGCGTCTGTAGCCGCTCGTACCTGTTGTCCTCACAAACCTATGTTGGCCTCTGAAATAATTTAACAGTCTACAACTTCTCTATTTTCCGTGAAGCGAAAAACAGTATGCATACCTAGCTAAGCCAAATGACTTTGTACAACCGCCACGGCTGGACCACGTGAATTATGTTGCCCTCAAAAATTCTCGCAAGAACGTTAACTATAACAGCTCTTCTCGTGTCCTCCAGCACCTCACAAATTTGGCTAACACAGAGCTTGGTGAATCAACAAAGTGTTCACAGAAAAATATTTCTCTTGGCGTCATCACAGAGCGTTAAGTGCTCGTTACAACACACGACAACTCCAGAGAGAGAGAGTGGCCCAATTTTCCCTACGTAATTGACTATATTATCGCTAATTTCCCCCACTGGACCGCAGCTCCGCTTCCTTGCACGATTCTTATCGGCGAAGAAGCCTGATTGTTAGGGTCCATCATCGCTTACTCGACGAATAAGAATTTCTGAAACAAACTCCTACGTATGCCGTCTTATTCCTGATCAATCAGAGTTCGAGATTCCCTCCTTACGTTAAAAGCTCCACGAGGTCAGGTGCTCAGTAATGTGAAGCACACGCACTGTCCACGGTAGCGTCACATGATTTTACTGTTTACAGAAGGCCCATGACGCCGTATTTTGTGCTTTCGCCTCGCGCAAATCCAAAGGCCGCTTACATGGACCAGTAACTGTCCTCCATGATGCGAGGATCGCTCTGTTATGGCCCACTAAGTGTATTTCCCTGTCGCACTTCTGGGATGTCAACTGGCAAATCTCTTTCACTTCAGTTCGACTTTACTACCAAACTTTTACGTGTTTATCTGCAAGCTAATGAGGTAGGAATTGTTAGTAGCGTGCACATCAAGGCATGTATGCTTTTATTACATTTCATACTATGCAAATTACCTAATTGCGTTCAAAGTGTGGCTTGTGACATATCAAATGATTCAGCTTAACGAGTAGAATCGACCTAATGAGAAAATTAACTTGTTAGGTGGTAGAAATTACTTTGCCACTTACAATGTGCACACCTGAGTACAATTGTGGTTCCATAAGCAACCACAACGCTTTCCCACCAGCTGAAAAGTGCTCGTACCCGAGTACAAAAACAGGCGAACATCCTCTTCTTTAAAAGAGTCTGATAGAAATGTGAAGAACCAATCGCCTCAGTCCTGATTGCGCCTTCTTCACCAAAAATTTTGGCATGTGAACATATCTGCGCTCTTTTAACACAGAACAATCTCAAATCTTTAAGCCAGTCTCTCTTTGTAGTGAAGCCTTCTCTCAGCATCTTCTTCTGACATATTATATACATCTCTCTCTCTCTCTCTCTCTCTCTCTCTCTCTCTCTCTCTCTCTCTCTCTGTCTCTCTATCTGTATCCTTTTGCTCTCATTGCCACTTTCTCCTGTGGTTCTCTCTCCCTCTGTCACTGTCTTCATCACTTTCTCTCACGCTTCATTATCACAGCCTGCTTCTCAGTCACTTTCACTTTCTTTCTGTCTCACTGCCATCGTCTCTGTCTCATTCTTCTTCTCTTTCATTGCCTCTGTCTCTTCCTTTCTCGTTTGCAGCTTGCTGAGCTTGCTGTCTTTCTCTTCAGGCACCCTGTCTTCTCTCCACACATGTCACTGAGGATGGTTTGGTCGTGGTTTTGGCCCCTAGGCTGGGAAGCTTTAAGACGTGATATAGGGGATGGAGGAATGTGGGAAAGTTTTGTTGTCTTAAAGTTCGACAGTTTGTGGGATCCAGACACCCGAAGCATATGTATGGTCTCCACTCAACCCTTTCTTTTCCTCTGTACTTCACTCTTTTACTCCCACTGCTACAATTTTCATCCATCTCTATTTCTCTTTAACTGTCACAGTCTCCCACTGACCATCGCTATCTCCCCTGTCTTCTACTGTCTTCATCTGTGTCTTTCTTTTATACTGCCACTTCCTCCCATTATCACTTTCTCTTCTCTGTCTTTCACTGGCACTGTCTCCTCTATCTTCCAATGTCATTGCCTGTTTGCTACTCTCTTTCTGCAAATAGAAGCATGAATATATTCACATGCCAAAATTTTTAGCGACGAAGATGGAATGACGATCGAGACGGATGGTTCCCCTGTTTTCTGTGGTTCATTTAAAGAGGAGCAAATTCACCTTTTTTGTGATCCGACAAGAGCATTTTTCAGTTGGATTCTTTTTTTAAATAAAACGAATTCTGCGGGTCAATAAAGTTTTGACATTTTCTTTATATACTTCCACACAATACAGACTTTGAGACGCATAAATAAAAAAATAAGTATGCATAATACAAAGTTCACACAAAATAGTCTCCCATCCAACGAAAGTTCACATCACACTAATTCACATAAAAACGCGCAAAATTTTTAGGCTACATCTACAATATACAAAAAAATGCGGTGTTCGATTTGCAAATACCAAGAATTACCTATGACCAAATAATATTTTGCAAAGGTGCTTATGCTGCCAGGTGGTACCATTGAATAATTTCCATGTCAGACAGCGCGTCATAAAGTTATATCGCGAAAAAAGGCGACTAGAAACTTAGTTTGGCGACCTCAGAACCTTGCAATGACCCCCAAAAAAGTGAATATTTTGCGTTAATAAATACGGTAGCTTTGAACCTCAGGAGCTAGGTAACGGAAACTATACAGAGGAGCGTTTCATGGTTCCCTGGAACATCATCTTAAGAACACACGTTAAAAAATTTGATGATCTGCCATCAATAGAAATTAAAGAAATGACCACCCACAATTATCATTTTCGGTATTCAAAGATCTACGTTTCTTTGGAAGGGGTGGGGCGGATCTTGATAACGGATAAACGGAAAAATAACGTTTCTAGATAAATTTCTAAGAAATGAACAGTTAAAATTTGAGCCATTTGCTACGGTTAAGTATGTAGATAACTGCAACTCACAGTGGAAAATACTGCTAAAAACCGGTTTTTGGGTTTTTCGGCATAAATGCGGTAACTTTGAACTTTCGGGTCTCGGTAACAAGTGATGGATGGAGAAGGTATCTATATTATCTGAGAGCATCATTTTAAGAACATACAGGAAAAATTTAGATAATTTGCCACTAATAGAAATAATTATTGAAGTGTCCATCGCTATAATTTTGGCACCAAAAAATCATGGTTATTCGGGGTTTTGTCAGGAACCGCTCGTGAACGGATGGTGCTTTTACAAACGATCTAACATCCACCCCAAACTCAAGGTAAAAGAATCAACCGATTTGCTCAATTGCATGAGCTGGAAGAAATGTGTAACGCTTAAACTTTTCCCATGTACTGTACGACGGCTGCAGTATGCAAGTCATTTCGACAGGTATACAAATGGCCACTCGACCTAGATTTATTCGAAACTCTTAACACCTTACACAATAATCAATAGAACCCGAGATATGACCCACTGAAAATCGCATTTTTGCGCTCCGATTTTTGCTACTAGTTGGTACCGTACACGGACCAATGAAGTTCAAAAAATGGTTCAAATGGCTCTGAGCACTATGGGACTTAACATCTTAGGTCATCAGTCCCCTAGAACTTAGAACTACTTAAACCTAACTAACCTAAGGACATCAAATACATCCATGCCCGAGGCAGGATTCGAACCTACGACCGTAGCAGCCCCGCAGTTCCGGACTGTAGCGCCTAGAACCGCACGGCCACCGCGGCCGGCGGACCAATGAAGCCATGACCATCTTGTCTCACAATGAGATAAATATATTAACAGCTACGCCGTTAATAAACAGTTTACTTACTATTTTTTCGTCTGTTAGGTTTTAATTTGACAGACCCTTATGCAGTGCATTTCAACTGGCAATCGTAACTGCATTTTCAAAGTTAAATGATGAGAAAAACGAAGATGTGAAGGGGGTTTAATCATGCATTCCAAAATCAGGTATTGGATTGTAAGCACACCCATCAGGATATGTTAACTCACTTGAGAAATAAGTAACGATGAAAAGTAGTCTAAAGTTTAAGAAACAGGATACTGATTAATGGTGAGTGATTACTTCCGTTCAGAGTTCGCTGAGGATGTAGATGCTGCGACTTTGAATATCAAGTAGCTAGTTCAGTTGAGAAGGATGGACAACTCAAATCACAGATCTTCAACACCAAATGCACGAAAGAGAACTGTGAAGAAACTTTTTGAAATACTTCAGTGGATGGACAGAAGCAATAAACAAATATTCAAGATAATAATGGAATAGAGCAATATAAGAGCTGCGAACCTATGCGTATTCAGCCTCAATGAGTGTCACTGTTCACTTATGTAAACAGACTGGCCAGTTGCCCCAGACCCCGATTATATAAACAAACCAGTCACTTGACCTCTTAATTTTTTTACTTAGAACGTAATTAAAGGGAAATACCTGTGATGATAATTGTAATTAATGCTCTATAACTGTCACTATAGTCACCATAATTTATAGGCAAGATGGCGACTTAGAGTGTTCATGTTTTTCCGAGGTGTTAATTAATAGTTAAATGCTTTTGTTCTAAAGTGATATGTGTCATCATACAAATGATAATTTATGACCAAAAACGGCTTCTTCTCTCCTGCACTGTTGTAGATCGTTCCTGCTGGTCCTTCTCCCACCACCACCTCCACCTGCCATAATGTCTTCAGCATCCTTGGACTGTCATTCTCACTCTGAACATTGCTCAAGCAACAACATCACCGCAGCGTGGCAATGCACTCAACGCTATTTAACTATTTTTTAAAGAAAACAGTTGTAAATGTAGAACTTAACACCACAACAAGATTACTAAATACAAAAAGAACAGAATACTACGTTTAAAAGATGATAATTAACTTACTGGTCACATACCGTATGTTTATAGCTGAGGCATCACTTCTGTAAGATTGAATTATGCTGTTGGCAAACGCTTGGTTCAGATTACAGATCATTTTGTTCAATACTTCCACGTTGGAACGACATACTATTTCTTTTGTCTCTAGTAAACTCGTATCACAAGTTTTTCTGAAACTCGTGGTTGTATATCAGTAATACTATTCAAACATTAACAAATATGGATGGTCAGTCAAGTGTGATCGTGTTTCTACTGACAAACAGTGTATATATCAGCATGACCTAAAAATGCTTCAAATGGCTCTCAGCACTATGGGACTTAACATCGGAGGTCATCAGTTGCCTAGAACTTAGAACTACTTAAACCTAACTAACCTAAGGATATCACACACATCCATGTCCGAGGCAGGATTCGAGCCTGCGACCGTAGCGGTCGAGCGGTTCCAGACTGTAGCGCCTAGAACTGCTCGGCCACACCGGCCAGTCAGCATGACATCATGTCATTCATAGTGTGTATCTATAACATCCCTACGTTTTGGACGTTCATTGTCATCGTTGCCTCATGAGAAAAGACGCCTTTGAGTACTACTCGCAATGTCCCGCCTGCAAAAATGCAGAGTAAAGGTCCCTGCGCCGCGTTTTTGGGAACCAAGTTCCTCAGTTGACCTCGCATCAAACACCCACTCATGGCGTGGACACAAACTCGACTTTATCGAAACAGAATCCGGGTGGATACGCCACTCTGGCGCAGCCAAACATAACCACTCAACCAAACATCAGAGTCGCTAAAGTACAAAGACTACCAAATCTTTGGGAAAGTAACTACACATGGACTCCGAACATGGAGTAATATGACCGAGAGGTCTGACTGTAACTGACGAACAATATAATTAAAGGATCTCACTTCCTAGTGACTTTGTCATTGGTTTAATGATCCTGGCCGGCCGCGGTGGTCTAGCGGTTCTAGGCGCTCAGTCCGGAACCGCGCGATTGCTACGGTCGCAGGTTCGAATCCTGCCTCGGGCATGGATGTGTGTGATGTCCTTAGGTTAGTTAGGTTTAAGTAGTTCTAAGTTCTAGGGGACTGATGACCACAGATGTTAAGTCCCATAGTGCTCAGAGCCATTTGAACCATTTGAACCAATGATCCTGAAACTCCGGCAAAGTAGATGGTGTCACATATAATTAGGTATTTTTATCTCACCATAACATGTTCTGTCGACTGAAGATAAAAATGCACTAAGAATAAAGTTCTTACTTACTAACACTTCAAAAAATAATTAATTACCCTCTAAAACTACTCTTGTCCTAAGCTAAACACGATAAAATGAGAAAAATTATCAGAAATAAAGACTAGAAAAAGAAGAAAACATGAACACTCAGTCATGACTATCATAAATCACTTATTCTCCTTATCTTATCCAACAAACATACATATTATTTACGCTCGCTCTCTCTAAATTAATTTTGACCTTACTCTACTCCCTTCTTCCCAGTCATTCTTTCCTGAATAATTCCTCAATTATGGTGCCATCCAGTGCCCATTTCTAAATTTCGAGTGACCACAGTCGTAATGGTTGCGTGCATTTCTTCTTCTCCTCGTTACACGCCCGTTATTATACTGCTCATTCAATTCACAATGTTCATCCCCGTGTCCTACGTTTACCTCTGTGATTAATGCTGTTACATAGGATGTTTTCTGCCATTTTTCTCTCTCTCTTTCTCGTGATGTCCTGTTTCACACACGATCAGCATATCTCTAAATTCTTCAAATGACACTCATTTCTCGCTCATTGAATTAGTGTCACTAATGCCTTTCTATAAACATAGGTCAGGGCAAAACCGCATTGACAATGTGCTGGTCATTGGATGTGAAAGCAATGGCCCAACTGATGGACCCATGCAACAGGATGTACTGATGTGCCGCTACTCTCGAAATCTTTAAAAGGGTATGATGACACAAAGCTCGCCCTCAGTTCCTAGATTAATCTAGAACCCTTTTTGTCTCTGCCAAATGCTTCTCTATTTCTCCGTTCTTCATATGAACAACTTTGTTCTGTTACTGAGCAAGTATATCCAGAGACTGTACTTCCATTGATATCCCTAGTGCAGCAATGCATGTTCAGCTAGTTTCCGTATTTGACTCAAGTATAACAGTTTTGAACTTCTAATCCCTTCCTAGATACCTCTAAACTATTCAGCTGAGAGATTGTAGGGCACTCTCACTTCAAATACAGTGTTATGCTGCGTAATGTTCTGAGGGAAGTTGATCTTTATTACTTGGTTGCTATACCTGGATACGATCTGTCTTCATTCATATGATGAAATGGATGGCAGTAGTTAACGCTCTTGCTTGTGTGCTCTAGTGAAGGAATAGCGGTAAGCTTTACCTGTGTTCAAAGGAAGTGGGTGCCAAATTACAGGACTGCAGTAGAAGAGTACAGCAGCTGAAGGCCGAGGGGAGCGTTTTTTCTGCGAACCTGGGTGAAAACATTTGCGGACTGCCCAGTCCCTCGGTCTCATTGTGCAGACAGATTGGATGGCGCCAGTCGGTCGGCGACCACGTCCAGGTAGGCTGACTAGCGCGAAGAGTCGCTGCTGTTATGCAGAGCATTGATGACTGGCAATAAAGCAGAAGATGGGCCCTTGTTAGGTAGGAAGCCAATGAGATGACTGTGTGTTTCTGCGACAGTTCAGTGTCGCCCAGACGTCCAGACTCTGCTACAAAACATACTTGTGAAGGCTCGAGGCTTTTAGGCAGTCTATGGTCATTCTTTGGAAAGTTCGAAATGGACGCAACAGGGGAGATAACGATCTTTTTACGGAGTGCTGTGGTTCTATCCAGGTCATGATTTTAGCAAAGACTTGCGTCTTTGCATGGGAAAGAGGCCTTGAAGCTGAATCTTTTTTTCCTTTTCTCCCAATTAAGTTTTTAAGTAGCTGGTTTGTCAAATATGGGTGTGCAGAGCAGGGGCAGTCTCCCAGCTTCAAATGCTGCACTCCAACTCATGATTGGCTTGGGCTAGAGTGGGTGTAGTCTAAGCATGTAAATGTGCTATACTACCGAGCTGGCAAGGAAAACTGAGAGAAAGAGGAGAAGACACTCTTGCACTGGTGCTTCGCTAGTAAAGAACTGCGGGTCTTTACCAAAACGGTGGGACTTTGCTAGTGTGCCACTTAGAGCCTGTGCCAGTCACCATCTGAACCATCAGAGGTACCGCTTCTAGCATCACGCACACAATGAGTGATGCGTGGGTGTACTTATTTGTTTTGAGTCAAGTGTCTAAACATTTGACATGTTGCGTCACACACAGTCGTGGCACAGAGTCAAATTGGTTTGGCAGAGCGGTAAACAGGTCCACCTGCACACTGGAATCCACCTGGGTTTCGGAGGCTCATAGTGAAGTAACTGCGTTCTGAATTAGGCCACAACTCCTCCCAGTGTTCTGATTAACATTACCTTCCCCATTTTCATTAAAGTCTTGATTACAATTGAAAGTAGGAAGCTTGCACAGTCTCTTCGACTTTTTCGCTATTGCTTCCCGCGTTTCTTTTAACATCTTCATACTGTGTGCTTTGAATGTCTTCAAAACCTTCTTCGTTAGTATTACCTCACACTGAGTGTACTCCATATTCCACCTTGCTCTCTTTTGCCTATGTTATTCTCCAGTTCTGTGTCAGATTCCTTCGTTATTCTACTTTCTTTCCATCTGATCTCTTCTGCCTGCCTATATCCTTTGCACGTCTTCTCTATCTCCTGTTGTCCCCTCTCTTCTTCCTACTAAAAACAATCGTAAATTGCGTTCACTTGCAAATTCTGATCAGTGTTCACTTCTGACGTCGCCGCGCCTGAATCTTTTGTGCGAAACCAACCTCTCATTATTCATGGTGGTTGCATGTCTGTTAGTACCTGCTGCATCACCCTAATGTGAATCTACTTGTTCCCTGTCATCACCTTCCTCTGGTACAGAGTTCAGCACTTCCTGGTGGTCTTTATCACGACCACTAGTAATTCCGCACTCGCTTCCACTTACTACATCACTTGGAGTGTCCTGCTCATTCTGTCACTGCCCTCGATTCTATCTTGGTCCATATTTGGCTTTTCCTGACAATTTATTGAGCTGTCTGTTTTTTGACATATGCCAGTGTCAATAATTTCTTGACTTCTTTCAACTTTCTCACTCCGAGTGTCTTCCTCCTTAATACCGTAAATGTTGGTACATGCGACTGGACACTATCATCTCTCATGTGGTGTCAAAATGAACGGCCCCCAAAACCACATAAAGAAATTATCCAAACATCTAAATGCTGATAAACTCTCACTTCTGTGTAAGACAACGAAATACAAAACAGAGTACAAAAATAGCACACTTCCTCTGGTTCCTCACAAAGTGTCTGCGATTTTCATCAGCGTAAACAGAAATTGAAAAATTGACTTAATTATAATTGAAAATATGAATTAAAAAATTTCCAAAATTTTACAAGTATTTTTTGTGCCTCTGCTTATTTATTCATCACTTGTACTCATTTATCTGACAAAAAAATATTTCTCATTCAACATTCAATTCACACATTCATAAAAAATTTCCTTCCAGGACTACTACTCACTAAAATTTCGTATCCATGAAATTCCTAATCAATGCTCACTCGTTGCTAGTTCCTATCCTGTGTGTCCATCAATACCCTGCCTACTTTTTCTTTCACATGCACACCAATGCATTACCTCCAGATTCCAGTGCAGGGAAAACACACTCTCAGCATGTGACACACACATCCTATTTTTCTTTGCTCAATTTTAATTATATTTCATAGGATGTAGGTATCCTTTTTCCCTCAAGTTGTACCCAAATTGGTTCAAGTACGGTGCAGTAGTCTCCTGTGCTAATCCAGCATGAAACATAAGATATCATGTTGATTCTATAAACAGATTCCCGAAATCTGAGCGCTCAGCAAACAATAAAAATTCCTATATCTTATTCCGCTAGAGGGAGTGGTAGGACTGTGTTAAGCTGTGGCTGGTTCTTGCTCCTTGCTAAAATAATTTTATTTTATTTAATCAAGTTCCGAATATTCAAACTCCTAAAAGTAGAAGAATTTAGAAATTTAAAATACAATTACTTTTTCGAGACCAAAACAGTTAAAGTATTAGCAATCAAATCAGTTTTGTAGCCATTCAACAAGAAGAATTTACTCGACACCATGAAAGGTGACACACGACTCTCCCCCGTTAACAACACCATCAGTCGGATTAATATTCATATTTTAGATCATGATCTCAGTGTTACACAGTATTATATTTAGTATGTGTGGTTTATGGCAATTTTACATGAGGAAATTGTCGGCACACTGCTCATCTAACTGCATTAGTAGACTGTAGAGAATTTGTACCCAAGGGGCCATAGTGGAAGCAAAAAGAACAGGGGGTGTGATGGATTGTGGGCCATAAATACTGAGTCCAATGACCTAGCTGTGAAAGCGATTCTGGGACGCAGCGATCTGTGCATTGTACCTGCAGAGGGACTTCAGGCCATAACATTTCCCGCTTTCCACTTAGGGCCAGAGCAGGAGGGTGCCAGTTAACAAAACATTTTATCTGGGACATGCAACAGTCCATTGTGAAGGTGGACAGATGGTGGAAAGTAGGTGGAGGAAGTCATTTAACAGAGACTGCTGTAGTCTGAGCTTTTTTGCAAATTGTGGGCAGGTCATAAAAATCGAAGCATTCTCATTTTAGACGCTGGAACGAAACAGACAGAGCAGCTGGTGTGTATTAACTCCCCTGACTCCAGGAAGTCGCAAAGTTCTTTTAACCAGCGGGAAAAACATATTTCATGGGAATGACTGTGTGGAAAGCTTAACAGCCTTCTTTCAGGAATTGAAAATGGTTGGCCAGGAAAGATTAGATTCCTCCATAAAGGAGGGACAATGATCCCTTCTAGGTAGAGGTTTTTTTTTTGCCGAAACATGACCATACTTAACATGAGAACGATGCCTACCTCATCTAAAATCTTTTTTCAGACAAGAGAGATTTTGAGTTGCTGATTGACTCCCCTCACAATATGCAAAGCAGAGTCTCGCCCCCTTAGTGTGGGAGTCCTGGATTGGCTACAGGCCAAAAGAATGGTCAAGATGGGAGATTCAATGTGTAGAGGATAGTCAGATTTTTTTCTACAACTTAGAGGTGGTTTCGCTTTTCCTAATTCGGCTAGTGTACAGAGGCTTGTTGAAAAGTGGTTGTGATTCTTTGCCTTCTTTATCTTCTGGTCCTCTCGTGGTGGAGAACTTCAGACCGTTCCCTAGTGGGTGAGACTTATGGTCTGTAACTTGTGGTAGACTAAGAGCCAGTGGCAGTTTCCCACTGTACCGACAATGGGACTGCATGTTATCTCAGACATGTTGTGTGTCATGAGGGTAAATTTATTTGTCCTGAGTCGGCTGCCTGACGTTTCACAATTCCAGCATGCACCGTCGTGCCTGCGAGTCAAATTGGTTTGGCTAGACCAGCGAACAGGTGCACATCACATTGAAATCTGCAGGGATTTCAGAGCTCTTGTACTCGTAGAAAAGCTTTCCGCATTCAGGATGCCAGTCCACGTAGTTAGCATATTTTCATGGGCACATCAGAACATTACAGCTGTCGCAACTGAATGAAGATTTATCAGCTAGTTGTAACTATAAAATGATTAATAAAAAACATATCATGATTTATGTTAACTTGGGATTGGAATTATTATATTCTTCTTGAAGTATGAGGGTATTTCGCCTGTCTCATACATCTTGCTCACGAGATGGTAGAGTTTTGTCAGGGATGGCTCTCCCAAGGCCGTCAGTAGTTCTAATGGAATGTTGTCTACTCACCGGGCCTTGTTTCGACTCAGGTCTTTCAGTGCTCTGTCAAACCCTTCACGCAGTATCGTATCTCCCATTTCATCTTCATCTACATCCCCATCCATTTCCATAATATTGTCCTCAAGTACATCGCCCTTGTTTTTTTTTTTTTTTTTTTTTTGGTCAACAGTCTACTGACTGGTTTGATGCGACCCGCCACGAATTCCTTTCCTGTGCTAACCTCTTCATCTCAGAGTAGCACTTGCAACCTACGTCCTCAATTATTTGCTTGACGTATTCCAATCTCTGTCTTCCTCTACAGTTTTTGCCCTCTACAGCTCCCTCTAGTACCGTGGAAGTCACTCCCTCATGTCTTAGCAGATGTCCTATTATCCTGTCCCTTCTGCTTTTCAGTGTTTTCCACATATTCCTTTCCTCTCCGATTCTGCGTAGAACCTCCTCATTCCTTACCTTATCAGTCCACCTAATTTTCAACATTCGTCTATAGCACCACAACTCAAATGCTTCGATTCCCTTCTGTTCCGGTTTTCCCACAGTCCATGTTTCACTACCATACAATGCTGTACTCCAGACGTACATCCTCAGAAATTTCTTCCTCAAATTAAGGCCGGTATTTGATATTAGTAGACTTCTCTTGGCCAGAAATGCCTTTTTTGCCATAGCGAGTCTGCTTTTGATGTCCTCCTTGCTCCGTCCGTCATTGGTTATTTTACTGTCTAGGTAGCAGAATTCCTTAACTTCATTGACTTCGTGACCATCAATCCTGATGTTAAGTTTCTCGCTGTTCTCATTTCTACCACTTCTCATTACCTTCGTCTTTCTCCGATTTACTCTCAAACCATACTGTGTACTCATTAACTGTTCATTCCGTTCAGCAGATCATTTAAATCTTCTTCACTTTCACTCAGAATAGCAATGTCATCAGCGAATCGTATCATTGATATCCTTTCACCTTGTATTTTAATTCCACTCCTGAACCTTTCTTTTATTTCCATCATTGCTTCCTCGATGTACAGATTGAAGAGTATGGACGAAAGGCTACAGCCTTGTCTTACACCCTTCTCAATACGAGCACTTCGTTCTTGGTCGTCCACTCTTATTATTCCCTCTTGGTTGTTGTACATATTGTATATGACCCGTCTCTCCCTGTAGCTTACCCCTACTTTTTTCAGAATCTCGAACAGCTTGCACCATTTTATATTGTCGAACGCTTTTTCCAGGTCGACAAATCCTATGAAAGTGTCTTGATGTTTCTTTAGCCCTGCTTCCATTATTAGCCGTAACGTCAGAATTGCCTCTCTCGTCCCTTTACTTTTCCTAAAGCCAAACTGATCGTCACCTAGCGCATTCTCAATTTTCTTTTCCATTCTTCTGTATATTATTCTTGTAAGCAGCTTCGATGTATGACCTGTTAAGCTGAGTGTGCGACAATTCTCGCACTTGTCAGCTCAAAAATGGTTCAAATGGCTCTGAGCACTATGGGACTCAACTTCTGAGGTCATTAGTCCCCTAGAACTTAGAACTAGTTAAACCTAACTAACCTAAGGACATCACAAACATCCATGCCCGAGGCAGGATTCGAACCTACGACTGTAGCGGTCTTGCGGTTCCAGACTGCAGCGCCTTTAACCGCACGGCCACTTCGGCCGGCACACTTGTCAGCTCTTGCCGTCTTCGGAACTGTGTGGATGATGCCTTTCCGAAAGTCAGATGGTACATCGCCAGACTCATATATTCTACACACCAACGTGAATAGTCGTTTTGTTGCCACTTCCCCGAATGATTTTAGAAATTCTGATGGAATGTTATCTATCCCTTCTGCCTTATTTGACCGTAAGTTCTCCAAAGCTCCTTTAAATTCCGAGTCTAATACTGGATACCCTATCTCTTCTAAATCGACTCCTGTTTCTTCTTCTATCACATCAGACAAATCTTCACCCTCATAGAGGCTTTCAATGTATTCTTTCCACCTATCTGCTCTCTCCTCTGCATTTAACAGTTGAATTCCCGTTGCACTCTTAATGTTACCACCGTTGCCTTTAATGTCACCAAAGGTTGTTTTGACTTTCCTGTATGCTGCGTCTGTCCTTCCGACAATCATATCTTTTTCGATATCTTCACATTTTTCCTGCAGCCATTTCGTCTGAGTTTCCCTGCACTTCCTATTTATTTCATTCCTCAGCGACTTGTATTTCTGTATTCCTGATTTTCCCGGAACATGTTTGTACTTCCTCCTTTCATCAATCAACTGAAGTATTTCTTCTGTTACCCATGGTTTCTTCGCAGCTACCTTCTTTGTACCTATGTTTTCCTTCCCAATTTTTGTGATGGCCCTTTTTAGAGATGTCCATTCCTCTTCAGCTGTACTGCCTATTGCGCTATTCCTTATTGCTGTATCTATAGCGTTAGAGAACTTCAAATGTATCTCGTCATTCCTTAGTACTTCCGTATCCCACTTCTTTGCGTATTGATTCTTCCTGACTAATGTCTTGAACTTCAGCCTACTCTTCATCACTACTATATTGTGATCTGAGTCTATATCTGCTCCTGGGTACGCCTTACAATCCAGTATCTGATTTCGGAATTTCTGTCTGACCATGATGTAATCTAATTGAAATCTTCCCGTATCTCCCGGCCTTTTCCAAGTATACCTCCTCCTCTTGTGATTCTTGAACAGGGTATTCGCTATTACTAGCTGAAACGTGTTACAGAACTCAATTAATCTTTCTCCTCTTTCATTCCTTGTCCCAAGCCCATATTCTCCCGTAACCTTTTATTCTACTCCTTCCCCTACAACTGCATTCCAGTCGCCCATGACTATTAGATTTTCGTCCCCCCTTACATACTGCATAACCCTTTCAATATCCTCATACACTTTCTCTATCTGTTCATCTTCAGCTTGCGACGTCGGCATGTATACCTGAACTATCGTTGTCGGTGTTGGTCTGCTGTCGATTCTGTTTAGAACAACCTTGTATAGACCCTCTATATACTCCTTCCACCTTTCTGCTTTCCCTTCTTTGCTTAGAACTGGGTTTCCATCTGAGCTCTTGATATTCATACAAGTGGTTCTCTTTTCTCGAAAGGTCTCTTTAATTTTATCTGTCTGTAACTGGAAGGTTCTATGTTCGAAATTCCTTTTTAAATTCCTCTGAATAATCAAAACCGCCAAAGCTTCAAGTTTGTATAGCGAGTATTCACTTCCAGACTCTGAGAGGCGTACATCACCAGATATTCCAGATATTCTCGAAGCAACACGACGATGCGTCTGTCTGGACAATAAATTCTTTTTCACAATCGGTATAGCCAATACTGGCTGACTTTCTTGCGCAGTGTTGAGACTTTCGAAATCTGCCTCCTGAGAGGAACGCCACTCAAACCTTTTTCCTTTTTTCTGTAGCTAGGTAATAGTAACAGACAATTGCGCAATATTAGGACGTATTTTCTAAAAACAATTTAAAAATATACATGCGATGCCTACAAACGAGGCACCATAGTCACGCTGACCTCACTCCATGTGCCTTATGTGCACGAGTGGGAGATCAGTGGCAACATGCTAAAGCACTTTCTTTTTATTGTCTCAAAGTTATATGTTATATGTTATGCTCTATTATCTATCTTGTCCTCAAGTTTTCCAGAGTAATGTGTGTGACTCAGTGCTGTTAGCAATTTTGAAGGCCCTTCCAGTCTAGCAAGGCGGACTGCATGTTCATACACTTCATGCATCTGGTGTGGGTTTCCCTCCTTCTAGTTATTTATTTTACTCCTGCTCCTTCAGTGCCAGTTTCACTTTCATATAAAGCCGTACATTGCTGTTTATCCTGTGTCAATTTTTGTGCTACTAACGCTTTATTTTGGTGACTCGCGACTTAAAGGTACGTCGGCATTCCTTATGATGGAGCAGACGGCTAGGTAGTGTCGGTAACATTCGGCAACTCCAGAAAACATGCATGTAATTTATTCGCCATCTCCCTCGCAAACTGTAGTCAAGTAAACACCCCGCAGACCGAGCATGCATCTGCAGTGCTCATGGAAAAACTATGTGCTAACCTAAGGTATGTGTCGCACGGCACAAAACAGAATAGCTTCTGCTGTACAGCTACAGTTTGATGCTGCCGAAGAAGGTATCAACTGCTCGCTTCCACATGGCCCTGTAAGATCTGTCTACAACCAGAAGAAACAGACTGAGTGCACCAAAACAGATTATGGCGTCTGCCTGTGTGATGTTGGTGTATTTTCGTACCACAACAACCATACACGGTACATCAAAGCACAGTTTTAAATAGTACAACGCCTTGAACAGTTCGATATCACAAATGTATCTTTAGATTAAACAAAGAGGAATGGACACCTACTGTAAAGTTAATTATTGTACAAGCTATAGGGCTACAAGAACGATCGAGTTATCAGCTTAAAGCTCTCAGTGAGATCCAAGGATTGAAATATCCACTTTTGTAGGCTTGTAAGAGGCTATTTTTCTGAAATTCCATACAAAACCACTTTAATTAAAGAAGACCTTTACATATAAATCCAAAGGTGCTTGCACTAGAAAACCACCATAAACGTTACACGTATTTTTAACATAGGTTTTATATATTTAGCTTGTTATTTAGAGTAAATTAATGTTTTCGTAATTAAAATGTCAGTTAATTTTATTTCTATTACACCAGTAGAAAGGGAAAGTAATTCCCATTACAATGATGCCACTGTATTTATTAATAATATTTCTTGCACTATTAATAACAAAGCAAAACTGTACAGTATTTATCTTATTTATCTTAATTATGGGCGAGCTTCTAGACTTACAGCTTACTGCGAAATCTCACTGATTATCCTCATGAAAGCCACAGAACACGTGGCCAGTAAAAATAGCATGCTGATGTCAGCATTTGATGAGATTACAGATTAGTCTCGCAATGAGATATCTGGGAGGAGACTGTCAAGAGGGAAATAAACATGAGAAAAGAAATAACAAACCAAAGTTTAAAATTCTATAGCTTGTAGTGCTGAATGAGTGAAGTCTGAAAGTCGTAGAAAAGTTAGAAAATATGGAAAGAGAAACGCAGAGGTTCATTCTATTTATAGTGGACGCCATTCAAGTCAAATTTAACGAGGATATGACTTTCTGGTCAAACGAATAGAATACAAACAGCAGCAGGAAATGGTTATAACGGAAGCATGAGTCAGTATTTATGAGTACAGTAAACCATGCTTGTACTTACTTATTACTTACATATTGTCCTAAGCCTTGGTACCCACCACTCTCTGCGATGCTTGGCGTAATACCCTTTATGTCGGCAAACCCAGTTAACTACAGCTGAGTGTCCTGGTAAACTGCACTGAGGGCGTACCATAGGTGAAAATGGTTGAGGCCTGGGACCCTTACCTCGTACTACAATAGGATCTAATTCCGAAATAGAGTAAAAAAGACGACAGGAATCTAATGATACAAGGATACAAAGATACGAGGATCCCATGAGTGAAAATCCAGAATTTGAGCTGCTAAATATATACGTTGCCGCTGTCCGTATTGAATCGGCTTTGCTACATCTATCTGCCTCCGTTCCCAGAATGATTTTGGCCGTCTTGAAGTCTGGGTGTTGGAGGTCGTCCTCTTCCTTGTCAAGAGGAACTTGGCTCCCACCTATGGCGTCATGGGTCCAAGTGTCCAATGATGATCACACCCACGAGTGACTGTATATGTAGTGTCATAGAAAGGCAAGTGTAACAGGTTGGAGACAGACATGAGTGTGGGCATTACAATTCTTTATTACATTGAACATTGATATGTGCACATCATTTTCCCGTGTGCGGCGTGGCGTTGTCCCGCGTTGCCCTGGCGTCTGAGTGACATCCGTAGCAGGTCGTGTACAGGCACAGCTGAAGGACAGGCTTCTCGCTGGGAGAAGTCTGACGCAGCAACTGCTGAGGCGCAGTGGCTGAGCGAAACACGCCAGCAAGTGGCAGCAAGCAGCACCTCGTAGCGTTGAGCAGACGATGCCGTCGCTCTTTACAGTTCCCTGGAGGGCAAACACACTTAGGCGTAAGGAAGGTAACACTGAACGAATCTCTTGGATATCAGAAGAAAGAACGAAGCATAAAAATGTCCTGGGGAAGAAATAAGTCACATAGAAATAAATTCAGTGGGAAGTAACGGGAAGAACCGATTAGCGAGTAGTAAAGTCGAAACAACCTGCACCTAAATTAAACTTAAGGGCATCAGCACTAAGACAGTTGAGACGTGGGACACGTGATCAAGGATACTTCAACTCAATAAGGACAAGACAATCATTACCAATCAAACACAAAATCTGGCTTGTAATTTCAAACAGATTTTTTTAACAAATTGCATGACAACATCAAACTGCTGTTACCCAAGAATAATATAGGTAATTGCCCTAGAATTTGAAACATTACCAAACAGACAAAATGTCTACGGGCGTCAAAATCCACCCCAAACAATAAATAATTTTAAAACCCTCTTTACATAAATTTTAAGAACTATACAAATAATAAATGGTTTACTGAGAAAAACTCCCACAGAATCAGGACACCTTTTAACATAAAACAACAGAAACAACTCACAAAATCTCTTTTTGAATAATATATTGAAAACCCAGTACAATGAAAGGCATCTTTCAGGTATTACAAAGTTTCAGTGACAAATAATGGCACGTCAGATGTACGTAGAAAGTTCAACTCAGATCGAGCCTGAATGAAGGCTGAAATGTACAGTGAAGGAGGCAAAACGAATGCCTCGGCGTCATCACGAACAATTAATAAAATACCCAACTTAAATTCACCAAAAAACTGGAGTCTACTGATGAACACAAACTGGCCGCCCCCAAAACGTCTCCCCCCCCCCCCCCCTTAAGCGCCGAGCTACAACGGACGACGCGCACCGCTGATCATACCACTGAAACAACAACATAAAACCACACAGCAACTGGGCAGTATCCAGAGTCGATTTATTATATTATACATATTCCGTAAACACACACTCAATAATTACAATACGACAGAACTCTAGCACACAATAAATTTTTCATGATTACGCCTCTGCTCGTTTACCTCTGAACACTTTAACTAAACACCAGCAGACAACCATAAAATGGAACCTGTGGTTATTTCGGAGTTCACAGACATGCACTTAGGTATACAATTCTTCCCGTATCTCAAGTGCGCCCAAAACAGGCAAAACTCGTTCACACAGTTAACTACTGTTCAATAAGTTGAGCACCAGTGGTCAATGTGAAACAGACCACATGGCCGTCCAAACACTGGCAGAGCCGTCAACTGCAAACAGCACGAAATTCGATATAAATATATACAGCAGGACTTTCATAACATGAATAATTCCCACCGCTTGATTCTGTAGCGTATCCGGTTGCAGGCTGCTACATTCCAATGCCACTTTCACATGTTCACGTCGTTTAGCACCACAGACGAGACCATCGCCCTCTCACTAGATGCAGCACACACTCACCGTCCACATGCACGTCTCCGTTGGCAGCCCCACTGCCCACGTGACAGAAAGGGGCAGAGCACGCGCAAAGAGCGACCTCCGACAACCAGACTCCACACTGGAGCGCCAAGCACCTGACTAAATCAGCCCTCGCCCCACAGCGCCATGCACTTAAATAGCCGAAAAGCGACCAAAGGGGAAAACCGAGGCTACGCGATACAGAGTCTATCGTAGAGATCTTGAATCAATACAGAGAAGCAACGTATCAACGTAATGTGAATTTCACTTTAAACGCAGAGAAGAGAGCGGATAAGTGGAAGGAGAACGTTGAAGGCCTCTACCAGGTGGATTAACGGTTTGGAATCGAAATAGAAGGCAGTTACAGTATTATAATTAGGGTTCAACAGAGCTTTGGAATATTTGCTATCAAGTAAGTCAGAATGGGTAGATAATATTCCTACGGAATTTCAGAAATCGTTGCAGGAAGTGGGGTAGAATCCATGACACCGGATACATACCATCAGAGTTCGGGAAAAATATCATCCACACAATCCAGTAAACAGCAATACCAGTAAAGTGCGAGAGCAATCGCACAATCAGCTCAACAGATAATGCATCAAAGTCCCTGAAAGGGAAAATGGAAAAGAAAGTAAAGAATCTGTTATATGATAATCGGTTTCTCTTTCGGAAAGGTGAAGGCAGCAGAGAGGATTTGTCGACCTAGAAAGAGTGTTCGACGTTGTAAAATGGTGCAAGGTGATCGAAATTCTGATAAAAATAATAATAAGCTATAGGGAACGGCGATTAATATACAACATGTACAAGAATTAAGAAGCACCCGCCAGGGTAGCCGAGAGCGCTAATGCTCTGCTTCCTGGACTTGGGTAGGCGTGGCGGCCCCGGATCGAATCCGTCCGGCGGCTTAACGACGGAGGACGGTGTGCCAGCCAGTCTGTATGCGGTTTTTAGGCGGTTTTCCACATCCCCCTAGGTGAATACCGGGCTGGTCCCCAGGTCCCGCCTCAGTTACACGGCTCGCTGACATCTGAACACATTCGCACTATTCCATGGCTTACACTAGGCACAGGCAGTTGGGATACACTCATTCCGTCCCGGGGAGTACGGGGTGGCAGCAGGAAGGGCATCTGGCCACCCCTTGAATTAACCTTGCCAAATCCGATTAACCCTGCCGACCCTGCGTACCCTGCGCCATTGCGGGAATACAGCACAAGCAAAAGAAAAGAAAGAAATGAAAGAATGCACAATAAATAAGAAGCAACATTAAGAAAGCAACAGCAAGAGCTAAATGCTTGGGTTAAGTAGGGTGTAAGACCGGTATGTAGTCTTTCGTCTCCACAGTTCAATCTATATGACGCAGAGACAACGGCGGGAATAAAAGGCAGGTTGAGGAGTGAGATAAAAATTCGGGGTAAAAGAATATCAAGATTCGCTGATGGCCTTTCCATCTTCAGTGAAGATTACAGGACTTGCAGTGTGGAATAAAAAGTCTAATGATAACACACTCCTTATTGAGAGTAAACCGAAGAAGGACGAAAGTAGCAGAAATGAGACTAACGATAAATTTAACATTAAAGTTATTGAACATGAAGTACATGAAATTAATGAAATTTGCTACCTTGGAAACAAATTAATGCATGGCGGAAGAAGCAACGAGGACTAAAAAAGCAAACTAGTACACAATGAAGAGGGTATACCTGGCCAAAAGTAGTCTCCTGTACCAAACTATAGCCTTAATCTGACGAAGAAATGCTTAGACTGTGGGACAATCGCAAAAGAAGAGAAGTTTTTAAGAAGTCATGCTAAAGAAAAATGTAAAAATTAACACGACTGATGAGATAGGAAGGGAGGATGTTCTCTACGGTCTCGACGAAGAGAGGAACGTACGATGGAGAGCATTCATAATAATAATGGTAGAATGATATACGAAGTATATTGTTTTTGTCGGCAACTTGGATGCATGAGCTGTTAAGATGATGGTGCGATAATTCTAGTACTTATCGGTTCTTGCGATCTTCGTAGTTGTGTGGATGAATTTTTTCCGAAAGTTACGTGGTACATCGCAAGACTCATACAGTCTGCACAACAAAATGAATAGTCGTTTTGTTTGCTCTTCCCCAACGATTGCAGAAATTTCGATGGAATCTTGTCGATCCCTACTGCATTATTAGACTTAAATCTTCCAAAGCTCTTTTAAACTCTTATAATGGATCCCTTTTCGCCTCTATATCGACTCATGTTTTTTCTTTTATCACATCATATAACTTCCGCCTCATAGAGGCCTTCAACGCACTCTTTCCACCTATCCTCGCTCTCCTCTGCATTTAAAAATGGAATTCCCATTGTATTCTTAATGTTTTAATTTTACCGAAAGTTATTTTCACTTTTATGAATGCTGAGTAAGTCCTTCTGGCAAATATTTCTTTTTCGATTTCTTCACATTTCCCTTTGAGCCATTTCGCCTACGTTTCCCTATACTTCCTATTTATTTCATATCTCGTGGCTTGTCTTTCTGTGCTCCTGAATTTCTCTGAAATTTTTTCTACTTCCTTCCTTCATCGATCAGCTGAAGTATTTCTTCTGTTACCCATGGTTTCTACGCAGTTGCCTTCTTCCGAATTATGTTTTCATTCCAACTTCTGTGATTGACCTTTCCAAAGGTGTCCATTCCTCCTCAACTAAACTGCCTACTGAGCCACCGACTACAGCATTATCTATAGTTTTAAGAACTTCAAGAGTACGTCTTCATTCCTTAGTACCTCTATATCCCACTTCTTTGCATATTGATTTTTCCGGACTCTTCTCTTAAACTGCAGTCTATTTTTCATCGGTACTAAATTGTCAGGGTAGACCCGTGGTCTAGGGGTAGCGTCTTGGATTCATAATCTTCGGTCCCGGGTTCGATCCCCGCTTACATTTTGATAAATAATCAGCATTGGCGGCCGAAGACTTCCGGCATAAGAAGTCAGCCTCATCCTGCCAACGGCCTTGTCAAAGAGGGCGGAGGAGCGGATAGAGGTTCAGGGCACTCTCTTGTCCTAGGGGTGGGAAATTGCCCCTAAAGGCGGAAGAATCAGCAATGATCAACGACATGAGGATGCAGAAGGCTACGGAAACCACTGCATTAAAGACACGTAACGTGTATCCACAGGACATGTGGCCTGTACTTGAAGAAGTGTCATGATTATCTCTCCATTGGCAAAAGATTCCGGAATAGTCCCCCATTCGGATCTCCGGGAGGGGACTGCCAAGGGGGAGGTTACCATGAGAAAAAGATTGAATAATCAACGAAAGGATAACGTTCTACGAGTCGGGGCGTGGAATGTCAGAAGCTTGAACGTGGTAGGGAAACTAGAAAATCTGAAAAGCAGACCAACACCAACAACGATAGTTCAGGTATACATGCCGACGTCGCAAGCTGAAGATGAACAGATAGAGAAAGTGTATGAGGATATTGAAAGGGTAATGCAGTATGTAAAGGGGGACGAAAATCTAATAGTCATGGGCGACTGGAATGCAGTTGTAGGGGAAGGAGTAGAAGAAAAGGTTACAGGAGAATATGGGCTTGGGACAAGGAATGAAAGAGGGAAAGACTAATTGAGTTCTGTAACAAGTTTCAGCTAGTAATAGCGAATACCCTGTTCAAGAATCACAAGAGGAGGAGGTATACTTGGAAAAGGCCGGGAGATACGGGAAGATTTCAATTAGATTACATCATGGTCAGACAGAGATTCCGAAATCAGATACTGGATTGTAAGGCGTACCCAGGAGCAGATATAGACTCAGATCACAATATAGTAGTGATGAAGAGTAGGCTGAAGTTCAAGACATTAGTCAGGAAGAATCAATACGCAAAGAAGTGGGATACGGAAGTACTAAGGAATGACGAGATACGTTTGAAGTTCTCTAACGCTGTAGATACAGCAATAAGGAATAGCGCAGTAGGCAGTACAGTTGAAGAGGAATGGACATCTCTAAAAAGGGCCATCACAGAAGTTGGGAAGGAAAACATAGGTACAAAGAAGACAGCTGCGATGAAACCATGGGTAACAGAAGAAATACTTCAGTTGATTGATGAAAGAAGGAAGTACGAACATGTTCCGGGAAAATCAGGAATACAGAAATACAAGTCGCTGAGGAATGAAATAAATAGGAAGTGCATGGAAGCTAAGACGAAATGGCTGCAGGAAAAATGTGAAGACATCGAAAGAGATATGATTGTCGGAAGGACAGACTCAGCATACAGGAAAGTCAAAACAACCTTTGGTGACATTAAAAGCAACGGTGGTAACATTAAGAGTGCAACGGGAATTCCACTGTTAAATGCAGAGGAGAGAGCAGATAGGTGGAAAGAATACATTGAAAGCCTCTATGAGAGTGAAGATTTGACTGATGTGATAGAAGAAGAAACATGAGTCGATTTAGAAGAGATAGGGGATCCAGTATTAGAATCGGAATTTAAAAGAGCTTTGGAGGACTTATGGTCAAATAAGGCAGAAGGGATAGATAACATTCCACCAGAATTTCTAAAATCATGGGGGGAAGTGGCAACAAAACGACTATTCACGTTGGTGTGTAGAATATATGAGTCTGGCGATATACCATCTGACTTCCGGAAAAGCATCATCCACACAATTCCGAAGACGGTAATAGCTGACAAGTGTGAGAATTATCGCACAATCAGCTTAACATCTCATGCATCGAAGCAGCTTACAAGAATAATATACAGAAGAATGAAAAGCCGGCCGCGGTGGCCGTGCGGTTCTGGCGCTGCAGTCCGGAACCATGGGACTGCTACGGTCGCAGGTTCGAATCCTGCCTCGGGCATGGGTGTGTGTGATGTCCTTAGGTTAGTTAGGTTTAAGTAGTTCTAAGTTCTCGGGGACTTATGACCTAAGATGTTGAGTCCCATAGTGCTCAGAGCCATTTGAACCATTTTGAAGAATGGAAAAGAAAATTGAGAATGCGCTAGGTGACGATCAGTTTGGCTTTAGGAAAAGTAAAGGGACGAGAGAGGCAATTCTGACGTTACGGCTAATAATGGAAGCAAGGCTAAAGAAAAATCAAGACACTTTCATCGGATTTGTCGACCTGGAAAAAGCGTTCGACAATTTAAAATGGTGCAAGCTGTTCGAGATTCTGAAAAAAGTAGGGGTAAGCTACAGGGAGAGACGGGTCATATACAATATGTATAACAACCAAGAGGGAATAATAAGAGTAGACGATCAAGAACGAAGTTCTCGTATTAAGAAGGATGTAAGACAAGGCTGTAGCCTTTCGTCCCTACTCTTCAATCTGTACATCGAGGAAGCAATGATGGAAATAAAAGAAAGGTTCAGGAGTGGAATTAAAATACAAGGTGAAAGGATATCAATGATACCATTCGCTGATGACATTGCTATCCTGAGTGAAAGTGAAGAAGAATTAAATGATCTGCTGAACGGAATGAACAGTCTAATGAGTACACAGTATGGTTTGAGAGTAATGAGAAGTAGTAGAAATGAGAACAGCGAGAAACTTAACATCAGGATTGATGGTCACGAAGTCAATGAAGTTAAAGAATTCTGCTACCTAGGCAGTAAAATTACCAATGACGGACGGACCATAATCAAAGAAAATTTTCTCCTCTAAAAATCATACCCAAAAAGAAATTTTGTACAAGTTAACGACTCTGTTCACAACGCTAATTTACGACAATCGTCATCAATGCGGTGCAGACAGCACAAAACCTTGATTCACCATCTAATATCACTCACTAAACAGAAGATACAGAAACCATAAGGATTAACACATAGGCGCTGCCAACTTAAATCTACAACGGATCATGTAAAACAAAATTTCATGCAATTGATGAGGGAGAGAAAGTGAAACTAAATAGTATCAGTCTGATCCGTATGGTTAGAATCCTAGCACAAGGGTCGCCCACATGGAAATAAGCCACGTGTTTGCTATAGTGGGACCCATAACGGATAGATGATGATGATGATGTTTGGTTTGTGGGGCTCTCAACTGCGTGGTTATCGGCGCCCGTACAATTTCCCAACCTTTGCTCAGTCCAATTTCGCCACTTTCCTGGATGATGAGGACAACACAAACACCCAGTCATCTCGAGGCAGGTGAAAATCCCTGACCCCGCCGGGAATCGAACCCGGGACCCCGTGCTCGGGAAGCGAGAACGCTACCGCGACACCACGAGCGGCGGACCATAACGGATAGGCAAGGTAGGAGACAGAATTACGATGTGATGCAAATCACACCAATGTGCGTTTATGCTGAATCTGCACAAGGTGTGTATTGCAATCTTATAAAGGACCTGATGCAAATGCTACGTGGGGTGACTGGCCTCTTGTAACATTTATTCATTACATTTTTAACTGATCGATGTTCCCCTTAAAAATGACGATGGGAAAGAATTCTGGTGAGTGTGATGTTTAACAAATAAATGTCGCTCTAAAAGTTTACAAATACATTTATTTTCTTTAAATGGAACACAAATTTGATCATTAATTTGTAAAAGGAACAATCACGTATATTGATGTAAACTGAACACGCAAATATTTTTTACTTGATAGAGTTGTTGGCAAGAACATAGTACAAATAACACTGCATGGAATCTAGTGTGCTTTCTACTACAAGACAGGGGAGCAAAGAGAACAGATGAAGTGTATAAAATCGATAAGCAAATGGGTAATCGGATACAGTACGACGATATTAAGTAAAGAGACAAGTGATTATACTTATGCCATCACTGAGAAACCTTGGTTCGAATATGGGCGGCTGAAAATCGATAGATACCCTACAGGCCGGAACTGCGTATTCTACCGACAATACGGAGCAAGGCAGCGCGCTGATGACGTCTGCTGGTCGTGGCTGGCCCTACTCATGAAGCTGGGCTTCCCCTTGGATACCGACCGAAGTGCGAGTGCAAAAAAGCTATATTAGTCAGGGTGGCCGGACAACTGAAACTGCGAATGAGTTTACTCTGCAGCATGGGCGGCAAAAGTACACAAGCGACTTCTGCAGCGGTCAGGAATCAGCTCTCAACAATTCTCTACCACCCTGCGCCCAGAGAGCTACGGCTCTGCTTGTGCTCCTACGTGAAATGAACAGAGCTACGATATGCATGCATCTTGCTCCCAGTCATGTACATGCTGGTACACAGCATTCGATTACCTACTTTGCATGTTAGTGTAATATGGTAGCAAAATGACGTTAACTTGCAAGTACACGCAAACTTAGATCTTAGAAATGCAAGATAGGGTGGTTTGAAGGCCCTTCTTAAGTAACTGAAGAGGGCAGAGGGCCTGCCATATTTCGTTGGTCCCCCGCTCACAGTAGATTTTTATGCAATGTCTGCGACTCACTCGAGAAAGGGGAATAGTGTGGCACAACATAAAGGAAAAAATCATACCTACCTCGAACGTCTCAGAATATGCCCGAAGGAATTAAAGGGTTCAGTAAAGAAACAGAGGTTAAGAGTCGCCAACCCACTACGCATTTATCACAATTAAGACAGACAACACGGAGTCATCCTCTGGGACACCACACTTATTCACTCGGCTTATCGCATTCAGAGAACTGGACACCAGGGTGCTACCCATGATATTTGAAGTGAGTGTACCTGTTTGGACCGGGGTCCTTAAATTAATAACTAACAAAATACAATAATCAATACATCTACTTTTGCCTGTAATAGAGCGGCACAGATGTGCAGAAAGATTAAGAAATGTAGACCAACTCACAGTCTGGTTGTATTTCCGCCTGATGAAAGTACCACATACAAGTATGCCTCCCACAACAATGAATGTTTTGTGTATAATCAGTTAAAGTTGACCTAATGTCCAGTCAAGTTCATTCATTCGAAAAACTCCAGACATACACATTATAAAAGCAGAGCAATGTAACACGTCAAAATGAATAATAGTGAAAAGCAGCCTAGCTCAAAGTGAAAAGACATGCAGGATTCTCACAAAAATGCATGTCTTGTATGATAGAGTTGTGATCTAAAAGTCATAGAATAATAAAAGCTAAGGTGATCATATTGATAAAAACATTGAATATCAGTGTCTTTGATGGAAAATATGCACAAAGGAAAGACAATTAGACATTACAAGAATAAAACAACGCAGAATTTTCAAGGCGAAAAAGACCAAAATCTAGTGTCCAGTAAATAATTTGTAAAATGTCTGTAATTGAGAACAAATTACTAGTATGAATAAGCTAAACTTATAAAGTGTAGAATTGTATTTACCTATCAAAGTAATCAATGTTTATTAGCAAAAAGTAATGAGTGGAATGTACCAGTGGCCGAGCGGTTCTAGACGCTTCAGCCTGGAACCGCGCGTCTACTACGGTCGCAGATTCGAATCCTGCCTCGGGCATGGATGTGTGTGATGTCCTTAGGTTAGTTAGGTTTAAGTAGTTCTAAGTGCTAGTGGACTAATGACCTCAGAATTTAAGTCCTATAGTGCTCAGAGCCATTTGAACCATTTGAATCATTTTTAAGATGCTGATCCCATACAAACAGAAATAGATAAAATGGACATAAAGAGTGCCTTGTTGCAATGAGAAAAATACTGAGGTGATTAACGAAGGACAACTAGAGAACATAAACAAAACAATGTGGCATTAGAGTTTATACAAATGTGTGTAGCCGGCCAGAGTGGCCGAGCGGTTCTAGGCGCTACAGTTTGGAACCGCGTGACCACTGCGCTCGCAGGTTCGAATCCTGCCTCGGGCATGGATGTGAGTGATGCCCTTAGGTTAGTTAGGTTTAAGTAGTTAAGTTCTAGTGGACTTATGACCTCAGAAGTTAAGTCCCATAGTGCTCAAAGCCATTTGAACAAATGTGTGTAAATATATTTGAAACAGGGTTGTGTTTCAATTGTTGTACCAATCAAATGCAAACCACAATGACCGTAATGAAAAAATAGATCCACATGCATACCTCAACACAAATCATTTGTTACACACTGTTGTGAGTGTAGTGTGGTCTGTCTAGGTAAAAGTAGGTGGGGTCACGTCGAGGATATGTCGAGAGAGGGGGAGGAGATGGAACATGGCACGTGGCTGTAAGTACCATTTTCGACTGATGCAGCTGTCAACTGCACAGAATCTCGTCAGGTGGCCGATGGCGGCTCTTTGATAGTGAGATATTGTGGAACAGGTGGCCCACGACTGCGTTATTAGGGTCATCTGCACTGCATGATGAAGAGTGCGTTCCTCATCTGGTGAGCTGTTAACCTCGTGCTCAAATTGTTAGTGAAGCTCATCTTGGTAGGCTCCACTGCGTGGGCATTAATTGCTTCAATTCAGTGTTGATCCGCGAGCCAGATGCCAGCAGGTGCATGGATTGTACCTTGCGCCCTGCAAGTGGTAACTGCTGGGCTGGGCGTGGTGTCTGCTAGAGGCAGTTTGCACCCATGCATGTCACGTCGACCCTTCTTGACTGCCTCCTCTGGGGAGGAAAGGAGTCCCGCAGAGTTGGCTTGTACCATACCACCATGGAGGGCCACGGCACTATCGTGTCTGTCGTGACCCTTATCTGTGAACGGGTCTCACGCCTGTGTCCATCATGCCTTCTCACCGACTGTTGAGGCCGGGTATTATGTAACTTTGGCAGCTCGGGCCTCGCACCGCACATTAGTGACCTGCTCAGCTGTTCTGTTCCTCCAGCTCACCCCTCTGCCGCCCGCTTAGCTACCGGTCTGCCTCATGTCTCTTCTCGAGCTCCTTTGTGGATTACTGTTCAACACTGATACATCCTGGTTTTGGTGTCCGCGACCCTTACAAACGTGTAAAGTGCATGAAAGCAAAGAATCACACATACCATAGACTTCAGAATTTCTCACTCTTGTGAGAGATAAAGGCAGAAAGGTACAGCCTAACGTGACATACAGATAACCTTATAAAAGTACCGCCTATCATCAATGAAGTGAGAAATCTAATGCTACCCATCACCACCTATTTCTCAAACTACACTTATGAGCTATCACACCTAGAAAATTGGCATACCGTTAATTAATCTAAACATGCTTTTGTAATTATCCTACTGTCGCTAATAAGTAAGTATACACTACTAAGTTACACACTTAAATTATCTATATAATTTTTGTTTCTTTTTGTTTACATGCAATTTGATTTTTTTTAGAGACTATAATTCCCGGTCTCCAGTTCTTTGTGTCAGGCCTTGACCTCTCTCTGCTTTAATATTCGCTTCCCTTCCGTGAGGACAGTCCCTGTGGACATAGCTATAACATATCAGCCAAGCACACTACGGTGCAAACAAACAAAAAAAATAAAGAAAGAAAGACAGTGACGGTTAGTCCGTAAGTGAGAGTGCACCGCTAGTTTCTGCTACTAATAAAGGCGAGTACACCGTTCGCTTGTTACATATTTTTATGAGCTTCAAACAGCAGCGACTTGTATCAGTTATATGGGTAGTTACTAGTTTATTTTTGTAATTTCTTGCGTGTTTGAGTGCTTACTAGGCACAACCTTTTATTTCAATAACTGTGTAGTGTATAGTACCACAGTTGCTGTCGACCCTCATATCCTACAGGCTTTTGCGTGTTTGGTTAGAACAGCTTAGTGTCGGTTAGACCGTCAGTGAGAGAACACTTCGAATTCCTGCTGCTAATAAGGTGAGTACACCATTCATTTATTGGATATTTTTACGAGCTTCAAACAGGAGTAATGGACAGGAACTGTGATTGTTGTGTACAGATGCGAAATAAGCTGGCGACCGTCACAGCTCCAGGCTGCTTTGGCTTCCGTCACACAGTTTGCGGCTGCTGCCAAGGGGCGTCACTGTGAGGGATCAAATGTGGGGATGCGAGGGACGTCGGGCACATCCCACGTGTCCTCTGATCGGTCCACTGCTGCGGTCACCCCAGGTAATGCTTGCACTAAGGTTGACCCCTCACCCATGGTCGAGTGGGAGATCATTTCAGTCTGGCAGGCAGAAAAAACTTTCTGAAGGGCCGATCGTAGGGCCTCCCCGGTTCGTTTGATGAACAGGTTTTGGGCATTATCTGTGGCTGACGATGTCCCTTAGCCAGATGCAGTCATCCACCCTGTACCAGAGGAAGCGTCTCGGCCGGCAAGGTTGGGCATTCACAGAGGGTGGGTTTGCTGGTAGCTTGGAGCTCCAACGTTAGGCGTGTAATGGGGCCCCTTAGGAACATGGCTGCCAAGGAGGGGAAGAAAGCCAGTGTGCACTCCATGTTCATTCTGGGGGGCAGTCATTCCGGATTTGTAAAGGGTGCTTCCAAATGCCATGAAGAGTACAGGGTGCAGCCAACTGCAGGTGGTGGCTCATGTCGGTACCAATGACGTGTGTCGCTATCGATTGGAGCAGATTCTTTCTGGTTTCGGGCGGCTAGCGGAAATGGCAAAGACTGACGGTCTTGCTTCCGAGATTAAGGCTGAGCTCACCATCTGCAGCATTGTCGATAGAACCGACTGTGGTCCTTTGGTGCAGAGCCGAGTGGAGGGTCTGAATCAGAGGCTCAGGCGGTTCTGTGACCGTGTACGCTGCAAATTCCTTGACTTGCGCCATCGGGTGGTGGGTTCCCGAGTTCCGCTCAATACGTCAGGAGTCCACTACACACAGGAGGCGGCTACAAGGGTAATGGGTGTTGTGTGGAAGGGACTGGGCGGTTTTTTAGTTTAGAGGGTCTCAGGGAACCACAGAAGGGATGTCCGTCTAAAAGTGGGCAGGTAAAACACAGTAAGTTTGAGGCGTTACTTTCGTTTTGCCTCAGATTACAGTAGGAAGTAAGTATGTCTTCTGTATCGAGATATAAGTTTTTCTTTGATGGCTAGCAGCTTTAATACTTCGCTGGGTGAAAGAAATATTTGACGCATTTGTTTATTTCTTTTCGTCATTTCACAAAGAGGTCACACGCCGTTTAAATGTATACTCCTTGTTCCATCCTGTATGAGTGTGCATGGGTATGAATGGAAGTCAAATGTAGCGGGAGCATGGACCAAAGGGAACAGTTAAAGGGAATAGCAGTCACTGCCAACATTACAAGACTAACGGCAGGTAGACCAAAGCAGCAAGCAAAGATGAAAACAGGCATGAGGGTAGCTTACAAAGTTGGTGCGGGGTGAGGTGAGTCTCCCCACCACCGCGTTTGAATAGGAACGTTGGTCGGATTTTGGCGCGTGGAGAGCACTGTGGGGCCAGCCATGAGACGGACCGGACGCGGGAGCACAGCAGCTCGCAGATTTGGTGGGATAAAAATGACCTAATGTGGCTAAAAAATTCACGACAGGGTATGCTCGTTGGACGCATTCAACATACCTTCATCAGTACAGGTTACGGTTATAATTTATTGGCAATAGTTTTCTCTGAACTGTGTTTGTGAAATTTTCCTTTGTGGTAGTGAGCATGCAATGTAGCTCAATGAGTGCAGATTGCGTATCGGATGGTAGATCGAGAAATTTCTGCCGCGAAATTTAATTATTTTTTGTTCTTTCTTTGTGAGTTCAGTTCGCATTTCATTTTGGCGCCAATAGTACACCATTTTTGCCCAGAATCTTTTCTTTGATAGAGGTTATCTACCTTCAGCAGTGGCCTACCTTAAATTTCTAGTGGTGTAATTCATGCATGACGATAAGTGAGTCTTAAAGAATGAATGACGATTTTCCCGCTAAAGACGGTGTGGCCCACTTATGTATTTTTGTGCTATTATGAAATTATGTGTCATATATTTTTTGTGTTATTATGAAATTATGTGTCATATATGAAATTATTCGTGTAGCGTTTTCGTTTTTTCATTGTCCTACCCGTGAGAGGTAACGCTGAAGTTTTGTAACTAAAGAAAAATTGTAATGTGTCGGCTTCTAAAGCTTTCATCAAAGTATAAAATAAATCTATTACATGAGAGTCAGCATTTCAGTTAAGAAATAGTCCCCCAGTCATCTGACACATGAAATGGATAGGATGTATCTTATTCAGTCCGATTTTCTAAAGTTAATGAAAGACAGAAATAATCCAAAATGTGAATTTAGATAGGCTACCAGCTGCTATAGGACGGCTTTGAGCTCAACCACCCAAGAACGTGTTATCTTAGAGAAACGCGCACCAGTTTCAGTTTGCGCATATTTCAAAAATAATTAATTTGTTTGTCAAGCTAATCAAATAAGGGTCACAATATAGACACCATTTATTATGGGCCTGGTATATTAGCAGCCAGGACGCAAAGTCGGGTACAATTCTCTAAGGTAACGGGGAGATGGTCACACAGGTTCAATATAAACTAAAAATATATAAAGAACGAGCATACAGCCAATGAGCAGTCCTATAGCAAGTTTTATGATTGGTATTGTAGTTGTAACTGGTCGTAGCTGTGTTGGCAAAGAACCAGAGCTGCAAGCCCTAATAGAAAGCTCTGAAGCTCAAATAGTTGTAGGTACAGACAGTTGGCTAAAGCCGAAAATAAGTTCAGCCGAAATTTTTTCAAACGATCTAACAGTATAGATTAAATACAGTTGGTGGTGGAGTATTTATGGCTGTCAGACGTAGTTTACCTTGCAGCGAAATTGAAGATAGTTCGTGTGAAATACACTCCTGGAAATGGAAAAAAGAACACATTGACACCGGTGTGTCAGACCCACCATACTTGCTCCGGACACTGCGAGAGGGCTGTACAAGCAATGATCACACGCACGGCACAGCGGACACACCAGGAACCGCGGTGTTGGCCGTCGAATGGCGCTAGCTGCGCAGCATTTGTGCACCGCCGCCGTCAGTGTCAGCCAGTTTGCCGTGGCATACGGAGCTCCATCGCAGTCTTTAACACTGGTAGCATGCCGCGACAGCGTGGACGTGAACCGTATGTGCAGTTGACGGACTTTGAGCGAGGGCGTATAGTGGGCATGCGGGAGGCCGGGTGGACGTACCGCCGAATTGCACAACACGTGGGGCGTGAGGTCTCCACAGTACATCGATGTTGTCGCCAGTGGTCGGCGGAAGGTGCACGTGCCCGTCGACCTGGGACCGGACCGCAGCGACGCACGGATGCACGCCAAGACCGTAGGATCCTACGCAGTGCCGTAGGGGACCGCACCGCCACTTCCCAGCAAATTAGGGACACTGTTGCTCCTGGGGTATCGGCGAGGACCATTCGCAACCGTCTCCATGAAGCTGGGCTACGGTCCCGCACACCGTTAGGCCGTCTTCCGCTCACGCTCCAACATCGTGCAGCCCGCCTCCAGTGGTGTCGCGACAGGCGTGAATGGAGGGACGAATGGAGACGTGTCGTCTTCAGCGATGAGAGTCGCTTCTGCCTTGGTGCCAATGATGGTCGTATGCGTGTTTGGCGCCGTGCAGGTGAGCGCCACAATCAGGACTGCATACGACCGAGGCACACAGGGCCAACACCCGGCATCATGGTGTGGGGAGCGATCTCCTACACTGGCCGTACACCACTGGTGATCGTCGAGGGGACACTGAATAGTGCACGGTACATCCAAACCGTCATCGAACCCATCGTTCTACCATTCCTAGACCGGCAAGGGAACTTGCTGTTCCAACAGGATAATGCACGTCCGCATGTATCCCGTGGCACCCAACGTGCTCTAGAAGGTGTAAGTCAACTACCCTGGCCAGCAAGATCTCCGGATCTGTCCCCCATTGAGCATGTTTGGGACTGGATGAAGCGTCGTCTTTGATGTTTGCAGATGATGCTGTCATTTACCGTCTTGTAAAGTCATAAGATGATCAAAACTACTTGCAAAATGATTTAGATAAGATATTTATATGGTGCGAAAAGTGGCAGTTGACCCTGAATAAGGAAAAGTGTGTAGTTATTCACATGAGTACTAAAAAAAAAATCAGCTAAATTTCGATTAAGCGATAAGTCACACAAATCCGAAGGCTATAAATTCAGCTAAATACTTAGGGATTACAATTACAAATAACCTAAATTGGAACGATCACATAGATAATATTGTGGGTAGAGCAAACCAAAGACTGCGATTCATTGGCAGAACACTTAGAAGGTGCAACAAGCCTACTAAAGAGACTGCTTACACCACGCTTGTCCGCCTTGTCCTGGAGTATTGCTGTGCGGTGTGGGAACCGCGTCAGGTGTGACTGACGGATGAAATCGAAAAAGTACAGAGAAGGGCAGGTCGTTTTATACTATCGCGAAATAGGGGAGATAGTGTCACAGACATGATACGTGAATTGGAGTGGCAATCATAAAAACAAAGGCGTTTTTCGTTGCGACGGGATCTTCTCATGAAATTTCAATCTCCAGTTTTCTCCTCCGATTGCAAAATATTCTGTCGGCGCTCACCTACATGGGGTGAAATGATCATCACGATAAAATAAGACAAATCAGGGCTCGCACAGAAAAATTTACGTGTTCGTTTTTCCCGCGTGCCGTTCGAGAGTGGAACGGCAGATAGATAGCTTGAAGGTGGTTCATTGAACCCTCTGCCAGGCACTTTATTGAGAATAGCAGTGTAATAACGTAGATGTAGAAAAGAAAACGGAATGGACATTGGCTGCGACTTGCATCGATATGATCGAAATTATAAATGAGTGTGCATATTTGATTGATCGTAAGCTGAAAACAAGTGACAAAGGTGGAACGATGCTGTGTACTTCTCATTCCATGTTATGGAGCAGCGTGCTGGCTCCATTGTGATACTGCTACAGTTGGAACTCCCTGGTGAGACGGCGTATTCCCAGTTTGTTTTCTGCAAGTGTGGATCTATATCTGATCTGCATGATGTCGATCAGGATTACCTGATTTTTCTGAAACCCATAAGATATTGCCAGTCGCGAAAACCTGCTAGAACCTATTACAGATTTAGTTCACACGTAATTTACAAAACATTCAAGTTATAAAGAAGATGAGAATTGGTTGAGTCACAGATCTGGTATCAGTATGGGGTACCTGCACAACGAACGTATCACTATCTGTCACGTTAAGATGCACACGCGTCCAATGAAGAAGTGACATCATGACAATCGCAGAACGATGGGGTAACCATTCGCAGCTACGGCGATGGTGGGTTCTATGGTCCCTTTAACACTTTAAACATGCGACTATGGACTTTGTGCTCCCAAAACTGTCGAGGCTTCACGCTCCTACCTAAAACAATTCTCGATCATTCCGCGCTCTTGTTGCAAGGATGGGCGCTCTGGCCGCCTCAGGATCCCAACCACATAACAAGTATTTCGGGTACGTACTTCTGCAATAAGACACGGCCGTATTCTTCCGCAATAAAAGTATGAGGACGTCACGCTACCTACGCGTGCTCCAGTCTCTCGTACATCTACACTCTCACATAGGATGCACCCCAGTGCTCAACCAAAACTGTTGACCAAGGCAAAGACAATTGAACTACAAATACTAATACGGCAGCCCATAGGGAAGTGAAAGGTGTGTATCACTACGGAGCAGACACGTCAAGATAATTACCTACAACGGAAAACGATGGTTTGAGAACCTATACTATGCATGAATATAACCAGATACGCTGTCTTAAGCACAACTGTTCACACAAGACAAACAAAATGAGACGTAGAGAAACACACAAAACAACAGGCTAATATAGACCCTATTTAAATTTAATAAAAATTTTGAAAACAACAAATGACAAAGTATATATTCTAGTAGAGGTTTGACGTGACTCATATGGTGGAGTCCAATGGACATATTCGCCCTTAATCACTCCCACGCCAACGACTTTGCGCGAGCAATCGTCCGAACACGAAGTGTCCCATCGTAAATAGAGAAAAGCTTATGACGTTTTTGCTTTGCGCCATTTGACAGGCGAAAGGACTTGACAAGTACCTTGTCCCCAATACGAAAATCCCTTTCTACAGCCATTCCATCAACATATGCCTTTCTGCTCCGCGTGGCCGCCCGAATCTGCTTAAGCACGATTTCAACGACACTTTCATGCTTCACATAAGTCTTGGACGGAAGTCTACAATTTTTCTGACGAGGTTCACAGGTTGCCTGTTGTGCAAAACCGTCACTGGTGCCAACTGCGTGGCTCCGTGCGATGCCTCGTTCAACCGTCCTGAAGATCTTTCAAGAAGCGGTCTACTGCCTTCTGTAGTTTATTCTGCAGAGGTTCCCAACTCTTTCCATTAACCGCTCTGCCGGGTTGGAAATCGGGTAGAGAGACGATATGAAAACCAGTGATATTTTATGTCTTCTCATCATATCTTTCCCCAACGACGCCTGGAATTGCAGACCATAATTGGAGATAATTTCATAGATATTTCGCTCTTGTAGAAGTAAATCGTTTCGGAATGTCCTTGGAATGGTCAGTGCTGTCGCTCTCTTTAGTGGCGTCAAAGTGTCGAAGTTTGACGTCAGTTCAATGACTGTTAAGATGAAGCAATACCCCCTATTGGCCCGGAGTAATGGTCCCATAAGAACTGAGGCCGTGAGTTGCTTCAGTTTGCAGGGTACAATGGGGTCAAGAGGCACCTGCGTACTTGTAGTTGTGTACTTAGCTTTCTGGCAGTCCTTACATACTGACGGAAAGTGGCACATTCTTTGTTCCATTTTGTAGAAGTACCGGATCGTTCTTAATGTGGGAAAGTACTTCCTCGCCCCAAATTGACCATAACTGAAGTGGTTGTGCCGGGTAACATCGCCAGTCAGGTCTTCCGGCGTACGTAGACGCCAGAGGGAATCATCCAGACTGAACCTATGGAATAAAATTCCTTTCCGAAGCGGGGAGAATTATTTGACCGCAGCTTCTCTCCGGTCTTTCTATTTCTGCTTCACCTCGACTGTTCCTGAGTCCTTATCCTGCGCGTTTCTTATCTCCCTCATGGCAACTGTTACCTGTTCTTCTAATGCAAACTTTCTTAGATACTACAGACAGAAATGGTCTCCTTCATATTCCTCATCACTGCTACCAACGAAGCCCTCGGCGGTCGTAACAAAGCGTCAGTAATGATGTTCTTACTGTACTTTATATGGATGATCCAAAAAACACCTGAAGCAAGCGCACCTATCTGATGAACTGCTTATTTGTCAGTGTCGCCGTGAGCAGAAATTCCAGAGCTTCGTGATCTGTATAGACCCTTTTCCTCCGACCATATTAAAAAATATCTAAATTTCTGAAATCCCAGCACCATGTCAAGTGCTTCCAGCTCAGCAACGGAATAGTTCTTTTTTTCAATTTTCGTCGGGACGTCACTAGCAAACAGGATTGTTTACCACATCGGATTTCCAGCATCAATATATTTATGGAAAATCATTATGCCAAATCTGGAGTCACTGTCACCATAAAGAAATCGTCCGCGAGCTTAGGGTGTGACAGAATAGGCGGCTCCACGAAGGGCGATCTGAGCGCCTGAAGCTGGTGTTCGGACTCCTCGTTACATCCCCAGGTCGTATTCTTTCCCGTCAGTGCAGTAACACGTGAACGACTCAATGTTTCAGTGTGGATGAGTCGCTGGTAGTAACTGATGAAGCCAAGAATTGCGCGCAATTGTCGCTTTGTCGTCGGGTGACGTTTCTTTCCCACGGCATTTTTTCTCAGTTCAGTGATATTCCCTCTCCCGTAATCATATGTCCTAAAAAGTCAACATGTCGTTTCAATGTTGACTGTAACACCATGTTCCTTGAAGGTGTTCAACAATTCTCGTAGGACCACAGTGTGTTGCTTCCATGATTTCTCTGTAATTAACAGATCATCAATGTATGTAGTGACCTTTTCCTTGAGGAAATCACTGAGGATACCATTTAGTCCTCTGATAGGGCAGCACACGAGCTATTCAGACCGAACGGCACGTTCCTGAAGTGATAACACTTCCCAAACGCAAGGAAGGCTGTGTATTGTCTGCATTCCGGGTGGAGTTCAATTTGCCAAAAGTTACTGCGCAGATCGATCGACGAGAAAACAGACAAATCGTGGAAGTTCTGTAGGAGTTCCCCCAGTCTCTCTGGTCTATTGGTCTCTGTATCGATTATCATGTTGATTTGTCTGGAGTCAAAACAAGGCGGATCGGCCCATCTTTCTTTTTCATTGCTTCATGGGGTTGTTGTAAATAGATCTCGTCGGTTCTATCACACCGTCTTTCAACGTCTTTCAGATTTAAAACGGAACCTGTTCCCTATACACATGCGGAATGGCGAATGGTGGAACGAAGAACTTTGCATGCCGTTTGGCCTGGAACTCATACACAAAATGTTTGATCATACCTGGCTTTAGCACAAACACTTCAGTGTTTACTATGAGCACATTTTCGAATTCTTTTTATTCGGCAACCCCTACGTTGTGGACCTTGATGATCTCCTCAATTTGTGGAACTATGCGGACCTGTTCTTCCTCTTGAACGTATTCTGGTTGGACGACCGTTCTATCAAATGTATTGTTGCACACTTGTGTGACGCTTAGAGCGAGACTATCAGTAGGCAGCTGAACTCGAGTAGCTTGTTCATCAAATTTTATAGACATTTCAGTTTCATTATTAAGGGTAACCATACCCATTTCCAGGTCAAGCACTGCTTGGTGCTGCCTCAGAAAATTCATCCCTATTACGACTTAAGACGAGAAATATTCCAGATTTTCAAGACGGTTGCCCTTGACAAATTCGAGTCCGGTCTGCAGGTTCAAGTTAGTACCTCTTCTCGTTATTGCACCTTTCATGTTAGTTTTCATTCCGAGACTCAGTGAATATTTGGACTGCAATTTCTCGCGACCACCTCACTGATACGGAGATATTACCATATTGTTTGAATTCCGCAGGCTGTTTCAGATTTCTAAGGAATATCTTGTCTGAACTTCTGGAACATTTCCTATCTGCAGCACATCAACAAAACGCTTGTTCTGAGAGGGCAGTAATATTGCTCCTGCTACCAACAATCCCAAACGGTTCATCATTCCCTATTGTAACCATAATTACGAGGTGTAGCTCATCCCTGCTGACTACCTGTTCCGCAAGCACCTCACGTATGTCCTCATAACTGATTACATTTATGCGGTTCTGACAGAATAGCGATTAAGAGTTATTCTGAAGTACGTGACGCCAGCTGTGACTGTCACCTTTTTGTTGTTGTCCATTGCATAAGTTCGGACCTCTAATTTCGATTCCATCGACGTCGTTACTATTGTGGTTATGTCCGCCCCATCAATTATCTCCCTGCTGGCTACGACCCTGTTCACGCCACTTTCTATCAAACCTACGGGAAATCTTAGATCTGTAGCCCTGGTGCTCATAATTCCTACGGTTCAGACATGCTACTCTTTCCTGTCGCACACCTTCCGGTTCGTTTCGCGCATTGCTCCTTTCCTTATTCTTGCGGGGTTGCTGATTATTCTCTTCGTTTGCCCGTCTTCTTTCCCTTGCAGTTTGTTTGTCAAACACAAGTTCCAGCTTGGACACCAAGCTTATAAACCATTCATTGTTGTCACTGCATCTTCCAGCTAACGCCTGTTGCTAGTGGATGAGGAGTTTGCTGAAACAAAACCGAATCATTTCAGAAACGCTACATGGGGAGTTTCAGGACTGATTTTTTCTAAGCAGTGCCTAGAACATTTTGAGAGGGCTTTTGTATCGGGACGCTTCTAGATCGAGCCACATCATTATTTCTTGCTTATGTGGTCTTGCGAGCAGTATGTGGCGAGAAACACGTCACCAAATTCATCGAACGAACTGCAGCGTGCTTCATCTCTCATTTTTTTCAGCAGCGATACTCTACATGTGAACACAAATAAATACCAGCTTCGCATTAACTGGACACGAAGAGGTGAATGTCTTGCTAAATTGTCCAAGCCAAATCTTAGGACCTAAAGTACTACCTCTTTGAAGTCCCGAAATTTCAGGATGGAAAGGAAATGTTTGCGATCGAGTGCAGCATTTCCTTCCACACTTGAACGTCTCATTGATTCCGATACCTGAATAAGTTCGACATAATGTGCTAATCATATCTACGGCGTCTATGGTCACGAGTTATCGCTAAGGTTGTCCGGTGTTGCATTACGCATCCGTCCGAAGTGGATCCCCGAGAGCACATTGATCGCATCTCTGTTCAAATTATAAGGACCGCTGCTTGAACTGGAGCCCGTCGGTAAAATTGAACCGATAATGACCAGCATAGCCGTACAAGTACATGTACATCTCCCCTTGTAGTGCCTGTTTTAAATTCTTTCCCAAGGTGAGCCACTCGGTTATCTATTTTTGACTTCATTGGAGATGTCCTCGGCCGCGATCTCACTTCTCTTAGTGTTCTGGTGAAGTTTTTTTCGTTCTGATTCGCTGTTTGATACGCGTGCTTACCTCTCCCGGACGCACGGATAGCTATCTTTTTGGCTTGTGCCTTTCTAATTTAGCTAAATGCGTCTCTTTTTCCGCCAGTTGCAGTTTATTTTGTTTCTGCGCCTGTTTTTTTCTATACTGAAAATCTTCTCCCTGAGATCAATAATTGCAGTGGAAATTCGCTTCGTAAATTCTTTAAGATTTACATCTCCTGCCTTTCCCAACTCCTCTAACCTCTTCCGTACCTAATTTCTCTTTTTTTCTCCGCTTCGAGAATTTCCTTGCGAAGTTCTTCGACCTTCTCTTCCCTCTTTCTTTCTGCATCCTCCCATCTTTTATCAGTTTCCTCTCCTTCTCTTTCTATCCCTACGAAAAGCTAAAATCAGGTCCTCGTGTTTCATACACCATATTGGTAACAGATGATGCGAACTGGATTCTAGTGTGCTGTTTTGTATCACATTAAAAAAGCGAATAAATGTCAAATAGATGGATCATGGGGTCCAATAAGACCTATTGGAATTCCATGTGATAGAATAGCACATCACACACCGAACGCAGAATGTTCACGTAACTTCGGATGACGGGATTTCACATAGACGTCGGGTTATGAGATCTCACCCAGACGTCGATTGATGGAGTGTCGTAAATAAGCTCGTATAAACATCATATTTGCTAACAAAGCCATAAAATAATTATAGCCCTATGTTGTCTTCTTTTTGTAATTTTTGTCTTTGATTTCAGGTAATTCTGGATGGAATGAAGTTAACTTAGATGGTATTATTGGATATACACGATGGCACATTGATGACGGTCATCCAGGGAGAATGCCTATGAAAACAATAATTATTACATACAGTTATCGATGAATGATTACCAACATTAGATCACGGATTACCTTAAGAGCATTTGTAACCTAAATGGGCTTGTAACTATTCGTTGATCATATCAAACAATGAAAGCGATTGCACCCAGACACTGGTTGTCGAAATTGCAGGCTGACGCTGTGTAACGACCCCTCACCTAGATGTCGAAGAACTTATTGTCATATACAAGCTGGTAAAAACAGCATGTTTGCTAAAGAAAATGTAGAACATTAGTGGGAGCGCCATTGGTAAGTAGGTATAGCGTAGATTTTCCAGATGAAAAGTACTTAATGTAGTAATTGCACCTTTGATTATAAGTAATTACGGATGCAATAAAACTAACTCATATATGGCATTATAAAACTTATATAAGTATTTGTAAAAAGTTATAGATTCATTTTATGTAATTTGATATTAAGAATGGTACAAAAATATTTTTAGAATTTTTTTATTTATTTATTTTTTATTTATTTAATTATTTATTTATTTTTTGTCGCGCGGGGTGGCCGCTAGGTTAGAGGCGTCATGTCACTGCGCAGCCACTCCTGCCGGAGGTTCGAGTCCTCCCTCGGGCATGCGTGTGTGTGTTGGTCTTAGCATAAGTAGTATGTAAGTCTAGGGACCGATGATCTCAGCAGTTTGGTCCCTTAGAAATTCACACACATTTGAACATTTTTGTTTTTAGATAAATGTTAGCATACAAAGCAATTCTGAACTAAACATGCCTTGAAGATTTATTGAATAAAAATGTTTTTAAAATTATGATGTTATGATGCTTGCCATATTCTGTTACATGATGGCATTTTGAAGTCAGTCATCTAACACGAATATTACGTGACCATATTTGTTCTAGTACAGGCATATGTAACAGTCAGCTGGTAACACAAGATAATGGGCTCAGTTTAAGAGCGATTAAAATCCCATATGGTGTAATTATTGTAAACTGGTCATATTAATTGGAAGAGTGTTCACCTAGATATCAGCTGATTAGATTGCACATAGGCGCCAGCAGACAAGATTCCACCTAGACCTCGAGAAACATGTTGACAACAAAAGTACAAACGCGAAATATCTCCATCGTTGGTACACATACCATGAATGTATTCTTGATGAAATATCATATCTGTGCCTGTAGACAACGAGGTATTCCTGGATGTGGAAAAATCAACCTATATACAGGGTGTCCACTGATCGTGAACGGGCCAAATATCTCACGAAATAAGCGTCAAACGATAAAACTACAAAGAACGAAACTTGTCTAGCTTGAAGGGTAAACCAGATGGCGCTACGGTTGGCTCGCTAGATGGCGCTGCCAAAAGTCAAACGGATATCAACTGCGTTGTTTTAAAATAGATACCCCCATTTTTTATTACATATTCGTGTAGTACGTAAAGAAATATGAATGTTTTAGTTGGACCACTTTTTTCGCTTTGTGATAGATGGCGCTGTAATAGTCACAAATATATGGCTCACAATTTTAGACGAACAGTTGGGAACAGACAGGTTTTTTAAATTAAAATACAGAACGTAGGTACCTTTGAACATTTTATTTCGGTTGTCCCAATGTGATACATGTACCTTTGTGAACTTATCATTTCTGAGAACGCATGTTGTTACAGCGTGATTACCTGTAAATACCACATTAATGCATTAAATGCTGAAAATGATGTCCGTCAACCTCAATACATTTGGCAGTACGTCTAACGACATTGCTCTCCACAGCGAGTAGTTCGCCTTCCGTAATCTTCCCACATGCATTGACAATGCACTGACCCATGTTGTCAGGCGTTGTCGGTGGATCACGATAGCAATTATCCTTCAACTTTCCCCACAGAAAGAAATCCGGGGACGTCAGATCCGGTGAACGTGCGGGCCATGGTATGCTGCTTCGACGACCAATCCACTTGTCATGAAATATGCTGTTCAATACCGCTTCAACCGCACGCGAGCTATGTGGCGGACATCAATCATGTTGGAAGTACATCGCCATTCTGTCATGCAGTGAAACATCTTGTAGTAACATCGGTAGAACATTACGTAAGAAATCAGAATACGTTGCACCATTTAGATTGCCATCGATAAAATGGAGACCAATTATCCTTCCTGCCATAATGCCGCACCATACATTAACCCGCCAAGGTCTCTGATGTTCCACTTGTTGCAGCTATCGTGGATTTTCCGTTGCCCAATAGTGCATATTATGCCGGTTTACGTTACCGGTGTTGGTCAATGACGCTTCGTCGCTAAATAGAACACGTGAAAAAAATCTGTCATCGTCCCGTAATTTCTCTTGTGCCCAGTGTCAGAACTGTACACGATGTTCAAATTCGTCGCCATTCAATTCCTGGTGCATAGAAATATGGTACGGGTGCAATCGATGTTTATGTAGCATTCTTAACACCGACGTTTTTGAGATTCCCGATTCTCGCGCAATTTGTCTGCTACTGATGTGCGGATTAGCAGCGATAGCAGCTAAAACACCCACTTGGGCATCATCATTTTGTTGCAGGTCGTGGTTGACGTTTCGCATGTGGCTGAACACTTCCTGTTTCCTTAAATAACGTAACTATCCGGCTAACGGTCCGGACACTTAGATGATGTCGTCCAGGATACCGAGCAGCATACATAGCACCCGCCTGTTGGGCATTTTGATCACAATAGCCATTCATCAACACGATGTGGACCTTTTCCGCAATTGGTAAACGGTCCATTTTAACACGGGTAATGTACCTACGTTCTGTATTTTAATTTTAAAAAAAACTACCTGTTACCAAAATATTTCTTTACGTACTACAAGAATATGTAGTAAAAATGGGGGTTCTTATTAAAAAAAGTTGATATCCGTTTGACCCATAGCAGCGCCATCTAGCGGGCCAACCGTAGCGCCATCTGGTTTCCCCCTTCAAGCTAGACGAGTTTCGTTATTTGCAGTTTTTTTCGTTTGGTGCTTATTTCGTGAGATATTTGGCCCGGTCGCTATCAATGGAGCACCCTGTATATGCGACCACTGAGAAACCTCAGTTCGAATCTGGGCTGCTGAAGTCAATAGAAATCCTGCAGGCCGGAACTGCGTATATTACTGACAGTACGGAACAAGGAAGCGTGCTGTTGATGGCTGCTACTCGTGCTTCGTCCCAGTGCATGGAGAGGGGTATCCCCTGGAGACCAATCTAAGCGCGAATGCAAAACAACTAAATGTCTGTCTGGGTGATCGGACTAGTGAAACTGCGAATGAATTTACTTTTAGGCAAGGGCGGCAAAGTACACAACCGAATCCTGGAGTGGCCAGGAATCAACTCTCAGCAGCTCTCATCCACCCTGCACCCAGAGAGAGCAACTCTGCTTGTGCCACAAATCAGACAATGTTCGCCGATAAACAAAGTTTTTGTCAATTATGGCCATACATCAAATCCTTCTAGATATCCACTACCGTACTCCGTCAAGCTAGGTGCCAATACTATACCTTCCCGCCAAATCACCAGAGTGACTGCAGACCTGTCCTGATGTGACAGTCTAGCAGAACTTTGTGCAGGAAGGTTTCTGGCGACGAGCGCCAATGGAATATGATAATTCGAGTGCTACGTCTGACGCCGCTCTGTCGGATATCCTGCGGAGCTCGGCGACCATTTCTGCGAAACGTCCCAAACAACAGCAAGTCGTGGCGCCGAGCTGACTGATATCTGCCCAGAACACGAGACTTTCACTCGAAAACTGCCTCTAGTCATTGTAAAAATAGCAACTGTCCGTCTCTATGACCCCTGAGACTTGACATAAAAAGAGAAAGCCTCCAGCCATACGTGGGTCGGGACTCTGTCCGCAATTCCCAGTCACCAGACATTCCTAACCTCCTGCTACTGTGAGCGGTTGGCCTCCCGCGTCAAATGAACAGAATTACATTATGCATGCGTCCTACTCCAGATCATGTACATGCCAGTACATAGCATTCAATTACCTACTTTGCATGAGATTAATTTGCATGCATGCAAATTCAGATTTTAGGAATGCAAGTCTGGTTTCATGGTCCTTAATAAGAAGGGGCCAGTGGGACTGCCGTCTTGCAGTACGAAGTACGTGAGAACAGTCACTGTTTTTAAGCAAAAGAATGACTGTCTTCTTATGGGCTGCTGTTTTGTCTGGATTACTCAGCATTAAAAAGAAGTCTCCTCTGTACTAATACGTGACTGACCGCCGTGTCATCCTCAGTCAATTGGCGTCCCTGCATATGGAGGGGCATGTGGTCAGCATGCCGCTCTTCCGGTCGTTGTCAGTTTTCATGACCAGAGTTGCTACCAGTCGGGTAAGTATCTCCTCAATTGGTCTCACAACGGCTGCATGCACCTGCTGGCGCTTCGCATTATTAGGTCCCGCGCCTCGGTTTGAAACAAGGTATTCTACTTACTGTCCAAGAACATGTGGTGTCTGAATCTACAATGAGTTCTAACAATTTTAGCTCATTTATAAAAGTAAGTGCTGGCTACACCATACATTATGTGCAAATCTTTGCATTATCATAACAAATAGTTGCCGTTTTCACATTTGTTTAAATGCAACAGTACTTTTGGTAGGCTGCTATTATTTACTTTCGTAGAATCCACAGATGTCACAGTCCGCAAAAACTGTTGAAGTTGTTTACACACTGTAGCCATCAATTTTAAGGGCTGTCGTTATTTTTTATATTAGGCTTCGTCACTACATGTGTCCAGTCTGACAGTCACCTACTACTGGTTAATGGCATTTTTGTTACTGAGAGCAGCCTGTAAGGCATCGATATTTTCGATTTTCAGATGAGCGGTGGGACATTGTAGCTTCCTGATTTTTTGTGGGTGAATCATGTGAATAATGGTTCTTTAAAAGAAATTTCACAATTTTTTGGTAAATATTTTTAATAATTTTTATAAATTTGTTCCCTCTTTTTATAAAATCCTATTCTAAATAAAATGCATTTCAATTAACAGTTCATCACCTGAGGATGCATCTGTAACAGTGCGAAACCGGTAGCGTTCCCAATAAACGACTACGAAACAGCTAAAGCGGCTCGAAGAGCCTTCATTCACTGTGAATCCCACAATATTTTAGTAAAAAACGTTTTGAAGATTCTTAGATATTAACAGTAAAATTATTTACGGTTATTAGAATTAGTAGGGGAATTTGACACTTTTCTTGCCCAACAGATACATATTCAGGCAAATAGAGAAAAAGAGACTTACATAATATGTATCAAAAACGACGCACGAGAAATTTGTCCATATAATTTCGTAAAGCGTAGGAAACGTCAAAGCTTCGTCGTAAAATTCGATGACTCATTACAACAATGATGCCATCACCCATCTACAGCAACATCTTCATTCCTTGTTGCTTATATTCCAGATCTGCTTTCCACGTCCTCACTACTTCGACTGCCCTTTTCACACCTTACCATACGACCATTGCCACTAAGAAACAACTCCCCTTCCACAAAACATAAATCACTAATCGACTAACTAAACAGCCATGACTTCTCTGTCCAGCTTTCTACTACTGACCCTATCTCTCCCTCTTTCATAAAGTTATAGATATGAATTTAAAACTACAGGGCCATAGGATTTAATATTTATAGCTAATATTACATGCAACTTACATTTAAGTTTACATGAAAAATAAAAAAACACTTATTTACAGATGAAATTGGGTTCATTTACGACGAGCGTTCAAAAAGTCACGCCACACAATTTCCTGAAAGCAGGATGGTTTTATTCAGGATTGCAATACACCATAGTACTTCCCCTCTGTTTTGTCTAAAAAACGTCATTTTTTCACATAATCTCCGTTAATTGTGACGGCTTTAAGCCAACTTTCTAGGAGGACCTGTATGCTCTCACGGTGCAGATCTACTAGTCAACGTCGGATCCAACGTCTTGCTGCATCAATAGCTTCCCTATCATCCACGTACTGCTTCCCGTGGAGTGCATTCTTCATTGGACAGAAACAGAACTCGGAAGGTGTGTAGGCGGCTAGGAACCCAGTGGGCACACTCTTCTGAGCACCCAATTGGTGGACGAGTGTGTCAGTATTACCAATAGAGACGTCCAGATGAGCAGCGAGGTGTCTGTGATCAGTCCATCACGCCGAATGAGAGTTCCACATGTTCCAACATGATAGGAGTCCCAACTCTGTGCGGCCGGCACGCGGGAGATGGGAAAGTGTAAGCAGGCTGTTTAGTTTTTTTATTGGTAACGCCACGTAGCGCTCTATATGAAAATCACTGGCTGTGCTGTGTGCAGTCTGTGGCTGGGTGGCATTGTTGGAATTTGCTATTGTAGTATTGGGCAGTTGGCTGTTAACAGCGCGTAGCGTTGCGCAGTTGGGGGTGAGCCGCCAGCAGTGGTGGATGTGGGGAGTGAGATGGCGGAGTTTTGAGAGCGAGTGATCTGGACAGAGACAGTAAATTTTGTAATATTGTATATCATGGGCTGATATAGATATTATGACTTTAGAACACTATTAAGGTAAATACATTGTTTGTTCTCTATCAAAATCTTTCATTTACTAACTATGCCTATCAGTAGTTAGTACCTTCAGTAGTTTGAATCTTTTATTTAGCTGGCAGTAGTGGCGCTCGCTGTATTGCAGTAGCTTGAGTAACGAAGATTTTTGTGAGGTAAGTGATTTTTGAAGGGTATAGGTTATTGTTAGTCAGGGCCATTGTAGGGATTTTTGAAAGTCAGATTGCGTTGCACCAAAAATATTGTGTGTCAGTTTAGTGTTGATCAGAATAAGTAAAGGGAGAAATGTCTGAGTACGTTCAGTTCTGCTCAGCTGTTTGAAAATCAAATAATGTAAGAGGTTTATCTGCATAGTAATTCATTAAATTTTTCTAAGGGGACGTTTCATATGTTGACCCTTAGCCGAGGATACCTCACTGGAATCTTCTGATTTTTTCTTGTAGTTTGTATAATTAGTGTAGCTTTTGTTTATTGCTAGCTCGTAATTGTAGACAGAATCTCCTTTATAGCTGCAGTCTTTCATTGTTGTACAGTAAAACAGTTGTGGCATGCATGTAGATCTGCACCAAGTATTTCGCAGCTGCGCTTGCAATTAACGAGATATTATTGTAAATGCTATGTTAATGTGTTTTCTTATTTTGCTCTTCAAATTGTGCTTTTCTCTGTTGTTGTGTGAAATATTGTGACAATAATGGCGTTGAAAAACGTGATACTAGGTTCCAAGGTAAACTGAGTAATAACAGTGAAGACGAAAGCAGTGTGTTAGCACCACTGTGTAATGAATTAACTGATGTTCAAACTAGTAATTTGGTAATTGTGCATAGGGAAATGGAGCGGGCGGCAAATAATGCTGTAGACAGTGAAACAATTAGTGAACATGGAAGCATTGTCGATCGATAGGTCGGCAACAGCTCGACTCAGGAATCCGAAATGACAGGACACAATCTTGCAAATACTGTAGATTCAGGTTTTGCCTCCTCGCCGTTTTCTCAAATAAGTCAAGACACATTATCTGCTTTTCAAAATGCGAATATTGCCGGTTGAAATGCACTGCCGAATAGCACTGAAGAACATGTTTCAGACACCAGTGCATTGTTATTACAATTAATGCAACAAATGGGACAAAAGCTTCAAAAGTTAGACACAATGGAACAAAATCTTCACACCACGCTTGAACAACACGTTAAGATTTAACTACTGAGTTACATAAAATCGAATCGAAATGTCAAAAAGTCTGTAATGACGTAAAAACACAAATTTGTGAGCATATCCAACCTATTTTTTCGCGGCATGAAAATACATTACAGAATCACGAAGCCACCATAAAAGAACTGCAAACTATTGTTCATGAAAATCATGGGACTTTGAAAGCTAAAATTGACTCAGTTGCATCTACCTATTCGGTTATGCAACTTGCAAAAACTCAGGAAAACTTAAAGGACGCAGTAGATACGATTTCAACACAAATGGACACTCTGAAACTTGGTTCAGAAAAACACACTGAGGAAATCAATTCACTATCGGAGAAAGTAGCCGAACTTTCGGATCAGTTCACCAACTTATCCACAAAGGTAGATGATGATATTAATGACATAAGACCCGTAGCCTTCACTGACACAGAAGAGTATGAACAAATTAGAAAATTCAAACAAAATCAAAATCAAATCAATACACAGTACAAAAGAGAAATCCGGGAAGTACAAGATCAGTTGACACAGGTAATACAAGAATTACATATTTCAGAGGAGACTCGCACTCCAACACGGGAAGAGGGACTTAGAAATACGGAAAAGTCACAAAATAATAACACAGGGCATTTCGAAAATTATGAAAGAAGTTGGCAAGGCGCACTGAATTTTGAGATTGAACCGCCGAAATGGAGTAACAATGACCGATATGCGACTCGCCGAAATGATGATTTTGACTATAAGTTGTTCATTACTACAGGTAAATTCAAAACATTTAAGAACTCTGGCAACGACATTCATCCACAAGCATGGCTTCGTCAATTCTCTCATCGTTTTCCTCTCAACTGGTCATTGGAGCACAGGTTAGAATTTATGTGTGGCTACTTAGAGAATGAACCAGCTGTAAGAATGCGATCGGTCATTCACGATTGTCACAGTGAAGGAGAATTTTATTATGCCTTCGTCTCAGCATATTGGTCTCAAGCTACACAAGACCGAGTAAAACATAGCATCATAATGATGAAACATTTCGAACAATCGGAATTTTCTAGTCTTGTCAAACATTTCGAAGACATGTTATATAAGAATCAGTATCTTTCAAACTCATACAGCCCTTCAGAACTCATCTGCATTTGCTTAATCAAATTGCCTGAACATTTACGACATATTATTTTGGCAGGACGTTGCAAAGACGACATTGAAGCTTTTCAGGGACTGTTACAAGAACTGGAAATTGACACTGACAATCGTGGAACGCAAAAACAGGAGCACAACAATTACAGGTCACATCTCTCACAATTTCGCGATGAAAGAAATAATAACTGGACTCGACAAGGCTATTCTTACAATGTAAATCGTGACAGAAAAACAGACACCACCCATATGACAACCACAGGCAGAGTAATAGTTACAGAGAAAGATCGTATTTCCATAGTAATGAATATGACAGAGACAACCATAGAAACAGACAATATGGCAACCAGAACTATTGTTATCACAGGAAACAGAATAACTTCAGATGCAATGGTCCACCGTGCAGTGATAATTTGGGGAGAAATTCTCCACCACTTAACCGACAAGAAAGAAACTACAGGAACTACCGACATGAAGACAGACGATATAATCATAACGACAGGCCTGAATTTCATCAGAACTGGTGGGATTCAAACAGGGCTGGGCCCTCTCAGCAAGGTGAATTTGTAGAAGGTAGGTCTCCTAATCCCAAAACGGACGCGCGCCAACAAAGAGACAGACAATGACTCGCACCACAGGCAGCAACGTGTGCTGGCTGGCTCAGCGAAAAATAACATAGACGCTAACCTTGAGAAAAAAATTTGAATATTCTCTACCGATGTAACATATACCACATGAGAATTCCGTTGAAGTTGAAACTCTGCGTACTAGAAAGAGTAAAGGTTTACACCACATTTCACATGTAAAACCGTTTATTGAACGATAATCTGCAATGTTTGAAGTTAAATATCCAGTCAAGAACCAAGGGAACTTATTTAAACAGAAATTACGAATGCATTGTTATAGTGAACAGACGACACAGTATTGTTATTTGTACATTCTTGCTTTTTAGTTGCACATTATGTAACGAATATATGGCTTACATACTTAGAACATATACTGCTAATGAGATTTTAATGCAACATTTTGGTTTACTTGAACAGACATTTTTTATTTGAAGTACTTTCTGTGAGATTAAAGATGACTTAGTATTTGGTTTATTTGACAGTACACGATTATATCACGACGCTACTAATGAGTGACACAATTTGGTACTCGTACAGTAATTAGTTTCCATGCTATAACGTAGTAAATAGGAAAATTTAATTAAAACCATCTGGTATTTTAATGTGGCGCCAGATGCGCTTTTGGTCGAGTGTGAGGAGTGAAAAGTGGCTACACTGAGTCACAGCGCCAGAGATTGCGCCAAAGATTATTATTTCGATCGCCTCCACTCGGCAGTAATAGTTGGGCGAGAGAGTAGACGCTGCTCGGTTGGTGTGAAACGTCCCCTTAGAAAAATTTATACACAACTGTGCTTAAACTGACACACAATGTTTTTAGCGCAACGCAATCTGACTTTCAATAATCCCTACAAAACAATGGCCCTGACTAACTTTAACCTATACCTTTCACAAATCACTTACCTCACAAAAATCTTCGTTACTGGAACTACTGCAATACAGCGAGCGCCACTACTGCCAGCTAAATAGAAGATTCAAACTACGGAAGGCACTAACTACTGATAGGGATAGTTAGCAAATGAAAGATATTAATAGAGAACAAACAATGTATTTACCTTAATAGTCATAATATATGTAGCAGTTCATGACAAATTACAAAACTTCGCCATCTCTCTCCCCACATCCACCACTGCTGGCGGCTCACCTCCAACTGTGCAACGCTACGCACTGTTCACATCCAGCTGCCGCTGCCTAACACTACAATGGCAGACAACAATGCAAACTAGCCACAGGCTGCACACAGCACAGCCAGTGATTTTCATACAGAGCGCTGCGTGGCATTACCAATATAAAAATCTAAACAGCCTACTTACATAGCCCCCATGCTCCCCACAAAAAATTTTACAAATTTTTTTGGCCAGTGGCCAATAATGATTTGATAAAATTTTCCATAATTACAATAACGAAGATATCAAATGCACACACTTATTTATACAATGTTGGTCAAAAGCTAAAATTTTCTCACAGTCCATAAAGACAGTCCTGATCATTCATCACAGTAAAACTGCCGTTTCTTTTATCAAAGTCTGAGCAGTAAAAGACAATGCACATGGAAGTAGTGGATGTCCATGCAGTCTTGAAGAAGTAGTGTTGTCCTTCCAACAGAAAGACAGTGCTGACTCTTGACATGCTGACAGGTAATGGGCCACAACAGAGCGAACTCACAGCAGAGTCATTCGACGTTTTGAAGAAGATTGGTAGGTAGGTCATCACAGAGCAGACCCACTGTAGTCCTGGTAGAGAGTATTGGTGGGCCACCAGAGGTGCAGACCCACTGTAGTCCTTGTAGAGATGGCCAGCAGCCATCTGCTGCGACTGTGCAGGTGCACAATCACCATCGAAGAGTCTTGCAGAGAAGATAGCAAGTCCATAAACCACCACTTGTGCATGCACAAAGTTTTAGGAATTGTCTTTAGAACCAGCAATGCTGTTATCCAGTCCCTTGCTGAATTATTAACACATGTGCAAACACTAACAGTCCCTACTTCTCACAAATTGTCATTATACTATGACCAACAGAAACGTGTGCAGTGAAATGTAACTTCAAAGTTACTAATATGATGAACTGGTGTCAATTACCATTTTATAACATGAGAATACAATTACAAAGGTACAAAATACATCATTAAAGAACATAACAATACAGATAACATTTGTAGTACAGGCTTTACAACAGAATAGAAATAAACATATACATCAGTGTTACAGGAATTATAACATGAGTACATACATAAAAGATCAGAATAACTTTTGAAACATCAACTTTACACATGAGCATTAAAACAAAACAGAATAAATAATGTCTAAGCATATTTACAAGGTAAATAACATATTATTAATGCCAATTATATTTGAGGAGAACAGTATTCCTCATCATAGTGAATGTAGCTTAATATTAAAAGAAGAAAAAATTCTATGAAACTACACAGAGACAGGAAGAAAACAAATACACAAGGGTGCACAAACACGTAGTGGGATAACACGAAAGGAAAGGACAGGGTTTGTTTTATTGCAGTATTTTGCATGGAGATCTCCCTTCGTTCATCATTATTCCCAAAAGTCCTATCTAAGCCTGCTTTCAGTATCCTGTTCACATCCACTGTCAAAAATAGTTTTTCTCCACTGTACAGTATCCTTTTTTTTTTTTTTTTTTGCCCAAACCATTTTCATATAGCTTCTCAATACATTTCTTCCAAGTCATCATAGTTAGTTTCTTATATAGTCTACCCCTCTTAAGCTAACTTAAATCTACTGAGCTCAGATATATATACCAAGGGACGAGGCAATGCAGCATCACATAACAAATTATCACAAACAGCAATGACAAAAAATGCAAATTGGCAAAGCTAGCAGCATAAATTAGCAAAGCAAGTGCAATATTACAACTAATATAAGGCAATGCGCAGCAAACAATAAAAATAAGCTTAGAAGAGTAACACAAAGTCAAATTCAGTAACACTATGCCTGGAAAACAGCAGTAACTTTTACCTAAACATGACATAGCTCAAGCAGAAAAAATATTACAGTAAAAACAACAATGCAGAAAAGGAAAATGTATATTCACATCTTAATGTCTATGTAATTAAAGTGGTGCACCACAACAACTTATTGTAAAAAAAATATTACCATGTACTTGAAAAGAAAATTATGTGTCCAGTTACTGTTACTAGTCCCTTCTTATTGTTCTTTCCTTTCCAAGTGCTCCTTTTTTAAAGAATGTGGATTACAAAATTATTATTAAATGGATCTGTTGACAGAAAGTGTTCACATTAGCAAATGCATTTTATTTTATAAAAGCAATGCTGCAACACAGCTGGAAACCAGATATCAAATGAAATAAGCAATTACGCAAACCAAAGCATAAAAATATCATTCAATAGTCATGTGACATTTCATAAGTTAGTGGAAATTCTCTCAACTCTCGTAGAAAGACGCTTGTCGTAATCAGATGTGCAGATGTAAATATATTTCTCGTCATTTCATTAGGCATTGCAGTAAATATCATAAATTACGAGCACCACAGTATGCTTTCAACAAGGAAATGTCAGTAGCACTGACAATGGCCTTCCCTTTCTTTTTTTTCTACCTGTGCTTCTGACGAGGCACTCACACTAATGGCTTGTTCTCCAGGTGTTTGACACACCTGGGTGCCCACAACGCATTATGTGCAGGTGGTCACTTAACTTTCTTACGGAAATATTTACGACAGCAGTTTCCGCTACAGTGACAGTCTCATATAAAAATTTCACAGGTCGAGAATTTACGTTGCAAATGTGTAGAAACAAAATCCTATGAATATAACAGTGTCCAAAAAATTCTTCGCCGGCATTGTGATACGTTCACGCATTTACACACACATTTCATAACTCTTAAAGTACAATTCTTGGTTTCCAACATCCTTTTTCACAAGTCAAGAGTCCCTAACTTCTATTCATTATTCATATACATATAAACACGTAACCACATTCCTCATATATGGTAGCATCATCTTATTGACATAAACAAACCTCAACAGCATAATACACATCGTCGTCAAAAAAATAACATCATAACACCTCAGTCAAATCTCAAAAAAGCCGTAGCTTTCTGCAATAATTTCAAACCATAAAAAATATTCTCTGCTCATTTCAATAGTGTCATGTGCCTCAAACGTACTTTAAAAATCATGATCTCATACCAAATACATCATTCAAAGCTCTCATAGTATCACAATGGTTCCAGCAGTTCATGTCAAATTACAAAACTTCGCCATCTCTCTCCCCACATCCACCACTGCTGGCGGCTCACCTCCAACTGTGCAATGCTACGCGCTGTTCACATCCAGCTGCCGCTGCCTAACACTACAATGGCAGACAACAATGCAAACTAGCCACAGGCTGCACACAGCACAGCCAGTGATTTTCATACAGAGCGCTTCATGGCATTACCAATATAAAAATCTAAAAAGCCTACTTACAGGTGTAATGTATAGATGGAAGAAGTTGCAATTTTCAGAATATATTTGATTTATGGTGCTGGTGGTAATGGAATATTTTCTTCAATATATAATGAGGTAAAAAAAAATTACAGTTTCCTTTAATGACAATTCCTATTGCTCACAGGCACAGTCAACGAAACATCTGGCTCATGTTCATTTATTAGACTTGTAATTCTGGTTTCTGTGTGCAATTATAGTATTTCTGGTTTTTCAATTGGTTCATTGTAAATGGTGTTCAAAATATTTTGTCGTATTGAGAAAGAACCGAGCCAGATAGATGTATGTTGAGTCACACTACAACACAAAGAACAGTGACAATTGTGCTTTGCTGTTTCGTAGCTTTTATACCCTCCCGGAAATGGAAAAAAGAACACATTGACACCGGTGTGTCAGACCCACCATACTTGCTCCGGACACTGCGAGAGGGCTGTACAAGCAATGATCACACGCACGGCACAGCGGACACACCAGGAACCGCGGTGTTGGCCGTCGAATGGCGCTAGCTGTGCAGCATTTGTGCACCGCCGCCGTCAGTGTCAGCCAGTTTGCCGTGGCATACGGAGCTCCATCGCAGTCTTTAACACTGGTAGCATGCCGCGACAGCGTGGACGTGAACCGTATGTGCAGTTGACGGACTTTGAGCGAGGGCGTATAGTGGGCATGCGGGAGGCCGGGTGGACGTACCGCCGAATTGCTCAACACGTGGGGCGTGAGGTCTCCACAGTACATCGATGTTGTCGCCAGTGGTCGGCGGAGGGTGCACGTGCCCGTCGACCTGGGACCGGACCGCAGCGACGCACGGATGCACGCCAAGACCGTAGGATCCTACGCAGTGCCGTAGGGGACCGCACCGCCACTTCCCAGCAAATTAGGGACACTGTTGCTCCTGGGGTATCGGCGAGGACCATTCGCAACCGTCTCCATGAAGCTGGGCTACGGTCCCGCACACCGTTAGGCCGTCTTCCGCACACGCCCCAACATCGTGCAGCCCGCCTCCAGTGGTGTCGCGACAGGCGTGAATGGAGGGACGAATGGAGACGTGTCGTCTTCAGCGATGAGAGTCGCTTCTGCCTTGGTGCCAATGATGGTCGTATGCGTGTTTGGCGCCGTGCAGGTGAGCGCCACAATCAGGACTGCATACGACCGAGGCACACAGGGCCAACACCCGGCATCATGGTGTGGGGAGCGATCTCCTACACTGGGCGTACACCACTGGTGATCGTCGACGGGACACTGAATAGTGCACGGTACATCCAAACCGTCATCGAACCCATCGTTCTACCATTCCTAGACCGGCAAGGGAACTTGCTGTTCCAACAGGACAATGCACGTCCGCATGTATCCCGTGCCACCCAACGTGCTCTAGAAGGTGTAAGGCAACTACCCTGGCCAGCAAGATCTCCGGATCTGTCCCCCATTGAGCATGTCTGGAACTGGATGAAGCGTCATCTCAAGCGGTCTGCACGTCCAGCACGAACGCTGGTCCAACTGAGGCGCCAGGTGGAAATGGCATGGCAAGCCGTTCCACAGGACTACATCCAGCATCTCTACGATCGTCTCCATGGGAGAATAGCAGCCTGCATTGCTGCGAAAGGTGGATATACACTGTACTAATGCCGACATTGTGCATGCTCTGTTGCCTGTGTCTATGTGCCTGTGGTTCTGTCAGTGTGATCATGTGATGTATCTGACCCCAGGAAAGTGTCAATAAAGTTTCCCCTTCCTGGGACAATGAATTCACGGTGTTCTTATTTCAATTTCCAGGAGTGTAGTTGCAGGGGACTTAATAAAGCATTTGTGTTAATGGAAATTCTTTGTCATTCTTTATTTTTATTTTATGCAGTCAGATTGCGTGGTAATACTAGTCAGGGCCAACCGGTTACGAGACTTCGTAACCGGTCACACAGCTACTAAAATTATTGCATTTATTCATTAATATTAATCCTTTTTTTAATTAAGCCCCCATGCAGCAGTCGACCCCGTACGCCAATTTTATTCGGCGAGCTTGCATTACCGTATCATGGATTTTGTTAATGGTTTCCTTTGTAATGACCTCAACTGGACGGCCGCAGCGCTCTTAGCTTTCAGTGATTTTCCAACCGTGTGAAACTAATTAATCCAAAAGTAAATGGTCCCCAATTATAGTGTAGAGTCCACGAGAATTTCATCCAGTTCGATCTGTGCGTCACTCCAAACCTTCAAATGAAAATGTTTGATACCAGCACAAAACTGTGATTTTTTTTTTCTCTTTCAGTCGCAGTCGACACCCTGACCAATTCAGACGGTTGTCAGCGATGAACTACATGCTCTACATTGTTGAAATTTTTTATACGATCCAGGTAATAATCAAAATTACAAACTATGAAGGCGCAACAAAAAAAATTCTCCATTCTTTCACGGATGTTTACCAGACTTATCAAACCGCCCTCGTAAATAAGTAGTTAGTAGAATTAAATCGAGTGAGGCATCGCTTACAGGATGACCTGAAAGCCACAGACTACGACACTGAACATTGAGCGTGCTAAACGACGGATTGCCAAGGTGTTATCTTGGGGGAAGCGGCGCCCTCGCAGGGCCGTCTCCGCCCACCACATTTCGGAACGAACGTCCGTGGACCGGGCGGCTCAGGGAGCGGGTCACATCAAAGGCTCCTCCAGCTGGCGTCACTAAACCCAGATAAACCCCGCGCTACCCGCTGCTCGCTGCCTCACGTCTGATAATGACGGAGCGGTGAGCTCTCGCGTCGGACGTCCTGTCGCGGGCAGAAAGAGCCGCTGCTGCCCCGTCCGCGCTCGCTCAAAACTGCGGCGACGCCGGCTTTGTCAGTGCGTAGGTTCCGCCAGGCCCAGGACGCCGGGACGCCGCGTCAAGTGCAGAAAAGGCGCGCCGTTCCGCCCCGGAAGCGCCGCCGCACCACACCGCACCACACCACCCTCCGCCACCCGCCGCCCTCTATCCCGGGCGACAGCACGCCCGTTGCGCAACGACTGCCTGTTTACGCGCTCCGCTGCGGCCCGCGCACTAAGTGAATTAACAAGTCCAGGCCCCCTGCCACCCTCGCCGCTTGTTTATTTCCTGGAGCGCCTAAAGAGGTAAGCTGTTTACATTCTTTTGTAAACAAGAACGAAAGAGAAAAGAACCGGGAGCAGGCACGGTAATAGATTTTTTTTCCAGGAAGACCAGTTTAAAGACGAGCTAGTCACCTCAAATTACTAATGTCCCGCAAATTTTATTGGTAAACAGCAAATTTTTTTATCCAGGTTTATTCTTATTAGCGCTTAAAACTCCCAGAAGCGATGGAGACGAGGGTGACACAAGTAATTTAATTTAATACACGTGGGTCGAAAATGTTGGATAATACCCCAAAAATGGATGAGAAACGTTAAAAATGTGGCGTCACTAGATGACGTACCTCGCCGCACGTGCAGCGATTGGCATTGGGCGTGAAGGGATGATTGAGCAATGCAAAACTTGCGTTCGAGCAAACGGTGCAAATTTCGAACACCTTTTGTAATTGTGATCTGTTGTAAACGTAGAAGTTACAAAACTATACAAAAGCTTGATGTTGGGAAGAACCCCACCTATAGCTGGTAAAATTATTGATTATTAAAACACTAGCACCGTTAAAAGATCATAGGCATTCCCATCGCTCCTAGTCAGAACTTACTATTCAGAGAATATCGTCAATACTACAATAGTGCCCAAAATTAAAGCAACAAGCAGAAATTTTGCAAGGTGGCGTTTATTTTGCCACAAAACAGTGTAAACAGTTAACAGCAGACTAGAAACAAAGAATTAAAGCGTAACAGATCTGCACACACATTCCGACAACTGTTTACATCTACATCTACATTTACATCATACTCCGCAAGACACCTAATAGTCTGTGGCGAAGGGTACTTTCGGTACCACTATCTGATCGCTCCAACCCTGTTTCACTCGCGAATAGTCCATGGAAAGAATGATTGATGGTAAGCATCTGTATTGGCTCTTTATCGAATTTCCTCCCTGTGGTCAACAGGCGGGATGGATGTGGGAGGGGAAGTAATATGTTGTCCGACTCCTCCTACAAAGTGGTGTCCCGAAATTTCTACAGTAAATCTCTCCGTGATGCACAACGCCTCTCTTGTAGCGCCAGCCACTGTAGTTTGTTTAGCATCTCCGGAGCGCTCTCTCGCCAACTAAACGTTCCAGTGACGAAACTCGAAGCTCTCCGTAGGATCTTCTCTATTTTTCTATCAGTCCTACATGATAGTGATCCCATATAGATGAACAATACTCAAGAATCTGGCGAACAAGCGCCTTATATGCGACTTCTTTCGTGGATGAGTTACATTTCCTTGAGTTGCTTCCGATGAATCTGAGCCTGGCGTCTGCTTTTCCCACTATCTGTTTTATGTGGTCATTCCACTTAACGTCGCTCTGGATAGTTACGCCTAGATATTTCACGGCAGACGCCGTCTCCAGCCGTTTGTCATCAGTAGAGTAGCTGTACAGTAGTGGATTCCTTTTCCTATGTACGCACAATATATTACATTTATTTACGTTCAGGGTCAACTGCCAGAGCCTGCACCATTCATCAATTCTCTGCAGGTCGTTCTGCAAATTCTTACTACCTTCTGGCGCTGTTACTTTCCATAGACAACTGCATCAACCGCGAATAGCCTTCAGCAGCATCCGACGCTTTCTACTAGATCATTTTTATATACTGGAAATGTGCTCGCTATGGGGTGTGCCCACCTCTGATAGCAATAAAGGCCTGACAACGACGGAGTATGCTGTGAATAACGTCATCAATGCCATGTTGAGGCTAGACTCCCATTCTTCCTGCGGAGCTGCTCGCAAGTCTTGGAAAATGGTTGGTGGATGCTGACAAGATACAACCTGTCTCCATAGTGTATTCCGGAAATGCGCTATAGCATTCAAATCGGGAGAGCGAGTAGGCCACGCCATGCGTGCAGTATCTTCCGTTTCCAAGAAAACATCAACCAATCGTGCTCTATGAGGCCGAGCATTATCGTCCATTAATACGGAGTCTGAGGGCACAACACCGCGCGACGACCGTACATAAGGTCCCAAGACCTCATCACAATACCCGACAGCAGTTAAACCTTGTCGATTCACCAGTGAAATTTCATGAAGAGGTGTCTGAGTGATCAAAGTTATCCCTGCCGACACAGTTAGCGATCCTCCCCAATATCGGTCTCTTTCCGCATAATTCGGGCCTAGAAATCGTGTTCCACATTCCCTTCTTATGCGAATCCGTCAAGAATCACTCTCCAGACCAAATCATTTGTGAAGAGAACATTGACTCCCTCGAATATCCAGGCGGCATGTTAATGACTCCACTCTAGACGTTTCCTTCTGCGAAGATGCGGCAGAGGCCCACATACAGCAGATCTCCGACATTAAAGATCACTGTGTCGAACCCTTCTCTACAGCGTTTACCTCGATACAACAGGTTCAGTGGATGCTGCGAAGTCTGATACCAGTTACTGCGCAGTACTGATGCGGTGCCGTTATGCCCTCACAGGCAAGTAACGGTGCCTTCTTTCTGATGTCACATGTGGTCACCCTGCCCTTGCTTCGTGATACAGTTTCGGTCTCTACAAACTGTAGCCACATCCGAGAAACAATAGAATGATTCAGTTAAGCCATCGGGCAATATGAGTGGGCCACTATCCTATTTCCATTCCTCCTAAGGTCCTCCGCCGCAGAGATTCTGGTAGGCGTCTTGCCTATGCCATACTGCACTGGTTGTGAATGTGTACACAGTCAGTGTGGGTGTGGGACTACCCGGCAAACAATACTCCATTTGATAGGTGCAGTGACGTCATCGTTGGCGTCATTTTCCGTTGACCGAAATGCCACCTTCTGTGCAGAACACTATCGTACAGACATCTGTTGACAGTTTGTAAGCTTATATAGTGAATTAGTCACAGGACGGGGAAATATTGGTTAGTTCTTTAATTTTGGACACCACTGTATGTCGAGCGAAAGGTAAAGATGAGGTGCTTCATTCTTTAAAATTTGCCTGCATCATTGTGACAGTAGGGCAGCTCAATGCAGGGTAAGACAAAAGTGGCCCGCACGAACGACAAAGAGACACTTTAGAAATTGCGTCCTGCGACCATAATACATAAGGGGCATTCAAAAAGAAACCAGCCGGAGGCATAATTACAGAAGCCAGTGCCTATGTGTCAGAAATATTGACCCTAGCTGTTGAGACATTTGTTCCACTATGACAGAAGGTGGTGAATGGCGGTCTCATAAAATTCCCGGGGCTGCCATGTGAACCAGTACAGCACGTACAGCTTGACTTCATCGTCCTTAGTAAATCGTTTGCCCCTCAGAGCCTTTTTAAGGAGACCAAAAATGGCGTAATCACATGGAGACAGGTCCGGACTGTATGGAGGTTGGCCGAGAACCTCACATTTGAATTTCTTCACGAGTGCCGCGACTGTGTTGGCCGTTTGAGGCTTTGCGTTGTCGTGGAGCAGAACGACCCCACAGGTGAGATTGCCTGGTCGTTCTGATATGATCACTTGGCGAAGGGTGGTCAAGGGTTGCGAGTAACGCTGGGCATTCGCTGTTTTCCCGTGCTGCAGGAAGTGAATCAGAAGGGATCATCTTGGTCGAATAAGAACGCCAGCATTAACTTTCCGGCACTCGCGTGGACGACGAAGTCAAGCCGTACGTGCGGAACTGGTTCACATCGAAGCCCCGGGAATTTTATGATACAACCATTTACCGCCTCGTGTCACAGTGGGACAAGTGTCTCAACAGCCAGGGTCAATACTTCTAACATATAGGTATGGTTTCTGTAATTATGCCTCCTGCTCGTTTCTTTTTTAACGCCCCTTACAGAAGATATGAATAATTCATTTCAGTTCTCTAATGTATAACTGGGGACACTTTCTCTGAACCATCCTCTTTTCGGACGAATCGAAGTTTCATTTCTCGGGTAAAGTAAACTGCCATAATGTAAGAATCTGAGGGTGACAAACTGCTAGCGTCGTCGTCGAACATGGCAAAGACTCACGGGAGCTGAATGTGTTTAGTGCCGTTTTGGGCTTTCCTTTTTTTCCGGAGGGAACTGTGACAGGAATTTCATCTCCTGACCATGCTCAAAACTTGTTGCTTCCTCACTTCCCGAAGGTTTCGATGATTTCCAGCAGGTGTGTGCACAGCGCGACAGAGTGCTTTGTGAGCGGCCCGGGTTCGATTCCCGGCTGGATGGGAGACTTTATAATCTCGGAGACTGGGCGTCGCTTTGTCTTCATCATCATTTCACCCTCATCGACGTCCAAGTGGCCGAAATGGCGTCAACTAAAAAGACATGCACCAAATGGCCAGGCTCCCAGTAGGTCGGTTTCCAACCCAGCCACACGCGTTATCGTATCCAATGCTTTTATTGTTTTGCGTGACAGTGCTCCGCCTCATTCTCACCTTGAGGTGCGGCGTTACCCTAACAACACCATTCCACAGCATTTGATTGGCGGAGATGAACAGCAAGATCTTTTTCATTGTTTTTGGCCTCCTAGGTCACCAGGCCTCACACTTTGCAATTTTTTTCGGTGGTGCTACATAAAAGACGAAGTCTTCGTCCGACCTTTGGTAGCTACTCTTCAGAATCTGAGAAATCGAGTTGTTGAAGCTATCAATTCAATAAACAAGGACCTGTTGATACGTGTTTGGAATGAAATGGACAGTTGTTGCGAAGATTCTCCAGTAACGTATGATGCTCAGGTTGAGTATATGGTATACACTGAGGTGACAAATAAAATCAGGGAGAGCGATATGCACCTGTACGGATGAGGTAGTATTATGTACACAAGGCATAAAGGGGCAGTGCATTGACGGAGCTGTCATTTACACTCAGGTGATTCATGTGAAAAGGTTTCCACCGCGATTATGGCCGTAAGACGGTAATTAACAGACTCTGAATTTGGAATATGTGGTTAGAGATAGACGCAATGGACATTCGATTTCGGAAATCGTAGGGAATTCAGTATTTCGAAATCCATAGAGCCAAGAGTGCCGAGAATACCAAACTACAGGCTTAACATCTTACCACGGACAAAGCAATGGCCGAAAGCTCTCACTTAACGACTGATAAACAATTTGTAAATTTGTGATAAGATCTTATGAGACCGAACTGCTTAGGTCATCGGTCCTTAAGCTTACCCAATACTTAATCTAAGTTAAACTAACCTACACAACAAACAACACACACACCCATGCCCGAGGGAGTCGAAACTCAGACGGGGGAGCCGCGCGAACCGTGACAATACGCCAGAGACCGCGCGACTAGAACGCGCGACAACGTCTGAGAGCAGCAGCGTTTAAGTAGAGTTGTTAGTGCTAACATACACGCAACACTGATTGAAATAACCGCAGAAATCAATGTGGGACGTACGGCGAATGTATCCGTTTCGACAATGCTGCGAAATTTGGCGTTAATGGACTGAGGCAGTAAATGATCGATACGAGTGCCTTCGTTAGCATTCCGATATCACCTGGAGGCCTCTCCTGGTCTCATGATATCGGTTGGTCCATAGCCGACTGCGAAAGAGTGGTCTGGTCAGATGAGTCGTAATTTCAAATCGTTCAAATGGCTCTAAGCACTATGGGACTTACCATCTGAGGACATCAGTCCCCTAGACTTAGAACTATTTAAACGTAACTAACCTAAGGACATCACACACATCCATGCCCGAGGCAGGATTCGAACCTGCGACCGTATCAGGAACGCGGTTCCGGACTGAAGCGCCTAGAACCGCTTGGTCACAGCGGCCGGCCTCGTAATTTCAGTTGATAAGAGTTGATGGTAGAGTTCGAGTGTGGCACAGATCCCAAAAGCCGCGGACCCAAGTCGTCAACAAGCTGGTGGCGGCTCCATAACGGTGTTGGCTTTGTTTGCACGCAATGGACTGGGTCCAATTGAAACGATGATTAACTGAAAATAGTTGTCCTCGGCTACTCAGAGACCACCTACAGTCGTTCATGGACTTCATGTTCCCAAACAACAGTAAAACTATTTCCGATGACAGTGTGCCATGTCACCGGGCCATAATTGTTTGCTATATATGAGCTACCGAAGCACGACTCACGCCCGGTCCTCACAGCTTTACTTCTGCCAGTATCTCGTCTCCTACCTTCCAAACTTTACAGAAGCTCTCCTGCGAACCTTGCAGAACTAGCAGTCCTGAAAGAAAGGATACTGCGGAGACATGGCTTAGCCACAGCCTGGGGGATGTTTCCAAAATTAGATTTTCACTCTGCAGCGGAGTGTGCGCTGATATGAAACTTCCTGGCAGATTAAAACTGTGTGCCCGGCCGAGACTCGAACTCGGGACCTTTGCCTTTCGCAGGCAAGTGCTCTACCATCTGAGCTACCGAAGCACGACTCACGTCTGGTCCTCACAGCTTTACTTCTGCCAGTATCTCGTCTCCTACCTTCCGCTGCAGAGTGAAAATCTCATTCTGGAAACATCCCCCAGGCTGTGGCTAAGCCATGTCTCCGCAGTATCCTTTCTTTCAGGAGTGCTAGTTCTGCAAGGTTCGCAGGAGAGCTTCTGTAAAGTTTGGAAGGTAGGAGACGAGATACTGGCAGAAGTAAAGCTGTGAGGACCGGCCGTGAGTCGTGCTTCGGTAGCTCAGATGGTAGAGCACTTGCCCGCGAAAGGCAAAGGTCCCGAGTTCGAGTCTCGGTCGGGCACACAGTTTTAATCTGCCAGGAAGTTTCATATCAGCGCACACTCCGCTGAAGAGTGAAAATCTCATTCTGGGATCATTGTAGTGTCTTTGCAAACATAAATCTTTGAACTTTCCTCTGTCCAGAGACAGGCACAATATGTTTCTAACTTTCACTGTTTGTCTCTAATAACCAACTGAAATCTGTACTTTCTTTTGGACTCAACCTGCACAACAGGAGCAGAAATGTCTTAGTAATGAGCCGTTTGTGCGATGATAGTGAATGAGTGCTTACGAGTAATATCAGTATGAAATGTGAAATATTTTCTTTGTATAAATAAATTCTAAATGTCAATTTTTTATTAAGGTGTCATCTGACTGGGACCAAATTTCATTCATGATCAACCTTAACAAGAAATGCAATACTGCTTCACCATGTTACATGTCAAGTTAACTGTACACTCGTACCTTTGATGCAATACAGTGACACAAGTCGCCGCTTGGAACGCAAAACTCAGAGCAGCGCTAGAGGCACCACAACTGTAAGATTTCCACACGGGACGTATTGTAATTAGTAGCGGCCGCTTGCGGCTCCAACCTGCGATGAGCGCTGTGAGAGCCCAAGTGCTAGATTTGCGTACAGTGTGCATTACAATTACCAGCGAACTGCAGTACACGACCCTAGTTCTGAGGGGTAGGAAGCTGTGCCTATGACCCCACCCACATCTCTATATGCAGAGGCCGCCATGCCACGTATCCGACAGAAACAGCGTATACAGACTGACAGTGCGGTAGCACGTAAGAAATCTTAGAAACAAGGTTGCAATGACGGGGGTTCTGATCCCCTCTGTGGATTCCGCAGTGGACTTCGACTCTCAGCCGTCTACCTAATTCTGCTCGGACGTTCCTCACAACCTTGTATAGCTGTTGTCGATGAGCCAAGCCTACACGTTCCTTTCCTTAAATTTTAGTCGCGTGGAATCAGAATTGCGATTGGCTTCGCTGTGTCAGTTCATTTATGATTCACATGCGAACATAGTCCTCTTACAGGAGGTGTTATTCAGGCATTTTTCCTTACCTGGTTTTCGTGTGATCTTTAATGTAGCACCTTATTCTTTCGCGAAGGCATACCTATAGCTAAGGTGTAAGTATTGGATTCTGGCAGGGGCAGAGGTTGTCAACTTTTTAATCTTACCTTGGTTCTTTTATATGCTCCTTCTGGCACTGGTCGTGCAGTGGATCGTTCGCGTTTTTATCAAGAGGATGTTGTTTATCTGTTGCGTAACAGTCCTCCGAGTATTATGTTGGGTGGTCATTTTAGCTGTGTGTTGCGTCCTGCAGATTAACCTCCAAATTTTAATTTCTCTCTTGAATTACGTGAATTGCTCCGCTCCTTACGCCTGAAACACGTCTGGATGTGTAAATACCCGGCGTTAGTTAAATTTACTCAGTTTACTGCCACTTCTAGTAGCCGGTTAGTTAGGTTCTTCTTATCAAACTGCCTGTACGATTGCATTCTTAATGTAGAAGTCATCCCAGCTTCCTTTACGGATCACTGTGCTGTGACTACAACCATCAGTCTAGAATGGTAACAAGTCAAAATGTTTCGCACTCCGTGAGTGGTAAACGTCGCTCACCTAGCTGACTCCTCTTTCGATGACACGATGCGTGCCGTGTGGGAGCGTACTCTACGGTCCACTTGGCTGTACTCTTCCATCCTTGACTGGTGAACACAGCTGGCAAAACCGAAGCTCAGGCAAACTTTGATACTTTTCTGTGCTGCCAAAGAGCGAGACTTTTGGAGAAAGTACGAATATTACTATTCCATCCTGCGTGAACTTTATGATGCTGCGAATTACGCCCCTCTGCGAATAGCGGATGTTAGGCGTGTAAAGGCAAAATTGTTGACCTTGGAAAGAATAGAAATGGAAGGGTTGAAATTGCGATCCAAGCCACGATTATTGGTGACGGAAGAACTGACTTGCTTATATCATTTGCTTTGGCATGAGACCCACCGACGCGCTTGTATTCCTCACGAAAATAACGGACGTATCGTTTCGAAACAAGCTGATATAGTGCGTGTCTTACACCAATACTGTGCAGACATCTACCACAACGAGGAGTCCAGTTCAGCCCCTTAAGACCCACTAGTCAGCATCTTGGATATGACAATTACACCTGAATATAATGAAACGCTCTTAGCTGCATTTCTGCCTAAGGAAATTTACAAAATTATTGTGGGGTCGCCTTCTCAAAAATGTCCGGGTTTGGATGGACTTCTCAAGGAATTTTATGTGCGCTTTTGGCTGTTGTTGGCTGCAACCTTTACGTCTCTTTTCAATGAGGTGTTACAGGGTAGAGTAGTGCCGACCTCGTTCAAAGTGGAAAAAGTTGTTTTAATCCCGAAACGCCCTGGATCGGCTTCCCCTGATAGCTCTCGCCCAATTGCTTTGTTCAACTTTGTTGCCTACCTGGTAGTACCATTCTTACTCCTATATTCGAGTGTCATGACGTGGTTTCGGTTGCTATAACGTCCCTTGTGCCCTTGCTTTCATAGGCTTTGATAAGGCATTTGATTGTGTTAATCACGACTTTTTGCTTCAGATTCTGGAGACAGTTGGTTTTACTGTTGACTCACGGCGAGTGTTCTCAAACCTGTTTACGGATATTTCAGCTTTGGTGGTTGTTAATGGCCAACTGACGCCCCCGATAAATATCCGTCGGAAAGTAGCTCAAGGAAGCCCACTGTCAATGACTTTGTTCGTGTTGTCTCTGGAGCCACTACTTCGGATGCTAGCATCCCAGCTGAAAGGTTGGACGCGTTCTTGACGGACTATAGCCGTTCGTGCATACGCGGATGACGAGATGGCTCTACTCCGCAATTCTGCGGAGGTACCACGACTGAAGGCTGTAATCGATGATTATTGTCGGAGTTCAGGTGCACTACTTAATGATGGTAAATGCAGGCTTCTTACATTGCGAGGTTTTGATGACGCTTTTGTTCCTTGGGCTTCTGCAGTGGATCGGTATACGTTTCTCGGTATCATCATTGCTCGTTGTCCACTCAAAATGGCGACGTTCAACTGGAAGTCTGTTACGGAAAAAAAGTCAGGGAGCGATACTAGAACATGAAAGGCGTACTCTTACTCTACTTAAGAAAGTCAGGATAATGGATACATATGTCTTATGCAAAGCTTATTACGTGGCCCAAGTTGATCCGCTTCCCTCGATGAAGGTGAAGAAGTTACAGCATTTTTCTGGTCATTTCTTATGGAAAAGACATAAATTTAGCTTACGGTATGTGGTGACCATGAAGCTTCATTCCTATGTGCGACGTACTGTTTTGACGATAACTCAAGAAAATCACACATACACGTATTGTTTAATGCTCTGTGTCCGTCCTGCTAATCTTGAACCCCTGTTGATGTTGGTCTTATGATTTGTAAGTTAAAACACATTCGTGAGTTCTACCTTGTGGCGAGCTGTTTAGGGGCTGACATTTTATGGAGACCCGTCCTCACCATGAAATTCCTACAGACTCGTTGGAAAGCAGTTCCTTGCCCGAACCTCGTTGAAAGAGGATCGCCGCAAACAACCTGGACGACAGTTTGGTGCAATATCAGTCTTCTGATTTTGCCGAAGCGCCTAGCGTCCTCTTCGTATAGGGTAGTAAATAACTTGATTCCAATGAACGACCGACTCTTCCGTATTGGGCTTAGCGACACGGATTTTTGTAGTCGTTGTGCTATATGACATCGCTTTACTTGTGGAGGTCATATGGCAAACCGCTCTTGGATTAGGACGCAACTGGCCTTCCTTACTCTTATTGCTACCAGATTCATCCTTCTTTCCACGGTCGAAAACCATTATGTGGTTACTGGTACACTTCGTTCATGTTGCAGAAGGCGAGGGGAAAGATCACACGAACTTCATGTAGTACATGATAATGGCCTATTGGACGTATTTTCGAATGCCTCGATATCGAGATTTCTCCTCTTAACATGTTGAATCTTGTTTTCCGTCGGCAAAGTGTTGGTTAATTTCATTTTTCTAATGATAGGTGTTTTCCCTGTTATGTATGTTTCCCATTTGATTTGCTTCGGCTTGTTCCCTCCTCGTTTACCTGCTCCTTTTGTTTTGTGTTTTGACTCAGTATCGATCCAGTTCTATTGTAAAATAATATGTATAGATGAAGTATATGTACACATGGGCGTACACAATCCTTGAAATAATATTGGAATTTTTCTTAGTTTGCTATTTAGAATAAAAATTTAAAAAAAATAAATATAAAACAACTATAAAAAATTGTTTACAAATATCATGGGATCTTGGTGACGAGTTTTCTGCTATGTTTTCGGTTTTTTGTTCTCTTTCTTCTTTTATTAATGTTTTGTTATCATAATTGGTTTTTTCTCCCATTTGCAGCTTATATTATATGATGATTCGACTACGGTCTACTGAAGTTTCACGATAGTACCAAGTCACTCTGATAATAAAAAAAAATGGTAACGTGGCTACTTTGTGCAGGGAACGCTGCATTAACTGTAGGTTCTAATCGCGCTAGAAGCCTAGTTATTTTGTTTGCTTTTTACATCTTCTCTTACTGAGTTATAGGCTTCCAGATCGAAAACCATCAAGAAAAATCTAGATGTCACTGTCTTAAGTCTCATTACAATTACAGTTTACTAGCAGGTTGATACGAAGGAGAAAAATAACTTTAAAAAATTATATTTTTCTGCTTATACCGCACAAATCTCTTTTTTTTTTTTTAATTCACAATTCGGTTGATTACGTGTGGCATTGAATAATGTCTTACCTGGGTTTCTTCTTGCATTTATTCTCAATGAAAAGTTGTAATCGCAAAATGCTTCTTGTGTAAGACACAGGACTTGACGTAGACGCAGACCATATGGGGGTCAAAAGGGCGCAATATCTTCCTAATGCGTGTTGTTTTGTGCAGACTCGTATTACACGTACTATTTGTTTTGTTAAATTAGGCATTGGTCATAAGGGTGTCCTCATACGGTGTGTTATAACAAAAAAACGGAAGATAGAAACTAATCATGAACAATATATACCCCACTCCTCCATTAACTAAACAGTGGTCATGCAGGATTTGGATTTCGCACCTAGAGGGAGCTGCTGGGTAGGAGATAAAGATATCGATAGTCCACGTTTAAAGTGTATTTCCGTCCACAAGGAAACGTTCTGGGTGGTTGTTCGATACGCAGCGAGAAAGGTTTACGCCTGAGAACGCTAAATCCGCTCACGAACGGTTACCTCACGCAAACCAAGTGAACCTCACCCAGACCAAGTGACAGGCGGCGTATACGTGAGTCGCACTTATACATAGCTGTCATACTGACTGCGTGTGATGAAAGAGTTGAATTTAAGAAACGTAGTACATTATGAACCCTTCTAAAGCCTACAGGATTGCAGCTTTAAACATCAACAACATAGGCAGCTCGTTAAAATTAAGTAGCTTGAAAGACAACGTATGCGGTAAAAAAAAGGGGGGGGGGGGGTAGTGTCTTTGATTAGTAACCAAATCATCCACGGTTCCCGGTTTCAATCCAGTCACTGTTTAAATTTTGATTAATAATCAGCACTGGCGGCCTAAGACTTCCAGAATAAAAAGTCACCCTCATTCTGCCAACGGCCTTGTCAAAGAGAGCGGAGGAGCGGACAGAGGTTCAGGGCACTCTCTTGTCCTAGAGGTGGGAAATTGACCTTAAAGGCGGGAGAATCAGCAATGATCAACGACCTGAGGCTGCAGAAGGCAATGGTAACCACTCCATTAAAGACACGTGACGTGTATTCACGGGACATATGGCATGTAATTGAAAAAGTGTCATGATGATCTATTCATTGGCAAAAGATTACGGCATAATCGCCTATTCGGATCTCCGGGAGTGGACTGCCAAAATAGAGGTGACCATGAGAGAAAGACTGAATAATCAACGAATGGATAACGCTCTACGACTCGAGGCGTGGAATGTCAGAAGCTTGAACGTGGTAGGAAAGTGTAAAATCTGAAAAGGGAAATGCAAAGACGCAATCCAGATATAGTAGGGGGCAGTCAAGTGAAATGAAAGAAGACGACGATTTTGGTCAGATGAGTATAGAGTAATATCAACAGCAGCAGGAAATAGTATAATGGGAGTATCATTCGTTCTGAATAGGTAGGTTCGACATAGAGAGTGTTACTGTGAACAGTTCAATGATAGGGTTGTTCTTATTAGAACTGACACCAAACCAACACCAACAACAATTGTTCAGGTATACATACCGATGTTGCAATCTGAAGATGAAGAGCCGGCCGGTGTGGCCGAGCGGTTCTAGGCGCTTCAGTCTGGAACCGCGTGACCGCTACGGTCGCAGGTTCGAATCCTGCCTCGGGCATGGATGTGTGTGATATCCTTAGGTTAGTTAGGTTTAAGCAGTTCTAGGGGACTGATGACATCAGATGTTAAGTCCCGTAGTACTCACAGCCATTTGAACCATTTGAAGATGAAGAGATAGAGAAACTATGTGAGGTTGCTGACTGGGTAATACAGTTCGTAAAGGGAAATGACAGTCTAATAGTCATGGGGGACTGGAATGTATTTGTAGGCGAAGGAGCAGTAGAAACGGTTACAGGAGAATATGGGCTTGGGACAGAGAAGAGACAGGACAAAGATTAACTGAATTCTGTAATAAAGTGCAATAGTAGTACTCTACTCAAGGACCACAAGAGGAGGAGGTATACTTGGAAAAACAGTTAAATTACATCATGGTCAGACAGAGAGTCCCAAATCAGACAGTGGATTGTAAGGCATACCCAGGAGCAGATATACAGTCATATCACAGTACAGCAGTGATGAAGAGTACGCTAAAGTTTAAGACATTACTCAGGAAGAATCAATACGCAAAGAAGTGGAATACGGTGGTACTAAGGGATGATGAGATACGCTTAAAGTTCTCTAAGGAATAGCTCAGTAGTCATTACAGATGCAGAGGAATGGACATCTTCAAAAAGGCCACCACAGAAGTTGAAAGGAAAAACATAGGTAAAAAAGAGGTAACTGCGGAGAAACCACGGTTAACAGGAGAAATACTTTAATTGATCGATTAAAGAAGGAAGCACAGGAATGTTCCGGAAAACTCAGGAATAGAGAAATGTAAGTCGCTGAGGAATGAAAGAAACAGGAAGTGCAGAGAAGCTAAGACGAAATGGCTGCATGAAAAATGTGAAGAAATCGAAAAAGAAATGATTGTCAGAACAACGGGCTCAGCATATAGGAAAGTCAACATACCCTTCGGTATCATTAAAAGCAAGGGCGATAACATTAAGAGTGTAGCAGGAATTTCGCTGCTACATGCAGAGGAGACAGCGGCTATGTGTAAAGAATACATTGAAACACTCTATCAGGGGGAAGATTTCTCTAATGTGACAGAAGAAGAAACATGAGTCGACTTAGAAGAGATGGGGGATTTGGTATTAAAATCAAAATTTTATAGAGCTTTGGTGGACTAAAGATCAAATAAGGCAGAAGGGATGGATAAAATTCCATCACAATTTCTAAAATCATTGGGTAAGTGGCAACAGAATGACTATTCACATTGGTGTGTAGAATGTATGAGAATGGCGATGTATCTTATTTTCGGAAAAATATCATCCACACAATTCCGAAGACTGCAAGAGCTGACAAATACGAGAATTATCATACAGTCAGCTTAACAGTTCCAAGCTGTTGACAAGAATAATATACAGAAAAATGGGAAAGATACCTGAGGAAGTACTTGATGACGATCAGTTTGGATTTAGGAAAGGTAAAGGCACGAGAGAGGCAATCTTGACGTTGCGGTTGATAAGGGAAGCAAGACTAAAGAAAAAACCAAGACACTTTCAAAGGGTTTGTCGACCTGGAAAATGCGTTCGACAATGTAAAATGGTGCAAGCTGTTCGAAATTCTGAGAAAATCAGGGGTAAGCTTTAGAGGGAGACGGGTAATATACAATATTTACAAGAGTAAAGAGGGGATAATAAGATTGCACGTCCAAGAACGAAGTGCTCGGAGTAAATATGGTATAAAACAGGGAATAGCCTTTCGTCCTTACTGTTCAATCAGTACATCTAAGAAACAATGATAGAAATAAAGGAAAGGTTCAAGAGTGGAATTACATTTCAAGGTGAAAGAATATCAGTTCGTGAGTGAAAGTGAAGAATAACTACAAGTTCTGCTGAATGGAATGACCAATCTAATGAATACAGAATATGTATTGAGAGTAAATCGAAGAAAGATGAAAGCATTAAGAAGCATCAGAAATAAGAACAGCGAGAAACCTAACACCAGGACTGATGGTCACGAAGTAGATGAAGTTAAGGAATTCTGCTACCTAGGCAGGAAGATAATCAATGACAGACGAAGCAAGGAGGACATCAAAAGCACACTAGCATTGGCAAAAAGGACATTCCTGGCCAAGAGAAGTCTACTAGTAGCCTTCCCCTTTGACAGTTGTTGCTATTAACTATTATAACCCAGTTTTACCAAGCTTCTTTCTAGGAAATATGGGTGACTTGAAACAATATCCAGAAAAGAAGAATTTACCTATCATCACTAAGCCTACATTTAAAATAACTAATGTTTAAAAATTACACTTGTTTAGAGCCAATTAAGGAAAAAACCCTCTGCAGTAGTTAGATTAACTGGTAATTTTTAATATCACATATCTTAGACAAAGTTTCATTTTATCACAACTGTGCAATATCCAGGAGCTAGACGTAGTAAGTTGGTGCCTTTTTGATTGGTTTACGTAGTTCCATATTTGAAATCTATTAATGTTCTTCAGTTGCCTGTTGACGTTAAATGAGTGTATTTGTGTCTTTGTCTCCCCTTAGTGCAAGGAGACACCTGTAGAGAAGCTGTTTATTAAACGAGCAGGGCAGTAGGTAATAATCTAAACACAGTTTGCCCCAGTTTCCTCAATATCGTGGCGCGTGGTAATTTTACTGGAGGAACCAAAATGACGCGGTACAATAATCAGAAATCTTTTATGTCAACTCACTCTGGCTGCACAAGGCTATTTAATCATACCTTCCCCTTCTCTCTCCGAACAACACGGCAATGACTTGGTTTCCGTAAGTGTCTCCTTACAAGCTGGTTACAAAAAGTGGTGTTTGGTTTGAGTGGCTCTTGTTCATGGCTGGCTTCAAAGTTATTTAAGGAACTCCCCACTCTGCTCATTTCGACAGAGTCCTTTGTAGACGTGTTTATTGCAATAAACACAGCTTTGGTCTATGAATTGCGTAGTTATTCATTTTTATACAATACCGATCTCCCTGGAGCCAAAACCTGTTTCACACGGACAAGTTTGGGCGATTTGGTGTAGAAGGAAAAGATGGTTTTTGAGCAAGGTGTAACAGCAATACACTGGCAGTGGCATAACCTGACAGTTGAAAACCATATAATCTTCACCTGACCAGAGGTCTTTTGTTCTTGAGCAACCTAACCAGGTGCTCAAAACATTTCATTGTCTTGTGTTCGTTGTCGGCAGTTATTTTCGCAAAGGACTTATCGCTGAAGACTCTGTGGCGGAGATCATTTAGCAGAGCAAGATTGGTCCATCATCACGACAGCAGCATTTAATATGGTGGTGTACATAAAAGAATGGTCTTCATTGGGTTCGCGTTACTTCTAAAGTTTCAAAACAATTGTTCTACAGTATTGGAAATCGTAAGCCACAGCGAGAATGTCCAATCTGCGCTCGCCACAAGCTACAGAGCCTCGATTTGGTCTGCTAATTGCTGAGTTTTCTATCCTGTAACGACATATTAGAACCTGTATGGAGAGGTATGTGCAGAAATAAATGTATCTTTGGGTATGCTGCAGGAAAGTATGTTATGCCCATTATCAATTTTCATAACGTACGAAAACGTTACCAATGAACTACAAGGGGCTGCAGAAGATATTTTGTTGAACAAACTGAGCATAGGAACACAGTCTGCGAACGACATCCAGCGACAGCGTCCAATTTATACGAGCCAGTCACTGCCTCTGAGCCACATCTTCGACAGCCAATGTGAATTTTTGGTCAAATACTTGAGCGGAGCAAAACCAAGACTCGATGGGCTAGTGGCAGCTGCAGTAATAGTGGATATTTTTCGCCTTTGGGAGACAAGTAACTGTGCCAAGTATAAAACTTTACACCGTAAAATAGCCGCAAGTATATTTAGAAACAATAATAGTGATTTATATACGTTTTGACGATATGTTCATATGAACTGGACTTGAAGTACACGTGAGTCCAGCTACTTCCCGTTCGCAGCCATACCGGAACACATATTTCAACTTACACCTCACCCGACATTTGGGAATTACGCCATATTTTCTTTGGGGTAATATGGATACTAGTAATACTTTTCATGTACAGTTATTCATTTGCAGACGATGCTTAGAAATTACGGAGAAGCTTCCTAATGGAACCATTACTTTTGGTGGTTCTGGCAACTCAGAATCCAACACTCCTAACAAATCTGTAAGCACATAAACTACATCTAACTCAAGTGTTGCATGTAAGCAGGGAACTTTACCTAGTTTTCAAATATTGAACCGAAATCATTTTGGAAATGCCAGAGAAAAGAAAGAAGGAAGCTGCATCGCTGTTGACAGACCAGAAAACCCTACAAAGTTTGAAAACAGCACAACAAACAAGGACTGGTACCAAGAAAAAGGTCATTCAATCAGCGAACGGAGAGAAAAGTAAAATCAGTTGCTGAAGACAATTACTGTGTCATATATAAGAGAAATTATTACGAAAAAACGGACCGTAGGTCGACTGGGTTTAGTGTATCTATTATAAAAAGTGGCTTCATAAAACATGCACAGATGAAGCAGATATGTGTAATAACTGTGCTTTAAAACATTAAATATCAACCATCAAACGTTCGGTAATTGCAACACCAACCTTACTTTCGTATTACTTGTCAACAAAATATATAATAAAACTGGTAGTAATATCAAATTTATTTTGCCATCTCACACTAATTTCCGGAGTGAGTTGTGTAGTTGCTCCGTAAAAACATTACTATGGGACATGAAAGATTTTATTTGATCACATAAACCGGTTTTCAATTTGAAGAAACCTTGCCAAATATGTTTGATTAATTTCGTTTTGAAAGTCTCAAAATTCCCCTTATAATTTAATTTAGAAGCAAAAAGCATGCCCTCTTCCCCAAACGTACTATACAGATATAGATCATAACGTAGATGTGATATGACTGATCGATTTGTTCAAGACATCAAACAATTATTACACTGACATAGATGTTGTTGTTGTTGTGGTCTTCAGTCTTGAGACTGGTTTGATGCAGCTCTCCACGCTACTCTATCCTGTGCAAGCTTCTTCATCTCCCAGTACCTACTGCAACCTACATCCTTCTGAATCTGCTTAGTGTATTCATCTCTTGGTCTCCCTCTATGATTTTTACCCACAACGCTGCCCTCCAATACTAAATTGGTGCTCCCTTGATGCCTCAGAACATGTCCTACCAACCGATCCCTTCTTCTGGTCAAGTTGTGCCACAAACTTCTCTTCTCCCCAATCCTATTCAATACTTCTTCATTAGTTATGTGATCTACCCATCTAATCTTCAGCATTCTTCTGTAGCACCACATTTCGAAAGCTTCTATTCTCTTCTTGTCCCAACTATTTATCGTCCATGTTTCACTTCCATACATGGCTACACTCCATACAAATACTTTCAGAAATGACTTCCTGACACTTAAATCTATACTTGATATTAACAAATTTCTCTTCTTCAGAAACGCTTTCCTTGCCATTGCCAGTCTACATTTTATATCCTCTCTACTTCGACCATCATCAGTTATTTTGCTCCCCAAATGGCAAAACTCCTTTACTAATTTAAGTGACTCATTTCCTAATCTAATTCCCTCAGCATCACACGACTTAGTTCGACAACATTCCATTATCCTCGTTTTGCTTTTGTTGATGTTCGTCTTATATCCTCCTTTCAAGACACTGTAAATTCCATTCAACTGCTCTTCCAAGTCCTTTGCTGTCTCTGACAGAATTACAATGTCATCGGCGAACCTCAAAGTTTTTATTTCTTCTCCATGGATTTTAATACCTACTCCGAATTTTTCTTTTGTTTCCTTTACTCCTTGCTCAATATACAGATTGAATAACATCGGGGAGAGGCTACAACCCTGTCTTACTCCCTTCCCAACCACTGCTTCCCTTTCAAGCCCCTCGACTCTTATAACTGCCATCTGGTTTCTGTACAAACTGTAAATAGCCTTACGCTCCCTGTATTTTACCCCTGCCACCTTTAGAATTTGAAAGAGAGTATTCCAGTCAACATTGTCAAAAGCTTTCTCTAAATCTACAAATGCTAGAAACGTAGGTTTGCCTTTTCTTAATCTTTCTTCTAAGATAAGTCGTAAGGTCAGTATTGCCTCAGGTGTTCCAGTATTTCTACGGAATCCAAACTGATCTTCCCCGAGGTCGGCTTCTACCAGTTTTTCCATTCGTCTGTAAAGAATTTGCGTTAGTATTTTGCAGCTGTGACTTATTAAACTGATAGTTCGATAATTTTCACATCTGTCAACGCCTGATTTCTTTGGGATTGGAATTATTATATTCTTCTTGAAGTCTGAGGGTATTTCGCCTGTCTCATACATCTTGCTCACCAGATGGTAGAGTTTTGTCAGGACTGGCTCTCCCAAGGCCGTCAGTAGTTCCAATGGAATGTTGTCTACTCCGGGGGCCTTGTTCTGACTCAGGTCTTTCAGTGCTCTGTCAAACTCTTCACGCAGTATCGTATCTCCCAATTCATCTTCATCTACATCCTCTTCCATTTCCATAATATTGTCCTCAAGTACATCGCCTTTGTATAGACCCTCAATATACTCCTTCCACCTTTCTGCTTTCACTTCTTTGCTTAGAACTGCGTTTCCATCTGAGCTCTTTATGTTCATACAAGTGGTTCTCTTATCTCCAAAGGTCTCTTTAATTTTCCTGTAGGCAGTATCTAACTTACCCCTAGTGAGATAAGCCTCTACATCCTTACATTTGTCTTCTAGTCATCCCTGCTTAGCCATTTTGCACTTCCTGTCGATCTCATTTTTGAGACGTTTGTATTCCTTTTTGCCTGCTTCACTTACTGTATTTTTATATTTTCTCCTTTCATCAATTAAATTCAATATTTCTTCTGTTACCCAAGGATTTCTACTAGCCCTCGTCTTGTTACCTACTTGATCCTCTGCTGCCTTCACTACTTCATCCCTCAAAGCTACCCATTCTTCTTCTACTGTATGTCTTCCCCCCATTCCTGTCAATTGTTCCCTTATGCTCTCCCTGAAACTCTGTACAACCTCTGGTTCTTTCAGTTTATCCAGGTCCCATCTCCTTAAATTCCCACCTTTTTGCAGTTTCTTCAGTTTTAATCTACAGGTCATAACCAATAGATTGTGGTCAGAGTCCACATCTGCCCCTGGAAATGTCTTACAATTTAAAACCTGGTTCCTTAATCTCTGTCTTACCATTATATAAAATATCTGATACCTTTTAGTATCTCCAGGATTCTTCCATGTATACAACCTTCTTTCATGATTCTTAAACCGTTAGCTATGATTAAGTTGTGCTCTGTGCAAAATTCCACCAGGCGGCTTCCTCTTTCATTTCTTACTCCCAATCCATATTCACCTACTACGTTTCCTTCTCTCCCTTTTCCTACACTCGAATTCCAGTCACCCATGACAATTAAATTTTCGTCTCCCTTCACTATCTGAATAATTTCTTTTATTTCATCATACATTTCTTCAATTTCTTCGTAATCTGCAGACCTAGTTGGCATATAAACTACTGTAGTAGGTGTGGGCTTTGTATCTATCTTGGCCACAATAATGCGTTCACTATGCTGTTTGTAGTAACTGACCCGCATTCGTATTTTCCTATTCATTATTAAACCTACTCCTGCATTACCACTATTTGATTTTGTGTTTATAACCCTGTAGTCACCTGACCAATACATCTACATCTACATCTATGTACATTTATACTCCGCAAGCCACCCAACGGTGTGTGGCGGAGGGCACTTTACGTGCCACTGTCATTATCTCCCTCCTGCCACCGAACTTCACCAATTCCCACTATATCTAACTTTAACCTATCCATTTCCCTTCTTAAATTTTCTAGCCTACCTGCCCGATTAAGGGATCTGACATTCCACGCTCTGATCCGTACAACGCCAGTTTTCTTTCTTCTGATAACGACGTCCTCTTGAGTAGTCCCCGCCCGGAGATCCGAATGGGGGACTATTTTACCTCCGGAATATTTTACCCAAGAGGACGCTATCATCATTTAATCATACAGTAAAGCTGCATGCCCTTGGGAAAAATTACGGCCGTAGTATCCCCTTGCTTTCAGCCGTTCGCAGTACCAGCACAGCAAGGCCGTTTTGGTTATTGTTACAAGGCCAGATCAGTCAATCATCCAGACTGTTGCCCTTGCAACTACTGAAAAGGCTGCTGCCCCTCTTCAGGAACCACACGTTTGTCTGGCCTCTCAACAGATACCCCTCCGTTATGGTTTCACCTACGGTACGGCCATCTGTATCGCTGAGGCTCGCAAGCCTCCCCGCCATCGGCAAGGTCCATGGTTCATGGACATAGATGTAATGTGTTACATCTGAAGTACAACTCGGATGTATGTCATGGTTTGTGTACAGGTTAATTTTAGACTACTTTTACAGTCTTGTAGTTTCCACTACAGATTATGCTTGAGGACATTATCAGGATAGGTAATATTAACATCAGCAGAAAATGCTGTAGTGGGAATAGCATGCGTTGAACGTAAGAAGGAAGAGCAGAGAGTGGCTTCCGGTAAACAGATCAGTGACTGGTTTGCTGTCATTAGAATAAAAAATCAACACCAAAAGCAGTAATTCCACTTTATAGGCCAACGTCAGAACCAGAAGGCGAAGAGACGGTGAAAATATATCAGGATACTGAACACGTAAATCAGTGTATAAAAGAAAGTGGCCGTTTTGGTTATTGTTACAAGGCCAGATCAGTCAATCATCCAGATCATAGGGGAATGGAATGATGTAATAGGGCAAGGAATGGAAGAAAAAGTTAACTGAGAAAGTAGGCTTGGCAGGAGGAATGAGAGAGGACAATGACTGAGTTCTGCAACGATTTTCAGTTAGTAACAGAGAACACATTTTCCAAATCCTACAAGATAAGGAGGTGTACTCGGAGAAGGCCTACAGACGCTGCAAAATTGCAGTTGGGTTACATCAATGTCAGACAGATATTCCGAAATCAGTTATTGGATTGTAAGGTGTATTTAATGCCAGGCGTAGACTCGGATCACAGTTTAGTAGTGATGAAGAGTAGACTGAAGCTTAAATGGATCGTTGGGAAGAATCAATGTAGAAATAAGTGGGACATTGAAGCTCTAAGCGATGATGAGATTTCTTCAAAACTATATAATGTTGTAGATACTGTGATAATGAATACCAAAGTAGTAAGACGGTTGAAGACGAACAGGCATATATAAAAAGGGCAAAAGGGCAATAAAATCGCATGGGTTGGAAAGCCAAACATAGATAAAAGGAGTGCATCGACGAAGAAACCAGAAATCTTGGGTTACAGAAGAAGTATTTCAACTGATAGACGAAAGAAGGAACACCAATACATCTACATCTACATCTATGTACATTTATACTCCGCAAGCCACCCAACGGTGTGTGGCGGAGGGCACTTTACGTGCCACTGTCATTATCTCCCTTTCCGGTTCCAGTCGCGTATGGTTCGCGGGAAGAACGACTGCCGAAAAGCCTCCGTGCGCGCACGAATCTCTCTAATTTTACATTCGTGATCTCCTCGGGAGGTATAAGTAGGGAGAAGCAATATATTCGATACCTCATCCAGAAACGCACCCTCTCGAAACCTGGACAGCAAGCTACACCGCGATGCAGAGCGCCTCTCTTGCAGACTCTGCCACTTGAGTTTGCTAAACATCTCCGTAACGCTATCACGCTTACCAAATAACCCTGTGACGAAACGTGCCGCTCTTCTTTGGATCTTCTCTATCTTCTCTGTCAACCCGACCTGGTACGGATCCCACATTGATGAGCAATACTCAAGTATAGGTCGAACGAGTGTTTTGTAAGCCACCTCCTTTGTTGATGGACTACATTCCCTAAGGACTCTCCCAATGAATCTCAACCTGGCGCCCGCATTACCAACAATTAATTTTAAATGATCATTTCACTCAAATCGTTCCGCACGGATACTCCCAGATATTTTACAGAAGTAACTGCTACCAGTGTTTGTTCCGCTATCATATAATCATACGATAAAGGATCCTTCTTTCTATGTATTCGCAATACATTATATCTGTCTGTGTTAAGGGTCAGTTTCCACTCCCTGCACGAAGTGCCTATCCGCTGCAGATCTTCCTGCATTTCGCTGCAATTTTCTAGTGCTGCAACTTCTCTGTATACTACAGCAGCATCCGCGAAAAGCTCTTGGAACTTCCGACACTATCTACTAGGTCATTTATATATATTGTGAAAAGCAATGGTCCCATATCACTCCTCTGTGGCACGCCAGAGGTTACTTTAACGACTGTAAACGTCTCTCCATTAAGAACAACATGCTGTGTTCTGTTTGCTAAAAGCTCTTCAATCCAGCCACACAGCTGGTCTGATATTCCGTAGGCTCTTACTCTGTTTATCAGGCGACAGTGCGGAACTGTATCGAACGCCTTCCGGAAGTCAAGGAAAATGACACCTACCTTTGAGCCTGTATCTAATATTTTCTGGGTCTCATGAACAAATAAAGCGAGTTGGGTCTCACACGATCGCTGTTTCCGGAATCCATGTTGATTCCTACAGATTAGATTCTGGGTTTCCAGAAACGACATGATACGTGAGCAAAACATATGTTCTAAAATTCTACAACAGATCGACGTCAGAGATATAGGTCTATAGTTTTGCGCATCTGCTCGATGACCGTTCTTGAAGACTGGGACTACCTGTCCACGAAAAGACAGAAATTACGAGCAAGAGTGAAAGCATTAAGAATACAATGGGAATTTCATTTTAAACGCAGATGAGAGGATGAATAGATGGGAGGAGTATGATAAAGGCTTCTACGATGGGGAGTACTTGCCTGATGCGACAGAAGAAGAAGTTGGAGTGTTAGGGAGGACATAGAGTAACCGGTATTAGATTTTAACCAAACTTTGGAATGCTTGTGTTCAAATAAAAGATAAAATTCCTTGTGAATTTCTTAAATTATTAGCGGAAACAGCTACAAACCGACTATTCAAGTTGAGCTTATGAGACTAGAGACACACCGTCAGACTTTTGGAAAATGTCATCCACACAAATCCGAAGACAGCAAGAGCATATCAGTGTAAGAACTTTCGCACAATTCACTTAACAGTTCATGCATCCAAATTAGTGACACGGATAATCTACAGAAGAATGGAAAAGAAGCTGAGGATCTATTCGGTGACGGTTAGTTCCGCTTTAGGAAAGATGAAGACACCAGAGAAGCATTTCGGCCATCGTACCTTAAAATAGAACCAAGGCTTAAGAAAAATCAAGATACTTTCATAGACTTATCGACCAAGAAAAAGCGTTCGAAAATGCAAGATGTTAAACAGATCAAATAAAACTTTGTGTTCAGTAAATTGGCCATAACCTATAGAATTTGTAGTGCAGTCTGCTTACGCTATCATGAAGCGTATGTGTTGCTCGCAAGAGCTCTAACTGCAAAGTAGCGATAGGGCACAACCATGGAGCATGAAAAGTGTGTAATTAAAAAGGGTCAAGACTCTAATTAACAGTAAATCCACATGCGATTAGAAAAATTTAAGTTTTTGTTGATAGTGATGACCTGGATAACTTTTAATGTGTCAAATGTTAAAAATCAGCTTAATGCTCAGAAAGACATAAATACAGCAATGTAAGTCACACGGGAACGAAATAACTAGGAAGTGCAGGCAAGACGGCTGCAGTAAAAAGTGAAGAAACGGGCCTCGGAAGGACTGACCAGGGTACAGAAAGGTCAAAACAACCTTCGTTGAAATTCCTGTTTCCTCTTCTATGTGTATCAACCACAAAAAACAATTATTACTGCGAAAAGCAATAACCACAAATCGTTTCAGGAATGGAAATGTGGATATTGGGTTTATTAGCTGTCCTTTGCATTATAACCAGCTAAGTAAATCATGTCAACATTCCTCGGCAACTAACAAATTCAAGAACTGAACAATGCAATGGTTATCGATCTGAGGACACCGTACGCTTGTACTAATAACTTTCGTTTATTCCATGAAAACTGTAAAAAGCAAAGTTTTTACTTGACCCGGTCATACACTCGTTATCTAAGTAGGTCTTCTAATCAGTATTTTTAAATTTATTAATCAGTAGGTCTAAGTAGGTCTTCTAATGAATATTTTTAAATTTATTAATCATTACTATGTTCATCCGGAAGTTAAGGAGTTTCTTTTTTGTTTATCGCTCTTTCTTTGCTAGTCAGGTTTTGGAGAAAGAAACAGTGTTGTCTTTCCATTCAGAGAGAACTCACTCTGAATCACAAAACAGGCATTGAGCTGAACTACTACACAAAATAGTGTTCTCCAAAGGAAATGCGCCCCTGTTACGAATTAGATGACCATCCTATACCAATCAACGCACCCAGTCGACTCCTAAAAATTCTGCTGTCTTATCTTCAGTGCGATTTAAAGACAAGAGATGTTTGCACCTTTCAGCAGTTATTGATTGTATGTAGTAGCTGTATTGTATTTAGGTCAGAGCCGTGCACGGCTCGCCTTTATCCCATTTATTGTTTGTCATCTTCTATTACGGTACTGCCGCCTCGTTTTCTTATTCCATTTATTGGCGTCACTAACTTCCTGCCTTACTTGCCCGTGAGCGCCAGCAGCAGCGCGTATCGATAAGTGCACTGTCGTACCATCTCTGGAGCGATCGATAGTATTTCTGGGTCGTCGTGTGTCTGGAGTCAATTTGGGGACGGACCAGCAGTGCAGTCGGGACGCAGCATCAGTGAAGTTGGGGACGGAGCACCGCTGAGGCGCGGACAGCCAGTGCTCGCCGACCACTGGCGACGCACGTGAACTGTCCGACGGAGGGAGATTGGAGCGGGACTACCGTTAGTTGGTTGGTCATCTCATCGGCCGACGTATATTTGGTCCTTTCACCGTTTCCAGGCCTGACAAGTTGGTCGGTTGGCGAGGAGCAGCGAGGAAATATCTGCGGTGCATAGTTTGGCTGAGGCCGCTGGCGGCGTCCAAGCGGGGTCGGAGTGTGTGGTGCTGTTCCCATTGCTACAAGGTCCGTTGCTCACCGACCCTGGACAAGAAAGTTGACTTTTGACTTAACCTACCAGCAAGTCATGACTGTTCAGATTGTGTCATTTGGATTTCGTTGTCGGCTGTTGGGACATTCCCGCGAGCAACAACGTATGTCTTCAAGTTGGCAAATTTTAGCCACCCTCCAGTGGAGTTTAACTGTACTTGGTTATTTTGAACTGAAGTGCACCAGCGGAATCTTCTGTCTTGTGGCCGTTAACGTTCCGATTACCTGCCCTGGTCGTTGACGTAAATTCAGGCAGCGCATTTTCCTCATTGTGTTGTCGCTGTCTAGTACGGTGTGTAGTTTGACAGCTCGATGTATAATTGGTTGTGGGCGCCAATACCTTCTACGTTGTTGCGTTGAACTCCCTGTTGTGTGCTGGTCGGGTGGAGCGGAAGTTATCTTGTCGGTAGGTCCGTTGACTATCTGTCGGTTGGGTTGTCGTCGGATCGAGAATGACTGGGCTGATTGTCCGTCTCACCTAAGTGAGCGTTAGTGTTTGAATTCCAGGTCGACCCTCAGAAACTTCTGAGCACCGTTGGGTGTACAGCCTTTTCTTATTTGTTCTTGTTATTTGTATTTGTAAGGCTTCTAGCCGATTTTTAAATTAAGGTTGTTTTGCCCTTAAGGCTTAAGATTGTTTGGGCCTTCAGCCTGATTAAAGAACTGTTCCGAGATAAGGCCTTCTGCCTTTTAAATTTCTGACTTTGGGTTGATTTTTAAGTTATTGGCTTTCAGCCGATTTTAAATTAAAGTGATCTTGCCCTTAACGTATCAGATTGTATGGCGTAGTCAGCCGGTTATTAAGTTCCAAAAATTAATGCTGTTTTATTTAATTTTCTTGACTCTTGTAATGTTTGGTCACATAAATAAAGTTGTATGATCGAGGATAACTGAAAGCCGCTTATTTTGGCCCCTTTCCACGATTTAAACTACCTGTCCTGTCCTGTGTTTTACCAGAGCGTCTCAATGTCTATAAATTATCTTCATGCCGTGGGTGGCAACAAGCATCCATAGCACGTACTCCTGCGTTATTCGTACAATGACGGAAAAAAATCACAAAACCAAAGATAATTAATGCAGAATGATGAAACTTCGGGAATGCGTTTTTCTAGGTAACATTCGTAAGTGATTAACATTGCAGGATCACACGTTAATGTAAGGGCAAGATAAGACATCGCAAATGTGAAATGCTGGTTTATTAATAACCGATGTAACCACCAGAATATTGAGTGCAAGCTTGCAAACGTACATGCATTATGTTCTATAGGTTTCGGATGTCAGTTTGTGAGGATGAAGTGCGATGCCTTAGTCCGGTTGTGGATGACGCTTGAGTTGTCATCCGATGATGCCCCATATGTGCTCGATTGGAGACAGACCAAGGCCAAGGCAACATGTCAACATCCTGTAAAGTATGCTGAGGTACAAAAGTTGTACGTGGGCGAGCGTTATGCCATTGGAAAACACCCCCTGGAATGCTGTTCATGGCCGCGCGGGGTTAGCTGAGTGGTCTAGGGCGCTACAGTCCTGTGCGGATAGTCCCGGCGGAGGTTCGAGTCCTCCCTAGGGCATGGGTGTGTGTGTTTGTCCTCAGGATAATTTAGGTTAAGTAGTGTGTAAGCTTAGGGACTAATGACCTTAGCAGTTAAGTCCGATAAGATTTCAAACACATTTGAACAATTTTTGCTGTTCATGAATGGCAGGATAAAATATCGAATCACCAGCCTGACGTACTAATGTGCAGTGAGGATGTATGGGATAACCACGAGAGTACTCCCTAGACCGTAACTCCAGATTTAGGTCCAATGTGTCTAGCACGAAGATAGGATGGTTGCAGATACTCAACTGGCGTCCTTTTAAGGGAAAAACTACCATCTCTGGCACAGAGCTACAACCAACTTTCATCAGAATGCCCCCCAAATGAGGTCTCGCTTGGCACCACTGAAGTCGCAAATGGGGGTGGTGTGGGATTGGTGGAACTCACGCTACAGGGCGTCTGGCTGGGACCTCTCCTGAAAGTAACCGATTTGTAAGAGTTCGTTGTGTCAGTGTGGCATCAACTGGTTCTCAAATTGCAACTGCACCTGCAGTGCGATGCTCCAGAGCCATACGTCGAACACGATGATCTTCCCTCTCGGTAGTGCCACGTGGCCGTCCGGAGACCGGTCTTCTTGCGACTGTACATCCTCGTGACCACCACAGCCAGCAGTCATGCACAGTGGGTACTTTCCTGCCAACTCTTTCTGCAGTATCTCTGAAGGAATATCCTGTTTCTCGTACACCTATTCCACGACCCAATCCAAACTCTGTGAGATGCTGATAATGGCGACTTTGTCGCCTTAAAGGCAGTCTCGACTTAAACTTCAATTAACTCAGCACGACCGTTACAGCGTGTATTTAAAGCAAACCTGATTTGCATACTTAGAGCCTAATGGCACTACTAGTCCACTCTTATGCGATTGGTGCAAAATTTCGACATCCATCAATTTTTTTGCCTCAGTCACTCTGGGAGTTCATACCGCCCCCCCACTCCACCGGTGAACTTCTAAAACATAATAATAAAATTTTCGTACTAATTTCCGGTATATTTAAGAGAAAATCACAGAAATTGCGTCGCAATTCAGTACTAAAGGATCCATTCCGACTTCTCGTCCAGCAACGCGCCTACGGTTAACGTAAGAAACTTCTCCTCGGTGTCATGAAGCTTTTTTTCGATGCATCACTGACAGTTTAGTGTAACTGTTCGCTAGTATTCAGTTTAACATTTATCATTATGTACGTATGAATAGATCAACACTTTCCTTATACCATCTTGACCGTCACAAAGTGTTGTGCTGAGTTCATTGAGCCACCATTCATTCTACAGGCTCTGCACCACAGCCACATCAACTGTATGTGTTATGCGCCGGTATGATTCCCCCATGTAACATATGACAATCATTTGGCCTTTCTCGAAGTCCGAACGACGGGGATCATCTGCGGCATACTTACTTGCGATCTCCAACTCAAAAGTTCTAGTAACATTGGACGTACACCATGGCCATCATATGCTGACATCTTCATCTATAGAAATGATTGTTCCGTGTGCTGAAAATTAGGTCGCAGAAGGATTAAATTTTTATCAAGATATCCCACGGCCATGGAAATGCAGACCTTCAATTGGCAACGTACGGTGAAGATGCACGTTGTATAACATTTAAGTGAAACCTTCTACAAAACATCTAGTAATTGCGACAAGCTGTTATTCAAATTCCTGTTTGCTGCCAATTCAGTGGAAATCCTGTTGTTATGAAATGGTCCCCTTGAGTTTTTAAACGCTCTGTGATAAATTTATATGGAATGAGTACTTCTACCTTTCGTTTATAGCGTCAGGTAACTTTCAGGTCCAACTGTACGGTACTGCATTTTCGAAGCGAACTACGCTTGTAGACATTCGGCCCATGCAATCTTTGCCAGAGAAGAATTCGTTGGGCGGTCTTCTAAAATTTGATACTGGATTATGATAATCCTCCCGAATAATGCGGATCATTTTTTTAAGTAATTTGCAGTCTTTCTAGAGCTCCAAAGCGATAGCTCGCTATTATTCATACTATACTCCCATGAACCATAGACCTTGCCGTTGGCCGGCCGGTGTGGCCGTGCGGTTATAGGCGCTTCAGTCCGGAACCGTGGGACTGCTACGGTCGTAGGTTCGAATCCTGCCTCGGGCAAGGATGTGTGTGATGTCCTTAGGTTAGTTAGGTTTAAGTAGTTCTAAGTTCTAGGGCACTGATGACCTCAGATGTTAAGTCCCATAGTGCTCAGAGCCATTTGAACCATTTGAACCTCGCCGTTGGTGGGGAGGCTTGCGTGCCTCAGCGATACAGATAGCTGTACCGTAGGTACAACTACAACGGAGGGGTATCTGTTGAGAGGCCAGACAAACGTGAGGTTCCTGAAGAGGGGCAGCAGCCTCTTCAGTAGTTGCAGGGGCAACAGTTTGGATGATTGACTGATCTGGCCTTGTAACATAACCAAAAGGGCCTTGCTGTGCTGGTACTGCGAACGGCTGAAAGCAAGGGGAAACTACGGCCGTAATTTTTCCCGAGGTCATGCAGCTTTACTGTATGGATAAATGATGATGGCGTCCTCTTGGGTAAAATATTCCGGAGGTAAAATAGTCCCCCATTCGGATCTCCGGGCGGGGACTACTCAAGAGGACGTCGTTATAAGGAGAAAGAAAACTGGCGTTCCTCGGATCGGAGCGTGGAATGTCAGATCCCTTTATCAAGCAGATAGGTTAGAAAATTTAAAAAGGGAATTGGATAGGTTAAAGTTGGATATAGTAAGGAATTAGTGAAGTTCGGTGGCAGGAGGAACACGACTTTTGGTCAAGTGAATACAGGGTTACAAATACAAAATCAAATAGGGGTAACGCAGGATTACGTTTAATAATGAATAAAACAATAGGAATGCGGGTAAGCTACTACAAACAGCACAGCGAACGAATTTTGTGGCCAAGATAGACACGAAGCCCACGCCTACGACAGTAGTACAATGCAAATTAGCTCTGCAGATGACGAAGAAATTGAAAAAATGTATGATGAAATAAAAGAAATTATTCAGATAGTGAAGGGAGACAAAATTTTAATAGTCATGGGTGACTGGAATTCGGTAGTAGGAAAAGGGAGAGAAGGAAACGTAGTAGGTGAATATGGATTGGGGGTAAGAAATGAAAGAGGAAGCCGCCTGGTAGAATTTTGCACAGAGCGCAACTTAATCATAGCTAACACTTGTTTCAAGAACCATAAAAGAAGGTTGTATACATGGAAGAATCCTGGAGATACTAAAAGGTATCAAATAGATTATATAATGGTAAGACAGAGATTTAGGAACCAGGTTTTAAATTGTAAGACATTTCCACGGGCAGATGTGGACTCTGACCACAATCTATTGGTTATGAACTGTAGATTAAAACTGAAGAAACTGCAAGGAGGTGGGAATTTTTGGAGATAGGACCTGGATAAACTGACTAAACCAGAGGTTGTACAGAGTTTCAGGGAGAGCATAAGGGAACAATTGACAAGAATGGGGGAAAGACATACAGTAGAAGAAGAATGGGTAGCTTTGAGGGATGAAGTAGTGAAGGCAGCAGAGGATCAAGTAGGTAAAAAGACGAAGGCTAGTAGAAATCCTTGGGTGACAGAAGAAATATTGAATTTAATTGACGAAAGGACAAAATATAAAAATGCAGTAAATGAAGCAGGCATAATGGAATACAAACGTCTCAAAAATGAGATCGACAGGAAGTGCAAAATGGCTAAGCAGGCATGGCTAGAGGACAAATGTAAGGACGTAAAGGCTTATCTCACTAGGGGTAAGATAGATACTGCCTTCAGTAAAATTAAAGAGACCTTTTGAGAAAAGAGAACGACTTGTATGAATATCAAGAGCTCACATGGGAACCAAGTTCTAAGCAAAGAAACGAAGGCAGAAAGGTGGAAGGAGTATATAGAGGGTCTATACAAGGGCGATGTACTTGAGGGCAATGTTATAGAAATGGAAGAGGATGTAGATGAAGGTGAAATGGGAGATATGATACTGCGTGAAGAGTTTGAGAGAGCACTGAAAGACCTAAGTCGAAACAAGGCCCCGGGAGTAGACAACATTCCATCAGAACTACTGACAGCCTCGGGAGAGCCAGTCCTGACAAAACTCTACCATCTGGTGAGCAAAATGTATGAGACAGGCGAAATACCCTAAGCCATCAAGAAGAATATAATAATTCCAATCCCACAGAAAGCAGGTGTTGACAGATGTGAAAATTACCGAACTATCAGTTTAATAACTCACGGCTGCAAAATACTAACGCGAATTCTTTACAGACGAATGGAAAAACTGGTAGAAGCCGACCTTGGGGAAGATGTTTGGATTCCGTAGAAATATGGGAACACGTGAGGCAATACTGACCTTACGACTTATTTTAGAAGCTAGATTAAGAAAAGGCAAACCTACGTTTCTAGCATTTGTAGACTTAGAGGAAGCTTTTGACAATGTTGACTGGAATACTCTCGTTCAAATTCTGAAGGTGGCAGGGGTAAAATACAGGGAGCGAAAGGCTATTTACAATTTGTACAGAAACCAGATAGCAGTTATAAGAATCGAGGGGCATGAAAGGGAAGCAGTGGTTGGGAAGGGAGTGAGACAGGGTTGTAGCTTCTTCCCGATGTTGTTCAATCTGTCTATTGAGCAAGCAGTAAAGGAAACAAAAGAAAAATTCGGAGTAGGTATTAAAATCCATGGAGAAGAAATAAAAACCTTGAGGTTCGCCGATGAGATTGTAATTCTGTCAGAGACAGCAAAGGAATTGGAAGAGCAGTTGAACGGAATGGACAGTGTCTTGAAAGGAGGATATAAGATGAACATCAACAAAAGCAAAACGAGGATAATGGAATGTAGTCGAATTAAGTTGGGTAATGCTGTGGGAATTAGGTTAGAAAATGAAACAAAGTAGTAAAAGAGTTTTGCCATTAGGGGAGCAAAATAACTGACGATAGTCGAAGTAGAGAGGATATAAAATGTAGACTGGCAATGGCAATGAAAGCGTTTCTGAAGAAGAGAAATTTGTTAACATCGAGTACAGATTTGAGTGTCAGGAAGTCGTTTCTGAAAGTATATGTATGGAGTGTAGCCATGTAGGGAAGTGAAACATGGACGATAACTAGTTTGGACAAGAAGAGAATAGAAGCTTTCGAAATGTGGTGCTACAGAAGAATGCTGCAGATTAGATAGGTAGATCACATAACTAATGAGGAGGTACTGAATAGGATTGGGGAGAAGAGGAGTTTGTGGCACAACTTGACTAGAAGAAGGGATCGGTTGGTAGGACATGTTCTGAGGCATCAAGGGATCACCAACTTAGTATTGGAGGGCAGCGTGGAGGGTAAAAATCGTAGAGGGAGACCAAGAGATGAATACACTAAGCAAATTCAGAGGGATGTAGGCTGCAGTACGTACTGGGAGATGAAGAAGCTTGTACGGGATAGAGTAGCGTGGAGAGCTGCATCAAACCAGTCTCAGGACTGAAGACCACAACAACAACAACAACAATAACAACAACAACATACTCAATTTTACCGTTCAACTAATAAAATAAGCTTTGTTAAAATAGACAAAGAAAATCTGTGTGTAGTAAATTCACTGGCCATTAAGTTGATTTTTAGCGTTTGAGATGATAATGTTATCTAGGTCAGCACCCTCAGTAACAAGTTAAATGTTTGTAATCAGATGAATACTTGGTGCTAATTAACGTAATGAAGCATTCTGTTTTCTGTTACAAATGCATTATAGAGGGGATTCTAAATTTAATTACATTCATTCGTAAAACCAATTTCCCGAACACATCAGCATTACTGATTACTTACGCAGTGTTACATATTACGACCTAAATTACTCTGTAGCTCGGGCGGCTATACGGCTGCTACAGCAGTTATGATTTTCGATGTATTGGGACTCCATAGTCCCACAGCTCGAGAAGAATGTACACAATATGAGGAAAAGAAAAAAAAAGCCAAAGACTTTGTTCAGTTAGGAGCAAAAACTTTGGCTGAACATAATGCGTTGTCATGTTGCTTATTTTCTTTTTCGTTGTTTTTTTTATGTCCGTTTCCTTTCTAGTAAATTTAATGACCGCGAGGTACTCATATATTCGCAAGAACTTAAACTTATCCTTTGCAGTCTGTCTATCATGGATGGTGCTGCTTTGCAAAGCAGCATTAGCAGTGGCAGTAGGAAGGTGGCTCAGGGTAAGTTTAAATATCGTTATCGATTGCCCATGAAAATCGATATAGAAGTTCGCTGACCAAATCGCCTTAATTCGAGAAATTTTCCATTGTGAATCCTTACCTAGCACAGTCCATTAGGTTGAGGGCTTCGTGTTGCAGAACGCGTGTGGACTTGTCTCAATAAGCAGCAACGAGTTAAATCATATCCAGAGATTACTGATACCGCGTCGTCGTCCAAATAACGTTCAAGCCTCGTCAACAAACGAGTACTGTTGGTGGAATCCAGAGGAAGAACGCTCAAGAGAAGTTTGCGATACTAGCCCTCGGCTTTAATTGTGTATGAATTTATGATCACCTTTTTGATTAAGTGGTATGACTGGTCAAACTAGACGCATGATGTCGCAGTGTAGCAAGTAGCGTGGAACTTTGAGCGGCGTTCCATCAGTCTGCGAACAACTCCACATTAGCGCAACAGTCTCTTGCAGGAACGCATCGAATCTCTCCTACAGAATAATTAGACATATACGTCAGTATGCACCGGACAAAGCAGTGTCATAAACTGAGATACGACAAATGTCAAGCAAGTCTCCCAGTTCTAGAAGCCTGTTGACGAAAACGACGCTACAAGAATATTAACGTAAAACACAGTGAAAAATCAGGAAACTCAAAAGCAAGAGAACTGTTCCCAGCAACAGCTTGTTTCCCAGCAATATCTTATCTAGTAGCCTTGGAAGCAAAATAACCCATCACGCTCGAAAAAAAGGACAAAGTAAAAAGCAGACTAGCACAGGCAAAGAGAGCATTCCTAGCTAAGAGAAATCTGTTGGTATGAAAGACAGGCCTTAATTTGAGGAAGAAATTTCCGACAACGTACGTTGAAAGCACAATATAGCTTGGTAGTGAATCATGGACAGTTGGAAAACCAGAACAGAAGAGAATCGAAGCGTTTAAGATGTGGTGCTAGAAAAGAATGTTGAAAGGTAAGTGAACTGGTAAAGTAAGAAATGAGGAGGTTCACCTCAAAATCGGCGAAGAAATGACCAAGTGGAAAACATTGATAAGAAGAAGGGACGTGTTTGATTTTGCGTTTTCCCGGCGTAGGGGGCCGGCCGCGGTGGCCGAGCGGTTCTAGGCGCTTTAGTCCGGAACCGCGCGACTGCCACCACGGTCGCAGGTTCGAATCCTGCCTCGGGTATGGGTGTGTATGATGTCATTAGGTTAGTCAGGTTTAAGTAGTTCTAAGTTCTAGGGGACTGATGACCTCAGATGTTAAATCCCGTAGTGCTCAGGGCCAGCCCGGAGTAGGGAAACTTTGAGTAGTTGTCGGGTGTTACGCCAAAAAGCACGATATTCGATTTCTTGCCATTTTCAGGCGTTTTGTTGTCTGAGTGATCGTTCAGATATCTTACACTAGCTGGGGTACCCGGCTTCGCTCACAGTGTTGATATGAGATTGTGTGGATAAACTTTACAGAATAAGAGATAAAATAAATTATTGGAAACGTATTCTATTTAAAGCATTCCGTCTTTGGCTCACAAGTGGCCCAGCGGGACCATCCGACCGACGTATCATCCTCAGCTCAGGAGCAGTCATCAAAAGAAATGGTTCGAATGGCTCTGAGCACGATGGGACTTAACATCTGTGGTCATCAGTCCCCTAGAACTTAGAACTACTTAAACCTAACTAATCTAAGGACATCACACACATCCATGCCCGAGGAAGGATTCGAACCTGCGACCGTAGCAGTCGCGCGGTTCCGGACTGAGCGCCTAGAACCGCTAGACCACCGCGGACGGCGAGCAGTCATCAAAACAATCAAAAAACAAAGGCGTTTTTCGTTGCGAGGGGATCTTCTCATGAAATTTCAATCATGTTTTCTCCTCCGATTGCGAAAACATTCTGTTGGCATCCCCCTACATAGGGAGAAATTATCATCACGATAAAATAAAAGAAATCAGGGCTGACACAGCAAAATTTAAGTGCTCGTTTTTCCCGATCGCCGTTCGAAAGTGGAACGGTAGTGAGACAGCTTGAAGGTGGTTCATTGAACCATCTGCCAGGCACTTAATTGTGAATAGCAGAGTAATCACGTATATGTAGATGTAGAGGCAGATGTAGATGCGGATAGGAGAGGTGTTTGGTCAGCACACCATTCTCCCGGTCGTTACGATGGTTTTCCGTGACTGGAGGCGCTACTATTCGGCCGAGTAGCGCATGGCAGCCCTGACGGTCACCCATCCAAGTGCCCGCCACGCCCAACAGCGCTTAACTTCGGTGATCTGACGCGAACCGGCGTATCCACTGCGGCAAGCCCGTTGCCCTATTCTGTTTACAATACTCTTTTTATAAACAACGTTTTTCGTTTTGTTATCCAAGGTGTATAAGTACAAATATTTCGAATTTCCTACTCGTGAGCAAGCCACGTATCGATGACTGTAAGAGAGGTTGATGCCGCAATATTATAAAGTTTCTCCTTGCACTTTATTAATTCGAAAACTGTAGGCTAATTTGATTGGAAACCGCAACCTTTTAAACTGCAATGTCATTTCAGTAGAGATCAGTGGTATTCTAGCCACAAATAGTGCGTGTCCTTTGTACTTTCCAGTCTTAAGTCTGGCTTCGAAGATGTTATTCGGTAGCTGTTTGACGATCATCCTTGTTCCATTACATAGTTTTGGTGAGTCGAGGATCTGAGATCCAGTTTTAAGTCGAAGGCAGTGTAATGGCATTCCTGGTACTTGCAAAGCGTTTAGAAATTATGTTGGGAAATTCACACTTTCGTCAACGTTTACCGTCGTCTCGATCAATTTGTATATTCTCTCTTCACTTGGAATTTTCTTTTAATTATTAAAGTTGATATCGATGACAATATTATCAAAAAAATGGTTCAAATGGCTCTGAGCACTATGGGGCTTAACATCTGTGGTCATCAGTCCCCTAGAACTTAGAACTACTTAAATCTAAGTAACCTAAGGACATCACACACATCCATGCCCGACGCAGGGTTCGAACCTGCGGCCGTAGCGGTCACGCGGTTCCAGACTGAAGCGCCTAGAACCTCAAGTCCACACCGGCCGGCGACAATATTATCTTTAGCTGCCAAAATTGTCCTTTCAAGGAGCCAGTCTGGATTGGTATAATAGTGAACAATGGATAAATTTGGTCTATGAGCTCGTTTTCAGCCGTGGCTATGTTGCAGAAATAACTGTTGAGTTTAATGAGGCCAGCCGTCTGGTCAGTAGGATATGTACCATCAGCTATTCGTAAAACGTGTTGAGCAAAATATGCTGCATGCACAATGTCGGCACTAGTACAGTGTATATCCACCTTTCGCAGCAATGCAGGCTGCTATTCTCCCAAGGAGACGATCGTAGAGATGCTGGATGTAGTCCTGTGGAACGGTTTGCCATGCCATTTCCACCTGGCGCCTCAGTTGGACCAGCGTTCGTGCTGGACGTGCAGACCGCGTGAGACGAAGCTTCATCCAGTCCCAAACATGCTCAATGGGGGACAGATCCGGAGATCTTGCTGGCCAGGGTAGTTGACTTACACCTTCTAGAGCACGTTGGGTGGCACGGGATACATGCGGACGTGCATTGTCCTGTTGGAACAGCAAGTTCCCTTGCCGGTCTAGGAATGGTAGAACGATGGGTTCGATGACGGTTTGGATGTACCGTGCACTATTCAGTGTCCCCTCGACGATCACCAGTGGTGTACGGCCAGTGTAGGAGATCGCTCCCCACACCATGATGCCGGGTGTTGGCCCTGTGTGCCTCGGTCGTATGCAGTCCTGATTGTGGCGCTCACCTGCACGGCGCCAAACACGCATATGACCATCATTGGCACCAAGCCAGAAGCGACTCTCATCGCTGAAGACGACACGTCTCCATTCGTCCCTCCATTCACGCCTGTCGCGACACCACTGGAGGCGGGCTGCACGATGTTGGGGCGTGAGCGGAAGACGGCCTAACGGTGTGCGGGACCGTAGCCCAGCTTCATGGAGACGGTTGCGAATGGTCCTCGCCGATACCCCAGGAGCAACACTGTCCCTAATTTGCTGGGAAGTGGCGGTGCGGTCCCCTACGGCACGTGCACCTTCCGCCGACCACTGGCGACAACATCGATGTACTGTGGAGACCTCACGCCCCACGTGTTGAGCAATTCGGCGGTACGTCCACCCGGCCTCCCGCATGCCCACTATACGCCCTCGCTCAAAGTCCGTCAACTGCACATACGGTTCACGTCCACGCTGTCGCGGCATGCTACCAGTGTTAAAGACTGCGATGGAGCTCCGTATGCCACGGCAAACTGGCTGACACTGACGGCGGCGGTGCACAAATGCTGCGCAGCTAGCGCCATTCGACGGCCAACACCGCGGTTCCTGGTGTGTCCGCTGTGCCGTGCGTGTGATCATTGCTTGTACAGCCCTCTCTCAGTGTCCGGAGCAAGTATGGTGAGTCTGACACACCGGTGTCAATGTGTTCTTTTTTCCATTTCCAGGAATATATATATATATATATATATATATATATATATATATATATATATATATATTCTTTTAGTTGCAGTATTCATATGTGTGACCAGAGATGTGATTTTTTAAAGCATATATTGACCTCGTCTGCTGGTGTAAGTGTTTCAACGAGCAGTAGATTAGTTAGAAACGGGCAGGCCCCGGCGAAGGTTCGAGTCCTTCCTCGGGCATGGGTGTGTGTGTTTTCCCTTAGGATAATTTAGGTTAAGTAGTGTGTAAGCTTACGGACTGATGACCTTAGCAGTTAAGTCCCATAAGATTTCACATACATTTGAACATTTAGTTAGAAACGTTTTCCCTTTGCCGCCTCGCGCGTACAATTGAATAACTACGCAAGTCTTGTTGTTGATCGCTCCATGATAACGTTGCAAAATTCCTTTTGATTTTCGTTGAGGAATGGTTTATTGTGAGCAATGTATTGAAGTATCTCGTTGATGCTGCAGTTTTTTCTCTTTGTAATTTCGAAGTTTAACATACTGATAGCATCTTTTCGCCTTGCTTGCATCCCAGGTTGTATTCAGATACGGTTGTTCATAACTCAATATTTATCTCCTCTGCGAATGAGTGGTTCACTGAAGATCTCATTGAATTCGACGGTCAGTTCAGGTTGAGTTTTCGGATTTGGTGCAGTATGTCATCACCCACACTGTATTTGAAAGAGTCCCATAGCTGTTTTGGATTCGATGGGTTTCATGTTGTTAGAATTATGGCGAATAAGCCATTTGTTCAGCTGAGACTGTGAGTGAGGTTTCTTGTAGTGTTACTTCCCAGTAGTTGTCGTTTTCCAGTAGTGCTGGGTGTTGGCATGCTTCTCCGTACGTCTGGTATAGATAATCGTCATCAGTCTTGAGATCTGTGAAACTTGTTGGTCCCCGTATTGCGTGTAGCAACATCTGGAGATAGAATCATTCGGTGTTGTTCGGATGTACGGTGTATGCTCCGGCTAGAGCGCCAGTTTTCGTGATTCCTGGACGATCTTTTGCTAGACTTCCTTGTTTTCGTCGTTGAAAGACTCTTCTTGTTGTGTTACATGTGTAATACGTAGGGACGTCGACATATAGTAATGTTTTCGCGAATGGATTAGTTTGACACAATTGGTAAAAAGATATTAATGTTGTGTTCTGAGATGGTTCGCTTCCAATTTTTGAGAGGTGTCTCTCTGCCCATTCTCCAAATGTACTGCCAGATACTGTACAGCTCGTTCGCGTTCGTGTCTGGGAAAGCCGCAAATCCGCTACGCTGCTTCGTTACTGTTGATGTATGTTCCCATTTGGTACATGAGTACCTCGTCGTTTCTTTTTTTTTTTTTATTCACGTCTTTGGTTATTTGTAATACTGCCACGCCACTGCCTTTTTCTAAGTACTTTCATATACATTTGACGTATTTCGTTGAACTGAGTATCCTTCGTTTATGTGTGCTTGGAAAATTTTGGAAAATAGTGTGTTATATGGTATTACCCGTTGATTATCTATTTGCATTTCATCGCTGCCTAGTATCCGTATTTTTGCTGTGGAACCACCGTTTTTGGGTGATCGTCTTCTGTATATGGGACAGCCATCAACTCCAGGTTGTGTGTTATTCAAATCAGATTTGGGTATTTTTGTATATACCCTATCACACTTACAAGGCGAATTGGGATTTAATGGCCAACATGGTCCCGCAACCATGTTTTTCCCTAATATATCGTAAGTTTCGGATCTTCTTGCAGACTAGGAAATTTAGCTTGGATATTGTTATCGTTATCCTTGGTATGAATTCTGTCGTGTAGCCGTATGACATTGTGTGGGTGAGGCAGCCTCGTTTTTTCCATTCGATTGTACACATCCAGCATCTAACGGTGACACAGATGTGGTATTTTGTGATGTCTTCAATAAATCTCATTTGTTTTTGTGGGAAAACTCGGCCTATTACGTCGTGTCGCAGCATGGGGTTACTCCGTATCTTTGTAGTTCTTTGATTTCTGGCCACGACGAGTTGTGTGTGAATGTTATGAAGAGGTCAGGTCGTCCATATTTTCTTATGTGATTCATGGCATTTTGTGTGTATTCAAACATGTGTCTCGGACTTCTGTGTATGATGAGGGAAAGATTACCATTGTTCCAATGTCGTAATGTTTCCTTCAAATAGTCCACCATTCGATTATCCCGGCGGGGACTATTCAGGAGAACGTCATCATCAGGTGAAATAAACTGGCGTTCTACTGATCTGAGCGTGGAATGTGAGATCCCTTAATCGGGCAGATACGTTAGAAAATTTAAAAAGGAAAATGGATAGTTTTCAAATAGTGCAGTTCGTGACCTAAGTTCATGGCTTGTAGAAAATAAACTAACGTTAAATCATAGTAAGACTCAGTTTGCACAGTTTATAACACAAAATTCAACAAAACCTGACATTTTAATTCTACAGAATGAGCATATGGTCAGTGAAACTGAACAGTTCAAACTTCTAGCTGTTCAGATAAATAGTAAAATGTCGTGGAAAGCCCACGTTCGGGATCTTGTTCAAAGACTTAATGCTGCTATTTTTACTATTCGAACAGTATCTGAAGTGAGTGATCGTTCCACGCGAAAATTAGTCTACTTTGCTTATTTTCATTCGCTTATGTCGTATGGTATTATATTTTGGGGTAACTCTTCCCATTCTAAAAGAATGTTTTTGGCTCAGAAACGGGCGGTTCGAGCAATAAATGGTGTAAGTTGACGAACCTCTTGTCGACCCCTGTTCACGAGTCTAGGTATTTTGACATTGGTCTCTCAATATATATATTCCTTACCGTCATTTCTTGTTAACAGTTTTAGCTTGTTCCCAAGAATAAGCAACTTTGAATCATTTAATGCCGCGCGGGATTGGCCGAGAGGTCTGAGACGCTGCAGTCATAGACTGTGCGGCTGGTCCCGGCGGAAGTTCGAGTCCTCCCTCGGGCATGGGTGCGTGTGTTTGTCCTTAGGATAATTTAGGTTAAGTAGTGTGTAAGCTTAGGGACTGATGACCTTAGCAGTTACGTCCCATAAGATTTCACACACACTTGAACATTTTTTTGAATCATTTAACACTCGGCGGAAATCAAACCTGCATTTGGATCGGGCTTCCTTAACACTTGTGCAGAAAGATGTGCAGTGTACTGCAGCATCCATTTTCAATAAGCTACCATTCGAATTCAAAAATCTTAGCAGTAATCCACTCGCTTCCAAATCGAAATTGAAGAGTTTCCTCATGTTTTCACTTAAAACTTCCGGGCTGATAGGCCGTGGTCGAAGTATAAAACTCTCTCCTGACGTTTCGTCTCCGACTGCGGGAGACATCCTCGGAGGTAAAGCAGTTCGCCGCTTTACCTCCGAGGATGTCTCCCGCAGTCGGAGACGAAACGTCAGGAGACAGTTTTATACTTCGACCACGGCCTTCAGCCTGGAAGTTTTAAGTGAAGATAATACCGGCCGTGAAAGCTTACATTGTATGAGTTTCCTCATGGGTCACTCCTTCTATTCTGTCGAGGAGTTCCTTGAAAAATTAAGCTGATTCCTGTTGTATTGTTGATTGCGTTTGCTTAAACTTACGGATTAACTTTTTTCGGGTTCATAAATATTTTATTTTTATCTGTTATTACTTTTATGTTGTAATTTCATGTACTGACACGTTCCATGACCTTGGAGATTTGCTCCTCAATTTGGTGCTAAGGAACTTGAAGTGTAAATAAAAAGATAAAATAATAATTGAAATTTCTGTCTTTCCCTACAGTTTTTACCCTCTACAATTCCCTCTTATACGATGGAGGTTATTTCCTGATGCCTTGACACATGTCTCATCAACATGTTCCTTGAATAGTCACGCGAAAGGTGCGATATTTCAGCAGGCCGATTCCTTGCCTCCCTTAGTCGTTTCTAATGAATTAGTTATATCTGTAGAGTGCCGCCTTTCGATGCTGCCACCGTCTCCAGCCCGCCCCTCCGGCCGCTGACCTAATGAGGTGGTGGGGGTAAGTGCAACGTCGGGTGTCGATCCATTGTTCTCAGCAGCGTCATGGCCGACGCCGAGCGCGGATCTCTGCTGGTGTGGCGACAGACGATTAAGTCTATTGTGGCAAAGCATCGCATCGCCCACGGACATAGTACGGATTACGACGACACCAAGCTGTTGCAACAACCAAACACCTTCCGCGATTGTACTCTCAAAGAAGCCCTATAGCTCCGACTGCAAGCTTGACTAATAAATAAGGAGAAACGGTTAGCAATTACACAAGGCCTGAGTCCCAGCCATGAGCAAAACCAAAGCACAATTGCAGTCTACAAAGAGGTCCCCTCCCATCATGACAACTGAAGAGGAGAAGAAGCAGTGCCGTCGCAACAGCAGAAATCCGCGCCCGGCGTTGGCCGCGGCACTACTGAAGACACCGTATCGGACACCCGACGTCACGTTTCCTCCACCGCCCGGAGGCGGCCGACCAGAAGAGGCATGAGTGGATGGGCGAGGGGGGGGGGTTATGAGGACAGAAAGGCACAACTAGATAATATCAGAAAGCTCTAAAGATGGCAATAAGTCGGCTTGCAGAAATATCACGCCATTTGGACGCCGCCACAGTCCACAGACGACTGAAAATACATGGTTTATTCGCCCGGAGACCTGCAAGGTGCATTCCACTGACCCCTGGTCACAAGAGAGCCCGTAAAGCCTGGTGTCAAGAACACAGTACATGGTCATTGGAACAGTGGTTCCATGTTATGTTCACAGACGAGTCTACGTATAGTCTGAACAGAGATTCTCGCCAGGTTTTCATCTGGCGTGAACCAGGAACCAGATATCAAACCCTCAAGGGTCCTTGAAAGTGACCTGTATGGAGGTCGTGGTCTGATGGTGTGGGGTGGGATTATGATTGGTGCGCGTAGACCCTTGCATGTCTTTGACAGAGGAACTGTAACAGGTCAGGTGTATCGGGAGGTCATTTTGCACCCGTATGTCCGCCTTTTCAGGGATGCAGTGGGTCCCACCTTCCTCCTGATGGATGATAACGCACGGCCCCACTGAGCTGCCATCGTGGAGGAGTACCTTGAAACAGAAGATATCAGGTGAATGGAGTGGCCTGCCTGTCCTCCAGACCTAAACCCCATCGAGCACGACTGGGATGCTCTCGCTCGACGAATCGCTGCACATCTTCAAACCCCTACGACACTTCAGGAGCTCCAACAGGCACTGGTGCAAGGATGGGAGGCTATACCCCAGCAGCTGCTCGACCACCTGTTCCAGAGTACGCCAACTCATTGTGCCGCCTTTGTACATGTGCATGGTGATCATATCGCACATTGATGTTGGGGTACATGCGCAGGAAACAGTGGCGTTTTGTAGCACATGTGTTTTGGGACGGTTTTCTCGACTTATCACCAATACATCTACATCTACGCATACTCCCAGATATTTTACAGAAGTAATTGCTATCAGTGTTTGTTCCGCTATCATATAATCATATAATAAAAGATCCTTCTTTCTATGTATTGTAGTACATTACATTTGTCTATTTTAAGGGTCAGTTGCCACTCCCTGCACCAAGCGCCTATCCGCTGCAGATCTTCCTGCATTTCGCAGCAATTTTCTAATGCTGCAACTTCTCTGGATAATACAGCATCATCCGCGAAAAGCCGCATGGAACTTCCGACACTATCTAGCCGCATGGAACTTCCGACACTATCTACTAGCCCATTTATTTATATTGTGAAAAGCAATGGTGCCATAACACTCCCCCGTGGCACGCCAGAGGTTACTTTAACGTCTGTAGACGTCTCTCCATTGAGAACAACATGCTGTGTTCTGTTTGCTAAAAACTCTTCAATCCAACCACACAGCTGTTCTGATATTCCGTGGAGTCTTACTTTGTTTATCAGGCGACAGTGCGGAATTGTATCGAACGCCTTCCGGAAGTCAAGGAAAATGACATCTACCTGGGAGCCTGTATCTAATATTTTCTGGGTCCCATGAACAAATAAAGCGATTTGGGTCTCACAAGATCGCTGTTTCCGGAATCCATGTTGATTCCTACAGAGTAGATTCTGGGTTTCCAAAAACGACATGACCCGCGAGCAAAAAACATGTTCTAAAATTCTACAACAGATCGATTTCAGAGATATAGGCCTATAATTTTGCGCATCTGTTCGACGACCCTTCTTGGAAACTGGGGCTACCTGTGCTCTTTTCCAATCATTTGGAACCTTCCGTTCCTCTAGAGACTTGCGGTGCACGGCTGTTAGAAGGGGGGCAAGTTCTTTCGCGTACTCTGTGTAGAATCGAATTGGTATCCCTTCAGGTCCAATGGACTTTTGTCTGTTGAGTGATTCCAGTTCCTTTTCTATTCCTTGGACACTTATTTCGATGTCAACCTTTTTTTCGTTCGTGCGAGGATTTAGAGAAGGAATTGCAGTGCGGTCTTCCTCTGTGAAACAGCTTTGGAAAAAGGTGTTTAGTATTTCAGCTTTACGGGTGTCATCCTCTGTTTCAATGCCATTATCATCCCAGAGTGTCTGGATATGCTGTTTCGATCCACTTACTGATTTAACGTAAGGCCGGAACTTCCTAGGATCTTCTGTCAAGTCGGTACATAAAATTTTACTTTCGAATTCACTGAACGCTTTACGCATAGCACTCCTTTCGCTAACTTTGACATCGCTTATCTTCTGTTTGTCTCTGAGGTTTTGGCTGCGTTTAAAGTTGCAGTGAAGCTCTCTTTGCTTTCGCAGTAGTTTCCTAACTTTATTGTTGAACCACGGTGGGTTTTTCTCGTCCCTCACAGTTTTACTCGGCACGTACCTGTCTAAAACGCATTTTACGATTGCCTTGAACTTTTTCCATAAACACTCAACATTGTCAGTGTCGGAACAGACATTTTCGTTTTCATCTGTAGGTAGTCTTAAATCTGCCTCCTATTACTCTTGCTAAACAGATAAACCTTCCTCCCTTTTTTTATATTCCTATTTACTTCCATATTCAGGGATGCTGCAACGGCCTTATGATAACTGATTCCATTTCTGCGCTTACAGAGTCGGAAAGTTCGGGTCCAAGATGTTATCTCCATGAGTCGGTTCTCTGTTTAGTTGTTCGAGGTAATTTTCGAATACTTCACTCAGTATAATGTCACTCGATGCTCCGTCCCCACCACCCTTCCTAAACATCTGAGTGTCCCAGTCTGTATCCGGTAAATTGAAATCTCCACCTAAGACTATAACACGCTGAGGAAACTTATGGGAAATGTATTCCAGATTTTCTGTCAGCTGATCTGCCACTAATGCTGCTGAGTCTGGAGGTCGGTAAAAGGTGCCAATTATTAATCTAGCTCGGTTGTTGAGTATAACCTCCACCCAAAATAATTCACAGGAACTACCCACTTCTGTTTCACTACAGGATAAACTACTACCAACAGCGACAAACACCCCACCACCGGTTGCATGCAATCTATCCTTTCTAAACACCGCCTGAGCCTTAGTAAAAATTTCGGCAGAATTTATCTCTGGCTTCAGCCAGCTTTCCGTACCTATAACGATTTCAGCTTCGGTGCTTTTTATCAGCGCTTGAAGTTCCGGTACTTTACCAAAGCAGCTTCGACAGTTTACAATTACAATACCGATTGCTGCTTGGTCCCCGCATGTCCTGACTTTGCCCTGCACCCTTTGAGGCTGTTGCCCTTTCTATACTTGCCCGAGGCCATCTAACCTAAAAAACCGCCCAGTCCACGCCACACAACCCCTGCTACCCGTGTAGCCGCCTGCTGGGTGTAGTGGACTCCTGACCTATCCAGCGGAACACGAAACCCTACCACCCTATGGCGCAAGTCGAGGAATCTGCAGCCTACACGGTCGCAGAACCGTCTCAGTCTCTGATTGAGACCCTGCACTCGGCTCTGTATCTGTTTACATACCGTGGACTTACAGATCTGTGTCGTGTGTGTTCCCTATGTGCCTATGCTATTAGCGCCAGTTTTGTGTAGTGCCACGTTGTGTGGCACCACATTCCGCAATCATCCTTAATTGATGAGCATGAGTGTAGATTGAAGATCTGTGGTACGTACAGCGCGAGCAAATGGATCCCACAGAATCTCGATTGGGCTAAATCCGGGGAGTTTAGTGGCCAGCGGAGTACGGTTAACTCAGGCTGCTGCTTTTGAACAAACCACGTACACTGAGACTTGTCTGACACGTTGCATTGTCCTGGTGGGAGATAGCATCATACTGGAAAAATTAAGACTGCACATAGGGGTGAACATGCTCCCCAAGAACAGATGAATACTTGTGTTTATCCACTGTACCTTCCTGAATGACGAGATAACCCATGGAATGCCCTTCCGTCTGGACTCTTCAGACCATGGTTGCAGGATGTTTGTTTTCAAGTGTTTCACTCCGTACTCAACAACTGCCATCTATCCGATGGGGCGTAGAAGGTGATTCATCTGAAAAATCCACCTGTCGCCGCTCAACGGACGTCCAGTTTCAGTACTGGCATGAAAATTCCAGCATTCTTCGCCGACGAACAGTAGTCAGCATGACTTCACGAAGAAGGTGCCGACAATGGAGGCCCATACGTAACGACGTTCGAAGAGTGGTCGTTGAGGAGACACTGTTGGAGCCCCTCGGTTCATCTGGGCGGTCAGTTGCTCAACAGTCGCACGTCTATTCTGCCGCACACATCTCCGTAACATCTACGACCCATGATGCACCACAGTGACCTCAGCAGAGGTTTTGGATAGCGCCATTTTGCCAGGCACGATATACTGTAACCACGGCGGCAGGCGGATAGTTTACAAACTTAGCCGTTTCGGTAATGCTTTCATCCTTGGCCAGATATAAAATGACCATGCCCATCTCAGATAAATCGGTCCATTTCCGCATCACGGCAACTACTGCTCACTTTTTGCATCCCCCCCTCCCCCTCTTCCACTTCTAATGCTGCCGTCTGTTAGTGGTTATTGCACACTGATGTCGAGCAATGCGACTGGACCGTGCACTTATTCAAATACACTACTGGCCATTAAAATTGCTACACCGCGAAGATGACGTGCTACAGACGCGAAATTTAACCGACAGGAAGAAGATGCTGTGATATGCAAATGATTAGCATTTCAGAGCATTCACACAAGTTTGGCGCCAGTGGCAACACCTACAACGTGCTGACATGAGGAAAGTTTCCAACCGACTTCTCACACACAAACAGCAGTTGACCGGCGTTGCCTGGTGAAACGTAGTTGTGACGCCTCGTGTAAGGCATGCGTACCATCGCGTTTCCGACTTTAATAAAGGTCGGACTGTAGCCTATATCGATTGCGGTTTATCGTATCGCGACATTGCTGCTCGCGTTGGTCGAGATCCAATGACTGTTAGCAGAATATGGAATCGGTGGGTTCAGGAGGGTAAAACGGAACGCCGTTCTGGATCCCAACGTCCTCGTATCACTATCAGTCGAGATGACAGGCATCTTATCCGCATAGCTGTAACGGATCGTGCAGCCACGTCTCGATGGGGACGTTTGCAAGACAACAACCATCTGCACGAACAGTTCGACGATGTTTGCAGCAGCATGGACTATCAGCTCGGAGACCATGGCTGCGGTTACCCTTGACGCTGCATGACAGACAGGAGCGCCTGCGATGGTGTACTCAACGACGAACCTGGGTGCACGAATGGCAAAACGTCTTTTTTTCGGATATATCCAGGTTCTGTTTACAGCATCATTATGGTCGCATCCGTGTTTGGCGACATCGCGGTGAACGCACATTGGAAGTGTGTATTCGTCATCGCCATACTGGCGTATCACCCGGCGTGATGGTTTGGGGTGCCATTGGTTACACGTCTCGCATTGACGGCACTTTGAACAGTGGACGCTACATTTCAGATGTGTTACGACCCGTGGCTCTACCCTTCATTCGATCCCTGCGTAACCCTACATTTCAGCAGGATAATGCACGACCGCATGTTGCAGGTCCTTTACGGGCCTTTCTGGATACAGAAAATGTTCGACTGCTGCCCTGGTCAGCACACTCTCCAGATCACTCACCAATTGAAAACGTCTGGCCAATGGTGGCCGAGCAAGTGGCTCGTCACAATACGCCAACCACTACTCTTGATGAGCCGGCCGGAGTGGCCGAGCGGTTAAAGGCGCTACAGTCTGGAACCGCACGACCGCTACGGTCGTAGGTTCGAATCCTGCCTCGGGCATGGATGTGTGTGATGTCCTTAGGTTAGTTAGGTTTAAGTAGTTCTAAGTTCTAGGGGACTTATGACCACAGCAGTTGAGTCCCATAGTGCTCAGAGCCATTTGAACCTTGAGCCACTACTCTTGATGAACTGTGGTATCGTGTTGAAGCTGTATGGGCAGCTGTACCTGTACACGCCATCCAAGCTCTGTTTGACTCAATGCCCAGGCGTATCAAGGCCGTTATAGCGGCCAGAGGTGGTTGTTCTGGGTACTGTTTTCTCAGGATCTACGCACCCAAATTGCGTGAAAATGTAATCACATTTCAGTTGTAGTATAATAAATTATTCCAATGAATACCCGTTTATCATCTGAATTTCTTCTTGGTGTAGCAATTTTAATGACCAATAGTGTAAATACAGCTGACTATTAATGCCTCAAAATTACACAAAGGTATTTGTGGTTAAACAGCAGATTCGGACGTTTCGTGAGCTTAGAAGCGTCCGCATTGCCTTCGTCGACCTGTGGACTCAACCAAGATGGGAATGCAGAGAAGTTCGGCGAATCGTTCACCCAGAGTTAGAGAAGACGCAATTTCACATACGCCCGGAAAACCGCAGCGACCACATGGAGCTTCCTTTGGGAGAACAAAGCCAATTGACGGAAATTCCGTGAGATTGGTCAAGCAATTGATCGGTAACACTGCGCGTCGAGAAGACGAGCCCTGGATAAACGATGTGCTGACAGAACTCCGCGCGCATCGAAGAACAGTGTACAGCAAACCGTTGGTATCGCTCAACGAAACAACTATAAAAAATAGGAAAACATAAAAAGAGTGGAAGCGTCCTGGGCCCCTAACCCAGAGTTCCGTGGATCAAAACCACGCTCTGCGAATGATGTGTCAGCACAGCATGGAATTCTACTTTTTACACAACGACACAAGCTCGGCGCAATAGGATGTGAAGTGCTATGGCTGGTCCAAGTTACACATCAGGCAGTCAACATCGACAGTTGCACTGAACATTTATTTGGGACATTTAAACAAGACAAATAAGAAATAAAACCATCAACATGTGGCGTTCGCTGTGTTATTCAGTGGTTTGGTATTTAACTAATTTGTAAATGGAAATGATAATCTTATTTTATTACATTGAGTAATTACTAAATAATTTTTCTCCCGGCTAAAGATTTGATCAAGTTTCTAAAGAACTAAGAAGTTAACGTCGTGTTAAAGTGTTGTCTGTAAGTTGTGTAAGTGTCACTAAATCACAGTTCATACAACGGATTCTATACAACTATGGATTATGATGGAAACAGTTATCTTCAGCAAAATGATCATTAAAACCACCGAATATCAGCCGCGCACAACACTGAGGTATGTTACCTGAAACAACATTATTCGCAACTCGTGCGTGATTAATTTCGGCTCCATACATCAGCTAGAAAAGTTTGTTATAAGGATCGTGCTATGAGCACTGTTTTTAAAGATCCAATCTGATTCGAATTATTTTCATTAAAATGTGTTCGGGACCACCGGTGCACATTTATTTTTAACATTTGTATTACGTTCTGCATTTATGTCTGCAGAGTTGCGTAATTTGAATTGCCGCTGAGATAATTGTTAAGATGGCGGCAGACAATTGATAGAGACTTTCTATTGTTAGAACAAATAAGTAAGTATTTGAAATGATTATTAAATTCTATAAACTATACTTTCATATTATGCACTATTTAGACCTCATCAAGCAAATATTTGATTTGTTTCTAAGGAAAACACAGACAAGAACGTGATACAAATCGCTATCATCAATGGCTGCGCTCCTTGCAGCGGAAAGAAATAATTAACACAGATAATGCTTACTGAGAGAGGAATTAAAGTTACAAATAATTATTCACTCATATTTATAATAATAATGAACTCTATTTTCAAGTAATAATTAACAAATAATTAAAATTTCTTAACAGACCTCAGTTTGATACGCGTCTTGCGTGCTGAACCTACAAAAGCCAACCAACAAAAGGTAAAAACAAAGGAAGACAAACGCAGATCATAAAAGGAATTTACAATTATCATTGTCTTTGTATGATACACATCGATATGTCTAATTGCATCATAGAATATTATATAAATAATTAATATTTATAAGTTATCACAATATTTATAAGTTTTCATACGTCGAATACATAATGTTTATAACTGTTATAGGCATAATTTCCTCTCGTCGCACTGTAGCCAAAAATTTATCACGTGGATGTTACAAACACATTTTTAAAATTACCGCACATCTTTAAAATTACCATTTAGATGAGAGCAAGTTACTTCAAAATTTAAACATTCATAAACCACGGCACTTATGGCCTGTTACACATTTAGTGAAATGAGTTAAAAGTTATTTACTCAAAAACTATGATCAACCTGAAGAACAATTTATTAATATTTAACAATAAAATGTAGTCTTTCGTTACTGCAGTGATTGGTATTACCAAAGTAATTCAGAGCACAGGCAACAATAAATCAGATACCATGGCACACAACCACATTACTTAAAAGACAGGCACCCTACAGTGTAGGATATAAAATATAAAAAATTCATGTGACCAAGCAACCTCGTGGGATTCAACAAACCACGCCCAGAAGCGGACGCCCGCTTTTTCAGCTGTTTCCAATACAGGCTCGGCTTGGAACCCCAAACGGGAGCAGTAACGGTCACGAATAGGCACGAAAAATCCCAGAACTAGCGGGTGTCTACAACAGACTGACATCTGCCTTAAGTAACTAGAAACACAATAATTCATTACAGCACATCATCAGTAGAGTCAATCAACCTATTAATGAACATCAGCGAAGCAGTACAAATCTATTATCTTATGTCCGTGAAGCCGATTATACACTATGCCGCGAGCGAACTAGATAACGGCCAGCCGGCACGCGCAAACAAAGGGGCGGAAAATACACAACAGCACAAGCAGGACACAACCCAGGACCCCGCACCCGCAACCAAGACTAACAGCAGAAGTCCCGAAAACACGAAATCAGAATGCAAGTAACCAGCGCGCATGGTAACGTTATGTCGAGTCCCCCCCCCCCTTACCCACCACCTCCACTCCTCCTCTCCTCACCTCCCACTGACGCAAAACACAAAGCAACTTACAGCAAATAGCCACACTTAAATTTGTGATTAAATCAGAATTAATTACAATACCCACATGCAGTCATTGAAGGAATTCTTGTCCTTTCATTACTAGAATCAGTTTCAAACTATTTAAATGCACAATAACAACTGGCCTCTCAGTAACTCGTAAGAATTTATGAAACTACTCATTTAGAATTAGACAAGTGTCTGTCAGACACACTATTACTTGAGATAGAAACGTAGCAGTAATGTTATTGCAATTCACGGCAACATATATTCAGGGAAAATTTCATCCAGGTATATCTATAGCAGTTGGCCAGTTTAAATCCGTCGTGTGATATAAATACAATAACCAGGCGGCACTAGGACAAGGACCAGCCAAACTGTTTTCAATGACGGTTAAACACTGACAGTACCAACTACAAACAGAATGTATCAGCACTCCATGACCTAATAAATGTTAATCATCACATCACATGCAGCTCTCACTAGAACGTCGTGCACTAAGCAAGTTGAAATTAAACATATTCGAGGACAGACTGGGTAGCAGTAGCATCGACCGGCCAAGGAAATGAAGTCTACAGCACAGAACACAGCAGTCGATTCAGGCCACAATTTACAGCATAAGCGAGGCCCTTACGCTCTTGCTTGTTCGACGAAGCCAGCCGCCGCAGATCCCGGTGCCAGGATACATGTAGCAAGCGAAATACACCAACGGCTTCCCAGTGACGTGACTGCTTCCACGCCGGCAATATTTCCCACGGCGCCGTCACCCGAGTAAGACGCCCTTTTTAGATGTGCTCTTCCTGCCTGCACGACACCAGTACTGTCCCCCAGACTTGGCAAACGACGTTACTACTAGGCGTCCCAAAGCAAAATCCTGGCTTCTTCAGAGCTTACCCCTCGCCCCCCCCCCCCCCCCCCCCCGGCCGACCGGCCCGGTAGGTGGCGCCACCGCGCCCTCTGCTCACACCACCGGGAAGATGACCAATACTGACTGCGGGAATATCGCTGATCGAGCAACACGGCTCAGTATTTTCGCGGTTAAATTCACTGTTTATTTATGCAACTTCCTGCAAGAATTTTTGTGCTGCATTAGTCATCGTGCGACTGCGACATACACAGCAGAGGTGCCCCTTTTTGCCACAGCCTGTACAGGATGCCCAGCAATCCGGACAGTCTGCTGGGGAGTGAGGGGGAAAACAGTGCGGGCACGAAGGGAGCGGCGTCCGTAGCCGTTATCGAGGTACGACTGGAGACTCAGGAGTCATAGGGATATCGGACAAAGACGAATCACGAAGTTGCTGTAACCTGGCGGTAGTCCTGTGTTTACACTTCTATGGCGCACGTGGTGGTGTGTGTGAACTGCCGCCACTTGCTACCGTCCCACGAGTCGTTCATTAGCAGCCAGAGCAATTTCGACCGCATGAGCGATTGCGCAAGATGTCCTTTAACGGCCAGGCGCCAGTTGAACCATTTCATCACAAATCAACGAGCCGGCGTAGAAAGCTTTACAGCCTTGATTGGTGCAAGGAAAATCACATTTTCGGCTGAGTCCTTGCAAGTCAGTGACACACGAGCGGTATGACCGTCCCAACTGTTTATGGTACTGAGGAAATTCCAGAACCATATGGTACCGCTGGGAATAACAGTCATCGGAACGCATGTCTGAAACATAAAGGCGACGGGCAGCTATTTCAGAGAAGAAAAAACGTGTCTGACGTCGCCCAAAACACAAAGACCGATCAGTGCAGTGAAACGTCCGTGACTTGAAACGCCATGAAGTGTTGCTTCGGTCGATGCAAATATGTATCCCACCCCTCCTTAATGTCGTTGAAAGAAGATAACGCCGGAGGACGGCATATGGTGCTGAGTGCAGGGGGCGTCGGTTCCTGGGGCAAAACGGCTTCCTGCACACTAAGTTTGTCCGCCAAGACCTGAAACGACTTTTGTAACAAGTCCGTCTGTATCTTCTGCTGGTGCATTAACTGCTGTCGCTCGAGCAGACTCACCAATTTAGCTACGAAATATCTTTTGCCTCGTTGCCAGTTGCTATATCCGCGCGTAGCCAGATAACGGACCACATGTCAGAAAAACAGGGAAGAACTATGACGACCCAAGGAGTGAAGACACTGCGCCGGAGCCGAGCAACAGAGCTGGTCGAACGGTGGATCCGACACCACAAGAGAAAATCAATAGCAACCTAGGCAACAACCAAGTGCAACGAACCAACGACACAGGCTTTCAACATACTCCTTTCCTCTACAACACTGTGCCTCCTTCCTTACCTTATCAGTCCACCTAATATCCAACACTCGTCTGTAGCGGCACATGTCAACTGCTTCGATTCTCTTTTGTTCCCGTTTCCCCACATTCCCCACAATCGATGTTTCACTGCCATACAGTCCTGTGCTCCAAACGTACGTTCTCAGAAATTTCTTCCTCAAATTGAGGCCTATGCTTGGTACAAATTGACTTCTCTTGGCCAGGAATGCCCTTTCTGCCAGTGCTAGTCTGCTTTTGATGTCCGCCTCGTTCCGACCGTCATTGGTTATTTTGCTTCCTAGGCAGCAGAATTCCTTAACTTCATCTACTTCGTGACTATCAGTCTACATATACATCTACATTTATACTCCACAAGCCACCCAACGGTGTGTGGCGGAGGGCACTTTACGTACCACCGTAATTACCTCCCTTTCCTGTTCCAGTCACGTATGGTTCGCGGGAAGAACGACTATCGGAAAGCCTCCGTGCGCACTCGAATCTCTCTAATTTTACATTCGTGATCTCCTCGGGAGATATAAGTAGGGGTAAGCAATATATTCGATACCTCATCCAGAAACGCGACCTCTCGAAACCTGGACAGCAAGCTACGCCGCGATGCAGAGCGCCTCTCTTGCAGAGTCTGCCACTTCAGTTTGCTAAACATCTCCGTTACGCTATTACGCTTACCAAATAACCCTGTGACGAAACGCGCCGCTCTTCTTTGGATCTTCTCTATCTCCTCTGTCAACCCGACCTGGTACGGATCCCACACTGATGAGCAATACTCAAGTATAGGTCGAACGAGTGTTTTGTAAGCGACCTCCTGATGTATTCTCCCTGTTCTCATTTCTGCTACTTCTCTTTGCTTTCCTCTTTCTTAAATTTCCTCTCAGTCCATATTCTGTACTCATTAGACCGTTCTATTCTCCAAATCATGTAATTCTTCTCCACTTTCACACAGGATAGCAATGTTTATCAGTGAATTGGGTATCGTTGATATCCTTTCAACCTGAATTTTGAATCCACTCCTGAACTTTTCTTTAAGTCCACCCTCGGATCTGCGACGTACAGGGGCTAAAACTATATCCCTGTCTTACACCCTTTTAATCCAAGCATTTCGTATTGGGTCGTCCACATTTATCATTCACTCTTGGCTCTTGTACATATTGTATATTACACGTCTCTCCTTATAGCTTATCCCTATTTTTCTAAGAATTTCGAACATTTTTTCCATTTTGCATTGTCGAACGGTTTTTCCAGGTCGATAAATCCTATTACCGTGTCTTGATTTACCTTTACACTTGCTTCCATTATCAACTGTAACGTCAGAATTACCTCTCCGATGCCATTACCTTTCATAAAACTAAACTGATAGTCGTCTAACAGCTCCTCAATTTTGTTTTCCATTCTTCTGAATATCATTCTCATCAGCCACTTGGATGCATGAGCAGTTAAACTGATTGTGCGATAATTCTCGCACTTATCGCCTCCTGCAGTCTTCAGAATTGTGTGAATTATATTTTTCAGAAAGTCAGATGATATGTTGCCAGACTCATACATTTTACACACCAACGTGAATAGTCGCCTTGTTGCCACTTCTCCCAATGATTTCAGAAATGATGGTCGAATGTTATCTATCCCTTCTACTTATTGGATCTTAAGTCTTCCTAAGCTCTCTCAAACTCTAATACTGGATCCTCTATCTCCTCTAAATCGAGTCCTGTTTCTTCTTCTATCACATCAGACAAATCTTCACCCTCATACGCGGCTTCAGTGCACTCTTTCCACCTACTCGCTCTTTCCTCTGCATTTAATATAAGAATTGCCGTTGTACCATTAATGTTACTACTTTTGCTTTTAATTTCTCCGAACGTTGGTTTGACTTCCGTACATGCTGAGTCAGTCCTTCCGTTAATCATTTCTTTTTCATGCAGCTATTTCGTCTTAGCTTCCCAGCACTTCCTGTTTACTTCATTCCTCAACGACTTGTATTTCTATATTCTTGAATTTCCCTGAACATTTCTGTACTTCCTCCTTTCATAGATCACATGAAGTATGTCTTCTGTTACCCACGATTTCTTCGTAGTTACTCTCTTTGTAACGATGTTTTTCTTTCTAACTTCTGTGACTGATCCTTTTGGAGATGTCCATTCCTCTTTAACTCTACTGCCTATCAAGCTATTGCTTATTGTTGTATATATAGCCTTAGAGAACTTTAAGCGTATCTCGTCGTTCCTTAATACTTCCGTATCCCACTCCTTTATGTGTGGATCTTCCTGAACTAATCTGTTAAACTTCAGCCTACTCTTCATCACTACTTAATTGTGATCTGAGTCTATATCTGTTCCTAGGTACGCCTTATAATCCAGTATCTGATTTCGGAACCTCTGTCTGACCATTACGTAATCTAACTGAAATCTTCCCATATCACCAGGTCTTCTCCAAGCATACGTGTTCCTCTAGTGATTCTTGAACAGAGTATTTGCTATTACTAGCTAAAATTTGTTACGGATCTCAATTAGTTGTGTCCTCTCTCGTTCCTTGTCCCAAGCTCGTATCCTCCTGTAACGTTTCTCTCTACTCCTTCTCCTACAACTGTATTCCAGTCCGCCATGACTATTAAACTGTCACCTCTCTTTACGTACTGTATCACCCATTCGGTATCCTCATATATTTTCTCTGTCTCTTCATCTTCTGCTTGTGAGGTTCGCATGTATACCTGAACTGTCGTTTTCGGTGTTAGTTTGCTGTCGATACTGATAAGTACAACCCTGTCACTGAACTGTTCACAGTAACACACTCTCTGCCCTAAATTCCTACTCATATCGAAACTTACACCCTTTATACCATTTTCTCCTGCTGTTGATATTACCCTGCACTCATCTGACCAGAAATACTCGTCTTCTTCCCAGTTCACTTCCATTACCCGTGCTATGTCTAGATTGAGCCTTTGCATTTCCCTTTTCACATTTTCTAGCTTCCATACGACGTCGAAGCTTCTAACAATCCACACCCGAACTCGTAGAACGCTATCCTTTCGTTGATTATTCCATCTTTTCCTCATGCTCACCTCACCCTTGGCAGTCCTCTCCCGGAGAGTCGAATGGGGGAATATTCTGGAATATTTTTCCAGTGGAGAGGTCATTTATCAATTACAGTCCTGTGGGTACACGCTATGTATCTTTAATGCAGTGGTTTCCATTGCCTTCTCCGTCCTCATGCCGTTGATCACTGCTGATTTTTCCACCTTTAGGAGCAGTTTGACAGCCCAAGGACAAGAAAGTGCCATGAACCTCCGTCGGACTTTATGACCAGCTATTTCCCGCTCTATGGTTACAGAGTGTCGGATATGTTTGTAGCCAGGAGATATATGACGTTACCCATGTTAGTCAGATCTCTATCTAATTGCTCAAGGTAATTTTCGGATAAGGGTTTTACAACCATTCCTTTCGCATATCATTCGCCCGAATCACTTGAGTCTTCCAGCCTGTAGCTGGTCAGCATAAATTTCTCCCTAATCAAACAACATGAGAGGAATTTTACACGCGTCTTGCTTCAAGATTTGTCTGAAATTTTCTGTTACTACAGCTGGGATCCGTAAATGCACTAGATTACTGCGTATTTTATCCACCTTTAACAATTATCTTGGCACAGATTATTTCGTACTCGCAACCTGTACTAACATCACAAAAAATTATCGAATTCTCTAGGGCTACAGCAATTGCACTCTCTCTTTCAGATATACTTTCCGATCAGACATAAATATTTGTTGCTGTTCACTTCTGGTTTCAACCAGCTTTCTATTCCTAGTACTACATAGGCATTATCACAGTTTATTGGTGAGACTGATTCTGGTAACTTTCAGTTGACGCTTCTGCAGCTGAGTAACACTACATTAACATCTTCATCCTCCGATCTGCACTGACGAATTTTCACCTCGCATTTATGTACTTTTGTTTCCTGGTAGCAGCGTCCTTCTTGTATTACGTGGTTGGCATATTAAGGGGAGTCCTAAAATTCTTCAACTTATAGTGATAATGGTGCTAATAAGTAGTAACATTTGTTCTGTTTCTTGTGGTAGTATCATTAACTATTCTAATGTGCGAAAATACCGTCTATTGTAGAGCAATAGGTATTAGTCTAACACAATAGTACAGCAAAACAAGTAAATAATTTTATTTTTTGTTTGTTTGTTTGAACTCCAGGAGTATGCCGGAATGTTGTCTCTTAGTACACTATGAACGATTTAGGTCATCGTCTTCGTCGAGCTGATGCAGTGCAGATAATGACATACGTAGGAGAATATGTTGAACAATACGAGATAGCTGCGACGAGAGTAGCTGTAAAGCGACACCAAACGCAAAAAGACTGCATCCGTCAAATCAGTTTTGTGGTGTCACGTGTTTGCAATTTACCATGTTCAGAACAGGTATGCAATCTGAGGTGACAGAGAGGCAACACTCGGTTCTGAAATTCAACACTTCCTTTCAGATTAAGTAATGTAACATCACACGAACGACTTAACGGATGCCTTCCGCATGCTAAGTTTACTGTGGATGCAGACCGAAAATATTATCCGAAAATAAAACTCCCGTATATCTCATGACGGACAGTAATCAACTGGGCAAGGACTCGCCCCTTATTGAACTTGGAAAGAGACCAGTGATCTTTAGAAAGTTCCAGCTCCGTGACCTGTCCACGGGGAGGGTCCGTCTAAGAGAATTTAATTCCACCCTCACACCTAAAGCACTGTGTCACGTGACTTCCGAGTTAATCTTAAAATTCTGGCAATTTTGTTCTCGGTGAATTGGCAAGCTTATTAGTTCATCTAAAAGAAGCCACGTAATCCTTTTTGTCCTTTGTGTAGCCGGCAGTTCATAATTAGCTTTATTTTGAGGCAAAAGTAAGCTCCTCTTTTAAATTCAGTGTTTCACGAGCTGTTTGACGACACCGCGCTCCGTCCGCTCCGCCGTTCGTTAACGCCTCGGCGCGCCGGAGCTGCGTTGTCCAGAATTTACGCCTCAAAACTCCTGGCGAGAGACTCCGGAATTTGCAGTTGCCAATGTTCTTGTTCTATGTTAAAAAGTTGCAGCGTATGTTTTAACCAAGATGCAATACTCAGGTATGCATAACATGGATGTGAAGAAAAAAACCTTGGTCAAGATTTTCTATTAACATTCAGTTCTGTTTCTATTTCTCACGTGCGTACATAAATGTACGTAAACCCCGACTGTTTCTGTTTCCTACACAGAAAGAATACGACAGAAATACCTTTCTTTTGAAGAAATTATGTCTAATTTCAGGTCGTGATTATTTAATTCTTGCTTACATACTGTTTTCTTAATAACCTTCTGTGTTGATATCTTGAACGTCGGTAATCTTTTTCAGCTATTTTTATCATGACATTTCTATTACGTAATTCCAATCAATTCCTAAGTTACTTGAGCATCGCACTTTGATCTCAACAGGCATTTTAACTTCAACAGATTATCCTGTACATTGTCACTCCACATAATGTTCACGGCCTATTACTGTCAGTCACGCCCGGATGTTGTCCCTGACTAAAATCCTGTCATCATCAGCACCCAAACAAATTCATATTGTTTGTGTCTTAACGAAGTTTTAGCTTCAATAACTTTTATGTATAATGTTGTGTACTTGCGTGTAAAATGTGACGAATCTTTCGCTTATCACGTATTATTGCTGTAGTCTGTGTAATTTCTGTCGTTAGTTTCTGTGTAAATGCCCATCACTTCTAACGTGGAGCACATAAATACACTCCTGGAAATTGAAATAAGAACACCGTGAATTCATTGTCCCAGGAAGGGGAAACTTTATTGACACATTCCTGGGGTCAGATACATCACATGATCACACTGACAGAACCACAGGCACATAGACACAGGCAACAGAGCATGCACAATGTCGGCACTAGTACAGTGTATATCCACCTTTCGCAGCAATGCAGGCTGCTATTCTCCCATGGAGACGATCGTAGAGATGCTGGATGTAGTCCTGTGGAACGGCTTGCCATGCCATTTCCACCTGGCGCCTCAGTTGGACCAGCGTTCGTGCTGGACGTTCAGACCGCGTGAGACGACGCATCATCCAGTCCCAAACATGCTCAATGGGGGACAGATCCGAAGATCTTGTTGGCCAGGGTAGTTGACTTACACCTTCTAGAGCACGTTGGGTGGCACGGGATACATGCGGACGTGCATTGTCTTGTTGGAACAGCAAGTTCCCTTGCCGGTCTAGGAATGGTAGAACGATGGGTTCGATGACGGTTTGGATGTACCGTGCACTATTCAGTGTCCCCTCGACGATCACCAGTGGTGTACGGCCAGTGTAGGAGATCGCTCCCCACACCATGATGCCGGGTGTTGGCCCTGTGTGCCTCGGTCGTATGCAGTCCTCATTGTGGCGCTCACCTGCACGGCGCCAAACACGCATACGACCATCATTGGCACCAAGGCAGAAGCGACTCTCATCGCTGAAGACGACACGTCTCCATTCGTCCCTCCATTCACGCCTGTCACGACACCACTGGAGGCGGGCTGCACGATGTTGGGGCGTGAGCGGAAGACGGCCTAACGGTGTGCGGGACCGTAGCCCAGCTTCATGGAGACGGTTGCGAATGGTCCTCGCCGATACCCCAGGAGCAACAGTGTCCCTAATTTGCTGGGAAGTGGCGGTGCGGTCCCCTACGGCACTGCGTAGGATCCTACGGTCTTGGCGTGCATCCGTGCGTCACTGCGGTCCAGTCCCAGGTCGACGGGCACGTGCACCTTCCGCCGACCACTGGCGACAACATCGATGTACTGTGGAGACCTCACGCCCCACGTGTTGAGCAATTCGGCGGTAGGTCCACCCGGCCTCCCGCATGCCCACTATACGCCCTCGCTCAAAGTCCGTCAACTGCACATACGGTTCACGTCCACGCTGTCGCGGCATGCTACCAGTGTTATAGACTGCGATGGAGCTCCGTATGCCACGGCAAACTGGCTGACACTGACGGCGGCGGTGCACAAATGCTGCGCAGCTAGCGCCATTCGACGGCCAACACCGCGGTTCCTGGTGTGTCCGCTGTGCCGTGCATGTGATCATTGCTTGTACAGCCCTCTCGCAGTGTCCGGAGCAAGTATGGTGGGTCTGACACACCGGTGTCAATGTGTTCTTTTTTCCATTTCCAGGAGTGTACTTGCATAATTGTCAACTGCATTACACTGTACTATGCAGAGCTCTCTCCGTCAGTTTTATCGCTTCTAGTCAAAACAACATTCTGTGAAATTAAAAGCAAGGGCGGAAATATTAAGAGTCCAATGGGAATTCAACTGTTAAATGTAGAGGAGAGAGCGGATAGGTGTAAAGATTCCATTGAGGGCCTCTATGAGGGGGATGTATACTTGGAAAAGGCCGGGTGATATGGGAAGATTTCATTTAGGTTACATCATTGCCAGGGAGAAATTCCGAAATCAGATACTTGATTGTAAGGCGTATTCAGGAGTAGATATACAACCGTGGAACTAGGAAACGACGAGGTCCGCTTGAGGTTCTCTAAGACTGTACATACAGCAATAAGGAATAGCTCAGTAGGAAGTACGGTTGAAGAGGAATGGCAATCACAGAAGTTAGAAAGAGGAACATAGGTACAAAGAAGGTAAATGCGAAGACACCATCGGTACCGGAAGAAATTCTTCAGTTCTACATCTACATCTACATCCATACTCCGCAAGCCACCTGATGGTGTGTGGCGGAGGGTACCTTCAGTACCTCTATCGGTTCTCCCTTCTATTCCAGTCTCGTATTGTTCGTGGAAAGAAGGATTGTCGGTATGCCTCTGTGTGGGCTCTAATCTCTCTGATTTTATCCTCATGGTCTCTTCGCGAGATATACGTAGGAGGGAGCAATATACTGCTTGACTCTTCGGTGAAGGTATCTTCTCGAAACTTTGACAAAAGCCCGTACCGAGCTACTGAGCGTCTCTCCTGCAGAGTCTTCCACTGGAGTTTATCTATCATCTCCGTAACGCTTTCGCGATTACTAAATGATCCTGTAACGAAGCGCGCTGCTCTCCGTTGGATCTTCTCTATGTCTTGTATCAACCCTATCTGGTACGGATCCCACAGTGCTGAGCAGTATTCAAGCAGTGGGCGAACAAGCATACTGTAACCTACTTCCTTTGTTTTCGGATTGCATTTCCTTAGGATTCTTCCAATGAATCTCAGTCTGGCATCTGCTTTACCGACAATCAACATTATATGATCATTCCATTTTAAATCACTCCTAATGCTTACTCCCAGATAATTTATGGTATTAACTGCTTCCAGTTGCTGACCTGCTATTTTGTAGCTAAATGATAAACGATCTATCTTTCTGTGTATCCGCAGCACATTACACTTGTCTACATTGAGATTCAGTTGCCATTCCTTGCACCATGCGTCAATTCGCTGCAGATCCTCCTGCATTTCAGTACAATTTTCCATTGTTACAACCTCTCGATACACCACAGCATCATCTGCAAAAAGCCTCAGTGAACTTCCGATGTCATCCACCAGGTCATTTATGTATATTGTGAACAGCAACGGTCCTATGACACTCCCCTGCGGCACACCTGAAATCACTCTTACTTCGGAAGACTTCTCTCCATTGAGAATAACATGCTGCGTCCTGTTATCTAGGAACTCCTCAATCCAATCACACAATTGGTCTGATAGCCCATATGCTCTTACTTTGTTCAATAAACGACTGTGGGGAACTGTATCGAACGCCTTGCGGAAGTCAAGAAACACGGCATCTACCTGTGAACCCGTGTCTATGGCCCTCTGAGTCTCGTGGACGAATAGCGCGAGCTGGGTTTCGCATGATCGTCTTTTTCGAAACCCATGCTGATTCCTACAGAGTAGATTTCTAGTCTCCAGAAAAGTCATTATACTCGAACACAATACGTGCTCCAAAATTCTACAACTGATCGACGTTAGAGATATAGGTCTATAGTTCTGCACATCTGTTCGACATCCCTTCTTGAAAACGGGGATGACCTGTGCCCTTTTCCAATCCTTGATCGAGGGAAGAAGGAAATACAAAAATGTTGGTAGAAATTCAGGAATACAGAAATACGAGTCACTGAGAAATAGAATAAACTGGAAGTGCAGGGAGCTAAGACGCAACGGCTCCATGAAATAAGTGAAGAAATCGAAAACAAAATTAATGTCGGGAAGACTGACTTAGCATATAGGAAAGTCAAAATAATCTTAGGTGAAATTAAAAGCAAGGGTGGCAACGTTAAGAGTGCAACGAGAATTCAATTCTTAAATGCAGGGGAGAGAGCGGATAGATAGAAAGAGTTCATTGAAGGCCTCTAAGAGGGGGATGATTTTTCTGATACGACGGAAGAAGAAACAGGAGTCGATTTAGAAGAGATAGGGGATCCAGTATTAGAATCAAAATATTAGAGAATTTGGAGGACGTAAGATCAAATAAGGCACAATTTCTAAAATCATTGTGGGTAGTGGCAACAAAGCGACTGTTCACGATTGTGTGAAGAATGTGACTTTCGGAAAAATAAACTTCACACTATTCCGAAAAATTAAAAACCTATGTGCGAAAACTACCGCACAATCAGCTTAACAGGTCATGCAGCCAAGTTGGTGACAACAATAATGTCCAAAAGACTGGAACAGAAAATTGAGGATGTGTTAGATGACAACCAGTTTGACTTTAGGAGAGGTACAGCCAACGGAGAAGCAATTCTGATCTTGCGTTTCATAATGGAAGCAAGAATAAAAAAAATCAAGACACATGCATAGTATTTGTCGACCTGGCAAAAGCCTTCGACAACGTAAAACGTTGCAAGACGTTCGAAACTCTGCGAAAAATAGGGGTAAGCTATAGGGAGAGACAGGAAATATAAAATGTGTACAAAAGCCAAGAGTGGACGACCAAGAACGAAGTGCTCTAATTGAAAAGAGTGTAAGACAAGGATGTAGTCTTTCACCCCTACTGTTCAATTTCTACATCGAAGAAGCAATGATAGATATAAAAAAAAGGTTCAGGAGTGGGATAAAAATTTAAGGTTAAAGAATATTAGTGATGCGATTCGCTGATGACATTGCTATCCTGAGTGAAAGAGAAGAAGAATTACATGATCTGCTGAATGGAATGAACACTCTAATGAGTACAGAATATGGACTGAGAGAAAACCGAAGAAAGGCGAAATCAATGACAAGTAGCAGAAATGAGAACAGGGAGAAACTTAACATCTGGACTGACGGTCACTAAGTGAAGGAAGTTAAGGAATTCTATTACCTAGGCAGCAAAATAACCAATGACGGACGGAGCAAGGAGGACATCAAAAGCATCCTAGCACTGGCAAAAAAGGACATTCCTGGCCAAGAGCAGTCTACCAGTGTCAAACATAGGCCTTAATTTGGGAAAGAAATTTCTGGGAATGTACAGTACGTCTGGAGCATAGCATTATATGGCAGTGATACATGGACAGTGGGAAAATCGAAACAGAAGAGAATTGAAACCTTTGAGATGTGATGCTACAGATGAATGTTGAAAATTAGGTGGACTGATGAGGAACGAGGATGTTAGACGCAGTATCGGAGAGGAAAAGAGAATGAGGAAAGCCTGAGAAGAAGAAGGGTCAGTATGATAGGACATCTGTAAAAACGTCGGGGAACGATTTCCTTTATACTAAAGGGAGCTGCAGAGGGCTGAAACTGTAGGGGAAGACAGAGATTGGAGTACATCTAGCAAATAATTGAGGACGTAGGCTGCAAGTGCTACCCTGAGATGAAGAGGTTAGCACAGGAGATGAATTCGTGGCGGGCCGCTTCAAACCAGTAAGAAGAATGATAACCCAAAAAAATGAGGTTCAGGATATATATGATGACTTGACAGAAGAAGAAACAGGAGTCAGTAGGGAAGAGATAGGAGACCCCGTGTTAGTATCAGTATTTAAAAGAGCTTTGGAAGAAATCAGATAAGGCAGACATAATAACAATATCCCAACGAATTTCTGAAATCATTGAAAATAGTGTCAACGAAATGATTATTCAGGTTACTGTGCAGAATGTATGAGACAAGTCTTATGCCATGGACTTTCAGAAAAACATTATCCTCACGACTCATGACAGCAAGAGCCGACAAGTGCGAGTATTACCGCTCAATCACCTTAACAGCTAATGTAGCAAAGTATTCCAAGAATAATATACAGAAGAACGGAAAAGAAAACTGAAGATCTGCTACATGACGATCAATTTGACATTAGGAAAGGTAAAGGCACCAGAGAGGCAATTCTCGCGTTTCGGTTGACAAAGAAAGCAAGACTAAAGAAAAACCAGAGCACGGTCATAGGATTTGTCAACCTGGAAAAAGGGTTCGAAAATGTCAAATGGTGCAAAATGGTCGAAATCCTGAGAACAGTATGGGTAAGCAATAGGGAGAAACGGGTAACATACAAAATGTACAAGAACCTAGAGCGGAATATGAAGAACAAAGTTCACGGATTAAAAAGGGTATAAGACAGGGATGTACTCTTTCATGGCTGCTATTCAACCTATACGTCGAAGAAGTAATGACGGAAATGAAACAAAGCTTCAAGAGTGGGATTGAAATTGAAAGTGAAAGGATATCAGTGTTAAGATTCGCTGATAACATTTCTATCCTCGGTGAAAGTAAAGAAGAATTACATGTTCTGCTAAACGGGATGAAAGTCTAATGAATAAAGAATATGGCTTGAGATTAAATCGAAGAAATTCGAAAAGTTGTAGAAATGAGAACAGTGAGAATCTTAACATCAGGATTGATGGTCACGAAGTGGATGAAGTTAGGGAATTCTACTTAGGCAGCAAAATCACCAATGACTGCGGACCAATCAGGACATCAAAAGCAGATTAGCACTGGCAAAAAGGGCATCCCCTCCAAGACAAGTCTACTAGTGTCAAACACAGGTCTTAATTTGAGGAAGAAATTTCTGATAAGGTGCGTCTGGAGCACAGCATTGTTTGGTAGTGAACCATGGACTGTGAGAAAACCTGAACAGAAGAGAATCGAAGCATTTGAGATGTGGTGCTACAGACGAATGTTGAAAATTAGGTGTACTGATAACGTAAAGAATGAGGAGATTCTACGCAGATTTGCGCGACGAGTGGAATATGTGGAAAACACTGACAAGGAGAAAGGACAGTATGATAGTACATCTGTTAAGACACCAGGGATTAACTTCCGTCGTAGTAGAGGGAGCTGTAGAGCGTTAAATCTGTAAAGGAAGACAGTTATTGGGATACATCCAACAAATAATTGTGGACGTAGGTTGCAAGTGCTGCCCTGAGATGAAAAGGTTGGCATAAGAGAGGAATTTTTTGCGGGCCACGTCAAACCAGTCAGAAGACTGATAAAAAAAATTGTGGCATCTAATGTTATGTAACTGGCCAGAGCCACCTACTGAATGCGGCCTGCACGCTGTACGGAATGGGTAAATGTTTTGCCGGTTCTTCCTAGGCACTGCTTGTGCCTTTATCTCAGGTAGCAGACGCCACAATTAGCAAACGCATTATCTGAGGCTTCGGCAGATAGATACCATCAGTTTATGCCATCAGTATACTATATCGTGAGTTACCAACATGATGGTTGTCAATTCGGCATAGAATTTTTGAATGGGCTTTAAAGGGCTTTATGCTCATACGCTAGGATCTTCCTCGAAACCGGAAATTTCTCTACAGGAATCGCCGTGGTACCTGTAATGATGCTGTAAAACCCAGCTCAGTCTGTTCGTGTACTTGACCAACAAGGCACCGCGAGGGCAGGTAACTGGGGCGTTAGCTGCCACCAGGCAAGAAAAATTACCGCTGGCTGAACTTAACAAATTGTAACAAGTTGAACGCAGTAAGTAGTAATAAGAAGTCGAGGAAAGCTAATCGGATCCGCCTTGCCGAAGCAATCCACTCGCTGCCCTTCGCCTGGACGACACTACAAGCAGGAACACGAACCCAAGTCACTGTAGAATCGCGAGATATCAGAATGGTGGAGGTTTCTCGGATTGAAATGCACTCATCTTAAAGCTTGCTGGATCCGGTTTACGACGAGGTCGTGCAGCCTCGTGACCACAGCCCTTCCATCCGGCAGTCCATGCGCGCCGCCAGCGGTCCCGGCGTATTATTGCACTGCGAGGATCTGGCTCCTCCTGAGTCCCCAACCGAACTGCCACACTCACACGACCCGGAAAAACAACGACATTGCCCCAAAGATAGGGCAACAGTTACTACATATCGATAACCGCCGCTGCTGCCACTAGCAGACAGGCAACTCTTGCAAAACCGAGTGGATCCAGTCAACACAGAAGAAGACAAGCAACTGCAACCATGCCAACCAAACGATACCGTCTGGCCTCCAACAGAGGGCGGAAACCTGCAAACAGCACCAACGCGAGCCGCAGCGCGGTTCAGTGACTGTCGCCCCCCTTACGGCAGAAAAACCAGTAGTGTTGGTCTGACGTGCCATCTATTTTCATAACAGAAACCCCTTTTTTGTCATCCGCGGCACCGTCACAGCACAGCGGTACGCCGATATGCTACGCCGCGTTTTGTTGCCCTTCATGGCAAGCCTACATTTCAGCAGGATAGTATCCGAATTCCCGTCCGCATGTGGCGAGAGTTTCCATTGCTTTTCTCAGTGTTTGCCGAACCCTACCTTGCCAGCAAGGTCATCGGATCTCTCCCCAGTTGAGAACGCTCTTGAATGAACCATCCAATTTTATTTTTTTTAAATTGTTATCTTCTGTTTGTCTGTACATGTGTATCACATTCACCGACATCCGTCCCATACCGAGATTTCCTTCGTGGTGCGTCTTTCTATTTTTGTTTCCTCAGAGTGCATTTACGCAAAAATATGACAGATCGCTTCCAACATTGTCTCACATCAACTTAATTGCAATGGAACACAAAATTCTATGACCAAACTGATGGCGTGGCTATGAGGAGCTCACTAAGTGGAGTTATAGCTAGTTTTTGTATGTAAGAAATGAAGAAGCAGTTCTTCTGATAATAAAGAAGAAACCATCATGTTGATCACGATACGGTGATGTTATTTTTGTTGTACTGCTAGATGGAAGAAAAACTCCCAGAATTTCTAAATTCTAATAGAAAGTTTCAAAGAAAAAGAGAAAGAAGAACATATTTCATTTCTCAATATAAAGGTATATTTCCTGATAATTCAAGTGAACTACCCAGAAGACGTAGTCGAATGTCAGTGTAACTCCGTACATGTACACAACATTGGCGCCAGTGCAAATGAAGAAAGCTGCATTTGTCTGTGACTGGTACAACGGCCACCAGAGTGAATTAGTGCTGAACGTGTTCGGTTCAAATGGTTCAAATGGCTCTGAACACTATGCGACTTATCTTCTGAGGTCATCAGTCCCCTAGAACTTAGAACTACTTAAACCTAACTAATCTAAGGACATCACACACATCCACGCCCGAGGCAGGATTCGAACCTGTGACTGTAGCGGTCGCGCGGTTCCAGACTGTAGCGCCTAGAACCGCTTGGCCACCCCGGCCGGCGAACGTGTTTGGTGTGGAACCAGATCTCGTTGAGTATATGAAGGACGTAAGTCATGCGAGACATCATTATTAGCAATTGACAGTTTGAAAAGGCATCATTTCGTCCCACTAGGGTGGCTGGCCTATTAGTGTAATGTCCAGATTTGTGGGACATTCATATGTGAGAGTGGCCTGATGTATGACTGTATGGCAATGTGAAAAAAGGCATACTCGATATCAGTGTTACGGTCGACCACATTTGGCCACCACAGGGAAGGATCAACGTATGTGTACCAAGAACGTTGTAACACTTCAGATCTACGTCTGCTGTCCTAGAACAATTAATGGACCCTCTACAGCATTTTGTTTCATCCTGCACCATTCGTGAGAACTCGGCAAGAGTCAGACTAAGGTATTATCGCCCCTGCGTAGGCAGCGACAATACAAATGGCTGCCTTTGGAGTGGTGCAGTGACGGCAAAGCATCACATTGTGTTCAGCTATGAATAGCTGCTCTCCACTATCCAGATGACCTTCATCGGCTATTATGGTGACGAGGCCCCACTTTTCCAACATTTTGGAGAGACCCAATGGCTTGGGGAGCTGTCGGGTATAGCCAGATCATGGCTGGTGGTGGCTGAGTGTACTCTGAGGCTACAACGGTCTGTCACGGACATCCTGCCTCCTCATGTAGGACATCTCAAACAAAATTATCCTGGTGGTAGTTTTCAGTAGCAACTGTCCGTGATGAAATACGCAGGTGGCAAGCCAAAACCCAGAGATCAGTACAGACGTCAACTCTAGCTCCGTGCCATATCAAGGACCAGTTACTTTATATGTGGGCCAACTTGCCTCGATTTATGACACACTTCCCAACACAAACAGTCCGTTTAATTAGACCGGAGCAGGTTCCACGTCATAGTAATGAGTGGGCTCTTAATGAGTCATATTAATGAGTAGCCTCCTACTGGCAAGTTCTTTGTCTATTTGACTGGATTTTGTAAGTACTCCAACACCATAACATACCCTCCCAACCCGTGAAGTTTAATGTCGTTTCTTCCTCCTTTTCTGGATGCTTCACATTTTTGGCAAACCGTGTAGAAAATCGTATGAAACTTCAGGGCACAAATTCGAATCACCGTCGCAAGCACAGAAGAGAACTGATCAAAACATTGGTGGACCGGGCTAAAGGAATCCGTGTACGACAGTCCATGAAGTGCGAGCTGTCATTTAAGAATTGCCTTCCGAAGGAACGGCTACTCTGCCAAAGAGATAAACAGGTCAGCGGACCCTAAAAGATCGGGGGATTCTAGAGAAAAAGAACCAATTAAAGGCTAAGTTTTCCTCCATTCCCAAAAATAGACACAGATTCAATCAGCAGTGTACTCAGTCGATATGGTGTTGACACAGTGTTTAGACTAATAAGAGAAGTGCGCGATTATTTGAACACAACAAAGAACTGACGCCCTTCGCTTGCCCTATCAGGACTATATATAATTTATTGTACATGCGGACAAGTGTACAAAAAACGAGGAAAAGAAAAATTAACATCCGCCTTAAGTAACCCAAAAGCTCTGCCGTGTGGGCAAACAGATAATTTGGCAGTAACAGGTCATGCTTTGAGACCACGGAACAGCCATATTCGCTTCTCCTATACCATGGCTTTATCAAGATGCAACTATAATATTACCATTATGGGACACACAGACAGACCATAGAAACTGAACACTACAAAAAGGACTTTAATAGACAAGAAGGCGTAAAATTAGACAAGTTGTGAGACTTAGTGCTAAATAAAGCAGACAGAGCCCATTCTTCTGCATTAACTGCTGCATAGCACACTTCGGAGTGACTCTACGATCTTCAGCAACTCGCACACATTCAAACTTGTTTCTCAAATTCTCTCTTTTTCCACCATGGGTTTGTCAAACCAACTTGTACACCTACAAACAAAGATCGTCAGTGTAAATGAGTCGTCGGCTGATGAGCGAAGGGTTAGTTTCGTGTAAATTAGAGATCTAAGGAGACCAGTAGTATAATATTGGCTCCTGTTATGATTGCACACGAGGTTGGATTACTCATAGTTTATTTTGGTCAAGGGGCGTTACGGAACACCGGAACTGGTTGCGCAAATAAATTAAATGTAGAAGTGACAGCTGCACATGTTTCAGTTTTCGTTTCATGTCGAAGAGCCGAAGTCTTGGTGACCATCCGTTACAAAAATTGACCTACAACGGTTAGATAGCCACAAGTTTTAGTTGCGCGGTATACGCTTAGTCGCCATTTCAATCCGTATTATCGCGCAAAGAAGCGAATTTCGAAAGGGAACGTTTCCTAAACAGACAAACTATTCAACGCCAGAGGTCTCACGAAAGTCATCCAACGTTGGAAAAAATGTGAAGCTCTGAAAGGTGAATAGATAACACCAAGGTTCACGGCCACAGCTTCAGTATTTAAAGGTGATAATAAAAACTTTATGACTATCCTCGTAAATTACGCTTGCTAGGACTTCAAATTAAAAGGGCAACACGATCATATAGTAGCATTCTGCAGAACTGTTCTGAAACGAAATGAAAATATAGCCGAGACAGCGAATGAGCTGTCACATATGGTAAGGGAACAAATGAAATGGCACAGGAACACGGAGAGTGGGTCCCTTGCTAATTGAAACGTGAAAAACTGTAACACCCGCAAACACACAAACCAGCGACGAGTTCCAGTGTTTCCGTTGAATGAATTCGCCTCCTCTGTCAAGACTGCTGTAGGCAGGGGTGACGGGCGGTGGCGGCTGCGAGAAATTGTGTAACAGACGCGTGCTGCCACAAATGAACAGCTCCTCTTTCATCCGGCAGAGTTTAATCAAACGTTACAGCTCTATACAAAAAAAAGAGACAGCTGTGCACGCAACAAGAGAGGACCAGGCCAGTAAAATGAAGCGAAATATCAAAAGTGGCAGAAGGGACCAGGCCCATTGATGCTCTCGTGCTAGGTGTTCTTGATTAATCCTGGGCATGAATCATGGACTTCCCACTTCCCAGAATTAATCACTCGCTCTTCCGTGGTGCTCCTTGTTTGCGGATTGTTAAAACGCCGTTCATGGCTGCGCCGTTTTTGATTAAAAGATTGATGGGCCTCATACATAAACATGTAAAGCCCGCCGTGCACTGTATTGCCGCAGCCGTGACTGTAGATAAACAGCGTTCGAGCAGGCATATTTATTAATTAATTTACCTGCAGGAAATTAAATCATTCTCCATGGAAATTCATTTGGTGCTGCACCTGCAACGCTGCCCGCGCGCGCCATCAAACACGGCGGACGGTCGATAAATTTAACACCTCCCCGGTCAGGCCGCAATTTTAAATTTTTAATCTCCCGTAAAATGAAGCCAAACTAATAAGCAATTTAAAGCGTACTATAAGATCGGAAAACTCTATGACCTCGTGTATCATTCCTAGCACAGACTGTTCATTATCACCACTTGATTTGGCAGACGATTTCACTCAAATAACGTTGCAGTCAACAAAACCTAAAGTTTGACAAAAACGAGTTAACAGTTACGTATACGAATACACCAAAAAAATTTTGTTGAATAAAATTCGTGTTCGTAATCATCTTTTGGAGTTGTAGCGCTTCTAACTTTCCGTGGTTGCAGAGACAAATTGGAGTGAAAATCTCCCTATGCCAGGCACCGTTTGACATGTTTTGTTTCATCTAATCATGTTTCAGCACCTTCTACGCTATCTTGAGTTCTTTATTATTCTTTCTGAAAACGATGACATGTTAACGTCTTATGGAGGTTATATCACCGTCTGCTTAAAGCTAGTTACACATACAAAGGAGTGAAAACTAGACGTTAAATTTTACACTAGACATTGTGAGAACCGTAGATTTAGTAAAATTATAAGGCTTATGTTCAATGTGTGTGTATTCCTAAGGGACCAAACTGCTGAGGTCATCGGTCCCTAGACTTACATACTACTTAAACTAACTTATGCTAAGAATAACACACACACCCATGCCCGAGGGAGGACTCGAACCTCCGGGGGAAGGGGCCGCGCAATCCGTGACATGGCGCCTCAAACCGTCCGGCCACTCTGCGCGGCGGATTATGATTTAAAATAGCAACTACGTTTGATTTGTATAAACATCTTGAATTATACTTTGGGATGGTTGCCGTTTTACATGTACAGTTAGAGACACCTGTCACAGAGTTGAGACTAGGCCAAATTTTCAGCATAACATAAGCGGACCATATTTAATATCTCAGTTATGTGGCATGTGTCTTTAGCTATACACAGAAACTAACGTAACAATGAACACCTAATTGTTACATGCTAGCTTAGCATCCGCTACTTCTCTCGCATGGACTGTATGGTCTCCACAGATTTTTATTTTTTTTACTGAATTCTTATGTTGTTCGCAAATTGCAACATCTTCGAAACTCTTCACATTAATTAAGGCCGTAGAAGCATAGTCTCTTCAGACTTTACTTCTGACCAAAAACCTATACTGCTAAATGGAGTCGAAAGCCTGTGTTAATCTTGTCTTTAGAGTTCTTGTGCTGATATTTCCATACAGTTTTATGCCCTGGCACATATTTCCTTAGGAGTCAAATATTCAGATTTAGCTTTAAATATGTTTTAATAAAAGAAAAAATTATCATAACAATTTCGATCGCCTATTTTGCTCCTCAGGGGTTGAATTTCCAAAATCGCTAAAACACGATTTTTTTATTTCCATCCGAGAAACCAAATACCAATATTCATAGACGTAGCTTTAAAAATGCTTTAGTAGTATCTTAATAAAGATTTATTTTCAGAATAAACTTTCTACCTCTAGTCTACCCTCTTAATGGCTGAATTTGCGAAAATACAGAAGCATCCTTTTTTTTTTTGTATTTCGAACCAAAAGGCCTAATGCCAATATTCGCAGTTCAAGCTTCAAAACTGCTTTAATGGCAACATAATTTCAGAATGGCTTTCATCCCCTATTACACCCCCTCATGGGTGTTATTTCGAAAAATCTCTTTCAAACGACGCCTGCAGTGCAGACGAAATTCTTATATCCTCCACAAGATACGGTAATTTTCAGAAAGAGTAATAAACAGAAGCCACTAAAAATAGCACAGAAAGCGTTGAAACATATTTGAGTAAAACAAAAGTAATTAAATGGTGTCTGCCATGTAGCGGAATTTCTCTCTAATAATTTATAATTTCCTCAAAACTTATCCGACAAGCAAAACAAACACCACCTGAACAGACCTTGAAGGCCCACCTGTACCGTTGCGGCCGCCGTGTCATCCTCAGCCCTCGCGGCCGTTGTGCTTCCGTGACTGGTCCGCTACCTCTCAGTAAGTAGCTGCTCAGTTGGCCTCCCAAAAGCTGGGTGCACCTCGCTTGCCAACAGCGCTGGGCAAACCCGAACGGTGTCCCGTTCAAGTGTTAGCCAAACCTGACAGTAGTTACCTTCGGTGATGAGACGGGAACCGAAGTTACCACTGCAGAAAGCCGTTGGCAATTAGCCGGCAAACACAGTTGCTATATTCAGACACAGCTCCCCCAAAAACTGTGTAGCTGACCTATTTATACTGCTGATGGAATCTCCCTGGGCTTCCAAGTGGATGCTTGCGTCGAAACTCAGCTATGTTTCACTGAGAGTGATTCTCACAGCATTCTGGCGCCAGAAGAAGGTGAGGTTGACACTCCCAAAACGTCGTGTAATTTCGACGCAATCACCTAGTTGGAAGCCAGAGAAGAGTTAGATAAGAAAGTTTATTTTTACACTCCCATTCTATGAAATCCACCACTATTGTAATTTAGGCCATGCGGCCATTATCAACAGGAGTACTGCAGGAAGAATGGTCAATATTCAGGGATATTACAGGAACTATCATTGGCAACAAAAACTTCATCCACATGAAGTTTTTGTTGCCAATGATCGTCGTATTCGGAATAGTATACGAGACAGAACACGTACAATGCATATTGTTATTTATTTTCTGTATTACTCGATACAATGCCATGTTTATAGATGTAGATATGTAGAACAAGTAAACATTACAACATACTTTTTACCAAGCATCAGTTGAAAAATGTTTCTAACCCATCCACCACTAAGCATTATTGTACACGTCACATTACAGCTGTTGTAAGGTTCACAAGAAATGTTAGAATAACCCACCATCAGCTTCAGTGCTTTTCTGCAGTCCTTGGAGAACATGGTGTGTTGCTTGTCTGGGTGCCGCTGTACGTCCTCCAACGAGAGCAGCAGCATCCATGACGCGACGAAGCAGGTCATCTCTAGTATTAACATTTCATTTGTACATCTCAGTCTTCATTCAGGCCTATAAACTAAAAGCTAATAGCGTAAGCATGGCGATTTTCTTGGTCACTGAATTGCACTAGCACGACCATTCCAGAGATGAGGGTAAGTGCAGCTGATCAATCCGTGTGGCAACAACATTGTTCTCAATGTTATTTTGAGGAAGAACTGTGTTTTTTGCAATAATTATTGTTTAATGGCGCGTTTCGCCTGTTTATTGGGCATCATCAGTTTTTCTTCTGTAAAACAATGCTACGTCAAGATTGCACTAAACAGGGCGTCTTTTGAAACTGGGGAAAAAATATTATGATAAAGAAGGCACCTAACCGTTTTCTTCGGTGTATTATTTATGTCTAAATATTTGCAGATGCTAATTATGCTCTACAATTGTGCCGAAAACGCTCGGGGTGGAAGTTATAATGCAATATCGTTTAACACTGTGATTGCGACAGCGGAATATACCAATGAACGGTACTATTCGTGGTGGATGAAGAGAAGAAATACGCCCATGAGTTTGAAAATGGAACGCAGGTTTGCACAGGTCGCTGTTGGTCAGACTGGAGGAATCAGACGTCACCAGAATATGTCCCGCTACAGGCAAACGATAGATGGGGACAGCACATTGATTCGGTTATTCGTGTACTTTACAATCCACGGCCTATTGGGAAATCAGCCACATCCATTTGAGTGTGGAAAAGGGAAGGCCGAGCTGCGATATACATTTTCTCGGAGAGCATGAGGCAGAGAGAGAAAGCGCTCTCACACACACACACACACACACACACACACACACACAGCCTGAGCGTGGATGTGTGTGTGTGTGTGTGTGTGTGTGTGTGTGAGTGTGTGTGTGTGTGTGTGTGTGTGTGTATGAGTGAGAGAGAGAGAGAGAGAGAGAGAGAGAAAGGGGAGAAGAGGGAGGGATAGAAAATACAATCAGCTGTGGAGTGATATGTTAAGCGAGAGTGGATATGGCAATTTAGAGCCAATCAGATGGGGCGTTAAATAATTCACTGTGCTGCAGGTAATTAACTGACAGGTAGGTTGATTGGTTTCGGTGTCTGAACGGCAATCGGTTGGCGGTCCGGACGATTGAACTCGTTATCTGGATGACGCAGACTCGCCTGGGATGACGTCCACATAGCTCAGTCCTCGTGTTATTCGGATAACGCGGTGCAGTCCAAGGCGTGTAAGGAAAAAATCTACTTCCGCCATTACCATGGACAGAATAGGGGTTCAATTTCGGGGGAAAGCAGTAAGGCATATTTTTTAACGTCGGAACAACAGGACGTTCTCACCTCGCTTGAGCCCGTGGAGTGGCAACTAGAATTTTTCGGGTACCATGCAGTACACAAATTTTGGCCCTGTATAATCCGATGTCGGACCTGGATCCACAACAGAGTTCACTAACGCTCAGTAACGTCGTGACGTTCGTGTTAGAGCTAACGAGTTAAAATCTCGGAGATTTCTTGATGTATCCACCAGTACTTGAAACGAACGTGTTGATGTAATATGACACATCAAAAGATAATTTCCCCGATACTACACAGGATCTTATGGGTTGGAGACAGGGAATTGAAGAATGGAGATTATATACAAGGTGATTCCGTAATGATGTTACAAACTTTCAGGGATGATGGAGACGGGTAAAATTTATCAATTTGAGCGAAGGGAAACTGGTCCGGAAACGACAGAGTCACAAAGCTTAAGCGAAAATAGTTTTCATAGCTATGACGGTACCGGTGCTGTTTTTGCTAAGATTGTGGGGTAGGTAACTTTCACAGGTGATAGGGTGGGACAATACAAGAACAAAATGACTAGTAAACATGACCTCTAGTATACTCACCTTAAGAGCTACGAGCCCACGGTCATCTTTGATACTGTGAAACACATCTCTTCTGTTTCAGTTTCTTTGGTTCCCATATTTTTGGAGGAGGTAGTATCGACCAAAAGAAAAGAAAAAGTCCGTTAAATACGTACTCTAAATTGCTTATCTGAAGAGCTAAAGGCATGTGTTCAGCAGAAGAAAGGTGTTTTGCAATAGCGAATATAAACAAGTGCTCATAGCTCTTAAAGAATGCACTTCAAAGGCCATGTTTACGGATTTTTTTTCTTATTTTTGTCCATACTACATCTTCTCAAAGTGCGGGAATCAAAGAACTTGCAGCAGAACAGATGTGTTTCACAGTATTGTAAATGAACAAGTGCTCATAGCTCTTAACGTATACATTTTAGAGCCATGTTTACTAGATATTGGCTACGCTGCAATCTCAGCAACAGCAGTACCGCCACATGTATGCCAACTTCAGAAATATGAGAACGATTTTCGTTTATGACTTGACTCGGACGTTTGCGGACCCTGATGGACATCGAATTGATACATTTACCCTTCTCTGTCATCCCTGAAAGTCTGTAACATCATCACAGAGTCATCCTGTATAAATGACCCATTGGACCGACTGTTAGTACACGGACTGGTAGTTGATCATCAACGTAAGAGTAACGTCTTATATTAAAAAGGCGGATAGACTGGTTACCTTTTGACTATACAATTGGTGAACAATGACTGTAAACTGTCATATCCATCATACACGGTGTTAGGGGTACAATCACGGATATTTTTGTTGATGACTTCAGTAATAATCCGTATAATATGATCTTTAATTGCCAATATTCACATTCCCACAAAATCACCAGCCAAGTGTATACATTTCTGCCAACGATGAACAAGTTTTCTGAAGCCGACACTCCGTTTCCACAACCACAGCCTCAAATTTCTCTCAACGTCTTCATCAGAAGCATAATGATGTCCCCACAGATCGTCTTTCATCATCGGGAACAGATGGAAGTCAGGCGGTGCTAAATCTGGACTGTATGGAGGACGCCGTACGGTGATGAGATTTAGTCTCTGAAGTTCTGCTGTGGTGGCACGTGAAGTGTGTGGTTTGGCATTGTCATGCTGCAGGAAAACATTTCCCTTTTCCTCTCTGACACTTGTTAGCCGTCGTTTCAGAGTTCGCAGCGTTGTGATGTAATGCTCTGACTGTATTGGTGTTCCACAATCAAGGAAATCAACATGGATAACATCATCTGCGTCCCAGAACACTGTGGCCTGAGGACTGCGTCTTAAATTTCTTTTTCTGGGTCGAGTCTTTGTGTCGATATTCCATAGACTGAAATTTATGGAATATCGACACGAAGACTCGCCCCAGAAAAAGGAATTCAAGACGCAGCCCTCAGATGGAAAAATCGTGGTCACAGTGTTCTGGGACGCAGGTGGTGTTATCCATGTTGATTTCCTTGATCGTGGAACAACAATAAGTTCAGAGAGTGATGTTTCGTCTCCGGGTCCTAATGGTGTACCCACGCTTCGTCACAACTGAATGGAGAATGGCGTCACCTTCATTCTCGTAACGCGAGAGAAGTTCCTGGCAAATTTCAAGTATGTGTGCTTTCATTTCAGGAGTCAGCATCTGGGGTACTCAGAGTGCACAGATCTTCCGATAGCCAAGCAAAGCAATAATGTGACCCACACGTTCTTGTGAAATGCCGATTGTGCTTGCAATTTCTCTCTAAGTGATAAGACGATCGTCCTGGATCAATCTGTCAACATTTTGATTGTGAAACTCTGTGGTTGCTGTCACCGGACGTCCAACTCTTTGTCTGGCACTCAGGTCAGATTTTCCCGCCTCAGCATCTTCAAACTTACTCGCCCAACGATGCACAGTATTCACATCAACACAATCAGCATAAATTGCTTTCATCCTCTGATGAATCGCCTTTGCAGTGACACCTTCTGCTGTCAAGAATTCAATGACTGCACGTTGCTTAGATCGAATTGACCGACCGTCTGCGCAGGGTTCCCTACCTTAAACTGTAACAACACAACCGTTCAATGCTAAGGCTTCCCGCCAACTGGAGCTGTTGAGAAGAGGCTACGGAACAAGCCAGCACCTGCCGCATACCAATGCTGCCGACGGTTGAAGAGTTACGAAGGTGGAGGCATTACTTTTCAGTCAACCCTCGTAACCAAAAAACAACTAACACACTGAAGTGGGTACATATTAACGTACTAATTATCGCAATATGAGTATATCATGTATATCTGGACATGAGTGAGGAGCGATGTAAAACAGAACGATGACTTAAAACTAACTGCGGGAAAGGCAGTTGCCAAATTTAGATTAATTGGTTCTCAGCAAGCGTAGTCCACAAACAAAGGAAGACGCTTACAAAAGCCTCGTTCGATCTATACTTGAGTGTTGCTCATCAATCTGTCAACCTTGGCTGATAAGACTGATTGATAAAATGAGCGAATATCCGAGAAACACCACAGCGTTTATTCACGGATTCTTTTAATTAGCATGAAAGTGACCCACGGTCATCCATCTTCGGTGGCAGGCGTTATAAAAGAGGCGCTGTGCAACAAAATAATGTATGATGGAAGCAGCAAGGAAGACATAAAAACAGTTTTGCGCTGGTGAAGAGGGCATTCATGACCAAGAAGTCTACCAGTGTCAAACATAGGCCTTAGTTTGAAGAAGAAATTTCCGAGAATGTACGTTTGGAGTATAGCAAATGATATGAAGTTTTTCATCTTAGGCCGTGAATTTATTTTCTATTTGTTCTTTGGGTTTTTTTTCTTTGTTCTTTTATAGAACTATAATTTTTATTTTAGGCATTTATTATTTAATAATTGATTACAGAGTTTTTGTTGAATGAGAATTTTTTAATTTTAAAGACGGACTATGGGAAAATCCGAACAGAAGAGAATCGCAGCGCCTGAGATGTGGTGCCACTGAAGAACGTTGAAAATTAAGTGGACTGTTAAGCTAAGAAATGAGGAGCTCTTCTTCAGAATCTGCGAGGAAAGGAATAAATCAAAAACAGCGGCAAGAAAAAGAGGCAGGATGATAGAATATATGTCAAGACATCAGGGAATAACTTCCATGGTACTAGAGGGAATTGTAAAGGCTAAAAGCAGTAGAGGAAAACTCTGAGTGGTACGTTCTTTTGTAGAAAACTATTATTCTGAGCCCATAACTGTGTACAAAATATAGGTTGGCTGTTACATAGAGGATAACAAAACCCAGCCACTTTTTACAATGCTATTTATTTATTTAAATTGCGCCGTTACCGGTTTCGAGCATAACAGGTTCGTCTATAGACGGTTAGTTCACATTAAGATATCTTTTACATTAGCTTTCACTTTTTGCTTTCCCAAATGATGACATCTCCTTGGGGTGGTGGTGCCCTACAACCCAAACAAGGTGTGAGACAATGTCTTTTTTATTGCAATTGTGCCTCACAACGATTTTACAAGATGTAAACAAATTATTAAACTGAAGACGTTTTGGTTACTTACGTTGAAAAATCCGCACCATTACGTTCCTGAGCTGACTGCTTGTGATCATCCAGCAGCGAAGACTGTACGATGCGCTTTTTTATGTACTGTATATGGTTAAACATAATCTAAAGCACCACTCACACACCAAGAGGTTTCACCACATGGAAGTGTGTACACAAAAAGGGCGATATCGTACCATAACAATGCCAAAGAGTTCCACACTCAAAGGTATCTCGATATATACATGTACGTGCCAGTAGGAATTTACAAATTACTAATGTTCCATCACTTACTATTTAATTTTAAAGAGAACTGATCAAAATCAAAATTAACAAACAAAACAGTCAGTTTGTTATAAAGCGTTACTGCAGTGATATTATGTTAATATTGTGGTATACATTGGAACCAGAGTAAATGAAAAGGGATAGATGAAAAGGGATAGATATACATAAATAAATATTTCAACTGTGAGCAAATTATATAAATACTATGGCATACATTGGAAGCAATAAAATTAATTTGGGATAGATGTACATAAATAAATATTACAACAGTGGATATTGCATTGACTTTGACTGAGATTGAGGCTAGTATACTTCCAGCAATTAACTGAGGATGTAGATTGTGTTTGCAACACTGAGATGAGAAAGTTCGCGTAGAAGATGAATTCGTGACGGGTCGCATGAAACCAGATGACTAAAAAAAAACATATGTCACGATCGCTCTAAACAGGGCGTGTACCTTCGATACACACATAACGTCAGAGACGGCAGCGCAGCGATAGAATCTATGGCTTCACTTATGTACATAAATAAATGCTTGACTGTTTACATGCTTGGCGTCTTCAGCTGTGTTGGTGAACTTTTATTATGCTGTGTTTAAATGAAGAAAGCCCAAAATCAAAACACTACGATGGCGTGCTTTGTTCTAGTTTTGGGCTTGTTGCACGTTACTATTATTAATTGAAAAGTGCACAATGTGCAAAGAGAAATTATAATTTACAAATTAATAGTTAAAAAATGGCTCAAATGGCTCTGAGCACTGTGGGGCTTAACATCAAAGGTCATCAGTCCCCTAGAACTTAGAACTACTTAAACCTAACTAACCTAAGGACATCACACACATCCATGCCCGAGGCAGGATTCGAACCTGCGACCGTAGCAGTCGCGCGGTTCCGGGCTGCAGCGCCTAAACCGCGTGGCCACCGCGGTCGGCAATGAATAGTTATTCCAGAGCCAGTTTTATAACTGATGTTTTACTCATTTTGCAGTTTTGAGCGTGGTGCCTCTCACAATGTTCCTTACACAAATCACAAACAGAGTCTTCGTTCGGCTGGTGAAATCTCTTGATTTGGCGGAGTTTATGGTGAAATCCATGCGTGGCGTAACGCGTCACTACGTTTCGTAGCTTGTAGTTTGCTTGTTTCCATTCGTTCATCATTATGGCGTCTGTGGAATAGAAATGGGACCAGATGGCTCTGCATCCTTAATGTGCTTGAAAGGGACTTGTATGGAGGTCGTGGTTTGATGGTGTGAGATGGGATTATGATTGGTGCACGTACACCCCTGCCTGTCTTTGACAGGGGAACTGTAACAAGTCAGGTGTATCGGGACATCATTTTGCTCCAGTATATCCTCCTTTTCAGGGGTGCAGTGGGTCCCACCTTCCTCCTGATGGATGATAATGCACGGCCCCACTGAGCTGTCGTCGTGGAGGAGTACCGTGAAACATAAGATATCAGGCGAATGGAGTGGCCTGCCTGTTCTCCAGACCTAAACCCCATCGAGCACGACTGGGATGCTCTCGCTCGACGAATCGCTGCACTTCAGGAGCTATGACAGGTACTGGTGCAAGAATGGGAGGCAATACCCCAGAAGCTGCTCGAGCAACTGATCCAGAGTATGCCAACCAGTTGTGCGGCCTGTGTAGGTGTGCATGGTGATCATATTCCACACTGATGTCGGGGTACGTGCACAGGAAACAGTGGCGTTTGATAGCACATGTGTTTTGGGACGGTTTTCTCAACTTATCACCAACACCGTGGACTTACAGGTCTGTGTCGTGTGTGTTCACTATGTGCCTATGCTATTAACGCCAGTTTTGTGTAGTGCCACGTTGTGTGACATGACATTCTGCAATTATCCTTAATTCATAAGCATGAGTGCACATTTAGTGTGTTACCTGGTTCATATGGAAAGGGGAGGGCAACTACTTTCGATTTTAGAGTTTATTGTGAACATTCTAGAACTTCATGCAAGGCGTTTATAAAATTCTATGTGAACCTTTAATTTTGTACACGTGTATTTATTCTTGCAAACCTGGAACAATAAGAGCGGAAAAATGGTTCAAATGGCTCCAAGCACTATGGGAGTTAACATCTGAGGTCATCAGTCCCATGGACTTAGAACTACTTAAGCCTAACTAACCTAAGGACATCACACATCCATGCCCGAGGCGGGATTCGTACCTACGAACGCAGCAGCAGCGCTGTTCTGGACTGGAACGCCTACAACCGCTGGGCCACAGCGGCCGGCCCAGTACCAGCAGATACGATCCTCAGGGCTAATGACTACCTCACATGTACGGTTACATCTTCATAATTACTCTACAAATCACAGTTAAGTGCCTGGCAGAGGGTTCGTGAAACCTCCTTCAAGGTATTTCTCTATCTTTCTACTCTGGAACAGCACGAAGGGAAAACATGTGTGCTCTGTTTCTCTTATTTTTCTGGTGATCATTTCTACCTATGTAGGTGGGCCCCAACAAGATATTTTCACACTCTGAGCCGATAATTGGTAATTTGAATTTCATGAGAGGACTACCGTAGCGGAATACGCCTTTGTTTTAGTGATTGCCACGCTAAATCGCGTGTCATATCCGTGGCACGCTGTCCCCGATTTCGCGATAATACAAAACGAGCTGTCCTTCTTTGAACTTTATCGATGTCATCCGTCAGCCCTACCTGGGCTGGCAATAGTCTAGTGGAGGGCGGACAAGCGTAGTACTGTAGGCGTTTTGTTTAGTAGACCTGTTGCATCTTCTAAGTGTTGTGTTAGTAAATCGAAGTCTTTGGGTTGCTTTCCCCACAACATTATCTGTGTGATCCTTTTAAAACCATTATATTTGTTATTTATCATGTAACCGAAATTCAGCGGATTTCTTTTAGTATTCATGTTGATAACTTCATACTATTCGTTATTTGGAGTTAATTGACACCTTTCGCATCATTGAGGTATACTGTCTAAATCATTTTCCAGTTGGTTTTGATCATCTGATGACTACAGTATGATAAATGACAGTATCACCTGCAGACAATCTAAGAGGGCTACTCAGATTTCCTCTTAAATCATTTATGTAGATCAGGAAGAGCAGAGGGTATGTAACAGTTCCTTAGGGAACGCCAGATATTACTTCTGTTTTGCCTTAAGTTCCGTGACTTGTCCGGTGACAAATCATTTATAAGCACTATTATACTCTGTATGTACGTGTATTGCACAAGTGCACTAATGCAATGTTGCGAGCTTGTTGAATGACCTCACATAATAAAGCTAACGTGGTGCGCCAGTCGTAGATACAAAATCAGGTAACATTTTGTCGTTACTAAGTACGGCACGCTGAAACAGCAACAAATAGAGCTATTCACGGTAGTGACACAGTTATCGCACAAGAACAACAGAGAGGTGAAAAAATTTCATTGTTGACTTAGTTATTCAACCTGTCGACCACAAGAAAAGTGACTTCATTTATTGGCTTGCCCTTGCTTATACCATATTACAGGTTTTCCTCTTTTTTCCAGAGAATGAATTGTTATTTACCATATTGTTTCGTTAGTCAAAACTAGTTCACATTCACAACTGGCTCCACGCATTTAATAAATTTAAAAATTATAAGGTTTGCCAAGGATGCCTCGGTGTCCCCACCCCTCCCCTTAAGTGTTAGAGAAAGAAAAAAATACAGTGTACTCAGGCGTTTTTCTTTCAAGAAAATGATTGGAAAGTCGGCATTACTTAGCTTTTTAACAGAGTCGGAACTGGAACTTTCTTATGGCTACTTACAAATAGCCATTCTCTTCCAAAATATTAGTAGTACTCCATATTTTCAGGACTAGCCGCCCCCTCCCCCTACACTGTATTGTATGGGTTCTTTTGCGCTGTATGTACACTAAACTAACCTGTTACGGCAATATTTGTACACCTCTTAACCGACACATGCTAGTTATAATACTCCCTACGATTCGTTGGCTGTATGGCTAATTGAGCTTCATCACTAAGACAATTAAATTGTGCATTACACTCAGACGCACATTTTCAGAAATATCATTCTCAAGTTGAAGCATATGTTCCATACTTGTACACTGCCTTTAGCAAGAATGCCCTCTTTGTCTGTATTAGTCTGTTTCTTACACCCTCCTCGTTTCCTTCGTCTTGAATTATCTTGCTTCCGAAATAGCCTTCCTTCATCTACTGGATGGTCCCCAATTTAAGTTTGCTATGTCTGCCGCTAACTTCAGTTTTCTGCTCCTTAATATTTTTGTCTTCCTTTGATTTACCTTCAACCGATATTCTATGCTTATTCCATGTAGCAATTCCTGTACTTCCTTACTTCTTCGTCATATTCACTGAGGATAGCACTATCATCAGAGGATCTTATCACTGATATCCATTCATCCTGAATTTTAACATTTCTTTTATTTTCTTCGTTGTTTCTTCGACATGCAACTCGAGCAAAGGAGAAGAAATATTGCATTATTGCCTCACTCCCTGTTTAATCCAGGCACTTCTGTTTCGGTCTTATTATTGTTGTCCCCCTCTCCCCACATCTCCCATCTTGGTTATGTGCATATCCATCCCCCCCATTGCTTCTCGGACGAACTGTGTTGTTATACACTCCTGGAAATTGAAATAAGAACAGCGTGAATTCATTGTCCCAGGAAGGGGAAACTTTATTGACACATTCCTGGGGTCAGATACATCACATGATCACACTGACAGAACTACAGGCACATAGACACAGGCAACAGAGCATGCACAATGTCGGCACTAGTACAGTGTATATCCACCTTTCGCAGCAATGCAGGCTGCTATTCTCCCATGGAGACGATCGTAGAGATGCTGGATGTAGTCCTGTGGAACGGCTTGCCATGCCATTTCCACCTGGCGCCTCAGTTGGATCAGCGTTCGTGCTGGACGTGCAGACCGCGTGAGACGTAGCTTCATCCAGTCCCAAACATGCTCAATGGGGGACTGATCCGGAGATCTTGCTGGCCAGGGTAGTTGACTTACACCTTCTAGAGCACGTTGGGTGGCACGGGATACATGCGGACGTGCATTGTCCTGTTGGAACAGCAAGTTCCCTTGCCGGTCTAGGAATGGTAGAACGATGGGTTCGATGACGGTTTGGATGTACCGTGCACTATTCAGTGTCCCCTCGACGATCACCAGTGGTGTACGGCCAGTGTAGAAGATCGCTCCCCACACCATGATGCCGGGTGTTGGCGCTGTGTGCCTCGGTCGTATGCAGTCCTGATTGTGGCGCTCACCTGCACGGCGCCAAACACGCATACGACCATCATTGGCACCAAGGCAGAAGCGACTCTCATCGCTGAAGACGACACGTCTCCATTCGTCCCTCCATTCACGCCTGTCGCGACACCACTGGAGGCGGGCTGCACGATGTTGGGGCGTGAGCGGAAGACGGCCTAACGGTGTGCGGGACCGTAGCCCAGCTTCATGGAGACGGTTGCGAATGGTCCTCGCCGATACCCCAGGAGCAACAGTGTCCCTAATTTGCTGGGAAGTGGCGGTGCGGTCCCCTACGGCACTGCGTAGGATCCTACGGTCTTGGCGTGCATCCGTGCGTCGCTGCGGTCCGGTCCCAGGTCGACGGGCACGTGCACCTTCCACCGACCACTGGCGACAACATCGATGTACTGTGGAGACCTCACGCCCCACGTGTTGAGCAATTCGACGGTAAGTCCACCCGGCCTCGCGCATGCCCACTATACGCCCTCGCTCAAAGTCCGTCAACTGCACATACGGTTCACGTCCACGCTGTCGCGGCATGCTACCAGTGTTAAAGACTGCGATGGAGCTCCGTATGCCACGGCAAACTGGCTGACACTGACTGCGGCGGTGCACAAATGCTGCGCAGCTAGCGCCATTCGACGGCCAACACCGCGGTTCCTGGTGTGTCCGCTGTGCCGTGCGTGTGATCATTGCTTGTACAGCCCTCTCGCAGTGTCCGGAGCAAGTATGGTGGGTCTGACACACCGGTGTCAATGTGTTCTTTTTTCCATTTCCAGGAGTGTATATAAGGACCACTGTTGTCAGTCAGTTTTGCCCAAACTTTAAAAGTGGCCACTGTGCAGGTCTGATTTGTAAATATGTAGCGATTCTTCAAGACATACACTATGACAATTTAGCTCACTTGTATTATTGCTTAGTTGTAATGTGGATGACTTCATGATGGAAATAAATAACTTCGAATGTCAAACACATATGTTGCACAAATTAATTTAGGCAATTTTCTTACTTTGCTCACGTGCTGCTATACCCGGATTTGGACATTCTTCTCTACAACAACAACAGCAAATCATCTTTTCGACCTAGGTAGAGTAACTTTATAAAGTTCAGTGCAATAATTGACTTTCATCTACTCCCAGCCAGTTTCGGATACTTTAAAGACAGCAGGAAGATTTGTTACGGAAATATTTCAATGTGTAGTTGTGAAATACAACATATACTTTCCAGAGCACGTGCAAAAGTTACGCACACGACGTCTTATTTTGAAATGATGACATACTGTCACTTAGTTAGTTACATGGCCCATAGACCATTCGAACAACTTTTGTATCTGTTGATATGGAATGAGTCAGTTTGTAGGATATGGACGTATAATTAATTTCGATATTATTGAACACTATTTTTCAGTCCTACTCAAGCAACTATTTTCAATGACAGTTTTTTGTTTAGCAAAAGAAGCTTAGATTTGAAACATGCTTTGCTATCTGCCAGACATTTTATGTCACTGGGAAAACGATAAAAAGTTTTTGTTCCTGAGTACTGAAATGTTTTTTGAGCCACTGGCAGTGCCCTATGCGGTGTTACGACATGAAATTAAAAGCTAGGTGTGGTCTCTTTGCCTGTGTGGCTAAGCAACCGCCTCCTTTGCGTCCCACCAGGGGGTACACGCGTCCTCCACCATGCCGATATAACAGTGCTGTGCATGACCCCGCTCTCAGTGGTTTCCCACCGATAACTGAAGGATAGCCACCCACAGACAACCGCTGTCAGTCATGTGGCATTTGGATGCTGCGAGCATTTGTTGAAGTTGGTTGTGACTTCCAGCGGGTGTGTGATGGCTTATTCTATCAAACTACATGTCCAAGATGAACGTCACTCAGATTTGTTGGAACTTCCATATGCTACTTCTGCCTACAGAATTCAAGAGTGACGTGGAATTATAGACCTATGGTCGTCAGCGCTTGTTGCACTTATTTCGTCAGCCCTTAGTGTGCAGATTGTACGAACAACTGTTAGCAGCTATCCGCTATCTTTAAACTATGTGTATTACAATGGTTTAGGGATGAGTTAACCCTGATTTTAGTTATTGAGTTCAATACTTCCAGCTTGGCTTACAGTAGTAAAATTGTTTATGATACAATTATTAACGATGGGTCGTCTAGTTCATTTTATCGGATTTGAACGTGTTGGCAATATATGAACGTTATATCTAATGATCTAATGATTATGCGTAATTTATTTAGTACTCAAGATTTATGCAACTTCAGTTTTACTATGTGCTGTTTTAGTCTGTGCCAAGTGGGCATTATTGTTTAAATTTTAGCTGTACATTCTTCTATAGAACTAACCTGAATTGCCACAACTTACACTCAAGCTACTCAGATTTCCACATTCTCTCTTCACTGAGATGTGCTTTCTGCATAATTTCATGTTTGGCCATTTGTCCATAATTCCGAGCTCTATTTAAGAGATTTCAAATGTGCTTCATATGATTTATGTAAAAGTTATATTTCAATTTTTTTTTACTGTTGCTCATTGTCTGTAGTCAACTGGTGTGTTTACATGAGTCATTCGTGCATGACACATTATTCTTAACATTTGTTAAATGAAACGTTTTCCTTCTGTTCTAGTAGTACCTGAATTCATACTGTGCTTTATTGAATTTATTTGGAGATAGAACCGCGTTAGTGAGAAGAAGCACTACGCCAAACCACGATTTAAAATCTCAAATTAATATTCGTCAAATTTGAGATAGTAAATGATTATTGCTGACTTTTTTGGATTGTTATAAATAATTATAGTCTTTTGAGCGTGTCATATTTCACATGTTTAAAAAACATAATAACAGCTTGTACAGCTTGTTGCATAAAATTAATTTAGCTTTACTGTGGGCTGGCATCTTCCCACTCCCAGATTTTTTTCTGAGGTTCTCAGACAGCTTTAACAAAAAAGGTAATTTTCTTCCTCTAGTGCCTTTGGTAAGGATATCACCATTCCTTCAAACTGTGATGGATTATTGATGATGAATTTCTTTAGCTAATATAAGTATCGTGATGGTGAAGTTAAAATGCCAACACCCTTGAAGAGGTACTTGCACGACAGAGGGTGAGTACTGCTTATTATTCTTACCGCTCGCTTTTGTGCATTCAGTGCTTTCTTTCCAAATAATTTCGTAAGACATTATTGAGTGGAAACATGCAAAATATATCAGGAGTTTCATTCGTTTCTTTCCAAGATTAGCAATTATACGAAGAGCAAAGTAGCTGTACTTGATTGATTGAGCAGTATAGAAATATGCTTCTTCCAATTCAAGTATTCATCAATATGTACACAAAAAATTTAAAGTATTCTACACTGTTACTGACTACATTTCATGTGCTACATCTTTTATTGGTGTGACTCGACAGAATTGAATATAATGTGTATCCTCAATATTAAGGGAGTTTCAATTTCCAGAGAAACAGTAAATACTCGTAATTCTTTGAATTTAATTTGATGGTTACTCTGTAATATGATTTATTGTAACGCTAGTTTTGACTGAAAAATTATCAATTTTTCTTGATGGGTGGTAAGGTGTAGGTCTTCCACATAGATAAGGAATAGATGTGGACAGAAAATTGAACCCTGTGGGACTCCTATTTTGATTTCTCCTCAGTCACTGAACTTCTCTGTACTTTGGTTTGTTGCAATTAGTCAGCACACCTTTTTGCATTTTGTTTGTTAAGTAGAAGATCAAGACGAACCCTGACGGTAGGAACGCTCCTGCAATCGCAGCACCTGTAATTGGAGTGAAGTACGCATGTGGTACACGGCAAAGCGAGGGCGCTCGTGGCCGTGTCGCACGCCGGACAGAGTCGTGTTTATTGCGCCGCGACCTGCCCACCGGAGCGCCGCCCTGTACACGTGTCCTCCTGCCAACAGCACGTGTGGGAGTCGTTGGCGGCCGACACGATGCACACACTTACACTGGCCGTTCGCGCAAACGACGGCTCACGGCAGTAAATTCCACTCAGCGTATAAACGTCTGCCACAGAGCTCGCAGGCTCCGTTTATTATCGTCACACTAAATACACAAAGTCTATCTGGAAAGTAACCTTCCTAAGCCTGCAAATAAAATACCGAATATTTTGTTAAGGGTGATTTAAAATGTATCGATAAAAATCCCAGGCGAAACTCTTTGATTGATTACTAGTTTCAGCCCACTGACAAGCTATCTTCAGATCAATAAAAGTTTCTTCTCTCCCAGGATCCTAGTCAGCTTCTTTTTCATCTTAAAATTGTTTCCAGTTTGTTGCCTTTCCTGATTCACTGTGTGTAACATAATCTTACTCGTTATTTTGTTCGTCCATTTCACACTTTCTGTTCGACTCCACATCCACATCCCAAAATCATCTCTTTGCTGCAGTTTCCATGGTTCCGCAACATGAATGGCAACACTACGCACAAAAATCTTCTCTAATATTTTCCTTAACTCATAATTTAAGGCCGATAAAATATACTCCTTCAATAAAACCTTTCCTTTGCAACAGCTGTCCTGGTTTTTATTACCTTACACGTTACTTTACTCAGTATTTTCGATAACAGTTGCCTGAAGTTACAACTTGTTCCACCAATTCTTCACAAGCATTCAGCCTTATCTGACTTCCAAGTAACAATCACTGTATTTGTGTTCTTCACATTTATCTTCGTTCCACACTCCTCACAGTGTTTATTTCCTTTCATTTTCACTTATAAATTCGCTTAATCTTTGTCCTATTGCCAAACCACTCTTATGTTGGAAGCAGCTTTTTTGATTAAATCAATTAAATGGATATTAAATATCGCAGGTTAAAGATAGCTGCCTTGTCCAACCCCTCTCTCCCTTTTGTCATTTCATACCTACTTTTACGCACTTTGAGACATTTGTAAATTACTTATTATAGAACAGTGTGAACAGATTTATTTGCGTTACTTCACCACATTATAACTGTTCGTTTTCAAGCGTGCATCATATTTCTTAACGATTTGGCATAAAATTCATTTGTCCTATACTGTAGCCAGTCAGTGACAGCAGCTAAAAGTTGTTCGTCGGGGACAAACAGTTGAAAGCCAAGCCACGTTTTCATGTTCATGAAGACGAGATTGATCTGCGATGTGGAGCATGCGAAGGAAAGAAGATTAGGGCGTAACATCTCGCCACCGCCGAGGTCAGAGGAGATGCATCTTACATTCGGCTTGGGTAAGGATATCGGCTGTCTCCTTTTCAAAGGAACTATCGCATGATATGTCTTATGTCATTTAGGAAATTCACGGGAACCCTAAATCATGCTGACGGGACTAAGATCTGAGTCGAGTGCTCATTAAGCCCTGTTCCTCACTTTTGCACAACCTCACTTTTTGCTGTATGGTGGATGTAAAAGCATCTAATTTCAGCGGTCTCGGAGCTCTTGTGTTAGACGTTCAGAGTGTAGACAAGCGTTGTCTTACAGATGCACAGCATCTTTAGTGAAGCTACCCCGATTTTTTTCATATTTTTTCAGTTTCCTTAGCGTCTGACGGCAGGATTCAGAACTTATGCCCTTCCACATTTCTTTAAATCTAAAAACACTATTTCTTTAGATTCCCAAGAAACGCTTTCTCACTGAAAGAGTTTTCAGAGGTTTCTTTTGTTTGTTACCTGAGATGGTATGCCGCCACATCGTTTATTACTGTTCTGTCTGTGCGTTAGTGCAGCTATACTTCGTCAGCGGCTACGATTCCGTTCAGGAGGCCTTTTCCTTCCCCACCGCAACGAAAAAGAAAGTCCAGAAATTCAGTCGTAGTATGGTATGTCAGAAAATAGTTTCCGAACACAAAAGTGCAGAACCAAAGGCGATCTAGTTGTTGAACACTCTGAGAAATCAGCGGAAAGTGCTCCGACAGGTTAGATATGCTTATACGATTTTTTCGCTAGTTTCTTTTGTGTCAGTTCGTTCTTGATTACAGACACATGGTCACTTGTATTATAGCCTGGAACATTTGCATTTTTCTTTTTCTGTGTTTTTTTTTCATCATAATCCGCAAGCCACGTCATGGCGTGTGACGGAGGGTACTTTTTATACCACTAACTGAGCCCTCCAAACCTGTTCCACTCATGAATAGCGCGTGGGACGAATGATTGTCGGTAAGCCTCTGTATTGGCTCTAATTTCTCGAATTTTCTCCTCATGGTCATTCCGCGAGATGTACTTAGGGCGAATTAATACGTTGTCCGGTGCTTCACGGTGAGTGCTTTCTCGAAATTTCAATAGTAAATCCCTCCGTGACGCAAAACGCCTCTATTGTAATGTCTGCCACTGGAGTTTTCTGAGCATCTGCGTAACGCTCTCGTGCAACTAAACGATCCCATGACGAAACGTGACGCTCTTCGTTGTATATTCTCTCTCTCTCTTCTATCAGGCCTATCCCGGTAGGGATCCCGGATAGATGATCAATACTCAAAAATGGGTCAAACAAGCGTCTTATAAGCCACTTCCTTAGTGGATGAGTTACATTTCCTTAAGATTCTTCCTATGAATCTGAGTCTGGTAGCTGTTTTTGCCACTCTTTGTTTTATATGATCATTCCATTTAAGGTCGCTCCGGACAGTACTCCTAGAAATTTTACGACAGATACTGTCTCCAGCTGTTTGTCGTCAATAGTGTAGCTGTACGGTATTGGATTTCTTTTGCTATGCATGCACAACATGTTACATTTATTTACGTTGAGGGTGCACCATTCATCGATTCCCTGGAAGTCATTCTGCAAATCGTTACTATCTTCTGCCGTTGCTGCTTTATTCTAGGTGACCGCATCGTCTGCGAACAGCCTTAGAGATCACCCGACGCTTTCTAGTGTAACATATATATATATATATATATATATATATATATATATATATATATATATATATTGTAAACATTAACGGTCCTATCACACTTCCTTGGGGTGCACCGGAAATTACCTTTACATTTGTCGATTTTGTTCCGTTAAGAGACGTGTTGAGTTTTGACTCCATGGAGGACTTGAACCAAGTCGCAAATCTGCTCAGATACTCAATAAGCTTGAATTTTTTTCACTAAATGGCAGTGCGGAACGGTGTCAAATGCCTTCCTAAAGTCAAGGAACACGGCATCAACCTGAGTGCCTTTGTCTGCGGCTCTGTGAATCTCATGGAGGAACAGAGCAAGCTAAGTTTCGCAGGATCTCTGTTTGTTGATTATTATAGAGGAGATTTGCCGTCTCCAAGATCGTAATGACTTTTGAGCATAAAACATGTTCCATAATTGTACAACAGTTTGATGTCAACGACATAGGTCTACAATTGTGTTCATCTGCTCTGCGGCCCTTCTTAAAAACAGGAATGATCTGCGCTTTCTTCGAGTCGCTACGTACTTTTCGATGCTCAAGCTACAGGGTGTTTCAAAAATGACCGGTATATTTGAAACGGCAATAAAAACTAAACGAGCAGCGATAGAAATACACCGTTTGTTGCAATATGCTTGGCACAACAGTACATTTTCAGGCGGACAAACTTTCGAAATTACAGTTGTTACAATTTTCAACAACAGATGGCGCTGCAAGTGATGTGAAAGATATAGAAGACAACGCCATCTGTGGGTGCGCCATTCTGTACGTCGTCTTTCTGCTGTAAGCGTGTGCTGTTCACAACGTGCAAGTGTGCTGTAGACAACATGGTTTATTCCTTAGAACAGAGGATTTTTCTGGTGTTGGAATTCCACCGCCTAGAACACAGTGTTGTTGCAACAAGACGAAGTTTTCAACGGAGGTTTAACGTAACCAAAGGACCGAAAAGCGATACAATAAAGGATCTGTTTGAAAAATTTCAATGGACTGGGAACGTGACAGATGAACGTGCTGGAAAGGTAGGGCGACCGCGTACGGCAACCACAGAGGGCAACGCGCAGCTAGTGCAGCAGGTGCTCCAACAGCGGCCTCGGGTTTCCGTTCGCTATGTTGCAGCTGTGGTCCAAATGACGCCAACGTCCACGTATCGTCTCATGCGCCAGAGTTTACACCTCTATCCATACAAAATTCAAACGCGGCAAACCCTCAGCGCCGCTACCATTGCTGCACGAGAGACATTCGCTAACGATATAGTGCACAGGATTGATGACGGCGTTATGCATGTGGGCAAGATTTGGTTTACTGACGAAGCTTATTTTTACCTGGACGGCTTCGTCAATAAACAGAACTGGCGCATATGGGGAACCGAAAAGCCCCATGTTGCAGTCCCATCGTCCCTGCATCCTCAAAAAGTACTGGTCTGGACCGCCATTTCTTCCAAAGGAATCATTGGCCCATTTTTCAGATCCGAAACGATTACTGCGTCACGCTATCTGAACATTCTTCGTGAATTTGTGGCGGTACAAACTGCCTTAGACGACACTGCGAACACCTCGTGGTTTATGCAAGATGGTGCCCGGCCACATCGCACGGCCGACGTCTTTAATTTCCTCAATGAATATTTCGATGATCGTGTGATTGCTTTGGGCTATCCGAAACATACAGGAGGCGGCGTGGATTGGCCTCCCTATTTGCCAGACAAGAACCCCTGTGACTTCTTTCTGTGGGGACACTTGAAAGACCAGGTGTACCGCCAGAATCCAGAAACAATTGAACAGCTGAAGCAGTACATCTCATCTGCATGTGAAGCCATTCCGCCAGACACGTTGTCAAAGGTTTCGGGTAATTTCATTCAGAGACTACGCCATATTATTGCTACGCATGGTGGATATGTGGAAAATATCGTTCTATAGAGTTTCCCAGACCGCAGCGCCATCTGTTGTTGAAAATTGTAACTACTGTAATTTCGAAAGTTTGTCTGCCTGAAAATGTACTGTTGTCCCAAGCATATTGCAACAAACGGTGTATTTCTATCGCTGCTCGTTTAGTTTTTATTGCCGTTTCAAATATACCGGTCATTTTTGAAACACCCTGTGTCTACGATGAAGTATTTCTAGAAGGGGGGCAAGTTCTTTCGCATAATCTTTAAAGAATCATAGAGGTATCTCATCTGGTTCTGACGTTTTTTCACTACTAAGCGGTTGTAGATGTTTTTCTATTCCACGATCGGTTATCTCAATATCTGCCATTTTGCCGTTCGTACGGCGATTGACAGGCCGAACCGTGTTACGATCTTCCGCGGTGAAACAGTTTTGGAAGACATATTTCAGTATTTCGCCCTTCTCTCTGTCATCTTCCGTTTCAATGCCAGTTTCGTCACTGAGTGAATGTATAGCTGATCTTGGCCCACTTACTGATTTTACATACGACCAAAACCTCTTAAACGAAATTAGAATTATATATTAACATGTCCGAAAGAAGAGACACCATATCCATATAAGTATATAGTTCTGTCAATACTGGCCATGACCTCCTTCTTCTGTGCGTATGCACACATATTACCCGAACTTTTACGGGAATTGGTAAGAATGTTTTCCACGAGTAATGAGTGTGTTGGGCAGGGACACTATGAATGTAGTGTGTGGACATACAAGGTGAGACTGTGGGTCTCGCGGGAGGCGTGCGCGAGATAGTCCCTGCAGTCGCGCAATCCTCTTTTCACTCGTTGGCTCAGATGGATAGAGCGTCTGCTATGTAAGCAGGAAATCCCAGGTTCGAGTTCCAGTGGGGGCACACATTTTCACCTGTCCCCGTTGATATAGATCAAGGCCCGTCAGCAGCTGCAGGTATTAATGTATAATTCTAATTTCGTTCTAGACGCCTGCAGGTCATATAAGTAAAACCGCTTAGGATTTTCACTCAGGTCGATTGGCAAAGCTTTACTCTCTAGTGTTAAAGGAACGTCAGCACTGACACTCAGCGCTGTTTTGCATCGCAATCGGTTAGTATACAGAACAAATTCCGCAGTGGCTGTCAGCATCTTTCAGGTTTTTTCAGTTTCTTCTACAAATCCCAATTACAGAACGGATATCACATTTGCGGGATCTCCAGTCACAGCCATCTTTCAGAATGGCTAATGTGAGTGAACAATAATCAGTGTGGCTTTCTTGCTGTCGCAGCTCTTGCACGCTTACCTGCTGCGTGACCTAGTGTAACGACCTTTCTGTTCCCACCCTATCACCCTCTCTTCATGAAATCGGCAGTTACATTCTGGACAGATCGCTAAGTTTTTACCAGGAAACGAATTTACGTTAGCCTCTTCTATTGTTTCGAAAGTTAATTTCTAGTATTTTATACATGGCTCTAATCTTTGCAATTTCTTCCATGCTTGCAAGTACACTGAAGTAAAACTGATAATTGTTCCTATTGAGATCGCACGTAACGGCAGTGAACAGGCATGCAGTGTGAGTCACGCACATGTAGGTTGCGTTAGATGCTGGTGTGTATGTAGTTTCTATGCGATCTGGTAGATGTCACTAGCTGACTGACACTGTTTGTTGCGGTTCCGTATATTGAATTTTCTAATTGTTTATTAATTAATATTATAATTGTGCTTAGTTATGAGAGTGAATGAAGGTGTGAATGTGAAATAATGTTTTATGTTAGTGTTTTCATACTAGACACTGAAGTATCTGGTCTTGTGAGGAATGCTCGAGAATGACGTGTTTGTTATTCATTCGTACCAGGGAGTTCGTTATAAACTATTTAGTCAGTTTATGGTGCTGGTAAATGAGATTATGATTTCGTTAAAGCAGTTTTGTTAAGAGGGAATTAATTATATATTTGTGGGTTTTCAATATTTATTTATTTTAACTTACTGCTCTGATTCAGTGACAAATTTTGATTCATTCTGTATATATCCGTGGGTTTGTGCGGGTTTGATACTGCTTTCCGACTGGCTGTGGAGTTTCTCTGCCAATCACAAATCAGCACATTCGCGCGTATTTTCTAACGAGAAATTTCTTTTGTGTAGAGAGATGAGGAGAGCCGCGGCTGGATCTCACAGTCGTCAGACCTATGCTCCAATGAAAATTATTAATATTGTGATATTTCGGTATCAAAATGTTTGAGAAGTGCTGTAAAGTGGGAAAGAGAGTTCGATTTAATACACGGTGTGAAATTCAAAGCTTTTGCTGAAATTTCAAATAACTAAATTCCGCGTGGCGTGTTGCTTGCTCGCGACCGTGAACATTTTGTTGCGTGAGACTGATTATAACAGCATTTATGCGAGCTACACGAAAAGAAACAATCCGATTGTTCGTTCCCTCTCATCAGGTCACATGATGAAGGTCGCACTGTAACTTCACTTACGGAACTTAAGCATATTTTCACGTGACGACCCTTTTCTTCACAATTTTCAAATTCTTTGCGCTAATTTCTGTGAAGCACCATTATTCTTCTGTCGATAGCTGTAGCTATTCTACGGGAAACTGTGATTCAAAGTCGTAACTACTTTATGTCTCTTCCTGTTTTGTTTGTTTATGTACATGTTGCCAAAGTAACTAAGTATGTTATGAAAAGTAACGTATGTTTATTTCTGTTCTTCTCACATCTGCCTCTGCTTCTCCCCCCCCCCCCCCACCTTTCTCTCTCTCTCTCTCTCTCTCTCTCTCTCTCTCTGTGTGTGTGTGTGTGTGTGTGTGTGTGTGTGTGTGTGTGTGTGCGCGCGCGCGCGCGCGCGCGCGTGTGCGTGGTTGTGTGGCTGGATGGATGGGTGTGAGCATATGTGGTCACCCAGGTCGAGTTGCACATATTTGAATTTGAATGTAATACCTGTCAGAAAGTGGTCGAAAGTTTTGGTATGCAGGTAATTTGAGTTCTGCTTTAAATGTTTTGTGGAGGAGAATGGGGATGGCTGGAATTATTATGATAATAATCGTCTGTTGCAGTGTGACTCTCCTGTTTTATTTGTTAATGTAAATAATGAGTTATTTGTTATACACACTTGATCATTCTACAAGAATTTCTTTTATGGTTTGGTTCTTCTACATTTTAATTTTCTTGCAGTATTGTAGAGTGGTTTTTTTATTGTTTGCTCTAATCATTTTCAAGTCTTCTATTTTAGAGGTTGGCTTGTGATTGTGCTCTCTTAGGTATTCTGCAAATATGGAGTGTTTTCTCCTATACTTGCAGGCTCTCACGACGCCACAGGCATCTCTGCCACCGCAGAGTGCAAGGAAAGGTCCAACTTAAATACTTCACCCTTCTTAAGAAATTGCTCATTGCTGATTGCCGACAGCCCAGTGCGTAGTCTCTGCACTTGTGTCAGATGCAGAAGACGCTATAGAGGTTGACCCTCGACATGCCTAGCAGTTTTCAGTCGTCCATGGAAACACGAGTGGAGCTGGAAGGCCGTGGCTGCTGTCAGCTGCACTGCCACTTACGAGGGAACACTGATGGGGCGCAGAGCTGGAGACCGCCGGAGACCACGGGCCAAAGGCTGCCCATGATGCAGCAGCCGCCAACTGACGCTTCGCTGTGCAAGTCGAGCCCAGGCCGGCCTCTGCTGCCGACGAGGCTCTGCTCTTCAGGTCCAGTCAAGGTGCTACGCTTTGGAAGAGAGTCCTGCCTTACTGCCCAATAAGTGCGTTATATTCATTTATGTTTTCTAGACGCTCTCGAATGTATGTAAGTCCTCGCAACCGTATCCCGCCTAGCCTGACGAATGCAGGAGCCTGAGACCAGACTCCTGTATCTGGTGTCAGGATTGGGATATTTTTCAGTTTGGAGGACACGTAATAACCTCATCCTACATATTTTGCGCCAGTAGTTTTATATTAAACACCTTCAGTTACTCTTTCATTACCATACAGACAGTTTACGTGATTTTCAACGGTTGGTATATCGAAGTGATACCATAGGTCTTTGCAGAAGTCATTTCTTACACGCAGACACTATTATTCACATACTTATAAGTTCATCTATTAGTTTGTACGTAATTCCCTTACTGCCTCTGGGTTTTATTTACAAATCAAGCAATGGGTAACTGATGGATAGGTAAATCTGAGCAGTGCACTGACTTTCATTTAAAAAGCAGGTAGGTTATACAAATCTCAGTCAGAATCGTTACAGCGCTGGGAGGTGTCACGCTCATAGCCGTGATACTATGTAGTTGATTGGCGACTCCATAGAGTGAGTTATTGTGAACGTTTCATAAGCTTTGGTTACTGATAATAACTTGACACCAGTGCCTATGAGTTTAATTTGTACACCACAGCACTGAAGATGATCACTATGTGATCGAAAGTCGATTTTGCAATCAATAAACCATCAATATTAAACGCTGACCTTCTCTCTAAGTACTATGTAGTTGTCTATCGCTGTATTCCTGTTTGCGTTAAACATTTAATCAGCTGTAACTAGTTTGTCTAGTGAGTGTAGAATGTTTAGATTCAGTGCATTATTTAGGGAAGTTATTTTTTGGGTAAGCAGCAACTCTAGTGGCTTCTCGAGCCAGTATAGCATAGGATCACGTTCTTGTGCCAAGACTTCGCTCCGGAAAGTTGCCACTACAACCACTCGTTTCCCACAGTTCCTTGTTCTGCACAGCAAGCCGCCGTGCATGACAAACTGAGGTTGCGACTTGAATTGTTGACATTCAGCATCAGTAGCTTAAGCCTTTCGCCATTTGGCAACGCTCATGGCCATTATCTGTGGAACCGCAATTTGTCTGCTCACACTGTTGTCTTTAGCATACCTTTTCCCTGGCTTTTGTATTAATTGAATCAAATTCACTCAAATGGAGTACCCACCTTGTTATCTACTGCAAGGGTCCTTCACTCCTAATAACCATTTAATACTAGCGTGATCCGTCATTGCCTTCAACTTTTGGCCACATAAATAAATGCAGAAGTATGTGATACGACAGATTACTCCTAGATTCTCCTTCTCAGTAGTAGAATAATTTTGCTCAGCTTTGTTCAACTGTCGAGATGTGTATGCTACAAGTTGTTCATTACCTTCTATATCCTGACCTAGGACAACCCTCGGAGCCATATTATTTGCATCACAAAACAGAATAAACTCTTTTTCAAAATCAGGAAATATCAGAATTGAGTCCAATGTGAATCCTCGCTTTAAGATATCGAACGCCGTATGATAATTAGTAGACCATTCACAGGTTCAAAGGTTCAGGAATTTCAGTAAAGTCCTTAACAAATCGATGATAATAATTACAGTGGCCAATTAATCTTTGCAACTCTTTAACTGTCTTCAGTGGCGAAAAATGCTGAACTGCTGAGACCAGACATGAATTTATTCCCACACCTTTCTTACTAATTATATGCCCAAGACAATTTACTTCCATTGTTGCAAAATGACATTTCCCGATGCTAGCGTTGGTCATACTATTCTCAGTCTTTTGAATACTTTCTCCTACCGTCACAGACGCTCTTGCATGATCTCTGAAAACACTGTTATGTCATCCAAATAGATCAAACTTTTTTTGTTTCAGCCCCTTACGAATACTATCAAATAATATCTGAAAGGGGGCCGGAGCATTCTTGAGTCCGAATGGCAGTTGATGATATTTAAATTACCCTAAGAACGGAAAAAGTTGTCTTTGGTCGATACTCTGGTGCTACTTCTATTTCATAATATCGACTCTTTAAATCAATTGTGAACAAATAGTTACTCTGATCCCAGTTGTCGAGAGTCTGTGCTATGTTTGGTATTGGATATGCACCAGTGATCGCTCGTGCAGTGATGTGTGAGTAGTCACAGCAAAATCTGTATTTTAATGTCATCTAGTGATTTTTTCGGTACCAAAATTACAGGTGCCCCACCATGGACTGCATTAGTAATGTAGTGACACTACCTAGGAAAAAGTATTAAATCTTTAGTGTAAGTGACTGAAAATAGCACAGAGTCTGCCACAAAACATTGCGTTAACAGCCCAGGCCGTCACCCAAGTTATGTCACCGTGTAGGGCACAATAACAGATGTACAAGAGAGTTGTGAAGTGAGGACAGCTCAACACAGTTGTAAACTAACCCACGCAGCAAAGATCGATGTAATAAGCATTCTATTGCCACCACACTGAAGTGATTCTCTGTTATGGACGACTTGACTAGACACCAGCTTTTAGAGAAACAAATGAGCAGTGACAGAGTATAAATGAGGCTGAATTTGAGGACAGGACGTCATTTGATTTGGAGACTTGGTAATCGCTGAGTAGCCACACCACGACGCTGGAAGGACAGAGAGATTTCATAGAACAATTGGGAAGATGCATAGTCAAAAATGGTTCAAATCGCTCCAAGCACTATGGGACCTAATTTCGGAGGTCATCAGTCCCCTAGACTTAGAACTACTTAAACCTAGCTAACCTAAGGACAGCACACACATCCATGCCCGAGGCAGGATTCGAACCTGCAACCGTAGCAGCCGCGTGATTCCGGACTGAAGCGCCTAAAACCGCTCGGTCACAAAGGTCGTCAATGCACAGTCGCTACGTGGTTTCAAATCATAAAAACATAAATGCATATACGTCGTAATTCTAAAGCACATAGTAACACGGAGTTATCACCATTCGAGGTAGTGAATGGCAAAAAGATGCCGTTACCTTTCGCTGTGACTGACCAGAAGAGTGGCAGAAACGGAGAAGCAGTCCGTAATTCTGCAAGAAAAGTAAAGGGGGTGTGGAACAGGGTAAAAAGAGCAAATAGGAACGCTTTGGAGAAATAGGAAGAGGTTATGAGGCGCGCGGAGCTGTTACTTCAGTAAACGGTGGGCCAATGGGTGATATTGTCGACTCCATGTACACCGAAATGAAAGACAAATAAGCTTTTCACACGGTACCAAGGTACGTAACTAGTAGCTGAAACTACGTCATTGGTGAATGAGAAGCTGCAGTTGTCAACAACGATGACGTCTGTGCGTGCAGGACGTCTGTGATCATTCAAGGGTGCGCCAGAGGATATTCACGAGAAGTGCTTGTAAAAGCAAGGAAGGATATTAAAAGGAAAAAGTGAATCGGTGAGCATCGGGAAAGCCTTGATTACTGAGATTCGTTGTACATTACGGTCAAGCGAGTATTTATGTGTATCGATTTTGTGCAGTTTATTTCTATGTGTAGTGTAGGACGTAATGTTGATCGTAGTATGTGCACAACTGTGTATTTATTTACAATAGTCTTATCAGTAGAACAATAAGATGATCGCTGTTCAGAGACAGTAGGCTTCTCAGGGGAGGGGAGGTGATATGGATCCCTGTCTTCAGGTTGCCAAGCGAAGGAGAAGAAGACTGCTAATTTTGGTAGTACTGTACATCTTCGTCAGGGTCGGAGTAACGGGACTGAAAGTACACCACCTGGCCGGCCGCTGTGACGAAGCAGTTCTAGGCGCTTCAGTCCGGAAACGCGCTGCTGCTACGGTCGCAGATTCGAATTCTGCCTCGGACATGGATCTGTGTGATGTCCTTAGGTTAGTTAGGTTTAAGTAGTTCTAAGTCTAGGGGACTGATGACTTCAGATGTTAAGTCCCATAGTGCTTAGAGCCATTTGAACCATTTTTTGCACCACCTAGATGGTGGAGCGTTGCTTTCCAGAGAGTGAGAAGTGCTATTTTCTAGCCATAAATAGTCTTTAAGTTTAGTTTTTAATGCACGGGGGGTCGTGCGGTAGCGTTCTCGCTTCCCACGCCCGGGTTCCCGGGTTCGATTCCCGGCGGGGTCAGCGATTTTCTCTGCCTCGTGATGACTGGGTGTTGTGGGATGTCCTTAGGTTAGTTAGATTTAAGTAGTTCTAAGTCTAGGGGACTGATGACCATATATGTTAAGTCCCATAGTGCTCAGAGCCATTTGAACCATTTTTAATGCACGGGGGATACGAAATAAAAGCAGAAGGCTGGAAGAACTATTTTCAGAATTGCAAAAATTGGCGATTAGTAGTGGGGAGCAGTGAGAGGACTGAAAGGAACACGGAAACCTGCTTGGGGCATGTGTATGATTAAAGGAGCAGATGCAACAAGTGACTGAAGCAGTTCCGCACGAGCTCAGGGGAGTAAAAGTGGGACGGATAGATGTTAGAGGTGCAATATTGAAGAAAGGTACCTGGGAGTCAGATCTGGACCAATACTAAAGCCAATAACAGCAGTCCAAGCAGAGACAAATGCTACAGAGCATGCTATAGAGCAGTATAGATAGGAGATGTCAACTAACAATGATTTTAAGTGTCGCAATTCCTAGCACTATCGTGATGTTTGTTTTTGCTCTGCCTAGTTGTTTTTTTTTTTTTTTTTTTTTCTTGAGGCGACGTAGCGTGAGGAAACCGAATCTAGGGGTAATACGAGTCCCGGTAGACTGGATTCCCAATGTAAGAGATGACAGACGGATCGACTTATTTGATGTATTACTTATGCAATAGTTAGGAATAGACAAGTTGGGGAACTGCGAAGATAAAGAGTATAATTGTAATTAAAGGAGAGTAGGGCTGAAGCAAGATCCAAGAGACCTAGTCTTCTCCATTGAGGGAGGCAGTGTAGTGGCACAACCCCGTATTTTACGTAAAAGTATTAAATCTTTAGTGTAAGTAATTTTGACAAAACTTCTCCTGTAATAAAGCAGTTTTTAATACGTAAAGATGCACATGAACTTTCACGACCGCAAGAAACTTCTTTTCTTATGAGGTTACCAATTTCGGTCTATTTTAGACCATCTATAGACCTCACACTATGACAGTAGACGGTGGCTGTGAACGGAGCAGGCACTACGACTCCACGAACGCTGAGTTGCGAAGCAAGAATAGCTGAGCGCAGCAGTAAACTGGCCCAGGCAGCAAAAAACGATCTAGTAAGCATTCTATTGCCATCACACTTGAACCAGTCTATTCTTTTTGGGCGACGTGACTAGGCACTAGATTTTAGAGGAACAAATGGGCAGTAACGGAGCATAAAAGAGGTTGAATTTGAGGACAGCACATCATTTGACTCGGGAACTTGGTTATCGCCGAGTAGCCTCACCAGGACGCCGCAGCACCGCCGAACTGCGAGATGACTGGGCAGCGCCAGCAGCAGTCTCCAGTTCGAGAACAGACTCACAGTACTTGGAGCCGAAGCCACACTAGCCTGCTGACCATGCCTGCTGCCGCCAATGCTGAGACGCAGAGAGGGACTCAGCTTCACAACGCTAGCTGCCCTTCGCCGCCTGCCTGAGGGGTGCCGGTCGAAACCGGTGCACGCCCGCCTCCGCCACCACGGAGCGAAGAGCAGCGGGACAGCCACCTGGCGTGTCGTTCCTCCAGGCGCTGTCCTAGCGGGCGACTCCAGCTGCACCGCCCAGAGCTCATGAGGAGAGGCGTGGCTGGCTCATGAAGAACTGATGATGATGATGATGTTTGGTTTGTGGGGCGCTCAACTGCGTGGTTATCAGCGCCCGTACAATTTCCCAATCTTTGCTCAGTCCAATGTCGCCACTTTCCTGGAGGATGATGAAATGATGAGGACAACACAAACACCCAGTCATCTCGAGGCAGGTGAAAATCCCTGACCCCGCCGGGAATCGAACCCGGGACCCCCTGCTCGGGAAGCGAGAACGCTACCGCGAGACCACGAGCGGCGGACTCATGAAGAACTGAAGACATAAAAAGTTATACAGAGGGGTCCAAAAAAAATGTATCCACTGTTTAAAAGTCCATCACTTTTAAACTAATTGACGGAGTTGTCTCCTTTTTGGTGAAAGTGCAGCTTAAAGTCCATCTTAAGGATATCACTGTAGTTCTTCGAAATGGTCACTGTTAACATCCCGTTACTGTCGCAGGTTCGAATCCTGCCTCGGGCATGGATGTGTGTGATGTCCTTAGGTTAGTTAAGTGTAAGTAGTTCTGAGTTTAGGGGACTGATGACCTCAGAATTAAGTCCCATAGTGCTCAGAGCCATTTCTGATATTAACATCCACACACAAACCATGCCGATGAACTGCAGCACGAACTACTGACTGCAGCGTGTTCAGTTGGGTATTTGTACATGAATGTACGATGGATTCTCGAAATTCATCCAATGTGCGTGGCTTTTGTCGATAAACGACGTCCTTTAGTGTTCCCCACAAGTAAAAGTCCAGAGGAGTTAGGTCTGGGGAATGTGGTGGATACTCCACAGCACCTCTACGACCTATCCATCTTCCTGGTAGATTTTCGTCGAGATACGCCCTAACACGATTTTGGTAGTGCGCTGGGGCTTCATCTTGTTGAAAGGAAACTGTTCCGTCTCCATACATGTCTCGGATGGCAGGTAAAATGAATGTCTGAAGCTTCTGAAGGTACACCTCAACGGTAACTGTGCCGTCCGAGAAGAATGGCCCAATCGAGCCCCGGTAAGACAACCCACACCACATTCCTGGCAAATTCACGGTTTTGTCTACATGGGCGTTCGGATTTTCGGCGGCCCAGTAGATGCAATTGTGGCGATTTACTGTACCATTGAGTTTGAACTGTGCCTCATCAGAACACACAATCATCTCTGCAAACTCTTCATCGTTGCGTACCATGTTAGTAAACCACTCGCAGTACTCCATTCTACGATCTGGGTCGTCCTCGTTCATTGCGTGTAGAATTCGTGGGATGTAGCACTTCCACTTTGCTATCTTCAAAATTCGCCGAACACTTGAGCGACTCACTCCAGTTTCACGGGCACGCTGTCTCACAGACTTCTGAGGTGAGCGAGTAAATTGTTGTAACACACGACGGGAGTTAGAGAGCGAGTGAATTGTTGTAATACACGACGGGAGTTAGCTGGACTTGTTACTGTTACAGGTCGTCCAGATCGTTGTTTGTGTACATCTTTAACACAGCCTTCGGCTTCAAATTTGTCTCGAATGCGACGAATCGTTAAACGTGTCGGTTGCTCTGTTTGATACTCATTTCGCCATTGCCGTTCAACCTCATTAATGTTTTCGTACTTAAAATACCACTTCAAAACTGACTTCCTTTCATCGAATGTAAGCCTTTCCCCAGCCATGTTTACTCGAGTAAGTAGGTGCAACTAAGAACAAAACAGTGACTATCTGGCGACTGTCATCTGACAAAACAAAACAACGCAATACAAGGCTTGTGTGGCGTTTGCCGGAACTACAAACTATTACACTACCAAAGATCAGACAACTCCGTCAATTAGTTTGCCAGTTATGGACTTTTAAACAGTGGATACATTTTTTGGACCCCTCTGTATTGCTAAATTTTCCACAGCGTATCCACTGATACCGCCCCCCACCCGCTTACGGCATTACGGCATCAGCACACGCGAGCCGGCTTCTACAGAGGTCCCACTACAGAGTGATCCATACCGTTCTGTCAACTAGCTAGTGCTCGATATGTTCTTCCATTACCGGTTAGTAACTCGTTATGGGTTCCTGTACACTGGAACATTATTCACTATTGGTGTTCCGTGCTGCTGTGTGTCATTGCTGGTAACGGGCCATTCAGGTTAAACAAATCCATGAACTGCAGTAACGAAGCTTCCATTGCTTCTCTATTATTTCCCTATAAATGTTTCACTTTCTCACGTAATGCAGATGCATTGACGGTTTGCCTGCGACACAGCTTCTCACTTGAGCCATCCGTGTCATCTTCCTCCAAAATATCCGAACTAGTAGTTAATAAACCCTTCGGCAGACTCACTTCATCCCCGCCAAAATTATCTAGACTGACCAGAACCATAAAATCTCAGTCCATGTCACTCACGCGCACTGTACTTATGCGTACAAAACTGCGTTACTTATCCCATACTTCGTTAGTTTCCAATGGATCTACAACATATAATAAATCGTTATGTAGGTCCGTATCCACCCTCACTCAGAGCAGCTGCCCTGCATCTTGTGGTATCGTATCACGCGACTAGATCTTTAGTGCCTGTATTTGCAGTTTCTTTGGAACTACCTTCATTATTGGTTAACCTTGAGACAGTGTAACAATTATATTTCACCAAAATGTGGCAATACTTCTACATATTCTCGAAAACAGTTATTTCTCATGTTAAAACTGAACAGCGTTTTCCCCAATGACTTCATGTCATCACCACCTACGCCACGTATCCTATACCATGCTGACTGCAGTCTGTTTCTGCCCAAGAGATCCAGACTGACTACTGACACTGGAGCCCTGTGCCTACCAGATATTTTGTATTCTGGAGGCTGCTACGTGCTTTCTGCGTCTGTGGTCTATGGGTAGCGTCTTTGAATAGTAATCTAAACGTCGTCGGACCCGGGTTCGAAACCAGCAACCACTTATATTCTGATTAATAATCAGCATTGGCGGAACAAAATTTCCAGCATAAAAAGCCACCCTCATTCTGCCAACGGCCTTGTCAAAGAGGGCGGAGGAGTGGGCACAGGTTCAAGGCACTCTCTCTTCCTTATGGTAGGAAACTGCCCCTAAAGGTGGCAGAATCAGCAATGATCAACAGCATGAGAATACAGAAGGCAATGGAAACCATTGCATTAGATACATAACGTTTATCCACAGGACATGAGGCCTGTAATTGGAAAAGTGTCATGGTGATCTCAAAAAATGGTTCAGATTACTCTAAGCGCCATGGGACTTAACACTGAGGTCATCAGTCCCCTAGACCTACGACTACTTAAACCTAACTAACCTAAGGACATCACACACATCCATGTCCAAGGCAGGATTCGAACCCGCGACCGTAGCAGCAGCACGGTTCAGGACTGAAGCGCCTAGAACCGCTCGGCCACAGCGGCCGGTGGTGATCTCACCGTTGGCGAAAGATTCCGGAATAGTCCCCCATGCGGACCCCCGTGAGGGGATTGCCAAACGGGAGGTAACTATGAGAAAAAAATTGAATAATCAACAAAAGGATAACGTTCTACGAGTAGTGGCGTGGAATGTCAGAGCTTGACTGTGGTAGGGAAGCTAGAAAATCTGAAAAGGAAATTCAAAGGTCCAATCTAGACATAGTAGAGGTCAGTGAAGTAAAATGGAAAGAAGATAAGGAATTCTGGTCAGATGAGTGTAGGTTAATATCAACAGCAGCAGAAAATAGTATAACGGCAGTAGGATTCGTTATGAATCGAAACGAAACGATGCCGACGTCGGATGCCAAAGATGAGTTAGATAAAGTGTATGAGGAAATTGAAAGAGTAACACAGTACGTAGAGGAACATGAAAATGGTTGACTGGAATTAAGTTGAAGGGGAAGGAGTAGAAGAAAAAGTTACAGGAGAATATGGGCTTGGGACAGGGAATGAGAGAAGAGAAGGACTAATTGAGCTCCATAATAAATTTCAGCTAGTAATAGTGAGCACTCTCTTCAAGAATCACATGGTATAAATGGAAAAGAGAGGGCGATAAGGGATGATTTCAGTTAGATTACATCAAGGTCAGACGGAGATTTCGAAATCAGATACTGGATCGCAAGGCGTACCCAGGAGTAGATATAGATTCAAATCACAACGCAGCAGTGATGGAGAGCAGGCTGAAATTCAAGAGATTAATCAGGACGAAAAATTACAGCAATAAGAGTACCTCAGCAGACAGTACAGTTCATGAGGAATGAACACTCAAAAAAGGGTAATCACAACGGTTGGAAAGGAAAACATAAGAACAAAGAAGATACCTGCCAAGATTTGGGAATACAGAAATACAAATCGCCGAGTAATGAAATTAATTGAAGTGCAGGGAAGCTAAGACGAAATGACTGTATGAAAAAATGTGAAGAAATCAAAAAGAAATGACTGTCGGAAGTACTGATTTAGTATACAGGAAAATCAAAACAACCTTCGGTAACATTAAAAGCAATGGTGGTAACTTTAATAGCACATCGGGATTTCCACTCTTAAACGCAGAGGAGAGTGTGATGAAAGCCTCTATGAGGGGGAAGATTTGTCTAATGTGATAGAAGAAAAAATTGGATTTCATTTAGAACTAATAAGGGATTCAGTATTATAATCAAAATTTAAGAGAGCTTTCGAGGAATTAAGATCAAATAAGGTAGAAAGAATAGACAACATTCCACTAGAATTCTTTTAAAATTAGAATCAATGGGGGAAGCGACAACAAAAAGATTGTTTACGTTTGTGTGTAGAATATATGAGTCTGGTGACATACCATCTACATCTACATCTACATCCATACTCCATAAGCCACCTGAGGGTGTGTGGCGGAGGATACCTTGAGTACCTCTATTGGTTCTCCCTTCTATTCCAGTCTCGTATTGTTCGTGGAAAGAAGGATTGTCGGTATGCCTCTGTGTGGGCTCTAATCTCTCTGATTTTATCTCATGGTCTCTTCGCGAGATGTATGTAGGAGGGAGCAATATACTGCTTGACTCCTCGGTGAAGGTATGTTCTCGAACCTTCAACAAAAGCCCGTACCGAGCTACTGAGCGTCTCTCCTGCAGAGTCTTCCACTGGAGTTTGTCTATCATTTCCGTAACACTTTCGCGATTACTAAATGATCCTGTAACGAAGCGCACTGCTCTCCGTTGGATCTTCTCTATCTCTTCTATCAACCCTATCTGGTACGGATCCCACACTGCTGAGCAGTATTCAAGCATCTGACTTTCGGAAAAATATCATCTTCAGACTTTCGTAGACTGCAAGAGCTTACAAGTGCGAGAATTATCGTATAATCTGCTTAACAGCTCACACGTCTAAGTTGATGACTAGAATAATATACAGAAGAATGGACACAAAACTGAGATGTGCTAGATGATGATCAGTTTGGCTTTAGAAAAGGTAAAGGCAACAGAGAGGCAAAACTGACGTTGCGGATGATAATGGAAGGAAAATCAAGACACATTCATACGGTTTGTCGACCTGGGAAAAGCGTTCGACAAAGTAAAATTATGCAAGATGTTCTAAATTCTGAGAAATATAGGAGTAAGGTATATGGATAGAGGGTAATGTACAATATGTACAACAGCCGAAAGGGAATAATAAGAGTGGACGACCAAGAAAGAAGCTCCCAGATAAAAAAGGGTGTAAGGTGGGGATGTAATCTTTTCCCCATACTGTTCAATCCGTACACAAAAGAAGCAGTGAGGGAAATAAAAGATGTTCTGGAGTGGGATAAAAATTCAAGGTGAAAGGATATCAGTGATACGATTGGCTGATGACATTGCTCTCCTGAGTGAAAGTGAAGAAGAATTACATGACCTCTCGGATGGAATGAGGAATCTAATGAGTACGGAATATGGACTGAGAGTAAATCGAAGGAAGACGAAAATAACGAGAAGTGGTTGAAATGAGATTGCGAAAAACTTAACATCAGGGTTGATGGTCAGGAAGGAGAAGAAGTAAGGAATTCTGCTACGTAGGCAGCAAAATAATCAGTGACGAACGGAACAAGGAGGACGTTAAAAGCAGACTAGCACTGGAAAATAGGGCATTCCTGGCCAGGAGAAGTCTGGTAGCATCAAACATAGGTCTTAATGTAAGGAAGAAATTTCTGAGAATGTATATCTGGAGCACAGCGTTGTATGGTAGTGAAACATGAACTGTGGAAAAGCCGGAACAGAAGAGAATCGAAACATTTGAGTTGTCATGCTGCATATGAATATTGAAAATTAGGTGGACTGATAAGGTAAGGGATGAAGAAGTTCTGCACAGTATGGGAGAGAAAAGGAACATGTGGAAAACACTGATAAGGAGAAGGGACAGGATGATAGGATATCTGTTTAGACATCAGGGAAAGACTTCCACGGTACTAGAGGAAGCTGTAGAGGGCAAAAACTGTAGAGGAGGATAGAGATTGGAATACATCCAGCAAGTAAATTAGGACGTAGGCTGCAAATACTACTCTAGCCTGAAGAGGTTGGCACAGGAGAGGAATTCGTGGCTGGCCGCACCAAACCAGTCATAAGACTGATGACAAAAAAAATATATTACTTTGCCAATAAGCACCACTGAGTCTCTGCATACGTTTCTACTGGGAATGCCGTCCGACTGATGACGCACCCACCTCCCCACATTCATAACATTTGGGCTGATGAGATTGTTTCATTATGTGGCCCATGTACCCCCATCTAAAACTCTCACCTCAGGAGAAAAAAACACTGCGAACGCTTTGTCTCCATGTAGCAGAGTTGATCTCATTCAGTTTCTTAGCATTCCTAATGGCGGCAGATAAGTCACTTCTCTATTCTGACCCCCATTGACATATCAACAGAAATACCTGTTAGAAACACATTCAGAGCCTCATTCTCTGCCTCACGCGGAATCACTCTATCGGCCTCCGTATTCTCCATTAGTTCGTACGTTTGTGAGTTCAGTTTCCTAATCCTGTCGGAGAATTATTCCATTGATTTGCCGTGTTTCTTCGATACCCCGTTGAGTTTTTCCCTAAAGAACCCCGCGCTGTTCTGCGTCTGATAGTGCCAGTTCATGAAACGTTCGGGCCTTACTGAGAGTCTCGTAGTTACCCACTAACATTAATGTTGCCATATTCAAGGACGTTCCTGTCGATCATCCCAAACTGTCGAGAGCCTATACATCACTAATACACATATTCGGCTGCTTTTCCCGAAAATGGCGGTACGAGGCCATCTAATGCGTGATCGATGAGTGGGCGAGTACACTCAACAAGGTTTTATTTTCCCCTTACTCAAGTAATCCCTTCTGTCTCCCTCCCCCCCCCCCCCCCTCGCAAGACTAACGGCTTCCCATTTCTTTATTCTCCTACGCAATGCCTCATTTCCTTGTCCTACTGCGTTGCAGTTTGTAACAACGCGGCTATCTGCCCCTTCAAAGCTTCCAACGCTTCATTCAGAGTCGCTGCTCGTGTGTCTGGTATTTATGTAAACTCCGTCTATCGTTATACCAGAAAAGAAGAAAACTGCACACACAGTAAACGAAAAAGAATTACACTACACTTAATCTTTACGCCTTATCATACCCAACGAGGTTCTGTGAACTGGTGTGATTTGTGACCAACCCTTCTACACGTACTACCATACATTTAGCTGACACAGCTTAAACACATGGCAAGTCATACCCAGATAAATTACATTAAAGGCACCTCACTGGCTGCAAGTAAGCTTCTCTAGTGTTCCCACTGGATTGAGACTAGTCTGTAGGTTCCTGCGTTCTACAAAACGACATTTTTAACGTACTGTAAAGGTCCCTGCAGTTCAATGTGGCCATAAAAAAATACACAACAAGAAGGCAAACAATATCTCGCCACATCGCGTTGTTAAAAACTTCAAACTATAGTTGCTGAGACGTAGAAGGTGCATAGACCGTCGGCAACTGCTGTCCTAGATATATGGATATGGCCCCAGACGTAGAGGTCTTTACCACTGCCAACCATTTGTCACTGAAGTTCAAGATCTTGCAAATCACATACTCACTGGGCGATTTCCAATAAAAGGTAACAAGGACCAATAGCATGTCCAGCATAAAATATCACATATATAAGACAAACATGATGTTGTGCTGATGTTTTAGCGCAATCATTCACTTAACATCACAATGACGACAGAGTTAATATGATATCGACCCAGCTCAGTCATCTTTGTGGTGTTAAGTGAACGTGTGCGCTAGGACATCAGCAGAACATGATGTATGTTTTATATTTGTGGTATGCTGATGTTTCTTGCTATCTTTCATTTTAAATCGACGCTACATCATTGTGTCATCTGCAAATTCGTAGAGATCCGGAACTTCTATGAATCTGTTGCTAGATCCGATGATGACAGAATATATCTATCGAAACCAGTGATCAATAAAAAGATTAACAGTCGATCTTGACGTACCTGATATTCCAGAATAGTTTAACACCTTCATCTCGGCTTTTCTTCGGGCATAGCAAACCTTCTTGAACCAGTCTGCAAGAAACGATTCTAATGGAAAGTGCATGCTTCTGGAACCGCCTCTTCGTACACACACTGTATTTCAGGTGTTTTAACATGATGTGCCTGGGCTGATAAGTCTTTGGTAGATTTTCTGAAGTATACAGCGTCAGATGTCCATCCATGGGTCACAGGATATCCGCAAAAACTGGACCATGGTTTTTAAGTGCTTATCTGGTATCCATAGCGTCCCAGGTCCGTCAGCAGGTATGGCTTCTTCTAAAGAAGCCCTTTCCACTTCGTGGGGGTGAATTTATTCGCACCACTTCATCTACTAGATGCGAAACCTGTTTTCTGTGTACCCTCCTCCAATGGTCCCATAGATTAGTACCAACTACTATTCTTGCCTCGTTCAGTCCCATTACATTTCGTTAGGGCCCTACGTTACCAGTAGGACTAGCAACTTGCTTTGCGAATAATATAGAAACACCGTTACTGTTTGTGGAGGGTAAAAATCGTATAGGGAGACCAAGAGCTGGATACACTAAGCAGATTCAGAAGGATGTAGGTTACAGTAGGTACTTGGAGATGAAGAAGCTTGCACAGGATAGAGAAGCATGGAGAGTTGCATCAAACCAGTCTCTGGACTGATTTCCACAACAACAACAACAACCAATGATTTTTTTTTTTTTGTGTCATCAGTCTACTGACTGGTTTGATGCGGCCCGCCACGAATTCCTTTCCTGGGCTAACCTCGTCATCTCAGAGTAGCACTTGCAACCTACGTCCTCAATTATTTGCTTGACGTATTCCAATCTCTGTCTTCCTCTACAGTTTTTGCCCTCTACAGCTCCCTCTAGTACCATGGAAGTCATTCCCTCATGTCTTAGCAGATGTCCTATCATCCTGTCCCTTCTCCTTATCAGTGTTTTCCACATATTCCTTTCCTCTCCGATTCTGCGTAGAACCTCCTCATTCCTTACCTTATCAGTCCACCTAATTTTCAACATTCGTCTATAGCACCACATCTCAAATGCTTCGATTCTCTTCTGTTCCGGTTTTCCCACAGTCCATGTTTCACTACCATACAATGCTGTACTCCAGACGTACATCCTCAGAAATTTCTTCCTCAAATTAAGGCCGGTATTTGATATTAGTAGACTTCTCTTGGTCAGAAATGCCTTTTTTGCCATAGCGAGTCTGCTTTTGATCTCCTCCTTGCTCCGTCCGTCATTGGTTATTTTACTGCCTAGGTAGCAGAATTCCTTAACTTCATTGACTTCGTGACCATCAATCCTGATGTTAAGTTTCTCGCTGTTCTCATTTCTACTACTTCTCATTACCTTCGTCTTTCTCCGATTTACTCTCAAACCATACTGTGTACTCATTAGACTGTTCATTCCGTTCAGCAGATCATTTAATTCTTCTTCACTTTCACTCAGGATAGCAATGTCATCAGCGAATCGTATCATGGATATCCTTTCACCTTGTATTTTAATTCCACTCCTGAACCTTTCTTTTATTTCCATCATTGCTTCCTCGATGTACAGATTGAAGAGTAGGGGCGAAAGGCTACAGCCTTGTCCTACACCCTTCTTAATACGAGCTCTTCGTTCTTGATCGTCCACTCTTATTATTCCCTCTTGGTTGTTGTACATATTGTATATGACCCGTCTCTCCCTATAGCTTACCCCTACTTTTTTCAGAATCTCGAACAGCTTGCACCATTTTATATTGCCGAACGCTTTTTCCAGGTCGACAAATCCTATAAAAGTGCCTTGATTTTTCTTTAGCCTTGCTTCCATTATTAGCCGTCACGTCAGAATTGCCTCTCTCGTCCCTTTACTTTTCCAAAAGCCAAACTGATCGTCACCTAGCGCATTCTCAATTTTCTTTTCTATTCTTCTGTATATTAATCAGCTTCGATGCATGAGCTTTTAAGCTGATTGTGCGATAATTCTCGCACTTGTCAGCTCTTGCCGTCTTCGGAATTGTGTGGATGATGCTTTTCCGAAAGTCAGGTGGTATATCGCCAGACTCATATATTCTACACACCAACGTGAATAGTCGTTTTGTTGCCACTTCCCCCAATGATTTTAGAAATTCTGATGGAATGTTATCTATCCCTTCTGCCTTATTTGACCGCAAGTCCTCCAAAGCTCTTTTAAATTCCGATTCTAATACTGGATCCCCTATCTCTTCTAAATCGACTCCTGGTTCTTCTTCTATCACATCAGACAAATCTTCACCCTCATAGAGGCTTTCAATGTATTCTTTCCACCTATCTGCTCTCTCCTCTGCATTTAACAGTGGAATTCCCGTTGCACTCTTAATGTTATCACCGTTGCTTTTAATGTCACCAAAGGTTGTTTTGACTTTCCTGTACGCTGAGTCTGTCCTTCCGACAATCATATCTTTTTCGATGTCTTCACATTTTTCCTGCAGCCATTTCGTCTTAGCTTCCCTGCACTTCCTATTTATTTCATTCCTCAGCGACTTGTATTTCTGTATTCCTGATTTTCCCGGAATATGTTTGTACTTCCTCCTTTCATCAATCAACTGAAGTATTTCTTCTGTTACCCATGGTTTCTTCGCCGCTACCTTCTTTGTACCTATGTTTTCCTTCCCAAATCCTGTGATGGCCCTTTTTAGAGATGTCCATTCCTCTTCAACTGTACTGCCTACTGCGCTATTCATTATTGCTGTACCTATAGCGTTAGAGAACTTCAAACGTATCTCGTCATTTCTTAGTACTTCCGTATCCCACTTCTTTGCGTATTGATTCTTCCTGACTAATGTCTTGAACTTCAGCCAACTCTTCATCACTACTATATTGTGATCTGAGTCTATATCTGCTCCTGGGTACGCCTTACAATCCAGTATCTGATTTCGGAATCTCTGTCTGACCATGATGTAATCTAATTGAAATCTTCCCGTATCTCCCGGCCTTTTCCAAGTATACCTCCTCCTCTTGTGATTCTTGAACAGGGTATTCGCTATTACTAGCTGAAACTTGTTACAGAACTCAATTAGTCTTTCTCCTCTTTCATTCCTTGTCCCAAGCCCATATTCTCCTGTAACCTTTTCTTCTACTCCTTCCCCTACAACTGCATTCCAGTCGCCCATGACTATTACATTTTCGACCCCCTTTACATACTGCATTACCCTTTCAAAATCCTCATACACTTTCTCTATCTGTTCATCTTCAGCTTGCGACGTCGGCATGTATACCTGAACTATCGTTGTCGATGTTGGTCTGCTGTCGATTCTGATTAGAACAACCTGGTCACTGAACTGTTCACAGTAACACACCCTCTGCCCTACCTTCCTATTCATAACGAATCCTACACCTGCTGTACCATTTTCTGCTGCTGTTGATATTACCCGATACTCATCTGACCAGACATCCTTGTCTTCCTTCCACTTCACTTCACTGACCCCTACTGTATCTATATTGAGCCTTTGCATTTCCCTTTTCAGATTTTCTAGTTTCCCTACCACGTTCAAGCTTCTGACATTCCACGCCCCGACTCGTAGAACGTTATCCTTTCGTAGATTATTCAACCTTTTTCTCATGGTAATATGGATTATTCAGACCTAAAATACCGGTTTCGCCTAATGTCGCTAGTACTGCCCCACTGTCATGCGTGCATGGCGTGGAGCACGTTTCAACCAGCAGTTCGCTTGCGTACGATCTAGTGTAACGAAAAAAGTGATTCATCCGAAAAGACGACCCGTTTCTATTGATGCAGGTTCAATCTCGGTGATCGAACGCCCACTGTAATCGTAGCTGACGGTGTCGTTGGGTTAACATGGGAACACAAAGGGGTTGTCTACAGCGGAGCCCCATGTTCAGTAATATTCACTTAATAGGGTGCCAGGCATACATAATGAGTTGTGCCACAGAGTGCCGCCTACTCTTCTTTACACAGTGGACAAACTTCTGGTGCGGCGTACACGGTCAACACTTTGTTTCCTACTAGTGGTTTCACTGTCCTTCAACCACTTTCCACAGATATTTACGACAGTAGCACGCGAACAACCCACTAGCTTCGCCGTTTTCGTGATGCTCGTTTTCTTGCACCAGGCCATAACAATCTTCTTTGTGGCCATAGCGTCGCTGGATGATTTCGCAATTTATAAGCGCCGGATCCTGTAAATGTGTGAATATACAGGGTGATTCCATGATGATATTACAGACTTTTAAGATTGGTGGGGAAAGATAGATGTGTCAGTTTCAGGTTAGGGTCCCTGGTCTGAACGCACGAGTCGAGAGCTATAAGCAAAATTCGTTCTGATACCTCTGACAGACGAATATATGTACTGGTACTGTTGTTGCTAAGACTGTAGGGTAGGCAGCTTTCAGAGCTCTCAAGTAAACCTAGGGTCTAATACATAACAGCAAGTGTGAAACACTGTCTACTGTAAAGGTTAAGTAACCATCTTCACAGGAAGAAGAGCTATACAATGACGAGTAGCGAATCTTTAAATCCACTTCAGTCATATGTTCATACAGTTGTTCCGTAAACTCATACGTTCATCTTCGCTAGTGTGAAACACTTACACCTGAAAAATGCTCACAACTCTTAAGGTATGAACTACGACGCTCTGTAGCGCTCGTTTGCAAGCCAATGGTTTCAGACTGAGGTGAGAAGGCGATAACGCACATTTTCAGTAGCGGCCACAAGTTACAGATTCTACATGTTTCTCTAATCTCGGATGAAATGTAAATGTCGTGTGACTAGGGGTCCCAGTCAGGGAGACCGTTCGCCGGGTGCAAGTCTTTCTATTTGACGCCACTTCGGCGACTTGAGCGTCGTTGGGGATGAAATGATGATGATTAGGACAACACAACACCCAGTCCCTGAGCGGAGAAAACCTCCGACCAAGCCGGGAGTCGAACCCGGGTCCGTAGGATTGACATTCTGTCACGCTGACCACTGAGCTACCGGGGGCGGACTAAGCTCGCGTGAAAATCTGCCAAGTGGCTGAAAAACTGTCGAAGACTACTCTCAGCCGCTGAGGCTGCTTTTCCTCAGTTTCTACTTTACTGGCGACCTCAGTACGCAAATCCGCTTTCCGCAGATTCAAGCCACTTCCGTGCCTTTGTTCGAAATGCTCCGCTCTGCCAAGACTTCTAAGCTCTAAACACAACAAACTGAGTTTACTAACAGGAGTTCTAAAGAAAAATGTGATGCGCGGCCATAAAGCAGCCCACTGTTTTCCAAATAGGAGTCCAGCAGAGCGTTTTTCTTGTATATTCTTGTTACCGTGGATAAAATTCGAAATGAAAGGAAGGGATCTGTGTGAGGCAGTTGAGACAATCCGCCTCAAATATGTTCAGAACGAATAAAACCATCTGGGTGCGGTTTTCGCAGAGCTATAGCGGACAATACAGGGTGAAGCGAAATTCGCGCACTCGGGCTTCGCAGCGTGACTCCTCACATTCCAGCGATAAAAAAAATGTCTGTCATAAAATTTCGTCCGGCGAGTACATCCGGCAGAAAAAGTACTTTAATGATTGGCAATCTGGCAACACTGTAAGCACATGTAGCGTAACTGCCTCTGTCAGTACATATTAATTGTGCTGTATAGTTGGTGCAGTGGATAGAGTTTTGGGTTAGAATGCAGGAGGTCGAGGGTTTAATTCTGGGGAGGGGCGCAGTTTTTTTTTATTTGCTAATTTCATTCTGACATTTCAAACTGTAATATACACCATTTTTAGGTCACATGTATCCTAAATTTACAACATTTTGTAACGCTGAACATAACAAATGCGTGGTTAGACAAATAATAAACAGAAAGTTGAAACAAATGGCCTGTTATAGGACAGAATAGCTACAAAATCAAACCCAATTTCGAGATGCTAGAGATGGTAGCACAGTACACTAACACAACATATACTTGTCATTTATGTTACAAGTAATATGAGCGCTCAGATGTCGCACATTAGCAACCAGTGATAATAATAATGTCCATATTAATGACCACCTGACCTTCACAACAGAAGACGTTGTCCTCAGAATAACAGATGCTCTACATTGCGCAACCCGCCGGATCATACAGCTCTGGAACTTTCACAGCAAAGCTGTGTCCACAGTAAGAATGATAATAATAATAATAATAATAATAATAATAATAATAATGATAAAACCTACATTATGGACAGGTAGACAATTTAAGAAAATTCTTTCTAGAACGAGCAGAAACTAGCAAAATACACAAAGCAATCACTCATATAAATACATCAGCTACACCATTGCAATTTCATAACCACTTCTACAACCCTTTAGATCACATAACATCAACAGATACAAAGAAAGTAAATTGGAAAAAGAAAACACTACACGGCAAGCACCCGTATCATCTAACACAGCCACACATAGATCAAGACGCATCCAACACATGGCTAAGAAACGGCAATATATACAGTGAGACGGAAGGATTCATGATCGCAATACAGGATCAAACAATAAACACCAGATATTACAGCAAGCATATTATTAAAGATCCCAATACCACAACAGATAAATGCAGACTTTGCAAACAACAAATAGAAACAGTAGATCACATAACAAGCGGATGTACAATACTAGCAAATACAGAATACCCCAGAAGACATGACAATGTAGCAAAAATAATACATCAACAACTTGCCATAAAACATAAACTAATAAAACAACACGTTCCCACATACAAGTATGCACCACAAAATGTACTGGAGAATGATGAATACAAATTATACTGGAACAGAACGATTATAACAGATAAAACAACAACACATAACAAACCTGACATCATACTCACCAATAAAAAGAAGAAATTAACACAACTAATTGAAATATCCATACCCAACACAACAAATATACAGAAGAAAACAGGAGAAAAAATTGAAAAATACATCCAACTGGCTGAGGAAGTCAAGGACATGTGGCATCAGGATAAAGTCGACATTATCCCAATTATACTATCAACTACAGGAGTCATACCTCACAATATTCACCAGTACATCAATGCAATACAGCTACATCCAAACATATATATACAACTACAAAAATCTGTAATTATTGATACATGTTCAATTACCCGAAAGTTCCTAAATGCAATATAACATATACCATACAGTTACAAGGAAGTCACGCTTGACCGAGGTCCGCGTCACGTTCCATTTTTAACCAGACTTAAGTCTGAGAAAAAAAGGTCAAAAAGATAATAATAATAATTCATTGAGATACGTACTAAACAGCATGCGGTTACCGGTCTCAATGTCGAAAGGCATAATTAGTGGGACCATGCTGATAACACATACAAACAGTAACTGTGTTTCGATATTATTCGGAAAGCACGTTGCTAGTGCTACTGGTAACGTAAGGCCCTCACCAAATGTAATGGGCCCGAACGAGGCAAGAATAATAGTTGGTACTAATCTATGGGACCATTGGAGGAGGGTACAAACAAAACAGGTTTCTCATCTAATAGATGAAGTTGTGCGAGTAAAGTCACGCCCACATAACGTAAGCGAGCAGCTGCAGTCTTAGATATGGGCGGTCCGAGTTCATTTCTTTAAAATCTCAAAATTGAAGCTACAACAGTCACATAAGTAATCTTCTTATTGTGTCACAAGAGAAAAGAGACACCAAAATACAAAATTAGATCATCATAATTAATAAGAAACGTCCCGTATATGTCAAAGGATCATCACGTTCGATACAGTAGATACGAAACCAAAGACGGGCCTGAAAATAATGTCGAACACAAAATATCTACTGAAATGAAACAACATGCAACAGTGGAACGCTATAGTTGAAAAATTAGATGCTGAGCAATAAAAAAAAATTTTTTTAGGAAGCGTTTCATAAAATTTAGTATGTACAAACAACTGGTAGTGATAACAGCACTTGTTAAATTAAATTTCATTTTATCTATATTTTTCAGCTTCATACGTGACTGTATACTAGAAGTATGAATTAAAAAAAAACACCTTCAGTCACAACTTTTAGAGTTTTATTAAGGGGCGTAGGATGTCAAATGGGCCGACTTGGAGCAGGAGAGGCACCATAGCACATTTCAATTTCCACTGTCTACACTTTTACAAATAAATTCATAAAACGTTGTCAGCATGACCAGGAAGGATTCAGGATTCACACTTATAGTACTGGAAGCTCAAAAACATAACAAAATATTTTTTTTAATATGTGAAATTTCATCATTTTTTCACTTACTATTGGCTGCATTTGTCGCTATAGGTACACTTTTCTTCATAAGTAAGAGAGATTCTCCAATGAATTTTGCACACAATACAAATCATACTTGCAGGGTCATGAAACTCTATAATTTATTTAATTTGTGGAAAAATAAAAGAGCTGTTACATTTCAAAATTCATGTTTAGAAAAAAACTAAAATTTTATAGTTAATTATCTCAATTATTATCACAGTTTTTAATATATTTGGACAATTCTAGAGTTGCATACACCTGTAAGTATGGTCTGTATTCTGTGCAAAATTCGTTGAAGAATCTGTCTTATTTATGAAGAAAAATGTACCTATAGCAACAAATGCAGCCAATAGAAGGTGGAAAATGATGAAACTACACAAGTAAAAAATTTATTTTGTTATGTTTTTTAATGGACATTACAATGTGCTGTGGTGCCTCTCCTGCTCTAAGTCGGTCTGTTTGACGTCCTAACTCAGTTAAGCTTTTACCTCTAATGGGTGTAGTGTATTAGCTAATCATATATGTAACAACAGTACTTAATAATATCTTCTGTCTTCTTATACTGAGATTTTACTTCTGGCTTCATCCACATTATCCCACATTTCCTTTTGGCAATTTGGGTTGCACCTGATATTGTCTCACAATTACTTCACATTTAATGGGAAAGTTTACCAACAGAGTCTTGGCATGGGCAGCAGAATATCAAGTTTCTTCGTAGATATATTTCTCAATCATCTGGAAACTAAGTTCTTTAATGGAAACAATAGACTCAAAAGCAAAATAATGTATTTCTGGAGAAATGTTGATGATACCTTGCTGCTCTTTGATGGGACAAAAGAGGAGATTGAAGAGCTACTAGCAGTATTCAATTCTTTCTACAAAAACATAAAATTCACAATAGAATATGAAGACAACAAAAGTATAAATTTCGTGGATCTTAAAACCACCAACCACCAACGAAAACATAAGTTCAGCATGCACAGAAAACACACATACACAGATATAACACCGTACAACTCATCATGACATCTCACCACACAGAAACACGCTATGTTTAGATCCATACTACACAGTGTATTCTCTCTCTCTCATCAAGAAGGCACGATCGCTTTCCTGTGTGCGAAGCACACCGTAACCCTTTCACATTTACACCTGCCATCCGACTACTAATGGCCCCGCAGCAACATTCTATATCATCGCACACAGCTGTTCAAAGACTAGCAGCAGCCGGATAGCGGAATTACTGTCTCATGTCACGGCTGCTGTCAAAACTACAGAAACAGCTATTAGGTCTACATCTTTGCTTCCGCCGTTTTTTCTCGAAGTTCGGGGCTTTATTGTGAAAAACTTGCAAAAAAATTATGATTCACAGTATTGCCCATCGCTGGCTACTACAGTCTCCCAACTTTTGGATAGCATACGAATGCCGTGGCGGAAGAACTGGGCGTCTTTTGTGGGGATCCATGAATCGATCCAATTTTGCACTTGTTCATATGATAGGAAATGCTGGTCAGCCAGACTGTATACCACTGATCGAAACAGGTAGTAGTCAGAGAGAGAAACGTATGGAGAATACGGCGGGAGGGATAGGACTTCTTATTTCTACGTTTCCATGTATATTTTGACTGGTTTTGCGACATGGGGTCGAGCACTGACCTGCTGCAAAATTACCTTTACGTTTCTATCGCTGTATTGTGGCCGTTGGTGTTTCACTGCTGGGCTCGAACGCATCAATTGCTTTCGATAATGATGTCATGTGACTGTCTTCGTCTGTTTCAGTAGCTACGAAAGCGTTATGTCTTCCCCCGCCATGCCGGTCTTCGACCTCAAAATCACCGTTCTTATGCCGTTGAAAAATTCTCTGCACGTTCTTCCACTAGTAGTTCCCTCACCATTGGTCTTACCCAGCATTTTAAGAGCCACAGCCGCACATTTCCTCATGTTAAAGCAGAAAATTAAAACTTCCCCCAAATGGCGAGAAATGTGTAAGTAAGTTGACGTACGTGATCGAGAATAACCTTATGATGCAATCACAAATCGACTAATTTTTCTATGGCATTATGTTTACAGATGCCTAAGCTTATTGTATTAGACCAATGACCAACCACCTGAACCCCAATTGCCGCTACTGCCGTCTATTGCAAAATGGCGGAAGCAAAGTTGTAGACCTAATATGTTTAGAGCAAACTGCCATTCATCACACCAACTAGAAATTTTTTCTACGTCACCTTGTATCCCCTACAGTCACTGAACGATGTTACCTTCGCCTTCACCACAATATCACCAACAAACAGCAGATTGCTGCTCATCCACTTCGTCAGATAATTTATTCATGCACAAACAGAGGTCCTATCATACTTCTGTGGGGCACTCCTGACGATACTCACGCCGCTGAAGAGCACTCGACGTCAAGTACATTTCGACTGGTGCATTTTCCGGTAAGCACCGACTGCTGATGAATTGCGTTGCATTGTATTCAGCGACGAAACGCAGTTGTCCCCTGGAGTAAGCTCGAGATCAGGGGAAAACTGAAAATAAATCACGTAGCTACTGAATGATTGTTGTGAAATAAGTTAATAAAGAATATAACGGCGAAGGCAACACGTAGAACTTGTAAAATAACTCTATGATATTAAGGTTGTGAACCGATATGAGTCTCTCTACATCTCACACACATGCGGCTCGATCTCACCATGTTGTAGCTGTTGCTGCCAGAAGTGCTGTAACATCACTTGCGGTATCATAGCGTACTTCCTTTCAATTTGGCCTCACAAGTCGGAGATCTGCAGGGAAGTTCGGCGAGGCGACCAGGAGGCGAGAAGCATCAGAAGAACTGTGTTTGTACTGTGCGACAGCGTGCGTCAAGGAAACCTTGCTTCAGCACGTCTTTAGTTGCGAGTCAACCCTAGTTCTTCTGAGCTCCGACCACAAAAATGGCGTCTCTGAGAGGACAGGTCCTCATCCTTATTCTATCTTTAACCTATTTAACCAGTTAATTTCTTCCTAACCTTTTAGTCAGAAAAAGATCATTCCTCGCTCTTCCCGACTCTTTCTTCAGGCAATAAGGGAGCCTCCTGTCAGCACTTTCGTGCTCCCAGTCGCCTTGGGAAATGTTCCATATACACCAACGTCTGTCCTTGTTATACTCTTAACCAAAGTTTTTGTGTAAGAGCTGTGCATTCAGCGGCATACCATTGTTTTCACTCGATCTTTCTTTTCAACTTTTCCGGTGTCTGTTCCAACAGTCGTTTCTATATTCGGTAGCCAATACAGCTTTCTTCTAAGGTTCCTCCTCACTCCATCTCACAAAACTTTTTTGCAGCCGTACACGACAGGAAGCTCTGCATGTTTCGGAACTCATCCGGCGGCGCCGCGGGGCATCAGAGAAGGTCATGTCGACTCCTAGGCACTGTGAGACTGCCTCCCATCATCGTCCCTTCCCATACGATGCGAAATGGGGCACCTGGCCAGCAGGCATTCGAGTCACTGGCCATGGCGTCCAGTTTGCTTCCAAACATTTCCTTACTACCCAATACCATGCAAGGCCATTTTTATACTACTGAAACTAATGATCACTGGTACATGCAAGGTCAATTAATTACGCAGGTCGAGGGTGGATCTCTAATCTGAATATTGCGAATTTGCATACGTTGCGGATCCGTTCTGAAAAACGGTCATTTAACATCATCTCCGAATCTTATCAATGATATCGTTTCACCCTGAATTTTAATCCTACTCTTGAAACATTCTTTTATTTCCGGCATTGATTCTTCATTGCACAGTTTAAACAGTAGGAGCAAAGAACTATATTCCTGTCTTACACCTTTCTTAATCTGAGAGCATCGTTCTTGGTCTTCTATTCTTATTGTTTACTCTTCGTCCTTGCACATACTGTACATTATCCGTCTTTACCTACAGCTTAACCCATTTTTCTCAGAAATTCGAACATCTTGCGGCGTTCTACATTTCGAATGCTTTCTCCATGTCGACAGAGCTACGAATGTGTCTTGATTGTTCTTCAGTCTTGCTTCCATTGTCAGCCTCAACGTCTGAATTTCCTACCTTTCCTAAAGCCAAACTGATCGTCCTCAAATAGATCCTCAATTGCCTTACCCGTTCTTCTCTACATTAATCTTGTCAGCAATTTGGTAAGACGTTAAGCTGATTGTGCGATAATTCTTGCCCTTATCAGGTTTTACTATTTTCGGAACTGTATGGATGACATTTTTCCGAAAGTCTGATGGTATCACCAGTCTCACACACTCTCCACACCTACGTGAATACTCGTTTTGCTGCCACTTCCCCCCAGTGAATTGAGAAATTCCTATGGAATGTTAACTACCTCCTCTACCTTATTTGATCTCACGTCGCCCAAATTTCTTTTACATTCTCAATCTAATATTGGATCCCCTATTTTTTCCTTGTGACTTCTGTTTCTTTTTCTACCACGTCGTCAAACAAGTACTCCCTCTCATAGAGGTCTTCGGTGTACTCTTTCCACGTATCCGCTCTCTGTATTTGAGAGTGGAACCCACCTTTTCGTTCTTAATGTTACTGCCTTTGCTTTTAATTACACAAAAGGTTGTTTCGACTTTTCTATACGCTGAGTCAGTCCTCCCGAGAATCAGTTCTTTTTCGATTCCTTCACTTTTTCAAGCGACAATTTCACCTTAGCTTCCCTGCACTTTCTATTTGTTTCATTCCTAAGTGACTTGTATTTCTACATTCCTCAACTTCGCTGAACTTTTTTGTACTTACTTCTTTAGTCGATCAACTGAAGTATTTCTTCTCTCATAGACTCTTCGCAGGTATCTTCCTTGTACATATGTTTCTCTTTCCTACTTCTGTGATTGCCCTTTTTGAGATCTCCATTCCTCTTCAAATGAATTGCCGACAGAGCTATTTCTTATCACAGAAGCTCACGAGTATCCATTCATTCCTTAGCACTTACGTATCCCACTTCTTTGCGCATTCATTTTTCCTGAATAGTCTCTCAAACTTCAATTTACTCTTCATCACTATTAAATTGTGAACTGAGTCCGTATTGCTGCTGGGTACTCCGTACCATCCAATACACACTAACGGGATAAAAATCGCAGTACAAGAAGGAGCTGTGTTACATAAATGGAAATTGGTAGGCGTGTTTCTACATCTGAAAGATGATGTCTATTAAAACTGTAAATCAGTTGTCCTTTAAATACACAGTATAACGGTCGTGAGCGTTAGTTACTTTTGAGATTGGACATGCTGAGTCCATGTTAGTCAAGAACGCCTTTAAGGCGACAGAGGCGCCTTTATATCAACGCTTCACTGAGTTTGAACGAGGTCGTGTAATAGGGATACGAGGAGCTGGACGTTCCTTCCGCGACGTTGCAGAAAGAATTGGCAGGAATATAGCCACCCTGCCGGCCGTTGTGGCTGAGCGGTTCTAGGCGCTTCAGTCCGGAACCGCGCTGCTCCTACGGTCGCAGGTTCGAATCCTGCCTCGGGAATGTGTGTGATGTCCTTAGGTTAATTAGGTTTAAGTAGTTCTAAGCCTAGGGGACTGATGACCACAGATGCTAAGTCCCATAGTGGTTAGAGCCATTTGAACCATTTGAATTTTGCAGCCACCGTACCTGATTGCTGACACCGGTGGTCACGAGAGGGTACAGTCGCAAGAAGACTGCACTCCGGACGGCCACGTGGCACTACCGAGAGGGAAGACCATCGTGTTCGGCGTATGTCTCAGGCAGATCGTACTAAATCTACAGTAACAATTTGAGCGGGAGTTGGTCGACAGGAAGAGCTTTGAGGTAGACGCCCTCAAGTGTGCGTTCTGCTGACCCCAAACCACCGACATCTGAGACTTCAGCGAGAGCTCATTGGAGGGCAGGGTGGAGTTCTGTTGTGTTTTTCTAATGAAAACTGTTTCTGTCTCGGTGCCAGCGATAGCCGCATGTTGAGGGCTTGCAACCAACATGTCTGCGTGCTAGACACATGAATCTACACCTGGAGTTATAGTTTGGGGAATAGGATTTCGTGTGACAGCAGACACACTCTTGTGGCTATCCCACGCATTCTTACTACAAATATGTACGTCAATCTGGTGACTCTACCTACCGTGCTGCCATTCAGGAACAGCATTCCAGTGGGTGTTTTCCAACAGGATAACGCTCGCTCGCCCACACAGCCCTGTAGTAACCCAACATGCCCTACTGAGGGTCGACATGTTGCCTTGGCCTGCTCGATCTTCAGTTCTGTCTCCAATTGAGCAGATATGGGTCATCATCAGACATTACCGCCGCCCGGGGAGGCCGAGCGGTTCTAGGCGCTCATCCTGTCTGTCCAGTCTGGAACCGCGCGACCGCTACGGTCGCAGGTTCGAATCCTGCCTCGGGCATGGATGTGTGTGATATCCTTAGGTTAGTTAGGTTTAAGTAGTTCTAAGTTCTAAGGGTCTGATGACCTCAGAAATTGTCCCATAGTGCTCAGAGCCATTTGAAACATCAGACATTAGTAGCGTCATCCACAAATAGCAAAATATTTGACAATGTCGGTTATAATACACTGCAATTCTGAAGGAAGTAGGGGCAAAATAGGGGAGAAATGGAATCAGTAGCTGAGAAGGGTGTGAGAGTTGTAGCCTCTCCCCAATGTCATTCAGTCCGTAAATTGAACAAGCGGTATTGGAAATCCGGAAAGAGAATTAAAGTTGAGTGGGAAGAAATAAAAACTTTAGACTCTGTCAGAGGTGACAACGGATTTGCAACAACATTAAAGTAAACGACAGCATCTTTCAAAAAATTTATAAGAAGAATACGAAAATAATTAAAACTAGTGTAATAGAATGTAATCGAATTGCGTCACATAGAACTAGTTAAGTAAGGAGACACTAAAAGTAGTAAATGAGTTTTGCTATTAGGGCAGAAAAATTACTGACGATGGCTGTATAAGAGAGGATATAAATTACAGACTGACAATAGCAGGCAAAGTTTTTCAGAAAAAAAGAAATTTGTTGACATCGAATATAAATTTAACTATAACCAATTCAGAGAAGAAGAGAATAGACGGTTTTCAAATGTGCAAGTGTGTGTGAATTCCTAAGGGACCAAACTGCTAAGGTCATCGGTCCCTAGACTTAGACACTACGTAAACTAACTTATGCTAACAACAACACACACACCAATGCCCGAGGGAGGACTCGAACCTCCGGCAGGCGGGGCCGCGGAATCTGCGACGTGGCCCTCGTACCGAGCGGCCACTCCGCGCCGCTATACGGTTTTAACATGCGGTGCTACAGAAGAACGTTGAAAATTAGAAGGTTAGATCGGACGAATAGATACTGAACAAAGCAGGGGAGATGAGAAATTTGTGGCATAACTTGACTAAAAGAAGGGATCGGTTGATAGGAGCCAATCTGAAGCATCAATTTGGTAACAGTTGGGAGTGAGGTAGCAGATAAAAATTTTAGGCGACCAAGGCTTAAACACGGTAAGCACGCTCAAAGGTATACGGTATTCACGCTAAAAAGGTACGCTCGTTGCGTAGTTACACGGAGATGAAGGGGCTTGCACAGGATAGCCTAGCGTGGAGAGCCGAATCAAACCAGCCTACGGACTGAAGACCACTATATCAACAGCATTCGTTTTGTAAGGTGAATGTGAGAGAATTTGTTGTTTCGCTTGAGTCATTTTGGAACGAACGTTGTCAGTATCTTCACAGCAAGTGTATGATAGACAACGCCTCTCTTCTAACAAAAGTGCTTTGAGCACTATGGGACTTAACATCTGAGGTCATCAGTCCCCCAGAACTTAGAACTACTTAAACCTAACTAACCTAAGGACATCACACTCATCCATGCTCGTGGCAGGATTCGAACCTGCGACCGTAGCAGACGCGCGGTTCCGGACTGAATCTCTTCTAACATCTGACATTGTACTTCCAGAATGAAATTTTCACTCTGCAGCGGAGTGTGCGCTGATATGAAACTTTCCAGACCGAAACTCGAACTCGGGACCGTTGCCTTTTGCGGGCAAGTGCTCTACTAACTGACTTACACAAGCACGATTCACGACTCGTCCTCACAGCTTCAATTCAGCCAGTACCTCGTCCCTACCTTCCAAACTTCACAGAAGCTCTTCTGCAAACTTTGCAGAACTAGCACTCCTGGAAGAAAGGCAGAGCACTTGCTCGCGAAAGGCAAAGGTCCCGAGTTCGAGTCTCGGTCTGGCACACAGTTTTAATCTGCCAGGAAAGTTTCATATCAGCACACACTCCGCTGCAGAGTGAAAATATCATTCTGGAAACATCCCCCAGGCTGTGGCTAAGCCATGTCTCCGCAATATCCTTTCTTCCAGGAGTGCTAGTTCCGCAAGGTTTGCAGAAGAGCTTCTGTGAAGTTTGGAAGGTAGGAGACGAGGTACTGGCAGAATTGAAGCTGTGAGGACGGGTCATGAGTCGTGTTTGGGTAGCTCAGTTGGTAGAGCACTTGCCCACGAAAGGCAAAGGTCCCGAGTTCGAGTCTCGGTCTGGCACACAGTTTTAATCTGACGCTGCAGTTGATGGAGCACCACTGCAATGCTTCCGCGCTGAATAACCAGACCCCGAAGTAAGAGCTAGCACATTTTCGATAATAGATGAACGCGTGGTTTCCTCCTAGTTGGCGAAATTACGACCACACGACGCGTGCTAAACTTTAGAAATGGAAATTTATTTAGGGATCAGGCATCACATTAAGAACGTAATAACGATTAAAAATAAGTTTCCGCAGGAAGACGAGTCCGCACTATGGGGGTCAAATTTATCGCACTCCCTCGAGGCATTAGTTGACGTTTTCTGCATTACTCCGCGAGCCGAAAGTGGCGCGGGACACCGAGCCATAAATCCGCGCCGCGGGCTGGCCGTCCGCCAGCGGCGGTTCCTTTATGCGGCGTTTAACTGCGCCAAATTGAGAGCGAAACCGACTGCAAACGCCAAGTCGCGCGCGCTCGCGGTCGTATTTCATAACACTTTTCCCGTCCGTCGCTTCCCCCCCCCCCCCTCCCCATTTCCCTACCCCCTACCCACGACTTCATTTTCATAGCGGAATTAGTTCGCTACATACATCACATCAGCACAGTTTCCAGAGGCGCCCGCCACGAATAGAGGCTGGTTTGTCTCGGGTTTCAGGGGAACCCCTTATACTTAAGAAGCACGTCTGATGTAGTAGTCGGTGTCATGCACTAAAAGGATTACAAAGCCGTAAAAGTGCGACGTACAATTATAGCTATTTCTCGTCAGTTAACCTAAATGTGAGATTACACCTGTGCACCTAGCGCTTAGTCACCGTATGCCTGTATTTCCCTCACACGCAGGAGATTCATGTGTGTCGGTGAACGCCTCTTCCTTTATATGTGGGCATGCTTGATTTCATTCAGACATACGTAGAAACACTCATGTTATTCCATTGTCTCCGCAGACCATATATTTGGAGACAAAGAAGAAATCGTGGAGAGAAGCCCAGGTATCGGGATAATTAGTACCAGTCCCGCAAGGCATGCGTGAGCTTAGTGGACGAGATACGAGGGCTATTCGGAAAGTGAGGAACGATTGGTCGCGAAATGGAAACCACTATGAAAATCCGACGAGGCTTTTCACAGATGTCTTGGACAGTGTCTCTTGTATGCCCGTCGATCGCATCTAGAAGCTCTTTTCAATTGTGAGCATACTGTGAGCGAGTAAAGGTGCCTAGGACAACAATGTCTCTGGCCACATAGGAGGGAGCGCTGAGAGGCTTCGCCTTAATGAATGCAGCCCACCTAACACAACTGCCACGCACTTTCTTCTTCATGGCAATTCTCAGCCGCACTCTGCAGGGACAGTAAAGATGCTCCTGTATTCTTTTCGATGGGAAGTGTTCGATCACCCACAAGACAGTCCTAATTGGCTCGAGCTGAGTATCATCTCTGTTCACAAGAAACGCTGGATACGAAGACGACACTCGGGCGCAGGCTACGCGCTATAGACCAGCGTAGAGAATTATTGGAAAGCAAAAGCGGCTGCCTTCTATTACTATGGTGTTGGAAATTTGGTATAAAGCTCCGACAAATCTCAAAGTCGGATCGGCGACTATGTAGAGAAGTACCCGGAAGGTGTAGCTAAACGTGCAAAGAAAACAGTTTTCATTTTCACCGTGGTTTCCATTTCGCTACCGATCGTTCCTTACTTTTCGAACAATCCTCGTACTTATGACAAGGAGTATAGTGTTTCATAACTGTACTCACGATTTCTAAGCAATGCTTCATCTTGTTGGGCCACTGACAGCAAAGTAAACTACTGAATACAGAAACACTATATTAATGGTGACAAGTCTAACAGTGAGAGGGTTCTATCGATGGTTTACAATTATCCTATTTTAGAGTTCCAAGGTATCTTCTTCTTCGAGAACTAGTAACAATAAAGCCGTATGGTGTAACAGCCCATGCAAGTCTTTCAGTTAGAAGACATTTCGGCGACTTATGTGTCTCTGAGCGAACGGCTCTTGGTGTTTCCTGACGGTCGTTCATCAAGTACTAACCGAGCCCCAAATTGCTTAAATTCAGTGATCGGGAGAGAACTGGCTCATCCAACGTGGCAAGGCCGTTGGCGCTTCGGGAGTTGACATCACCCCAGAGGTTGCCCAGTTCCGCTGATTCAGCTCATCCATGACTCCTTACAGCGGCTCCAACGCCGTGGCAAGGAGGTGATCTTTTGTTGGGTACCTGCCCACGTTGGGATACAGGGTAACGACATGGCTGACAAAGCTGCCAAGGAAGCGTGTAGGGATGGTGCTGTCCATCAATGTCCCATCCCGTTGCACTCCATTATCTCCTTTTCCGACAGATGCATCATGAGTCAATGGGAGACTGAATGGTTGGAACTGCGGTCGCTCAAATCGACCACAAAGACTTGGCGAACTTCGTGTCAGCTTCGCCGCTGGAAGGAGGTTTTGCTTACCAGGCTGGGCATCGGTCATAGCCCTTTCACACATGGCTTCCTCGCTTTCAGTTCAGCATATTGTGGCTACATGTGTCCTGTATACTGATATTAGGGCAGCCCTTGGTCTCGCTGGGGAAAACCGATACCAGTGTTAACAGAGTAGTGATATTTTGTGGACTGTCAGGCCTCAGCCCTAAACTGGTGGGGAAGGATGAAAGACTTTAGTATGTTATCAACTGCTCCGCATGTGGGGACAGCCTTCGTCACCACCCATGAGATTTCATGTTGACTTTTCGTCAGGGAACTGATGACCATTATGTCGAGCGCCCCCTCAATCCAAATCATCATCACGTTCTCCAGTCCCTGGTAAAATCCGTGTAAAACTACACTAAGCCAAGTTCGTATCCATTTAACGTTTCTTTCTCCGAAAAAAAGACATTTAGTCCATGCTTAACATTTGGTTTCATGCGAATATCTGTCTATTTCTTAACTTACAACATATATATTACTGAAAGCTAAGATTACAACTACTGGTTTCGATATAATCGTGCTGTCGTCGGATGCGCTGATAGTATATCACATTTCCGTTTACATATGCGTCAGTCATATTCCATCAGCATTGACAGTGGGAGCAGCTATTTCAATTATACACATGATTTCAGTGTATTTTTAAAAGCTCTAGATGACGTAAACTACTTGTGAATCAAATCTGCTGGGAAAGTAATCAAGACGAATAGATTGAAAAATAGGCCAACTAGTTGCAAATAAATGTTTATTATCCCTTGACCATTTTTACAAATATCGAAACCATGGTCAAGGTTCTCTTATTTCTGGGGAACTTCAATCATTTCGTTTCACTCGGTCTTTCACTCTCTCTCCACGGATTTAACCAGCGACAAAGAAAGATATCATCGATGATACTCTTCAAATTCCACATTTTTCTCGGTAATCCACTCGAACAAAGTGCTAACCGAAAGGAAAATTGGAATGCTTGCGAAAAATGTAACCCTTTAACAGTGAGACATAGTCAAGCAAAGCACCTAGTGAACAGAAGTGCAGCCGAATGCATCCCCGTGCTGTACGCTTAGAAACGCTGTGATTTGTGCATACTATGTGTGCCTCAACGTGGTATACGCAATCCAGCAGCAGTTGTCGGCTGTTTCTGACAAATGGATGGGCGTAAAATTCCTACATTGCCTTTGTTAAAATGCAGATTTCCTCCTCTGTCCATAAGCTCAATATGTCTATCTGGCCGGCCCGAGTGGCCGTGCGGTTCTAGGCGCTACAGTCTGAAACCGAGCGACCGCTACGGTCGCAGGTTCGAATCCTGCCTCGGGCATGGATGTGTGTGATGTCCTTAGGTCAGTTAGGTTTAAATAGTTCTAAGTTCTAGGCGACTGATGACCTCAGAAGTTAAGTCGCATAGTGCTCAGAGCCATTTTTTGTCTTTCTGTTTGTAGCATACTACATAAAACATCAGTACCTATGAACAATGGCGATGTACTTGAGGGCAATGTTATAGAAATGGAAGAGGATGTAGATGAAGATGAAATGGGAGATATGATACTGCGTGAAGAGTTAGACCGAGCATTGAAAGACCTGAGTCGAAACAAGGCCCCCGGAGTAGACAACATTCCATTAGAACTACTGACAGCCTTGGGAGAGCCAGTCCTGACAAAACTCTACCATCTGGTGAGCAAAATGTATGAGACAGGAGAAATAGCCCCAGCCTTCAAGAAGAATATAGTAATTCCAATCCCAAAGAAAGCAGGCGTTGACAGATGTGAAAATTGCCGAGCTATCAGTTTAATAAGTCACGGCTGCAAAATACTAACGCAAATTCTTTACAGACGAATGGAAAAACTGGTAGAAGCCGATCTTGGGGAAGATCAGTTTGGATTCCGTAGAAATATGGGAACACGTGAGGCAATACTGACCCTAAGACTTATTTTAGAAGCTAGATTAAGAAAAGGCAAACCTACGTTTCTAGCATTTGTAGACTTAGAGAAAGCTTTTGACAATGTTGACTGGAATACTCTCTTTCAAATTCTGAAGGTGGCAGGGGTAAAACACAGGGAGCGAAAGGCTATTTACAATTGTACAGAAACCAGATGGCAGTTATAAGAGTCGAGGGACATGAAAGGGAAGCAGTGGTTGGGAAGGGAGTGAGACAGGGTTGTAGCCTATCCCCGATGTTCTTCAATCTGTATACTGAGCAAGCAGTAAAGGAAACAAAAGAAAAATTCGGAGTAGGTATTAAAATCCATGGAGAAGAAATAAAAACTTTGAGGTTCGCCTATGACGTAATTCTGTCAGAGACAGAAAAGGACTTGGAAGAGCAGTTGAACGGAATGGACAGTGTCTTGAAAGGAGGATATAAGATGAACATTAACAAAAGCAAAACGAAGATAATGGAATGTAGTCGAATTAAGTCGGGTGTTGCTGAGGGAATTAGATTAGGAAATGAAACACTTAAAGTAGTAAAGGAGTTTTGCTATTTGGGGAGCAAAATAACTGATGATGGTCGAAGTAGAGAGGATATAAAATGTAGACTGGCAATGGCAAGGAAAGCGATTCTGAAGAAGAGAAATTTGTTAACATCGAGTATAGATTTAAGTGTCAGGAAGTCGTTTCTGAAAGTATATGTATGGAGTGTAGCCATGTATGGAAGCCAAACATGGACGATAACTAGTTTGGACAAGAAGAGAATAGAAGCTTTCGAAATGTGGTGCTACAGAAGAATGCTGAAGATTAGATGGGTAGATCACATAACTAATGAGGAGGTACTGAATAGGATTGGGGAGAAGAGGAGTTTGTGGCACAACTTGACTAGAAGAAGGGATCGGTTGGTAGGACATGTTCTGAGGCATCAAGGGATCACCAATTTAGTATTGGAGGGCAGCATGGAGAGTAAAAATCGTAGAGGGAGACCAAGAGATGAATACACTAAGCAGATTCAGAGGGATGTAGGCTGCAGTACGTACTGGGAGATGAAGAAGCTTGCACAGGATAGAGTAGCGAGGAGAGCTGCATCAAACCAGTCTCAGGACTGAAGACCACAACAACAACAACCTATGAACATATTAAAAGGCAAAGAAGGATGTACAGTGCTTGCAGTAGTACGTACAGTCAATATGAACAATGGCTTATAAAAGTTCCATTACAAACTGTGCGGTACAAATTTACAATAGCTCTCCGCATAAGATAAAATTTATTTCATCATTCTCACTTTTAGTAACATCCTGCAATTCTTATTTGATCTCTGTTCCTACTCCGTTACAGAACCTTTACAACATTTGAAATACAGGACTTGAAACAAGAAACTACAAAATATCTTACTGGAAGTAGGTGCAAGCTGTCTTGTAGATTAAGCCAATTGAACAAACTCACTCCTCCGAAAGAGCGCATTTATATTTACATAACATCGAACACTGTAGAAATACTTACATTAAACTAATACGTAAGTATCAGAATCTATTAGAAAACGTGAAGGTTAGAAGAAATATTTGAATGCAGTGAGAGGCAAACCAGCAATCACCTGTAATCTTGCCACTCTGCATCTCTGCTAATTATGATTGACACAAGATTAAAGTTCGCTTCTTACCATCTACTGAAAGCTCTAACCGTAAATAAGTTCTTAACTGATATTTAATTATACGAACTGTACGAAGAACAATGCATCTTTGATGGATCCTAAATGCACCACTGCTAGTAAACGACGGGGTTTCGAGAGATACTCGATTCGATGGTGCTTAGAAACGGCATATGTCAGCGTGTCCCAGAAGTGTTGCGACAGACTTGTAAATTAAGCCAATCGAACAAACTCGCTCGAGGGGCTGCACAGGTGTCTTGAGGAACAAATCGAGGATATGAACCAAATGGTTCAAATGGCTCTGAGCACTGTTGGACTTAACATGAGCTCATCAGTCCCCTAGAACTTAGAACTACTTAAACCTAACTAACCTAAGGACATCACACACATCCATCCCCGAGGCAGGATTCTACCCTGCGACCGTAGTGGTCGCGAGGTTCCAGATTCAAGCACCTAGAACCGCTCGGCCACACCGGCCGGCGATATGAACCCGTGTCACATAACGAAACTACAGAGCGTCGGAGTTATAGGCGGTAGCGCCTGTCACTGTGCTACCCATTCGACAGCAAACGTGACTTTCTATACCGACGCGCCTTAGGTGGAACGTCTCCTAATGTCGTTTGTCATTCACTGATGGCGACTGATTGCCACGATCGCCAGTAGAGAATATGGAGCTAGCTGATGTGTAGAAAGGCCTTATCTCCTGTAAAGTCGATGCTCTGTTGCCTCAGTGGATGACGGTTTGGCACACAGGTTTCCATACAGAGTCTACTTTCCTTCTGAAACCCTCTAATAACTCCATTTCTGTTCGGTATACTGGACTAAAATAATCTGCAGATGGAAACCCGTGTCTGAAACCGTCTTCCACAAAAGCAGAAAAGCACCGCTTGTAAAGGAAATAAGGTCTGTCCACACATTAGCTAGGTCCATCTTCTCAATTGGCAATCATGGCAGTCAGTCGCTATAAATGAGTAACAAAGAACATTGCAAGACGTTCCGAGTCAGTCAGCGCACAAGATCACGTTTGCTGCCGAAGGTGTGGCCTGCTGCCAGGTGCTGATGCCTGTAAAGTCGATGCTCTGAAACGTAGTTAAATGATATTTCTATAAATGGGTTGCTATCGTCGATTTGTTCCTGAAGAACCCATCCACAATCCCTCAAAGTTTGTCGCAAAATTTTCAGGACACCCTGTATATATTTTGGCTTCAACTGATTCTGCACTGAAGAGAGATGACGTCAGGTGACGCAGGTGGTGTTCTTCCATCTCAAAGGTCTACGTTCGAACGCACGTTCAGAATATCTGACATTCTAGAGACTGCTCTGCACGTTCGGTAAGACTCCCCAACGTACTTTTTCCATACGGTGACGTCGGAAACTTGGAACACTCAACGTTGACGTTCGAATGCATGGTACGTGTGCCAATGGAGGTTTTGCGATCTGTTTGCGAATGGTGTAAATCTTGTTCTGCATGTATTTCAAGTTTTGCGTATCGTATTTCCTGGGGCAGAGATAGGGGACCAGCCAAGAATTTGTCAAAAAGAACGTGGAAAACCACCTGAAAGCTACACTCAGGCTATTTGATTTATCAGACGGCAATGGTTGTAAATCTACTGCAAAATTCCATCTGGATCTAGCTCAGGTAAGCTGGTTTGTGTGTTTGTGTGTGTGAGAGAGAAATGTTATGGCCAATCAAAGGCGAGGCGCCTCTATTAAAATATGTACAAACGAATGTGAATAAAAAGTCTAAAGTACTATAAAATAAGCAAATAAGTATTATAAAACAAACACTTGTGAATACAGCTGTATAGTTGTGCTTCTCGCTTACGTCGTAAAATAGTGTCTGTTCATAGATTGTCCCAGTGAATATGCTGCTTGAAAGTCTCTCGGGCATGAAGCCGGATTGATTGATCTTTGTAGAACGAATTTTAGACGGCCATCATCATCAGATTCTCCTGACTGACGTTCTGGACCAGTGGGAGCGACGTATATACCAGTCGTCTCACCCCTCCACTGACCCCAAGTATGGACGGCGCGATATGGCGGCCGCGGTGGGGGGGGGGGAGGGGGGTCGCTCACCCTCGGAATTGAAATGGTAGTCATCCGCCTTCAGCGTGCTCGGTGTTCCGTTTCCGCTGTTTTGGGAGAATTTTCACTGGACTGGCTGAAAACCATTGCCCTTTGTGACGAGGTTCATACGTAGTTTTCGACAGCCTACTTGTGTACACAGTCCCAACAGTGAGATCTGCTTTCCAGAATTTTTGTGTCTTCGTACTTCATTTGGTGATTGATTTCAAGGGAAAGTTCAGCAATTTCCGATTTTGTATGGTGTTGGAGGTCGGTTTGGCTTTTGCGTTCCGTGCATCTTCCTCGAATTGTGCGAATTGTTTGTCCGACATATGCTTTCTCACACTCGTATTGTATGTAATACACACCAGATTTCCGGAGTCCGAGATCGTCCTTTGCTATGCCTAAAAGGGATTTGATCTCTGCCGGCAGGCAGTAGGCACATCTGACATTTTGTCGTCGTAAAATTCTACCGATATTTCCAGGTACGTTGCCCCAGCATGGAATGTAGGGTATCTCTTTCAGTTGGTATTCATCGAGTGTTGGCTTGTGCTGTGGTCTTTTGCCTTAAGGCGCGTCGAATTCGCCGGTCGCTATAGCCGTTTTACTGCAACGCATCCCTGAGGTGGTCCAGTTCAGGTTTTAGGCTTCCTTCCTGGGAGATCATAAGAACTCTCTGGAGCAGCGTGTTGACTCTTTCCCTTTATGACGGGTGATGACAGCTAGAGGTGTGAAGGCTTTGGTCCATGTTAGTTTTCTTGCGATAGACGCTGTGTCCCAGCGTTCCGTCCGGTTTTCTCCGTACCAGAACGTCGAAGAATGTTAGATGACCGTTTTTCTCCACCTCCATGTTGAACTGAATTTGGTTGTGGCTAGAGTTCAGGTGTTGCAAGAAAACTTGAAGCTCATCTTTCCAAACGACGAACGGATCGTCAACATGTCTGTAACAGACGGTCCGTTTAGATGATGTTGAGTCCAGTGCCATGTCCTTAAAGTCTTCCACGTACATTTTGGCCGCCATGACGGAGGACTACCCATATACACGCCATCGTCATAATAATTTCAATCAAAAAGAAAATATGTCGTTCTACAACGAGCAATCAATCCGGCTGCATGTCCAAGCGACTTTCAAGTATCTATTACAAACAGATGAAGAAGCTTAAGGGATTACGACGGAATACATCCCTTGCCCACTACTAGTGCGAGTATAAAAGCCAACAAGAGGATCGCTGCTTGTAAATTAGCAATGAAGTACTGAGCCGAGCAAGGCGAGATCCGCGCGCTCACCGCGGGGCTGTTAGGCAGACCCGCGAAGCAGCCGCCGACCGCCGACAAGTGTTGTGCGGGTTGGGGCGCGGCGTGGCTCTGCGAACCGCTAATCTGGAGCTGCGCTGCGAGCGCACCCACTGCCCGCTGCCCGCTGCCCGCTGCCCGCTACCAGCCTCCATTTCCGACAGCCGGCCGCAGACCGGCGATTGCCTCTCACCAGATGCTCCCGCGGGGAGGGAAACATCCGCAACACATTGAACGCAGGCCACAGTTCAGAGTCACCGAGTCGGCAGCCTGAGATGGATGACACTCAATGCAGCTAATGTCTGCGTCTCCAGCGTATGACAGCTGTGACAACGATTTATTAGTGCTTCTGCCTCTGTCTGCAGTGTGCGACCATTAGGTAAATGGCTTGCACTTCAAGGAGAAAGTTTTTCTGTATCTTTCATAGAGGAAGAATTTCTCTCTGTACTATGAATCATCAGTGTTGATCCGACTACTCCCTATGCAATCTGAAAAGAGTGAGAATAAAAAAATCAGTCAATTATTTAATCCATGCAGGAAATCAAATGTTTATTACTTTGAAACGAAGTAAGTACCATAAACAACTCTCTCTGTCTGCCTCTCTTTCTCTCCTCTCTTTTTGTCCTACTATCTCTCTTCCTCTCCTCTTTTCTTTCTCTCCTCTCTATCAATAAATTCAATTGCAATTCGTTTCACTGATCACACTTTGCTTACAGAACTTTTGGGGTTGCCTCCTGATTTCCTTTCCATATATTTTTACTTCAGGAATGTTCTTTATAAATTTGTTAAGCAGTGTTACGAGAGCAGTTAACTACTATTCTTTTCTGTTTTGTGAGGTGTTAATTAATGTCCTTTTTTGAAACTTCCTGACAGATTAAAACTGTGTGCTGGACCGAGACTCGAACTCGGGACCTTTGCCTTTCACGGGCAAGTGCTCTACCATCTGAGCTACCCAAGCACGATTCACGACCCGTCCTCACAGCTTCTATTCTGCCAGTACCTCGTCTCCTACCTTCCAAACCTCACAGAAGCTCTTCTGCGAACCTTGCAGAATTAGCACTCCTGAAAAAATCTCATTCTGGAAACATCCCCCAGTCTGTGGCTAAGCCATGTCTCTGCAATATCCTTTCTTTCAGGAGTGCTGGTTCTGTATGGTTCGCAGAAGAGCTTCTATGAAGTTTGGAAGGAAGGGGAGACAAGGTACCGGCAGAATTGAAGCTGTGAGGACGGGTCGTGAGTCGTGCTTGGGCAGCTCAGTTGGTAGAGCGCTTGCCCGCGAAAGGCAAAGGTCCCGACTTCGAGTCTCGGTCTGGCACACAGTTTTAATCTGTCAGGAAGTTTCATATCAGCGCACACTGCGCTGCAGAGTGAAAATCTCATTCTTCAATGTCTTCTTTCCTCAAAACTTCGATCTTTTCCGACCTTCTTTACATCCTCATCTCTCTTGCTCCTCTTCTGTTTTCTGTTTCCTTGCCTGTCCAGTTTATCTGTCACCATCATTTTTGCTTTCCTTGCAGTAATACAAAAGCTAATGTTTTTCCAGAGAAGCAGTCCAAATTTAAAACCATAGCCTAAAACACACACACACACACACACAAACACACACACACACACACACACACACACACACACACACGAACACACAGACACACACACACACACACACACACACACACACACACACAACGTCCTTCGTGGGACGCAGTGCATCGACAGAAAGGGTTGGTTTTAGTCCCGTTACAAACCAAATGATTTTTAAAACGGAATTTTACGTGCCCATTTGATAGAGCAATCGCGGATTAGTTTCGTGCAAAATTCTTTTTATCGATATGTATTAACAGGAACGCTAAAACACAAAAAATAATTAGTACTTGTCGAAAGCACCGCCCTGGCTCGCACTGTCTGCTGCCGCCAAGCATGCTTATCCTTCGCGTTTTACTGTCCCTATTTACACATATCGATAAAACAAATATGGCACTAAATTAATCTGGGACCACTCTATCGATCTGGCACTTAAAATCCCTCTATTAAGATCATTTTGTTTGTAACCGGAAAAAAACCGACGCTTTCCGTCTACAATGGACATCGCATAGAAGATATGATGAGCGCTATTTGTTTAGGCTGACTGTAGCTACTCTATGCAAAAACGAAATTGCAAACATCTCTCCTAAAACACGAGAGGAAACGCGCCTGTTGATTATGAGATACATACAGCGTGGACCACTTAAAGGTTTCAGCGGAAGTATCTGTGGTACAAGAACAGACATTCAAAAACGACTTTCACGGGTATGAATGTAAGAAATGGTCTCATAAAAAATAAACCCCATGAGTAATTCTGAGACGTAAGCAAAAATTAGTTTCAAAACAAACTAATGTTTTTCTAAAAGGACATCTCGTATTATTTCTTACGCAATCAATAAAATTAAAAGTCACAAAAAGAAAGACGTTGGTTACATCGCAATACGTCAGTTACATCCCGAGAAACTGCAAAGTGAATTTGACGCTCGAAATAAAGGAAACGAGCAACTATTACACATCCTGAGGTGCAAGCGTGATCCCCACATATCAGTGTTTGTGGCAGGAAACACTATTACTATTTTCAGCCCTCGTGACAACAAAGAAAGTAGGATCACGTTCGTCAATCACATCGCGCTTATGAGTAACGTGGGATTCACGCTTCCACCTCGAGATGTGCAATAGCGGCACGTTTCGTTTATTTCAAGTGTCAACTTTGCTCTGAAATTTCTCGGGATGTAATTGACGTACTATGGTGCAACTAGCTCAGTTTTTGTGATTTTTCTATGGTATTGATTGCGTAAGAAATAGACCCGCCAGGGTAGCGGAGAGCGCTAACGCGCTGCTTCCTGGACTCGGCAAGGCACGCCGGCCCCGGATCGAATCCGCCCAGAGGATTAACGACGGGTGCCGGTATGCCGGCCAGCCTGGATGTGGTTTTTAGCCGGTTTTACACATCCCGCTAGGTGAATACCGCGCTGGTCCCCCAGTTCCGCCTCAGTTACGCGACTCACAGACATTTGAAACCGTTCGCACTATTTCATGACTTACACTAGAAGCAGACATCTGCGGGTACACTACTCCCGCCCTGGGGGGTTCGGGGCGGCGGCAGAAAGGGCATCCGGCCACCCTCTGCAATTAACACTGCCACATCCGTCATAACAAAGCCGACCCCGGGTTGGAGCGGGACAAAGGCCTGAGAAGAAAGAAAGAAAGAAATTATGTAAGAAATAGTACGAGGTGTCCAATATTAAGAGCAGAAGTCTGAGTTAAAACTAATATTTGCTTACGTTTTAGAATGTTTCATAGTATTTATTTTCATGAGCCCCTGTTACATCCGTACCAGAGAAAGTCGTTTTTCAGTACATAGTTTTGTTCCACAGATATTTGCGCTGGAATAATCAAGTAGGCCACTCTATAAAAAGGAGAGTGATGGTAAAGGTGGGTCATAAGAAGCATATTTCACATAGCAGGGATGCTGACATGGGTATGTCAGCATCCCTTACCGTGCGCAGCTAGCCGTTTTTGAACAGCGTCGTGCACGGCCAAGAGGGTAGGTACACAATATGCCATCCAACCCGTCATGGTAGCAGGTTTGCTGGACAACAATTTCAATCCATTTGTGGCGCCAAGGTAAATGACAAGTCGGGATAAAGTTTTATAACCTCTATTTGAAAACAGAAAAAATGCTTAAAATTACGCCCTCCTGCTTGAATGCAGGTCGAGCAGCGACGCTGGAATGACTGTTGCACTCTGTCAAACACTCCTGGCAAAGCGGAAATTGGATCGGAGGCTGCCATAATGTACGCTATCAGCTCTTCGTGAGTCTTAATGGTAGTTTCACAGGCAACAGATTTCAGGTGGCCTCAGGAGGAAAAATCAGTGGGTGTCAAGTCGGGGGAGCGTACAGGCCATGCCACCGGCCCACCCTGTATTATCCAGTTATCAGCAAAATATTCATCCATATGCATTCACACTGCGAGTGCATAAGTGCGCAGATATACCATCGTGTTGGTACTGCATTCGCTGTCGCACGTTGAGTGAAACATGTTCCAACAACTGTGGCTGAATTTCTTAAATGACTAAGTACATGCGACGGTAGTAACAGATTAAGTACCTGTTTGCGTTCAGTCACTGGGGAAACATGTATGGACAGATAAGATTATTGTCTACCAAGCCGGTGCAAATGTTGACAGCGAAGCGATCTTGGTAAACACGAACAAAGGCGGCGGGCGGATTTTCCCGTGCCCACTCGTGTTGATTGTCACTGTTTAACAAACCCTGTCGTGTAAAGGATGCCTTATGTGTAAAATACACACGATTCGGTAAATCCGGTTGAATGGCACACCTTTGCAAAAACCACTGGCAGAGCTCAATTTAACGCGTAAAATCGTCTGGGTTAAGGGTGTGGACCTTATGAAGACGTAGGAATGATAATCATCTTCATGCCACACACGTCAAATTCTGGAATGGCTTTCACACATTTCCCATCCAACACGCTGCGAGCTTGTTCAAGGTGTGTTTCTACCAGTGCTCTTCATGCCCTGGTGTATGCTCTGTGCGTTAACTACCGCGTCTCTCAGACCTTCGCGCCCGTAACCGAAAATAAATACACAGGGTTTCGAAGTAGGCCCTAAATGCTCATTTGCCATTACGAGAACGTGTCATTGGAGAACGTACACCATGTGAACCTGCCTCTCGAAGGGGCCTGTGGATGGCAGTAAATGTGCTTGGATCTGGCACTCGACGATTCGGAAACAGCCGAACGCACAAACGTTGTTCAGCGTGAACATTTCCATTCGCCTCCCCGTAAGAACAGTGTATATCTGCCCCTTCCTCCCAAAAATAGCGCTCCATTTCCTGTCCGCTCCACACAGTAACAAATACATGAGTGTCCCCGTTTGATGACAAACTGACGCACTGCGAATCAGACTCCGCAATGTCCACAGGTGCTGCCCTCTATGAAACACCTATCAAACAGGCGTTTGCACAGCCAAAAGCAAGGCGTTCACGTCCCAGTAAGAGGCGGAAAACCTGTAGTGTTGTCCCGCGTGGAATATCCGAAACTATGTCGACTGCAGCGTTTGAAAATAAAGGTCATAAAACTTCAGCCCAATGTCTCTTTTATCTTGGTGTCAAAAACACGTTGAAATCATTGCCACGACGGCTCGGATGATATGTTGTGTGCCTATTCTCATAGCCTACCCTACGCCTACGGAATACGGACATGGGCTGCTATGTGAAACACACTGAAGAGCCAAAGAAACTGGTTATACCTGCCTAATAATGTGTAGGGCCCCCAGGAGGACGTAGAGGTGCCACAAGATGACTAATGTCTGGGGTAGAGCTGGAGGGAACTGACACCACGAATCCTGCAGGACTGTCTATAAATCCGTAAGAGTAAGAGTGGGTGGAGATCTCTTCCGAACAGCACGTTGCAAGGCATCCCAAATGGGCTTAATAATGTTCATGTTTGGGAGTTTGGTGGCCAGTGGAAGTATTTAAACTCAGAAGAGTATTCCTGGAGCCACTTTGTAGCAATCCTGGACGTGCAAGGTCTCGCATTGTCCTGCTGGAATTGCCCTAGTCGGTAGGAATGCACAATGAACACGAATGGATGCAGGTGATCAGACAGGATGCTTAAGTACGTTTCATTTGTCAGAGTGGTATTTAGACGTATCAGAAGTCCCATATCACTCCAACCTGCACACGCCCCACATTACAGAACCACCACCAGATTGAACAGTCCCCTGGTGATATGCAGGGTTCATGGATCCATGAGCTTGTCTCCATACCCGTTCACGTCCATACGCTCGATACAATTTTAAATGAGATTCGTCCGACCAGGCAACATTTTTAGTCATCAACAGTCCAATGTCAGTATTTACGGGCCCAGGCGAGGCGCAAAGCTTTGTGTCACGCAATCATCATGAGTACACGACTCGACCTTCGGCTCTGAACGCCCATATCGATGACGTTTCGTTGAATGGTCCGCTCGCTGGCACTTGTTGATGACCCGGCATTGAAATCTGAAGCAACATGCGGAAGGATTGCACTTCTATCACGTTGAAAGTTTCTCTTCAGTCGTCGATGGTCCCGTTCTTGAAATATATTTTTCCGGCCGCAGTGATGTCGGAGATCTGATGTTTTACCGGATTCCTGATATTCACAGTACACTCGTGAAACAGTCGTACGGGAAAATGTCCATTTCATCGCTACTTCGGAGATGCTGTGTCCCATAACTCGTGAGCCGATATATCATCACGTTGAAACTCACTTAAATCTTGATAACCTGCCATTCTAGCAGCAGCAACCGATCCAACAACTCGCTAGACACTTTTGTCTTATATAAGCGTTGCCGACCACAGCGCCGTATTCTGCCTGTTTACAAATCTCTGTTTTTGAATACACGTGGTAGTTTAATTTTTGAATCTCTGTATATTAATCCAATTTATCAGACACAGTTCTTGCGCTTTCCTCCGTGTCTACAGTAGAGTTCCGTAGTGCATGTCGATTGCCCTATGTTTGTGTAGTGTAGTTTCACATGGTCTTTAGTATGGCTAGGGACTGTGATTGCCATGTGTGGATGCGAGTCGAGTTGGTGACACTTCGCTCTCAGCTCCAGGCTGTGATGGCTTTAGTTACACAGCCTGAAGCCGCAGTGGATGGGCATCATTGTTGTGGATCGGCCATGGGGATTCTTGAACGTCCAGCATATCTGAGTCCGCCGATCGGTCCGCACCGATGGCCAGCCCAGTTACTGCTCGCATTGAGGTTGACCCTTCACCCATGGTCGAGTTGGAGGTCGCTTTTGGGCCGTAGCAGGCGGCGAAAGATTTCTCAGGGAGCAGCATGCAAGGCTTCCCAAGTTAGTCTGACAAACAGGTTGCAGGTCCTATCTGTGGCTGAAACAGTCGCTCGTCCTATTTCAAAGGAAACCTCTCAGCCTTCAAGATCTGGGCAATCTAACAGGGTGGTGTTACTGAAATTGGGAGCACCAATAAAAAATTAGCCCCGTTGTGGGGCCCCTTAGGGACATGGCTGCCAAAGGAGCATACCGGGTGGAGTCGTTCCTGACGTGGAACAAGGTCCTTCCGTATGCCATGAAGAGCATAGAGTGCTACCAGCTGTAGGTGGTGGCTCAAGTCAGTGCCAATGATGTGTGTCGCGTTGGATTGGAAGAGATTCTGACTGGTTTCAGGATGTTAACAGAAGTGGTAAAGCCTGCCAGTCTTGCTTGTGATATTACATGCATCACAGTCGACAGGTGTGATTGGAGATTTCTAGTAGGGAGCTGAGTGAAGGGTTTCAATCAGAGGCTCAGACGATCCTGTGACCGTGTAAGCTGCAGATTCCACGACTTGCGCTATAGGGTTGTTGGGTTTCGAGTTATGCTGAATAGGTCAGGAGTCCATTATACGCAGGAAACCGCTACAGGGGTAGTAAGTGCTTGTTGAGTGGGCTGGGTGGTTCTTTGGGTTAGAGGGTCTCGGGAAAACACGAAAAGGGCTTCAGTCTCAATGGGTGAAGTCTAAAACAGGAAGGATGTAGATCCAGGAACCATCGAGATAACAGCTGTTATAGCTGTGTTGAGATAGTACCAGAGCTCCAAGCGCTAACGGAAAGCAGTGATGCTCACATCATTGCAGGCTCTGAAAAAACCGGAGATAAATCAGCTGAAATTTTTGCGAACAATCTAACGGTGTTCCGTAAGGATATACTAAACACAGTTGACGGTGGCGTGTTTGTTGCGTGTTTGTAGTTTATAATGTAGCGAAACTGAAGTACGAAGTTCCTGTTAGTTAGTATGGGCACAGGTCATTGTTGGCTACCAGAATAAAATAATAATTGGGTGCTTTCGCCGACCTTCCCACTCACGACTGCTGAAAGGTTCAAGGAAAACTTGAGTTTCGTTTAGAACACTTACTAGACTTATACAACTATAATTGGTGGTGAGTTTAATTTATCCTCGATATTCAATAAAAAATTTTCTGGGTTTGTAACCGCATTGTCAATATGTATAAAACTACCGACGTTTCGGTCCCTGTTGCAAGCGACCTTCTTCAAGCAAAAACACTCTGAAGAAGGTTGCTTGCATCAGAGACCGGAGCGTCAGTAATTTTATATATATTGAAAATGCGGTCATAAACCCAGAAAAATTTTATTGAATGTGACAATGGCCACGAAAGCCTACGTTTATAATTAACCTCGATGTTTATCAATTGAAGACATAAAGTCTGTATATGAGTCAGCTATCATTTTATTTTCAGCACTTTTATTTTCACAAGTCCGTCTTGATCACATAGATTTATTTACACTTTATGACCGGTTTCGGCTTGTCGCCATGTTCAGATCGTTAAAATAGTCTGATATCAATCATTGTCAAGTTAAACATGTGCGTCACATTTCCCTACACTTTATGACCGGTTTAGGCTTATCGCCATCTATAGATCGTTAAAATATTCTGATATAAATCATCGTCAAGTTAAACATGTGCGTCACATGTTTAACTTGACGATGATTTGTATCAGAATATTTTTCTACCTGAAGATGGCGATAAGCCGAAACCGGTCATAAAGTGTAAAGAAACTTATGTTATCAAGACGGATTTGTGAAAATAGAAGTACCTTCGATATGTTGGCGAAAATACGGGGATTGCCCAGAAACCAACGCACCGAATTTTTTTTCTGAGCCGAAAACAGTGCTACGAATGCGAAACGCTACGTACGTAGATTAGATTAGATTAGTACTAGTTCCATGGATCATGATTATGATATTTCGTAATGATGTGGAACAAGTCAAATTTTCCAATACATGACATAATTAAGTTAATTTAACAACATACTTAAGTTAATATAACAACTTTTTCATTTTTTTGTGTTTTTTATTTTTATTTTTTTTATTTTTATTTTTTTAAATATTTTTTTGTTTTTTTTTAATTTATACCTATAAATTCCTCTATGGAGTAGAAGCAGTTGTCATTCAGAAATTCTTTTAATTTCTTCTTAAATACTTGTTGGTTATCTGTCAGACTTTTAATACTATTTGGTAAGTGACCAAAGACTTTAGTGCCAGTATAATTCACCCCTTTCTGTGCCAAAGTTAGATTTAATCTTGAATAGTGAAGATCATCCTTTCTCCTAGTATTGTAGTCATGCACACTGCTATTACTTTTGAATTGGGTTTAGTTGTTAATAACAAATTTCATAAGAGAGTATATATACTGAGAAGCTACTGTGAATGTCCCTAGATCCTTAAATAAATGTCTGCAGGATGACCTTGGGTGGACTCCAGCTATTATTCTGATTACACGCTTTTGTGCAATAAATACTTTATTCCTCAGTGATGAATTACCCCAAAATATGATGCCATATGAAATCAACGAGTGAAAATAGGCGTAGAAGCTAATTTACTAAGATGTTTATCACCAAAATTTGCAATGACCCTTATTGCATAAGTAGCTGAACTCAAACGTTTCAGCAGATCATCAATGTGTTTCTTCCAATTTAATCTCTCATCAATGGACACACCTAAAAATTTAGAATATTCTACCTTAGCTATATGCTTCTGATTAAGGTCTATATTTATTAATGGCGTCATACCATTCACTGTACGGAACTGTATGTACTGTGTCTTATCAAAATTCAGTGAGAGTCCGTTTACAAGGAACTACTTAGTAATTTTCTGAAAGACAGTATTGACAATTTCATCAGTTAATTCTTGTTTGTCAGGTGTGATTACTATACTTGTATCATCAGCAAAGAGAACTAACTTTGCCTCTTCATTAATATAGAATGGCAAGTCATTAATATATATTAAGTACAACAAAGGACCCAAGACTGACCCTTGTGGAACCCCATTCTTGATAGTTCCCCAGTTTGAGGAATGTGCTGATCTTTGCATATTATGAGAACTACTTATTTCAACTTTCTGCACTCTTCCAGTTTGGTACAAATTAAACCATTTGTGCACTGTCCCACTCATGCCACAATACTTGAGCTTGTCTAGCAGAATTTCATGATTTACACAATCAAAAGCCTTTGAGAGATCACAAAAAATCCCAATGGGTGGTGTTCGGTTATTCAGATCATTCAAAATTTGATTGGTGAAAGCATATATGGCATTTTCTGTTGAAAAACCTTTCTGGAAACCAAACTGACATTTTGTTAGTACTTCATTGTTACATATATGTGAAGCTACTCTTGAATACATTACTTTCTCAAAAATTTTGGATAAAGCTGTTAGAAGGGAGATTGGACGGTAATTGTTGACATCAGATCTATCCCCCTTTTTATGCAAAGGTATAACAATAGCATATTTCAGTCTATCAGGGAAACTGCCCTGTTCCAGAGAGCTATTACACAGGTGGCTGAGAATCTTACCTATCTGTTGAGAACAAGCTTTTAGTATTTTGCTGGAAATGCCATCAATTCCATGTGAGTTTTTGCTTTTAAGCAAGTTTAATATTTTCCTAATTTGAGATGGAGAAGTGGGTGAGATTTCAATTGTATCAAATTGCATAGGTATGGCCTCTTCCATTAACAGCCTAGCATCTTCTAATGAACACCTGGATCCTACTACATCCACAACATTTATAAAATGATTATTAAAAATATTTTCAACTTATGACTTTTTCTTTGTAATGTTTTCATTCAATTTGATGGTAATATTGTCTTCCTGTGCTCTTGGTTGACCTGTTTCTCTTTTAATAATATTCCAAATTGTTTTAATTTTATTATCAGAGTTGCTGATTTCAGACATGATACACATACTTCTGGATTTTTTAATAACATTTCTTAATATAACACAGTAGTTTTTATAATGTTTGATAGTTTCTGGGTCACTACTCTTTCTTGCTGTCAGATACATTTCCCTTTTCCGGTTACAAGATATTTTTATACCCTTAGTAAGCCATGGTTTGTTACAAGGTTTCTTACGAGTATATTTAACTATTTTCTTTGGGAAGCAGTTTTCAAATGCATTTACAAAAATGTCATGAAATAAATTATATTTTAAATTGGCATCAGGTTCATGGTACACCTCATCCCAGTCTAACTGCTGTAGTCTTTCCCTGAAATTTGCAATTGTTAAATCGTTGACTGAACATACTACTTTGGAGGACTGTTTAGTATTGCTGAATGGAGCTATGTCATATATTGTAACTAGCTGTGCACCATGATCAGAAAGACCATTCTCAACAGGCTGAGCAATTATCTGGTTAAACTTATCTTGGTCTATAAAGAAGTTATCTATTAGTGAGCTGCTATCCTTTACCACCTGAGTACGAAAATCAATAACGGGTGTCAAATTGAAAGAACCGAGTAATACTTCAAGGTCATTTTTCCTATTACCCTCTTTCAGAGAATCTACATTGAAGTCCCCACAAATAATAATTTGCTTCCCCCTGTCTGACAGATAGCACAACAAGGAGTCCAAATTTTTCAGAAATAGATGAAAATTTCCTGATGGGGACCTATATACAGTTTATTTTTTTTTATTTTTTGAGCTTCTCCTCATTACAGAGGCTTATCTCCAACATAATAATTTACTTGGAAAATACAATACAAACAATAAACGTTCTTAAACTATACTCTCAAAATATTTCTCCAGGTGTTTCGATCTTGCGTGTCCTCTTCCTCTGCGCCCATTCTCCTCATTGTGTGCTGTACATTTTGGAGCCAGGTGGTCACAGGTCGTCCTCTTCTTCTTCTCCCCTCCGGTTCCCACTCCAGTATTAGTTTTGGTATTCTGGCTTCCTCCATTCGTCGTACATGCCCGTACCACTGTAATTTCTTCCTATCCATTACGTCATATATTCTTTCTTTTATTTCCATTCTCCTTATTACTTCGGTGTTCCTTATCTTTTCTTTCCTGGAGATTCTTGCCGATCTTCTCCAAAAGTCCAACTCTAGAGCTTGTAATTTTTTAATGTGCTTCATGTTAATTGTCCAGGTCTCCGTTCCATACAGAACTACACTCTCTAATATGGACTTGTATATTAATTTTTTAGTTCTGCTCATTACATTCCTGCTCCATAAGACTGAGTTAAGCATCCCAATGACCCTCTGTCCGCTACTAATTCTTTTATTGATTTCTGACTCTGATTTTCCCTCGATTTCTAAAATGGATCCCAAATAACAGAAAGTGTTTACCTTTTTGATTTTCTTTCCTTCAATGTATAGCTCATCTGAATCATTAGTCAAGTATTCTGTTTTTTGGTAATTAATCTTCAAACCCCAAGTTTTGTATGCTATACAGTTACAATTATAAATGTGCCTTTATTTAATTTAAGCTCACAGGCACATGCTTCTATATGTTTCTCTACACAAAACTTTTTTGTTTCTATGCTTTTTGCACAATGATAACTTTTGACATATATGGCAACTCCTCCTTTCTCCATATTTTCTCTCATTACATGTGCAGAGAGCTTATATCCACTTACATTTACCTTATCCATATCAGTAACAATGTGATGCTCAGACAGGCATTGTATATCTATTTCATCCTCAGCTTCTAAATCTTCTAAACAAACCAGAAGCTCATCTATTTTATTCTTTAAACTCCCAATATTTTGATGAAATATACTTACATTATTTTTAATTATACTTTTATGAGAACCTTTCCTTATTCTAACATTTGCAGTACTCTCCTGTCTGAGTTTCTCATTGTGATTAGGCCTAGTTGCTATACCAGTGGTCACATGGTGTTCAGAGAGGCAGATTATGTCAACTGGGTTGGGTGACTTTAGTTCATCAATGCAATTACCTAGGACTGAGATACAACTTGGTGGAGATAAAATTTCTGGCGATTGGTGAAAATTTATAATCGACAGCTGTGATTGGTGATCCAATATGCTAGAATTGTGCTGTTTAATTTCTTTCCTAAACTGAAGATTTGTTTCAATCCTGACCTCTCGTAGAACTTGACATCTTTCTGTCTTACCTATCCTAAAAAAGGTGCTGCTCCAACACCTGTAACCACTGGTATTTTACCATTCATGGCAGTGCCTCCCCCCCTTAAATTTCCTGTTATTACCCCAGCCAGTTTCCCCTTCCCTTTCATGTTGAGATGTAGGCCGTGCCTGGTATAGTCCCACCTACTGAGAGAATCAACAGGAACCACACCAATATGAGCCCCCGCACCCGACCCAAGCAGCTGTTCCAACTCCAAATTAACTCTCCCAACAGAAGAGTTCAAATGAGGCCGGTCATGGCGTCTCAGGACAGATACAAATTCAACATTGGTGTGTCTCGATGCCGACGCAATCTTTACCAGGTCACACTCTATACTGTACCCAGGATCTCTGTCGATGCTGTTCCCTGGCCCTCCCACAATAACCACGGTGTCTTCCCTGGTAAATCCTTTACAGAGTGAACCTAAATCCTCTGTCACCTGATCCAGACTAGCACATGGTTTGAAAAAATTTGTGACCTGGTATTCTGGTCCTAATTCCTCCTGCAGAAGTTGACCTACACCTCTGGCATGAGAACTGCCTAACAACAAAACTTTCTTCCTTTTCGATGGCTTTCCTACATTCTTTTTCAATTTCCTATTGAAAGTTTGTTGTGTCCTGTCTACACCTACCTCTGCTTGAGGCTCATCAGTTTCTAACTGAAGCAATAGGTCAAACTTATTTTTGACATTCACCACAAAACTGTCAGACTTAGTTCTAGGCCGGTTCCTTCTGCTACCTGTTGCCACTTCCCACCTCTCTTTGCCCTTCTCCCTCCTTAACCTGTCCAGATCTTCCCTAGCCTGATCTAGCTCAGCCTGAAGGGCAGCAATTTTCCCCTCCTGTTCCACTATCTTCCTATCTCTGCTGCAAATCCTACATAACCACTGATGAGCCTGATCCACTTTCCCGACACCCACGCCACTGCAGTCCCCCCAGTGAAAAAAACTACTGCACCCATCACACCAAATCCCGGAACTAACAATTCTACGGCAAGTCAGGCACTTCTCACTCATGGCAAAAATAATACTTTAGCTAGAATAAATCAATTAAATTACCGAAAATCAAAAAAGACGTTACAAGAACTAAGCCTATTCACAAATGTATATAAGCAAGTTTCTGATTTAAAATTCCGCTGTTTTTCTGAGATCTGTATTAAAACAATGAAGGTATACGCTATTTATTGTATATTTCACTCGATGGAATGAAAAAAAGGACAATTAAACGAGATACTTTAACTTTGATTCTCCAAAAACGTTACGAGAATTAGGCCTATAAACAAATGTATATAAGCAAGTTTCTGATATAAAGTTACGCTGTTTTTCTTAAATCTGTATTAAAACAATGAAGTTATACGCTATTTACGGTAGTTTACTTATTTGTTACCGAGAAATTAGTTAAATTACCGTGAAACAAGAAACAAACACGTTTACAAAATTTAAGCCTAAGCGCGACTTCGCGAAGTTACGATCTTTCCGTGTTTTCTGAAAAAATACGCAAAGAAAAGTCAAACCTTTAACGGCAAGACTAAATGATACACTAATGCATGTATTTAATTTGTTGTCGGCGTTAAACTAAATTATATTCCTGTCTAAATCACTTAACTTTTTGGAAATGGTTTCTGGCGCACTTACTCGGCGGCCATCTTTGAAGTCTCCTGAGTGAGAGCTCCAATTTTCCGTCACTTCCGTCAGGTAACGTAGCTGCAGGACAGTTTCAAAATGGCGTCTTAGGTGACGTACGTTACAGGCAAGGTGCCGTCATTGAATTTCTCACTGCAGGGAAAGAAACTGTGAGATATATTCACAAACGCTTGTGCAAAGTCTGTGGCGCCTCTGTACAGAAGTACAGTTAGTTATTGTGCACGGAGGGTGATGTCATCAGAAGGTGTTCGGCTGAGCTCCACGATTTGTAGCGTTCAGGGAGACCATCCATGGCTGTCACACTTGACATGCTGCAGAGAGCTGACGTTGCCGTTCGTGAGGACAGACGCATTACGACTCGGCAGTTGGTGCTGCATCTGTCAATCAGCAAAGGAAGTGTGTTTGCCATTATCCGCACTCTTGGATATTCAAAAGTGTGTACAACACTGGTTGTGCTGTATCTAATGGTGGATCACAAATCGAAGAGAAAAAACATTTGCCTCGATTTGTTGCAACATTTTGAAGCTGAGGTGGAGGCCTTCTTGTCCCGTATTGTGACAGGTGATGAAACCTGGGTTCACCATTTTGAGACCGAAACAAAACAACAGTCGATGGAATGGCGCCATTCCCACTCCCCACAGAAGAAAAAATTCAAAGCAACTGATTCCGCCGGTAAAGTCATGATCACCGTGTTCTGGGACTATGAAGGTGTGATTCTCATTTATGTGATGCCAAGAGGCGGTACCATTAATTCAGAAGCATATGTTAACACATTAACAAAACTCAAGACTCGCTTCCAGCAAGTTCGGTGCCACAGCAACCCTGGAGATGTTTTGTTGCAACACGTAACGCTCGACCCCACGCAAATCTGACCCATTTGTGGAAGACATTTTGAGGACAATGAGGAGGTGATTCATACAGTGAAGCACTGGCTCCGCCACTAGGACAAGGATTAGTGCCGACAGGGCATATACGCCCTTGTTTCGCGCTGGAGGAAGGCCATAGAACGGGATGGAGATTACATGGAAAAACTGGGTGTGTAGATGAAACACCATTTTTCGTGTGTAATTCTCATGATGTTGAACATAGAATTGAAGAAGAAAATGCGGTGCATTACATTCTGGGCAACCCCCGTAGATATTTAATCCGGAGGCACGCATAAAACATCATCCGAATTTGTGCAAAACGCATTCTCCGAAAACTATTTCGAGCAGTCAGTTCATGAGCCCACGCGAATAGCAAACGGCTGTGAAAACACTCTTGACCTCTTCGCAAAAAATAATCCTGGGATAATAACAGGGATCAAAACGGATACAGTGATTAGTGAACACATTGTTGTCCAAGCGAAATTGAATATTTTAACCCACAAATCCTCCAAAGATAAACGAAAAATATAAATATTCAAAAAACCAGATTAAAATTCAGTTCACATCTTCCTGAGAGCCATTCTCCACTCCTTCCATATTTATCAGATGTGGCTTGAATTCAAAGGAATATATCAACAGAAATTGAGAGATTTATACCAAATAAATTATCAAGCGACGGAGAAGATAACCCTTGGCACACAAAATAGGTCAGAACGCTGTTGCAGAAGCAAGAAAAAAGTATGCCAAATCTAAACAAACGCAGAATCTCCAAGATTGACAATCTTTTACAGAGGCTCAAAATACAGCGCGGACTTCAATGTGAGATGCTTATTATACTTTGTCTCGAAATGTGGCAGAAAATCCAAAGAGATTATGTTTGTATACAAAGTATGCTAGCGGCAAGAAACAATCGATGACTTCTCTGCACGGTAGCAAGAGAAATATTATCGACGACAGTGTTACAGAAATAGAGTTACTAAACACAGTCTTCCGGAATTCCTTCGCCAAAGGAGACGAAGTTAATATTCCAGACTTAGGATCAAAAACAGCTGCAATCATGGGTAACGTAGAAGTAGATATCTTTGGAGTAGTGAAGCAAATTAAATCACTTAACGAAAGCAAGTCTTTCGGTCCAGATTGTATACCAATTAGGTTCCTTTCAGAGTATGCTGATACAACAGCTCAACACATAACAATCACATACAACCGTTAGCTCTACGAAATATCCGTACCCAAGAACTGGAAATATTCAAGAAAGGTAGTAGAAGAAATTCACAGAATTATAGGCCCACGTCATTAACGTCGATATGCAGCAGGATTTTGGAACATATATTGTATTCGAATCTCCAAGAGAACGGTCTATTGACAGACAGTCAACTCGGATTTAGAAAACATAGTTCTCGTGAAACACAATTAGCTCTTTACTCACACGAAATTTCAAATTGATTTCGTATTTCTAGACTTCCAGAAGACTTTTGACATTGTACCACACAAGCGGCTTGCAGTGAGATTGCGTGCTTCTGGAATATCGTCTGAGTTATGTGACTGGATTCGTGATTTCCTGTCAGAGAGGAAACTGATGAGAAGTCATCGAGTAAAACTTAAGTGATTCCAGGCGTTCCCCAAGGTAGTGTTATAGGTCCTCTGCTGTTTCTTTTCTATATAAACGATTTAGGAGACAATCTGAGTAGCCGTCCCAGGTTGTTTGCTGATGACGTCGTTTCTCGTCTAGTAAAGTCATCACAAGATCAAAACAAACTACAAAATGATTTAGAAAAGATGTCTACATGGTGCAAAAATTAGCAATTGACCCTAAATAAGGGAAAGTCTGAGGTCATCCACGCGTAAAGGAATCTGTTAACCTTCGGTTACACGATAAATCAGTCAAATCTAAAGGCCGTACATTCAACTAAATACCTACTAATTACAATTACGAACAATTTAAATTGGAAAGAACACATAGAAAATGTTGTGGGAAGGCAAACCAAAGACTGCGTTTTAGTGGCAAAACAATCAGAAAATGTAACAGTTCTAAGAATGGTTCAAATGGCTCTGAGCACTATGGGACTTAACACCTGAGGTCATCAGTCCCCTGGAACTTATAACGACTTAAACCTAACTAACCTAAGGACATCACACGCATCCATGCCTGAGGCACGATTCGAACCTGCGACCGTAGCAATCGCTCGGTTCCAGACTGAAGCGTCTAGAACCGCTCGGCCACATCCGCCGGCTAACAGCTCTACTAAAGCAACTGCATACACTACGCTTATCCGTCATCTACTGGACTGGTGCTACGCGGTCTGGGATCCATACCAGATAGCATTAACGGAGTACGTCGAGAAAGTTCAAAGAAGAACAGAACACTCTGTATTATCGCGAAACAGGGGAGAGACTGTCACCGACATGATAGAATATTTGGGATGGACACCATTGACACAAAGACGTTTTTCGTTGCGGCGGAATTTTTTCACGAAACTTCAATCTCCAACTTTCTCCTCCGAATGCGAAATTATTTTGTTGACGCCGACGTACATGCGGAGAAACGATTACATAATAAAATTAGCAAAATCAAAGCTCGCACGATGAGACACAGGTGTTCGTTTTCCGCCCGCTGTTCGAGATTGGAATAATAGAGAATAATTGTGAAGGTGGTTTGAGGAACCTTCTGCCAGGCGCTTAAATGAGATCTGCAGAGTATACATATAGTTTTAGATGTAGATGTGGGAAGGACTGTCGCAGTATATACGAAAGTCAAAAGAACTTTCGGTGAAATTAAAAGCCTGGGTGGTAACATTAAGAGAGCAGTGGTAATTCGACTGTTAAATACAGAGTAGAAAGCAATTAGATGGAATGAGTATGCTGAATGCCTTTATGGGTGGGGAGACTGGCCTCATGTCGTGATAGACGAAGAAATAGGAGTCGGTTTAGAAGACATAGGGGATCTAGTATTAGAATCGGGAAAGCCTTCAAATCAAATAGGGGAAAAGTGATTATACATATCATTAGATCTGAATTTCTAAAATCATTGGGGGAAGTGGCAACAAAATAACTATTGACTTTGGTGTGTAGAATGTATGAATCTGGCGATATACCATCTGACTTTCGGAAAAATATCATCCACACAATTCTGAAGACTGCAATAGCTGACAAGGGCGAGAATTATCGCACAGTCGGCTTAACAGCTCATGCATCAACGTTGCTGATTGGAAAAGAAAATTAAAGATATTTTAGATGATGATTACTGTGGTTTTATGAATGGTAAAGGCACTTGAGAGGCAATTTGACGTTGCTGTTGATAATGGAAGCAAGACTAAAGAAAAATGAAGACACGCTCATGGGTTTTGCCGACCTGAAAAAAGCGGTCGAAGGTGTAAAATGGCGCAAGATCTCCGAAATTCTGCGATAAATAATGGTAAGGTATAGGGAAAGACGTGTAATATCCAATATGTACAAGAGCCGAGAGGGAACAATAAGAGTGGAATACCAAGAACGAAGTGCTGGGATTAAAAAGGGTGTAAGACAGGGATGTAGTGTTTCGTCCCTACTGTTCAAAAAGAAACAATGATGGATATAAAAGAAAGAATGAAGAGTAGAATTAAAATTCAAGGTGAAAAGATATCAGTGATAAGATCTGCTGATGACACTTTTATCCTCAGTGGAAGTGAGGAGGAATTACATGACTTGCTGAATGGATTGAATAGCCTAATAAGTGTAGATTGAGAGTAAATCGAAGAAAGACGAAAGTAATGAGAAATAGCGGAAACCAGAACAGCGAGAAACGTAACATCAGGACTGATGGTCACAAAGTAGATAAAGTTAAGGAATTCTGCTAACTAGGCAGCAAAATAACCAATGATGGACGGTGGAGTGAGGACATCAAAAGCAAGCTAGCACTGGAAAAAAGGGCATTCCTTGCCTTAAACTGAGGAAGAAATTTATGAGAATATATATGGAACACAGCATTGCATGGTAGTGAAACATGGACGGTGAGAACAGGAGAGCATGGAAGCAATCGAGATTTGGAGCTACAGAAACATGTTGAAAATTAGGTGGGCCGATAAGATAAAGAGTGAGGAGGTTCTTTGCAGAATAGACAAGTAAAGGAATATGTGGAATGCAGTGACAAGAAAGAAAGCGAAGGTAGGACATCCATTAAGACATCACAGAATAACTGCCATGGTACTAGAGGGAGCTGTATAATGTAAAAACTGAAGAGGAAGACAGAGATTGGAATACATACATCAAATAATTGAGGACGTAGATTGCATGTGCTACTCGGAGATGAAGAGGTTGGCACAGGAGAGGAATTCGTGACAGGCCGCATCAAACCAATAAGAAGACAGATTATTAAAAAAAAAGTCCCCTATACATTCCTTTCCTTGCCGATTTTATACAGAACCTCTTCATTTCTTATCAGTCAATTTTCAGTATCCTTCTATAACATCACACATCAAACAATTCGATTCTTTGTTTTGCCCATTATCGCACAGTCCGTGATTCATTTCCGTACAATGCAGTATTGCACACATACATTCTCGGAAATTTGTTGCTGAAAATGAGGTATACGTCGTGTTTTAGCGAGGACTGCCCTCTATACTTGTGTCATATTCTTCTTGCTTGTCCGTCACGCGTTATTTTGCCTGAAAGGTACTGGAGTCCTACATTTTGTCTTTTACGTAGTCCCTAAACGTGATTTTATGTCATGACCCTTAAAATTTTCTCTGCATTTAGAGTTCCATGAAGTTTCGGGACTGCAGCCGGATAACGTCGACTTCTTACCATGATATTCATTCAGCTGAATGTTTGTCAGCCGAAATATCGTGGCAAGAAGTCAACGTTATCCCGCTGCAGTGCCGAACCTTCATGGAATGATGTTACGTTTATCGTTAATCTCCTTTTGTGCTATTCCACACTATTTTCTTCTCTCTTTTAGTCAATATTCTGCACTCGTTCAATCCGTCCACTGTGTTCTGTAGTTCTTCCGCATCTTCATTCTAATAATGTACGAACATGAGGTTGCATAATTAGTGTAATTTTCGTATTGTTTCGTCATTGGTCTCCTATACATCATATACGACCCGTCTTTCGCTATAGCTAAAGAGCACCACACTACTTTCATTTTCGAATGTCTAGTGCCTTTATAAGAAAACCATCTGAGTACCCAACATTACCTGCCTCTTCCTCCTCCCCCTTCCTCTGAAGTCCATCTCCTTCCCCCTTCTGCCCTCCTACTTCTCTATCTGTCCATCTCATACTCCTCCTCCCCCCCCCCTCACCCCCTGTCGATGTCCACCTCCTCCAGCCGCCTCCTCACTCACTGTACATCTTCTTTCGCCTCTCCATGTCTCCATCTCCTCCTCCCCTCGCCTCTCTCATTCTCCTCCACCTCCATCTTCCCCCTCTAGGTTCAACTCTTCCTCCCCTCTCTTAGCCCGTCTTCTTCTAACCTCAGTCTGTATCTGTCTCCTCCTTCCTCTTCTTATCTCCTTCTCCTCCTCCATCCTTCTCTGTCCATCTCCTCTCCTCCCGCCAATGAAAGGTTCTTACCGCACAGTATGTCTTGCCAAATAGTAAATAACATATGTACCAAGTTTGATTGAAATCGAGCAAGGGGTCTGGTAGGAGCTTTTTACCCGCGTTTTCACCATCATATATTTACTATATTTCACACATATTTTAACTACATTCCCAGCTAAATTCGCCCTGAAGTTCCGTTTTAACGCAGTTTAATGTTTATGAGTTCTTGTCTTCTAATCTATGTGTCGTACAATGATGTAATTTTGCAGGTGCACTATGTGATCAAAAGTATCCGGACACCCCCCAAAAACATACTGTACTGATCAACTACAATGTTTGGCAAGCAACGTCAACCGAATACTGATCAAATAGTGCCTGCCGAATAACTTCGCTCAAACACTGAGGAACCACAACCAAACAGCCTGTACCAGAGCAGAACGCACAGCGAAGCTCTGCAGACACTTGATAACTTCGACCCAAGTGATCAATGGCGTGACGGCTATTTATCCTCTTGCGAGCACAGCTGAGAACCACACTAGCATAGCGCCGACTCTTGCGGTTCCATCCTTATCGGGAAGTGACATGCATAGCGTTCACCAGGGCACCGCAATCTGTATACGGCGGCGAGAAATGGAAGCAGACAGACGCAGTATCGCCCTCGGCACTCAGCGGTCGCACTTCCGTGGCTGCAGACACGGACACACTGTTCGCCGACCAACACCAGCTGGCAGACCATTCACTCCCTCGTCCCAGCCAGACTCCTCGCCGAGACTTTGTACTAGTCGGCCCGTCTTCACTTCCCCCTCGGCCACAGAGAACACCAACAAAACAGCACTCACAGAAACCCGTCTGAGATATCGATAGGCAGATTTTAAATCGTGGTCTGTAAAACAATGTGCCTCGTAAGTGGATTAAGGACGGAAAAGACACCAGTCTGGTGTGGCAGTTGAAGATAGCACAGCGAAAGCCAGAGTTTTAAATTTCACGTTCAACAAATCGTTCACGCAGGATAATCGTACAAACATACCATACTTTGATCATCGAACAGACTCCCACTTGCACGACATACACTATGTGATCAAAAGTATCCGGACACCACCAAAAACATACATTTTTCATATTAGGTGCGTTGTACTGCTATCTATTGCCAGGTACTCCATATCAGGGACTTCAGTAGACATCGTGAGAGAGCAGAATGGGGCGCTCCGCGGAACTCACGGACTTCGAACGTAGTCAGGTGATTGGGTGTCACTTGTGTTATACATCTATACGCGTAATTTCCACACTCCTAAACATCCCTAGCTCCACTGTTTCCGATGTGATAGTGAAGTGGAAACGTGAAGGGACACGTACAGCAGAAAACCCTACAGGCCGACCTCGTCTGTTGACTGACAGAAACCGCCGACAGTTGAAGAGGGTCGTAATGTGACCTCACCCAGGAATTCCAAACGTCATCAAGTACAATGACAGTTAGGTGGGAGGTGATAAATCTTGGATTCATGGTCGAGCGACTGCTCATAAGCCATACAACATGGCGTAAATGCTAAAGATGCCTCTCTTGGTGTAAGTAGCGTAAACGTTGGACCATTGAACAGTGGAAAAATGTGTGGAGTGACAAATCACGGTACACAATGTGGTGATCAAATGGCAGGGTGGGGGTATGGCGAATGCCCGCTGAACGTCATCTGCCAGCGTGTGTAGCGGCAACAGTAAAATTCGGAGGCGGGGTGTTATGGTGTGGTCGTGTTTCTCATGGAGGGGCCTTGCACCCCTTGTTGTTTTGCATGGCACGATCACAGCACAGGCCTACATTGATGATTTAAGCGCCTTCTTGCTTCCCACTGTTGAAGAGCAATTCGGGGATGGCGACTGCATCTTTCATCATGATCGAGCACCTCTTCGTAATACACGACAATAACATACCTGGCCTGAACAGAGGCCTGACCTGGATCCTATAGAACGTCTTTGGGATGTTTTGGAACGCCAAATTCGTGCCAGGCCTCACCGACTGACATCGATATCTCTCCTCCATGCAGTTCAGCATTCCGTGAAGAATGGACTGCCGTTCCCCAAGAAACCTTCCAGCACCTCACTGAACGTATGCCTGCGAGAGTGGAAGCTGTCATTAAGGCTAAGGGTGGGCCAACATGATATTAAATTCCAGCATTACCGATAGAGGGCGCCACGAACTTGTAAGTCATTTTCAGCCAGGTGCCCTGATACTTTTGATCACATAGTGTATATTCAGCGACGTATCTTGATACTGTCTGCAAAATGCGTTGCGAATTGAGAAAGTGGTAAAGAACTGATAAATAACGTCATACCTGATGCGGAATTTTACTTCATGAACTGCGAAAATGTAGTTAGCGATATCCTTTTTTTCTTTAATCGTATTCTGGAGAGTGTCAGCGAGAAAAAGTTTCTCAAAGATTTGAAATAAAGTGCGCAGTTTTTTGCAAGTCACTAATTGCTCTCATTCTCAAATATTAGACGAATAAAATCTGGCTATTTCCGCGTCATGGGCTACACTTCCTTTTCGGCGCACACCTGCATCGTTTTATTATCATGCCCACAGCACTTCTTTCCAGGCTGTTAGTAAAGTTTATACCAAGTTTGGTTCAAGGAGGAGATGTGCGATATGCATATGTACAAGCAGATATAGGGTTTTATAGTACGTATGGAATCTTGCCGACATCTGCTGTGTTTTACAGTACTTTCTTGGTCTATTTGTCCTTCCCCGCCCCCCCCCCCTCTCTCTCTCTCTCTCTCTCTCTCTCTCTGTGTGTGTGTGTGTGTGTGTGTGTGTGTGTGTGTGTTTGTGAGTGTCCCTATGTGTTGCTGTGCGAAGGCGTGTTCGGCTGTGTACGCTGGTTTGGAAGAGGCTCCTTAGCTTGCCTGTCTATGTAACTGGTTTCTCAATAAATTTCACTGAGAAAAATTTTCTGCAAATTATCAGGCAAGTAACATATTTCCCTTTTGGGATGTTTCGATGACTGTGCTAGTTGTTATTTCAGAGGAAGAGAACAAAGGAAATTCGCTGATAACCTGATTATAAAGTTCCTGACACCACTATTTTTTTAGCAACTACTTGTTACTGCGACTCGGTTTCAGTCAATGTAATGATAATAATAACAGCAAACTATGTGTTTCGCAAAGCGCGTGCAACTCAGATGCGAACAGGAAACTTGGTGTACTGAAAATCCGCAACTTTTCCACCAAGAGACCCCAACGGTGCCATCTGCAGCGTCCCGCCCGAGGACAGGAGTGGTGGAGGTAGCGGCGGGCGTAATGCCGCCATCAGTCACCGGAATTGCCCTCTTCAAACTCGCATCACAGTTCTAACGATGACGATTAAGGCTGCGGCTGGCGGCCGCCGCGGGCCACTCTGCCCTCCTGCGCGGCCGCCGCGGTTTTTCTCTGCCGCCGGCTGCTCCGCCGCAGTTTAATTGATTCTTTGCTTGCTCGTAGGAAAAGGTCGACGCGCGTCAGTTTACCGGCAGTGCGTTCACAGATTCGTCGGCGACGCTACATACAATTTCAATAGCAGAGAAAGCCTGCGCGTATCTAATCCACGCAGGGTGAACATTAATAAAACTGACAAACCACAAGGATAGATTCCTGCCTGGAAATGGAGGAAAAAATGTCCTACGAACATGTGTCCGGAAATGGACGGTGCGCGTACAACGACAATAAATCGTCCCGGAACGCAGTACAGAGTTGTATCCCATCCACGTCACATCGTGTCATGTCGTGTTCAAAGTGGCCTCCATGGGATGAAATGTACGCGTTCGCAGGCCGCATTATGGATTGCCGCACTCTTTCACACGTTCTGAGCTCTCTCCGAATAACGTCACAGGCGTTCTGCAAATCACGAACTGGTTCAGCATGCAGAGGTAGAAGTCCAGGGAGCTTAAGTGCGGTGATCTAGCAGGCCATGTTACAGGGAACCCGCGTCCTACCCAACGTCGGGGGAATATAATGTTGAAGTGTCGGTGAACTGTACTGAGGAGATGGAGTAGTGCTCCGTGTTGCAGATACAACGTGAAATGTCGTATTGCCAAAGACACATTCTCAACCAGCCCAGACAGAGTATTCCATCTAGGTACGTTTCTCCGTCGAGGCATTGTGGAATAGTAACCGGTCCAAATATGTTGGTTCAAACGGCTCTGAGCACTATGGGACTTAACTTCTGAGGTCATCAGTCCCCTAGAACTTAGAACTACTTAAAAATAACTAACCTAAAGACATCACACACATCCATGCCCGACGCAGGATTCGAACCTGCGACCGTAGCGGTCGCGCGGTTCCAGACCGAAGCGCCTAGAACCTCTCGGCCAATCTGGCCGGCTCCAAGTATGTGGTCGCCAAGAATCCCAGCCCACACATTGCTGCTGAACCGATGCAGATGAGACGCCTCAACCATTCCCCGAAAATTGTTTGTAAGCCGTGCATGGCTCGCCGTCCTACCATTTGGTATACATCCCCTGTGACGGAATCCTTGCTCGGCTGCTATTACTTCCCGGTTGTCATCCGTCGTGGAGCGAGTCGGAACGTGCGAGGAGGAGAGTTCACGGCGGCAGTTCGGGTCGTTAGTTGGGCCCTGGCAGTCAGTTGCAACGCGTCTGGAGCGCAGCCCGGGCCAGCCAGACGCCGGCTTGCAGGAGCAGTGAGCCCTGCGTGGACATCGCCCGCTCGACCTTTGCCGCCACGCCGGGCCTCACGTTTGGCGGCGTAGTCAACTGGCCCGCTGGCGGTCTCTCCGCAGTGTCGGAGTCTGTCTGCAGCTGTCCGATCGGTACGGGCATCGTCGCTCGCCGACCCAGGACGTGAACGTTGAGTGGTTTTGAGGATTACGTTGTTGGTTCCGGCGTTGCTGTTGTGGAGGTTTTCCTGTGAGCAACAACGAGTGAAGTGTTCGAGATAGCCGCCGTCAGGTGTAATTGATCAAATTAATTTGTCCATAGTCAAGTGCACCAGCGGAATTTTCTCTCTTGTGGCCGTTAGTGTTCTGGTTACCTGCCACGACCCCTAACCTAGTTTTAGGGCAGTGTCTTTTCCTCGCCTGTTGTTGCTGCCCAACATGGTGTGTAGTTTTGGCATCTCAGTTCACATACGTGTTTGATTGGGGACATTGATACTTGTAATTTTTTAAGGGGGGGGGGGGGGGCCTTGAATTCTCGTGTACTCCGAGGTGACAAGCAAGCAGTTGTGCGGTAGGTCCATAACTGTCCCTTGGTTGGGTTCGCACGAATTAAGTGTAGTTGGACTCACCACCTGTCTCGCCTAAATGAAAGAGGGCAGATCAATCCACTGGAGACTCCTAAGTGCTGTTCTCTTCATTATCCTTTCGACAGTGTTAATGTTGTTGTAATTTAACTGTATTTTATATTTTTAATTCGGCAAGGTTAGTTGTGGGCCTTCAGCCCTGGAAATATGATCTCAGAGTTTCCTTCAAGTCCAAACATTATCGCCTTCTGCTCTTGAAAGGTTATTGTAATTTCCTCTGAAAGGTTATACAAGTTGATGTTGCAAAAAGGAAATTTTTAAACTTAATGTATTGTTTTACTGATTGTTGCGATATGTATTTTCTTAAATTGCAGAATTTAACTTTGCGACCTTCAGCCATCTTATTGCGTTTGCTTATCTCTTTCTGTGCACCTTGTGGGTCATCAGCCCAGTTAGCATCTTAAAACATTGTGGCCTTCTGCCTTCAGTATTCATCATAGTACACTCCTGGAAATTGAAATAAGAACACCGTGAATTCATTGTCCCAGGAAGGGGAAACTTTATTGACACATTCCTGGGGTCAGATACATCACATGATCACACTGACAGAACCACAGGCACATAGACACAGGCAACAGAGCATGCACAATGTCGGCACTAGTACAGTGTATATCCACCTTTCGCAGCAATGCAGGCTGCTATTCTCCCATGGAGACGATCGTAGAGATGCTGGATGTAGTCCTGTGGAACGGCTTTCCATGCCATTTCCACCTGGCGCCTCAGTTGGACCAGCGTTCGTGCTGGACGTGCAGACCGCGTGAGACGACGCTTCATCCAGTCCCAAACATGCTCAATGGGGGACAGATCCGGAGATCTTGCTGGCCAGGGTAGTTGACTTACACCTTCTAGAGCACGTTGGGTGGCACGGGATACATGCGGACGTGCATTGTCCTGTTGGAACAGCAAGTTCCCTTGCCGGTCTAGGAATGGTAGAACGATGGGTTCGATGACGGTTTGGATGTACCGTGCACTATTCAGTGTCACCTCGACGATCACCAGGGGTGTACGGCCAGTGTAGGAGATCGCTCCCCACACCATGATGCCGGGTGTTGGCCCTGTGTGCCTCGGTCGTATGCAGTCCTGATTGTGGCGCTCGCCTGCACGGCGCCAAACACGCATACGACCATCATTGGCACCAAGGCAGAAGCGACTCTCATCGCTGAAGACGACACGTCTCCATTCGTCCCTCCATTCACGCCTGTCGTGACACCACTGGAGGCGGGCTGCACGATGTTGCGGCGTGAGCGGAAGACGGCCTAACGGTGTGCGGGACCGTAGCCCAGCTTCATGGAGACGGTTGCGAATGGTCCTCGCCGATACCCCAGGAGCAACAGTGTCCCTAATTTGCTGGGAAGTGGCGGTGCGGTCCCCTACGGCACTGCGTAGGATCCTACGGTCTTGGCGTGCATCCGTGCGTCGCTGCGGTCCGGTCCCAGGTCGACGGGCACGTGCACCTTCCGCCGACCACTGGCGACAACATCGATGTACTGTGGAGACCTCACGCCCCACGTGTTGAGCAATTCGGCGGTACGTCCACCCGGCCTCCCGCATGCCCACTATACGCCCTCGCTCAAAGTCCGTCAACTGCATATACGGTTCACGTCCACGCTGTCGCGGCATGCTACCAGTGTTAAAGACTGCGATGGAGCTCCGTATGCCACGGCAAACTGGCTGACACTGACGGCGGCGGAGCACAAATGCTGCGCAGCTAGCGCCATTCGACGGCCAACACCGCGGTTCCTGGTGTGTCCGCTGTGCCGTGCGTGTGATCACTGCTTGTACAGCCCTGTCGCAGTGTCCGGAGCAAGTATGGTGGGTCTGACACACCGGTGTCAATGTGTTCTTTTTTCCATTTCCAGGAGTGTATATTTGTAATTTTGAAGATTTAATCCGGCGGCCTTCAGCCACTCCGCATGCTGTTCTCATATATGTATCTTATTCGTAAATTTAACTGTGTGTCATGTCTTTTCAAAGCTGAACTTATTCTAAAGCATCTGTTTGGAGGCCTTCAGCCGCGAAGCAAATTTAATTCTTTCAAGAGTGTATTTGTGAACTAAATGATAATAAATTACAATTGTGAAATGAATCGGACCGCAACTCCTTTGGCCCTTTCCACAGTCCTAATTACCTGTTAGACCTGCGTGATTTAGCGGGCGTTTCCGTCTGTAGCTCACATATAACGATTATGCAGAGTGATGATGCCAATTATGGTAAATACTGCCTCGCCGATAAAGAGGACTGATAACAGAAATCCGGTAATTGTGATGGTCTGGTGCAAAAACCATCGACAGAATCCTTCCTGTGAGGAAAATCCGCTGCCCTCGTTGAAGGTCATAGGGATAGTAGCGGTTATCATGCAGGGTACCCATAATCGTGCTTTGGCTTACACCATATCCTACAGAACCCGGTGCTCCACACACTGTCCGCCGCCTCCCTGTACTTTCGTCTGAAAGGATCCATGATCACACAAACGCCCAAAAATGGCTTGAATAGTTGTGTGATGTAGCTGATGTCTGTGAGTGCACTTTTTTTTTGGTATACCCGTCCTGCCTCTCGACCGTTTCCATCTGCTTCGCCGTACACAAACATCGTCTCGGCTTGTACCTGACATGAACATCGGGCCATTCTGCTGCTTACAGTACGCTGCGCCAATCACACAGTCTTCAACACACAAGGAACATACGGTACGTAGTCAGAGGAACTTTCATTCGTCAGCGTCATCTACCCTGGCAACGCCGTATTTTCGGGCACGTATTCGTAGGACCTTTTCTGTCTTCGTCCTGTATAAATGACATACTAACATGGCAATGCTTCTCAATTGCTAAACTGGTATGGAAACTCGAAATACGTCCTAATCTACTTCTTCCCTCTCTCTCCCTGTGCATCTCCTTATCGTTCCTCCCCTCCCCCGCCCCCCTTTGTCCATCACCACCTCTGAGCGCAATATCCTCCTACCCCCTATCTTTCATCTCACTCCAGTTCCTTCTCCCACCTTTCTCTGTCTATTTCTTCCTTTCATCTCTGTATCCATTTTCTCCACCCCCCCCCCTTTCTGCCATCTCCTCTTCCCTCTCTCTCCAATCCCGAGACTTGTTTGTCGTTACTCTCAACGAATCTTTGATTGCGAACTGAAGTCACTTAAAATGAATGATTAAGTCGGTTGGAACCATTGGCATACGGAGTTTGAGAGATCTCCCCTGCTGCTGCATCTATGAGGATAGTAGCTTCATTGACAGCATTTCGCATGGTTTTAGTGTGGAAAATGAGTAAGATTTCAGAGTTTCAGAAGATTCAGATTACATATTTGTTTTCTAAACATAAGCCAATAAGCTGTAAACATAAATTTCCTGTTCTCTGTGAAAGCCAACGAATGTGGAGAAGAAACCAAAACAGCACATTCTTGTGTACAGCATTTTTGTTTGAAATTAGGTACAAGGAGAAAGAAGGTATGTGCGAGAAACAATTCGTCTAATGATCTAAATGTCCCGCTACTGTAGCTGCAACTGACTTCACATTTTAGCTGCATAGCATAGAACAGGATTCTCACAGTGTGTTTTAACAGAAAAACCAGTAAACTGTTACATTAAAAAATATGTAGTGTATGTTCGTCTGGATATTTATTAAAGTACCATGTAAGAATTTCAAGCAAATAGTCGAGAACTTTTCACGATATTATCCCGTTATATATATATATATATATATATATATATATATATATGTGTGTGTGTGTGTGTGTGTATAAAGTATATCGATCGAGGACTTTTCGAGATTTTTGGTAAAATCGTTGAACAACGACTCGTCTTTAGACAGTAGTATGAATCTATTGCCACACATATTAAAAAAAAAAAAAAAAAGTAACCCAAGCCTGTCCGAACGTTTAAAAGAGTATCGTGTAAATATTTGAAGTAAATGAGTCAAAATTTTTCGAGATTCTTGTTAATAATCCTTCCCCTTTACACAGTACACAGAGATTTATGTACTACATATATTAGTAAACGTGAATCGTATGTCCGTTCGAACGTTCGTTAGACTATCGTGTAAAAATTTTGTGCAAATCGATCGAGAATTTTTCCAGATTTTTGCTAACAAACTTAAAACGACTTAAGCTGTCGTACAGGTTTCTTATGTATATATATTTATATGCCATATACAATAAAATACAGTGTAAGTTATATCCTTCCCAATGTTTATTGGAGTAACATTAAAAATTTGAAGTAAATCGATCAAAATTTTTCAAGACTTCTGCTAGCAAAGTATATATATATATATATATATATATATATATATATATGTGTGTGTGTGTGTGTGTGTGTGTGTGTGTGTGTGTGTGTGTGTGTGTGTGGTTTATGTCCTTCGTAACGATTTTTACAATATTGTGCACAAATTTCAAGTAAATTGGTCAAGAACTTTTCAAGACTTTTGGTAACAACCTTAATTAACAACTTGTCTTTATATAGTAGTATCGATTTAGGTGACAATCTGACCAACCCTCTTAAACTGTTCATAGCTGATGCAGTTATTGACCGTCTAGTGAAGACGTTAAAAGACCAAAACCAATTGCAAAATGACTTAGACAAAATACTTGTATGGTGCGAAAAGCGACAGTTGTCTCTGAATAAAGAAAAGTGTGAGGCCATACATATGATCACTAAAAGAAATCCTTTAAATTTCGATTACAGGGTAATTTTTGTAGCAACAGCACCGTATGTTGTACAATTCAACATCAGGTTTGACAAAATTCCTTTGCGAAGACGCTGATTCTCTCGCAAGGGTACGTCACGACCACATATCTTGCACACAGTATTTTTGGATATGGAGTCACAGAGCACAATCTTTCCAAACGAGCATTTATCTCCACACGCTGACTGAGAGGCAACGCCTTAAAGATACTGAAGTTTCTTTCTTGAGGTGCTGATTATCTTTATGTCTAATATTCTAGCTTCCTTCGACCAACTAACTTCATACACCTCTACGTAACTGTTTCCTCTGAATTTTAATTTAGGTGAGAATTTGTTTATTCGTGGTATTTTTATGAAAACGTACGAAACCAGAGAAAATATAAATCAACACTTACTTCACTCGCAACGAACTTCACTAACTACAACCATCAGCACTCGAAAACAAAAACAAACACGACCGGAACGATGAATATCGATAGACGATACAGAGTAGGAAAGATTGACACGATAAAACAATAGATGCAGGAAATAACGAACTAGAAATAAAGGAAACCTGTGCGTAATCTCTGCATGGTGCAAAAAGAAGAATGCCAGATCGCACAGAGCGTCAGAAAAATCATCACAGCTCATGAAATTGTCGAATTCATATGAAACAAAAACTGTTTTAGGCAGGAAATAGAGGGCATTTCTAACACCCAAAAATCTAAGAATTGATTTTTTGAGCCCTTTTGCTTTCCGTCTCCCCTTAAGCTATGCATTTTGGAGCCCATGTTAACAAGCCTCTCGTTTCCGTGAACACCATTTCTCCTGTAGAACAACCTGCCAGCTAATTCAGAAAATGTTTGGGTTGCCAGAAGTTTGTGCACAAGCTGGGTACTAAGAATGAGATAAACCCTAGGGAGATATCTCCTGTGCATTTGCGGAAAAGAGGTAAAGTCACTTCGTTTATATACTTCCGATGCGGAATTCAGCTACGTACTCTGTTTTGGGCAGAGAGTCTATACGATGCACGTGTTGCGGGTTTTCGGCACTCACGTCTTTGTCAGGCTTACTATCTACGTGTAGTCACCATCTCTGTTGCCCAAATTGTGGCAGTCAACATGCAGAGAAGAAATATGTTGCCCACCACGTTTGTAAATATATCTAGAAACCGTATAAAAGCTACGTAGCTAAGTAAAACGAACCTGTAACACGAATAAATAAGTTAATTCCTGTGATTTATGATTTATTTTTCCTTTTAATTACCGCGAGTGATGTGTATTTCTATATGTATATCAACCGAAATAAAAATCTAAAATTTATTAATTACTAGCCCACGCAGTAACTATGTTCCAATATTGATCTGTTCTGATACACTGGCATACTCATTCTACGCAATTGGTCCGCCTGGTATACAGTAATTTCGTATCTTATTACTTTTTGTACTGATTTTACTTTTAACTGACACACTGCATTAAAAGTAGTGTCCATAAAGCATCAAATGTCGCTGTGATGATTGGTTAATTGAATGAGAACATTGAGAAACTTCAAATGACATTTTTTTAACAAAATTCAGTTCCCTATGGCTTTGTACTTATACAGGCAAATCTTGATAAAGAGAAAAGCATATTCTTGGAATTTTCTGTTGTGTTATATAACCATTGTATAATCTAAACCGAAGAGAAGACCACATGTACAAAAGCATGGACTTCTTCAAAATTTTGTGTTGTCAGCACTGTTTTGAACAGAGAGCATAATCGATATATGCTATGATTTACAATAAAATGCATGATCTAAGGCGATTTCTACCGTTCCAACCAAAAGAAGAAATCGTCCAGAACTTCTACAGTGACACATAAAATTGGCCAACAGATGTATGTCTATGAATGAACCATGTGTTGAGTATAATTCCAAAGATAATGGAAAATGGGTATAATTTCTTTGATCTTTACCCACATTAGCAATAAAATGTGAGTTAAGAAACGACTTATACTTATTTATTACGAAATATTGAGAAATCCGACATGTTCACTAGATAAATTTTAACTTAACGTCAAGAAAACGTATCACCACTGTCTGTAGAGCACGGCATTTTTCCTTCTACATTCATTTTAAAGCAAATGACAAGAAAACGGGAATTTCAGCATAATTTTAAGAGACAGAATGTTTTTTTTTTTTTGTATCTACTGAAAAGGTTAGTTTTTTGTACTTTCGGTGTTTCTCAGTATTCCCATTCAATTACCATACATAGTACCTTGCAGAATAACAGAACAGAATGATCGGATACTTGCAGGAAGGAAATATCATAAGTGGAGTTGTGTAATGTGACGGAAAATAATAAAATATTTAGATAATATCACACATCAACGCAACGTAGGACCTTTAAATATACTTTCAGGGTAAATAAAAGTTTGATTTTCTAACGATATTAGTTCTGCATAATCTCATCATTTGAATCACCCAATTTGATTTCGTGCGCTACAGTTTCCGTTTGTTTCCTGGCGTGGAGGGTCCCACCATTCAGGTCGCATAACGCGGGACAAAGCTCAAACGCACCGAGAGATACTGCCGGTGGAGTAAGGTGTGCTGCGCCCTGCATATTTTAATGTTGCTGCTCCAAGTTGTGAGTGAAAGCGCGGAGTAAAACTGACGTAGTGCGAGTTCATCTCATCAGGGAAAGTGCGCACGTGGGAGGTGGAGGGGAATTTTCGTTTGCAGTAACAGTGACGGAGCGGCGAACTCGGCAATTTCGCGGAGCAGCCACCTCAGGTCGGGTCGACGTACCGCTACTGCCGCTGCCACAGGTGAGGCGCGCCCGTGCGGTGATCCGTCAGCGGGGGGACTGACGGATCGCTGCACAGTACAGCACACAACACCTCGTCGGCAATTCCATGAGCGTCATGCGAGTTGTTCCGATACTGAACGAGAACTTTTTCATAAACGCGAACTTTCACATCAGAAGACTTCTGACAATAATTTATTTTTTCAGAGGTGCAGTGAAAAATGGCTAGTACTCTGCAACAAGAAACAGGAAAATATTTTACAGCAGAGGCTGTGCGATGGTAAAATATTTATTTCGGGGAACTACACGCGCAGTAGCATTCCGTGATCCTCCCTGAACAAAAGCTGAAGCACTTCTCGCTGTTGTCAAAAAAGAGAAGCACAGAGTAAAAAAGTATTAAATTCGGCGAAGGACAAAATACAATTTGATACGTTTTCACCCCAATTGTCCTGTGCTCTTTGACGCTGTTGAGTCAGATCGGGGCATTTTATATGCTTCACCATAGTAACTTAGCGCTGAAAAACGTGAACCGGATCAAATCGTATTATGTACACTGCAGACGATGGTCCAAAGGTTTCGTGCTAAGGACAATTTGCCCAGTGTGCGTTATTAGCCCGCTATTTTCATCTTACAATACACGGTGTCGTGTTGATTACAGGGCTGTGCACTTTCGATCACTATAGAGGGCTATTTACCTGTGAGAGAGCGATGGAAAGAAAGTACACTACTGGAAATTAAAATTGCTACACCAAGAAGAAATGCACATGATAAACGGGTATTCACTGGACAAATATATTATACTAGAACTGACATGTGACTACATTTTCACGCAATTTGGGTGCATAGATCTTGAGAAATCAGTACCTAGAACAACCACCTCTGACCGTAATAACGGCCTTGATACGCCTGGGCATTGAGTCAAACAGGTCGTGGATGGCGTGTACACGTACAGCTGCCCATGCAGCTTCAACACGATACCACAGTTCATCAAGAGTAGTGACTGGCGTATTGTGACGTACCAGTCGCTCGGCCACCATAGACCAGACGTTTTCAACTGGTGAGACATCTGGAGAATGTGCTGGCCAGGGCAGCAGTCGAACATTTTCTGTATCCAGAAAGGCCCGTACAGGACCTGCAACTTGCGGTCGTGCATTATCCTGCTGAAATGTAGTGTTTCGCAGGGATCGAATGACAGATAGAGCCACGGGTCGTAACACATCTGAAATGTAACGTCCACTGTTCATAGTGCCGTCAGTGTGAACAAGAGGTGACCGAGACGTGTAACCAATGGCACCCCATACCACCACGCCGGTTGATACGCCAGTATGGCGATGACGAATACACGCTTCCAACGTGCGTTCACCGCGATGTCGCCAAACACGGACGCGACCATCATGATGCTGTAAACAGAACCCGGATTCATCCTAAAAAATGACGTTTTGCCATTTGTGCGCCCAGGTTCGTCGTTGAGTACACCATCGCAGGCGCTCCTGTCTGTGATGCAGCGTCAAGGGTAACCGCAGCCATCGTCTCCGAGCTGATAGTCCATGCTGCTGCAAACGTCGTCGCACTGTTCGTACAGATGGTTGTTGTCTTGCAAACGTCCCCATCTGTTGACTCAGGGATCGAGACGTGGCTGCACGATCCGTTACAGTCATGCGGGTGAGATGCCTGTCATCTCGACTGCTAGTGATACGAGGACTTTGGGATCTAGAACGGCGTTCCGTATTACCCTCCTGAACCACAGATTCCATATTCTGCTAACAATCATTGGATCTCGACCAAAGCGAACTGCAATGTCGCGATACGATAAACCGCAATCGCGATAGGCTACAATCCGACCTTTGCCAAAGTGGCAAACGTGATGATACGCATTTCGCCTCCATACACGAAGCATCACAACAACGTTTCACCAGGCAACGCCGGTCAACTGCTGTTTGTGCATGAGAAATTGGTTGGAAACGTTCCTCATGTCAGCACGTTGTAGGTGTTTCCACCGGCGCCAACCTTGTGTGAATGCTCTGAAAAGCTAATCATTTGCATATCACAGCCGTCTTTCTGTCGGTTAAATTTCGCGTCTGTAGCACGTCATCTTCGTGGTGTAGCAGAATGAGAATTACAGACGGTGTGAAAAGGAAGCTCGGTAAGTAATAACACCTGGTGGGTTTTATGAGTTATTATTTCAGTGAAATTTGACATGTCGGTTATTCGTGCGGGAAAGATAGCGTAAATGCATGTTTTTATACTTTGATTCAGCAAGCAATCCTATCAAAGGAACGTCCGCAACTGAGCATTATAGCAGAAGTTGCTCTGCGCACGCTGGTGATACACTGCGCCCTGTATTAGTCCATCTTGTCACTTTTGACCGTAGCACAAAGTTATTACACCTGATGATGGACATATAAGAGCCTGAAACCGGCCGTGTTCTAAATAAAAAGAGTCTTACGTGTGTGAGTGAATTCCTAAGGGACCACACTGCTGACGTCATCGGTCCCTAGACTTACACACTACTTAAACTAACTTAGGCCGATGCCCGATGGAGGACTCGAACCTCAGGCGGGAGGGGCCGTGCAATCCGTCACGTGGCGCCACAAACCGCGCGACCACTCCGCGCTGCGAACCTTACAAGTGAAGCGGTATTTTCAACCTCTATTTGATTCAACTTTACTGCCTGTAGTTGTCACGAGACGAGACATATTTCGTTTTAGGTACTTCAACCTAAATACAGATTTAAGTAATTTTCAGCCTTCTTGTAATCACAGTTCTACCTGGCGAAAGCTGAGAATGAAGCTTACAGTGTAGTGAAGCACGATTACAGATTCACACTGATCATGAAAGATATACATCCAAAACCACGAAGAAGTCGAAAGCATTAAGCAGGAAAGCGCACTCGAAATTTCATTGATAAACTGGATGCCGATAAACTTTTGAAAACAAGATTTGGAGAAAACTGGGAAGAGATTGATAGTTTGCAGTTTTAAAACATGATTCGATCAAACGATGTTTTGTTAGGTGAACTGGTTCAAATGGTATGAAGTGCCATTAGTTAAAATAGCGGGAAAACTAGAAAAGAAGTGATGTGAGAATTATGGTCAGCAACTGCGTTTCTCAAGCGAACACCGTAATAAAAAGTTCGCCATGACCTGTTTTCGTCTTAGGCTGAAGCAACACAATTTTATCGTACATTTACGGAATGACGTAAAAAGTTCACAGTCAGGAAGCAAAAACCGAGACTGGCACTGTTGAGACAGACCTTCTCGAGGCGTAAATCTGTTGCTACGCAGTGACTCAACATCATTCTGTGAAACTTGCCTTAGGTGTCAGAGGCAACAATGCAATGAATAAACGTGACAATACTGTCATTGGGGAATGCAACAATCATTGTGCTATAATTTCTCTTTATTTTTCGTTTTCAACGTAAAAAAGTTAATAACTACAGATTTCGGTGATTAATCACTATTTTCAGACTAATAACTACAACGGGATTAACCCGTCAGGACGTCAACTATGTCACAGGCATCTCCAAAAGTTTGTGAGAAACAAGTCAGAAGAACTTGTAAGGCTGTTGGAGAGGAGGATGTGCTGGGAAATAATTGTTAAGAAAGAAACAGATACGTTGTGCCATTTCCGAGTTATTCAGCATTTAAGTTAGCCAGTCAGATCGTTGCGCGCGCGGTTTCAAGCAGCCTGCCAGATTAAAGTGTCACCAGACGAACACTTCGTTCGGTTTCCTCAAACCTAATTAACGTAGCTTTTGCTCACCTCCAAAAAAGGAACACTGTAACTGTTAAAGAGCGGTGTACTGGTAACTTACGGGCGCACAGACATCTGTGCACTACCGCTTTTTGGCTTGTGGGAGTGCTTGCATTTGCACGCGTAACGACTCGATTGGCCGACTCCAATGCCAAATAAATCGGAAAGGCGCAACGTACCAAAGAAAAATGGTTCAAATGGCTCTGAGCACTATGGGACTTAACATCTGAGGTCATCAGTCCCCTAAAACTTAGAACTACTTAAACCTAACTAACCTAAAGACATCACAAACACCCATGCCCGAGGCAGGATTCGAACCTGCGACCGTACCACTCGCGCGGTTCCGGACTGAAGCTCCTAGAACCGCTCGGCCACCGCGGCCGGCGCAACGTACTGAGTTTTTGTCTTAACAATCATTACTCAGCAAAACATCTGCTGCAACACCCTTACAAGTTCTTCAGACTCTTTCGGACCACCCTGTATATTGTCACTGCAGTAAACACTTTCACAAGCCAACCCTGGCAAATATATATCTCAGCTGAAGACGGTAATTAATCACGAAATGACTAATTATATCTCAATTTTACGCGATCTGTGTGGGAAAAAAAGCTCATACGCGTCGTATTGTCACCAAGTAACTAACGTATCGGAAATATATAGATGTGGTGAGCACTAAAAATTAATTTTCACGGATAATGCCGTCACTAAGTGAGCTACCACGATTCAAGATCTGCTTCAGTTTACCAAGAAACCACTCTTCTTCAAAACCTACCTGAGTCTTATTTATTCACTTCTGGACCAGTGACACTAATAATGACGAACGCCTCCTGTTCCCTGGCTCTCTAGTCCTGAATCGATAACAGTCGCTAGATTTCGGGGTGCTAATATTTTGAATCCTGCCGCCGCCAACCTTATCTCTCTAATAATAACAATACTTTGAGTATATTGTAATAGTTATTACAAAAGGTATTTAATGTCGCGTTTGCCTGTACCACGCACTAATTCCGAGTCCACCGCGTGGCAGCCAATGACTCCGAAAAAGTTTGTTATAATATTTACAAAACTGAGGGAAATGATTAGCAATGTCGTCGAATGATGCTGAAACGTTTGGCAATGAGAATCATTCATGCAAACGACCACTTGAATAAGACACTTTTATGAAGCTTTTAAGCGTTCATTGCTTACGTATCACACTCCTGCTATCGTACTGAGGCTGTGTACGCAGAAGAATGTGTGTAGTATCAGCACAGCTTAAGCTTGTTCTTGTGCTCCAGTCCTCTCTCAGCCGCAGTCAATGTCCTTAGTGGAGTTTATTTCCTCTCCTCCCCACCCGTTTTCCCTAGGACTATCAGAAAATATTCGACAAGGAGGAGAAATGGTATGACGGAAACTGGCTTTACCGCGACCTAAGTGCTACGACAGTATGAATTTTTCACTCTACACCAGATAATACGAGTAATACTACCTTCCGTCTGTGTAATATTTTTTTACCTAATAGTGTTAGTGTAGCAGAGAACGGAAGGTGTTTGTGTCTAAATAATAGCACGGAGCTACCACTGTACAGAGCTTCTGAACAGGATACTGAACCCCGAAAAAACAAGTTTTTATGTTTCAGGACGGTGTAATCTCCTCTGTGGAGACAAAACTCAATTTATGTAAGACTGTGTATACCTTTATTTCTAATTTAGAGCTACAGAATACAGTTTGGGAGGCGTGGTACATAATTCATTGGATGCTGATATTTCGTGCAATTCATTTATAACACTAATTGCTTATCTATCTCAAGATGTAGCTTATACTATTTCACATGCACTTTATGTAGCACGTCATTGGTTCATTCCATGGCACACAGAGAGATATGAACAGCCGAAGAACACATTCAGTACTACGCCTGCGGTTTAAATTTCTATTCCGTGTTCTATCCTCTTTAGTCACTGTTTCCAAATTTTCCAGATCCTCTATCCGTCTGCTCGGACAGTTCTTGCTAAAAACTGGTAGATAATTTTTTGGAAATATAAATCCATGTCGACAACAAGTACACCAAGATTAACATTAGTACGAACATTCCTATATAAGAATTTATTGTTCGACGTTATTAAAGAACAGTGACAAAAGATGACTGGTCTCAGTGCGTCACAATAAGCGGTTTGTCATCTACACTCCTGGAAATGGAAAAAAGAACACATTGACACCGGTGTGTCAGACCCACCATACTTGCTCCGGACACTGCGAGAGGGCTGTACAAGCAATGATCACACGCACGGCACAGCGGACACACCAGGAACCGCGGTGTTGGCCGTCGAATGGCGCTAGCTGCGCAGCATTTGTGCACCGCCGCCGTCAGTGTCAGCCAGTTTGCCGTGGCATACGGAGCTCCATCGCAGTCTTTAACACTGGTAGCATGCCGCGACAGCGTGGACGAGAACCGTATGTGCAGTTGACGGACTTTGAGCGAGGGCGTATAGTGGGCATGCGGGAGGCCGGGTGGACGTACCGCCGAATTGCTCAACACGTGGGGCGTGAGGTCTCCACAGTACATCGATGTTGTCGCCAGTGGTCGGCGGAAGGTGCACGTGCCCGTCGACCTGGGACCGGACCGCAGCGACGCACGGATGCACGCCAAGACCGTAGGATCCTACGCAGTGCCGTAGGGGACCGCACCGCCCCTTCCCAGCAAATTAGGGGCACTGTTGCTCCTGGGGTATCGGCGAGGACCATTCGCAACCGTCTCCATGAAGCTGGGCTACGGTCCCGCACACCGTTAGGCTGTCTTCCGCTCACGCCCCAACATCGTGCAACCCGCCTCCAGGCGTGAATGGAGGGACGAATGGAGACGTGTCGTCTTCAGCGATGAGAGTCGCTTCTGCCTTGGTGCCAATGATGGTCGTATGCGTGTTTGGCGCCGTGCATGTGAGCGCTACAATCAGGACTGCCTACGACCGAGGCACACAGGGCCAACACCCGGCATCATGGTGTGGGGAGCGATCTCCTACACTGGCCGTACACCACGGGTGATCGTCGAGGGGACACTGAATAGTGCACGGTACATCCAAACCGTCATCGAACCCATCGTTCTACCATTCCTAGACCGGCAAGGGAACTTGCTGTTCCAACAGGACAATGCACGTCCGCATGTATCCCGTGCCACCCAACGTGCTCTAGAAGGTGTAAGTCAACTACCCTGGCCAGCAAGATCTCCGGATCTGTCCCCCATTGAGCATGTTTGGGACTGGATGAAGCGTCGTCTCCCGCGGTCTGCACGTCCAGCACGAACGCTGGCCCAACTGAGGCGCCAGGTGGAAATAGCATGGCAAGTCGTTCCACAGGACTACATCCAGCATCTCTACGATCGCCTCCATGGGAGAATAGCAGCCTGCATTGCTGCGAAAGGTGGATATACACTGTACTAGTGCCGACATTGTGCATGCTCTGTTGCCTGCGTCTATGTGCCTGTGGTTCTGTCAGTGTGATCATGTGATGTATCTGACCCCAGGAATGTGTCAATAAAGTTTCCCCTTCCTGGGACAATGAATTCACGGTGTTCTTATTTCAATTTCCAGGAGTGTATTACAAATGTTTACTGATCACTTTGTAATGAGTTGTAATCATCTGAAGCAATCCTCCGTTAGTGTGTTCTGATAGTGTCAGACAATGGTACTTAGTTTTATATCCATGTCATCTGCTTTACTGCTGAGTTTAAAGGAATAACAATTTACTCATTAAAGAAGATCAAGCTGCACTAACAGTCTCTGTTATTCGTTCAGACACAGGTAGTAAACATATACAGGGTGGAGAAAAACTATGTAACGACATTTTAACTCTGGATAGCTGATGCCTGTAGCAACCAAAATTACTAATGTTTTGTAGGTCGACAACGCACCGTTTTTATGCTACGGAAACTTGGCGCCACGCGCTCCGATTGGCCGTGGGATTGCCCATCTGCCGTTCATCGATCGGTTCACACACGCAAACGTCCCTCGCCTCGTCACTGCCCCAACGTGATACGCACATGTGTCGAATAGGTCTTCACACGTGACCTTTGCTTCGGATCACACACAAGCCACCTGCGGTTTAATCCTACTCTAAGCGTGGTTGCACAGTATTCGTTTGAAGAACAACAAGATATGATTTTTGTTTATGGACTAGCAGACGGTAATGTGCATTAAGTTCGACGGTTATATGAGGAACGGTACCCAGCAAGACGCCACCCACACCTGCAAACGTTTACAGCAATTCACTGGCGACTTGGCGAAACCGGCTCGTTAGCAGGATATCATGGTGATGCTGGAAGACCTCGAACACGACGGGATGCTGCCTTTGAAGAGACTGTTCTGAGCGCTTCGAGAAAGCACCTACGACAAGTACTCGAGCGGCTGGACACGACATACAGGTCACTCATCGGTTAGTCTCAGAGGTTTTAAGGGATGACCGCCAACCGCCATTTAGTTTCCACCCCGTACTAGACCTGAATCCTATGGCGGAGTATGAACAAAGGCTAGGGTTTTGTCGGTGGTTTCTGCGACGTGTTGTAAGTGATCCCGACTTCCTCGCCATTGTGTTGTTTACCAACGAGTGCCTTTTCCATCGGAATGGCCTTTACAACACTCTAAACGTTCATTACTGGGCAAGGAAGAATCCTCGCGTCACGTACGTCCGAGGACACCAGGAACGATTTTCGCTCAACATTTGGGCAGGCATTGTTGGTAACCTACCAGCTGATGTTGTCAGTTGGTGTGGGATCCGTAGAACACACTGGAATGGGTAACTGTGACGCCAGCTTTGAGACACACTATGTGACCAAATGTATCCGGACACCCCCAAAAACATACGATTTTCATATTACGTACATTGTGCTGCCATCTACTGTCAGGTACTCCATATCAGTGACCTCAGTAGTCATTAGAGATCGTGAGAGAGCAGAATGGGACGTTTCGCGGAACTCACGGACTTCGAACGTGGTCAGGTGATTGGGTACACTTGTGCCATACGTATGTAAGCGAGAAATCCACACTCCTAAACATCTCTAGGTCCACTGTTTCCGATGTGATAGTGAACTGGAAAGGTGAAAGGACACGTACAGCACAAAAGCGCATAGACCGACCTCGTCTGTTGACTGACAGAGGCCGCCGACAGTTGAAGAGGGTCGTAACGTGTAATCGGCAGACATCTATCCAGACCATCACACAGGAATTTCAAATTGCATCAGGATCCACTGCAAGTACTATGATAGTTAGGCGGGAGGTGAGAAAACTTGGATTTAATGGTCGAGCAACACATCACGCCGGTAAATGCCAAACGGCGCCTCGCTTGGTGTAAGGAGCGTAAACACTGGATGATTGAACAGTGGCGATCCGATGGCAGGGTGTGGGTATGGCGAATGCCCGGTGAACGTCATCTGCCAGTGCGTGTAGTGCCAACAATAAAATTCGGAGGCTTTGGTATTATGGTGTAGTTATCTTTTTCATGGAGGGGGCTTGCACCCCTTGTTGTTTTGCGTGGCACTATCGCACCATAGTTCTACATTGATGTTTTAAGCACCTTCTTGCTTCCCACTGTTGAAAAGCAATTCGGAGATGGCAATTGCATCTTTCAACACGGTGGAGCACCTGTTCATAATGCAAGGCCTGTGGTAGAGTGGTTACACGACAATAACATCCCTGTAATGGACTGGTCTGCACAGAGTCCTGACCTGAGTCCTATAGAACACCTTTTGGATGTTTTGAAACGCCGACTTCTTGCCAGTCCTCACCGGCCGACATCGATACCACTCCTCAGTGCAGCACTCCGTCAAGAATGGGCTGCCATTCCCCAAGAAACCATCCAGCACGTGATGAATCGTATGCCTGCGAGAGTGGAAGCTGTCATCAAGGCTAATGGCGGGCCAACACCATATTGAGTTCCAGCATTACCGATGGAGGGCGCCATGAAATTGTAAGTCATTTTCAGCCAGGTGTCCGGATACTTTTGATCACATAGTGTAGGTCAGGACAGCAAGAGCAACATGAGGCCTTGCGTATCATCTTGAGAGATAATGTCATGATGGGGTCGAAAACAGTGTACAGTCGCTTGCCTCAACATGCAACGGCTGTTGTCCAAATAAATGGTTATCTTTTTCTGTTTCTTTTGCCTTGGTTTCTGTTCCCAAATATATACCGCAAAGTGCAGTTGTTTTACAAGCATAGGTAAGTTTATAAACGCGTCATTGAGCGAGCTAAAAGCTATCCGAAAGATCCAGTTCGAGAAGTGTTTCGGGGACTGGAAGAAGTGCAGGCACCCATATATATTACAGAAACGAATGTACGTACTTACGTGTGTGTATACTCCAAATCATCTACGAAACTACTTGACCAATTTCAAACAAACCTGGTATACATACCCCTTAGTGTCCGACAACAATTGCCGTGGACCTGAGAACCACCTTCATATCACAGTTAAGGAGATATGACATGAACCATGAGATGATTGAAAAATTGCCGCATCATGCATGACTTTTAAATTTATTACTTCTGTGTTACTAGCTCTGTTCGCAATAAACTACACAGACAGTATCCATGTATCCCACTAAATGCAGCAACAAAACTATATCATGGCACCAGACATAGTTCAGGAGCCATGACATCCTAAACACTTATATATGTGAAAAAACTGCCGCAAGATTCATGACTTTGCAATTTATTACATTTTTTGCTACTTCGCAGCATATTTTCCAGACAGTATCCACATATGTCGCTGAATCTACCTACCCAGATATATCATTCTATGATGAGTACTTTAAGAGATATGACAAAATGCCTCATCACACATGAAGTTTTAATAGATTTATTCTTTACTACCAAGACACTCCTGCAGTCGAGTGAAATTAAGAAAATTCCTGACACCTGACAGCACTTTTGACAGGTTTCAAATACGAAGCGCAAACAGCTGTAGGTGTAAACATTAACTGTCTACAGAGCTATGAAGAGCTTTTACTAAACTGCGTTGTAGACACGCGAAGCAGCTGAGTCCCGGGTACAGAAACTGTCAGCTGTACTGTACTTATATATTTGTACAGTATACATATTTCTTTTTACGACTGTTTCATAACTTCGAAGGTGCTTTCACGAACATATGGAAATTAAGTTTTTTCTATATTACACTACAAACACAGTTCACTCTTTGTTTTCCTTTCTAGTAAAAAACTGCCAAAATGAATACCCTGGTAAAGCAGGATTTATCAGTTAGTAGGTTTATAATACCAAATGGAGACTATTTTAAAGGGAATTTACGTATAATGAAAAATTATTTCCGAAACAACAATAATTTTCTATATGGTGTTCCGACATAGAGGAGGATAGGACCAGCAACTTGGGTGTGAAATATTTTAACTTTTTACAATGTACGTCACAATTGCTATAATGTAATGGTCATTTCTTTGTGGCGACGGTTTCGGCCAATCCAGTCCATTTTCAAACTTTAACCTCAAACGTAAGTGTAATCATACAATCCATGTACATATGAGTAACAAATGTTCATATTCGTCGCTAGAAATCATTACATGCAAATAAAATATTAAGCTTGATATGGGTACGTAATATGATTTCTTTCCAGTCGAACGGAGCAAACTTAGTTTACATACATTACAGGTACCAGATAAATCACGTTTCAAAGATAGCCGTACACAATTACAACAATATAAAAAATATACGAGTATTATTTTTACTTATTTGCTGCCTTTCGATTTAGTCTGAAAACTTTTTAAGATTATGAGTCTCGTAAGGTAGGAGAATACCTTCAGTACAATAGCACAGCTGTTCGTTCTCGTCTCGCGTTAAATTCCGGAGTTGTAGCGAGGGAATAAGAAGGAGGATCCCGGCTGAGCTGCGGTTATGGAGAGAAGTCGTGAGCCAGCGGCGGCAACAGCCTGTGCGCCGCGCCGTTATTAATTTTTCCTCCAGAAGCGCGTCTCGGGCCTGTTACATTTGAGTAGCGGAGAAGTGGCAGGCAGGCGGCCGTGGGCGGGCGCCGCCGCTTCGTCCCGAGCAGCAGCTTATGACGTTGCAGCTGGCGCCAGGATATTGGCGGCCGGCGGGTCCCTGGCGTCACCGCGAATGGCCCGTTGCGGTTCGCCCACCTCGCGCCGCTACGCATCCACATGGTCGCCTAATGATCCTGCCAACAGCAATTCGCTCTCTACATCTCCCCTATAGGTACCGAATGTGCTACAAGTTCACGTTACATCACCGAGACGCGGCTAACGGGTCACATTTGCTTTTCTTTTCTTTTTTCTTCTTTCTTTTTTTTTAATCACACAGGTTCGTCAATAGGTAAGGAAACTCTCTTCTAAAAAAATGTGAATAAACTGAAATTTGAAGCCGGATTGTATGAGATGGGAGAGGGAGGGGGTCTGGGGATCTGTGGGGCTATGTATCCAATTTAGACTCTGAGTTATTTTCCAGCACTTATTCTAAATAGGATGCTGTATGCCGTACGAGTTGTGACAGTCAGTCGAAAAAATCATTTCATATATTCATCCATACGTGGAGTAACACATCTGCATTGCAGTCTGAGATCGAAAACATCGTACTAGAAGCTAATAACCGTTTCATCTCATTTATAAATAACAAGATTTCCACATCTAGACTCCGATACACTATAATCTGAATGTGGAAATCTTGTGGTTTACACGTGAGGTGAAAAAGTTATTTGCTTGTAGTACGATTGTTTCTACCTGAGATTGCAATGAAGATATTTTACTCCACATATTGATGAATGTATGTATTTATTTTCGATTGTATGCCACTACACTTTAGACATATAGCGTACTGGTTATGGATAAGTGCTTCAAAATGATATAGAGTCGAAATTGGCCAAAATCACAGAAAATACGAACAATGTTTTCTATCACAAAATTCTTGGTTGCTTTGGAGCCACATATCGCACTCATGCTACAAAAATGACACAACTCTAAATACCAGATTTTCCACAAACCAAGAAAAACTCTTTTTACAATAACAAAATATTGTTAAGACAAATAAAGTTATCAGAACTAATGAGAATGGACATAACACGAGGCTCAAATAGCCCACAATGAAATTTTTACTCTGCAGCAGGGTGTACGCTCGTACGTACCTTCCTGGAAGATTAAAACTGCTTGTTGACCGACACACGAACTCAGGACATTTGCCTTTCGTGGGCAAGTATTCTACCGACGTTTTTACGCTTGACGATTCTCAGTCCATAACATAATTAGTAAAACCAAAGAGGAAGAGTACAGTAACATATTGGCAGTATACTGTACTCTATAAGGAAAGGAGGGGGAGAGAGGAAATAATTGGAGCTATACATCACTCCACCGGTGGGGAGCCCGAGGGCAAGGAGGACAGGGGTCTTAATGGAGACCTGACGATAATGCCCCTGGGTCTCTCAACAGTCGAATGAATAGGAGTGCATTTGGTAGTTAGGGTATGGTGAGGTGGGGAGGACTTCTATTTTCTTTTAATTTAATTCCAATACGGGAGATGTGGTGGTGGTGGGAGGGGCGACGGTAAGGTGTCAAGCTACTGCCTTGTTGGGGCTGCCTTGTTCGGCGATTACGATGCGCTCACCTTTGACACGTCCTCAGGAGCTGGGGACTAAATATGCAGATGCAGCGAGAAGAGCAGAAGTAGAACCCATTGGATGGGAGTTCGGATAAGGCCCATTACACTTCCATTGGGCGGGGACGGGGTGACATGAATACACTACGCAAGTAGTTGGCAAATAGGTTTCAGTAATTGGGTCGTCACTCCAAGTCAGTGTGGACATTCTGCAACCTGTGCTAAGTCTACAGCTCGTTGTGTAGTGGCTAGCGTTACTGCCTCTGGATCAAGGGGTCACGGGTTCGATTTCCGGCCAGATTGGGGATTTTCTCTGCCCAGAAACTGGGCGTTAGTGTTTCCTCATCATTTCACCCTCATCATCATCATTCGAGAAGTGCCGAGATTGCACTGTGTAAAAATTGGTGTCAGAACTGGGACTTAATATAGGCCCTGATGATCCCGCAGTTGAGTGCCCTAGAAAACAAATATCATCATCATCATCATCAACCTGCGCAAAAAGTCGAGGCCTGATTTGTCGCTGTCACCATAGTGGTATCAGAGCGTCCAACCTCTCATCCAGAGTATGACATTGGTTTTGGCAGTGCAGTAGCAGCCCTTTGGCGGCGTGAGCGAGGCATGTCCGAACAACGTCGCTTTGGTTCACTCCGAGGGGCCTGGACACTTCCTTGTTGCCAGCCCTTCCTGGCACAAAGTAACCATACGGACGCGATCGAATCGCGGTATTGACCGTCTAGACATGGTTGAACTACAGACAACACGAGCTGTGTACCTCCTTCCTGGTGGAATGACTGGAATGATCCGCTGTCGGAACCCGTCCGTCTAATAGGCGCTGCTCATGCATGGTTGTTAACATGTTTGGGCGGGTTTAGTGACATCTCTGAACAGTCTGTGATACAATATCTACAGTCAACGTCTATCTTCAGGAGTTCTGGGAACTGGGGTGATGCAAAACATTTTTTTATGTGTGTATCTCTATCGAAATAGAAACATCGAGCACCGATGTTTGTATAATATGTTATATTTATTTCGCATTTTCGGTAAATATTTGAAGTTTTTATTTTGAAGTTGTAGTAGAACATAATTTTACTTTCACTGTATGAAGGAGTCTTACTACTTTTTGAGCTTTCATCAAGATAGTCTTCTCTTTCACTATGTGATGGAAGTGTAGATGGCACACCAGCTGCGTTAAATACAGTTTTTAACGCAACTAGTGTGCTACTTCTTCACTTCGCGCATTCTTCAAAAACAGTTGCTGAAACTGATTAACAAAAGTTTAAATGACAAGATTGGTCTTTGCAGTAGGCGGAGACGTGTGAGGGGAAATGCTGACGTAACCGGCGCTCGGTGTTACCAACAGAAACTGCAACGTTTAGCTTCCCCAGTCAGCTTTGACACTACAACTGTAGGTCACTGGAGTTTGCACAAATGAAGAAACAGGGAAATCGAGATGAAATGTTCCAGACAAATCCGATATGTGACGAAACCGAACAGCGGACCCATCTGACACTTCCTATTTTACCACTTACCCGCAGTTACCACTGCTAGCAAATTGCTTATCACCAAGCGTGAACGTGCATTATTTTCCTTTCAATTCTTGCTCCAAGGGCGATAAGTAGATTGCTAGCCTGTTGGTGTGCAGAATATCAAATAATAAATCAGTACTTAAATACACAGCCTTAAAACTGGCAGTGTATATCCAATATGCTTCCGATATTTTTTTGGCCAGTACATCAATATTTTTTCGGTCAATGTATCGACATATCAATAATTTTTTCGTTATATCGAGTGCCGAAATTTTTTAAAAATAACGCTGTATCGGATTCCCGATATTTTTAAAAATATCAAGAGTCCTAGTTCCTGGAAGGACAGCGCTTTTGCTGTGTACACACACACACACACACACACACTCATATATATGCGCTTGCTCCAAAGGCATGCGGAAAAAATGTGTAGCAAGCACCAAGACACTGACCTTGTCTCTGATGTATCCAACAACCGGTTTTCCACGGAGAATTCTGACAAAGACACTCCTGGAACATTGACATCATGAACAACATCTGTTCCAGATGATTTTACACCAGCTTTGAAGTAGCTGTCAACAGGTATTTTTTTTTTTTTTTTTTTTTTTTGGAGGACTGCATGCTGTGGGACAACAACACCCAGCGGTCTGAACCTGCTGAATAGGGTTTTCACCCCACTTGTAAATCGATCGGAGACTAGTTCACAATACTGCAACCAGAGGGAGCTCGAAATTGTCATGGGTTTTCCCCCTCCCATCCCCTTCCCTCCTCCAAACTTACTCCATCCCCTCTCCTACCCCACCTAGAAATTGGCAGGAAACGCTCAGTCTGTACTGAGCTGCACGTGTGGAAGGGCATGTCATTATTATATCATCTTTTATTTGCAGATATTATCGTGTTTGAAAATATTTCCTAAAATTTTATTGTATGTGTTCACCCTGATGTGTGGAGACTGGCTGGTCTAGATCACGATACTACAACCAGAGGGCGTTCGAGTGTGTGTTTGTGTGTGTGTGTGTATGTGTGTGTTTTCATCTAGGTATATGGAGACTGGGTGGTTAAATGTCACCAGGTAAATACTAGGATGTTAAATAACATACTTCCTTTCCTTCCCTACTTGCAAACCGAAATATTCTGATATGTGTTTTCGAGATATGCCATAAAGGGTGCCCAGTGAACAACAGCAAAACTGCAGTCTGGTGACCACCCCATTCCAATCCTGTACGAGGCTGCAGTTCTGGGTTTCCCTAAGAATACAGTCCCGTAGAAGCCTTCCTATTGGTTTCTGTCAAATTTTTAATGGGGGGGGAGGAGGGGAGGGGGGCTAACCCATCCACTAAGAAGTGACAACGTAGGAGGCGAATGGCCGCAGTTTCCGTCGGCATCCCATCTGGAGACTGTGGAGCTATAATCCGGATCGAGGTTTAAGAGGCACTAAGATCACTGCCGATGCTGGAGGAAACATCGACATTGATCTGCCCTGGCTTGTACTTGTTGGTTAATTGGCTCTCATTGTACGATAGGCGGATAAGCGTGTAAGTATTCGGTTTACTTCTAGATAAATAACTACACTACGCACATGCGAACTACCACCTGGATATACTGTGTTCTAGACCGAATATGGTATCATGGTCGGTCCACTCCCGAAGAGGGCGTGAGCGAAAAACAAACAATGCTATGATTAAACCCTGATTTACAGGTCTAGGGCGCGGCAGTCATGGACTGTGCGGCTGGTCCCGGCGGAGGTTCGAGTCCTCCCACGGGCATGGGCGTGTGTGTTTGTCCTTAGGATAATTTAGGTTAAGTAGTGTGTAAGCTTAGGGACTGATGACCTTAGCAGTTAAGTCCCATAAGATTTCACACACATTTGAACATTTTTTATTTTTATTATTTTTTTTTTTTAACCCTGAGTGCTTTCCTACTCTTGCAGTAGCTCTGAATTGTGCACGAAGGTGAGGGGCTCTTGCATCAATGTAAATGATTCAGTGGATTAGAAGCTCCGTGATACTGTTAGAATTTTATTATGGAACTACTCATACACCGTTATGCCGTCAAATATCTGTCGTAGTGATTATTGGAATCCAGTAAAGGAGATCTGGACACGTACAGGTATATATTCATAGACAATCATTTGATAGAGATGAATCGCAGATGCATCACATTTTCTTCGTACAGTCCTCGTACGGCAAAGGTGCAACAGTAAGGCTTCCTTGGCCATTAAAAAACTTATATCTAGCGTAGCGATCATAGGGAATATTATGGTATTTACAGACGCATACTGACGTTCATTTTTACTCGATCATTACGCATGTTATTGAAAAAGGAACGATGAAATCGGTAATACTACTACAACATCATCCACACATTGCAGTGATTTACAGAATACGTATTTATATATAGGCTCCTTTTTATAGCATGACTGCAACATCGGTAAACTATAGCGATTTGGCGAGGATTGAGCATTGGTGGGCGTTGGAGCTGAATGTAGATAAATGTGACTATCGAATCTAAAGTAGCCGAATTAAAAAAATGGTTCAAATGGCTCTGAGCACTATGGGACTGAACATCTGAGGTCATCAGTCCCCTAGAACTTAGAACTACTTAAACCTAAGAACATCACACACATCCATGCCCGAGGCAGGATTCGAACCTGTGACTGTAACGGCCGCGCGGTTCCAGACTGAAGCGCCTAGGACCGCTCGGCCACACCGGCCGGCGTAGTCGAAGAAACCTGCTACTGTTCTATTACGTCATTGACTGGAAATCACTAGAGGCAGTACTAGTCATAGAAAACGTCTGGACGCGAGCATCCACGTGGTGGAGAATTTCTCCCTGAACGTCAGTGTGGTACTTTTTCTTGTTGTGATAGCTCTCTACATAGCCAGTGGCAGGTAGAGGGGTATATAGGCGTCTGATTAATGAAATAGTGCTGTGGCAACGTGGCGGGATCTCGAGAGAATTGGCAGGATCTTTTATTGACTCTGCGTATATATCACTACATATCGAAGACGGGAAGGTTCGTGTGAATATGGGGGATAAGCGATACTCTGACGAAAGGTAGGCTGAGAGGTGATCTCTTCACCGCATCTCCTAATCGCTGTGAGTAAACATATTGTTCGCTCCCATGAAGTGACTGCAGTGAGAAAATTACCATTTCCACCTCGACGAACTGATCGACGAAGCATAAAAATGTTCCCGGAGAAACGGTAAAATGGCTGTGTAAGTAGTTTACGAATGAGATAAATAGGGAGTGAAGGCAATCACGGCGATATCTCTGCTGGGAAAAATGTGACATGCTGCTTTTCTCGTTGTGATAGCTTTCTTTCCTAGGGTGACGGATGGAGTACAAGACCGCCTTCCGACTAACGGAACAGTGTTGTCAAAACGTTATGGGATTTCGAAACAATTAGCAGAAATAACCGATTTCGCTGGGGATATCTCTTACCCGTCAAAAGCAGATGGATTCAAACGCTATGCACTGAAGACAGGAAGGTTCGTGAGAATATAGACGGTAAGCGGTACTTTCACAAAAGGGGAGTTGAAAGGTGAGCTGTGTATCGCTTTTTCTAAGTGTTTTGGGCAAATTTATTACAGGCTCTCATAATACGTCTCGAAAAGTGAATGTAATGAGAAAATTAAAGGCTAATACAAAAGTTTTTATTGAGAGAATATCACCAGCAGGAATCTCGTCCTTTGTTTTTCCGATAAATAAGAGACAACATTCTTTCGTGAGTTTTGTGTGCCTATAAATGGATGGACTGACAACTTTATATGTAGCCTAAATTTACATCTACATCAATATGCATTCTTCGCAGGTGATCGTACCTTGTGTGGCAGAAGGCACCCTGTACCGCTACTAGCCATTTCACTTCCTATTCCACTCGCAGCTGGAGCGAGGGGAAGGGGGATTATCTGCATGGATCCGTACGAGCGCTAATTTCTCTTACCATCGTGGTCCCTACGTGAAATGTATGTTGGCAGAATCCTTCTCCCTCCAAGGATTGCCATTTGAGTTACCTTGCCAGTGTAATCCGACTGCAGGAAAAAAAATTACTTACTACGCAAACAACTCTCATGATTAATTTAATTAGTTAGTCAATCAATTCGATGTCAGTGACGTGCGGCTGGATGATGAAAGCGAGGGCGAGAGTGCCACTGATGTGATTCGCGAGATGCAGTGGTAATCAGATGTTTATTCGTTGTGGCGAGATCTTTCAACGACATTTCATTCTCCCGCCTAAACAGGGAGAGCTAGCCATCGTAATAAAATCAGCTGTATTACGGAATTTATAAAGGGATACGTAACATCAACCTAATATTTACAACTCCTCTGTGCTTCCAGTTGGCATCCTCAACAGACTGTGTTGGCGACGTGTCATTTGAACACCTTAAGAGAGTTCGAAGGTTAGGTGGAAACCTGTGATAGAGGTAGAGCACTCTCTCAGCATTCCGTCTTGAGCCGAAACTAAGTTAAATACACTCCTGGAAACGGAAAAAAGAACACATTGACACCGGTGTGCCAGACCCACCATACTTGCTCCGGACACTGCGAGAGGGCTGTACAAGCAATGATCACACGCACGGCACAGCGGACACACCAGGAACCGCGGTGTTGGCCGTCGAATGGCGCTAGCTGCGCAGCATTTGTGCACCGCCGCCGTCAGTGTCAGCCAGTTTGCCGTGGCATACGGAGCTCCATCGCAGTCTTTAACACTGGTAACATGCCGCGACAGCGTGGACGTGAACCGTATGTGCAGTTGACGGACTTTGAGCGAGGGCGTATAGTGGGCATGCGGGAGGCCGGGTGGACGTACCGCCGAATTGCTCAACACGTGGGGCGTGAGGTCTCCACAGTACATCGATGTTGTCGCCAGTGGTCGGCGGAAGGTGCACGTGCCCGTCGACCTGGGACCGGACCGCAGCGACGCACGGATGCACGCCAAGACCGTAGGATCCTACGCAGTGCCGTAGGGGACCGCACCGCCACTTCCCGGCAAATTAGGGACACTGTTGCTCCTGGGGTATCGGCGAGGACCATTCGCAACCGTCTCCATGAAGCTGGGCTACGGTCCTGAACACCGTTAGGCCGTCTTCCGCTCACGCCCCAACATCGTGCAGCCCGCCTCCAGTGGTGTCGCGACAGGCGTGAATGGAGGGACGAATGGAGACGTGTCGTCTTCAGCGATGAGAGTCGCTTCTGCCTTGGTGCCAATGATGGTCGTATGCGTGTTTGGCGCCGTGCAGGTGAGCGCCACAATCAGGACTGCATACGACCGAGGCACACAGGGCCAACACCCGGCATCATGGTGTGGGGAGCGATCTCCTACACTGGCCGTACACCACTGGTGATCGTCGAGGGGACACTGAATAGTGCACGGTACATCCAAACCGTCATCGAACCCATCGTTCTACCATTCCTAGACCGGCAAGGGAACTTGCTGTTCCAACAGGACAATGCACGTCCGCATGTATCCCGTGCCACCCAACGTGCTCTAGAAGGTGTAAGTCAACTACCCTGGCCAGCAAGATCTCCGGATCTGTCCCCCATTGAGCATGTTTGGGACTGGATGAAGCGTCGTCTCACGCGGTCTGCACGTCCAGCACGAACGCTGGTCCAACTGAGGCGCCAGGTGGAAATGGCATGGCAAGCCGTTCCACAGGACTACATGCAGCATCTCTACGATCGTCTCCATGGGAGAATAGCAGCCTGCATTGCTGCGAAAGGTGGATATACACTGTACTAGTGCCGACATTGTGCATGCTCTGTTGCCTGTGTCTATGTGCCTGTGGTTCTGTCAGTGTGATCATGTGATGTATATGACCCCAGGAATGTGTCAATAAAGTTTCCCCTTCCTGGGACAATGAATTCACGGTGTTCTTATTTCAATTTCCAGGAGTGTATTTCAGTTCTTTGATGGAGGGCGTAAGAGATATTAAGCTGTTAAGAACGGATCTTTTTACCGAATGAGAAAACACTTAGAGGAAATATAGTCTGTGACCTACTGTTGTACTGGATTTTCGCACTAAGAATCAATAAGTAACGACACTTTAGCAATAAGAAAACTTGTGTACGCTTCGATTACTTTTGTCTTCGGAAATAGCGCGTATAGAGGAGCGGAATCTACATTTTACGTGAGAAATTCGAGGTGTATGGGAGATAGCATCCCCATCTCGGATTGAGTAACGTGGATTTCTTAAACTGGATAGTTTATTCGGGTTGGGCTGCAGTCACAACTCTATGTCCAAGCCCCGCCTGCTTGTCTCACAGAGTGGCAGAAGCTAGTGACCCCGGTCCGCGGCCCGCGGCAGGCGTGGTCACAAGAATTCAGTCGACCGCAAGCCGCAGCTTATTTTGTAGCGTCCGGCAAGTAAATGAAAGGTTTCGGCCGGCCGACCCTTCAGGTACACAATACACGTGGTAGTTGGCGCTGGACTGGACTGGAAGTGGCGGGCCAGAGTTTTTGCTCGAGACGCCATGTTCGCGTAAGTTAAAGAGTACTACGACGTATTTCCCACATTTCTGATTGCTAGGATGCGACTTGAGACTTGTAAATAGGTGCAAGTGCGTTTCATTCCCCAGTGCTGTTTCTGCTTTACTCCTATATATAGGGTGCATGGATTTTAGCACTACAGGGACAGCGGGTCGCTATCCTAATTTCACCTATTCTTATGCCCGTAACAGCAGCTAGCTCCCTTGTAGATCGGCAGGAGGCTACTTCGCAGCACTACAGTGATAGCTTGCTGTCCTGTTGTTATTACCGCTTGTCATTCCTACATTGGGCTATTGGCTAGACTGGTTGGAGCAACTCTCTACAGTTAGACTGACAGCGAAAAACTCCTCCCTACTTCCTACAGTCAGGAGACATCTACACACCTAAGTTCGACCGATCACTTGAAATACTAACAAAAAATGAAGTGCTTCCGGTCCCTCATACTTAGGCCACCAAGCATATTTCCGAGAGCAAAACGGGAGGCAGTCTCCTGCTTGTAGATCGCTGTAGCGAGTGAAACAAAGACATTATATCATTACAGTAAAGACGGTAGAACAGCCGGGGACTTAAATGTCGCCGGACACCTGAAACAGGAAGAAAAGACCGGTGCGTTCCCGCCAGTTTCTAGATGGTGGAGGGGAGCCTGTTTTTCCTGGCACCCCCCGGTGGCTGTAAAAGAAATGAGGCCAATAGATCTCCGCACGACAAGGTGAACACATGCACAAGAAAAAATTTAGAAAGCATATTCCAGCGGGATAATACCCAAGGAAACATCACTTGGCATGCACTGGCGTAAGGTTGCCTGGGAGTGGAAGCAGCGGTCAAAATAAGAATTCGACATGATTCGTATCCTCATGGAAAGTAAGCATACCAATTAGATCAACAGGACCTTTGCCATCCAATTAAATAAAACAGTTTAAGAACTGTTACTGATTATCGTTGTAGCAATCTCTTCAAAGGTTATTTTAAACGATTAAGTAAAAAACTCAAAAATGCTCCAAATACCAGTGTTTTATAACAAGTATGATATGATAGGAAAGCAACTTTCAAAACAGGCAAGTAATAAACATACACTCCTGGAAATTGAAATAAGAACACCGTGAATTCATTGTCCCAGGAAGGGGAAACTTTATTGACACATTCCTGGGGTCAGATACATCACATGATCACACTGACAGAACCACAGGCACATAGACACAGGCAACAGAGCATGCACAATGTCGGCACTAGTACAGTGTATATCCACCTTTCGCAGCAATGCAGGCTGCTATTCTCCCATGGAGACGATCGTAGAGATGCTGGATGTAGTCCTGTGGAACGGCTTGCCATGCCATTTCCACCTGGCGCCTCAGTTGGACCAGCGTTCGTGCTGGACGTGCAGACCGCGTGAGACGACGCTTCATCCAGTCCAAAACATGCTCAATGGGCGACAGATCCGGAGATCTTGCTGCCAGGGTAGTTGACTTACACCTTCTAGAGCACGTTGGGTGCCACAGGATACATGCGGACGTGCATTGTCCTGTTGGAACAGCAAGTTCCCTTGCCGGTCTAGGAATGGTAGAACGATGGGTTCGATGACGGTTTGGATGTACCGTGCACTATTCAGTGTCCCCTCGACGATCACCAGTGGTGTACGGCCAGTGTAGGAGATCGCTCCCCACACCATGATGCCGGGTGTTGGCCCTGTGTGCCTCGGTCGTATGCAGTCCTGATTGTGGCGCTCACCTGCACGGCGCCAAACACGCATACGACCATCATTGGCACCAAGGCAGAAGCGACTCTCATCGCTGAAGACGACACGTCTCCATTCGTCGCTCCATTCACGCCTGTCGCGACACCACTGGAGGCGGGCTGCACGATGTTGGGGCGTGAGCGGAAGACGGCCTAACGGTGTGCGGGACCGTAGCCCAGCTTCATGGAGACGGTTGCGAATGGTCCTCGCCGATACCCCAGGAGCAACAGTGTCCCTAATTTGCTGGGAAGTGGCGGTGCGGTCCCCTACGGAACTGCGTAGGATCCTACGGTCTTGGCGTGCATCCGTGCGTCGCTGCGGTCCGGTCCCAGGTCGACGGGCACGTGCACCTTCCGCCGACCACTGGCGACAACATCGATGTACTGTGGAGACCTCACGCCCCACGTGGTGAGCAATTCGGCGGTACGTCCACCCGGCCTCCCGCATGCCCACTATACGCCCTCGCTCAAAGTCCGTCAACTGCACATACGGTTCACGTCCACGCTGTCGCGGCATGCTACCAGTGTTAAAGACTGCGATGGAGCTCCGTATGCCACGGCAAACTGGCTGACACTGACGGCGGCGGTGCACAAATGCTGCGCAGCTAGCGCCATTCGACGGCCAACACCGCGGTTCCTGGTGTGTCCGCTGTGCCGTGCGTGTGATCATTGCTTGTACAGCCCTCTCGCAGTGTCCGGAGCAAGTATGGTGGGTCTGACACACCGGATCAAATGGTTCAAATGGCTCTGAGCACTATGGGACTTAACATCTATGGTCATCAGTCCCCTAGAACTTAGAACTACTTAAACCTAACTAACCTAAGGACAGCACACAACACCCAGCCATCACGAGGCAGAGAAAATCCCTGACCCCGCCAGGAATCGAACCCGGGAACCCGGGCGTGGGAAGCGAGAACGCTACCGCACGACCACGAGATGCGGGCAAGAAGAGGCCCAATACACTGCTTATCACACCCCTCTATTTCTAAGCAACCAGTTGGTACATCCAGCCCATGGCATAACATACAACGATAGAAGAGAAGTAACTTTTAAGTAAAACGAGTAAAAACTATCACGCTTGCAACATGGATAAACAAGTTGTGATAAGTCGCTAAAAAATAATAAGGTAACTGTCCAAGGCAACCACCCCGGATTACACCTGATTGTAAGGAATTTCAGCGTCCGATCGAGATTCACCTTCAAATTACGCCACAAAGCGGAAACAGTAAATGCTTAACTGAAGCACGGAACAGAAAAAATGGTCGAACGGAGACGCTAATTGTTCGTTGGTGAACCTCACTACATTAAACACAAGCTTAGCTTCGACGTATAGCCCACCAAAACACATGCAACAAGATTTGCCCCAGTAAGATTGCGGTGTCTAAAGAAATTGATTTTGTGATTTAGTTCACAATAACAGGAAAAAAACTATTTTGAAACACGCAGATAATGACACATTGAAATGTAAAAAAAGTACATAACCCAATAATTAAGAACACACAGTCAAATCACTATCCTATGACAGTTAACAAATTGAAGCTATTATTTTTTTCATATGAGCGACACGCTCCTCAGATCACCTGGGCAGACACAGGAACAGGGGCAACGACATCAGTAGCTAAATCGAATCTTATATAGAAGCAGGAAGACACAAACACCCACAGGAACTGAACCAGTCACAATTATCACTCTCACGGCAACGAGCAAGATCAGTTTTTATGAATGCCGAGTGGACTTGGCAAAGAACTGAAATTAGCTCACCAAGTATCCAAAGCTGCTGTGCGGTTAGGAGTAGTAGTGATCAGAGACTGGAATAAAAAAAGCATTTTAATAGTAGAAAAGCTTGAGCCACCAGCAGATGCGTGACTTTCAATGACCGACGGCCCGTCTCCAAATCTGCTCAGCTAAAGAAATAATGTGTCCATTCCAATTTCCGATGCTCATCCCTCGAGTCCGAAAGATGCTCAGCCAGACCACTAGGAAATCGTATTAGAGGTAGAATAAAAGCCTCGCAGACCTACCTCGTCCGTGCTGCTTCACTCTCTGCTTCTTCCGGAAAACGGACTGAGTGCCACTCATGGCGAACGTGCCACGCCCCCTTCACTCCAGAGGTCGTATTCCAGGAGTCGTGACGTGAGTTATCGATCGTGCAGCCGTTCAGCCTCACCCCTCAAAAGAGGAACCACGGCTGAGAGGGGGAAGGGGGCGGTCAGGGTTCACAAGGGAGACTTCATTAATACTGTGTTCTTCTACAGTAAGGCAACTCAAAATACATTATTGCAAATAGTAGGTTGAATTGTAGTATTTGCAATGATGTCGTTATTTTGAGTTGCCTTAGTGTAGAAGAATTATTTGCTAACGTCCTCAGTTGTGTCGGTTTTGTAAAAGTAGATTGGGATCTTTCATGTCATTTTTCAAGAATATTCTCACCCTTTTGTGTTCCCTTCTCATGTAGGTTATGATGTTGTAATCGGGGTGTTCACTTGTCATATTGCGGGATAATGCGGGTAATAGTCAACAGTATCCTGTTTATTTGTAAAAGCTAACAATGGTTAAATTAGAACATTTTTGTTTATTCGTTACAACTGTTGTAGCTCAAAATTCCCTGAAATGATTTTCCAAAACTGTCGTAATCCAAATTATTGAACGGTTCAAAATGGTTCAAATGGCTCTGAGCACTATGGGACTCAACTGCTGAGGTCATTAGTCCCCTAGAACTTAGAACTAATTAAACCTAACTAACCTAAGGACATCACAAACATCCATGCCCGAGGCAGGATTCGAACCTGCGATCGTAGCGGTCTCGCGGTTCCAGACTGCAGCGCCTTTAACCGCACGGCCACTTCGGCCGGCTTGAACGGTTCAAAATGGTTCAAATGGCTCTGAGCACTATGGGACTTAACATCTGAGGTCATCAGTCCCCTAGAACTTAGAACTACTTAAACCTAACTAACCTAAGGACATCACACACATCCATGCCCGAGGCATGATTCGAACCTGCGACCGTAACGGTCGCGCTTATTGAACGGCCCTAAGCTTGCTTTGATTGATGAAATTGACCCAAACAGAAACAGAAATATCACGCTGCTTTTTTGCGACTTCAATCCAAAAGAACGACACAACTTAAATAACACAGTTTTGAAGTTCTGAATAACAATCCGTTAGGTTTGGAATTCACTGCTTTGCCGTCAACGTAACGCTTTTGCTGTTTGCTGTTTGCTACTCCAAACCATTAAAGTGCAACAACTGCTCTCCGGCAACTGAATTTTGAAATTATAGAAACTTATTTTTTTATGACTGGTGAAACATCATTTCTTCAACTTTGTCATAGTAACACCAAAAAAAAAAAAAAATGAACGTTTTTGAGCTGTGTTACTTTTGTACCAAAGGTGCGACGTGAACAAATAATCTGTCAGGCGATGTTTCTATTAAGACGGCCATTCTGGAAGCTACCGACCAACTGTCAAATGTAAAAGGGACTACGTGGTATATAAAAACAATGGTTTCTTTCATTTGAGTTTAGCTTTATTCATCCTCGAGTTATGTCGCATTTTGTACAGAACAAGGTAACTGCTGGCGATAATACACAAAGGCGACAGGAGGCGATAGACGTGTTGTCCAGCTTGTCGTAAGCTTAACGTTATCCGCTTCGTCCACTCGTTCTGAACTTTTACCAAAACATATGTCCAACTACGAACAGCAGCGGGTGAAGGTGATAGTAATGCTCGCCACAACCGTGGTATCTGTATGAAGTTACAAGTGCCGACATCCCCCCCTCCCCCACTTCCCCCACTTCCCCCTGGGTCATTATAAGCTGCCAATACCGCAGCGGACTCATCTTTCGTTGGCTGGGTACAAGTTAGAGGTTTGGTGAATTCCAGGTTCCTGAGATGGGACAGATGAATGCCGCCATTAGTTTGTAAGCTCTGGGCGTGCTTCAACGACCACTACCAGACGTGACGGCATGTCACAAGGAACGGGGATCTTGGCCTGAAAGCTAACTCTCGTCTTTTGACTGTAACTTGAATGGTCAACTAAAGCTATGAAACGTCTTTTTAAGTGATTTACAGTCACTTTTCAGGCATGGTCATGTGATAAAGCAACTGACTCAAAAATACAAAGTGGCAACGATAAACTATCTCAAACACAACGTAGAATTCGTTCACGTATTTCAGAAAGAAATAGATTGTTAATAGTTTCAAATGAGAGTTGCAAAGCTAGTAGACGTTTTCTGTAAATAATACAACAAATTCGATCTCGTGAACATCCGTAGCTGGGGAAGATATTTAAAGGATAAAAATCAGCTTGAGTTGCTAGCAATTTTCTCTGGCAGCCCGGAAGGCGCTCTGGGGCTGAATATTGTACTTTTCATACGTCGACGCTAGTTCCAGTCTCATCGTACAGATTCACACTTTCTGTGTGAGGTCGCTATACGCTCTTGGCTTAAACAATGTTAAAATGTGTATGAATTCCTGAGGGACCAAACTGCTGAGGTCATCGGTCCCTAGACTTACACACTACTTAAACTATCGTAAACTAACTTATGCTAAGAACAACACACACACCCACTCCCGAGGGAGGACTCGAACCTCCGACGGGAGGGGCCACACAATTCGTGACATGGCGCCCCAAAGCGCGCAGCCATTCCACGCGGCCGTGCGGTCTGAAGCAATGCCTTGCACGCACATCTAGCTACGTTCCTTTAGTATGTGATTGTTTTTTGAAACCATCGTTATGCGCGATAAATTCGCGTACTTGCTTGTTCCAATTGAAACAGAACTTACTTTTTCTTTGTGATCAGTGCAGGACATGAGTATGCATACCTACGTGGTTTCAAGTGCAAACAGGACATTTCAGCGTAATAAGCAGACAAGTGCAGATTCTTTTTACAGAATTAATCTAATGTTCATGATTTTATGTATAGAATAGGCAGCCTTGTATAAGCGGCTTCAAATAATCTCAGGCTTGACATGAAAGACATGGAATACGACGTTCTCACAATTTACACAAAAATAACTCTACCAAAGTAATTTGCTCATATGTTGTTGAATTAGAGACGGACTGAGTACCACTAACGTCCACAAACGTCTAAAGTTTGCATGGATATTGCTATCCATGTGGACGTCCTTTTCTAAACCGTTCACAAGAGAAATTACGTTCCGTTTTAATTAGAACAAGCAACGTAACGAAGACTTCAAAAAACAAACACATCCCACAGAAACGTAGCTGGATATGCGTGCAAGGAACTGCTTAAGCTACGAAATAAGCGTCAAACGAAAAAACTACAAAGAACGAAACTCGTCTAGCTTGAAGGGGGAAACCAGATGGCGCTATGGTTGGCCCGCTAGATAGCGCTTTCATAGGTCAAAGGGATATCAACTGCGTATTTTTAAATGGGAACCCCATTTTTATTACATATTCGTGTAGCACGTAAAGAAATATGAATGTTTTAGTTGGACCACTTTTTTCGCTTTGTGATAGATGGCGCTGTAATAGTCACAAACGTATAAGTACGTGGTATCACGTAACATTCCGCCAGTGCGGACGGTATTTGCTTCGTGATACATTACCCGTGTTAAAATGGACCTTTTACCAATTGCGTAAATGGTCGATATCGTGTTGATGTATGGCTATTGTGACCAAAATGCCCAACGGGCGTATGCTATATATGCTGCTCGGTATCCTGGACGACATCATCCAAGTGTTCGGACCGTTAGCCGGATAGTTACGTTATTTAAGGAAACAGGAAGTGTTCAGACGCAAGTGAAACGTCAACCACGACCTGCAACAAATGGTGATGCCCAAGTAGGGTTTTAGCTGCTGTCGCGGCTAATCCGCACATCAGTAGCGGATAAATTGTGCGAGAATCGGGAATCTCAAAAACTTCGGTGTTGAGAATGCTACATCAACATCGATTGCACCCGAACCGTACTTCTATGCACCAGGAAATGCATGGCGACGACTTTGAACGTCGTGTACAGTTCTGCCACAGGGCACAAGAGAAATTACGGGACGATGACAGACTTTTGGCACGCGTTCTATTCAGCGACGAAGCGTCATTCACCAACAGCGGTAACGTAAACCATCTTAATATGCACTACTAGGCAACGGAAAATCCACGATGGTTGCGACGAGTGGAACATCAGCGACCTTGGCGGGTTAATGCATGGTGCGGCATTATGGGAGGAAGGATAATTGGCCCCCATTTTATCGATGGCAATCTAAATGGTGCAATGTATGCTGATTTCCTACGTAATGTTCTACCGATGTTACTACAAGATGTTTCACTGCATGCCAGAATAGCGATGTACTTCTAACATGATGGATGTCCGCCACATAGCTCGCGTGCGGTTGAAGCGGTATTGAATAGCATATTTCATGACATGTGGATTGGTCATCGAAGCACCATACCATGGCCCGCACGTTCACCGGATCTGACGTCCCCGGATTTCTTTCTGTGGGGTAAGTTGAAGGATATTTGCTATCGTGATCCACCGACAACGTCTGACAACATGCGTCAGCGCATTGTCAATGCATGTACGAACATTACGGAAGGCAAAGTACTCGCTGTTGAGAGGAATGTCGTTAACGTATTGCCAAATGCATTGAGGTTGACGGACATCATTTTCAGCATTTATTGAATTAATGTGGTATTTACAGGTAATGCTGTAACAGCATGCGTTCTCAGAAATTGTAAGTTCACAATGGTACATGTATCACATTGGAACAACCGAAATAAAATGTTCAAACGTACCTATGTTCTGTATTTTAATTTAAAAAACTTACTTGTTACCAACTGTTCGTGTAAAATTGTGATCCATATGTTTGGGACTATTACAACGCCATCTATCACAAAGCGAAATAAGTGGTCCGACTAAAACATTCATATTTCTTTACGTGCTACACGAATATGTAACAAAAAATGGGGGTTCCTATTTTAAAAATACGCAGTTGATATCCATTTGACCTATGGTAGCGCCATCTAGCGGGTAACCATACCTCCATCTGGTTTCCCCCTTCAAGCTAGATAAGTTTCCTCCTTTATAGTTTTTTCGTTTGACGCTTGTTTCGTGAGATATTTGCCCCGGTCACGACAAATGGACCACCCTGTATAATGAACATTTAAGAAACTGTCAACTTTCTGAAGTATTAGAGGGACTTGCAGGGCAATTGAAATTTGTCAGGAGACTGCGTAATGTTGCTCTCCTGTTAGAGACCATGAAAACTAAGCAAATGAACAACTAATTAAATGCCAGATCATTGGAGAGTACGCTATCATCAGTGGCCTGCGCACGATGTTAAATTCATATAAGGGAGTTGTAACCGATCGGGACGTCATAGATATGGACACTAAACAACTACAACAGGAACGGGACAGTGTAGGTATAGACGAAGAAATGATTGTTGTTAAACGAGTAAATGATTAGCTAGAAGACAGCAGCTTTTATTCTGACTCCATTTGCATAGTTGCCCAAGCACATTGCAGCTGATTTCATCCGCCTTGAAGTTAGGCCCTATGAGCATAAGCTTAAGGGCCGATGCTTTGGTCAAATCACGATCATATGCAAAGACTGTATAATAGTGAAAGAAGCTATTCTATGTCAAACCAGTAGCACTAAAATCGAAACTTTATGATTTAAACATTTCATTTGTGCCGGCGGAGTGGCCGAGTGGTTCTAGGCGCTGCAGTCTGGAGCCGCTGCGGTCGCAGATTCGAATCCTGCCTCGGGCGTAGATGTGTGTGATGTCACTAGGTTAGTTAGGTGTAAGTAGTTCTAAATTCTAGGGGACTGATGACCACAGAAGTTAAGTCGCATAGTGCTCAGAGCCATTTGAGCCATTTCATTTGTTTGTAATAATCTGTTTCCACAATGATTCCAATTCCGCTTATAAAATGTATTTTCGCTATCGGTTATCGTTTATAATTACCCACTTAATGCAGAATTAGTGAAATACAAAAACAATATCGATATAATTTATAATTTTTGTTTTGGCTGGAGCCACAGCCATGGTGAATTTGTTGAATGATGCTGCCGCCATTTGAATTTAACAATTTTATTTTATTGTTGTACAATCCATATAAAAATTAATACAGTCAAATGGCGACAGCATTTTTTAAAAAAAAAAGGGACATAATTTCTGTTTTTTAGCCGTCATTCTCCTGATTAGATACAGTCCGATCCAGCCTTCTGATAATGTTTACATCTATACATTTCTGATACACAAAGCACCCTACACATTCTGTTTAGCTTATGCTAATCTTTGATACCCCACGCAACTTTTAGTCTCCGCTTTTCTAACCATAAAGCTATTCAAGGTTCTATATCTCCATTAATTTTCAACATGTTTCTATAATTATCTGTGGTGATAGTGGTTAGGTGTAGGTAATGTCACTGTCATGAATAAATTATTTGTTTTGTATTGCTACCAGTCAGATTCCTTATGTTGTTTGAATTTGAACTACCGCGACGCATTTCGAGTATGTTTTTCCAAAGTAATTTTTACATACTTCTTTTGTGTACATTCGAACACGTACTCGACAAACAAAATTTCAGAGGTTGTTCACGCACATTTTCTGAATATTTTGGTACAATGGATCTGTTTCTCTGGTGGCTCGTTACAGGTCAATGACGGAATTATGATTTATTCGGTTTCTTAGCGCAGCTAACTTTACCTCCCCGAAAATATCTTCACAACTGTGAAACACACTCACAAATGGTACAACACTAAATGTACACTAATGCAACACCACTAGCATCAGACAAATGCGTACTATGGTGTGGTTGCCGTCGCTGTGAGGACATCTCAGAATAGTGTCGCCCCGCCGCTCTTCCATTGTATACGTTGGCCCCGTACACGAGCTGTATAGTGGCCCTTTTCGTCAGTAAAGTTTTCCATACTGCTCTGTCTCACTGTCAAAGTGCAACCGACACTGCAGAGAAAACAAACCTGAGGCAAGTAGTGATCAGTGCGAGCTCGAGGGTGAAGTGTAAAGTGGGCCCCACTGTTGTCAAAAGCAAGCAGCGTGAGTCAATGGAAAAAATTTGATTTACAACAAGACACAGAGCGGACGCCGTTAGTATAATTTTTATTATTTATTCGTTTATTTAAACTGATCTGATTTGAGCCATCCTTCCCTCTCTTACATCGGACCACGGTTTAATACATACAGTACCTTTTTTGTAAGGGGCGTTCAAAAAGAAACAAACCGGAGGCATAATTACAGAAACCAGTACCTGTATGTTGGAAGTATTGACTCTGGCTGTTGAGACACCTGTCTCACTGTGACACAAGGCTGTGAATGGCTGTCTCATAAAATTCCCGGGGCTGCGATGTGAACCAGTTCCACAGGTACAGCTGGACGTGGTCGTCCGCGGTGAATCGTTTACCCCTATGCTGATGTTCTTCTTTGACAAAAATGGCTCCCTTCTGATTCAATTCCTGCAGCACGGGACAACAGTGAACGCGTTACTGGTAAACCTTGTCCACCCTTCTCCAAGAAATCAAATCAAAACAACCAGGTAATCTCACCCGTGGGGTCATTCTGCTCCACGACAATTCAAAGCCTCATACGGCCAGGTTCTGAGCCACCCTCCATACAGTCCGTACCTCTCTCCCTGTAATTTCGCTGTTTTGTCCACCTTGAAAAGGCTATGAGGGCAAACGACTCACCTCGGACGACGTCCAGCTGTACGTGCGGAACTGGTTAACATCACAGCGATGGGAATTTTATGAGACAGCCATTCACCACCTTGTGTCACAGAGGGACAAGTGTTTCAACAGCCAGGGTCAATACTTCTAGCATACAGCTACTGGTTTCTGTAATTATGCCTCCGGCTCGTTTCTTTTTGAACGCCCCTTATACATCATAGTTACCTGAGAAATGCTAATTTTAGTATGAAACTAGCATTGAAATGATTTCAGTGTATGAAGTTGGAATGCGAGTAAATAATACTGATTATGTACTAATAAACTTAGTACTTGCATTACTTGTACTATCGCAGCTGCTGACACTAATAGTGATAATAATAATAATAATAATAATAATAATAATAATAATTAATGATTATGACAATAATCATGACCATAATAAGAAGGATTATAGCAGATACAAGAAGAAATTATATGTGTAAAACATAGATTTTTCTGATATAGCGAGTTCTGGCAAAAGGAAATTTAAGGAGACTGCGTCGGCCAAGAATACTGGAAATGAGGAACATCACGTTGGAAAGAGGGATGTACAAGAGTATTTTAGATATGTCAGTAACTGTCTTCTGAAGTTAGAGGTGTTGTTCAGTTCTCTAATATAATGCGAGAATTTATTCCTGAATCTGGTTCCTGCTACTGACAAGGACTTGGAGAAAGTGGTTGTACGATGGTGTGGGACAGAAAGGATTTTGCTCTGAAGGGAAAGGATGTTTCTGCCATGTTGTTCAGACAAGAACGCTAAGATGAGGAGAGGTATGAGGGCCAGTGTTCATTGATAAGACAGCAGAGAAGACAAAAGGTATGGCAATACCTGCGCTCGTCTGTACGCAGCCAGGAAAACTGTGCATATGATGGCGAAATATGGTCAAAGAGTCGAATATCACAGATACAATGTATATAGGCCTTCATAACCAGTTCTAAGCGCCGTGAGCTTTCATGAGAAAGACCTTGCATGATAACATCTCTGTAATCAATAATTGGAAGTGTAAGTGTCTGTGCCGGCCGGAGTGGCCGAGCGATTCTAGACTCTACAGTCTGGAACCGCGTGACCGCTACGGTCGCAGGTTCGAATCCTGCCTCGGGCATGGATGTGTGTGATGTCCTTAGGTTAGTTATGTTTAAGTAGTTCTAAGTTCTAGGGGACTGATGACCTCAGAAGTTATGTCCCATAGTGCTCAGAACCATTTGAACCATTTTGTAAGTGTCTGTACAAATTTCTTTTACAGGTCAAGAGAGAAGAGCTTTTTACATTTTTGTAACGCATGGACAGATGCTGATGCCTTCTTGAACATTGCAGTTACGTGCTCAGTCCAATTTAGATTTTCATCTATTGTTAATTCTAGACTCTTAGCTGAAGAAGAGAAGTTGATATTTGTCCCATTCAGTGTTGAAGATGGTAGGATTTCCCGATATTTCGTCCTGCCCCTTGAATGACCAAAGAGTGTCGCTTGGGTTTTGGATGGGTTGACCTTTAAGTCTTTGTCCTGCCCCCATTTTGATAGTGCACACAGGTCGGTACTGAGATGCTCGACAGCTATCTTCACGTTTATTGGTTTTGCAATTAGATACAACTGGAGGTCATCAGCATACATGTGATATTTGCAGTAGGACAAAACTGATGACACATCACTTACGTACAGTGAAAACAGTGTTGGACATAATACCGAATTCTAGGGGACGCCTGATTCTATCTGCCTCCATTGTAGCTATATGGTGCCGGACATGACGCATTGCTGGCGGGACGTCAGGTAAGAACGACACCATTGCACGGCACTAGGCGAGTAACTTAGGCGGCTAAGTTTTCCAAGTAAAATGTCGTAGTCGACAGTGTCAGATGCTTTGCTGAAGTCAAAGAAGTATATGATAGTTGTCTCTTGTGCATCCATGGCAAGTTTTAGGGCATATCTTACCTATATTAAGGCATATGTTGTGCTACAATGTTTACGAAAGTACGATTCGTACTCGTCTAGTAGATACTGTCGTTATATAGGCTCCGGCAAACTGAACAGTAGGATATAGAGAAGACAGAACTTCGCAACAAACTGACAAATTTATTCGAACGCATATTAAAAATGAAGAAAAATATACGCAATCACATATCACGTACGCCCTTTCATATCTAGAATGAAATTTTCACTCTACAGCGGAGTGTGCGGTGATATGAAGCTTCCTGGTAGAGCGCTTGCCCGCGAAAGGCAAAGGTCCAGAGTTCGAGTCTCGGTACAGCACACAGTTCTAATCGGCCAGGAAGTTTCATAACAGCGCACACTCCGCTGTAGAGTGAAAATTTCATTCTAGAAACAGCCCCCAGGCTGTGGCTAAGCCATGTCCCGTAATATCCTTTCTACCAGGAAAGTTCTGCAAGTTTCACAGGAGAGCTTCTGTGAAGTTTGGAAGGCAGGGGACGAGGTACTGGCGGAATTAAAGCTGTGAGGACGGGGCATGAGTCGTGCTTGGATAGCTCAGTTGGTAGAGCCCTTGCCCGCGGAAGGCAAAGGTCCCGAGTTCGAGTCTCGGTCCGGCACACAGTTTTCATCTGCCAGGAAGTTTCACCATACACATCGTTGCCACTACTTTCCCCGCATCTTTCCAGGCGACGAATGAAAGCTTCCATCGGCTGATGCAGAATGTTCAACAGGATCTCCTCCACAGCCATACGTACCCTTTCCTTGAGTTCAGCCACGGTATGAAGAAACGTGACGCACCCTTGACTCTTCAAATATCCCCGGAGGAAGAAATCAGGAGAAAATGTTCAAATGTGTGTGAAATCTTATGGGACTTAACTGTTAAGGTCATCAGTCCCTAAGCTTACACACGCACCCATGCCCGAGGGAGGACTCGAACCTCCGCCGGGACCAGCAGCAAAGGAATCAGGAAGAAGTAGCGCAAGGCGAAGATCCGTCGGGCAATGTTATCCTATTCGTTTCGTTTCTGTACAACCTGCAGTTAGTATGAGTGTAAGTGCAGTCTGTCAGGGATAATAAGCCGCAGGGAACGACCTGACACTGTCAACGCCATGGCATGTACGAATCCAGAGCGGCGAGGGCTCCGGACGAGTGCTTGACGCTCCTCTTTCAAAAATGGTTCAAATGGCTCTGAGCACTATGGGACTCAACATCTTAGGTCATAAGTCCCCTAGAACTTAGAACTACTTAAACCTAACTAACCTAAGGACATCACACACACCCATGCCCGAGGCAGGATTCGAACCTGCGACCGTAGCAGTCCCGCGGTTCCGGACTGCAGCGCCAGAACCGCTAGACCACCGCGACCGGCGCTCCTCTTTCACTAACTCATAGGTCCGCTGCGTCCTTCTTCGACCTCGACTTCTCTTCTTTGCAAAGAATGAAGTAATCATGAATTGTTACACCCATCGTATAATGGTCCAGTTATCCAGGACTTCATCATGTCATTCCAATTCGAAATGGTGACGAAATAGTCGCTGAACTATGATGGGAGACTCATTACTTTCTAAATACACCTCGACACGGAATTCTCGATGCTCTGAACTTAAAAACACCATAATTACTAATCGCAGTCCTACCTCAATGCAGCGCGCGCATACACATTTCGGGCAGATGTAACAGTGACATCTTACTACGTGACTTAAATCCTACTATTCATCCTCCCGGACCCTGTATTTTCAATCCAATGCAGATACAGACATAAATGCGAATAATAATTCAAACTAAGTTCAATTATTATGTAGTGAGGCATCGCAGACCGCGCTTCCCTAATACTACTCGTAAGACGCTTAAAACATCCGTAAACAAGTTCCGAAAAGAAATAGTTGAGATTCGCCCTGCATATGCGAATAATAATTCAAACTAAGTTCAATTATTATGTAGTGAGACATCGCAGACCGCGCTTCCCTAATACTACTCGTAAAACGCTTAAAACATCCGTAAACAAGTTCCGAAAAAAAATAGTTGAGATTCACCCTGCATATGAAAAAACAATGTTAGTAAATGTCCATAACACGATATTTTAAATGCCTCTTACCAACAATGTTACTGGCAGTTATTTATAACAGTGCAAGGTGCTTGAGCACAACTACTGAAGTCAGAAATTTTGCAATGTCTTTGGGGTAAATTCTGAGAATTACCCTCACTGTTTGCTTGTAAAACTAGAGATTGTCAGCCGAAACAGGTACAGCAAACATTAAGTACAACAAAAGTTTAACCGTCTTGATCGCATTACCATATAACAGTAACCAGGTAACCACAACGAAACCGTTACTTTGAGTAACTTTCCATAATATCCTAAATCGGATCATAGCATGTCTGTAGGAGTATAGTCTCCTACTGTGTGGCAGGCGTGCAATGATCAACTTTTGTATTTTATGACTTCTTCAGTTGCTAAAAACTCATATAAAAAATCATATAAAACACACAAATTGCTTATAGCCACACTTTTTAACATCCACATTGACGATACTGTTAGACAATGGAAAAGTGATGTCAACTGAGGCATTAAAATAGGAGCGGACGACTGGATTAGCACCATAGTGCTCATTGACGACCAAATCGTTTTACAAGAAAGTGAGTATGAACTGTAAGAGAGCAATTCATAACCTAAACCAGATATGCAAGGGCTACAATTTTTACAGTAAGACTAAAATAACCACTTTTAAAGGAAATACACCGTATGTTCCAATACAGTGCTACATGATGGTGTTTCAGAACAAGTTCCCGTTTCAATTTCTAAGGCTGTGATGTAAGCTACATACTTGAAAACAACATACAGAAAAAATTAAATATCACATGGTGTGAGGTACATAGCGAAAAATACTCGGCAACGACGTGCGTAAAGAAACAAAAATAAAAAGAAGTAAAGTATTAGCTACACCTGTTTTGACAAACGGCTCAGTGTCGTGGACAACAAGGAAGCAAGACAAAATACGTTTACAAGCCACTGAAATGAAATTTATGACACACGTGACAGGTTACTGCGTGAGGGATCAAATAAGACATGAAGATTTATGATCCGTAGGGCCTGCAGCTTAGTATAAGTCAGCTGGTGACATATTTATAAGGAGTGTCCAGATTCACTGCTGTGTGATATTCATTTTTATTTTTATTTTTGCCCTTTCACTACTGATCTGATTCGTCTAAACTGCCGCTATGGAGTGACCTGCGGTACAATGTACATTTTTATGTTACAGTGCAACACTGAGCATGGATTGCTATTTGCGTACCGTATATATTGTCTAGATATACTGACGTACATATAACATCGTTAGAAACTTTATTCTAACTGTCGTTCCATATTTGCTGAATTAAGGCGGTATTTAATTTGTTATGACAGTAATTTGGCAGTTTTGCAGCTAGGATGTCATATGTTCACAAAGTATAAGTACTGTTACACTGTTGGCCGTACATCTATGGATGCAGTATGTTCGTAGCAGTCTAGGGTCATACCCATTAATTTACAGGTGTTTATTGGGTAGGCGCATTTTATTTGCCGTGTAGGCTTTTATTAACTCCTCTTTCGGTAACTTTTCGTAAATTGTGTCAGTCTCGTACTTATTGTGTTGACTCTCTGACATATGATTCCAGAATATATATATGAGCAACAGTATTAAGGTTTTATACTGGTGTGCGTCATCCTTGGCTGTGCACAGGGCTCTGAATTAATCGTTTTCTTTTTAAAGTTTTCAATCAAAAATTTTAAATAATTTTGATGTTAAGATCCGTCTGTTCGTTCGATATGTCTTGTCATTGGTTTCTTATGTGTATATAAATACTCTAAATGTACACGGTAGGACCCTTGGAAATTTTATGAAGTACTTTCATGAGTGGTCAATTGTATCTTACTTGTTTCGATGGTCTGTTAAGTGGAGAAAAATTTTTGACAGGTTTTCATCGTTATTTCGAATGTGTTCTTGAAACACATCTATAGTGAAAATAAAAAAGTAAAAATGAATGTCACACGACAGCGAGTCTGGACGTTCCTTACAAATGTGTCAATTAAAGACATGAAGACATCACAGCTGAGCTGGGAAATTAGTCTCCTAACAATTTAACGAAAAAAAAGAGAGAGGAAAATAGCTAGAACATATCGATAGGATGCCATAAGGAAGAATAAGAAAAGTAGTTGTTGTGGTCTTCAGTCTGAAGACTGGTTTGAAGCCGCTCTCCATGCTGTTCTATCCTGCGCAATCCCTTTCATCTCCAAATCCACCTACACTTCCCCTCCCCCTCCCTCCCCCAACTCCAAACTGATGATCCCTTGATGTGTCCTTTCAACCGATCCCTTCCTTTAATCCAGTTTCGTCACAAATTTGTTGTTTCTCTAATTCTAGTCAGTATCTCCTCATTAGTTACGTGATATATGCATCTAATCTTCAGCATTTACTGTAGCAACACATTTCAAAATCTTCTATTCTTTTCTTGCGTAAATTGTTTATTCTCCGTGTTTCACTTCCATGCATGGTTACATTCATCACAAATACCTTCAGAAAAGACTTCCTAACGCTTAACTCTATGTTCGATGTTAACAAATTTCTCTTCTTCAGAAAAGCTTTTCTTGACAGTCTACATATTATATCTTCTCTACTCCGAAAATCATCAATTATTCTGCTGCCCCAAAACTCATCTACTGTTTTAAGTGTCTCGTTTCTAACCTAATTCCCTCAGCATCTGATTTAATTCGACTACATTTCATTACCCTTGTTTGACAAACCTCAAAATTTTTATTTCTCCTTTCTGAACTTTAATTCCTACACCACATTTTTCTTTGGTTTCCTTTACTGCTTGCTCAATGTACAGATTCATCGGGGACAGGCTATCACAACAAGCTGTCTCACTCCCTTTTTAACCACTGACTCCCCTTCATGCCCTTCGACGCTTGTAACTGCGGTCTGGCTTCTCCCAGGGCTGTCAGTAGTTCCGACGGAATATCATCGGCTCCCGGGGCCTTTTTTCGGCTTAGGTCTTCCAATGTTCTGTCAAATTTCTCTCGCACTATCATATCGCCCATCTCACCTTCATCTACGTCATCTTCCATTTGTATGATATTGCATTCAAGTTCATCTCCCTTGTATAAACTCTCCGTATACTTCTTCCACTTTCCAGCTTTCCATTCTTTTCTTAGGACTTGTTTTTCATCCGAGCACTTGCTACAGACATAGCTGCTTCTCTTCTCTCCAAAGCCCTACTTGAGGCTATTAAATTCGTAACACTCAGTGGTTACGCTGGCTTTTCGCGGAATACACCACGTAGACAATATGGAAATCACATTTCAGTCTATCAGGAATCTTCCAGTCTGGTGGTATGGAAATCGCGGCTACGCGGTTTCATTAATTACTTCGAGTTCTGAAGTCGTGAGGTAAGCGGTAAGCGTGGTCTGTGCCGCCGGCGCCGGAAGCCGCAGAGCTCACGCAGGAACGGTCGACCGCTCTCTCGGTGATTGGACCCTGGGCAACCAGCCACGCACGGCAGGGCGCGCCAGCACACACACACGCACACGAAACCACACGTTCACACACGAAGAAGGCCGCGGCTTCCAGTCCAATTCACCTCCATTCTGGCTCAAAGGGCGCCCAGGTATCGCGGTCAACCAAACCGAGAGCAGTGACAGCTACCTCCACACTACAAACGGCCGAGTGCGAAAGCTGTGTCACAGCGTGGACATACACTGTTGCCCGTAAGGGAGCAGACCACTTGATTTTCGAAGTCACATTCATGACTCATTTCAGTAAAACAAAAAAATTACAAAACTGACTTTAGACCTACATTGCACACCTTCCAGATGATATTATGTAATTTTGAAGTAAAAAACATGCACCCAGAGGAGCTCTGAATGCCAAAATTTTCAACCTAGAACAAAATTTAAAAAACTGCTTTGAAACTGATGATATTGTTTAACGTAGTGCGTAGGGATGCTTCAAAAAAACGATTTTAACAAAGTGGCGACACTCTGAAATAAAAGTCAATTTTTTCGACAAAAAAGGCGTTATAAAAAACGTACACCAAAATTCGAAATTAAAATATATCACAAACATCCTACGTCCTATAGTAGAAAAGACGCTAACTCACAAGTTACAAAAAGACAATGTAATAAGGTAAAGAAAGAGGCGAAATGACAGTTAAGCAGACGCGAGACAAGCACATGCTTTCAGAGTGGTTACTATAAACGAATCATGTTACGAAGCGAAATCTTGTTGAGAATAATATTTTAGTGATACTAATACGGTCTGTGATACTACCCGAAACGAGCAGGCTCCCTGCTCCGTCGGTAACTATTACAGTGTTACATCGCTTGCATTCGAGCTCTCGGATGTACCGGACCCCCTTGCAGTAAATCGCGGTTTTACAATATTTTAAATTTATGCAAAACTGTATACGAACGAATCTGAAAAATAGATCCTCCAAGGAACATTTTAAGTCAATAAAAAATCAGGCCCAAAAATAATTTCTACCCTGGTCTACCCTTTAAAACTGTAACATCGCAAATAATAGCAATTGCGGCAATCTTTGTTCTTGTTCGTGTACAGTAAGGGAGAGCCTTTGCCTAGAGGGTAGTATACCTAGCAACAAAGGATGTTGCCAGCTCGGTGATCCAGGGCAATGATTGACTTTAGAAACACATTAAGTAATGCGAACTAGAGAGCGCCTTAAGCAGTTACCGGTACTTTCTACGGGTTTTTGTTGTTGTGAGACATGAGGTTGTATTTTGTTCAACGTGACTAAATATTATGAGTTCCACATATTTAAGTGTTATATAATACAACGAGAGCGGTGTGCCTGCCCTAGAATTTAGACGAAGGAAAATATTCGTAAGAATCAAAAGTTATGCAGGCTGATAAATTATGCAGTCTGATTACAGATTCAAGACCCTTTAATAATGAACAACAATTCCAGTTATGGTTGAACCAGATAACAAAACCTCGAGGGAATAGAGACGTTATTGTAATTATTGCTGACGCACTGAGAAACTGAATATTTCATTTTCTTTAGTTATGGCGTCGATCGACATGTACCATCTTCTCCGACAAAGGAATCATCTCCTGGCCGTTGACAATTTCGTTTTTCGTCGCTAGTGTAACCCACTCCTGTAACAATTCTAATTTGTATAATTTTCGACAGTATCCTGGTATATTTCGCTTATGAGATGTTCAGTTGTTTCAACGACGTTACGCGGTTCATTTCTCAGTATGATTTCTCCAGAAATTTCTTCTGTTGGGTAGGTACCTTCTCATATTTGTAAAAGGTTTTGACAAAATCTTGCGCTCTTTAGTCTCTCGAGATTTGGGTTCCCATATTTCTTGTTAACTTGGTTACTAATACGTGCTGTCATGTCAACTACTTTTTTAGGCACGGGTTCACTTCATCCGCTGGCGTCTATTTCGGAATCACATGCCTGACCGTATTAGTAGTACCCCTCCCAATAAACTCGCGTTATCTGGAGAGTACCATCAGAGCTACAAAAGACTTTACGTGGATCATGTTGCTGTCGTCCTATGTGACGGTCTCGCACTATATCGACACTTATCCATCTCCTAATGATTTTGTTGTGTCACGAAATCGGAAGCTCATATTTAGCTACGTTAGGCGATTTACCTTAGTATATGCTGTAATTATAAAACTCAATAGCAACGGACGCACAGATTATATATATATATATATATATATATATATATATATATATATATATATATATATATATACCTGGTAAGTGTGTTTACGTAATATACGGGTGGTTCAGCTGCCCCCACCAATGGGTTTTATGAAACGCACAATGCCTTCAAAAACCACGCACAAAATTTTCATATTCTCTCGCTTGCTAAGTACTGTTATTCCTACAGAAAGAATGGACAGGATCTTTTTGTAGGAGACTTAATACAGTTAAATTGTGTACAGAGATACGTATTCATCGGAGGTCACGATTTCGATTTATTCAAAGAAACGCGTTTCAAGGCCACTTTTGTACATTTTCCTTAAATAACTCGAAAACCAAGACATGATACCAATATCTTCTAAAAATTGCACAGATGCGACTTTTCAGGGGCTCATTCTCAATTTCTGTAGATCACATAGATAAGACGTTAAGTGTTTCTGATAGCCCTTGGCCTAATGATAATTTGTATTCCTGTCGGAAAAATGGGCATACTGTTGCTGTCCTGCATTACGGGAGTATATTGAGACATTACAAACTTCCTCCAGCTCAGGCAAACTGGGCAAATAGGTAGCTCTCTGGCATTAGTTGTGATGTAGCATGGGCCATCGACGGGTTATAAAAGCACTATTTGTTCATGAACGGTTCCTGAGAAGAGCCTGAAAATCATGAATTTCGGTTACCAAAAGTACCAATCGTGTGGATGGCCACCTCTTTAGTTTCTATTCATGCCAGATCGTTGAAATTTTCACTATTTGTTCTTAAGATGATGTTGAAGAGGATCTTCTAAGACTTTTTTCAGTATCATCCGTTACCGAGATTCAGAGGCTGAATGTTGCTGTACTTATGCACGTAATATGCGGTCTGAGAGTAAATGTAGTTTTACCAGACTTAGTGAACACATGTCAAGGGTTCTGGGGTCTTCACAAGGGCTCTGAGGTTGCCAAACTTTGTTTTTAATCGCCATCGCCATTTTTCGCCTATAAAACTTTATGACGCGCTGTGTCTGTATAATTTTTCATGCCTTTACAGGCTGTTTTGACCTGAAAATTATTCGATAGTGCAGCCTGGCGGTGTAATGAAATTCTTTGTATTAGAAAATCGAACACCGCATTTCTTGGTGTTCTATAGTTGTAGCCTAAAAATGTTGTGCATTTTTATGTAAAGTAGTGTAAAGTGAACTTGCCTTGAATGGGGGAAGATTTTGTTTTAACGTTGCATTATGCGTAACTATTTGTTGTTGATATGTGTCGAAGCATGTAAATGTGTCGAAGCACACAAATAAACTTTATTACTGACCGACAGAATTCAAGTCATATAAACAGCATGCCCTACTGCAATAGGGAAAAGAAGGAAGGGTAGCAGGTGAAAAACGCTCCCGTCAGAGGACAATAAAGTGAACGTGCTCCTCTTCAAAAAACTTTGACGGAAAAGAGGTAACCAGCTGCTTCAGTCCTCATTCCGTCATCCTCACCAAAAATTTTTTCGTGCTGACTTATTCATGTTTTTTGTGTTGAAAGAGAGTTGCAGGGAGGCAGCGACGGTGGAAGAGATAGGAGACAGTGTCAGCGGGACAGAAACGCAGTAATGGTAGGAGAGAGAAAGTGGCAGTGAACGATGAGTGGATATCCATGATAACAATAGCAATGGGAGCCAAACAGAGAGGAGATAGTGATGGACAGTGAGAGGTAGTGGTAGTAAACGAGAAAGAGATGGATGGAGGTAGTGGCATTGAAAGCAAAAGAAACAAGAGACAGTGGAAATGAAGAGAGATGAGTGGAGACCATACATAGGCTTGGAGTGCCTAGATGGCCACCCTACACCTTCCCCCCCCCCCCCTCTACCCTCACCTGCCTCCCTTCCCAAGCCCAGATAGGCGAAGTTTAACGTGAAAACCATCGCTCACCTGGATTGCAAGCGAGAAAAAAAGAGATGGTGGCAATAGGAGAGAAAACGAGTAGGACAAAGACAACTGCAGACAGAGGAAAGTGCCAGAGAAGGACACAGTGGTAAGGAAAAGCTAGAGAAAGGACGAAGACAGTGACAGGAGAAAGAGCCAATGAGAGAAAAAAAGATAATGGGGAAAGTCAATATGTACAGTGGCAGTGAGTGGGAGATACTGAGTATGATGGCCTCACTACAAAGAGAGAAACTGTGAAAAGATGTAGAGTATTCTATGTTAAAAGAGCACGAAAATGTATGCATGCCAGAATTCTTGGTGAGGGAGGTGGGATGAGGATTGAAGCAGCTGCTACTACACTTTTCTGTGAGCCTTTTAGGGAAGAGAATATTCGCCGGAAATTTGTGTTAGTTTCCACTAGCTTCTGTTTCAAATTATTTTTAACTTGTAACTGGTTTTTAATAATACTTCTTAATTTGGTTTCACTTACTTATTAGACTATTAAATAAAGTATTTACAAGAGTTTCTCGAGTGAACTACTTTTAAATTTAAATAAAATACTTGCTTTTAGGTACATCACCATGTTGTTCCACGGTACAGTACTCAATCCTTTAGTGGGAAGAAAAAATAATTAAATTTGTAGGTGATCCAGGAGCACACGATTGAAGTAAGAGGATATTTAGACCGAATAAAAAAAAGGTTCGGGTGCATTGTTTGCCCCATGGGCAAACTGTCCAACTTTCTGAACATAGTGCTAACAACACACAAGAAATGAAGGGAAGATTCAAGTACAGAAATGGAAATCGTCGACAGCTACAGGAATCTTCTTGGAATAATAATATAACACTGGCCACAGGGAGGTGGCAATTTTGGAGGTGAAATCGAAGTAATGAAGGGATTGGGCGTCACCACGGCGAAGAAAACAGGGAGACCATTCGGGACAGGAGCTAAACTAAAACAGAATCTCAGCAAGAAAGATCGTTACAGCGTGCTTCCGTCATTACAATGACAAACATCTCATACAAATGCAAGAAAACTTCCTCATTCAGACAGCCATCACTGAAAACAAACATGTGACAATTGAACAAACACACATCAGCACAGGCTCCCTACTACACGCATGAAAAATATTAATGAAGGAGAAGGAAATAAAAATGTCTAGTCCCACAGTCGAAGGCCAAACATGAGGAGTTTCTGACAGTGACGTGTATTTCATTGGAATTGGCCTATTTTAGGAAATCAATAATCAAGGTGGAGCTGCTATTTTACCGATGAAGGGAGTAATAGTCGTACGAGACACAGGACACTATATGAGAGTTGGCAGATACGGAGTCCTCGAAAGAAGTTATGAATTTCAAAGAAGCTGTGATTGGAAATTGTAAATCGATGGTAAGTACCTATGGGACCAAATTGCTGAGATCTCGGTCCCTAGGCTTAAACGCTACTTAATCTAACTTAACCCAACTTACACTGAGGACAACACACATACCCATGACCGAGGGAGGAATCGAACCTCCGGCGAGGGGAGCCGTACGAACCGTGGCAAGGTGCCTAGACCGCGCTGCTACTCCGGGCGGCAGCTTTGTATGTTTTACTTACACTGCAAACAAATGTTTTACTTGGTCTCAAAAGGTTGAAAGAAAATCAGATAAGGATTTTGCTGGGTGAATTCAATGTAATGGTAGCTAGAGGGAACTTCAACAATGAAGTGAATGAGATAGAAGAAGGAAATGATTAGAGTGTCTGAGTACCTATGATGCAGCCTCTTTAGAGGGAAATAAATTATAAACAATCTGTTGACTGAGGACAACATACATTTTCTGAAATATCAGAAATTGTCAGCAAACACGAATGCAAATTAAACCTTTCAGACCTGAATTTTTTCTGGAGGTAGGAAAAACTTTCTCTATGTGGTAATGATGTTAGGTGAATTTTTAATGATTTTAGGTGCAAGAATTATATAAAAATATGTACCCATTTCGTAAACATACTTTGTACACTTGGCTTCATTTTACGGACTACAATAAGTAAATACGAAACATTCTCTATTGTAATAAACAGCAAAACGATCATTCAGTAATTACCATTCAAAATAAAAGTTTTCAATTACACAGTGGAAAGTAGTGAACCAATCACACCTGTGTATTCTGGCGGTCACGAGCTGCTGTGCACTACTGCACTGACTTGCTGATATTTCCATAGTGATGTCCAACTGTTGGCAGCACTTGAAAATGACGAAAAGTTGAGCATTCATAAATGTATACCACAGGTTTCCATTGGAAAAAATACTTCTGTTGCAGCTAAGACACACTAAAAGTTAATTAACGCAATTGTAGGCAGAGGGTCTGAGGATTAAGCATTAAGGAAGGAACACAGTTTTCTAAAAATTCTTAGCTTATCCCTCTAGTCTAAAGGAAGCTGGGGGATAAATTAGCCAGAGGAATTCTACGGAGCAGTAAGACCTGTGATTTCTCCCGCGTGCTGTACAGAAGTAAGAGGTTGTGGATTCGGGCCGTGGCCCTGAATTGGACTTCATCTGAGATTACATAAGCTTCTTGGGCAGGATGAGAAGAAGCATTCATTGTCAGCACATTGGATGCATGAACTGTTTAGCTTTCTGCGATAGTTCTCGCATTTATCTACACTTTCTGTTTTCAGAACTGTGTGGCTGGTATGTCTCCAGACTCAGATTCTACAAAGGAAGTTTAATAATCGTCTGGTTATCACTTTGTCTAATGATTTCAGAAATTCCGGTAGAATGTTATTTATATATTTCATCTAAATTGATTCCAAGTCTTGCAAAGTTCTAATACCCATTCCCCTACGTCTCCCATATCGATTTCCGTTTCTTCTTCTATCACCTATCATTTTCTCCCATCAGACAGTTCCTCCCCTCGTAGAGGCCTACAGTACAATCTGACCACTTATCCACTCTCTCCTCTAGATTTAACTATGTAATTCCTCTCGCACAGATAATTTCTACGACTTTGATTTCAACTTCACCAAAGGTGGTTTTGGCTTTTCTGTCTGATGAATCAATCCTTCTGATGATCATATATTTTTCGATTTCTTCAGCCGTTTTACCTTCGTTTCCATGCGCTTCCTATTTATTTCGTTCGTAAGTAATTCGCATTGCTTTATTCCAGTCTGTTTCTGAAGATTTTTGTCCTTCCTTCTTCGTTCACTGATTAGCTGAAGTATTTTTTTCTGCCACCAAATGTTCCTTCACAGTCACGTTCATTATACGTATGTTTGTCCGTCTAACGTCTGTGTTTGTTCTTCCTAGAAGTGTCCATTCTTCTTCAGCTGCACTGCTTATTGTTTCTGTATCTATACTCTCAGAGTGCTTCAAATGCACTCATCGAACCACAGCACTTTAAACCTTCCAAATTGATCGTTCAGCACGATTCTGTTAAACTACAGTCTGCTCTGCACCATTACCAAATTGTAATCGGAGTCTGTATCTTCTGCTGTGTACGCCTCAAGAAAGGAATACCCGATTCCCGAATCTCTGTCTGATCACGATGCAATCGAAATGGAATCTTCTCGTGTATGCAGCCCTTTTGCAACTATAGCTGAATCCTTTTGAACACTGCATTAAAATTTATTGAAGGACTCAGTTAATCTTTCTGGTCCCTTAATCCTACTACCTAGCCCATGCTCTCGCGTAATATGATTATTAGGTTTCCACCTTCCTTCATATACTGAATTACACGTTCAACATCCTTGAATAGTAGTTATTTTCATCTTTTGCTTGTGACTTCAATATGTTACCTGAACTACTGCTGGCATTGGTTTGAAATCCCATCCCGCAGATCCGAATGGGAAATTAACGTGCAATCTTTTGTCGATGGAGAGATAATCACGACACTTTTTCAGTTACAGGGCAAATGTCATGTGAATACAACTTTCGTGTCTGTACCATAGTGGTTTCCATTGGCTTCTGTATACTGATGCTGTTGATGATCGTTGATTCTTCCGCCTCTTATGGGCAGCTTTCAGTCTCAAGGACGAGAGATGTCCCAAACTTTTGTTCACTCCTCCGCCCTCTTTTACAAGGCCACTGGCAAAACGAAGGCGACTTCAAATCTTCGGCCGCAATTACTGATAAATTATTATTTAAAATTTAAGCTGCGGCTGGTACTGAACCTGGGGCCGAAGAAGTTTTGATTACTATCATGTGCGCTACGACTGGATTACGGTGATCACAGTTGAGTCTCGTTGTTAAAATACTTGGAGACAAAGTAATATGATATGCATAGAATTTGTGCAGTGCTGTACCGGACTACAACCTCAGTGAGCGACCACACAAAACAACTGGCTAGTACTTGCTCAACTCTTACTCATAGTTTTATCAGTAGAGGGAATTACATTCAAAACTGCACTGAAGTATACTTGAGAACAGGAACAGAGTGATACAAATCTTGTTCATGTTTAATGAAACTTTCTAAAGCCAGCGTCTTAATGTTTCAAAAGAGTGAGTAAAAGAGCACAGTTTAACTTTACTTCTCACCGTAGCATCGCATAACAGAGCTCGGATCAGAACATTTTCTTACTATTGAACCATACCTCACATTCTAACGTTTTCCTGATGCTGTTACAGTCTTCAGTCCAAACACTGTTTTGATGGAGCTTTAGTTCATCTTGTCACAGCCTCTTGTCAGGAGTAGCGCTATCTTTGATATTATGACGTAGCGATACGGTACTCCTTACTTAACGCTGGCCTCCGGGATTTTCCAAGCTGAGCGAGCCTTTTCTCTGGGGGGGGGGGGGGGGGGGGACATTCCCTTACAGTATAACTCAGCGTTACTGGTCAGGCGACAAGTCTCTGCGCGCGAAAAGCCGTTGTTAGGCCTCAGCGCGGAGCGGTCGCTCAGCCGCGTCGCGGATAAATAGAATGAAGAATTAGCTTTTATTTATAATTAAAAATTGAAAGTATTACGTCGGTTCGTAGGAAAAAAAGTGTTTGAGGAATTCAATTATTTCGCAACAAGGCGCGCGGGATCCAACTACACAAATCCTGGCAAACCTGAAACCAAATCTGAAAACATTGAACACACACTCACAGACAAACAGAAATATTACCTAACACAGAAAAACTCACAAGCACCAACACTCCACAGTCAACCAAAGGTACATAAAGATGGAATGCCATTGGTAGCTGTTAACATCTTCAAGAAAGCCCCAACATACCACATAGCCAAACACCTCCAAAAGTTACAAAACACAATAAAGTAGAAAACAACAGAACAGTGATAAACACAGGAAACCTAATAGAAAACATACAGACATCACACACAGCATCACTGACTTCATTCCTTATAGAAAATATGTATACCTCCATCCCTATCACAGAAACAATAGAAATCATAGAATAAACTCTCTCATTCCACAGCAACCTCACCACAGAATCAATAAAAGATAAACAAGTATGCTCAGACTGACAACTGAACAAAACTACTTTCAGTTTTGCCGGCCGGAGTGGCCGAGCGGTTCTAGGCGCTATAGTCTGGAGCCGCGCGACCGCTACGGTCGCAGGTTCGAATCCTGCCACGGGCATGGACGTATGTGATGTCCTTAGGTTAGTTAGGTTTAAGTAGTTCTAAGTTCTAGGGGACTTATGACCACAGCAGTTGAGTCCCATAGTGCTCAGAGCTATTTGAACCATTATTTTACTTTCAGTTTGAGAATGAATATTGTCTCCAAACTGATGGACTGCCCACGGGATCCCAAATACCAGGAACATTGGCTAACATTTGCATCACTCACACAGAAAAATCAGATATTTGAAAATATAACCACTAATGAAAGTTTCAAAATCATATGTTGGCACAGACACATGGATGACATTATTTGTCTGGTAGACGAGCCAAGTGAAAAAATAGACAAACCCCACTCGGAAATCAACAAAGCTCACCAGAATATACAATTCACACTTGAAACAGAAAACGAAAATCAAATTTTCTTGATATTACAATAAAAAAGATAATGGCAAACATACATTAAACATACTTAGAAAACCAACAGCCATAGACTCAACAATACATCCCATGTCTAACGATCCCCACAACCAGAAACGTGCAGCTCTAAGACATATGTTACATTGAACAGTATCCCACTCGACAAGAGAAACTATGAAAAAGAAATGAGTACAATCATACAAATACACTCCTGGAAATGGAAAAAAGAACACATTGACACCGGTGTGTCAGACCCACCATACTTGCTCCGGACACTGCCAGAGGGCTGTACAAGCAATGATCACACGCACGGCACAGCGGACACACCAGGAACCGCGGTGTTGGCCGTCGAATGGCGCTAGCATTTTTGCACCGCCGCCGTCAGTGTCAGCCAGTTTGCCGTGGCATACGGAGCTCCATCGCAGTCTTTAACACTGGTAGCATGCCGCGACAGTGTGGACGTGAACCGTATGTGCAGTTGACGGACTTTGAGCGAGGGCGTATAGTGGGCATGCGGGAGGCCGGGTGGACGTACCGCCGAATTGCTCAACACGTGGGGCGTGAGGTCTCCACAGTACATCGATGTTGTCGCCAGTGGTCGGCGGAAGGTGCACGTGCCCGTCGACCTGGGACCGGACTGCAGCGACGCACGGATGCACGCCAAGACCGTAGGATCCTACGCAGTGCCGTAGGGGACCGCACCGCCACTTCCCAGCAAATTAGGGACACTGTTGCTCCTGGGGTATCGGCGAGGACCATTCGCAACCGTCTCCATGAAGCTGGGCTACGGTCCCGCACACCGTTAGGCCGTCTTCCGTTCACGCCCCAACATCGTGCAGCCCGCCTCCAGTGGTGTCGCGACAGGCGTGAATGGACGGACGAATGGAGACGTGTCGTCTTCAGCGATGAGAGTCGCTTCTGCCTTGGTGCCAATGATGGTCGTATGCGTGTTTGGCGCCGTGCAGGTGAGCGCCACAATCAGGACCGCATACGACCGAGGCACACAGGGCCAACACCCGGCATCATGGTGTGGGGAGCGATCTCCTACACTGGCCGTACACCACTGGTGATCGTCGAGGGGACACTGAATAGTGCACGGTACATCCAAACCGTCATCGAACCCATCGTTCTACCATTTCTAGACCGGCAAGGGAACTTGCTGTTCCAACAGGACAATGCACGTCCGCATGTATCCCGTGCCACCCAACGTGCTCTAGAAGGTGTAAGTCAACTACCCTGGCCAGCAAGATCTCCGGATCTGTCGCCCATTGAGCATGTTTGGGACTGGATGAAGCGTCGTCTCACGCGGTCTGCACGTCCAGCACGAACGCTGGTGCAACTGAGGCGCCAGGTGGAAATGGCATGGCAATCCGTTCCACAGGACTACATCCAGCATCTCTACGATCGTCTCCACGGGAGAATAGCAGCCTGCATTGCTGCGAAAGGTGGATATACACTGTACTAGTGCCGACATTGTGCATGCTCTGTTGCCTGTGTCTATGTGCCTGTGGTTCTGTCAGTGTGATCATGTGATGTATCTGACCCCAGGAATGTGTCAATAAAGTTTCCCCTTCCTTTGACAATGAATTCACGGTGTTCTTATTTCAATTTCCAGGAGTGTAGCTAGGAGCAGTGGCTATGACAAACATGTAAAAAAATAAAAACACAAATACGAAACAAACACACATTTCCTGAATACAAGAGAACTCACAAGCTGCAAACTTACAAGCACACTCAACAGACACACACAATGACAACACCACACAGAAAAGAACCAGATGGTACACCGTAACTTACATACATCAATTAACACACAGAGTTGTAAACATCCTAAAGAGACAGGGATTCCAAAGAGCATACAAAACTGGGCAAATCCTTCAATCACACCTAAGCCAACCAGCTAGCAAGAGGGACAAATTCCAACAATCAGGAATATATAAACTTGAATGTCAAAGTTGTGATGCAATATACAGGGTTATTACAAATGATTGAAGCGATTTCACAGCTTTACAATAACTTTATTACTTGAGATATTTTCACAATGCTTTGCACACACATACAAAAACTCAAAAAGTTTTTTTAGCCATTCACAAATGTTCGATATGTGCCCCTTTAGTGAGTCGGCAGACATCAAGCCGATAATCAAGTTCCTACCACACTCGGCGCAGCATGTCCCCATCAATGAGTTCGAAAGCATCGTTGATGCGAGCTCGCAGTTCTGGCACGTTTCTTGGTAGAGGAGGTTTAAACACTGAATCTTTCACATAACCCCACAGAAAGAAATCGCATGGGGTTAAGTCGGGAGAGCGTGGAGGCCATGACATGGATTGCTGATCATGTTCTCCACCACGGCCGATCCATCTGTTTTCCAATCTCTTGTTTAAGAAATGCCGAACATCATGATGGAAGTGCGGTGGAGCACCATCCTGTTGAAAGATGAAGTCGGCGCTGTCGGTCTCCAGTTGTGGCATGAGCCAATTTTTCCAGCATGTCCAGATACACGTGTCCTGTAACGTTTTTTCGGAAGAAAAAGGGGCCGTAAACTTTAAACCGTGAGATTGCACAAAACACGTTAACTTTTGGTGAATTGCGAATTTGCTGCACGAATGCGTGAGGATTCTCTACCGCCCAGATTCGCACATTGTATCTGTTCACTTCACCATTAAGAAAAAATGTTGCTTCATCACTGAAAACAAGTTTCGCACTGAACGCATCCTCTTCCATGAGCTGCTGCAACCGCGCCGAAAATTCAAAGCGTTTGACTTTGTCATCGGGTGTCAGGGCTTGTAGAAATTATAAACGGTAAGGCTTCTGCTTTAGCCTTTTCCGTAAGATTTTCCAAACTGTCGGCTGTGGTACGTTTAGGTCCCTGCTTGCTTTATTCGTCGACTTCCGCGGGCTACGCGTGAAACTTGCCCGCACGCGTTCAACCGGTTCTTCGCTCACTGCCGGCCGACCCGTTGATTTCCCCTTACAGAGGCATCCAGAAGCTTTAAACTGCGCATACCATCGCCGAATGGAGTTAGCAGTTGGTGGATCTTTGTTGAACTTCGTCCTGAAGTGTCGTTGCACTGTTATGACTGACTGATGTGAGTGCATTTCAAGCACGACATACGCTTTCTCGGCTCCTGTCGCCATTTTGTCTCACTGCGCTCTCGAGTGCTCTGGCGGCAGAAACCTGAAGTGCGGCTTCAGCCGAACAAAACTTTATGAGTTTTTCTACGTATGTGTAGTGTGTCGTGACCATATGTCAATGAATGGAGCTACAGTGCATTTATGAAATCGCTTCAATCATTTGTAATAGCCCTGTACAAAGGCATGACATGCAGGGATTGTCAAACATAATGCAAAGAACATATCAGGAGTTGGAAGTAAGAAACAAACTATTCCACATTTGCAGAAGATTTGAAACACCATAACCACCATCCTACAAACATTGAACATGAAAGGAAAATAATGAGAATAAGCAGCCATGACAAACATCTCATACAAATGCAAGAATACTTCCTCATTCAGACAGCCATCGCTGAAAACAAACATGTGACAATTGAACAAACACACATCAGCACAGGCTCCCTACTACACTTAATAAAAGAAATGATAAGATAAAAAACGTCCCTCACACAACCAGGGAAAAAATGTCCCTCCCCCTTTCACCTTCTGGACTCACACCAAAACAAACAAAAATAAAAACAAAAACACACACACAAATGCATACGCTAACAGATCACAGATACTTAAATAATTATGCTCGAAAGATGGCAACAACATTCAATCTTTGGCAATAACATCTGACAGTCGGCACCGCTAAACAAAACATTGCATCAAAACGAGTGTTCCGTTCCTAGTGCTGTGAAATGTCGGAAAAAACCGCAAATTGGTATTTATAAGAAGAGGGACAACATCAAAAATGCAACAGGACGTAATATGTAGGAAATCATCCACACAACCTGTAAGTAGAGTTCAAAATATTACTAAATAATAGCAAAAACCAACCACCAAAATTGTTAATAACCTATAGGTACATTGACCAGAATGTAAACTAAATAGCAAAAATATGTATTTTTCCAGGTTACTAAAGATGCCCTGCAGAAAATAAAGGCGAAACGCGTATGGCACGAAAATTGTGTTCCATTCAGTTGTAGTCAGACGGTCCATAAAGTAAAAATTATTAGTATACCGTAATATTACACGCAACTGAGGAAGACAGGACTACAAAAATTGAAGATGTTAATACAGGCAGCTGTTCAGCAAGCCCGAATAGAATATGTGGTCACACTCTAAAATAAAAGAAATCTTTCTTAGCTTTCCATCCTCTTTTGTGTATATATGAATTCTGGATGCCATAAGTTAAAAGGCGCTTCACTGTTCTTTTTATTAATTTTGTAGCTGTTGGTACACTAATTCCATTAATTAAATTATTTACAAATAAAAATAGTTCTTATTACCCATATAGTGTACTTAATATTTACTTTTACACGCTCTTCCTTTGCAGCTTTGTAAATCGCTTCGCACATTTCTGGAATTATTTTGGTTTATTGGGTTCAAATGGCTCTGAGCACTATGGGACTCAACTGCTGAGGTCATTAGTCCCCTAGAACTTAGAACTAGGTAAACCTAACTAACCTAAGGACATCACAAACATCCATGCCCGAGGCAGGATTCGAACCTGCGACCGTAGCGGTCCTGCGGTTCCAGACTGCAGCGCCTTTAACCGCACGGCCACTTCAGCCGGCTTTTGGTTTATTCGAGTGCTGTGTTGTGGACTAGAGTAGCTCACTCTGCATCAAGAAATTCTAGTGTCACAGTTTCCCAGTCTTCTGCGGGTATATAGCATTATCCTGTTTTGTAATAAGGGAAATCACTTCGCTGAGCAAATACTGAAAAATACTCTCATCATTCTAAGTAATTTATATATAAGACTTGACGTCCTCCACTTGCAGCTATCTCGACGTAATACCTATGAATATTTAGTTCCGTTACTCAAGATAACGCTGATTATACGTCGCTATTTACAAAGTGTAGTGCACGATCGTAATACATATTCGATTCTATGCAATTGCTAACCTGCAATTATCAAATAAATTTATCAACGACCAGTTAATTTCGCCTGCGAGTTTGATTCTAAATAAATAAGTTCATTTTATTTTATACATACCAGAAGGAAGTCTTGTACGTCGGTTCTTGTTACTTACATGAGAGACGGTTTCACGTTTGCGCTCAATGTTTTTCCTAGAGATATATGTAAAGATGTCTCCACAACATAGTGACGTAATGAACAGAGGGAGTGATGCAACAGTCTCTGCCTCTGCTGATTTTACAAGGAAAGTATGGCGCTACAGTATGGAACCGCGCGACCGCTACGGTCGCAGGTTCGAATCCTGCCTCGGACATGGATGTGTGTGATGTCCTTAGGTTAGTTAGGTTTAAGTAGTTCTAAGTTCTAGGGGACTGATGGCCTCAGAAGTTAAGTCCCGTAGTGCTCAGAGCCATTTGAAACATTTTTGGAAAGTATGGTGCCTTCATTGATTTCCAACGAATATGCTCTAGAAGTAGTGATTATTAACACTCATGTGAGACAAAATAGCTTGACTCAAACAGTGTTTCTGAAAGTATAAATAATCTCGGAGGACTTTTCAGGTGGGGGCTAACATTTTCAGTTTACTCACAGTCGGCGATTTTCAGTTGATCCCGACGCCTGACACTGATGTGTATAAAAATAGTATTCCATATTTTGAGAAATGGTACGGCCCAAAACAAGACAAAAATGGCCAGTAAACATACGTTGTAAAATGCTATCAGATCTTCACCGCTGAGGAACTCATCTGTTCTACTGCAAGTCTTTGCTAGTATAAACGACCTACAGAATACAGAAAACAAATGACTACACATTCCTCTGTCAATGTTCACTGATACAGCACGCAGTAAACATTTGTTAGTGCTACTGTTGTACACCGTATTCACAGTTATAGGTAAGTGTAGTGCGTGTATTATTTCTGATGAAACCAACTTGATTTCAGATAAGTTTGTGAAATGCTTTTTACTGTAGTTCTCTCTTTGAACTTACTAGCATAATTGAAGCCTATTATTCCACACGATAAATGACACACAACATGTTCTTTTATGTCCCTGTTGATCCTTCATGGACAGGGGACATCAGCTGGTTAAGTAATTGTCAATATCAATGAAATTCGCCAACAACCGTCAAGAAGTATTGATAGCACTCAAGAAGTCGTCAAGGCACTCACATATCACAGAAATTGTTTCATATGCTCGTACCTTCCTCAACAGCCTGCAATGTGGCATCGTGTCAAACGTTTTCCAGAAATATGTACCATAAATATGGCCTTAGTGGCCGAGCGGTTCTAGGCGCTTCAGTCTAGAACCGCGCGACCGCTACGACCTCAGGTTCGAATCCTGCCACGGGCATGGATGTTTGTGATGGTCCTTAGGTTAGTTAGGTTTAAGTAGTTCTAAGTTCTAGGGGACTGATGACCTCAGATGTTAACTCCCATAGTGCTCAGAGCCATTTGCACCTTTTTTTTTTTTTTTTTTTTTTTTTTTTGGAATCTGCTTATTGTCCTTCATCCATAGTTCGCAGTATATCATGTGAGAAAATGGCAAACAATTTCGCACGAGCGATGTTCTCTATAGCCATGCTGATTCGTGGACTTAAGTTTCTGGGTATCAAGAAAATTTATTGTATTCCAATGGACAGTATGTTCTGGGATTCTCCAGCAAACCGATGTTAGGGTTATGAGTATGTAATTCTACGGGTCCGTTCCTTTACCGTTCTTATAAACAGGAGTCACCGGCGCTGTTTTCCAGTCGCTTGAGACTTCGTGCTGGGCAAGATTGGCGATAAAAGAAAGTTAAATAAAGAGCCAATGCCGTAGAGTACTCATTGAAAAACCGAGTAGAGGTTCCATCCTAGCGATGACATATTTGTTTTCAAATCCTTCGCACTTATACTTGATAATCAAATGTATCCAGACACCTGGATGAAAATGACTTACAAGTTCGTGGCGCCCTCCGTCGGTAATGCTGGAATTCAATATGGTTTTTGGCCCACCCTTAGCCTTGATAACAGCTTCCACTCTCGCAGACATACGTCGATCAGGTGCTGGAAAGTTTCTTTGGGAATGGCAGCCCATTATTCACGGAGTGCTGCATTGAGGAGAGGTATCGATGTCGTTCGGTGAGGCCTGGCACGAAGTCGGCGTTCCAAAACATCCCAGAGGTGTTCTATAAGAATCAAGTCAGGACTCTGAACAGGCCAGTGCATTACAGGGGTCTTATTGTCGTGTAACCACTCCGCCATAGGCCGTGCATTATGAACAGTGGGAAGCAAGAAGGTGCTTAGAACATCAGTGTAGACCTGTGGTATGATAGTGCCACGCAAAAGAACGAGGGGTGCAAGCCCACTCCTTGAAAAACACGACTACACCAGAACACCACCGCCTCCGAATTTTACTGTTGGCACTCTTCACGCTGGCAGATGACGATCACCGGGCATTCGTCGTATCCACACCCTGCCATCGCATCGCTACATTGGGTACCGCGATTCGTCACGCCACACAACGTTTTTCCACTGTTCAATCGTCCAATGTTTAAGCTCCTTACACCAAGCGAGGCGTCGTTTGGCATTTGCCGGTGTGACGTGTGGCTCATGAGCAGCCTCTCGACCATGAATTCCAAGATTTCTCACCTCCCTCCTAACTGTCATAGTACTTGCAGTGGATCCTGATGCAGTATGGAATTCCTGTGTGATGGTCTGGATAGATGTCTGCCTATTACACATTACGACCCTCTTCAACTGACGGCGGGCTTCTGTCAGTTAACAGACGTGGTCAGCCTGTGCGCTTTTGTACTGTACGTGTCCCTTCACGTTTCCACTTCAGTATCACATCGGAAACAGTGGGCCTAGGGATGTTTGGGCGAGTGTAAATCTGGAGTACAGACGTATGACACAAGTGACACCCAATCACCTTACCACTGTCGAAGTACGTGAGTTCTGCGGAGCACCCCATTCTGCTCTCTCACGATGTGTAATGACTACTGAGGTAGTACATGGCAGTAGGAGGCAGCACAATGCACCTAATATGAAAAACGTATATTTCTGGCGGTGTCCGGATGCTTTTGATCACATAGTGTATGTCGTGCAAGTGGGAATCTGTTCAATGATCAAAGGTTGGTATGTTTGTACGATTATCCTGAGTGAACGATTTGTTGAACGCGAAATTTAAAACTCTGGCTTTCGTTGTGCTATCTTCAACTGCCACACCAGACTGGTGTCTTTTCCGTCCTTCAAATTCAAAATGGTTCAAATGGCTCTGAGCACTATGGGACTTAACATCTGAGGTCATCAGTCTCCTAGAACTTAGAACTACTTAAACCTAACTAACCTTGGGCTATCACACACATCCATGCCCGAGGCAGGATTCGAACCTGCGACCGTAGTGGTCGCGAGGTTCCAGACTGAAGCGCCTCGAACCGCTTGGCCACAGCGGCCGGCTTTCCGTCCTTAATCCACTTACGAGGCACATTGTTTTCCAAACCACTATTTAAAATCTGCCTATCGATATCTCAGACGGCGTTCTGTGAGTGCTGTTTTGTTGGTGTTGTCTGTGGCCGAAGGGGAAGTGAAGCCGGGCCGACTAGTAAAAAGTCTCGGCAAGGAGTCTGGCTGGGACGAGGGAGTGGATGGTCTGCCTGCTGGTGTTGGTAGGCGAACAGTCCGTTCGTGTCCTGCAGCCGCCCGCATCTCGTGGTCGTGCGGTAGCGTTCTCGCTTCCCACGCCCGGATTCCCGGGTTCGATTCCCGGCGGGGTCAGGGATTTTCTCTGCCTCGTGATGGCTGGGTGTTGTGTGCTGTCCTTAGGTTAGTTAGGTTTAAGTAGTTCTGAGTTCTAGGGGACTGATGACCATAGCTGTTAAGTCCCATAGTGCTCAGAGCTATTTGAACCATTTTGTCCTGCAGCCACGGATGTGTGACCGCTGAGCGCCGAGGGCGGTACTGCGTCACAGGTGACGAGTGCAGGCTGTCTGCTTCCATTTCTCGCTGCTGTATACACAGTACGGTGCCCTGGTGGACGCTATGCATGTCACTTCCCGGTAAGGATGGAACCGCAAGGGCTGGGCTTTGCTAGTGTGCTTCTCGTAAGAGTATAATTAGCTGTTACGCCAGTGATCGCTTGGGTCGAAGTTACCAAGTGTTTGCAGAGCTTCGTTGTGCGTTCTGCTCTGGTACAGGCTACTTGATTGTGGTTCCTCAGTGTTTGAGCGAAGTTATTCAGCAGGCGCTATTTGATCAGTATTTGGTTGACGTTGCTTGGCAGACATTGTGGTTGATCAGTAAAACAATTAGACGTGCTATGCTTTCACAAAATTGTTACTAAGAATCGAATCTTCCCTAACCGTAATGCAGAAAAGATCACAATCTTTCGTAATTCACAGTTCACACGTCAGCTAGTCTGTTATCATACACCTCTTGCTGAATCTCAACAGCTTTAATCACCTGGAATTACACATTCTTTGCTCCACCTTCAACACATTTTTCAGTAATTTTTAGTCCTCGAATCGTTCAGATCCTCGTTTTCATACACTCGGTCTCCAGAAAAACTCACGTAATTACTTCAGCTACCCCTTCCTTTGTGTTACATAGAATTTAATATCACAGAGCATAGAATTGATACTCGAATAACTGTACAAGTATAGCACCTAAACAGATTCCGTGATAATGTTACAAACTTCCACGGATGATGGAGGACGGTAAATGTATCGATTTGAGGTATGCAACCTAGTCCAGAAACCACCGAGTCGAAAGGTATAATCTAAATTCTATGGTATTTTATGGACTGTAAGAAGCACTTTTCGAAAAATTGTCTCCAAAATCCAGGTGCTTCTTATTCTCTAAATTAGTACTAAAAATGTCCAGTGCTTGATTTAAAATTCCCGCCAGTCTTAAAAATGGCCACATATTCCATATCTAGGGGACCCTATCTCTATCAGGCAACTTTGGATTCAACTGGCAGCAGCACTGCAACGATGCGACGCACATCAGTTGCGGGAATTCACAAGCTTGCTAACACATGGCTCCCACCCGCCCCGCCATCACAAACCCAGAACACTGTCCAACCTATGACGCGACATTACAGTCTACGGTGCTAATGAACTTACGTTATCGGTAACAGTACAAATTTTTGTTAGCAGCTAGTTTCGTAAAGGAAAAATAAAGGTTTTCATATGATGCAGGCTGTAAACTGAAAGTAATAGCAAATGCAGAGGAACATGAAATCAGAACAGCTGAACGGCATTTCAACCCTCCACCAACGAAAAAACCATTTGCATTGGCCTGCTAGAAGAAGAACTGAAAAAAATGAAGAAGACTGAATGAGCAAATAGAAGAGGGAATGAGAAACGGCCAAAACTAGGAGATGACGTATTTAAATGGATTCAAGGACACTGTCATACTGGCTTTGGAATTAATACAGAAATGATTCAAATACTGTCTCGTAAGCTAGTGCTGTAGTGGAACTTAACAGACTTTAAGGATGGAGTGTAATGAACGTAGCGTGCGAACCAAATCAAAATATCTCAGAAAATGTCACAAGAGTATGCAGAGATAATATTATCTTTCCATCTCTTTATTATTCAACATCGAAAGAAAACCAGTGTGGAACTAAGCCAAATTGCGAATATGGACGGAAATTCCTCCGACATTTTGTGTGCCGCTTAAGAGAACTACTGCCATGAAAGGTGCTACAACTATAACTGTAAAAACAAATGAGCTTGAAAAAATGCACTGTACTGTCGTCCTTTCATGTTGCGATGACAGTACTAAATTTAATTCAATGATCATTTTCAACCACAAAACAGTGCCATAGCCTCCTGATATACTGCCAGGAGTTGTTGTTCAAGTAAGTGACAAGAGTTGGATGGACAAGGCTGGTATGAAATTATGGATTAATGGAGTATGGGAGAGGAGGAAAGATTCTTTATTTAAGAATAGTTCTCTTCTTGAGCTAAATCTTTTAGTGGTAAATTGGAAAATTATGTGAAAAAGAAATTGAGACAGGAAAATAAACAGCTTGCTTTTATTCAAGGAAGACTTACTTCACAATTGTGTATATGAAAGAGGAATGGAACAAATGGATGGTGGTTGAAACCCATCATGTATTCAAGCCGAAGGGGGCTTTAAAACGAAGTACAATCAAACAAGTGTGGCAGTGGATAAAGTAGTCGCGGTCTAGAGTGAGAGAATGTTATATCTTTCAATAAATGCGGCATAAGCAACGCTCTCCAAGGCAGTAAAGATCATCTTACATACGAAGAGGACAACGATGAAGAAGAGGAAAAATAAGAAGAAGAAAGTGGTTCTACAGGTCAGTTCGGTTTTATAAACTAAGAATTTTTTTGGTCTGGTTTTGCAGTATAATAATAAAAATGGTAAAACGTAATATTTTTTTTAAATTAAGGCGTGTCTTATAGTCAGTAAAATACGGCTCACGTTCCCCCTTAGTCTCGCACAGCAGTCGAACTAGGGGCCCCAACTTATGAACCCTTATCATGACGTACAGAATTGTCACTGAACACCCCCGAATACCCTCGGATAATTTCCCCTGTTGATGGACTAGTAACGGTGCATTTAACTTGGTGGCAGAGAGACCGAATATCTTAAGTCTACTTTTCTAATGGACCCACAAGCAAAAATCAGTTGGGTTGAGATACGGTGAACGCGATGACGACAAGGTCGCCTCTTCCTATCCACACTCTAATCCAGGTCCACTCTCTAATCCAGGTGTTCATGAACCCTCTGTCCAAAGTGAACTGCGGATCCATGACGAATTTAGCAACAATATGGTACATGAATTCCACTGTCAGAGGTATCGAAACGATTTTCGCCTATAACTTTCGACCCAATCGTTGCCAGACCAGGGTCCCCTAACTCAAACTTATGCCATTACCCTTCTCTATCGTATCTGAAAGCTTTTAATATCATTACGGAATCGCTCTGTATAGACAAAAATTAATATATTTCAGGTAAGACAAGAAACATTCGTTACAGAAAAGGAAAGAAAAAACATGAAACTAAATATGGCAGGAAAATTCAGTCTCGGCGCGAACTGCTAGCCAGTGTCACTTTTCCGCCAAGTTCAACCAACAAAGATAAACTGCAAGTGCCTGGGCCCTTCTTTTAGACGAACTTCGCTTACCTGTAACACAGTATTAACAGGTACGTCCGCCTCACGCGCAGCTTCTCGCCACATATACTACGGATAGGAAAAACCGACTCTTTGAAATAGTAATACCCATGTTTGTTCTGCATGACCGGTATTTTTAGATGTTTGTTTGGTCTGGGTCATAACTGGTGATTTTTTAAAAAAAATTTCTAATCACAGAGTCAAATACGCAGAGTAAAAAACCGAAATATCAATTACCCATAGCAACACTGCTTAATTTTTTCGTTTTTAAGTAAACCATTTTTAAAAAAGGAGTAATTTTTATTCCTAAATTTAGCATTGGTTTGAAATAGTGCGTTGTTGTAGAAAATGTTGCCGTATGTTGTGAATTATCGCTATCGTCACCGGACATCCATTTTATTGCAAAATTGCACTAGCTCTGAAAATATTTTTACGAAGTGATATAGCTATGAAGTACAGTGCTTCATTTCCTTAAGAGATTAAAGATTGGTCTGCCATTTAAATGAAAAGAATAAGGGGAAGGAAATTATATCAGCAATAAATTAAAAAGTTAGCAACAAATCATTGATAGTATACAATAAAAATAGAAAGAAGCCTGTGTATAAATAATACGCCTTTATTTGCATATAGCCCCTGAAAACGGACAAATTAACACGAAAAACGGAGTTTTTCAACCATAGTTTTCACCCTTTAGCAATGACTATTCGTAATAACCAAACAGCGGTGTTATCCCTGATTACATCATGATTTTTGATCAGAATTTCAAAACATTGGAACCAATAGGTCAATACTGGTGATTTTTTGTAACACTCAACCACTTACCACTTTCCGAGAAAAGCAGCGAACGGTGAATGCACAAAATTTTCTTTTATTTTCCTATTTAATTTAAGATTTTGATTCTATGTATCTTGAACCTGAGAACGTGAAAATTGTTCATTATTTTTAGATTTATATGTATATTACAGAAAATAATAGGAATAGAAAACCAGAAAACTGGTTATTTCAGAAATCGGCCATTTTGAGTGGTTTCAGTACTGTGGTTAAACTCCTGTGTAAAAAAATGGCATAACGGAAAACCGGTTGTTTTAGCGATAACCGCCCTCCCTAACGTATACTTTATGTTCTCGAGCTCTGCCAGCGCCGCATTGGCCGCCGCGCCTCGAGCGCAGCGCTCTTCCCTGGCCTCCAGGCGTGACGTGATCAAATTGTCCTGCCGGCAGGAGCCACGCGAGGCCAGGCCAGGCCGCGCATTATCGATGCACCACCGCTGCCGCAGCCGGCCTCCAGAGGAGTCCACGGCGGCCTAACCTAACACGGTTTCTGCCGGACCGACCACTCGGCTGCACTGCAGACGTCACGCACCCCCCTGCGGGCGCTGCGCTCGGCTGCCAGGGGACGAGTCGGCAGGGCAGACCTCACCCAACCGCTCCGTCTCTGGACCACTACCAAACCACCGTAGGCCTCTACATCGACAGCGGCAGAAAATGATATAGCGAGAATGGAATAGGAAGGGATGACAGATAATGAGTTACTGTGAACAGTTCTCATCAGAATCGACAGCAAACCAACACCGACAACGATAGTTCAGACGTACATGCCGACATCGCTAGCGGTGGATAAAGAGTCAGAGAAAGTATATGAGGATACTGAACGAGTGATTCAGTTAGTAAAGAGAGACGAAAATCTAATTGTCACAGGGGATAGGAATGGAGATTTAAGGTAAGACGCAGTAACAACGGTTACAGGAGAACATGGGCGTGGTAGCAGGAATGAGACAGGAGAAATATCAGTGACGTTCTTAAAAAAATTTCAGCTAGCAACAGCGAAAACTCTGTTCAAGAATCACAACAGGAGGAGACACGAGGCAGAGAGATACACGAAGATTTCAGTTAGATTACGTCATGGTCAGGCACACATTCCGAAATCAGGTGCTGGATTGTAAGGCGTACCCAGGAGCAGATAAAGACTCAAATCACAAATTAGTAGTGATGAAGTTTAAGTATCAAGTCACAAAAAATCAGTGCCCAAAGAAGTGGGATGCAGAAGTACTAAGAAAAGAGGAGATCCACTTGTAGTTGTCTGAGGCTATATCACTGCCATAGGGAATATCTCAATAGGCAGTTCAGTTGAGGAGTAATGGACATTTGGAAAAATATATGTACGAGGGAGCAACTGCAAAAATACCACGTGTAACGGAACAAATGCTTCAGTTGATCGACGAAAGAAGGATGTACAAAAATTTTCAGGGAAATTCGGGAATACACAAACACAAGTCGCTGTAAATGAAATAAATACGAAGTGCAGGGAAGCTAAGACGAAATGGCTGCAGGATAAAATATGAAGTAGTCGAAAATGAAATGATTGTCGGAAGGACTGACTCAGCGTATAGAAAAGGCAAAACAACTTTACTTAAAATTAAGGGAAAGGGACGTAACATTAAGAGTGCAATGGGAAGTTCACTGTTAAATTCACAGGAAAGACCGGATAGGTGCAAACAGTACGTTGAAAGCCTTTGTGAGGCGCAGGACATGTCTGATGACGTGATAGAAGAATAAACAGGAAGAGGTAGGGGATTCAGTATTAGAATCAGAATTTAAAAGAGCTTTGGAAGACTTAAGATCAAATAACGCAAACCAGATTGACAATATTCGATCGGAATTTCTAAAATATTTTGGGGGAGTGGCAACAAAACGACTATTCACGATGATGTGTAGAATGTATGCGACTTTCGGAAAAACATCATCCACACAATTTCGAAGACTACAAGAGCTGAAAAGAGGGAAATGTACAATCAGCTTATCAGGTCATGCATCCAGCCGCTGACACGAATAATATTCATAAAAATGGTAAAAATTTGAGGATCTGTTAGATGACCATTAGTTTGGATTTGGGAAAGGTAAAAGCACCAGAGTTGGTTCTGACTTTCAGTTTCATAATGCAAAAAATGAAGACAGTTCATAGGATTTATCGACTTGGAAAAATCGTTCGACAATGTCAAATGGTGCAAGTTGTTCGAAATTTTGAGGAAATCTGTGGTAAGCTATAGGGATGAGGAGTAATACACAATATATAAAGGAAGCAAGAGGAAACAATAAGAGTGGAAGACCAAGAAGTGCTCGAAGTAAAAGAGGTGTAAGTCAGGGTTGCAGCTTTTCACCCCTACTGTTCAATCTGTACATCGAAGAAGCAATCTGTACATCGAAGAAGCAATGAAGTAAATAAAAGAAAGGTTCAAGAGTGGGATTAAGATTAAGGTGAAACTATATCAGTGATAAGATTCGCTGATGTCTTTGCTAACCTCAGTGAAAGTGAAAAAGAATCACGAGATTTGTTGATTGGAACTAATAGTCTACTGGGTACAGAATATGAACTGAAAGTAAATCGAAGAAAGGCGAAAGTAATGATAAGTAGCAGAAATGAGAACAGCGAGAAACTCGATCTCCAAATTCGTGTCCACGAAATAGTTGAAGTTAGGCAGCAAAATGACTCATGGTGAACGAAGTAGACTATCACTGGCAAAAAGGGCATTCCTGGCCACGAGAAGTCAACTAGTATCAAACATAGGTCTTAATTTGAGTGAGAAATTTCTGAGAATGTTTTGTTTGGAGCAGAGCATTGTATGGTAGTGAAACATGGACTGTGAGAAAACTGGAACAGAAGAGAATCGAAGTATTTAAGATGTGGTGCTACAGAAGAATTTTGAAAATTAGGTGGACTAATAAAGTAAGCAATGAGGAGGTTCTCCGCAGAATCGGCGAGGAGTGGAATATATGGAAAGCAAGAAGTAGGGACAGGATAGCAGGGCGTTTGTTAAGACGTCAGGGAATAACTTCCACGGTACTAGCGGGAGCTACAGAGGGTAATAATTGTAGAGGAAAACAGACATTGGAATGCATCCGGCAAATATTTGAGGGCGTAGGTTGGAGTTACTACGAGGTGAAGGGGCTGATACAGGAGAGAAAATTGTAGCAGGCCGCATCAAAACAGTAAGAAATCTGATGATGCAAACAAAATGAAATAAAGTAAAGAAGGCTTCTACACGCATTATTAACTGCGATCTGCTCGGAGCAGCCGGCCGGTGTGGCTGAGCGGTTCTAGGCGCTTCAGTCTGGAACCGCGCGACCGTTACGGTCCTCGGGCATGGATGTGTGTGATGTCCTTAGGTTAGTTAGGTTTAAGTAGTTCTAAGTTCTAGGGAACTGATGACCTCAGATGTTAAGTCCCATAGTGCTCAGAGCCATTCGAGCCATTTTGCTCGGAGCAGTAGATGCACTGCCTAAGAACAACTGTAGGAGGGGGTGCGGGGTGCGGAGAGGAGCGAGTGTAACAAAAAGACATCGTCATACTTTCAGGAAACATTCCTCAAACTTAAAACCAGAAAATATGTTACACGGACATGTGACCAGAAACACTTTATTTCCACGTTAGAGCTCATTTTCTGTTTCGCTTCATAACCACACTAGCAAACACGGAAATTCCTCGCTATTCCTAAATTTGTATGGGAACTTGCTAAACGTGCTAATCTCCTTCTCTCCTCTCTTACAGTCTATCTCTCCCCTCCCCTCTCTTTATCCATCTGCTCTTCTACTCTCTTCATCTCTTCCTACGCCCCGCCCCTCTCTTTCCCTCCCTCTCTCTCTCTCTCTCTCTCTCTCTCTCTCTCTGTCCACCTACGAGTTCGCTCTCTCCACCCTATCTGTCCTTCTCCCCTCTCCCCGTCTCTCTGACTTAGAGCCTTGTTTATTACTATTGAAAATTCATTTTCTGTAATACTGGTCAAGCCATAAATTGGTCAAGCCATAAATACAACTTTCCTGATTTCTACGAAAACCGACTGCTAGGAAGGAAACAAAACAACATATGTTTATTTATATAACTTCTGTGTAAAAAAAGTATGTATACTGAGAACACTGTATACAGAAGAAACGGTTTGGTTAATGGTTTAAACGCCCCGCTATCATAGTTAAAACTGACTGCGAGAAAGAAAACGAAACTGCACATTTTCACAACGGAGCACAACACTGTCGGTCTTAACAGAAAACATATACATATACACCTACGTGATTACTCTGCTATTCACAATAAAGTCCGTGGCAGAGGGTTCAATGAACCACCTTCAAGCTGTCTCTCTGCCGTTCCACTCTCGAAACGAGAGCGGGAAAATCCCTGTATTCGTCACGATACTCACTATTTGTTCAGAATTATTTGTTGCTAAAAGGTCAAGTATGATTTCGCAACCATTTACGCTTCGAGTGGGCTCATGAACTAATTGTCCAAAATAATTTTCTTAGAAAGAATTGAGTACAATTTCGGATGACGTTTCATGACTGCCGCCGGCTTTAAACGTATAATTTTTCCAGCATATCTAGGGTAGATTGAAGTCACTACCGACTATAATTGTATGAGTGCGGTACCAATTTGAAATGAGACTCAAGTTTTCTTTGAACTGTTCATCAACTATGTCTTCTGAGTCGTGGGGTCAGTTAAACGATCCAATTAATAGTTTAGTCCGATTGTCAGGTATACCTCTACCCAGACTATTTCACACGAACTATCTACTTCAATTTCGCTACAAGGCAAACTACCTCTGACAGCAATGAATACTCCACCACCAACTGTATTTAATCTATCCTTTCTGAACACTATTAGATCGTTTGGAAAAATTTCGGCTGAACTTATTTCCGGCTTTAGCCCACTTTCTGTACCTATAACTGTTTGAGATTCAGTACTTTCTATTAGGATTCGAGCCCTGGTTCCTTCTCAACACAGCTACAACAATTTGCAACTACAATACCGATTGTTTCTACAACTACCTTACTATGTTTTACCTGCCCCCTTATAGACGGACGCCTCTTCTGTGGTTCCCTGGGACCTTCTAACCTAACAAACCGCCCAGTCCCTTCCACACTGCCCCCGCTAACCGTGTAGCCGCCTCCTGTGTGTAGTGGACTCCTGACGTATTAAGCAGAACCCGGAAACCCACCACCCGATGGCGCAAGTCATGTCTATCGACGATGCTGCAGATCCACCTTAATCTCGCAAGCAAGACCAGTCCCACTAGCCGCCCGAAACCACAGGCGACACACGTCATGGTATCGACATGAGCCACCACCTGCAGTTGGTTGCACCCTGTACCCTTCATGGCATCTGGAAGCACCTTTTCATCCGAAATGACTCCCCACGGTATGCACACGGAGTTCACAATGGCTTCCTTCCCCTCCTTGGCAGCCATGTTCCTAAGAGGCCCCATTACACACCTAACGTTGGAGCTCCCAACTACCAGAAAATCAACCCTCAGACCTTGCGGGCCGAGAAGCTTCCTCTGGAACAGGGTGGACGACTGCACCCGGCTTAGAGACATCGTCAGCCACAGATAACGCCCGAAACCTGTTTGTCAAACGAACTGGGGCGACCCTACGATCGGCCCCGTGGAAAGTTTTTCGCTGCCTGCCAGACTTTGGAATGATCTCCCACTCGGCCGCGGGTGAGAGGTCAACCTCGATGCAAGCAGTACCCGGGGCAGCCACGGCAGTGGACCGATCGTGGGACACGTGGGACGTGCTCAACGTCCATCACATCCCCGCGTCTGCACCCCCCCCCCCCCACACACACACACAGTGATGCCCCTTGGCAGCAGCCTCAATCTGTGTGACGGAATCCTACACAGCCTCGAGCTCGCATCTGTACACAGCAATCACAGTTCATATCCATTACTGAAGTCGCTCCTGTTTGAAGCTCGTAAAAATATGTAACAAACGAACGGTTTGCTAGGCTTATTAGCAGCAGGAATTCGAAGTGCTCTCTCATTGACGGTCTAACCGACACTGAGCTACACTAAGCAAAACAAACAGAAGCCTATACGATACGAAAGTCGATAACAACGGCGGTACTGTACGCTACGCTGTTATTAAAAAAAAAAGGTTGTGTCTAGTAAGGACTCGAACGCGAAAGAAACTACAAAAATAATCTAGTAACTACACATGTATCTGTAAATAAGAAGCTCCTGATGGAAGCTCGTAAAAATATATAAAAAACTAATGGTGTACTCGCCTTATTAGCAGCAGTAACACGAGGTGTACTGTCTCTGGCGGTCTATCCGACACTCATTGTTGTTTAAAAAAAGAAACAGCTTATGCCAGTCTGTATGGTTAAGAGGGTCTCGTGTGAAAAGTTGAAGTAAATCGGTCTCTTACTTTTTAAGTTTTTTGCTGGCAACATGTTCCTATCATATGCTTTTTTTTTTTAAGGAAGCAATGTACATGCTTTTTGTTAGGGTCGACTGCCCTATGTCCGTCCGAACATTTATTAGTGTAACAATTTGAAGCAAATTGGTCAAGAAATTTTCGAGATTTTTGGTAACAATGTTTCCCTCTTATATATTACATAATTTTAGTGATCAGCCGAAGCAATATGATCACTGCCCATCGCGACTTTGGATGCCATCTGGTGACGTTGCGGGCACTTGACACGGTAACCAAAGTACGCAAGTGGAGCAGAGGCGGACGGGGAATCACTCTAGGGAAAATATGGGCTCCGAATGGAGAAGTCCATTGAGATAAGCGACTTTGACAAAGGGAAGATTATTATTACACTGAGCCTGTGAACTAGTATCTCGAAAAAGACGAAACTGTCGTGAGCATCTACAGAAAGAGATGTAAGGACAGTGAAACTACCACTAGGCGCTAACTGGTCCACGACTCTTCGTACAACGTGGGTTTCGAAGGCTTGCCTGCTCTGTAAAGTCGGATAGATGGTGATCTGTGGCATCTTCGCCCAAAGAGCACAACGCTGGTGCACACACAAGTGTACGTTGTTGAACACGGAACTCCGCAGCAAACTATCCATGAGTGTTCACTAGTTGAGCCAACGACGTCGTCAATTACGATTGCAGTGGGCAGGGGACCATCGGAATTTGACCGTCGATCAATGGAAACATGTAGGTTCTTCGGTTGAATCACAATTTTCCTACATTAGGTCACTAGGCGTCTGCACAAACGTTGCCATTGAGGTGAACGGCGGCTCGAAACGTGCAGCGCGCCACGGACGCAGGTTGGTGGGAGCAATGTTATGCTATGGGAGACATTTTCCTGAGCTTGCATGAGACCTGTGGCAGTAGTCGAAGACACGCTGACAGCTGCAAACCACCTACATCCCTTCATGCTTAATGTCTACCACAACGGTGATGTCATCTTTCAGCAGTATAATTGTCCGTGTGTCGGAGACAGAACCGTGCTACAGTGGTTTGAGGAGCATTACAGTGAACTCACGTTGACGTCTCACAGACCAAATTCGCCAGATATAAATCTTATAGAACCCATCTAGGTCGCTACCGGGGCCCATCACCGCATTCGCAAATTTCAGATGGTTCAAATGGCTCTGAGCATTATGGGACTTAACATCTGAGGTCATCAGTCTCCTAGAACTTAGAACTACTGAAACCTATCTAACCCAAGGACATCACACACACCCATGCCCAAGGCAGGATTCGAACCTGCGACCGTAGCGGTCGCGCGGTTCCAGACTGAAGCGTCTAGAACCGCTCGGCCACAGCGGCCGGCTATCTAATTTTAAACACTTTTCTGCAAGTAGGCTGAATATCCCGAACGCCCGATTTTTTAATGGTGAACTTTCAGGATCTGACTTTGAACTAGAGATACCGGCCTCTGTGTGGTACGTATTAGGTAGTTGTTTGATCAACACTGCTTTACACTCCCTAGCACGTATCTGCTACCACAGAGAGGAGGTAAATCTGCAAGAATCCTGTAGATATAGGTGGACTGAACGATAGCGTTGACAGCAACACAGACGACCGACCCCGCTCCGCCGCATAGTGATGCCAGAATGCCTATATGCAAGCGAGTGCCTGGCATTAAAATATAATTTAGCTAAATTAGAAGTACTAGAAAGGACAATTATAAGGAATATATTGGGACCACAAAACACAACTGAAGGTTGGAAATTATGAAGTAATGCTGAAATATACTAAAATAAAGAAAATATTTCAAAAGTGATTAAAAAAGACTGTGTTTATTGGACATTTATTTAGCATGCAGGACAGTAGGTTGACTAATCAGTTCTTCACATATTTGTGCGGTAAGGAGTCCACAACAAGCTGGGTAATACTGTAATAAGATCTCTATTATTTTAACGCTTACCACAGTATATGCTTTTCTGTTCTATGTATACAAAATGTTGACTTCGTCAGGCGAAACAATAACTCGCGTCTTACTAGGAGACTGTCTCAAGATACAATGACTTTTTATTTCGTTTTCATCGATGAGATGGAAGTTGTCGAGCAAAAGGATAAAAGGATATGCAGTGGTTTAAATAAACCGCACTGCTTCTCGACTGTAGCAAGCATGTACTGCTAGACCAGAGATATAACTGTCTTTTGAACCATTGTGTTTAAAATATTATTTAACTGAGTTGCTATATATGATCCACTACTTAATACGAACCACAAACACAGAAACAATTCCACGTACTCACTCAAATACAACAGTGTTGCCTCCTTCTCGTCGAACATAGTGATGTTTCCAAGAAGTGGGCATGACATCTACATCTCAAGGGAGTTCCGAAACTATTCGTTCAAGTTAACACAGGAGACAGAGAGTATGAAAAGAAATATATTTATTTATAGTACATATGGTGCCCGATGCCACTTTGTGATGCTAGGGACTATTTATACAGAAGGTAGTTCAGCAAGCTAATTTAAGCAGTGTTATTCACAGGAATAGCTAGAATGCGCGATGACTGAACTGTAAACACGTAGTACATCGTCGAACCATTGATTATTGTGTACGTTCGAAGATCCTGGCATGTCTGCAATGGTACCAGCAGCGACGGAAATTCTAATGATGAAATCCCTTTTGTATCGTCAACGGTTTCATATACCAGCTGTTTCGTATGCCCCCAGAGCAAAAAAGGCAGACAGGTGAGATCAGGAGACCAGGGTCGCCAGAACAAAGGGCCACCTCGACCGATCCATCGATTCCCAAAGGTGACCCACAGATGATTCCTCACAGCAATGCTGAAACGGGCTGGCGCCCCATAGTGCTGGAGGTACATCCTTTGTCTAACCTTCAGAGCACATGCGAACTGCAGACACTTGAATGCCGGTACAAACTCCCAGTCAGCGACACCGACACAACAGCTTACGTCAACACCACTAACAAAATATTCCCTAACATTATAATCTGACTTCAAAGACATTTCATTATTTGAATACACTTGTTTTGATGTTCTTCACATCCTGTATTAATTTGAGCAAATAATTTAGATACACCCTATACATCTACATCTACACTCTTGCTCATAAATTAAGGATAATTGCAGAATGTGGTGCCACACAAGGTGGCACTACACAAAACTGACTCTTAGGCATAGGCACACAGGTAACACACACGACACAGATCTGTAAGTCCACGGTATTGGTGATAAGTTGAGAAAACCGTCCCGAAACACATGTGCTACAAAACGCCACTGTTTCCTGCGCATGTACCCCGACATAAATGTGGGATATGATCACCATGCACACGTACACAGGCCGCACAAGGGCTTGGTATACTCTGGATCAAGTGGTCGAGCAGCTGCTGGGGTATAGCCTCCTATTCTTGCACCAGTGCCTGTCGGAGCTCCTGAAGTGTCCTAGGGGTGTGAAGACGTGCAGCGATACTTCGACCGAGAGCATCCCAGACGTGCTCGATGGGGTTTAGGTCTGGAGAACATTCAGGCCACTCCATTCGCCTGATATCTTCTGTTTCAAGGTACTCCTCCACGATGGCAGCTCTGTGGGGCCGTGCGTTATCATCCATCAGGAGGAAGGTGGGAGCCACTGCACCCCTGAAAAGGCGGACACACTTGTGCAAAATGACGTCCCGATACTCCTGACATGTTACTGTTCCTCTGTCAAAGACATACGGGGGTGTACTTGTACCAATCATAATCCCACCACACACCATCAAACCACGACCTCCATACAGGTCCCTTTCACGGACATTAAGAGATTGGCATGGTTCACGCCAGATAGAAACCCGGCGAGAATCACTGTTCAGACTATACCTGGACTCGTCCGTGAACATATCTTGGGACCACTGTTCCAATGACCATGTACTGTGTTCTTGACACCAGGCTTTATGTGCTCTCCTGTGACTAGGGGTCAGTGGAAGTGAAATGAACCTTTTAAGTCTCCGGGCGAATAAACCGTGTATGTTCAGTCATCTGTAGTCTGTGTCTGGAGAGAACTGTTCCAGTGGCTGCGGTAAGGTCCCGAGCAGGGCTACCTGCAGTACTCCGTGGCCGTCTGCGGGCACTAATGGTGAAATATCGGTCTTCTTGTGGTGTTGTACACTGTGGACGTCCCGTACAGTAGTGCATGGACACGTTTCCTGTCTGCTGGAATCGTTGCCATAATCTCGAGATCACACTTTGTGGCACACGGAGGGCCCGTGCTACGACCTGCTGTGTTTAAATGGTTCAAATGGCTCTGAGCACTATGGGACTTAACATCTATGGTCATCAGTCCCCTACAACTCAGAACTACTTAAACCTTCTAACCTAAGGACATCACACAACACCCAGTCATCACGAGACAGAGAAAATCCCTGACCCCGCCGGGAATCGAACCCGGGAACCCGGGCGTGGGAAGCGAGAACGCTATCTCACGACCACGAGCCGCGGACGCCTGCTGTTTGACCAGCCTCCAGTCGCCCTAGTATTCTACCCCTCATAACGTCATCAATACATGCTCTTTGAGCCATTTTCAACACACAGTCACCATTAGCACGTCTGAAAACGTCTGCACACTTACTCGCTGCTCTGTACTCTGACATGCACCAACACACCTCTGCGTATGTGGACTGTTGCCAGCGCCATCGTGCGACGACCGCAGGTCAAATGCACCTCATTATCGTACTCAGAGGTGATTTAAACCCGCAAACCGCCCACCAGAGCGTTGTTTCACCATGTATCAGCATTATCCTTAATTTATGAACATGAGTGTACATACCTACTCCGCAAACCACAATACGACGCATGGCGGAGGGTACCTTGTACCACTGCCAGTCATTCCCTTTTCTGTTCAACTTGCAAATGGAACAGTTTCTCTTATCTTGTTTTCCCCGTCCTTACTCAAGATGTGTGATAGGACCGTTCTGCAGTCTGTTGCAAACACCGATTCTCTAAACTTTCACAGTAATGTTCTGCGAAAAGATCGTTTTCTTTACTCCACAAGTGCACATTTCAGTTCACAGAGCGTTTCCGCGCTACTCGCGTGTTGACCGAACCTGCCAGTTACAAATTTAACGGTACGCCTCCGAATTTCTTCGATGTCTTCCTCTAGTCCAACATGGTTGGGATCCCAAACACTCAAGCAGGATTGAAGAGTAGGTCGTAGTCCAGTACGAGGAGTCTTTTACAGGTGAGCTACAATTTCCTATAATTCTCCACGTAAGCGTGGGTGGACCATTCACCTTCCCTCAACCGACCTTACGTGCCCGTTTCATAAACGTCGCTTTCCAGCGTTACGTCTTGACACAGGTTGACTCCGTGATGATGTTACAAACCTTGAAGCATGGTGGAGGAGGGTAAATGTCTCAGTCTGAAATGAGAGACCCTAGTCCGGAATCGATTAATCGAAACAGCAAGCGAAAAATCTACTCAAATTCCCCATTAGCCTCGCGCAACATTCAAACTAAGGGCCCCAGCTTCCGAAACCTTATCATTACGCACAGAATACTCTCTGAATACTCTCCAATATCCTCAGATAACGCCTGCTGAAAAAGTAGTAACGACGCATTTAACGTGATATCAGAGAGTTCGAAAAAGTCTACGGTGGAGTAATAATTAATTCCATTCACATATACAAGTTTCACAAGCTGTAAATTAACAACAGTTGTCAGAATGGCGTCCCGCAGTGTCAGTGCAGATAGGGCATCGTTACCCAAAGTTCTGCCGTACCCGTTCAAATATCTGCAATGTCTTTTGGATAGTGTCGTAGGTAGAGAGAATTTTTGCCAGTAGATCTTCTTCAGTCTAGACAGGTGTGTCCTACACAAGACCTTTCACATGGCCACACCAAAAGGAATCAAGTGGGGTGAGATCACGGAAGTGTAACGGGACCTCTTCTGCCTATCCACTTCCATGGCAACTTTCGTGTCACCTGTAGGTAACTCAGCCACTCGAGCAAGCAATGCATCTTCTAAATCGGGAATCCGCGTAGTTCGTCGCCCTATTCAGTCGTTGCACTGTGGTACCAACTGCCCTGGAACAGTCTTGGACAAATCGAGTGAGCCGGGTGTCTTCTACACGGATATTTTATCCTGTACAACCTTTTCGTGCTATACTGCTTTCATTTTCTCGCCCACACACGAAAATCATGTCTGCAAGTTTTTTCACCACGTATAACTTATAATGAATCATATCCTCTACCATTATCTTTTTTCATATAGAGATAACCGATACCATGTATACTATCGATTCTTGCAAAGCTCAATTATGTCAGCTGTTTCACTAAAAGAAAAACGAAAAGCTAAAACGCATAAAAAGAAATTAATGTGTTGCAGTCGATATATACTAACACTTAAAATTACTCTCCTTTTAAGAATAATTGAAATCACAAAATTTCTGTAATACTTAAAATTCATATTATTAATTAGGCAATCTAACGCTAATTGTTAAACTTGTTTCTGGATTTATTTATGAAATAATTATACAATTTGGTAAAGATTCTTCTCCTGTCGATAAAGTTTGTAAACTCTTTTGCTTTGTAAACTCTGGAAATTGTGAGTTCCGCAGAATGTAAGTAGCGGTGGGCATACCTCTGATGGAAGTAGACGATTTTATAAGTTTGTTACCAACAATGTAATTATTGGTTATCTGAATGTGGAAATTATAAAGTCGGTGTGGTTTAGAAGAATGGGATAAAGTAAAAAGGTATTCATAGCAAGAGACAACTCTTCATCAGTTATTTCGTTTTCAAGAACCTGCAACGTTAAATCAAAATTTTCAGCAGCAGGACTGTACTCCTAGACACAGCATGTGTTGCGAATGGAGTTAATAGCAAAAAAGTTATAACTTTTAACGACACGCACGATGCGGCTGTTTTTCAATCACCCCACTGCTTATAACATACTCCTTAGTTATGTGTCGTACAGTGATATAATTTTTCAGTTACTTTCAGTGGTGTACGTGTATACAGCCTGTAAAATATGTCTAGAATACAGGTTAGTAAAAAAGAATTAACAATTTATAACGTCATGCCTCATGGGGCACTTTTAATGCGTGAGCAGCAGAAAAGTAGCAAGCGATAAACATTTTCCCTTACATTATTTTGTAGGGGTTTTCAGTGAGAAAACATTTCGTAAGGTTTCTAAATTATGTGTAAAATCTGTTGCGAGTCGCTGTGTGCTCTAATTCACAAATACTGGATGAATGCAGTCTGAGAGTTCGCGAGACGCGGGCTTCGCTTCTTCTTCACCCCCACCACTTTGTAGGTAGGTGGTTCTTCCCCCACAGCAATTCTCACCTGACAGTAAGAAATACGTGTGCCAAGTTTGGTTGAAATCGGTCCGGTGGTTTAGGAGGACATGTGGAACACATGTACACATTTTTATAATATATATGGAGTCCAGTACTTTACAAAATAATAAGACGTGCTGCAAAACTTTCTGCCACTCCTTGGTTCAAGTACGTAAGTTCATTAATATTTTCCTCCTTTGTGAAAGATTAAAAATAGAGACAGGAAAATAATGAATGATGGTCAAATGTCAATAGACGTAGCTATTCGAAACCTGCTTTGACGACGGGGACAACGAAGCCCCCTGCCACCGTCCGCCTCTGATGATGTAAGAAAACGCGGAGTGTCGTAGGCGGGAGGCGGCCATCTTGAGTGCGAGCAACTCGTCCCTTTGAGCTGGCGTAGTCAGTCCGCAGCAGCAGCAGCAGCAGCAGTACTCGCAGCAGGGAGATATTTCCGGCCAGTGGCTCCGCTTTCATTAAGCAGCTCACTCGTTAGGGGCTGCCTCTGCGTTAGAATTGCGTCCAGACTGCTGTACAAAAGTCGGTCCGCAACTCGAGACCAGTTTAAACATTTGCTTCGTTATCCGCAGGATCAATGGAAGCTTTTGATCAATCAAGTGGGGAAAAAGATGTAATTCCTGCTAAGGGATGCTTTCTGCATAGCCGATGCGCTCCAGGAATTCTCATCTAAAACCCTTTGTGAGGCGGGCGGAGTTGCCTCGAGCGCCCGCTGCGAGCTGCACGGTTGTTGTACAGCCATCCTCCTCCTTCTCCATCCCCCCCTCCCCCCCCCTCCCATACCCGTACAAAGCTTTCTCTGCATCCCAAAAGATAAAGCAACAGTAAAAAAATATCTCCCACTCTCGTAATAGCCTTAAATAATTCAGAGTGTTAAACGAGCAATACGCAAGGTGTTAAGTTGTCGAGGAGAGAACAGACGTTCGCGATCAATAGCAACTCGTTGCACGATCAGAAACAATTGCGTTGCGTCCAGCGGCTTTTGAACTACGTAGGCGAAATATATGTCTCTTAATCGAAACGGAGAACAATTTAAAAAGGAAAATACGAAATCGCTCGGTAGATATGTGGCAGAACTTCTGAGGCTTTCTAAATTTCACACACGTCCATCAGGAGTGGAATTGGGTATTTTAGCAGCTTAACTCCAGGTTCATGTAGTACCACGCTACAGAATAGTACTAGGACAACCATCTCATTTGAAACATGGGCAATATGAGGACTTTGTTCCTAGATTACTGGTCAAGTAACTACCGCATTCTCATGAAACTGTTGGCGCATCTTTCCCATAGGAAAGAAAGCAGGATATTCGTCGAAGTGTCACATCAATAGAAAGCTATTATTCATCTGATATAACAATAGAATATTCCTTAAAAAATTTTAATATATCAAGCCAGCTGGCCAACATCAGCCTCTACAGTCCCCCTGCAGATATTGTACCGTTTTTCCCTATCTGCCTTCTAACTAGTTCGATGTGGCCCGTCCACGAATTCTTCTAGTAACATTTCCAGGCCGGCCGGAGTGGCCGTGCGGTTCTAGGCCCTACAGTCTGGAGCCGAGCGACCGCTACAGTCGCAGGTTCAAATCCTACCTCGGGCATGAATGTGTGTGATGTCCTTAGGTCAGTTAGGTTTAATTAGTTCTAAGTTCTAGGCGACTGATGACCTCAGAAGTTAAGTCACATAGTGCTCAGAGCCATTTGAACCATTTTTGAACATTTCCACCCTACGTCCATAGTTATCTCGTCTTCCTCCACCGCTACTGTCCTATGCAGCTCTCTCCAGCACCAGGGAAATTATTCCGCTATGTCCTAACCCGTGTGCTATCACCCTGTCCCTTCCTCTTGTCAGTATTTTCCGGGTGTTCCTTCCATTGCTGATTCGCGGATTACCAGTTCTGGATTGTCAAATACTTTCTTTATCTCTTCATCTTCTGCTTATGACAACAGCGTGTATACCTGAACTGTTGTTAGTGGCACTGGTTTGCTATTGATCCTGATGAGAACCATCCTATCACTTCACTGAGCTGTCCGCAGTAACTCACTCTTTGCTCTTTTTCCCTGTCATGACGTCATGACGTGTCCTGCTCCCATTATACCATTTTCTACTGCTGTGATATTATCCTCTAATCATCTTCCAGAAATCATTATCTTCTTTTCATTTCACTTCAGTGATCCCAACTGTAGCTAGTGTGAGCCTTTACATTTTCCTTTTCCAGATTTTCTAGCTTTCCTACGACTCTCATTCTTCTGACGTTTCACGTTCCGACGAGTGGTATGTTACCCTTTCTTTGGTCATTCAGTCTTTTTCTCATGGTTACCTCCCACTTGCCAGTCCCTCCCGGAGACCCCAAGGGGGAAGTAATACGAAATCTTTTGGCACTGGAGAGATCATTATGACACGTTTGCAACTGCAGGACATACTTTCTGTAGGTACAGACCGTATTTCTTTACTGCAGTGGTTTCATTGCCTTATGCACCTTGACACCATTAATTATTGCTAATTCTTCCGCCTTTTAGGAATAGTTTCCTTCCTCAAGGACAAGAGATTCCTCTGAAACACTGTAGGCTCCTCCCACTTCTTTGACAAGCCCATTGCTGTGACAAGAGTAAATCCTGATGCTGGAAGTTTGCGACTGTCATTGCTGATGATTTTTAGTCAAAACGTAAACAGTTCAAGAGTTAGAACCCAGAACCCATGACTTTTCGATTACTAGCCAAAACCATGCTCTAGACCGCGGGTTCTTGACCTGTTTTACACCGCATAGAAATTAATCGAACCGCAAAATCGTATTGGACTTCTCCAACCTGCCAGCTCTCGGGGCAGAGTCGCTGCCTTCTAAAGCGATGGGCACGAGACTGAAATATTATTCATGCACGTGTGTGGGTTTCATACATGGCCTTATTGTGTGCCATAAGCAGATGACGGAACGAATGAGAAAAACGCGCCTTGCTTACAATGAAAACTATATCCTAAAAGAATTGTAAGGTTAAGATACATGTCAATTAAGTTGAAAAACGAATTGAACGGAGCGGACAGTATGTTAAAAGAGGTTGTCAGATTTTCTTTTTCTTAGCGTTTATCTTGTCTAGTATGGGGTACACTGTACTTAATATTTGGCCAGTAGATTTTATTCAACTTTGCGGTCGGAAGCCGTTCGTTTCACCACACACGCCACTATCTAAGGGAGGCAAGTCGTGTGTGCAAACTGTCTGTGAACTGTGTGAACTCTGTTCTGTATTTGATCGTATTTTAGCTGTCTTTGTGCCATGTTTTCTGAGGCAGAAATTGGAGAAAAGCCAGGCATTTTCCTGTCTCGCAGGGTAGGGCGCTGCTCGTTACCCTATATGAGTAGGTAAAGAGTCATAATAACACAACTAAATTAAAACAAGGGTAACGGAATGCAACATAATTAAATCAGGTGGTCAAAGATTTAGATTAGAACATGAGACGCGAAAGGTAGTAGATGAGTTTTGCTATTTGCGAAGGAAAACAACTTACTATGGTTGAAGTAGAGAGAGAGAGAGAGAGAGGGAGAGAGTTCCACATCACCTCCTAAACTACTGGACCGATTTCAACCAAACTTGGTACTCATATACCTTGCTGCCATATAACAATCGCTGTCTGGGTAAGAACCATCTACCTACCATGCTTCAGGAGATATGATCTCATAAACACTGAGATGCGTGAAAACTGCTCCATTGTGATTTACGTTTAGACTTATTATTTCTTTGCTACTAACTCTATTCGCTACATGTTTTGCAGACAGTATCCACACATGCCGCTGAATATACCTACAAAATTATACAGGGTGACACAGATAAAAATAGCCCGTGCAAGTAAAGAAGAAATGGAGTGAAATTACAGAAACGAAGCGCTGAAATGGAATTGCCATTTATTTACAACGAAAAATGCAGTGAAAAATGCATTTATAGAAGATGTTTGAAGTTACCTCCTGAAACATCAATACACAGTTGTGCACGAATAACCACATTCAGATACAACTGTCATGAAGTTCGGGTCACAATGGCGGCAGCTTCACAGCTGACGTTGTCTTTCAGTTCCACATTGTGTGTGGATTTGTTTCACAGACAAGTCCCAGCAGGAAAAAACTCACATGTTGTTAGATCCGGCGAACGTAGTGGCCATAAATGTTTGGTGACAGTTCGTTCCTCAGTGAAGACATCATGCATTCGTTCCAGGAATACCTTAGACGCGTAGCATGTCGCCTGTTCTTGGTGGAAAAAGTAGTATTGTTTTTCATATACAGTGAATTGGGCACAAGAAGTAAAAAAATTTCTATATGTCGAAACGGGTTGAGGGTAGTGTCAAGAAATATCGGGCCAATGGTGCGCGTTCGAGTTACAACACACCAAACGCCCAATTTTTCGTCAAGAAGCAAAGAAGTGATAAATTTAAACGTCTTTCATGACGCAGCAGTTTTTCACGTATATCAGTGTTTATGATGTCATATCGCCTGACCTATGCGTGGTACCATGATATAATTTTGTAGATTCATATAGTGGCATATGTGGATGCTGTCTGCGAGATTTATTGCGAATAGAGAGAGTAGCACAGAAATAATAAATTTAAACATCATGCATGATGCGGCAGTTTCTCACGCATCTCAGTGTTCATTACGTAACATCTCCGGATCTGTGTGTCGTATAATGATATAGGATGGAGTAGTTAAAAGTAGCCCGCCTCCTCTTTGAATGCGAATGCAGTATTTCGACTTCTGAAACGGAGTAAACAGCTACAACAACGTATAGTATTATGCAAAATAGATTGTTAGCATTCTTGTGTCAGCATTTCAGTTTATCGGTAAAGTTAGACGTTTCTCTTTGCGATATGCAAAATTACTTTCTAGATAGAAGGAAGAATGAAATTGTGGAAGCATATGTGAAAGTAGGTTCAATTAAGGAATTTTCCGGATCAAGTATCCGGATAGAGGACTACCATCAATGAGAGCAGTTCCGAGTCTGTGCAAAAACTGGCGCACCTATAGGTCTGTACAAAATGCAAAACGACAAAGAATTCCTTCAGTTCGCACACCAGAAGTTATTGTAGACATTCTCCGAAAAACAATTCAGAGCCTAAGGAATTCTACACGTAAACTGGCCCAACAGGCGCATGAAGGTAGGAGGAGTTTCCAGCGGATGTTGCAAAGTCTTAAGTCTTAAGCCATATCGTCTGACAATTGTGCAGCAATCACAGGAGGATTATAGAAACGTGAAGATCACTGCACGGGGCTTTTGAATAACATCAGGGATGGTTTGTTACAAGCTTTCCGTCACATCATGAGTTTTGTGTTTGATCCGAAATGTTCCAGTACGTACGAGGGTCCTTTGAAAAGTCCGTGCAAAGTCCGAGAGATGGCACCACCGGCGCGTATCGAGGTCATGTTTAGTTAGTAGCACCTTTGGAAAGAACGCAAACCAAGTTTCAGCCATACAGGTCCATTTCTTTGTGTTTGGCATTCATGTGAATCAAGGAAGTCGAGCGCTTGTCAAAAAATGGACGAAAAAGAATTTCTTGTGGTGATCAAACATTACTTTATGAAAGACAAAACGCTTCAGGAGTTAAAGAGAAGCTTGATAAACATTACGGTGACTCTGCACCTTCGATTAGAACAGTTTATAAGTGGTTTTAAAATTTTCGGAGTGGCCATATGGGCACAAGTGAAGATGAACGTTCTGGACGCCCTGTGGAGGTTACGACTCCAGAAATCATTGATAAAATCCATGATATGGTGATGGATGACAGAAGAGTTAAGGTGCGCGAGATTGCTAATGGTCTGGGCATCTCGAATGAACGGGTACCTAATATTTTGCATATACATTTGAACATGAGAAAGCTATCCTGAATATGGGTTCCACGATTGCTCATGCTTGGCCAAAAACCGAATCGTGTGAAGTGTTGAAAGGATGGTTTGCAGATGTTCAGGAAGAATCCGCAGGCCTTAAAGCGTCGTTTCGTCACTGTGGATGAAACAAGGATACATTACTATACTCCTGAGACCAAACAACTATCTAAACAATGGGTTACCAAGGGAGAATTTGCACCAAAAAAGGCGAAGACCATTCCTTCGGCCGGAAAGTTTATGGCGACTGTCTTTTGGGATTTGCAAGGGATAATCCTCATCGACTACCCGGAAAAGGGTAAAACTATTACAGGTGAATATTATTCATTGTTATTGTACCGTTTGAAAACCGAGCTGCAACAAAAACGCCAGCGATTGGACCGCAAAAAAGTCCTTTCCCGTCACGACAATGCACCAGCACACACATCAGCAGTTGTGGTCACAAAACTAGTGGAACTAGGATTCCAACTCCTTTCACATCCCCCCTATTCTCCAGACTTGGCTCCTTCGGACAACTATTTGTTCCCCAATTTGAAGAAATGGTCAGCAAAACAAAGATTTTATTCAAACGAGGAGGTGATTGCAGCAACTAGTAGCTATTTTGCAGACATGGACAATTCCTATTATTCGGAAGGGATCAACAAACTAGAACAGCGTTTGACGAAGTGTATAAGTCTAAAAGGAGACTACGTCGGAAAACAGAAAAGATTTACCCAAAACACGTTAGTAGTTTTTATTTTTGCATGGACTTTTCAAACGCCCCTCGTACTGATAGTACAGTAGTAAAGGAGCCGCCTGCGTTGGGTCTATTCGCGCGAGGTGGCGCAGTGGTTAAGACACTGGACTTTCATTCTGGAAGACCTCGTCTGGCCCCGTAGCTGTACGTTTTTCGACCGTTTCCTAAATCGTTTAAGGCGATGGACGCACTGAATAAGTCAGTATCAATATTCTGCAGTCCTTCTTCAAACCGAGGTTGTGTACCGTCTCTCGACGGGACATTAAAACCTAATATCCGTTTGTATCTTTCCATTATATGTAGGGTCTGTTGTGTAGTAATTAATGATACTTTGGTAAAACACCGTGACCTGCTGCATGAAGAAATCCGTAACTGCATGCTGCATGTCTTCGTCTGACTAGAATCGTCGTCCCTCCAAGGCGTGACATTCGCATTTGAAGAGGTCAGGACTATAAGGCGGTTGCTAGCGTGTCTCCCGCTTGAGTTGGTGAAAATTCTGTATTACGACGTTTGGCGATATGGGGACGTTTATCATGAAGCAGCAGCATCCTTGGCAGAGCATTCCACAACGGTGTTTATAGACAGATATACTGGTCCATACACATTCTTAATTCTCTGCTGGATGTCTACCAGTGTTCGTTCTACGGCAGTTCTGTTTGGACGCATTTAGCATTAACGTCGCCGTAATTCACGTTTTCACATTTACCACATGCACATCGTAAAGACACGATTGCCATACTAATCCCTTGCCTACATGTCGGTACTTATACAGAGTGATTTTTTCCACCGTGTACAGACTCTAGGAATTGATCGACGAGTGGTTACGGAAAAAAAAGGTGTAATGAACGTACACTACTGGCCATTATAATTGCTACACCAAGAAGAAATGCAGATGATAAACGGGTATTCATTGGACAAATATACTAGAACTGACATGTAATTACATTTTCTCGCAGTCTGGGTGCATAGATCCTGAGAAATCAGTACCTAGAACAACCACCTCTGCCCGTAATAACAGACTTGATACGCCTGGGCAGTGAGTCAAACAGAGATGCAGCTTCAACACGATACCACAGTTCATCAAGAGTAGTGACTGGGGTATTGTGATGAGCCAGTTCCTCGACCACCATAGACCAGACGTTTTCAATTGGTGAGAGACCTGGAGAATGTGCTGGCCAGGGCAGCAGTCGAACATTTTCTGTATCCAGAAATGCCCGCACAGAACCTGCAACATGCAGTCGTGCATTATCCTGCTGAAATGTAGGGTTTTACAGGGATCGAATGAAGGGTAGAGCCACGGGTCGTGACACATCTGAAATGTAACGTCCACTGTTCAAAGTGCCGTCAATGCGAACAAGAGGTGACCGCCAGGTGATAAGCCAGTATGGCGATGACGAATACACGCTTCCAATGTGCGTTCACCGCGATGTCGCCAAACACGGATGCGACCATCACGATGCTGTAAACCTGGATTCATCCGAAAAAATGACGTTTTGCCATTCGTGTACCCAGGTTCGTCGTTGGGTACACCATTGCAGGCACTCCTGTCTGTGATGCAGTGTCAAGGGTAACCACAGCCATGGTCTCCGAGCTGATAGTCCATGCTGCTGCAAACGTCGTCGAACTGTTCGTGCACATGGTTGTTGTCTTGCAAACGTCCCCATGTGTTGACTCAGATATCGAGACGTGGCTGCACGGTCCGCTACAGCCATGCGGATAAGATGCCTGTCATCTGGACTGCTAGTGATACGAGGACGTTGGGATCCAGCACGGCGTTCCGTATAACCCTCCTGAATCCACCGATTCCATATTCTGCTAACAGTCATTGGATCTCTACCAACGCGAGCAGCAATGTCGCGATACGATAAACCTCAATCGCGATAGGCTATAATCCGACCTTTATCAAAATCGGAAACGTGATGGTACGCATTTCTCCTCTTTACACGAGGCATCACAACAACTTTTCACCAGGCAATGCCGGTCGGCTGCTGTTTGTGTATGAGAAATCGGTTGGAAACTTTCCTCATGTCAGCACGTTGCAGGTGTCGCCACCGGCGCCAACCTTGTGTGAATGCTCTGAAAAGCTAATCATTTGCATATCACAGCATCGTCTTCCTGTCGGTTAAATTTCGCGTCTGTAGCACATCTTCGTGGTGTATCAATTTTAATGACCAGTGGTATATGTCCGGAAATGTTGTACATGCTAGAGGCCATTTATTCAATCATACACTATTACAGAGACTGCAGTCTAATATGCGCTCTAACATGCAGCCACAGTTACAGTATGCATGGTTTCCTCCTAGAGAGTGGTACTACTCTTCTTGCGTCATGCCCTGCCGCCCTACCTCTCTCGCTTATGGTAATGTAGCGTCCGATTCACTCCCTTGCAGTGGATGTGATACAGTGTTGTGCACGATGGTTCTGTAGTCGAATCGAGAGCTTGTCAACAGGGTGTTTACTTTCGAAAAGGCATATGGCATTGGGCGGCGGGCAACAAGACTGTATCGGGAGACCTACCCCTGCTGACAACAACCAAGCATTCAATGTTTGCAACAGCATTTCGCCATTTGTCTGAGACAGGGTCGTTTCAGGAAGCACGAAATCATGAAGGACGTACCCTAAATGTTCGGACACCAAACTTGGAGGAAAATATGATTAACACTGTAGAAGGCGACCGCCGTGTCAGTACCAGGCAGTTGGCCCACCAGTACAGGGTATGCCAGACGACCGTGTGGAACGTGTTCCATGATAATCGGTACTACCTTTATCAATTACAGAGTGTGAAGTGCGTACTGGCGACAGATTTTCCCCATCGGCAGCAGTTTGATCTCTGGTTTCTTCAAAAGGCAACCACATTTCCGGGATTTGTGTCATCCATACTACGCAGAGATGAGGCCACCTTCATGCGGAGTGGTTTCTTTAACTGTTATAACAGCCATCTATGGGATAGTATGCAGAGCCGGCCGACGTGACCGAGCGGTTCTAGGCGCTTCAGTCTGCAACCGCGCGACCGCTACCGTCGTAGGTTCGAATCCTGCCTCGGGCATGGATGTGTGTGATGTCCTTAGGTTAGTTAGGTTTAAGTGGTTCTAAGTTCTAGGGGACTGATGACCTTAGATGTTAAATCCTATAGTGCTCAGAGTCATTTGAACCATATTTTAGTAAGCAGAACCCGCCATGGTATTGTAAGAGCAAATGATCAGCATCGATGCAGCGGGAATGTGTGGGCCGGGATAATTGGCGACCTATTTTGGGACCAGTCTTCCTTCAGCGTTGCGTAACGGGCTGGAACTATCGGCGTTTGTCGAGGGCGACTTTGCCTTCCCTGCTGGAAGAAGTGACATTGGTGAATCCGAAGGGGTATGTGGATGCTACATGACGTCGCTTCAGCCCACTTCGCCGTTAAAGGCCCGGACGCATCTCAATCGTGTCTGCCCTGCTCGATGGATCGGGCGGGGAAGTCCATTTGCACCTGTTCGTTCACCGGGTCTCAACCCGTGCGGTTTCTGGTTATGGGGCCATCTCAAAAGTATCGCGTATGCAGACACCATTCCAAATGTGGAGACACTGGAGCAGCATATTCACGCTGCCTTTCACGTTGTTCGGATGCTTCCTGGCCGACGTGAACGTGTGAGGCGAAACATGCGTAGACGCATGCGTTGAGACACGTGGAAACCATTTTCAACACATACAGCAAATGTGGCTGCATGGTTCAGGGCGTATTAGGCCGCAGTCTCTGTAACAATGTATGACTGAATAAGTAGTCGCCAACATGGAAATCATGCGTTTCCGGACGTAAGTTCATTAAACGTTTTTTCTTCCGAATCCTGTCATCGATCAATCCCTAGAGTTTGTACACGGTGGAGAAAATCACGCTATGTAGCTGCATTGCAGTCGTGCTACGTTGCATACTATACGCTGCTACAACGCCCTCAGACGGAAATTTTTGATTGCCCGTTTACACGTATTTTCATCGCCATGCTTCTCTACTCTTTATATAACGAAGAGCATCGCTGATTACCTGAGAACCGCTGCTCCCAAACTATATGAACTCATAATGCAGAATATGTCACTCTTTGGACATTGTAATGGAATGGAGCACCATATTTAAAGAGAGAAGGCGAAAAATGACGTGAGGGCAGATGAGCGAGTGGGAAGTGTGCCAGCCCGGCTTGCCGAGGGTTTCAAGTCAGCCAACAGCGCTTTGTGAATAGGCAGGTGGAATGCGAAACGGTTAATCGCTCTGGGATAGGTGTTAATAGTCCACCTGCAGTCGCATACTTAAAAAACCCTGGAGTTTCCCAAAAATGGAGCGAAAGACTCACAGCGCTGCATTTAAATTGTGTCTGTCATCTTCAATTTAAAAACTGCTACCTAAATTCAAGAACACATAAGCAAAGAGAACTTATCTCCCACCAAGTCCATCCAGATAGACTAATTGCTTTTCAAAGCAACATCTACACATGCTATATGCATGGTACTGGGTCTCACCGTTGTGCAATAGGGCTCAGATGCTGTGGTACTGGTGACGTCAACTACGCTCGAGCAGTGCAGAGCAAGAGCTCGGTCCATCGGATTCAGCAGGTTGCAGAACCTGCACGAGCAAGCATAATAGAGCAACAGTGTATTAAACTCCTAATTTACCGAGGCTTATAACATCACGACGACCAATAAACTGAATTAGTGTTTCTTAATCGTGAATTTTAACAGTTGTTGTTACTATAAGAAAAATAAACATTACTTTAATCAAGTAACACGAATATTTCGAGATATTTACTATGCTTGAATCAGACCATGTAGTATGTTTTCTTAATATTCCTCAGTATGTTGACACAGGTTAATTTAATGACCATCCAGTAGACTCCGCTAATTTCACAAATGTGTATCACGACTTAAGGAGAAGAAAAATATATGTTTACTTTTCGTTTATAGTATTTTATTCTATATTTTATTCTATATAGCTATAGACCGTTCGTGCAAAGATAGATAATTGTGTTCTGTTTAGCAGTCACTATTTCAGCTAATAAATAAAAATCTGAAACAGAAGTTTGTTTTTCAACCTTTACTGATTTGGTCCATCGCTCAAGGATGTCCTGAAGGCTGCTGTATGTTCACTTCACCGCACTGTCTTTCTTTTTTTTTAATTTCATTCCATTCCTTGAACGAAGTTCTTGAGGTCCACGTACCCCCAAACAATTGTTTTTTTTTGTATGTGTATATTTTTATTACTATTTGTTTTACTTATTGCTTTAAGATTTGCCGTAAATTTCTAGCGCTCTGTGTCGTACAAAATATCATATTTTTCATTATTGCAACTAATGAAATTTTTCATTTACGATTTAAAACTTCTTTTATTTATAGAAACTCTAATGTCTAATTACAATGCTCATACATTGCAGAAGATCTCTTATTGTCTCTTAAAAAATATTTATGTCTAATTTTTATGTCCAATAAAAATTTTCATGCATTAAGTGAATCTATCCATAGAGTCTTACATAGGAACTCCTTCCTGTGTCTAATTGCAGAGTTACACAACTCTAATTACTCATCCGTGAAGTTTCATACTTTTTGATTGTATTGTCAAAGCTATCCTTTTCTTTAGCAGATTCATGGTTTGCTGAGACTCACATGTTACACCACTAGTATAACATAAGTACCTGACCTTGCCTGACACTGAAGCACTATACAAAAGGTTACCTGCTGCGACTTAACTGTATTTTACATTTCTCGATGTTTCAGGCGGGAAGATATTTACGGACACAGAAAAAAATGTGTTAGATGAGTCTGAACAGTGTAAAATTTCTGAAAAAATTACAGTCGTGGCGCCAGCCACTGACTGACCATAGACGTTACGATGAGAAACTACGAAGTTACCGATGTACATTATTCTTTAAAATAAGGAATGAACAGCGAAAATATTAGTGTGCATGAGGTCCAACGATAGCATCCCCAAAATATTATTCAGGTATAAATATTGCGTAGAAGAGCATATACTGGGATCAGTGACACGTCATATTCAGTATGTGAGCTGAATTCCAAACTGGATCTCTAATTCTGCAGCCTACGGTAAGCAATCTAAATTTCTCCAACACGCCAGACGATTAGGACTATTATCTTGTTTTTTGTCAAGGCTTCAATAGCAGAAGAGCAAGGAGTAGCGGCAGACTGAATAAGACACTCGCAAAAACGCGCAATTCCAGAGCATTTGCCATGAGAACCAGATCTCCCTGTTGCGCGCACGATCCTGTACGCAGTTTCAACATGTCACAAAGGTTCATAATTGTCAGTGTCCGCAAGCACTGTAATGCTGGTAGGACGTGGGTTTTAATTAACAGCAATTCTGCTCTGCATATCACCGGATCTGTCACAGACTGACAGTGCATGGTACGAAAATTTTTCAAATAGTGAATCCAACAGTACAACAACAAATAATACAAGGCATTTAAAGAGCTTTACTTCGTCAATCAATGAATACCTGCGAGATTCATTCTGACAACGGTGTCCAATACTAACATCACCCCAGTCATTGCAAGTTAAGAAAGAGATAACAGCAAAAGTTGTTACTGTCCCATGAGTGTTCAGTCACAGTAAGATTAAAAATGCCACACCGCCGATTCCGTATTCTTAAAAAATAAACCTCTCTACAAAATAGTAACGAAATAAAACCATTTATGAGGTGCCTTCATAGCAAAATTATAAAATTTCTGACACTCTCTCTTGCAGTACTTCAGCAATTTATACTGAGGTACTCCCTTATAGCAGGCTGTTCTCTGATCTGAAATTCTGTTGGACTGTCCCTGGGGTTCCATTTTACGGTGTCACATCCGTGCGTGTTACCTCTGAACCAACGACTCCACTGCGGCTGTTTGGTGCTCTTTTAATACTCCATCATGAGCGACATATTTCAGGCGTGATGCCTATTTTAAAGCACATTTACCTATAACAGTTACAACTTCGTCTACGAAAATCTTTAACAGGAGTGTCTTGTGTAGCAAAATTAATGCGATAAACTCTTATTTAAGTACATAAACAGAATTTCCATCGGGTTCCTCAAAGGAAATAGTAAAATGTTACTATTAAAATATAGAGCGAGTTGACACAAGTAAAGGCGACAAGAGTCATAAGTCATTCTGTAACACCATAGCTCTAATGATGTATGAATTTATTTTGCCTTTTGTTTTATTTAATGTTACATCGTTGAGCTTCTGTAAATGTGTTTGATTGAATAGATAACACAAAATTGTATACTCCTTTCTTTGTACAAACTTTGATGTCATGATTTGATTCTATGCAAAGTAGTGTATCTGTATTTAAATTCTTTGTCCCAATTGGAGGGAGACAAAAACTTACTGTATATGTTTGCAATTTGTTTAAATAATTTTGTGTAGAACTACCAATATATGCAAATGTTATGTTTATTGAAAATGTTTGTTTGCTGTTATGTAAACTGCTGACCCTCACTTAGGGTTCCTAGTTATCTTATATATAAAAGGTGTTATGGTTCCCCTCGGGGACGGAACTGTGTAGCGCGCGCAAATTGTGGTTGGCCTAGGTAGAAAAGGTGGAACAAGAGTCAGTCGGGGACGAGCTACCAAACTGTGCACTGCCCATGTAAAAGTTGTATATTGTGCTGGTTCCGAGAAGGGCTTTTTCTGCCGCTTACCACTGCCTCGGATGGATTAATAAATAGCTGGAACTACTCTGGAATTGGTATCTATCATCGCCACCAAGAAGGGACAGAGTCCAGCAATTCTGCCTGCAAATCCACCTATCAACATGCAGTTGCCATCACATGGCGCAGTCACTGTAACGGAATACTATACTGTACAGTCAAGGATCAGCTTATTGTATGTGTTATTGTGCTCAAATATAAGGTAACTTATAAGTGAATTCATGTACCTACCTTGATTTTTTCTCTATCACAACACCTCTCAGGTTCCTCTCCATTTGAACTACGATTACCGAGTGTCCTACTTTGTGGAAAAAATGAAAGCCTCCCAGTGACGGAAACAGTCCAATTTAAAGTTTTTTTGTAGTTTCAAAGTCACCTACTTAATCATTTACTTGAAAGTAGAAGACTGTGGTAATAAAGACAATTTGCTGTTTCCTTTAAAAATTAAAAATTCTTAAAACTGAGGCTTATAAAGTTTTGCTTAGTTAATGATCATAGTGCTGCCTGTAGTAAATTTTAAAAAGTGAGTCAGTTTCTTGTAAATTTGTCAACGTTGTGTCTCACTGCAGTAAAAGTCGTGAATTGCAGTTGTGGAAAGCTGGATGTTTGTTTTGAGTATTGAAAGCGCATATTAATAGTGTAATAAGATCCACTGGTTATCCTTTACCACTATTTATGAAAACAATAATTTCTTTATTCAAAAGACAGTGAGAAGTAACCTGTTAGTGAATTCTATTAAACTTTCATCTTAAATAGAATAGTATTTAGTTGAGAGATATTTAACCTGTGACCAGTTCATAATTTTGCAGTGAACTACATTTATAATTTTATGTCAGCTATGAAAATATTTGAACAATAATACTGAACCTATGTCTAATTAATGATTCCGCAGTGAATATTAATAGTAATGTTATAAAGACCATTTAGTTTGAATAAGCCCTGAAAGTAATAGTGTATTTCGTTATCCCTTTAATTTATGCAAATAGTTTGTTCTGCTGTGTCAGCTTCCAATCTTAACCGTGAACATATGCAGGTGTCAGAGTTCATTGCACTCGCATGTGGTAAAGTATAGGTTGTGTTTGTCCGTTAAAGTCACTAATAACTATTTTCTTAAACAAGAATGTTAATCATTCTCTTGCCTAATGAGGCAAATCCGTTAGATACAGCACGGTCAACATAACAAAATTCTTCTCAGAGGGTAACACTGCTCTGTTGCGTTATACCTTAATTGCTTTAGTAAAATAGTTTTGTTTCACAAACTGCCTCCAACTTTAAGGTTATGGTACAGCAGTAGCAGACGGTAGTGTTGTAATTCTGTAAGAATATTAATAAATATGAAAAAATATAAAAATACAATTACCTGAATAAGAGGGTGCACTTAACGTGATGGTCACAACCGCTTCATGTAATGCCAATTATTATGTGCATTTGATGAGTCATCGTCCGTCACGATTTTGGCAAATGTTTCTATGGCTGTACGCCCTTCCAGCACCATTGCCCCCTGGACAAGGCGATGTCGTATACGCGAGCTGTCGACAACTTCCTCTGTCGTAATTTCAGGGAATTAGCTGTCTGCTATTTGGCCACGTGGTACTTTATTGAGTTGTCTGAATTATGGCATGGAGACGTCAGCAATTTTCATAAATCTGCTGTTGTCGAACACTGTCTCATAGACAAACATACAATTATATTTGATCATACTAAAATGTGAACCCATTCATGAGATTCAGTCATTAAAGAAGTCGTTGGAATCAGAATGTGCAACTACTACTGCATCCAGGAGAGCGACTGTCCATTAGTCGTGTACGCACGCGAAGGCTCTATGCTGAGGCCCTACCGAGAAATATCCTATCTACCATCTAACGGATTCAGCGTCGCTCCACATATTTCTCCGTCACAGACATCGATATGAATTCCGGTAGCATATGGAACTTTCGTAACTTCGTGACATCTCCGTGACATAATTCAGCCAATTACGGAAGTGCTATCACACGACTTGCAGTACTAGCACCGTCTAGCGCATACAGTCACGACACTGCTGCTCATCTTCGTTATGTAGGTCGACAACAGCGATCCAGACCGACAGTAAGCTACGAATCTGAATATGATATCGGGTGCGCGTGAATATAGCATCGCTTATATAGATATGTAACTTAGATATTACAGCAGGGAGTGCGTATGCAATGCCATACAGGTCGACAATAACTAGAGAATGGTACCTCATTTGGGATTCTTTAGTTTGCTAAGGACTCTGGGAGGTATGAAACGGTACGTTAAGGGATAGTTCATTTACGATTCTCTTGCAACCTACTGATATTTACAGAAAAATTTTGCTGTCTTTTAAGAACAAATAATGGTTGATAATCAGCAGAAGACCTCACCTTTTCCAGAAAGACGTATATCTACTCAACAACGTGATGTTTTGTTCGCTATATTTCCTGTCAGATCAGTAAATGTGGGACGTACTAAACTTGCATGGAATGCAATACCTACTTTATTTAACGTACCAAGTTAGAGGCCAAAACTATAGGTCAAGGGAAATACATATGATAATACAACGTCAAAAGCAATAAAACTTTCCCAACACACAGAAAAACGAATTCCACAATTGTTCCCACGTCTCAGCCACAAAATCCTAGACTCTTCACCACATTCGCTTTTGAACCCAAAGTAAATTCATTTGCAGAAACATTCATGTAATTGAAAGTCGATTGGAGTGTGAGAATACGCGATTGTGGGACAGTAACAGCTTTCACAGCAGTGAGTGTCGCGACTATACAGGATGTCTATAAGGTCTGGGAACATAGGGAACTGCAATAAATAACAATAAAGCACATTTTAGTCTCTTTAATTTTAATAAATAATATTTTCAACAAAATCAACGAGCTTTTCAATGTATAATTTGATGTGCTTTGCAAGATTAAGGTGAAATTGATGCAATAGGACGGGGTTAAATTTGTAATCTTCATCGCTTAAATTTATCTTACAACATAAAGCAGGAAAAGAAATCAAGGAGAGAAAGATCTGGTGAACGAGGAACCACTCCACATAACCTGTTCTCCCAACCCAATGAGTAAAACTGCCATTCAGCCAATTTCAAACAGCTGCTGCAAAATGGGTATAGATCCCATCCTGCCGAAACCAGTCTGGAAGTCGCTCACCGAAACGCTCAGTTTGAGGCATCAATGTGTTTCTCAGCATGCTCAAATAAGTCTCACACGTCACATGTTCATCAAAGAAGAAAGCTCCTAGCACATGAGCTTTCCTCAAACCACACCAGACCATCATCTTTTGGCAGCCCTGATGTTCGGATGGACTCATACAGTGTGGATTGTCTTGAGACCAATACCGAAGGTTTTGTCTGTTCACTTCACCACTGACATAAAATCAGCTTCATCACTGAACAACACACAGTCTAGTGAAATTGATATTTTCTTCCAATTTATCTACAAAACATTCACACAGCTGCATTCATCTATCGGGCTTATCTTCATTTAAGTGATGCAATATCTGTAATTTCTGGGGATGACACGTCCCTCAGTCAAGATTTAGTGGATGGTTGATCTTGGAACACCCAGTTCCGTGAATGTCCGACGAAGTGATTTCCTTGGGCTAGCATAAACCTTGGCCAAGACAGCCTCTTTCGTTTCGTCTGAAGTCTTCACTCGTCCGGAACAGGCTTTGTCCAACACACTGTCTGTTTCTTTAAAGTTGTTGATTAATTTCTCGGCGGCAGTAAAAAAATTGGTTGACGATGAGGATGTCGAAGGTTAAATTCTTCGTCAATTTTGCGATACTTGCGATACGATCATCCTTCTCGTCCACAGAAGTGTAGCAACTCCCCTCGTTTTTCTTTAGACAAAGTCATCACTCAGTCTGGAAAAATTCAAAATTTTTTAGAATTATTAGAATTTATTTTATTTTTATTTATTCATATATTAACATTTATTATCATTTATAAGCTATACATATTAATTAGAATTTATCAGAATTAGCGATATACCCGGACTTTGTGGACTTCCTGTAGCTGTTGGAGTGTGGTACTAATACGATGGTTAATCCTTTCGATGACGACAGAAAAAGCCGTCCAATCGTGAGTATACAAACAAATCCGACGCAGCAAGATAACAGGGTAACATTAATGAAAGAATGGCCTCGAAAAATTACGTTCTTACATTTTGCATTACACGGTACAGTCACATTCATGTGACCAATGCTTATGTTCGACGTCAGGTTGTAATAACCCCTCACAGACGGCATGTAGCAGCAGTAACAGCAATGGGCGTATAAGGTGGGTCGGAGGCGGGGGAGGGGGGGAGGGGGGACGCGGTAACCAGTGAAGTCGTTTTGATGGAAAAAGCAATCTCGGCTGCATTGTTAAATTTTTTTATTATTTCCCAATGATGCGTTTCATTTTTACTTAGACATCTTCGGATTGGCTGAAGATACTTAAATAAAAGTGAAACGCGTCATTTAGAAACAAAAAAAATTTTAACACTCCAGCCAAGAGTGCTTGTTTCTTCATATCTTACGTATTAGTTACTGTACCAACCCTCGAATAACTAGAAAAAGTTTTAGTTCAGTCGCTGTCACAATGCAAAAACGGATCGATTAATTTTACGTACAAACTGGCATCGTCATTGGATTTTGGGCTAAGTGTGGAATTTGTAAACTGTTCGCATGCTGCCTTAGTTAAATTATACCATCCATGGCAAGATGGAGCTGTCCAAAACCGGAGCTCAGGCAACTGTGGTGCGCCACGAACTATAGATGACTGCTGAGATATGTATGGGCGGAGAGACGTGCAGCTGTTGAGCAGCTACCGCCCAGGTGAACCATGGGCTACCAACAGTGTCTCCTCAGTGACTGTTCAGTGGGCGGTGATAGAGTATGCGCCTCCAAAACAGGTGCCTGGTTCATGCACCCATGACAAACTGCCGTTCGTCGGCGACGAAGGCTGGAATTGGCACGCCAATACAGCAGCTGCGCGTCCACTGAGTGTCGACAGGTGGCCTTCCCAGACGAACCACGCTTTGTGCTCCATTGGACTGAATTCAAACACCCTGTAACAGTCGATGGAAGTATTCAGGCTGGAGGAAGGAGCGTTACGGTCTGTGGAATGTTTTCTTAGATTTCCTGGGTGATGTCGACATTTTACGTGCAGTTCGTTTTTCTTGGGTATGATGGCATGATGGCATCTACCAACAGGATAATTCAACGTGGCACACAGCTCATAGTGTATCTATGTGATTCGAAGAGCACTAGGATGAGTTTTCCATATTTCCTCTGGCCAGCAAAATCCTCGGATTGGAACCCACTCGAGAATATATGGGACCATTTTGATAGGGCTGTTTGTGCCGTAGATCGTCAACCAAGAAATATCTTCCACAACCTCACTGACTCTTTTCCCGCCCATCTCACAGTGGCCCGCACTACAAAAAGTGCTTACGTTAATGTGACTGGACAGTGTAGTACCTTTGCCATATACCAGTCATTCACTGCTACTCGCAAAAAAATATTTTGTCTGCTTGAATTCAAAAGTGCTAAACGATATTTCATTCTAACTCGTCTAAAGCGCAATGAAACTGTTATTAGTTTGTAATTTCTCATGCAGAGCAGAATAATAGTAGTAGTAGTAGTAGTAGTGGTAGTAATAGTACTAGTGATGACAATAATAATAATAATAATACCTTTGTTTCTATTTCGTCAAACGATTGAGTCAGAGCACTTTAACTGCAGCTTTTACCAAACAGTTGTTGAAACTGGTATTATGTCGCACAGGACTGCTTCATGCTGCGCTACAAATGTGCTATAAAAATTATAAATGATTCTGCCTACGACTCATATGGGACTACATGAAATGTATATGAATTTGCGAACATAGAAAACAATCAGCTGTAGTGGAATGATGACAATGCAAATTTATGCTAGACTGAGAATCAAACCCGGATATCCTGCTAATCGCGATCGGTCGCCTTTTTTCTTTTTTTTTTTTGTTTTTTTTAATCATGAGTCTTCTAATTGGCTTAACGCACCCCACCTGAATTCCTCTCCTGTGCCTACCTCTCCATCTCAGAGTAGCACTTGCAGCCTACATCCTCAATTATTTTCTGGATTTATTCCAATCTCTGTGTTCCTCTATAGTTTATGCCTTCTACAGTTCCCTCTAGTACCGTGGAAGTTATTTCATGATGTCTTAAAAAATATACTACCATCCTGTCCCTTCTTGTTGTCAGTGTTTTCCATGCAATTCCTTGTCTCGGCGATTCTATAGAGAAACTCCGCCTTCCTTCGCTTATCAGTCCACCTAAGTTTCAATGTTCTTCTGTAGTACCACATCTCAGATGCTTCGATTCTCTTCTGTTGCAGTTTTCCCACAGTTCATGTGTCACTGCCATACCACTCTGTGCTCCTAACCTACATCCTCAGAAATTTCTTCCTCAAATTAAGGTCTGTGTTTGATACTAGTACAATTCTCTTGCCAAGAATGCACTCATTGCCAGTGCTAGTGAGTTTCTTATGTCATCTTTGCTCTGTCCATCATGGGTTTTTTGCTGCCTAGGTAGCAGAATTCCTTAACTTCATCTATTTCGTGACCGTCAATCCTGATGTTGACGCCCTAGCTGTTCAAATTTCTGCTACTTTTCATTACTTTCGTCTTTCTTCAGTTTACTACCAGTCCATATTCTGTACTCATTAGACTGTTCATTCCATTCAGCAGATACCATAATTCTTCTTCATTTTCACTGAGGTAGCAAAGTCATCAGAGAATCTTATCAGTGATGTCCTTTCACACTGAATTTTAATTCCAGTCTTGAACATTTTTTTATATCCATCAGTGGTTTTTCAATGTATAGACTGAACAGTAGGGGCAAGGGCTATATCTGTGTCTTACAACCGTTTTAATATTAGTACTTCGTTCTTGATCACCCACTTTTATTATACCTTCTTGGATTATGTACATGTTAGCAGTGAATATGTCTAGGTTCTAGCTCATTTTATATGAAAGAACTTACACAGAACCTACACTTATTGACTGCTTTACCCACTTTTTCAACTATGGCTCACTATTTTGTTATAAAAATTCTATTTTTTCCCTAAAGGTTAACATAAGGAAAAGACCTGACTTTTCTGAAAGAAAGTGAATGTAAAAAACGCAATCGAATCTAAAAAAATAAGGGATACGAACCCTCTCATATATAAATGTTATTTACCCAAACTTTTCCTAATTCTTTCTCCCTTAATAGTTTTGAGACTCTTATGAATTGATGTTTTTTCATGTTGTATGAGCGAATGTTTGTTTGCACTTCTACCACATTCACATGTAACTTTAATTTGCTGGTAATACTTTTTACAAATCTTTACATACACTATAATATCCACTTCTTCGATATTTATCTTCATAAAATTCTTCAGTATTTTTTTATTCGCACATTCACCACACCGCTTTCGCTGTTTGATATTGTCCATTTAATATTATAAATTTTAACGCAAAGAAATAAAATTTTTAAAAATCAAAGTGAAGTCCAGACCATGAAATTCGTTATTTTTGTTTTTGCGTTTCTTTATTCCTTTATGTCCAATTACATCTCTACTTCTTCAGAAAACTTAAGAACCCAACCGCTAATTATTTTCAAATATCTGTCTGGTAATATAACTTTACATACACTATCGAGTTCCAAACATAATTTCTCTCCTCTCTAGTACTCAAATATTCACAGCCACTAACATTACACCAAATATTTACTTCTAGCTCATTTATCTTTTTAAATCTCTTCAGAGGCAATTACATTGTTCAGCTTCTTCAATACAACTTCCAATACACAGAAAAAAAATTATTAGGACTGTAAATATCGTTTATGAAAAAGATAATAACAATGAATAATGTCCATATGGTAACGTACCTGTTTTATTTTCCAAAATATATCTTTTATCAGTGTGTGAACTCTTTGCTTTCTTGTTTACCTCAATTATGTAGATTTTCTGTTTTTCACTTAGGATCGTATTAATTTTTCTGTACTGCTTTCTACTGTTGAACAAACAATACTTTAACCTTCTAAGCTAATTTCATTTTTAACAACACACTTCTTCAATCCTTTTTATTTTTTCTACTCCTTGTCACCGACTTTATATGCATACATCTTTGCTCTCAAACCACAGAATCCTTCCATTATTTAACTGTTACATTCATCCTCCATTTCTTCTAAAACTTTCCTGTTTACTTGTGGACTACTATAAATATTATCTGTTGGATAATCATTTGCATTGAAGTGATCAATCATCGATTTCAAGTCTTCATAAAAATTTTTAGTCTTTATATTGTAGGTGTAATTTCCATATTTTGATGCTACAACTCAATATTTTCTTCATATTTTCATTTCATATTTATATAGTGAAAATCATACACCAGTTCTTTACATAAATCAAGTATACTCGTACCCATAAAGATGGGTTTATTAAATTTCATTTGTTTTATTCGTGTAGGTAGCAACAAGGATTTCATTAAATATACACTGAAGCGCCAAAGAAACTGGTATATGATTGTGTATTCAATTATGGAGATACGTAAACAGGCCGAATACGGCGCTGCAGTCGGCATTGCCTATATAAGGCCACAAGTGCCTGGAGCAGTTGCTAGATCGCTTACTGGTGCTACAATGGCAGCTAATCAAGATTTAAGTGAGTTTGAACGTCATTTTACAGTCGGCTGACGAGCGACGGGACACAGCATCTCCTAGGTAGCGTGAGGACCTAGAAGCACGAGGATATAGAAGACAGAGTAACGCTTGATCACCGAGAACGTCCGTATAAACTTTTCAGCTCATGTTGACGGTAACCTGAGTAAGTGAACTGAGTTATGGGACAGACAACACCCCCAAAACACAACGGGACAACCACCGGCCTAGCCTACATCCGCATACACTGCAGGTTAAACACATCACTGGGCCATCGATGCACTTGACGCCTTCTATCATTTGAAACGAGGTAAAATTGTGACTCGTCGGACCCCATACTACACACTTAAAGAGTCAGATGCTAACCAATTTCAGTATCTTTTTCACTCAATAAAAACGTGAAGGTTTATATTTCACTGTAATCAATGGCCTTTGTCAAGATATTCGACTCCAAACGTCAACTGTGTGCCGTTCCCCTCCTAATATTCGTTCACAATCCTGTCGGACTTGAGACCGTTTCTCATTGAGAAGACGTGACATTCATCTCCGGGCTCTGTCGCTAGAATTTTTTTATCAAAAGCCTTCTACACTGAAGCGCCAAAGAAACTGGTATAGGTATCCGTATTCAAATACAGAGATCTGTACACAGGCAAAATACGACGCAGTGGTCGGCAACGCCTCCGTAAGACCACTAGTGTCTGGCGCAGTTGTTACACCGGTTACTGCTGCTACAAAGGCAGGTTATCAAGATTTAAGTTAGTTTGAATGTGGTGTTATAGTCGACGCACGAACGATGGGACATAGCATCTCTGAGACAGTGATGAAGTGGAGATTTTCCCATACGACCATTACACGAATGTACTGCGAATACCAGGAATCCGGTAAAATATCAAATCTCCAACATCACTGCAGCCAGAAAAAGATCCTGCAGGAATGAGAACACCAAAGACTGAACATAATCGTTCAACGTAACAGAAGTGCAACCCTTCCACAAATTGCTGCTGATTTCAATGCTGGGCCACAACAAGTGTCAGCATGCGTTCCATTCAACGAAACATCATCGATATGGGCTTTTGGAGCTGAAGCCTACTCGTGCACCCTTGATAACTGCACAACACAAAGCTTTACAAATCGCCTGGGCCAATCAACACTGACACTGGACTATTGATGACTGGAAACATATTGCCTGGTCAGACAAAACTCGATACAAATTGCATCGAGTAGATGGACATGTACAAGTTTGGAGACATCATGAATCCATGGACCATGCATGTCAGCAGGGCACTTTTCAAGCTGCTGGAGGCTCTGTAATGGTGTGGGGCATGTGTTCTTCGAATGACATGGGATACATGAAACGACTATTTACAACTCTGACAGGTGGCACATGTATAAGCATCCTGTCTGATCACCTGCATCCATTCATGTCCATTATGCATTCCAACGGTCTTGGGAAATTCAAGCAGGACAATGCGACACCTCACACGTCTAGAATTGCTAAAGAGTGCCTCCAGGAACACTCTTCTTATGGCCAGCTTACTCCCCAGACATGAACATTATTGAGCATATCTGGGATGCCTTGCAATGTGCTGTTCAGAAGAGATCTCGCCCCCCCCCCCACCCTCATACTCTTCCGGATTTATAGACATCCCAGCAGGATTCATGGTGTCAGTTCCCTCCAGCACATCTTCAGACATTAGTTGAGTCCACGCCACGTCATGTTCCAGCACTTCTGTGTGGTCGTGGGGGTCCTGTACGATATTAGGCAGGTGTATCAGTTTCTTTGGCTCTTCAGTGTTTTCTTAGGCTTTTCAGTGTAGTTCTTCCTCTTTATCTGACACTAATTTTATATCTATTTGTTTCATATGCTTTCCATGATCTTCCCTAAAACAATTATTCATTAACTTGTAGAAATTTTTCTCAAAATAATTTTTTGCTTTAGTCTTCATTTCCATATTTAAATCTATGTACTTTTTCAACCAGTCTGGCTACTTAAATTTTAAAACTGTTTATATTTCTGTTATCTTCATTCCTAGAATCGAGTATTGTTTAAGATTTCTGTGGTGAACTACATTATTATTTTTATCAGCCAAGGTAGTCAACAATCGTTTTCTTTAGTGTTAGGTTGAAGCTTATTCTCTGTTGCAAGTTGTAAATCTTTATGCAAATCATGCCATTCTTTTGGATATTCTAGATCTACTTCAAATATATATCCATATTAACATTTACCTGAAATTTCACTTATTTTTGTACAGTCAGAACAATCTGGATTATCCCATTCAAATCCTTCAGTTGATAAATATTGATTCATAGCAAAACAATGCAGATTGTATCCATCTAAATACGCTAAAAAATTGATATCTTTTTGACATCATTATCTTTCATATATTTATTATCTACTTTTATGTATCTTTTACAACACTGTGATATACCACCTCTTCTTACTTTTTCAGCCATAAGAATCATATCATAATCATCTAATTATTCTAATGGTTCTCTAGCATTTTCATCACTGCATCCCAAGACAATCCTGGTGCTCTAAAATACAAAGATTGATCTAAATCAATAGCATTTGTACAAGATTTTCTATAAATTTTCAATCACATCAGCATATAACAATATATCATTCTAAGAAACAAATCATGATAGTCATCAAAATTTTTGATATTAAATTTTTCCCAAATTAATTTTGCATATTTAAAATGATCATTACTTATTTGACAATCATCAGATTTATTGTAACATTTTTCATTTGCTGGGAGCTGTGTCTGTTCAAATTTCTTCTAAGAATACATGTAGTCACATGGTTATACATTTTTCTGATTACTGGATTGAATAAATATTCTGAAAAAATTCCTAATGCTTATCATTTGATTCTTTTTCAGATTTGTTGAAGGTTTGTCAGGTGAAGAGGCTATTAATTTGAATGTACCAATAAATCCCATCTTCACATTTTCTGTCATCTTGCCAAAACTAACATATTTGTTATTTATCATAAACATGTGTTTTCACAAACACATGTGAGTCATATCCAGATAAATTATGTAAATAAATTTTTACAAAACTCAATTGTGTTTTAGATTACAATTATTATGTAATGGATTTACATATTTTCCAGCTAAGTGATAATCATGATGAATCTATTTATTTTTTGTGAGTGTAATGACATCTACATAATGTGAAATTTTTGATTTTGCATGTCTTGATTGTTCTTCAGGTGTTAGAGGTCTCATTTTTCAATTTTAAAATAAATTCTTCCAATATCTTCTACTTCTTGTTTCATACATCCAATTGTTTTTATGGCAATTTGGTCTGCTCTATAAAACTGTGTCTTTACAATATCCATTAATGTACTTTATATAGCAACAAAAGCCATTGGTTCATGTTTTCACTGCATAATTTGATTCTGTATTTGATTGACAGTTATCCACCTAAGAGCACTTTCAAAATCAGCATAAATAATGAACCAAAATTTCTGTGTTCAGCTATAACTTTTGAACTATACATATGATCCTTTCTCTGGTCAATTTACTTTTAAGGCTTCTTGACTAAACAGTTTGATGTCTGACTGTCTGACTTTTCTTTATTATTGAAGTAAACACATATCACAAATAAATTTTACTTCATGTTTTGAAATTTGACTTGAAACAATCCTAGATAAATTTTTATATAAAAATAGTGTGACTTACTACCATTCCTGAAAAAAAGGAAGATTTGCATGTTACTCTTTCTTACATTTTGTAACTTTTAATGGATATATTTGATATTTTTCACCAAACAAATAGATGTTGATAGATACTTTAATTGTAATCTCAAATTTGGAATATTATTAACCATTACAAGATTCAATATTTTTGAGGGCTGAAAAAGATCAACTCCAACATTTTTATATTTTGTTACTCTTACTACATTTTTATTTAAAGATATAATGTAGATTTTACAGGCCACAGAAAAAAATTTTGTTCATTAGTTTTTGGATTAACACATTTTTCTTTATTTTTTATTTTATCTGCTAATTCGATGTGATATAATCCTCTGAAAGGAATATATCTATTAATTCTTAGTTCCAAGCCAGTAATTCTCTTTAATATCCAACCAGATCCATGTCCTTGAAAATTAGTCATTTCTGATAAAATATCTTGTTCAACAGTCTTGAACTTTTTAATTGGCTCTCTTGAACCTGTGGTCATATACTTTTGTGTCTGAAATTTAGATTTCATTATATTTTCACTTGTTTAAATTTTGTATGAACAAAAACATTTAACATTGACTTTCAAGTCATGATATTTTTGGATTAACTTTCACAATTTTCATAATTTTTTACTCTGATGAATTCAAAAAGAAGTTTGGGTCAAGGAAGGTTAGATTATTCTCAAAATTTAGGTTTGTAATCTGCCTGAAAATTCTTTATTGGCTAGATATTGATTAATTGTTTCTTATTTCTTGTTTCATTAGTATATTGGTACAAACTGGAAATAATTTTGCGATAGTTTACCGTCTTTAGTTTCGAAATTTTCATAATCAAAGTGGCGCAACTGTTTCGAAATGAGTTGCACCTCAATGTCTATTAATGAATGTAACTAGACCAGATTTATTTAATTTACTATATTCTCTCCAAATATTTCTTCTATAAAAAGCATGAATTTGGACAAACATGAATTTCCCAATTTTGCTTTCATATTAAATGCACAAAATATTAATTAGGTTTGGAAAAACACTAAGCCTGTTAAGTTTGACCATTGAGATTTCTCACTTAGTAGATATTTAAAAAATATGCAAGAGTGCATGTTTTAAGCTTTGTGTCTGCAGCAGCAGTCCAGAATGCTTTGTTTACATTTACAATTTTACATTACATGAGCATACGTAGTGGCAATTTCAAACTGCAGAAATAATCAGACGTTAATTCTTTCAATCAATATTACAATATTTGACCCCGAGGACAAGTACCCACAGGAATTTATTATTTTTCTATTATATCAGTAAAAATAACATTCAGTAGAACAATCTTAGACTTTATGTAAATGAAATAATTCTTGTGGCTTGGGTGTAAGATTAATTTTTCTCAGAGTAATTTATCAGTGACTTTAAATAAAAATATTTGCAACACCAGTGTTGTTATGGGTAGAGGTTGTGGTGTAATATATTAATTCTTTGGTGCATACATTTTAATGTCTCGTAATGAATTATTGAAACTCATTATAGTCAGGCTCAGCAGCACATGAATAAGAATTATCAGATATTATTTATTTATTTCAAATAATACTGTTATTCTCGCTCTTACATTTTCATATGTTTTACGATAATACATACACGCCGCCTCAGCAACTTTAAATAGAATCCCATTACCCATTACAACGTAGATCATGGTAGCATTTTGAATTTTTAAAATCAGTTGAACAGTTGTTACAAGAAGTAACAGTTTCCTCAGCGTAAGCAGTAATGGAAGATAAAAAGGCAGCTGGCGACTAAGGGCAAAGGCTGAGCACAGCACGACTTCCGTCCACGGCGCTCTATCAAACTGCAATTTCCTGGTTCAGGAAACCACTGACAGGTGTCTCATTTCTGTTCTCTAATCAACTTCGTTCTTCACATATCAACTACATATATGATTTGTGAATGTTATTTCCTTGCCCTGTGAGGCAAGGCTAAGTAACTATCGGATTGATTCAGCTGGCCAATACTTTGTTATTTGTTATTTGCTCTTGTAGTTTGTAGCTCGAGCCCATCAAGAAGAAGACGAAGACGACAGCCAGAAGCAGCTCAACCAGAGCATACCAGTTTGCAGTGGAAAAGATGCAGCAAAAGATGGACAACCGTTAGCATTTATGTCACAGTGCAATAGTGATGCTCAGCAGAAAAAGCCCTCTGGGGTTAGTGAAATAAAGCGAATAACATCAGAAGTAGTCCCTAGACGGCTTGCTTTCAAAACGTGCTGAAGGCTTCGCCCTTTCAGAGAACTGCGTTCAATAAAAATGTTATTTAGGAAAATTTTCAGGTTTTTTCGTCCACCTTTCTCGAAGGAAATCAAGTTGTAAGAAAATATTGCGCTAGGCGTCATTTCCCTTATTTTTTTAAATTCGATTTTTTTCTTACATTCACTTTTTCAGAAAAAATGGAATTTTTATAAGAGAATAGTTAACCATAGCTGAAAACGTGGGTAAAGTAGTGAATAAGTGTAGGTTTGGGGTAGATTTTTTGTAAGTCAACGGGTGTATGCATGAAGGAGCGAACGAATTTTCTTATAAAAAGTCAGCAATACCCCTCTCTCCCCGTAGCTTCCTCCTATTTTCTACATCCCATGAAATTGTCTTGATTTTTCTTTAGTTTTGCTTTCATCATAATAAGAATAATATACAGAAGAAAAGAAAAGAAAATAGAAGATACGTTTAGATGACGATCAGTTTGGCTTTATGAAAGGCCAGGGCACCACAGAGGCAGTTGTGCCCATGTGATTCATAACTATCTGGGATACATGAGCTGTTAAGCTGACTGCGCTATAATTCTAGCACTTTTCAGCTTTTGCAGTCTTTGGAATTGTGTGGATGATATTTTTCGGAAGCCAAATGGTATAAATATGCGTTTTGTTGCCACTTCCCCAATGATTTTAGAAATTCTAATAGAGTGTTATTTGTCCCTTCTGCCTCATTTAACATTAAGTCTTCCAAAGCCATTTTAAATCCTGATTCTAATACTGGATCCCATATCTCTTCTATATCGACTTCTGTTTCTTCTTCTATCACATCAGACAAATCCTCCCCCTCATAGAGGCATTCAGTGTATTCTTTCCACCTATCCGCTCTCTCCTCTGCATTTAACATGGAATTCCCGTTGCACTTATAGTTAAGGTATCACAGCAGGCTTCACTGCCAGACCAGAACTTCCATATATCGTGAACCATGGGTCTGAACATGATGCGTGCTCGGATAGCCTAATGGGCACTTGACAAGCGAATTTCAATTAAAATGTCTCCCCTGTACTAGAATATACATAATGGGTGTATAACTGCAAGTCGTAGATGTAGGACTAAGTTTGGAAGTTTGGGTCTGCCCATGGCGCGTGCTCTGATAGCTTAATGGTAAGGTGACCACTCGCGGAAAGCAGGAAATCCGGTTTCGAGTCCCGGTCTGGAACATATTTTCATCGCCGTCGTTCAACTATACTGCGAATATGTTTGATGTACTGTATTTCATAACAGCTGTAGTCGCTGCAGTACCTGCTCCTTTAGACGTGAATGCTTGTCGAAAGGAACATTACATCGTAGTTCTGAACAACACAGGCACCGCAATATCAAATCGAATCATACGGGACTTGTAATACACGGTAAGCTATTATTCCTTTTAGTGAGGTAACAGAAGAATTGCTGTTTGTCACCCCCCCCCCTCTCCCTCTCTCTCTCCTTCTCTCTCTCTCTCTCTCTCTGTGTGTGTGTGTGTGTGTGTGTGTGTGTGTGTGTGTGTGTGTGTGTTTGTTTTACAGACACAAGAAGAGAATACTCAAGAACCGGAAACCTATTTATTTATAATTACCTGTATCACAACTGCTGCATAATTTCATTATTTTTAGGTCTCAAACAAAAAGAGTTCATAGTGTAGAATCCAGTACAGAAACGGATCTGATTTCTCCTCTACCAAATGGTGACGCTTGATCTCGCCATTGGTTGACGGTATCATATGCTACCAAATCCATAGTCACTGATGTAGCGTCCTCGGAGCACGGCGGATATATCGACGTTCAGTAGCAAGGTGTGTAGCAACGTCCTCCAGTGAAAGGCAGCTGCCGCTGTGTGCTAGCGAGTATGCTGTGTACTACAGGGGAGGACCGTGCCGTCAAGCTGCGTGCTCACTGTATGTAATTAGCGTAATTCCAGGCGTCGGTCGTGCGCTAACCTCGCATGCCTGGCGCCTTGTTTCAATTCGCCCAGCCACCGGCCGGTGGGGGCTGCTTCTGTCCTTTGAAGAGGGCGCCGCTCGCCGCTGAGGGCGGACAACTCTATTTCCGGAGCTGTGTCGAGCAGCATACCACACTCTGGGCAGAGGGGCTGCCTTTACTCCCCTTTCCCCAAAGGAATTTACGTCTGCTTGTCGCCCGAGGGGAAACAGCCCTAACCCAGCACCTTGTAATAACGAAAACGTGGACTCTTTCGACTTTTAAAAACACCACCACCTGAAAAACATAATGTATTTCCTTTTTCAGTTGTTTATTCAAATTTGTTTCGTCCCTTATGAATCATCTTCAGAGTGTCTCATTTTATTTACCTAAAAAATAGAAATTTATGAAATAAATACTGCTTCAGTCGCTTCCTACCACTATCTATTAGCATGACGCTTTTCTTTTAATTTTTGCTGGAAGTTTATCTGACACACTGAGCGTAATAATTAACACATCTCACAAAACCTTCATGTTCAAATGTTTAGAATCCAAAGCCTTTTTACCACTCAGATAAACTTATTTCAATTGCTACGATAGAAGAAATGATACAAATGTGTACATAAAGATGATCATGCTATCTTAGCAATATTATTATAAGTTTACTTAAATATTCAATGTCTTTGGAGGTAAGTAATAGTTCGTGGGTAAGTTCATACCATTTTTGCATAAGGTCAATAAACACGACAGATAATTCAGTCACCAATAGTATATTCTCCTTCACTGTTTACTTGGACAATATCAAATTGATATCAAATCAATTATGCAAATTAATTACTTGAACAATTAATCACCCCCACCTCCTGATAACATCATGGGTGTTCCCCAGACTCTCCCCTTTCCCTCCATCCTCACCCCTGGAAGTGGCAATACATTGAAATTTTGATGGAAAATTCAAAAAATGGCGTGAAATTCAAATTAATTGGTGGGAACATCAAATTTTGTGTGTTCACCTTCATGTTCGTAAACCAATTGACATGGTTCACACCACCACCACTAAAGGGCGCTGTTGGCCGTTTCCCACGCCCCTCAACTCTAGCCTCCCTTTTCTGTGATGTAATCCAAGATGGCACTCCTGAAAAAAAAGGGCGGGAACCAATAGGAATGCTGAATTTGGTCATGTGATAGGCTTCATCCAATAGTATCATAATATCTGGTAACACTACTGAAAGAGATATGAGGTGAGCTCAGCAACTACGCAGCCTCAGTGTCACTCAGTCAGCCAGTAGCAGCAGAACAACCATGAAGCATCAGCAACAGCAGTCGAGATCCATCACAGCCCTATACAACAAGAAGAAATGGAAAAGTAAGTATTGCATATTACATCTTTGTAGTTAGCATTATTATTGATTGTTTAGTGTCTTGGTCTGCATGTGATGCTTCCTCCTCCTTGTTCAGCATTAGCCCCAGGTTTGTCAAGGTCTTGTAGAGTGACCACCAACATGTCGACCTCCTCCACATCTGAGCTCACAGTAACCTCAGCTGTCATCTTGTCAAGACCTGCGCTGACCTCTGGACCTGCAGAGCAGCAACCACCACCATGTCTGAACCTGTAACGACCGTGTGGAATCCTGTAGCGCACACTGCCCATATGCTGGAGCAGGACAAGGTGCTGTTATTGTCTGTCCCACTCATCGATTTGTATGATGAGGATGCCCAGTCTGTTCCCAATTCCTCAAGTGCTACTGGTCGTCCTAAGCAACAACAAGGTGGAGGGCAGTACTGGCTACTGACATACAACTCATCCCACTAGAACATACCTGTGCTACCGCAGGAACAGAGTTCAGATGTTGTGAATGCTTTCCAGTTCTACATACAATTTAACTTCTAGTGGAACTAAGCATGTAAATGTAGGCGTAGAAGCATATCGTGACTGGGGCTTACAGGTGAGGATAGAAATAGAAAATGCATCAAATGGAGTTAAAGTGCCTATTTGTAAGTGCGAATGGGACAAAATATGTTGTGCAGCGTACTGCCAACAGCAGATGACTACAGAGTATATCCAAATCATACACGACCAGACATTCGCCTTACTTGTGTGACACTCATCTATTACAACATTGTATGATGATTCTACACCATTTATGAAATTGGGTGAGATGTGTGTTTATATACGGTATGTCACGGTTTTGAACTTACACAGTGTGGATACTGCACCATCTCTTGCACTGGTGAGACTGAGTTTATGGTTGCCAAATTTAGAATCTGCATACAATGATGTTGTAAACTTCTTACATGTGCATAGCGTACACGTTGATGCTTTGTAACAGTACCTTTGTTTCTGCACCAGCGCAGAGCTGAAAGAGAAACACGTGAGATGTACGTGTGAGGTGCCGATTGGTTTGAAGGAGATATGCATAAAATTTATTGCATATAAAAAAGCTTTATTTGGGAAGTATTGTACAGGTGCAAAGAAGATAAAGAAATAGTCTGATATATTTTTTTAAAAATACTGCATCTGATGTATGATTTTAAATAAATGTGCATACATAACCTCAAACCCTGTTTCAGTACCTGACATGGTGTCATGGCAGGGAGGGTCAAACAACCGCTTCACGGCTTCGCTATAGGTCCTGTGAAGGTGTAAAAGAAGAGCTGAAAAAGAAAAAAGATCCTGATAATATACGAGCAATTACTGTGGATCCATCCAGCTGTGGCAAGACTAATGTTCTCATGACGCTGTTAACACACGTAGATGGAGTTTGATTTGAACATATTTGTGTATTTTCAGAAACACTATTTCAACACAAGTATCAGCTATTACAGGAGATACTGCGCAGTGTAAAAGGCGTTACATACCCGACATTCAGTGAAGCAGTGATACCCCATCACTTAAAAAAGGTAAAGCCAAACACTGTGTTCATATTTGACGATGTTTCCGTGGAAAACCAATACCAAATTCGAAAATATTTCTGTTTCGGTCGTCATATAGGTGCTGACGTATTTTACCTAAGTCAAACATATTGCAGAATCCCAAAACAGTTGGTTAGGGATAATGCAAACTTCATTACAGCATTCAAAGACAACCTGAATTTAAAACACATTTACCAAGCACAAATAGAAACTCACATGTCGTTCAATGATTTTGTAAAGATATGTGCCGATTGCTGGAATCATTTACAGTATGAGTTTCTCGTTATTAGCCGACCGGAGTGGCCGTGCGGGTATGGGCGCTACAGTCGGAAGCCGAGCGACCGCTACGGTCGCAGGTTCGAATCCTGCCTCGGGCATGGATGTGTGTGATGTCCTTAGAGTAGTTTGGTTTAGGCGACTGATGACCTCAGAAGTTAAGTCGCATAGTGCTCAGAGCCATTTGAACCAGCCATTTCTCGTTATTGATAAAGCAAGAAAACTGAATGATACTGGGACAGGTGAAACTCCCAAGAGTTTCTATATATACATCGTAGTAAGAGAGGTGAGTGCATCAGTATGCGCTGCTCCTAGAACGAAGTCGCGCCCATGTCTGGCTCCCAGCCGTAGAGAATGGGTGTACATAGGCAGAAGCTTCGCTTGTACATGGAAGCGAAAACTCAGACTACCGTGCATAAAGTTGGAGGTATGTGCCGGGAGCTAGAGACGTATTATCAAACTCTTCTGAGAATGATCAACGCATTAAATAAGTTACTTAATGAAATCGGTTAGAAAATAGCCTACTTAACTGAAAAGGTTGAGACTGTAGAGGGGAAAATAAGTGAAGAGGCCCTTGTTATTAAGAAGGGGGAGCAGCCACATAATAAGTGGCAGAAGAGCAGGTATATAAAGCCTCGCGCTGCAGAGAAGTCTGATTAGTTTACACCGAGACGTCGAAGAAGCTGAAAGTCATCCAGGTGCGGAACGCCGTTCGACAGAAATTACGATTACGAAAGTTAGGGCTTATGAATCGACAACAATCGCTAAGAGAGACTTTTAAGGCGGTTACTGAATCTCTCAGGCAAATCTCAGCAAAAACGAAACCATACGATAATGATGGTGTTGCCATTGATGAATTCATTAACCATCATGCCCCTGGCCAGATAGATAGAACATCTGGCGTCAGCAGGGAGAAACTACATACTGGGCACACAGCCTATGAATATAATTGATGGCACAATACAGCTTGGTGGTAGGCAGTTTGAGAGAACGCCTGCCCTAATGAACGTTATTTTCCTAAGGCCCACGAAAAAAACCATAAATTATGGTAGGGAAATGCACCGTGGAATATTGCATCTAACTGGTGAACATAAGATCGCAAAAAGCCAGAGGAACAAGAAATATAAAACCATTATAAAACCAGTATTCGATGGAGAAAACAACACCAACAGCGGTGATGGCATTGACATTGGGCATAAAGCAGTGTGCTGTGGCCTTCTCCACCAGACATCACGGCGGCTAGAGTATCAGCAACCAAACTGACAGCCTGCAGCCGCGGGTTGCCCGCTTCGCAGGCACACCGAAGCACTACACAACCGACAGGCAATATTAATGAACGGCCACAACAACAAGGACATCACAGCAAAGACACCAGCGGCCACTAGGGACCACTACCGGCCCACATCAACATAAGGAAGAGGTCGCTGCAATTCCCGGAACTACACTCCTGGAAATTGAAATAAGAACACCGTGAATTCATTGTCCCAGGAAGGGGAAACTTTATTGACACATTCCTGGGGTCAGATACATCACATGATCACACTGCCAGAACCACAGGCACATAGACACAGGCAACAGAGCATGCACAATGTCGGCACTAGTACAGTGCATATCCACCTTTCGCAGCAATGCAGGCTGCTATTCTCCCATGGAGACGATCGTAGAGATGCTGGATGTAGTCCTGTGGAACGGCTTGCCATGCCATTTCCACCTGGCGTCTCAGTTGGACCAGCGTTCGTGCTGGACGTGCAGACCGCGTGACACGACGCTTCATCCAGTCCCAAACATGCTCAATGGGGGACAGATCCGGAGATCTTGCTGGCCAGGGTAGTTGACTTACACCTTCTACAGCACGTTGGGTGGCACGGGATACATGCGGACGTGCATTGTCCTGTTGGAACAGCAAGTTCCCTTGCCGGTCTAGGAATGGTAGAACGATGGGTTCGATGACGGTTTGGATGTACCGTGCACTATTCAGTGTCCCCTCGACGATCACCAGTGGTGTACGGCCAGTGTGGGAGATCGCTCCCCACACCATGATGCCGGGTGTTGGCCCTGTGTGCCTCGGTCGTATGCAGTCCTGATTGTGGCGGTCACCTGCACGGCGCCAAACACGCATACGACCATCATTGGCACCAAGGCAGAAGCGACTCTCATCGCTGAAGACGACACGTCTCCATTCGTCCCTCCATTCATGCCTATCGCGACACCACTGGAGGCGGGCTGCACGATGTTGGGGCGTGAGCGGAAGACGGCCTAACGGTGTGCGGGACCGTAGCCCAGCTTCATGGAGACGGTTGCGAATGGTCCTCGCCGATACCCCAGGAGCAACGGTGTCCCTAATTTGCTGGGAAGTGGCGGTGCGGTCCCCTACGGCACTGCGTAGGATCCTACGGTCTTGGCGTGCATCCGTGCGTCGCTGCGGTCCGGTCCCAGGTCGACGGGCACGTGCACCTTCCGCCGACCACTGGCGACAACATCGATGTACTGTGGAGACCTCACGCCCCACGTGTTGAGCAATTCGGCGGTACGTCCACCCGGCCTCCCGCATGCCCACTATACGCCCTCGCTCAAAGTCCGTCAACTGCACATACGGTTCACGTCCACGCTGTCGCGGCATGCTACCAGTGTTAAAGACTGCGATGGAGCTCCGTATGCCACGGCAAACTGGCTGAAACTGACGGCGGCGGTGCACAAATGCTGCGCAGCTAGCGCCATTCGACAGCCAACACCGCGGTTCCTGGTGTGTCCGCTGTGCCGTGCGTGTGATCATTGCTTGTACAGCCCTCTCGCAGTGTCCGGAGCAAGTATGGTGGGTCTGACACACCGGTGTCAATGTGTTCTTTTTTCCATTTCCAGGAGTGTATTTTCACACGTCAAACCACGTCATAGAAAATAGTTCCGAGGTACTCATCCGCCGAAGTTCTATCAAGGCCGGCGCTCGGCCGCACATCGGCAGTTCATCGACCGCCAGCAGACGTGGATAGCTGCCGCCCCGGCAGCCCGCCTTGGATCTTCTCTCTGATCTCTGGATTAGGCTTGGTATATCGGAGAGGTCTCTGGCGGAGACTAATAGGAAATTATTTCAGTTGTTTTCTGTATTATTCTTGTGTGTAGTTGTGATTCGAAGATCGATCACTGTTTTGTGTTGGTGTTATACTTGGAGAATTTGTTTTGGTTAATTGAACAGTCCAATAAATTGTTTTCGTACTTTGATCGTTAGTTTCTTCTGCTTACGCAGACATATCACAGTGAACAATTGAACCCAGTAGTAAATATATTATGAGGACCTCACCGAGCTAACTGATCGACTACGTCTGCTCTTGGCATCAGCTGCTGCAGGTGTAAGAGCACATTCGAATGAGGTTGTTTCAATAATCTCCGAGCTTACAGAGACAGATATAATCGAATAAATACAGAAACAGCAGTTCGACTACTGCACAAACCAACACGCAAAACATACCCATGCTACAATTATAGATTTGGGTGACTTATGGCAGGCTGATCTTGTAGGTATGAGGGAATATCTACATGAGAATAATGAAATAATGAACTCAAATATATTTAACAGTTATTAATACATGTTCAAAATTTGCTTGGGCATTACCTGTTAAAACAAAAACAGGGGGAAATTTGACGGACATGTTTCAGCGTTTGCTGTAGACAGGGACGAATCGATGCCCAGACAGCCTCCAAATCGATCACCGTGGAGAACTTTACAATAGGTATTTCAAGACCGTACTGCAGCGCTATGGAATATATCACTTCTCGAAATTCACCCACGCGAAGACGAGTATCGTGGAACGTCTGAAGAGAACAATATAAGGTCAAATATGGGTACATTTTAAATTTCGCGGTACATACAAATCGACAGATAGCCGCCCAGAAATAACTGCTCAATATAATCGAATCAAGCATAGCACAATAAAAATGAAACCAATCGATGTTTGTGGTAATGGATTCATGGGTATGGTGTACAATCGTATTCAAATGCTGGATCCATGTAAACCAGAAATTTAATGTAGGTGATTTGGTATTTATCTCGATACACAAGACAGCACCTGAGAAATCATACCTGCCAAACTTGTCAACGGAGATGTTTACAGTTTCAAAGGTGCAAAGAACGAATCCTAGAACTTATATATTGAAGTGTAGTAAAAGCGAAGAAACTGCAGGTTGCTTCTACTCCAAAGAGTTACAGAAAAGCTGAGAACCGGAAGTGTTTCTCGTGGAGAGAGTCAAAAGACATCGAGGAAATAGTGTTCTAGTCAAATGGTTTTGTTTTTCTGCAGCACAAAACAGTTGGACCGATGCTAACGATTTGCTACATAATGGGCTGCGCAGTCCACAACCACCGCAGTAGCATAACACGCATGCTTGGAGACGCAGCAGAATAGGTAGTGGTATTCTAGACGAACTGCCAGTGGAATTACACATTCCGAGATATAGCTACTGTGGACCAGAAACAAAGCTTCGACAACGCTTGGCACGAGCTGGTATGGGGATTAATCTGCTCCACGGAGCGTCTATGGAAAACGACATTGCATTCACTGCAAATAAAGATCTCCCAAGTCGTCACGTTCCAGACCGGATTTTAGCTGATAAGGCTAAGGCTAAACGCAGAAGAAAGTATATTGATATAGGTCAACGCACTGCAGCATCTGGAGTTGATAAAATCATGCGAGGAAAAATTAAGTTCGGTTTAGGGGTGATGCATTTCAAGCGAGTAATGAACGCTGCACGTTGTGCACTGAAGAAGAAGAATGGGAAGCAAAGGCGTTTAAGGAACTGTATCCTTACAGCGAGGTATGAAGCTAAAAACGTTCTGAAGCAGAAAGGTGCGTGCAGAAGGAGAATAAGAGGATCGGTTAAAGTACCTCGAGTTCTATCAGTACCCAAGACGTTTGGTGGTTTTCCTCCGTTCCTCATCCTAGCCCTGACCGCTCTCTCGGCGGTGGGGTCCCTCACTGGTCGTGCTGCAGCTACTGCCCGAACAGTCAAGAACGCTCAAACTCCCACGCGCAGTTAGCAGAAGCAAAGAAGATATAATCATATGATGGAAGCTGCAGCCATAGTAAGAGGAATATACTTAAAACCGTACAGGAAAGGACTTGCTCTATTTATTAATAAATAAAAAATGGCCGTCTGCAGTCCTACCAGATCGGGCACTCACAAATACTGATCTAATTAAGTTTGTTTGAAAAAAATTCAACATTCGAAGACTCAGTGGTGCGTTTATGAGGGGTAAATTACTGAAGACTATACGTAAAACTTGTGAATGTGGTATTGTTAGTTTAGATGTTGCTGGAGGTCCCGTCATCAACTGGGTGTCGTATGTTGTGAAACACGCAAATATCATCTACTATTTCGACTCATTGGGAGGCCCGCAAAAGCCAGAAGAATTACAACGAAGACGTGTGTTGTACAATTTTCGACGCCTTCAAGACTTTAATACACACCTCTCCGGGCACCTACGCACTAGGTTTCTCTAGATGTTTACAAAGGAGAAGAATATATAAGGAAGAGCTTTAAACTTTTCTTCAGTTGAGCTTCAGATGCAGTTTCATCTGTATTACGTGCAAATTATTTCCCGACAATTGATATGAGCGTTGGTGAATGGAGTATTGCATTGACTGGATTGGAAACGTACAACAGCATCCCAAATATCACGGAAACTAACAACAAACTGCATCTGGATATTAATGGTGAAAAAGACATTGTGGAAATATAACACGGTGTATACGATATCGACGATTTAAACGAAGTCTTAAAACAGTCTGAAAAAGTTATTGAGCTATGTGCGAACATCAATACAATTAAATCTGAAATAAGGACTGTAAATGCAACAACTGACTTTAATCAGAAAGTTTCAATAGGGCTCCTACTGGGTTTCACAAAAAGGCAGATTTTGAAGAAGGATCCTAGTAAATTTTGCAAGTCAGATCAGACTGTGGACATACTGCCCGCCACCACAATCCGAGTCGAGTGTAACTTTTAACGAACTCCTATCTCAACGACAGTCTGATTCATACTGTTTACTGGTTCTTCCTCTCGGTCGCAAAAGGATATAAGATTGTGAAGCTCCTACTAATGCAATATACCTTCCAGTGACAGTTCAGACAGTGGACTATCTGGAACTGCGTACTGTGGACCAGAATAATCAGCTTGTTTACTTTCGCGGAGAGGAACTCATCGTACGATTATATCAAAAGCAGAATGGACGTATGGTATAAAACCAGTGCATGCAGTCCACCGCACACCACTTCGTTGCCGAACCTCAAAGTGATAACACGTGTGAACTACGAATTCCTTAAATTAGTTGGCTTGAAACCACGCAATGATGTCCTCGCTCAGTATAACCAGTCCAGTAGAGTATGATGAGCAAACTATACACCAGGAATACTTCTCACATAAACCTTAAGCTTCAACCACAATTAATAAGAATTGTCATCCAGCACCAAGACATGCTGACCCTCCCATGTAAGAATTTCATGTCTTTGGAGGGCTCATTCAAGAAAACCGGTGGCAGCGCTACAGTGGGATCCAAGGCTACAGGTAATGCTTTAGCATCCACGTTTCAAGAGATGAACTCAGTGGGCCTCAGACTGACCGTACAAGCAATGAAAGCATAACACCAACCCTTAAAACATACATCTCTGCGTCACCCACAGACGTGAATGTTTTAGAAAATCCATGACGGTTCGTAGACGATCTGGTGGATAGAACAGCTGCAGAGTACAAGCGATTTAACGCATGCGTACCTCTGATAATGCTTATGAGCTACTTTGATGACATGAATGCTAAAGAGGAAGTCATTCTGATGCAGAATGCGATCGGTAATAACTCGAACATTCAAGGAACTCAAGAGGATAATGTGATCACAATCAGAAAGATAATATTGAAAATGCCTCACATCAGTGTATCAGACGAGGAGCGTTAAAAGTTCTGAATGACGGTACATTTCTTCACTAACATTTCGCCTTTGGGAGGCTTTCGAGCACACAGTGTTACCGACTGCAAGCAGACAAACATGGAGGCCATTAAAGCGTCTTAGCAGCTAGAGACACCAAGATTCATCATACTTGCGTTTCAGACCGATAGAAGAGGGAATATGGCAAATGATTGCACTGTATTCGACAACTGGAAATTAACTAATGCCTGAGTCTACTTGAATTTAGAATTCTACCCATATGACAATTTATAACTGCAGTGGGATGAAAATGCATACAGACTAGCATTTGTCATGTATACGAGGTTCAGTGCTTATTGCTGTGAAAGTGTCGAATAAGAAGGTGGAGGATGTCTAATCAGCCCATGGAAACTCAAGGAGCTGTCACCGATTATCGTAATGGACTGTTCAATACAGATCGAGATAGTTAAATCTGGACCTGTAGATGTACGAATTGAATTTGAATCTTCGCCAAATTTCCCAGAACACACTGCATCATATGCTCTAGTTCTACATGACCAGATGAGTAACTACTGCCGCTCACCGATGTTGTGGAATGAGCTGTATAAATGAACAGGTGCTACGCCATACCCAGAGCATTCCGCAGTGATATCTCAATGTGTCAACGTTTTTGCAGACGCTCGGGGTTTCTATGATGATGGGCTTAGATAGTTCATATTTAAAGATGTTGCATTCGTAGCGTGCACAGAAGATGCCGGAATAATAGAGACATTCTGAGCAAACACTGCTTCAAAGAGTTGTTTCAATGTCATGAAGTGTGCTGAAACACGGAAGAGTGCAAGATGGATAACACATGTCTATCACGGAATTAACTGGGATGATCCTGGCATACCCTATAAAGAAATGGTGACGTCACTTCCATTACTCGACCACACAGATACCATCACCTACGTGAAGGGGAAGAAGAAGATCTCATGGATGCGTCGAATCTTCAAGTTTACTACTATACAAGACCTGGAATTCTATGGGTGCCCTGCTCTCCATCAGTTCAAGAAGAAGATGTTGAAAATAGTGTTTCTGTATCTGCTAATGAAAATGCAAAATTACTTTTAAGTTGCATGAGACATACATGAATGTTGATCTCATAATATGTGCTTCCTATTTTTACTGATTTAACCCTGATCCATGTAGTTTAGCCCAGATATTGCGCCTGTGATTTTCCTCAAGCATCAACAACATAATTTTAGACATGTTTACTATATGTTTTTGAAAGTGGACACGGTCACGTGCTATCTGCTCCCATAACCCAACATGGGCAGCACGATAGGCAAATTTTCATGTCACCATTTCATGCTTTTCGCTTTTCTCCGTTTTAAATGTCATCTCCCTCATGTTAATACCTTGTGCATTCTGCACAGACTTTATATACATTCGTGAGGGTCGGGACTTGTGAAATAACAACAAACATGTATGGTAGCGAATAACATTTTTTTTATTCAGACATAAATATTCACAATACTGCTTTACATTCACAGATATTGTTGTTTTTACACAGATAGGCAAGCCAGTGAACAGATTTGCCAAGCAGTCTGCTGTCCGTTGGCCCTTTCTGGGCATGTGCGGCAACAACTTCAGTGAACTTCACGCACACGTTAACGTTTTTCATGTCACAAACGGAGTTCATACTGAACAGCTGTAAATCGAGTTAAAAACTAGGACAGATACTCTATCCAGTGATATGAGTCTATTCTCTGTATGTCTCCTAAACATAAGATGTACTTAAAAGTAACCTGTATAATTTAAACACTGACAATAACTGTGGCGACGGAAATTGCTGCTGTTGTTCCAAAACAATTGTCACTCGTCATTTAATTTCATAACAGATGCCACCTTTATTTTCTGGTGTCCTTCAGTGTTAAATGAGCTGAAGATGCTGTAAACTTAACGCCGTATGACAGCCAGGAGATCCATAACTCAATATTCATTCTAACACCATTTTCATATCCTCATTTCGGAGCTCCGCCCCCACTATGGCTAATATCACTGTCCTACAGTAACAGAACTCACTTCGTATAGCATCAAAAGTTGCATGAGGCATTTTCTACAATTTCTAGCCTCATTTGCGATCACTTTTCGTCTCATGGCTAATATTACCGTTTTTCAGTGACAAAAGTCACTTTCTGTACATAGGTTTCTTGAAATCACTACTGTGGTTTATACGTTTATTTCACGGGAGGAGACTGCCTAACGAATTCTCCCACAAATTCCTCACTTGTTAACGTTATTCAGTTGTATAATTTCTGAATGATATTGTAAATATGAACATTGTTTGAATAAAACTTCAGTCATTGTAGACGTAACTTTCTGTTCAGTTATTTCATTAAGAAAAAGTATTTAAAGTTATTATTTTTATCTGCAGAGGCTTGATACTGCCGCGAAACCGTCCTGTCACCATAAATGTCACTACTCCAGAAAATTCGACGTTCAGTTCGATCTACAGGGAAACGATGAGTCTGAAACATCACATGGATGGCATTCGAGAAAAGACAAAAGGCTACCAGCGATAATAACGGAACACCTAGCACGCTCAACCCGCAGCAAAGCACAATGCGAAAGCAAGGTCCTTGTTAGTAGATCTCAGCGGAAGAGCTGAAAGCGCCTGGGCTATTCCAACCGGCAAGAAACACCCTGATGAGTGGTTCCGCCCATACACCGAGGTGACAAAAGCCATGGGATAGCGATATGCACATATACAGACTGTGGTGTCGTGAGAACAGCATACACCAGCAGGCATCGATAGGTTGACAACCCGCTCCAGAGACGGCGTATAGCCCAGCAATTGCCGTAAGAAGTCGCAGTGGTACCGCCACCAGAGAAGCGATATGCGCCGGCGCCACAGCACAGCGGGCAGTTCCAAGTCAGCTCCACTACCGGGGAGACCGCCTTTTTCTAGGCGCTCAGTCCGGAACCGCACGACTGCTACGGTCGCAGGTTAGAATCCTGCCTCGGGCATGGATGTGTGTGATGTCCTTAGGTTAGTTAGGTTTAAGTAGTTCTGAGTTCTAGGGGACTGATGACCACAGATGTTAAGTCCCATAGTGCTCAGAGCCATTTGAACCATTTTTTTAGACCGCCTTTTACTTGAGTACTTCGCGCCGCATCGCCTGCTTTTAGTGAGTCCATAGCAACCCGTCTTCAGTGAACATTCTAGAGGGACAAGGAATGTTTACTATTCAGCCTTAGCTTTTGGGATAGTAGTTGAACTTCAGAATATGCTGTCTGAGCCGATTTGTACAGAGTATTCTTCAATAATCATCACCAGTGTTTCAGTGTTCTCCTCGTTCTCGCTCACAGTGTTTCCCTCAGCGCATTGCAAATAGTTGAGGGTAGTGACGCGTAAAATCTCCTTCCGTGGTTGTATCAGAGGTACAGTGCAACAGCTGGCGCAGAGGACGGAAAGGATCTGCGCAAGTCACAGCATTAATTTTTATTTTTGCCCATCCACGCACACCCTTGTTACTTGTTATTTATTTCTTGCTACTTCTTTTTGTGTGTCTAGTACATTAGTTTATGGACTTTGACCAGGACGTACACCACTGCTGAGAATAATATGTTATTTTTTCTGTGGCGTCCAAACCAAATTCCTTACAGCCATGGCTTCTGCGTCACAAGACGGTTCTCTAATGCGTGTTATTCAATTACAGAGCGAGCAAATCCGGCCGCGACACAGCTAGCACAACAACAACAGCGGAGAGCACAGCGGCCGCAGCCGCAGCCTCCATCAGCCATTCCACCATTCCTCAGTTTCAACAAAACTCGTGACGACTGGTCGCAATACTTAACTCAATTGATGCATAATATGGAGGCATACCAGTTTCAAGGTACGAAGAGCAAAGCATTTTTTTTTTCTTTCCGTAGTGGGCACAGAACTTTACAGGTTCAGAGTGAAATTGTTTACTGACAGACAACTAGAACAGTTAGAGTCTGAGACTTTAGTTTGGAAGTTGACCACTTACATTGATGAAGGTTCAAGTTTTTTCCACCTTCAGCGAGCAGCATGTCAGACTCATATACAAGGCTCACTGAATTACAAGGTTTAATCAGGCATTGCACATTTTGTGTTGTTGGGGACAATCATACAGTGATGTTATGCTGCCTCAAGCTATAACTCAAAATATTTGTGACGACAGAATTCGTGATGCTATCTTGAAACAACCTGAGCCTTCTTTAGATACAGTGTAACAGTTAACTGAGGCTCAGCACTTATGATTCAGTTAAGTGTGAGATGCTAATGTCAAATACTAACGAACTGCATGTGACAGTGAAAGTAGTACTGTAGAACTCAAACAATCCCGTGCCCGCCCTTCCCATGTGACACAGCGTGTGACGTCACGTACAGAGATAACAGCCATGCCACGCCTGCAGGAAGCCGGTAGACAGAAAAACATAGCAAAGTCTTGCCAAAAGTGCATTAGTCGACATAAGCGTGCTCAGTCCCCAAGTCGCGACGCAATTTGTTTATATTCAGTCAGTGTGCATGGAAAAAGCAGCAACATATTGTCACGGCACGAACAGCCAAGGAATAGTGCGATCCGGTGGCTGTGGTAAATGTTGTGAAACGTCGACCTAGTTCAAAACTTAATAAGCACCAGTAAGGTAATTTCCACGTGCCAAACAAGTCACCACGACGCAAACACAGGTCCACTACTAAATATTTGCCCATTTCACCTGTCACGCACTGTAGTAGCTAACAGAAACAGGCAGGAAGTCATAGTTCTCTCTCAAATGTGGAACTTAGTCGATACAAAGTATTTGTTACTTTGACAGTAGCTAAGAAAGATGTTAAAATGCTACTGCACACTGGTGCTTCAGTTACACTTCAGAAGAAACTTACGTATGAGCGATTAGGTTCACCGATACTGAGCCCAGCTACGTATGTGTTGTCAGCTTATAACAGACAGGAAATTCCAGTTTTACGAACTTTCAGTATGCCAGCTACTTCTCAAGGTGTAACGCAGACAGTTGTATAAACTGTGCTTTCTGAAAAATCTTCACAGAATATATTTGGCTTAGATTCTTTTGACATTTTAGGATTGTCAGTCCATAACTCAGTGTTGCAAATTTCAACAGATGTGCCTACAAACAAGCTTCAAGCTCTGTCTGACAAATTTAGTGAAATTTTTAGGGGCAGTCGCAGTTGTGAGAACAATTTTTAGCTCATGTGTCACTCAAAGACAACACATAACCAAAGTGGCAAGTCCGCTTTGCCATTAAAGAACCGGTCGGTGAACAATTATGGCAATGGCAAGCTGACGGGATCATCTAGCCAACCATTGCAAGTCAATAGTCTTCCTCATTAGACATCCTTTGCACACCTCCAGGACGTCTTCGACTGTATGGTGATTTTAAGTCAACTGTGAACTCTCAATGATAGATACGTACTCTTTGCTCCGCCCAGAGGAACTGATGGACAGATTAGGCGAGAGTCGTTATTTTTCCAAGATAAACTTGGCGGATGATTACCTCCAACTGCCTTTGAATAACTACTTGAGGAATTTTTTTGTTATTAACAATCATTTTGGGTTATTTGAATTTCAACGCCCAAAAGCCAGTAAACAGAAGATCTATTAATTACATCACCTAAAAAAAGGAGTTTTTGATAACAGATGAAGCAAAACGGCAGTATGTGCAGCTGAATGGAGATAAGATATTCCGTAAAAGTATGAACACGAAACATCAAATATGTAAGAAGAACTTTGCATTGATGTCTGTTTATGACCATGAGAGGTGTGAAGCCAGCATGCTCCAGCCGATGGGAGAGATTGCGATCTGAAATATGTAGTACTAAACAGAAGTGTCTGGACGCAGACACGGAAAAACAAGTTTTTGTTCGTCGTGCCAAAGAGCGAAGAGTTGATGTGTTATGTAATTATTTAGCATCCACTGACATCGCTGTAAGGGGAACGGCGAAACTAAGGTTCTTGAATAAATGTAGAGGTTATGGCGCACAAACCAAATTGCAGTCTGACCGTGTGATCCGCACTAACACCAGCAAAAACTATATAGTACCTACATTAATTGTAGACGTTTACAGTAGTTTTTAGAGGAGGAGCAGCAGAAAGTGTTGGAGAGACCGGTGATTCAGCCCCTAGAACGTACAGTGAGACGCCCAGACGATTTAAAAGCGACAGGACACAAAACTGAATATCTTCAGAACAAAATTTGGAATCAGCAAAGGACCACTTTCCCCTGGACGCGCAAGTTTATTGCCAGCGTTGTGAAAACGCAGGGTGCATGGTGCCCACAAATTAACACAGCCGGCCGGTGTGGCCGAGTGGTTCTAGGCGCTTCAGTCTGGAACCGCGCGACCACTACGCTCGCAGGTTCGAATCATGCCTCGGGCATGGATGTGTGCGATGTCCTTAGGTTAGTTAGGTTTAAGTAGTTCTAAGTTCTTGGGGACTGATGACCTCCGCTGTTAAGCCCCATAGTGTTCAGAGCCATTTTTAATTAACACAATCAATAAAAAACAAAAATGCTACACGCTTAAAACTGCTCTCCATTAACACTTTCATACCTAAATAGACGAGAGAACGCCGTCAAACTGTTCCTTCGGCACAGATGTCACTTCTTCAGAAAACTCGAGGTGCGGATCAGTCTACAGGTAATCAGAGTCTGAAACATGCCGTATACGCTGGCACAGAAGAAGACAGAAAACTCGGCCAGCGTGATAAACCGAGCAACTAGCACGCTGAATTCACAGCGCGGCATAATGCTGCAGTCAGGTCGGTGTCAGTCGATCGCAGCATAAGAACTAAACTGACGCGGTCTATCGGCTCTGGCAAGTAAACACCTGGGTCAGCAGTTCCGTCCAAACGGTGCCACATACACGCTGTCTGTGGCAGCCGTTCGCACAACTCTGCCGTGACACCCGTGCTCAGCTCACCTGCGTCAATATCTGAGTCCGCTGGCGTGGATATTAAATTCGTATTACTGTGTTTCTGTAATAAAATGCTGTCTGCCTTTGCACATAGAAACGTCCTCGCAACAACTCAGGCTTTCACATGATCTGGGATCAAGTGTACTGGCCACCTATCAATGCGAAATGGGTAAACCTGCATAAACCTGATACTTCCTGCTAAATTCAAACTGTGTGCCGGACCGAAACTCTAACTCGGGATCTTTGCCTTTCGCGGGCAAGTGCTCTAGTGGTAGAGCACTTGCCCGTGAAAGGCAAAGGTCCCGAGTTCGAGTCTCGGTCCGGCACACAGTTTTAATTTGCCAGGAAGTTCCATATCAGCGCACACTCCGCTGCAGACCGAAAATCTCATTCTGAAAACATCCCTGGCCGGCCGATGTGGCCGAGCGGTTCTAGGCGCTACAGTCTGGAACCGCGCGACCGCTACGGTCGCAGGTTAGAATCCTGCCTCGGGCATGGATGTGTGTGATGTCCTTAGGTTAGTTAGGTTTAAGTAGTTCTAAGTTCAAGGGGACTGATGATCTCAGATGTTAAGTCCCATAGTGCTCAGAGCCATTTTGAACATCCCTCAGGCTGTTGCTAAGCCAAGTCTCCGCAATATCTTTTCTTCCAGGAGTGCTAGTTCTGCAAGGTATGCAGAAAGGCTTCTGTGAAGTTTGGAAGGTAGGAGACGAGGTACTGGCACAATTGAAGCTGTGAGGACGGGGCGTGAGTTGTGCTTGTGTAGCTCAGATGGTAGAGCCCGCGAAAGGCAATGGTCACGAGTTCGAGTCTCGGTCCGGCACATCGTTTTAATTTGCTAGGAAGTTCCATATCAGCGACACTCCGCTTCAGAGTGAAAATCTCATTCTGCTTAAACCTGCCTATGCCATCCTACTAGCACCGCTACAGTAGTGAGCATAACCTTGCTTTAAATAAAGTGAGGACCTGTAGTGTGACATTAATGCCGCAGTGTATCATAAACTCGACAGAATACTCTAGTTCCCTCCTTCCATTATTAACATATGTAAACACGTCCGCAACTTTTAAAGTTTGGCAGTTGCTAAGGACCAGAATTTTCACCGTGTTCCAGTTGAAAATAGCTAAAATCTCAAATAACGGCACCAATGGATATCAAAAATAAATAATTTTAATAGTCGAAGATAAAAAATGTTTATTTTAAAAGTTTTTAGAATAAATTTCTTTATTTCCGTTTATGATAACGGTCTTTAGACTTCCGGTTTCGTTTAACAATGACCATCTGTAGGTCTGTTTTTAAGACGGATCTGACGATGGTCATTGCTGACCGAAACCGGTAGCCTAACGATCTAATTAAGAAATAAAGAAATTTATTCTGCATTTTCAGGATCACCATGTCACAGCATGTGTTAAAAGTTTTCCTTCGACTGCGGACGCCACCAGAGAAAATCAAACTACAAAATTGCTTCTCCACGGTTAAGACCAGCTGACAGGCATATTGTTCAGTGTGAGCATAGTGTTTGTGTCGCTGTGACCTGCTCCTCGCGGTCTGGAGCTCATACACCGCCTTGCTTCCTCGCACCGGCGGGCGCCTGGCCAACTCGCTTAGCAGGCGTGCCCCCAGGGTGGGATCAGGGAGACACTAACAATTTCCCGGGGGAGCAGTTAACGAGTCCCATCCTCAGCTGCTCCGGGAGCCCTAACTTTCAGTTAACTGCGTGTCCGGCAAACACTGCCTCGTAAACCTACAGTTCGCCGCCCTGCGAATTAGTGAGTGCAACGCACCTGTAACCAGGTGTGCAACCCTAACGGCCACAGTCTGTCTTAGCGCATACGCATCTGCACGAGCTGACACCCTATAAGGGAACCTGCTGCTCTATGTGACCGCCGACAGAAGACGTTCATTACCGCTTGAGAATTCTCTCAGGCGTAAATCAGTGTGCCGGTGGGGCCGAAGAGCATACGGTCATATTCGGTTCGCATTCGCTTGTGCTTGCTCGTGTTTTGCTGGTTGTCGTCTTTTAGTGAACTGTCAAATGAAGTTCGCGCCGAATCCGCTTCGGCGCTAGCAGTATGGGGAGTATTCGTATGTCGTTAACGTACGGACTACTTTTGTTTTTGGCATGAGTTACGTGAGCTGTAGAGTGCTCTGAAGACAATGAACTATTTTGTGTTGGGTGACCTGATTGGCCAAATCACTCGCTCGAATTGTGTAAAACATCTTTCAAACAAGTCGTGAGTAATTGTGGCACTGCGTGATGACATCGTTGTTTGAGAACCTGAAGCCCATGAGCAGCCGCAAATGGTTTCCAAGTAGCGGAGCATAATTTCCAGTCGACGATCGGTTCATATGGACTAGGGGACCAGTCCATTCCATATAAACATGGCCTACAGCATTATGGAGCCATCACCAGCTTGCACAGTGCCTTGTTGACAACATGGGTCCATGGCTTTACGGATTCTGCGCCACGTACGAACCCTACGATCAGCTCTTACCAACTGAAATCTGGATACATATGATCAGGTCACGGTTTTCCAGTCATCTGACGTCCAAACAATATGGTCACGAGCCCAGGAGAGGTGCTGCTGGTGATGTCGTGCTCTTAGCAAAGGCACTTGCATCGGTCGTCTGCTGCTGTAGCCCATTAACGTCAAAATTCACAGCACTGTCCTAATGGATACGTTCGTCGTAGGTCCCACATTCATTTCTGCGGTAATTTCACGTAGTGTAGCTTGTCTGTGAGCACTGACAACTCTGTGCAAACACATAGTCGTTAGGTGAAAGCCATCAGCCATTTCGTTGTCCGTGGTAAGATAGCATGCCTGAAATTTGGTATTCTCGGCACGCTCTTGTCTCTATGGATCTCGGAATATTGAATTCCCTAACGATTTCCGAAATCGAATGTCCCACGTGTCTAGCTCAAACTACCATTCCATATTCAGAGTTGCTTAACTCTCGTCGTGTGACCATAATCACGCCAGGAATCCTTTCTTATGTATCACCTGAGTGCAAATGACAGTTCGACCAATGCACTGCCCTTTTAAACCTTGTGTACACGATGCTTCCGCCATCTGTGTATGTGAATTCGCTATCCCATAACCTCAGAATAAATGCGATTGGCAGAAAATTGCCGAAATACTCAAGGGCCCAGCTGAAGATGTGAGAAAGCGATAGCCTCATTAGATGCTTCCATCAGGGGGAACGGAGTGAATAAGCGCCAGTTTCGTATTTCTATTTACTGGACATTAACAGTACAACAAACTGGAAATAAAGCCAGAGTGAATATGTATCTGTTACGCCGATTAAAATGAAATGTATGCAAAACATCCGGTCACTCTCGTTGATACATTCATGGTAGCTGTAATTACATGGCTGATGTCTCATTATTATTTTAGTTCTGTTTGTTGTACTAACTAAAAAAAATCGTATTCCGTAATTACCGTATCTCCATTCAAACAAATTGTATAGCAGATTTCATGAAGTACGCTGTGTGATAGAGTGCATGTATACATTCACGTTTCATTAGTCATATTTTATTATTTTCCTTACAGGAGTTTTAATAAAATAATATGTCAAAGGAACTACCTGTGATACAGCAGCGATCGAAGTGCTTAACAGTTGCCAATAACCATCGTACTAACATTAGCCTTTCTTCAGGTTATGTTGACAGTCGATAATATTAGTGTTTTGCTTTTTAATTCCCTTCTCAGTTGTAATGAGAAGCCTGTGAAAAGCTTCGGAGACAGTACACTGTTAAGTTCTACCTCCACGTGTCTCACGCTTACGTACAAATCCAGACTCGTAATTTTTCTTTTCCCAACTCCATTTTGCTTCCTTCGTCAAAAACAGCGTGCTCGCCAAGCAAAATAAACCTATCTTAATGTCAAAGTTTTACATTGTAGCAAAATTTTTTTCTTTTCACTAATTCTTAGGAGAACCTTCTCTTTCCTTCCTTCATATTTTCCACATTCTTCGGAAGCACCAAATCCTAGACGCTTCGATTTTCTTCTGTTCCGGTTTTCCCACTGTCCATAATTTACTGCCATATAAGGCGCTTCTCAAAACGGACGTTCTCAGAAATTCCTTCGTCATATTAAGACCTACATTTGATACCAGCAGAATTCTGTTGGTCACAAATGCCCGCTTTGTCTGTGCTAGGTTGTCTTTTACGTCCGTCATGGTTTATTTTGATTCCAAGGTTGCAGAATTCCTTAACTTCATCTACTACGAGACGCTGAGTTTCTCGCTATTCTCATATTTGCTACTTCTCATTACTTTTGTCTCTTTCTAGTTTATTCTCCACCCATATTGTGTTTCATTTGACTGTTCATTCCATTCAACATATCCTCTAATTCTTCTTCATTTTCACTGCGGATAGCATCGTCATCATCGAATTTTATCATTGACATCCTTTTACCCCAAATTTTAATCCCATTCTTGATCCTATCTTTTATTTCCGTAATTGCTTCTTCGATGTAAAAATATTGAACAGTAGGGGCGAAAAACTGCATCCCTGTCTTACATCCATTTTAATCCAAGCACTTCGTTCTTGGTCTTCCAATCTAACTATTCCTGCTTGGTTCTTGTACGTACTGTATATCATTCGTCTTTCCCTGCAGATTACTCCTACTTTACTCAAAATTTCATATTTGTCGCTCTATTCCACATAGTCGAACGCTTTTTCTGGGTCGACAAAACCTATGAGCGTTTCTTGATTTTTCTTGCGTCTTGCTTCCATTATCAATCACAATGGCCTCTCTGGTGCCTTTACCTTTCCTGAAGCCGAGAAAATCGTCATGTGTCAAATCCATTCACCTGCGTGTTATTCTTGTCAGCAGCTTGGATAGATGAGCTGTTAAGCTGATTACGCGATAGTTTTCGCACCTATCTGCCGTAGGTACCTTCGAAATTGTGTGGATGATTTCAGAAATGTCGATGGAATGTTATCTACCCTTTTTGCTTTATTAGATCTTGATTCTTCCAAAGCTCTTGTAAATAGTTGCTCTAATATGAATCCCCTAAGCACTCCTTATCGACTCCAGTTTCTTCTTCTGTCAATCGGAGGTTTTCAATGTACTCTTGCCACCTACCTGCTCTTTCCCCTGCGTGTAAAAATGGAATTAGTGGAATTCCCATGCCACTGTTAATATCACCACACATTCTTTCAGCTTCGCCGAAGGTTGTATTGCCTTTCCTGTATGCTGAGTTAGTCCTTCCCAAGACATTTTCTTTGTAGATTTCTTCACATTTTCCTTCAGGATTTCACCATGGTTGCCCTGCACCTCCTATTTATTTCGTACCTAAGTGATTTGTATTTCTGTATTACCCAAGTTTTCTTCGGAGTTACCTTTCTTGTTCCCATGTCTGAGTGTCCAACTTCTGTGATTCAGCTGAACTGTTTGCTGTGATATTCCTTATCACAGTATCCACTTCCTTAGCAGACTTCAAATGAGTCTCTATTCGTCTGTACTTCAGTAACCCACTTCTTTCCACACTGATACTTTCTGCGATATTCCCCATAAACTCCGGTCTATTTTTCATCACTACTAAATTGTAATCTGACTGTATATATGCTTCTGGGTACGCATTACAATCCTATATCCGATTCCTTAATCTCAGACTGAACATGAAACCCTCCTGGAATCCTCCCGTGTCCTTTGTAAGTATACCTCCGCATCTTACGATTTTTGAACAGAGTATTCGATATTACCACATGAAAATTTATTGCAGGACTCAATTATTCTTTATCTTCCCTCATTCCTACTGTCTAGCCCGTATTCTTCCGTAACCTTTTCTTCTGTTCCTTTCCTCACAGCTACATTCCAGTCCATCACGTTTATTAGATTTTTCGTCTCCTTTTACATACTGAATTACCTCTTCAACATCTCCATCTTTTACTTGCAATGTCGGCATGAGTGCCTGAACTACTGTTGTCTGCGTTGGTTTGAATTCTGACATTCTACGCTCCAAGTCGTAGAATGATATCTCTTTACTGGTTAGTCCATCTTTTTCTCATGGTCACTTACACCCTGGCAGTCCCCTACCGGAGGTCCAAATGGGGGAGTAATCCGGAATCTTTTGCCAATGGAGAGATCATCGTGACACTTTTTCAATTACAGGCCACATGACCTGTGGATACACATTACATATCTTTAATGCAGCCGTTTCTATTGCCTTCTGAATCCTCGTGCCTCTGATAATTGCAGATTTTTCCTCCTTTTTGAGGCAGTTTCCCATTCAGAGAACAAGACAGTGCCCTGAACCACTCTGAGAAGGCCTTTGGCAGAGCGAGAGTGACTTCATATGCCGGAAGTCTTCACCCGTCATTGCTGATGGTATGCTTTCGAAATTTAAGCAGTGGCTGTGTGACGGTACGTCACATAAATGGACATTTGGAGAAAGGGAAAAGAAGTTTTTGTTATGATATGTGTGAAACATAAATTATCTAAAGACTAAGTACGTCTGCGCGATGTATAACAAACAGTAAAGAACGTAAGTTATTATTATAAAAACACAAATATCGATGTAATTAACAAAATACAGTTTTTTGTATAATCTCTGTGTAACATAGGCCATGAAGATCAGAGACAATTCTTTGATTGAACCAGATCTCCTGTTTTTGTTTCGTCTAGAAGTAGGCCGCCATTGTAGCGCTGGATAATATTTAATGTAAGTTTGCTTGTAATTTAATAAAATATACTTATAATTGTTATTAGAAAGTGTGTATTATTCACTTAGTTGTCACCTCTCATGATCGCAACCATTAATTATAATTAACAAAATTTTTACAGAACTTCGTAGTGCAGGGAGCTCATTTCTCCTAGCAGGATTTAGTCGGCCATTAAGCTGACTGTATTATTTAATTAAAATTTTATGTCATAGTATTAAATGTAAATATGAGAGGTTTCTCTACCTTGATCTTACAATAGTCTCAGAATTAACACAGTAAAAAAAGGTTTCGTTTATTACTATTTAGAATACTGAATGAGTTCAGTGTGTTTCGAGTTTGGCCGCCTAACGGCAGATGAGATTCTCTCCAGTTTTGCCTTGCAAATAATGAACAAGAAATATTGAAAATCATTACATTCCGCAATATCTCATTTAATCTTTAGTTTGATACATAAATAACCAGTAGCCCCTGAGACCCATGTTAATAATTACAGTTTGCGTAAGAATGCGCATATTTTCTTGGGGCAGCCGATGTCCGTACGAGTGTTATCGCGGTATAAGTTAATTAAAAGTCTCATGCTAGCCCACAATATTTAAACCCACCCCAATCAAAATCATAAAATATATAATTATAAAAACAAAAATATATAATTATCCCGTGATAAGTGACCACACACACACATATATACACTTATACCGTGATAGCTGTATTCTAACACGGGACACGTGATCTTTTGATTACTAATCAAAAACGCTACCCTTTTATTTTATTTCCGTTACACCTCTTCCATTTCAAGCACTGGAACCCTAACATCCATACTATCCCCAAAATCTATCTAACCTACATCAAAAACAATATCTAATGCCGCCGCCACTTTCACTCTAAAAGCTAACTAGAACGGATTTTTGTCACCACTTCAGGCTCCGGTCGCGAACAAAACCGAAAGACGCCTCCGTTCGTTGTATAAAAAAAGAGGGAAAAAGCAAAGGGCAATAATGTTTTATTTTTATTTTATATATTTGTTTTTATTTTACTTTTTTTCGGTGGTGCCCGTAGCGGCGCACCCTATAATTACCATTTACGTCTCACGACAGTCCCTCTTGTGCTATACCTTCAATCTCTTCTCACACACAGTTCTTTTGAAGGGGTGGGGATGGGGGCGGAGCGGGGGCGCGGTCGAGGTAGCGGGTCGGGGTGGCCCCTAGACCAAGGGGTCATTAGATTATAAAACTCCTAAAACAATTTAAAAAAATTAAAACGCAGGAATGGTTGTTTTCGTTCTCCATCCTTTCGCTATCCGTGATTTTGCTCCGTCTCTAATGATCGCACTGTTAACGGGGGTCAGACTGAAACTTTCCTGCCCTTTTCTTCAGAACATTTCAACACTGAGTTCAATTTTACATTCGCACTCTCCACTATAATTACGACATTTTACTGTGATTAGTGTCAATCTGGATGGCTGCTCGTGATTTTTACAGAAATTAATTTGTTGTTCGCCTTGGTCTGAACAGGCACAACTAAAGCCATGAAACAGATTTTTTTAAATTGGCATCTTGCGAAACGGATGTATGCGACCTTTTAAACGTATATACAATAATTTATTACATTCCACAGCATTTAAAAATTACGATGTTCACATTACCAGTTTCAGGAGTTGATTGCCATCTTCAGAGGTGATTAATTCGCTAACAGCTTCGTCAAGATATATTACTATTTAGTTAAGCATTCGCAGCGTTATGAAATCTTATAAAAGACGAGTATATCAATGAATTACATATTATATCGTCCTATAGACATGCGTAACTGCAATTGTTATATTTCGTAACTAAGTTGTTAGTGAATTAAAACACCTGAAGATAGCAATCAAGTGCTGAAACTGGAAATGTGCACATCATAATTTTGAAGCGATGTTGGACGTAATAAATGATTATATAAATGGTCCTTGGGACCATTCAATCCAATAACTATTTGGCCAAGGAAAGAGTCATTACATAGTTTACGGAATGTTGATTAAAGGATTTTTATACAAGAAAATTAAATACACAATAAAACACGAAAAAATTGACCAGTTGCGAATAAGACTCCCGCACAGAGGGTTCAGTACAAACTTAATTACGAATATAAACAGTTTATACCCGGTAATAGATGATACTGAGACTGGCAAGATATCTATCCCAGGGATTCTAATGTCGAGAATGTTTTAATTTCAAGTTTGAAGTCAAATAACAAATGAAAACATAATTTTTTCTGTGTTATAATTATAAATTAACAGCTCCAGATTTTATCCTTTAGCTGCACTATGAAACCCTGTTTGTTGCCTAATTTCGTGATTCTAGGGAAGTACCTCATAGGTTTTGGTGAGTGCGTTCTCGACCATCAAAATGTGTGACATAAACGGCCTTATCTTCTGAATGAATTGACTTAGAAGCTTAAAATTTATCAGTCCCTAAGGGATCGTAGGCCTTAGTGTGAGACATAAACTTGATACCCCAAGCTGTCCCATAGAAAAAGCGCCTTAACAGACACATAGATAGAGATGGATAAAAAATGAAAAATGTTTTTTCATGTTATATAATTGTAAACTACCAATTTTCAGATTTTCTTCTTTTACTTGTACGGTGAAACCTTGCATCTTGCTAAATTCCGTAATTCTAGGTCAACGTGAAGTACCCGATAGGTTGTAGTGAGTGAGTTTTCGAGTAAATATATGATATAAATGGCCGTATCTACTGATTTCACTGACTTAGAAGCTTACAATTTTTACACTGCCAAGGTGTGATGTACCTCAACACGTGACATAAATTTGACCCTGGTACGTCACCTCATTCCTGAGAAAAATAGCTCTGAACATTCGGACAGACAGATAGTCAGAGAGACAGACATCAAAGCAGTCCCACAACGGTTCCGTTTTTACAGACTGTAGTACTGAACCGTAAAATGTGAGAGAGTATACGAATAAATAATACACTACAGAGACTAGTTCTCAGTTTTTGCTAGGAACTCCTGTGCACAAGGAATCTTTTGAACTTGGATATGAATGCTTAGGGTCTACGTCTTCTTTTTTTTCAATTCTACTGTTTGCTGCTGAATAGTGCACCCCTGTGTACACAATACTTAAAGAAGTGTTACACAAAAACATATCATTTTCCCGTCCAGTGTGCACTGAAAGAACGTTACTGTTTCTTCTGAATGAGCCAATAATACCGACAACAAATCCAGTCAAGGAATACTCGTATACGTTATGGGACAGCAGGGTCAGAATTACGAGACATCTGAACAACGGCCTACACGACATATACGAATAGAAGCCTCATATTAGTCTCACATAGTCTAGGCTAAGAACTCGGTGAATATGAGATAATACTGTGGAAGTAAGGAAGTAAACAAGCTTCCGCGTCTCAGAGATCCGGTAGAGGCCTGTTAATTACACTCAAGCGACAAAGAAACTGGTACAGGCATGCGTATTCAAATACAGAGATATGTAGACAGGCAGAATATGTCGCTAAGTCGGCAACGCCTAAACTGTATCAGATAGCAAGTGTGTGGCGCAGTTGTTAGATCGGTTATTTCTGCTATAATGGCAGGTTTTCAAGATTTAAGTGAGTTGAACGGGGTGTTACAGTCGGCGCACGAGCGATGGGTTACAGCATCTCCGAGGTAGCCATGAATTGGGGATTTTCTCGTACGACCATTTCACAAGTGTACCGTGAATATTAGGAATCCGTTAAAACATCAAATCCCCGACATCGCTGCGGCCGGAGAAAGATCCTGCAAGAACGGGACCAACGACGACTGAACAGACTCGTTCAACGTGACAGAAGTGCAATCCTACCGCAAATTGCTGCAGGTTTCAGTGCTGAGTCATCAACAAGTATCAGCGTGCAAATCATTCTGTAAACATCATGGATGCGGGCTTTCGGAGCCGAAGGCTCACTCGTGTACCCTTGATGACTGAACGACACAAAGCTTTACGCCTCGCCTGGACCCGTCAACACCAACATTGGACTGTTGACTACTGGAAACAAGTTGTCCGGTCGGACGAGTCTCGTTTCAAATTGTATCGAACGGATGGACGTGTTCGGGTATGAAGACAACCTCATGAATCCATGGACTCCGTATGTCAGCAGGGGATTGTTCAAGCTGGTGGAAGCTCTGTAGTGATGTGTAGTTGGAGTGACATGGGACCCTTGATACGTCTAGATACGACTCTGACAGGTGACACATACGTAAGCATCCTGTCTGATCACCTGCATCCATTCGTGTCCATTGTGCATTCAGACGGCCTTGGACAATTCCAGCAGGACAATGCGACAACCCTCACGTGCAGAATGGCTACTCGGTAGCTCCAGGAACACTCTTCTGAGCATAAACACTTCCTCTGGCCACCAAACTCCCCAGATATGAACATTATTGAGCATATCTGGGATGCCTTGCAAGGTGCTGTTCAGAAGAGATCTTCAGCCCGTCGTACTCTTACGGATTTATGGACAGCCCTGCATTATTCATGGTACCAGTTTCCTCCTACACTACTTCAGACATTAGTCGAGTCCTTGCCGCGTCGTAGTAGTAGCTTTATTCATCTGTAGATCTCTTTTTACAGGGATATAGGACATGTCATAGTATTTACAAGTTTAGATCAATTTAAAATAAGCTAATTCGTATTGTGGGGCGGCGAGTGAGTACTGCAAATTGCTTGGGAAATAAAGTTTGTTATTTAAACGTGGGAAAAACACTGCACTTCCCGGCTTTTGGAATGTTGTATAATGCTGTCTTTCGCCGTTCTCAACACTGGCTCTCTCTTTGCTTTTTTGGCACCCAGAAAGTGATTTAACGAAACGTGGAGCCTGTAATGAGAGTTCCTAGTGCCCACTTAACCTGAGAATATTATTATAGCTGCAGCTTATAGCTCTGAAGAAGTAGGAGATTGTTCGGGATTTCTAATCAAAAAACAATTTTCCAAAATAGTTGAGTATATTCTGAAATTCACTGATAACATCACAATTATCCCAACAGCCTAACAAACAGAGCAGTTCAGAGTCTAATTCGCTGATGCAACTATAAATGTCCGAATTGAATGTCAAAAGAACGCTCGCCAAAATTTGATGAGAAAATCTCATCAAACGCCACGCTAAAATTGATTGGTAGAATGTCTGTCCCGCGACGGCACGTGAAAATACAACAACACGCAAACTGAAGCTAGATAATGAAAATCATTCCAAAATAATCCTTCATTTGAAATGTTTTTACAGTTACGCGTATACATCGTAACTCAATACGGCACCCGAGGCAGTTTGTAGCAGCGCTACCGTAGCGAAGCGACTCCCGACACAGCTGACGTGCTATTCAGCGTCTGGAGAGAACTGGGGCCTTCCTTACTCGCGCAGTGCTCTTATATATATAGCCTCGGTGCGGACGGCTAAGAGAACGCCGGCTCTAACTTGGCTCTCACGACTGGCCGCTGGGCTAGTAACGCACCACTTCAAGTTACATAATAATTTATAGCTTCTTTTGCTGATGGCTTATGAAGCTGTTAATTTAATCGTGCATTTAGCACGCAGGTAAGTATTTATAATAAAATTATGACGTGGCTAAGTTAAATATCTTGGGCGAGAGAAATAATTAAGTTACGCTGCACGCAGCATATGAGCTCTGAACTGGTCCTTTTGAGATCCGCTATCGCTATAATTTTATAGGTATTCGAAAGAAACTTTTCACATCTTCATAGTCATAGCGGACCTCCAACCTATTTAAATCTAAACATCCTAGTCTTATTCATTAGCCTACTTAATCTATCTTGCTTCCTTCAGTTTTGAGATGAAAACCAGAAAATCATGAATTTCCACTAAAGTCTTAACCTGTGAAATCCAAAGTACTGTTTTTATTAAATCATTATGAAAGATGAGTCTAAATATAAATTTTGAAGTCTCTAGCTCCTTTCTGTTGCGCCAATTATTTTTTTAGAAAAACGTCCAAATTACAAAAATGGCTGAAGTTATCGAACTGATATTTAACACACATTAATTTAGTATTATTCCTTACATGATGGAAAAGTTTTAGGTCATTTGCTTGAATTTTAAGGTATTGCGCAACATTTATGACGTCAGAGCTAGTTACAGCAGACTGGCTGGCACACAATGGAAACTGATGTGAATTTACTACAGCGTGAGTAGGCTGCTTCCCTACATCACCCTCTACTTAAATTTTTTGTTTATGAATGTTAATGAATGAGAAAAAAAATTTAATTACAAAAAGGGAAGCAAGAGTACAATTTAACTCCCTATAAAAATCAAAATTGAAATATAAACATGTAGAAACATTAAAGAAAACTGATTATCTACATTAATTATTTAAATTGTGGGCATGTTCACTGCCTTTTAAACAATGTCATTACTCAAAATTTTAAGCAAAGTCAATGAAATATTTTGGCATACATATTGCCTTAGACAAACAAACACATATGAATTGAAAAATTATGAAAATCTTAGATCCATTAAATACATTAAATACATTTTTACATACACAAATTCAAAGAAAATAACATGACACATAAACAGATGATTATCTCTTAGCAGTCTTTTCTAAACCTGAAAGAAAGTTCACAAATAATTTTTACACACGTGGTTGTAGCCGCATTGGCTGGCGTCCTACACTTCCATTCACAAGGGTAGAGGAGGGGAAGTTGCTATGGTGTGCGTCCTTCACGTTCTCTCTAAATTACATGGGGGAAAGGGGAGGGTCACTGTGAGTTGTGTCCAAGTCACTCCACGCTTTCACGCAGCTACCAGGCTGCCATTATCTGGTTTGTCCTGTAGAACAAACAAAAGAGTGCCTCAGACTCTGTTCACTTAATATCTAAGGGTGGGTCACAATGAAATGGGGATATATACATTTCAACTTCCAATATATTACTGGAACAAAGTTAACAGAACTTTTTTTTTTTTGAACATTACTCTTGCGGTTACTTAAATGTCATAAAATCGGTAAATAAATGGCTCAAAACGCCGTTAGTCACGTACTAGAGAAAATCTATGCTCATGGCATACAATCATGAATCCTATTTAACGTCAATTTATTATTTCTGGGTTTAGCTTTTCCGACAAATGTGACAAACGTGAGATCCATGACCTAGCAAACTCTTTAATTGATTCCTTGCCTGCACCGAAGCGTTTTCCACTCCAAAATTCTCTTAACACTTCATTTTGCTTACTGCTAGACCAATATTCATTAATGAAAGATGTTTTAAACTCCGCTAAAGTTTTACACTTCAACATAACATCAGCGGACCAACGCAAGGCGTCACCTGCTAAATGGCTTTTAATAAATGAGATTTTCTCTCTTTCAGACCAAGTTAGTGGAATCACATCTTCAAAATCGTTCCAGAAATCCAGCGGGTGGATATTCTTATCTGGATCAAAACGCAAGAACTGCCGACACCCGACAAAAGCGGCGTTTGCAGCTACAACTTGTTGTATGTTACCATTACCAGAAGTTACTGAAGCTACTTTACTCTCAATGTTAGCAATGTTAGTACTGATATTTTCTACTTTCATTTCAACATTATCTACTCTTTGTACAATATGAGTAGTATCACTTTTGATTGCATCTATGTCTGCTTGACATATGTTTACTTTTATGTTAACATCTTTAAATCTGTCTGAGCAAAGTTCAGATTCCGCCTCGATCTTTTCTGTTAACTTGTGCTCCAGCTTCGCATCTTCCATTTGGAAGTCTTTGCGAACCTCAGCAACTTCGGATTTAACTGTTTTATACATTTCAGAAAATTGTTGAGCAACCTTTTTCTTCATATCCTCATGATTGCAATCAATTTTACAATTCAAACTGTCTAGATCCTCTTTCAACTTATTGCAACCAGCCTTGAAGGTATCGTCCATTACCTCCAATCTTTTATTAAAATTTGTTTGACTGGCCATAATCTCATACTTTAATTCAGCATTACTATTTTTGACCTCAGTTATTTCAGACTTTAATTCAGCATTATTGGATTCTAATTTATTGTCCATTGCCTCAAACCGCATATTAAAATTTGTTTGACTGGCAGCTATTGCTTGTAATATAACATTTAAATCAACAGCCCCAGTACCTTTGGGTTGCTCACGAGCTGGCTTTTTATCACACTCAGGTGACGAAAAACTAGCTCCAACACCAGAATCATCAAAACTAAATGAAACTTTTGATTGATCAGTCATATCTAACTGCTCCTTCTTAAACTCTACCATCTCTGATGACTGTTTCATTTTTAATTCATCAGAGAAACTATCATCCAATAAATTTACAATTTCTACTTTCTGCTTTACTACAGGGGTCTCTATTATTGAATCATTACCCCTTCCCACACTACTGTCAGGAGATAATACTTCATATTTTACTTTAACATTACCACTTTTATGCATATTTATACTTGAACCGTTGTCTGGATTTACAGTTCCCTCCTCAGACATAGGTTCTGATATAAGTTTAACCTCAGTTTCTTTTGGCGGTTCCATCGCCGACAGTCTCTTAGTGCAGGTTAGTAAAATTTTTAACAGTTTTCCACTTAACTTAGTTCCTTCTGCACGACGTTGCCGTAGCCGGCGCGGCGTACCAGGATTCCTGATGCGACGTGGCACGTTGAACTGCAGACGGCTCTCCGACGGCTGTTGTGTATTCGCGTGGCCCGCAACTGCAGGCGCGGTCCCGGCTGCTGTGGAGGATGACTGCGGTACGGCGCAACTGGCTTCTCGCGATGCCGGCAGCACCGCTAGACTCAGTGCCTGCTCCGTCAATTCAGATGCGTTGTTAATTCAATTGCGTCGTCCACATGCCCACGTAACACTTTCACTGTTCTATTACTCAGCTGCGTGTCGCATTCCACTCGCGAATCCGAATAGTTAAAAATCACTTTCACTTAGTTAATTTCCCGGCCGATGCACCATATGTGGGGCGGCGAGTGAGTACTGCAAATTGCTTGGGAAATAAAGTTTGTTATTTAAACGTGGGAAAAACACTGCACTTCCCGGCTTTTGGAATGTTGTATAATGCTGTCTTTCGCCGTTCTCAACACTGGCTCTCTCTTTGCTTTTTTTGGCACCCAGAAAGTGATTTAACGAAACGTGGAGCCTGTAATGAGAGTTCCTAGTGCCCACTTAACCTGAGAATATTATTATAGCTGCAGCTTATAGCTCTGAAGAAGTAGGAGATTGTTCGGGATTTCTAATCAAAAAACAATTTTCCAAAATAGTTGAGTATATTCTGAAATTCACTGATAACATCACAATTATCCCAACAGCCTAACAAACAGAGCAGTTCAGAGTCTAATTCGCTGATGCAACTATAAATGTCCGAATTGAATGTCAAAAGAATGCTCGCCAAAATTTGATGAGAAAATCTCATCAAACGCCACGCTAAAATTGATTGGTAGAATGTCTGTCCCGCGACGGCACGTGAAAATACAACAACACGCAAACTGAAGCTAGATAATGAAAATCATTCCAAAATAATCCTTCATTTGAAATGTTTTTACAGTTACGCGTATACATCGTAACTCAATACGGCACCCGAGGCAGTTTGTAGCAGCGCTACCGTAGCGAAGCGACTCCCGACACAGCTGACGTGCTATTCAGCGTCTGGAGAGAACTGGGGCCTTCCTTACTCGCGCAGTGCTCTTATATATATAGCCTCGGTGCGGACGGCTAAGAGAACGCCGGCTCTAACTTGGCTCTCACGACTGGCCGCTGGGCTAGTAACGCACCACTTCAAGTTACATAATAATTTATAGCTTCTTTTGCTGATGGCTTATGAAGCTGTTAATTTAATCGTGCATTTAGCACGCAGGTAAGTATTTATAATAAAATTATGACGTGGCTAAGTTAAATATCTTGGGCGAGAGAAATAATTAAGTTACGCTGCACGCAGCATATGAGCTCTGAACTGGTCCTTTTGAGATCCGCTATCGCTATAATTTTATAGGTATTCGAAAGAAACTTTTCACATCTTCATAGTCATAGCGGACCTCCAACCTATTTAAATCTAAACATCCTAGTCTTATTCATTAGCCTACTTAATCTATCTTGCTTCCTTCAGTTTTGAGATGAAAACCAGAAAATCATGAATTTCCACTAAAGTCTTAACCTGTGAAATCCAAAGTACTGTTTTTATTAAATCATTATGAAAGATGAGTCTAAATATAAATTTTGAAGTCTCTAGCTCCTTTCTGTTGCGCCAATTATTTTTTTAGAAAAACGTCCAAATTACAAAAATGGCTGAAGTTATCGAACTGATATTTAACACACATTAATTTAGTATTATTCCTTACATGATGGAAAAGTTTTAGGTCATTTGCTTGAATTTTAAGGTATTGCGCAACATTTATGACGTCAGAGCTAGTTACAGCAGACTGGCTGGCACACAATGGAAACTGATGTGAATTTACTACAGCGTGAGTAGGCTGCTTCCCTACAGTATACACATATATTTACAGACTTCTAATTAGAGACAATCATTATATTTGCTCCTGGTATACAATACTTTTTTTACAAATAACTTATCAAATAATTTAATGCCACAGTGTTCATTCATATCTCACTATCAGTCACTGCACACACTATACACACATTGTTTCATAACACTTCACTCACTACGCACACAGACACAAACACACACACACACACACACACACACACACACACACACACACACACAAACAAACACAAACACACTGGTGATCTCTGGGCCATTTTCTGTACCGCAACTTCCCATTTGCTATCCTGAAAAACTGCTTCAGTATCCCTCCATAATAAGTGAAATGTTGAGCTCAGAAAGAGAAAGAGGTGTTAGTATTGTGCAGGGCATAGCTTGGGGGTAAGTACTTCTAGAAAGGAAAAAAGAAGGAAAAAAACATAAAGTGAATGTGTTATGTGGAATGTTGGATGTTTTATAATCATTATTATTATTTATTTGTATAATGTTTTTTATCTAACCCCTACTCTGTTTTATCTTTTATCTAAGTAATCCTTCAATGTATAAAATGTATTGCATAACAGGTACTTTTTAGCTGCCTCTTTAAATAAGTGTATTTTTACAATTTCTTTAATCTCCTTTGGTAATTTATTGTACAGATTTATTCCTTGGTAGGCAATGCTGTTTTGAGTTTTATCTTTTTTTTTTTTTTTTTTTTTTTTGTAAATGTCAGTTGAGTTTATCTCTTGTTGCATGGTCATGGACAGAGCTGTTTGTGCAGTAATTATCAATGCTGTTTTTGTTGTTTACAGCTGACTGGTAAATGTATTCACATGGAGCAGTTAAAATCCCCAGTGTTTTGAATAGATCTTTACAATGAGCTCGACTAGTATTTTTGGTTATTATTCTTATGGCTCTTTTCTGGAGTTTGAAAATTGTGCGTATATTTTGTGCGTTTGTTCCCCAAAAAAGAATTCCATAGCTAAGAACTGAGTGTACATACGATTAATATGTAACTAAAAGACCCTGCACGTTACACACTGATGATAGGATTCTAAGGGCATAACATGCTGATGACATTCTGATTGCAAGCACCTTTGTGTGTTCACACCACTTTAACTGAGAATCAGTATTCATTCCTAGAAATTTTCCATTTGTTACACATTCTATAGAGGTGCCATCTACATTTAATTTAACATTGTCATTTTTCCTCTTCAAACTGAAATTCATGGCATTAGTTTTCTTTATGTTCAATGTCACTTTATTGCTTATTGACCAATCATAAACTTCCTTGAGAGTGCCATTTGCTATCTCGGCACAGAGTTCTCTTGTTTTCTCTGTGGCTATAATATTGCTGTCGTCAGCGAAGAGAATTTTTTCGCCATGAGTAACACCACTGGGAAAGTCATTGATGTATATCAGGAACAGTATTGGTCCTAATATGCTACCTTGTGGAACCACAATATTGATTTATTTTGGTTCTAATAAATGTTTTACTAAATGTTTAGTTCTATTTGAAGTATGTGTTATCTCTACTCTTTGTACCCTATCTGTTAGGTATGATCGAAACCAGTCATTAGCTACCCCTCGTATTCCTAATGCTTCTAATTTATTTAATAGAATCTTGTGGTCGACTGTATCAAACACCTTAGAAAGATCCAAAAATATGCCTGTGACACACTCATCTTTATCAAGAGCCTCAAGTACAACTTTTGTGAATTCTACTATGGCAGACTCCGTATTTTTGCCACTTCAGAAACTAAACGGTGATTCGCTTAAAAGATTGTATTTATTCAGGTAATTTATTAATCTGTCTTTCATAATTGCTTCTATTATTTTTGAGAATGCTGACAACAGGGAAACAGGCCGGTAATTTTCTATGTCATCTGCATTACCTTTCTTAAGCAAAGGTACAACTCTTGCCTGTTTTAACTGCTCTGGAAATGTCCCTGATGTGAAGGATTCATTTATTATATTTGTTAAGGGGCCTTGTATAATCCCTATGCATTGTTTCAGTACACACATTGGTACTTCATCTAAGCCTACTGACTTTTTATTTTTTAGTTTTCGAACAGTTTTGTTGACTTCATTCTCTGTGTTTGGAAGTAACATCATTGTATTTAGTGCAACATTATTTACAGCTATTATACTTGATTTGGGGAATTTTTGCTGTAACTTCTCTGCAATACTTGAAAAATGATCTTTTACATAGTTTGCTAAGTGTTGTGGATCACTTATTTCCTTATCCCCCTCCCTTAGTGGTATGTTATTCTGCGTTGTTTGCCTCTCGCCGTTTCCTTTTTTATAACATCCCAGACTGCTTTGCTTTTATTCTCTGCATTATATATTATTTTGTCATTAAATGACTTTCTTGCAGCAATCAGCACCTTCGTATAGATCTTCTTGTATCTATGATAGAAATTTAAGAATTCTGGATCATTGCGAATCTTTTTCGTAGAACTGAGGTGTTTAAGTGTTTGGGAGGACTTCTTAATACCTGCTGTTTTTGTGAAATGTTGATTAAGACATGCATACTTTTGGAAATGCCTTTTCAAAGTTCAATTTAAACAATGTGGAGAATTTAGAGAATTTCGTATTCACATTGGTTTCGTTACGCATTTCATCCCAGCTTTGTTTTTCTAGTCATTTTGAAAAAATCTTTTATTTTGATTTCTAATAGATGTCGTTTATAGTCTTGTAGTTTAGGGAATGATTCGATGCCTGATTTTACTGTTGTTATTTGACAGAGATGGTCTGATAGTCCGAGATCTTTTACAGCTATATCACATTTTTCCCTGTCCATATTTGAGGCCACATGGTCAATTACTGATGCAGTCGTTGTAGTAACCCTTGTTTCACTATTGACCAATATAGACATGCCAAAATTTTGAAGGTTCTTTATGAAGGTGCTGCTGGATTCATTTATGATATTAATGTTGATGTTTATGTCCCCACACAGAATTATGGTGACATTTGTACTTGAGACTTTATCTATAACTTCTGTTAATTTATTGAAAAAAGTGTCCACACTACCACTAGGAGATCTGTACACACACAAAATGATTAATTTCTTGGTGATATCAAGCCCTGTCAATTCAATAGCTGATATTTCAAAGTGCTTGTCTTCACTTACTGTACTGAGGCCACATCTTGATTTGAACTGTGTTCCTTTTGTGATATAAATGCATGAACCTACACCCCTTGAAATAGTTCTGCAGTAAGTGTTTGCCTTTTCATACAATGATAATACTACATGTTAGATCTCTGTGTCTCTACACCAGTGCTCAGTGATACAAACTACTGTGCAGTTCAAACTACTGTGTAGTTCAGAGATTGGAGCTCAACTTCTAATAGTTGTATTTTATTTGTTATTGGTTGCATGTTTTGATGGAGGATTGCTAACTCTGTGAAATGCCCCATATTACTCTTTCCAATGGTTTGTTTTTCTTCGTGACATCTGGCATAAGTAATATTTGAGGTGTTAAAATCTTTCTTGTGAGTGATTGTTTCAGTATTTTTTAAACTGCTAGAGATACTCTTTAGGCAGGGGAACCTGTTGTCTGGATTTATCCTAAAAAAGACCTACTTTTCCTACCTATGACAACAGGTATTTGACCATGCGTGACCCGAGATCCACCACCTATACTTTCATGAATCAGCTGTACCAAACTTCCCTTCCCAATCCCGTTTAGGTGTAGGCCATGCCTAGTGAAACCCCATCTGTTGATAGTCCCGACGGGCACCAGAGAAGCATGAGCAAAGTTGGCTGTCCTCAGAGCCATCCCTAACCCCACATTGCAGCACTTCTACGTGCCGCACGTGTCCTACACAATATTAGGCACGTGTACCAGTGTCTTTGGCTCTTCATTGTAGGTATCTTTGTTGTCTATAATACAACATTACACCACGTGCCAGGTCTCTACAACGTCGAAAAGACATTACGGACGTAATATCTGTTACACTTCCATTTGCAAAAACTTCAAGGCTGTGACAATTGTGGTTGCTTGCCCGCCAAATAAAGAGAGTATTATAGGAGGGCCTAATGTGTCTAGAAGAACTCATTTAGACTTTTCTGTATTCATAAATGTTGTATTTTGACGACGTACTTGTATGACTGTGTCTGATGTGGCAGGATGCGGATTATGGAGGCCTTGAAGCTTTCGGAGAGAGGAATACAAAAGCATACTTGTAACTTCGTAAGTCCAGAGAGCTCTACAGTGGATGTTACTGCCATTACGTTTGTGCCTAAAGGATCTTTCTAATTAAATCTCTTTGTTGTGTACAGTGTATCGCATTCACCGGGTAGTGTTATTTTAAATCATTTCGTACTTTATACGAAACAAAAATACACTGCCTGAAAAAAAAATTGAAGCATCCAGAGGGGAGGAACAAACGAAATGAAACTTCACGGTTTGAGAGGTTATTTGACGTTATTTCAGTTATTACAAGCATAGTCAGATTTACTAACTGCTTGGCAATATGGGCACGCTGATTAGTGTTGTGTTGCAAGCCCTTTGGGTTGGATGGATGCAGTGATTGTTTTGGATGTCATGGAGCCGTTATATCCTGACCTGAGTCCATGTGGCCCAAGACGTTTGTAATTGCTCCTTTATATACTGGATACTAGCACTGGGACGTGGGTGACATACGAACTCGTCCTAACATGCGTTCTGGGGACGGATCCGCAGGTATTAGTGACCACGGCAGAACCTCAACACCACGCGGATGATTTTTTTTTGTGAAAAATGGCACCAAGGTACTATCGCGTGGGAGGTAACACATGAGGTCGCATGAAGTCCGTGAGGTACCGGAGCGCCGTCGAGCTCCTTCAATCACTACCAGCCTTTACTCATACCAGATCTCCCCTCCCAACGTGAAGTCAGGAGTAATGACGCTGTACCTCTCCAAAATATTGGAAGAATGAGATCTCTCCCCATGTCGCCTTCATATTCCTCGACAATGGTCATCCGCGGTGGTTGAGAATCAGTATTCGTAGCTGAAATGCAGTGCAGACTATGCTTCTTGATCACAGCACCTAGTCCAAACGTAGCCGATTGTGTCGTGGTGTTAATGGCAACTTCTGCATGAGACAGTAGTTTCCTAGTCCGACTGTTGCTAGTCTCTGACGAAAGATGCAGTATGTCATAGAATGTTGTAGGTAATCAATTACTTGTTTTCGGATGGCAGGCGCAGATATGAAGTTAAGATATGCTTGGTGGTCAGACGTGGTCGACTGGAGCCGTGACGTAGATTATGCCTGCCCACACGTTCCTATACTGTCCAACATCGGATCTCGCCACATCCGAATATCCAACACATCTGGATATTGCAGAATTCGACCATCCGGCTACATGGGGAACCACAATGAGGACCATTTCAGACGCTGTCAAGTGTTGGTAAAGCTGTCTGATAGGAGTACGTGGCATGCCCGTGTCCTACATTTGACGCTTTTCTTGCACTGTCGTGAGTAGTAACAGCACGAACAATAACAACACGAACAACACTAATGCACAATGGTTGTCGCTCTATATGTCCCAGAGAATTGCGGCCGGCCTGTGTGACCGAGCGGTTCTAGGCGCTTCGGTCTGGAATCGAGCGACCGCTACGGCCGCAGGTTCGAATTCTGCCTCGGGCATGGATGTGTGTGATGTCCTTAGGTTAGTTATGTTTAAGTAGTTCTAAGTTCTAGGGGACTGATGACCGTAGATGTTAAGTCCCATAGTTCTCAGAGCCATTTGAACCATTTGAACATCCGACTACGTCTTCTGGGTGCTTCACTTTTTTTGCGGCAGCGTTGGTCCTTTCCGTTTTGATTCCATTACATTTGAAGATCACCAATAATTGTCTAAACCAGTTACACTTCAATAGATTGGAACAATATTGTGAAAACATTTGCCTCTTCATTTGGCTGACTTATGCAGCAACACTAAAAGGATTATTTTTCGATAAATCAGTTTTGGTTTCGCAATCAAAACAGTTTTATTCAAAATTAAAGAAAACGGAAAACATTTCGCCTTTAAAAATAAGTCGAATTTGTCGCAGCAAATTTCGGGTCACAACTTCCAAATCATTCGTTTACAATATACGTGACACAGCGTACAAGTCTGAGTTCACAACCTCAGATACATTTTTATTGTCAGTATAAGTGCTACAGTGTTTCTTTGGCTCAGTAAATTTATATTCTACAAAGTAAAACTATTTCAATAAACTCGTTATGGTTGTGTGACCGTTTTTATTCAACAAAACTACTGACGTTTCGGCTGGTATTGCCGACGGTCTTCATCAGTAGAGCTAATTACTTTCTGTTCTACTGTAACGGTACGAACGAATTAACGCAATGCGCGGTGTAATGCGACAGAGCAGTGGGCGGCCCACTTTAGACACAGCGGCGCGCCCTGGACCAGCCAGGGTTAGCGTAAGGGACGGTAAGCCGGCGTAAGCCGCGGCAGCTGGCACCGTGACGCCGCCATCACTCTTCCTCACCGTCGCGACGCCCGCCACATCGCACCTGCGGGCACTGTGCGTCAGGCAGGTTGGTGCTGCAGTGCCGCCACGCGAATCGAAAACGAATATTCAGTAACTACATTTACCTGATTGGTTCTCCGTCATTCCAAACGAGAAAGTTTAAAATCGGTAACTTTATAGATGTTTGTCTATTCCGCTCTGACACCTAATCAGCAAAATGTAAACGTTCGGAATATCAGACTGTGTGATTGATTCGAAGAGTTTGTAAAAACAGAACACAACATGTTACTCTGAGCGGAGGGAAGTTGTGAGACGTAAAAGTAACCTCGGGTCTGCCCAAAAGGAGTGTTATAGGACCGTTACTTTTCACATAGGGTGTTACAAAAAGGTACGGCCAAACTTTCAGGAAACATTCCTCACACACAAATAAAGAAAAGATGTTATGTGGACATGTGTCCGGAAACGCTTAATTTACATGTTAGAGCTCATTTTAGTTTCGTCAGTATGTTCTTCCACCTACGCTCAGTGGAGCACGTTATCATGATTTCATACGGGATACTCTACCTGTGCTACTAGAACATGTGCCTTTACAAGTACGACACAACATGTGGTTCATGCATGATGGAGCTCCTGCACATTTCAGTCGAAGTGTTCGTACGCTTCTCAACAACAGCTTCGGTGACCGTAGAGGCGGACCAATTCCATGGCCTCCACGCTCTCCTGACCTCAACCCTCTTGACTTTCGTTTATGGGGGCATTTGAAAGCTCTTGTCTACGCAACCCCGGTACCAAATGTAGAGACTCTTCGTGCTCGTATTGTGGACGGCTGCGATACAATACGCCATTCTCCAGGGCTGCATCAGCGCATCAGGGATTCCATGCGACGGAGGGTGGATGCATGTATCCTCGCTAACGGAGGACATTTTGAACATTTCCTGTAACAAAAGTGTTTGAATCACGCTGGTACGTTCTGTTGCTGTGTTTTCCATTCGATGATTAATCTGATTTGAAGAGAAGTAATAAAATGAGCTCTAACATGGAAAGTAAGCGTTTCCGGACACACGTCCACGTAACATATTTTCTTTCTTTGTGTGTGAGGAATGGTTCCTGAAAGTTTGGCCGTACCTTTTTGTAACACCCTATATATATATATATATATATATATATATATATATATATATATATATATATACACTCCTGGAAATTGAAATAAGAACACCTTGAATTCATTGTCCCAGGAAGGGGAAACTTTATTGACACATTCCTGGGGTCAGATACATCACATGATCACACTGACAGAACCACAGGCACATAGACACAGGCAACAGAGCATGCACAATGTCGGCACTAGTACAGTGTATATCCACCTTTCGCAGCAATGCAGGCTGCTATTCTCCCATGGAGACGATCGTAGAGATGCTGGATGTAGTCCTGTGGAACGGCTTGCCATGCCATTTCCACCTGGCGCCTCAGTTGGACCAGCGTTCGTGCTGGACGTGCAGACCGCGTGAGACGACGCTTCATCCAGTCCCAAACATGCTCAATGGGGGACAGATCCGGAGATCTTGCTGGCCAGGGTAGTTGACTTACACCTTCTAGAGCACGTTGGGTGGCACAGGACACATGCGGACGTGCATTGTCCTCTTGGAACAGCAAGTTCCCTTGCCGGTCTAGGAATGGTAGAACGATGGGTTCGATGACGGTTTGGATGTACCGTGCACTATTCAGTGTCCCCTCGACGATCACCAGTCGTGTACGGCCAGTGTAGGAGATCGCTCGCCACACCATGATGCCGGGTGTTGGCCCTGTGTGCCTCGGTCGTATGCAGTCCTGATTTTGTCGCTCACCTGCACGGCGCCAAACACGCATACGACCATCATTGGCACCAAGGCAGAAGCGACTCTCATCGCTGAAGACGACACGTCTCCATTCGTCCCTCCATTCACGCCTGTCGCGACACCACTGGAGGCGGGCTGCACGATGTTGGGGCGTGAGCGGAAGACGGCCTAATGGTGTGCGGGACCGTAGCCCAGCTTCATGGAGACGGTTGCGAATGGTCCTCGCCGATACCCCAGGAGCAACAGTGTCCCTAATTTGCTGGGAAGTGGCGGTGCGGTCCCCTACGGCACTGCGTAGGATCCTACGGTCTTGGCGTGCATCCGTGCGTCGCTGCGGTCCAGTCCCAGGTCGACGGGCACGTGCACCTTCCGCCGACCACTGGCGACAACATCGATGTACTGTGGAGACCTCACGCCCCACGTGTTGAGCAATTCGGCGGTACGTCCACCCGGCCTCCCGCATGCCCACTATACGCCCTCGCTCAAAGTCCGTCAACTGCACATACGGTTCACGTCCACGCTGTCGCGGCATGCTACCAGTGTTAAAGACTGCGATGGAGCTCCGTATGCCACGGCAAACTGGCTGACACTGACGGCGGCGGTGCACAAATGCTGCGCAGCTAGCGCCATTCGACGGCCAACACCGCGGTTCCTGGTGTGTCCGCTGTGCCGTGCGTGTGATCATTGCTTGTACAGCCCTCTCGCAGTGTCCGGAGCAAGTATGGTGGGTCTGACACACCGGTGTCAATGTGTTCTTTTTTCCATTTCCAGGAGTATATATATATATATATATATATATATATATATATATATATATATATATATATAATATCTAGTGGTATGTATATGGAGCGGTCTGATAAAAACAAAGGTTAAGATCGCATACATTTTTCTTAATTTGCAACAACCGTTTTTGACAGACTTTGTTGTAATCTTCAGGTCTTCAAAACTTATTGTTATAAAACGTGTTCATTGCACAATATAAATTTTTAAAGACCTGAAGATGACAGCAAAGTCTGTCGAAACTGGTCATTGTAAATAAAGAAATATTTATGAGGTCTTCGCTGTAGAAAGTTTTTACCAAGTAAACAGATCGCTCGTTCTGATTTTTCAACAACAGAAAATTTAATCAGAGCAATTTGAAATGGGGTGACCCCACAAAATTAATCGCGAGTAAGTCAGATGCCAGTAAGAAATTCATTGGAAGAATCATCAGGAAATGTAGTCCATCAACAACTGAAATACCTTACCAAACACTCGTTCGACGGATATTTGCATAAAGGTCGTTGGTGTGGGATCCGTACCAGACAGGTTTGATAGAGGAAATAGAGAAGACCCAAATCAAAGTAGCATGTTTCGTTATAGGTTCCATTAAAAAGTGCGAAGGCGTCACAGTCAATTCAAGTTGTACTTGTTGCGGGCTCGTAAAATTTTTAATGGGTTCATGTTCGCCGCTGACTGTATTTTTAAAATATCCACCAATTCAGTTTCGACCTCGAGTCATTTTTAAGTGGTTACGGGAAACATAGGTTACAGGAAACAGCTGCTACGTTTTCAGCGCATGTAACCACTTGAAAATGACGTAAGATACAAATTGCAATAGAGGAGACTGTAATATATATTAAAGTCAATCGCAAAACGTGAAATCACATTCTTAAAAAATATTTGTGATAATCGCTCTATGGTACACCACATGACGTATTTAATACTAGACAATACACTCAAGTTTCAAACTTTAAACTGTAGCCTAAATCAGTTGGTGAAGTAAAAAAATAGTACAGTCTGTTTATTACTAAAACATATTTTCAAAAGTTGCAACAACTATGAACGATGCTTTATTTAAACCAGCCAACAGTAACTGCAGCTCCATACCAATAGAAGTTATTACGTGTAGACAACAGATTTCAATCGTTGACACAAAACATTAAACATTTGTTGTACGAATACGTATAACATCGAAGTAATAATCTCTGATTCTACTCCAAAGTGACTTAAACGGCTATGTGTTTATTTAGAATTATGGCGTGCGCCAATAACAATCCGTTCAGTGTGAAATGCGTAAATAGTAACTTTTATTTACATTTGTCAAGAATTTTTGAAATTGTTTACAATTACAAGAAACTGTTGACTAAAGGAAAACAAATAGAAAAACACGATTTTGTTAGAGATTAGCCTCATAATGGAGTGATAAACTTACTGTATGTTAACGCTGAATGTTTAATATTTTCAATGTTTTGTAAGTGTTTAAACAAACTCTGTAGAATTTACATTCAAACTTTTCAATAAAGTATTTCCTGGTCGTTACCTTGTGCACGTTTTCCCCTTAGCAAGATAACAGCTGAATGGAGTACAAATATGGATTTGTCATTGGTGTTCCTTGTTAGGGTGTTGTGGAAGCTGCCAACCTTTTGCGTAGGAAAAGATTAGGAAGCGAATCACTTCAAAGCCCACTTCATTTCATTTGGTACTAAGATTATATTGGTTTATCGTTTCCTAGAATGTAAATGTAGTTTGTGTTCGTAATAGTATTATGTAAGTCTTTCTGTAAATGCAGCTTCTACATTGACGATATTCTCGCTCCTATGAACTAAAATTGCCTCTTTCCGGATCCTAAATTCTCTTGTGAAGTATTCTTCTAAAGCTCTGATGCTAAAATTTAAAGCTTGTGTAACCTAATGGTCCTGATATTTGTTAAAGAGTTGTGAGCTCCAGCTTTTACAGTAATCAGCTACTCTAGTTTAGCACAAAATAATATTAATTGTTTCTTTCTTGAATATTTTCCAACCGCTTAACACACAGTTTTGTACTGCAGCCTGTCAGCTCGTGATACTTTCACCACCCTTCCTCCTCTTTCTCCCACCTCTTGCAACTCTAAAGCTCTCGTAAAGTGGGTACGTGGGTGGTGTCGTTCAGTCGCTTTGCATCCCTTACATAAATGTCTTTACATATCGTACATTTTCAAGCTATAGTTTGAATGTTTTTAGACTTTTTTGGAAATTTTCTTCCTCGTTCGTGACTCAACACTTCTTAATTGAAATTTCACCCAATCACTAGGTCGCCTCTATTGCCAAAAACCAATAATGTGAAATTACCTCCATTACCGTGTAAACAAACGCCGGCTGATCTACAGGTACCTGTATCTCTGCCAGAAACATTATATCAATAGCAGTTGTCCTTATAGCAGTAACGACTTCCCCAACGGAAGCACATAAATGTTCTCCTGCATTGCCGTTCTGCAGATATGAAGCACGTTGTATTTTGTGGGAGCAAATATTCAGACTCTCTAGCGCAAGCGGCTTATATGTTTCATTATTTCGCACATAATCGTAGAAAACTCGAACTGAGTGTGTGACAAAATATGTTTTATGACAAATGAGTTGCGATCTATAGTCACCACGCCCTTTTCAAATCGTTGGACCTATCAAATCCATCGCGCCTACCCATGTGTAATCTGCAGAGCAAAAATAATATTAACTTTTTTTTCTTGAATGTTTTCCAACCGCGTAACGAACAGTTTTGTATTGCAGCCTGTCAGCTTGTGATCCTTTCACCGCCCTTCCTCCCTATATTTTGGACAATATTTCTGCTTATTAGCTTTATAAAAATATAGTTTGGCTATTGGACTGCATGAATGCGCCGAAATTTGTGTTGCGTTACATCGACATTACTAGTAGGTGTCCCCTCTTCCTGTCATCAGTATTAGCTGTTATGAAAAGAAACAAGGATGTGATGTTTGGAAAGTGTTTTTCTGTTTATTATTGTAAAATGTTGTAGAGATTGTAGCCTGAAAATATATAAGCGGCAGAATCCGATCGAAGTCAGCGAGTGTACTTCTTACTATCGACTGCACAGTTGCAGCTCGAGGCAAGGATAACATCGGCGCTAGTGGCCGCAGCTAGACTCCAATGTTAGCCGCGTAGAAAGACCAAGGGAGAATTATCGTGCTATGTTTGTTCATTGTAAATGGTTCTTCATTTTACCCATGAGAAATTCAGTTTGTAGTTGTTGGTTGGTAGCCGCACTAAGATCAGTCCGAATCGGGGTTGGACCCGGGAGTGTTTGGGGTAAAAGCTACAGTCGTTTAGGAGAATTCCTTGAGATTGTTATCGGTTTGTTTGAAAGATATTTACTCTGTGACCAACTTGAGCTCACTTTGTAGGGTTAAAAACGTCAAGTGGCTTATTTGTGTGAGAACTTAGAACTTTGTGCGAGGTAGCAATAGTGGCTACGGCATATTGTAGTTTAAAATTGGTTTCTCATGGTTGGCAACAGTTGCTGAACGACGTTTGCTTGAGAGCCACTCGTTTGCAGGCGATCCGTATCTCAGTTAGAATGTAAATTTTCGATTTTGTTGTGGGAGATAATTCTTGTTATCACGCGATATCATTATTTGAATTTGAAGGTGGAGAAAGCACGCACTAAGGAAATGGTGCATCTGCGTTGGTGTATCAGTAGATTTGAAGCCGAAAACAAGCACTCAGGAAATGGTGCCTTTGCGATATAGTGTTAGGGATTATTCTGCGACTTCAGCGTGAGAGTCGATGTATTTTAGTTAAGGTTTGGAAAGTCTCTGTATAAATACGTGAACTATGTTATCTTGGTAATTAGGACAACGGACGTCCTACAGTTGTAGATGATACAGCGAGAACAAATCTAAGTTAGTAGAACATCTGTACGTGCGGTCTCGAATGTAGAAGCTTTTCCTATAAACCCCTTTACGACAAAGTAAGAACCATTGTTACTAAGGGCACTCTAATTGTCTTTCCTATTAAGCGAGTGCTGTGTTTTAAATAATTTCATTAGTAGTGGCTCCGCGGAAAGTCGACAACTTAAGTGGGAGTAGTTTTAAGTCTATAAGTTCAAGCAGTTTAAAAGTGGCGTTGACACCCAGGTACTTGTTTAAATTTATTCTACTTTTCTGCTACGACTGCCCAGCACTCGGAAAATCAAAACTGACTTGCACATGTACAAGGAAGAAAACAGGCAATAAATACAGAACAGCTACTGTTTTAAACATAAAATATTGACCCGAGTCTCATTTACCCCATATTTAATATTCAAACATATTTAAAAAGTCAAGCTCAGTTTTACATCAAACGAACAATTTTCAAATATGACAGAGTGAAGTGGGAAAAGAAAGTCCAAAATTAGATAAAGAAAAATCTGCAACTTTATAAAAAGTAATGATGTTAATTCCCAAAGAAATAGCAATATTAGTTGAGATTTTTTAATTTGCAAAGAAAGAAATTATTTCATATTTCTTGAGTTGAAAAAGGAGAGAAATTATGTTCAGTTTTTTTTATTTAAATGGAAAGATGATTAATGCTTGAAAGAAAAATAACACAGGCCAACGAAAAATTGTTTTTAAAAACTTTTTTTTTACTTTGATAGCTGATCTTTATAGATTTTTATGAGCTGAATCCAAATCTAGTCTCAGTTTTTTTGTATCCCCCGTAGTTTTTGAGTAATATGCTTTTTACTATATAGTATAAAAATCCTATGCTATACTGTAAATGGGGAAATTAATGAAACGCTTTGTTACAACATAAGCATGGTTTGTATTTACAGTAAGCTCCTTAAAACAATGATATGTGTTAATAGAGGTTTCACTTGTCAGCTGTAATTGCTTTGTATTTTCTTTATCTTCTTACTTTGAAACTTCTTGTGTAGCTTTTTCTACGATGAGTCGCTTGCTGAACTTCTCGGTGAAGTGGCCAACAATAGTCCCCTATCATGTTGGTGTTCCAGGGGCCTTGGTAGCGTTTTCCGTCACTTTAATCTCCTGGTAAAAACGCTCTCCTTGCTCCTTACTAACATTTTCCATATTCTGCGGGAAGTAATCAATGTGGCTGTTCGAAAAGTGAACTTTCAGGCTCATTAAACATCCTAAAGTTTTAAACTTCTTTAACGTTGTAGCTATAATAGAAACATATTCTGAGTCTTTTTCATGTCCTAAGAACTTTGTAACGACTTGCTTGAATGATACCCATGCTTCTCTCATTTAAGGTCATTGTGGATTCAAAGTTAACATCAAACATCAATTCTCTAATGTCAGGTCTGACAAAGACGCCTTCTTTTAGTTTAGCTTCTGAAAGGTGTGGAAACTTTTGGCAGAGATACTTAAAACATGGTCCATCTTTAGGCAAAGCCTTTACAAACTGTTTCATTAGGCCTAACTTTATATGTAAAAGTGGTAGGTGTACGTTTTTTGGACCTACAAGGTTTTCTGCGTAGAATGTTCTTCTTACCAGGTTTCAAAGACCCCCTCACAGGCCAGTTCTCTCTGCACCAGTGTTGAGCCCTAGCCCTACTGTCGCATTCACATGGAAATCTGGTAACGCCACCTTGCTGACCAAGGAGCATCCTTGTTACTTTTAGATCGCCACCTATAATCTAACCATGTGCAGAATAGCCTGTTTTATTTAGCACTATTCCTAGTTTTTCATAGCTTTCTTTCATATGTACAGAGTGTCCAACAGGTACAGATGCATACATGTTACCATTGAGTAATACAACAGCCTTTAAACTATTTTTGGATGAATCAGCAAACAGCCTCCAGGCTTCCTTTTTGTATTCAATACCAAACTCATTCGTCAGACTGGGAATGTCTGAGCAGTACATTAATCACCTTCTTGTTGAAAAGACTTGGAATAATGCTGCTGCAGGCCGGAGTGGCCGAGCGGTTCTAGGCGCTTCAGTCTGGAACCGCGAGACCGCTACGGTCGCAGGTTCGAATTCTGCCTCGGGCATGGATGTGTGTGATGTCCTTAGGTTGGTTAGGTTTAAGTAGTTCTAAGTTCTAGGGGACTGACGACCTCCAATGTTAAGTCCCATAGTGCTCAGAGCCAAGCCAATAATGCTGCTCTCTCTCTTTATATACATGTATATGCTGGTTCCAGCTGCCTGTAATTTGTGTTCTTTTAATCTAGAGCCAAGCAATCCAGCTTTTTCTTTCGTTAAGCCCAGATCCCTAACCAAATCGTAAAGCTCGGTCTGAGTAAACAATTTGGGCTCTAGACTTTCTGTATTACAATGGAATTAATCATCATCTGTTTCATCTAAATCACATTGTACATCAGCTGTTGTAATATAATTTCAGTCATCTGGTGGTTCAAGAACCACCAAATCTACACCATGCTCTACTGGTCGGATGTCCGACAGAAGGGTAGGGTAGTTTATTACCTTCTTGTTTTTCGAATTATGACCAGTAATATCAACACTGCAAATGTAGCAATCATCAGAATGATTTCTTGCTCCCTCCATGTCATAGTAACAGCAAATCTAAAGGCTTTTTTCTCCTTTTTGGACCATTTTCTCAGATCTTCAACACACACATAACATACCTTAAGGTATGAATTTAAAAAAAAAGGTCTTCAGAAACAGTTTTTCGTGCTTTATTCAGAAGACGCTGGTTGTGCACTGAATAAAACACGAAAAACTGTGACTGAAGGCGTTTTTTAATTCGCATCTCGAGTTTATTGAGTACAGTCACGTCTGAAGTTGCAAAATTTTGGATACAATTATAACATACCTTATGTGGCGCCCAAGATTTATCTTGATCGCCAAGTTTAGATCCAAAGTACGATAGATAAACCTTTTTCACATAGTCTGTAAAGTTTCTTTGGTGTTTTTAAATCACAAATTCACCACAAATATAACAAAAACTGCCAGCAGAGTTTTTACAACCACGATAAGACATTGTTCTGAGCACATGTACAGGAAACGGGAAAGTGAGATTAGGTTGGCATTAAACAAAACAGCATCTGTTAACACAAAAATAGAATCGACCTTTTTTTGCCAGAAAATGTTTTTCAGCAGTGCTACAAACGTCATCTACATTCATTACACCTCATTCTTAAATTATTTTAGCTACATAAAAGCTGTTAAATTCTTTAAAAAATCATCTAATTTAACACATTTAACTGTAAAATGTGAGGAAATGGTGGGTGATACAGTTTATTAAGTATCATACTAGGATTTCCCACCCTAAAAATACATAAGAATAAGGTACTTTCAGCAAAAAAGATTTTTCCATCGTTGGCCTGTGTAATCTAATTATTGGTGAGCGAGTGAGGATTTAAAATGAATTACTACGTTGGTATTTAAGTTCTGCAATGATTGTGTGTAACGCGCTTCCTATGCACGGAAGTTATCTTTGATTAATATCGTCAAGTAAACAAGAGAGTAAATTATACCTCTCAAAGTGCGAGGCAAAATAAATATTATTTAAAAGTGCAGACAAGCAAAGTACAATTATCTGGTTCTACGTAACTGGGTTGTGGTTTTGAATTGAAAAGTTATTTATACGTTATTATCGAGCATGACATCTCGTATATATGTAACAGAGTCGAACATTACAATTACGCCTGTGCTTAGTGAGGTGCTTTGCGTGTAGTACAGTTATAGCATGGAAGATTCAATTTGTGGCTGTAAGTAGTGAGGTCGAGTATCTGATTTACTATCCAACGTATACCGTGCATGGAATTTTCTATTGAAGCGGATATCGTCTTGATGGTAGTTATTCATACTAACCTTGCAGATCTTTTGGTAATTAGATGTGTTATTAATGTCATAATTATCAAATTCCGGTAGCTACCACTAGCCGTCAAACCACTAACTGTTTCTGTGCAATTCTGTAGTGCACAACATCCTCATAGTGTGAGCTGTATCGAGAGAATTTCATATCCAAATAAATGTGTCTGCATTGTGATCTGGATTGCCGACATTTACAATACAGAAGTTTACAGCTGCTGGTTATCTTAGGCATTGTCTTGCCAGTGAAGTCGAGTGATGTACTTCCAAGATAGAGCTAATGTAGCAGATTCGTGTGCTGTGATTCTTGAACACAACTGAGCGGAACTAAGGTACAGATTTCTGCTGTGCGAGATCTCCCCTTACGTGTCACTTTCTGTGCTGTTTGTTTAGAAAACATCTAATTCTACACATATAAACACAAGTTGCTCTCCTTCAAATTTACAAACAAAAGAGAACAGGTATTTTTAAATTTCTTTGTACCATTAGGAAAAAGCATAGGAAAGGACACATACACTATGTGATCAAATGTATCCGGACACCTGGCGCTCTCCATCGGTAATGCTGAAATTCAGTATGGTGTTGTCCCACCCTTAGCCCTGATGACAGCTTCCACTCTCGCAGGCATACGTTCGATCAGGTGCTGGAAGGTTTCTTGGGGAATGGCAGCCCATTATTCATGGTGTGCTGCACTGAGTAGAGGTAGCGATGTCGGTCAGTGAGGCCTGGCACAAAGTCGGCATTCCAAAACAACCCAAAGCTGTTCTGTAGGATTCAGGTCAGGACTCTGTGTAGGGAAGTCCAATGCAGGGATGTTATTGTCGTGTAACAACTCCTCCACAGGAAGTGCATTATGAATAGGTGTTCTATCGTGTTGAAAGATGCAATCTCCATCCCCAATCCCCAGTGAGAAGCAAGAAGGTGTTTAAAACATCAGTGTAGACCTGTGCTGTGATAGTGACACGCAAAACAACAAGGGGTGCAAGCCCCCTCCACGAAAAGCAATTTTATTGTTGGCGCTAGACATACTGGAAGATGATGATCACCGGACATCGCCATACCCACACCCTGCCATCGGATCGCCACATTGTGTACTGTGATTTTTCACTCCACACAACGTTTTTCCACTGTTCAATCGTCCAATGTTTACGCTCCTTACAGGAGGAGGAGGAGATTACCGTTTAACGTCCCGTCGACAACGAGGTCATTAGAGACGGAATACAAGCTCGGATTAGGGAAGGATGGGGAAGGAAATCGGCCGTGCCCTTTCTAAGGAACCATCCCGGCATTTGCCTGAAGCGACTTAGGAAAATCACAGAAAACCTAAATCAGGATGGCAGGACCCGGGATTGAACCGTCGTCCTCCCGAATGCGAGTCCAGTGTGCTAACCACTGCGCCACGTCACTCGGTTTAGATTAGATTAGATTAGATTTACTTTCATTCCAATTGATCCGTAGTGAGGAGGTCCTCCAGGATGTGGAACATGTCAGAAAAACAACAATACATGACAAATATTTACAACTAAAACAAATAAGCTAATGTACCATTCCACAGGTCCCAAGTGGAATGATCGTCATTTTTTAATGAACACTAAGAGTCATTTTACAAATACTAATGCACTGAATTTAAAATAAAAAGTTTTTTATTTATTTATAAGGTAATAAACATGTAATACAACTACTGTAATACTTATTTACAATGAACACATTACTGCACTGAAATGGTGCAGAAGTTAGATTATACTTACACACAACCACACACACACACACACACACACACACACACAAATTTTCAGTGAACACATTACTGCACTGAAATTGTGCAGAAGTTATGTTGTACTTATATACAAATCAGTTGGTTTTACTAAGAAATTCATCAATGGAGTAGAAGGAGTTGGCCACCAATACGCTCCTTACACCAAGCGAGGCGTCATTTGGCATTTACCGGCGTGATGTGTGGCTAACAAGCAGCCACTCGACCATGAAATCCAAGTTTTCTCACCTCCTGCCTAACTGTCATAGTACTTGCAGTGGATCCTGATGCAGTTTGGAATTCCTGTGTGATGGTCTGGATAGATGTCTGCCCATTACACAGTACGACCTTCTTCGACTGTCGGCGGTCTCTGTCAGTCAACAGACGAGGTCAGCCTGTACACTTTTGTGCTGTACGTTTCCCTTCACGTTTCCACTTCATCTGACCTAGGGATGTTTAGGACCTAGGGATGCTTAGGAGAGTGGAAATCTCGCGTACAGACGTATGATACAAGTGACACACAATCACCTGAACATGTTCAAAGTCCGTGTGTGCCACGGAGCGCCCCATTCTGTTCTCTCACCTTGTCTCATGACTACTGAGGTCGCTGATATGGAGAACCTGGCAGCAGGTGGCAGCACAATGCACCTAATACGAAAAACGTATGTTTTTGGGGGTGTTCGGATACTTTTGATCACATAGTGTAATAGGGAACTGCAATTACGAAGACATTCCAAAACGCACTTTTACTTTCAAAACGCCAACTAAATTACGTGCAAATGGAGCCAGCAAAAAAAATTAAATGCGTTGACGCCGTATTATTACCACATACACTGATAACATGCAGTGCTAGTTAGGCAAGGTTCGTAGCAGTCGCGCGGTTCCGGACTGAATCGCTTCTAACATCTGACGCTGTAGTTCCAGAATGAAATTTTCACTCAGCAGCGGAGTGTGCGCTGATATGAAACTTTCCTGGCAGATTAAAACTGTGTGCCAGACCGAAACTCGAACTCGGGACCGTTGCCTTTCGCGGGCAAGTGCTCTACCAACTGAGCTACCCAAGTACGACTCACGACCCGTCCTCACAGCTTCAATTCTGCCAGTACCTTGTCCCTGCCTTCCAAACTTCACAGAAGCTCTTCTGCAAACTTTACAGAACTAGGACTCCTGGAAGAAAGGCAGAGCACTTGCTCGCAAAAGGCAAAGGTCCCGAGTTCGAGTCTCGGTCTGGCACACAGTTTTAATCTGCCGGAAAAGTTTCATATCAGCGCACACTCCGCTGCAGAGTGAAAATTTCATTCTGGAAACATCCCCCAGGCTCCATGTCTCCGCAATATCCTTTCTTCCAGGAGTGCTAGTTCTGCAAGGTTTGCAGAAGAGCTTCTGTGAAATTTGGAAGGTAGTAACGAGGTAATGGCACAACTGAAGCTGTGAGGACGTGTCGTGAGTCGTGCTTGGGTAGCTCAGATGGTAGAGCATTTGCCCGTGACAGGCAAAGGTCATGTGTTCGAGTCTCTGTCTGGCACACAGTTTTAATCTGCCAGGAAGTTTCAAAAATGGTAGAGGTAGCTGGCCAATAAGCTGGAGGAAGTCTGCCCTGGTGACATCGAATGACGGAGGTACATAAATGGTACAGAGGGAAAAAGTCAGGCGGGGAAGGAAAAGGCGAACTGCAACAGCTAGAATAGGGGTAGTCAGGGAATAGGTTGACATTGAATGTCATCCAGTATGAGCAGCATGACGCCCTCATGAGATGGAATGCCGACCTCAGGGGGAAAGTCAAAAGGAATCGGTAAGTAATGTGAAAGCTCAAAGCGGTCGTGAGGGCGCAATTTCGTTTCTTGAAGGCAGAGTACAAGGGGATGCTACAATGCTAAAAGCAGCTGTAAGTCTTCTTTGTGGGACCGAAGGCCGCGAACGTTCCATTGGAGGACAGTCCTGAGGAGGAAGAGATGTAGGGGTGTTAACTCGGCGGCCGGCAAGTGACAGCCGGTGTAGAGTCATTACTACAGGGCACAAAAACAGGAGGATCCTGCTCCATGGATCCACAGAAGCATCGGCTTGCTTGTGCGGTCGGTCTGTGGAGTCCAACGCTGAAAAACGGTTGGTGGTGCGCACCGGCGAGACAGAAGCCGGCTGGGCTAAGGTACCACGTGGCGACACCGTCAAATAGGATCTTCGAGTGGTGATGAAGAAGACCGTTCGCCTTTGGTGGACTTCTTCGAGCCTTACCGGTCAGAGGAAGACTCCTTTCCTGCCTACTGGTTGTGTAGCTGGTGGATTCGCCCCTTGAGGCGAGAGTTTGACGGTTTGTTGCACAGTGGGACGGGGGCATGGCGATGCTACCTTGACACTGGGCGATTTCACAACCTCAGAGCTGAATTGGAGATCGCATGTCTGTGTGGCCATGTCCTTCATGGAGCGAGGGGTAACAAGAACAGAACTATAGGTGCCAGATGGGAGAACACAGGGTTCTTGCTAGCTACTGGGTAAGGCACTTTTTCCTTTACCCGAATCTCTTGTACAGCCCGCTCATCAAGATACACGGGACAATCCCGAGAGAAGGCGGCATGGCCGCCATTGCAGTTTATACAGTAGGGAGAATGAAACGGAAAATCACCTGCATGTGCATCCCTACCTCTGGTTATACATTTGGCTGGGTAACGACAAGACGTTCTAGTGTGGTTGAAACGATGACACTGGTAGCATCGGGTTTGAATGTACGGCTCTGACAGTGATAATTTCGTAGCCTGCTTTGATCATGGACGGCAGCACCACTCTATCAAAGGAGAGGAAAACAGTGCGGGTGGGCACTAAGGAGGAATCTACCATTTTCATTACACCATGGACTGCAATGATATCCTGATCAGAGAGGTAAGGTTGGATTTCGGCCTTGGTTAGAGCGTCGAGCAGGCTGGTGTAAATTACACCACGAGAAGAATTCAAAGTTATATGGGCCTCGACACGAATGGGTTAGCCGTGGAAAAGCGAGGCGGCAAGCAGTTGTTGTGCTTGAGAATCAGACGCAGTCTCCAAAAGCAAAGTGCCATTCTGTAAACGAGAGAAGGATTTCACAGGGCCAGCAACTGCAACACCTTTCTGAATAAAAACGGATTTACCTTGCCAAAGGACTGACCATCTTCAGTATGCGAGACCACGAGGAACGGTGGTGCAGCGGGAAGAGTCTTCGAATCATTAGCCTCATTACGTTTACGTTCCGTAGACGTTGATTGGGAAGATGATTGACTCATTGAGAGAAAATCCCCCATGATTGCCAGCTCTCCGATGGCGCGCTCCTTCCAGCTTGGGGCTCCCTTCACAAGGGTGCGCACTCGCCTTATATGATTGTTCACACCTCAGCTCACACTGAACATCTGACAGAGGGACCAATTGGAAAAATGGGAAGGTTACAGCTCAGGCAATCACCCCTCCCTGGGCCTAGCCCGTACCAGGGGGTACATGCGCACCCTACCTGTCGAGCTGGGGCTGGGAATTACGCGTTACCCAGTCACCTGTTACGCGTCAGACGCATGGGCCTTCAGCACAGGGAGAAAGAAGAAAAAGAGGAACCTCAAACGCCGAAGAGGAGGAATGAGAGAAGGGAAACGAAGAAAGGAAAAGGGAGCGAAAAACATAGGTGAGACTGCTCTTACGTCAGCGACAGACAAGGCAGAACATTCCCAATAACACCCTAGACATGTTCCCCAAGGGAGAGGAAAAAGAATAGCAAGAGGATAGACATGTAGCAGGAAAGGGAAAAAACGCTAGAAAGGCTGGAGCAACGTGGTAGCCAAACACGAACCTGCGAAAGAGTGGTGAGCCCCCTGGGGAGCTGTTTAACTGTAATTCCTACTGCGATATTCCTTATTGCTGTATCTATAGCCTTAGAGAACGTCAAGCATATCTCGTCATTCCTTAGTACTTCCTTACCCCACTTCTTTACATGTTGATTCTTCCTGATTAATCTCTTAAACTTCGGGCTACTCTTCATCACTACTACATTCTAATCTGAGTCTATATCTGCTCCAGGGTATACCTTGCTATCCAGTACCTGAGTTCGGAATCTCTGTGTGACCATGATGTAATCTAACTGAAATCTTCCCATATCACAGAGCCTTTTCCATATACACCTCTTCCTCTTGTGATTCTTGAGCAGAGTATTCGCTATTACCAGCTGAAACTTGTTATAGGACTCAATTAGTCTTTCTCCTCTCTCATTCCTTGTCTCAAGCCCATATCCTCCTGTAACCTTTTCTTCTACTCCTTCCCCTACAACTGCATTCCAGTCCCCCATGACTATTAGATTTTCATCCCCCTTTACATACTGTTCTACCGTTTCAATATCCTCATGCACTTTCCCTGTCTCTTCAGTCTCAGCTTGTGACGTCGGCATGTACACCTGAACTATAGTTGTGTGTTGGTTTGCTGTCGATTCTGATAAGAACAACCCTCTCACTGAAATGTTCATAGTAACACACTCTTTTTTTCCTACCTCCCTGTTCATAACGAATCCTGCTCCCGTTATACGACTTTCGGCTGCTGTTGATATTTTCCTATACTCATCTGACCAGAAATCATTGTCTTCTTGTCTTTGTCTTCTACGGCAAAATCTGCACCCGTTTCGTCTAAAGCATTTCCTTTGTTTCACCACAAATGACACTGTAATAGGAGGAATAGAAACGGATACAGGATCATAATTTACGACATTAGTCTTCGGCCCTTACATATCCAATACCACATGTTCTAACCGAAAACTCCATTTGCAATGTTGTATTCCTCCGACATATCGAACGGGGGCTGCTCGACGCGCCACTGTTGCCGTGACTCGATGCGAACGCTACTCTACTTTTCCAATTAAAGTAAGTTTTCAAACGTAGTACCGCCAACTTCAGTACACTTAGTGGTCCTCTTCTCAAATGATCGTGCACAGGGCAGAAGCATATCTGCGGAAATGTCATCACAAGCGTTTCTGGTGTGGTTGACCATGTCTTCACGGCGTGTTGACACTTGCTGGTATACGTCATCTTTTAAATATCCCCTCAGAAAGAAATCTGGCGACGTAAAAACCGGTGATATAGCGGGATAATTAATAGGTCCACCTCTTCCAATCCAACGACCAGCGTAAACGCGGTCTTAATACCCCCCGTGCTTCAATTGGGCAATGCGCTGGGCAACCGTTACGTTGTCAAACTTCGAGGACTCCATCCTGCAGTACTACTGGTAGTAACTGTTCCAAAAACGTTCGATATTTGCGTCTATTCAACATGCCGTCCATAAAATACGGACCAATGAGTTTGTTCCCCATGATGCTACACCATACGTTAAAAGTCCAAGGACAATGATAGTCAGCTTCCCGTAAACAGTGGGGATTTTCTACGCCCCAGCAATGCATGTTAAACTTGATAACGCTACCATGGTTTGTGAATGTAGTAGACGCATGGGAAAATAGTACCTAAACAAAGTACCTGCGAGTCGTTTGCCTTTGTTGACAGGCCCACTCACAAAACACTACCTGGTTATGGAAATCGAGCCCATAAAGTTCTTGGTGCAGTGATACGTGGTATGGGAAATACTTATGACGATGCAGTATTGTGACAATACTACCTATGGGCATACCGGAATCGCGGTGTTATTGCCGGGTGCTTATCTGTGGGTAGTGATGCACTGTCGTTACTGCAGCTACAGTATTTCATTAGCTTCCCCTGTAACACGTTTGCTACGTTAACTTTTGCCAGTTTGTGCGCTGTATCACAGATAAAGGCGTTCACAACCTTGTAAAAAACGAACGAGAGCAAACTTTCCCTGGAAAACGCTCGGCATAAAGGCAACAGCAGACTGAACATCTCTCCTACGTTCTCCGTAACGCCGGCCTGTGTGGCCGAGAGGTTCTAGGCGCTTCAGTCTGGAACGGCGCGACCGCTACGGTCGCAGGTTCGAATCCTGCCTCGGGCATGGATGTGTGTGATGTCCTTACGTTAGTTAGGTTTAAGTAGTTCTAAGGTCTAGGGGAATGATGACCTCATATGTTGAGTCCCATAGTGCTCAGAGCCATTTGAACCATTTTTTCCTCCGTGAATCAGTATCGTTTCAGCTGTTTACTTCTGTGGTTGCAGCATTCATCGTCCATTTGCATGTATGTTCTCCAAATTATAGGTAGATGTGCATATAATAAACACTGTGCAAATGTTGTAATGTTTAGAGCCCCTGTATGTCCTATGTCGGCACGGTACGATAGTCAGTTCCGGTCGCAGTGTATTGCCTGTTATGATACGTTGTAGTTCGCTACACGGCCACGATGGCGCATTGAGTAGCCCCCTGTTCGATATGTAGGAGGAATACAACGTTGCGAATGGGACTTCCAATTAGAAATACTGGTTTGTTCCATTCTCGTAGCATGGAGCTGGGGTCCGACGTGCCATTGGATATTCAAGGGTCATTGAGTAGCATGTCTTAAATTACGATTGTGTAATCATTTCTATTCCTCCGATGACAGCGCCATCTGTGACGAAACGAAAAAAATGCTTTAGGCGAAACGTATGTGGATTTCGTCAGAGAATCGTAATCTGCAATAAAAAATGGGGTACCTTTGAAGATTTCATAGTTAATACCTGCCACCTACGAACGGGGTAGTGTGGCGGGTCGAGTGTGGTATGATTTGACATCCCCTTCCGAGACAAAAAAAATGGAATCAAAACTTTTTTTAATTCAACGTTTAGTTTTCGAGACATTTCAATGTTTTCAGTTAAAATGAATACCCTGTATATTATTTTGCCTCGCTGATGAAGGATATAAAACTATTTTTTTTTCTCTTTTCAACATTTTAGGCGTAATTTCAAAGTATCCACTTCTACTGAAACTAGACTAACATAAGAAACTATACTGTGCTCAACAAACAGAATAATATAAAAAATATTTACATTCGCAGCAGTTGCTATAGTACGAGGACTAATCGGAAAGTAAGGTACGATAGCTCGTAAAATGGAAATCACAATTAAAATCCAATGAAGTTTTGCACAGATCTTGTCGGCAATGTCTCTAGTACGCCTGTTGATAGCGTCACGTCGCACTTTCCAGTTCTGAGCATATCTTTTGTTTTTCGAAATAATTATTCTGTCGTCAATAGCCAAAATCTAGTCAGTGAAATTAACGATCTGCAGTGCGACCAGCATACTAAATTGTTTTCATTAGACATTGAAAACCTTATTACTAACGTACTTGTTCAAACAACCATTGATATCGTTGAAAAAAATTACGTACTTAAAAAAGATATTTCTGATGCGCAAATCACTGATATAATTCGTTTGCTAAGAGTAATAGTAAAGTACAACAATTTTGTTTTCAGTCGCAAATTATACCATCAGCCTTAGGTCAACCAATGGGTAACCCACTGGCAGGCATCTTTGTCGATATTTTCATTGATTCACTGGAAAAGAAATTCTTCAATAATCAAAAGATCAAAACAAATTGCAAAACAATCTAGAAAAGATATCTGAATGGTGCGAAAATTGGCAGTTGACCCTAATAACGAAAAGTGTGAGGACATCCACATGAGTGCTAAAATGAATTCGTTAAACTTCGGTTACACGATAAATCAGTCAAATCTAAAGGCCGTAAATTCAAGTAAATACTTAGGAATTACAATTACAAACAACTTAAATTGGAAGGAACACACAGAAAATGTTGTGGGTCAGGCTAACCAAAGACTGCGTTTTATTGGCAGGACACTTGTAAAATCTAACAGATCTACTATGGAGACTGCCTACACTAAGCTTTTCCATCCCCTTTTAGAATACTGCTCCGCGGTGTGGGGTCCTTACATGATAGGACTGACGGAGTACATCGAAAAGTTCAAATAAGGGCCGCACTTGTTGTATTATCACGAAATATGGGAGAGAGCGTCACTGAAATGATACAGGATTTGGGCTGGACATCATTAAAAGAAAGGTGTTTTTCGTTGCGACAGAAACTTCTAACGAAATTCCAATCACCAGCTTTCTCCTCCGAATGCGAAAATACTTTATTGACACCGACCCACACAGGGAGTAACGATCGTCACCATAAAATAAGGGAAATCAAAGCTCGTACGGAAAAATATAGGTGTTCATCCTTTCTGCGCGCTATACAAGACTGGAATAATAGAAAATTGTGAAGGTGGTTCGATGAACCGCCCGCCAGGCACTTAAATGTGATTCGCGGAGTATCCATGTAGATGTAGATGTCGATGTCGATCTTGGTATTTTGTCTTACGCTTGGTACGTAGATGGCATTTCAATCACATAAAGTGATTCCCTGGAAGGAATTCAGTATCTTTAAAAAATTTTAAAAGTCTTCATGAAAAATTTGCTTCATTTGTGAGACAGAAAATAACGACCGTCAGTATAATCACTTGGACCTCAGTATTGCTATTGACAACGACAGACTTTCTTTCAGAATTTTTCGAAAAGACACTAATACAGACCAAATTATGCCTTCTGGTTCAGTGCATCGTCATTCCCATAAGAAAGCATTTTTTCATTCAGCCATTCATCCTGCAGTCCCCGTACCTTTGTCACCTGACAAGCTTAGTGAAGAGATGAACATAATAAAAAATAACGTCTATGATCGCACGTTAGTTGACAAGATCTTCAAAGTTAAAACTGACGCTAAAGTGACCACTTTAGGCAGCAGTGTAAAAATGTTTTCTCGATTCCATTTTTAGGCCCTATTCCGTATAAAACTTGTCGTCTTATGATTAAAAAATATGCATTCAATGTTATCTTTTCCAAGGAGAATAACTTATCAAAAAAAAAAAAAAAAAAAACCTCATCCACACTCTAAAGTCCACAGTTGCTCCAATACACAATTCAGGAGTGTATAAAATCACTTGTGATACGTTCCCCGTTTATTATATGGGACAAACTGGACGGCCTTTTAATGTCAGGTCCAAACAACGTGTGTTGGGGAAAAGAGGCACTAATGTACACAATATTACTTTGCTGATCATCTGATAATTTCCGGGCACAAACCGAAACGCATTGAAGAAATTTCCATTTTACATCGAGAAAGGAAAGGTCATAAATTCGACGTACTCGAAGAGCTAGAGATATTCAAGCATATTTCTAAGAACGATGGCCTCATCCTCAATGAACAGTTACAACTACTTAACAAAAATTTTTTCAATGGTTTTAATCCACTCCTCGCGGAATTATGATTCCTCTATTTTTTGCTATATTTTTCCTGCTTCTTGTTTCGAAACATTATTTTCTTCTGATGTCATAGATATGTGCTGCTGACGTTACCTTCATGCAAATATTCTCTGGATTGCACAACTGTTAGTAAAATATGTTCCATGTCATTCAGTCCTTCACGTAATAGTAATTTCTGTAATGCCTAATAGATGGCTCTGTTATACTTAATCTGCTTGTCTTCAGTGTAATTTGAAAAGGATATTAAGCTCTCTTTATATTTTGTTTCTTAAAATTAACTGTCGTATTTTTTTTAAATTATTTTTGTTATAATGTTTCAAATGGACACACGTTACTGTCCGCGCCTAATAGGCGGCGCAACTCGTATTATTTTAGTGGCAGCAATGCAATCCACTGGACCAATCAGCCTGATGTTGTTCCCAGCTGGGTACACGTTGCAAAAGCTTCAACGCTTTGTTTACTATTATCTGGAGCACAGTTGCTCACAATTCTAATTATTGCTTTTTAGCAATGCAATTTTACGTAAGTAACCTCTGTCCGTCATGAAAATTGTCATCTTGGTTAATTTGTTTTTTGTCATTCCTGATTTTCTATGTATTATTTTTATAGGATTTAGCAACTGTTCAGGTGTCGAAACGTAGGTCAATGTACCTAACGTTTACATGCAACAGGTTGGCTGTTTAATCTTATATTGGGAAAGAAGGGTGAAGAGCGCTATTCAAACCTGCAATGAACTGTTTAATTTTTCCCAGTTTAATGTGCAGAAGGGGCAAGAAAATTTATTCCCTGGGTACAACAGGTAACTCAGAGTGTTACAGCGTAAAGTCAAGCGCCGGCATGCCAGTCGGGAACGACAGAGAAGAGATGGCTGTATGAAGACGTCAGCCAATCGCACGCTGACTCAACCCTCTGAAGGACGACAATGCGATAGCAGCGGCCCCTATGTGCAGAGGACTTACCCGCCGCAACCGACTGCTGATGGCCCAGATCAAAAGCAGCGTCAACTCTTGTCGCTTCGCACACACTTTGGATTGTCTATACTGAAGAAGAATTGTTTTGTATCTCACCCTTTGCTTGCAACTCATCTCTGTAGTTGCAAAAGTATTGTAATCATCTCATTGTAATAAAACTCTCTAATACGATTTGTTTGATTGTTCGTCTAGCGAAACGAATATGCAGGCTTCCTAGACACCACATATTTGGCAATGAGGGATGAATGACTCCCGAAGCGACAACCTGTTACCAGAGCCAATAGCAGCTACAATTTTGTTTTGTCGTAGACTTTTGTGTTTTGCTGGCACCTTAATTCTACCTTGTCTTTTCTTTACAAGGATGTGTTTACATGTTTCACCAGTATAGTGTTTTTCCTAATCAGTGCTTTCAGCTGAGAGTTGCAGAAATTTTCTTTGCTAGTGTGCTTATTTTTCTTGCTTGCATTGTCTGTTCATTGCATTTGCCTATTCCAAAATGAGCAACCCACGTCCTCCAACCCCTATTCAGGCGTCTTGCTTGCAAGCGATAGATGCAACGCAGCTAACTCAGATGTTTCAGTTTCAGATGCAGCAGCTTACATCACTTCTCAATACGGTACAACAGTTACTGGCAAACACTGCGAACTCAACAGAACAACAAGCGATACCTGTAGCTCCGAGTGCCATACCGCCTTTTCGCCAGTTTAACGAAAAAGTGGAGGAATGGCTCGAGTGGTTACAACAGTCTGAAGCCCACACCACTGCTCAAAATATATCAGGTACTGTGAAACTACATTACTTTTTGTCAACGATAGGAAGTGCAGTTTTTTTGCCTCATTCAGAAAATTTTTCCCTAACGCCAGTCCGAGTGAACTTTCCTATGATCAGGTTGTAGATTCTCTAACTAACTACTATGACCAACAAGTGAATGTGGTGGCAGCTACGAGTAAATTCTTTTGTTGCAAGAGAGGGTCAGAGCAAACTTAAGGTGAGTGGGTAACAGATTTGCAAGGTATGACGAGGAAATGCAAATTCAAATATGCTTGTGGTGCTTTATATTCCGATGAAATGTTGCATGTTGTGATTATGTACAGTGTCAAGCTTAGAGAACAGATTTTGAAACAATCAGATCCATCATTTCAGCACGTAGTGCAAATTCTAGATCAGTATTATTCAGTGTCCGTCACATACGGTAAATTCGAATAGCCACCAATTTTTTTGCGTTGAGTCGTCCCTTGCTTACGACCGGCCCAATTGGCAGCAACAGCACATGCATGCGACGCCGCGTAAACCGTTCTCTGAACAGGCGAACAGAATTAAGTCATGCCCTCGGTGCTATTCACGGCATAGACTCCAAGATCGCCTGTCCAGACAAGCACGTTGTTATGCTTGTGGAAAGAGAGGTCATGTACAATGTCTGTGTTAGCAATGGAACAAACATAAGAATTCTGACCACTCACAAAAATCTAGTAACGATTCCCATGTTTTCAATGCAGTATATTCAAAGCCTGCTGCAGGCATCAGTAAAACTAGCAAACACTTTCTTCAGTGCTACATACTTTTTGTTCGAAATTCTTCGAGCTTCTGAGGCCACTTGTTGACAAACTGCCTGTTAGCTTCTATCTAAGGTTCTTCGGCCGACAGTCGCCTGATGATTTTTCTGGCGTTTCACAGAACGAGAAGCTGGTATTGTAAAAGATTCACCCTCCATTGAGGTAGTAGACTGGAGTCAAGCTCGCGGCCGCAGACTAAATGTACCTGGTGCGCCAATGTCCGAGGGCTTCTCTGTGGTCGTTTCCGGTGTGGTTGTCTCGCTACCTGTGATGGACGTTCGCTGCAGAACATGAAGCCAGGATCCGTTTACCTTGAGATTTTCCTCTTTCTTGTCGAAGCTATTCTCGTGTTTGTGTATTTCTACAGCTTCTCTTTACAAATCGGTTCGTTAGTTCTTCTCTAGAGCCAGAACAACCGTGTTGGCGAATTTTACTACGTGGTTGGTCTCACACAGCGCGTGCTCTGTCAGCCGATTTCTCCACCTGCACCAACCTCCAATGTCCTTTATGTTATGTGATCCTGGTGCTGATCGATCGTCCAGTCAGTGACCGAGCGGTTCTAGGTGCTTCAGTCTGGAGACGCGCGACCGTTACGGTCGTAGGTTCGAATCCTGCCTCGGGCATGGATGTGTGTGATGTCCTTAGGTTAGTTAGGTTAAGTAGTTCTAAGTTCTAGGGGACTGATGACTTCAGATGTTAAGTCCCATTGTGCTCAGAGCCATTTGAACCATTTGAATCTGATTTATCATGTCACCGAGTCTTCGGCTCTGTTATACTTCTAATTTCACTTGTGGAGCACTTGTGGAGTACTCATTGCTCCTCAGAACACTTTCCCGGTGTTGTACTTCGCGTCTGAGGTGCTGTGGCTCACATATTCGTCTTTCCCGCGTTATGAGCGTATTAATCACGCCTTTTTTCTGGCTCAGGTGGTGATCTGATAGTTTGTGCAGCTATCGGTCAGTGTGTGTCAGTTTTCGATACACGCTGTGTCCCAGGTTTTCACATCCCTTGTGACCAGCACATCTATCAATGGTAGTTTTTGTCCTTCCATTGTAAATTTTAAGTCGGCATGGAGACTGTTCAAGTGTCTTAGGAAGTTACCAAGCTGTTCTTCACCATGACTCCACACAACGAAGGTATCATTGACATATCTGTATCACACCTTAGGTTTACAAGGTGCCGAGTCCAGTGCCTGTGCTTCGAAGTGTTCCATGAAGAAGTTGGCCACCACTGGACTAAGAGGACTACCCATGGTGACGCCTTCCAGCTGTTCGTAGAAGTTGTATTCCACGTGAAATAGCTCGTGGTGAGACATGCTTGAATGAGCTTCGTGACAAAGAAACAATATCAAATCTGACCAGGATGTCGTTTGGTGCCAGTTTTTCAGCTTCTCAATGAAATGTCGTGAGTCCTTTACACATGCATCAGTCTTCCCCGCCAGCGACTGGAGCAGGGAGGACAAGTTTTTTTGCCAGATTATACTTCGGTGAGCCAAGAGCGATAACAATCGGTCTTTTTTCGTCATCAGTCCAGTTTCCCTCCCCTGGGACAAGAGAGTGCCTGGACCTCTGTCTGCTACTCCGCTCTCTTTGACAAGGCCGTTGGCAGAATGAGAGTGACTTCTTAGGCCGGAAGTCTTCGGCCGCCAGTGCTATTTATTTATCAAACATTAAGCAGTGGTAGAATTCGAATCCAGGACCGAAGTCATTTTGATTATGAATCAAAGACGCAAACCTTTTTATTTTACGCTTTTTATTTATTTTTTATTTTTTTTACGGTATTGTTTGTTGCGATTGGTCTGGGCGGGCGTCACAAGACATCCGTTCAAGTTGATCGTTGATTTCTTTACTCAGTTTTTTTTTTATTACAGAGGGTGAGCAGCCCTCTGACCGAGCACGCTGAGCTACCGTACCGGCAGCCCCTAGACCACGGGTTACACACACAGTTCTTAGTGGTACGTAATTCTTATGGATCTTAGGTAACCCATACCGCGGAGGTGGTAGGGCTTCTGTGTTGCGCAGGTTCCTCTGTACGTCCGTTGGAAGAGAAGACGCCTTGATCAGCCGATTCGTATTCCGTGTGATACGCTGCGTCGGATCTGTGTTTAGTTTTCGGTACGGCGTCGGATCTAATAGGCACCGAATAGTCGGCTCTTCGGTCTTCATTACGACGGTAGCATTTCCGTTATCGACAGGCAGTACCAATATACTCTTATCGGCGTTAAGGTTCTTAATGGCTTGCACCACTTCTTCTTCAGGTTGCAAGTTGGTGGTTTTGCTCGCCGCATTAACCTGGCTGTTTCAGTCGGCCAAAGAACAGTCAGCCAAAGAATAGAAGCCAACAGACATTTTGCAACAAGTGGCCACGAATGCCTTAACAATTTCGTATTACGCCTCTACGAGGAGGAGATTTGCAGATTGTACCGACTCCTTGAGCAACGACAGAAGAACGCGATTGATGTCCTCTCTCGCCTTTCTGTTGCAGTGCCGGGATGAAGGTGCTACAGCGAAGTTCTTGAAATGCAAGCACCTATTCACCACCGCCGAAGCACATCGTATCTACGACAGAATGGAACGAACTTTTCTTGGCGAGCGAATTCATACAACACAGAGAGACTTGGCAAGGACAGATGAGGAACATTTGGACATTTTCTATCAATTAAGCAGCAGACTGCATCAAGACGACTGGGTCAAGATCGACAGCATCACCCATAGGAGCATGAGAACGAACTCTAGCGCTGCACTGAGCGACAGAAGAAAAAGTTAGCAAGATACCGGAAGCAGACTGACGAGGCGATTCCCAACATGTCACGCACAGTGGTCAACCTCACTGAACGACAACTGACCGAAGAGGAAGCGTCCATCGTTGAAAAGGGAGGGAACTTCACGATCATCCCGAGAAGTATACCTATGGAGAACATCATTGGTAATACCGAAGCGGCCATTCGGACCCTCAAATGTTTTTGCTCCGGTATTTCATCACAATATAAAGTCCTTCGACGATGACCGGTTTCAGTCAGTAACGACCATCTTCAATTCTACAATATAAAAAGTATATAACTAGTGGGCAGTCTATCTTTTAAAACAATACAGTATTTCCTATCACACTATACTCTGTTAAAACCGGAAATGTACAGATAAAATAAGTTAAAGCGTAACTGTTCTAGAACATGTCCTAATGTGATAAAGCCGTAATACCATCGTCAAAACATACAAATACACTCAGAAAAGCACCGTGACTTAGAACTAAAATATGGTGTATAACAGGCCACATCGTCCACACAGTCATTATGTAACAGGCGCTACTGTTCGAAACATACTGAAGTGCAGTAACTGCCATAAATTTGTTTGCCTGTATGTTTCATAGACGTCGCTACTGTGGGCTTAGATGTATTCTTCATTTACGTAAGATACGTAATATGATGAAAATACAGTAGGTAAAGTATAGCAGACTTTTAAATTTTGATAATTACTATAGAAACCAATCGGATCCTTCTTTGTGAAAGAGCAGAGGATATACCAACTAAACAAGCCAGGATACTGCGTCGAGCAAAACCACCAGCTTGCAACGTGAAGAAAGGAGAGGTACAAGCCATTAAGAACCTTAACGCCGACAAGAATATATTGGCACTGCCTGCCGATAAGAAAAATGCGAGCGTCGTAATGAAAGCCGAAGATTATGAGCGGAAGATACGGGACCTATTAGATCCGATGCCGTACCGAAAACTAAAGCGCAGAAACGACGCAGCGTATCACACGGAATACGAATCGGTTAATCAAGGCGTGTTCTCTGCCAAACGGACGTACAGATGAGCTGCGCAACACAGAAGCCCTACCACCTCCGCTGTATGGATTATCTAAGATCCATAAGAATAACGTTCCACTAAGACCGATTGTTACCGCTCCTAGCTCAGTGACCTATAAACAGGCAAAACACTTGGCCTCTCTGCTACATCTGCGCGTGGGGAGGACTTACACACACATAAAGAAGAACTCAAGATGTTTCATTGAGAAGCTGAATAAACTAAAACTTACACCAAACGACATCCTGGTCAGATTTGATATTGTTTCTGTGTGCCACTCAGGGACTCTCTGGAGCGCATCTTCCCGCAAGATATCACAAAGCTCTTTCATGCATATCGCAACACAAGCTTTTGCACGTGGAATGGGTAGTCCTCTTAGTCCAGTGACGGCCAACTTCTTCATGGAACACTTCGAGGCACAGGCAATGGACATGGCACCTTGTAAACCTAAGGTGTGGTACAGATACGTCTATGATACCTTCGTTGTGTGGGGTCATGGTGAAGAACAGCTTGGTGACTTCCTAAGAGACTTGGACGGTCTCCAAGCCAACATAAAATTTACAATGCAAGTAGAAAAGGGCAAGAAACTACCATTTACAATTGTGCTGGTCATAAGGGATGATGAAAGCCTGGGACACAGTATGTATCGAAAAGTCATACACACGGACCGATACCTGCACAAACTATCAAATCACCACCCGAGCCAGAAAAGAGGCATGATTAATACGCTAGTAATGTGGGCAAGACGTACAGGGTTATTACAAATGATTGAAGCGATTTCACAGCTCTACAATAACTTTATTATTTGAGATAGTTTCACAATGCTTTGCACACACATACAAACACTCAAAAAGTTTTTTTTAGGCATTCACAAATGTTCGATATGTGCCCCTTTAGTGATTCGGCAGACATCAAGCCGATAATCAAGTTCCTCCCACACTCGGCGCAGCATGTCCCCATCAATGAGTTCGAAACGGTAAGGCTTCTACCTTAGCCTTTTCCGTCGGCTGTGGTACGTTTAGCTCCCTGCTTGCTTTATTCGTCGACTACCGCGGGCTACGCGTGAAACTTGCCCGCACGCGTTCAACCGTTTCTTCGCTCACTGCAGGCCGACCCGTTGATTTCCCCTTATAGAGGCATCCAGAACCTTTAAACTGCGTATACCATCGCCGAATGGAGTTACCAGTTGGTGGATCTTTGTTGAACTTCGTCCTGAAGTGTCGTTGTACTGTTATGACTGACTGATGTGAGTGCATTTCAAGCACGACATACGCTTTCTCGGCTCCTGTCGCCATTTTGTCTCACTGCGCTCTCGAGCGCTCTGGCGGCAGAAACCTGAATTGCGGCTTCAGCCGAACAAAACTTTATGAGTTTTTCTACGTATCTGTAGTGTGTCGTGACCTTATGTCGATGAATGAAGCTACAGTGAATTTATGAAATCGCTTCAATCATTTGTAATAGCCCTGTATAAGTGAGCCACTGCACCTCAGATGCGAAATAAAACACTTGGAAATTGTTTTGAGGAGCACCGGGTACTCCAAAAGTGGTATTAGAAGTATAACAGAGCCGAAAACTCAGCGAAGTGACAGATCAGAAAAAGAAATGTCGGGTACGGCCTTTCTGCCATACATTTCCAGAGTGACGGACAGAATCGGCCGTATATTGCGAAAATACGGCGTAAAGACTATTTTCAAAGCGACAAAGAAGATTAAAGAGTGTCTCCGATCGGCAGAGCAGAAAAGGGACCCACTTGAAATGTTGGGAATATACAGCATACCATACACAAGCGGAAAAGTTTATGTTGGAGTGACTGGATGATCGATCAACACCAGGATCACCGAATATAAACGACATTGCAGGTTGGAGCAGGTGGAGAAATCGTCTGTGACAGAACACGCGCTGTGTGAGACCAATCTCGCAGTAAATTTCGCCGACACGGAAGTTCTGGCTGTAGAGAAGGGCCAGCCGCTGTAGTCGATCGGTTCTAGGCGCTTCAGTCCGGAACCATGCTGCTGCTACGATCGCAGGTTCGAATCCTGCCTCGGCATGGATGTGTGTGATGACCTTAGGTTAAGTTAGGTTTAAGTAGTTCTAAGTCTAGGGGACTGATGACCTCAGATGTTAGGTCCCATAGTGCTTAGAGCCACTTGAACCATTTTGTAGAGAAGGACTATCAAACCCGCTTCTTTAGAGAAGCTGTACAAATACACAAACACGAGAATAGCTTCGACAAGAAAGAGGAAATCCTCAAGGTAAAAGGATCCTGGATTCCTGTGCTGCGGCGAACGATCGTCGCAGGTAGCAAGAGAACCACACCGGAAATGACCACAGAGAAGCCCTCGGACATTGGCGAACCAGGTACATATAGTCTGCGGCCGCGAGCTCGACTCCAGTCCACCACCAGCAATGGAGGGTGAAACATTGACAATGCCAGCCCCTCGTGCTGGCGAATCGTCGGAAAAATCATCAAATGAACGAGACAAAGGCCAACAGGCAGTTTGTCACACTTCTTGTTCATTTGCTTGTGGGAAACGTGTGAAATTTCAGTTGGACACGGGTCCCTCTGTTACATTGCTTCTCACGCCTGTCTAAAACTAGTACGCACCTGATGACTTATGACGGACAAGACATTCCCATTCTTGGAAAATGTACCTTGCCTGTCATGTATCGCTCGAATACGCGAATTGTGACTTTCACTGTGCTACAGTCACGCGATTATGAGAACATATTTGGCCTTGATCACTTGATTTGTTTCGCTTTCAGATTCAGGACAATGTGTTGTCAGTGACTGCATTCAGTACCAAAGAGCGTATAGCACGCCTGCTGCAAAAATTGCCTGAACTTTTTTTTAAAGGTTTAGACAACACTAACTTTTGTCGCACATATTTCTATAAAAGAGAATGCACAGTCGAAATTTTGCCAGGCCTTGCATTACAGGACAAAGTGGCTGTTGAACTTAAAGAACTGCAAGATAGCGGAGCTATTGCTACCATACAAGATAGTCAATGGACAAGTCCACCGGTTTTGCTCTCCAAACCTTGAGGTCGCATTCGCCTGTGCGCTGACTTTAAGTCTACAGCCAACCCACAAATTGTGATTGATACTTATCCATTGTCATGCCCGAGGGATCTCATGGACAGATTAGACGCTGGTCGCTGCTTTTCAAAAATTGATCTGCGCGACGCATATCTTCAAATACCACTAGATGAAGAATCTCAAACCGTGTGTGTTATGAACACTCATTTGGGGTTGTTTAAATATTTACGTTTGCCTTTAAGCAGTGCTTCGTAGCAGGTCGTCCACCTGGAGAACATGTTGCAAATCAGGGTGCTTTTTTTCGTGTGATATCTGATGAAGGACTAAAATGTAGACAGCACAAGTATGATTTTGTAAACGTGAATCTCGATCATATCGTAAACAGTCAAGGTGTCAACCTATACAGTGACATTTGTTAGCCATCCGTGACCTCCCAGCTCCTCGCAATGTCACAGAGTTGCAGTCAGTCCTAGGGAAAATGAGCTGTTATATTCGCTTCATATCGAATGCTGCATAAATCGCAGCTCCATTGCATCGCTTGCGTCGCAATAACGTCCCCTTTGCTTGGACAGATGATTGCCAAGAAGCTTTTAAAAAACTTAAAACTGCATTGCTCAGTGATCGACGCTTGGTTCACTTTTATATTGACAAACCGTGTTGTGTTACAAGTTGAAACTTCTTCTTACGGAATCGGTGGGGTGCTTTCGCACAGATTTGATGATAAAGACAGGCCTTTTGGTTTCGCATCAAAAGTGTTGTCCAAAGCTCAGTGTAACTATTCACAAACAGTGGAAGAACCATTGGCTATTGTGTATGGTGTCACCAGATTCCACCACTATTTGTATCGCAGTAAAGTCTACTCAGTAACGGATCACAAACCATTGCAGTCCTTGTTTCATCCGATAGAGCCGGTTCCTGTACGAACTACCCAAAAATTACGAACATGGACGTTGTTGTTGTATAAATACCAGTAAGAGATTGTGTATCGTCCGACAGCTCACCATGGTAATGCGGACGCACTTTCACGTCTTCCGATGTCCCTGATGCCGACTTTGACACTTCCCCTGCATCTTGTTGTCACATAGACCCTCATGATTCTGAATTGCTTCAATCCTTTCCTCTGAAATTCAGGAAAATTGCACAGGCGACGGAAGGTGATTCAGATTAGAACATTTTGCTCAAATACATTCGCACATCTTGGCCTCGCTCATTGCATAGCATAAAGAACTATGTAGTGCGCCGATACTTTGCACGTCAGCGTAGCCTCGCTATACAGCAAGGTGTGATCCTTGTTCAGAATGACAGTGGACAGTCACATGTGTTGATCCCCGAAGCTTCGCAAAAAGACGTGTTGTAGTTACCTCACCAAGGACATTGGGGGATTGAATGTACGAAACGATTAGCGCGTCGGCACTGTGCATGGCAGAGTATGGACACCTAAATAGGACGACAATGCGGCAGGAGCAGCCCCTATGTGAAGAGAACATAAGCGCCGCGACCGACTGGTGACGGTCCAGTTCAAATGGTTCAAATGCCTCTGAGCACTACGGGACCACATCTGAGGTCATCAGTCCCCTAGAACTTAGAACTACTTAAACCTAACTAACCTAAGGACATCACACACATCCATGCCCGAGGCAGGATTAGAACCTGCGACCGCAGCGATCGCACGGCTCCAGACTGAAGCGCCTAGAACCGCTCGGCCACAACGGTCGGCGACCGTCCAGTTCAAGAACAACGTCAACTCTAGTTACTTTGCTTGTACTCTCTATGTACACTACTGGTCATTAAAATTGCTACACCACGAAGATAACGTACTACAGACGCCAAGTTTAACCGACAGGAAGAAGATGCTGTGATATGCAAATGATTAGCTTTTCAGAGCATTCACACAAGGTTGGCGCTGGTGGCGACACCTACAACGTGCTGATATGAGGAAAGGTTCAAACCGAGTTCTCTTACACAAACAGCAGTGGACCGGCGTTGCCTGGTGAAACGTTGTTGTGATGCCTCGTGTAAGGAGGAGAAATGCGTACCATCACGTTTCCGACTTTGATAAAGGTCGGATTGTAGCCAACTATAATTGCGGTTTATCGTATCGCAACATTGCTGCTCGCGTTGGTCGAGATCCAATGATTGTTAGCAGAATATGGAATCGGTGGGTTCAGGAAGGTAATACGGAACGCCGCACTGGATCCCAACGGCCTCGTATCGCTAGCAGTCGAGATGACGCATCTTATCCGCATGGCTGTTACGGATCGTGCAGTCATGTCTCAATTCCTGAGTCAACAGTTGGGGACGTTTGCAAGACAACAACCATCTGCACGAACAGTTCGACGTCGTTTGCAGCAGCATGGACTACCAGCTCGGAGACCATGGCTGCGGTTACCCTTGACGCTGCATCACAGACAGGGGAGCTTGCGATGGTGTACTCAACGACTGGCAAAACGTCATTTTTTAGGATGAATGCAGGTTCTGATTACAGCATCATGATGGTCGCATCCGTGTTTGGCGACATCGCGGTGAACGCACATTGGAAGCGTGTATTCGTCATCGTCATACTGGCTTATCACCCGGCGTGATGGTATGGGGTGCCATTGGTTACACGTATCGGTCACCTCTTGTTCGCAATGATGGCACTTTGAACAGTGGACGTTACATTTCAGATGTGTTACGACCCGTGACGCTACCCTTCATTCGATCCCTGCGAAACCTTACATTTCAGCAGGATAATGCACGACCGCATATTGCAGGTCCTGTACGGGTCTTTCTGGATACAGAAAATGTTCGACTGCTGCCCTGGCCACCACATTCTCCAGATTTCTCACCAATTGAAAACGTCTGGTCAATGGTGGCCGAGCAACTGGCTCGTCAGAATACGCCAGTCACTACTCTTGATGAACTGTGGTATCGTGTTGAAGCTGCATGGGCAGCTGTATCTGTACACGCCATCCAAGCTCTGTTTGACTCAATGCCCAACCGTATCAAGGCCGTTATTACGGCCAGAGGTGGTTGTTCTCGGTACTGGTTTCTCAGGATCATTGCACCCAAATTGCGTGAAAATGTAATCACATGTCAGTTGTAGTATAATATATTCTTCCAATGAATACCCATTTATCATCTGCATTTCTTCTTGGTGTAGCAATTTTAATGGCCAGTAGTGTAGCATAGACTTGGGATTGTCTATAGTGAAGAAGAGTGATTGTTTTGAACGCCACCCTTTGCTTGGGACTCATCTGTGTGATAGTAAAATTTAAGTATTGTAATTATATTATTGTAATAATACTCATTGATACGATTTGTTTGACTGTTTGTCTAGCGAACCGAGTATGCAGGCTTCCTAGAGACCACTCAGAGTACGTTATTTGTGCCTGTAATATATAGTATAGTGTTTTCCAGTATAGTGTGCTATCCCGAAGAGTGTGAGGTCTCCTTGAAGGCCTAAAGGAATCTAATCATCTTAAAGTCTCCACAGATATCTCACATGTTTTTCTTTTCTTTGTACTTTTGAAGCCTGATATGCCTTCAACACAAAAATAGCAATCGTCGCGATGGTTTGTGGATTTTCTCCAAAGTCTAGGGACATCAAAGTGCATATTCTTTTTTAGTCTCACGATGCCATCACATGAGTAGCTCAAGAAACATCCAGATATCCGACCGGCATTACAAAGTAATTTTTTATATGTATCACAAAGCTTTGTGTCTAATATAATGGTACTTCTGGTTGTCGTTTTTCTAAATCTGTAAGAAGAACACAACAAAAACCTTTCAACTTGTTTAGAATAACCTAGAAAAGAGTGCTCTCGGGTGTTTTCTAGTGGTAACTACGGTATTAACAAGGAACTGGCGATAAAACTAAGAAAAACTGTAACCCTGGGTGTTATCTGGCGCCGCGTGGGCTAGCCGCGTGGTCTAGGGCGCCTTGACTCGGTCCTTGCGGCTCTCTCCGTCGGAGATTCGAGTCCTCCCTCAGGTACGGGCGTGTGTGTTGTCCAGAGCGTAAGTTAGTTTAAGTTAGATTAAGTAGTGTAGAGGCTTAGGAACCGATGACCTCAGCAATTTGGTCCGATAAGACCTTACCACAAATTTCCAAAAATTTCTGCAATCTGGTGATTACTTATTTGAGTAAATAATCAGCAGATAGCACCCAGAGTCAGGCTTTTTATTAGTTATACTTCTATTTTCTCCGTTAATACCATACTTAGTGGATATAAAACTATTAAAAAACATGACACTGAGTGATATCTGGTGATTATCGAAGTAAATAATCACCAGATAGCAACCAGTGCCACGTTTTTCACTGGTTTTATCCCCATTTTCTTTATTGAGACATTTTTACCCTAGGTCCTTCAAAAACAAAGGTTTCTTAGCACTTTTAAAAAACTAATGTTTGGGCAAAACTGTGATCGTTTTTCGTTTTCTGTAGGTCAGTGTTATTCAAAAAGTGTTGTTAAATTGGCATAAAGTACTAAACACAGGTTGCTTCTTGCAAAGAAGGAAACAACAAGCAGCCACTGTTAATAATGCTTTTTATTCACACAAACAGCGGTTTCGAAACGACAGGTTCATCTTCAGATGACTGTTCACGAAGTTCCTTGGAGGGAGGGGGAGGGGGGAGGCGCTGCGCTACAGCAAACAATCTGTGTTAGAGACGACCAGTTTAACTTTAACTATACTTTATAACGATTTAACACAATGTAAGCAAATTTTTAAGAATTTGTTTTAGTTTTAGGCTTAACAAGTATACGGAATACCATTAAGCGGCCTGCTTGTCTCGAAAGAACTGTTCTTGAGTGCCTGCAGCTTTGTTTCGGGAGCATCTCCGAGACAAAGAATGCCAGCGGCGCTACTGCCGGCCTGCAGGTGATGGTCTCCCTGCTTTCCCCTGCACGGCTTTTAATTCCCGGCCGACTTTTAACGCGGTGCTACTCGAGAGCGGCACGCCCAGCGGTGATGGAGCGCGGCCGACCCTCCCCGTCGTAAAGCCGCCCTCACACGCACGCACCCACGCACACACACGCGCACACCCGCTCGGATGTATAAACAACCGGCGCGGCTGCCCTCTCGGGCCGCTGACGCACTCGGCTCGCTTCGCCAGCCACCAGCCACCACCACCCGGCAGCCAGCAGCCACCGGCACGCCGGCTAGCGAGCGGTGGGCGCCGTCCGTGCCTTATTGGCTCCATCGCTCAGCGGCCGCGCAGGCCCTCCCTGCTCTGGGGACGCGCTGCGGCTCTGGCCGGGTCGGTGAGCTCCCCGGGTGGCCTTCGCTGCCCGCAGGTATTCTCACCGCCTCCCGCTTATTGAAAACCGTGTCCGAATGGAAGTCGTGCGCTACGAGTGCAGACACAAAGAATTCTGCACCCGCAGCAATCTTTTTCACCTTTCGTTTGTCTGTGCACTCGCACGGTTTTGTCCATAAAGTAGGAATATCCCTGGAGTCAATATACCGTGCTGCACTTTTCTCTAGCATCAAACCAAAATTGTCACGTGACTTACAATACTGGCCATTAAATCTGCTACACTAAGAAGAAATGCAGATGATAAGTGGCTATTCATTGGACGAATATATTATACTAGAACTGACATGTGATTACATTTTCACGCAATTTGGGTGCAATGATCCTGAGAAATCAATACCCCGAACAACCACCTCTGGCCGTAATAACGGCCTTGATACGCCTGGGCATTGAGTCAAACAGAGCTTGGATGGCGTGTACAGATACAGCTACTCATGCAGCTTCAACACGATACCACAGTTCATCGAGAGTAGTGACTGGCGTATTCTGATGAGCCAGCTGCTCGGCCACTATTGACCAGACGTTTTCAGTTGGTGAGAGATCTGGAGAATGTGCTGGCCAGGGCAGCAGTCGAACATTTTCTGTATCGAGAAAGGCCCGTGCAGGACCTGCAACATGCGGTCGTGCATTTTCCTGCTGAAATGTAGGGTTTCGCAGGGATCGAATGTAGGGTAGAGCCACGGGTCGTAACACATCTGAAATGTAACGTCCACTGTTCAAAGTGCCGTCAATGCGAACAAGAGGTGACCGAGACGAGTTGTAAGTAGGCTGTTTAGGTTTTTATATTGGTAATGCCACGTAGCACTCCGTATGAAAATCACTGGCTGTGCTGTGTGCAGTCTGTGGCTGGTTGGCATTGTTGTCTGCCATTGTAGTGTTGGGCAGCTGGATGTGAACAGCGTGTAGCGTTGCGCAGTTGGAGGTGAGCCGCTAGCAGTCGTGGATGTGGGGAGAGAGATGGTGGAGTTTTGAAATTTGTAAGTCTGGATGTCATGAACTGCTATATACATTATGACTTTTGAACACTGTTGAGGTAAATACATTGTTTGTTCTCTATCAAAATCTTTCATTTGCTAACTATGCCTATTAATAGTTAGTGCCTTCAGTAGTTTGAATCTTTTATTTAGCTGGCAGTAGTGGCGCTCGCTGTATTGCAGTAGTTCGAGTAACGAATATTTTTGTGAGGTAAGTGATTAGTGAAACGTATAGGTTAATTTAGTCAGGGCCATTCTCTTGTAGGGATTTTTGAAAGTCAAATTGCGTTGCGTTAAAAAATATTGTGTGTCAGTTTAAGCACAGTCACGTGTATAAATTTTTCTAAGGGGACGTTACATATGTCGACCCTTAGCCGAGGAAACCTCACTGGAATCTTCTGATTTTTTCTTGTAGTTTGTGTAATTAGTGTAGCTTTTGTTTATTGCTAGCGCATAATTGTAGAGAGAATCTCCTTTGTAGTTGCAGTTTTTCATTCTTGTACAGTAAAACAGTTGTGGCATGCATGTAGATTTGCACCAAGTATTTCGCAGCTGCGCTTGCAATTAACGAGATATTATTTTCAGTGCTACGATAATGTGTTCTCTTATTTTGCTCTTCAAATTGTGCTTTTCTGTGTTATCGTGTGAAATATTGTGACAATAATGGCGTGTGAAAAACGTAATACTAGGCTCCAAAGTAAACTGAGAAATGACAGTGAAGACGAAAGCAGTGTGTTAGCGCCGCCGAGTAATGAATTAACTAATGGTCAAAGTAGTAATTTGCTAATTGTGCAGCGGGAAATGGAGCGGGCTGCAAACAATGGTGTAAACAGTGAAACAATTAGTGAACAGGGAAGCATTATCGATAGATCGGTCGGCAACAGCTTGCCTCAGGAATCCTAAATGACAGGACACAATCTTGCAAATACTGTAGATTCAGGTTTTGCGTCCTCACCATTTTCTCAAATAAGTCAAGACACATTTTCTGCTTTTCAAACTGCGAATATTGCCGGTTCAAATGCATTGCCGAATAGCACTGAGGAACATGTTTCAGACACCAGTGCATTGTTATTACAATTAATGCAACAAATGGGACAAAAGCTTCAATAGTTAGACATAATGGAACAAAATCTTCAAAAGTTAGACACAATGGAACAAAATCAGAGACAAACACAGCAACAGTTAGACACAATGGAACAAAATCAGAGACAAACACAGCAAAAGCTTCAAAAGTTAGACACCACACTTGAACAAACACGTGAAGATTTAACTACTGAGTTACATAACATTGAATCGAAATGTCAAAAAGTCTGTAATGACGTAAAAACACAGATTTGTGAGCATTTTCAACCTATTTTTTCGCGGCATGAAAATGCATTACAGAATCATGAAGCAGCCATCAAGAAAACTTAAAGGACATTGGTTCAGAAAGACACATGGAGGCAATCAGTTCATTATCAGAGAAAGTAGTTGAACTTTCGGATCAGCTAAATAATTTATCTACGAAGATAGATGATAATCTGAATGACACAAAACCGGTAGTCTTTAATGACACAGAAGAGTGCGAACAAATTAGGAAATTCAAACAAAATCAGAATCAAATTAATACGCAACACCAAAGAGAAATCCGGGAATTACAAGATCAGCTGACACAGGTAATACAAGAATTACGTATTTCAGAGGACATTCGCGCTCCAATACGGGAAGAGGGACATATAAATACGGAACAGCCACAAAATAATAACACAGGGCACTTCGGAAATTAGGAAATAAATTGGCAAGGTACACCGAATTTTGAGACGGAACCGCCGAAACGACGTAACAATGACCGACATGCGACTCGCCGACATGATGATTTTGACTATAAGCTGTTCATTACTACACATAAATTCAAAACATTTAAGAATTCTGGCAACGACATTCATCCACAAGCGTGGCTTCATCAATTCTCTCATTGTTTTCCTCCCAAATGGTCATTAGAACACAGATTAGAATTTATGTGTGGCTACTTAGAGAATGAACCAGCTGTAAGAATGTGATCGGTCATTCACGATTGCCACAGTGAAGGAGAGTTTTACCATGCTTTCCACTCAGCATATTGGTCTCAAGCCACACAAGACTGAGTAAAACATGGCATCATAATGATGAAACATTTCGACCAATCTGAATTTTCCAGTCTTGTGAACTATTTTGAAGACATGTTGCGCAAGAATCAGTACCTGTCAAGCCCATACAGCCCCTCAGAACTCATCCGCATTTGCTTAATCAAATTGCCTGAACATTTACGACATATTATTGTGGCAGGACGTTGCAAAGACGACATTGAAGCTTTTCAGGGACTCTTACAAAAATTAGAAATTGACACTGACAATCGCGGAACGCGAAAACAGGAACACAACAGTTACAGGGCACATCTGTCGCAATTCCGCGATGAAAGAAATAATAACTGGATACGACAAGGCTATTCTCACAACACAAATCGTGACCAAAACAGACACCACCCGTATGACAACCGTTGGCAGAGTAAAAATAATTACAGAGAAAGATCACATTTCCATAGTAATGACTATCACTGAGACAGCCATAGAAACAGAAAATATGGGAACCAAAATAATTATTATCAAGGGAGACAGAATAACTTTAGACGCAATGGTCCAGCATGCAGTTATGATTCAGGGAGAAATTCTCCACCACGTGACCGAGAAGAAAGAAACTATGGAATCTACTGACATGACGAGGACACACGATATGATCGTAACGACAGAGCTGAATTGCATCAGAACCGGCGAGATTCAAACAGAGCAAGGCACTCTCGACAAGGTGAATTTGTAGAAGTTAGGTCTCCTAATCCCAATAACGACGCACGCCAACAAAGAAACAGACAATGACTCGCACCGCAGGCAGCCACGTGCGCCCGCTGGCTCAGGAAAAAATAACTTAGACGCTAACCTTGAGGAAAATTCCAGTATTCTTTACCGACGTATACCACATGGTAATTGCGTTAAAGTTGAAACTATGCGTACTAGGAAGAGCAAAGGATTACACCACATTTCACATGTAAAACCATTTATTGGTTAATAATCTGCTTTTTAACTTTGTCTTTGCCATAAAACTTTTAACTTCACATTTCTAGTATGCTTTGTCAGACTTAAGAAACTGTTAACATGCAACAATGTTTGAAGTTAAATATCCAGTCTAGAACCTAGGGAACATTTTTAAACAGAAATTACGAATGCATTGTTATAGTGAACAGATGACACAGTGTTGTATTTGTACATTCTTGCTTGTTAGTTGCACAATTACGTAACGACTATAAGGCTTACATACACTCCTGGAAATGGAAAAAAGAATGGAGGGACGAATAGAGACGTGTCGTCTTCAGCGATGAGAGTCGCTTCTGCCTTGGTGCCAATGATGGTCGTACGCGTGTTTGGCGCCATGCAGGTGAGCGCCACAATCAGGACTGCATACGACCGAGGCACACAGGGCCAACACCCGGCATCATGGTGTGGGGAGCGATCTCCTACACTGGCCGTACACCACTGGTGATCGTCGAGGGGACACTGAATAGTGCACGGTACATCCAAACCGTCATCGAACCCATCGTTCTACCATTCCTAGACCGGCAAGGGAACTTGCTGTTCCAACAGGACAATGCACGTCCGCATGTATCCCGTGCCACCCAACGTGCTCTAGAAGGTGTAAGTCAACTACCCTGGCCAGCAAGATCTCCGGATCTGTCCCCCATTGAGCATGTTTGGGACTGGATGAAGCGTCGACTCACGCGGTCTGTACGTCCAGCACGAACGCTGGTCCAACTGAGGCGCCAGGTGGAAATGGCATGGCAAGCCGGTCCACAGGACTACATCCAGCATCTCTACGATCGTCTCCATGGGAGAATAGCAGCCTGCATTGCTACGAAAGGTGGATATACACTGTACTAGTGCCGACATTGTGCATGCTCTGTTGCCTGTGTGTATGTGCCTGTGGTTCTGTCAGTGTAATCATGTGATGTATCTGACCCCAGGAATGTGTCAATAAAGTTTCCCCTTCCTGGGACAATGAATTCACGGTGTTCTTATTTCAATTTCCAGGAGTGTAGAATGTGTATCTTATGTGGAAGTTCAACAAATCTGATCAAAACTATCTGAAGCTAATACGAACCCAGTTCTTGTTAACGCTTTTGTAGTTCCAGCAGCCGTGCGGAAGCAGAGGAACGAAATCAAAAGATCAGAGTTTTCTCCCGCACGGCGAACCCGTTTTACCAAGTTGATCCGACAAGAGAGAGCTCCGGATTGTTCAGTATCTGAAAGAAATTGTCGCTGTCATTAACACCAGGGACATAGTTCCTGAGCAATCAAAAATAACGAAAACGTTTGTTTTTTGGGCAATATTTTATTTATTCATCTACATCAGTGTTATCCCTTTCAAAATAGTCCCCGCTAGATATTACACCCTTACCTCAGCATTTTTTCCAATCCTCTAAATACTTCTGGAACGCCGTCTTAGGGATAGCTTGTAGTTCTCTCGATGTGGTTTTAATCTATGATTGTAAAACGACCATCCGTTATGGTGTTCTTTATTTTTGATAACAATAAAAAGTTACATGGACCCACTCCTGATGAATATAATGGCTGGTGATTAAGGTATGGATCCTCGTCAAAAATTCACGAACGAGCAACGGTGAGTGAGCAATTGCACTGTCATGCTGCAAAAGTCGTGAATTATTTCATCACAAATTCAGACGCTTTTTTTCGGATTTCTACCCACAAACGACATTTAACTTGTAAGTAATACTCCTTACTAATCTTTCTACACTGTGGTAAGAACCCATGGTGCACCACGTCGTTAAGTCGAAGAACACAGAGGCCACAATCTTCGTATTTGACCGCCCTTGTAGAGCTTTTCTCGGTCTTACATGTAGAATACTTCTTCCACTCAAGAGTGTGAACCTTGGGGTCAACGTTACACCTGTAAACCTATATTTCGTCACCTGTTGTAACACTTTTAGTAGTTCTGCATCGTTGGTGACTTCGTCTGTTGACTCGAGAGCAACTAGCATACGCAGCTGTTTTCGTACTAAACTCAACAATTTTTGCACAAGTTTCACTATCATATATTTCATATCTAAAACTGCCTATAAAATTTTATGACATGAGCAAGCCGATATGCTTCTAAATCTTACATTTGTCCTCCAGCCATTCCTGCTTAACTGCTCTGCGCTTCCTGTCAATCTCATTTTTCAGACTTTGCATTCCCTTTCGCGTGCTTCATTTGCTGCATTTTTATGCTTTCTTCTTTCATCATTTAAATTCAATATCTCCTGTGTTACCCATGGGTTTCTACTAGGTCTTGTCTTTCTATCTCTTTGATCCTTGGGCGCTGATGACCACGCTGTTTAGCGCCCGTAAACTTCAAACACACACACACACTCTTTGATCCTCTGCTGCCTTCACTACTTCATCGCTTAAAGCTACCAATTCGTGTTCAACTGTATTCCTTTCCTCTCTTCTAGTCAACCATTGCATAATGCTCCCTCTGAAACTCTCGACAACATCCGGTTCTTTCAATTATCCAGGTTTCATCTTTGTAATTGCCTACCTTCTTACACAATTTCTTCAGTTTTAATCCACAGTTCATAGCCAATAAATTGTGGTCCAAGTCCACATCTGCCCCTGGAAAGATCTTACAATTTAAAATATAGTTCCGAAATCTATGTCTGACCATTTTGTGATCAATATGAAACATTCTGCTGCCTCCACGCCTTTTTCAAGTGTACAACCTTCTTTTATGGTTCTTAAACAACCAAGTTCTAGCCATGATTAAATTGTGCTCTGTGCAAAATTCTACCAGGCGGCTTCCTTTCCCCCCCCCCCCCCAATCTATATTCACCAATTATTTTTCCTTCTCATCTTTTTCCTACTACCGAATTCCAGTCCACCATCTCAATTAAATTTTCGTCTCCCTTAACTATCTGAATAATTTCTTTCATCTCAAAATGCATTTCTTCAATCTCTCCATCATCTGCTGAGCTAGTTGGCATGTAAAATTGTACTACTGTGATAGGTGTGGGTTCCATGTCTATCTTGGCTAAGATAGTACATTGACTATGCTGTTATAGTAGCTTACCTGCATTCCTATTTCCTTATTCATTATTAAACCATCTCCTGCATTACGTCTCCCTGACTTTGTATTTATAGCCCTATATTCACCTCACCAGGAGTCCTGTTCCTCCTTACTACTCCCCTCTACATTTAACTTCAGCCTGTCCACTTCCCTTTTTAAATGTTCTGGCTTACTAAGGGTCTTAATATATCACACTCCGGTCCATATAATCCCATTTTTGTTTCCCCTGGTGACGACATCATCCTGCGTAGTCTTCGCCCAGAGATCAGAATGGGTTACTGGTTTACATCCGTAATATTGTACACTAGAGGACGCCATCATCGTGTAATCCTACGGTAGAGCTATAGGCCTTCGGGGAAAAACGGCTGTAGTTTCCCCTTTCTTTCACTGTTCACAGTACCAGAACAGCAAGGCGTTTTGGTCGGTGTTACAAGGCCATATCAGCTGCCCCTGCAACTACTGAAAAGTCTGCTGCCCCTCTTCAGGAACCACACGTTTGTCTGGCCTCTTAACAGATACCCCTCCGTCGTGGTTGCGCCTTCGGTACGGCTGCCTGTATCGCTGATGAACCATGTTTCATGGTTCATGGCTCATATTATCACCTAAAATTTGTTCTGGATCGGAGTACTGCTCAGTGCATCGTTCTCAACATTGGGAGTCTTACACAAGAGATGCAAATGAATCTAGAAGAAGTAGCAGAAAACCTTTCAGCCCTGGATTCGTGTGTTTTCACTCCGGTCTTTGTTTGTCGATATCGCTTAGCAATTATTTAACTGCTGGATGCGATTGATAATTAATTACGTTACTCATTTAGTTCGTAATGGCGTTTATATCGTATCATTTCTTTTTACATCCAATTGATTCCTTTATCTTATAATCTACATGTAAGCACAGTAACTATAATCATCTTCTTTATTATAGATTGATCACACTGATCAGAATTTCTAATTCTTCTATTCTGATTTCCAGGTATGTCATTGGTCACTAGAACATTTACTATTGTGACAAAATAAAACACCTACTGCCGACCTTATGATTTTATTTTATTTTGTTGCAACCAGTTTCAACGCTTCAATGCGTCATCTTCATGCTGTCGTTGATGCGGTACGGGTTAATATGATCCCTTGCCAGCATTACTGGATACGCAGATAATCTGAAACCTTCGTGTCAGCACTCCAACCAACAACTACAAATCGTTTATCAGCGATCAGAGTCTGACACCTAAGTGGTATACACTGTATAAGTCTGCCGAGGTCACCCTGTGGTATCCGTTCCCATCCTTCAATGAGAGCTCTTGAGAGTCCTTGGAGATCTGTGGTGGAACAGAACGACCACAAACACGTCTTCCAAGCATGCCCCATACATGCTCGGTAGGGCTTAGATCGCCACTCACCGTTGGCCACTCCATCACTTTAATGTCCAGGCTTCGAGACATTCATGGTGACATCCGCCAGAAGGGCCCTGGCGTTATCGAGAATGAGAAGGAATTCAAAGCCATCACCGCATGCACCAGTGACCACATGGTCGAGCAGGGTCTGTTCGATGTACTGCCTGGCGCTAAGGCAGTTATGACAACAACAAGATTCGTACGGTTCTCAATAGTTATGGCTCTCCACAGCATCAAAACTCCTTGGTGGTAGCTATCGATTTACTGGACAACATTTGACAGTTAACGCTCACCACAGCGTCTCCACACACGGAAATGGGCATCACCTTACGTCAAATGAAATCTGTAGTGTCAAGCGTGGTTGTCGAACAGGTCCTTTCTCGTAACCTATTCCTTACAATTTGATCGGACACAGTGGCTCCCAGCAGCCTTTCTGGGATCGTCTTGAAGTGCTCTGGCGGTAGCTGTACAACGCCGCAACGCAGAGATGGCCGTTTATCGGTCTTCGCGTGGGGCTGTAATGCATCGGAGACCTTATCCAACTCTCCATATGTGGTTAACTTGTCTCCCTGTAGCTTGTACACTGCCTGTGGATGATAGATGGAGAGACATTGCTGTCTGCAACATCACGACGGAAAGTCTATCCTCCTTGGATCAAACAGAGTGCCTTTGCAACTTGCACTGCATTAAGACGTCGCAATGCATGTGCTTCATTGAATACAACATGCACAAATGACAACTGCCGTCAGTGTACCTCACTACAGTACACTGCGACACTGGTGCAAAGTTCCTTCTGAGGGTCACCTTATACTGTAATGCGTAACACAGACGACATACGGCAAATGATAGATTTAACATAGCAGACGTTGATGTTCCCCTACTCCTTTTTAAGAATCAGTTCGTCTTCTTTTAAAGGAAAACAAGAGAGGAAGAAGTCTTTGAGAACTCCTCGTGTAATTCTTGAAAAAGCGCGTTTCATTGTGGATTCGGAGAGAAGAGGGAGGCAGATATAAGCGTTAGGGAGGGATAGCGGCTCGGCTCGGCGGGCCAGATCTGGCGGCGGAGCTGGTGATGCGGGCCGCCGCAAGTTGGACAATTTGAAAAGTTGCGGCGCGCTGGCTGATGCGGCGCGGGCAACTTGCGTCAGGGGAGCGCCCGTGGGGCGCCGCGCTGCCCTGCCCTGCCGCCACAAATGAAACGGCGGCTCCAGCGGACGAGCGCAGTCATCTGGCGCGTTGTCGTCCGTTACGTGAGTTACACCTACACTGTCAGCCGTTCCGCGAGACGCAGTTGGTTTGTTCGACGACAAGGTACGGAAGCAAAAATTTGTCCGTATTAAGAGTGGCCGAGCTTCGTAGCTGTGCATTAAATTATTTGAGGAAATGCATCAGCCATACTCTTTTTACGTAGGTTTATATTTGTACTCTGAAAGCAGCCATATGATTTTGGGCAAGGACATTTTGTGTTCCATGTAATCTCCCCGAGCATTATCTCTAAACACCATAGCATATTTAATTTGAAGGCAAATGGGTCCTTCTAAGGGAGACAACTTGCAAACGGATCACGCCGGGAAAATGATGAATCCGTGTGCCTAATGACACCGATGAGCTTGGAATTACATATCAGAAAAAAAATGAACGAATTTGCAGTATGCTGCAAGTGAAAAATAGGTCCACAATTTGTTTTATAACTGAAATAAATGGTTATAGCTCCGTCATCAGTTGCATTAAGAAGTATCTTTTTTTGTTTCTTGATGTTAAGTACTTTCGGATACCTATGTCCATTTAAAACCATCCTACAAAGAAAATTACAGTTGGCATGACATTGGCATGTGGCATGTGACGATCAAACCGGCACTGAGGCCGACTCATCAAAAGTAAACGGACCAAACATTGGAAAAATGGTTTGCAGAAACACCAGTGGTTAGCAGGTAAGGCCCTAAAGGCCACTGACAGCGACCCTCATCGAAGACAAAATGTTTACTGCTTAAACAATATATTCATTTTTCTTTCGTTAACCTCACATAGACATAAAAATCCTACAATGTCAGAGAATTTTTGGGTAAAAATCACTCATTGGTCTCTAGGTGCTTGATTTACTTCTGTGTAAAGAAAAAAGATTATATTGTTTAGTCAGTAAACATTTTAAGTTCGACATGCACTAATATCAGCTGCCACTAGATTTTTAACTCGTAGCCACTGCTGCCTTTGCTCATCAATACTCCGTTGTCTGTCCAATGTGGTCTGTTTACTACTGTTGAATCGGCCATAGTGCCGCTTTGATCTTGACTACAGGGCAAATTTTGTACATAGGTTTTCGCCTCATTGTCACACTTACGATGCGGTATCTAACTAGTAACGCATCTCAAACTAAATGGACAGAGTGGCAGGGGAGCGCCACTCGCGGGCGCGGACCGAAAAGGGAACACCAGGAGGCCACCACCGCAGATGTAGGCGGCCAGAGCGGGCGCGGACGGAATATGAAACGTCCGGAGTGGCAGGGGAGCGCCACTCACGGGCGCGGACCGAGAAGGCAACACCAGGAGGCCACGACCGCAGTTGAAGGCAGCCAGAGTGGGCGCGGACGGAATAGGGAACACCTAGAGCGGCAGGATAGCGCGACTCGCGGGCGCGGACCGACTAGGGAATGGCAGACAGAACACCAGGCACCGGGCAGGCATAAATATGCGACCCGGTCCAGCAAGCAGCCAGTCTCGGGTCACACCTGATGAAGACGTCAAGTAATGACGTCGAAATATCGTGTTTGGAAGACGCTGATATCCGGCAGAAAACCCGATTTCCACGAGATGACATGATAAACTTGTATACTTTACATGTATATTAGCGTAATATAATTGTACTACAAATATGTATGCCTTGTTTGTATGAAATTGACATGCAGACTGTAATATTCTTTGTAGGATGATATGAAAATAGATATATGTATCCGAAAGTAGTCGCCATCAAGAAATAAAAAAGATACTTCTTAATGCAACTTATGACGGAGCTACAACCATTTATTTCAGTTACAAAAAATAATAACTGAGATTCCTGAATCAGTCTCTTCCACCCTCGTTTCTGCTCCCAGCTTATGTTCTATCTTCTTTCGGTGAGTTATCTCCAACATTTGGCAGTTCTCGCATACAGCTTTCAGTCTCCTCCTACCTTTTTAGTCCTCTTTGTCGTGTCCGCTTGATTTGGAGGACAAGAAATGTTAACGTAGATACAGTAGACCAAGTGTAATTAAACAGAAAGAATATGTCTTCCCCGTCGTGTGTTAAGTACAACGTGAGAATTAACTACTTTATTAACACAGTTTCTTCTCCTCTCGAGAATAGAAATAACAGCAATATTTATATGGAGAACCAGAGACCTGAACGAAACAGTTACTTCTTGGATAAAGAATAAACATCAATAATGATTGAAGGCTGAAGGCCATTAGGAAAATAACTAACTAGTAGACAGTCAGTGCCCTGCGTCAGCAAAAGTTAAAGTCCCTGCAGGACAGTCCAAAGAATATTGTGATAATTGTGAACTCACAATTAGTACAAAGTAATGTCCCAGAAGAATAGTCCAGTCTGAAAATTCCAGTATGACGGAACACAGTCAAGTTCGGGGTAGCACTAACGAAACAAAGACCAGAATTCGGCAAGTTCACTAGCTGATCATAGACTCAGAAATCGGCTCGAAGTGACTTCCTGATTGATTGAATGCTACTGCTTTCGGCGCCCGGCCCAGGAAGCCCACGGAGAATGAACTGCTCGTCTTGACTCGAGCACCACAATAAATACATCCCCGGCGCCAGGCTACCGTAGGCACTACATTCGGTCCCGTGCCCGCGGAGGAGAATAGATGCGTGGGGCCAATGACCCCCATCGCCGCCTGGGATGCCGTGGCCCAGCTGCGTCTGTCTGAGGAAAGGCTGGCCCCTACGAGTTGTGTGTCCTCCTCGCGTGGGTGTAATGTTTGTTGCTGACTGAGTGGGCGCATGCCTCTCCACAGCCCTCTCCTTGCTTGACTCAGTCCTGCATCACTCCACTGTTCCAAAGCTCGCCTGGATCCTTCTCTTTTTCTGTGTTGTGGAGGTCTCCAGCTGTCATATTTTAAAAGGCCATCTTTCCGTTGGCATTCTACTAAGGTGCCCATACCCTGTTAGCCCTTTGCTTTCAGTTGTGTCTACAATATCCTTGCTAACTCTCATCTGTTCTCTTAGTACTTCTTTTCTTTTGCTACTTCACAATTTCGTCTTCAAAAGTCCATTTCATTGTCTCTCAATTCTACTCATTCACCCTGGAGACTACCCACAGTTCAGCATCACACAGAGCAATACTCTCAATTATATTTTTGTGTATCCTCCTTTCAAATGTTTTGATGTATTTTATTCCAAATAATGGAACGTAGCTCCTTAATTGCCTCCTTTCCCTTTCCTATTCCATAATGTATTTCCTTGTTTCCACCACTTTTGTCTAAAATGACTGTTCCTAAATATTTTTATGATCGACTACGCTTGACTATATACCACTCACCCCTAACGGGATCTCAACCTATACCTCTGACAACCAAGTATTCAGTCTCTGTGAAGTTTATTTTCATACCACGCAGCTCATATTCTTCTTTAAGCTTTCTTAACATATAGTATACATCCTCTTCTCCCTCAGCGAAAATTTCCTCATCATCGGTGAAATTTAGGGAGAACAGGATGTCGTCAACTATTGTAATTCTCCAGATTTTGCACATCCTTTTCCAATTTTTCAGTGCTTCATTCAGAATTATTTTAAATAGGGTAGGTGCATCATTCTCTCAGTCATTTGCACATCTTCAAATCAATTTTTCAACTTTAATACAACAAGTACACATATGAAAAAAAGTTTTGCATCACCCCGGTTCCCAGAACTCTTGAAGATAGACGTTGACTGTGGATATTGTCTCGACACAGCCCCTTTGACTGTTAAAGAGATGTCGCCAAACCCGCCCAAAGATGTACGCAACCATGCACGAGCAGCGCTATTAGACGGAGGGGGACCGACAGCCGATCAGTTCTAGTCATTCCACCAGGAAGGAGGTACAAAGCTCGTGTTGTCTGTAGTTCAACCATGCCTAGGCAGTCAATACCGCGATTCGGTCGCGTTCGCTTTGTTACTTCTGCCAGAAAGGGCCCTCAACAAGACAAGTGTCCAGGCGTCTCAGAGTGAACCAAAGTGATGTTGTTCGGAGATGGAGGAGATACAGAGAGACGGGAACTGTCGGTGACATGCCTCGCTCAGGCCGCCCAAGGGCTGCTACTGCAGTGGATGACCGCTACCTACGGATTATGTCTAGAAGGAACCATGACAGCAACGCCACCATGTTGAATAATGCTTTTCGTGCAGCCACAGGACGTCCTGTTACGACTCAAACTGTGCGCAATACGCTGAATGATGTTCAACTTCACTCCCGACCTCCATGGCGAGGTCCAACTTTGCAACCACGACACCATGCAGCGTGATACAGTTCGGCCCAGCAACATGCCGAATGGACCGCTCAGGACTGGTATCACGTTCTCTTTACCGATGAGTGTCGCACATGCCTTCAACCAGACAATCGTCGAAGGCGTGTTTGGAGGCAACCCGGTCAGGTTGAACGCCTTAGACATACTGTCCAGCGATTGCAGAAAGGTGGAGGATCCCAGCTGTTTTGGGGTGGCATTATGTGGGGCCGACGTACGCCGCTGGTGCTCATGCAATGCGCCGTAACGACTGTAGGCTACTTGAATGCTATCCTCCGACCGACAGTGCAACCATATCGGCAGCATACTGGCCAGGCATTCGTCTTCATGGACGACAATTCGCGCCCCAACGTGCACATCTTGTGAATGACTTCCTTCAAGATAGTGACATCGCTCGACTAGAGTGGCCAGCATGTTCTCCAGGCGTGAACCCTATCTAACATTCCTGGGATAGATTGAAAAGGGTTGTTTATGGACGACGTGACCCACCAACCACTCAAAGAGATCTACGCCGACTCGCCGTTGAGGACTGGGACCATCTGGACCAACAGTGCCTTGATGAACTTGTGGATAGCATGCCACGACGAAGACAGGCTTGTATCAATGCAAAAGGACGAGCTATTGAGTATTAGTGATACCGGTGTGTTCAGCAATCTGGAGGTCTCGCTGTATCGTTGTACAACATGCAATGTGTGGTTTTCATGAGCAATAAAAATGGCGGAAATGATGTTTATGTTGATCTCTATTCCAGTTTTCTGTACCGGTTCCGTAACCGAGGTGCTGCAAAATATTTTTTTATGTGTGTATTTTCTGAATACAGTTTTTTAACGGCTGTAAGTAGGCTGTTTAGATTTTTATATTGGTAATGCCACGTAGCGCTCTGTATGAAAATCACTGGCTGTGCTGTGTGCAGTCTGTGGCTGCTTTGCATTGTTGTAATACTCGCCATTGTTGCGTTGGGCAGCTGGATGTGAACAGCGCGTAGCGTTACGCAGTAGAAGGTGAGCCGCCAGCAGTGGTGGATGTGGGGAGAGAGATGGCGGAGTTTTGAAATTTGTAATACTGGATATTATGAACTGCTATGTATATTATGATTTTTCAATACTATTAAGGTAAATACATTGTTTGTTCTCTATCAAAATCTTTCATTTGCTAACTATGCCTATCAGTAGTTAGTGCCTTCCGTAGTTTGAATCTTTTATTTATCTGGCAGTAGTGGCGCTCGCTGTATTGCAATAGTTCGAGTAACCAAGATTTTTGTGAGGTAGGTGATTTGTGAAACGTATAGGTTAATGTTAGTCAGGGCCATTCTTTTGTAGGGATTTTTGAAAGTCAGATTGCGTTGCGCTAAAAAATATTGTGTGTCAGTTTAAACACAGTCTCGTATACAATTCTTCATAAGGGGATGTTTCATATGTCGACCCTTAGCCGAGGATACCTGACTGGAATCTTCTGATTTTTTCTTGTAGTTTGTGTAATTAGTGTAGCTATTGTTTATTGCTAGCGCGTAATTATAGAGAGAATTTCCTTTGTAGTTGCAGTCTTTCATTGTTGTACAGTAAAACAGGTGTGGCACGCGTGTAGATTTGCACCAAGTATTTCGCAGCTGCAATTAACTAGATATTATTTTCGGTGCTATGTTAATGTGTTCTCTTATTTTTACTCTTCAAATTGTGCTTTTCTGTGTTGTCGTGTGAAATATTGTGACAATAATGGCGTGTGAAAAACGTAATACTAGGCTCCAAAGTAAACTGAGAAATGACAGTGAAGACGAAAGCAGTGTGTTGGCCCCACCATGTAATGAATTAACTAATATTCAAAGTAGTAATTTGGTAACTGTGCATAGGGAAATGGAGCGGGCGTCAAATAATGGAGTAGACAGTGAAACAGGTAGTGAACAGGGAAGCATTATCGATCGATCGGTCGGCAACAGCTCGCCTCAGGAATCAGGAATGACAGAACACAATATTACAAATACTGTAGACTCAGGTTTTGGGTTCTCACCGTTTTCTCAAACGAGTCGAGACACATTTTCCGCTTGTCAAAATGTGAATGTTGCCGGTGCAAATTCACTGCCGAAAAGCACTGATGAACATGTTTCAGACACCAGTGCATTGTTATTACAATTAATGCAACAAATGGGACAAAAGCTTCAAAAGTTAGATACAATGGAACAAAATCAGAGACAAACACAGCAAAAGCTTCAAAAGTTAGACACAATGGAACAAAAGCTTCAAAAGTTAGACTCAGTGGAACATATGCTTGAACAAACACGTGAAGATTTAACTACTGAGTTACATAACATTGAATCGAAATGTCAAAAAGTCTGTAATGACGTAAAAACAAAAATTTGTGAGCATTTTCAACCTATTTTTTCGCGGCATGAAAATGCATTACAGTTTCACGAAGCAGCCATAAAAGAACTGCAAACTATTGTTCATGAAAATCATGAGACCTTGCAAGCTGAAATTGACTCAGTTGCATCTACCGATTTGATTATGCAACTTGCAAAAACTCAAGAAAACTTAGAGGACACAGTAGATACTCTGAAAATTGGTTCAGAAAGACACATGGAGGAAATTAGTTCATTATCAGAGAAAGTAGCCGAACTTTCGGATCAGGTCACTAACTTATCTACGAAGGTAGATGATAATCTGAATGACACAAAACCAGTAGTCTTTAATGACACAGAAGAGTGTGAACAAATTAGAAAATTCAAACAAAATCAGAATCAAATTAATACGCAACACCAAAGAGAAATCCGGGAAGTACAAGATCAGCTGACACAGGTAATACAAGAATTGCGTATTTCAGAGGACACTCGCGCCCCAATACGGGAAGAGGGCATAGAAATACGGAACAGCCACAAAATAATAACACAGGGCATTTCGGAAGTTATGAAAGAAATTGGCAATGTGCACCGAATTTTGAGATGGAACCGCCGACACGACGTAACAATGACCGACATGCGACTCGCCGACATGATGATTTTGACTATAAGCTGTTCATTACTACACGTAAATTCAAAACATTTAAGAATTCTGACAACGACATTCATCCACAAGCATGGCTTCATCAATTTTCTCATTGCGTGTAGGCTTTCACGGCCGGCGTCTTCAGTAATTAAAACTTCTGGGCTAAGAGGCCGTGGTCCAATAATAGAAATACTTCTCCCTGACGTTTTAAGCACCACAATAATTTTAACAGGAAAGAAGAAGGCTTGAAGCTAGATAAGATATGGCGATCGACACTGTACCAAAGATGTGACAATTGATTACCTTCGATCGAGAGTAATGACGCCAGCCAGAGATAGTTTTACTGTTGACAACATGTGACGAGTGGTGGCGCCCTCTACGCGCTCTATATAAACAGGATCTCCACGGCCTAGCAGCCAGTCGTAGACTCACCTCAGATGATGTTGCCCGCAGCTGGCAGCGAAACGTCAAGGAGAAGTATTTCTATTATTGGACCACGGCCTCTTAGCCCGGAAGTTTTAATTACTGAATTTTCTCATTGTTTTCCTCCCAACTGGTCATTGGAGCACAGGTTAGAATTTATGTGTGGCTACTTGAAGAATGAACCAGCTGTAAGAATGCGATCGGTCATTCACGATTGTCACAGTGAAGGAGAATTTTATCATGCCTTCCTCTCAGCGTACTGGTCTCAAGCTACACAAGACCGAGTAAAACATAGCATCATAATGATGAAACGTTTCGAACAATCTGAATTTTCCAGTCTTATGAAATATTTTGAAGACATGTTACATAAGAATCGGTATGTTTCAAACCCATACAGCACCTCAGAACACATCCGCATTTGCTTAAACAAACTGCCTGAACATTTATGATATATTATTTTAGCAGGACGTTGCAAAGACGACATTGAAGCTTTTCAGGGACTCTTACAAGAATTAGAAATTGACACAGACAGTCGCGGGATGCGGAAACAGGAAAACAATCACTACAGGTCACATCCGTCATAATTCCTTGATGACAGAAACAATAACTGGACACGACAAGCCTATTCTTACAACGTAAATCGTGACCAAAACAGACACTACCCGTATGACAATCACTGGCAGAGTAATAGTTACAGAGAAAGATCGCATTTCCGTAGCAATGAATATGACAGAGACAATCATAGAAACAGACAATTTGGCAACCAGAACTATTATTATCACGTGAGACAGAATAACTTCAGACACAACAGTTCAGCGCGCAGTTACAATTCAGGAAGAAATTCCCCAACATGTGACCGGCAAGAAAGAAACTATAGAATCTACCGACATGACGACAGACTATATAATCGTAACGACAGACCTGAATTGCATCAGAACTGGCGAGATTTAAACAGGGCAGGGGCCTCTTGTCATGGTGAATTTGTAGAAGTTAGGTCTCCTAATCCCAATAACGACGCGCGCCAACAAAGAAACAGACAATGAATCGCACCGCAGGCACCCACTTGCGCCCACTGGCTCAGGGAAAAATAACATTGACGCTAACCTTGAGCAAAATTCCAGTATTCTTTACGGACGAATACCGCATGATAATTGCATTCAAGTTGAAACTCTGCATACTGGGAAGAGCAAAGGGTTACACCACATTTCGCATGTAAAACCATTTATTGAGAGATAATCTGTTTTTTTATTTAGTCTTTGCTATAAAATTTTTCACTTCACGTTACTAGTATGCTTTAGAAACTGTTACCATGCAACAATGTTTGAAGTTAGATATCCAGTCAAGAACCAAGAGAACATTTTTAAACAGAAATTATGAATGCATTGTTTTAGTGAAGAGACGACACAGTGTTGTATGTGTACATTCTTGCTTGTTAGTTGCACGATCACGTAACGACTATAAGGCTCATATACTTAGAACATATACAGGTACTGCTAATGAGATTTTAATGCAACATTTTGGTTTACTTGAAAATACATTCTGGATTTAAAGTACTTTCTGTGAGATACCAGATGACACAGTGCTTAGTTTATGTGACATGATGTAGTACAATGATACAAAGGTTTTCCGTAATACATTTCATTCCATTCTTGTAATCTGTAACACCTGAGGGTATAATTACATTAATCCTCAGGGAGGTACACGCCTACTTTGTGTACCATGTGTTTTTGCAAGCACAAGGAGCCCTAGCTAATATGGTATTTGCTTATACGACTTTACACATCGGTACAATATTTCTCTAACACAAATTACACAGTTATCTGATCATTTAACTGAGAGAGACAAATTTTTTACTGCGGCAGTGACAGATGTTTACGTATTTACGTAATTACACCGTTGGATAACTTCACATTTACGAAATTGTATTTTGTCTGTACTTTGTGAACTGTTCATATTTTTTCGGACCCATTGTGATATTATGAGAGCTTTGAATGATATATTTGGTATGGGATCACGATTTTTAAAGTACGTTCGAGGCAGATGACACTTTTGACATGAGCAGAGAATTTTTTTAATTATTGGAGGAAGCTACGACGATTTTGAGAATTGACTCAGATGTTATCATATTATTACGACGACGATGTGTATTATGCTGTTGATGTATGTTTATGATCAATAAGCCGATGTTATATGAGGAATTTGATTGTGCTGTGTATTTATTATGATGACATATTGAAGAGGTGTCGACGAATATATATATGTGTAATAAGGTAAGGAATAATGAGTAGTGGTAAGGGACTCTGACTTGTGATAAAGGATGTTGGAAACCAAGAATCGTAAGAGTTATGAAATGTGTGTGTATATGCGTGAATGTATCACAATGCCGGCGAAAATTTTTTGGACACTGTTATATTTATAGGATTTTGTTTCTACACATTTGCAACGTAAATTCTTGACCTGTGAAATATTTTTATACGAGACTGTCACTGTAGCGGAAACTGCTGTCATAAATATTTCCGTCAGAAAGTTAAGTGACCACCTGCACGTAATGCGTCGTGGGCACCCAGCTGTGTCAGATGCCTGGAGAAAAAGCCATTAGGGTGTGCCTTTTCAGAGGCACAGGCAGAAAAAAAAGGGAGGCTATTATCCTCGCTATTGACATTCCTTTGTAGAAAGCATCATAAATATGACACGCTCAAACTTGAAAACATGATTACACTGTAGAGTTCTTAATTTATGATATTTACTGAAATGAAATGATGAGAAACATTTTATGTCTATTGTCTTGCTAGTTGAAAGATTGTTTACTGCATTATGAAATGCCATATGGCTAGTGAATGACGTTTCACGCCTTGCTTCACCTATTTTGTTTAATAACTAGTTTCTAGCTGCCCTGCAGCATTGGTTAAAATAGAATTTTGTAGATGTACTAATATAAATATTTTATGCCTACAGATCCAGTAAATAATTTTATGATCTATTCAAAAAAACGAAGGAGCATAAAAAGACGTTTCCCTTCACAGGAATTGCATACGGAATGTTCTTTTCAACTACTTGGTAATTTTTTTGTAGAATAATTTGTGATGCACCTCTTTAATTATATAGACATTAAGATGTGAATATACATTTCCCTTGTCTGCATTATTGTCTTTAGTGTAATGTTTTTTCTGCTTGAGCTATGTCATGTTTAGGTATAAGTTATAGCATTTGCTGCAGCTGTTTGCCAGGCATAGTGTTACTGAATTTGACTTTGTGTTACTCTTCTAAGCCAGTTTACTACTGATTTATTTTTCTTGTTTGCTGCACATTGCCTTATATTAGTTGTAATATTGCAATTGCTTTGCTAATTTATATAATGCTGCTTGCTTCGCAAATCTGCAGTTTTTTCATTGCTGTTTGTGTTAATTGTTTTGTGCTGCTGCATTGCCTCGTCCCTTAGTTTAGCATCTGAGCTCAGTAGATTTAAGTTAGCTTAAGAGGGGTAGACTATATAAGAAACTGACTATGGAGAATAGGTAAAGAATGCATTGCGAAGTTATATGAAAAAGATTTGGGCCAAAATGAGTATTGTACAATCAGAAATAATTATTTTGAAAGAAATATGAATAAAAGTACAGAAAGCAGGTATAGATAGGACTTTTTGGGAATAATGATGAACGAAGGGATATCTCCAAGAAAAAAAAGGTTTTGTTTGCAAAATACTGCAGTACCAAATGTTACACTGAAAACAAACCCTGTCCTTTCCCCCTGTGTTATTCTGCTATGTGTTTGTGTACTCTTGCATTTTTGTGTTTTTCCTGTCTTTATGTGTTTAGCTAATAAGATTTATGTTGCAGAATTTTTCTAGTATATTGTGTGTCAGTTTAAGCACAGTCTCGTATACAATTCTACATAAGGGGATGTTTCACGGCTTACATGCAAAATTTATGAATGTTCTGGTTATTCATTGCCTTCCACATCCTAGAAAGTGGCACAATCTCTAAAACCAATGTTTGTCTCCAAGTTACGTGCCATTCCCTTGTCCGTCACCTGTCTAATGCTGCACATATTATCAACACCGCCTGCCTGGAAGCCACACTGTTCTTCTTATTCCTCAGTTTCTCTCTCAATTCTGGTTATACGGATCTTACCATACAGTTTTGATGTAGGTCTGAGAACTGCAATGCTTCGATAATTTGCTCAGTCATCATTGCTTCCCTTCTTAAATTGTTTGTGACGAGCCCTTCCTTAAACTTGAATGGGATTTCCTCTGTACTGAGACAGAGATAAACGGTTTCGCGAAATGTTCAAGTAACATCTTTGTTAGTTTTCGACAGTAGCATATATACAGTTCCAGGTATTCGGTGCTATACCATTCTTGAATTGTTTCTCTCCTGTACCTCCCCTCTTGTTACATCCTGGATTACTGTGTCAAGTTGCTGACAATGGCGCTTACATCTTGAAATTCTGATCGATCTTCTTTAAATAGTTCTTCACAGTATGTCTTTCATCTATTTAAGCTTATTAGCTGTAAATTTATACTAATTCTGTCATTTGTTCTTTGCTGTTTTACCACTTTCCATGCTTCTTTGAAATTTGAACTTGCTATGCAGTTATGAATTTCTTCATATTTTAAGTTCACACATAGCATTTTTGCTCTAATTACTGTTTTCTTTATCTCTCCCCCCAGCCTTAGATACCGAGTTCTACAATCAATCTTATTGCTCATAACCCATCTCTTATAGACCTTCTTTTCCTCCTTCACCTTCGCTGCAATACAGTCATTCCACGAATCACTTTTAAATTTTCCAGACGTGTTCTCAACTTCTCCGAGACTTTCATAGCACTTCATGATCAGCTCTCTCAATTTTCTTATGCATTACTTTCACTGTCGCATTATCAGTTTAATGTAGCTTCCCACACAACTTACCAGCTTATCTAGTTTGAAATTCTGTTCAATTCCCGTCTCAACTTCCCCCTTCATGGAGTCTCTATTTTTCACTTCATGACATTGTACATTGATTTATTCACAACTGTCGCCTGAATATATACATCTACCTACACCAAAACAAGCCCACTGTAGCAATGCCACATGTAAAATAAAAACTAAGCCATTAGTGCTTTGTGACACTTATACGTTTTCCTACTGACGTAGTTCACTGGGCTGCCATATTTAAGCATCGTGACGGCGCTGTCTCATACCATTATAAACGGTCTTCTTTCTGATGCAAAGCTGATGTCCACTCTTTCATTTATAGGAGAGTTTCTCTTCACGTGCCAGTAACTGTGCAGTAGGTAAACGTGTTCGTTCGAAGGTAACTGGATCTTTCGCAAGTAGATAACGCACAAACTGATCACACTGTGCAAATGAAACCTTAAGTCTAGTGTCAGCGACACACCTATTATTAACTGTCACACAAAACTTAATAACAGTGTTAGCACTGATGTTCTGCAATAAAACACGAGGTGCATTTACGTGTTTATTAATCATCAAAAGATAGTACACAATCAAATGGTTCAAATGGGTCTGAGCACTATGGGGCTTAACTACTGAGATCATCAGTCCCCTAGAACGTAGAGCTACTTAAACCTAACTAACCTAAGGACATCACACACATCCATGCCCGAGGCAGGATTCGAACCTGCGACCGTAGCGGTCGCGCGGTTCCAGACTGTAGCGCCTAGAACCGCACAGGCCACCCCGACCGGCAGTACACAATCTATGTGCTTCTCATTCACACTGATACAATATAAAAATCAAAGCCGCAGTTTGTCTATATTTTTCAATACGAATTTGATTATAATTTCAGTAAACTCGCCTATCAATTATTCCTCACGCCATTGCTCTTGCGAATAATGGATATTCACACGAAACATTTGAGTTTGAAAAGATAAGACCACATTAGCTGTAAGCTATTTAGTCTTGTAGACTTTTAGCTGCATCATCAGGTGCCATAAAGTCTAGACATTTTCCGATATAGAAAAGAGAATGGGATGACCCAACGTTCGTACTCAGTAGCAAATTTTAGCTAAGTAGCAGACGTCAGACAAAATATCATACAACGCTCTCGTGTTACCATGAGTAGCATTATCCTGTGATCTGCCTGGTTGCTCATATACCAAAAAGGTGATCAAAGCCCAGATTGTATATGATCATCTACGGGGTAATGTAAACTTCTCGCAGCTAATGGTCCATCATTTACTCACACCAAGCTCGCGGACAGAATCGTGTATTTACAGGCAGCGTGTCAAGACGCAACTGTGGAAACGGTTGCATCTTGACAAGTTACCCGTTAGTACACTACTCAGTACGTGTGCTTGCTATTGGCAAACGAAGAACAGCTGTTGCATCTTGACATGTCGCCTGTTAGTCAGTCCAATGCGCGGGCTTGTTGTGGGCGAATGACGGGCCGTTAGCTGCTCGAAATTTACACTACTTCATAAATGATATACCTTTTCGGTATATGGGGACAACGCTAGCTCACCAGATACCGTTATTCATGGTATCACGGTAGCTTTCTTCGTTATTTTATGTTTGAGTTTCCTCACTTAGTGAAAATTATGAAGACTGGGTCATCCCTTTCTCTTTTCTCTATCGGAAAATAGTTTTACTGCATCAGATAATGCAATTAAAAGGCTGCGAAACTGACCATGCCTATAAATAAAAGACTTACTGCTAAAGCGATCTTACCTTTCCAAAATGATATATCCAGATTGTGGCTGCCCTGATTTCAAAGCCTGGTGCGTGAAATATTTAACTTGACATCTGCTTCTACAAATTTACTTCTGCTCAACACGAAACATTTCTTAATATACCAGGGACAGAATTTAAGAAAATAAAAAGATTCGCATAACTGCGAAGAAACTGCTCCTTCAGGAGGCGTCAAGACACTGATTTCTGTTAATTGTTACTGAAAAAGTTAACATAAATGTTGATTTATAATTATCACACATTCTGCTTTCAACCGTCCCTACACAATAAATTCACTTGTCTACAACATGGTTTTCTTTTTCCTGACTCTGTGGTTGTCGTGGAATAGGTCACCAAAAAATGAAAACGTTTAAGCGTTTCGTCTCAGTCATAGTGAATGAAAAGACTTAATCGAATTTGTTGCTCTTTATGTTATTACTTCCCGATCTCCAGATAAAAATTCTTACCCGGAGATATTCTATCTACTAAACATGACAACATAAGAGGTCGCATCTACACTAGATGTTTCACCCACATTAAGTTAAAAAAAATGGAACAGGTGGAAAGCCACAAATACTTAACGAAAGCAGTAAATCGGTGGAATAATTATATATTGTCTATTTAAAACACAAAGAATGCCAAGCAGCCTTTTACAGCACGGGATAACACGAGACCGCAATTCCAGACTGCCCGTCATACAGTTCTCTACGGTAATTATAAGAGAAGAGCAACCGAAAAAGAAATTAAATGTTCATCCAGTCCTTAGGGAGTCCTAACTGGTAAAATGTGGAAAACCATCTTAAGAAAAATATGGCCGTTTTCGTTGACAATGAAAGATATGAGATTCAAATCCAAAGATTGGAAAGCACGACAAATCTTTCCCCATCAACAAATTTCAAAGGTGAACAACCAGTCACTGAGCAACCTGCTTGCGCGTATAAATACGACTATGACAGTAAGCACAAGCATTCTCTCGCGGCGCGACCGTACTCCTCCTACAAATATGATTCTAGATACGACTGATTCCGTTATAATGAAGGCCGTTACATGTTATGTAACGATGGTGGAAACGATTGCACTAATCGTTTACAATGGTTTAATAGCAACACTGCTTAACTGCGTCCAAGTGGGCTCCATCATGAAACTGCACAAGAGTAGGCTCAGAGAGTGGGTGTTAATGGTTTCATTGTCTCGGAGGAGACACAGTGAAGAGCTTTGAAAAAAGTAATTCCTGTAGCCAGTCTTATCAGTGGGGCAGCACCGACCGCTCCTTTGTCTATTCAGCAAAGTGTTGGGCAAGAGTCCCTTGTGCTTAGGTTGGAAATTTTGTGGCGGTAACAGGAGGGTATCAAAATGGTTCAAATGGCTCTGAGCACTATGCGACTTAACTTCTGAGGTCATCAGTCGCCTAGAACTTAGGACTACTTAAACCTAACTAAGCTAACGACATCACACACATCCATTCCCGAGGCAGGATTCGAATCTGCGACCGTAGCAGTCGCTCAGCTCCAGACTGTAGCGCCTAGAACCGCACGGCCACTCCGGCCGGCAGGAGGGTATCCCTGTGTAAAAAGATCCAGCTCCACTGACAACATGTCTGCTTCTTCAGTTCGAACAAAACGGCTCTTTTCTTTAATCTCTCGTGACTTTCTTAAACATTATATTTGGTGGCTATTTAAATTACTTTACTCCCACCAACCAATGGTCCTGTACCTAGGTAACACATCGACGAATCCAGACTACCAAGAAAAATTAATATTTTAGTATATATTTGCATCCTAAGTTTTCTGTCTTGTTAAATATTCATGCAATCGGCCTCTGAATGATCTGCCTCCTGTATGAATCCATGATTGGAAATACTGTTAATCGAATAGCTTGTAAGAGGTCCATGACTAAGGAATTTGTTGCTAGCGCACTCGAGCAGATGTAACTTCGATGGATTGCTCACGTGCTGCCTGCGATAAGTAAGCTACAATAAAATCGCAGATCAGAGAGCAGTGTTGGCTGCAGTAAGAGCAGTGTCGACAGCAGTAGTGGTGGTAGCTCGAAGTCAGGCGGTTGGGCCAGTCGTGTCTGAGCGATGTGGTATAAGGTAAAAGCTGCCGCGGGCATCTGTAATTTATAACAACTGATTTTGTACTATGTTTTATCAAGTCTCATGTTAATGTTTTTAAAAAATCTTTTAATAATAATCTTTCTTATAAAATTAACTTTTGACAATCATTCATGTGAATTTAAAGATCTTACTAATTTCTCCTATCCATGGTCATCCCGATTATCGTAAAGAAAAAATCAGTTGTTTCTTTTTATAAATGACAAATCTAGCGGTCAGCATTACACTGGGCTGTGCCAGAAGATTTTCTTATAGGAGCAGATATATACGCTTTATCCGGCGACATAATTGAGGTAAGAATTTTCTGTTTATTCAGGATGACTTTTCAGGGCCATGACGCAGCAGTGCTGACGTCCAGATTTACCAGTTTCTATTCACAGTCACTTAATTATTGGAAGATTATATATGAGTCACATTTTCATTGGGAGGTTAGTCACATTTTATTATTCCGAAGTTACGGAAGTAAACTATTGGGAGGCTACAAGCTAAGCAGTCTTTCTTGATAAGAGTTTGAAGACACATTACCCGAGACGTCTCCTCATGTGGACGATATGAACCAGTCTCAGGTTTAGAACCAATAAATATATTAAATTTTACTGTCTGAAAACATTCGTCACTGACACAGATCTGTTATAAAAAGAAAATCCGCTCTAACTTATTAAGAGACAAATACTTTTACAAAGCTTACGTTATTTCTGTTTGTTTTAGTCTGCTGCAGGAAAACACCATACACTCATTTGAATGTTTCTGCTTGTAATCACGACACTCAGTCATACATGAAGGGCTGCTATTTAATCCCCCCTTTGAAAAGTTAGTTCAGTGGGGCGGAGCAATATTTTTTATGAATGATATGTATAAATTTGTTCCGACCTGACAAAACAACAATTGTCCAGTCATAACTGTGGTTTCTATGATTGCTCTGGGAGCTGGATGATGGGAATTACAATATATGAACTACTAGTTGTCTTTATTACAAGAACGATAAAAAGATTTACTTACCTTTATACAGTCCATTGCCATAGGAATGTGTCGAATATTCTCAGTTCTCTCTGACTATTAAAGCATCACTTGAACGACACATTTAATAAACTCTTCTCTCGAAGTACAAAGTTCTCACTGATCAGAACTATAGTTCCATCTAAAACATGAGTAATACATGAGCCCTAACTAGTCGATTTTATCTGCTTGAATGAAGGTCACGAACTGAGTCGAACCTTATTTTGCTCATCTATAAATCGGCCTCCGTACGGCTGCACTGCGGAGCTGCTTCGCCAGCGACTCCCATTCGTCCTTGTGGATTGCAGCGAGACATCAGTAACTTCTTTGGTATCGATGTGAGTTACTGACTTTGTTCCGGCACCATAATCTTTGGACGATACAACAAAACGTATCTCAGGTTAAGTTTTCTGTTGCGTGTTCTTTGTTACCACTTTTGAAGTTTTAATTACTTTATTACTGTGTGGCGACTAATTATATCCATCAAATTTATATTGTTACATCAGAAGTTAACTAATTTTTAAGATGCAGTGCAACTGTTTGTCCTGTTTGTTTATCCATGCACTCTGACACTGTAAGTTTTTGTTAATAATCGAATTACTTCGTTATGAGCCATACTTGTACAACTCCCAGCCAAACTCCGTCTTTTCTTTCTTTCCTCTAGGTAAAACTATTAGAGTCGGCACTGTTTTACACGCTGGACAATATTCTTAAATTGCGCTGAACACATGGTTACCAATTCGTATCTGAACATTCAAGAATTGAGTAGGAAACACCAATGGAAACGTCGTAAACATCCTAATTACCATACTGACTTCCGTTATTCGGTTTTTTTTTTTTTTTGTGTAATGTCAATGGTCATTTGTGCCCTAAAGTACCGTAGCACGCCACTAGATGCGCCAAATAAAAATGGTACAGCCCACCGATAAAGCGGATTATCGTGTACAGATATACTAAAAATAACTAGACCGCCCACTGGCGCTAGTGTAACGTTCTCATATTGAGGCCGTCATTGCAGAGCAAATAACGCGTTTACACTCAGTTAGAAACAAGTATGAAAATTAAATGGCTAATTCCAGTCATATTGGAGATTGCAGTTATTAAATTCCAACCTAGTTGAACAAAAAATACGATGAAATTGTTGAAAGGAAACTAGATAATATTGTTCCTTACAAAACTAAATTAAAGACTGAAAAATAAAAGCAAAAGACCGACACAGAGTATGTACCGGGAAATATTAAACAAGAACTAAAAGAGAAGAACTTAGTGAGTAATAAAATATTCTGCCACTTCGTAAGTTTCACGTAACTATTTTGAATCTATAACTTGGCACATTTGCTATGTGTAAGAAACGAACTCTACATTCCTTAACAGATATTCGTAACTTTCCGTCTTTTGATGTAGAGCTAATACAGAAAACTAGGGAACTATATTATTTTAAGACAGACTTGATTATTCAGTAGGAATTAAGTAGAGATACATTTACTTTGTTCTTCGGGTTCCTTTCGTTGTCTCTAACACAGTTCAGATCAATAAGCCAATATTTATATTAGTGTCTGCAAACGGGGGCTTCAGTTCGGGAACAGTTTTCTCACTTCTCCGCTATTGCTTGTGCAAGGGCTTCGTATCTGCAACTGAAGGGGACGAACGTTACAGCTGTACATCTTGCAGCGATGCTCCGTTATGTCAACATCCTCATACATCGAAAGGAGATTTCGATAGAATAATCCTGTGAAGGTTTGCTCCTTATGAGCATAATTGTCAGCACCAGACCTTGGCAGTCCCAAAGGAACACTCACCATCAACTTCTCGGATAATAGCTTGGTCTTCGCCGCTTTCGGCAATGGTACTTGACATACTTTGCTCCTTTGCTTCTAGGTCATACTGATGCACCCTGAACTCGTCTATGGTCATTATCTAACTAAAGAGGTTTGGGTTGTCCCGATAGAGCTGCCACTACTGTACTGCTTGCGTGAATGATTGTGAGCAGCTCCACAACACAGCGGGCAGCGACTTCTGTTACGTTCAAAATGTCGAGGAAGATGCTGAAAATTGATCCTTGACTGACTTTCACTTACTGCACTATCGCCTCGACTGTAGTACTCCGGACTGGAGGAGCAGAGCTTCCATATCTGCTGGAATTCCCGGTTCACGGAGAGATGGCTTGCCGTGCGGCAGAAATCCTTCCGACTTGCCCTATAGTATCGATCCTTCTTAACTTGTGTTCTTTGGCCGCTTATGAAGGAGTGACCTTCCGAGTTCCTAGGCGGCGGTGCTCACTGATGAAAGGGTATTTAAGGAACAGCATACGCAGTATAGTGGAGAGTTGCCTGGACGAGGAAGCTCGAGTGCTGTGGGAGGATCTCGGCTGTCTGCGACTTGTTGATACCAGCAGTGAGCCTCTGGCCGTGACGGAAGGTGCAGTTTGTGTTGTCAGCCGCCCGACCTGCCCTGAAGTCTCTGCTGTATGAAACGGCGCTGGTCAGAGATTCATAAGAAATTTGATACTGGGACCTCTCCACTGTACATAATTTCAAAACTAGGGTAACCACAGCTGGAATAGTTGTACATGTTGACTGACAATTCACACAGTACAACAGCTGTTGATACAGATGTTAAGGCTATTAAAATATGAAACTGAATCAAAAGTCAATAATCCGATGTAGCTGTATTTATTTAAGCCCAATAGTCCGCTGTAGCTGTATTTACACTCCTGGAAATTGAAATAAGAACACCTTGAATTCATTGTCCCAGGAAGGGGAAACTTTATTGACACATTCCTGGGGTCAGATACATCACATGATCACACTGACAGAACCACAGGCACATAGACACAGGCAACAGAGCATGCACAATGTCGGCACTAGTACAGTGTATATCCACCTTTCGCAGCAATGCAGGCTGCTATTCTCCCATGGAGACGATCGTAGAGATGCTGGATGTAGTCCTGTGGAACGGCTTGCCATGTCATTTCCACCTGGCGCCTCAGTTGGACCAGCGTTCGTGCTGGACGTGCAGACCGCGTGAGACGACGCTTCATCCAGTCTCAAACATGCTCAATGGGGGACAGATCCGGAGATCTTGCTGGCCAGGGTAGTTGACTTACACCTTCTAGAGCACGTTGGGTGGCACGGGATACATGCGGACGTGCACTGTCCTGTTGGAACAGCAAGTTCCCTTGCCGGTCTAGGAATGGCAGAACGATGGGTTCGATGACGGTTTGGATGTACCGTGCACTATTCAGTGTCCCCTCGACGATCACCAGTGGTGTACGGCCAGTGTAGGAGATCGCTCCCCACACCATGATGCCGGGTGTTGGCCCTGTGTGCCTCGGTCGTATGCAGTCCTGATTGTGGCGCTCACCTGCACGGCGCCAAACACGCATACGACCATCATTGGCACCAAGGCAGAAGCGACTCTCATCGCTGAAGACGACACGTCTCCATTCGTCCCTCCATTCGCGCCTGTCGCGACACCACTGGAGACGGGCTGCACGATGTTGGGGCGTGAGCGGAAGACGGCCTAACGGTGTGCGGGACCGTAGCCCAGCTTCATGGAGACGGTTGCGAATGGTCCTCGCCGATACCCCAGGAGCAACAGTGTCCCTAATTTGCTGGGAAGTGGCGGTGCGGTCCCCTACGGCACTGCGTAGGATCCTACGGTCTTGGCGTGCATCCGTGCGTCGCTGCGGTCCGGTCCCAGGTCGACGGGCACGTGCACCTTCCGCCGACCACTGGCGACAACATCGATGTACTGTGGAGACCTCACGCCCCACGTGTTGAGCAATTCGGCGGTACGTCCACCCGGCCTCCCGCATGCCCACTATACGCCCTCGCTCAAAGTCCGTCAACTGCACATACGGTTCACGTCCACGCTGTCGCGGCATGCTAGCAGTGTTAAAGACTGCGATGGAGCTCCGTATGCCACGGCAAACTGGCTGACACTGACGGCGGCGGTGCACAAATGCTGCGCAGCTAGCGCCATTCGACGGCCAACACCGCGGTTCCTGGTGTGTCCGCTGTGCCGTGCGTGTGATCATTGCTTGTACAGCCCTCTCGCAGTGTCCGGAGCAAGTATGGTGGGTCTGACACACCGGTGTCAATGTGTTCTTTTTTCCATTTCCAGGAGTGTATTTAAGTCGGCTAGAGACCCACACAACCGGTTTCGCTACTCTCAAGTATCATCTGCTAGTGTAGATAATGCTACGTCGTATGGTATAGGGAGTTATTATAGAATGCGCCAGAGTAACAGTTGGCGTGTCTAGGCAAAGTTCTCAGGCTTCTTCAACTGATAAAAACCAAGATTACTGATGAATATCCATTCTGTGTTAAAATCACGAACTGTCGTTACTTTACTGACCAAAATATGTTCCTGCGGGCCTATGTCAAGCAGCAGATATATGCTCCTGTTGATCTGTTGCTTGACATAGGCCCACAGGAACGTATTTTCGTCAGTAAAGTGATGAAAGTTCGTGATTTTAACACAGACTGATCATTCATTATTGATGACGGTTTCTTTTGTCCAATTGAGAAGGGCTGAGAACTAGCCTAGCCACACCAACTTTTACTCTGAGGCATTTTGTAACGACTCCCCATACCATATGACATAGCATTTATACACACCAGAAGATGCAACTCTAAAGTTGTGAAACAGGTTGTGTGGGCCTCTAACCGATTTAAATACATATACAGCAGAGTATTGGCCTTTAATTCAGTTTTATATTTTAGGAGTTTTAATATGTGTATTTAAACACCTGCTGTACTCTATGAACTGGCAATCAGTGACGTTCATTGTAGCATAACGGACTCCAAATGGTGAGCAAATTCTTGGTTCAAATAAGCTATTATAATTTCGGGCTTGAAGTTTTGTAGACGTTTTCCGTTAAGTGGGACTACTGCAAACCACTTGCTATACTGGTGACAAGCGCAGATATTATATGGTTTATGATTATTATTACTATTATCACTATTGGTAGAATACCTACCAGTCTAATCAGTATCGCTGGTATTTGGTTGTAGCTTTGCAAAAACGATTAGCTTACTTGTATATTAGTTCACCTCCCTGAGTTATTTGTTGAGGGACCTTTTTTTTTATTACACCACTGGCCGTTAAAATTGCTACACCAAGAAGAAATGCAGATGATAAACGGGTGTTCATTGGACAAATATATTATACTAGAACTGACATGTGATTAAATTTTCACGCAATTTGGGTGCATAGATCCTGAGAAATCAATACCCAGAACAGCCACCTCTGGCCGTAATAACGGCCTTGATACGGTTGGGCCTTGAGTGAAACAGAGCTTGGATGGCGTGTACAGGTACAGCTGCCCATGTAGCTTCAACAGGATACCACAGTTCATCGAGAGTAGTGACTGGCGTATTGTGACGAGCCAGTTGCTCGGCCACCATTGACCAGACGTTTTCAATTGGTGAGAGATCTGGAGAATGTGCTGGCCAGGGCAGCAGTAGAACATTTTCTGTATCCAGAAAGGCCCGTACACGACCTGCAATATGCGGTCGTGCATTATCCTGCTGAAATGTAGGGTTTCGTAGGGATAGAATGAAGGGTAGTGCCACGGGTCTTAGCACATCTGAAATGTAACGTCCACTGTTCAAAGTGCCGTCAATGGGAACAAGAGGTGACCGAGACGTGTAACCAATGGCACACCATGCCATCACGCCGGGTGATACGCCAGTATGGCGATGATGAATACACGCTTCCAATGTGCGTTCACCGCGACGTCGCCAAACACGGATGCGACCATCATGATGCTGTAAACAGAACCTGGATTCATCCGAAAATATGACGTTTTGCTATTCGTGCACCCAGGTTCGTCGTTGAGTACACCATCGCAGGCGCTCCTGTTTGTGATGCAGCGTCAGTGGTAACCGCAGCCATGGTCTCCGAGCTGATAGTCCATGCTGGTGCCAACATCGTCGAACTGTAGGTGCAGATGGTTGTTGTCTTGCAAACGTCCACATCTGTTGACTCAGAGACGTAGCTGCACGATCGGTTACAGCCATGCGGATAAGATGCCTGTCATCTCGACTGCTAGTGGTACGAGGCCGTTGGGATCCAGCACGGCGTTCCGTATTACCGTCCTGAACCCACCGATTCCATATTCTGCTAACAGTAATTGGATCTTGACCAACACGAGCAGCATTGTCGCAATACGATAAACCGCAATCGCGATAGGCAACAGTGTGACCTTTATCAAAGTGGGAAACGTGATGGTACGTATTTCTCCTCCTTACAGGAGGTATCACAACAACATTTCACCAGACAACGCTGGTCAACTGCTGTTTGTGTATGAGAAATCGGTTGGAAACTTCCCTCATGTCAGCACGTTGTAGGTGTCGACACCGGCGCCAACCTTGTCTGAATGCTCTGAAAAGCTAATCATTTGCATATCACAGCATCTTCTTCCTGTCGGTTAAATTTCGCGTCTGTAGCACGTCATCTTCGTGGTGTAGCAGTTTAATGGCCAGTAATGTTTTTGTTGTGTAATATGCGAGTTACTATAAGATCCTGTGTTTCAGACCCAGCTGATTTTGTAATTCTGTTGTATGATGTTTGATATAACCTACTGAGTCATTGCTGCAAAATTATCCTAATGTATTGTGTACGGTGTGTATTAGCAAGTATTTGGTCTAGGCTCAGAACGTATGGTAAAATTGTCACATGACTGTTCGGAGGGTCTTGGCACTGCCGTCGTATGCCAACGAAGCAAATTTAATACCCTTAGTTTATAATAAAGAAAAAATATTTTGGCACACAAATTGACTATCAAGTCACTTGAACGGTTTGCTACATTACCATTATGCCTACTCTTCAAGTAAGGCCTTGTGAAGACATTTGTAAAGGCTCTGGATGAAGAAGGTCGTGCTTTCAATCATTTGACAGAAAAGTTACCTAAATTGAGTGAAGAGAAGGTGAAATAATGTATATTTGTTGGACTACAAGCAAGAAAAATGATGAAGGATCCAGACTTTGATACTAAACTCACAGCTATCGAATTGGCTGCCTGGTCCTCTTTCAAAACAATTGTGATGATTTTTGAACAACTATAATTGCACTGTGAATGATCTGTTAAGACAGCCACAAGAACATGGATGCAGAATTCGCTTAAAATTCAATTTTTACATTCCCACCTTGATATTTTGCCAGAAAATTTGGGAGCCATAAACGACGAGCAGAGTTAAGGTTTTCACTAAGTCATCTGTATAATGGAATCATATCATATCAAGTTCACTGGAACTTTTGAGGATGGGCTGCAACTGCGAGGGTCTTGTTAGGGAGAGCGATGAAACGGAAAATGGCAAACGAGAGCATCGTTGTCGCATTATTCAAACAACAAGGGAGATTAAAATTTAAAATATGTTGTGACCTAATTTAGACCTTCTATTGGCGTCAGATCCATACACATTTATTAAATAGTATTGTGTTCTAAAGTTTCTGAATACCTATTTCTTGTCTGATTTGTGCGGTTCTACACGCTTCAGTCTGGAACCGCGTGACCGCTACGGTCGCAGGTTCAAATCCTGCCTCGGGCATGCGTGTGTGTGATGTCCTTAGGTTAGTTAGGTTTAAGTAGTTCTAAGTCCTGTGGGACTGATGACCACAATTGTTAAGTCCAATAGTGCTCAGAGCCATTTGAACCATTTCTTTCTTGTCTGATTTAATACTGTCATCGGTCACCAGTACAGTTTCTGATCCTGCTGTGTACGAAACGTGACGTGATGGAGAATAACTGATTCTGTCAGTGAATTCAGCACCCAGAAATTAGGTAAATCACTTGTATACAAACCATACACGGAAAGAAGTTCAAATTTGTTGACTAGTATAAAAGGGGTCCAGTTTCGACCCCAATATATTCAATCACCTTACACAATTAAAGCGTATGGGTTAAACCAACATCGGAATCAGAAAGAAATACAATGTATCATATGAGGAATGTAAAAAGTCGATTTTTTAATCAAGGTGGAGAGTGAGCAACTGTAACTACTTCTTACCTGCAATCTGGGGTCGCACCGACACACTACAACAGAAGTTCGAGCTCTGTTCCAGAAGAACTTTAATTTCTACAACTGCTTGTATTTGGTCTTGAATTATGGGTGTCACCTTCTCTGTTAAAATAACAATGTATTAGCGTGGTGTACATTCCAAGGTCTTGTAACTATCAGTAATTTAAGTGTTTAATTGTACACTGTTCTGTGATTCTCCACGTATGTATAAATATACATTCTCTTTCAGCCAATCGATACCATTACCTGTACAAAACAAGTTTCAACTACAAAGATGACCGAGCGAGGTGTCGCAGTGGTTAGCACAATGGACTCGCTTTCGGGAGAACGACTGTTCAAACCCGCGTCCGGCCATCCTGATTTAGGTTTTCCGTGGATTTCCCTAAATCGCTTCAGTCAAATGCCGGGATGGTTCCTTTGGAAGGGCACAGCCGACTTCCTTTCCCATCCTTCCTTAATCCGAAGGGACTGATGCCCTCGCTGTTTGGTCCCCTCCCTCAAATCAACCAACCAACCAACCAACTACAAACAGCAATACTTCCACTGTGCACTCGTTCTACAATATGTCTTTTAGTAATTTTCTGTCACTTGATACGCTAGAATAATGCAGTTGAACTACAGCTAAATGGTGACTAGATAGTAAGACGCTTGCACAAACGGACTACTGAAGGAGGACTTTATAACTTCAGTCTTGGCTTCGGCGTCTTCTATGTGGTATCGAGAATTATCAATGACAATGACTCACCGAAAGAAAGTTGTTGATCCACTCCGCGACTTTTTTTTTTTTGAGCTCTTAATAACTGTGCAAAGTAAATGGAATCATCAAAATATCCATGGGTGTACTGCCGGTCTACAGTGTCCAACGAGCACAATATTTCGGCGATCATACATGTTGCCATCATCAGGTCCCGTTGGACACTGTAGACCGACAGTACACCCGTGGATATTTTGATTATCAAATACGCCGGGAGAATCTCAAGAATAAATGGAATCAGTTTAATTGTTCTTTGAGTAATGCCAAAACTACTTCTTTCTGGACATACGCCGAATTTTAGTTGGCGTTAGCTTAAAACCACGAACAGCAGAGCATTGGAACGCTAGGCAGAATAAAGACAGAGATAGAAGCTGAGAGGTGACAAATCACAATTGTCATACTTCGTGTAGCTAAGACATTTTTTAATCAGTATTAACAGTTGAACACTTGGAGAACGCCTTCTCATTGGTGATAGCTCTCATTCGTTGTCCAAATATAAAGCTAATTTTTGTATTTATATGAATGCGTGGTGTCTGTTCTTTCGGAACCGTCCGAAAAAAGAAATTCGACGCGGAATTCGCAGCTGTGATACATGTAATTTAAACTGAAGATGGAGGGAGGACCGTACTCTAGGAGATGTAGTTTCAATATTTAACGACACATCTCCCCTCCCCCACAGCCCCCTTAACGCTGCTGTAGAAAATGTAATGTCTACCAGGTAAGAAAGGACGTTACTTTGTAATTTTCTATGTTAAGTGCGACCTATTAACGTTTCATTACATTTATGGTTTCACTGAATGAAGAAACGCTCTTTTAATAAAAAGTAGTACCTCAGTGGAGCAGCTGTACTGGGGGGCGGGGGCGAATAAAGAGTTAATGGAACGCTTTCTAGGAACTCTGTTTGTTTTGTGTTCAAAGAAACGACCTTCAGAGCTTTTTACTTCACTCATAAATGATACAAAATAGTTTATTAAGAATCCTCGTTTTCGGCAGTGCTGGAGGGCCGTTGGACGCAAAAGGTGAGAAGTCTACCACGATAATGAAACTCGCTCAATTTCAGTTGAGTTAAAGTACTATTGAATTAAAAATTAAAAATCAACAACCATGCACTATAATTTAAAAAAAGGAATACACGAAGTTATTTGTTGTCATTATATAGATACACAAGAAATGGTTGAAACCGAGATAAATGGTATTCCTTTTTTCAGTAAATGATTTACGGATGATACTAGGCTACTATAGTTTCTGAAAGAGGAAAAGATATGCAGGCTAGATTAATGAAATTTGCAACAATTTTTAAATAAACGTATCTTCAAGTCAGTGCAACAAAAATTAACATCATAGGCAATACACTCACACCAGAGAGCCCAATCAGAGCACAACATTTACCTCCGTTTCGCTATTTATGTTCTACAATTTCAAAATACTGCATGGAGATAAGATAGCAGTTGAAACACTAAACGTGATTTTAGAACAAGAACTCAAATGTTACTAAAAGGATGTTACTAAGTTTAGAAAAGACGACACGGCTTGGCATGAAGTTCATCTGGAGTATGCAATTTCAGGGCAGTGTAAGCTGAACACTGTTAAGAGCGAAGAAGAGAATAGATGTAGTGACAACATAGCTCTATAGAACATCTAGGAATAGCTCCTAGACGAGTAAGAAGTACAGTTTCGAAGATTTAAAATAAACTGTATTCTCACTACTACTTGAAACGCATACCAACATCTTAAGAAATAAGCCCAAAGAAGAAAATTTGGGTTAAATAAACAGGATGAAAACACATCCTAAATTAGTAGAGAACACTGCCTAGAAAACAAACGTAAATAAAAAGAGCAGTACAAAATACACAAGAGTGGTTGTAGTCACAAGCATGCACAAGAAAAAGAAAAACAAACTTATTTCCAGTAACCTTATCTGTTTAAGCAGTCCCATCCACAATAAAAGAATTCCAAATTATAATATTCCATTCACTGAGGCGTAAAACATACACAAGATACATTAACAAAATTTTCACCGCTTTGAAAAATCGAGGGTATTTAGGAAGTGATGACTGTGGGGTACACACACACACACACACAATGAATACAATCTTTTCCAAACTTCGATACATAAAATGATGTGGCAATTAAGGTAGTTTGGAGTATGCAGTTAAAACAAGTAACCTCTTCCGTTTCACATCCCTGCTTCAAGTATCAAGTATCTACTGCGCCACACTTTAGATAGCACTAATTCGTAGGAGATATACTGTAAGAAAAGGCTCTAATAGCACTACAATATGTGGGTAAAAAGCAACATCGGACAATGTAGTTCACTCTCGTAGCAAGTTGTACTGACAAGACCTAGCCTATAATCAACGACGTAATCTGTGTGACTTATAATAACCATCTGTACGTAAGATTTGACATTTAGCTCCCCACGCTATAAGTCACAATACAGATCGCTAAGACATCACTCTCTACAAAAGGATGGGCACAATAACAATTTTCGTGGTATAATGGGGTCAGTGGTAGGTATCTGAATATTAATTACAACAACACATCTGACTATCAAGGTTCACTAAGTTCGAAAGATAAGCTTCCACCAAAGCTAATATGAATACTAAAAGCGAGAGTCTACGGGGAGTAGGAATGATGTATTTACTTTACCAATAACAGCAACGTATAGCGAAGCTTACACTGTGTACTCTGATAACACAACTAAACACTTTCTCAACAACGTAGGTACCGGAAAACTGATAGATACGTCATACAGATCCGTTGTCTCCTGTAGGTGCTCCTGTTTTAAAGCTTCAACGAATATTCGTATATACAAGCGATCAGTGTGAACGTTAAAAATATTTACGTAAATTAGAGAATACGTTTACAAGGCAAAGATACAATTTAATATTGTATATCTTTCGTTGTCAGTCAACGATAACTGTAAGTGTAGCAATATCCTTGACCCTATTGAAATTTTCCGTAATAAACTCTTTCGTTAATCTCAACCTCTCAGAATTGAATGGAATAACTTTTCACTTATAATTAATCACTTTTCAATAAAACCCAAACTTGCTTTCCATGTCTAAATAAAGATTAATTATCTTTCTTTCATTGCAAGTCATTGACTGATAAATACTATTCCTCCTCTTTAGGGTTTTTATTTCTTTGAACTTGGCCTTTATTAATATGCCAATCTTTCGCTTTATTGGTCTTTGGATTCATTTTGATACGAAAAGATATATTCGAGATATTAATCTCCTCTGAAATAAACTTTTAAACATTTTTCTTGTAACAGTTCAGGAATAAAGGACAAATCAGGTACTGACTGTCGGTTTAAAACATATAATTCTTTTCTTCTTGCCATTAATTCATTTACAGGTACAAGACAGCGTTTCACTTTACAGGTCCTGTTCTCTATTCAAATTCCCACTAAGAGGAATTGTATTCAAAAATAAAACAAAAAACCTGAGTGTCACCCCCTACTTTTCAACTGTATGAACTTTATACTACCAAACAAACCTCAAACACTTCAGACGTTGACTTCTGTGACCCATTAACACTTGAAACTCAAAACACAGCACTCGATTATTTCTTTTAGAGAGATATAGCATGTTTTCTAATAAATAGTTCTTGATTTGTTGTTTATGGAGGTGGAGGAAAGCTATAAAATGATTAATAAACTTGCTAAGTCATTATTCCTCAGTGCTTGTGTGCACCTGTACAACCACAATAACGCAATGCAATGCTACTATCAGTTAGTGCGAGCTTTAATCCTCAACACAAAATAATTAAACGACTTCTCGTGAATATGTCTCTTCACATAGACTGTCGAACAGAAAACCTCCCAAAAATTTTAAAACACTGTTGGCCTACAAACGCGTGGCTGTTAAGCAGCACAATGCACCATTAATTACAAATAGTGTGATGTGCACAAATGGACAAAACATCTGAATTGTCGTCTCAAGCCCAGGATCATAAATAGACATTCTATATAAATATGAACCTGGCCCTAGAAGGCAGCTAATATTAGGTGCAGATTGTAACAAAAGTAGTCAGAAATTCTGCTGTTATGTAACTAGAATGCATGAAATAATAAAAGTGAAAGTTTTGGATCTATTCTAGAAATACAAAATAGCTATTCCCTTTTTCATTCTACATATAATTTATCGCTGTGCTTTCAGGGTCCAAGTGATACACAACAATCATGTTCAGTTACTTCCAACACTCAATAACAAAACATTTAACTCTTGGAATAATGAACTGGCGATTATTAAATTCATTATCTCTACATATGAAAGTTTTTATCACAGGCAAGAATGATTAAAAATCTTCATCATTTGACTTATGTCTACGATAGCATAGTTGTTTGAGAATAATTTTACTTTTTAAACCAATGAAAAACTCTCATGTACTTAATGTGAGGGTAGGTTAGTATCCTAACTTTTGAAATTTAATGGCCAAAGTGTACGCAAGCTGGAGTGAGCAAAATCTCAACTCAACATTTACTGTGGCCTACTGCACGATGGTACTTTACCAAGCAGGATCTGCAACGGTGATGTCTCCATGCTGGACCTGAAACGCTAATTCCCTTCTCTGGCCTTCACTGAATTCACTCAGTCTAATTTCCCTGCATTCCATAGAACGTCAATTTTTCCCTAGTCGAAATAATGTCTATTGCACACTCACTAAGGATTGGAGCGATGTTCACAATTTCTTTGCCCACAAAAATCCCTGCAGGAATAATTAACTACCTCTTTGCTATCTGTCGCCATGATACGTGAAGCATATTGTCCACACTTCACAGAAGCAAAGCTCTCAATGCCCTCTCTATTTTCCATACACTTGTGTGGTCCGCTGCGAGACGAGAGATATTTCTAGTAATTTTAGTTCTCAAAATGCTTTTATATAATGGGGATCTCCACACCATGTCGTGTCTGCATCACCCAGTACAGCTTCAGCCAATCTCCATCTTGTTAGAGGTGAACATTATTTTTCTTGCTTGGCCGCTGCCTAGCCCTGTTAAAGCTGTCCAGCCACTTACCATTGGTCCCAGCCATATTTACGTTAAATGGAATACTGTATTATTCTGGCCTTATCCCTTTCTGCACTGAAGCTCGCCGTTCTCTTGTTAAGTGGGGTTTTCCAATGCCATTAACCACCTGCTCGGGTCATCTCCAAAATGTGTTTCACTTTAACTTACTTATGCATTCCCCTGTCCTGTTTTGTTAGTTTTCGGTACATGAGATTAGTGCAATTGCTTTTTGTTGATATAATATAATTATTGTTTTCTGAGGATGCCTTAATGTATCGTACTGTCAATATGGATCGAGCTCACATAAGGTCCATAAAATCCAGATGCCTTACAATAGGAGAAACTAATCTCACACTTCAATAAATCGGTGATTTTCCTGTATCTTGTGACTCTACACTCTACCAAAGTCGGCGAAATAATCATTTCATACATCATCCGACAATTTTCTCAAAATATGTTTCTAAATGACTTAGAACTGCTTTGAACACTCTTGAGTTCTATCTCCCTTGCAGACTAATTCACGTATCATAGTGTGATATGATCTCATCACACCCTTGAGATAATCTCTTGAGGTTCACTACTCGAACAATACTCACATACTGAGCTGAAATTCTAAAAGGACAAGCCAAGAACCATTCTCTGCAAGAAACATTCCACCCTAATTTTCTCTTTAACATCATGTGTTTCTCCTTAGCAGTAGCCAGCTGCTCTGTAGTTGTCACCCTCGCTATACACCAGGGTTCAGCAGCCGGCTGGGTGTTACCAACTTGCTGACATAACAGGTCACAGCATTTCTCGAACATTAGGTGTCACATATCTACAAAAGTTTAACACAAAAATATAAGAAAACTTTACGAACCTCTTAACAAACTCTTCATTCACTCAAAACATGGAAGTCGATAATAAATTGTGGCGACATTAATAAGTGATGCGCTTTTCGAGCTGAAGGCGTTTGGCGCATTAAAGGTGATATATGAGACATCTCTAAGCAATGGTTGTTTGTGCTGCAATGAATAATACACTGAATGCTACTACAGACAACCATTTTTCAGTATAAACCCATGCAGCAGTCTGCAGTAGATGAAGTGTAATTTTAATGCTTCTCAGTAATAAAAAAAATAGTTACTTAGGTACACCATGAGTGAACAGATCTCATTTAGCAAATGGATGCAGGCATGAGCAAACAACTGAGACCCTTCCACTACCGTGCCACAAACCAAAACCAAGCTCTGACGCTGTATAAATGATTAAACTGAGCACTGAGTCCCATTTTGAAGTATTGCCAGTTGATAGCCTTGATCAGCATATGACTCGCACTATCGTAACTATGAACCGCCTTCTATCCATTGCATACCTCATATAAAAGCATCGGCACCGTTATCTGCGTGAGAACTGTCTGTAATTGCAAAAATAGTGACTTTCCACTGTTTCTTGCAGCACACCAACTCAACAGGCAATAATTTTCTGTTGGTCCATTACAGCCAGGGGACATCGGATGGTACGTACTTTTCAATTCAATAAACTTTATCAGCAGTCGTATACTATAAGATATTTTATTTTATTTCGAAAGCAACCAGTTTCGGCAGTTCATTTCGCCATCTTCAGGCCCACACGTTTTTTTTTTTTCGAATCAACGAGCTTATAGTATGAGTCAGCTGCACAACGATTGGGATTCACGATATCCAGTTTTATGGCGCTACACGATAAGCTCGTTTATTCGAAAAAGCGTATGGGGCCTGAAGACGGCAAAATGAATTGTCTAAATTGGTTTCTTTCGAGATAAAATAAAATATCTTAAAGTGTACGGCTGTTGGTGAAGTTTATTGAATTGAAAAGGCAATCCTTCTTGTCGTAAACCACCAATGTGCGCAAAGTCTAAGTTTAAAATGACATGGCGACTGATGACCTCAGAAGTTAAGTTGCATAGTGCTCAGAGCCATTTTTTTAATGACACTTTGGCAGACTGTACAGCGTACAGAAGCTGCATTGTCCCGTTCACAACTGGACAGACAGAAAGCTGTACAGAACTTGACAGTGCGTCAATTTAGATGTTTCGAGAGGATATGGGACTTAGTGGATTGCGTATAAAAGCGGATACCATCCACTACTTTGATTCGACGATTTAGGACCACCAGAAGAACTGTGTCGTTACTTTACCGTCAAGAACCAGGTGCTCTACAATTTTCGACCCTACCAAGACTTCAATTCATAGCTCTATATTCAGCTATGTCTAATCTTTTTCCTGACAAACGCAGAATAATAAGCAGTAATGCACCTCACTGCATCAGTTGGAGTTTAGATGGGATGTCATGCGTTTTAACTACAAAAGAATGTCCGTCTACATTAAAAGTAAACTACTCTTCATCAATAGATACAAGCAAGGGGCAGTAGAGCATTGCATTGATAGGTCTGGGAACATACAACAGCACGGCTAATGTCGCTGAGACAAACAACTACCTCTAGGCAGTGGTGAAGTTGTAATTCCTTCTAGCTCCTATTATATTGTCAATTTAAATGCGTATATAAAACGATTTGTAACAGGGTTTGTGTTATGTGCAAACACTAATACGTTTAAAACAGAAATAAAAGCAACAGTAGAGACAATGGATTCCAGCCACAAGGGTTCAATAGGATTGCAACTAGGTTTCTCATAGGCGCGAATGCTGAAGAATAATGCTGACAAAATTTACGAGTCGATTCAGCAAGCGGATATATTACCAGTCAGTAATATTCATGTTGAGTGAAATATCATGGTGAGTTCATAACGACAGCCATCAGAAGACTTCTTTTCAGCGGTTGCAGAGCGTAATAACACGAAGAATTGCGAATTTTTTAAATAGATGATATTGAAACCTTGCAACGACGTCACTCGATGAAACTACTCCAGTTCATTATGGTTAGCGGATAATTAATAAAGAATATTTTTCCCAAAAACCTTTTGCTTCAGGCACGTTCAGTAAGAATCACGAGATACAAATTCTTATTCAGCATCAATATAGTTTAACAGTTCCAAGCAAAAACTTCATGTTTTCGGTAGGGATATTTATGCTAATAAGACTCCAGCAGCAGTGGTGATACCACAAGTTTAAGCAATACATTCGTCTTTTTCTCTCGAAATAAGATACGAACTTAATGGCATCGAAATCTACTGTACCTCGAACATTGGAATCACATCGACTCCCAAAACGTACGTCTTTGCATCGACATCGGAACTGAATGCTATACAAAACATAGCTTGGGTCATAGATAGATCGACCTGATGGCTCCTTTAGAGTTTGCATGTTGCTCAAAATGTTAATGAGGTTCTTTGATGATGATAAACGCATCATTGTGAACGATAAACAGAAGCTGATTTTAGTTTGAAGTGCCAATGATAATAACTCAGAAGCCAACGAAGAGCATAAAACTGTTCCGGATGAATTTGTATGGAAAGTGCTGCATACATATCTATCTGATGAAGAGAATCTGAAAGTTTTATGGGTACTGAATCCCGGAGTTCAACTGCTATTAACGTCCCATTCATGGGAGATGTCTCAATATCCAAACCTTCCCGAGTCATCTCACCGATCGTGGATATTTGAGACATCTGTTCAGCTAGAAACACCTCGATTTGTTATTCTAGCGCTGCAAAAGGGGAGGAAGGGTAATCGGATTCGAGCATATTTGACAATCTATCAGCTAACCAGTCCTAGAGTTTACCTGAGCTCACAGTTTTCTTTTCCATATGATAACTTACAGCTTGACTGGAACAACAACATGCATGGACTATTGTGTGACATGTACACAAGGTTTTACTCATCTGGTTCCAAGATTTATTGTGGTTTTGGATGCACACTCAGCCCACAAAGCTTAAGTATTCATCACTCGTAGCGATGATAGATTGTTCAAAGCAGAGCGAGGCGGAGAAGATTGTAACTGTGAATGTACGTATTAAATTCGAATTATCGCAAAACTTCCCTAAAGGCACCATGACGTATCAGGAATTGTACAACACATAGTATAAATGTAGAGGTATTACACATCATGTAGAGTACTTTGCAATGATGCTTCAAAGTGCAACCGTCACTGACTCACACGTGTTTGATGATGAGTTTAGACGATTTGTGTTTAAAGATGTCGCATTCATCACATTCTCCAAAGCTGGACAAGTATTAACGAGGTACTCTACAATTGAGGCTTCACCCAAAGTGTTTAGATCAGTGCAGTGTGCTAAAATTCTAAAGTCGCGATTGATATTATTTTACTACGCAAAATTCTGGGATGGTGATGGAGTGGCATGTGAAGATATGGTGTCACCACTCCGAACTTATGATCACAGACACAGCATAGTTTACGTTAAACGTCGTGAGATGTCCTGGATTCAAGAAATTTGTAAATATGTACCTATCAGACTTCACATAAGAATTTGGCATACTTTATCTATGTTCCTCATGAAGAATTGGAAAAATAATTTTAGTGGCTTCGTCTACATGATGTTTAAAGTGGCAGTGGTCGACTGCTAGTTGCATCCATGTGCCGTTGGGAGCCTCTCTAAATATGGTGAAACGCCAATCGTCCAACATGTCAACTGGTATACACGCATCAGATGGAATGTGAACTATTTTTCTATCATCAGTGTCTCTTGTACTGGCAAGTTTTAATTGGTGTGGTGCAGCTGTGCGAAGATTTGGATGAGAGCTGGCGAGTCGTCGGCGCGTATCCCATGAAGGCAACCATGAGGGTTAGTTTGGCAGCGCCACCAGTTATCTGACCTCATAGCTGACCATCATGGAAGCCATGTTGTCACGTCATAGCCTGTGTCAAGTTAGCCCTCGCTTTTCACAAGTGTACGTAAGAGAGCAGAAATTTATGACATCATTGTTTTATCCGAATTGACGACACAAGTGCAGTAAAAGCCTAAACCCTGGGAACATAAAATTTGCTGCATGTGATCGCGGAAATAGGACTTCATTGTTTCCACATATGTACACACGATCACAGAAATTTTTGCCATCATTGTTTTACCACAATCACTTTCCACACATGTAGATGAGGTCGTGGGGATGTGTGTCAGCTTTTGATCAGAAAATAATCAGCGAAATATGTACACTTCTGCTGTTGTGGAAATCCATGACAGAATCAGTGACATCTGTGGAGAAAAAAAATCTGACCCACCTTTTGCCAGAAGTCGAAGAAACACACTTTTACCATTACCTGTGTTCATTTGAGAAACAAATAAAAACAGATGATGCTTAAAATACGTTTCTTCACTTACTAGCAGCTGTTGAATGTCACCAAAGAAAATTACTAAATTTGTCAGAAGCACTGTGCAGCTGTTTCCACTGAAACAAATTTAGTTCTGTCGGAATACATCATTTGCTGGAAGCAGCAGCTTGCCTGTCATACGTACATGCATCCTGACCACCGACTATATATACATTATTGGCCATTAAAATTGCTACACCAAGAAGAAATGCAGATGATAAACGGGTATTCATTGGACAAATATATTGTACTAGAACTGACATGTGATTGCATTTTCATGCAATTTGTGTGCATAGATCCTGAGAAATCAGTACCCAGAACAACCACCTCTGGCCGTAATAGCGGCCTTGATATGCCTGGGCATTGAGTCAGAGCTTGGATGGCGTGTACAGGTACAGTTGCCCATGCAGCTTCAACACGATACCACAGTTCATCGAGAGTAGTGACTGGCGTATTGGGACGAGCCAGTTGCTCGGCCACCATTGACCAGACGTTTCCAATTGGTGAGAGATCTGGAGAATGTGCTGGCCAGGGCAGCAGTAGAACATTTTCTGTATCCAGAAAGGACCGTACACGACCTGCAACATGCGGTCGTGCATTATCCTGCTGAAATGTAGAGTTTCGCAGGGATCGAATGAAGGGTAGCGCCACGGGTCGTAACATATCTGAAATGTAATGTCCACTATTCAAAGTGCCGTCAATGCGAACAAGAGGTGACAGAGACGTGTAACCAAAGGCACACCATGCCATCACGCCAGGTGATACGCCAGTGTGGCGATGACGAATACACGCTTCCAATGTGCGTTCACCGCGCTGTCGCCAAACACGGATGCGACCATAATTATGCTGTAAACTGAACCTGGATTCATCCGAAAAAATGACGTTTTGCTATTCGTGCACCCAGGTTCGTCGTTGAGTACACCATCGGAGGCGCTCCTGTCTGTGATGCAGTGTCAAGGGTAACCGCAGCCATGGTCTCTGAGCTGATAGGCCATGCTACTGCCAACGTCGTCCAACTGTTCGTGCGGATGGTTGTTGTCTTGCAAACGTCCCTATCTGCTGACTCATGGATCGAGACGTGGCTGCACGATCCGACTGCTAGCATCTCGACTGCTAGTGATACGAGGCCGTTGGGATCCGGCACGGCGTTCCGTATTACCCTCCTGAACCCACCGAGTCCATATTCTGCTAACAGTCATTGGATCTCGAAAAACGCGAGCAGCAATGTCGCGATACGATAAACCGCAATCGCGGTAGGCTACAATCCGATCTTTATCAAAGTCGGAAACGTGATGGTACGCATTTCTCTTCCTTACACGAGGCATCACAACAACGTTTCACCAGGCAACGCCGGTCAACTGCTGTTTGTGTATGAGAAATCGGTTGGTAACTTTCCTCACGTCAGCACGTTGTGGTGTCGCCACCGGTGCCAGCCTTGTGTGAATGCTCTGAAAAGCTAATCATTTGCATATGACAGCATCTTCTTCCTGTCGGTAAAATTTCGCGTCTATAGCACGTCATCTTCGTAGTGTACCAGTTTTAATGGACAGTAGTGTATGAACAGTGCTGAATAGTTCCTACACATTTCTGTCCGATCAAGTCAGAGCATCAATCATGAAACATCAGTCAGCACATGCTGGTGGTGATGGGCCAAGTGAGTACTGCTACACTGAGAAGGTGAGGTCAGCGAATTGCAGGTGGAGTTAATGCAAGATGAGGATATTGCAAACAACTAACAGTTATTTTATGTATGTGTCTAAATATTTTTATATGTACTGATTGTTATGTCGTTTTCATGTGTGGTCAATAATTTTTCAATGACTGCCCATATATGACTGAGGGATCAGATGTAATTGAACCATGTATGAGTGTCTGCATTTTTCCCCACTTAACTAGTGTTTTTTCCTCACTGTATCAAAATCCATTGCTCGTGGTCTGCCATCACCATTCATGGAATCAGTCGGATGGCAAGTTGTAAGTAGGCTGTTTAGATTTTTATATTGGTAATGCCACGTAGCGCTCTGTATGAAAATCACTGGCTGTGCTGTGTGCAGTCTGTGGCTAGTTTGCATTGTTGACTGCCATTGTAGAGGGGCAGCTGGATGTTAACAGCGCGTAGCGTTGCGCAGTTGGAGGTGAGCCGCCAGCAGTGGTGGATGTGGGGAGAGAGATGGCAGAGTTTTGAAATTTGTTATACTGGATATTATGAACTGCTATGTATATTATGCTTTTTCAACACTATTAAGGTAAATACATTGTTTGTTCTCTATTAAAATCTTACATTTGCTAACTACTAATATTTACGACAGCAGTTTCCGCTACAGTGACAGTCTCATGTAAAAATTTCACAGGTCGAGAATTTACGTTGCAAATGTGTAGAAACAAAATCCTATGAATATAACAGTGTTCAAAACGTTTTCGTCGGCATTGTGATACATTCATGCATTTACACGCATTTCATAACTCTTAAAGTACGATTCTTGGTTTCCAACATCCTTTTTCACAAGTCAGAGTCCCTAACCACTATTCATTACTCCTTACCTTATTACACATATACATATTCATCAACACGTCTTCAACAATTCATCAAATAAATACATAGCATAATCAGATAACTCATATAGCATCAGCTTATTAATCATAAACATACCACAGTAGCATGATACACATCGTCGTCGTAACAATAACATCATAACACCTCAGTCAAATCTCAAAAACGTCGTAGCTTTCTGCAATAATTTCAAAACCTAAAGAAAATTCTCTGCTCAATTCAATGGTGCCATCTACTTCAAACGTACTTTAAAATCATGCTCCCTTACCAAATATATCATTCAAAGCTCTCATAGTATCACAATGGTTCCGAAAAATATGAAGGGTTCACACAGTACAGACAAAATACAATTTCGTAAGTGTGAGGTTATCCAAAGGTGTAATTACCTAAACATGTGTCACTGATGTAGTAAAAAAGTTTGTCTCCTCAGTTAAATGATCAGATAGCTGTGTAATTCATGTGTTAAAGGAATATGGTACCGATGTGTAAAGTTGTATAAGCAAATACCATATTAGCTAGGGCTCCTTGTGCTTGCCAAACACATGATACACAAAGTAAGCGTGTACCCCCCTGAGGATTAATGTAATTATACCCTCAGGTGTTACAGATTACAGCAATGGAATGAAATGTATCACGGAAAACCTTTGTATCATTGCACTTCAAATATCTTTAAAAATAAATGATTTAAGTACAAAATTAATCACTCAAATACGTGTACTGTAGCGCTAAACTGTGCGTCTTGTTGTAAGATAATCTCTGTGGAAGTGTCGTAGTTATCGTCCTCCGAAAGCTAAGTTCTGCAGAAGTCAATGTACTTACCTCATGATAAACAAAAGTGAAATGCATTGCGTGTAGATATTTTACTTATTACGCTTATTGCCGTGATGATGAAAGTACTGTGCTGTAATGTATTGGTGTGCTACGGAAAAGGCAGTCTCATTGTAGCTATACCACAAAAGTTACTACTAAAACATGTTTTACTGTCCAGAATAATTCAGAAAAACTGTGCAGATATAAAACAGATACACCGCAAAAGCAACATTGTAAATTGTCACTCATTAGTATCGTCGTGATGAAATCGTGTAGCTGTCTCATAAACTAACCACTGTGTCATCTGGTATCTCACAGAAAGTTCTTTAAATCCAGAATGTATTTTCAAGTGAACCAAAATGTTGCATTAAAATCTCATTAGCAGTACCAGTATATGTTCTAAGTATGTGAGCCTTATAGTCGTTACGTAATCGTGCAACTAACAAGCAAGAATGTACACACACAATAACACTGTGTCGTCTGTTCACTATAACAATGCACTCGTAAATACTGTCTAAATATGTTCCCTAGGTTCTAGACTGGATAGTGAACTTCAAAACATAGTTGCATGATAACAGTTTCTAAGTGTAACAATGCATACTAGAAATGTGAAGCGAAACGATTTATGGCAAAGACAAAGTTAAAAAGCAGATTATCGCTCAATAAATGGTTTTACATCAGTAGTTAGCAAATGAAAGATTTTAATAGAGAACAAACAATGTATTTACCTTAATAGTGTTGAAAAAGCATAATATACATAGCAGTTCATAATATCCAGTATAACAAATTTCAAAACTCCGCCATCTCTCTCCCCACATCCACCACTGCTGGCGGCTCACCTCCAACTGCGCAACGCTACGCGCTGTAAACATCCAGCTGCCCCTCTACAATGGCAGACAACAATGCAAACTAGCCACAGACTGCACACAGCACAGCCAGTGATTTTCATACAGAGCGCTACGTGGCATTACCAATATAAAAATCTAAACAGCCTACTTACAAAGTGAATATAAGTCCTTGTAGTGGTATGTTAGCCATGCCATTCCAGGAATCTACCAATGACGATCATTGACAATGGTGGTATGTAGCATAGCTAAGTATTTGCGTGTGTGTGTGTGTGTGTGTGTGTGTGTGTGTGTGTATTCATATATGTACGACAGGTGCTGTTGTTGTGTAATGTTTGCGTAACAAGGGTCCTTGCTTGTTCTAGCAAGCTAGACACACCAGTGGGGTACGTGCCATTATTTTGGTAGATGAATGCCTTCTAGCTAAATGTCTGATGCTGGTGAGAGTGTGCATAAATTTTCGGTGTTCATAAGCTGTCACATTGTTTCAGGGCAGCTTTACAAATCTGAGGTACCAATTTTATCGTCTCCACCATAGCGCCATCAGTAATACCTTCAGAAGTGCTGAATGAGAAGACTGTATGGGAATTTGTTCCTTTAACCCAGTTAGCTGAGGCAGACATTTTTAGTAATAATCTCTCTATATATAGCTGCGTGTGTGCGCATTTTTGTGTATCTTTTCACTTGATAGTTATAGACTGTCTTGATGTGTATGTTTCAGAATTGCTTGACGACTTTGAATTGCCATCTTTCTGAACTGTATACAGCGAAGGTTTTGCTGCCTTCACTTCCGGAGGCTGGATGCTCACAAGCAGTGGTGTTGCCAACAACACTGCTGTTGGACCTGTCGTTGATGGAGCCATCACCATCCAATAACACGTCTACGCTGCAGTGCCCTGGATCATCATCACCTTGTCTGCACCATCTGGCTATCACCCTTGGCCTAACAGTAGCAACCCCACAGCCCATCTTCTTAATGAACAGCAGGTAAATCACACGACTGCATTGGACTTTTCTGTGGTTGCTGATGCTTTCAGAGATAGGTTCTTGCAATCCCACATTGATAACACCAATGAGGAGTGTCGAGGTTAAGCTACCTTCCTTCGAGCTTGCCAAGCTGTGTTGCAAATGCAGCTTCCTGAAATCATCAACGATCCAGCGCTATTTCGCAATCAGACGAAATGCAGTTTTGGCTGTGAGCTGACACACCACGCCAAAGAAAGCAGTAATACTGCAGACAAAAGCACTGACGAAATTTGGGGGAAGGATGGCGTAATATCATGGGGCAAGTGAACTGTAGGGTGATAGGGAACTTTTACCGAGAGCATCATACTGAATCATTTTCCTGATATTCGGGAAGCACCGTCTGGGCATTTAACCCCACCTTGACGTACTCGCATGTTTTTGATTGAGTTAATGAGGGTCCAGCTTCATCCCTCTTCCAGTAGATGTTACTGCATAAAAAGGATTTGTTGGTGTCCACAACTTGGACTAGGGGGATCAATATTGCTTCACATGGTCACTTCTGTCTTGCGATAGAATTTACCAAAACATGGATATCTGATCTATATGCTAAGTCAGTCCTTCCGACATTCACTTCTTTTTCGATTTATCCGCATTTTTCACGCGATCTTTTTGCCTTAGCTTTCCTGCACTTCCAATTTTTCCTTTTCTAAGTGATTGGCATTTTTGTGTTCCTGAATCACCCTGCGAATTTTTGTACTTTCTTCTTTCGTCAATCAACTGAAGTATTTCCTCTGTTACCCTTGGTTCATTTGCAGATGTTCCTTGCACCTGTGTTTTCTTTTCCAACATCTGTTATTGCACTTTCTACAGATTTCCATTACTTTTCAACTGAATTTCCAACTTAGTTATTTTCTATCGCTTTATCTACAGCCTCAGAGACATTCAAGAGTATCTCTCCATTCTTTAGTATATCCTCACCCCAGTTATTTGTGCATTGATTCTTCCTGATTAGTCTCTTTAATTTCAGTCTACTCTTCATTCCTACTACCAAGCCCTTACTTCCCATAACCCTCTCTTCCATTCCTCCTCCTACAGACCACGTTCCTATCCCTCATTACAACTGGATTTTCATCTCCATTCATGTACTGAATTACCCATTCAGTATCCTCATCTACTTTCTCTATCCCTTCCTCTTCTGCTTGCAACGTCGGCATGTATACCTGAACTGTCGTTGTCGGTACTGGGTTGCTGTTGTTGGGTTGCTGTCAATTCTGATGAGAACAACCCTTTTACTGAACTGTTCACAATAACTCACTCTCTGCCCTACGTCCCTATTCATAACGAGTCCAACACCCGTTATACCATTTTCTGTTGCTGTTGATGTTACAGGAAATTTGGAAATTTGTGCTAACTTCCTATGGGACCAAACTGCTGAGGTCATAAGTCGCTAGGCTTACACACTACTTAATCTAATTTAACTTATGCTAAGGACAGCACACACACCAGTGCCCGATGGAGGACTCGAAACTCCGACGGGGGGAGCCGCAAGAAACGTGGCAAGGCGCCTAGACCTCGCGGCCACCCCACGCGGCTTGATATTACACTATGTTTGTCTGACCAGAAACCATTCTCTTCTTTTCATTTCACTTTACTGAACTCAACTATATCTAGATTGAACCTTAGCGTTTCAGATGTTCTAGCCTCACTACCAAGTTGAAAGTTCTGACATTCCACATCCCGATTTGTAGAATTCTACCCTTTTAGTTGGGTATTCGATTTTTTTTCCCCCATGGTCGCCTCCCACTTGTCAGTCCCATGCAGGAGATCCGAATGCTGAACTAGTATGGAATCTTTTGCAAATGGAGAGATCACCATGATACCTTTTGAATTACGGCCCCCCTTTCCTGTGGATACACATTACACCGAGGTAATAAAGTCGTGGGACAGCGATTTGTTCGTATACAGATAGCGACAGCATCGCGTACGCAAGGTATAAAGGGGCTGTGCATTTGCAGAGCTGTCATTTTTACTCAGGTGATTCATCTGAAATGGTTTCCAACGTGATTATGGTCACACGACGGGAAGTAACAGACTTTCAAAAAGGATTGGTAGTTGGACCTAGACGCATAGGACATTACATTTCGGAAAGTGTTAGTAAAGTCAACATTCGAAGACACACAGTGTCGAGAGTGTGCCGACAATATCAAATCTGAGGCATTACCTCTCACCACGGACGACGCAGTGGCCGACGGCCTTCACTTAAAGACCGAGAACAGCGGCGTTTGCGTAGAGTTGTTAATGCTAACAAGGTAGTAGCACTGCGTGAAATAACCACAGAAATCAATGTGAAACATTCAACGAACGTATCCTTTAGGAGCCTACGGCGAAATTTGGCATACCTGAACTATCGTTGTCGGTACTGAGTTGCTGATGTTGGGTTGCTGTCAGTTCTGGTAAGAAAAACCCTATTACTGAACTGTTCACAGACGACCGACGCGAGAGCCTTTGCTAACAGCAGGCCATTGTCTCCAGCGCCTCCCGTGAGCTTATGACCATATCAGTTGGACCCTAGATGACTAGAGAACTGTGGGCTGGTCACATGAGTCAGGATTTCAATTAGTAAGAACTGATGGTAGGATTAGAGTGTATTGCAGACCCCACGAAGCCATGGACCCAAGTTGTGGTTCAAATGGTTCAAATGGCTCTGAGCACCATGGGACTCAACTGCTGTGGTCATAAGTCCCCTAGAACGTAGAACTACTTAAACCTAACTAACCTAAGGACAGCACACAACACCCAGCCATCACAAGGCAGAGAAAATCCCTGACCCCGCCGGGAATCGAACCCGGGAACCCGGGCGTGGGAAGCGAGAACGCTACCGCACGACCACGAGATGCGGGCTGACCCAAGTTGTCAACTAGACAATGTGCAAGATGGTGGTGGCCCCATAATGGTGTGGACTATGTTTACATGGGATGCATTGCTTCCACTGGTCCAACTGAATCGATCACTGACTGGAAATGACTATATTTGGCAACTTGGAGACCATCTGCAGCCATTCATGAACGTTACGTTCCCAAACAACGATGGAATTTATCAAATTACCTTCCATTAGGAACGTGGAATGCACTCAACGACTGTGATATGACTTTCAAAATGACGGAGAACAGTAATTAGTCGTCCTTTTCTTTCGGGCTTTATTAAAGGAAGTCTAGATTTCAGCTAGTAACTAGCCATTATCAATGCAGTATTTCGGAGTTTTAATGCATTCCCTAGTACGTCAATCCCCTGTTGTTCAGACTCCTGTCAAGAATGAACTGTGGGAGGAGTCCGAACAACAGGGAATTGACATACTATGGTAAGTATTAAAGCTCTGAAATTCTCACAGATAACTGCTGGTTACTAGCCGAAATCAAGATCTGCTTCAATAAAACCTGAAAGGAAGTGACGACTGATTGCTGTTCTCCATCAATTAGGAAAATGATGGAATTGTCACCAGGCCACAATTGTTCGCGACTGGTTTGAAGAACATTCTGGTTGTACGAACGAATGATTTCGCCACCCAGATCGGCCGACATGAATCCCACCGAAAATTTATGAGACATAATCGAAAGGTCAGTTCGCGCACAAGATCTAGCATCGGCAACACTTCTGCAGTTGTGGGCGGCTATAGAGGCATCAAGGTTCAGTATTCTGCCGGAGACTTCCGACTTGTTGAGTCCGTGCCATGCGGAGCTGCTGCACTGCACTGGGCAGAAGGAAGCCCGACACGATACTGGGAGGTATCCTATGCCTTCTGTGAGCTCGGTGTACATGTCTTTAACGCTGTGGTTTCCATTACCTTCTGCATCGTCGTGCCGTTGATCATTGCTGACTCTTCCACCTTTCAGGGGTAGTTTCTCACTTCAGAGGCAAGAGAGTGCCCTGAACCTCTATCCAAACCTCCGCCTTCTTTGACAAGGTCATTGGCAAAACGCGGGCAACCTCTTGGGTGAGAAATCTTCGGCCACTATTGCTGATAATTTTTAGTCAAAATTTAAGCAGTGGAGATGTTTCAACGCAAGAGCCAGCACGTTTTGATTAGCAGTCAAAGACGCTACCCCTATATAACGATTGCGATCCCAGGAGGGGGTACAACCGTCTTTGACGCCCTTCCCAACCGAATTTGTGCTTGCATTCATGTCATAGGCGGTGCAACGTCACGCCAAAGAGTGTGCTGTGTACATTTGACTCAATTTCGTAATTATACAAAAATAACATCGCATACAACATCACATATCCTGTCAACCCTTCCCGGTGTTTCAATTTCTTTGTCAGGCAGTTTAATTTCAATGTTTAGACTCAACAGAAGATCTACTCAATCAAAAGGAAGAACAAACTCAGACTGGAATTTAAAGGAATGCCGAAGGTGAACAAGGACACCATGAAGGAAAACCGGATGAACAGACGAATCATTACTTCAGACACGCCAAATGACTAGTACATGTCTAAATGACGATCCTTCCAAACATCCGCTGGGAAAAACTGAAGAATCTCAAAGATATTTTTCTCTCATACGCTTGCTGTGGGGCACATTGCTCTTCTTCCAAATGTGACAGACTTATGCTGTGTTCTGGTGGAAGACTTTTTTCTCCTGGAGATCACCTAAGACTTTGATTGCGAGCTTGAGTATCTCAATCAATAATATCAGAAGCTTCATTCGTGTATACTTCAGCTTCATACACCACGCAAAAAAAATCTGCTGTCTCTAGACGCTCTTTTTTCCTGCACACAGTGAGAAAACCACCAGTTTCATCAACAAACCAATCGCCACCAGGTAACTGGATGCTGCAATCCATTTGCATATGATGTTTCATTTGTCTCAACTTAATAATTACCCAATACCCAGGAAAATGATCTGAGAATCTTTATGCCCCAACTTATAAGCTACTGAGTTTTCTTTCTTCTTCTCCTAATGTCTCTTCATTTTCTTCCAGAATGGAGAGATTCTCCTCACGACTTCTTGGTTTGTCGAGCAAAAGTAATGGTTCCCAGCAAATATTCTGAAGGCAGATTTAGTCTGTATCATGTCACCGATAATACAGTTTCCTGACCATCTCTTTCAGTTTCAAGTGAACAATTTTTCGTTATCTTCTTTATATTCTCTTGGTCAACCTGTCATCATTCATTCTGAGAATGTGACTTAAATCGGAATCGTCATGCCCTGAAAGTGCCCAAGAATTGAATGTTTTCTGCAGTTCCATTGTCATTCAAATTCCACATACTCAGACTAGGCAAAAATTTTCCTTAGGATCTTTCTGTCTTTCTTTATATTCTCTTGAATTATTCTTCAGACGCCCGATATCAAGGTTTCTTTCCCACGTGTATAATGTTTACAGTTTGGTTACTGTGTCGTGGTGTCTTAATTTTGCATCTGGGTTGCCGATCATTTGTTGCATATGTTCCAAGTGATTCTGTGGACTTTTGTAATTTTTAATTTTTTATTCCCTTTTTTCTTCACAATTTAATGCTGAGGTTGGATGATTTTCCCTTCTTATCTGGATTTAAATGTGCGAACTATTTTGCCAAATTGAGCTGCTATACGTTGACAATGAAGACAGAAACGAGCTCCTTCCACATACTGAGTTTTTATGTATGAGGTTTGTAACTAGATTTATGTTTGGCTCAAGTTTTTTTAAGGAAATGGTTTTAGGGAATGATTCAGTTATTTTCTGTTGTTAGAAAGAAGCGTTAGGTAGCATATGGAGAGCAAATACAGCAAATGAATGATATTATCTTGTAGTCTGTCATTTGGTATACCTTTCATCAGAGCTCTCCAAAGTAAATTATTAATAAAACAAGCAAAGACTGACTGGAATCGGTTTATCAACTATATAAAAAATGTTGTCTCAATAAAACAGTTATAAATGACATTCTTGGAGACATTACACACTAACTTTACATAATCACTCACAACTGCTGCACCAATGTGCATGTCGTAATTAAACTGTGTGAGATCAGTTTGCTGCGTTTAAAAGCATAATTTCCAAATGAGATAATAAATAGACCAAAATAACAAATTCCCCAACCTGCATAAGATTAAAAAGTCAGCCACATCAAGTTGTATACAGAAACCTAAGTCAGAAGTTGGACACAAATGATTCTGTTGTTTCAGTTGTGAACCTAGCAGTATCTGTGATTTAGTGAGATAAAATGTTGATTGATTCCAATTTTGTGTCAAATATCATGGTAAAATCAATTTATGATAGAATGACGTTCATGAGCTGTACAATATTGATTTTAAAAGCTGGTTGAAATATATTGGTAACACTGGCATGTTTAGTTCATACTGTAATAAATCAATTTATTTATGGACTGGTATGCAAATGGCAGAACAAGGGTGCTAAAATGTATTAAATTAAATTCAAAAATGATAAATACATAGAAACATTTATGTTTATTATTCTTATCATTCACAGAGAAACAATATAAATACAATCTCATAGCCTATTTGCCTGAGTATTGACATAAATAACAAAACATTCCGTTTCCTCGTGCACCTGTTTTCGATGCAATGATTTAGCTTGCACGTTCTCCACTGTAGGAAACCATCAGCTACACTGCATTTTACTGTTCATCATAAATCAAAGAGGAGATTGAAATACTGTTTCTGGAAATGTTATACGTCCAGTGAAATTCGTGCCATAATGAATACATCACGTTTTAATGGCTTAGTTACTTTAATCGTGATTTCGTTGGACCACAATACATTCATCAGTGTTTCGTGGGCAAAGACGTTAAAAGCAGTTTATCTGAGTGGCTATAAGTCTCTCCCAGCATTAACGATGCTAACGGTTTCCTATCTGGCACGTTCCTTATTCACGTTGGAGAATTTATATGTTTCTATCGTGCTCCGCGTTAGGAAGAAAGCGCGTTAAGATTCCGTGAACGCGTTCCAAGCCTGCATAAAATGGTGCTTCTGTTATGAAAGGTCTACAAGACGGCAACCGTTTACGTGACAGTAAAAGTTCTCCTCGTCTTCTGAGCATACCGAGAACGGAAAAGAGAGTTGCTGCAATGAATAGCAATTCATTAAAAAAAAACAGAAGCTCTGCCTTTTCACGAACAGAATTCACCGTATTAGCTCATTCTGTACCTTCTGGATATAAAGGATTTGTGTCAGTTTGCATCGAAATTACACTTGTCTCGAAGATAGTGTTCCGATTCCTCTACTATACTACACTTTATGAAACAAGACTTCCAAAAAAACTTGCGTAGTGTCTATAAAGAAAATTTCATCTTTAACATTGCGAGGTGTGGAACAGTTACTGAAGCAATAGATTTGCGTTCGTATCAACCAAGATTTCACTGCTAGGTTGAATTTCAAGAGTAGTTTTATTTACGTGAATTTCTTAAATTTCTTAAGGCAAGTAGCGGGATGGCTCTTTTGAATCCTTTCCTCATCCTTCTTCAGACACTTTCTCCGACTCTAATGGCTTCGTTGTCTATGGGACGTTAAAACCTAATCTTTCTTCCTTCCTGTTGTTACCAGAAAGCAATCAAGCTGGTAACTGTCAGAAATAGTGTTGCAAGTTGTTATGGCAGACATTTCGAGTAACGAGGATATTTACAGAACCCTCCAATCAGTCCGTACCATTACACCACAATCTGGCATCCTAGACTTTCGTGTGTCACTGTTTTTCGACGTGAATTCATCTCTCGGTAACCCCCAAACACATTTTACAACAAAAAGTGTCATTAGACAAAAAGAAAGAAAGTAATTGAAGAAAAAATTATGAAACGAAGCAGTTGTTGAAAATGCGTTTATTAGGAAGAAGTTTCCGAACGGGATGAAAGAAAATAGAACCATTAGATTTGTTGTGGTGAAGAGCGTGATGGTTACTTGGAAATAAATATCGCACCAGGTGAGACGTGTGGTTAAGGATTTGAAAATTATCATTGTACAGCTAAAAACTAAAAAGATACGAAACCTAGATGAAATGGAAACGAATTTAAGAATCAGAAATAAGAAAATTTCGGGAAGCAAAAAAAAGCTCAGTAGATGGAAGACGCATTTCAAATACAGGGAAAAAATTACTAACAATTTAGAATATTACATCATAATGGGACGCCCTAGGCCTTCGAGTGTCACCGATTTTCAGTACTAACTCAGCTTTGGGTAATCCTCACAGACTTCTAACAACGAAAAAAAGTGTTAGTGATACATGGTGTACAGTTAACAGTGGACATCAAAAGATGCTAAAGAACATCCCCACAGAAGTGTCAAAATGTCGATCGAGTAGAAGAAATTGAAGAGGAACATTACACCGTCCAACAAATCTACAGGGTTCTACCTTCAGTGATAGGTCTACAATACATTACTTAGTACAATATTTTTGAAAAATGTATGTACTAAACAAGATCAACGAACCCATTCCACAATAAAATTATAACTAAATAAAAAATTGGTCAACTGGATCATCTAGGATTTAAAAAAATTGATTTACAAGAAATTCTCATCAGTTTTATAGGACACGAAGAGCAAAAAGTACGAATAACCGGATGAATTTGTAATTCAGGAGATAAGGTAGCAGAAACGGGAAATATAATGATGAAGTAAACTGTCTATAAAGTAGGTATACGAAGTGTCAATTGATTAAATTAAAAAGAATCATTGATCTACCTACCAGACAGCCAGACACCGACTCATCGACAGACCCAAACTTCTCACCAAAGCTTCTGGTTTACGTATAACGTTCTCAAGAGCGGAATGAGAATAAGAAACAAGCACAGTGGAACAAGTTCGAATTACAAAAGACTAAAGAAAAATCGAGACATGTTCATTTGTCAACCTGGAAAAGTGTTCGACAATGTAAAATGGTGCAAGATGTTCGAAATTCTGAGAAAAGTTGGGGTAAGCTATAGGGAGAATTGGATCCTATGCAATATGAACAAGAGCCAAAAGGGAATAATAAGAGTGAACAAACAAGAACGAAGTGCTCGAATTAAAAAGGGTGTGATAAAGGGCGCTATTGTTCAATTTGTGTATCGAAGAAGCAACGATGGAAATAAAAGAAACGTTCAGGAGTGGGATTAAAATTTAAGGTGAAAGCATATCAGTGAAACGATTCGCTGATGACATTATTATTCTGAGTTAAAGTGAAGAAGAATTACCGGATCTACTGACTGGAATGAGCAGTCTAATGAGTACTCAATATGGATTGAGAGTAAACCGAAGAAAGACAAAAATAATGAGAAGTAGCAGAAATGAGAACTGCGAGAAACTTAATTTCAGGACTGATGGCCACGAAGTAAATGAAGTTAAGGAATCCTGCAAAATAAAGACTCACGGACAGAGCAAGGAGAACATCAAAAGCAGATTAGTACTGGCAAAAAAGGTATTCCTTCCAAGAGAAGTCTACTATTATGAAACATAGGCCTTAATTTGAGAAAGAAACTTTTGATAATGTACTTTTGGAGCACAGCATTGTATGGTAATGAAACATAGACTGTGGGAAAACCGGAACAGAAGAGAATCGGAGCATTTGCGATGTGGTGCTACAGACAACGTTGAAAATTAGGTGGACTGATATGGTAAGGATTGAGAAGGTTCTACGCAGAATCGGTGAGGAAAAGAATATGTGGAAAACACCGACAAAAAGAACGGACAGAATGATAGGACATCTGTTAAAATGTGAGGGAATGACTTCCACGGTAGTAGAGGGAACTGTGGAGGGCAAAAACTGTAGAAAAAAACACAAAGATTGGAATACATCGAGCAAAAAACTGAGGACGCCGGCTGCAAATGCTTCTCTGAGATGAAGAGGTTGACAAAAGAGAGGAATTCAGTTATAATATTTCCATGGTCCAGTTTTACAAGGAAGAGGAGAGGCAGGGTGAAGGTTTGTTCTGAATCTGCTGCCGAGATGTATTTGTAGGATAAGGAATCAAACAGTTGCCAGAGTGACTGTTGCACTCTGCCGATCACTGACCCCTGTTTCGAAATTTCCTGGCAGTGTAAAACTGTTTGCCTGGTGGGGAACCGAACCCATAACATAGCTCCCGCGGGAAATGTTGACGATAGTCATGCCTAGATAGAACAACAAACTAGGGGGACTTAAACTCAAATATTCAGGAACACTCTGCACATGGATTCTCCACAAAAGGACATACAAAATCATCAGTGGTACTAATGACAGCCTAACTAAATATCTCTATTAATCCATCCATCATGAAATCTATCTATGTCTCGAGACGTCACTGCTAATGTTGTACCAAAAAACGTTGTCATCTAGTATCAAGTCTGGAACCATCTGGGCCACTAAGTGCTTCGCTCTTTACGTCGTTCACGTACAATCCTTTGTTTCGCCGTCTCTCATCGCCCCATGTAGAAAGTAAGTGCGCACAGCGCGATTTACTCATGATGTGGAGCAAAGTCCTCTATCGATTGATGTCCACTTTAGTACAGGCAATGTGGTATGAAGCGTGCCTAGGCGCGACTGAGCCAATGTTGCACAGAGCATGCTCGTCAGATTCCTGATACCGTCTATTATCGATACTTGTGTCGGGACGAAACCATCATTGGAATCGGTTGCGAAAGAAACTGGCTCTCATCACCAGAATGGCGCCTCACGTGATCACGACATCACAGTCGTTACAGCCTGGATCTGTCTCTACACTCTGCAAGCAACCTTTCGCATCTCCCGCTCTTGATTCAGTCGCGAATATGTCGCAGTAAGAACTGAGTTCCGGTGAGCCTCCATGTGGGTTCGACAACAAAAAAGGCCAACAAAAAAATTGATAACAAGTGGACTACAAAATATGGAGAACACAAAATGCTTTCACGAACCAAACATTAAACAAACGTTAGACATTAAACTAATAAACGTTAGATGTTAAACAAACAAACTTTAGACATTAAACAAACCAATATTAGACATTAAATTTAGACATAAAATCGTTAACATCGAACGTCGACATTTTTAGTGCCCATTTCTTTGTTGCCCATTTTCTTTTGTCCATTTTTTGTTGTCAATTTTTATGTCGATTTTTTGTTGTCTATTTTTTGCTGTCTATTGCTTGTTGCCCATGTTTTGTTGTACATTTCCTTGTTTACCATTTTCTTGTTGACCATTTTTTGACCATTTTTTTGTTGTCCTCATTTTCATTATAAAATTTAATTGTTTTCAAAAAGTAGTTTAGTAACTGAAAGCATGGCGATGTGATATTCTTACCTATTTGGCATGCCTTACTTTGTTTTCTTAGTTTTCCCAACTAATCGGAAGAACAATCAATTACTTCATTCTTCTTTAATCGATCATGTTAAATTATAAAATACCAGTGTCAGAAATGGAAGAAATGAAGTTTTTCCTCAAGAACTGTGGAATCTTCATCAACCAAATAACGTCTTAAAAGCTTATGATTCGTTTAGAGATTTTAATAGAATAACGCAATTAAATAAAGATTTATATGTAAGTCCTTTTCATTTTATTCAAAATTATCCTATTCATGTAATTAATAAAACTAGAAGAATGAATGTCTTAACTACCAAAAAACAACAATGAAATTATGTGCATTCTTTAACAAGAATATTCTAAATGATACTATTGCATATGTTAATATGTAAGGTAAAAAGAATTTAACTTATGATTTACAATATAGAAGGCTAACTTAAAAAGTTTAATTAAATAAATGAATGAAAAATTGGAGAAATTAAAGATATTTAATTTCTTGTTTTATTTTCTTTTAAAATATTTCCAGAAAGGTATAGAAGATAAAAACTGAAAGCTTTAGTTCTTCATATAGGTAAGAAAATCATATCCCTATGCTTTCAGCTTCCCCAGTTTCAACTAATTTTTAAAACAATTAAATTTTAGGTCTTTTATTAATAATTTTGCGTCTCTAATTGTAACTATTTTCCTACAAACCTTATAAATTTTTTCCTTTATAAATGGAAGTTGAAAATAAAATGTCTACTACAAACAAAAAGAAATTTCTGTAACTGAAATTTTGGGAAATGAAGTAAAAACCACCAACAAAAGATTGGAATTATGGTTACTTATGTTGTTTGTTGTCGTCTTCAGTCCAGAGACTGGTTTGATGCAGCTCTCCATGTTACTCTATCCTGTGCAAGCTTCTTCATCTCCCAGTACCTACTGCAACCTACATCCTTCTGAATCTGCTTAGTGTATTGATCTCCTGGTCTCCCTCTACGATTTTTACCCTCAACGCTGCCCTCCAATGCTAAATTTGTGATCCCTTGATGCCTCAAAACATGTCCTACCAACCGATCTCTTCTTCTAGTCAAGTTGTGCCACAAACTTCTCTTCTCCCCAATCCTATTCAATACCTCCTCATTAGTTACGTGATCTACCCACCTTATCTTCAGCATTCTTCTGTAGCACCACATTTCGAAAGCTTCTATTCTCTTTTTGTCCAAACTATTTATCGTCCATGTTTCACTTCCATACATGGCTACACTCCATACAAATACTTTCAGAAACGACTTCCTGACACTTAAATCTATACTCGATGTTAACAAATTTCTCTTCTTCAGAAACGATTTCCTTGCCATTGCCAGTCTACATTTTATATTCTCTCTACTTCGACCATCGTCAGTTATTTTACTCCCTAAATAACAAAACTCCTTTACTACTTTAAGTGTCTCATTTCCTAATCTAATCCTCTCAGCATCACCCGACTTAATTCGACCGCATTCCATTATCCTCGTTTTGCTTTTGTTGATGTTCATCTTATATCCTCCTTTCAAGACACTGTCCATTCCGTTCAACTGCTCTTCCAAGTCCTTTGCTGTCTCTGACAGAATTACAATGTCATCGGCGAACCTCAGAGTTTTTACTTCTTCTCCATGACTTTTAATACCTACTCCGAATTTCTCTTTTGTTTCCTTTACTGCTTGCTCAATATACAAATTGAATAACATCGGGGAGAGGCTACAACCCTGTCTCACTCCTTTCCCAACCGCTGCTTCCCTTTCATGCCCCTCGACTCTTATAACTGCCATCTGGTTTCTGTACAAATTGTAAATAGCCTTTCGCTCCTTGTATTTTACCCCTGCCACCTTCAGAATTTGAAAGAGAATATTCCAGTTAACGTTGTCAAAAGCTTTCTCTAAGTCTACAAATGCTAGAAACGTAGGTTTGCCTTTTCTTAATATTTCTTCTAAGATAAGTCGTAAGGTTAGTATTGCCTCACGTGTTCCAACATTTCTATGGAATCCAAACTGATCTTCCCCGAGGTCCGCTTCTACCAGTTTTTCCATTCGTCTGTAAAGAATTCGCGTTAGTATTTTGCAGCTGTGACTTATTAAACTGATAGTTCGGTAATTTTCACATCTGTCAACACCTGCTTTCTTTGGGATTGGAATTATTATATTCTTCTTGAAGTCTGAGGGTATTTCGCCTGTCTCATACATCGTGCTCACCAGATGGTAGAGTTTTGTCATGACTGGCTCTCCCGAGGCCATCAGTAGTTCAAATGGAATGTTGTCTACTCCCGGGGCCTTGTTTCGACTCAGGTCTTTCAGTGCTCTTTCAAACTCTTCACGCAGTATCTTATCTCCCATTTCGTCTTCATCTACATCCTCTTCCAGTTCCATAATATTATCCTCAAGTACATCGCCCTTGTATAAACCCTCTATATACTCCTTCCACCTTTCTGCCTTCCCTTCTTTGCTTAGGACTGGGTTGCCATCTGAGCTCTTGATATTCATACAAGTGGTTCTCTTCTCTCCAAAGGTCTCTTTAATTTTCCTGTAGGCAGTATCTATCTTACCACTAGTGAAACAAGCCTCTACATCCTTACATTTGTCCTCTAGCCATCCCTGCTTAGCCATTTTGCACTTCCTGTCGATCTCATTTTTGAGACGTTTGTATTCCCTTTTGCCTGCTTCATTTACTGCATTTTTATATTTTCTCCTTTCGTCAATCAAATTCAATATTTCTTCTGTTACCCGAGGATTTCTATTAGCCCTCGTCTTTTTACCTACTTGATCCTCTGCTGCCTTCACTACTTCATCCCTCAGAGCTACCCATTCTTCTTCTACTGTATTTCTTTCCCCCATTCCTGTGAATTGTTCCCTTATGCTCTCCCTGAAACTCTCTACAACCTCTGGTTCTTTCAGTTTATCCAGGTCCCATCTCCTTAAATTCCCACCTTTTTGCAGTTTCTTCAGTTTCAATCTGCAGTTCATAACCAATAGATTGTGGTCAGAATCCACATCTGCCCCTGGAAATGTCTTACAATTTAAAACCTGGTTCCTAAATCTCTGTCTTAACATTATATAATCTATCTGATACCTTTTAGTATCTCCAGGATTCTTCCAGGTATACAACCTTCTATTATGATTCTTGAACCAAGTGTTAGCTATGGTTATGCCCCTCTTCAGGAACCACACGTTTGTTTCCCCTGTCAACAGATACCCCTCCGTTGTGGTTGCACCCACAGTACGGCTATCTGTATCACTGGGGCACTCAAGCCTCCCAGCAAAGACAAGCATCGTTCATGGTTCACGGGGGAGGGAGGGGGGGCGGAAGTGGGGCGGGCAGGGGGGAGGACATGTCAATCAACTTAATTTATGCAGTACCTGTTGACAGGAATCAGCTCATATTGCAATTGAGTCACAGCGAATTTATTTGTTGTAATTTAACTGTGGTTGTCGTATTTCATACTCAAGTCACTTCATCGCATATGCATCCTGATATTAAATAAAGCTGACTTGTCATTCCAAACCATGTGAATTTTTTAAACAGATCGTATGTAACACAGCCGTAGAAATAACTTATGATTACAGAACTTATGGCACTGCGACTTATTTGTTACGTTTCTAATGAAAACAAAGAAGAGACGGGGATGTAACACATCGTAAAACATAACAGGACTCGAACAAACATAGTATCTCAGTTTTATTTCGGTCATACTCTAGGTAGATATGCAATTTCACGTAATTAGAAAAACTCATGGTTCATTGGCTCAGAATCAAGTTGTCGAGAAGATGAACTAATGTTCAGTACCTTTGAAGTTATCGCGTTAGTTCATTGTTTTTCAAGTCAGTGCGTTGTTATTCTCAACGCACTGATTCAGACAGACACGCATGGTCTGAAGTGCTCAAGACCAAACTGAATCTATAAAAAATTATGGATGAAATGCAAATGAATTTGCTGTCTCTACAAACTTCCGCACACTGTAAATTGCTCACCCTGGCAATGACAGTTGTCCTGCTTGCGGGGAAAAAAGAAAGAAAATTGGGTGCGTGAGAGAAAAAGTTCAGCCAATATGTTTCCTCAAGGCAGTAAAGTTTTATCTAAAATCATTGACCAGCCTCACGTGTCATTTTTGTACCTGCGCCTGTTTATGATATTTGTTGTTACTGTGCAGTTAGGGAATTCGTTAAGGGCCTGGTGTGTGTGGCCGACAACGGCCTCGCATACGGGCCTAATCTGGTAACCACCTCTTTTACATCATCTTTCCATGTGTAATACTTGTTTTATGTAGTCATAGGAATAGTTGTGTGATTTCACACAGTTGCCGACACAGTGCAGTGAACGCGTGTGTCTGAATTAATACAATCGTTTAATGCATGCGGATGCTCTGGTCAAATGAATACGTCAATTATACTGTTACAATAAAACTTCTAATTTTAAATTCTTAAGTGTAAATTTGTGTAGTATATCATTATAAAGAATATCTGTGGCACATTAATCCACACTGCTTTTACTGCTATCTCACTAGCACAGTCACTTTTTTCCGCATTATGCGCCGTTTTTGAAATACGGTAATTGTTTAAATAACAAAATTCGAGTGGCACGAGACCAATGAAACCAATGAAAGCATGAATATCGCAATACTTTTCTCTAAAACTATCCCACATGCATCAGATGCTCTTGCTTGTTTTTGTGATGAAGTTAAATTCTTTACACCTAATGCTCTAATCTTTGGCCTCTGGGGGCTATTTGCGAATATTCGTAGTAGTCGGCTGTTGCTGAGGTCAAATGAAACCACTCCTCGATGGCTTTCATTTGAACGCTTGTATGTCGTTGTAGCGCTATTGTATAAGTAGTTGTTAATTTAATTTGAAAATACAGCAAACTTTACGAGAAGGCAGTGTGCAAAGTACACGCATGGGTGTTTGTATCTTAAGAGCTTCAAAGCGTTGTATTTATTTTATAAATACCATGGTTTCATCTTGACGAAAAAAAAAGATTGCAACAGCAAGAAGGAGTTGCACGAAATAAACGAAAGTTGGTAGGCGTGTTTCTATATCCGAAAGATGAAGTCTAGATTTCATGCCGGTCGCATAAGGGTCGCGCTAGTAGCGCCACTATGAAGATACCAGTAAGGTTTGCTTTAAATACACACTGTAACGGTCTTGAACGTTAGTTATCTTTGAGACTGGAGGTAGTGAGTTAATACTAATCAAGAATGCCTTTAAGGTGACAAAGACGCCATTATCAACACCTCACTGAGTTCGAGCGAGGTCGTTCCATCTGCGATATTGCAGAAAGATTGCTGGTAGCGGTCGTCTGTACCAAGGCACTGTGGAGGGCAGAGTGAAGATCTGTTGCTTTTTCTGACGAAATCTGGTTCTGCCTCGGGGTCAGTGATGGCCGTATGTTGGTTATAAGGAGGTCAATTGAGAGCCTGCAATCAACATGCTTGCATGCTAAAGACACTGGGCCTACACCCAGTGTTACGGTCTGGGAAGTGATTTCGCATGATAGCAGGAGCACTCTCGTGGTACGTTGATCCGGTGATTCATCCTATTGTGCTGTCATTCGTGAACAGCATTCCAAAGAGTGTTTTTCAACATAATAACGCACGCCCACATACCGCTGTTGTAACCCAACATTTTCTACAGAGTGTCGACACGTAGCCTTGGCCTGCTCGATCACTAGATCTGTCTCCAATCGAGCACATTTGATACATTATCGGACGACCACTCCAGTGTCATCGACAAGCAGCATTAACTGTCTCTGTACCGAGCGACCAAGTGCAACAGGCGTGAAAGTCCATCCCACAAACTAACATCCAGCACCTGCACGGCACAATGCATGCACGTTTGCAAGCTTGTGAGAGGTTCCATGCCCTCTTTTGGATGTCTCCTCTCCTTTTCATCAGTTTTATTAATCTTCTATGTCATTGCACGGTAGTAACAGACCGAATAAGGTTATTGTAATGAGAGTATTTGTGCTGAGAGCTCAAAAAATACTTTTCATTTGATTCCTATACATGTTGCGTTACTTCCCAGCGTGGCCTGTGCGAGGCAAGCATTGGAGGACGCGGCACATGGCATTTCCGGTTGGAGGCTGCACTTCCCTGTATTCTGAGGGGGTCGTGCAATAGGCTTAAGCGCCTGGCGGAACGACTGACGTCGGTCGAGTTTCGCCTGTTGTATGCACGGCGAAACGACCTGCGAGACGTCTGAGTGTCGCCGCAGTTTATGTGTTTACCGTTCTGGCGCGTCCGGAAGGAATATTCCCGGCACTGACTGACTGCGTTGTCCTCCTCTTGATTCTGAGAATACTTGTGGACTGTGCCCTGCTGGGTGCGACTGTCTGGCGCCGGATGGCCGTTGGTCTAGGCAGGTTGTTTTCGCATCCGGTCAAACGGCAAGTTCAGTGACCTCAGCTGAATAGCAGAAGCATGACTGGTCAACTTAAACTAGTTGACGTCATAAAGCCCTGCTCGAAATTGGAGGTTTACGGTCGCTATTGGCGCGAATGATGTTCTGAGACAGTGTGGGGGAATTTTGGAATCAGAACTGAATGCTGATTCGCGGTTTTCGAAGAGAGTAGGGAGTACAGCAATGTTGGCTTCGCTCTTGCGTTGTGTGGGCAGTGGATTCAGGATCTGATCTTCCTCGGAGTCGGACGGTCTTGTGACTTGGTCGCTCTTTTTTGGAAGAACTTAGAATTCTTGTACAGCCTTCTAGACCAGGGGTTGACACAGAGTTGCTGCACGGTAGAACTCGGCGCCTGCGCCATCAGGACGCTGCCTACAGACGATGTGCTGCAGATTTCAGTACTGGTACAGTATTTTGCGGCTCCGGCATTGTAGGACCTTATCAATTTTATACTGAATCCCTCAGCAGCACACGCGGCGCTTTGCTACAAGTCCACCTTGCTTGTTTCTCCACGTGATTCCATTTGTGCTCTCACTACTAATTGCGATACTGCTATATAGTCGGGAGATTACTATTTGATTCAATAGGACCTCCAGTTATTATCGTCAGTCTATTGGATCACAGAGAGTAGGAGCCCCTTGTTCTCGAGCCAACTCTTATTCTCATAATATTTCAGTATACCCTATCGTTTAACCTACAGTGTGTGTCGACAATCATGTTCCTTTATGTTCTGATGTATAACAAATCTCGTTGTAATATTAAATCCGATATCATCAAACTGTTCTCCACCCTGACACCACGCACTTGCACATTCTGTCGGATTATTAATGTACCAGCATTTCATATTTGCAGTGACTTATCTCACGCTTACATTAGCCGGTGGCCTTGCAATGATTATCACTCAAATATATTATCTAGACCAATGTATTCTCGAAATTTCATTAGTCTACGTTAATTATTGCCTACCCCATGAACCATGGACCTTGCCGTTGGTGGGGAGGCTTGCGTGCCTCAGCGATACAGATGGCCGTACCGTAGGTGCAACCACAACGGAGGGGTATCTGTTGAGAGGCCAGACAAACATGTGGTTCCTGAAGAGGGGCAGCAGCCTTTTCAGTAGTTGCAGGGGCAACAGTCTGGATGATTGACTGATCTGGCCTTGTAACATTAACCAAAACGGCCTTGCTGTGCTGGTACTGCGAACGGCTGAAAGCAAGGGGAAACTACAGCCGTAATTTTTCCCGAGGACATGCAGCTCTACTGTATGATTAAATGATGATGGCGTCCTCTTGGGTAAAATATTCCGGAGGTAAAATAGTCCCCCATTCGGATCTCCGGGCGGGGACTACTCAGGAGGACGTCGTTATCAGGAGAAAGAAAACTGGCGTTCTACGGATCGGAGCGTGGAATGTCAGATCCCTTAATCGGGCAGGTAGGTTAGAGAATTTAAAAAGGGAAATGGATAGGTTAAAGTTAGATATAGTGGGAATTAGTGAAGTTCGGTGGCAGGAGGAACAAGACTTTTGGTCAGATGATTACAGGGTTATAAATACAAAATCAAATAGGGGTAATGCAGGAGTAGGTTTAATAATGAATAAAAAAATAGGAGTGCGGGTTAGCTACTACAAACAGCATAGTGAACGCATTATTGTGGCCAAGATAGACACAAAGCCCATGCCTACTACAGTAGTACAAGTTTATATGCCAACTACCTCTGCAGATGATGAAGAAATAGACGAAATGTATGACGAGATAAAAGAAATTATTCAGGTAGTGAAGGGAGACGAAAATTTAATAGTCATGGGTGACTGGAATTCGTCAGTAGGAAAAGGGAGAGAAGGAAACATAGTAGGTGAATATGGATTGGGGGGAAGGAATGAAAGAGGAAGCCGCCTTGTAGAATTTTGCACAGAGCATAACTTAATCATAGCCAACACTTGGTTCAAGAATCATAAAAGAAGGTTGTATACCTGGAAGAATCCTGGAGATACTAATAGGTATCAGATAGATTATATAATGGTAAGACAGAGATTTAGGAACCAGGTTTTAAATTGTAAGACATTTCCTGGGGCAGATGTGGATTCTGACCACAATCTGTTGGTTATGAACTGCAGATTGAAACTGAAGAAAATGCAAAAAGGTGGGAATTTAAGGAGATGGGACCTGGATAAACTGAAAGAACCAGAGGTTGTAGAGAGTTTCAGGGAGAGCATTAGGGAACAATTGACAGGAATGGGGGAAAGAAATACAGTAGAAGAAGAATGGGTAGCTCTGAGGGATGAAGTAGTGAAGGCAGCAGAGGATCAAGTAGGTAAAAAGACGAGGGCTAATAGAAATCCTTGGGTAACAGAAGAAATATTGAATTTAATTGATGAAAGGAGAAAATATAAAAATGCAGTAAATGAAGCAGGCAAAAAGGAATACAAACGTCTCAAAAATGATATCGACAGGAAGTGCAAAATGGCTAAGCAGGAATGGCTAGAGGACAAATGTAAGGATGTAGAGCCTTGTCTCACTAGGGGTAAGATAGATACTGCCTACAGGAAAATTAAAGAGACCTTTGGAGAGAAGAGAACCACTTGTATGAATATCAAGAGCTCAGATGGCAACCCAGTTCTAAGCAAAGAAGGGAAGGCAGAAAGGTGGAAGGAGTATATAGAGGGTTTATACAAGGGCGATGTACTTGAGGATAATATTATGGAACTGGAAGAGGATGTAGATGAAGACGAAATGGGAGATAAGATACTGCGTGAAGAGTTTGAAAGAGCACTGAAAGACCTGAGTCGAAACAAGGCCCCGGGAGTAGACAACATTCCATTTGAACTACTGATGGCCTCGGGAGAGCCAGTCATGACAAAACTCTACCATCTGGTGAGCACGATGTATGAGACAGGCGAAATACCCTCAGACTTCAAGAAGAATATAATAATTCCAATCCCAAAGAAAGCAGGTGTTGACAGATGTGAAAATTACCGAACTATCAGTTTAATAAGTCACAGCTGCAAAATACTAACGCGAATTCTTTACAGACGAATGGAAAAACTGGTAGAAGCCGACCTCGGGGAAGATCAGTTTGGATTCCGTAGAAATGTTGGAACACGTGAGGCAATACTGACCTTACGACTTATCTTAGAAAAAAGATTAAGAAAAGGCAAACCTACGTTTCTAGCATTTGTAGACTTAGAGAAAGCTTTTGACAATGTTAACTGGAATACCCTCTTTCAAATTCTGAAGGTGGCAGGGGTAAAATACAGGGAGCGAAAGGCTATTTACAGTTTGTACAGAAACCAGATGGCAGTTATAAGAGTCGAGGGGCATGAAAGAGAAGCAGTGGTTGGGAAAGGAGTAAGACAGGGTTGTAGCCTCTCCCCGATGTTATTCAATCTGTATATTGAGCAAGCAGTAAAGGAAACAAAAGAAAAATTCGGAGTAGGTATTAAAATTCATGGAGAAGAAGTAAAAACTTTGAGGTTCGCCGATGACATTGTAATTCTGTCAGAGACAGCAAAGGACTTGGAAGAGCAGTTGAACGGAATGGACAGTGTCTTGAAAGGAGGATATAAGATGAACATCAACAAAAGCAAAACGAGGATAATGGAATGTAGTCGAATTAAGTCGGGTGATGCTGAGGGAATTAGATTAGGAAATGAGACACTTAAAGTAGTAAAGGAGTTTTGCTATTTAGGGAGTAAAATAACCGATGATGGTCGAAGTAGAGAGGATATAAAATGTAGACTGGCAATGGCAAGGAAAGCGTTTCTCAAGAAGAGGAATTTGTTAACATCGAGTATAGATTTAAGTGTCAGGAAGTCGTTTCTGAAAGTATTTGTATGGAGTGTAGCCATGTATGGAAGTGAAACATGGACGATAACTAGTTTGGACAAGAAGAGAATAGAAGCTTTCGAAATGTGGTGCTACAGAAGAATGCTGAAGATAAGGTGGGTAGATCACGTAACTAATGAGGAGGTATTGAATAGGATTGGGGAGAAGAGAAGTTTGTGGCACAACTTGACTAGAAGAAGGGATCGGTTGGTAGGACATGTTTTGAGGCATCAAGGGATCACAAATTTAGCATTGGAGGGCAGTGTGGAGGGTAAAAATCGTAGAGGGAGACCAAGAGATGAATACACTAAGCAGATTCAGAAGGATGTAGGTTGCAGTAGATACTGGGAGATGAAGGAGCTTGCACAGGATAGAGTAGCATGGAGAGCTGCATCAAACCAGTCTCAGGACTGAAGACCACAACAACAACACGTTAATTATTTTTTGTGCTACGATTTTTTCCGTCAGTACATATGTTATTCGAAGTCAATCAGCTTCAGCCACAGCCTCCATTATCACCTGTTTGGTAATACCTACACGTTGCTTAGCAGGCCTTGAGAGACCGATCGTCGTAAAGGAAGACAATCCTTTGCCTTTGCCGCTTTTCCTTCGCCTGCAGCCATTTAGGGAAATGAGGATGGGTGGGCGGGGATCTGGAGGCCGCTCCTCCCGAACGTGAGTTGCTTAAGCAATGCACGATCGCGCGCAGGTCACGATGATCGATCATCTCATCACACTGCATCCAAGGATAAAGGGGAGTGACGCTTGGCAGGTTTGCCGGTAGGAGCCGCCTCGTAATAAGGCTGCCGCACCGACACCACACCACGCGACGCTGCTGCCGTCACGCGCACCAGGTGCGCCCAAGACTGATGGCGGGGTAACGCGCCGCCGCATACATCACGCCCCAAGGGCGGGACCCGACCCGCCGCCCAGCAACGACTTCTCGCGTCGCAACTCGAACGCCGCCGCAAATTCGTGTTTAACTAAACAGCTCACAGCACTGCGGTCGCCGAGTCCACACCTCTGGAGAGCTTGGACATCCTGCAGGCTGCACGTAACTCGCGCGGGGAGCGCTGTACGGTAGCTTCAAGAACGTCGCGGTCACCAGGAGGAGCTGCTGCTTGAAAAAAAAAAAAGTATTGACCAACGGTTTCGCTCACACAGATCATCTTCAGGTCCAAAAAGATGTCAATATTCTTTAGGTACCGCAAACTGAGGTGAACAGAAACAATGGGGTGAACATAAAAGAAACTTCAAACTGGTTTAAATGGCTCTAAGCACTATGGGACTTAACATATGAGGTCATCAGACCCCTTGACTTAGAACTACGTAAACCGAACTAATCGAACGACTTCACACACATTTATGCCAAAGGCAGGATTCGAACCTGTGACTGTAGCAGCCGCAGGGTTCCGGAATGAAGTGCCTAGAACCGCTCGACCGAAGATACTTCCAAAAAAAGTTCTATGCTACCTTGTCAGAAGACAAATGGGAATATCATTTCAAAGAGTTGTACGTGTATGTTGCCAGCGAACCAGTCTAACAGGGAAATGGTGATTTTCAAGGTTGGTGACACTATCAGTTGGTGTTTTGGTTCGCTGTACGACGAACATCGGAAGTAATATTGAATTTGCATGCTTCAAACTTAATCTGAAATGTATTAATCTAAATTGTGTTGTTTTAATTTAAATAAATGATAGACAAATTTTGAAATTCCATTTCATTAACCAAAAGTTCAGTTTTAAAATACTCTGAAACCTAGCTTTTAGATATTGACCAACGGTTTCACTCGCACAAATCATCTTCAGGTCCAAAAAGATGTCATTATTCTTTAGGTACCGCAAACTGGGGTGAACAGAAACAATGGGGTGAACATAAAAGAAACTTCAAACTGGTTTAAATAGCTCTAAGCACTATGGGACTTAACATATGAGGTCATCAGACCCCTTGACTCAGAACTACGTAAACCGAACTAATCGAACGACTTCACACACATCAATGCCAAAGGCAGGATTCGAACTTGTGACTGTAGCAGCCGCGGGGTTCTGGACTGAAGCGCCTGGATCCGCTCGACCAAAGATACTTCCAAAAAAAGTTCTATTCTATCTTGTCAGAAGACAAATTGGAATATCATTTCAAAGAGTTGAGCGTGTATGTTTCCAGCGAACCAGTCTAACAGGGAAATGGTGATTTTCAAGGTTGGTGACACTATCAGTTGGTGTTTTGGTTCGCTCTACGACGAACATCGTATGTAATGCTGAATTTTCTTACTCCAAACTTAATCTGAAATGTATTAATCTAAATTATGTTGTTTTAATTTAAATAAATGATAGACAAATTTTGCAATTCCATTTTATTAACCAAAAGTTCAGTTTTAAAGCACTCTGAAATCTAGCTTGTGTTTCGACTAAAAGAAACGTGCGGTTATGTTTTCATAATTTATGGGGTGGATCGAAATAGTAATCGTCAGTGTTTCTTCAGAAGAAGACCAAGAATTTGAAGGAAATGAAGAACCACCTGGCACTGTTTTCAACCCAGGGGATTATCCTTTGATTAAAGTACATGGAAAAAGTAATCAGTCAATTAGATTGCATGTAAAATTTGTTGCCTGGAAATAGAAGGTAAAGCTGACTTAAAAAAAGAACTAGAGCGATTTAACAGATAAGGAATCACTTTCTAGTCAAAGAGATGTTACTCGAAAGCACTTCATTACTCCTGGGGTATGACTTGCGGATTTACGGACGTCATTCAGACAAGATGTCTGTGACTAAATGTTTCAACAAACAAACCGAATTCATCAATTTAATGGTACTATAATTAGAGATATAACAGTTTTTGGGACAACAGAGTAAAAAACCACAATCCATGCAATATTTTTAGTTTTTCTATAAGTAAAACGTTTTTAAAACCGGATAAATTTTTTTCGCGTTCTCTGGATCCAAAACGTATTTTGACATAAATATAAAAATGATAAAGTTAACACTGCCGTTTAACCAAGTTTTTATAAATGGATATGCTATGTTCCAAATCTAATTACAAAGTTCAGAATTATTCACAATACCTGAAATTCCATATAATTCAGATTTTTATATTTCATTCTGAAATTATCAAATTTTCTTTTGAAGTTGAAAACTGTTTCTATTCACCCCATTTTATGGTATTGGTGACGCGTGACATAATCAGCTCTAAGATTTCAGCGATTCAATGTTTAAGAAGTCGTAGAAACTAAAACAGTCTACAGTCCATAGTAAAATATAACCTAAAATTTCAAATGACGGCTCTCGCGTAGGTATCTGTGACGTACGTATTACGAAGAAAACTTAAAGGGGCATACAAAAACCACGAAAGAAGCCATTGGCACAACGGCCGACAAGAACATAAATCAAAGAGGTGGGGCCAGAAAACGAGGATGTAGAAGGATTATAACAGCGTCTCACACAACCAAAATTAAACATGCAGTGCGAGTTATACATTTTCCAGTGAATGGTCGCCTACTGACCTCGTGGAAGAAACAGAGATCTGCTGGTACAAAGACACCACCCCACTAAAATTTTAAATGAACGAAATTAATTAATATCGAATGTTTATTTTTCAGTGTATCACAGACTATTGTAGTTTTTGCGCGTCCTTGCCGGCGTTTGTGTCTATGGTTTCTTTCGCGTTTCGGTACAATGCTTTCATTATTCTACATAATATACAGTGTAGTTCGTAGATATCTATTCGAGATCTCCAATTTGAAATTTTAGCTAGTACCTCACCATGCACCTACTGATATACTCCAGCTCCATTTTAATTATATTGTTAACTCATCCCTTACTGGCCTTGTATAATTTCTCTTATTTTGGCTTTTAACATACTACAGAAAACTGTTCTTACGGTCAGTGACTCCTAGCGGCGAAGCCTCCTCACATGTTTGCGTTGCTGCTGTGAGCGTTTACTAAGTACAAGGAGAGAGGCATGTTATTTGTCAAATATTTATACTGTTAAAACAACTCATAATGCTCTTACTTGTTTGTTTGCCCGTTTCTTTCTTTTGTATATGAATCTGATAATGATCGGAACTAGTTATTAAATTATGTAAAGGCATTAGCGATCAAAATCTGTTTTATCTTCAATAAGCTTTTGAAAAAGGAATACTACTACGTCAATGATAAGATCTAATCTGAGTGGTCCTTTTGTAACCATAGCTCCTGATAGGAAAACATATGGTTCACAGCTATAGTTGTGACAACGATTTTTGATTAGTATGGTTACGATGCCATATGATCTGCCAGTGGACGTTATTATGAAGAATCGTTCAGATTACATGTTATTATGGAGGTCGCAAGGTAGTTCGGTGGCTTAGTGGTAAAAGCAGATTATTCGATAGAGACTCGCTAGGATCCACCTTACCTATTCGCTTTTATGTGTGAACAGCACCGTGCAGGATACAGACGTGCACCAGCTACATTGTGGGGCGGCGAAAGACATCTGGTGTTTGTGCATCAAATTTTGGCTCGCTTTTTACGGATATTGTCCCCTTATTTATATTTACACAATCTCTTCTACCCGGACGACACTATTTATTGGAAGGTGGTGTCACAAGACTCATGGATTTTTTGAAATATTTAAACGATCGTCATTATGTTATTGTGAAGAGCCGTAAGTACAGCCAGCACCGTCAACGATCAGCCCCGCAGGTGAGTTGTCATGTGAGGAGATAAATTTGATATATCCACATGCAACGGTACTTACACGACGTGGAGTATTGACGCAGCATGTGCGTGTTCCAGAAGTGTTACTTTGACTTTGTTTTCCTTTTCTTTATTTTGTTGTCACGGAAGCAGTTCGTATCCCTCCCTCTTATAAAAGGTTGGTGACAGATACATGTCATGGAAAAGGCGGATTGATTTTTTGTCAATAGATAAATGACTATTCTTCTGTGGCTATTTAACCCTTCCATTTTTCCTGTTTGGCGACGGAGACATTGTGGCCATGCCTCGTAACTGACTACGAATGCTAATTCAACGGTTTCAATCCCTGGTTAGTCTTGGGATTTTTTGTCATCATTTCGTTCACCTCCCTCAGAGTTGCATAGGGGTTCGATTTTAAACTCTAGGTCTCCGTAACTGGCTGGGTATGTAAGTCCAAAGGTGGAGGAAGACAAAGGCATACTTACCTCGGTATTACCTATATTAAGTTACAACTTGCCCTTTCGTTACGAGTATTCATGCTATTTCTGTTTGTTAAAATCTTGTCTCTGGAAGCCAAGTATAACTCGTTCCTCTGTTTTCACTGTTTTTGGCCTTTTAAATTTTTATTTGCCTTGTAAAAGTTTATATGCAGCAACGAATTTTTATATCTGTTCAGAAGATATAATTTGACTGCAATCAATGAAATTCCCGAATCTTTATCCCGAAACAGTGTTTTGATGTATCTTCTACTTAGTTTCATGTTCCATGTATCATTTTGCACGACAGAGTGTAATGCTGTGCAATGAGTCATTTTACACTCACTTCGCAAATTAATTTGCACATGTGGTTACATTCTCACCATTTCCAAGCCTTTTTTCTTCAAAAAGAAAAACGATATCTACATATATGTTGTGATACAGTAAGTCCTACGCACCACCTTTTACACATTACAGCAATAGAAGTATACGGAGTTCTTAAGGAGGAACGTCCTCAGTTTGTTTTCAAATTTTACTTTGCTGTCTGTCAGGCATTTTATATTGCTGGTTAAGAGATCAAAAAATTTTGTTGCAGCGTTATACTCCCATTTTGGGCTAAAAACAACCTTAATGTTGGGTAATGAATTTCATTTTTGATCCTGGTATTTTAATTATGTACATCAGTGTTCCTTTTGAACAGTAGAGGGTTACTTTCAACAAACTTCATAAGGGAATAAATGTACTGCAAAACAGTACTCAGGATTGCCAACTCCTTAAATAGACGTCTACAAGATTATTGTAGGTGAGCACCACATATGCTTACAACACGTTTTTGCGCAATGAAGACTTCCTTCTTAAAGATGAGTTACCCCAGAACATTATTCCATACGACATTATTGAATAAAAATATGCAAAATACGTCCAACTTATTTATTTCTCTCTCGCCCAACCCCCTTCCTCCACCCCTCCCCAAGATCTATAATGATTCCAAGTGGAAATGTGGCTCAACTAAGTTGTTTTAGGAGTTCCAAAATGTGCTTTTTTGCAGTTTAAACACTCATCAACGTGGACAGCGTTGAATTTTGAGGTTTCTACACTATTTATTATTTCCTCGCCTTGATAGCGTTGATATAAGACCTGCAGATGTGCAGAACTGAATATGTCGTCTCTTCTTTGCAATTGAGAGTGAGAGCATTCGCAGGAAACCAGTCAATGATAAGTTTAATAGCTTTGTTTAGAATTTCCTCCATTTCTACATATATCCTTGGATTGATTACAATAATAGTGTCGTCTGCAAAAAGAACTAATTCTGCTTGTTGTATATTAGAAGGAAGATCGTCTACATTGGTTAGGAACCAGGGGCGCCGACTTATACAAAATATTGAGGGGGGGGGGCATAGTGGGGGTCTTGCCCTGGGAAATTTTAAAATTTTCGATGAAAAATAGTGAGTTTTAAAGTTTTTTTAAGCATTTTAGAGTCATATGCTCAACATCAGAACTCCGAAAACTGGACTCTCGATAACTCGACACTCCGGGAAACTAGAGGACCCTGACAGATTTTTTGGTTTTGAAAAACGGAAACAAAACATAAACAAGCACGGTATTTTCGTAAAAAGCTAATTTAAATTACAGTAATAATGATGCTTATAGACAACTACAGAGCAGTGAATATATGTGAATATATAGGTCTGAAAAGACTGAATTATATTTAAATAAATCGTAAACTATCATTAAAAGAATAAAACATTAAATTTTGCTGTCAAACAGTAATAGCACTTTGAATAATAAGCAAAATAGCTAATTTAAGCTTACTTTGAACAAGGCTCGTGGTTCTTTAAATAAAAACAATATCTCAAAGTTAATGCTTTAATACAGTTAATAAAATTAGTATAGTGTGCCTAATACTTTCCGTCAAAAAGTATATAAATAGCTGGTTTTAGTTGGGTCTTAAACCCTAAAAATATTTAAGTGTTTGAATATAACTAACACAGTACTATAGTAATACAGTACTAAACTAGTACTAATATTTCGAAACTGAAAATTTAACATTATGTATGTATTTAATTCTCTATTTTATACATATTTTTAATATTGCTGTAAATGCCGTTATTAGGGCTACAGTGTCTTTAGAAAGGTGCAAATCTCGACCGTCTGACTGGATTACTGACTATGAAGTCGTTGATGACTGGTCGGATATCCAATTCATCCAAAACATCTCGGTGGGCATGAAGAACAGCCAAGTTGTTCAATCGCTTCTGTACCATTGTTGACTGGAGATATGACTTCAGACGTCTAAAGTCGCTAAATGACCGTTCTGCTGTTGCTGTCGCGATTGGAACTACTTGGAGAAGTTTAATGCACTTCACTACTTCACATAACATTTCTCCTACTGCAGGCTCTTATGTGATGTACTTTCTTACATCATGCATGTTTTTTAAGACCAGTGTTTTTTTATTAGCGATATCGGCTAACGTATTCAAGTGTAAGCGCAGTCTCTCAATGTCCAAGTCACGTTTGAAAAACTCAGTTGATTTTTCCAAATTTGTTTCAACTCTGTTTACTAAAAGCAAGCACTCTTGTTCAACTGCAATGACCTGTGTGAGTCCAGTTGAAGCAACCCACTCAGTAATGCAAGATTGCACCGTTTCACAGACTTCAATGTAAACAGCTTTGTAGTATTCCTTTGGGGTTTTGAAAGTGTGCGGTGAGATGGCTCCATTGTTTTCATACGTCTTTGGTATACTTCGATTCCGATGAAGCGAAGGATCATCACCTTGTGAAGGTTTTTCTTTTAATCACAATTCCCAAAAGTGTTCAGAACTATCACTCCTTCCATTCAATACACAAATCAAGCACTCATATACACTCCTGGAAATTGAAATAAGAACACCGTGAATTCATTGTCCCAGGAAGGGGAAACTTTATTGACACATTCCTGGGGTCAGATACATCACATGATCACACTGACAGAACCACAGGCACATAGACACAGGTAACAGAGCATGCACAATGTCGGCACTAGTACAGTGTATATCCACCTTTCCCAGCAATGCAGGCTGCTATTCTCCCATGGAGACGATCGTAGAGATGCTGGATGTAGTCCTGTGGAACGGCTTGCCATGCCATTTCCACCTGGCGCCTCAGTTGGACCAGCGTTCCTGCTAGACGTGCAGACCGCGTGAGACGACGCTTCATCCAGTCCCAAACATGCTCAATGGGGGACAGATCCGGAGATCTTGCTGGCCAGGGTAGTTGACTTACACCTTCTAGAGCACGTTGGGTGGCACGGGATACATTCGGACGTGCATTGTCCTGTTGGAACAGCAGGTTCCCTTGCCGGTCTAGGAATGGTAGAACGATGGGTTCGATGACGGTTTGGATGTACCGTGCACTATTCAGTGTCCCCTCGACGATCACCAGTGGTGTACGGCCAGTGTAGGAGATCGCTCCCCACACCATGATGCCGGGTGTTGGCCCTGTGTGCCTCGGTCGTATGCAGTCCTGATTGTGGCGCTCACCTGCACGGCGCCAAACACGCATACGACCATCATTGGCACCAAGGCAGAAACGACTCTCATCGCTGAAGACGACACGTCTCCATTCGTCCCTCCATTCACGCCTGTCGCGACACCACTGGAGGCGGGCTGCACGATGTTAGGGCGTGAGCGGAAGACGGCCTAACGGTGTGCGGGACCGTAGCCCAGCTTCATGGAGACGGTTGCGAATGGTCCTCGCCGATACCCCAGGAGCAACAGTGTCCCTAATTTGCTGGGAAGTGGCGGTGCGGTCCCCTACGGCACTGCGTAGGATCCTACGGTCTTGGCGTGCATCTGTGCGTCGCTGCGGTCCAGTCCGAGGTCGACGGGCACGTGCACCTTCCGCCGACCACTGGCGACAACATCGATGTACTGTGGAGACCTCACGCCCCACGTGTTGAGCAATTCGGCGGTACGTCCACCCGGCCTCCCGCATGCCCACTATACGCCCTCGCTCAAAGTCCGTCAACTGCACATACGGTTCACGTCCACGCTGTCGCGGCATGCTACCAGTGTTAAAGACTGCGATGGAGCTCCGTATGCCACGGCAAACTGGCTGACACTGACGGCGGCGGTGCACAAATGCTGCGCAGCTAGCGCCATTCGACTGCCAACACCGTGGTTCCTGGTGCGTCCGCTGTGCCGTGCGTGTGATCATTGCTTGTACAGCCCTCTCGCAGTGTCCATTTCCAGGAGTGTATTTTTGTCAGATCAGCAACACTTAGAGGAGGGTATTGAATTGTTTCACTGACATCCTCTACTGGGTTCATTGCATTGCAATAAAGACGTAAAAAGAAATAAGTCTTGAAATGTAACTCAGAGTTGGTGGTCTCGTGTAAGCCAATAAAGTATTCGTTGATGATTAAGGAGTCATAGACAGTATGAATACAAAATGACACTTGTTCGGGAATCAAAGAATCACTTGATTCATCAACCATAATAGAAAAGTGTTCAGTCCTCTTTATTGACGCCAATACCTTCCTCAACACAGACTTCCCTATTAGATCAATCATCTCGTTTTGAATATCGTGGGACGTCGACTTATACCCTGAACGCCCTAACCAATCTTTAAACTCAGGTATGTAATTCTTTTGGGGTTCCAACAATTGAAAAAAATTTGAGTTTACATCTTCGTACCTCTGATTGCTAGTCCTTATCGGCATAGAAATTGCACAATAGTAAAAATTGTCTCAAGAGCTAAACGGCCTTTCTTCACATCACTATTTAACTGTTCATTCAAATGGGAGACCACACTTCGGTTAGTAATAGCATTTAGTTTCAAAACACCCTCTTTATGCGTAAACGTATCTTCGTAAAGACGGAATTTTTCCAAAGCCTTTTTCCAGTTAGAAAACCCTACGAAAGTAAATGCATCTTCTCTTTTTTTTAAGAAAATTGTAATAGATATTTAGCATCTACCTCTTTGCAGGTTTTGTAAAAAAGTTTTTCGGCAGATACTTCATATTCTATTTGATTAACCAAGACTTCTGAAATGATCTTCCCTTACCGGATTGTCCAGGCTGTGAACGGTTCTCGCCTGAAGACGACGAAGCAATTGACGACACAATAATTGTTGCAGGTTGACTTGCGGGTATCATCAACTTCCAAGCGCGCCTTTTTGGTAACAAATTTATCCATTGCAAGTTTAATTCACAATACACTAAGCGACTAGAATAAACGAATAAACTATTGTCATATAAAACAGTCCACTAGACAGTAAAGTCGGAACACTAAACACGTCTGCAGCATGTACTGAACGAAACTATCCACACTGAATTACTGCAACAGCAGGGTGGGCTTTATATAGCCGGGGCGTCATAATGTCTCGAAGAGTCAAAGAGACGCAAGGCGAAGGGTTCCATGTACTTCTGTTCCAGTCCTTTTGATGTCGCCGCGGCCGCAGCGCTGGCCCGCTGGCGCCAGACTTTACCCGAAGGTTCGCACACCCGCACAAGTTCTAAGTGTGCCTACAGCACCGTAACTCTGTCATGATTCACACCACTCGTTTTCAGTTAACCTGCTTACTACCGTAATAACTATTTGTTTTAACTCACTTCTGAATTTATTTTAAAAGGTAACTACCGTCAAACATGGAAAATAAAAAATTCCAACACAATTTTGTGATTTTACAAAGTATAATATAACTAATAATATTCTTAAATACCTCGGGGGCTCTGCCTCCCCCCCTCCCCACCGCCAAACGAATTTTTGAGGGGTCTCGGACCCCCACAGGCCCCACGGAGTTGGCGGATGTGTTAGGAACAATAGTGGACCTGAGATTGAGCCCTGGGGAACCCCATACGTGATTATATCCTCCGACTATATTGGTTAAATTATTAAGTACAACTTTTCGCGTTTACGGATCTTATACATATATATATATATATATATATATATATATATATATACCTGAATAATTGGGACAGTAATTCTATTCCTAGTTATGGGAACTGCTTCTTTTGGTCAGACATGACATTCATTGGTTGGCTATATCATCAATATCATAAAACATCGATTTCTCTAGGAGGATATTGTGATTCATACAGCCAAAGGCTTTAGATGGGTCGCAGAAAATATCAACTGACACTATTTAATACTCGTAAAATCTGGTGAGTGAACGTCTAAACGGCATTCTCATTAGAGCAGCCCTACTGAAACCAAAACTGTGATTTGGGGAGGATAATGTTGTTGCTAGGGTGAAATACTACTCTAGAATACATCATCTTCTAAAAATTTCGGAAAATGACGTCAGTAGTATTCTGCTGTATTCTGCTACACGAACATATAATCTGCTCTATGTTACTTTCAAAATGATAATGATCCCTGCTTCAGCACGTCGATTATTTCTTGATACTGGTTGGCAGGTAAATGATTAAAAAATAGTAGACCTACAGTTACTCCTTGTGAGCTGTCAGTTATTACATCTAATTCATTTTAAGGCGCCAACTGCTTTCATACATTACCGTTGACTGTACCATACCGCTTCACTCTGTTCACCACTTTGTTGAAATAAAACGCGTTCGATAATTATCCATTAGTGACGTCTATCTTATTCCCTCAGTTTTCTGTCTGGAATTGTTATTTATCTCAAGATTTCTACGACATTCGCATATCTTTCGTCATTGTTCACTCTTACGTCCACCACTCTCGACACCCACGGCCATTCTGAGTCTGTGTTGTAAAGCTACCTTGGCGTCCGTTCCAACGGTTTCGCAACCCTGCATCACATCCTTTTCACCGATTGCACAACATGACGTCAGGAAATTTGCCGATGAGTACAATGTTCTTTCCGTTTCTTACCACTGCGTTTTCTCATCAAACTTCTACATCAAGCTGGGGTTGATTCACGGTGAATTTAACTATTCATTTATCTATACAAAAGTTTTTATTATTTTTATTAATAATATTTTGGGGTCACATTGAAGGTTCCCAAAGATGTGTTCAGCTTACAAAGTGCTCTGACTCGTTTAGTAACGTGTTTTCTGGGGTGCGGCCAAGCTGTCAATTCCGCTTGTTCTGCACGTACGCGCTGCCCAGACTGCAACCACTGTCAAGTGTCCTTGCTATCACATCATTATAGCCGAGTTCGACTCTCGACTCCAGCAATACCCATTGATCCTCATCTGCGTTTCGAAGTTCGCACTGCTACTGCGCAAAACGCACATTCACTGGACGTTTTCCAGGTCTGATGGATGAGAGCTGTCGACATCTTAACAATTACTTCCGGATCTCAAGCCTTGCTTAAATTGAAATCCTTTTCCTGTTTTATACTGTTTACCGATCATATTTATTTCGATGCATCTCTTAGTTACGTCGTCCCAGAAACTTGGCGTTTGTACTAAGATACTGGTCTCATTTCATTTCGTGATTATACTAGAGGCAGTGTTCGGTGACAGCAGATTTAGTTGGTCGTTGTAGCTGGATGGACGAAAAGCAAGCAACATCCTCCGCAAAACTGCCCGCGTATTGACAACTAACAGCAAATTACTTTTGCATACGGTGAGAACCTGTCGTAAAGCCTTTGCCACATCTATCGCAGACTACAAAGCAAGTGTCTGCGAGCAGAGACTTCGTTGGGCGGGGAATGGACAAATCCTGCGACGTGCGCAGAGGGGTGCCTTCTCGGACTCACAGGGGCGTTTCAACCACGCCAACCGATGCTTTACCCATAGAGTATGCGTCAAGATGTCGCGCAACTTCTGTAACACCCCTTTCACTTCTGGTTACTTAGTATGCAAATGAACCGTGCATCTAAATTTCCCCGTTGTATTGGAAAGGCATCGACTCCGAAGAATAAATGAAATCCGCGAAATCTACGGTCGCAGGTTCGAATCCTGCCTCTGGCATGGATGTGTGTGATGTACTTAAGTTAGTTAGGTTTAAGTAGTTCTAAGTTCTAGGGGACTGATGACCACAGATGTTAAGTCCCATAGTGCTCAGAGCCAAATCCACGAAATGTAGGGTTGTTACAACCGAAACGCCAATACTCAGTGCTTTTGGCAATGACGTTAATAAACTGCGTACTGTTGAAGTAAAATGTAAATAAAGAATGAAATAGAATCACAGTAGTTGGCAAAATTTGGAAAAGATTTCATGATTGAAGTTAATGAATAAAAAAATTAACGGACACAAGTTGCTGTATGAGCTAAATTACTGTTTGTAAAATTGCTGATTTGTATTACTGGTAAATTTATATAAGAATACTTGAGTTATTGTTGTTGTTGTTGTTGTTCTGGTGGTCTTCAGTCCAGAGACTGGTTTGATGCAGCTCTCCATGCTACTCTATCCTGTGCAAGCTTCTTCATCTCCAAGTACCTATTGCAGCCTCCATCCTTCTGAACCTGCTTAGTATATTCATCTCACGGTCTCCCTTTACGATATTTACCCTCTACGCTGCCCTCCAATACTAAAATGGTGATCCCTTGATGCCTCACAACGTCTCCTACCAACCGATCCCTTCTTCTAGTCAAGTTACGCCACAAATTCCTCTTCTCCCTAATTCTGTTCAGTACCTCCTCGTAAGTTACGTGATCTACCCATCTAATCTTCAGCATTCTTCTGTAGCACCACATATCAAAAGCTTCTTTCTCTCCTTGTCTAAACTATTTATCGTGCATGTTTCACCTCCGTACATGGCTACACTCCGTACAAATGCTTTCAGAAAAGACTACTTTAAGTTTCTCATTGCCTAATCTGATTCCCTCAGCATCACCTGATTTAGTTAAAATACATTTCATTATCTTCGTTTTGCTTTTCTTGATGTTCATCTTATGTCCTGCTTTCAAGACGCTTTCCATCCCTTTCAACTGCTCTTCCAACTCCTTTGCTGTCTCTGACAGAATTACAATGTCATCGGCGAACCTCAAAGTTTTTATTTCTTCTCCGTGTATTTTAATACCTATTCCGAACTTTTCTTTTGTTTCCTTTATTGCTTGCTCAGTATACAGATTGAATAACGTCGGGGGTAGGCTACAACCCTGTCTCACTCCCTTCCCAACCACTGCTTCCCTTTCATACCCCTCGACTCTTATAACTGCCATCTGCTTTCTGTACAAATTGTAAATAGCCTTTCGCCTCCTGTATTTTACCCCTACCACCTTCAGAATTTGAAAGAGAGTATTTCACTCAACATTGTCAGAAACTTTCTCTAAGTCTACAAAGGCTAGAAACGTAGGTTTGCTTTTCCTTAATCTATCTTCTAAGATAAGTCGTGGGGTCAGTATTGCCTCACGTGCTCCAACATTTCTATGGAATCCAAACTGATCTTCCTCAAGGTCGGCTCTTACCAATTTTTCCATTCGTCTGTAAAGAATTCATGTTAGTATTTTGCAGCCGTGACTTACTAAACTGATAGTTCGGTAATTTTCACACCTGTCAACTTTTGCTTTCTTTGGGATTTTTCTTGAAATCTGAGGGCATTTTGCCTGTCTCATACAACTTGCACATCAGACGATAGAGTTTTGTCAAGGCTATCGGTAGTTCTAATGGAATGTTATCTACTCCCATTGCCTTGTTTCGACTTAGATCTTTCAGTTCTCTGTCAAACTCTTCACGCAGTATCTCCCATTTCATCTCCATATACGTCCTATTCCATCTCCATAATATTGCCTACAAGTACATCTCCCATGTAGAGACCCTATATATACTCCTTCCACCTTTCTGATTTCTCTTGTTTGCTTAGTACTGGTTTTCGATGTGAACTCTTGATATTCATAAAACTGGTTCTCTGTCCTCCAAAGGTCTCTCTAATTTTCCTGTATGTAACATCTATCTTGCTACTGGTGATTTGTGCTTCTACATCTTTACATTTTCGTACATCCATAAAGAAATGGAGGACAGTGGGACGTCAGCTGGTATAAATTTTCATTAAAAGTGAAGAAATTCCTCCAGCTGTATTTAAGGTGTCGATTTTATTTTCGCAACTAGTTTCAACGTTGTAACAATGTCATCGTTAGGCCCATACACTTGTTGACGTCAGCTGCGTGAAGTTGATACCAAAAGTCAGTGGTGAGGTATGGACGTGCTCAGTGTGGAAGGCGAGTATGAAGTTTAGACCGGTCTAAACTTCATACTAGTTACTAACCGCCTTCCACACGGAGCGCGTTTGTATCTCACAACTGACTTCTAATATCAACCGCACGCAGTTGACGTCAACAAGTGTATGGGCCTGAAGATGACATTGTTACAACGTTGAAACTAGTTGCGAAAATAAAATCGACACCTTAAATACAGCTGGAGGAATTTCTTCATTTTTAATATAAATCCTTACATTTGTCCTCTAATCATTCCTGCTTAGCCATTTTGCTCTTCCTGTGGATCTCATTTTTGATACGTTTATATATCTTTTTGCCTGCTTCATTTACTGCATTTTTATATTTTCTCCTTTCATTAGTTAAATGCAATATCTCTTCTGTTACCCATGGATGGCTACTAGTCCTCGTCTTTTTACCTTCTTGATCCTCTGCTGCCTTCACTGTTTCATCTCTCAGAGCTACCCATTCTTCTTCTACTATATCTCTTTCCGCTGTTCTTGTCAGTCGTTCCCTAATGCTCTCTCTGAAACTATCTACTGCCTCTGGTTTTTTCAGTTTATCCAGATCCCATCTCGTCAAATTCCTACCTTTTTGCAGTTTATTCAGTTTAGTCTACAGTTCATAACCAATAAATTGTGGTTAGAGTCCACATCTGCCCCTGGAAATGTCTAGCAATTTGAAATCTTCTTCAATAAATTGTGGTTAGAGTCCACATCTGCCCCTGGAAATGTCTACCAATTTGAAACCTTCTTCCTAAATCTCCGTCTTGCCATTATATAATCTATCTGAAACCCTCCAGTTTCTCCAGGTCTCTTCCACGTACACAACCTTCTTTCATGATTCTTACACCAAGTGTTAGCTATGAATAAGTTATGCTCTATGCTAAATTCCACCAGGCGGCTTCCTCTTTCATTCCATATTCACCTACCACTTTTCCTTCTCTTCCTTTTCCTACTATCGAATTCCAGTCGTCCATGACTATTAAATTATCGTCTTCCTTCACTGTCTGAATAATTTCTTTCATCTCATCATATTTCAATTTCTTCGTCATCTGCGGAGCTCGCACCTATTTATTTATTCGTTATTAAACCTACGCCTACATTACCCCTATTTGATTTTGTATTTATAACCTTGTATTCACTTGATCAGAAGTCCTGTTCCTCCTGCCACCGAACTTCACTAATTCCACTATATCTAACTTTAACCTATCCATTTCCCTCTTTAAATTTTCTAACCTACCTGCCCAATTAAGGGATCTGACATTCCACACTCCGATCCGTGGAACGCCAGTTTTCTTTCTCCTGATAACAACGACCTCCTAAATAGTCCCCGCCCGGAGATCCGAATGGGGGACTATTTTACCTCCGGAATATTTTACCCAAGAGGATGCCATCATCATTTAACCATACAGTAAGGCTGCATGCCCTCGGGAAAAATTACGGCTGTAGTCTCCCCTTGCTTCCAGCCGTTCGCAGTACCAACACAGCAAGGCCGTTTTGGTTAGTGTTACAAGGCCAGATCAGTGAATCATCCAGACTGTTGCCCCTGCAACTACTGAACAGGCTGCTGCCCTTCTTCAGGAACCACACGCTTGTCTGGCCTCTCAACAGATACCCCTTCGTTGTGGTTCCATCTATAGTACGGCTATCTGTATCGCTGATGCACGCAAGCCTCCCCACCAACGGAATGTCCATGGTTCATGGGGTTGTTATCAGGTAAAAATTGTTAAATATTACGTTGGCACAGCTTCAAACGGATAAGACACAGTGGTCATATACCCTTCAGTTTGATCTTGAGGCATCGAAACAATTTAGTGACGAACAGGGAACAATAAAATTTCATTAGGCGTAAATGGTTACGTAAAATGCAAAGGTCGTGACGTCACTCACTGTGATGCTTACTGTCGTTCCTTCTGCGCAAAAGGCATTTATACATATTCATTACCAAATTCTGTCATTTAAAGCACCATAATAATTAGAACCATGTTCAATAATCACTTTCATGTAATTCACAGTTACGTCATCAGCAAAGCTAATTTTCAATTGCAAAAATATATCACAATTCGACAAATGGTTTTACAGGTCTGTTGATCTCAAATGGCTTCAACAATCACTACTATTCATTAACAGTTACTGAAATTTGCTTTGTAGAATGACTACTATTATTTGCTCAACACGTTACAAACACTTCTCACTGACCCCAGCTGCGTAGTATGAAAACTAATGTATAATTTTAAAAAATGCCCTTTAAAATACCTTTACTGAATTTTACTTTTTAAGCACTGCTTTCGAAATTACTGTTCAAAGTAATAGACGTAGGGACTTTGGTTTATTACTGTCTTGCAAGCAATTGAAATTTTAATTATTGTTACGTCTTTCAGCAAGCAAAAAATTACTCACTGCTTAGTTATTTTATTTGATTTCCTTATTTTTTAGAAAAATATTGTCATTGCTTCTCATGTATTAGGATTTTCTAAGGTTAGTAATAATGGATGAGATGGAACCGATTTTGGTAAATTGTCATAGGCAGAACTGATAACCAACACTTTGCTTTTATTCACTCATAATATTGACTACGACGCTGGCTAGCCGTATACAAATCTAATCAAATAATTGGTTAGATCCTGCTTCGTGCCGAGTCGTTGTCGATGCATCTAAGGCATTGTTCGTGAACAATGTGTGCCACAGACTTTTCTTCTCTCAGCTCCACACTAATGTTAATTGGTATCCTCTTGCAGCGACTGTAATGTGTGCACCTAATGCCTTATACTGTGCCTGGCCACATAAAACTTCCGCCAAACCATTACTTATTTTACCACCGCTACCTGACGATCAATTCTCAACACACACGCCGCTTCGCTACTCCCTCCACTGTTCTTTGTACGCGACTCGACTCGACTGAACTGTTCACATCCCGGCACCGTTCTACACGGTACAGCCTGCGAGATCACACGCCCAGCGATACTGCGATTGTAACTTCACTATACTCTTTGATAACAACGTATAACACTCATTAACCGCACGTGTCCACATACAACTAGCTAACATTTAATATTCATGCGATTTTACAATAGAAAAGCAGAGCAACATTTCGTAAGAGAAATATTAGTACTATTATTTTGAACCTTTGTTTCACATAAAAAACACATCCTAAAAGAAAAATTGAAAGGAAAAAGTTAATAATCCACGATTTGTTGTATTACACCTCCTATTGGTTACGTAAAAGGAATAAGACAGAAGTTCGACAAATGCAGAGTGAATGAATCATCCGATTTGGAACGTCTATATTTCTGAAACTAATAAACATATACAATGAATTTTATTTTTTGATAAATGGAAAACTCGAAAAGCTTTTTTATGCCTTTTCATAGGTGTTCAGTATGCCAATATCCCCCCCCCCTCCTCCCCCCGCAAGAGATGCACGGCATACGTCAATTGCTCCCACACTGAAGCGAGGATGTCTTGAATTACAGCTTCCACTGCTAATCTTCGAAACAAGCGTACCAACCTCCTGACATATACTGCATGTTTCCACTCAATAATGACGTACGCAATAATGTTCTGGGGTAGCTCACCACTCATTGTACCTCTCAGTGGCTCAAAGAGGAATGGCCCCAGCTCTCGTTCACATTTGGTGTTGCTGAAGGAGGCGCTAACGAGCGCTTAGTATGTGCACAATGTTGTTACATCCGTTCCTTTCTTGCAACACGAAGGAGATGTGTTGTCATAACAGGTTGATGCTCACCCACACACTCCCTGTGAAACTGAACGTGTTGTGCAAGACGTGCAGCAACTTCCCTGGCCAGCAGGATCTCCATACTTAAACGAATCGTGAAGGTGTGGGACATGATGGGATGACAAGCTACCCAAACAACTTCTAGAGAACCACATAAACAGTTCGTGCAAGTCCGGTACAACGTATCCCAAGACTATATTTGCTATCTGTACGATCAACTGGATGCCAGAGTAAGCGTGTGCCGCCTGTGGAGTCTAAACCACGTAATACTATGGGTCTTACAGCATGGGTCGATAACTCGTACCTCAAAGCCGCTTGTGCTATTAATCTTTAAATGTAATCATTTCACGTACTCCACATTCAATGTGTAACAATAGATCCTGAGTGAATTGGAAATTTTTAAAAGTATGTAGTAATTGTTTTCCGGTAGCGAATTAGTTTACTTTTAGTGTTAAACGTAACTTTTACCTGTCTGTTCGCTTAAATTAGTGTAAGTACTGAAATTAAAAGGCGCTGTTGTCTTACGGCTGTCTTTCTCTTGTAAGTGCATATTGACCCAATAAATGTGCTATTCTACACATTCAACTTTATTTAGTGACTATATGAATTACAGAAAATGCGAATTTACAAGTAGCGTATGGAACATTAAGCAAACTTTATTCTCGCATATGCACAGCTGCAGTGACCCGACAGACGTGATATTATTGAGAAATACTAACTACAGTTTCAAAGCTGCGTATCATTCTACCAAGAGAAACTTCCATGAATTTAATAGAAGCAACATACAAGAGGTTGTAAGTGTCAGCCGAGAGACTTCTTCCACAAAGTTTCTTTTCAGTGAATCCAGTGCTCCATTGCAGTTCTTTTTACTTCATGGTTCACTTCTGATTTCCATAGAGTAGTTTACTCACCCACGCAGATTTATACTGTTTCGAAAACGGATGCCGTATTACACAACATAGTTACCACAAATGTGTAGACATGGTTCTTCCATCATATTTGCTGCTGCCATCTGCAGTAAACTTGCTTCATATCATATAACTTTTATCTCTTGTCTTGCGTGTTCCAAAATTTTGATTCTCAACAGTGTTACGATCCTGAATACCCCTTATGTCAGTTGGCGATGTCGCTTACGAACGCTTGTGTCGTAGCACTTTGCCTCGAAGTTGTCGGTCCTAATGATGGTCGTGGGAAACTTCACATCACCAACATACAGGGGGCTATAAGGGGGATGGCTTTATAGTGTCGCAGAGTTTCTGTTCAGCGATCTACGTACCAGGGCACCGGGTGTATATACAAACCTCTCCTCTGAGCTGTCAGACGTGGAGTGAGGGCACATGATTACGTCGACTGAACTCCGCTTCTCACACTGGCACGATAAGCTTGGCGGGACGCCTCTATTCTTTTAGAGAGGAGTAGACTGTGTGCTGGCAATGGGGCAGACCCTCTACCTTACCTTAACTACGACAGGAAATTCACCACTATATTCTATGTATACTTTTCACAGCTGTCTGATCAAATGCAACGGAGTCAAAACATTTAGTTTAACGAGATCCCAAAGCATGTGAGGAAACAAAAACACGCCTCTTTCAAAATATGTACGAGACTTGCATGAGTAGGATTAAAAATGATAATGTATTTGTTCATCAATCTTGTATACATATCCTTTAAAGTGACTAGTTCCACATCATTTCAATAAAAGAATTGTTCAAATGGTCTATGCATCATGTCACTAACTAACTAGCTAACCAAATAGCCGAAGGGCTTGTACATAGCTTAGGCGGCGCGCTCACAGTGTGCTGTGGTGGTGGCCAAGTGGAGCAGAGCTCCTTGAGACAGACAGCGTTCATGGGCAGTGGGGCGGTGCCGACTTGGCGTGGCCCTCCGCGTTCACAATGTTCCGTGGACTGTCCAGTGGCGTCGAATTTCGGCCGCCGATGAGGAAGAAGGCTGCCACTTGCCTGTTGGAGGTTTCCTGGCTCAGTACGCAGGTCCTTTGAGCTCGATAGCCGAAGTCTTCGCTACTGTCAGGTCATCGAGCCTGCCTGTCTGTAATGCCCCTACGCTGAATTCTTTTGCTGTCTGGTTGTGACGACATGCACTGGCAATAGGCATAATGCAACAATTTACACAGTCTTGTCACACGCTGATATAACGTCGGGGATGGTTAGCACGCCAGATGTGTCGTCAGCTACATGGTTTGGGGCCGGTATGTGGTTCACCTGTGTCAACATTCCCCTCCATCATGGTATTCCGTCCCCACTGCGATACACAATTGCAACACCTCTCCGTCACTACCATTTTAAATCACAAAGCTTTTTGAACAGCTAGAGAGCTCTTTTTGCAGTCAAAACAGAAGATCACTCTTGTATATTCTAACACACTATTCAGAGTTCGCACGCCACTCTCTCACTTCACCGACGTCATCAGTAAGATTGACGTTCATATTTTTTGGTGCTTGGTGTTCCCCTGCACTAAATTTGGCATGTGCGGTTTACGACTTGTTTACAAGAGGAAATTGTGGGCAGAATGCATGTGTAACCTGTAGAGAACGTGTATCTGAGGGCCCGTAGTGGAGGCGGCGGAGAACCTGGAGAGAGATGGATTGAAGGCTATAAATTCTGAGAGCAGCGACCGGGTTGTGTGAGTATTTCTGGGAAGCAGCACTCGGTACATCGTACCTGCAGAGGGACCTCCGAGTTCGTGGCATTTGCACAGAGTGACACTTGTACGGAGAGGGAGCGTGTTGACATTTGCACGGGGCCCACGTCACTGTAGGTGTTCCAGAATTAGGAAACACCAGCATGTCCGCCGCTACCTGCGATTCTGCAGAAGGACAAAGCCTATTTCCCGCACAAAGTTCGCTGTCACCGCACCAGTTCGTAGTACGTGTGGCTGTCTCCCAGAGTTCAGTACTGCAGTCCACCTCTGACTGGCAAGTAGTTCTCCGTGTTTCAGTGCTGAGATAACTGTGTTCACCGAGACTACCAAACGGAAGCTTTTAATGATTTACAGCGGCCATCGGTGTACAGTGCACTATACAAAAAACCAAGAAGGGACTTAATGGTGTTTTGTAAACTTTAAAAAGAATAAATGCAAAGAAAGAGCATCCCCCCCCCAAAAAAAACACTATTTTAGGGGAACGTGGCCACATTTGTTTTCCAGATGAAGCAGAAAATGAAATGAAAATGACATTTTGTCAGTGCAAAGGAGTTGACAAAAGAAACAGACACCACTGTTTCATCAGTTTACGTAAAAGAAGTAGGGCAGCTAAAAGTAGTAGGGCAACTCTTCAATCGAGCTTACGGCTTGGTAACTTCGTTACCATTACACAGAAATGGTAACTTCGTTACCATTACGCAGAAATGCGATACAATCGTTACATTGCATTAGGCAAAAATATATGGGAACTACACAAGATACTACCAATTCTGGAGGAAAATTCTTCCAGAGAACAAAAAATTACTGACAAATGATAGTAGCGCCGGCCGGTGTGGCGGAGCGGTTCTAGGCGCTACAGTCTGGACCCCGCGACCGCTGCGGTCGCAGGTTCGAATCCTACCTCGGGCATGGATGTGTGTGATGTCCTTAGGTTAGTCAGGTTTAAGTAGTTCTAAGTTCTAGGGGACTGATGACTTCAGAAATTAAGTCTCATACTGCTCAGAGCCATTTGAAACATTTTTGAAGGCGCTATCGCACTTATAAAGTCTCAGACGCACGGAACGGAAGAATAAATACATTGACATCAAAAGTTCATCCGAATGTTTACTCATTAGTAAAAAATCTTCGAGAAGATGCAGAGTACCAAGGTCACCTGTTCCACCGACTGATATGAAACTTTGATGGGAAAAGAAAAAAATGTCAGCGGTGAAGACTGACGAAATTGTTGCTAGGGCTTTAGAGAAACTCCAAATTAATGGAGATGTAAAATCATTTGTGACTTGTGTGGCCTATGCATAGAAGTTACAATGACGAAGGAAACGTCAGATTCGTTGAGAAAATTGTAAATTTTGAAAATTAGTTTAATGTACGCGCAGTAGATTAGATTAGATTAGATTAGATTAGATTAATTCTTGTTCCATAGATCATGAACACGACACTTCGTAATGATGTGGAACGTGTCAGGTTAATAAAAGATGTCTGTACAAGATATTACATTACACAAAATATTGCATGACACTAATGTTTAAATTGGTTTTTTTTCCCTCCCTTAATTTATATCTAAAAATTCAGCCAATAAGTAGGAGTTGTCATCTAGAAATTCTTTTAATTTATTTTTAAATGTTGGTTGGCTATCTGTCAGGCTTTTGATGCTGTTTGGTAGGTGACCAAAGACTTTTGTGGCAGCATAATTTACCCCTTTCTGTGCCAAAGTCTGATTTAACCCTGCATAGTGAAGATCATCCTTTCTCTTGGTGTTATAGATTATACGGCGAACTGCTTAAGGGGATAATCCACCCAAAAATTTAACTTTTCTTCTGTTGTTGTTCTGGTCTTCAGTCCTGAGACTGGTTTGATGCAGCTCTCCATGCTACTCTATCCTGTGCAAGCTTCTTCATCTCCCAGTATCTACTGCAACCTACATCCTTCTGAATCTGCTTAGTGTATTCATCTCTTGGTCTCCCCCTACGATTTTTACCCTCCACGCTGCCCTCCAATACTAAATTGGTGATCCCTTGATGCCTCAGAACATGTACTACCAACCGATCCCTTCTTCTGGTCAAGTTGTGCCACAAACTTCTCTTCTCCCCAATCCTATTCAATACTTCCACATTAGTTATGTGGTCGACCCATCTAATCTTCAGCATTCTTCTGTAGCACCACATTTCGAAAGCTTCTATTCTCTTCTTGTCCAAACTATTTACCGTCCATGTTTCACTTCCATACATGGCTACACTCCATACAAATACTTTCAGAAATGACTTCCTGACACTTAAATCTATACTCGATGTGAACAAATTTCTCTTCTTCAGAAACGCTTTCCTTGCCATTGCCAGTCTACATTTTATATCCTCTCTACTTCGACCATCATCAGTTATTTTGCTCCCCAAATAGCAAAACTCCTTTACTACTTTAAGTGTCTCATTTCCTAATCGGATACCCTCAACATCACCCGACTTAATTCGACTACATTCCATTATCCTTGTTTTGCTTTTGTTGATGTACATCTTATATCCTCCCTTCAAGACACCATCCATTCCATTCAACTGCTCTTCCAAGTCCTTTGCTGTCTCTGACAGAATTACAATGTCATCGGCGAACCTCAAAGTTTTTATTTCTTCTCCATGGATTTTAATACCTACTCCGAATTTTTCTTTTGTTTCCTTTACTGCTTGCTCAATATACAGATTGAATAACATCGGGGAGAGGCTACAACCCTGTCTCACTCCCTTCCCAACCACTGCTTCCCTTTCATGTCCCTCGACTCTTATAACTGCCATCTGGTTTCTGTACAAATTGTAAATATCCTTTCGCTCCCTGTATTTTACCCCTGCCACCTTTAGAATTTGAAAGAGAGTATTCCAGTCAACATTGTCAAAAGCTTTCTCTAAGTCTACAAATGCTAGAAACGTAGGTTTGCCTTTCCTTAATCTTTCTTCTAAGATAAGTCGTAGGGTCAGTATTGCCTCACGTGTTCCAGTATTTCTACGGAATCCAAACTGATCTTCCCCGAGGTCGGCTTCTACTAGTTTTTCCATTCGTCTGTAAAGAATTCGTGTTAGTATTTTGCAGCTGTGGCTTATTAAACTGATTATTCGGTAATTTTCACATCTGTCAACACCCGCTTTCTTTGGGATTGGAATTATTATATTCTTCTTGAAGTCTGAGGGTATTTCGCCTGTTTCATACATCTTGCTCACCAGATGGTAGAGTTTTGTCAAGACTGGCTCTCCCAAGGCCGTCAGTAGTTCCAATGGAATGTTGTCTACTCCGGGGGCCTTGTTTCGACTCAGGTCTTTCAGTGCTCTGTCAAACTCTTCACGCAGTATCGTATCTCCCATTTCATCTTCATCTACATCCTCTTCCATTTCCATAATATTGTCCTCAAGTACATCGCCCTTGTATAGACCCTCTATATACTCCTTCCACCTTTCTGCTTTCCCTTCTTTGCTTAGAACTTGGTTTCCATCTGAGCTCTTGATGTTCATACAAGTGGTTCTCTTATCTCCAAAGGTCTCTTTAATTTTCCTGTAGGCAGTATCTATCTTACCGCTAGTCAGATAAGCCTCTACATCCTTACATTTGTCCTCTAGCCATCCCTGCTTAGCCATTTTGCACTTCCTGTCGATCTCATTTTTGAGACGTTTGTATTCCTTTTTGCCTGCTTCATTTACTGCATTTTTATATTTTCTCCTTTCATCAATTAAATTCAATATTTCTTCTGTTACCCAAGGATTTCTACTAGCCCTCGTCTTTTTACCTACTTGATCCTCTGCTGCCTTCACTACTTCATCCCTCAAAGCTACCCATTCTTCTTTACTGTATTTCTTTCCCCCATTTGTGACAATTGTTCCCTTATGCTCTCCTTGAAACTCTGTACAACCTCTGGTTCTTTAAGTTTATCCAAGTCCCATCTCCTTAAATTCCCACCTGTTTGCAGTTTCTTCAGTTTTAATCTACAGGTCATAACCAATAGATTGTGGTCAGAGTCTACATCTGCCCCTGGAAATGTCTTACAATTTAAAACCTGGTTCCTAAATCTCTGTCTTACCATTATATAATCTATCTGATACCTTTTAGTACCTCCAGGGTTCTTCCATGTATACAACCTTCTATCATGATTCTTAAACCAAGTGTTAGCTATGATTAAGTTGTGCTCTGTGCAAAATTCTACCAGGCGGCTTCCTCTTTCATTTCTTAGCCCCAGTCCATATTCACCTACTATGTTTCCTTCTCTCCATTTTCCTACACTCGAATTTCAATCACCCATGACTATTAAATTTTCGTCTCCCTTCACTATCTGAATAATTTCTTTTATTTCATCATACATTTCTTCAATTTCTTCGTCATCTGCAGAGCTAGTTGGCATATAAACTTGTACTATTGTAGTAGGTGTGGGCTTCGTATCTATCTTGGCCACAATAATGCGTTCACTATGCTGTTTGTAGTAGCTTAACCGCATTCCTATTTTCCTATTCATTATTAAACCTACTCCTGAATTACCCCTATTTGACTTTGTGTTTATAACCCTGTAGTCACCTGACCAGAAGTCTTGTTCCTCCTGCCACCGAACTTCACTAATTCCCACTATATCTAACTTTAACCTATCCATTTCCCTTTTTAAATTTTCTAACCTACCTGCCCGATTAATGGATCTGACATTCCACGCTCCGATCTTCTACTTTGCCGAAAGCAACCAAATTTTAAACTCTCCTAAATATTGTAAATAAATTTACCTCTTCGTGCTGTTTCCTGGAAACGACACAAAGTCGGCTAAATGTCTCTATAAATTTATGAAGTATTCCCTGATGTAGACTAACAAGACTATCTCAAAGGCCAAGCCTTTACTAGGGAATATTCACAGCATACGCCTTTAGAGGTTCTTAGAATCAAAACCTGAATGAGCAGACACCGAATACAAAATCTTTGCAGCAGAAACGCAGGCAGTTGAGATGCAGTTAAATCCACACTTTCACTCTCCATTAGAATATGAGCAAACAAACATGAAACTGGTAAAGACAAAATAAATTATCATAAAGAAGTGACTGGTAGCAGTTCTGCAACCATTAATTTTAAAACTAATTACTAGTAACATATGTTTTAGACTACAGCAGGCCCGTTGAGGATGCGACTATGCGATCAAGAGCGATCACGCTCGGTCGCCGCTTGGTTGTGAGCGCTCGCGGTAAAATAGGTCGGTCAGACGTCGTTACTTAGCGCAGCAGGGCCGACTGGTAGCGCATGAGAAGTGCAAACAATGTGTTGCCTTCAGAGGAATGACCATAAAAAGATTCGACATATCCTTAGATACGAACATGCAGGACGTACGGCGCTCTGCTGAAGGGGAGAATCTACCCAAAAATTTAACTTCTCTTCTACTTTGCCGAAAGCAATCAAATTTTAAATTCGTGTCTGTTATGTAAAGATGTAGCAATATCCAAGTTTTGAAGTCCATAACTTCACTGGTTTTGAATTTTTAATATGATATTAATAGTATTCATGAAAACCAATTTTTGGTATTCACACCACAATTTTCACATGCTGGATTTTGTAGGTATATTCACAAGACACTCTTCGACGGTTCTGTGTATTCATTTCATGAAAAATATTAATAATTCGTTTTCAGCGTTTATTTAAAATTTCTGCCTTAAATTTTCATTACTTATCGGTAAATAAATATGATATTAAAATAAAGAAATTACATTTTCCATAATATTAATGCACAGAAGTACGAAAACACATCAAGACTGCTTCCTGCCAAAATTTCAGGTTCGAATTCTGCCTCGGGCATGGATGTGTTTGATGTCCTTAGGTTAGTTAGATTTACGTAGTTCTAAGTTCTAGGGGACTGATGGCCTCAGATGTTAATTCCCATAGTGCTCAGAGCCTTTCGAACCATTTTTTGAACCAAAATTTCATTAAAACTGGTTAATATTTATAAAAAAATTAACACTGAGCTTAGAAAAACACATTTATGGTAAAATAGATTTTAACATTTTAGGAAAAAATAAATATTACTACAAGACTCATACCCATTACAATTCACCAGCACCATAACATTTTCCCTTCCTGCATGTCTGACGCTTCTTCTTGTAATGTCAGGATTAGGGCAGCCTTTTTCTTGAATTTTCTAAGTAAAAATCTACTCTCAGCTTTCTTGGGGAAATCCAGTGCTAGAGATATCTGATTGTAACCCACTACCTGCTTCCTTAAAGCTTGTGGATGATAGTGAACAGGATTTCAGTGTATTGCCTAAATTCATATTTACACAGTCAACAGGCAAAGCAATTGATTTCCAACGATGGGCTGCCAATTGTTTTGCTTCAGTTTTCCTGGAAATCTTTCAACTTGTTTTCCCCAATTTGAGTTTATGCCAAGTTCGGAGTAAAGATGGTTCTGTTTGATGGTGACAGAAATAAAAAATTATGTTTGGCGTCTTTCGGTGTGCTACAGCCCCTTACGCAGTCCATAATTCAACCACTCCTTAGATGTAGTTGTAATTAGAATACGGCCAAATCGTTTTCGGATATAAGAATAAACAGTCTAAAGATGTGAAATAGCCAATAATTTTTTTAAAGAAAATTGAAGTTTTAGGGTGGAGTCTCCCCTTAAAATGGAAAGTAGCTGCTTTGAAAGAGATGAAAAGTAGCATAATGGTCGGACATCAAAGCGGCCAGACACGTCAAACTCAACGTATCAGTGCAGGATGCCTAGCCTATATATTTATTGTATGTGATGGTGTCTTGACACGCTTAGTGTTCTATTAATGCGCCCCAAAATTTTGAACGAAAACGAAAAAATTCAGTTTACAACAACATTACAATAGACTACATGTAAAAGATCATGTTCAGTTGGAAAATGAATAGTCCGAAGCCGATGTGAAAAACAAGGATCGCAATAATTTTACCAACACTTTAACTAAGAAAACACATTTTTGTTTCCAGACGGAACACTCAACGAATGAATCTGTAGTTAGCTTAAGTTCCCATACTGCTTTTCAGCTTACAGAGTATTGCGCAGTTTCACTGATATCCAGGTTATGTTGACAGTGTGGCAATTCGGCTACGTTTAGATCTTATACACCTGCTGTGTGACGTTTGCGTGGTTAGTTTCATAGCAAAATTATTCTCGAAGACTTCTGTTTCCTCAATATAAGTTTTTACGACTTTAAAAGTCTGCAGCTACGACAATGTTTACATTTACATGCACATGCAGCTTTTTTTCGAAATTGAAGAGAAGCAAATCCACCCACAAAGGCTCACTGGCTGACTTCATCTTAAAATTTTGTTTTCGAATTAGCATCAACCGAAAAGTGGTACCAGACAGCGATCCTCTACTGAAATGCTTAAGTAATATTCACTGACATTCTGTGTTTTTATGTTTAACGTTTAAATAAAGTGGTAACGAAATATAAATTTGTAAATTTATATTTAGTCCTGAAATGGCAGTCATCATAAGACTGCAACAGTCTTAAAAAATACGTTTTCTTCCTTCCAGCGTCAAAATATTAAAGGAGATACTGTCAGTTCTCAGTATATTGAATTTCATTGTCAATTGCCATTAATACAACAGTCTCAAAAATAAGTTTGCGTTAATGGACCACCCTCGATTTGTATGTGGTGTGGTGTGAGTGTGAGCCAGCTCGCACGAGCAGGTGTGGTGAGCTGACAGACTAGCCGGTTAGCCGATCCCAAGAGCCCCAGACCCCATGAAATTGTCACTACATACAAAAGTCACTCCATGCAAGTGTTCCAACCCCGAAACTTCTGGCCGTGGCACTCTCTTCCTTCCGCTTATGGTCGGACAGGAGGGCGCCGGTTCGCAAAACATTTCACCTAGGCCAGGCGGCAGTCCGTCATGAGGGTGGCCAGTCAGCGGAAAGTGGCTGGAGGAAGCCATTCAAGACACACTGCTGTAAACTGAGCTTTGTCCGAACAGTTGTAAGGTCATAAAACTCCATGCATTCTCATGCTAGAAGCGGGCACGCTACGGGCAGAGTGGCTTGTGCACGTGTTTAGTGGAGGCAAGACTGTAACTTCCCTGGTTCCAGGAAGTCGCCAGGTTCTTTTAGCGAGCAGCAGCAACATAATATTTTACGGCGTTTACGTCTGGGAAGGTTCGTAACCTTCTTTCAGAAATTGGAAATGGTTGGCCCAGAAAGATCAGATCTCTCCGCAAATGAGGGTCTATGACCCCTGTAGGTAGGTGTTTCTCGCCAAAAACATGGCCACGCTTACCGTCAGAACGACGCTTGCTTAGTCTAAAATCTCCTTTTTTCAGACAAAAGAGATTTAGAATCGCTGATTGGCTCCTCTCAGGATACACAGAACAAAGGCTTGCTTCCCCAGCGTGAGAACCCTGTTGCTGTGTGTGGATTGGCTACCAGGTCAACAGAACAGTGAAGAAGGGAGATTGAGTTAGTAGAGAATAGTTCGATTGGCTTATGCAATGTGGGGGCAGCGTCGTTTTTGTAATCCGGCACCTGTACTGAGGACTGGTGGAAACTGGTTGTGATCCTTTTGTTTCTTTGTCTTCTGGTCCTCAGATGGTGAAGAACTTCAGGTCTCTCCCTAGTGGGTCAGACCTGAGGTCTGTGTCTTGTAGTGGACTAAGAACCAGTGGCGGTTTCCGATCGACCCGACAATGGAACTGCAAGTCACATCATACGTCACAAGGGTGAAATTATTCATCCTGAGTTGGTCATCTGACGTTTGACAGCACGCACCAGCGTCCCTGAGAGTCAGATTGGTTTGGCCTGATCAGCGAACGGGTGCACCTCACACAGAAATCTAGGCGCTACAGCCTGGAAACGCGCGACCGCTACGGTCGCAGGTTCGAATCCTGCCTCGAGCATGGATGTTTGTGATGTCCTTAGGTTAGTTAGGTTTAAGTAGTTCTGAGTTCTAGGGGACTGATGGCCTCAGAAGCTAAGTCCCATAGTGCTCAGAGCCATTTTGAACATTGAAACCTGCCGGGATTTCAGGGCCCTGATAGGGAAGTTTCCCGCGTTCTCATAATCAGAATGCCTGACCACGTAGTATGCAAATTTTCGTGGACGCCTCAGAACATCACAGCTGCCGCACCGCCCTACTCCTCGCCCACAGGTGCCGTTTTCTCCTGCCGCCTGAATCAAGGTCAAAGAGTAAAGCATTGCTGCACCAGCGTAAGGTTGTTAAATGATATTCTTAGCTCCCTGTTCTCGGGTGGAGCGTAGTTTGAGGTACACTTAGTCTCAGCTGATTCCATTTGGACAGAGTTGAGCCTCACAGTGGACTCATGTAAACAAAGCCAGTTTGTTTTCTAAAAGGGATTAGTTCGCGGAAGAACTTGTATAGCTTCCAACTCAATGTATGCTTTGCCAATCAAACATCATTCCTCTTCTGATTTGTATTTGTCGTTTTTGTGCAAGTTTTGTCGGCTACCTGTAGTTAATAAAAGGATTAATGAAACTTGTCATTATCTTGTAAACTTAAATATGGCACTGCTCTCATTCATACTCCCTCAACCAATCATTGCTTTTATTTTATTGTGGTGATACATGAGCACACCAGCAATTTAAGGGTCAGTCTTATTAAATCAATAAATCTGATTACTAATTCGAGTTCTGAAACTAGCTAAAGGCACAGACAACAAAAGTGGCATGAGTTGATTCACTCATTCATGTACATGAACGTATTTCTCGATTGGAAGGTTATTGGCAGAATAATACTTTTCTTTATGTAAAAATGATAACATTTAGCATCACTCAGACATAAATTTATGATTAAGGCAAGTGACGGCTTGCACTGTCAGTGCTTAAGCGAGCGAAATGGTACTGTGGCTAAGATAATGGAGCCAGTGGTGGCTCGTGCAAAATTTTACCAATGCGCTACAATAATTTTATAATTGACAGTTTAACATTGTGAGAAATAAAAGAAAACGATGGTAGCTGCGGGAATAAACCCAACTTATTCTACGAATAACACACACACCCATGCCCGAGGGAGGACTCGCAACTCCGGTGGGAGGAACCGCGCAATCCGTGACACGGCGCCTCAAACCACTCCGTCCCTTGTCTGTATTGATCGTAGTGCGGCCGACCATCATTCCAGCACTCGACACTTGTCTATAATTATCACTGAAAGACAGCTACGAAACATGTTTTCATCCGTTTTATTTGCACACCAACACGAATCCGAAGAGAAATGGCATGCTTTTAGTGCATTCTCTGGCTTGCATTCAAAGAGAGATGGCATAATTCAAATGCAGTATTTACAATGTACTATAGCATATTAGCACATGATCGCTGAGCACTGTAGGTCTCATTTCAATCCTACTATGCAAATTCAAGTTTCCAAGTTTCCCATAGCTTAACTAAATTATTTAAGGAAAATGCTGGCAATGTTGTGTCCACTCTGAGTTTCAGCTTCTTCGCTAATGACCTTGTTGGCACTGGAACGATAAACTCCAGATTTATCTTACTTCCTTTTTCTTTTTTAAAACCAGAAACCAATTTAGTGGTGTAAACGACATTCTCTACAATTACCTTCATATTTTCCACAGGCCATTCAAATTACGACACCAAAGACGAGCGTTACCTACAATTTGTAAATAACGAAAAGTATGCAAAAGGTTTCTGATTCTGAAGTCGCATTTAAATATTTGTCACTCCTCGTCTCCCACCACAAGTCTAATTCGATATTGGCAGGCTCGTGGTGTACCGAGACTGAGGTTTATCGTTATGCGAGATTGCTGTTCGCTTTACTGGGGACCCAACGACAATCATGTGAATATGGAATCGACGGGTTCGTGAAGACAGTTTTCAACGCCATGAAGGACTTCAACGACCTCACGCAAGAGTGCTACGACATCAGGAGTACGACAGAGTGTGGCAAGGCATCTATTGCTGCGGCTTGCCTTGACGAAACTGCAGCGAAATGCAACCGACATGTTGTTATGACTCTGAGAACCATCGCTACTAGATTGCAATCATCATCGTCATACAGGCCCAGCATCTGTCGCCATGATATGGAGAGCTATTCGATACACAACACAGTCACCTCTGGTTCTCAAAAACCGGTAGCTCGGAACGCAGCCGCTAAATTGGTTCAAATTTCTCTGAGCATTATGGGACTTAACTTCTGAGGTCAACAGTCCCATTGAACTTAGAACTACTTAAACCTAACTAACCTAAGGACATCACACACATCCATGCCCGAGGCAGGATTCGAACCTGCGACCGTAGCGGTCGCGCGGTTCCAGACTGTAGCGCCAAGAACCGCTCGGCCACTCCGGCCGGCCCAGCCGCTAAACTTCTGGAATGTTTAGATCAGTATCATTGCCTAGAGATTGGCCCAAAACCTCCCGCCAGCCGTAACAGTCGATTACCTCTGGCACCATGTTGATGCTGCGTAGAATGACGCCGCGTCTATACCTGTCATCCAAGCTCAGTTCGATTCGATGACCAGCCGCCGTTGCTGCAAGAGCTCTCTGTGTGGTACTTTCCTCTTACCCCTCTGAATACCCACAACTCACCTACAACTTTTATCTTGTATTCTGACAAAAAGTATTCTTTCTATTACAATGTATAACATAATAAGTGAAGTTTTGTTATTTACTGTTTTTCTTGATGTTGAAATTTTAACGGGGAACCACGGGAGTCCGCAGAAATTTCTCCAAGAACGCACAAGATTTCGAAAATGTCGTTTTGAAGTATTACCCTGCTGTATACATGGAAGAACCCTGGAGATACTAAAAGGTCTCAGACAGATTATATAATGGTAAGACAGAGATTTAAGAACCAGGTTTTAAATTGTAAGACATTTCCAGGTGCAGATGTGGACTCTGACCACAATCTATTGGTTATGAATTGTAGATTAAAACTGAAGAAACTGCAAAAAGGTGGGAATTTAAGAAGATGGGGCCTGGATAAACTGAAAGAACCAGAGGTTGTGCAGAGTTTCAGGGAGACCATAAGCGAACAATTCACAGGAATGGGGGAAACAAATACAGTAGAAGAAGAATGGGTAGCTTTGAGGGACGAAATAGTGAAGGCAGCAGAGTATCATATAGGTAAAAAGACAAGGGCTAGTAGAAACCCTTGGGTAACAGAAGAAATATTGAATTTAATTGATGAAAGGAGAAAATACAAAACTGCAGTAAACGAAGAAGGCAAAACGTCTCAAAAATGAGATAGACAGGAAGTGCAAAATGGCTAAGGAGGGATAGCTAGAGGACAAATGTAAGGATGTAGAGGCTTATCTCACTAGGGGATAAGATAGATACTGCCTACAGGAAAATTAGAGAGACCTTTGCAGAAAAGAGAACCACTTGTATGAATATCAAGAGCTCAAATGGAAACCCAATTCTAAGCAAAGAAGGGAAAGCAGAAAGGTGGAAGGAGTATATAGAGAGTCTACACAAGGGCGATGTACTTGAGGACAATATTATGGAAATGGAAGAGGATGTAGATGAAGATGAAATGGGAGATATTATACTGCGTGAAGAGTTTGACAGAGCACTGAAAGACCTGAGTCGAAACAAGGCCCCCGGAGTAGGTAACATTCCATTAGAACTACTGACAGCCTTGGGAGAGCCAGTCCTGACAAAACTCTACCGTCTGGTGAGCAAGATGTATGAGACAGGCGAAATTCCCTCAGACTTCAAGAAGAATATAATAATTCCAATACCAAATAAACCAGGTGTTGACAGATGTGAAAATTACCGAACTATCAGTTTAATAAGTCACAGCTGCAAAATACTAACGCGAATTCTTTACAGACGAATGGAAAACCTGGTAGAAGCCGACCTCGGGGAAGATCAGTTTGGATTCCGTAGAAATGTTGGAACACGTGAGGCAATACTGACCCTACGACTTATCTTAGAAGACAGATTTAGGAATGGCAAACCTACGTTTCTAGCGTTTGTAGACTTAGAGAAAGCTTTTGACAATGTTGATTAGAATACTCTCTTTCAAATTCTGAAGGTGGTAGGGGTAAAATACAGGGAGCGAAAGACTATTTACAATTTGTACAGAAAGCAGATGGCAGTTATAAGAGTCGAGCGGTATGAAAGGGAAGCAGTGATTGGGAAGGGAGTGAGACAGGGTTGTAGCCTATCCCCGATGTTATTTAATCTGTATATTGAGCAAGCAATAAAGGAAACAAAAGAAAAGTTGGGAGTAGGTATTAAAATCCATGGAGAAGAAATAAAAACTTTGAGGTTCGCCGATGACATTATAATTCTATCAGAGACAGCAAGGGACTTGGGAGAGCAGTTGAATGGAATGGACAGTGTCTTGAAAGGAGGGTATTAGATTAACATCAACAAAAGATAAACCAGGATAATGGAATGTAGTCGAATTAAGTCGTGTGAAGCTGAGGGAATTACATTAGGAAATGAAACAATTAAAGTAGTAAAGGAGTTTTGCTATTTGGGGAGCAAAATAACTGATGATGGTCGAAGGAGAGAGGATACAAAATGTAGACTGGCAATGGCAAGGAAAGCGTTTCTGAAGAAGAAAAATTTGTTAACATCGAGTATAGATTTAAATCTCAGGAAGTCGCTTCTTAAAGTATTTGTATGGAGTGTAGCCATGTATGGAAGTGAAACGTGGACGATGAATAGTTTGGACAAGAAGAGAATAGAAGCTTTCGAAATGTGGTGCTACAGAAGAATGCTGAAGATCAGATGGGTAAATCACATAACTAATGAGGAGGGTATAGAATTGGGGAGAAGAGGAACTTGTGGCACAACTTGACTAGAAGAAGGGATCGGTTGGTAGGACATGCTCTTAGACATCGAGGGATCACCAATTTAGTATTGGAGGGCAGCGTGGAGGGTAAAAATCGTAGAGGGAGACCAAGAGATGAATACACTAAGCAGATTCAGAAGGATGTAGGCTACAGTAGGTACTGGGAGATGAAGAAGCTTGCACAGGATAGAGTAGCATGGAGAGCTGCATCAAACCAGTCAGAGGACTGAAGACCACAACAACAACAACCCTGTTACTTGATAGCACTTTTTATAGCGTCTCTGCCAGTCCTCGAAAACTGGCCATTCTTTGTCATCTCCTTGAGAATCGACTCACTTTCTTTGAGGACTGTTTCACAGTTCTCAAATCGAATACTCAGAAGCTTTGCCTTCACTGATGTGAATGAAAAAAAAATCATAGGATTCAAGAGCGGGTCTATAACGCTGATGTGGTACACATATAATGAGAAAAAGACTGAATAGCCAACGAGAGGATAACGTTCTACGAGTAGGGGCGTGGAATGTCAGGAGCTTGAACTTGGTAGGGAAACTAGAAAATCTGAAAAAGGAAATGCAAAGACTCAGTCTACATATAGTAGGGGTCAGTGAAGTGAAATGGAAAGAAGACAAAGGTTTCTGGTCAGGTGAGTATGAGGTAATACCAGCTGCAGCAGAATATAGTATAACGGGAGTTCGTTATGTATAGGATGGTAGGGCAGAGAGTGTTTTACTGTGCACAGTCAGACAGAGATTCTGAAATCAGATACTGGATAGTAAGGCGCAGATATAGACCCAGATCACAATGTAGTAGTGATGAAGAGTAGACTGAAGTTAAAGAGATTAGTCAGGAAGAATCAATATGCAAAGAAGTGGGATACGTAAGTGCTAAGGAATGACGAGATAGGCTTGATGTTTTTGGCTACCGATACGGCAATAAGGAATAGCTCAGTAGGTAGTGCAGTTGAAGAGGAATGGACAAAGGGGCAAAAAGGAAGGGAAAAACGTCAATCACACAAGTTCGAAAGAAAAACATAGGTACAAGAAATCACAGGTAACAGAAGAAATACTTCAATTCGTCGATGAAAGAAGAAATTACAACAACGTTCAGAAAGATTCGGTAATACAAAAATACATCTCGCTGAGGAATAAAATAAATAGGTAGCTAAGACGAAAAAGAAATGATTGTCGGAAGGACTGATTCAGCATCCAAGAAGAGTCAATACAACCTCCAGTAATTTAAAAGCAAGGGTGGTACCATTAAGAGTGCAACAGTCATTGAACAGCTAAATACAGCGAAGAGAGCTAATAGATGAAAAGAGCACATTGAAGGCCTCTATGAAGGGGCAGATTAATATGATGTGTTAGAAGAAGAAAGGAGTCGATTTAGAATAGATAGGAGATCCAGTATTAGAATCAAAATGTAAGGGAGCTTTGGGGCACTTAAGATCAAATAAGGTGGACAAAAAACTTCTATTCACGGTGGTGTGTAGGATGTATGAGTCTGGCAGGATATCACCTGACTTTCAGAAAAATATCATCCACACAATTCCGAAGACAAAAAAAAATGGTTCAAATGGCTTTGAGCACTATGGGACTTAACTTCTGAGGTCATCAGTCAAATGGCTCTGAGTACTATGGGACTCAACTGCTGTGGTCATAAGTCCCCTAGAACTTAGAACTACTTAAACCTAACTAACCTAAGGACATCACACACATCCATGCCCGAGGCAGGATTCGAACCTGCGACCGTAGCGGTCGTGCGGTTCCAGACTGTAGCGCCTTTAACCGCTCGGCCACTCCAGCCGGTGCGTGGTCAAGCGGCTAGCCGTCGCCGGATGCTCCATAGAACTCACCATTTCCATTTTGAAACTTAGGTTTCCTACCATGGCACACTCTGGCCTCTTAGGACGCGGGCTTTTCTGGGTTCGTGCGCATCTCTCAAGACCAAGAATATACTCCGTTTGAACAGTTCATTAACTCCTCTCACAATGATGGCAGACGATATCTGTTTACATATCGCTCTGGATGTAGGGAAGGTTTCTTTCGTAGTTATGTAGGTTCTTTGATTTGCGGTCGAATGGGTGAATCATTATATATTTCGAAAGACAAGTGAGATGCGAATTATCGTTAGAGCGTTCGTTTCTTCATCATCGAAAGGTCCCGAATCTGTCAACTCATCATGATTTGATTAATGACTTCTCGACTCATCCTTGCCTTGCACAGCCACCCATGCGCTCCTCACTGAACGTGGCATTCTTGGCCAGGGGGGTGGGGGGGGGGGGGTTTGTAACACGATGTGTTAATAAGAAGTGAAACAGGAAACAGGACAAGGAGCTGTCCTTGTAGGATTTGGGAGCAGTGTCGAGAAGGTATACTGCAGCTCTTTCTGTATTGTATTGCATATTTTCCCTTTCTCTTGCTCATTTCTTTCACAAGTAAGTGGCAGAGGAATATAGCCGACACCGGGAATGACGGGGTGCCTACATTGCCACGATGTCGAGCTATTGAAGACAGAGATTGGGTAGGAGCTCAATGAATGCCGAGAGAGAAGCACCAGAGCCAATAATTAGCACTGCCTCAGTGTGGGGAGGCGGCCACGACCCCTCGTTGCGGAAAGAGAGCCGGTCGCCGGTCGGGCGACTTCTAGCGACTGGTCAGCTGGCTGCAACATGTCCTCGTGCACTGCTTTCATGACGTCTGCCGCTCAGTGCCTGGCACGAATGACTGCAGTGGCATTAGCGGCTTTTGCTGACGGACAGGAATCGTGCAGAGGCAGCCAACTCTGAGATGAATGACCACGCATGAGTGGCCGAAACATTTAGAGAGGAGGAGTGCTCAGCCGTTTTAGGCGATTGCTGTGTCCGGGGTGCGACCCGCTGCCCCTGAGCAGGAGCCTGGTTGCTGCTGGAGTGAGCCAGGATGGCCCTCGGCGCTATGGCACCAAATCTGGAGGATGGACGTAGAAAAGGAAACTGGTGCCGCGACGGACACATGAAACCATAGCTGCTGTCGCCGGATCCATGTCGCCTCCTCGTCTGGCGCAGCCCTTATGTCCTGGTAGACTGCTGGTCTGCGAATGAGTCTACTGTAAAATCTATTTATACTAGATAGCAGCGCATCTGTTATGCCAGTGCGCTGCTTCTGGTCACGTACTGTGCAACATCACCGAAACCCTGATGATGGGGGAAATTCCCTTGCTTGTGTTGTGCGTTACTGCCATCCTGGTGGGTTACACGGAGCGAGCCTAGATGGCCTCCCAATAAATGAACATCGTTGTTGCCTTAGACTAAATGGCGACACATCGCGCTCGCCAGCTACCAGTAGCTAATGCAATACCCCACCATACCTCCTCGCAGATTTAGCCCTTGAAATGGTAGTAGCACTACAGAAAGGATCAGGTTCTCTGTTTCAGCAATGTTCTGTAACGGTTCACAACCCCTAAGGTTTCAGAACACTGAAAACCACCGCCACAGCACGAAAAAGTGGTATACTATATTTCTAACAACCTGGCAGTCATACGCTGTAGTGTTTATCCAAAGCCACAGTGTTTCATCTTGCGTGCAGCAGTGCTAAATATGCGGTTGAGTAGAATCAGAGACAATCATTACTAGAATTCTGAAATTAATAAGAGGTGTACCACAGACTCCACCAGGAGGTGCAAAGTGCCCCCTATTGCCCTCCCCAACATTCCTGCAGACACCTATGAGAGCAGCATTGTACACTCCTGGAAATTGAAATAAGAACACCGTGAATTCATTGTCCCAGGAAGGGGAAACTTTATTGACACATTCCTGGGGTCAGATACATCACATGATCACACTGACAGAACCACAGGCACATAGACACAGGCAACAGAGAATGCACAATGTCGGCACTAGTACAGTGTATATCCACCTTTCGCAGCAATGCAGACTGCTATTCTCCCATGGAGACGATCGTAGAGATGCTGGATGTAGTCCTGTGGAACGGCTTGCCATGCCATTTCCACCTGGCGCCTCAGTTGGACCAGCGTTCGTGCTGGACGTGCAGACCGCGTGAGACGACGCTTCATCCAGTCCCAAACATGCTCAATGGGGGACAGATCCGGAGATCTTGCTGGCCAGGGTAGTTGACTTACACCTTCTAGAGCACATTGGGTGGCACGGGATACATGCGGACGTGCATTGTCCTGTTGGAACAGCAAGTTCCCTTGCCGGTCTAGGAATGGTAGAACGATGGGTTCGATGACGGTTTGGATGTACCGTACACTATTCAGTGTCCCCTCGACGATCTCCAGTGGTGTACGGCCAGTGTAGGAGATCGCTCTCCACACCATGATGCCGGGTGTTGGCCCTGTGTGCCTCGGTCGTATGCAGTCCTGATTGTGGCGCTCACCTGCACAGCGCCAAACACGCATACGACCATCATTGGCACCAAGGCAGAAGCGACTCTCATCGCTGAAGACGACACGTCTCCATTCGTCCCTCCATTCACGCCTGTCGCGACACCACTGGAGGCGGGCTGCACGATGTTGGGGCGTGAGCGGAAGACGGCCTAACGGTGTGCGGGACCGTAGCCCAGCTTCATGGAGACGGTTGCGAATGGTCCTCGCCGATACCCCAGGAGCAACAGTGTCCCTAATTTGCTGGGAAGTGGCGGTGCGGTCCCCTACGGCACTGCGTAGGATCCTACGGTCTTGGCGTGCATCCGTGCGTCGCTGCGGTCCGGTCCCAGGTCGACGGGCACGTGCACCTTCCGCCGACCACTGGCGACAACATCGATGTACTGTGGAGACCTCACGCCCCACGTGTTGAGCAATTCGGCGGTACGTCCACCCGGCCTCCCGCATGCCCACTATACGCCCTCGCTCAAAGTCCGTCAACTGCACATACGGTTCACGTCCACGCTGTCGCGGCATGCTACCAGTGTTAAAGACTGCGATGGAGCTGCGTATGCCACGGCAAACTGGCTGACACTGACGGCGGCGGTGCACAAATGCTGCGCAGCTAGCGCCATTCGACGGCCAACACCGCGGTTCCTGGTGTGTCCGCTGTGCCGTGCGTGTGATCATTGCTTGTACAGCCCTCTCGCAGTGTCCGGAGCAAGTATGGTGGGTCTGACACACCGGTGTCAATGTGTTCTTTTTTCCATTTCCAGGAGTGTAGTTACAGGGGTGGGTGTCGGAAGACGTCTGACTTCACGACGCACTTACGTGGCAGCAGAGACAGAGAGAGAGAGACGTACAATGCTGCAAAGCCCCGTGGCTGATTCGATTGCAGGGCGGGTGTTTGCTCGCCACTTATTCATTTCTTTTGCCACGCGATAAATCGCACGCGGCCGCGCCTGCGGGGGCGATCTGAACAGGGGCGCGTCGCCTCGCGAGGCTGGCATTTGTTTCCGCGCAGCTTATCTCGTGACAAGTTCCGTGCAGCGCGCGCCGCATAAATCCGCCCCCGGGTCGGGCGCCCCTCTTATCTTGTTTACTTCCCGTATTTTCCTGAAGCCGCGTCGAGTCCCTTGGCGCCCCGCGCTGAGCCGGGCTTCAGCCGGCGCCCCGCCCCGCCCCGCCCCGCCGTGTCGTTATTGTTTCGCGTCGCGACGCCCACCGCAGCTGGACGCCACTGTTCCCCCCCACGGCTGTCACCTTTCATCTTTTCTTGCAAGGAACGATCTCCTTATGATCGTCTTTCTTTCAGGTTGTCTCTCCACGTCGGAAGAGAAGAACACATTCGTGTTAAATATAATGCGAAAGATACTTACACACAAAAAATCGTAACACCAAAAGATAATTAATGTAGAGAAATGAAATAATAACATTGCAAGCTCACAGGCTATAGTAAGCGTGAGGTAAGTCATTGCAAACGTGAAACGCTGGTACATTAATAACCGACGAAACCACCAGAAAGTTGAGTGCAAGCATGTAGACGTGCATGCATTGTGTTGTACTGGTGCCGGATGTCAGTTTCTTGGATGGAAAAAAAATGGCACTGAGCACTATGGGACTCAACTTCTGAGGTCATTAGTTTCCTAGAACTTAGAACTAGTTAAACCTAACTAACCTAAGGACTTCACACACATCTATGCCCGAAGCAGGATTCGACCCTGCGACCGTAGCGGTCTCGCGGCTCCAGACTGCAGTGCCTAGAACCGCACGGCCACTTCGACCGGCTTCTTGAATGGAGTTCCATGCCTGTAGCACTTGGTCCGTCAATAAATGGACGGTTAATGCTGGTTATTGATGACGATGGAGTTGTCGTCTGATGGTATCTCATATGTGCTCGGTTGGAGACAAATCTGGTGATCGAGCAGGCCAAGGCAACATGTCGACACGCTGTAGACAATGTTGAATTGACAATACCGGTACGTGGGGATGCGTTATCCTGCTAGAAAACACCCCGTGGAATGCTGTCCATGAATGGCAGCACAACAGCTCTAATCACCAAATTGACGTAAAATTTGAAACAGGGTGTATGGCACAACCACGACAGGTTTCTGCTGTCATACTAAATCACATCCCGGAGCATATTTCTAGGTTTAGGTCAGTGTATCTAGCACGCAGACAGGTTGATTGCAGGCCCTCATCTACGTTCCTCTTAGTGAACGCATGGCCATCGCTGGCACCAAGGCAGAACCAGCTTTCATCAGAAAACACAACAGACCTCCACGCTGCCCTTGAATGAGCTCTCGCTTGACATCACTGAAGTAGCAAATGGCGCTGGCGGTGGCTTGTGGTCAATGGAATGCACGCTTCAGGGCGTCTGGTTCGCAGGTGTCCTTGAAGTAACCGATTTGTGACAGTTGGTTCTGTCACTGTGGTGCCAACTGCTGGTCAGATGGCTGCTGCAGATGCAGCACAATGCGCCAGAACCATACGCCTAACACGATGGTCTTCCTTCTCGGTAACACCACGAGCCCGTCCGAAGCCCGGTCATCTTGCGACCGAACATTCTCGTGACCACCTCTGCCAGCAGTCGTGTACAATAGCTACATTCCTTTGAAATCTTTCTGCGATACCAAAGGAGGAACACCCAACTTCTCGTAACCCTATTGCAAGACCTCTGTGAGGTGCTCATAATGGCTGCTTTGTCGGCTTAGAGGAATTCTTGACTGACATCAACTCATCATTTCCAATCTCAAAGGCAACTAAATCTAACGACCGTTACAGCGTCTATCTAAACTTGATTTGCGTCCTCATAGCGGCGCTACTAGCATCAATGTTATGCAAGTGGCGCGAAATCTGAATATACATCATCTTTCATATGTAGAAACAGGCCTACCAACTTTAGTTTACGTCGCACAACTCCCCGTTGTTGTTGCAATTTCTTTCCTGTCACTGTATTTTGTGATGCTGTCACTTGTGGTATTACTGCATCCCCATAGGGAGGTAAATCAGGTTACATAGTACTGGAATACGGTAAGACTTTGACAAGTTGTAAATTGACTAGAACTATATGGTCAATTGCTGGAATTTATGCGATGCAGTCTCATACCAGAGCCTCTTCAGCTGTTTATCCGAGCTGTATACGGCGTGAACCAGAACTCCATCGACAAACTTTCAGAGGTGGTGGTGTGGACAAAAACAAGAAAAGCATTACTAGTAAACACGAGCTCTAATTTGCATACCTTAAGAACTATGAACAACTGTTCATCTACGCTACTGTGAAACACTTCTCTTCTACTGAACAAGAGCTCACAGCTCTTGAGGTATGCACTGAAGACTCCGTGTTTACTAAACTATTTTTTTGTTTTGTTTTCGTCTGAGCAACGTGTTCCAAAAATATGTTAAGCAAAGAGCTTACATTAGAAGAGATGTGTTGTGTTTCACACTATCGAACAAGTACTTGTAGCTCTTAATGGATGAATTTTAGAACTCATGTATACTAGACATCTTTTCTCATTTAAGTACATACTAGCTCTGAAAGTTTGTTGGATGAGTTCAGGTTTAGCCTGTAGACACTATAATAACGACCATTTCAGGTATGATTTATAACTTACAAACTGTTTTGGAAACCGGTAACAGTTAATTATCTCCTGCAACTTATTTTAAAATAAGCAAACCTGGTGAATCTACTATTTAAATAAGCATGTGCGTTATTGAAGCTAATCGTCTGTAACCCAGCCATACAACTTACCTATGATTACAGAAATTTTGCAATTGGGACACTTTTGTTACGCTCTGAGTAAAAAATGAAGGCAAAAGAAGTGTTACAAAATGACGACCATGACAGGACTCGAACGAAAATTCTACCATAATTGTAATTCATCCATACTAGGTATGCACTATTCATGTAAATAAAAATAATTTTATGTTTCTCTGTCTCACATTTAAGTCGTCCAAGATATGATCAGATGGTGTGTAATTTTACACTCGACATTGCTAGTCATCACCCTAGTTCATGCTTTCCAAAGTCTGTGCAGGTAAGGAGGCTTTATGACTATCATGATGACTACTCTCAGCGGAACGACCTTTAGCAGTACGTATCTCGTCCCGTTCAAAGCCACGCAGCTTGCACCACAGGCACAATATGAAACTAGTGTCCTTCTAAATGACAGTAGATATACAAATTTCACCCTTCAGGCAGTGTAAGATATTCTCAGATACTGAATTTAGTTCTTTGAATACATTTATTATTTCTCAGGATGTTAGCTTTTAAAATTTGTACATTTCTGGAAGCATTTTTGCACATTGATGTTTGTGCCTCAAAAATGTGGCTTCGAAAGGACTGAACATATTCTTGAGGCAAGGTTATGAAAATCACTGTCCGTGCACTTCGTTTGACATAGGTAAAAAAAAGAAGTCTTTAGACAACAAATCAGGTGAAGACTGCCGATGAGACTGTTCTCTATCAGATAACCGTGATAGCTGACATTCTCACTGTTGATGAATGATGCAACTTCTTCGATTGTTATTTCTGGTTTCTCGATGACTTGCGAGAAACAAATTGTTGTTCAGCAGCTTCTTGATGTGAGTGAAGCGATACGACGCTAGCCGGGGTACATTATGGTGCTGGGCTAATGAAATTGTATTTCCATAAACAACAATATATTATCTCTTCAACAAAACAGTCTCTTAGCAGCAAAGGATTACAATTAAGGTGGAAAAGTCAGTAATCTTTAAATAAAAATTAAATCAAAAACAATTAAGTACAATTTTCAAAATTTTGAAAGCACCGCAGAACTTGACATGTACGGCAGAGTCAACACAACATCAGCAATTTGCGGCCAAGGCAATAATAATAATGATCTTCAACAACGAAATTAGCGACCTAGGCTCAATCAAGTTGTTACTGAATAAATCACCAGAGTACAGGGAGGTCCACCTAAAATACATCTATAATGTTTATCCAAACACGTCGTTGCAGTGGACAAGCTACATTTTTTTCACACCGTTCAACTGACAGTCGAAGGTCAATCAAATTTTTGTAATAAGTGAACCCTTTCAAAATGTTAAACGTACAGGGAGTATTAAACTTAGATATAGGTGAGACCAACGGTCAATGCGAAAACAATTTTAAATTTTAAAACATTCTGCCACCGGCAAATGTAGTAAAATGCAAACAGCCACCTCTCAATGATCTAATCAACGATTTTCACGAAGTTGAGTGGTGACAATTATGACCTCTTAATTCAACGAGGTAAGAAAACCGGGAGGGGCTGGACCAGTGGGAATTTTACTCACTTCATTCACTGGTATAACAAAAATTTATTTTACGCTGTTTCAATCACGTAGCAGTCAATTAAACTCATTTTTATAATTAATTAAAAGGCCAAGTAATGAGACTCATTGAAAGTTCAATGCCAGTTTGAAAAATTTACAGACAATTTAAGGATAACTTTAACCCAGGATGACTTAATATTCTTAAAGGCAAGACGCCCTCAATAAAACGCAGAATGAAATAAGTTGTAATAAGGGCAGACATAAATATAAACAACAGTACCAGAACAGATCGGAAGGACCTTAATTGCCAGATGGTGAGAGTAAAACATGATTTAAACTTGAGTGATTAAAAAATCTAAAACCATACTTAAAACAATGAAAAACAATTTAACACTAATATCTACAAAATATAATTTTAAACCAAGAAACACGTATCAATTGAGTATTGAACACATTTTCTAATAATACAAGAATAATTAAAATACAACAGCTTAAGGTGTATGATGGGATCCTAATGCACATCAAAATTTGATTAAGCTTAAGGCCTCAAGCTAACAGACAGAAATTCAGAATTATTCTAAGTATAAATTTAACTTGAACAGGAACACTAGGCAGTGCGGCTGCGGTTGGAGGAAACAGCGTGAAAGACAAACAGTGGCGAGAGCTGCCGCGTGTATGCTCTCCAGATGACATAAACAGCTGGCTAAGCAAGGCGACGAGGCTTGAGCTAGTGGCGCCCGATTCTGGGTAACACGTACCAGCAATGGAGTAGTAAAGAATATTAACGACATTTTCTTGCAGCACAAATAATTGTAATTAGACAGAATTCCTACATACAGCCATGCATCAAATAAACAACTCCTAGGGTAGAATTAATTAATCTGAGCTCTTAATGGTTCAAATGGCTTTGAGCACTATGGGACTTAACATCTGAGGTCATCAGTCCCCTAGAACTTAGAACTACTTAAACCTAACTAACCTAAGGACATTACACACATCCATGCCCGAGGCAGGATTCGAAAGGACATTACACACATCCATGCCCGAGGCAGGATTCGAACCTGCGACCGTAGCGTTCCGCGGTTCCAGACTGAAGCGCCTAGAACCGTTCGGCCGCAACGGCCGGCTTAAATAGAACAGAAGCTCTATATAATTTCTTAGACAGCATAGGCCTTTAGCTTTATCTTCAAGGAAACCAGAACTACAAAAGTAAGTTATAAATAGGGCAATAAAATTACAAAACCTACACACATTCTGATATGAACAATTAAACATCCAAGGTATCTGGTAATACCAACATTTCACTGAATCTGCAATTGAAAATTACATGACCAATTATTTACTTTAAACATCAGAAGAATTAATGGGAGACAGACAAAAACAAATAACGCATAAACTAATGCACACCGCCAACCTTCCAAATAAACTTTCTTCTGGAACACGGATCTTGAAGCATCACTTGCACCACGGGTACATAACGTGAACACATAAATCAAATTATAATAAGATATCAGCCAATGAATCAGTCTACAATGTCTGCCAGATACTGGAGTCACATTGCCCTTCGAATACCATGGAGACACAGGCGTCCGTACCCAACAAACAGAAGGAAGATAGACCAAAATGACAGTGAACACTGCCCTGACGGCCCAATGCCCTTCTGATAAACAACAGCACAAGCCACGCCGGGACTCAGTAACTTATGTGGGGCAACATGCTCATATTGGTCGCCCGACAAAAGCTAACACAACGGCGAAGAGGTCCCACATAATGCTCGTTACTGCTTCGTTCCCCAGCTCATACCACCCATCAAACAGGCCACCACTCCCAGAGCCGCCTTACCAAGGGCTCTGCGCTCCAACGTCAACATGTTAGTCAAAGATCATAAGAACAATTGTATCGATACACTGCGAGAAAGCCGCAATATATCGAGCATTAGTAGACATTATAACAAAAGTTCACCTGCCAGCAGGACTGTGAAATCAAAACAGAACCGTCCTGAGGCAACTATATTAATTTAAAAGGTCAATTAGAGGAATTAATAGTTAAAACAGCTAATTGCTGTCTACAGCCAGTAATACAGACACTAAATACTTCAGCTTATGCCCACTGGAGCACGAGAGGGCCAAGGAAGTTTAGAGCAATTAGCTGAGCATGTAGCTACCTAGACAACATAAAAATGCGGAGCTTGTACACACACTAACAAGCCATTCCACTCTGCAGCATGACAACAGAATGCCTAAAATTGCCAATAGTAAATTTAATTAATGGTCCACGTTCGTCATAAGTCGCGAAACGTGCTAAAACGGCTAGAAAACGCCCAGTACAGAAACGTATGAGCGTATACGCGCCCCACAGCGTATCAGGCCGGCCACAGGAAAATTACTCGCAAACTGGAAAGAGAACCAGGATGTCCGAGGCCACAGCACTTGTTCATCAAATTCAAAATAGCTGTCCATAGCTGGAAATGGGTGCTTATCATAAAATCCAAGTTTGCTTCCTCGAAATGTTACAACGGCTAACAGTTTGAATTCCAACTGCCGTCTCTGTGCCTTTGCGATAGTTTGCGCCTTTTCTGCCCTTGCTACTATGGGGATTAAGTGGGTGGTATTCTTCTGAAAGTCCAGCATATCTCTAGTCTCATAGATTCTACACGACAATATTGAATAATCTTTTGGTTGCCAATTGTCTTAATGACTTTACAAATTCCACAAGAATGGTATATTTAAGTCCTGTCTTGATAACAAGTCATCCACAACTCTGTAACACTTACAGTAAGCATCCAAATTGATGACCATTTTGCTTCTATTGCGTTATCACACTGCCCGTCCCCCTCGAAGACGCCCATAATGAACTCTTTTACCTGCGTTTAACAGCGGAATCCCTCTTCCATTCTTAACGTTGACGCCATGTTTTTGAATTCTTTGAACGTTATTTTGACATTTCGATATGCTGAATTTGTCCTTTCCATGATCATCTCCTCTTCGATCTCCTCTCATTTTTCCCGGAACCGTTCCGCTTTAGTTTCTTGAGACTGTCTGATTATTTCTGAGTGTACATTTTTATACTACCTTCCTTTATCGATCAGCTGAAGTATGTCTTCCATAAACCAAAATTTCTTCCCAGTTACCTTTCTTATACCTGTATTCGACTACCCAACTAACGCTATTGCAGCTTTCAAAGGTGTATCACCTGATCCATCACTGGTAACGACTTGTGTGTGTGAAAAGTGGTTCGGAGTCGACGTTTAAACTTCAGGTATGTCCTTATGTAGGTGGCTGATTAAGTCATAAGGCCGAAGGAAATCAAGACCTTACCTCCTCCAATAGAATCAAGCCCTGTAAATCACTGTAATGTTAAAAAATAAACTACTGCTTGAGGACAGCTTTACCTTGTTTTAAAAAACTTTTCACACCTCTTGTAAATATTGCTGTAACACACGAGGCTCTCACAAGACGCCAACATTACGTCGAGAAGTGGCAGCAGCAGCAGGAGAACTTACGACGGCCTCTTACAGAGTCCAGCGTCAGACAGTGAGGTCAATTTATGATGTGGTATTCACAGATAGCACACTTTCCGATTGTGCCACTGTCGCAGTATCGACGTTTTTCTTCTCGAAGCTGACCATCCAGTCTCTCTTTACCAGAAGTGTCCAGATTACTGTCTGTCGCGAAAGTCTAAGACATAGTACCTTTATCAGAAGTGCCCAAGACGAAATTTCTGTCCTAAATCCATAACACAGTGCCACCATTAAAGTGATTTTCCCTCATTTGCATCAGTGTCGAGCATAGATATCTCTGTTGTCTATATCATTATAAATGACCAGTCTAGCCACTTAGTTCTAATAATCCAAAGACTTATTATGAACCGCAACTACTTACTGTAAATATGTGAGGGTTATTTCCTCATTGCCGGCCGGAGTGGCCGTGCGGTTCTAGGCGCTGCAGTCTGGAACCGAGCGACTGCTGCGGTCGCAGGTTCGAATCCTGCCTCGGGCATGGATGTGTGTGATGTCCTTAGGTTAGTTAGGTTTAGTTAGTTCTAAGTTCTAGGCGACTGATGACCTCAGAAGTTAAGTCGCATAGTGCTCAGAGCCATTTGAACCATTTTATTTCCTCATTTAACATACTTAATCATTTAAGTCAGCACGAAAGCTATTACGTTTTGAGTTAGGACACTAGTCCCCCAGTAATGCTGTGCAGCTGACAACTAAGCGCAACGGAATACCCTATCCTAATCAATGAAGAAATAATCATGCCTCATGCACATTGCAAACAACTAACGACAACACCATGAACTACAAATGAATTATTTCAGCATTGTTTAACAAAAGACGAGCACTGGATAACGTTTCTCACTCCGTGAAATACACCCCCAATTTCTGCTATAATTGTTCCGTCCTAAAAATGTGTGAAACGTAATCACAGCCATGTGAAACAAAGGGACAAGTTTCCACTTCCACTTGCTTTTCATCTTCTTAGCTGGAAACAGCAGACTGAGAGAAAGGTGGTAATATGCAGTCTACATTACTGAAGACTGGCCCGGGGGCACAGTAACCCCGAGTGTGGTGGCGCATTCAGGAGGACGAAGGTACAAAATCCGGGTCCGAACACCAAGATTTAGATTTTCTGTGATTTCCGTAAATCGCGCCAGGCAAATGCCGGAACGGTTCCTCTCAAAGGACACGGTCGTTTTCACAATCCTTGAAACAATACGAGCTTGTGATCCAAATGACCTCGATTCCGACGGAACATTAAACCCTAATCTTTATTCACTCTCTGTTGCCTTTCTAACGGCTTCCAGGGACAACAAAAATTTGATTCAAAGCAGAAAAGATGATCATGGCGGTCTCCATGGGATGCAGTGCACATGTACACACCTCTCATCATGGATTTCTGCACTTTTTTGCACGTTCTGTCCTCTCTCCGAATAATGTTTCAAGCGTCATGAACAGCTGTTGAAGAGTCTGCACATCAGAAACTGGTTCAGCATATACAATACAAGGTAAAACTCCAGGGGATTCAAGTCCGGTGATGTAGCAGGCCATGGTATAGGGCTTCCGCGTCCTATCCAGCGTCCTGGGAAGATGTGTTGAGGTATGAACGAACTGTAATGCGGAAATAGGTTGTTGTTCCGTCATGTACAAACCACACACCCTATCGTATCGACAACGGTACAATTGTCAAGCAGCCCGGGCAGAGTATTCCGCAAAAAATTCACCCTGTATGTCTATGGAACGAATTCCAAAACTTTAAATGCTGTGTTAATTATAGGTTAATTAAGAGGTATAATCTTTTGTTTCAGGTTTAACACTGTAAGTAAAATATTACGTTTAGAAACTGTACATATATATTCAGACAGCGTAACTCACGGAGCGTAAATAGCCGGACTTTACTCACCCAGAATCTGAACACGAGAGCACTTTGCAACACCCAAAAAGCTTCACACACGGTTTCCAACCATTGAGACAGTTCTTCTCGCTGCCACCACACACAAAACGATCGTTCAACACATTTTCGCTGTTCACGCAGTCAGGCATCAACATCAGGCATGACATTTTAACATATTACTTCTTCATTATTAAATCTATTCGCGCCGCTACGGTAGCAGGATGCAATCCTGCCTCGTGCATGGATGTGTGCGATGTCCTTAGGTTAGTTAGGTTTAAGTAGTTCTAAGTTCTAGGGGACTGATGACCTCAGATGTTAACTCTCATAGTGCTCAGAGCCATTTCAACGATTTGAAATCTATTCGCAACAAATTTTCCCGATAGTATCCACATATACCACCCAATGTATCTGCAAAATTATATCGTTGTGCGACACACTTTTCAGTTGACACGACGTCAGATATATTCAGATGCGTGAAAAAGTAGTTTTTGCTTCCCAAATAGCCCAAACTATACTGATCCAGTGTTTGATAATAATAATAAATAATAATTTGATAATAATCAATAACAATTTTATAATAATAATATGTTGTTGTTGTTGTGGTCTTCAGTCCTGAGACTGGTTTGATGCAGCTCTCCATGCTACTCTGTCCTGTGCAAGCTTCTTCATCTCCCAGTACCTACTGCAGCCTACAACCTTCTGAATCTGCTTAGTGTATTCGTCTCTTGGTCTCCCTCTACGATTTTTACCCTCCACCCTGCCCTCCAGTACTAAATTGATGATCCCTTGACGCCTCAGAATATGTCCTACCAACTAATCCCCTCTTCTAGTCAAGTTGTGCCACAAACTCCTCTTCTCCCCAATTCTATTCAATACCTCCTCATTAGTTATGTGATCTACCAATCTAATCTTCAGCATTCTTCTGTAACACCACATTTCGAAAGCTTCTGTTCTCTTCTTGTCTAAACTATTTATCGTCCATGTTTCACTTCCATACGTAGCTACACTCCATACAAATACTTTCAGAAACGACTTCCTGACACTTCAATCAATATTAGATGTTAACAAATTTCTCTTCTTCAGAAACGCTTTCCTTGCCATTGCCAGTCTACATTTTATATCCTCCGACCATCATCAGTTATTTTGCTCCCCAAATAGCAAAACTCCTTTACTATTTCAAGTGTCTGATTTCCTAATCTAATTCCCTCAGCATCACCCGACTTAATTCGACTACATTCCATTATCCTCGTTTTGCTTTTGTTGATGTTCATCTTATACCCTCCTTTCAAGACACTGTCCATTCCGTTCAACTGCTCTTCCAAGTCCTTTGCTGTCTCTGACGAATTACAATGTCATCGTCGAACCTCAAAGTTCTTATTTCTTCTCCATGGAATTTATTACCTACTCCTAACAATAATAAACAATAATAATTTAGCGACTTATAACAAATTTCAGACATAATTTCAAACTTTTTCGAACTTTTTCTTGCTTTCATGCGTAACGTCAAATTTTTAACACGTTAGTTCATTTGAAAAGTAATCAGAAGTTTGAAGTTATTTGATACATGGGAGTTCGATTCTTTAAAGACTCGGCGGTTTGCCGGTACTTTCTAACAAGTGGTTGTGCTATGCACAAGCTCCGTTCTGCCTACAGCTGGCACAATGGATCAAAGGCATTCGAGGACAAGGGAATTCTCACATTCGAAACTGTGAAAATAGATTTAACGGCGATTCTACATACTCTCGAATTATGTTTATACCACAGAGACAATATAAATAGAATACAGCCGGAATGACTGGCTCAAAACTCCTTTAGAGTCATAGATATTAATCAGATATGTTTTCAAATCTATCATAGAAACATTTAAGAAACATACAAGGGATCTCTCCCCAAAATCCCTAAGCACATGAGCGATGAACAGATTGTGTTTTTCCCATGATCAGTCAATACAATTATCAGAAAGATGACTTAAAAGCAGAGAGAAATTCCTGCTCATTCCGAAAGAACTTTCATCGAGATTACACTTCTCTAGGCCCTGTTGCACATAACCCGATGAAATAAAGGACCCAAAGTACTCATTAATCACCAAATGTTGTTCAAGGTTTCGAATTACAGAAACAATCAACTTTCCGAAATGGCAAAACTCGCATGATATTACAGCTAAATGAGTACACAGTTATTTTCGAAATGTAAGGAAGAAAAGCGGCCTCAAGAACGCCACATATGCTTATGCAAACGAAAGAAATTTCAGTCATTGATGCAGGAAGTCGGGGGAGGGGGGGGTAACATTTATTTTCTATTATTTCATTATATATCAAAATACAATTTTTACGAAAGTAACTTAATTACAAATATTATCTACTCCACGTCTAAACAAAGAGAGAGGCTAAATTTAATATTTTCAGCACTTTTATATGTTCCCACACATACAAGTACACATTACAATAGCGTGGGTATAAGATATTAATTATATCTCAGATGCAACAAAATTAATCTGGTGCTGTAAATTCCATCACTGGCTGACACTCGCAGATAGATAGCGCTGGTTCTCAACATTGTCCTGTATTGACGACTTTAAGCAAGAAATTAAAAAAAAGAAAAGAGCATTAGATCTGCCTCCATTAATTCTGATTCACGAGAAGAATTTTTCCCTTAATTTCTTCTATGCGTAGTAAATATCTCAGTATTCTGAACTAAAAGAAATATACACAGACTTGAATCAAGTTCTCTAAATACTACTCAAAAGATACCAGAAATAAAGTGTTACTTTATTACAATACACCAACAATGAAGCAGCAGTCTAAAACATTTTCCCAGGTTATTAATCCCTAGAATAACACAGAAGCAACACTTGAGGAAATTATAACATGTAATATGATTTATATCGCTCACATAAAGCAGTTTCGGATGATACCAGGTATACCAGACTCCCCTTTGAATGGTCTACCTACATTAATATTCCTAGATGTTACATAAAGGATCCAGCAGTCGACGGTTAAATCCGCCAATTTTCAGTGAATTCATCCCTCCAAGAGAGATCATCACGTCAAAGAGCTACCACCAGCGGCGGACGGACTTTCCCGGTACTCTATAATTGGCGTGCAGGGCATTCCGTTAAGCCAGTAACTTCGAAGTCTCCTCTTTTCAGAAAACTGTTGTAATAGGTCACTACTGACGACAGAAAAGAGAATGTGGAGGCTATCCAGAAATAAATTTCATTAACTTACAAATACAATAGTGGAATATTATACCTTTGTGTAACTTGTCTACACAATAACCATTCTGATTTTGGCATTTATCGTATCTCTTAAAACGCTGATAATATCCCTCTCAATAAAATTCTTCTGCCTTCGAGTTATGACGCCGAAAGAACAGAATTTGGGATGTCGTAATCGCTAAGTCACGATCTCATAATACAACATTCCGTGACATATAAGGAAAGTAGACACATAGTTGACTTTTCGAAAATTTTTTGCACCAGTTCGTTGTTGCTTTCAGACGGACATTCATTTCTGTCAGCACCAAGAACGAGGGCCCTCATACTCTAAATATACGTCATCATTCGCGCACAACACCTTCAGTCATCGAATTCTGTCTTTAAACACCACAAATTTCGAGACGAATGTTAACATCTTTCAGAAATAAACTTCCCATGCTAGATGAAAATCGAAGTATTTTCTGGATATGAAGCCTCGCAGTCTTCTGCAGTGAAACACCAAAAAAACATTTTCTCGGTTTTCGAACCGTGTCATTTCGAATAAACTGAACTAACTTTAGAGAGCGTAAAAATCAATTGACTGCCTGGGTGGATTTTTTGTTTCATTGGTTTTATTGTTGTTTCATCTTATCTCTTAGGGACGGACTAGCAGCGGATATAAACCACTCTTCAGCATTTTTTTTTTTGAGTCATCAGTCTTTTGACTGGTTTGATGCGATCGGCCTCATAGCCCTCTCCTGCACCATGTTCATTTCAGAGTAGCACATGCAACCTACGTCCTCAATTATCTGATCCATGTATTCCAATTCTGCCTTCCTCTATAGCTTTCACCCTCTACACCTCCCTCTAATATCGTGGAGGTTACTCTGTGATGTCTCATCAGAGGTCCTATCATCCAGTCCCTTCCTCTTGTCAGTGTTTCCCATATATTACCTTCGTTGCCGATTCTGCACAGAATCTCCTCACTGCATACCTTACCAGTCCACCTACATTTCAACATTCTTCTGTAGCACCACACGTCAGATGCTTCGAATCTCTTCTGTCCCGCTTTCCCCACAGTCCATGTTTCACAACTATACAGTGTTGTGCTCCAAACGTTCATTCCCGGTAATTTCACCGAGCGATGTGGCGCAATTTTTATCACAATGGACTCGCATTCAGGAGGATACCAGTTTAAACCCGCGTCCGGCCGTCCTGATTTAAGTTTTCTGTGATTTCCCTAAACCGCTTCACGCAAATGTCGTGATAGTCAAATTATACTGTATCATTGAATGACACATATATCTGGAGATATGATATCATAAACACTGAGGTCCTTGAAGAACTGTCGAATCATGCATGATGTGTGAATTCTTTACCACTAACTCTATACGCAGTATGCAGTGAAGCTGCAAGGAAGTTGATATTGGCATAGGCATATAGGCATGCGTATTCAAATACAGAGGTATGGAAACAGGTAGAATACGGCGCTGCGGTTGGCAACGCCTATATAAGACATGTGTCTGGCACAGTTGTTTGATCGGTTACTGTTGCTACAAAGGGAGGTTATCAAGATTTAAGTGAGTTTGGACGTGGCGTTATAGTCGCCGCACAAGCGATGGGGGACAGCATTTCCAATGTACTGACGAAATGGGAATTTTCCCGTACGACCATTTCACGAGTGTACCGTGAATATCAGGAATCCGGCAAAATATCTAAACTCCGACATCGTTACGGCCGGGAAAAGATCCTGCAAGAACGAGACCAACAACGACTGAAGAGAATCGTTCAACGTGACAGAAGTGCAACACTTCGGCAAATTGCTATAGATATCAATGCTGGGCCATCATCAAGTGTAAGCGTGCGAAACAGTCAATGACACATCGTCGATATGGGCTTTCGAGCCTAAGGCCCACTCTTGTACCCTTGATGACTGTGCGACACAAGGCTTTACGCCTCGCCTGGACCCATCAACATCGACATTGGACTGTTGATGACTGGAAATATGTTGCCTGGTCGGACGAGTCTAGCTTCAAATTGTATCGAGTGGATGGATGTGTAAAGGGCATGAAGACAATCTCATTAATCCATGGATCTTGCATGTCAGCAGGGGCAGTTGAAGCTGGTGGAGGCTCTGTAATAGTGTGGTGCGTGTACAGTTGGTGTGATGTGGGACCCCTGATACGTCTAGATACGACTCTGACGTGACAGGTACGTAAGCATCCTTTCTGACCACCTGCATCCATTCATGTCCATTGTACATTCCGACGGACTTGGGCAGTTCCAGTAAGTCAGAATTGCTTCAGAGTGGCCCCAGGAATACTTTTCTGAGTTTAAACACTTCCGCTGGCCACCAAACTCCCCAGACATGAGTGTTATTGAGCATACCTGGGGTGCCTTGCAACGTGCTGTTCAGACGAGATCTAAACCCCCTCATACTCTTCCGGGTTTATGGGCAGCCCTGCCGGATATCGTGTTAATTCCCTCCAGCATTACTTCAAATATTAGTCGAGTCCATACCACGTCGTGTTGCGGCTCTTCTGCGTGCTCGCGGGGACCCTACACGATTTTAGGTAGGTGTAACACTTTCTTTCGCTCTTCCGTGTATTTCGATGACAGTAACCACATATTCCGCTGAATACACCTACAGAAATATATCATTGTATGACACATAGATCAAGGGAGATGCTATCATATACACTGAGATACGTGAAAAAATGTCGCGTTGTTGATGTCGTTTTAACATATTTATTCTTTACTACTAAGACACTCCAAACCAGTGAACTTAAGGGAATCCCTGACACCTGGCAGTGCTTTTGGCAGTCTTCAGCCGTGACGTGCAAACGGCTGTAGGAGAAACAGTAGCTGTCTATAGGGCTATCAAGAGGCGTTGCCATAGAGACGATTATTGAATTGAAATTGTGGTAAGTTCCTATGGGACCAAACTGCTGAGGTCATCGATCCATAACACCCATGCCCGAGGAAGGACTCGAACCTCCGACGGGGGGCGAACCGTGGCAAGGTAATTACAAAGTCAAGTCGCATTGTAGACATGCGAAGCACCTGCACCTAGCGTACGGAAACTGTCTAGGATCATGTTTGGGTACTTCACTTACCTTTTTATACAATGTGCATATTTCTTTGTACGATTGACTCATAATTTCAAAGGTGTTTTCACAGTTACATGGAAAATTCATTTCTTGTTTCCGTTTCTAACAACAAATGGACGGAATAATTGCCCAGGCAATGTTAGGTTTGTCAGCTGGTGTGTGTGTGTGTGTGTGTGTGTGTGTGTGTGTGTGTGTGTCATCATAAAATTATAAATTTCTGATAGAGAGAATCGGGAAGTTTATTTGCCTGTTTCACCTTATCATCTCATTGCTGTTGTTGATCTGATGGAGGAGAAGGAAGATTACGGTTTAATGTACCGTGACGAGATCATTGCCACTGAGGAACAAGCTCAGACTCGAAAATAATAGGAAAGGTACTATTTTCAAAAGAACGATCCCATCATCTGCTTTAAGTGGTACAGGGAAACAACGGAAGACCTTAATTTGGTTGACCGAGATGGGATTTTAAAACCCGGCCCTCCCTGCGAATGCAGTTCCGCTTACTTAACCATCGCGCCAGCTCTCTCAGTTTCGTCTGACGGAGCTCGTTGTCAGAAGTAGCAGTTGTGTCCATCGCGTGACGTCGTCCTTTGCTCTCGCCAAGTGGACTGGAGTGTAATGACGTCCGTTGCGTTCGCCAACTATCGACGTCCTGTCAAACGCAAATCTGCAACTTCGAGATCAGTTCCTGGACCACACGCAAATCCGCCGACTGACATGTCGCACTACACAGCTTTGTCTGCCAGAGACGACGTGATTCACAGGAAGCCGGCCAGCACGTGTCTCGGCGTCCACCGTGCCAGACAACGCGACTCCTCCGCGACACCTGCCAGCTAGCCCGCTTCCAGCCGCCACCCAAGAGACATCGCCACGCCATTAGGGAATCTGTCTCTATCGACGGAACGTCAGAATTCCAGGAGAGGCAGCGGAGGTGAATTTGTAACAGGCAACGAGCCAGACGTCGTTTGAATTGCACATTGATGGACACTGTGTCTAACTTGTTTTAGCCAACAGCTGCTCATCTGTGAAGCTATTCTTTACTGTACCTAAGGTGCAGAAACGAGTCTGGGACTGAAAAAGAAAACCGCTAAAGGGATGGTAATTTCATTGCCTACGGAAGAAGAGGTGGTCCCTATAAGAGCGCTGAGGTCCCACAGTCGCCACTAGAGGAACATAGAAGCAAACCCACATGACGACATAGCGAGCACGTGCACGCGTCAAATGCACTCAGTCGTGCTGAAATCGGTGAATGGAGACTCCGAAAGAAGAGCCTATGTGCGTAGCAGGGAAAGGGAAATTCATCACTGAATGGCGATTTTGGGGCCGCGGCGCCCTTATAGGGATCGTGTCTTCCTCCACACGCAGTGACATTACAGTCCCTTCCCTTTCATTTTACAGCCATTGGCTTGTTTCATTTATTAATGCGCCTTAAACACTAACTGTAAATGTCCGTGTGAACTTTCCCAGTTCCTTTCACAGACAGATGTGTTTCGCTACCACAGACTCGTTTCCCAAGTTCCCTTACGCAGTTTGAATGCCAAATAGCACAACTAGGAAGGCAATTTGCAGAAAGTATTAGCCACTGAAGACGCTCTGGAAACAATGGTTTCCGATAAAGGACTTCTATTTTCGTCCATTAAGTACAAAAATGTCCAGGGAAATTCAGGAATACAGTGATACAAGTCATGTAGGGATGAAATAAATGCGAAGTGCAGAGAATCTAAGACGAAAGGGCTGCATGAAAAACGTGAAGAAATCCAAAAAGAAATGATTATCGAAAGGGCTGATTCAACATTCAGAAAAATCAAATTACAACCAAAGATTGTAACATTAAACGGTGCAATGGGAATTGCACTGTTAAATGCAGAACAGAGAGTGGATAGCGGAAAGAGTACATTGAGGGCCTGCATGAGGACTTATCAGATGACTTAGAAGAAGAAAGGGGAGTCCACAGGGAAGAGATCGGGGATCCAGTACTAGAATCAGAGTTTAGAAGAGCTTTGGAACCGTTAAAATCAAATAAGGCTGAACGAATGGATAACATTGCAACGAAATTTCTAAAATCATTAATAGAAGTGGTAACAAAACGGTTATTCATTTGGTGTGTACAATTTATAAGACTGGCGATATCCATCAGACTTGCCGTAAAACATCATCCACACAATTTCCAAGATTGAAAGAGACGACAAGTGCGAGAATTATTGCACAATCAGGTTCATAGCTTATGGCATCCATGTTGCTTACAAGGATGGAAAAAAATGTAGGAAGTTTTAGATGACGATCAGTTTGGCTGTATGAAAGGTACAGTTACCAGAGAGAAAGCTGTGACGTTGCGATTGGTAATGGAAGTAAGACTGAAGAAAAATCAAGACACATTCATAGGACATGTCAACCTGGAGAAAGTGTTCGACGATGTAAAATGGTTCGAAATTCTGAGAAAAATAGGGATAAGCTGTAAGAAAAGACGAGTATTTGTAGTATAAAATATCAACAAGAGCCAAGAGAGAACAATAAGAATAGAAGACCAAAAACAAAATGTGCTGTTCAATCTATACGTCAAGAATCAATGACGGAAATAAAGGAAAGGTTCAAGAGTGGTATTAAAATTCAAGGTGAAAAGATATCACTGTAAGATTCGCTGATGCCATTACTATCTTCATTAAAAGTGAAGAACAACTGGAGGATTGCGTTGAATGGAATGAGAACTCTAATGATTATAGAATATGTATTGAGGGTAAATCGAAGAAAGACGAAAGTAATGAGAAATAAAAGGAATGAGAACACCGTCAACTTAAGATCACAATTGGTGATCACGATTATTTGAAGTTAATAAATTCTGCTACACGGGCTGCAAAATAACCCATGACGGACGGGACAAGAAGGATACAAAAAGCAGACCAGTTCTGTCGAAAATGGCATTCCTAGACAAGAGAAGTCTTCTAGTATCAAACATAGATCTTAATTTGAAGAATAAATTTCTGAGAATGAACGTTTGGAACACAACATTGTATGGCAGTGAGACAAAGACTGTGGGAAAACCGGAACAGAAGAGAATCGAAGCTTTTGAAATGTAATGTTACAGAAGAATGGTGAAAGTGAGATGGACTGATAAACTAAGGAATGAGGAGATTCTACGCAGAATTGGCGAGGAAAGGAATATACACTATGTGATCAAAAGTATCCGGACACCTGGCTGAAAATAGCTTACAAGTTCGTGGCACCCTGAGTCCGTAGTGTTGGAATTCAATATGGTGTTGGCCTACCCTTAGCCTTGATGACAGCTTCCACTCTTGCACACATACATACGTTGAATCAGGTGCTCGAAGGTTTCTTGGGGAATGGCAGCCTATTCTTCACGGAATGCTGCACTGAGGAGAGGTATCTATGTCGGTCAGTGAGCCCTGGCACGAAGTCGGCGTTCCAAAACAAGTACCAGGACTCTGTACAGGCCAGTGCATTACAGGGATGTTACTGTCGTGTAGTCCGCAGCTCGTGGTCGTGCAATAGCGTTCTCGCTTCCCGCGCCCGGGTTCCCGGGTTCGATTCCCGGCGGGATCAGGGATTTTCTCTGCCTCGTGATGACTGGGTGTTGTGTGATGTCTTTAGGTTAGTTAGGTTTAACTAGTTCTAAGTTCTAGGGGACTGATGACCATAGATGTTAAGTCCCATAGTGCTCAGAGCCATTACTGTCGTGTAACCACTCCGCCACAGGCCGTGCATTATGGACAGGTGTTCGATCATGTTGAAAGATGCAATCGCCATCCCCGAATTGCTCTTCAACAGTGGGAAGAAAGAAGGTGCTCAAAACTTCAATGTAGGCCTGTGCTGTGATAGTGCCACGCAAAACAACAAAGGGCGCAAGCCCCTTCCATGGAAAACAAGACCACACCGTAACACCACCGTCTCCGAATTTTACTGTTGGCACTACACATGCTGGCAGATGACGTTCACCGGGCATTCGCCATACCCACACCCTGCCATCGGATCGCCACATTGTGTACCGTGATTCGTCACTCCACACAAAGCTTTTCCACTGTTCAGTGCTCCAATGTTTACGCTCCTTACACCAAGCGAGTCGTCGTTTGACATTTACCGGCGTGATGTGTGGCTTATGAGCAGCCACTCGACCATGAAATCCAAGTTTTCTCACCTCCCCCCTAACTGACACAGTACTTGCAGTGGATCCTGATGCAGTTTGGAGAGTTTGGGATTCCTGTGTGTTGATCTGGATAGATGTCTGCTCATTACACATTACGACCCTCTTCAACTGTCGGCGGTCTCTGTCAGTCAAGACGAGGTCGGCCCGTACGCTTTGTGCTGTACGTGTCCCTTCACGTTCCCATTTCACTATCACATAGGAAATAGTGGACCTAGGGATGTTCAGGAGTGCGGAAATCTTGCGTACAAACATATGACACAAGTGACACTCAATCACCTGACCGCGTTCGAAGTCCGTGAGTTCTGCGGAGCACCCCATTCTGCTGTCTCACAATGTCTAATGATTACTGAGGTCGCTGACATGGAGTACCTGGCAGAGGTGCCAGCACAATGCACCTAATATGAAAAACGTATGTTTTGGGGGGGTGTCCGGATTCATTTGATCACATAGTGTATGTAAAACACTGGCAAGAAGAAGGGACAGGATGATAGAACACTGTTAAGAATCAGGTAATAACTTTCGTAGAACTGAAGGGAGCTGTAGAATGTAAAACCTGTAAAGGAAGACAGATTTGGGTACATCCATCAGATAATTGAGGACGTAGGTTTGCAAATGTTACTCTGAGATGAAAACGTTTTCACAGGAGAAGAATTCGTGACCGGCAGCAAACCAGTCAGAAGACTGATGACAGAAAAAAAATGCTTCAGGATATCTGCTCTCGCAGGCGGCATAACACACATGACAACGGCGCCATTCCACTCAGCCTTCAACGGCGAAGCTACCTAGCGAGGTGGCGCAGTGGTTAGCACACTAGACTCGCATTCGGGAAGACGACGGTTCAAAACCGCGTCCGGCCATCCTGATTTAGGTTTTCCGTGATTTTCCTAAATCGCTTCAGACAAATGCCATGATGGTTCCTTTGAAAGGACGCGGCCGATTCTGTTCCCCATTCTTCCCTAATCCGATGGGACCGACGACCTTGTTGTTTGGTCTCCTCCCCCAAACTAACTAACCAACCAACGCTGAAGCTGAGTGGTTTGTCCGCATCTTCAAGTTGTAGATACGGAAGAAGATGTCAATCGTATCCAAGACCAACGTCCTATCCTAATTTCTGGCTTTCTACAGGTCCACACCAGTACAGGGGTGCACTCCAGTGGAACTCTACAGTCGTCACCCACACCGAATCCCCTGTGACGTCGTGTGGCCTACAACATGCACAGCGCAATCCTCATTTCTACTTCTCACTGGACTCATAAGTTTGGACTAACACCTTCGGGAGAGTGCCATGATGGATACGAAGTGTCTTGAGAGCCAGCCAGGGACGAAAAATCTACACAGTGGATTCCAATGCCTGCACGCATACTTAACAGTTTCCACTTGTAGACGACTACCACAGCCCTCAAAGACTGCTTAACACAACTTCAGGCGGCTGGCAGACCCACATCACCAGGTTCAGTGCCTTCGGAGCGGGTTCTTCATTAAACCTTTTCCAACTACTGCACCACTGACTTTCAGCACCGACTACGAGAGCGGTACACCAGATCCAGCTGACTCCAGCAGTAGAACCAGAGCCCTGCCATAAGCAGAGCACATAGTGACACCAGATGCTGAGTGAGCAGCGAAACTTTAGCTGTCCTGCCCAGCCACATCTCCCGTTACCACCACAGTGATCACGACAGCGACAGGAACACTTCCAGCACTACTCGCCGATTAAACGGGGCAGCGATGCTATAGATTATACGAAAGTACTTTGCTATGTTCGCTATCAATGACTCCTCCAGCGGATTTAAGAGGTGCGAACAGGCCGTCACATGAGCTTGGCCGCTCACGTCGAGCAGGAGACAAAACCTGGTCGCCAGGATGCCGCAAAACACTTCTAACGGTGTTGTGCTGAAGTGTCTACTTAACTTGTACTGCACTTTTCTAACTTAATAAACCGGATATTAACTGGATAATACTTTGGATTGCTGTTCTAAGGATTATGGACTGGCTTGACCTTAGACTATCTGAATTATTCTCTTATGACAACCGATGCGGACCGAGACTGCGAGCTATCGAGTGGTTACAGTATATCCATATTTTCTGTGTGATAAAGAATGTGTTGTACTGTAGTAGACGTAACACAGAATGAGGAACATGAAGTAAACACAAATAGGCACGCTACAACTCCACTCCCCCTCCCCCCCCCCCCCCATATCAATTCACCACGCCTCCAGATCGCAAACCTTAGCAGGCTACAGAGATTCAAGGACTACTCTACCATCCAAACAAGGCCACCGTGCGGCATAGCTTCATCAGAGCTCCCTGTGGATTTCTATCCTCACTCTTAGAAAACAGACTAGACTCGTGGCTGCTTACATATTGCATCAAGAAAAAGTTTCATTTAAAAAACGTTACACCCATTAAAATGCACCGTGCTATTAGGCAGTGGTCGAGTGACTTCCTTGGAAAAATCCAACGTTTCGCCCCCACCTACAGAGGACATACGCTCATTAAAATATACCGGGCTACTACGATGTGGTCGAGTGAGTTCTTTGGAAAAATCCAACATTTCCTACCCATCTCTGGAGGATATCTTCAAGGGGGCTTTTAGCTTCTATGAAGATCCTATTCAAACGATGCCTCGCTACTGACTTGACTGAAACATTGTTTCTGAGTGCTCCCGTGCAGAGGCATGACGTAATATGTTTCAACGATTAAACGCAGTTAACGTCTTCAGATTCTGTCGTCCGATTCTGCTGTCGCCTCACGGCGGATGACTGGTCGACATCTTTTTCGGCGCTGGGAACCATATAAAATTCAGCTCTGCTTCGCTCTTCTTCTGATTAAGTTATATTTCACAGCGTCTACACCCCCTCTGTCAAGTCCAACGTACGTTCTGCTCATGGTAGCCAGGATCTGAACTTATCAAATCGACTCTGATGGTCTCCTGGCCACAAGGCTTCTTACGCAGTAGCTGCTCCATCTGTTTCTTCCCCTCTACAGTTACCCCTGTGTTCTCGTGGTCTTTTTCCCTCCCATTATTTTATTCAAATATGTACGGCTCCATAGGTACGTGATATCCTGTAAATTTTTGCTTTTCCCAGCGGTTTGCGGCATCTTTGGCCAACATTAGGTGTTTTGGGTGGGCTTGTAAACTACGGCTATATTCCTGTATGGTTAGTAACTCCCTTAACCCTTTAACTGACTGTGACGTTTACAGCTATCGTGAACTTGTACTTGCGTCGTAGATGTAAGGCAGGAGTCGTACTACCGAGAGCACGCATGTCAGATATTCCGATATTTTACAGCAACATGAATTGACGACTCGATCAAAAGTGCTTCATGAAGTTGTTAGATTCACTAATCATTTCATTAATATTTACACATAGATGACAGAAGAAGCTTGATTAAGAGGAGCGTTCATTATTGAACACAATGTAATGCAACACAATTTTTCGCGTCCAGTTCCGGTTGTGAAAAATGCAGAATTTTTGTTGGACATCGTGGAATATGCCCGCTTCAGTCCCAATAGTTTCATGAAGTTTCGATAGTTGGCGGCGGTATACGTAGCCTTCAAAATGGCGTCTGTCACGAAGGTGTGTTACGAACAGAGAGTTGTCACAGAGTTTCTTCTGACGGAGAACCAGAGCACCGCAGATATTGAAAGGCGCTTGCAGAAGTCTATGGAGACATGGCAGTGAACAAAATCACGGTGAGGCGTTGGACGAGGCATCTGTCATCATCGCTAGAAAGTCGCGCGAACCTGTCCGATCACCAGGATGCCGGCCGGCCGCACACAGTCGTGACTCACGCAGTGTTGGAAAGTACGGATACTCTCATTCCAGGTGATCGACGGATCACAAGTGGACGTCTCTGTTGCGAGTTATAGCATTTCATCTTGAAAAAAGTAGTGTAAATTACTTTATCGATAGGTGACTACAATGGAGCCGCTATACGTGCTCAGAGAATGGTAATTACCATTATCTCTGTATCGTAGTATATAAGAAAAGTTTTCATTGTCTTCTCTGTCTTCGTCTTCTTCTTCTTTGTCTTCGGTTCCCGGTTGGTTCTGAAGTCGCATTTCGATTACGGTCTGTAAAGAATTATTTCTACTATATGTAGTGTATTTAGCATTTCTGCTAAATATACACTTCTGGAAATGGAAAAAAGAACACATTGACGCCGGTGTGTCAGACCCACCATACTTGCTCCGGACACTGCGAGAGGGCTGTACAAGCAATGATCACACGCACGGCACAGCGGACACACCAGGAACCACGGTGTTGGCCGTCGAATGGCGCTAGCTGCGCAGCATTTGTGCACCGCCGCCGTCAGTGTCAGCCAGTTTGCCGTGGCATACGGGGCTCCATCGCAGTCTTTAACACTGGTAGCATGTCGCGACAGCGTGGACGTGAACCGTATGTGCAGTTGACGGACTTTGAGCGAGGACCTATAGTGGGCATGCGGGAGGCCGGGTGGACGTACCGCCGAATTGCTCAACACGTGGGGCGTGAGGTCTCCACAGTACATCGATGTTGTCGCCAGTGGTCGGCGGAAGGTGCACGTGCCCGTCGACCTGGGACCGTGTCGTCTTCAGCGATGAGAGTCGCTTCTGCCTTGGTGCCAATGATGGTCGTATGCGTGTTTGGCGCCGTGCAGGTGAGCGCCACAATCAGGACTGCATACGACCGAGGCACACAGGGCCAACACCCGGCATCATGGTGTGGGGAGCGATCTCCTACACTGGCCGTACACCACTGGTGATCGTCGAGGGGACACTGAATAGTGCACGGTACATCCAAACCGTCATCGAACCCATCGTTCTACCATTCCTAGACCGGCAAGGGAACTTGCTGTTCCAACAGGACAATGCACGTCCGCATGTATACCGTGCCACCCAACGTGCTCTAGAAGGTGTAAGTCAACTACCCTGGCCAGCAAGATCTCCGGATCTGTCCCCCATTGAGCATGTTTGGGACTGGATGAAGCGTCGTCTCACGCGGTCTGCACGTCCAGCACGAACGCTGGTCCAACTGAGGCGCCAGGTGGAAATGGCATGGCAAGCCGTTCCACAGGACTACATCCAGCATCTCTACGATCGTCTCCATGGGAGAATAGCAGCCTGCATTGCTGCGAAAGGTGGATATACACTGTACTAGTGCCGACATTGTGCATGCTCTGTTGCCTGTGTCTATGTGCCTGTGGTTCTGTCAGTGTGATCATGTGATGTATCTGACCCCAGGAATGTGTCAATAAAGTTTCCCCTTCCTGGGGCAATGAATTCACGGTGTTCTTATTTCAATTTCCAGGAGTGTAATTGTAGTGTATTTAGAATTTCTGCTAAATATATATGTCAGTATTTAATGCATTGTGTGTTTTTGTTAGTAGTAAGAAAGTGCCTTCCCTGTCCCCTTTATTTAATTAATTACGTGACAGTTAAATGTTGCTCTGGCCATTTGTAATTGCATTGTTGAAGCAACACCATTCCTATTAAAATTGATAAAAATTTCTTGATAGCTATTAAATTCTGAAAATATTGAAAGGATTTAATCTAAGTTAATGTAAAAAACGGCGTCTCATGATAATTTCAATTTCATTTTAGGCGAGAGGTAGTTTTATTGAAAGGAATTATTTTAATTGTGTACGCTGCCATTGCACGTAGGCAGCTATACTGGAGCATCAAGCATCAAAGTTTGTTTGAATATTATATTAAATTTGCTTATCGCGTAACATTAAAGAAAGATAATTCTTTTTATTCATCGTGGGTAAGACGGATATCTTCACGTTGGAATACGCAAGATATTTCTGGCCACGGCGCATTGAGAAAATTCAGCGGTGGATTTTAATGAACGTAAAAGGGATTTTCTTTAATAAAAAATTTTCGTTCCAAATTAACGGAACATTTTTTTTCTCTCCTTTCAAAAAAGTAAGTTACGCGATAAAGTGCTGACACACTCGTCTACCAGTTGGGGTACTCAAAGGCGTGCCCGATGGGTTCCTCACCACCTAACAGAAGGCCACAGAGAGCAAAGTAGGAGCATCTTTGCGAAATTGTTCGTGCGTTTGGTGGCTAGTCGTGACAATTTTTTGTCGAATGACCGGCGATGAAACACGACTTCATTACTTCGAACCGGAAACAAAACTCCAATCCATGGAGTGGCCACCACCTCAAAGCCGCAGACTCAGCAGGTAAAGTCATGGCGATGGCCTTCTGCGACTCTGAAGGGGTTACTCTAAAAATGGTTCAAATGGCTCTGAGTACTATGGGACTTAACTGCTGAGGTCCCCTAGAACTTAGAACTACTTAAACCTAAGGACATCACACACATCCATGCCCCAGGAAGGATTCGAGCCTGCGACCGTAGCGGTCGCACGGTTCCAGACCGTAGCGCCTAGAACCGCTCGGCCACTCCGGCCGGCCGAAGGGCTTACTCTGTTCGTTGTCCTCCCTCATGGTGCAAGTATATTGTGCTACCCTCAGAAAATTGAGGAAACGGCTTCACCGTGTGTCTGGCCGACTGGAGGATGCACTTCGCGGGACGCAGCGCCTGCATGACGGAGAAGTTATTGACACAGCAGGACGTTGGCTGCGACGTCAACCAATAGAATGCGTGCTTGCAGGCTTTACCAGTAAGGTGGCGTAAGGCAGTAGCAATTAATGGAGATTTTGTTGAGAAATGGGGTTTTGTACCCAGAAGAGTGGGTAATAATATGGTGTATTAGAATCCTGAATAAAACCAACCTGCTTTCAGAAAAAAAAATTGTTGCATTACTCATTCAGTGTCTCGTAGTTGTCTTTCGATCCTTTTGGTGTGATTTCAATGTTGGTGTGTGTTATAAACGGAGGGAAGTGTGCAAAAGCGGACTGTCAAAGGTGAAATCAGGAAAACGGCCTACATAGGATGTGTTAAAGTGAGAATGTATTTAATATTTCTTACATCTTTGCATCAGAATACTGAGACTAGAGTCGATCCAGGCCTCTTAGGACCGAGAAAATAGTTCTTCACGTTTCCTGTGTGTAAATGATAACGGTGTCGAAGAAGAAGCTGACAGCAGTGAGTTTCTCTCCTGTCGGTGTGTAGTTTGTGAAGGTAGGGAAAGGACAGAAATGTGCAGCGCAGCACAGCCCGTACTGCTGTGACGCACGCTGCACGCTGCACGCGGCAAGCGCTCTTCCGGCACTCAAACAGCAACGAAAGAAACGGTAGGGAAACCTAGGATTTCGCGGGCGATTATACATCGCTATAATCGTCACGTGGTTGTCTTAACGCTCTTTTTATTTCAATGGACGTACACACATGTTTCAGCAACGCATTGGTGAGGTATTCCATTTCTGCCATGGTTGTCAAAGTTTCATGTAAGAACACGTACCTCAAGAGGTATCTAGTAATAGGACTTGGCGGGCGTACAGTCGGTGGTGCGTGCTCTGATCTGACCGATCGCCAAGGGGAAGACAGGCCAGGACGTAATGCTCAGTCATTAAGGCGCCTTATGGCCTCGTATAGGCAGTCGCGGCCACTTCGATGGACGGTAAAATTCCATCTCGAGCGGCCGCTATTGGGGACGCACCCAGCCTTAAAATTTATTTGAACGGATGTAGCCTTTTATGAGAGATAAAATTCCCTTACCCTTTTCACCAATATGGCCTTCTGCGGAGAACTTTTTTATAGTATGTCCTGGAGGCCGATCTTGGATTCCCTTACATTGGCCGGAAACACGCTTGTTCATTGCTCAGCGCGGGCAATAACCGGAAACTGCTGACTGGGCTTTGTCCGAGAATTCGCCGGCAACTCTCGGAGCAAGGCGCTAAAGCGCGCCATCACTGGGTTTACGATTGATTGTGAGCTTCGGCAGACGAATGGCAGTCTGGGCATCGCAGTGATATAATGTTGCCGTGAAAAATAAATTGTAAGAGGCTATAACGTACGACGCTTTCCGTGGATGTGACTGCTAAGCAGTGGAAGGCTGGCAAGCAGCTATAAATGAAGATAAGGCCGTCCTCAGTGGCCGAGCGGTTCTAGCGCTGCAGTCTGGAACCGCGCGACCGCTGCGGTCGCAGGTTCGAATCCTGCCTCGGGCATGGATGTGTGTGATGTCCCTAGGTTAGTTAGGTTTAAGTAGTTCTAAGTTCTAGGAGACTGATGACCACAGAAGTTAAGTCCCATAGTGCTCAGAGCCATTTGAACCATTTTGAAGATAATGAGGAGAAATATATGTTTCCAGAGAGTGTATCCCACTGAGAGCTGGAGGACAAACAAGACTCGACAGAGCCGGTTAAACAATCATTCTTACCACGGTCAGTTCGAGAATGTAATGGGAACAAGCCCTAGTGAGTGGTACATGGCAGGTTTGCGACTAATTAGAGCATAAAACATGTTTTGCAAATAGTTTTCAGTTATTATTTAAAGATAATTATAGAGTAGCAAATTATCTGTTTACAATTTCGGTTCGTGGGAGTCCTTAACATTGCCACCAATTCCCGAAAACGTCCCAGTGTACGTTACAAATGACTGAACTTGTCGAATCATCGAGTGGCACGGCCCTTTTCATAGGTTTACAACAATTTGTATCTTTATAAAATGGAATGATAACATAGACTCACTCGTAGGTAAGGCGCGTGGCAAACTCCGTTTCATTGGCAGGACACGGGGAAAATATGATCACTCTCCAAAGAAGATTGCTTAGAAAACACACGTGTGACACATCCTAGAATATTTGATATAGTAAGTGGGCCCCTTTCAGATAGGACTAACAGAAGCTCTCGAACGTATATAACGAACGGCGGCACAAATCTTCGCAAGTTTGTTTGGTCCTGTGGAAGAGCGTCACAGAGATGCTGAATAACATGAACTGGCAAATGCTTGAAGATAGAAGCCAACTATCTTGAGAAATCCTACTTAAAAAGTGTCAAGAACCGGCACTGTTGAATCTAGGAATATACTACAACCCCTCAAGTATGCCTCCCTCAGGGAGCGGGAGGACCAACAATACTGGACAGAGACGTTTAGACAATCTTTGTTACCACGGTCAGAACGGGAATGTAATGGGAACAAGTCCTGCTAAGTGGTACAATAGTAAATACCACATCCTCACAGATGTGCCTAGGGCTGATGAGCACCGCTTGGGTAGCTCAGTTGGTAGAACAAAGGTTCTGGGCTCGAGTCCCGGTCCGACACATAGTTTTAATCTACCAGGAATTTTTATTTCAGTGTACACGTCGCTGCAGAGTGAAAAATTCATTCTTGAATAGTAAATACCCCAATCGTGCACTACACACGTATTTGCAGAATATATTGGGTTGCTGCATAATTTCGTACCGTTTTCCCATAAATTTAATAAACACAACTGATGCACATAATAGAGGCATAAGTCACAAATAATATATTCTCCTTCTTTATTTACAATAGTCTGCCAACATTGGGGTAACTTTTCGATTCCACGAGTGTAGAAATCACGTGATTCTGAGACGAAGAACTCGTCGAACGATGTTCAGAACGCATTACCATCCGGAAAGGAAGTTTCTCGAAGGTTGTTTCAAAGTAAAGGTGAAAATCTGAGGGTGCAAGATTAGGTGAATAAGGTGGGTGAGGAATTACTTCCCAACACAACTCCTGTATAGTGTTTATTTTCAGTCCAGCAGAACGCGGGTGGCCTTTATCGTAGAGTAGCATCACTCCACACAGTCTTTATGGGCGTTGTTGTTGGATTGTGTCTACAAAATATCTCATTCGTTAACAAAAAATGTTACTAGTCATGCTTACACCACGGGGTGGCAATACCTGATTCACAGCAACGTCGCTGTTCTACCAGACGCACAACATTATCTTTTGTGGATGCACGCAGGTCTTTTTAAGGAGAGTTTTTGCTTTGTTTGGGCTCAACCATTCCTTTCCTTTCCTTACGACAGCATAGAGCCAGCATTTCTCGTCACCAATAACGATGCAGTATAGGAATGATCGGTGTTATTCACGATGACGAGCAAGCAGAGATATAGATATGGCCACCTGCCAATTTTTGTGATTTTGGCTTAGAAGATCCGGTATGCATACACCCGATTTTTGAACTTTCCCCATTGTATGCAAATGCCGCACGATGGTGGAATGATCACAGTTCGTCACATTTGCCAGTTCACGAGTGCACTGACGTCGAACATTGTGTATTAATGCAATTAAACGATCTTCATCAAACACCGAAGGTCTTCCTGAACGTCGAGGGTCACTAATGCCAAAACCACCCTCCTCAAAGCGAAGAAACCATTTTCTTGCGTGTTCTGTCCATTTCTGTCCAATGGCATTGTCCCCATACACGGTGCAAATGTTTCCCTCTGCCTCCACATTGTCACACCTCGATTGAACACAGACAGAACAATATGTTGGAAATATTCCAACTTCTTCACTTGTACATCCCATTTTCTAACGTTACAGCTCCCCTCACTGTCTCCAGATGACAAAATGGCAATATATGAACTCCAATAGCAACATGGAACTACAAATAAAAATTGAGAATCGATAAATAAACCAATAGCAAACTGAATACCGAAGTGAAAAGGAACGCTACGAACTAATGCACAAATTTAATGGTTGTAGATGTAGTGTCAAATGGTTTAGTAGACTTCTTTGGCCCACTGATATAGAGTCTCTGGCTTAAGTATCCAGTTAGGAGCACTCACATATACAAATCAATATGGCAGAGTCGGGATCAACGTCCAGCCATTGAACTGGTCCTCTCCCAACTACATTTAGACTTGGTGTAAATGAGTCAGTGCGCCTCGAACAATGTGAGAAAAATATGCTGGAGTCTCCCATTGCATCTAGATGATTCTTATTTCCACGGCCCTTACCTGTACACGTTTTTGAAAAGGTTTTCTTCATGCGGGGTACCACCGACGTATATTTTTTCAAAGCCATTTTGAAGTTTTCCACTTCGGCAGTTTTTGACAGGTGTTCACTTTATTACATCTTACACGACTGTCCAATTTCGGCCTTATTACTACAGGTGTCAATGTAATGTACAGCTGGCCGATTACAAAACCGCGGATATAAGCGATCAGAAAGGAAGCGCATCACGTTCAAGTGTCACAATTAAAACCTGAGAGCTTATTGCGTGCAGTAATAGTCATCTTAGTAACGTTGTAGGACACTTCTCCCTCCCTCCCTCCCTCCCTCCCTCCCTCCCTCCCTCCCTCCCCCTTCCCGTCTTAAATACAATATTTGGTCACTCTCTTTCAGTGTATCACAGTTGCCTATAATTTAAGAATAATAACGACAAAGTATTAAAATTTTCAAAAACTGATATGGTTACATTTAAGCTTAGTACACTGCTTTACTATAGGGTGACCCAAAAGTCGGTTAACATTTGAACTTGGTTTTCTGGCTTTACCTGTGGCCTCAAAAACGCTGACGAATTTGTTATTGACAGCAAGTACAGCCAACTTGTGGAAGGGTGACCAAACGAGCAACTGAAAAGTTCCCCACACAAAATACATGAAGTTCCCTGGAATTCTTTGCTATTTTAGACGATTTTCAGATAACTTTATTTTCCGAAAATAATGTAAGGAGTTCGGAAAGTTCATATAAGTAAAAATATAAACGCCTGCAGCTATTATGTTATCAGAAATGACAGCAGCTAGTTGCGTTTTATGATGGTAGAGTTTTTGTACTCCCGTTACTGGTTTGATGTCCCCTAGCGACTCATAATCAGATGGTACTCTTCACTCCTGATGCACAAATTGCTGTGGAAAACGCTGTTTCTGTTCGCCAGTAATGGCACAAATTACGCCACACTACGTGCACTTGGCCACAAATAACAAATCTCACGCGCTTTATAGCAAATAAAAGCTACACAGGAGACAGACCGAGACCGCAAACTTTCATTCGCCTCGTTTGTTGTTCAGTAGACGATTGTTTACCGGACAGTTGCATTTTTTCATCCCCCTTCCTCCTCAGATTGACTTCCGCGGCATGTGTCGATAACTGTGCAAAACGTGTAGCGAAATTTACAAAGTGATATGTACCAGGTGCGTGACGTCACATGACACACTCCCATAGACCAAAGGGAATCAACTCTCAACCCGAAACAACTGTTAAGTGTGAGTAACTATAAACATGCGGTCTCTAAGACCTCGCAATATTTTTTATCTCCTAATTTCACAGTAGTTGACAAAAATTAAGTGAATAGTCAACCACCTCATATTGTAAGTATATGAAGTACTATTCACGGTTTATAAAGACTTCGTTAATTAATTGTTCAAAATGAACATGAAACATCATGAGAGTGTGTGTTTTGTCATTTAGCACGTGTCCTCAAATGACTGTTAATATTATTACACCAGTCATAATATTCATGAGTATAAATGAAAGATTGCAGAAAATTTAAATGAAGGCAATAATAAAATGAATTGAAACATATAAATTTGCAGAACATCTGCACAGTCGACGCACATCTTCTTGCAACATAACAGGCAAACTTGCTGAGCACATGTGGTACACTTACACACCGTTTTCCTTTTCTTTCACGCAGGATACTTCATCCACGTCTTCCTATTTTAAATTCTATCAGTTGTTATATCTCTAACATGTTGTAATTTTCTTTATTGATTTCTGAAATCAAGAGTAACGTTCTTTATAAATTTCTTTAGGAGTACTTTGAATGAATTCCTGAACTGGTAATGCGTACAAAACTGGAGTTATCGTGTAGCGTGTTGTAACTACAAGTGGTGTGGTTTCTATGTGTTAATGTTAGCAAAACTTCATACGAACTAATTGAGCAATGCAACTCTCAGTACCAATAATGTAATACGGTGACTGCAAAATACAGTACATTTAGCCCCTTAGGAACTGACTCTTCTGGCTCTGTTCAAAACTGATAACTTTGGTCCTGTGGACATAACAAACACATAAGATAGTCTTACCTCTAAAGTAGCTACGGTGGATCGCTGTATATTCTGATCTCTTATGAAGAAATAAAATATACTAGCTACAGGCTCATCGGAGTGCAAAGCTGGACGTAATACTATGAAATAAACATGTTATTCTTTTGGCTCACAAATGAAAACATTTAATAAAATTTCAATGTCTTTGAAAAACATATGACCTGGACAGGGAGACGGTAGTTATTTGGCTGAATTACTAATAACGCCTTTTCAACAGAGAAATTGTATTCGAGGTTTGGCTTTCCAAAACATCTGACAATTGAAATTACGTTACTCAGAAAAATTGCAACCTTTTTACTAACTGAGTCATAAACAATGAGATTTATACAGCAAGTATTGTCTAACTTCGCTAAAAGAAAACATAAAGACAAATCATCAAATTACGTATACATGTGTTAACAAACTTAGAGACAGTACGAAAGGGAAATATCTAACTAGCCTATACATCAAATCTGTTTATGCGAATTCTCGGTTACTCAACATAGAGCTCACTGTTATCAATTGTCAGCCAACGCATTTACACTAATGCAGTGCCAAAACAAAAGTCATAAAAATTTAACTTCCTTGTCTTACTCGCGAGAAGACTTCTGCTTCCATATTTCTATTTACAACAATACATATATACTCGTAATTCCTACATTATAATCTAACATTTGGTGGCTTTACAGAGCACACAATAAAAAGTGCCTAATCCAGCCTCTTTCACTCACCAACAGCTACCCACAGTTGTGCGCCAAGTGCTCTCTTACTCAGCACCACAATCTCACCAGACGCAGTATTTTTGCTCTGCTGTCGTGCACAGTTAGCAATCCGCTTTACAGAGTCCATCAAAGACATACGTTTATTTTTTTACATGTCTAGTTCCGTAGGACCAAAGTGAGGAGCAAGTCTCCAACGTTTCAGACTGTTCATTTGCCAGTTTTGATGAATTAGTTTGCAAGTAACAACACATGTAACACACATGGCCGTAGCTTTCGACTGTATTGACTTAGAAGCTTAAATTATTTACACCACCTAGCGACCTTAGGCCTCAATTTTGGCATATTTTCAACTTGATACATCCACGAGTCCCTGAGATAAAGTGGTCTTAAAAGTCAAACGGACAGACAGACATACAACAAATGGCAGAAAAATATATTTGTATATGGTATAATTACAAACTGACAACTTTCGGATTCTTCTTTTACTGTGTAGTGAAACCCTGCAGCCTGAAAAATTTCTGATTTCGGATTTTTCCTTTACCTGTACTGTGAAACCCAGCTTCCCGTCAAATTTCATGATTCTAGGTCAGCGGAAAGTGAACTATAGGTTTTGATGTGTGAGTTTGCGAATATCAAAAGATGTGACACAAATTGCCGTATGTTTTGATTTCATTGACTCAGAAGCTACAATTTTTCACACCGCCAAAGAACTGTAGACCTTACTATGTTACACTGATACCTCTATCCGTCCCTGAGAGAAAAGAGTCTTAACAATCGGACAGAATGACAGACAACAAAGTAATCCTATAAGGGTTCCGTATTTACCTATTGAAGAACATCGTATAAGTATGAAGAAAATCGAAGCAAGCCAGCCTGCAATGTCTCCTTTTAGGAGAAAGGAAATCGCAGTACGTAAGCTTGGAGAATCGTTGCTCCACTTGTCCTTTGTCAAGAAGGACAGTGTTTGTTAAAGGAGTAGGATGAACAACCACTCGAGGACTCTGGCGTGTATAGAGTGTGACAAGTCAACCGCCTTGAGAGGAGACGTCGGAGCTCAGTGGAACAGGCAGTAAAACCGGCCAGTTCTGGGCAGTGCGATGTGCTGGACGCCAACTCGCCGCACTGAGCTCGGCTAATAAAGATAACGTATTCGGCAGCGGGCTCGGTTTTACGACTGCCGGGCGAGAGCTCGCCGGCAGGGCCGAACAGAGGCAGGAGGCAGCGCCTCGTCTCCCAGATTCGATCAGCACAACAGCCCCCAGGAGGCTCGCGGCCGGGATTCAATATCGGAAACAGCGCCACTTGGCGCCAAGGCGCCCGACCGGCTCCTCCCGTGCAACGCTCGGCTGCCTACCTGCCAGGCGCCAGCAGCAGGAGACTGGGCGTAGCACTGCTGCCTGCCTACAAGGCGCCCGGAATCTCTTGTTACGACAGCTCTAAATGTGAACTGCCGCCAACTATTGAAGAACAGGTTAAACATGGAAACGAGAAACCAGCTCTGCGACTGCATACGATGTCTAGCGCGTAGGAAGGCCAACAAACATGCCAATTTCTCTATGCTAACCTCTGTGATCAATACACTGTGCTGTGGCTATAAACTCATCAGGGTTCTTGGAAAAATGCTTTGATTTTAAAATCCTTCCTTCGCCAATGACATGCTACTCAGTAATTGGCTCAATTTGTTAACCCAGTTACTACACTGAGAATATCTGTACAAAAGTGTAAAACCATGCAGTATGAAATATACAGTACATCGTGTTTGTAAAGGAAACGCACCGTCTTTCTCTGGCCTGGCTTGTTGTTACCTGATCGCTACGAGCATCGGTGTTTATGACTTGTAAGGATACATTGGCTGTAACAAATCATATCGCGCAAGCATTTCTCCAGTACACTGGTAAACATGACCAACGTGAACACATAATCAACGTACAACGAATTTTTAAACTTATTAAATCTGTAAACGAAACAAAGGAGTCTGTTTAGACACTCAGTGACCATAATAACATCGAAACTGAGGATAACAGAAAAAGGACCAAAAAACTAAACTCCTTCCTCTTTTTCTTTTTTTTCCACGTTTAATTCTGCACTCCAAGCAGTAAACGGGCTATTTTAGATGTAGAGTTTTCAGTTGATACTAGGCTAGATGGCAGTGAAAGAGAGAGGGTTACAAACTGATGATAAATAAATAAATGGGTAGAGCTTACCAGTTCCGTTCCTTACCTGATAAGCAAAGGGAAACCTCCAGAAAAGCTCGAAATGCGGGATTAAAACCTATTTTAATTTATGATTGAGATAATGTTGTTCATTGTTCCAGACAAACATTTAAAAATATGTATATGTAATGTGTATGAGTATTACTCTACGTATCGATGGCCCTTTCAATCATCGTACGAAGGACAGAGAGACAGATAAGGAAATAAGTGACTATAGGATAGAAAATCAACTAAAATCGCTCAACAAACGGAAGGCATCTGAGTCTGATTGTGTATCTATACGATTCCACATCTAGTATGCAAAATAACTGGCTCCTATTCTAAAAGTACCTATTGTACCTTAGGTCGATGGAGGAACGATATGGATTCCAAGTGACTGGAAAAACGCGCTGGTCACTCCCGTTTTCAAAAATTATATCGCTGACTTTAGTCTGCTGTAGAATTTTTGAACATGTTTTATTTTTATTAAAGCCTTCCTGGAGACCGATTATCTGTAGAAATTAGCTTGGAATTCGTAAACAACGATCGTTCCAAATATAGCTCGCACTAACCGTTCGCCAGACACAGAAAGCAGTAGATACCGACGTCCAGGTTGATGATCTGGCTTCCAGAAAGCATTCGATACAGTTTCCCATCGTCACCTAATGAAAAAACAAAGAGCCTACGGAAATCAACAAAATTTCTGATTGGATTGACCTGTACCTAGCAAATACAATACATAATGTCATCCTTAACGGATAGAAATTTTCAAGTGTGTGTGTATCCTTGGGTGTACTCCCAGGAAGTGTTAAAAAACCATTACAGTTCACAATATATTATCAAGGGCTGGTGAAAAATATGGAAACATCAAAAGCACAACAGACTACAATTCCTAGTATGATATAGGAAACTCGTTGGCATTCTAAAGAGCTTCCAGTCGCTTCAGAAAGGATAAATATAGGTTTTCGAGGGAATCGTACACCATTATTCTTCACAAACGGTGGCAAGTACAGGTAACGATGATGGAAGTTGATAGCGATCACAGAACAAAGGCTCAGTAACGCAGAGATCTGGTGACTACGGCGACCAGGTGAGATGCGAAAATTCATCTTCGTGCTCACAAAACCAGCCCTAGACGATATGAGCTACGTGAACAGGGGCCCTGTCGTCTTAGGATACAGCACTACCATTGGGGAACAAACAATGCACCATGGAAAGGAACTACTCAGCCAAAATGATCACATAATGCTGAATAGTAATGCGACCTTGAGAGTAGCCATGAGGCCCATGCAGTACCGCGGTACAGGTGCCCAAATAATGAACCCTCGCAATGTTTCTCTCCTGGTACGTAAACTGAACCAGCAGTTGCAAACAGCGTGAAACAATACCCATCCTGCCAAATGAGTTTCTTCCATTGCTCCATATGGAAGCTTCTGCACCACAATATGGCTACTGCACCACATTTCCTGTTATGGGCATTTACGTCACTGATGACTGGTTTTAGAATTCCATTTCGCCCTACAATTCCCTGCTTCTAGAGCTCCCTTGTTTTGTTTTGGTACTGGTAGTTTTCGCGAGTACTGCATTCAGTTCTGAAGTGACTTTTGCTAATGCCAACCTCTTGTTTTTCGTCACAGGCTTCTTGAATGACCGTCTTACATACTCACTCAACGCACGCTTTCGTCTGCTTTGCGGCCAAATGGATCATGCTTTTCTTTTCATTTTCCCTGTATGTGCCTCTTGAAACATCATACTCTTCAGCTCCCTTGGTTACGGAAGTACCCACCGTACGAGTATCAACAATTTTCCCACGTTCGAATTGACTTAAAATGTAGTGACAGCTACGCAGAATACAGTTTTGACCAAGACTGACATATCATTGTATTGACGGCACTCAAAGGCGACAAGAAGGGCATGTAGTCACATTGTATTGCATTGTATTGTATTGTATGGAAATGGGGTCCGAGAAACGACGCAGAGGCTTCGTCCCCGCCGTAGCCCGCAGTGGTACACAACCCTACAACGAGCTACAGCAGTCCACTCACCCCACCGCCGCCCCACAGCGAATCCAGGGTTATTGTGCCGTTCGGCCGCTAGTATTGTTTTTCATTAATGTAAAAGGCTTTCCATTTGTGAAAACAATTTTATTAATTGTAAGGACACTGAATTGGATAGTACTGACATATAGGGTCCTATATAGTAATAGGAACCCTTTTTAAATTAGTTGTAACAGCAATTCTGACATATGTGACTCATAAATAGAGTGTATTATTTCTGATTATTACAGTTTGGTAATTTAAAATGTGCAGCCAGTCCCCAACATTTCAATCAAGGCATCTGGCTACTTAACGTTTGCGACATTGTGCATGCGTAGCTTTTACTGTGGGCCTCATTTCAGACAGTGGTTAGTTGGCGCCGGCAACAGCAACGCTTCCTCGCCCGGCTATCTACAATGGAGGTAAAGCGTGACACTATTGACAACTCAATCTCTTTTAATATCAGAAACATGGTGTTTTAGCTAAGTATTTTTATTATTTTGATAATAAATTATTTTAATAGCTACTACGTTCTTACTCTGCTGTTTTCACTGGGTTCTTTTTTGGTTGGAACGGCCGTAGCCCCAGATACATTTTATCACAGACGTTCGCACTTTCGTGAATCAGAAGTTTCAGATACCTGGACATAAATGTTGGGAATGGCTTTAACCGGTTTAAATAGAACCTTTAATCTTCTGACTGTAGGTAGACATAGATATTATCGCTTTTATCTGTCCGTTTCTTGGCATGGCTAAATTTCTTATAAGTTATTTTATCCCTTTGTATACAGTGGAGCACCTGAAGATGAAAATTTAATTTGCGAAACCAGTCGCGTTTTTCAATACAGAATTCTAACAGCCGCAGCGGTCTTGTTTGTTCAAATCATGGAATATTTCGGCTGTGGTTGCCCTACACAAAAAGTAGTGTATTCACAATTATTTTCATCGTGATACGTGACATGCTACGATAGGAATTTTATAGATGATGCTCAGCCGACCTGCACCGTAAAAGCGATACCACCGATATGTACAACTATTTGTCAACCGTATTACATTTACTTTGCCTACAGGTAAATAATTTCGTCAAAATCATAGAACATCACAGCAGAGCATAGAATTAAGAGATAGGCCGCATGCGATCAAAAGTCATGCATTGGGTTCATAACCGGTTGCCTACCCTTATCTTTCCAGATATCGAGTTGTATGTTTGGTACCCATCTAAATTGCATCTGATAGATCTGTTTTTAGCAGCGTGAATCAGACATGTTCATCACGAAAAATGTACTGGAAAACGTGTCAATACGGCGAGATTTCGTTTGACTGTTGCGGGTGCGAGAAATATTTATGTTTTGCCTCTTTCAATGATATATTTCACCCCACCGATTGCGACAGTGCTCACGAATAGACAATCAGTTACTTCTACGCAGTAATATACTTTAGGTGTATTTCTGAACTGCGTACCACTATGAGAATAACTGTAGAGACATTGTACAGGGTGAAGAAAAATTCACAAACCCGGATTTCGCACGACGATTCCTGACACACTGGCAATACAAAAATGTCTCTCACAAAATTTCCTCCTGCGCATATTTCTGGCAGTAAATGGACGTTAATGACCTCAATCTGGCAGCACCGTAATCGCATGTAGGGCAACCTCTGTCAGCAGACAGAGCATTGTTGTGCGGTTGGTGCAGCGTTTTGGGTTAGCATGCAGGAGGCCGAGAGTTCGATTTTGGATTGAGGCCTATTTATTTTTATTTGCTAAAAATAGTCCGCGTGGTACAGTACCTGACGTCTTAATCGGCATACACAGATTACTTTGGGCCTTCTACAAAACTTTTGCAGTTACGTACTACAAACACAATGGAAGTACAATCGTCTTCACCGGTCAACTTTTAAAGAAGCCTTTTGCACGGTGTGGCCGCAAATTGAATATGTTACAATTAACGACTATGTGTGTTGCAACTGACCCACACCTATGGACAAATGTAACACACCACAGATTTAAATATAAATTTATACACAAGGCGGACAAAAATTGTGTCACGAAGTTTTAACCCTGGACAGCTGATGCCAGTAGGAACCAAAATTACTAATGTTGAGCAGGTCGACAACGCACCATTTTTAAACTACGGAAACCTGATGCCACGTGCTCCGATTGGCCGTGGGATTGCCCTGTTGCCGTTTGTCGGTTGACGGGCAGCTCTATGGTTGTCGGATCACATACACAAACGTACCTCCCCTGTCACTGCCCCAACGTGATACGCACGCGTGTCGAATAGGTTTTGCTGGTTGCCTCCACCTCACGTCAGAGGCATTCACACACAACCTTCGCTTCGGAACACACATACGTCACCTGCGATTTAGTCATATAGTGATCATGGCGGCACGGTATTCGTTTCAAGAACAACGAGATATGGTTTTTGTTTTAATGGCTAGCCGACGGATTCACCCCAGAGTGGAAGGCTGGCGCGCTACCACCAAGCTTGCGGGACGCCTTGGATACATCGCGATCTCCGGCAGGCAAAGCATTCTGCGTTGCGCCAAGTTTCCGTAGTTTAAAAATGGTGCGTTGTCGACCTACATAACATCAATAATTTTGGCTCCTTCTGGCATCTGCTACCCAGGGCTAAAATTTCGTGAACAATTTTACCTCACACTGTACTGTCTACGATATCATAGTAGTATTAATAATACACTACTGGCCATTAAAATTGCTACACCAAGAAGAAATGCAGATGATAAACGGGTATTCATTGAACAAATATATTATACTAGAACCGACACGCGATTACATTTTCACGCAATTTGGGTGCATAGATCCTGAGAAATCAATACTCAGAACAACCATCTCTGGCCGTAATAATGGCCTTGATACGCCTGGGCATTGAGTCAAACAGAGCTTGGATGGCGTGTACAGGCACAGCTTCCCATGCAGCTTCAACACGATACCACAGTTCATCAAGAGTAGTGACTGGCGTATTGTGACGAGCCAGTTGCTCGGCCACCATTGACCAGACGTTTTCAATTGGTGAGAGATCTGGCGAATGTGCTGGCCAGGGCAGCAGTCGAACATTTTCTGTATCCAGAAAGGCCCGTACAGGACCTGCAACATGCGGTCGTGCACTATCCTGCTGAAATGTAGGGTTTCGCAGCGATCGAATGAAGGGTAGAGCCACGGGTCGTAACACATCTGAAATGTAATGTCCACTGTTCAAAGTGCCGTCAATGCGAACAATAGGTGACCGAGACGTGCAACCAATGGCACCCCATACCATCACACCGGGTGATACGCCAGTATGGCGACGACGAATACACGCATCCAATGTGCGTTCACCGCGATGTCGCCAAACACGGATGCGACCATCATGATACTGTAAACAGAACCTGGATTCATCCGAAAAAATGACGTTTTGCCATTCGTGCACCCAGGTTCTTCGTTGAGCACACCATCGCAGGCGCTCCTGTCTGTGACACAGTGTCAAGGGTAGCCGCAGCCATGGTCTCCGAGCTGATAGTCCATGCTGCTGCAAACGTCGTCGAACTGTTCGTGCAGATGGTTGTTGTCTTGCAAACGTCCCCATCTGTTGACACTGTTGACTCAGAGATCGAGACGTGGCTGCATGATCCGTTACAGACATGCGGATAAGATGCCTGTCATCTCGACTGCTAGTGATACGAGGCCGTTGGGATCCAGCGTTTCGTATTACCCTCCTGAGTCCGCCAATTCCATATTCTGCTAACAGTCATTGGATCTCGAGCAACGCGAGCAGCAATGTCGCGATACGATAAACCGCAATCGCGATAGGCTACAATCCGACCTTTATCAAAGTCGGATACGTAATGGTACGCATTTCTCCTCCTTACATGAGGCATCACAACAACGTTTCACCAGTCAACGCCGGTCAACTGCTGTTTGTGTATGAGAAATCGGTTGGAAACTTTCCTCGTGTCAGCACGTTGTAGGTGTCGCCATCGGCGCCAACCTTGTGTGAATGCTCTGAAAAGCTAATCATTTACATATCACAGCATCTTCTTCCTGTCGGTTAAATTTCGCGTCTGGAGTACGTCATCTTCGTGGTGTAGAAATTTTAATTTCCAGTGGTGTAAATACACATTCATAATCGAAAAGATATGAGAACTTGGCTAAACAAATTATTTTACTTTATGACATGAGTGGATTGTCAGTTACAAAAAAAAAAATAAAAAAAAACTGAATATTGTTACAGCTGGTCACAGCCCTACCAACACGCCAGTCATTTTTTCGTCTTTAATTTTGACATGTGTTCACGTATAGAACTTCTGCAGTACCTCACTTGACAATATCGAACGACTGAATTGAAACAGTTGATTTTAATAATAAACATACTGTCTGACAAAAAAAAGCGAAGCACTGAGAAGACAGGATCTTACGGCTATGTAACTTCAAACAATATTGGCCAGTACATAAAATCATAAATGATTACAGTTGAAATTCACCATGACTGATAGAACAGCCACCAGAGTGCACTAGTGTTGTTCGTTTTTAGTGCTGTTGGGTAATCTTGTTTGGTATATAAGGGCTTGTGAACAGCCTCAGAAGCTGAGTGATTACTGCGAATGACACGGACATGCTGCACACTCAAGTGAGACAACATTACCAGTACCTGAAAAAGTTTGAAAGGGACCTCATTGTGAGTCTCCGTTTGGCTGGATGGTCAAATCGTACAATATCCAGATTTTTTGGGTACTCAGATGCGACAGTGGCCCTATGCTGGACTGCATGGAAACGTGAGACTAGACAGAGTCGCCAACAAGCTCCCAGTCCAACATGTCTGAACACCACAAGGGAGTATAACCTTACTGTGCACTAAGCACGTCAGTGTGCTTGAAATGTGCTTGTGCTTGATATCCAAGAACAACTAATACACTCCCTGCAATATTCTGTGTCATCCCACAGCACTGGTCGGAAACCAGCTGCTGCTGTCTAGTGAATTACCTTCCCATACTAGGCTGCTGCTACCGCCTCGACACAAACGGCTGTATTTGTTGTGATGCTGTGACCAGGAAGCATGGACTGGTGATCAATGGCGTCAATGAATCCAAGTTCTGCACTACCGCGAGGTTATCTTCGTCGCCGAATACGACTGCGACCTGCGGAGAGGTTCCATTCTGCACATGAGGAGAGGGGCTGCGCTGTTACTTCTGGCGTCGCGGTGTGGGAAGCCATCGGGTATGACTTCGGGTCCGATTGGTAGTGGTTGAGGAAGCTCTTCTGGCGCAACGTTACGTAGAGGACATCGTGCGTCCTCATGTGTTACCCTTCTCACCACAGTACCGTATCGCCATTTGTCAACAGAACAATACTCGTCCAGACTTGGTATACATCTCTAGGAACTCTCAAATGTGTGTGTGGATTCCTAAGGCACCAAACCACTGAGGTCATTGGTCCCTAGACTTCACACTAAACTAACTTATGCTAAAAGTAACACACACACTCATGCCCGAGGGAGGATTCGAACCTCCAGCGAGAGAGCCGCGAAATCCGTGAGATGGCGCCTCTAATCGCGCGGTCAATCCGTGCGGCTAGGAACTCTGTGAATGATGTTGAGGTATTACCATAGCTAGCATGATACCCAACGTGTTTGGGACCAGCTCGGACGAAACTCAGTCCTAGTGGCGGTATCAGGAGATCAAGAACCAGTCACAACATCTGTGGGTCAGGAGAGGATACAACGGCTCTATGACATGCTTCCCAACCAAATCGGTGCATTCATTCGGGCTAGAGAGGTCATAGCGTCATACTGATAAGTGGGCTCATACTGTCATGTTCTTCATAAAGCTGACTCGATTCTGTAATCACTTAAATAACATCACGTACCCTCTCAGCGCATGAAGTGTCCTTTCACGTCCTTCCCTTTTGTCGGTGCTCCGCTTTTTCTTGTTAATCAGTGTAATTTTTACAATCCAAAACGATCTCATGTATCTCACGTCCTACCCCCCTTAAATACGTTGCCTAGCCAGAAATTTCATTACCCTACGTTAATTATTTTTTGGTGTCGCAATTTTTTTCCGCCCGTGTAGGATTAATTTAGGATGTGGGCAGGGTGGGCGTTACACCATAGCCTTTTCTAAGGACCTTGCATCGTTTCCAAAGCCACGCCCTATCACGCACTATTACCACATGATGTCACTCTGAGCGAGGCTTCTCGGCGGCATATCCAGCCTTGTAAATCAGCATGTCAGGCAAGCCAGGCAGCTATCAGTTCCCAGAGGCGGCACTCGTTGTCACAGTTGTTAGGTGGCGCTCTGTGGCAGCGCCGCGAGCACTCGTGGCGCTGTTGGCGTTTTACAGACTCGCCCTGCGGACGGCCGCGGGATTATGCCGGCCGAGCCAGCACAAGAGCGCCCACGAGGCGCATTAGCGGCGTAACGCTAATCTGTACAAACAAAAGGCTACAGGAATACTCTGGCCCGAGCGGCGAGCGGGTCCGCGCCGGACGTTTCCCGAATTTAAGGCTCGTCGCAGCGGCAACGCCGCCGCAGCGCTGCAGTCGCCGCGCGGGACATTGTTGAAATAACAGCACTGGGGCGCGCGGTCGCCTTTTTTCTCCGCTTTACGCGCTCCGTGTATTTGCTTTTGTAAGTGCGCAGATAACGGGATGTTCCGATTCCCCGAATGCAGGAGCGATTTGCGTTTTCTCTTTCCACACCCTGAATCCAAACCGATTACTCGATTCCCCTCGTTTTCTAATAGGCAGCTTAATCTCTCCGCAGATATTTTCTCTCGGTTCTCTACGTGGAAACCAAAGTATTTTGCATAACATGTCAAACTCACCTCGCAAGCTCTTCATTCCAGTCGATACGTGAAGAACCTTTGTGCCTCTTCTTTTACTGTATAATATTGCTTCGAAACGCCACCGCGCTGGATTAACGATACACAGGGTGGTCGACAAATTCCCAAGTCCGAACTCATTGTTCAATCTCTCGCACCGTTTCAAAGTAAAAATGTATTTGGCATTATCTTTGATCAAAAACTGTTACAAAGCCGCCCGGGTTCCCGGGTTCGATTCCCGGAGGGGTTCAGAGATTTTCTCTGCCTCGTGATGACTGGGTGTTGTGTGATGTCCTTAGGTTAGTTAGGTTTAAGTAGTTCTAAGTTCTAGGGGACTGATGGCCATAGATGTTAAGTCCCATAGTGCTCAGAGCAATTTGAACCATTTTGAACTGTTAAAAAGCAATGAAGGTCGATAAACAGACACTGCATTGGTATTTGGAAGGAAAATGCATACTCTAAAAGCTCTTTCCTGTCTCTCTCTCTCTCTCTCTCTCTCTCTCTCTTTCTACGTTTCTATTTACACCCATTCACGCATCTCCATCCACTCACATATATCCACACACACACACACACACACACACACACACACACACACACACACACACTAGGCATGGTTGTTATAGCAGAAAGTACCGATTTTCTGTCACACTGGTCTTTTTCGTATCCATATTAATGTGACTCTTAAAACTGCTCAAAATAATCAGTTCCTGGAACAACCGATTTTCGGTTTTTTATTGCTGTTATTTCCGACAGTAAACACGGATCTCGAACAAAACTTGAAAAATTCTAATGAAGGTGAAGGAGGTTGAGGCTGCGTCAGATATCGGCCTCAGTGTCTGCAGAAAAGACAGAAGAAGATGAAGGATGTAGTATCGTAGCCGGTGCCTCGAAGATTCCTGCGGGCGCCACGAGCAGCGCTTTAAACATCGCCAACGATGTTCAAATGTGTGTCAATTCCTATGGGACCAAACTGCTGAGGTCATCGGTCCCTAGACTTACACACTGCTTAAACTAACTTATGCTACGAACAACACACATACCCTTGCTCTAAGGAGCGCCAACAATGAAAAACATCCAGGCCGCCGACCAATGAAGGCCGCTAGGACGGTTTTATAAGCTGCGGGCACCTGGGCACCAGTCTTCTAGTCTAGATTACTTCCGTGTCGGTAGTTGGTGCCGAACGTTGTAATATTTTTGGCTTAGTCAGCCATCATATTAGGCTCCAAGAAGCTGTTCCCAGAGCAGTGGAGATGCAAGCAGTATATAGATGACGAAATGTGGTGTGAGGTACCTGTGACAGATGTTGGATTCGGTACCATTCCCGTTAGAAAAACAGCCTGCATAATGCTACTGCTCTGTGATTGGCTGCTGTGTTAGGCGCAAGGGGGCCAAAACGTTAAAGTATAGTTATTATTATTAGTTAAACTACTCATTGGAATGACTTCACTTTTTAGTATAAATATCCTCAACAGCTGACTATCAATCAGTCATTTTAGTATTGTTAAAAACAATTTAAATCATAAACAAAAGACTTACGAAATTGCAGATGAAGCACTTCGGAAGCGTTCGGGTCACGCCTTTTCTGGTGTGTTTCGCGAAGTGTTTCGGGCTGTTCGTCACTCTGGATTAGGCCTTCGAGAAGAACAGACATGTTGTCTGTCGTAGGATGTGTTTCCAACTTTTATTTAAGTTCATGTTCGTCACTCTGGATTAGTCAGTCAAGATGTACAGTCATGTTGTCTGTGGCAGGATGTGTTTGCCAGTTTTCAGTATTAAAAGATTCACTCCGGTAATCATGAGGCACAGACATTTTCGTAAACATTGTGTTTGATCATATACTTTACTGTATCAGAAGATGTTGTATTAAGCTCATGTAGTCTTCTCGTGTGGCTATATTCAAATACGCGATGGGCATCCCAAAGAAGTGATACATTATTTCAGAACAGAACCTCGCTAAAAGTCAGTTTCAGTCTCAAGATACAGAACCTACGACCTGCGTGCTGTTTTGTGCGCTGGGGACATCAACTTGAAGACAGCTGGTTAGTGAACTATAACAGAATCTTCGCATTCCATACAGTACAGTGGAAACAACTAGGCGCCTCACGTGTACTGCATGCACAGAACAAATGTGCTCAGTGACACGTCATCTGCAGCAATGCACAGGAGGTAAAGGAGGATGATCGTTATTAACACCAACAATCAATTCATTCTTCCTTTCTTGTAGTAACGTTACACCGAGTTGTTGATAGTTACCTTCAGTGTGCTTACAAGAAACCCCTTGAGTTCAAATGGTTCAAATGGCTCTGAGCACTATGCGACTTAACTTCTTAGGTCATCAGTCGCCTAGAACTTAGAACTAATTAAACCTAACTAACCTAAGGACATCACACACATCCATGCCCGAGGCAGGATTCGAACCTGCGACCGTAGCGGTCGCTCGGCTCCAGACTGTAGCGCCTAGAACCGCACGGCCACTCCGGCCGGCTAAACCCCTTGAGTACGTGGTGGCAAGTTCATTCCTTTAGTAAGGCTCATTCGAAAGTGTTGTGTTAATAGCTATGACAGGCAAAATATTAGCTGCTAATGACTCACCATGTGCATCAGGAGGGCGACAGAAAATGAGTGTCCCGGAGACACAGAAGATCAACCTATGAGATGTACATATTACGCTTCACAAAATGGACATCGTCGACAATGAAGAAATTTTCAGAACAAACCATTAACTTGGACCTTGATCACTGAATGAAGAGTGAGGCACCTTGGTGATCACAAATGTTCGCACCTTCAAGATCGAAGGCGAACTCCCCGGGAGTTACTAACCGTGCAGGACTTTCAGCTAGGTATCTACTCTTAAAGAATGCATATAGAATCATATGGTGATGAGAACTGATGGAATGTGACGGCACGCAACCGAATACCCAAACAGTCTGTCCTGGATCTTATCATGAAACTGGTTATCCTTTAAGGGGCAGTTGCATATAGTGCGATAATATGTTGTACAGGCAGGGACACATCCAGAGGCTAAATTTGTCCAGTGGTTCCAGGTGGTATGAACTGCAATGTCACACACTTTTCAAGAGGGTAGTTTGCTCTAAAGAGGTATGACCTTTATACGCAGACCAGGAATCAAGCAAAAGCATGTTATTTTCAACCAGCTATTGGCCAAAAGCAGCGCTCATGCCATAGCTGTAGCCCTCTGACGCCCATTTTCCCGCTCCTGCTGGCTGTGATGTAAATATTCCCTGCTGTCCTTGCAAGATCACGCACACGAGAAGGAGTCGTAGAGGGGGGGGGGGGGAGGGTGAGGGTCAAGAATCTCCAATTTCTAGCAGCACAATAAATAAGTTTCCAGCCAATTTATCATCTAGATTAATAGTCGACATAATTTGTACGAATGCCTTAAGGCACTGACTTTGGATGAGCTTGATACAACTCTCTTGGTAACTCTTATTTCTAGGATTCCTTTAATATGCATTTCCTCTTCAAATCCCGATTGGTCGGAGTTGAAAACAAATTCCTTACTGAACGATGGGATAAGTTTATTTATATTATTTACAAATTTTCGGTCTCAGTCCGCCGTTTGCTATGCAGTGTAAAGTCGACACTTTGTTTGAAATTTCGTTGCCTTATGTCTTCTAATTCCGTAGTATTGTTTGAAGTTATGCAACCATCCACTGCTTCCCTTGAAACCACTGTAATCTATGTCGCTCGCATTTTGATGTGCATAAAGTAATAGCTCACTATCATGCACATGTTGTAAACTGTATGGAACATCCTTGAAACTCGCAAATATCAGTTTCTGTACCAAATGCGTCTCTTGAATTTTCATAGTTTTTCTTATGCACTAAACAGCCATACCGAGAAATTTTCGAAATCTACTCATATTTTTTTTTTTTTTTACTATGCTGCGGATGATCTTCCCTGTACGCAATTACTACGTTTAATTGGAGACGGTATTTGTGGGCCCCTGTCTGACAAGGATGACGAACTACAAGGCTCGGCACCTGTTTCAGTATCACTTTCACTTGTTAAGCACGAGTCGTCATCACTGTACGCCTCTGTACATTGTCCGCACAGTCGAGCATATACACCACACATTTCACTGGCTCATCTTGCAGAAATGTTAATCATCTGCCACGTCTTTCCGACTCTGCGAAATTATTTGAGTTCTTTTCTGAGGAAATTTCAAATTCTGCAATTGTTGTTGTACATATAACGCAATGACTGCTTTGTTTATAACTGCCATTACTCCGCTTTATATCAGCATCAGAAGCACTGTAGCACTATTACGAGTCACTCATCGACTAAGCTGTTCAACAACGGTCCGTAGTCTGAAGTTGTGTTCATCACTGGATACCTCCATTCCCGACCCCTGTTGCCGGCAGCAGCCAATATTGTGGTTGCATAGTGGACAACATGTGGGACGTCGAATGCCGTGAATATCACTAGCCTTTTGCGACCTCGCACTCGAGGGCTTCCTTGTTAGGACCGATGACCAAGCAGTTTGGTCCCTCTCCCACCCTTTAAACCAACCAACCACCTTTCACCTATTTCTGATTAGCAACGAGGACATAACATTTGGCTCTTCGGAATACAGCTGTTACCGAGTCGCATCGTAACAAAAGAGACGGGTGTGGTGATTGCGAGCGTCAAAGGTCACAACTTGATGACTTTCCGCATCGTCACTTTTGGATAGTATCAAATTTTCACCCTGAAACAACCCCAAAATTAAGGGTTCAGTTTTCATCCCAACTTACATCAGTAAAATTTTCAAACAATTTACGGGAATTCAACCAGGTAATATTTACAGCGACCGCCGATATTTCGGTGGGAGTACACCCTGCCATTTTCAAGGCACAAACTGCAACGGACAGGCGATGTACAAACAAATTTAAAACCTCGGTTCCTGGAGTAATTCATGAAAGATGACGCGCACGCACTGAACACTAGTGCCACCAAAGATGAGCAAGGTCAGAGGCACTGATAGCGAAGGGCTAGGAACTAGCAGATGAGGTAACATTGACTCTGTCTCTCTGTTTTTTGACAAGGTAGAGAGCAGGATTTCAAGCAGAGCTTAAACAAAAGCCTCATCCCCGTTTACAAAATTGCTTGCTAATTTACTCTTAGCAGCTTCCTTAATAACACTGTCCCAATAGCTGGACGTCGCTGGTCTCGGTCGTTATGAGGAAGTCCATCGGTCACTTGTCCGTCGTGAGAGGCAATGCCTGAAAATTAGTATTCTCGGCACCCACTTGACACTGTGGATCTCGGAATATTGAATTCCCTAACGATTTCCGAAACGGAACGTCCCATGCGTCTAGCTCCAACCAGCATTCCACTTTAAAAGTCTGTTAATTTCTGTTGTGCGGCCATAATTACATCGGAAACCTTTTCAAAACCTTATCACAAATTATAGCTCTGCCAATGAGCTACCCTCTTATACCTTGTGTATGGCGTACTATCGCCATCTGAATATGAGCATACCGCTATCCCATGACTTTTGTCGCCTTGGTGCATCCTATTACCTAAATCGTTGTTCTGTAGCAGAAAAGTGAGTTTAAGTGAAAGTCTGCAACATGGTTCAAATTCAGATTGCTCTGAGCACTATGGGACTTAACATCTGAGGTCATCAGTCCCCTAGAACTGAGAAATACTTAAACCTAACTAACCTAAGGGCATCACACACATCCATGCCCGAGGCAGGATTCGAACCTGTGACCGTAGCAGCAGCGCGGTTCCGGACTGAAGCGCCTAGAACCACTCGGCCACAATGGCCGGCCTGCAACATGGCCACTTTGCACGGCAGGTATAGAAAAGTGACCAGAGACAGAGAAAAGGAAGAATAAGACTCGGATGAAGTGGAATCTAGTTTTCTAAGGCTTATGTTTGGATGTCTCTTCTCAAACTGTGTTACCAAATCCTTATCTCCTATCTTTTTTTTTTCTTTGTTGAAATGGTGTGGTAGATTATTCCGCTCAGCATGCAGAAATGCCATGTCTTCGTTCTTTGTCAAAAATATGGTTAAGAAGTTCTTCCCCCCGCTCTTGGTTGTATACACATCCGAAGTCCCCAGGACTTTTCTTGACGTCAGTAGCATAACGGCTTTTTGTAATAACTCTTCTTTTAAGTGTCTTTCTTGAGATACTGTACAGTATGGTTGATGTAGCAAGCGACATTTTTATTTTCTTACAGCATTCAATTGAGAATCCCGTGATTGTTGTAATGATTTTCTTAAATAATTTGTTGACGTCTTAACATACACCTGTAGTAAGACTACAAAGCTTTTCACTATGTCTTTAATATAATACTGCATCAGCATACTTACTTTTACGTAATATTCTCTTATCATTAACTCTGTTGGCTTAAAACAAGGTAAATACATTACAGCTCTGTCCCGTCAGGTGACTGGCCGCTATGCTCGACTGGGGCCGTTACACTAAATGTTATCTGATTACGAAATTACATAATCTAAGTAATTATAATAACACGTGGTTTCGATGGTTAAATATAAAAATTTTACAGCATTGTAGAAATTAACTGTGACATTATAAACTTTTTTAATACATGTAAATGAATTTGTCCCGTGTCTTACTCTTGGCGTAGAGAAGACACAAAAGATTTCACTGCAGAGGAGCGCGAGTACCTATCGCCATGAAACTCGCTGACAAAACCAACAAATGTTTCTTTCAAAAGTTCCAAATGTTCACCACTAGGCTGCAGCCACTTTATTGCCCCCGTAGCCGTCCTTACTCTATTGGATTCGTTTACCATTTCCAGCATTTGTCTTCTGATCTAGGGAAATCTCCGGAATACTTTGTTCGAAACGGGAAGTTTGCAGTCATTTTAATTTGTTTACTGGAAAATAGGTCCGAAACAAAAATTTCTGCGGCTACTGTGTATCTGTATGTACTATCCTAAGATGACCACTTCCCGTCTCTTGATATCGTCATCAAAGCCTTGGAGTGCCATTGCCGAGACAGCCAACGCTGCCAAACAAAATGCTTCAACCGTCCGATATTTCTCTACTGCTAAATATACCCCACAGGACGTATCTGAAAACCTGAAAAAAATCCACTCGCACATTCGACTGACGAGTGTAAACGCGACTGTGAGGTTTTGGGTTTACCATCGTTCAATATTTTTAAATATCATACCTTTTCGTAGCAGGGAATAATTTGTTCTTATATTGTTATGGTTTAATGGAAGTCGACAAGTCCGTAGTGAGTCTCTAGTTGTATGTAGCGGCAGACGTCCACGCACATGCCACGCAATTCCCTTACATCACGGCGTGGCGCTTTGTGACGTCAAACTGGCGAACGATGGCGTCCCAGGTGTATTCCATCGGTTTCAGATCAGGCACTTACGGTGGGCAAGACATGAACGTGAGATCAGCATGAAAAGTAGTTCACTATCGTGCTTCTAAAATCACTTTATCACGATTCTGGTCCTGTGATATGGGTAGTTATTCTACCGGAAGATACCGTCGCCACCAGGGGCATGAAGGGACGCAGGTGGTCTGCAATAATCTTCATGTTGTTGCAGTGCATTAGATTACTGCCACGGGTCGCATGAACGCCGAGGTGAATGTCCCCTAGCGCATATTACTACCCGCAACAGCCTGCTTCTGTGGTACGGTGCCTGTTTCGAGCAGTGGTTGGCTTCGTGATTCATCCGATCAGGTGACACGTCTCCACTGTGCCACGACCCGATTTCGATAATTCTGTGCCTATCGGTATCGTAATTTACGACATCGTTGCGTTAAGATGAGAACACATACTGGTATTCTCCTGAAGAGCCCCATGTTCAACAACGTGCACTGAACAGGGTGCAACGAAGCGTAAGTATTGTTCTCTATCGTCCTGCCTTTCTTGCTTTACAGAGGAGGCAAACCTCCGAATTCCATGTTTTATGATACGCATGGACGTCCAAAACCTTGTCGCCTGCCCTGACCACTTTCCATGTATCATATTCCTCCACTTCATTATCCTCGACGGACCCAGAGTAAAGGAACCGTTGTTCTACTTTCACGCAGTACTGGGTAGTTTTCGTGTTCTTTCAGTTCGTTATTCTCAGCCGAGTAAGTTGATAGTGTCACTAAGTACCAAATACTGGCTTATATTTTCTTTCCCATTGGTAATTCGAGGACGACTCGGCTGTAATCCGTGTACGAATCGACCGGTGCTGACAGTATTTCGTCTGTTCACGTGCTACGATTTAATTCATACGGCAAATCGCCGGTGGTTTCATACCCAACAACCCTAAACGAAGATTTTAGTGGGGCCCAGGCAAGTTTCCAGAACACCACAACTTCCATCCAGTGACCATACGTGGCTGCGCCTTGGGACCGCAGAATTGCCATGTTTGTCTGCAACGCCCTACGTCAGACAGTGGCGTGGCGATTCAGACTGCAATTATTTTGACATAACGAGTTCAGCTTTTGCAACTTCAGCAGTTACCGTTAACGCCTGAACAGCTGTCGTGAGTGTCCATCACTGTGTACAGTCGTGCTCAAAAGTATCCGAACGACCTGAACTGCATTTCGCCTGATTCGCATGCAACCGACATAACGCAGCTGTCTAGCAGGCCCTCTACTCGCTCCTTGGTACAGTCGTTTGACTATTGAAAATGGTTCCAACAAGTCACCACTAGAAAACACTGCTCTGTATCGCAATAACTCAAGTTGTAAAGTTATAAAACGATACTAGAAATATAAGGGAACAACTTATCACAGGTACGACTGTCCTTAAGGCGTGTAAGCTCACATTTATTGCAATAAATGACATACCTGAAATGTTACCACTCTCATTATTAAATCATATACGTAATGCACGTAGTAAATGCGTCGTATTCATAATTTCCTCTTCAAAGTAACATATCGTACTTGTTATTTAACACAAAAATACATTAAAACTTTAAGTTACTCACGAGCAGGTAGTTGAGAATATGTATGAACTTCAAATGACACGACGAACCGTCTCATTCGGCATATGGATTCAAACCCAGTCCATGCAGACTAAGATTTCGCGACTGATGAAAATTAAAAATCATTCCTGACTAGGCATACAGAGAGTGATATACCCCGATTTTAGACAGTATCAGTTAGCAAATATCAACTTTAAATTACATGAAGTAAACATTTTTAATGGACGCGAATTCCAACCAAGCATCTATTGTCCCTGTTAACGAACTACAAGAGATGTCACATATTGCTTATTCACAAGTAACTTACTAGAAATGCTGTGAGGTAAAGCTTTGTGTTGGACAGGGATTCGAACCCAGAACCTAATTGAATTGTTATCTAAGCACAATCAACTTTGACATATCCGATTTTCTCGGCAGTAGCCAGATGTTTTAACTGAAATAACGAGACGAAACATTAACTTTTTCCTTCCCAGAACTCCAGCCCGGCACCTATCGCTTTTATATTCTAGAAAAATGAACGTTAAATATGGGTTTGTTACACCAGCAGCGATATGTGAGCATGTTTGAACTAGAAATAATATGACGAAGAGTTCAGTACTGACTGGGATTCGAACCCGACACATATCGTTGTTGACTGCACACAAAGAGACGTCAGCTACCGAATTTTTCTCCGCCAGGAGCTCGGAATAACATCCTTGAACTTACAGTGATCTCTCAAATAGTTCTGTGTCCCACTGGGAGGCAAAAACGACATATTTCGTTACTGTTAACAGTGAATGAAAATGCATTAAAAATCAAAATTATTATCCACCAGCATTAGGTGTTCTCATGCTAGAGCTTGATAACACGTAATGTAAACTTTGGTACCAGGCCAGCATTCGAACCCATTCGCGCCCAATATGTGGAGATGTTGAGGAATCTGCAGTTTTGAACAAACAACAAATAGTAGTCGAACTGTATTGTCACGAAGGGATCAAATTCCGCGTTAATGGCGGTGTGAGTTGCATTTCAAGTTCAGAACAAATTTCATCGACATACAGAAGCTCATATAAAAGATGGAATACGTGTACTGTGACCCTACATAGCGTTTGTTTCGTCACTAGAAATAAATAACTAGTATAAGGAAGGTTACTGGTGATAGAATTCCCACATTTCGCCACTCCTGACTTTATTGTGGTTCAACCTAACGTCTACTTGGCAGAGGAGGAATATCATGTTTAATGTGAATTTCAGACCGCAATGCCATTACACCTTCTTCACTTGGCGTAGCCAGAAGAGAACAGAATCTGTCTCTCTATTAAAAATCATCGGCAAAAGTTGGAATGGAACCCAGATCATCAGCAGAGCAACCTATCATCAATCCAACAGACCACCAATTCCTTTGCAGTGCGACACATTTTTCTATCATAACACCGTTGTGGCACATCCGATGAGAATTCTGACACACAGGCTCCCTGTAGTGGTTTGCAGCATGTTCAGTACATTCATTTACTTGGTTGACTGAATCGCCATGAACTAGCTGCCTCGGCTACCCAGTGCAAACATTCGACTCTATTATGTAATCACCGAAATAAAATCACGTAACTGCCACCTACATAGAACTGCCAACACTGTAGGATGCAGAAGTTTAAATATGAAGTGTTCCTTTCCATTTGAGATACTCTATTGCACTATCTGTTTGTTGAAAACGTCGTGCAGTGCAAAAGAAAAGCTGTAACTGTCTGTCTCTCAGAAGTCTAGATCCGGCCATACGCATTATCTCACTGCACTGTGAAATTCGGAAGTTCCGGAGGAACTGTCGTTGACTTCTGGAGCTGCTGCAGATGCATGTTAGGTAGTAGTGTAACGGTAAGTGTCACGCACCGTAGATAAGTCGTTGCGAGTTAAATTACATTCGGTGCTACAGTTTTTGAAACGCAATTCTGCTGTCTGCTAAAGTTACCAATTTAATGGAACTTTGAACATAATTCCCTTTACTTCTCAACCCAAAATAGTCGCATGTGGAAAAAGGGCTAACTTCTGCGACATTTTGTTCTTTTCAGGTTTAATAGACGGCCAGGCAGCAGATGCATCTCGAAGCTTTTGTATTATGTATGGGGAGAGCGCATCGTGCCAAAATAGAACAGTATTTTCTACATTAGCTGTCGTCTGGCAGTGGCATTTTATTCATCTTCAAACCTTCTTTGACAGCTTCAACTCTGAACAAGTTTTCTACATGGATGTAATCAATAAACTGCATGTGCATTGTCAGACTGTTATAGATAACACCAGAGAATTCGCATAGATCGTTGACGATTAATTTCTCTCTCATGTTTAGTATTGTTTTAACTACATTAAAAGAAACCTTACGAAAATTGTGCGCTGTATTATATGAAATGAAATAAAATCACCCACGATAATCTTACGACGAAAGTCTGTTTCAATAAAACTGAGTATCTGTACACAAGCGTGCCTCTATCGGCACGAATTAGTAACTACTTACTTGGATTTCGATTGGGTCTGTGTTTAATTGGTATGCTGTGTCATACTCAACAGGTATGCATAATGTGGCATTTCATAAATAAAGTTATGTATTCCTAGAAAACCAAAATTTGCTTGTCAGCAGCGGTAAGAGGCGTCCCCTGTTGTGAAGCATTGTAAGTTTTTCACCATTGCACTATGAGCTGAAATTATTTTCTTGCGATTTCCTTATCGATGTTTGATCTGACTGTTTGTAGCTCTTTCACAGAAGGGATAAAAACGTTACTGTCTGCGAGACTGGAACCGCGAACCATAACAGATGCTTTTTCACAGCTCGACACCTCCCCACACATCTGACGAAGAGGCCTGTGTTGTGCCTTCCTCTTGCGAGGCCAATAGGAGCTAAAACTCGAAAACCGTTAGTTAAAGGACGAGATTAGTTGCGATTTCCACGTGCAACGGCTTTCCTGGGCTGAAAACCGTAAATTTACAATCTTTTGTTACACCTCAAGCGATAATAAGTCAGATTATTCAATGGAAAAGACAGGAAATATCAAGTGAACTTTAAGGCTTAATTCCGTACACACCAGGAATTAACTCTTCGATCACAGGGTTGCCAAACATACGTTGCCTTGTTGCCAAATCTCAGTTACAGTACCAGCAGGAAGAAGACGAACCGATGTGATCCTACAGCGGTCTGGTCAGTGACTATAGCTGACGTCTCAAAGACGCGGCTGCTACGGCCTGGAATATGTAATGCGTCTGGTTCACATTTCTGTAACTAGGTTTAGCGACTGGGTCGTAGTTACCAATAATACTCAGAACTGACTGCAAATTAAACATCTTAAATCAGTAACTCTCATAGTTGGTTTTATATTTCTTTCGTAACTGTACTGAAAACTAAGAAACTCATTCACGGACGTTTTCGTGCCTCGCCGATAGTCGTGCACACCAAACAAATAAAAATAAAAAAAGAATGTGTGTGTGTGTGTGTGTGTGTGAGAGAGAGAGAGAGAGAGAGAGAGAGAGGGAGAGAGAGATAGAGAGAGCGAGAGAGAGAGGGTAAAAAATTGTTGTAAAGAAATTGAATACCGCTATGTAACGAAATCTTTCACTAAAATGACACGTTCCAAATCATTACGAAATGTCGTATTCATGATTATGGAACAAGTATTAATCTAACCTAATCTAATCATATCATATTGCTGTCTAGCTGTCAACAGTCATGAAATTTTCGGCAGTATCAGTAACCAAATCTAAACCTGAAAATAAAAGACGACAGTTTTTGTAATGAACTGGGACTCCTATCAAGACCCTTTCATCTCTGTTAACTAACCACGAAAGATGTCTGATATGCCTCCATTAAGAAGTAACAATGTGTGTATGCATTTACAGATGAATCATATGATGCGAAGTTCTGTGTTGGAGACACGAACCCAACACGTTCCTGCTGCTAGGTGTTTGAATCTAAAATAAGGTTACAAATTTTTGTGCCTGAGCGACAATCGAACCGCACTCCTATCGTTCTTCTTTATCGTCCACGAATATAGCATAAGTATCAATTGCTTACTCACCAACAGTAAGATGTGTGCGTGTTTGACCTGAAATTGTTGGCAACACATGAACAGACATTAAAAATGCACGTTAATTTTCACTAGCAGGCCGGTGTGCACGTGATAGGACTTGAAATTATGAATATTTTTGTACTGGATCAGGAATCAGACCCACATACTTACCTTTGGAGGAGACCTAGAGTAGACTGCAGTCTTGGAAAAAGAAACGGAATGTTTAAACTATACTGTTCCGAGAGATTCAGATCCTCGAAAGAGGAGATTCGAATTCGAATCATAGTCCAGTACCAAATTTATCAAAGTCTCTAGTTCAATCAAGTACAAGTAAAATAAGAGCCCTGTTCCTTTAAATGGCTATAGGTTCATCAAATAAAATAAAATGTTCTAATGTAAGTAATTCTATTTACCAAGACCTCCACCTATGTCATTTCCCAAAGTAAAGCGGCTCTGTCCAGTTGGGAATGAAGGAACGTGATGTTTAATGCGGATTCTGGATTATAACGTCTTTCTCTTGAGGTTATCAGAGGTAAAGTAAATCTGTTTTTACCTCTTAAAAATAAATGCCTGATCCCACGCATTGCACTTGTGCTAGTTCGTTCCACCAGACCCTTGTGGCCACATTTTCCAGCCCAAGGAGTGTGCTGTAACGGATGATGTGCTCAGTTTACAAAATTAGTCACGGTCGAAGAAATGCGAGTCTATGAAATGGTTAAGTAGAAGCAAACTTCTGACGCTGAGATTATGCTATTCTCACGTCATCAGGATGTAAAGGACTCTTCTAGGCAATATAGCCTCGATGTGAAGCCATTTTGAAACTATCACTAAATAAGGAAATTTCTTAGTTCGAGAAAATCCACTGTTAAGTGTGAAGTTACCGGATAATTCGATTAATACTATCACTATTACTACCATTTTCTTCATTGCGCTGCTGGAACACATGTGTTTCAAGGTCATTTAAGGCATTTTGGTCATTATAGAAGTAATTGCCCAAAAACAGTTTCTTTCGCTGCCTATGGAATCCTTTTCGTGTTAATATCAAACATCAGCAATTAATCGTAGACTACATTAAAACTAAAAGTGATTCAAATGGCTCTGAGCACTATGGGACTTAACTTCTAATGTCATCAGTCACCTAGAACTTAGAACTACTTAAACCAAACTAACCTAAGGACATGACACACATCCATGCCCGAGGCAGGATTCGAACCTGCGGCAGTAGCGGTCGCGTTGTTCCAGACTGAAGCGCCTAGAACCGCTTCTTTTATTTTTTTTATTTTTTTTTATTTTATTTTTGCAGAGCTGCAAACGTGGGTGAGCTCCACCTACTCTTCAGCATGGTCGAAACGGTAGGGCTCGTCCGGGATATGAAGCCGGGACCTCCTGCACCCAAAGCAGGAATCATACCCCCTTTTTTTGCCTTTCGCAGGCAAGTGCTCTACCATCTGAGCTACCTTTTTTTTTAACTAATTATCATTTTTGTTTTTGCCACTGCGTTTTTTTTTTTTTTTAACTTGCGTGCGTGGCAGGGAGATGGCGGCAAGGAGGGCAGGGGTCACTTAGTCCGAGGCCTGGCCATGGTGCCGCCCCCATACCCGTCACCATTCACATTGACTGTAAAGGAACATCGATTTTTTTCGCCCTTGGGAAAGCATCAATAGGGGATTGGAGCCAGACCATTCGATCGATACATAAACGGGTGAAGGTTTTAGAGCTCGAACAGCTATCCAATACCTGTTCTATTGAATGCAATATGGAGCATATTATCGTACTTGCGACGGTGATCCGCGTAGTGTCTAATTTTTATATATTCCATGTGTAACAGAAATTCGCTGTAATCGTCGCCTGTCAGCCGATTGAAGACATGACTTGTATAGTGGCCCAACAGCCACATGACGGCATTATTTTTAGTTGGCGGAAAATATTTGACGTCCGGTCTGTGCAGTAAGTTCGTGTCTATGGTATTTTCAGAAGCCCTAGTTATAAGGGCGACTTTTTGACGAACCCATTGCCAACTGCGCATGCGGTGACTGCAAGTATATCTGTGGAGAACAGTATCCACTTGGTGACAATCTGGACAATCGGCTGTGTCGCTTAGCCCAACCGAACCGCTCGGCCACTCCGGCCGGCATCAAAACTAAAGTAATTGATGAAGACGTTAACACCAGTGGGTACAGCACTGCTAAATATTCAAAATGATTATCAACCTGAGTTCATCCACAAAACGAGGTGTATTTATAATATTGAAGCTAGACTGTGTCTCCTTGTCTTCCTGGAGTGAGCATCGGAAGGCGTTTACACACACGTATACGGGGGTAATCACAAAAGTAAGGTCTCCTAATGGACACGCAAGTGCCAACGCAGGCACAAACGAGAGACCATTAATTTTAATGCCCAGCGGAATTCACCGTAGCAGCTGCAAGGTGACAAAGTGATAAAGAGCAAGACTGCAAATACGAAGGTCTCAGGTTCAATTCCCCGTCAGGCCCACGACTTTTTGTGCCATTTTACACTTATTTCCTCTCGGTTAGTGTTTGTTGATGTGAAAAATGCCGAGTTGCACTGTGGTCCGAAAGTGACGTTAAACTGTAGGTTCCCCTATTAACTGGCTAGGTAAGTCAACTCAAAGGTCGGAGGAAAGCAACGGCATACCACCTCCAACAAGACCGTGGCTACTAAAGCACTGTGGTGTTCAAACCACTCTTCCGACTGATGACTGCTTTACTTTCTATAGGTTCCAAAGTTAATGATCTTCGGGTTATTAAAATTTTTTTGCTTTCCTTCTGTAGCTTTGATACCAGTTAACGTAAGTAACCGGTCGAGCACTGTCACCGTTCGAATTGTCAAGGTGGTAGACGACGATGCTGTTGACCCCAGATACAATCTTGGTCATGGCTATGTTTCAGTTGAATACCTTTATGTGACTTTCTGCGTATTTCAAGATGTACTTTTATACACTTGGTACGCATCCAAATTGATATCTGATAGAGCTGTATTTAGCAACATGAATCAGCTATGTTTTCCATGCAATATAACGGACAACACGTCAGTGCAGCGACATTTCGTTTGAGTGTTGCGCATGGTGCAAGAAATATATGTGTTTTGCTTGCTTCTGTGATAGGTTTCACCCCACTGAATGTGAGGAAGCTCACGAATAGACTGTCAATAACTGGAATTGCGCAATAATACACTTGAAAGTGGTATTTTTGCATTATGTATACCAATGAAAATAACTGTAAACAGGTTATATGCCTACTTGCTTATTATTCGCGCTTCTCGATGCTTTCCTCAAAAAAGAAAAATAAAGATAAAAAGGGATAGAGAGACAGAGAGAACCAAACAGTTATTACTAATGTGACAGAAAGCGAAATACGTTGTAGATTCACCTGAATTATACTCATAACTACAGCACCGAGAGGAAAGGGGCGATAAAAATTTTGTCGGCGTGTGCTTCTGGTTACTAGATATCATGTTACCTACTCTCGTGTTTCACCTCAAGACCAGGGTCGCCCTAGGATCGTAGACGAGAGTGGTGTAATCAGACTGTAGTCAACAGTTCCTCCGGGAAGTGTAGCAGTCTACAATGTTGCCAGATCGAGCATATTGCCGGACATAGAATTCTGACCGCAGTGCTATCAGACGAAAAGATCAACCAGACACAAACTGTGGGAAGTTTGTTTTTACAACCTTCTTACCTGGATAAAGAGCTTTTCCTATTTGAGATATCTGTAAACGTTGCTGCATAAGACGATTTAAGAAGAAACTAAATTCCTTCAGATACGCCAGTTTTTAAAGAAATCGTCTTAACAGCACTATATCGTCGTTTGTGAATCGTTTACCGGACGTACTCTGCCGCATTTCGCTGGTTGGAAGGCAAAAAGCTTACAGACAAATTTCACAGAAGGAAAAGGGGGACGAAATGTCTCCCACTGGATGTATAGCTGTTTTATTTGAATGATTACAAAATCGGGTACAACGAACAGTGAGCTTCTCAGTATAAGCACATTACTGTTGTCAGTATGATGTTGCACCGCCCAGGCCCTGTAATGATAAAGGGCCCGTTTAGATCAGGCATATTGTATACAGACGTGGAAGAGAGAGCACCACTAAATTCTACAATCTGTATCCATACATACAGAAATTACTGTTATAGTGTACTTATGGAGCCCAATGAGTGAATTCCATACTTTCCGGTGAGGAAGAGCACTGGAAAACAGTCTTCGCTACATTAGGTTACTTAAACTGGTGTCACTTTGAGCTAGAATGTATGGTCAGCGACTAAGTGTAAGGACAATGAGTCGAATGCGGGTTTTGCAACTGTGAAATACTTTCCTACATTATAGAAGCGAATATTAAATTTTAATTAATATCGCGAAAATTTTGAACTTGGATAGCTTAGAATGAAAACCTTTCTGTTTATTGCAAAGGAAAACAATTGATTTGCTAAAACATTTTCTGTCATACACAACTTGAAACGGGTCACGTCGACCAAGTCATATAGAAGAATTGACAGCGACGTATATCGGAAGGCAGTAAGATCCCTTGGCTTTTGGTTTGGCACTATTCGATAGCCATTTCTACGCGCAAGTAAATGAAGAAAGACAGCGCGTTTTTGTAATCAAGTAACGTCTTCGTCAATTACTTTAGTTTTAATGTAATCTATGAGTAATTACTGATCTTTGATATTAACATGAAAAGAATTCCGTAGACAGGGAAATAACCTGTTCTTGGGCAACTACTTCTGTAATGACCAAAAGGCCCTATATGATCTTCCAGCATATGTGTTCCAGCAGCGGTATGAAAAAATGATAGTAATAATGACGGTAATAATCAAATTATCCGGTAACTTCACACTTCACAGTGGATTTTCTCGAACTAAGAAATTTCCTTAATTAGTGAAAATTTCAAAATGGTTTCACATCGAGGCTATGAAGCCTAGAAGAGCCTATACATTCGGATGAGGTGAGAATAGCATATTCTCCGCGTCAGGAGCTTGTTTCTACTTAACCATTTCATAGACTCGCATTTTTTCCACCGTGACTAATTTTGTAAGCTAAGCACATCATCCGTTACGGCACACTCCTTGGGCTGGAAAATGTGGCCACAATGGTCTGGTGGAACGAACTATCACAAGCGCAAATGCGTGGGTACAGGCATTTATCTTTAAGAGACACAATCAGATTCACTTTACCTCTGATAACCTCAGGAGAAAGACGTTATAACCCAGAATCCGCATTAAACATCACGTTCCTTCATTCCCAACTGGACAGAGCCGCTTTACTTTGGGAAATGACATAGCTGGAGGTCATGGTAAACAGAAATACTGTCGCCAGTAAACTTACTTACATTAAAAAATTTTAGTTCACTTGATGAACCTATAGCCATTTAAAGGAACAGGGCTCTTATTTTACTTGTACTTGATTGGACTAGAGACGTAGAAAAATTTGGTGCTGGACTATGATTCGATTTCGTATCCCTTCTTTCGAGGATCTGAATCTCTCAGGACACTATAGTTCCTTTTTCCAAGACTGCAATCTACTCTAGGTCTCCTCCAAAGGTAAGTAAGTGGGTCCGATTCCTGATCCAGAACAAAATATTCATAATTTCAAGTCCTGTCACGTACACACCGGACTGCTAGTGAAAATTAACGTGCATTTTTAATGTCTGTTCATGTGTTGCCAACAATTTCTGGTCAAACACGCACACATCTTACTGTTGGTGAGTAAGCAATTGATAATTAAGCTATATTCGTGGACGATAAAGAGGAACGGGTGGAGTGCGGTTCGATTGTCGCTCAGGCACAAATATTTGAATCCTTATTTTAGATTCAAACACCTAGCAGGTGGCAAGAAAAACCGATACGTAACATTTGATTTTACTAAAAATCCGATTACGTGTTGGGTTCGTATCTCCGTCACAGAACATCACATGATTCATCTTTAAATGCATACACACTTTGTTACTTCTTAATGGAGGCATATCAGGCATCTTTCGTGGTTAGTTAACAGAGATGAAAGGGTCTTGATAGGAGTCCCAGTTCATTACAAAAATTGTCGTCTTTTAATTTCAGATTCAGATTTGGTTACTGATACTGGTGAAAATTTCGGTAATTCATGACTGTTAACGGCTAGACCGCAATATGATATGATTAGATTAGGTTAGATTAATACTTGTTCCATAATCATGAATACGACATTTCGTAATGATGTGGAGCGTGTCATTTTAATGAAAGATTTCTTTCAATAGCGGTATTCAATTTCTTTACAATAATTTTTTACCCTCTATCTCATTCTGTTATATTTTTCTCTCACTCACTCTCTCTCTCTCTCTCTCTCTCTCTCTCTCTCTCTCTCTCTCTCTCACACACACACACACACACACACACACTCACACACACACACTCTTTTTTATTTTTATTTGTTTGGTGTGCACGACTATCGGGGAGGCACGAAAACGTCCGTGAACGAGTTTCTTCGTTTTGAGTTCAATTACAAAAGAAATATAAAAACAACTATGAGAGATACTGATAAATGATGTTTAGTTCGCAGTCAGTTCTGAGTATTATTAGTCACTACGCTCCAGTCGCTAAACCTAGTTACAGAAATGTGAATCAGACGAATTACGTATTCCAGGCCGTAGCAGTGAGACGTCAGCTATGGTCACTGCCCAGACCGCTGTAGGATCACATCGGTTCGTCTTCTTCCTGCTGGTACTGTAACTGAGATTGGGCAACATGGCAAGGTATGTTTGGCAACTCTGTGATCGACGAGTTACTTCCTGGTTTGCACGGAATTAAGCCTCAAAGTTCACTTGATATTTCCTGTCTTATCCATTGAATAATCTGACTTATTATCGTTTGAGGTGTAACAAAAGATTGTAAATTTACGGTTTTCAGCCCAGGAAAGCCGTTGCACGTGGAAATCGCAACTAATCTCGTCCTTTAACTAGCGGTTTTCGAGTTTTAGCTCCTATTGGCCTCGCAAGAGGAAGGCATAACACAGGCCTCTTCGTCAGATGCTTGGGGAAGTGTTGAGCTGTGAAAAATCATCTGTTATGGTTTGCGGTTCCAGTCTCGCAGACAGTAACGTTTTTATCCCTTCTGTGAAAGAGCTACAAACATCATCAACGATATACGCGAATTCTCTGATGTTATCTATAACAGTCTGACAATGCACATGCAGTTTATTGATTACATCCATGTAGAAAACTTGTTCAGAGTTAAAGCTGTCAAAGAAGGTTTGAAGAAAAATAAAATGCCACTGCCAGACGACAGCTAATGTAGAAAATACTGTTCTATTTTGGCACGATGCGCTCTCCCCATACATAATACAAAAGCTTCGAGATGCATCTGCTGCCTGGCCGTCTATTAAACCTGTAAAGAACAAAATGTCGCAGAAGTTAGCCCTTTTTCCACATGCGGCTATTTTGGGTTGAGAAGTAAAGGGAATTATGTTCAAAGTTCCATTAAATTGGTAACTTCAGCAGACAGCAGAACTGCGTTTCAAAAAATGTAGCACCGAATGTAATTTAACTCGCGACGACTTACCTACAGGGTGCGACGCCCACGGTTACGCTACTACCTAACATGCATCTGCAGCAGCTCCAGAAGTTAACGACTGTTCCTCCGGCACTTCCGAATTTCACAATGCTGTGAGATAATGCGTATGGCCGGATCTAGACTTCTGAGAGACAGTTACAGCTTTTCTTTTGCACTGCACGACGTTTTCAACAAACAGATAGTGTAATAGAGTATCTCAAATGGAAAGGAACACTTCATATTTAAACTTCTGCATCCTACAGTGTTGGCAGTTCTATGTAGGTGGCAGTTACGTGATTTTATTTCGGTGATTACAAAATAGAGTCGAATGTATCCACTGAGTAGCCGAGGCAGCTAGTTCATGGCGATTCGGTCAACCAAGTAAATGAATGTACTGAACATGCTGCAAACCACTACAGGGAGCCTGTGTGTCAGAATTCTCATCGGATGTGCCACAACGGTGTTATGATAGAAAAATGTGTCGCACTGCAAAGGAGTTGGTGGTCTGTTGGATTGATGATAGGTTGCTCTGCTGATGATCTGGGTTCCATTCCAACTTTTGCCGATGATTTTTAATAGTGAGAGACAGATTCTGTTCTCTTCTGGCTACGCCAAGTGAAGAAGGTGTAATGGCATTGCGGTCTGAAATTCACATTAAACATGATATTCCTCCTCTACCAAGAAGACGTTAGGTTGAACCACAATAAAGTCAGGAGTGGCGAAATGTGGGAATTCTATCACCAGTAACCTTCCTTATACTAGTTATTTATTTCTAGTGACGAAACAAACGCTATGTAGGGTCACAGGACACGTATTCCATCTTTTATATGAGCTTCTGTATGTCGATGAAATTTGTTCTGAACTTGAAATGCAACTCACACCGCCCTTAACGCGGAATTTGATCCCTTCGTGACAATACAGTTCGACTACTATTTGTTGTTTGTTCAATACTACAGATTCCTCAACATCTTCACATATTGCGCGTGAATGGGTTCGAATCATGGCCCAGCACTAAGGTTTTCATTATGAATTATCAAGCTCTAGCATGAGAACACCTACCTGCTGGTGGATAATAATTTTGATTTTTAATGCATTTTCATTCGCTGTCAACAGTAACGAAATATGTCGTTTTTGACTCCCAGTGGGACACAGAACTATTTGAGAGATCACTGTAAGTTCAAGGATGTTATTCCGAGCTCCTAGCGGAGAAAAATTCGGTAGCTGACGTCTCTTTGTGTGTAGTCAACAACGATATGTGTCGGGTTCGAATCCCAGTCAGCACTGAACTCTTCGTCATATTATTTTTAGTTCAAACATGCTCACATATCGCTGCTGGTGTAAGAAACCCATAGTTAACGTTCATTTTTCTAGAATATAAAAGCGATAGGTGCCGGGCTGGAGTTCTGGGAAGGAAAAAATTAATGTTTCGTCTCGTTATTTCAGTTAAGACATCTAGCTACTGCCGAGAAAATCGGACATGTCAAAGTTGATTGTGCTTAGATAACAATTCGATTAGGTTCTGGGTTCGAATCCCTGTCCAACACAAAGCTTTACCTCACGGCATTTCTAGTAAGTTACTTGTGAATAAGCAATATTTGACATCTCTTGTAGTTCGTTAACAGGGACAATAGATGCTGGGTAGAATTCGCGTCCATTAAAAATGTTTACTTTATGTAATTTGAAGTTGATATTTGCTAACTGATATTGTTTAAAATCGAGGTATATCTCTCTCTGTATGCCTAGTCAGGAATGATTTTTAATTTTCATCAGTCGCGAAATCTTAGTCTGCATGGACTGGGTTTGATTCCATATGCGAAACGAGACGGTTCGTCGTGTCATTTGAAGTTCATACATATTCTCAACTACCTGCTCGTGAGTAACTTAAAGTTTTAATGTATTTTTGTGTTAAATAACAAGTACGATATGTTACTTTGAAGAGGATATCATGAATACGACGCACTTACTACGTGCATTACCTATCTGATGTAATAATGAGAGTGGTAACATTTCAGGTATGTCATTTATTGCAATAAATGTGAGCTTACACGCCTTAAGGACAGTCTTACCTGCGATAAGCTGTTCCCTCATATTTCTAGTATCGTTGTATAACTTTACAACTTGAGTTATTGCGATACAGAGCAGTGTTTTCTAGTGGTGACTTGTTGGAACCATTTTCAATAGTCAAACGACTGTACCAAGGAGCGAGTAGAGGGCCTGCTAGACAGCTGCGTTATTCGGTTGCATGCAAATCAGGCGACATGCAGTTCAGGTCGTTCGGATACTTTCGAGCATGACTCTACAAGAGAAAAATCTGTTCAGCAAAGTGATTCCATTCAAATAGCATATTCACGAACAGGACTATATCGATAACTCGGTACGACAGCAAAAAGATACTTATATACAACGGCTACGTCAGTAATGACGTACAGCAAGGAAAGAAACGAATTAGAGACATTAGGTGTCAGTGGGCATTGAATTAAATCAATGGGGAAAGTTGACAATTTCTGCCAGCACAGGATTCTAAACCAGTACTCCTGCTTAATATGCAGGTGCGCTGACCACTACGCCATCCAGATATGGTGGTTATGGCAATTGGATCTGATTCGAGGCGTACTATGGTAATCCAGGTTTTGGCGATGACCACTGTGTCTGGATGGCGCAGTGGTCAGTGCATCTGCCCAGTAAGAACGGGACCCAGATTCCGATCCTTGTCTGTCAGAAGTTTTTACCTTTCTCCGTTAATTTAAATCAGTGCCAACTGGCAGCTAATGTCATTAATTCCTATGTCTTCTCACTGGTTTGATGCTGCCTGCAGCGAATTTCTCTCTTGCGTCAACCGCATTCATTTCTCAATTATTTGTTGCACGTATTCCAACTCTGTCTTCACATTTTAACAAATGTCCTGTCTTCCTGTCCCTTCTTACTGTCAAATTCTTTCATATGTTCCTCTGCTCACGATTCTACAGAGAATCTTATCAGTTATTAACGTCTCAGTTCCCAAGATCTTTCTGTAGCATCCCAAACGCTTCGAATACCTTCTTTTCTGATTTTTTTCACACTTAACCTCCATGCAATGCTGTGCTCCATACGTACTTTCTCACAAATCTCTTCCTCAAATTAACACCGATTTTTCACACTATTAGACTCTTCATAGCCAGGAATTCTCTCTCTGCCTGTGATTGTCTGCTTATCTCCTCCTTACTTCGTTCGTCATGTTTTTCTTTCTTTTTTTTCCAAGATTGCAGAAATCCTTCACTTCATCTACTTGTGGTACGAACTTTAAAGTTATTTATCACTAGTCTCATTTCTGTTACTCCCCGTTACTTCCGTCTTTCTTCAATTCGTTCTCTGCACTCTTCATTACGTTCAACAGGTCCTGTAATTCTTCTTTACTTTCACTAAGAACAGCAATGTCATCAACGAATTTTGCCATTGATACCCTATGACCCTGAATATTAATCCCAATCCTGAGCCTTTATTTTATTTCTGTCATTGCATCTTCGACGTATAAGTTGAATATTGGGGGTGACAGATGCTATATCCCTGTCTTACACCTATTTTTCTGAGAATCTTGAACATCTTGCATCATTTCACCATTTTTCTATGTCAACAAATCCTATGGACGCGTCTTGATTCTTCTGAAATCTTGTTACCATTGTCAAGCGCAATGTGGACACTGTCTCTGTTTTACCTTTACGTTTTCGAAAGCCAAGCTGATCGTCGTTTAACAGACTCTTTTCCATTGTTCTGCATGTTATTCTTGGTAGCAAAAAAATGGTTCACATGGCTCTGAGCACTATGGGACTTAACAGCTGTGGTCATCAGTCCCCTAGAACTTAGAACTACTTAAACCTAACTAACCCAAGGACATCACACACATCCATGCCCGAGGCAGGATTCGAACCTGCGACCGTAGCAGTCACGCGGTTCCGGACTGCGCGCCTAGAACCGCGAGACCACCGCGGCCGGCTCTTGGTAGCAACTTGGATACATGAGATGTTAAGCTGATGGTGCAGTAATTCTCCCAATTATCTGCCCTTGCCACCTTCGGGATTGTGTGTGTGGATGACGTTTTCGTGAATGTCTGATGGTGTGCCTGCCATCTCATAGACTGTACACAGCAAGTCGAAAAGACGTTTGGTTGTTCTTTTCCCCAATGATTTTAGGAATTCTGAACGATTTTTATTAATGCCTTACGCCTTACTTGATGGAAAGTCTTCCAAAGCTCTGTGGAATTGGAGCACCTATTTGAGGAATATGTTTCATAGTACACTGAGGTGACAAAAGTCTTGGGATACCTCCCAATATGGTGTCAGATATTCTTTTGTTCGGTGCAGCTTAACAGCTCGACATGGCATGTAATCAACATGTCACTGGAAGGCTGCTACAGAAACAGTGAGCCATGCCGTTCCTATAGCCGTCCATAGTTACGAAAATGTTGTAATGCAGGTTTTTTGTACAAACTGACCTCTCGATTATGCCCGATAAATGTTCGATGGGATTCATGTGGGGCGAAATGGATGGCCAAATCATTCACTCGAATTGTTCAGAATGTTCTTCAAACCAATCACGAACAGCTGTGGACTGGTGACATGGTACACCGTCGTCCATAAAAATTCGATCGATGTTTGGCAACATCAAGTCCATGAATGGATGAAAATGGTCTCCAAGTAACTGAACATAACCATTTGCACTCAATTATGTGTTCAATTGGACCAGAGGACCCAGTTCATTCCACGAAAACACAGCCTACACTATTATGGAGCCGCCACCAGCTTGCGCAGTGCCTTCCTGACAACTTACGCTTCTTGGGGTCTATGCCACACTAGAATCCAATCGTCAGCTCTTACCAACTGAAACTCGGGCTCTTCTGACCAGACCACGGTTTTCCAGCCGTCTAGGCTCCAACCAGTATGGTCACAAACCCAGGAGAGGCGCTGCAGTCTATGTCGTGCTGTTAGCAAACGCACTCTCGTCGGTCGCTGCTGCCATAGCCCATTATACAAAAGTTTACCACACTGTCCTAACGGATACGTTTGTCGTACGTCCCACATTGATTTCTGCGGTTATTTCAGGCATTGTTCTTTGTCTGTTAGCACTAACAGCTCTACACGAACGCCACTGCTCTCGGTCGGCAAGTGAAGGCCGTCTGCCACTGCGTCATCCTTGGTGAGAGGTAATGTTGAAAAGCGACAAAGCTTTTCATGTTTGTAATTAAAGGAGATAATTGCTTTTAAAATCAGTCATTAGTTTATTGCAATATATGAAGTGTGATGGAGGTGAATTATTGTGTCATTAAGCGTCGGTAAAGGGCTATGGTTCTCCTCTTTGCAAACTTGGTACACTTTGTGCATGAAAGGAATTCTGCTGATGCGTTCCTAGCTGGGAAGCCCGGCGACCAGGTGGACACAGGTAGTGCCCACGGGCGAGCGGCGGTCGCGCGCCCATGTCGGCACGCTTCACAGAGGGCAGGGCCCCAGAGGATTAGCGATAGGCGAAGACGCTGCATACATCAACACGCAGCCAAGGGAAGCCGTGGACATTCGCACGAGTGCCGAGGCAGCGGAAACTATAAACTTAGAGCGAAAAACAGCTTTGCCACGATTCTAGGTAACATGGACAGAGCGGCGAGTTGAACAGCAACAGAACGACTTGGGTGTCCAAGAATCTCAAGTAGCCCGGGGAATTTTTGCCGTTTCCCGTGAGCAGAACACCTGGGAACGTAGCGGCAATACTCAAAGGGAGATCTCTTGGTTTATTTGTATGTCTCACATAGAGTATGGCTCTCTTTTCCTCGCGGAATGCGACGGCAAGGAGGGAGAAAATTTTGAATGGGACGTCTTCATTGGCAAGAATCTAACGTTGGCTTTGAAAAATAGTACGAGCTACGTAATTTGCGGAAGGGCGGAGACAAGACGCTGGAGGGGAGCAGCTCTCTCTCTCTCCAGGTGCGAGGAGCGCACTAGTATTTTGGAATTCCGAATTTTGCTTCTGAGGAGGCAGGAGTTCTCTCTTGACTGCTTCCGATAAGTCGCAACGATTCTCTTACCGCTTGTCATGAGACAATGCACTTTGTATTCGTCGCAAACAGCGTAGAGAGCAAAGTTTGTTAGATCCAAGTAGGCGAGCTTCACTCACTGTGCGCGTTATCAAGAGCTTAACTCAGGATCATTTTGATTTACTACATGTCCGATGACGGTAGTACTGTTAGAACAGCTTTTGAGCTTTGTTTAATGCAGTTTCACGCAGGCTTGCACTTGCAGATGGACGCGTACCGTCGTCCGGTAATGATAACTTCCAGTAGCAGGTTTCGGTCACTATTTTCAGCGTAGGGCATGTTAGACACTACTAACTACGTCGCCGGCAGAGTTCTTGATGCAGCCGCATGCAATCGGCCGACTCCACCGCCACGCCGACCACGCTATGAACATGGTATTACAGAAAATGCCCGCTTTCCTAGCTGCGCATTCTTTTTTCGCTTTCTTCAATTTCTTTGCAATGGATTAGATGCTCATAAACATGCAAGGCACAGTATTCACCATTTGCCCGTTACGAGAGTCATATGTTCAGCTGTTTTCTTTATTCCTTCCTCATTTAGTACACCAGGTCAAACCGTCTCGCGTAATTTATTTGTATGTTAAATTAGAATGAAGTCATACAATGTTCATGTTAAAAGGCAAATACCAGGGCAGGCATCTTATATAATTCACTTGTTGTGAGCTCTTGCTGCGAATTCAATTCTATTCGTTGTTTTTTTATTTGATACTTTCTACAGTTCTGGCGACCCAATTTTTTTTACTTTTGTTTATCATCATTTGAATAATTTGTGAATGAATGTTTAATGAATTTGATAAAATTTCAATAAATATTGCATATGTAGTTTAATGCAGTTTCACTGAATAAACCAGTTACATGTTGAACAGCACTCATTGCATTCCATTTATAGAATCGAAATAAAAATTCACATCTCTTTCTCCCTCCCACACGTGGTATCTTGCATAGAACTCCAATTTGGTATTCTCGGCTCGCTCTTGGCACTGTTGATCTCGGAATATTGAATTCGCTAACGATTTCAGAACTGGAATGTCCCAAGCGTCTAGTTTCAACTAATAGTCCAAGTCTGTTAATTGCCGCGGCGCGGCCGTAATCTCGCCGGAAACGTTTTTACGAGAATGACCTGAGCATCAATGACAGCTCCGCCAATGCACTGCCCTTTTATACCTCGTGTACGCGATGGTATCGCCATCTGTATATGTGCATATTTCTATCCGATGACTTTTGTCGCCTCAGTGTAGATCTCCGGAGCAAAACGTCTCGCAGTTTGTCTCGAGCGCCGCACATCGGAAATAGTGCGGAGGTGCTGACCACGGCCGCGAGGAAGGACTTCTCGCGACGCTACAGAAACCCCGAGCAAGAGACGAAAGGAACGATTCAGTGCGTCTAATGGCGTGTCCTTCCGGAGGCTGGAGTGCCGCTCCACGAGTCTATCCGGCGTCCCTCTTGACTGCAGAAGCCGACCCTCCTCGTGCCCTGACTTATTGTCCGGCGCGCCCTTCAGAGTCAGCCAGCGACTGCCGGCCGCTGATATTTCCAGAGGCTTCGTTCGACTGGAGCTGGAGTCTCGGCCCGCCTCTCCTGGGAGCGGCCTGCCGCCCGCTTTTACCGAGACCGCGACATACGGCCCGCGGCTATTGGGCGGACCGCGGTCCCGGGGCCTGCCCTATACACGCTCGCTCGTAAACTAGACTGGAACTCCTATATTGGAAAGAAAAACTCTGGCCGGCCCGCGCTCTAAAGCTGCCCTATTGTGTCCGCTCGGCTCCTCCGTGCCGCGCCGTGCTGCACTGCGCTGCCAGCCTCCTCCCCCCACCCCACCCCATACTCCCGACAGAGAACACCGACAGCCACCGCCAGTTCCCTCTCCCCTCCCTCCACCACCGCCGCCACCACAGCATTCCGCTCCCCCCCCCCCCCCATCCTTTCGCCCTCCCGCCGTGTGCGACCACGCCGGCTCTGATCTTCTTCCCGCTTTATATTTGTCCTCTATTAAACTTTCCTCCGTTGTGACTGCTATCCCTTCATTTTACTTTTATCGAGGAGTGGACGACAATCGCGGAGGGACTTCTCGTCCTATCGCCCCTCCTGCGTGTTCCCTTTGCGACGCCAAAATTCTTTTCAAACTCTGAACGAAATTTTCCGCTCCTTTGGAGACGCGTTATCGTGGAGGCGTCTCCGGGCGACGCGGGCAAAATACCGCCCCCTCCTAAGTGTATTACTGTCTCTATCGAATCGCCTCGAATCCCTCTGCCTACATTTCTGCAGATTCTATCCATCCGATAATGTAAGTTACGCAGACAACGCAACGTGCCTACTGCACCCAATGACACGCAAAAGAAAGGAACCGTTATGCTCCAATTCAGAATCATTCCGAGTCAGGTAATTGGTGGAAGGGTAAACAAGTTCAAACAAATTTCATGACTGTTCCGTAGAACAAATGTATTGCAGTAATCGAATTAGTCATACCCCAAAAAGTTTTCTACCTCATGTAATGTTTCTCTTCATGGAACAGTCAAATGTTCAAATGTGTGTGAATTTCTAAGGAACCAAACTGTTTAGGTCATCGGTCCCACTACTTAAACTAACTTATGCTAACAAGGGAACCTCCCCATCGCACTCCCGTCAGATTTAGTTATAAGTTGGCACATGGGATAGGCCTTGAAAAACTGAACACAGATCAATCGAGAAAACAGGAACAAGTTATGTGCAACTATGAAAAAAATAAGCAAAATATACAAACTGAGTAGTCCATGCAGAAGATAGGCAACAACAAGGGTAGCCTGAGAACAGGAACGCCGTGGTCCTGTGGTTAGCGTGAGCAGCTACGGGACAAGAGGCCCTTAGTTCCAGTTTTTGCCTCGAGTGAACAGTTTTTTTTTCTTTATTTCCAGACAATTATCAAAGTTCAGGCACTCACACATAATCAACTTCGCTCTCCAACATTCCAGGACATGTTCAGATTTGCTTGGATATATGCAGGATTTGACGGTCTACACACGGAAAAATTCGAAAACGTTAAAAACATATGTTTTGACAGAGCACAGGGAAAACTGTGCGACTGTGAAATTGTTGCATTCATTTGTTGCAGTTTATGTGACAAACTTTTATGTTTTCATAACTTTTTTGGGAGTGATTATCACATCCACAAGAAAACCTAAATCGGGCAAGGTAGAAGAATCTTTTTACTCATGCGCCAAGTGTACAAGCTAGGTGGGTCGACAACATATTCCAGTCATGTGACGCACATGCCGTCACCAGTGTCGTGTAGAATATATCAGATGCGTTTTCCTCTGGAGGAATCGGTTGACCTATGACCTTGCGATCAAATGTTTTCGGTTCCCATTGGAGAGGCACGTCCTTTCGTCTACTAATCGCACGGTTTTGCGGTGCGGTCGCAAAACACAGACACTAAACTTATTACAGTGAACAGAGACGTGAATGAACGAACGGATAGATCATAACTTTGCGAAAATAAACTTTTCACTCGAACTGAACCTAGGACCTCTCGTTCCGCAGTTGCTCACGCTAACCACGGGACCACGGCGCTCCTGAGCTCATACTATCCTTGATGTTGCTTATCTTGCGCATGGATTACTCAGTTTGTATATTTTGCTTATTTTTTTCATAGTTCCACATAACTTGCTCCTGTTTTCTCGATTGATTTGCGTTCAGTTTTCAAGGCCTATCCACTGTGCCAACTTATAACTAAATCTGAGGGGGGTGCGATGGGGAGGTTTCCTTGTAAGAACAACACGCACACCCATGCCCGAGGTAGGACTCAACCTCCGGCGGGAGGGGCCTCGTAGTCAGTAACATGGCGCCTTTAACCGCACGGCCAGTCCGCGCGGCATGGAACGGTCCTTACGTTCTGTGATAATAATTACTTTTCATCTGTGAATTCCCACCCTTCTGTGAACTGAATCCAAGTCCCTTGCAGCGTCAAATGGATAATTTTTCCTTTAAGAAAGGTCAGTTACCTGAACGATTAAAGTATTCGGTAGTAAAGCCACTTTACAAAAAGGGATAGAGGGATAATGAAGACAGTTTTAGACCTATTTCTATGCCATCAGTGTTTGCTAATGTTATTGAAAAGGCTGTGTTTGTAAAGATAATTGATCACTTTGTATCACATAATTTGCTATCAAATGTACAGTTCGGCTTTAGAAGTCGTTTAACGACTGAAAATGCTACATTTTCTTTTCTCTGTGAGCTACTGGATGGATTAAACAAAAGGTTTCGAACGTTCTGCATATTTTTAGATTTAACTAAGGCGTTTGATTGTTTTGATCACAAAATGTTGCTCCAGAAGTGGGACCATTATGGATGACGGGGAGTAGCTCACAATTGGTTCACCTCCTGTTCTACAAAATTTCGGGAGAAATGCCGAATGTTTCTAACTTCCTGCCACAATATTTCGGCGCAGAGTCTTCTGACCATCTTCTGGTGATACTGGCGAAAACGCACTGAGCTCTGGTATTTAAGGCCCCGCCGGTACATGGGTGGTGGATTTACATGGCGTTGCGCGTGCGCTACTTGAGCATGTTCGATTCTGCTGCGCCTTCGTTTGTGCCTTTGAAGATCTTGATTCTCCGAGCCCACATCATCTCTGACACCGACAGTTTGCAAACGGAACTGAGCATTTGCAGACTGTATTTATGAAAAATGGGTTCCTGCCAGCAAGTGGAGAGAGCGCTGCAGACCTGTAAACGAGAGAGCAAAGAAGAGGAAGAGGCCTTTTAAAACGACTGCCTATTTACCATATATTGGTAATATTTCTGCGCAAACAGGCAGAATACTAAGAAAATATAGAGTGAAAGCAATCTTTCGCCCTCCTGCAAAAATGTCGTCGCTTTTCGGATCTGTCAAAGATGACCTAGAGCTGCGCAAGACAGGTGTTTATAGGATTCTGTGCGAATGCGACAAATCTTATATAGGGTAAACGACGCGTACTGTACAGGATCGCATTGTGGAACATCAGCGGCGTACTCGCCTCCTTCAGCCTTGTAAGTCTTCCATCACCGAACACTGTATTTCTACTGGTCATGTAATGAATGACAGTGAGACACGAATTGTGTCCCATACATCTAACTTTTAGAGTTCTATTATTTATGAATCCATGGAAATACGACTGTCTGACAGTGAGTCTCTTATCAATCGAGACGGCGGTTTTTAGTTGAATTCGGCACTGAATCCAGTTGTTGAAAAACTTCGTGTCCTCCGTAGCCGGCATAGTTCTGTGATGCAACCGCGGGAAGACAATCGCATTGATATCGATGCGGCGATTTTTCACCATAGAAAACCCGCGGCGCAGCAGAATCGAACGAGCTCAAATAGTGCGTGCATAACTTCAAGTGAATCCACCAGGCATGTGCCGGTGGGGCCTTAAATACCAGAGTTCAGTGCGTTTTCGCCGGTATCACCTGAAGATGGCCAGAAGACTCTGCGCCGAAATATTGCGACAGGAAGTTACAAACATCCGGCAGTTCTCCCGAAATTTTGTGGAACAATATGTACGCCGAGAAAGTTTTTAAATCTCACATCAGTTAACCTCTTACATTAACAAGAGACAGTAGAAAGGTCATTATTCACAGTGTTGAGAATGGCTGTGACGTGGGATCTGAGTGGGGTACGGTCAGATGGGGGTGCCCCAGGGATCAGTGTTGAGGCCACTCCCGTTCCTTATTTATATAAATCATATGCCCTCTATTATTACGGACAATTCTAAAATATTTCTGTTTGCTGGTGACACTAGCTTGGTGGTAAAGGATGTTGTGTGCAACATTGGCTCTGTTTGAAATAGTGCAGTTCATGACATAAGTTCATGGCTTGTAGAAAGTAAACTAACGCTAAATCACAGTAAGACTGATTTTTTACAGTTTCTAACACACAATTCAACAAAACCCGACGTTTTAATTTCACAGAATTGGCATATGATTAGTGAAACTGAACAGTTCAAATTTTTAGGTGTTCAGATAGATAGTAAACTGTCGTAGAAAACACACTTTCAGGACCTAGTTCGAAGACTTAATACTGCCATTCGAACGGTATCTGAAGTAAGCGATCGTTCGACACAAAAATTAGTCCACTTTGCTTATTTTCACTCGCTTATGTCATATGGTATTACATTTTGGAATATTCCCATTCCAAGCTGATACTTTTTGCTCAGAAACGGGCATTTCGGGCAATAAGTGGTGTAAGCTCGCGATCCTCTTGTCGACCGTTATTCACTAGTCTGGGTATTTTGACATTGCTCTCTCAATATTTATATTCTTTACTGTCGTTTTTTGTTAACAATATCAACTTATTCCCAAGAATTGGCAGTTTTCACTCGGTTAATACTCGGCAGAAATCCAATCTGCATTTGTATCGGACTTCGTTAACTGTTGTACAGAATGGTGTGCAGTATACTGCTGCACCCATTTCTAATAAGCTACCACGAGAATTGAAAAATCTTTGCAGTAATCCACCCGCTTTCAAATGGAAACTGAACAGTTTCCTCATGGGTCACTCCTGCTATCCTGTTGAAGAGTTCCTTTAACAATTAAGGCGATTCTTATGTTATATTGTTGACTGCGTTTACTTAAACTTATGGCTTGACGTTTTTGGGTTCACAAACAATTTATTTTATCTGTTATTTCTTTTACATTGTGATTTCATGTACTGACTAGTTCCATGACCTTGTAGATTTGCTCCTCAATTTGGTTCTACATGCCTAGACGTGTAAATAATAAATTAATAAGTAAAGGTACATCATCTCCTCAACGTTCTACATTTTGGGCAGTCTTGCATAAATATTTATCTCCCAGGTTTTTTTTTCTTCTGAATCAGTAGGACAACTAAGTCACATGTGTATCCAAATGTGTGCCATATACTACACATCCTTTGATGTGTTGTATGATAAACTTAATTTGTCATGTGACATCTGAGTCTATCACAGTGGCATAACTGGATGAAGTATTATCGGTATTCAAGCAACTTCAGTTGACTTAAAATTCTCGGTCTTTGGACAACTGTCACCGCCATCGTCCTCAGGAATTAAAACTTCTGACTTCTGGAATAGTGTTTATAATTTTTAATATAGTTTTCATTCTCTAGGTAGAACGAGCTGTTAGTGATCAGTTGGACGTCAGGGGCTTTCAGCCAAGTACCACGTAACCTGGTAGTCCATTATCTGTGTTTATCTTCAGCTGCTAAAATGAAGATTAGTAAGTTGAAGCTCTATTAACGGTATGTGTTTCTTAGCTGCTAGTTTACGTGGAAGTACTAAATGCAATTTCTGAATGATCACTGTGAATGAGGTTCTTTTCTAGGTTCTCTCAGAGTCTGCCTCGATGTAATGTCGTCAGCTATTGTAAAAATTAACTAAACATATACAGACACTTTCGGAAATTGTGTAGGTTCATATTCTAATAAATATATTGATCCTCCTTTTTCAGATACTAAAAATGGTGACGTGCTGTAGTGTGTCTGGCTGTAAAAGTAATTACAAATCACAAAATGAAACAGTCAGTACATTTTCTTTACCCAGCGATTAAGAACCAAAGAAAAAGTGACTGAGAAAAATTCCCACTGTCTCCTTAAAGATAAAGAAACCTATAATATGCAAAAACATTTTAGTAAAGGGTGCATACTAAAAACCGAAAAGTTTATATTCGATGGAAAAGTAGAGATATTTGTAAGGAGTTCTCCAGAGCTGCAGCCAGATGCAGCAATGTTATCCATTTCCCCTCATTTCCAACGATACTTGACGCTCTTGCAGAAAGTTATCTGATGCAGAAAGCGAAAGTTTGAAAAAGCAGTGGTACAAGACTTGGAAGACTAGAGACAGTACAGAGAGCTGAATGCTGTTAATAATATAGAAGACGTATACAAATATTTTCTAGTGCTATCCATATCACCAAAAATCAATGGTGCTGTATTAAGAGTCAACAAAAACAGTATTGTGTTTTATTAATACTACTGATGAAATACTCAACATTATTGGATCAGCAACTGTTAAGACTGCTCTGACTGTACTCCTCTCCTTGACAAAGTGTAAAATTCTCCAGCAGAAAGTGCCCAATATTTGCATGCCAGTAAAATCTAAGCAGGTCTTGGATAGAATGATTATGTAAGTCAATAGTGTCTAAAGAAGACACATTAAACAATCTTGTGATTCAACACCTGGTGAATATGTTAGAATAGGTGTTTTCAGGTGACAGACGTTCATGATTGAAATTAATAACTGAATAAATCCAGTTTTTTTTACTAAAAATGACAAATCACAGATTCGGTGAGCATTTTAATGCAATTTTCAGTAAATAAATACGCAAATGCCACACTTGTTTCAGTAATTCTCTGCCACTTCTCCCTCATGAAAAATATTTAATTATAAAGTAGAAGACATTTGTAAACAATAAAGAAAATTCCAGTATCTGAAAGAGTGATATAGATTTTAGGACATATCCATTTCAAATTTTTCCATATACCCTTGATTAGCTTTGTGTGTGTGTGTGTGTGTGTGTGTGTGTGTGTGTGTGTGTGTGTGTGTGTGTGTGTGTGTGTCATGAAACTCAGAGACTACACAGCATTTGGCATAAAAGTGTATGTGGAGAACCACAAAGCAACCATTCATGGAAATGTATATTTGTGCATTTTGAAATTTAGTGAGGGGGGATACAGAATTTAAGGTACAGTATTTGATATAAAGCTATCTTGTGGGAATGTATAAAGCAATCATTTATGAAAATGTGTGTGTTTCATGACATTCAGAGACAAGGTAAAATCTGAAGAGCAGTTTTTGACAAACCTTTTGTGCCAAAATATAAAATAATCATTCATGAAAATGTATGTGCGTGTGTGTGTTTTGGTTATTTTCAAGACGATTGGGGCAGAAGTAGCAAGTTTCTGATCGAAAATACATCTCTGTGTTGTAAATTTTCCTTTTATTACAACTGAAACAATACCATCTTGTATGTCACTGAGCGCAGATTTAAGTTACTTCACAACTGAAGCAATTAATTAAGCTGATGTACTTTTTGCTTCAAGAGCAAATAACTTCGTGCAGCATGAAAGGCAAGTATGCAAAACTGTGCATATCTCACCCACCGGACTGCTGGTGGGTGTCGTCCTGCCTTAGTTATGCTCACAGCTGATGGGACTGCTTTGCTGGCGTCATTAAAATTCCCCCAGGCCAGTATTTCTAGTCGGTCATGGGGATGAGGTGCCGGCACCTGGTACGGAACAGCCTCATCCCTCAAGATGAAACTGTTAAGCATTTGCCTTTGTTTTCCTTGTATGTCTAATACCTGTGACTGTGCCTCCTAAGTATGTAATTCTGTCATCTGTTGAAGTTATTTTATCATACTTAATAACAGAATCAAGAGTTATAGATGTAGAATGTGGTCCAGTGAGTGCATTTCCTGTTGGTGGAAATTGACCAATAAAACATGGGAAACTCCAATCATTCCCACTAAGTCCAAAGCATACACATGCATGCCATGACTTGTGGGAAACATATACATTTGCTGTAGATAAGTAGTGCAACGGCGATATTGCCTGTCTCCAGTGCTTAAAAATGAAGGACCGCCAGCTATGGAAGTCAACTCCAACGAAAAGCACAGACTCTCTAGCAATGCTGAGAGGTTGGCATTGGGCTAAGAACCCAATCTACGAAAAATCAATTGTTATGATATCTAATAAAGAAATAGGCGACTTGGTCTGTTAATGAGAACTGGCAGATGTATAGAGGATTTGAGTTTGAAAATCATGGAATATTCTAGATGTCAAGCTGGAGGTTTAAGGAAATTACGTTATCAGCGGGAGATTACTTTTCCAGCTGGGTGAGTACCGATTGGATATTACCGCTTTTCAAGAGATGAGATGGTTAGGTGAAGGAGTGTTAAAGAAGAAGGATCACATGATGTTTCATAGCTCCCAGAAGAAAGATCACACTTTATTTGAAATAAAAAATCTTAATATGGATTTCGAGACGAAATCGTAAAGATTGTGCAGACCCATAATCAGAGTGAAATTCTTCAATTATAGTTTCATATATGCTCATGTCCCAACTGAAGATAAGTGTGACGAAAGAAAGGATGCTTTTTTATGGAGTTTGCTGAAGCCCACAATTAATGTCTGAGACAAGACTATAAGTTAAGTTTTGGAAATATGAATGCTAAAATAGGAAAACAAGTTTAGTATGAGTCTTGTAATGGAAAATAGAACCTACACGATAGCTAAAATGATAATGGAATCAGCCTTGTACACTTTTCTTCACTGGGAAACATGATGGTAGATAGTATAACTTTTAACCACAAATAAATAAGAAAACCATATGGAAACTTCCAAATGAAAACCTTTCAGTCAAATCGACCATCTCCTAAGACATCAAAATATATGTACAAACCAATGGATGTTAGAAGTTATAGGAGTGCTAACGCTGAGTTTGACCATTACCTTATAACACAACAATCAAAGCCAAATATCCAGTGCAAGGAACATACGTGAATCTCATGCAAGAAAGTTCCATATTGAAAAGTTTTCCAATCTACCGTGGGGAAACATGGCACTTGACCAAGAGAGAGATAGACAAGGAAATATGAAAGAACCTATAATATTCCCTCAAGAAAGCTGCTCATGGAAGTCTAGGAAGAGCATATCGAGCCTACACAATGGCTGGTGTGATGATGATTGTATATATAAGTAACAGCAGTTAAAAACGAAGCATTCAACAGAATGTAACAAGTAAACTCTTCCAGAATATCTGTAAAAGATTACAGAACAAGAAGAGAAGAAAAGGCGCCTCCATCCTACAATGCTTTTACGTAGAAATAATTTTACTTTCATCTTTTAAACAAATGTTTGCTTTCTCGAAATTTGGCCATTGTATGGTGCCATGAAGTAGGTAGGTTTCTTTGTAGCGCCTTCCTCTATTTTTAGCGTTATGTGTCTATGCATGCCATAGGTTTTTGGCTGTGTGTACTGTTTGTATAATCTCAGTGCCATTCTGCTGAGATACATAAAATATTGTTTTTTTTATTTCCTTTTGTATTGCATCAGTGTCAAGTGGTAAATTTGTCATTCTATTAGTCATTGATTTGAAGAATGCATTTAAAATTAAATAAGAGTTTGACACCTACAATGTCTGATTGTTTTGCCAAATTTGTGCACAGGTACATCTGCATGTCTAACAACTTTTCTTCATGTGTTGTAGTATTAATTATAATATGGAAATACTTGCCTTTCATTCTACATCTCTGACGTTTCTTTTGCAGAACTGTTATCCTGCAGTGAGCTAAGGTCCATTTGATGGGCACTTAACATTCCACTTACCCAGTTTGTATACAAGGATTTCAGAAATGGATACTAACTTGTTAAGAAATATAAACTTCTTCCCATGGACATTTTAAGCTGTCTCTGCAGTTTAATTGTTCTGACATTAATCAACCTCAAAATTTCTTCAAATGTTTCTGAAAAGTACAGTTATTTCATTTATGAAATGCAGCTGACTGTGCATGGTAATTTTACCATCTATTTTCTTCAGGATAGACACTTCTTCAAACTTTGATAATCGTATTTTAAGATTTATTGCATTACTCTGGTAGGGCAATTTGTGATGGTTACTGATTATGATTGCTTAATAGCATCTCTAGATCATGCTTTCAGTCATATTTGTTTAAAATGTCTACATTATTTGTTCTACAAACTAATAATCCTTTCCTTACATCTGATACACGGAAAGTAAGACTTATTTTTCATGAAAATTTCCTATTCACCAAAAATAAAGACTCTGTAATGCAACTATACCAGTTCGCAAATACACATGCTGATAAATCTTCATCTACACAGAATTTCTTTATTTCTTTACTTCTATGAACATTTTATGACTGTTTTTAATGCCTATCAAATCTACATGGAGACACATTTAATTTATACTCACTTACATCGTTATTTTCTCACTTTGTGATTACATTGATTTCAGTCTCTTTCCAATTCTCAAGACATTATTTTGGAATAAACTTGTTTCTCTCTTTCTCATTTTCAAAATTTAGCAAATTTACTTTATTTTAAACTTGTGTCCAAATGCGCTTCTTGTCGCCACAATCGTTAGCAGCTTAATGTAGGGGAGTCGTTTTCCCATTTGTCTGTGATCATACATCGTGTTATATCGTATTTCAACTCTTTGTGTACCGTATTTTCTGTGGAGCTGCCACGCATTTGCCTGATGGAACGTGGATGACAGTATAAAAACCAATTATCACGCTAGCCATTGTACGAGATCAACGATCATTAGTCAGGATCCGATTTGGATCCGGTTCGCCCTGTTGTCTCACGTGTTAGACTGCTTCACAAAAAGCTATAGGATAGGGCTTCTTTTAGGTCATTTGTACCATGCCAACGTTCTTGCCTCATTCAGTACACCAATTCTCGCAATATCACCGATTATGCAACATCGTTCATGGCCAGTACTTGGATGGGTAATTGCCTGGATAAAATATGCGCTGTTGGCTGTGTTCCCTGTGTCTCTACAGCAAAGGGGAAGAGAGGTGGCGACATCAACTACACAGTCATCAAATTTTGGGCCAACGCGCAGGATTAAATTCCATACCACTCCGCTGTGTCTCTTGAAGTGATGAAACATGGCACTGCTGATGATGGTCCGTCCACCAGATGGGGATTAAAAGCTCGATGGTTCCCTTCGTGCTGTTCGAGAGTATTAGGTCGTGTGCCAGCACCGAATTTCATCTTTTCCCATCTCTCATCATTGTCCAGCACTGACGTGACCCCACACTACACACAAGCCTATTACAATCACCTAACTTATCAGACACTTAAAAACTAATAACTCTCACACTTCGTGAAGGAAAGATGTCATTGCTTGTGAAGGACAGAAAAACCATTCCAATTAGGCAACTGGTCCTGCCCCTCAGCCAACAGTACAATACCGTATTTTCTGTGGAGCTGCCACGAATTTGCCTGATGGAACGTGGATGACCATTTAAAAACCAATTATCATTGTTTAATATGTATACATTATTTTTTCTACAAACTAATAATCCTTTCTTTATATCATTATCGAAACCCTATCAAAAATATCGACAGCAATAGCAAATTTTCTTACAATGTTGTTGATGATGTAGAAGGTAGGGAAGTTACAAGTTTATGCCAATGGGGGACCTTCGGGAGAGCACAAGAGCTTCTGTCTCGTGAGGGTGAGTTAGGCAGTTCGAGTACCAAAGGTAGTTAGTTGGGCTGTGAGCCAGAGGCACTAATAAAAGTTTAATAAAGTAATTTGTGAAGCAAAAATGAGACAGTGGAAAGTGATGGATACTGGTGGCACTTGGTAGGACTGGAAGTGTGATTGTGGGCTGTTGGGGACCATTAGATACACTGATGACCGAGAAACAACACTTTGTTAGCTTCAGACACATCGTTAGCAATGTGAAGCAGACATTCCTGCGACACAGGCCAGTGAAGACTCATAGGCATCGGCTTCCACCCTGGAGAGAAGGAGCAGCATTAGCTCCCCACACTGCTGACTTCAGGCAGAGTGATGATCTCAGGCCTGACAATGGGCCATGGCCTTGACCTGAGTGGAGCTGCATATTGTGCTGTAACAGTGTCCTGCAACGGCAGACATTTACGCTTAGGCGACTGAGGCCCGGCAACGACCACCACACTCCCGTAGGAAAATTACTGTTGATGGGACACAACATGGTACACTCCGGCAGGCGTCAGATGGCAGCTGTGGTATCACTTCAAGTTGGCAGTGAAATTGCAAGTTTCCATCAGACACCAACAGTGGTCACGAGGGATCCAGCTGAGCGAATGGTGCTCACCTGCTGAGTCATGCCTCCAGTGGCTTGGTACCACAAGCGCCCTCTGCCACTTGAATACAGGATGGCCAATGGCAATCTCGATAGAATACGAGCCTATAGGCCTTAGATTGAATTGGATGTAAAGACTTTCAGTTCTAAGATGAGTGGCCTGCACAGTATCCCACACGCTTGATCTCCTATCGAGCTTTGCTACTAAGACTGTTACCATACCACTCTGGAGCTCACCTCTACTTCCGACTGTTAAGTCATACACAACAGCATAGAGTGCAGATGACAGGACAGTGGCATTGTGGCGTGAAGCCCCACAAGGAAGCGTAGCGCTGGTGGTAACTTGTCCTACCTGGTCCGAAACCCACTGCTGCAGCTATCTGTGCCCTCTCTTCTCATCTACATCTACATCTACATTTATACTCCGCAAGCCACCCAACGGTGTGTGGCGGAGGGCACTTTACGTGCCACTGTCATTACCTCCCTTTCCTGTTCCAGTCGCGTATGGTTCGCGGGAAGAACGACTGTCTGAAAGCCTCCGTGCGCGCTCTAATCTCTCTAATTTTACATTCGTGATCTCCTCGGGAGGTATAAGTAGGGGGAAGCAATATATTCGATACCTCATCCAGAAACGCACCCTCTCGAAACCTGACGAGCAAGCTACGCCGCGATGCAGAGCGCCTCTCTTGCAAAGTCTGCCACTTGAGTTTGTTAAACATCTCCGTAACGCTATCACGGTTACCAAATAACCCTGTGACGAAACGCGCCGCTCTTCTTTGGATCTTCCCTATCTCCTCCGTCAACCCGATCTGGTACGGATCATGTCTGATGTCGACCATGCGTCGTGGTGGTGCTGCTGGATGCCGAATGCCGAATGCCTCTGCCTCAGAAACAGCTACTAAAGGTATCTGGTGCATGCTTGTCACACTAAAACCCCACACCCAGTCACGTAGATGTTAAAATGTGTTTTGCTCTGGTGTGCCGGCACTGTCCTGCCCTTTACAACCACTACCACTGCATAGCGCAATTGTTCATCGACTAAAGCTAGCCCTCACATGTTATTCTCACCCACATATTGTCAAATGCTTCAAATGACTCTCAGCACTATAGGACTTAACATCTGTGGTCATCAGTCCCCTAGAACTTAGAACTACGTAAACCTAACTAACCTAAGGACATCACACACATCCATGCCCAAGGCAGGATTTGAACCTGCGACCGTAGCGGTCGCGCGATTCCAGACTGAAGCGCCAAGAACCGCTCGGCCACACGGGTCGGACACATATTGTCACACTGAACTTTCCGAACAGCAGTAGCTTCATGCAATGCTACACCATGGCTCCTCACAAATTATTCCAACTTCTACCAAAACTAGGTAGATGACTTTAAAAAAATAACCGACCTCTGTGGTGCAAATGTGTATTGAACTTATTTACACTAGGCCAATAGCCGTAAGAACATCGAGCCAATCTTTCTGATATAAGAAGGCTTCATGCAATGAGGTGTAGACAGCAAAAATCTTGATCTCTTTCAATAGTTATCTTTATGACTGGATTCATCATTTTGACCACCATCAATAACAAGTACAGATGGTGGTCATCATTGTAGTACATTTTGTGCGTGTGTGCGTGCGTGCAAGAGCACGTGATTGTGTAGGATGTATGCTTGTGTGTATGAGAGAAGGGAAGGAAGAGCATCCACACATGGGTGGTAGAGACACATATAAGTGAAGGCCACGCACGTTATATGACAGAGATGTCAGTTTACGTGCGATGGCTAAGCACAGCGTACTTTGTGCAGGACACCGTATTGTCCCACGCTAACGCGATGGCCTCATCCCTCCCAGGAACAAAAGCTATAAATAATCTGTTGTCCTCCGTACAATCCCTTTATAACAGAAGCGCACCCTGCCGCCAGAAATCGCCTGCCGGGGACGGTGGAGGCGGCTATTGAGTCAACAAAGCGCTTTCGTGGCGCGGCACGGCAGACGCCGTGCTGAAGTAAAGCGATTACACGCCTAATTTTTTTGCGCAGCAGACTACTGTTAAAACCGTGGCGGGGTGGCAAGGGGCGGGGCAAGGGGGGGGCGGGAGGGAGGGGGGGAGGCGGAGAAGGGTAAGTCGCAGGCCGGCGCGGTACAGGGGTTGCGTAAACAGCGCCGAGACAGATAAAGCCTGCCGGTAGCGCAGCGCTCCCAGCCGGTCATTAATCCCGGAGACTGCCCGCCAGCGCATAATTTGATATGGAAATTGATTCGGGCGGTCGTTAGGGCAGCCCTGATGGACGGTTAGCCGGCGGATTAGCCGTGCCCGTTGCCGGTTAAGCGTTCTAACTAAGAATAATCTGCCCGCTGCGACACTCCACTCGATCCCGAGCGCCTCGCGTGTGACGGCCCAAAAAGTCATTAGTCTGCGTACCACACTGCCTCGTCTGCAGTTTATCATCCTTGCTACAGCGCGCGGTAAGCCACAAGCGAGTTTTTCAATGAGCGCTTTGCCCAGAGTAAATTTTCGAGTGTGTGGGATATTACATAGCCCGCTCGTCTAAGAACGCACTCGAAGGCCTATAGGTTCGTGTTCTATCGAGTCACATACTTACAGGGTTGGTGCTAAGGAACGATTTTTTTACTACACTACTGGCCATTAAAATTGCTACACCACGAAGATGACGTGCGAAATTTAACCGACAGGAAGAAGATGCTGTGATATGTAAATGATTAGCTTTTCAGAGCAGTCACACAAGGTTGGCGCCAGTGGTGACACCTACATCGTCCTGTCATGAGGACAGATTCCAACCGATTTCTCATACACAAACAGCAGTTGACCGGCGTTGCCTGGTGAAACGTTGTTGTGATGCCTCATGTAAGGAGGAGAAATGCGTACCATCACGTTTCCTACTGTGATAAAGTTCGGATTGTAGCCTATCGCGATTGCGGATCGTATCGCGACATTGCTGCTCGCGTTGGTCGAGATCCAATGACTGTTAGCATAATATGGTATCGGTGGGTTCAGGAGGGTAATAAGGAACGCCGTGCTGGATCCCAACGGCCTCGTATCACTAGCAGTCGAAATGACAGGCATCTTATCCATGTGGCTGTAACGGATCGTGCAGCCACGTCTCGATCCCTGACTCAACAGATGGGGACGTTTCCAAGACAACAACCATCTGCACGAACAGCTCAACGACGTTTGCAGCAGTATGGACTTTCAGCTCGGAGACAATAGCTGCGGTTATCCTTGACGCTGCATCACAGACAGGAGCGCCTGCGATGGTGTACTCAACGATGAACCTGGGTGCACGAATGACAAAACGTCATTTTTCTGATGAATCCAGGTTCTGTTTACAGCATCATGATGATCGCATCCGCGTTTGGTAACATCGCGGTGAACGCACATTGGAAGGGTGTATTCGTCATCGCCATACTGGCGTATCACCCGGCGCGATTTTATGGGGTGCCATTGGTTACACGTCTCGGTCACCTCTTGTTCGCGTTGACGGCACTTTGAACAGTGAACGTTACATTTCAGATGTGTTACGACCCGTGGCTCTATCCTTCATTCGATCCCTGCGAAACCCTACATTTCAGCAGGATACTGCACGACCGCATGTTGCAGGTTCTGTACGGGCCTTTCTGGTTACAGAAAATGTTCGACTGCTGCCCTGGCCAGCACATTCTCCAGATCTCTCACCAATTGAAAACGTCTGGTCAATGGTGGCCGAGCAACTGGCTCGTCACAATACGCCAGTCACTACTCTTGATGAACTGTGGTACCGTGTTGAAGCTGCATGGGCAGCTGTACCTGTACACGCCATCCAAGCTCTGTTTGACTCAATGCCCAGGCGTATCAAAGCCGTTATTACGACCAGAGGTGGTTGTTCTGGGTACTTATTTCTCAGGATCTGTGCACCCAAATTGCGTGAAAATGTAATCACATGTCAGTTTTAATATAATATATTTGTCCAATGAATACCCGTTTATCATCTGCATTTCTTCTTGGTGTAGCAATTTTAATGGCCAGTAGTGTATTATTATTTCTTTTCCTGGCCGTCACGGCTGGTTGCTGTACATTACATCTCACATTCGGGGTGAATCCACAAATATTGTGGAAATGGGAAGTGCTATTCATGGGCGGTTTTCACAGAATTGATTGGTAGTCAAGGGCTTACGTTGTTAGCCACTCAATAGAATTTAATAAAACTTTAGAGTATTTTTTTGCAAAGATATACTTTTTAAATAGAACAACGTCTACTGACATTAACAGACTAAAAGTAGGGTAAATTAGAATGTCAGTGGTATTTGTTGCTGGATTCTAGTGCTAGTCGTTTACGAGATATTGTACTTTGACAAGTTGCTGTACAGAAACTTGTACAATATCTGTGGCAGCACGCTCTAAAGAACAGTACAAGTGCATACAGTGGTTATGTCGATTCTGACCAGTAACAATTGAGAGACAACTGACCATCACAGGATGCGTTCAAAATGACCACTGGCGGCAGCGACACACTCCACACGTGCTAGCAGACTGCAGTAATACATTCTTGCGTATTATCGGGTGTAGCTGGTACGTCCTTGTAGACTGCGTCTTTCAGCTTTCCCCACAGAAAGAAGTCTATGGGTGTCAAATCTGGGGAATGGCACAGCCAAGGTATAGGTCCTCTGCATCCAATCCAACGATCTGGAAACAATTCAGAAGATATTCTGTAGTCCTTCGGGCACTATGGGCTGGATACGACAGGCTACTCCTAGTCTGTAAAAGAACGTCTTCTAGCATAAGTGGAAGACCATCTGTTAGGAGGCTGCGATACTTGTGTGTGTTCAGTGTTCCGTCTGTGAAAACTGGGCATGTGAGCTGATGGCTCACTATCCCACACTACACATTTACATTCCGCGGACGATGACTTTCCAATGAGGAAGCCAACGGGCGTTCCCCACAGACCAATAGTATATGTTTCGAGGGTTTACCTGGCCATGATTAGTAAATGTGGTTTCATCACTAAACAGACTCACTGGAGAGTCCTGTCTTAATGCGAATGTACAGAAGTTAAAACGATTCTCATAATAGACTTCATGCATTTCTTGATGGAGAGAGATAAATAAATAAATAAATAAATAAATATGATAGGAATGGAACCTACGTCGATGAAGAATCTGTAGGACACTTGCCTGACTCATGACACTTCCTCTCATGCGACTGCGTGGGAACTAACGTGCAGATCAACTACAACAGCAGCCAGAACATTAATTTCCCCCTCTACAGTTGTCACTTGATCCCTTCTGTTACGTTGACACGGTGTTACACTACCACGTACACGTAACTCTTTGAAGTGGTTGATAAATAACTACCCATAAGGTTGACATCCATTGGGATATCTTTCCACATACACCATTACAAGAACGAACTTCATTCCTCCTACCCTCTCCATACACCATGAGCGTGTCAGCTTTTTCTGCATTGTTAAATCCCATCGTCCCCTCACGACCTACTACTCAGACTTTCACACACTAACTGCTTAGCAAATCGCAGTGCACTCAAGGAACACACAAGCACATTGGAAGCAAAATATCATACCCATCATCTACGCAGGTTGGATGGCACCGACAAGTGTCGACGTGGAAACTATTCAAAATACGATATCTCGTAAACGACTTGCACTAGGCCCCTGTAACAAACGCTACTGACGTTCTAATTTCCTCTTCTTTTAGTTTTTTTAGTGTCAGTAGTCATGCTTCTACTTAAAAATGCACGTTTGCACAAAAAATACGCTTTCTAAATATTATTTAACTCTGTTTATTGGCTAAGAATACTGACTACCAATCAGTTCTGTGAAAATCGCACATCAGTAGCTCTCTCCATTTCCGCATTATTTGCGGTGCAAGTTTTAGGTGATTCACCCTGAATAAGAATACTAACGACCCGCGCCCGCATCGGGTATCACAAACAAAGAGACCATATGGCAATCGTATTTTTGTATTTTTTATCCTTATGCTAAGTAAAGTTCAATGCAGGAGATGAAGCAGGCAAAAAGGATTAAAACGTCTCAAAAATGAGATCGACAGTAAGTGCAAAATGGCTAAGCAGGAATGGCTAGAGGACAAATGTAAGGATGTAGAGGCTAATCTCACAGAGAGCTCAGATGGAAACCCAGTTCTAAGCAACGAACGAAAAGCAGAAAGGTGGAAGGAGTATATAGAGGGTCTATACAAGGGCGATGTACTTGAGGACAATATTATAGAAATGGAAGAGGATGTAGATGAAGATGAAATGGGAGATAAGATACTGCGTGAAGAGTTTGACAGAGCACTGAAAGACCTAAGTCGAAACAAGGCCCCGGGAGTAGACAACATTCCATTAGAACTACTGACAGCCTTGGGAGAGCCATTCCTGATAAAACTCTACCATCTGGTAAGCAAGATGTATGAGACGGGCGAAATATCCTCAGACTTCAAGAAGAATATAATAGTTCCAATCCCAAAGAAAGCAGGTGTTGACAGATGTAAAAATTACCGAACTATCAGTTTAACCTAAGGACATCACACACATCCATGCTCGAGGTAGGATTCGAATCTGCGACCGTAACGGTCGCATGGTTCCAGACTGAAGCGCCTAGAACCGCTCGGCCACGACGGCCGGCAAAGTACATTAGGATGAAAAATTAGTATGTACATTATTTTAATTTAAACAACCATTTATGATAGTTCATCAATTAAGAATTTATATTTGTAATGAAAACTACATTTTTCACTGTAGTGTGTAATTAGAAATAAGAAAACGTGCATTTTTATACAATTGGCATTTGGATATCTGTTAGTACATATTTTATGAATTTTATATTTACATGACATAGGTATTCCAATTGAATGGGAAAAAAGGGAAAAAATAAAGAAAACGAGACACGATCCGGCGATTACCAGTCTCGTGTGCTCCTATCGTTATGTATTTTACACTTCAATGAAATGTTAGTAGATCATGCAGCTCCGTTTGACAGTTAGCATCGCCCAAGAATCGAATCTAATACACCTACATGACAGGAGAGAAGTATAACACAGATCTATGCAGCACGCTGAGAAAAGGTGACCTTATTTTAGCCTATTACAGACAATCGGAGGGTTTCAGAATTGGTCTTTATCGCGAATTTACGAGATTTGGATGACACAACTTTGGGGGATTAATGTTTGAGCTCTGAACATCACGAATGATAAATACAAAAAATTATAAAAATCCGATCGCCATGTGGTCTCCCAGTATGTTACCTATGGTCGAACAACTTCTCTCCAATTGCCGTGTGGTCTCCTCGTATGTTATCTACGATCGGACGACTTGTCTCTGATTGACGTGTGACCTCCTTGTAGGTTATCGATTTAACTCTTCAGGGTTTCCCCTGCGGTCTAATGATATCTTGGATTGTCGGGTGTTCCTCCTGATACAGCGTCGTACCTGTAGGATATTTCGGTAACGTAGCTCGTAGCCTTCATCAGGCGCGATCTGAGACTGCTCCTCAAGTGGGACTGGTCCAGTATTTATGTCTCTGCCTTCTCCCTCCATCGGTGGTTGCAGGCATTCCCACTGCGGCCTGCGCCTGCTCGCAGTGATCTTCTGAAACGTTGCCGCTTCGCTTTCCATCCGCTGCGGTTCTGGATGTTAACTCTGTGGTCCGCATCCACCAGATCCGATCCTGTATGCGTTTGGAATTCTGTCTGAGGTACCAGGCGTTCCCCCTGCTGTCCGCTCCCGCTCACTGCGAACTGCTGGAGCGTTGCCGTTCCGTTTTCAGTTCGGTGCGGTTCTGGATGTTCCCTCTGCGGTCCGTGCCCGTCACACTCGTTCCTGGACGTTCCATCTTCGGTCCATTGCGCCTGGCACTCTGTCTGGTGACTGTTTTCTATATCCGCGCCTTTCGTTCTTCTATTCGTGGAGTGCTGCAGCCGTGCCCGTTGCTCATTTAACAGTTCCAAAGCAGGAACCCAGGCTCAACTTTGCTGGTACCCCATGTCGCGGTTCATGAGATTGTCAGTCGCTTTTATCTCAGTCGATTCCCTTATAATGTTCCAAAATCTAGGTGTCTGTACTAGAAGCTTAGTTTCATCATAATTCATGGCATGATCTAGTTCCAGACAGTGTTCAGCAAAAATAAAAAATACTTTCAGGAAGTATTGCTTATTTGCATAGAAACATTTCTTTTTCTTCACTCTAATACTAATATAGGAGGAGAAGGATTTTATGTACAATTCATTAAAAATGTGTGTGAAATCTTATGGGACTTAACTGCTACGGTCATCAGTACCCAAGCTTACACACTACGTAACCTAAATTATCCTAAGGACAAACACACACACCCATGCCCGAGGGAGGACTCGAACCTCCGCCGGGACCAGCCGCATACAATTCATTGTTTTTTTCTTTATATATAACATTTACATGACTAACAGGAGCTAATTGTTTATATATGCAGCGATATATTTTTTCACACTTGTAATACATGAAGGATTTCATGTTCGGTTCGTTGTTTTTTCTGTATAGATAGTATTTTCATTATGTTTGGAACTAACAGCAGCAGGTGTAGAGAGAATCACACTCACAAACATACACACACACGCATACAGATATATACAATGTATATAGGCAGCCCATACTTTGCACAATATTATTTTTACAATTTGCTTGCACATATAATGCGCAGATATCCATACGTACATACAGCTATCTATTTCACACACCACCTCACGGGGGCTCAGCAATTGTTTCTAGAGTACGGGCTTGGCGACCCCGGGGTTCCTAAGCTGGGCTGATGAGCGCTGCCAGTCCTCTGTTACCATAAGCTCTGGGGATCCTTCAGCGACAACCATTCTACGCGGCGATGGAACATTGTGTGTCACAGGCAACAGGGATCTTGGTTTGACTAAATGGCCCGTGAGAATGGAATAAACCTCTATAAAAAAAAACTCAATCTCAAGGTGTGCTGCATGCTGATGAGATGCATAGCTGTTGAGGTGAAACAGTCGTTAGCGGGCAACCTCTGCTGAACCCGCCGCTTCCCAGTTGTATAAGACTTACTCAGGCACGCAACGTTCTGTCTGAGTGGACCCTTATTTCCCTTGCTGCTCGTGGGACCAAGATGGGACCCTCGAAATCTTCTTCATCTCCTCCCAGCGGAGGGGGTGTGCTACCTGGGAGTACTCACACCCATTCATCAAAAAGAATGAGCGAGGCTAGTCCTCCTGATAATCAAATTGTTAGTAACCGGGCTCAAGGAGTCATGAATCAGAATGTCTTTGAAGTGATCAAGCCATAAAGGCTTAGAAGGACTTGATGGTACCATAAAGTCTATTGAGCGGTTGCGAAATGGGTCCTTGTTGGTCGAGACTAACTGGGCAAAGCAGGTGGAGCTACTTACGAAGTCACAAGAATTGGGTGAATATGACATCATTGTCGAGTTGCATAACTTCCTCAACTCCAGCAAAGTTCTGGAAATCTGCCGTGATATTACGGACACAGACGTTGCCGAACTCAAACAAGAATGGGAATCACAGGGGATAACAGATGTGGAGCAAACGACACGTAAGAAGAATGGAGAAATTGAGAAGACTGACACTTTCACTGCCGGTCGTTGTGGCCGAGCGGTTCTAGGCACTTGAGTCCGGAACCGCGCTGCTGCTACAGTCGCAGGTTCGAATCCTGCCTCGGGCATGTATGTGTGTGTTGTCCTTAGGTTAGATAGGTTTAAGTAGTTCTAAGTCTAGAGGACTAATAACCTTAGATGTTAAGTCCCATAGTGCTTAGAGCCATTTGAAACATTTGACACCTTCATTGTGACCTTCAATTCTCCGACGCCACCTGAACATACCATGGCAGGTTTCCTCCTATGTACCTAATCCTATGCACTGTTTCAAATGCCAGCGTTTTGGCCATACAACGCTGAGATGCAGAGCGAAGAGACCTGTCTGGAGCCGAAACAGTCCTGCTTTTGCGAACGATTGCAAAACTCAGGAAATCAGAGTGACCAAGCGGATCCCCTACGCAGAAGCCAAAAAGTACTACCGGATGATGAAACCCTCTGCCTTTGCCACTTCTTATGCTTCCTTGTTGCAGGAACCTGGATGTCGTGTGCGTCAAAGAGTCGATCTGTTCCTAAGGTCAACTCTTCGATGCAGACAACATCCAGTGTACCATTTTCCTCAATCAGCTCCTGTATTTGCACCTGAATGTGTCAAAGCAAAGTTAAAGACATAGCGATCTAGGCAGCTACGACAGAAGAGACCAGTGGGAGCTGGTTTCTCAGGATGGAGCAGGATAAGGCTACGATTGTGGATGGGACCGTAATCAAATACTCTCGGTTGCACAACAAATACATAAACTTTATTTAAGGAAATAAAATTTTAAAACAATCTCTTAAAAAACATAATTGACTGTACGACGGCTGAAGGCCTTATCACCAAAAAATCAACAATTTTAGGGCCGAAGGCCACTAGCAATAACCTCAAACAACAAACGGCCGAAGGTCTGAATTAGAAGTCAGAAGAACAATTCCAAATAGTACATATTAAGATAAGTACTTGGTTTTAAAACAAACTGTAACACGGCTGAAGGCCTTATTATAAAAGAAGTGAAATTATCACTCGGCTGAAGGCCACAAACAATTCCAAATAACAACGGCTGAAGGCCTGAATTAGAGGCCAGAAGAACAATTCGAAGTAGCAAACATTCCAACAAATACTTTGCTTTTAAAACAAGTTTGCTTTAAAAAAACTTATTGTAACACGGTTGAAGGCCTTATTACGAAAGAAATGAAACTATTGCTCGGCTGAAGGCCACACACAACTTCAAATCACAAACGGCTGAAGGCCTGAATTAGAAGTCAGAAGAACAATTCCAAATAGCACATATTAAGACAAATAGCGTTTTAAAACAAACAGTAACACTGCTGAAGGCCTTATTATAAAAGAAGTGAAATTATTACTCGGCTGAAGGCCACAAACAATTTCAAATAACAAACGGCTGATGGCCCGAATTAGAAGTTAGCAAAACAATTCCAAATAGCACCTTTAAAATAAATTCCTTGCTTTTAAACAAGTTTGCTTTAAAAAAACTTATTGTAACACGGCTGAAAGCCGTATCACCAAAGAAGTTAAATTACTACTCGGCTGAAGGCCACACACAACTTCAAATCACAAATATCCTTAAAACAAGCATCACCGTCTAAGGAATCAGGAGAAGCAAGTGTTCCAAAGGTCGGCATGGGAAGGTAACTCAAACATAAGGTAGGTGAGACAGGCAGCCAAGAGTTGTACTCACGTAACAGGATGGCAACTGAAACTAGGGGCAGCTTAAGCGCCGACCGACCGACTAACCAATCCGCCTAACGTCCGATCACCGGTACAACGATGGAATATTTCTACGCAAGGGCGAAGAGACAGACAGCACTACGTCTTCAGAAAACACCCAAGGCCGAAGGAAACACTAGAACCAAGGCAGACCTCCCAAAAAAAAAAATTTCACAGTACAATACAAGAGGCTGTCGAACTTGTAACATCCACGTGATAAATTTTTGGCTACAGTGTGACGAGAGGAAATTATGCCTGTAACAGTTATAAACATTTTCTATTCGACATATGAAAAAATGTAATTGGACATATCGATGTGTATCATACAAAGATAATGATAATTGTAAATTCCTTTTATGATCTGCGTTTGTCTTCCTTTGTTTTTACCTTTTGTTGGTTGGCTTTTGTAGGTTCAGTACGCAAGACGCATATATCAAACTGAAGTCTGTTAAGAAATTGTAATTATTTGTTAATTATTACTTGAAAATAGAGTTCATTATTATTATAAACATGAGTGAATAATTATTTGTAACTGTAATTCCTCTCTCAGTAAGCATTATCCGTTTTAATTGTTTCTTTCCGCTGCAAGGAGCGCAGCCATTGATGATAGCGATTTGTATCGCGTTTTTGTCTGTGTTTTCCTTAGAAACAAATCAAATGTTTGCTTGACGAAGTCTAAATAGTGCACGATACGAAAGTAGAGTTTCTGTTAAGTTCAATAAGGATTTAAAATACTTATTTGCTCTAACAATAGAAAGTCTCTATCAATTGTCTGCCGCCATCTTCACAATTATCACAGCGGCAAATTCAAATTACGCAACTCTGCAGACATAAATGCTGAACGTAATACAAATGTGTAAAAATAAATGTGCACCGGTGGTCCCGAACTCATTTTAATGAAAATAATTCGAATCAGATTGGTTCTTTAAAAACAGTGCTCATAGCACGATCGTTATAACAAACTTTTCTAGCTGATGTATGGAACCGCAATTAATTACGCACGAGTTGCGAAGAATATTGTTTCAGGTAACATACGTCAGCGTTATGCGCGGCTGATATTCGGTGGTTTTAATGATCATTTTGCTGAAGATAACTGCTTCCATCTTAATCAATAGTTGTATAGAATCTGTTGTATGAACTGTGATTTAGTGACACTTACACAACTTACAGACAACACTTTAACACGACGTCAACTTGGAGTTCTTTAGCAACTTGACCAAATCTTTAGCCGGGAGAAAAATTATGTAAAAATTACTCAGTGTAATAAAATAAGATTATCATTTTTATTTACAAAGTAGTTAAATACCAAACCACTGAATAACACAGCGAACGCCACAAACTACACGTCGTGTCGGATAGCATCAACATGATGAGGATAGGTACACTACCGGAAATGTACGCTAACCTCCAGGGAAGGTCATTGGGGCGTTAGCGGCCACAAGGCAGAAAATACCGCTGGTTGCACTTCACTAAAAAGAATAATACTAAATTAAATGATGAGTAACCAATAGAGAAAGACGGCTGCAATATTTCACCACCTCGAAACACTTCACTTGTTGCCGCCAGGCTCAGCAGTACTGGAACCAACAACCCGCCGGCCAAAGGCGAGATCTCAGAAGAGTCGAGGTTGCATTAGCAGTTAAACTTAAACGTCCAGGCTTCGGCGTGCAGATACGCCGCCAGCGGCCCCGGCTTACCGTCACGCTGCACGGACCTCCTCGCTGCTGCGCCCCAACCGAACTGATCTCCGTTCGCAACTCCCCACTCCACACAACGCGACCCGGAAATTCGAGCGGTCGCTCCAAAGATAGTACCACAGTACTCATATCGATAAGCGCTGCTGCTGCCACTCACGGGCAGGCAAGCCAGCAACTTAGTGAGGCCAGTAAATCGAGTAATAAACAAGATGCCATAACCGCAATGACAAGATGCCAAGCAATAAACGGCATGAACACGAGCCGCACACGGCTCAGCCAGTAATGCTATCACTGTGTGCAGCCAGAAGGCACACCAAAAGCAGAGTGTCTCTCAACGTCCACTTTCTTCAAAGAAGAGTGTCTCTCACAGCCCCCTCTCATCCTTGCTGGAAAAGGGAGCAGGGAAAGGATCTCAGCATTCGTGTCGAAAGGTGACCTGGCACGTCTGACAGATGATAAGCACATCGCGGATTTTGATGCCTTATCGCCAAACCCAGGCAGCCCCTCCACTCTACCTCGCTCTACAAGCGCCTCAGCACCCCAGCGCCAGGAAAGGGGCAAATCAAGACCACAATGATGAAATGGCTCTCACACTCCAATGCAATATACAGGGTGAGTCACCTAACTTTTCCGCTGGATATATTTCGTAAACCACATCAAATACTGACGAACCGATTTCACTGACCGAACGTGAGGAGAGGGGCTAGTGTAATTGTTTAATACAAACCATACAAGAATGCACGGAAGTATGTTTTTTAACACAAACCTACGTTTTTTTTAAATGGAACCACGTTAGTTTTGTTAGCACATCTGAACATATAAACAAATACGTAATCAGTGCCGTTTGTTGCATTGTAAAATGTTTATTACATCCGGAGATATTGAAACCTAAAGTTGACGCTTGAAACCTCCGACGTTCAGTTGCGTGTTGTAACAAACACGGGCCACGGTCAGCGAGCAGCATCTGCAGGGACATGTTTACGACGACGACCGTGTTTACGAGTGTGGTTGTAGTGCACTGTTGTGGTTTGGTCTAGCTGTCGCAGTGTCCGCATGTAGCGCTTGCTGCTATTGTTATTCTGCATTCGTCTCCGCACGTAGACCAACTGTAGTACACCGTGTTAACAGACGTCTGTGATAGCGTAGTGTCGTAGGAACTGTGACCATGGTGTATTCGAACTCTGAAAAGGCGGAGATAATACTCATCTATGGCGAGTGTCGACGAAATGCAGCTAAAGCCTGCAGGGTGTATGCAGAACGGTACCCGGACAGAGAGCATCCAACGTGCCGCACATTGCAAAACATCTACCGCCAACTGTATCCAACAGGTATGGTCGTAGCACGCAAACGGGTCCGTAACAGTCCCGTCACAGGAGAAGCGGGTGCAGTTGGTGTGTTAGCTGCTGTTGCCATGAACCCACACATGAGTACACGGGCATTGCGAGAGTCGGTAGACTGAGTCAAAGTAGTGTCATGCGCATACTGCATCGTCACCGCTTTCACCCGTTTCATGTGTCGCTACATCAGCAATTACATGGTGATGCCTTTAATCATCGAGTGCAATTCTGTCAATGGGCATTAACAGAGAATGCGTTGCAGTTCTACCTGTTTACCGATGAAGCGGGTTTCACAAACCACGGGGCAGAGAATCTACGGAACATGCATTACTGGTCCGTGGACAATCCTCACTGGCTCAGACAGGTAGAGCGACAGTGACCGTGGACTGTAAATGTATGGTGCGGAATCATTGGCGACCACCTCATTGGTCCTCACTTCATTGCAGGGGCCCAAACAGGTGCAACATACATCGCGTTTATACAGAATGATCTGCCAACGTTGCTCGAAAATGTCCCACTGGAAACGCGTCAACGTGTGTGGTATCAGCATGATGGTGCACCTCCACATTCCTCAATTAACACTAGGCTGACCCTTGACAGAATGTTCGACGAGCGTTTCATAGGACGTGGAGGACGCATAAATTGGCCAGCCCGTTCTCCTGATCTTACCCCTCTGGACTTCTTTCTGTCGGGTACGTTAAAGGAGAATGTGTACCGTGATGTGCCTACAACCCCAGAGGATATGAAACAGCGTATTGAGGCAGCCTGCGGCGACATTACGCCAGATGTACTGTGGCGTGTACGACATTCATTACGCCAGAGATTGCAATTGTGTGCAGCAAATGATGGCCACCACATTGAACATCTATTGGCCTGACATGTCGGGACACACTCTATTCCACTCCGTAATTGAAAACGGAAACCACGTGTCTACGTGTACCTCACCCCTCATGGTAATGTACATGTGCGTCAGTGAAAATGACCAATAAAAAGGTGTTAGCATGTGGACGTAATGTGCTGTTCCAGTCTATTCTGTATCTAACGTCCATCGCCGTTCCCTTTGGATCCCTACGTAATTCGGTGCTCTCCGATACACACGATCGAACAGCGGAGGAGTGGTACTCAAGCGTCAACTTTAGGTTACAATATCTCCGGATGCAATTAACATTTTACAATGCAACAAACGGCACTGATTACGTATTTGTTTATATGTTCAGATGTGCTAACAAAACTAACAGGGTTCCATTTAAAAAAACGTAGGTTTGTGTTAAAAAAACATACTTCCGTGCATTTTTTTATGGTTTGTATTAACCAATTACACTAGCCCCTCTCCTCACGTTCGGTCTGTAGAATCAATACGTCAGTATCTGATGTGGTTTACGAAATATATCCAGCGGTAATGTTAGGTGACTCATCCTGTATATGGATACAGGGCTCATCTGGAGGAATTGACACTCCTTACACAGAACAGACCCTTTTGCCTATTGTCTTCAAGAGACTCGTTTCGAAGAGACTGACTCACATGTACTTGGGGGCTATCACCTCTACAGAAAAGACGACCTTACTGGTGACAGGGCAGAAGGTAGGGTTGCAGTGTTCGTCAAGGGCACTTTACAGTCCTCACCTATTCCCTTAACCACAACACTAAAAGCAGCTTTTAGTGACCCATGTTGCCATCACGGAGTGCTCTGTGTACCTACCACCCTCTGAGCCTCTTGACAGTAGCATTGTTGATGAACTACCTCATCCCTTTCTCCTTTTAGAGGACTTCAATGCTCAAAGTGCACTATGGGGTTCTAGCACCACTTTCCCCAAGGGTCGGATACCTGAGGCTCTGCTAGGCACAACGGATCTCATACTGCTGAACATGGGTCAAGCTACCCATTTTAGCACCACTATGGATTCGTCTACAGCCATAGACCTCTCCTTCTGCTGACCTGCATTTGCAGATACTGCTCAGTGAGCAGTGGACGATGACCTTCATGGTTGTGACCATCTTCCTATCTGCCTGATGGAGCAGATCTCGAAAAGAAGCCATCGAGATGGTTGTTCAAAAAGGCTAACTGGCTGCTTTACAGGCAGTTAGCTGTTTTCGAGAAATGTGACGACGTCCAGGACTGGATGGATCACATTACAGCTGTGATTCATCATGCCACTGATGCATCCATCCCAAAGTCAACAATAACGCATAGGAGTTGACCAATCCCTTGGTAGAATGATTAGTGTCGTTCTGCAATCCGGCACAGAGACCGGCTATGCGCAGATTCAGTCGACGCCATACAGATGAGAATCTGCAAACTTTTGAATGGCGCGTGCAAAGGTGAGGAAAATAATTCGCCAGAGTTAGCATTGTCCTTGGCAAGAGTTCCTGTGTTCCATCAATAGGTCCACATCCGCAAGTAAAGTATGGGAAGCCATTAGGAGGATCTCAAGCCACAACTTTCGACCGCCAATAACAGCTGTACGAATACAGCAGTCTCTCGTAACATCGCCGAGGGGCATAGCTCAAACAATGGCTGAATCATATAAATCCATTATGGCCGATTCTAGCCAGGATCTCACTTACTGTCAATATCGGGTGACACAGGAAAAGGCTGATTTCGATTTCTGTACCACCAACATGGAGGAATACAACCATCCTTTCTCTCAATATCTACTTTGTCAGTAGCTTGTGATACGATCCCTGGAAACGACCGGATAACCTACAGCAAGTTGAAACAGTGGACGGATGGTCGAAGGGGGTCCTCCATCATCTCGTCAATAAAATTTGGATGATGGGTGACTTTCCCAATTCTTGGAAAGAATCTACTTTAATTCCAATTGTAAAACTAGAGAAGAATCGGACAGGCCCCAGTAGTTATTATAGTATTAAATGGTTCAAATGGCTCTGAGCACTATGGGACTTAACATCTGAGATCATCAGTCCCCTAGAACTTGGAACTACTTAAACCTAACTAACCTAAGGACATCATACACATCCATGCCCGAGGCAGGATTCGAACCTGCGACCGTAGCAGTCGCGCGTTTCCGGACTGAAGCGCCTAGAACCGCTCGTCCACCGCGGCCTGCTATTGTAGTGTTAGCCTAACAAGCTGAGTAGGAAACACACTGGAACGTATAGCCAATAGGCGTCTAGTGTGGGTTGTGAAAACCAAGTCCCTACTTAGTCGTTCCCAGTGTGGGTTCAGGAGGTATCGCTCCACGCTCGATAACCTGACCCTGCTCGAAGCAGAAATTCAACAAGCTTTCCTTCATAAGCAACACCTCATCGGTGTTTCCTTCGATTTGGAAAAGGCTTATGATATTGTTTGGAGGCATAATATTTTGTCGCAACTCCATCAGTGGGGATTTTATATGGTCCTTTCTCTCAGACAGATATTTTAGATATAAGGTTGGGAATGTCCTGTCTCTCCGTTTTAAGCAGGAGAATGGCGTCCGTCAAGGGAGTGTTTTAAGTGGCACGGCTTTCGCCATTGCAATCAACAGTATTACTCCAGAGTGCGATGTCCATTATTATGTTCCTTGTTTTTGGATGACTTCTCCATCTCCTGTGCATCCTCCAGCCTCGCAACGACTACTCGGCAATTGCAACTGACGATCACGTGGTTGGAGGAAAGGTCTTGCACCACAGGTTTTAAGTTCTCTTTGGAGAACACATTTTGTGTTGATTGTAATGGATCCCGCTGTCTTTAATTTACCTCTTTTAAAACTGGGGACACCGTTCTCAGTTTTAAGGAAAAGGTGAAGTATCTGGGTCTTACTCTTGATGAGTAGTTAACATGGTTGCCACACCTTAAAGAACTGAAACTGAGACGTCTCAAGGCCTGAAACATCCTTAAATGTGTCAGTCATAGGTCTTGGGGAGCCGACAGCGCACTTCAGCTTCAACACTATAAGGCATTTCTGCGACCCAGGCTTGAATATGGATGCCAGATTTATGAGTCAGCAACGCCCTCATACCTTAAAATGTTGGATGCAGTTCACCACGAGGGTTTTAGGCTGTTAAAAGGGGCATTGTCTGTTCCTATATCGTCAGCATCCAGCTACGTTGTTCAACCGCCACTAGAACGGCTGTTCGATCATTGGCCACAAGCAGTACGGCCATTTGGGATCTGTGCAAGGGAGATCCTTGAATTACTACAGGTAGGGGGCATTAAGGTGCAACGCAGGGGTGGAGTAGGACATCCCCCTTGCTACTAAGAAGGCCCAGATTGCTTTTAGAACTGACTGCTTACAAGACCCCAGAGTATGTTTTTAAAATTAAATTTAATGAGATTTTACGTCGTCACCTTTTTTTTTTTTTTTTTTTTTTTTTTTTTTTTTTTTTTTTACGGGTGGTTCTAATCAGGGAGATTTTTTCGGTTGTTTCCCGACATTGTCCTCAGGATTTGGCTCCCAGAGAATTTTCAGTTTATTACGCGGAACTCTTTGGCATCTTGAGGGCAATGGAGCAGATGAGACGCCATCGTGACAACAAATTTATCATCTACTCCGACTCTCAAAGCACCCTTCTCGCTACTGAAGAGATGTACACAGCAGATCGGATGGTGCAACAGCTGCAGGACGTTCTCCTTCTCTTGTAAAGGCAAAACAAGGAAATCATTCTTTGCTGGGTTCCAGGGCACATAGGGATTAAGGGAAACGAACTCGCCGATACGGCTGCCAAAGAGACTTGCTCCCTTCCTTCTCCTGCTCGCTGTTCAGTCCCTCTGCGGGCTGTCACTTCATTTGTCACCAGGAAGGCCATGTATTAGTGGTAGGCACGGAGGCTGAAAGTGAGGAATAATAAACTACGTTCATAAAGAATTCAGTGTGATCAAGGATTACCTCCTTCCGCTCGTGACAGTGTGAAGAAGTAGCCCTTACATGGCTAAAGTGAGACATTACCCTTAGAAACACGGCTTCATCTTACGTCGGGAGGGCCCTCCGTATGTCAGAGATGTTGGATACAGCAGTTAGTACCGTATTTTAACTGAGTGTGTTTTATATGACGACCTGAGGATTGAACTGGGTCTCCCACAGGACTTCCCTCTATTTTAACTGATAATGAGGCGAGTGTTTGTGTTTTAAGATTTTGTGTGGTGTCCGGCATTCTTCCCAAAATATTGGATGTGAGATCTTAATGCGTCACGGAGTGGCTGGGTAACGTAGTATTTATAAATTGTCATCCAGCCACGGTTATATGTCCCTTTTTACCAGCGTCTTTACAGCTATTTTATCCATGACTCTATTTAGTTATTCTGCTGTGCCTCGTTAGGATTTTATCACAGGCTTTTGTGAAGCTCACATTCTTGGGGTTGCTTTCGATTGTTGCGGTGGGATAAAACTTGGTTTTCAGTTTATTGATCTTTTTCCACAGATTATCACAATCTTCTTCGGTACATCATTAATGCAAGGGTGCTGATGACCTTGCTGTTTAGTGCCCTCCGCCATAAATCATCATCGTTATTCTTCTCTCTCTCTCTCTCTCTCTCTCACACACACACACACAGACACACACACAGACAGTCACGTGTTTCGATTCACATCGCGTTATTCTTTCTGTCTAGGGTGTCGTTATGTACGGAGCTCGTACGCAACAGCACGCTGTTACTAGAGGATGAGAATTACTGAGCTACACATGTCAAAAAGAATTTGCATTGCCCCGGTTCCCAGAACTCCTAAACATAGAATTTGACTATGGATATTGTATCACAGTCCCTTTGACTGTTCAGATATGTCACTAAACCCGCCCAAAGATGTGAACAACTATGCATAAGCAGCGCCTTTAGACGGAGACGGTCCGACAGCCGATCAGTTCCAGTCATTCCACAAGGATGGAGGTACACGGCTCGTGTTGTCTGTAGTTCAACCATGCCTACACGGTCAATACCATGGTTCGATCGCGTCCTCATTGTCACTTTGTGCCAAGAAGGGCTCTCAACAAGGAAAGTGTCCACGCGTCTCGGAGTGAACCAAATCCATGTTGTTCGCACATGGAGGAGATAAAGAGAGACAGGAAATGTCGATGACATGCCTCGCTCAGGCCGCCAAAGGCCTACTACTGCAGTGGATGACCGCTACCTACAGATTATGGCACGGAGGATCCCTGACAGCAACGCCACCATGTTGAATAATGCTTTTAGTGCAGCCATAGGACGTCGTGTTACGACTCAAACTGTGTGCAATAGGCTGCATAATGCACAACTTCACTCCCGACGTCCATGGCGAGGTCCATCTCTGCAACCACGACACCATGCAGCGCGGTACAGATGGGCCCAACAATATTCCGAACGGACCACTCAGCAATGGCATCACGTTCTCTTCACCGATAAGTGTCGCATATGCCTTCAACAAGACAATCGTCGGAGACGTGTTTGGAGGCAACGCGGTCAGGCTGAACGCGTTAGACACACTGTCCAGCGAGTGCAGCAAGGTGGAGGTTCCCAGCTGTTTTGGGGTGGCATTATGTGAGGCCGACGTACGCCGCTGATGGTCATGGACGACGCCATAACAGCTGTACTATACGTGAACGCCATCCTCCAACCGATAGTGCAACCATATCGCCAGCATATTGGCTAGGCATTCGTCTTCATGGACGACAATTCGCGCCCCCATCGTGCACATCTTGTGAATAACTTCCTTCAGGATAACGACATCGCTCGACTAGAGTGGTCAGCATGTTCTTCAGACATGAAACCTATCGAACATGCCTGGGATAGATTGAAAAGGGCTGTTTAAGGACGAAGTGACCCACCAACCACTCTGAGGAATGTACGTCGAATTGCCGCTGAGGAGTGGGACAATCTGGACCAACAGTGCCTTAATGAAGTTGTGGATAGTATGCCACGACGAATACAGGCATGCATCAGTGCAAGAGGACGTGCTACTGGGTATTAGAGGTACCGGTGTGTACAGCAATCTGGATCAACAACTCTCAAGGTCTCGCTGTATGGCGGTGCAGCATACAAAAATGTGGTTTTCATTAGCAATAAAAAGGGCGGAAATGATGTTTATGTTGATCTCTATTCCAGTTTTCTGTACATGTTTCGGAACTCTCGAAAATGACATGATGCAATTCTTTTTTTATGTATGTATATGAAATAAAATCGTCGTAACTTTTGAACGGTTTGCCTTAGGGCGTTCAAACTGCATGGTTGGCCGCGGGGCGATGGTAGTTAGTATGCACTGTGTGGCTTGGTTTAGCGGCAAAGCCCACTTTCATTTGGATAGCTACGTCAATAAGCAAAATTGGCGCATCTGGGGAACTGAGAATTCGCATTTCGCGATCGAGAAGTCTCTTCACCGTCAACGTGTGACTGTGTGGGGTGCAATGTCCAGTCACGGAATAATCAGTGCAATATTCCTCGACGACACGGTGATTACCGAACGGTACCTAAAGGTTTTGGAAAATGATTTCATCCTCATTATCCAGAGTGACGCTGATTTCGACGAGATGTGGTTCGATCAAGACGGAGCTCGACCCCATCGAAGCAGAAGTGTAGTTGATGGCCTGAATGAGCACTTGGGGGACCGCATTTTTGCTCTGGGGTACCCAGAGGCTACTGGCATGGGCCTCGATTCGCCGCCATATTCTCCAGATCTGAACATATGCGGCTCCTTTTTGTGGGGTCATATTAAAGACAAGGTTTACAGTAATAACCCAAAACCATTGCTGAGCTGAAAACACCATTCAGAAGGTCAACGGCAGCATCGACGTCGCGCCACTTCAGTGAGTCATGCCAATTTCGCTATTCGTCTATGCGAAACAATTACCAATGATGTCACAACCTAAATCCTAAATTCGAACATCTGTAGTGACGCTTATGTGTTGAATTAAGTATGTGCACGCCGTTGTTTGTTACTTTTTTTCTTATAGATCAATAATTGTCACACTGTAGGATTACTCTGACGGCTGCAGTCTGTAGGAATGATAACCGATAATGGGAGTAATCGCAATACCTGCGCCAGTCCAGCATTGTGAAACAATACCGAAAGCCACGTTCGGTTTTCTGTTTCGACATATGATGAATCATTGTTCATCCCGCTTTGCCATGCGAGAGCGTCACACCTCTTATTGAGATTCTGTATGCCACCAGTGGACGGACACCACACAATGGTTTTCTGGTATCGCTGTAGTTGTCACATCGCTGCCAGGGCACTATCACGCTGTCTCACGTTGTCTTGCTGATCTCGAAGTTCCTCAAAACTATGGACGTGATGTACGTTATTTAAACGGAAGTAAAGCGTGATATAACAAACCTTTTGCTGTAGCTATGGTGTTTATTTTATATGCCAGTGCATAAATGTACATACATTCCAGTAATTTGCCACACATTTGTCCACATCTCTGAGATAAACGTCTTTTTTTTTCCTTTTCCATCGTTCCTCAGTTGCTTCAGAATTCATGAAGGTGTGTTCTGCCTATGCAACTAAATGCAAATCAGTTTGTTTTTTTGCACACACGTTTCGCCTCTTTTATCTGTGAATCATCTTCAGTGGCCTCCAATACATACTTCTTCTTACACATGTAAAAATGTATTATGTGCTGGTTACAATATGTTACTACGTTACATTTCGTCACGTTTTTCAGATTATAATCAGCTTTTGTAGCATAAATATCGTGATGTTAAATTAACTTTTGGTGTTACTTATGATTTCCAGCGTTGTTAGTCCATGTGTGTGGTCCTGGAGACGTGTTATTCGGTCCTCATGCTCCAGCTGAATCTTCCTCCCCTCCTTCCTTCTCCCTCTCTCTCTCCCTCTCTCTCTCTCTCTCTCTCTCTCTCTCTCTCTCACACACACACACACACACACACACACACACACACACAGACACACACACACACACACACACACACACACACACACATACACCTATAAAAAAATGAAAAGAAAGAACGCTCTCTCAAGGAACAACACATAACAAAATACACACACACAACACAAACAAAAGTAGGAAGATAAACACACAGCGACAGTTGGCAATACTACTCTCTGTAAACACACACATATAGATCACAAAATGATGTGTCAAAATAAATGTCCTTGAAAACCGCCGGAAATCGGCCAGCTGGAGCATGAGGACCGAATGAACACATCTCCAAGACCACACACATGGACTAACGTAGACTAACAACGCTGGAAATCATAGGTAACACCAAACGATGATTTAACATCACGATATTTGTGCTACAAAAGTTGTTTCTAATCTGGAAAACAAGAGAAAAATTTGACGAAATGTAACATAGTATCATATTGCAATTGCTACATAATACAGTTATTATATATATAGAAAGAAACATGTATTACAGGCCACTAAAAAGCCTCCACAAACAAAAGAAGCGAAACACCTATGGCTGAAACACTAACTGCCTTTCGTTTAGTTGCACAGACATAACATACCTAGAAGAATTCTGAGAGACTTTTTTGAAGCACGGGATCAAGTTGGCGGTGTGAAAGACCCTCTGGCGTCCTAAATTCGTGGGATAGCAAGTCACGAAATACACATGCTTTATCATTTAATACGAATTATGATGCTACAAACCACTTCCAGATATGAAACTTCCTGGCAGATTAAAACTGTGTGCCCCACCGAGACTCGAACTCGGGACCTTTGCCTTTCACGTGCAAGTGCTCTACCATCTGAGCTACCGAAGCCCGACTCACGCCGGTCTCACAGCTTTACTTCTGCCAGTATCTCGTCTCCTACCTTCCAAACTGCCAGGAAGTTTCATATCAGCGCACACTCCGCTGCAGTGTGAAAATCTCATTCTGGACACTTCCAGATAATTTGCGGGCGTTAGAGACCAAACTCCATCATGTACTGAACACGTACGTGAAAAATAACTGAACACAGCTCTGTTGACGGAACCGTTCCGGCATTCACTTGAAGATGACACATAATACATAAATCAAGATGGTCAGACGACGTTTTGGAACCGCCTCATCCACAAGATGAGTCCAGTTTATTAACTACGGCGTTACACTGTTAGATTAGATTAGATTAATACTGGTTCCATGGATCATGAATACGATATATCGTAATGATGTGGAACGAGTCAAATTTTCCAATACATGACATAATTAAGTTAATTTAACAACATACTTAAGTTAATATAACAACTTTTTCATTTTTTGTGTTTTTTATTTTTTTAATATATATATATATATATATATATATATATATATATATATATATATATATATATATATATATTAATTTATATCTAAAAATTCCTCTATGAAGTAGAAGGAGTTGTCATTCAGAAATTCTTTTAATTTCTTCTTAAATACTTGTTGGTTATCTGTCAGACTTTTGATACTATTTGGTAAGTGACCAAAGACTTTAGTGGCAGTATAATTCAGCCCTTTCTGTGCCAAAGTTAGATTTAATCTTGAATAGTGAAGATCATCATTTCTCCTAGTATTGTAGTTATGCACACTGCTATTACTTTTGAATTGGGTTTGGTTGTTAATAACAAATTTCATAAGAGAATATATATACTGAGAAGCTACTGTGAATATCCCTAGATCCTTAAATAAATGTCTGCAGGATGATCTTCAATGGATAACAGAAGTTATCTGGCGTCAGTCATGTTCTTAGGCCCTATTGAATCGGTATCATGAGTAACTGTGCATATGTTATGCACGCAATTACTGGGATACCAATTGTCTTGTGACTAATGTACAAATATATGTTTTCCCTGAAATGCTTATAACGATAATTTTCCCACAACAGATGCAATGTATCTGTTACCTACTTCTTAGCGTCTAGGCCTTAACTGGTATCACGAGTAAGTCTCATATACCTATTTTTTTTGTTAGGCAGTGGTTAGAACACCCAGTTCCTTGAAGAGGTTTCTAAATGATGTTCTGAAATTTACGCTAGAAATGGGTCCTATTACACATCATGCACTCTAAGAACTTTTGTTCGGTTTGATAAGTTACCCCAGTATATGATCCTGTATGACGTAAACAAATGTAAGTAAGCAAAGTCTACAAGTTTCTTTTTTTACATATTTGTATCTCCTACGTCTGACATCATTCGCATTGCAGAGACAGACCTGTTTAGGCACTTCAGCAATTCTGTGGTATGCCTATCCCAACTGAATTTATTATCCAGCTCTAACCCCAGAAATTTAACATTGTCAACCTCTTTTATCTGCATGTCTTCATATCTTACACAAATGCTAGAAGGAAATCTCTTACAGGTTCTGAAATGCCTATAGTGGGTCTTTTCCAAGTTTAATGACACTGAATTAGATTTAAATCATTTAATAATGTCAGTGAAAATTTTACTAACAGCCATTTCTAAAGCTGTACTTCACTCGCTATTCATTGAAATGTTTGTATCATCTGCAAACAAAAGAAATTTAGCATCTGGCAATGTAACAGACGGGAGATCATTAATGTTGTAGTTACAACTCAGCATTTTCGAGTCACAGCTACACTCCCAAATATTTATTCCTAAGAAAGAGAAATAGGTAAAATAAATGCGTTTCGACTACAATTGTCTGGAAGTTAAACGTGGATCGTTGTGAATTTGAAGAAGAAAAAACGGCAAGCATTTGAAATGTGGGGCAACAGAAGGATGGTTATAATTAAGTGGAGAGATAAAGTAGGAAATGAAGTCGTAATGGAGAGAAATGACCGAGGAAATTATTCCATGTAAAAACATACCAGAAGAAGGGACACCCTAGTGGGCCATTTGTAACAACAAATTGTCCCCGTAAGGTCCCAGTGGAAGGTGCCATTGCTTTCCTGAAGGTACGTTTACACTGGGATACATGTATCGCGACATGTATGAGCGACATGTCAATTTGACATGTTGCGATACATCACCTCATACAAAAATTCACGGAACTTGTATGCGGACCCTCGAGCTCATACATGTCGCATATACATTTTGTATATCGCTTTTTGGCCATATACGCGACATGTATGAGCGACATTTTAAGAACTCGCGCATGCGCAGTACTATCATTTCCTGTCGTCTTGTCGCCTGCCGCTTATTTTGAAGTTTAGCGCATGCGTAGTACCAGGCTCTTTGGCGGCTGTTTTGAGTTTTGGAGCTGCCGACTGTCGTTTGTTGTGTAGTTATTTGTGTATTTTGTCATGTGTTGTGCCCGCGTGTTTTAAAATTTGCGATGACTTCTTGGTCCAAACAAAATACACTGAATTTTATAGAGGCAGTGCGCAGGCATCCCTGTATATGGGATGTGAAAATACGAGACTATAAGAACACTCACAAAAGGTACGACGAGTGGGAGGAAATTGCCAAGGCATTTAACGTGTCAAGGAAGGAATGTGAGGACAAGTGGCATAATTTAAAATGCCAATATAGTCGCGAGTTAGCGAAACGGAAGAGCAGCAAAGGAAGTGGAAGTGCTACAAGCAATGTGTACCACACTTCATGGTATGCTTTTGAAAGTATGCAGTTCATAAGAGACAATTACAAACCACTCTCTCATAGGAGCACACATGAAGTAGTACCAGTAAGTAAATTTGTTATATTATTTTATTAATCATATATTTGGCAACATTTTTTCGTGCTAATGCTTTACATAATGTGAATAGTTACAATTTCACTGAAAAACATGATTCTCCATACTGCTATGGTTTGAAGTCCTGAATACTGCAGAAGAATAGAGCATATTACTTTATGTCATCATTTAACAATGATGTGCAACTTATTTTCCATACTGCCATGGGATGGAGCCCTGAATACTGCAGAAGTATTCAGCATATTCTCTTCTGTTGTCATTCAGCAATGAAGTTCTTCGGCCAGTTCTGGGCAGTGGCTCCAGCACAGTAGGGGTTTCCCTCCAGGACCCAGGTATTACGTTGCCATCATCTCCCTTTCTGTCGTATGTTCCTGCTGGACAATAACTTTGAGATTTTCTGTTTTGAAGAAAATTATGTAAATAAACACAGGCTAGTGCCACCACTGTAGCTTTCCCCGGACTGAGAAGCATTTGCTTCCTCAGCACTCTGTAAACAGCACTTATAATCCCAAATACATTTTCTATTACTCTTCTTGCCCTGCATGCTCTATAGTTAAAAATACGTTGCCAACTATTTTTTTCATGCAGACCTGGAAATGGTTTCACAATATTTTCCTCTAGGCCAAAGGCTTCGTCAGCGACGAAAACATATGGAACAGGCTTGCTCCTACCAGGAAGAGGAGTTGATGGTGGTATATTTAGAGTTTTTGTTTCCAACATTTTGTAAAATGTGGTGTCTTTAAGGACACCACCATCTGAAATCCTCCCCTGCGTGCCAACATCAGCGCAAATTATTCTATAATTAGCATCAGCAATTGCTAGCAAAACAATGCTGAAGCGCTCTTTATAATTAAAATAAACTGTTCCACTGTTGGGTGGTGCCACAATGTCAATGTGCCTCCCATCTATAGCTCCCAAACACCTGGGGAAATTCCATTTTTCTTCATATTCTTTGGCAATTTTCAGCCATTCCTCTGCAGTAGCAGGAAGCTGGAAAGAAAATTGTTACTCTTTTAATTTAATTTACGCATGGACACTCAAAGAAATTCTAAATACATTAAGATACTTTGATTACAATGTATGTATAATATATAGCTCACTTTGCCTTAGAAATGTGTTATGTATTTTAAAGGTCATGGAAGCCCCAGCCAGAGAAGGAGATGGTGAAGGAGAAGGAGAAGGAAGCATCAGTTTCCCTTTCGATGTCACAGAAATGGAGGAGGTGACATTTGCCACGCCCCCAGAAGACATTGTGGAAGTGGAAACCACTCCACTCATCTCTGTGCCTCCACATGAAAGTGGATGTGCAACCGTGCCACCCTGTACCACTCCAAGTCCGAGTGGAAGTGGTAGATCAAGTGCACTGAAGAGAGCCAGGAGAGACCTGGATGAAGACCGAGAAGGTCTTTTACAGACCTTAAGAAAAGTTGGCGACAATTTAGCAGGCAGGAAAAGGGACCAGTTTACCCACTTGGGTGACTTGGTCGCCAATAAGCTCAGATTTCTGTATGAAAATGGCCATACTACAATTATGGCAAGACTTGAGAACGGAATCTACAGATGTTTGCAGGAGGCAAACGATGAACTAATAAATGCAAATGCAACATAATTTATGTATTCTTCAAAAACATGTATAAACGTTGAAATATGCATGTAATGTGCTGTCAAGTACTATTTAATAAAACTAAATACAAATTAATGTTGTTGGATATCTTTACTGTGAAGAAAGTGTCCTCAGAAATTGTGATATTGTATTACTGAGTGAAGCATGTCAGTCGATCCAAAGAACTAAAAGCTAACCCATTTCAGCAAAATTTGAGAAATTTATGCTGAAAAAGGTATGTGCCGTTAAAATTTTAGTTCCTATTCCAGCATCCTCACGTGGTTATGTTGGCAACATCAACGGCGCGGTAGAAAATTTGTGCTGCTGTTCCTGGTTGACAGTTACTTGTATGTACCCTCGTCCGCTCGTTAAAAGTAATTGCCCTCGTAAAACGAAGATTTCATGACAAAACATTTGCATTGTCGCGCGATTACTAATGCCAACGACTCACACACGATTGTCGGCATTAGCATCCGTTGCCAACATTATCACGCGAGGCCGCCGGAATAATAGCAAAAAACTGATATACGCGCCAGATGCATGAAAAAATTATATAATGTATTACATACTCTGATATACACTCCTGGAAATTGAAATAAGAACACCGTGAATTCATTGTCCCAGGAAGGGGAAACTTTATTGACACATTCCTAGGGTCAGATACATCACATGATCACACTGACAAACCACAGGCACATTGACACAGGCAACAGAGCATGCACAATGTCGGCACTAGTACAGTGTATATCCACCTTTCGCAACAATGCAGGCTGCTATTCTCCCATGGAGACGATGGTAGAGATGCTGGATGTAGTCCTGTGGAACGGCTTGCCATGCCATTTCCACCTGGCGCCTCAGTTGGACCAGCGTTCGTGCTGGACGTGCAGACCGCGTGAGACGACGCTTCATCCAGTCCCAAACATGCTCAATGGGGGACAGATCTGGAGATCTTGCTGGCCAGGGTAGTTGACTTACACCTTCTAGAGCACGTTGGGTGGCACGGGATACATGCGGACGTGCATTGTCCTGCTGGAACAGCAAGTTCCCTTGCCGGTCTAGGAATGGTAGAACGATGGGTTCGATGACGGTTTGGATGTACCGTGCACTATTCAGTGTCCCCTCGACGATCACCAGTAGTGTACGGCCAGTGTAGGAGATCGCTCCCCACACCATGATGCCGGGTGTTGGCCCTGTGTGCCTCGGTCGTATGCAGTCCTGATTGTGGCGCTCACCTGCACGGCGCCAAACACGCATACGACCATCATTGGCACCAAGGCAGAAGCGACTCTCATCGCTGAAGACGACACGTCTCCATTCGTCCCTCCATTCACGCCTGTCGCGACACCACTGGAGGCGGGCTGCACGATGTTGGGGCGTGAGCGGAAGACGGCCTAACGGTGTGCGGGACCGTAGCCCAGCTTCATGGAGACGGTTGCGAATGGTCCTCCCCGATACCCCAGGAGCAACAGTGTCCCTAATTTGCTGGGAAGTGGCGGTGCGGTCCCCTACGGCACTGCGTAGGATCCTACGGTCTTGGCGTGCATCCGTGCGTCGCTGCGGTCCGGTCCCAGGTCGACGGGCACGTGCACCTTCCGCCGACCACTGGCGACAACATCGATGTACTGTGGAGACCTCACGCCCCACATGTTGAGCAATTCGGCGGTACGTCCACCCGGCCTCCCGCATGCCCACTATACGCCCTCGCTCAAAGTCCGTCAACTGCACATACGGTTCACGTCCACGCTGTCGCGGCATGCTACCAGTGTTAAAGACTGCGATGGAGCTCCGTATGCCACGGCAAACTGGCTGACACTGACGGCGGCGGTGCACAAATGCTGCGCAGCTAGCGCCATTCGACGGCCAACACCGCGGTTCCTGGTGTGTCCGCTGTGCCGAGCGTGTGATCATTGCTTGTACAGCCCTCTCGCAGTGTCCGGAGCATGTATGGTGGGTCTGACACACCGGTGTCAATGTGTTCTTTTTTCCATTTCCAGGAATGTATATATATAAAACTTTTACCTTCACTTCTTGGGATAAAACTTGCACAATGGCCTCGCAAACACGAAGAATAATGTTGCATATGGCACTTTTTGATATTCTATGCAGATACATTAACGTCGAAAAGGAATCCCCAGTGGCCAAAAAACGGAGTGTTACTTCCAACTGATCCTCTGGTGGAATCGCTTCCCGAAAGTTTGTGTTGGTTTTGGACACAAGAGGAGCAACAAGAGATAGCAAACCGCGGAAATCCTCCATACTCATCCTAACATAATTTCTAAAATATGCGCCATCCTCTAGCGTTAATTCCTGAACGAGCATTGCGTAAGCTCCGTGAGTAGCGCGTTTGCGAAGAAACTCTCTCTGCCACCATCTACGCTTCCTCCGCCTTTTCTTCCTATCATCTTCCGAAAGAGCAAGTGTACCAGCACATAAAAATGTGAAATCTTCCAAATCGTCGTCGGAAGCCATCGCACAGTGATACAAATCAGTGTAAACGCACGCTCATACATGTATGAAGTTGATACTTGTCAGCTCATACAAGTCGCGATACATGTCGCAAAGTCGCATATACATGTATCTCATACATGTGCCGATACAAATCGCAGTGTAAACGCACCTTGAGACCTCATCTGTGTTTGTGTCTCACCTGAAGAACGACTGTGATCAATGTTAGTGCACTGACGTGTTGAGTACCACTTTTGTTGTAAATGTATACGACAATTCTTAAACATTCTAACGAATGCTTTTCAGTTGTAATATTTCTCTGAATTGCAATTTCTTGAACGTTATGCTAAAAGGATCTGCCGGGTGGTTTTAATTAAAACAAAGCTACTCACAGAGGTCCATTGTGGGATTAATTATCGTACAGCAGCGAATCTTGGTACATATGGGAACGTGTTAAAATGGAACCGATTTATCCTGGGAAAAGATTAGTTCCAATTTTGACCACCAGGTGCAAATTTGGCGCCGTACAGCGTCTTGTCGACGTCTCTGGTGCTCATATTGAGCGGCGGGTAATAATAAAATCAACATCTTGCCTTTCTCATTTCTTTGAACTTTTCTACCTACATCCCGTTCCTAATCCATTACATATGGAACATTTCTAAACGTCTTTCTTGCATTCACAGCGTCAGATTCGCACCTGGTGGCCAAATCTGGAACTAATCTTTTTCTAGCTCAAATCTGTTCTGCATTAACGCATTATAATTTATACCGTTTCACTCGCTGCGATACGACAAATACAGCCCATACTAGACTTATGTGAGTTGCTGCACTTACATTTTAGCCCCCAAAGTATGAAGCACTGGTGTAAATAATTATTTTTTTGATACATTTATTTATTTTTATCGTTATTCGGTTATCCTAGAACTATAATCAATTTACTTCCATTATGACACTTGATCTCAGCATTTAAAAACATGTGTTTCTTCAATACACAGTATTTAGCACGCCGTTCATCTTATTATTTGGCACCAGTTGCTCGTTTCTTACCAGGCTAAGTTCGAAACGTTGTTACAGCTCTTCTGCAGATGTTGTCTCGTTTATGCACGTCTTCCGGCAGTACATTCATTTCCTTTAGGTCTTTTTGAAGTTCATGTACTGTGATATTTTTGTGTTCAGTTTTGACTAAGAGGTTCATTTCGTTCATTCGGAAACATTAATTTTTTTTTTTTTTTACGTGCCCGTAAAGCCGAACTTTGCATTTGCGCAATGTGTCAGTAATTGCGTCTGTGTTAGAATACTTCCTTGATTAGATTTTTTGTATAGTCGCATTATTACAATTTGGACCCAGCATACTGTGTAAAAACTTTCTCTCCTTTCTTTATAATTTAGCTAGGAAAAATCTCTCAGAGAGGGCAAGACACTAGGATGCATACTACAAAGGGTGAACCAGAACTCCACAGACAAACGTTCAGTGGCTGTCCAGGAATATCTTCTGTCGTATTCAAAATTTAGGACACGAACCACCAGATGCTTCTCATAAACGCCCAAAAGTAATTCTTACACGCCACTTTAGGGACCAATAACACCCACATAAAACACCAAACGCAAGCATACTCACTAAAAACACGCACACAACCCCAATCCCTCATCTTCACGACAACCCCTAGCGCATTCTGAAGTCAGACGGGCACAACGTAGTGGTCCTCCACACGCAACCAAAATAACCATAGCCTCGTCGCACTGAAAACAGTTCAAAATGGTTCAAATGGCTCTGAGCACTATGGGACTCAACATCTTAGGTCATAAGTCCCCTAGAACTTAGAACTACTTAAACCTAACTAACCTAAGGACATCACACACACCCATGCCCGAGGCAGGATTCGAACCTGCGACTGTAGCAGTCCCGCGGTTCCGGACTGCAGCGCCAGAACCGCTAGACCACCGCGGCCGGCCTGAAAACAGTTCACAACAGTACAGATGTTACGGTATGCGCTGTGTGTCTTGTTTCAGTTCGCTCACGGCATCTGCTGTTGATAACAGCAATGTCCCCTTTACCTCTTTGTCCTGAAGTTTGCATTTAGTATTGCACGTCTCTGTCCAGGGTTTTGTTTCCCGGCATTATTGGTCGTGCTTGAACAACGATATAAGGCGGTACTATGGATACGTTTACTCGCATGTATGTTCACTGAATGCAATGGGAGAAATACAAAACGACTCTGTGTTGAACTGTTCCGACGATAACCACATCACAGCCGGCCGCTATGACCGAGCGGTTCTAGGCGCTTCAGTCCGGAACCGCGCTGCTGCTACGGTCGCAGGTTCGAATCCTGCCTCGGGCATGGATGTGTGTGATGTCTTTAGGTTAGTTAGCTTTAAGTAGATCTAAATCTAGGGGACTGATGACCTCAGATGTTAAGTCCCATAGTGCTCAGAGCCATTTGAACCATTTTGAACCTGGCCTGCAATTTCAAAAAGACAACATATTCAGTTCTGGACATCTGGAGGTAACATATGCTGAGGAAATAATGATTCTAACCGCGTAAGTAACGAGCAGCCCTTAGTGGCTCGCCATCACAATTTTTTATCTTAAATATCTTTGTGACTAATGCCGTTTTGGCATTTTATTATTTTATAAATGACATATAAGTACTGCCAGTCCTTCACGATGATTCTGTACTTATACTCTGCATCATACGTCTTTAGTCATAATTCTGTGACCATGTTATAGACCATTCTTTGATTTAAGTTCTGAGGAAGACACTCCTAGAAGTGTTGAGATCCGGTTAATTCGTTAAAAATAGTGACCGAGGGTTGTTTTTCTTTCAATTGTTGCTTCCCTTGGACATTTCTGACCATATCCTTGTCTCTGCGAACACTCGCCGTCGAGGGCAACGTACTGTGTTCTGTTATTTAAGTTTTCCAGTAGGCTCAGGACACCGTTCCTCACAAGAGACTTCTTATCAAATTGCGTGTCTTTAGAGTATCACTTCAGCTATGCGACTGGATCTGAGATTTCCTCTCATAAAGGTTACAGTACATAATAATCGACGGAAAATCACGGAGAAAAAGTGACATCCAGCGTCTCCGATGGAATTTTATAGGCCCTCTTCTGTTCCTATTCCACAAAAGCGATTTAGGAGATAATCTTCGCAGCCTTCTTAGATCGTTTGCAAACGGAAGATGATGCTGTCATTTACCTCTAGTAAAGTCATCAGAATATGATAAGCAATTGCTAAATGACGTAGAACCGATATCTGAATGATGCGAAAAGTGGTAATTGTCTCTCAATAAGGTAGAGTGTGAGGCCATCTACAAACGTACAAAAAGAAATCCGTTAAATTTCGATTACACGATAAATCATAATAATTTAACGGCTGCCAATTCGTAGGAATTATAATTAGGAACAGCTTAAGTTGGACCGATCACATAGACAATGTTGTGAGAGAGGCAAAACAAACTACGTTTTACTGGCGGACCACTTAGAAGATGCAACATGTCTACTACAGAGACTGTCTACACTAGGCTTGTTCGTCCTCTCCTAGAATATTACAGTGCCATGTGGGACCCTTACCAGACAGGACTCTGGGAATCTATTCTGTACGCTCGTACCTTCGTTAACAGTCTGTAGTGGGGGACCGTCTCGAATGGTATCACCCCTGGATCCTCCGCTGTCTGGAGATTTTAATAGACCGATGTTAAATACACTTAATCACTTTTCTTCGGTGAGCAATATTAATTCCACATTAGCCAACAAGTGCAAAGGGAGGTAACTCATTAGTAAGCTGAAGCGAAACGAAGTGGCGGTCGCATCTGCCCCTCACCGGCCGTTTAGCTCCTCCTTAAGCAGACCCTCTGGTGCGCAACGTCTAATTAACGCAGCGCGCCTCACAAAGCGGGTGCTTCATCTCGCTGAGTATTTTATTGCCGTCCGGAGAGCCTCTGGCCCAAGTGGCGGCCCAGCAGCAGGGCAGTGCGCGGCGCGGCGCTGTACGGCCGGCGCTCGCCACCGGATTTAATTATTTTTCCTCGAGACCACAAGTGCGGCCATCCCAGAGCGAGCTCCGGAGAGCGGCCTCAACAGCCCACTGCGCACGCTGGCTGACGGCCCGTGAAAAAGCTGCTTACCCGTCCTGTTTACAACCTCCCCGCACAGGAAAGCCATGAAAGCGACTAACAGACACAGTATGGCCACATCCTCCTGTACAGCACTACTTCAGCCTCAACTCGTAACCCTCAGCAGTCTACATTAGGCACCAAATGCACTACTGAGGTTCTAAGCGCGTCAGTTTGGAACCGCGTGACCGCTACGGTCGCAGGTTCGAATCCTGCCTCGGGCATGGATGTGTGTGATGTCCTTAGGTTAGTTAGGTTTAAGTAGTTCTAAGTTCTAGGGGACTGATGACCTCAGTAGTTAAGTCCCATAGTGCTCAGAGCCATTTGAACCATTTGCACTACTGAGGAAATAATGTTAACTCTGTGAGCAAATATGGTAACTTTCATCCTTGCTAACGCTGGTATTACGGGCAATACGCCGTGAACTAGAGCACGTTTTGAGTTAGACCTTGACCCAATGCCCACAAAAACCACTGTTATAGACGATCTAAACACCAGGCATTGCTTTTTTCCTTCTTCTTCTTCTTCTTACATAGTGAGGGCCTCCACGTCCACACCGACGTTGTGACCATCTCAATAGATCCACTGTCACCTCCGTATTTGTTAGTTGCAAGTCGAGGAGTGGGGCCTTGATGTTACCCGTGCGTCTGCATATGGTTACCCACTAACACGGGCCCATCGAGGTGGTAGGAGTGGACGAAAAGTGATGAAGGGCAGCGTGTTTAAGGGAAGAGGGAAGCAAGTGCCAAGGCAAGCGCCAAGGGAAAAAGTCTCTGCGACAGTCTGGACGGGTAGTAAGAGCAGTAGCAGATTTTCTCGCTATCTGCGAGAGATTATGAAAGCGTAAGGTTAGTTAGCGACCGGGTATGGTGATTGGGTGTGCTGCAATGCTCGGTACCAGTATCGTAGCTTAGATTCGTCATAAAAGTGTCAGTGAGAATTGACTTGAGGTACTGCTCGGCTGTGCACCGACGATGTCTCCTGGACCAGTTGCAGCGTCGGCGTACCTTCAAAAGCCAAGACTCCTTTCAGAAAGTGTCGTGCGAATACATCAGTGGACCGCAGTGAGCACACACGGCATCAAACTTGCGCATAGCTTTCTTATGTTCAATTCCTAGCGCAAGATGTGGTCAGCATGTTCTTTTGATGTCCCTAGAGCATTAGTAATTTCACGCACCCTTATTCGCCGATCTTCCAAAATCATATCATTTACATCTACATCTACATGAATACTCTGCAAATCACATTTAAGTGCCTTGCAGAGGATTCATCGAACCACCTTCACAATTCTCTATTATTCCAATCTCGTATAGCGTGCGGAAAGAATGAACACCTATTTCTTTTCGTACGAGCTCTGATTTCCCTTATTTTATCGTGGTGATCGTTCCTCCCTATGTAGGTCCGTGCCAACAAAATATTTTCGCATTCGGAGGAGAAAGTTGGTGATTGGAATTTCGTGAGATGATTCCGTCGCAACGAAAAACGCCTTTCTTTTAATGATGTCCAGCCCAAATCCTGTATCATTTCTGTGACACTCTCTCCCAAATTTCGCGATAATACAAAACGTGCTGCCTTTATTTGAACTTTTTCGATGTACTCCGTCAGTCCTATCTGGTAAGGATCCCACACCGCGGAGCAGTATTCTAAAAGAGGACGGACAAGCGTAGTGTAGGCAGTCTCCTCAGTAGGTCTGTTACATTTTCTAACTGTCCTGCCAATAAAACGCAGTCTTTGGTTAGCCTTCCCCACAACATTTTCTATGTGTTCCTTCCAATTTAAGTTGTTCGTAATTGTAATACCTAGATGTTTAGTTGAATTTACGGCTTTTAGATTAGACTGATTTATCGTGTAACCGAAGTTTAACGAGTTCCTTTTAGCACTCATGTGGATGACCTCACACTTTTCGTTAGTTAGGGTCAACTGCCACTTTCCGCACCATTCAGATATTTTTTCTAAATCGTTTTGCAGTTTGTTTTGATCTTCTGATGACTTTATTAGTCGATAAACGACAGCGCCATCTTTAAACAACCGAAGACGGCTGCTCAGATTGTCTCCCAAATCGTTTATATAGATAAGGAGCAGCAAAGGGCCTATAACACTACCCTGGGGAACGCCAGAAATCACTTCTGTTTTACTCGATGACTTTCCGTCAATTACTACGAACTGTGATCTCTCTGACAGGAAATCACAAATCCAGTCATATACCTGAAACGATATTCCATAAGCACGCAATTTCACTACGAGCCGCTTGTGTGGTACAGTGTCAAAAGGCTTCCGGAAATCAAGAAATACGGAATCGATCTGAAGTCCCTTGTCAATATCACTCAACACTTCATTTAAATAAAGAGCTAGTGTGTTTGAGAGGAACGATGTTTTCGAAACCGATGTTGACTGTATGTCAATAGACCGTTTTCTTCAAGGTAATTCATAATGTTCGAACACAATACACGTTCTAAAATACTGCGGCATATCGACGTTAACGATATGGGCCTGTAATTTAGTGGATTGCTCCTACTACCATTCTTGAACATTGGTGTGACCTGTGCAACTTTCCAGTCATTGAGTACGGATCTTTCGTCGAGCGAACGGTTGTATATGATTGTTAAGTATGGAGCTAATGCACCAGCAGACTCCGCACTTTGTGGATGATTTCCACTGTGCTTGCACTTTTTGGACATTCATCGGTTGAATCATCTTGGACTCGTGTGAACTCGGCCGCCCACCGGTTCACGGTGGAAATTGAAGGTGAAGAGCCGCCAAGCACATTACAAGCCGAAAATGAATTTTGGTCGGTATTAAAACTTCTTTTACGAAGAATTTAATCACTGCATGATACTCGACTTTATTTTCATTTTCAACACCACGCGCATCACAGCTGCTTCAACGACTGCCTACAGTCAGCTGTTACCTGGAATGATATGAAATTTTACGTAACATGTACTAACAAATGTACGATGCGAGGGGAAACAATCATGCGATTAGTACTGCGATATTTGGGCGAGGCCGAGAGCTTTTCAGACAGCCCTCGTATGTCGTACTTGCGTAATGAAGGAAGAAGATTAGGTCAACATTGAGGTCATTAGAGACGGATCGAAATCTCGGACTGTTTGAAGCATGTGGAAAGACAACGGCGGTGCCCTTTAAAAGGAACCAGCGAGGCATATGCCTGGAGCGATTTAGGGAAACCAAAGAAACCTAAATCTCGATGGCCAGACGCAGATCTGAACCATCGTCCTCCCGAATACGATTCCAGAATGATAAACCTTTGAGTCACCTCGTTCGGTTTTAGATAATGATCAGTGGTCCATTTCATGTCTGGAAAGTAGGGAGGAGACGGTTGTCCTTAGTTTCAACAAACAAGGAAGAGGTTTGTATCTGACTGGAGTCGCATAAAGTGGGGTGTCAGAGAGTTCTGTTCTGGATCCGCTGTTTTTCTTGATATGTATCAACTATTTGCCAGTCAACATGATAGATGACACAAGTGTTACTCCGAAAGTGTGGAGCGGAATATAGATGATGTATTTAATACGTGTACAGTAGTCAGTAACGTCAGCATGTGGCTTTCAGAGAACAGATTAACGCTAAACTGTAACAAAACACAGTGCAGACAGTTTCTGACACAGAACTCTTGTAAAAGCGAAATTTTACTGTTCGAAGATGGTCAGTCAGTGAAGTCGACCACCTTAAATTCTGAGGAATAAGTGTGGGTGAAATGCTCTGTTGGAAGTTCAAGATGTTGTGCAGAAACTGAATGTTGCTATCTTCAATATAAGGATGATATCCAGCGTCTCTGATATAATCATGAACCCCTGTTTACTTTGTGATTACGTAAGCTTTCCCGGCGTAATAAGTCTTGAAAATCTTTTCGGGTTTGCTGCCGGATCCTAAAATCAACTTGACTCGATATTTCGGCGATCCAACTGTTCGCCATCTTCAGGAATGCTGCTCATCAGCAGAAGCAGCATTCCTGAAGATGGCGAACAGTTGGATCGCCGAAATATCGAGTCAAGTTGATTTTAGGATCCGGCAGCAAACCCGAAAAGATTTTCAAGACCCTGTTTACTTTATTTGCTATCACTCTATTCTGTTGTATGGTGTTATAATTTGGAACACCTCTGTCCACTCTCAATGAATATTTTCAGCCCAGAAAAGGGCTGTCAGACTGATCTGTGGTGTCAGTTCGCGAAAATCCTGTAGGCCGCTGTTCAGTTGTCTCGGAATTCTAACTCTGTGTTGCTATGAGATTTGTTGTTGGTATTATTGGCTCATTCTGAAGAAACTGCAACATTCATTCAGTGAACACAAGGCGGATGAACATTACGCACTTGGATAAGACTTCACTTTACTGAACGGTATGCACTATTCAGAGAGTTTAATTTTCAATAGCCTTCCAGCAGAACTGAAAAAATTCAGTAAGAAACCCCAAGTTCTCAAATCCGAGTTGGAAGGTTCCCTTGCAGCACACTCCTGCTCTGTACAGCATTTCCTCACAGCGGTTGAGAACTATTCGCCATAAAGTGCTACTTATTCGTATACTCTCTGTTGTTATTTATTCTAACAGTGTCTACCTTTTCGTGCCTCGTGATGACTGGGTGTTGTGTGATGTCCTTAGGTTAGTTAGGTTTAAGTAGTTCTAAGTTCTAGGGGACTGATGACCATAGATGTTAAGTCCCATAGTGCTCAGAGCCATTTTTTTTAACCTTTCCGTGTTTTGTTAACTCTTTAAATGGTCCTACGGAAGCTGATAAATTAATTCTCTCTCCCCCCCCCCTCCGCCTATCTCTCCCTCTCTCGCCATCAATGCCTTTACCGATTAAGTTTCCCAAGTAGACCTCACTGTCCGTCCAACCGTTTCATTCTCTTGTCAGTGTTGTCTGAAAAATGCAGGGTCTTGGTTCAATTCATGGTAAGGCGTACAGTTTTACATAATTTCGTAGCAGCGCTAACAAGCAATTTCTGGTAGATCGTTGGCAGAATAGAAATCGTCGAATATCTCACACTAGAAATCAGGACAAAAAGACTGAAAAATGTACGAATAGGAAACTATAAGAAATTTTTTCAGAGTACGTTACTTGGGTAAACTGTCTGATCAAAAGTATATATATATCCAAAGATATGCAAAGGCACGGATCGTTCTTAGATTTTACTGACACAAAATGTAGCGTGGGCTCTTGTATAATTATTGGAGTTACTTTGACGAATCCGTACTCAAAACAGTTAATCATTATTGGCTATATCCACACGCACAAAAAAAGTATTTCACTATTTTCAATGCGTAAGGACCTACGTCTGATTTAAATTCGTTTTAGTGCAGGCGAAGTCTGTGTCCTATTGCACGTAACATAAATCGTCTGAATAAATCGTTAAGTACTTTAAAAATATCAGTTTCCTACAGATCATAAATGAAAGAAATAATATCGCCGATCTGCAGCGTCGCCTGTGGAAAAAACGGATAGTAACTACAATAATTTGAAACTGCAGCATAATGGCGGCCAACTGTCGCCGTCCAGCGATGTTCAGCTTGTTGCCGACGCGGCGTCTGAAATTCGTTTAAAAATGATGGGACAAGCAAACAGGATATGTGGTGCAGGTTACAGTTAAAATTAACAGCCGCAATACTTTAGACATATGTCAGAGCTCACAGCTCAAATAATGAAACAAGCACACAGCTTATTATGTAGATTGCACACAATGGCGTCCAATCAGATCAAGGCACAGCAAGAGAGAGTCTGGCGCTTTTTGTTTCACGCCGATACCAAAAAGAACAAAGATAATAATAATAATACTTAAGTTAAAGATAGTTTTTCTTTATAATTGCATTATTCCTTGATTTTCAGTAGAGTTTCTTTTACGTATGACAAACATTTCTTTTACGTATGACAAATACAATTGCTTAATATCGTGGAAAAATGTTTAACAGGTTATGGTTCTCATAATCTGGTCCATGGGACGTCGTACTGGATAACATTAATATAGGAAGCGTCCACTCTTCGCCTTTATTACGCCTTGAACACTACTGACAACACTTTCAATGAGGTATCTCAAAATATGTCTTGAAATGACAGCCCGTTCTTCCCCAAGAACCGAAATCAGAGAGGGTAGGACGTTTGACGCTGGGATTTGGAGCAAAATCGACGATCTAACTCATCTTAAATGTATTCCATTGCAATTTCAGTCTTTGCCAGGAATGCTACTGTCCATGAACCATTGCCTCACAGATGATGCCTTATGACAGAGTGCCTTGTCATATCGATACAATCACTGTCTCCGAACTGTTCTCCTACTATACATAGTACACATTGCTGTCAAATGTGTTCATATCCTTCCACATTTAGCTTTTTTTTCTTAAACGTGATGAAGGGACTGCACCCTAACTACATAAAACATCCCACTACCATAAGATCACCTACACCCTATTCCACTGTTGACACTAAACGTGATGGAACGTAAAGTTCTCCCCCCAAACCCTTCGACAGGACTGCTTCGCGGTATACTTTTCCATCTTTCCAAATCACTCTTTCCCGGTCATTTACAGCCCAGTGGCGTCGCTCGTTACACCACCTCAAGCGTCGCTTGGCTATGACTTCAGAAAAGTTTGGTCTACGAGGAGCTGCTCGATCATTGTACTCCATACATTTTGACTCCCTGCGTACGATCACAGTGCTAGCTGGAGTGCTGATAGTACTTTGGAATTCACGAGTGATTCCTTCCCCTAATGACTAAAACATTCTCGGTTTTCAAGCCGCGTCAATTCGAATACAATCCTCGAGCATCGATGACTATCTCCGCCAACGTCGTCAGGTGTTCACTGACTGCCGGGGTTGCTACTGTTTCTCGCTTATATAGGCATGATGACATCAACAGCAGCCAATCAGATAGACCCAATGTGGCGCGCGCGCGCGTAAGTCGACCCGGGCAGCTAGCGGAGCTATTGCCCGTGGCAGCACCGGTGACGTCAGGTGGCGCCAGGGGCAGCCGCAACGATTGATACTGCCGCTCCCGCGTCGCGCATCTCTATTTGCTTTCTTTCCATGTCCAATACAAAAAGTTTCCTTTAATTTACGTCTTTGGTCACAAACTTTTTGTTAACAGATTACCGGGTTCGGTCTATAATGACCATAATCAGATCTGTTTTATAAAAACAAAGTCCTGCAGTATATTAGGACTTTGTTTTTATAAAACAGATCTGATGATGGTCATTATAGACCGAAACCGGTAATCTGTTAACAAAAAGTTTATGACCATAGACGTAAATTAAAGGAAACTTTTTGAAGACTTGGTTGTCTTGCCAGCCGACAAAGGGAATGCCACCGCGGTTCTGAACTCTGCAGACTACCACCCGAAGATGCTACACTTATTAGTCGTGATCCCACACAGGCCACTGTCAAAATGACAGGGAAGTTATTAAACGATTCTGGTTTACCAGATGAAGTGGCGAAGAAATTAACACCTCGTGCCGCCAGACCTCCCAGGCTTTATGGATAACCAAAGATACACAAGGAAAGTGTTCCTCTGAAGCCCATTGTTAGTGCAATCAGTTCACCCACCAGCAGACTTGCTAAACATCTGGCAGGATTATTAGCATCAAAATTGAGACATTGCGAACACCATGTTGTCAACTCGCAGAAAATGGTTGAGACACTCAAGAGAATGAAGATAGGCTCAAACGACCTAATGGTTAGCCTGGACGATGTGTCACTTTTTACGAGGGTGCCAATACAAGATACGCTGGATCTTTTGGCTCAACATTTTCCATCACTAAGTTGTTTCGTCACGTCCTAAGGACAATGTACGTTTTGTACTGCGATGAATATTATGAGATGACGGATGGCACAGCCATGGGATCACCGCTGTCTCCAGCAGTAGCAAATTTCTTCATGGAGCACTTTGAGAAGCAGTCTCTGAAAAGTACGACATTACGGCCGTCTTGCTTTCTACGATACGTTGATGACACCTTCCTGATATGGCCTCATGGTGATGATACACTACAGCAATTCGTCGATCATATGAATGGTGTCCATCCCAACATTAAATTTACTGTCGAGATGGAGAAGCACGGCAGGCTACCATTCTTGGATGTTTTGGTTGAGCGGTAGGCCATTCAGTGCACCGGAAACCAACACACACTGATCGATACTTGAACGCCAATAGTTTCCACCACCCTGTACACAAGAAAGCTGTCCTGAACACGTTGGATCATAGAGCCTAGATTATTTCTGACGACGACCACCTACAGTCTGAATTGCAGAACTTAAAAGGTGTTTTCGGTGAAAGTGGATACAGCAAAAGAGACATCGCAAAAGCTTTCAAGGGCCGCCGACGAAAGACACCTGGTGAATCAGTAGAAGAAGCCAAACGGACTGAATTCCTGCCATACAGTGGAGCATCTAGAAGTAAGTTAGGATATCTGCTGCAGAAACTTGCGCTAAGACCAGTGTTCCGGCCCGCCCCCAAGATACGAGATATGTTGCGCCTCGTTAAAAACGACATTGCTCTTCGAGTGTCCGGTGTGTATGGTGTACCCCGTGAATGCGGCAGCATGTATATAGGACAACAATTCGCAAGGCAAATACAGTTCGAAAATACAAAAGTCTTGGCTCATGCGAGTACATATTGGGACGCCGTTATAAAGGAAGCGGCCGAGATCCGTTTAAACAACAGCAGTTTCAACAGAGACCAGGGATACACACTCAGCAGGGCATGGGGACGAGCGTTGGACATCGAAAGAAAGCAAAGACAGATGCGCGACGCGGGAGCGGCAGTTCCAGACGTGGCGCCTACCCGCCTACCCCAGGCGCCACCTGACGTCATCGGTGCTGCCACGGGCAATAGCTCCGCTAGCTGCACGGGTCGACTTACGCGCGCGCGCCACATTGGGTCTATCTGATTGGCTGCTGATGATGTCATCATGCCTATATAAGTGAGAAACCGTAGCAACCCCGGCAGCGTAGCAACGTGGGCGGATCAAAAAACCTCACTGTCAAGATCAGGACACCCGAAGGGCTAACATCGTCCACTGAAGATCCATCTCCTGGCCTGAAGTCGGGTCACGAAAGCAGATAAAACACGTCTTCGCGGACACCATTCAACGGACGGCCCAGTTCATGCTGGGGAACGACGGAGAGGAAGCTGAAGACACCGAGGACGTGGAGGTAGAGTAAAGTCGCACTAAGAAGCGCCCGGCGCAAACGAGTCCGGAAAGCTACCGGAAACCACCGCTCCCAGCACCGCACCGACGCTGCAAACACGAAGAAAGGCGTCGTCGAAAGGGTGCAAAGCCCCCAAGACGACCACTGACGCGGATGGGTTTCAAGTACCCAAACGTAAGAAATTGGAAGAGCTGTACAGATGGCCACTGCTGCAGGCATGGTCGTCAAAAACCGGTTTGTTGAGCTCGAAGGGAAGGAGGAGGAGACAGCAGACCAGCAGCAGAGAAACAAGGGGTCCACGCCGCCACCCATCATGGTGAAACGGGCGGTGTCCTTTAAAGAAGCAGTACAGGCGATCCTTGCGGTCGTCAAGAACCACTTTACTACGAAGACAGCAAGTCACGATATGTACAGAATCGTGTGGCGAAACGCGGAAGACTACAAAAGCGTTACTGACTTCTTTGATAGCCGTGGTCTAAACTGGTTCACGTACTCGTCGGAAACTACCAAGACGCTCAAAGTAGTCTCCCAACGCCTGCCCTCCACACTATGGACCCCCAGTACCTCAAGGAGCTTCTTGACGTCAAGGGGTACATCATAAGTACAGTATCCCCGATGAAGTCGCCGAAAGACAACGCAGACATACCGCTCTTGCAGATCATACTGGACGACACGCCGGAGCATAGGAGGATCTTTCAAGAAACGAGAGTGGGAAGCGTCAGCGTGGTCACAGTTGAAAAAATGAGAAGGCGGAAGGGGCCCGCTTCAATGCTTCAACTGACAGGGAATCGACCACCTGGCAAAATACTGTAAAATGTCCCCACGCTGCGTAAAGTGTGCTGGGAAGTACCTCAGCCGGGAATGTCCGTTCAATGGTTCAAATGGCTCTGAGCACTATGGGACTTAACATCTATGGTCATCAGTCCCCTAGAACTTAAACCTAACTAACCTAACGACATCACACAACACCCAGCCATCACGAGGCAGAGAAAATCCCTGACCCCGCCGGGAATCGAACCCGGGAACCCGGGCGTGGGAAGCGAGAACGCTACCGCACGACCACGAGATGCGGGCGAATGTCCGTTCCCGATCGAGAAGACACCCACGTGCTGCAACTCCAATGAAGAACACGTCGCCAGCTTCCGCGCTTGCAAAGCCTTCAAAAAAGCAGCTGCAATAGGGCGGCAGGCACCAGCGAGGAGAGTTCAGCCGGGAAGAAACTACGCTACTGCAGAAGCGGCGGCGACCGCGGCAGTGGTCGCGAGGGAAACGCCTACAAGACGGTCACAACAACACGTCGAGCACGCGCGGCAGGCGGAGCGGCCTAGCCGCGCATCGGAGGGCGTTCGCCGATCGCCACGAGAGGAGCACGAGACACCGGGCATGGCCGGCCGGACGCGTGGGCGCGAAGAAGGGAGGCCACCACCAACACCCGCGCCACCACCTCCACACCACTGTAACCACCGAGGCTGCAGAACTACGAGAGATGCTGCGGGAGTTCAAACAGCTGCTACTGCAGATGATCGTGTCTGCACTTATTGCGGCCAACCAGGCCAACACCACAAGAGAAGCCAACAACACCCATGATGCCTAATCACACCATAGGGCTCACCGTCTGCGCATGGAACGCAAACAGCATAATGCAGCAGGAGGGCGAATTTAGGCAGTTTTTACGCGACGAGGCCGTGGATTTGTGCCTCGTGTGTGAGACACGGCTAAAGCTCGGCGTAAACGCGATGGCACGTAACTATAAATGCTACCGCGACGACATACCAACAGCAGCAAACTGAAGTCTACGTAAGAAGAACGTTGCAACACCACCAAATCCAGCTACCAGAGCTGACGCAACTAGAAGCAACAGACGTCGCAGTCAGCACCTCAGTGGGTCAAGTCACCTTCATCGCCTCGTACCGTAAGCCTAGAGGACTCCTACGACAACAGGACTTCGAGACGCTCTTGTCAATGCGTGGCAACATCTTCATCGGCGGCCGGCGACTTCAACGCCAAGCACCCGGTGTGGAACTCCAGGGTCACCACAACCAGCGGCAGGAGGCTTCTTAAGGCGGCCACAGATAATGACGCGATAGTGCTGGGGCCTTACAACCCTACACACTAGCCCAAGAGAGGCCGCCCGGATGTCCTCGACATCGCGATCATCAAAGGGGTGACCCACGGCGCAGTCGCAACGACACATGCCTAGTCCTCAGATCATCTGCCAGTGATCTTCGATCTGAGCACAGACAGGGCAGCCAGGCAACCTCCTTCAACACCGACTGGGAACACTTCCGGATGCACCGGCAGAGACGCTCGCCGCGGTACCGGATCCTGATGCTGATGGCGTGGACGCCACACTCGCAGCGTTCTCGCGTCACGCGATCAGAGCGGCTGATCCAGCAACGCAGCACAGACTTCAGAAGCCGCGAGATTTCTACAGCCAGCTACCGCCGGACATCCTGCAGATGATTCGGGAGAAGAACCAGATGGTCCGAGAGTGGCAGGTCACCCGCCAGGCGGCGACGAAACATCGGATCAACGGAATGCGCCGCGCCATGCAGTACGCAGTCGCGGAACACAGGAACAGGGACTGGGCTGGGAGGATAGCGACCCTGAACATCGCAGACGGCACTGCTTGGCAAGCAATCAAGCAGTTCCTTCGCAGGAGGCAACGAGTCCCGCCGCTACACGTGGGACAGCAAGCAGTGGCCAAGCCCGACGCCAAAGCTGGAGTACTGGCCGATACCGTCGCGGCCAACTTCACTCTAGTTGAAGAAGATGTAGATAACGACCACACCCGAATTGTGGAAGGTAGGCTCCGTGTTTACCTCGCAGCAGAAGACCCTGAGGACTCCATCGAACCCTCAACGGAATAAGAGGTTCAACGGCAGCTACGGCACCTTGACCCGCGCAAAGCTAGTGGGTGCGATAACGTCGGCGGTGCAATCCTGAAGGAGGTCCCCCCAGAGGCTGTGAAACTGCTCAGGAAGATATTCAACGCCATCCTTAGGACCGGCCACTACTACCCCGCCTGGAAAAATGCAGAGGTGGTGGCGATCCCTAAGGCTGGCAAAGACAACAGGCTGGTGCAAAATTACCGGCCTATCAGCCTGTTACCTACAGTCTCAAAGGTATCTGAGCGAATATCTGTCAGGAGACTGCACCGTCACGTCGGAGAGGAAGGCCTGCTTCCCGACGAGCATTTCGGCTTCCAGAGGGGGCACGGGACAACACACCAACTGCTGCGACTAGTGGAGCAGGCGATGGGGGCGCTGGAGAAGGGGGAGTACCTTGAGGCGGTACTCCTAGACGTTACCGCGCCTTCGACAGCGTGTAGCACGACGGACTAGTCTACAAGTTACTAGTACAGGGAGTTCCGGCGTCAAAGATCCGCCTGATCAACTCCTACCTGGCGGGACGTACCTTCCACGTGAAGATAGAAGACGGGACCTCGACAGCACGGGAAATAGCCGCCGGAGTCCCGCAGGGCTCAGTATTGGGGCCCCTCTTGTATACCCTATTCAAGGAAGACATGCCGCGAACGCGACGGGTGCAGACGGGGCTGTATGCCGATGATACAGCCCTATATACCAAGAGCATCAACCCACATCTGATGCGAGGAAGATAACAAATAGCCCTCAACGAGCTGGGAGCTTGGGCCCGCAAGTGGCGGCTCAACTTCAATGCGGCGAAGAGCCAGGCTGTGACCTTCACGTATACCTGAAGCTCTGCCATCAATCCTCATCATGGGAGGCCCCATCCCATGGACGAACACCTGCCGCTATCTGGGAGTCACACTAGATCGGCGCCTTACGTGTAAGACGCACATCGCCGAAATACGGGGTAAGGCCCGTGCTGGAATACGCCGCCGTGGTGTGGGGGAATGCCGCCGAGACGCACATCAGCAGTCTCCAGAAGATGCAGAACAGGTGCCTGAGCCTGGCACTACATCTTCCGCGTGATTTCAGCACGGCCGAACTACATCGGCTAACGGGCGTGCGAATGTTGAAGGACCGTTTCAAGCAGTCGGCGAGACACTTTTATGCCGACACGAGAAGATCTGGGAAACCAGATTCACTGGCGAAAGACAACAAGATGGCCGGACTTGCTACGAGAGTAGCAATGCTGCTCAGGCAGCTAGAGGAAGGAAAAAGAAGAGTGTCAAACCAGAAGAAACAAACCAAGACGCAATGAATGGAAAATCAAAGCAGAGGAAGAAGAAGGAAAAGCAGCTAGACCTGCTAACCCTTCAACCCAACGAAGCTGCAGCTTCGAGATGATACAAAACAAGCAAGCAACCCCGGAAGTCAGTGAACTAACGACGATGGCGGAGATGGTCATCGGAAGTTAGAGGATTTTAATCGAATTGACGCGGCTTGAAAACCGAGAACGTTTTATTCATGTATGCCGTCGCGAAAGACTCCGAAGACATAGCCTTCCTCTAATTTCATGCGATTTTTTGAAACAACCTCCGCAGTGCTCGACGTTTCCTGTTCGTCGGTGCATGAAGCCTGTCTGTCTCGCCTTAGCTGTGGTTAATCCTTTGCATTTCCACTTCACGACCACGTAACCAACAGTCGACTTGGGCAGCTTCAGAAGGATTGACGCTTTCCAGATGTTACTCAGGGCATCCAATGCCTAGTCCACGCTTAACGTCACTGAGCTCTCCTCACCGAACGATTTCAGTGTTACTGCTTCTCTGATAACAACACGCCCCGCCTCCTTTATACTGGTGGGACCGCCTCTCGTGACATTTAGTGCTAAACTGCATGTTCTTAGGGGTGTCCGGATACTTTTGATCCGACAGTATATGTGATAAATCTGATATGAGTTACCCATTTTATGTAACACATGATGTGTTCAAAGATACTTGTATGCCTAGTCCCTGCTATCTATCCAAGTCTTACGTCAAAGTTTGTTGAGGCATGGAGTTCGTAGGCTTTCACAGCCGGAATCGTTTCCGGTAAGATACTTTTGGGCTGTTTACTGAGTGGTACAATGAACCAACTTTTCGGCCACTACTGTTAAGGTGCCCTCCATCAGGTTCTTTAATACTACTAGGGCGATGTACCTTTCAATTATTACGCACTATCTCCACTAATGCCACTATCGAGGCTTAAAAGAGCGCAAATTTAATTCTTCACATGACTAGATTACGAAAGTACAGGGGAAGGAAGCAGATTTAATGTAATATGGAATTTTATTGACCCACACTGGCATCTCCCGAAGGAGGCAATTTTCAACAGTGGCCGAAACGGTGGTAGATTTTGACAACATGATGTATTCTACGGAACAAAAGCGTTTTTTGAAAATTTACTAATGCGGTCAGAACTTCTGTCTTGGGGTATCGCACGAGGCTACTATAGGTCCTGGCCAATTTTTTAAGTCTTCAACAGCGTGTCTAAAGACAGCGAGGAGCCTACTAGATTTAAAGTTAATAATGTTAGTAGCGTAAATAAAATAGTTTGTTCCATATATTTGTTTATTTTAGCTCCTTAGGAAATTGAAACTGTTTGCAGAAGCGGGACACAACCAGAAAGCAAGTTTTTCGAGCGCAGTGCTGTTAGGTGCGACTCACAGCCCGCCCGCCCTTCTTTCCCTAGCGTTTATCTCGTCTAGTACGGAGTCCGCTTTTTCAGGTTTAGATAAATATTTATTTCCGTATTTAACCCTGTGGCCGGATGCTTTTCCTGAAACCGCAATTTTCAAGGTAACATAATGGAGGGAAGCCGTGTGCACCATTTGTCAGTGAACCGTGTAAACTTTGTTATTTTCACTTTTTGTGTACCGTGTTCTCTGGGCCGGAATTGCGCAGCCAACCCAGCATTTGCCTGAACAAGCGCCGAAAACAGCCTAAAACCACGCTCACACTGGCTGATGTACCAGGTCATAGACGTTAATCCGCCAAGTGGATTCGATCCGAGCCAGTCTAACCTCCCCATCTTGCAAGCTAGCGCGATACACCTTACACTACACGGTCGGGTGACTGAGAATTCACGCTAACAACTTCAGTTTTGTCAATAGCTTCTCCCATCCACAGACGAAGCATACTGCTCTCAAGGTAAAGAAACCTCAGTCCTCATGACTTTTCACAAAACAATTGACACTGGGACTCGTACTCATACCGCTAGCATAGTCACAGCTAACGTAAAATTTTATTACATTTTGTAATACAGTATGTTATCAAATTAATACTTCTAAAATTTGGTACTTAAAATATTTAATTAATATTGACAAAAGAGATTCTGTTGTTTTATTTTCATTTTGATGTGACGTTAAAAATCGTGTTAGTGTGAGCTGTACAGGAACCAAGTTACCTTTGCTATCCATCAGTACCTCTCAGGAAACTGGAATTTTTCTTTGCGAGACATAGCATAAAATCCCACAGTCACACACAAAACTCGAGGCAATTCTGCGCTGTCTAGATCGCCTCAACAGTGCAGACCGATGAGCATATTGGTCGCAAGGTGAAGGCGACCTGGAATGAAAGCAAATTGTTTTAAAAATAAGTATGTATTTCTCGCCATTAAACAGGGAAAAACGGTGGTCTTTAGTCTGACCCACTTAGACGTTCACTATCGTTTTCAACTAGTAACGGTCTTTTTATCTTACCCATTAGAGACATTGAACTTGAGAATATGGTCAAAATACCGCATGCTTGGTATTGGTACTGTGACCAATCACTATACAATACTTCTGAAACCTGGTAGTCAAGGAAAGGCAGGATTCGGTTACGATTGTGGACGGGGCCGTAATCAGTTACTATTGATTGCCTTTTACAGTTACACACATTTATTTTTAAACCAGTAATTCCAGACTCAACAATAAATAAAAAATACCACACATTATTAATGAAGCAATAAACAACTGTGTAAATAATAGTGTTTTCAGTGCATTACAATTTAGCAAATCACCATAAAATACAGATACAGATAATGTTTAAAACAACAAGCCACTGTGATCACGGCTGAAGGCCTTACACGCTAAGAATGGCAATAAATTAAGAATGTTTAAGAATTCGCTGCAATTACAACTTACAGGTATTGAAATATGAAAAATTAAGAGGCTACAAACACAGAAGAAGGTATCAGACGCTAGGAATGACAGTAATTAAGATTTTAAGGCTTACTGCTAAAATACAAATATCGATTTTTTTTTTCAAAGCAAATTACCACAGTCACGTTGAACTTAACAAATGGTAACGAGCTGAACTCAGCAAATAGTAATAAGAAGTCGAGGAAAGCTAATCAGATCCGCCTTCCCCAAGCACTCCACTTGCTGCTCTTCACTTCAGCGACAATACGAGCAGCAACACGAACCCAAGTCACTGGAGAACCGCGAGACGTCACAATGGTGGAGGTTTCTCTACTTGAATTGAAATCCACTCATCTTAAAGCCAGCAGGATCTTCTTTACGACGAGGTCGTGCACTCTCGTGACCACAGCTCTTCTATATAGCAGTCCATGCGCACCGCCAGTGGTCCCGGCGCGTTCTCACACTGCGCGGACCTCGCTCCTGAGTCCCCAGCCGAACTGCCACACTCACACGTCGCGGAAAAACAACGACGTCGCCCCAAAGATATGGTCACAGCTACTACATATCGATAACCGCCACTGATGCCACAAGCAACGCTTGCGAAAGGAGTGGTGCCAGTCAAGACGAGAAGAAGACAGACAACTGCAACCATGCCAACTAAAGGATACGGTCTGGCCTCCAACGGAGGGTGGAAACATACAAACAGCAACAACGCGATCCGCAGCACGGCTCAACTTCTTTGAAAGACTTTATTCCTCCAATAAGTAAATTTCGCGCAACAGTAAGATCACCCCCAGATGATGCGTATTTACAGGACCTTTATCTTTTATACCACTCGATAGCACCGTCGTGACGTTATGTAATTTCTGACACTGTAAGTATGTCACTGTAAAACGATTTACCACACATCAACGATGAAAACGCAACACTTAGATGAACTAGGTATAATACGTTGCATTCAAACATTCGACTTCAAGCAGATTTTTGTACGCAAGTTGTTAACGCAAGTTCATTTAAGTGCTACTTTCCCGCGCTAGTGACCAATGGTCCATTTAAGAATGCCATACTTACATTAATTTATCACTGTTAACGGCAGCTGATCTCTGTGGCTGTGGATTCATTTACTTGAAGTAATGCAGCAGCCACCCACTTCTTGTTGTTGTTGTTGTGGTCTTCAGTCCTGAGACCGGTTTGATGCAGCTCTCCATGCTACTCTATCCTGTGCAAGCTTCTTCATCTCCCAGTACCTACTGCAACCTACATCCTTCTGAATCTGCTTAGTGTATTCATCTCTTGGTCTCCCCCTAAGATTTTTACCCTCCACGCTGCCCTCCAATACTAAATTGGTGATGCCTTGATGCCTCAGAACATGTCCTACCAACCGATCCCTTCTTCTGGTCAAGTTGTGCCACAAACTTCTCTTCTCCCCAATCCTATTCAATACTTCCTCATTACTTATGTGATCTACCTATCTAATCTTCAGCATTCTTCTGTAGCACCACATTTTGAAAGCTTCTATTCTCTTCTTGTCCAAACTATTTACCGTCCATGTTTCACTTCCATACATGGCTACACTCCATACAAATACTTTCAGAAATGACTTCCTGACACTTAAATCTATACTCGATGTTAACAAATTTCTCTTCTTCAGAAACGCTTTCCTTGCCATTGCCAGTCTACATTTTATATCCTCTCTACTTCGACCATCATCAGTTATTTTGCTCCCCAAATAGCAAAACTCCTTTACTACTTTAAGTGTCTCATTTCCTAATCTAATACCCTCAACATCACCCGACTTAATTCGACTACATTCCATTATCCTCGTTTTGCTTTTGTTGATGTTCATCTTATATCCTCCCTTCAAGACACCATCCATTCTGTTCAACTGCTCTTCCAAGTCCTTTGCTGTCTCTGACAGAATTACAATGTCATCGGCGAACCTCAAAGTTTTTATTTCTTCTCCATGGATTTTAATACCTACTTCGAATTTTTCTTTTATCTCCTTCACTGCTTGCTCAATATACAGATTGAATAACATAGGGGAGAGGCTACAACCCTGTCTTACTCCCTTCCCAACCACTGCTTCCCTTTCATATCCCTCGACTCATAACTGCCACCTGGTTTCTATACAAATTGTAAATAGCCTTTCGATCTCTGTATTTTACCCCTGCCACCTTTAGAATTTGAAAGAGAGTATTCCAGTCAACATTGTCAAAAGCTTTCTCTAAGTCTACAAATGCTAGAAACGTAGGTTTGCCTTTCCTTAATCTTTCTTCTAAGATAAGTCGTAAGGTCAGTATTGCCTCACGTGTTCCAGTATTTCTACGGAATCCAAACTGATCTTCCCCGAGGTCGGCTTCTACTAGTTTTTCCATTCGTCTGTAAAGAATGCGTGTTAGTATTTTGCAGCTGTGGCTTATTAAACTAATTGTTCGATAATTTTCACATCTGTCCACACCTGCTTTCTTTGGGATTGGAATTATTATATTCTTCTTGAAGTCTGAGGGTATTTCGCCTGTTTCATACATCTTGCTCACCAGATGGTAGAGTTTTGTCAGGACTGGCTCTCCCAAAGCCGCCAGTAGTTCCAATGGAATGTTGTCTACTCCGGGGGCCTTGTTTCGACTCAGGTCTTTCAGTGCTCTGCCAAACTCTTCACGCAGTATCGTATCTCCCATTTCATCTTCATCTACATCCTCTTCCATTTCCATAATATTGTCCTCAAGTGCATCGCCCTTGTATAGACCCTCTATATACTCCTTCCACCTTTCTGCTTTCCCTTCTTTGCTTAGAACTGGGTTTCCATCTGAGCTCTTGATGTTCATACAAGTGGTTCTCTTATCTCCAAAGGTCTCTTTAATTTTCCTGTAGGCAGTATCTATCTTACCCCTAGTGAGATAAGCCTCTACATCCTTACATTTGTCCTCTAGCCATGCCTGCTTAGCCATTTTGCACTTCCTGTCAATCTCATTTTTGAGCAGGTCGTAGCACGGGTCTTCCGTGTGCCACAAAGTGTGATCACACGATTATGGCAACGAATCCAGCAGACAGGAAACGTGTCCAGGCGCTACAGTACGGGACGTCCACAGTGTACAACACCATAAGAAGACCGATATCTCACCATTAGTGCCCGCAGACGGCCACGGAGTACTGCAGGTAGCCTTGCTCGGGACCTTACCGCAGCCACTGGAACAGTTGTCTCCAGACACACAGTCTACAGACGACTGAATAGACATGGTTTATTCGCCTGGAGACCTGCAAGGTGCATTCCACTGACCCCTGGTAACAGGAGAGCCCTTAACGCCTGGTGTCAAGAACACAGTACATGGTCATTGGAACAGTGGTCCCAGGCTATGTTCACGGACGGGTCCAGGTACACTCTGAACAGTCATTCTTGCCGGGTTTTCGCCTGGCGTGAACCAGGAACCAGATACTAACCTCTTAATGTACTTGAAAGGGACCTGTGTGGAGGTCGTGGTTTGATGGTGTGGTGTGGGATTATGATTAGTGCACGTACAACTCTGCATGTCTTTGACAGAGGAACTGTAACAGGCTAGGTGTATCGGGACGTCATTTTGCACCAGTATGTCCGCCTTTTCAGGGGTGCAGTGGGTCTCACTACCTCCTGATGGATGATAACGCACGGCCCCACCGAGCTGCCATCGTGGAGGAGTATCTTGAAACAGAAGATGTCAGGCGAAAGGAGTGGCCTGCCTGTTCTCCAGACCTAAATCCCATCAATCACGTGTGGGATGCTCTCGGTCGACATATCACTGAACGTCTTCAAACCCCTAGGACACTTCAGGAGCTCCGACAGGCACTGGTGCAAAATGGGAGGCTATACCCCAGCAGCTGCTCGATCACTTGATCCAGAGTATACCAAGACCTGTGCGGCCTGTGTACGTGTGCATGGTGATCATATCCCACATTGATGTCGGGGTACATGCGCAGGAAACAGTGGCGTTTTGTAGCCACATGTGTTTCGGGACGGTTTTCTCAACTTATCACCAATACCGTGGACTTACAGATCTGTGTCGTGTGTGTTCCTCATGTACCTATGCTATTAGCGCCAGTTTTGTGTAGTGCCACGTTGTGTGGCACCACATTCTGCAATTATCCTTAATTTATGAGCATGAGTCTATTTTCCAGGCGTTTTGCGTGTACGACCTTGCATCCAGAGCGTTATCACGAACCGATAGCTGTTAGTTGAGTACATCCCATATTGCACAACGCTACACTTTCCAAACACCACATAATTTGTCTGGTATAACTACATCCTGATATCTATATCTCTCCATCTACATACATACTCCAAAAGCCAGAGTATCGTGCATGGTGCATGGTACCTTGTACCATTTCTCTTCCTGTGCCATTCGCAAATGGAGTCGATCGTGTATATTCTTCCATATGAGCCCCAGATTTCCCTTGTCTCTCCTTCGCTGTCCCTATGCAAGATACATATTAATGGAAATAGGAACCTTCAGCATTCTATTACAAATGTCAGTTCTCTAAACTTCCTCAATAGTGTTTTGCGACAATAATGTCATCTTCCCTTCGAGGATTCCCATTTGAGTTCACGGGGGACTGCCATAAAACTCGTGTACTGATCGAATGAACATGAAACAAATTTAGCAGCATGCTTTTGAATTGCTTAGATGTCTCTCTTTAATTCGACCTACTAGGGATCCCAAACACTCGAACATTTCTCTAGGATGGGTCGCACATGTCGTCTCCTATATAGAGGAGCCACACTTCCCAATAAGCCAAAGTCGACTATTCACCTTCTCTCCACCGACCTTACAAGTTCAATCCGTTTCATTTCGCTTTCCAGCTTTACACTTAGATATCTAAAGGATGTGACCGCATCAGCAGTACTCCACTGTTCTCGAACATTACAGGATCATTTCTTCTGCTCATCTCCATCCAGTTTCATTTTCGCACATTTAGAGCAAGCATTCATCAAGCCCAACAGAAATCCTAGCAGTAATTCTGCAGTAACTCCAAGAAAACACTTTCCCGTTCACTACAGCACCATCAGCAAATAGTAGTGGATTACTGCTGTGCCATAGACAGCGTCCATTATAATATCGACCACCGGCACACCGCGGCCGCGAATTCGGCAGCAGAGAGGAACACACATGGTGGCGACAGAGGGAACGAGTGATCGGATTCGCTTCTTCCCTTTCGGCGGGCAGACGCAGGCGGCAGTGTGACGTCAGCAGGGGCCGCGGCGCTGACATACGGCGTCGGTGCCGCACCATTAGCGCCTGCAGGGCCGATCAATCGCAGCCCGCAGCTCGCCACCCGGAGCTGAGCCTCGGGGCGCCGGCGTGTAGACAGACGGACAGGCGACTGACTCGACAAACCGGCGCCCATTTGTTCCCCCTCTGCGGCGCCGTTCTGCCCCTTCCCTGTCGACTCCTCCCTCCTTTTTTTTTACCGCTCGGGCAGCGAAACCGCCGCCCTTGTCACTGCCCGGGTCGCTGCGCCTGACACCTGTGTTTCCTGCCCTTCAGCCTGCCGAGGACAGTGCGGCCACATCAAGGTGCTGCCCAGTTCTCTGCATCTCTCTTTCTCTCTCTCTCTCTCTCTCTCTCTCTCTCTCTCTCTCTCACACACACACACACACACACACAGAGCTCAAAGTAAAGGCTCTGCCGAATCCTAACTTCGCAGGTGTGAGGAGTATACATGCAATAAATGTGACATACATGTAGTCCCAGCAGCGCCTTTGGGATCCGGAAGGGGATTAGTAATAGACTGGCGGAAAAAATTGCAACACCAAGAATAATTAGTGTAGAGTAATGAAAATACGGTAATATGTTTTCCAAGGTAACACATTTAAGTGATTAACATTGTAAGTTCACAGTTTGATGCAACCGCGAGATAACCCATTGTAAATGTGAAATGCTACTACATTAATAACCGGTGTAACCATCAGAATCTTGAATGCAAGCATTCAACGTGCATGCGTTGCCAGACGTCAGTTCGTGGGATCTAGGTCCATGCGTTTTGCACTTGTTGAGTCGGTACAGGAAAGGGTAATACTGGTTGTCGATAACGCTGGAGCTGCCGTCTGGTGATATCCCCTATGTGCTCAGTTGGAGACAGATCTGGTGATCAGGCAGGCCAAGGCAACATGTTGACATTCTGCAGAGCATCTTGGTTACAAAAGCGTTGTCCTGTTGGAAAATACCCCCTGAAATACTGTTCATGAATGACAGCACAACAGGTCGAATAAGCAGACTCACGTACATATTTGCAGTAATGGTGCGTGGGATAACCACGAGAATGCTCCAGCTGCCAAACTAAATTGCATGCCAGACCATAAATCAAGATGTAGGACCAGCACGCAGACAGGTTGGTTGCATGCCCCCAACGGGCGTCTGTCTAACCAACACACAGCTATCACTGGTACCGAGGCAGCATCAGCTTTCATCAGAAAACACAAGAGACTTCCATCCTGCCCTCCACTGAGCTCTCGCTTGACACCATTGATGTTGCAAATGGCACTGGTTTGCTGTCAATAGGACGCCGGTGTGGCCGAGCAGTTCTAGGCGCTTCAGTCTAGAACCGCGCGACCGCTACGTCGCAGGTTCGAATGCTGCCTCGGGCATGGATGTGTGTGATGTCCTTCTTTTTTTTCTGTCAATAAATGCACACTGCATGACGTCTGGCTCGGAGCTGTCTTTGAATTAACCAATTTGTAACAGTTCGTTTCGTCACTGTGGTCCCAACTACTGCTTACATTGCTACTGCAGATTCAATACGATGCGCCAGAGCCATACGTCGAACACGATGCTCTTGCCTCTCGGCAGTGCTACGTGGCCGTCTGGAGTACGGTCTTCTTGCGACCGTACATTCTCGCGACCACCGTTGCCAGAAATTATGTAAAATGCGACTACATTCCTGTCAAGTCCTGCAGTACCACAGAAGGAACATCCAGCTTCTCGTAGCCCAATTACACGACCTCCTTCAAACTCAGTAATGTGTTGACAACGACATCTTTGTCGCCTTAAAGGTATTCTTGGCTACTAGCGCCACTCTTATGCGACTGGCTTGGAATCTGAATAGAAATCATCTTTCACATGTAGAAACACGCCTGCCAACTTCCGTTTATATGGCACAATTCCTTTTTAGTGATGTGATTTTTTCCGTCACTGTAGTTCTTGTTCGTGGACAAGAAACGTTACGAAAAGTTAAGGTGTCGTTAAGGTCTTCAGCTCGTAAACTGGTTTAACGCAGCTTCCACGCTATCTAACCTGTGCAAGCCTCTTCATCTCCAAATAACCTTTGCAACCAACTTATTCATCTTTTTGTTTCCCTCTACAAATTTTACCCTCCACACTTTTCTCCAGTACTAAACCTTGATGTTTCAGAATGTCTCCCCTCATCCTAAGGATACAGACAAGGACAGACAGTCAAAAACGCACTCAATATTTTCTCTTGTTTGCTGCATGGAACCTTTAAGGATAATACAAGAGAAAAAAATAGAAGTTCCAAAATTTTAAAACAAATTACATAAATCGTATCCTTATGCCATATCGTAACAGTAGAGAATTCTTCCGTCCAAGCTGAGATCGACAGTAAATTCTGTAAAAATGTGGTTCATCAAAGCTGCGGATATATAATAGCCCATTTTTTATCATCATTCTTTTGTCAACCTTTTCATCGTACAAGGGAAACTCCCCATCGCACCCCCCTTATATTTAGCGGTAAGATGGCCCAGTCGATATCCCGTCAAAAACTGAACACAGAAAACAGAAAGAAGATGCACTGAACTATGTAAAAAGAAGCAAAACAGAAACAGTGAACGGTCCAAGCTCAAGTTGTGCAACATCGAGCGAATTTGAATAGCCACGGCGTCGTGGTTATGTGGTCACGGTGTTCAACTGTGAACCAAGAGATCCGTATTCAAATTTCCCTCGTGCCTCATTTTTTCGCAAAATTATGAACTGTCCGTCTGTCGTTAGCGTATCTGTTCGCTGTATTCAAATCTATGTCTGTGTCGTGCTGTAACGGCCGTTTGCAACAGCGACGTGTAAGGAAAGGACCTACAGACGTAGGTATGTGCTATTTGTTCTACACAAGCACCACAAGTTATAACTTTTGCGTTCCGTTTCGAAAATTTCGACTCTTGAATTTCTTTGTTGTAACGTAGTACACTCCCGTTTATTTGTTGTTTTCCTTTCTGTGAGAGGGCTATATGGCTCTCACTATTCGTCGCATTTACTTGCGACGGTAACATATTCTTACTACGTGCCTCATACTCGATAATCAGTGTATAGTATGACAATTACCAAGACCATAGAAAGAGAACAGAAACGTCAATGATTGGACGGAAAGTTCACAATTTTGTTAAAAAAAAGAAAAAAGAAGCACGAGCGAGATTTGAACACGGCTCTTCCGATTATAAGTTCAACACTTGACCACAGAACCACGCCGCCGTCTTTCTTTGCAATGCGCTCAGTGTTTCACATCTTGAGCGAGGACCATTCACCCTTCCTATTTTGCTTTTTGTTTCAAAGTTCAGTACACCGCCTTCCTGTTTTCATGCTTGATTCCTGTTCAGTGTTTGACGGGCTATCAACCAGGCCATTTTACCTCTAAATCTGAGGGGTGGTGTTAGAGTAGCACTTGAAACCTAACTCCGTCCGAACAGGCCTTCGAAGGACCAACGGTACCGACGGCCGCCGTGACATCCTCAGGCCACAGGCGTCACTGGATGTGGATATGGAGGGGCACGTGGTCAGCACACCGCCCTCCCGGCCGTATCTCAGTATACGACACCGGAGCCGCTGCTTCTCAATCGAGTAGCTCCTCAGTTTGCCTCACAAGAGCTGAGTGCACCCCGTTTCCCAACACTGCTCGCCCGACCGGATGGTCGCCCATCCAAGTGCTAGCCCAGCCCAACAGCGCTTAACTTCGGTGAACTGACGGGAACCGGTGTTACCACTGCGGCGAGGCCGTTGGCCACTTGAAACCTACGTCCTAAATTATTTGCTGGATGTTTTCCAATCTTTGCCTTCCCCTATAGTTCTTACCCTCTATAGCACCCACTAGTATCAAGAAAGTTAGTCCTAGACGTCATAACACGTATCCTACCATCCTGTCCGTTCTTCTTGTTAGTGCAGGGATGACGAAGAATTCCTCCCGCTGGCCGTGTCCTGGCAAGATGCCGCAACGCTCTTCCAGGCTGGCACGTTTGGTCCACCGCCACGTCACGCTGTCTGAGCGTGGGGAGGGGAAAACTGCGAACGCACCGCGTTTGAATGGCAATGCAGTCTCACTGCGTAATATTTGGTTTGTGTATCATACTTTTCAACAAAGCACTTAACAAAACAAATTTTCAGTATTACTTAATTATTTTTTCCCACTGAAGGTATACAATTTTTGTGTGGTACAAACTGTCGGCATACGGACACACGCAGACAATTTCATAGCTTTTCGCATTCACTTTGCCACGTAATTGTGACTTATTTAGATTCATAATGGAGAAAACTTCTTTCACACACATACGTTGATCGAAATATTGCATCACCTTTGCAATCTTATTTTGAAGACGTGGAAACTACCCGAGGAAAGCGATGTAGACGTCCTCAACAGTATTAATATTAAAGGGATTTGTCTTTAAAACGGGACGTAGCTTTCAGATCAGTCAGTTACATCTGAACATGCATAGGGGCCTTTCAACTGAAATGGTAAACGGCCTCGAAAACAGATGTAAGGTGAGCAGTGTCCTCAAAACGAATATGAAACTAAAAATGTAATTCTTTCAAGGACAACGAATTCTTCAAGCCTCGCCTTTTCTTTAACGCCACTGAGCTTGGGGAACTGGACTGTGTTTATTAGAATGTGTACCTTCTGCAATGTGGTTTGCTCTGTAAATCCATCCCCAACATATCAGAAACAAGCTGTTTCTCTCCTTGCACTGTTCTACTGTGGGCAGTGCACAGTGAAGTCCATTTAAATGAGAGGTCTGCAATCCATTCCCAATATTCTAATTTTCGTTGCTGCGCTCATTTTTCCTTCATAAACTCAGCAGTAGTGAGTTTTAAACAGAAAAATCGTTCCAGGCCTGCCCATTGACTAGACCAAAATGCAGTAATACATAAAATCTCCACACTCCTCATTCAGTTCCAACAAAAATTGTAGCAACTGACAACGGGATGATGCTTGCGACGTCAGAAGTTTTCTGTTTGTACCATCAATTTCTTCCCGTGCACCATGTCTGCAAATTTAGCGCAAAGTGCTTCTTGATGTAGAGAGCAATGAACCTCGTCCGCCGATCGTTGTAAATTTTCGCTCTTTCTTTGCCAACTAAATCCTTAAGTTCAGTCTGCATGGTATTCTAATGTCATTTTGCAGCAAATATGCATTAAATGAATTTTATCCATAATGGATGCTGTCGGACTCCGTGACTGTTCCTTTATAGGGTGTAGAAAAATATCAGCTACCAGTAAAAAAAAATGTTCAAATGTGTGTGAAACCTTATGGGACTTAACTGCTAAGGTTATCAGCCCCTAAGCTTACACATTACTTAACTTAAATTATCCTAAGGTCAAACATACACACCCACGCCCGAGGGAGGACTCGAACCTCCGCCGGGACCAGCCGCACAGTCCATAACTGCAGCGCCCATAGACCGCTCAGCTAAACCCGCGCGGCGCTACCAGTCACAATAAAAGGTTAATTATTTGTCACACGACCGGTTTTGGGCTTGCGCACATCCTCAGGTGTTTATACATTCACTGCTGGAGATCACTGTATAAATACAAAAAAAATTATTTGCTGGTGACTAAACAGATACAAGTCGGACAACTGTAAGTGGCAAGGCAGCATTTGACGAAAATATATCTGTACTTACATAAACATGAAGCACCTCTATTATAGTTACGCTGTGGTGACAGTTTTGCCACTTAGTTACACAATTATTATCATTTTCACATCCATTTTCAGTTTTATAAAGTTTTGCTGCATATTTCGCTAGTACGATGTGCATTCGTGAAATAGACTATGTTTACACCCAAACATGTGGGTTGTGGTCAAAGAACTTACACGAAGCAGATGTAAAGATGTTGGTCATGCAGAAACATGTAGGTTACGGTCAAAGAACTAAGCCACAGGAAGTGCAAGAGTGTTGCACATATAGAAACTTAAAAAGCTATTATAGACTGCCAAGTTTTTTTGATACACATTATGAAATGTTTTGATCCACATTTGTAATACCTTTCAAAATTTCATGTGTGTAACATCATTGTGCTTCCTAGATCTAAGTTCTCTGACAACAGTGTGGCTCAAAACAGTTCTAGCTGTCATTTTTTTAATTTGTAATAGCTTTTAGTAATTTCATATATATAAAACATCATTGTACTTCCTAGATCTAAGTCCTCCGACAAAAAAAATGCGAATCAAAAAATTTAAGAATGTGTATCAAAAAACTTGGCAGTCTATAACAAGTTTTTAAGTTTCTATATGTGCAACACCCTTGCACTTCCTGTGGCTAAGTTCTTTGACCATAACCTACATGTTTCTGAATGAGCAATATCTTTACATCTGCTATGGCTAAGTTCTTTGACCACAGCCCACATGTTTGGATGTAAACATAGTCTATTTCACGAGTGCACATCGTAATAGTGAAATTTGCAGCAAAACTTTATAAAACTGAAAATGGACGTGAAAATGATAATAAGTGTGTAACTAAGTGGCAAAACTGTCACCAAAGCGTAACTATAATAATGGTGCTTCATCTTTATGTAATTACAGATATATTTTCGTCAAATGTTGCCTTGCGACTTACAATTGTCCCACTTGTATCTGTTTAGTCACCAGGAAACAAGTTTTTTGTATTTGTACAGTGATCTCCAGCAGTATAAACATGAACATGAATGTATAAACATCTGAGGATGGGAGCAAGCCCGAAACCGGTCGCGTGACAAATAAATAACCTTTTATTGTGACTGGTAGCGGATATTTTTCCACACCCTATAAATATGCATTACCCGTCGCCTATTCGACTGCTTAACATAAACCGAGGATTCTCATCTCTCACTCCTATTACCCCCATTCATTTTTAAAGACATGCGACGATAGATCGCCAGCTCCCTTTTTTGTGCAAACACAGGACCTGTAAACATTCTCCGTAACACGAGTAAACAGAGACTGGTAAACAGCGCTCACACGACGATTCTGCTGCACTTAAGAGAGTTGTAGCGAGCGAAAAATGCCGCACCACAATACCAAACTGAACGTCGAGCTGTTCCGGGCGCTTCCGAGAAGGACTGAGCAAAGCTAAGACAGACCGCTCCTTGGCCCGCACTCCCTGCACGCGTCAATTTAGGCACACCGTGGCCGCCCCTATGTTAGTGCCTTCCATATACGGCAATCGTCTGTTCTGTGGAGACCTCCCTCATTCCTTATCTTATCAGTCCACCTCATTTTCAACATTGTTCTGTAGCACCAGATCTCAAATGCTTCGACACTCCTCTGTTACGGTTTTCCCACAGTCAGTGTCTCACAACAATGCAATACCGTTCTCCAAACGTACATTCTCAAAACTTTCTTCCCTAAATTAAGGCCTAATTGGATACTAGTAGAGTTCTCTTCGCCATGAATGCCCTTTTTGCCAGTGCTAGTCTGCTTTTGATGTCCTCCTCGCTTCGTCCGTGATGGGTTATTTTGCTGTCTAGGTAGGAGAATTCCTTGACTTCGTCTGCTTCGTCATCCCCAATCCTGATGTTAAGTTTGTCGGAGTTCTCGTCTCTGCTGCTTCTCATTACTTTCGTCTTCCATCAATTTACTCTCAGTCCATATTCTGTTCTCATTAGACTCTTCATTCCATTCAGCAAGTCCTGTAATTCTCCTTCATTTTCACTGAGGATAGCAATGTCATCAGCGAATGAAATGATAATTAAGTCGACACCCTAGCTGCAAACAGGCGTTGATATACGTCATTGCGGACATGTTGAAAATGTGTGCCTCGACCGGGACCCGAACCCGGGATCTTCCGCTTACATGGCAGACGCTCTATCCATCTGAGCCACCGAAGGCACAGAGAAAAGTGCGCCTGCAGGGACTTACCCCTTGCACGCTCCCCGTGAGATCCGCATTCCCAACATGTCCACACCACTACATCTATTAGGCGCACTACGAATGTAGTGGTGTGAACATGCTGGGAATGTGGGTCTCACGGGGAGCGTGCAAGAGCAAAGTCCCTGCAGGCGCACTCTCCTCTGTGCCCTCGGTGACTCAGATGGATAGAGCGTCTGCCGTACAAGCAGGAGATCCCGGGTTCGGGTCCTGATCGGGGCACCCATTTTCAACATGTCCCCAATGAGGTACATCAACGCCTGTTTGCAGCTATGGTGTCGATTTAATTATCATTTCATTTTAGAGAAGCCGTACGGTCATCAATGGTATCTGTTCTTTCAGGAACAGATACTACCTTCATATGTATCATCAGCGAATCTTATCATTGATATTATTTCATCTTCAATTTTAATCCCGTTCTTAAATCTTTCTTTTATTTCTGACGTTGTTTCTTCGCTTTAAAGATTGAACAGTAGAGGCGAAAGGGTACATCCCTGTCTTACACATTTTTAGTCCGTGCACTTCGTTCTTATTGTTCCCTCTCCGTTCTTATGCATGCTGTATATCAGCACTCTTTCCCTATAACTTACCCCCATTTTTCTTAGAATTTCAGACATCTTGGACAATTTTACACTGTTGAACGCTTTTCCCAAGTCGATAAATCCTATGACCGTGTCTTGATTTTTCTTCAGGCTTGCTTCCACTATCAGCAGGAGCATCAAAACCGCCTCTCTGGTGCCTTTACCTCTTCTAAAGCCAGACAGATCGTCATTTAACAGATCCTGAATTTTCTTTTTCATTATGCTATTTATTATTCTAGGCAGCAACTTCGATGCATGAGCTTTAAAGGTCATTGTGCGATAATTCTCGGACTTGTCGACTCTTGCAGTTTTCGGAATTGTGTGTATGATGTTTTTCTAAGAATCTGATGGTATATCGCCAGTCTCATACACTCTACACTGCAACGTGAATAATCGTTTTGCTGCCACTTCCTCAATGATTTTAGAAATTATATCCCTTCTGCCTTACTTGATTTTAAGTCTTACAGAATTCTCTTAAATTCTGATTCTAATACTGGGTCCCCTCTCTCCTCCCTACCGACTCCTGTCCCTTTTTCTGTCACATCATCAGACAAATCCACTCCCTCATAGAGGCACATTCCACTGATCCGCTCTTAATTTTACAGTGGAATTCCCACCGATTCTATTTGTTAGTATCCTTGCTTTTAAATTCACCGAAGGCTGTTTTAACTTTTCTATATGTCGAGTCAGTCCTTCCGACCATCATCTTTCTTTCCCGAGTTCACAGACATCATGCAGCCATTTCACTTTAGCTTGCTTGCAGGGCTTCTTACTTATTTCATTCCTAAGTGACTTGTATTTCTTTATTCTTGATTTTCCTGAAACATTTTTGGTTTTCTTTCACCGATCACCTGAAGTATTTCTTCTGTTACTCATTGTTTCTTTGCAGTTACCTCCCTTGCACCTATGTTTTCCTTCCCAACTTCTGTGATTGCCCTTTTCAAAGATGTCCATTCCTCGTCAACTGAACAGAGTACTGAGTATTTCATTATTTAAAACGTTTATATACACACCGCCTGACAAATAATGTAAAGCATCGATAAGACATGGTCACACGCCAATGAAACTTCGTACTCGTACACGTCCATCTGCGGGTGTGTAAATGATTCTCTGCAACAGGTATAACAGTCACCGGAGTGCACTAGTATTGCGCGTTCTTAATGTTGATACAAGGCCTGATAGGATACAGAAGGGGCGTGAACAGCGTCAGATATTGAGTGATGACAACGAAGCACACGTCGATGACGCGTACTCGTGTGAGATACCGTTATCAGCGCCTGACATGCCTCGAAAGGGGACTCATTGGTAGTCTTTATTGAACTGGCTGGTCGAATCGCGCAGTATCCAGATTTGTGGGTTATTCAGGTGTGACAGTGACCTGATTTTCGACTGCATAGGACTTGTGACTTGTTAAACACATTTGACGGTCCAGTTCACAGTATTCCCGTATAGCATTCTAACAAAAGTATGTGGGTTATTCGGGTGCGATAGTGGCCTGCTCTTGGACTGCTTACGTCTTGTAACATTTGATTGCCCAAATCGTATTATTTCCCTAAAATATTGTAACAAAAGCATAGACAAAAAAATTTATTAGCAATCGTTCGGACAAAATTTAATTTGAGTTTTAAGAACAATGTACAAGATTTTTGTTCAAACCGACTGCGAGTAAAGTAAATGCTGTGCAATGTTGTTTTGTGAAAATATGTGATTTCGTTTTCTTTCTCGCATTCAGTTTTAACTACGTTAACACGCCATCTAAACCACTAGACAAATTGTTTCTCCCATATATATTCTCTTTCGAAAGTGTGTACACAACAACGTGCTGTTTTGTTTTCTTTGTCGCATTTGGTTTTAACAGAAAACGTAAAAGTTGTTTTTTGTGGGGTGAGGGGGGGGGGGGGGGGACATCAGTCTTCTGACTGGTTTGATGCGCCCCGTCACGAATTCAGAAATGACTCTGAGCGCTATGGGACTTAACTTCTGAGGTCATCAGTCCCCTAGAACTTAGAACCACTTAAACCTAACTAACCTAAGGACATCACACACACCCATGCCCGAGGCAGGATTCGAACCTGCCACCGTAGCGGTCGCGTGGTTCCAGACCACCCCGACCGGCACCACAAATTCCCCCCCTGTGCTGGATGTATTCCAATCTCTGTCTTCCTCTACCGTTTTCGCCCTCTACATTTCCCTCTAATACCATGGAACTCATTCCCTCATGTCTCAACAGATGTCCTATCATCCTATCCCTTCTCCTTATCAGTGTTTTCCACATATTCCTTTCCTCTCCGATTCTGCGCAGAACCTCCTCGTTCCTTACCTTATCAGTCCACCTAATTTTCGACATTCGTCTGTAGCACCACATCTCAAATACTTCGATTGTCTTCTGTTCCGGTTTTCCCACAGTCCATGTTTCATTACCATACAATGCTCTACTCCAGACGTACGTTCTCAGAAATTTCTTCCTCAAATTAAGGCCTATGTTTGATACTAGTAGTCTTCTCTTGGCCAGGAATGCCCTCTTCGCCATTGTCAGTCTGCTTTTCATGTCCTCCTTTCTCCGTCCGCCATTGGTTATTTTATTGCTTAAGTAGCTGAATTCCTTAACTTCATCTACTTCGTGATCATCAATCCTGATGTTAAGTTTCTCGCTGTTCTCAATTTTGCTTCTTTTCATTACTTTCGTCTTTCTTTGATTTACTCTCAGTCCACATTCTGTACTCATTAGATTGTTCGTTCCGTTCAGCAGATCACGTAATTCTTCTTCATTTTCACTCAGGATTGCAATGTCATCAGCGAATTGTTTCACTGATATTCTTTCACCTTGAATTTTTATTCCATTGCTGAACCTTTCTTCTATTTCCATCATAGCTTCTTCGATGCACAGATTGAACAGTAGGGGGGAAAGACTACAACCTTGTCTGACACCCTTTTTAATCCGAGCACTTCGTTCTTGGTAGTCAATTCTTATTATTCTCTCTTGCCTCTTGTACATATTGTATATTACCCGTCACTCCCTGTAGCTTGCCACTGTTTTTCTCAGAATTTCGAACATCCTGAACCATTTTACGTCATCAGACACTTTTTCCAGGTAGACAAATCCTATGAAAGTGTTTTGATTTTTCTTTAGTCTTGCTTCCATTATTTGTGGGTTCCTGTAGTCATGTCCTAGTTCATGAACCACGGGCAACGTATGAGTGGCCAAGTAAGTGGTCCCGACAGTCGGGATACCAGTTACTTTGGAATAAGGCTGGGCATCTCGGACATATTCTGAGTCGTGGTTACCTTTGTGCTCATACGGCAAAGACTACCAAATCCACCGGTTAGTCCCTCAGCCGTTAGGGGTAAAACCCAATGGGACTCGGGGCAAGTAAGGCTAGCAACCTGCTTCCCTGGTACTTTAAATATGATGCTGGCAACAATCAGAGCAAAATGCCTCGGACCTTTGGAGGTGACGGAGTCCCACCTCTAACTGACAAACCAGGGACTCCTAAGATACGACTTGGCAAACAAATGGTAATGAGATGGGGAGCTATTAATATCAATGGGGGCTACTCTGGGAAGAAGGTAGAGCTGGCAGAGGCTGCAAGTAAGATGGAGCTGGAAGTTTTAGCTGTTAGTGACATTCGGGTAAGGGGTGAGAAAGAAGAGGAAGTGGGAGAATACAAGGTCTACATGTCAGGAGTCAAAGCAGGAATAGCACAATGGGGTGTAGGGCTTTACATCAGGAAAGAAATGGAACCCAGCGTAGTTTCAATAAGGTATGTAAACGAACGACTGATGTGGATAGATTTGACAGTGTCTAGCAAGAAAATTAGGATTGTGTCAGTATATTCGCATTGTGAAGGGACAGATCAAGATAAGATGGATAGTTTTTATGAGGCACACAGTGATGTAGTTGTTAGAGTAAAGGACAAGGACAGTGTTCTGCTCATGGGTGATTTTAACGCCAGGATTGGAAATCGAACAGAAGGGTATGAAAAGGTTATGGGTAAATTTGGAGAAGATATGGAGGCCAACAGGACCGGGAAACAACTCTTGGATTTCTGTGCCAGTATGGGCTTAGTAATAACAAACTCCTTTTTTAAACATAAGAACATTCACCGGTATACTTGGGAAGGCAGGGGAACCAGATCTGTCATTGACTATATAATAACAGATCAGGAATTCAGGAAGGCTGTGAGTGACACACGTGTATTCAGGGGATTCTTTGAAGACACTGATCATTATTTAATCTGCAGTGAAATTGGGATTGTGAGGCCGAAAGTGCAGGAGGTCAGGTCCATATGTAGGAGGATAAGAGTGGAGAAACTTCAGGATAAGGAAATCAGGCACAAGTACATAACAGCGATCTCGGAAAGGTACCAGTTAGTTGAATGTAGTCAATTACAGTCATTGGAAAAGGAATGGACAAGGTACAGGGACATAGTACTAGAAGTGGCTAAAGAATGTCTTGGAACAGTAGTGTGTAAAAGTAGGATGAAGCAAACAGCTTGGTGGAATGATACAGTCAAGGCAGCCTGTAAAAGGAAAAAGAAGGCGTATCAAAAATGGCTACATACCAGAACCCAGGTAGATAGAGAAAGTTATGTTGAAGAAAGAAACAAAGCCAAACAGATAATTGCAGCATCCAAGAAGAAATCGTGGGAAGACTTTGGAAACAGGTTGGAGACTATGGGTCAAGCTGCTGGAAAACCATTCTGGAGTGTAATTAGCAGTCTTCGAAAGGGAGGTAAGAAGGAAATGACAAGTATTTTGGACAGGTCAGGAAAACTGCTGGTGAATCCTGTGGACGCCTTGGGCAGATGGAGGGAATATTTTGAAGAGTTGCTCAATGTAGGTGAAAATGCGATCAGTAATGTTTCAGATTTCGAGGTAGAATGGGATATGAATGATGATGGAAATAGGATCACATTTGAGGAAGTGGAAAAAATGGTCAATAGATTGCAGTGCAATAAAGCGGTTGGGGTGGATGAAATTAAGTCGGAACTCATCAAATACAGTGGAATGTCAGGTCTTAAATGGCTACACAGGATAATTGAAATGGCCTGGGAGTCGGGACAGGTTCCACCAGACTGGACAAAAGCAGTAATCACACCAATCTTTAAACATGGAAACAGAAAAGATTGTAATAACTACAGAGGTATCTCTTTATCAGCGTTGTGGGTAAAATATTCTCAGGTATTGTTGAAAGGAAAGTGCGAGTATTAGTTGAGGACCAATTGGATGAAAATCGTGGGTTTAGGCCTCTTAGAGGTTGTCAGGACCAGATCTTTAGCTTACGGCAAATAATGGAGAAGTGTTATGAGTGGAACAGGGAATTGTATCTATGCTTTATAGATCTAGAAAAGGCATATGACCGGGTTCCTAGGAGGAAGTTATTGTCTGTTCTACAAGATTATGGAATAGGAAGCAAACTTTTGCAAGCAATTAAAGGTCTTTACATGGATAGTCAGGCAGCAGGTAAATTGAGTTCATGGTTCAGAGTAGTTTCAGGGGTAAGACAAGGCTGCAACCTGTCTCCACTGTTGTTCATATTATTTATGGATCATATGTTGAAAACAATAGACTGGCTGGGTGAGATTAAGATATGTGAACACAAAATAAGCAGTCTTGCATATGCGGATGACTTAGTTGTGATGGCAGATTCGATTGAAAGTTTGCAAAGTAATATTTCAGAGCTAGATCAGAAATGTAAGCACTACGGTATGAAGATTAGCATCTCCAAAACGAAAGTAATGTCAGTGGGAAAGAAATATAAACGGATTGAGTGCCAAATAGGAGGAACAAAGTTAGAACAGGTGGACGGTTTCAAGTACTTAGGATGCATATTCTCACAGGATGGCAACATAGTGAAAGAACTGGAAGCGAGGTGTAGCAAAGCTAATGCAGTGAGCGCTCAGCTACGATCTACTCTCTTCTGCAAGAAGGAAGTCAGTACCAAGACTAAGTTATCTGTGCACCGTTCAATCTTTCGACCAACTTTGTTGTATGAGAGCGAAAGCTGGGTGGATTCAGGTTACCTTATCAACAAGATTGAGGTTACGGATATGAAAGTAGCTAGAATGATTGCAGGTACTAGTAGATGGGAGCAATGGCAGGAGGGTGTCCACAATGAGGAAATCAAAGAAAAACTTGGAATGAACTCTACAGATGTAGCAGTCAGGGCGAACAGGCTTAGATGGTGAGGTCATGTTACACGCATGGGAGAAGCAAGGTTACCCAAGAGACTCATGGATTCAGCAGTAGAGGGTAGGAGGAGTCGGGGCAGACCGAGGAGAAAGTACCTGGATTCGGTTAAGAATGATTTTGAAGTAATAGGTTTAACATCAGAAGAGGCACCAATGTTAGCACTGAATAGGGAATCATGGAGGAACTGTATAAGGGGGGCTATGCTCCAGACTGAACGCTGAAAGGCATAATCAGTCTTAAATGATGATGATGATGATGATGATGATGATGATGATGATGATGATGATGCTTCCATTATTAACCGCAACGTCAGAATTGCCTCTCTCGTGCCTTTACCTCTCCTAAAGCCAAACTGATCGTCACCTAATGCATCCTCAATTTTCTTTTCCATTCTTCTGCATATTACTCTTATCAGCAATTTGGATGAGCGAGCTGTTAAGCTGATTGTGCGATAATACTCGGACTTGTCAGCTCTTGCAGTCTTCGGAATTGCGTGGATGATATTTTTCATTTTTTCGAAAGCCATATGGCATGTCGCCAAACTCATACATTCTACACACCAACGTGAATAGTCGATTGTTGCCAATTCCCCCAATGATTTTAATAATTCTGGCGGAATATTATGATGTTAAAAGTCCTCCAAAGCTCTTTTAAATTCTGATTCTTATACTGGATCCCCTATCCCTTCAAAATCGACTCCTCTTTCTCCCTCTATCACATCATACAAATCTTCCCCCTCATAGAGGCTTTCAATGTATTCTTTCGACCTATCCGCTCTCTCCTGCGCATTTAGCAGTAGAATTTCCGTTGCACTCTTAATATTAACATCCTTGCTTCTAATGACAGCGAAGGTTGCTTTGACTTTCCTGTATGCGGAGTGAATCCTTCCGACAATCATTGCTTTTTCGATTTCTTCACTTTTTCATGGAGCCATTTCGTTTTAGCTTCCCTGCACTTCCTATTTATCTCATTCCTCAGCGACTTGTATTTCTGTATTCCTGAGTTTCCCGGAACATCTTTGTACTTCCTCCTTTCATCGATCAATTGAAGTATTTCTTCTGTTAGCCATGGTTTCTTCGCAGTTACCTTCTTTGTACCTATGTTTTTCTTTCCAACTTCTATGATGACCCTTTTTAGAGATGTCCATTCCTCTTCTACTGTACTGCCTACATAGCTATTCCTTATTGCTGTGTCTATAGCCTTAGAGAACTTCAAGCCTACTCTTCATCCCTACTACATTGTGATCTGAGTCTATATCTGCTCCTCGATACGTCTTACAATCAGGTATCTGATTTCGGAATCTCTGTCTGACCATGACCATGATGTAGTCTAACGGAAATCTTCCAGTATAAATCGGTATTTTCCAAATATACCTCCTTCTCCTCCTGTGATTCTTGAACAGAGTATTCCCTATTTCTAGCTGAAATTTATTAAAGAACTCAATTAGTCTTCCTCCTCTCTCATTCCTTGTCCCAAGCCCATATTATACTGTAAACGCTTCTTCTACTCCTTCCCCTACAACTGCATTCCAGTCCCCCGTGACTATTAGATTTTCGTCTCCCTTTACTTCCCCTTTCAATATCCTCATATACTTTCTCCACAGCTTGCGACGACGGCATACATACCTGAACTATTGTTGTCGGTGTTGGTTTGCTGTCGCCGGCCGCGGTGGTCTAGCGGTTCTAGGCGCGCAGTCCGGAACCGCGCGACTGCTACGGTCGCAGGTTCGAATCCTGCCTCGGGCATGGATGTGTGTGATGTCCTTAGGTTAGTTAGGTTTAAGTAGTTCTAAGTTCTAGGGGACTGATGACCACAGATATTAAGTCCCATAGTGCTCAGAGCCATTTGAACCATTTTTTGGTTTGCTGTCAATTCCGATAAGAACAACCCTATCACTGAACTGTTCACAGTAACACATTCTCTGCCCTACCTTCCTATTCATAACGAATCCTGCTCCCATTATAACATTTTTTGCTGCTGTTGATATTACGCTATACTCATCCAACCAGAAATATTTGTCTTCTTTCCATTTGTCTTCATTGATCTCTACTATATCTAGATCGAGCCTTTGCACTTCCCTTTTCAGATTTTCTAGTTTCCGTACCACGTTCAAGCTTCCGAGATTCCGCTTCCCGATTTGCAGAACGTTATCCTTTCGTTTATCATTCAATCTTTTTCTCATGGTCACCTTCCCATTGGCAGTCCCCTCCTGGAGATCCGAGTGGGGGACCATTCCGGAATCTTTTGCCAATGGCGAGATCAGGGTGACACTTGTCAATTACAGACCACACGTCCTGCGGATACAAAAATGGTTCAAATGGCTCTGAGCACTATGGGACTTAACATCTGAGCTTATCAGTCCCCTAGAACTTAGAACTACTTAAACCTAACTAACCTAAGGACATTACACACATCCATGTCCGAGGCAGGATTCGAACCTGCGACCGTAGTGGTCGCGCGGTTCCAGACTGAAGCGCCTAGAACCGCTCGGCCACTCCGGCCGGCCCTGCGGATACAAGTTACGTGTATTTAATGCAGTGGTTCCATTGCCTTCTGCATCCTCATGCCGTTGATCACTGTTGATTCTTCCGCCTGTAGGGTCAGTTTCCCACCCCTAGGACCAAAGAGTGCACTGAACCTCTGTCCGCTCCTCCGTCCTCTTCGACAAGAGCATTGGCAGAACGAGGGCGGCTTCTTATGCCGGAAGTCTTCGTCCGCCAATGTTGGCCATTAATCAAAATTTAAACAGTGGCGGGATTCGAACCCTAATCATAATTTAGGCAGTGGCGGGATTCACACCCGGGACCGAAGATGTTTTGGTTACTGATCAAAAACGCTATCCCTACACCACGATTATCGGCATGTGGTTAGATATCTCTATGTCATCCAAATCATCCGAAACTTTGTAATACTGCAAGTTTGCGAATTAAAACTATGTGAAATAGTGTCATTGAAGGTACTATCCCCACATGTCCAGCAGCAGCAGAAGTTAAGATTTATCCACTCCTTTTAAGTAATCTCATTTTGCAATCAAGATATCATTTGTAATAACAATAAACAAGAATGAAAGTCACAGAGGGAAGGCGAAGAGAAGATGGACAGAGGCGGGAGAAAATGGATAAAGATAGGTGGAAAGTAGAGATGAACAGAGAGAGGGAGGGAAGGAGGGAAGGAAAAGGTGAGAGAGACAGGGAAGGAGGAGACGGACAGAGAGAGGGAAGGGAGGTGAGGGACACAGAGAGGGGGCGGAAGAGATGAACGAAGGCAGGGGTGCAGGACAAGGAGATAAGCACGTTTATCCAATTCCAACACATTTTTAGCCGTTGCGAAGCATTGCCGGGTTCGCTATATACAAATAAACTGCCAGCACATACACAAAATACCAGAATAGTTCTCTTTATAATCTAGTGTAATCGAGAAACAAAATTTTCGAGAAAATTAAAAACTCTTCATCCGTATAATAAGGCCTGAACATTAGAAATAATCAGTAACACTCCTTCACCTCACTGCCGATTATTTTAAAAATCGAACTCTCGTGTATGAAACAGCTTCAGACGTCTGAATTTTTTACGACTTAACTGACGTGTTAAATATTTGACGATACGCATGTAAAACCTTAATGGCTGAAGAAGCAAAACCCTAATTCGTTGGTTTGATTAGTTTAATGGTCACACCGAGAAAAATATTCAATAAAGTGAATTAATTATGTGTAAAGTTCGTTGGAATTCGCTAACTGCTCTCAGTCTCAAATACTAGATGAAGTCTGGGTGATTTACACGCAGCACTGCCTTCAGACATAGTCACAGTTTGTAATTTTAGTACTTAACTTATAGTGTTAAATCTATAATATAAGATTTTACCTCTTAATGGGTAGATTATGGCAACATATCAAATTTTTAAATTCAGTCAATAATTAAATGAACTACTGAAAGTCAAATTTTTATTGTGCCTGGAAGACGCTGGATAGGTAACCTGCAAATGGAACTGGACGTCCGTTTTAGCCGTTCAGTAATATACACTGACGGGAAAAAAATCGCAACACTATCATCTGAAAAATGATGTCTCTTCAAATTCCAAGCCAGTCGCATAAGAGTGGCTTTAGTAATGCTATTCTGAGGATGCAGATCAGGTTTGCTTTAAATACACGCTGTAATGGTCGTGAGCGTTTGTTGCCTTTGAGATTGGACGCGATGAGTTGATATTAGCCAAGAATGCCTTTAAGGCGATATAGACGTCATTAACAGCACCTCACTGAGTGTGAACTAGGTGATGTAATAGGGCTATAAGAAACTGACTGTTCCTTCTGCGATATTGGAAAAAAGAGTTGGCCCGAATGTGGCCACTGTACATGATGGCTGGCAGCGGTGGTGACGAGGCTGCGGTCGTAAGAAGACCGGGCTGCAGAGCGCTACTGGGAGCGAAGGCCGTCGTGCTCGCCGCATGGCTCTGGGACATCGTACTGCATCTGCAGCAGTTGGCATCACAGTGGCACAATCAACTGTTACAAACAGGTTACTTCAGGAACAACTCCGATCCAACCGCCCTTTTAACCGGCATTCCAATGACCCAAACCGCCGCCATTTGCGACTTCAGTGTCCAGCGAGAGCTAACTGGAAGGGAGACTGCAGGTCTGCTGTGTTTTCAGATGAAAGCTGGTTCCGTCTCGGTGCCAGTGATGGCCGTACGTTGGTTAGAGCGAGGCCGGTTCAGAGCCTGCAACCAATCTGCCTTCGTGCAAGACACGTGTTTCCACATAGTTTTTCTTATCAGAATCCTTTAGATAATCTATATTGAACTAAGCAGTCTATTAATTGCTTGCTGCTGTCTGACGGGTAGCATACTAGGGAATCCAGATTCTCATAAATCGTTTAAAATTTCCCATGGGAGATCTATACAGGGTGGTCCATTGATCGTGACCGGGCCAAATATCTCACGAAATAAGCGTCAAACGAAAAAACTACAAAGGACGAAACTTGTCTAGCATGAAGGGGCAAACCAGATGCCGCTGTGGTTGGCCCGCTAGCTGGCGCTGCCATAGGTCAAACGGATATCAACTCCATTTTTTTAAGTAGGAACCCATATTTTTTATTACATATTCGTGTAGTACGTAAAGAAATGTGAATGTTTTAGTTGGACCACTTTTTTCGCTTCGTGATAGATGGCGCTGTAATATTCACAAACACATGGCTCACAATTTTAGACGAACAGTTGGTATCAGGTAGGTTTTTTAAACTAAAATACAGATCGTAGGTACGTTTGAACATTTTATTTCGGTTGTTCCAATGTGATACATGTACCTTTGTGAACTTATCATTTCTGAGAATGTATGCTGTTACAGCTTGATTACCTGTAAATACCACATTAATGCAATAAAAGCTCAAAATGATGTCCGTCAACCTCAATGCATTTGGCAATACGTGTAACGACATTCCTCTCAACAGCGAGTAGTTCGCCTTCCGTAATGTTCGCACATGCATTGACAATGCGCTGACGCATGTTGTCAGGCGTTGTCGGTTGATCACGACAGCAAATATCCTTCAACTTTCCCCACAGAAAGAAACCCGGGGACGTCAGATTCGGTGAACGTGCGGACCATGTTATGGTGCTTCGACGATCAATCCACCTGTCATGAAATATGCTATTCAATACTGCTTCAACTGCACGAGAGCTATGTGCCGGAAATCCATCGTGTTGGAAGTACATCGCCATTCTGTCATGCAGTGAAACATCTTGTAGTAACATCGGTAGAACATTGCGTAGGAAATCAGCATACATTGCACCATTTAGATTGCCATCGATAAAATGGGGGCCAATTACCCTTCCTCCCATAATGCTGCATCATACATTAAACCGCAAAGGTCGCTGATGTTCCACTTGTCGCAGCCATCGTGAATTTTCCGTTGCCCAATAGTGCATATTATGCCGGTTTACGTTACCGCTGTTGGTCAATGACGCTTCGTCGCTAAATAGAACGCGTGCAAAAAATCTGTCATCGTCCCGTAATTTCTCTTCTGCCCAGTGGCAGAACAGTACACGAAGTTCAAAGTCGTCGCCATGCAATTCCTGGTGCATAGAAATATGGTCCGGGTGCAATCGATGTTGATGTAGCATTCTCAACACCGACGTTTTTTAGATTCCCGATTCTCGCGGATTTTGTCCGCTACTGATGTGCGCATCAGCCGTGACAGTAGCTGAAACACCTACTTGGGCATCATCATTTGTTGCAGGTCGTGGTTGAAGTTTCATACGTGGCTGAACACTTCCTGTTTCCTTAAATAACGTAACTATCCGGCGAACGGTCCGGACACTTGGATTATGTCGTACAGGATACCGAGCAGCATACATAGCACACGCCCGTTGGGCATTTACATCACAATAGCCATACATCAACACGATATCGACCTTTCCAGGAATTGGTAAACGGTCCATTTTAACACGGGTAATGTATCACGAAGCAAATACCGTCCGCACTGGCGGAATGTGACGTGATACCACGTACTTATACGTTTGTGACTTTTACAGCGCCATCTATCACAAAGCGAAAAAAGTGGTCCAACTAAAACATTCATATTTCTTTGCGTACTACACGAATATGTAATAAAAAATGGGGGTTCGTATTTAAAATAACGCAGTTTATATCCATTTGACCTATGGCAGCGCCATCTAGTGGGTCAAACATAGCGCCATCTGGTTTCCCCCTTCAAGCTAGGCAAGTTTCGTTCTTTGTAGTTTTTTGTTTGACGCTTTATTCGTGACTTATTTGGCCTGGTCACGATCAATGGATCACCCTGTATACTGTTACAACTAAAAGTGAATTATTTTTCAGCATTAATTCACAAGCACACATTTCTATGTGCTGATGACTACAAAATTTACTTGTCTCAATGATTTTCAGTTTATGTTATGTCTTAATCTAAATAACAATTCTTGCTTTTCCTATGTTATTTTTGCATGAGTAAGCTGCGATAGTGTAATCTACATATATAAACCGAAATGTTCTGACTGACTGACTGATTCATCATCGCCCAGCCCAAATTTGGAGACGATGTGGATCTCATGCTGTAGACATCGTTTAATAAGAGACTTTTCGGAATTCCAACTCAAAAGGTGTGAAATAGCCGATGGAGAGTTTTTGAAAAATGTCACTATTAAGTCAGTTTTTGAAGCTAGACCTGTGGGAATTGGTATTCGTTTCTCAGTCAGAAATGAATAAATACATGTTTCACTATTTTTGTAAATTTAACCTCTATGAGAGTCAAATAGGGTCAGACTGATTCACTATCTTATCATCATCCAGCCCAAACACCTAAGGATAGAAACTTGAAATTAAGAGAGGGTGTGGTTGTCCAAATTTCCACTCCCAGAGGTGTGAAATAGGGGATGAAAGGCTTTTCGAAAGTACGTTACTATTAAGGCAATTTTAAGCTAGAAGTATGGAAACTGGTATTTGGTTTCCCATTCACAAAATAAAGAATACATAGTTCAGTATTTTTGGAAATTCAACCACTAAGGGGTAAATTATTGATTGAAAGCTTTTTTGAAAATAAATAATTACTAAAGCACTACTAAAGGATTTTTAAGGGTACATCTCTGATAACTGGTATTTTTCTTCTCAGTTAGAAATCCGCCCCTAAGGGACAGCAATAGGAGACGAAAATTTTTAAGAAAATATTTTGTTATATTAAAGAATTTTAAAACTAAATTTATGAAAATCGACATTTCACATCTTAGTTACATATAAAGTAACATTTGTTAAGGGATGAAAGTTGCTACATAAATGTCTTCACAAGAATGCAAAATACATGATTAACAAAAACTTTAGAAGGTGTTGCATTTTGTAAACAACATAAAAATTCGGTTAAATATAAACAAAAAAATTTGTGCAGGACATACAGTGTACATGTGCAAGGCAATTGGCGCTAAGCTCATATATTTCTGTGTAACTTATCTAATCCTGTTGTTATGTGGTGCTCAGCCAGGTAAGGGATGTCTATCTTTTCAGAGCTCTCTAAACTTCCCAAACAAACAAGAAGCTCTTCTACGTTATTATTCAATCCTCCAATATTTTAATGAAATAAGCTAACTTTACTTTCCTGCGCATTATTAAACATTTGTGGGACTCTTCTGTTATTTTCCCTTCTTTAAAAATAGGGTACCTGAATCCTGACACTGACCCAAAAAATATGCCCCCTCTGACACCAGTGACCACAGAGTCCGTGTTATATGCGATGGTGGCACCCTGTAGATAATTGCAAGAAGCTTCCTCTCTTGTTCAGATGTAGGCCACTTCTAGTCTATTCGCGTCTCCCAATTGTAGCAACAGGCACTGCACTCATATGATGTGTCGTTTCAGTCAGCAGTAGCCTGCTCATCTGCAGGCCCCTGACCGACGGGCACGAAAATCAGAACCGAGGTGGAATCTTCCTACACATCGGTCAGGGTCCTGAAGTTGGCGTAGTACATTGCTGAAACTGGTAGTCAAATAAAATTTGAGTTTGGAAACTAGAAGGGGGAAAGGCCTTTAATTTGACGGTTGAGACTTACGTTACTTTCCGGAAATATGAACTTAACAGTCAATGAATAAGCTCAAATTAGATTTCTGGAAAGAAAAACAGAACACTTAAACGGGATTTTCTAAGTAAATCGTGCCAAAACGTAAACCAATATACTATTACAGCCCCACCTTGCGATCTTTTCGCGTTTTCTGCGCTAACATATAAAGGAAAGTGAGACTTTTAATAGTAAGCTTAGAAAACGCATTGATATACATATGTAATGAGTAATTTTCACTAAACTAACTGTTATTACAATCTAAATAACTTATCTACACGAGACCGCAAAGGCTCGGATATCTCGCCTGGCGCAGGGCTGTTAACCTTACGTATTCCTACCGTATTTCAAGATGCTTTGATTTGATATACACTCACGCAAGTGGGCATTATAGTGCAGCAAAGCGTTCAAGAAAGATAAATCTTTACTTCCCCTATATGCGAAGGCACAGAATTGCACCCTTTACTACCAACCAAACCATTGCAAAACGTATCTGTTGAGGTCACCGGAACTCTCCTTTCACCTAGGGTTGGATTCAAACATCCAGTAACACTCTATGAAATTTTTTCATAATACACTCCTGGAAATGGAAAAAAGAACACATTGACACCGGTGTGTCAGATCCACCATACTTGCTCCGGACACTGCGAGAGGGCTGTACAAGCAATGATCACACGCACGGCACAGCGGACACACCAGGAACCGCGGTGTTGGCCGTCGAATGGCGCTAGCTGCGCAGCATTTGTGCACCGCCGCCGTCAGTGTCAGCCAGTTTGCCGTGGCATACGGAGCTCCATCGCAGTCTTTAACACTGGTAGCATGCCGCGACAGCGTGGACGTGAACCGTATGTGCAGTTGACGGACTTTGAGCGAGGGCGTATAGTGGGCATGCGGGAGGCCGGGTGGACGTACCGCCGAATTGCTCAACACGTGGGGCGTGAGGTCTCCACAGTACATCGATGTTGTCGTCAGTGGTCGGCGGAAGGTGCACGTGCCCGTCGACCTGGGACCGGACCACAGCGACGCACGGATGCACGCCAAGACCGTAGGATCCTACGCAGTGCCGTAGGGGACCGCACCGCCACTTCCCAGCAAATTAGGGACACTGTTGCTCCTGGGGTATCGGCGAGGACCATTCGCAACCGTCTCCATGAAGCTGGGCTACGGTCCCGCACACCGTTAGGCCGTCTTCCGCTCACGCCCCAACATCGTGCAGCCCGCCTCCAGTGGTGTCGCGACAGGCGTGAATGGAGGGACGAATGGAGACGTGTCGTCTTCAGCGATGAGAGTCGCTTCTGCCTTGGTGCCAATGATGGTCGTATGCGTGTTTGGCGCCGTGCAAGTGAGCGCCACAATCAGGACTGCATACGACCGAGGCACACAGGGCCAACACCCGGCATCATGGTGTGGGGAGCGATCTCCTACACTGGCCGTACACCACTGGTGATCGTCGAGGGGACACTGAATAGTGCACGGTACATCCAAACCGTCATAGAACCCATCGTTCTACCATTCCTAGACCGGCAAGGGAACTTGCTGTTCCAACAGGACAACGCACGTCCGCATGTATCCCGTGCCACCCAACGTGTTCTAGAAGGTGTAAGTCAACTACCCTGGCCAGCAAGATCTCCGGATCTGTCCCCCATTGAGCATGTTTGGGACTGGATGAAGCGTCGTCTCACGCGGTCTGCACGTCCAGCACGAACGCTGGTCCAACTGAGGCGCCAGGTGGAAATGGCATGGCAAGCCGTTCCACAGGACTACATCCAGCATCTCTACGATCGTCTCCATGGGAGAATAGCAGCCTGCATTGCTGCGAAAGGTGGATATACACTGTACTAGTGCCGACATTGTGCATGCTCTGTTGCCTGTGTCTATGTGCCTGTGGTTCTGTCAGTGTGATCATGTGATGTATCTGACCCCAGGAATGTGTCAATAAAGTTTCCCCTTCCTGGGACAATGAATTCACGGTGTTCTTATTTCAATTTCCAGGAGTGTATGTCAGATTAGATGCCACAAAATCTACTAACACAGTTCCGATTATTGAAAAAATTCTAAACGACTACATACCAAAATCTTGGCAAGCCTGCTGCCTTACTCTCTCACAATACATCAGATTTCACCAGAACGAAATGGCGAACATTTCTACATGAACACAAAATTAAGCGAATTTTAATATCGAAATTTCATCCAGAAAGTAACCTAGTGGTGAGAATTTTTTGTGAGTTTAGCACGTTTATGAGAACTTATGCAGCAAACCAACAGTGTCTGTTGGGTAGATTATCTTGAACTATTTGAGCAAATAGTAACATATCTGTCATTCTACACTACACAATACATATCAGGTGAACTTGCATGTAAGGTAAAGGAAAGAAATAAGTGGATATGTCCTCTCTACTTCCAAGAGAAGAATGTCCCTGGGAACATAAGGTAAGCAAACTTTAGTCATGCTTACAGAACAAGTCCACTTGAGAAAACTTGAGCTATGAGGTTAGGTCATTTTCAGAGATATCAGGTAGTAGACCGCCTGCTTTTGAAAGCTCACCCAGTATCTTCTCTTCTCCACAGTAAGAACCATAAATGGCAACTACTTTACACAGGTCCTTACAAAATAATGAGGGTTAGTCACAAGGGAACTACTCTTTAGACTATCCTAGACTCAACAAAATAAAGGGATTATATTCCCAACACGATCTTAAGAAATAACAACACTGACGATTAATCTTGTTTGTCTTTTACTAAACATTGTAAATACACGAAAAATTGGTTTATACGAGTAATTAAGTCAACTTGTGATTCTGGAGAAAATCTTAGAATTATATTTACATATGAAGTCCACATAGACTGGGAGAAATCTATGTGGGTTTATAGTTAGACACTTACTGCTGGTGGATGACTTAGATGAATAGTGCATACATTAAGCGAACTTTGCAATAATATTTGCACTCATCAGATTTACTGAATACTGGTCACTGTCCTGGCTGTGTCTCACAGTGCCTAACCGAAATAAATGTATGTAAATACTGGTTAGTAGAAACACAAAGTGAAGAGACATTCTTAGTGTTAGTGTGTATCTCGTATGGACTGTAAATTATGGCACAGAGAACTATCTCCTACAGCACTCCACAAGGTCCATATATGGAGTCAAGATCTGAACTATGAATTTTCACTACCTTTTGTAGTTAGGTAGAATTACTGTGATGTTATTTTATTTAAATTTATTTTCTTGTGTTCTCAAAAAATGGAGACGTTCGTGTTGAGATCTCACTCTTAGATTTGACTTTAATGAAAATACATTAAGGTTAATTTTCTGCTTTAAATACATAAATAATGTTGTCCCGGCCAAGCTGAATGGTAAGATACAAAGAGATACCAATGTTTAATTTGTAAGGTCAGAGTCATAAAAAATCATCCCATGATATAGAATCTATTGTTGCAATCTTGAACATTTCTCGGTTATTCAGCCGGGAAGCGTCGTTCAAAAGGCGAGATATTTCGGCAAGCAGACTTCTTGCCATCTTCGGGCGCTCTTGGAGTCTGATTGATCTCTGACAGACTTTATATAATCTCCAACCCTCTCCCGCAACCTCCGTGTGGGCGCTTCCGTGCGGTCTGCCGCCGGTGGAGGGGGAAGTGCGGCGCTGGGTGGTGGGGGATCCGCGGCCACGGCCGCTTGCGGAACTCTGCCGTCGTGGTGACAATGCTGCTTCTTCTTTTCCTTCTTCAAGCGTCCTGACAGGAGTGGATTTCCGTGTAGACTGTCGTTGTGTTTTAATCAAAGCTGGATCCCAGGCCTCGCTTAACTGGAAACCGATGTCTTTATTTATTAGTTCGTCATGCAGCCGGCTCTCCACTGTCTCTTTGAGGAAACAGTTCCAGAAGATGTCCGATTACTGTAACACGTTCGTGCCATCGTAGTGCATGTCATGTCCATATGAGCTGCAGTGCTCTGCCACGGCGGACTTGGTTCAAATGGCTCTGAGCACTATGGGACTTAACATCTATGGTCATCAGTCCCCTAGAACTTATAACTACTTAAACCTAACTAACCTAAGGACAACACACAACACCCAGCCATCACGAGGCAGAGAAAACCCCTGACCCCGCCGGGAATCGAACCCGGGAACCCGGGCGTGGGAAGCGAGAACGCTACTGCACGACCACGCGGACTTGGTCAGCTGTGCGTTGTCTGTGTGGCGTTTATGTTCATTACATCTCTCCTGTACCGTCCGGATGGTCTGGCCTACATACATTTCCCGTACTGGCAAGGGATGCTGTAAACTCCCGGTTTCCGGAGTCCTAAGTCGTCCTGGACTGATCCTAATAATGTTTTCGTTTTGGATGGAGGGCGAAACACGCACTTGACATTGTATTTTCTGAGTATTCAGCCGATCTTTGCCGATGTGTTCCCGACGTATGGTATAATTGCCGCCGCAACCGGTTTGTCTTCGTCCTCAGAAGGTTGCGGTCTCGACTTCTTTGGTCTTAAGGCGCGTTTTATCTGCCGGTTGTTGTAACCGTTCGTGCCGAACACGGCCTGCAAGTGCTACAGTTCAGCTGCTAGGCTGTCACAGTCCGAGATTTCGCGTGCTCTGTGCACCAGTGTGCTCAGAACACCCTGTGACGGAGCATGACACCTGGAGTCATGCAGGTACAAATCTGTATGTTTCGACTTACGGTAGACGCTGTATCCCAGTGTGTCTTCGCTTGACGAGCACATACAAAAATGGAAGCTAGTTGTTTTCTTCTACATCCATCATGAACTTGATATTCTGGTGCAGCGAGTTCAGAAGCTGCAGAAAGTCTTGGAGGCGTTGTCGTCCGTGCGGCCAGATTACGAATGTATCGTCTACATATCGAAAAAAAGCAACAGGGCTTGTAGACTGCCGGCTCGAGAACTGCTCCTTCAAAAGCCTCCATAAACATATTGGCCACTACTGGTGATAGCGGACAGCCCATCGCTACTCCATCTGTTTGTTCGTAGTAACAGTAGAATCTATTGTTTATTATGAATTATTGGTATGTCTCCCAATTAAATATATACAGGGTTATTACAAATGATTGAAGCGATTTCACAGCTCTACAATAACTTTATTATTTGAGATATTTCCACAATGCTTTGCACACACACACAAAAACTCAAAAAGTTTTTGTAGGCATTCCACAAATGTTCGATATGTGCCCCTTTAGTGATTCGGCAGACATCAAGCCGATAATCAAGTTCCTCCCACACTCAGCGCAGCATGTCCCCATCAATGAGTTTGAAAGCATCGTTGATGCGAGCTCGCAGTTCTGGCACATTTCTCGGTAGAAGAGGTTTAAACACTGAATCTTTCACATAACCCCACAGAAAGAAATCGCATGGGGTTAAGTCGGGAGAGCGTGGAGGCCATGACATGAATTGCTGATTGTGATCTCCACCACGACCGATCCATCGGTTTTCCAATCTCCTGTTTAAGAAATGCCGAACATCGTGATGGAAGTGCGGTGGAGCCCCGTCCTGTTGAAACATAAAGTCGGCGCTGTCGGTCTCCAGTTGTGGCATGAGCCAATTTTCCAGCATGTCCAGATACACGTGCCCTGTAACGTTTTTTTCGCAGAATAAAAAGGGGCCGTAAACTTTAAACTGTGAGATTGCACAAAACACGTTAACTTTTGGTGAATTGCGAATTTGCTGCACGAATGCGTGAGGATTCTCTACCGCCCAGATTCGCACATTGTGTCTGTTCACTTCACCATTAAGAAAAAATGTTGCTTCATCACTGAAAACAAGTTTCGCACTGAACGCATCGTCTTCCATGAGCTGTTGCAACCGCGCCGAAAATTCAAAGCGTTTGACATTGTCATCGGGTGTCAGGGCTTGTAGCAATTGTAAACGGTAAGGCTTCTGCTTTAGCCCTTTCTGTAAGATTTCCAAACCGTCGGCTGTGGTACGTTTAGCTCCCTGCTTGCTTTATTCGTCGACTTCCGCGGGCTACGCGTGAAACTTGCCCGCACGCATTCAACCGTTTCTTCGCTCACTGCAGGCCGACCCGTTGATTTTCCCTTACAGAGGCATCCAGAAGCTTTAAACTGCACATACCATCGCCGAATGGAGTTAGCAGTTGGTGGATCTTTGTTGAACTTCGTCCTGAAGTGTCGTTGCACTGTTATGACTGACTGCTGTGAGTGCATTTCAAGCACGACATAAGCTTTCTCGGCTTCTGTCGCCATTTTGTCTCACTACGCTCTCGAGCGCTCTGGCGGCAGAAACCTGAAGTGCGGCTTCATTCGAACAAAACTTTATGAGTTTTTCTACGTATCTGTAGTGTGTCGTGACCATATGACAATGAACGGAGCTACAGTGAATTTATGAAATCGCTTCAATCATTTGTAATAGCCCTGTACATATTTATCATGTAAATATTTTGCCTGTATTTTATTTAATCAAAATATTGAGATCCATGTGGGTGACATTAACGCTTGTGTCTATAAGAAATACGTGCTGAAAGACTATGGCACTTTGAATCCAGTTCTAAAAATGTTTTGCATTATTGAGTGTGCAGTGAAACTATACAACACTGGTGCTAGCGCCTGTTGAAGTGGAGAACCAGACTAGTACACCAACAAAAGAAATCCGTGAAGAATTTTGCAGTTAGCTGAGTTGAGACCAGCAAACTGTTACCCTGCTCGTGGTGCTGTGTCGAATACTATTCGCGTCACATGAAACAGTTTTATGTGCTCGCTGAGTGACCCTGATGAAAACATTAATGAAGACTATGTTCTACCGTGAAGCAGCCGATAATTCCAGTTGTCTCAAACAAAACCTAGTTGTCTATGTGTAATATGGCATTTGTTGTCTTTACTGACTTAAACTATATGGTACACATAAATGAAAGTCGCCCGTCAGAGGCGCTCTCTCAGTGCATGTTGTGAACATTAACTATACAAGACTGGTATTGACATCAGCTGCTGATTCAAAGTGATAATTGCCTATTTAAATCGCAGTATGATGAACATTAAGCAATGCTTTAAAATGAAATGTGGGAGGCCCCAAGCTAAACATGGATCATTTTCATGTATTCAATCTCTGTTATTCTTATCTATGTGTAAGATTACTAGTATGTTAACAAAGTTCTTATTTTCACCACAACTTATGTAAGTTGTGAATTATGTAGTTTTTATTCCTTTGTAGAGCTGTCACATGTAACCTGATTATGAGGGGCTACGTGATGCTGCTTTTCGATGTAACCAAATTACACTGAGGCATCCTACCTGCTGTTCTGGTTATCGACCTCACTGTTAAGATCATAGCCACCAATATAGCCATCCAGCAATCGTCACCTACATCCTGTCCTCCGATCTGTCTCACCTCGTCTTCATCAGCTGAATCATCCGACAGTCACTCTAAACCAACATTTCCAACTCCTGATTTCCATTGTCATTAAACATTGAGTGAAATTATTTTGAAATTATTCTTACACTGAATGTCATATATCTAAAGGCATACATGTATACGTAGACTTTAAGAAAATATGCTAAATGCCATTTTCCTATGCAATATGTTCTCTCAGAGTGAGAACATATTCTCATAACATATTCTTGAATCACAAGAATAATACCCAAAAGACCATTTGTACTGCACTCCTAATTTCGTACAGATTGATGGATGAATTCAATCAATTTGAAATAAACTGTAATATTTTAATCCTGTAAAATGTTAAAGTCTAAAGGACCCACACAGTTTTTTCTGGTTTCTTGCTGTGCTTCCTGATTGGGGGGGGGGGGGGGGGGTGAGTAGTAGTTCATCTAAATGTGGTCCTGAGCGTAGCAATAAATCCAGACTTAAACCCTAAGACACGGCACCTAGTATTTTACTGCAAAGCTTTAGCAGATTTGTTCTGTTCATATCCCATGCGTGAATGTGATGAAAAGATGATGAAGAGATCAATTTTTATCATGCTGATTTACAAACCTGTTTCCAGAAACCGTTATTAGTCTAAAATAAGACAATTGTTTGAACAAAACCACTCCACGTTCCTTTAACAATAGTTACGGGTTTACTTATATTGTATTTTGACTGTTTCGATCCCCTGAATTTAATGACTAAAGTACTTTGAATAGGGCATCCATGTACTGAAATAGACATTGTCCCCGCCATTCAAGGGGGCAGTGTAACAAATTATTATGTTTCAATTATATTAGCGATAAGATTATATCTCAGACTATGAATTTTATTTCGCTGTCACAATTATCTGTGAACATTTTGATTTTCTTTTGTTAAAAGATAAGACAACGCATAGACAGTCTTCCTGCTTCTTGTTCGAGCCTCGCTGCTAGAAGATTGTATCATTCATTGTACGACGAATTTTATTGCGAAATAATAATATCTTTAAATCATTTACGAGTTTACTTCAGTAGACCTGTAATAATCATATACTGTCTACAGTTTTTCAGCCGTTCAAATTAGTTGGAAATAGTTTGATGACGCAACGATAGCGCACCAGAAGCGCACTATCGCATACGTATTTCTACATTCATAAGTCGAACCTGCCCACCATATTCCTAAGAGAGTCCGATCCTAACTATTATTATTGTACAAACTATATCTTTGCAATTAACAGTTAACATCGGACGTTCACTGAGGCTTTTTGCGGATGAAGCTGTGGTATATCGAGAGATTGTAACAATGGAAAATTGTACTGAAATGCAGGAGGTTCTGCAGCGAATTGACGCATGGTGCAGGGAATGGAAATTGAATCTTAATGTAGAAAAGTGTAATGTGCTGCGAATACATAGAAAGATAGATCCCTTATCATTTAGCTACAATATAGCAGGTCAGCAACTGGAAGCAATTAATTCCATAAATTATCTGGGAGTATGCATTAGGAGTGATTTAAAATGGAATGATCGTATAAAGTTAATCGTTGGTAAAGCAGATGCCAGACTGAGCTTCATTGGAAGAATCCTAAGAAAGTGCAATCCGAAAACAGTATGCTTGTTCGCCCACTGCTTGAATACTGCTCAGCAGTGTGGGATCCGTACCAGATAGAGTTGATAGAAGAGATAGAGAAGATCCAACGGAGAGCAGCACGCTTCGTTACAGGATCATTTAGTAATCGCGAAAGCGTTACGGAGATGATAGATAAACTCCAGTGGAAGACTCTGCAGGAGAGACGCTCAGTAGCTCGGTACGGGCTTTTGTTAAAGTTTCGAGAACATACCTTCACCGAAGAGTCAAGCAGTATATTGCTCCCTCCTACGTATATCTCGCGAAGAGACCATGAGGATAAAATCGGAGAGATTAGAGCCCACACAGAAGCATACCGACAATCCTTCTTTCCACGAACAATACGAGACTGGAATAGAATAGAGAAGCGATAGAGGTACTCAAGATACCCTCAGCCACACACCGTCAGGTAGCTTGCGGAGTATGGATGTAGATGTAAATATAGATGTAGATTTGTGTCACCAAGTTTATAGGTCTCCAAAGACGACTTCTGGTCCTGTAACTAAAACTCGTATGAGTAATGAAATACTCTAGTGCAGAATTATTTTATGCCGCAAGAACAGTGTTAGACTCAATGGCTTCTTCTAATTTTCATAACTATATGTTTTCTCTTCTTGCTTACAATGTGGTGTCTCCTTCCCTCCTGAACATTTTACCTTGTTATTTACAGTTACAAAAATAACACTGTGGGGAGGAGGTAACATTACAAAGACTCAGGCGTGTTTAAAATACAGGAGCACGATAGCCATCGTACCTCGATGTGAAGGATAAACTGAAATATTCGCTTTGTGATTCATTGAGGATGTGCCGCCGACAAAGATTCGAGATTTAATTAATTAATGTATTGCTTTTTGGCTACCTATTTCCGATGTTCATTACTCTGGTGCATAATACTTTGTGAAGTATAAAGTAATATGTGGGTTAATCAGGAAGCTATCGTAAATTTCAATTTGGTCCTTTTGCACAATGAAATCAAACCATTACTTTTTCCAAGTCGTAGGAGGAGTTAACAGAGGTAGACTGTATATTTGCCAATGTCCAAAAACACCGTTATGTATATTTTGTTACTCTTTTTCTAGAGAACTTCTGTCACTGGCATTAAATATGATCACCGACTTGTGTTTCAACGAGCACTGAAGTATTAGAAAAAATAAGCATTAACACAAAAAGTATCCATTTTGTTCTGTGTTGTTCCTTTTACAAGGCAAAGGATTTTTAAAAAGCTGCTCTGCTGGTGACGATTCTTTCACTGCGGTACTAACTGAACTGTATCAAATTGTCTCAAGCGTTTTTCCACGCAGTAATTCAGTGCACATTACTCAAAATTAAACCTTACATTCCGCGTAACATAAACACTTCCATACACTTTCACATATCCATGTTTCTAATTTGTGTCCACATAATGATGCTGAGGGAATCAGATTAGGAAATGAGACACTGAAAGTTGTAGATGAGTTTTGCTACTTGGGAAGCAAAATATCTGATGATAATCGAAGTAGAGAGAATATAAAATGTAGACTGGCAATGGCAAGGAAAGCGTTTCTGAAGAAAAGATATTCGTTAACGTCGAGTATAGACTTAAGTGTCAGGAAGTCTTTTCTGAAAGTATTTGTATGGAGTGTAGCCATGTATGGAAGTGAAACATGGGTGACAAATAGTTTAGACAAATAGAGAATAGAAGCTTCCGAAATGTGGTGCAACAGAAGAATGCTGAAGATTAGATTGGTAGATCACGTAACTAATGAGGAGGTACCGAATAGAATTGGGGAGAAGAGAAATTTGTGGCACAACTTGACTAGAAGAAGGGACAAGTTGGCATCAAGAGATCACCAATTTAGTATTGGAGGGCAGCGTAGAGGTAAACATCGTAGAAGGAGACCAGGACATGAATACACTTAACGGATTTAGAAGGATGTGCGTTGCAGTAGCTACTTGGGGATGAAGAAGTTTGCACAGGATAGAGTGGCATGGAGAGCTGCATCAAACCAATCTGTTGGCTAAAGACCACAACAATAACAACAATGATTATCTTCAGCCAAGTGATCAACACTATGCCAATACCTACTGCATCTCAGTAATAATTATAATCATCTTAAAAATGCAAGAATACACTAGCAGGCCTCCCACCAGAGCCAAATTCTCAACTTTAACACACACTACTTATGTAATGTCTCTTCTCATAAGCCTCGTTACTTGCGGGACCTTACAGATTCCCGTAAGATTTCGAACGTGGTGTGCATCTGCACTGGCCATCGTTGCCTTAACTGTATGTGTGGTGTCTGATTTACAGGCATATTCGAAAGAACAGACACCATTTTGATCCTACAGGCACTATGAATCAAGACAGAACGGAATTAAAGAAATCAGCTGCCAGTGGGCACAGAATTATATCAATTAGGCAAACCGAAAATTTGTGCCATACCGATATTTGAACGAAGGTCTCCTGCTTACAACGCAGATGCACAGACCACTACGCCATCCAAACACAATAGCCACCACACCCTAGTACACCTCCGCTCAGACCCAGATTCTGAATTTATACCACATACTACTAATGTCTGAAAGAACAGACACCACATAGATAATTAAAGCAATGATGGCAAATGATCCCTTCAGTGCAGAGGTACACCAAGCTCGAATTCTTACACGAATCGGCGAGATGCCGCGAGTAATGAGATTAATGAGTAGGGGCATTACATCAGTATGGTACAAGTTGAGAATTTGGGTCTGACATGGGTCGTGTTTGGGCAGACTCTGCGGTTGTGATGACCACTGTATCTGGATGGCGTAGTGGTCACATCATCTGGCTAGTAAGCAGTCTGGCACAAATTTTCAACTGGTCCCATTGATACAAATCAATACCCACTAGCAGTTAATGTCTTTCATTCCGTTGTGTAATGATTCATAGTGGCTGCAGGATCAAAATTGTGTCTGTTCTTTCAGATAGGTCTGAAAAAATAGCCAAACGGATATGTTGTCTGGGGCTCAAATTTTCGATTATAAACCATGTGGTAGATCTTTTGTGGTCCTGATTCCTATGTCTGTAAAAGTTATGTGAAGTATTAGCTGTATCTTTATCCTAAGCTATAAATAAATGTTATTAATATTTTTTTAAAAACGGCGAGGTAACGCAATAGGTAGCAAACTGGACTTGCATTTGGTAGGACAACGCTTCAAATCTTCATCTGGCCTATCAAATTTATGTTTTCCGTAATTTCCCTAAATCGTTCCAGACAAACGCCGGGATGGTTGCTTTTTACAGTACACCGACGATTTCCTTCACCTTCCTTCCCCAATACGAGCTCGTGCTCGATCTCTGATGACATCTTTGTCGACATGACGTTAAACTCTAATCATCCTCCCTTCCTTTTAAAAAAATTGTGTGACAGTAAAAACTAATCCCTAGAAAGGCGGAGGATGGTGAGATGGTTGTGTAATGCTCCTGACTAATAGACGAAGCACTAATTTCCTGAATTAAAACCGAGACCATTCGACTTTGGGTGAGATCATATAAACTGTCCACTGAACACTGATACTGTGCTTAGTAATGCTATTCAGGCTCTTCGAGATGAATAGGCTATGCACTGTCACCGTCTCCTCAATTCTCTTACTCATCGTCACTAGCAACATGAATACAACGCAATACTCTTCACACCCTCAACTTCATCAGTTACAATACAATACAGTTAAGTTACAATACTCACAGTTTGCCTGGGACAGTGTCCGATAAGTATGAGGAAACAAAATTTTTCCAATTTAGGCTAGTGAACCATTAGCATACATCCCAGCCACAATGCCGAAGACCGTGGACTTATAAAAATAGATGAAAAAACTAATATTTTCACTTTTACTAGTAATTGTCACCATTTTATTGTTGTTTTCTTCAATGTGTTTTTCCTTAAACTGTTGGTACCAGGCATTTGAAACCCTGTCTAATCCAGAAACGCTGAGGTCAAATGTTCAAATGTGTGTGAGTTCCTAAGGGACCAAACTGCTGAGGTCATGGGTCCCTAGACTTACACACTACTTAAACTGACTTATGCTAAGAACAACACACACACCCATGCCGGAGGGAGGACTCGAACTTCCGGCTGAAGTGGCCGTGCAGTCCGTGCATGGCGCCTCAAACCACGCGGCTCTCTGTGGTCAATATTTTTGAATAGAGGATCTCGGATGAATGATGTAACTGAATAAAAAGACCAGCGCTGCTCTAAAATTTCTAGTATAAGTCGAATAAAAAAAGGAAAAAAAGAAGAGGTCGGAACATGCGAGTACTTTTCATCGAGAAGGTCGGGTGGGAAGGGTGCCGAAGATATATCCCTCCTTGGCCGTTTATATTTCAACCCTTCATTACCCGTACGCGGTGTTTAAATTAAAGCCTGCCGGGATGAGTTACGGCCGCTAAAGCGCTCCTTTTTAACACGGCCTCCGTTTTGTGTCCGCAAGATAAATTCAGGGGTTCCCCTCCGACCGGGCACGCCCTGGCGCGCCCGCAGGCGCCGAGACGTGCGCCCCGCCCTATTAACTTTAACGCAAGCCGCCATTTTCTGCCCTCGCAGTTCGGTGCACTCCTATATATCATTTATAATTATTTCAGCATGTAAATGAGCGACACGGACGTCCGCGGAGGCCACTCTGTTATTATTTTCGCGTGCAACACCCTGTCCTATCGTGGCTGACGAGACTTCCAGCCCACTTTAACGCAGGTTGAAGCAAGGGCGCCATTGTTGCCAACATCGCGCCAAAAGCCGGGAAAGTGGGAATCTCAGTGCTTTGCAACTAAGTCTGTAATTCTTTTGTACAAGAGCGAGTATCAAAAAACCAAATGGTGATGAAGACGGAGCATGAAAATACAGGGCGAGTCAAAAGACCTTGGACACCTTCATAAGTTGGAAGATTAAAGGGAAAATTGAAATGTGATGATGGGAACATCGGTTTGACATGAAGCCGCAACTTTTGGAGTGAATGTCATTCATGGCCGCCATCTTGAAATCCGCCATTTTGGATTGAAGAGTCCGCAGCTCGTGGTCGTGCGGTAGCGTTTTCGCTTCCCGCGCCCGGGTTCCCGGGTTCGATTCCCGGCGGGGTCAGGTTCAAATGGTTCAAATGGCTCTGAGCACTATGGGACTCAACATCTTAGGTCATAAGTCCCCTAGAACTTAGAACTACTTAAACCTAACTAACCTGAGGACATCACACACACCCATGCCCGAAGCAGGATTCGAACCTGCGACCGTAGCAGTCCCGCGGTTCCGGACTGCAGCGCCAGAACCGCACGGCCTCCGCGGCCGGCGGCGGAGTCAGGGATTTTCTCTGCCTCGTGATCACTGGGTGTTGTGTGATGTCCTTAGGTTGGTTACGTTTAAGTAGTTCTAAGTTCTAGGGGACTGATGACCATAGCTGTTAAGTCCCATAGTGCTCAGAGCCATTTTTTTTTATTCAAGTCATTTTTTTTATGGGAAGGGGGGTGTACGACACATCAGATAACACTTGCTTGAGCTCTGGAATTGAGTGGTGTAATTTGTTTTTGTCTATCTTGTACAGTTTAGAAGTTATTGATGTTCTAAGTTACCTTGATACCGACTCATGTCTCTCTTTGTTCCAGGTGATCTAAAATGGGTCTGTCGGTATCAAGGTAACTTTGAACATTAATAACCTCTAAACTGTACAAGATAGACAAAAACAAATTAGACCACTAAATGCTAGAGCTCAAGCCAGTGTTATTTGATGTGTCATACACTCCCCTTCCCATTTAATAAAAACAACTTGAATAAAAAATGGCGGATTTCAAGATGGCGGCCATGTATGACATTCACTCAAAAAATTGCGGCCCCACATGAAACCTATGTTCCCATCAACACATTTCAATTTTCCCTTTAATCAATAAAAAAAACGTTTAAATGTGTGTGAAATCTTGTGGGACTTAAGTGCTAAGGTCATCAGTCCCTAAGCTTACACACTACTTAACCTAAATTATCCTAAGGACAAACACACACACCCATGCCCGAGGGAGGACTCGAACCTCCGCCGGGATCAGCTGCACAGTCCATGACTGCAGCTCGGCTAATCCCGCTCGGCTCCCTTTAATCTTCCAACTTATGAAGTTGTCCAAGGACTTTTGACTCGCCCTGTATAGAAGTTCGAATTTGGTTAACCATTGTGCGCCAAAAGAGCTAAGTGATTTATGTCGTGAAACAAGTAAAACAAAAGACACGAACTAAATTTCTTTATTCATTATCACAGCAATTTGCGTTATTGGAAACATTTGTAAACATACAGGAAATTACCCATAAACGATTTTGTGAAATCGAAATACTGATGTGATACTTTTTTGGATGTCTGTCAAAGAGCAGTCAAGATAGGTGTGCGCTACAGCAGTGATGGCTGTCGACTCTAGCGTGGACTTGAGTCACTGGTAGCAGTGGGCCCAATTCCCTCTGGCAGCCTGCAGCGGTTTCCATCCGCGTTGCTTTCCCTTCACCTGTCAGTTTGTTCGACACAGTCCCTATATTGCCGTTGATTATGTGAACCTGAGAGGACCACGAAGATGCTCGTCCAATTTCAGTGGCAGAGGCTTAAAAAGGAACATTGTTTTAAAAAAAAAGTAAACGCACGTTCTCGGAAGATTCAAAAACCACATTGCTTCCATCCCGACCCACCGCCCCTCCCCGCCTCAACCCGCCTCCCCCCCCCCCCCTAATGTGACTCACGAAGCGATCATGATTGAAAAACCCGAAAAACTCGAGCTTATACCGAGGCTCATTAATGGACGATTTCCTATACACTGTTCGCGAATTGAGCCGGAGTGCAGTAACAGAGAAACACAATGTACCCTCCACCTCACAACTTATGGAGGTTTCTGGAAGACATCTGTACGTTCACATAATGTAGCTTTCCTTAATTATACAAGTTATCTCCGATTTAATTCTAGAAACTGTTGCACTTCATCATTGTTCTCTGCCATTAGGCTAGTCAACCGCCGACTTGATCTCGGTACACCGTCAATAATTTACTTCACATAATGAATATTTCCCTATACAGCAGAACGGAAGGTATCACGAAAGTTCCTAACAGATTACAAATACACATCCATGCCAGACCAGGAATCAAACTTGGACCGTTGCCTTCGCGTGTACTGCTGTTACTAGATCCAAGTAAAGATGCACAAGAAGGTAATGTTTTACGTTAATTGTTCTAGCAAGTAACATGGTCAAAAGAGAGATATCGACTATGGAAATTATTGAAAATTACCAATAGCACAGAAGTCAAGTCAAGTTAATCATCTGCATCGACTGATTATGCACGTCATGCTCACCACCTTCATACAAATATTTTATTTTTTTCTCTGGCGGATCTACAGCTGTCTTCACCTTCAATTTCACCTTGTCCTTGTTACACGTCACCGCTACCTGTCTTACGAAACCACGAAGTAGAAAATGTAGTATCAAAATCACTACAGTGCTGAGGAAGGCACGAGATGGTAAATGTGAGAGGCCATTTTTTTATCATCTATCTCCTGAATAATTTGAGATGCGGCCTGCCACGAATTCGTATCTTACGCCCAACGTTCTACATTATTCCTATGATTTATTCCAGTCTCTGTCTTTCTCTACAGTTTTAGTCTTCTGCGGTTACCCCTAGTACCATAGAAGTCATTCCATGATGTCATGATATTTGTGCTATCATCCGGCCCTTCTTCTAGTCCATATGTTCCTTTTCTCGCCGATTTTGCGAAGAACCTGTTCATTTATCTCATTAGGATACCCAATTTTCTCCACTCTTCTGTACCAGCCCTCTCAAACGCTTCCATTCACTTATTGTCCGTTTTCCCTACGGGCTATGACTCACTTCCGTTCATAGCTGTCCTCCAGGTGTAAGTTCTCAGAAACTTTTTCCTCAAATTGACGTATTCATATATGTTTCACAACTGTGTAATCGAATTCTCCATTTGTCTGTGTTTGTTTGTTTCATCCATGGTGTGTTATTTTGTTTGCTAGATAGTAGAAGTCCTTCACATAGTCTGTTACGTGGTTCCTGTTTTTGAAGTTAAGTTTATCGCAAAATACAGTTTGCCACTCCTCATTACTTCTGTCTGTATAGTTAACTCTTAATCCAAATTTTATGACCAGCAGCCTCCCCATTCCATTCAACAGTTCCTGCAGTTCTTCCTTACTTTCAATTAGGGTAGCAATATTAGCACTGAGTTTTGTCATCGACAGGCTTTCACCGTGATTTTTAATCCTACTCCAGAACATTTTTATTTCAGTCTCCCCTTCTTCGATATACAGATTGCGTAGTAGGAGAGAAAGGCTGCAAACTTTTTAAGGGGAAAATTTCTCTCTTGATCTTCTAGTCTTATTGTCCCTCTTATGGTTTTTGTTCATATCGTATATTGCCTGTCTTTCCCTTTTTTTCTCATAATTTCAAATATAGTGCACCATTTTATGTAATCGGATGCCTTTTCTAGCTCGAAAAATCCTATGAATGAGTCTTGAGTTTTCTTAAGTCTTGCTTCCATTATCAAGCACGACTTCAGTACTGACTCTCTCGTGTCTTTACCTTTCCGAAACCAAATTTGTCATCTAAAAGATCTTCTCTTTTCTTTTCCATTCATTTGTATTCATTGCTGTTTTCAGCCTGGGTCTATTGGGCCGGTAAGCTGCTTGTACGACAGTTCTCGTACTTGTCTGGCCTTGCTATCTTCGTAATTTTGTGGACAACATTTTTCATAAAATCTGATTGTATGTGCCCAGTCTCATAGGTTCTACACATCAACTTGAACTATCGTTTGGTTGACACTTCCCTCAATGATTTTAGACATTCCGAAGGGATTTTAACTATTCCTTCTGTCTTATTTGATGACAAGTCTTCCAAAACTCCGTTAAACTCTGACTCTAATATTGGACCCCTGTGTCTTTCATATAGACTCTCTTTTCTTCTCCTATCGCTTTATCATACAGACCTTCCCTCGTTGAGGTCTCCAATGCATTCATTCCGCTTATCAGCCCTCTCCTCTGCGTGTAAAAACTGCGTACTCTTTCCACTCTTAATGTAGACGCCTTTGCTTTTATTTATTTTCACAAAAGGTTGTTTCTTGTTTGGATCTTTTTTTTCTAATTTAGTCCTTCCGATGACCATTTCTTTTTCAATTGCTGCACATTTTTCCTGCAGCCATTCTACCTTGTCTTCCCTACATTTCCCTTTTACACCGAAGCGCCAAAGAAACTGCTAGAGGCATGAATATTGAAATACAGAGATATGTAAACAGGTAGAATACGGCGCTGCGGTCTGCAAACGCCTCTATAAGACAACAAGTGTCTGGCGCAGTTGTTACTGCTGCTACAATGGCAGATCATCGAGATTTGAGTAAGTTTGAACGTGGTGTTATACGTGGCGCACGAGCGATGGGACTCAGCATCTCCGAGATAACGATGAAGTGGGGATTCTCCCGTACGACCATTTCAGATGTGCACCGTGATTATCAGGAATTCGATAAAATATCAGATCTCCGACATCGCTGGGCCCGGCAAAAATCCTGCAAGAACGGGACCAACAACGACTGAAGAGAATCGTTCAACGTGACTGAAGTGCAACCCCTTCCGCAAATTACTGCAGATTTCAGCGCTGGGTTATCAACAAGTGTCACGTGCGAACTACTCAACGAAACAGCATCGATATCGGCTGTCGGAGCTGAAGGCCCAATCGTGTGCCCTTGATGTCTGCATCAGCTATACGGCTCGTTCGGGCTCTTCATCACCGAAACTGGACTGTTGATGACTGGAAACATGTTGTCTGGTCGGACGAGTCTCGTTTCAAATTGTATCGAGCGGATGGATGTATAGGGGTATGGAGGCAACCTCGTGAATCCATCGACACTACATGTCACCAGGAGACTCATCAAGCTGGTGGAGGCTCTGTAATGGTGTGGGGCGTGTGTAGTTGCAGTGATATGGAACCCCTGATACCTCTAGATACAACTCTCACAGGTGATACGTACGTAATCATCATGTTGATCATCTGTATCCATTCATGTCCATTGTGCATTCCGACGGACTTGTGCGATTCCAGCAGGACAATGCCACACCCCACACGTACAGAACTGCTACTGAGTTTAAACACTTCCGCTGGCCACCAAACTCCCCAGACATTAACATTGTGGAGTATATCTGGGATGCCTTGCAACGTGCTATTCAGAATTGATCTCCACCCCGCTCGAGCTCTTACGGATTTATGGACGACCCTGCAGGATCCATGGTGTCAATCTCCTCCATCACTACTTCAGACATTAGTCGAGTCCGTGCCACGTCGTGATGCGGCATTTCTGTGTGCTCGCGGGTTCCGTACACGATATTACGCAGGTGTACCAGTTTCTTTGGCTCTTCAGTGTATTCCTGAATGAGCTGCAATCCTGCATTCCAGTGCATTCATTCCGCTTATCTGCTCCTTCCTCTGCGTGTAAGAACTGCATACCCTTCCCGCTCTTAATGTAGACTCCCTTGCATTTATTTATTTTCGCCAAAGGTTGTTGCTTGTTTCGATCCCTTTTTTTCTGTCCTGTTGTCACGTAAACCAGTCTTACCTGTTATGGACTAAGCCTTGGTTGCTGCGTGATGTGTTATTCCTTTCGACACATCGAAATTAAACGTATAACCAGTTTTTAGTTGCCATACACTTCTTTACTACAAACATATGCTCTTAATGAAATTAACAGTAACAAAGATTATAATAAAGGTACCTGCCCTACCGAACCACCAGCAGGACTCAAATTGAAACATTAATGCATTTAAGTCCGATAGACACAGATCTTACAAAATTTACTCAACCAATTTTCAGTAATTAAAACAATGTTCATAAAACCATCATTAATCAAATTTAACTGACATAACTGAATCACACAAACCCTTTAAACATGCTTCATGACTTACATAAAAACTGGCTTTCAGGTAACTCATATCAAATTCTAAAACTGCTTCCAACAACTCAAACCCTTTAAATATGCTTCATGACTTACATAAAAACTGGCTTTCACATAACTCATATCAAATTCTAAAACTGCTTCCAACAACTAAGACATCTCCCACGGACTGGTCTTAAGCAATTCTAACAAATTAAAAGTATTATCAAATTAATACACACAACTAGCCTTCTTTTTAGTATTACTTACAGGTACGAGGTTCACATATATTTCATCCCCAGAATATAATAATAGCGTATTAAATAGTCTTAAAATGGGACCGTTTCAATTGTACGTTGAAAATTAGTGATGGACGCGAGCAGACCGAAAGCTTCTAACAGATACAAGAGATTCACGGACCAGAAGGTGAAGTAGAACTATACTCAACTTTGAGCTACAATTAAACTTCCGGAAAACCACAACGCTCCACCGGAAAGATGGTATTGCAAGCCACCAGTAACATAGACACCAATCCAGGTCCTTAAGTTTCCCTCTTCCACCGTGATACTCCGATTGGAGTTTGCTTGCGTCGACCACTGCCAATTATCTGAAACATAAACACATCAGTAGCAGACAACATTCTGGCGCATCAGATACATAAAACACATCAGCCCAACTGGTTGTAAATAAACCTTTAATTATACACAGCGCGAAATGAACCCAAGCTGAGCTACCCACCGTGACCACTTGCCCAGTAACGGCTCTTAAAATTTGATTTGCCGATTCTCTATAACAAACAAATAAAATATTAACATAGAAAAAGGAAATAGGGAAAACTATTTCAGCCCGCTCTATCGAACGCCAGGCACAGACTTATGCACTACTTGGTATGAACTCTAGCTACGCATTAAGCACTGCTTGATGTCTATTTGTTGTGTGTAGCTAGTACTCCCTTAAATACCATCAACATATCAGGCGACCAGACCAAATACAATGACAAGTAACTGAAACAATCAAGATAGTTTTCAGTGCACTCGGGTATTCAATTAACATGAACAGAACCCACCAAGGAACAATTTGATGACTCCAGCTGAGTAACACGTAACAGACGCGAAGGAAATCTGTCCCTCAAATCTCAAGGTAATCCCAATCACTGACAGCAGTGGATGCAGTCCAACGGCTAAACACACCGCAGTAGCTGCCCACGCTCCTCCATCGTACCGACACGCCCACTCGCCACGCTATATACATCCACAGCGCCACACGTCACTGTCGCTCACACAGCTGATACCCTAGTTCAAGCCCCAGCAGGGCACGCGCACTGCAGTTAAATACAGGGTGTATACGTGGACGAGGGAAAAAAAATTCCCGGATTTTTCCCGGACTTCCCGGTTAAAAATACACTTTCTCCCGGATGAAAATACACTTTTTCCGTGTTAAGTAACAGTATACTTTTGCTCAGAACTGTAAAACTTATCAATCCTTTCAATGGTTGTGGTGTTATACACCAGCGTAGAATTTCCCGGCACTTTAGAAAGCGAACCTCAGGGGAAAAAACGGGTTCTGGAAAGATGTATTACGAAAGTATAAATTCGAATTCCACCAAACACTGTATGTTACTTTCCGAAGGATTGAAATCGAAATTGCGATGTGCTTCTGTAAGCCAGTCGTAGCTCATGTCTAGCGATTTCGCCAGCCAATGACAGTGGGTATTCAGAGTATAGGACATTTGATGTAGTCAGCCAATAACATTACACAAACAGGAAAAGGTAATGGTTTAAATTAGTATACAGGGTGTTGCTACAAGAAAAGAAATGCTTTTACGTATAATATTGGTCTCTCAGATTAATAAGCTGTAAGAGAAGCTAAGCTTTCACACATAACTTTGATCTTTTTTGCACGTGTTACACTAATAAGATACATCTCACAAATGTGCCAGTGAAATTTTTAACATCTACATCTACATCTACATCTACATGATTACTCTGCAACTCACATTTAAGTGCTTGGCAGAGGGTTCATCGAACCACAATCATACTATCTCCCTACCATTCCACTCCCGAACAGCGCGCGGGAAAAACGAACACCTAAACCTTTCTGTTCGAGCTCTGATTTCTCTTATTTTATTTTGATGATCATTCCTACCTATGTAGGTTGGGCTCAACAAAATATTTTCGCATTCGGAAGAGAAAGTTGGTGACTGAAATTTCGTAAATAGATTTCGCCGCGACGAAAAACGTCTTTGCTTTAATGACTTCCATCCCAACTCGCGTATCATATCTGCCACACTCTCTCCCCTATTATGTGATAATACAAAACGAGCTGCCCTTTTTTGCACCCTTTTGATGTCCTCCGTCTATCCCACCTGGTAAGGATCCCACACCGTGCAGCAATATTCTAACAGAGGACGAACGAGTGTAGTGTAAGCTGTCTCTTTAGTGGACTTCTTGCATCTTCTAAGTGTCCTGCCAATGAAAAGAATCTTTGGCTCACCTTCCCCACAATATTATCTACGTGGTCTTTCCAGCTGAAGTTGTTCGTAATTTTTACACCCAGGTACTTAGTTGAATTGACAGCCTTGAGAAATGTACTATTTATCGAGTAATCGAATTCCAACGGATTTCTTTTGGAACTCATGTGGATCACCTCACACTTTTCGTTATTTAGCGTCAACTGCCACCGGCCACACCATACAGCAATCTTTTCTAAATCGATTTGCAACTGATACTGGTCTTCGGATGACCTTACTAGACGGTAAATTACAGCATCATCTGCGAACAACCTAAGGGAACTGCTCAGATTGTCACCCAGGTCATTTATATAGATCAGGAACAGCAGAGGTCCCAGGACGCTTCCCTGGGGAACACCTTATATCACTTCAGTTTTACTCGATGATTTGCCGTCTATTACTACGAACAGCGACCTTCCTGACAGGAAATCACGAACCCAGTCGCACAACTGAGACGATACCCCATAGGCCCGCAGCTTGAATAGAAGTCGCTTGTGAGGAACGGAGTCAAAAGCTTTCCGGAAATCTAGAAATACGGAATCAACTTGAGATCCCCTGTCGATAGCGGCCATTACTTCGTTGCACAAGAACGATGGTTTCTGAAACCATGCTGATTACGTATCAATAGATCGTTCCCTTCGAGGTGATTCATAATGTTTGAATACAGTATATGCTCCAAAACCCTACTGCAAAAAGACGTCAATGATATAGGTCTGTAGTCCGATGGATTACTCCTACTAGCCTTCATAAACACTGGTGCGACCTGCGCAATTTTCCAATCTGCAGGTACAGATCTATCGGTGAGCGAGCGGTTGTATATGATTGCTAAGTAGGGAGCTATTGTATCAGCGTAATCTGAAAGGAACCTAATCGGTATACAATCTGGGCCTGAAGACTTGCCCGTATCAAGCGATTTGAGTTGCTTCGCAACTCATGCTAGCAGCTGTTCGTGTTTCAAATTCTGGAATATTCCATTCGTCTTCCCTGGTGAAGGAATTTCGGAAAACTGCGTTCAATAACTCCGCTTTAGCGGCACAGTCGTCGGTAACAGTACCATCGGCACTGCGCAGCGAAGGTATTGACTGCGTCTTGCCGCTTGTGTACTTTACATACGACCAGAATTTCTTCGGATTTTCTACCAGATTTCGAGAGAATGTTTCGTTGTGGAACCTATTAAAGGCATCTCGCATTGAAGTCCGTGCCAAATTTCGCGCGTCTGTAAATTTTAGCCAATCTTCGGGATTTCGTGTTCTTCTGAACTTCGCATGCTTTTTCCTTTGCCTCTGCAACAGCGTTCGGACCTGTTTTGTGTACCATGGGGGATCAGTTCCACCTCTTATCAATTTATGAGATATGAATCTCTCAATTGTTGTTGCTACTATATCTTTGAATTTGAGCCACATCTCGTCTACATTTGCATAGTCAGTTGGGAAGGAATGGAGATTGTCTCTTAGGAAGGCTTCTAGTGACACTTTATCCGTTTTTTTAAATAAAATTGCCGGCCGGAGTGGCAGACCGGTTCTAGGCGCTTCAGTCTGGAACCGCGCGACCACTACGGTCGCAGGTTCGAATCCTGCCTCGGGCATGGATGTGTGTGATGTCCTTAGGTTAGTTAGGTTTAAGTAGTTCTAAGTTCTAGGGGACTGATGACCTCAGATGTTGAGTCCCATACTGCTCAGAACCATTTGAACCATTAAATAAAATTATTTTGCGTTTGTTTCTGGTGGACTTGGAAGAAACGGTATTGAGCCTAGCTACAACGACCTTGTGATTACTAAACCCTGTATCAGTCATGATGCTCTCTATTAGCTCTGGATTGTTTGTGGCTAAGAGGTCAAGTGTGTTTTCGCAACCATTTGCAATTCGCGTGGGTTCGTGGACTAGCTGCTCGAAATAATTTTCGCAGAAAGCATTTAGGACAATCTCGGAAAATGTTTTCTGCCTACCACCGGTTTTGAACAAGTAGTTTTGCCAACATATCGAGGGAAAGTTGAAGTCCCCACCAACTATAACCGTATGAGTGGGGTATTTATTTGTTACGAGACTCAAATTTTCTCTGAACTGTTCAGCAACTATATGATCGGAGTCTGGGGGTCGATAGAAGGAGCCAATTATTAACTTAGTTCGGCTGTTAAGTATAACCTCCACCCATACCAATTCGCACGGAGTATCTACTTCGACTACACTACAAGATAAACCACTACTGACAGACACAAGCTCTCCACCACCAATTCTGCCTAATCTGTCTTTCCTGAACACCGTCTGAGACTTCGTAAAAATTTCTGCGGAACTTACTTCAGGCTTTAGCCAGCTTTCTGTACCTATAACGATATCAGCTTTTGTGCTTTCTATTAGCACTTGAAGCTCAGGGACTTTCCCAGCACAACTACAACAATTTACAACTACAATTCCGACTGTTCCTTGATCCAAGCACGTCCAGTATTTGCCATGCACCCTTTGAGATTGCAGCCCACCCCGTACTTTCCCGAGGCCTTCTAACCTAAAAAACCGCCCAGTCCACGCTACACAGCCTCCGCTACCCGTGTAGCCGCCAGCTGAGTGTAGTGAACTCCTGACCTATTCAGCGGAAACCGAAACCCCACCACCCTATGGCGCAAGTCAAGGAATCTGCAGCCAACACGGTCGCAAAACCGTCTGAGCCTCTGATTCAGACCCTCCACCCGGCTCTGCACCAAAGGTCCGCAGTCGGTTCTGTTAACGATGCTGCAGATGGTGAGCTCTGCCTTCATCTCGTAAGCAAGACCGGCAGCCTTCACCAAATCAGATAGCCGCTGGAATCCAGAGAGAATTTCCTCAGACCCAAAGCGACACACGTCATTAGTGCCGACATGTGCCACCACCTGCAGCTGGCTGCACCCTGCGCTCTTCATTGCATCCGGAAGGACCCTTTCCACATCAGGAATGACTCCACCCAAAATGCACACGGAGTGCAGACTGGATTTCTTCCCCTCCTTAGCCGCCATATCCCTAAGGGGCCCCATTACGCGCCTAACATTGGAACTCCCAACTACTAATAAGCCCACCCTCTGCGATTGCCCCGACCTTGAAGGCTGAGACTCATCCTCTGAAACAGGGCAGGCATCTGCATCTGGCTCAACCAGAGACAGTAGCCGAAACCTGTTTGTCAGACGCACCGGGGAGGCTTTCTGATCAGCCTCCGGGGACGTCTTTCGCCGCCTGTCACGCCTTGAAACGACCTCCCAATCAACCACAGGCGAGGGCTCAGCCCCACTGTGGGCAGCAACCGGGGCAACCACAGCAGCAGACCGATCTGGGGACAGATGGGACGAGGTTGACATCCCTGTGATACCCAAGTCCAGCTCCCCACAGTAGTGCCCATTGGTAACAGCCTCAAGCTGCGCGGCCGAAGTCAGCGCCGCCTGCAGCTGTGAGCAAAGGGATGCCAACTCAGCCCTCATCCGAACACAGCAATCACAGTCCCTGCCCATTCTAATCGATGTTGAACAACAGTTACTGAAACACGAGTCCGTGCCTAGATAACTTGAGGGAAATACGCAAAGAATTTATGAACTAACCTGTACAAACGCCTAACGACTGCGCTACAATCAGCCTGAATTTACGATTACAGTAACTAAAATCGAAATTACACCTCCTATACGAAACTATGTAACAAATAAGTGAGCTAGGAGTATACAGCTCGCTGCTGGCAGCTGCTTACCCGACGGCGGCACGGAGCACACAGGCTGTGACCAACCGACACTGGCCGTTCAGAACAAAAACAGAAGACAAATGACTACGCGAATTTACACTATTCAGGTACTAAAGCGCGATGCTACAACTCTCAAATACTATAATACTCCCGAAATTTATGAATTAAACAATGCAAGTACCCAAAAACACGCAAAGAAATTAAGAATGAAACTATGTAACAAATAAGTGAGCTAGGAGTATACTACTTGCTGCTGGCAGCTGCTTATCCAACGGCGGAAGGGAACACACTGGCTGTGACCAACCGACACTGGCCGTTCAAAACAAAAACGGAAGACAAACGACTACGCGAATGTACACTATTCAGGTACCAAAGCGTGATGCTACAACTCTCAAATACCATAATACGCCCGAAATTTATGAGTTAAACAATGCAAGTACCCAAAAACACGCAAAGAAATTATGAATTAAACTATGTAACAAATAGCTCACTTATTTGTTACATAGTTTCGTATAGGAGGTGTAATTTCGATTTTCTGGGCTCGAAACTATTCTAAATGGCCGTCCTCAAAGATCTGATTTTTGAATGAGAGTCAAACGCTCTGTGTTTTAAGAAACTCATTGGACATTCGCTCACAGAGTTCATCTAGGGTAAAAGGAAGTTTACTTTGAAAGTTACGCTTTCCAAACAACCATTCGGAATATTTTCTCGCGACCTGTTTGAAATAGATTCGTTTCAGCAGTTGCCAGAGAGCGCCAGATAACAGGTGTCGCCGCGCTTGCGCAGCTGCGATGACGCAGAAAACCTGTACGTTCGTATGTGTAAAACATTAAAAGATCTTACATTCAAGAAACGAGACATTAGAGGATACTCCAAGAGCTTGAGAATTTTGTGAACTATACTAGAATGCATCATTCGGCTTAAAGTGCACATTCATGTGCCCAGATTCATATGTAAATTTTCTTGGAGTACCAGTACTGTATTATCTCATGTTTGGTTCTTTATCAAGGCATAATGCCATGCGTGCTAGAAGATGTAAACATGAACTTGAAATGCAGCGCACAGTTGAAACTAGCCAATAGTGTGGAACTAAACACTTCGTTTCAAAAAAAAATTGACTGCCTCAGCAGAAAAGATTAATAAAAGTCGAATTTCTTTAACAAACCGACAAAAATAACTTCATTGTTCCGCAAGGCGATTAACGCTTGACTGTCAGAAAGGTGGAAATAAAATAAAATCTGAAACTAATTACATATTTTGGCCTACCGTAATTATATGATTGTATTTTAATTCATTTGATAGTTCCCGGCCACAGAAATCCGTTTTGTTTTCATTTGACGTGAGAGCAATAAACGAAGAGAAAACAGCAAAATCACTTAACGTAAACACGGGTCACGTGGAGACTTCCACCTCCCCACTACAACTCAGACTGCTCTGTGCATCAGGTCCGGATCTACGATATTTCCGAACTGGGGCAATATTAGATAGTGGCGCTCCCCCACCCTCGAGCGTTTGTGGTAGGACGCCAAAAATTCAAAAAACCGACGTTTCAAAAATATCTTCATTTTGTAGCGCACATCTTTCTGAAGAGTCTGATACATAAAACATATATGTTCGAGGAAACGTAACACATGTTATTTGGTCTTAAATGTGCCAAAGTGCAGTGCCACGCCTCTTCACACAACATTCTTCCATCGCACGTCTCTGATTTCGCTCTGTGGAATTCAGACACGTAATATTTTGTAATGGGTGCTATCAAACTATATTCACGCCAGTGGAAATTACAGTGTCCTGTGGTGCCTCTCCTGCTCCCAGTCGGCCAGTTTGACATCCTGCCCCTCTTTTAAAAAATCTCGCAATTAATACTGGATGGGGTTATTTGTAACTGACAGAAAAGAACTGTTCAGAAAATTTGCAGTCTTTACTGCCTATTAGCTAATAAATTGCTGTTTTGTGTGATATAAAATTAAATAGAGGATACATAAAACGAGTAAAGACAAGAGACAAGCAAGACAGTACACATTCTTCAATCCATAAGCCCTACCTTTTTTTCTCTCTAATATTGCCACAGCTTTATATATCGTACTTTCCTTTCTGTGAAAGAATCTATTACCTCATCAAAGTACGTCAACGTTTTGCTACATGAAGAAACGAAATGTCGTTGTCTAATATTAGAAAAGCCGTTAATACAAATTGTACCCAACACTGGTGTGGTTTCTCTATCTGATTACGTGTATTTTGTCACTGCTAGATAAAACGAAATAGGCCTGTCTAATATTGCAGCACACACACCAAATAAACGAGACTGTTTTAGCACAAATGATCATTTTTATAATACGACAGAATATAATTCACGAAGTACCAATATCAAATGCCTATTAGGCCTACTGCAAGAAAAAGTTTTATGTTACGAAATAGTTTCACATTTCATTCATACTCTGAAGCATGAGATCGAAAAGTAGTAGTACGAAATTTTTATATGAATTTGGAATCTTCATATTCTTCGGTAATTTGTGTGAGTCCCCGTTTCTTCTCCTTCCTCGTTCTAACAGACAATCTTGTCATCACAAATTCTGTAACTATTCCTGCCAGTGTCAAAACTTATTCTTTGGTTAACTTCAATAACCCTGCTACAATCACTGGTTTAACTATCCCGCATTTATTCTCCGGTTAGGCGTTATTACGTGTTCGTACAACGCGTTTTCCGCGCTACTCCCAGAATAGAACTTTAGCGGCTGCTAGCCAGGGACTGTATGACTGGCCCTTAGTGGTGTAGCGGCCTGGTCAAAAATTTTCCGTCAAAATTTCATTTTCTCGGATACACGGAGGAGACAATACGCAATCTTTGTTGCCTGTTATTCCTGTTAGTCGTTTATTTCCACTCTGGTAGTCTGAATCTATGGAATTCGCTAGTAGTTATAACAACGCTGACCATTTGCAAACCCAATCAACCACATAAACAGCGATTGGCATTCACCCGTTTGGCTTTATTCCGCTCAGCTCGTATAGACCCGTCCCCTTTTGTCTGCAGGAAAGTTTATTTCTAGATGTGACGGGTATTCCGCTGGCAGAGACATCACATACACTATGCCCGCATTCAAAAATCAACAAATTCTTTCAGAAATCAACTTAGAATTTGTCCTAAAATGTTCAAAAACCAGCAGGAATTCGTTCAAAATCATGTGAGTAATCGATAGACCAATGTGCGCTGGACGCTAGGCGCTTTGTGAAACAAGGTCCTTTTCCTCAATAATATGAATTTGGCGCCCTTCCCCCCGAAACTGCCGCCCTGGACAGTACCTAGGTTTGCTCCTAGTTCCGGGCCTGTTGCGCATACGTAAATCTGGCAGCCTAGGCGCACCAGTAAAATTTTTCCGGATAGAATCTGGCTGCTTGCTGTTATTGCTTATATAGCTAACTGTCACACTTTTGCAGCCTAAGTGGGAGAAGGTACAACTAATACGTGATTCAACTGCACATGCGCATAAGCTCGCTCGCAACCACTCGAACGAATCTAATGTAAAATGTTGTGACGTCACACTCATAGGACGCAGTTTGTTGTTGTGAAACATTGCATAGTCTTCCTAACGCCTTTGGCACATTTTGCTGTTGGCAAACACTTATATGAGCACTGTGTTTTGTTGTTGTATATGGTGCGTTTCCTTTGCGACTTACGTTTTATTTTCGTTTTCTTTCCCTCGTTCGTTTTTTATTGCTGCAGTATTATTCTGCAGTAGCGATACACAGTAATAGTCTTTGTTAGATTATTGGTTCTTACCAGTCAAACTTACAAAAATTTAGCTGACAACTAAAACAATGAAAAATTCCCGTAATTCTAAAAAATTCCCTGGTTTTTCCCGGTTTTCTCCCGGATGCAAACATTCCCGGGTTTTTCCCGGGTCTCCCGGTTGTCCCGGGTCGGATACACCCTGAAATAGCCATCCGCCAGAGATGCGAAGAAGACAAGCAGGCATCGAAAATCGACTGAATAATGCTGTATTAGGAGTTATTCTTAAAACGACTAGCCAGATGCTTCTTTTTAACTTCAGAACTTGAAGTTTACCAGTCTTTAAAGACGTCGTTAAGATCCTGCCCGGTGATGACCGTGTCTTTTACAGTCTCTAATATTTCCAAACATTTAGTTAGTTAGGACATATGTGGAGCATAACAGTTCTTACTTTTTCAAAAGTATAATTTCATGTAGTACAGTTGAAGTGACATTAGTTGCATCACACGAAGTTAAGTATAAAAAGTCACAGAACTGTTATCAGCTACAAACATTGTTCAATGAGCCAATACGCATTTTGACTGTCTGTTGCTCTTTATTATAAAACAAGTGCTCTCAGCCCAGCTTGCACGAACGGAGATACAACTCAAAACGTTCCCGCGGCTGGACTAAAGAACAGACAGATGCAAGATTAGCCCTGTATCTAGCTGGTTACAAGACTGAACGAAAACTGAAGTAAGACCAGAACAAGACTAAAGAAAGACTGACTGAAATGGTGCGAGTGTTTGCCTTATTAGGAATCGCTCTGGATACTATGTTCAAATTTAGTTATTGAAAATCTAGTAATTTTTAATTAAGGACTCTTGTTCATTAATATGAGTGTCAATAGATTCAGAAACATCAGCCGCGCAAAAGTTCACCAACAAATTGCGGAACTTTAGAGTAATTGGCTATAATTAACTTTGAAAGTTAAAACCACGTAAATCTTTATTTAACAATATCTTTTAAACTAATTATGTTCGGATTAATTTAAATACTTTAAGGGGAAGGGGAAAATTAACTCTTTAATTTCCTTCTGGATTTACTTCTTAGCTCATAAGATTTTACCTATGACTAAACGTACGAAATTTTATAATTGCAATAACTTTTGATGGCCAATAATTCTGATGAGACTAATTAGATCATTGCAATCAAGATAAGAAACTGAATGGTCTGAATAATAAAGTTTATGAGGGAGTTTATTTCTGCCATTCTGATAACATTCATGCTATGTGCGTAATGTAGGAACTTTAATTTCGGTATTTCGAAAAGAAAATTGGCAAAAATTTAAGCAGGATGACGGACATCGATCAGCTTTGTCACACTGTTTTTGTCTGAACATTCTTGTACTACCTACTTTCGTCAATCATTTGAATTATTTCTTCTGTTAGCCAAGATTTCTTCGCAGTTACCTTCCTTGCACCTGTGTTTGTCAAACTTTCACGATTGCCCTTTTTAGGGATCTACCTTCCTCTTCGACTGAATTTCCGTTGTGATATTCATACCTGCAATATCTACAGTCTCAGAGATCTTCTAGCGGACATCACCATTCCTCAGTACTGCACCATCTCACATCTTTACCTTTTGATCCCCCTGGCGATAGTCTTAATTTTAAGACTCATTTAGCAGCTTTTGCATAGCCACCGTATTAAAAATAATAATTCTATTCTTAATTAACATTGAATGGTATGACTGTTGGTAAGTGTGTGTCTTCCCACATCCAGACATTTACAATGTACAGCTATACTAAAGTAGATGAAAATTACAACAGTAAGAACGATTCATGTAAGTGAATGAGCGTCATATCCTAGATTAAGTATTGTCAGTTCAGCCATGGTTTCGAACTGCGAAACTGTACACAGTCTTTGTCCTTAAGATTTCACTATATTGTGAAGCACCCAAGTATAATAAATAGAATCTCTAAATGTTACATTACGAAATGAAATAGATGTACCCCTGGGTAGTCTCACCCTATGCATATAGTACGAGGGTTATTCGGAAAGTAAACTCCGATCGTCGCGAAATGGAAACAACTGAGAAAATCAAAAATGTTTTATTTGCAACTGTTTGCTAAACCTCATTGGCCCTGCAGTGTGCGTGCGAGAACTGTCATGAAGAAGGAAATTCCTGACAGGTACGTTATGTGAGGTTGCATGAAATCAGGCGAAACTCAAGGTAGGGACTCATACTTGAAGGAAGACACTATTTTGTAATCATCTTTATGTGCTCACTGTGCGCTCAGGACTGAAAAGAACGACATGGCGCAATCGATGGGCATGCTAGAGGCACTACCCAACACACTCTTTTACACGCTTGTCTATCACAGGGCCCCAGCCTTTGCAGCATTGCTTCCCCTCCATGCTGCATGTTTATACTTCCACTGTCCCTTTCTGCCACGGCCTCTCTATTGGATGATTTTCTTGGTGCTGACCCTGCCTGGACCTGGTTTATGGTTGGGCCTCGAGTTTCCACTTCCAACGAATTCTACAACTTTTCCTTAAATAAACACATGGCCCCCATTATTGAGTTTGACCTGCCACCAATTTTCTTAATTCTCCAGAAGTGTAGATCGTGCAGGTCGCCCATTGCGGTGTGTGCCCCACCTTTGTGCCTTTCCATCTGTGCACCATAGCCTTTAATTTGGTAATACACACAAAACGCAGCATGGTAGCCTTCCTCTTGTGGGATGCCTGCTACCCGTGGCCACACATGGATCACACTGTTGGTACCTGAGCTGAAAACTCACTGTGTATGCCAAGGAGTACGTGTTCATCGTGACTGTGGCATGGGAACATCAAGCAATGGATTATTGGCCAAGTAGCCATTGCTGAGACTGGGTGGCGCCCATGGGGACAGCTTCCATTTGAGGTGAGTGAAACCATGGCAGGTCAGCTGCAAATGAAGCAAATGAAGTTACCTACCACTGGTGGCCATACAGCTCCATCAGTCTGTATGAAATGACTGTCCTCTTTCAACGCAGAGAGATATGACGCTAAAATGTTCCATTCCCTGGCTACACTGTACGAGGAATGTAGGGCTAAGCAGCAAGCAGAGCAATACTCGACGCAATACTTGGTTTGTAGAAGGACTAATGGTGATCCCACCTTGGTCACGAAGCTCTTGTTCTTTGTGGAGAACTTAGAAGACAAGCTTGGGGAAGAGGCAGCCAGCTCTAAAATGGAAAGTGGGTTGATTTTGATCAAGACAGCATTCCCTGCCCAGTCATAGACACTGCTCGCTTGCTACAATCTGGGTGCCATACGTGTGTTTATCATTCCCTATAACAGTCCAAATTTAGTTCAGGACATCATTTTCCACTTGGTCCGCCATGTACATATGGGGCAAAGGACAATAGGGCTGCTAATGGTGCCTTCATCTTGGCCTCTGAGGGCAATTCACTGCCTGAAGAACGCAATGAGAAACCGTATGCCTCCCCCCACCCATGCAGAGCTTCAAGCTCTTGAAATCTAGGCTCATGTCTTTACATTGAAATGCTACCCCATCTGTAAAGATTGTGGACAAGCACTGCATGCAAACCCTCCCAGTGCACCACCCACCATCTGTGTCAACTGTAGAAAGCACCGGTCTCCCTGTGAAACAGACTACATAGTTTTCCAGAGAGGAAAAGACATACAAGAATATAAAACTCTGGAAAAACTCAGTTACCAAGAGGCCAAGAAGAAGTATGTAGCGACTGCATCCAGCACTTCAAACAATATCATATCTTTCAGCTACGATGACGGCGCCCCCTTTGGCGATGTACTCCCACCCATTACACCTCCTAAAGCGGACACTGTGATATTCGCTATTTTTGGCTTAATTAAAACAGCAAATTCAGCCAGAAGGCAAATACTTGTTTATAAAGAATGATTAATATATAATAAGGAGTCGCATAGCGACGGTGGAATTTTCTAAATAATGTAATTCGTCGTCTTTGGGCGGCAATATAAACAGAAAAATACGAATGGATATGCGATCCTTCACTATTTTGTTCGCTGGAGAACAAATGAAGCCTTGAGCGCTAAAAAGACTTGTACTGTTTTTCTCGAGTAAGACGGACGCAGATTTCTGGTGGTCTGATCTACTTATTGTTACTAAATAAATAAAAACGTGTTCCGTCTAAGTTTGAGTGAAGTGTAAGAAGAACTGTTAAAACTTATCGTGACGAAGCACGGGTGACTCAAAAGGACATTGGCTATATAAAAGAGCGCTCAATGGACATGATATGGACATAAAAATCTACCGTCATTGTAGTATTAAGCTTAAGGTACGATATATGTTTTAGTTATAATAAATATTTGTTCTGGGAATACTGAATCATTTAGCAGTGCTCATTTCTATTATCTCCTCAGTATTATTTTCATTTTAATTATGCATTTTGCTAATATTACAGACTCCAAGATCAGCAGTCCAATGTGCGTGTTACATTGATAAAAAGAAAACTGTTTTATCGTCTTCTTGCTTCAGCTTTAATATTGAATTTCCCTTTTGTGTGAAGTTACAGTTGTTTTTGCGCCCTTAAGAACTTTCTGGGCCCTTAGGAAATTGTTTTGTCATAACAATAACTTCACCACCGGGTATGATCGTATCTACGATCATGAAGTAATTAGAAAGACGATAACGCAACTTCTTAATCAATAGCACGCTAGTTGTGACTGCTTCAAGCCACGCGAAACTGCAAGTAAAAACTATTCACATCTCATAATGCAATATTTTATGACAATGGTCAATCCATGATTCTTACGCCAATTGTGATTGATAAAACAGTTAGTTAAATCTCAATTTCCAACTTTCCATTGAATAACAACATCACTTTTATTTTGTAACATCACACTTGGCGCCCGAACAGGGACTTGACCAAAATTAGTTCAAATTCTTGGAAAATTTTCTATGTGCTTGTGTTAATAAATGTTCTGTCGTTTCATGTACACATCATCTCTCTGTGAGAATAACGGATAATATGCTGGTCAATATCGCAGTTTAATTACCGAGAGAAAAGAAAAGAGACGTGAATTTGCTGAGACAACATAGCGGTAATCAAGCCATCAAAAAGTAAGTCAGTATTTTGCATACGCAGTGTAGTGCTTCAGTAGCAACGTTGCTTTTCCAAGTCGATCCACATCCTTTCTATCTCCTTCCCGCTATAGAAAATCTGCTTTATTTTATCTTTCAAAGTAAAATTCTTCGTAGTCTGATAATAGAAATTATTTCTCCCCATTGTTAGTATAGCTGTATTGCATTTTCAACATGGTGGATAGTGTGCGCAATTTCCAGTGAAGAGCATCTTCATTCATTTGTCTGAGACGGTTGGGTTCCATCTTGTCTTCTCGCCAGATAGAATTTCATTTGTTGCTCACGCGAGAGCGGTGCTCTTAGCGGACTCACCACGTCACTGACAAATGACGAAAGCCTTGCGTAGCACCTGATTTACTGACGAAAATGGCAGATAGTAAACAGAGACAGGTGACAACAGGAGACGGGAGTGAAGACGTTAGTAGTATTCCATACCCTTTACGATCGCGAACGGTAGGTTCCCGTGTGGAAACTGAACTAACCATGTCTGTAACAGGGGAAAGTGACCCTAAAGTCCAAACTCTTCCCGCTGCAGCTACAAATGACCTCGGTGCGTTAATGGAAATGCTGAAACAACAGTTTGACGCAGTAAATGAGACTATAAAAACACAAAATGAGACTGTTAACGCCCGATTAGATGCTGTAAGCGAATCATTAAAAACAGAGCTAGGCACAATCAAAACAGATCTGCATAAAGAAATTACGGCTGAATTAAATACCCATTTGGGTGAGGTGCAAACTAAGATCAGTGATCAAATTCATAAAACGCAGAAACAGTGAAAAGTGAAATAGCTGAAGTATCTGGAACATTAAACACAAAAATTCAGGCAGCTACCAAAGAAATAAACTCAGTTAGAAATGCAGTATCTGACATTGAAGGTGTAGTGGAGGATCTGTCGAGGCAGACAGACTCAATCAATATTGAAGAACAGGTGAAGAGCACCGTGAAAGCACACGCAGAGGCATTGTCGGAACACTACGGTGAATGGATAAAGGGTAAAGATATTTTTATCGAAAAGAAGGTCAGGGAGGAGCTTAGGGAGACTGTCAAGGATGTAACTTATGAAATCTTAGCTGCTCCTGGTAAGTCGGGAGACACAGTGGTTTCTGAATTGGGACAGATTCGGAGGACACTTACACGGGATCTTCCCGAGTGGAAGCAGCAAGTAGTGGACGAAGTCAGAATGCTGAGAAACTGGGTAGATAATCCGCACACACATACGCAAACTATAGGGAACAACTCTTTAGACGGTGACGAATGTCAGTCAACTCCTTATCGTTCACCGCCTGATTACATGCAAAACAACAGTCCTGTTGAGTCCCGAGTAAGGAAACTAAATGATCCGCCCACAATTGTGAGTGTAATGCAAGAGGAAAGTGTGATTAAGCATCGCACTTTTCCTGTTTTTCATCCGCAGAAGCGAGAAATACACCCCATCGTGTTCCTAAAGAATTTTTCCGGCATATTTCCCAGGAGCTGGACAGACAGACAGCGTATTCAGTTCGTCACTGGCTTTATTTCTGGTGATGCAGTATTATGGGGAACGGAAATAGTAGACACGTGTAGGAATTATGAAGAGTTTGAGAAAATGTTCTTGGCAAAATCTTGGAGTAATGGGGTACAGCAAAGATTAAGGAAGGAGGTGTATGGTGCGGAAATTTTCAATGAGAAGCATGGAAGTCTCCGGCGATACTTCGAGAAGTATCTAGCAAAAATTAAATTCTGGGACTCTCCGATTTCTTCCAAGGACGTAATTATGATTCTCAAAAGCAAACTCCCTGTGTCTATCAGAGAGAAACTAGTAAATGTGTCCGAAGAAGACACGGATGTATTTCTTTCTGTGCTGGATTCCTTAGATTTAATTAGCGAGGATGTGCGCTCCAAGGTTGGCAGCGGCAAATTCTTCCCTGGCAGCCAGCAGAATGCATCGCACGCGGACAACAATGCGCCGAAGGAGAGAGCGAGCTACTGCGACCGCTGTTACCAACCTGCCAGCGGTTATCAAAACGCAAACGTCAATAACTTTAAACGGAAGTAGAAAACCAATTACAGTAATCAGCAGAGATACCACCCAATTTACAACCACCAGGTACAACATCAGTACGGAAACCCACCCTTTAATTCTGCGCCTGAGCAGTATGGAAATTCTCCACAAACGATTGGTAATTTTTCAAATGAGCCAGTGTACAATCAAAGTTATAGGTCGAAAAATAGCAAGTGGCATGGGCAAGGCGGAGGCCACCCAGCACAACATCAGAACAACTTTTCACAGGATAGAGGACCGCGGAACAATTTTCAAATGGCACCAAATGCGAACTTTCCTTCACAAGGAAATGGTTTTGCCGGCAACCAAAAGATCGGGCGACATCAGCCTTCTCAAGTATTCTATTCACAAGTGAATGCACCCAGTGGATTTTACCCCTTTACACCGGCATTTGTACCACATAACCAGCACCAATATGAAACGGAACAAACACTTAAGGCCATGAATGACAAACAGGTTAAACATCCTGCGGAAAATTAGAGGCAGCGCCTTTCAGCCTCCTAGAGGTCGCTGCCGGTTCCAGTGGGGGTACTAACGAATACTCTGATTCTGAGTATGTTAATGCGATACGGTACGACCATGAGACCGACTTACGAGATGACCTTGCACCTGACCTAGAAGCTCAAGACATTAATGACATTTATGATGAACAGGTCCAGGCTTCGATTAAGATTTCTATTGCCAACATTCCTGTCACAGCCATTGTTGATACAGGAGCAAACATCAATGTGATGTCATCATGTCTTTTCAGACAGGTGTCTTCTGTTTCAAAAGTTTTATCTTTGCTGATTCAGGGTTTCTCCATATCGGGAGCGATTGGTCCATTGAAACAGAGAGTTAGTTTACAGACGTAGTTTCAACTGCAGATAGAATCTGTTTTGGTTTCTTACCTCTTGCGTACTGGAAATTTCCTTGTATGAACTGTTAATGATAAGTATTGTGTTGAACAGCACACTAACTACATGGTAACGGCTACTACATGTAAACTTTAAGTATTAAATGTTAGGTATGGAAAAATTGTTTATAGTGATGGACATTGAACTGATATTTCTTCAACAAGCTGTAGCAGGAAATTGAGGTTGCACCAAGAATTTCAATTTAATTTTAAGTTAGTATTAAGGGAAAAAAATGTGCTTGCGAGGTGATTGCCCGGAGCTATATAAATATGTAAAGGTGAGAAATGGAGGAGGATGCGTAAATAAGCACTTCTCTCAAGGTACAAGAGGATTTATAGATTTATATTTAGTAATGTAAGTACTTGAAATTCTGTTGTAAAAGCCCAAATTACCTGCTTAAAAAAAAAGGGTACATGTTCAAACAGTCCAGACAGTGAACAGGAGTGGAGGAAATATCTTAGCTTAAAGTTCAGTTAAAGCGTGCTGTTAAATGGAAAAACAAGTGGTAACCCACATGTGTTCACGCAAGGAGACAATAAGCTGTAGTAAACTAAGTTAGGTGAAATACAGTACAAATAGAGGCAAACCATGAAGCATCAACAATGTAGCGTAAGTACTCCACGAGGCCACTAATTGCTATGAAAGTAAACTATTTCCCTGTGATCTGAGCCCAATTTAAAGAGTATATGAGGAATGTTAGCTGACGAATTGATTTCAGTAGAATCGAGGTACTAAATAACCACACAGCAAGCCCCCTGTATCATAAATAAGTCCAAGTAAAGATCTTCAGAAGATTTGTAGTGTAATCTAGCGACCATTCAATACCCTAATTGAAGGCTAATCTAAAGAACAAGCAATGCAGTGATATTTAAACTTAATATTGACTATAACCAGAGTAAGACGTAGAAGTAGCAAAGCATGCTGTAATGAAAGAGGTTGAAATTTATATATGTGCCTATGTTTATTATGATAATTTTATTTACATGCAGATTTTATTGCAAAAATGTCTCCTAAGACACTCCTCTTATGAAAGCCATTTTCCTTGTGTCCGTTCCTTTTGATCCTGGTTCATTAACACAGACCAAGGGTCGACTTGTAAAAGGCACGTGTGCTTCGAAGCAAAGCAGTGCTTATGAGAAATGAGACACGTAGCGTGATGAACTTCGCTAGCTTTGGTAATGTTTGTTATGGACCGGTTGCGTAAACCCAGTGAACTGTCGGTAATTCTATTCATGCGAAAAATTGTAGACACGCGTTACCCTATTTTTTTTTAACAGACAACGATTGCTGAGTACATGAAGCGAAGAGGGAGACCTATTGTTATCCAGTCTGCCCTCAAATATAAAAAAAAAAATTGGCAAGCACAAAAAAAAAGATTCAGCGTTAAATGCGTACTCGTTAAGTAGTAGATATGCTGCGTGGCAGTAGAAAATGATCTTGGGGGCACTAAAAAATAAATGCAACGAGTGTTGCGAAACCTGTAGTTTCCATAATGAGGAGATGAGCACTTAAAAGAAAGTTTGAAAGAATATTTTTAGGTTCACTAGTGAAAGTAAACCTTGAGATATAAGGAGTCCATCCATAAAGCAGTTGTTCACTGGACTTAACAAAAGGAGTGACCATTAATTGTAAATATTAGCTCGTAAGTGATCTTTTGTAAATAGTAGAATATAAGTCTTTCTATACCAGTGGAGGAAACGTGCAAAATTGATTGTTTTGTAAATGAACTCTATCGGCGAAGGAACTAAGCACGAATGCTGTGTGAAGATGCACACTAAAGTGCGACGTGCATAATAAAAATAACTGTTCACTGTATACTAGTGGTAGTGTTGTACCGCAAGTGTAAATAGAAGTCAAGGCTACGACAACAGGTGCAACGCAAAGTTCAGTGTTGTTCTAAGTGCAGCGACCGCTAAAACATTCGTCTTCACTTAACCTGTGAGCCTCATGGGAGGCAGTTGACAGAGAAGTAAAAAAAAAAAAAAAAAAAAAAAAAAAAAAAAAAAAAAAAAAAAAAAAAAAAAAAGGAGGGAGCAATCGACGACCAGCAGCTCTGTTACAGCCTGAGCGCGAACGGATACTAAGTATTCGAGCTCACGCAACACTGTGCAGCCGCTGTGAGTGGCTGACGTGTGGGTGACGAAACAATCCAAACTTTAAACTGCTAACCGCCATGACTTCAATCGTACATACTGGAGGAAAGACATTTGCACACTTGTGTGACTACATTCTCATACGTAAATTAAGCAATTTTCTTGAGTTGAAGTTAAGATGAGTGAGAAGTAGATTGTTAGATTACTCAGGCCTTAAAGCCATTAATACCGGCACTCCTGAACACTGCTAAAATGAATTATAATCCTGTCTCTTGATGGACAAAGAAAATGAATGTGCATTATAGGAAGACCCTAAACTCCAGACTAGTCCCGATCCTTAACAAATGTATCCAATAGGTTGTAAGTTATACTAATAATTTTCCACTTCTTCTGTTTCATATTGTAAATAAAAACCCGGGAAGCCACTTGAATTCCTGGCACCACAGTGGAAAGGACAGATGTACTGCATGATGAACGCCGTAGACAGCTAACACAGAAAGTGAAAGCATCACGAAGTGTAGTGCTACGTTATTAAACTGTAATTGAACCACAAGGAGTCAATAGATGCTCGAACATTGTCCACTCTAGTTTAGTGAAAATAAGCACTCACTGTACTCATGTATTAGTTGTTAAGCTCAAGAGAAAGTAATTTCTGAATTCTATCCCCTGAAGTGCGAAATGAGCGTTCACTTATTGTTATAAGCAAATATGGACCAAACTTAAATATGCACATGAATGTTAATCTTGGTATTATGGAATGAAGTGACTGATGAACAAAGAATGAAAAACTTTATTTTGAAAAATGATAAATATCTGATATATGTTTATAAATGTAATTTCAATTTATGTACTTTGTACGCCAGTAACATTATGTAAATGTCACACCAAAAATCACGAATATCTCATGAGGACATGAGGATCGAGGTAATCCTTCGGCATTCCCTCTCTCCTCATGGGAGGCAATGTGATATTCGCTATTTTTGGCTTAATTAAAACAGCAAATTCAGCCAGAAGGCAAATACTTGTTTATAAAGAATGATTAATATATAATAAGGCGTCGCATAGCGACGGTGGAATTTTCTAAATAATGTAATTCGTCGTCTTTGGGCGGCAATATAAACAGAAAAATACGAATGGATATGCGATCCTTCACTATTTTGTTCGCTGGAGAACAAATGAAGCCTTGAGCGCTAAAAAGACTTGTACTGTTTTTCTCGAGTAAGACGGACGCAGATTTGTGGCGGTCTGATCTAATTATTTTTACTAAATAAATAAAAACGTGTTCCGTCTAAGTTTGAGTGAAGTGTAAGAAGAACTGTTAAAACTTATCGTGACGACGCACGGGTGACTCAAAAGGACAATGGCTATATAAAAGAGCGCTCAATGGACATGATATGGACATAAAAATCTACCGTCATTGTAGTATTAAGCTTAAGGTACGATATATGTTTTAGTTATAATAAATATTTGTTCTGGGAATACTGAATCATTTAGCAGTGCTCATTTCTATTATCTCATCAGTATTATTTTCATTTTAATTATGCATTTTGCTAATATTACAGACTCCAAGATCAGCAGTCCAATGTGCGTGTTACATTGATAAAAAGAAAACTGTTTTATCGTCTTCTTGCATCAGCTTTAATATTGAATTTCCCTTTTGTGTGAAGTTACAGTTGTTTTTGCGCCCTTAAGAACTTTCTGGGCCCTTAGGAAATTGTTTTGTCATAACAATAACTTCACCACCGGGTATGATCGTATCTACGATCATGAAGTAATTAGAAAGACGATAACGCAACTTCTTAATCAATAGCACGCTAGTTGTGACTGCTTCAAGCCACGCGAAACTGCAAGTAAAAACTATTCACATCTCATAATGCAATATTTTATGACAATGGTCAATCCATGATTCTTACGCCAATTGTGATTGATAAAACAGTTAGTTAAATCTCAATTTCCAACTTTCCATTGAATAACAACATCACTTTTATTTTGTAACATCACAACACTCAGGGCCGCTCAACCTTACCTGGCCCCACGATGGTTGGGGGCTCCCCTTTGCTGCTTCTCCCACGCCTACTTTGGGAGCAATGGCTGCCCACCCGCCAGGAACACTGGTCTCCACCTCTCAGCCGGAGACAAAACACCTTCCTCTGGCTTCTCTCACCAAGAAAGGGGCCCCTCAAGACACTTTCTTCCAAGGTTTCCACCGGTCTACAATCGGAAACCAGCCAGTGGCTCAAGGAGCCGCAGGCTGCTGGTCGAAGGGCTTTGCGATCATCATCTTTATCTGAAAATGATTCAGAGAAGCCCTTGTAATAGCCAAAATCCCCTTGGGAGAGGACAGACAAGAAAAAGTCCTCCAAGAAGGAGGACATTCCAGATCCCACCTGTTCCACTCCTGTGGCCGAGTCAGAGACTCTAGCGGCCCTGAGGCACCAGTTCGCAGTACACATCGGAACCTGGAACCTAGGTATATTGATGCCATAACGTCTCATAACGCCTAGTGGCAGCAGATGATCCTACGGCATAACCTTCCCCCTTGGTCCCTTCAAATGGCTCTGAGCACTACGGGACTCAACTTCTGAGGTCATCAGTCCCCTAGAACTTAGAACTCCTTATACCTAACTAACCTAAGGACATCACACACATCCATGACCGAGGCAGGATTCGAACCTGCGACCGTTGCGGTCGCGCGGTTCCAGACTGTAGCGCCTAGAATCGCTCGGCCACTCCGTTGGTCGCTTCATGTCTTCACTGTACATCGACATCATTCTCCAGTGGAGTTGTAGTGGTTTTATCCACCACCTGGCTGAGCTATGACATCTTTTAAACACTTCACCTGTCTTTTGCATTGCCCTTCAGGTGAGCTGGTTTCCAACAACACCCTAGCCCTTCATGGATACTGAGGATATTACAAAACACCTGCTGCCTATGACAGGATGTCGGGCGGAGTTTGTACATATGTACTAGACGCTCTGTATAGCGAACATGCCCCTTAGTACACCTTTGGAAACTGTGGCTATTTGGGTAAGGGCTTTCAAGCTATTACCATCTGCGGTGTTTAACTCCCTGCTGATGATGAAGTGCCTCAGAACATTCTGTTTGCATTGGTTTTTCAGTTCCCCCCACCTTTCCTAATCTTGGGCGATTTCAACACCATATCACTTTGCGAGAGGGAACCAAGTCACTCGCCGGAATAAAGACCTCTAAATTTACTGGCAAACACGACGAAGCTTCGTTTTATTGGTAGGACTCTTAGAAAATGTAACATTTCTACTAAGGAGAATGTCTACACTACGCTCGTCCGTCCTCTTTTAGAATACTGCTGCACGGTGTGGCATCCTTATCAGATAGGGCTGACAGAGTACACCGAAAAAGTTCAGAGAAGGGCAGCACGTTTTGTATTATCGCGAAATATGGGAGAGAGTGTCACTGAAATGATAAGCGATTTGAACTAGACATCATTAAAAGAAAGGCGTTATTCGTTGCGACGGAATATTCTCACGAAATTCCAATCACCAACTTTCTCCTCCGAATGCGAAAATATTTTGTTGGCACCGACCTACATAGGGAGAAACGATCACCACGATAAAATAAGGGAAATCAGAGATCGTAGAGAAAGATACAGGTGTTCGTTCTTTCTGCGCGCTATACGAGATTGGTATAATAGAGAATTGTGAAGGTGCTTCGATGAACCCTCTGCCAGGCAATTAAATGAGATTTGCGGAGTATCCATGTAGATGTATATGTAGATGTAGATGTATAAATCACCAAAGATAAGCAACGTCAGGCTCGGTTAGTACTTCGATGGGTGACCGTCTGGGTATACCAGGTGCCACTGGGTCAGTGACACTCATGTTCCCGAAGCGCTGTCCAAAAAATGTTCAAATGTGTGTGAAATCTTATGGGACTTAACTGCTAAGGTCATCAGTCCCTAAGCTTACACACTACTTAATATAAATTATCCTAAGGACAAACACACACCCATGCCCGAGAGAGGACTCGAACCTCCGCCGGGACCAGCCGCACAGTCCATGACTGCAGCGCCTGAGACCGCTCGGCGAAGTGCTGTCCAATTGAACGACTGACACCAGGCCGTTACATCATTCGGCATCTTTATTGTTATTATAACGACTGATTCCACACATGAACCAGCATAACCTCTACTGACCAAAACTTTGAAGTACGACAGAACAGATATTTTCATTCCAACAAACAGAGCGTTGTACAGCAGGAACGTAACTAGTCTGGAGCAAGAGGGATCCCAAACAACAACAAAAAAAGGAAAAATTGAAATGTAAAAATTATTAAAATCGATCAGTCAAGTGAAATTTGGTTTTGAAAATCATTCTGAAATAAATATATGCGAATCAGTCGACTTAAGATGGCAGACGATGCTATCTTCAGTGTGTGTACACGTAAACGAAAGTAAACATGCGGAATTAAAGATCACAATAATGTTATATTTAACTGAATTTAAAATGTTTTAAATATGTTGATGTATTTAGTGGAGATACTCTTTGCACACCGTTGTGAAAGCTAAAACTGATAACACACGAAAACAAGAGAATATCAGCCCGAGGTAATACACTGCCGAAACTGCTTCTCCCGTGAGCCACTGCTCCGAGAGTCTCCTCAGTGTGAACGACTAATGCTTGTTGTGCCAGATCATGGGATACACAGCGACGTAAGAGGCCATGTGCAGATGATATTCACTATTACAAATTACTCGTCGCCGAAATAAAACACAGCATAGAACAATGACGACTATAATCTCAGGCCTTTTGCGCACAGTATCAATCGATAACCAAAGTTACAGCGAGAAAAATCAACATACTATATTTGATTCGGCGTAAGCTGACACCTGATAACTGCAGTGGGCTGGGTGTGGCAGCTTCGCGGGCCTACATCAACCAATAACGTAGCCCGATTTTGTACACGTCTCTATGGTAATGCCTCAGTGTTATTACAGCTCTGTAGACGAGTCATGTTCTAACCGGCGCCCGTTAGTGCTTCACATTTGAAAGCTGCCAATAATGCTGCGACATATGCGAGATCTCCTTACGCCGTCTCGACTACACCAGCTCGAATTTTCCTGACCTCTACAGGTTCAGTATTAGCGATATGAAAAGCAAAGGAAATGTGGACGTACTGTACTGGCCTCGAGGATACAATGCTCTGGCACAATAACGAAAGCCGGCCCGCCTTATTTAATTATGCAGTACATAAGCAGAAAGAACAATTTCAAATCATACTATAATCATTAGAAACCGTTACAAAAATGTATTATTTCTTAGGGAAGAGGTGTCTAAATTGTACCAGTTTTGTGATTTATTTCTTGCAGTCTAAACAGAAACATAAGAAATTACTTAAACAATGCCAGCGTCACCTGCAGGATGTTGTTCTTGTTATCTGATTCAAAGAATGGAAATTATGAGAAAAATAAACACATTACTCTTCATTTTCTAAACATCTGTAAATGGTACAAGTTAGGAATCTGGACTGCTGATTTGTATCAGTGGGTGCAGAAATTGTGCCACCCTCATAAACTATATCCCTGCGCTTGAAAGATATGTGCTAGTCTAAGACTAAGAAATGGTACTTATTACAGTTCTTACATCACTATTTGCAAGGATTGCGATATAACTTATGCACTCCTTTCCCAACCCATACACACTTTCCATGAATCTACGTTTTGCATTTCACGCATATGATAATTTCTTCCACTCGATCTTCGTCACACAACTCGCCACACCATTCCTCTCTTTTACAGGTGAGTTTTTGTGGTGGTTTCCCGATAGACTCTCCGAAACAATTCCTTTTCACAGGTGGAAGTGTAGTCCTAGATTTCTTCTCCTTGCTTAGATTAGACTTTTTCTGATTCGGCAATATCTCTTGGATGCAGCCCATTTTTTACCCGCTATGGCTTCCGCATTGAAATTATGGGTCAATTTGTTTCGATGTGTCGAACGCAAATACTCTCACGCCGACGTACTTAAACTGAACGTCATATCTTTAAATGTAAGAATATGCTCTTATAATTTGTTTTCAGTTTCGTTGGAAAACCACTTTACTGCGGCCAAAAATTTTTTTATCCCCGTTTGCACTTTTGTTTTTATTTTCAGCCCCTCTCTTAATTGTTGATTTACGCACATAATATATTCGTCCACGTTCATTTAAACCACGATCCCCATTTAAACAGGTAAATGCTATTCTTCTGTGCTTCCCCCTCCATAAAGCCTTTCTACCGCCACATTGTAATTAACAATAATTTTTTGTTTAATAACTTAGGATAAACAACGTATAAAAATTCAACACAGAATTTCTAGACATTGCTCTAATAATGCTAAAAAGATTTTAAAGGAAATTTCTTAAACTGTACCAGTGCAATATCGGAAACTTAGAATGGTACATTACAGGCAATGCCGACATTTTCTCTTCGTCAATTCCCTACAAACGAACCACAACAAATACATATTCACGACTGTCTGAAAACTAAGGTGGTTTCATGTATGTTCGCCCATATATAAAACATTATGTTGCTACTTACATTACAACACTAATTCTCTTCGCCACTGTGTTCCGAAAAGACAAAGCTACTTTCGCCTGGCCATAACTGTTTAGATTGGATTAGATTAGATTTACTTCCATTCCAATTGATCCGTAGTGAGGAGGTCCTCCAGGATGTAGAACATGTCAGAAAAACAACAATACATGACAAATATTTACAACTCAAACAAATAAGCTAATGTACCATTCCACAGGTCCCAAGTGGAATGATCGTCATTTTTAATTAACACTATATGTAAGAATCATTTTAAAAATACTAATGCACTGAATTTAAAATAAAAAGTTTATTTATTTGTTTATAAGGTAATAAAAGTTAATACAACTACTATAATACTTATTTATAATGAACACATTACTGCACTGAAATAGTGCAGAAGTTAGATTGTACTTACACAGATACACACACACACACACACACACACACACACACACACACACATACACACTTATTTACAATGAACACATTACTGCATTGAAATTGTGCAGAAATTATATTGTACTTATATATGTACACACACAAATCAGTTGGTTCTACTGAGAAATTCATCAATGGAGTAGAAGGAGTTGGCCACCAATAAATCCTTTAGGCTTCTCTTAAACTGAATTTCATTGGTTGTTAAGCTTTTTATGGCTGCTGGCAAGTTATTGAAAATGTGTGTTCCTGAATAATACACACCTTTTTGCACAAGACTAAGTGACTTTAAATCCTTGTGAAGATTATTCATATTTCTAGTATTGATTCCATGAATTAAGCTGTTGGTTTGAAAAAGGTGATATATTTTTAATGGTTTCTTTTTTGCTCTGGCAGAAGGCTCATCAAACCATAACATGTGCAAAATTACTTCACTTTCTTAAACTAATGAATAAAAGATTTATTTAACTTTGACGCAGTTCTTTACCACAGGAATATAAAACAATTTGAAACTGTCATTGACTATGAAGCATCACTTCCTGTGCAGATTAACAAACTGTTGTATTGCCATACAGAATTCATCATCTGCGAATGTACATTTCATAAGAAATTTCAGCAGTTGTCACTGCGCTGCACAATGACGTCGACTGCTGTGGCTGGTGTCTCGAAGTGGGCAGGGTGCCTCCAAGCTCGGCTCCATATTGACCTCAGTGCAACAGCACTGCAGTGCTGAGGGAGAGGTGTGGTGTTCAGGAGCGACTACCGTACGCCACTGCGAATTGCGATCGCAGTTAAATGCCTATTTTTAAGGAATCAATTATGTTGCAGACACATACGTTGCATATAACCAGTTTTCATATACACTCCTGGAAATTGAAATAAGAACACCGTGAATTCATTGTCCCAGGAAGGGGAAACTATATTGACACATTCCTGGGGTCAGATACATCACATGATCACACTGACAGAACCACAGGCACATAGACACAGGCAACAGAGCATGCACAATGTCGGCACTAGTACAGTGTATATCCACCTTTCGCAGCAATGCAGGTGCTATTCTCCCATGGAGACGATCGTAGAGATGCTGGATGTAGTCCTGTGGAACGGCTTGCCATGCCATTTCCACCTGGCGCCTCAGTTGGACCAGCGTTCGTGCTGGACGTGCAGACCGCGTGAGACGACGCTTCATCCAGTCCCAAACATGCTCAATGGGGGACAGATCCGGAGATCTTGCTGGCCAGGGTAGTTGACTTACACCTTCTAGAGCACGTTGGGTGGCACAGGATACATTCGGACGTGCATTGTCCTGTTGGAACAGCAAGTTCCCTTGCCGGTCTAGGAATGGTAGAACGATGGGTTCGATGACGGTTTGGATGTACCGTGCACTATTCAGTGTCCCCTCGACGATCACCAGTGGTGTACGGCCAGTGTAGGAGATCGCTCCCCACACCATGATGCCGGGTGTTGGCCCTGTGTGCCTCGGTCGTATGCAGTCCTGATTGTGGCGCTCACCTGCACGGCGCCAAACATGCATACGACCATCATTGGCACCAAGGCAGAAGCGACTCTCATCGCTGAAGACGACACGTCTCCATTCGTCCCTCCATTCACGCCTGTCGCGACACCACTGGAGGCGGGCTGCACGATGTTGGGGCGTGAGCGGAAGACGGCCTAACGGTGTGCGGGACCGTAGCCCAGCTTCATGGAGACGGTTGCGAATGGTCCTCGCCGATACCCCAGGAGCAACAGTGTCCCTAATTTGCTGGGAAGTGGCGGTGCGGTCCCCTACGGCACTGCGTAGGATCCTACGGTCTTGGCGTGCATCCGTGCGTCGCTGCGGTCCGGTCCCAGGTCGACGGGCACGTGCACTTTCCGCCGACCACTGGCGGCAACATCGATGTACTGTGGAGACCTCACGCCCCACGTGTTGAGCAATTCGGCGGTACGTCCACCCGGCCTCCCGCATGCCCACTATACGCCCTCGCTCAAAGTCCGTCAACTGCACATACGGTTCACGTCCACGCTGTCGCAGCATGCTACCAGTGTTAAAGACTGCGATGGAGCTCCGTATGCCACGGGAAACTGGCTGACACTGACGGCGGCGGTGCACAAATGCTGCGCAGCTAGCGCCATTCGACGGCCAACACCGCGGTTCCTGGTGTGTCCGCTGTGCCGTGCGTGTGATCATTGCTTGTACAGCCCTCTCGCAGTGTCCGGAGCAAGTATGGTGGCCTGACGCACCGGTGTCAATGTGTTCTTTTTTCCATTTCCAGGAGTGTATACTGCTCGCTACAAAATTATTCAACCTATGTTTTTGAATAACAGTGTATGCTGTATACACCGGGGCGCTGAAGCATCGTGGGTATGTTCGTTAACCAGTGTGCTCGCGGATTATGCTGAAAAAAATATTAGTTCCACTTTCTACCACCAGGTGAAAATATGACGCTGTGAGCAGTCGTAATGTGAAATGTTTCCTGTTTTGACTTCAGTTCGTTGTCAGTCCCTTGGCGGCATGTCGGTTTTTTTTTTTTCCTTTTCTGTGAAGTGACTTTGTGTAAAGGGTTAAAAAGGTTCTTTTTCCATACGAAACGCAATGGCTACTGAGAAAATAAACCGCGCACTGCTGCTAAAGTTATTTTATCAGCAGCAATAGCTGCGCTGAATTTCGGGAATATCGCTTACAGAAACAGCCTCATATCAATAAATGGGCTAAATAATATGAGCAAGAAATTTGAAAAACAGGTGAAGTACGTAGTGGAGCGGGGCGAGGGTGGCGGCTCATTCCCACGGCAGCTGTTAACGAAGTTGCTATGGTTACAGCTGACTGTGCACCCATTTGGTCATATTCTACAGCCAGTGCTCCAGCTGCGTCACGGGAATTCTCTCTCCCCCAGTCAATAGTTCAGAAGAATTTATGGCGCATTTTGCACTGATGTCCCTACAACATTCAGAATGTGCATGAAATGAAACCCCAAATTGGCTACAACGCCATTACATTTTCTCTTCCTTTTTTGCTTTGCCTGGAAATGGATGATATGTGGCCAGAGAATATTCTTTGGACAGACGAGGCATGTTTTCCTCCGCACACTGACGTGAATCCGCAGAACTGTTGCATATGGGGTTCTTCTCCGCTACATGTTGTACAGGAATGTCCACTGCCCTCAGCTTATGACTGTGTGGTGTGGTTTGACGAGCTCCTTCATTCTCGGTGTGATTTTCTTCGAGGAAATGACACCTCGCAGGTCTGTTAGGTGTAGAGTGACGTCTGCACTTTGTAAAGACATCCTTGCACAACACATTATTCCAACTTTGCAAGAACGCAGCTGTGTCCACACCACCGTTTTCGTGCAAGATGAGGCGACACCATATGTCGCTCGCCAGATTTGCTTCGAGAAAACGTCAGTAATGACTGCATCATAACTAGGCAATTTCATGGCCTTCCAGATCCCCCGATCTAAGTCCGTGTGACTTCTGGTTGTGGGGATATCTGAAAGATCGTGTCTACCGGGGATGTATTCAGACTGTTCTGATTTGAAGGATAGCATACGATGACACATCGCTCTGATTACACTGGACATGCTGCGTTACGGATGCCGCATGTTGCTGTCGGGAAACTACCACTGAACAGATGTTGTAGCTTGTTACTTTAGCCTAATAAACGTGTCAGAACCCCTTTTCCAGCAACCACGCCACATTCAGATTGCTTACAGCGCCATATTTTCACTTGGTGGGAGAAAGTGCAACTATAATTTTTTTCCGGCATACTCCGTGAGCGCACGGATTAATGAACATACCTACGATGTTTCAGCATCCTGCGATATATACAGCCTGCAGTGCAGCAATCGGGACACTGTCAGTTTCATTATAACCACTCGCTATATTTTCAGCACAACTAATGTTGATAAGAACTTTATGTAAAGCTGTTGTGATGTATTTAACATAACCTACGTACATCTGATGCAAAAGCCGAGAGTTCTTTTTCCAAACTAAAAATATTTTTAAAAAGTACTTACGCTCTATAAAAAGTCAAGAACGGTTATCCCATTTGGAAATACTGTCAATAGGAGAGATAACAGGCTTGTTCGACTGGCGAGAGAGTGTAACAGAAATGTTGAAAAATCGTAACTGCAGAACTAGCAGCAATATGCTGCACTTATCTCAAGTACACACTTGGAAAATTCCAAGACTCAGTTTTCAGCATATAAACCACTAACAATTTTCAGCCTCTACATGTCTATCGTGCACATAAAATCATGGAAATAACAGTCGCACAGACACAGAGAAGCGGTAATTTTTTCCATGGCCCTTTCGAGAATCGAAACTTATGTAAAGGTAAAAGTAAAGTTCCGCGTTCTGCCCCTAGACGGGCCAATCGGGCAGGATCGACCGTCTTGTCATCCTATGTCAATGGCATCATCTGATACGGTGTGGAGGGGCATGTGGTCAGCACACAACTCTCTCAGTCGTTGTCGGGTTTCTTGACCTTGTAACCGCCACTAGTAGCTTACGACTCTGACTACACCCCATGCACCCCATACGAGTCCATCCACTGAGGAAAAGTTGCTGGTGGTACCGGGAATCGAAGCCAGGCCCTCTGCTTGGCAGTTAGTCACACAGACCATTCAGCTACCGAGACAGACATTCAAACTTATGTACTCCTTTGAAATTATCTACTCATTCTTGTTTCGTCTCACTTTTAATAAAGAAATAACTGAATACAGAGAAAAGTGAAAACAACATGTGAATAGAATGATAGAGGAAACTGTACCCAAGGAAATCCTCAGTTAAATCCTGAAAGGAAGATGAAACGTAGATCGACCAAGGAAAAAGATGGCCACAAGCTTTGCCAATGCATAACAGGAATATGTCTAATCCCAGTAGTTAAGACAACAACGACGTACCAATGTTAATGTGCACTAATAATCTTGTGGTGTTGCAGTTCAGTGTTATGTCAATGCTTGCAGAATTTGTTACGTGCAATGATGCAGGGACGAATAGCTGTTTCATGTATGGATAAATCGGAGAAACATTTTTAGTATTATATTTCGTTTCACCAAAGTTATTTCAAATAAAATAGACTGTTTTTTAGGTTTTTCTCATTTATTTCATTTTTCACTCACATAGAAGAGCAGTCAGGGTAAAGGTGTCATCCGGAGCCGGTTTAAGGAATTTCAGGGCAGCCTGCCGACACTGATTTTGCACCCTCCCCCCCCCCCCCCCTAATTTTTATACAGAATGTAATTTTATTTACATTTTGTATCATTTGCCTTATTACATATTTTTTATGAAGATGTGTGTGTGTGTGTGTGTGTGAGAGAGAGAGAGAGAGAGAGAGAGAGAGAGAGCGCACGTACAGCTCAGACAGTTTCGATGAAAATTACGGATAGGTTTCTTTGAAGCTATTCGCAAACGAACCAACAGTTTGCTAACTACTAGCTTATCAATGACTCCGCGTGGTCTTAGACTTCCTAGAAGAAACGCATTTTAATTCAGTGAATTTTTATATGGAGTGTAACGTGTTAAGCACGAGTTGCAATAACTCCGGATAGTGTAGATTTCATAATATCTCTGTTTATATTTTTTCAAATATAAACATGATGGTGCTGCTACCCCATCCAAATCTCCAATTCGCTTTGCCGTGTTAAATGTGCGCAATTATGCATTAAAATATGCACAAAAATACCGGATACATACACCAAAACAAAGAAAATATGCACCAAAAATATACGAATATCCACTTAAAATGATATAATTTGTACCTAAAACCAACACAAGTATTTTTCAAGAGCTTATGGAACGGCTTTCCTCACATCTATAAAAAAAAAGAGTTTTCAGATTTCCAAAAGTCCCCTCTGTGCAAGAGCGCTCATACCCGGGGACTCTCTGGAAAAGGAATGAAATATATCGTAGTCAGGCATTTTTCATATTCAACAAAATTATTTAAAAGTGGGTATAAGATCGATCGGGACTGGAACTATTTAATGGCGACTTACAAGTCTCTACTCACCTTCCAAAATACACACATCAAAAAAGTTTGGCACCATCTCGTTTCCGACAGTTTCGGAACCTGTACAGCAAACTGGAATAGAGATCAACATAAACGTCATTTCCGCACTTTTTATTGCTCATGAAAACAACACATTGCGTGTTGTACCATCATACAGCGAGACGTTCAGAGGTGGTGGTCCAGATTGCTGCGCACACCGGTACCTCTAATACCCAGCAGCATGTCCTCTTGCATTGATGCATGCCTGTATTCGTCGTGGCATACTATCCACAAGTTCATCAAGGCACTGTTGGTCCATATTGTCCCACTCCTCAAAGCCGATTCGACGTACAACCCTCAGGGTGGTAGTGGGTCACGTCGTCCATAAACAGCCCTTTTCGATCTATCCCAGGCATATTCGATAGGGTTCATGACTGGAGCACATGGTGGGCACCCTAGTCTAGCGGTGTCGTTATCCTGAAGGAAGTCATTCACAAGATGTGCACGATGGGCACGAGAATTGTCGTCCATGAAAACGAATGCCTCGCCAATGTGCTGCCGATTTGGTTGCACTGTCAGTCGGAGGATGGCATCCACGTATCGTACATCCGTTACGGCGCCTTCCATGACCACCAGCGGCGTACGTCAGAACCACACAGTGCCACCCCAAAACTGCAGGGAACCTCCACCTTGCAGCACTTGCTGAACAGTGTGTCTAAGGCGTTCAGCCTGACCGGATTCCCTCCGAACACGTCTCCGATGATTGTCTGGTTGAAGGCATAAGCGACACTCATCGGTGATGAGAACATGATGCCAATTCTGAGCGGTCCATTCAGCATGTTGTTGGGCCTATTTGTACTGCGCTACATGGTGTTGTGGTTGCAAAGATGTACCTCGCTATGGACGTCGGGAGTGAAGTAGCACATCACGCAGCCTATTGCGCAGAGTTTGAGTCGTAACACGACGTCCTGTGGCTGCACGAAAACCATTATTCACCATGGTAGCATTGCTGTCAGGGTTCCTCCGAGCCAAAAACCGTTGGTAGTGGCCATCCACTGCAGTAGTAGCCCTTGGGTGGCCTGAGCGAGGCAAATCATCATCAGTTCCTTTCTCTCTGTATCTCCTCCATGTCCGAACAACATCGCTTTGGTTCACTCCGAGACGACTGGACACTTCCCCTGTTGAGAGCCCTTCCTGGCACAAAGTAACAATGCGGACGCGATCAAACCGCGGTATTTACCATCTAGGCATGGTTGAACTACAGACAACACGAGCCGTGTACCTCCTTCCTGGTGGAATGACTGGAACTGATCGGCTGTCGGACCGTCTCCGTCTAATAGGTGCCGCTTATGCATGGTTGTTCACATCTTTGGGCGGGTTTAGTGACATCTCTGAACAGTCAAAGAGACTGTGTCTGTGATACAGTATCCACAGACAATGTCTGTCTTCAGGAGTTCTGGGAACCTGGGTGATACAAAACTTTTTTTGATGTATGTATTAAAAATACGTCATACATTCAGATCTCGCCCCCCCTCCCCTTCCCCACTACAAACTGTCATATTGGTGCCATTGCCTCTGTGACACATTAAGTTGCGAAATAAAACTTCATTGTAGCCGTATCGCTTGCAAAATAATCTTCAAAAAATACGTCCGGAATCATAATGACTGATATGGTTTTTTTTAACTTGCACATTTAACAGGTAAGCACGCATATGCTGATTTTGTAATACATTAAAAATTTGCCTACAGTATTGCATATAAATTTAGGGAATCACAGATTACTACAGATACAGTGGCATCTGTGGCGACTGATTTTTTAAGATGCAAAAAGTAGCTGGTTCAGTATTTAGTCTCCTGATTACCTGAAACGATGACCTGTTTTTACGATAAGCAGCCGTTGAGAGCAGTCGTAGAAATAAATTTGATTTATATGCAGTCCTAAATTTTGTTTTCATGGTCCATTATTACTGTTGACCACGCGGTAGTGAAAGTTCGCAATGATTCCGAGCGAAGCTCGATTAACCAGATAGTAATGCCTTTTACGTGCTCAATTATTATCATGTAAAATTAGGCATGCAGTTTAATAGATTCGCTCTAACGATAAATAAAATGGGGAAAAGCCTAATAAATTGTACAGACTTAATTTTAAAAATTACTTAACTATATTGTCACTTTTCTTGCTTTTTGAGTTGCAAAGACCATCACCAACTTCTCCACGTTAAATCGTCTGTCTTTCCACTGTTATTATTGCAAGACCTCTAAGCTACTTGCTGTTCATTGAAGACGTCAGATAGTTTTTTAATGATCTTTAATTCTGTATAGGCTGCAAACACTGGCATGTACATAAATATTCTTAACGCAGTTGTCGCATTTGGGAAAAGGTCTTTTAAGTTCATGAATGGTCATATGATGGGAGTGGAGGGTTGGCTATTAATTCTGACGAGTTTAAATGGATTGAGATTTGTTAATTAAAGATTCAGTTGGAACAGTTTAAACTCTCAACGGTGATTGCCAAGTGATATCCACTGCTCGGGATGCGGGAAGTCGTCTTCACCACCTTGTGCTCTGTACAAGCTTAAGTTTTTCAATATAGCAATAAAATACCTTCTTGTTTCGCTATCCACTGGAAATTTTACATTTTTCCTCTGTTGCCTTGCGGAGCTCTTAATTAGTCTTATCCTAAAATTATCATTTATAATATCTAGCGAGGTTCCCGGCGATTACCTTCCTTGGACGATTTTCTTTCTTCCTAATGATGCTGGCTTGCTCTGGTTTCTTCTGCAGTAACATTATCACAAGCTATTCCTACTAGTAGCCGGCCGTGGTGGCCGAGCGGTTCTAGGCGATTCAGTCTGGAACCACGCCACCGCTACGGTCGCAGGTTCGAATCCTGCCTCGGCCATGGATGTGTGTGATGTCCTTAGGTTAGTTAGGTTTAAGTAGTTTTAAGTTCTAGGGGACTGATGACCTCAGATGTTAAGTCCCATAGTGCTCAGAGCCATTTGAACCATATTCCCACTAGTGGAGCAGTTTCGTCAGCTACAAATTCTTGCTTGCAAGCAACATACGGTTCTCCAGCATTATCAGCTGATGAAGCTTTAGTAACACTACATTCTTTCGAAGCTTTAATGACACTACATTCTTTTACATCGTACTGTGCTTTCACAGAAACACTATAAGTTCAGTCTAAAAATTTATTTAATGAACCTCTTCGCTGTAACTGCTTCTTTAGGATGTCACACCTACGTTTTCTTTTTTTAGCACCTGACAAGAGTCGTGTGAAGTTAGCACCCCTTTTTCGAGAAATATACATTTTTTCACAGTTCTTGTTAGATGTGCCATAGTTCTAGAGTTCTTTGCACAAAATTTCAATAGTTCTGCAAAATGTAACGAAGAAAACAACAATACTCGAAAAAATTTTCGTATCGAAAACATTCTCTGACAATTTCCGCAAAATGTAAATAAGTACAAGAGTTCTGAGCACAGTTCTGAACAGAGCTCCAAGAGTTCTTTCGAAAATCCAAGTAACATTTTTTGTCCAGCTAATAGTTTACGAGATAATTGCAATTTAAGGAGAAAATCTTTTCATTTACTGTGAAGTTGGCACCCTTTTTTTCAGAAATGTATATTATTTTCAGAGTTCTTGATAGATATGCCATAGTTCTAGATTTCTTTGTACAAAATTTCAATAGTTCTGCAGAATTTGGCGAGGAAAACAATATTCGAAAAAACTTTCGTATCGAAAACATTCTTCGTCAATTTTCGCAAATTGTAAATAAGTACAAGAGTTCTGAGCACAGTTCTGAACAGATCTCCAAGAGTTCTATCGAAAACCCAAGTAACATTTTTTTGTGCAGCTAATAGCTTACGAGATAATTGCAATTTAAGGAGAAAATCTTTTCACTTACTGTGAAGTTGGCACCCTTTTTTTCAGAAATGTATACTTTCTTCAGAGTTCTTGAGAGATATGCCATAGTTCTAGAGTTCTTTGTACAAAATTTCAATAGTTCTGCAGAATTTAGCGAAGAAAACAACAATACTCGAAAAAATTTTCGTATCGAAACATTTTTTGTCAATTTTCGCAAAAATTAAACCTGTACAACAGTTCTGAGGACAGTTCTGGACACCACGTGAAGAGTTCTATCGAAAATCTTAGTAGAATTTTTTTGCGCAGGTAATAGTTTAAGAGGTAATTGCAACTTAATTAAGAACCCCATAAGAGCTCCTACTGTGAAGCTGGCACCCTTTTTTTCAGAAATATGTATTTTTTTTCATAGTTCTTGATAGATAAGTCATAGTTCTAGAGTTCTCTGTACAAAATTTTAATAGTTCTGCAGAATTTAGCGAAGAAAACAACATTGTATAACATAGCTGATTCAGGAACCCTTTCCTTCTGATACAATTCTTACTGTTGCCACAATAAATCACTTGTGCATACATTCCAACTGTACTGATCATTACAAAAATATAACCATTGACCAGCGGCGCACATTTCTTGCAGCTTTGTACAAAGCATTCAGCTGATCCGCTGTGAAAATACCACACTTAACGCTATTGTAAAATTTACGGTGGATGGCTTCCGTTTATCTACAATGTCAGCATCTATCGAATTATATTCATACAAACGTGATGAATGGATCACTCACTTCCCCTTTTTAGGTACGGAGGAAACTAGAGTTCAGTCTTGTGGAAGCCCATAAAGGAAATGTGGGCAGCCCTTCTTTTACTGATAGCAAACTCTGGAGAAATCTCCAAGCTTGTTTTTCTTCATCATGCCAACAAAAGAAAAATTCTCCCTTCATAGCTCTAGTATCATTCCAGTACTAGTAAACCAGTTGTCCGCTTTCACATTTCGACCTGACTGATATATAGGTTTATGCAGTCACAGAACAACATCAAAATGTTTATTGCTCAGTTGGTAAATCCTTCTGGTTGCAACGCAGAGTATATTTCCAAATTGTACAGGTAAAATACTTAAGAATCCACACTTAAGAATCCATACTCGTTTGTTTTGATTGATACATATTGGCGAAAACTGTACCTTCCACAGAATCCTTCCAGCTTCTTGTCTACTGTAACATTTTCTCCAAGGGTGTAAGATTTGTGGTAGTTGCGTACAAACACAGTAAATATTTCCCGAATAGCTGTTAGCTTGTCTAATTGTCTCTTTTCATCACAAATAGCGCGACTGTAAAACCTATGGCTCTCCAGAATAAATTTGAAACGTTTTATGTTCATTTGCGAGGTAAAATTTTTCAGTGCTCACCATCAGTTCCACATAGATCTTCCAGGCTTTATCTGTTACTTTTGTTAACAACAATTAAAAACAAGAGACTGATGAAGGCTTTCAATTCAATATCACCTATTGATTTTACCCCTCTCTCATGCTGAAATAAGGCTTTGATGCTCTGAAAATTCTGCTTGGAATATAAAACTACAATAGACAAATATCGTTATCTATGAGGTAGTTACAGCATCACAAAGGCTGTTTTGGCTTCACCTATTGGTACAGGTAAATTTCGAATAATATTATGCTCTTCGAACAATATGCTTTGGGTTTCTTCAACATTATCTAGTACTTCCCACTTAAAATAATAAAATTCCTAAAACATAACGCAACCAGGCACAGTGTATTAATCTGATATTTGACGTTCAGACAGCGGACACTGACGGTTAAACAGTTCAGACAGAATTTAAGTGCAGTTTACATTCTGAATTAGCTTTGTAGAACTTACTACGTTGATAAACAAATAAATTAATCGCTGAAATGAAATACGAAAGGGCACAGTGGATAAAAACGAGCAATCGACTCATATCTCATCAAGAGAGCATTAGCGTCGATACTGAATCATACAACAATGAAAGGTATACCGAGAAAGGAAGCTATAACGAGAAGGCGCCAGTGCTGCCAATTGTTGACAAGTAATTGCTCGTTTTTATCCACTGCGCCCTTTCGTATTTCACAACATACAACAATGAAAAGCATACGGAGAAGGGAAGCTGTTAACCAAGCAGCACCAATACTGCAAATTGTTGAAAAGTAATTTACAGAAAATTTCGACACGTGTCAATCTGAACAGCTGCGCCCGATGGAAGGATAATGAAAACTATGATACGTCCCTGAGACCTTTCAAGACCAAAAAATAATAAACAAAGCACAGCAACAATGCAAAAGTCGTGGCACTACATCTGGAAACAATGAACACGTGAACTGCGTCTTTTAAACAATCGGCAAATGACGTCAGTGTAGTAGTTACAATAGAGGTAGCATCAAAGCTTCTCACGGTAGCATCAAGGCTAATGACAACAACAGCTGCACTTTTTGGGTGGCGCGCGCCGCGTCGTGTGCAGCCGCCCGCCAGCGCTGCATTTCGCTCCTTGATCTGCCCCTAATGACTAAACGTAACAATACTGCTCACTCTCATGGAATAATCGTTATGCTCGTTCAGTCAGAGCTCTTGTGCAGTCGTTGCCCGTTGTGCAGTCGGTGCTGTTGTGTAAGTGATATTTATGAACCAGAACACCCATAAAAATGTACAATCTACCAGAATTGAAACGTCTTCTCAGCATGGAGGAATTTAAAGTAATCGATGATAGAGGCATTCAATTCACTCAGTCTCATCCGGTCTTCCAAAAACTGTCCGATGCCATGGCCGACATCGGCTCGAAAATGTCTTACACAACAATTAAAGAAGATCGTCACGATCTGCTTGCTTTTGTTAGAAACACTTTCAGGCTGGAATGTTTCGTTGAAGAAAAAGACGACGACAGCAAAGATGAGTCGTGGAATGATTTTGGTTCTTCGTGCAACAAGGACATGACAAAGCAATTCGACTTACTACTGTCAGCAGAAAAACGGTCTACCATAAAACCAACAAAGAGGAAACTTGGAAAGCCTTCAAGACTGGAAATAGGGAAATGGACCGATTTGATGGCTCATAAAATTTATGAACATCACAAAATTCCATGTGCCTTTTCTTTCAAATACGCGAAAGTATGTGAAAGTTCAAGTTGAAAGTATTTCTTGAAGATCAAAGGAAGATGCCCAGAATGCGGAGCCACTTTCGAAGGGATTGCTCTGAAGAAGCCAAAAAAGGACAACGATATCATTATAAACTGCAGACTTTCAAACTTTTCAGACGATAGTATTCACCTTAAAAGAAGACAACTTCGTGGCACGAGAAGACAACAGGTAGCTGCTAAATTGGTTGATAACAGGATGCCTGCAGCTCTTTGGCGAAATTATGAAACGAAAAATATGTCTTTTGGAGACATGATTCCTCCAAATTTACCAAATGCTGATGTCTTGAGAAAGGCTAAAGAAGAGGAAAGGGACAAACGTTTTGGTATAACAACCAGTAAGCCTGTTGAAAACCTGCAAATTGCAAAACATACAACCCATCAGGACGAAATTCACGCAATCGGATTGGACCCATTCTTCTGTATATATCGGCTGAAAGATCAAAGTCAGTTGCACAAATATTGTCATCAAATCAATAGCAGTGTATTCGATTCAGTAGATGCTACAGGTGGCGTTGCATTTCGAGTTATTTCACGATTTGGGGATCTGTCAAACAGGGCTGACTGTGTGGAAATTAAATCAAAGTACATATACCTGTATCAGTACATGTGCATCCGCGAAGTAAACGTCACTAGTAAAGATCCAAATATCGTCAATCGATCATCAATCAGTTGCCCAACTTATCAGATGATATCCTCTAGGCATGACGCATCATTCTTGTCATTTTTCTTTATGGAAATCGTCAGATCTGGAGCTCCCAGACCAAAAATCATGGTAACTGATTTTGGTAAGGCTTTGTTGGTTGCCATTTCTAGAGCAATAGCCAATTGCTCGGACTTAACAGATTATTTGAATAGGTGTTATAGTCATATTGTTTTGCATGAAAGAGTAATTCTACCCTCGTGTTGTTTGAGAATAGATTTAAACCATTTTATGGTCATGATTTCGAGGTGAAAATGCTTCTCGAGAGTTAAATCACAAGTCAAACAACTTTATCTTCGAGTTTTGGCCCATATTTACGTGATGACAGATTTTCGTGATATTGAAAGTGCTTTGCGCTCACTTTTGGTTGTTGCGTTAAGTGAACATCTTGGTATTGATGAGTGCGGTCCGGAATATGCATCAATGGAACATCAGCGCCACCTTGATAACATTATCAGAGGTAGTCCACGTCATTCATATATTGACGAAAATAAAGATGATGACAAGAAAACTGATGATGTTGAAGACAATGATGACTGTCTTTTGGAATCAGTTTTGAACTCTAAGGAATCTACTGCAAACGCATGGGTTGATAGGGCAAAACGTATCTCCAATGAAGCTGAAGTCATCGCGAATCAGACTAAGGATGACAATCTATTTGATGTGAATCCGTACAACATTCCTAATGCTGCAGAGATGCTGAAAGAGTTGATGTACTATATACCACTGTGGACAGCTGTGATGTATCCTTCTTTCCATATTCCTTTATCTATTCATTCGTCAGCAGCGACTGAAGGACAATTTTCAAAATTAAAGACAATGGGCTTTGACAAGCTGCCTTTACGAGTAGACAAATTCATTTTTCAACATTTGAAGTGGCTGCGTGAGGAAACAAAACTCTTAGCGCCACTTATGATGGAAAAACAAGATTCAAAGCAAGCTGTGAAGCACAAACCAACTGAAGCATCGTTGCCTTACCATGAAGAAGAAAACTGGAGAGGAAAAAATAAGAACCTGAAGATAACAAACCCCAAAAGCAATCATATCCTTGATAATTCTGAGAGCACACTGAACAATACCTTAAGAAGTGAGACCCAACTCGATGATGCCAATAAGACAGAGTTAAACAAAATTTTTAATAGTTTTGAACACAGATTTTCTCCTACTTCGAGCACACTTGTTATGAATGCGGAGAACAACTGTCTCTCAATCAGTAGTGAGAGTGTGTGTTTTCAGCGCTCTTCAGATAATAATTTACTGCTGAATTTGGACTCTAAAGAGATATGTCATTCCACAAAAGACTATCGAGAATCATGCTTCACCAGGGATGTCAATGAAATTTCATCCTGTGGTTCGAAAACGGAAGAAAATCGCGAGACCTGTAACAATAAAATGGAGGGGAGTGCAATGCTGAAAAAGCTTCAAAACGAAATCATTGTCACATCGAGCATGCAAACTAAGAGCAAGAAAAAGTACTTAGATGATTGCCCAAACTGGAATTCGACTAAGAAATTCATAGACATTAATTTGCCACTTTTCCCAAATGGGTCCTCAAGCAAATTCAAATCTGCTACCTACAACTTGAAGGGAACGTGCGGTTTCGATTCTTTGATAACCTTATTCATGCAAGCAATATCACTCAGTGATGATTTCAAAAGTACCATTCAAATGGTGAGCCATCCATTTTTGGATCTGGCTTTGGATGTGTTGGACAAAAAAATTATAAATTCCCAGCATTTTAAGGAGAGATTTGATATTTTATATGTGATACCGTTCCTAAAAAAAGGAGTAATCTCTCGAAAAATATTGTCTCTGAATGCAGAGTCGAATGTTGGGGAATTATACGAGACAATATTAAAAGATAACCCGATTTGCAACAAAAAGATATCGTGTGTGACGTGCCTAAGTTCACGCTATGTGAAACTACATTATATTTCCGTTGATACGTATGTGCTTTTCAGACTTGGTTATAATTTCATGCAAGAGGCTGTAGATGCAACAAACGGAGGTCTAAAGACTATTATAAAATGCAAGAAATGTAAAGGAGAAGCAGTCGAAGAAAAGAAATTCGGATGCTACTTGATGATGGATACTAGTATAACAACTTGTCCACTAACTGAAGATCAGTTTCCACCGAATCAAAGGAAGAAATGTGTGTTGCAAACGATCACGAAAGAAATCGTAGTCGACAATCAAGAGTACACTCTCGTTGGTGCCATTCATTATAATAGCTCCATCAAACACTACACGGCATATGTCTTCGATGGAATCTATTGGAAGCAGTACGATGACCTGTATAAAGAAGTACAGAGAGTTTCAAAAGAAACGATAATTTCTCCACACCTGTTCATGTATGTCAAGACAGGAAAATTTTCAAATGGCAGCTACAAGACCGACGAGACGAAACAAGTAGTTCCTACTTAGGAACTTTGCTTTATAAGGTAAGCAATTGCTAAAAGTTGATATTTAAATATTACAAATACAGCTCTTATGTTAGTTCTTCGTATCTTTGTTTCTGGAACCAGAGCCCTCCTGTTTTAGTTACTAGAATAAGAGCATTTTATGCCCTAAATGTCACTTATATATTTTTTGTACTTATTTTTCATAGTTGTTTCACACCTCATAAATTCCATGCTTATTTATTACTAAATTCCCTACATATGTATTTCCTTCTGGGTTTTAGTGTATCCTGAAGAAGAGCTGTTAAGGGGACCTGTATATCACGGCCTGTAGTTTTTCCTGGTACTTTGAAATTTAATAATGCAAGACTATCAATAGATTCAGGAATGAAACTTTAATAAAAGAATTGGTATATTGTGAGCTCTAGGTGAAATACATCGTAAATCTGTGGAATACATTGTGGAGTGAATATTGATGTTTTTCTTACCTACTGAATTACACGTAATTGTTATTTTAGGTTCAATGTACTTACACACTATTCCAAATAAAAGATAAAAAACAAATTTTATTCTTTGAATTATTACCTTGTTGAAACAGCAAACCAGTAATATTTTTCAGTTTCATGTTTTGATTATTTTAAAAACAATGTATTTTAAGAGAAAAATTTTTCTCCTAATAATTTAAGAACATAATATGACATACTGCAGCTTAAAATATTTAATCCATTCTTGAATAATGTGGTTCAGTGTGTAGGCAAGCACTATATTATTATTCATCCATAGCTTTGTTTATGTAGCTTTAATAGTGGATGAGATACCGGTAACAGTATCTCTGTATGCAAACACGTTGATTGCAGAAAATTGAAACTAAAGATTTGTATGTCATTTTCTTCTCAATGACGTCATTGCAAACCATTCCTGCTCCATAATCTTGTTGATACCTTTCATGTCCTTTTCATTTTCTTTAGTTTTGCTTCTTTTCTTTGTTATTCTGGCCTCCTTTTTCATGCTTTTAGCAGTTTTTTCAGTTTACGTAACATGTTGCCTGTCCGCCCATACCAGCACAATTTTCGTGTTGCTCCTAGTTTTGATGCCTGTTCTGCTCATTGTTTTTAATCTTTACTCCATCAGGCTGGCCGGAGTGGCCGAGCGGTTCTAGGCGCTACAGTCTGGAACCGCGCGACCGCTCCGGTCGCAGGTTCGATTCCTGCCTCGGGCATGGATGAGTGTGATGTCCTTAGGTTAGTTAGGTTTAAGTAGTTCTAAGTTATAGTGGACTGATGACCTCAGAAGTTAAGTGCCATAGTGCTCAGAGCCATTTGAACCATTTTTACTCCACCATTAAAACGTATTGCAACTGTTGAAACGCATTCTGATTTTGTTTTATGCCATGTAAACATTTTTCCTGCACATACGACAGTCGACAGGTCCTTCAAAGGTATTACATAAACGAGGTTCTACGGAAACTGCCCAAATTAAATGTTCAAATGTGTGTGAAATCTTATGGGACTTAACTGCTAAGATCATCAGTCCCTAAGCTTACACACTACTTAACCTAAATTATCCTAAGGACAAACACACACACCCATGCCCGAGGGAGGACTCGAACCTCCGTCAGGACCAGCTGCTCAGTACATGACTGCAGCGCCTTAGACCGCTCGGCTAATACGGCGCGGCACGCCAAATTAAACAAAATGACATTTAAACACGAGAATTACGAGGTACTGTACAGGAAGTGTATATTTTTAGAATCAGGAAGAGCCAGATGAATTTTACTACGTGAAACAGTAATTGTTTTGAGCTCTATGACATCCAGGACCCACTAACAGCTAAAAATATGCCCAGGACCCTCATGGATGAAAGTTATGTGGCAACATCACCAGACGCTAGGATACATAAAAACATGTGCTGTGTGTAACGAATAAATTTGAAATTGCTGTCGTTAATATTGTTGCAATCATTTGTTCTAGTTAGAAAGGAAGTGTGGAAGTTCGATGAGTTACACTACAGCGAGAGTTAAAAGTCTTTACAATGTATAGAAATGTAAGTATATTTACTGAATATATTGTACAAGCGAACTAATTAGTATGTTTAAATCCTAATTCAATACATGACTGATAGATGTGTTATGTTGAGGGGATACAGTATTAAAGTTAATAAGAAGTTAGAAATTTGTAAATAAGAACCTCGTTTATTTGGTCCTCAGTAATCCGGATTCCCGGTTAATCCGGATTCATATTTTGTGTCCCTATGTATTTTTCTCTTTTTTTCTCATAACACGAAGATGTGTAGTCGGTGAGATACATAGGCTGCTTATCACTAGGCTGGCAATTTAGTCTAGTACGGAGTGATAAGGAACTCGGAGTGTGTGAATGACATTGTTTCTCAAGTATTTTACATTAATATAACGGTGTATTGATGCCCATCAAGTAAGTTTCATAGTAACCACGCCAACAGCACTCCACCACAGCTCATTGTACCTCTGGTGCGCTTCTCGACAGGTGTGACACCATCTGGTTAGTGGTGCGTGTGAATGTATCCGCTCTCTCAGCCGTCTGTTTGTTTTGCACTGACCAGCCATCTCTCCTTGAATCATCTAAGCGTGCACATCCCACGCTTCCACCTACAGTTACTACAGTCAGTCTTAAGAAGGTGTACTGGCATTTGTATAGTGCTGAACATTTAGATTTTTTGTATTTAGAAGAATATACATCCGGGTTTTCGATTTTCGGTTTTTCAAAATAAAAGTGAGAATTTACGATCGTCCTCATACTGTACTTCCAGCAGTACTTCATCTCCTCCGTTCCCAATTTCGTAGAAGTTGTCCTACGAAAATTGCAGAAGAAGCACTCCTGGACGAAAGGATATTGTGACGATATTCCTTCGTCATAGCCTGGGGTTAGAGACCCGGTCGGGCACACAGTTTTTATCTGCCAGTAAGTTTCACATCGGCGCACACCCACTGCAGAGTGAACACACAATCTATTTCATAATCTACTGGCACCATAAAAATGTTATGAGGGTTTTTAAAATAACTCTTTCGGTGCTATCCAGAGCTGTCAGCAAAAGGGTTGTGCCAATTTATTATAATGTAGACCAAGTGGGTCTCTCGAAAATGCTATTATCTCATTAACTGTTATCCCCACAAAAAATATTATTACAGTTTTCGGTAGAACTCTTAGGGTCGTATTAAGAAATGCCATCAGACCTTTTGTACGAATTTATTACTTTTACATGACAAAAGTGAGTCCCACATTAATTATCTCATATGTCATCGTCACAAATAATGTTATTATAGGTTTTGGTAGAACTCTGTGGGTGATATTCAAAACTGTCATCAGAACTATTCTACGAATTTTGCTATAGTAGAGAAAGTGAGTATCAGATTAAAACAATTACCGTATAAACTATTATCGCCACAAAAATGTTCTTATCATTTTCAATGCAACTCTTCCGGTGCTATCCAGAACTGCCAACAGAACTGTTACACAAATTTATTTTTTCCAAACTGACAAATAATTTTTTACCATACCAAAATTTTGCCGAGTTATTGTTTTCTTCCCGAAATTCTGCAGAACTATTCTTGTTTTGAGCAGGGAAATCTAGAACTATTACATACATATCAAGAACTATGAACAAATGTATATTTATCGTAAAAGGGGTTCAAACTTCACGGGAAATGCTCATAAGCATTCCTCAATAAAGGCAGTTACTACGTAAACAATTACCTGCACAGAATATGTTACTAGTATTTTCGATAGAACTCTTACAATGCTATCCAGAGCTGGCATCAGAACATACGAACCGACATAATTTTTTTTTTTGAGTAAGTGTGCCCCACAATTAATCAATTACCATACAAACTATTATAACCACAAAAAATGTTATTATGACTATCGATATAAGTCTTGAGGTGTTAACTGGAACTGTTCATCAAAACTGTTGAACGAATTTACTTTTTCTGTGGAGAAAGTGGGTCTAACATCAAAGCAGTTACTGTATAAACTATCATCGCCACAAAAAGATATTATTAGGATTTTCGATAGAGCTATTGGTGTTCTGTTCAGAACTGTTGTACGAATTTACTTTTTGCGAAAATTGACAAACAATGTTTTCGATACGAAAATTTTTCGAGTATTGTTGTTTTCTTCGCTAAATTCTGCAGAACTATTGAAATTTTGTACAGCGAACTCTAGAACTAAGACTTATCTATCAAGAACTCTGAAAAAAATATATATTTCTGAAAAAAAGGGTGCCAGCTTCACAGTAGGAGCTCTTATGGGGTTCTTAATTAAGTTGCAATTACCTCTTAAACTATTACCTGCAAAAAAAATTATACTAAGATTTTCGATAGAACTCTTTACGTGGTGTCCAGAACTGTCCTCAGAACTGTTGTACAAGTTTAATTTTTGCGAAAATTGACAAAAAATGTTTTCGATACGAAAATTTTTTCGAGTATTGTTGTTCTCTTCGCTAAATTCTGCAGAACTATTCAAATTTTGTACAAATAACTCTAGAACTATGGCATACCTGTCAAGAACTGTGAAAAAAATATACATTTCTGAAAAAAAGGGTGCCAACTTCACAGTAAGTGAAGAGATATTTTCTCCTTAAATTGCAATTATCTCGTAAACTATTAGCAGCACAAAAAAGTGTTACTTGGGTTTTCGATAGAACTCTTGGAGTTCTGTTTAGAACTGTGCTCAGAACTCTTGTACTTATTTACAATTTGCGAAAATTGACGAAGAATGTTTTCGATACGAAATTTTTTTCGAATATTGTTTTCCTCGCCAAATTCTGCAGAACTATTGAAATTTTGTACAAAGAACTCTATAACTATGCCATATCTATCAAGAACTCTGAAAAAAATATATATTTCTGAAAAAAAATAGTGCCAACTTCACAGTAAGTGGAAAGATTTTCTCATTAAAATGCAATTATCTCGTAAAATAGTAGCTGCAGTAAAAAATGTTATTTGGATTTTCGAAAGAACTCTTGGGACTCTGTTCAGAACTATACTCAGAACTCTTGTACTTCTTTACATTTTCCGGAAATTGCCATAGAATGTTTTCGATACGAAAATTTTTCGAGTATTGTTGTTTTCTTCGCTAAATTCTGCAAAACTATTGAAATTTTGTACAGAGAACTCTAGAACTATGACTTATCTATCAAGAACTCTGAAAAAAATATATATTTCTGAAAAAAATAGTGCCAACTTCACAGGAAGTGGAAAGATTTTCTCATTAAAATGCAATTATCTCGTAAAATAGTAGCTGCAGTAAAAAATGTTACTTGGATTTTCGAAAGAACTCTTGGGACTGTGTTTAGAACTATGCTCAGAACTCTTGTACTTATTTACATTTTCCGGAAATTGCCATAGAATGTTTTCGATACGAAAATTTTTCGAGTATTGTTGTTTTCTTCGCTAAATTCTGCAGAACTATTGAAATTTTGTACAGAGAACTCTAGAACTATGACTTAGCTATCAAGAACTCTGAAAAAAATATATATTTCTGAAAAAAAGGGTGCCAACTTCACAGTAGGAGTTCTTATGGAATTCTTATTTAGTTGCAATTACCTCTTAAACTATTACCTGCACAAAAAAATTCTAGTAGCATTTTCGATAGAATTCTTCGCGTGGTGTCCAGAACTGTCATCAGAACTGTTGTACGAATATATTTATATTTTCCGTAGAGAAAGTGTGTCCCACATTTTAAATCAATTTATCTGAAACCATTATCGCCATAGAAAAATGTTGTTGGGATTTTCGATAGAGCTCTTGGGGTTCTGTTCAGAACTGTCCTCAGAACTGTTGTACAAGTTTAATTTTTGCGAAAATTGACAAAAAATATTTTCGATACGAAAATTTTTCGAATAATGTTGTTTTCTTCGCTAAATTCTGCAGAACTATTCAAATTTTGTACAAAGAACTTTAGAACTATGCCATATCTATCAAGAACTCTGAAAAAAATATATATTTCTGAAAAAAAGGGTGCCAACTTCACAGTAAGTGAAAAGATTTTCTCATTAAAATGCAATTATCTCGTAAACTATTAGCTGCACAAAAAAATGATACTTGGATTTTCGAAAGAACTCTTGGAGCTCTGTTCACAACTGTGCTCAGAACTCTTGTACTTTTTCACATTTTGCGGAAATTGGCAAAGACTCTTTTCGATACGAAAATTTTTTCCAGTATTGTTGTTTTCGTCGCTAAATTCTGCAGGACTATTGAAATTTTGTACAAAGAACTCTAGAACTATGCTACATCTATCAAGAACTGTGAAAAAAATGTGTATTTCTCGAAAAAGGGGTGCTAACTTCACACGACTCCTGACAAGTACTTACGATCCAATCTACAGTCCTGCATAAATCAAATCACAGGCCCCAATAGCACCAGACACAGACACACCAGACATAGACACACACCACGTTTGTGCGTCACCCTGATTGGGTTGCTGAAACAGACCGAAAACATTACAGCCCTTTATTCGAATGCTCCCGGACCGCGGATTAGCAGCGAAAATTTCAAACCGCTTGCCAATCGCAAGGTTTGAGGTTTGTCACCAAACGTTTCTGATATTTGCACAAATGCCGGCGGCCAACAAGGAAGTCATTCGAATTTGCATTGTTGTCTGTTCACATGGGAGACGACTGCCGCAGTATTCGTCAAAGCTGTCCTGTTTATGGGACTGCTACGGTCGCAGGTTTGAATCCTGCCTCGGTCATGGATGTGTGTGATGTCCTTAGGTTAGTTAGGTTTAAGTAGTTCTAAGTTCTAGGGGACTGATGACCTAAGATGTTAAGTCCCATAGTGCTCAGAGGCATTTTTTTGTCCTGTTTAAGGAAAAGCAGAATCAACAATGAAGGTGCTCTCGGCAGAAGGACTATAATCGAATGCCTCTTAACATTCTAAATTTGAATTTCTTCTTTTAACAGGAAAACAGGCTGATCGTTAAGTAAGGATAAATTTTTACAGGGATCATGGCGTGCCCCGTCAGGTTCATCACCCTTCTCCTCGCCTTCCCCCACCCCCTTAGAGTACGGTTCTTGCGGTGACCTTATACGGGCCAAGGTGTAATTTAGTGTGTGTACAGGGTGATTCAGGAGGAGTGTCACATAATTTGTGTGGTACTTCTACACAAGTAAACCGAAATAGTCGTAAGGACATGTGACTGCTTTTCGACAGTTAGGGAACAGTGGTGGGTAGAAGACAACACACATGCATGAATGGATATGTAGACAAGTGTAAATACACTCCTGGAAATGGAAAAAAGAACACATTGACACCGGTGTGTCAGACCCACCATACTTGCTCCGGACACTGCGAGAGGGCTGTACAAGCAATGATCACACGCACGGCTCGGCGGACACACCAGGAACCGCGGTGTTGGCCGTCGAATGGCGCTAGCTGCGCAGCATTTGTGCACCGCCGCCGTCAGTGTCAGCCAGTTTGCCGTGGCATACGGAGCTCCATCGCAGTCTTTAACACTGGTAGCATGCCGCGACAGCGTGGACGTGAACCGTATGTGCAGTTGACGGACTTTGAGCGAGGGCGTATAGTGGGCATGCGGGAGGCCGGGTGGACGTACCGCCGAATTGCTCAACACGTGGGGCGTGAGGTCTCCACAGTACATCGATGTTGTCGCCAGTGGTCGGCGGAAGGTGCACGTGCCCGTCGACCTGGGACCGGACCGCAGCGACGCACGGATGCACGCCAAGACCGTAGGATCCTACGCAGTGCCGTAGGGGACCGCACCGCCACTTCCCAGCAAATTAGGGACACTGTTGCTCCTGGGGTATCGGCGAGGACCATTCACAACCGTCTCCATGAAGCTGGGCTACGGTCCCGCACACCGTTAGGCCGTCTTCCGCTCACGCCCCAACATCGTGCAGCCCGCCTCCAGTGGTGTCGCGACAGGCGTGAATGGAGGGACGAATGGAGACGTGTCGTCTTCAGCGATGAGAGTCGCTTCTGCCTTGGTGCCAATGATGGTCGTATGCGTGTTTGACGCCGTGCAGGTGAGCGCCACAATCAGCACTGCATACGACCGAGGCACACAGGGCCAACACCCGGCATCATGGTGTGGGGAGCGATCTCCTACACTGGCCGTACACCACTGGTGATCGTCGAGGGGACACTGAATAGTGCACGGTACATCCAAACCGTCATCGAACCCATCGTTCTACCATTCCTAGACCGGCAAGGGAACTTGCTGTTCCAACAGGACAATGCACGTCCGCATGTATCCCGTGCCACCCAACGTGCTCTAGAAGGTGTAAGTCAACTACCCTGGCAAGCAAGATCTCCGGATCTGTCCCCCCTTGAGCATGTTTGGGACTGGATGAAGCGTCGTCTCACGCGGTCTGCACGTCCAGCACGAACGCTGGTCCAACTGAGGCGCCTTGTGGAAATGGCATGGCAAGCCGTTCCACAGGACCACATCCAGCATCTCTACGATCGTCTCCATGGGAGAATAGCAGCCTTCATTGTTGCGAAAGGTGGATATACACTGTACTAGTGCCGACATTGTGCATGCTCTGTTGCCTGTGTCTATGTGCCTGTGGTTCTGTCAGTGTGATCATGTGATGTATCTGACCCCAGGAATGTGTCAATAAAGTTTCCCCTTCCTGGGACAATGAATTCACGGTGTTCTTATTTCAATTTCCAGGAGTGTATTACTTACCAAAATGCCGTGTAGGCGCTGTGGTGGACAGAATAATTCATCCTACAGGAGGTGCGGGGGTTCTCCAACAGATGCAGCACTGTGATGTAGCACCGAAGCTACCGCTGCACGAGTACAAAGTGTGCAATCGTGAATTGGATCGGTGAGCGGTCGTGAGGCCTTGTGCACGTCGGGCTTGAGTGTTGTTTATTTCAGCAAGTCCACTGTGTCCGTGAATACCAACACATCGCATACGTAGACATGTTGTTTGTGTACGGGTACTGTCATGGCAGTGCTTGTGGGGCTGTGACAGAATACCAGACATTCCTCTGATCGCTTAACCTCCTTGCCAGGGTATTTTCCAAGATTTTTCAAACACTGAATCCGGAACACTACCCAGTGTACATGTAACATCAGAACATGAGGCAGTCTAGTCAGTTGAGGAAAGAGACGACATTATTGCATTCGTACAACAGAGTCCTACCACCAGTGTACACAGCACATTAGCCATCAGCTTGATATTCCACAAACCCTTGTGTGGCGTATGTTCACTCCAAAGACTTGTACCCATTCCACGTGCAGCCTGTGCAACATCTGCATCCACGTGACTCATTAAGCAGAGTTCTATGAATGATTGGCTGTACACAGAGATGTCGTGCAAAACACTTTATTTACAGGTGACACTACAGTTACACGCAATGGACCATGAACGCCTACAGTTCTCACACAGGGACGATGGAGAACCCACATAGCACAAGGGAAACAAGATTCCAAGTTAGGGTTCTCAGTGAACGTCTGGAGTGGCATGACTGATAGCTTAGTGATAGGGCCTGAGTTCCTGCCAAATCGCATGACAGCCGCAGCATATACACATTTCCTGATTGAAGACCTGCCTGCGTTTTTGGAAGACACGGCATTAGAGCAACGGCAACAAATGTACTTGCAACATGATGGATCACCGTGTCACAGTACCAGATAAGTGTACTTGTATCTGAATAACACAATTCCTCAACGGTGGCCTGCCAGATCACCCGACATAACCCCATTAGAATTCTGTGTATGGGGTGGTTAAAGAGGGATGCGTATACTACAAAGGTGAATACGCGTGAAGAACTTGTCGCTCGCATCACTGATGCTGTTGCCCGCATTGAAGAAAGCCGAGATGATGCATTTTGGTAAGTAATATTCACACTTGTCTTCATAATCATTCATGGATATGTGTAGTCTGCAACCCGCTCCACTTCCGTTACGATCGAAAATCGGACACATGTTCATAGGACTTTTTCGATTTATTTTCACATTCTGAATCACCTCACAAATTATGTGACATTCCTCCTGCATCACCCTATGTCTGTAGGCAAGGAGGTGGGCTGACTGAAAGACAAAGTGTGGGTAATATTTTGCTGGGTTGGGAATGGGGTGGAGTGGGATAGGCATTAGGAGAGGGAGAGTACCCCATCTATGCACTTACCCTGGAGCACTATAACTGTACTACTAGGGCCTACGTTTATGATATATCTCTGCAATCTTAAATATCTATTTTTTGTTGGCACATTTTCTATATTTCACCTGAATTTTGATTCATCGGGTTATTTGTTGCATATCATACAGCGATAAGGCATCTTTATTTTATCAGGTTGACTGTGTGACACAGACCCAAACTGAGACAAACAAAGTTCATAGGAACAATGCAATCAAAACTCAAGACCGTTTCTTAAAGAATAAATAAATTTAAAAGTAATCGCTAAAATCTTACAGAGACAAATGCATAAACTTAATGAGAATATGTTAAGATACTTTTTTTTATTTCATCCAAAAAATTTACTATGTTTGTGTCAATGTACCGACATAAATGTAATGTTGTGTTGCATCGCTGTGGATAAGTTTGGAAACCTAGTGTAAATGTGATCCCACTCATAGTAACAACCACTTGACTTGGCCACTTGACTTGCCATTTTCGTCCATTCCAATGACTATCATTACAAGTTTCTCTTGCCGTGACTTCATGCAACTTTGAACAATGGTTTGTGGTCTAATCCAGAGCCATCAGATGTCTTACTACAGAAAATTATCGCTCTCCACAGCCAACACTATCAGTCGAAAATATACTTTACCAAAGAGTAACTGTAACAGCTGCAGTTATTTCTTCTGAAATGATAGTAAAGTGCCCATAAGCCACCGATTCTTTAAGGAAAGTTCAAACTTAAGTTTACTTTTCAAATGAGATAAAGTACTCCGTCTTCAGGCCACAAGTGGCCCATCAGGACCATCCGACCGCCGTGTCATCCTCAGGTGAGAATGCGGATAGGAGGGGCATGTGGTCAGCACACCGCTCTCCTGGTCGTTATGATGGTTTTCTTTGACCGGAGCCGCTACTATTCGGTCGAGTAGCTGATCAATTGGAATCACGAGGCTGAGTGCACCCCGAAAAATGTCAACAGCGCATGGCGGCCTGGATGGTCATCCATCCAGGTGCTGGCCACGCCCGACAGTGCTTAACTTCGGTGATCTCACGGGAACCAGTGTATCCACTGCAGCAAGGCCGTTGCCACTACAAATGAGATAACATCTTAAATATTTGTTAAGCATGTAAGCGAAAAAAGTTTAAAAAATGTTTGAGACTATGTGTATATATTGTTGGAAGTTGCCCTCATTGTCAAATACTAGATGAATGAAGTCTGAATATTTACATGCCGTCAGTTAAGCTGTCTTAAGAGAGACACGAAATTTCTAACTGTAATACTTGCCTTGTTGAGTTTGTAATGTGACAACGTGCCGTCTAGTGAATGCCAGGCATAGTCAAGGCGCAACGGTAGAGAAAGTGGACGCCTATGCCATCTGTGGGCCAGAATCGAAGGCAAAGCGGAAGTGCTTCCGCCTGGTGGCAGCTAAATTAAAGAACGCTATGCAGGAGACAGTGTCTGGCTTGTGTTGCACTCTGACAGCGAAATAACAAAAGAATTAAACTAAATAATATTGTTACGTGTAGTAAAAATATAAATGTAATATTACTTTAATACACTCCTGGAAATTGAAATAAGAACACTGTGAATTCATTGTCCCAGGAAGGGGAAACTTTATTGACACATTCCTGGGGTCAGATACATCACATGATCACACTGACAGAACCACAGGCACATAGACACAGGCAACAGAGCATGCACAATGTCGGCACTAGTACAGTGTATATCCACCTTTCGCAGCAATGCAGGCTGCTATTCTCCCATGGAGACGATCGTAGAGATGCTGGATGTAGTCCTGTGGAACGGCTTGCCATGCCATTTCCACCTGGCGCCTCAGTTGGACCAGCGTTCGTGCTGGACGTGCAGACCGCGTGAGACGACGCTTCATCCAGTCCCAAACATGCTCAATGGGGGACAGATACGGAGATCTTGCTGGCCAGGGTAGTTGACTTACACCTTCTAGAGCACGTTGGGTGGCACGGGATACATGCGGACGTGCATTGTCCTGTTGGAACAGCAAGTTCCCTTGCCGGTCTAGGAATGGTAGAACGATGGGTTCGATGACGGTTTGGATGTACCGTGCACTATTCAGTGTCCCCTCGACGATCACCAGTGGTGTACGGCCAGTGTAGGAGATCGCTCCCCACACCATGATGCCGGGTGTTGGCCCTGTGTGCCTCGGTCGTATGCAGTCCTGATTGTGGCGCTCACCTGCACGGCGCCAAACACGCATACGACCATCATTGGCACCAAGACAGAAGCGACTCTCATCGCTGAAGACGACACGTCTCCATTCGTCCCTCTATTCACGCCTGTCGCGACACCACTGGAGGCGGGCTGCACGATGTTGGGGCGTGAGCGGAAGACGGCCTAACGGTGTGCGGGACCGTAGCCCAGCTTCATGGAGACGGTTGCGAATGGTCCTCGCCGATACCCCAGGAGCAACCGTGTCCCCAATTTGCTGGGAAGTGGCGGTGCGGTCCCCTACGGCACTGCGTAGGATCCTACGGTCTAGGCGTGCATCCGTGCGTCGCTGCGGTCCGGTCCCAGGTCGACGGGCACGTGCACCTTCCGCCGACCACTGGCGACAACATCGATGTACTGTGGAGACCTCACGCCCCACGTGTTGAGCAATTCGGCGGTACGTCCACCCGGCCTCCCGCATGCCCACTATACGCCCTCGCTCAAAGTCCGTCAACTGCACCTATGGTTCACGTCCACGCTGTCGCGGCATGCTACCAGTGTTAAAGACTGCGATGGAGCTTCGTATGCCACGGCAAACTGGCTGACACTGACGACGGCGGTGCACAAATGCTGCGCAGCTAGCGCCATTCGACGGCCAACACCGCGGTTCCTGGTGTGTCCACTGTGCCGTGCGTGTGATCATTGCTTGTACAACCCTCTCGCAGTGTCCGGAGCAAGTATGGTGGGTCTGACACACCGGTGTCAATGTGTTCTTTTTTCCATTTCCAGGAGTGTATATGAAAATGACTGGAATTGGATATTGTAATGCTATGGTATGTTTAACTGTAAATAGAGAACTTGGCATGATGTGTAATAATGTTTATGTGTGGGGGGAATCCCCGAGAATGAGAACAGTGTACATGTTGGCGCGTATTAATTATTGGCGTTAGAAGTAAGTTGGCATAGCTCTGAGGCAGACCAAGTGTTAAGTGGCATAAAAGTGACTGCCGGTGTGTGCTATGGTAACGTTGCTAACAGACCATTTAGAAGTGAGCTGAAAACAGATATGGATTGGTTTACCGTATGGCTACAAGCTAAATGGACACTAAGGCTTGTAAGACGCCGTATTTCGACAGAGATAGGCTGTGAGCGGCAAAATAGTACGGCTTCTCACTCTGAGGTACATGGCACTGCATGGTGCAGTGCTGTGTTAATTGCGACGAGTGGCTTGTGCCAATGGCGAGGTGTGAAGGGACCAGTAGCTGCATCCAACAGCGTATTGTGATCTCCATAACTGATGAGGTCCATTGGTGAGCTCAATTCGGTAGCAACGAACTAAAAGTTATCTTACAAGGGTATTATTATGAACAGTGGTTGTTATACCGACGTCATTACCAGTACATTTATATTTTGTGAATCAGTTTGTGTAATAGTCAAACCAAGTTCTCTACAGTGTGTAAAGTTTGGAGGCAATAATAATTTTGTGGTTTAAATTGCATTCCCCGAGTGTAATCAATTATTTAAAGGAAATAGCTCATTATTACCCCATATCCAGTGATTACTATGTGCTGCAACATCAGTGAAAAGTTATGGTGCGTGAGTATCGGCATAGCAATATTAAAAGAGAAAATAGTCGGAATTAACGCCGAAATTGCCAGCAGATGCTGCTTCATGCAATGGATGGAAGATGCCAGGTACTGTGCCACCTTAATTACTATTCAGCTCGATGTGGTGGCTTTTCAGTACATTGCCATAGTCAAAAATTACTCGGTTTGCCCGAGCAACGTGATTCTCAGTTAGTGTTTTCAGTAACTATATTGACAAGCAGATCTATATTGTTCTTTAATTAAGCATTCAAGGAAATTGCCGCCACCACAGTACACATTGTGCCTTCAGCACAATGCAATCTCAATAACATTAAATTCAGTAATTACAATTCATGTAGTTTACATTAACGTAAAACAAGTTCAAGTGTTTATCATGTGTGTTTATGTATTGTGAAACGATTTCAGGCTGTGGTATTGTTTTAAAGGAAATGTGTCCTCCTGCTAGGCAATATCAAAAAAACAGAATTAAGTGCTCCCTGTTCAGTCACTTCAAAGAGTGGCTCTGAGCACTATGGGACTCAACTGCTGTGGTCATAAGTCGCCTAGAACTTAGAACTACTTAAACCTAACTAACCTAAGGACAGCACACAACACCCAGCCATCACGAGGCAGAGAAAATCCCTGACCCCGCCGGGAATCGAACCCGGGAACCCGGGCGTGGGAAGCGAGAACGCTACCGCACGACCACGAGATGCGGGCACTTCAAAGAGATTATCAGTGCTACTAATAATCAAATATAGACGTAAAAATAAGTTTGTTACTCGCCAATATCATTATTTATTCCAAAAATTCCGTGTAGTGGTTGGATTACCACAGGGTGTCTATTCAAACCTATTGCACGCGAGAGCCGCTTTCCTGAGGTCCGATGCCGCATGGTCTAATAATAACACAGTAAATTCGGGTAGTGGCATCTCAAGTTAAACTTCTGACATAAGATTATACATCTTAATGAGTAGGTTATATCAGCGTTTTGAACTTTTAAATTCGCTCAATAATCTCATGAAATATTGAAAATAAAATTTTTATTGTCCCTGGAACTCGTTAGATAGACAATCCGTCACTTGGAATGGGTTCTGGGTTCCAAAATAGTCACTTAGCTGTGTAGATAGTCTTATCACTTGCATGACCATGAACACTGCTGAAACCATAATGCCAGGCTTGAAATATTCTTTTTATGGGAATGGCATTGCTCTCTCCAAATGGGAAGAAGTGTTACCCATCCCAAAGAATTACATTCTAGAAACACCTTCTACTAAAATACGTTATTCTTAACAAGCTTACTAATCAGTTAAATAAATTAGAACACCTGTTATAAACAACTAACTTTATTAGATTCTAGTGACAGACATTATGAAACAAGCACTATCCTTTAACCAAAATGTGACTACGATACAGAATTCAAGCCCCAAAGTAACTTGAAAATTAATAAAATGATGTCATGATACAGCTACGGAGAGCCTACATAAATAATTTTTTCCTTTTATATCTAGGAGATGTGTGTATAAATGCGATTTGAAGTGGAATGACCACTTAAAAAGTCCGAAGCCTGACTGAAATTCGTTGGAAGAATCCGCAGGAAATGAATGCATCAACAAAGGAAGTAGCTTATAAAACACTCGTTCGACTGAAACTTGAATACTGTTCCTCAGTATGGGATCCGTATCAGATAGGACTGGTAGAAAAAATAAAAACAATCCAAATAAAAGAAGAACACTTTTTTTATAGATTCATCTATTAAGCACTGAATAATTAAAGAGTGGCGTTTTTAGTTGTGGCGAAATCTTCTCACGAAATTTCAATCGCCAACTTTCTCCTCCAAATGCGAAAATATTTTGTTGATACCTATCTACATAGGGAAAAACGGTCATCATAATAAATTAAGGGAACTAGAGCTCACACAGAAAGATATAGATGTTCGCTTTTTCCGCGCTCTGTTCGAGATAGAGAACTATTGTAAATGTGGTTCGATGAACCCTCTGCCAGGCACTCAAGTGTGACTTGCAGAATATCCATGTAGATGTAAGAGCAGAAGCGTTCTACATTACGATATGTCCTTTATGTATGTATGTATGTATGTATAAACGCCTGAAGATCAACAGAACATGTTCGAAACGCGTTGTATTATGTTAGATTAAACGTAAAACAAAAAGTGACTGGTAGCAGAAACAGAAATAAATAATTATCCCACACAATCACGGTTCACAAACATAGCCATTATAGCTGAAAACAATAACGATATGTCCTACTGATAAGGTTCCAATAGTATATGTAAGATGACAGGTGGAGTATAGATGTAAATGTAGATATATTTCAGTACATGATTTTTAGTTACTAGTGCTATTGCTCTTAATAAATTGCAAATTCTTCTATTAGACCGTAGGATAGCTTTCTTATGAGAGCTTGTATAAGAGTTAAGAATAAACTCTCGAGAGTGGACAGTCAAGCAAGAGTTTCTAACTGAATTGTGTGGCTGACAGTTGCTTCCGCGTGCCAAGACGCTGCTAAAATGCTAAAACGTGTCAGCTGGATTAATATGGGCATAAAAAGGACATTAATTAGCGTTGAACAATGTGTGGGCACTGGTGTTCAACTAGATGGAGAAGAACAGTTTCTCGAATTCTATAGATGAAGATAGCATATTTTCAGTTGAAATACTGTGAGAAAGGAAGTAAAAAATCCATATTGGAAGAATTTCATCGAAGCAATTACTTCAGTGTCCACAGGGAAAAATTATATCAGCATTTGGCGTAAGCCATCAAACGACAAATAACAGTAAAAGAACTGAATAATGATAGGGTAGAAGTAGTTACTGGATCTGCCCAACTTTTACCAAAGACGTCTTGGAATTCATAGGTAATACATTCTGTAATGAGTTCAACTTGGAGAGTATGTGTGATAAGTCGCTATAGGGCAAAAAGACATTGTAATTCTGGAATATTACTATATATGAAGTGTTGGTAATCGTGATATAAGCAAAGGAAGCAGTTTAGTTTATTTATTCGATTTCCATCATTTATAACAATTCTTAAACACAGACTTTTCTTAATATTTGATGACATGTACCAACAGACGGCGCTCCAAATGGGAATGGTAAGCCCAAGAGAGTACCATATATCATCATACAATGTTCCCTGTTTACTGTCTCACAGCATAAACTTCCTCCTAATTGATATTTCAGATTTGCTATGAAATAAGATATTTGCAATAGACTAGTCAACTTAGATAATGTAGAATCAGTACGAAGTAAATTGTTAAATAGTAAATTTTTATTCAAAAACAGCTCACAATTATTTTGTGGCAACTATTCAGTTAAAAATATATGTCCCTAGCTGCTCAAACATGACTTAAATAAAAGTCAGTTTGAAGAAAATTATTTATGAACGGTGTTAACATTCGTGATGGGACACGTTAAACATTATCATGTATATGAGCTCCACATCTCATTTAATTTATAAGGATGCAGGCATAATTTTTCTGTCAAATAATCAGAACATCGAATGGGCGATAATGATGGTGTTCCAGCACCACTACAGTCTTTTTGTTGTTCTAGTCTTCAGTCCAGAAACTGATTTGATGCAGCTCTCCATGCTACTCTATCCTGTGCAAACTTCTTCATCTCCCAATACCTACTGCAGCCTACATCCCTCTGAAACCGTTTAGTGTATTCATCTCTTGGTCTCCCTCTACGATTTTTACCCTCCACGCTACCTTCCAAAACTAAGTTGGTGATCCCTTTATGCCTCAGAATACGTCCTACCAAACGATCCCTTCTTCTAATCAAGTTGTGCCACAAATTTCTCTTCTCCCAAATTCTATTCAGTAGCCCCTCATTAGTTATGTGATCTACCCATCTAATCTTCAGCATTCTTCTGAGGTAGCACATTTCGAAAGCTTCTATTCTCTTCTTGTCTAAACTATTTATCGTCTGCGTTTCACTTCCATACATGGCTACACTCCAACAAATACTTTCAGAAACGACTTCCTGACACTTAAATCTGTACTCGATGTTAACAAATTTCTCTTCTTAGGAACGCTTTCCTTGCCATTGCCAGTCTACATTTTATATCCTCTCTACTTCGACCATCATCTGTAATTTTGCTCCCCAAATAACAAAACTCATTTCCTAATCTAATTCCCTCAACATCGCCCGATTTAATTCTACTACATCCCATTATCCTCGTTTTGCTTTTGTTGATGTTCATCTTATATCCTACTTTCAAGACACTATCCATTCCGCTCAACTGCTCTTGCAGGTCCATTCTTGTGTCTGACATAATTACAACGTCATCGGCGAATCTTCGAGTTTTTATTTCTTCTCTATGGATTTTAATTCCTACTCTTAATTTTTCTTTTGTTTCCTTGACTGCTTGCTCAATATACAGATTGAATAACATCGGGGATAGGCTACAACCCTGTCTCACTCCCTTCCCAACCACTGCTTCCCTTTCATACCCCTCGACTCTTATAAATGCCATCTGGTTTCTGTACAAATTGTAAATAGCCTTTCGCTCCCTGTATTTTACCCCTGCCACCTTCAGAATTTGAAAGAGAGTATTCCAATCAACATTGTCAAAAGCTTTCTCTATGTCTACAAATGCTAGAAACGTAGGTTTGCCTTTCTGCAATCTATTTTCTAAGATAAGTCATAGGGTCAGTATTGCCTCGCGTGTTCCAACATTTCTACGGAATCCAAACTGATCTTCCCTGAGGTCGTCTTCTGCCAGTTTTTCCATTCGTCAGTAAAGAATTCGTGTTAGTATTTTGCAGCCGTGGCTTATTAAACTGATAGTTCGGTAATTTTCACATCTGTCAACACCTGCTGTCTTTGGGATTGGAATTACTATATTCTTCTTGAAGTCTGAGGGTATTTCGCCTGTCTCATACATCTTGCTCACCAGATGGTAGAGTTTTCTCAGGGCTGGCTCTCCCAAGGCTATTAGTAGTTCTAATGGAATGTTGTCTACTCCAGGGGCCTTGTTTCGACTTAGGTCTTTCAGTGCTCTGTCAAACTCTTCACGCAGTATCGTATCTCCCATTTCATCTTCATCTACATTCTTTTCCATTTCCATTATATTGTCCTCAAGAACATCGCCCATGTATAGACCCCCCATATACTCCTTCCACCTTTCTGCCTTCCCTTCTTTGCTTAGAACTGGGTTTCCATCTGATATTCATGCAAGTGGTTCTCTTTTCTCCAAAGGTCTCTTTAATTTCCCTGTAGGCGGTATCTATCTTACACCTAGTGATATACGCCTCTACATCCTTACATTTGTCCTCTAGGCATCCCTGTTTAGCCATTTTGCACTTCCTGTCGATCTCATTTTTGAGGCGTTTGTGTTCATTTTTGCCTGCTTCATTTACTGCATTTCTCCTTTCATCAATAATTCAATATCTCTGCTGTTACCCAATGATTTCTATTAGCCCTCGTCTTTTAAACTACTTGATCCTCCGCTGCCTTCACTATTTCATCTCTCAAAGCTATCCATTCTTCTTCTACTGTATTTCTTTTCCCCATTCTTGTCAATCGTACTCTAATGCTCTCCCTGAAACTCTCTACAACCTCTGGTTCTGTCAGTTTATCCAGGTCCCATCTCCTTAAATTCCCACCTTTTTGCAGTTTCTTCAGTTTTAATCTACAGTTCATAACCAATATATTGTGGTCAGAGTACACATCTGTCCCTGTCTTACATTTTAAAACCTGCTTCCTAAATCTCTGTCTCACCATTATATAATCTATCTGAAACCTTCCAGTATCTCCAGGCTTCTTCCATGTATACAACCTTCTTTCATGATTCTTGAACCAACTGTTAGCTATGACTAAGTTATGCTCTGTGCAAAATTCTACCAGGTGGCTTCCTCTTTCTTTCCTTAACCCCATTCCATATTCACCTACTACGTTTCCTTCTCTTCCTTTTCCTACTATCGAGTTCCAGTTGCCCATCACTATTAAATTTTCGTCTCCCTTCACTATCTGAATAATTTATTTTATCTCATCATACATTTCATCAATCTCTTCGTCATCTGCGGAGCTAGTTGACATATAAACTTATACTACTGTGGTAGGCAAGGGCTTCGTATCTATCTTGGCCACAATAGTGCATTCACTATGCTGTTTGTAGTACCTTATCCGCATTCCTATTTTCCTGTTCATTATTAAATCTACTCCTGCATTACCCCTATTTGATTTTATATTTATAACCCTATATTCACCTGACCAGAAGTCTTGTTCCTCCTGCCACCGAACTTCGCTAATTGCCACTATATCTAACTTTAACCTATCCATTTCCCTTTTTAATTTTCTAACCGATCTGCCCGATTAAGTGATCTGACATTCCACGCTCCGATCCGTAGAACACCAGTTTTTTTTCCCTCCTGATGATAACGTCCTCCTGAGTAGTCCCCGCCTGGAGATCCGAATGGGGGGACTATTTTACCTCCTTAATATTCCCTAGAGGACGCCATCATCATTTAACCGTACAATAAAGCTGCATGCGCTGGGGAAAAATTATGGCTGCAGTTTCCACTTGCATTCAGCCATTCGCAGTACCAGCACAGCAAGACCGTTTTGGTTAGTGTAACAAGGCCAGATCAGTCAATCATCCAGACTGTTGCCCTGCAGCTACTGAAAAGGCTGCTGTCGCTCTTCAGAAACCACACATTTGTCTGGCCTCTCAACACATAACGTTCCGTTGTGGTTGCACCTACGGTACAGATATCTGTTTCCCTGAGGCTCGCAAGCCTCCCCACCAACGGCAAGGTACATGGTTCATGGGGGGGGGGGGGGGGGGGTCTACAGTCTTCACACCAGATATAAATACACTGATCAAATGGTTCAAATGGCTCTGAGCACTATGGGACTCAACTTCTGAGGTCATCAGTCCCCTAGAACTTAGAACTACTTAAACCTAACTAACCTAAGGACATCACACACATCCATGCCTGAGGCAGGATTCGAACCTGCGACCGTACCGGTTGCGCGGTTCCAGACTGCAGCTCCTAGAACCGCTCGGCTACCCCGGCCGGCTACACTGATCAGCCAGCACAATATGAACACCGACCCACTATCAATATAAACCCATCCAGCGTTATCAAGGTGACATGGCGAGGAGTAACTGCTAGTCAGACACACGCACTGTTCAAGTAGCATCAGTGAGAGTGTTGTCCATGCGCAGAAAGAGCATCTGAGTTTTACCGAGGGCAGATTATGGAGGCCTGGACGTACGGCACGAGCATTTCGAAAACTGCACGACTTGTCAGGTCGTTTGAGGAGTACTACGGCGAGTATCTTCAACACATGGCGAATCCGAGGTGAAACCAAGTCCAGATGTCGTGAGGTTTAGCGGCCACCCCACATTACAGATGTCGGACGTGTAGGTTAGACAGACTGACAAAACAAAACAGACGGCGAACTATGACCAAACTAATATCAGACTTCAACGTCGAGCAGAGTACAAGTGTGACTGAACGAACAGTGAACCAAACACTCCTAATGCCGGGCCTCCGCCGCTGATAACTCATAAATGTGCCGCTGTTAACACCACGACATTGGCACGTATGACTGAAATGAGAACGTAGCCATCGGCAATGGACATTAGCGCAGTGGCAGAGCGTTGCATGGTCTGATGAATACCGATACCTTCTCCATTATGCCAATGGGAAGGTGCGAATCCGTCGTCTTCCAGGGGAACAGCTCCTTGATACCTGTACTGCAGGAGAGAGACAAGCTGGCAATAGTTCCATTAAACTCTGGGGGACATTGCGATATTCACGTTGGCATACATGCATCTATTGGAGCTCATGCAAGGCACCATGAAGGCCAAGGAGTATTGTACACAAGTTGCAGACCACGTCCACCCCTTCATGACGATCATATTTCCCGACGGCAGTTGCTCATCAATAAGATAATGCGCCATTTCACAAGGCCAAGAGGGTGATGGAGTGGTTCGATAGCACAGTGGCGAGTTCCAGTTGATGTGCTGGCACCCCAACTCGCTAGATATGAACATCTGGGTCACGGTGTCAGCTCATCGCCCCTTCCCCGGAATTTACGGGAATTAGGTGACTTGTGTGTGAAGATGTGGTGGAGCGACCTACCAAGGCCTCATTGCTTCCATACTATGACATGTCGCTGCTTTTATCTGTGCCAAGGTTTGACATACCAGCTATTAGGTGGGTGGTCATAATATTCTGGCTGATCAGTGTATGCATCTTACAGAGTCCGAAGACGGCTATTCAAAAACCTTTGTGATCGAGACAAATAAATAAAAAATTATGTATTTCATTTAAAATACCGAAAATAGGTTATGTATTTTTGTTTAAGAACCACTCATACCTCTGTCACACTGTATGTTACCAAATTTGGTACCATATGGATTGTTTTCTGCAGAGTAAGTAAATATAAATACTGCCAACTGCTTGTGGCTCAGCGGTAAAGTGCAGGACTCAGGTCTGATCCCCAATCAATCCTAGGATTTTTATCTGTCATTTGCAATTTCTTGCACTTCTGGCCAAGATAGTTGGTGTGAGAAACATGCTAAGATGCGCCATGGTTTGAAATCTACATTAAACTGTAGGTCCTCCTAAACTGGGTGGTTTGATTACTGATTTAACAATAACTGAAGCATGTGCGGGATTTCTACCTCTCATATTGGCTATATTTCTCATGGCTTCACATAATCATGTCACAAATAAATAATAGAAAATATATCTTCGCTCTATCATAGTCATAGATAAATTCAGTAAGCGCAAGAGTAAATATTTTGTAATCGTCTGCAATAACAAATAGAACTGAAGTGATAATTATAAATTGTATAAATCACGATTTGTCTTAACGGTTTTAAATCATTAATGGGCTCGTCTGGGATGAACTTGCAATGTACAGATATGTCGATGTATAGATATCACACTAATCCACCACTATGTACTGTTGATTTTTATGGACCCATACAAAATTGTGATGACTGCAGAAACTAAGTAAGTCAGCAACTCATGTGCTTATTACCCTGTTCAGTAGATAGTATCACAATGCTGTGGCAAAATACCATGCTGGCTTATGGATTATTAGCATGCAATACTTTCAAAGATTATACTTTTTGGTTGAGAATCTACTGTGTGTGGAAGTATTACAAAATGAGTTCCTGAGACATAAATCTAGGACGAACAAAAAAGAGAATGAAAAGAATCAGTAAAAATATATGTAAGCCTTTGTGAGGTCGTTAAAGATAAAGGACCCAGAATATGAAAATTGGAGGCCTGACGTTGTTAGAACAAGAGGAACAGATATTAACTATAAATGGTGCATGTAGTGTTTCTCCTAATTAAGCATTGATGAAAACAGTATCTACATCTACGTGATTACTCTGCTATTCATAATAAAGTGCCTGGCAGAGGGTTCAATGAACCACCTTCAAGCTGTCTCTCTACCGTTCCACTCTCGAACGGCGCGCTGGAAAAACGAGCACTTCAAAAAAATTCACATTACGGATGGCTCTCAGGATCCAGTCCCATCCGCTGGGGGACCAAACTTCGGACATAGAATACGTGTTCTGACGTGACGTGTGGTTGGTCCACCCGTGAACCCTATCGCAGATGTGATGCGTGGTGGATCCGTCTCCGAACATAGCTCCGTATATACTCGTATAGTCCATGGCAGATCCACACCTGAACGCTAACTCGGATGTTGTATATTGTGGATCTGCCTCCCAACACCACTTCGTACATTGCGCGTGACGGATCCACCTCCAAACCCTAATCCATGCACGGCATATTGTGGATGCGCATCTCAGCACCGATCCGGATAAACATGCGGCAGATCCACATTCGAATGCTAACTCGGGTCTACTGCGGGTCCTGTGAGCCATCCGTGATGCGTGCATATGCACAGACATACACAAAATAGAGCAAACACACTCCGCATGTGGAGGTGACTGGATACATTCGAGAGTACAGTGCTATATTACAGCCCCCCCCCCTCCCCCCGATCAATGCATTTGGGGTAGGCGTTGGCAGCTGTGCTGCATGTACAAGCAACTTTAGAACACAGAACTAGATGTTATGTCATGATCGCATGGGTAGATCTGATCTAAAATCGATTGAATTGCGAAAAATGAGGAACTAATAGGTATAAAATGATCGAATATAGACCCAAATGCAGTGAAATCGAGGAAGTACTTTGCTATCTTCTGGTTCGCGCCGAACAATTTGTATATGGGACCAAGTATGTGGCAACAGGAGGAATCCGAGAAAACGTGGATATTGAAAAGAAGGGAATAAGGGAGGCAGTCAATTTTTTCCCATTTAGGCAACATTATACAGTATGTCTGTTGAGGTACCAGTGATACACGCGAGTTGACTACTGTATTTGATGCTTTTTGGGACGACAGGGAACGATTCATTTCTAAACTTACTTCCATCTGCGTTAAAGGATAACAAATAGTGGACCGGATAATCGATTGAGATGGAGTTGTAACGAGATACAATTTAATGGCTGACAGATTCATTCTAGAGAAGGATAAATTGATGGAGGTCAATTTTTTCCCAGTGTTCTGTCTGGATAAATCAGTTACGTGATGTAACCTGCATTCTATTCGTATGCAGCTACGTGTTCCGTATGTGCTTTAAAATACTGTCTACTTGCGATCGTTAACAGTAAACCTGTCGGTCATCAGAGGACTTCCACCTCATGTGTGAAGAAACTTGACACACTCCTCTAAATGAGCTTTCTCATTTATGCGATCACCCCTGTCGCATCTTGTGTGTAAAATGGAGACTTCATAGTCATAACTATGTTAGCGGTATGAGCTTGTGACACGCTACAATCCCCGTGTACACATTTGCCCGACAGATGTTGTGATTACAGAGTTAGTGGCGGAATGACTTGTAATTTTCACATGTCGGACGCTGCTGTACGCGTTTATCTGTTTCCATGTAGGATGTATCCCCCGCTACTAACTGTCATTTTATATAGGCCTGATGCAGGCATGGTATAATTTCTGAACTGTGATCGGATGCGAAAAGTGGACACTATACGCCTCTGTAAAGCTATATTGTGTTCGTATGATGCAAAGTAAAGGTTTTACGGAAGTAGTTTTTTCGTTTTACGATTCGATAAGATAATTCGGCGTAGAGAAACTGTGAAGAAGGATGTATGTCTGATACGCCAGAAAGGTATTCGATCTAACATTATAGCCTGTTTTTAAGTGCAGAACATTGTAGTCTTAGGAGTGCATGTGTTTATGTTCTCTCTCTTACCAATACCTTCCATGTACAGATCCTAGACTCTAGAACAATAATTTAGAGTTGATAGCTTCGTTCATTTAGGTAAAAATGTGTCCAACTCAATTCATCTCGAACTCCATCGCGTATAAAAATAAGTATTTTCTTGTTCTTCTTAACTTTATGCTATTACATTACGGCACTTTGAAATGTTAATATACATCGATAAGGAGTGCTAAGCTCCTCGACATAGTCAAATCTCGAGAAATCTCGTGCACTTGGACGGGCTAGGACTCGCAAAGCTCTATTCATTCACGAGTCATGAAGTGTAGCAGTCTGCTTCTGATCGGTTGGAGATTAATTCTCTATCGATGATGCAGGGCGGGTTGGTCAATGACTGTGTGAGAATGGTCTTTTACCCTATGATAGGGGGAATGCTTTGTGACTCCCATACGCAGAGAGATGGACAGTAAATTAAGTACTATGCTCGAGGTCTTAGAAATATGTAGAGTGCTGTCTGGTGTACTTTGATGATTTAAATGTTCGATAATTAACTGTGAATGGGCGTACTGAGTAGTCATCTATCCATGTTCGCAATGATACTCGCAAAGTAGAGAACGGATGGTTTAGCTATGGTTCTGAAATTGAGGAAACATGCTGTCACATGATTGGCCGCTATTGAAGTTAGTGTAAAATTGTTCGCGCTATCAAGTTTCATGTTTATTATTAGGGTACATCGATGGTGTCTTTTCCATCCCATCCCTGCATTGGTTAGCAGATAATGATTGACTGATATGGCTTGTTTGAGTTGGGGAGAAAGTATTTGTGGATGGGCGGCAACTTCTGGGGGTTGCTAGCAGCGTAATAGTGATCGCGTACATGAGTGCAGTATGAGGAGTGAGTCTAAAGGGAAGGCACAGTCGTCGCCTATTCCATCAGTGTGAGAGACGAGTCTCAATGTGTAGGTCGTCATTCACTTTCGGACATCAGTTTGGAAACCTACGCCAACGCCGTAAAAGTCTTCTACTTTCGCTATGTTGTAAGTGGGTTTTTATTTAAAATAAGCAGATGTGTGGCGTGTTATGGTAGTTGCAGTAACAAAATGATTTACAGCGTGCGATGTCTAGTTTTCTGTGAGAGGCCTTGTATCAGGGCGTCTTAATGTTAGTTTAGAACATGAGACAGGCATTGAACTCGTGGCAGAAAAACGAAATGTTTGGCGTTGTACAAAAGCGTGTTAAAACACAGTGTTTGAGACAACTAAATAGGACCAGAGGGAGCGTGTCATACGATAATCCGCCTAGAGTATAAGTGATAAAACTTTAAAGTGGCCTCGGCGGTGTCTGTATATTTAACAGCATCGTGTCATACATACAGCAGCAGTAGCAGTAGCAGTTTACCGAGCGAGGTGGCGCAGTGGTTAGCACAGTGGACTCGCATTCGGGAGGACGACGGTTCAATCCCGTCTCCGGCCATCCTGATTTGGGTTTTCCGTGATTTCCCTAAATCGTTTCAGGCAAATGCCGGGATGGTTCCTTTGAAAGGGCACGGCCGATTTCCTTCCCAATCCTTCCTTAACCCGAGCTTGCACTCCGTCTCTAATGACCTCGTTGTCGACGGAACGTTAAACACTAACCACCACCACCTGCAGTAGCAGTTTGAGGGGAGAGCCGGTGAGGAAGGGGTTATACGGCTAGGAATGCCTGGATGGCTGCACGCTGCGCTATTGTGGGAAGCATTGTGAAATCTGTTTCCCCGCACTGGAGGCTGACCGCAGCTACTCGTATGCATCATTGCGCCCGCATCGGTGCCTTGGTGTCTTCTAATTCGTATGAGCTTTTATATTTCGTAAATTTTATCTGTTGGGCTGGTTGATTTGAATGGACGTGGATCTGTAGTACTTGTATCTAGCTTGGGGACGTACCACATTGCGTGCATTTCCACCGAATGGTCCAAACACGGTCCTGTTGCAGTAATTCAGGTCGTTCTGTTTCTACAGAGGTTGCTGAAGGTGGTGGATATGTCTTTCTCCGACTTCTGCTCAGTTCAGACTTAAATTGGACCGATCACATGCGCGAAGCCGTAGAAATGGGATCAGTTGCATGACGTGTAGGGGGTGACTAAAACCAAGTTGAAATTTTACTGTAGAAGCTAGGTTCGGGAAAGGTGACTCGTTTCGAGATATGAGAGTGCGACAAATATGACTGAGTAGTGGTTGTAATTTGACGCAGGTATATGTTTGAATGGAGAGAGGTGATTCCAAATGATTGACACTATTTCGAACATATAGCGTAACACTAGAGATCTGAGAAGCTATTGTACATTTTTCTTCTTATGACCTCAGTCAGCTACATCTACTACTACTGTTTGTGTTCCTTCTCAATCAGTCATTGCCTATAACTTGGTGGATATATCACGGAACCACTAATATGATGTCGAGACAGAGCGCGTTACAAATACTAAAGAATTATCTAGTTGGGGGAAGGGGGAGGGGGGGGAGTCGCAAATACCGCGTACATACCACTTTCCGTAGCCGAATCGCTTTCGAAGATCAGTGATTTTATCACTAGGAAGCATCGTTGGCTGATAATATGTATTCCTACGATCACCGTCACGGTATTTGTCCAGAAAAAAATAACACCTCATTCAGAGGTAATGTCGTACCTCGATTTGTAAAGCGGGTATAGATTTTAACATGGATACTTGTATGCACCTGTAGAACGATGACTGTGACAGTAGCATGCGCTAGTTGCTGGGATCGGTTTTTTCTTTAACATATAGCCGATTATGTGTCTCTTTCTAGGACACAGTGGCAGTACTAGAAAGAAGAAGTTAAGAGACATACATGCCCATCGCTGATTTTCTATCAGTATTATCTGGTATGGTAGGCAATCAGTAACTGACGAAGTAATATACTTAGCAATATCGGTGGGTGCGTGATATGTTCGCAATTGAGAATCAGGTTTATAAAGTATGTCTGTTTGTGGAAAGCAGATGACTATGCCCTGTTGTAGGGAAGGTAAGGATTTGACTTGGAGTACTGTGATAGCAATGGGGGGAGTATGTCTAGTTGTAATGAAGGTACAGCTGTTTCGCCGGCCGAGGTGGTCGAGCGGTTCTAGGCGCTTCAGTCCGGACGTGCGCGACTGCTACGATAGCAAATTAGAATCCTGCCTCGGGCGTGGATGTGTGTGATGTCCTCAGGTTAGTTAGGTTTCAGTAGTTCTAAGTTCTAGGGGACTGATGACCTCAGAAGTTAAGACCCATAGTGCTCAGAGCCATTTGAACCATATGATTGCGATGGAGTTTAGTCCCGCCCATGTAAATTGTTCGGTTGACTGTTAATGCACATTTCGCTTCTTTATTTAGTTGGGAAAAGATCGAATGTGGTGTGTGGAAGATACGTTTGCCTGTTCTCTAGACATTGGAAGGGCCTTAGTTGGCTCGTAAATTATATGGATGATTTGGAGAATGTTAGATAAGCGAGATCGGTATTCGCAGTTGGAAATATGATTTTTCATATGTTTGTTTCTACTTACTCAGTGGTCTAGAGGACGCTCCACGTTGCTAAAGTTTCGTGTTTGTAGAGGAATGATTTCGACTCTATATGTCGGGAATTATGTTGCGTTAGCTATTGGGAGGCTACTTCTGTGTACTTGATATCGAGAAGTATATCCAAAGTGGTGTAATATTATGGCGAAAATAAGTGTGTTCTTGCAATCCCCGAGTCTGGAGCTATGCATAGAAAAGCGAGCAGGAAAGGAGGCAGAGACAGTAACGCGTTTGTGTCGAGGGGAAACGATCGCCAATTTGTAGAACAGTTCTGAGAGTGACTTCGTTTCGCTGATGTAAAACGGGTAATTTTGTATGATGGGAGACGCGAACTGTATGTTTACTAGATCGACAAGGTACTCGGTGATAAATTGCTGGGATGGTGATTGGTTTCACGCTCCAATATTCTTGCGATTCTGGTATGTATTCGATGATCCGTAGACAATTTTGCGAGGTTTAGTTGTCGGTGCGAAATGGTGATCAGTGTAAAATAGTTTATTGTGGCTGAATGTCGCGTCTGTAGAAAGAAAGGAAAGGTGGACGGTGCTTTCCTAGGACTGGGGAGCACGACGTATAGCCTGTGTGAGTGTAGGCATAGGATAAATTTTTCAGGTGCTGTACAGATATAAATTGCACTGTTTGTGTAAGATTTATATACGTTGTATTGTGAAGTTACTATGGTTTATGTTATGGCATGACTAGAGAGGATGACTGTGTGTCCTGTCGTGAGGGACGTATAGATTGAGCAGATTGACAACGATGAGGGTTTTAAGAGGAGGAAGTTTTTAAGTGGAAAATTATATGCGCTATAGATACTGAACCACAGTCATCAAGACGAAATATTACGTTTACATTGTTTGGTGTCAGAGTGCAGCTGCAATGGTAATATTTAATTGTAGTTACACTGGTAAATATGTTCCTGGCTTCCAATATTCTTGTGAGTATGGTATGTATTTGATGATCTATAGACAAGTTTAGGTGTTTAATTGTAATGTAATTTAGCGATCTATGTGAAATAACCGCTGGAAGTCCGAGAAAGAAGAGGTGGATGGTGCTTCGATACCGGCGGCATCAGTAATTCGGCGAGTAAATTCGATAAGAGCAAATGATAAAGTTGCATTCATTAATATGCTTTGTGCTGTGATATGGGAGCCTCTACATAGCTTTCCGAACATTTGCATATGTTGAGAGCAGGATGGGTATCACGTTAGGCCCGCGATGAAGACTGCATTGGACGTTATTGTGTGTTATTTTCGTAAAGAGATTCTGTTAGGGCAAGAATTTCCGTGCATAAAATCCGAGAGAAGACGAAAACTAGTACAAAAGCACACATTAAGTATTTCTGGGGGGTGGGGGGGGGGGTGGGGGGGTATGGAATTTACTAGAGTTAGACTTTGTTATCATTTTAAATAGCAATGTGAATTGAGTATAAGATTGATAATATTGCTAGATGCGTATGTGATTGTTTGTAGCTACACACGGTGAAGCGTCAGTCAAACGTGACGTATGGTCCGTTATAATCGCTAAGGAGAAAGCAGGTTCTGCTATTGTGGAATGGAGTCCTGCAGTGTCTTCGCCGGACCGCGCTTAGAGTGAGGGTAGCGAGGACCGCCCCACGCATGCAGCCCTGCTTGGAGTGCACACTCTGTAAATAAGGACCCACCCCTGTCCGGTCGCGTCATCAAAGGCGCCTACATACAACTTTCACCTGCATTCGGCTGCAGCTCTCGGCTGCGCTCCCGCCCGATCACGTCAGCACGTGTGTCTAGGTGAACACGTATTTGGATAGGACATTCTCAGAAATGAAGTATGAAAGAGATCTCGCCGCCTCATGCTTGTGGGACCCGGTCAGGGGGTCTGTGCATGGTTTGACATCTGACGGCTGCGTCACGTCGTTGGACTGTCTGTGCGCTCTACTGGAGGGGGGTTGGTAGATTGTGCTTGCATGAGTTGATTGAATTATTTTGCGAGCAGGTCTGTAGACCGTGCTATGCGCTATTTGGACAGTTTATAAATACTGAGCGTGTCTACACATGAGTGTGAAGCATTATTTAGGAGGAGTCTGAATGTCTGTAATTAAATTATTTGAGCAAATTAGGAGCTGTTTGTGTGTCTGCAGACTGTGTATTGTGAGCGCAAGCATAAGATGGGGAGTGTTTTGCCTCAGTGTGACAAATATAATCGATCTCTAAATAAAATGTTCGAAAGTAAATAGAGTGGACTCCTTCCTTACTCTCCCCAGCAGCCTAGCGCAACCCGAATAATTTTAGTATAATTCTCGCACTTACAGACCACCATTTGGGATTAGGTCATAGGGGGGATGACAGTACGATATGATGGCAGTAATGAGTGCCATGTCAGTTGGACAGTAAACCTCATGGTCGAGACACAGCCTGCAAAATAAAGACTTGTGTTCAGATCTGTTTTCCTGCCATTTCTTCCCACCATTTTAGATTACATCATGTGCTGTGCACGTTAGTACAGGTTAGTGCACATTAGGCTGCCAACATGGGTCGGTAAGGGGGCGTGGTGCTGGGTTGAGGATCGTGATTGAGAATTTAACTATTTGATTCCAAGTCCAGGTGGGAGTGGCACTGGTGAAAATTGATTCCAAGTCCTAGGTTCTATGAAGTCGAATCACGTGACTAATGCAGTAGCCAATAGGAGTGCAGCATTTAGGTGTGTGGGGGGGGGGGGGGTGCTAGGTCATGAATGAACACCGCGCTGATAGTGGAAAAATGTGGAACTTCTCATTTGATCATTGAATATTGAACTTGTAAATTGACTTATTGAATATGAATAAAATTGAAATGGAATTAAGTACTTAGGTAATTGATAGGTTAGATGCGCGATGTGGGTGTTACTTTAGTTAACATATCTACAGAAGACTACGTCTGGCGCGAGTATAAAGGTGCGGGCTTGAGGCTGTGATGTAAGCGGTCGCTCGCAGGCCACTGACGCGGCGCGTGTCCGGTTATAACGCGCGCACGCGAGACATGGCTCTGAGCACTATGGGACTCAACTTCTGAGGTCATTAGTCCCCTAGAACTTAGAACTAGTTAAACCTAACTAACACACATCCATGTCGGAGGCAGGATTCGAACCTGCGACCGTAGCGGTCTCGCGGTTCCAGACTGCAGTGCCTAGAACCGCACGGCCACTTCGTCCCACGCGAGAGAGCAGACGATCTTGTGTCATCACCTGACTTCGCGGTAGTGCCCTCTGGTGGCCACGATATGAACTACGTCAGTTGGGCTCTGGAGCTCATGGTGAACACAGTGGGTGCCGTCATCTTGAATACCGGTACTTGCGTCATGATCTGATGTCAGGAGAGCGCCCTCTGGTGGCACCAATATGAACTAAGCCAGTTGGGCTCTGGAGCTCGTGGTGGATACACTGGGTGCTACCATCTCGAATAACGGTACTTGCGTCATCACCTGACATCAGGAGAGCGCCCTCTGGTGGCACCGATGTGAATTAAGCCAGTTGGAGTCCAGACACAGTGGCGAACACATCTGCTTGTAATTGGTTAAATAATAAAGACAAGTCCTTTTTTCCCGCCATTTTCTTTGCTTAGTAGAGATAAGTGTGGTGTGACACATTATCATGTTGGAATTTGAACTTCCTGCCATTTTGCTTGGGGAGGGGGTAATGTTAGTGGAGGTAAGCCAAGTAACCTATCTTCCAGTCAAAATTCAAACTTCCCGCCAAAATCCACCATCTTGATTGACGCCACGGCCGCCATCTTGGATGACGTCATCACCATCATCTTAGATAACGGTACTTTGGGCTCGTAGTGGGGTTGTTCCAACACTAATGGGTCAGTGTATCTGGGCACGTTGAAGCAGTTTATGTGCCCTCAGACACAAGACTTGCAAACCAACACAATTTTTCAATGAGATGGAGCTCCACCGCATTGGTCTACAGCTGTTCACAAGTTCCTGGATAGGAAATTTCCCAATCGCTGCATTGAACGTGGAGGACCCATTGCCTGGCCACCAATTTCACCCAACATTAAACCGCTTGATTTCTTCATGTGGGAATTCATGAAGGACCGCGTGCATGCGACCAAAGTGGACAATATTCCTACATTGCGACATCGTACCACTAATGCAACTGCAACAATAACAGAGGAAAAGTTACAAAGAACTTGGCAAGAAACTGAATTTAGACTCGACATTCTTTGTGCTACAAATGATTCACGTGTAGAGGTATATTGATGATAAATAAATAAATTCTTTGAGATGATCTACAATGTGGTGCATTTTTCACTATCGTATCTACTGTGGTTTTTATTCGTGGGTCTTTGAAATCAGGGAGGTTTGAGTGGAACACCCTGTATTTGTTCCAAAACCCTACTGCAAATTGACGTTAGTGATATGGACTTGTAATTCAGCGGATTACTACTATTTCCCTTTTTTGGTATTGGTATGACTTGAGCAATTTTCCAGTCTTTAGGTGTGGATCTTTCTGTGAGCAAGCGGTTGTATATAATTGCTAAATATGGAGCTATTGTATCAGCATGCTCTGAAAGGAACCTGATTGGTATACAATCCCTGCGGCTTGTAAGTACATGCCAGAATCTCATTGTTGTTATGTTCTGAGGGGTGTCACAGAAATGTTCTGCAATAGCAGATTTCCTTGGCTGTTGTAAGCCTGTGTAACGTTATGCTCAATATGTGGAGCCTGTGCAGTTCTGCTGGTCTGACCACTGGTGATATGCCACAATTGCAAGAGATACATAAACCAAGATGGTCATTTAAAGACCCTAAAACGGTACTAATCTTGTATAGTGGTCCAAAACTATTTACATTTCACTTGTTTATTCGAGACATGCTGCCACGGGAGGATAGATACGCAACCTTCATTACTGAGGAAATTGGATAATTTACATTTTTTTAATATCGTCTGTCTCAGTTGCATTGATATAAAATTTAGGTGTGGTGCTTACCGGTTTCAGACTGACACACCCATTTTCAAACCATTCACCTTGCTATTAACCATAATTGTTCGTACAATATGGTGCCAAAAAGCACAGCGAAGTATACAGTGGGCAACAAGTATCCTTGTTGATCTTAGCCTATGTGTCCATTGCTACTGGCTGACAGTCAGTAACAATGGACACATAGGCTAATATCAGATTACCTATCCAGATTGCCAAGGCTGTCACTAAATATAAAGATGTTAAAATGAAAATTCTCTATATAGGCATGGCTATTAATTTTAGAAAACATTGCCAAGAAATAGGTCTTGTACCTAATTATGCTAAAGCTTATCTAAATTTTAAGCAGTCCAAGAATGAACCACGCACTTTCCAATGCTTAGTGCAAAAAATAATGTCAGACAAAATAAGTATGCTTTATACTAAGAAGGTTGCCCTAAATAAAGAGACTTACTACCTGTATTTGGAACTAACTAAAATTTTTCGTGTCCATTACTATGCTCAAATCGATGATTCTTGGGTTCTTATTAATGACAGCCTAGATAAATGTAAGCAGACTATTGCTAATAAGCATAAAAGAAATTAAGTTAACTGCCCTGTCTCTTACCTGTAAAAAAAGGCTTGTGGTAATACTAATTTAGAAAAAGTGATCAAAAGTAGTACGATAGAATTTTAAACATGAGTGACATAAATATTACAAAAGGCAAAGTCTCTTTGCTTGAAAAAGGTTTAAAATATGATTATATGTCACAATTGTCAAACAACAATGTAATAAAAATATGGTTGTAGATTTGAAAACTGGCTTTGACAGTGCTAAAACAGACAGCTCTCGTCAGAGCAGATAACACATGATGTGTGCAATATTGTTTGCAAAAGCTTAACTGTTTCCCATAATTCTGTTAGTAATGATATAAAAATAATTAAATCCATTAATAATAAATTATAAGTAAATGATGGTTTAATAACGACGTCTGATAAAGGGAATGCCATCGTCATTGCTAAAAAGCAAGAATATGTTACGAAAACCTTGGTTTTTTTTAGGAAAACGGTATTCCGGAACTAGATGAGGATCTATCTCCTGTTCTGCAAAAAGAAATCAGAGCTGCAGTTGTCGATACTAAATTTTTACTTAAACCTTACCAAAAAAGGCATTTAATTAACATGAACCCTCAAACTCCGAAGTTATGTGTACATTTTAAAGTTCATAAATTAGGATATCTTGTACATCTCATTTCGAATAGTATAGATACTGCCTACCATGACCTAGCTAGGTTTCTGTGTGACAAACTGAAAAAATCTTTTGTTTTCCAGAATAATTATTCTATCTCCAACAGTTAAAACTTAGTCAAAAAACTTAAAAACGTACATTGTGATCAAGATACTATGTTAATTTCTTTTGACATTGAAAATCTCTACACGAATGAGCTAGTCAAAACAGCATTGGATGTAGTAGAAAAAATTCACGGTTCTTTAAAAAAGACATTTCTGACGAAAGAATTACTGATTTAATGAATTTGCCTCAAATCGTAGTTATATATAATTATTTCGAGTTCAATGGACTGCTATGTCAACAAACTGATGGTCTTGTAATGGGAAACCCATTAGCTGGAATCCTAGCAAACATTTTTATAAATTCCCTAGAAGAATTTTTTTTAATTTTTTACCTGCTGCCTTCGGCGTTATTTCATACTCTAGATAAGTTGACGATATTTTGATTATTTCTAGAGGACCAAATAATGGGATTGTTCACCTATTCAAAATTTTCAACGAACTTCACGAAAAATTAATTTCACCTGCGAGCTTGAAAACCGAATTCCGGCAGTAACACTACTTAGACCTTATTCTGACAATAGTAGATGACAAAATTTCCTTTAATATCTTCCATAAGGAAACTTGCACTGATCAAATTGTACCTTTGGCTCCAACACACCTCCAGTCTCATAAAAAAGTCTTCTTTCATTCAGCTGTCCATAGAGCTATTTCTGTTCGATTACCCAATGAAAGTCTTGAAGCAGAAATAAATTTGATCAAAACTGTTGCAGTTAATAATGGCTATGAATGCAACATAGTAACTAACATTTTCAACAATAAAACAAAGAATAGAATCACTACTCTGGGTGTTGCCATTAATGACTGAAATGATAAGAAAAATTTTATTTCTATGCCATTTCTTGGACCTGTCTCTTACAGAATACAGCGTCTTCTACAAGGTAGCTTTTGCCACCAATAATTATCCAAAAAAATAATCTTATTCACAATCTGGATTCAACACAGTCTCATTTACAAAAGTCAGGAGCTTATAAAATCGTCTGTGACTCTTGTCCCGCCTATTATATAGGACAAACAGGACGAGCTATATCTGTGAGATTTAGAGAACATCTATGAAAAAAGAGTACTAATATTCATAATTCATCCTTTGCCGACCACTTCTTAATCCCACAGGTCATAAGCCCAAAGAAGTGCAAGATATCAGTACTCTACACTTCGAATAAAAAAGGTCTCAGACTCGATATCCTTGAAGAATTGTAAATTTTCAAAAACCTCTAGCATAAAAACGTTTAACAAACAGTTACAGTTGTGTAGTAAAAACTTATTTCAGGGTTTAGAGCCGTTACTTAGAATTGACTGATTTTCGAATTTTTCCCCACAGTAGCGTCGGGAATGTCGGTTTCCCTTATCCAACTGCCATTGTCAGTTGCTTACTTTATTTAAAACTACCTGTGAAAAGACTGATTTACTATTTTTGTAAACTTTTATATTGCCTATCATCTGGGTATTATAGGTTAATAGTGTATGCCTACAGCCATGTAATTTTGCTCTTAATGCAGACGTTTATAAGTTTGCTGTTTTGTTAGTAAATGAAAGTACTAATCTTCGTGTTCATCTTATGGCAGTGTCGCTTTACATGCCATTTAATCTGATGCCTCTTGTGCTGTGTGCATGCCGATCTTAGCCAGCTATGGCAGTTAACTTGTGCCGCCACTTGCAACTATGGTTTTATCATTCTATAATAACCGTGTGTCTTTTTTATTACGATTTTTATTCTTGTGTCATGGAACACAAACGTGTCATTTGATGAGAGCACTGTTGCTGAAATTTAAAAATTGTTATATGATTTCATGTAAGTATAGTTTTTTTGGTTTTAATTGAGAATTTTCGTATATCTATCTATATTATTTATAATATTTATACCTCGTATGTTTTTCTAGGTAAATTTTACTATTCTGATGAAGATAGTCTTAGAACTATCGAAACATGGTTAATGTATCTTTTCAAAAAAATTTTGTGCAAGCAGTTGGCTGACTATTACATTTTGTGTAACTGCATACACATTTGCTGAGCTCACAGCCACAAAATGTTTAAGATATCGAGACTAACTCATTATAACTTGTCGTTTACTCAATACATGTATTTTTTTAATTTGAATCTCTGTACATGTGAGAGCTACAGTTTGAGATTTGAAGAATTTGCTTCATTTAAACCAGACCAATTATTTGACTTTGTAGGACTGCATTTGTTTGTAATACCTCACGAGATGTACTGTGGCTGCACTCCTTTCAAAGATACACTTTGATTTTGTTGAAGGCATCGACAGACGTCTGCTGTCGAGGTATCGTCACAGTCTAACATAACAGTCGCGACACTTCACCTCGATTTTATTGCCTGCTGCGCCAGCAGCACGCCAAGCGGTCAGGAAGTTAAACTGTTGAGATCGGTGCGATCGTGAGACCGATGGCGAATAGTAGTTGTTTATTTTGGCTTGTACAATGGTTTTTACAAATGGGAGCGTAGCGTAGCACCACAAATTGTGGCAACAACAACAAGAAGATACCACATCTGTTTTTTTTAGGTTTCCTAAGGACCCTGAGAAGTATATACTATCATGTTACTAATCTGTATCGTCAGGATTCATTGCAAACTACATGTACACTATGTGATCAAAAGTATCTGGACACCTGGCCGAAAATGACTCACAAGTTCGTGCCGCCCTCCGTCGGTAATGCTGGAATTCAATATGGTGTTGGCCCAACCTTGGCCTTGATGACAGCTTCCACTCTCGCATGTATACGTTCAATCAGCTGCTGGAAGGTTCATTGAGGAATGGCAGCCCATTCTTCACGGAGTACTGCACTGAGAAGAGGTATCGATGTCGGTCGGTGAGACCTGCCACGAAGTCGGCTTTCCAAAACATCGCAAAGGTGTTCTATAGGATTCAGGTCAGGACTCTGTGCAGACCAGTCCATTACAGGAATGTTATTGTCGTGTAACCACACCGGAACAGGCCGTGCATTATGAACAGGTCCTCGATCGTTTTGAAAGATGCAATCGCCATCTCCAAATTACTCTTCTACAGTGTGAAGCAAGAAGGTGCTTAAAACATCATTGTAGGTCTGTGCTGTGATAGTGCCATGCAAAACGACAAGGGGTGCAAGCACCCTCCATAAAAAAACACCCCCATACCATTAACAACTCTGCATTTTACTGCTGCATTAAGCCGGCCGAAGTGGCCGCGCGGTTCTGGCGCTGCAGTCTGGAACCGCGAGACCACTGCGGTCGCAGGTTCGAATCCTGCCTCGGGCATGGATGTGTGTGATGTCCTTAGGTTAGTTAGGTTTAAGTAGTTCTAAGTTCTAGGGGACTAATAACCTCAGCAGTCGAGTCCCATAGTGCTCAAAGCCATTTGAACCATTTTGAACTGCTGCATTACACATGCTGACAGATGACGTTCACCAGGCATTCGCCATACCCACACACCGCCATCGGATCGCCGAATTGCGTACCACGATTCGTCACTCCACACAACGTTTTACCACTGTTCAATCGTCCAATGTTTATGCTCCTTACACCAAGTGGGGCGTCGTTTGGCATTTACCGGCGTGATGTGTGACTTATGAGCAGCCGCTCGACCATGAAATCCAAGTTTTCTCAACCTCCGCCTAACTGTCATAGTACTTGCAGTGGATGTTGATGCAGATTGGAATTCCTGTGTGAAGGTCTGGGTAGATGACTGCTTATTACACTTTATGACCCTCATCAACTGTCGTCGGCCTCTGACAGTCAACAGGCGAGATCGACCTGTATGCTTTTCTGCTGCACTTGTCCCTTCACGCTTCCACTTCACTATCACACCAAAAACAGTGGACCTAGAGATGTTTAGGAGTGTGGAAATCTCGCGTACAGACGTATGACACAAGTGACATCCAATCACCTGACCACGTTCGAAGGCCATGAGTTCCGTGGAGCGCCCCATTCTGCTCTTTCACCATGTGTAATGACTACTGCCGTCACTGATATGGAGTACCTGGAAGTAGGTGGCAGCACTATGCACCTATAAAAAAACGTACGTTTTTGTGGGTGTCCGGATACTTTTGATCACATAATCTATATTGATGATTAATGTTTCGTATTAGGAGCAGAAAACGGTTAGTGACTAGCAGAAAAGAAGATCTTATGAAAAACGACCCTGTTTATCTTTATGTTAATGTTTGTCCACTACACGTAGAACAAAACCAGTTTATGAATGCAGACAATAATAAACTCGTGTGGAATGCAGTTAACCACATTATTTCACACTCCAAATAACCCAACTCAACTGAAGATTAAGAGAAAACTGCCAAAAAGATTCGACAATCCATCTAAAGATGTAACACACTGTAGGACACAGATGCAGTCAGTTCAACTCTCCATATATCAGTGCCAGATTTATCTGAATCGTCAACACTGACCTGCTTTGACGATGAAGTGTTAAAATTAAGTGCAGTTATTCGTGTCTAGAAAAGCAAATCGCTAGACTTCGTGCAAAACTATTATGGAAAAGGGAAGTGCCAGTCACAGACAGCAACAGAAACTGTATCAGAAGGATCAATTGAAGAAGGACAAACCAATTTTTAAGACCATAGAATCCCGATAGTTAAAAAAAAGATGCCCTTGACATGTTGTTAAGCCAGATTAGCATTCCACCGCAAATTGAAAAGATGAAATTAAGTTGTCTGCTCTAAATTTGTTATATTACAGCATCAGGGATACAGGTTTTGCCAAAATGTTTTATTTTTCCATCAGTGCGTACACTACCGAGGTATGTGGAAGGCATACAAAGTGACAATATGTTCCACCTTTTAAAGCACAAGGTACAGCTTTTCTCCGATACTGATAAACTAGTGCCAATGTCATTGGCTGAAAAGTCTCTAATGGCAAATTTAACTTATGACACCACTTCTGACAGTGTTATTGGCTTTAAGGACTTGGAGTTTACACTCACGGCATATTTCTCCTACTATTTGGCAGTTGCTTGTACCAGTTAGAATAATATAAAGATGAAAATCGTACTCAAGGCAACAGGTGACAATGACTAACACACAGTAGGCCTACGGAACGACAAATGTGGCGTCGATCCCTTTTGCATGTAGAGGTACATGTCTGTGCTTCTTATGTGTGAATCTACGTGTTTATATTCCGTTGATATCAACGTGGTAAGCTGCACTTCTGTCCAACGGCACAAGTGTTTCTTCGCGAATGTGTTGTAACTTGCCACTAGATTCATGATTTTTGTCTCTACTTGTGCGTATTTTAGAATCATTTTAGAAACATCTATGTCATCTGATATTACACAAACTTGGAGGCAAAAAATAATTCAAATATTTCGCAAATTACGTAGGAAAGGGATGTAAAACAAACATTATGCTTGCGACACATCTGAAGTTCTCCTTTCTCGCCGCTTGGAGCGCTAGTGTCCCTCCAGCTGTCAAACGGTAACAATTTTTACAGCAGTGAGTGTCGCGACTGTTAGACTGTTTGACTGTAGTGTCGTCGTGACTGTGGTAGATATTCTAGCAGACAAATTAAAGCAGAAACTATTTATATGTCCGGCTGGTTCATTCACTGAAAGTTTGGAAAGTATTACTGTCTTTTCTTTCTTTGAAAGTGTCAACCTGCCCATTTTATTCTTCTTATTTACATTGCAGTATATAGTACGAAAACTACTTAATAAGCTCCCCTAACGCTACTTAAGTGTGCTGCTTGTATGAAGTTTGTTCTTAATACTGCGAAAAAATAAAACTATTGCGTTATTTTCATTCTTTTAAAGCGAGAACCTGTCAGCTACATATTAGTTATTTACAAGGTGGTATGCATTACAAAAAGTACTTAAGGGGCTCCGGAAAGTCTCAAAATCATGAAAAGTTCAATTTTTACTTTTTTGCGTTTTCTGAATCTGCAGACTATTACCTTTTAATAGATATATAATTTATTCAATTCCGAAGACTACAACTATTTTTAAATTTTTTTTGAAATGTGTTCTACATAGGCGTGACCCACTGTGGCGCTGTTAAACTGCTGTCAAATGGTGTTATTATTAACGTCCGTGTTCATCAGGTACATTTTAGTGATGTGAGATAAAGTATGTGTTGTGGCTAACCTATTTTCAGAGACTTAGCAGCACCTGAACTGTTGAAAAAGTGTATTCACAGAAAAACTCAAAACCCCAATGAAAGTGTAAATAGTGTTATATGGTCGAGAATCCCCAAGACTGTATTTGTTGGAATAGAAACACTTCACTTTGGTGTGTATGATGCTGTTGCGACTTTCAATGATGGCAACATTGTAAGGTGCAAGGTATTTAGAAATATGGGAATGAAGATAGGTTCTAACATGGTACGAGCGATGCTTGCTTTAGACAAGGAACGCCTTCGGGCTGCAGACAGGGCTGTAAAGAGTCTAGAAATACAAGCAAGAGTAAACAGGAGGAGGAACAAGAGGAAGCTGCAGGAGGAGTTTGCAGAGGATGAAGATAATCCATCCTATGGACCTGGAATGCACTAAAAAGTTAATCCAATCTTTGTCGCTCGATTCCCAAAACTTTTATTTTCTCATGCTAATTACATGTTTTCTAAGGATCTTCCAAACATATTTGTTTCAAGCTTTCAGTAAATGTTACACAGTACCTTCTGCATAATTTAACGCAGCCTTTTTCCAAAAAACTGTATATTTTTGAATATATAAATAAAAAATTGCAAAAAAATGTTGTGAATTTTCATTACAATTGAAAAAAAATCATCTTTAATAACTGAACGAAAATTTTGTAAAATCCCTGTGTTAAGTTGTAGCCCAGATTCCAATAAATAATCTGTAAAAAGTTCAACTTCCTACCTCAAATACTTTGTCAGGAAAGATGTAATTTATAAGCGTTATTTTAACATTGCAAGTATAGGGCGTTCGGGAGCCCCTTAAAGAGAAGCTCCCCCATTGCTAAAAAAGTTGCTAGTTGTGTGAAGTATGTTCTAGATTGTGCGAAATATTACAATTCATTGCCAGGAAAGTAAATTTCTTCCTTTGCTCTTGAAAGTAACTGAAACACATGCAGAAATATGCCTCCACCAGTACCAGAAAATATTTCGGTTGCATATGTCCTTAATTGGAAGACGTTCTTGTTTGGAAAAGAAGTTCAAATGGCTCTGAGCACTATGGGACTTAACTTCTGAGGTCATCAGTCCCCTAGAACTAAGAAGTACTTAAACCTAACTAACCTAAGGACATCACACACATCCATGCCCGAGGCAGGATTCGAAACTGCGACAGTGGTGGTCGCGCAGTTCCAGACTGTAGCGCCTAGAACCACTCGGCAACCTCGGCAGGTGCAAAAGAAGTCTCTAAAATAATTCTCTTCTCATGGTATTACAACCCCGTGTGGGATTTAGCCTCATCAAAAAGTTTCCTCCATTCTACCCTCTCCAGTGCAGTTCTCTGTCATCCTCAGACTCTAAGAGATTTTGTATCTTCTTCCACATCATCTAGCTACCGTTTTCATGGCCTTCCTCTCTGTCTTCTTCCAGCTGGCCTCCATTCAAAAATCTTTTTAGTTGTTGTTCCAGTATCCATCCTGAGGACATAGCCAAGTCAAGGTATTTTCTACTTTTTATAATTCTTATGATGTCAGCTTCTTGTATGAGGCAGTCCAGGTCAGCATTAGTCCTAGATCTCCAGAAACCATTATAATCCTGAACTACCCCATTGATATTGTGTAGCACTATACGTTCAAATATCCTGAGCTGCTACTCATCAACACTCATTAGCTTCCATCTTTCGCATCTGTAGGTTACAACTGGCCTGATCATGACCTTATATCATTGCAGCTTCAGCTGCCTATTTAATAACCTAGAGGCCAACAATTTCTTACGTGTCAGGAAACGTAGTCTTATTTCCGTTAACATGGAATTTGTGCTGTTAAGGTTAGAGCCCAAATAGTCAAAATTGTGCACATGTTCGAAACTGAAACCACTTGCTGAAAGTCTGTCCAAGTTATTATTTTCCTTCCTGGTGGAATTCATGTATTTAGGCTTTTTTTCATTTGTAGAAAGGCCTCTAGGTTCTGTGGCTACTTTCAGCTCACATATTGTCCTCTCTAATGATATCCTTCTTCTAATAATAATTTGCTACATCACCAGCATATGCACATATCTGAATCTACTTTGTGCCTATGTAACCAGATATCTGTAGCTTCCACATGGCTGCTTCAATAGTCAGACTGAAAAGCATTGTAGAGGGTATGTCCCCTTGTCTGATTTATTAATGCTAAATGACTCGCTCAGTTTTCCATCCACTCACACTGCAGCCTTCCAGTGTTGCTTGAATAAGTGAGACATACTTCGATGGTATACCAAGCAGCAGCAAGTCATTTAGCATTTGTGTTCTATTGAGACTATCAAACGCCTGCTTGAAGTCTATGTAGATTTATGAAGCTCAATGTTATATTCATATGCCTTTTCATGTTTTTGCCTCAACATAAATATCTGGTCTGTTGTTGACTTATTAGGCTGAAATCCACACTGATACTCCCCCAAAATCTCTTCAACATAAGGTGCTAACCCGTTGTAAGTAATACTAGAGATGTTATAGGTTACATTCAGCAGGATAATTCCTCAGTAATTTGAACAGTAGGTCTTGTCTCCTTTCTTGTGTATTGGTTGAATTACACCTAAGGTCCATTCTTCGGGGATTCTTTCCTGTACCATAACAGCTTAATAAGTTTGTAGATCCGCTTATGAAGATCAGTTCCCCCATCTTTTAGCAATTCTGCAGTTATTTCATCAGTTCATGTTGCTTTGTAATTCTGTAGGCAAAACACTACCTTCCATATTTCCTCTAATGTTGGTTCCCCTATTTCTGGATCTGTGGTATAATAGAGTGGCTGATCATACCTGGTAGGATGAACCTCCAATATTACCTTGAAGTATTCTCTCCACCTCTTGTAGAATTATCTGCTTTCATTCCTTTGGTAGTTCTTTTCCATCTCCTCTATCTTTCTCTTCATGGCTTCACTCCCCCCCCCCCCCCTTCATAACCTTGCTGCCACTATTCTCTTTTCGTTATTTAATACCTGATTTGATCTAGTATTCCACTGCAAGCATTTCAGCCTTGCTTCGTTTTTCCATTCCACACTTTGTCTGCATTCATGATCATACCAATCTTCATTCATAAGTCTCCTTATTTCCCTGAGTAGTTCATGTGCTGTTGTGCTAACGGCATATTTAATAGCATTCCATTCTTTGTCTATATCATCTCCACTGTCTTTTGTTTGTAGCTCATGTCTCAATCTGTTCCAGTACTCCTGAACAGTAGTCCTATCCTTCAGCTGTTCTATATTCCATTTCTTTATTCGGATGCTAGGATGCTACTTCCTTTGGCAGCCATGGCAAGTTTCTGTCTCATTACAGCTCCTACTAGGTAATGGCTGGAATGAGGATTATCTCCTTGGAAAGCATGCTTATTTTCTATATCGAATGCCCACTTCCTTGATATGGATATATGGTCTATTTGGTTTACTTCATTTGTTCCTGGTGTTTTCCATGTCCTTTTTTAGATATTTTTCCTTGGAAAATAGGTACTTACTGCCTTCAGCTTGTTTGCAGAAGCAAACTGGGCAACCCTCATACCATTATTATTAGTTGCATCATGCAGACTTTCCTTACCAAATACACGTCTGCACACCTCTTTCTTTCCCAGTTTTGCATTATAGTCGCCAAGAACTCTTTTAGAATCATAGCTGGGTATTCTGTCACAAACCTCCCATAGTTGATCATAGAAGATATGCACAGTACCTTCATTTGATTCTTCCGCAGGTGTATATATATTCACAAAGATCATGTTGTGAAATTTGCCTTTCATTTGCAGAGTACATATTCTTTCATCATGTGTGGTGAAAGCAATAACAGATCTACGCATATCCTTGGAGACTACAAACCCAACTCCATACTCCCCTTGTCTTTCGTCTTTTCCTGAATAGCACAGAGAGAATTTCTGCTTATAAATCTCTCCTCTTCCCTTCTACCTGATTTCCTGCTGTCCAGAAACTACCATTCCATACCTTAGCGCCTCTTCTGCAACACTCTTCATCGCTCCTGTTTGCACACAGCATTTGTACAGTCCATGTTCCAAATTTAAGCATCAATAAATCCATATTCCTGTTTGCTAGCACAGTTTGTCTTTGTAGGGACAGTATGACATTCCTTGTTGAGTTATTCGCAATAATAGATTTTTTACAAGGCAGGGGTATCAACCCTGCACTGAATCCCCAACCTGGTGGACTGGGCTTTCATTTCAGGGTTAGCTCCCCTAGAGGGGTTGACGACCTAGCCTATAGAGTCTCTCCTACCCTGTGGTGTGAGACACACTTCGTCTGGCTCCTCAGTCGAGACCACTTTGGCTCGGATGTTATTGCCAGTAGCTACACTACCGTCAGCACACCTCTCGACTTCATCACAGCACACAAATTCTTCCATCTGGCACTAAAGGAGTCCATGATAATGTGGTGTCCCTGAGAGGGCTCTAAAATGATTAGCTTATAAATTTTCTATTACACTTCATAGGTGATTGGAGGTGAGACTGAATCACCTTTTAATTCTTTCTCAGATGTGCCAGTCTTTTTTACATTTTTGTTTTGGTGATGAGAGGTAGTTTCTTTTTACCAGATATCAACGTGTTTTGAATATTCTATCGCATTTCTGTGTTTCAAGCTTAATTTGTAACTTATTGACAAGTCCCAGAAGCTCTCAGAACCGTTAAGGTGAATAAGAAAATTTTTGGAGATGGCAGGACTAGAACCAAAACAACCCAACTTGCAATTCGACGGCCTTCCCGGCAATTAGTGAGGTTAACCTCTACAACAGAATGATCAACTGCAATTCAGCATTTCGTCGTGTTTCATACAACTCCTAAAACGCCAATAACTCGTTATATGACATTTAATATCAATAAATTGTACTTTTTCGAGAGATTCTCAATGTACTCGTGTTTTGGAACAGCTTTTGTTTATAGAACGTAAGTTACAATGCTGTTATAATATAAAATACACCCATTACAAGCTTGACAAATGCCAATATGGCCGCTCACAGGTGCTTCAGCCAAAGCATATGTCTGAGAGGTGTGCATCCACGGTACCTCTCGTAATGTACATGCATATAAAGGCACATCTTAGTAGACAAAGAAAAGCGCATCTGCGTCTACATGACAACATGCTTTAGTATCGGACTGCATTGGATTTATTTGCCTGTAGATAATTGTTGTGTTGTATAAGGCATCCATCATTTGCTACATAGTTATACAGTTGGTTTTAAAAATTATATAAAAGGTAGATATATAATTCTACAGATGGCTTTACAAATGATTATACAAAATGTTAACATATAGATACTATTACATAAATATTGCTTATCTTACACTCATCCATGATTAGTTTTGTTACACTGGTTGCACAGAAAAATTGTGTTGTATGTCGCAAGTTACAATTTTAGTAGTTCACAATCATGTTTATAATGAAAGAGCATCATTTTTCGTTATCTAGTAGAGCATCATATTTTTCATTATATAAAAGAGTATCATATTTTTCATTATATAAAAGAGCATCATATTTTCTCATTTCGTATGAATTCACTTGTACTATAGAATGCTTTCTCTTTCAGCCATGTCTCTACTACCATTTTAAATTTATTTTCATTTAATGTCCTTGTGCCATTTGATATAGCGTTAAAAAATGTTTTGCCTGCATGTACAACATTATTTTGTATTTTACTCAAGTACGTCCAAGGATTGTCTAATAAGTTACTGTTTCTGGTCTCATATGAGTTCACATCTCACCTTGTTTCATAGATGCGGGCATTCTGTTTGGCTTGCGTAAGTGCTTTGAGTATTTGTAGACTGGGGACTGTATGTGTTTGTGCTCAATAAAGTACTGTCTGCAAGAAGTTAATTTGCTCACACCAAAAATACATATAATGGCTATCTTCTGCCAGAGGAAGACATCTTTTGTTGCCCCAGCAGAGTTTCCCCAAAGAAGTATTCCATAATACAATTGTGTATGGAAAAAGGCATGCCACAAGCATGCGCTCCTTAGTGACACAATCCTTAAGTTTCCTAAGGAGATATAAAACGCGGGCAAGGCGCTGCAGTCATGGACTGTGTGGCTGGTCCCACCAGAGGTTCGAGTCCTCCCTCGGGCATGGGTGTGTGTGTTTGTCCTTAGGATAATTTAGGTTAAGTATGTGCAAGCTTAGGGAATGATGACCTTAGCAGTTAAGTCCCATAAGATTTCACACATATTTGAACAGATATAAAAACACTTATCAACTTACTGCACAGCTCTCCTTTTGGGGTATTCCAGCATAATTTGGTACCAAGATGTATGCCTAACAATTTTACTAAATCTCCAAGTTTATTTGATCCATTATTAATACCTCTAAGGGAAAAGAGGATGTGTTCAGTTTTGTTTTTATTTAATGATGGTCTATTTTCATGGAACCACTGAGCTGCCTTTTCTGTCATTGAGTTGTTCATTTGTTTGGCAACATTCCCATCACTATATGATGCGATAAAAGTTGTGTTGTCAGCTTACATTACAGAGTTATATGGTAGTAAGTAGGGCAGGTCAGTCACATACACAATAAATAAGAAAGGTCCCAGTACACCTTCTTGCGGGACTCCATATTTCACCTTGAGGAGGTCAGATTTGTTATTTCAATTTAAAACTACCATTTGGTTTCTGTTTGTCACATATGTTTTCAGCAATAATACACTGCAGAATCCATATTGGGCCATATTTAGGAGGTTATAAGACTCAAAAAAAAAACAGTTTAATCGGTCTTTCATTAATGTTTCAATAATTTTATATATTATAGGTACTGTTCCAATGGATCTGTAATTTTGAGGTAAAACCTTATCTAAAGGGACCCTTCATTACCTCACTTGTGTATTCCACAAGATGCATGACAACACATGAAATGACGTTTTTGTTTATGACGTAGTTGCAATGGTTAGCTTAAAAATATATATTACAAGGAATTTTGTAAGTCCTATCTTATTCCATTCTACTTGGCATATATATCGATTGTGATATAGTATCTGAGATGCATGCTGCGTATCTTTGACATTTGCGTGTGTCGTCTGCTTGCTGTTTACAGTAATTGCGTGTTGCGGAAAATAATATTTACATCAACAGAATTAATTATGGTATTTGTTTCTGGCGTCTTAAATAAATTGGAAATAAACTCTGCTCGCCAACTGTATAAGTATCTGATACGGGAATGCAATAAACTGCCGAAAGACGCATCACAATTTTACAAGCATTCCATTAAGCAGGTATGCTAATCAGTTTGACTAATTTTGTCAATTGCACGGTAAAGAATGTTATGAAGGAGCATTTTACTGTAAACTGAACCTTTAGGCTGTCGTTGTGACATGTTGTCACTTGGAATTGTGGTAGATTCCCCTTCGCCCAATGTATGTTGTTACAAGCTACCATCTAACTTCTCTTTGCTACGGTAATGGAAACTGACAACATATTTCGTTTTATGTAATTGCATTTATCTGTTGTCCGTACATTTATTACGTATTAATTATCTGATCACTTACGTCTAACTGTGTTCTAGTTTTTTTCCCTGCATTATGTTCAAATGTCCATCAAATTGTAAATTATGTGTTTTCCACGTGGTATTCCAATAATTGCCGTTATGAATCGTTGCATGTCGTTCAAATGAACAGTGTAAGCAAGTAATATGAGTAAATGGGGATGAAACAGTTAACATGCCTTGCACGCAATAAATTTTTCTGACATTGGTTTTTTAATATCTTCTCTGTTATCAACCATTTCACTTTTTACGTTACTGCGTAAATTTAATACCTTCTGTTATACCACCGTTTGGAAAATGAATATGTCAATTAGTTGCTATGGTTGTTTTCCCATTATTTTGCTGGCAGCACTTTAACTTAGAGCCAAGTGATTAAACGGTACAAAAACCCTGATTGTCTGTTTATCTGTTTCTGTCGCTCTGTAATAATTGTCAAATAATGTCTAAACATTAGAAATGATTTCTATTGTTGGTGTACTAGCATAGTCTCAACCTACAGTGCTTTAAAAAATGCAATTAGTATGGCTGTTGTTACATTTGTATATATTGTGAGCAATGTGACACAAGTGTTCATCATACAAAAAAATTACAGCAATATGTAATACTTTGTTCCAGAGCTATAAACAACATGTGTATGAAACAGACCCAGAAAGAATCCAACAAATAATAAGTCGGGCATTAGAAGATGCACAATGGGTTATGAAGAAGGTATTTTGTTTTTTACATGTTGCCAGTAATGACTCTCCTGACAATAAACTAAAGGTTGCATTACCAATTTCACCATATTTATTTAATTGACTCAATATTTTTCATTTATGGAAGACATATTCTCTTTTATCAGTGTAGACAGGTGACAATTTTTATGTTGTCCTAGTTGTATGAAATAATGTTTGCCATTAATGTGCATATATAGTCCTTGGTGTTGCCTCAGTACTACAATCATGATAAACTCACTTCCATCAACATTCAAGACCTTGAAGTGCCCAATTGTTTCATTGTAAACTGCTAAACAGCAAAATTAAAAAAGCTGTTTCATTTACTCCATGTAAACATCATAACTTTCATTATTTTATTTATATGTGTCTAAGGTTAGCTGTAATCTGCTAGTCATTGAAACAGTTAAAGTATACCTTAATACAAACCCCAAACATGCTAACTGCAGTTCTACTTTCAGCACAGGCTTATGAAATCAGTAATATATTATCACCCCGCCCCTCCCCCTGTTGTCATGCTGATGGAGGAGAATATTGATCCAAAGTTAACTCAATTTTGGCAAGTCTCGCAAAGGTTCAGTTAGAGTTTTGTTAAATGATTACTGGAACTCGTAGAATGACAAAATCTGGCTAAAGTTATGCCACCACCACCCCCGCCCCAAATAATAATAATAATATCTTTGTGGTGACAGACTTATCTGTAGTGCAGCCTGAGGTAAAGGTTTGGTTGGAAGTTTGGTTGGGAGTTGGCAAAGCCAACAAATGTGAAAGCAAAAAATCTGGTTGTGGTAACAAATTGACCGGTAGAATAACCAGGTCACTGGACGCATCTGATTCCACCCATCTGCTTTGATCTGTGATGTAATGATGTTGTGGTATTTGATGTCACTGTGGCATGGTGTTTTTTAGCTGGTTCATGTTAGCAGATGTCATGTGGCTGTATTTGGTGGCCCGGCCTAGTGTAGATGTTGGCATGTTCAGTTGTTTGTGTAACCTATGGTATTGTGTTCACTTGAGTCTTGGTTATCAATGTGGTAACCTGGATATATTTGAGTCTGGGTAATCAGTGCTGTAACATTGGATTTGGAAGTGTGTGCCTTGTTTTCAGTGAGATTTTGTGGTTTAAGCATTTGGCGTATTTGTTACGTTTGATTAGCTGATGTTTGTCATGCACAATGAAATTTGATATTTCTATGTTTTTTTGGGGGGAGGGGGGGATGGATATGACTGATAAGTTTACCAGCTTTTCATTATGTTCTTTGAGCAACAATATGTTGTTGACCATAAAGTTTCTGCAGTGTTTTAAATTAACAGCAGAGTATGTAAGGTGCCATGTTTGTGGGCAGTGCATGAAGTCGATGAGAGTTTCAGTGTCTCTGACCAGAGACCCATACAGGTGCTGGTGTTGTCACAACATTTGGCAATTAATAGAGCATGGTATGTGGCTCCAAAAGTCTAGGTTAGCCATGAGGGAGATTGTGTTGCTTACATATTACTTTTGTTACAGGTCCTTTTTAAGCTTTAGTGTGTATGAGACAGGTGTGACTGTTACAGCTATTTTAGATTGGTTTTCTTTTTGTCATGAGATTTTTTCAATGTATGTTACATCTAGGGGGAAATTGGGTGGGCCAGGAGTCATCGTTGAAATTGAAGAGTCAAATTTCAGTAACTAGTAGTGGAGTGGTCCTTGGTTTGTTTGTGAGTTCAGGGGATTGTTATTTGGGGGGGGGGGGGGAGGTGGGGTTATGCTGGAGTTTGGGGAGTCATCGTAAGAAGGAACTTGTGGAGCTTACTAATAAGGAATATATTAAGGAGGGAAGTACTGTTATGTCAGACGTTTTTCACATTATGGGCTTTGGGGAAGGCAGGTTATGAACACTTAGTTGTTAGCCATAGTATTCAATTTCAAGATTATGGCACTGGGGCTTGCACTGAAACCGAAAGAGGGGTTTTGAGGGTCACTTAAATCTCTTATAGGGAGGGAGAAGAGGTGCTTTTCCAATGTTCAGTCCCATTCTAATGAGCGTTGCATGTGGTAGATCATCCTTGCTTTTTTTTGGGGGGGGGGGGGGGCATTGAGGGTTGTGGGGAGGATGTATAGGCTGAAGGTGATGAACTGAGATGATGGGTTTCGGGGGGGGGGGGACTGATATTGTGGGTATTGTTTGTGAGGTTGATGGTTGTGGTGGTGGTGGGGGGGTGGGGTTGTTTAGAAATTATTTCATTATCATTAGAGAGAATTGGTGTGGTGGTTCTTTTATGTAAGATGTGATTGATTTTGTTTTTTGTTTGTTCCTTTCATTGTTGGTTTTGTACTCCAGAGTGGTATTGGGTGGGTTGGGGTTGGTTTATGGCTGAGAGGTTGTGGCGGCTGTGGTGGTTTCAGAGAATTTAGTATTTTCTTTGTTTTATTGTGTGTGGGGTGTTTTTGTGGAGCAGGGGGACAACCAAGATGATTTTGCTGGAAGCTTTTTTGTTGGTAAGTAATTTTTGTTTTGGTTTTTTTAAGGTAATTTTTATGTTTTATATTTGTTATATTTCAGTTATATTTTCAGTGACATAGTGAATATTGGGGATCTTGTGTTTTTGGAGTTGTTGGAATTTTAGTATCAGTGGTTGTCTGTGAGCGATGTAGGTGTGTGAAGATTGTGGCACTAGTTTTTTAATTGTGGTAAGTAGCAGGTATCGAGGGCTATGTTAGAGCTATATAGGTCAAAGGATTTTTCTGATTCATCATTATATGGTTGTGTGTGTCATTTTTTTGGTATTGAGGGCTTCTTTTGAGCTATATCAGTCAAGGAAAATGTCCGAATACACTTTTCAGAGTTTCGCATGTTGATTTTTTGGTGTCATTCCTGTGGATTTTGCGGTTATGGCATTATGTTGAGTTTTTTTTTTATTGTGTGGCTAATATTTGTTTTGGAATGGTGCAGATTTGTGTATTGTTCTTTATTTAGCGTGTCCCCATCCTAAACCCCCCACTTCCCACAGTTGCCCCATGTATATGTTTGTGCCATGTTGAAAAATGGAAGCAGATTCCAGTACATAACTTTTACCCAAAATCTAATGAGTAATATAAGGTCAACTGAAATAAGTAAAGAATCAGTGATGTAAGATATTTGTAAGACTCACAAACGTCACTGACACACTACAGTGATGACACTGATGTTTTTATTTTTTATGTTATCTTACATTAGTTATATTGCACGGATCCCACAGTGTGTGGTCTCTGGGATGCTGAAAGAAATCAGAAAAGTGCATTCAGTTTAATTTAAGTGAAATATAATGAAATGAAATTACATTAGCATATTACAGGGCTAGTTCTAATTATGAGTTAACTTAAAACAATAAATTTTTAAGTTTTCATGGAGGTACTCTCCAGTGGGGTAGAAGTTGTAGAAGAGAGAGTTATTTCATTCACTATTAAACTTCAGTACATTAATGTTCTCTGGTAGACTACTGAATAAATGTGTAGCCATGTTGAACCCTCATCATGTCATCCAGCTTACAATCAGATGCAAACGGTGTGATTTAACAGCATTTCAATGACAAGAAAATCAATTATGCAGCTGAGGAGAACTCCTTCCATAGCTCTCCAATACTGAAAACTGACAGGTGGTCATTCAGAGTTGACCTTGAACCTATTTGCTAATGACAGTAACCAATAGGTTTATAGACAGTTGGTAGCAGATTATTAGATTGTTCATTATTTGTGTACAAATTCCACAACTCACAGATTAGCACAGGGCAAAGTATACTTAGCATTGTACCTCATTTTATGATTTCTTTCCATTCCAATTCCACATGGAGTGTTGAAAGAATGACCGTGTGAATACCTTTGTGCATGCTGTAATGAGCCCAATCGTGTCCTCAAGACTTTGCCATGTCACTCACGTTTTTCAGCATTTCATTGATACTCTCCTGTGCGTCAAACAAATGTATGACATTTTACACTGCCCTTCTTCGAATACATTCTGTATCCCCTGTTGGACTTACTTGGTATGGCTCTTACACATTTAAGCAGTATCCTAAAATAAAGTGCACAAATATTTTGTAAGTAGTCTCCTGTGTAAACAGACTGCATTTTTCCAGTATCCTACTAATGAATGAAAGCCTACCACCTGCCTTACCTATGACCGAGACTATGTCATCATTCCATTTCACATCCCTACAAATAGTTTCATCGTGATGAATTGACTGATTCTAATTGCTACTCACTGATACTGTAATCAAAAGATACTGATATTCTGTATTTTGTGATGAGCACAGTTTTACATTTCTGGGTGTTTTAAATCTTATCAAGATCTGACTGAATATTTGTTCTGCATTTCCACATATTTTAGTACTTCCTTGTAGATCACTGGAACATCTGCAAAAGCTATGGGGTTACTGTTAATATTGTTTGCCAGGTCATTAACATACAATATATAATGCAGCCTGAAACTGTCTTGGTAAAAATGTGGATCAGGAGCAGTGGCATACTTAGGTGATTTGTGCAACAATGTTGTCAGCACTGGCTGTGAGATGTGATTGGAAGGAAAGAAGGTGTGTTATCTGCTTGTTCTATTCAGCCAATGAGTGACCAGTGAAGAGATGTGCTTAAGATTAAAAAATGATGGAATATTATCACATTCTTATATCAGTATACCACAACCAGCAAAATTATAAGTTAGTCAATCATGTGTTGCATAGAAAGATCAGTTGAATAATTCTGTTATCAGAATGACATTCAGTTAACAGATACATTTACATGATTGGTATTAATAGTAATGAACCCATTTTATTTTTATTTAATCGTACGGCTAGGGCCCCCCGTCAGGCAGACCGTTCGCCGGGTGCTGGTCTTTCAATTTGACGCCACTTCAGTGACCTGCAGTCGATGAGGATGATAGGATGATGATGAGGACAGCACAATACCCAGTCCCTGGGCAGAGAAAATTCCACGACCCAGCTGGGAATCGAACCCGGGCCCAGAGGCTGACCTTTCAGCCACCGGGGACGGACAAGTGAACCTATTACAACCAAGATTGTCAATTATTTTAATGTGTGCTGTTAGGTACCAACCTGACACAGCCCATTATGACTAAGATTATCAATGTAATTTAATATGTGCTATTAGATCTCAACCTTACCAGAACCTTGTAATTCATTACATGTTGGGAAAAACCCAATCAGATATTTGTGACAATCAAGGTTATAAATGTAAGTGTTCCCAATCAGATATTTGTGACAATCAAGGTTATAAATGTAAGTGTTGCTTGTTTCACTCATAAACATTTAAGCTGTGCTATTAGGTCCTAACCTAACAACAACCACATAATTTGTGACATATTTAGAAAAAAGTTGAATATATGTGATAACAAAGATTATTAACTTAATTTTTACAAGTGTAGTGGTCACATTTCAACCTAAGTCTTGGGCTAAACTACAGATCAGTCTGTCACCACAACCAGGCATTTAAGCTTTCACACTCATTGGCTTTGCCAACTCACAACCAAATTGTCACATTCCTCCATAACCACAGTCTTGTAACTCATGTCATACCAAAAAAAAAAAGCGGTGAAATGTTTGTGACAACCAATATTATAAATTTAATTGCTACTCATTTCACTCAGAACTATTTAAGCTATGCTGTTAGGTTCCAATGTAATCACAACATTGTAATTTGTGACATATTTAGAAAAAACAGTGAAATATTTCTGATACAAGAAAGAAGAGTGTGGTTTCAGTTTTGGTGCTAGAAAGTCACTGCCTCTTTTCTTGCCTCTCATTGGTTTGTTGGTTTGTGAAAGTGTCATTCCAATGGCTACAGGAAAATGTCTTCAGTGAACTTATGGGAATTAAATTAAAGGTGCTACTTGTTAAAGGTACCAATATAAAATATGCTGCTGCTCTAGTAAGAATGAATGGACATAGACAAGAAGTTTCGTTTGCAGCTACATGTTTTATTTTGTCATAGTGGCAAGAGTTGGAACATGTATGTTATCATTCAGTTGCATAGTGTAAACACTCTTTCTTTCTTTCATTCCTTCATCCACATATTGTGTTCCGTAAGTCCCATCATAAAGGAGAGTCTTGGGATGTGTATGAATAAAATTGTGCATAAACATACAGAAGAAGTTCATGCATGCAAGTGAATTATATTAACGGCAACTTACGACTAATGCTAATCAACTCACATTGGCACTTACGTGCAGCATAGCTTCTAGATTACTTTATAAATGTATATTAGGAGAAAGAAACAGCTACTTAGAAAAAGACCACTGTTCCTTCTCTTTTGTCACTCAGGTGCTAGACTTTTAACTGATTACTGACTACAGAGTTACAGGGGAACCCAAATATTCCAGTACCATGTAAGAAAAGTGGTTAATGAAGTTTTTGAATATGTGGGGATTTTTAAAGTTTTTCCTTGATGTCTACTGGCAATCTGTTACATTCAGATTCTTTATTAGCCTTTGACCACATGGAGCGGAATTTTCTTTCCATTAATCTGCAATAACAATCACTACATTAATTACTGTTAACATTGCATGTACAAATAATTTATTTTACTTAACCTGTTGTACAGAATTGTAATCGTAATCCTAAAACTCAATTTTTGCCCTTACTTTTAAAATTATTGAAAGTTGTATTCATTGCAGACTGTGGCAATTTATTAAAAAATTTCAAACAGTTCACATTGTATGAGTTGCCTGTTTCTGTCAGCCAGTGTCTAAGAATATCAATATTTATGTTATTTCTGGTGTCATGCCAGTATGTTTTCACTGTTGTTAAACTCTGTTATGTTGCTTTTTCCATAGATATAAAGAATTATCATTATTTTGAAACTTCCTGGCACACAGTTTTAATCTTCCAGGAAGTTTCATATCAGTGCACACTCCGCTGCAGAGTGAAAATCTCATTCTGGATCATTATTTTGTTCTTAGTGAATAAAGGGTGGCAGTGTTCCCTTGGATTAGCTTTACACATTATTCTTAGCACCTTCTTTTGAATCCGTAATACATCATTGATATGACAAGAGTTATCCCATAACAACAGCCCATAGGATATTTGACACTGAAGAAGTCCAAAGCAAACTACCCTGAGATCAGTTTTTATTATTTTTTTTTTAATATAGGAAAAGGTAAGGTACAATTTATTTATAATAATATACAATATCAGCTACAAATTTTATTTTATAAGCATTTCCATATCCTTTGACCCAAACACATCCAGATTCTTTCTCATTTATTTTCTTGATTCCTTGTCCTGAGTACAAATGGCATATTTCCACTGAAGTATGACTTTGCAGGATTACGATTATAGTTCTCAAACACTTGAAATGTACGAAAATAAATCACATTTCTGCTATTGAATGTTTCAAGTCCAGCAACACCTTTAACAGTATCACCATTGTACCAAACAATATTGTATATTATTATAAATAAATTGTACCTTCATTTCTCACTATGTCAGATAATTTCTGTATGAGATAGGACACCCTTGATATCTTTCTGCATGGGGTTGCCAGTTTAGTTGGGAATCAACCTGGTAGCTACAAATAGGCTGAACCTTATCAACAATGTCAGTATAGAAACTGGGATTAGCGATCATGATGTCATTATACCAACTATGATTATGAAAGGTAATAAATCAGTAAAGAAGATTAGAAGAATGTTTCTGCTAGATAGAACAGATGAGCAGTTATTAACATCTCACTTATACAGTGAATTGGCATCACTTAGTTCTAGTAAGATGGGCGTGGAGAGTTGTGTGCCCAGTAAGTGGATAAAGGATGGAAAAGACCCATCATGATTTAGTAACGAAATTCGGCGGATGCTGAGGAATCATAGACTGCTGAATTCTGGTTCAGAAGGGTTTGCATAAATGATAACAAGCAAAGGTTAGTAGAGATTCATGCGTCTATGAATATATCTAGGCACAGTGCATACAACTGCCATCGTCACACCTTAGCAAAAGATCTGGCGGAGAACCCGAGAAAATTCTGGTTGTGTGTAAAATCACTAAGCAGGTTTAAGGCTTCCATTCAGTCCCTTGTTGGCCAGTCTAGTGACGCAGTTGAAGATAGCAAAACAAAAGCCAAACTTTTAAATTTCATGTTCAAGAAATCGTTCACACAGTATAACTGTCCAAACATACCATTATTTGACCATCGGACAGACTCCCATATATATAACGTAATAAGAAGCATACCTGGTATAGAGGAACAGCTGAAAGATTTGAAAGCAAGTAAATCGCCAGGTCTTCTTGGAATCCCAGTTCGATTTTACAAAGAGTACTCTACGTCATTGGTCCTTTACCTTTTGCATTTTTATTGTGAATCTCTCCCAGCACAAAGTCCCAAGTGACTGGAAAAAAGTGCTGGTGACTCCATTATATAAGAAGGGTAAAAGAACTACAGACCAATATCTCTAACTTCTGTTGAGTCCTTGAACATATTCTCAGTTCAAATGTAATAAACTCTCTCAAGACTGAAAAATCAGCATGGTTTTAGAAAGCATCACTCATGCGAAACTCAGCTTGCCCTTTTCTCACATGATATACAGGGAACTATGGATGAAGGGCAACAGGCAGATTCAGTATCTCTAGATTTCCGGAAAGCATTTGCATGGTGCTTCATTACAGGCTATTAATAAAGGTACAAGCATATAGAATAACTCCACAGATATGTAAGTGGCCCAAAGACTTCATAAGTAATAGAACCTACTATATTGTCCTCAATTGCTAGCGTTCATCAGAGACAAGGGTATCATCAAGAGTGCCCCAGGGAAGTGCGATAGGTCCGCTGTTGTTCTATATGTACATAAATGAGAGGGCAGACAGGGTGAAAAGCAATCTGCGGTTTTTTGCTCATGATGCCGTGGTGTATGGTAAGGTGCCGAAGCTGAGTGACTGTAGGAACACACAAGACAACGTAGAAAAAATTTCCAGTTGGTGTGACGAGTGGCAGCTAGCCCTAAATGTGAAAAAAATGTAAATTAATGTGGATGAGTAGGAAGATCAAACCTGTAATGTTTGGATACAGTATTGCTAGTGTCGTCCTTGACACAGTCAAGTTGTTTAAGTATCTGGGCATAACATTGCAAAGCGATATGAGGTGGAACAAGCTTGTGAAAACTGTGGTAGGGAAGGTGAATGGTCAACTTCAGTTTATGGGGAGAATTTTAGGAAAGAGCGGTTCACCTGTAAATGAGACCACATATAGGATGCTGGTGTGACCTATTCTTGATTACCACTCAAGAGTTTAGGATCCGTACCAGGTCAGATTGAAGGAACACATTGAAGCAATTCAGAGATGGGCTGCTAGATTTGTTAGTGTTAGGTTTGAACAACATGTAAGTGTTACGGAGGTGCTTCAGGAACTCAAATGTGAATCCGTGGAGGGAAAGTGTCATTCTTTTTGAGAAACACTATTGAGAGAATTTAGAGAACCAGCATTTGAAGCTAACTGCTGAATTATTCTACTGTCACCAACATACATTGTGTGTAAGATCCATGAAGATATGATACAAGAAATTAGGGCTTATATGGAGGCATATAGACAGTTTTTTTACCCCCCTCGCTACATTTCTGAGTTGAACAGGAAATCAAATGACCAGTTGTGGTGCAGGGTACTCTGCGCCATGCACTGGACGGTGGCTTGCAGAGTATCTATGTGCATTTAGGGTATGTATTCATGTCCTCTAGGAAGATTTTTCATCAGAATAAAAAAACTCCAATACAAACACAACATAGAGATGTGTAGCCTACATGGAAACTATTTTTACTTCTAGTATTATGGTTGTGAATTGTGCAGTTCATTCCAAAATTCATTCTACTTATTAAGCATACCAGTATGGAATACATGTATCTCCGTATATTATAAAAATGTATATATGTACGTATGTATGTTCAATGTATCCTCCTAAACTACTGAATCAGTTTCAATCAAACTCGATACACAAATCTCTTGTTATCCGGAAGGAAGTGCTGTGGTGGCAAGAATCATCTATCCCTCAGAGTGGTGGAGGCTGAAAATAAGCATAACACACCGTGTGCAAATATACAGGCTATATTCATCCATATTTGATAATGAGAACACTTAGTTACTTGCAGCAAACTTCACACGTAATTTCAAACCTTTATAAAGCTTTTTCTTGCTCCACAAAATGATGAAAGGAAAAAAATTATCACTTATTACATTTTCATGCACTAAAACTGCCACATCTGGCATGATCTTCTAATTTATTATTTCTTTACCACTAACTCTATTCACAACAGTATCCACATATATTACTGAACCTACCTGCAAAATTATATCATTGTACAACACACAGTCGAGGAGGTATGATGTCATCAGTACTGAGTAGCTTCAGAAACTAGGTTTTCTTAAAACAGAGCACAAATTACACAGAGTATACTCATCCAGTGTATGGTAATGAGAGCACTTAGCGACTTCCAACAAACTTTAAACATACTTTTGAACCTTTTCTAATTTTTTTTCTTGCTTACGTGCTTAATGTCAGATATTTAATGCGTTAACTTATTTGTAAAGTAATCAGAATTTTGAAACTGTTTTATGCAGGGGAGTGTTTACTGGGTACTTGCAGCCTGGAAAGGAGAACTACAGGGGTGGGAATGAAAAGTGGATGACATTGTAGCATAACTCAGGAACATCTGAAGCAATTTCAAATATATTTATTAGGTACATGACTTATTATTTTTATAAAAATATTATGGGAGTAAGATTCCCCACTACAACTATGGTGGGGGATATGGATGAAAAGGAGTGGCACAGTAAGTGGTGTGAGTTCACGAACCTCTTGTCGACCCCTGTTCATGAGTCTGTGTATTTTGAAATTGGCTTCTTAATATATATTCCTTACCGTCATTTCTTGCTAATAATATTAGCTTATTCCCAAGAATAAGCAGCTTTCACTCAGTTAATACTTGGCATAAATCAAACCTGCATTTGGATTGGAGTTCCTTAACTCTTGTGCAAAAAGGTCTGTAGCATACTGCTGCATCCATTTTCAGTAAGCTACCACTTGAATTCAAAAATCTTAGCAGTAATCCATGCACTTTCAAATCAAAACTGGAGAGTTTCCTCATGGGTACTCCTTCTATTCTGTTGAGGAGTTCCTTGAAAAATTAAGCTGATTCTTATTGTATTGTTGATTGCATTTACTTAAATTTATTGATTGACTTTTTTTGGGTTCAAGAACATTTATATTTATCTGTTATTACTTTTATGGTGTAACTTCATGTACTGACACGTTCCATGACTTTGGATATTTGCTCCTCAGTTTGGTCCTACGGTACTTGACATGTAAATAAATAAATAAATAACAGGTGTAGAGATCTTCTATTGTGATGGATGTTGAAGGATAACCAAAGCAGGCAGAGTGCATCCTTCCAAGTTTCTATTTTGGCATAAATATTCACAACCTTGCTTGGTTATAGTATATACAGCATCACCACTTGTAAGTCTGATCATTTTATAACTGATTTGCTGTATCATAAGTTATTTCAGGTGAAGGTATTTTGTCAGTGCTCACAATTCAATGTTATGCATGTTGCTGTTGGTTGTTAGTTGCTTTGCTATATAGCAAGTAAATCAAGTAATCAAATCCAAGAAGGAAAAGGGATATCATAAAGAGTGTGCCACCTCCCTCCCTTCCCCCCTGCCCCCCCCCCCCTCACACACACACACACACACACACACACACACACACACACACACACACACATATATATATATATATATATATATATATATATATATATATATATATATATATATATATATGCAGAAGGTTTAAAGACAGAAAAAATGAAACCAAAATTTTATGATAGGGAAATTTGCTTCAGACCAAGTAAGTGACCACATTGCAATGATTTGAATGATAAAAAAGTTGTCATGTCTAATTTCCGTCTATCATACTAAAGGAAATCACAGCAGTAAAGAATCTAAAATACAAAACAGTGAAACAATAAGAGGATATGGTTAAATAAATAACTCTTCTATTGTGATGGATGTTGAGGGATAACCAAAGCAGGCAGAGTGCATCTGATCTGAATTGAAGTTTGTGTTGTGGAGGGCATCGACTTGGGTAGTTTGTGCAGCAGTGTTGACCATAGTGCTGTGGTGGTGTAATGGTTAGCATTTCTATAGTAAGCAAGAAGACCAGGGTTTGAGTCCTAGCTATAGCAAAAATTTTAATTTGCTTCTTCTGCTTCCATCATTATCACACATAAAGATGAGACTTAAATGTCTCAGGGAAAACTTTAATTATAAGATCTATAAAATCTGAAATTGGGAAAGAAATGTTGAAAGATGTAGAAAGAGAAGTGTTTGCTTTCATACAAGTTACGACCTGCTGCATTCTGTCGTACTTGTGGTGGGAGTGTACAAACTGTTACCAAAAAATGCACAGCAGAGGGTACCACTCATTAGAGTTTCTTCCCAGTTACGGTCAGTTATGGATCACCAAAGTAATGACTGTTTACATACCTCTTTGTGTACCATAATTAGTCTGAGTCTTCATGGTCTCTACAGGTGTGATACCTAGGAAGTTGTAGAATATTTCTAGATTCCTTACTTACTATCTGAAATTTTTGTAAGCAACTTTCTGGAGATGATGGACATCCATCTAAAAGTGTCTGACATTTCACATTTATCAGCATTTCCCTGATGCTGTCCCATATGTCAGATTAATCTGTGACTATGTAATATGTGCAACAGGGTACTATTTTGACTGTATTTGTTAAGCTAAGACCCCACACCAGATTATAATCCAGGTTCAAATCCTGGTCTGACATAATGTTTTAAGCTATCCCTTGTAGTCATTGTAGCAAATACTCAGCAGTAAAAGAAAATTTAAGTCTCAGGGTAGTGTTTTATTAATGTATCTCTTGCCTGTATGTCCTTTCCTGTCTGTTGAAATTTTGGCACAATGTTGCATTCAGATATGCATGGTTTTGTAGACCCACTAGAGAGCCATATGGTATATAAATACATATATTATATTTTATTTATTATTTTTATGCCATATGGCATTCCAGAAGGTATATGAAGACGCGCGCATATTCACATGCAACAATGTGTTGCAAAGCATGGGTGAAGAACTGAAACTTCCTGGCAGATTAAAACTGTGTGCACCGACCGAGACTCGAACTCGGGACCTTTGCCTTTGTCGGGCAAGTGCTCTACCATCTGAGCTACCGAAGCACAACTCACGCCTGGCCCTCACAGCTTTACTTCTGCCAGTATCTCGTCTCCTACCTTCCAAACTTTACAGAAGCTCTCCTGCGAACCTTGCAGAACTAGCACTCCTGAAAGAAAGGATACTGCGGAGACATGGCTTAGCCACAGCCTGGGGGATGTTTCCAGAATGAGATTTTCACTCTGCACCGGAGTGTGCGCTGATATGAAACTTCCTGGCAGATTAAAACTGTGTGCACCGACCGAGACTCGAACTCGGGACCTTTGCCTTTCGCGGGCAAGTGCTCTACCATCTGAGCTACCGAAGCACGACTCACGCCAGGCTGTCACAGCTTCATCAGTCGTACTTTGGTAGCTCAGATGGTAGAGCACTTGCCCGCAAAAGGCAAAGGTCCCGAGTTCGAGTCTCGGTCGGTGCACACAGTTTCAATCTGCCAGGAAGTTTCATATCAGCACACTCTCTGCTGCAGAGTGAAAATCTCATTATGGGTGAAGAACTATTGGAAATTTATGATTTTATATAAACAAACATTTACATTTTTATTTATATAAGTGTGAAGTGATGAACCCATATGTCACTTAGAGTAACAAATTGTATGCAATATCAGAGAATTTAATTTTGCTTAATTGCATTTACACAGCATTCAATAGATGTAGTGTCCATCTTGTGTGAAACATATTTTTGGTTAATTCTTCATATAAAAATTTATAGTATTCTTTCTTCTGATGTTCTTAAAGGATCTGCAATTTCATACATGTGAATCACTAATTGTCAAGTACAATATCGTGTACTTTCTTCATGATTTCACGTATGATAGCAGTTTTGGGATGTCCCTCAGATCAAATATTTGCAAGGGAACATATATTTGACAATGAAAACTTCACATTTTCTTATAAATTTTAACACTCAGCAGTAAGGCAATTTAAAATGAATTTGTGGTTTTATTCATTGAGATAATTCAGTTGTTATATTTTCTTTATTTCAGTACACTGGCGGAGGAAAGCATTAACGCTAATGTATGTTGCTTGATTACTGACATTGAGGTAGTACAGAATCAATGACATAAGTATATCAGTATTGCTTTTTGTATTAAAACAAGCTAGATAGATTTACAAAGACCGCTGTTGGTGCTGTTTGTAAAGAAAAGAATGAAGATGGAGACATCATCTGCCAATAACCTTACGCAAGAAATTGAAGACAGTTCAGAAGAGAATAATCAGAAGTGGACAGTCATAGAGACTGCAGAGCTTGAGAGTGTTGATCAGTTCTGGTCTTCCATTGAAATTTTGAACAGAAACTTACATATTGTGCTGCCCCGTGTTTGTGGTTCAGTTCTTGCATTTTCTGGCAAGTTACTACGTCCCTTAAATAAAAAAGCTATTAATTTCAAAAGTTTTGCATCATTTAATCTTGGAGAAAATGGAAATGCTGTTGATATTCTGGAACAGTTGAAGGTCTGTGGAATGGATATTGAAATGATAAAAGATACTGAAATTTATGTCGCAGAAGTTTGTTATGTTACAGTGCAGAAGTTAATTCTTAATCTTCAAGGTGTTTCTACAAATCTTTGGGTATTAGCTGTTATAGGTGAGTATAAACAACAAATAATATTGTCTCTATATTAAATGAGTCAAAAGTAACAAATTAATAGAAAAACTAATAGTTTGAATGATTAATGGAAAATCTCATATAAAGATGTGAAACAAATACTAACAAAGAGATAGAGGGGCTGGCCAGTACTTACCTCAGCTCAGTACAGCTGATAGATACACATAAAACAGAACCAAAAATTTACATTCCTAGCTTTCGGAACAAATGTTCCTTCATCAGGGAGGAGAGAGGGGAAAGAAAGGGAAGAAGGGAAAGGAGATTCAGTTACTCACAACCCAGGCTATGAAGCAACAGGGAAAGGAAAATAGGGAGGGTAGCAAGGATGGAGGCATGGTTGTCAGAGGGAAGCCAAAGATATTCTACTGTAAGTACTGTGCCAGCTTCAAACCAAAGAGGATGCATACAGAAGTAAAGAGGTAAATAGTATAAAGATAAACACAACTATGTGAGTAACTGAATCTCCTTTCCCTTCTTCCCTTTCTTTCCCCTCTCTCCTCCCTGATGAAGGAACATTTGTTCCGAAAGCTAGGAATGTAAATTTTCGGTTCTGTTTTATGTGTATCTATCGGCTGTACTGAGCTGAGGTAAGTACTGGCCAGCCCCTCTATCTCTTTGTTAGTATTTGTTTCAAAACTAATAGTTTGAAAAGTACTGTCAATAATGCAACATAGTTTCTACCCTCTCCCTCCCCCCCTTCCCCCATTTCTCTCATGCACTGCTGACAATTATTTAAACAGTTTTGTTGGATTGTACATATAGCAAGTCCACCTCTGTAGTACACGTAGCAAGTCCACCTCTGTAGCTGAATGGCCTGTGTAAGCGACTGTCCTGCAAAACACCTGCATTCAATCCCTGGTAGTGTCACAGATTTTTCCTTTGTCTGAAATCCAGAACAGAGTGCACTCAGCCTCATGAGGTCAGCTGAAAAGCGACTTGAATGAGTAGTAGCAACTCTAAGTTCTGAAAAGCTGACCATAGCTGGGAGACTGGGAGAGCAGTCTGCTGATTGCGTCCTCCCCCCATTTTACGTCATTTGGCAGATGATTACAAGATATCTGACCAGCATCACTTGGTCCTATGGGCCTGATCGTGGAGTTACTTTTTTATTCGCATTGTAAATAAAACAAAATATATTAGAAAACAATGATCATGCATTTCAGTGAAACCTCCACTCACTACTAACAGCACTTCTTGAATGATTAATTTTCACTTTTTCTGTTTACTTTAGGGATCCCAGTAGGTTATTGTAACAGATTTGTTGTTTCAAAAAGCCTGTGTATGCAGGGCACTTATGTGTTCATTTAAAATAATGTCATTTGTATTATCATATGACAAATTCCACACTTTTATTAAATAGCTTTTTCTACAATCACTAGTCTATATTTTGAAGCACACCTTGATTGTCATCAGCTTACTAATGAAGAAACTTCATTGTAATACTAAAAAAAAAAAAAGTGCATGCAAGTGGAATGATATTTTCTGCCAGATGGTGAACTGTCTCTTAGTAGGTAACAACAACAATGATCTCCTTGCTAATGTACATTGGTTGTTAATTAAATGGTATTTTAAACACAGTTGTCAGAATTTGTTCTACAATATTACATTTATCTCTCATAGTTGCAGTTCCAAAGGAAAATGAATGGAATATAATACATATGTATGTAGGGTAGATGCTACCCACCAAAATGGAAAAGGCGCTGCACTGCACGCCTATCTGCTGCTCTGTAGTTCATGTATTTGGGGAGCAGCAGTCTTGCGTTTTACATGTACTAAATGCCTGACCTAAGGATCTTGGGACATATTGTCTGCATTTTCAGGATATATTTGCAATTTAATTTCTTCAGTGTGTAGGTGGGGAATAGGCCAAACAAATACTGCTTGACACATTTCATGTGATGCTCATTCTCAACAGAAAATGTTGATTTGTTTCTAACTAAAAAAAAAAAAAAAAGTTTTTTTCAGTCGAATTTTATGTACCCATTTGATAGAAAGATCCCAAATTAGTTTAATATGATAATTGACTTAAGAATACGTTCTAAGAGGTGCAGAAAAAATGTAAAGAATGACAACAGCAACTGAGTAGTGTTGCTACATGGTGAATAACTGTAGTGCTTCCTGTTTTTGGTGGGTTATCACCTATGTTCACATACGTATTGTATTCCATTCTCAATTTCCAGACAGGTACTACGCAAACTCATTTGCTTTATCAGCATATATTTTCCTTTATTTCATTTATCTGTCTACTTTTTATTTTGCTTCTAATTGTTTTTAATAGTCTTCAAATTTATTGAAAGATTATAGATATATTGCAATATCTAGTATTATAGTTGTGCTGGATCCTATGTAGAGTATTCAAATAAACAGCTGATTGGCTAAAGGTACATAGTTGTGTAAACAGTCAATAAAGAAACGACGTGTTATTTCAAAGTATAGCCATCCTATTATGCATAAATGAGAACCTAGCATGGAAGACACCTTTGTGTTTGGTCTTCATTTACTCCTGCTGATGGTAGGCTTTTGATTATATAATACACATGGAGAAATACAATATTTGACAAAATTTGGAAATTTCAAGTGAAATATGACACAACTCCTGTCAGCAAATTGTTTTGTTAAGATGGCATTCATACATTTATCATTAAAATTAATGACTTTATTTCTCGGATGTTCTATAAATAGTTTCTTCTTTCCAGATCATAAAGATAATGAAGCCATGTATGTGCTTCTTGAAAGCCCAACTCAAGAGACCACTACTGCAAAATTAAAAGTGCAGTCTGTTTTCCCATTCAAAATTTGCTACAAAGATTGCAGTATAAGACTGATGAAAATGGAAAATGATAAAGAATGTGATAGCTATTGGCTTAAGAACACACTGCTCACAAAACTGTTAAAGTGGGCCCATTCATTGCCACCTTCAAAGACACCAGTTAAATCTCTTTCATTGATTGGAATTGAAGAGTATGTTAAGCTTTATCACACTCTCAAGGAGAAATATGGATCACATATGGTTAAGGTAATATTCCCCTCTCTTGATCCATGCATTAACAATTTGAAATGTCGGATTTTCAAAGAGATGGGGAATTTCATTTTGCTTAAAATACTTCTGTGCCTGCTATTTGACAGTCTTTCTCATTAAAGAATTTCCTTAATGAATATGGTTTTTGAGAAACCAGTAAAAATAATTTAATACAATAAATTTAATATTGCATTATTTTTAGATTGTTAACCAGATAGTTGTAATATTGCTGCCTTTTTTTTTAGTGCAACAGCATGACTTCTACTTAATGTAAAATGATAAAGTAAATCATAAACACTCTTCCTAAGAAATTGTGTTCAACAAGAAAATACTTTAGTTGGGAATAGTATGGAAGTGAATTTTAACTTTTATTTTTTAATACTTACTGGAGGACACCGAATTTAATCTGTATCCCTATATTTTTTAAATCTTCTGGAACATAATTGAATTTTACAACATAAATGTAATGTAAAAATAATGAAACAACAGACTATAAGGTGTCTGTAAACTGTAATTTGCACACAGATAACAATACTTGTTGCTAAGTACTGTTACACATGCAGGATTCCTTGCCTGGTACACTTTTATAGCTAGTGCAGAAATTAAATGAAATAAGAACGTAGGTGATGATACTTTACTCAGCCGAAAGATATCAACTGATAAAAATAAATTTTACAAAATACATGTAACAGTTTGTCAAAATATACTATTTGGAGAATCATTCTTTTGTAATGCTGAC